>NC_090450.1:839116384-844116384 GCF_031143425.1 Pleurodeles waltl
TTTTATTCAAGTTTATTTCCCTCTGTGTTGGCAGCTTCTTACCTATTATTAGTCTATTGTTCTGTTGCAGTGTGCCTTGTTTCTCTCAGTTTACTCCTCACAGTAAACCGTGTGTTATCAGAAGTATCCTGGGGAGGTCAACTTATGCTCATTAGAACATTCAAATGTTGGGCGCTCCATTGAAGACAATGGAGTGATCCGGACTTCTAATGGTGGGTAAAATTCCGGACACCAACATTCCATTGTTTGTTTCCAAGCAACAGCTGTGAACAAAGGCCTCATGGAGCACAAGCGAATTTCAGTTCCCTCGAGCTCCATGAGGACTTTGTTTTATTTCTTAGAACATTCTGCTCTCTAGTGGTGGAATGTTCTAATAGCCTCATAGCCCGTTGTAGCTGGTTCATACTGGCCATTAAAGGCCTGCTCCCTTCTTAAAGGCCCTCACCTTTGGTTCAGGCCTTTAACAGTGGAGCAGGCCTTTAGCAGCTGGTACAGCCAGCTACAGAGGGCTATGCGGCTATTTTAGTGCCAAACTCACTAATGAGCCTACCATTTGGATATCTGTTTTAAGTAGCTTTCACATGTATTGCATTATATTTACCAATCCCTTCCTATCATTCAGCTGTGTCAATGTTGCAAACTCAGTCAACATCTGTTTGTGAGGTATCACACAATGAGAGAATAATTGAGTTTTAAAAGTGTCTAAACCGTTGTTGACATTTATCTCTCTCCTCTCTCCCCTCTTTCTCTGTTTTATCTGCATCCTTATTGCAGACACCAAGCGCTATTTTGTTGTCAGTGTAAAGACTCAGTGGATTTTCAGTGTATCCACAAACTTGAAACCTGACAGAAATGGAGCATAACTGCAGAGTTTAGAACTTATCAAACCACATTCCACACGTTCAGCTACTTACAAGGCACTTTCCATCAGTAATTTTTGGGTGCTGTAACTAGCCAAAAGTGGTCTGGGTAAAATTGTGGACATGCAGAGTGTATTGCTCCTAATAATTATCAGAGGCAGTAAACTTGCTTGGAATACCAATACCTGTACAAGTGTTTGTGCAGGGATTGGGATTTTACAAACCACTTATGACTGCCTCAGATTATTTAGTATTGTGCTGCAAAAGAGAAACTTAATGTCAGAAACCACAAATGGTGTTTGCAAGATACGCATGACTTATGATTCAATTCTGAATTTCCTGTTTGTACCAGCACAGTTTAAAACCTGCCAGCATATCAAATTTTTTACCTTTGTAAATTTAGAAATTAGCGGTGGGCAAGGTTGTCCTTCAAAATTCAGTTAACACCCTTAAAAGCATATTTTGTGGATTTTACATACGTTCTAGTGGTTGTATCCAATGTAATACTGTTTTTTTGCAACACAAATAGGCCAATCCTGATCATTTACATTTCAGTTTTAGGATGGTTCTAGAAGGCATGGGCGGCGGGATTGAGGACACATCAAATGGTAATCAGTTCAAGTTTTATGAGTGAGTAAAAGGATGGAGAACAGGGTAATTGATTACTCCAGTCCCATAGCACTACCTTGTCTTATTGTCACATATTTGTTTATGTTTTCTACTTGAAAGGCTAGTAGGGGGCTGGTCAGAGTCAACTGTTGTTTGCATAATATTTAGAGACAAATACATGACAGACAATGTCTTGCTTGCAACTCGCTATGGTCCACCCCCACTGGCATCTCTGAGGTTCTGGTCTGCGTTTGACGAATGCTGTACTTTTTCACTGCCAGTAGTTAAAGTGGCAATTTTTCTACAAGTTGTTAATCTTGTGAATCAGAAGGGAAATCAATATTTGTCTATTGTTTGCTAATTAATTTATGTTCTCTGTAATTCATTCACAAGCAATGGTTTTGCTGAAAGTTGATGTTGCTCAGCCCTCTCTGTTGTAAGCAGGCACTGGTTTGCTGATGTATGTAAAGCTTCCCACCCATCAGTTTGCTTCTATATGTAGGAAGGAGACCAGAGGAATTGAGCTGGTGTATCTTGGCCTTCTGCAGAAGGGAATTGATAATTTTCATAAACATGGATGATCCTGTTCTTTAATTTTTTTTGGATATGTTAAGAATGAATCAAGCAAGTTTTATTTTTAAGCATTTAATCTGTGTGATTCATGAAACTGCTTTTGCAGATGTTCTGCATATAATCCATAAAATAGCCGATTTGTTACAGAGACTGTCCAAACCCCTTAAGCCTCTCCGATTTGCTGGTCGGCAGCAAAGTGTTCATATTTTCAACTTAGCTGGTGCACTTCTAATGTGGGAATTGCTCCTTTCATCTCTAGGAGTTTAGGGGGTGATTCTAAGTCTGGCGGGCGGCGGAGGCCGCCCGCCAGACTTCCCCCCTCCAGAATACCACACCGCGGTCGGAAGGCCGCTGCGGCTATTCTGTGTTTTACACTGGGCTGGCGGGCGACCGCCAAAAGGCCGCCCGCCAGCCCAGTATAAAACTACCTTCCCACGAGGACGCCGGCTCAGAATTGAGCCGGCGGAGTGGGAAGGTGCGACGGGTGCAGTTGCACCCGTCGCGAATTTCAGTGTCTGCAAAGCAGACACTGAAATTCTTTTTGGGGCCCTCTTACGGGGGCCCCGCGACACCCCATACCGCCATCCTGTTCCTGGCGGGAGAACCGCCAGGAAAAGGATGGCGGTATGGGGTGTCAGAATCCTCCATGGCGGCGCAGCTTGCTGCGCCACCATGGAGGATTCATTTGGGCAGCGGAAAACAGGCGGGAGACCGCCGGTTTTCCACTTCTGACCGCGGCCGAACCGCCATGGTCAGAATGCCCAGCGGGGCACCGCCAGCCTGTTGGCGGTGCCCCCGTCATTTTAGCCCTGGCGGTCTTGGACTGCCAGGGTTAGAATGACCCCCTTATTGTCTTATCTAATCTTTAGGTGTCTTGAGCAAGACAGTCAACCAAATTTGGATTACCTGATATCTGAACTGTATTTTTCTTTCCCATCATGACTGCATTTATTTTCTTTATTTGCATCCAAATAAACCTGCTTTTTAGAGCAGCATGAGTTATTTTGTAATCTCATTTTTTATATGTGGTCTTGACTTTGTCATACAATACATCTTTACTGAAAGCTCGTCTCCCGGGGAAACTCAGTGGCTACCCATGTGAATTTGCCCCTATTGTGACTGAAGACCTGGTTTACAACATGTTTAATACAGGATGCATATGAAAAAAACCACCCCTACTGCCTTTGATGCTGTCTGAATTACAAGATTCAGATGAAGAAGTAATGAATATGTCGTAAATGTGTAATCTGTTTAGTTTATTTCTATGATGACCACATTGTGCTGCACTGAATCACTATTCCCATGATCATGCCTCACAAAAGTTAGTCACCTTGAATATGTCACTTGTTGCTGTATGTAGCATAAATCCCACCAACCCCACAAATTGAGTTAAATTGTTTGTGCTTGTATAATTTATGCTACCTGTCCTTGGTTGTATTTACCCATTTTTCTGTCATGATGATGCTGCTGTACTGGTGCTTCTCCAGCTAGAAGAAACATATACTCCCAGAGCTAGCAAAATGCTCACCATCTGCCAGCATTCCTAAGCCTGTCCTATGTCCACATACAGAGAACACTGTTTTGACATAATGTCTTCTGTTTATTTCCGTGTCAATGAAAAGACGGTATGTTGCCCCTCACATGTTGGTTACTAGCCTTGAAGTTTCAAACTCTCATTGTCCTTGGTCTTTTTATTTTAGTTTAGCTTAAATATTTTTCCTGTGAACATACTGTGTGGGCATTGTTACTTTGGGTGTCTGTTTAGTTATTGGTGATTGAAAACAACATTAGCTCAGAGGTGCATTCAGTTCACAGACAACTGCCTTTGACTTTTTGACAGTTACATTGGTTCCTGAGAGAACTCAGAAGTTCCCTGGGGAGAAAAAAGACTTGCAAGAATTGGCAGCCATCAAGAGTGTGATCTGGATATAAAAACAGGCCACGTCCAAGACAGATTTTCCAGAAAGTGATGGAACATTGATGTTAATTGTCTGTTCATGACACTAGGATCAAACACCAGAAATCAGAATCTGGGGATTTCAGCAATTTGAGGACATCAATTAGCAAGTAGGAGCATTACTTTGTTTTATTTTTAGTGTAGGAAAGTCCTCCTTTTTTGCCTGATCACCCCCACTCTTTTTGGATAGGTACTGGTGGTTACTGACTCTTGGCTGTGCCCTGGGTACTGCTAACCAGTCCCAGGGCCTGTGCTCTGTGTAAAATGGATATGCAAATTAGGCTAATTATAATTGGCTAAGTTAACCTACCTATAAGTCCCTAGTATATGGTAGGGCATGTAGGTTTAGGGACCACAGGATAGGTGGTGCACACCTAGGTGCACTGCTGAGGTGCCCAGTGTCATTTTAAAAGCAAGCCTGCCTTGCTGGCTGCTTTTAAATTAAAGTTATATGCAAATTCGACTTTGGAATTAAAGGTACTTCCAAAGTCTTAAACTACCTTATTTTTACATATAAGTCACCCCTAAGGTGTGCCCTAGGTGCCCCTAGGGCTGGGTGCCATGTAACTATAAGCAGGGACTTTATAAAAATAGATTTATAAGCCCTGGTGAGGTAAAAACAGCCAAATTAGTTTTTCCCTCATTGAAGTAAATGGCCTTCATAGGCTAGAATGGGCAGACTTTATTTTAAATTTTAAAGTCTCCTTAAATGTTACATACCAAGAATTTGGTATCAAATTAATTGTTGTAATAAATCCCACAACTTCCAGTTGTTGGATTTAATATAACTTGTTCAGGTAAAAAGTTTAGACTTTACCTAAAAAGTTGCCAATTTCAGCTCTGCATTGTTTTTGCTGCTGTGCTCTGATTGGCCAGCCTGCAGCAGCTTCTGCCAGGCTACTTTGATGAGGTGTGAAGTGGCCTGGCTTCACACAAAGGAATGTGCTTGGGGGAGAGAATCTCCCCTCAGCAGATGGTGAGGCAGGAAGGGGGAGGGCTGCCAAACTGGTCTTCAAAGGCAGAGAAGGACATCTGGAGCACCCAGCAACACCCCCACATCCTGCAACCCCAGACAACTAGGTGCCCCCTTGATTAGATTAGGAGAGGGCAGGAGAGGGGTGTGTTTATGATTTTTAGCCACACCAGTGGGTGGGCTCAGCCAGATGTAACCTCCAAAAATCAGATTCAGCCATGTTGGATTTTTAGAGACTGTTGCCTTTTGGGATGGATTTTTGCCACACTTCCCAGGAAGTGGTCATCACAGGGGGACGACCCTGTACCTGATTGGAGAACCAGGGCCCCCCTGCTTTTCACCCAGGAGCAAGAATAAAACTGGCAGACCTGCCCCCACACCTCAGATCCCCGCCAACTTTCAAGAAGAAGGAACTTAAGGAGAAGAAGGACTGCCCTGCTGGACCCCTGGCCTGCACCTGGACCCTGCACTCAGAAGGACTGCACCAGCTGCACACTTGGGCTTCACCACAAGAAGGACTTTGCCTGGCTTCAACTGGTTCAAGGAGGGACTCCCTGTTTGCTACAGGTGAAAAATTGCTATCCAGAGTCCCCTGCACCAACTCCTAAAAAAGAGACCAGTTGACCACTGCCCAGTGGCCAAAAAGGAGTTTGCGCCAGGTGCATTCTGGGAGTTGAAGTCCGCACCCCCCAAGGACCATCACAGAACTTCTGGACCCTTGGGGTGAGCTGTGGACCCCAAAAGAACCTTAAAAGAACATCTGGGTGAAGCCCCAGAAGTTTGGAGACGATTTGACAAATTTTGTAAAAAAGCTCCAGAGAGGGACCGACCCGCCGCGGAAATTCTAGCCGGCTTGCCTCAACCGCGACCCGGCCTGACTTCGTGGTTCGTCCCGGTAAAGAAAAACATCCGAAAAAGAGACTAAGTCCGAACGTAAAAAGTTGACCGGGACCTCCCAGCCATCGTATCCGAGAAGGGCTCCACGGACGTCGGATCAAGATCCAGGTTTACCCCGGTCGAAGGATTTTCATCTCGAAAAAACGACTAAGTCCGAAGGTAGAAATCACCACCGAGGAAACCCACATCGCATATCCGGACAAGGGCTCCAGGAGGTCGGATTCAACTGGCAGGTTCGTCCCGGTGAAGAAAAAACTTCAAAATAAAGACTAAGTCAGAAGGTAACTTTTCAACCGAGGCCTCCCGCGACTTGTAGCCGAGCAGGGCTCCATTGCGGTCGGCCTGAAACTTTGACTTTGTCCCGGTCCTGGTGCAACCAGATGACCAGATTGGCGCTTTTTGTTTCTAAGCGCTAGAAAAATAATAATACTTTAAAAATTCATATCTCCGGTTCCCCTGAACCGATTTTAATAGTTTTTGTGTCATTTTAAAGATAAAAATATAAACTATTTTTATAAATTGGTTTTGGATTTTTAAACTGTTTCCTGTGTTTTATTTAATTACTGTTTTGTGATATTTGAATGCTTTACACACTGTCTCCTAAGTTAAGCCTTGACGCTCGTTGCCAAGCTACCAAGGGTTGAGCTGGGATTAATTTACTGAGACCTAACTGTACCTAGGTGGAGGTGAGTGGCTTGTTGCTAGGTGTAGGTACCTACCTGCCCTTACCAATAACCCATTTTCCAACATTTAGGCTTTATTGGACTTCTACTATATGACTACAACCTTAATATCAGTAGGATCAGAACATCTACTCCCTCACACCTTAAGAGAGGTACCCCCAAATCTAAGCACAAACATTAAATCCAAAGTTGCTAGGAACTCCTGCAGTGTATGTGACTGACAACAGTGCATGTAATAACCACACCAGATGCATCTGATTTCGTTATTTGAGGTAAAGGAAAACAACTTTTTTTGGTGTTGTTAGGTGGACCAGTTCCTGTGCAGTGAAGCACTGTTTCCAATGTGAGTTTTAAAAAAACATTGAGACTGCTCTTTTGAAATCCCACTGTCTGGTTTTCTTACACTAAATTTAATGTCTGACTTTCACAAATGAACTACTTCTCAGCTCTGAAAACAGATATGAAGCTGATCATGCAGGTTTGTGTTCAATAATGCTAAAAGTATTGCTCATACTCTTAAATTGATTATCATATCTTCATGATCTATAAGCCATAATGATTAATTTTGTTAAGTTCCCCGTTATCTTGAATGCAAGGGTCCACCAAGGTCACATAATTCTTATTGGGATGGAAATGTTCCCTGCATGATGCACAGTTGTTCCCCTTCCCCTGCATGTCCAAATAGTGAGAATCTGTGAGCTTTTTGGATTTTCAACCTCACTCCATTATAATCTAGTTTTTGAAGTAATGCTTAAGCCTCCACTTGATTACAATAGATTCTAGACTTGTTATAGGCCTGTAGAGGTGCACAAAGTAAGCTTGATTGGGTGACTTGAGGTATGTCACCATAACTGCAGCCCCACACTGGGAGAACAGAACAGCAGTTTTGCTCCACCTCTGGAATCCCCAGTGTGAAGGACACCAAGAGACTCACCAGAGTACCTGGGCAGGGCCTGACAAAGCCTCTGGGCCTGTGACATTGACTCACATTAAGCCCCAGAGGATAGTCAATGTCAGAACTATCTGCTCCTTATGATCGTCTGTCAGTTGCTCACATCCAGAAGGACTGCAATGTGCACTGCAGAGAAAGCCCTGCCTATCACTGGTGAACCTATCCATGTGAACCTACCACTGCAGGATGAACCAGGGTAGCCCCTCTGCTGCTCCCACCATGGGCAGGTAAGAGACTTCCACAGGCCCTGTGCCCTTCACACAATCTGTCCTAGGAGAAGTGAGAGGGAACATACTGCACCTGATTAAAAGCTATATCACAAATTGTTCAAGCCCCAAGACAATGGGGTAAGGGATATAGCTCTTAGAAGAATCAGACCCACATTGAAGCACCTGAGACACACCTGTGAATCGGGTACTCCCACATGATTGTAGTATGTAGTATTTCTGTATCATAAAGTCCTTGTCATTTATAAAGAGAAGCACTGGGCTGGACATTGACATTATTGTGCTCCTAGGGGTGGTGTCAAAAGCTGAACTCAAGCGGCCCCACACTAACCTCCCAGAGAAGCTTGTGAATTCTCACAATTGCTATGGCTGAGAGCCAAGTGCTGAAATACTTGTACTTGGCCCAGTTTGCAGAGCCTTAGAAGGACAGACCACAAGACAGTAGAAGTAAGCGACCCACCCCTAGCGAGTGTGGCCCAATAGCTCCTGCCAGCACCAAGGCCTCCTGAATGGGATCTGACACATCCTGATATAATTACTGACTTAAAATTACTATATGTTCTGAGCAGTGTGGATTAAACCTTAGTTGCCACAGAAAATATACTGGTTTGGCAACATCAGGGAGAAGTTCTTCAAGATTCTGAGGAAGTGGCTTTGTAGCATTTGCTAGACATAATACAAGCAAGAATAACACTTATGCCAAACTGCTGAGGGGGAATCCAATGTTACATGGCTCCCGGTTTGACACCACCTCAGTTTCAAGGCCACCCACTCGGCCTTGTCTTCAGTATAAAAAGCCACAAACAAATAATGAATCTCCTTCTTTTGTCTCTAAAGCAGCTGTAGTATAGCAGACACAATTGATGACACAGTCAGCACTCCTGCAAAAATAACAATGGATCCTGTGGATTCAATTAGCAAAAACTGAAACAATTTGAGGATGTCAGCACCAAAAACTGTCTATTATCTACAGGAACTTGAGAATCAGACATCAATACTCCCTATATTAGTAAGCAGTTGCCATGTGTGAGTGCTTGGCAATACATTAAACAATTGCTCAGAGATAAAAATTGATTTGTAAAGATATCTTTAAAGCAGTAAGTCCTTTGAATGACTACATTAGTGTTTTAAAGGTAGTGTGGTGCACAAGGTGAGGGGCACTGGTATTATACAGCAAGTGTTGTGATCTGTTGTTGAAGTAAAACAAAAATCCATCTATACATATTAAACCAGCTGTGGAGAGCTTTTAAGCCTGAACCAAGACAGTCTATAAAATGGTCCAAAAAGCACTCTACCAGCCTCACTGGTGCATCTTTGGTATTGAGATAAAAAGAGGTTCCAGCAATTCATCACACATTTTCAATTCACATTTTATGGGTAGATCTTTACGGATTCATGATTTTCAAACGAGAAAGGTATTGTTGTTCTCATCTACTTATGCTTCTTCCTTGGTAGTGCCCTAATTAAGGCCAACAATTGTATTCTCTTTAATTGGAAAGTCCTCTAGGGTATATTTTGTGTACGTGCAAAATATTGTTGTCATTACAGAGTCTAAAATAATTAACTGATGGATCTGAAAATAGCTTAGTGCAGCTGAGGCAAAGCAAGTGGTGTCCATGAATGCATTGTAGAGAAGATGAAAAGGAATTTGTTTGAAAAATAGAAATAGATCAGAATTGCATAAATGACAGCAGTACGATGAAACAATTACCAAACAATTTTAAAAGGTGAATATGTTTTCAAAACTACATGAAGATCTTAGAATGATAATACATAATAGGAGATGCCATCCTTAAATCAGTCTTTTACTTTCCTCTCATTCAGTTGGGCTTGGAGTTAATTTAGCTTACATTTATGGAACCTTAAATGCTGTAAATATGCAAGATCACTTCTGTCTAGGAATAAGTACTGATAAGTAATAACCCTTAGATAGCCCTTAGGTTCATTACAGAAGTGATACAAGGAATCATACCTACCCAATATTTGCACACATTTTCATAGAAATAACGTGTCTTTTGGCACTGTTTGTTAACAATGACTCTCAAATTCACTTGAACCAGAAATGTTTTCAAAATGTATTGAGCTTTATTAAGCACCAACATAGACGTTTGAATGAATAACACATCTAAAACAATCACCAAGCATAAAGGCTTTTAAAGTATGCAAATGTGCTCTATCATTTTTGTCCAGATTAGCCCCATCAACAAATGCGACTCTTGCAAAAATCCTAAGCAATGCTTTTAAATAAACTGTCCATGTACATCATTTAGGGGTTACCAGGGGTCACAGCTGCAACCACTGACTTGCTCCTTGAGACCCCTGGCACTGCTTTTGTGGTCCCTGTCCCTAGTGGTGGCAACAGCAATACCACGAACAGAAGCTAAACTCTGTTGCTATGTTACTGTTCACTTTCTGCTGCTCAGACTGCAACTTGAGGCATTAAGCTCTTTAATATGTAAAATTATTTAACTATTGTAGTGCAACTTATGCACTCCTGCTTAAAGTTAAAAAAAATGAACCATTTAATGCACCTTTTCAACAATCTGCAGCCCTCATATGTTGAATATATAATGTGTTGGGATGTATTTGAATGAAAACCTCAACTCTTTGCTTTGAATGTGTGATTAACGATGCTAAGGAATAATTTAGGTCAATATCATAGTTCACCTTCAATGTGATACTTACATCAAGTAATACAAGTGGAAAAAAACCACTCCTCTCTAAGTAATTTGCCCTTACATGTTATGTTTTTGATATACCGTGGGAAAAATATTTTTCACAATTACTAAGAAATACTTGTGAAAATCAATGTTTTTAATCTTGAACAATAGGTGCTACTGGCATAAAGAACTTTTCAGTCCTGAAGATGACCGTTATTGATTTGTGTCTTTACATAGGATAGAAACGTCAACTTAATTAAATGTGGATTAAAAATACAAGGTGACTTCAAGACACCTGGAATAAAGGGGTCTTCTTGAAGTTCACTGCTTTCTTATGCCTTTTAATCACATTCTGTATATATTGTATTTAACACTCTGGCACTTTAATTATCACATTACTCACTTTCACTGCGCCATCACTTTAGGAGCACCTTTAAAATTTTAAATGTTCACTTTTTTTTTTTTACTAATATACAAACCTGTTTGAAATGAGAAAAAAAGAAAACAATGTTTCAAAAGAAATAAAAAAATAATAAATACGAACTAATCTAAGGAAATCATACCTAGATAAAAGATGTTTTTGTGAATTCAAAATTAAGTATTTATGCTGCACACAAACAGTAATCAAGTGAAAACAAAACACAAGAAAAATCCCAAACCAAAATAATAGTGTACATTTTAAAACATGAAATAACACCAAATCCAATCAGAATAGCCAGAGGTATCAAGATCAACGTGCCAACTGCAGGCATCTGGTTGCACAAGACTGGTGCAAAGTCAAAAGTTAAGGCTGACTGAGATGGAGCGAGGTTCGGCTACATTAGGTGCGATTAACCTTAACTTTTTTTTAAGTCGAAAATCTCTATTGCAAACAAAGATGCAGACCGAGTACCTTCACTGAGAGGTCCCACTTAACAACTTTGCTGTTGAGAAGTAGAATGTAGTGGGAGCTATAGCAGAGTTAGGCTGATTATGATGCACCTTGGGTGGATCAGCAAGCAGGTGGGTCCCAGTCTTCTGTCAGTTTTCAGCCCACATTTTGGTAAAGAAAAGGCTAAGTCCTGATTTTAAAGTTTAGCTTGGAGCAGCACCTTCAGCACCACAACCACCAGTACAAAATTATGGGGGCACCATTTGGTGGGTCAGGACTTCAGCAGAGTTCAGGTGCAGAGTTCAAGGTCTCTGAAGCCTGGTATGCCTCTGTAGCTCACATAGGAGGCCAGCCAACTCACCCTTGAAATCACTCTGATAGTCCTGGGTTCAAGTAACAAGGCAGTCATCAAGCAACAGGGCAGTTCCCTGGGGTACAAGACAAGTCTCAAGCATCAGGACAGTTCTCTGGGAGGAACAGGGCGGCCCTCCAAGGTACAAGGCATGCCTCAAGCAGTAGGTTTTTCATCTGGGGATCCAAGGCAGTCCTTCTTAAGTCCTCTGCACATCCAGGGGTGTACTGAAAAGTTGATCTAAGGTTTCAATACTTGGATCTTGTGCACACCCTTGAAGTGGGGGAAACGTCTAGATTACTTCAACATCTAGCTCTGGTAAGTACTTTTTTTCCTCTGCCAAGGCTCCAAGAAGTCTAGGGTGCCAAAAGACTGGTATTGCAATGCAAGTGGTTCAGGGAACAGCTCCGCCCCACCCATTCTGTCAGGATGACAAATCCTGCCACCACTTACGCCTCATTGTTTCAATGTCTAGGAGGAATACATAAAACCTAACAGCAAGGCCATGTGACCCAGGATACTGGCAGTAGGCACCAAATGGTTAAGTCAAAAAAAATTCACCTTTATTGAAGTAGCATTTTCAGAATTGTGACTTTACAGATAAAGTTTTAAATTACAATTCATTTGAAACCAAACATGACATCTCACCTACTTCAAATCAAAACTTAACACTTATTAAATGTAATAAGGTAATCCAATGTTATCCCGTGAGAGTTATAGAATGTACAATAGTGAAAACAATTTTTGGTGTTTTTTCACTACCAAAACATGTAAAAGATGAAAACAAATATCCTACTTTTTAAATACAATGCACTTTGCTCTGCAGGCGGTTTTGGTGTACCTGAATAGACCGATATATATTAAAAAAGAAGGTTTATGCAAGCAAATGGTTTATTTTGCCAGGTCAAATTGGCAGATTAAAACTACACTACAGGTTGGAATGTATTTTACAGTGCTACTTTAGTGGGTTGCATAATGAGTGCTGCAGGCCAACTAGTATCATTTAATTTATAGGCCCTTGGTACATATCATACCATTCACAAGGGGTTTATAAGTAAATTAAATTTGCTAATCAGCTGTAGGCCAATTTTACTATGAGTCCTAGTGCAAACAAAAAAAATTAAAAGAACCGGAGGGATAAGGGCAACACATAGGGGAAATGATGTTAGCTCTAACAAAATACATCTCACCATGCTATTTGAGTGGTGATAACCTTGTCAATGAAAATGTTGCAATGTGTATGCACATCTCTTCTTACACACAATTAACTACATAACTTGTCTGACAATCAGTTTTATACAAAAATACATTGCTGGATGCATGCATTCTCTGTAGCACAGAGCCTTGAAGTAAACAAAAATAGGTTAGTCACATGTCTCCTGGGTTTTGGCTGCACACTTGCTAAACTATTGTTGCTCCTTTCTGCTTAACATGAACTAAATTGTCTGCATTGTGGGATCAAATATCACTACAGTTTGTAAAATGATAGTAAAAACAGCTTTATATAACAGACACACACAGAAGACATTTAGGAATGTATGCCATCTTTCTATGGCATGTCGACCATTGGTTATATATATGTCTGCATATACCAAAATAATACTGGAATACATTTTTATTTTAATCTAGTTTGATACTTCCCTTCAGTTTTAATTCTGTCCTTCAAGACAATAAATAGCTATTTATCTTGTGAATGAAGCACACATTAAGAACACAAGGTCTTGCTGAAGGTGATCTGCCCAGTACAAGATGCTGTGAATGTTTGTAGTAACCTGAAACTTACTAGATCAGAAATAGGAAGCCAGTAAAACCCTATGATCATAGCGCTAATGGGCTCATGGTCAAACAAATAAGCAATTGTCTGAACCACACAATTACACATAATGAGCCATTCACAACATCAGTGATGGCATGTACTGCTATGGAAACCAACTCATTAACAAGGATGAATAAACCAGTGTCTCCTGGTTACTTTACTAGGCTAATCCCTTTATTAACTCCACTAATTTAAACTGATAAGAGTTGAATCAGGGATAATGGAGAACATAAATCCATGGCAGGGTATCAATGGGGCATCCACCCATTCTCCTCATCTAATCCCTTGACTGCAGTCTTGAAATTGCTTCTCCTTCTGGGAATCCTTGGACCTAAAACCATCTTGAATCCCCTCTCAAGAGGTGACATATAGTAACCTATCCAGAACATCCACAGGTGCTTAGTCCACAGTAACATCTCTCAAAATGTTGAACAGCTATAGGTATGTTTACCTGCTTTCACAATCGTTGCACACCAGCAAGCACATTAAACTTTTTCAGTTTCCTTTGTAGCACTTACAAAGGAAGTCCACTACTTATTTAGCTCTACCCTTCATTTTCTCCAACTTGTAGTTACTGATCTGAAATCCGCCATTGCATTCCTCAGTTTTATAGTCTGCCACATTTGAATGGGCATAGCTTTACCTCTCATTAAAACTTCTTTAGGAAGGATAGATGGCCATGCATTTTTCTTTCAGTATCATTGTTCACCAATTCACTCACAGAGACAGGTGACTGAAAACTAAGCAAATATGCAAACAACAGTTCAGCTGTTTGCCTTGGTGAGCTTCTTTGTCCCAGATAGTGTTTCCTTATTGGAGTCTCACATTTGAGCATGCGTATGTGTAAATTTCACGAATTATTAGAAAAAGAAGTGAGCTGTCCATGAAAACTCTAAAATCTGGAGACAGAGGCCTGCAGCTTTAAAGTATCTGAATAAAGCAACCAGGTTAGTGCAAACCTTTTTCTTGCATCAGGAAGTATACCACTGTTTATTGTCTTGGGCTTCTTAGTGATCGATTAACATGCATTCATCCAGGTTGTCTATGCCACTGACTAAAATCCCTTACCTCTACCTTACGTTGTTGCCACCTGACCAAGGAGAATATAAAAATTGAAAGCTCCTCTTCACATATTGTATGCTTTCCTTGTAGGTGATAAACTTACATTAACTTTGATGCACTGGGGAGGTAGCGGTCCCCAGGGCTGCATGGGGGGGAGCCCCCTTGCATTGCATTTACTTGAAGCCCAGGGGACCTGGTGGTCCTCGGGCTTGTGGGGGCTGATGGATAACAGCATTACATTTGCTTTCATGTCCCAGGCAGGTGGCAGTGACGGTTCCTCAGGCTGTGAGGGAGTGGGTGGCCCCCCTGCAATACATTTACTTGAAGCCCTGGGAAGGTGGCGTCCCTCGGGCTGCAGGGGGGCAGGCAGCCCACACAATACATTTACTTTCAAGCCCTGGGGAGTTGGCAGTCCCTGATGTTGAGAGGGGGCCTGGCGTCCAGCCTCATTCAAAATGTCAATACTCCCGGGACCTGGCCCACCCTGGGGCTTTTTAAAAGCAAACGTGACAGACTTTTTCCTACAAATTCTTGAGGTCTTGAAATCAGGGCATAAAATGTAAAAAAACGTGTTTTTAGCCCAGGAGATGGGGTTCCTCTAGAACCCCAGCACCAGAGCTAATGGATCAGGGTGATTCTACCCTGGCCCCTTGTCTTATTCTTTTAATTTTTGGGTGGAACTCAGCTGACGATAGTGTGAATTTACAGAAATATGTTCTCATTTTAGCTTTTGCAGAACCTTCCATCAACTCTATGGGAAAATAGTCATGAAAACCAGCAGGATTCAATCATTTTGAAACACACCACAATTCCTAAAATTAGTATGATACCATCAACACATGAGTTATATTGTAACTACATTTTGTTATCACCCTTTATATGTTCTCCTTTTTGTGGCCCTCAAAATATGCCATTCACTACAATGCATTTCAGTGGGGTGCTTTCATGTATATTGGTCCCAAGATGGTTGCCAGCACTTAATAGTTAAAGTGCTGCCTGCCAATCAGAACTCATCATGATTTTCTTGCTTAGGCTCTGCCCAGATATACAAATTTGGATTTCCTTTAATTTCTCCTAAACTACTGAACAGTTTTACACCAAATAACTGAAAGAGTAATCTGTGTACCAAAAGCTGCCTTTTTTCCAAATTTGGTTTAATTCCGTCTGGAAGTTTGAGCTGTTGTCATGCTCAAAACTCCTATTGGAATTCACATGGAAAATACACTTTTATTGTCCCCCTTTTTCTCAGCCCCCGCTTGACAGATTACCCCAAAACTTTAGATGCAAAAGAATCACTGGCACACTTTTGTTAGAAAATTTCTGAAGATTTGTCAAACAACGCCAAAAATATAGGTGAGTCAAAAAGTGATTTTCCTATAGAAACATGGTCCTAACAATATCTGCCTACTGGCATCACCAGTAGGTAACTTTATAGATAGGACTTAGCATTTTTTGTTCTGCTAATACCTTTAGCACAGTTTGATGAATCATATTGAAATGGTCAAAGAAAACACAATGATCACTTCAGCTGCTGTCTTGAAAGTATCAGGGTGATCCGTCAAGCAGGAGCAGAGAAAAAGGGGGGTCCCAAAACCTGTTTTCCCATTGATTTTTCCATAGGGATTTTACACTCTGATAGCGCCCACACTACTGGCTGGGAAGACACTGAATTTGGCGGGGCCAGGGCCGCTCCTACTATGTCCTGGGGTGCCCACGCCTGGGACATAGCTGTGTGCTTTTGCTTGATGGGAGCTGACAGCTCTCACCAAGCAAAACCAAACAATGTCTGCTTTCTGCAAGTGAGAGTTTTCAAACAGCTCTCACTTGCAGAAAGCAGAGTTTTAATCCATCTTCCTTGCACGCAAATATGCATTCTCCCACTCCTACTCCACTCAGACCCTCATGCACCCACTCACAGACCCACTCAGACTCTCACACACCCAGTCACAGACCCACTGAAACCCTCACGCTCCCACTAACAAACCCACTCAGACACTGATGCACCACCTACAACACCGATGCACCCATTCTTACACCTAGACAGACACTCTAACAGCCACTCTCACTTCTAGATATATACTCTCACACCTATTCTCATACCAAGAGAGACAGGCAGTGGCCAACTCCTGCTGCACATAGCCAAAGGGTCATGCGGACCATAGGGTTAGGTGGTTAGGGGGCTTGGCCGCAGGGTTTGGACACAGGCCAGGCCCTGCAGCCAACCCCCACCACCCATGACTTACGGCCATCCACAGTGGTGGTTTGGGTTGATGAATAGTAGTGAAAATTACTTTACGTTAAAAAAAAAAAAAGCACTGAAAAAAAACAAAGGTAAAGGGATGTTAAAGTTAGGAAATAGACTTAAAAAAACATGGAAATTCACTTAAAAAAACAAAGGTTACCGAGACTTTATAGTTAAGCAACATTTTATTAATACCAAACCACAAAAAATTCACCTGTTAGAGTTATCTCAAGTAACTAGAATTCCTGTCCTAAGGTTACTATAACTCATGCCGTCGCAATGCACAGCTAATTACCATGCAAATTACGGCACTGATGACATCTTTGATAACATCACTGATATTATCAATGTAATATTTGCAGTAACTTTTTGGACAAAAAAACTGTGCATGGTGGGGGTGCGAGTTGAGACAATTCCACAGTTTTGTGGTAACATTTTTAAATAAAAATGCTTTTTTGCTCTGGCAGGGTCCCTCTCAGAGCACCAGAGCTAAGGGGTCAGGGTGACTCTACCCTGCCCCCTTTCTTTTTTTTACACTTTTATTGTAGGACTCGGCTTGATGGCTGCCAACACTCCCTGATTTTGAAGTGTTGGCAGCCAATCAGAGCTGTGCATTTGCTGTGCAAAGTCATCGCAACCTTAGATATGCAAATTTGTTTTCTCTTTAATATCTCAAAAACTACTGAACAGATTTACAGCAAAAAAGTGAAAGCACAAACTGTGCACCGAATGCGAGCCTTCTGCAAATTTGGTGTAATTCTGTCCAGTGGATCAGGCTGTAGCCTTTTTCAAAGGTCTTACGGGAATTAACGTGGAAAAAAACAAAAATTTTTACCCCCCTTTTTCTGGACCCTGCTTGACGGATCACCCCAAAACTTTCTGTGCATAATGAGAATCACAGGGCACTTTTTTATAGAAAACTTCATGAAGATTTGTCAAACGGTGCCAAATATATAGGCAAGTCAAAAAACGCTTTTTCTATGGAAACATTGTCATAAATATAACTATAACTACGTACTGGCGACTGCCAGCTGCCCTGGGGAAGTAGCTGCCCCCCTCCAACAAGGAGTTTCAGATGGCCCTGGGGACTACCATTCTCCAGGCCCAGCTCCTGCTATGTCCCGGTATGCCCACCCCCATGACATAGCTGTTTGCTGTGTTTGGCTGCACAAACACTTCAGGTTTTGACTGCAGGACCTGTAAAACAGGTCCTGCTGTCAAAATCCAAAGCTTTCATTTCTGTCCCCTGCACAATTGCAGGAGACAGAGATGAAATGCTTCAGCAAGAAGGGAGCTGCTGTCAAAGCAGATCCGTGCTTGCTAAGCAATGGCACTGCAAGGGAAGCCTTAAGGCTTCCTCTGTAGTGCCCATAAAGGATGTTTTATTTAAAAAAATGAATAAATACATTAAAAAATATATAGGGACCACGGGGAGCCCTTGTGGCCTCGCTTGCGGTCCCAGACAGCTCATAAAGGGCTAACAAAAAAAACTACAAAATCTCCCCAGCTTGACCTTCACACTGAGCTTTGGGTTTCGAGTCCAGCTGGACTCATTGGATTTTTTTTTTTCAAACTCTTATATTTAAAAATAAATCGATTTTTTAAAATTTTAAATTGGAAACAAATAACTCATTCTAAGTACATCAGACATCAAAGAATAAAAAACTTGATCTCTCTCTCTTTTTCTTTTGCTCTCTCTATCTCTCTTTCAATTTATTCTCCCTCTCACACACCCATTCAAACACTTATGCACCAACTCACAGACCCAGACACTCATGCACCCACTCACAGACCCACTCAGACCTTCATGCACTCACTAAAAACCCCAGTCAGACCCTCAAGCACCCACTCAGACTCACTCAGACAGCTATGCACCCAATCACACACCCACTCAGACGGTCACACAGCCACTAACAGACCCACTGACACCCTGATGTACCTACTCACAGACCCTCGCACATACTGATGCACCCACTAAAACAGTGATATATGCGCTCTCACACCCAAACAGACACTCTGATAGTCACTCTTACCCCGATACAGCATCTCACACCTATTCTCACTCCCAGAGAGGTCGCAGACAACTTTTGTTGTGCATGCGCAAAAGGCCATACACAGCATCGGGTAGGGTGTTGAGGGGGGTTGGCCCCAGGGAATGGCTACAGGCCAGCCCTTGTGGGAAACCCCTATGCACACAGGAGAAGGTCGTGCATGGTGCAACGGTGGGTGCTCATAGGGGGTTGGCCAGTGCATTGCCTTTGGTTCTATTCATGTATAGCAATGAAATTTCCTATACATTAAAAAAAAAAAACACAGAAATTCACTGAAAAAAACAAAGGTTACAGGGATGTTCTAGTTAGGTTCTGAATTTATTGGCACAAAACTAGAGAAGTTCAGCAGCCATACTTAGATTTATTTCAAGTGACTATAACTCACAGCCTAGGTTAAATATAACTCATGATCCCTCTTCAATAAATTAACTTGTAATGTTTCAATGATATTTTTATTGATGTTATAAAAGTTGTCATGAGTGCTGTAATATGTGGCATACTTTGTCATATGAACTCTTGTACTCCGATCAGACTGCTAAGTTTGAGGTGGCAGCACTTCTGCGTTGTAGACAACTGAGTCACTTCCACACCACTTGGCAGATGTCAGCCCAACCCTCTCAGCTCAATAGCAGCATCTCACCAAAACCCAACCTGTAAAGGTAATTTGTGGCAGCCTTGCATGGAACTCTGAAAACCCCTCAGGGTAAATATGGTAAAACAAGCCTTAACCTTTTCTCTCCACATACAAGTCTCTTGCACACACATAGGCAAGAAAGAAGAAGCAGGACAGTTTTCAATACATTACAATACATCTTATTGAAAAGACTGCAATCTATGATAAAATGTACGAGCTGCAATGAACAGGATAATGAGGAATAGCAAAAGCAGGAGTGTGAAAATTAGAGATGTAAATATGAACAACCCCAACATATTATCATGACCTGAGTATACAATTCCTACCTAAAGCATAATCTCAAGCCCCTGAGAGAGAGCATGGCGATGTAAGCCAAATCTGTAGGTACTGTGTCCTTGAGAAGTACACCTACCCCCATTACCTTGGTACAAGGTGAGGCTGCCAGTCTCCAGATCAGGATCAGTGGAAACACAAAAGCTGATGTTGGTCGAAAACCGGCATGCAGCTTGGATGGAAATTCTGGCTGGAATCCCCTCAAATACCCTTGTCCTACAAAATGTTTTATAGGGGACAGGTTTATGTTCATACACAGAAGCCAGACATGGGTATGTACTGCGCTGGACTGTTTACGCAGTCTTGGGGCCAGCAATACAAAATATTATCCTGTGTACCTCACATTCCATTCTTGTGATTCTGAGGAAAAGAACATGATGCAAAGTATGTGATCCATAGCATTGATAATGACACTTTCACAAAATACCAGCTGATAATGAGATTAAAACAATGCGACTAAAAAAAGCAGTAATAACGTGAATAAAAAATTCAAACAGGAATACAGAATATAATAACTGAGTAAAAGAACACAAGTTGCAAGCCTAAGCTAAGCTATCACTGTGCCCAAGCAGCTAACTAAAATGAACACACAACAAATAGTAGTGATGGTGAGGGTGCAAGTTATAGTTACCCTAGGCTGCGAGTTATAGTTACTTGAAATAACTCTAACAATGAACTCCTGAATGGGGCCTCCCGCATTCATTGTGAATTAAGCCCTGGGGAGGTGGTGGTCTCTATGGCTTTGGGCGAGGCCATAAGGGCCTCCCTCATTTTAAAAAAACACTTTGCCCCTGGGAGGTGGTGGTCCCTTGGGAGCGGGGTGGCACAGCTCCCCCACACATTACAATATTATAGTCTTGGGGACGTGGTGGTCCCTATAGCTAATCTAAGTCCAAGGAAGGGGCCCCCTTCTTTTTCAATGCACCAGGACCTGACCCTCCTGGGGGCTGTTTACAAAACAAGCACAGGCACAGGCTTTTTTTGCTGGCCGACTGTGACTCTTGGTGAAAATGTTTTAAAAAAATGCTTTTTTTGCTCTGAGGGGGTCCCTCTTGGACCCCAGCACCAGAGCTAAGGGGTCAGGGTGCCCATACCCTGGCCCCCCTCTCTTTGTTTTTCTTTTATTCTGGGAGTCGGCTGAAGCTGAGTCCCAATATGGCTGCTAACACTTCCTTGTTGAAGTGTTGGCCACCAACCAGTCCTTATGTATACAAATTAGCTTGGCTGTTATTCCTAGTCAAAATCTTTTTTTACCCCAACTTGATGGATCACCCCAAAACTTTCCAAACAGCAGCTGAAGTGTGTGTTATATACTTTTTGAAAAATTTCATGAAGATTCATCAATAGCATCAAAGTTATTAGCAAAACAAAAAATGCTTTTTCCATAGAAACTAGGTCCTAATTATAACTGCCTAGTGGCGACCACCAGTAGGTAATCTATCAAACAGAATTGCAATGTTTTAAAAAAAATTATTTCCTAACTATAATGTCCCTGTAAGCTTTGTTTTGTTGTTGAATTTCTATGTTTCTTTTAGCGCAAAGGAATTTTAATTACTATACGTTAATCCAACCACCACTGCGCATAGCTTTGGGCATGTCTGTGGGCAGGGAAACAGATGAAAACTCGGCACCCAGCAAGAAAGAGCTATTTGACAGCTATGTCCCAGGAGTGGGTGCCCCAGTAAATAGGAGGAGCCGGCTCTAACGGGTGGTTGCGGTCCCCAAGGCCATCAATTTCAAGGGCCTGCCCTGGGAGGTGGTGGTCCCTGGGGCCAAGAATGGCCCAGGAGGGGGACCAAGTTTCCCCCTTCTTGTAAAAAATAAAGAAAGGCCCAGGGAGGTGGCACCCCCCCCCCCGGTCTCCTGCAGCCCATGGAAGGGGGTCCACACATACCCCCTTCTCTTTTTTCATAAAGCCCTGGGGCGGTGGTGGTTCCTGGGGTTTCAACCAGCTGACGCCTTGGGGGGGTGGTCCCCAGGCTCTTTTGAGCCCCTGGTGGGGGGTCTGCACGTCACCTCTCCAATATTTAAATAAAGCTCCAGGGTGGTCTTGGTCAGTGGGGACCCCAAACCAGAGCCAAGGGGTCAGGGTATCCCTATCCTGCCCCTTTTGTTTTATGTTTCTTCTGGTTGAAGTATTAGAAGTATTAGAGGTGAATCAGATGTCAGCACAAGATCAGGAGTGTGTGCGGACCCTTTGCTCCCCTATATATTAAAATTAGTTTTTTCTTTATTATCACCCAAAGTTCTGAACAGGATTACACCAAATAACAAAAAGAGCTCTTTCTGGACCAAGAGCTACCTTTCTGCTCATTTTGGTGTAATTACATCTAGCATTTCGGAGTGTAGTCGTTTTTAAAATCCCTATGGAAAAATGCATGGAGAAAATGTGTTTTTTTGGAACCCCTCTTTTCCTCAGCCCCCATTTGGCAGATCACCCCAAAACATTTCAGACAACAGCTGAAGTGAGCATTAAATGTTTTTGGAAAATGTCATGATTTATCACTTGGCGCCAAAGAAATAGACAAGTCAAAAAACACTTTTTCTATAGAAATAGGTCTTAACTATACCTACTTATCTATATATATGTGTATATTATGCAGTAATATTGGTTAATAAATAATTACAAATATGCCTTTTAGAAAGAAAGCACAAAAAACTTGAAAAAGCTAGTACTCCAACTGAACAACCTATAAAAATCATACATACCCAGCCCCAAAAACATACTCCTGAAACATAAATAGTATATTACATAGCATACATTAGCAATATTACTACACTCACTATTAAACCTTCCTACGCAAAAAAACGACAGTATGGCCTACTGCATTACATTACATTACACCAAAATGCCAACTAACATTAAAAAATATAAAAACTGTAAACTAACGGACTCCGCTACAATAAAAACACCTACCCCAAAGGCCCTAAAAATACTTTAAAATAAGTCTTACCTTAAACCATGAGCAGCAACAGGGACCATGAATAACTGCAAGGAAAAATGTTGAATGATGTTCAAATATGAGTAATAATGGTATAAAACATATCAAAACATAATAAAGTTACAGGCCAATACCAGTGCATATGAAATATATGTACATATATATATATATATATATATATATATATATATATATATATATATTAAAATGGGCTATAAAATATACATTATAAAACAATAATGCTAATTACTATGTATACGTGATATGAAACTCATTTTATAAAACGTTTTACATGGAATATACTTGTGAAAAATGCACATATGAAGAAACAACTATGGAACACATGCAAAATAAAAGAAAACTGTATTTAACATAACAGTTTAAAAATAATAATTACACTACTAAATAAGTATAACTTGCATAACATTTATAAATGTACACATAACAAAAATTATAACATGTTGCTATTGTTTTTATACAATATAACAATATATATACATATGTATGTATAGCATTAAGTATGAAAACGTGCATACAACAAATGTTTTAAAAATGCTAATAAAATATGAAATAAAAAACGTACAAAACAAAAGCAGACCACAATCAGCTATAACTTCTACAACAAATCAGTTATAACTTCTACAACAATAAACACTTAATTTACGTAATAGAAATACATACAAAACTCAATTCCTATGTAAACAAAACCCAAACAAACTATAAAACACTAAGGCCCTCTTTTCAACCTTGGTGGTCTTTTTCTAAGACCGCCGAGGTTCCTCCGGGCCAAAAGACCGCCAGTGGTGGTGGTCTTCCGCCAACCATATCTTGACTACTGGCAGCCCTCTGCCCTTTTTCGGACAGAGAGCCCCCAGCAGTCATACTGGCAGTCGGCGGTGAAGTGGAGGTTGCTCCACCGTCACCGCTACGTCATCAGAACACCGCCCACAAATTACGTCCCAGTATTCGGCGTGGCGGTGTTCTGGTGACGGGGTGCTGGCGGTGGAGCAGCCCCCATGGATCCCGTTCCCTCCCGGAGGATCACAGGAACAGGTAAAGTGATCATCTGTTACGGGAGGGGGTGGGGGGTGTTGTGTGGTGTGTGCGTGCCTGGGGGTGTGCGTGTGAGTGTGTAGAGGGGTTGTGTGAGTGCATGTATGCATGCGGGGGGTGTAATGTGTGTATGGGAAATGTGACATATATATATGTGTGCATGTATGTGTGCGTGTATGTGTGTGAGTAGTGTGAGCGTGCATTTAGGAGGTGTGGGGGTTTCTGTGGGTGTGGGGGGGCAGGGGTGGGGAGGAGGTCCCATCACCTTTGGGGAGTGATAGGGGGGTTGTGGGTGTTGGGGGAGGACTCAGGGGAGGGGAGAGGGGGAGACCCCAATCAGTGCCAGGGAACAAATTCCCTGGCACTGATAGTGCCTACCGCCATAGATTTCGTGGCGGTACAAAACCCCATGAAATCCATGGCGGTATGTGGGGTCCTGATACCGCCGGCAGTCTAGTGATGGCTGCCGGGCTGGAGACCGAAGTCTCCAGCCCAGCGGTCGATACCACCCTGGCGGTCGGTGTGTTAAAGTGGCGGTTTTGCATGGCGGTAACCGCCATGGTCAAAATACCATTTATTTACCGCCGCCTGTTGGCGGTATTACTGCCGCTTTTACGCCAACCGCCAGGGTTGTAATGAGGGCCTTAAATCTCTACAGTATAATATACTTACTTAAAATACTTACAAACTAAATAAGTTTAATATACTACTATAACTGTAAACTATTTAAGAAAGGTAATGGGCAGGAAAGGGATTACATTTCCTATGCCTACTCCAACTAAACCATCTTGAGGAAGGTGTTAGGCACTAAATGGATTTGATTTATGATTACCTCCACCAATTTAAACCATCTTGGTGAAAGTCTTGGGCACTAAACGGGTCAGATTAATTCTTCCAAATAGAATTAGATCATCTTGCGAAAAGGCCCAGGACAATAAAGGGGTTGAATTTACTATTTCCACTCCAAAACGCTTACACATGCTTTACCCGCTTCAATCATGCATCCTGAATAGGTCTCCCAGACTCTGCCTGCCGGCTATTTGCATTTGCTACTCAGCTATTTGCATTTACTACTCATTGTGTAATTGGCTTTTCCTCCACTGTGCACTATTTTGCTGCCCATTGTGCTGCCTTTAACTTTGCCTAATTTGTAAAGGTGCTGCCTGTAAGTTAGTTAGTCTTAGTTGACTTAGTCTCACTGTTACAGTGTTTTTTGTTCATTTACTGTTGTTCCCCTTGTAACTGTGCTGTTGTGCTTTGGAGCTGTCTTGCCTCGCTGCAAGCACCTTTTCCTGCCGCTCTTTCTTCCCGCCACCCAGCTCCCTTCCCCCCACCCAGGACCTACTTGATGGAGGCTGCAGTGTGACCCCATTAAGCAGATCCTTGATCCTCTTCCCTATTGTGGCCTCAGCAGGTTTCCCGGACTGTGCCAGTCAGCAATTTGTACTTGCTGGTTGGTGTATAACTGCCTTTTCCTCTGCTGCGTATTTTTTTGCTCTCCGTTGTGCTGTTTACTTAGCCTCACTGTTATTGTAGTGTTTTAATTTAATTTACTCTTGTTCCCCTTGTTGTAACGTGCCATTGTGCTCAGGAGCCAGCTCACCTTGCTGCATACTCCTTTTCCTCACTGCTCCCACTTTGCACTTCAGCACCTGGACCATTCCCAGCCTTAGGAACCCTAGTTTTCCTACCACCCTCAGAAAATCCACTACAGAGCTCCTGACCTCAGACACCACAATAACAACTGCTGCCTCGCACCTCCTCGATCAATGGTCGAGCTCACTGCCTCCTCACCTGCAACTCATGACATCCCAGCATCAAAGAAATGCTTACCTCACCTCACTGACCACGACCACCCTGGAACTACTCCAAAGCCTCCTGCTCAATGCCTGATCATTTTGAAAACACACCACCAAAATCTGGTGCACCATCGCCACTCTCATCCTCACCAGCATATTCATCAAAGAGATCTGGCTCAGCCCCTCGATCATCCCTCAGGGTTTTTCCGTCAGCCCCATCCTGTTCAACACTTACATGACACCCCTGGACAACATTGTTAAAACCACTGGGCTCAACAGCATAACCTACACAGATGACACCCAGCTCATCCTCTCACTCTCAGAATACTCCTCCACTACTAGGATAAATCTCCACAACTGCATGTGTCATTGGCTGGATTAAGACCAACTGCCTAAAACTCAACACTGACAAGATGGAAGTGCTGAATTTTCAGAACAGCATCTCAACATGGAATGATTCCTGTTGGCCCTCTGAACATACACCCACACTGACAGTTGACACCCACAACACATCCTATACAGCAAACACACTGGAAAAGGTCAGGTAAACAGTCTCCTTCATCTGTGTCAACACCCTTTGCATGCTCTGAAAGATCTTCAGATGGCTCCCAATCAACACCAAGAAAACCATCACTCAAACCCCAGACACCAGCCGGCTGGACTATGGCAACACACGCTACGCAGGAATCACTACCCAACTCCTGAAGAGACTCGAGATGATAGAGACTAGTCCTCAACCTCCCCAAATTGACCCACATCACCCCTCACCTCAGGAACCTCCACTGGCTCGCCATCCAGAAAAGATGCAATTCAAGATGCTGGTACATGCCTACAAGACCCTCGGTTTACCAAGGACCAGGATACATCAACCACCACCTGAACTTCCACCAATGCTTCAGACACCTGTGCACCACCTTCCTAGCCTTCACACGCACTCCCCACATCTGCCAAAGCTACAGTCGAGGACAGTCCTTCTCCTACCTCACCGTCAGTTCCATCAACTACCTGCCACTCCACCTCAGAACATCATACTACCTCCAAAAATTCTGAAAGAGACTCATGACCTGGCTTCCGACTGATCAAAGCAAGAGCCTAGCACCTGTATATCCTCACAAGTGATTGGCCATGCTCTACAAATCCCGATTGATTGATTGATTGATTGAAAAATAAAATAATTCACACAATACATAACACTACAAAATTATTGATATATACAAGAATCTGTAATTAATTCACACTAAAATAAATGTAAATATAAAACACATTTAAAACACAACCCCAAATAATATTCTAATTCTAATGAAAACATGTTTGAATTTGAAACATTAAGGCCCTCATTATGAGATTGGCGGTAAATTCTGAATACTGCTGTCGCAACGGCTGCCAACATACAGCTGCGGCGGCGAACATCCGTCTGCCAGATTATGACAAACACACACAAAACCAACAGAAACCAGCCACAACCAAAAATCCGCAAGCCCCAACGAATGCGAAAAACTGTTGGAACTACAACCCATACCGTTACGCCACCAAAACAACTCCCTCCAATTAATGACCCGCGAATCACCACAGTGGACATTCAACGGCGGTGAACCATTGGCGGTGCACACCGCTGCGGAGGAAATGGCCACCCAGAAACAAAACAAGACAACATTGGTCAGTCCAAAAAACCCACACCTGACACAAATACACCCACCCAACACACCCACCAAAAGCACTATAAAAAAAAAAAACACATCACCCACAAACATTTGCAAACACGAGAAGACCACTACACCTTGCCAGGCCAATCCCAGAGATAACTGCACACACACACCACAACTACTCATTTATCTGTCACACACCACACACCACACACCCCACCACATCACTTGTCACCCTGTGCACAACACACACACCACACAACACCCATGTCCCCACAAAGGTACCCCCGTTTCAGTGATGAGGAGTTGCGAGTAATGGTGGAGGAAATAGTCAAGGTAGAGCCACAGCTGTTTGGAGCACAGGTACAGCAGATCTCCATTGCCAGGAAGATGGAGCTATGGTGAAGGATCATGGACAGAGTAAACACCATGGGAACAAACCCATGCACAAGGGATGACATAAGTTAGAGGTGGAACGACCTACTGGGGAAGGTGCATTCCATTGCTGCAAGGCACCAGATCACCATCAGGAGGACTTGCGGTGGACCTCCACCTTCTCCCCCTCAGTTCACAGCATGGGAGGAGAAAGTCTTGGCAATACTGCATACTGGGGGCCTCATTGGAGTACCCAGAGAATGGGAAACTGGTGAGTCACTATTACCAACCTACCACCACCCATACCTAAATGCCATGTCACCCCCTCACCCTCACTCCCTTCACCCCACTCCATCCCACACAGTGTACCACCCCAATTACCACACCTAAATGTTGACCCCTGCATGCCATACCCACTGCAAGCACATCCCTCCCAGCTCTGCATGCACACCCACCAGCAAAGCATGGACAGCATTTAGAACCACCAATCCCACAATCCATCACCATACACTACCAAATGTGGGAGGACAACACCAATATCATTGGGAAGGGTAGAAATGCAGAATATGTGACAGACAATCACCCTAACAAATCGCTCACATCCCCACAGGTGCACCAGCCAATGTCAGTGGCGAGGAGGTGCCACGGCAACCCAGTCGCTGACCAGAAGATGCCCTCAGTGATGACTGCAACTCTGGAGGTCCTGATCTGAATGAACACCCTGGCCCATCTCGGACCACAGGTCAGTCTGCTACCACATCCCACAGCCAGTCTACCACAGGACCCCCACTCAGACTCAAACACCACAGCAGCCAGCCAACGCCCCAAGCCTCTGTCTCAGGACAGAGTATCAATCAGTAGTGTGCCCACCTGTACAGAGACCCAAGTCGACACCACACAGGTAAGACGATGAAGGTCCTGGTGTAAGTGGGAGTGGGCACACAATTCAGGGGACACAGGCACAGGGGGCCAGGGACAGTCAGAGGATAGCTGTGTGCCACAGGGAGGCCAGGCCCAGGGAATCGACTTCCCCGGAGGCACTCACAAATGCCCTGGGGGCATACCAACAACCCCAGGACAGGATGGGTCAGGTGATCAACATCATGCAGGAGAACCAGCGGCTGCAGGGGGAACACCACCAGGAGGTCATGCAACAATTGCAGTCCTTGAATACCACCATGGCCTCCATTGCAGGGGTGCTGAGTGACATGGCGAACATCATGCGTGAGTACACAACACACCAGTGGGCCCCTTCACCAGTTAGTGTACTGACCAGCCCTCCACATCTGCAGTAACCAGTGGACAGGAGTCCCTTCCACAGGACTCACAGGCCACCAGCACCCCTCCCCCTGCAGAAGATGAACCACCCCACAAACCTTCCCTGCGACCCAGACAGACACCAGAGAGAGTTGCCAAGACCAAGGCCACCACCAGGAAATGAGCCCCACCAAAATGTCCCCCTTGTGTTTCACTGATTAACTTTATTCACTTCGAACTGCCATTGCTGCTTTACCTATGTTCCCATGGACACTGGATCTGTGCTACAAACAGACTGGGCCACCACACTAGACCTTTCCCACCCATCACCTCACTCTATTGCACTTTCCATTGTTTTTTTGTAAGTCAAATAAACACCCTTGAACACAACTAGAGAAATAGTGCTTTATCAGTAAGAAATGTGCAATGTATTGAACTGCATTATCCTGTGCAAATGTCCTCTAATGCGTTAATCCATCCAACAGATGTGTTCCAACAGTCTTCAGACATCACATCAGTACACTGTTGTGACCACACCAACATCTGCAATAAGGGAAGGCGTAGGTGACAGTCAATTGTTAGCACTTTACTAAATTGGAGACATGTATAGATCAACAGTCTTACCTGAGTGTCATTGGAAGTACTGCTGAATGATAGGTGTCCTATTATCCACATCTTCCTCATCTTCCTCCTCCTTACTTTCCTCAGTGTTCACTGCTGCCACAGGTGCAATGTCACCTCCTCCTCCTGCAGATAGGGCACATGGCTTCTGAGGGCCAAATTGTGCAGCATGCAGCAGACCACCATGATCTTGCAGACCTTCTCGAGGGAGTAGCATAGGGATCCACCTTTCAGGAGAATGAAAGTGCGTTCCATAATCCTCCTGGCATGCCCATGTGCATCATTGTACCAATTGTCAGCTTCTGTTCTCAGATTCCTAACAGGGGGTCAACAGCCAGGACAGGTTTGGGTAGCCGGAGTCACCTGGAAGAAGTGAGGGACACACATTAGCCACACACAATGGCATGTGGTATGACTCCAGTAGGCATACACTGTCATACATTGGGTGGGGACTCAAGCTCACCTATGAGCCTCACTCTGTGCTTCTGTAGTCATTCCATCACCAGTGGGACACTGCTATTCCTCAAAACATAGGCATCATGCACAGATCTAGGATACTTAGCAGTGACATGGGAGATGTACTGGTCAGCAAGGCAAACCATTTGGACATTAAGAGACTGTAAACTCTTCCTATTCCTGTACACCTGTTCATTTGCCCTGGGAGGGACTAAGGCAATATGGGTCCCATCAATGGCCCTAATCATAAGTGATATGTGTCCCATTGCGTAGACTCTAGCCTTCACTGTGGGCAAATCATTAACCTGGGGGAATGCGATGTAGCTGCTCATGTGTTTGAGCAAGACAGCCAAAACCCTTTCAAGCAAATTCAAGAACATTGGCTGTGACATTCCTGCAGCCAACCCCACAGTCACCTGGAAAGAACCAGTTGCCAGGAAATGGAGCACTGATAGTACCTGCACAAGAGGGGGAATCGCTGTGGTGCTACGGATAGCAGTTATCAGATCAGGCTCCAATTGGGCACTCACAGCTCTGTGATTGTGGCCCTGTCCAGATGATAGGTGTGTATGATGTTCCGGTCCTCCAGTGTAGCCAAGTCCACAAGGGGTCTGTACACAGGTGCTTGCCTCCTCCTCCTATTCCTCCGCAGTGGTTGGTATCTAAGTAAGCCAAAAGTAATAAGGGTATGACAACAGGACCTATAGACACATAACATAATAATACACAGAGCATGTATGCATGTATGTAGGACATCAGATTTGTCTAGGTGTGTTCAGTAGTCTCCAATGACGCACATAAATTCAAAACATGAGAACCAGCAGTAGGAAATGGCAACCGCCTGTCCTGTATGCAGGAACAGGTGGAAGTGGGCGCACTCCGCTAGCGTTAGGCATCATGGCGGTAGGCGGTCTGCACTGTTGTGCTATTCCTCATTGGCTAACATGCAGCTCTATGGAGTACAGGAACCAATGATGATTAACACCAGTGGTGATGGTGTTCACCGCCTTGGACGTGGCCCCCATTTTCTTTCTACAACTTCACTTGATTCCTGACTTTCCACAGTAAATACAAACCCATTGCATGTGCTGCTGTGACCTGTGTCTGGAACCTGCCATGGCCTTTGCCACAGGGGAAAGGCCCCCAGCCTTCACGTCGGAGGAGTTGGAGAAGCTTGTGGATGGGGTCCTACCCCTGTATGGGCAGTTGTATGGGCCTCCAGACCAACAGGTGAGTACATCATGGGTATGTTGCATGCGACAAGGCTGCATGTAGATGTATGTCTGTGCCAGCAGTGTGTCATTTGAGTGGGTATGGCTGCAGGCAATGTGAATGCAGAGGTACAGGTCATGTGTGTGCTTGAAAAGGGGCGAAAGCAGTGAGGCATTTGTGTGACAGGCTGTATTGTATGGTTCATGGTATCCTTCTGTCTGTGTTTCCTCTGCAGGTCAGCGCCCGTCAGAAGAAGGGGTTGTGGCGTGCCGAGGACATGGGGGTCCATAGCTGGCAGAACACCCACTGCAGGAAACAGTGGGAGGACCTGAGACGCCCGGCACGGAAGACTGCGGAGGCCCAGCTGGGGACGGCCTCCCAACAAAGGATGGGGGCCTGTCTGAGCCTGACCCCCCTAATGGCCTGCATACTGGTGGTGGCCAATTCTGAGTTGGATAGGCGCTTGAGGGCAGCACAGCAGCCACAAGAGGGTGAGTACAGAGTGCGTGGTATTCATTTTTTGTTGCCTGTCATGGGATTTGGGTGCAAGGTTCTAGTCAGTGGATGCCCTAATATGATGGTTTAGCCATTACTGCGTGTTCCTGCTTAGGTATGTAGGGTAGTATGCATTTTTGTTATTGCTAGGTAGCTAGCATGCCATGGCAGAGAGGGCTTAGTTGGTCCTAGTAGGTGCACAGATGGTAGTGTTTGGGTCCCTTCCTGCTGTAGTACCTAGTAAATGGTTTATCACTGTAGTCCATACTGCGCAATCTAAGTCCCAGTAAGTGATTGTGATTTTTATGCCATGTGTGCTGTTGTTTCTGTGACTGACCCTGTGCTCCATTTCTTTCTCCCCAACCCTCATAGTTTTGTCCATGTGTGCAATAGCATCTTCTGGCCAAGGAGCGGGGGCACCGGCAAGTGAGGGAGCTGCAGCCCACAGGCCCCAGGAGGCAGAGTCCACCAACACCGAGGGGAACCAGTGGGTTGGAGGCCAAGGGGAGCACCACAGGAGAGACTGTAGCTGATACTACTGACTCTGATTCCTCCTGCAATGGAAACTCCTAGTGGTAGCAGACTCCTTTGGGAGCACCCCAGCTACAAGATCTTCTGTCACCACCCTCACAGTAGCCCCCCCACCCAGGTGCCCATGCCTGCTCACCCAGTAGGGTGGGCGTCGCCTTCATCCCAGGCACCTCAGGATCTGCCTCAGTCAGCCCTGCTGCCCTCACTGAGGAGGCTCTTGACCTCCTGAAATCCATCTCTGTAGGGTAGTCAACCATAGCAAATGCTATCCAGGGTCTAGCATTCCAGATACAGCAATGCAATGCCTTCCTGGAGGGCATTCACGGTGGCTTGGCGGCACTACAGAGATCGTTTTAGGCTCTGGCCTCCTCTCCGACAGCAGCCGGTGTCCCTGTTTCTTCGGTCCCCCTCCAAATACCTCTTCCCAGTCTCTGTCTCCTCTCTGCCACCCATCCCATGCACATATTCTGACAAAAATGCACCCAAAACAACAGATAGGACTCGCACCAACAAACACAGGCACTATATTTCACTCCACAAGCACACACAGCCAACACACAGATGCACATCCAACACCAGCCACTGCTTCCACTGTCTCCCCATCCTCCTTCTCCCTCACAGTCACATCAGCACTCACACCTGCATGCACTGGGTCAACAGTCCCTGATCCTGCCACCTGTACAGCCTTACCGACAGTCACCACAACAGCAGACCCGTAGACATGCACCCCACAGACCACATGGGCAATCACCACCTCATGCAGCACACCCACCTTACATGCAGACAGCACCACAACATACACCCACACGTCCTGTTTGTCCTCCCCCACCCTGCCTGCCCCCTCCAAAGACACATAAAAGCACCCACTCAGACACCCAACAGTAATGCACCTCACACATGCACACTGTCCATGCACCTGCACCCAAGTCCGGCACACCTCCTCCTCCTACAAACACTTCCTCTACCTCCACTCCCATTCCTCCTCCCACACCCCACCCCACTGGTCCTAAGAAGCTTTTCCTTCCCCGCCTTGACCTCTTCCCTACCCCACCCCCGTCCTGCCCATAACAGGAAAGTCCCCTCACCTCAGCCCCGTCCCTCCACCTCTCATTCTACTCCTGTTCATCCCCCTAAGAGTTCCCCCACCACTAAGGGGAAACAAGAGTGGCACTCCGGCCCCCCATCCCAAGGCCACTCCTCTGCTCCCTACCCAGAAGGGCAAGGACCCTCCCAAACCAAAGCTCCTGAAAAACCGGCCCCCACCCCCCCGACACTCCCGCCCCCTGAGGTGCCTGCCTGCCATCTCCATAATGCCCCTGCCCAGTTGAGTGCCTAAGTTGTCAGGAGTCAAGTTGGGCCTTGGACGTTGCCCTGTGGCCATTTGCAAACTTTGGACTGGCCAATGGGCCTGTCTGTAAATATGTAAATAATTATTTGTTTGAATTTACTCTTGTTACCCAACATGATTACAGTGGTTGGACTAGAGGTATGTGTCCTAGCTCTCGTTGTTCCTTGGTTCTGTTGCTGTTGCTTTACTCTGCAGATTGTTCTGGGTGTGTGGTGGGTGTGTATGGTGTGTATGTTGTGCATGTGTGTGTCACTCTTCCTTCCCTCCCTTGTGTGCTAGGCAGCTGTACTCACCGCCGTCGTCTTTGTCAGCGTTGGTACTCCTGGACAGCCATCACGTGGTACAGCATTGGGAAGACTTCCAGTTCTGGTTTCATGGCGGCAGTGGACTCCTCTGTGTCCCTGGAGGTGAGTGTCTCCTTTTATATGATGTGTTTCCACCAGGTTTTTGGTGGTGGTGCTAACGCCCTGGAATACCTGGTGATCTGCTATGTCATAATATGGTGGGCTGATCCTTGTTTCCACCTGCCTGTAGGTGGCTACTGCCATGGTCAGTGGTCGTACCGCATTGGCGGTTGGGGTGGTACATTGGCTGTATATGGGAGGGATCACCGCCACGGTCATAATTTGGCAGTCATTACCTCCAGCCTGCTGACGGTACTACCGCCATCGTCAGCGTGGCGGTCACCTGACCGCCAATGCCATAATGAGGGAATAAATGTTTTTAACACTAAATCATAAAGTAATTTAATATTTTAAAAAATAGATAATTATGGAAAACATTCTTGAAATATTTTATAAATAAATGGCACATACTATTTTAGTACTTTTAGTACTGTAAGAAAATGTAAGTATAACATAATTATTCATAAATAAAATGTATAAATTAATAAGTAATAAAAATATGTATTTATGCAAAAATGATTAGCAATATTTGAAATCTATATTCAAAATACAGATTACAATTCTTTTAATAAAATTGATAAACAAATGTATCTATTTTAGCTAAAAAATAAGGTTAAAAAATATTGACTGAAAAACAATATATATCTATCTTTCACAAACACCATTACTAAACCTGCAAAGTGTAACATTAACCAATAAATATTAACACCTATAAAGTGTTTAGCAACATTCTTAAATTGCAAAAATATAGATTAAAGAAAATGTAATATTCTCACCTAGTTGTTTGCCTTAAAATTTCATATTGTGCTGCTAAAAAATATTATGAAGAGCCCCAATCAGGGGAGTTCACCGCTCTTGGAGTTCTTGTATTCCAGTCGGAGAAACCCTGATTTAGCAGTTCGGGATAGACTCTTCCTATTGAAACAAGATCAAGACTGAATTGCATATGCGTGGCCCAATTCCACGGTGGCATGATGGACAAAAGAATGACAAGTTGGAATGTTACCCAGAGCTATCGCCAGTGGTTAGACACACTGCAAGCATCCTGGTATCACCTTTTGTCTGTTTGATAAATAATTTACCCTAACGACTTTAGGTGTTACTGGATTTTGTGCATTTTGATTCCCAGAGAAGTATTCTGAAATTGTGTTTTGCACATTGTTTGAGGTCTGATGGTATATGTTCAGAGATAATTTCCTGTGTCAGAACAGAAGTGAATATAACGAACATTTCAGATATAATACTAATGCACACGGTGCAAGGGAGTAGCCAGAAAAATAAAATATGCTCCTTCTTGAACTGAATGACTGCCAATTAAACGTCTGAGCAAAGTTTATGATCCTAAACTTTTCAACAAGATCCCAACAATGTTTTCTCCAAGGTATGTTTAATACTTTCTCCATTTCCTTATCTTTTCTTCATGCCACTTTTCTTTTATTCTTTACAACCATCTTTCTCCACTGCTTTCTTTTTCCTTTCATAAGTCTTTATTTATTTTCTTCTTCTCTTTCCCCCCTTCTTTAGCACTCTCACTCTATTTGCCTCTTACTTACTCTTTGGTTGTGATTTTCATCATTCCTTTTTCTTTCTGTGACCAAGTCTTGATCTTCTGCCACCCTTTTGGCTACACTTCTGCCTTGCGATCTGACAGTCAAAGTATAAAGTTAATTAAAAAAGACAATTAAAAATATGTAATCTGTCCATTGATACATACCCTTTCAAGCTAGTACAGCCGGTGCTTCACTAAGCACATTAGACTTCAGTATGCAAATAGATAGCGAAATATAAGGAATCAAATGATTATAATGATGTTTCTTATGATTTCAGATTCCAGCAATTAAGTAGAAATGAGTAATGCAGGGATGTTAATAAGATATACCATTACTCCATTAATTAGGATATCTCTTTATCTTATAGCGACCCACTAGAGCCTGCAGACCTCCTTGACCTAAGAAGTGCTGAAGCAGAGGGAGCTATATACCTCTGTTTTCTCTCTTATCCTATTCCGGTTTCCCTGCTTCTACTTTTTTCCATCTGTTTCAAGTATATGTGGTTAGTGGTGGAAATTGTGCGATACTGAACAGAATATTGCTTCTGTTGGAACATGAGCACGACGTAAGTGCAAAGTTAGGTATTGGTTTAACCCATCTGGAGACCATCATTAAGCAGGACTTTTTGTGGTGCTAAACACTTTCATTTTAGTATTGTCTTTCTCCTGCAATCGATATGGTCAGCTTTAATGAAATTTCAAGTCTGGCAGTATTTTCATACCTTTCAGTAACACCGAATTTCTGCCTTCAACAATTGAAAGTAGTTACCACTAATGGCAATTTCTAATTACTGCCAGTGAAGTCAACACCGCCCGTTTTTCAGTAGGGCCTAAAAATGTCTTCAGCCGTTAAACATATCAGCAGAAATTATTTTAAAAATAAGCCTGACAACTACCAGACTGTTTATGAAAGAAGAAAGAAAAATAAACAAGATTGGCATTGTGTGATATCACAGATACACAAGGTTAATGCGGAGAGGTGGGCTTCAAACTCAAAATCAGCAGTTCCTCAAAACAATTTGGCAAATAGTGCACTTCCATAATCTTTCATTTTAAATCAATGTCAAAACACTTGACAACAACTCCTCATGCAGGTCAACTTTAACATAGACAGTATTAAGTACCCTTAAAACCTTATCATACAAGACGCTTTCTTTATACTGAACAGCATGTAGTTATACCACTGCATTACTTCACTCTAAAAATTAGCTTGAAATATTTATTCATTTAGCATAAACATGTATTATTAATGCCTTAGTCTTGGAATTTGGCTTTTTTAATGTAACTAAACATTGAATGGGAAATTACTTTCGTTGTTTTCATAATATTGTATTCATGAATTAGGTTCTCATTGGAAAACATTAATTCAAAATATGGATGCACACCCATTTCTATGGATGTTCTACTATTTTACTAGTAGAGTGGACACCTGCTGTTGAATTGCTATTTAGGTGACACTCCTTTTAATATAAAATATATATTATAAACACTGATCTCTAAATATTAGTCTTGAAAATATCTTGCAGTGCATTGTCATTTCAGTTTGTAGATAGAAGATGTGATTGTGTGTGAGGCGTATGTCAATATTGTCAAAAAATGATAGGCACTGCTGAAAAAATCATTCTTCACTTCTTTTCCCACGTCATCTAAAGATAGATTGCTTAGGCGGTTAGACTTAAAAATATGAAAATTCGAAGGAAGATAGGGTCGAGGTGGCACTGGTGTTCACTCACCCTTCGTGCCTTCGCCTCATAAAGAATTTCTTGCCACTGCTTGGCATCTTCCCAAATGAGAATGAGGTCTTTAATGGTTAAAGAGAATGTGAAAACTGCCAACTCCCAAACATGCTGCTAAATGAATGGGATTTTTGTCTAGAGAAAGGGGGCAGGGAAGGCTGCAGCACTCTAAATCACGCTGCAACAGGTGGCCAATTCCATTATCAAGATAGTCACAGCCTGAATTGAAGAAGTGCAGTCAGGCAGCTTGCCAGATTGACATAGGTAATAAGAGAAATAGACGCCTAGGTCTGCCTTTTCTGTTGTAAGCGCCTATCGATCTAACGTTCTGGTTCGGCTTAAGGAAACCATGAAAGTGTCTGCTTTGGGGTACATACCTATATAGAATGTTGATAACTTTGAAGGATCCAGCCTTCGTTTTAGATTCCTGTGGAAAATGACAACATAGAAGGCAAATACCTAATTGAATTATGTTACCATGGACGTCAATTCACCAAACTTCCAGGGGTTGCGGAAGTGACATCACTTGCCTTTTAATTTTTACTTTCACTCACAAACATGCTTACACAAACACGCATTCACTCATACACTCAGGCCCATATTTATACTTTTTTAACGCCGCATTTGCGTATTTTTTTTACGCAAAATCGGTGCAAACTTCCAAAATACAGGCCCATATTTACACTATTTTAGCACCACATTGCGTCATTTTTTGACGCAAAAGCGGCACAAACTTACAAAATACAATTATATTTTGTTAGTTTGCGCTGCTTTTGCATCAAAAAATTATGCAAATGCGGCACTAAAAACATATAAATATGGGCCACAATTGTATTATGGAAGTTTGCGCTACTTTTGCGTCCCAAAATGACACAAATGCGGCGCTAAAAAAGTATAAATATGGGCCTCAGTCTCTTTCACAGAAGCACAGTCTCTTCAGCAAGCATGCACACAACATACATTTAAAAGTGTTTTTAACTTACCTCAGCTCACAAGTAGGATAATGTTCCAGCTAAATGCTCTCCTTTTTTTATTATACTAAAAATAATATATTATTCACTATTAGTGTAATTAGAAAAACTGATTGAAAACAAAGAAGTGGAGCCCCCAGCAACACCCATAAGGACGAGCTTCCCCTGTGTTCCTTGCACTGATATTTCTACCTCTGAGGCCAAGGGGCGCAGAGGCAGTGGTCACAATGGGGAAGCAGGGGGTCACAGCTGCTACCCCTGGTGACACCTAAATGACACCCAGTCCACGACCAGTACTTTTGTATCATCAAAGTGACATAAACATTGTAGTACCTAATCCTTGTAAAACCGCAATTGTTTAAAATGCATTCAAAGAAAATGAACTAAATATGAGTGTAAAGTGATGTACTGAGGCACCACAATAAGTATTACTTATATATATGTAGAGTTGTGTGAAGCAGCGAATTAACAGGGAAAGCTGAGCTAGAAGAGAACCAAGGATATGGCTCTGATCTTAGAGCAGGAACAGAGCCCCGAAAAAAAATCTATGTAAATCATGCAACAAACATCATCTAAAATATGATTAAGGGCCTTATTATGAGATTGGCGGTAGTGGAGGTCAGAACACCCTATTACAAGTCAAGTGGGCCTGTGGAGCAAAGACCGCTTCGGTTTTGCCAGCACAGACTGCCACAGTAATAAGGCTACAACTGCAGGCTGTTGGAGCATCTGTTTCTGCCAGACATATTACAAGGTTGCACACCGCCAATGTGACCATGGTGTTCCAATAATCAAGTTTCAGACTGTGGAAATGGTCAGAATAAAGGGAGACACTCACCCGCAGGTAGTCTCACGCATCTGTTTCCGCCATGGAGCCCATTGCACATGTTCTGCCACTGCTGATGATCCTCGAAGGTGCAGGAAACCAACACTGCCAGACTGTAAGTACACACACCTACCTGCGTCATAAACTTTAAAAACAGATCGTGGCACCGTCATCCACATCATATAGGGGGCACGCCATCAGCACCAAGTACATGTCACATCCCGTACACAGTTGATAGCATATATCAAGACAGACACATTCACAGTCACAATACGCCCCTTTGGACAGCTCACTCGCACTGCACCACAATACTACACAAAAACACATGGCCACACAGGCACTATGCACACAATACTTGAAGAATTAGAATGGGGGCACCAAGAACAATCAGGAAAGTAGGCTGCATGGGACACATATAACCTTGCAACTGACCATAAAATAACCTGTGTACATGAAATGGCCCTGCATGTGTCTCAGGGACAAACAGTACTAGATACAAATGTCATGTCTATCTGTGCAATTTGAAAGTGCAAGTCAACAAAGCACATACAACTCCAACTGCATGGGAAATACCTCTACAGGAACTAGCTGCAAAGGACACACACCTAAATGAAGACATGCACATTCAAATGCAAACAAAGCTAGCACAGCTGAACTCACTTCATGTCTGCACTAACAAAACTCCATCTGACACATATCAGATTAATACACAAGCCATATCAGCGGACAGGTCTAACAACATTAATGCTCACACTGGACAACACAAGATGAACTACTCACCATAACAAACACCAAACAATGCCATGACACAACCATTGCATTTACACACACACACATATACATACACTTAACATGTACCCTCCTCCTGGGGAACACAGCACTGCCCACAATGCCACATACTGCAAACAACAGCAAGTGGAGCAGCAAGCAGGCTGAAACACACACAACTGTAGGCATAAAAACAAGTTAACCAGGAACAACATTAAGGTAAAAAAAAAAAATTGCAGGACAAATGTATACCCATTAAAACAAACTGTTTGGCTTTAATAAGTATAAAATATGAACATCCAAAGGCCATTGGCCAGTCCATATAGATTTGCCCCAAAGTAGCACAGTGTTGTGCCAAACTTGACTCCCAACTGCCATTGAACCTCCACAGGAAGGGGCATGAAGTGCATCATGGGGGCAAGCAGGCACCTCAGGGATTATCCGGGTAGGTTGGAGAGGCGGATATGGGAGATGATGACCGTCCCCATGTCTGCATTCCGCAGCACACATAGAAAGAGCAAATCACCATTTGCGATTGTTTTTGTGCAGGAAGGTATTCCTTCCTGCACAAAAACAATCGCCCCCTCAATGCAGCCATACTTGCACTAGGGAGCAAGGGTGGCTGCGTAGGTGCATGGCAGGAAATTTAGCTCCACCGTATGGGGAAACTCAGGGGTGTGTCGTATTCTAGTAAATACAACGCATCCCTGCGTTTTGAAAATGATGGTGTGCAACACTGCCAAATTCGGCACAGCACCATGCACCATTATTTTCTAATAAATCTGGCCCACAGTTTGTTAGAGACATGGGGGCGGTCATCAAAAGGGGTTCGGGATTTGGAGGTCAAGCGAGTGATTGTATGCTGTGTAGGTGTGGATGTCATGGGTGCATGCTTATGGAAGGTATGCCTGTGTGTGGTGGCTGTCTGGTGGGTGAGTGTGGGCATTTGTATGTCTTGATGGTCGGGGTGGAGGTGCTGGGGGATGCAGTGATGGGTGGGTGTGTGGCTGTTGGGGTGGTGACTGCAGGTATGGTGGATGTGATGGATGTCTCTGTAGTTGTGGTGTCTGTGGATGTGGTACTCATAGTGGATGTCTGGAGGTCTGCTGGGGTGGTGTCTGTGGGTTTGATGGGTGTGGTGGATGTGTCAGTGACTGTTGTTGTGGTGCCTGTGAGTATGCTGTATGTGGTGTGTGTGATGATAGGAGTGGTGGGGGTGTCAAGGGAAGTTGTGACTGTTGTGATGTCTGTGGGTGGATGTTCTTTGTGTGCATGCTTGTGTGTTTTGTACTGCTTGTGTTTGTGTGCGCTCCTCTTGGCTGTTGCAGTGGATGTCTGCAGATGGGTCTGGTGCTTTGGACAGGTAGGGGAAGGGCTGATTTTAGTGGGAAGAAGGAGGTGGATGGGGGACAGAAGGGGTCAGTGACTGGCTGCTATCAGTGAGGAAGCCAGAGCCTGAAAAGATCTTTGTAGTCCAGTCATTACACCATGAATGCCTTCCAGGAATGTGTTGGCTTGCTGGAGTTGGGTCACCAATCCCTGGAGGACATTCAGAATGGCTGACAAACCCAGAGAGATACTTCCTAGGAGGTCCCTAGCCAAACCACTGATGGCAGCAGGGTTAACAGGGGCTGGGGCAAAGGTGCCTGCGGACAAAGGAGATGCCCAACCTCTTGGGTGAGTGGGCAATGCCAACTAGGTGGAGAGCAACAGGGAGGGCAATGTTGGAATGGGGGCAGACAAGGATGGCACTGGGGAATTCCCTGAGGGGTCCGACACCACTAGGTGGTGTCCACTGGAGGAGGACGATTCTGATGATGATGATAAGGATGTTTCGGTCTCTCTTCTGGCACTCCCCTCACCCTCCAGGCCACTGGGTCCCTCTGTGTCAGTTGTGTCTTAACCCGAGGTCCCATGGCCAGATGCTTCCCCACTCGGCTGTGCCCCATCTCCTTTGCTTGCCAATGCTGATGCTGCAAATACAAAGAGGAATGGGGTCATCACATGTCCATGAACACACTTGAACACCAGCTCTGATTAGCAAACATTTTCATGATGGCAAGTAGACCCCAGCAACATATTCTACCTAAGTGGCCCACACATGTGCCATATCATATGCATGCATGTCATATGAACTGTCAACAGCTGCTCATAGGAAAATCAGGATCTCAGAAAACTAAAATTGCATGGCTGAATTTGTGCAAACACAATAACCAGTCAACAAGTAGGAGACCTCATCACCCACAAAGCTTTGCCCCATGGAGCTGACCTTAGTTACCTGCTGGCATACAATTGCTGGCCAATGTAAAGTCCATTCTCATAGATCCCACACAAGGGCATGCACACATTGATTTGTCACATACGTAATGATTTTACAATAAGAAATGTTGCTCCAAAATTCAGCCATGTTGATGACAAAGGTACAATAGCCTGGAGAAGTTGACATGGAAATATCAACCGTTTACACTTCACTAAGTGATATTTGTCCCAGTACAGTGAAGGAGGTAGTATCAGTGTCGTACAGATAAGCGAGACATGTGGCATGGAAATGACTGCTGTAGACATCATGTTCAATATGTCAGCGAGAGAGATATCCCCAAAATTCACCACACAATGAATGAGCAAACACCATGGCTAATCACCACTAATGGCTGGTACCCCTTACAATGACATACTCTGAATTCATCAGTAGAAGCTATTAGTCCTTTTCATGTTGGAGAGACGCAAACTGCAAGGACATGTAGAAGGCCCAGAACATGTTACCTAATGGAAAGCGACATCACCGTCCCCATCATGGTCATGCAAACCCAGATTCCTGTCTGTGGATGAATGTCTGTACCCAAACTTATGTGTCTAAAACATAACTGCAAGTCACTTCATGATGCATGTCAACAGTCAGGGCACATACCTTAACCTTTACACATGTGCAGTGCATTTTTCCACCTGATGCCACATCAAGCTCATAGAAATGCAAATTGTGGCTCAAAACTCTAGGCCTACCTCTCATGTCGCTCATCGCTACTGCAGTTGTACATGCCAAATGACATGCTATGGTGCATGAGGGAATGTGTTAGCCAATAAAGAATGGTGACACATTCCTATATGTGGCACAACATGAAATGCAGCCACATTATAAATGTACTATTCCACAAGCAGTTTACCATGAACATATATGTGAGGGCATACAGACATCATCCCATCAACATAGGTAGACCATGAATTAAACTGAAGCTTACAAATGTTTTCTAAAGAGAAAGGAACATGTGCTGACATGTAGGCACAAGGAACATTGGCAACAGCGATAGTACATACTTCATGTCAATTGACATTCCCCACTTACCAAGGGATAAGTAGTGATCGATAGCTGCACACAAAGAACAATGTAAGCCCTATCACATGCTTTCACAACACACACTTCAGTGAGGCACCTGCAAACATCATACACTGAAAAAAAGCTTCTGGGTGGCAGATGCCAACATACACATTTACAGAGACACGTGGCTGAGGGCAGTGATCCATCACTTACTTACCTGAGGAGTAGTGGTCTGTTAAAGAGAAAATACACAGACTACAACAACAAACAGTATATGATTGATCACTGCACACAGCCATATGTGGTCCTTTCAGAGCAAGTGGTGTGAGGATTCTCCACAGTTTTGTCCTAGGTCCCTAGTCCGACAGGCAAGACACATCAGTACAAAACAAATGACATGTCAACACAAACAATCTCCCCTCTACTGTGTGACACATGGCTCATCCCTAATAGGCAGGGGGAGCAGTCGGAACCTCACTCAGTCACTTGCAATGGGGCAGGCAGGAATATGCCCTGTATTAACCCACTTGTGGCTGCTGTGCTGCCCTCAAACACCCATCAAGCTCCAGATAGGCCACCGCCAGAAACAGGCCTTCAGGGGGATCATGGTCCGATGGGCACCTCGCCCACATTGGGACAATAGCCCCAAATGGGCCTCCACGATCTTCTGGATCCAGTGTCTCGGGTCCTCCCACCTCTTTCTGAAGTGGGTGTCCTGCCTGCTTTAGACCCCCAGGGTCCACACCTTCTTGGAGATGGCTCTTCATATCCCTTTCTATTGATGGACATTGAACTGCATGGATGTAAAATGCAAATCAAGAGATCATGATCACATACATGTCAGTTACATCAAGCTAGAAGCTTCCCATTTTGTCAATGCTCCTCAGCTGTGACACATACAAGAAAAACATACAACAGAGAGTGTCTACCCTGTCCATGTGTGGAAATTTGCAATAGCAAATAAAGACTTATGCCACTTCAGGGGTTGGGGGTTCTGTGTTATGTATGTGTACCACAGAACATGCTTTTGGGCATATGTGTCCATCCTTCAGAGATGACGTCCAAAAAACAAAGGGCATGCATTCACCAATTTCTGCTATGTGACCAATCTACTGCGTCACATATCATGGTCTCTCAGGAATCAACACACTTTCTGCACTGCGGAAATGTCAGTTATGCAATAAACCTGCACAGCACAAATATGAAGTGTATGAAGGTGACAACAAGGCTGTGGGAGTAAGAGACCTGTCAGGAGTCAGAGACACACATTGACAATGATGCCAAGTGCACATCTGTCACAGATCAGTAAACTGCCCCTGTACCCATTCTCATTCTGACCAAGGGAATGAGTCATTCTGGGCAGCATAATACAACAGAGACTCATATTGGCCACATGGCAGGATCTGCTGGTGTACAGGGAGTGGGCACAGTGCCACAGTTACATACCCACAGTGACTCAACTCCAGCCTGTACTATGACCAATACTGGAAGATACATGTAACAGGCCCTGGTTTCTGCAGGCTGAGCTGACAGAACCTACATGACACTACATTCTCATTACCTCCATGTATACAAGTGCATCATGTAGCCAACAGCAAATTGACATGTGGTGTGTGTGGCAATCTGGAGGGAAGAAAGAGTGATGACACTCCTTACAAACTTCAGTCTAGCAAGGGCAGATGTGCGAAGAAATCTCTGTGGCAATGTGTACATAGCTCACATTACGCACAAATGACACATACAAGATGCATACTCAGCTCATGCTGTTATGCACATACATGTTGTCCCACATATACAATATTCATGAGGAAAGAGATGTCAGTGGATGGCTGTAATGTCACGTCACCTAGTTATGTGCATCTAACACAGATGGATCAGTGAACAAAATGAACACACATACTACAATGTGCATGAACTCAACATGTAGCACTGGTTCCCAATACATGCACATTGACTTTCCGATTGATGCCACACAGACCATATTTACAGGCACGTGAGTATTCAGTCTGCCACACATGGGCACACTCTATCCTGTGAGGAGAAAAAGGATGATGAACAACAAAGAAAACTTTGCACATAAGGCACTTAACTGCTCTTTAGGTGCACCCTAGAGTTTTTCATCAAGGGAAAGGACCTCAGTCACCAGTCTCGCCAACTCCTCTAGTGAGAAGGCACGGGCCCTATCACTTGCTGGACATGGCATGATTGCTCCCAGTGGTGGTACACAGCAGCTTGGTAGTGAAGGTGTTGCTGGCAACAGTGTCAGGAGTCAAGTGAGGAATTTTGCAGAACATGGCGGTCATGTCCCTAATGTACACAGTTGTTTCCGCTGGCAGACTCAGCCAGTGGCTCGCAATCACCACTGGCAGCAAAGTTAACATATGACTGTGTCTGCCGCAGTTGTAACCGCCTACCTCCGTGACAACTTCCGACAGAGATTGCAGGCGGTTCCTAATGTCCACTGGAGTAGGTCAGGCAGCAGCAATTTTTGTTGCAAGAAATAGAGGATGGGGTTATTAAGACTGCATTACACCTCAGAACATATTGTATTTTGCACAAAAATATGTTAATCTTGTCTTTTCATGTAGGTCTTAATACTATAACACCATTGTTGTATGTTGCAGGGCACAGATGGCAATTTACAGTGGGGCCCAGTCTACCCCAGTCTAAGGTCATTGTTGTTCTCTGGACATCCAGTCACAATCCGAGTGACATTTGTGATGCACATTTTGGATTTAGGTCCTGATACATTACTTGTTCACATGTGTGACAAACCAAGGGGGTAACATGTAACACTTGTGTCTTAGCTGCTTGGATGTGTACTGTGTCACAGTCTACCCTTCGCTTACTGCCTTTGTCAGCTGGAGCTGAAGTTCGACATCGATTCTTGCAGGTCCTGCTCTGGCCGAGGTAGGGGCGACCCTTTCCGGTAGCCATGGTGCTGCTGACAATGGAACATCAAAACAGTCCATGCCCTCCAGAAGGAGTCCCAGAGGAAAAACCCCTAAGAGGTTTCCAGGACTCCCTGGAACAGAAGAAAAAAGAACACATGGAAAAATCAGAATTCCGACGCCAAGAAACAAGTAACTGGAAAAGCTACAATAAACAGGAAGAAAAACTAGAATCAGAGAAAAAACAGTGGGAGCATGATCACCACCAAAGGAAGTGTTGCAACGCAAGGAGAACAAGAATCTAACTCCTTATATACCCCTTAGCAGGAAGGGACATGCATGAAGAAGCAAGAATGCCATTTTGGATTGGGAAGGAGGCTATAGAACAAGGCAGAAGAAGGCCCCATATTGGAAAAGGAAACAGATGCATGTAGGGAAAAGACAAGAAGAAAGGGCATGCTGGGAAGAAGATAATATGGCCCCACTAGGAACAAGGACGAAAGAAAAAAGGAAGAAAAAGAGAAGAAAGAAAGAGCCCTATAACAGGGCATTAGGTAAGTGAAGGCCCGGGGGTGCGCAGACACCACGCAGCAAACACCCATGCCGCTCGTTGAACGTGGCGAGGCCTGACGCTCAGCCCTGGGCCTCTGACCTCCCCGCAAGCAACAATGCGAGTCACAGCCAAGAAAAAGGGCTGTGGCAAGACCCACAGCCGAGACAATGGACTGCGGCTCCCACCGTGGCCCGAACAGAGGACGCAGCGGGAGCCCACGGCATGACATACTGTTTGTCATGTCAATCCCTTCTAAATTGTCTTGTCACATGTTAACCTTGACATCCATCATCTATGTTACTGTGGACACAATTACTATTGTTGGAACTAATTTCCTATCATGTATAGGTACCAAGGGAGAGGGAGGATGCGACAACCACCAGTCTACCGTCCACTGTCAGACCTTCAGGCCATGGAAGAAACACCTATCATTCTCCTGCATCATCTGAATTGGCAAACAATAGTGGAACATTGTCATCAGTTGGAGCCAGATCTGATGCCAGCTATTAGTAATCCAAATAGCACACCACCCAATGTACAAGTCATGTCAGTTTTGTACTTCCTAGTCACAGGGTCCTTCCAACATACAGTGACTCAGACAGGTAGTATGTCCTAACCTATGTTCAGTCTGGTGTTGAAGGATGTCCTCTATGCAATGTTGAAACCTCTTGACAGCTACATCCAGTCTCCCCTATGTGGGGATTTAGCCCGTGTGAAGGCTGACTTTTATGCTTTTGCAAACATCCCACATGTGATAGGGGCTATTGATGCCACACATGTTGGCTTGGTCCCACCGCATGCCAATGAAAAAGTATACACACACAAAAGCACTTTCTTTCCATCAACATCCAAGTTGAATGATTGGCGGACCTATACATTTCACATCTCTGCCCGTTTTCCTGGTTCAGTCCATGACACCTTCATTATGTGAAAAAACACGATCCACCAGCTGATGTCACAACTGCAACCAGAGAGGGCCTGGCTGGTTGGTCACATCTGTCCTGTTTTTGTGTGTGCAATGTCTGGTGAGGGTTTTCTGATAAGAGGGACTCATTGGTGCACATATGTCCCATTCATTAACAGGAGGCTTAGCATATCCAAACCATCCTTGGTCGTTGATGCCACTGAGGAATCCAACTATGCCAGGGGAAGTCTGCTTCAATGAGGCCCATGTAAGAACAAGGTGGGTAGTGGAGCAGCCTTTTGGGCTTCTGAAGGCCAGATTTGGGTGTCTGGACCAGACTGGTGGAGCCCTCCTCTACTTAACTTAGAAAAGTGTGTAAGATCATTGTGTCTTGTTGCATGTTCCACCATATTGCCCTGAGGTGGGACATCCCATTCACCCCAGAAGAGGAGCAGCCTGTAGTGCCACCGGGTGAGCCTCCTGAAATGCCAAGTGAAGATGACAGCGATGAAGAGGAAGGAGCTGACTTGTGGGAAGATCTTATCAATAACTACTTTTCTTAAGTGTAGGTATGTCATGTGATGTAATGACGGTGACTTTACGAAGGACTGTAGTTGTCAGAATGTGTGGAGTAGAGTGTTTTGTCATAACACTGGGTAGCAAATTCTCAACAATATTCAGCCAAAGGGTGCTTGAAGAGATAGCCTCTGACATATCCTCAACTTGACGTAGTTGCTTTGTTTGTGTCAGTCTCATTGCAATGTAACTTCATTTCCAGATGCTTGCAATGTGATTGGTGTAATAGGTATGTTTTCAAATCTATGCTCATGATTTTGTCTTTGAACGGGTACCTTCACTCTGACATCCTGATGTGGGCATTTAAGAGTTGTGACATTGGTAGCAGGTATCTGATGCTGTTCCAACATAGGAAGTGGACATGGATTGTTCCAAGTAATGGGGGCCACATATTTCGGGTGAATGAGACCTGTGCCGAGCCAGCTTGGACAGTGTATGGGTGGAAGGACTGAGGTGCATACTGTACTTGTTTAGTTTGTCTAGGTGGGCCCATTGCTTCATGTGTGTAATCATGTGGCCATGACGTCTGTTGTCAGAAAGTGCAGGCCAGCCATTCACCCTTCACATAGGCTAAACACTCTTCTTGTGTGACCTGTGTGTGGCTGTAGGTATGTTTCATCATTGCTGGCCACAGTGGCAGTGCTACAACACTGACACATGTTTGTATCATACCACCAGATGAATGGCTATTGGATTATTATTGTACTGCCCTCTGTCTGTATCTGGGTGTATGTGATGTTAGATTACTTCGTTTTGGTATGTGATAAAGTTCAAGCTGGTGACACAATTCACTTCTCTGTTTGACTAATCTACAAGACAATGTCTGACAAGGCCCTTCCTTCTTTGACCTGGGGGACTATACCTTTGTATATTTACCTTAACACAATATGAGTCAGCCATTCTTGGCTATGACAGTCCAGCCATTTCAACAGCCTATGTGCTGTATAGTGATATAAAATGTTTGGTCTGACCAGACACTTGTAGCAATGTGTTTCTGGGTGTTGGTTGTAATCCTTAGCAGGACACTGTACCTGTAACACATCCCTCCTTGCATTAGCATCTTGTGTCCTCATCCTTTGCTTTACATGGTCTTACATCTTTACGTAGCAACAATTGTAACAGAAGCAAGCAGACACAAACTTTTTGGCAGGCGGCATTTATTGTGATTGTGTGCATAAAATACAAATAAGGGACATGATGGAATAGAATAGTGAAAGATTCAGTCATGGTGGATGAAATCATTGTAATAGATGCCAAGCATTGTAAGTCACTAATCCAATGTACTCCTATAATAGGAAATGAAAGGTGGTTGAAGGACAGTCAACAGAGTGAATATGTGGCACACAAAGGAGTTCCTTCAGGAAGAGGTCACTTGCTGGTAATGGTTGGTGTCTGGCCATCTGCATCTCCTGAATTCTTAGCTGGAAGTCCCTGCTTGCATGGGGAGGAGCTGCTACTACAGAGGCAGGGGTTTTCTGTTGTGGGTTCTTCCCCTGACAAGGCCTTCCTTAGAGTGCCGGGCACCAATAAAGAAGGGCCTGGTGTTACTGCACCAAAGGAAGGGGTAGAGTGTTGCTGACGATCCCTGATCAGGATACTGCTAATATCCCTCAACACCCTTGTTAGGGAGGCTAGGTTGTTATTGGTGGCCTTTCACTGTTGAAGCATATCCCTGTGGATGTCCCTGTACAGCTGCTTGATGTCACGGAGTTTCTTTACTACCTGGCCCATCACGCCTTGGGACTCCTGATAGACCCCTAACACTTTGCTGATGTAGTCCTGGCCAGGAGCATCCTGAGTGGCTTCACCCTGGTGGCCCACAACATCCCTCCCACGTACCCTACCCCCAAAGGCCTGTGTCTTTGCTACAGGGTAAACCCTACTACTGGTTGCAGGACCATCATTGTCTGAGCTGGAAATCCTCGGGATCCTGGACTGGGGGCACAAGATGGTTACCACTGTCCTAGGGACATAGTTTAGGGGGCAAATGACTGCTTGTGAGGTTGAGGCAACAGGGCTAGGAGGTCTTGATGTGGGCACAGTGAGACTCACTGTAGGGGCCTGACCAGGTTGTCCAGATGGGCCAGAACCATCCTCCATGTCCAGACATCCAGGAATGTCATCATCACTGAGGGCTTCATCCAGGGAGCTAGTGGCAGTCTCATCTGCGGTGCCTGTATGGCCAGTGGCAGCTTGACCTGTTGATGTGAAAGATACAATGTTACTAGTGGTGTTGTGACATCTACTTCCAAAAGATTACATTGACATTTTGCAAAGCTAGTGTACATACTTGATTTGCAGGTGATCCTATTGTGATAGGTACACATGGTGTTGGTTGTATTGAGCTGACATTTGTGAAGCAGGCCAATTCCATGAAAGTTCAGCAGCTGCTGAATTTAGCAGTTCATTTGCAATTGGGAGGATGGGCAAAGATTTAGATCTTGCAAGCAATGCAGGCAAAACAGTGGCTGGGCAGAATGTGGCTTTGGCTATTTTGAGGCCTAGTTTAATTTTCTCCAGGCCGACCCAGGAGTGTGTTGTATATGTGATTGGAGTCATCATCTGGGCAGTGAATTTTGAATGTGTCTGCACTCAATACCATTCTGGTGATGCATCTTGAGGACTTCTTGATCATTTATGTTGCACACTGTGTGAGCTGTCCTTCCTGTCTTCAAACGTTTTATCTTTGCTTAGCAGTTCAAGATAGAGCTAGGTGGCCAGCTACATCCCTGTCTTGAGCATGAGCTGTATCTTTGTCCCTCCCAGGTGAGTAAACATGATTTGAGAGTGATCAGGGTAGGGGTTTTGGACATTTGACCAGTGTTCTGCTATTTGGACTCACTTGCACAGTGCCTCCTGAAGGTTGCATTCAGTTCCCTACACTAACTCCCGACACTAGACAAATGTTATCCTCCCAGATGAGAAAACGTCCTTTGAGAGTTCACTAACAAATGCATTGGGGCAAATGTACACTGGGCTGGTGATTGGAGTTAGCAAAACAGGGCCCATTGGACTTGACATTCAGGTTACTCCCACTAGTTCTTAACACTAGACAAATGTGATCCTCCCAGGAGAGTACATTTCCGTTGTGAGCTAACGAACAGGGATATTTGGACAGATGTACACTAAGCTTGTGTTTTGAGTTGGAGAGACAGAGCCTCCTGGTCTTAGCAGTCATGTCACTCCCTCTTCTTCATACACTTGAAATATGTCATCCCCCAAGGTGAGTATACTTCTTTTGTGATTTGTCAAACAAGACATTGGAGAAGAAGGCAATGGACTTGTGGTTGGAGTGACAGTAAGAGAGCCCCCTGCGAGTTACAGTCATGTATGTCCCTGTACTACATACACTGTAAAATGGTATCCTCCCAGGTGAGTACACTTCAATAGAGAGTTGAGACACAGGGGTCTTTTGAGGGGAGAACACTGGTCTGGTGTTTGGAGTTGGAGGAACAGTACCTGCTGTGAATTGCAGTCCTGTCACTCTCACTACTCCCCAATACTTGACAAATCTTATCCCCCCAGGTGAGAAAGATTTATTTGGGAAGTGACAGACAGTGGAGTTTGGAGAAGATAACCCTGTGCTTGTGTATGTAGTTCCAGATAAAGCTCCTGTTGTGAGTTACAGTCATGTCACTCACTCTAGTACACACCCTCGAACAATGTTGTCCCGCTACTGTAGTGAGGACTACTTTTTGAATGTGATAGTGTAGTACAACAGATACTCTGAACTCACATATTTGAAAGTGCTTCCACACGAGATAATAAAGAAAAACAAGTTTTGATGAAATAGAATATTTGGCAAAATCAACCAATTTAATTGTGAAATCTGTGATTTATCCAGGTTTTCTGGTTTCATTTTTTCCACATAAGCCAGCAAAATAGGTATCTATTTGTCTTTCCTTATGTTAAGGCTTTGCTGCGACCTCTTATTGCAGTTTTTAAATCTAGCACAAGCTCGACCAAAAGGCCGAGCATCAGTGAGCACCATGAGCGCCAGTTATTTTACACAAGGTCACAGAATGTTGAGCCAATGCCCAGACTGGAACCTGTTTCCTGGTTCCACAACCAGCAGCTCTCTTCACAATCAGCAGCTCTGTCCGTAGCCATATGCTGGGCGGAGGAAGGTAGGCAGGCAGAAACTACATGAAAGGTCAGCTTTTTATAAACTTGAGGATTCAACAGGACCTCGAGCTGAGCCAGAACCGGGACCACCAAACCAGCCGTGGTGGTCTGACTGCTGCACTCCTGGCGGTCCGACCGCAAGATTACTATCCTGGCAGGTGGTCCTCCAGGAAACCAGTGCCACCACCAGGATCATAGATCCTAATGTTGTGGTTATCCCTCACATTGCCAAGAGTGCAGCAGTCTGACCAGTAGATTATAATTCTGGTGGTCGGACCGCCAGGAGACTGCCATCACCGCCAGAATCATAGATCACAATGGGTTGGTGGCAGTCGGAGTCGGGGTCAGTTGCGGCCGTGCTGAGTTTGTCACCGCCGTGCTGATTGCAACTCCACTTTCCGCCAGGCTTTTCATGGCGGGTCATCACCATGAAAAGGCTGACAGAAAGCCAGAGCTGGGGGCCACAGGCAGTCCGACTGCCACTCTCCTGGCAGTCCGACCACTAGATTATAATCCTGGCAGCTGGACTTCCAAGAGATCACTGCCACCACCAGGATCATGGATCCTGATGTTGTAGTTTATCTTTCACATTGCCAGGAGTTCAACAGTCTTACCACTAGATTATAATCCTGGTGGTCGGACCACCAGGAGACCACCATCACTGCCAGGTTCATATATCTCAAAGGGTTGGTGGCAGTCAGAGTCTTCGTCAGCCACAGCAGTGCTGAGTTTGGTACCACAGTGCTGATTTCCACCAGGCTTTTCAGAGCGGGGTCCTTGCCATGAAAAGACTGGCAGAAAGCCAGTGCTGCGGGCTAGGGTAGGGCCCTGCACTGCCCATAACCATATCGTTGGCAGTGCAGGGACTCCCTTGCCAGCATTCTCAGAATTTGTACTGTTTGCTATCCAGACAGTGCACATTCTGAGGATGCTGGTGTGCAACAGCATTGACTTCAGCTCCCTTTAGGGAGCCAAGGCCAATGTCGCTGCACTGTTTCCACCAGGCTGACCGCAAAACGTCATAGTACAATGTTTCTACCGGTCTGCATGTTTGAAACATCGTAATACAATGGGGGGGTGGTCATCAGCTTGATGATGGCATCATCCCCGTGGGTTTAGGGTCCAACGATTGGACCGCCAAACTCATAATCAACCCCTTATATTGTACTAAGCATTCATAAGCATCCATCTACTGTTCAGTTGTTTTTATTTTATTACAGTTAATAAAATAGTGTTTGTTGTGAGATGTGCAGCTAAGCTCTTATAAGGGGATTTACGTGAATACAAAAGCAAACAGTACAAGAGAAAACTATTTATTTCACCCTATAAATGATGAATGGACACTGACATTGAGTAACTCTGTATGACCAAATTATAACACATAAACAGCAGGATTGACCAATAACCAGATTTTTTGAAAATTTGCAATGCTTGATAGACTCATACCACACACTGTTTTATGACAGGGAATAGATTGTTTTTTGTTAGGCACATTTGCTTTTATGGAAACAAGCAAACTAAAAAGGCATTTGGAATTATCTTAAATGCCCCCTTAGAATACTAATGTATATGTCATTTGGAAAGCCGAGTCTAAGAACAATTATGATTCAAATGACACTTTAAAACAGTTTTTAGAACTTTAAAATGATGTTTCATGTGCAGTGCTAGATGTTACTTAAGTAACCCCCTTGGGTGCTGTGGACAAGCTGGTCTTGTCCTCGGCTACAGTGTTCGTGTGCCGAGGATGAGACCAACACGTTCTGCACCCGGCCCACAAGGGTAGGGCTAGCGTTCCCCCGTGGGCTACCCACCCACACCCCAGGTCAGGGATGGTGCTTCCCATGCACTACGACCCCCCCTCGCAATCTGATGATATAGGTGTGCTCACAGCCCGCTGACATCATGGACTGCCACTGGGGATGCGCCGGAAGCATTTGCTTTGTACGCGTCTAGGAGAGAGGATGCCATTTAGGTAAGTCCTCTTGGGGGGAGGGTATTGGAGAGGGGAAAACAGACACAGTGGGAAAGGAAAGGGTTTTTCCTTTCCCCCTGTGCCGGTTTTGAATGGATTTCTGCTCCACGATCATGGGCGAGGCCCGCAATCATGAGCAGGATTCCACCCACTAGACACCAGGGATTTTTTTTGTGATTTAGGGGAGCGACCCCTTAGGCTATCATAGCTAGCCGCATGGTGACTGCTCAGCAGGTTGTTGGTATGCTTTTTGAGTGATCTTCTGACCGTGATTATGAGACTGACTCTGCATCTGAGGCAGAGGAGGAAGTGCAAGATTCTGCCAGTGAATTTTCTGACCGAGAAGAATCATCTGATGAGGAAGCCACTCTCTGCGGATGAAGTGCCTGTTCTAGAGGAGGACACTGATGTGCCAATTGTGCAGCACCGTAGGGCTGAAAGGCTTCCGATTGGAAGATCTGAACTCTAGGTTGCCTAAACATGGAGCAGCCAGAGTTGCCTGCCTTAACTGGTCTCCTGGGGTGTAGAGTAAGTACAAAAAACCTTTTGCCTATTAATTTCTTTCAGTTGTTTATGAACAATGTATTTTTGAAAGAGATTGTTGAGCAGACTAATTTGTATGCTGAACAGTATTTAAGGGACAACAGTTTTAGGCCACACTCTAGAGCTACCCAGTGGATTCCCACGAATCTGGAAGAGTTGAAAAAGTTATTGGGTTTAACTTTTTAATGGGGTTAATAAGGAAGCCGTCACTGTCTTCATATTGGTCTACTAGTCCCTTGATGGCAACGGCTATATTTTGGGCAACCATAAGTCATAATCGTTATTTGCTTCTTCTTCGGATGCTGCATTTTGTTGATAATGCTTTAGCCTTGCCACAAAATCATCCTGACTCTGACTGTGTTTTTAAGATTAGTCCTGTCCTTGATCATTTGGTAGATAGGTTTTCAGAGATCTATGTTCCAGGGAAAGAAATAGCTGTGGATGAGTCATTGGTCCTGTTCACAGGCCGTTTGGTTTTTAGGCATTACATTCCTAGCAAGAGGGCACGGTATGCAAAAAAGATGCATATGCTGTCTGAATGTAGTACAGGATATGCATATAATTTCCTTGTCTACACTGGTAGGGATTTCAGTATTTACTCCCCTGGTTGTCCACCCACTTATGGAGTTAGTGAGAAATTTGTGTGGGAACTTGGTAGATGACTGTTTGACAAAGGTCACCATTTGTACCTAGATAGATTCTAGACTAGAGTGAAATTGTTCAGGGAATTGTTCAGGGTGGACACTATTGCTTGTGGCACAATCTGCTCTGACCGTAAAGGCTATCCGGAGGAGCTTATGTATAAAAAGCTTGAGATGGAACTATGCAGTGCCTTTTGTAATGATGAGCTGCTAGCTGTAAACTTTGGAGACAGGAGGGATGTCAACATGCTGACTACCATCCATGATAAGATTACTTCCCTTATGACTGTTTGGGGTCAGGTTGCTGAAGTGCGCAAACCTGCATGCCTTTTAGCCTACAATAAGCACATGGGTGGTGTAGATAGAGCAGATCAGAGGTTGGAACCTTACACTGCTGTTCGTAAGTCTTACTTTTGATATAAAAAGTTGCCTATACATCTCTTCCATTTATCAACTTTTAATGCTTTTGTTGTGTTCAAGGATTGTTCCCCTGAGTCAAAGATGAAATTTGTTAAATCAGGAGTCTGTGATAGAGAGCCTTGTTGTAGTGGAACAAGCAAGATTTCCTAGAATAGTAGTGGTGGAGGATGTGGCTAGATCGAAAGATCGCCACTTTCCTGATCATATTCCTCCCACTCCCAAAAAACACTTTGCCACTAAGAAATACAGAGTCTCTGCCTGAAGAGGTATCCAGAGGAAGACTCGTATATACTGCCCTGATTGTCCTTCTAAGCCTGGGCTTTGTGTGGCTGGCTGTTTCAGAAGTTACAACACCCAAAATAATTATTGGGAACTACAGTGAGTGTAAACTGCTTGTTCTATAATGTTTCATATTTTTTGTTCAGGTTCACGGTTGGCATTACTGTCATGTATTTAGTGAGAGATTTTTGTTTGTAGTTTTGTACTTACCTATATATAGCTAGTGTTTTATTTTTTGTTTAAAAAAGTGGTGGCGGTGTGCATGGAGTGGCGCTTGGCATGGCTGATGGTGTGTGTGGAGTGGCGCTTTGCTGGCAGTGTGCGTGGAGTGGCACTTGGCTGGCAGTGTAAATAGTGACTTGCTGTTGGCCACTACAACACACTGCTAGCCAAATGCCAGTCCACAGACTCCATCAGCTGGTGTGATTTCTGTGTCAGGCATGTGGGCATATGAAAGTGATGGGTCCTTGAATGGTGCTGTCCATTGATGTAAGTGTTGTAATGTTCTGGGCCCGCGGCTGGTGGCGTTAATTTACTGTAAAGTGGTTTGTGCCTTAACATAGCTTTATAGCTCACAAGCTGTGAGTCATTGGTTCAGTGTTTGGCCTTTCAGTTATTAACAGTGCATTTTGTTTTTGTGAAATCTTTTGTTAATTAAATTTGATCTATTGAACCATCACTCAACTAGTATGTGTGGTAAAATAAAAAATGAAAAAAGCAGCTCCACTATAATCAGGCATCAAAGCACACCTGTGACATGCTGTGTGTCTCAGCTAGGACCCTAATGATGAAATATGCCACCAACTAGGTTGGTGGGTGTAGGGTCTTTTTTTGCATAACCTAAGGGCATTTCTTTTCACAGTTTGAAGGTTTGGAACATCACAGAAGTAAGAGTCTTGGTTGTGTGCTTGCTTCTTCTCTAGGGAAAAAGTACCAACTCTATATTAGTTTGAGAACTAGACACCCAGTGGAGTACAGGGTGGTATGCCTCTTGTGGATCCAACAAGTTTCTTAGACGCAATGCCCTGGAAACTTTAGAATGTGACTAAAATCACACATTTTTCTTGCATTTCTGTACTATATTCTTCCACAAGCAAAAAGAAACCAGAACTTATACCACCCACTGTTCCCCATGATCTCCTGATAAAAATGCTACTCACTTGTGTGGGTATACCAAGTGCCCACAACAGAAAAGGGGCCAAAACACAAGGTGAACAAAATGATCTATTACAAAACTACCTGTTTTTGCAATGGGGGGCACCTGCGTTTCTGGTCCTGGACGCGGCAGTCATCTAGGGTAACCTATCAAACCCAGACATCTTTCAAAGCTAGATACCCGTGAAGTAAAGGGAGGTGTGGCTTGCGTGGAACCCCCAACATTTTCTTACCCAGACGCCTCTGCAAAGCTCAAAAGTTGCTTAAGAAAACAAATTTTCCTTACTTTTCTTTGTAGGATCACTGTGCGGGCACATATTCCCTACCACCCAGTGTTCCCCTCAGTCTCCCAAGTAACATGATACCTCAGTTGTGTGGATCACCAAAACAGAGTCAGCCTTAAAACTGCATTAAAAAAAATGTCCTTATCATCTTGCTGTGCTATCCCCTCAATGTCTACAAGTTTTTGGCTCTTCCCTATTGCAGGCACCTGGGCCACCCACACAAGTGAGGTATAGTTTTTATTGGCAGACCGAGGGGATCATTCGGTGGTAGGAAATTTGTGCCAGCGTGGTGATCCTACAAAGAAGAGTGAGGAAACAGTGATTTTTCTAGCTAAATTTGATGTTTGCAGAGGATTCTGGGGAAGAACATGTTAGGGGTCACCACCGGGTGTGTAGTTTAAAATAAATTCTAGGTTTGGTAGGTTTCCCTAGATGGCTGCCAAGCACAGGACTAAACATGCAGGTGCTCCCCTTTCAAAAACAGGCAGTTTGGCAATAGATACTTTTGTTGTGTCCATGTTGTATTTTATGACCTTCCTTGTCGCAAGAACTAGGCCTGCCCACACAAGTGAGGTACCATTTTGATTTGGGAGACTTGTGGGAATACTGGGGGGAAGGAAGTTTGTGTCTCCACTCAGATTCCAGAACTTCCCATCACCAAAATATGAGGAAAACGTGTTTTTTGTCGAATTTTAAGATTTGCAAAGGGTCCTGGGTGCCAGAACATGGTGAGAGCCCGACAAGTCATCCCATCCTGGATTCCCCAAGGTGCCTAGTTTAGTTCTGAAAGATTTCTGGGTTTGGCAGGTTTCCGTAAGTGCCGGTTGAGCTACAGACCAAAATCCACAGCTAAGCGCAAAAATATGGCAGTTTTCTTTGGGAAAATGAGATGTGCCCATGTTGTGTTTTGGCGCATTTCCTGGGGATTAGGACTAACTAGGCAAGTGAGGTACCATTTTCATCAGTAGACTTACGGATCCCCTCAGATTTCAAAACTTTCCATCACCGAAATGTGACAAAAAAGTAGTGGTTTTGCCAAATGTTGAGGTTTGCAAAGGATTCCGGGACTCAGAACTTGGTGAGAGCCCCACAAGTCACTGCATCCTGGATTCCCCTAGGTGTCTAGTTCTCAAGAAGGGACAGGTTTATTAGATTTCCCTAGGTGTCGACTGAGCTAGAGGCCAAAATCCATAGCTAGGCACTTTCCAAAAAACACATCAGATTTCAATGTAGAAATGGGATCTGTCTATGTTGTGTTCTGGGGCGTTTTCTGATGTGGGCATTAGATCTACCCACACAAGTGAGGTGCCTTTTTTATTGGGAGACTTGGGGGCACATAGAATAGAAGAACAAGTCTCTTGTCTTTCTCTACATTTTTCCTTCCAAATGTAAGGCAGTGTGTAAAAAAGAAGTCCATTTGAGAAATGCCCTGTAATTCACATGCTAGTATGGGGACCCTTAAATAAAGTGATGTGCAAATAACCACTGCTTCTCAATACCTTATCTTGTGCTCATTTATTTTGGAAATACAAAGGTTTCCTCAATACCTATTTTTCACTCTTTATATTTTACCAAATGAATTGCTGTATACTCGATATACAATGAAAACCCATTGCAGGATGCTGCTCATTTATTGGCTCTGGGTACCTAGGTTCTTGATAAACCTACAAGCCCTATATATCCTCGCAATCAGAAGAGTCCAGCAGACATAACAGAATATTGATTTAAAAAATCTGCCGTACCTGGAAAAAGTTACAGAAGAAAAAGTGGACAGAAATGGCTGTTTATTTCTACTCAATTTCATTTTTTTATTGATTTCAGCTGTTACTTTTGTGGGAAAACCTTAAAGGATCTACACAAATGAGTTCTTGTTGAATTTAGAATATTGTCTACATTTCAGAAATGTTTAGCTGCCTGGGATCCACCATTGTTTTCACAGCCATTTCTGTCACTAACTGTAAGGAGACTGAAAGGAGACTGAAAGCACAGGGGTATGTTCAGGTAAAATTCCAAAATTGTGATGAAATTGTGATGAAAAATGTGGATTTCTGATTCAAGTTTGCCTGTTCCTAAAATCTGGGAAGATGGTGATTTTAGCACCACAAATCCTTTGTTGATGCCATTTGCAGGGAGAATAAAACATGATTTCTTCTGCAGCACTTTTTTCCCATTTCCCCCCCCAAAAACAAAGTTAGCTCTATTTTGGCTCATTTCTTGGTCTCCTCCAGGTGAACCCACAAACTCTGGGTACCTTTATAATCCCTAGATCCCTAGGATATTGGAAAAGGATACATATTTGACGTGGATAACTTATGTGGACAAAATGTTATGAGGGCCTAAGCGTGAACTACGCCAAATAGCCAGAAAAAGGCTTGGCACAGTAGGGGGAAAAGGCCTGGCATTGAAGGGGTTCAGCTAATTGCCATGCGATTTCTATTGTGGCATATTTCTCATACTTTAAATAATACATTTAATAAATATTTGTAATTACCTAGATACAAATAGAAAGTGAGGAAAAGCGCACCATACTTACAGCAAATTTAGATTTAACAGACAGCTGCGAAAAGTGGCCATGGTTTGCTTTCCAGCATCACTGTAAAAGACATCTACTTGCTTACTTTTCTGAATACGTGCAAGAGCTGTGTGAATGCACTGCACATGCTGCATACTAGTTTCACAGTGTCGAAGTATGACAATAACTATAGGTTTGAAGGGCTTTACTGTGGATTGAACTGTTTTTTGTCTTTGCAACGATCCTATCCCAACAGAAAGTAAACTAACTTTGCCTACCATTCAATATTGATGAAACTATCAGTCTCTAGCCGCACTTTTGTTTGGACAAATTCATCGAGAGGCTATGGGGACATGTGCCATGATGTACATTCTCATTTACACAGACATCACTGCATATCGTAGTTTCCTATGGCTTGATATTTGGAATACGTTCAAAATAGCATTTCATTTTATTATTGCCATTTTGATTTGCAGATCACAAACTGCAAGCCCTGTTAAAGTGGTAGTAGTTGGGTTATCACAGTGGCTATCTTAAGGCTCAGTATGTAAAATAGTAATGGATTATGAACACTGCTGGCAAGTCGGTCGGTAACCATTCAAAGAGAGGGAGCTCATCATGAGGGACAACTTTGACAATGTGAGGGATAAACCGCATCAGGCAAACAGACAACAGTACCATGGAGCACTACCCACATATAAACAATTCAAGAGGGTTGTGAGGACGATACATGCAGGCCAGCACCCTACCCACACTCTACATAAATAAAACCATGCAAAAGATGTGAAAAAGATGAATGAGCATCACATTTGACCATAGCAGTCCCGGACCCTTGATATGCCCCTGTAAAAAAATTATTGTCCACATATTTTCATTTTTGATTTCTGTTTTTGTGTCATTAGAGAAGTCATTTAGCTTGGGTAGACATTGCTAATCCGGGCCATTTTTTTCTGGATGACATTTTTAAAAATGGTGATGTGTTGTAGTGATGATGTAATATTTCAGGAACCATAAGACCTATATACTTCATTTTGATGTCAAAACATAGGTTTTGATGATCACGTACTCATACAAAGAAAGAAAATAACTCCTCAGAGCAACCCTTCCACCATTTTCAAAAATGACATTTCTAAAATGATGTGTTTTTGCCATCATATTGGTATTTTATTTTAATATTGATTTTGTTTTAGGTTTTACGTTTATTCAAATTCGTAAACGTGAGCGAAGCAGGTGGTAGCAGAATATCTTTACCTCCTGATTGAGTTTTGCTAACTACAAAATCTTAGGACTCCTTCAACAAAGATGTGTCATATGCCAAACTCATCTGAAGGAAAAGCTAACATCAATTGCTGCTGAACAGAAGAGAATTTGAGATGCTGCCGAAATATGGCAAGATGAAGTTCACAAAAGATTAAAACTGATGAGAGAAGAGGATCAAATATTTTATCATTGTAATAACAAATGCTACAAGGTGTGTACAATGGGAAAAAAGCCTAGAAGAAATTGTCAAAAAATAGCAGAAACCAGTGAATCACAACAAGATTCTGGGGGTCATTCTAACTCTGACGGGCGGCGGAGGCCGCCCGCCAGAGTTCCCCCGACAGAACACCGCTCCGCGGTCTGAAGACCGCCGCGGTGATTCTGTGTTTCCCGCCAGCCCAGCGGGAAACCCCTTCCCACGAGGAAGCCGGCTCCGAATGGAGCCGGCGGAGTGGGAAGGTGCGACGGGTGCAGTTGCACCCATCGCAAATTTCAGTGTCTGCTAAGCAGACACTGAAATTCTTTGTGGGGCCCTCTTACGGGGGCCCCTGCAGTGCCCATGCCATTGGCATGGGCACTGCAGGGGCCCCCAGGGGCCCCACGACACCCCATACCGCCATCCTGTTCCTGGCGGGCGAACCGCCAGGAACAGGATGGCGGTATGGGGTGTCGGAATCCCCATGGCGCCGCAGCAAGCTGCGCCGCCATGGAGGATTCCTGAGGGCAGCGGAAAACCGGCGGGAGACCGCCGGTTTTCCCTTTCTGACCGCGGCCAAACCGCCGCGGTCAGAATGCCCTTGAGAGCACCGCCAGCCTGTTGGCGGTGCTCTCGCGCCAGTGTCAGAATGACCCCCTCTGAGTCTTCTGAGAAATGGACTTCAACCAAACCCAGTGCCCATCCACTTAGAAGATCGATGAATATCTCTCATCCACCTCTAACAACTGAGCAGAAAGCAGAGGATCTTCAATGTGTTATCTGTGGTTTAGCCAGAACAAGGGCCAACAGGATTGACAAAAGAACAAAGTACAGAGTATGTGAGTCTCAAAGGGTAAACATTTGTTGATCTTCCGGTAGTCTCTTCTAAGATGATGTTTTCAGCCAAGTAGATGCTCTAAACAGTGAGGTGAACGTATTTGCAGCGGATTTGTATGCCAACTCGAACTGCATGCATGCATACATTCAAAAATATGAATGTACAATGATCTCCCAGCAGTAATGTAACCACCAGCTGTCAGTTAAGTTTGCACTCTATGACAAAGCAAATGAAGTTTTAAAGCGACTCTTGAGTGATGGTTAAAGTGATGAAACTGTATTGATCCATAATAATGAAATTCTGATTTTATTGGTGAGAATGTACAATGACAGAATTTGTTTATGTGTGTCTAACAAAAAAAATGAGCCACTTATGGTGTTCTCAGCTGATTTGACTCCTGAAGTTCTTGCTGCCAAAATAAGATCACAGCATGCAGTAAAATCAGCAGGAACCTTTTTTTAAAACTTTCTGAAAGATTTAGATTTTGGACTTAATGCCACATTTTGTGATGCCCCAGAGCTCCACAAATCATGGGAGTCAAGAAGAACGTCTGATATTGCCTTAACATTTTGTATATCATTGTTTAATATAGGCAAAGCAAAACTGTTACAAATTAAAGTTCTTGAGTTCAGAACAAAAGCCGACAACATTGATGAAAGCTTTGCAGATATAAGCGTAGAAGTGGAAGACAGCCCCATGAACCAACAGGTTTATGCTGTGTGTTTTCCAAATAATTTTTTATGAATTACACCACGGCAGAACTATAACTCCGCTAGAGATGATGACTGCAAACGCAGTACATGACAAGTGCAAAAGTAGAGAGCTGTTCACTTCAATTAATAGGATTGGTATATCAACAAGGTATAATCACATAGGGCTGGCATCATTGCAAGATTGGTGGTCTGACGTTAAAACCGCTGCAGTGTTGGCTGTCAAAAGACCACCATGTTGGCAGTTATCTGACCTCCGTATTGAGTCACACTGTGAAGTCTGCCAAAAAACTGCTAAAATTCCAAAAATGCCAGGACACTGGAGAACAGAAATGAGACATTAACACCACTAGCCTGACAAAAATCCTCCCATCAGATTACGATCCACAAATCACAACAGCAGCTCTACCATGGTGGAAAACTATTGGAGGAGCAAACCGCAGCGGTCTCAACTCACATCACACAAAACACCACACCACATTGGATAGTTTGAATACCCCACACCTGACACACCTACACACTGTGCTATATAACACACCCCTACAAAACCCACAATCCTTTGCAAACTGAATGCCACTCGTAGCCATTAACAATCCCAGATTTAGGGAAAACATTATTTTGACACCTAGACACATTTCATCATGCATACATCCCACACTGCACAACATACACAACACACAAGCTACTATCATGCACAATACACAACAACCGTCACCCACTCACATCACAGCACCTACACCTTATCACTAACGGTTCCTTCCACCTTTTTGTTGTTACACTACCTCACCGTCTTTACCACCACTACCATGACCCCACAAAAACACTGATGTTTCACAGATGATGAGTTGAGGGAGATGGTGGACGAAATTGTCAGGGTATAGCCACACCTTTTCAGAGCACAGGTCCAGCAAACATCAATAGCCAGGGAAATGGAGCCGTGGCAAAGAATAGTTGACAGGCATAAGGGACAACATCAGGAAGAGGTGGAATGACCTCTGGGAGAAGGTACGTTCCATGACATCCAGGCACCTGCTGGCGGTACTGAAGACTGGCGGTGGGCCCACCATAATTGCACTAATTTTGAGATGTCTTGCATGTGAAACTAACAAGTAATGTAACCCATCATGAATTTTCCACTAATAAACAGTTTATGGCAAAGACAGCAATACAATGGCCCACTTCCGCTACCATTAATAGAAAAAAACACAGCTATAGCTGAGTGCCCTATCAAACTGCTCCTAGAGAAAGTTTCTTAAGATTGACATTGGCACACCTGGGATGGAGAACTAGATGCCAAACTGGATGCACTTGCAGTACATCCAGATGGAGGCCAATGTCAACTGCTAACTCCCATACTGTGTGCCAACTCTAACACTATTGTTCATTGTTCACCTTTCATTTGGATATATGATGGCATACACTTTATTAGGCAACAAATGTAATCACTCATGTCATTAGTTAGACAACATAAGAGGGTATCAGCAGTCATCAAACTACCAACATAGTCAAACAGCTTTTAGCATGCAGTATGGAATTGAAAAATCTGACTCTCACTTTGTTCTAACTATGATTTGGTAGCAGCTGTCAATGTCATTTCAGCCGAGCATGTAAAGGCACTGTGTTCATCTCACACAACATCACTGCTACTCAAACCTAAACATAACTTGTTATATCACTTACATCAGCTGTGTACTCCACTTCTCCCACAGGTAACCTTGCCAGTGTCACAATGGAGAGGATACCAGAGACCACCACAACCCCTCTCGAGGAAGGCCCCAGTGAAAAAAACACCCCTGAATGTTTGGACACTGATGACGAAGCTGGCATATCAGGGACATCTGGTCAGTCAACAGCTGTCAGCCCCGCCCTGTCCACATTGACTCCTCCAGCCCTGTTGCTTCAACATCTCAGAATTTGTAGAATGTTGCTCCATATTAGCAGAAATTAATGTAGAAGTAGTTGTCAGTGGAACCAATTAAAGCTCATTTTACACCCCCCCCAAGCTCGGAGAGGGGTCGGTATTGCAGTTGATTACTTGTAAGGGAACCTCCTGGTTGGTGGTGGGAGGGATTTGGGTACTACCCTGGAGTCCCCTAGGTCTTCTGTGCAGGATCAGCAAGATGGTGTAGTTTGACATGTCAATTGAGACAAAGCGATTCTCTCTTGAACCAGGCAGCGGTGGCAAAATGACAGTTCTGGTACTGTGTATTGCCAGGACTGGACCCGGTGCATGATAGGAAGGACCAAACTCTTTTTTCACAGCAATCTTTTCACACCCTAGATCCCCGAACTTAGGAATCTAGCCAGTAGATGTTACTGGTAAATCCCTAATTCCAGAGGAGGCAGCACTGGCAGATGCGTTGTCATCACATATTTGTTGTAACTCCTGTAAGACAGTGAAACATTCTTTTATGTCAAAAGACCTTTTATGTCAAAAGGTGTATCTGCCGCTTTCATGCCAGGACCATCAAGATCTGGAATATACATTTGAGTTCCAAACAGGCACAGGCCCAGGGACCTTCTGGACTGATTATTAAATGCCCTCTGAACTCTGTACAGGTGTGTAAGCCAGCTACGACCCGAGCCTAATAATCTAGCTGTTAAGGATTGATTTAAATCTCGGTTTTGTCGCTCCACATCACTATTTCCCTTGGGGTGACATGGAGACAAGTAATGCAATTGGAACCCTAACAAAGCCATGGCGTCTCTGTAAACCTTTGAGGCAAAAGCAGGGCCCCCGGTCTGAGTGGAAAGCCACAACTGAATGTGTACCGATAAAGACTTGCAAATCTTTAATAACAGTTTGAGCATCAGCCGAGCCCTGTGGCCAAACCCAAGGAAATCTGTAGCATGAGTCAGCAGTGACTAAAATGTATTCGTGTGCACTGTCTGGTATCAGGGGACTGCAATGGTCCAAGTACACACATTGTAAACGTGCGTTGGAAATTAAGAGGAGTGTCTGTAATGGGTGCTTAACGCTGGAGCCTTTAATTTGTTGGCAGATGTAACAACAAAGGACAAACTGGTTGGTCTGTTTGTAAACACCTGGTCACCAATAGCGTGATTATATTATTGAAATTGTAGCCGCCTCACCAGCATGTGCAGAAGAAACTCCCTCATGTGCTGCTTTAACTAACTCTGGTCTTAGGTCTTTGTTGGGAATCAGTCGGACTCCCATGCCTGGAATGTTTACTTCTAAGTCAAACATGTCTGCTATCGGGTAGGAATATTTAGCAAGATAGGCTTTAGGCAAAGGTGCGCCATCAGATGCTGCTTTTACAGCTGCTAGTGTTTCATCATCCACTTTTGATCTAGACCGACTTACTGCTGCGACAGAAGCCGTTGTAACTGCCGATTTTGCTGCTTCATCAGCTAAAGTATTGCCTTCCACATGTATTCCAACACGTTGGTGTCCTAGTGTATGTATAACATGGGCATTAGGTAGCTTTTCTTTCAGATCCTTTACTTTCCCCCACAGAAGTCTGTGTTTAATGGTATCTCCTTTTGAATCTCTGAACCCATTTTGTCACCAGTAATGCAGGTATTCATTGAAGGACTAGCCACAGTAGTGAGAATCACAGACAATCAACGTCATCTGTTCAGGATCCGTATGTTTCGGTGCCATCACCAGAGGCTTAAGCTCTGGAAGTTATGCGGTACAGTCTCCTCGAGTCTGTGTATAAGTATTTTGTGGTTGGTACTTGCCATCCTTCATATATCCACTCACGACTGCACAATCAGATGAGTATTAGTGTTTGGTGCCTATAGGAGGTTGACCTGAACCATCAGTGTACAAGATGGTCTGATATTTTTCATTAGGTAGTATATTTGTGGACTGGATACTCAAGTTCATGTTGTAGAAATTCCTGGGTCTGCAATTTAGAATCAAAGACATAATCAACATCAGTGGCCGTCAGTGATGTTGCCCATTGAATCCAACATGGATGTAATGCTTTAGCATTTGGAACGCTTACTTTTGTAACAGCCTCAAGGGCTGGAACCAGGGATACGGCAATAATACGTTTCCCTTGGGCCAGAGGTCTCCCTTTAAGGACCACCAGCTGAACAGCAGTAAGAATTTTCTCAGTTGGGCCAAAGCTTTGTTCAGCTGTGGAGTATAAGTGTGATTTATACGCAATTGGGACTGTCTTACCCTCATTGAAAGTCACATAGGTGAAACCAATGGCACCAGCAATTACTCTGATGACCAAATGTTTTTTATTGTCCCTTGTGAGTAGATTATTTAGCTTCAAGCATGTCTTTTTGTAATGCTTTAAAAATGCGTGTGTGATCGAATGTCCAGAATTTGCAGGTACAGTGAGGACATATCAGGTCATATTAGAGTTTAGTGCGTTGTGCATAATCTGGAATGTAAGTTTTGCCGAAACTTAAAAAGCCCAACACTGATTGGAGCTTTTTTGTTGTATTTGGTAGTTGTGCAAATTTTTCTAAAAATTGGGGTGCAAGGCTCTTGCTTTCATCCGACAACTCATATCCCAGAAACAGAACACTGAGAAAGGCTATTTTTGTTTATTTTAAGTTTAATTTGTAACCAATTTCTGCAAATCCTAAAACAGTGCAGACTTCCTGTCTTAAATGTTGCATGAGGTCATCATCCGTGAGGTAGATATCATCCACATAAGACATCACCTCAGGGTCTATGTCATGTAATGTTGATGTCACACGAGCTGAGAACAGACCTGGCTGTTATTGTAGCCTTGCAGGAGTCGGCAAAAAAAATTCTGGGAGCCTAAAGTGCTGAAACTTATTAAATCCCTACTTTCAGGTGCTATGTTTTGGCAGAAAAACCCATTGGAAATATCCAGGGTTGTTTTGTGTTTTCTTCGCACAATGTTGTTCATTAGTGCTGTGCTGTCTGCATTTTGCATAGCATATGTCTTTGTGTGACCGTTTAAGTGTCTATAGTCTAAGACAATTCTATATGATTGGTCGGGTTTAGTGACTGGATACAATGGACTATTCATTGATGAGTTTGAGTGTTCAATAAAATCCTGTTACTCTTATTGATCGAGGCTTTCCCTCACTGGGGCTTTTGCATCATATTTTATTGGTATTGAGGCTTAGGTTGAGGTTGGGATTATATTGGTATTATGTGGTAGGGAGAATCTTTGTCCCACCCTACATGATTGCGATAGAACTGCCCAGTCAATGACGTACTTTTCAATAAGCTTTTTAGGAACAAGGGACGAGAAGGATTTTTCAATAATGTCCTCTCCATATGTGAGATCATGGACAAAAGCTGGCAGCCAATCTTTTTCAGCCAGTAAGATATCATAAATAGAGGCTACCCAGTCCCAAAAGATGGCTTCTATCATGCGTTCAATGTCCACCTCTAACTGAATAGTAACTTTCAGGCATGGTGTGGAGACACTTATGCCCGCAGTCTCTACTTGCAGGTAGTCATCAGTTGCTTTCACCTCCAGATGCTCTAGATGATCCTGGCAAACTATTGTGACTTCTGACACACTGTCTAGCAGTGCCATTGCCCATTTCATGTTCTTTAGTAAAGCCCTTTTCTTGAGTGCCATGACGACTGCAACTGCTGTCACTTTTTATTTTTAAATTGGAGTTTCTGTTGTGAAAGATTTTCTTCTTTCTTAACTGAAACTTGTTGAGCGTTATGAGACCTTTCTCAGTTTCACATACTCAGTTCATTGCTCTGACCGCCCACCTCTCTCACTGAGTTTTTCTGGTGAGTCCTGTAAGGAACAAGATTGTCGTATATCACTATACTGATATCTGTCAGGCATTTTTATATTATTCTTATTTCTAATCTTATATCTATTTTGTGGGGTCTCTGCATCCGGAGATGCTCCCCTTACTTTTTTAGGTGTTTGTTGTTTTTTATCCCAGCATTTTTTGGAACCTTCAGGTGTCTGCTTGGCAGCATCCTTATTGGATCTATCTTGTAGTTGTGGTTTTGTCAGTCTGGCTGCCACACTATCTCGACCTTTTCTAGCGTAGGTTTCAGTGATAATCTTTGGCAGCTTGCATTCTTGATCCTGTGCAGGAGCGTCACAAAGCTGCATGTGCACTGTTCACTGTCAGTGCAACTGCTTCCCCTTTCAGGTTACTTAATATGATTGTAAAATTGCCCATTAATCGCATCCCCAAATCTAGGGCTGGGGAATCCCCATATTCATCTTGAATTTTTTTCAACACCTCCGGAAGATTGGCAAGTGTTGGTGTACCGTGTGATGTAGTATGGAGTGTGGCAAATACCGTGCCCCATGCATTGTAGTTTTCAATTGTGGGAGCCATCCCAAATGGCAAATACATTGTCAGAATTCTGTGTTTATCTTAAGGTCCCGTGTGGGGAAAGACTGCTTCCAGTGCATTAATTTTTGAGCTAACCAAAACGTAATTTCCTCCAGCTTGGCGGGTACTTTACCCATGATCAAATTTACAGTAGCAGGATTAATGCCTGGTGTTACTGCATGTAGCTGCACTGGAGCAGCACGCACGGGGTTTGTATTTAATGTTTGCACAACAAATTCTACTAACAGTCTATAAATTGTTGTAAGTTCTATATGTAAGCGGCGCACCTCAGCTATCACCAAGGTTGCTGCATCACGATGTGGTGTATTTGCTGCCAATAAAGGCCAGGACGGTCCATCATTACTCAAAGGACCTAACCTAATAGGTAGAATTGTACAGCAAAGAGCGCTAGCAAGCCAATTATTATGGTCTTGAGAAGATAAAGGTATCTCTAAATAAATATGCATAAGCTCTGTATTGTGCAGGTATGTTTGCAGGTGTATAGTAATAACATGTATGTGTATTCCCATCTGCTGCTGGAAAAGTGACCCAAGAATAAAACATTTTAGTTCTGCATGAGCCTGAACAACAAATGTAACAGGACCCTCTTGGCCCGTTAGGCCGTTCGCCAATAAATGTGCAGTAAAGGGGGGTCCCATATTTCCTGCAAAAGCTACCCGTTAAGGGTTTGCCATACTACTGGTATTTATGTGTTCAGAGAAAAGGATACCAATTGGGGATCAATCCTTTTAAGGTTCAAGCTTGAACAACCTACAGCTTACGATATGTCCTAAATATCTGGCTGGGGGGAAATCCTCAGTACCACGGACGTCTCCGTATAGAGTATTGAGGTGCCTTAAGCCTTCAGTGAGACATAGATACTTAGGAGGTTCTGATTATTAGTGCCTCACCAAACATTGGGTGCTATGTCATGTAAGATCTCATTATAGGAATGAGGCTACTGGATTTGGGCAGTAGCATCTCCTGGATTGCGGGTTGTAAGTACCATTCAACACCAGCTGATGCCTGTCGGCCTAATCCGGGTTTTCCGGCTAACTAGCAGCACCGCATCTCTGGACGAGATGATTGTGGCAACCGGGCACATGGCAATATAGACTCCTCAGGGAATCATGGTAAATCAGATCACATCCCTTTTTTCTCAGTTACCAAAAGTCTCACTCAGGCAAAGACAACAAAGGCAGAAAATAGTTCAATAAGCATTTATTGAAAGAACTGCATCTTAGATAAAAGCATACATATAGTAATAACCAGGATGATAAAACACAATAAAAGCAAACATGTGAGTAGAAGTGTAAAACACAAAAACAGTCCTACCATACTGTCAAAAGGGGGGGTGGATCTATAATCTTCCTGCCTACGCTAAGTATGAACACAGCATGCTAAGCCCAATCTGCCCTTTGGGTTTCCCCCTGGCAGAACATTATCCCTCATACCTGGAGAAGAGGCCTGTAGTCTAAAAAGACACCGTCCCAATATGGATCAGGGGTTTGGCCATCTAAGCAGGTAGTTGTAGCGAATAAATCAGCAATCAGCATACAGTCATGGTCATCTGGTTGAATCTCCCTCTGTTGTGTCTTTTATTTCTCACATGCACATTGAGACTACTAGACATGAAAGCAGCACTTAAAATGTGTTTGTACAATATAGTTTATAGCAAATGATGCACCTTCCATTACTTTCCCATCCATATAATTGCCTCAAAATGGCAGCTGCCTACCCTACTGTACTGGACATGAGGAAGTGACCTAACTCCGCTGGCAGATGTCGTCATGGCGGTAGGCGGTTACAACCGCAGTGGACATTGTCATTTGAACACCTTGATGCCTTTGGCGGACTTGGACCATTGGCGATGGTTGCCGATGGTGACAGCACTGTATGTGGTGGATGTGACCGCCATCTACTGCAGAATCCCTCACTTGAATCCTGACACTGCTGCCAGCAAGACCTTCACTACCTGAGCTGCTGTGTACTGCTTCTGGGAGATATCATGCCACGTCCTGCAGGTGACAGGGCCCCAGCCTTCCCTCCAGAAGAGCTGGAATAGCTTGTGGATGAGGTACTACCCATGTATGAACAGCTATATGGTGCACCAGAGGAGCAGGTGGGTTCAATGGTATACCAATGTATGGAAGGTGGAGTATATGGTGGTGTACATGAAATGTTCATTAGTGAAGGATTGGACACTCATGTGTGGGTGTTTGGACATGTGAACATGTGCATAGGCAGACATGCAGTAGTGACACATGGTAGATAATATGTAATCTAACTACCTCTATACACAACATAGATTGCAGCATGTCCAACAATATTGATGTGAGAAATATTAATACAGACATACCATGGTATGGACAATCATGGGACCTGGTTGTATGTGTCTAGTCAATACCTGGTACTGATCATGCATGTTGTATGGGCGACTCCACTTCACACATTGGCTGGCTGCAGATGGAAAATTGGGAAGGAGTTTGAACTCAGAGGAAGGGAATGTTTTCTTACTTGCTGTGACTGAAGCGTTCTGACCGCTTGTGTTGGTATGGTGCATGTGGATATAACTTTCTCCCTTTGTATGTGTCATCCATACAGGTCAACGCTCATTGAAAAAAGGGAATTTGGCATACCATCGCAAAGCAGGTATGCACCCTGGGGGTCCTCAGCTGGTAGGGCACCCAATGTAGGAAGCATTGGGAGGACCTAAGACCCTGGGCCCGGAAGACTGCAGAGGCCCAGCAGGGGATGTCCTCCCAGTGAGAGAGGGGTTGCCCGTCAGACCTTGACCCCACTAGTGGCCCCATTTTTGGTTGAGGCCTACCCTGCAGTGGATGGGCATTTGAGGGCAGCACAGCAGCCACAAGTGGGTAAGTACTGACTACACACATGCATATCCCTCTGCTTGTTCAGTGTATAATGTATAAGTATTTAAGCTGTGACAATGTGGTAAATGTTAAAGGCAAAAGGTCCCCAAAAACACCTAGGTGTACAGTTAATAACATTGATAAACAGATGTGGACATTCTACTGCGTATAGGGACGTTAAACCCACCTATGTTAACCATATATATTAAAGCATGTGGTGATGCACATGTGACTGTGTCATGTGGGTACCACTACACTGCTCTATATATAACCTGCTGGGTCATCCTTCCCACAAATCAATCTGAGAGTGTGATCTCAGTCTGAAAATTCACTTGGCATACGTGACGTGCAACACTTACTTGGAAGTCTGAGTAGGTGTCCCCATTTTTAAGTGTAGACTATACATTGTCAAATGTGAAGTTTAATCAGGGTGGACATCCTACATGAAGAAAAGCATTGTGGTAATTCTACATTCCTAGTACAAGACATATCATTGACATGTGTGTTCAGACTATTTGTACCATGTACATGGAATTGTGAAGGTAAGTGACTAGCCTGCTATTCCCTTAGGCAATGTATTGTGGGTATGCTACATAAGACAGGACATCTCCTATATGGGTACAATATAAGGTTTTTGCAAACATCATGGGCCTCATTACGAGTATGGTGGTCAGTGTACTGTTGTGGTGGAGCTGGCAGATGCACCACCGCGGGCCCCGGCAGTGATGACCGCCATATCACAAGTACTGAAAAGCCACCTGTAGAACACAGCCAAGTTACCGCACAGCCCTCCACAGCAGAAGGGCTGGTGTGCCAGGGGGCAGCCATCTTCAGCCCGGCGGTCAGGCAGTATCCCACAACCATATTATGAGGTAGCACACCGCCATGATTTCCAGGGCTGAACCACCGCCACCAAAAGCCTGGCGGAAACGAACAATATAAAAGGGAATACCTACCATCAGGAACACAGGCACGTCCGTAGGCGACATGGCACGTGAATTGCAACTCCTCCCAATCCTCTACCTGGCCATGCAACTCTCTGACCAGCGGCGGCGACCACGACACCAACCGTAACTACACCAGCCTAGCACACACTGGAGGGAACGACGTTAGTATACACAAACAACACACACACAACACGAGAAGTCACGCCCACCCACATACACAAACATCCGTACCAACACAAACACACACATACACACACTTACACACACCAATACCCACAACCTCCACACATACATATGGAAGGAAAACCAGGACAAGGTATGTATCATCGCCACCAATGGTGTTGTGGCACAGATATATTAGAAAAATCTAAACTATTTACATACATGCCCAAGGGCCAGTCCAAAAGTCCACAGTGCCCGAGCACACTGGGCACAAGCTGATGCCCCAACTTGACTCCTGACTGCAAAGTGTAGGCCTCCATAGGGCAGAGGCATCGATGGGGAATGCATGCACTTCAGGGGTGAGGGACCAGGGAGGTCTTGGGCTTGGAAGGGGGTTCCTTTGGTCTGGGTTTACAGGGGGGTCCTTAGGGTTGGACCTGGATGGGGGGTCCTGGGGCTTGCCCTTGGAGGGGGGATAAGCCAGGCTGGCTTTGGGCTTGGCCTTAGAAGTGGAGGGAGTGGGCTTGGCCTTGGAAGTGGATGGAGTTGCCTTGGGTTTGGCAGAAAGAGCAGTGGACGTGACCGGGGAGGAAGTGGCAGGTGGTGGTGGGGCATGGCCAGGGGCAGTGTCAGACTGGCAAATGGACGGCAGGTGCATTGGAAGGGTAGCAGGGCACTTGGGGGGAACAGGGACTGGGTCAGTGGTGGGGAACAGGGAAAACTGTCATAGCAAATGTTTTTTGGGGACACAAGGGAGGTCAAGTGAAGAACGTCTGGGAGTGGAGGGAGTGGCTATGGTTGTGAGGTGTTTACATGGAGGTGCCTTGGATGCTGGTGCGTGGTGTGGATAACATGTGTGTGCTATGGGACTGTTGAGTGGTTGAGTGCTGGCGTTTAGATGCACTAGGAGGAGGTGGGGTAGAGATGCAGGGAGATGGCAAGGGGACGTGTGAGTGTATGTTGGGGTGGTGTCTGCATGTAGGGTGGATGTGCTGCGACAGTTGCAGATGGGTCCGCCACCACCAGGGTTGGTCCATCAGAGGAGGAATCAGAAGATGTAGTCATCGACCCGGTTTCCCCCGTGGCACTCCCCTTGCCCTCCGTCCCATTGGTCCCCTCAGTCCCCTCGGCTCTGCTGGTGTCAGCCTCCTTGGTCCCGTGGACTGCAGCTTCCCCACTCTCCAGTGCCCGTTCTCCTTTGCCAGATGATGCTGATGTGCTCAAAGACAGAGGAGGGCAGAGAGAGAGAGAGAGAGAGAGGGACAGGGTGCCATCGGTCAATGCCAGCACAACAGTCACACTGGGTAGAACATCAGCATTTGATGCCATGCCATGATACACTATGCCCACCTCTGAACATACTACAACTTGGGAAAACGATGGAGGAAACTGTAACAATGCACATACCAACCGCTGATGGTGTGACTGATGCAAAAATGTACATGAGGAGTGTCATACCCGCCACACCTGTGCAGTACCTGCCCACTACCCATGGCCGTTGAGACAGGCATGTAAAGGACTGCACACCCAACAGGATCCTGCATGGGTAGTTGGCAGGCCTACTTGTCTACTGAGAAGTAGCACTGTCACCAGTTGGTGTACCCACCCCACGACACATGCAGTGCCTGCCAGCTGATTGAGGTACTGGATCCACCCCTGGCACAGTGGTTGGCCAGGACAAATCACAATGCCCTGACACCCCAGGTCTAATCATCCTGTTGCCATGAGCTGGCAAGCACATCTAGCTAATGGATGGCCACAGTTTCAACATTGGAGGAGTCTGCCCGCTATCACTGACTGCATGGCATTACCTATACCTGTGATGCCAATCCTGCCCAGATGGACACAACCTATGATAGACATCATTGTACCTAGAATCCATGTCACAGCTACCCAATGATGCCCACCTGGAGCCACCATGCAAACACATGTTGCAAGTGAGAGTGAGTACTGACGCCCATGTGGCTGTTGTGCTGCTCTCAAGTGCCCATCCACCTCAGGGTAGGCCACGACCAATATACGGGCCATTAGTGGGGTCAGGGTCCGACGGGCACCCCTCCCTCATTGGGAGGACGTACCCAGCTGGGCCTCCGTAGTCTTCCAGGCCCAGCATCTCAGGTCCTCCCACTGCTTTCTCCAGAGGATGTTCTGCCGGGCATGGACCCCCGGGGACCGCACTTGCATGGCAATGGCACACCAAATCCCCTTCTTCTGGTGGGCACTGACCTGCATGGGTGACACAGACAGAAGGACATAGTCTTGTAGAGTGGCATCCTAGGGACAGTAGTGGAACGCACACATCACACTTCCACACCCATACGTCGTCACCCAACATAGCCTTAGGCCCCTCATCCATGCCCATGCTCCATACATACTGAGACCTACCAAAGCCCCCATCCCCATGCACACAAAGCACATACAGGACAATGAAATTGGGCTCACCTGCTGCTCTGGTGCCCCATACAACTGTCCATACAGGGGCAGGGACCCATCAACGAGCCACTCCAACTCATCCTGGATAAAGGCTGGGGGCCTGTCTCCTGCAGGACGTGGCATCTTGGCTACCAGTGTGAGAACACAGAAGCAGATGCAGTGGAGGTCCTCAGGGCACGAGGTTCAGGAGTCAAGTGAGCATGAGCACATGAAATGGCGGTCACAGCTGCTGCAGACATCACTGTCACTGCGAGCGGCGATCATCATTGGATCCTGCCTCCCATAGGTAGCAGTGTTAACCAATTGTGATTTGCACAGCAGTTGTGACTGCCATGAGGTGTTACGCCGGCGGGCTATCTGACTTCCACCTGTCCCATGCATGCAGACAGGTGGCTGCCATTTTACATGTCCAATGTGTAACATGTGTGAAACTTAGGCTCACATGTGTGTACATTTTGGGACTCGCAAATGGGTCACAGCGCTATTTGCGACCGTGCAAAACACGAAATGGTATGTACAAATGCCATTTCGGAGTCCCAAATAACGATGCGACCAATTACCGACTAGATTTTGTGACCTCCAAATAAGAAATTGCAATTTGTGACTCACAAACCGAATGTACAAGGCAGTCGCAAATTGTGATTAGTTGCAAATAGGCCCTTTTTCACACCCAGATTAGCACTGATTCCAAACAGGTGGTAATCAGAACCAAAGTATAAAAGCAGACCCAGAAGGCATCTGGGTTTTTCAAAATGGCTGAACTCTATGTGATTGCATGGTGGAGGTGAGTCCAGGCTGTCCAGCAGAGGAGGAGGAGGCAGAGACAGGAGACGATATACAGAACCAGGCAGACCATATTTTAACAGAATGAGGAGGAAATATATGAGAAATATAGACTAAGCAGCACAGTCATCTTAGAGATCATTGAACTGCTGAAACCTCAGTTAGAAAGCCAAACCCTGCACACCTGCTCCATCCCCACACATGTGCAGGTGCTATTCTCACTGCACCTCTTAGCCTCGGATAGCTACCAGGGGGTGATTGCTGTTGCTCGTGGGGTGTCCCAAAGTGCCCTGTCACGATTCTTTAGATGGTTCTTAGATACCATACTCGCACACATGTCCAGAAACATTTATCTACGCAGGAATGCAGAGGAAATACACAACACCAAATTGGACTTCTACAGGAATTGCAAACTTTCCCCATGTAATAGGGTGTGTGGATGGGACACATATACCCATATGTCCTACTGGAAATCTGGAATATGTGTTCTGCAATAGGAAATGTACTCACTCACTCAACACCCAGGTGGTATGTGATGCCCATAATGTAATAACTGATATAGTGGCAAAATGTCCAGGGACCACACATGATGTGTACATATTCAGATACAGTGGGATACACCAACACCTAGAAAGTGGGGAGTTTGATGATGGATATTTATTAGGTACTGTGTAGTACACACAAATGTAAGAAATACATGTCAATGCATAACCATGTTAAGCCATGCTCATATCTGCTGTTTTGTTACACAGGTGACAGTGCATATTCTCTGAGGCCATGGATACTCACCCCATACCTAACACCTGCGAATTAGAATGAGGGGTGCTACAACATTGGACATCAGCACACCAGAACCGACATTGAAAGGACCTTTGGCATGTTTAAGTCACGTTTTAGATGCCTGCACAAAAGTGGAGGTGCACTCCAGTATGCCCCAGAGACTGCAAGCAAGACTGTGGCTACATGTGCCATCCTACAACAGATAGCAAGCAGATGTGGGCTACATCTCACCCTAGATAACACAGATTCGGAGAATGAGGAGCAGGAGCCACCACAACAACAGCCTGGGAATAGTAGCATCACAACGGAGGGCAGACGGAGAAGGGATCACATAGCAACTCATAACTTTAGCAGGTAAGTGCCAACTGTAACAGCACTCACAAATGTAAGACACACATAGCCAGGTTGTGCAAAACAAAAATATCCTTTAATGTCAGGAGTGCATAATGTAAATTGTGGCGTATAGCCAGCAGTAAACAAGTCTTATGTAACAAAACCTAACACATTCCATTTATGTGCCTTAGGCTAAACCTATGGAGACAACGTCACACCCTCCTACAGCTACGACCACCATGGGCTGTGCCTGGTTGGTCCACAGATGGACACTGCTACTACACAGGATGCGGGCATCTGAGACAGAAACGCTGCTTACACTTGATATGTCCTCACTGTCCTGAGGGGTGTCGCCTGTCCCTCTTGCTGCCTGGGAGGTATGAATGAGGTCAACAGCAGCAGTAATGTGCCCTAAACCCCTTGCCACATCTCCAGCAAAATGCCCTAGTTCAACCTGGAGCGTGACAGTGCGTCTTGACAGGCATGTAATTGTGGTGGCTAGTCAGCCAATGGACTGACTGAGCCGGTCCAAGCGTGTAGTTGTATTGCGCTCTTTATGCCTTGCATGGGCCCAATCTGCCACCATTTCCCTACATAGGCCATTGATGGCAGTGGTGAGGTTGACCATGTTTTGTTCATGGTGGATAATTGAGTTTCAACATTATCAAATCCCTGTGTGAGGGTCTGTTGCATTCGGTGCAGGTTCTACTTCGGTGACTGCTGAGTAGGGATGTCTCCAGTCCAAGGAATTGTTGTGTAGTGACATCCTCTTCACCTGCATTATGTATCAGACGACGCCTTCTACGCTCAGACCCTGCTGTTTGCAGTGGCCGACTGTCACCCATCTGTGGCCCAGGTGTCAGGTTTACTGCCTCATTGTCAACATCTGTCTCCTCTGTTGTCTCATGTGCATGGTGAACATTTGGTGTGGTGCTACACTCCCCCGCGGAAATGCTGACTGCCTCATCAACTGTCATCGTGGCATCGTCATCTCCCGCCACAATGGGGTCAGCAGTGGATACTTGAGGGAGACCTGTGGGACACAGGGGATACACTGTCAGTGCCTTGCAGATGTGTGGCTTATCAAAACAAATATTCCTCAAATATTGGACTACTGTACTACATTACCCACAATGCACTGAACTTGAGGTGGGCATATAGGCATGGACCTATTTGGATGATGCATGCTTTTGTGAACTGTGGTTGTGTGCATGGTGCCTCGAATAGTGTAAATAAGTGATATTTGCTACTTACTTTTGGAGGTTCCAGGTGCTGAACTGTCCAGGTCCCCAATTCCAGCGACAGCCTCTGGCTCCAGTGTGGTCTCCACCATGCTCTCTATTGCTGTGGGTGGTGGTACTATGGATGTTCCCCCACCTGTTTCATGCGCCTCCTTCAACTGCTCTGCAACCCTTTCCTTGGTTCTTGACCTGAGGTCATACCATCTTTTGCGCTCCTCCTCGATGGAGTGGCGACTGACTCCAATGGCATTTATTTTTCTTTGTATGTCCAGCCATATCTTCTTTTTTTGTGAGTCAGGGGCACTCATTGCTGCCTTCCGAAACAGGACATCATGGTGTAGGCAGCACTCCTCAGTGAGGACCTCCAACTCTTTGTGAGAGATTTTCAGCTTTCTCTTCCTTCCTGCAGTGTTTGCCTCTTTAGATTGGCTTGCCATGGCTGCAGTTGCTCCTCTCAGCTGGGTGTGCTCTGCTGTCTGTCCTGGCTAGATCCCTCCCACTTGCATGGGAGGTACTTCCTGGTTCTGAGGTCATCATCCAGCACCAGGAAGTGTAATTTCTCTTTTCTTTTGCACCCGCTTGCTAATTGCGACTCAGTCGCAATCTGCGATTCCGGGTTGCAAATTCCAATTCGGTTAAAGCCCCGTGTGCCACTCGGTACTGAATCGCAAAATTGATTTTCAATTTTTTCGTACATTCCGTTTTGAGAGTCGGAAATTGCGATTCGCATGAAGTCGTTATTTCCAACTCGCAAATGTTTTGCTTTGTACATGTGGCCCTTAGTGCGTCATGGGTGTCATATGCTGGCCTGCGGCCACATCAACACCATCGACACAGTCTATGGTGCACACCATTATACCAACTCTATCCTGTTACGAGGTACGATCGACGGTTGAGGATGAGGAATGCACTGGTGTACAGGACCCTAGTCAACCTTGCCACCCTGGAGGAGTGTCACGTCATCCAGACCTATTGTCTGAACCATGTGACCATGATGGAACTGGTGGCCCAGTTGGAGCCAGATTTGTTGCCTGTCAGTAGCCATCCCAATGACATCCCTCCCACAGTACAGGTGTTGTCAGTCCTCCACTACCTTGCCTCAGGCTCTTTCTAGGTCACAGTGGGTCTGGCACCTGGAATGTCGCAGCCCATGTTCAGCAACGTCCGAGGGATGTACTATGTGCCTTGCTAAAACATCTCTGCAGCTACATCCGGTTCCTCCAACCTGCCATATTGCCCACTGTCAAGGTAGCATTCTACAATGTGGCACACATCCCACATGTCATTGGGGCCGTTGATGGGACCCACATTGCTCTGGTGCTACCCAGGAGGAGTGAAAAGGTGTATAGAAACCACAAAAACTTTAATTTGGTCAATATGCAGGTAATGTGTCGTGCAGACCAGCACATCTCCCAGGTGACGGCCAGGTACCCAGGCTCTCTGCATGATTCCTTCATCCTGTAGAACAGCAGCATCCCACACATGATGGTACCACTCCAGAGGGACCAGGCCTGGCTCACCAGTATGTACTCTTGCATATGTGTGCCCCTCAACTCTCTGCACCCTTGTGTCCCTGCCCTATCGCCATCCCAGTCTTGACATGCCTCTTACCTCTGTGCACACAGGTGACTCTGGCTATCCCAACCTGCCCTGGCTCCTGACACCCGTGAGGCATCCAAATTCAACTGCAGAGGCCCACAGTCGTACCAGACGGGTAATTGAGAGGTGCTTTGGCCTGCTGAAAGCCAGGTTCTGGTGTTTATATGTCACTGGGAGTGCCCTGCTCTACAAGCCACAGAAGGTGTGCCAGATCATTGTGGCCTCCTGCATGCTGCCCAGTCCAGCCCTGAGGTGTCAGATCCCATTGCTGGATGCAGAGGAGGGGTTAGCTGTACCAGTGGCTGATGAAGGGGACATGGGAAGTGATGAAGAGGAGGATGATGAGGATGCAGCTGATTCCAGGACGGAGATGATTCGACATTACTTCGGCTGAGATGCAGGTATGTGTAAACTATGTGGTATGTGTCCTCTGCAACTGTTTGCCTTGTCCCTGATGCCACCTGTTGTCAGTGACCACTGACGGTATTGGTTGCAGCTCTGACTCTGGGTGGGTTGGGGAGCTGTCACATGTGCCCATGACTTTTGTAGCCACGGTGTACAGGTCAGGGCTACAGTCAGGCAGCTGTTGTGCTAGTGCACTAGTGCCATCAACGTGTATGTGGAATGTTACCTGAGCTGCCAGTTCAAGTACTATGTGTGTGCCACACGGGGTTGTTGCATCTGTGCAGCATCTATCCTGGGAGCCGACATTGGTGTGGCAGTGCTACATTGTTGGTGGCAGTGGGTATGGGGTCAGTTCTGGTGCTGAGTGCTTTGAGGGTGGGACCATTGGGTTGGAATGTGTTGTTTTTATGCGTTGGTACTGGCCATATGGTTGTGGACTTGACTGCCATATCTGCCTTGGATACATGTTCCTACAGTGCATTTGTGTGGAGTTGGCATCTGTGACTCCTACAGTGATTGTTCTCCCTGTCTTGCTGTACTTTCAGGACAATGTAGTGGTGTACTGTGGTCCCTGCCTGGCCTGATGCCACCCTTGACACATATCTCCAGCCACTGGCTGCTCCACGATTGATCTTCTGGCATTTTGTCCCCCTGTCACCCTCCCATGCATGTGCTGGGAAATGGGTTGCCAGTTGTACGCGTATTGGCAGTTCCATATGTACTCATGACAAATATATACGTAGGCATGAACTGTGCTCAATTGTCGTTTATCTTTATTTGGGATGGACAAGTGTAGGGGTGATGAGTGGGGTCATGGTGGCGGAGATCATCAGAGTGGTGAGGCCAGCCGTAGGTAGTCCAGATCCAGTCTGCTGGTCCTGGGTAGACGGAGATATGGGAGTCGATAGTCGACAGGGTGTCACAGTCGCACAAAAGGGACAATGTTCAGGAGAGAGAGAGGCATCCTGGAGGTGGTCATGGTTTGGGCATCATGTCCTGCTGGATCTCTACTTGGATGTCCTCGCTTGCGTGGGGGTTCCTGAGCTACAGGGATAAGGTTGCTGGTGTCCTGCAAGTCATGTGGTGGGGCCTCCATGCCAATGGCTGCCGTTGACATGGAGGGCTGTGATGCGATATGGTAGGGGCCTGCTGCTGGTGGGAGGTGGACTCATGCATGACAGTGGTCAGGTCCTTAAGCACCCCTACTATGGAGGCCACAGTGATATTGTGGGACTGCCACTGTTGCATGGCCTCCTGATAGTATTGCCCCTGCAGCCGCTGGGTCTCCTGCACAGTAGCAAGGATCTGGGCTACTGTGTCCTGGGCGTGCTGGTATACACTCAGGACTTGGTTGAGAGTCTCCTTGGCAGTAAGTTGATGTGGCTGTCCGAGCCTTGATTCCCCTCCCACTACCCCTGGCCCCCTGTGCCTGTGCCCCTGGCACACTGTGCCCTCTCCCAGTAGCAGCAGGGCCTTCATTGTCCGGGGCGGGTACCCTTGACTCTGGCCTCTGTACTATGGGTCACTCCTCCAATTGAGAGGTCCTTGGGGCACAGGTTTGAGGTTCAGGGTCTGGCTGTGGTGTTGTTGCCACATTGGTTGGGGCGTCCGGGGTGTCCAGGGTGGGTGTGCCATTGGTGGACTATCCAGTGGCCCCAGATGATCCAGGCAAGTCATTCTCATCCAGACATCCAGTGGGGCCTTCATCCTGAGGAGGAATGTCTGAGCCTGGCATCCTCTGCAGGGTGTCAGTGACAGGGGTACCTGTGGATGGGAAAGGTTACTTGTGTGACTGTAGTTGTTATGTCCTTGTTGTAATGCTTGCAGTGCCTCGACTTTCTTCCCAGTGATGGCAATGACAACTGCTGACCTGCAGACATGTACTTGGATTGGATTGTGAGAGCGGTGGTTCTTCACATTGGGGTTGCCATCAGTGCATTAGGAGTGTGTGAGTAGGGATGGTGGGAGTGGAGTGGTGTGACATGCAGAGGAGGGGCATGGGGTGTTTGGGACAGAACATTGAGGTGGGTTGTAGTGTGTTGGAGAGTTGTGGGGAAGCATGCTTGACAGGGGTGGTTGGTGTTTGGAGGGTATTGATGAATTACCAGAGTCAAGCCCTCCACTGATGCCAGTCAGGCCCTCGGGTTTCATGATGTCCAGAACCTTCTCCTCCCCAGGATATCAACTGGGGGAAGAGGTGGGGGCCCACAACCGGTCTTGTTGCTGGCTATCCTCTGCTTGGATGCCATTGAATGGACCTTCTCCGTGAGGTCATTCCACATCTTCCTAATATCCTCCCTTGTGTGTGGGTATGTGCCGACTGCATTGACCTTGTCAGTGATCCTCCGCAATAACTCTGTCTTTTTGGCTATGGATGTTTGTTGTACCTGAACTCCCATGAGCTGTGGCTCTACTATGATGATCTCATCCACCATGACCTGCAACTCATTCTCGGTGAACCGTGGGTGCTTCTGGTGTGACATGTTGTGGGGTGGGTATGTGGTGTGCATGTCGGGTGCAGTGCGAGATGTGTGGTGATGTGGGGGTGTTTGGCTATGTGTGCTGGTGGACTGTGGTGTTGATTTGTGCAATGGGTGCTGTGTGATATTTGTTTGCTGTGTTTGGGGTGTGCTTCGTCTTGAGTGTGGCTGTGGCTGCTCGTATTTGTCGCAAGGGATTGTGGATGTGTGTGGGGGTGTTATATGGTGGCGTGTGCAAGTGTGCGTGGTGTGTATATGGTTATCGGGTGTGGGATATTCAAACTAGCCGTGCATGTTCCGCTGTGCTGGAGGTTGCCTCTTAATATGACGGTCGTAATGGTCTCATCCTAGCGGGGCCAGCGGTTGATCAGTCAACAGGGTTGGCCTGGTAGTGTTGGTTTTGTGTCTGTATTTGGGCGGTTTGTGTTTTGTGACTCGTAATCCGGCGGCCGCTATACCGCTACCAGTGTCGTTATTGTGGCGCCATTTTGCATGGCGATCTTGCCCGAAAGCTGCTAAACTCGTAATGGGGGCCCTTGTGTACATTGGTAATTCCTGCCGTTTTTAGCCGGTTCTGTGCCGGAGACGTAACAGTTACGTCCCGTGGCACAGTGCTCCTGTGCCAAGGATGTAACCATTACGTCCTCATACTGGAGCATGGGGGGGGCGCTAGCCATTAGACACCAAGGATTTTTTTATTTTTTTTATTTGCATAAGTGGAGCGACCCCTTAGGCAATGGTCGCTCCCCAGGGGGCAATTTTATTACTAGGCCTTTTCTGCCCTCCCTGGGGGCACATCGGCCTATATTAATTAGGCCGACCTGCCCCTGGGGGAGACAGAAACCACTAGACACCAGGGATTTCTTTTTGTGCCAATTTCACGCAAGAGGAGCGACCCCTTAGGCAAGGGTCACTTCAATGAGGGGCAAATTTATTTTAGGCCATTTCTGCCACCCTTGGGAGCAGATCGGGCAATTTTTGTATGGCCCATCTGTCCCCAAGCGAAGATTTTCTTTTTAAAAAAGAGGGTGAGGGTATGGCTATACCCCCACCCCAAATAATTAGGGACAAAGCTGTTCTATCCACTGGTGGGCAGATGGAGAAATTACCCCTGATCCACTCCCCGGGGGGGCTAGAAAACCTACTTGATACCAGAGAATAAAAAAAAAATAGTGGGGTGGTGGCTGACAACCATTATGGGCATGGTTATGCCCCCACCCCAACTGAAGGGGCTAACAGTCTTTCATCTCTCCCCCCACACAGTAAAACATCTTATCCCACAGCAAGCAGGAGGACATTGATTATTTTGGGTTTTGGTTTTACATTTGATCCATGAGAGCTTGTCTAACTCTCAAAATAGTCCCACTTGGAATGGTGAGGGTGCACTTTTTGGACTTTGTGACGTTGCCATGTAGAAAAATCTACGAGACCTAGACACATCTGAAAATGAAACATCTAGGTGAGTCCAGGGTGGTATGCTTCACCATTTTCTTACCCACAATGCCCTGCAAACCTCCAACTTTGCTTGAAATCACACAGTTTTAACATATTTTTGTGATGGAACCTTCCGGAATCTGCAGGAATCCACATAATTACTACCAAACCAGCATTGTTGCATCTATAGTGATAAAAAGTCTGCCCCATTTGTCAGCATAAAACTGTTTTTTTTCAAACTGCCCTTTTGGACCCTCATTGGTTCCCTCTAATTTTCGACCTCTTTTTGGCTCTTCCCTGTCACAGGCCCACCTACACAAGTGAGGTATCATTTTTATCAGGAGCCTGAGGGGAACGTTGTGTGGTAGGAAATTTTGCCAGTGCAGTGATCCCACACAGAAATGTGGGAAAATGTGATTTTTTTTAGCTAAATTTGAGGTTTGCTGAGGATTCGGGGTAAGAAAACACTGGGGGATCCATGCAAATCACACCTCCTTGGACTCCCTCGGGTGTCTAGTTTTCAGAAGTGTCTGGGTATGGTAGGTTTCCCTAGATGGCTACTGAGCCCAGGACCAAAAACGCAGGTGCCCCCCCCCTGCAGAAACAGGTAGTTTTGTATTTGATAATTTTGATGTGTCCACGTAGTGTTTTGTGGCAGTTCCTGTCGGGGGCACTAGGCCTACCCACACAAGTGAGGTACCATTTTTATTGGGACACCTGGGGAAATGCTGGATGGGATGAAATTTGTGGCTTCTCTCATATTCCAGAAATTTCTATCACAGAAATGTAAAGAAAAAGTGGCTTTTTTGCCAAATTTTGAGGTTTGCAAAGGATTCTGGATCACATAACCTGGTGAGAGCACCACAAGTTACCCCATCCTGGATTCCGCTAGGTGTCTAGTTTTCAGAAATGTCCAAGGTTTTCCTAGGTGCGGATCAGCTAGAGGCCAAAATCCACAGCTAGGCACTTTGCAAAAAACAGGTCTGTTTTCTTTGGGAATATGTGATGTGTCCACGTTGTGTTTGGCGGCATTTCCTGTCGCAGGCACTAGGCCTACCCACACAAGTGAGGTGTCATATTATTGGGACACTAGGGGGAGTGCTGGGTGGAAGGAAATTTGTGGTTCCTCTCATATTTCAGAACTTTTCATCACCAAAATGTGAGGAAAAAGTGTTTTGTTTGCGAACTTTTGAGGTTTGCAAAGGATTCTGGGTAACAGAACCTGATGAGAGCCCCACAAGTCACTCCATCTTAGATTCCCCTAGGTGTCTAGTTTTAAAAAATGCACAGGTTTGGTAGGTTCCCCTAGGTGGCGGCTGAGCTAGAGGCCAAAATCCACAGCTAGGCACATTGCAAAAAACAGGTCTGTTTTCTTTGGGAAAATGTGATGTGTCCATGTTGTGTTTTGGGGCATTTCCTGTTGCAGGCAGTAGGCCTAAACACACAAGTGAGGTACCATTTTTATCAGGAGGCTTGGGGAAATGCTGCATGGATGGACATTTGTGACTCCTCTCAGATTCCAGAACTTTCCATCACCAAAATGTGATGAAAAAGTGTTTTTTTTGCCAAATGTTGAGGTTTGCAAAGGATTCTGGGTAACAGAACCTGGTGAGAGCCCCACAACTCACCCCTTCATGGATTCCCCTAGGTGTCTAGTTTTCAAAAATACCCAGATGTGGTAGGTTTCTCTAGGTCCTGGCTGAGCTAGAGACTAAAATCCACAGCTAAGCACTTTGCAAAAAACAGGTCTGTTTTCTTTGGGGAAAATGTGATGTGTCCATGTTGTGTTTTGGGGCATTTCCTGTCACGGGCGTTAGTCCTACCCACACAAGAGAGGTACCATTGTTGCCGGGAGACTTGGGGAAACGCTGGGTGGAAGGAAATTTGTGGCTCCTCTCAGATTCCAGAACTTTCCATCACCAAAATTTGAGGAAAAAGTGGTTTTTATTTACCACATTTTGAGGTTTCTGGGTAACAGAACCTGGTGGGAGCCTCACAAGTCACCCCATTCTGAATTTCCCTTGGTGTCTAGGCACTTTCCAAAAAACACATCAGATTTCAATTTAAAAATGTGATGTGTCCATGTTGCGTTTCCTGTCGCAGGTACTAGACTTACCCATGCAGGTGAAGTACCATTTTTATCGGAAGACTTGGGGCAACAGAGGATAGAAGAAAAAGTGTTTTTGCCCCTTGTCTTTCTCAACATTTTTTCCTTCCAAATGTAAAACAGTGTGTAAAAAGAAGTCTATTTGAGAAATGCCCTGTATTTCACATGCTAGTATGGTGACCCCGGAATTCAGAGATGTTCAAATAACCACTTCTTCTCACAACCTTATCTTGTGCCCATTTTAGAAATAGAAAGGTTTCCTTGATGCCTATTTTTCAATCTTTATATTTCACCAAATTAATTGCTGTATACCCAGTATACAATGAAAACCCATTGCAAGGTGCAGCACATTTATTGGCCCTGGGTAACTACAGCCCGATACTTCCCACAACCAGAAGAGTCCAGCAGATGTAATGGTATAGTGTTTTCAAACATCTGCCATCGCAGGAAGAAGTTACAGAAAACATGGAGAAAAATGGCTGGTTTTTTTTACCTCAATTTCAATATTTTTTATTTCAGCTGTTATTTTCTGTAGGAAAACCGTGAAGGGGTATTGAGGATTTTTCTCTTCAGCTGAGTAGGGAGTACCTAGCTAACGCTGTAGGTTGTTCAAGCTTGATCTCTAAAAGGATAATCCCCATTTGGTATGCTTATCTCTGAACCAAAACTTACCATTCATTATTGCAAATCCACAACAGGTAGCAATTGCAGTCAATATGCGAATATCTCTTACTGGGCATTTATTGCACATGGCCTAATGGCCCAGGGGGGTCCAGTAACATTTGTCATTGAGGATCATCCTGCCTGTAGAACAGAAATTGTCTATTCTTCGGTCACATTTCCAGCAGCTGATGGTAACACAAATACATTTCATCCCTATACACCTGCACAATATAGAGCACATGCATATTTAGAAATACCCCTATCTTATCGAGAACATAATAATTGGCTTGATGGCGTCCTACCCCATACAATTCTACATGTTAGGTTAGGTCCTCTAAGAAATGATGGTCCTACCTGGCCTTTATTGGCACATATACACCTCATCCTGCTGCAGTCGAACTTGACGGTAGCTGAAGTCCGTCGCTTATATGCTGAGCTTACGGCAATATACAGACGATTAGTACAGTTTGTAATGCAAACATTAAATACAAACCTTGCCTGTGCTGTCCCGTGCAACCATATTCAGTAACGCCAGGCATTAATCCTGCAGCTGTACATTCGATCATAGGTAAAGTATCCGTCAAATGATAGGAGATTCCGTTTTGGTTAGCTCAAAAAATAAATGCACTGGAAGCATTATTTCCACATACGGGACCTCAGTATAAGCATAGTATATTAACTATGTGCTTGCAATTTGGGATGGTTCCCACAGTAGATAACTGCAATACTTGGGGCACGGTATTTGCCACGCTCTATACTACCGCACATGGTAAACCAACACTTGCCAATCTACCAAAAGTGTTAAAACAGAATCAAGATGAATACGGGGCTGCCCAGGCCCTGGACTTGGGGATGCAACTAATGGGCAATGTTGCCACTGTATCTTCCATTATACTGAGTAATCTTAAAGGGAAAGCAGTTGTACTAGCAGTGCCCATGCGGCTCTGGGATGTTCCTCCACAAGATCGAGAATGTGAGCTGCCAAAGATTTTTGCAGAGACCTACTCTAGTATTGGTCGAGATAGTCTGGGGGCTAGACCCACAAAACCAAAATTTCAGGGTAAATCTTATAAAGATTCTACCAAGCAAACTCCTGAGTGTTCCAAAACACGCTGGGATAAAAACCAACAAACACCTAAAAAAGAAAGGGTAGAATCTCCGCATACGGAGACCACACAGAATAGATATAATCTCATAAATAGAGATAATATAAAAATGCCTGACAGATATCAAAATACTTATACACGCCAATCTCGTTCCTTACAGGACTCATCAGAGAAACGCAGTGAGAGGTGGGAGGTCAGAGCTAAGAACTGAGTATGTGAAACCGAGACAGGAATCACAACACTCTACAGACGTTTCTGATAAAAAAGAAGAGAAACTTTCCCAACAAAAACCCCAATTCAAAAAGAAGAAATTGACAGCAGTTGTGATTCGTCATGCCACTCAAGAAGAGTGCTCTATTGAAGGACAAGAAGTGGGCAGTAGCACTGCTAGATAGCGCGGCAGAGGTCACAATAGTTTGCTTGAATCTTCAAGAACACCTGGAGGTGAAAGAAGCTGATGACTTTTTACAAGTTGAAACTGCAGATATGCATGTCTCCACGCCTGATAGGGTGTACAAAGTAATTTTACAGTTAGAAGGAGACATTGAACACACAATTGACGCAATCTTTTGGGACCACGTCATAAATATATATGATATTCTACTGGCTGAAAGGGATTGGCCACCAGAATTTGTCCATTCGTGCCCATATGGGAAGATGTTATCAAACCTTCTTTCCCGCCTCTTGTTCCTGATGAGCTCGCAGAATCCTACGCCATCGATTGGGCATTGGCGCAGGCACCCACGTTATATCACAACCATGTAGGGTAGGCTAAAGATTCCCCCTATTAAGTAATTCCAATTAAGAATCAACCACAACCTTAACCACAGTATCCAATAAAACATGATGCTAAAGCACCCATGAGGGAAATCCTCACACAACTAGAGTAAAAGGGCGTAATCGAATCCTGTGTCTCACCAATTAATAATCCTTTATTCCCAGTAGCTAAACCGGACCATTCGTACAGAATAATCTTAGACTACAGACATTTAAGCAGTCATACACCCACATATGCTATATAAAACTCACACAGCACAGCACTTATGAACAACATAGTGTGCAAAAAATACAAAACAACACTGGCTATTTCCAATGGTTTTTTCTGCCAAAATATAGAGCCTGAGAGTAGAGACTTAACAAGTTTCAGCTCACTAGGCTCCCAGAACAACTTCTGTCATTTAAACCAGGGGTACAAGAACAGTCCAGGACTGGGTGCGGCTTGTGTGACTTCAATATTGCACAACAGTGACCTTAAAGCATTGTCCTATGTAGATGATATCTATCTAATGGATGATGAATAACTGCAACCTCTAAGACGGGTAGCCCGCATTGTTGTGGCATTTGCCTAATTCGGTTCTAAATTCAACTTCAAAAAAACTAAAATAGCCTTCCTTAGCTTCCTGTTTTTGGGATACGAGCTATCAAGTGAAGGAACAAGCCTAGAACCACAATTCTTGGGAAAATGCGCACAAATATAACCTCTAAATAGCATAAAAAACCCCAATCCTTATTGGGTTTCCTAAATTTTGGCAGAACATACATTCCAGATTATGCATCATGCATAAAACCACTATATGACTTAATACATCCTGACTTTTCCAGTAAATTTTGGACAGTTGGACACACACGCATTCTTAGAGCTTTGTAAACAGACATGCTTGCAGCACAACACCTACACACAAGGGACAATAAAAAACATCTGGTCGACAGACTAAATGCTGGTGCCAATGGTTTCACCTATGTAACTTTCAATGAGGGTGAGACGGCCCTGATTGCATACACATCACATTTGTATTCAGCAGCAGAACAATGCTTTGCTCCCACTGAGAAAATTCTCACTGCTGTTCAGATGGCTGTCATGAAAGAAAGACCACTAACCCAGGGGAAACACATTATTGTCATATCTCCAATTCCAGCCCTTGAGGCTGTTACCAAAGCCAGAGTTCCAAATGCTAAAGCATAGCATTACATCCACGTTGGAGCTAACGGGCAACATCTTTGACAGCCATTGACGTTGACAATATTTTTGACCATCAATTACAAACTCAAACATTTTTTAAATATGAACTAGAATATTCAGTTCCTGCAAATACATTGCCTATTGATCAATGTCAAAGAGTCATGTACACCGATGGCTCAGCACAACCTGCAATAGGCACAAAGCATCAATACTCTGCCGCTTGTGCAGTCGTAAGTGGCTACATGGAGGGTAATAAGTTTTATCCACAACAAACTTTCATGCAAACCGTAGGGGATTTCACAGCAAAATTGGCAGAGCTACAGGGTCTGGTGATTGCACTAGAACATACGGATCCTGCACAGCTGACACTAATTGTGATTTGTATTATTGTGTCCAGTCCAGCAATGAATACCTGTATTACTGGCACCAGAATGGGTTCAGAGATTCCAAAGGCAACACCATCAAACACAGACTTCTGTGGGGTAAAGTAGCGGATCTAAAGGAAATGCTACCAAACATCCATGTTGTACAAACACTTGCACACCAGCACGTTGGAATACACATTGCTAGACGTACACTGGCTGATAAAGCAGCCAAATCAGAAGTTTACAATGTGTGTACTTGGACCATTGTGGTCCCCTAACAATGGACAGTGTATACAAATACATCTTAGTCACTGTTGACTTTTGCTCCAGATTTCTATGTGTGTGGCCACAACACTCGGCTGACGCTCATACTGTTATTAAAGATTTGCAAGTCTTTATCGGCACATATGCAGTTGTGAATTTCCACTCAGACCAGGACCCTGCTTTTTCCTCAATGGCATTCAGGGATGCCATAGCTTAGCTAGGGGTCCAACTCCATTACTCGTCTCCATTTCATCCCGAGGGAAATAGTGTCAGGAAGTGACAAAACCGTGATTTAAAGCAATCTTTAACAGCCAGAGTTTTAGCTATGGGTTGTAATTGCCTTAATCACCTGTATGGAGTCCAGAGAGCACTTAACAATCTGCCTAGAAAGTCCCTGGGGGGGGTTGTACTTCATAGGAGTGCCTGTTTAGAACTCAAATGTATGTTCCGAATTTTGATGGTCCTGGCGTGAAGGTGGGAGAAACACCTTTTGACCTAAATGAACGTGTCACTGTCTTGCAGGAATTACATCAGTTCCGTGACAACAACGCTTCTGCCAGTGCTGCCTCCCTAGGAATTTAGGATGTACCAATAACATCTACAAGCTGGATTCCAAAGGTTGGGGATCTAGTACATGAAAAAGTTGCTGTGAAATAGGAGTTCCATCCTTCTTATTGTGCACTAGTCCCATTCCTGGGAATACACGGTAACAGAACTGTCATTCTACCACCGTTGCCTGGCGCTAAAGAAAACCGCTTTGTCTCAATCGACAATGTCAAGTAACACCATGTGGGCGATCCTGCACAGCAGACCAAGAGCAGTAGCCAGTAGTTTCCGAATACCTCTCACTACTGGCCGAGATGTCCCTCTAAAAGTTTTGAGCAGCAACACTGACACCTCTCCGAGCTTGGGGAGGGTGGAAAATGATCTTGCATTAGTTCCACTAACATCTGTTACTACAAGCAATACAGAAATTTCTGATCGATTTGACACAACTTCAAACAGATGGATGGCGTCATTTACTGTGGACCACCGCGGGAGACCCCTACCAGTTCTCCACCTTCAAATATGGCTCAGGCTTTTGCACGAACTGCTTCTGGATACTTTGCTGGCATCAACAACACCTTCTCGGGCTCATTTGCCTCTTCTACATCTGCCAAAAACACATAATACGATAAACTGGCTTAAAACAAGTTACTTTATTTTCCCATGTAACTTTCTGTGGCTTTCCTTGACGATGTTAGCTTTCCTCCTTTGGATTGGCCTTGTCGATACTTTCTTTCTATTAATTCATGGTCATTACCTTCCTGAAAGATCAACAGTTGAAATGGTGGATGAGGTCCTAAAACCCAATTTTTCTTCTATTAAGGTCCGCAGAGACATGTCTTCCGTGAACATTTCCGCTATACCAATTCCTGATGGGATTGTTTGTGATAAAGTCACATTTGATATATACGGCCCCACAGATGTCATTGAAATACCATGTGTGTTTAAACTTTCAATGAATGATGAAATAATACCCGATGTTGGTTCTAATGACTGGGATGTGAAAACAGTTGACTTTATGATGACTGAATTTCAGTATCTTACTGCATTTGAAAGTGAGAATGTTTATCAATCTAAAGAGAATTATGGTGACATGTCTTGCTACAATTATTATGGACACCATTTCATTCACAGAGCAAGTACCCCAAAGACTATTTTTAATTACACAATGGGAACATTGTCCGACTCCACCACAAGGGAGTTCTAAAACATATTCTGAAAAATGTGCATATTTTTTCTGGGCACAATATTAAAAATGCTGAGTCATATTATTTCAAATTGCCATTAATAAAAATGTACACATATTATTGATAGATACAAAATTCATTTATTCAGATTACTTTGTTTCCCGGTTGACTATAGAAGGCTATGAATATAGTCTGAAGTCGATTGACTTAAAAAGTGTGTGGGGAACAAAAAATTGCCAGATAAGGGGGAAGGAAGCATTATTTAGAGCATGCCTGATACCTGTTCAAATTATATTTATAATTGAAACTGCATAGCAGACAAGCTGTTTAGCCTTAGCAAGAATTAAGGATTTGAATGCACCCAGTATTCATGCCCGGCAAAATGTTATAAATGGCAAAAGTATGTAAATGCAACTGAAGATCAGCTCTATGAATGGGTCCAGAATGGCACGTTTAATGCTTCACTTTCACGTCTAGGTGGGTGGTTATTGTGGCTAATAGATACCAACGGGTGTCATAAGCGTTTTATAAACTCCATGGGGGTTTTAGAACAAGTAGGCCAGACCCTCGCTATGCGTCATGTGAACATGCAGGTATAGTAACAACATACAGTGTAGGGAAACTATGCCAGCAATGAATGAAGAGTACCTCACTAGATGCTGTTAGACAACACCTCAATCTCCTGTCTAATAACACTGATTTACAGGATTTCCTGCTAGGCCCCAGAAACCATTATATGCAGTTTAAAATGAAATTTGGAAGCTTTCTCAACAAGAAGCTAATGCGCGGTTAAGGCAAATAGACCACTTACAGAAGGCATTAGCTGTTGTAGATAATGGGATTAATACCCTGTGCTACCAGATACACACCTTAAACAACTTTGTTTCCTCTTCAATAGACATAACACAAAGTGACATGTCTTCCTTACACCATGGACAGAGTCAACTAAGGTCCATTATGCAGTTGGGTTGGACACTGTAAACACTGAAGGCAGGTTGCGTTCCCTGGCAACACATTAGCGCAAGGGACATATTTTCCACATTTATTTAATTTAATGTGACAGCAACAACTAATGGCTAAGAAAGAAGCGACTTATGTCATGTTAAATATTGAAAATTTTGAAAACTTGCCATTTACTGTGGCTGAAATACTATCTGCTGAGTGGTTAATACACGGGGTCACTAATCTGCCTATTTCAACACCTCAATTCACATCCTGCTTAAAACACATTCCAGTAGGCAGATATGAAAGGCTAGGAGATAGTTACATCCATGAGGTGTGGGAGCTACCCTTCGCATACAAATGTCTCAGTGGCATGAAAGAGGTCTTTCTTAGCGGTAGTGAAAGCAAGACTTCTGTCAGCCATTTGATGGTTTGTAAACAGCTGTCCTTGGGCGGGCATGTACCACTTCAGCAGCAAACTCTGCTTGTTATCTGAAGGGAGTTCCAGTACCCTTAATTAGACCTATGTTCAAGGTGCTTTCAAATGGCAGCTATGTCCTCCTCATTAGTGAAAACTGTTGTGGGATGCAAGCCAGAATAGTTTATGTTGTTTCGGTCTCTAATATTACTGCAGGAACGTACTTTTTCCTCCTGCACGACAGAAGAAAGTAGCTGAGATTTGGCCCCATATCTCTACTTCAAATGTGAATTTTGACAAGGTTGAGCAGACCCAAGGCTTTATTGTTTCAAAAACATGTGGCACTCACATCTGCACGTGAGACCTATACGCTTCAGGTTGCAAGGTCATCAGGGCAGATAGAGTCCTTTTTAAGTACCAACTTCCAGAGACACTTTGGTGAACTTGTGGAACGAATATTTAATGCGTCCATTACTACTGGAATTGCAAATTTATTTAAGGCTGTTGGTTCTGGTTTTGTTCACACCTTCTCTTCTATATTCAGCTTAATATCGTCACCCATCCACTCAATATTCTCCAGTATTTTGGGGGGATTTCTGATAACTTTGGTTACAATAGGTGGCAATCTGCTGTTGTTACTTTTTCTGTGCAATGGCTGTCCCGCCATAACAAGGAGGACTGAAAGTGCTTCCACCAGCGCAGCTGTGTCGTGAACACATGATGCTGTACTTTGGAACAACACTCCTGGAGCAATTGGAGTGTGACTGGTCTCTGTCATTGTGTGCAGCCCATGTTTCTGTGCCTCTGGTGCTCGTTCCAACATACACTGAAAGTTTGTCTTTCTACGCAGCGCTTGCTTTCATTGGATGCTGATCTGTTGATGTTCTTGCTGAGGGCTCATTACCAGACATGCACGTTGAGGGTGCGTTTACTACGGGAAGCTGCTTATGAGTTTCCCTTTGTGGATGATCCAGCTCTAAACATATTGTTGGGCACACCACAGAATGCTGCTGCCTTGGCTGGAGCTCAGGCTTTGGAACACAAATGCTCCTTGGTTTTCCTTGGCAATGAACTTCCTACTTTACCACCTGGCAAAGTGGAAGATTTCCTGTCTTCAATTATCCCGGATTCAATTGGCACCTTTCAAAATGACTCTGACTTTTGAAATTCGTCTTTTTGGTGACTTTTTAAATTGTCCTTCTAATACATGCTCAAGTGTCCTGTAACGTGTCATTATTGACATTATTATATATGCCTTAGGTTGAATTTTAGTAGCTTTTATATATAATTAGGCTTTGAACCGGCAAGGGGAGGGTGTCGTGTAGCCATTTTAGTTATAGCTTCATAGACATTATTTTAGCAAACTACGCCTGCTGCTGTGCTCTTTAACACAGAAATATTTTGTTAAGCTTTGTTTTTATTATTTTAACAATAGCCATATTTGCAGTCTTGTTTTATTTTCTCTATCTAGCTGTTCTTTGCCTTGGCCAGCACTGCGTTCTTAAACAAGACATTTCTTTCACTCTGTGCTTTTCTCAAGGCTGCAGGAAGATAGGTTGCCGGCAAAGGTGGTACGCATTGTCTCTAATGTTCACAGAAACGTACACACTCTCACGTGGGGATCCTTTCTGGAACATCAGCTGTTTTATTATAAAAATACTACTTTGACCCATGTATGTTAGAGGGAGATTCCAGCCAGATGACCATAACTATATGCTGATTGCTGAGTGCTTTGCTGCAGCTGCTTATGTAGACTACAGGCCTCTTGCTCAGGTATGATGAATGATGTCCTCCCAGAAGAACCTGAAGGCCAGATTTACAGCTTAAAATGCCGTGCTCTAACATAGCCTAGGTAGGCGCTATTTTTAACGATCTTAGTGACAATATGATAGCGTTATTTTTATGTTTCAGTCTCCTTGTCACAATTTTAATCCTGTCATGCTTCATCATCCTAGTTTTTGCAATCCATGCTTTATTATCTAAGATGCAGTTATTTCAATAAAACCTTATTGAACTATATTCTGCCTCTGATTGTCCTTGCATATGTGAGACTAATGTAACTGAGAGAAATGGATGAGGTCTGAGTGACCACGATTTCCCTGAGGAGTCAATTGTGTCATGCGCTCGGTTGCCTAATTATCCCTGCTCTTGGGTAGGGATGAGGCACTGCTAGTTAGCCAGAAAAAACCTGGAGTAGGCCGACAGGTGTCACCTGTAGTGGGTTCAGACTCAGTCCCCCACAGTGCAAGTGATTCTGCCGCCCAAATCCAGTAGTCTCATTAGGATAATGAGAGCCTATGCAACAATACCACCAACACTAAGGGATTCAGTTGCCCAGAGGGCAAGGAGAGTGCCATGGGGGGACAGGATCCAGTTCTTCATTGTCGGAATCCTCCTCAAATGACACTCCCTGATGGTGTCAGGCCCATCTGGGACCACCCCAGCACCATCTAAGTCTGCCACCCCCTTACTACCACCTCCCTCCCTGTAGCTTTCACCCAGATGGCTGTGCCCGCTCACCCAAGAGGGTAGGCTTCTCCTTTGCTGCAGGTACCTCTGCCCCTGCCCCTGTCAGTCCTACTGCCCTCTATGAGGAGGCTATTGACCTCCTGAGGTCGATCTCTATCTACCATTGTGAATGCTATCCAGGGTACTCAGATCCAACAAAGTAATGTGTTCCTGGAGTGCATTCACCATGCACTGGCTGGCCTACAGAGATCCTTTCAGGCTCTGGCCACCACACTGATGGCAGCCAGTCACCCTTTGCCTACCGTCCCCCCTCCACCTTCCTCTTCCCAAGAACACAGACAGACAGGCATGCATCCACCTCAGCATCCAAGGGTAGTTCAGACAAACATAGGCACCACAAGACACACCCCTGGTATGCAGACAAGCATAATTTAGATGCACACACAGCAACAGTCACAGCCTGCCCTGATGCCCCACCACTTCCAGCATCACTGACAGCACACCTGACACACCTGCAGACACCACATCAACATTCACAAATCCAGCCACTACACCAATCCTACCCACAGACAACACCACAGCATACCCTCAAACAGCCACCCCAGTCAGGACACCTGCAGACACCATAACCACTGAAACACCTACATGCAGCACATCCACCAAACCTGCAGACCACCACCAGAAGAGACGCTTACCCACCCACCATGGCATTCCCCAGCACCTCTACCCACTCATCCCAAGACATATAAACACTCTCACTCACCCACCCAACAGACACCCACCACACACAAACATATCTTGCACATACATGCATCCAAGACATCCACACCAACACGTCAGACAAACACTCCCTCTCCCTCCACTCCCAAACCCTTTTGCTATGACCATCCCATTTGTGTAAAAAAGCTTTCCTTTCTGAGTTTGCCCATTTCCGTACTTCTCTCCTCTCCATAGACATTCAGTGTCCCTCCTCAAGTCCAGCCCTTCCACCTCCAAGACACATGTGCCCCACCTGCGAGTACCCATGCCCCTCCCCCTGCCAAGAAGTCTACCCCACCCAAAAAAAAAACAACCCTCCCCTAAACCTAAAACAAAGCCAAAACCCCACTCCCAAGCCAGATCACAAAGGCGCCTCTCTAAAACCTAAAACAAACCTTCTCCCCCACCACCATCCCCAGATAACCCCTTAGGTGCCTGACTGCCCCTTTGATGCGCCTATCTGGCAGTCAGGAAAAAAGTTCAGGACACACATCTGTGCACTATGTGCATCAAGACTGTTCTATTTTGGAGTGGCCTATGGCCTTTGTCTTTCACATTTCTTATTTATTTTAATATATTAAAACCAACCTGTTGTTGGTTTTCCTAGATATTTCTTTGTCATGCATTTCTCTCCCTAGTATAGAGTTATTCATGGCTGACATTAGTTGTGTGTCTGTACTTCTGTGTGTGTGTGGTGCTTGTGCTATTTGTGCTGTTTAGCCAGTATATAAAGTTCTGTGCAGTGCTTTTGTCTGACAGTGCTAGTGTGTGTGTTGTGTGATGGACATTTGCATATTCAAGATATTTTGTTGTGTTGGTATTGAGTGGTGTTTGTGTTGACATTGGTTTCTTGGTGTGTTGTGTGGCTTTGTGCGCTTTGACTGTGTGCGTGTTTTGTGCATGATATGTTGGATATGATGTTCTGTGTTAGTCAATTGGTAAGTAGTATGGTTGTAATTGTAGGTGTTTGATCTCTGTTGGTGGTACGTTGTGATGTATGTGTGGTGTGTCCCTGGGTAGTGTCCAATGTGGAGATTGCAGATGATGCAGTTGTCTTGTAGTTGTGACGTGTGGTGGTGTTGTGTGGTACTGTGGGTGGGTGGGCCTGTGCAGTGCTTCCATATAAACCAGTGTGTGTTTGCAACATGTGTGTACATGTGTGTGTGTGGTGGCCATAGCATGGTTGTTGTGTATGTGAAGTTGTGTGTGTGGCTTTATATGAGTGTGCATGTCAGTGTGCTGTTACGTGTGAGTGTTGCCCTCACACCTCTTTCCCAAATGTATGTTGTGTAAGTGTACAAAGATTGACAATATACAACAGTGACAGGTAAGTGAGTGTACTTATGGTTGCTGTCGTTGTTGCAGATTCCAAAGTCTTTGGGCAAGCAGAAGCATCGTCATCCATGGGGGCCAGAACACAGTGGTGGTGCAGGCGGCGCTTCAGCTGTATTCTGTTGTGAATTGCTCCATGGTAAAAATTTGATGGTCTTCTCTGCCAGGCTGTTGGCAGTACAACTGCCACTGAAAACATGATGGACCTAAGTCCGCCAAAGTCGTAACAAGGCCCATAGTAAGGAGTAGGAACTTGTTAGCAGCTCATGCTGTAAAATCTTGTGATTCCGACAGCACACCACTTCCAAGTCACTGTACCAGGAAAGTATTTAAAATTACTGCTCTTGATGATTTTGATTTTGAAGATAGCTCTTCTTTGTCTAAAACATCTAGCACACATGAGACTGACATGGTGATTTTTCAAGACTGTACGAATTAAGGAGCTGCTGGAAAACAAACTGTGTCAGCTGTATGCATAAACAAATGAAGAAGCAAATGTATAACCCAACTGTCTTGTAAACATTTGCAAAATCACTACAAGCCCTCAACATGTTCCAGTCTATCAGAAAGTTTCAAGGTGGCTGAGGACTTGATCTTCTTCTATCTGATGCTCCGGTCTGCAAAGCTGATTTAGCTAAATTTATCATATTGCTTATTCGGTGCGGACTGAAGGATGAAGGAAAGCCAGCTCTTCTGTGGACTAGAATCCATGCTCTGATCTCCCAGAATACCATTCCACTGAAGAATGTTGTGTTTTTACCAATAATGCCATCTCAAGTCATAAACCGCCAACAGTATGCACAGCTCTAAAAAAAATCAAAAATGCGCAGGCTCAGCTTGAAGACCAGTCTATCCTGCCCATTTTCTGTGAGGAAGGTGTTTTATGTATAGTGGCTGACAATTTTATGAGCAATGCAGTTGAACTTGATGATCTTTATGCAATGATAGTAATTTTCCACATGACAAACGTTGCGTTGCGGTGTGCAGGAAGTTATCTCAGTGTATGTAGCATAGACAATGCACTTATTGAGTCTGAAATCTTTGGAAGCAAAACTGTACAGTCAGTATTGAGTGGAACTCATTATGGCCCTCATTATGACATTGGCGAATACCGCTGCGCTGACTGACACCAACATTCCGCCACAGAGGTGAACATCCGTCAGCCAGAGTATGACACACGCACACAAAACCAACAGTAAACAGCCACAACTACAAATCCCCCAGACACACTGAAAGTGATACTACCACCCATACCGTCACAGCATCAAAACAACACCCTCCAAATAATGACCAACCAATCACCACAGCGGACATTCAATGGCTGTAAACCACTGGCAGTGCACACCGCTGTGGCAGAAATGGCTACACAAAAACAAAACAAGACAACATTGGCCAGAACTAGAAACCCACACCTGACACAAATACACACAACCCACATACCAACCAACAGCACTATAAAACACCCTCCCACATCACCCACAATCCTTTGCAAACACAAGAACACTGCTACACTTTGCCACGCCAATCTCAGGGAGGACTGCATACACATATCACAACTACCCATTAATCCATCACACACCACACACCCCACTACTTGACACATCAGCCTCTGCACATCACACTCCACACAACACATATGTTCCCACAAAGGCACCCCTGGTTCACAGATGAGGAGTTGCAGGTGATGTTGGAGGAAATAGTAAGGGTAGAGCCACAGCTGTTTAGAGCACAGGTATAGCAGATCTCTAATGCCAGGAAGATGAAGCTATTGCAGAGAATAGAGGACAGGGTGAGTGCCGTGGGACAAAATCCACGCACAAGGGGTGACAGAAGGAAGAGGTGGAATGCAGGAACCATGGCCAAACTCCAGAAAAGACTGCAATGCATCCAGAACGCCGCAGCACGCGTCATCCTGGACATCTCTCGCCACTGCCACATCACAGCCCACCTGAGAGATCTGCATTGGCTCCCCGTCAGCAAGAGAATCACCTTCAAACTCCTCACCCACACCAGACCAAAACACCTCAACAGATGGCTCTCCTTCTACACCTTGACCTGACAGCTTCGTCCAGTGACCTTGCCCTCGCCACTGTCCCACGCATCCCCAGAACAACCACCGGTGCCAGATCATTCTCGCACCTCGCCGCCAAGACGTTGAACACTCTTCCCACCCACCTGCATCAGACCAAGGACTTCTTTACCTTCAGGAAACTTCTCAAGACTTGGCTGTTCGAGCAGTAGCAGCCCCCCAGCCCTCCTTCCTCAGCGCCTTGAGACCCTCATGGGTGAGTAGTGCACTTTACAAATTCCCTGATTGATTGATTCATTAATTGAACAACCTATGGGGGAAGGTGCATTCTATTGCAGCAAGGCTCCAGCTCGCCATCAGGAGGACTGGTGGTGGACACCCACCTCCTCCACCACAGTTGACAGCATGGGAGGAGCAAGTCTTGGCAATACTGCATCCTGGGGGACTCACTGGAATAGCCGGAGGACTGGACAGTGCTGAGTCAACATTTACTACCTATCATCCCCCCATACCTGCATGCCACCATGACCCCTCACCCTGACTCCCATAACCCTACTCCATTCCACACAGTGCACCACTTCAATTACCAAACCTAAGAGGCAACCCCTGCATGCCATACCCACGGCATGAACATCCCTTCCAGCTCTGCATGCACACTCACCACCAATGCATGCACAACATGGAGAACTAACAATCCAACCAAAGTTGGGAGGACAACAGTAAAAATATTAGGAAAGCTAGTAATGTGGATTATGTGGAATATGTCGGAGACACGTAACATAATACATCACTTACATCCCCACAGGTGCCCCAGCCAATGTCAGTGGCAAGGAGGTGCCACGGATACCCAGTTCCCCACCAGAAGATACCCCAGTGATGACAGCAACTCAGGAGCTCTGGGTCTGGATGAACTCCCTGGCCCATCTGGGACCACTGATTAGTCGGCTATCCCATCCCACAGTCAGTCCACCACAGAGCCCCCCCCCTCAAAATCTAACACCACAGTAGCAGCCAACACCGCCACACCTCCGTCCCCAGGACACGTCAGTCAGTAGTGTGCCCACCTGTACAGGGACCCGAGTCCATACCACACAGGAAAGACAATGAAGACCCTGGTTTTAGTGGGAGTGGGCACACCATTCAGGGGACATAGGCACAGGGGGGCAGGGGCACTCAGAGGACAGCTGTGTGCCAGGGTGAGGACAGGCCTAGGGAACCCACTGCCCAAGAGGCACTCACAAATGTCCTGGTGCATACCAACAACCCCAGGACAGGATGGGTCAGGTGATCAACATCATGCAGGAGAACCAGTGGCTGCAGGGGGAACACCACCAGGAGGTCATGCAGCAGTTGCAGGGCCTAAATGCCATGATGGCCTCCATTGTAATGCTACTGGGTGACATGGCCAACACCATGCGGGAGGACAGATCACACCAGCGGGCCACTTCCACTAGCCACTCCACCCAGCAACCATCAACATCTGCTGCAGCTAGTAGACAGGAGGCCCTGCCATAGGACCCACAGGCCACCAGAACCCCTCCCCCTGCAGAAGGTGAACCACCCCTCAAACATTTCCTGCGACCCAGACAGACACCAGAGACAGTTGCCAAGACCAAGACCACTGCCAGGAAATAAGCCCTTCCTGAATGTCCCCCTTGTGGTCCACTGTGTCACACTGTCTACTTAGAACTGCCATTTCTCCCTTTCTTATGGCCCCTTGGACACTGGACTTGTGCAACAAACAGACTGGCCCACTACACTGGACTTTTCCCAACCATCACCCCACTTTATTGCACTTTCCATTGTATACCAATTTTATAAATAAGCACCCTTGGACACAACTTGCGTAATAGTGCCTATTCTAAAGTAAATGTACAATGTGTTGTACTGTATTGAACTGCATGATCTTGTGCAAATGTCCTGTAATATGTTGATCCATCCTACATACGTGTCCAAGCAGTCTGTACACATCACAGCATTACACTGTTGTAACCACACCAACATCTGCAATAAGGGAATGCATAGGTGACAGTCAGTTGGGATGCAAAGGTAGTGACTGGCAGTGTACTACAGCCACACAGCACAACAATTAAATTGATAAATGTTTAGTTCAACAGTCTTACCTGAGTGTTATTGGAAGTACTGCAGTATCATGTGTGTCCTATTGTGCATATCCTCCCCCTCTTCTTCTTCCTCCTCACTGTCCTCACTGTCCACTGCTGCCACAGTGCATTGTCATGCCTCTCATCCTGCAAATAGGGCACATAGCATCTGAGGGCCAAATTGTGCAACATGCATCACACAACAACAATCTTGCAGACCTTCTCAGGTGAGTAGCATAGGGATCCACCTGTCAGACTGAGGCACCTGAACCTGGCCTTCAGGAGACCGAAGGTCATTTCAACAGTCCTCCTGTTATGCTCATGAGCATCATTGTACCTATTCTCAGCCCCTGTTCTTGGATTCCTAACAGGGGTCAAGAGCCAGAACAGGTCTGGGTAGCCGGAGTCACCTGGAAGAAGTGAGGGACACACATTAGCCTTGCACAATGGCATGGGGTATGACTCCTGAAGCATACACTGACATACATTGGGTGGGGAATCAGGCTCACCTATAAGCCACACTCTGTGCCTCTGTAGTTGTGTCATCAGCTGTGGGATACTGCTGTTCTTCAGGACAAAGGCATCATGCACTGACCCAGGATACTTGGCAGTGACATGGGAGATGTACTGGTCTGCAAGGCACGCCATCTGGACATTGAGTGAGTAGAAACTCTTCATATTCCTGTACACCTGTTTATTGGCCCGGGGGGGATATGGGTGCCGTCAATGGTCCCAATCACATGTGGTATGTGTCCCATTACATAAAATGCAGTCTTCACAGTCGGCAATTCATCTACCTGGGGGAATGAGATGTAGCTGCACAGGTGTTTGAGCAAGGCAGCCAAAACCCTTGCAAGCGCAATCAAGAACATTGGCTGTGACATTCCTGCAGCCAAGCCCACTGTCACCTGGAAAGAGCCTGTTGCCAGGAAATGGAGCACTGATAGTACCTGCACAAGAGGGGGTATTACTGTGGTGCAACGGATAGCAGGTAGCAGATCAGGCTCCAATTGTGAACACAGCTCTGTGATTATGGCTCTGTTCAAACGATAGGTGAGTATGATGTGCCTGTCCTCCAGTGTAGCCAAGTCCACAAGCAATCTGTACCGGGTGCTTGCCTCCTCCTATTCCTCCCCTGTGGTTGATACCTAAGTGAGCCAAAAGTAAGAAGGAAGTGACAACAGAAAATATGGACATGCAACCTCAGTCTACACAGAGCATGTTTGTATGTTGGACACTGGATTGTTTATGTGCCTACATTCGACACCAATGACTCACTATTAGATCAATACGTGTGCACTAGCAGTAGAAAATAGCAACCGCCTGTACTATATGCAGGAACAGGTGGAAGTGACCTCACTCTGCCGGCGTTAGGCATCATGGCCGGAGGTGGTCTGCACCGCCGTGCAATTCCTCATTGGCTAACATGGGGCTCTGTGGAGTACAGGAACCAATGAGGATCAATGCTGGCGGTGACGGTGTTCACCGCCGCGGACGTGACAGCCATTTCCTCTCTATCACTTCTCTTGATTCCTGACTTTACACAGGACTACACCTCCACTGTGTGTGCTGCTGTGACCAGTGTCTGGAACCTGGCATGGCACGTGCAACAGGGGAAAGGGCCCCAGTCTTCACGTCGGAGGATTTGGAGAGGCTTGTGAATGGGGTCCTACCCCTGTATGGGCAGTTGTATGGGCCTCCAGACCAACAGGTGTGTACATCATGGGTACGTTGCATGCAACATGGCTGCATGTAGATGTGTGTGTGTGTGTGTGCTGGCAGTGTGTCATTTGGGGGGTGTATGGCTGGTGACAGTGTTAATGCAGAGGTACAGTTCATGTGTGTGTTTGATGAGGGGCAAACGCAGTATGTAGGCCATATGTGTGACAGGCTGGACTATGTGGCTCATAGTGTCCCTCTGTTTGTATTTCCTCTTCAGGTCAGTGTCCATCAGAAGAAGGAGTTGTGGCGTGCCATCGCCTAGGACGTGCGGACCCTGGGGGTCCATAGCCAGTGGAGCACCCACTGCAGGAAACGGTCGGAGGACCTAAGATACTGGGCCCCAAAGACCACGCAGGCCCAGTTGAGGAATGCATCCCAATGCGGGAGGGGTGCCCGTCAGAGCCTGACCCCCCCCGATGTCCCACATACTGGCGGTGGCCTACCCAGAGCTGGATGGGTGCTTGAGGGCATCACAGCAGCCACAAGAGGTTGAGTACAGTGTATGTGACAACCATCTTTGTTGCCTGATATGTGATTTGGGTACAGGGTTCTAGTCAGTGGATGCCCCAATATGCCAACTTAGACATTGCTGGGTGGTCCAGCTTAGGTATTTTGGGTGTAATGCATATTTATGATAGCAAGGTATCTGGCATTCCATGTCAGACAGGGCTTAGTTGGTCACAGTTTGTGTGCAAATGGCAGTGTTTGGCACCTACCTGCTGTGGTACCTAGGCAATGGTATGCTAGTGTGGTCCATACTGCCCATTCATATTCTCAGGGTGATGTGTATGCCATCTGTGCTGTTGGTGCTGTGATTAACCTTGTGCTCTCTTTCTTTCTCTCTCTTTTTGTCATCCTGTCCATGTGAGCATTAGCATCATCTGGCCAAGGAGCAGGGGCACCAGTGAGTGAGGGAGCTGCAGCCCACTGGACCCAGGAGGCAGAGTCCACTGAGGCCGAGGGGACCAGTGGGACAGAGGGCGAGGGGAGCACCACAGAGGGGACAAGAGCTGATACAACTGACTCTGATTCCTTCTCTGATGGGACCACCCCAGCTACAGATTCTACCGCCACCCACGTACCAGCACCACCCTACCAGTAGACTCCCCCCACCCAGTTGCCCATGCTTGCTCACCCAGGAGGGAGGGTGTCTCCTTCGCCCCCAGGCACCTCAGGCCCTGTCCCAGTGAGCCCTGCTGCCCTCAGTGAGGAGGATATTGACCTCCTGAGATCCAACTCTGTAGGGCAGTCAACTATAGTGAACGCCTTCCAGGGGCTGGCATCCTAGATGCTGCAATGCAATGCTTTCCTGGAGGGCATTCACAGTGGCTTGGCAGGCCTACAGAGATTGTTTCAGGCTCTGGCCTCTTCTCTGATGGCAGCCAGTGTCCCTGTTTCTTCCGTCCCCCCTCTAACTACCACTTCCGAGTCCCAGTCTCCTCTCCCTAAACCCATCCCGTGCACACATTCTGACAAGCATGCACCTAAAACAACAGACAAGACTCACACAGACAAACACAGGCAGTCCACTTCAGTCCACAAGCACTCACACAGCCAACATACAGGTGCACACACAACATCAACCACTGCCTCCATCTTCTCCCCCTCGCTCACAGTCACATCAGCACTCACACCTGCATGCACAGCATCAACAGTCCCAGATCCTGCCACCTGCACAGCCTTACCCACAGTCATCACAACAGCTGACCCACAGGCATGCACCACACACACCACATGTTCAGTCACCACCACCACCATCACCACCTCATGCAGCACACCCATCTCACTTGCAGACACCACCACAACATCCATCCACATGTCCTGTTTAACCTCCCCCACCCTGTCTGCCCCCTCCAAAGACACACAAACGCTTGCACTCAGACCACCGACAGCCATCCATCTCACACACACACTGTCCATGTACTGGCACCCAAGTCCAGCACACCTCCTCCTCCTACAACTTCTACCTTTACCTCTGAGTGTGTGGTGTGTGTGCATGGTGTGTTGTGGGTGTGTGTGTCACTCTCCCTTCCGTTCCTCCCTTGTGTGCTAGGTGGCTGTACTCACCATCGTCGTCTTCATCAGCATTGGTGCTCCAGGACAGCCATGGCGTGGTACAGCATCAGGAAGACTTCCAGTTCTGGTTCTATGGCGGTCACTGACTCCTCTGTGTCTCTGGAGGTGAGTGTCTTCTTTTATATGATGTGTTTCTGCCTGGCTTTTGATGGTGTTGCTAACGCCCCGGATATTCCTGGTGGTGTGCTGTGTCATAATATGGTGGGCAGATGCTTGTCTTCTGCCTGCCTGTAGATGGCTACCCCTGTGTTCAGTGGTCGTACCGCACTGGAGGTTGTGGTGGTACATTGGTTGTGTATGGGAGGGATCACCACCATGGTCATAATTTGGTGGTCATTGCCGCCGGATTGGCAACGGAACTACCGCCATCGCTGGTGTGACGGTCACCTGACCTCCAATATCATAATGACCACCTATGTTTGTTTGTTACAAAGTATGCTCATTGTATCTAAAGCTGTAGAAACATTGCATGGAAATACTTTCTGGAACAAAAATGACCAATTATGTTTTGCATTTCTTATCTCAGAAGGGAATAAGGCCCAGGGTGCACTTCATTGAAAAGATAATGCAAAGCCAGACAATCTTTAATACACTCACTTTAAAATCAGAAAACCTGAAAAACAAGTTCATATAGTTTGTCAAAGAATGTGAAGAAAAATCAGAACTTTGCAAGTGCTAGGGAAAATATTTTACATATGATAGTTCTAGTGAAAAACTTTGAACATGCTGATCGGGAAGGTGCACGTGAAGACTGTGGAGTTACTGATTACTGTGTTTTGCACATTCATTTGCATAAACTACCTGAGATATGGGTCCTGATTTTTGGAAAAAGTGAAAAAGCTAAAGGTGGAAAAACCATACCGCTACAGAACATTCATCCAAAGGCATTTTGTGATGAAAGACAGACAGAAGATTCAATGCTGTGGCTTCAGACATGAAACTGGGACAGACAATCCAGAGATCACAGAAAAGCTCCAAGGGAATTGGTGGTCAGACACATAAAAGTGAATATGTTGCTCAATGGGAGCTAGTTTACCATGAAGTCCTTTCTATTTGCAATGTTTTCAAAGAGATGACAAAAACAAACTTGATGGACCATCATGGAAATGGAACTGGTCCTGACCAAGAACTTGTGGGAAAGAGAGGGGTACATTTTAATAGACATGTTTGCAGCCTTCTTCATTTTGTGCAGCAGCGAGGAAACCGCTTTGAAATGACTGAGTCTGTGTAACTACACCGGTTTGTGACCAAACAATATGTGGATAATGATATAAAGACATGTCTACTAGATGTCCTGGAACATGGATTGAAACTATATGCGAACTGAAGCAGGAGAGATTTCTATTGAAAGAGAAAAAACTGTTTGACATAATCACTAAAGCTAAACTTCCATGCTTTAATTGCCTTTGTAAGAGTTTCGTCCAACCAGCCACTACAAAACAGGTCACAAAAAAACAACTTTCACAAGCACATAGAGAGGTGGATGTAGGAAAAGAAAGGGGTGAATTTATCAAGGCCATTCTGTTGCATGAACTTCTTCCAATAAATGCATTATTTGATGGAGATGCTACAAGCAAACCAATGATGCACAAACTTGTAAAAGAGCTTGAAAAAAAACCTTTCACCTGAAGAATTTCAATTCAAAAGGGTGTCCTCATTTAAAACTGATGTTGTTGTGGACTATCGTGTTATAATTGCGAATGTTCAAGATTTCATCCATTCAAAACTTCAGAGAGGTCATTCAGACTGTTCTACTAAAGTTAGTGTGCACCGTGCAAGAACTGCCCATTGTCTTTGAGACTTATCTTGAACTATCTGTTAAAGAATGTGTGAGAATCAGACAAATGTCTACAAGTGGAACAATTGACCTAGCCTGCATCAAAATGTTGACACCTTTACCTGTGCAACTTGATAAATTCTGGTCATCAACATTGCACAAGATGAACTTGGAGATGTTAACTTGCCAGAAAATTGCTGATGCTTCAGTGAACACTGAATTTCCAATTATTGCAAGTGGAATGATTATCAACGAGGAGTTGGTGCCTGCATAGATATATTCAAAAGGTACGTGCCATATTGTTCAAGAGCTTAACAGCAAATTGGAGAAAGCTGACCTTCAGGTTCTGCCACATATTGAGTGGGCTGTTTGAAATAGTTCCAATTGGGTCATTGTACTGTCAAGTGACACACATGTTATTCTTGTGCTACTTTGCAATGTTCCTGAGTCAAGGCTTGTCAGAGTTATAGATACTTTATGGGACAGGCAAGAAAAGACAGTTAATCCCGCTTAATATTCTGTACAAGAAACTTGACCCAAAGATGCCCAGTTTTCTTATCAAGGCACAAATTCTTATGGTTGATGACATTATGAGCAAAATTTAAACAAATCTTGGAGCTTCAATTGCTGAACATGTGAAGTTTCTTAAAAGATTTGCTGAGAAAGAAGAAGAATGTGACTTTAAAAATTTTGAAAAAAACCTTGTGCATGTATAGAAAATGAGTTCTAACTGTCACACATTTGATGATCTTCGGTACAGTGAGTTCAAGAGATCAGTCCTACTAAGTGACCTTTCACCAACGTCATACTCTTTATCTGGAAACATTGAAAGAACATTATACTTGATCAGAAGATGTGTAAATATTTTGGATCATGCATATGTAGAGAAAGATCCATGTGAATTTGGTTGGAAAGAAAATGATGGGGTGCTAAACCCTACAAAATTTCTGATGCCTCCACCCATAGAACTTACACGTACATGTAGTTGAAAAACCTGTGCTACAAAAAGATGACCCTGTTGATATGCTCTTCTCAAATGTTCAACATTCTGCAAATGTACCCTGAGCAATTGCTGAAACTGATAAATTAAGTGAACTATGAAAATGTGTCTGAAATAGGAGTGATAAACATTATTTTTTCCTATTCAGATCATAAACATTGTTTGGTGTATACATAAAATAATTAAAAAACATTAATATTTGCTTCATTTCTACATCGATCTATTCTTCCTCTATTACAGCCGTTATTTTGGAAATTGGTGGAAGGGTTGCTCTGAGGAGTTATTTTTGACACCAAAATGAAGTATTTAGGGCTCATGGTTCCTGAAACATTACATTATCACTGAAACATATCTGCCATTTTTAAAAATGTCGTCCAGAAAAATTTGGCCCAAATTAGCAATGTGTACCCAAGCTAAATTACTTCTTTAATGATCCAAAAACACAAATCAAAAATGAAAATCGCTGGAAAACTATTTTTTATAGAGGTGTATCAGAGGCCCAGGATTATGGGGAATTTCCTCTTGTAATACCAATCTATTACTCAACTTGATGAGCAAGAGGATGTTGAGCCTTCAGCCATAAATGATAGTGTGCTTCATCACTGGTCCTACTCTTCATCCATGAGGATAATGAATGGCATGAGGTGGGCTTCCATGACAGCGCAAACACTTAAGGTTGCTGTGATTGCTGGAATTCATACAAACTAAAGAATTATTCCCAAAGGGATGTAATCTATAATATGTGAAATACACCTATGCAGCAGTATATGGCAGCTGCTATCATTATTCGCTTATAATAAATTTGCCTATGGTATACTAAACATGTTTTATTGATGTCTTCCTAGGGCAAGCCTAAAAATGACAGGGCGTGATATGATGTTTAAAGTGTCTACATCAACATAATTTGTACCTGTATTAGCATACATTCAGTCTACAGTATATCAAAACGACAAAGGGCTTTTTCTAGACCTCCCGCCACATGTACAGACTATCCTCACTGTGATGGTTTCAGAGGATATGGTATGGGAAGATTTAATTAGTCAAATGCTAGCATTAAACACAAGGGGGACTTTTATGAATCCCAATTGCACAACACAGTACTGGTTGCCCTAAAACTGCAAAGAAGTAAAAGATAGGGTACTATCATTGCTAATCTCAGATGACCACACAAAGTTCTCAATATGGTCTACCAAGAAAGATTTTTTTTTTATTGTGGTTCATTGGTGGCTTCTTATCAGGGGGATCGGGGCTCAGTACTGTCTCCTGTGAGGGGCCACTTGCTTCTGTTGCTGGAGATTTAACTGAGCAGTGTTCACAAAAACACAACTTTCATGTTTTCATGAACAATGCCAGTGCGCAGGTCAGCTCTCTAGGCCTCCTTTCCGGGCTCCTGATGACAGGAGGTGGAGTGGGTGAGGAGACTGAGGCAAAATCAAGCTGCAGAGTGATAATTAAAACACAGCGCTTTGTAGATGGATGTCTAGGTGAAGTATGAGGGTGTATAATTCAAATGTGATTCCCTCACACTGGCACATTCCATTTTACTTAGCAAACATACTGCACACGCCTCAGGCAGCACAGTATATCTGCTAAAAGGTGGCTGTCAGGGTGCATGTAAATGCAGAATTTAGACTAATGAGGAGCCACAAAATACAGCAGCGACAAGATCCCAAGCACCGCCCCAGCTTAGCATAGGCCTGTGCTTCAAATCCAATCAAGAAGCTAGGGAGGGAGGGATTGAGGTGGGTTTTCGCCTTTCCAAACCTGGTCTTGCTATTCCTTCTGACCCCTCATTGGGAATCATAGCTTGCCAGTTTTAATGGCCATCACCAGATCCCTGCTCTGCTGCTTCAATGGAGCATCCATCAAAGAAAGCACGGTGAGTCAAATAAAATGTTGTTTTGTATGGATGTGTTTGTGAATGATGTAGAGTGAATGAAATTTGTGTGTCTGTGTGTGTTAATTTGTTTGAGAGTGTCAATGATAGGGAAATAGAGATTTTGAGCAAGTGTATGAATAAGTGAAAGCGAGTGCAAGAGAATGAGTGAAGGATAGTTAGTGCAATAGAAGGGGTGAGAGACTGGAGATTGTGACGTGGTGAAATGGCATAGAAGTCAGTCAGGAGTTTAGCAGGTGCAGTTGCAACAGGACCAAAAGTCAGCAACTATAAAAGGATGAGAGTGTGTAAGTGTATTTGTAAGTGAAAGTGAGAACCAGTGAGTATAAGTTCATTTATGTGAATAACACTGAGTGGGCATGAATATGAGTGAGAATGAGTAAGTGAGAAAGTGTGAGTTACTGTGAGTGGGGAATAAGAGAGTGAATTTTAGAGGCAGTGTGTATGAGTGAGAGTGAGAGTGACTGTCACCCCGACACACCATAACAGCCAAATATTCAGGGTCTCTGACATGCCGGCTAAGTAGATGATGCAGCTTCGCAAATTATGCCAGCCAGCAGGACGAACTACTGGATGATGTGGCAGTACATTGACATCAGAGGTGCAGGACGTGGACCTGGAGTTTAGGACCAGTTGTCTTAACTAACAGGGTGGGGCAATATAATCAGATTAAATAGCTAAATTTTGTTACCTTTATAAAAGAGCTAATAAAAATATCATGAATAATGAAGAAAGACCAGATGTGGGAGGAAGTAAATAAAGAAATTTCACAAAGTGCATATTTAGGAAAGGAGGAGATATTCTAACAATACAAAGGGAAACATATACAAATATATATCACAAAGTCGACTATCAATCACCTTAAATTTCTCTAAAAAGGCAACTGGTCTTAACAAAGTTGCATATACCACTGAGTAATCTTGAACTCGAGTAGTTGCAATCTTGTATAGGAATGCCCAGTAACTGAAATTAAGCAAACAATAACTGACACACAAGCGAGATAAACAAAATGGCCTACAAAAGTTAGACCTTGGCTATTTTCAGATTTTATAGAAACTCCACAACTCAGATAATGAAAAGATGTTAATCATTCAAGAGGGAGTTACCTGTATTCCCCTGTCCTTTAAAAACAGCTTTTAGCGGATTACCAATTTTAAAAAAAACTTCGTAAAAGATCCGGATTGTTTTTTTTGTAAAAACCATTAGAGTCAATAACGTAGAGCATCTTCTGAGAATACAGATAAAAGTATATCTACCTAACGACCATAAGGATACAGACAGAAACCACAACTTGAAATATCTCCCCTGAAACCGCTGCAAAAGATTTAAAGATATGGTATTGCCATGCGTGACCACTGATACTCTAGTCTTTGCCTCAACTTACATTTGATCCATACCTAATGCAGTGGTTAGGAGCCTTCATCTGACAATCATGGTCCTGAATTCCTTTCCAGAACCTAATTCGGGACGCTTAAACTATTGTCAGTGAATGCGTTGCAGATATGAGCCTATTATGACACAATAAATGTTAATAAACCTGCCATGTTGACGAGCAGACTATGGATTTATCTACTACATTTCACGAATGAGAACAATCTATCCACTTGGCTTCCTGCTTTCATTTTCTTCGGAGACACTATCTGACATTGGAGTAGCTTCCCCGTTTTCTACTGCTGCTGTTATCCAGTTCCTCTCCTTGTGCTCGGTGAGGAATGTTGAAAGTCTGTCCGTTTCTGTTTTCTGAATTCCTGGTGGGCTCTGATCCAGTCTTGCTTCTCTCCCTAAGGCCTTTGCTTCCAGGGCTTGAATGCATCTTACATCTTACTTACTAAGGGGCATATTTACAAGCCCCTAGCACCACCTTGCACCACCCTAATGTCATTTTTCATGCTAAGGCAGCATTAAGTAGGCCTTTCTCCCATTCTTTATTTACGACGTGGCACATTGCTTGCGTTGCACCACTTTGTAAACCCTTGTGCCACATTATGCCTGCGGAAGGCATAATTTATGCAAGGGGGCGTTCTGATGCAGGGAGGCCCAAAATATTGGCACAGTGAAATTTACAACATTTCACTGCACCAATTTTTAATGATGCATCCATTTTAATCAATTGGCCTCTTTGCTTTGCTGCACTAGAGTAAAACATTGTTATGCTAGTGCAGCAAAGCCCCACAATAGCATCCAATATTTTGATGCTATTGTCCTAATGACCAACACATGCACCCTATTGTAAATATAGCACAAACGTTATGTTGTTAGGTGGGGCAGGTGCGACGTAAGAAAAGGGGTGCATTGGGACCGTGGCTCCTCTTTCTTGTAAATATGACCCCAAGGCTTTACACATAGCTCAAAGCGATGTAAATCATTGCATCAGTTTACTTACCATTATAAAAGCCTGCAGCTAAAGCACTGCCTAAGCATGCATCCATCCCTGAGTTAATAAGAAGCCATAATTATTTTACATCTTGTCTTTCTTTGTTTCCATTGGAACTCACTTACTCCTTGGTGAAGTTGGAAGTCATATATCTCATTTTTAAGGGATCAATCAATTTTTACTGTTATCTGGTTAATCATATTTTTTTTCTGTTTTGTATATTTGGGCATTGTTGTTTTGCTTTTCTTCTTTATTTATATTTATATTTCATAATTTTGTTTTTATATATCACCTTTAAGCATCTTTTGATGGCACTTTGGATGAAGGCACTGATAATAAAACTACAATGGGACTGTTTATGAAGAACTCAATGTACTACTTTACTCTTTTCTAGGTCAAAAATAGCTGCGGCATTTACCTACAATAGGTAGGTTCGTGTTGCGATACAGTGGATGAATCTTATGTTTGGATACAGAGTAAATCATACATCAGGAGCGGTACATTTCTAGCATTATTGACCGTGTCTACTGTGTTTTTCATAATGTATTCGTTTTATACTGTTAATGCCACCTTCTCGGTATTGTGTTTTCACAATTTTTAAAAAATCAGTCTACTGAACTTCTTAAAAATGCTACGGCTCACACTTATTGGCAGTGGCCATGTTACATGTGAGCCCCTTCAGTAGAAAATTAGAAAAACAAAGGCACATTTTAGTTTAAAAAAGTAAAGCCACCGCCTTAAACAAAAGCCAGCTTACCACCAAATTCCCTTTACTATGTTTTTCCTTTGTTACTGAGGCAACCACCAATGAAACCGCAGAGGACCGGAGATGTAATGCAGGGAAGGATAACCCCTAACACGAGATTACTATTGGACTACGGTTGTACTAGCTTCCCATGCCTTCTCCACACTCCCACTCTTCCCCTTGTTATTGTCCGCATCCCGCAATCATTTTTCAGACAGTCTCTGTTCTTTACTTTGCAGTCAAAACTATTTAGTCTGGTTTTCCGGCTGACCCCGTCTGACTTCTCATGAATATGCTCCCACGTTTCTATTTCTCTCTCTATATATATATATGTATATATTATTATTTTTTTAAACAAAAATTACCTTCGACCTTTCAAGTAATTTAAACTTAAAGTGGGAATGTTGCTCAAGTGATTCAGCTTTCGGTAAAAAATTGTGTTGTTTTTTTCCTTACTTTACAATCAGATGTACCTTTAAATTAACTATGCCTTTTAAAGTAGGCCAGAACACCTACGCGCAAGCCCTATGATTTTGCTAATCTTTTGACTGATGTTCTTTTATTTTGCTATGCCAGGTTATCTGTTTGAAGCATTAGTTGCGTTTCAAAAATCTGCAAATTTCACATTAGGTAAAATTGTAAAAATGTATCTGAATTTCTAACCTATGAAAATGTTGGCAATATGACACAAGCCTAATTGCAGCTCTGCTTTTTTGTCGAATATGATTAATGGTAATAATGTTTGGAGTGATGTATGGGTATGTCCTGTGGTGGAAGGTTTAGGAGAGGTGTGTGGAGTCCTGAGAAAGTTCTCTGGTCCTGTCGATGCAGAACTGTTATTGTGTTTATGGGTCGATGAAGCACAATGTGAGTGTTCTAGATACTACTTAGCATTTGTATGAACCTAGGGCCTCATTTACAAGGCTAGTTGCGCAAGAGGGCACAGCAAGTGCCTTAATGGGCCCCCGCACCACCAGGAAAGTGCAGAAATGCAGCATATCTACAAGATAGAGTACATTTCTGTCCTCTCCCCCTGCACTGGCGCACAAATTGGTGCCATGCACCATGTTGCGGGGATGATTGTTTTTGGGCAGGAAGGGACACCTTCCTGCAGAAAAACAATCACAAGAGGTGTTTTCATCTTTCTATGTGTGCTGCAGAATGGAGCATGCATAGAAAATAGGAAAACACAGGGAGAAATAAAGATATTTCTCCCTGTTGCGTCACTCTATGGTACCTCCGATGTGGCATAGGAATCTGCAGCATTCCCAGACTTGTAAATCTGGGAATGCATAGGATTCCTTTGGGTTCCATGGGTGTTGCGAGGGAACACCCAAGCAACACCCATGGAATGCCCCTTTCAACCAGTTCTGTGCATGAAACAGGTCCATATTTACATGGCATGAAAAGCCACGTAAAGTGGCTTTGTGTGTATTGTAAATATGGGCTGGCACAATCCGCTACCAGAGCATTAAAAAAATGACTCTCCGGTGGCTCAGTGTGCTGCTAGGGCCTTGTAAATGAGGCCCATAGTTCTTTTGTGGAATAGTGGACCACCTAGAAAGTTTTAGGGTGAAATGTGTGAAAAGACTGGTTTAAAAAAGTGGTCACAAATTGAGCAGCAACATTTTGCGGCCAATCTATGTTTGCATACTGACCTGTGTACTAACAGGTTGTGAGGTAAAAATCTCCAGTGACAGGGGGTTGTCGAATGAGCTACCAAATGAATGGGTAATAAGGTGTTTGCTATTTGTGATCCCCTATGATTGGATACCAACATTGGAGTTCACAGGGATCATCTCATTTTATTCGCAAAGGGAACATTTAGTTAAAAGCAGCCCTTATTCCTTAAATGGACTGGTGCTGCTTCAAAAAACTTTGTGGTTGGGAAGACTTGAGGGGGAGGGGTATGCCAACACTCACAAAACATTAAGATTGTATGGAGTGCAGAATGCATCATTAATAACCATATGGAACGTTACCCTGGGACTACACATTAATCCCATATTTTGAGGCGCTAGGGGTCTCTGCAATCACCTAGATAAGGGTGACTTTGGAGCCAGTGTATTCCACAACAATGGAAAACCATATCATTGTGTACATAAATGAGCACAGTTTATCACTGTTGTATATTACAGTGTAGAGTCCATAGAACCAACCCAGGCTCCTCAAACTGTACCTCAATTATGTTACACTGAGTGAGGGGATACAACATACTAAAAAACATTGGCTGTGGAAAAGTTTATATTTGGGCATTTGAAGAGCAGATTCAGGGCCCACACAGGAACGGTGGAGTCCTGTGGTGTTCAAGAGACAGCAAAAATAATTATCTCACTGCTGCATAATACTGACACGCGGAAAGGGTATTCAGCTGTCCTATTTGATTAATTCTCAGAAGCAGACCCCTGACACAAGAGTTAGAAGGGGCAGCTAAAGAGAAGGTATGCAGGGCAGTCATAATGAACATCTTCTAAAATACAATAATGATGCATAAAACCGATTTGCTAGATCAATACATTTTCTGTTTATTCGCAGGTAGGGTAATACAAAGAAAATTAAAACAACTGCCATGAGTGGCCAGTACTCAAGGATGAAACAATCTGAGAGTACACAAAAGTTATTCAAAATTTAGGGCTCTTGGGTCTGTTATTGAGGGATCTTGCCCCTCCACTTCACCTTTTCCTTCACCCTCCCTACTACAGTGTGTTGTGGAATGTCTTGTCCAAACATCTATTGGAACATTTGATACCAAAACACTAGTGAGACCCACATCCTTCTCAGTTTCATGTGAAGCGGTTATTTGCTGTAAAGTATATATGTGTCTATGTATGTATGTATGTATGTATGTATGCATGTGGCATTGCTATACTACAAACATAGCCAAAAGACATTAGAATGCTGTAAATGCTCAAAGAGTAAGAAGAGATGGAGCTGGGTTGAGTATGGTAAATACATTCTTATGTAGTGTTCTTCACATTGGAGCAGCATTGGGACAGTCATGATGGACATAGGAATGTTGTACCATGTCCTGGCTGCTGTCTTGTTTTTGTTCTCTTTTTCACGCTTTCTAGTCTGTAGTCTTATTGCGTCCTAGCTCCTTGTGTGACATTAAAAAAAGATTGAAGTATGTGTCTCAACTCTGAATGACTTCAGGGGTTGTTTCACCAGACATCTGGCACTATTCAAGGTACATTGGACCACATCAGCCTATATAGTTACTGTTTATCCTGAAAGGACACTGGTGGCAGTGGATCTCACATGGTGATCTAATTTATCCAGCATCTCCTGATTATGTCATTTTGAGCAAAACTCTCATCACTGAAAGAAGCATTCAATACTGTGGAAGCTTCCCTGCATGTCTACAGATTACTCCTTTATGACACAGCGCAAAGCTCCTTCTACGGTCAGTAAGTCACTCGCTGTATGAATGACTTCTCACACCCCCAACTCATAGGCTAACATTGGTCTAGTTTTGAAAATTAGTCTATAAACTCTTATTATTCTCAGTCCCAATAATTAAGGTCTTTCTTGTGTGAGTGGTCCAGATTTGTGAATTTACAGCAGAAAGTTGCCATAGTGTGGATTTGTGTAGGATATTGACCATGTCTGCATGGTCATCAAGGATTATTTTCCTTTTTCAGAGATTTGAATTGCTCTTTCCCCATGCAACATGGTGCAAGAGCGATTAAGGCAGAATTATCAAGCCAGGCAAGGCCATTTTGCATGGCCTTGTCTGGTTTGATAAATGTAGAATAACACAACGCAGCAAAAAATCGCTGTGTTGCAATACTCTTCCCTAGAAAGCTGTTCTATGGATGGAGCATGGATTTTCCCATGCATCCACCCATTGATTTTGGCACATTCCTAGATTTACCATTACTGATAGAACCGGGAATGTGTCAAAAACCCTCACCTCCCCGGGTGATGCGTAACAAGGAGAAATATCTTCATTGCACCGCCTTACTTACTCTTTCTATGTGTGCTGCACACATAGATAGAGAAATGTGACTCAGGGGATTTTTTGTGCAGAAAGATGTCCCTTCCTGCAAAAAAAAAACCTGCTTATAATGCAGGCTCCCGTGCACCTTGGTGCAAGGGTGCCTGCATTGGCTGTAGGGAGCACATTATGTGCCAGCGCTAGGAGAAGCTAGGAATGCACTGTACAAGGTTAAGTACAGCACATCCCTGCCCTTTCCGTATCACACAGTACTGTGCAGCAAGGTGACTTGCTGTGCTACCTTGTGTGATATGATGTTAAATATGATGTTAAATATGCTCCTCTGTTTTTTCTGGGTTTAGAATTCTGTGCAATTTGCCTCTCCTTTCCAGTAGTACACTACCTCTACACCCCTATAAAATATGGTTGAACTGACATATTCCTGTTTGGCATATGTAACTTGCCTATGAGTCTTTAATATACATTCCAAGGTGTACCAAAGGCCAGGAAGTTACATGTCACTAGTGGACTGCAACACAGATTGAGCTACCTACAGCATAGGCAGTGCAAACATAGCTTCAGGCCTACCATTGCAGCCTAACTATATCAGTGTAAAAACTGTAATTTGGACTGCCACAATAAACCATTTTTGACAGGTAAATACCTCCTTTTTAAATACTACTAAGTCTTCCATATGTAGGCCCCAAAGAGCTATTTTCATTGTAGCAGGCTCAGCTGTCCTGTGTAGAAAACTAGGGGTTTGTGAAAGTTGGAAAATTTGTCGTAGCATAATTACAAGAAATGACTGCAATATTACATGACATTATTAATGACTGCATGAAATGCATGTTGCGCTCCAAAAATTACCCTAACGGTCCATTTTTGTATGAATTAAAATTGGAAATTTCTGGTTCTTCGTATTAAAAACACTAATCCTCTTCTTTGGATTATTACTTTTGTGCTCAATCAAGTAAAAAAAATCTACCTGGAATATTTGTTGATCAGCCACATTTAAGAAATGCCCTTTGCATTTAGAACACTGACATGTAAGTTTCCATTTGCAGTTTTATGCTAAAAAATAACCTGAACGGTATGTCTTGTATTAACATTTCCCCTGGAAATTACACAATGTGGAATAACGGCATAATATGTTGTGGCAATATCAATACACAAAATGACCAACATTATGCAAATTATGTTTGAGTAATAAAAACTTTTAACCAGGCCTAACTAAAAAACTCATACTGAATCTCAGAAAAGTGGCAAATCATATTCAACTACTGAAGTTAGATTTGTAATAAATATTCAGGAAAAGTAACTTTTAGAAAGTTCCCGAATGCTAATTTGCATCAATTCTCAGGCTTCTCCTAGCCTCTACTTAGCCTGAAAAAGCTGTAAATATTATGTGAATTTCCTCTTAGAAGCTATTCAATATGTCACTTTGATTGAAAGGTCAACCTAAATGAGCAGGAATGACTCATTTGAGCTCAGCAGTCGGGTGGGGCAGGTGACCATGTTGTTGACACACATAACACTTACAGAACACAAGAAAGCAGAAGGAACAGAATGCCAAGGCAGTTTTTGTAACTCCTCTGTTTGCTGAAAGACTCTGGGCCAGATTTAAGAAAGTGGAAGATCTAAGATATGGCGCACCATGGCGGTACTTAGGGAACTAGTGTCAAAATATTTGACGCTAGTTCTGAGCTTTGAAGGATTAGCGTCAAATATTTTTCAAAGCCCATTGATACCAATTGTAAACAATGTTGTGCCTCCAGTTAACATCTGCTCTGAGCAGGTGTTAAAAGTGCTGAAAAAAATGACGCAAGGAAAATGTTTGTTTTTTTTGCACCATTTCTTGCACCATTTTTTTAGCCCATCCTAATGGAGGAACACCCCCTTTGCATACATTATGCCTGGTGCAGGCATAATGTAGTGCAAAGGGTTGTATGCATTGTGCCACTTTGTAAATTTGGAGCATTGATTTTGGCCTTGTTATACCACATTAGCATAAAAAAATGATGCTAATGTGGTGCAAGGAGGTACTATGTGCTCTTAATTCTGCCCCTCTGTTTTTGTCCTACCATATAACCCTTCGGACACACTTGAAAGGGGAGAGAACAGACTGCCAAGATATTCCTTGTGGTTCCATTGTCTTGTTGCTGTAATATTCTGCTTTTATCTTTGGGTTTACATATAGCACTTGTGGCACACTTGAGAGAGAAGAGAAGAGGATACCAAGACTTTTTTTTAATAGGTCCGCTGTCTTGTTGCAGAAGGACTCTGCAGTTTTACTCCGAGACTTCCGTCCTTCAGTTTGTACAGTTGCTGTCTTAAGCTGAATTTTAATATTAGATATGGGAGGACACTATGATTACCATAATACTCTTCCTACACATCATCATCTCTCAGAGCCCAAGCTGAGTGTGGCCAAAGAATTTTGCCATACAATGCCTTAAGTGGGTAGGGTTGGGCATGGGACCTTTTAACAGATTGGTTAGGGCATGCCTGGCAGTCATTGTGAGAAAGTGCTTCTTATGACATGGTTAGCCCCCTACTTTTTGCCTGGAACATGATGTGGTTTCGAACTGTTAGTGCCCTGGGCCATTGATGCCAGTGCAGGATTTATTATAAAATGTACCCAGAAGGCAACTTAGCGGTGCCCCCTGCAAAACCTAACAGCCCTGGCATGGTTGCTGATGGGTCTTGACCATCTTGTCACTTCCAAACATGATTCTGAACTCCAGCGGTCAGAGCCTTTTGCGCTCAGTAGCCAGAGGACAAAGCCTTTCTTTGTAGAGGTGTCACACCTTCTCCCCCAGGTAGGCAACCTGCTCCTGCTAGCAGCAGAAGGCAGCCCAATGGTTCTGTCCCCACTTTAGGTGGGAAAACTGGTGGAAAACCTAGCAAGAATAGGAAGAATGGGCACTATCAGCCTGCACTACCCCTCTGGTGTGGCAGGTGAGGTTACCATTCCATTTCAATTTCCTCCATCTTGGATGATAGGAAAAATAGCCAATCAGGGTCAGCGATGTGTCCCCCTCCCACAGGAACAAGTCACTTAGTGGGTGTGGCCACCCTTATGTAAGTGGTCCATTTACCACTACCACGTACTCCCTCTAATGCCCCCTTAATGCAGTATTTAGAGGGCATCCCCTGGCCAAGAACTTTAGATTCAACTGACACAATAAGACCAGGCCAAAGAGGACCCAAGGCACGGGAACTGAAGTCTTGCTGCACAAACAAAAAGGTGCCAAATCCTGCCTGCTGCTCAAAGGATTCAACCATCGCTGCTAAGCTGTTGCCTGGAAACCTAAAGGACTCCATAAAACCCTAGAGCACCTCTATCCTTCTACGAATTGCCATGAACCACCTCCCTCAGAGTGAAGGTATCACTCTCCTGCACCCTGCAGACAAGAAACACATGAAGTCTGGTTTACTAACCTGCAGCTGAACAATGACTCTGACCCAGCAGCCCAGCCAAAAACTGTACAACAGCTCCAGATGACAAGACCTGCCACTGTGCTAAGTTTGGTGGCACTCGGACTTTCTAGCACTGTGACGTACCAGTACCCGTGGTACCAGACCCCCTACATTGGACACCCAGAAGCAGAGTCTATTCCGGACTCCCAAAAGCACAGGAGCCAGTGTCCGTCAAGGGACTTCAGGACACCAAAGATCCACTCCCAGAGTGGCCCTGCTGATCTGCAATCTACCCTCAAAGCTGCCTGCCCCTGACTGTGTGGACTCCAAGATGCACAATGCCTAGCTGACTTATCTGCACTGCACCCGATCTCCCTTGTCCCTACACCGACAAACCAGCAGCACTCTCCTAGTCCCTAACCCTTGAGACCTCCCCTCTCCAGTGGGGCCCAGCAGGCTAACCTTTAAATTCCTCTGTGCAGCACGCTTCCAAGTGGCCCCCTTCTCTGTGGGCCAGCTCCAAGACCTTCAGCTGCTGCTCCCACTTGAACCGGCAAATACCCGACTATTCCTGCTGGAACATTAGACCTCTACAGTACTTCGACCTAAAAAGAAAATGTGGCACTTGTGAGAACATTGCCTGATTTTAGATGCATTTTTAAAGTTTTTCTCATAAATTCTTATGGGGCGTTACTACGCACAAAGACAGTAATTTTTTTAAACTGTGAAAAATCAAAACGAAAAAAGTACTTACGGTAGAATGATGATCTTGGTCTTAAAAAATGTATAAAAATCTATATGATTTTTGTAAATTGGTCTTGAGTTATTATTCCAAGTGTATGTCTTCATTTATTGATACTGTGAGTACAACAGATGCCTAGCACATCTCCTGGATTAGCCTAACTGCTCGCCCATAATACCACAAAAACAGAGCATTAGGTGATCTGCTTTTTACCTCTGGATACCAGGGTGGAGTTGCTTGCACTCTCTGCACAGTACACACAATTTTTGTGCACTACATAGAGAGCCAGCCTCCTATATTTGATAGATCAGCAGTGAGATATAAGACTTTGCATTTGCTGATACCACTTTGTCACACACGGATAACTCAAAAAAATTGTCTTTAGACTAATTGCAATTTTTTTTTTAATTGGACTATTTTTCCAAAAATGTAAATTAATTACTAGGGCCCTGGTTAGGATCCTGAAATAGTAATTAGAGATTCAAAATACTTTTCTTTAGTTAGGACTTAGAAAAAGTTTTAACAGTTGTTAAAAAGGTCCCAACTTTAGTAAGATAAAATGTCTGAAGCAGAGAACCAGGTTCAGAAGCTCAACCCTTGGAAGGATTATACGTATCCCCAGCTAAAGGCTCTCTGAAAAGCATTCCACATAGACAATTGTGCTCATGCTACCACAGAAATCCTTAGAAGGCTTGTGGCAGAATAAGAGAATGAACATCCAGTGGAATGAGGAGAATCCTCAGAAAACCAAGAAAACTCAGAGGATGCTAAGATCCTCTGTCTCAGAAGTAGGAGCCCCCTCAGAGGAGGACCTGGCACTTAAAAGAATGACCAAAAGGTTGGCTTTAGGAGCTCAATGTTTAGATATTGAGACAAAAAGAAGAGAGTTGAGCATAGGACCCATCTCTGGTGGCATCATACAAATAATTAGGGAGGAAGAGAAAACGTTTAACCTAAAACTCCCCAAAGGAGTTGTCCCCGCTTTCACAGAAGGTGCTGATATCATCAAATGGTTTCCTGCCTCTGAGAGAGACTGCATAGCCAGAGAAGTGGATATGAAACATTGGGGCTCCCTATTGTGGAAACTGTTTTCAGGTAAAAGCAGGGATAGACTCCTGACATTGAATGAGGCAGATGATAAGTCTCATGACCTTATGAAGGCTACAGTGGTCAAAGGCTTTGGTCTTACCACTGAAGAATACAGAATAAAATTCAGGGAGACTCAAAAACCCCAGAGTTAGTCCTAGGTAGAATTTGTGGAGTGTTCAATAAAAATGCTGGGTGGGTTGTTAGGGGTAACAAGGTACATGATTATGAAACGCTTTACAATTCCATTGGTATAGACCATCTGTTGAGTAATTGTTACAATGAGAAACTACATCAGTTCCTGGTAGAACTAGGTCCACTTTCTCATCTAGAGTTGGGGAAGAAGGCAGACCACTGGGGGACCAAAACAACCACTGCTGGGGGGACCAAAAGAAAGAGGCTAAACCCCCCCGATCCAAAGATGGGAACCAAAATAAAAACAGAGTCTTCATCAGGCCCCCAAGAACCTGTTCAGGATGGTGTGCCCCGAGACTCCTCAAAGTCTAGGGATCAATACAAAGGTAGGAACCTTGATCCCAACAATGCTTGTTGCCACAATTGCAACAATAGAGGACACCAAACTGGAGACCCTAGCTGTAAAAACAAGGAAACTGCCTCTAGTTCACCTGCAGTAAATGCAGTTGCTAATCTTCAGATGGGGTCAGAGTGGTGGCCTGACCATGACAGACAACCCACTGTGGCAATCCTTAATCACTGAGGGAGGGGTAGACTTATCCTTTGCTGCCTGGCCCTCTAAAATGCAAAACTCCTTGAGTAATGAGACTAAAGTAGAAGCCTTGAGATACACTGGGGCTAGTGTCACTATGGAGACCCAGTATCTGGTTCACTCAGCTCAATACCTGATTGAAAAAACATATCCTGTCACCAATGCTGACAATGTCACAAAGATCCATCTTGTGGCTATGGCATCTTTGGACGGGGGAGTAGTTGGACAGAAGGAAGTGGCTGTGTTCCCATCCATCCCTGTAGATTGCCTGCTTGAAAATGACCTCGAGAATTGCCCTGGGCTGAAGTAGAACTGAAGACCCATGTAGCAGTTCTTAGGATCCCAGGACAGGGTTGTGTGAAAACCAGAGTACAGAGCAAAGTCCAAAGTGAACAAATTGGATTCTGAAAGAATGGACTAATGCTCCAAGAGAAACGGTGGGCAGAATGGGGGACCAGCTTCTACACAGATTCCAAGACAGAATCTCTCTTTTCAGGAAGAGGGCGTGTTAGCCCCAGAGGGATCTGAGTCTGAAGAGCTTGGGCCTCACCACCTAGTGCTCCTAGGTCCTGGGGGATCCTCTAGAGAGGATCTGTGCCAGGGACAAAAAACCTGTCCCAGTTTCGAATGCCTGAGGCAGCAAGCTGCACAGTATTAACAGGGCAATGTCAGTGGTACCCACAGGGTCTATTGGGAGGATGGACTCCTGTATACTGAAGCCAGAAACCTCAAGCCTGGTACAACCAGGAGGGTGATAGTACCTCAACAGTACATAGAGCTTCTTCTCTCTCTAGCCCATGACATTACCCTAGAAGGGAAACCTGGGCCAAAACAAAACCTGCATTAGGTTAGTGAATCAGTTTTACTAGCCTGAGATGTCCCAACAGGTAAAGGACTTTTGCCAGTCCTGTGACTTCTGTCAAGCAGGTGGTAAGGCAGAAGGCCACCTGAAGACCCCCTGTGGGGTGCCCTTTGAAAGGATAGGAAACAATAGTATTGCCTCACTTGACCTTTGAACAGCTTCAGTAAATAGATATATTCTAGGGGAAGTAGATCATGTCACTATTCTTCTTAGGACCATCACTGACCCTGCAGTGGCCAAGGCCATCCTGGGTATTTACTAAGGTTGGCTGTCCTAAAGAGTTAGCATCAGACAGGGGTTCAAACATTACGTCTGAATACTTAAAACACACGTGACAGGAATGTGGTGTGACTTATAAGTTCACTCCCCCATATCATCCACAAACCAGTGGGTTAGTTGAAAGATTAAACTAAACATTTAAAGGCATGATTGGAGGGCTTCCTGAAAAAACACAGAAGGAGATGGGATGCCTGACTTCCATGTCTGCTTTTTGCCTACAGGGAAGTGCCACAAAAGGAAATAGGGTTTTCCTCCTTTGAACCTTTGTTTGGGCATCCTGTTAGGGGTCCATTAAGTCTTGTAAGGGAAGGCTGAAAGAGGCCTCTCAAAGATCCCAAACTGGACATTGTGGGTTATGTGCTTGGCATTCACTACAGGATGGCTGAGTACATGGAGAAAGCAAACAAACCTTTCAGGCCAGCCAGGAGCTCCAGAAGCACTGCTATGACCAGAAAGCTGCTAAGGTGGATTTTCAACCAGGGTAGAAGCTATAGGTGTTAGAGACAGTGGCTCCGAGGGCTATCTACAATAAGTGGTCTGAGCCCTACCCTATCCTTCAAAGAAAAGGGACGGTCACCTACTTAGTTGACTTGGCAGTTGCAAGGACCCCAGCAGGATCATTCATGTCAACTGCCTGAAGCCCTATTTTGACAGAGCTGATGTGACCATGCTCATGGTTACAAATGAATGACAAGAGGAAGAGAGTAAACCTCTTCCTGATCTGCTCTCCAGAAATCCAAAAGATGGTTTTGTTCATGGAGCGGTCTTGCCCGACACCTTCACAGAGCAAAACCAGGCTGATTGCAGGCTTATCCTCAACAAGTACACTGAACTCTTCTCTCTGAACCGTGGTAGGACCAGGTGGTGTGCCCAGGATGTGGGCAGTAGAGACAGCTTGTCTGTCAAAAACAAAATTTATAGACAGTCTGACCATGTCATAGAAAGCATCCAAGCTGAGGTAAGCAAGATACTGGATTTGGGTGTCATTGAATACTCTGAGAAACCCTGGGCCAGCTCAGTAGTCTTAGTCCCCAAACCTTCCTCCAAGGGTGAGAAAAGAGAAATTAGGTTCTGCATGGACTATAGGGGCCTCAATGATCAAAAACTGATGCACACCCAATTCCTAGGGCAGACAAGCTTATTGACAGATTAGGGGCAGCCAAATATCTGAGTATCTCTGATTTTACATCTGGGTACTGGCATATAGGCCTGACCCCTGGAGCAAAAGAAAGATCTGCATTCTCCAAGTGGGCACTGCCAGTTTACTGTGGTGCCCTTTGGATTAAAGAACTAACCTGCCACCTTCCAGAGGTTGGTGAAAAAAGTCCTGACTGGGTTGGAATCCTTTAGTGAAGCTCATCTGGATGATGTTGCTGTCTACTGCTCCACCTGGCAGGATCACCTGATCTGCCTTGGGCAGGTCATTGAGGCTCTGCATAAGGCAGATGCACAATCAAGGCCAGTTAGTGTCAGAAATGGCAGGGAAAGGTTGTATACTTAGGCCACCTGGTAGGTGGTGGCTAAGTTAATCCACTACATCCCAAGATCCAGACAATTTTGGCTTGGGAGGCTCCAACCACCCAGACGCAAGTCAGGACATTCCTTGGCCTGACTGGGTACTATAGGAGGTTTGTAAAGGATGATGGTACCATAGTGCCCCCCCTTCCGGAAATTACCTCCAAAAAGATGCCCAAAAAGGTTAACTGGATAGTGAGTTGTCAAAAGGCCTTTGGCACTCTGAAGGATGCAATGTGCTCTGCCGCAGTCCTGAAAGCTCCAGTTTACTCCAGGCAATTTATTGTCCAAACAGATGCCTCTGGGCCTCGGATAGGAAAAATCCTAGCCCAGACAATTGATGAGAGACATTACCAGCCTGTTGCATTTATAAACAGAAGAGTACTCCCCAGACAACAAAAATGGAGTGTCATAGAGAGGAAAGTCTTTGCTGTGATCTGGGCCTTGAAGAAGCTGAGGCTATATTTGTTTGACTCTCACTTCATTGTTCAGACAGACGACAGGCCTCTCAGGTGTCTGCAACAAATGAAAGATCAAAACTCCAAAATGATTAGGTGGTCCATATCTCTACATGGAAAGGACTTTCAAGTGGAACACAGATCTGTGACTGTCCATGCCAATGCAGATAACCTTTTCAGGTTTTTTCCACTTAGAGGATGAAGACTCCTCAAGGAAAGGATAGTATCATCCCCTTTTGTTTGGGGAGGTATTGTGAGCTAGTGCCTCTTTGGACATGGTTAGCCCCCTCTTTTGCCTGGAACATGTAGTGTTTTGAACTGTACTTGCCCTGGGCCCCTGCTAAACAGGTTCCCAGGGCCAGATCTCTTTCCCCAAAAATGTACTGTGATAGGCACTTCAGCCACCCTTGTAAATCCCTAGTAAATGGTACCCCTGCTACCTAGGGCATGAGCACTGGAGAGGGACCCCAGAGATGCAGCACCAATTGTGCCACTCTGAGAGGCCCCACCCCAGCCTCATGCAAACTGCAATTGCAAGTGAATGACAAGGTGTATTCAAAGTTTCAATCTTGACATGGTACTCACCATAGGTGATATGTTCACTAACACAGCATGCAATATGGGTGAGTCACCCCTCGGGCAGGCTTTGCAGCCCTAAGGCAGGGTCCATTGTAATGCATCAGAGGGCATATGTGTTCATGAGCCCATATGTCCCTAAAGTGTTTTTGCCAATTCTTAGACATAGTAAGTGTACATGGAAGCCATAGCAAATGCATATGCTGGTCACTACGAATTCCCCAGCTACATGATTCCCTCTCTGAATCCTGGGTTGTTTGATATCAGACAACTCTGAATAATAAATCCACACTGATATCGCTGCAGGATTTACTGTAAAATTTACCAAGAGGGAACCTTAGACATGCCCCCTGCAAAACTTAACAGCCCTGGCATGGTTGCTGACTGGTTGTAACCAGCCTGCCACCACCAGACATGATTCTGGACTCCTAGGGTGACAGTGCTTTGCTCTCCGGTGCCAGAAGATGAAGTCTTTCCTGGGCAGAGTTGTCACACCTCCTCCCCCAGGCAGGAACCTTGCTCCAGCTGTCAGCTTTAAATGCTCTGACGCCTTTGAAACCTGACTCCTGCCTCTGCTGCTATCAGCAGAAGACAGCCCAATGGTTCTACCCCCACTTTATGTGGGAAAACCTGTGGAAAACTTAGCAAGAATAGGAGGAGTGGCCACCCTTAGCCTGCACCACCCCTCAGGTGTTGCAGGTGAGGTGACAATTCCATTTTATTCTCCTCCATTTTGGATGGTAGAAAAAGAAGCCAATCAGGGTCAGGGATGTGTCTTCGTCCCACAGGAAGATGTCACTTAGTGGCTGTAACCACCCTATAGTAGGTGGCCCATTGGCCACTCCCAGGTACTCCCTTAACGAACCCTAAATGCAGTAGTTAGAGTATATCTCCTGACCAAGAACTTTAGATTCAATGGATGCAAGAAGACCAGAACAAAGAAGACCCAAGGCAAGAGAACTGAAGTCCAGCTGCACAAAGAAAATGCCACAAATCCTTGCCTGCTTTTCCAAGGATTTGACCATCTCTGCCGAGGTGTCACCTGGAAACCTGAAGGACTCTACAAAACTCCAGAGCACATCAAGCCTTCTACAAATTGCCAAGAACCTCCATTAGAGTGAAGGTATCACTCTCCTGCACCCTGCAGGCAAGGAATCAATGAAGTTTGGTCTACCAACCTGGTGCTGACCAGTGACTGGGACCCAGCAGCCCAGCCAACAATATCAGATGACAAGTTCTGCCACTGTGCCAAGTTTGGTGGTATTAACACTTTCTAGGGCTGTGTTGTACCAGACCCCCAACATCAGGCACCCAGAAGCAGTGTCCATTTCAGACTCTGAAAAGCAAAGGAGCAAGCAACAGGCAAGGGACTTCAGGACACCTACGATGAACCTCCTGAGTGGCCCAGCTGACTTGCAATCCACCCTCAAAGTTGCTTCCCCTGACCACAAGGACTCCAAGATCCATGACACCTGGCTGACATATCAGCACTGTACCCAGCCTCCTTGGACCCCGTACCAACAAACCAGCTGTTTTCTCATGGTCCTTGCAACCTCCCCCTCCAATTGGACCAGCTGAACATACCTTTACGTCCCTCTGTGCAGTGTGTTTCCAAGTGGCCCCCTTCTCCTCTGTGCGTCAGCTCCAAGACCTTCAGCCACTGCTCCAGCTCATAAGAGTAACTGCCCAAACTTCTACAGCTGGACCATTGAAACTCTCCACGACCTTGACCTAAAAACATAAGGGGACACTTGTGAAAGAATTGCCTGATTTTATATGCATTTTTAAATATTTTCCCATGACACAAAACAGTACATTTTCCAAAATGTGAAAAACCATAACTCAAAAAGGTACTTACCGTAGAATGATGGTCTTGGTCCGAATTTTTTTTTTTAAATCTATATTATTTTGTAAATTGGTCTGGAGTTATTCTTCTGAGTGTGTGTCTTCATTTATTGGTACTGTGCATGCAAAAATGCTTAACACATCTCCTGGATTAGCCTAACTGCTCACCCACACTACCACCAAAAAAGAGTATTAAGTGGTCTGCTTTTAACCCCTGGATACCAAGGTGGGGTTGCTTGGACTCTCTGCACAGTGCATGTCATTTTCATAAACTATAGAGAGAGCCAGCCCCCTATAGCCGTTCCCACCCACTAGCTAAAGCCAGACATAAATCTGGCCTCTCTGTACACTAAGCAGAAAAACAATCCGAACCTGTAGAAAATAAGAAGATGATTCGACCTACTGTCTGTGATCTAAAGGAGCTCACAATAACTGGACCTGTTCCTTTTTACACCCAGGACAAAGAAGGGAACTCCCAGTGTCATAAGAGTGACTTCCTTTTCAAACTATAGGGATAGACTAAGCTACAAGAGGCCTTTTCCTGGATGTACCCAGCTGACCATTGGCAACTGTTCCTGGATTGGACCTTACTGCTGGCCTCTCTCTGACCCCTTGTGAGACTCTAAGTGCCTGTCCTATTCATGGGGTGTTTTAGAGGTGTACTTCTGTGGTGCACTAGTACATATAGGACTAAGGTCTGATTTACAGTTTGGCAGAGGGGTTACTCTGTCACAAATGTGACGGATATCCTGTCAACTGTTTTACAAGTTGCATTATAGCTTATGGAACTTTTAATACAGCGGATGGAATATCCGTCATGTTTGTGATGCAGTAACCCCCTCCTCCACCAAACTCTAAGTTAGGCCCTAAGTCAGAAGTTAACATTTTTGATCAAGACAAATCTGGTCGGTGTATCCGACCCACAGTGGTACTTTTTGTAAACATTTAAAAAAATCATATTTCTGGTTTCTATTATTGGATCTTTATCATTTTGTTGCCTATTTGTTTATTAAATTTGACTCTATTTGTTTTCTCAAGTTTGGATTTTTAATGCTTTGCATTTTTACTTTATTACTGTTTTGGCAAAGTATAAATACTTTACACATTACACTAAGTTAAGCCTGTCTACATTGTTCCATAGCCACCAGGAGTTTGAGTTCATGTTAGTATAATGACTTTGAGGGTTCTCGCTGACAAGGTTGTGATTATTCTCTGAGGTGGGTAGTCACCAAGCCCAAATAATAATTCAATTTCTTATACAGTGTATGACAGCTTTCTATGCACTGCAGGAGCTGATATGGGTGGTGTCTATGTGTGCTGTAGTATCACTGCCTTGACTTTCCTCTTAATCTCCAGTTTCTTTTGTCTTTTGTCTCTGAACACCTACTGGGGAAATGTAAGTCACTTTGGTACATGGATGTTGTGAGCTGTAGCTGGAAATAATTGGCACATGTTTATCTTCATGACAATCATAGTTGAAGATGTACATTGCTACATGTGAATAAATTCCCAAGTATGGGGCCAGAGACATTTTTGTACTACACATCCCAGAGTGCATTATACAAGTGACACAGGAATGTGTTATGGATTTGTATGGTCAACGGACTACAGTTCATATTATATGTCTGTGTTCTCAATAGCCACTGCTGCATGATGCTCATGTAAAAATATTTAATATAGTGTAAAGATACTTTCTCAATAACATGGTGGAGACTGTGTTGCAATAGAAGTGTCTGTGTTGCTCACTCACATGACTGTTTTTGGTAGCAGGGTATTTTCTAATATTTTCTCCATCTTGGTGAGCAGTGGCTCAGGCCATGGCCCCCATCTGGTCCCACCTTCTTCCTTTTATCTTCTAGATAAGTTTTATATTATTTTGGAGCATAGGTTGCACAGTCTTTTTATGATTTTATCAATAGTTTTTGATGTGCCACAAACAATAATTACAGTGTGGTAATTGTGATTTTTTTAATACCCAGAATTTCTTTACTGGAAATGACAATATTGGTACAACAGGCCCTAAATTCTTGTTTTCTTCCTTCTCCTATTATGCTGTAGACTAACAGCAAATGCACCCACAGTAGCATTTTGAAATTTTAGGGGGGGCCAGTCGGAAGCTTTCAGGCCAGGTGCCCACCATCCATGCACAATATATTGTACTAAGGGGGCCCCCTGGAGCTCAGGGGCTGCGAGGGCTGCCGCAGCTGCAGGGGTTAATGTTACATTACTGTGCACTCATATGAGTTTCCTGTGCCTGCTTACAACATAATATTCTTTCCTAATTTATTTCAAGTCTGTAATTCATTTTCAAAAGAAACACTTTTGGCTGATTGTTTTAACTCAATTTACCATCTATTTAGTCCCATGTTGTTAGAAAATGGGTTGTTAGTCGACTGAGGTATAAACCTTAGTCAAACAGCAACCACAATCCTAGTCAGGGTAAGTGTCAGGCAAACTCCATATTAACTTTTCTCACCCTCTGGTAGGTTGGCACAGAGCAGTCAGGCTTGACTTGGAGGCAGTGTGTAAAGTGAAAATTGCCAAGCAGGGATATCTGCTCGTGTTGGACCAGGACAAAGTCAAACGTTCAGGCTGACCACTGTGGAGCGCAGACTGGCTACAGGGACCCAGTTGAGTCTGCTAAACAAACGTACCTTACATTTGGGTTACAGAGCTTTGCTTTGGACCTGAACCACGCTGTGGAGGAGATGCATCAATTTCCCTCAAACTGTAGAGAAGATGCATTGATATTTCCCAAGCAGTGATAGCATTGTGTCAGTGCCAAGAGTGGTGGAATTTGGGTTTCGGCTGTGTGAAACTCGAGGCAATGCATCGAGACCGCAGAGCGCAGAAGCTCTGATGCTGAGTGTCGACGTCATCATCGAAGCTTTCATCTACTGAAATGCGGGGACCTTGCATAGAAGAAAGCACAGCAGTGTAGGTTCCAAAGGCAATGTGTCAGTTCTGTTCTATGCACCAGGAGCAATGAGTTGGTTCTGCTCTATCAGCAACAAAGATGCATTGATTCTTGTTACGCAGCAGAGGATGCTTTGGTTCTGCTGAAGCAAGCAACTTAGGTCCACTTTCAAGTGTCCATGACTGGGGTGCCACCACTTGACAGGACAAATTCATGGATGGCAGAGTCCAGGAGCAGGTGGGTTGGAAGTCTGTAATGTCCCTGAGACTTCCAACCAGGAGGCCAGCTGACTAGCCCTTGGAATCACTCTAGGTTCAAGTGATTCAGGTTAAGTCCTTCTCACCCAGGCAGGGGAGCAGCAGACAGCAGGGCAGCACATTAAGGCAGGAGTCCAGCAAAGCAGCAGTTCAGTAGAGTGGCACTCCTTCAGCAGCACAACAGTCCTTCTTTCTGGCAGAGTATTCACAGGTCCAGAAGTGTACTGAGTTGGTGGTGTCAGAGGTTCAGTAGTTCTACCCAGTTGGATCTTTGAAGTGGAAAAGACTTGAAAGGCAGGCCATTGCAGTCCACATAGGTCTCCTCTTCCTGTCCTGGCCCCAGACTCACCACTGGGGTTTGTGCAGCCCTTTGTGTGGGGACTGGACACAGCCTCTTCAGGTGTCAGTGAGGCTGTGGCCTGAGCCTTCCTCTCATCCTGCCAGAATTGCCCATTGTTGGACCTGGCTTTTTGACAGGGTCATCCCCAAACTTTTGGCATCCTTCCTCCTATTTTTTCTGACCTCTTGTTGTTGGCTTTTGAACTCTGGGCACTTTACCACTGCTAACCAGTGCTAAAGTGCATATGCTCTCTGTGTAAATTGTACTGTTGATTGGTTTATCCATGATTGTCTATTTGATTTACTTGTAAGACCCTAGTAGAGGGCACTTTATGTGCCTAGGGCCTGTAGATTAAATGCTACTAGTGGGCCTGCAGCACTGATTGTGCCACCCACTTAAGTAGCCTCTTAACCTTGTCTCAGGCCTGCCATTGCAAGGCCTGTGTGTGCAGTTTCACTGCCACTTCGACTTGGCATTTAAAAGTACTTGTCAAGCCTAAAACTCCCCTTTTTCTACATACAAGTCACCCCTAATGTGTGCCCTAGGTAACCCCCAGAGCAGAGTGCTGTGTGGATAAAATGCAGGACATGTACCTGTGTAGTTTATATGTCCTGGTAGTGTAAAACACCTAAATTCGTTTTTACACTACTGTGAGGCTTGCTCCCTTCATAGGCTAACATTGGGGCTGCCCTCATACATTGTTGAAGTGGTAGCTGCTGATCTGAAAGGAGTAGGAAGGTCATATTTAGTATGGCCAGAATAGTAATACAAAATCCTGCTGACTGGTGAAGTTGGATTTAATATTACTATGTTAGAAATGCCACTTTTAGAAAATGAGCATTTCTCTGCACTTAACTCTTTCTGTGCCTTTCAATCCACGTCTGGCTAGGTTTTGTTGACAGCTCCTTGTGCATTCACTCAGACACACCCCAAACACAGGGTACTCAGCCTCACTTGCATACATCTGCATTTTGAATGGGTCTTCCTGGGCTGGGAGGGTGGAGGGCCTGCCCTCACACAAAGGACTGCCACACCCCCTACTGGGACTCTGGCAGACAGGATTGAACTGAAAGGGGACCTGGTGCACTTCTTAGCCACTCTTTGAAGTCACCCCAACTTCAAAGGCACAATTTAGTATAAAACAGGGCCTCTGCCCTACCACCTCAGACACTTGCTGGAGAACAAACCTGAACCAGAACCTGCATCCTGCCAAGAAGAACTGCCTGGCTGCTCAAAGGACTCACCTGTCTGCTTTCTACAAAGGACTACTGCCTTGCTGTTGGCCTGCTGCCTTGCTGAACTCTTGTCTGGCTGCAAAAGTGCTCTCCAAGGGCTTGGATAGAGCTTGCCTCCTGTTCCCTGAAGTCTCAGGACCAAAAAGACTTCTCTTTTTCAACTGGACTTCAATTCACCGCACGCCGATCCGGAAAGACGCCGCTCGACGCGACGCCTGCGGTGCGACCGGAACTTCGACGCACGGCCTCGCATGGACAACACTGCCCGACTTCCAGAGAGGAAATCGACGCAACGCCTGGCGTGAGAAAGAAAATTCCACGCACAGCCTCCCGGAACGACGCGCAGCCGGATAACAAGCTGAGGAATCCACGCACAGACCCTGGGACATCTGGTAATCCCGCGATCCATAGAAGGAGACGTTCCGTGTGCCAGAAAACGAAACACGTCTTCCCCGAGTGAAAAATAACTACGCAAGTCCGTGTGTGAAGGGGCGAAACCGACACGCACACCATTTTTCTTCCCGTAGAACGACGCACGTCTCCCGATGTGAAAAATAACGATGCAAGTCCATGTGTGAAGGGGCGTAACCGACGCACACACCATTTTGCCACGCATCTCCTCTTCTGCGGCCCTCTGTGGAGATTTTCCACTCCAAACCAGGTACTTTGTGCTTGAAAGAGACTTTGTTGACTTTTTAAAGACTTAAGACACTTCATATCACTTCTCAGTGATATCTTTACAAATACATAATGCATTTTTGATCGTTTTGACCTGCAAATACCCAGATAAATATTAAATATTTTTCTAAACACTGTGTGGTGTATTTTTGTGGTGCTATATTATGTGATTGTATGATTTATTGCACAAATGCTTTACACATTGCCTTCTAAGTTAAGCCTGACTGCTCGTGCCCACCCCAACAGATGGTGGGCACAGGATAATTTGGATTGTGTGTGACTTACCCTGACTAGAGTGAGGGTTCTTGCTTGGACAGAGGGTAACCTGACTGCCAACCAAAAACCCCATTTCTAACACCCATCAAGGCCCCTCAAGTCACACCTAATTTCCCACTGTGGTAGGCTGTCCAGGGGAATACACAAAGATCAGCTGTCACTCACCCCAGACAAATGATCAAGGTCAGGCAGCAGGCACCAAATGGCTATAGTAACAAAATGTCAACTTTCTAAAAGTGGTATTTGTGTAAATGTAATTTAAAATCCAACCTCACCATGAGTTGCAATTTTAAATTGTAATTACAGAGACACCAAACATGAAAAGTCTATCTTTTTCTAGATTATGAATTACACATATATGATGTAATAAAGTCATCCCAATGTCATACTTGTTGTAGTGAAAGGTGACTTTGGGAGTTTTTCACTACCAGGATATGTAAAACGTAATAGTACATTTCTTGCCTTTTAAATACATTGCACCCTACTCTCTTTGTTATCCAGGGTCTACCTTAAGGTTCACATGTTTATAAAAAGGAAATGTTTGGGCCTAGTGTAGGAAAGTACCATCTTGCCTGGCATGTTACCCCCATATTTCACTGTATATATGTTGTTTTAGTTGTATGTGTCACTGGGACCCTGCCAGCCAGGGCCCCAGTGCTCATAAGTGTGCCTGAATGTTTTACCTGTGTTATGACTAACTGTCTCACTGAGGCTCTGCTAATCAGAACCTCAGTGGTTATGCTCTCTCATTTCTTTCAAATTGTCACTAACAGGCTAGTGACCAATTTTACCAATTTATATTGGCTTACTGGAACACCCTTATAATTCCCTAGTATATGGTACTGAGGTACCCAGGCTATTGGGGTTCCAGGAGATCCCTATGGGCTGCAGCATTTCTTTTGCCACCCATATGGAGCTCTGACAATTCTTACACAGGCCTGCCACTGCAGCCTGAGTGAAATAACGTCCACGTTATTTCACAGCCATTTTACACTGCACTTAAGTAACTTATAAGTCATCTATATGTCGAACCTTTACCTGGTAAAGGTTAGGTGCAAAGTTACTTAGTGTGAGGGCACCCTGGCACTAGCCAAGGTGCCCCCACATTGTTCAGGGCCAATTCCCCGGACTTTGTGAGTGCGGGGACACCATTACACGCATGCACTACATATAGGTCACTACCTATATGTAGCTTCACAATGGTAACTCCGAATATGGCCATGTAACATGTCTATGATCATGGAATTGCCCCCTCTATGCCATCCTGGCATAGTTGGCACAATCCCATGATCCCAGTGGTCTGTAGCACAGACCCTGGTACTGCCAAACTGCCTTTCCCGGGGTTTCACTGCAGCTGCTGCTGCTGCCAACCCCTCAGACAGGCTTCTGCCCTCCTGGGGTCCAGCCAGGCCTGGCCCAGGATGGCAGAACAAAGGACTTCTTCTGAGAGAGGGTGTTACACCCTCTCCCTTTGGAAAATGGTGTGAAGGCAGGGGAGGAGTAGCCTCCCCCAGCCTCTGGAAATGCTTTCATGGGCACACATGGTGCCCATTTCTGCATAAGCCAGTCTACACCGGTTCAGGGACCCCTTAGCCCTGCTCTGGTGCGAAACTGGACAAAGGAAAGGGGAGTGACCACTCCCCTGACCTGTACCTCCACTGGGAGGTGCCCAGAGCTCCTCCAGTGTGCTCCAGACCTCTGCCATCTTGGAAACAGAGGTGCTGCTGGCACACTGGATTGCTCTGAGTGGCCAGTGCCAGCAGGTGACGTCAGAGACTCCTTCTGATAGGCTCCTTCAGGTGTTGCTAGCCTATCCTCTCTCCTAGGTAGCCAAACCCTCTTTTCTGGCTATTTAGGGTCTCTGTTTCTGGGGATTCCTTAGATAACGAATGCAAGAGCTCATCCGAGTTCCTCTGCATCTCTCTCTTCACCTTCTGCCAAGGAATCGACTGCTGACCGCGCTGGAAGCCTGCAAAACTGCAACAAAGTAGCGAAGAGGACTACTGCAACTCTGTAACGCTGATCCTGCCGCCTTCTCGACTGTTTTCCTGGTGGTGCATGCTGTGGGGGTAGTCTGCCTCCTCTCTGCACTAGAAGCTATGAAGAAATCTCCCGTGGGTCGACGGAATTGTCCCCCTGCAACCGCAGGCACCAAAGAACTGCATCACCGGTACCCTGGGTCTCCTCTCAGCATGACGAGCGAGGTCCCTTGAATCCAGCAACTCTGTCCAAGTGACTCCCACAGTCCAGTGACTCTTCAGTCCAAGTTTGGTGGAGGTAAGTCCTTGCCTCCCCACGCCAGACTGCATTGCTTGCAACCACAACTTTTGCAGCTACTCCGGCCTCCGTGCACTTCCGGCAGAAATCCTTTGTGCACAGTCCAGCCTGGGTCCATGGCACTCTAATCTGCATTGCACGACCTCCTAAGTTGTCCTCCGGCGACGTGGGACTCCTTTGTGCAACTTCGGGTGAGCACCATTTCTCTCCACTTTGTAGTGCCTGTTCCGGCACTTCTGCGGGTGCTGCCTGCTTCTGAGAGGCCTCCTCTGTGCGCAGACGCAATTGGCGACATCCTGGTCCCTCCTGGGCCACAGCAGTATCCAAAAATCCTAACTGCATGATTTGCAGCTAGCAAGGCTTGTTGGCGGTCTTTCTTCAGGAAAACACTTCTGCACGACTCTCAACGGCGTGTGGGATCCGTCCTCCAAAGGGGAAGTTCCTAGCCCTTGTTGTTCCTGCAGAATCTTCAGCTTCTACTGTCCAGTAGCAGCTTCTTTGCACCCACAGCTGGCATTTCCTGGGCATCTGCCCATCTCCGACTTGCTTGTGACTTTTGGACTTGGTCCCCTTGTTCCACAGGTACCCTCGACTGGAAATCCATCGTTGTTGCATTGCTGATTTGTGTCTTTCCTGCAGAATTCCCCTATCACGACTTCTATGTCCTTTGGGGAACTTTAGTGCACTTTGCACTCACTTTTCAGGGTCTTGGGGTGGGCTATTTATCTAACCCTTACTATTTTCTAATAGTCCCAGCGACCCTCTACAAGGTCACATAGGTTTGGGGTCCATTCGTGGTTCGCATTCCACTTTTGGAGTATATGGTTTGTGTTGCCCCTATCCCTATGTGTCCCCATTGCATCCTATTGTAACTATACATTGTTTGCACTGTTTTATAATACTATTACTGCATATTTTGGTATTGTGTACATATATCTTGTGTATATTTGCTATCCTCATACTGAGGGTACTCACTGAGATACTTTTGGCATATTGTCATAAAAATAAAGTACCTTTATTTTTAGTATATCTGTGTATTGTGTTTTCTTATGATATTGTGCATATGACACTGGTGGTACTGTAGGAGCTTCACTCGTCTCCTAGTTCAGCCTAAGCTGCTCTGCTAAGCTACCATTATCTATCAGCCTATGCAGCTAGACACCCTATACACTAATAAGGGATAACTGGGCCTGGTGCAAGGTGTAAGTACCCCTAGGTACTCACTACAAGCCAGTCCAGCCTCCTACATTGGTTGTGCAGCGGTGGGATAAGTGCTTTGAGACTACTTACCACTTTTGTCATTGTACTTTTCATAAGAGAAAAATATACAAAACAAGTTCAGTGTATGTACACCTAACCAAAAAGTTTTGCATTTCTTTTCTCACCTCTTTTCTAAAGTGCTGAAAAGTACCTCTAAACTTTCTAAAAAGTTCTTAAAAGTTAAAAAAGTTTTTTTCTGTCTTTCCAAAAGTTCTGAAAACTTTTTTCTCTTTTTCTGTCACTTAAACTCTTTCTAAAAATGTCTGGCACAGGCCAAAATGTTGATCTGTCCAAACTTGCATATGATCACCGTAGCTGGAAAGGAGCAAGGAGTCTCTGCATAGAGAGAGGTTTGAGTGTAGGGAAGAATCCTTCTTTGGAATTATTGCTTAACATGCTTAGAGAACAAGATAAGGCCAGAAGGGCCCCATCTGTTGAAAAAGTAGCTAATGGTTCCCAATCTGATCCAGGGACTCCCCAAGGAAAAGATTCAGGAAAGAAACTTCCTAGCCTGCCCATTACTAGACAGCCTAGCATAGTTGGTACTGATGTAGAGTCACACCATACAGATAGGGGGTCATTCTGACCCCGGCGGTCTAAGACCGCCGGGGCCAGGGTCGGCGGGAGCACCGCCAACAGGCCGGCGGTGCTCCCAAGGGCATTCCGACCGCGGCGGTAAAGCCGCGGTCGGACCGGCAACACTGGCGGTCTCCCGCCAGTGTACCGCCGCCCTTTGGAATCCTTTAAGGCGGCGCAGCTAGCTGCGCCGCCGAGGGGATTCCGACCCCCCCTACCGCCATCCAGTTCCCGGCGGTCCGCCCGCCGGGAACCGGATGGCGGTAGGGGGGGTCGCGGGGCCCCTGGGGGCCCCTGCAGTGCCCATGCCACTGGCATGGGCACTGCAGGGGCCCCCGTAAGAGGGCCCCTACAAGTATTTCACTGTCTGCTTGGCAGACAGTGAAATACGCGACGGGTGCAACAGCACCCGTCGCACCTTCCCACTCCGCCGGCTCGATTACGAGCCGGCATCCTCGTGGGAAGGGAGTTTTTCCCTGGGCTGGCGGGCGGTCTTTTGGCGACCGCCCGCCAGCCCAGGGAAAAACTTAGAATACCCTCTGCGGTCTACTGACCGCGGTGCGGTATTTCGGAGGGGGGAACTCTGGCGGGCGGCCTCCGCCGCCCGCCAGAGTTAGAATGACCCCCATAGTGTTGTCTCACATCCTAGCAAGAGTATTCCTTCTCACCACAGTAGAAGTGATGTTTCTGTTAACCAAGCTGTTAGGGTGCCCTCTGTAAGGGATAGGTCTCCTTCTGTCAATTCTCATCATACCTCTGTTTCTAGACATGTCCCTCCCACCCACCCTGATGACAGATTGTTAGAAAGGGAGCTCAATAAATTGAGAGTGGAACAAACCAGACTGAAGCTTAAGAAGCAACAGCTGGATTTGGATAGACAGTCCTTAGAACTAGAGAAGGAAAGACAGAAGTTGGGTTTTGAAACCCATGGTGGCAGCAGCAGTATTCCCCATAGTCATCCTGCAAAAGAGCATGATTCCAGGAATCTGCATAAGATAGTTCCCCCTTATAAGGAGGGGGATGACATTAACAAGTGGTTTGCTGCACTTGAGAGGGCCTGTGTTGTACAGGATGTCCCTCAAAGGCAGTGGGCTGCTATCCTATGGCTATCATTTAGTGGAAAGGGTAGGGATAGGCTCCTTACTGTGAAAGAAAGTGATGCCAATAATTTTACAGTTCTTAAGAATGCACTCCTGGATGGTTATGGCTTAACCACTGAACAATACAGGATAAAGTTCAGAGAAACCAAAAAGGAGTCTTCACAAGACTGGGTTGATTTCATTGACCATTCAGTGAAGGCCTTGGAGGGGTGGTTACATGGCAGTAAAGTTACTGATTATAACAGCCTATATAACTTGATCCTGAGAGAGCATATACTTAATAACTGTGTGTCTGATTTGTTACACCAGTACCTGGTGGACTCTGATCTGACCTCTCCCCAAGAATTGGGAAAGAAGGCAGACAAATGGGTCAGAACAAGGGTGAACAGAAAAGTTCATACAGGGGGTGACAAAGATGGCAACAAGAAGAAGGATGGTAAGTCTTCTGACAAGGGTGGGGACAAATCTAAAAATGAGTCTTCATCAGGCCCACAAAAACACTCTGGTGGGGGTGGTGGGCCCAAATCCTCTTCTAATCAAAACAAAGAAAAGAAACCATGGTGCTATTTATGTAAAATAAAAGGCCATTGGACAACAGATCCCAGTTGTCCAAAGAAAAGCACCAAGCCTCCTACCACTACAACCCCTACTGCTACACCTAGTGTCCCTACTAATAGCAGTGGTGGTGGGAGCAAACCTACTAATAGCCAATCCAAGGGAGTAGCTGGACTCACTTTTGGTAACTTAGTTGGGGTTGGTCTTGTTGGGGAGACCACAGAGGCTGTGTTAGTCTCTGAGGGGGCTATTGATTTAGCCACCTTAGTTGCTTGTCCCCTTAATATGGATAAGTACAAGCAGCTACCCCTAATAAATGGTGTTGAGGTTCAGGCCTACAGGGACACTGGTGCCAGTATTACTATGGTAATAGAGAAACTGGTCCACCCTGAACAACACCTACTTGGTCACCAGTACCAAGTAACCGATGCTCACAACAACACACTTAGCCACCCCATGGCTGTTGTAAATCTCAACTGGGGGGGGTTACTGGTCCAACGAAAGTTGTGGTAGCCACAGATTTACCTGTAGACTGTCTACTAGGAAATGATTTGGAGACATCAGCTTGGTCAGATGTGGAGTTGGAGGCCCATGCAGCAATGCTGGGCATCCCAGGGCATATTTTTGCTTTAACCAGGGCTCAGGCCAAAAAGCAAAAAGGACAGGGTGACTTAGATCCTGGAACAATGGACCAAGTGCTCCCTAAAGCTAGGGCTAGTAGAAGTAAAGCACTACCTACTATCCCTCCCTCTACAGTGGATTCTACTTCTGAGGAAGAAGAATTTCCACCCTGTGCAGAACCTACACCAGAGGAGCTGGAAGCAGACACTGCTGAGCTTTTGGGTGAAGGGGGGCCTGCCAAGGAGGAGCTGAGTGTGGCACAGCAGAACTGTCCCACACTAGAGGGTCTAAGACAGCAAGCTGTCAAACAAGCTAATGGGGATGTCAGTGACTCTCACAGAGTTTACTGGGAGGACAACCTCCTGTACACTGAAACAAGTGATCCTTAACCTGGAACTGCCAGGAGGTTAGTGATTCCTCAGGAGTACAGAAAGTTCCTCCTAACTCTAGCCCACGACATTCCCCTAGCTGGACATTTAGGACAAATGAAAACTTGGGACAGACTTGTTCCCTTGTTTTATTGGCCTAGAATGTCAGAGGACACAAAATAATTTTGTAAGTCCTGTGAAACCTGTCAAGCCAGTGGCAAGACAGGTGGCACTCCAAAGGCACCCCTTATTCCACTGCCTGTGGTTGGGGTTCCCTTTGAAAGGGTAGGGGTTGACATAGTTGGCCCCCTTGACCCTCCTACTGCTTCAGGCAATAGGTTTATCTTGGTGGTAGTGGACCATGCCACAAGATATCCTGAAGCAATTCCTCTAAGGACCACTACAGCACCTGCAGTGGCAAAGGCCCTCCTGGGAATATTTTCCAGGGTGGGCTTCCCAAAAGAGGTGGTATCAGACAGGGGAAGCAATTTCATGTCTGCTTACTTAAAGGCCATGTGGAAGGAGTGTGGTGTGACTTACAAGTTCACTACACCCTATCATCCACAAACAAATGGACTGGTGGAGAGATTTAACAAAACTCTCAAAGGCATGATTATGGGACTCCCTGAAAAACTCCGCAGGATATGGGATATCCTTTTACCATGCCTCCTTTTTGCCTACAGGGAGGTATCCCAGAAAGGAGTGGGATTCAGCCCCTTTGAACTCCTCTTTGGACACCCTGTTAGGGGTCCACTAACACTTGTCAAGGAGGGTTGGGAACAACCTTTAAAAGCTCCAAAGCAAGATATTGTGGATTATGTACTTGGCCTCAGATCAAGGATGGCTGAGTACATGAAAAAGGCCAGTAAAAACCTTCAGGCCAGCCAAGAGCTCCAGAAGCAATGGCATGACCAGAAGGCTGTTTTGGTTCAGTACCAACCAGGGCAGAAAGTGTGGGTCTTGGAGCCTGTGGCCCCAAGAGCACTCCAAGATAAATGGAGTGGACCGCACACAATTGTTGAGAAAAAGGGTGAAGTCACCTACTTAGTTGACTTAGGCACTGCCAGGAGTCCCCTTAGGGTGCTCCATGTCAATCGCCTGAAACCCTACTATGACAGAGCTGATCTCACCCTGCTCATGGCAACTGATGAGGGACAGGAAGAAGACAGTGATCCTCTACCTGATCTCTTCTCTTCCACAGAACAAGATGCTCTAGTGGAAGGTGTAGTTTTGGCTGATAGTCTTACTGCTGAGCAGAAAGACCATTGCATAAATCTCCTGGGTCAGTTTTCTGAACTCTTCTCTACTGTGCCAGGTACCACTTCTTGGTGTGAGCACACTATAGATACTGGAGACAGCTTTCCTGTCAAAAGTAAGATCTATAGGCAGCCTGACCATGTCAGGGACTGCATAAAGCAAGAGGTGCAGAAAATGTTAGAACTGGGAGTGGTTGAGCACTCTGAAAGTCCATGGGCTTCTCCTGTGGTACTTGTACCAAAACCTCATTCCAAGGATGGAAAGAAGGAAATGCTGTTTTGTGTAGACTACAGAGGTCTCAACCAGGTAACTAAAACTGATGCTCACCCTATACCCAGGGCAGATGAGCTCATAGATACACTGGCATCTGCCAAGTATCTAAGCACTTTTGATTTGACTGCAGGGTATTGGCAGATCAAATTATCAGAAGATGCTAAACCTAAAACTGCATTTTCAACCATTGGAGGCCATTACCAATTCACAGTAATGCCTTTTGGATTGGAAAATGCACCTGCCACTTTTCAGAGGTTGGTGAACACAGTCCTGCAAGGGCTGGAAGCTTTTAGTGCAGCATATCTGGACGATATAGCTGTCTTTAGCTCCAGTTGGGATGATCACCTGGTCCACCTATGGAAAGTTTTAGAGGCCCTGCAAAAAGCAGGCCTCACTATCAAGGCTTCAAAGTGCCAGATAGGGCAGGGGAAGGTGGTTTATCTGGGACACCTTGTTGGTGGGGAACAGATTGCACCACTTCAGGGGAAAATCCAAACTATTATAGATTGGGTTCCCCCTACTACTCAGACTCAGGTGAGAGCCTTCCTAGGCCTCACTGGGTATTACAGGAGGTTCATTAAGAACTATGGCTCCATTGCAGCCCCTCTTAATGACCTCACATACAAGAAAATGCCTAAAAAGGTATTATGGACAGCAAACTGTCAGAAAGCTTTTGAGGAGCTGAAGCAGGCCATGTGCTCTGCACCTGTCCTGAAAAGCCCTTGTTACTCTAAAAAATTCTATGTCCAAACTGATGCATCTGAATTAGGAGTAGGGGCAGTCCTATCACAACTTAATTCTGAGGGCCAGGATCAACCTGTTGCTTTTATTAGTAGGAGGTTGACCCCTAGAGAAAAGCGTTGGTCTGCCATAGAGAGGGAGGCCTTTGCTGTGGTCTGGGCACTGAAGAAGTTGAGGCCATACCTGTTTGGCACTCACTTCATTGTTCAGACAGAAAACAAACCTCTACTTTGGCTAAAACAAATGAAAGGTGAAAATCCTAAATTGTTGAGGTGGTCCATATCCCTACAGGGAATGGATTATACGGTGGAACATAGACCTGGGAGTAGCCACTCCAATGCAGATGGACTCTCCAGATATTTCCACTTAGACAATGAAGACTCATCAGGTCATGGCTAGTCTTATTGTCCTTCATTTGGGGGGGGGGGGTTGTGTAGGAAAGTACCATCTTGCCTGGCATGTTACCTCCATATTTCACTGTATATATGTTGTTTTAGTTGTATGTGTCACTGGGACCCTGCCAGCCAGGGCCCCAGTGCTCATAAGTGTGCCTGAATGTGTTACCTGTGTTATGACTAACTGTCTCACTGAGGCTCTGCTAATCAGAACCTCAGTGGTTATGCTCTCTCATTTCTTTCAAATTGTCACTAACAGGCTAGTGACCAATTTTACCAATTTATATTGGCTTACTGGAACACCCTTATAATTCCCTAGTATATGGTACTGAGGTACCCAGGCTATTGGGGTTCCAGGAGTTCCCTATGGGCTGCAGCATTTCTTTTGCCACTCATAGGGAGCTCTGACAATTCTTACACAGGCCTGCCACTGCAGCCTGAGTGAAATAACATCCACGTTATTTCACAGCCATTTTACACTGAACTTAAGTAACTGATAAGTCACCTATATGTCTAACCTTTACCTGGTAAAGGTTAGGTGCAAAGTTACTTAGTGTGAGGGCACCCTGGCACTAGCCAAGGTGCCCCCACATTGTTCAGGGCCAATTCCCCGGACTTTGTGAGTGCGGGGACACCATTACACACGTGCACTACATATAGGTCACTACCTATATGTAGCTTCACAATGGTAACTCCGAATATGGCCATGTAACATGTCTATGATCATGGAATTGCCCCCTCTATGCCATCCTGGCATAGTTGGCACAATCCCATGATCCCAGTGGTCTGTAGCACAGACCCTGGTACTGCCAAACTGCCTTTCCCGGGGTTTCACTGCAGCTGCTGCTGCTGCCAACCCCTCAGACAGGCTTCTGCCCTCCTGGGGTCCAGCCAGGCCTGGCCCAGGATGGCAGAACAAAGGACTTCCTCTGAGAGAGGGTGTTACACCCTCTCCCTTTGGAAAATGGTGTGAAGGCAGGGGAGGAGTAGCCTCCCCCAGCCTCTGGAAATGCTTTCATGGGCACACATGGTGCCCATTTCTGCATAAGCCAGTCTACACCGGTTCAGGGACCCCTTAGCCCTGCTCTGGCGTGAAACTGGACAAAGGAAAGGGGAGTGACCACTCCCCTGACCTGTACCTCCCCTGGGAAGTGCCCAGAGCTCCTCCAGTGTGCTCCAGACCTCTGCCATCTTGGAAACAGAGGTGCTGCTGGCACACTGGACTGCTCTGAGTGGCCAGTGCCAGCAGGTGACGTCAGAGACTCCTTCTGATAGGCTCCTTCAGGTGTTGCTAGCCTATCCTCTCTCCTAGGTAGCCAAACCCTCTTTTCTGGCTATTTAGGGTCTCTGTCTCTGGGGATTCCTTAGATAACGAATGCAAGAGCTCATCCGAGTTCCTCTGCATCTCTCTCTTCACCTTCTGCCAAGGAATCGACTGCTGACCGCGCTGGAAGCCTGCAAAACTGCAACAAAGTAGCGAAGACGACTACTGCAACTCTGTAACGCTGATCCTGCCGCCTTCTCGACTGTTTTCCTGGTGGTGCACGCTGTGGGGGTAGTCTGCTTCCTCTCTGCACTAGAAGCTCCGAAGAAATCTCCCGTGGGTCGACGGAATCGTCCCCCTGCAACCGCAGGCACCAAAGAACTGCATCACCGGTACCCTGGGTCTCCTCTCAGCACGACGAGCGAGGTCCCTTGAATCCAGCAACTCTGTCCAAGTGACTCCCACAGTCCAGTGACTCTTCAGTCCAAGTTTGGTGGAGGTAAGTCCTTGCCTCCCCACGCCAGACTGCATTGCTGGGAACTGCGACTTTTGCAGCTACTCCGGCCTCCGTGCACTTCCGGCAGAAATCCTTTGTGCACAGTCCAGCCTGGGTCCACGGCACTCTAACCTGCATTGCACGACCTCCTAAGTTGTCCTCCGGCGACGTGGGACTCCTTTGTGCGACTTCAGGTGAGCACCATTTCTCTTCACTTTGTAGTGCCTGTTCCGGCACTTCTGTGGGTGCTGCCTGCTTCTGAGAGGGCTCCTTGTTGTGCTTGACGTCCCCTCTGTGCCCAGACGCAATTGGCGACATCCTGGTCCCTCCTGGGCCACAGCAGCATCCAAAAACCTTAACCGCACAATTTGCAGCTAGCAAGGCTTGTTGGCGGTATTTCTTCAGGAAAACACTTTTGCACGACTCTCCACGGCGTGAGGGATCCGTCCTCCAAAGAGAAAGTTCCTAGCCCTTGTCGTTCCTGCAGAATCTTCAGCTTCTACTGTCCAGTAGCAGCTTCTTTGCACCCACAGCTGGCATTTCCTGGGCATCTGCCCATCTCCGACTTGCTTGTGACTTTTGGACTTGGTCCCCTTGTTTCACAGGTACCCTCGACTGGAAATCCATTGTTGTTGCATTGCTGATTTGTGTCTTTCCTGCAGAATTCCCCTATCACGACTTCTATGTCCTTTGGGGAACTTTAGTGCCCTTTGCACTCACTTTTCAGGGTCTTGGGGTGGGCTATTTTTCTAACCCTTACTATTTTCTAATAGTCCCAGCGACCCGCTACAAGGTCACATAGGTTTGGGGTCCATTCGTGGTTCGCATTCCACTTTTGGAGTATATGGTTTGTGTTGCCCCTATCCCTATGTGTCCCCATTGCATCCTATTGTAACTATACATTGTTTGCACTGTTTTCTAATACTATTACTGCATATTTTGGTATTGTGTACATATATCTTGTGTATATTTGCTATCCTCATACTGAGGGTACTCACTGAGATACTTTTGGCATATTGTCATAAAAATAAAGTACCTTTATTTTTAGTATATCTGTGTATTGTGTTTTCTTATGATATTGTGCATATGACACTGGTGGTACTGTAGGAGCTTCACTCGTCTCCTAGTTCAGCCTAAGCTGCTCTGCTAAGCTACCATTATCTATCAGCCTATGCTGCTAGACACCCTATACCCTAATAAGGGATAACTGGGCCTGGTGCAAGGTGTAGGTACCCCTAGGTACTCACTACAAGCCAGTCCAGCCTCCTACACCTAGCAAATGGATTCATTTGCAAGGTTGGCATGGCAGTGTAAAACTGCATACACAGGCTCTTCAATGGCATGCCTGAGACATTATTAAAGGGCTACTTAACAGAATGGCACAATCAGTGCTGCAGGCCCACAAGTAGCATTTAATTTACATGCCCTAGGCACACGTAGTGCACTTTACAAGGGACTTTTACGTAAATTGAACATGCCAACAAGGAATTAGCCAATATTACTATGTTTAGGGGAGAAATCACAAGCCCTTTATCACTGTTTAGTAGTGGTAAAGTGCACAGAGTCCAGAAGCCAGCAAAAACAAGGTCAGAAAAGCAGAGAAGGTAGGCGCAAAGTTGGAGGGAAGACCACACTAAGGCTGTCAGGTCTAACACCTGGCAGATATCAATTCTGATTTACAAATATATTCTGAATATTGACATTATGGATTTTCAAAGTCTAAGCAACATTTTCAAAGGTTTTTGAGCTTTACAAATGTATGAAGCTCACAGTTGCTTAATGAAACAAAGACCACCTCTCTGTTCCTTTGTGTTATGCTATGCAGATCTGTAGGGCACACTTCCATACATGATGGTATCCTGGTGCTAAGCAGGTGTGACCATAGCCAAACCTAAGGCCTAGTGGAATTGCTTAAAAAGCCAGATCTTCCTCTTATTCTGAAATTCAATAAGTGAGAAGGAGGCACTTATGCATAGTAGCATGCCGTTCCAGACCTTAAGTGTGATGTAGGAGAAGCTATACCCCCCATATTTGTCACATATGCGTGGGGTGTGTGCAAGTAGGATTTCAGATGAGCGGAGGTTTCTGTAAAGTTTGTGAAAACAGATGCACTTGTTGAGATACAGTGGGCCATTGTTATATTGTGCCTTGAAAGTGTTGAGGAGATTGAATTGTCCTTGTTTGTTTATGGTGAGCCACTGGAGCTCCTTCATTTAAGGTTTAATGTGAGTGTGACATGGGATGTTGAGAGTGACTCTGGCTGCTGAGTTCTGAATGGTCTGCAGCCTCCTGATGGGTTTTGGGTTGATCCCTGCATAGAGGATGTTTCTGTAATCCAGCTTTCTTCATACCAGGACGTGCATGATGGTTTTCCAGATGCTGATTGGGATCCATTTGAAAATCTTCCTCAGCATCTTCAGGGTATGGAAACATGAGACATTGACAGCGTTGTCTTCGGCACTGATGTTGACATTGTTGTTGATGACGATGCTGAGGTTCTTGGCATTGGTGGTAGGTTCTACTTCTATTGCCCACTAGCTGGAGTCCCACAAGGAAGTTCCTGAAGATCACAGTTTTGGTCTTGTCTGTGTTAACTTTAGAAATTTGGTCTCCAGCCAGTGAATGATTTCACTCATGTAGACATTGTACTTGATCAGGTACTGGGTGTCCTGTCCGTGAGGTAGAGAATGAGTTGAGTGTCGGCATAGAGGAGAAAGTTGATATCATGAGAACTGATGATGCTGGATAAAGGGATCATGTATGAGTTGAACAAGGTTGGGCTCAAGGAAGATCCTTGTGGAACTCCGCAGGTGAGGTTATGGGTGACCGAGGTGTATGTTGCCAGGCTTACTGATTGAGCCCTTCTAGTCAGGAATGAGCAAGATACATCGGAGTGCATGCCCTTGGCTTCTGATTTCATGTAGACATTAAGGCCCTCATTCTGACCTTGGCGGTCGGCGGAGAGGCGGCGGTCGGACCGCAAACAGACCGGCGGTCAGAAAAATGGCATTCTGACCGCGGCGGTCACCGCCGCGATCGACCGCCACTTCCCCACTCCGACCGCCACGGCGGTCATGACCGCCGGGCTGGAGTTTGCGCACTCCGGCCCGGCGGTCGTCCCAAGACCGCCAACGGTATCATGACCCTGCCTACCGCCGCGGTTTCTGGCGGTCGGGAACCGCCATGCGAACCATGGCGGTAAGCACTATCGGGGCCAGGGAATTCCTTCCCTGGCACTGATAGGGGTCTCCCCCACCCCCCACTACCCACCCGAGTCCTCCCCCCACACCCTCCACCCCCCTGCCACCCCCCAGAGGTGGTACGAACACCCTCCCCACCCCCACCCCGACATGCACATACATGCACCCCGACATGCACACACCCCCAACATGCACATATACACACCCCCTACACACACATACACAACGGGGACACATACCCGCACACATACATGCAGACATGCGCACCTGCCGAACAGCACACATTACCCATAGACACAGCAGCACCCCCCGCCCGCATACACGCACTCACACACCCCCTCTACACACTCACACGCACACCCCCATGCACGCCCACATCACACAACACCCCCCCTCCCCCTCCCCTCACGGACGGTCAACTTACCTTGTGCGTTGGTCCTCCGGGAGGCGACGGGAGCCATGGGGAGGTGACCGCCAACAGAACACCGCCAACAGAAGACCGCCACACAGATATGTGGGTCGTAATTCTGTGGGCGGTGTTCTGCTGGCGTGGCGGTGGAGGTTGACCAGTCTCCACTTTTCCGCCGACCGCCAGTGTGGCTGCTGGCGGTTTCCCGGCGGAACGCTCCCAGCGGTCGGAATGCGCACAGCGGCATACCGCCGCGGTCGGCGGTCTTCACCGCGGCGGTAACTCGGCGGTCTCGCGAAAAGACCGCCAAGGTCAGAATGAGGGCCTAAATGTGATTTTTGAGGGAGATTGTGTCAAATGCTATGGGGAGGGCCAGAAGTATTAGGGCCATGTCTCTTCTATCCAGAGTCATGCTGATGTCATCTGTAGTGGTTTCTTTGCTATGGTTGTGTCTGAAACCAGACTGAGTGGTGTTGAGGGGTTACTGGTTGCTGAGGTATTGGGAAAGGTGTCTGTTGACGATTTTCTTTTAGACCTTGGCCTGGAATGGTAGCAGTGAGATTAGCCTGTGGTTGGCTAGAGTTGAAGGGATCACAAAGGGTTTCTCTAGCAACGGGAGGGCAGTTGTATGTTTCCAAGCATCTGGAAAGGTTGCAGAAGAGATGGAAGCATTCAGATTAGGAGTGAGCATGGCGCTGCTGGGTTGCAGTCCTCAAGCAGGCATGGCATCGGCAGGGGTCTGCTGGGGTCCCTCAATGCATGGACTTCATGGTGGTGGCAGTTTCTTCTGGGGTGATGATGGCCTAAGTGGTTATCATTGGTAAATTAGATAATAGAAGCAGGCTTTTGGCGAGGTTTGTTGAGTCTGGTTGTTGGTTGAAGTTGCTGTAACTCGTGGTGATGTTATTGCTGAAGAACTGAGAGAGACTGTAGCAAAGATCCTGCTAGGGGGGTGATAGAGTTGGAGGCACCCACTGGTGAGATGAAAACCTTCACAATGGAGATTTCTTTACTTTTATTGGGGCTGGCATCAATGTGGCCTGCCAGAGTGGTACATTTGATGGTCCAGAGCATTTGGTGGTAGCATCTGACAGAAGATTTGAATGCACTCCTGTCTCCATTTGTGTTACAGTTGTTTGAAGTGGTGTTTCCTTAGATCTTGTACTTCTGTGTTTGGTGGGGGGGGCAGGGAGTAGGTGCAGGAGGTAATCCAATTGCTGAAATTCTAGGTAGCTGTGTGGAGACTGCTGCTGTGTTCAGGTCAGTCTATGTTGAGGACAATGTTCCAGTCCTTGTGACTGAGGCTGTTCCAGTTTCTACAGGCAGGTCTGGTGGTGGTGTGTGTGCTTTGGACTGGGACGATGATGCTGAACTTGATGAGGGCATGGTCTGTCCAGGAGATTGGTAGGGGTCATCAACTCTGATGTTGTTGAAGGTGGTAAAAATATCGGCAAGGAGATGTCTGGCAACATGGGTAGGTCCCCTCATTCATTGGGTGAGGCCCAGGCCTGCAAGGTCTATGATTAGTGCGAGTTGGTGTGGTCTTCCAGATGGAAGTTTGGGTCTCTGAGTAGGATGTAATTGCTTGCATCAAAGGCGAGTGGTGCGACAAAGTCCTTGATGGAGTCAGTGAAGTTGGTGTATGTTCTCAGTCGTCTGTAGATGAAATTGCTGCTTAAGGTGAAGTTGGCTGTGACGTGGAACATGAACGACAGGTGTTCCATAAAGGAGGATGATATATCCTAGTTGTGGTGCAGCTGATGTGTTCTTGTAGATGATGGTGATTCCACCTACAGGCTTGTGAAGTCTGTCTTGCCTGTGGATCTTGTACATGGGTGGGATGGCTGTGGTGATGTAAGGTGCAGATGCAGGGTTCAGCCAAGTTTGTGTGAGGAAATGTAGGTCCAGTGCATTGTTGTGCAGCAGATCTCTGTTGCATGTTTGGTGAGTGAGTGGTGTTAAGGTGCATGCATGAGTGCAGAGTGGTGTGTGAGAAGTTGCCATACTAAGCACTGTGTGAGTGTGAGAGAGTGGTGTGGTGGCTGCTGTTGATGCTGGTGTGATGAGTTTTGGATTTGGGTAAGTGCATGATAACTTACAGGAAGCACAGAAGAATGATCCTTTGCTATTGTGTGTTGCAGTGAGACAGCAGCATTCGAAGGGACAACTGGGGTTGAGGAGAGAGAGGGTCACAGTGGGGTAGTGGCTGGATGGGGGAGGACCAGGATTCATGGTGTTGGATGCGATCAAGGCATAGAGGGGTGCAGATGGGCTTGGCTTTGGTGCCTTTGGTGCACCTTTGGCAGCAGAATACTGTTCATGTTGCTGCTAGTGGCTTCTTAGGACAACTAAGGGACTGGCAAATGTGCTACACCTCGAGTCCTCCTTCTCTGCACGAATGCCTGCTCTTCTCAGTCTGCCCCCAACCATCCACCCTCACAAAACAACACAGTTGCAAGTACTCTTTACTCGTAACCAAAGTTCACTGAGTTTTTAGTACTTGTGAGTCAATGCATGCGAGGCAACATGGTGAAGGTTCCTTATGAAAGGTTTAGATGTGGTTTTCTTATGCTATATATTGGAGCCATTTGTGTACAATTGGATCACTGTTTATCTTATCCATATAATAGGTATTTTCACATTAGCTATTTAGCCTACACAGACAAAACCAACTGCCAAGAGCACGGCAAAAAGAAATAAAGTCATAGGCACCAGGGGTCTGATTATGACCTTGGAGGAGGGGATTACTCCGTCTCAAACGTGACTGATATCCCACCCACCATATTACAAGTTCCATTATATCCATCACTTTGGGGATGGAGTAATCCCCTCTGCCAAGGTCGTAATCAGACCCCAAATTGTCTGCTAAGGCCCTTACTCCTAGACATATCAGATAAACAAGTAATGCAGATTTAGAGACAGAAATAGTTACCATGTTTAGCATCACTGGAAATGCAGGCAACATAGAAGTGGTGTAATTACAAATTGATATAACGGCAGGAATACCAGACCACATGAGATATTGTTATTGCTGAGTTTCTGGGTCAGGGGTTCATGTCAGAGGACTATAGGGTTGTCTAGTGTAAACTCTAAATTGTTGTTTCATCTCATCCTCAAGCAGGCCCTAAAACCCACGGTCAAAAACTGAAATACTCTATTTGCAAATAATACTGTTTGCCCTCAGTCCCAACAAATGATGCAGACACAGCTGAGCCCAGTTATGTTATGTTATGTTATACACCATTCTAAATACAGTTCCACATACATTGTGAATAGTACAACAATTGGGGTAGGGGTACGATTTGATATTCTATTTCCAGGCTCCCAAACATTGAGGAAGGTACAAATTGGGAGTAGGGTAACATATGATATTTTATATGTAGTCCCACAATATTTTGGCAAAGGGAATGATGTAGTGGGGAGGAGAGATTTGCTATTCTAACTACAGTTCCACAAACATTCTGAGAAAGTTCAAAATTGCAGGGTTACAATTTGGCATTCAAATCCAGGCCCACATAAATTGGGGAAAATGCAAAAATTGGGGCACTGCAGTTAATTATTCTAGTTCCCACCCAACACACATTTGAAAATATGCATAAATGGCAGGCTGGTTGATGGCAAAATGCTATTGTTACTCAGCCCTCCAAACATTGGAGGAAAGTTGAAAAGGAAGGGTGGGGTTATAATTTATCATTCTAACTCCAATCCCACATTTACTGGGAATGGTGCAAAAATGGTGAATACAATATACTATTGTAACAACAGTCTTGGAAATATTGTAGAAATTTCACCAATTTCTACTTTAACATCAATCCCACAAACAAGAAAATTCAAAAAGTGGTGTGGATGCATACAAATACTCTATCATAATTCATAACTCACATATGTTTGCACTTTTGAAGCAATATGGGTTTCAGAATACTTTTCTGAAAAGAAAAATTAAAACTCCAAAACCTAAATACATGATGCACAACTGTGCTAGCGCAGTTGTACAACATAATTTTTAACACAGCTTAACGACATTCCTTAACACCATCAGTGTGCTGTATTTATAAAACGGCGCACCATGGCGCTAAGGAGTTGTTAACATATAAAAAATGTTGCTAACCATTGCAACACATTGTAAAGAAAAATTACGCTATTGCTGCAAAAGTGGGATTAGCATGATTAGCGGCACGTTTTTGACGCTAATCATGTTACCGCCATTTTTACCTCAAAAGCATCAAAACAAAGCCCATGAGAAAGCAAAAGAAAAGACAAGGACCCAAAATGGAGAATGTAGGACAGGAGTGACCTCAGAGAGATCCCAGTCAGCCCAGTACAAGCCAGAATTGACAAACAACATCACCTGAGAAGGGGAGAAACAAGAGGAAGTGTCACTTCAGTGAGGAGGAGAATACCGTCTTGGTCAGAGAGGTGACAGAGCACCAACACCAGCTCTTTGTCACCTCTAAATTGTGAATAGGTAGGAAGGAGGCCATATGGCAGCCAATTGTCAACAAAGGCAGCAGTGTGGCATAGGTGAAGAGGACTATCGCTGAATGTAAGAAGCGCTGGCACAATTGCAAGAGGAAAAATAAAGAGAAATTGGCAAGGAAGCGAAAGGCAGCACTGCAGACTGGAGGTGGAAGTCGCGCACCCCGGAGGACCTGGATGAGCTGGAATAGATGGTGGCAGCGGTCATCTTGGAGGGGCAGGTCACTGGATTCCCAGGACAGGACAGTGCAGACTTCCAATACCACCACGAATGCAGGGTAGATTGCAGTGGGTGACAATCTTGAAACTAACATATGGCAGAAGAGGGAGGCACAGAGGACACACTGAATCCATGCAAAATGGTTACATGGGGACGCACTAATGATCATACACTTCTAATGCTCTCACACCTTCCCCCCTACATGCACAGAACATTACTCAGCCCTCATAACAATCCCTTCACTGTTGCAACTGAACCACCTGCCCATGTGCAACACTCATTGAGCAACATGTACTAACCTTGTTGCACAGGGAGGGTCAACAAGAACTGCAAGACACCTCCATGCACCATTGGAAATGGGCACAAAGGTGATCAGACACAACATATGGGGAACGTCTGTTATTATCACCTGCGCTGCTGTACAAGTAGCTTACATGTCACCAAGTAGCAACATTGCCTGTGTAGTGGAAATGGTTGGTGTCTTGCACAAAGGGACATGGTCATGCATAACATCAGCCACAAGTGGTCTCACTGTCTCATTAGGGGCCCATATTTACAAGCCCTTACTGCAAAATTAGCATCTTATCAACTGATGCCAATGTGGACTCAAGTCTCCCATTCCCCTTCTGCCACATTAACAAAGCCACACAATGCATGCATAGATCCACTTTGTACGTCCTTGTACCAGAACATGCCTGTGCCAGATATGATGTATGCAAGGAAATATTCCTTACACAGGAAGGGAAGAACAAATGGGGCAGACTATCCATTAAGATTGTACTGTGCTATCTGTCAAACTTATGTGCGAGGCCTGCTAAATGCAGATGTGAAAGTGGCACAAACACCGTAAGCAATGGACCTCCCTGTGCTTTGCTGCACTAGTGCCACCATTTATGGTGTCAATGCAGTAAAGCACCACAATAGTGCCAAAACACATGAGGCTACTGTGGAAATCTCCACCATGGTGACCAGTGATGTACATATGGTGCTTCCATGGTGTCGTTGGCTGGGGCAAAGGTGCTGCAGGGAAAATGCTGGTTTGGGATCAATGCATCAAACACATAGAACCTTTGCCCTATGTGAGATGCACAAAGCAAGTCACAATGAACAACAAAAATCTTTGGAAATACAAACTTGTCACACACCCACTTCTCACTCCCATACCACCCTTGAGTTCTTGGACTACACTGACCTAAATCCAGATGTGCATATTTGTAAAGGCATCAGAGGCTGGGTGTGCACACAGGTGTTGCATGGAAAGATCCCAAATATACACATGGAATGCCAACTACATGCAGTGTCAGGTGTGAAATGGTCACATGAGAATTAGTCCAGGATAAGGTATGCAAGGTGCCTAACCTTGCATGATAATTATAGCTATGAATATAGATCACTGGAGCAGAGGGTAAAACACATCTGCATTGCTATAGCACTATGATGCCTTTGTATGGGCATTGTGGCACATATTTACCCATGTATGAAGAAAGACGCAGTGCATCGGATCAGCTTGCTGTGCTGTGCAGCATCAGTTTCAATGCTCAGGGATGTGTAGTTGTCACAGATAGTCAATGCATGTCTCTATTAACCTTGGTGATGACAAAAGAAATGGCAGACAATACCAATTTTGCCACACAACCTGCATGATGTAGGGGTGCTCCTCTTGCTGGTCCAAATGCACATGTGCAGGAAGGTACACACATGCAAATTCAACTAACAGGCATTCTGTCTGCCACTTAAAATGATTGATGATGATTGCAACACACATTGAAAGTAGTCCACAATAGGACTACAACAATGTCAGTCCTTAGCACCACAACTGCAATGCCACTCCTGTCCCAGCATGATGCATCCACACATCAACAAGTCACAAAATGTGTTAGGTCCTCATACCACCCCACAGGTGTTGTCAGAGTGACGGAAATGGCTGGGCTTTCCACATGCATCCTCCTAGCCACTTTGAGTCATGTCTTCAGCATCCTGCACCACACATCAGACTGATGAACCACCTCATGTGTATTGTGCAAACAGGAAGGTCTAACTTCCAGCAAAAAACACTCAGTCCAGAAATGCAGGCATCCTTGCAGCTATGCAACAACCAAACCTGTGATGCATGGTTTTGTGTTGTACTGCAGGAACGAATAAATTCCTGTCTGCACACATGCACACAAGGTGGCTGAATCTTACAATGGGTGGTGCAGGATGCTGGACACATGACTCAAAGTGGCTAGGAGGATGCATGTGGACAGCTCACACCCTTCCATCACTCTAACAAATACACATAGGGTGGCAGAGGAGACAGTTACATACTCAAATATCTGTAAATCCAAATGCAAATTATCCTGCACATCTCCATTTGTGGCGTGTGCACAAATCACTAACAATGCTCATGGCATGCATATGTAACACAGTCAAATCAGTGAAAGTGGTACGTATGGAGAAGACCATGATAAGTTATTCAAGGTGGGTGGAACACACTGAGAAATGTGGACTGGCAGATTGTGCCTATGGTGACTCCATAGAAATGATGCTCAGGTGGCACAGTGTGCCACTAGGGGTCCATAAATATGTGCCTTGAAGTGTGGGTCTGCACCATGTTACAAAGCCACCAGTATCAAGTAAATGATGACTTATGTCAGCAGCCACTGCAGTCTAAGATTGACATTTAACTATCCCATTGCAGAGGATGAGCCTGTCCTGGATTTCTCTGATGATCTTGATGACCAGCTGTGGAACATCAATGCTGACACTCTCCAGGATGTCCTGGGTTCCTTCTAGACACCATCTCCAGTCAGAGGGAGGATGCACAGCATTGCAGGGTCTCCACATGAACCACCCAACAACCAACACACAGGACTGACCAGTAAAGCCACAGCCCTGGACTCTGAGGACTCAGACATTACCTTTCAGAAGACAGCGGTAGGAGTCCACCGGGGGCTTGCACAGCAGGTGCATTTGGGGTTGGAGATCAATGCAGGCAGCCTAGAGGGAGTGCAGAGGTGCCTCAGTCCCCATAAGGATAACTATTCTGTCATCAGAGGCACCCACTCTCCGCTGCGTGGACTCCAGCAGTCCCTGGCCAACATAGCTGCTGTCCTGTGACACAGGCCAGATCAATTGCCCTCCTAAAGTGCCAGCAGCATGACTAACAACAGGATGGGAGCTACACAAAGGGGGTGATTCTCACCCTGGCGGGCGGCGGAGGCCGCCCGCCAGAGTTCCCCCCTCCAAAATACTGCTCCGCGGTCGTGAGACCGTGGAGGGTATTCTGGCTTTTGCACTGGGCTGGCGGGCGGCCGCCAAAAGGCCGCCCGCCAGCCCAGTGCAAAAGAGCCTTCCCACGAGGACGCCGGCTCAGAATTGAGCCGGCGGAGTGGGAAGGTGCGACGGATGCAGTGGCACCCGTCGCGTATTTCAGTGTCTGCAAAGCAGACACTGAAATACAAAGTGGGGCCCTCTTACGGGGGCCCCTGCAGTACCCATGCCATTGGCATGGGCACTGCAGGGGCCCCCAGGGGCCCCACGACAACCCATACCGCCATCCTGTTCCTGGCGGGAGAACTGCCAGGAACAGGATGGCGGTATGGGCTGTCAGAATCCCCATGGCGGCGCAGCGAGCTGCGCCGCCATGGAGGATTCTAAAGGGCAGCGGAAAACCGGCGGTAGACCGCCGGTTTTCCGCATCTGACCGCGGCAAAACCGCCGCGGTCAGAATGCCCTGCGGGGCACCGCCAGCCTGTTGGCGGTGCTCCCGCCAACCCTGGCCCCGGCGGTCCATGACCGCCGGGGTCAGAATGACCCCCAAAATGTCCTGAAGTCCATGCAGTAGAATCTGGCCTCCCCTTTAGAAAACATAGCTACCTACCACTGTGATGTAGCTGCTGTGTCGCAAAACCAGCAGTTCCTCCTTGCTGCAGTGATGGCTTTTGCTTTCCCACAAATGACAGCCGCCAGGACCTTTTATTCCACATCTCTATTCCCAGATGGGTGTGTGCCCCCCTCAACTTTATCAACAGCAACAGCCATGGCACAGGAGGCCCCACACATATCACAGGATGAAGATATGGAAGGAAAAACATTCACCAGACAAACCACTTGGTAGCTACAGTCTGTGCCACATAGACAGTATCTCTTTAGTTCTCTGCCTATGATCATGCAAGTGTAGTGTCAGCTGGCAACGTGCCCTCTTCACTCTGCCACTGTTGGCGTATCATGCATGGAATGTCATAGTCTCAATTCCTACCTATTGCCAATTTGGACACCTCATCACTGATGAAAACCCCTCCTACACATGTCTCATGACATGTCTCTAACCCTAGCACTCTGACGAGACATTCAATAGCTCTGGATCCCTCATGAAATCAATGAACTGTACATTGTACATCATCTGAAACAAACAAAACCTGCACATGTAAATAGATTACCATATTCATGTATGTTCTGCTTTTTTCAGTGATCCGTCAACTCTTTCAAATGTATGCATTGTGTGAAGCTATGACAATCAGTACTGAGCAAAAGAACATGGTTGGCTCTCTAACAGACACAAAGCCACACACATAGACTCAAACATTATTAAGGTGACTGATAGCATTGTGGACTCCCAATTAATTTCTGAGTCCTCCAAGCATGTATTAAACAAGTACCATGTAAGTTTACAAATGGCATGTTTGGTTCAGAACACAAGTGTCTAGAAATGTCTCTGATGATTGTACCAGTACAACATTGATGTGACAAACAAATTAAGCATATGAGAGACTGAGAGGGACAACTGTTAGTGTGCTTGTATCCATTTTCCAAATGAGATGGAGTGCAATGTTCTAAACGTTTGAGCAAAGAATGTGACATTACTTACTGAAAACAATAGATGGTGTCTGATTACCTGTCTTGAATTTGTACCCATGAACAACCAGAGTGTCTGGAACTGTACTGAACAGTGTATTGAGTAACTGCTGTCATACTGCTGCCAATCAGACAGGTAATAGGTAATAGGGGATACACATAGGCACACGTTAATCAGTACTGAATGAACACCCAAAGGCATTTGTCTAACTTGACCAGTGCAGACATCATAACACCCAGACAGTCAATTATCATGGACACCATATTGAGGGAAACTAACATGACTTTTTGATACTAACAATTACTTAGGTAAGCTGTAGGTAACCTATCAAAAACCTAAACTACACACTAAACTTCACTAACCTAACCTATATTAACGAATCTTAGCTTGTCCCTACAGCTAACAATCCTCATCTAAACGTATCTTATACATGTAACACCACACAATAAACATTGCCCCCCCCACCCCTCTTAAGAGACAATAGACAAGAAGGGCTACATAATCTAAACCTAAGCATAGACTAACTAAACCTACTGCCTAAATAAATATATATATATTTTTTATTTTTTTGTTATTTTTTTCTTTTTTTTATTAATATATACACCTATACATAACCCCCCACCCAACACCCTAGAAAAACTGAAAATATGTATTATTCCCCCTCCCAAATATATCAACTATGTTCTAAAAATAACCTTCTATTTGCTAGCTAACCTATGTCTACCCATCTAAAACCCTATAAAAGTATTAAGAATAAAACTAGGGGAAGGGAAGACACTGGGAAGAGGAAAGGGTCAAAAGTCAATGCTTCTTCGTTTTCTTTTTGATGTATTTTAATAGTTTATAATTTCTCTCATTTGCTTCCTCCAGTTTGGCCAGCCTTAACTTGATCTTGGCCATGTTCTTGCACATTTCGTCTTCGAATTTGAAGGCAGTGGAGGCTGGTCCTGGCTGTGGCTGGGATGCTGTTGTGGTAGGGGCCATTGATGTTGACGGGGCGGAAACTGTGGACCCACCCCTAACCTTCTGTTTTGACATTCCAGTAGTGTGTGTGCCAGTAGATCGCTGTTTGCCTGGTCCTCCATGAGGAAAAGCCTGCCACAACCTGCTGTTTTCTCATGTCTGTATTGCCTGGCCATCCTGCGGTACCCTCTCTGAACCTTACAGATGTGCCGGCAGCTCTCCACCCTTTTCAGAAAGGCACGCTTCTGTGCAGGAGTCATTGAGGCCTCTAAAACATGAGGGGAACATGTCATCAAAAACTGTGTTGGGCAGAGGAATTAAAAACATTCAATGGAATCAGCCTCTTCAGATGACACGTTGTCCACCACACCTCATAAAAACAATGTCAAGCCCAAAGTCTATGCTAATCTGCCTCCAAAGCATCTACGACATAGTGTTCATTTCGGATGGATAACAGCTATTCAATGTTGCACATTATCTGTGCACAAGCTTGTAACATCTCCTAAGTACCAGGCAAACACTCAACATGCACATCTCATACACATGTGATGTGACTATGCTCACTCACACATATGATGATGGGTAGATCGTGTAGGTTCACTTCCACACATCTTTTTAACTTCAATCCGTAGACATGTACTGTGTACTCATCTAACTGCTGGCCTTCTCCAAAAGCTCCTTGCGTGGCCGGTGCATCACTTCATTTCTGAAGAGTAGTGAAGCACCGGTGGTGCAAGTGTCTCAATAATAAGCCCCTTCGATACATCTACACATGAACATAAATTGTACCATGTCCACAGCAACTTTGTGCTACATGTGGCACACAGTGCAGTAATGTGCTATGACAAATATGTTGCTAACATACATATATTTCAGAAACCCAGCACCTCTGACACATATCTTGACCGTCATCACTGCGATTCTGCACATATTTACCTATTCAAATGACTCACAAATCCATTGCAGCACACTTTGGCACCTGTTGATAATTTTGTTTTATTCCACATTCTCAACATAACATCAGGCATGCAGCCAATACCCTGGGCTACATTATGGTGTCTTAATTGACACACATGCCATTTTAACATGGCATTAACACATCATACTACATCATGCACAAGCCTTGATCTACACATTTGACATACAAGGTAACACTTACTGGCTGCTTAGGGGTTTTCAAATTGTGAAACCTCGCCAATGGTGTAAGGTGCAAGTCCACCTGCAAGACATGACAGGAAAACAAAGCTTTCTGATTGTAGAGCAAAGAAAAGCTTTTAAAATTGTTACACATTCCACTCGGTTAGCTGATTGACCTAGTTAACTTAGATGTTGGAATGACCGACTGGTATCTACAACATGCTAATTAGACAGACATTGTTAGCTCACAAAAACACACACATATATGGGATTCACCCCTACCTACATGTCTCAAATACATAAGTAACAATTTCTAAGGGACAGGACAATGTCAATTGTCAGAAGCTTACGATGATGTTGAAAATCAATGTGAAAATGGAGCATCAACTCAGAGGATCCACATTTTGCTGCAGCCCCCTAACACCACCTAACTCCACCACATGTGTGCCGTATTGGACACACGGTGCACCATGGCACATGTTAGTAATCTATGACATTATGTTGGCACTCTGCATACTTTGCACCATACATGAAGGTGCTCAACCTGCTGTGTCATCTTACCAACCTGCCAAAATGACCGAAATGACCAAAATTGTCACAGTGGAATCTAGTAGATGTAAATGGTACATTTTTGTGTGCCTCCTACCGCTGGAACACACCCCTTGCATTCATCATGCCTGGCGCAGGCAGTATATGGCGCCAGAGTATAATACTGCCACATTGCACAACTTATTACACAAGGTGTGACCAAACTTACCTCCATCAGCCACATTACCTTATCAATATGTGACAGTTTTGTTGCAGTAGGAGCCTCTAAGTTTATTTGACATTTGGGTCCTGGTTGTGTCACTCTACACATATGTGACTCAAGTAACGCACATATCCATAGCTGGTTGGTAATCACTTAAACATTGTAATGCAAATTTCCTGGGTTGTCAAGCCCATGATGGACTTGGACAGTTGTACCTTGAAATCATGAACCCTTACACCATTACACATGTGTGTTTTGTTCACTGCACTTCAACACGTATATGCTATACTCAAGGTACAAAGAGCTGAATGTGCAAATTGCCAGCAAGCAGTGTATTGTTGACCTCTCATGAATGCAGGTTGGCTGAGACACAGAACGTGGTGTCCTCACCTTTGTCTTGACATGCTGAAGTAATCCTTATGTCCTACTGTCATGCAAATGCTAAAAAGGATGTCGCTACGTTTAAGGGGTACTTACCAACAATTCCATCACCCAGAATATGCAGGTGATCAAGTAAATCTCGGGCTATGAGGTCTGCCCACCAGTGCTTCAAATGGTGGTCAATGCACTGGACTGAAGATTCTTGTGAGCTGGTACAGCACCTTGCCCCAGCGCAGCTTCCGTGCTTCCGTCCGGTAGACCACAATCACATGGCCACCCATGGCTTCCATGTTGGGAAGATTGTGGCACACCAACCAAGTGAACCCTCCCTGTTCATCCCCAGTCATTCTCTGTGCCCTTCCCTTCCCTGACATGTTGCAGTATTCCCCACTGCAACTTAAATACCCCCCAAAAACTAATAGAAATACTATTCCCCAACTACCCCAACAAACCTGACAATACAGACACAATAAGAGGACAAAAATGTACAAATATAATGACACAAATTACTAGGAGAACAAGACACAGGCAGCACACAGCACAGAAGACTCCAATTCCACCACTCCTCACACCAGCACAAGCACCACACAACCTGTCCCAAGCACAGACTACAAGACTGTAAAGTAAAAGTGAAGGTCAATTCACTTTTCCATGTGTGGAGCAAGGAAGTCCTAATACATCACTTCCTGGGCGCATGCGTCACATTTTCTGATATATGATTTTTTTTTTATGCATGAGAGCCATGCGTGAATTTTTGTAAGAAGGCTTAAAAGGCAAGACGTTTTAGTTTAAGTGTGCAAATGTGAGGCATCATTTTCTGTATTTGTGATGTTTGAAGAACTACTGTCTGTATCAATTTTTTTGATGCATGATGGCCATGCATGGATTTTTATATGAAGGAGGACAAGGCATGATGATTTATCTTAGACGCACATGTGCAAGGTGTCATTTTTTTGTATTTGCTATGTATGGAGTGCTGCTGTATGTGTCATATTTTTTCACTCAGGATGGCCATGGGTGCATTTTAGAGGGAAGGCTGACAGGGCACCCAGATTCACATTCCTAATTACATGTGCTATGCATCTCTATTGTATTTATGCTAGGGCAACACATGTATGCATGACTATTTCTCTGTGTACCAGTAACATTGGAATGTGTTTCCATATGTTTGTAGGTGTGGGTGATGCATGGGAGGACTGATACTGTATGCAATGTGCATGTGTATGAAGACTTTTTCCACATACATGTTTCCACATGTTTGCAATGTGTGTACTGTGAGAGAACATATGTTATGGAACTCATATTGTAGGTCTAACACATTGTTATGTCAGAATTCCCACTGTTTGTTTCATAACACAGCACAAGATAGGTGGGCCATGTGCAAGACATGTTCATGAATATGATAGCCTTGACAAATGTTTAGCTAAGGATGCTGATGACTAAGGCTGGGTTATGATCTGGTAACCCATGACAATGTAAGTGTAAGTGTGTGTCACACTCTGCTGCGTTCTAAGGGCCAGACATCATGATGTAATGCAACACATGTAAAGTATAGTTACCCATGCATGCAAATTCTTGAAGGTGGTGTGCTTACATGTTAAATGGTTGTTATATATGTGACATGTTTGTGTGTGAAAAGATATGTTTCATGTATGCAAAGTAATGCATACTACAGCAATGGGTTTAAGGATATGACAACTACCACTACTCTATTCCAGCATAAATATGTGTAGAACATTGTATCACAATTGTGTAGGCCCCTGACTGTGTCAGCAGTCGATGTAGCCTCCTCTGGGTTTTGTGGGGGGGAACAGGGGTGCCACCCTCAAGATTAATCATCAGCACTGCAATGCACAGTCACCTGCAGACATACACCTGCACATTTGAGGTCCCATGGCCAACTATGTTTTCTTGACTTTGAGGTTGTTGATGTCAGGCTTGCACTATTATTTACTAGGGACTTACAGCTTGTTTTTGGACGTCTCATCATTTGCTATGTTTGGACATGACTTTGCATACATAGGTGAGTATATTCCTATAATCCTTGGTTAAGCCAATTATAGATTGTGGAACTGGGTATCTGCAGACCTAGCTGTAGTTGTTCCCAGTGAGACTCGGATATGCAGAGACCTACACAATCTCTGTAAATATGTGTCTGGTGTTACATCCAAACATTATTGTGTAGTACAGTGAGTATTAGTCTATGTGTGTTTCTTCACACACATTGATGGCATATTTTGTCGGGTATGCTTCTAGTTCAACATTGCAGACATAATTTGTGCAGATTTTCCTTATTCCCCATCTTCGCCATCAACATTGTCCCTTCATTCATGCACAGCATACTAAGTCAGACTTGTTAACTCTGCAGATGGACATAGCTTCTTCTATAGACTAAAGAAACATTTTCCCTCAGATTTGCAGGCTTTGCAAGATCATATGACTGAACCCCACACATAACAGTTCATCAACCACAGCACTTGGGTAGTGTCTGAGTGACTTTCACATATTGGATCTCAAAGTGAAGTAAGGGAGTCTCTCAGCTGTCCTCCCACATATTTAATTTGACATGGACACTCACTCACATCTGCACTCTACAACCTTTGTCACATTTACTATGAGTGTATTTAGAGTGTGTGATTACTCATCTAGAGTACAGAAGATGTAACATTCATTCTGTCTGTGTCCTTCATCACAAGTACAATTTGGCAAGGGTTTGTGACTTGTTTAGACATTGCTTAACTCACATGCATACTCCAAACTGGATTGAGTGTGACAGACCTTGACATTTAGGTGTTTTGGTCCCTGTATGTCACTCTCTCGAGGTCAAACATGTTAGTGCCACTGTGGAGTATGTTTTAAGTTATCACCTGTGATAGTGACCTTCAGACATAGCTTGGTTACATAGAAGACACAAACCTGCTGCTGTAGGTGATTGCTACTCTTTTCCTACCTAGGCCACACATTGGTACAGCAGTCTGCAGGTGTATTTCCAGGATTGCTGAAGACATATGTCAACCGAACACACTTGTGTGCTATGTGTGTGACAATGTAAATTGTTGGCGCTATAGACTATGCCAACATTTCACACACATATTCATGTGGTAGTGAATTGTTTATATTTATGTTTTGTTCCTGACTATGTTCCTAAGTTAGTAACATCTTTTGTGGTCATGCTCTCTGAGATGTGGGTGAGTTAAATAGGTATATGATGGTGAAAAGAAATACGCCATGAGAAATCAGAGTTAAAGTGATTTGTTTACAAATTTTTATGTATTGATGCTTGGTGTATAGTCTCTAAGTGAAAATGTTGTGCACAATTTGGCCTCTTCTGCATGCTCCAGCAGCAGCATTTGGTTGAACCCCATCCTCCTGTTGTGCATCATTGTCCTCATCCCCCTCACTGGGGACAGCAACCTGTTTGTCCCAGGGGACATTGGTGTGTACACAGATGTTGTGCAAAATTGCACAGACAAGTCTTATTCTGCACACTAGGGTTGGTGCATATAACAGGCTTCCTTCGGTTAGACCTAGGCACCTTAACCTAGCATTTCAGCATACCAAATTTCCTTTCCACCATATTACTGGTCCTTTTGTGTGCTTCATTGTAAGCCCGCTCAGCATGAGTTAGTGGGTTTCCATATGGGTTTGTGAGCCATGGCTGGATGCCGTAACCTTGGTCCACTGCAATGGAATGTGAGAACATGAGTCAGAAATTAATATTTGTTATTTCCTATGTGCCATGGCACACATTTGTTTTCAGTAGTCTTGCATCAAGTGTCATGTATGTTGTGTATGTTCCTGTTTGAATGTGTAGGTGTGTGGTGGTGCACGTTCCTGTCATGTGTTGTGCCTCAGCAACCTGATTGAAGATTATTTCTGGTCTGACAGTTCACCAATGCAGAATATGTGTGGTGTTGTCTATATTTGTCCCTTAGTCCCATATCTTTAGACCTGCAGAACAGTGATATTTGCTAATTTAGCACCTATTTTGTGTGTTGTGTGCCAGGAGATAGATGTTGCGGCCTGTGTGTTGCATGTGAATCCCACTCCCATGGCTTTTTTTTACCTCCCTTGCACAAAGTGTTGTTGTTGCCAGTTGCTGGCTAGCATGTGTATGTCGTTCATATGCTCAGTGTGGCACAGTTGTATGGGATGTATTACAGTGTATGCTACACGTTTGTAGATACCTGTGGGACAGGGCATAAGGTGCTTTCCTGCACTGCCCTGCATCACCAGTCCAGCCCTGCAAAGTTCCATGTCTCCTTAATAAAATGGGTTTCTGGGCTCTACCAGTCCACTGTTGGCACCCTTGTATCATGGTGGGCAGATGTGGGATTTACGTGTATGATTGTTGGTGTGCTGTGAGGTTTCCATTCATACACATGATCTACCAGTGATGGCCATGTTCTATTTCAATGTGTGCTGCACTATACCACACAAGGGAAAGGTGAACAAAATGAGTATATCAGATATGTTTTATGATATGTAAATGGTGATGCCACCATTGGAGTGGCATAAAATGTTGGTGCCTCAAGTTTCTACAGCATGGTTAATGTGTGGCAATGCCAATTTGTGAGTTGTGTGACTGTGGCATTGCCTATGCAAAACACATAACTGAGCTATTCCATGCTAATTGTTATGTGTGAAGGATCTGTATTTGTGATGAACATGTGGACACATGTAATGGTTTGACCCCAATTTTTGCATGCAGAGGGGATATTGCTCCACCAGTCCATCATATATAGTGTCATTCAGGTGGTCCTAAGAACTTGTACATATGGATGTATGTGAGGGTGATGTACATCGAATGCAGTGTAATGAAGCATGTGGCATATGTGTTGTTGTCCAAATATCTGTGTTTCCCTGTCCATGTGTGTTTAGTGTGGTGTATGTATTCTTTGACCCACGTTTAGTGTGTTGTCTGTGCTATGAAGTGTATGCTGGCTTACCTACAAGTAGGCCATTGCCATATTTTCCATCCTGGAAGCGTTGATTAATTGTAAAGTGTCTGAAGATGTAGGCATCTTGGACGCTGCCCGGATATTTAGCAATTATGTTGTTAAATAATCCACAATGGTTCACAATGGCCTGCACATTAATGGAGTGTGTGCTTCTTGTTCATGAAGAGGTGTTCCCTTGCAGCAGGAGGGACAAGTTGGACATGGGTGCATTCCATTGCACCAGCACATGTGGGAACCCAGCACTTTGGCAGAATCCTTGTTTGGTTTCCTGCTGCAGTTGCTGGGTGTTGGGGACCCGGATGTGGTGGGGTGTGAGGCAGATGATGGCTTCCAGGACCATAGGCATAGGGAGGAAGGCAGAAAGTTATGGTTGTGAGATACCACCCACTTGTGATGCAGTGGTCTGAAATGATCGAGAGGCCAGCGTGAGGATGGCCAGGAGTCTGGTCATGGGTGGTATGGTTGTGTGACTTTCCACTCTTGCTGTGATGTCAGGAGCAATGTGGTGGAGCAGCCGTACAATGGACTCCTGCATGAGACAGTACAATTTAATGACCTCTTCATCCTTGAGGCCAAGGATGGATGCATGTGTGTGGAATATTCTCTCCCTCCTTCTGTGCTGCTTTTGTGGCTGCAGTGGTGGTGATTGAGGTTGTTGCTGTGGTGCTGGTGGCACTTGGTGCCGTTGTTGCTGTCTTCTTCTCTGGGTGCCAAGAAGTAGCACTAACAGGTCCATGTTGTCCAGTTGGTTGCCAGGGTTCCTTCTGTGTGTCTCCTTATGTAGCTGTGGCTGGTCCTTCATTGAAAAGCCTGGTCTGACCAAGCATAAAAATGTTGATGCTAATCGGAATTACCATAATTTTTTCTGCCTGATCCTAGGCTTGCATCGTTTTTCTGTTGACTTCTAGATTAGGCTCTAGCAGGCTAGCATAAATTTTTAGGATGGAACGCCTACCTTGCATATCATTGTCGTTAAACGACGCAAGGCGAGGAGGCGCTCCTAAAAAATGATACTAAGGCGGTCATTATGAACATGGCGGGTTGGCCCGCCATGCCAGCGTTGGCCCGCCATGCCAGCGTTGGCGGGTGAAACCGCCAGCTGGCATAGCGGGCCAACCTGACACATAATGAACACGGTGAGGGCCGCCATCGGCAGCCCTCACTCACCGCCAGGCTTTCTCCGTCAGGCAGCCTGGCGGCGGGTGGAAACATCATCCGTCAGGGCAGCCGTGCTACCCCTCGGATAATGTTTCCAAATCCTCCAGCCTTTCCCTGGTGGGTTTCCCTGGGGGCCCCTGCACTGCCCATGCACTTTGCATAGGCAGTGCAGGGACCCCGGTCACTGCCCGATTTTCGGGCAGTGATCTGCGCTACGGGTGCAGCTGCAACCACCGCACAGAGGCATTGGTGGCGGCTCCATGTGGAGCCTCCGTCAATGTCCCGGCCAGGCCTTCCTATAGGCAGGCGGGCGGAAACAATGTTTCCGCCCGCCAGCCCACAGGAAGGTTCATTATTTGGCCGGCAGGGATCAGGGGACGCTAGCGGTCAGTGTTTTGACCAGCATGAACATGGCGGTTGTTTGCCTCTGTGTTCATAATGAGGGCCTAAGTCTGGAACTTTGTCGCTAGACTACTCTAGTGACAAAGTCAAAATATGGCACTGGGTTAGCACTACTTTTGCGTAAACAAAATGGCGCAAAGGCGGCAAAACTTTTCTTAAATTTGGGCCATAATCTGTTAGGAACTATGCAATAAAATAAAGAAAGAACATAGTTATTTAAAATGAATTTTGAAAACAAACCTCATAAAAATGAATGCTACCCAAAATATATGAGCGAAAAGGATACAAATATAAGTATTAAAACATTATTTACACTTGATATTCCCACAAAATATATATAGACAAAAACATTGCTCCCATTTGCCAATTAAACACCAACACCGAAAAAAGAAAAACTAAAGAATTAAATATATGAACTCCAATGAATAAAAACGTAATACATAACTGCATTATTCTTTATGACGTGAACAAAATGTGAACATAGAAAACAATATTTTATAAAAACAAAAGACACACCCAAACAACTAAAATAAATTGGAACCCATCGAAAATAGATATATTTTATTATTAAGTATAAAATCAGTTCTGAAAATTACAATAATAATTCAAGCTAATTTAAATAACACAATACACTAGGCTGCTAGAAATGTTGACATCGATATTGACAAACAGAATAAAACAATATACTCATCTTCAATGTTATATCTCACAATATTTTCCAGTCACAATACTTTTAAATTCTCTGATCAAATTTCTCAATATTCTGATCCCATGCCTGACGAGTTACCTTTTGAGCAGGTTGAATCATCAAAACATTTTGGACGAGCTTCCTTTTACGAGATAGAGGGATTGATCACTTTTGGACTCCTTTCATGGAAGCATGGTAACCATATGAATGAACAGAATATGAGCAGGTGTTTGCATGTTTAGCAAATTAGCAATATTTCTTCATTCATATTGCCGGATTTGTGGTTTGCCTAATTGTGTGCAGTTTTTCTGAAATTTCATGTAATTACGCAAAGGAATTAATTTCTCGCTATGAGCAGCGAAGGTGAACATAGGAACTTGTGGGTTTCATGAGTTTTGTGAGTTTAAAGCATGTCCTCTGGTGAAGGTTATGTATTATATGTTACAGTGGTAGATTGTGCAAGAATTTCATTTTCAGTGCCTTTGCAGTGCAATATTTTTGTGCCTTTGTAACAGCTGTGTTCAAGGATTTTTTAGGCACAAATATGGCATTACCACAATATCAAAATGAGGTAGATAGTTTAAAAAGTAGACATTTACTGCACAGCACTTTTAGAAAGTATAATACTCTGTGATAAAACGATCAAATGAGTAGGTAAGCACCATTGGTGAACTTCCATGAAACTTCTTGTCATTTAGTTTGCCTTCAGGCTCAAATTTAATATCAGCTCAGTAATCCATGCATAGTACCTTTGGAAATTCAAAAAGGGTGGCATAACTTCCTAAACTGTCAATGAAATAACAATAATTGAGGTACTACATCAAGGTCAGTCTGGAAGTCTAATGAGGTCAAAAACTATAATCCTTTCATATAAAAGGAAATTGTGGCCTACACGACACAACAGGTATTGGCTTGCAGAGGAGTCATCAGGTCTTTACCTTTAGGTCTAAGAAAAGGCCCTTGTAGTAAATGTCCCTTTTCTCTTAGGTTTGCTCCATTTTTTTTGCCTTTTGTGGTGTCTGTTTTTGCTGATCGTGTTGTTTTCTACGCCATAATGCTGACATTTATTATCACAGTGATTCTGTATGCCCCTAAAACTGTTCCTTTAAATTTGCTATGCTCCAATGTTTGCTTATTTCATTCTTCAGGAAAGCCACGGTAAGTTGGTGAAGAAATTGCCTCTGTGACATCTTTTAAGTTAATTCCTGTATATGGGCTTCACTATGTATTTACACCATCCATATAAATGATCAAAGTCCATGGCTACAGAAGGCACCATTGTTTTCTGCATATACTGCAGGTTAAAAACACTGCATAGTCACATGGCAAGGAAAAGTGTGTTGTTATGTATAAAGTACTTTAATATGTCAGCTAAGTTTTCCCTAAAGTGTTTCTTGTAAACCTACAGCAGTGCAGGAGATAGAAGGATGCTTGTTAGAACATTTTAGAAAGTGCATCTTTTTGAATGGTCATTTCCATTTTTTCTCACTGATATGCTGCATTTTTTATACTCTGCACACTGGGGCACTGTAGCAATCAGTGCATGTACTCAGACCCAAAAAAACATGATAAAATTGGCTAACCTCCAATTTGCATATTTACCGTTCCTGTACGGCTCTAATGTAGGATGCAGAAAATACACCATATGCATGGGCATTGAAGTTAACTGTCACCTATGGACTTCATCACCTGTTGTACTATCCACTGGACTGGTAAGGAAAGATGGCTTGGAGTCTACATGTGTAGCCTGACTGCTGGAGCTTTCAACCTTGCAAGCAGAGCTGTCAGAATAAACCTTTTTTGATATGAGGTATCAATACATTTATTTAGATATTAAGTAAGTCACTCTTAAATAGGCCAGGCAGCCAACAAGGTAAAGGTTTCCCAGTGTTTAAAAGCAGAACATGTGGGGTATTAGAGGCGATGTTCTTACAGAGAATAAGCATAAAAAATTATTTATACACAATAGGTATTCTGGCTAAAGTACAGTTTAAATGGTGATTTTATACTATTGGTTTAGAATCCATTCAACCACTCTTGTTAATATTTATAAAAAATCGTATTCAATAGTGAAGTTAGATTTGTGATAAATATACAGGAAAATTGTCATTTAGGATTTCATTCATTCCCCATATAAAGAAGTTCCAACAAGCCTACCTGGTTGTCTGCAGTGAGCCTGCAATTGCTATCTTTGATCATGTATAAAAAACTACTCTCATGGAAGAGACCATGAACTGCACCTGGCAGAATGATCTGGGTAAGAAATGTGAACCAGAGTAAACCAACACAGGCATTTGAAGAGGGTTCATGAACTTTACTAACTTAAAAGGGACAAACAGGATGCCTGTTCTTTTATAGTTTAGTGATAAAGGGATGCCTGGAGAAGAGGGGTATTTTATTCCTAAGACACGTTATTGTTCCTGGCATAATTCTCAGTGGAGGGAAGAGCTAGCCTCTGAACCAGTTTGCTCAAATGAGAATGAAAGAATGCTCATTATCCTAGACTCATACCAGAGTGCATCACTAGCTCCTTCCAGGGACAGAAGGTGTTGTCATTGTTGGATTATACTCAAAATGGTGCACCATGGGATAGTTCGCAGTAAGGCAAACAGGATGTACTGCAAAAGTTCAAAGGTGTTCCCTTGAAAACTATTTTTTCCCGTTGGTCGGGGTATGTACAGGACTCACTCCCATCCACTGACAAGAACAAAAGTAATACTTTATCCCCATCACCTCAGAACAATTTCTATTTCCGATGTTAAACAGAAGAGGACAGCATTTGCTATTGTGACTTGTGTGGAAACCTGAATGAATGAATGGACCTGTCACCATGTGTTTGGAGGACTGAGAATGGACTTAAAGGGTCAGTCAGTTGACCTCCTGAGTTGTAACAGGGACACAAAAAGCTGTGTTATGTCTCTTCCTGGATACACCTATTGGCAAGTGTCAATTGGGCCCTGACTGTATTATAGTTGTGGCCTCTGCTGGAGTGGGATGTGGACTCTCAATGTTGTCCATAAGGTTCTGTGACCTCTTCAGGACAGGAGCTAGACAAGGCTACCCAAAGCTATCTCACAAATTTGTAACTGGCCGGCAAGAAAATTAGCTTGGTCCTTCCCTGAGCTTATTGCCATGCAGAAAATGACTTGAGAGGACTCTCACAGTGTAGGAATCTAGCTTTGGTGAAACCGGCTTGGCACAGATTCTAGGCTTGTTGGGCTGGAGATTTGGGAGTTCCCAAAAAGATACAAGGTTCCTATGTAGAAATCTTGACAAAACAAAGGTGCAAACAGTATCCAGACATTGAGAGTACTTTTAGGCTGCACAGTGTTTTCCTGTTTAGCTCTTTTCTCAACAAAGCCCCCTCCTTCAGCAGGACCTCAGCAAAGGAGAATCTGACATTAAGTGAACCTCTTCGGATACAGTCTCAAATTTGCCCTAATTAAGGATTTCAAAATGCAGAAAAAGAACTAGGGACCGGATTATGATTTTGGAGGTCTGACTGAGCTGACTGTCAAAGTCGCGAGGAGGAGGCAGCCATCATACTGATGGCCTCCCCCCCAATCCTATTACGATGTTTCCACTGAGCTCACCGGCGGAAACATCATATTGTGACATTTACACCAGTCAGACAGGCAGAAACAGTGCCACGACATTGGCTTAATCTCCCTTAAGGGAGCCGACACCAATGCCGTGGCACACCAGCACCCTTGGAATGTGTACAGTTTGCACGGCAGACAGTGCTCATTCTGAAAGTGCTGGCTTTCTGTCAGCCTTTTTATGGTGGGGACACAGCCATGAAAACGCTGGCAGAAAGAGGATTTGTGATCAGCATGGCAACGGGTAGTAATTGGATGGTCGGAACGCCAGGAGTGTGGCGGTCTGCCCACCACTGTGAGTTTGGCAGACCCATAATAAAGTCCTAAGTCATACGATTAAAACTTGATGTATCTAAGCTAAGTTCCACTCCATGGAAGTCAACCTGAAATAGCGCCTTGTTCCCAGTCACCTGCAAACAGTGACTTTTTCTTGGTGTATTTTGGATTAAAATTAAAATTTTAATTTAAATTTTAAATGACTATAGCCCTCATTATGACATTGGCGGTAAATCTCACTTACTGCCATGCTGACTGCCGCCAACATACCACTGCAGCTGTGGATATCCGTTCACCATATTACGACACACAAACACCAATTCGTCACTATTCAGCCACAGACACAAATCCACCACACCAAAGGTCAGTGATAAACTGGTGGGATCAAAACCCACACCGTTACGCCAACAGAACTACGCCCACAAGATTATGACCCACAAATCACCACAGAGGACATTCAATGGCTGTAAACCATTTGCGGTACATACCGCAGTGCTCAAAATACACACACTCAAACAAAACAACACCACATTGGACAAATTCAAACAACACACACCTGACACCCATACACACACCACACTCACACACTCAGACCAATTTAAAATACACACCAATATTACCCACAACCCTTTACAACTACAAACCATTGGCACAAGACAGACACCACGACCACAGACAAAACCAGAGCCACACACTACTTATACCTATACACTACCCACGCACCCCACATCACACACCACAACATATCACCCTACACACCCTCACCTAAACAACTCACACAACACTCATGGCTCCACAAAGACACCCCAGATTCTCAGAGGAGGAGCTAATGGTCATGGTGGATGAATCATCAGGGTAGAACCACAGCTATTTGGAGCACAGGTGCAGCATATATCTATAGCTAGTAAAAGGGAGCTATGGCGGAGAATCGTGGACAGGGTGAACGCCGTGGGACATCACCCAAGAACAAGGGATGTTGTCAGGAAGAGGTGGAACAACCTACGGGGGAAGGTACGTTCCATTGCAGCAAGACACCATCTCGCTGTAAAGAGGACTGGCGGTGGACCCCCACCTCCTCCCTAACAACTAACAACATGGGAGGAGCAAGTCTTGGCAATCATGCATCCTGAGGGCCTGGCCAGAGTAAGAGAAGGACTGGACTCTGTTAAGTCAACTCTATACTACTACTAGCCCCCCACCTGCATGCCAACACATACTCCCACCCTTACCCTCACTCCCATCACTCCACCACTTGCCACACACCCCACCATCACATCTCACTCATCCCAATGTCAAGCCCTGCATGCCATACCAATGCATGGACACAACTCACAGACCTGCATGGATATCTATCACTAAAGCATGCACACTAGAGAGAATCAGCCAGCCCACCACATACCAACATACACAAGTGAAAGCTGCCAGTGCAAATACAACCAAAGAGAGTAAGCCTCAGATGCACAATACGTCAGACACAGAAACAATAACACAGCTTTTACATCCCCACAGGTATCCCAGCCAATGTCAGTGGAGAGGAGGTGCCAGCAATATCCAGTCCCTCAACTGAAGAGGCCAACAGTGATGACAGCAACTCTGGTTGCCTGGATCTGGATGACCAACCTGGCCCATCAGGGACCTCTGGACAGTCGGTTACCCAAGCCCAGTCACAGACATCCACAGAGCCTCCCCCATCAGGAAACACCACCACAGCACCCACACAGCATACCCAAATCTCTGTCCCCATGACACGTCAATCAGCATTGTCTCTACCTCTACAGGCACACCTCAAACCCATGACAATCAGGGACCTGGGGTCAGTGGCAGTGGGCCCACGGTTCAGGGGTCAGAGGCACAGGAGAACAGGAAAACTGGGAGGAGTGCTGTGCGCCAGGGAGAGGACAGGCCTAGGGAACTGGCACTCCAGGAGGCACTTGCAGAGATTGTGGGAGCATACCAACATTCCCAGGACACGATGGGCCAGATCCTGGACAATGTGCAGGAGAACAGGTTGCTGTAGGAGGGACAGTGCCATGGGATCAGGGAGGACTTGCAGGCCATCACCACCACCCTGGTCTCCATAAAAGGGGTGCTTGCAGACATGGCCAATATTATGAAGGAGGCAGTCTCACAACAGCGGGCCCCTGCCACTAGCCAGACATCTGAACTGCCTTCCACCTCTGCTTCCGCTAGTAGACAGGAGGCCCCACCAAAGGACTCACAGGCCACCAGCACCACCTCCCCCTGCAGAAGGAAACCACCACTTAAACGTTCCCTGCGATCCAGGCAGAAGCCAGAGACTATTTCCAAGACCCCCACCAGTAAATGAGACTCTCTTGATTGTCACCCTTGTGCCACACTTTGTCACCCTGTCCACCTTGAACTGCCACTGCTCCCCTTCCTATGTCCCCATGGACAATGCACCTGTTCTACAGACTGGAACTATTCCCTGGAATTTTCTCCATCATCACCCATCCCATTGCACTTGCCCCTCAATATCTTAGCACTTAAATAAACACCCTTGAAAAAAAAGAAGTATGGAGTATGTCACATTTTGTTAAGTATGTACACATTTAACGATGTACAAACATTGCAATTCAACTGTACAGTAAATGAGCACATATGAAAGACCTGTAGTTGGCTGCAGTGATCACAGAAGGAGCTATTGTGAGGCACCAACATCTGTAAAATGAATTGCCAAAGGGTACATTAAGTGGGCATAGAATTGGGAAGCAACAGCATGCCAGTGCCACAGAATTTCAAAATAATGACAATGAAATGTGAAGTAACACTGTCTTACCTGTGTGTCATTGGAAATATTGGGGGTCATTATGACCCTGGCGGAAGGCGGAGAAGCGGCGGTAAGACCGCCAACAGGCTGTTGGTCTTTCCTCTGTGTATTATGACCATGGCGGTTACCGCCATGGTCATCCGCCGGTTCTCCGTTCCGCCCGCCGGGCTGGAGACCAGGGTCTCCAGCCCGGCAGCCGTCATTATACCGCCGGCGGTATTTGGACCCGGCTGACCCCCATGGATTTCATGTGGTTTGAAACCGCCATGAGATCCATGGCGGTAAGCACTATCAGTGCCAGGGAATTCCTTCCCTGGCACTGATAGGGGTCCCCCCCACACCCCCTGCTACCCACCAAAGGTGGCAGGACACCCCTCCCCACCCCGACCCCCAACAGAACATCACTCATACACACATGACACGCACGCAGGCACCACCAACACACATACACACACACACACCGACATACATGCCAACATCCACACACACAGTTAGACACGCACACCCACATTCAAACATACACGCACACATCCATACAGACATACCTACAGACAAACATGCACTCATTCCATACACACAAAACCCCTGCAAGCATACACGCACTCACACACCCCTCTACATACACACATACACCCCCATGCACGCACACAACACACAACACCCCCCCGCCCCCCTCCCCTCATGGACGATCGACTTACCTGGTCTGACGATCCTCCGGGAGGGGACGGGAGCCATGGGGCTGTTCCGCCGACACCACACCGCCAACAGAACACCGCCACGCCGAATCACAGGACGTGATTTGCTGGGCGGTGTTCTGTTGGCGAGGCGGTGGAGGTGGAGCAACCTCCACTTCCCCGCCGCCCGCCAGTATGGCTGTTGGCGGCTCTCCATCCGTAAAAGGACGGAGAGTTGCCAACGGTCATAATAGGCCGAGCGGCAAACCGCCACCACTGGCAGTCTTCCGCACGGCGGTCCCTCAGCGGTCTTAAAAAAAGACCGCTGAGGTCAAAATGACCCCCATTGTCTGATCACTGCTGCTCTGTTGTCCTCATCCTCATTGTAGGAAAGTCCTCCTTTTTTGCCTGATCACCCCCACTCTTTTTGGATAGGTACTGGTGGTTACTGACTCTTGGCTGTGCCCTGGGTACTGCTAACCAGTCCCAGGGCCTGTGCTCTGTGTAAAATGGATATGCAAATTAGGCTAATTATAATTGGCTAAGTTAACCTACCTATAAGTCCCTAGTATATGGTAGGGCATGTAGGTTTAGGGACCACAGCATAGGTGGTGCACACCTAGGTGCACTGCTGAGGTGCCCAGTGTCATTTTAAAAGCAAGCCTGCCTTGCTGGCTGCTTTTAAATTAAAGTTATATGCAAATTCGACTTTGGAATTAAAGGTACTTCCAAAGTCTTAAACTACCTTATTTTTACATATAAGTCACCCCTAAGGTGTGTCCTATGTGCCCCTAGGGCTGGGTGCCATGTAACTATAAGCAGGGACTGTATAAAAATAGATTTATAAGCCCTGGTGAGGTAAAAACAGCCAAATTCGTTTTTCCCTCATTGAAGTAAATGGCCTTCATAGGCTAGAATGGGCAGACTTTATTTTAAATTTTAAAGTCTCCTTAAATGTTACATACCAAGAATTTGGTATCAAATTAATTGTTGTAATAAATCCCACAACTTCCAGTTGTTGGATTTAATATAACTTGTTCAGGTAAAAAGTTTAGACTTTACCTAAAAAGTTGCCAATTTCAGCTCTGCATTGTTTTTGCTGCTGTGCTCTGATTGGCCAGCCTGCAGCAGCTTCTGCCAGGCTACTTTGATGAGGTGTGAAGTGGCCTGGCTTCACACAAAGGAATGTGCTTGGGGGAGAGAATCTCCCCACAGCAGATGGTGAGGCAGGAAGGGGGAGGGCTGCCAAACTGGTCTTCAAAGGCAGAGAAGGACATCTGGAGCACCCAGCAACACCCCCACATCCTGCAACCCCAGACAGCTAGGTGCCCCCTTGATTAGATTAGGAGAGGGCAGGAGAGGGGTGTGTTTATGATTTTTAGCCACACCAGTGGGTGGGCTCAGCCAGATGTAACCTCCAAAAATCAGATTCAGCCATGTTGGATTTTTAGAGACTGTTGCCTTTTGGGATGGATTTTTGCCACACTTCCCAGGAAGTGGTCATCACAGGGGGACGACCCTGTACCTGATTGGAGGACCAGGACCCCCCTGCTTTTCACCCAGGAGCAAGGATAAAACTGGCAGACCTGCCCCCACAGATCAGATCCCCGCCAACTTTCAAGAAGAAGGAACTTAAGGAGAAGAAGGACTGCCCTGCTGGACCCCTGGCCTGCACCTGGACCCTGCACTCAGAAGGACTGCACCAGCTGCATACTTGGGCTTCACCACAAGAAGGACTTTGCCTGGCTTCAACTGGTTCAAGGAGGGACTCCCTGTTTGCTACAGGTGAATAATTGCTATCCAGAGTCCCCTGCACCAACTCCTAAAAAAAGAGACCAGTTGACCACTGCCCAGTGGCCAAAAAGGAGTTTGCGCCAGGTGCATTCTGGGAGTTGAAGTCCGCACCCCCCAAGGACCATCACAGAACTTCTGGACCCTTGGGGTGAGCTGTGGACCCCAAAAGAACCTTAAAAGAACATCTGGGTGAAGCCCCAGAAGTTTGGAGAAGATTTGACAAATTTTGTAAAAAAGCTCCAGAGAGGGACCGACCCGCCGCGGAAATTCTAGCCGGCTTGCCTCAACCGCGACCCGGCCTGACTTCGTGGTTCGTCCCGGTAAAGAAAAACATCCGAAAAAGAGACTAAGTCCGAACGTAAAAAGTTGACCGGGACCTCCCAGCCATCGTATCCGAGAAGGGCTCCACGGACGTCGGATCAAGATCCAGGTTTAGCCCGGTCAAAGGATTTTCATCTCGATAAAACGACTAAGTCCGAAGGTAGAAATCACCACTGAGGAAACCCACATCGCGTATCCGGACAAGGGCTCCAGGAGGTCGGATTCAACTGGCAGGTTCGTCCCGGTGAAGAAAAAACTTCAAAATAAAGACTAAGGTGGTCATTCTGACTCTGGCGGTCTTTGACCGCCAGGGCGGAGGACCGCGGGAGCACCGCCGACAGGCCGGCGGGGCTCCAATGGGGATTCCGACCGCGGCGGTAAAGCCGCGGTCGGACCGGCACCACTGGCGGGGTCCCGCCAGTGTACCGCCGCCCCATTGAATCCTCCGCGGCGGCGCAGCTTGCTGCACCGCCGCGGGGATTCCGACCCCCCCTACCGCCATCCAGATCCCGGCGGTCGGACCGCTGGGATCCGGATGGCGGTAGGGGGGGTTGCGGGGCCCCTGGGGGCCCCTGCAGTGCCCATGCCACTGGCATGGGCATTGCAGGGGCCCCCGTAAGAGGGCCCCTACATGTATTTCACTGTCTGCTGCGCAGACAGTGAAATACGCGACGGGTGCAACTGCACCCGTCGCACAGCTTCCACTCCGCCGGCTCGATTCCGAGCCGGCTTCATCGTGGAAGCCTCTTTCCCGCTGGGCTGGCGGGCGGTCTGAAGGCGACCGCCCGCCAGCCCAGCGGGAAAGTCAGAATTACCGCCGCGGTCTTTCGACCGCGGAACGGTAATCTGACGGCGGGACTTTGGCGGGCGGCCTCCGCCGCCCGCCAAGGTCAGAATGAGGGCCTAAGTCAGAAGGTAACTTTTCAACCGAGGCCTCCCGCGACTTGTAGCCGAGCAGGGCTCCATCGCGGTCGGCCTGAAACTTTGACTTTGTCCCGGTCCTGGTGCAACCAGATGACCCGATTGGCGCTTTTTGTTTCTAAGCGCTAGAAACATAATAATACTTTAAAAATTCATATCTCCGGTTCCCCTGAACCGATTTTAATCGTTTTTGTGTCATTTTAAAGATAAAAATATAAACTATTTTTATATATTGGTTTTGGATTTTTAAACTGTTTCCTGTGTTTTATTTAATTACTGTTTTGTGATATTTGAATGCTTTACACACTGTCTCCTAAGTTAAGCCTTGACGCTCGTTGCCAAGCTACCAAGGGTTGAGCTGGGATTAATTTACTGAGACCTAACTGTACCTAGGTGGAGGTTAGTGGCTTGTTGCTAGGTGTAGGTAACTACCTGCCCTTACCAATAACCCATTTTCCAACATTTTTGGTGGCAGCGGTGGGATCCTGTACTTGTGTTCAGTATCACGTTACAGTTTAAGTAAAACAAATTAAAAATCCTTTAAATTGTCTTAGTGCAAATTATTATTTTTTTTTTTTTTAATTTTTAATTTTTACTTTTTTTCATTAATTATTAATTTGGATTAATTTCAATTATTGAATTTTTGTAATTTTTCTAAATTCTTGTTTCCAATTTTTGCAAAAAGTTTTTGTTGACACAAAACTAGGGAACCATGGAGCTTGATCTGGCTAGCCTACCCACACTGACAGTAGTCCAGCTTAGGGGGTTGTGTATTGAGAGGGTTGCCTGCAACCACTGATCTCAGGAAGCAAATCCTGATTAAATCCCTGACAGCATGGGCTGAGGCCCAAGAGGTAGAGACAGAGGAAGCTCCAGAGGAGGAAGAAAAAGGGGAAGATGCTAACTCTAACCACTCAGGGGAGGGAAGGCATCCGAGCCTAAGTGAGGAAGAGGAAGAACGGTCCTCAGTAGATACAGTCACTAGGGGAAGGCCCAAAGCTAGTGGTAGGAAGGGGGTCCCTTCAGGAGGAGAGAACCCATCCATCAGAGAAAGAGAGCTGGAGGCCCAGCTAGCATACATAGCTTTGGAAGCAGAGAAGCTGGCCCTAGAAAAGAAAAAGTGGGCAAGCAAAGAGAAAAGACATGGTGGCAGCGATAAAGAGGCTGAGGTGTCCCTGGGTGGGGGTTTTGCCCCCAGATTACCCAAAGGGGTGGTTCCTGCCTATGTAGAGGGGGATGACATAGATAAGTGGCTGGGGGCCTTTGAGAGGGGCCTCCAGATGAGGAAAGTCAAGCCTCAGTACTGGGGTTCACTTCTTTGGGAGTTAGTTCCCAACTCTGCGAGGGATAGGCTCCTAACCATGAGTGGGGAGGATGCAGACTCATACCCCAGTATGAAGAGTTGCTTGACTAAAAAGTTTGGTCTGACCCCAGAGCAGTATAGGCTCAAGTTTAGGGACACCCAAAAGACAAGCACCCAGTCCTGGGTGGACTTTGTGGACATTTCAGTAAAGGCACTGGAGGGCTGGATACAGGGCAACAGGGTAAGTACCTTTGAGGGGCTGTACAATTTGATTATGAGGGAGCACCTTCTAACTAATTGTGTCCAAGAGAGGCTCCGCCAGTATCTAGTAGACTCTAGGTTGACCAACCCCAGAGAGCTGGGGGAGGCAGCAGATGACTGGTTAAGAACTAGGGTTAACCAGAAACCCCCAGGGGGTGATCAGAAAAAGGGAGGACATGGTTCTTCTCAGGGGAAGAACCAGGGGAAAGATGATAAAAAGCCCAAAGAGTCCTCACAAGAGTCCCCAAAAACTTCTCAGGGAGGGGGAGCCCCGAGCCAATTCACTTTTAAAGGGAAAGGGTATCAGGGAAAGAATTTTGATCCTGCTAAAGCAGGAAGGTTTCAGGAGCTTGCTAAGGCCGGCAAGTGTTTTGATTGTCATCAACCTGGACATAAAAGAGGAGATGCTATCTGCTCCAAGAAGCCCCCCACTGGTGGGCAATCCCAGGGGATTGCTAGTGTAGGGTTGGGGGTGGAAGTTGGCCCAAGGGTGGAATCAGGGTACACTGAAGTCACCTTAGTATCCGTGGGTGGGGTGGACATTGCAACTATGGCCACCTTACCTCCCATCATGGAGAGGTATAGGCAGAGGCCTAAAGTCAATGGGACTGAAGTGGAAGCTCTGAGAGATACAGGAGCCAGTGTGACAATGGTCACAGAAAAGCTGGTTTCTCCAGAGCAGGTCTTACCTGGTGTCTTCCACCAGGTGACTTATGCAGATACCAGAACCAAACTCCATCCCATGGCTATGGTGAGTCTGGAATGGGGAGGTGTGACTGGCCCTAAAAAGGTAGCTGTAGCTCCTGCCCTCCCAGTAGAGTGTCTGCTGGGAAATGATCTTGAAGCATCTGAATGGTCAGAAGTGGAGAGAAGGGTCCATGCACAGATGCTGGACCTCCCTGAATGGGTGTGTGCTGTGACCAGGTCACAGGTAGCACAACAGGGAAATGCTGGACACTTGGACCCTGGAACAATGGGCCAAGCCTCCAAGAAAAAGAGAAAGGGCACTGGGTCTGGATTGCCAGCCCCAACAAGTACAGAGGGTCAGGAAGAATCCAACCCTGAGGGGGAGGATCTGAACTCTGAGGGAGGGACACTTTCCCTGCAAACTATGCCTGATTTGGCAGAACTGCAAGGGGCAGGTGGGCCCACCAGAGAAGATTTGTGCCAGGGACAAAGAGAGTGTCCCACTCTTGAGGGCCTGAGCCAGACTGCTGCCAGGCAAGAACAAGGGGATACCAGTGGGTCCCACAAGGTTTACTGGGAGGATGGAGTTCTCTACACTGAGGCAAGGGCCCTCAAACCAGGGGCTACTAGGAGAGTAGTGGTCCCCCAGAAGTATAGAGAATTCCTCCTTACCTTAAGCCATGATATCCCCTTAGCTGGTCATTTGGGACAGACCAAGACCTGGAACAGGCTGGTCAACCATTTTTATTGGCCCCAAATGTCAGAAAAAGTCAGGGAGTTTTGCAGCTCCTGTGTCACCTGTCAAGCCAGTGGCAAGACAGGAGGCAAACCAAAGGCTCCCCTGATACCACTGCCAGTGGTTGGGACTCCCTTTGAGCGGGTGGGGATTGACATTGTTGGTCCCCTAGACCCACCAACTGCTTCAGGTAACAGGTACATTGTGGTGGTAGTGGACCATGCCATCAGGTAGCCTGAGGCAATACCCCTCCGGACAGTCACTGCTTCCACAGTGGCTAGGGCCCTACTTGGTGTGTTCACCAGAGTGGGATTCCCAAAGGAGGTGGTCTCAGATAGGGGCACAAACTTTATGTCAGCCTATCTGAAAGCCATGTGGGATGAGTGTGGTGTTACTTATAAGTTCACTACCCCCTACCACCCACAGACCAATGGTCTCGTGGAAAGATTTAATAAGACCCTGAAGGGCATGATCATGGGTTTGTCTGACAAACTCAGGAGGAGATGGGATGTCCTCCTCCCATGCCTGCTGTTTGCCTACAGAGAGGTGCCACAGAAGGGGGTTGGATTCAGCCCCTTTGAGTTACTGTTTGGGCACCCTGTAAGAGGCCCATTGTGCTTGGTGAGAGAGTCTTGGGAAAAGCCTCTCAAAGAATCCAAGGAGAATGTGCTAGATTATGTACTGGGCCTGCGGTCACGCATGGCTGAGTATATGAAGAAGGCAAGCAGAAACCTGGAGGCCAGCCAGGAGCTCATGAAGCTCTGGCATGATCAAAAGGCTACCCTGCCTGAGTATCACCCAGGACAGCTGGTGTGGGTTTTGGAGCCCATGGCTCCTAGGGCACTACAGGCCAAGTGGACTGGGCCCTATCCAATTCTGGAGAAAAAAGGTGAGGTCACATACTTGGTGGACCTTGGCACCCCCAGGAATCCTCACAGGATCCTGCATGTTAACAGGATGAAACCCCACCAGGACAGGGCAGACATGACCATGCTAATGGTCGCTGATGAAGTGAAGGAGGAGGAGGCTGAACCTCTGCCAGACCTCCTGTACTCAAAGGCAAAAGATGGGTCAGTGGAGGGAGTGGTACTCTCTCCCAAATTGACATACCAGCAACAGAAAGACTGTAAGCAAGTTTTGGGACAGTTTGCTAGTCTGTTCTCCCTGACCCCAGGACTCACCAATTGGTGTGTCCATGATGTTGACACTGGTGACAGCTTGCCTGTCAAGAACAAGCTGTACAGGCTGTCTGACCAGGTCAAGGCCAACATCAAAGCTGAAGTGGCTAAGATGTTGGACCTCAAGGTAATTGAGCCCTCTGATAGTCCTTGGTCCAGTCCAGTGGTACTGGTGCCCAAAGCTAATCCCCAAGGTGAGAAGAAAGAATTGAGATTCTGTGTGGACTACAGAGGTCTAAACGCAGTCACTAGGACTGATGCTCACCCCATACCTAGAGCTGATGAGCTCATTGACAGGCTGGGGGCTGCCAAATTCCTGAGCACATTTGATCTGACCTCAGGATATTGGCAGATTGCCTTAAGTCCAAGAGCTAAGGAGAGGTCAGCATTTTCCACACCAGAGGGCCACTTTCAGTTCAAGGTGATGCCCTTTGGCATGAAAAATGCTCCTGCCACCTTCCAACGGTTGGTGAACAGAGTCCTATCTGGGTTGGAATCTTTCAGTGCAGCTTATCTGGATGATATAGCTGTATTTAGTTCCACCTGGAAGGACCACCTGGTCCACCTGAAGGAAGTGCTTCAGGCCCTGCTTCAAGCAGGCCTGACTATCAAGGCAAGCAAGTGCCAGATAGGGCAAAGCTCTGTTGTGTACCTGGGCCACCTTGTTGGTGGAGGCCATGTACAACCTCTCCAGCCCAAGATCCAGACTATCCTGGATTGGGAGGCTCCAAAAACCCAGACTCAGGTCAGGGCCTTTCTTGGCCTGACTGGGTACTACAGGAGGTTTGTTCAGAATTTTGGGACCATAGTGGCCCCTCTGACTGAGCTTACCTACAAGAAACAGCCCAAGAAGGTCATTTGGACCCCAGAGTGTCAGAAAGCTTTTGACACCCTAAAGCAGGCTATGTGTTCAGCACCAGTGTTACTGGCCCCTGACTATAGCAAGGAGTTTGTAGTACAAACAGATGCTTCAGAGGAAGGGATTGGGGCAGTGTTAGCACAAGTTAATGAAGAAGGCCATGATCACCCAGTTGCCTTCATCAGCAGGCGACTACTCCCCAGAGAGAAAAAATGGAGTGCCATTGAGAGGGAGGCCTTTGCTGTGGTCTGGTCCCTGAAGAAGTTGAGGCCTTACTTGTTTGGCACTCACTTCCGTGTACAAACTGACCACAGACCTCTCAGATGGTTGATGCAGGTGAGGGGGGAAAACCCAAAACTGTTAAGGTGGTCCATTTCCCTACAGGGGATGGACTTCACAGTGGAGCACAGACCTGGGACTGCCCATGCCAATGCAGATGGCCTTTCCAGGTTTTTCCACTTAGCTGATGAGGACTACCGGGGTGTAGGTTAGTACCCATCACCTTTCATCTGGGGGGGGCAGTGTAGGAAAGTCCTCCTTTTTTGCCTGATCACCCCCACTCTTTTTGGATAGGTACTGGTGGTTACTGACTCTTGGCTGTGCCCTGGGTACTGCTAACCAGTCCCAGGGCCTGTGCTCTGTGTAAAATGGATATGCAAATTAGGCTAATTATAATTGGCTAAGTTAACCTACCTATAAGTCCCTAGTATATGGTAGGGCATGTAGGTTTAGGGACCACAGCATAGGTGGTGCACACCTAGGTGCACTGCTGAGGTGCCCAGTGTCATTTTAAAAGCAAGCCTGCCTTGCTGGCTGCTTTTAAATTAAAGTTATATGCAAATTCGACTTTGGAATTAAAGGTACTTCCAAAGTCTTAAACTACCTTATTTTTACATATAAGTCACCCCTAAGGTGTTCCCTATGTGCCCCTAGGGCTGGGTGCCATGTAACTATAAGCAGGGACTGTATAAAAATAGATTTATAAGCCCTGGTGAGGTAAAAACAGCCAAATTCGTTTTTCCCTCATTGAAGTAAATGGCCTTCATAGGCTAGAATGGGCAGACTTTATTTTAAATTTTAAAGTCTCCTTAAATGTTACATACCAAGAATTTGGTATCAAATTAATTGTTGTAATAAATCCCACAACTTCCAGTTGTTGGATTTAATATAACTTGTTCAGGTAAAAAGTTTAGACTTTACCTAAAAAGTTGCCAATTTCAGCTCTGCATTGTTTTTGCTGCTGTGCTCTGATTGGCCAGCCTGCAGCAGCTTCTGCCAGGCTACTTTGATGAGGTGTGAAGTGGCCTGGCTTCACACAAAGGAATGTGCTTGGGGGAGAGAATCTCCCCTCAGCAGATGGTGAGGCAGGAAGGGGGAGGGCTGCCAAACTGGTCTTCAAAGGCAGAGAAGGACATCTGGAGCACCCAGCAACACCCCCACATCCTGCAACCCCAGACAGCTAGGTGCCCCCTTGATTAGATTAGGAGAGGGCAGGAGAGGGGTGTGTTTATGATTTTTAGCCACACCAGTGGGTGGGCTCAGCCAGATGTAACCTCCAAAAATCAGATTCAGCCATGTTGGATTTTTAGAGACTGTTGCCTTTTGGGATGGATTTTTGCCACACTTCCCAGGAAGTGGTCATCACAGGGGGACGACCCTGTACCTGATTGGAGGACCAGGACCCCCCTGCTTTTCACCCAGGAGCAAGGATAAAACTGGCAGACCTGCCCCCACAGATCAGATCCCCGCCAACTTTCAAGAAGAAGGAACTTAAGGAGAAGAAGGACTGCCCTGCTGGACCCCTGGCCTGCACCTGGACCCTGCACTCAGAAGGACTGCACCAGCTGCATACTTGGGCTTCACCACAAGAAGGACTTTGCCTGGCTTCAACTGGTTCAAGGAGGGACTCCCTGTTTGCTACAGGTGAAAAATTGCTATCCAGAGTCCCCTGCACCAACTCCTAAAAAAAGAGACCAGTTGACCACTGCCCAGTGGCCAAAAAGGAGTTTGCGCCAGGTGCATTCTGGGAGTTGAAGTCCGCACCCCTCAAGGACCATCACAGAACTTCTGGACCCTTGGGGTGAGCTGTGGACCCCAAAAGAACCTTAAAAGAACATCTGGGTGAAGCCCCAGAAGTTTGGAGAAGATTTGACAAATTTTGTAAAAATGCTCCAGAGAGGGACCGACCCGCCGCGGAAATTCTAGCCGGCTTGCCTCAACCGCGACTCGGCCTGACTTCGTGGTTCGTCCCGGTAAAGAAAAACATCCGAAAAAGAGACTAAGTCCGAACGTAAAAAGTTGACCGGGACCTCCCAGCCATCGTATCCGAGAAGGGCTCCACGGACGTCGTATCAAGATCCAGGTTTACCCCGGTCGAAGGATTTTCATCTCGAAAAAACGACTAAGTCCGAAGGTAGAAATCACCACCGAGGAAACCCACATCGCGTATCCGGGCAAGGGCTCCAGGAGGTCGGATTCAACTGGCAGGTTCGTCCCGGTGAAGAAAAAACTTCAAAATAAAGACTAAGTCAGAAGGTAACTTTTCAACCGAGGCCTCCCGCGACTTGTAGCCGAGCAGGGCTCCATCGCGGTCGGCCTGAAACTTTGACTTTGTCCCGGTCCTGGTGCAACCAGATGACCCGATTGGCGCTTTTTGTTTCTAAGCGCTAGAAAAATAATAATACTTTAAAAATTCATATCTCCGGTTCCCCTGAACCGATTTTAATCGTTTTTGTGTCATTTTAAAGATAAAAATATAAACTATTTTTATAAATTGGTTTTGGATTTTTAAACTGTTTCCTGTGTTTTATTTAATTACTGTTTTGTGATATTTGAATGCTTTACACACTGTCTCCTAAGTTAAGCCTTGACGCTCGTTGCCAAGCTACCAAGGGTTGAGCTGGGATTAATTTACTGAGACCTAACTGTACCTAGGTGGAGGTTAGTGGCTTGTTGCTAGGTGTAGGTACCTACCTGCCCTTACCAATAACCCATTTTCCAACACTCATCTTCTACCTCCTCATCCTCAATGTCCACAGGGTCCACTGCTGCCACAGGGTCATCTCCAGCCTCCTCCTCCCGCAGAAAAGGAACATGGCGTCTCAGGACTAGGTGGTGCAACATGCAGCATGCCACTACTATCTGGCAGACCTTCTTGGGTGAGTAGCATAGGGATCCACCTGTCAGATGGAGGCACCGAAACCTGGCCTTCAGGAGGCCAAAGGTTCTTTCTATGATCCTTCGGGTTCGCCCATGTGCCTCATTATAACGTTCCTCTGCCCTTGTCCTGGCATTCCTCACAGGGGTCAGTAACCATGATAGGTTGGGGTAACCAGAGTCACCTGCAAATATTGAGAGACAACATTTAGCCACACACTATCCCATATGGCCCACACCATACCCATACACCAACATCTACTGGGTGGGAACCAGGGCTCACCTATTAGCTACACCCTGTACCTCTGTGGTTGGGCCACCACATTTGGGATGCTTCTATTCCTCAGGACAAAGGCATCATACACCAACCCAGGATACTTAGCATTGACATGGGAGAGATACTGGTCCGCCAAGAACACCATCTGTACATTCATTGAGTGAAATGATTTCTGTACACCTGTTCATTTTGACGGGGGGGACAAATGCAATATGTTTTCCATCAATCGCACCAGTTATGTTAGGGATATGTCCCATTCAATAGAAGTCAGCCTTCCCTGGGCCAAATCCTCCATCCGAGGAAATATAATGTAGCTGCACGTGTGTTTTATCAGGGCAGACAATACTCTGGTCAGCACAATTGAGAACATTGGCTGTGACATTCCTGCTGCCAAGCCCACTGTCACTTGGAAAGAACCAGTTGCCAGGAAATGGAGCACTGATAGAACTTGCACAAGAGGGGGGATCCCAGTGGGGTGACGGATATGAGATATCAGGTCAGGCTCCAATTGGGCACACAGCTCCGTGATTGTGGCCCTCTCAAGTCTATATGTAAGGAGGATGTGCCTGTCCTCCATTGTTGCCAAGTCCACCAGGGGTCTGCACATGGGGGTATGTCTCCATCTCCTATTCATCTGCAGCGGTAGCAATCTAAGGGACAAAAGGGCGAGGAGCCGGTCACAAACTGAACAATAGGACTACAACAGTACAATGCATGCTGTCAAATTTTAATGGGTCAGTGAGAATTGTCCTTTATGTCCAAAAATAAAGAGTAACAAAATATTTATCCAGGGCTTGCCCCCCCCCCCAACTGAAATAGTGTCTGCCTGTCCTTTGTGGAGGGGCAGGTGGAAGTGAGGTAATTCTGCTGACGTTGTGCGCCGTGGCAGGAGGCGGTCGGGAACCGCCGTGCAACTCCTCATTGGTTAACATTGGGCCCTATTGTTTACAGTGGCCAATGGTGATGTACGCCGGTGATGACGGTATGCACTGCCGTGGACGTGACCGCTATTTTCTATCATATTCCACACTTGCTACCTGACTTTTAACAGAAGAGGACCTACCCTGCATGTTCTGCTGTGACCTGTGTCTGGAACCCACCATGGCCCGTGTGGCAGGGGAAAGGTCCTCTGCCTTCACTTCGGCGGAGTTGGAGAAACTGGTGGATGAGGTCGTACCCCAGTACGGACTGCTGCATGGGCCTCCAGACCAACAGGTGAGTACACTGTTGGCACCATGCATGTGGCATAAATGCATGGAGTGGTGTGTGAAGGCATCGTCTAAGGTGGGTTGGTAGGTGTCCCGTGGGTGGCATACAGGTTGTCTACTGGGCCATTTGTGTGTAAATGGTGATGTGAAGGGGTATGGTGGGCCACAAGTGTAACAGGCAGGACTGTCTGACTAATACTATTTTCCTGTGTGTATTCCGTCTGCAGGTTAGCGCCCATCAAAAGAAGGGTATATGACGTGCCATCGCCAAGGATGTGTGGACCATGGGGGTCTATGGCAGGCAGAGCACCCACTCTTGGAAACAGTGGGAGGACCTAAGAAGCTGGGCACGGAAGACGGCGGAGGCCCAGATGGGAATGGCCTCCCAATGAGGAAGGGGTGCCTATCAAACACTGAACCCCCTGATGGCCCGCATACAGGCAGTGGCCTATCCCGAGCTGGATGGGCACTTGAGGGCATCACAGCAGCCACAAGGGAGTGAGTACAGTGCTCTGCATTACAACTTACGCATGGTAGGGTGGTATCTGGGTGGGGGTTGTGTGTTAGTGGGTGCCCCTAGGCCAGGTCTGACATTGCAGCTTAAGTCCCCTGGTGGCAAGGATCCAGAAGGGATAATCCTGCTACCTAGTTCATAGCCATCCACTACTGGTCAAGGCTGTGTGGGTCCCAGGTGTGCTGGATTTGCCGGTGTGTGCCCCTCCTCATGCCTTGGTGGCTAGCAATATCACTGATAGTGCAATGCATAGAAAGTAGGCCTGTACACTGTGTTTGAATGTGCTATGTACACCAACGGTGGTGGTGGTGCAGCCATTGACCAAGTGTATCCTTTGTCTCTTCCCCCCCTTTTTGTTTTGTCATCCTGTCCTTATGTGCATTAGCATCATCTGGCGGAGGGGCAGAGGCATCAGCAAGAGAGGGAGTTGCATCCCACAGGACCCAGGAGGCAGAATCCACCGATGTGAGGGCACCAGTGGGATTGCGGGTGAGGTGAGCACCACGGCGGAGACTGGAGGGGACAGTTCAGACACAAATACCTCCTCCGATGAAAGCTCCTTGGTGGTGGTGGACACCTCTGTGACCACCCCAGCTACAGGTACATCTGCTCACGCAGGAGGGTGGGCATCTCCTTCCCTCCAGGCATCTCAGGCCCTCCCACAGTCAGCCTTGCTGCCCTGAGTGAGGAGGCTCTTGACCTTCTGAGATCCATCTCTGTAGGGCAGTCAACCATTGTGAATGCCAACCTGGGGCTGGCAGCCCAGATGCACAGACTAATGCATTCCTGGAGGGCATTCACAGTGGCTTGGCGGCCCAACAGAGATCAATTTAGGCTCTGGCCTCCTCTCTGGTGGCAGCCATTGTCCCTGTTTCCACCCTCCCTCCTCCAACTTCCTCTTCCCAGTCCCATTCCCCTCAACCCCATACTGTCCCAAGCACACAGGCAGACAAGCATGCACTCAAGACAACACACAAGAGTGGCACAGGCAAACACAAGCACCACACATCATCCCACAGGCACGCACACAAACACCATCCATATGCTAACATACCAACATCCACAATTTCCACTGTCCCCTCCTCCTCCTCCACCTCCCTCCCAGTTCCGTCTACACTCACACCTCCATGCACCACATCCTCATCCACTACCAGCATCACCACCAGACCTAGCAGAACACACACCTCACTGGCAGACACCTCCACAACAGCCATGCACACGTCCCCTGTGTCCTCTCCCACTGTGTCAGTCCCCCCTCCTAAAGTACACAAATGCAAGCACTCAGACACCCAACAGCCATCCACCTCACAACAGCATCCAGCCCATGCACCTACACCCAAAATCAGCAGGCAGGCACCTACAACCACTCCCTCTTCCTCCACTCACAAACCTTCTCCTGCTTCCCACCCAATGTCCCTAAAAAGCTTTTCCTTTCCACCCTTGACGTCTTCCCTACCTCTACCCCCCATCCTGCACGTCTGGCCAGGGTGCCAAAAACCCGGCCAAGCCCCTTAGCTACCCAGTCCACAGGCCCAGTAGTCACCACACCCACTCTTGGTGGGAAAGGATCCAGGGAACCTATCCTGAGGGTGAAGGAGCCTGCACCAGGAAGCCTCAAAAGTAAGGAAGACCAAGGAGCCTGCTCCAGCTGCTGCCAGGAAGACCAAGGAGCCTGCCCCAGCTGCTGACAGGGAGACCAGGGAGCCTGCCCCAGCTGTGGCTAGGAAGACCAAGGAGCCAGCACCAGCAGACAGGAAGGGCAAGGGGCCTGGGGCAGGAACTCTTACAGAGCCCCCCCACCAACCATGGTTTTGCAGCCATCCAAGGCTGCAGGGGATGGGCTGGAGCTTTCCCGCAGCAGCACCACCACCACCAGTGGGCAGCCATCTGAGGCTGCACGGGATGGGCTGGAGCCTCCCCCCACCATCAGAAGCAGCACCACCACCACCAGTGGGAAGACATCCGATGCTGCAAGGGATGGGCTAGAGCTTCCCCCCACCAGCAGCAGCAGCACCACCACCACCAGTGGGCAGCCATCCAAGGCTGCAGGGGATGGGCTGGAGCCACCCCCCACCAGCAGCATCAGCACCGCCACCACTTCAGGGGATGAGCTGGAACTTCCCCCTACCAGCGGCTGCAGCAGCACCACTTCCACCACTGAGCAGCCGTCACTGATGGTGACGGTATGTAGTCCAGCCTCCATGGGCTGCTGTGCCGCCTGCCCCCTGCAAATTATGTGGGTATGACACTCACCTGGGAGACTGTGACCTTGCCCTTGCACTTGCCAGGATCAAGAGCACAGGGCACGATGCACCCTCCAGAACCAGTGGGTAAGACACCCACCAACCCCAGCCTCCACAGGATCAAGAGCACAGGGCACAATGCCCCCGCCAGAACCAGTGGGTAAGACACCCACCACTGCCAGCCTCTCCACGATCAAGAGCAAAGGGTACGTTACCCCCTCCAGAACCAGTGGGTAAGACACCCACAAACCCCAGCCTCCCCTGGATCAAGAGCACAGGGCACAATGCCCCCTCCAGAACCAGTGGGTAAGACTCCCACCAACCACAGCCTCCCCAGGATCAAGAGCACAGTGCATAATGCCCCCTCCAGAACCAGTGGTCAAGATACCCATCATCCCCAGCCTCCCCAAGATCAAGAGCACAGGGCATGTTGCCACCTACAGAGCATGTGGGCAAGTGACCCACTTGAGAGACTGTGGCCTTGCACTCCACAGGATCAAGAGCACAGGCAACGATGCCCCCTCCAGAACCAGTGGGTAAGACACCCACCAACCCCGGCCTCCCCAGGATTAAGAGCACAGGGCACGATGCCCCCTCCAGAACCAGTGGGTAAGACACCCACCAACCCCGGCCTCCCCAGGATTAAGAGCACAGGGCACGATGCCCCCTCCAGAACCAGTGGGTAAGACACCCACCTACCCCAGCCTCCACAGGATCAAGAGCACAGGGCACGATGCCCCCTCCCGAACCAGTGAGTAAGACACCCACCAACCCCAGCCTCCCCAGAATCAAGAGCACAGGTCATGTTGCCCCGTCTAGAGCATGTGGCCAAGTCACCCACTGGAGAGACTGTGGCCTTGCCCTCCCCAGGACCAAGCACAGGGCATGATGTCCCCTCCAGAGCATGTGGACAAGTCACCCACTTGAGTGACTGTGACCTTGCACTCCACAGGATCAAAAGCACAGGGCACAATGCTCCCTCCAGAACCAGTGGGTAAGACACCCACCATCCCCAGCCTCCCCAGGATCAAGAGCACAGGGCATGCTTCTCCCTCCAGAGCATGTGGGCAAATCACCTACTTGAGAGACTGTGGCCTTGCACTCTACAGGACCAAGCACACAGCATGTTGCTCCCTCCTGAACCAGTGGTCTTGTTCCATCTCCCGGTGCCTGCCTATTTACCAACTGATGCCCCTGCAGTGTTCTCTCCATGTTGATGCAGGTGACAAGTGGGGCCTTGGACTTTGGCCTGTGGCCATGTGGCCCACCCACACTGAGGACTGGGCAGTGTCCCTTGAACTGTACAATTGTAAATATCTGTAACATTGTCTAAGTTATTTTTATACTGTTTTGATATTATTACACTCACTTTAGTAAATTCATTTTGTCCTTGCATTGATCAGCCAATTTAGGGGGAATAACTTGTTTTCTTGTGCATCTGGTTGTGTGTATGGTGTGGGGAGGGGTGTTGTGCGTGTGTGTGTCACTCTATTTTTCCTCCCCCCTCCCTTGTGTGCTAGGCGGCTGTACTCACCATAGTTATCTTCGCCGTCGTTGGTGTTCGTGGTGGAGCAGTTTTTAGAAGAGCATGGGGATGACATGCAGCTCGGGCTCCATGGCGGCGTGGTTGTTCCCTGTGTCTCTAATGGTGAGTCTTTTCACTTCTGAGGTCTGTTTCTGCCAGGCTTTTGATGTCGTTGGTACCGCCCCAGAAAAGGTGGCGGTTTCCAGGGTCTTAATATGGTGGGCAGAACATTGACTTCTGCTTGGCTGTAGGCGGCTACCATTGTGGTGGCTGTTGTTTCCGCCCTGGCAGTCGGTGTGGTAAAGTGGCTATCTATCTGAGATCTGCCATGGTCATAATTTGGCGGTATTACCACCACTTTTACACCAACCACCATGGTTGTAATGAGGTCCTACATCTCTTGATCTGTTGATTGGATTTTAATCATTTTGGCGTCGTTTTTACCATCATTTGCTTTTGATGTTTAGAAACTGGATGTGTTTTTTTATTGTGTTGTGTTTAATTTTTGAACTTGGTATGTGGCAAGGACTCACATTCTCCCTATTAATAACCCAATATCTTACAGGACCTAGCCACATTGTGGTTTTTAAGTTGACAGAAGTATCTCTCTCCAAATAAATCACCCAATTTCTGAAAACCCACATATGTAATTGCTTTAAAAAAAAACTGCCTGCAGAATATTGCCCTGAAATGGTGTTCTACCACAGTACTGAGTTTTATATCTTATCATGCTAACATATTGATTTCACAATATCAACTACCACAGTATCTGAAATATGCATAGATTTACTGTCCTAGCCCCTACGTTAATGTACGTTGTTGATGTACATCTTCAAGATATATGTGTGGATGGATGTGTTACTCAAATTGTGTGTCTGTGACTCTCACTCTCTTTTTTCTCTATTTCTCTTTTGAGTTCTCCTTATTTATCTGTTGAAGAAGGACAAACCGTATTTTGCACATTCTGACTGTCACATTCCATGGCTTCAAGCATAGAAATTTCAAGCGCGTCTTAGAATATATTACTGTCACATTGCTCAGATGTGAGTGGATTTCTCTTACCTTTGCAAATAGGTATGTTGACAATACAATGGACATTGCTATTTCACTCAGTTATTGCAAATATACAATTGTGAAAGCACAGACTGACTCCAGATCTTTTTGTGCTTTATGTGTGTTTATTTAAATGCTCAATATTGGAGGGGGTAGTGAAATGGTGAGGGATGATGGCGGAGGCGTGTCCATGGCAGAGTCCAGTCTATTAGTCTCACAGGTTCATTGCCCATATGGGCATAGGAAGTGGAGCTGGGGCAGTTTAATTATGGACAGGGTGACAAAGTGGGACAGTAGGATGACAATCAGGGTGGTCTCATTTCTTGGAGGGGGTCTTGGCATCGTGCTCTGTCTTTGTCCTGGATCTCAGGGACCGTTTGCAGGGTGGTTCTCCCTCTGCAGGGGGGTGGGGTGCTGGTGTGGTGGTCCTGTGGCAGGGCATCCTGTCCACTAGCGCCGGCGGAGGTGATGGGCAGTTCATCATCCATGCTAGTGTCAGGGGGCCCTTGTAGTGCCACAGTGTCCATCTCCTGGTGTTGAGTACTTCCTTCAGCACCCCTACGATGGTGCCCAGGGTGGAGCTGATGGTTCTGAGTTCCTCCCTGAAGCCCATATCCTGTTCCTTCTGCATGAGCTGGGTCTCCTGAAACTTGGCCAGTACCATTGCCATCGTCTCTGTCTGTGATTTCGAAATAGTGTATTAGCAATTACAGTGACAAAATGTTTTTTAAATAGTAATGTCAACATACCTATGTCACACAGCTCTAGTCCATGAGGAATCTAAGCAGATGTCACACAGTGGGACCCACATCTGTGAAATCGTAAGGGAAAGTGACAACTCAGTGACCATACACTGGGTGAAAACGACAGACAGGAGAGAGGTAGTAGTGTCAAAGTACATGTAGTAGACAGGTTTGTATTCCTACCTGTGTCTCACTGGAAATATTGCAGGATCACTGAGTCCCTGTTGTGCATGTCTTCTTCCTCTGCTTCCTCCTCATCACTGTCCACAGGCTCCACAGCTGCAACAACACCGCCATCTGGACCATCCTCCTGCAGAAAAGGCACCTGGCGTCGCAAAGCCAAGTTGTGAAGCATACAGCAGGCCACGATGATCTGGCACACCTTCTTTGGTGAGTAGAATAGGGATCCACCTGTCATATGGAGGCACCTGAACCTGGCCTTCAGGAGGCCGAAGGTCCGCTCGATCACCCTCCTAGTTCGCCCATGGGCCTCATTGTAGCGTTCCTCTGCCCTTGTCCTGGGATTCCTCACTGGGGTCAGTAGCCATGACAGGTTGGGGTAACCAGAGTCACCTGCAAATGGCGAGGAGCAACTGTTAGACACACACTAATCTGGAGGGATAACCCCAGACCCAGACAACCATTCCCACTGACTTGCTTCCAGGTGCTCACCTAATAGCCACACACAGTGCCTCTGGAGCAGACCCATCACATAAGGGATGCTGCTATTCCGCAGGATGTAGGCGTCATGCACTGAGCCAGGTAACATGGCATTCACATGGGAGATGTACTGGTCTGCCAAACATACCATCTGTACATTCATAGAATGATAACTCTTCCGGTTTCTGTACACCTGTTTACTCCTGTGGGGGGGGACCAAAGCCACATGGGTCCCATCAATGGCACCTACGATGTTGGGGATATGCCCAAGGGCATAGAAATCACCTTTCACTGTAGGCAAATCCTCCACCTGAGGGAAAACGATGTAGCTCCACATGTGTTTCAGAAGGGCAGACAACACTCTGGACAATACGTTGGAAAACATAGGCTGGGACATCCCTGATGCCATGGCCACAGTTGTTTGAAATGACCCACTTGCTAAGAAATGGAGCACTGACAGCACCTGCACTTGAGGGGGGATTCCTGTGGGATGGCGGATTGCTGACATCAGGTCTGGCTACAACTGGGTACACAGTTCCTGGATTGTGGCAAGGTCAAGCCTGTAGGTGATTATCAAATGTCGCTCCTCCATTGTCGACAGGTCCACCAACGGTCGGTACACCGGAGGATGCCGCATCTCCTCACATGTCCCAGCGGACGGTGCCTATGAAGGACAACAGCGAGCACAGAGTCAAACACGTACCCACAGTTTACCCAGAACACCAATCATACACAAAAGGTGGCCTGTATGTGTGTTGAGTCTAGGCCTCAGTATGTGTGACGCAGTTGAAAATGAAGCCATGTGGGCCCCTGAAATGGCGGCTGCCTGACCTCTAAAGTGGGACAATGGGATGTGAGGTAACTGCGCTGGCGTTGTACACCGTCGCGGTAGGCGGTCGAAGACCGCAGCGCAATGCTGCATTGGTTAACATTGGACCCTATGGGTCCCAGGAGCCAATGACGATGTACGCCGGCGGTGACGGTACGCACCGCCACGGACGTGACCACCATTTTCTATCTGTGCAATCACTCGATACCTGATCTTCGACAGGAGAGGACCTACACTGCAAGTGCTGCTGTGACCTCGGTCTGGAAGAGACAATGTCTCTTGCATCTGGGGAAAGGGCCCCTGACTTCACATTGGAGGAGTTGGAGAAGCTTGTGGATGGGGTCCTCCCCCAGTACACGCTACTCTACGGTCCTCCAGACAAACAGGTAAGTACACAGGGAGCATGTTGTATGGGCTATGCCTGTGTGGAGAGGGCTGGATGTAAGAAGGAAGGGGGCTGAGTGCTGCGTGCATGAAAGACGGTGAATGCATGTGCCACATGGCAAGGGTAGGGATGGGGGCCAATCACTTTGACGGTGTAGTTGGTAATGACTTCTCTTCTTCCCCTGTACATTTCATGTAGGTCAGCGCCCACCAGAAGAAAGATATTTGGTGTGCCATCGCCAAGGACGTCCGGACCCTGGGGGTCTACCACAGACGGAGCACCCACTGCCGGAAAAGATGGGAGGACATTCGCCGCTGGAGCAAGAAGACGGCGGAGGCTCAGCTGGGGATGGCCTCCCAACGTGGGAGGGGTGCCCGTCGCACCATGACCCCCCTGATGTTCGGGATCCTGGCGGTGGCCTACCCAAAGTTGGATGGGCGCTTGAGGGCATCACAGCAGACACAAGGGGGTGAGTACACTCTCATTCTGCTGACTTTGCGCGCAGTGGAGGTGTCTGGGTGGGGGAGGAGGGTTGTGGGTTTCCCTAGGCCAGGGCGAGTTCTGTAGGCAAGGGCCCTCCGTAAGGCAGGCCATATGGCACCCCAGCCCACCTCTGTAGAGTGCCAAGTACAGCTATTCATGCCCCTGTGTCATCTATGTGTGCAGATGTCGTCCATAGCCTTATAGGCCATTTCCCAGGAACAGTAGAGCCCAAGAGCGTGGCGTAATGCAGAGGGCTTCTGTGTCTGTCGTGTCCGCCAACGGTAGCGGTAATCCATGCACTCAACATGTCTTTCTTCTGTCCCCCCCCTTTTTGTGGTCTCCCTGTTCTTGTGTGCATTAGCATCATCAGGCGGAGGAGCAGTGGCACCGGAGCAGGAGGGAGCTGCATCCCACATGGCCTCGGACTCGGAATTCACCAGTGGGACGGAGGGTGAGGGGAGCTCCACGGCGGGGACAGGAGCTGACACCAGCGACACGGACTCGTCCTCTGATGGGAGCTCCCTTGCGCATCTACAAGTACAGCCGCCACCCCCGTACCTGCACCGCCCTCCCAGCAGCACCTCAGCCTTCGCTCCGTGCCCGCTCACCCAGGAGGGTGGGCATCACCTTCACCCCAGGCACCTCAGGCCCTGCCCCAGTCACCCCTGCTGCCCTCAGTGAGGAGGCCATTAACCTCCTCAGGTCCCTCACTGTTGGGCAGTCTACCATTTCGAATGCCATCCAGGGTGTAGAAAGGCAGTTGCAACAAACTAATGCATTCCTGAAGGGCATTCATTCTGGTCAGGCGGCCCTTCACCGAGCTTTTCAAACTCTGGCCTCAGCACTGATGGCAGCCATTGTCCCCGTCTCTAGCCTCCCCCCTCCAACTTCCTCCACCCAGACCCAATCCCCTGTACCTCTGCCTATCCCAAGCACACCATCAGACCAGCCTGCACACACCTCAACACACAAGGGAAGCTCAGGCAAACATAAGCACCACACATCCCACAGGCACTCACGCAAGCAACACACACATGCAGACACACCAGCATCCACTGCCTTCACTGTGTCCCCCTCCTCATCGCCTCCCTCCTCCCTCCCAGTCTTGTCTACACTCACACCTGCATGCACTACCTCTACAGCCACTACGTCCCTCTCCATCACACCCACCACCACACCCCGCTCACGTGCAGTCACCACCCCCACTACCATTCACATGTCCCCTGTGTCCTCTCCCAGTGTGTCTGTGACGCCCCCTCCCAAGATGCACAAATGCAGGCACACACCCACCCAACAGCCATCCACCTCACGACAGCCTCCAGCGCATGCACCTTCACCCAAAGTCAGCAAACAAACACCTCCTACAACCACCACCTCTTCCTCCACTGCCAAACCCCCTCCAGCTACCCGTCCCAGTGTGTCCCAAAAACTTTTCCTGTCCAGCCTTGACCTTTTTCCCACACCTCCCCCACCCCGTCCATCTCATAGGTCCTGAAGTAGCACCTCAGCCAAAATATCTCCGGGACCAGTGGTCCCTGTAGTCACTGGTATGTGGAGTGCACCGGCCACCAGGACAGCCAGTGTGCACGGAGCCACAGCACAGACAGTCCCCCACCTGTGAAGCATCAGAAGTTGGCCAGTGCCCGGCGGGAGAGGGGGAAGACTCCAGCCACCAAAGCCGCTCCCAGGGGTCCCGTTGGGAGTGTGGAGTCAGCTGTGACACCTTCCAAGGTGGGGAAGGGCCACAAGAAACCTGGCAAGTCTGGGAAGAGCTGCGTGGCGGAGAAGACCACCATCATCCCCGCTGCCCAGGAGGCCACCGCCAGCCTCAGCCCAGCTGCCCAGGAGGCCACCGCCAGCCCCAGCCCAGCTGCCCAGGAGGCCACCGCCAGCCCCAGCCCAGCTGCCCAGGAGACCACCGCCAGCCCCAGCCCAGCTGCCCAGGAGGCCACCGCCAGCCCCAGCACAGCTGCCCAGGAGGCCACCGCCAGCACCAGCCCCGCTGGGCCATGAAGGACTGCCAGCAAAAGCCCCGCTGGGCCATGAAGGACCGCCAGCACAAGCCCCGCTGAACAGGGCACTGGCAACTCAAGCACCGTTGAACAGGGCACCGCCAACTCAAGCACTGCTGAACAGGGCACCGCCGTCTCAAGCACCGCTGAACAGGGCACCACCAACTCAAGCACCGCTGAACAGGGCACCGCCAACTCAAGCACCACTGAACAGGGCACCGCCAACTCAAGCACCGCTGAACAGGGCACCACCGTCCCAAGCACCGCTGAACAGGGCACCGCCAACTCAAGCACCGCTGAACAGGGCACCGCCAACTCAAGCACCGCTAGCCCATGAGCGGCAGGGGCACTGACGCAACTGGGTCCGTCAAGTGGTGAGTGATGCACTCTGGGCACCAGTCCCCCTCCAGAACCAGTGGAGAGATCCATCAACTACCTCTGTCCTTCACATGATGAAGCACTCTGGGCACCAGTCCCCCTCCAGAACCAGTGGAGACATCCATCCACTACCTCTGTCCTAAACAGGATGAGGCACTCTGGGCACCAGTCCCCCTCCAGAACCAGTGGAGACATCCATCCACTACCTCTGTCCTTCACATGATGAAGCACTCTGGGCACCAGTCCCCCTCCAGAACCAGTGGAGACATCCATCCACTACCTCTGTCCTAAACAGGATGAAGCACTCTGAGCACCAGTCCCCCTCCAGAACCAGTGGAGACATCCATCCACTACCTCTGTCCTTCACAGGATGAAGCACTCTGGGCACCAGTACCCCTCCAGAACAAGTGGAGACATCCATCCACTACCTTTGTCCTAAACAGGATGAAGCACTCTGGGCACCAGTCCCCCTCCAGAACCAGTGGAGACTGTTATCCACTTGAGAGACTGTGGCTTTGCACTCCCCAGGATTGAACAGTGGGCAAACCACCCACTTGGGAGACTTGTGAGACTGTGGCTTTGCACTCCCCAGGATTGAACAGTGGGCAACCCACCCACTGTAGAGACTTGAGAGACTGTGGCTTTGCACTCCCCAGGATGGAACAGTGGGCAACCCACCCACTGTAGAGACTCGAGAGACTGTGGCTTTGCACTCCCCAGGATTGAACAGTGGGCAAACCACCCACTTGGTAGACTTATGAGACTGTGGCTTTGCACTCCCCAGGATTGAACAGTAGGCAAACCACCCACTTGGGGGACTTGTGAGACTGTGGCTTTGCACTCCCCAGGATGTAACAGTGGGCATGTGGCCCCCTCGTGGATTTGGCGTCGTGCACTCAAGCGGCCGAGGTGCCCCCCCTTTCCCTCCCCCTGAGGTGCCTGTTTTCTTGCTGTCTGATGCCCCTGCAGTGTTCTCTCCGTCATGGTCGGGGATCTTGTGTGGGCCTCGCCCATACTATGTGGTCCCAGTGTTCCACGGACTTTCTTTGTGCAGTACCTGGACTACTATGCCTGGTATATATTTTGTACATGGTATATATATTAATATTTCTGCCTACTTGATTGTAATATATTCCGATGGTTACACTCATTTTCTTTGGTCTTCGCATTCTTCCGGGGGGGTTTGGGGGGGTGTAACTGTGATGTATTGATATGCATTAGTGTGTGTTTTGTAGTCGGTGAGGGTGGGGGTGAGGGTGGGGGTGTTGCGTGTGTGTGTCCCTGTTTTTTGCCTCCCCCCTCCCCTGTGTCGTAGGTGCAGTACTCACCGTGGTCTTCGACCGCCGGCGTTCGTGCTTCTGGTAGAGGAGCAGGAAGACTATCGCAGGTAGGATTTGGAGTTCCGGTTCCATGGTGTCCTCGTTCCTCGTGGAGTGTGTAGATGTGAGCATTCTCCCTTCGAAATTCCTGTTTCCGCTGTGTTTTTATCTGCGGTGAATCCGCCCCGGAAAAGGTGGCGGATTGGCCTGTCATAATAGTGTGGGCGGTACATTGTCTCCCGCCTGTCTGTTGGCGGTGTCCGCCGCGATATTTGTTTGTACCGGCGTGGCGGTCGGAGTGTTAAGGTGGCTGTCTTTGTTGGCGGTTTCCGCCACGGTCATAATTGCTAGTTTTTTACCGCCGGCCTGTTGGCGGTCTTACCGCCGCTTTAACACCGTCCGCCAGGGTTGTAATGACCACCTAAGGGTCTGATTTAGATATTGGTGGATGGGTTACTCTGTCACAACAGTGACGGATATCCTGACTGCAGCAATCTAAATCCTATATGACATAATGGGATTTAGATTTCGGCAACAGGATATCCGTCACCACTGTGACAGAGTAACCCCTCCATCAATATTTAAATTAGGGCCTGAGAGCTTATAACAAATAAATAGATCATTACTTTCTCACTTCAACTATCTCAAATCAGCCTCCAACCTCATCCTCTGAATTGGGCTAATTAAAAATGCATTGGTAAGTACAAGGCACAATGTTAATCATCACTGTTCCATTCTCAAATTATGTTTAGGACAATGGATATTTCTACACATTCACCTGCATTTTATGAAATAGACCACAAGATTCAGCTTTCTGCACTGTCTTCCAGGATGAATACCAGTGGAGCATTTCTGAACTGATTATCATCTTTCCTAACAAAAATATTTTATTATGTACGGATGGGATTTCCAATTCACCCATTCCACTTCATTTTGGTGGTATTCTCCAAGGATCAGCGACCCTTGACCCTCGGGTAGGTCGCTCCCCCGCCGCTGCAGCTCCACCTGCCCTGACCCCTGCCACCTGTGTGTAGGTCCTGACTTCACTCTGCGCTTGCTTCCGATCTGCATCTCTCTCTCCTGTCGCTGTTCTCCATCTGGCTGCCTTTTTCATCCTGTTGCCTTTTCTCTCGTGATTCCCTTTCCATATTGTTTTCTCTCTTGCTGCCTTGCTGCCTTACGATCTTGTTGCCTTTCTATCTGGTGCCTTTCTCTCCTGACTCCTTCTCCATCCTGTTGCCTTTTCTCTCGTGATTCTGTTTCCATCTTGTCTTCTCTATTGCTGCCCTGCTGCCTTACGATCTTGTTGCCTTTCTATCTGGTGCCTTTCTATCTGGTTGCCTTTTCCATCTTGCTGCCTTGTTGCCTCTCTCTCTTGACTCCTTTCCATCTTGTTTTCGCTCCTGCTGCCTTTCCATCTTGATTCCTTTTTTTGTAGCCGTTTTTCCCTCTAGTTGCCTTCCCGCTCTCCCGCCTCCCGCTCTCCCGCTTTCCCGCCGCTGCCCCCGTGTGGCCCCACCCCCGCGCCCATTCGCTGCCCTCCCTCCCGCCTCCCAGCTGACCCCTCCTCTCCCCTTCCCTCTTATGGCGGCCGCTGCGCGGCGGAGACAGCGACCCTTGACCCTCGGGTAGGTCGCTCCCCCGCCGCTGTAGCTCCACCTACCCTGACCCCTGCCACCTGTGTGTAGGTCCTGACTCCTCTCTGCGGTTGCTTCCGATCTGCCGCTCTCTCTCCTGTTGCTGTTCTCCATCTGGCTGCCTTTTTCATCCTGTTGCCTTTCTCTCCTGACTCCTTCTTCATCTTGTTGCCTTTTCTCTCGTGATTCCTTTTCCATATTGTTTTCTCTCTTGCTGCCTTACGATCTTGTTGCCTTTCTATCTGGTGCCTCTCTCTCCTGACTCCTTCTCCATCCTGTTGCCTTTTCTCTTGTGATTCCGTTTCCATCTTGTCTTCTCTCTTGCTGCCTTGTTGCCTCTCTCTCTTGACTCCTTTCCATCTTGTTTTCGCTCCTGTTGCCTTTCCATCTTGATTCCTTTTTTTGTTGCAGTTTTTCCGTCTAGTTGCCTTCCCACTCTCCCGCCTCCCGCTCTCCCGCTTTCCCGCCGCTGCCCCCGTGAGGCCCCTCCCCCCCTGCGCCCATTCACTGCCCTCCCTCCCGCCTCCCAGCTGACCCCTCCTCCCCCCCTTCCCTCTTATGGCGGCCGCTGTGCGGCCGCGCCGCTGCCGCGCCGAAGTCTCGCCAAAGGCAAGCCCGTCTGCGCCCGTCCGCGCATGGACCGTGCCCAGCGCCAGACCCCCTGGCACCCACCGCACCCAAATCCCCCATCTCAGATACGACGCCGCCTCCCTCAACGTACTCAACCCCGGGCAAACCGCCAACTGCTACCAAGCCAGCCCCAAACGCACTCATGGACCCTTCGCCTGTCAAGCCTGCAAGTTTACTTTCCACTGAGCCTGCAGTCCTTCCACCAGCCCGCGCACCAACAACCACCTCAAGTGCATCCTCCTCAACACTCGCTCCATCCACAAGCACGCCATCGAACTATGGGACCTCCTGGACACAACAGCTCCTGACGTCGCCTTCGTCACAGAAACCTGGATGAACGCCTCCTCAGCTCCTGACATCGCTGTAGCCATCCCCGACGGCTACAAGATCGCCCGTAAAGACCGCGCCAACCAAATTGGGGGAGGAATCACCATCATCTACAAGAACTCCATCAACATCACGACCACCACCGAAGACACCCCCCTCGCCACCGAACACATGCACTTCCAGATCCACACCGACCCCAGGACCACCCTCAGAGGTACTCTCGTCTACAGGCCCCCTGGCCCACGTGCCCTATTCAGCGAATCCATCACTGACTTCATCACCCCGCACGCCCTAGCCTCGCCAAACAACATCCTCCTCGGGGACCTGAACTTCCACCTGGAGAAGAACAACAACACCAACACCGCCACCCTGCTTGACAACCTCAAGCAACTGGTGAACACCCCCACCCACACCGCTGGCCACACGCTCGACCCCATCTTTTCCGCCAGCAACCACATATCCTTCAGCCACTCCTCTGAACTAAACTGGACCGACCACAGATGCGTCCACTTCACCTTCAAACGTGAGACCCACCACCTTCGCACACAACAAATCCCCCGCAGACCCTGGAACAAAATCTCCACAGAACAGCTACTCGCAACTCTAAACCATAACCAACCTGCCATCACCACAGCCCTCAGCCTCACACAGTGGATCACCAACTGTGCCGACGACCTCGCCCCGCTCAGAAGCCACCCTAGAGAGACCAACATCAGGAAACCCCAGTGGATCACAGAAGCCCTCAAAGAATCCAAGAAATCCTGCTGTACCCTCGAAAAAACCTGGCGTAAAGAACATACCGCAGAAAACATGTCAGCCCTCAAGATCGCCACCCGTGAACACCACCAGCTGATCCGCTCCACCAAAAGGGCATCTTTCAAAGAGAGACTTGACAACAACACCCACAACAGCAAGGAACTATTCAACATTGTCAAAGAGCTCTCCAACCCCAACGCCAGCTCCAACACCATCACGCCCTCACAAGAACTCTGCAAATCCCTCATAACTTTTTTCCATTGAAAGATCACTGACCTACACGACAGCTTCGGACCCCAAACCCCGCCACCCACCACTGAACCAACAGCCACTACCCTCAACGCCTGGACCCCCGTCAGCACCGAAGAGACCAGAACCACCATGAACACTATCCACTCCGGCTCCCCATTGGACCCATGCCCCCATCACATCTTCAACAAAGCCGACACCATCATCGCCCCCTATCTCCAAAGCATCATCAACAGCTCGTTCGCATCTGCCACCTTCCCCGAGAGCTGGAAACACGCGGAAGTCAACGCTCTCCTGAAAAACCCCACGGCTGACCCCAACGACCTGAAGAACTTCCGCCCCATCTCTCTTCTCCCCTTCCCGGCCAAGGTCATCGAGAAGGCCGTCAACAAGCAACTGACCAACTTCCTTGAAGACAACAACCTGCTCGACCCCTCCCAATCAGGTTTTCGTACCAACCACAGCACGGAAACCGCCCTCATCACAGTCACCGACGACATCAGAACCCTGATGGACAACGGAGAAACTACCGCCCTCATCCTCCTGGACCTTTCGGCTGCCTTCGACACCGTGTGCCACCGCACCCTAATAACCCACCTCCGCTCCACTGGAATCCAAGGACAGGCCCTGGACTGGATCATCTCGTTCCTCTCTGACCGAACCCAAAGAGCCTACCTCCCACCCTTCCGCTCAGAACCCACCGAGATCACCTGCGGCGTTCCACAAGGCTCTTCGCTCAGCCCTACCCTCTTCAATATCTACATGAGCCCCCTCCCCAACATCACTCGCAAACACAACATCAACATCATCTCCTACGCCGACAACACCCAGCTGATTCTCTCCCTCATCAAAGACCCAGCCACTGCCAAAGCCAACCTGCATGATGGAATGAAAGACGTCGCAGAATGGATGAAGCTCAGCTGCCTGAAGATGAACTCTGACAAGACGGAGGTCCTCATCCTCGGGCACTCCCTGTCCGCCTGTAACGACTCTTGGTGGCCCACGGCCTTGGGCACCGCACCAACCCCCTCAGACCACGCACGCAACCTCGGATTCATCCAGGACCCCCTCCTCACCATGACCAAGCAAGTCAACGCCGTCTCGTCCGCCTGCTTCCACACCCTTCGCATGCTCCGAAAAATCTTCCGCTGGATCCCCACCGACTAGAAAAACCGTTACCCACGCCCTCGTCACAAGCCGCTTGGACTACGGAAACCCCCTGTACGCAGGAACCACCACAAAGCTACAAAATCGTCTCCAGCGAATACAGAACGCCTCCGCACGCCTCATCCGAGACATACCGCGCCACAGCCACGTATCCGCCCACCTGAAGCACCTGCACTGGCTCCCCGTCAACAAAAGGATCACCTTCAGGCTCCTCACCCACGCACACAAAGCCCTCCACAAAAAGGGCCCCGAATACCTCAACAGACGCCTCTCGTTCTACACGCTCACCCGCCAGCTCCGCTCAGCCAGCCTCGCCCTCTCCACTGTCCCTCGCATCCACAGAACCACCGCTGGAGGTAAATCCTTCTCCTACCTGGCAGCCAAGACATGGAACTCCCTTCCCGTTCACCTAAGAACTACCCAGGACCACCTCGCCTTCAGGAGACGCCTCAAGACTTGGCTCTTTGAGCTGCAGTAACCCCTCCCCAGCGCCTTGAGACCCTCACGGGTGAGTAGCACGCTCTATAAATGCCTTGATTGATTGATTGATTGATCAGCATTGCTTCCTTCCTTCCTTCCTCACCTCACGCATAAAGTTTCTAGGGGTACTAGTTGACAACTGGCAGGTAGTTTTGCACCAGTGTGCAGAGGGCACCAAAATATACCCAAGGGTCATCTCATATGATTGATTTCTGAAACTGAAAACATTCCTGTTCAACATTGAATTCTGGATAGTCCACTTCCATTGAATAAGTATCCATTTTATTTCACTCCTACTACACTATACTACACTACCCCTCCTGTAAAAGACTGGCTTGATTCCATTAAGTTTCTAAATATCAACACCAAATTTATCCTAAATGCCAGAGTCTCTGGATTCCTGCTGAAAAACAAATAATGAAACCACATGTTATTACAATCTTTCAAGGCGCGTAATACCAATTACGCCGACTATACTACACTCATGAAACTTCTGTTTCCAACTGGTTACTTCAGAGCAACAGTAGAAATTATGCTCACCTTTGCAATCAGTGGTGGGAATGCTGTTGTGAATGGTCTCCAAAATTCTTCATTTGTCAATAAAATGTATCCTCCACGCAGAAGGAAGATTTGTGGTGATTGCAAATATGCTACAAAAATGGAAGGGGGTGTTGCAATATAACCCACTGTCCAATATTTGCATCAGGGTTTTTTTTGGATAGTGTCTTTATTTGTATTACAGGTGTCTTGGGGCACTTTTACGGGGAGATCTTTTAAGTGCCTCTATTTTGTGTTCCTGAGTCAGTGATGTTGATGGTTGTTTGAGTGTGAAAGTATATTGAGTATTAGAACTGACTATGAATTCCCACATGCAACTGTTTTATTCCATGGGGATTGATGCCAAGATAAAAAAAAAAAAAACAACTAAAAGGACCAACTGAACATTAGCCGATCAGTGGTCCCTTCATTCTGGTCCATGAGTCTCACGCCACAAAATGCCTAAGTAGTCAATTGTGTTTTTTTGACAGCTTATTTTTAATCACTCTACCCCAGAAGAAAAAAAACTCAATGTTAATATTCCTATTGTATGTGTGCTAGCGAACGGTGCAGCTCCTAAAAGTGGCAAAACAAATGGTAGACTCACAAGTTTTCACCAGACTCTAATATATGTAAACTGGGGCCCCTATAGGAATCCAGAGACATTTGGCATCCACTCCAGTTATGGTACAAGCAGCGGTGGCAGCCGCAAATCTGAGTGGGTGGGGGGATGACAGGGAAAGAATGAAATATATATTTTTTTAAAACACTTACCTTTCCGTTACCGCCGCCGCCTCCTGCCGCCTCGCTCGTCGCTACTCTTCTGGTGTTACAACATTCTCTGGGAAACCAGCACAGGCTCCCCAGCAATCCTAGTGCTGCTTTCATGCTAAAGCTAGAATGAAAGCAGTGCCAGGATTGGTCTGAGTGCCTCGGACTGCCTCTCAGATATAGCCCTGGGGTCTGTGCAATTTCTCCAGCCCAGCTGTTAAACACCACCGGGCTGAAGAAACTTTAGTGTGCATGTGTTTTTGACCAGCCTAAGACGGCCGGCCGAACACACATGCACACTTAGGTGCACTCTGCACTCCTCCCACTGTAGTGTAGCCGTTTTTAGTGCCATTTTAGTGTAGCGTTATGCACGTTAGGTTTTCATATTAGGCCTTGGTGCACTTTACCCTAGACACGTTTTTATTTCGCCTCGCACTGTTATTTTATAATAACCAGTTTTACGGTCTTGTTTTATTCTTTCTATCACACTGTTTAGCTCTGTGTTCACTAACACTGCATTCTTTCTCACTCTGTGCTTCAGTCAAGGCTACAGTCTGGTACATGGCCGGTACACGTGGTAGACGTTTAGGCCCATATTTATACTTTATGACGCAAAACTGCGCCAATGCAGTTCTGCGTCAAAAAAATTAGCGCCGGCTAACGCCATTCTGAAGCGCCATGCGGGCGCCGTATTTATTGAATGACATTAGCCGGCGTTAGCCGCCGGCGCTGTCTGGTGTGCGTTAAAAAAAACGACGTACACCAGGCAGCGCCGGCGTAGGGGGAAAATGGCGTATGTGCGTCCAGAAATGGTGCAAGTCAGGCTGAGGCAAAAAAATCGCCACAACCCGATTTGCGCCATTTTTTTACGACGCCCATCCCCCATAGAAATGACTCCTGTCTTAGCAAAGACAGGAGTCATGCCCCCTTGCCCAATGGCCATGCCCAGGGGACTTCTGTCCCCTGGGCATGGTCATTGGGCATAGTGGCATGTAGGGGGGCACAAATCAGGCCCCCCTATGCCACAAAAAAAAGAATTAAAAAAATACTTACCTGGACTTACCTTAATGTCCCTGGGGTGGGTCCCTCCATCCTTGGGTGTCCTCCTGGGGTGGGCAAGGGTGGCAGAGGGTGTCCCTGGGGGCAGGGGAGGGCTCCTCTGGGCTCATTCTGAGCCCACAGGTCCCTTAACGCCTGCCCTGACCCAGGCGCTAAAATCCGGCGCAAATGCGGGTTTTTTAGTTCCGCCCACTCCCGGGCGTCATTTTTGCCCGGGAGTATAAATACGACGCATATGCATCGCAGTCATTTTTTAAGACGGGATCGCCTACCTTGCATATCATTAACGCAAGGAAGGTGTTCACGCAAAAAAATGACGCTAACTCCATGAACTTTGTCGCTAGACGCGTCTAACGCCAAAGTATAAATATGGAGTTAGTTTTGCGTCTAATTTGCGTCGAAAAAAACGACGCAAATTCGGCGCAAACGGAGTATAAATATGCCCCTTAGTCTCTGGTGTTTGTAGACGATACACATCCTTACGTAGGGACCTCTTCTTAGAACATCTGCGTGTTAGTTATTATATCACTTTCTGGTCCTAGTACAGGCAGAGGGAGATTCCGACCAGGAACCTACAACTAGATGCTGACTGCCCCGTTGCAGATGCTGATGCAGCTTACAGGCCTTTGCTCAGGTATGAGTGTTGATGTCCTCCAGGGAAACCTGAAAGGCAGGCTTAGAGCTTCCCATGCTGTGCTCATAATATAACTTAGAGAGAACTTAATATAGTTGCTTCACTCTCACCGTTACTATTTTAATCCTACTGTGTTGTTTTGTTCTGGTTATCACAGCTCATGCCTTACTATATAAAATGCAGTCGTTTTAAAAACCAATCTTTAAAACTTAAACTGCCTTTGTCATTTTTATATGAGACCGCACTATGTATGAGAGCACCGGTTGTGACCTGAGTGACGACGACTTCCCTGGGAAGTAATAAGATGTCATGCGCTCGGCTGCCCAATTGTCCCTTCCCTACGGGAGAGATAAGGCACTGCTAGTTAGCCGGAGCATAACCCGGATTTGGGGTGACAAGGGTCCTTCACCGTGGGTCAGACTTAGGCGGTCATTCTGACTTTGGCGGGCGGCAGAGGCCGCCCGCCAAAGTCCCGCCGTCAGAATACCGCTGCGCGGTTAGAAGACCGCCGCGGTTATTCTGAGTTTCCCGCTGGGCTGGCGGGCGACCGCCAGATGGCCACCCGCCAGCCCAGCGGGAAACCCCCTTCCATGAGGATGCCGGCTCCGAATGGAGACGGCGGAGTGGAAGGGGTGCGACGGGTGCTGTTGCACCCGTCGCGATTTTCAGTGTCTGCTTGGCAGACACTGAAAATCTTGGTGGGGCCCTGTTAGGGGGCCCCTGCAGTGCCCATGCCACTGGCATGGGCACTGCAGGGGCCCCCAGGGGCCCCGCGACACCCGTTACCGCCAGCCAGGTTCTGGCGGTCAAAACCGCCAGAACCAGGCTGGCGGTAAGGGGGTCGGAATCCCCATGGCAGCGCTGCCTGCATCGCCGCCATGGAGGATTCCCATGGGCAGCGGGAAACCGGCGGGACACCGCCGGTTTCCAGTTTCTGACCGCGGCTGTACCGCCGCGGTCAGAATGCCCATGGGAGCACCGCCAGCCTGTTGGCGGTGCTCCCGTGGTCGTTGGCCTGGCGGTCAGAATGACCCCCTTAGTCTCTCACACTGTGAAACGATCTTGCTGCCCAAAAATCCAATAGTCTCATTAGGATAATGAGAGCCTACGTGACATGGCGCCGCCAACGATTGGTCAGGCTTTGATTTTCGGGTCCACCGGTATATCTCGGTCTCATATGATATAATGATCCCTCAGTTCCGTATACGGAGACGTCTGTGGTACTGAGGACTTCCGCCACCGTTGCATAGGTAACCCTATTTTCAGCAGATGGTGGTTCAAGCTTGGACCTTAGAAAGAAATAAACAATTCCTCTTTTGGTGTGCCTTCTCTGAGTTCTTGGTGCTTTGCTGATGGCGAATCCCCAGGTAATACAGATTGCTCTTAACATGAGACAGCCGCTCATGGCACATTTGATAGCACACGGCCTTACGGCCCAGGGTGGTCCAGTCACGTTTGTGGTTGACGCCCACGCAGCCTATAGAACAGAACTTTTCTACTCTTGGGTCACATTTCCAGCAGTTGATGGGAACACACATGCATTCCATACATATACAGTAGCGAACGCGCCTGGACAATACAGGGCGTACGCGTATTTAGAGATACCTCTATCTTATCAAGACCATAATAATTGGCTTGATGGCGCCCTACCCCATACAATGTTACCAGTAAGGTTAGGTCCCCTGAGCAATGACGGTCCGCCATGGCCTTTATTTGCCACCTATACACCGCATCCTGCGGCTGCGAATATGGCGGTGGTTGAGGTTCGACACTTATATACTGACTTAACGGCAATATATAGACGCTTAGTACAATTTGTGATGCAGACACTTAAGACAATCCCAGCGCGTGCTGCACCAGCGCAATCACATGCAGTGACGCCAGGTATTAATACGGTGACTGTACATTCCATTATGGGTAAGGTCCCAGCCAAACGAGAGGAGACTCCGTTTTGGCTGGCACAGAAAATTAATACGCTGGAGGCGGTATTTCCCCATACGGGACCTCAGGACAAACATATGATAATAACTATGGGCCAGATGTAGCAAACGTTTAGCGAGTCGCAAACGGCAAAATTTGCCGTTTGCGACTCGCTAAACGCGTTTGCCAATGCAGAAATGCATATTGCGAGTCGTTACCGACTCGCAATATGCATTTCCGACTCGCAAATAGGAAGGGGTGTTCCCTTCCTATTTGCGAGTCGCAGTGGGATGCAATACCATTTGCGACCGCGTACGCGGTCGCAAATGGCATCGCAGTTACCATCCACTTCAAGTGGATGGTGACCCACTCGCAAATTGGAAGGGGTCCCCATGGGACCCCTTCCAGTTTGTGACTGGACCCAAAAATATTTTTTCAGGGCAGGGAGTGGTCCAAGGGACCACTCCCTGCCCTGAAAAAATACCGAAACTAAAGGTTTCGTTTTTTTTTAAGTGCATCTCGTTTTCCTGCAAGGAAAACGGGCTACACTTAAAAAAAAAAAAACTGCTTTATTGAAAAGCAGGTCACGAACATGGAGGTCTGCTGACGTCAGCAGGCCTCCATGTTAGCGAGTGCCTATACTCGCTATGGGGCCGCAATTTGCGACCCACCTCATGAATATTCATGAGGTTGGTCATTGCGACCCCATAGCGAGTTGCAGTCAGTGTCTGAGACACCGTACTGCATAGCAATTTGCGACTTGCAAATTGCGAGTCGCAGGGACTCGCAATTTGCAAGTTGCAAATTGCCGATTTGCTACATCTGGCCCTATGTGTTTACCCTCTGGGATGGTTCCCACAGTGGAACTTTGCAATACATGGGGCACGGTGTTTGCCGTGCTCTATACTACGGCACACAGTACACCTACCCTGGCTAGCCTGCCGGAAGTGCTTAAACAGATTCAAGATGAATACGGGGCTGCCCCAGCCTTAGATTTAGGTATGCAACTGATAGGCAATTTTGCCACGGTTTCTTCAATGATCCTAAGCAATCTTAAAGGGGAAGCAGTTGCGCTTGCAGTGCGCATGCGTCTTCGTGATGTTCCGCAACAAGATCAGGAGCGGGAACTGCCTAAAAATATAGCGGAAACATATTCAAGTATTGGTCGAGATAGCCTGTGGGCTAGACCACAAAAATCTCAGATTCAGGGGAAAATTACTAAAGATGGTACAAAACAACAACCTGAGGGCACTAAGAAGCGCTGGGAGAAAAAACAACAAACACCTAAAAAGGAAAGGGGAGAATCTCCGCATACGGAGACCCCGCAGAATAGATATAGGGGGTCATTATGACCCTGGCGGTCAGTGTTAAAGCGGCGGCCAACCCGCCAACAGGCTGGCGGTCCAAAAAATGGAATTCTGACCCTGGCGGGAACCGCCAACACAGGCCACCGCTTTAACACTCCGACCGCCACGGCGGCACAAACAAACAGCGCGGCGGTCACCGCCAACACCCAGGCGGCAGACAATGTACCGCCCACCCTATCACGACTCACCAATCCGCCACCTTTTCCGGGGCCGGAGCCCCGCCGATAAAAACACGGCGGAAACAGACATTTCCAATGGAAAACGCTCACCTCGACACACTCCACGCGGAATCGGGACAGCATGGAACCGGAACTCCACATCCTCCCAGCCATTGCCTTCCTGCTCTTCTTCCAGGATCACGAACGTCGCCGCAGACGACAACGGTGAGTACTGCACCTACGACACAGGGGAGGGGGGAGGAGGAAAGGTTACGGGCACACACATACGCCACACACCGACCCCCACCCTCACCCCCACCTAAATACCTACACACCAATGCAGATTAAAAAGTCAGAGTGACAACCCCAAACCCCCAAAACAAAAATGCAAAGACAAAAGGCAATGATTGTAAAAATAGACCTATATTATAGCAATAATTAAGTATAGCGAACTTAGCAATATATAAAGAATTATTACACATCTAGAACTATATATATACAAGTAGCAAAAGTCCGGCACAGTTTTGCAAAGTTCAAATGTCCGTGGGCCAATGTGCAGCAACACATGGGCAAAGCCCACACACGAGATCGAGTCCATTGGAGAGAACACTGCTGGGGCATCACAAAAATAAAATACTGGCACCTCAGGGGGAAGGGAAGGGGGGGCCCCTCAGCCACATGAGTCCACGATGCCAGATCCACGAAGGGCCTCCATGCCCACTGTGCCATCCTGGGGAGTGCAAAGCCACAGTCTCTCAAGTCTCTACAGTGGGTGGATTGCCCACTGTGCCATCCTGGGGAGTGCAAAGCCACAGTCTCTCAAGTCTCTACAGTGGGTGGATTGCCCACTGTGCCATCCTGGGGAGTGCAAAGCCACAGTCTCTTAAGTCTCTACAGTGGGTGGATTGCCCACTGTACCATCCTGGGGAGTGCAAAGCCACAGTCTCTCAAGTCTCTACAGTGGATGGATTGCCCACTGTGCCATCCTGGGGGGTGCAAAGCCACAGTCCATCAAGTGGATTACAGAGTCCACTGGTCATGGAGGAGGCATGGTGGGCAGAGTGCGTCGTGAAGCCCTGCCCGACACAGAACCGGGCCTGCCAATGGGCCAGCGGTGCTTGACAGGAGGGCCCAGCAGAGCGGTGCTTGAGATGAGGGCCCAGCGGAGCGGTGCTTGACAGGAGGGCCCAGCGGAGCGGTGCTTGAGATGAGGGCCCAGAGGAGTGGTGCTTGACAGTAGGGCCCAGCGGAGCGGTGCTTGAGATGAGGGCCCAGCGGAGCGGTGCTTGACAGGAGGGCCCAGCGGAGCGGTGCTTGAGATGAGGGCCCAGCGGAGCGGTGCTTGACAGGAGGGCCCTGTTCAGCGGTGCCTGTCTTGGCGGGGCCCTGTTCAGCGGTGCTTCGCACAGCGGGGCCCTGTTCAGCGGTGCTCCTCACGGCGGGGCCCTGTTCAGCGGTGCCTGTCTTGGCGGGGCCCTGTTCAGCGGTGCTTCTCACGGCGGGGCCCTGTTCAGCGGTGCTCCTCACGGCGGGGCCCTGTTCAGCGGTGCTTCTCACGGCGGGGCTCTGTTCAGCGGTGCTCCTCACGGCGGGGCCCTGTTCAGCGGTGCCTGTCTTGTGTTTCGAGTGAACCACACCTGGCCAATTCTTCCCGCTCAGTCAGCATCGGACCTTTCCGTTGCGGGGCCCTCCTGTGATGGAGTCCTGGGGCCCTGGGTCTCCTCCGATACCCCCGGAATGGGGCTGGTGGGGCCCTCATGGCCAGGTCGGCTGCTCCCTGCCTTTTGCGCTTTGCTGCCCTTGCCCTCCTTGGCAGACTCTCCGTGGCCCTTGGCTCCCTTACCCGATGTGGCAGGTGACGGTGCAAGGCTACCCTCCTTGGGGGCAGCAGGGGTGACTGGGGCAGGGCCTGAGGTGCCTGGGGCGAAGGAGATGGCTGCCTTCCTGGCCGTGCGGGCACGGGCCGAAGGCCGAGGGGCTGCTGGGAGGGCGGAGCTGGTGCGCTGGGTGGCGGCTGTACCTGTAGTATCGGTGGGCACGGATGTTGCCGCCACCGCAAGGGAGCTCCCATCCGAGGACGTGTCGGTGTCACTGACGTCTGCACGGGTCCCCGTGGTGGAGCCCCCCTCGCCCTCCGTCTCACTGGTCATGTCGGAGTCCGTTGCATGGCCCTCCGGGGCCATGTGAGATGCAGCTCCCTCTTGCGCCGATGCCACTTCTCCTCCGCCTGATGATGCTAATGCACACATTCACAGAAAAACAAAGAAAATGGGGGGGGTGGAGAAATAAAGACAAGTTGAGTGCATGCATTGGGGACACCGTTGGCAGAGAGGACAGACACAGAAGCCCCCTGCACTACGCTGCGCACTTGGGGTACACTACTCATTCACTGGGACATGCCCTACAAGCCTATGGGCGACAACTGCCCACACAGAATACACAGGTCCATGAATAGCGTTACTAGGCACCCTACAGAGGTGGGGGGCGGGGGCACAGGACCATACCTCACGGAGGGGCCTAGCCTACAGAAATCGCCCTGGCCTAGGGATACCCACAGCCCTCCTCCCCCACCCAGGCACCTCCACTGCGCGCAAATATAGCTGAATGTGCTGGTACTCACCCCCATGTGTCTGCTGTGATGTCCTCAAGCGCCCATCTAGATCGGGGTAGGCCACAGCCAGGATCCGGGACATCAGGGGGGTCAAGGTAAGACTGGCACCCCTCCTAGGTGGGGAGGCCATCACCAGCAGAGCCTCGGCGGTCTTCCTGCTCCCGCGGCGGATGTCCTCCCACCTCTTGCGGCAGTGGGTGCCCCGTCTGTTGTGGACCCCCAGGGCCCGGACGTCCTTGGCGATGGCACGCCAAATATCGATCTTCTGATGGGCGCTGACCTATGTGACATGTACAGGGGGGGAAAAGAAACATCATCACTTTTCTGCATGCTCGATGTGAGTGACCCCCCCTCCCCAAACTTGCCATGTGGCACATGCTCTCATCTGTTGTGCCATGCATTCGTAATTCGCTCCCCTCCCCTCCATCGTACATCCACCCCACTCATCACAGGCATTGCCCACTATGCATTGGCCCCGTGTACTCACCTGTTGGTCTGGAGGACCGTAGAGTAGCGCATACTGGGGGAGGACCCCATCCACGAGCTTCTCCAACTCTTCGGAACTGAAGGCGGGGGCCCTTTCCCCAGTCGCAGCAGCCATTGTCACTTCCAGACCGAGGTCACAGCAGCACTTGCAGTATAGGTCCTCTCCTGTGGATGCTCAGGTCTCGTGTGATTAAGCAGAGAGAAAATGGCAGTCGCGCCCGCCGGCGCACATCGTCATTGGCTCCTGAAACCCATAGGGTTCAATGTTAATCAATGCTGCTTTGCGCAGCGGTCTTCGACCGCCTACCGCCACGGCGTGCCACGCCAGCGCAATGACCTCACTTCACATTGTCACACTTCACAGGTCAGGCAGCCGCCATTTCAAGGGCCCACATGGCTTAATTCCTACTGCGTCACACATGGCTAGGCCTTGCATCGACACTCATACAAGCCACTCAATCCAGAGAGATTCGTGTACTGTGCAGGCTGTGGGAACTTACCTGTGGGTTGATTGACTCTGTGCTCCATGTTGTCCTTCCTAGGCACCGTCCGCTGGGACTTGCGAGGAGACGGAGGAATGTTCCCGTGTACAGACCGCTGGTGGACCTGTCGACAATGGAAGAACGACATGTCATACTCACCTACAGACTCAACAGTGCCACTATACAGGAACTGTGTGCCCAGCTGGAGCCAGACCTGATGTCACCCATCCGCCAACCCACAGGGATTCCGCCTCTAGTGCAGGTGCTGTCAGTACTCCATTTTTTGGCTAGTGGATCATTTCAAACTACAGTGGCCATTTCATCTGGGATGTCTCAGCCTATGTTTTCAAGGGTATTGTCCAGAGTGTTGTCTGCCCTGATGAAATACATGCGGAGCTACATCATTTTCCCTGAGGTGGGTGACTTGCCTACAGTGAAGGTTGATTTCTATGCCCTTGGGCACATTCCCAATATCATTGGTGCCATTGATGGTACCCATGTGGCTTTGGTCCCCCCAAAAGACAATGAACAGGTGTACAGGAACCGAAAAAGTTATCATTCGATGAATGTCCAGGTGGTCTGTTTGGCTGACCAGTACATCTCCCATTTAAATGCCAAGTTCCCAGGGTCAGTGCATGACGCGTACGTCATGCGAAATAGCAGCATCCCTTATGTGATGGAACAGCTACAGAGACAGCGTGTGTGGCTAATTGGTGACTCTGGTTACCCCAACCTGCCTTGGCTATTGACCCCAGTGAGGAATCCCAGGACAAGGGCAGAGGAACGGTACAATGAGGCCCATGGGCGTACTAGGAGGGTGATCGAGCGGACCTTCGGCCTCCTGAAGGTCAGGTTTAGGTGCCTGCATATGACAGGTGGATCCCTAATGTACTCACCAAAGAAGGTGTGTCATATCATCGTGGCCTGCTGCATGCTTCACAACCTGGCTTTGCGACGCCAGGTGCCTTTCCTGCAGGAGGATGGTCCAGATGGTGGTGTTGTGGCCGCTGTGGAGCCTGCGGAGAGTGAAGAGGAGGAAGACGAAGAGGACGACACAGACAACAGGGACAGAGTGATACTGCAGTATTTACAGTAACACACAGGTAAGAATCTACTCCTGCATTTTATTATATCTGTAACAGTACTGGCTCTCTACTGTCTGACCTTTCACCCCAATGTATGGTAACTTAGTTGTGAATTTGCCTTCCTATTTCAGTGATCTGGTCCCCACGGAGTGCACTCTGGTTTATTTCCCCATGGACTACCGCTGTGTGACACTGGTATGTTGTCATCACAATGTAATTGGACATTTTTGGTTGGTTATATCGAATTCATTTGGTTTAAAAAAATAAATAGCAGACTCCAGATGGTTTTTGTGCAATAATTGTGTTTATTGAAGTGCAAAAATTGGTGTATAGTTCAAAAAGGGTGATGGTGGAGGCATGTCCATGGCAGAGTCCAGACTCTCGTTCGCACAGGTGCATTGTCCATATGCCTGTGGAAGGTGGAGCAGGGGCAGTTCAAGGTTGGACAGGGTGAACAAGTGGGACAGTGGGATGACATCCGGGGGGATCCGTGCATGGCGGGGGTTTTGACATCCTACTCTGTCTTCTTCCTAGATCTCAGGCCTTTCTTGCGAGGTGGTTCATGTTCTGCAGGGGGTGGGGTCCGGGTGGCCCGTTGCTGTTGTGTCAGGGCCTCCTGACCACTAGCGCCGGCGGAGGTGGTGGGCTGTTCTTCCTCCATGCTAGTGGCAGGGGCCCTTTGGGGGGCCACATGGTCCCGCAATGTGGTGACAATCTGGTTGAGTGCCACCACGATTGTACCCATTGCGGAACTGATGCTGCACAGTTCTTCCCGGAACCCCATGTACTGGCCCTCCTGCATGGCCTGATTCTCCTGGAACCTGGCCAGGACCGTCGCCATCGTCTCTTGGGAGTGGTGGTACGCTCCCATGATGGTGGTGAGGGCCTCTTGGACAGTGGGTTCCATAGGCCTGTCCTCCCTCTGTCGCACAGCAGCCTTCCCAGTTCCCCTTTGTTCCTGGGCCTCTGTCCCCTGGATGGTGTGCCCACTACCACTGCCCCCAGGTCCCTGTTGTTGTTGGGGTGGTGGGTTGCCCTGGGTGCCCTGTAGTGGTAGACACACCGCTGCTTGACCTGTCCTGGAGACAGAGGCGTGGGCCCGCTGGGTGGGTGCTGTGCTGGGGTTTCCAGAGGGGGGTAGGTCTGCTGTGGCCTGTGGCTGCCTGAGGGGAACCGACTGTCTAGAGGTCCCCGATGGTCTGGGCTGGTCATCAGGTTCTAGGTCGACAGAGCTTCTGTCATCACTGGGGGCCTGTTCTGGGGGTGGGATGGACATTTCTGGACCCTCCGGGCCGGTGTGTTGGCGTTCGGGCCCTGCAGGGGTAAAAGAGGATGGTTATTGCTTCTGTGTGTGCCATGGCGTGCGATTTGTGGGTGCCCTTGTCCCCCAGTGCTGGCATTCCCTTGTGGGAGGAGTTGTGAGGGTGGTTTGGGGGGGGGATGGGTATGTGCAGTGGTCATGCTTAGGTGATGGGTGTCCATGGTTTGTGTTGGCATTCAGGGGTTGGTGTTGGTTTGGGTGGGTTGTGCTGGTGAGACATTAGCAGGGAGGATATGTGCTGGGGGGTTGGGGGTGAGGGTGGGGGTGTGGGTTGGCATGCTGGTGGTTGGGGGGGGTGAAGTATTTGAGATTAGACTTACCAGAGTCCATTCCTCCGCCTACTCCAGCGAGGCCCTCAGGATGCAGGATGTTCAAGACCTCTTGCTCCCATGCTGTGAATTCGGGTGGAGTGGGTGGGGGTCCGCCGCCAGTCTTCTGCACAGCGATGTTGTGTCTTGACACCATCGTCCGCACCTTCCCCCGTAGGTCGTTCCAGAGCTTTCGGATGTCTTCCCGATTTCTGGGATACTGTCCCACAGCGTTGACCCTGTTGACGATTCTTTGCCATAGCTCCGCCTTCCTGGCTATTGTGGTGTGCTGCACCTGTGTGCGGAAGAGCTGGGGCTCTACCCTAATTATTTCCTCCACCATGACCCTGAGTTCTTGGTCCGAGAACCTGGGGTGTCTTTGGGGTGCCATGGGGTGGTGTGGATGAGGTGTGGGGTGGTGTTTGTGGTGATGAGTGTAGTGGTGGGTGGTGTTTTGTGCGTAGATGTAGTGTGGGGGATGATGTTGGGTTCCTGTGTGTGTTGTGGTTTGCGTTCCCTGTGCTCTCTCTCTGTGTATTGCGCCTTGTCTCTGAATTTCGATTTGTGGGGGTTTGTGGGTGATGTGGGTGTGTGTTTTATATCGTATTGATTGTGTGGGAGTGGTGTTTGTATGTGTATCAGGTGTGTGTATTTGTAATTGTCCAATGTGGCAGTGTTTTGTAGAAGTGTGTGTATTTTGAGTGCAGCGGTGTGTACCGCCAATGGGATACCGCGGTTGAAAGACCGCCGCGTGGATTCGTGGGTCGTAATGGCATGGGCGTATTTCTGTTGGCGTGACGGTGGAGGTTTGGTCATCTCCAGTTTATCGCTGACCGCTGATGTGGCGGCCTTCAGTGGAGGTCGGGTTTTTGGCGGTTTGGCAGTTGTGGGTCAGAATGACCCTGGCGGGTTACCGCGGCCGTGGCGGTGTTATGGCGGTCTTCTGACCGGCAGTAACTGCCTTTTACCGCCAGGGTCAGAATGACCCCCATAATCTCAGAAATAGGGATAATATTAAGACACCTGATAGATATCAATATACTGATACGCGCCAATCTTGTTCCTTTCAGCACTCATCGGAAAAGAGAAATGAGAGTGGTAGGCGGTCAGAGCGGAGACAAGAGTACGTGAAACCGAGACAGGACTCACAACGCTCTTCTGAGGTTTCAGTCAAGAAGGAAGAGAAACCAGTACAACAAAAACAACAGTTTAAAAAGAAAAAGGTGGCAGCTGTCTCAGTTAGACATGCCACTCAGGAAGAGGGTTCTCTTGAAGAACAAGACGTGGGCTCTAGCTCTGCTAGACAGCGCGGCAGAAGTCACAATAGTTTGACGGAATCTTCTAGAGCATCTGGAGGCGAAAGCAACTGATGACTTCATCTGGGTAGAAACAGCAGACATGCGTGTCTCCGAACCCGATAGGGTGTATACAGTGACTTTACAGTTGGAAGGAGACATTGAACGCACTATACACGCAATCTTTTGGGATCGTGTAGTTAAGATATATGACATTTTGTTGGCAGAACAGGATTGGCAGCCAGATTTTGTCCGCACCTGCCCTGCTGGGGAGGGGGTTATTAGACCTTCCTTCTCGCCCCTTGTTCCGGAGGAACTCGCTGAGTCCTATTCTGTGAAATGGGCTCTTGCACAGGCACCTGCGTTATATAGAAATCACGTTGGTTGGGATAGGGATTCTCCATATCATGTAATTCCTATTAAAGGTGAGCCTCAACCACAACCGCAGTATCCCATAAAACATGAAGCAAGGGCACCGGTGAGAGAAATACTTACACAATTAGAATACCAGGGGGTAATTGAACCCTGTGTCTCACCGATGAACAATGCCTTATTCCCTGTGGCTAAACCGGACCATTCATATAGAATAGTCTTAGACTACAGACATCTGAATGGACATACACGCACATATGCTATACAAAATTCACATAGCACTGCACTAATGAGCAACATTGTGCGGAAGAAATATTAAACAACCTTGGATATCTCGAATGGATTCTTCTGCCAGAATATAGCCCCTGAAAGTAGGGATTTAACCAGCTTTAGCGCACTAGGCTCCCAGAAAAATTTTGTTGTTTGCCTCAGGGGTATAAGAACAGCCTAGGACTGCTTACAGCTCGTGTGACTGAAATTGTGCACGAGTTCAACTCTGAAGCATTGTCATATGTGGATGATATATATCTCACAGATGACGAGTTACTACAACATTTAAGATGGGTAGCCCGCATTGTTGTAGGATTTGCCGAAATCGGCTACAAATTCAACTTAAAAAAATCGAAAATTGCCTTCCTCAGCGTCATATTCCTGGGATATGAGCTGTCGAGTGAGGGTAAGAGCCACAATTTTTAGAGAAATGCGCACAATTGCAACCACCAAATACTATTAAGAAACTCCAGTCATTGTTGGGCTTTCTAAATTTTGGCAGAACATACATTCCTGATTATGCTACACGCATAAAACCTTAATATGAATCAATACGTCCCGATTTTTCGAGTAAATTCTGGACAATTGAACAGACACATACTCTTCGAGAATTACAAGCAGATATGCTAGCAGCGAAACATCTACACACATGGGACAATAGGACACATTTGGTCATCAGGGTGATAGCTGGGGCCATTGGGTTTACTTATGTCACATTTAATGAAGGTGAGACAGTCCCCATATCATACAAGTCACACTTGTATTCAGCTGCCGAGCAACGATTTGCACCCACAGAGAAAATTCTCACTGCTGTACAGATGGCTGTTCTTAAAGAAAGACCTCTGGCCCAGGGAAAATGCATTATTGTTGTTTCTCCTATTCCGGCCCTTGAGGCTGTTACAAAAGCTAGCATCCCGAATGCAAAAGCACTCCACCCACGATGGATACAATGGGCCACTTCCTTGACAGCCACTGATGTAGACTATGTTTTTGACCCAAAGTTACAGACTCAGGAGTTCCGACAATATGAAGTTGAATATCCAGTTCCCGCTGACACATTGCCTATTGCCCAATATCAGGTGGTCATGTACACTGATGGCTCTGCGCAACCAGCGATAGGAACAAAACATCAACATTCTGCTGCATGTGCAGTAGTGAGCGGCTATATGGAGGGGGAGAAATTCTGCCCCCAACATACTTATACCCAGACCTTAGGGGATTGTACTGCACAATTGGCTGAGCTAAAAGTTCTACTGATGGCACTGGAACATACGGATCCGACTCAGTACACACTGATTGTTTGTGATTCGTATTATTGTGTCCACTCTTTTAACGAATACTTACATTACTGGCGTTTGAATGGGTTCAGAGACTCGAAAGGCAACACCATTAAACACAGACTACTGTGGGGGAAGGTAGCAGACCTGAAAGAGACGCTACCCAAAGTCCATGTTGTGCATACACTTGGACACCAGCGCGTTGGAATACACGTTGCTGGTAATACTTTGGCTGATGAAGCCGCAAAGTCGGCGGTGGCAGTTGCCACTGTAGCTGCAGTGACTCGTTCTAGTACCAAACCAGACACAGAAATCTTGGCTGCCATAAGAGCTACGGTTGATGGTAAGCCTTATCCGAAAGGATTTCTGAATAAATATCAATATTTTGTGGGAAGTATGCTGAACGCTGAAGTTAAAATTCCTGGCGTAGGCGTACGTGACATCCCCAATACAAATGTAAGACCACGATTGAGTAAAGCAGCGCATGAGGGGGTAGCATCTGCACATGCCGGCGTGGCAGCTACAGTTTCACTATTACAGGCCCGCTACTGGTGGTCTGGTCTCTATAAAGAGGCCAAGCAGTATGTCCTTTGTTGTGACATCTGTCAACAGATTAAAGTTTCAACGACTAAGCGCCTGCCGCAGACACCCCTCTTAATCTCAAACAGACCATTACACTGTGTGTACTTGGATCATTGTGGTCCACCGGATAGTGCATACAAATATATCCTAGTTGCTGTTGATTCTTGCTCCAGATTTGTGTGTGTGTGGCCACAATGCTCGGCTGACACTCGGACTGTTATTAAAGATTTGCGAGTCTTTGTCGGTATATATGCAGTTGCGGCATTCCATTCGGACCAGGGCTCTGCTTTCGCCTCAAGGGCATTCAGGGACACCATGGCTACGTTGGGGGTCCAGCTCCAGTACTCGTCTCCATTTCATCCCGAAGGAAATTCTGTCGTGGAGCGATTAAACCGCGATTTAAAGCAATTCTTAACAGCCAGAGTCTTAGGTACGGGTCGTAGTTGGCTAGCCCACCTGTATGGAGTTCAGAGGGCACTAAAGAACCTGCCTAGAAGGTCCCTGGGGGGCCGTACTTCATATGAGTGCCTGTTCGGAACACAAATGTTTGTTCCGGATCTTGATGGTCCTGGTGTGGAGGCGGCGGAAACACCTTTTGACATAAATGATCGTGTCACTGTTTTACAGGAATTACAGCAGTTCTGTGAAGATAACTCTTCTAAAAGTGCTGCCTCCACGGGAATTAAGGATGTGCCAGTAACACCTACTGGCTGGATTCCCAGGGTTGGGGATCTTGTGCGTGAAAAAGTCGCAGTAAAAAAATAATTTGGCCCTTCTTATCGTGCACCAGTCCCTGTGTTGGGAATACACGGTACGAGAACTGTGATTCTGCCAACGTTGCCAGGTGCCAAAGAAAATCGCTTTGTTTCCATTGATAATGTCAAGTTACAACATGTGGCCGATTCTACACAGCCGACCAAGAGTAACTTCCACTAGTTCCCGAATCCCTCTCACTACTGGAGAAGACGTTCCCCTTCAAGTTGTTTATCCCAACACTGTTGCCTCTCCGAGCTTGGGGAGGGTGGGTAATGATCTCGCATTAGTTCCATTAACAACGACCAATTTAGAAACATTTGATCGAGTCACCATGAATACGGACGTGACGGATGGTGCTGTCTACACGATACCGACGAGAGAAACACCAACTCCTCCATTGACTGTGGCAGCGCCTTTTGCACGAAATGCCTCTGGTTATTTTGCCGACACCAACGATGGTCTATCAGACTCGTTTGCCTCTTCAACTACTGACCTGTCAGGTCCACGTAAGCTGATGCGTTGGCTTAAAGATACGTATTTTGTTTTTCCATGGAACTATCTATGGCTCTTAATGACTGTGGTGGCGTTTTTTCTTTGGATTGGGTTTGTCATTACATTTTTTCTGTTGAAACATGGTCATTTTCTTCCTGAGAGACTGGCTGTTGAACAGGTGGAGGAGGTGTTGAAACCACATTTCTCATCACATAAGGTTCGAAGAGACTTGTCCTTTGTGAATATTTCTGCTGTGCCAATTCCAGATGGGATTGTGTGGGATAAAGTCATGTTTGATACATATGGTCCCACTGAAATAATTCAAATACCATATGTGCTAAAGTTATCTATGAATAATATAGTCATACCAGGCATTGTATCTGATGATTGGGATGTGAAAACAGTTGACTCAATGATGACAGAATTGTAATATTACACTGTCAATGAAAATGAAGATGTTTACCACTTTAGAGACAATTATGACGACATGTTTTGCTATAATTATTATGGGAACCATTTCATACATAGAGCGAGTATTTCCAAGACGATATTTGACTATACGCAGTGGGAACATTGCCCAACTCCACTGTATGGGAGTTCCAAAACGTACTTTGACAAATTTACGTATTTTTCTGGGTACCATCAAAAGAATGCTGAGTCGTATTACTTTAATTTAACTCCGACTAAAGATAAACAAATGTTATTGACCAACACAAAATTTATATATTCAGATTCCTTTGTTTCCCAGTTGTCAATCGAAGGTTACGAATATTGGTCAGAAAATGTTGATTTGAAAAGTGTTTGGGGAACAAAGAATTGGCAAACTAAGGGTAGAGAAAAACTGTTTAGAGCATGTCTCATTCCCGTTCAGATGATTTTTTTAAATGAAACTGTACAGCAGACCAGCTGCTTGGGTTTGGCTACAATCAGAGAATTAAACATGCCCAGTATACCTGTCCCTGCGAAATTTAGTAACTGGCAAAAGTACACTAATGCAACTTTTAGTGAGCTTAGTGAATGGGTCCGAAATGGTACATTTAACACTTCACTGACACGTCCAGGTGGGTGGTTATTGTGGCCAATAGATACCTACGGGTGTCATCAAAGTTTTGTCACTTCCTCAGGGGGTTTCTGAACGAGTAGGTCAGACCCTCGCTATTTATCACCAGAACATGCTGAAATAGTTACGACATACAGTGTGGGAAAATTATGCCAGCAATGGCTGAAATCATCCTCGCTAGATGCAGTTAAGACACATCTCACTCTCCTATCTAATGACACTGACCTACAAGATTTTTTGGCAGGCCCGAAGGTGCCACATAGGAAGCGTTTCTTGTATGAAGTATACAATGAAATTTTGAAACTTTCACAACAAGAAGCTGCAGCCCGGTTACGGCAGATAGATCAGGATAATCTGAAAAAAGCATTAGCTGTTGTGGATAATGGTATGCACACCTTGTCCGACCAGATTTACACAATTAAGAACATTGTTTCCTCTGCTATAGACATTATACAATCTGAAATGTCTTCTTTAAATCATGGACAGAGTCAGACCAGGTACATTATGCAGTTGGGTTGGACGCTTCAGACATTGAAGGCGGGTCACGTTCCGTGGCAGCACATCAGTGCCAGGGAAATATTTTTTTCCTTTAATTTTATGCGACAACAACAACTAATGGCTAAGAAAGAGGCGACTTATGTCATGCTTCACATTGGAAAGTTGGAAAGATTGCCTTTTACTGTGGCCGAGATTCCCTCTGCAGAATGGTTGATACATGGGGTTATTAATCTGCCTATTTCTACATTACAATTCACTTCTTGTTTGAAACATGTTCCGGTAGGCAGATATGAGAAGCTAGGAGATAGTTACATCCATGAGGTGTGGGAGCTTCCCTTCTTGTACAAATGCCTCAATGGCATGAAAGAGGTCTTTCTTAGTGGTAGTGAATGTGAGACTTCAGTCAGCCATTCGATTATGTGTAAGCAGCTGTCCTTGCATCGGTTGCGAATTTGGCTTGCTATCTGGAGGGAGTTCCAGTCCCCTTGATTAAACGCACGTTCCAGGTGCTTTCAAACAACAGCTACGTCCTCCTCAATAGTAAAGACTGTTGTGGTATGCGAGCCGGAATAGTTTACGTTGTTTCGGTCTCTAAGGTCGTTACTTGCTGCGGGAACGTGTTGTTTCCCCCCACTAGAATTAGGGAGGTAGCAGATATTTGGCCTCACATTGCTACTTCCAAGGTGAATTTTGACAAGTTAGCGGACTGAAAGCTTTGTTGTTTCAGAAGCATGTGGCCCTTACATCTGCACGCGAGACCTACGCACTTCAAGTGGCAAGGTCATCGGCGGGAATACAGTCCCTGTTAAATACCAACTTTCCAAGCCACTTTGGTGAACTCGTGGGACGTATATTTAATGCGAGGCTGGACTAGTAAATTTTTTCAAAGCCGTTGGTGTTGGTTTCATTCATACCTTCTCTTCCATATTCGGTTTGATACCTTCGGCTATTCATTCAATTTTCCGAAGCATTTTTGGAGGATTTCCAATAACTTTGGCTATATTGGCCGGCATTTTACTGTTGCTGTTGTTTTTACGCAATGGCTGTCCCGCCGCTTCGAGGACGATTGTGGGCGCTCCCATCAGCGCAGCTGTGTTGTGAACGCATGATACAGTATTTTGGAGCAACACTCCTGGAACATTTGGGGTGTGACTGGTCTCTGTCATTCAGACCGGTTTTGGATTGTGTGCAGCCCGTGTTTCGGTGCCGTTGGTGCTCTTTTGAACATGCACTAGACATCTGTCTCTCACGGCAATGCCCCCCAGTGGTTGATGCTGATCTGTTGGTGTTCCCGATGAGGGCTCATTACCAGACATGCGCGCTGCGGCTGCGTTTGCTTAGAGAAGCTCAATACGAGATACCCTTCCTGGCACTCCACAGGATGGTGCCTTGGTGGCTACTGAGGCTTTGGAACACAACTGCTCCCTGCTAGTCTTCGGCGTGGATTTTCCAGTTTTGTCATCTGCCGAAGTGGAGAATCTCCTGCTTTCCGTGACCACTGCTTAAATTGGACTTATTTTAAATTGACATTATCCCTTGATTTCGGCATTTGGCCGCATGCTCCTTTTTCAAATTATGAAATTCTGTGCTTATGTGTCCTCTTAACTTGTTGAAATTGGATAGAGTCTTACTTATATTTTAGCATAAGGACATTTTTTAGCTTTTGCTTCAACCACTTTCTACCGACAAGGGGAGGGTGTAGTGTAGCCGTTTTTAGTGCCATTTTAGTGTAGCGTTATGCACGTTCGGTTTTCATATTAGGCCTCTGTGCATTTTACCCTAGACACGTTTTTATTTCGCCTTGCACTGTTATTTTATAATAACCAGTTTTTCGGTCTTGTTTTATTCTTTCTATCACACTGTTTAGCCTAGTTCAGCTCTGTGTTCGCTAACACTGCATTCTTTCTCACTATGTGCTTCAGTCAAGGCTACAGTCTGGTACATTGCCGGTACACGTGGTAGACGTTTAGTCTCTGGTGTTTGTAGACGATACACATCCTTACGTAGGGACCTCTTCTTAGAACATTTGCGTGTTAGTCATAAAATCACTTTCTGGTCCTAGTACAGGCAGAGGAAGATTCCGACCAGGAACCTAAAACTAGATGCTGACTGTCCCGTTGCAGGTGCTGATGCAGCTTACAGGCCTTTGCTCAGCTATGAGGGTTGATGTCCTCCCGGGGAAACCTGAAAGGCAGGCTTAGAGCTTCCCATGCTGTGCTCATAATATAACTTAGAGAGAACTTAATATAGTTTCACTATGATAGCCTTATTCTTGGGCTTCACTCTCACCGTTACTATTTTAATCATACTGTGTTGTTTTGTTCTAGTTATCGCAGCTCATACCTTACTATATAAAATGCAGTCGTTTTATTAAACCAATCTTTAAAACTTAAACTGGCTTAGTCATTTTTATATGAGACAGCACTATGTATGAGAGCACTGGTTGTGACCTGAGTGACCACGACTTCCCTGGGAAGTAATAAGATGTCATGCGCTCAGCTGCCCAATTGTCCCTTCCCTACGGGAGTGATAAGGCACGGCTAGTTAGCCTGAGCATAACCCGGATTTGGGGTGACAAGGGTCCTTCACCGTGGGTCAGACTTAGTCCATCACACTGTGAAACGATCTTGCCCCCCAAAAATCCAGTAGTCTCATTAGGATAATGAGAGCCTACGCGACACCACCTCCCGTGACCCAGCGGCACCCCTCCCTGTACTGATGGCTGAGCCAGGAGATGAAAAATAAAATGATAGTGGAATTATTGTTTCATTTTTCATCTCCGGGCTCTTGGGCAGGAGAGCGACGCTCATCCGCCATTGCGGAGGAGCCGCCCCTGGGTACTAGTATTCCTGGTATGCTGATCTGTAAACTTAGGCCCATATTTAAGAAGTACTAGCGCCACATTAGCATCATTTTTTTAAATGCAAATGTTGTGTTAGGCTTCATAAATCACCCGCTGGATATGCAATGCACCACTTTATAACCCTTTGCACCCCATTATGCTTGCACCATGCATAATGTATGCAAAGGGGGTGTTCCCTCGTTAGGGGGGGGCAAAAAATAGTGCAAAGAAATCTAAAACATTTCTTTGCACCATTTTTAGCAGCTACTTTTAACCCCTGCTCGGAGATGGTAAAAGGGGGCACACCATTAGTTACAATGGGCCCCTACGTACTGTTAGGGTTAGCACGTAAATTTTGGACCTAACCCTGAAGAGTGCACCAATATCATCAAAAATGTTGATGCTATTGCCCCCTACCCCGCACCATAGTGCACCATATTTTAAATACGGCACACACATGGTCGCGGTAGAGGGGTGCTAAAGGGCCCCTTAGTCCAATCACCGGTCCCAAAGAGACAGGCCAAATAGGCATTGCACCACCCAACTAGCGTTGAGCTGAACCAGATGATGAAGCAGGCCACCTAGGTGGGTGAGGGTACATGTTCCTGAAGAGGGGATGTCCTCACTAGGATATGTAATACAAATAAGGACACTGTATACAAAAAAGCTACGCCACAAATATAGGCCTGTGGGTTATACTGGAACACCACATTTTTTATTTTCTGTAAATACATATGTACCTGACTACATAACTCCTCTGGGCATTTGTTGTGTTAAATATGGTATGCATCATTTTCAAAGCTCTATACTTCAAACAGCCAGTCTACCTACATTCAAAAATTATCATTATGGAAGGGTGGCAACTTATCAAAAAACGAAAACACACAATGTAAATCAACCTCACAAAAAGAAAAAAATAATGCAATTTCTCCAAGAATTCGCCCTTATATTATGTAACTGGTTAGTGGAAGACATCAGAAAACACGCAGTTCGCTCCCATTCCTCAAACCCCAAAAGATCTAACACTCCAAATCTGGTTTTTAAGGCTGATTATACTCTCCTTCCTGTTTTTTCTCTCGGGGATATCACTCTTTGTCTAGCCCCCGTTGATTCGCTGTTTTCATGTGATTCATTTAGCCAAGTCTACTACCAATGTAGCACGGATACTGTTATATGCATAATAAAATAAATCATACCAACCATTTTTTATAAGGAGGGCCAATGATTAGAATATGATGATCAAGTTTAAAACAGAAAAAACTTCAAAAATATGCAAATTATCTGGACTAACTGAAAGTAATAATATTGGAGAAGAGACAATGCAATGCATCCATGGGGATTAAAAAAACGAACCTGTTTGTTATGATTACTTAAATGCTTCTCTGAAACACAATCTTTGTCTTAATCTCCTCCCCACCACCTAGAAAGCTTTTCAAGTGGAACAGCCTGCAGCTATAACAATAAACACCTCAGTCGCAACCTGTCTCTTATTTGCATATAAGCAGCTTTAATTTTGATGAAATATGCAAATGTATGCAAAATGAAATTCATCTCATAATGACACAAGGCGATTAAACAATTTTTATGCTTAAATATTCTGTTTAATGAAATCAAACAGGCCTGCGTGTGTGACAAATTCACGTTTGCATGGAGAAATAAGTGGATTTTAAAATCAAAGACAGAACTACAAGCAGAGTATATTCTTGTGATGGACACTATCAGTTTCACAGTAGAAATAAAAATGAGAATTATATCAGGAGAATGGCAACAGCAAATTTAACATGAAATACACTTTCCTATAATTTACAGGGAAAATGCAGTAGCATCTTCTATATTCAAAGCTCCGACACTGTGAATTTGTAAATAAAATCGATAAAATTAAGTATATATTAAATTCAACTATATTTTAAGTTGCATGTTTTTCTCATCGACACAAACACCTATTTATGGATACCCTGGTCAAATTGAAGATCGATGGACCAATGCAGATGGATATATAATTGAGTATAACATGTTTCTCTAGCACATTCTAACGCATTTGATAATCATTTCCTCCTTTACCCACCCAAAAATGAACTAAAAACAATATAAATTTGAGAAAGATTCATTCTACATGACATTCATCATTGTTGCCAAGGGGCCTCTTGTGTTGTGTGTAACACTTTTACCTAGTCTTAACCGTTTTGTCCAACAACACTTTACATAATTTACAAGCGAACTAACAAGTCACAGAAAGCAACATTCTCTTTGCTAAAAGCGCCAGATTTATAGCAAAGTGTGCAGTGCAGAGTAGCTAGCCATCTTGCTGTGCTTCAACGCGTCACTGACAAGGGGCAGGTACGTCCTGTATTTTAGGCATTCAGCTCATTTCTGCTGGTGCAGAATGGGCTGTCTAGCACCAATGCAGGCACCCTTGCACCATAGTGTTAGGGTACCTGTGTTGCATGAAGGATTGTTTTCGTGCAGGAAGGGGCACCTTCCTGCACAAGAACAATCCTGGGAAGCATATTCTATGTGTATTGCAGAATGCAGCCCAGCATGCATAGAAAGAAAAAGAAATGAGGAGAAATAAGGATATTTCTCCTCGTCACACCTCCCCAAAGGTTTTGGGGCATTCCCAGATTTACAAATTCTTAGGGAACACCCATGCAATGCCGATGGAACGCCTTCCCAGGCAGAGTAAGGCAATACATTGATTTGTGCTACGTTACCTTACTCCTTATTTTTGGAGCCATTCAAAGCCATGCAGACCAGACTGAAGCAGTTTCAGGTGACAATGAGCCTCTTGGCTGCTTACGCTGATCGGGTAACCAACCTAAATAGTGGAAGTTTTTAAACTTAAGAATAACATTTTGGTGGTGTAGATATTATGGGAGTCATCACATTGGCGGTAAATCCCGCTAACCGCCGTGCAGAAGACCGTCAACACACACGCCGCGGACGCAGAATTCCGCCACAGATATTACGACCCACAGCTCGGAATCCGCCAAAATCCAGACACCCACACAAGTCCGCCACACCAAAGGTCAGGGATAAACTGGCGATAACAAAACCTCCACCGTCACGCCAACAGGAATACACCCACACTATCACGAACCATGAATCCACGCGGCGGTCTTTCAACTGCGGTATTCCATTGGCGGTACACACCGCCGCGCTCAAAATACACACACATTTACAAAACACAACCACATTGGACAATTCCAAATACACACACCTGATACACATACACACACCACACCCACACACTCAATACAATATAAAACACACACCCACATCACCCACAAACCCTTACGACCAGAAATTTAGATGAAGGCCAGAGAGACAGCACAGCAAAGACAACCCCACCATACAGAGGCACACAACACCATCACACATACACATCCACGCACAAAAAACCACACACCCCTAAACATCACCCCACACATCACAACACACACCGCCATACACATCACCCACACCACCCCATGGCACCGTAAAGACACCCCAGGTTTTCTGAGGAGGAGCTCCGGGTCATGGTGGAGGAAACCATCCAGGTAGAGCGACAGCTATTCGGATCACAGGTGCAGCACACCACCATAGCTAGGAAGATGGAGCAATGGCGCAGAATCGTGGACAGGGTCAATGCAGTGGGACAGCACCCAAGAACATGGGATGACATCAGGAAGAGGTGGAACGACCTATGGGGAAGGTACGTTCCGTGGTCTCAAGACACCACATCGCGGTTCAGAGGACTGGCGGCGGACCCCCACCTCCTCCCCCACAACTGACAACATGAGAGGAGCAGGTCTTGGCTATACTGCATCCTGAGGGCCTCGCAGGAGTAGCTGGAGGAATGGACTCTGGTAAGTCAAATCTTTCACTACTTCATCCCCCACCCTACCTGCATGCTATCACATACCCCCACCCTCGCCCTCACCCCCATCACTCCAACTCCTCACATATGTCCCACTACCACAACCCACCCATCCCAACACCAAGTGGGCATGCAACACCAAAGCATGGACACCCATCACCAATACATGGCCACTCCACATACCCACACACACCCCTAAACAATTATCACACAAGGTCCTACACAAGAATGCAAGCACTGGGGTACAGGGTCACCCACCCATTGCACACAATGACACACACAGAGGCAATAATTATGCCTTTACACCCCTGCAGGACCCCTACCCAACGTCACCGGACAGGAGGTTTCAGACATGTCCACTCCCCCCACAGAGGCCCACAGTGATGACAGCAGCTCTGTCCAACTGGATCTAGATGACCAGCCTGTCCCATCTGGGACCTCAGGACAGTCGGTTCCCCTCACACTGGCACAAACCACAACAGAGCATCCCCCCTCTGGAAACACCAGCACAGCACCCAGCCAGCAGGCCCATACCTCTGTCCCCAGGGCACGTCAAGCAGCAGTGTGTCCACCACTACAGGGAACCCAAGCTAACCCACCAACCCAACAACAGCAGGGACCTGGGGGCAGTGGCAGTGGGCACACGGTTCAGGGGACAGAGGCCCAGGAACACAGGGGAACTGGGAGGGCTGATGTGCGACAGGGGAAGGACAGGCCCAGGGAACCCACTCTCCACGAGGCCCTCTCCAACATCATGGGAGCCTACCCCCATTCTCAGGAGGCGATGGCAACTGTACTGGCCAAGTTTCAGGAGACCCAGCGGCTGCAGGAGGAACAGTGTTTGGGGTTCAGGGAGGAACTCAAATCCATCAATACCACCCTGGGCACCATTGTAGGGGTGCTGAAGGAACTCGTCAACACCAGGAGGGACACTGCGGCACAACAAGGGGCCCCTGACACTAGCCTGGACGATGAACTGCGCCCACCACCTCCGCCGGCGCTAGTGGACAGGAGGCACCGCCACAGGACCACGACACCAGCACCCCACCCCCTGCAAATGGAGAACCACCCCGGCAAACGGTCCCTGAGATCCAGGACAAAGACAGAGAACAATGCCAAGACCCCCGCCAAGAAATGAGACCACCCTGATTGTCATCCTTTTGTCCCACTTTGTCACCCTGTCCATCCATCATCTGCCCCAGCTCCACTTCCTATGCCCCTTTGGACAATGCACCTGTGAGACTAATAGACTGGACTCTGCCATGGACATTCCTCCACCATCACCCCTGCCCATTTTACAACCCCCTCCACTATTTAGCACTTAAATAAACACCCTTAAATCACAAAACCATCTTGAGTCAGTCTGTGCTTTTGAAAATGTGTATTTGCAATTACTGAGGTAAAATGATATATCCATTGTATTGTCAACACACCTATGTCACACAGCTCTAGTCCATGAGGAAACAAAGCAGATGTCACACAGTGGGACCTACATCTGTGAAATCAAAAGGGAAAGTGACAACTCAGGGTCCATACACTGGGTGAAAATGACAGACAGGTGAGAGGTAGAACAAGTGTATCAGATGTAGCAGGCAGTGATGTCTTCTTACCTGTGTTTCTGTTGTTGATATCCTCTTCTTCTGCTTCCTCGTCTTCACTGTCCACAGGCTCCACAGCTGCCACAAGACCTCCATCTGGACCATCCTCCTGCAAAAAAGGCACCTGTTGTCGCAAAGCCAAGTTGTGAAGCATACAGCAGGCCACGATGATCTGGCACACCTTCTTTGGTGAGTAGAATAGGGAACCACTTGTCATATAGAGGCACCTGAACCTGGCCTTCAGGAGGCCGAAGGTCCTCTCTATAACCCTCCTAGTTCATCCATGGGCCTCATTGTAGCGTTCCTCTGCCCTTGTCCTGGGATTTCTCACTGGGGTCAGTAGCCATGACGGGTTGGGGTACCCAGAGTCACCTGCAAATGTTGAGGGACAACTGTTAGACACACACTAACCCTTAGGGACAACCCCAGACCCAGACAACTATTCACACTGTATAGGGTCCATGTCCTCACCTAATAACCACACCCGGTGCCTCTGGAGTTGCCCCATCACATAAGGGATGCTGCTATTCCTCAGAATGTAAGCATCATACACTGAGCCAGGAAATGTGGCGTTCACATGTGAGATGTACTGGTCGGCCAAACACACCATGTGCACATTCATAGAATTGTAACTTTTCTGGTTTCTGGACACCTGTTCACTTCTGCGGCGGGGACCAAGGCCATATGTGTCCCATCAATGGCACCTATGATGTTGGGGATATGTCCCAGGGCATAGAAGTCACCTTTCACTGTAGGCAAATCCTCCACCTGAGGGAAAACGATGTAGCTGCGCATGTGTTTCAGCAGGGCAGACAACACTCTGGACAACATGTTGAAAAACATAGGCTGGGACATCCCTGATGCTATGGCCACTATCGTCTGAAAAGACCCACTTGCCAGGAAATGGAGTACTGACAGGACCTGTACTAGAGGGGGGATACCTGTGGGATGGTGGATAGCTGACATCAGGTCCGGCTCCAACTGGGCACACAGTTCCTGGATTGTAGGTGACAATTACATGTCGCTCTTCCATTGTCAACAGGTCCACCAGTGGTCTGTACGCCGGAGGATGCCACCATCTCCTCACCTGCCCCAGCGGACTGCTCTATGGAGGAGAACAGCGAGCAGAGGGTCAGCCCACACTACTTTATTGCACACATTTTTCAATCGGCTATGTCCATGTCTTAATGTGTATGCAAGGCCTAGATATGTGTGACGCATTTAAAATTAATGCCATGTGGCCCCCTGAAATGGCAGCTGCCTGACCTGTAATGGGGGACAAGGGGATATGAGGTAACTGCGCTGGCGTTCTACACCGTTGCGGTAGGCGGTCGAAGACCACGGTGCAATCCTGCATTGGTTAACATTGTACCCTATGGGTTCCAGGAGCCAATGGCGATGTACGCCAGCGGTGACGGTACGCACCGCCGCGGACGTGACCGCCATTTTCTATCTGTTCACTCACTTGATACCTGATCTTCGACAGGAGAGGACCTACACTGCAAGAGCTGCTGTGACCTCAGTCTGGAAGAGACAATGGCTCATGTGTCTGGGGAAAGGGCCCCTGCCTTCACCACGGAGGAGTTGGAGAAACTAGTGGATGGGGTCCTCCCCTAGTACACGCTACTCTACGGTCCTCCAGACAAACAGGTAAGTACACTGTGAGCATGCTGTATGGGCAATGCCTTTGTGGAGTGGTGTGGAAGGAAGATGGGGGGGGAGAATGAGGCATGCATGAAACAACAGTGAATTCATGTGCATCATGGCAAGGGTAGGAACGCGGTCCAATGACTGTGATGGTCCGGACGGTTATATCTTCTACTTTTCCCTGTACTATTCCTGTAGGTCAGCGCTCACCAGAAGAAGGATATTTGGTGTGCCATCGCCAAGGAAGTCCAGACCCTGGGGGGTCCACCACAGACGGAGCACCCACTGCCGGAAAAGATGGGAGGACATTCGCAGCTGGAGCAAGAAGATGGCAGAGGCCCAGCTGGGGATGGCCTCCCAATGTGGGAGGGGTACCCATCGCACCATGACCCCCCTGATGTTCCGGATCCTGGCGGTGGCGTATCCGGAGTTGGATGGGCGCTTGAGAGCATCACAGCAGTGACAAGGGGGTGAGTACACTCTCATTCAGCTGATTCAGCGCGCATTACGAGGTGTCTGGGTGGGGGAGGTGGGCTGTGGGTTCCCCTAGGCCAGGGTGAGTTTAGTAGGCAAGGTCCCATTGTAAGGCAGGTCATGTGGCACCCCACCCCACCAGTGTTCAGAGCCAACTACACCTAGTCAGGCTCGTGTGACTTCCATGTGTGCAGCAATTGGGCACAGGCCTTGTACCCCATATCCCTGTGATTAATTAGGGAACTCTAAGTGTACGGCGTAGTGCAGAGGTCTTCTGTGTCTGTAGTGTCCGCCAACAGTAGCGGTATTGCATGCACTCAACATGTCTTTCTTCTGTCTTCCCCCCCCTTTTTTTTGTCTCCCTGTTCTTGTGTGCAATAGCATCATCAGGCGGAGGAGCAGTGGCACCGGAGCAGGAGGGATCTGCATCCCACATGGCCCTGGAGGGCGAGACAATGGAGTTTGAAGGCACCAGTGGGACGGAGGGCGAGGGGAGCTCCACGGCGGGGACAGGAGCTGAGACCAGCGACACGGACTCCTCCTCTGATGGGAGCTCCCTTGCGGTGGCGGGCCCCTCTGTGCCTCCCGCATCTACAGGTACAGCTGCCACCCCCCCTACCAGCACCGCCCTCCCAGCAGCTCCTCAGCGTGTGCCCTGTGGCCGCTCACCCAGGAGGGTGGGCATCTCCTTCGCCTCAGGCACCTCAGCCCTTGCCCCGTCAGCCTGGATGCCCTCAGTGAGGAGGCCATTGACCACCTCAGATCCCTCACTGTTGGCAGTCTACCATTCTGAATGCCATTGAGGGTGTAGAGAGGCAGTTTCAACAGACCAATGCATACCTGGAAGGCATTCATTCTGGTCAGGCAGCCCAACAGTGAGCTTTTCAGACTCTGGCCTCAGCACTGATGGCAGCCATTGTCCCTGTGTCCAGCCTTCCCCCTCCAACTTCCTCCACCCAGACCCAAACCCCTGTACCTCAGCCTATCCCAAGCACACCATCAGACCAGCATGCACATGCCTCAACACACAAGGGAAGCTCTGGCAAACATAAGCACCACACATCCCACAGGCACTCATGCAAGCATCATACCCATGCAGACATACCAACAGCCACTGCCTCCACTGTGTCCCCCTCCTCCTCGTCTCCCTCCTCCCTCCTCCCTCCCTGTCACGTCTCCACTCACACCTGCATGCACTACATCCTAATCCACTATGTCCATCACCAGCACACCCATCACCACACACCGCTCACGTGCACTCACCACCCCCACTAACATTCACACATCCCCTGTGTCCTCTCCCAGTGTGTCTGTGAGCCCACCTCCCAAGGTACACAAACGCATTTACACACCCATCCAACAGCCATCCACCTCACGACAGCCTCCAGCCCATGCACCTTCACCCAAAGTCAGCAAACGTACACCTCCTACAACCACTACCTCTTCCTCCACTCCCAAATCCCCTCCATCTACCCATCCCAGTGTGTCTAAAAAACCTTTCCTGTCTAACCTTGACCTCTTCCCCTCACATCCCCCACCCCTTCAGTCCCCTAGGGCATGCCTTTCCAGGTCTCAACCCAGCCCCTCAGCCACCACATCAGCAGGAACAGTGGTGCCAGCAGTAACCGGCTTCTGGAGTGCACCAAGCAGCAGGGCAGCCAGTGTGCCAAGGAGCCACACCACGGACAGTCCCCCACCTCAGAAGCATAAGAAGTTGGCCACTGCCCGTAGGGAGAAGGGTAAAACACCTACCACCAAGGGCCCTCCCAGGACTACAGTTGGGAGTGGGAAAAAAGCTGCACCACCATCCAAGGTGGGGAAGGGGCACAGAAAAAAAGGGAAGTCGCCGCCAACCTGCACGGCGGACAAGACCGCTACCAGCACCGCTGCCCAGGACACCGCCACCAGCATCACCGCTGCCCAGGACACCGCCGCCACCAGCACCGCTGCCACATTGCAGCCACCAGCACCGCTGCCAAGGACAATGCCAACACCAGCACTGCTGCCCAGGACACCGCCACAGACTATAAATGGTGCAATACCTGGACTTGTATTATTGGTGTATATATTTGTTAATAGTGTATATATATTTTTGAGTACCGGATTTTAATTGATTGCAATCGATACAATCATTTCCTTTTGTCTTTGCATTCTTCCGGTGGGGTTGGGGGTGTGACTGTAATGTATCAACATGTATTAGTGTGTGTGTTGTAGTGGGTGAAGATGGGGGTTTGGGTTTTTCGTGTTGCGTGTGTGTGTCACTCTCTTTTCCCACCCCCCCTCCCCTGTGTCATAGGTGCAGTACACACCGTGGTCTTCGCCGCCGGCGTTCGTGCTCCTGGTAGAGGAGCAGTAAGACAAAGGCAGGAAGAATATAGAGTTCTGGCTCCATAGCGTCCTGGTTCCTCGTGGGGTGTGTAGAGGTGAGCATTTTCCCTTCCAAGTCCTGTTTCCACCGTGTTTTTGTTTGTGGTGAAACCGACCCGGAAAAGGTGGCGGATTGGCCTGTTGTAATACTGTGGGCGGTACATTGTCTTCTGCCTGTCTGTTGGCGGTTACCACCGAGGTGTTTGTTTGTACCGCCGTGGTGGTCGGAGTGTTAAAGTGGCTGTCTATGTTGGCATTTTCCGCCATGGTCGTGATTCCATTTTTTTTTTCGCCGGCCTGTTGGCGGTTTTACCGCTGCTTTAACACCGACCGCCAGGGTTGTAATGAGGGCCTATATTCCAAAGCACTGTCTCTAAAATCAAATTTTTCCGAAGGTTTTCTTGTAGGTAATTTGTATGCTCAAACACATACCGAGGCAATGTTTTCCCTCTGTAGTACTATTTTGACACCATGCAGTAGGTGACCTAACCCAGTGTATTATCCTACATTTTATCACCAGGTTTGATACTCACTTCACGGCTAAGAAGCTACGCTAGGTCTCTCAAGAGGAATTTACCTACTGTACATCCTGACGCAATAAGGTATATCTAAGTGGGCAACTCCACCACTTCCCACTTCATGATGCTGTGTTTCTTATGAAACTTTACTAATTTCGGGAGGTTAACAAAACAGGTGAATATTTTTTTAAATAGTAGGCCAAAGTTCTGCAAAACAACAAAATGTAATCACAGGCCACCTTTATTTGGAAAAACCAACACATTAAATTTTGGAACACTTCTAGTGCCTCAAGTTCTATGAAATCTAAACTGATAAATGTGACGAGCATGTAACTATAGTTAACTACAGAAATATGTTTTTCTGCCTGAAAATTGATTCAGCAAATGTTCTTGCTTTTATGTAAATGGCAGATGTTATCAGTCACTCTTTATTGCCAGTATTCTCAGGGGAGGAGCTATCATTATTTCTTTATTTTCATTTGTTTCTGAGTAACAAGATGATTGGTAGCAGTACAAATATATATGGCTCAAACACTGAAGGGTAAGGGGAGATACAAGGGTCATCAATGTAGCCTGTTTGTTTCCAGTATTCGCACTGTGAAATTCACCTTAACCATCAAGGAGTCCTTTTCATGCATAAGCCCTTGTACAGAGTACTATAGAAGTCAAATATGACTTATGCTGACATGTACCAGATCAGTAATTTCGCAAGAACATGCACTGATCAAGAGTGCATCATCCCCCAGTTTATTGATTTACTCTGAGGGGTCTCCAATCTTTTCATGAATAAAAGTTACTTCAATGAAAATGATATGGAGCTACTAATAATATTAGTGTTGTTGTTGTGACCAAATCAGTCAACATTGTGTTAGTCGCCACCTAATGCAAAAGTACCAACAGTGATCATCTCAGTGCAACAGGCAGGGTTGCTAGGGTTGCCAGTAGTAAAGTCAAAAAGGCTTTAATTTGGAATTCCTGTGTGTGTGGAAACAACTTAAAATACATTTTAATTTTGATTCATGTATATTTGTTGTAAGAAATTGAGGTACTAGTTAAGGGGGATGTCACACAACCTTAAGTAGTAAACTGTAGCCTCTTTGTCAGGGTGAGCCACCATGTCACTAATTAACCTGAGCTGAATCATCTAGTAACTATGGAACAGAGCAGGGGGTGGAACTTGCTTGGTCTAAAGTAGGCCTGTGTGGAGTTCGCGTCACAGCGCTATGTGGATTACAAAAAACACTGTTGCACTATGTGGAGTTTCGCTAGTTTGCGGAGTTTCTTGCTGAGCCTGTTCATGTGATGTTGAACCATACTGGCAATGCAAAATTGTATCTCGTGTTGGAATTCTCGTGCGAACGGCACCACGCAATTCCCATGGGCGCGGCCATCTAGTTTGTTGCTTGTTTATGGTGCTAGGGCTTAGTTTTATGATCCTCTCTCTATCGGTCCCATCCCAACATTTTAAAAACGTTTTTGCCTAGTTTCTCTTTATAATATTACCTTTTTTCTTTCTCTTTTTGTATTTAAATGTTTCTTCTCATTTTTTTGTGTTTTTGCCACTTTTTGACATTTTTCTTTTTTTTCTTTACTTTTTTTCTTTACTTTTTCCTTATCCCTCCTTCCTTATCTCTCCCCCTACCAATTCCCCAGCACCAAGGAACAGCAGGGCAGCACCAGTACCCTAACTGCCAGCTGCGGTTCTTGAGAAGGCGGAGACAGCAAGGGGTCCATCCCCGCAACATTTTTCAGAGGTGGAGGTGGCTGCAATGGTCATTTATGTCCAGTGCCACCTCCCCTCCACCTTGGCAGCAGGCCCGGATCTGGGTACAGCCTCTGAGAGCACCAGCAGGGGTGGGAGAGGGTGAGCCAGGCTGTGTGCCACAGGTCTGGGTTCCGGCGCACCCAGCAACAGCTGACACACAGGTGGGCTGACATCCTAGATCAGGAGATGGACCTGCTCGACCGGCTAGGCATCGAGATTGTGGGCTCGGTGAGTAAAAATCTATTATTATTAGTTGTGCTCTATGCTAATAGTTTTTCTTCACAAATAGCAAGCATACTGCTCAGTAACATGCAAGTAAGTTAACTTTATGTTACAAATATAATCTTGTGTAATTGTCATCTAGACAGATGCTCAGTGCTACCTAATTGTACTTCTTTTTGGTGCTTGCTTCAGCTGATTACAAAGTAATGCAAAGACTCCTCCAGATTTCTGTGTCCTGTTGAAGAGAGACATTGTTAATATATTAGTGTTGGTGATTTTGCATGTTCTCTCACTTCTCTGTGCCTTTCTTTTTTGTAGCTCATACAATGCCCATTGGCAAGCAATTTCCCAGTGCTGTGTAGTTTTGCATGCATCCAATCAAATGCATCAGACCAAAGACCTCCTTACCTTCAGGAAACTTCTCAGGACCTGGCTGTCAAGCAGTAGCATCACCTCCCCCGCCACCTTCTCCCCACTCCCGTCCTCAGCACCTTGAGACCCTCATGGGTGAGTAGTGCGCTTTACAAACCACTGATTGACTAATTGATTGAAAGTAAGATGAGAACTGTAGAAATCATTCATTACAAGTTATTAGTAATTCCAAATTGTAGATTGGAAATAAGGAATAGGGTTAGGAAATTTGAAATAGGAGCATGGTCCTTGATACTAATATTATTATATTATCCAGGCCCCTCAACCTCTGATGTAGAAATGTTACTGCGTTTGCCTTTTCCTTAAAAAAAAAAATCTTGTTGGAGAGATTATTTATTAACAGTACCACTAAACTTTGCAAATCTTTTTTCTTACATCATCCAGCATCCAGGGGCCGGAGGAAGGCTGTTGAGGCGGGTGAGACGGCTGATGACCCCTCCACAAGTGCTGGGGCAGAAGGGTCTGCTAAACCCAGTAAGTCCTCCTGTTGTTGTTAATATTAATATTTATTTCCCTAACTTTTTCCGATACACGCTTGGAATTATTACTGTGCCTGTCTCCTCATTTTTTTCCAACTCTACTTTGATTTGTCTGTTTCATAAAATCTTCTTATTCCTGCATTGTCCTATTTACTAATTTTCGATACTTTGAGTTTCTTTACTTCGAACTGTCTGGCTATGATAGTCTGTCTTGTTCTGCTTCCCTCTCCCCTTATGTATCTTATCTTGTGGTGGGGTGGTAAGGCTCAAAGGAGACATGTACTGAAGATTGCATGCCCATGTAAGGTATTCTACACATGTTTCGTGAAAACGTAGGCCTGGGTGTAGTTAACGCAGGCTGGTTTAGCGGAATTACACAGAGTAAAAAAAAAAAAAACTCTGTGTGATTCTACGGAGCCAGAGTTCTGTGCCCTGCGGATTTCTCCTGAATGCACCCATCTCGGAAGCACTAAGCAGGGTCAGGCCTAATAACCCAGGCCCGCCGCTGCTTAACGCTTCCAAGATGGGTCTATTCAGGATGGCTGCAGGCAGTGAAAGCTGGTGTTTTAGGCCTCTCGTGCACCGGCCAGTCCCAGGACAGGACAGCGCACAAGAGCCTTGAAACAGCACCTTTCTTTCGCTGCCTATGGCCCTGTCCTGAATTCAGGCCAGGACCATATGCAGTGAAAGCTGCCAGGCATGTTGTGCCCTGGCCGGCCCCAGAGGCATGAAACAGCATCTTTCACTGCCTAGGGCCCTGGCCTGAATTTAAGTCAGGGCCATAGGCAGCAAAAGCTGCTGTTTCCGTCTTTGTTTGTGCACTAGTGTAACAAGAGAAACATTGAGTATTTTTTGTTTTCTAGACTAGAATTTAGTTTGATAGCTAAATGGACTTTTTGGGTCTTCTTTGACAAATGTGAACAAGAAAGCAGAGCACCAGAAAACAAAGCTGTGTGAAAATGCTGCCAAACAAATTTCGGTAAGTGTGAAAAAGGGAAGGGGGAAAACAATCACTTTCAGGAGAAAAAAAATATCACCAATTATTACTTTTATACTACCAACATTGTAAATCGATCACAACACAAACACAAGCCAGCGTAATATATTTAAACAATATAAACATCCATTCTCAATATCTGCCACCACTAGACATGAGTCACACCAACCATCTCAATTCTCAACATTGAAACAAGTATCCCTCATGTCAATTGTTGAAGTATATAGAACATCACTTACCTGTTCCAATCAAGCGTAGTGGCACATTGCTGATCCTCTTCGATTCAGGAAACAAAACACACATTGGACACTAAGGTAGAAACCGCCAACAGAGGAGCGGTCCGGACCGCCATATAATGATCCAAACGAAACACACGCATCCCGCGAACCACTCACCGCCAGGAGAGGAGTGCCGACGACGATGGCAGAATCCGCCTACAGACCGTAGGAAAGGCCCAACCCGCCCATCAAATTATGAACCACCATTCCGCCGGCAGTTCTGGGGTGGGAACCACCGCCACACATAGCCAGGTGGAAATGAAACAAATATGAGGAACCACGCACCGGAGTCCCACAGAACGCGCTGCGGCAGCCATGGATAGAGAGCTGCAGATCATGCCAGCCCTGCTCCTTGCCATATACCTCCACGACCGAGACTGCCAACGAAGACGATGACTGTAAGTACTGCAACCTATGAAACAAGGGAGGAAAGGGCACAGTTTCATACCCACCCACTCCACCCACCCTGCAACGCCCCCCGAACCCTTCACATCAGCACAAGTCATACACCCCACAGCAAGAGGTACTTACCCGACACAAGCCTAATCCCACTTGACCATGGTACATACAAAAGCCCCACACCCATAAAAAATGAAACAAATGACCAGGGTTCAATGGTGTGCAGCCCAAACACAGGCCACACAGAAACTTTAATCGCAAGCTCACAGAGCCAAACAGTCCAAACAGGGCCAATGGCCAGTCCGTATCGTGACAATTGTCATGGGCCACAACGGGCCCAACCTAACTCTAACAAGTGCTTGGTACTCCACATAATGGGGCACCAGATGGGCATCCAGGCACCTCACGGAAGAGGGGCAAGGGGTGGTGGTGGTGGGTATTTTCGGCTGGGGTGGGTCTTTGACTTTCTTTGGGAAGGTGGAGGAGGGTGGGCTTCTCCTTTGAAGGGGGCGGGGGCTGTTTGGCTCGTGTAGAGCTGAATGGCCTAGGCTCTGTCCGGGCCTTTTTCTTATCTGGGGAAGGAGCATGGGAATGTGAAGGGAGGATAGGGGTGGGCTGTGATATGGAAGGAGCGGAAAGAGGTGAGCACGTTTGGGGACAAAACGGGGTGGGCCAGTGGGTTGGAAGAGGTCAGCACAGGAGAGGAAACGTTTCTTTGGAGCAATTGGGGTGGGTGTGGATGAGGGCATGGGAGTGGAGGCAGAGGGAGTGGATGGATGTGGTGTAGGGGTGCGTGTGGTGGATGCAGGTGACTGCTCAGAATGCTGCTGTGTGGTGGATGTCTGATGGGTGGGTGTCTTGGTGCGTTTGTGTGTCTTGGGAGGTAGGGGGGTGGACACAGTGGGAGAAGACAGACAGCTAGTGTGGATTTATGTTGTGTGGGTGTCTGCTACAGTAGAGGTGGTGAGTGCGGGTGTGGTGTATGGGGTGCATGTATGGCTGTCTGCTATTGTGGTGAGTGCAGGAAGAGGAGCAGTAACAGTGAGTGAAGGTGCAGTGCTCAAGGGTGTGGATGTAGAGGGGACAGAGAGGGAGGCGGAAGAGGTGGGCACACTGGGGGAAGTGGACGTTGTTGTGTGTGCAGGTGTCTGTTGGCTGTGTGAATGCTTGTGGTGGGATGTGTGGTGCTTGTGTTTTGAAGTGTGCTTCTTGTGTGTTTATGTGCTTGTCAGCGTGTCTGAATGTGTGCCTTGGACGGGTGAAGGGAGTGGGGTGCTGGAAGGGGTAGAGGAGGTTGGAGGGGGGACGGAATGGCCAGGGAAACTGGCTGTTGTCCGAGAGGAGGCCAGAGCCTGAAAAGATCTCTGTAGGGCAGACACGGCACCATGAATGCCATCCAAATAGGCATTTGTCTGCTGCACCTCTGATGCTAGCCCCTGGATGGAATTGACCATGGTTGTCTGCTCTACAGAGATGGTTCTCAGGAGGTCAATAGCCTCCTCTGTGAGGGCAGCAGGGCTGACTGGGGCAGGGGAGGAGGTGCCTGGGGCGAAGGAGACGCCCACCTTTCTGGGTGGGCGGGCATGGACAACTCGGTGGGGAGCAGAAGGGAGGGAGGTGATGGAATGGGGGGTGGCGGAAGACGTAACGGTAGTGGTGTGTGCACTAGGGTCCGCCACCGCCAGGGGGCCCCTATCGGAGGAGGTCTCAGAGCCACTACCTTGTGTGGTAGTAGCCTCCCCCATGGAAGTTCCCTCGCCCTCCCACCCACTGGTCCCCTGGGTGTCGGTTGTCTCTGCCTCGGAGGATCCGTGGGCTACTGCCTTCCCACGTGCCGGTGCCTCAGGTCCCTCGCCTGATGTTGATGCTGTACCAAACCAACACAAGAGAACAGGGATGGGGAGCCAAAACAGGAGAGACACTTGTAAATTGCTGAATGCAGGTACATAATGGCCAGACATACACCCAGCCAGAAAACACACCCAACAGGCAGCACCGTTCACTATTCCCATGGCCATGCCCCTGACTACTGACCAGAATACTGCTCTACACCCATCCCCTGAAATACCTAAGGAGCAGAAGTAGGTGAAACCTGACAGAGACACCCCTACACCCTTTGGGGGACATACAGTAGATGGACACCAGTCAAATTCCCTGCCTCTAAGTAGCATGAGCCCTATTGCACACCCAGACATCCTTCCAGACTGAAGTATGATCAATAGGTACTCACCACCTTGTGACTGCTGTGCAGCCTTCAAGCGCCCATCCAGGTCTGGGTATGCCACCACCATGATCCGTCGCATGAGGGGGGGTCAGTGCCCGACGGGCACCCCTTCCACGTTGGGAGGACTTCCCCATCTGGGCTTCACTAATCTTTCGCGCCCAGCACCGCAGGTCCTCCCACCTCTTTCTACAGTGGGTGCTCTGCCGGTTGTAGACCCCTAATGTCCATACCTCCTTGGTGATGGCATGCCAATGTGCCCTCTTCTGGTGGGAGCTGACCTAAAAGGGCGACACAGAAATGGAACACAGAGGTCAGGCACTTGCACGGTAGGAACAGCTGGCTAATCGTCCACTACGGGACGGACAGCACTCTCAGACATACAGGACAGTCGCACGCAGCGTGCCATGCACAATGGCCCATGCAGGCTCAGAGGTGCAAAAATATGTGCAATCAACACCATCCATTACACACACACACAGTGACCCCGAAACCCAGACTCACCTGTACCTCTGGCCATCCATACAGTTTTGCGTACAGGGGCAGGACCCCATCCACTAGCTTCTCCAGTTCTTCCTGGGTGAAGGCCGGGGCCTTTTCCCCTGCAACATGTGGCGCATCCATAGCCAGAGGCAGTCCACAGCAGTACACAGAGTGGAGTACCTGTCCGCACGAGACCAGGGAGTCAAGTGATCAAACGATGACGAATGTGCGTATGTTCAGCGGCGGTGTGCACCGTCACCGCCGGCGGCGATCATGATACGCCAGGATTCCCCATTGGCATCCATGTTAACCCATGAGGGTGCGAACAGCGGTAACCACCGCCTTACGCTGTGATGTCAACCGCTAGTGATATGAGGTCACTTCCACAACGAAAAGGCAGAACAACAGTGGGCAGACATTTGGCTCCACCTACGCATCTACAAGTAATTAATACTCACAATGCAGACCCTACTAGCCACATGAAGCACCTAGACCTCTGTCCATTCAGTATTGTAGCACATATTAAATACTCTGTTCCCCCATTGTGATGTACATGTATATCTGTCAGGTAGCAGTTATTGTAGAGACACCGCAATGAACATTGCCATGCACAAATGATGACGTGTATGCCTATGTATGTGTTTTCATCACTCCCTTTTGTAACCCCTCGTAGGTACTAACCCTTGTGGCGAGGAAGGGCACCATCGGTGTACGGACCACTTGTGGATATGGGGACCATGGTGGAGCGTCAGATCATAATCACTTACAGACTCACACATGCAACTATTCAGGAACTTTGTGCATTACTGGATCCTGCACTAACTAGTAATCAGCATGCCATTCCAACTGAAGTGCAGGTGCTCTCCGCACTCCATTTCCTGGCCACGGGCTCATTTCAAGTGACAGTGGGCATGGGTGCTGGTTTTTCACAGCCAATGTTCAGCCAGGTACTGACAAGATTTCTGAATGCATTTGTACAACATCCGCAATCCTATGTGAGGTTTCCCCAAAGTACTGACCTCCCTGCCATCAAGTCTGACTTCTATGCCTTTGCCAACATTCCCCATGTCATAGGTGCCATCGATGGCACACACATGGCAATCATCCCCCCAAGAGTGAGTGAACAGGTGTACAGAAACAGGAAGAACTTTCACTCCATGAACATCCAACTGGTATGTGCTGCAGACCAGTACTTTTCCCATGTGAATGCTATGTTTCTAGGTTCAGTCCATGATTCATTTGTGTTGAGGAACAGTAGTGTGCCACAGAAGATAGAACACCTACAAGAGGACAGAGGGTGGATCATAGGTAAGTGTGCCTGTCACTAACTGAATCATTGCAGAAAACCAGCCTGTCTGACTAAGGGACATAACAATGACAAGTCTGTATTACACCATTTTGTAGGTGATTCTGGCTATCCAAACTTGCGTTGGCTCCTGACACCAGTGAGGAATCCCAGGACGGATGCAGAGAGGAATTACAATGAGGCCTATGGATGTACTAGGAGGGTAATAGAGTGAACTTTAGGTCTCCTGAAGGCTAGATTCCGGTGTCTACAACGTGCCAGTGAGACATGCTACCCCCCTCTTGGAGGTGGAGGGTGCTATAGGTCCTGATCAGCTACCTCAGAGAGGTGAGGGGAGTGATGGTGAGGATGAGGAAGGGGAAGATATCAATTCCAGGAACCAACTGATCCAACTCTACATCCATTAACTGTGTGGAACGTAAGCCTGTCATTGGGGTTAGTGACTAATACTGTCAGTGTGCTCTGTCATATGGGGGGGTGGTCATGATAGGCAATACATGGCCCACTTCTGCATGGTACTGACTGAAAATATATGCATTCCCTCCTTGCCACCATTTGGGCACACAGGACTACCATCATGCACAGGATTGACAATAAAGTTGTTCTCTGCCAGTTGCATCCATGCTCCACTTTGTTCACAATTTAAGCCAGGGGACAGTGTTACAGGTGTGAAATGTGTTTTATTGGTAGAAGTGAGTGAATTGTGCTATTTACAGTGATGGGAGTCTTAAGGGTGGGGGTCCTCAAAACCAACATGGTGGCAGCCTTGTTGGTGGTATTGATGGGTCCATTTTGTCAAACAGTACTTCAAATTGCCCTCAGCTAAGTATTGTTGGGCAATGGGTGGGATGGTTGCTTTGCATTTGTAGCAGAGTCAATTGTTGGAGGGGGCCTTGTTCTTAGCTTGGTTTCCAGTGCCATATCTTGGCCTGAGAGTACTTTTGGGTGCCTGCTGTGGAGCTTCTTGGGGTGACATGGTTAGCCCTTGGGTTTCCTGGGAGGGTAGTTCCTGGGATGTTTCTGCTGCTTGGGTCATCTGATGCTGGTTGTCCAGGGCTGTTGTGGGGTCCTCTTGTCCGGTGTGGGTGTCAGACTGGTTTTTGACCAACTACAGCAGTGCTCCTGATATGGTGGCCATTGTGGCATTGTGCTCTTTCCACTGCTCCATGGCCTGTTGGTGTTGTTCCTGCTGCATCCTCTGACTTTACTCCAGGGTGGAGACAATCTGTGCCAACCTGTCTTGGGTATGCTGGTAGGCCCCCAATACCTCTGAAATAACGTCCTGGGCTGCTGCATCCATCCTGTGGCCTCCCCCCTGGCCCACTGAGACCCTTGCACTTGCCCTAGCCCTCTGTGCCTGTGTCCCCTGCACAGGTCTGGCAGTACCACTTGTACTGGGGCCCTCGCCTTCCTGCATGTTGGGAGTGGGAGACTGTGGCCTCTGTACCTGTGTTCCACCAGTCTGTGCCCTGGGTACACTGGTGTGGGTACGCCTGCCCTGGGCTTCTCGTCTTGACTGGGTGGTAGGGGTGACAGTGGTTTCCTGGGTGAGGCAGCTGCATGGTGAGAGTTCAGGACTGTGTGAGGGGCCTGCCTGCTCATCAGTGTCCAGGGATCCTTCACCAGTGTCTTGTGAGGTGCCTCTGTCCCCCTGGAGGGCAGTGGCACTCCTTGTCCCGTCCGTTAGGGTTGCATGGGAGGTGGTGCCTGTTTGGAGACATAGACATGTCTGTTACATATGCATGAAGGTTTGAGGTGTACAGGACTGGGTTATTTTGTGCTGGTGTTACTTTCAGTGGCCTTCCAGGGTGCCTTTGTGAGGTTGACATTACATTTAGTGCCAGTGTGCGGTTGCATTGTGGTGGGGTGTATTGTTCCATTATGGGTACGTGCAGGGGTGGGTGGCTGTGCACAGAGGGAGTGATGTGGGCCTGTTAGTTGGTTTGAGGTCATGCAGGGGGGGGTGGATGTAGTGGGTAATGGCTGGGTGGGGTGTAGGTCCAGGAGGGTGTCGGTGGGTTGGGGTGGTGCATTCATTGCAGCTGTGTTAGATATGGGGTAATTGTAGATGACTTATTCGAGTCCATTCCTCCAGTGAGTCCTGTGTGTCCCTCTGGGTGCAGGACGGCCATTACCTTTTCCTCCCAGTCGGTGTAGTCGGTGGTGTTGGTGGTGGTCCTCCCCCAGTCTTCTGCACTGTGATGTGGTGCCTGGATGCCATGCCCCGGACCTTCCCCCGCAGGTCGTTCCATCTCTTCCGATGTCATCCCTGGTGCGTGGATGGTGTCCCACTGCATTCACCCTGTTCACAATGGTCTGCCACAGTTCAAAATTCCGGGCGATGGGTGTGTGCTGCACCTCGGCCCCAAATACTTGTGGCTCCACCTTCAAGATCTCGTCCACCATGGTCCTTAACTCCCTTTCGGTGAAGTGTGGATTTTTGGGGGGGGGACATGGTGAGTGTGGTGGATGGTGTCGGGACTGGGAATGAGGTAAGGGTGCTCTTCTGTGGGTCAGAGTGCGTCTCCTGTATGCTGGCGTTTGCTGTCTGGCTCTGGTGCTCTCCGGCTTCTAGTCCTGCTTTCGTTGCAAGGGATTGTGGGGTGTGTCTGGGGGTGTTTTATGGGGTTCTGGATGTGTGTCAGGTGTGTGGGTCAGACGCCTATCCAATGTGTGCACTTCCTGCTGTTGAGTCCACTTGCCGCCCATGGCGGTCGCAGCCGCAAATGGTCATCCGGCCTCCACTGTCCGCCAAGGTGATTTGTGCATCATTATTTGGAGGGCGGAATGTGGGCATGCTTGGCAGTGGCGGGGTGAGGTGGTCCAGGATTCCCGTCGACAGAGTGATGGCGGGGAGTGGTGGTCTGGGGATTTTTGGCGGGGTTGGGGTTTTCGTTCATTATATGTCGGGTTTCTATTCACCGCCAATGGCGGGATTCTGTTTACCGCCGACACGGTGGTCGGTGGTCTTTCCCGTCATGTTAATAATGACCAACTAAGTTGTAAATTAAATATGTGGGGCAGTCCCGCTAGGGAACAAAAGAAAGGATAGGCACAGAACGGAGGAGGGCATTGTCTCTCAAATCTCCTTGAAGTGATTTTGGTGGGCTTGGGGGCTTCTTCAATGCACACTGGTCCAACTATAATTTGGCCATACATGTTCCTAAAACAGTTGTGATTCATAAGTAATTTTTAGACAGAAACAAACAATATACACTAATAAGGTTCCAACAGCCAGCTATTTGTTTCTCAAAGCTGTTCATATTAGAAAATAGAAAGCTCTATAATTCCCCAGGTCTAGTCAGAGAAGTAGAGTTCATCCTCAAACTCAGGTGTTTCACCCAGAAGTTGGTCAGCTAACACACTACCATGACCTGAGTCTGACCAATCATCACCCTCATCCACTTCCTGTTGTCCTTCAGGTATTCTGTCATTTGGTGGTGTAAAGTGCTGATTCATTTTGATCATGGTCAATCTCTCGACATTTTGGGGCACAAGACTCGTCCTTCTCACCGTCACAATTGCACAAGCTGCCCTGAAGACACTTTCAGTAGACACACCGGATGCAGGTAAAGCAAGATACTTTATTGCCAGCCTGCTGAGCACTGTTCATTGGTGCCTCTTCCCATACCAAAATACCAGTGGGTTTTGACCCAGATAGACCTCAGTTGGGTCATCAAGTTAGGCCTGGATCATCTGCTTAATAGTCATTGGTTCTCCACCTTGCTCGAGCTCTGTTGCCTTCACCACTATGGTGAACTTAAGCCCTGCCTTTAGAAACCAGTCAAATTCAGATTTTGGGGCTGCTGCTCCTGTAGTTGTTTTTGCTGGTGACGATGTGTTCTACTTAAACAGACGTAACATGCAATAAGTAGAATTCCAATGTGTTGGCACCTCATGTAAGAGGGCTGTAATTGGCAATCTATTATCACACTGGATAATCCCCAACAGCTTGCAGGCTTTAAACGAATGGCTAAAATGAGTGCAAATTCTTCTGCATGTGGACAGTAAGTTACTGACTTGAGGTTCTTTTTTTTAGGAAGTCCTGTACAAAGATGTTTATGCATTGCGCCAAACACAGGACTCTGAATTAGCCACCTTCTGACATGGCCTTAACTACATTACTGCAATTGGCTGTGGCAACAAATCCAATGTTAAACCCTCTGGGGCACAGCCATTCAAAGACCTTGTTATTAAAGTCATTCAAGATGTTTGCAGCCGTATGGGATTTCTCCATGGCAAACATAGCTACTGTTGCATGCTTCTGAGCATCAATAAAAATTTCAGCTGTGTCAGCACCTGCAGATATCCTGTATCTAACCCCCACAAAAGAGATCCAGTGTGCAGTGATGCATATGTAATCAGTTGCTTAGCAACTGGTCCACATGTCAGTCATCAGGTGAATTGCCTGGACAGCACTCTGCTGCAAAGCTTGTCCAACCAACTCCAGCACATCGTGATGTAGCGCTGGAACATCAACTCTGGTGAAATAGGTCCAGCTGCGAACCTTCCATTTCAGGGAGATAGCCGGCACAAATTCTAGAAAATCCACTTCTTCCACAAAAGAAAATGGGAGGAGGTCCAATGCTAACATTTTAGCCAGCTTCCCCTTGTACAAAGACGCTGTTGGGTAGTTGCGTTCGTACTGCCCCTCCTGCCTGAACATGGCTGTCATCGTAGCCTGGATTTTATTTTTGCTGGTGCCACTGATGCAGGTGACCTAGAAGGTGGTGGTAGGCTCAATGTGTGTCTCAGGGGGGCAGCCACTGTAGGTTCTTGCCTTGGTGTTTCAACCTGACTCTGAGTATTCCTGTGCCATTGCTATGTTGCTCATGTGAGCGGCGATACTACTGCACTGCTGGGGACAGGGCTGATTTCTGTACCAAAAAGGTCACACTCTTCTTCGCCTTCCACTATGATCGGATCAGATTCCCTGCTTTCAACACCTTCACTAACATTACTTGGAGGCTTTTTCTTTTGGTCGCTAAGGTGCGCCTCCCAGTGGATTGTGTGGTGTTTTCTCAAACGGGTTGTTTAGCCTCCAGTTCCATAGTTTGTACCAAGCTTACCCCGACTAACACTTGCTCAGCAAATAGAGCGCATGGCAATGTTTGGCTCCTTTTCACTAACCATAAAGAAGTCCCAAACTGGGGAGGTCAACTTTCTAACACTGATGCCAATGTCTGAAGAAGTGGTGGTAGGTTGATTTGGTTTTGATGATGTTTGCCTCTCTGCAGTGCCTTCTTCTACTGAGGTGGGTGTGGATGTAGGTCACACCTGGGGCCTTTTAAATATGGAAGCTTGTGGAGGTGGCGGTATCAATGCCACATCTCTCGGAGCAGGTTGAGAACATGGGGTAATGTTTAACTCCAGTGGGGCTGGACTAACATCCATAAGGACTGGCTCATTGTCAGGCTTGTCATCCTCCTCTTCTTCATCCATAACTCTCAGGCTTTCAGGAACCTTTCGTTTCACTCCTTGCCTCTCCTGGCGTGTCTAAGACTGAGGTGGCATCCAGGTGGAGTCTTGATCATCAGAAGGGGGGCTTGAGGAAGAAGATAGTAGAGATGTGGAAGGTAGTGGGTCTTGTGAAAGAGGGGCTTCTTCGGTTTCCTCTGTATGAAGCTCCACATCCTGATGTGGACCTACTTTAGGAGGAAATGCTATTGCTGGCTGCGGCTGTTGTTTAATGGCCTGAGTTTCCAGCAATGATTGGGTACTACTTTGAGAAAGAGATAAGTCCAATTCAATGTCACTGCTCATCGGTGTTCCTGTGATTAGAGAGGCTACCTCTGGGCCAGACATGGGATTGGGCCTACTTTGGAATGGGACTGCTGATGCAGATGTGGTGTTCCCAGCTTGCTCCCCAGAGGCTAGTGCGGCAGGCGCACATCGTGGTCCAAAACATTTCTGGGGCAACATACCAGAGGTGGGAAGCTCCTTCTTATCACTGACTGCTTTCTTGGTTGCAGCTTTCTTTTGGGCGGTCTTGAAGCTGTCAGGTGGCAGTAGCACTTAGCTTTAGCAGCTGAAGAGATGTCCGTGTGGTCATATGACTGTGGTTATGCGTCACATTGAGCACAGGCCTTCTGTCTGGCAGTACTGTGGGTAATGTCTCTTTCTCTTTGTGCACCTTAAACCAAACATGCAAGAAGGATCAGTGAAACATGGCATTGTTGTTGCAGTTGCATTATTAGTAAAAACACACAATATCATGGAATGGTTACTTAAAAACATATAAATAATTATGAAAGTGTATCCATTCGTAAAAACACACCAACATTAAATTTCATTACCATGTAAGTCATGAAGGATAAGAAAGAGCAACAACTACAACATACAGAATGTAAGTGTTAGCTTTATCTGTCTGCATCAAGTTGGCATGTGGCACTCAGGGAGGTGCTGGTGACAAATGGAATAGTAATAGTCCTTGAAAAATGTAATGTTATGAAATGCAGTGCAACTGTACGCCTTTGGCAGATATGGGTCTCATGGGAAAAAAAATGAAGAAAAAAAATAAATTATGTAAAAAAAACAAAAAGCACCCACAATGTATAGAAGGAAAAACAAAATATTATCATTATTATTATTAAACTGATATTATAAAATTACATAAAACAAATCTTGTGAAAAAAATAGAAGAAAAAGATAATCATTTTTTTAATAGATTGCAATTGCTTATGTACTAGGGGCAGGGCACTAGAATGGAAAACCACAGGGATTTGGGAGGCAAGGAGTGGTGGAGGTGAAACATGCAAAAAAAGTATATAAATATAAAAAAAACTGCTCATACACCACGTTTAGTAATAAGCATCATTGACCTACTAGACTTTAATACATAACACATAAAATGGCTGCCAGCCACATTGTCAAAAACAACCAGCAAGGAGGCAAGGCCACCAACTCATGCAGGCTTAAAGCAGACTGAATGCCTACACAAGATGGCCACCAGCCACATGGTCAAACAACAACCAGCAAGGAGGCATGACCACAACAACAAAGAAGAACATATGCAGGCCTAAAGTACACTGGCTGCCTACACAAAATGGCCACCAGCCACATGACAATACAACAACTAGCAAGGAGGCATGGCAACGGCAACAAAGAAAAACACATGCAGGCCTACAGCACACTAGCTGCCTGCACAAATTGGCTGTCAGCCACCTGGTCAACCAACAACAACCAGCAAGGAGGCATGGCCACCGCAACAAAGAAAAACACATGCAGGCTTAAAGCACTCTGGCTGTGTACACAAAATGGTTGCCGGCCACATGGCCAAACAACAAACAACAAGAAGGCATGGCCACCACAACAAAGAAAAAATGCAAGACTAATGGCTGCCTAAACAAAATGACCAACAGCCACATCAGACAACAAGAAGGCATGACCACCACAACAAAGAACACATGCAGGACTACTGGCTGCCTTAACAAAATGGACAACAGCCACATCAGACAACAAGAAGGCATGACCACCACAACAAAGAACATATGCAGGACTATTGACTGCCTAAACAAAATGGCTAACAGCCACATCAGACAACAATCAGGATGAATAGAAAACATGGAGGCCTATAACAAACACTCTCATGCAATGGCCAGACAAAGAAGGCATTGGTACAGGAGAACAAAACAGCATTAAGTCAGTATTAGCAATTCCAAAAACTTAAATTAAAGGGGCTACAGAATTTTACAACAACAACACACAACATACAAAGGCATCAAGTACTATATTACTCCTCCATACACCGTTTGCAGAACAAAATGTGAAATACCACCAAATAACATTTTGTTATCTTTAATCCAATGCCATCCATAGTGTTTCAGTTCCATAGACACCACAAACAGTTGTTTTTCATCATGCACCCATGACTAGTACTGGGCCTACAGCTGGAAGGCCTATTACACCGGCACGCTAAGCCACTTTACATTAACATTCAATTTAATGAATATTGCAAATTTACAAAAGAGAACATGGAGCAAATATAGAACAAAAATGACAAGTAAATAAAATAACTAGCACACAAAAGCAGGCCACCCACCAACATAAATTTAAAAAAAAATGAATAAAAGTACAGATAAAACCTGGTGTGTTAGAAATGGGGTTTCTGGTTGGCTAGAGTATGCACAGAAGACAGGCAGAACCCACTCACTCTAGTCAGGGGGTTACACACCCAGGATAACCCCTGCTCCCCCCTTGGTCACATGGCATGAGCAGTCAGGCCTAACCCGGAGGCAATGTTTAAAGCGTTTGCACAACACACACAACACACATGACTAACTATCCCCACCACAAAGGAAACACCACACCAAGTTATATAAAAATAAACTGTATTGTACACAACCTCATTAGACCAAACACAACATGTCAGTAATACCCTGCTACCCAAGCAGTTGTCAGAACATTACACAGTACTGTTACTCTGCAGAAATCAGCAGTAGTCACATATAACACACAGGTTGCACATTATTTTGCAACATAAGCAGTAGTCAAGAAAACATAACTAAAAGAAATTAATTTGCCAATAAAACACCATAAATGCCCATACCAGAAACATTGGAAAACATATGACAAGTCATGCAAAACACATCCTCATAAATGCCCATAAAGAGGAGCGTCAGAGAGTATCTGGCAATTAATGGGCACATCCTAGACCATACGGATTCTCCTTAGTCCAGTTCAGGGCAAAGGGGGGCCCCCAGCGCTCTTCAGTGCCAAAGAGGGTGCTGCCTGGTGTTTGGGGAAAGGAAAGGGGGTGGCACACACCTCCTCCATGCTTATGTAGGGACCCCTCCTGGGGCCCACACCTGAACTGGGCACCCACTGTTCTTGAGGGCCCCTGCAGGGCCATGACTAGCCCTCCTGGGGGTGGACCAAAGAACAACAAAACGGGGGCGCAGTGGTGCGGGGGACCACCGATGAGGTTTCTGCCCAGCCCCTGACCTCTGTGCAAAAAGAGGAAAAGGGCCCAGCCGTGCGGGGGGCATCCTATGAGGCTTCAGCCCCGCCCGTGGATCTTGCAAACACAACCGATGTAGTACACAAATCCAAAGGCAGCCTGCCTGGGCCACAGAAGTGATCGGGCCCAAGTTGGGGCCTGTTGGTGTCTGGGGGGTGCTCCCTGGAGCGTACTTTGCTCTGGGGGCACTGCTGGAGTGCCCTCACTCCAGTCTTCACTCTGTGGTGACCCCTGGGCACCGGGGACAGCACATAGAATGCCCAGGTCGCGGTGGTGAGCTTTGTTCTTCGGGGAGACAGTGGATCGAGCTCTGAGCCTCTTTAAACAACAAAGCCCAGCACCTCCCCATGCGTTTCTCCAGCAAGTGATGCGCTCAGCACGCACTGCAGCAAGGGAAATGAAGCTCTCCTCCTGCATTACTCCAGTGCACAGAAACTGGGATGCAGTGGAACAGGAGCCACGGAACCCAGCCCTTGGAGACAACAAATCGAATACAGGTGGTAGGGCCAAGCAACAGGCCAGCAAAAGGGAGATGCAGTCAGTGGCAGTTCCTCCTAGTGACCATGCAGGTCAGAGGTTAGCACAGCAGCAGCAGTCAAAGGCGGTTTCTGGTGAGTCCCTCCAGCAGAATGCTGTGTCCAGTTCCAAATATGTTTCGTGTCTGTCTTTATGGGGAAAATAAAAAATCCCCTGTACTTATACTCAGTTTTGCATGCATTTTCAATGAGGGCGAGGGGAGGTCCCAACCAGTTACAACTGGTTCTGGGAGTGCTCCCTCTCTCCTCCAGCAGAGGCTCCAAAACATCATTTGGGGGTAAACGAGCCCTTTGTGTGAGGCCAAGTCACAGCCTTTACAGATGCAAGTGTGCCCCGCCCCCACTTCTCTCAGCCCAGGAGAACCATCCAAAATGCAGATGCATCTCTGTGACACCTCCACCCTCCCTGTGTACAGGCTGTCTGAAAAGTATGCACAAAGCCCAACTCTCACTCTGCCCAGACGTGGATTGGAGTCAAGCTGCAAAACCCCAGAGTCATGAGCACAGAGAAATGCTCACTTTCTAGAACTGCATTTCTGTAATGATAATAAAAATACACCTACAGAAGTAAGCAGCATTCCTCACTACCATTACAACCATACCAAACATGCCTACACTACCCCTCATAAATCAGACAATACCTCCTAGACATAAGACAGGGCATTTCTAATGGAATCCTATGAGAAGGCAGCACTCACAGCAGTGGGAAACCAAAATTGGCTGTTTTTCACTACCAGGACAGGCCACCTGTCCTGCCTTCTACATACTTAGCACCCTGCCCATAGGGCTAGCTAGGGCCTACCTTAGGGGGGTGGGCTTCCATGTAGTAAAAAGGGAGTTCTGAGTATGGCAAGTAAATTTAGATGCCAGGTTCCTGTGGCAGTAAACCACTCACATAGGTTCTGCGCTAGCAGGCCTGAGACAGGTTTGAAAAGGCTATTTCTGTGAGTGGCACAAGCTGCGCTGCAGGCCCAATAGTAGCATTTAGGGGCATATTTATACTCCGTTTGCGCCGAATTTGCGTCGTTTTTTTTTACGCAAATTCGACGCAAAACTAACTCCATATTTATACTTTGGCGTTAGACGCGTCTAGCACCAAAGTTCATGGAGTTAGCGTCATTTTTTTGCGTGAACACCTTCCTTGTGTTAATGATATGCAAGGTAGGCGTTCCCGTCTTAAAAAATGACTGCGATGCATATGCGTCGTATTTATACTCCCAGGCAAAAATGACGCCCGGGAGTGGGCGGGACTAAAAAACCCGCATTTGTGCCGGATTTTAGCGCCTGGGTCAGGGCAGGCGTTAAGGGACCTGTGGGCTCAGAATGAGCCCAGAGGTGCCCTCCCCTGCCCCCAGGGATACCCCCTGCCACCCTTGCCCACCCCAGGAGGACACCCAAGGATGGAGGGACCCACCCCAGGGACATTAAGGTAAGTCCAGGTAAGTATTTTTTTTTGTGGCATAGGGGGGCCTGATTTGTGCCCCCCTACATGCCACTATGCCCAATGACCATGCCCAGGGGACAGAAGTCCCCTGGGCATGGCCATTGGGCAAGGGGGCATGACTCCTGTCTTTGCTAAGACAGGAGTCATTTCAATGGGGGATGGGCGTCGTAAAAAAATGGCGCAAATCGGGTTGTGGCGATTTTTTTGCCTCAGCCTGACTTGCACCATTTCTGGGCGCCCATACGCCATTTTCCCCCTACGCCGGCGCTGCCTGGTGTACGTCGTTTTTTTTAACGCACACCAGACATCATTCAATAAATACGGCGCCCGCATGGCGCTTCAGAATGGCGTTAGCCGGCGCTAATTTTTTTTACGCAAAACTGCGTTGGCGCAGTTTTGCGTCAAAAAGTATAAATATGGGCCTTAATTTACAGGCCCTGGGTATAGGGATACCACTGTACAAGGGACTTACAGGTAAATTAAATGTGGCAATCAGGTATAAGCCAATCACACCAAGTTTACAAGGTTTAGCACTGATTACCAGTGATAAAGTGACCAGAGTCAACGTCAGCCGAAAACAGTAAGAAAAATTAGGAGGAGAAGGCAAAATGTTTGGGGAATGACCCTTTAGAAAGGGCCAGGTTGAACATGCTGCATATCCCCTATCAAACAAACAAGTTGTCCAATACCCTTATGCAAGTGTTTTTTAACTTACTTGTGAAAACTCAAACACAACTGTCCTTAAATCCAATGATATATATCCAAGAAACAAAAAAAAGTGATCCTTCCAGCTCGAAATCCAAGTGAAAAGTGGCCAGGAGATGGGCAAAGCAGTGGGAGGAGTCTGCTGGACAGGAACAGGAAGTTGGAGTCTCTGGGGCTCTTCCTGTTTTTGGGAAAAATAAAGATTGTACTCCTCGCACAACAATATGAACTCGAACGGTGAAATAAAGAAGATTTTTCACTCGAAGTTGAAGATTTTAGCTGCTTTATCTTTGCCAGTTTGCAGCACCAGTCGATCACACTCACTTGCGCTTGCCTACGTAAAAAAAATTAACTGGAATTCACTAACTTTGGCCCTCGCTCTTGTGGAGGGGTAAAAAATCTTGTTTGTGATCATGAGAGAGCGGAAGTCTCTCCTCTCGCGCGCGCAAAAAAACAGATAGAGTGTGCCAACGGAGGAAAAATCAGAAAAAACTCTTACTACGTTGCGGAGTGTGGAGTCTATCGGGAACTCTGAATTCTCTGTGAAATGGGGAGTTGCTGAATTCCACAAACTCCACCAGCGGAGAGGAGTTTTTTTACCCACCACTAGTCTAAAATGGCCCTCTTTAGGTGAGCCCCTCCAGCCTCTTCTCTAATCCTAAATAATTGTGTGCCCATATCACACGCTAGCGCTACCTGCAATGCCTCTATGGCTGCTGAAAATTGAGAGTGACCCATCCTGCCACAATTTGGTGGAGCAGTGGCATCTGGGACCCTATGGCCCCTCATCACCACCTGCTATGAGTCTGGAGTGGAGTACGGGCTGCGGGAGTTAGAGCTGCAGATTGGAACGGGGCCCTACTAGCCTTTTAGCTGCCTCTGATGCTCAGGTGTGGGGGTTCCAAGGCCCCTGGCGTCTGTACCTGTGACAAGGCCCACACTGGACAGAATGACTGCTGGGACGCGAGATGGCACCCTGAAACAGAGACTGGGCCATTTACCGGCAGCTGCTGGCTCTACAAGGCGCTACTTTGGAGACCTGCGATGAGGGGCAGCTCAGAGGCTTCATGCTGCTTTGCACCCTCCTGCCACCCGCCACCCAGAGAGTCATGAGGTGAGAGTCTGGTAGGGGGCTTGTCTGAGATTTTCTGCCTCGCAGCTGGAGACGTCTGGCGCACCTTGGCCTTCCTGGAGTGCTGCAACGTGGGACTTGTTCATACAGCAGTGAAACTAGGCTTGGGGGCCATTTTATTGACAAGCCGGTAAGGAGAGCCCATGTTGGACGCTGGCACCAGGGAGTGTGAGAAATTGTACAAGGAGCCCTCTGTGCTGTCCATTAACTAAGCACTTACTTGTAGCGGCGCCTAATTGGGTTTTCATCTTATGCCAGAGAGAACATTGTTGTGCCTGTAACTAGGAGGACTCCAGCACCATACCCTGTTCGCTATTGGCCTACTACATCCTAAAGTGTATATTGATGTGTAGACCAACCACATTTGGTGTTTTGAGGGTGTTTGCCTGGACACTGGGACCCCTGCTACTGCCCCTTTGTTGATGTCCTGCACCCAGGCCTGTATTTCTCACCATTCCTCAAGGCCATGCAGCGTGGGTATGGCTCAGGGTACAGTTGAGAAACTCTGTATGCGAGTCTGGCCTGCTCCTGTTGGTGCTGCAGCTGGACCTCAAGGTGGAGATTACACCCTGTGGGGGCAAGCAATGTGGGGGCTTAGGCTGTCAGACCTGGAGCCTCCTCCTGAGGCCTCCACATTGAATATGTGTCTGACACTGGATCTGGACTGGCATTGGCACTGCGCTGGCCTGAGTGTTGAGCCGCCACCAATCATGGCGTATTTGGATGCCACAACAGTTGGCTGATAGACTTCTTCTACTCATTATCTTGCTCTCTGTTGTGCCTTTTGAATCTACTACTTACTATGTAGGCTAGGGCCTTCCTACTACAAGTTTCTCACTGCTGGCGCAGTAATGCAAAGTGCTGTGAGAAGCTGCCTGGGGTACCCCTGATGCAGCTGCACCAGAGATGGGTCCTGATGCTAACGGACTGGAGATGGGTGGTGAATTGCACCAAATACTGACTGCCATACAGCTTAGCCTTACCAAGATTGATGGCAAGACAAATGCTCTCTCAAATCATATGGACAGGATGTCGGAATGCATCACAAACATGCACAGCATCGAGATATGGTAGATCGATTGGTATCCGAGGCAGAGCAGATCACAGCTTTGGAACCACAGAAACACGTAGAGAATGTGCTTACTGCACAGTAGACCAAGGCTAAAGACTTGGAGGCCCACTCCTTTAGAAACAACCTACCAATATTGTTCCTAGTAGAATCCATCAATGTTAGAAACATGGAGACCTTCATAGAGCATGTCCTCCTTGATTTGATGGGCTGAGAGACTTTTTCTTGTATCTTTGTAGTGGAGATGCCTCATTGCTTGCTTGTCCCTCATCCAGTGCCAGGACCCACCTAACATTTCAAGACTGCTTAATTGCCATAACGCGGTGCTGCACCTGTCCTGAGAACGGCATTCACATCGCCACAAGGGCACAGGACTATCCATTCTCACTGAGAAGCACAGAGACAGTTTCTTCCTGCCAAGCGCAAACTCTGAAGAACTGTAACTGGACTACTCTATGCTGTATCTAGCTGGTGTGAATGTCACCATTGATGGGAAGCCCAAGACTTTCAACAACCGGAATCTACTGCGACAATTCCTTAAGAAATGTAAAGCTGCAGTCGTCTGTTAATGCTCACCAAGATCGGGAGAAGAATACTCAGAGGCCTCCCAGGGCCTAAAGGGGATGGCATAATGCCTTTCTTATTTCTCCATTTCCCTGCCCACATACCTGTTCCTGTCCTCCTTCCCTACTGTAATGTTTTTATCTGTGCACTGTTGCATATATTCAGGCTGCTAATGTGTATTAGTAGTATATTCTAATGTTCTGGTACTGGGGGGGCAGGGAAGGGGCTGATCTAGACATCAGAGGCACAGGCCATTTGGGGTCCAGCATGTGTGCTTTCACTTGTGGACTGTGTGTGCCTGGGTTGCAGGTAGCCACTAGGCTCTTGTGGAATCTTTGTTGTTGGCTGCATAGGTGGCAGTCTAGCGGCACTGTATGTATTTGATGGGAGTAAGGAAACTGAGCAAGCACTATCATTTAACTGTGTCCACCTGTGAATTTCTGCAGCGGGAGCCCTCAGCAGGCACTTTTTGTCCCTCTGTGTATACCACAATGTTTATCTTAGGCTTCTGTTCTAGGGTTACTGCATGGGAATGAGGTGGAAGAAGTACAGATGTGACATTTGTTGGGGTGGTGCAGTGTGGGTGGGAATGGATAGGGCTCTGTACAACTACCTATTATGCACATGCTAGTATTAAGGGTGTTTCGGGGCTTGCAGTATATCAGGCATTTTTATTTAGAGAAGTGCAGCCATTGCGAACGTAATGGTGAACTCTGGAATTGTCACAGGGCTTTCTCACAGGGAATCTGAGGAGCTGAACAACAGCAGGAAAATTCAAAATATGATACTGTATCTGCAATGCCACATAGCTATTTTATAGGAGATGCAGCTGGCCCCTGCAGTAGACTGCACATGTGGAGACTCATGAGAGGTGCTTGCTATGCAGCAGGTTTACTGCACATGCATGTGGGGTGTTGATATGGGTCTGGAACAATTCTGGCATTAAGATTCGGGACAATACCATCAATGTGGAGGACCACTTCGTAGCAGTGTGCTGCAAAAAAAGATCGTTATTGGTTGGGCTATTTGGTCCAAACAATGATGACCTGCAGTTTTATTACACTTTGCATCCTAGGCTTTCTCAATATGAGACAACAACATGAAATGTGTGTTATTCCCCAGATATGGATAACTCCCAAGGCCTGCCTCAGTGACCTTGAGCTGCTGCCTGCGCTATCACTGATATAGCAGATCAATATGGGCTGATAAATGTTGGGCGGTATCTTTTTCCTATGGGCAGAGGGGTACACCCACTATTCCACTGCCCATTACATATAAATTTACATTGATTATTGGCTTTTAGCCTGCAGCCTGGTGAAGAACCAGAACCTAATGGGCCTGGCGGCGCAGGGTACGCCTGAAATCTCCTTGGATTCACCTGCCTCAACTAACAGAGACACGGGACACTCTGTCAGGCGTAAAAGATCAGATTTTATTAGCTACAGCTAGTACAGTTGTCCAAGAAGTACACAAGGTATGTTCTCAGGAGACTGCCACTTTACTTTGTGGCGCACAATCTTATATACCGTATAAAAACCATTTATTAACTACATACACTCCCAGAACACATAGAAAGGAGCCAGTAAGAATAATGTAAAGATAGAACAGAGCCAATAGAAATGTCGGAAAACAAGACAGCACCAATAGAAGGAATTGGAAAACAAAGTATCAAGTGACTTAAGGTTGCCTCCCCTCCAGCTGTGTTTGTCACCCCTCCCTTGAACTAATTCATTAACCGATCCACAACGAAGTTGCATGTGGTGCGATAAGTTTGTGTGCGTTTGGAGGACAGTTGTGAAATGAGAGAATACTAGCAAAGGACAGCGAAGGCCAGACGATAAGATAAGATCGGCGGAGAATAGTGTGAGCCTACAGATAGTTGAAACAAGGATTAGAAAACCAGACAGGGATTAGTGTACTCGGTCAGACCTTAATACCAGCCTTGTAAAGATAGAGGCAGAAGGCTGTTTTGAACATCATGTTGCAGAATAAGCAGAAAAGGCAGAATGGACTTCGTTCGCTGTGCTGCCTGAGTGAAGGCAACATAAAATGGCGGCGGGCCACAAAATGGCGGGTCGATACGATCGTATTAAAAATCGAATTTCCTCACTGGTAACTCATGTCCAGTGTTGTGAACATCTGCCTCAAACAAACTCTGACAATTCCCCAGTCCTCCTAGTTCTTGAGCTCGTGGGTCTACATCCCTCACCTTTTCCCGCAGGTTCCCACAGTATTCTCTATTGGATTCCTCATTTCACAAGAATTTCTCTCAGGTGATATTGCACTAACCTAGGGACAGTAGAGAAGTTTGCTATTGTTTGGGACACCTTTGAGGTTTATGTTTGTGGAGACACCATCTCAAATCATGCAGTTTTTCTCCACTCAAATCAAGGTTGTCTGACGAGACTGGAGATGAAAATCACTGTTTTGGAATGCACCTATAGTGAGATGGCCGACCAGAGATACTGCGCGATATCAGAGCTGAATACACTGAACTGGCTCAGAGTGAGGTCAAATGCATGAGCAAATGTGTGACAGCACAGGTCTATGTTGAGGGAGAGTGGCACAGAGCCACACTTGCAGCTCTTATCCGACCTAGCCATGAAGATAGCGTAGTATTTTGTATTAAGATGAACAGGACATGTACCTGACCCCAGAAGATCAAGTGGTTGATCTATTTCTCCACTATTATTCTGACCTCTGTACCTCCCACATTGCTCATGATGAGCAGGCCACTGGAGATTAGTTGTCCCATATCACCATGAAGTGGCTGGCAGCAGCCCATCATGAGCATCTCATGGCACTGCTCTGACCTCCTGAAATTACGGCAGCGCTGAGGGATATGTCAGGTGGGAAGGAACCGGGAACTGATGGGTTGAAGGTAGCCTTTTACCAGGACTGCTAGGACAAACTCGTACCTTACTTGGTTAATTTCTTTGAGGAGATGGCGTGAGATGGGCACATGCCCCCTATGATGTGCGAGCTATTGTTAGTTACCCAGCTGTTACCTGTTAAGCCAGCTGATCACTGCCCACCTTATAGACCATTATCACTATTGACCACCGATACTAACATTTTTGCAAAGAAAATGCCCCTGCTCCCTGTGGTCATAGGCCCTGAGCAGGCTAGCTTCATTCCCGGTTGAGCACTCACATGCAACTTCCATACCCTATTTGGCATCATCGCCTGTATTATCTTAGATGCACAGAAAGAATTCAACTTAGTTACATGGGGATTTATGTTTTCGGTGTTGCGCCAGATAGGGGTGGACAATATCTTTTTGAAGCTGGGTCAGGTCTTGCATGCTGAACCAACTGCTTGTCCTCATCAATGACATAAGCCCTCATTACAGACATGGCGGGATAGCCCGCCACTGACCATGCTGATAGTCGACGGAAGACTGCCAGTGGCGGTGGCAGGCATCCCGCCATATTCTAACGCATGGAGGCTCACAGCCATTGATGGCTGTGAGGCCCGCCATGTGCCATTATGGCAGTCGGTGGCGGGGTGGATGCTGTTCCACCTTCACCGCCACGTCAGTCCAGACACCGCCACACATATAATGATGTCATCATAGGCGTGGGGGTGTATGGAAGCACAGCGATGCCGGCATAGCAGCATCCAAGTAGCCCGTTCCCTCCTGGAACAGTGCTACGGCACAGGTAAGTGCTGTCCGGAAGGGAAGGGGGAGGGGTGTGTGTGTGTTGAGTTTGTGAGTGCATGGGGGTGTGCATGTGGGTTTGTGAGGGGAGATGTGTCTCTGCATGTATGAATGCGTGTGTGCATGTAGGGATATAGGTGCATGTGGATGTCAGGGGTTGGGGTTTGGAGGGACATGCATGGAGGTGGGGTGGGTAGGGGATGGTGAGGGGGGATTTGGGGAGGCCTACAGGGAGATTGGAGGGTGGAGGGATGGGGGTTTTTTTCAGGGCTCGGTGGGGTGGGGGCGGTTCTTGGGTATTTGGGGGTTGTGTGGGGGTTGTGGCAAGGGGTAGGCCTGGCCTGTCACATACAGGTGACAGGAATGTGAAATCCTGTCACCCGTATGCTTTATGCCAGGGATTACCTGGCAGGGCCTCCCGCCAGGAAATCCTTGGTGGAAATGGGATCATTATCCGACCGCCAGTCTGACCTCTAACCCCAGGTCGAAAGTGGATACTGTTGGCCCTGCGGTTGAATCCGGCTTGGCGGTGGGTAGTAGTGAACTGGCTGCAAACTGTGTTCATTATATGGTGGTCTGAATCACCATGCCCTTTGCGGTAATGACCTCCACCGCCGGCATGGCGGTCATTATCGCTGGCTTTGTAATGACCACCTGAGTGTCTAACCCCATACACATTACAAGGGGCATGAGTCATGGCTGTCCCCAGGGATTTGAGGCAACTCTGTTGTATGCTCTTGTGGCAGAGCCAATTGGCTTGTAACCTGCACCAATACCATGTTTATTGGGTCTTAAGATTTATGCATTATAATTTGATAGTGTCAAACTGTGTGGACAAAACACTTCTATACATCTGCAGCCCAGAGCACAATCTCACTCCTGTCCTCATAGAGGTTGCCCTTTTCTGTGGGCACTCTGGGCTAGGTATTTACTTTGATAAGTTCCTTATTGTTTCCCTAACTGTGGCCATGATCAAGGTACTGCTGAAGTGGACAACAGATCTGGTGAGATACTACAACATGCAAGTACACACAGACCCAGAGGTAGTGATGAGAGAGAATTATGGAAAAATGGTGCAGTGCCTCACAGAGGTAATTGACCCATGGATCTATCTACCCCTCTCTCTTTGTTGTCAGATTGACATCATGAAGATGGTAGTGTTTCCTTGCGTTTTGTTCCTATTTGAGAAGATTCCCATGCTGCGATACAGGCACTACTGGATGGGTCACTAGTGGAACCACCAGCGTTACATGCTTTAACCAATTTGCTGCAAGAGACATCAACCTGACGTGCAATCACTATGTTGTACACATACTCCCAAGAGGGCCGTAAACACTGTATTTCCAAAGATTGTATGAACTGGCAGAAGGATCTACAGATAGTCATCAGTGACAAGCAATGGACCTATTGCTGCTCAGTGGTTCAGTCTCTCTCTCTGAACATCCTACATCAACTGATACATTTCCAATAACTTAGTCATGTGTATTACACTCTGAATTGTTTATTTTACTATGCTATGTTTGAGGACTCCTGCTGCCTGCGCATCTGACATGGCACTGCCCTGGCATACAATGATTCTCGCTCACTTTGTTCTCTGTACTGCATGAGATCACAGATGAGTCAATTGCAAAGTACTCATCTACTAGCTTTAATGGGTTATAACAAGGAGGTGCCAGGGACTTGCTGACAGCTTGTTGCTTTGGGGCTCCTCTTGGTGAGCTGTAAATCTGCTATGCAATTGATGAAAGGCCTCTTGCCCACATTACAAGTTTGGCACACTGTTATGCTGTATTGCAATACACAATCCAAAACTTACCATGATCTTGTGCCACTTCTCAGGTGGCTGAAGTACATCTGCGTGCCATACAGACATATTTTGAATGCTTGGGGGAAGGTGTTGTCATGGAAGAAGGATTGAGTGTTGCACTGTAGTAAACATGATGTGGTGTGGTTTCCTTTCTGCCCACTGAAGGCATGTCTGTAAGTGTGTGTGGGATGGCTCTGGGTCAAGGGTTTTCTCATTGCCCACAGCAATATTCGGTAGGGTGGGATTTGATATTGCCTGCAGAACTACATGTGATATTTAGATGGAGGCTCAATCTCATGTAATGGGGTATGCCCTTTCTATTGCTGCATGCACTTCAAAGCACGGATTGGTACGCCTTGATCTCGGCTTTTCTCACTGTGAAACTCTACTGTCAGCCATTGTGTTTTCTGTGCCTCGCCAGGAACTGTCAAGCCATTATTTGTTGTTTGCTTGTAATGCAAATAAAGTTTTAAAGAAAAATAAACTATGGCACAGAGCACACAGGCTTAACCCCACCGGTGCCGTGGACGCGGTGGTTACGTTCGCTGGTGTTGCGCTCAGGCACCAGGGCCGTAACCACTTCGTCCAGCAATGGGCTCCCAGGGGAAGTGTAGGCGCTCACCCCGAGAGCCCACACCCCACCTCCCATGGGTAGGGAAGGAAGGGGAATCACTTCCCCTTCCAGCTCAGCCCCCCCCCTTAACCTCCTCAGTGACATCTGATGATGTCAGAGCGCGATTGCGAGCTGACCTCATCTGAGGTCATCTCCCATCACGCTGAAAGCTCAGCTTCCAGCAAGACCGAGGAGAAACAGATTAGTTTCTCCTGGGTATGGGGGCAGGGGAGGTCAGAGAGGCATGAAAACGGAAGGAAAGGCTTTTCCTTCCCTTTTCATGTCTCTGAGCATTCATGCAGCACGATCGTATAGCGATTGTGCTGCAGGTATGCCCACTAGACAAAAGGGAGGTTGTTTTTTTTGGATCAAATGTTGGAAGGGTTGCTCCCCAGGGGGCAATTTTTAAATTAGGCCTTTGTGGCCCCCCTGGGAAAAGATGCCACTAGACACCAGGGTTTTTTTATTTTTGTTTACACTCTTAAGGGGAGCGACCCCTTAGGCAAGGGTCACACCCCGGGGGGGCAATTTTTAAATTAGGCTTTTTCAGCCCTCCCTGGGGGCAGAAGCCACTAGACACCAGTTTTTTTTTTACACTCTTAAGGGGAGTGACCCCTTGGGCAAGGGTCGCTCACTGGGGGAGCAATTATTTTATTAGTCCTCTTTTGCCCCTCCTTGGGGCAGATCAGCCTATAATAATTAGGTTGATCTGCCCACAAGGGGGGCAGAAGCCACTAGATGCCAGAGATTTCTTTTTTATGACATTGGTATAAGGGGAGTGACCCCTTTGGCAAGGGTCGCTCCCCAGGGGGCAATTTCTTTATTAGGCCTATTCTCTCCCCACTGGGGGCAAATCGGCCTATATTAATTAGGCCGATCTGCCCCTAAGGGATGCAGAAACCACTAGACACCAGAGATTTTGTTTTTTTGTGACAATTTAAAAAAAGGGGAGCGACCCTTGTCTAAGGGGGTCAAATTTATTTAAGGTCATTTCTGCCCCCCTTGGGGCAGATCAGCCTATTTTAATTAGGCCGATCTGCCCCCAAGGGGGGCAGAAACCACTAGGCACCAGGTATTCTTTTTTATTTTTACAGATAGAGAGGGACCCCCTTAGGCAAGGGTCGCTCCATTGGGGGGCAAATTTATTTTAGGCCATTTCTGCCCACCTTGGGGGCAGATCAGCCTATTTTTCTGAGGCCAATCTGCCCTCATGGGCGGCAGAAACCACTAGACACCAGGGATTTTTTTGTGCAATTTCACGCAAAGGGAGAGATCCCTTAGGCAAGGGTCTCTCCCCTGGTTGGCAAATTTACTTTAGGCTATTGGCCTATTTTTTGTAAGGCTCATCTTCCACCCAGGGGTGGGCAGAAATCCCACAAGACACCAGGGAAGATTTTGTTTTTAAAAAAAAAGAGGGTAGGGGTGTGGCCAGAACCCCACCCCAAATAAATGGGGACAAAGTTGTTCTGCCCACCAGTGAGCAGATGGGGCAATTACACTCAATCCACTCTCCATAGGGGCAGAAAGCCTACTGGATGTCAAGGAATAAAAAAAAATCAATAGTGGGGTGTTGGCTACCAACCAGTTTGAGCATGGTTATGCCCCCACCTAACTGAAGGAGGTAACCGCCTTTCCGCCCCCCACACTAAAACATCTTATCCCACGGCAAGCAAGAGGACATTTGATTATTTTGGGCTTTGGTTTTACATTTGGGCCATGAGAGGTTGTCTAACTCTCAAAATTGTCCCACTTGGAATGCTGAGGGCTGCACTTTTTGAACTTTGGAATGCTGCCATGTAGAAAAATCGTTGTGAACTAGACACATCTGAAAACTAAGCACCTGGGTGAGTCCAGGGTGCTGTGCTTTACATGCACCTCGCACCATGTTCTTATCCACGATGCCCTGCAAACCTCCAGCTTTGCTGGAAATCACACATTTGTCCACATTTTTGTGATGGAACCTTCAGAAACCTGCAGGAATACACAAAATTCCTACCACCCAGCATTGTTGCATCTATATCAATAAAAATTCTGCCCCACGTGTCAGCCTAAAATCTTTTTTTTTCAAACTCCCCTTTTGGACCCACTTTGGTTCCCCCTAATTTTCAACATGGTTTTGGCTCTTCCCTGTCATAGGCCCTTGGACCACCTACACAAGTGAGGTATCATTTTTAGAGGGAGACTCAGGGAAACATTGTGTGATAGTACATTTTTGCCTATTTTATCTAAATTTGAGGTTTGCTGAGGATTCTGGATAAGAAAACACTGGGGGATTTACGCAAGTCACACCCCCCTGGATTCCCTCGGGTGTCTAGTTTTCAGGAATGTTTTGGTTTGGTAGGTTTCCCTATATGGCTGCTGAGGCCAGGATCAAAAACGCAGGTGCCCCCCCCGCAAAACAGGTAGTTTTGTATTCGATAATTTTGATGTGTCCACATAGTGTTTTGGAGCATTTCCTTTCGCAGGCACTAGGCCTACCCACTCAAGTGAGGTGCCATTTTTATCGGGAGACTTGGGGGAATGTTCGGTAGAAGGAAATTTGTTGCTTCTCTCAGATTTCAGAACTTTCTATCACCGAAATGTGAGGGAAAAGTGTTTTATTTGCCAAATTTAGAGGTTTGCAAAGTAGACTTGGTAACAGAACCTGGTGAGAGTCCCACTAGTCACCCCATGCTGAATTTCCCTAGGTGTCTAGTTTTAAAAAAATGCACAGGTTTGGTAGGTTTCCCTAAGTGCTGGCTGTGCTAGAGGCCACAGCTAGGCACTTTACAAAAAACATGTCAGATTTCAATGTAAAAATGTGATGTGTCCATGTTGCGTTTCCTGTCGCAGGCAGTAGGCCTACCCATGCAAGTGAGGTACCATTTTTATCAGGAGACTTGGGAGAACAAAGAATAGCACAACAAGTATTATTGCCCCTTGTCTTTTTCTACATTTTTTCCTTCCAAATGTAAGACAGTGTGTAAAAAAGACATCTATTTGAGAAATGCCCTGTATTTCACATGGTAGTATGGGCACCCTGGAGTTCAGAGATGTGCAAATGACCACTGCTTCTCAACACCTTATCTTGTGCTCATTTTGGAAATACAAAGGTTTTATTGATACCAATTTTTCACTCCTTATATTTCACCAAAAACCCATTGCAAGGTGCAGCTCCTTTATTAGCTCTGGCCATTTTCAGGAAATAAACCACAAGCCTTGTTCTGCATCCCTTTTTCCCATTAAAAAAACAACAACAAAAAAAACAACATTGTTGCTGTATTTTGGCTAATTTCATGTTCTCCTCCAGGGGAACCCACAAACTCTGGGTACCTATAGAATCCCTGAAATGTTGGAGAAAAAGGATGTAAATTTGGCATGGGTAGCTTATGTGGACAAAAAGTTATGAGGGCCTAAGCGCAAACTGCATCAACTAGCAAAAAAAGGGGTAGCACCTGAGGGGGAAAAGCCCTGGCAGCAAAGGTGTTAACATAGATGTAATGTGTAAAGTATTTATGTAGTGTCAATACAGTGATAATGACAAAACACAACACAGGAAACATTCCGTAGCAATTTAGAAAAATAGTGTAGATTGTTGTGAGTAACATGACAACAGAACAACAAAAATCCAAAAAGGAGACCTGGAGATATCAATTTTTTACTGTGGTAAACTGTTTGTGGTAAACCAAGACCTTAGGAGGGTTCTGAAGATGACCATGATGATGCAAGGTTTCAGTACAGAAACATGTTCCATCCAATGGGAGGTTCTACCTTGGCACGTAGGCCTAATTTATGTATAGGTGGGGGCCTGTTTCTCCATTAGGGAGACTGAGTAAATTACTCTGTAGCTCTGACAGAGGTGCTGCCCCCCAAATTTGGAAATGACCGCCAAGCTGGTGATCATTTCTAATTGCTGTTTAAGGTTTGATGTATGATAATGGAGCCCTTAATCAAACAGTTTCATTTTCTTTTTTAAAAACTAAAGTCTTGAAGTGGGATTTTCTGTTTGAAAATAAAAAATAAAATGCACTCCTCACCATAAGAGTCCTCTACCATGGTGAGAGCAGCATTTAGCAGTTCTACTGCCCCTTACAGCCAAGATTTTCCTAGCGTTGACGGGCAGTGAAAACTGAGCTCTAATTCCATCCATCGAAATTAGGTGAAGTTACGTCAAGGTGGAGACAGAGCAGTCTCTGCCATGATTAAACCAAAGGCCTGTGTGCATTTAAATGAGGAAGGCAGATTACAGCCTTGCTAACTACTCATTGGACAAGCATATATTGTGTGTGCTTCAGAGTGTGAAGCATACATTTTGACCATGCATTTGAACACTCCAACGCACACTCCAACCAATTCCTGTTTTTTTAGCTCCTTTAAATTCTATTGTATTGGGACAAAACTATCCCTCATCAGAAGCAAGGTTACATACGCGTCTGACAGTACACCATGTCTTTCAGTCAAACTTTAGTGGTAGGTAAGGAGCCTCATACATAGAAGGTTGGTACCTCCCTCTTGGCCAGCATGACCACCACAGAAGACTGTAACTATTATTAGTACAGCAGTGTAGTGACACCTGCTCCCAGCACTATCAGGTGGCCGTGTACCCCAATTATGGCTGTCTTCTGTCACCCATGCCGGGGGCGGGGGGGGTATTTTCTTGTTTGCATCAGGAATCATGGCTCCACTGCTATGCCACTGAGCACTTTGGCATTGAAGTTCAGCAGTACCACAAATTCTTAAAACTACAGAGTGGAAACTATGGCACGCTTTTGAAGCCCAGCAGATATAACTCTACAGTTTTGAAAAAAAGAGATCATCCCCTCTTAGGCACCACCACCAATGCCATGTTAAGCAATTGGAACATCTCTCCCACTCCTTCAGAAAGACAGGATTTAAAATATTATCTTCATAGTGCAAATTTGGGGTAATCATTTGCTTAAATACATTCTCTCATAAAAAACTAAAAATTATGAATAGCATAAACCAAAACAGAAGTACCAAAGTCCACTTTTTCTATCTATTTGAACACTCTACTGTCGAACCTAGCTGATCTACAAACTATCACCTGTGTGTGGGTCATCTCCATCCAGACGCAGAGGAATCCACAATCCTATATTACTGGATAACTGAAAAATGGCCAATGTTTTCACAAGGACACCCTGTTAATCATTCCACACATTCGATCTAATCAGTTGCTCATCATCATGTTCTGCTCATGGGTACTGTCCAGTTGCAGTTCCAGATCAATCCTGTGCTCTGGAAAAAACCTACTGAACCAATTATTCCTTAGACCTAAAACTTGGCTCTTCACTTGATCCCCTCCGTTCATCGACAACCTCTCACTTACTGCCCCCCGTGCCTTGAGACCCTAGCGGGTGACTTGTAGCACTTTCCAAGTATTATGATTGATTAGACCTGCCCAAATAGCCAGGTCTTTGGATTTTTTTTACGAAACAGCAGATCCACACTCAATGTGCATATTTCAACTGGAAGACTATTCCATGTCCTAAGAGCAAGAAACATGAATATCTGACCACCACTTCAAGAACATTGAGCTGAACATATCACTGCCAGCACAACATGAGAATAACGGACGACTCAAGGTGGATGGTAGAACTGGATCCTATCCAGCACATAACATGAACAAGATGTACCCAAGGCCGTATGAGTCAGGAGCAAGGCCTTAAAAGAATCCTCTTACCAGTTGTCAGCCAAAGAAGGGCTTTGAGATGGGAAAAAACTGGGGCAGCTCCAGGATCAGATGTGCAGCTGAGTATAGACCACCTGCAACTGTCTGAAAACATATTCTGGAAGGCCAAAATGTAAGACATTGGCATAATCCAGTCTTGAAGTGATGAGTGTGTGTACCTCAACTTTTCATGAGTACATGGGAAGGAAGTACACAAACTTCTTTAAAGACCTCAATAATTTGAAAGAAGATCCTACACTGAAACAAGCCTGAGAATGAAAAGAGAGATTCAAATTTGACATCCAAATTCTTAGCAATTGTGGCAGTGTGGGAGGGAACCAGTAAAGAAGAGGGTCAACAAGCTTCTCTCATTCAGAATGAACCTTGCCAAACAGCAGGATTTTCTTCTTCTCCGAATTACACTTCGAATGACTGTCACACATACATTCCAGAACCAATAAAAAATCAGTGTTAAAGGATTCCTGCATAGCAGTCAAGTCGCACTCAAAAAAGGGGAGTAACTGTGACTCATCTGCATAGGAATCTCCTTTGAAACCATATGACTCAACCAAATGGGCCAGAGGGGTCATATAGACATTAAACAGAGATGGGCTTAGAGAGAAGACTTGAGGCACCAGCTTAGAGGAAAGGCTTAATAACCGAGGTGAAGGGAGCTAACCAGACTGTCTGCCCTTTGTTATTCAGAAAAAACTTGATCCATTTGAGTGTCTGGCCACTAGTCTTCAGCAAAGCATTACAGTAAAATGACATGCAAAACTGTATTGAACGCTTCTGAAAGATTAACATCAAGACAGCATTCTTGCTTTGATCCAAAGTAGGTTTAATTTAGCCAGCCAGTCCAACTAGATTGTTTCTGTACTGTGATGGGGAGAGGAATCTGATTGACTAGGGTGAAGTACCCTATGTTTTTCCAAAAAACTGAAAAGTTGTCCATTCATTAATTTATCAAGCACTTTTTGCTTGAAGCTGGAAGAAGCAAAATTGTTTTAAAATTAGGCAACTGTCTAGGTTTCGTAAAAGTTTTTTAAAATAAAGGCACAACTATGGCCCGAGTGGCACAGTACCTGAAGAAAATGAGGTATTAAACCTCATTTACATCTTTTACTGCCCTCGCCAGAAGAGAAGGAGGAGAAAGATCAATCAGAGAGATAGATATACAATTCAGGATGCATTAATCCGACTCCCCAAAGCTATTGCAGTAAACTGAGAAAACACATAGGGGCATATTTATACTCTGTTTGTGCCAAATTTGCATAATTTTTTTACGCAGATTCAGTGCAAACTTAACCCGATATTTATATATTTGGATGCTAGACACGTCTTGTGTCAAAATATTGGAGTTTGTACCATTTTTTGGATGCCTGAACCTACCTTGCGTCAATGAGATGCAAGGTAGGTGTTCCCATCTATAAAATGGTGCTATCCCCATAGCCCCATATTTATCACCCCATGCTAAAATGACACATGGGTGGGAGGAGGGGCTAAACAATGGTGCGCAGCCTGCTTTGCACCATTATTTGATGCCTGGGTCGGACCAGGCTTTAAGGGACCTGTAGACCCATTTCCATGGTTGAACACCATGGAATGGGTCCACAGTTGCCCTCCTCAATCCCCAGGAACACCCCCACCCCCATCAGAGGGACACCGGAGGATGGGGCACCACATCCCAGGTAAGTAGGGTAAGTGTTTTTTCATTTTATTTATTTCTGCCATTGGGGGCACTAACTTGGGGCCCCCTGCATGACACAGGGTGCAATGGCCATGCCCATGGGACACTTGTCCCCTATGCTGGCTATTGGGGTTGTGGGCATGACTCCTGTCTTTCCTAAGACAGGAGTCATGTTTTTGGTGATTGTGTGCCAGGAAATGGCACTAGTCTGTTTAGAGGCATTTTTTTGCCTCTAACGAGGATAGCGTCATTTATTGACGTACAACCCCCTCCCTCCCTACCATCTCACCGACCCGGCTAGCATCTTTTTTGAAGACACTACCCCAAGTTTAGGGCCAGCTTGAGCCATTCCTTTAATATGGTGCCCGGCTGGCGCTGTGGAATGGTGCAAGCCGGTGCTATACTTTTTGCCGCAAAACTGCATTTACGCAGTTTTGCGGCAATACGTATAAATCAGGCCCATACTGTTCCAGTTTGGTGATAGCGAACAATATCTTCTCTGTAGTGCTCATCAGAACATTTGCCACAATGAGCAAATATTTGGGGAGTCTATCCTTAAAAAAATTGCTTAGATGATTGCAGGGGTCTTGGACCAGGAGGACTTCTCTTATACACTTTTGGAGACAAAACGTTCTTTGGATTGTTCAAGCTAGCCATGAACCACTGGGAGCTGCTCTAATTAAGGAGTCAAAGTAGGACGCCTGCGTAGTTTTAATCACACCGTTATACTTTCTCAAGGCCTATTCCATTTCTGACTGGAGAGTAGTCTCTGTGCCACGCTCTTTCAAGTCTCTTACAAGCCCTTTTGGCTACAGGTAAGGTATCTGAAAACAACTGAGTCAATGGTCCGCCTTTGTGGACCAGTGAGTCTGAGGCTAGCTGAAGCCCAGTTGTTATTGTCTCATCATCTAAACCAATAGATCCAGGCAAGGAGTGCACTGCTTTTTCCAAGGCCTCCGCAAGCTCATTAGCCTTGACTACATGCCAAGACAAGAAAGTAGAGCTGCCAAAGGGCTGGCTCTAGTTAGATTTAACCCCAAGCTGCAAACAAAATGGAATTAAAAAAAAGTCCCACTAAAACAATTACCGAGACTCTTTCATAATATTTTGAGAATTATTAGAAAGTACCAGGTGAGTCTAGTGGCCAGTCTAACGTGTAGGGGTAGCTACAGCTTAGGATAAATTAAAAGAGGCCAGCTTATCTAGCAATGCCGATTAACAGTTGTTAGCAACGTTGTCAATTTGTATGTTAAAATCCCCTAGCACAGTGAAAGTGGATAGGTGAGCCAAGGCATTATCCAACAAATTTATATACTTCCACGCATAACCCGGAGGATGATAGATCAAAACTCCAGCAAAAGATTATGCAGGGGGCACCGAGAGACTGAAGCCTAAACCTTCTGCCCAGTCAATTCAGGTAATAAAATGTCGCATAGCAAAAGGTTTATGAAAAAACTTTGGGAACCCCTCCCTCTCTCTGTTTCTATCAAGATGAACAATGAAGTACCCCATGGGAATAGCTGCCGTTATAACCAAGTCTCAGTTATAAGCAGAATATCAAGCTGTTCATTACAGATAATGATATAAATATGAAGGGCACGCTATGTAGAAGGCAAAGACTCAGTCGACACTGAATGGCTCATCTCGGATCCATCCGTCCCACATCGGACATGTCAGACGGAGTAAGAGCAAAACAGGTTGACTGACAGAATCTGCAAGAAACTGCCTCGCGGACAGTTGCCTATCTCTATGTTGGTAGGGCAGTTCACGGCTGCTTTTCATGCACTTATTCTTAGCAGCCAAAATTAATTTTGTACTTGTGTTGTTTCCGTTTCTCCCCAAGATTTAACCACAGAGGGGTTTCAAGTGCACTGCTTTATGACATTGAGCCTCAAGGCAGTTGCTTAGCGGTAATTGTACCCGGATGATGATTCTCATTATACAAATAACAGATTATAGCCTGTGGGGGGAAGCATTCTGAACTGCATATGCAATCGTTTGTTTGTTAGATGTTTAGAAAGCAATCCCTCTCAACATGCAGCTCCCAAAATAGCATTATACACTTCATGTGGCAAAGTGACTTCCAGGGGGAGCAGGGGAATCTAAATCTACTGCATAAAACAAATTACGATAGAAGTGTATTCATTCCAATTCAGTGAGAAAAACAGCATATTCAACTCCTTGGAGATCAATAGGCTGAAGTGTCAACTCTATCTATCTATCTATCTATCTATCTATCTATCTATCTATCTATCTATCTATCTAATTACATTGACCTTAAAGCAATGACTCCATTATATATATATATATATATATATATATATATATATATATATATATATATATATATAAATTTCTCCAACAAAATGATTCATCGCACTCCAGGAAGGGCTTATATCAGCCTTTAATTGTTTCCACAAACCAGTGCTATCCACCACCCAAGCTTTGGTCGCTGACTCCTTCATCGGCACCGGCAGCAAGAGTGTGCAATTTTATCTGTGGCCAATTGGTGATTAATATAATAAATAAATATTATTAAAGGGATTTGTATATATATATATATATATATATATATATATGTATATATATATATATATATATATAGAGAGAGAGAGAGAGAGAGATATAGATATATATGTGTGTGTGTGTGTGTGTAAAATAACACATTAAAGTCCTATAAAACATTTCTGAAACTGTTTAAAAAGCATAGATTTCATAGATTAAAAGCATCTGTTGACGTCACGAAAGGACCAACTGTTAATAATATTTCCACTGAGTGTATTCTCTTGTTTTCTGTCTGCTGCTCCTTACATTTTATGTCAGCACAAAAGTTTGGAATAACACCCAGAAACATATTTGTATGTATTTTGCTCTCATCATTTCTAGGCCCGGGTGGTAAAAATTCACTCTGATTGTGGAGTTTGTGAAATTCGGGGACTACCCGCTGCACAGAGTGACGTGAATTCCAAAACTCCACAATCTGGCACATGGAGATAATTTTTTTCTGTTAGGGCACTGGGGAAATGTTATTGGTGCTCATTCAGGAGCTCCACAATAACCTCAGGCAGCTAGTAAGTGCGCATGAGATTTTGCACCTGCTGCTTCTTGCCACAATGGTGCCATTATAGTGCTGCTCATGAGCGCAAGTGGCAGCAGGTGCACCTTGTGCAGATTCTCTACTCGAGAAACAGCTAAATCTACTAAAAAAGACAGTTTTGAATAGACTTTCTGCTCCAACGAACTGTTCAAGTTGTGTTTTAGTGTGAGGAGCCTTTTTTTGTTTGCTAGTTCCCGAACCGGAAGGAAGTGTTCCAGTGTCTACAACTTCCTGTTCCTGTCCAGCAGGCACCTCCCAGTCCACCTACTGGTTACTTTTCACTTGGCTTTTGAGTTGGAAGGCTCAAACTCTTTGTCTGCTGAAGATACAACTTTGGATTTAAAGACTTTGTTTTTGTGATATCACACAAGTGAGTTCAAAAACTATTGTATACAGGTGCTGTTTGTTTGATTGGGTATACACCAGTATTTCTGTGTACTTTTATTTGCTTTTTTAATTTCTTTGTGGTAGGTCGCCTGGAGTTTCAGTAGGGGACTAGAATGTTTTTGCATTTCAATTTTCACCTTAAGTAAAGGACAAGTGTTGCTGTTGCACAGTTCAGTACCTTTTCTTCATGTTTGCTACATTGCAATATTCATTTATTTTACTATATGACTTTTTCTGCCAACAGGCTGTTAAGCCAGAAGGCCCAGTATTAGTCATCAGTGCATGAAAGAATTGTTTCTGAGGTATATTTCTTTAAAACATCATTTAAGGCAGGGATGGTGTTAGAAGAAATGTAAAACGTTGGCTATCGTTTCTGTCTCATGTTTTGTTTTGCAAAACGTGCATATGTGGGGTATTATTTGATGCCATTGAAGGATGTGTGTTGTTGTAATTTTTTTTAGATCAGTTAATTTTTCATGTTTGGCATTGTTGAATGAATGGTAATGTTTTCTTCAGTGTTAACCATGCCTCCTTTTTCTGGCCACTGTGTGTCTTATTGTGTTTTTTGTTCTCCATGCCTCGCTAGTCAGTGTGCTTTTGCAATAGGCTTGCATGTGTTGTTTGTTCTCCATGATTCCTTGCTCACTGTTGTTATTTAACCATGCGTCCTGGAGACCATTTTCTGCAGCCAGCAAGTGTGCTTTTGCCATAGGCTTGCATGTGTTTTCTGTTCTCCATGGATCGCTGTTGTCGTTTGATCATGTGTCCGGAGGCCATTTTGTGTAGTCGGCCAGTGTGTCTTTGCATAGGCATGCATGTATTCTTTGTTTTCCATGCCTCCTCGCTGTTGTTGTTTGACCATGTGCCCTGTGCCTAGTTTCTGCAATCAGCCAATGTGCTTTTGCCATAGGCTTGCATGGGTTTTCTGTTCTCCATTGATCACTGTTGTTGTTTAATCATGTGGCCGGAGGCCATTTTGTGTACTCGGACAGTGTGTCGTTGCATAGGCATGCATGTATTCTTTGTTTTCCATGCCTCCTTGCTGTTGTTGTTTGACAATGTGCCCTGTGCCTAATTTCTGCAACCAGCCAATGTGCTTTTGTCATAGGCTTGTATGTGTTTTTTCTTCCCCATGCCCTCTTGCTTGCTGTTCTGGTATGACCATGTGGCCAGAGGCCTTTTGTGTCCTAAGGCAGTGTGCTTTTTCCATAGGCTTTCATGTGTACTTTGTTCTCCATGCTTCCTTGCTCACTGTTGTTGTTTGACCATGTATCTGATGGCCATTTTGTGCAGCTAGCCAGTGTGCTTTTGCCATAGGTCTGTTTTGTTTTCTATGTCTCCATGCTTGCTGTTGTTAGTTTGACCATGTGGCCGGATGCCATTTTGTGGTCAGCGAGTGTGCTATTGCCATATGCTTGCATGTGTTCTTTGTTCTCCATGCCTCCTTGCTTGCTGTTGTTATTTGACCATGTGGCTGATGGCCATTTTGGGCAGCCAGCCAGTGTGCTTTTGCTGTAGATTGCATGTGTTTTCAGTCCTCCATGCCTCCTTGCTTGCTGTTGATGTTTTGACCATGTGGTCTAAGGCCATTTTGTGTACTCAACCAATATACTTTTGCCTCAGGCTTGCATATGTTTTTTTGTTCTCTATGTCTTCATGCTCACTGTTGTTGTTTGGCCACTTGGCCGGCGGACATTTTTTGCAGCCAGACCCTGTGCTTTTGCCAGAGGCTTGTATGGATTTTCTTTGTTCTCAATGCCTCCTTGCTTGCTGTTGTTGGTTTGACCATGTGACGGGTGGCCATTTTGTGTGCTCAGCAAGTGTGCTTTTGCCATAAGCTTGCATGTGTTCTTTGTTCTCCATGCCTCCTTGCTTGCTGATGTTGTTTGACCATGGGGCCTGTGGCTATTTTGTGCAGCCTGCCAGTGTGTGTTTGTCATAGGTTTGCTTGTGTTCTTTTGTTCTTCATGCCTCCTTGCTTGCTGTTGTTGGCTTGACCATGTGGCCGGACGCAATTTTGTGTACTCAGCCAGTGTGCTTTTGCCATCCACTTGCATGTGTTCTCGTTGTCCATGCCTCCTTGCTTGCTGTTGTTGTTAGAACCATGTGGCCGGCAGGCATTTTCTGAAGCCAATCAATGTACTTTCGCCATAGGCTTGCATGTGCTATCAGTTTAATAATATGCTTGAGGATCATTGTAGTTTATGTATATTATGAATATGTTTATGATGAACAGTGCTTTATATTGCATGCATTTTTTGGTATTTTTCACCTTCACTTCCTTGCCTCCCAATAGGATTTTCATACTCCTGTACTATAAACATCATTAATTCATTTTAGTTTTTAATTTTTATTTTAATTTGTAATTTTTTATTCTTATTTGTTTAATTTGTATTTATATTTTATATTGGCAACACATTTTTAAACAATTATTTAAATTTTTTGATGTTTTATTTAACTTTAATTTTTTTCATTTTTTTCATTTTTTTCTTTTTACCTTTATCCATCCACTCCTTGACTACCACAGGCACACCGCTGCACAACAGCATTCATTTTATTTAGCTATTAGTCCATTTCCCCCTGGACTCCTTGCCTGCCATATAGTAGGTGCACTGCACACATACCAGCATCATTTATATTTTAATGATTATTCAATTCCCCCCTGGACCACCTTGCCTACCATTATCACACACTAACCTTCATTTTTTAAGTATTATTTAATTTACCAATGCTCCTCCCTGACTGCCACAGATGTCTCCTTTAGAATAGATGCACTTAAAGCAAAGAGCTGTATATCTGTATGTTGTGTTATCCTAATTGGAAATTAACTTTTATGTTATGGTGGTGTCATCAACCACACTAAGTTATATTGTTTTTATCCATACTGATTCAAACTGCAACAGTTCTACATTTCACTAAAAGTTTTTTCTTGCTTGTTTCCTTTTAGGTGCACAAGAGAAGAGACATCACCCAAAGTACTGCCAAATGGAAGGTCTGTCCAAATCATGTAACCACACAACACAACCTCAGTCCTTCAATCTCTTCTGCTTGTGCACCTCAGTGTCACTGACAGCTTTAAGTTGGCCCCAAAGAAAGGTGCTGCCAAGAAAGTGGCTGTAGAGAAGAAGCAGCTTCCTCCTGCTGGTGTGCTCACCATAACCTTTTTTGGGAGACATGTGCCTGTCGCACTGGCCTCCAGGGAGGAACCTAGTAGCAGCACTCCTGCATAAACGAAACCACCTCAACCTAGGCCCATGTCTATCAGTGAGGAATCCACTGCAATCATGGCGATGTCAATGATCAGTGACATTGAATCGGATTTGTCCGCTTTGGAAAGTAGTACCCAATCACTTAAGGAAACAGAGCAACGTGAACAGCAGCCATAGCCAGCAACAGTAGATCTACCTGAAGTTGGAGCAGAACAGGAGGTTGAACTTCCTGCCAAGAAAGAACTTCCTATTTCAGAATAATTGGCTTTCAGATCTCTACCAAGAAAAAGGAAGGGTACACAACCGTCTTCTCCAAGCACCCCTTCTGATAATGATGATGATATGGACATGGAAGAGATCTTGGCAGAGTCCGGGAGATACCAAGAGAGGCAAGGGAAAAAATTAAAGTCCTGAAAGCTTTAGAATTATGAAGGGGGTGAGGAGGAGGATGATGACGAGCCAGTTATGGAAGCTAGAACAGAGGAGTCTGACATTACTGCTCCTATTCAACCTGCTCTGAGGGATGTGGCAGAGGTACCACTACTAACTCCCAGATTTGAAAAGCCCCAGCTGAGACCTGCACCAACCCCTACTTCAGTAGAAGTATGCACTGCAGAGAGGCTGTTGACAACCCACCCAATTACCTCTGGTTCTTCTTCATACTTTGACACTGGCACACTAAGGAAGTACTCTTCCCCAGTTTGGGACTTTTATGCTTGGTAAGGAGGAGGAGAACACTAAAATATGCTACATTTGTCACACAAGCGTTTGTTGAGGTAAGCCTGGTTCACACTATGGTTCTAGAGGCCAAACAACCCATATGAAAAAACATTGCGCAATCAGATGTGTGGAGCACTTTAAAAAAAGTTGCTAATCATGGTGGTGATGGTGAAGGTGAGGCGAGCTCACGGTGGGAGGTCATAAGGAAGAAGAGGGTAACATCTTTATGCAATGTAGCCCTGTCCCCAGCAGTGCACCGGCATCACTTGCCTCAGTGAACTGAAAATGGCACAAGACTCAGACTCAGATGGAGATTACATGGTATACATTGACTGACCTCAAAATACACATTGAGTCTGCTGCAACACCTCCTACTTCTTGGAAGTTGCCTGCTTCAGTGATCCCAGAAAATAAGAAAATCCAGGCCACTATTACGGGATTGTTCAGGCAGGAAAGGCCCTACAGCTGCAACCACCCAACTGACTGTTTGTACAATGGGAAGCCAGCTAAAATGTTAATGATGGACCTTGTCCCATTTTCTTTTGTGGAAGGAGTAGAATTTGTAGAATGTTTGGTGACCATCTGGCCGTAATCGAAGGTTCCATGTTGGATGTATTTTGTAAGAGTTTCTGTTCCAGCGCGATGTGCTGCAATAGGTTACACAAGCTTTACAGCAAAGCGCTGTTCACACTATCCACCTGATTATAGACATGTGGACAAATTGTCAAGCAACTGATTGCATGTGTATCACTGCACACTGGATCTCTTTTGCAGGGACAGAACAGAGTCTGCCAAATCACAAACGCATCAAAAAGACTTGGAATCCCCCTGCAGATTCATGGCCCGTAGGCAGTAGGGGGTGTAATAGAAATCGTTGATGACTTTAAACTGGTGAATTTTCACCCAAGAGACATTCAAGATGGTCTGAGATAATATGTTGGAATGCCTCAATTCCTCAAAAGTAACAGGGATACCAAGATGTCTGCTCAGTTTGTCAGCCAAAGTCTGAAAAATGTTTGACCTTTGTTGAGCTTCTGCTATAGATATACGTTTGTAGGCCCGGCTGATGCATTTAATGGGGGTCCCTCCTGCAAAAAAACAAGAAAAGCATTGTTAGAGCAATCGATCTCAATCCCCTGTAAACTCTGTATAAAGTGGCAAATTTGCAGGTAGCTGAAGAAGCCTGAGTGAGGAAGCGAGACTTGCTGGGAAAACCTCTCAAAAGAGAGAAAGCTACCCCCTTCAAAGAAAGAACCCAATGTGGATAAACCTAATGCCTGCTAGCAGTCAATAAAGCTATCATGCACTGAATATGGAATGTTGGGATTGTACCAAAGATAAGAATACTACTTAAAAGAAGTAGCTGGTGATCCCCTTTTTCAGAGATGCCTAGGTAGAGTTGAAAAGGGGCAGATTTAAGAGCCCCTAGCGCTTCCTTGCACCACATTAGGGTAATTTTATTTATGCTAATGTGGCCCAATGAGGCCAAATCGCTATGCTAAATGTACCAAGTGGCGCAAAGCATGCATTGTGCCACTTTGTAACCCTTTTGTATGTAAAGGAGGCATCCCCCCATTACGGGGGGACAAAAAAATGGCGCAAGGAAATCTAAAACATTTCTGTGCGTCATTTCTTTGGGCACTTTTAACACCTGCTCACAGCACGTGTTAAAAGGAGGCATGCCATTTTTTTCAATGGGCTTTGGAGGATTGGCGTAAAAAATGTCCGCTAATTACTGCCATGGTTTGTCAAATCTTAGATATGGCACACACATGCTGGCATTAGGGGGGCACTAAGGTGCGCAAGAAAAGGGCCCCATTGTCTTAAATCTAGTGTACTTGAAGTAGATCGTGACCATGACCCGAGTGTGAGGTGTGATCTCATGGGCCCAAAGGAGATATTTATACCACAAGATAAATCTTTGCAATCCCCCCTCCACCTATGTGAAGAAAGTTTGGGGTAAATACAGAGGTATGCACCGGTAAAGATATGAGTAACGCAGAAAAATCATCTTGTAGTTCTTCTGGAGAGTGTCTCATAGTTGCCTCATAGCTGGATTTTATTATACCACCCATCTTTATATAGACCTCCACCCCCAGATATGTGGCAGCTTTAACCCAGCACCTATCATCACTAGTAGGCTTGACATTGGCTAAAACTAAAGATTTATCGAGGTTTAGCTTGTAACCAAAGATAGCCATGAATTAATTTGCTACTTGCTGGATAGCTCCCAAAGACTCCTCGGGAGTGGAAGTGAAAATAGCAATGTCACCTGCAAAGGCAAAAACTTTAAGTTCAAATAGATGAATCTGCAGAGGAGGGATATCCTGGGAACACTGCAATTCTTCAAGTGAGGATCAATATATAGAGGGCCACAATTTAGCTGGATTGAGTTGGAAGGGGAACCAAGACATACCACTCGGGCCATGAGGTTCAAATAGAGCTGTTGGACCTGAGTAATAAAGAGCAGACCAAACCCTGAATTGGCAATAATAGTCCATAGAAATTGCCACACTAACCGGTCGAAGGCCTTTTTGGCTTCCAACATTATTACTCTGACCAGGACGCTCTGAGCAGACTCTACCTCCAATTCCATGAACACGGAATTGACATGTGCTGTGGCATCTCACAGAAGAACAAAGTCTTGTTGATCCTCATAGACAAGATCAGTGATAACAGTGGCAAACCTATTGGCCAGAATCTGAGTATAGGTTTTAGAATCAGCCTTGATTAGGGATATGGGCCTGTACTAACTACAGAGTATGGGATCCTTCCCCTTTTTGGGGATAATAACTATATTGGTCTCTGTCCATGATCCAGAAACCTTGCCAAGTGATTCAAATCAGTTGAATAAGTCACAAAGAACCGGGACCATGAGATGCAGCAATCTAGAATGCAATTGCAGCTGAATTTGATCAGGACCACATGGTTTACCACATGCCAACTGGCCAATGGCACCTTCCACTTCCAGGGTCAATATTGGTCCTTCTATCTTAAGCTGCTGTGCAGTTGCCAATTTCTGATGGTGAAGGAACTGGTCTATTAACTCTGTAGACAGGATTACTCCCTCATCGTAGAGTTTCTGATAGAAGCAGTGAAATTCCTCCCTGATGAGAGCTGGGTGAGTCACAACATCCCCACAGGAACTCTTAATCTCAGAGATTACATGTGAATTGGCTCTATCCCAAACTTGAAATGGCAATACCTGGCCCATTTCTTTGCTATTTTCAAGGAAGATTAATTGTTTGGCCTGGGCCTTCTTCATGAGATTATCGAGCATGAGTGGCCTAAGAGAGGATTAAGCTAATAAAAACTGATGCTTCAACGATCCAAAAGATTCCCAATCATGAGTGATTGCACTGTTGGCCATAAAACTATTCAGGTAGGTAAGGGTATGCCAGCTGTTGGTCTCTACCAATGCCTCCTACTACTGATGAAAGGTAAGGTAATTTATACTATGGTCCCTGCAGTAGGCCTTGAATGTGTGCCATACCATAGGGAGAGATGCTGAGTCTTTGTTGAGTTTAAAAAAAAGCCTAGTTTCCTGAGTAATAGAGTGGATATGTTCCTCATTCAAGAGGAGTTTCCGATCAAATGTGCAGAATCAAAATTTAGAAATTAATTGTAACCCCTCCACCTGGATGAAAGGAGACAGAGAGTTATGATCCGAAGCAATCCTAGGATTCACATAGATGCTAAAAAAGATACAAAAGTGTGACTAACGAGAAACATATCAATCCTAGAGAAAGATTTACAAAAGGAAAAAAAATACGTAAAACCGTGCTCCTTTGTTCAATGACAACCCAAACATCAACCAAAGTATAGGATTCCATTACTTGGAGCAGGGCAGCTCTAGCGACTTTCTCATACCTGAAAAGATTTATTGCTTGGGATATGTCCTGCATACACCCATGAAAGGAGTCCGCTCATAGATTACGAATGAGATTAAATTTGCTGCATATGATCAATGGTTAAGGCCATAGATGTAGCTTTGACAATAAACTATTGAAGACGCCAGGATTATCAGCATTGGCCCCATACAGACCACAAAGCATGAGACCGAGTTGCCCTCTGCTAACATTTGCAATAAGCCATCATCCACCCAAATCCATCTGATGGTCTCTAAGTGTCCAACTCTTGTCCTGACCAATAAGACAAGCCCTCTCTGCAAGGACGTAAAGGAAGGAAGCCCAGACCAAGTCCTGATACCGCAAGTTATCTAGAAGGGAATTCTGTGTGGAGTGGAAATGGGTTTCCTGTAGCCCTTCTAGATGCAGATGGAGCTGACATAGTTTTGCTTTCAAGAGCTTAGGTTTATAGAGCGACTTTAACCCATTAATATTCTAGGTAAGAACAGGAATATGCTGGTCAGGATGACCCCCCTGACTAAGCCCCGGCATACTTAGACAAACATCAACCATAAAAGGTGGATTGTTGAGCAAGCCGGAGACCTAAAAGAAAAACAGCTGGAAGTCCCACTTTCTGGCAGAAGTTCTGGGGTGCTGCATTCAACTTCTAGAGTGGGCAGTCTTGTCTCACAGCAGCCAACACCACCAACAAGAGCAATGACAAAAACTACAACTACAGAAATAGAAGAATTGGCCCCAACCTCTGCATTGGCTTGGTTTCAAATGGCAGGTCTTAAGTCCAGTGCAGAGGCGAAGGCAAACAAGGCTGAGCAAGTGGCAGCACCAATGACCATTGATAGGATTTTCCTGTAGAATCTAGATGACCCAAAAGAGGTCTATGTTGATTAAAACCCATTGGTATATTGGTATACAACGATGCACCAGTGTTCTGCAGGCTGGCAGTAAAGTACCCGGTGTGTCCTGTAGCCAGTGTGTCTATTGAGCTTGTGTTCATTGCAGTTGGTAAGTGTGTCACATTGTGAAGGACCAGTCTCTCCCCTCAAAACATGGAGAGATTGACCAAGGTCAAAATGAACCAACATTTTGTGCCACACGATTACACTGGTCCTAAAACAGCACAGGAAGAGGAGGAGTGGTCAGAATCAAGTGTGTTACCTGACCAACTTCTGGGTGAACCATTTGAGTTAGATGAGGAACTCTACTTCCCTGATTGAGTATGCCACTATAGTACATTTTATTTATCTATCAATAAACTTCTTTTTGGCAAAACCATAGATATAGCTAGTGGAACATTATGTTTGTGTATGATTTATGCTTCCCCACTATTTCTAGTCACCTCTATGGCTGGATTGGAGTTGGTCCAGTGTGCAGTGAAGAAGCCTTTCTATTCCTTTATGGAAATTGGAGACTATTCCTGCCTCCCTTGCATGCCTGTCCTTTTTTTTGCATCACCTAACAGGGCTGCCCCAGAAGATCATTGATTTATAAGACTGTCAGTGTCAAATTCCAATGTGTTGCTTCATCAAAGAAGAGATACAATTGTGTACCTATCACAATGTTTGGATTGGAAGAGGTAAGTACGATTACATCAATGAGTGATGATGTATTATTGAGTGATTGTGAGTTATGGTTGGTGATTTATGTGGTGGAAGATGTTTACCTAATTAGTAAACTTGATTTTGGTGGTTTGCAATATTTGGGCCCTGATGGGTGATCATTTCTCCTGGAGGTGATTGGCCCTTTTCAAACTTAGCAAATTATACCTGCAGGGTCAATTCCTTTTTTGTGGTTCTTGAGAGACCAGATCTGTCACTTCAGTGAACAAACACAAATGTGCCCAACATATTTCAATTCTGTTTCTCCACTTGTTCTTCAACAGCAGTACACTACCGGTCTATCTCGCTTGGGTAGAGACTGGGACCGAGATACACATACTCAGGGGAGGATGGAAGAACTCAGGGTGGGACTACCTCAACAGCCAGAAGAAATATGTTATTGACTTCAAAGGGAAACCATGATGATGAAGACTCTGAGGCCTGGTTCTCAGCACTTTGGAATGGAGAGAGGTGCGTTGATTTGGGAAATGCTACTGAGTGTGTGTGCTGCACTGCTGGCAAACAGGAAACTCCTCCTGTTTTTGTTTTGCCTTTGAGTCTTCTTGGTACTAACCTCATGATGCTTCCCATCCTTCTATTGTTCCCCCTGCCTCTACAATACAGTTTCTATTTTACAATCAGCAGGCCTTCTCCTCTTCTGCACGAATGAAAGGTGAAAACTGAGCTCAACACTTCAGCTTACCTACTGGACCGGTTCAGCCAGATATACAAAAGTGCTGGATATTCAAAGAAGAATGGAGATGCACCTCCCAATTTGGCGAAACAGTATCATTTTTCTTTTATCATTCATATTTTTTAGAACTTGGTGGGTTCAGTTCACTCCACCATATTTAGAATCTTTTAAACCTAGATGACAGAATATTTAAATATCTAATAATAACTTGGGTCTCTGGGGCAGAAGGACTGTTTGCAATGTATTTAACTGAACTATGTCATACTCATTCCTTTATTTCCTTCCACAACAGAATGATGATGTACAACTCATCACCCTGATGACTATTGTTGTTGTGTAGTGTTTGTCTTTGTCACACCTTTCCCGAAATCCCCTTTTCCATCCATTTATCACACCCCTAAACCCTCTTCCCTAGGTTGTGTGATTCATTGAGGTGTAACTTAATTTACATCAAATGGATCAAACACTTGGTGGGGCGGATGTGGTTAAATGCAACACCAACTCACTGCAGGACCTTCTATTACCTGCGCAACAGCCCACACCAGCCCCATTAATACAACCATGCATAAAAGAACATAATTCTTCAACATTTATCTGGCCTTGGGTCTATGTAAACTCTTAAACTTGTCCACTGCAGACTTTTAACACCCTTTCTTAACTTGAGGATTTCGTAACTTTGGATTTCATTAAATTCCATGCTCCCTATTGCTCAACATAATGTACTATTAGTAGTTTTCAGTATAATATCTGGTATTCTTTGTTGTGTCATGGTGGTAGTAGTCTGGTGTCAGCCTGTGTTAAGCTAGAATGTAAATGTATGACCCACTAGCTTTCTTTCAAATTAGTTGCCTGTGACGGTTATTCTTTTTGATTAATCATGCTGTCGGAGCTCACCTAGGTGAGAGTGGGACCTCACTTGTGAATTCTTCCCTTTTAGGGCACTACCATTAAGAAGGCATCTGGGGAAACCCTCCATTAAGGTGCTGGAAAATTGAGAGCGGTACCACCATTGCTTCATCTATTCAAGTAGAGAACTACGGTGTGAAGTGAACTAGTAGTTATTGTGTAACTAACTTGCTGCAGACGAAATAAGTAATTGGCTATCTAGGTTTCTGTAGGTAATATAGTGAATGGCAGTATACCCCACTATTGGTCAACATCATCACAGAGGATAGTAGGACAAGGGGATAAGTAACTATAGCTAACTGGCATACACTTTAAGAAGCAGACTTAAAGACAGGCTGTGTGAAAAGGCATCAGTGCAAAGTTAAAATAAAGCACAAATCATTTCTTCAGGTGTAAAGTATAATAGAAATGTTTCCCTTTACTAAAAAAACATCCAAAAGTAAAACACAGGACCATCCCTCTCTGAAAACAATCTCTCTCCAACAAATGTCCAAAATGTACATGTACATAAAGTCTGAAACAAAGTCCAAAAGAATAAAATGCCATGCCCAATTCCCACCCTATCCACCCCTAATAAAACTCCCTCCCACCAAAACAAAAAATTAATAAAGGGTTTTAAAGAAGGCATTCTACAGAAGGGTCCATAGTTCTTGCAGCTGGGCACCAAGGCTTGCCATCCGGTGGCCCAAGTCACCAGCTCAAGCAGCACACAGCGATGAAGTAGCCGGTCTGAAGGGAACACAGCAATGGTGATATAGGCACAGGCAACTGCAAGCTGATAGAAGAACTGAAGCCTGGGGTAGAGGTAGATGACTCACCCTATTTCTCCACCAGCCATTGATACACCACCAGCGTGGCCTCCAACCTTTGCCACCATAACCGTGCTGCTATTTCCTGCCTGGTTGGTGGAGTAGCTATGTCAAGAAAGAAAAAAGACAAATTGTAAACAATGCTGTGTGCAAACACATGTTTAAAAGTATATAGTGGCACAGTAGCAGTACATTGCTGGTCCCCTAGGCCTATTGGAATTTTTGATCTGATTAGGAGAGTAACAGGGACATGATTTTACTAACACATGCCTCACATAAGAACTGGCTGGCTGAATGAAACTAAGGCAGCATAACCCAAGATAAAAAAAAAAAAGAGTGATATTTTATTCTTGTAAAGGATTTCCTAAACAAGTAAATCACACACACACTTTGTGTGGAAAAATAAAAATAACTCTCATTAATGAGTAAGGCATCATCTACTATGGAGGACAAGTATTCTACTCTTGTGCTAAATGAATGGAGGTGTGCTAGCTAGCCCATTGAGTACTTGTTTGCTGCTCTCTGCAGTCTGCAGCTAGGGTAGCTACAATGGACAATGTTCTTACTTTGATTCCAATGGCTCTGCTCTTCTCCAAATATTTTTCAATTCTACTCTGCCTTCAAAAAGGCACATGAATTATATATGTTGCACATGTCATGTATAACATGTGGATAATAGATATACTCTCTGCCGTAAGTAGATGGTGGGAAAATCCCTACACTGCAGTACAGGGGAAAAAACTGCATATATAGATTTTATTGAACATATTTGTCACAGAGTATCCCATCTGCAAAACTTGAAATCACAGGCACTTAATCCTGCTTTACTTCCTGGCCTCGACCTCAAACACATTCACTTGGCAGTAAGGAAAGGAGACGTGACTTACTCTACTTCAAGTTAGGTTACAGGGAAGAGGCCAGGTAGCTAGATGCTTTGCCATAGAATACTGGGGTGTCACTGTTCACCATGTGCCTAAGTTGTAGCTTAGTCAGTCACTGTAGTTGAAACTTAAGGTTGATGAATGTCAAAAGGAAAAAACTTGAATGGGCGGAAATCCATTATGGCATCTATTAAATAAATATATGAATCACTTGATCCGTAACATGTGAAACATGACAAAAATGTTTTTTTTTTTTTTTTTTTTTTTTGGTAGGACGGAACTTAAGAACAAATAAAGGAGTGAACTACTGGGAGGTGACTGAGTGGGCACTGGGAGGTAAGAGAAAGACACCTGGGGCCAGATGTAGCAAAGTTGGAAATTGCGACTTGCAATTTGCGAGTCGGAGCGACTCGCAAAGTGCAAGTCGCAATTTCCAATGCAGAACGGTGTCTCAGACTCGCTATGGGGTCGCAAAGACCCACCTCATTAATATTAATGAGGTGGGTCGCAAATTGCGGCCCCATAGCGACTATAGGCACTCGCTAACATGGAGGCCTGCTGTAGTCAGCAGACCTCCATGTTCGTGACTGCTTTTCAATAAAGCAGTTTTTTTTTTTTTTTTAAGTGTAGCCCGTTTTCCTTAAAGGAAAACGAGCTGCACTTAAAAAAAAAAAACGAAACCTTTAGTTTCAGTTTTATTTCAGGGCAGGTAGTGGTCCCTTGGACCACTACCTGCCCTGAAAAAATAGTTTTGGGTCCATTCACAAAGGGGACCCCTTCCAATTTGCGAGTGGGTTACCATCCACTTGAAGTGGATGGTAACTGCGACACCATTTGCGACCGCATATGTGGTCGCAAATGGTATTGCATACCACTCCGAATCGCAAATAGGAAGGGAACACCCCTTCCTATTTGCGATTCTGAAATGCATATTGCGTGTCGGTCCCGACTCGCAATATGCATTTCTGCATAGGAAAATGCGATTTGCGAGTCGCAAATGTCAATTTTTGCCGTTTGCGACTCGCAAATCGTTTCCTGCATCTGGCCCTTTGTTTTCGTTTCAGTCTGCAATCCATTGAAAGCTACATTAATTGAAACAGACACACATTGCACAGTCAACACTGAAATGCCAAATTCATGCATGTTTCGATTATGTGATGACCCATGGGCCATGAAATGCCATGGGCACAGAGGTCATGGATGATGATGGGTGGGATTTGCCTTGCTTAACAAATACAGTGGTTATGTGGTAATTGTTAATAACCAAGCAATGTGACTTTCCTCCTGCCTCTGCCACAGCAGGAACTCTCCCTTCAAACTGCTGCATTGTCTGGTGCACTGGTGCAGGACCCGACACATGTGTTTGGTGCAGATAGAAAAACATTACACATTTTAGATGCCACATATGCTTCCCCTTTCTATTGTTTTTTTTTAACAAAATACAATCGCAATACATGACTTCAGTTTGGTTCCCAGTATCTTCCCTTCTCTTCTATCTAAAATATCACTTTGGCCATTTTGTTCATTGGCAATGTTAGAAAAGCCAGGTAGTCAAGCCAACCAAAAACGATTTGCAATTGAGAGACAGAGTTATGATGATAACTGAGTCATTTGAAGGGCAATAAAGGGTTTGAATGCATTAGTCAATGAAGGACATATGTTTTTGGCTGGCATTTGCAATGGGACTTTCTTTATACAACATTCCTGCCATGCTGCACCATCATCAAAATTGCTAGGGTACTGAATAAAACATACAACATAAAATTATGGGGGGAGAGGGTCACTACAACCATTGCCACCCTCTTGTCGTTGGAGCATGAGCAAGAAATAGATAGGCTTCTCAACAAACAAGTGTAGAATAGCTTGCTTGGGTATGCATACTCTGCAAAATTATTCTAATGGGGTGAAGTAAAGGTTAGAGAAACAAATAATACTGGGATCAGCAGGACTGTTAGCTGCAGTGCTGGTGGTGGCGGTGGTACTTTCATGCGCTGTGGCAGCCTCAGCCTGACCCTCCGATGCCCTCTTATTCTTGCCCTCGGGTGCTGATGTAAAAATTAAAGAAGATAATAGAAACAGATTAGTAGTACAGTTAATCTCCTAGAAAATATTTTGGCAGGCAAAGGCAAATGCAGTAGATATTGTACTTTTCTAAATCAGATCGCCTATATTACTAGTAGTGAGTTGACCTATTCCTAATTCCTTAAACTGTATCTAATCCCTATTCCAAATTTCCTAAACCACATTTGGAACTACTAATGCATTACAATAAATATTCTTTGTTTTGCACCCCCTTTTGATGAGTCAGCACAGTCAGTTTCACTTTCCAGTGCATAGATGGATACCACACATGTTTGGGGCTGGGTGAGCTACATTAAAAGAAATACACAGAAAACGCTAACTCATAGATTCTACTACTACAGTACCACTATCTTAGTGACAGGACTAGGGAGTCTGCATGGATTCTTAAATAATAAGCCCAAGGAAGCACCTGCAGCGTCGAGTACAACTAGGTAGCACTGACCACCTGGTTCACTCCAATTGGATTACATGTTATTAGTAATGTTGCGTGAAGATAACTTACCTCTGAGAGTGAACAGCATGCTATTTGAAAAAAATTGCCATTGTAGGACACAGCAAATATATAATTACTCCCAAGCCCTGCAATCTGGATGGCCAGCAGGTTGAGGAGGGCCTGCTCCCAGTTAAGGAGTGCAGCAAACTCCAGTATGTCTCTGTACACATCGCACACACTCTCCCAGAGCAGCTGATGCTCCTGCAGGCCATACCTACTTCTGGGCATGCCGCCTTCTGTCTGCATTGAGGGAAGATAGCTCTGTACAAAAAAAACAAGTGCAACTACCTCTTCCTTGGAGAAAATGGTGCTAAACTGCACCCCTGGGCAGCACCGGTGACCATAAGGTATGCGACTAGCACCACCCAAATTGGCCCCACTTACCCCATGCTCTGCTAAGGTGTAGGGTGGGGGGAAAAATAGAGGGAAAAAAAGAATAGAAATGAAGAAATTAAGTGAAGGGAAAACAATGAAATAGGACTAAAAGTCACAGAAAAGCAAAAAAAGAAAAAATGTAAAATAGGCAAACACAAATAAACACGCTAATATAATAAAGGTAAAAGAGTGGTGGATAAGTAAGATAAAGGAAAGGTTACTTAAGTATAGAATACATTGAAAGTTAGGCCCAATACCATGCACAGAACAGGAAAAACAAAATGGGTCCATACACATGCAACCGTGCAACGTTGTGCGCGCTCGCTTCACAATGCGGAACTCACTACTCGCACTAATCAACGTGAACAGGTGGCCAAGCACCATTCTATCCATTTGCAGAGTGAGTCAGATTTCTAGCTGTTTTTTTTTTGTCAGTTTGCAGAATTCCATGTAGCAGAACTCTGCGAGTTCTGTCTAGGCCTAATTATTTCCACAAAACACAAGCAATTTAAATTGCTTAAAGTGCAAAAAAAGGGGCAGATACCAATTGCATCTTGTTTTTGCAATACCACCAGTGACTAATAGAACTTGTGAACATGAAATATGTGAAAACAGTGTCCACCAAATTTTAGAAGATTTGACATGCGAAAAGAATCAACTTCGATGATGGATGTACTTCAATAATGATAAAATAAAAGCCTGCTATTTTATTGAAAATAAAATGATTTCAATTACTAAATCTCTGTACAATTAGATGCTTGTTTTTTCTATTAAAGTATATCCCCGCAAGGACCACGAGCACACACAATTGGAATGCAGATATTTCCACGACGTGGGACTCATTCCTCAGCATAATTGCCCAAAATAACGCACCTTAGTGCACACTGATCATGCATCTGTTCAGCATTCCAGTGTGTGCATCAGTCCCTCAACATAGTAGACAAATGAGCAGCTCACATCATTTAAATACACATTTGTTCATCAGTAGGGCACGTTTGCACAGGAAATAATGAGAAATTATAACAAGTGGCATTCTCAAGCATACAAACTTAGGGGCATATTTATATTATTTGGTGCAAAACTACACTAACACCGTTTTGCATTAAAAAGTTTAGCACCGGCTTGCACCATTTCTGACTGCCAGCCGGGTGCCATATTTATGGAATGGTGCAAGCCAGTGCAAAGGGTGGACTACCGTAAAAAAAAATGACGTTAGCAGGGTGGGGGTGGCAGTAGGGGAGAAGGGGGTTTTGCACCAAAAAATTATGTTAGGCTGGTTGGAGGCAAAACAAATGCCTCTAACCAGTCTAGCGTCAATTTCTGACACAAAACCATCCATACCACATGACTCCTATCATAGAAAAGACAGGAGTCATGCCCACGACCCCAATGGCCAGTACAGAGGGCCAGTGTCCCCTGGGCATGGCCATTGCACCCTGTGCAATGCAGGGGACCCAGGTTGGGCCCCCAATGGCACTTTAATAAAAAATAAAAAAACTAACCTCTACTTACCCTACTTACCTGGGATGGGGTCCCCCATCCTCCAGTGTCCCTCTGGTGGGGGTGAGGGTGTTCCTGGAGCTTAAAGAGGCACCTGTGGAGTCATTCCAAGGTGTTTAACCATGGAAATGGGTCCACAGGTCCCCTAATGCCTGGCCTGACCCAGGCATTAAATAATGGTGCAAAGCAAGCTTTGCACCATTATTTAGCCCCTCCTCCCACCCGTGTGTCATTTTAGCATGGCAAGATAAATATGGGGCTATGGGGTTAGTGCTGTTTTTTAAATGAGAATGCCTACCTTGCATCTCATTGACGCAAGATAGCTTCACGCATCTAAAAAATGGTGCTAACTCCAATAGTTTGACTTTAGACGTGTCTAGCGTCAAAATATAAATATGGAGTTAGTTTGAAAAAAATGATGCAGGTTAGGCACAAATGGAGTATAAATATGCCCCCTAAATATTTTAATTAACTTCCCACAGACCATTTTCATCATACTTATACCTGTAGCTTCCAGATTCCTTTGAATGTTCAGTAATTCTTAAGAGTAACATTCGCCCCTCCTCTAATTTTTCAAAGGATGGTGTTGTTGAGGCATGCATGCATGGAATAACTATGCATCGACTGGATACAGAGTTGACCAGAGAATGAGTGACTACACCTCATCAAGCCATATCACTGAAACACATGCATGCTCAATTTTAGACTTCTGCAGTCACATCACTCCCTGCGCGAACAACTAGCAGACGAACGCATGCCAACGAACTGTTCAACACTTAACTATAATAATGCACATCGAATCATTACCACTAAACATACCACCAACCCACAACGTTTGACTACCTTTTGATCAAGTGTGTTATCTTATGTACAGGAAAAACGCTTTTATCAAAGAGTTGCACTACTCGTTCCTGTGTCGTCAGATATTAGTACAAAAATAACATATTTCTAAATGTTCAAAAATATTAAAAACACGTATTTGAACCATTTTTGTTCTGGAATGTGTGTGGCCCAAGCCCAGCAATTGGGACACACGCAGCTTAAAATGCACCCACAACGAATAACACTTCCCGTTTTCAGTTCCGAAAAGCGAGCCAATAGACCTTTTGCATAGGACTGGAAACACATTTATCAAGTATTAAAAATCTGCACATGTTCAATTAATCCTCACATTAAGCAGGTAGACGCATTTACAAGCACATTTAGATGAGCGCTAGATAAAACTTGACAACACACAGGCATACTCAAGAACACATAAGGCACCTCATCAATAGTTACAATTCAGCAAGTTACAATGATATAATATAACATTGAAACGTAATGTACCTTGTGGCTTCCTCAGGCAGATTTTCACTAATTCTTCTTAGTTTGAGGGGTTTTATGTATCTTTGATCAAAAAGCATCCCGCTTCATAGAAAAACCTTTGAAAATTCCGTGATAAAACTCAGTTGTGTGATGTTATGGATATGATTTACTGAACGAAAGCAGATTAACCCTGAATGGTTAGCTACATATTCACAACCCCGCACTCCAAAGTGATTCTCGTGCTCCAGATGGCTTTACAAATTATTTAATCAATGACATGACAGGGATGTCAAATAATACATCTGAAATTGCCTACACAATAATATTACTGTTATTTATTCAGAGAGGGCATTACATGGAAAAAGACAACTGCTCAGGCTCCTCAGAGGGCCAAGTCTGAAGCGCCACACAGAGACCGGGGTCTGCTACCACTCCACATTGGTTACTATTGAAGTAGGTTCTGGTCCCAACAACATGAGACACTCAGGCCCTAATTACGGGTGTGGTGGTCTTAAGACCACCACGCTCGCAGTGGCGGTCTTACCTCCATGGTCCCAGCCGTAAAGACCACTGGATTACGTTTTTGGCGGTTTGGCCAAAGCCAAACCTCCACAATGCCGGCAGTCCCACTGGTGCAGTCAGACCGCCGCACCCGACGGTGAGCGCCTCCAGGTCGATGAAATATCTAAGACCTCCGACTGTATTACAGGTGTCAGCCTGCCACAAAAACCCTGGTGGTAATGCACCCGGTAACAGAAATCCCCATTCCTGTCACTAGTACATGCGCCCCCCACACAAAGACAAACACCCCTACTCGCCCACACCTCCTGACACACACCTCCACTTGCCCACGCACTTCTTGACACACACACACACCCACTTGACCCCACACATACATACAAACACCCCCACCCGACAGCATGGTTACATACAAACACCCCCACCCGACTGCACGCCTACATACAAACACCCCCACTCGACCGCATGCATACATACAAGCACCCCTACTTGACCGCACACATACATACAAGCACCCCTACTTGACCGCACACATACATACAAGCACCCCCACTCGACCACATGCATAATACAAACACCCCCGCATACATGCACACAAATCCCTCCACATACATGCACACACACATCCACTCTCCATCCGTGCACACACACACCCTCCACATACATACACACACCCCTCTGCATGCATGCACACCCACACCCCTCTGCATACATGCACACACAATCCCCCTCCGCATACATGCACACACACACACACACACACACACACACCCTCCACATACATGCACACACCCTCTCCACACATGCATCCAGACGGACACACATGCACACCCATTCTGAAAAACACACACATGCTCACACACACATCATACACATGCACCTACCACACACACCCCGCCCCTTTCAGTCAGTCCACCTACCTGTCTGGGCTGCAAAGCAGCTCACATCGAGGTGGTCATCCAGGAAAGGGTGGATGTCGGCAGTTCCACCGCCAATGCCACACCGGCGTACAAGGACCGCCATGCAAGAATGCTTCTTTAAATATGGTGGCATTGGCAGTGCTGGCAGTGGAACCGGCTCTCACATGTTGGATTTCTGCCAGTTTATGAGTGGAAATCCATTGGTGAGACGTAATACGCCGATCTTCAGACCAACAGCACTGGCGGTCTTTTGGCATCTGCTTCAATGGAGGTCTTGGCAAAAGACCACTGAAGTCGAAATGAGCACCTCAGTCATGACCAGAAACATTTCCAAAGTTGTTTTTCTATTGCTAAAAATCGAACAATGTAGAAGCTTTTAGTTTTCACATCCTAACAATAACTTCTCTTTTACTCATATTTCTTAGGGCACTTGCAATGCTTTGGAGCAAAATGTTTCATTTCTTGTTGAAATGTTGGCAGTGATGGACAAGGTCTACAGGTGTCCTTCTTCAGCACCAGGACGCCCTGAGTTGAGGTTGAACAGAAAGTTCTGAGACCTTGATAGTGGAATGTGTGAGTTCCGCAGGGGTTGTATCTTTCCCTTTTACAGTTAAACCTCTATCCCAACCCCAACACCATCTCCTATGGGGCATGTAATTGTGATCCAGAATTACATTAATTATATGCAACTGTTTTCCGATCTATTTCTGTACAAAACTAAACACTATGCACAAGTGGTGAAGGTGTTCTCCAACATAGCGCTCTGGATGAACATTTTCTGGCTTAGACTTAATGCAGCTAAAAATGAATTTATTCTTCAGGTGACAGACCACTTTCTGAAGAAAGAGTAAAGAAGTCTATTATTTTCAATGCTGGGAAATAGAAAATTAAAGTTAGCAGCAATGTCAATCCTCTGGAGTCACTCCTGACTCCCAGAAGACTATGGTCAGGAATGTTAATAATATTATTTCTTCATCCAACTTCCCTCCCAGAATGCTAAGCAAAATAATATGCCTCTATGAGAAGGATCGATCAACAGGAACAAGGGTCATAATAGGGACAACTTATGATATAGAAAAGTCATTATTGCTCTTTATCTAATACTTCCAGGTCCTCCATAATTCAGTGGCCAGAAGGATGATTACTCTCTTCAGATAGGAAGGACTCCACAAGCTCCTGGTCAGTTCACATACCACATTTAAAACATTAATTTTGACCCACAAGGCAGTTCATGGTAATCCATCCACTTACCTCGCTCAATATGTTGATGCTTATAATATATCTAAACATTTGGGTCCTGAAGAGAACCGAATCTCTTATTCCTTCAGAGTATGTAAGAAATTCAACTTTTAGGGGAGCGTTTCAAGCCGTAACACAGATGAACTGGAATGTACAGTAAAAGTACTGAAGAACGCCTGACATTTAGAAGGGCTTTTTCATTATTTTTACATGGCAAAATAAACTTTTGGGAGTAGGGTGTGGCTTTCAGCCCCCTCTGTGCCTAGCCCCTTGTTGAAAGGGGCATTACTTCTTCACTGTTTGGGAACAGAAGGTCAGGAGGTTTTTGATCATCTTCCTGATCTTCCAGACAATGAAGCGATCAATTTGAATGAGTATGAGATATGTATTAGGAAACTAGATCTACATTATCTCCCTAAGGTTAGCACAATCTTGGAGAGGTATTACTTCGGGAAGCGTTTTCAAACTGAAGGAGAATCTGTTGAAGATTATGTCACAGAATTAAGGCGTTTAGCCTCATCATGTAAATTTGTGTCCACAGTGGAAGAGAGAATTCGTGACCAATTCATGCTAGGGTGCAATGTTGAAAAGGTACGAAATGAATTATGGCTCTTGGATGATCCTCAAATTGACCAAGTTATTTCTCTAGCCAAGAGGATTGAGCACTCTCTCAAGTGTGTTGATGTGGTGAAACGCTGTGATTCCAAAGATGTAAATGTAGTTAGTCGTACTAAGCCCAAAATAACCAAACCTTCTGATAATGAATTGTTCTCCAACATTACTGGCAAGAAATGTTTTAGATGTGGAAGAGGGGGACATCTTGCTAATAGTAAGCTTTGTCCAGCTGTTAATAGTTTTTGTTTGTATTGCAAAAAGGAGGGTCATTTTTCGGTTGTGTGTAACCTCAAGAAGGGAAAACAGTCTGTGAGTGCGGTTGATGATGATTTTGATGCCAACAAGGTTGAGTCTGACTTTGCCTGTGGTCAAATTGTACTTCAAGTTTCAAGTGATAAATTGTTTGCCCCTCTGGATTATATCACAGTAGAGGGTAAAAGAACCAAGGTGCTTTTTGACTCAGGGGCAAAGATTTCTATAGTGTCTGATAAGTTCTATCAAAATGAGTTAAAGGGTAAAGTCAACCTGTTAAAACCTGATATTAAACCTTGTGGTTATGGTGGTGAACCCATTGACTTACATGGTTATTTTGTTGGATTGATTGAGTATGATCAACGATTCATTTCTGGAAAAGTCTATGTATCGAAAAGAGGGGATAGCATCATAAGTTGGTGGCATCAGAAAGACCTTGGTGTGATGCTTGATCCCAACAGTTCACCTCCTATTATAGTGAAGCAATTGGGAGATGTAGATGGAGTGAGTGTATTATCCACAACTGATCTCACAGAGAAACTGCATAAAGAATTTCTTAATGTTTTCAGTGGCAAAATAGGATGCATGAAGGGATATTCTCATAAAATAAAATTGCTTCCTGATGCTATACCGTTCATTAGCAAAGTGCGGAATGTTCCCTTTGCAGTGAGGGATGAGTTACGATCTGAACTTAAAAAATTAGAGGATCAAGGGATAATAGAGGAAGTGGAGGGGACAGATTGGTTGTCTCCCATAGTCATAGCTAAAAAAGCCAATGGCAATATCAGGCTTTGTGTTGATCTTCGTAAACTTAATAGATGTGCAATGGTGGACAGATATCCTCTTCCTAACATATCTGAATTACTAACTATGGTGTCAGGTGATAAGGTTCTCTACCATAGATTTAACCTCAGCTTATCAGATAATCTTAGATGAATCTTCCAGGGATTTAAAGGCTTTTGTTACGCCTTTTGGTACGTTTAGGTTAATTCGGTTACCTTTTGGTCTAATCTCGGCTGCATCTGTGTTTCAAAGAGCAATGGAACGCATATTAAGAGGGATTAATGGTGTGTGCATCTATCAGGATGACATTCTGATTTATGGGAAGAACAGTGGTGCTCATGATGATACCCTCAGAAAAGTGTTATCGAAGATTTCGGAGCATGGTCTAACCATTAAAGCGGAGAAGTGCAAGTTTGCAGTTGAGAATATTGACTACCTCGGACACATTATTACTGGAGGTGGTTTAGTTCACAAGAAAGATCTTGTTGACACAATTAGGAGTCTAGCTTCTCCAACCTCCAAGGAGGAGCTGATGATATTTCTAGGCATGGCTGAATATTAAAGCAAATTTGTTAAAGATTTTGCTAGTTCATGCTACAATATGAGACTGATATTAAAGAAAGGCACAGAGTTCTTTTGGGATGAAGGGTGTGAAAAGGAATTCATCATGTTGAAAAATTGTCTAAGTAATGCTCCCAAACTAAAGAATTTTAATCCCAATTTACAATGGATTCTGACAACTGATGCCAGGGGAAAGGGTTAGGTGCAGTTCTACAACAAGGTTTATGTAGTGCTGAGAACACTATTGCATTCATCTCCAGAAGTCTGAAAGAAACTGAGACAAAATACTCTGTAATAGAGAGAGAAGCCCTTGCGGTTTATTGGGCGGTTAAGAAATGTGAAACGTTTTTGTGGGGAAGACCTTTTGTTGTTAAAACTGATCACAAACCTTTGTGTGAGGTTTTTAAGTCTAAAGGTGTTGATGCGATCTCGAGCAGAATTACCAAATGGATCATAGCTTTGCAAGAATATGATTATGTGGTAGAGTATGTCCCTGGGACTGACAATTACTCCGCAGATGTGCTATCAAGATTAGTATCTCCTAAAATGTCAGATTTGGAGGATGTTGAAGATTTCGAGCAATTTGATAGAGTGTGTGAAGTGGATTTTGAAATGATTTCGGAAGAAAGGTGGCGTGAGGATACCAAGTCTGACAGAGTGTTACAGGAATTGATGAATTTGTTGTGTTCTGGTTGGAAGAGTAAAAATCAATGCAGTGCGGAGTGCAGGGAGTTCTGGAGTGTGAGAGATCAATTGACTGTTGATCGGGATTTGTTACTTAGAGGGATGAGGTTAGTCCCACCATCTAGTGTGAGAGGGCTACTTATTGATCAGGCACATAACAGTCACATGGGAATATCCAAAACTAAGGAGAGGTTAAGATCATCGTATTGGTGGCCCGGCATGGATACTCATATAGAGAGAGTTGTTTGTGACTGTGTACAGTGCGCTCTTAGTGAAAAAGCTATGAAGCCTAGAATTCAACCGATGGTAATTAGGGACAAACCGAAGGGACCTTGGGAGGATATCTCACTTGATATTTTGGGTCCTATATATGGTGATGGTTCAGTTGAGTATGTTATTGTGGTCATGGACATGTATTCTAGATGGCCTGAAGTTTTTTTCACCAAAGGGACAGAAACACGGAAGGTAATAGATTTTCTTAAAAGTCTCATTACTAGGGAGGGTATTCCTTCCACTATACTTACTGATAATGGCGTGCAACTGACTTCGAGAGAGATGGAGGAATTTCTTAAGGGGTGTGGTATAAGACATAAGTTGAGTGTTATATCATACTGAGTGTAATGGGTTAATTGATAGGTTCAAGCGAGTTTTAAAAGAAACTATCTCTTTGGCTAAAGATAATCATCTCAACTGGAAACAAGAAGTAATTAAAAAGGTGGCAGTATATAGACATACTCCACATTCAACTACAGGCCAAACCCCTTTTGTCTTGTTTCGTGGGAGACGAGGGAATACTATTCTTGAGCCAAATTGGGTCAATTAATTTTTGGGAGTGAAAGGAAAAGAGGTTATTAATGAGGGTTGGAAATTCAGGGAACAAGAGAAATCTTTAATGAGTAAAAGTAATTTTGATAAAAGGAATGTAGTGAAGAAGACCATTGTAAACGTTGGTGATTGGGTTATAGTCAAGAATCCTGTTTTGAGGAGTTGTGGGAAGAGACTCTCTTCTCCCATGAAGGTTGTGAAACTTTTCACTAATGCTGTGAAACTGAGTGATGGTCGAATATGGAATTTAAATAGAATTGTTAAGTTTAATGGTAACACTGCAAGTTTGGAAACTTTAAAGGGTCAGCAAGATGTAAACTCTTGTCCTGCTGATAACATGGAAACGAGGAAATCTGAGAGGAACATTCAGACTACTTCACATTTAAAAGGCTACATTTTAAAAGGACGGAAGGAAAGAAATTCAAAAGCCGTGGATGATAAGGAGTTTCAGAGACCGAGGAGAAACATCAAGACCCCTTCTCGCCTGGAGAACTTTGTATTGATATGACGGACATCATTGTTTTTTTTATCACATTTTTTTTTCAAGCCTCCTTTCACAAGTCAACCGTCTCTCTCCACAGCGTTCTCTTCCACGCTCTACCTTCCCGAACCTCCCGAACCTCCCCAGATTCCAGTTCCACAATACAACACCCCTGTTCCATCCTGGACCCAGCAAGCATGTTGTATGACTGAGCCAGCACATGGTCTGGCCTTTAAATGGGACCTGCAAAAATCCCACATGTCCCAAGAAGACTCTTACATAGTTTTTGACTATGTACAAAACGCTGTCTGGGCTGAACCCTCATGTCAAGAGAATTGAATGTGAATGCCATTCAGCCACAGGAGCAGGATCTGCTCCAGTCATCAGCCACAAATCCATACAGGTAAACGTCCTCTTTCACAAATGGGATACATAGGTTGATATAAAATGGCTGCACTAAGAAATCCCCCATGAATACATGAAGCCTCATTTGAAACAATACGATCCACATCGACTTTTTTCTCTTATTGTTAAGTTTTGGGCTTTACGATCTTTTACCCCTCCCTGCAGGGGCACCAAGAAGCGCCCTCATTCTGTTATTCATCCTCCTTCTTTTGATACCTAAATTTGTCTATATGTGGGGATTTTACATCTCACAAAAGGGTGTCCATTGTTATTTTCTGGCCTTTTTCCACTGTCTACAGAGCAGATCTTGTTGTATGATCGATTCTTAAATTAGTTTTAAGGGTAGACTCTGTCCATCTGACAGCCCTAATATTCTTCCAGGTGCAAGGTGAATCGTTTATTTGTTCATGAAATAGAATACACAAATACCTTAGGAGCCTTCACATTTTGAATCGGTTCTTCATCTGTGCTGTTTTGTTTTATATCTTCTAGTGATACTCAATATGGGGAGGGGGGTTGGTTGATCATGAATAATTAATGGCCAGTTAGCATGTATTTTTATTTTAATAAAAGATTATCTATATTATTTGCTGATCACAAATATTTACTGATATATTCAGAGATGAAGCACGCACATTGTTGGTGATATTTCCTACAAAAAACAAATGTAAATTCACCTACCTGAGATAGATCATGGAATAGTGGAAAGGCAAAAGTGCCTAAAGATGTGGTGGACTTTTGTACAGAAGTTGTTGAACCATTTGCAGAGGAACATTAGTTTGGGAATACCCATGTGAAGTACGAAAGTTGCAAGTTAGTTTTAAATTGCTTAGTGCTTATGTGGCAGGGTCAAAGATATTAAGCATGCAAATATGAGATTCCCTTCGAAGTGCGATGACATCTTCGAATACAGAGGCGCAACTGAGAATCCGAAATATATATGCGATAAAGCACTTACTACCCTAAAATATAGGGCTGTTGTAAGCAACATACGAGTTCCATTACCAGGGAAAATAACTGTACAACCGGTTGGGTGTACTTTAAGGACATGGAAATTCAAGGCGACTTGCAATAACCGTATTAATGTAATGGTGTGGTGTAGTTAATTCCTTCAAATATGAATGCTTTTCGAGTTGTGGACTGTGAGTTTACATCCCTCACCCCAAACTGAGTTTCATTTTCAAACATTGTTTATTGTTTGGACCTAGTACCCCTTTATTTTGTCTTTCTTGAGTTAACGTTTCAAAAGTTTCCACCCTTATATATGAAAGGATCTGCTTTGTTTTTCATTTTTGAGGGCAAGGACTCCTTGGTAGGGGCTGTGAGTGGAAGCCTGCAATTGTATCACCAGTCCATGTTTTACTCCTCCTCCCTTAACTGCCTTCACTCATTATTTACCCTTTTCTTACTACAAATGCAGGATCTCAGTGTGGGTGGTATGAGTGTATACTGAGCATAACCGTTTATAATGGAACGAGGAGTGCCCGAGCCCAAGCACTGCCCCTGAGCTCCCAGAGCATAGTGAGTAGTCCCTTTTACAGAAAAAATGAAAAAGTACATTTTGAGATTCACATGTGCGCGTAAGTTTAGTTTTTGGTCTATTCACAAACATTCCCAGATGTATGTCTGGTGCTGGTTTCTAGGCAATGTCGGATTTGGAAGGTGGGCAGTCGAGCACTGGGCCGCTGCATACAGGTCAGCTTTGGGCCCTGTCTGGTCATCACATTCAATTCATGGTGGGCGTGTAGGAGTATGCATTGGCCTTGCTAAGAGGGGTGCAGTTGATGTTATGGGCAATGGGCCTATCTCAACCCCATCCTTGTTGAGAGAGCAGAAACAGCTGTGTGCTTTTCCTGACCCTCCAGGGCTAGCCATTGCAGTGAGGCTATAATGGGATGAGAAGTGGGTAAATAAGAAAAGAAGCCTAGCTGAGAGCCAGGTGTTGTCATTAGGGCCCCACTACCTTTCAGGCATTAGTGGAGGGGTGTGTATGTTTTCATAGGCCTCGTTGTGAGTTCACCTTTTACAAGCAGAAAAACATATTATATGGCATTAGGGGAAAAGCTTCCTGAAACTCAGGAACTAGGTTGGAGTCCCAGCGTACTCCTAACATCCTGTGATTCTGAGCAATCAATCTACCTGTGCCTAAAATAAAAATTAATTTGATTTTCTGTAACGGTGCTCACCTAAACCCAGTGTTCATGATTTTTAAAGATACAATTAAAAAAAAATCTGTTTGTTAATGTTTTCTGCAACAGCTGCAGCATGATAATCAAAGAGGACTCTTTATATAAAATACCCATATTCCTTTTTTACCCTGATTTTTCTGCCTCGTTTAACTGAAAGTCACGGACAAAGAATGCAGCTTTGGATCACATTTTACAATGTTTGCTGTTTAGAGTACACACATATCAAAGACAATAATGTAGGCTTCAGGCGGTTTTCTTCATTTTCAGAGCAGCCAGATCATAAAAATACCACTTGTGCTGGTACAATAACTGGACTGGTGGCAACCCTAGCCAGGAGGTATGTAGTGGCCATTTTATTTCACCTCGCCACCCCAGCCAAAAATGCAGGTCTGTTTATACTTTTCACCCATGTTACTGACTACAAACTCTAAAAAGCTGAATTTATTAAGCATTTCATTAAAATGGCTCAATTGAGACAAAACAAATGGTGTTTCGTGGAAGGGTACGAACTGGAGATGTGGCCCACTTGTTTGCGAGTGCCCAGGCCTAATTGTGATCCCAATCTAACCATGTTTCCAGCCTTACATGTGTGAATGTCAAATTACTTTTTGTGAAGGATCCTATTCTTGTGTGGAGTTCTCTGTGGCACAGATCACCAGAGGCAATCGAGCCTGCTGTTAAAATGCATGTTTTAATCCACAAGCAAAACATTTTATTAGGGATGAAGCTCTTCTCCCACACCATCATGAAACATGGTCAACAGGTGAGTCTTTCTATCCTGGAAGAGATGGGGTAAATCTCCAGCTATTTCCAGGGTAGTAACATGTCAGACATGAGTTTTGGAATGTCCGCAAACATATCTTTGTAGGTGTTCCAAAAATGTCAAGTCAAGGTACACCTTATATCACCCACTTTCAAATGCTTCCGTGAGCTTTACTACTGTGGTTATCTTCCCACTCATGGCAGAGAAATCTGCATTAGTAACTACATATAGGCCTGCCGTGATTCATGCTGTGATTCCCCTGACAGACATAAAAAGGGTCAGGTCTGTGAAAAACATAAGTTAATGATGAAATGCACCTTTGTGGGTGCAGCCTAGTGTGTTTTAAAATCTGCTATTTGTATAGAGACTGTCACTAAACTACATTGCCCACTCTTGGACCTACTCATCCATAGAAAACATTCATATATACATGCAGCATCATTAAGTAATAATCAAACAAAACTTCCTTTATTTACATACAAAATTAATTAACACAACTCAAATACCCCTATCAAAATCATTAGAAGGACAGAATAAGTGTCAAACGTAAGAGCCCATGTAAAAAAGAGAGAAAAGAGAAGAAAAACAATCTCCCAACTAACTGATAAAAAACAACAATTTGTAATAAGGAGCCTGTTGGTTAAACTTGTTATGCATTGAATCTTTCCATATATTTGTAAGAGTAGTAAATCCCCATTCAAAAGTCCTTCTTTTTCATAAACAAACACATCCAAGCTCAAATAATATCATCGACGTTTCGACCCTGGCTCACGTGCCAATTCCGGGCTCACATACGGGTCTTCATCAAGACTAAAAAGAAAGGGGACCACTAAAAACAAAACAATCAACAATAATTACTCTAAATCTAACCCTACATCAAACACAATGCTGCTGTACAACTCTACATAAACATACTCACATCTGCTATACTACAATTCTTACGGTCACAGTCCTCCTCAGTTAGACTTCACACGCTTTAAATCCCAAACACCTAAGAATATTCTTTCTTCATAGTATCATAAATTTCTTCTGAAACAATCCTTAAACAAACAACAAATATCCATTAAAAAACTTTTACCATCATCAGTCATGTTTTCAATATTGTCTTACAGAAATGTAAGTAAGGATATCTATATCACCAATAGCCAAACACAGTAACTGAATTGCTAATCTCTCAATACATGGCCAAAAATATATACCATTCTCAACCTATTCATAGAGAATCCACATTACCTTCTCCTTTTAATTCCTTACTATTTCTTTCCTTTTTACAGCCTCTCTCCATAAGCGCGGTAACAACAAACCTGCGCTTTTATAGCTTTCTAAATGTCACACATGTGTGTAGAAAGCAGTGGTTGTTCCACTCTGGTCCGACTTGCTTGTCAAGCAGCGGACCAATCAACGTACAATACTCATCCATGTGACTTCTGTTATCGGATACCCAGAGTGGAGTTGTTCCACTCTGGTCCGATTTTCTTTTTGTCAATCCCCGTGCGGAAAACGCCCCTATTTATGCCTGCATATCCAATCTTAACCGATAGCCACAAAACGTCAACGTCAATTGGATCAAGCAATATCAGCGGCACCAAAAGGAAGCCCACCACCATCAAAACTTAACAATCAACAACCAAATATGCAAATAAATACAATGAAACGAAAAGAAGCAAAACCAGCAGAATAACAAACGTCACTGATTTGCTCAGAGAACGCGTATATTACACCTACCCATCAAGAAACTCAAAAAAACGATCAAGTTAACAACCCATGAAATGTTTCACAATTAAACATGGGGCACCAAAGGGAAGAATCTCACAGTCCCCAAATGTACCATAACCACAAATTCAATGCTAAGTCACTCAGAATCCAACCCATTTTTTGAGTAGCCACCCATCATTTATAGGCAGTTCCAACTAATCAGCTTATAACACATATCCAAACAAGTGCAAATTTCATTGGATCTCGAATATAGATCATATCACTTAAAACAAGCATTGACAATAAACAAGGTCGCATCATCATATCGATCTGATGTCATAGCTACACCATACCACATGTAATAAAGACACTGGCCGTTGACCATTATATAAACTGGCTGTCTGTCTGGCTGTCTCTTCATATTCATTGAGACCTTGTGAGACAGAATCAAACAGAGCACTCTCTTAACCCCTTAGCTGCTGGGCGGTTTCCACCCCCCCAGTGCTGAGCCCTTTTTTGGCTATTTGGGGTAGTTCGCGCTTAGGCCCTCATAACTTTTTGTCCACATAAGCTAACCAACCCAAATTTGCGTCCTTTTTTTCCAACATCCTAGGGATTCTAGAGGTACCCAGACTTTGTGGGTTCCCCTGAAGGAGGCCAAGAAATTGGCCAAAATACAGGGAAAATTTCGTTTTTTTCAAACAAATTGGAAAAAGTGGCTGCAGAAGAAGGCTTGTGGTTTTTCCCCTGAAAATGGCATCAACAAAGGGTTTGCGGTGCTAAACTCAGCAGCTTCCCAGCTTTCAGGAACAGGCAGACTTGAATCAGAAAACCCAATTTTCCAACACAATTTTGGCATTTTACTGGGACATACCCCATTTTTGCAATTTTTTGTGCTTTCAGCCTCCTTCCAGTCAGTGACAGAAATGGGCATGAAACCAATGCTGGATCCCAGAAACCTAAACATTTCTGTAAAGTAGATAAAATTCTGAATTCAGCAAGGGGTCATTTGTGTAGATCCTACAAGGGTTTCCTACAGAACATAACAACTGAAAAAGAAAAATATTGAAATTGAGGTGAAAAAAACATAAATGTTTCTCTACGTTTTACTCTGTAACTTTTCCCTGCAATGTCAGATTATCGAAAGCAATATACCGTTACGTCTGCTGGACTCCTCTGGTTGTGGGGATATATAGGGCTTGTAGGTTCATCAAGAACCCAAGGAACCCAGAGCCAATAAATGAGCTGCACCCTGCAGTGCGTTTTCATTCTATACCGGGTATACAGCAATTAATTCGCTGAAATATAAAGAGTAAAAAATTGCTATCAAGAAAAACTTTGTATTTCCAAAAAGGGCACAAGATAAGGTGTTGAGGAGCAGTGGTTATTTGCACATCTCTTAATTCTGGGGTGACCATACTAGCATGTGAATTACAGGGCATTTCTCAAATAGATGTCTTTTTTACACACTCTCCTATATTTGGAAGAAAAAAATGTAGAGAAAGACAAGGGGCAATAACACTCGTTTTGCTAATCTATGTTCCCCCAAGTCTCTCGATAAAAATTATACCTCACTTGTGTGGGTAGGCCTAGCGCCCGCGACAGGAAACGCCCCAAAGCGCAACGTGGACACATCCACATTTTTTAAAGAAAACAGAGGTGTTTTTTGCGAAGTGCCTACCTGTAGATTTTGGCTTCTAGCTCAGCCGGCACCTAGGGAAACCTACCAAACCTGTGCATTTCTGAAAACTAGAGACCCAGGGGAATCCAAGGAGGGGTGACTTGCGGGGCTCGGACCAGGTTCTGTTACCCAGAATCCTTTGCAAACCTCCAAATTTGGCTAAAAAAACACATGTTCCTCACATTTCTGTGGAAGAAAGTTCTGGAATCTGAGAGGAGCCACAAATTTTCATCCACCCAGCGTTCCCCCAAGTCTCCCGATAAAAATGATACCTCACTTGTGTGGGTAGGCCTAGCGCCCGCGACAGGAAACGCCCTAAAGCGCAACGTGGACACATCCACATTTTTGGAAGAAAACAGAGGTGTTTTTTGCGAAGTGCCTACCTGTAGATTTTGGCTTCTAGCTCAGCCGGCACCTAGGGAAACCTACCAAACCTGTGCATTTCTGAAAACTAGAGACCTAGGGGAATCCAAGATGGGGTGACTTGCGGGGCTCGGACCAGGTTCTGTTACCCAGAATCCTTTGCAAACCTCAAAATTTTCTGTGGCAGAAAGTTCTGGAATCTGAGAGGAGCCACAAATTTTCTTCCACCCAGCGTTCCCCCAAGTCTCCCGATAAAAATGATACCTCACTTGTGTGGGTAGGCCTAGCGCCCGCAACAGGAATGGATCACACAAGGGTCAATGGTAGTCCTTGCTTGAGGTCTACTGTTAACCCTGGAGTGATTCATTCCTGAAGCAGGCACTAGGCGCAGGCACACAAGCGGAGTTGTGTTTTTATCAGGACAAGTGGGGAAACACTGGGTGGTAGGAATTTTGAGGATCCCTACAGATCCCTGGACTTCTGCTCATTGGAATGCAAGGAAAATGTGTTTTTTAAGCACATAATGTAATTTCAAGGGGATTCTGGGTAAAGGAAAACTGGTGAGAGCCATGCAAGTCCTGCACCCTTGGACTCCCCTGGTACTAGTTTGTTAAAGTTAACCCACCACTCACACTGGTTGGTTTTAGCACCTCCAGAAATTATGGTTTCAAAGCATGATTACTTATCAAAGTATCTGAATATTGAAACCAAGCCTTCTGAAGGTGGGCCATAAAGCCGCGTCTAGGCACCAACCTCTTTATGGTCCATTCACACGCCATTCACACACAACAAACAACCCTTTCATATCGCCAGCCACAGGCCCAATCCAACCAATCACTGCACTCACATTAACTTACCGCTGCCAGACAAGGGCCCATCACATTCACACGCCACAGAACGGAATAAGTTTGACTACATTTTACCACCTACCAAGTAACTGCCTCCTTCTTCCTTAACATTACCAAATGCATGCGTAACAAATCTTTACTAATGACTCCTGTGACAGCCACCTGAGGCTCAGGAAGACATGTTTTTCATGCACCTTTAACGCACTCTCTGTGCTAAATCCAACTCCTTCCAGTTTGTGGATGCAAGTTGGGGGTGTCCGAGTATGCCGTACAAAGCGATTCCTCGAACTGAGTGAGCATATCTACCTTTGAAACTAAGGGAGACATGCTGGGGATTTCTCATGCTGTTACCTAATGAGAAGGTCATATGCTAACTGCCTCCTTCTTCCTTAACATTACCAAATGCATGCGTAACAAACCTTTACTAATGACTCCTGTGACAGCCACCTGAGGCTCAGGAAGACATGTTTTTCATGCACCTTTAACGCGCTCTCTGTGCTAAATCCAACTCCTTCCAGTTTGTGGATGCAAGTTGGGGGTGTCCGAGTATGCCGTACAAAGCGATTCCTCGAACTGAGTGAACATATCTACCTTTGAAACTAAGGGAGACATGCTGGGGATTTCTCATGATGTTCCCTAAAGAGAAGGTCATAGGCTATGGAAAAAGGGTAGTGTTTGGTACATAGGGGAGTCCATGAGAACGTAGCATATGTCCCAGCCAACATTATGTGCAGTGATGTGACTATAATGCACTTATACAGCAAACTGAACATCTACTAAGTTCTGATGGAGGATGAACATGAAAAGCAGGTCAAACACTGACCTATACAAGTCATTCTCCTTCAGTGCTGGGATGGCACCAATGGGTTTGAATCCATAGGTGTAGATGATGTACATCTGTACTACCTTTACTATCTGCCTTCTACCTATGCAATAACCCTGTGAAGGCACTCCCACCATAAGCTTTCCTTACCCATCCATGTCTCTGTTCTCATCAGAGTCCTGGCTAATCCTGTATAATAGCCAAGTGAACCTATACTAGTTTGTGGAAGCAAGTTGGGGGTTTCCAAGTATGCCGTACAAAGTGATTCCTCGAACTGAGAGAGCATATCTACTGTTGAAAGTAAGGTAGACATGCAGGTGAAGAAAGGGTACTCCGTGGCAATGTGGCATATGTTCTGTCCACTAGTATATGCAGTAGGGGGAAGAAAATGTATGTTAATTGAACAGAACACCGACCACGGCAAAAGGAAGTCCATGATGAAGTAAAATTCTGTGGCTCCTTGCCTAACGAAGCAGTGGCCCATGGACGTTCGGTATCCATGCACTGCCACTGAAAGGATTACCTAACAGCAGCTCAACCTCAGTCGATTTCCCAGAACTTTGCTTTAGTATGATACAACGTAAAGCAAGTAGGGATACAGAGGCCTGGTTGTGATGGACACTGGGGACAGTAATACCGACTCTCCTGCCGCTTTCCATGCTTTGAGCACACTTTACAGCGACGACATGGACGATCCTTTTTGGGTGTTTTAGGTATGCGATCAGCAAAGTGTCGCTCCTGCAGCCTTGCCACATCCTCCAGAACATATGAGGTGGAGGCTGCTGCTTCTTCTGTAACAGCAGTGAGGCTTTCAATTACAGACAACTGGAAGTCAAGGAAAGTCATGAGTCTTCCTGTTGTTGTCTGACGGTAAACAACATACGCATTATATGTTGCCATCTGAATCAGGTGGCTAAACAGTTTCTTGTACCAAGTGCGAGTTTTACGACACGCATTGTATGGTTGAAGAACCTGGTCGTTCTTGTCCACTCCACCCATGTACTTATTGTAATCGAGTATACAGATGGGCTTGTGGACTTCGGCCATCTGACCCCAAACTGTGATGGGAGAAGTGCTCTCATCATGAATTGTAGTGAGCACGTATACATCACGCCTATCTAGGAACTTGACTGCGAGCAGTTCGTTAGAACGCAATGCAGTACTCTGTCATTTCTGGAGCTTCTTGCAAACAAGCTCCCGCGGGAATCCTTTGCGGTTACAACGAACTGTACCGCAGGCCACAGTGCCAGCTTTGTAGAGCTCACTGAACAGCTCTACTCCTCTATAGAAATTGTCCACATAAAGGTTATAACCTTTGTGAAGAAGTGGCTGGACAAGTTCCCATACAATCTTACCTGTGACCCCTAACACGGGAGGGCAACCTACAGGGTTTAGGGTAGAATCCTTCCCTGTATACACTCTCAGGCTGTACACATAGCCAGTAGAGCTCTCACACAGCATGTACAGCTTTATGCCATAGCGAGCTCTTTTGCTCGAAATGTACTGTCTGAAAAGCAGCCGTCCTTTGTACAGGATCAAGGACTCATCGACTGCTATATTCTTTCCAGGAGTATAGATCTCTGGAAACCTGGCAGACAAATGTTCCACGACAGGCCAAATTTTGAACAATCTGTCATGATCTGGATGGTCCTGGGGCAATGCAGCAGAATTGTCATTGAAATGCAGCATGAGCTGCAGTAGCAAAAAACGATCTCTGCTCATGTATGGTGCGAAGATGGGAGTTACCCAAACCGTGCAAGTCGTCCAGTAGGACTGCAAGGTGGGTTTCTGCACTAACCCCATTTTGAGCGTAAGGCCCAAAAATATCTTCAACTCCGCCAGCGAAGTGGGAGTCCACTGGCGTGCCCTAGAACGGGGCCCTAGAGTGCCTCCGCGCTCCCTTAGAAATTGGTCTGCAAGCAAATTTGTTTGCTGCACAACTTTCTGAAGAAAGTCAACATCCAAAAATAGATAGATGTAGTCGACTGGCAAAAAGTTAGCTGTATCGACTTTACATCCAGCGTCACCAGTAAAAGGTGGAATTTGGGGCTGAACCAAACAGGGGGGCTGCCAAGAGAGCACTCTCTCTGTGCTTGTGGCAGCAAGCACGTGCTCTGTGGGTTCGGCTAACCCAATGTGGTCCCGCTGCCCAGAATGTGCTTGCGAAGGGACAGCACGGATGTCGTCATTGTCTCCTTCAGACTCACTGGAAGAGGTGTCATCAGATGGGACTCTGCCGACTGAAAAATCACTCCCAGAATCTGCCCCATTGTCCTCTCCCTCAGATGCTGTCTCAGTGTCTGCTGTCTCAGTCTCTGAGCCTACATCAGAACTGTCCTCCATAACCCGAGCTAGGGCTTGATCAGCAGTCATCCAACGAGACGCCATCTCTGCAACTGGCTAAACTGTCCCTCTAAATTACTAGCCTACGTAGAAGGCAGATAGTCACAAAATTGCTTGTGGGTATGTTTGTTGTGTACAACAGGAAATGTCGTCACCTTACCTTCGCTTCTTCTCCAATTCTGCAGATTCTCTGAAAACACTGAAAAAAACAAAAAAAGAATGTATTACTTCACCTTACCACACACCCTGTGCAACAGTCATTTTTGGTGCTCTGCCTCCCATTACCTCCTCTTCTAATTCCCTCAGTACTACCCAGCAAAAGTGCCACTCATATCTCCTTAGTCCCCCTGGCATTAAATTTGTTTTAAAGCGCAGGTAACGCTTGCCTTTACTAATCCACTCAGCTACTTTATGGCAACTGCCACTACAGAAAATACATGTATATATATATATATATATATATATATATATATATATATATTGTGTGAACAAGATTCTCACCCCACTCCACGAGGTTCAAATTGGCATCTTTTATTGCAAGCAACAGCCACGTACGCGTTTCGACTCTCAAGGAGTCTTGATCACAGTAAATGAGTCCCTCTTTTCTTTCATTGTTTATACTTGCAATAAAACATGTCAATTTAAACCTCGTGGAGTGCGGTGAGATTCTTGTTCACAAAATATTTTCGAGGTTGCTCTCCTCCATCACTGAGCACCGGCAGTGGAGTGCGCTTCGCAACAATCTTTTTAACCAATTTGTGTTGCATATATATATACTGTATATATATATATATATATAATAATAATATATATATATATATATATATATATGTTTAGAAAAAAGTGGTTGAAGGGTTGCTGGGCGGCACACTCCACTGCCGGTGCCCAGTGACAGAGAAGACCAATATAGAAATTATCTAATGGCGAAAAATTTCACCGCACTCCACGAGGTACAAATAAACGTGTATTTTATTGCAGTCAATAACCACCAACGTGTTTCAACTCACCAAGAAGTCTTGATCACGGTCCTCGTGGAGTGCAGTGAAATTGTTCACCATTATAAAACAACACACACAAGAATAACAAGCATTTACAATGCAATGGGTCTCGCATCTGCTCGAGTTAGAGCTATTAGCGTTATAAACTCCTAACCCAACTTTTCTTGCCACATAAATTGATAATTGAAAGTTAAACTCTTTCACATAAGAGAGCCGATTCACAGCGCCACGGCCACCATGAGCATCATGTGAAGAGATACACAAAAGGAAAAGAAGTTCGCTCGCAGTTAAACGTAACAGCAAAAGTGCAATTAGCCATGTACCAGGGGCAATGGCCAAGGCGGTAACAAAACCTCCCCAAGGAGGGACAAAGGTACATCATTTTCCAATGTAATCAAAGGATTTTTGAAGGGCAAGCCCACAAACGAGTGGTAGTGATGGGCGTGAGGTGGGCATTGTTAGAAGCCCAGATACACACCAACAAGTCAGAAAAGCAGCACATGGGCGCTGCAATGCTTGTCCTGAAAAAAAAATATGAAAAAAAAATATATATATATATATATATATATATATATATATATATATATATATGTGTATACATATATACACATATATATGAGAGAGAGAGAGAGAAAACAAGACACTCATGTCACAAAGCTTTTTTTTTTTATACATGTGTGCTTGCCCTTTGTAAAGCACACATGTATAAAAAAAAAAATGGCCCCATTGATGGTCACCCCAAGGGCTGACCACCAACAATTTTTTTTTCTTTTTTACCCTGGGGGGCGATCGGCCCCCCCAGGCAAAACTACATGATTTTTTTTCCCCCTGGGGTCGGCCCGTGTTCCAAGGGGCGACCCGCCATTTTGTTTTCTTTTTAACTTTTTTTTTACATTGTGGGGGGCGCGATCGCCCCCCAAAACCGTGTAAATAAATAAATATTGCCCCCGGGGGGGCTGGCCCTTTTACAAGGGGGCCGACCCCCCCAAAGAAAATCTGCGATCTGCGATCGCGCTGCGATCCATAGCCAGGAAACGGTGCCAGGGAGGCATCGATGGAAAGGGGAAAGCCTTTCCATCGATGCCTCCCTGGCATCTGGGGAGGCCGTTTTGGCCTTTTTTTCCCTACCGGAGAAAAAGAGAACGCTTACCTGCTTCTCTCCTTCTCCGGTGGGGAAAAACTGTGACGTCAGCGCGCCTCGCGGCACGCTGATGTCATAAGGGGGCGGGAGGGGGGTGGGATGGAGACGCAGTAGCTCTTCCGCGTCTCCCATGGTAAAAAAAAAAAAAAATCCTCCAGTGCATTGCACCGGAGGATTTTTAACACCCTCCCTGGTGTCGGCCACTGGTCGTGACCCGCACCAGGGAGGGAGTGTGGGCGTCGGCCAGTGGCCGACGCCCGCATCTAAAAGGTTAATATGCTGCTCGAATATTTTCTGTGTGAGGCTGTGATTGTTTGTAGGGCACATTCTTGTAACATTATGTAACATACTGAAATTAAGACGTATTTACATGTTAATGTGAGCATTTTTTATTATGAACTATTACATTCTGCCATTCATACATTCTAGATTTAGGTTTAACAGATGGTCTTTTGTGATAATCGGAAATCTGAGTAAATAATTCAAGACATTGAAAATGGTACTCTAAGGTAAGGAATGGTTAATTGTATTTTTCCTGCTACACATTCGATCAAGACAGCTTAGTGTCAAATGCACAAGGGGCTACATTAAAGTGCAATAGCATTGTGTGTACTCACGTAAACCTATTTGATCAAATCAACTTTTTCAAAAACCATGAGTAATGTTGTTCTGCCATTATTTTTCAGAATATAAATTTCAAAGTTTGAAACTCACAAGGGTTGGCAGATGGGGCCATAACCATACAGAATGCGTTTCTTCAAGGTACAACTGTGTACCCATTTTTATCCAATTACACTTTCTAAAGCACATATATATTTACCTAAAAATGTTCCGCGAATTAATGAATGTGCTGCAGACACCAGCATTCAGAAAGAGAGAGGCACTCGCTCCTCACTCTTTCGATTTCTGCTTCCGGCCGACATGCACAAAGTAAGAGAAATTCCAAGATAAATGTATGCAATTTCAAAAGGACATTAACACTAAACAGGCACACAGCTGTGTCCTGTGCATACTCAAACACTTCTAAGATTGGCCCAAGGTTAGATAATTGAATTTTGGGTGCAATACGCCATGCATGGACGTCAATTCACCGAAATTCCAGGGGTAGCAGAAGTGACATCACGTGTCTTTTCACCTCAACTCACACAGACATACTTATACATGTACACAAATTCACACTCTCTCACAAAACACACTCTCACCCGCAAGCACATACACAACAAACATTTAAAAGCATTTTGGGGCATATTTATACTATGTTTGCGCTCGATTTGTGTTTTTTTTTAATGCAAATCCAGTGCAAACTTAATTCCATATTTATATTTTGGTGCTAGGCATGTCTAGGGCCAAAATATTGGAGTTTCAGTCATTTTTTGCCTGCGGAAAACTAACTTGCATCAATGAATTGCAAGGTAGCCGTTCCTGGGCAAAAAATTACTTTAAGGCTCCAGCGCCTTCTTGTCCTCCCATGCATAAATCACGCACGGAAGGGGAGGGCCTTAAATAATTGCACTAAGCCTGCTTAGCACCATTATTTGACACCTGGGTATGGGCAGGTATTAGGGGACCTGTGGGCCTTTTTTCATGGTCTGAGACCATGGAAACAGCCCACAGGTGCCCTTCCCTGACCCCCGGGACACTCCACCTATCTCTACATGTGTACACAATCTTGAAACATTGAATTCTCCTACTTCATGTAGATGTCTCACTTACTTCAAAGCCCATGGATTATCCTGTGGATTTAGTACTTCCTCCGAAAATCTCATCTGGGGATTTTTCAATTTCGTGCAGCTTTAAACCAGGCCATTTATTTCTTTGCAAAGTATTTTTTACATTCACAGAATGTTGCATAGAATAACCCATAGCAATGTCTGGCTGCACGAACTTTACATATCTTGGAGCCATATATAATAGCTGCAAATGCCTCAGTTCAGTGTTTCGAATTATCCATTCCGTCTCCTAAAATGGGATTGGAAATGGAGACCTATTCGGTATCTGAACAGGACTTGTTTATAGGCATATCAAAATATTGATAATTTTACCAACACCTCGAAGAAGGTGGTAATGAATTTGCAAAAAGGAAGAGGTCCCATTGGGACGGCATCCCCTTGGTAAAAGTAAAAAAGAAAAACAGTATGTTAAGCACAGCCATTGGTCAACAGGGCCCACTGCCAACTCTTAAGCAAAAAAGTAATATTTTCTTTTCAGAAGCAGTCTAGCTTCCTTTAAGGAAAATAGGCTGTATTTAAATAAATAAAAGTTTAGTCAATTAAAGGCAATCACAGACATGGTGGTCTGCTGGCTCAGGTAGGCCATCATCATTGTGGTAGCCTCAAATTATAGTGAGTCACAATTTTCAACCATCATTTTTAACAATTATGAGGTAGGTTGGATTATGACCCACAAAGATTTTAATTATTAAGAATCTCCTTTGTACATAGGCCAACTCCTAAAAATGTACACTGATCACAAAAATACTAGTTGGAAGAGTTCTGTGAGCAGATATCCGCATGTCTGACCCTATTCATTTTTATACATGTTTTGGAATTATTCCTCAAAAGACATGATGTTAGAATTTGGAATTACCCCTCCATTCTCCAAATTTTATGTAAGACATACACTTTTCAGTGTGTCAATCCGTTAGCTTGAATTGCTTTGCTTTAGGGGTGGCACAATAAACTTTACAATATCCAATAAGATCCACATGTTGATTTATGATGAAACCAGACAAATGTAAACATTTATGTCCTAATTCATAAAGGTGAAGATATACTTTTATTAAGTTTAAGATTGTTTGCTATTCACAAGGACTGTTCTATCTCTTAAGCACCGAGACTCCACATTCATAAACATACTTCTAGTAAAATACATTTGCAAATAGCAATCAATTGTGAATTTGTGACTCAGACCCATCAGTGCAAATGAGTTCTGTCTTAGTTTCAACGAGTAGCCACATAAAAATGTCATTCCACTAGTGAGTGTATTGCATCAAAAATATATTAAAGTAATGCCCTAAAAAACAAATCAGAAAAAAATGGCCAAATACTGATGGAGGATGTGTTAAGTGAGCCCCTTCAAGTATGGCTAAAATGTTCCACAATGAATGTGGTAAGTATAAAAAGGAACGTTCATGATTTGCACATTTGTTTTTACTCAGTTTGAATGCAAGGCATAATCTTACATCATTATGATGTGAATGACGCTATATCACAATGTACAGTTTATTCATTTGCAAGTCTTCCATAGGCCCTACATGACACTTAGAAGTAATAGCCAACTTTGATGGCTTCACAGGGAAAGAAGGAGGGAAAGAGGGAACATGTGAACAACTGACAAAAGGTGGATTTTCAGGAGCTTCCAAAATTTGAGGTGATAGATGAAGGTTGGGTTCTGTGGGGGAGCAAATATCAACATGCACAAGTTTTCCACCCAAGCCCTTGTAGACAAATTTCACATCATGAGAGATAATGGTGGTCTTCTGTTGTTTGATCTCTCAGATGCATTTGACATAGGAGACCTTGAAGTCTGCTGCATCAGCATTTCAAGGTCACCAGTCAGTATTCTTGACTGGTACTATTCCGTTTTTATCAGCAGAACACCAATGGTCTTGCAGCCTCCATTTACACCATGATATAGAGTTAAAGTGTGTTGTGCCGCAGGGATCTACACTAGCCCCTGTTTTGTTAAACTTGTGTGTTCAGTCACTGGGGATTTGATGTGGTTCTGTGGCTTTCAGATACTTTTTAAAGCTGGTGAAGCACACTTAGCACTGAGGTACGACCGATTCCCAAACTAATTCCATCTTTCATCTGGTAGACTGATTATGTGCCATTCTGAATCGATAGTTATTACCTTCTGGAAATTAAACAGAGACCAGAGAGTGGCACTAGTGGGTCGTAATGATAATATTTGTTGGCCAATTGTCTATTGATCTGATTAATTTGAACCACTGCCTCTATAAACAACTTCTGTAAAAAGCTGGGTGTTGGGTTACGATCAAGACCTTGTCTTCAGCAACCATGTGCAAAAGGCTTGCATCATAGCTTTTTCATTCTTTAATTTGCTGCCCCACACCCCAGAAGACCCTCCACAGAGGCAGCTGCTTGTGGGTTCTCACAGTCAGTTCTCTAATTCCATCTACCTGTGGGTTGTCAACAAACTCCAAAGACAGCAGAAAGGTTCTGTCTTTGCCACCATGATCACTACTATGCTAAACAGCAAGTCTTGCAATGGTTGCATGTCAAACAGCAAATACAGTTTTAGACACCTTGCAGCTGTATTTGGTTTACCATCATATTAGCTCTAGAACTAAGTTTGCAATACTATATATTCCAGAGAAGCTCCTAGCCTCAGAAAAACAAACTCTTCACATGATTCCTTGCTTTATTTGGTCCAGGTATGGCAGGACATACTCATGTTTGATGGGCCCCCTGCTTTACATTTCTCTCCTTCTCAATGTCTGTCACCTCTCAGACTTTGCTTAATTTCATAAGAAAATATTATTTAATTTGGTCAGTTGATTTTGTATAACTAGCACCAAGATGCTTTTGGACAAACATGCATCAGAACTGAATAAGTACATATAATAAAGTCACTCTCTCCAGTGCATGCACTAAATCGTACACCTGGAAAGGGTGCATCAGTGACAAAGAGAGCAGCAGAGCAAGCCATACCTGCATTTGGTTGGGTGTAATGAACCTCCACATGGCAGGAGAGGGGGCTTGTTAGACCTGTAAGCCTTATGGTGGTCTTCCTCCCAAATGTTTCCCTTCATCCTCTAATTTATCTATATTTGTTTTTGCTGGCTTTGGAACTTTCTGTACATTACCACTGCTAACCAGTGCAAAGTGCTTGTGCTCACTCCCTAAATCATGGTAAATTGGCTTTCACCTGAATGGCATATTTAGTTTACTTACAAGTCCCTATTACAGTTGTTCACCATGAGCCCAGTGCTTGTACATTATACACTACTAGTGGGCCTGAAGCACTTGTACCACCCAATTAACTAGCCCTTTAAAGTAATGCATCACGTCTGCCATTGCAGCCTTTGTGCAGTTTTAAATGGACCAATCAACTTTGCAAAATAACCCCCTTGACAAGCCTTAAACACCCCTTTCATTACCTATTAGTCTTACCCCTAAGGTATGGCTAGGCAAACCTTAGGAGGGGGTGCATTGTAATTAGGTGATTGGGCATGTACCTTCAAGTTTTACATCTCCTCGTACTGAAACACTCACAAATTCATTTGTCACTACAGTAAGGCCTACCTCACCTATAGGATAACATTGAGTTGTCTTATTACTTGTAATAAGTGCTAACTTTTGATTGGGAACAAGTACAAAATACATGTTTGGTGTTTAACTCTGAAATGGTAATGTCAGATTTTAAATCACAATTTTGAAAATGCCACTTTTAGAAAGTTTCTGCCTAACAGCATGGTATCTGCAGCCATCTCCTGTGATACATGACTAGGTGCAGTTGGCAGTTGGACTTTGTATATTCCTCCCATACAGCCCCACAATAGTGATATAGGTGGGCCAGGATGGTTCATTACTGGCAAATTGGAGGTGGAGCTGGGTAGAGCCCCACTTACATGTCAATAGTCTGTGCCCTGTCTTCACACAAATAACTTCACACCAGCCCCAAGTGCCTGCAGCCAGGCTGGAGCCAGGGCAGGGAGGCAGGAAATTCCAAGCACTTCAAAGAAAATCTCTACAAATATCTCCTACTTCAAAGAAGGTACCAGGTATAAAATAGGATTCTACGACCCACTCTTCTGTAGGCACTGTACCTGTGGTAGTTTCAGAGGAGTGATGTGCTGCTGTGCTGCAAGATGAACTGCCACTCTGCTTCCCTGCTACTCTTTTGCCCCACCACTATGCGGTCCTGCGGTCCTGCTGCCTAAGTGAGAAGGACTAGACTTGCATCTCAAATCCAGAACCACCAGAGTGACTGCAAGGACTAAGTAGCTGACCTCCTTATCAGAGACAGAAAAAGCTCACACAATCATGAACCCTTTTCTTGGACTCTGTCTACTGTGTGTACTAACCACCCAAGTGGTGACATCCCAATTTTGGACCCTTGGAAGTGGTCTTCAAAGTGATCTGCCAGCCCAACTCTGGTCCTGGCAGAACTAATGCAGTGTGATGCATTGCCTCTCCTCTCCCCATTGGAACCGTTGCTGCACATCACAGCTCCTTGTAATCACTGCTACATGTTGCATTCTTCATTCAGGCCCTTGCACTGCAGCATGCAGCTCCTCTGAAGCTCCAGTGTGCAACACATCCTCTAAGCAGGACCTCACATCACAGGCTGCGGCTTCGTAACTACCGCTGTTCGATGCATTCTCAACACAGGACCTCGCAATGATCTGTACCCTGGATTTAAGATACTTTGCTCAGTGAGACTAACTTAGCTCCTATGTCCAGTTCGTGCTCTATTGAAGTCAGCCAGAACTTGAGACTTTGTCCTGGTCCGGTGTGACCACATAACCACAATTGTGCTTGTAGGTTCTATATTTACCTACAACTTTAAAAGTGCATGTCCTTGGGTCCACATGTGGGATGTTTGTTGTTTTGGTGTCAAATAATGTATTAAAATGTACTCTACTTTTCTAGGGTGGTGTGGGACTTTTCTTGTGTTGTGTTTTCACTTTAATACTCTTTATGTGCTGCTCAAATACTTTACATATTGCCTCTAAATTAAGGCTGACTGATTTTGTGCCAAGCTACTAGAGGGTTAAGCACAGGTTATTTTAGTGACATTTGTGGTAGAAAGCGACAGGAAGTGTGGTTGTTGCTTGAGCAGGGTTTACACCCTACTAAACCAACAACTCAATTTCTCAAAGTGCTAATCTTTCAGTGTGCAGACTATGAGTACCCCCACTGAGAAGGGCCCTGAATGAGGCATATAACCATTCATGCCATTTTTAAAGTGCTCCCTTGGGTTTATACTAACTATGGTCTAAATATACATTGAGCATCGTGAAGGTGTCATCACAATTCTTCATCTATGCACCTCTGATAAGTCACAGGCACTTTCAGGAAGGTGTTGCCTTATTTTCATTGTCTACACCTTTATGTAAAAGAGGGCATGTGCCATTTACATTACTCACCCAGCAATGTGTATTTCTGAAGGGGCAGCACAAGTAGCCAATGTTCCTCTGTAGTATGTAAATATCTTGAAAGGTGGAAAAGAGGTTACAGATGCCAGCTAAAGCAGGGGACTCTTATAGGTTCCAGCACAAATGCGTTCCTGGGAGCAGTCCCTATCACACATACAATAAGGTCTTCAATAGAAGCAGGTTTAATTTACATATTTTGATACTCATTTGCCTGACCATTATATGTTCTCATCGGCAAAGCAATGACATTTATCAGTGGGGTATTTTGATTTATTTGAGTAGGGATCTATCTTTATGGGACTAATACTAATCTCACTTACTTTGCGCATCAGGGCTTTAACTCCTATACAAATTGCACTTTGCTTTAATGAAAAAAAAACACTTTTATTGCTCTTTAACATTTCAAGGCATGTGTCTTTAGAAATGAGGAGACACTATTTTGGTGCTACTATGCTAAATCTTAACCTAAGTATGGGCCAGTGCCTCTCTGTAACTAAAATGCATAAATCGATGATCAAGATTATAGGATGGTAACCCATATACCCTTGAGACAGAATGGCTGCTCATTAAATATGTTCAAATTGGCAACACAGTGACTAGTGGAAGCCCTGGTGAGTGGGAAAATAATATTGGTGTGACTTTGTCCTCTCACTGCCCACTCACAGTCAGCAGGTAGACAGCTAGTGGGACCAGATTTTTAAAAACATGAGGGACACATGCACAGTCTAGCCCCTGTTTCTGGTAACATAAAATTACAACTTGACATTATGATGAAGGCAGAACAATGAAATGCACCAACCACTCTTAGGCAATGCATGATGGGGCAATGCAGTCAACCCGAGGCCCCAGGGCTGGTGGGCAATCATTTACACCCATGATTGTGCGAAATATGCCCCCTTTTAAGAGGCTATACTACATATCTAGGTGCTCTTCTTTTTAAAGTTTAAGTTTTGTGAATTTTAGTGTGGGGTTTTCTCAGTGTTTTTCAAACTTAACCAACAAAAACTGTGTTTTATAAGTTTTTACAAAGCATGTTGCTTCTTGCAGTTAATATATTTAATTTAAAGATATAACACAGGGTGTACAGTATCTTCACACTGGCAGTATGCCCAACAGACTTATGTTAGACTGTTTTATGCATAGAAAGTCTGTGTATTGCACTCTCACTCACACTCACAATACATTACCCTTTCGCACATATCATTATCTCTCACGCTCACTCAATCAGGACTCTGTCTTGTTTACTGGGCTAATATTGGGTTAAAAAGTAAGAGTTACGTATTGAAATGTTTTGATAAAAAGATTCCTAGACACAGCTGGATGTCAGTCACCTACTCCTTACTGACTGCCAACAGCATAGTACCTTGAGAAACATTTAAAAACTGAATAACACCATATTAATTTGTAGCCCTGTATTGTAAGGCACCATAAACTTTATGCTTTAAGCATGCACACAACTGCCTTTTTGCACTCTTTGCCTGATTACATTAAGCTGGTGCTGTTGTTGTGTGAACATTCATAGCTGCCGTGTGTCCCAATGGCAAATGTTTTTGAGTCAGACCTGACCTTTTAACAGATATCAGCATGCAATCTAGGACTTGAAATTTTGCTTTCATGATTGCAATGATGGGCTTAAAAACGCCAGCAGTAAAGTGCTGCTAGGTAGAAATTTATAAAAAGCCTCTTTTTCATTGCCCCTGCTTGAAGAATAACACTAAAATGTTCCATGCACAAACTTGGCAAAAAGAGCAATTTTTTGGAAAGTTTTCTGGGGATTCATCCAATGGCATCAAATGTATTAGCAACACAATTCTAACTATACGTAACCAGTGGGGTGTGTGTATATGTATTTGTGTATGTATGTCTGTATATACAAATTCAAAGAAGCCACAGGTAGGCCTATCAATGTAGCAATAGAGTTTGTTTGAAAATATGTCCATTTATATGGATCATTTTCTCCAGCCTTTGGTATGTAGCTTCTCCTTCTATGTTAAAGATACAACTGACTTTCTGACGATCATTTTTGATGTAACATGGAAGGAGGGGATGACTATGAGGAGCCTAGATGTCCCATCCCTATTTTCCAACATAAGGCATGAGGATGGCCTGAGAGCAGTCTAGCATTTTTTTAGGGCAAGGACATTCAAGTTTCATGAACACAACAATATGCTTATAAATGACTGAGCTATGCTTGACCAAGACCATCTCTCTTTTCAATGGAGAGTTTTTCAGACCAGAAAGGGGTACTACAATGGGTACCTGCTTTGCCCCAGCTATGTGAATTTGCATCTGGGCTGGTGGAAGGAGCAGGTACTATACATCCCTGAGATGATGGAATTGACAGAAGGGATTCTGTTATGGGTGAGGCATATTGACAATTTGTTTGTGTTATGGAAATGGAGATGAACATTCAGCACAACAATTTAAAGGAAAGATTGATGAGAACAATACAATCTACAGTTTTCTTGTAAACTACTCAGACCCAGCTTGAGTGCTTGAATGTCAGACACTTGGCTAGGCCTGGGCGGAGTTCACAGAGTTGTGCTACATGGAGCTCCACGAAGTGCCCAAAAAACTCAGCCGTGCTACGCAGAAATCCACAAGTGGTGGAGTGAGTTAGGTCTCACCGTTCTCAATGATTTTTAGCACCAGGTGTTTGTCCTGCACTGAAAAATCAGCACAAATGTCTCCCTGTGCAGGGCAAGAAGGCACTGGTTCTTTTCTGTCGCTCAAGTTGATTTTCTACTCGTGTAGCAGCTACCTCAATGCGAACTGAAGATTTCTCAATGCGAGTGATCGCAACCATGCTCAACCGCTCGCATTGATGAATCTCGCCAGGAGATGGTCTTGAGTAAGATTTTTCTTGCTTGCGCTCACCAACTCACCATTGAATAGGGCGAGCAGTACTAGGATACACGGAAAATACACTGGATGCTGCCCGAGACACAGTATCCAAATACTGGAGAGAGGAGGCCCTGTTTGGACAAAGGAAGAGGAAGTAAGAAGGAGGCAGTGGAGGAATAGGAAGATACATCTTACCATGATAAACATCAGGGGGTACAGAAGTTAATAAGTAAACACCAGCACCACATAGAGAATGACCCGGTAATAGGAAACATGGTGACAAAAAAGCCACAGATTACTTTTAGGAGGGCTCGCTCCATGAGGGATTATTTAGTCAGAAGCATAGTTGTCACAAGTTCACACCAGTGGTTGAAACCAAGTCCGGGTTTTAAAAATGCCTTAAATGTAAAGCATGTGTCAATGACAAGAGAATCAGGGAGCTACATACACCAGTAAAAAAATAGAAAAGTAATTGAACTGTAAATCATAATTTGCAGTATATGTGTTGTTTTTCCCATGTCCCAAAGTGTATGTTGGGACCATATTTCCACTAGTACTCAGTACAATACTGCAACATTTAAGGGCCATTAAGAACCAAGACCCTAATTACCCAGAGGTGCAACACTTTCACAGTGTACCCAATGGATATCACACATTATTTACGTACAATGTCATTGATCAGGTACCAAATAAACCAAGATGAGGTGACAGCAAAAAGAACTTAAGGAAATTGGAGTCAAAATACATTTAAGAAATGGACAGTAGAAGTCTTTTTGGTTAAATATTGAGGAGGAGTTACATGGCCATCTTTAACCCCTTCGCTGCCAGGCCTTTTCCCCCTCAGGTGCCAAGCCTTTTTTGGCTGTTTGGGGCAGTTCGCACTTAGGCCCTCATAACTTTTTGTCCACATAAGCTACCCATGCCAAACTTGCGTCCTTTTTATCCAACATCCTATTCTAGAGGTACCCATAGTTTGTGGGTTTCCCTGAAGGAGACAAAGAAATTTGCCAAAATACAGCGAAAATTTCGTATTTTTCAAAAAAGTTGAAAAAAGGGCTGCAGATGAAGGCTTGTGGTTTTTTCCCTAAAAAAGTCATCAACAAAGGGTATGCAGTGCTAAAATTACCTTCTTTCCAGCTTTCAGGAACAGGCAGGCTTGAATCAGAAAACCCAATTTTTCAACACAATGTTGTCATTTTACTGGGACATACCCCATTTTTTGTGCTTTTAGCCTCCTTCCAATTAGTGACAGAAATGGGTATGAAACCAATGCTGGATCCCAGAAAGCTAAACATTTCTGAAAAGTAGACAACATTTTCAATTCAGAAAGGGGTCATTTGTGTAGATCCTACAAGGTTTTCCCACAGAAAATAACAGATGAAATAAAAAATATTGAAATTGAAGTAGAAAAAGCAATTTTTCTTCATGTTTGTAGGTTCATCAAGAACCCTTGGTAACCAGGGCAAATAAATTACTTGAACCTTGCAATGGATTTTCATTCTATACCGGGTATACCTTAATTCATTTGGTGAAATATAAAGAGTGAAAAATAGGTATCAAGAAAAAGTTTGTATTTCCAAAATGGGCACCAGATAAGGTGTTGAGAAGCAGTGGTTATTTGCACATCTCTGAATTCTGGAGTCCCCATCATGGCATGTAAATTACAGGGCATTTTTTTTTTACACACTGTCTTACATTAGGAAGGAAAAAATGTAGAGAAAGACAACGGGTAAAAACATTTGTTCTTCTATTCTGTGTTCCCCCAAGATTCCTGATAAAAATAGAACCTCACTTGTGTGGGTAGGCCTAGTGCCCGCATCAGGAAATGCCCCAAAACACAACATGGACACATCCCAGTTATACATTGAAATCTGACGTGTTTTTTGGAAGCGCCTAGCTGTAGATATTGGCCTCTAGCTTAGCCTGCACCTAGGGAAACCTACCAAACCTGTGCATTTTTGAAAACTAGACACCTAGGGGAATCCAAGATGGGGTGACATGTGGAGCTCTCACCAGGTTCTCTTACCCAGAATCCTTTGCAAACCTCATCATTTTACCAAAAACACTTTTTCCTCACATTTGGGTGACAGAAAGTTCTGGAATCTGAGAGGAGCCATAAATTTCCTTCCACCCAGCATTCCCCGAAGTCTCCCTATAAAAATGTTACCTCACTTGTGTGGTTAGGGCTAGTGCCCGTGACAGGAAATGCCCCAAATCACAACATTGGCACATCACATTTTCCAAGGAAACAGAGCTGTTTTTTGCAAAGTGCCAAGCAGTGGACTTTGGCCTCTAGCTCAGCTGGCACCTATGGAATCCTACCACACCTGTGCATTTTTTAAAACTAGACACCTAGGGGAATCCATAATGAGGTGACTTGTGGGGCTCTCACCAGGTTCTGTTACCCAGAATCCTTTGTAAACCTCTGTTGATTATAAGTTATCTTGGCCTATCTGATTGTTTGATTATTACACTTGTTAAACTCATTTCATTTGGTCCTTGCGTTCTTCCAGGGGGTGACGGGGTGCATCTGTGATGTGTTTGGATATGTGTGTGTGTGTTGTTGTGGGTGGGGGGTGCGGGTGTTGCGTGTGTGTATCACTCTCTTTTTCCTCCTCCCCTCCCCGGTGTTCTAGGTGCAGTACTCACCGTGACCGTCGCCACCGTCTTTGATGTTCCTGGTAGATGAGGAGGTAGACCAGCATCGGCCTGTAACTCAGGCTCCATGGCGTCCTGGTTGTTCGTAAAGTGTCGAAAAGTGAGTGGTTTCCCTTCTGTGTTCTGTTTCTGCTGTGCTTTTGATGGCGTTGGTACCGCCCCGGAAAAGCTGGTGGATTGGTGCCTTGTAATAGTGTGGGTGGTACATTGTCTTCTGCCTGTCTGTTGGCGGTTACCGCCGCGGTGTTTGTTTCTATCGCCGTGGCGGTCGGTGTGTTAAAGTGGCTAACTGTGTAGGCGGTTTCCACCATGGTCGTAATTCAAAAAAAAAAATCTGCCAGACTGTTGGTGGTATTACCACCGCTTTATCACCGACTGCCAGGGTTGTAATGAGGGCCTATGTGGACACATCAAAATTATCAAATACTAAACTACCTGTTTTTGTGTTTTTGGTCCTGGGTTCAGCAGCCATATAGGGAAAACTACAAAACCCAAACATTTCTGGAAACTAGACACCCTAGAGAATACAGGGAGGTGTGACTTGCGTGGATCCCCCAATTTTTTCTTTCCCAGAATCCTCAGCAAACCTAGCTAAAAAATCACATTGTTCCCACGTTTTTGTGTGGGATCACTGCACCGGGACACATTTCCTATCATCCAACGTTCCCCTGAGTCTCCCTGTAAAAATGATACCTCACTTGTGTAGGTGGGCCAAGTGCCTGTGACAGGGAAGAGTCAAAAACATTTTGAAATTGAGGGGGAACTAAAGCAGGTCTAAAACATTGAAAACATTTAAAAAAAACATTTTTAGGCTGACAAGTGGGGCAAAATGTTTATCGGTATAGACAACACAATCCTGGGTGGTAGGAATTTTGTGGATTCCTGCAGATTCCAGAAGGTTCCATCACAAAAATGTGGGAAAAATGTGTGATTTGCACCAAAGTTGGAGGTTTGCAGGGCATTGTGGGTATGAAAAATGTGTGGGGTGCATGTGAAGCACACCACCCTGGACTCACCCAGATGTTTAATTTTCAGATGTGTCTAGGTCTTGTGGGTTTTTCTACATGGCAACGTCCCAAAGTGCAACCCTCACCATTCCAAGTGGGATGATTTTGAGAGTTAGCCAAGCTGTCATGGCCCAACTGTAAAACCAAAACCCCAAATGATCAAATGTCCTCTTGCTTGCAGTGGGATTAGACGTTTCAGTGTGTGGGGGGAGAGCTGAAAGACTGGTACCCCCTTCAGTTGGTGTTGAGGCATAACCTTGCCCATACTGGTTGGTAGTCACCACCACACTATTTTGTTTTTAATTCCCTGACATCTAGTAGACTTTCAACCCCCTGGGGTGTGGATCAGGGGTAATTGCCCCATCTGCCCACTGGTGGGTAGAACAACTTTGGCCCCATTTATTTGCGGTAGGGGTATTGCCATACCCCCACCTTCTTATTTTGAAAAAACAAAATCTTCCCTGGTGGGCTTTCTGTGCCCCCTTGGAGGCAGATGTGCCTTCCAAGAAAAGGCTGATCTGTCCCCAGGGGGGCAGATATGGCCAACAGTAATGTGCTCGCCTGGGGAGCGACCCTTGCCCAAGGGGATGCCCCCCAAACAAAACACACACATACGCACACACCAATCCCCGGTGCCTAAGTGGTTTATGCCCCCAAGGGGAGCAGAAATGGCCTAAAATAAATTTGCCACCAAGGGGAGCGACCCTTGCCTAAGGGGTCACTCCCCTTGCGTGAAATTGGCACAAAAAATAAAAATCCCTGGTATCATGTGGTTTCTGCCCCCCAGGGGGGCAGATTGGCTTAATAAAAATAGGCCAATCTGCCCCCAAGGGTGGCAGAAATGGCCTTAATACAATTTCCCCCCAGGATTCAACCCCTACATATAAAACAATAAAGTAAACAAAAACAATATATATCCCTGGTGTCTAGGGGTTTCTGCCCCACTGGGGGCAGATCGGCCTAATTATAATAGCAGAATTGCCCCCCTGGGGAGCGGCCTTTGCCTAAGGGGCCGCTCCCCTCATTCAATAATATAAAATTAAAAAAATCCCTGGTGTCTAGTGGTTTCTGCCCCCCTTGGGCACAGATTGCCCTAAAACAAATAGGCCGATCAGCCCCCAAGGGTGGTAGAAATGGCCTAAAAGTAATTTTGCCCCTTGGGGAGGGACCCTTGCCTAAGGTTTCACTCCCCACATATTAAAAAAAACTAAAACAAAAAAGAAATTATCCTTGGTGTCTAGCGGTTTCTGCCACCCCCGGCCTTTCCTTTCCTTTGATGCCTTTCTATGCCCCTTCATGTGATCGGAGGATAAAATGGAAAATCACTTCTTCTCCTTTCGGCGCTGGAAGCTGAGCTTCAAGCTCAGAGAGGCAGGCCTCTGATGAGGTCACGAGCCACGAGCCACGAGGGGACAGGGGTGGAAGGCGAAGCGATTCTTCTTCCATCCCTGCAGTGGGGGCAGCGAGGCGAGTCTCATGCGCTCCCCCCATGAGCCAGTCCAAGGATGTAACCTTTACGTCCTTGGCTGCGAAGGGGTTAACCTACTTGCATCATATTAGCAACCTGTAGACCGTTAGGAGCTTTGTATTTAGTTTTAACCTTTATTATTTCTTGTACAATTTTACGGCCAAAGTATGAAAGGAGCAGCATCTGAAAGTTAGAATAGCGATAACGTCAGCCTGGTGACAGCACGAAGTACAAATTCTACAGTGAATTAGTAATCGGGCATGAAAAGTCAGGATTGTTTAATTTCTTTAAATTTTTCTAGTTATGTTTATTTATTTTTTATAAGTAGCATGTCGTTGATTTACACAAGAGACAAGACACATTAACTCACTTGGGCCTGAATGAAATGTCAGATGTGCCAAAGGGGCCAGTAGTCCAGCAATGTATATGTATATATATATATATATATATATATACAAAGGTTGCAGGGATGTTATAGTTAGGCTCACATTTCAAATATACAAAACCATAGAAACTCAGCTGATATAGTTAGAGCTATCTCAAGTAACTATAACTCATGCCCTAAGGTAACTATAACTTGTCGCCCCCATGCACAGCTTTTTCATCATTTTTTTTATTTCAATGATGTTATCAAAGATGTGATGAGTGCTGTCATTTTTTAGGTAATTAGCAATGCATGGTGGGGGTGTGAGTTATAGTCTGTCTGGGTGGGTGAGTGGATGCATCAGTGCCTTAGTGGATGTGTCAGTGTCTGTGTGGGCCTGTGAGTGGGTATATGAGGGTTTCAGTGGATCTGTGAGTGGGTGTGTGAGAGTCTGAGTGGGTCCGTGAGTAAATGCATGATGGTCTGAGTGGGCTGTGAGTGGGTACATGAGGGTCTGAGTGGGTCTGTGAGAGGGTGCATGAGTGTCTGAATGGGTCCGTTACTGGATGTGTAGGGGTCTGAGTAGGTGTGTGAGTGAGCGAAAGAGAATGAGAATGGGGAAATTGAGTGAGAGAAGAAAGTAAGAGGAAAAGAGAATGAGAGGTTTTTAGACTTTGATGAATGATATACTTAGAATGAGATATTTCTTGACAAATTAAAAAGAAAAATGTATTTATCAATTAAAAAAAGTGAGATCACCTTTCAGTATGAACCTCAAACGTTTGAAGTTTAATAGAAATTAAAGAAGGAAAATGACCATGGACACACCTGGAGTAGAACCCTCAGCTTTCAGTGCGAGGTCTGTGATCTTAGCCTTTAGGTCATAGGTGACTCCTTACTGTGATTCTCTCTCTCTCTCTCTCTCTCTCTCTCTCTCTCTCTCTCTTTTTCTCTCTCTCTCTGTGTCTCTCTCTCTCTCTCTCTCTGGGCCCCGCAGTCCTAGCTGTCTCCCCGCATACTGTGGGACCTGGCATTGCTCTCACAAGCACGGAGCTTCTTTACAAAGCAGCTTCCTCCTTGTGGGAGCAATATTTTCATCTGTTTCCCTGCAATGATATTTGTGTGCAGGTAAACAGATGAAAACTCTGCTTTCTGCCAGTGGGTGCTGTGCTTAGGTTCTTAATACCACCACCAGTGGTCAGTCCTTAAGGGCAGAGGAGCAACACCCCTCACCTTTTTCCTTACATAAAGAGTGTCTGTCAGGCTGTGGGAACGTCAGGAAGGCAAATACTGTTTATTTTCTAAATAGGAGTCTAGGTGGAATGCATGTGCTTAATGCTTAATGCACAGGCACCTGGCTGCCTGAGCTTAACGTTACCGGCTTGAAGATATCACAGTTCCTGTGGGCATGACCTCTTCAGGCTGGTAAAGGGCTTAGATGACCTCCCCCGCATGATGAGGGGGGAGCGTCATTGATAGCCTTGAAACTGGTTGCTTCAGTTTTAATCCTTGATGTGCCCAGGGCCGAGTGTCTATCACTGACACCTCATCACAGAGTGGGGTGGGTCAGCAATTCTCACTGACCCCATCCCATTCTTTGACAAAATAAGACTGCAGCTTCCTCTCATAGACTGCGGTCCCAACTCTCCTGAAACCTCTAAGACTTCCCGCTAGAGATGCAGCAGAAAGTGTTACGTATTTGTTTAATGCTTGGTGCATGTATGTATGTATGAATGTGTGTGCCTATGTGAGTGCATGATGTGAACGGGTGTGTGTGAGCGTATCTGTGAATGCATGGGTTTGTGTGCCTATGCATGTGTGCGTGCATGTGTGGCCCTCCTGCTCCAGTATGTTCTAATCACCGGCCGCCACTGAGTAACAATTCTCATATTTCCTACAAGAGGTGGCTTCTCACAAATAATTAATTTGTTGTTTGACCTGACAGCCTTACGGTGGTCATTCTCCAACTTTTTGCCTGCCACCCTCCACTTTTGTCACACTGTTTTTGCTGGTTTTAGGATTCTGTGCACTTTACCACTACAAACCAGTGCTAAAGTACAAATGCTCTCTCCCTTAAACATGATAACATTGGTTCATTCCCAATTGGCATATTTGATATACTTGTAAGTCCCTCGTAAAGTGCACTACATGTGCCCAGTGCCTGTAAATTGAATTCTACTAGTGGGCCTGTAGCACTGATTGTGCCATCCACATAAGTAGTCCCTTAACCATGTCTCCGGCCTGCCATTCCAAAGCCTGTGTGTGTGGGTGTTTCACTGCCACATCGACTTGGCATTTAGCAGTAGTTGCCAAGCCTTAAACTCCCCTTTTTTCACATATAGGTCACCCCTACGGAAGGCCTAGGTAACCCATCGGGCAGGGTGCTATGTAGGTAAAAGGCAGGACATATACATGTGTGTTTTGTATGTCCTGGTAGTGAAAAAACCCTACATTCATTTTTCACTTCTGTGAGGCCTGCTCCTTTCATAGAATAGCATTAGGACTACCCTAATATACTGTTTGAGTGGTAGATCAGAAAGGGGTAACCAGGTGATATTTAGTATGGCCAGAATGTTAATCGAAAATCTTGCTTAGTGGTGAGGTTGGATTTTATATTACTATTTCAGAAATGCCACTTTTAGAAAGTGAGCATTTCTCTGGACTTAAAATCCATCTGTGCCTTACAGCGTATCTACAATCAATGTCTGGGCTTGCCTGGTTGACAACTCATTTGGGCATTTCACCCAGAAAACCACAAACACAGGACACTAAGATGGTCATTCCATGTTTGGTGGTAACCAGGCCGCCATGCCGGCGGTGGCAGTGAGGCCACCCCCAGGATGGTAGTGCAGACCGCCACATAATGAGAAAGTCGGTGAACCCAACACAACACAAACAACTTACCGCCAGTACCGCCGTCAAGCAGCATCCGGCGGTGGTAGACAACTTCAGGTTCGCTGGAACCAATGTCCCGCCAACTATATTACGAGGCACCAGACTGCTAGGATATCCAGGGCGGACTGACCACGACAAAAATCTTGGTGGAAACGGAAAGTACAAAAGGAGACACTCACCTCAAGGCACACAGATGCGTCTGCTGCTGCCATGACAAACAAGCTGCAAGTCCTCCCAGCGTTGCATCTTGCCATACACCTTCAGAAGCAGCAACAATGACGACAACCGTAAGTATGCCCAGCACATAATGAAGGAAATGGCAGTGATACACCCCAACACATAACACACATTCCCGGCACGGACAGCGAAGGCCACACACACGCATACATATGTACTGTAACAGCACACACATGTACACACACACGCACACACAAAACACGTAAAAGCCAAGTACCCAATACACACACAAAGCCAAGCAGATATACATGCCAAACACACAGCACAATGCACACAATCACCACCAACACAGTCACACACATCCACACACAACAACCCCTAATCAAACAACATCAACTAGACCAAAAACACCTCAACCCAGTCATAGACAGGCACGTTGTGAAACACCACTCATCCACACACACCAAAAACTGTATGTAGCAATGACACACAATCAATAGCAGTGAACACACATCCAAACAATGACACAGATGACACATCACGTACAACCAACATACAAGGAAATCCATAAATTCAGCACCATACACACGGACACACACCACACCCATACAATCCCACAAGCAAGCAGTCAGACACATAACAACATGCACATGGCACAACCCTTCTACCCAGCGCATGCAACAAAACAGACATGACTCATAAACAGACCTCACAAACCGTTGTACACAGATGTCACACCACAATGTAGAAGGAAACCAGGACAAGCATTTCATCTTGCCAACCACAGCAATGTTGGCAGATGTATTTAGAACCATGAAAATTAAATAAAATATGTACAAAATTTGCCAAATGGCAATTCAAATTTGCAGAAATGCAGGACACATAGTTCATATATAATGGCCCCAACTTGACTCCTGACAGCAAATAGGCTTCCACGTCATAGGGTAATCAATTGAACATGCAGGTACCTCAGGGGTTTGGGGTGGTGGTGGTGAGGGTGGCTTAGATTTGGAAGTGGGATGTCTCTGTTTTGGGCTTGGGAGGGGGACTTTGGCTCTGGGAGGGGTGGACTTTTTGCTGGGTGGAGGAGTAGGGGACCAGAGGGGGCACTAGAGGAATGGGAGGTGGAAGGGCCTGGGAGGGACAAGGGGGTACAATGTTTAGGGGCTACACAGGGTGGGAGAGGAGTAGGTAAGAGGTCAAGGGCTGCAAGGAACACTTTTTTAGGTACACGGGCGGTCACATGAATGAGGGATGGGAGTGGAGGTAGAGGGAGTGCACGTGTGATGTGTTGGTGTGCTGTGCGTGGATGCTGGTGTGTGCAATGTGTGCATGTCTGTGGTGGGTGTATGTTGTGTGGGTGAGTGGGTGGGTAGAGATGCAGGGAGAGGGAATGGAAGACACGTGAGCGAATGTTGGGGTGGTTTGTGCAAGTGAGGTGGATGTGCTTCAAGTGGCAGAGAAGATATTTGTGGTGAGTGAGGATGTGGTGTGTGGGGTGGGTGTCTGTGAGTCTGCTGTTGTGGTGACTGAGGTTATGACAGGAATGTTAGCAGGACCAGTGTATGATGATTCAGTGCTAGCAGGTGTAAGTGGTGATGTGACTGTAAGGGAGGCAGTTTGGGAAGTGTCTGTTGTTGTGTATGCAGATGTGTGTTGTGTGTGTGCATGCCTGTGGGTTCGTTTGTGGTCCTTATGTTTGTCTTTGCGCACCTTGTCTGTTCTAGTGGGTGTATGCTGGTCTGGAGGTGTGCCCTGGATGGGTGAAGGGAGAGGGACTGTGGATTGGGTACGGATAGCTGGAGGGGCGATGGAAGATGAAGGGACACTGGCTGCCATCAACGAGGAGGCCAGAGACTGCAATGATCTCTGTAGGCCAGACAAGGCACCGTGAACGCCTTTGAGGTAGGCATTGGACTGCTGCTTCAGGGATGCCAGTCCCTGGATGGCATTCATGATGGTTGTCTTCCCACAAAGATGGACCTCAGGAGGTCAATAGCCTCTTCATTGAGGGCAGCAGGACTGACTGGAGCAGGGGCAGAGATGCTGCAGCGGACGAGGCACCCACTCTCCTGAGTGAGTGGGCACAGGCAACTGGGTGGGGAGCTACAGGGAGGGCGGTGATGGTAATGGGGGTGACAGACAAGGATGGTGCTGGGGTGGTTCCAGATGGGACTGCCACCACCAGGGAGCCGCCGTTGAAGGAGGAATCTGATTCAGATGTGGTGGTAGCTCCAGTCTCCCCCATGGTGCTCCCCTCGCCCTCCGACCCACTGCTCCCCTCGGTTTTGCTGGTGCCAACCTCCTGGGTCCCATGGGCTGCTGCATCCCCACTCCCAGGCCCTTCCTGTTTTGCCAGATGATAGACAGATGTGGAGAGAAGAAGGGTTGGAGAAAAAGGAAGGGAGGAAATAACCCACACTTCCACTTCACATACAAACAATACACACATTTGCCATTTGTCTGTAAAACAAGAGCCCATTTTGCAGTCATTTCATATCCAAATGTATCACTGATTACCTCATCCCTGCAGACTAGACACCTGATTTAAAAGTCCAACATGCCTGTCAACTGGAAAACTGACTAATCCAACAATTTAACTCATTAACATACCCAACCACATGTCAGTCATGACAGAATGAAACAAATCTGACCTCAGAAGAACTGTGCACACAAACTGAATGGCAGGTATGTGTGGATTACGTGTGGTACAGATGTCCATTGATATTGCAATTAAATCAATTGCAATGTTAACTAAACATGCCTGTCAATACTCAAAACAGTGCCAATAAGATCAGTTTGGTCTACTGCAGTATACACAGAGATGGAGTATGAAGCCACTAAAAAGTCTGAACATTTGAGTAACCCATATGTACAGGAGAATGTGTGTTACAATACCACCAGTTCTGTTCCTGCATGACTAACGTGTCCCACTTCAACATGATTGGTGTAACAACCAGGACTGTACACACCCCACATTTCATCTGACCATGTAAATCCAAAGTTCAGTGAGGGTCACAGTAGACAATCATGCAGTCATGCAGAAGTCACCTAATAGTCTACACTTACCCCCTTGTAGTTGCTGTGCTGCCCTCAAGCGCCTTCCGGCTCTGGCCAGTATGCAGGACATTAGAGGGGTCAGGTTCTGATGGGCACCCCTTCTAAATTGGGAGGCCATCCCCAACTGGGCCTCTGTGGTCTTCTGGGCCCAGCAACTCAGGTCCTCCCACCACTTCCTGCAGTGGGTGCTCCACCGGCTGTGGACCTCCAGGGTCCACACTTTCTTGGCGATGGCTCTCCACAACCCTTTTCTCTGGTGGGTGCTGACCTGCATGGGAAACATTCCGAAAATAGAGGACATGATGTAATGATACCAATACAGCTGCAACCTTTGGCATGCAAAACCCCAAATCAGTTGTTACAGGTCAATGTGCACACATATTCACAGTCAAACACCACCCGAAATGTGGGACAAAGTATGTTGTAGTGACCTGTTGCCATGAAGCCCCATACAACCCCTCATACAGGAGTTCGACCCATTCCACCAGTTTATCCAGCTCCTCAGCTGTGAAGGCTTGGGCCCTATCCCCAGCAGTATGTGCTATTGTTGCTCCAAGATTCAGGACATAGAAGCACATGAAGTGGAGGTCTTACTAGCCCAAATGCCAGGAGTCAAGTGAGCTTGCCCATACAAAATGGCAGTCACGACCGCAGAGGTCATGACCGTCAACACCAGCAGTGATCTTCATTGGACCCAGTTTCCCATTGATGTCAATGTTAATCAATGAGGAGTTGCACAGGGTTCTGACCGCCTTCCGCCATGGCGACTGCTGCCGGGGGAATTAGGTCACTTCCATCTGCCCAATGCATGCAGGACAATCTATAAGCAAAAACTGGTCAGATAGTAAGGACAAATCTAAAGCTAATTCACATTCAATGAAACTCTAAATCAATCATTGTACATATAATTTAATTATATAATGATTTAATTCATTCTTTTTCAAAAAGGACAATGAAAAACAAATAAATAAAAAAAATATGTAAAACAGTCAAAATCTGGGCATAAAACTGAAACTTCACAATAATATTCCACGAATAAATATATAAAAAAAATCCTTCATTGCTCTCCTAATTCAGAAGTAATGTGGTTATCTGCGTACATTATTCCTTAAATCCACATCTCAGAGATGGTTGCATTGAATATCGCATCCCTGATCTTTTTTACTTCCATCCTTATTAACAAAGAGATGTGTTCCATAACCCTTGTCCATCAAATAAATCTTCCTTTCAAACTCCCTAGTTATCAAAAGGTCGCCGTGTTTCGGCCCCTTCAGATATGAGCCTCTTCAGGACTACCGGAGAGACAAGTACCTTACAATACTGCCTCAAGAACCGTCCACTGACAAAACCTCTACTTAATATCTCCCATTTTAAACAGTTTTATAAAGATCTACAAACTATTGCAAGGGTGCTCCACGAGCCACCTCTTTTGCATGCTGGACACTGGTACTGCTGATTTCCACTATTACCACTGTGGAAAACGGGAGATATACAGTAGAGGTTTTGTCAGTGGACAGTTCTCGAACCAGTATTGTAAGGTACTTGTCTCTCCGGTAGTATTATATTATATTTATTAGAGTAAATTGCAAAAGTGATATCTCAACTTGTACTTATTGGATCTTGATAGTTTTGACCTTAAATATCACATATTTTTCTAAACCTGTGTGGTGTATTTCTGAGGTGTTTTCACTGTGTTACTGTATGATTTACTGCAAAAATACATTACACATTGCCTTCTAAGTTAAGCCTGACTGCTCAGTGCCAAGCTACGTCGGCCGGGGGGGGCACAGTATAATTGTGTGTGACTTAGCCTGACTAGGATTGTGGTCCCTACGTGGACAAGGGTGTATACCTCTGCCAGACCCCATTTCTAACATTTGTGAAGAAAATGTCAAATCTGCACCATAAATAGTTTACAATAAGATTTAGATTTTAAAAAGTATGTCTAGCTAAAACAACCTTTGAGTTACTAGATGAATGATAATTTGTTAAAGCGAGTGATTCCCATGAAAGTGTGTCTGTCTAGCCAAATATAAATGTGAAAAGCAGGAAACCAACTACCTTAGGCTGTACGAAGCCAATGCTATTAAACGCTTGTGGTATTATTCTATGAGCCATTAATATCCCAAAAGACTAATAATTCATGCAGCCATTGATTTTGTATTTGAGGTAATCTCGTGTTGACTGCACACAGGGATACTAGTACTACCGCTGCCTGCATCTCTCACTTATTTGCCACTGTACACATAAGTCATTCTTATCCATGCTAACGTGTTATTCATGTGATGTGATAAACCATCTTCGTTCATGCACTGGACATCATACATAATGGTAGCAGGCAAACGTTAGTGCATAGGATACATTATTAGCTCTTGATTTCTTTGTAGCACATATCAATATCAGTGCATATTAGTACAGATATACTAAAATAACTACTGCTGTTAGTACACTGCTGTTAGGACATAGCCTTTGGCCATCCCTTGATTGAAGTATCGCTGAGATAACATAATAATCATAATGGTACTGAAGACAGCACACACAGCTTCTACATTAAGAAAATAAAGTTTATTATAACAGATTAAGAAGGAAAGTCATTAATGACTTGCGGAAAGTGAGTAATGAGGGTGTAGATCGATGATGCCTATGAAGTCAGTACAAGCCCCTTGATGCTGCCTTTGAAAAATGCATGTCACATTTTTGGGAATGTCCGATATAAACCGTGTTGGACCTGACTTTTTGACAGGGTCATCCCCAAACTTTTTGCCTCCTTCCTCCTATTTTTTTCTGACCTGTTGTTGTTGGCTTTTGAACTCTGGGCACTTTACCACTGCTAACCAGTGCCAAAGTGCATATGCTCTCTGTGTAAATTGTACTGTTGATTGGCTATTTGATTTACTTGTAAGACCCTAGTAGAGTGCACTATATGTGCCTAGGGCCTGTAGATTAAATGCTACTAGTGGGCCTGCAGCACTGATTGTGCCACCCACTTCAGTAGCCCTTAACCTTGTCTCAGGCCTGCCATTGCAAGGCCTGTGTGTGCAGTTTCACTGCCATTCGACTTGGCATTTAAAAGTCCTTGCCAAGCCTAAAACTCCCCTTTTTCTACATATAAGTCACCCCTAATGTGTGCCCTAGGTAACCCCTAGAGCAGGGTGCTGTGTGGGTAGTAGGCAGGACATGTACCTGAGTAGTTTATATGTCCTGGTAGTGTAAAACTCCTAAATTCATTTTTACACTACTGTGAGGCCTGCCCCCTTCATAGGCTAACATTGGGGCTGCCCTCATACATTGTTGAAGTGGCAGCTGCTGATCTGAAAGGAGCAGGAAGGTCATATTTAGTATGGCCAGAATGGTAATACAAAATCCTGCTGACTGGTGAAGTCAGATTTAATATTACTATTTTAGAAATGCCCCTTTTAGAAAGTGAGCATTTCTCTGCACTTAAATCTTTCTGTGCCTTTCAATCCGCGTCTGGCTAGGTTTAGTAGACAGCTCCTTGTGCATTCACTTAGACACACCCCAAACATAGGGTACTCAGCCTCACTTGCATACATCTGCATTTTGAATGGGTCTTCCTGGGTGGGGAGGGTGGAGGGCCTGCCCTCACACAAAGGACTGCCACACCCCCTACTGGGACCCTGGCAGACAGGATTGAACTGAAAGGGGATCTGGTGCATTTCTTAGCCACTCTTTGAAGTCACCCCCACTTCAAAGGCACAATTTAGTATGAAACAGGGCCTCTGCCCTACCTTATCAGACACTTGCTGGAGAAGAAACCTGAACCAGAACCTGCATCCTGCCAAGAAGAACTGCCTGGCTGCTCAAAGGACTCACCTGTCTGCTTTCTACAAAGGACTGCTGCCTTGCTGTTGGCCTGCTGCCTTGCTGAACTCTTGTCTGGCTGTAAAAGTGCTCTCCAAGGACTTGGATAGAGCTTGCCTCCTGCTCCCTGAAGTCTCAGGACCAAAAAGACTTCTCTTTTTCATTTGGACTCCTCGTGCGCCGAAAATTTCGACGCACAGCTTGTTCCGCAGTGAGAAATTCACCGCACGCCGATCCAGAAAGACGCCGCTCAACGCGATGCCTGCGGTGCGACCGGAACTTCGACGCACGGCCTCGCATGGACAACGCCGCCCGACTTCCAGAGAGGAAATCGACGCGACGCCTGCCGTGAGAAAGAAAATTCCACGCACAGCCTCCCGGAACGACGCCCAGCCGGATAACAAGCCGAGGAATCCACGCACAGACCCTGAGACATCTGGTTTTTCCCCGATCCATAGAAGGAGACGGTCCGCGTGCCGGAAAACGACGCACGTCTTCCCTGAGTGAAAAATAACGATGCAAGTCCGTGTGTGAAGGGGCAAAACCGATGCACACCCCATTTTTCTTCCCGTAGAACAACGCACGTCTCCCCGCGTGAAAAATAACGACGCAAGTCCGTGTGTGAAGGGGCGTAACCGACGCACACACCATTTTTCCACGCATCTCCTCTTCTGCACCCTCTGCAGAGATTTTCCATTTTAAACCAGGTACTTTGTGCTTGAAAGAGACTTTGTTTACTTTTTAAAGACTTAAGACACTTCATATCACTTTTTAGTGATATCTTTACAAATTCATATTGCATCTTTGATCGTTTTGACCTGCAAATACCCAGATAAATATTATATATTTTTCTAAACACTCTGTGGTGTATTTTTGTGGTGCTATATTGTGTTATTGTATGATTTATTGCACAAACGCTTTACACATTGCCTTCTAAGTTAAGCCTGACTGCTTGTGCCAAGCTACCAGAGGGTGGGCACAGGATAATTTGGATTGTGTGTGACTTACCCTGACTAGAGTGAGGGTTCTGGCTTGGACAGAGGGTAACCTGACTGCCAACCAAAAACCCAATTTCTAACAAACCGCCTATAAGGACGCATTGACCACTTAGGATATGAGAGCAGATCCTTGCAGCTATACAATGAGGGGCAATTCACCATACAATCTGATACCAGTACATACAGGTGCTACACACGTGGCATGGTATTTGACTTGTTGTACATACAGTATATGGTGGTACTAAGTAGCATTACTGCAGACTGGGCATGCTGCTCTTACATGGAAGGCATGGTCTTTAGTCACAACCTGTTCGTAGTAACTACTTGCAAAATAACATATTGGTGCTGCTCGGAGTCATAAAGGCCGTGGCATGGATACTGAAGGAGCATTTAACTGGTGATGCTGGCAACAGTGTATGTCGTGCATGAATTATAGAGAGGCTAGGTGTCTAGCAGCGATCTCAAGAAGGAGCTTCCGGGAAGACGAGGAGACAAGAAGGAGTAAAGGTTGCGACGAGGAGAAGAGCCCAGGTAAGAAGACAGCAGGACAGCTTCTCATAAGGCGGACAATTGTTGACGGCAGGAGCGACCAAATAAAAGCACTGCACACGCGTGGAGCCGCTTGTTGCTTATTTGAATGGGGGAAACAACAGTTATAAACTGGTTATTTGGCCTAGACATGTTTTAACATTACACACATTGGCCAAGCTAAATATTGTTACCGAAGACAGGCATAACCTTCAGCGATAGCTTTACAGTTTGAGTGTAAAAAATAGCTTTTTTATGTTACAAAAACATACAAATAGTACACATAGCATAAAATCAAACATCATAAAAAAATAGCTTATAATGGCAATTATTTTCGCATCGTCATATAATCAATCCTTCACATATCACATTCTGGATGATTGGGTTTTTCAATTTCTGTCAGTCCTGCAGTTTAATATTGCATGCCAACTGGGTTTTAGCTCATAACCACTAGATTTATAATGCTTTTCTGAGAGCATCTGCCTGTGTTTTGGGCAATGCCTGTAAGACATCATACAAGATATTTAGGGCCATATTTATACTTTTTGACGCAAAACTGCGGCGCCGCAGTTTTGCGTAATTTTTTTTACCGCCGGCTAACGCCATTTCGATGCGTCGTGCGGGCGTCAAATTTATACTTTGACGCACGGCGGCGCAATCAACAGGTGGGAGTCATTTTTTTTTACGCACATCGCGGCGTCAAGTTGTAAAGGAAAACGACGTTAACGCGACGTAAATGACTGTGGGTCGATTTACGACACCGCAACCCGGATATGCGGCGTTTTTTTTGACGCAGTAGCGTCAAAAATACCCGTGAACACTGCCCTTTCAGCAGAGGAGAGCCAAAATGGATCCCAGAAGCCACTACAGACCAGAGGAAGATGACAGCAGACCAGGAACCAGCCAGGATGATCCATACAAGAACCAGGACATATATAGAAAAAAAAGAAAGTGTTGCTTCAGTGCAGAGGAGCAGGAAATTCTGGTTAAAGAGGTGACGGAACACCAGCACCAACTGTTCATCACCTCTAAGTTGCCAATCAGTAGGAGAGAGGCCATATGGCAAAAAATTGTTGACAAGATCAACAGTGTGGCAGAAGAACGCAGAACAGTCACAGAGTGTAAGAAACCCTGGCATGACTGCAAACGTAGGACAAAGGAAAAAATGGCCAGGAAGGCAGCACTGCAGACAGGAGGTGGGAGTCCAGCACACCAGGAGGTCCTGGACCACATGGAGGAGATGGTCGCAGCCGTCATCCCTGAGGAGATCGTCACAGGGATTCAAGGACAGGACAGTGCAGACTACCACGAGACAACGCACATGCAGGGTAAGTCGCATGGGGATTAAAAATACTATAATGTTGACTGTAAGCAGGGGGGGAAATACCTACTACACATTGCATGTAAGTCATCATATACATGGAGTGGCATGGGTAAAGGGGTATGGCAGGGGGGGCATGCCCTGCACATACAGAAGCTGGGGCACAACATAACACAACACCAACAACAGTCCCATGGGGCATGCTGTCATGCCAACGATGGAGCAAAGGGAAAGCCACAACAGGAGGGAAGGCCACTATGTCAAACTGACATCCTGGCACACGTCAGCCAACATACCCCCTACATTAACTAGGGCCCTACAAGCAATCCTCTAGCCATACCGACAACTGCAATGTAACCACGACAACAGTTGCCATTACCACCTCTGCCCTGTGTGCAGCTCAAGTAGCCAATGGCAGTAACCTCCCCATGGATCATACAAACCTAAATTAGGGGGTGAGGATGACAACTGCAACAATCCCCAGAAACAAGACAAAGGTCCCAGTACTCTCAAATGTCAATGCCCATAGTTGTCACAAACATCAGCCAATGTAAACAACAATAGGAGCTACACAGGACGAAGGACACACCCATGCTGCATATGTCAGGGTCCATCCTGTGCCTGGGTAACAAGGCAACATCCCAAATGTCATACTGCTCAGACAACAGCATTGATGAGGGGACACATGTAACTGGTCACTGAATTACACCTGCACAGTCAGAGGAGGAATTAGGACACTGATACGACTATCAGGGCAATCCAATGTAACACACATTCCCCAACATCAGCAGGACACATTAACAATGTCAACATCCATATCGGATCATAACATTGCCATGCATACGATATGCCACATGTCAATGACATTTAAGTGGATGTGAACGATCAGAGATTGGGGCAGGTCCAGATTGTTAAGTGTGCTGCCAGGGCCATCAGTACACCCACAGCCAGTGAAAGGTCTCACCATGAGAATGGATGTGCACGGAGGGTCGAGTAGGAAAAGAAGGTGGCAATTCTCTATTTGGCATAAATTAACATCTAGAGGTGATGAGGCTGACAAGTCTGATAACTCAATAACATACATGTGACACACAGGTGGGCCATAGGCCTGGAAGAATGCCCATATGAAGGACTGGAGAAATTAACACAAAACAAGATCACAAAGTGAATTCATCAAAAGGCAGGCACGTCACACCAAAATTGCCACAACACAGACACACTAATTGTACCCTGTTTCATTGCAGAGGAAGATGGATCTCCTGCCGATATGCCTGTCCCAGATTTCCCTGATGACATGGATGACGAGCCGATAAACATTCTCCAGGAGACCATCCAAAAGGTCCTTGAAACCCTCCAGATCCCACCTTCAGTCACAAGGAGGAGCACAGAACAAGCAGCCATCGCAGAGGAACCACCCACCACCCCAATTGTAAGACCTGCCAGCTCCAATACAGCTGAGGACTCAGACGACACTGGTACCAGCTTTGAGAGAACTGTAATTGGAGTACAGCTGGAGCTGGCCAAGGAGGTGCGGGTGGGGATGCAAAATATGGCAGCCAGCCTTGAGGGGATGCGTTTGTGCATGATGTCATCTGCAGATCAGGCAGCAGCTATGCAAGCCCTAACATCTATCTTGCAGGAACTGCAGAAAACCCAGAAGGAAATCAGCACAGCTGCAATACAGCTGACCCAACACCTACAACAGCAATCCTGTCAACACGTGCACAAATGCAACATTGAACCCCTCACAGCCGACCTGGCTGCCTACCATCGTAATGTGGCTGCTATTCTCAAGAACCAGCAGGCCCTCCTTGCTGCAGTACTGCCCTTAAGACCTTCACAGGGAGCAGCGACTGGGATGTCTGACTCCACGTCTTCTAACACTGAGGTGTGTGTTGCCCCTTCACAACCAACAACAACAAGGACAAAGCAGGCAACACACACATCAGAAGAAGAAGACATGGAACAGATCACATTCACAAGGAAAATGACCCGGAAGCACTAGTCCCTGCCACATGGCCAACTATTACCAAGGCCCTGCGCTTTGTAACTTGCCAGTCTTGAAACAACTGTACTCAAGCACTGTTCTGCAAACCACTGTATATCTTGTCACCCAGTCCAGTGATTGGCTCTCTCCTACTCATTGGCTAAGTCTGTCCCTCTGCACTGTCTGAAACAGCAACCCCAGCATGACAAAAGCATTTTGGTAAACCCTTGTGTTGGATCACAATGTAAGATGTCATTATAATGGACTCACAATCATGGACAATGTACAGATAGCACTACAGCACTTTTAAATAAAATAGCACTTACACAACAAATCTGTCTGTGGGTAATGTGACATATCAACTGTACAGTAGATAACTGAAATGTGCCTACTGTCAAATTATGTAGCTTGTCAATACAACTGTCCTGATAATATGTAGTCAGAGAAATCTGCACAGTGCCCATGATTGCATCATGCTCTGCCCATCCAGAGGGACAAATCTCATGAAGTGAGAAACCATACACCATCATGCTGTGTTGGACAGAAGAATGCTTCCTCAGGGGATAACTAAGTCATCAAATAGTGTTAGCAAAATGTTGTCACCATGCAAAAATAACACAATAAACATGCCACACTAATCTAAGTAAACACTGCAAAAACTGCACAAATGAAGGTGTCTGAGTTAACATACAAATAGGTAATCATGCCGAACTGTGTCACAAATGATGTATGAGGGTCATGAAGACAAGAATACAAGATTGCCAATGAGAACTCATCTTATAAGGGGGTGCATGATCATCACACTGTAGTCAGACCTAAAACTGGTTCCCCAATATTAAGTCTGGAAGCACTGTTAGTGACTTTGAAAACACACTTATCAACAGAAACACATTGGGATCCATATTAACTGTGATTGGTGGTTGCAACAAAGGGTCAACACTTTGCAAGGTAGCTCTGGGCTAGCTGCCAATCGTACAGCTCAGTTGGGATTTGTTTGTAGCATAGGACACAGATGTTATAGTACCAAATTGATGTACACTGAATCCAAACCCATGATCAAGTACCATTCAACACATACTATTAAGGGGTAACCAAATATTTATTAAATGCTAACCATAGATGAGGAAACTGAAGGAAAAATCTTACCTACTCTAATCTACCCTGACTACTCATTACCCACAACTGTCCCTAACTAACCTAAGCTACACTTACTTATCACATGTAACGAAACGTTCTAAACATCTACTCCCCACCCCCCTTGTGAGACGGGACACATGGAGGACAAGACATACTAACCTAAACACATACTATACTATCCTAAATATATATATATATATATATATTTTTTTTTTTATTTTTTTTTTTATTTTTGGGGGGGGGGTATTTATTTACACACAAGAACCCCAACATAGCCCACCACCCACCCACCCACACATGTAATAAGTAAAAAAAGAAACAAGCAGGCCCCCCCACCCCACACCCACTAACACTAACTAAACTAACAGCCTATACTAACCTAACGCTAAGCCCCCTAAGCCCACTAACTATCAGAACAAGGAAAGAGGAGGGAGGGGAGGGAATCATGTCCATCAAATAAAGGGGGTCATTCTGACCTCGGCGGTAAAAGGCCCTTACCGCCGGTCAGAAGTCCGCCATTCTACCGCCGCGGTAAACCGCCACGGTCATTCTGACCCACAACGGCGGAACCGCCAAAATCCCGACATCCAAGGAAGGCCGCCACATCAGCGGGCCGCGGAAAACTGGAGATGACCAAACCTCCACCGCCACGCCAACACAAACACGCCCATGCCATTCTGACCCACGAATCCACGCGGCGGTCTTTCAACCGCGGTATTCCATTGGCGGGACACACCGCCGCGGTCAAAATACACACACAGCTCCAAAACACTGCCACATTGGACAATTTGAAATACACACACCTGACACACATACAAACAACACTCCCACACATCCAACCAACTATAAAACACACACCCACATCACCCACAAACCCCTACGACCGAAGATCATAGACGAAGGAGAGAGAGACACATCACAGAATAGAGAGCTACATCACACAGAGGCACACTACACCATCACACACACCACATAGAAGCACAAAGCACCACACACCAACACACTCTTCACCATATACACCACCCCACACCTCATCCACACCACCCCATGGCACCCCAAAGGCACTCACGCTTTTCGGACCAAGAACTCCGGGTCATGGTGGAGGAGATCATAAGAGTCAAACCCCAGCTCTTCGGCTCACAGGTGCAGCACACCACTATAGCCAGGAAGGCGGAGCTATGGCAGCGGATCGTGGACAGGGTCAACGCGGTGGGACAGCATCCCAGAAATCGAGAGGACATCCGCAAACGTTGGAACGACTTACGGGGAAAGGTGCGCTCGATGGTCTCGCGACACAACATCGCAGTGCAGAAGACTGGCGGGGGACCCCCACCCACACCACCCGAATTCACAGCATGGGAGCAAGAGGTACTAAACATCCTGCATCCTGATGGCCTCGCTGGAGTACACGGAGGAATGGACTCTGGTAAGTACAATCTCAACTACTTCACCCCCCCCTAGCATGCCAACCCCCACCACCACCACCACCCTCACCCCCAACCCCCCATCACACATCCTCCCTGAGAATGTCTCCCCAGCACAACCCACCCAACACCAACCCCTGCATGCCACCACAAACTATGGACACCCATCACCTAAGCATGACCACTGCACATACCCCCCCCCAACACCCCCACAACACCTCCCCCAAGGGAATGACAGCACTGGGGGACAAGGGCACCCATAAATCGCACACAATAGCACACACAGAAACAATAACCATACTCTCTTACCCCATGCAGGACCCGAACGCCAACACACCGGCCAGGAGGGTCCAGAAATGTCCATCCCCCCCCCCGGAAGAGGCACCCAGTGATGACAGCAGCTCTGTCGACCTGGAACCTGACGACCAGCCCGGAGCATCGGGGACCTCTGGACAGTCGGTTCCCCACACACAGGCCACAGCAGACCCAACCCCCTCTGGGAACAACAGCACAGCTCCCACCCAGCGGGCCCATGGCTCTGTCTCTAGGACAGGTCAATCAGCGGTGTGTCTGCCACTACAGGGCCCCCAGGCTAACCCACCACCCCAACAACAACAGGGACCTGGGGGCAGTGGTAGTGGGCACACCGTCCAGGGGACAGAGTCCGGGGGAAACAGGGCAACTCGGAGGGCTGCTGTGCGACAGGGGGGGGGGAGGAGAGGCCCAGGGAACCGACTCTCCAAGAGGCCCTCACCACCATCATGGCAGCCTACCACCGCTCACAAGAGACGATGGCGACGGTACTGGCCAGGTTCCAGGAGATCCAGGCACAGCAAGAGGAACGCTACATGGGGTTCAACAATCATCTCACCACCATCTCTACCGCCATGGGGAGCCTAGTCCAGGCCCTCCACCGGATAGAAGACACTTTGCGGGACCATGTGGCACCACACAGGGCCCCTGTCACTAGCCCGGACCAGGAACAGCCTACCAACTCCGCCGGCGCTAGTGGACAGGAGGCCCCACCACAACGACAGGCCACCAGAACCCCACCTCCTGCTGAAGAACAACCACCCCGCAAGAGGAGCCTGAGATCAAAAAAATCGACAGAGTAGGATGTCAAGACCCCCGCCAGCATGAGATACCCCCTGAAGACATCCCACTGTCCCACATTGCCACCCTGTCCAACCTTGAACTGCCCCTGCTCCATCCTTCCACAGGCATATGGACAATGCACCTGTGAGACTGAGAACTGGACTCTGCCATGGCCATTACTCCACCCCCACCCATCACCGTGTTTATATCATGTACCATAATCTAGCACCAAAAATAAATCACTCAATGCACTGAAATCATGCTGGAGTCAGGCTGTATTATTTACAAATGTAAAAAACATTACCAATCAATTATGTTCTGTAAACTTTGTGCTGAACACATACCGAGATCAATAAGCATTAGTCCATGGGCTAACCAAGCAGAAGTCATGCAGTGGGTCATACAGCACTGAAAAGGGAAGGGAGAATCAAACATCAGTTTCAAATAACTGGGGGGTCATAGACAAAGTTAAGAAAAACGAGGCAGTCAGGAAAATTAAAATGGCGTGTGTGATTCTTACCTGTGTGCTACTGAAAATACTGTTGCATAACTCTGTCCCTGTTGTCTGGGTCGTCCTCTGAGTCTTCCTCCTCTTCACTCTCCACAGGCTCTACAGCTGCTTCAACACCACCATCTGGACCATCCTCCTGCAGGAAAGGCACCTGACGTCACAATGCCAGATTGTGAAGCATACAGCAGGCCACGATGATCTGGCACACCTTCTTTGGTGAGTACATCAGGGATCCCCCTGTCATATGCAGACACCTAAACCTGGCCTTCAGGAGGCCAAAGGTTCTTTCAATGACCCTCCTAGTTCGCCCATGGGCCTCATTGTACCGTTCCTCAGCCCTGGTCCGGGGATTCCTCACTGGGGTCAATAGCCAAGGCAGGTTGGGGTAACCAGAGTCACCTATTAGCCACACACGTTGTCTCTGTAGCTGTTCCATCACAAAAGGGATGCTGCTATTACGCATCACATACGCGTCATGCACTGACCAAGGGAACATGGCATTCACATGGGAGATGTACTGGTCAGCCAAACAGACCACCTGGACGTTCATCGAATGGTAACTCTTCCTGTTTCTGTACACCTGCTCATCGTCTTTTGGGGGGACTAAGGCTACATGGGTCCCATCAATGGCACCAATTATGTTGGGAATATGTCCAAGGGCATAAAAATCACCCTTCACAGTGGGCAAATCAACCTCCTCTGGGAATATAATGTAACTCCGCATGTGTTTCATCAGGGCAGACAACACTCTAGACAACACCTTAGAAAACATTGGCTGAGACATTCCAGATGACATAGCCACTTGCAAGAAAATGGAGGACTGACAGCACCTGCACCAGAGGGGGAATTCCTGTGGGTTGGCGGATGGGGGACATCAGGGCTGGCTCCAGCTGGGCACACAGTTCATGGATGGTGGCACGGTCAAGTCGGTATCGTAGTATGATGTGGCGTTCTTCCATTGTCGACAGGTCCACCAGCGGTCGGTACACACGAGGATTCATCCTTCTCCTCGCAAATCCCAGCGGACGGTGCCTAGGAAGGACAACATGGAGCACAGAGTCAAGATAATCACTGGTACGTTCACCACTGCTTGCATGGCACACGGTTATCTAGGTATTGAATGGCGTGTATGTGTGGCAATGCCAGGCCTAGGCCTGTGTGTCGCAGTAGAAATTATGCCATGTGGGCCCTTGAAATGGCGGCTGCCTGACCTGTGAAGTAGGACAATGGGATGTGAGGTCACTGCGCTGGCGGAGCACACCGTGGCGGTAGGCGGTCGAAGACCGCTATACGGAGCCGCATTGGATAACATTGAAGCCTATGGGTTTCAGGAGCCAATGACGAGGTGCGCCGGCGGTCGCGGTACGCACCGCCGCGGTACGCACCGCCGCGGGCGTGACTGCCATTTTCTATCTGCTTAATCACTCGAGACCTGATCATCCACAGGAGAGGACCTATACTGCAAGTGCTGCTGTGAACTCGGTCTGGAAGTGACAATGGCTGCTGCGACTGGGGAAAGGGCCCCTGCCTTCACGTCTGAAGAGTTGGAGAAGCTCGTGGATGGGGTCCTCCCCCAGTATGCGTTACTCTACGGTCCTCCAGACCAACAGGTGAGTACACCGGGTGCACATGGAATGGGCGATGCCTGTGTGGAGTGGGGTGGATGTTAGTTGGTGGGGAGCGAATGAGGAGTGCAACGCACGACAGATGAGAGCATGTGCTATATTGCAAGGTTGGGGAGGGGGGGCCAATCACATCTAACATGCAGTAAGTTGATGATTGTTTCCTTCCCACCCTGTACATGTCACATAGGTCAGCGCCCATCAGAAAGTCGGGATTTGGTGTGCCATCGCCAAGGAAGTCCGGGCCCTGGGGGTCCATGTCAGACGGGGCACCCACTGCCGCAAGAGGTGGGAGGACATCCGCCGCGGAACCAGGAAGACCGCCGAGTCACTGCTGGGGATGGCCTCCCAACCTAGGAGGGGTGCCAGTCGTACCCTGACCCCCCTGATGTTCCGGATCCTGGCGGTGGCCTACCCGGAGTTGGATGGGCGCTTGAGAGCATCACAGCAGACACAAGGGGGTGAGTATCAGCACATTCAGCTATCTTTCTGCGCAGTGGAGGCGTCTGGGTGGGGGAGGAGGGTTGGGGGTGACATTAGGCCAGGGCGCTTTCTGTAGTGTAGTCCTCTCCCTTAGGCATGGCCCTGTGCTCCCGGCCCCCACCTCCGTAGGGTGACAAGTCCAGCTATTGATGGTCCAGCCTCACACATGTGCGCGCTTGTCGTCTCCTGACCTGTTGTCCGAGTCAGAAGTACTGAGTAGTGTGCCCCGAATGCACGGCTTAGTGCATGCGGCTCCTGTGTCTGTCCTCTCCGCCAACGGTGTTGACATTGCATGCACTCAACCAGGTCTTCTCTTTCTCCCCCCACCCTTCTTCTTCATCTTCTTGTGCATGTGTGCATTAGCATCATCAGGCGGAGGAGATTTGGCATCGGAGCATGAGGGAGCTGCAAGCCACAAGGCCCTGGTGGGCACAGGAACAGACACCGAGGGCCCAAGTGAGCCGGAGGGCGAGGGGAGCACCACGACGGGGACCGCTGGTGAGAGCAGCAACACGTCCTCGGATGGGAGCTCCCTAGCGGTGGCGGCAACATCCGGGCCCCCCGCCTCTACAGGTACAGCCGCCACCCAGCGCACCAGCCCCGCCCTCCCAGCAGCCCCTCAGCCTACGCTCCGTGCCCACTCACCCAGGAAGGCGGGCGTCTCCTTCGCCCCAGGCACCTCAGCCCCTGCCCCTGTTACCCCTGCTGCCCTCAGTGAGGAGGTCATTGATCTCCTCAGGACACTCATTGTTGGGCAGACTACCCTTTTGAATGCCATCCAGGGGGTAGAAAGGGAGGTGCATCGGAGCAATGCCTACCTGGAGGGCATTCATTCGGGTCAGGCTGCCCATCAACGATCGTTCAATGCTCTGGCCTCAGCACTGACGGCAGCCATTGTCCCTGTTTCCAGCCTCCCTCTTCTGACTGCCTCCACCCTGTCTCTGTCTCCTGTTCCTCAGCCTATCCCATCCACACCATCTGACCAGCCTGCACACACCTCAACACCCAAGGGCAGCTCATCCAGACACAAGCACCACAGATCCCACAAACACTCACCCAAGCAACACACAGATGCAGACATCCCAACAGTCACTACCACCCCTGTGTCCCCCTCCTCCTCGTCTCCCTCCTCCCTCCCTGTGACGTCTCCACTCACACCTGCATGCACACCAACATCAGCCAGTGCTTCCATCACCACCACACCCTCCTGTACAGTCCGCACGCGTGCAGTCACCACCCCCACTGCCATTTACACGTCCCCTGTGTCCTCTCCCACTGTGTCTGTCACCACCCCTTCCAAGACACACAAACGCAGGCAGACACCCACCCAACAGACATCCACCTCACAACAGCCTACAGCACCTGCACCTTCACCCAATGACAGCACACCTGACTCTCCTACAACCACATCCTCTTCCTCCACTTCCATCTCCACTTCTCCTACCTTTTACCTTGGCCCTAAAAAACTTTTCCTGGCTAATCTTGACCTCTTCCCCTCCGATGACCTACCCCCTCCATCTGCAAAGAGTCCCAAGAGCACCACAGCCACCACCAGCCCAACTTCGGGTGTCACTGTTGTGCATGGGTTCTGGAGCCCACCCTTTGCCAGCAGTGACACCTCCATCAGCAGCAAGGACACATCCAGTCCCCCCCCCGGCAAGAGGACCAGGAAACACAAGGGCCGCCGTGCGAAGACTGACACGGCTGCCCCCAAGGAGCAGAGTTCGCCCACTTCACCAGCCACAACGTCTAGGGGAGGCAAGGGCCCGAGAGCCCCATCTAAGGAGCATAAGGGCAGCAGGGCGGAGACGTCAGCCAGCAGGAGCGCGGAGCAGGTGGGCCCCACATGCCACATCCCAGATGGAAAGGAGGACACCAAAGGGCCCAGGACCCCGTCACCGAAGGGCCCAGGAACATAACGGCCGGAGGGCGTCTGAGCACGGAGTCCAGGCCAGGTCTGGCTCCCTTGAACCTACTGGATGTGCACCGCTGAACAGGGCCCGCCGTGGAGAAGAGCACCGCTGAACAGGGCCCGCCGTGGAGAAGAGCACCGCTGAACAGGGCCCGCCGTGGAGAAGAGCACCGCTGAACAGGGCCCGCCGTGGAGAAGAGCACCGCTGAACAGGGCCCGCCGTGAAGATAGGCACCGCTGAACAGGGGCCCGCCGTGGAGAAGAGCACCGCTGAACAGGGCCCGCCGTGGAGAAGAGCACCGCTGAACAGGGCCCGCCGTGAAGATAGGCACCGCTGAACAGGGGCCCGCCGTGGAGAAGAGCACCGCTGAACAGGGCCTGCCGTGGAGAAGAGCACCGCTGAACAGGGCCCGCCGTGAAGATAGGCACCGCTGAACAGGGGCCCGCCGTGCAGAAGAGCACAGCTGAACAGGGCCCGCCGTGGAGAAGAGCACCGCTGAACAGGGCCCGCCGTGAAGATAGGCACCGCTGAACAGGGGCCCGCCGTGCAGAAGAGCACCGCTGAACAGGGCCCGCCGTGGAGAAGAGCACCGCTGAACAGGGCCCGCCGTGCAGAAGAGCACCGCTGAACAGGGCCTGCCGTGGAGAAGAGCACCGCTGAACAGGGCCCGCCGTGAAGATAGGCACCGCTGAACAGGGGCCCGCCGTGCAGAAGAGCACCGCTGAACAGGGCCCGCCGTGCAGAAGAGCACCGCTCCGCTGGGCCCCTTCATCTCAAGCACCGCTCCGCTGGGCCCCTTCATCTCAAGCACCGCTCCGCTGGGCCCCGCCGTCTCAAGCACCGCTCCGCTGAGCCCCTTCATCTCAAGCACCGCTCCGCTGGGCCCCGCCGTCTCAAGCACCGTTCCGCTGGGCCCCTTCATCTCAAGCACCGCTCCGCTGGGCCCCTTCATCTCAAGCACCGCCCCGCTGGGCCCCGCCGTCTCAAGCACCGCTCAGCTGGGCCCCTTCATCTCAAGCACCGCTCCGCTGGGCCCCTTCTTCTCAAGCACCGCTCTGCTGGGCCCCGCCGTCTCAAGCACCGCTCCGCTGGGCCCCTTCATCTCAAGCACCGCTCCGCTGGGCCCCTTCTTCTCAAGCACCGCTCCGCTGGGCCCCGCCGTCTCAAGCACCGCTCCGCTGGGCCCCTTCATCTCAAGCACCGCTCCGCTGGGCCCCGCCGTCTCAAGCACCGCTCCGCTGGGCCCCTTCATCTCAAGCACCGCTCCGCTGGGCCCCTTCATCTCAAGCACTGTTTATGGTTCACTGTGCCCACCATGCCTCCTCCTTGACCAGTGGAGACTGTTATCCACTTGAGAGACTGTGGCTTTGCACTCCTCAGGATGGCAGAGTGGGCAAGCCACCCACTGTAGAGACTTGAGAGACTGTGGCTTTGCACTCCCCAGGATGGTACAGTGGGCAACCCACCCACTGTAGAGACTTGAGAGACTGTGGCTTTGCACTCCCCAGGATGGTACAGTGGGCAAGCCACCCACTGTAGAGACTTGAGAGACTGTGGCTTTGCACTCCCCTGGATGGTACAGTGGGCAAGCCACCCACTGTAGAGACTTGAGAGACTGTGGCTTTGCACTCCCCAGGATGGTACAGTGGGCAAGCCACCCACTGTAGAGACTTGAGAGACTGTGGCTTTGCACTCCCCAGGATGGCACAGTGGGCATGGTGGCCCCTTCGTGGATCTTGCGTCGTGGACTCATGTGGCTGTGGTGCCCCCCCCTTCCCTTCCCCCTGAGGTGCCTGTAGTATTTTCATCAGATGCCCCTGCAGTGTTCTCTCCAAAGGACTCAGGTCTCCTGTGTGGGCTTTGCCCTTGTGTCTCTACACTGTAGCCCACGGACTGTTCCATTTGACTTGGATGTAGCGGACTAATTGCCTCGGTTCGCCATGGCAGTGTGTATAGTATTATTTTGTTATGGATATTTTGCATAGTTGCCGATACGTCTCAGAGTCTATTTTTTATATAAAAATTTGGTTCACAATTTAATTATGTCTTTGCATTTTTCAGGGGGGTTTGGGCGGTGTCACTGTGCATTGTTGCTCTGCATTGGTGTGTACATAGTTTGGGGGGGTGGGGGTCGCATATGTGTGTGCCCGTAACCTTTCCTCCTCCCCCCTCCCGTGTGTCGTAGGTGCAGTACTCACCGTTGTCGTCTGCGCCGGAGTTCGTACTCGTGGTAGATGAGCAGGTAGACGAGTGCAGGTAGGATGTTTAATTCGGGTTCCATGCTGTCCTCCGTACTCGTGGAGTGTGTTTTAGTGAGCGTTTTCCCGTCCGTAGTCTGTTTCCGCCGTGTTTTTATCGGCGGGGCTCCCGCCCCGGAAAAGGTGGCGAAATGGTGAGTTGTGATACTGTGGGCGGTACATTGTCTGCCGCCTGCCTGTTGGCGGTGACCGCCGCGCTGTTTGTCTGTACCGCGGTGGCAGTCGGAGTGTTAATGTGGCGGGCTGTGTTGGCGGTTCCCGCCAGGGTCAGAATTCCATTTTTTGGACCGCCGGCCTGTTGGCGGGTTGGCCGCCGCTTTATCACCGACCGCCAGGGTTAGAATCACCCCCAAAGTGTCTAGAGGTTGGCCCTCTGGAGGGTCCTCTTAATATCCTTGACCCGCCGTTTAATGTGCTGCACGTCCCGGCTCAGGTGGCTCAACTTGCGCAGCACTTTGTCCATCTTATGGTCCATTCTGTTGAAGCCTGCAGGGTCAACAGATGGAGCAGTGGCAGTCTGGGTACCGGTGGAGGAGGTTTGTGTGGGCTGTCCTGCACAAGTGGCAATGCTGGGGCCAGGAAGTCCTGCAGATGTTGGACCAACAGTGGCAGCTGTGGGTGGGGCCAACCGGATCTGATTGGTGGTTGTGCTTGTGGTGGCTGTGGTGGGCAAAGTAGGCCCACCCTGTGGGAAGGCTCGCCATGCCCCGGAGGCCTGCTCATGGCGATATCGCCGGGCCATCCTCCGGAACCCCGACTCCACCAGCAGGATGTACTGGTATTGCATGGCCCGGCGCTGAAATTCACGTACCTGGTCTGGAGTCATGTTAGCAACTGTGAAGACAAATGCAGATATGCTACATTAGTAACTGCATTGTGTGAAACGGCACAGCAAGTTAATCAGACATTACATCTACTGTACTTGTAACAGCTCATATCACAATACAGAGCATTGAATGTCCCTGAGGAACTATATGGCAGGCCAGACTACAAAGGTCACATCACACAAAGCACATCCATAACCTACAAGATGGGTAATAACTGACTTTGACTTGCAATCTGAGTTCTGACAGTTATCATCTAAGAATCATGCTGCATATCCTCCGCCAAGAGCTGGGCTACAAATGTCAGTGTAGGGAAAGCAAAACTAAAGCCACATGGTCTGCAAGTTGTATCTGGACTTGCCAGTATAGTACCAAGTGCCAAACCTGAGTGTGTATACTAGTATGCAACCAAACCGTCACCGTCACTTATTCACATGTATGTGTAACATACTGGTAGCATCAGTACTAGGTACCCCATTCACAAACCCATGGCCGTGTTTGAGGGGTGGCGGTGGATACACAACTATAATTTGCCAACAACATGTACACCGAGGAGTGTATAGGAAACTCCACACATATTTGTCTCTACAGACACACCACAGGTAAGGTCTATCTACAATTAGGAGTCAGCAAACCCTAGAGCACTCATAGGGTCAGACATGTCAGGAAATGCAGAACTTAGTACACAACATATAGGTTCCACAGACTTGATGCACCACATGTGGAAGTACATGCTGCTAGGAGGTTCTACCTACTGTTTCAAAATTACGTAGGTAAATAGGGAAGCAGATGTCTATTGGAAAGCTATTTGCTGTACCAATCTTAGAGAATGTGGGTCTGACAGGCTGACTAAATTGGGGCTGACTTCCATTGCGACTCTTGGTGATACAAGTCTCATACACATGACTATCCCCTGTACTCACAATGGGGCCTACAGGGATGTCCTAGAATCCCTACATGATACCATTGGATACGCATTGGCAAACTGAAAACATGTGAGAACTGCATTCCCACTCATGGAACAAGTGAAAAGCTTGCCCAACGCATCACACCTTGCTATGCGTCCAACTCACATGAGTCCATAACCAGCAAACACAACATATGACAGACATATCAAGACTTACTGGAGTGGTCGGGGTCCTCAAATGTCACCACCTCTCCCACAGTGTAGGGTGCTGGTCCACCTGTAAGGGATGGAAGGAAGAAATGTGCTCAAAATCTGTGCACAGTGCAACAATTTCATTATCATTTACAATGTGTAGGCTTAATAATGAAATGGCAGCCATTCAGACATGATGGTACTGGATCTGATATATCACGGCCAACTTGTACATAGCATGGGTCTCCTGTGACAGTTACAAACATATCTGCACACATACATTGGCCCTAACTATCATGTGGTTGCAAACATGCCCCATAATTGGTGAGCACTAAGAAATATGGAGTGTAATCGTCTCATCATGTGCATCCAAGAGAGACATCCAAAGCCTGGTTACTTGAGGACTGCATTACCAGTCAAACATGCCTTGTGGCCATGACACATTTATTGCACATAGGCCCAATGTACAGAGGGAGGGGTAGGGACTTTTGTAAGCCATCCTGTTGTTACAGTACAGTCAATTGATGGGGCCCAACTATGGTGAATTGCACCTACCATGGAGATGTGAAGCCATGTGCATACACTTGGACTGCCATCCATATTTGGATTGTGGCTCAACTAATTCCAACAAACATCTTAAGATGTTAGATGAGGCACCTTACACCTTTTCACGATGTTTTCAAATCAATAACTGACATGTATCCAAAAAGATCAAGGAACACAATAATCCCACACATTCACAGTACTTCTGTGAACGCTTTCCTTCCACACTCACCAGACTCACATGAGACATATGTCTGAGCCACTTTGCTATTATCACTTTACGTGAAGGCAGCACTCATTGTCTGCATCATGTAGTGATTCTAAAGTCAGTCTAGCAATTGCGTCAACATAGTTAGCCTAAATGTTGTTACATCTGTACTTCTCTGTCAATAGTACCCTATATAGACATGATTGGCTTCTATTTTGTTAGCTGTTCTGACAAAAAGGCCGCACCAATTTCCTTCATGGAAAAGTAACCTGTAAGTTTGCTGAGCACGTGCTAACTGACAGCTAGCAATTGTGATCCTTGCCATGGTGCATCAATGATCCCCTTATATTTCCCCAGCATTACGCACAGTCAGCAAGTTAGCTGGCAGACCTTGCACTAATCCCCTGATGTCACTACAGAACATTTAATCGTGCACATTAACATAAGTCGTACTCACCAACAGTGCCACTAATCATGATTCCCAGGTGGTCCAAGAGATCCTGCTCCCTGGTGATGAGGTCAGCCCACCGGTGCTTCAGCTGGTGGTCACTCCTCTGGCTGGCATACACACGCTGCAGGTGATGCAGCACCTTTCCCCACCGGATTCTGCGCGCCTCTGTCGGATACCCCTGTATCACCCTGTCTGGATCATGAGCGGCAAGAAATGCGTCACCAGCCAGATGAAGCCCCCCAGCTCCTCTTCCCCCATCCTACCAAGACATGGCCTACCAGACATACTTATAAGTGACGATAAGGAATAGGGGTAAAAGAAATAGAAAGGGGAAAAGGGTGAAAGTAGGGGTACAAAGACAGAAAAAAAGTAAACCTAAACACTAAAAGAGCCCAACTATCCCCAAACTAACACTACCCACAACAGACTCCCACAAACAAGAAAAACACAAGATAAATAAACAAATGTAGACAAAACACAGTACTACAGTATACACAAACAATATTTATTTCACAAAAGGACTTTACAGATAGCACACAGGACAAAAACAGCACAAAATCTCAGGACAACACTCTCTACACTGCCACACAGTCTAGAAGGATCATAGACTGCAAAGTGAAAGTGAAAGTACACCCACTGTACATGATCTGTAAACAGGATATCCTATTACATCACTTCCTGTATGAAAAGTCCCACCTTTTTGGCGTTATGCGTCATTTTTTGTTTACCAAAACTGTATTTGCGTCATTTTTTTTGACACACAAACGTGAATATTAACCCGCATCCACATAATGATACATGGACTGTACAAATATCTGGATGCGGGCTAAATTTCACTCCTGTGCGTCAGAAAAAAATGACACAAATACAGTTTTGGTAAACAAAAAATGACGCACACCGCTAGGGACGTCAAAATTACAGTGCATTAACTGGTTTGGGCATTTTTACTTGTTTTTTGGTTATTTTACATTTTGAACACATCAGAGATTGGCTAATTGAAGACAGTATGGTGTTGATGGTGTAGGTTCACATGTGTGACATCATACTGCAGCGGAACATCATCCACTACACCCTTCACAGTATTTTTACAGTTGGCTGACGCAATAGATGGTCATAAGTGTGGCCTACATATATGTGTTGCACAAATTGTGCATGTTTGGCATAAGGAGAGGATAGCAATGTGATGTACATATGTACAATACCTAAATGCCTTTGGCTCAAAGTGTGTGCTTTGACAACTAATGTGTTGGTTGACCAAGTGTGTGTGTATCACATGAAGAATAATTGTACATATGGTTGTATGAATGTGACGTCCATGTGTCCAATCCTTAGATGCAAGTCAAATTGAAAATGAGCAAGGGCATTTGTTAGTCATACATGTAACAACACCCGTAAAGTGTACTTCCAAGTTTTAGGGTCACGTAGACACCACATGTGACATAGCATGCACCAGATGGATGGCAGACGCTTGTTCATGTCAATGGTCCACATTTTCTACATCCTATGTCCTAGAGTATTGGTAAGAGCTTCCTAGGCACTAGTTGGTGAATCCCACAGCGAGTCACACACATGCATTGAGGAAGTGGGTACCATGTTGTTTGCACAGACAGACAAGGGTGAATCTCATATGTATGATGACACCACAGTTGAGGCCATAGAAGTGAGCCCCAACTATCAAGTGGCTGTGGTGGACCAGCATACAAGACAGCACGTGTCCACATATTTCCAGTGATCAATTGCACAAAGGTGTCTTGTTCATGTGTGTGGTCCAATGATGATCCTGTAGATTGTTTGGGGTGTAATTTGTCACAGTTTGGTCCAGGACTCATCATGAGTCAGTGGCAGCTATTCCTGTAACTACTGAGTATCCTTGGTTGATCAATGTGAGTAAAGTAGATGTGGACATGTGAACCAACATGTGGATGGTCCCACCCTGTCACTAAAGACGTGTAATGAGACAGTCAACAGGGCAACCTTGGTGTGCTGAGTGAGATAATGTCTCAGGTGTCATGTTCCGGCAGGTGTCATTACAACATTTGTACACAGGTTGGCCTCTGCACCTCCCACTGCATCTGGGAACATCATAGCCTCTGTGCTGATTATTCTCACAGCTATTCACCACACACGGCCCATCACTATGTTGTGCGCACTGTGATGCTGTGTGTGAACTGTCATGGTCCTGACATTTGTGTATTATTCATGGACATTATCAGAGGTTGCTGGTTGTGCTGAAAGCCCCGTACCCAATCCCTGCCTACGACCCTGGGACGCTGTCACACTTTGTCATTCATGCATAGATGCAACCCAGACAAGGGATGGGCCATGAATTTTGCTTTTCCAAGAGGATGTAACTCAAATGGTACAGTTAAAAGGCAGATGATGCTATACAATGTATTTGGGTATGCATGGAAGAAGCCCAGGCCCAATGCCCCCTGATGAATGGGAGGTTTGCTAACGCAAGTGTGGTACATATGTAGACACACGGATACTTAAGTGTGACGCACAGACAGTTGCCAGTCAGGCTGACAGAATACAAGGTGATTCAGGATCCAGTTACTTGACAAGTTACGTAATCAGTGGTCTGACTGAGACTGTATTGAGGACAAAGTAGACAGTTGACATGTCAAACTGTGTACCTCCTGTGTTTCTGAAGGTGACAAATGAACCCAGTGGCTGTGTTACACGGCTTAATTAGTATCAATGGTTGACGGTGTATTTGACATAATGGCAACTCCTATGCTGTTCCAGGCATCATCAGGGGCAGTGCTTTTTGAAATGGGTGGTGTTCATGGAGGTGATCATATGTGTGGGCTGCATCTGTTTATCACCAGTCCTGTAGGTGAGACTTGCATTCTAAGGGCCAACAGACATTTTCACAAGGGGAAGCAATCTACATGTGCTAACAGGGCTTTGAAACTAGAAGACAGTGTATAAATTGACCTGATGTCCTTGCAGTCAGATGTTCTATGACAATGGCATACCATAGGAAAAGGTGTAGCACACTGGTTTGCTAATGTTGGTCTGTGTGTGTAGAGGAGGTATTATCAGGGTACGCATCTTAGTATTCCAGGGACCTCTTCCGACAGGTGGGTTGTGACCACGTGCATGGGTGTGTAATGAGTTAGGAAATGGGCTGACATGTACATGGAATGTCATGTGCGCAATGCATGTCATATGTGTGGCACTTGTGCTGTCTATGTTCTGCTTCTATGGAACTCTAGTCACAGATAGTCCTTGCAAATATTGGATGCAGTTGGACTAACTGCTGTCAAGGGCCTGGTCAGGCATTCCTGTTAGTGATGCCAAAGCACATTGACTGCCTCATGTATGAGGCTTGTTTTCCCCTTAATGAGTGATGGTGTCTTAGTTGTGTGCCATATGCTGCGTTGGACCCTAATTTCAACATGTATGTGTGAAATAGTTGTGGTCCTCTGCTATTGGCCTTCAAAGGAGATATGTACATGATATATGTCATTAAGAGTGTGTGTGTATATGACCATTGTGTGTTAGGCATCACATTAGCTCTGGGATGTTCCATGTCCTACTCAGTATCTCAGCAATGCTCCATGAGGCAACACTCTTATTCTGATAAGTAGAGATGAAGGTGTGCAAAAAGGAATAGCCAGACCATGATATGGTGATTAGAATAGGTGTTTATTTAAATTCGTTAACTAAAGTGGTGAAGGTGATCATATTCAGAAGAAATTATTTACAATCTGTTGCCGCCTGCGTATACCAGCAACTGTGTTCTGTAGTTCCCCCTCCTGTTGCAGGCCAGCATCCTCCTCTTCCTCCTCTTCAGGCATGTGTGGCTCTGGTTCCAGGAGGGGAATGTTTCTTTTGATACAAATGTTGTGCAATATTGCACATGTGAGGATGATCCTACAGACCATCTCGGGGGAATATAGGAGGCTACCACCAGTGATTTTGAGGCAGCGGAACCTTGACTTGAGGATGCCGAAGGTCCGCTCGACAATGCTGCGTGTCCTCCTATGGGCGTCGTTGTATGCACGCTCTGCAGCAGTACTTGGGTTCCCAAATGGTGTCCTAATCCATGGCTGGATGCCATACCCCTGATCAGCTGCAAGAGAAAATGAATGGGGAAATAGCTGGCACTATTGAAAAGACCTTTCATGGCAGTAGTTGTCTTGTGTTGTCTGTGACTCTTTTGTGTAATAATGTGGCATCCTATGCTTGTAGGATGTACCATCTGCATTGTGTTGTTTCCTTGGCTGAATGAGTGTTTGTCTGCTAACCGTTTGTCAGCAGTATGTTTTGGGATTTGCAGTACAGTGTGCCCTCCCTAGCATTGTGACTTGTGATACAGGTGTCCGTGTGTCTACACTGGGGGTGAGATGATAGTTCCATGCACAGTTAAAATTGAAAGTGTTGTTAACACGTTCATATCTAAGTACCCTGGACATCCCATACCTTGAAACTTATGCAATGTATTAATGTAAAGGTCATTGGGACACTTACAATTTGCAAAGTGACATTTAGGCAACCACACTCATTGACGTCTTAACATTAGGCTGTACAGTAATTCCGATGTGTGACAGGTTCAATGGTGACTTAAGAAACATGGCTAGTGGTGTCACGACCTCAGTGTGTTCCTGTTGACATGTTGCTGTTGTGGTGTATGTGTTGTGTGTCCTAGAGGGTTGCTATGCAGTGTGTATATAAGTAGGTTTTTGTACTTACCAACAAGTAGTCCATTGCCATACTGTCCATCCTGGAAGTGTTCATTGATGGTGCAGTGACGGAAGATGTATGAGTCATGTACACTCCCAGGATATTTAGCCACGATGTTGGTGATCAATCCCTGGTGATCGACTATGGCCTGCACGTTGATGGAATGTGTGTGCTTCCTGTTGTGGTAGAGGTGTTCAGTGGCAGCAGGTGGCACAAGGCGTATATGTGTGCAGTCGATTGCACCAAGGACGTGTGGGAAGCCACTGATGAGGTAGAACCCCTGTTTTGTTTCCTGCTGCTTCTGCAGTGTGTTAGGGAAGCAGATGCGGCGGGGTGTCAGTCGAATGATGGCATCCAGTACTTTGGGCAAAAAGTCGGAGAATGATGGTTGTGATATTCCGCCAACCAGGGCACCAGTTGTTTGGAAAGAGCCACTTGCCAGCATATGAAGTACGGCAAGCAGCTTTGTTTCTGTTGGGATGGTGCAGGGTGTCACCAAAGTGGGCGCCAACTGCTGTTCAATGTTGCGCAGCAGCTGCTGAATGGCCTGCCAGTTCAACCGGCACCTCTGTATGATGTCGTGTTCCCTGAGGCCCTGAAGGGTTGTTCTTGGGCGCAATATCCTCTCCTGCCTTCTGCGCTGCCTTTGGGGTCCCTGCTGGTGGTGTTGTAGCTGCTGTTGTTGCTGCTGGGCTCTGCGTCTGCGTGCATGCTGGATTAGTATCACCTCCATGGCTCCCTGTTGCTGCTCTGCTGCTCTGCTGTTTGTTCTGTGTGTTCTGATTAAATACAGATGTGTTTGCCCCATTTTAACGCCTGCCATGATCCAGGCGTTAATTTTTGACGCAAATCGGGCTGTGCGTCATTTTCTGGCTCCGCCTCCCGGCCGTGCGTCATCTTTTGCCCGAAAGCATAAATACGATGCACGGCCCTTTAAGCCATTTTTTGGACGGGAACGCCTACCTTGCATATAATTAACGCAAGGCGGGTTGCTGCATCCCAAAAATTACGCACACGGCGGAATTTTGTCGTCCGCGTGCTCAGGCATAAAAGTTTAAATACGGGGCAACGTTTGCGCTGATTGTGCGTCAAAATTTTTGACGCACAATCGGCACAGACGGAGTATAAATATGCCCCTTGATATTGTTCCCTCGCCGTCCTTTCACCTCTCAACCATGCATCAATCCAATGAATCTTTACCATATGTCTCCATGTACATTTCCTCGCCTGGTGTGCAATGTGCAATGTGTCCGATTACCCGAAGCCCACTCTCCAATGTAACCACATCCTTATGATTCCCTAACTGACAACTCGTGTATCTACAGTTAACTAACTCTGTGCACCCAGTTCTCAGTGTCCTGTGTCTTACGGCTTTCATTTTCAAGAACATGCTATGTCCCTGTCTTTTATCACCCTATGTCTCTGATTGAGACCTGCTTCTGTTATGAACGTTGTTTTGAAAAACAATTCTGACTAGGATGGCTTTGGAGTGTTTAGAATATAGCTTTGTACAATGCATGTGGCCTGATGTGGTGCTTAATGGTTGTTGATTGTGAGAAAAGGAGTAGCTATCCTTCTGTGGTGCTCTATCGTAACTGTCATCCTAGTCCGACAATAGGAAGGAGGTAAATAGATAATTGGTAACAGCCTTCCACTTAATTTTACTTATATATTGATTTTTCTTTCACAGTGTATATTTTTGCAGATTAAAAATAAACACAGCTAGGGTCCAGATGTATGACATTTTGTTTTGCGACTTGCATTTTGCGATATGTTTGGGATCGCAAAATTCGAGTTGCAAAACAAAATGTACAACAGTGTGAAGCGTACTGTTTGTGATTCCCAATGGGGTTGCAAAGTCCAACCTCACCAATATTCATGAGGTAGGTCACAATTTGCGAATCGCAAAAGCAAAATGTCTTTTGGTAACATGTTACTGAATAGCCTTTTGTACATGGCAAAATGCATTTTATCGGTTGGATACGACCCAGTGGGCCACTTGCGACCAGTAAAATGGTTCGTACATCTGGCCAATGTCTTTTATTTGTGCCAGACAAGGTCTCTCAACGCTCAATTCATATCTCTTTTTTGCCTCATGTAGTGGTCGTTTTTGTGAGGATTTTTAGGAAAGGATTAAAATGCTGTATTTCTCAGCTGTGTTTCAGCACTTGATCTGAAAGTGTATTGGGTGTTGTCTATTACCATGGATACAGAAGTATTCAGAGCTGCTCCTCAAGCCTAAGGGACTAGACAGGCCACAAAGTCAAGCTGTCAATTCATTCTCCTCTCCTCGCGCTGAAAAAGGCCTTATATTTTGAAATGCAAAGAAGGACAATCATCTTTAGATAGTGCCATAACTGATCTGTGAACCTAGTACCAAAAACGAAATAACCTGACTGATAGGCGTAGTACTTCTAGGAGTCCCTGGTCCTCTAATTGTAAACTTTAGGGCTTTATTTGGACCTAGGTCTCCTGATTATTAGGGCTAGGACTCCCATTAGGCCAGGGTCTTCTGACTGCTGGGTTAGGGCTTCCATTGATCCCTGGCCACATGATTATTAGGGCATTATGTCTTGGTACAACTTCTCCAACTTCTCCTGTTCACTATCGCCAGAGCTTCCTTGGGACCAGGCTCTACTGATTATTAGGGCTTCCATTGGTTCCTGGTAACCTCACTGCTAGGGCATTCCCTCCTACTTAATCTGCATCTCTGAGTACTTGCATTGTCCCTGGTTTGATCTAATCTTGTCCTGGGCACTAGGCCCAGCCACACAAGTGGTGTAGGGTCTTTATACAGACAAATGTTGGAATGCTGAATTGTAATAATTTAATGGATGCCTACAGATTCCGGAAGAGTCTGTCACAGAAATGTGAGAAAAGTGTGTGAGGCCAAAGTGTGAGGTTTGAAAGAAAACTTCATGTGATGCAAGTGAGTCACACATGGTGTCTAGTTTTCAGAAATGCTTGTGTTTCCCTAGGTGGTGGCGAACAAACATGAATTTCTTTTACAAAGTTTGAGGTTTGAAAGGTATTGTGGGTAAGAAAACGCAGGGGGATCCACACAAGCCAGACAACACTGGACGTCTTCAGAAATGTCTGGGTTTCGTAGGTTTCTTCAGTTGATTGTGGAGGTTTAGCTATGGCCCAAGTTCTGCAGTTAGGAACATTGTTAAAAAAAAATTATGTTGCTGTGTGATGTCACCAGGTTCTGCTTACCTGTACTGCTAATCTGTATTGTGTCACAGGTGCTAGGCCCAGCTACCCAAGAGGGGCACCTTTTTCATTGGGAGACAAATGGGAGTACAGCATTGCAGCACATTTGTAATCACCAGTTGGTTTTCTCTGCATGTTTGGGTTCCAAATGTACCCCAATGTGCATGAAAGAACACATTTTACAAAATACCCTTTGAATCACATAATAGAACCCTAAATTCAGATGATTTATAAGTAACTGCTGTTGCTAAGTTTAGTATCTTATGCACAGTTCTATACAAACAGGTTTTCTTCATACTCTTTTTTTCATTCATTAGAGTTTACCATATACATTGCTGCATGACCACTATACAATGAAAAACATTATAAGCTGTAGCTCTGGTAGTGGCTCTGTGTTTTTCCATATTCTTGAAATTCCTTTAAACCCTATGAATTCTTGTGACTAGAAGGGTCTGATGGATGTAATGAAATACTGATTTTGAAAATAAGTAATTGTAACAAAACATTAGAGATGAAAAAATTGTCACCAATGGTTATTTTTCTTACTCGTTTCCATTATCTGTTTCTTTCAAAGATTACTTTCTTAGTCATTGTGTAATGGGTTCATAACATACACATGGGGCTTGTACAGACATTTCAGAAGCATTTCCTGGCACATTCATTATCTCAAGTATTTGGACTGATATCTGATTGACAGAAGTAAGATAGCTTCATCTGTCCCACTCTTCTAGATGCAGGATTATATAGGGCCTGATTTACACTGGTAACTTACACTTTTGAGTAGTTTACATTTTTAGTAAATTTATTGCTTTTTACTTATTTGCAGAAAGTAAATTACTATTTAAAAAAGTACAAACCCCAACACCACACATGGCCAACTACTAATACTGCAACACCCTCCCAGGGAAAATATAATAGATAGGGAATTAAAGAAAAACTCAATAAGAAATATCCTTACTGAAATTTAATTATTTGAAACAGTTGAAAAGCCTCTTACACTAATGAGGGTGACATGCTATCACTAGTGGGGCACATCGATAATTTGATCATGCACTCTTCCTACTACTGATGTTGATGTAGAGCAATAGCGCTCACTCAGTGGACCCAGCAGTGCAGTAGTGTTTATAATGTGAAAAGTCTCACAACATACTTTGGATGCAGTAAGACAGCTTTGTTCACATATATGACGTAGTCAGACAGTGCCTTACATGGTGAATACATATATATATATATTTAAAAAAACTGTGAAACTTTTTCAATCACCCAGCGGCTGCACAATGTCCATGGGTCGTGTGTAGCAGACAGAACAAGGAAATCCAAAAATAGTTTAAATAAAGATTGTCGACTATTTATTATGCAAAAATGATGTATATATATCTGAAATTCAGAACAAAAATAAATCGAAATCACGCTGTCCCGCCCAAAATGTCAACGCGTTTCGGCAAACGCCTTCAACTGGACATTGGCTGACATTTTTGCACACATCTATTTAAATCATATAGTCATTCTTTGATTACCCCAACAACATATATGTTTTGAAAACGTGGCGGCCACATTGAAACGTTGTTGCTTTCAATCACAATGGCTAGAAAACAACATATATAGATGTCAAAACCATGTCATTGTAACCCCATGTTTCCACCAACAATTAAGTTTGACTCCCTAATATAAAAGTGTCAATTATAACATAACATTTTTTCATATAGAAAATAAATATTTTCAAGATAAGTATTTTAAATGTTTTCAACATATTTCATATGAGATGTTTATATATAAATAAATAAATAAATGAATATCAATGTCTAAATACATCGTACAAAAATATAGTTTTTCAAATGTCTATCATCTCCACATTGATCTCAAATTCATTTATCCAAATTTCAATCATTAAAAATCAATTATTTCTGGATACAGTTGTGTCCATGCAGAGTGAGTAAAATCCCTCTATAATCACAATAACAACCACAATAGGTACAAATCAAAACAACACATAAAGCACCTCAGCAATAACATATATGACTCCTAAATGACTCTAATGACCATAACTGGAATAATCATCTCATAAATGTAAAAAACATCATATTGACCCATCTAGAAATTCATATATCGGGGAAGAAACTGATTTTTTATATATGTAAAAAGACTATCAAACCGCCAATAACCATAAAGTGCTAAATAAAGTGCAATCAATACTAATCTACAAAATACAAACCCTAATGTGCAAAGATGAGCTATTAAAAACAAAATTATTCAAAAAACTGGTTATATTGCTCCTGGCCTATATCAAGAGTCTTATTTTACATATCTATGCCATAATGTATATGGAAGCTACTAGAAATTAATCAAATGCACATATTGGATGAGAATCTCACAAATGGACATAAAGTTCAGCATCTAAATTATGGGCCATATGTATGAACACGTTTTCCCATACACACAGAATGGGTAAAAACCTTTGATACATCTGGCCCTATGTCCCCACAGACTTTCAGAACCAAGTAACAGAATCATCTTTGATTCCATTTGTCTCAACTCTGCCGTTCTATTCCCTCCCCTGGGATTAGCAGTGATGGTCTTTATCCCATAAAAAATCAGAGAGCTACAATCTCCATTATGGATTTCCCAGAAATGTTTGGCTAATGGATATGATCTATCCTGATTTTTTATTGCTCTGAGATGTTGTATGAATCTCACTTTCAATTTGTGAATGGTGCTGCCCACATATTTTTTGCGGCAGCCACATTCTATAACATACACAACATACCCAGTCTCACAGGTTATGCGGTCAGTCATTTCGCAAACCCTGCCATCAAATGTAACATAAGAATGTGTGTTGGAAGCAAATTTGCAAGATTTGCAACAACCACATTTCCAGAAGCCCAATCTTTTCTTGGATAGCCATGATCGACTGGCCTTAGAACAAAACAAACTCCTAGTGAGATGATCTCCTAGTGACTGAGTTTTGCGGTATGTGATCTGAGGATGAGAACCAATGATCTCTTTAATACATGAGTCATGTCGCAGAACATGCCAATTTTTACGAATAATATTGTTAAGTTCTGTTTGTTGTTGATTGAATTAAAAAAACAATCTAGGTGGGAATCTATGTCCTTGAGGAATCTCCTCTGTAACTTCTGATTTAAAGAGTAATTTTTCTCTAGTCATATTCATTACTCTATAATGAGCATCATTTAAAATCTGTAAAGGATATCCTCTATTCAGAAATCTTTGGATCATAGTGGCAATTTCAGTTTTGAAACTTTGATCGTCTGAACAAATTCTGTTAGCCTGCAAGAATTGACTATAAGGAATACTCAATTTCAGAGCTTTTGGATGGCCACTATTCCCATGCAAAATATAATTGCATGCAGTTGGTTTGCGGAATATAGTTGTCTGCAAAGTCTCATTTTGGACAGTTAGCAGAACATCCAAGAATTCAATAGTGTGTGTACTGTATTTTAAATCTAAATGAATATTGAACTCATTGTTGTTAAGTGCATTAACATATTGTATAAGGGACTGTTCATCACCATCCCAAATGAGAAAAAGGTCATCAATATATCTGACCCACAATACCACTCGTTCCATGTAGTCCTTATAGGAACAAGCTATTTCCTTTTCCCACCACCCCATGTATAGATTGGCATATGTGGGAGCAAAAGATGCTCCCATAGATGTCCCCTGTTTCTGAAGATAATATTCATTATCAAACAGAAAAACATTATGGGTGAGGCAGAATGTCAACATGGTCTGAAGCATATTAGTATGTTGAAGAAATTCAATCTTGCGGGTGCCTAAGAAATGTCTACAGGCCTGAATGCCAAACTCATGCATAATGGAGGTATATAATGAGGTCACATCCATGGTGACCAATAGAAAACTAGATTGCCAAGGAATGTTATGCATTTTTGATAAAAAGTAATTGGTGTCCCGCAAATAAGAGGGCAGTTCGTTTACATAGGGGCACAAAAAAAGATCCAAATAACGTGAAGTATTTTCTAAGAGGGAAGAGTTCATACTCACAATAGGTTGACCATGAGGATTTTTCTTGTTTTTATGAATTTTAGGTAAAAAGTAAATGCAAGGGATTTTTGGGAATTCAACTTTTAAATAAGAATACTCGTCTTGATCAATGAGGCAACAAGTACGCCAGGTATCCAACATCTCCCAATAGATGGCCTGAAGTTCAATATTAGGATTCACACGTAATTTCTTATAGTGCTCCCTGTTGGATAATTGGCGATGTGCCTCCTTGATATAACTTGCTACGTCCATGATCACAATATTACCTCCTTTATCGGTGGGCTTAATTATAATAGAAGGATTAGATTTCAAAGCATTCAAATCATTCCAATCAGCAGCAGAGAAGTTAGTTCTCTTGGATTTACCTGGTTTCCAATTATTGCAAAATTTATCAATGTCATCAACTACTAATTCATAAAAGGTATCGATTAAATTGCCACTAGGTAGCTGAGGATTGAATCTACTGGGAGGTTTCAATGAGCTGGTAATAGTATGACCAACTGTAAATCCCATGTTCATCAAAATGTCCTTATCGGTACCTCTACTTTCACTGATTGTTCCATCTGTACTGGTTAAATCACTAATTTCAACCAAATCAGGAATATCATCAATATGAAACCCCGAGAATTCAACCACATTAGTATTAGATGCCAACTGATTCACCTGTACTTTGTTAGAAAAATAATTCGTTAGACGCAATTTGCGAGTAAATTTATATAATTCAATTCATGTGTTAACATAATCCCAATGCGCAACAGGACAAAAATTCAGCCTTAAATTAAGATTACGTTCTTGGTTCTGAGTCAAATCGACCTTAGAGATGTTGACAATGATGTTGCAATTGTCCAAAATAGAACCATCCTCTAATCCTGATGTTTGTTACTTCTTCCTCTTCCCCCTCCGCGTCTTGTGCCTCCTCAACCTCATCCTCTGTTTCTGTTTGATTGTGGCATGACTAGTTGCATGAGTTGCATTTCCCCGTGAAAATCCAATTTGTTGGAAGAGGCTTCATTTGTTGATGAATTTAGATCCAAACTCTCATCTACAGAGTTGGATTGTGCATTTGAGTTTTCTGTTAGATTAATCTTATCTTGCGTTTTGAGGGTATTATACTTTCGAGCGAAAGAATAGATCCTTCCAAGTTCATAGTCTTTTTTATCTCTATTAAATTTCAATGCTTTGCATGTTTTAATTTCATCTTCTTTCCTTTTTATACGTTCTTCCATTTTCATCAATAATTGTTGTACTTCTTGTGAATTACCCATTTTTTCCAATTCTTTCATTAACTGATCAATCACGTGTGTCTGTTCCTCCATCCGTCGTTTTGCTTGGGTAATCAAGGTGCTCATAAGTTTAACTGAACAATCAGCTGTATATGATCTCCACTGCTCAAGTAAGTCAGGATCCATATCACCAATGGAAGGCAGTATTAGAATCCGTAGACCTCGCGGTACTCGACCATTCTCTATATATTTGGTCAATGAGGTCATCTCCCACCATTTTTTACATTCTGAAATCCGTGCCTTTTCCAGTTCAAAAATGATATTGGATACAGTGCGACTTTGAGAATTTATAGCTGTTGATGCCCCTTGAGTATCATCAAATAAAGTAACTGCTGCTTGTTCCCATAGAGATCTTCAATCGGCCTTACTAAGCATCAATAATCAAAAAGAAAAGCCACAAAAGGCAATGTACTTGATATCTTCTATATTATTGCACGTGGATGCTCAATAAAGTAGAGAAGCAGCCTTCAAGGAAAACAGATATATTTTTCTAGAGCTTAATAAGAAATTCAAAAGGATTATATATTACAAAGTGCAAGAGCATTAAGCATAGACATGATATAAAGTTCTTCAAAAATGGCCCGAGCTGTATACCACGGGACAGCGTGAAAAAATGTAGTTCTGAATTTGCTGAAGAAGCCGACGAAGGTTGACAAATGTCTATCTGTATTTACACTCGATCTGACGATCCCATTATACAATAGAATCCACTTTCGCTGGGCATTTCAGATCAATGACTTCAATATGTTAGTCCATCCAAGCTGTGCGCCAATCAGTTATTAATGAATCCCCATTTCCCCGTAGGAAATCCTTCTTACCTGGGGGCGTCCTCCGACTCCCTTCAGCAGCCGGGCTATCCCACAGCGGGGTGGCGATGTGGAACTCAGGCATAGTGCAGCGTGCGAGTCAGCTTAAAAACGGCTCCGGATGTAGTATTGCACGCGCACTCCAAACAGCGTGCTAGCCAAACCGCGTACAGGACAAACGCGGAACAATAAATTTAAAAAAACAGTGAAACATTTTTCAATCACCGAGCGGCTGCACAATGTCCATGGGTCGTGTGTAGCAGACAGAACAAGGAAATCCAAAAATAGTTTAAATGAAGTTCGTCGACTATTAATTTTGCAAAAAATATGCATATATATCAGAAATTCAGAACAAAAATAAATCTAAATCACGCTGTCCCGGCTAAAATGTCAATGCGTTTCGGTAAATGCCTTCAACTGGACATTGGCTGACATTATTGCACACATCTATTTAAATCGTATAGTCCTTCTTTGATTACCCCAATACCATATATGTTTCGAAAACGTGGCGGCCATATTGAAACGTTGTTGCTTTCAATCACAATGGCTAGAAAACAACCATATATAGATGTCAAAACCACGTCATTGTAACCATATATATCCACCAACAATTAAGTTTGCCTCCCTAATATAAAAGTGTCAATTATAACATAAAACATTTTCATATACAAAATAAATATTTTCAAGATAAGTATTTTAAATGTTTTCAACATATTTCATATGAGCTGTTTATATATAAATAAATAAATAAATAAATGAATATCAAGGTCTAAATGCATCATACAAAAATATAGTTTTTCAAATATCTATCATCTCCACATTGATCTCAAATCCATTTATCCAAGTTACAATCATTAAAAATCTATTATTTCCTGATAAAGCTGTGTCCATGCAGAGTGTATATATATATACAGAGAGAGAAATAAATTGATGTATATCATATATATTATCATGTAATTATAAAATATTGTAATAACCTTTTGTGAATTTAAAACTTAGTTTAATAATAATTTTATTAAAATGCATTACTCAATTAATTTTAATGCATTCTATGCATCACTTTTAATAATTAATTAGCAATAATAAAAACATATTTTCTTTAGGCAAGATTTTATATTTTAATGTAAAATTCAGAACACAAAAATGTAAAATATTTCCTTTAATCATAGATTTATTTCAAAATTAACCTAATAGTGTTGTAGCATTTTATATTTCATTATAATTTTAAAATAAATGCCTAAATTGCATTATTATTGAGTATAAAAATAGTTTGTATATTTTTTCAAGTAAACTATTTTTTTAAATCCCTATATTTCATTAGAGGGAGACTCCACAGTTGGAGGATGTCCACAGGGTAAAGTATAGGAAAAAATAAAAATGTATTTAACTCTATCTAAACTAATCTTAAATTGCTTGTGACCTGTAAGTGAGAACCTGGCTTGGCAATTTGGGACATACTGTTGCTATTGAAGCAGGATCAGCGCTGATGTGCAAATGACTCTTTTAAATAAGAGGTGGCATGTTTGACCAAATAAACATCGATGGACTGAGATGCTCTCCATGTAATCAATTGTGGTTGAGATTAATTTATGCAATTCGTCCATTAATTTTTTATACTCCTCAGTGCAACACCTTAAGTGGCCAAGGTAATGCATTGAAATGGGTCTTGAGCTCACTCTGCTGTGCTGAGGCCCAGTTGCACCTGACTGAAAAGACCCAGCTGAGCCACAATTAGTCGTGGGTTGCATGTGTTCCTGTTCGCAGAGGGTCTGACCATCAAGTTCGGGCTTGACTGGTCTTATTAGATTTGCATTAAGGCTGATTTGTATATTGGTGGGTCTAATCTGATGTGAGATGTTGGGCAAAAAAAGAAGGGCTGAGAAGCTGCTTAGAGCAAGTAAACGATCCTGAGATTAAAACAAGCAGTCCAGCCATCATTTTTTTGTATTCCTCAAAAAAAGGTACAAGATTGGTGGGGAGATTTTGTGGCCAGAGAGGGTGACCTCCTACAATTGCTACGGTGATGTTAGTAAGCATAGTTTTGAAAAATATAGTTAATTAATAAAGATTGTTCTTGTTTCAAATAAACATTGGTTTACTATCAAAATCATTTACACATGTCAATACAATTAAAAGAAGGAATACTTTTTCAAATTTATTTTATTCTTAATATTGTCAACTAAAAAGTTTTTATTACATTTGTTATTTGTTTCTAGTCAGAATTGTTTTGTTAAACTGTATTTATAAAGTATTCTTTTTAGTGGACAACTTCCTTTTGAAGATTCTAAGGGTGCATTTCTTAATAACGAAAACAACACTTGTAAGTAAAAAGAAAATACTACATTTATTTCATTTATTCATAATATTTTTAATGTTTATTTACTACAAACAATGTGTAAATGAGGGCTACATTTTGAGTATATCTGAATAGTAAAAGAATCGACTTTGAGAAGAAAATAGAAATACTAATGCCTTAAAACATTTGAGCTGTCTATTTCCTCCCTGATGTGTAAAGCATCATACTTTTTTAGTTTTTTTTCTTTGGAAGAAGGTCCTCAACCACTAAAAGGGTTCAAGCACTGTTTCATAGTAACCCGCCTTACAATGCGTATATTGTATATTAATTAAAGCATATGCTTATTGAGGTTTAGCTGATAATGTTGCTAAATGTGTTTATCCATGTTGAAATGTTCTATTGTGGGTAATAAATTTATAAGAATTACTACAAAAGGGCTATTTTTAGACAATATTTCATTGTGAATGTTTCCAATCTGTAGGTGTATTTTTTTTCAAAATAACAAGTGAATAATACTTCTTTATGGTCATAACTAGAGGACTCCCTAGTTGGCTGGAGCAGGGGGAGTCGCGGGCCCGGAAGCGTGTATAGCGCATTCACTTCTCCCGCTGCGCGGGACACGAGAGATGGCATTTGGACCCTGGGAACTCCCTAGTTTGCTGGAGCAGGGGGAGTCACCGACCCGGAAGCGCGTATAGCTCATTCACTTCTCCCGCTGTGCGGGACACGAGAGACAGCACTTTGGACCCTGGGGACTCCCTAGTTGGCTGGAGCAGGGGGAGTCGCTGGACCATAAGCGTGTATAGCGCATTCACTTCTCCCGCTGCGCGCCCCGCACCCGGGCACAGCGCGGGCCAAGGGCAATCCCGTCTTGCGCCCGTCATCGACTGTCAGAGGCTGGGCTGGGCCACCCCCTTTCATCTTTCTGTGGATGGTGAGTTTGTGTTTATTATTACATTTTACCAGCGCCTGGAGATCCTCTGTCTGAGAGACTGTGTTTTAATCTGTGACTTCTGCTGCCTCGTTTAGTGAGGTGCCACTGTTTGCGTTATGGTCAGGAAAAAGGGCCAGTTAACTGGAGCTATGAGTGGTGGTGGTGGTGGGGACATGCAGGGTTGCATAAACACCACACTGGACTCCTTTCTTGGTAGAGCTGTTGGGGTTGTGACTAAGGAAATTGATCTGGCGGAGAGGAGGCTATCTATGGAGACGGAGGTTTGGCGTCATGGCTCAGTAGTTAGTGATCCCACGGAGGGCTTGGTGGAGGAGGTGGCCCATCCTGGGGGAGACCAATGTGTTGTTTCAGAGCCCGACCATGTTGAGAAAATAGGGTACTCCATTGACCCAGGGCCGTTGAGAAGAAGTAAAAAAGGCTCTTGTTGTCCTCTCCCACGAGGAAGAAAAAGATACTAAAGAAAACGGTGCCCAAAACGAAAGCATCTCTTTCAGAAATCTCTAAGGGGCTGCATAGTGGCCCTGAACCTTGCCAGTTTATGGGTTGCGATGCAACCAATTTATTGTTAAAATTTAAGGAGATGATTGAGGGTATTCTGTGTCCTGTTGTGGCAAAACTATTGGCTATAGAAAAAGCAGTTTCTCAGCTATGTGAACAAGGAAGCCAAGGGAGCCATTTTATGGGGGGACGTGAGGCCCCGAGCTGTCTGTCTCAAACAAGTGAGGAGGCTATTTTGCAGGAGGAAGATGCTGGGATCTTGGGGAAAATGCCTCAGCAACTGGATAACCCGGCAAATTTTGGGGGCCAAGGTGCTTGTGCTCAGACTGTTTTGGTTTCAACTACCGCCCCACCAATGGGTTGGGGGCCGTGATCGGATCCAGCTGTAGCAGACAACCTGACTATTAATCTGTGGCAGCTGGGGGGGTTTGCCAACAGCTGGATGGAAAGTATAATCAGAACCCGACGAATAAAAGGGTCTTTCTGGAACTCCCCCCGGCATGTGCCCCTTATGTGGTGGTGTTGACAAATGTCCCTGTTTTGCCCCCTGGGGTAAATTAATCTATGGCCCAACTAAAAAAATAAAACTGGTTATTGGCTGAGTGAAAACTGTGATTTTTCATGTAAGGATCTCAAGGACGTTTTGTTTGTTAGAAGAATTGACTCGGTTGGGCCAAAAAAAAAGGAGGGGAATGTGGATTGTGTTATTATAAATGTTAGATATCCTGGCCTGGCACAACGGCTTCTCTCCACATATAGCCCAGCTTTTCCAAGAGTAGGAACAATTGGTACGGCCCCCCCGGGTTACTTTTACAATCATATGCGACTGGGTGCTGAGTCCTCTCCTGAATTTGGCGGGATTTCCCCCCAAGGCCATAATGCCCTGCGGCTAACCAGCAGGAGAGCTGATAACAATATAAACTTTGACTTGGAAGGGGTGGACTGACAATGCACCAAGACTTTGATTGCACTGGAGGGGGTTATTCGGCAGTGTGATCTTATTTCTTGGAATATTGCGGGGTATGATGCCAAGTTATCTGACCAGGCTTGGGTTATGGGTTTGGCTAATTGCAATATTATTATGCTCCAGGAAACCTGGTCAGATGGGCTGGCTTCTTGGGATGGGTATGATAGATTTGCAATGCCAGCTGTGCAGTCCCTTGGAGGCCGCTCGAAAGGTGGCCTGGTTACCCTAATCCGCTTTTCTACGATAGTGGGTGCATTTCAAATTAACTGTAACCACCAGGGTATATTGCCTGTATGGGTAATTTTTCCTGACAATTGTAATGTTTTTTTGGTAAATTTTTATAATGCTGTCTGGGATGGGGGGGGTCAAATTGGGGCCCTCTTCTCCGTTCTTCAGGTGTTGAATTGTAGAATGGAGGAGGTGGGGCTGGAATTTTGTGCCATTGTGTCAGGAGATTTTAATGCTAAGTTGGTTTGACTTCTTACAGTGGTAAATCCCTTCGAGTGTGATTGTGTGGATTACTCGGCGGATGATGTTCAGGATTCCAGAGGGAGGTTCTGATTAAGGAACTTAGGAAGATGGGCCTTCTGAATTTCCGTGACACTGAAGTAGTAGATATTCATCAGCTCCCAACTTTTGTGGGTAGAGGGTCTGGTACCACAATTGATTATATTTTTGTGTCTCCACTATTGAAAGATCTGATGATTGGAGGAGAGGTGTTTGGGGAGTGAATAAGTGATCATAACCCCCTTACAGTGTGCTATAAACTCCCAGGGGCTCCATGTAAATCGGGACGGGGTGGACCCGCATCATTGAAGATAAGAGATCAGGACAGGTGACTTGGCTGGAAACAGGTAGATTCCCAACAAGTTTTAGAGAGGGTGGTAGGTGACAACCTACTTTTGTTTACGGAAATACTTTTGAGAGAGACTCCGAGTCCTAATGAAGTTATGGATGCAATAACTGAAATACACTTAGCAGTTAGAGATTGTTTATTTTCAATAGATAGTTGCCCCAACAAGCGCAGATGTGGGTGGTTTGATAAGGCCTGTTATGATGCTAGGGCAAACATGAAAACGGCCCTTAAGGAATACCCCTTGTGAAAGAAGCAAGGATTAAGTAAAAAAGGGCTTTGAGGGAGACTAAGATAAAATGGAAAGAAAAAGCTTGGGAAGAGTTGGAGCGCGCTACAGTCCTGAAGGATCCTGGTTTGTTTTGGAAGGTGGTAAATAGATGTTCTTTTGCAACAGAGACATCTGAGGGACTGGGAAAAAGAATATGACGTGGTTCCCAATCTAGCGATCAGGTTTTCGCTCCAGGAGGTTATTGATGCACTCCAGGGTAGTGCTAGTTATAAATCCCCGGGCCCAGATCTATCCCCATGGATTTGTATAAATCTTGTCTCCAGTTATGGGCACCTGTTCTTTTAAATATTCTTAATGCAGCAGTTACTCTGGAAATTCCTGCCTCCTGGAGAATGGCCTGTATTATCCCAGTTTTAAAAAGGGGGATCGGAATGATCCTAAGTCTTATCACCCTATTTCCCTACTTGATTCTTCTGCGAAGATTCTGGGACGGATCATCTTAAGGCGTATTGAGGCCTGGATGGTAGAAAATGAAATTTTGAGCCGGGACCAGTACGGATTCAGGGAAGGTCTTGGCACGCGTGAACAGTGCCTTAACCTATTGATGATGATTGGGAAATATACACAAGCTAGGAAGGGCACCCTCTACCTTGCCTTTATGGACCTTAGTTGTGCCTTTGACAAGGTAATCAGTCTATACTGTGGGAAAGGCTAAGTCAGTTAGGGATGGATCCTAACATTGTAGAGTTGATCCGGTATCTCCACTCAGGAACGGCTGCAAATGTGAGGGTGGGGATAAACGGGGAATGTTCAGAGTCTTTTAAGCTCACAAGGGGCATTCGCCAGGGGTGTGTTTTGGCCCCCACTCTGTTCCTTTTATATACGATTGGATTGTCGGATTTTCTGGTGGAACACTGTAGGGATGTCCCTAAGGTGAATGGCACTAATGTCCCTGGATTGACGTATCAAGTAGTTAGAGCTTATGCCTCTTTCATGTCAGTCTTGGGCCTAGAGATTAACTATAAGAAATCACACTTTATGGTATGTGGTAGACCCTTGAGTAGGGTGGGGGAGCTAAAGGTTGAAGATCAAATTATTAGCAGGGTTCATGAATTCCCATATTTAGGGGTCATTTTTGACGATAAAGGTTCATGGAAACCCTGTATTGCCAGAAGGGGTATGCTTTTCCATGCCACAGTTGGTGCTACATTTGATTTTGCTGTAAGAGTAGGAAGTAAACCTATTAACCCTTTGCTTGAAATCTACAGGCGGAAATGTCTTCCTGTCCTGCTGTATGGTGCAGCGCTCTGGGGGTATATGGATACCCAAGCCCCTACTGTAGAAGAAAATTGTTTCTGTAGAAGGCTATTGGGAGTTGGCCAAAATACTTCTGGTTTTTGCCTTCATCTAGAACTAGGGGCCAGATGTAACAAGCCGTTTGCATGACGCAAACTGCGAAAATCGCAGTTTGTGCCATGCAAACGGCCTAACGCGATGCTCATTCACAAATTACGAGCCGGTACCGACTCGCAATTTGTGAATGCGACTCGCAAATAGGAAGGGGTGCTCCCTTCCTATTTGCGACTCGCATCGCAATTCAGAATTGCTTTTTGACCGCGAATGCCGTCGCAAAGCAACTCGCAGTTACCACCAGTGTCACACTGGTGGTAACTCATTTGCAAAAGGGAAGGGGTCCCAATGGGACCCCTTCCCCTTTGTGAATGTCGACAAAAATATTTTTTCAGAGCAGAAAAAATTAAACCAAATGGTTTCGGAAGTTTTTTCATTTTGCAACTCGTTTTCCTTTAAGGAAAACGGGCTGCAAAATGAAAAAAAAAATACTGCTTTATTTAAAAAGCAGTCACAGACATGGAGGTCTGCTGACTTCAGCAGGCCACCACCCTTGTGAGTGCAGAGACTCGCTATGGGGTCGCAAAATGCGACCCACCTCATGAATATTGATGAGGTGGTCTTTGCGACCCCATAGCGAGTCGCAGACGGTGTCTGAGACACCGTTCTGCATCCGAGATTGCGACTCGGAAATTGCGAGTCGGACAGATTCGCAATTTTCAAGTCGCAATCTCGGAGTTTCCTACATGTGGCCCTAGATCTCTAGTTTGTACAAGTTACTATTCAGTTGGCTCCCCTCTTGCTATGGCTCTCGATTTGGAGTAATGAACATGCCACTTTTAATAGAGAGATTTTAAGGGACTGTTTGGCCTGTGACAATGTAAAGAATATTCCCTGGTTGACGTATATAAGAAAGGCGGCACACGATTTTGGGCGACCTGACTTGCTTGACACTCCTGAGGGTCTGACTAGCTGTGATAAAAATTGGGTAAAGGATAATTTCTTGAGAAACCGGGGGGCCAAAAGAGAGGGGGAGGCTTTAGGGAATACTTCGGTCAGGGATTTTATTATGTTAAAGATGGGGCGGGCCCTGAGCCCTATCTCTTAGAGATAAATGATGTGAGAGAAAGGTCTCTCATCACTCGATTTCATTTGAGGATCGTTAGAAGTAATCTATGTTTCCCGTTAGGCCAGTATGGTGAAAAATCTATTAGACCTTGTCCCCGTGATGAGGTGTCCCTGCAGACCTTGTCCCATTTTACATTATTTTGTGTTTTTTATGCACCTTTTGAAGTCATTTTTTATTACCCTTGAGGTGCAAGGGTTTTGTGCAAAATCGTCCTGCTTTTAAGTGGCTGCAAATGGCTTCAGATGCATTGGTGTGGAGGGGGTTGGGATTGTTCTTGAGGGGAGCCATCACTTGGCGCAGCAATCTAGAGTATTTTTAAGAATCTTTCATATTTTTATCCTTGGCAATGAGGTTTTATTTGTTTCAATTTAATGGATTTTTTATATATTTATTTATTGCTATTTTGGCTTATATATTGTTGTTTATTTGATGTAAGGGTTGAATTATTTCATACCGAATAAAGTCTTTCTTCTTCTTGTGTTAATTAAATAATGATTTGATCTATATTTTTATGCAATTCATAGGATTATTAAACCATTTTTGATTGGCAGAAGAATCAACACACAATGGCCGGATGCTAACTCTCTTTGCCAAACCTGACTCACATGTTATAAGGCTGTTTGATTTTGTGTATAAGCAGACCCGATCATCCAGAGATAAGGTACAATCTAGATAATCAGCATTCGATTCAACTTTGGACGAGTCTTGATTTTTTAAAATTGATAATGCTGCAAAGAAAGTTACACACATATAAATTCAGTCACTCAGGTAGGATTATATTCCTGATGAAAGGCTGATGACTCAATTAGGGGGCTGAAAGTTTATCCACAAATGTTGACATCATAATAAGTTTTAGAAAAAAGGAAAGAAGTTATTTACCCTACATAGGAGTAATTATCTTGATATATTGGCCACTAGTAGGTACAATTAATTCATTTATGTACCCTCTGCCCCCCACCTCGGGACATTTCTACATGAATCTACACACACATAGCTGACGTTGAGCTCCCACTGAATGCAATAACTAGTGTATATAGGTAGAGAAACTGAATAGTTTGAATCAGAGCCCTAAGACGCAGTATAATGTCCTTTGTTTTGGTAATGGCCTTTGTCTTATACAAATGTTTATTTATTACCTATGTTATATTTGAAGCAAAGAAAATCCACTCATTTCCAATAGCATATTGTTTGTTATATGTATGGAAAAATATTAAAAATCATCCATGAGTAATTATTGAGAAGGCAAACTTTTAATGCTTCATGAATTGATGGTCAGTGGCAGATTTATCAAGGTTTTATCCCACAGCTAATTCACCCAAAGTGATGCAAAGCAACAGACAGTCCATTGCATGAATTTTGTATGCTGAAATGTTGAAATAAATATAAAAATAAAAACTCCTTGCAATGTTTGTTTTGCAGTATTTCGCATCAAGGGAGCATTCTTTAGATGGTCCATGTGCATTCAAACACTGACTCCCATGTTTTTTATGCAAAACCCTATCTACTAAAACTGGCAGACATGATTTTGTGCAAAGAAATGAGACCTCCAAGAAAAACTGTTTTATTTCTTATAACATTTCAGACATTTCATGTGAGTTGCAATGAACGGTACACATCCAATGTGTGGATAGCAGTATATTATGGCCCTCCTTATGAGTCTGGTGATCCATTGACTGCCAGACTCACGGTGGCGGGCAGCCCAACACGGTAGTTGTGGCCCGCCCGCTATATTATAACCGTGGCGGTGCCGTCTCCACCAGGCTGCCGCCACCCGGCAGCCTGGGGATAATGAGTCACATTCTGCCAGCCTTTCCATGGCAGTTAACACCACCATGGAAAGGCTGGCGGAATGGGGAACGTATGCCCCCCCTGGGGGGCCCTGCACTGCCCATGTACTTGGCATGGGCAGTGCAAGGGCCCCAATGCACAGCCCCGTCGTGCATTTCACTGCCCAAATTGCGTGCAGTGAAATTCACGACGGGTGCTGCAGCACCCACCGCACCACCACATTGGCACCAGCTCCATTAGGAGCTAGCGTCAATGTAAAGGCCCTGATTCCGCCCAGCGGCCCAGTGGGAAACTCAAAATAGGGCCAGCAGGAATTTAACTGCACTTGGGGTCAAATGGCGGCAATGATTTCGGCGGGCAGTGGTGCCACCCGCCAAACTCATTATGACCTCCTATGTCTAATCATAGTATTCTTCCTGGAAGTGTGCCCTTTCAATGCTAAACCTATCCTAGACATCACAAAGATAATGATGGTGAAAAGCTGTATCCATGGTGCTAGGCAGCATGATTTGTTTGCTAACACTGAAGAAGATAGCTGCTGTGCCATTTTCTATTAGTTATGGTGCCTTTTGGTGAGGCATGATATTTGAAGTTTCCCTCATTATTCTATTATTTGGGATGATGTTAGCCAAGTTCAAAAACATATCTTTTCCTCCTTTCTCTGTTGTGAGTGCTGCAGGATGGAGAATATCTTGCTGTGAGGCTGAAAACCAATTCAAGTCTAAGATAATTTAGGAGCGAAAAAAAACATAAGTGAAAAACATAATAAACAAGTTCTAAATGTTTAGACAGCTATTAAACATCCCCAGATCTGCAAATCCAAAAACTATAGAATAATAAATGTATCCAAGTTTAAAATTACATAGTCAGGGAAATTCAAAGATCCAAAGAGAAGTCTGAAAAAATTGGATCATCCAGCATTTGCATGAAAATGTCAACAATATTTCAGAATGTGGAGGAAATTCGTTTTTTAATGATCAATACTGGGTTAAGTCTTTAATTATGTAGCAGAGGAAAATGCTTCCTGCTGTAATACTGAAGGAGTCAACAAAACCTCTTGGCAACATTTTGATTGTGCAAGAGGTACATGAATTGTAAGTCCAGACCACTATTTAGCTCCAAAATAGTAGTTGACCAATAAATGGATTATATGCCAAGGTTCTACTTATATAACAAATCTCAAAATATATTACTCTTAAGAAAGAATGGCAAATGGAATTGAATGTTGCAAGATTGTTTTTGAAGAAGTTACAAAAGTTCAGAGCAAATATTTTAAGAATGTATAATTTCCAAAAGAAGGACCGTTTTTAATAATTCATTTTGCTCAGAACAGTAACTCTGTGAGTTTACTTCAGCATAGATGTTGAATGGCTAGGTGTGACTCAGTTGTCCAGCGATATTTGCCTGTGCATGTCCCCAGTAAATATAAAAAAAAAGCTTTGTTGGACCTGGCAATCTCTACATGGTCGCCACCATGTGTTTTGCCTTCACTCTTCCTGTTTTGCTGAATTTGTTTTTATTGACTTTAGGACTCTGTACATTTTGCCACTGTTAACCAAAGTGCTTGGATAGTGCTCTCTTCTTTAAACATGCCATATACCCAATTGGCCTATTTAATTTACTTCTAAGTCCCTAGTAAAATGCTACTAAGATACCAGGGGCCTGTAAATTAAATGCTACTAGTGGGCCTGCAGCACTTATTGTGTCACCCACTCAAGTAGACCTTAACACCTGTCTCAGGCCTGCCATAGCAGCCTGTGTGTGTAGAATTAAGCTGCTAATATCAATCTGATAAAATAAGTCTTTTGCCACGCTAAACCTTTCTTTTTAATAGAACTACCTGGACCTGCAACTGAACCTGTCTGAGACCTGCTGGCCTCTGCTAGATTAAGTTCCTGATCCCAAGAGAAGCCTCCTAAGTCCCAGACCCTTGTTGTGGCATCAGTTGAGCTTCTCCTAAAAGAAAAGAAGAAATCCTGGAGTTTTGGGTTCTTCATGACCACAAGCCTGCACTTTTGCACCAAGATTTTGCTGCCTGTGTGACCACCAACATGAAGCTCCAGTGAACCTGACTCTTTGCGTTGTGGTGACCCCCAGGAGAAACAGCAATCTAAGATCTACACTCTGCGCTATAGCATTGATAACCAGTGGTGACAGCCAATGCAGAACTCCAGCATTGACCTTCCTTGGCACACGGCTTGTTCTTTCTGCTACAGCAATGACCCTCTGCAAAGCTCTACATGCTCCTCACAAACTCCATCCCTTTGTGCTAGACTTTAGTAGGTAACTGTTTCAAAGACTCTAACTGAGTCACTGTATCCAGCCCCCACACCATTGCTGTCAGCCTGAACTTGTTACTTTGACCTTATCTTGGATGATCAGGTAACCAAGAGTGGTGCTTTGTGTTTTTTTTTTTTTGCACTATGCTTAACTTAGTGCTCTGAAATTGCATATCTCCTATTCAAAATATAAGAGTGGTATCAAATAATGTAGTACATTTTAATCTATTTTTCTAAAATGTTTTTGTGTTTTAGCTTTATTACTGTTTGTGTGCTGCATAATTTCTTCACATATTACCTCTAATTTAAGCCTGACTGCTTTTGTGCCAAGCTACCTGAGGTTTAAGCACAGGTGAATGTAGTGATTTTTTTGTGGTTTACCTTGCAAGGAATGTGGCTGTTACTTGAGCAGGGTTTCACGCCCTCAACCAACAACTCAATTTCTCACAAGTATGTATGCTACTATAATGAAGAAACAGATTCACTTTAAAATATACTGTGGTGAGTCAAATGTATATGGATGCAAATAAAATTAAAATAGCAATGACAGACATGTATCATTAGCACTGCCAAAATCATATTCCTTGATTAACCCCTTAATAGAACTTCTATTGATTTAGTCAACTACATTCTTTATTTTTTGTAACATTTTCAATAACTCACTGTGCAGGAGAGTGACTTTTCCATCAGTACTTGCACCTTGTCTATATCACAAATTGAACTCTATTTCGTTCTGAGTTGTATCTCCCATGGTGCATCACATTAAGAGAACTTCTGTGTTACTCCATTTCGCTACCATTGATTACATGCTCAAAAACACATTCATCCAAATGTATTTCTTTTGCAACATGATATATCTTTATTTAGCTCAATCAATATACAAAATGTCATCTTTCTATAAGGTGATCACAGAAGCTGCAGCTGTCATAGTAGTTGTATCACCTGTCTGGGCCTATAGTGACGAAACAGTGTCATTGCCAATTGGGCCTATGATAATAACAGAGTTGCAAGTCTTGACTTCATCTCCAATGAACATGGGAGTTGCAGCCCTCCTGTCCAAAGTCCATTCATAAGATTCTCAGAAATCCTACCTTATTATTAATCAGCCAACTATTATTCGTGAGTCCATGCAAATCTCTGCAAATGCAGACTCTTTATATTTCAGAAAATGTTGAATTTGCCGCCGTGTCGCACAGGGGAAAGAGTAAATGTGCCAGAAATCGGACACAACATGAACGGGTCACTGGGGTCTTAAAGACTGACGTCTGTTCCTTTTGATGGCAGCAGCAGCTGCTTACACTAAGGAACCTGTCTCTTGTGTAAAGTTTCCATTATGGAGATGGTTAGGTTGTCGCTAAGTAACCGTTCAATGATGTGTAACCCTAGAAGTGATTGCAAATAGGAAGAACGCTTGCAGTACTGTCCCCTGCACCTTGTGACTCGCCAGTAGCCGAAATGATGGGGTTGAGAATCCCAAAGTCATTTCTGAAATGCAAAACCTCTTCACTATTTTTTGTGTATGAAGCTGGCACTTTTGTACAGTGCAGGAATGGGTGAGTGGAATACTCGTTTCGTAAATCTGCCCCTCTTTTCCTGCAAAGATCCTAATTTTGTTTGGATGACATGTGTATGTATGTGTCTCTACTTGTGTGTGTGTGTGTGTGTGTGTGTGTGTATATGTACACATAGCAATAGAAGAGTTTTTATTTTGAAACATTTGTTTACTTTCAGTTTGCAGGAAGGATATGACATTGAAGCTATCAGATTTTCTGAGACAACATACAATTTTGAAACACAAGGGATCTCTTACCAACTACCTCTACTAAGAAACATTGGGCCTCATTTGCAATATTTTGAAGCAGGGCAGCGTTGCAACCCTTCTTGCTGAGCTGCACCAAAAGAAAAGGGCAGGAGTGTGCCCTATCTATAAGATATGGTGCATTCCTGTCCTTTCCCCCTGCACTGAAGCACAAAAGCACTGTCATGCACCAACGCATGCACACTTGCACCATGGCGCAAGTTTGTCTGCATTGCAGGGATGATTGTTTTTATGCAGGTAGGGACTCTTTCCTGCACAAAAACAATCACAAGAGGTGTTTTCCTCTTTCTATTTGTAAAATAGAAAAATAAAAAAAGGAGGAGAAATGAAGGTATTTCTCCTCAAAACCCCCAAAACTCTCCCAGGCTTTTGACGCATTCCCAGGTTAAAGAAACCTTGTAAATCTAGGAATGCATCAAAATCCATGGGTGTTGCTTGTAAACACCCACCACAACACCATTGGAACACCTTTTTGACTCAAAGTAAAGTGACACAGTGAGTTGCGCTGCTTTGCCTGACTCCATATCTCCAAGGCCATGAAAAGCCCCACAGATATAGGCCTGCAGACTGCGCTGCTGGTGGGTTAAAAAAGTGACCCACCAGTGGGGAAAGATGCTTATACTGTAGATGAGGCCCACTGTGCTTAAGCTTACCTTAACACATCAATATTTCTCTAAACTGTCAAGTTTAGGAGCTTTCACTATCACAATTAGCTACTGTATTTTTATCCAAAGTGACTTAAAATGTTTATTAGGAATAATACTTGCCTTTAGTTTTTCTATCTAGCTCGTGTAACGAGTATTTGCTCAGGTGCCAGACTACAGTGATTCCGGTTAAGTTTGTATTTGACTTTAATCCTTTGAATCCTATAATAAGAAGAATAAGCGGTGCCCCAGAGCTCCATCCCGCAGTGTCTCAGGCAGGGGAGATGTGTTTTGTACAATATTGATCTGCCTGAAATTCCTTCAATGAGTATAGTTCCCCCGCTGCCAAAAATTACACAGCGCTCGGAGCAATGAGTTCCAGGTCTGAAGCACGGCACCCTGCCAGGACTCGTTGCACAACTATGCTGTAAGCCCACAACCGCCGGAGAAAAAATATTTAGAGCTACACGGAACATTAACCCTTGATGATCCCAGCAAGTGGCTAAAAACTGGAGCAACGGGGGAAGCCAAATAAGCAAGTGTTGCAGCTGGCATGTGAAAACATGGTGTGTTATAACCCTGGTGGATTTGTAACGCATTTGCAAACTTCAGGAAATGAGAACAAAATTCAAACATGATAGTCGTATAATATTTTAAATTACAAGGTCGATTTTTAAATGTGAATTTTGAATCTTACACTTACCTTTCATTACTACTTGTTTTCAAATGCAACCCAAGTTTTATTTTTGCTGTAATAAATGTAGATAATGCTTCGAACTAATAATTTTACAGCACGACTCTGTAGTGAACAGTATCTATTTTTACAATGTTTTTATAAGCTCCACTTCACCAGTTGGTATTGATGCGCATTACTGCATGTGCAAGACATGCTAATGCAAGAAGTATATAAGACAAAGCGGGTAACCAGGGCAAGGACAAAGAAGGGCGAGGGATAATAACAGAAGGATGCCTTAAAATGATCAGTAACATTCACATGCAAAGGACTTTGGTTGAGTAAGAGGTGCCCATAGCCTTTGGCTATGAGAAGTATACAAGAGAGCCTTGAATGAGGTCGTGTCCAGAAGTGGCCTGGCACACTTCAGGGCGGCTTCATTTAGATATTTTGTTAATGTGAAGGTCTTGAGACTTTGTCTGAAAGAGAGGATGTCTGGAAAAGGAGGAAGATGATGAAGTCCTACATTCTTGATTTACTGACTAATTAGAAATACAACTATGGACTTTTTGTGGACATTATTGCTTCTCATAGTTTGACTAAAAGAGTTTCTCCAATTTGCAAAAACTACCAATACAATTGGCAATGTTGTGTAGCCATTTTAGCTATAGTTCTATACACATTATTCTAGCAAACTAGGCCTGCCGATGTGCACTTTAACCTAGATATATTTTATTCAGCTTTGTTTTTATTATTTTAACATTAGCCACATTTGCTGTCTATATCTAGCTGTTATTTGCCTAGGCCAGCACTGCGTTCTTAAACAAAGACATTTCCTTCACTCTGTGCTTTTCTCAAGGCTGCAGTAAGATAGGTTCCAGGCAAAAGTGGTACGCTTTGTGTCTTATGTTCACAGACACATCCACACTCTTACGTGGGGCTCCTTTCTTGGAACATCAGCTGTTTTATTATAAAAACACCTCTTTTACCCATGTATGTTAGAGGGAGATTCCAGCCAGATGACCACGACTGTATGCTGATTGCTGAGTTCTGAGCTGCTTATGCAGACTACAGGCATCTTGCTCAGGTATGAGGGATGATGCCTTCCCAGGGGAACCTGAAGGGCAGAATTAGAGATAAACATGCTGTACTCTAACATAGTCTAGGTAGGAACTATTCTTAAAAACTGTAGTGACATGGTAGAGTTATTTCTGTGTTTTACTCTCCTTGCCACAATTTTAATCCTGTCATGCTTCATTGTCCTAGTTATTGCAATGTATGCTTTATTATTTACGATGCAGTTACTTTAATAAAACCTTATTGAACTGTACTCTGCTTCTGATTGTCCTTGCATATGTGAGACTAATGTAACTGAGAGAAACGGATGCGATCTGAGTGACCACGATTTCCCTGAGGAGTCATTTGTGTCATGCGCTCGGTTGTCCAATCATCCCTGCTCTTGGGTGGAGATACTGCTAGTTAGCCGGAACAAAACCCGGATTAGGCCAACAGGTGTACCTGGTGTGGGATCAGACTCAGTCCCCCGCAATACAAGTGATTCTGCCACACAAATCCAGTAGTCTCATTAAGATAATGAGTACCTACGCGACAGCAAAAACTAGTAGAAAATGGGTATTTGTCATGTTCTTCATTCATACATGCAAAATATATTTGGCAATTGCCCCCTGATATATTAACTGCCAGGAAACCCTTCCAATGTGTTCAGCTATTACATACATCATAATTGTGCACAGCTCTTCAGAGAAGTTTCAATTATCTTGTAAGATCATCGAACCAAAGTAGCTTCATATGTCAAATACAGTATAGAACATACAGTATAGAACCTCATGAAAACATGAAGCAAGTACGGACAACTACAACATTTGCCTCCATTCTGCCCTCTAGCGATGCTGTGCTAAGCAGGGTTTCCCAGAATATGTGAGATGATGAACTTAGACTATCTACACTCAGAAGCATACGTCTTTGGAGAAGGCTTCTTGGACCTCAAACTACTTGCTCACAGCAAGCACTATAAAGACATTTTTTCTTGCTGACAGAGCACAATTGGGCTCAAACGGCACAGTGGAAAGGTGATTTTTTTCCCCAGAAAGTTTACAGCCTGTGAGTACGGAATGGCCCTTAGAAAAGAAGCATAACCCAGGCCCTAGCTAGAATCAGGGATAGATAATTTATATAAACAATCTTCTATGACATTAAGGAGCAGATTTATGGAAAGAGGTGCCGCACTGAGTGCAGCGCCTCTTTCCCTGTGCCACTTACCGCTCCCCTACCACCACCATATTTAAAATACGGTGCACCATGGCACATGGCAGGGGGAAATAGAGTTATCCTATGTGACACTATTGATGTACTCTGCAGGAGTTGAGCCAAAATGTTAGCGCTACTCTGTTAGCGCTACTCCTGCAGAGTACATAGGGGCCCATTCGAAATATTGGAAGCCTCCTTTTAATGCTTGCTCTGAGCAGGCATTAAGTGCAGAAAGAAATAGTGCAAGAAAATCTCATAGATTACCTTGCACCATTTGTTCAACCCCCCCAACATGGGAACGCCTCCCCTTGTGTACATTGTGCCTGGCGCAAACATGATGTGGAGCAAGGGTGTACAAAATGGTACAATGTAAGCATTGCACCACTTTGTAGATATGGCGCGTGGGAGATGCCACCTTAACGCACATTTGCATAGAAATAGATGACACTAATGTGGTGCAAGGTGACACTAGGGGCTCATAAATATACTCCTATATCTATTCCAGTAGGGTTTTTCCTTCGTGGTGGACCACAATAAATAGGTAAATCACAAATAGTAGCTAAGAGCTTCAGCTCCGCAGAGGGTCCACAGAAACACACAACTGGTGTTTGCTGGGCTGCTAGTAGATAAAGAAGACAAAAGCCCCTGTGGCTGGAAACAGGGCTGTACTTTGTTTAAGGAAGTTGTTTTCCACTTATTGCAATCTTTTTTAAATAATACACACGTTTTCCGTGTTAAAGTCCTGCAGAATTAATCTGCTGAAATTTAATGTAGAGTGAGGAACGTGCCCAGTGATTAACTCAGATTTACAACCCCGAACAAACTGGGGTTTGATCAGATGTCAGAAGACACCGAACTACTTATAATTAGTGCATTCTCCCATTTATGGAAGTACTCAGGATCTAAATATGTGTTGTTGTTTTTTTGTCTCTCTAAGAACAACATCGTAGAATCGCGTGGAGCTCATCGACCATATAAAATGCCCTAAATGTGGATATCTGCCAGAATTTGCATACTTGTGTGCTTCCGATGGCAGTTGCTAGGTAAATTTGATGCCCTTTGAGAAAAGCATAATGCCTGAAATGTATACTGGATTTGCAGATATTGACTATGGGATGCAAATTGCAGATTGCAACAGGAATGTACAACATTGACACTTGAAGGAATAATGAATATTAACTACCTTATAATGAAGAAAGTTAACTTCAAAATGTAATGGAGTTTGTGGAATAATGATTTTAAACATTTGTTCAGCTGTAATACTTTCTCTTTCTCTGCTTCCGTGTCTCTTCACTCCTTTATGTTATGTTTGTGACTTTAATTGGCTTTTCATCCAACGGTTCACCTATGTGGTCATTATCTCTTTCATTCTCTAATCTGTAATGTTGGCGACTCACTCACCTTCTCTTTGGATCTCCCTTACATCTCATTGCTTCTCTAAAGCGTTAGACACAGATTTACTTTTACATTGCCCTTAATCATCTCACTGCCTGTGTCAGGGCTGGTTTTAGCGTAGGTGGTGCCTGGTGCCACAGTCTTTTATGGTGCTGCCACCCCCATTGCCTCTTCCCCGGGTTCCCTCACTACCACCCAGCAAATGTGCCCATCATCTCTCAATTTAAAGCTCTGGTAAAGGTTGGCTATACTAATCCACTCAGCTAGCCACACAAAATGCAGATATTTTCTTTGCAGCAGGCATATTATCACTCTGCACTACTTTATGGCAAGCCAAAACTGCCACTAGACAAAGCTCTGATCTCTCTCTGTCGCAGTAACGTTAATCACAAGAATTATCTTGTTATTTCCATTGCTGCCTGGAAGCTGAACGCACAGAGACCTCTGCAGCAAGAGCTATAAAATCACAAGGTATTGCTAAACACAGCATTCCCTACCCCTGCCCGAGGTCAGTGCCTACTAACCCAGGTCAGCGCCCAGTGCAGCTGCACCAGTTGCACTGCCTTAAAGCTGTCCCTGGCTTGCGGGATATAACTTTCTGTGTCTCACTCTTTCCCTCATATCTTTACTTTCTGACTTTCTCTCCTTTCTTTTTTTAAAAACCTCAGGAGTGTCAATTTCTACATTAAAAAGCCACTTTTATGCAACCACCTTGGATGGGGCAAACATTTTTCAGCAGAGAAATTTAGAGGACAAGTATTCTTAAGTTTGGAAACCTTTCTATCTGACACACCTCTTTCTCAATTGCATCCTCTCTCTCTCTCGTAGTCTTTCGGTCACTCTGACTCTATCTTCCTATGTTGCCATCTTTGTGCCTGAGATGAGAGAAATGATGTCAAGAGCCCCTTAGGCTTGTTTATCCTCCATTTTACTGCTCTTCTTCCCTTCCAGCTTGTGAGTAGAGGGCCTATAATGGCCAAAAGAGGAAAGTGATGAAAGCAATGATCTCTCTGTTATGTCCCCCCCTTTCAAGCTACTATCTCACCAAAGGGCAAGATTGATAGGAGGAAACGGGGTTGATAAAGGAGCAACAGCCTTTCAAAATCCTGTGACACATCAATCCTCATAACTACACTTCCGATGGATTTGATTAATGATGACCAAAAGTAGCTTCCGATTATCAATATGCTATCAAACTTCATTCCACTCATCTTTTAAAGCAAAAGACTGTTCTCTATCCATGCTTAAATTATATTGGTCCAAAAATAAAGGTCAGCCTCCTGTGCAGTCAGCAGAGCCTCTCTGTTAGACCTCTCAGCCTTAGGGTTGGCTTCCCCAAACTCTTAACCTCCCTTCTCCATTTTTGATGATCTAGTTTTTGCTGAACTTAGGACTCTGCGCACTTACCACTGCTAACCAGTGCTGAAGTGCATGTGCTTACTCCTTAAAACATAATAATATTTGCTTATCCCCAAATTGTATATTTAATTTACATGCAAGTCCCTAGTAAAGAGGCATCAGACACTAAGGGGCATATTTATACTCTGTTTGTGCCGAATGTGCGTCAACATTTTTGACGCACATTCGGCGCAAACACTGCCCCATATTTATACTTTGACGTCCGACGCAGCGGGCGTCAAAGTTCCACCATGTGCGCCATTTTTTAGAAGGGTGAACCAGCCTTGCGTTAATTATATGCAAGGTAGGCGTTCCCTTCTAAAAAATGATGAGCCTGATGGGCGCCGTTTTTTAATGCCTGGGTCGGGCAGGCGTTAAGGGACCTGTGGGCTCAGAAGGAGCCCAGAGGTGCCCTCCCATACCCCCAGGGACACCCCCTGCCACCCTTGCCCACCCCAGGAGGACACCCAATGATGGAGGGACCCATCCCAGGGACGTTGAGGTAAGTTGAGGTAAGTAATTTTTTTTTTTTTTGTGGCATAGGGGGGCCAGATTTGTGCCCCCCTACATGCCACTATGCCCAATGACCATGCCCAGGGGACATAAGTCCCCTGGGCATGGCCATTGGGCAAGGGGGCATGACTCCTGTCTTTGCTAAGACAGGAGTCATGTCAATGGAGGGTGGGAGTCAAAATAAATGGCGCAAATTGGGTTGAGGCAGATTTTTTGCCTCAGACCGACTTGCCCCATTTTTTGACGCCCAAGCTCCATTTTCCCCTACGCCGGCGCTGCCTGGTGTGGGTAATTTTTTTTGACGCACACCAGTCCGCAGCGCCGGCTAACGTCATTCCATAAATAAGGCGCCTGCATGGCGCTTTGGAATGGCGTTAGCCAGCGTTAAATTTTTTGACGCACAACTGCGTTGGCGCAGTTGTGCGTCAAAAAGTATAAATATGGCCCTAAGGGGCATATTTATACTCTGTTTGCGCCGGAATTGCGTTGTTTTTTTTTACGCAAATCCGACGCAAAGCTAACTCCATATTTATACTTTGGCGTTAGACCTGTCTAGCGCCAAAGATCTTGGAGTTTGCATCATTTTTTAGCGTGGACACCTACCTTGCGTTAATGATATGCAAGGTAGGCGTTCCCGTCTAAAAAATGACTCCAAGGCATGTGCGCCTTATTTAAACTCCCGTGCAAAAATGACGCACGGGAGTGGGCGGGTCAAAAAAAATGACGTCCAGCCGCTTTTGCGTCATTTTTTAACGCCTGGTCAGGGCAGGCGTTAAGGGACCTGTGGGCTCGGAAGGAGCCCAGAGGTGCCCTCCCATGCCCCCAGGGACACCCCCTGCCACCCTTGCCCACCCCAGGAGGACGCCCAAGGATGGAGGGACCCATCCCAGGGAACTTAAGGTAAGTTCAGGTAAGTAATTTTTTTTAAAAAAAAATTGTGGCACAGGGGGGCCTGATTTGTGCCCCTCTACATGCCACTATGCCCAATGACCATGCCCAGGGGACATAAGTCCCCTGGGCATGGCCATTGGGCAAGGGGGCATGACTCCTGTCTGTGCTAAGACAGGAGTCATTTCAATGGGGGTTGGGAGTAAAAAAAAATGGCGCAAATCGGGTTGAGGCCAATATTTTGCCTCAGACCTGACTTGCCCCATTTTTTGATGCCCAAGCTCCATTTTCCCCTACGCTGGCGCTGCCTGGTGTGGGTTATTTTTTTTGACGCACACCGGTCAGCTGCGCCGGCTAACGTCATTCCATAAATAAGGCACCCGCATGGCGCTTTGGAATGGCGTTAGCCGGCGTTAAATTTTTTGACGCACAACTGCGTTGGCGCAGTTGTGCGTCAAAAAGTATAAATATGGCCCTAACTCTTCAATACAATTCTGGACCTGTGGATTCTCTGCCAAGGAACAGAACTGCTGTTTTGCTGAAGGACTGCCACGCTGCTGGACTGCTTCTCTGGTCAAATACTGCCTTGGTGGACTGCTGCCTTGCTGTGCTGACTACCTGTCTGCTACCCCTTTCGCCTGGGTGAGAAGGACTAGTTCTGTATCTACTGAACCCAGAACCAAGGGCTTCAAGGTCTCGTTGGCTGGCCTCCTGATTTGAGCCTTAGGAGCAGAAGGCCCCAATCAAACTGAACCCAGCATCTGGACTCTGCCTTCTGTGAGTCTACCATGCCAAGTGTTGGCACGCCAGTCCTGGAACCTTTGAAGTGGCCCTAAGGTGCTTTGCCAGCTTCTGTAGATCCAGCAGAATCAACAGATCTCCTCTGCTGTTTGGGGCAATCCTAAGCAGAGCCAAGTAAGGGTGGGCAGAACTCGTGGAGTTCTGTGTGCAGACAGAAATCAGCACATTGCGCTGCCCAAGCTGATTGTTTAGTCCCGGAAGCTTGTTCCACGCTGAAAATTCAGCACTATGCAGTGCGCCAGATGGTGCTGCTGCTTGATTTGGTTTTGCTGCCACTAGAGTAGATTTTCTACTCAAGTGGCAGCTTTCTCAACTTGAATGGTCATGACAGCCTGCATTGGTAAAATCTCTCCGGGTGCTCTCTTAGCACCTGAAAATTGCAGCGGGAGATACCAATTCTCTTGCACTCACCAAATTACAGATGGTGAGCCAATTGTGAGAAAAAACTCTGCTTTGTGATAGAATTTGGCCAGAATTCCATGTTACATGCACAACACGGAGTGGAATTTTTCACCCACCCCTGGAACCAAACCATTGCAATTACTGTTTGGATCAGAACTGTCACAAACACCTAAATCACAGCCCAATAAAAATGCCACTGTGTGACACATTTTTAGTGCAGGCCCTCTCATCCCTAGTCAACGCAGTCTCAACAATGATGATGAACTCTATATCGCAGACTTGCAGCTCCTCAGAGCTGATGCATCACTCCAACTGTGGAGCGCATCCTCTACCCTGAACTTCGCATTGCATGCCCTGGTTGATGGGATCTTCGATGATGACGCAGGACCTCACACTGCAACCACGCTGCATTTATAAACTGATGAATCACTTTAACTGTGTGACTGATCTTTAATGCAGATCCTTTCAATTCTCCACAAACTAGGATTTAAGGTATTTTGTTCAGTGGACCTATCTGGGCCCCTGTAGCTGGCCTGCGCTCCATCACAGTTGGCCTGAACGTGTGACTTTGCCTTGACCCGACATGACCAGATATCCGTGGTTGGTGTTTTACACCTTTTGATGGTATTTTTACTAAACTCTGGAAAATGTAATAATTCAGGTTCGACTGATTGGATGTTTGTTGTTTTGGTCATGTTTCATTTATTATTTTATTATTATTTCTATTTATGTTTTCACTGGGTTACTGTCTCAAGTGTTGCACAAATACTTTATTTGTTGCCTCCGACTTAAGCCTCACTGCACCATGCCGAGCTACCCAAGGATTAAGCAGGGTTTGATTGTGACTTCACCCTAAGAAGAATTGTGGTTGGTGATAGAGAAGGGTTTTACCCCCCCTCAGCCTTTACCCTCCCTCAACCAGTAACCTGTGTCTTGCACTCTCTTGGGGACAGTTACAGGCTTTTTGTCTCCTTGACTGGGTGTTTCTAAACTGCAAGCATTTCAAAAGTTCTAGTGGTTTTTAATAGTAGAGCATATGCATCAGAACACAGTGGACCTACTATGATATCTCTCCTGTGGATGACAGCCAAACAGTACATTGAATTCAAAATTTAGGGTTTGGCAAATGAGTTACTCTGTCACAATGTGACTGGTATACTGTTCGTCTTATTACAAATGCCATAGGATATACTGCACATGTCATACGGCTGACAGTATATCTGTCACTTTCGTGGTTGTGTAACCCATGCACCAAACTCTAAGTCAGGCCCTCAGTGCCTTGTGTACACTGCCTGATACAAATGTATCACAATCTTTCATTGCAACCTGTTGACACCTTATTGGCTAGTTAAATGCCCAAATAAAACAGGTTCTTTGCACACCTATTAGTATACCAGGGTTTTGGTGCAGAACACTCTATTTACAAGGCCCCTTCCTCTATTTTTTTCAATTCATAAATTTTGAGAATCAGAAAGCATTAGAAAACATACACTTTAATAGGTATTTCTATGACCCTAACTTTGACTGCTTCTTGTCATGGAGGACTACAAATACAAAGTGATGTTTGTGGGTATTTAGTACTCTTTTGCTGATCACACTGACCTACTTCTTCTGCCTCGTTAAACCGTTTAAGATGGCCACCAGTCAGCATCATCAAGAACAAGAGCATTAAATACAAAAATAAACACCTAATCCAATCTCCTACTGTATTTAAAATCGCTCTCTCTCCATCTGCCGTCTGATGTGTGTAAACTAAGAGGGATTCTTTTTGGTTGACTTTTCAGGAGTTTGAGGTTATCTAAGTGTTTGCTTCCAAAATAGGTATTCTGTGAGTCATCTTTGAATCCCTTTTTAAGTGATGGCCTAACATGGTGTTCTTTCTCCAAATCACAAAACTTCAAAAAATTCCAGATATAAGCTTATGGGTTGTCAGCTGAGTTTTACAACTCGCATTCAGAAAAATCAGAAACATATTGGCTAGTCTATTTTTCTCTCTGACCATATTTTCAAGCCCTTAATACTCTTCTGGTGTGCACCTATGGCCGGAAGTAAGAATATGTGTGCACAAAATCCTCCAGCATTTTTGCAACTAATAAAGATTTTTAAGAGCCAACCTATGTACTAATAGGTTAGTTCTTAAAAATCCAAATCATGCTGCATAAAAATGTGCACTGCCTCATGAATAATGATGATCACAAATTACGACTCACTACGATCAGGAACCATCACAGCGATGGTGGATTTGTCTGATTGCCTTTCAATAAGGTAAACTTTTTTTGTTTGTTTAAGAGTTGGCTGTGTTAGCTTTTATCACTTGCAATTCTCCAACAAGCTTTATATCCATTCACAAAGGGGAAGGGGTCCCACTTTTGAGGTGTTGGTAAAATAGCAATATTGCACTAAGATTGCAGCAAAACATTAATATATTAGATACTGATTGAGTATTTGAAGGGAACACCTAGAAACATGGCTCTTCCAGATACTGAATTGATATCCATTCAAAATCCTATCTAAGGAGTTTGAAAAACGTTTCTGACTCCTAAAAGGGAGTTATTACATACGAGAAAGCCTTGTAACAGTTGCAAATTTCATAGTGGAGCATCTGTGACTAATAAAATATACAGTATACCTGGCCTTAATTAGCCATATCTACAGATTCCTATACCAGGACTTTTCTTATGGGTTACCAAAATCTAACCTCAAGAGAAGTATGCTAGACAAAGGTAGTCCTAAAACACTGTCAACATTGATAAGGTACGATTCATTTCAAATTTACCAAATCAGTGTTTCTGTAGCTATTTCTTATACTGGTGTTTTCTACGTTGGTTGTGCCAAATTCCGTGAAACATGGGTGTGCGATCTAGGGGTGTATTGGAAAACAGGAGTGTACTCAGAATTTCGATCAGGTAATTAAAGTAACAAAAAACTGTGAAGTCCATAAACTTTACTAGCTATAAAAACAAATAATGCAATTATGCACTAACTGCAACCATATTCATATATACACATGTATAGACAGGTGACCAGCATTAGATAGAGTCAATGTATGGTACAAAGCCATGCAGATTTAAATATATGCAATAAATAATAATAGATCAGCATAATGTCTAAGGTTCTGATTTAGAACTTCACTGACAAGTTGCACCCTCACATACATGAGGGATAGCCTTTCCACCTTAGTACAAGTGCATTATATCCTAATGTACTTGTGAGAAGGCAGACAGGATGTCAGTCACTTTTGGCCCTCGCCATGCACTGCTAATTACCCCACAAATTATGGCACTCATGACATCTCAATATCATCATTGATAATATCAATGTAATATTGGAAGTAACATTTTTGATGAAAAAAACTTGCATGGCAGGGATGTAAGCGTGTATTAATAGTTAGGTTAGGGCATGAGTTATAGTTACTTGAGATAGCTCTAACTATAACAGGTGAATTTCTATTGTTTTGCACGTTTAAAATGTGAGCCTAACTATAACGTCCCTGTAACCTTTTTTTTTTGTGTGTGAATATATATATATATATATATATATATATATATATATATATATATATATGTATATACTGTATATATATATATGTCACACTTCGGTAAATATGGTGGACGTGAGAACAGGCCCTCTCTGCATTATTAATCTACACACTTTACCACTACTACCAAATGCTTCTGCTCTCTCCCTTAACCATGGTGCAATTGGCCTACACCAAATGGGCACATTCATTTTTGCAAGTGAATGGTACAACACTGGATCTGCAACACGCATTGTGCCACACAATAAAGTAGCCTTTGAAAACATGTCTGAGGCCTATCATTACAGTTTGTAGTGAAGTTTTAAACTGCCATTTTGACCTTGCAAACCAAACCTTTTTGCCAAGCCTAACTTTCCTTTTTAAAACATGTAATTTACCCCTAAGGTAGGCCCTTGAGGCCAATAATGCATTGCTCTTAAAAGATGCAACATGTAGATTTAAGTTTTACATATACTTGTAGTGACAAACTCCAGAATTTGTTTTTCATTATTGCAAGGCCTATCTCTCCCTTGAAATAACATTGAGTTACCATTTTACACTTAATAAATGGCAACCTATGTTTGGGAGCTGATAGGAAAATAATGCTTACACTCAAATAGATTGTAATTCAAAACTCCCTTTAAAAATAAAGTCAGATTTTAAAACACATTTCTGAAAAGGCCACTTTCAGAAAGTTGTCATTTTCTTGTATTGACTAGGCCCTTGACTCTTTGCCAGCATCAGAGTGACCTCCTCTACCAAAAAAATCAAAATTGAAGTTTTGAGTGAAGGGACCCATTCAGGCCAAGACTGAGCTGCCTACAATGACTGGCAATACAAAGCTCTGGTGAACCTGACTCTTTGTGCTACAGTGGCCATCAATGATGGAGCTGGGACTTTAAATATATATTTGGTTTACAGCATAAATCCTACCAAATCATATGGGTGAACGTCCACGTTCTTACTGGCCTGAAGCAGATGGACCCTGGCTGTAAGTAAGAAGTAATCAGAAACAGTACATCAAAATCAATTCATTCATCACAGTTTCAATTGTAATATTTAGGAGTCAATGATGAGAGTTGGTATGAGTTTCATAGCTTTATTAAAAATCTTTTGGTACATAAATCTTTATTGAGCATCAACAGAGGAAATCAGTCAGTTAATCAGTACAAATCATTATTATCAGAACAAATGCATAAAATGTGTTCCATAAACGATAAATCCGAACCCTAAGCTATGGCGAATGAGAGAAAAGAGTCAGTCAGAACAAATAAAGAGTTCTAAATTTGAGAGGTGAAAGCATGAAGCTTTAGTATTACATTTCTTATCATCAAGCATAACATCACATATAGGGAGGTTCAAGAAAGTCAGTAGAGTCTCAGAGCAGCTGAGTTTCAGGCAAGGGATACAACGGGTCTCAGAATGAATCTGAGAAGTTTTAGCAAAGAGTCTGGGTCAGAACAGATCTGAAGTGAAGTTCCCTTTCTACTCTGGGAACACATAAGTTAGAAAGTTTCATGTCAATGGTTTGCAACAAGTTGTATCCATCTTCGGTTACTCCAGCCAATCAACTAACAGTGTCATTATGGAAACAGGAAAGCTTACATCATCTAAGCAGTCTAAAGATAATGACTAACAGAAATTAATCTTTAAGAAGGAAACTTTTTTTATACATTTGGCAGGTCAAGGTATGATTCCCAGCATTCACTTACTACAAGACAAAAACAGTTCATGGTTAGGCATCTACATTAGTAAAATGAGGCAGTGATTTTCCCACTCATCTAAACTAAAAGATCTTGTTGTTCATATGAAATATTCTATGGAAGTTAAACTAAACATTTTATTACTTTACTTTATTATATTTTATGAAAACTATACATATAGGAAGGTCAAAGTATAGCAATTTCTAATAACTTGTTCTATCTCAACACATTTGCATCATTACAAGTTTAACAATAAGTCAGACCTTTGTTAAATGAAGAGAAAATGCATTCCACAGCCTTTAAAACATAACATTGCTAGCTATGAAAGACTGTGAAAGGCTACTGCTCTCACTTGCATTTAAAATACAGTTTTTCGCCTGAGGCCTACATGTTATCCCTACATGTTAATTCTACATGTTAATTCCATTAATTTTCATCTTGATTTTCATTATTTAAAAATCTCCTACACCGGGAAGACCGTCATTGTGAGATCTGCATTTCATGCTACAGCAACAACAGCCAGAAGTAACCGCCAAAGTGAAGCTGCAGCAATGACCATCCACAGCGCTCTTTGCCTGCTCTTTACGCTATAATGGCAACCATCTGCAGTGCTCTTCTTGCGGCCACAAATTGGACTCTTCATGCAGGACTTTGAGAAGATAACTTGAGAAGATAAATCTTTCAGCTGGACTAAGCTGCTCTCCTGACTTGGCCCACGCTCCATTACAATGTGCCTTAACTTGTGACTTTAATTTAATGTACTTGTATACTTAGTTTTATTTCCTATTTACCTAGTTTGGAATGTGAATATGTATTATTTTCTACATCTTAAAATACATTCATAAAATTAACATTTGTTATCTTTCCAATTACAGAGGCACACATGTTAATATCACCTATTATCAGATTAATACAAACAATTGATGTAGTAATTCATTAAGATGACTCTGGTTCATGCACCATGTACACTAGTGATCAAAAGACAACAAATTATATTCTCATTCCATTTTCCTTATTGTTTTGGATATCTTGACTCTGATTTTTGGAATGGTTGTCATCCTTAGAATGACCCAGTTGCTAACGTTTCTGACCTTACATGAATCAAGATTTTACAGTGATTTGGAATACTGTATAAAGTTTACTCTTATATCATTCTCAGTAATTAGACAATATAAGCAATAACAAGTACAATTTTTCTCCACATAAAACACAATAATATGATCTTTTGGTCAACCTGTCTTTTGTCAAGAGAGGCTAGATTATTTTAAAGGCGAGCTACTACCAACAGTAAGCATCTCCACCTGTGTTCCCAAGTGAGCACAGGAGTCTTACTTGAAAGTACAGATCCACTCTGCTACTGGTATCTTAGGCACATATTTATGTACATTTTGCATCACCCTTGTGCCATGCAAGGGGGAGCAAGGGTGGCTCAAAACCTAAGTCAGATTTATCAAGCCACGCAAAGCCACCTTGAGTGGCCCAATATAGCTTGATGAACTGAGATTAACGTAATAAAGCACAGATTACTGCATTGCATTACCCTGCCTGAGAGAGGCTTTCCATGAGTGTATGTATGGGAGTTCCCATGCATCCACCCATGGATTTTGGTGCATTCCCAGATTTGCCATTATTGTGAGACCTGGGAATGTGTCATGATGCTAGACCTCCACAGGGGAAGCCTAACAAGGAGAAATGTGTATTTTTTCCCTCCTTTTTTCCCCTCTCTGCAGCATATATAGAAAGAGGAAACAGAGTCAGAGGATTGTGTTTATGCAGGAAGGTGTGCCTTCCTGCAGAAAAAAAGTCCTGTCTGCAACACATGCACCCTTGCACTATGGTGCAAGGGTGACTCCATTGGTGCTAAGCAGGACACTCTGAGCTTGTGCACCGAAAACACAGGAATGCAGCATATGATGTAAAATATAGCACAATCCTGTCCTTTCCCTAGCATGCAGCGCATCAATGTAGATTGCTGCTCAGTGCAATTTCTTGATAAATATGCCCCCTAGTCACATGATCCCAACTCTAATCATTATTTATTTTGTTTAAATTGTAGTATGCTGTAGGAAAATGAGTTTATGCATGTTTAACCTTGAAAAGCAACAACAGGCCTTTCATGGCCTTATTGGATCTAATGGGATAAAAAATCTTGTGTTATAATAAAATCAACTTTTGCCAAAACAATGTTAAAAAAAAGATGACGTGGAAAAAATTAAATCAATCGTACAGTAAGTGACAAAACACTCTGTGCTGTTAGTAGTGCCGAAATCAGGTGTCACATTGTCTGCTAAAAATAAATTAAGGCCCGATTGTAAGAGTGCCTAGCCCCTTTCCAACGCCACATTAGCATACTTCCCATATTTACAAAGTGTTGCAATACATGCATTGTGCCACTTTGCAACCCCTTGTGCCACATTATGCCTGTGACAGGCATAATGTATGCAAGGGAGTGTTACCCTGTTGGAGGGGCTGAAAAAATGGCACATAATTTTTCCTGGGATTTTGAATACCGGCTCAGAGCAGACGTTAAAAGGAGGCTCCCATTGGTTTCATTAGGCCTCTGGATGCTTTGCAAGATTAGAGTCAACAAAACGCCGAACTAGTGTCAACAGTTATGATGCTAGTTCCCTAACTACTGCCATGGTGTGCCATATTTTAAATATGGCGCACACATGGTGGCGTTGTACTAGGTGCAGCACCCCTTTTCATAAATCTGCCCCTAAATGTATTATTTGTTCGAAGTAGAGCAAACCAGCAAAGTGACTTCCTTTTTTTCACAGGCAAAAAATATATCACCCTGTGTGTACTAGTTGTGAGCTATAATTCTGCTCCACGATTTTTGTCTGTTTATGTACAAGTAGTTCTACCAAGTATATAACAAATGGGAAATAATGTCATAGCTATAGTTAATAGAAAACAAAGGCATTAGAAGTTGCACAATAATTGTGAGTGGGAAATCCACAATAGAAATTACTGTTTTTATACAGAATCACCTCACTATTATTGACCTGAAATCAAAATAAAAAAAATGAGGTGCAAAATGACTTCACCTATTTCCCAGTGTTTCCTCATTTCCTTCATCCACTAATTCTGAGTGCGATTAAGCCGCACCACTAGTAATCCCATTTCAGTCTAACACTATTATTTGCACAAAATATGATGACAGTTTAATTTATAATCTAAGCCACAGTATTAATTTTATTATAAATATTGGCAAACAAATTATCACCTCACGACAGAGACTTGAGTACATATTTTTCGATAGCAACTCAAAATTGAAGGATCAAAAACCTCCTGTCTTTTAGAGTAAAGAGAACATTAAGCAAAGACAAATTCAAATTGAAAATTAATAATGGTGCTGGTTGTTGAAGTGTGCTCAACAAAATGTGTTATGAAAAAATTCACAAAATGATGTAAATGTGCATGAAATATGGAACATTATGGAAATGGTGTGAATGGAGGTGATACTTCTTGCCAAAAAACTCATTTGAGATACCACCAGTATACTGGTTCGAGACAAAAATGTCTCTTGGTGAGCAAAAAACTTTGTACACGGCAAGAAAAACAAGCATTTGTAATGCAATGGGTCTCGCGTTTGCTCGAGTTAGAGCTATTAGCGTTGTAAATTCCTAGCTGGACTTTTCTTGCCACATGAATTGAAAATGGATAGTAAAACAGTTGACATAAGCAAGCCAATTCAATGTGCCATGGCCCACATGAGCTCAATGGAGAGAGACAAAAGGAAAAAGAAGTTAGCTCACAGTCAAACATATTGACCAACGTACAATTATCCATGTAACAGGGTCGATGGCAAAGGCTGTAACAAAACTGCCCCAAGGAGCGACAAACATAAAGTATTTACCAATGATTACAAGGGGTTTTTGAAAGATAAGCCCATGAACGAGTGATAATGATAGGTGTGCAGTGGGTGTGGTTAAAAGGCCACAGATAGTTACAACACATCACAGCACTTGCGCACTTGACCTAACAATGTGCAAAATTGTATAGTGTGAAGTTTCATGACTTTCACAAGTCAAATTAAAACTTTGCATAGACTTAATTCTACCCAAGTCCCATGCAGATATGGGGCCAGATATATGAGAAAAGTGGTTTGTGCTTTCCTAATAGCAAATATTTGTGATTCGCTATTAGTAAATCACAAACTGCGATGTACTACAGTGTCTCAGACACTTTTAGTGATTCCCAAATGGGTCACAAGGGACCTGCCTCATCAATATTCATGAGGCAGGTCACAATTTGCGACCCATTGGGAATGGTCACAATTGCAGGGATGGTGGCCTGTTGGGGTCAGCAGACCACCATGTCAGTGATTGCTTTTTAAATAAAGCAATGCTTTTTTGTAAAGGATGCATTACAAAAACAGAGTTGAAAAGTTCTCTTTTTATTTTTTAAGAGGAGGCATTGGTCCTTGAGAACACTGCCTGCTCTTAAAAACTGTTTTCACCCACATTCACAAAGGAGAAGGGGTCCCTTGAGGACCAATTCACATTTACGAATGGGTTACCACCTAAGGAGTCAGTAAAATATGAATGTTTCATGACTGAATTCTGGTTGCAAAACATTCATAAAAGCCAGTGCTGTTCGGTATTAGAAAGGGATTACATAAACACGCCTCTTCCTAATACCGAATCACAAAAGCAAAATGCGATTCGGTAATGTTGCTGAGTTGCATTTTGCCTTTCGTACTTTGCAAATGCATTTTACTGGTCTCAATTCTTCATACATCTGGCCCATAGTTCCTTATAACAGGATTATTTTTGTGAAACATTGAATAAATTACATTACTTAAGTTTCTTACACAGGCACAAGAGCATAGTGAGCTAAAGTGTAATAATTCTGTTTAGGTTGAACCCTCCTCTCCACTCAGTGTACCCAGAAGTTAGGCAATAAAATAATGCAATGTAATAAGCCTCCCTACACACCAACAGCTACTTTATATTGCCGTCTCTTAATACATTGATGATTCATTTTATGGCAGCAGAAAATAGCAGGAGGATGTTGGTGATTTCCTGGAAGAGAATCGTAAAATGCATGACGTTAGCTACTCTCGCTTGTATCCCTTTTACTAAGAGTTGTTTTAGAACTAAAAAGCTGGTCTCTTCTACCTTAAAATGTATAAGAGGGGAAGCAGAACATATGCAGAACATATTCAGGAGGTACCACTGGAGAGAGCATGTTGTGCTGCCATGAAGACAACTAGCAGAAACCAGGAAAAATAGACGTTTGGTTGTGGTCCTGATGGAGGTTGCTGAAAAGTATGGTGGTCATTCTGACCCTGGCGGTCTTTGACCGCCAGGGCGGAGGACCGCGGGAGCACCGCCGACAGGCCGGCGGTGCTCCAATGGGGATTCCGACCGCGGCGGTAAAGCCGCGGTCGGACCGGCACCACTGGCGGGGTCCCGCCAGTGTACCGCGGCCCCATTGAATCCTCCGCGGCGGCGCAGCTTGCTGCACCGCCGCGGGGATTCCGACCCCCCCTACCGCCATCCAGATCCCGGCGGTCGGACCGCCGAGATCCGGATGGCGGTAGGGGGGGTCGCGGGGCCCCTGGGGGCCCCTGCAGTGCCCATGCCACTGGCATGGGCATTGCAGGGGCCCCCGTAAGAGGGCCCCTACATGTATTTCACTGTCTGCTGCGCAGACAGTGAAATACGCGACGGGTGCAACTGCACCCGTCGCACAGCTTCCACTCCGCCGGCTCGATTCCGAGCCGGCTTCATCGTGGAAGCCTCTTTCCCGCTGGGCTGGCTGGCGGTCTGAAGGCGACCGCCCGCCAGCCCAGCGGGAAAGTCAGAATTACCGCCGCGGTCTTTCGACCGCGGAACGGTAACCTGACGGCGGGACTTTGGCGGCCGGCCTCCGCCGCCCGCCAAGGTCAGAATGAGGGCCTATATCTCCTACAGAAATCTGTTGTATGGGACACACATGGGGTTTCTAAAGATTTGTGGATGTCTGAAACACCAGAACCTAAGACACAAAACTTTTCCTACAAATTCTGACAGTATTACATTTGTAATGACAACTGTTTTCTATGAAAACAGCTGTTTTCTAAACATGGACATTTGCGCTCATAAGTGAACTGTGATTTAAAAGACACATTTTTCCAATACCTAGCTTTTCTTCCTTAAAGGAGCATTTCACAGTCATGTTGCCAACAATAAATGCACTGTTCATCTTCTATCTCTTTTTTAAAAGTACCACCAGGTCACTGCTGTACTGAAACTCTTGTATTAGAAAGTGCTTTTAGCCTTGAAGCTTCCGCATTCATTTGTTATACCCCTCGTACATGCATTAGATTCAGTTCTGCCATTGTAATCACTGTGGTCTTTTCTTTCTCGACTAAATTGATTTGAGAAATTTATCATGTTTATTACTTAACTTTAATTTTGTTTGTGACACTGCTGTTTGTCTACTACATACACCTTTTCTGAGGAAGGCCTGTTTGCTTATGCCATAGTAGAAAGGGTAAAGACGGGATTTGTCCCAGACATTACTTTTAGATGTTCAATTGTGTAACTTTGTGGGAGTTCAGTCCTAAACAACAAGACTGAGGCTACTCCCTCCCATAGCAATACATTTAGCTCCCAGTATTGCAGATTGACAAAGCAGACAAGGTACTTTTTATTGAAACCTTGAACAAATTACCTTGATATAGGGCCTGATTCTAACTTTGGAGGACAGTGTTAAACCGTCCCAAAAGTGGCGGATATACCACCTACCGTATTACGAGTCCATTATATCCTATGGAACTCGTAATACAGTAGGTGGTATATCCGCCACTTTTGGGACGGTTTAACACCGTCCTCCAAAGTTAGAATCAGGCCCATAGTCTCTTACACAAGCACAAAAACATAGGCCCTCATTACAACCCTGGCGGTCGGTGTTAAAGCGGCGGTAAGACCGCGAACAGGCCGGTGGTAAAAAAAATTGAATTATGACAGCGGCGGAAACCGCCAACAAAGACAGCCAGTTTAACACTCCAACTGCCATGGCGGTACAAACAAACAGCATGGCGGTCACCGCTAACAGACAGGCGGAAGACAATGTATCGCCCACACCATTATGAGAGGCCAATCCCCCACCTTTTCTGGGGCGGATTCAACGCGAACAAAAATACGGCGGAAACTGGACTTGGAAGGGAAAACTCCCACCTCGACACACCCCACGAGGAACCAGGACGCCATGGAGCCGGAACTCCAAATTCTACCTGCGATTGTCTTCCTGCTCCGACGGCGGCGACGACCACGGTGAGTACTGCACCTACGACACAGGGAAGGAGGTAGGGAAAAGAAAGTGACACACACACGCAACACCCCCACCCCCACCCTCACCCACAACAACATACACACTAATACATGCTGCAACATTACATTTTCACCCCCAAAACCCCCCTGGAAGAACGCAAGGACAAAAAGAAATGAGGTGAACGATTGTAATCAGTAAAAATCCATTAGTCAAAAATATATGTACACTGTTAACAAATATGTACACCAAGAATTCAAGTCCAGGTACTGCACCTACATAGTCCGTGGACCACTGGGCCCAAAATGCATGGGCGAGGCCCACACTCAATACCCGATCCAAACGGAGCGAACACTGCAGGGGCATCAGATCGAAATAAAACAGGCACCTCAGCGTGAAGGGAAGGGGGGGTACCTCAGCTGGATGAGTGCACGACGCCAGCTCCATGAGGGGGCTCCATGCCCACTGCTTTATCCTGGGGAGTGCAAAGCCACAGTCTCTCAAGTCTCTCCAGTGGGTGGTTTGCCCACTGCTTTATCCTGGGGAGTGCAAAGCCATAGTCTCTCAAGTGCCTCCAGTGGGTGGTTTGCCCACTCCTTTATCCTGGGGAGTGCAAAGCCACAGTCTCTCAAGTCTCTCCAGTGGGTGGTTTGCCCACTGATTTAGTCTGGAGAGTGCAAAGCCACAGTATCTCAAGTCTCTCCAGTGGGTGGTTTGCCCACTGATTTATCCTGGGGAGTGCAAAGCCACAGTCTCACAAGTGGATAACAGTCTCCACTGGTTCTGGAGGGGGCGTTGTGCCCAGAGTGCTTCATCCTGCCAAGGACTGAGGTAGTGGATGTCATTCTCCACTGGTTCTGGAGGGGGCTTTGTGCCCAGAGTGCTTCATCCTGCCAAGGACAGAGGTAGTGGATGTCATTCTCCACTGGTTCTGGAGAGGGCTTTGTGCCCAGAGTGCTTCATCCTGCCAAGGACAGAGGTAGTGGATGTCATTCTCCAGTGGTTCTGGAGGGGGCTTTGTGACCAGCGTGCTTCATCCTGCCAAGGACAGAGGTAGTGGATGTCATTCTCCACTGGTTCTGGAGGGGGCTTTGTGCCCAGAGTGCTTCATCCTGCCAAGGACTGAGGTAGTGGATCTGACACTTCACTGACGGTGGGGCAACATGGAAGCTGTCCAGGCCCCTGGAACTGACCACCAGCCTCGTACGACTGACCACTGGGGATGGCAGCCATGTCTGCAGTGGTGCCACTGGCGGTGCTGGCGGCGGTCTCAGTAGCGGCGGTGCTTGCGGCACTCATTGGGCAGCGGTGCTGGTGGGGTGCTCACTGAGCGTGCTGCTGGTGGCGGTGTCCTGGGCGGCAGTGCTGGTGCGGGGTTCACTGAGCGTGCTGCTGGCGGTGGGGTCCTGGGCACGGTGCATGGGGTGGCGCCAGTGGCAGTCATGTCCGCCGTGCAGGTTGGCGGCGACTTCCCTTTCTTTCTCTGGCCCTTCCCCACCTTGGATTGTGGCGCAGCTGTCTTGCCACTTCCAACTGTTGTCCTGGCTGAGCCCTTGGTGGCAGGTGTTTTGGCCTTCTCCCTCTGGGTTGTGGGCAACTTCTTTTGTTTTGGAGGTGGGGGAATGTCCTTGGCCTGGCACCTTGGGACACTGGCTGCCCTGCTGCTTGGCACACTCCAGATGCCGGTTACTGCTGTCACCACTGTTCCCGGTGATGTGGTGGCTGAGGTGCTGGGTTGGGACCTGGAAAGGCCGGCCCTAGGGGACGGAATGGGTGGGGGAGGTGAAGGAAGAGGTCAAGGTTTGACACAAAAAGTTTTTTAGACACACTGGGACAGGTAGATGGAGGGGGTTTGGGAGTGGAGGAAGAGGTAGTGGTTGTAGGAGGTGCTCATTTGCTGACTTTGGGTGAAGGTGCATGGGCTGGAGGCTGTCGTGAGGTGGATGGCTGTTGGGTGCGTGTCTGACTGCATTTGTGTAGTTTGGGAGGAGGGCCCACAGACACACTGGGAGAGGACACAGGGGATGTGTGAATGGTAGTGGGGGTGGTGAGTGCACGCGAGCGGTGTGTGGTGATGGGCGTGCTGGTGATGGACGTAGTGGCTGAAGATGTAGTGCATGCAGGTGTGAGTGGAGACATGACAGGGAGGGAGGAGGGAGACGTGGAGGAGGGGGACACAGTGGAGGCAGTGGCTGTTGTATGTCTGCATGGGTATGATGCTTGTGTGAGTGCCTGTGGGATGTGTGGTGCTTACGTTTGCCAGAGCTACTCTTGTGTGATGAGGTGTGTGCATGCTGGTCTGATGGTGTGCTTGGAATAGGCTGAGGTACTGGGGATGGGTGGAGGAAGTTGGAAGGGGGAGGCTGGACACAGGGGCAATGGCTGGCATCAGTGCTGAGGCCATAGTCTGAAAAGCTTGCTGTTGGGCTGCCTGACCAGAATGAATGCCCTCCAGGTATGCATTTGCCTGTTGCAACTGCCTCTGTACACCCTGGATGACATTCAGAAGAGTAGACTGCCCAACAGTGAGGGATCTGAGGAGGTCAATGGCCTCCTCACTGAGGGCTGACTGGGGCAGGGGCTGAGGTGCCGGGGCAAAGGAGATGCCCACCCTCCTGGGTGAGCGGGCACAGGGTATACGCTTAGGGGCTGCTGGGAGGGCGGTGCTGGTAGGGGGGGAGGCGGCTGTACCTGTAGATGCGGTGGGCACAGACGGGCCCGCCACCGCATGGGAGCTCCCATCAGAGGAGGAGTCGCTGGTCTCAGCTCCTGTCTCCGTCATGGAGCTCCCCTCGCCCTCCGTCCCACTGGTGAATTCTGAGTCCGTAGTCTTGCCCTCCAGGGCCATGTGGGATGCAGCTCCCTCCTGCTCCGGTGGCACAGCTCCTCCGTCTGATGATGCTAATGCACACAAGAACAGGGAGACAACAAAAAGGGGGGGAAGAAAGTAGAAAGATATGTTCAGTGCATGCAATACCGCTACCGTTGACGGACACTACAGACACAGCAGCCCTCTGCACTACGCCATGCACTTAGAGTTCCCTAATTAATCACAGGGACATGGGGTACAAGGCCTATGTCTGATTGCTGCACACATGGAAGTCACAGGAGCCTGACTAGGTGTAGTTGTCTCTGAACACTGGTGGGGTGGAGGGCCACATGGCCTGCCTTATGAAGGGACCTTGCCTACAAAACTCGACCTGGCCTAGGGGAACCCACAGTCTACCTCCCCCACCCAGACACCTCCAATGCGCGCTGAACCAGATGGATGTGACGGTACTCACCCCCTTGTGGCTGCTGTGATGCCCTCAAGTGCCCATCCAACTCCGGATACGCCACCGCCAGGATCTGGAACATCAGGGGGGTCATGGTGTGACGGGCCATCCCCAGCTGGGCCTCCGCCGTTTTCTTGCTCCAGCGGCAAATGTCCTCCCATCTTTTATGGCAGTGGGTGCTCCTTAAGTGGTGGACCCCCAAGGCCCAGACGTCCTTGGCGATGGCACGCCAAATATCCTTCTTCTAGTGGGCGCTGACCTACAGGAATAATTCAGGGGAAAAGGAAAAACTATAACCGTGCGGACCGTCACAGTCATTGGCCCATGTTCCCACCCTTGTCCTGACGCACATACACTCACTGTCGTTTCATGCATGCCTCATCCCCCCCCCATCTCCCATCCACACTACTCCAAACAGGCATTGCCCATACAGTATGCTCACAGTGTACTCACCTGTTTGTCTGGAGGACCGTAGAGTAACATGTACTGGGGGAGGACTCCATCCACTAGTTTGTCCAACTCCTCCGATGTGAAGGCAGGGGCCCTTTCCCCCGACACTTGAGCCATTGTCGCTTCCAGACTGAGGTCACAGCAGCACTTGCAGTGTAGGTCCTCTCCTGTCAAAGATCAGGTATCAAGTGAGTGAACAGACAGAAAATGGCGGTCATGTCCACGGAGGTGCATACCGTCACCGCCGGCGTACATCGTCATTGGCTCCTGGGATCCATAGGGTCCAATGTTAACCAATGCAGGATTGCACCGCGGTCTTCGACCGCCTACTGCGACGGTGTACAACGCCAGCGCAGTTACCTCATATCCCCTTGTCCCACATTACAGGTCAGGCAGCCGCCATTTCAGGGGGCCACATGGCATTAATTTTAAATGCGTCACACATATCTAGGCCTTGCATACACACTAAGACAGGCACATAGCGGATTGACAAATGTGTACAATAAAGTTGTTTATTTCGTACCTCAGTGTTGGCTGACCCTCTGATCACTGTTCTCATCCATAGAGCACGTCCGCTGGGGAAGGTGAGGAGATGGCGGCATACTCCGGTGTACAGACCGCTGGTGGACCTGTCGACAATGGAAGAGCGACAACTAATAGTCACCTACAGACTTGATCGGGCCACAATCCAGGAACTGTGTGCCCAGTTGGAGCCAGACCTGATGTCAGCTATCCGCCATCCCACAGGAATCCCCCCCTCTAGTGCAGGTCCTGTCAGTACTCCATTTCCTGGCAAGTGGGTCCTTTCAAACAACAGTGGCCATTGCATCAGGGATGTCCCAGACAATGTTCTCTAACGTGTTGTCCAGAGTGTTGTCTGCCCTGCTGAAACACATGCGCAGCTACATCGTGTTCCCTCAGGTGGAGGATTTGCCTACAGTAAAAGATGACTTCTATGCCCTGGAACATATCCCCAACATCATAGGTGCCATTGATGGGACACATGTGGCCTTGGTACCCCCCGCAAGAGTGAACAGGTGTACAGAAACCGAAAGAGTTACCATTCAATGAATGTGCAGATGGTGTGTTTGGCCGACCAGTACATCTCCCATGTGAACGCCAATTTTCCTGGCTCAGTGCATGACACTTACATTCTAAGGAATAGCAGCATCCCTTATGTGGCGCGGCAACTCCAGGGGCACTGTGTGTGGCTAATAGGTGAGGACAAGGACCCTACACAGTGTGAATAGTTGTCTGGGTCTGGGGTTGCCCCTAAGGGTTAGTGTGTGTCTAACAGTTGTCCCTCGACATTTGCAGGTGACTCTGGCTACCCCAACCTGTCATGGCTGCTGACCCCAGTGAGGAATCCCAGGACAAGGGCAGAGGAACGCTACAATGAGGCACATGGGCAAACTAGGAGGGTTATAGAGAGGACTTTCGGCCTCCTGAAGGCTAGGTTCAGGTGCCTCCATATGACAAGTGGTTCCCTATACTACTCACCAAAGAAGGTGTGCCAGATCATCGTGGCCTGCTGTATGCTGCACAACTTGGCTTTGAGACAACAGGTGCCTTTTCTGCCAGAGGATGGTCCAGAAGGAGGTCTATTGGCAGCTGTGGAGCCTGTGGACAGTGAAGAAGAGGAGGCAGAAGAAGAGGACATAGACAACAGAAACACTGTCATCCATCAATACTTCCAGTGAGACACAGGTAAGAAGACCTCACTGCCTCCTACATCTGATACAATTGTTCGACCTCTCATCTGTCTGTCACTTTCACCCAGTGTATGGACCCTGATTTGTCACTTTCCCTTTAGATTTCACAGATGTGGGTCCCACTGTGTGACCTCTGCTATGTTACCTCATGGACTAGAGCTGTGTGACAGAGGTATGTTGACAATACAATGGACATTGCTATTTCCCTCAGTTATTGCTCATAAACAATTGTGAAAGCACAGACTGATTCCAGATTGTTTTGTGATTTAAGTGTGTTTATTTAAGTACTAAATAGTGGAGGGGGTTGTAAAATTGTCAGGGGTGATGGTGGAGGAATGTCCATGGCAGAGTCCAGTCTATTTGTCTCACAGGTGCATTATCCAAACGGGCATAGGAAGTGGAGCTAGGGCAGTTTAAGGATGGACAGGGTGACAAAGTGGGACAGAAGAATGACAATCAGGGTGGTCTCATTTCGTGGCGGGGGTCTTGGCATTGTTCTCTGTCTTTGTCCTGGATCTCAAGGACCACTTGCGGGGTGGTTCTCCATCTGCAGGGGGTGTGGTGCTGGTGTCGTGGTCCTGTGGCGGTGCCTCCTGTCCACTAGCACCGGCGGAGGTGGTGGGCAGTTCATCGTCCAGGCTAGTGTCAGGGGCCCCTTGTTGTGCCACAGTGTCCCTCCTGGTGCTCACGAGGTCCTTCAGCACCCCTACAATGGTTCCCAGGGTGGAATTGATGGATTTGAGTTCCTCCCTGAACCCCAAATACTGTTCCTCCTGCAGCCGCTGGGTCTCCTGAAACTTGGCCAGTACCGTTGCCATCGTCTCCTGGGAATGATGATAAGCTCCCATGATGTTGGAGAGGGCCTCGTGGAGAGTGGGTTTCCTGGGCCTGTCCTTCCTCTGTCGCACAGCAGCCCTCCCAGTTCCCCTGTTTTCCTGGGCCTCTGTCCCCTGAACTGTGTGCCCACTACCACTGCCCCCAGGTCCCTGCTGTTCTTGGGGTGGTGGGTTAGCCTGGGTTCCCTGTAGTGGTGGACACACTGCTGCTTGACGTGTCCTGGGGACAGAAGTATGGGCCCGCTAGGTGGGTGCTGTGCTGGTGTTTCCTGAGGGGGGAGGCTCTGTGGTGGCCTGTGACTGTGTGAGGGGAACTGACTGTCCTGAGGTCCCAGATAGGCCGGGCTGGTCATCTAGATCCAGTTGGACAGAGCTGCTGTCATCACTGTGGGCCTCCTCTGTGGGGGGAGTGGACATGTCTGGAACCTCCTGTCCAGTGACGTTGGGTGGAGGTCCTGCAGGGGTGTAAAGGCATGATTATTGCATCTGTGTGTGCCATGGTGTGCAATGGGTGGGTGACTCTGTACCCCAGTGCTTCCATTCCAGTGTAGGACCTTGTGTGATAATTGTTTAGGGGTCTGTGTGGGTATGTGTAGTGGACATGCATTGGTGATGGGTGTCCATGCTTTGTTGTTGCGTGCAGGGCTTGGTGTTGGGATGTGTGGTTTGTGATAGTGGGACATATGTGAGGAGTTGGAGTGATGGGGTGAGTGCGAGGGTGGGGGTATGTGATAGCATGCAGGTAGGGTGGGGGATGAAGTAATTAAAGATTTAACTTACCAGAGTCCATTCCTCCAGCTACTCCTGCGAGGCCCTCAGGATGCAGTATAGCCAAGACCTGCTCCTCCCATGTTTTTAGTTGTGGGGGAGGAGGTGGGGGTCCTCCGCCAGTCCTCTGAACTGCAATGTGGTTTCTTGAGACCACGAAACACACCTTCCCCCGTAGGTCGTTCTACCTCTTCCTGATGTCATCCTGTGTTCTTGGGTGCTGTCCCACTGCATTGACCCTGTTCACGATTCTGCGTCATAGCTCCATCTTCCTAGCTATGGTGGTGTGCTGCACCTCTGATCCGAATAGCTGTGGCTCTACCCGAATGATTTCCTCTACCGCTGACCCTGAGCTCCTCCTCAGAAAACCTGGGGTGTCTTTTCAGTGCCATGGGGTGCTGTGGGTGATGTGTGAGGTGGTGTGTGATGTGATATGTGGGGTGATGTTTAGGGGGTGTGGTGTTTTGTGCGTGGATGTGTATGTGTGATGGTGTTGTGTGCCTCAGTATGCTGGTGATGTCTTTGCTTTGCTGTCTCTCTGGCCTTCTTAAAATTTTTGGGTAGTACGGGTTTGTGGGTAATGTGGGTGTGTGTTTTATATTGTATTGGGGGTGTGGGAGTGGTGTGTGTATGTGTATCAGGTGCGTGTATTTTGATTTGTCCAATGTGGTAGTGTTTTGTAAATGTGTGGGTATTTTGAGCGCAGCGGTGTGTACCGCCAATGGAATACCGCGGTTGAAAGACTGGCACGTGGATTCGTGGGTCGTGCTAGTGTGGGCGTATTACTGTTGGCGTGACGGTGGAGGTTTTGTTATCGCCAGTTTATCACTGACCTTTGGTGTGGCGGACTTGTGTGGGTGTCTAGATTTTGGCGGTTTCTGACCTGTGGGTCGTAATAGCAGTGGCGGAATTCCGCAGCCGCGGCGGTGTGTTGGCGGTCTTCTGCACGGCGGAAGTGGCATTTACCGCCAATGTTATAATGAGGGCTATAGTGAGCTAAAGTGTAAAAAGTTTGATTAAGCTGATTGTAGTAAATGTGCAAGGAAATATTGGTTGAGAGTCCTTTATTCCAGTAATATATTCTTGTACAGCAGTACAGCAGTAATAACTCCCAGCTTGCTCTTCACTCTGCAGTCTCCAACCCTCTCTCACCAGCCTTCCTAATCCAACCTAGAATACTCACCTCATCCACATTCCATTCACTCCTTACAAGTCAATCTCTACACTGATCCCTTTAGCTTTATCATTTATGCCACAAGTTAAGCAATACAATATTGAAATGTAATAAGCCTCCTTGCTCTGCAGCAACTACTTTATATTGCTACCTCTTATAGCATTGTTGATTAATATTTTGAGAGAAGAAACTAGCATGAGTAAATTAATGTGTGTTCTGGTGTCAAAAATTGACACAATGACTCATTGTGTGGCACAATATAGCACTAAATGATTGATTTGTATTTAGCATACTTGCCAAAATCTTGCTTAACTACTCAAAAGCAAGCTACCAAATTGCACACACCCCTCATTTGAATTGTTAAAAGCAAGCGTAGTTAGATGCAGAGATACTTGGCCCCATATTTATACTCTGTTTGCACCAGATTAGCGTCATTTGTTTTATGCAAATCCGGCGCAAACTTAACACCATATTTATATTTTGACGCTCGACCTGTCTAGCGTCAAAATATCAGAGTTTGCATCATTTTCTGGATGCGTGAAACCGACTTACATCAATGAGATGCAAGGTAGGCGTTCCCGTCCAAAAAATGACTCAAACACCCGTGCGCCATATTTATCCATCAGTTCAAAAATGGTGCACGGCTGAGAAGGGCACCCAAAAAATTACGCAAAGGCCGATTTGCGTCAAATTTTAACACCTGGGTCAGGGCAGGCGTTAAATTGGGGCAAACACACCACTACGTAAGGAAAACACACACAAGCAACATCATTGCTCAAGAAGGACAGCATGGAGGTGCTACTCATGCAGCATGCCAAATGACGCAGAGCACAGGACGAAGAACAGCAGCTACCACCACACCAACGTGGACCCCAAAAGCAACGCAGAAGGCAGGAGAGGCTCTTCAGAAACAGGACAACCTTCCAGGGCCTCAGGGAACAGGATATCATCCGGAGGTACAGACTCAACTGGCAAGTCATCCAACAGCTGCTGCACTAAATTGAGCCACAGATAACAGCGAGCCTGCAGACACCCCACAATATTCCACCGGAGATCAAGCTGCTAGCTGTCCTGTACATGTTGGCAAGTGGCTCATTCCAAACTACGGGTGCCCTGGTTGCTGGGGTATCACAGCCCTAATTCTCTGCCTTCCTTCCCAAGGTCCTTGATGCTATCATCTCCCTCACACCCCACCCCATCAGCTTCCTCAACACACAGCAGAAGCAGCAGGAGACCAAACAGGGTTTTTACCAAGTACATGGCTTCCCGCATGTACTTGGTTCTATTGACTGCACCCATGTCCGGATTGTACCACCTGCTGCAACCGAGCATCTATACCGCAAAAGAAAGCACACTCACTCCATAAATGTGCAGGCCATTGTTCATCACCAGTGATTGTTCAGTAACATCTTTGCAAAGTATCCTGGGAGTGTACATGATTCCTTCATCTTTCGCCATAGCACCATCAATCAGCACTTCCAGGATGGACGATATGGCAATGGCCTTCTTGTCGGTAAGTCCATAAACCTAGTAATATACACACGGCAGAGCAACCCCGTAGGACACACAATACAAACACCTCTCATTGACACGTGGCCAGGAAAACACTGAGGTGTGACACAGGTAGTTATGGTTGACACCCTGACACAATGGCATACACACCTATGGACAAATGACGGCTGCCAATAACATTAGATGCCACTCAGGAGCTACAAGGGACCAATTTCAAACTACACAGTGACAATGACATGGCCTGCACTGGAACTACAACTTGGAAGATGAACCATTTACTATTACATAAGGCCACTTAGTCAATCCCACACACTCCCAAGCAATAAGTACTGTGGAAGGGGTATGCAATGTGTGTTGCTGCAGGTCAAACACCATGAGACACATAGCATGATGATGATGACTCACATATGGGTGACATGGAAATACAGAGGGAGTACAAACATCACACAACATTCCTAGGGTGACGTTGCCAGCTAGCAATAAGGAAGTGGACTGTGCTATGAACACATATTGATGTGACACTAATGCAAACTGCACACTGCTGCACATACTGAAAGAGCCAATTCTCCATCTAAATAACAGATGTACAGGGAGATGGCCTTTCATGCACATATACGTCTGTGTCCATAAGCCAGTTAGCCAGCTTCCCGAGAGCAAGTTTGTTGGTGTAAGTGCACGGTTGCACATGATCCACTGGCAGAGGGAAACACAAAGGTCTACATAGAACCAAATCACACATGGGACAATTGTGCATTGTCAATACTGAACACCTCAGTGCTGCCAACTTAGGGAAATGTGTTGGGCATTGCCACCAAGCCCAATCACAGGGCCTCACCTCTGGTTTTCATCTGCAATTACTTTTGTTCAAGTGCATGGTATGTCCAGGCCATGTAGTGCAACCATGTAACCATCACATTGGAATCTATTGTGTGTGTAGAAGTATCATGTCCCCTCCAGTGAACGCACACTAAAACATTTTGCTCACTACACAACGCATGGGAGATACACACTGAACTGCAATTTGGAAACTAAACCATAGATATCAGGTCAATGAGCCGAACACAAGTTCTCAAGTCAAACAACCCAGTGCAGAAAGAACCTCACAGAAGCCCAGGATCTCACACAATGAAACAAACACATACGAGTCACAGAAAACACAAGATATCAACTGCCATACTACATGACATTCCTGGTGCAAGTAAAAACAAAGTACTTACTCCTATTTTTTTCTTTCAGCTGATCAGGGTTACGGGATCCAGCCATGGATCATGACCCCATTCCTCACCCCAAGCACAGCAGCAGAGCGTGCCTATAATGAGGCACATCGGAGGACACGCACCATTGATGAACGGACATTTGGCATCCTAAAGTCCAGACTCAGGTGCCTGGACATCACCTGAGGCAGCCTCCTATATTCCCCAGAAATGGTCTGCAAGTTCATATTGACTTGTGCCATCCTGCACAACATTTGTGTTAGGAGGAACTTCTACCTATATGCACCTAAAGAAGAACTGCCTGAAGAGGAGGAGGAGGCAGATGGTGCCAGAGAAAATAAGGGGGAACATCCAAACACAGCTGCAGGAATGCGTCGGAGATAGTTCCAAACTTTTTTCAACAACAGTCACTATAAACACATTGTTACGATATGGAATTAAACTCCTCACTTTATCAGTGAATCCTGCTTGGGTAATTATTTATGCCTCACATGTTCTTTAGGAATCTGAGTATTACCTCAGGGAGAATGTCACAAAGACAAATCTGACTACTTCTGATTTCACATCACATTTGATGCGTATGATTGTACAGCAAACATCAAATACAGTTTGTATAAAAACCATCTTTTATATTTCATATATGAATGGCAAAATCATAGGACCACAGCTATAACAGACATCCATGATGCCAACATGGTCTACTGTAGCACACGACACACAACTATGACATCTTCAATCATAAGGTAAATAAGTGCATCATACAGGCAGTGGATGTGAAATAGCATTGGTAACAGGAATGTATGAACAGGCCATTGACATTAGTAAGTCTCTGCAAGGAGCTTGTGTGTCAAGAGGTCGATCAATCCTGAAAATGGATAGCACAAATGTCCCAGGTATGACAAGCAATGCTCACAAGACATGCCCTGCACAGTCTATCCCTGGTAAATAAGTCCTGCCACAGCCATGTTTTAATTCTCTGCCGTCCCTTCTTTAGAGGGCGCTGTCAATGGACTATCTGTACCCTGGGAATCATCATCAACACTCACACAGACTCCCATTCTGACTCCTTTTGCTTCCCTTTTCTATATGGCATGCCATAGTACAATTACATTAGCCTGCATGGATTTCAGGTCCCATAATGCACTGCCAGGTAGTCGGTAAGACCTGTAATCTTCTCTCCATAGCTTCCCATGGTAAAAGTCCGGTTGGCCCCAAATACAGGATTCTCTCGTAAGAGACTGAAGCTTCACACACCTGTGAGCTCTCTCATGCAGCCCAGCCATTTGACTCTGCCCTGGTCTTGCTGCTGCCTGGAACTGCTTAGAAGCTGCCATTCCCTAAAGCTCCTTGTCGTGCATTGAAGTACAATTCATTTGTGTACCATAGTCCTTGTTGGATTGTGTTACAGTTCTGAGTGGCCCTGAAGCTGTTCTCTGGTTACACAGTGTTGTTCCTGCATGTTCCAGTCAGACTCTGCTCCCTGTTTTTCAGCCTTGTTCATGTTTGTTCCTGACAGAGCCTGCTTCCTGTTAGCCGGACCGGTTCCAGTCTTTGCATCAAAAAGAGCTTGTTTGCGGTGCCTGTATTTGCCTTCTTGTTGGTTCCCGTTAGAAATGGGGTCTTTGGTTGACAGTCAGGTTACCTCCTGTTCAAGCAAGGACCCTCACTCTATTCAGGGTAAAAGAGAATCACCCTCAGCTAACCCCTGCTTACCCCCTTGATAGCTTGGCAGAGCAGTAGGCTTAACTTCAGAGTGCTGGGTGTAAAGTATTTGCACCAACACACACAGTAACTTAATGAAAAACACTACAAAATGACACAACACCAGTTTAGAAAAATAGAAAATATATATCTAAACAAAACAAGACCAAAACGACAAAAATCCGACATACACAAGTCAAGTTATGAATTTTTAAAGATTAAACTCAAATATAGCACTCAGAAACACAAAATGCTTCGATGAGGTGTTAACACGGCGTCGTGACGGAGTCGTTACCAAATATCCGACACAAGCGGCGCTGGACACGGAGTCGGGTAGACCCCCAGATACAATAACTTGGAGAAGAAATGAAAACGAGCCGATGCGTGAAGTCAGGGATCACGGTGTCTGTGTGAAATGTTGAGTTCGCGCACTTCAAGCAGCGTCGGTCACGACTTGATGCAGTGACTTCCACGGTGTTGCGGACTTAGGCGGGGCTGCAGCGATGTTGGGCCTGCGAAGATCGTCGTGTTCCAGAGAAGATCACGGAGACGGTTGTAGGCAGCATCACCGGATTCCGCAGAGGGTCGGTCCGAAGTCGTCCGAAGTCGATTTCCTTGAATTTTCACCAGCTTTCCTTTCAAGGGCCCAGGGACTGGATAGGGCACCACTTCTCAGAGAAGGAGTCTCTCCAGAGACTCCAGGTGCTGGCAGAGAGAAGTCTTTGCTGTCCCTGAGAATTCAAACAACAGGAGGCAAGCTCTAAATCAAGCCCCTGGAGATTTCTTCACAAGATGGAAGGCACACGAAGTCCAGTCTTTGCCCTCTTACTCTGGCAGAAGCAGCAACTGCAGGATAGCTCCACAAAGCATAGTCACAGGCAGGGCATCTCTTCTTCCTCAGCTCTTCAGCCCTTCTCCAGGCAGAGGTTCTTCTTGTTTCCAGAAGTGTTCTAAAGTCTGTAGTTTTGGGTGCCCTTCTAATACCCAATTTCTCCTTTGAAGTAGGCCTACTTCAAAGCAAAGTCTCTTGTGAATGTGAAATCCTGCCTTGCCCAGGCCAGGTCCCAGACACTCACCAGGGGGTTGGAGACTGCATTGTGTGAGGGCAGGCACAGCCATTTCAGGTGTAAGTGACCACTCCTCCCCTCCCTCCTAGCACAGATGGCTCATCAGCATATGCAGGCTACACCCCAGGTCCCTTTGTGTCACTGTCTAGTGTGAGGTGCAACCAGCCCAACTGTCAGACTGACCAGACAGGGAATCCACAAGCAGGCAGAGTCACAGAAATGGTATCAGCAAGAAAATGCTCACTTTCTAAAAGTGGCATTTTCAAATACACAATCTTAAAATCAACTTTACTAAAATATGTATTTTTAAATTGTGAGCTCAGAGACCCCAAACTCCACATGTCCATATTCTCCCAAGGGGAATCTACACTTTAATCAGATTTAAAGGTAGCCCCCATGTTAACCTATGAAAGTGTTGGAAAATGGGTTATTGGTAAGGGCAGGTAAGTACCTACACTTAACAATAGGTCACTTACCTCCACTTAGGTCCAGTTAGGTCTCAGTAAATTAAACCCAGCTCAACCCTTGGTAGCTTGGCAACGAGCGACAAGGCTTAACTTAGGAGACAGAGGGTAAAGCATTCAAATATCACAAAACAGTAATGAAATAAAACACAGAAAACAGTTTAAAAATCCAAAACCAATTCATAAAAATAGATTATATTCTTATCTTTAAAATGACACAAAAACAAATAAAATCGGATAAGGGGAACCGGAGATATGAATTTTTAAAAACTATTGTTTTCTAGAGCCTACAAAAAAAAAGCGCCAATCTGGTCATCTGGTCGCACCTCGACCGGGGCAAAGTCAAAGTTTAAGGCCGACCGCGATGGAGCCTGGCTTGGCTACAGCCCACGGGAGGCCTCGGTCAAAAGTTTACCTTCGTACTTAGTCGTTTTTCTGAAGTTTTTCTTCAGCGGGATGAACCTGTCAGTCCAATCAGACCTCTTGGAACTCTTCTCCGGACACGCGTCACGGGAACGCTCGGTGAAGACTTTTACCTTCGGACTTAGTCGTTTTTTCGAGGTGAAAGTCCTTCGACCGGGGCAAACCTGGATCTTGGTCCGACATCCTTGGAGCCCTCCTCGGATACGATGGCTGGAAGGTCCGGGTCAACTTTCTACGTTCGGACTTAGTCTCTTTTTTGGAGATTTTCTTCACCGGGACGAACCTGCAAATCAGGCCGGTTCGCGGTTGAGGCAAGGCGGCTAGAGTTGCCGCGGCGGGTCGTCCCTTTATGGAGCTTTTTTTCAAAAGTTCTCCAAACTCCTCCAAACTTCTGGATATTCTCCCAGATGTTCCTTTAGGGTTCTTTTGGGGTCCACAGGTCACCCCAGGGTCCAGAAGCTCTGAGATGATCCTTGAGGGTGTGGAATACAACTCCCAGAATGCACCTGGCGCAAACTCCTTTTTGGCCACTGGACAGTGGTCAGCTGGTTGATTTCTTCAGGAGTTGGTGCAGTGGACTCTGGTTAGCAATTTTTCACCTGTAGCAAACAGGGAGTCCTTCCTTGAACCAGTTGAAGCCAGGCAAAGTATTTCTTGTGGTGAAGCCCAAGTGTGCAGCTGGTGCAGTCCTTCAGAGTGCAGGGTCCAGGTGCAGGCCAGGGGTCCAGCAGGGCAGTCCTTCTTCTTCTGTAGTTCCTCCTGGTAGGGATGTGGTAGGGAACTGAGGTGTGGGTGCAGGTCTGCCAGTTTTATCCTTGCTCCTGGGTGAAAAACAGGGGGGTCCTAGTTCTCCAATCAGGGGCAGGGTCCTTCCCCCTGTGATGAGGTGTTAACAGTGGATAACAGTCTCCACTGGTTCTGGAGGGGGCTTTGTGCCCAGAGTGCTTCATCCTGTCAAAGACAGAGGTAGTGGATGCCTTTCTCCACTGGTTCTGGAGGGGGCTTTGTGCCCAGAGTGCTTCATCCTGCCAAGGACAGAGGTATGGATGTGAATCTCCACTGGTTCTGGGAAGGGGTTTGTGCCCAGAGTGCTTCATCCTGCTCGTGGCGGCCTCAGTAGCGGCGGTGCTTGCGGCGCTCATTGGCCTGCGGTGCTGGTGGGTGGTTCGGTGAGCGTGCTGCTGGCGGCGGCGTCCTTGGCAGCGGTGCTGCCGGCGGTGGTGTCTTTGGCAGCAGTGCTGCTGGCGGCGGTGTCCTTGGCAGCGGTGCTGGTGGTGGTTTTGTCCGTCGTTCAGGTTGGCGCCGACTTCCATTTCTTTCTGTGCCCCTTCCCCACCTTGGATGATGGCGCAGCTGTCTTCCAACTCTCAACTGTAGTCCTGGGAGAGCCCTTGGCAGCAGGTGTTTTGCCCTTCTCCCTCTGGGCAGTGGCCAACTTCTTATGCCTATGAGGTGGGGGACTATCCGTGGTCTGGCTCCTTGGCACACTGGCTGCCCTGCTGCTTGGAGCACTCCAGAAGCCGGTTACTGCTGGCACCACGGTTCCCGCTGATGTGGTGGCTGAGGTGCTGGGTTGGGACCTGGAAAGGTGTGCCCTAGGGGACTGAAGGGGTGGGGGAGGTGAGGGAAAGAGGTCAAGGTTGGTTAGGAAAAGTTTTTTAGACACACTGGGATGGGTAGATGGAGGGGGTTTGGGAGTGGAGGAAGAGGTAGTGGTTGTAGGAGGTGTACGTTTGCTGACTTTGGGTGAAGGTGCATGGGCTGGAGGCTGTCATGAGGTGGATGGCTGTTAGGTGGGTGTGTGACTGCGTTTGTGTACCTTGGGAGGTGGGCTCACAGACACACTGGGAGAGGACACAGGGGATGTGTGAATGGTAGTGGGGGAGGGGAAATGAGCGGTGTGTGGTGATGGGTGTGCTGGTGATGGATGTAGTAGATGAAGATGTAGTGCATGCAGGTGTGAGTGGAGACATAAAAGGGAGGGAGGAGGGAGACAAGGAGGAGGGGGACACAGTGGAGGCAGTGGCTGTTGGTATGTCTTCATGGGTATGATGCTTGGGTGAGTGCCTGTGGGATGTGTGGTGCTTATGTTTGCCAGAGCTTCCCTTGTGTGTTGAGGTGTGTGCATGCTGGTCTGATGGTGTGCTTGGGATAGGCTGAGGTACAGGGGTTTGGGTCTGGTTGGAGGAAGTTGGAGGGGGGAGGCTGGACACAGGGACAATGGCTGCCATCAGTGCTGAGGCCAGAGTCTGAAAAGCTCGCTGTTGGGCTGACTGACCAGAATGAATGCCCTCCAGGTATGCATTTGTCTGTTGCAACTGCCTCTCTACACCCTGGATGGCATTCAGAATGGAAGACTGCCCAACAGTGAGGGATCTGAGGAGGTCACTGGCCTCCTCAATGAGAGCAGCAGGGCTGACAGGGCCAGGGGCTGAGGTGCCTGGGTTGAAGGAGATGCCCACCCTCCTGGTGAGCCACCAAGGGGCAAATGCTGAGGGGCTGCTGGGAGGGCGGTGCTGGTAGGGGGGGTGGCAGCTGTACCTGTAGATGCAGGGGTGCACAGAGGGGCCCGCCACCGCAAGGAAGCTCCCATCAGAGGAGGAGTCCGTGTCGCTGGTCTCAGCTCCTGTCCCCACCGTGGAGATCCCCTCGCCCTCCGTCCCACTGGTGCCTTCAGACTCCGTTGTCTCGCCCTCCAGGGCCATGTGGGATGCAGCTCCCTCCTGCTCTGGTGCCACTGCTCCTCCGCCTGATGATGCTATTGCAACAAGAACAGGGAGACCAAAAAAAGGTGGGGGGGAGACAGAAGAAAGAAATGTTGAGTGCATGAAATACCGCTACAGTTGGTGGACACTACAGACACAGAAGACCTCTGCACTACGCCATACACTTAGAGTTCCCTAATAAATCACAGGGACATGGGGTACAAGGCCTATGCCCGATTGCTGCACACATGGAAGTCACACAAGCCTGACTAGGTGTAGTTGTCTCTGAACACTGGTGGGGTGGAGGGCCACATGGCCTGCCTTATGAAGGGACCTTGCCTACTAAACTCGCCCTGGCCTAGGAGAACCCACAGCCAACCTCCCCCACCCAGACACCTCGTAATGCGCGCTGATTCGGCTGAATGAGAGTGTACTCACCCCCTTGTGGCTGTTGTGATGCTCTGAAGCGCCCATCCAACTCCAGATACGCCACTGCCAGGATCCGCAACATCAGGGGGTCATGGTGCGACAGGCACCCCACCCACGTTGGGAGGCCATCCCCAGCTGGGCCTCCGCCGTCTTCTTGCTCCAGCGGCGAATGTCCTCCCATCTTTTTCGGCAGTGGGTGCTCCGTCTGTGGTGGACCCCCAGGGTCCGGACTTCCTTGGCGATGGCACGCCAAATATTCTTCTTCTGGTGGGTGCTGACCTACAGGAATAGTACAGGGTAAAAGGAGAAGATATAACCATCTGGACCGTCACAGTCATTGGCCTGCGTTCCTACCCTTGCCATGACGCACATGCACTCACCGTTATTTCATTCTCCCCACCATCTTCCATCCATACCACTCTACACAGGCATTGCCCATACAGCATGCTCACAGTGTACTTACCTGTTTGTCTGGAGGACCGTAGGGTAGCGTGTACTGGGGGAGGACCCCATCCACTAGTTTCTCCAAATCCTCCATGCTGAAGGCAGGGGCCCTATTCCCAGTCACATGAGCCATTGTCTCTTCCAGACTGAGGTCACATCAGCACTTGCAGTGTAGGTCCTCTCCTGTCGAAGGTCAGGTATCAAGTGAGTGAACAGATAGAAAATGGCGGTCACGTCTGCGGCGGTGCGTACCATCACCGCTGGAGTAAATCATCATTGGTTCCTGGGACCCATAGGGTCCAATGTTAACCAATGCAGGATTGCTCCGTGGTCTTCGACCGCCTACCGCGACGGTGTACAACGCTAGCGCAGTTACTTCATATCCCCTTGTCCCAAATTACAGGTCAGGCAGCCGCCATTAAGGGGCCACATGGCATTATTTTTAAATGCATCACACATAGCTAGGCCTTGCATACACATTAAGACAGGGACATAGCGGATTGAAAAATGAGTGCAATAAAGTTGTGTTTTCGTACCTCAGTGTTGGCTGACCCTCTGCTCGCTGTTCTCCTCCATAGAGCACGTCTACTGGGGCAGGTGAGGAGATGGCGGCATCCTCAGGTGTACAGACCACTGGTGGACCTGTCGACAATGGAAGAGCAACATGTAATTGTCACCTACAGACTGGACCATGCCACAATCCTGGAACTGTGTGCCCAGTTAGAGCCGGACCTGATGTCAGCTATCCGCCATCCCACAGATATCCCCCCTCTAGTGCAGGTGCTGTCAGTACTTCATTTCTTGGCAAGTGGGTCTTTTCAGACGACAGTGGCCAAAGCATCAGGGATGTCCCAGCCTATATTCTCCAACGTGTTGTCCAGAGTGTTGTCTGCCCTGCTGAAAAACATGCACAGCTACATCGTTTTCCCTCAGGTGGAGGATTTGCCTACAGTGAAAGGTGACTTCTATGCCCTGGGACATATCCCCAACATCATAGGTGCCATTGATGGGACACATGTGGCCTCGGTTCCCCCTCACAGGAGTGAACAGGTGTACAGAAACGGGAAAAGTTACCATTCTATGAATGTGCAGATGGTGTGTTTGGCCGACCAGTACATCTCCCATGTGAATGCCAAATTTCCTGGCTTAGTGCATGACACTTCCATTCTGAGGAATAGCAGCATCCCTTATCTGATGGGGCAACTCCAGAGGCACCGTGTGTGGCTATTAGGTAATGACATGGACCCTATACAGTGTGACTAGTTGTCTGGGTCTGGGGTTGTCCCTAAGGGTTAGTGTGTGTCTAACAGTTGTCCCTCGACATTTGCAGGTGACTCTGGGTACCCCAACCTGTCATGGCTACTGACCCCAGTGAGAAATCCCAGGACAAGGGCAGAGGAACGCTACAATGAAGCCCATGGGCGAACTAGGAGGGTTATAGAGAGGAACTTCGGCTCCTGAAGGCCAGGTTCAGGTGCCTCCATATGACAGGTGGTTCCCTATTCTACTCACCAAAGAAGGTGTGCCAGATCATCGTGGCCTGCTGTATGCTTCACAACTTGGCTTTGCGACCATAGGTGCCTTTTCTGCAGGAGGATGGTCCAGATGAAGGTCTTGTGCCAGCTGTGAAGCCTGTGGACAGTGAAGACGAGGAAGTAGAAGAGGATATCAACAACAGAAACACGGTGATTCATCTGATACACTTGTTCTACCTCTCATCTGTCTGTCACTTTCACCCAGTGTATGGACCCTGAGTTGTCACCTTCCCTTTCGATTTCACAGATGTGGGTCCCACTGTGTGACATCTGCTTTGTTTCCTCATGGACTAGAGCTGTGTGACATAGGTATGTTGACAATACAATAGATATTGCATTTTTCCTCATTTATTGCAAATACACATTTTCGAAAGCACAGACTGACTCCAGATATTCTGTGATTTGAGGGTGTTTATTTAAGTGCTAAATAGTGGAGGGGGTTTTAAAATGGTCAGGGCTGATGGTGGAGGAATGTGCATGGCAGAGTCCAGTCTATTAGTCTCACAGGTGCATTGTCCAAAGGGGCATAGGAAGTGGAGCTGGGGCTTTTGATGGATGGACAGGGTGACAAAGTGGGACAAAAGGATGACAATCAGGGTGGTCTCATTTCTTTGCGGGGGTCTTGGCATTGTTCTTTGTCTTTGCCCTGGATCTCAGGGTCTGCTTGCACAGTGGTTCTCCATCTGCAGGGGGTGGGGTGCTGGTGTCGTGGTCCTGTGGCGGTTCCTCCTGTCCACTAGCGCCAGCGGAGGTGGTGGGCAGTTCATCGTCCAGGCTAGTGTCAGCGCCTCTTGTTGTGCTACAGTGTCCCTCCTGGTGTTCACGAGTTCCTTCAGCAACCCAACAATGGTGCCCAGGGTGGTAGTGATGGTTTTGAGTTCCTCCCTGAACCCCAAATACTGTTCCTCCTGCAGCCGTTGGGTCTCCTGAAACTTGGCCTGTACCGTTTGCCATCGTCTCCTGGGAATGGTGGTAGGCTCCCATGATGTTAGAGAGGGCCTTGTGGAGAGTGGGTTCCCTGGGCCTGTCCTCCCTCTGTCGCACAGCAGCCCTCCCAGTTCCCCTGTGTTCCTTGGCCTCTGTCCCCTGAACCTTGTGCCCACTGCCACTGCTCCAAGGTTCCTGCTGTTGTTGGGGTGGTGGGTTAGCCTGGGTTCCCTGTAGTGGTGGACACACTGCTGCTTGACGTGTCCTGCGGACAGAGGTATGGGCCCGCTGGGTGGGTGCTGTGCTGGTGTTTTCAGAGGGGGAGGCTCTGTTGTGGCTTGTGCCAGTGTGAGGGGAACCGTCTGTCCCGAGGTTCCAGATTGGCCGGGCTGGTCATCTAGATCCAGTTGGACAGAGCTGCTGTCATCACTGCGGGCCACTTCTGTTGGGGGAGTGGACATGTCTGGAACCTCCTGTCCGGTGACGTTGGGTAGGGGTCCTGCAGGGGTGTAAAGGCATAATTATTGCATCTGTGTGTGCCATGGTGTGCAATGGGTGGGTGACCCTGTACCCCAGTGCTTGCATTCTTGTGTAGGACCTTGTGTGATAATTGTTTAGGGGTGTGTGTGGGTATGTGCAGTGGCCATGCATTGGTGATGGGTGTCCATGCTTTGGTGTTGCATGCAGGGCTTGGTGTTGGGATGAGTGGGTTGTGATAGTGGGACATATGTGAGGTGTTGGAGTGATGGGGGTGAGGGCGAGGGTGGGGGTAAGTGATAGCATGCAGGTAGGGTGGTGGATGAAGTAGTAAAATATTTGACTTACTAGAGTCCATTCCTCCAGCTACTCCTGCGAGGCCCTCAGGATGCAGTATAGCCAAGACCTGCTCCTTCCATGTTGTTAGTTGTGGGGTAGGAGGTGTGGGTCCGCCACCAGTCCTCTGAACCGTGATGTGGTGTCTTGAGACCACGGAACGTACCTTCCCCCGTAGGTCATTCCACCTCTTCCTGATGTCATCCCGTGTTCTTGGGTGCTGTACCACTACGTTAACCCTGTCCACGATTCTGCGCCATAGCTCCATCTTCCTAACTATGGTGGTGTGCTGCACCTGTGATCCAAATAGCTGTGGTTATACCCGGATGATTTCCTCCACCATGACCCTGAGGTCTTCCTCAGAAAACCTGGGGTGTCTTTGCGGTGCCATGGGGTGGTGTGGGTGATGTGTGAGGTGGTGTGTGTTGTGGTGTGTGGGGTGATGTTTAGGGGTGTGTGGTGTTTTGTGTGTGGATGTGTATGTGTGATGGTGTTGTGTGCCTCTGTGTGGTAAAGTGGTCTTTGCTGTGCTGTCTCTCTGGCCTTTATCTAAATTTCTGGTGGTAGGGGTTTGTGGGTGATGTGGGTGTGTGTTTTATATTATATTGAGTGTGTGGGAGTGGTGTGTGTATTTGGAATTCTCCAATGTGGTTGTGTTTTGTAAATGTGTGTGTTTTTTTAGCGCGGTGGTGTGTACAGCCAATGGAATACCGCGGTTGAAAGACTGCCACATGGATTCGTGGGACGTGATAGTGTGGGCGTATTCCTGTTCGGGTGACGGTGTGGGTTTTGTTATCGCCAGTTTATCACTGACCTTTGGTGTGGCGGACTTGTGTGGGTGTCTGGATTTTGGCGGATTCCGAGCTGTGGGTCATAATAGCTGTGGCGGAACTCCGCAGCCGCGGCAGTATGTTGGCGGTCTTCTGCACGGCGGTAAGCGGGATTTACCGCCAATGTTGTAATTACCCCCTTAGTCTCTTTTTTGGAGATTTTTTTCATCGGGACGAACCTACAAATCAGGCCAGGTCGTGGTTGAGGCAAGCCGGCTAGAATTGCTGTGGCGGGTCGGTCCCTCTATGGAGCTTTTTTTCAAAAGTTCTCAAACTCCTCCAAACTTCTGGATCTTCTCCCAGATGTTCCTTTAAGGTTGTTTTGGGGTCCACAGCTCACCACAAGGGTCCAGAAGCTCTGAGATGATCCTTGGGGGTGTGGACTACAAACTCTCAGAATGCACCTGGTGCAAACTCCATTTTGGCCACTGGACAGTGGTCAGCTGGTTGATTTCTTCAGGAGTTGGTGCAGGGGACTCTGGTTAGCAATGTTTCACATGTAGCAAACAGGGAGTCCCTCCTTGAACCAGTTGAAGCCAGGCAAAGTCCTTCTTGTGGTGAAGCCCAAGTGTGCAGCTGGTGCAGTCCTTCAGAGTGCAGGAATCAGGTGCAGGCCAGGGGTCCAGCAAGGCAGTCCTTCTTCTTCTGGAGTTCTTCCTGGTAGGGATGTGGTAGGGAACTGAGGTGTGGGTGCAGGTCTGCCAGTTGTATCCATGCTCCTGGGTGAAAAACAGGGGGGTCCTGGTTCTCCAATTAGGGGAAGGGTCCTTCCCCCTGTGATGACCACTTCCTGGTAAGTGTGGCAAAAATCAATCCCAGGAGGCAAGATTCCTCAAAAATCCGTCATGGCTGAAAGTGATTTTTGGAGGTTACATCCAGCTGAGCCCACCCACTGGTGAGGCTAAAAATAAATCATAAACACACCACTCTCCTGCCCTCTCCTAATCTAATCAAGGGGCACCTAGTTGTCTGGGGTTGCAGAATGTGGGGGTGTTGCTGGGTTGCTCCAAATGTCCTTCTCTGCCTTTGAAGACAAGTTTGGCAGCCCTCCCCCTTCCTGCCTCACCATCTGCTGAGGGGAGATCCCCTCCCACAGGCACATCTCTTTGTGTGAAGCCAGGCCACTTCACACCTCATCAATGCACCCTGGCCAGGCTGCCAGAGGCTGGCCAATCAGAGCACAGCAGCAAAAACAATGCAGGGCTGAAATTGGCAACTTTTCAGGTAAAGTTTAAAACTCTTTACCTGAACAAGTTATATTAAATCCCACAACTGGAAGTTGTGGGATTTATTATAACAATTAATTTGATACCAAACTCTTTGTATCTGTCACTTAAGGGGACTTTTAAAATTAAAATAAGGTCCCCCCATTCTAGCCTATGAAGGCCATTCACTACAATGAGGGAACAACAAGTTTGGCTGTTTTTACCTCACCAGGGCTTATAAAACTATTTTTATAAAGTTCCTGCTTATAGTTACATGGCACCCAGCCCTAGGGGCACATAGGCACACCTTAGGGGTGACTTATATGTAAAAATAAGGTAGTTTAAGACTTTGGAACTACTTTTAATTCCAAAGTCGAATTTGCATATAACTTTAATTTAAAAGCAGCCAGCAAGGCAGGCCTGCCTTTAAAATGACACTGGGCACCTCAGCAGTGCACCTATGGGTGCACTACCTATGCTGGGGTCCCTAAACCTACATGCCCTACCTTATACTAGAGACTTATAGGTAGGTTGCATTAGCCAATTATAATTAGCCTAATTTGCATGCTGACTTTACACAGAGCACAGGCCCTGGGACAGGTTAACAGTACGCAGGGCACCATCAGAGTCAGGAAAACACCAGCAGAAAGTGGAAAATGGGGGCAAAAAGTTAGGGGGCCTCTGCAATCAGCCCTGTTCTCTCACACAAGCCCCCCCAGCCCACACGCTCAGGAGACTCAGCCCAACCCTGGGAGAGTCTTCCTGGCTTGTCAGGCGAGGAAGACAGTGAAGAGAACAGGCTGTCCCTTTGCAGGGCCTACTCTGCCTTAAATCCTCCTGCCATGGTCACTCCCTCTGGGTAGTGAATCCATCCCAACAGTGAAAGGATCCATCTCAAACTGAAACTTCCCTTTAGGGGGGTCTTCCTCCTCTCTCTCTGCCAACTTGGGTAGTGAGGTGCCCACCTCCCCTACTCCTAACTTTGCTTGAGCAACACCTACCATGACCAACAGGGTCAGGGGGCCTACTTTGCTTTTGGCCCTGGGGTCTGCCTCCCATGCCAAGTACAGGGCTGCCAGGAAGGCTAGCACCCAGCAGAGGCTACCGACAGCTGTAAGTACCCAGAACCACACCCAAAGCTCTCCACTGACAGGTGGCTGAGCGGCTTTAGGGGCAGCTGTAGGGTCCTGGCACCCCTCTTGCTGTCTAGAGTGGTGGGCTACCACCACGTGTGGCAGGTACCCTCCTTCCACTCTCCCTTCTGTCAGTGCAGGGGCAACACCCTGCATCTGGACAGCTGCCTGACTATTCAGGACTTCCTTGGGGTCAGATGAGGCCTCACCAGTGCCAACTCTGGGCTTCCTCTCTACTGGGGCAGAAGGCCTTTGGCTCCCTGGGACTCTCTTTAAGAGTGGCCCACCCTTCCTTTTCTTCTTTCCTTTTCTCTGGGACCCCTGTCTCCTAACTGTGGGGACTGACTCCCCGAGTCTTTGGGTTGAGTGGGCGCCCTGGGAGACCGCCCCATCTGGGACCAGACTCACCTCTGGGAGGTCATTGCCCAGGATACAATCTAGGGGAGGCCAGCACTGACTACCACCCTAAACCAGTCAAGGATACCCTCCCTCTCTAGGGGCACTATGGTGGTCATTACAACCCTGGCAGACGGTGTTAAAGCAGCTGTAAGACGGGCAACAGTCCGGCGGTAAAATTTTTGCAATTGCGACCGTGGCGGAAACCGTCAACAAAGACAGCCACTTTAAAACTCAGACCGCCACGGCGGTACAAACAAACATCGCAGCGGTCACCGCCAACAGACAGGCGGAGGACAATGTACACTATTATGACAGGCCAATCCGCCACATTTTCCGTGGCGTATTCACCGCAGATAAAAACACGGCGGAAACAGCCATTTTGAAGGGAAAACACTCACCTCTACACACTCCACGAGGAAGGAGGGCACCATGGAGCCGGAACTTCATATTCTCCCAGCGCTAGTCTTCCTGCTCTTCTACGAGGAGCATCAACGCCGGCGGCGAAGACCACGGTGAGTACTGCACCTACGACATAGGGGAGGGGGGAGGCAAAAACACAGGGACACACACACTCAACCCCCCATACCCCACCCGACCCTCACCCACTACAACACACACACCAATGCTTATCTATACATTACAGTAACACCCCCCAACCCCCCGGAAGAATGCAAAGACAAAAGGAAATGAGTGTAACTATTGTAATATATCAAAATACAGTAAGCAAAAATATACATATATATGTACACAATAAACAAAATATACACCACGATTAGTAGTGCAGGTTTTGAACCATTCTTAGTCCGTGGACCACTGGGCCCAAAATGCATGCTCGAGGCCCACACAAGATACCCGAACATGACGGAGAGAACGCTGCTGGGGCATCAGATAGAAATACAACAGGCACCTCAGGGGGAAGGGAAGTGGGGGCACCTCAGCTGGATGAGTGCACGACGCCAGATCCACGAGGGGGCTCCATGCCCATTGATGTATCCTGGGGAGTGGAAAGCCACAGTCTCACAAGTCTCTACAGTGGTTGGGTTGCCCACTGTTCCATCCTGGGGAGTGCAAAGCCACAGTCTCTCAAGTCTCTCCAGTAGGTGGTTTGCCCACTGTACCATCCTGGGGAGTGCAAAGCCATAGTCTCTCAAGTGGATGCATGTCTCCACTGGTTCTGGAGGGGGACTGGTGCCCAGAGTGCTTCATCCTGTGCAGGACAGACGGAGTGGATGCATGTCTCCACTGGTTCTGGAGGGGGACTGGTGCCCAGAGTGCTTCATCCTGTGCAGGACAGACGGAGTGGATGCAGGTCTCCACTGGTTCTGGAGGGGGACTGGTGCCCAGAGTGCAGCACTCACCCTGTGACGGTCCCAGTTGCGTCACTGCCCCTGCCGCAAATGGGCTAGCAGTGCTTTCCATGGCGGTCTTTGCCCTGTTCAGCAGTGCTTGCCCTGTTCAGCGGTGCTTTCCATGGCGGTCTTTGCCCTGTTTAGCGGTCTTTGCCCTGTTCAGCGGTGCTTGCCCTGTTCAGTGGTGCTTTCCATGGCGGTCTTTGCCCTGTTCAGCGGTCTTTGCCCTGTTCAGCGGTCTTTGCCCTGTTCAGCGGTGCTTGCCCTGTTCAGCGGTCCTTGCCATGGTGGTCCGTCATTGCCCAGCTGGGCTGGCGGTCCTTCATGGGTCAGCTGAGCTGTGGCTTGCGGGGTCCTCCTGGCCAGCTGGGCTGGGGCTGGCCTCCTGGGCAGTGACGATGGGGCTGGCGGTGGCCTCCTGGGCAGTGACGATGGGGCTGGCGGTGGCCTACTGGGCAGTGACGATGGGGCTGGCGGTGGCCTCCTGGGCAGTGACGATGGGGCTGGCTGTGGCCTCCTGGGCAGCGGGGATGATGGCGGTCTTCTCTGCCGTGGTGATCCTCCCAGACTTTGGAGGTTTCTTCTGCCCCTTCCCCACCTTGGGAGGAGTCACAGCTGAGTCCACACTCCCCCCGGGACCCCTGTGAGCAGCTTGGCTGGCTGGAGTCTTCCCCCTCTCCCGCTGGGCACTGTCCAACTTTCTGGTGCTTCACAGGGGGGGGACTGGCTGTGCTGTGGCTCTGTGGCACACTGGCTGCCCTGGTGGCCGGTGCACTCCACATACCTGTAACAACAGGCACAATTGGTCACAGAGATTTTTTGGCTGAGGTGCTAATACGGGCCCTATGAGTTGGACGGAGGGGGGGTGGTGGGAAATAGGTTAAGGGGGGACAGGAAAAGTTGTTTGGACACACTGGGACGGGTAGCTGGTGGGGGTTTGGGAGTGGAGGAAGAGGTGGTGGTTGTAGGAGGTGTAACTTTTGTGGATTTGGGTGCAGGTGCAGGTGCATGCGCTGGAGGCTGTCGTGAGGTGGATGGCTGTTGGGTGGGTGTGTGCCTGCGTTTGTGTATCTTCTAAGGGGGCGTCACAGACACACTGGGAGAGGACACAGGGGACGTGTAAATGGTAGTGGGGGTGGTGACTGCACGTGAGCGGGTGTGGTGGTGGGTGTGCTGGTGCGGGACGTAGTGGCTGTAGTGGTAGTGCATGCAGGTGTGAGTGTAGACGAGACTGGGAGGGAGGAAGAAGACGACGAGGAGGGGGACACAGTGGAGGCAGTGGATGTTGGTGTGTCTGTATGTGTGTGATGCTTGCGTGAGTGCCTGTGGGATGTGTGGTGCTTCTGTTTGCCAGAGCTTCCCTTGTGTGGTGAGGTGTGTGCAGGCTGGTCTGATGGTGTGCTTGGGATGGGCAGAGGTACAGGGGATTGGGTCTGGGTGGAGGAAGTTGGAGGGGGGAAGCTAGACACAGGGACAATGGCTGCCATCAGTGCTGAGGCCAGAGTCTGAACGGTTCGATGAAGGGCAGCCTGACCAGAATGAATGTCCTCCAGGAATGCATTTGTGTGTTGCAACTCTCTTTCTACACCCTGGATGGCATTCAAAGTGGTAGACTGCCCAACAGTGAGGGACCTGAGGAGGTCAATGGCCTCCTCACTGAGGGCAGCAGAGGTGACAGGGGCAGGGGCTGAGGTGCCTGGGGAGAAGGTGATGGCCACCCTCCCGGGTGAGCGGGCACAGGGCACACGCTGAGGGGCTGCTGGGAGGGCGGTGCTGGTAGGGGGGGTGGCGGCTGTACCTGTAGAAGTGGGGGGCACAGATGTTGCCGCCACCACAAGGGAGCTCCCATCGGAGGATGAGTCCTTGTCGCTGGTTGCAGATCCTGTGACTCCCCTCACCCTCCGTCCCACTGGTGTATTCTGAGCCCGTAGTGTGGGCCTCCATGCCCATGTGGGATGCAGCTCCCTCGTGCTCCGGTGCCACTATACCTCCGCCTGAGGATGCTAATGCACACAAGAACAGGGAGACCACAAAAATGGGGGGGATGACAGAAGAAAGACAGGTTGAGTGCATGGCTTATCGCTACCGTTGGCGGACAATACAGACACAGCAGCCCCCTGCACTACGTCGCGCTGTTGAGCTCTACAGTGCAATTTCTGGGAAATGGCCTACAAGACTATGGACGACATCTGCACACATAGATGACACAGGTGCATGAATAGCTGTACTTGCCACTCTACATAGGTGGGGTGGGGGGCCACAGGGCCATGCTTTACGAATGGGCATAGCCCACGGAACTCGCCCTGGCCTAGGGGAACCCACAGCCCTCCTCCCCCACCAAGACACCTTCACTGCGCGCAAAGTCAGCTGAATGATAGTGTACTCACCCCCTTGTGTCTGCTGTGATGCCCTCAAGCGCCCATCCAACTGCGGGTAGGCCACCGCCAGGATCCGGAACAACAGGGGGATCATGGTTCGACGGGCACCTCTCCCACGTTGGGAGGCCATCCCCAGCTGAGCCTCCACCGTCTTCTTGCTCCAGCGGCGAATGTCCTCCCATCTTTTACGGCAGTGGGTGCTCCCTCTGTGGTGGACCCCCAGGGTCCGGACTTCCTTGGCGATGGCACGCCAAATATCCTTCTTCTGGTGGGCGCTGACCTACATGAAATGTACAGGGGAAGAAGAAAAGTCATTACCAACTGCACCGTTAAAGTGAGTGGCCCACATCCCTACACTTGCCATGTGGCACATGCATTCACAGTCTTTCATGCACGCAGAACTCTGCCCCCTTCCTTCTTACAACCAGCCCTCTCCACACAGGCATAGCCCATACAACATGCTCCCTGTGCACTTACCTGTTGGTCTGGAGGACCGTAGAGTAGCGTGTACTGGGGGAGGACCCCGTCGACGAGCTTCTCCAACTCCTCTGCAGTGAAGGCAGGGGCCCTTTCCCCAGACGCACGAGCCATTGTCTCTTCCAGACCGAGGTCACAGCAGCACTTGCAGTGTAGGTCCTCTCCTGTCGAAAATCAGGTATCGAGTGATTCAACAATTAGAAAATGGCGGTCACGTCCGCGGCGGTCACGTCCACGGCGGTGCGTACCATCACTGCCGGAGTACATCGTCATTGGCTCCTGGGACCCATAGGGTCCAATGTTAACCAATGCAGCTTTGCGCTGCGGTCTTCGACCGCCTACCGCGACGGTGTACAACGCCAGCGCAGTTACCTCACATCCCATTGTCCCATTTTACAGGTCAGGCAGCCGCCATTTCAGGGGCCCACATGGCCTAATTACCAACTGCGTCACACATACCTAAGCCTAGTCTCACAGCACACATACAGGCCACATTTTGTGTATGAATGGTGTTCTGTGTAGACTGTGGGTACATACCTCTGAGTTGTTTGACTCTGTGCTCGCTGTTGTCCTTCATAGGCACCGTCCGCTGGGAAATGTGAGGAGATGGCGGCATCCTCCGGTGTACCGACCGCTGGTGGACCTGTCGACAATGGAGGAAAGAAGTTTGATCATCTCCTACAGGTTTGACCGTGCCACAATCCAGGAACTGTGTACACAGTTGGAGCCTGACCTGATGTCAGCAATCCGCCATCCCACAGGAATCCCCCCTCAAGTGCAGGTGCTATCAGTGCTCCATTTCCTTGCAAGTGGGTCTTTTCAAACAACTGTGGCCATGGCATCAGGGATGTCCCAGCCTATGTTTTCCAACGTGTTGTCCAGAGTGTTGTCTGCCCTGCTGAAACACATGCGGAGCTACATCGTTTTCCCTCAGGTGCCTACAGTGAAAGGTGACTTCTATGCCATGGGACATATCCCCAACATCATAGGTGCCATTGATGGGACCCATGTAGCTTTGTTCCCCCCCCCCACAGGAGTGAACAGGTGTACAGGAACCGGAAGAGTTATCATTCCATGAATGTACAGATGGTATGTTTGGCAGACCAGTACATCTCTCAGGTAAATGCTATGTTCCCTGGCTCTGTGCATGACGCCTACATCCTGCGGAATAGCAGCATCCCTTATGTGATGGGTCAACTCCAGAGGCACCGGGTGTGGCTATTAGGGGATTCTGGTTACCCCAACCTGTCATGGCTACTGACCCCAGTGAGGAATCCCAGGACCAGGGCAGAGGAACGCTACAATGAGGCCCATGGGCGGACTAGGAGGGTGATCGAGCGGACCTTCGGCCTCCTGAAGGCCAGGTTCAGGTGCCTCCATATGACAGGTGGATCCCTATTCTACTCACCAAAGAAGGTGTGCCAGATCATCGTGGCCTGCTGTATGCTTCACAACTTGGCTTTGCGACGACAGGTGCCTTTTCTGCAGGAGGATGGTCCAGATGGCGGTGTTGTGGCAGCTGTGGAGCCTGTGGACAGTGATGAGGAGGAAGCAGAGGAAGAAGACATTGACAACAGGGACTCAGTCATCCAGCAATATTTCCAGTGACACACAGGTGAGAATACATTCCTGCCTACTACAAGTACTTTTACACTTCTACCTCTATCCTGTCTGTCGATTTCACCCAGTGTATGGTCACTGAGTTGTCATTTTCCCTTACGGTTTCACAGGTGTGGTTTCCAACGTATGTCATCTGCTTCGATTCCTCATGGACTAGAGCTGTCTGACATTGGTATGTTGACATTACTATTTCCTGGAAATTTTGTCACTGTAATTGCAAATACACTATTTCTAAATCACAGACAGACTCCAGATCTTTTGGTGCTTTAGGTGTGTATATTTACATACAAAATATTGGTGGGGGGAGTTAAATGGTGAGGGGTGATGAGGAGGAGTGTCCATGGCAGAGTCCAGTCTATTAGTCTCACAGGTGCATTGCCCATATGGGCATAGGAAGTGGAGTTGGGGCAGTTCCAATATAGACAGGGTGACAAAGTGGGACAGTGGTTTGACAATCAGGGTGGTCTCATTTCTTGGCAGGGGTCTTGGCATCGTGCTCTGTCTTGTTCAGGGACCGCTTGAGGGGTGGTTCTCCATCTGCAGGGGGTGGGGTGCTGGTGTGGTGGTCCTGTGGCGGTGCCTCCTGTCCACTAGCGCCGGCGGAGGTGGTGGGCAGTTCATCGTCCATGCTAGTGTCAGGGGCCCCTTGGAGTGCCACAGTGTCCCTCCTGTTGTTAAGTATTTCCTTCAGCACCCCTACGATGGTGCCCAGGGCGGAGCTGATGGTTCTGAGTTCCTCCCTGAACCCCAAATACTGTTCCTCCTGCATGCGCTGGGTCTCCTGAAACTTGGCCAGGACCGTTGCCATCTTCTCCTGGGAGTGGTGGTATGCTCCCATGATGGAGGAGAGGGCCTCGTGGAGAGTGGGTTCCCTTGGCCTGTCCGCCCTCTGTCGCACAGCAGCCCTCCCAGTTCCCCTGTGTTCCTGTTCCTCCATCCCCTGGACCGTGTGCCCACTGCCACTGCCCCCAGGTCCCTGTTGTTGTTGGGGTGGTGGGTTATCCTGGGTTCCCTGTAGTGGTGGACACACAGCTGATTGACGTGTCCTGGGGACGGAGGTATGGACCCGCTGGTGGGTGCTGTGCTGGTGTTACCAGAGGGTGGATGGTCTGTGGTGGCCTGTGCCTGTGTGAGGGGAACCGACTGTCCCGAGGCCCACGATGGTCCGGGCTGGACATCTGGATCCAGTTGGACAGAGCTGCTGTCATCACTGTGGGCCTCTTCTGTGGGTGGGGTGGAGATGTCTGGACCCTCCTGTCTGGTGTCGTTGGGTAGTGGTCCTGCAGGGGTGTAAAAGCATGATTATTGCATCTGCGTGTGTCATGGTGTGCAATGGGTGGGTGACCGTGTACCCCAGTGCAAGCATTCCTGTGTGGGACCTTGTGTGATAATGGTTTAGGGGGGTTATGGGTATGTGCAGTTTGCATGCTTTAGTGATGGGTGTCCATGCGTTGGTGTTGCATGCAGGGCTTGGTGTTGGGATGTGTGGTTTGTGATATTAGTACATTTGTGAGGAGTTGGAGTGATAGGGGAGCAGGCGGGTGGGGGTCTGTGATAGCATGCAGATAGGGTGGGGGATATGGTAGTTAAAGGTTTGACTTACCAGAGTCCATTCCTCCACCGACTCCTGCGAGGCCCTCAGGATGCAGAATCGCCAATACCTGCTCCTCCCATGTTGTTAGTTGTGGGGGAGGAGGTGGGGGTCCGCCGCCAGTCCACTGTACCGCCAGGTGCTGTCTGGAGACCACGGAACACACCTTCCCCCGTAGGTTGTTCCACCTCTTTCTGATGTCGTCCCGATTTCTTGGGTGTTGTCCCACTGCGTTGACCCTGTCGACTATTCTTCGCCATAGCTCCATCTTCCTTGCAATTGAGGTGCTGCACCTGTGCTCCAAATAGCTGTGGCTCTACCCGGATGATTTCCTCCACCATGACCCTTAGCTCCTCCTCCGAGAACCTGGGGTGTCTTTGCCGTGCCATGGGGTGGTGTAGGTGATGTGTGGGGTGGTGTGTGTGGTGATAAGTGTGGTGATATGTAGTGGTGTGTGTTTTTTTGTGCGTGGAAGTTGTGTGGGTGATGGTGTTGAGTGCCTGTGGATGGTAGTTTGTGGATGCTAGTGTCTCTCTCTGGCTTTCTCTCTGTGATTTTTGTCATAGGGGTTTGTGGGTGATGTGGGTGTGTGTTTTATATTGTATTGGGTGTGTGGGAGTGGTGTGTGTATGTGTATCAGGTGTGTGTATTTTGAATTGTCCAATGTGGCGGTGTTTTGTATGTATGTGTGTATTTTGAGCGCGGCGGTGTGTACCGCCAATGGAATACCGCGGTTGAAAGACCGCCGTGTGGATTCGTGGGTCGTGATAGTGTGGGCGTATTTCTGTTGGCGTGACTGTGGAGGTTTTGTTTTCGCCAGTTTATCACTGACCTTTGATGTGGCGGACTTGTGTAGGTGTCTGAATTTTGTCAGATTCCGACATGTGGGTCATAATAGCTGTGGCGGAATTCCGCGGTCTCGGCAGTGTGTTGGCAGTCTTCTGCACGGCGGTAAGCGGCTTTTACCGCCAATGTTGTAATGACCCCCTATGTCTACAGGTTTGGAGGTGACCTCCCCTGTGGCTATCCTGACTTTCCTGGTCTCTCCTGGGACGTACATGTCTGGGGTCATTAACTGGTCACTCACTATAGTGTGACTGGCACAGGTGTCTCTCAGGCCAGTGGTAGGGATCCCGTTCACCTGAATGGGGTGGAAGTGCCCACTTCCACCCTCAGGGATCACCAGCTTACCATCTGGTCCTGTCTCCCAGCTCAATGCTAGGAGGGCTTCATCATCTGAGGAGTCCTCCTCCATGGCTACACTGGACAGCCCAGTGCTAACCACCTTCTTTGGACAGGCTGCATCTCCTCTGAAATGACCTGCCTGCTGACAGTCAAAGCAAGCCTTACTGTCCAAGAGCTTTTTTAACCATGGGTCTCCCTGCCTCTGCTTGTCAGAGTGGGAGTGGGATTTACTCTCCTCCTTCTTAGGGTTCTGGGGTACAGAGGGAGTCTCTGTCGTGGGCTTACCACCTCCCACCTTAAGTTTTTGGGTACCTGACCCCCCTCTTCTTGGAGTCTCCCCCCTGGGACTTGACACCCACTCTGGTTCTCAACCACTCATCAGCTGCCTCCCCCAGCTCTCTAGGGTTGGTCAGCTTAGAGTCCACTAGATGCTGGCGTAACCTTTCTTGGATACAATTGGTCAAGATGTGCTCTCTCATGATCAGATTGTATAACCCCTCGTAAGTATTTACTTTGTTACCATGAATCCAGCCCTCTAGTGCCTTAAATGAGGTATCTACAAAGTCAACCCAGGACTGGGTGTTGACCTTCTGGGTGTCCCTGAACTTCATCCTATACTGCTCTGGGGTCAGACCAAACTTCTTGGTTAAGCACCTCTTCATACTAGGGTATGAATCTGCCTCATCCTCACTTAAGGTCAGAAGCCTATTCCTTCTGAGTTGGGGACCAACTCCCATAAAAGTGAACCCCAGTGTTGAGGCCTAACCCTTCTCATTTGGAGTGCCCTCTCAAAGGCCTCCAACCACTTGTCTATGTCATCCCCCTCTACATAAGCAGGAACCACTTCCTTGGGAAATCTGGGGCAAAACCGCCCACCCATGGACACCTCAGCTTTTCTGTCGCTGCCACCATCTCTTTTCTCTTTCTTTGTCCACTTTTTCTCTTCTAGGGCCAGCTTCTGTGCTTCCAAAGCTATAAATGCTAGCTGGGTCTCCAGCTCTCTTTCCCTGAGGAACAGGTTCTCTCCTCCTGAAGGGACCCCCTTCCCCCAACTAGCTTTGGGTATGACCCTAGTAACTGTGTGCAGTGAGGACCTGTCTTCCTCCTCCTCACTTAGGCTCAGAAGCCCTCCCTCCCCCGAGTGGTTGGAGCTAGCATCCTCCCCTGCTTCTTCCTCCTCTGGAGCTTCCTCTGCGTCTACCTCTTGGGCCTCAGCCCATGCTGTCAGGGATTTGATCAGGACATACTTCCTGAGGTCAGTGGTTGCAGGCAACCCTCTTTCAGTACACAACCCCCTAAGCTGGGCTACTGTCAGCGTGGGTACGCTAGTCAGATCAAGCTCCATGGTTCTCTAGTTTTGTGTCAACAAAACAAAAACTTTTTGCAAAAATTGAAAACAAGAATTTAGAAAAATGACAAAAATTCAATAATTGAAATTAATCCAAATTAAAAATTAAAAACAATTTTTGCACTAGGACAATTTTAAAGGATTTTTAATTTGTTTTACTTAAAACTATAATCTGATACTGAACACAAGTACAGGATCCCACCACTGCGCACCAACAATGTTGGAAAATGGGTTATTGGTAAGGGCAGGTAAGTACCTACACTTAGCAATAGGCCACTAACCTCCACTTAGGTCCAGTTAGGTCTCAGTAAATTAAATCCAGCTCAACCCTTGGTAGCTTGGCAACGAGCGACAAGGCTTAACTTAGGCGACAGAGTGTAAAGCATTCAAAAATCACAGAACAGTAATTAAACAAAATACAGGAAACAGTTTAAAAATCCAAAACCAATTAATAAAAATGGGTTGTATTTTTATCTTTAAAATGACACACAAATGAACAAAATCGGATAAGGGGAACCGGAGATATGAATTTTTAAAGAATTATTGTTTTCTTGCGTCTAGAAACAAAAAGCGCCAATCTGGTCATCTGGTCGCACCTCGACCAGGGCAAAGTCAAAGTTTCAGGCGGACCACGATGGAGCTCGGCTCGACTACAGCCCGTGGGAGGCCTCGGTCAAAAGTTTACCTTCGCACTTAGTCCTTATTCTGAAGATTTTCTTCAGCGGGACGAACCTGCCAGTCCAATCCGACCTCCTGGAACTCTTCTCCGGAAACGCGTCGCGGGAATCCTCAGTGGAGACTTTTACCTTCTGACTTAGTCATTTTTTCGAGGTGAAAATCCTTCGACCGGGGCAAACCTGGATCTTGATCCGATGTCCTTGGAGCCCTCCTTGGATACGCTGGCTGGGAGGTCCCGGTCAACTTTCTACGTTCGGACTTAGGCCCTCATTACAACATTGGTGGTAAAAGGCGCTTACCGCTGTGCAGAAGACCGCCAAATCACCGCCGCGCCTGCGGAATTCCGCCACAGCTATTATGACCCACAGCTCGGAATCTGCCGAAATTCAGACACCGACACAAGACTGCCACACCAAAGGTCAGTGATAAACTGGCGAAATCAAAACCTCCACCGTCACGCCAACAGAAACACGCCCATGCTATCACAACCCACGAATCCACGCAGTGGTCTTTCAACCGCGGTATTCCATTGGCGGTACACACCGCTGCGCTCAAAATACACACACATCTCCAAAACACCGCCACATTAGACAATTCCAAATTTACACACCTGATACACATACACACACCACTCCCACACACCCAACACAATATACAACACACACCCATATCACCCACAAACCCCTACGACCAAAAATTAGAGATGAAGGCGACAGAGAGAGCACAGCAATAGACAACCCCACCACACAGAGGCACACCACACCATCACCCACACAACATTACACGCACAATACACCACACACCACTACACATCACCACACACATCAACACTTACACCACCCCACACATCACCCACACCACCTCATGTCACGCCAAAGACACCCCAGGTTTTCCGAGGAGGAGCTCAGGGTCATGGTGGAGGAAATCCTACGGGTAGAGCCACAGCTATTTGGCTCACAGGTGCAGCACACATCCATAGCCAGGAAGATGGAGCTATGGCAAAGAATCGTGGACAGGGTCAACGCAGTGGGACAGCATCCAAGAAATCGGGAGGACATCAGGAAGAGGTGGAACGACCTACGGGGGAAGGTGCGTTCAGTGGTATCCAGGCACAACATCGCGGTACAGCGGACTGGCGGCGGACCCCAACCTCCTCCCCCACAACTAACAACATGGGAGGAGCAGGTCTTGACCATCATGCATCCAGAGGGCCTCGGAGGAGTCGGTGGAGGAATGGACACTGGTAAGTTAAATCTCAACTATTATATCCCCCACCCTACCTGCATGCCATAACACACCCCCACCCTCACCCCTCCCCTATCACTCCAACTCCTCACAAATGTACTTATAACACAAACCACACATCCCAGCACCAAGCCCCGCATGGAAAAACAAAGCATGGTCAGCCCTCACCAAAGCATGCTCACTGCACATACCCATAACAACCCCCTAACCATCATCACACAAACCCACACACAGGAATGATTGCACTGGGGTACACAAACACCCACCCATTGCACACCATTACTCACACACATGCACTAATCATGCTCTTATATCCCTGCAGGACCACTACGGAAAGTCACCACAACTGAGGGTCCAGACAACTCCACTACACCCACAGAAGAGGCCCACAGTGACGACAGCAGCTCTGCCCTACTGGATCCTGATGACCAGCCCGGACCATCGGGGGCCTCGGGACAGTCGGTTCCCCTTGCACAGGCACAGCCCATCACTGACCTTCCACCCTCTGGTAACACCAGCAAAGCACCCACCCAGCGGGCCCATACCTCCATACCCAGGACACGTCAATCAGCGGAGTGTCCACCACTACAGGGAACCCAGGATAACCCACCACCCCAACAACAACAGGGACCTGGGGTCAGTGGTAGTGGGCACACGGTCCAGGGGACGGAGGCACAGGAACACAGGGGAACTGGGAAGGCTGCCGTGCGACAGGGGGCGGACAGGCCAAGGGAACCCACCGTCCACGAGGCCCTCTCCTCCATCATGGGAGCATACCACCACTCCCAGGAGACGATGGAGACTGATTTTGCATGTGTTCATCAGTGCCAAACAGTGACAGTGTTCTATGGCTGTATTCCTTGAGTTGTTACTGTGCCTCCAGCCCAGCAAACAAGGGCTAGTCTCGTGTATTTAAGGTCGATCCATGTTTGTGCCCTGAGGATCCAGACACAGATTCACTTCTGCTACCTTTCTCGGGGCTTGCATGGTGACTAACTGTGAGATTAATCTGCACAGAGGCACTGATGTTCCCTGTTGCTGTGGGAAGTTCAGAGACCAACCCTGTGTGCAAACATAGTGATGAACCCTGCGTGTTTGTCCATTACTGATCCGTTACATTTTTGTCCACACTAAGGTTGCTCTGTCTTCACTCTTCTGTATTATCTGCCGTACCATAGCTGCCCTATCCCCTTGTATGCTTTTAGCTGATCTTTGAAAGATACTCTGTGAACTCAAGGGTTGCCCATACAGACTCCCGACTAGACCTGCATGAAACCGTAACACCATGGAGGCCAATACTGACACAGGGTGCACATGCCCACACACTTTAACTGGACACTTCTGTGCAATGCACCTCTGAAAATATGTGAACACATTCAACCTGGGCTGCTGTTTCACCACAGCCACAGGAGGAACATAGGTAATTTACATCAGTCATATTGACGTGTACATGAAAATATTATGATTGGAATTGAGGCTCTGTGTCGCAAACACTGTACCTACCAACATGTTCAAATGCCTGACTTATGGGTAGTTTACACACAAGTCACCATGAAGTGGTAGGCAACAATTAATGTCAAGTGAGGGGGTAACATATCCGACATAGCCCTCAATTAGCCATCTTCGATCTTCCCTGTGTAATGTTTGTCGTGGGAGATGTATTGTCCCCAAAGTCAAACAACTACACACAGCAAATGTGTCGACACCTAGTACACACATATATCATGACTGTTGTACCTCATTGATTGCCATCTGATGTTGATACCCATTTGTAACACATTCATACATGAACATCACGCCTAGTGTATAGCATGATGTTCCAAAAGAAGCACACAAATAGTTGTAACAGTCAATTCACACATAAAACACACAGGCCATGATTTATATATTTTGTAGCACAGCCTTGTCATCATTTATTGATGCAAAATTTGCGCAAAGTTACAAATCCCATTTAAATTACCTACATTTGTGCAGTTTTTGCATTAGTAAAAAAAAGCGAATCCTGGAAAAACATAGTAGAAATGTGGGCCGCAGTTGCATGGTCTACCACATGTGGCCAAACACTAGAACACACACTGCAGGCCATACCATCCTATCTTTGTCTAGATATAGGCTGCATGCATGTTAAATAATGAAAAATCATGCAAACACAGTTTGAGTCAGAAATTTTGATGCAAATGCGTTGAAAAATAATGCAAGTGCACATTAAACATCAATGGGTCCCTAGCGTTTATTCCACCAACACACCCCACGCATGCAGATATCCAGAAAAATACAAGTTGCCCGTAATGCGTGGGATTTTAACGCACATGTAGCTTATGCTTAAAAAATATTCACGCAAACTACGTAAGCATCAAAAAATGTACACGCAAGACAGAAAACGGGCCACAAAGGGGACAGGAAGTGATGTAATAGGAAATCCAGTTTACAGACATGGTACAGTGGGTGTACTTTCATTTTCACTTTGAAGTGTGTGATTTTTCTTGACTTTGTGACTGTGTGTTGGTCTTGCTCTCTTGTGGATTGTGTATATTGTCTCTTGTGTGGTCTATCTTTTGTATTTTGGTGTATCCTTACTGTATTTTGTACATGTGTAAAAAAAATTGTGTCTGAATTGCATTTGTACTGTCGGGTGTCTGTTTGTGGGTTAGATTAGTTGGGGAAGTTGGTGTCTGTCATTGGGGTTTCTAAGTTTCCTTTTTTCTACTTTCTTTTCCTTTATTTTTCATTTTATTTCAAAATACTGTACTGTACCATGTCGGAAAGGGCGAGGCTGGGGTGGATGGGTGAGGAGGAGCTTGGGGCATTTGTGTTGCTGGTGTGCCATTTTTTTCAATGATGCTGGCGGCAGGGGGCCATGTGATACAGGGGTATCTCATGGAGGCAAGACAACTGCATTGGGCCAAAGTGCTCTTTCACCTTAAAAGAATATTCAACTCTTCCCGGAATGAGCACCAGCTGAAGCATCGCTGGGCTGACCTGGTGGCCTGAGAACAGGACCCGCTGGACCACCTGGGTGTGGTGATCGGTGGCCCTGTTGGTGAGTATCACATTGACAAATGTGTACAGTAGAATGCTCCTGAGTGACAGTAGCAGATGTGGTGATGTGCTGCATGCAATGTTTGTGGGCATGTGGAATGCAAGTTGAACAAACTGTTAGTGTACCAGTAATGAGATGTACTACACATGTTAATACATGGTAACAATGCAGTCCAGAGTTTCGTTGAGCCATGTCCGACTATTATTCAGGGCCATATGTGGCAAGATATTTATAACTTTCACAAATGGCTGATTACTGAATTTTTGTGTTTACGTCAGGACAAATATTCATTCAAATGCACAAACCAAAATATGCCATTCATTGAGTCACAGGCAGCTATTTTTTTTATTCTTGGGCACAAATGCCAGCACTATGCTTTTGCAGTCACAATCCGTTTCAACTTGATGCTAACCCATTTTCAGAAGGGGAGAGGTCCCCATGTGAATGCATGGTCAAAAATTTTCTCTGAGCATGAAGTTGTGCCACGGACCACTGACTTCTCTCAAAAATCTCTTTTAGTAATAAAATAGGTTGTTAAAATACTTTCTGTTCACCCCTGCTGAAATTTTGCTGCATTTCAACGAATATTTACATCTCAATATGAAAGCAGTCACAGACATGGTGGTCTGCGGAGCTCAGCAAGCCAGCACCCCTGTGAGTACCACCATTCCCAAGGGGTATGCAAAATGAGACCAACCTCATCAAGATTTAAGAGGTAGGTCATTTGCTACCCCATTTTTGATTTGTAAACAGTGCCATTTTGAAGGTTCTACCTCTGATCATCCACCTTGCTAATTGCTAGTTGCTAAGTCTCGTAATGTGTGAATCACAATACCTGATATAGGTACATATTGCCTTGAGTGACACATTTCAGGTGCAATGACTACACCTGTGCCCATGCATTCTGTCAATGATGATCAGCTACGACACTGTCAGCATACCATATTTTGCAGTTAGTTTTGGGACAGCAAAGTGGGCAATCCATGTTTAGTGCTACATTGTCTTCATTACACAAACACGATCCCTGCCATCATGTTGTCATAGGGGGCATATACGGCTTAGGGGTCACTGCCAATGGGGCATTTGTTACCTACATACACCTTTGCCACATCTGTTATGGACCACTGAAAGCATGATAATTGCTGACTGAAAATCGACCCACATGTCCATCACACAGTCACTCATTGTCCCTTGATGCACAAGCCACAATACCTGAGTGACTTGTATTGCAGTGCACCAGGGAAGTTCCATTGCAATTGTCACCCAATAACAAATTATGAAAGGGAGTACCATCTGAAATGGATTTGCCACAAAAGTGTGTAGTCAGGTTTAGCACCACATGATTGTTAGGGCCAGTGCATGTGTGCATATGTGTGTCTATCACTCACTGGAGTGTCAGTGTCAATGCAAATTTGCAGTGGTATGTCGGTTGGAGTGTCTACATGCCTGACGTGCAGCTCAATCATATAAAATGTCACACACTGTGATATGTTGTTCCCATGTTTGTACAGTGACCAGACATTGAGCATATATCTCCTTTCCATGACTTACAGGTGGACCGGCCCCCTATACCATTAGGGAAGTGGTTCCATTTGAGGACCCAGACATATCCAGTAAGTGTGAAAATGTCTGACCTGTGTTGTGATTGCAGCTGTTGTGTGATTGACTCTTGTGTGTTGGACTCATTGCAAGATATTTTGAGCTGGCAAGTGATCTGATATATGACTTGACTGGAGGTTGACATAGTGTTCCATGCAAGGGTTAGACATTCACTGGCAGAGAATCATATCTTGGGAGTCTTGAGCTGCGCAATAGGCAGCAGCAGGTAAACAAGGTGATTGGTAGCCACATGCAGGCCCACATTTGAGTTGGAGGTGATCCAGTGTCTGAATATTGACAGCAAGGCATACCCCAATTTACACAAGACAGTGATGCATCAGTTTTCCACACTAAATTGCGCATACCTATATTGTAATGTACATGTTGGACTGTATGGGTGACTGTCTCCCAGCACCTAGCCCCAAATGTTGTACTCCATTTACATGGCACTTAAGTGGTATGTTATATGCGTGTATGCAGGTCAAGGCCAAATATGTGCTTGCATCAATGTGGGTGATTTAGGAAATGTGTCAGTGAGATCTAATGTTGATGGTTGTCCACAAATGGAAACATAATTGTAAATGTGATTGACCTCACTCATAGTTGGAAGGCCTCCTTACATATGTTCCACTCACTAAATCCATGTACAGCTGGACAAGGCTTTGTGGTTGTCCTTGATAGTTGAGATGATGTATTGCATGCCCATCCCCCCTGAGGCACAGGAGTAGGGGAAGAAAATATATGTAGCTAGGTGTGATAGTCACAGTGCAGATGACAGGCATTTAATTGAAGCATGCATGTGCCCCAAACAACACTGACCCTTTATGATTAGCAACTGCATACCATCCTGCCATTTGCATATACAAATCACAGGTCTTGTGTGCCTTGAAGTTGAGCCAGATGATAGGGATTAGTCGGCCTGGCACATGTTGAGTACTTGCTGCATTGTGACACATAGCACCACATAAATGCACAGATCACTTTATTTGGTACACACCTTGTTGTGCTTTGCTATGCTGTTAAATACTTGATGGGTAGGGTGCGTTGCCATGTCATTCCTCAGGGACAAAATATCATCTATACTGTGATTTGGACTGCATGTGCAATTTGAGGGAGAGTGTTAGATTATCATCTGTACATGCATCACACAATGATGACACTAATGTTTGCCTGTCTCTTTTTTACAGCTGCTAACATGAATGCTGCAGAGAATAGAGAGTTCCAGAGGCGGGCAGTGCAATACAGACATATCCTGGAGGTGGAGTCTGGGTTTCGAATGATGGCAATACGCTATCGTCAGGAGAGAGCCACTGGAGCATGGCGGGCTTTTAGCCAAGGGGGCTGGGCATTGGCCATAACAGGTGTTGCCACCACCCCGACTTCAGGCGGTGGCACAGTGGGCACCAGTATCTCAGCCATACCTGCTGCACCCTCAACCTCTGGAGCAACAACAACAACACCTGCTGCACCGTCAATTCCACCACCCCCAACCACGGCGCCTGCAGTTGCTACAACATCAGGGACACTGACCACCACAGCAGCTGCTTTGGACATAGCCGCATTCAGGCAGCTGCAGAGGGAAATGCCGAAGGTCCTGAAGAAAATGGGCAGTCTCCAGTGGGACGTTGATCGTAATAGCTGGAGGCTAAAATCAATTCAGAAAACTCTGAGGAGGGCAAACCTGCATTGCCTCACCCCTAATTCCGTTCCCTCCCTCCTCTTTCCTTATCCTGTTTATTAGTGGGGTTATGGGGTTTAGTGATAGGTTAGAGTAGGCTATTAGTTTAGATAGGATAAGTAGGTTGGGGTGGGGGGATATATTATTTCATGTTATTTTGTGGGTGGGGGTTGATTCTGGGGCTTTAGTGTATTCTATCATAAAATAAAAATAAAAATATATATATATATATTTAAAAATACAAAAAATATATTTGTTTAGTATTAGTTAGTATATGTTTAGGTTAGTATATGTTGTCCCACATGTGCCCCGTCATATGAGGGTGATGGGAGGGGGTTAATGTTTAGAGTGTTTAGTTACATGTGGTAAGTAAGTTTAGCATAGGGTAGTTAGGGCCAGTTGTGGGTAATGTATAGTTAGGATAGGTTAGGTTAGTATAGGTGTGTGACATAGTTTTAAGTTTTCTTTTAGACATGGTAATACAGTTTTAGGTACTCCTTTATGGTATGTGTCATATGCTCGGGGATCTGGGCCTTTGCATGTGTGTACTGTGGCAAAGTTTTGTTGGTCTTTGCATTCTGTCCTGCATCCACATCCCATTCTTGACATGTTTATTCCCACTTCCAACTGAGCTGTCACATTGGCAGCTACAACAAAGCTACTTCTCTATGCATCTTCCATCCGTTGTACCCACCACTCAAGGTGAATATGGTTCCCATGTATTGGACAGGTAGGTGTGAAGCTCAAGCTGTCATTGTTTGTGTCCTGAGTTGGAATCTTGGGCACTGTGGGGCGTATTCCTGCAGCCTGATATTCATGTGAACCCTGATAAACAGAGTGGTTTCAATTTCTTATGAGGTTAGGTATACAAAATTCAAGCCTATGGGTTTAAATTGTAGTCCCAGGTGATGTTATTGGCCAAACACTTTTACACAGCCATTCCTGCTGTATGTTGTGTTTGTGGCATTTATGTTTTGAGTCAAATGTCACATATGCAATGATTATCTTGTAGGGGATGTGGCCAGCATTGAGTTTAATCTTGTAGATACCTTGGGACTGACATATACAATTTTAATTAGCATTTGACTCATTTTTTTAACACAACAGCAGCACAAACTTACAAACTGCATTGCTATTTTGTGAGTTAGTGGTGCTTTTACTTCAGAAATGAGCAACAAGCAGCACAGATGATTTTAAAATCCAGACCCTTGGGCATAGATATCAGCCCACATTATTTCTACGCTCTTGTGTTGACATTCTGTGACCATTGATATGTTACATGCATCACAAACTTCCAGCAAAGTAGATGTGTGACATTACACAGAGACAAAGTGGCTGTGAAGGTTCTGTTTATTTTAAAGGGCTGTAGTGCAATATTTACATAGTGCAGGTTTGTGAGTCCATTAGTGTAAAGCATTATATTGTGAAGCACCACAAGTGCAATGTTGAGGACATGTCATTGGACATGCTGCGATGGAGTGTCATTCAGAGCAGAGGAACATGAATTGCCAGTTGGGTAGTGAGAGACAATTGCAGTCCATAGTGGTAAGGTTAACAGTGTGTCGAAGAAGATTGCATGTCACCAACTGTAGCAAGACTGGCATGTTGTCAAGCACAGGACAAAGGAAAAGCACTGCCCATGTGGCATGGGCTGGTGCTACCGGGTACTCCTATGGGTGAAGGTGATGTGTTCCACATCTTCATCCTCTGATGTGGGTGTGTCGTCTCCTCTGCCCTTGATGGTGGTGGTGGTGGGTTTGAGGAGGCAACACACACTTCAGTGTTTGGAGAAGTAACTCTGAATTCCCGGTAGCTGACAACTGTGGAACTATTAAGGGCATACCTGCAGCAAGGAGGAGCTGCTGGTTCTTGAGTATGGCAGTAACATCCCTGTGGTAGGCAGCCATGTCTGCCATGAGGGAGTCCTGATTGTTGTCATGCATGCAGCGAAAAGTTTGGGAGGCCAGGTGTTGTGCCAAATCCCTCACTGCAGTAGTGAGGTCCCTTACACACTGTTGGAGTCCTTGCAGTAGTGATTGTTGGACTTGCATAGCTGCTGACTGTTCTGCAGCTGTCATCATTCACATGTGCATCCCCTCAAGGCTGGCTGCAATAGTTTGCATCCCCACCCGCACCTCCTTAGCCAGCTCCCGCAGTACTCCCACAACTGTCCTCTCAAGGGTGGTCCCAGTGTCATCAGAGTCCTCAGCTGTGTTGAAGCTGGCAGGTTGTACTATTGGGGTGGTTGGTTGGTCCTCTGGGATGGGTGTCACATATGTGCTCCTCCTTGCGACTGGAGGTGGTGTCTGGAGGGTTCCAAGGACATCTTGGAGGGTTTCCTGGCTGATGGTTGTCAGCTCGTCATCCATGTCATCATGGTAGTCCAGGACAGGCAGATCCACAGGAGAGACATCGTCCTCTGCAATGAGATATTGCACAATTAGTGTGGCTTGGTTGTGGCAGATGTAATGTGATGTTACTGACTTCCTAATGGTGGAACATTGTAATCTGGGTTCCCGTTCATTGTCCTGTCATTACTATTTGCATTCTCTCAGGCCTATGCCTCACCTGCCTGTCACATGTAGTGTGGGCAGTTTGGGGAATTGTTTGTGTCACATCCTCTAGGTGTAGGTTCTGTCCAAATTTTGTCTTGCCACCTTCTTGTCCCACTCAACCCTCCCTCTGCTACCATTAGCATGGTGAGGTCTTGCAATGCTTGTTGGTGTTCTGATGCCACATGCACCACACATGACAGTATGGCCCTGATTCAGTGTATCATTTTTCACATACACCTATACGGTGCTGAGACCTAGCACCATACCATGTATTGCATTGGCATGACACAATACAGGTGTCAGCATTGGTAGTTTCTCATGTTGATGTTTGTGTATGTGGGCTGCGTTGCATTACACTGATAGGCCTGGCAGAGTTCCATTTCCTCTTATGACTGTGCGGGTGTGTTTCACTAGCTAAACACATATGTCCTCCCCCTCAATGCTGTTGTCTTAGCACTATGACACTTGAGATGTTGCATGATGGTATTGCAGCTATTGTGACACAGGCACAGGGTAGACCCTTGAGTGGGCAGCATGGGTATGAGATTACTGCTGTGTACTTCATAATGTAAGTGACAGTGCCTGATGTTTATTGAGTCTATGGACATGAGCAGTTGACAGGAGTTGCACTTGGATAGGACTTGAAGGGGATTGATCACATAGTCATACTAAACCCTCATTTTGAGTGTGTTTTTGCTATGGGCACCTAACTGACATTTCCTAATTGACCAGCACACGCAGCACAGGAAGTAGTGGCAAGTGTTGTCAATGGTACATGCCGCTTGAGGAAATGACCTGAGACTGGGCATTGTCCTCTAGTTTACATTCTGACAATACCAGCTGTCCTGTGACAGCAGCCCATTTTTACGTTCTATCCAACCCTCCTGGTCTGCTTTCGCATTTCCAGCAGCCTTGGTATGGCGGTGTACCCCCATGCGAAGGTTGTTGGTGTTGTGTTGTGCTGTGCCCCTGGAAGCCCCTGCACAGCCCATGCACCCGTGCCTCTTTGCCCTTTCCACTGCCTGATTTCCATGGCTGACATGTTTTTTGTAGTGGTTATTGAAGTATTTGATGAGGCATCTGTTGAAGATTTTCTTTAAGACCTGGGGCAGGAATGGTAACAGGGAGATCAGTGTATAGTTGGTGAGCATCGAAGGGTCCATAGAATTACTTTTTCAGCAATTGGAGGACACATGCATGTTTCCAAGCATCTGGGAAGGTTGCACTAGAGGTGGAGGCAATCAGAATGGGTGTAGGCATGCTACTGGTGGGTTACAGTGCTATGGAGTCAGTGCAGGGGTTCAAGGATCTGATGTGTCTCTGAGTGGGTGGACATCATGGTATAAGTGGTTTCTTCTTGGTTGTTGATGGGTCATGTGGATAGCTTTGGTTATTTAAATAAGCTTTGGAGGCAGGTCCTGATTGTGGGTTCACATTGTTGTAAATCAAGATTATTGAAGAGGTCCTGTGAAGGACAATAGTTATAAAAGGACTTTCAAATCTTCCCAGAGATTCTACCACCAAATGATCAGCCTTCATCGATGCAAGCACCAACAGAACTTAAAAAATCTTTGCCATTGCAAAATGCACTCTTGTGTCCAAAAAGGGTGCAAGGATGCCGTTTTGCACTAAGAAATAGAGTTAAATGCAGCTGAACACGCTTAGTCAGTGCAAGCAGTCACTCACACTTGTTAAATGTGCTCCTCTGGTAGGTTTTTTCCCTCCCAAATTATGCAAGCAGGAGTAATTGCATAATTATAGTAATTCTGCATCATAGGGAATTACCAGAGTGACTCTGCTTACTCTGGTGTAATAAACAATTCCATCCTGGCCTTCTTAAAAAGTTTCTTCCTGTGCAGTGGCTTAGAAAGGGATGGTAAAAGTTATAGAAGATAGCATTCCTTACACAGTTGTCACAAATCAAGGAGACATCTGGCCAGGACACAGATGTGATGAAACCAACTGCTGTCTTCTCCGGGGTCATTGATGCCTAAACATAATGAGCGATGGTGGATCAGGAAACCCATAGAGCTGCACCAAGAAGATGGGAATCCTGTAAAGAGGTGTATTAGTGATTATACAAGAAAATGGGTGGAGGAAATGGATATAATACAATTTCAAACAGGATCAGGACCTTGTTGAGTATGTGATCAATTTAAAGCATTCCTGTGATATCAATGAAATGCTGTACTCAACTTTAGAAATTAAAAAAAAACCTCAGTATCGCAGAAGAGAAAGCCCACACAACAAGGTTGACAAAGAGGGAATCTTCATTGAGGGTGAAAAAAGAAGTTAGAAAGGTCAGGGGAAGAATGTGTAGAACCACAATGAGAGCCGATAAAAGGATAGGAGGCTGCTAGGAGACAGGGAAATCAAATTCTTGCAGCAGGAAGGGACGGGGGAAAGCAATCAAAAATCCAGGCCAGCATGGGGTATAGGACAGATAATCAAAGACTTGCACCAGAAAGGGATGTGAGAACATGAGATGGACCAAATAAGGACAGGAGTAAAGCTAATTGTTAGAGCTTTTAGCCTTAGGGCGGTCTTCCCCCAACATTTTTGCCTACCTTCTCCATTTTTCTGACCATTATATTTACTGGTATTAGGACTCTGTACACTTTACCACTGCTAACCAGAACTAAAGTGCCTGTGTTCTCTTCCCAAAATATGCCAATATTGGTTTATCCCCAAATGGCATATTTAATTTACTTTTAAGTTCCTAGTAAAATGCACTGCATTTGTAAAGGACCTGTATTAATAGAAAACTTTATTTTGGAAAAAGGACAAAACAAAAACATGATGCAAAGTTAAAATAAGATACAGAAGAAGGTAAAAAAGAAAATGCACCTTAAGAACAGACAATATGGTGGCAGTAAAATACAGCCAGCACAGGACATTAGATTGCCTTCAGAAAGCATCATGGTAAATAATCAGAGAAAAACAAAACAATAAAACACCATGATCGATTCAAATTGCACATCATTGTCTAAAATAAGGCATATAAACAAACAAATATAAGTGGGAAACCTGTACAGAGGGTCTTACGCAGTTAAGCCTTTAAGGAATACAAATGTAAATATGGTGTGTAAAGTAAGAATAACCATATCATATGTGGCTTAACAAAACATATATAGAAAAATACGGCATCCAGTCAGAGTAAATGGCTAAACACCCATAATATATGAATAAAATATAACAAAAGATGATAGGAAGAACACGTTAAATGAACCAAGGATGAAGAGACTAAACAACAGTAATGTCTCAGGGGAAATGTTAGGTCTGCAAGGAAAGGAGTCTAGAGCAACTACATGTGTCAAGGACATGTAAATGAATTGCTAGTAGTGGGCCTGCAGCCCTAAATGTGCCACCCACTTAAGTAGCCCCTTAGCCATGTCTCAGGCCTGTCATAGCAGAGCTGGCATGTGCTGTTTTACATTGGCATGTCGACCTAGCAATATAACCCTTTTACCAGGCCCAAACCTTCTATTTTTATACATGTTAGTCACCCCTAAGGTAGGCTCTGGGCAACCAAGAGGGCAGGATGCAATATATTTAAAAGGCAGGACATGTACTTTTAGGATTTACATGTCCTGGTAGTGAAAAACTGCATAAGACATTTTTCATTACAACAAGTCCTATCTCTCCCACAGGATAACATTTGGATTACCTTATTACATCTTATATGTGTAATTCACAATATGGTAGAGATGACCTTTTAGAGTTTGATGTCGCTGAATCACAATTCAAAATCACAACTTAAGGTGAAGTTGGATTTTAAATTGAAAATCTGAAAATGCCACTATTATAAAGTTGGCATTTTCTTAATTTAGCCATTTGGTTCTTGCTGCCTGTCTCTGCTCACTTGACTGGGGTGGCACACAGCTGAGCTGTGTGTATTCCCCTTAGAAAGCCCCAGTCAATGGGAGCTGAGATGTGACTTGTTGGACCATCCTGGGAGGATGGGAGGGAGTAGCTGGACAAAGACTCTCTCCTGGATGGTCTGTGTCCTGTCCCCACATGAAAGTCTGTATAATACCCTGTAGTGAGTCTGGGCCCAGGGCAGGAAGGGCAGTACCTCTGTGCATTTCAATGGCCTGTCTTTGAGGTCTTCCCCTCTTCATAGTCCCAACTGGGTATACCTAAGGGACCTATGACACCACCAACTCAGTACACTTCTGGACCTGTGAAGAATCTGCAAGGAAACAAAATGCTGTGCTGCTGAAGGACTGCTACTCTGCTGGACTGCTGCTTTGCTGGACTTCTGACGTCATGTGCTGCCCTCCGGTCTGCTGTTCTCTCCTGGGTGAGAAAAACTGGACATGCATCACTTGAGCCCAGAGTAACTCCAAGCACTGGTTGGCTGGCCTCTTGATCTGAAATCTCAGGGCCATAATAGACTTACAACCATCCTGCTCCTGGACTCTTCCTTCTGTGAACCTTCCCTGCTAAGTTGTGCCACATCAGCACTGGACCCTCGGAAGTGGGCTTAAGGGGTTTGCTCCAGAAGAATGGATTCATCTTGTACTGCAAGAGCAGAATCAGCACATTGTCACTGCTGCATGGATCAAAATATGTGCATTTCATGAGTCGGAACTGAACCAACACACTCACATCGCCACCCCTTGGGACATGTACATTGTCTTCAGAACTCCCACTTCATAGCGTTTTCCCTGTAGCCAGCTTTTCACTTCCCTTATCTACGGCAGCCTCAACGATGAACAAGTGTACATTGAGGCATCATTTTTGAAAACTCTTTGAGCAATTGTGCGATGTGGGTCCCGCACTTACGTTTGAAAAAGACTATAACTATTATTCTTCTGGCGAGATACTAGTGAATGTTTATGGCACAGAAAAATCTACTTAACAGTGACTATGCAACTGTTGTTACAGCTTTAATGGTGAGACCTGCTCAAGATGATTAAAAGAGCAGTGTTGGGTATGAATAATGTTTACAGGGAATTTACTATAGTTTGTGTTCTCACAACGTATGATTTACATATAGTTATACCAATGTACCTTTGTTATTGTGTCATCTGTAGAAAGCCATTAATCATCCCTATACTGAAACTGAGAGGAGGAATACAGGTAAATATTGGGACTTTAAATCTAACGGGGCTATAGGAAACATTTAAGGCTGGGACTAGTAACAAGTCTTTGTTATTTTCTCCACAGGTCTCCCTCCTCACAGTTCCTTACCCAACCACCCTGTCCTCGTCCTGGCTGCGTTGTGCATCTGTGTTTCAGATCTACTCAATACTCCACAACAGAGGTACTGTAGTTCAGTGGGCCTAACTGTAGCAGCCCACACTTCGCAATGCTCCTCAACCAGGATTTGAGGTATTTTGGCCCTGTGGGCTCGCTGGGTCCCTATGGTCAGCCTGCACTATGCGAATAAACTCATGGGGTCTAAATGTTCACACAATAATAGCGTACTGTACTGTTTGTGCAATTCAGGAGCCCGCAACTCAGTTTCAGAGTTTAGATCCAAAAACTGTACATCCTCCACAGTCACTGTTCATGTATATATTTTATAGCACTAGCGCACATAGGGCCCGATGTATGACCCAGAGTTTAGCGACTCACAATTTGCAACTCATTTGCGAGTCACAATTTGCGAGCCACAAATCCATATGTACAACAGTGTACTTCACCCTATTTGCGATTCCCAATGGGGTCGCAAATGACCTACCTCAATAATATTAATGAGGTGAGTCGTAATTTGCAACCCCATTGGGAATGGCTGCACTCTTAGGGATGGTGGCCTGCTGGAGACAGCAAACCACCCTGTCTGTGACTGCTTGTAAGTAAAACAGTTTTTTTGTTGAAAAAATGAAAAGAAAACTTTTCATTTTTGTTTTTGAAATGCATCCCATTTTACTTCAAGGAAAATGGGATGCATTAAGAAAAGGAAAATTAAAAGTTCACTTTTCATTTTTTGAAAGTAGTCAGTGGTCCATGGGACAACTGCCTGCTCTTAAAAAAAGTTTTTGCATGGATTCAAAAAGGAAAGGGGTCCCTTGCGAATGGGTTACCACGTACTTGAAGTAGGTGGTAAAATGCAAATGTTTTTGCAAATGCATTTTGGTCACAAAACATTCCTACGTTCCTGTGATTCGGTATTAGGAATGGATGCCCTTGACACGCCCCTTCCTAATACCAAATTGGTATGTATACAATTCCAGATTGCAAGTCTGTAAGATGTTACCGAATTGCAAATTGGAATTCATAAACACCAAAATGCATTTTTGAGGGCACAAACAGCCCAATTGGGCCATTTGTGACTGCAAAAATGCATGATACATCTGGCCCTAGGTTACTGTGGAAATTGAGGTTCACTCTTCCCCCTTTAGGGTCCTTTGTTTCGTATATTACTGTACTACTCAGGTCCCGGGGTTACTGGGCTGCCCCTCAATTTACAAATATACTGCGAATTGTCAGCTTGTGTCAGCAGAGCAGGTCCTACCAAAGACATTCCACCAATCCAATCGAGGGAACCAACTACTGATGGCTCTGGTTCCCTTTGAGTATAGCTGTGAGCATGTGATGCATGTAGATTGTTTGCTAGGCAACAACCTGGAGGACATTGCCTGGAGGGAGATAGAGCTCAGGTCTCACTTATAAATGTTAGGGTTGCCTGAGTGGGTTTGTATGACCACATGGTGCATCGCTGCCCGGGAAGGAAGTTAAGGATTTCTGGAGCCTAGAACAATGGTCCAGACAACTGTCAAGAAGAGAGGCAAGAGGCATGAGAAACCAGCTCCTGAAGTTCCCATGGGAAGGTTGACGGGCTCCCTGAGGAGGAGGCCCCCAAGCCTACCAGGGTGGACATTGCCGCCCTGGGTGTCCTGCCTGGGCATGCTGACTGGCAACAGGTAAAGCCTCTGGAGAAAACTTGATCTACTGGGAGAATGATCTCCTATACAGTGCACTTAAGGCTCCTCGTAGTGGGGTAGTCCATTTGTTGGTGGCCCCCCTAGTGGTATAGGGCCTTTCTACTGGGTTTGGCTCAGATGCATTCTGAAGTTCTTGTCCCATCTGCAGGCTAGTTGGAAGTGAGGGAAAAAGCAGAAAGATTTGTTCTACCAATACCAGCTGTTGGCACCCCCTTTGAAAGGGTGGGCATTGGCATCAGAGGACCCTTAGACCTAAAGACAGCCCTAGGCAACAGGTAGATTCTTGTCTTGGTGGACCATACCACAAGCTACCCAGAAGCCATTCTTCTGAGGTCAATGACTGCACCTGTGGTGGCTAGAGCTCTGATGGGGTTCTTTACCCATGTTGGGTTTAGCAAGGAGGTAGTGTCTGACAGAGACACTAATTTCATGTCTGCATGCATAAAGTCCTTGTGGGATGAGTGTGGTGTAACTTCCAAGTTCACCACATCCTATCACCCCAAACCAATAGTGTTGTGGAGAGTTTCAACAAGATCCTGAGGGCATGATTATTGGCCTACCTGAGCCCATGAGGTAAAAGTGGGACATACTGACACTTACCTTGAATAGGATTATAGTTGCTGCTTGACCACGGCTCATACCCCAGTCAACCAACAACCCAATTTCTAACAGTGATGAAAGATAGAAATCACAAGTTTAAGGCAGGAAGAAGTAAAACACACTAGAGTTCAAAATAGCATACAAAATAATTTTGATTTGGAACATAGGGCATCTAACAACCAAAACAGCTCAGAAGTATACACACCTTGCTTCTGAATGCATTGTATACTGTATAGTAATTGCAAAGTCCAGTATTTATATGATGCACTGTTGTTTACATCCAACATGCCCTGTTATTTTTCTCTTCACTGTTTTAGCTATGGAGCTTGTACTAGTGAGGGAAAAACAGCAGTGCAGAAGATCCGCTGAGTGTGAGGACAGGCCACCATGTGTCTGGCTTTGAAAAGCTGATGCACTGATGTAGTACCTCAGAGTCAATGCTCCTGACCCACACACACCAGCACCTACCTGCTGAAACAAAAGGAGAAGCCATACTATGCCACCAGTGTTGGTAAGTTACAACATGTGTCTATTTAATCCTGACACCAATCCAAAGATGCCACATCAACCTTTCACCCTTAGCTGGCACTTGCAAGGAGCAGACCACAGGCTGGCCAACATTACAGCAGACCATCCTGAGAAGCGTCAAATTGGTAACATGCAGCAACATTTGAAAACATCCTTCTGTCTGATTTAAGTCCCACCTACCAGGTTTGGTTTCCTCCCAGTAAGCCTCAAGAAATTCCCCTCTGTGGACTGGAGAAAAAGTCTGCATATTTTAACTATCTATGTATGATAGTGTTTTAGTAGTGACTACCCAGAAATGTATATATAAATATGGGGCCGCGGATGAAGCTGCACTAAACTTTTAAATATAAATTCATCGACCTCAGCTCATTCTTGGAAGTTTTGCGCATATTTGTTAAACGAGGGCCAGGGAAAAGATGGGGTCAAGAACATTGTTTTCTCATGTTAATTCCCACAATAGACTTTTCTCTCTGATACAGACAATATCGCAACTACATTAAATTTAGCAAAAAGGTAGAAATTTTCTCAGAAAGCATGCTTTTTGTGATCTAGTGGAAGTCTGTTAAGCCGATTTTGAGAAAGTAGTATTTAGAGAGGTGCTTGTGTCTGGATTGAAGGAGTTTAAAAGTAGGTGTATCTAGACAGTTGTTTTTGTGGGAATCGCAATGTACAGAAAATTAAAATAATTTGCCCTCTGATTGGCTGACCGAGAATTTGCTTGTGTAAACCATTTTGGTACTGCGCAGAGTGGTATCAATGGCAGGCGCAGTTTCAAGTTCTAAAAATGTTTTTAAAATAGTGCATAGCGAGGCAGGTTAGGGGAACTTGGGCGATAGTCTGTATTGTTACCAATCCGTTATATTGGACTAACATTATGCACGCCAGGGGCGGCTCCACCATGAGGGCGGAGGTGTGTTGCAACCCCACCTGCAGCGGCAGCTGCAAAACATTTACAAGGAACGATAACAAACATTGGCCCTTATTACGACCCTGGCGGACGGGGGAGAAGTGGCAGTAATACCTCCAACTGGCGGGCGGGAAAAAAAATGGAATTATGTCCATGGCGGTTATTGCCATGGTCATCCGCCACTTCTCCACGCCGACCGCCAGGGTGGTGATGACCACTAGGCTGGAGACTTCGGTTTCCAGCCCGGCGGCCGTCACCAGACCACCAGCGGAATCAGGACCCTGCATACCGCCATGGATTTTGGGTGGTTTGGAACCGCCACGAAATCCATGGTGGTAGGCACTATCAGTGCCAGGGAATTCCTTCCCTGGCACTGATAGGGGTCTCACCCACCCCGAGTCCTCCCCCCACACCTCCACCCCCCTGCCACTCCCCAGAGGTGGTAGGATTCCCTCCCCACCCCCACCCCCACCCCCAAAATGCACATACACACACCCCCTCCCCCTCCTCACCCCCAACATGCACATACACACACCCCCTCCCTACTCCCACCCCCAACATGCACATACACACACCCCTACACGCACACATACACTACAACAACACATACCCGCACACATTTCCCATGCACACAACACACCCCTGCATGCATACACGCACTCACACACCTCCTCTACATACCCACACGCACACCCCCATGCATGCACACAACACCCACCCACCCTCCTCCCCTAACGGACGATCAACTTACCTTGTCCGTTGATCCTCCGGGAGGGGACGGGATCCATGGGGGCGGCTCCGCCGCCAACACCCCGTCACCAGAACACCGCCACACCGAATCATGGGATGTGATTCGGTTGGCGGTGTTCTGATGACGGGGCGGTGGAGGTGGAGCAGCCTCCACTTCCCCGCCGACCGCCAGTATGGCTGCTGGTGGCTCTCCGTCCGAAAATGGATGGAGGGCTGCCAGCAGTCATAATACGCTGCATGGAAAACCACCTGCACTGGCGGTCTTCAGCACGGCGGTACCTCAGCGGTCTATAAAAAATACGCAGAGGTCAAAATGAGGGCCATTGTTTGTTATTGTTTCCTTGTAAAGGGGCAGGGCCATTGAGGTGACAAGCATGTGTGTTTGGTCGGCTGTCTCAGGCCCTTGCCTAAGGGGCCACCCCCTCACACCAAACACACACACACAAGATCCCTGGTGCCTAAGTGGGTTCTGGCAGATGGGCATGGAAAAAGTAGGCCAATCTGCCCTCAAGGGGGGCAGAAATAGCCATCAGTCTTATGCCCCTTTTGAGGGGGTGACCCTTGCCGAAGGGGTGGCCCCAAAAGCCAAAAAACACACAAACAGACCAATCCCTGGGGCCTAGTGGGTTTTGAGCTCCTCACGGGCCAGATCAGCCAAAAACATGGCCGATCTAGCCCCAGAGGGGGGGCAAAACATACAAAAAATCATGTCCCCAGGGCAGTCACCCTTCCCTAAGGGGTTGCTGCCCTAAATTATAAAAAAAGAAAGTAATCCCTGGTGTCTAGTGGGCTTTGACCCCTCAGGGGCAGATCGGCTGAAAAACAGCCGATGCCGCTCCCGGGGGGGGGGGGGGGGAGGGGAGAGGTGAATCATGGATAGATTATAGCCCCCAGGGGAGCAACCCGTGCCCAAGGGGTTGCTCCCTAAAATACAACACAAACAATCCCTCGTGTCTAGTGGGTAGATTTCTGCTCCATGATCGCAGGCCTCGCCCACGATCATGGAGCAGGAATCCACTCAAAACAGGCACAGGGGGAAAGGAAAAACTCTTTCCTTTCCCCATGTCTGTTTTCCCCCCAAAAAAAAACCCAGGAGAAGGACTCACCTTTTACAGGTCCTCTCTCCTTTGCTTCCAGCGCGTCCCCGGCAGCATTTGATGACATTGGCGCACTGTGAGCCTGCCAACATCATCAGATCATTGAGGAGGGGGTCAGGGGTGGAAGGTGGAAGCTATTCCCCTTCCATCCCTGACTGGGGGATGTGGACAGGGTGCAGGATGAGCTGGTCTCATCTTCGGCACATGGCAACCGTGCCCGAGGATGACACCAGCTTCTACCGGGCACCTGAGGGGTTAAAGGAAATCCCCCTTTGTGCCTGTCTTGTGGCTGGGTCATGATCCACAGGCCGGTTGATCCAGCGACATGGCCACCACCAACAAGGATATTGCAGTTTACTGCAGCCGCTTGATGACCCAGTCTGAGGCCATTTGTATTTTTAAAGGTTACACTGTTTACATAATCCTCAATGCTTGCGGAACCTAATAAACATGCTTCAAATAATGTGCAGTGAGGTATTGCAATTTGGAACTAAAACGGTACTCAAAAATATGTTTAGGTAAGACCAGAGAAATTGTCAACATCGTTTTGTCAGTTTCTCGTATTTGAAGCAGTGAAACAACAAAACTAAACATGTGTTACATTATTCTGAGGGGACTTTTAACATTAGGAGGATATTTTCAAAAGGATTTCAGATTAAAAATGGTTTTAAAAATCTGGAAAAGGATTTCAGTCGGCACAGCCCAGATGGTCCCAATACCCCCTCCCCAGAGGCATATTTCTGCCGAGACGGTTAACTAGCAATAGCATTTCATCATCAGTTTTAGGCAGCTTGCACTATATTAACCCTTAAGAGGTCTGCTCCTTAAAAGCAAGCTGGGTTTATTGGAGATGTAATGTGGCGTATATACGCTGTTTTACATTTTAAATAGTTACCCTTTTCAAAAAACGAGTTGTGTCCTTTTTTATTCTTGAGCAGTGATTTTTTTTCATTTCAACATTTAAACTAATGCAGATATAACAAATGCTTTCATGAAACACTGGCAGGAGTGTAGCTATCAATAGCGCAGCATGGGCAAAGCACAGGGCCCAAAAGCTGCAAGGGCTTTCACCATCTCACCAATAGTTGTCTCCTAAAAGTAAGCATGAGGTTTTTTGTGTTGGGCAGTGGCAATTTCTTGTAGGCATTAGGATCCAGGGTACTCCAGGATAGTTTTATATTCTGTGAGCGTAATATTGATCCTGACTAGTTCAGTTGTACATGATATTAACACCTTTGTTGTTCTTTTTCTCTTTTTTTCTTTACAACTTGAGTTACTATATGACAATGTTATGAGAACCACATGTTCCAGTCCTGGATTTTCTCATGCCTGATCTTTCAATGCTTACAACTGAACAATTAACCCACAACTACAAGGTGGTAATTTCAAGCCTAAAACTAGAAATTAATTTTCCTTGTGGCATGGACTCATACTGTCACTCTATTTCTGACCCAGAGAGATTTTTGTTTTGTCCTGTATAAGTTTGGAGTGGCAAGACCATCCTCCACTTCAAAAAGCAAAGACACTGCAAGTCAAAACACATTTTGCCTGGGCCCACATATGTCCTAGGTCTGTCAGTAAGTTTGTCTAGGTTTTTGTGACAACCCCCGAACAGCCAAGTTGAGCATTACAAAATATCCTCAAAGTAGTGTATACGCTAGGCTGTAGGCTGTAGGCTGGCTCGATGAGTTGAACGCTCACCGCTGAAACATGCTGTGAACTCCACATCTCGAGTTTTATTCATTCTTGCGAAAGCATACAATTCTGTTACCATTAAGAATGCATAATAACAACACCTGTAATTTACAGTGCTCAGAAGTGTAGTATGACGCATGTCGCTCGTTGGACCGATGCTAAATTGTAACATTTTAATTTTTTGCTGCAGATAGAGGAAGAAAGTAAATGTAAGTGCTTTAGTTATATGCAGGGCCACTGGAATTATGTGGCAGGAGGGGACCGAATTATGAGGCAGGGTTGACCAATTTATGTGGCAAGAAAAGACCAGTTATGCATTTGCAACGGCAATAGCCTTAACTCTCTAAACTGCGAGACCTATTGCATTACAAATGCTTGTTACTTTGGAGACACGATTAATAATAGGCATACTTAGTAGCCAATCTGAGGGATAGAAGTGGGAAGAAAATTAACCTTGTTAACGCAGCTACTGAGCCATCATGCAGGGGCGCAGCTATTATTGGAGCACTGGCAGCGTCAATAGTGCCCAGTGAGGGTGGTACTGCACCTTAATTAGGTCTGCTTTACTACAGGAATGGAGATAGGATGTCCATGTCTTTGCTTGCACCTGGAAGCATACGTGCCACCATCTCTCCAACACTGCCATCTTGTCAGCTACTCGGAGAATGAAAACAGGCCTACTTGATCTGAAATATAGGTAATATAAATTTTCTTCAAAAAGTAAAGGCGTAGGATTTGCGGTCCACAAATAATGAGACTCCTCTTAAATTACAGGCGCAGGGATGAACATCTTCTATTCTCTTCTGCTTACGGAAATGCGTGGGTTCAAAGTATTCACTGCATATACTTGCAAGATTTCTCTATATTGGTTTATTTACAATCACAAATTGTACAACTTCTGTCAGGATTATGTTTACATACAAAATATTTCACCTTTTGTTGAACGGTGTGTGAAATTGATCGGAAACAATGGCGAGGCCTATTCACAAATGTATTGCCAGCAATAAAAGTAGATGTATTGATGCAAATACTTACATCTACACCTGCCAGGAATCCTCGACGGTAGTTCTAGTGAGCGTAAATTAATTTCATAGTGTACATTTTGTCAACACAAATGTACAAATCCTACTCAACGGGTGGCAATTGGGCCAACTGGAAGTTACAAGGTAGTATTTGCCTTGAAATGGGGGGGAATATCCTAAAACGTACATTTGTTGGATATCCAAAGTGCTATATGATCCCTTTTCAACCCACCCAATAAAAGTTACAGTTTAACTCAAGCCAAGACCTAGAGGAACTGCCCTTCCATGGTAAAACGGGGGAAGGGATCACCCCGAGATTTGTTTTGGATGCATTGGTAGGGCTTTCTTCATGGGAAATATGATTTCTCTTCAATGAAAAAACATGTACATTTGGCTTCATGCACCCAGTGGGAACTTCACACTAAGAGAGAATAGCAGCTTGTGGGACAAGCCACATGACATTCCGAATAGTAGGCCTGTATGGGGCTCAGATTTTCATGCTTAAAAGGTTGATGAACTTTAACAAGTAGACATATATGTTGGAATACTTCTACAGATGAAGATTTGTTACTTTTTTCATGTACAGGGCCCATGGTCTGATAATCGTTTCCAATGTATCATTTTCGCAGGTGTATTATTTTTACCTTGCATTGACTTTTTTTAACCTAAAAGTTAGGTTTCAAACACGATTTTGCAGTTTCAGTTAGCCAAATCCATGACTTCTGCATGGTATTTTAACGCAAAGTCGCGAATTGTGCTCAAAGGAACCTCTATGATTTCATCTCACCCTTAATTTATAGTCTAAACGGGAGCCGATGTAGCATTTTTCCGTGTGCTTATTTTGCGCAGAATGATAAGCGTTACATGTTATTGTGCATCTCATCAGATTTCTGCAAACACCTTCAAAATAATTGTGTCACCAGTTTGTTTAAATGAAAGAAGAATGCATGTCGTACTGCGATTCAGACATAGAAATATAAGAATAGTTGGTCACAACATTAAGGGCAAGGGGCATCAATACAGCTGGACAACATATGGATCAGTTGGAAACATTTTTAACTGTTGATATGACAGATACATTGCTTAGAAGAAACAAATACCTCGTACATACTTCTGAAATACTTCCTTGAGTTTTTTCAGCCACCAAAATGCAAAGAAAGAATAAAATGGCCTTGTCTGCCCTGGTAATTGAAAAAAGCTGCAACAAAAAAGCTGCAATTACCACCAGATTAAAATGTACTAGCAAAAAGCAATTATTGTGTATGTTGTTGTATATCAATTGACCTTGCGGGTTGCTGTATGGTGTTGCTCTTGAAATTAAAGGATTGCTTTTTTAAGTACCCATAACCATTATTTGAATTCAATAAAAACAATGTGTGAAACGCATAATTACTTGTTCTGTCAATGTAATGTGTAATAGCACAAAAATAGCAAGTAAATCTAATTTGTAATAACAGAAAAATGTTCTAAGAATAGAACACATTCTTTATGCTCAGGAATTAAAAAAATTATGCAGTCTTGCAAAGAAGAGGAAAGACAGAGAAGAAGTAAAGTTAGCTTTGGTGGATGAAATATGTGAGAACAGGCACAAGAAAAGCCAATAGTTATAGCTTTTCAAGCATTGGTTGTTGCCGCTGCCATTCTTGTATTTATCAGCTCACATTGTAAAGTTTGTTAGGTATGGCTTGCAGTAACTGATACAGTAAATCCAAGATATTATTAGGTTGTTAAGCGAAAGGCTACGACTTAGAAAAATAACTTTCTGAATAAGCCTTTATTAAGATAATTCTTTGGCTCACTATCAGAAAGATGGAGAAGCTGCAGCTCCCAACCTGCCTGTCAAACCAAACACCCAATGTCTTTTTTTTTTTTTTTTCCAAAACAAGCACTCCAATGTAGTGACGATCTGGATCACGTGGTGAAGGGATATAATACCTTGATTGGGAGCGATAGGCAATCAATCAATCAATCAATCAAGGATTTATAGAGTGCACTAATCACCCGTTAGGGTCTCAAGGCGCTGGGGGGGGGGGGTTACTGGTCTTAGAGCCATGTCTTGAGGCGTTTCCTGAATGTCAAGAGGTCTTGGGTCTGGCGAAGGTGGAGCGGTAGGGGGTCCCAGGTCTTGGCAGCTAGGTGAGAGAAGGATCTTCCTCCTGCAGTGGTGCGGCGGATGCGGGGGATGGAGGCGAGGGCAAGGCTGGCGGAGCGAAGATTGCGGGTGGGGGTGTGGAAGGTGAGTCTGTTGTTGAGGTAGGCTGGGCCTGTGTTGTGGAGGACCTTGTGTGCATGGATGAGGAGTTTCAAGGTGATCCTCTTTGATACTGGTAGCCAGTGAAGGTCTCTGAGGTGGGGGGAAATGTGGTCACGGCGTGGGATGTCCAGAATGAGGCGGGCGGATGCGTTCTGGATTCTTTGCAGTTTTGTTAGGAGTTTGGTTGTTATTCCTGCATATAGGGCGTTTCTGTAGTCCAATTGGCTGCTGACCAGGGCGTGGGTGACAGTTTTCCTGGTTTCGACAGGAATCCGCTTGAAGATTTTGCGGAGCATGTGGAGAGTGTTGTAGCAGGAAGAGGAGATGGCTTTGACCTGCTGAGTCATGCCGAGTGTGGAGTCCAAGATGAAGCTTAGGTTGCGTGCGTGGGTGGTGGGTGAGGGCGCGGTTCCTAGGGAGGTGGGCCACCAGGAGTCATTCCAAGTTGAGGGGTTGGTGCCAAAGATGAGGATTTCTGTCTTGTCTGTGTTTAACTTGAGGTGGCTTGATTCCATCCAGCTGGCGATGGCGTGAAGTCTGTTGTGGAGGTTGTTCTTTGCAGTTGTAGGAACTTTAGTGAGGGAGAGGATGAGCTGAGTGTCGTCTTCGTAGGAAACTATGTTGATGTGGTGGATTCGTGCGATGTTGCAGAGGGGGGCCATGTAAACGCTGAAGAGCGTGGGGCTGAGCGAAGATCCTTGGGGAACGCCACAGATGATTCTGGAAGCTTCTGACAGGAACGGTGGGAGGCGGACTCTCTGGGTTCTGCCTGAGAGAAATGACGAGATCCAGTTGAGTGCCTTGTCGCGGATTTCAGCGTGGTGTAGGCGTGTGCGGATAGTGTGATGACATACCGTGTCGAAAGCTGCGGAGAGGTCCAGGAGGATGAGTGCTGCTGTTTCTCCTTCATCGAGCATGGTCCTAATGTCGTCTGTGGCAGCAATGAGTGCAGTCTCAGTGCTGTGGTTTCTGCGGAATCCTGATTGGGAGGTGTCGAGTACCTTGCTGTCTTCCAGGAACCGGGATAGTTGGCTGTTTACAATTTATTCGATGACCTGGGCTGGGAAGAGGAGGAGGGAGATTGTCCGGTAGTTCTTGGGGTCATCTGGGTCTGCCTTTGGTTTCTTTAGCAGGGTGTTGATTTCTGCGTGCTTCCATCTTTCTGGGAAGGTGGCTGACTCGAAGGAGCTGTTGATGGTTTTGCAGAGGTGGGGGGCGATGATGATGTTTACCTTATTGAAGATATGGTGTGGGCAGGGGTCAGATGGTGATCCGGAGTGGATGGAGGCCATGGTGGTGGCGGTGTCCTCTATGTTGACGGGGGTCCAGGTGTGGATGAGGTGGGTGTTGCTTGGAGTGTTGGGTTCTTGGGTGTTTGTAGTCAGCTGGTGGGTCTGGGGTTTGAAGCTATTGTGGATTTCTTCTATCTTTTGACGGAAGTGGGTTGCCAGTGAGTTGCAGAACTCCTGTGATGGCAGGGGTTCGTTGGAGCAGGTCCTGGGGGTGGAGAGCTCATTGACGATGCCGAAGAGCTCTTTACTGTTGTGAGCATTGGCGTTGATGCGGTTTTTGAAGTGGGTCCTTTTGGTGGTGCGGATCAGTTGGTGATGTTTGCGTAGGGCATCCTTGAAAGCGATGTGGTTGGAGTTGGTAGGGTCAAGGTGCCAGGTTTTTTCCATTCTGCGACATAGCCATTTGGATTCCTGTAGTTCTGGGGTGAACCAGCTGGCCTTGATTCTGTGGGAGGTGTTTGTTTTTTTTGGGAGCGGTGCAAGGGTGTTGGCGCAATCTTCTATCCAGCGATGCAGGTTGGTGGTGGCTATGTTGGGGTCCGGGGTCCCAGCGGGTGGGGCCTGGGCGAGAGTGGAGATCAGTTGATCTGTTGATATTTTGCTCCAGTTGCGTCGGCGGGGTTGTGTGCGGTGGTGGTGAGTGACTGGTTTTTGGTAGGAGAAGTGGATGCAGCGGTGGTCTGTCCAACTGAGTTCGGTGGTGTGGCTGAAAGAGACGGGGTTGCTGGCTGAGAAGATGGGGTTGAGTGTGTGGCCTGCAGAGTGGGTGGGTGTAGTGACGAGTTGCTTGAGGCCGAAGTTGGCGAGGTTGTCGATTAAGTTGGTGGTGTTGATATCGTTGTTATTTTCTAGGTGGAAGTTTAGGTCACCAAGGAGGGTGTAGTCTGTTGAGGCGAGGGCTTGGGAGCTGATGGTGTCGGCGATGTCATCACAGAACTGCGGTCGGTGTCCAGGGGGTCTGTAGACCAGTGTTCCTCTGAGTGTGTTGTTGGCGTTGATGTGGATTATGAAGTGGAGGTGCTCGGCGGAGTTGATGGTGTCGTGGGAGTTGGTGGACTAAGGCGATTCCTCCTCCTGGTCTGTTGATTCAGTCTCTTATGGTGATCTTGTAGTTTTCTGGTATGGCTATGGCTACGTCTGGTTCTGAGGCCGAATTCATCTAGGTTTCGGTGAGGAATGCGACGTCGGGCGAGTATGTGGTCAGGAGGTCCCATAGTTCAATTGCATGTTTGTGGACGGAGTGGGTGTTAAGTAGGATGCATCTTAGGCGGTTGTCTGTTTTGATTTGGAGTTTGGAGGTTAGGTTGCAGGTGAAATTGCAGGCTTTGCAGGAGAAGGGTCCTTTGGTGCATGTCAGTGTGGACTGGAAGCAGATGGAGGAGCATCCTGGATTAAGGGCGTGGAGTTCGTTGGCAGTGTAAAGGTGTTTGGTGGCGCAGGAGGCGTGTTGGCCAGGGGGTCTGGCGCTGGGCGCGGTCTTGGCACGGACGGGCGCAGATGGGCTTGCCTTTGGCGCACCTTCGGTGTGCCAGCGGCGCGTCCACTGCGCGTCCGCACTGCAGCCGGCATAAGAGGGGAGGTGGGAGGGAGTGGCAGCTGGGAGGAGGGAGGGAAACCTCCAATGGGAGTGTGGGGGGCGGGGGCAGCAGGAGTCAGGAGCGGGAAGAGCTCAGAGGAGGAGGGAGGGGGGGCGGGGCCTTCCAGGAGAGGAGAAGCCAAGAAGCCCAAACAAGCCCAGACAAGCCCAGACAAGCCCAAACAAGCCCAAACAAGCCCAAAACAATGACAGCACTTACCGACGCAGTGGTGAGGAGGAAGCGACCTGCCTGCAAGTTTGCTTTGCTGGGGTTTAAACCTAATTGAAGATCTGGCAGTCACCACGATCCAGGTGGGCTCTGAAAGCCATCGACTGGGACTCTCTGACCAGGGAGAGTAGTGGAAGACCCTGTTTGTGGTCACTGTAACCAGTATTAAAGGAGCTTGCACTGCATAGGTGTGGAAGGACTGGATGATGCTCAGTGGGATGTAACTCGTCAGAGGAAGAGAGCAATATTGATAAACATACCAGGCCATTTGCCACTGACGAACCATGATCGATGCGATGCACCAGCACCACTCACCACAAAGAAATACCCCATCAGTGCAAAATATAGACACAGTAGCAATTTTACAGGCCATTGACAGCATCAGGCATATATTGGAGACCTGCAACAGTATGATCTGTGCAGATTCATTCCTGCTGCAGTAAGACCAGAAAAATACAATTGACAGAGTAATGGAATCAGAGGTCCCCATCTCCAAAATGGCGGACATTGGCCCACATTATGACCTTGGCGGTAAATCCCACGTACCATCATGCTGACTGCCGCTAATATCCCCGCCCCACCGCGGATTACCGCCACCCTTATTATTATGACCCACACATAGCAATCCCTCACTATACAGCCACACACACAAGTCTGCCAGCACAAAGGTCAGTGATAAACTGGCGGTACCAAACCCACACCGATACGCTAACAGAACTATGTCCACAGCATTATGACCCACAAATCACCGCAGGGGACATTCAATGGTGCTAAACCATTGGCGGTACATACCGCCGTGCTCAAAATATACACTCAATAACAAAACACCACCACATTGGACAATTTGAATAACACCCACCTGACACACATAAACACACCACACCCACACCCCCACCACTATAAAACACACACCCACATTACCCACAACCCTTTACCATTACAAACAAATGCCACACAAGAGATAGCAAGACCAAAGACAAGACCACAGACACACACCACCATCACCTATACACCATCCATGCACCCCACATCACACACCCCAACACAGCACCCCACACACCCTCATCCACACCACTCACACTACACCCATGGCACCACAAAGACACCCCAGGTTCTCTGAGGAGGAGCTAAGGGTCATGGTGGGGGAAATCATCCGGGTAGAGCCACAGCTATTCGGCTAACAGGTGCAGCAGACATCCATTGCAAGGGAGATTGAGCTATTGTGGAGAATCTTGGACAGGGTCAACGCTGTGGGACATCACCCCAGAACAAGGGATGACAACAGGAAGATCTGGAATGGCCTACAGGGGAAGGTGCGTTCCACACCAGCAAGACACCAAATAGCTGTACAGAGGAGTAGTGGTGGACCCCCACCTCCTCCCCCACATCTAACAAAATGGGAGGAGCAAGTCTTGGCGATCATGCATCCTGAGGGTATGGCAGGAGTAGGAGGAGGACTGGGCTCTGCTCTATACTACTATCACCCCGTACCTGCATACTTTCACAAACCCCCACACCTACCCTCAACCCCATCACTTCACCACCTCCCACATACCCTACCATCACAACACATTCATCCGAATACCAAGCCCTGCATGCAACACCAATGCATGGACACCCCTCACAGACATGCATGGACACCCATCACTAAAGCATGCACACTAGAGACAATCACCTAGCCCACAAAATCACTACTCACACAAGGCAAAGCTGCCTGGGCAATAACAACCATACAGGGCAACACACCCATGCACAAGAAGACACACACAGAAACAATATCACTGCATTTACTTCCCCACAGGTCCCCGACCCGTCACCGGAGAGGAGGTGCCAGCAACATCCAGTTCCCCCCCCCAGAAGATGCCCACAGTGATGACAGCAGCTCTAAATGCCGGGATCTGGATGACCAACTTTGCCCATCAGGGATCTCCGAACAGTCGGTTACCCAGGCACAGTCTCATACCACCGAAGAGCCTCCCCCCTCAGGAAACACCACCACAGCACCCACCAAGTGGGCCCATACCTCTGCCCCCAGGACACGTCAACCAGCAGTGTGTCCACCACTACAGGAACCCCAGGCCACCCCTCAAACACAGGACAATCAGGGACCTGGGGTCAGTGGCAGTGGGCACACGGTTCAGGGGACAGAGGCACAGGACAACAGAAAAGCCAGGAGGACTGCTGTGCAACAGGGGGATCCGACTCTCCAGGAGGCACTTACCAACATCCTGGGAGCATACCACCATTCCCAGGAGACGATGGGCCAGATACTGGACAAGTTGCAGGACACCCAGTCGCTAGTGGAGGGACAGTACCAGGGGAACAGGGATGACTTGAAGGACATAAACACCACCTTGGTCACCATTGTAGGGGTGCTGGTTGACATGGCCAACACCATGAGGGAAGCAGTGGCACACCACCGGGCACCTGACACTAGCCAAACCGATGAACAGCCTTCCACCTCCGCTGCCGTTATTGGACAGGAGGCCCGCCTTAGGACCAACAGGCCACCAGCACCCCACCAACTGCAGAAGGAGAACCACCCCACAAATGGTCCCTGCGATCCCGGCAGAAGCCAGAGAACATTGCGAAGACCCCCACCAGGAAATGAGACTCTCCTGAATGTTACTCTTCTGTCCCACTCTGTCACCCTGTCCACCTTGAACTGCCATTGCTCCCCTTCCTATGCCCCCCTTGGACAATTTACCTGTGATACAAATAGACTGGACTACAACCTGAACTTTCCTCCATCATCAACCCAGCCCATTGCACATCCCCCTCTAATCATCAGCACTTAAATAAACACCATTTGAATGGAGTCTGTCAAATCATTGAACCATCTATTCTTTTAACAAGCTTTAAACACTGCAATATAACTGTGCAGTATAGTATACATAGGAATGACCCGTAGTTTGCTGCAGTCAACACACCAGGAGCAATAGTGGGACACAAATATCATAAAATAGAGATGCCAAAGGGTATAGTAAGTGGACATAGAATTTTGAAAATTAGCCTGCCAGTGACAATGTCAAATACAAAACTGTCAATGTAAAGTGTAATTACAGTGTCTTACCTGTGTGTCATTGGAAGTACTGTCTTATAATAGCACTTCTGCTGTTCTCATCCTCATCCTCTGTCTCCTCATCTTCACTGTCCACAGGGTCCACTGCTGCCACACGCCCATCTCTAACCTCATCCTCCTGCAGAAAAGGCACCTGGCAATGTAAGGCAAGGTTGTGCAACATACAGCATGCCACGATGATCTGGCACACCTTCTTGGGTGAGTAGTCCAGGGATCCACCTGTTAGGTGTAGGCAAAAAAACCTGGCCTTCAGAAGGCCGAATGTACTTTCTATTATTCTTTTTGTTCGCCCATGTGCCTCATTGTAACCTTCCCCTGCCCTTGTCCTGGGATTCCTCACAGGGGTCAGTAGTCATGAGAGGTAGGGGTAACCAGAGTAACCTGCAAATATTGAGTGACAACTGTTAGACACACACTAACCCTTAGGGCCCACTCCATACCCATACACCAACATCCACTGGGTGGGAAGCAGGGCTCACCTATTAGCCACACCCGGTGCCTCTGGAGTTGAGCCATCACATATGGGATGCTGCTATTCCTCAGGATAAAGACACCATGTACAGACCCAGGATACTTTGCATTGACATGGGAGATGTACTGGTCCGCCAGGCACACTATCTGCACCTTCATGGAGTGAAAGCTCTTTCGATTTCTGAACACCTGTTCATTTCTCTGGGGGGGGGGGGGACAAATGCAATATGTGTACCATCAGTAGCCCTAATAATGTTGGGGATATGTCCCATTGCATAGAAATCTGCTTTCACTGTGGACAAATCCTCCACCTGGGGGAAAACGATGCAGCTGCACATGTGTTTAATCAGGGCAGACAACAGTCTGGTCAGCACTATTGAGAACATTGGCTGAGACATTCCTGCTGCCAAGCCCACTGTCACTTGGAAGGAGCCACTTGCCAGGAAATGGAGCACAGATAGGACTTGCACAAGAGAGGGGATCCCCGTGGGCTGACGGATAGCAGATATCAGGTCAGGTTCCAATTGGGCACACAGCTCTGTGACTGTGGCCCTGTCCAGTCTATAGGTGAGGATAATGTACCTGTCCTCCATTGTTGCCAAGTCCACCAGGGGCCTGTACACGGGGGATGTCTCCATCTCTGATTCATCCGCAGTGGTAGGGGGCAAGCAGTGAGTAGCTGGTCAGTATCCCATATTGCAAAACACTACATTGCATTGCATGTTGTGACTGTAACACAAGATTGTTGTAGAGGCCCAAATGGTGCATTTATGTACTGTGATGCAGTTAAGTGCCATGGTCTGCCCTCCCCCCTGAAATGGCAACTGCCTGTCCTGTGTGGAGTGACATTTGTAAATGAGGTAATTCTGCTGACATTGTGCGCCGTTGTGGGAGGTGATTGAAAACCGCTATGCAACTCCTCATTGGATTCCATTGGGCCCTATGGGTTACAGTGGCCTATGGTGATTTACGCCGGCGGTGACGGTATGCACCGCCGCAGACGTGACCGCCATGTTCTATCTGTTCACCCACTTGCTATCTGACCTTCAACAGGGGAGGACCTGCACTGCAAGAGCTGCTGTGACCTGTGTCTGGATCCGACCATGGCTCGTGTCACTGGGGAAAGGGGCCCTGGCTTCACCGCTGCGGAGTTGGAGAGACTGGTGGATGGGGTACTACCCCAGTACTGAATGCTGTATGAGCCTCCAGACCAACAGGTGAGTACACTGTAAGCACGATGCATGGGGCATGAAAACATGGAGTACTGTGTGTGAGGGCCTCATGTAAGGGGGGGTTGGTGGAAGGGTTCTGGGCAGCATCCTGCATGTATGGTGGGCAATGTCTGTGCATAAGGGGATGGGAGGGCTATGGTGGGACATGAGTATAACAGGCCAGATGGTCTGACTGATATCTTTATTCTATGTGTATTTTTCTACAGGTCAGCTCCCATCAGAAAAAGGGAATATGGCGTGCCATCACGAAGGACGTGCGGACCCTGGGGGTTTATGGCAGGTGGAGCACCTCTTGTCAGAAACGGTGGGAGGACCTGAGACGCTGGGTAAGGAAGACGGCAGAGGCCCAGCTGGGGATGGACTCCCAATGAGGAAGTGGTGCCCGTCGAACTCTGACCCCCCTAATGGCCCGCATAGTAAGGGTGGCCTATCCAGAGCTTGATGGGCACTTTAGGGAATCACAGCAGCCACAAGCTCTGTCCTCCTCTTTCAACGCATCCATTGTCCCTGTTTCTAGCCTCCCCCCTTCAACTTCCTCTACTCAGTCCCATTCCCGTCAACCGCAACCTATCCCAAGCACACAGGGAGACCAGCATGTACCCAGGACAACACACAGCAGTGGTTCAGGCAAACACAAGCACCACACATCATCCCACGGGCACTCACACAAACACCATCCAGATGCAGACATACCAACATCCACTGCATCCATGGTGTCCACCTCCTCCTCCTCCACCTCCCTCCCAGTAGCCTCTACACACACACCTGCATGCACTAAATCCTCATCCTCTACCTCCATCACATGCACGCCTATTACTACACTCCCCTCACTGGCAGTCACCACCCTCGTGCCCCTGTGTCCTCTCCCACTGTGTCTGTGCCCACTCCTGCCAAAGTACACAAACGCAAGCACTCACACACCCAACAGCCATCCACCTCTCAGCAGCATCCAGCCCATGCTCCTGCACCCAAACACAGCAGACACCTCCTACCTTCCTCTACCTCCACTCCCAAACCTTCACCCTCTTCCCACCCTAATGTCCCTAAGAAGCTTTTCCTCTCCACCGTTGACCTCTTCCCTACCACTCCACCCCCCTGTCCTTCACGTCGGGCCAGGGTGGTCAGAACCCAGACGACCACTTCAGCCACCCAGTCCATGGCCACAGTAGTGTCAACAGCTACTGCAGGTGGGAGAGGATCCCGGGACCCAGCCAGCAGTACTGGAAGGGTGCATGCACCAGGTACATCAAGGAAGGGCAAGGAGGTACTACCAGCTGCAAAAGTGAAGGGCAAGGAGGCACTGCCAGCTGCAAAAGTGAAGGGCAAGGAGGCACCACCAGCTGCCAAAGGGAAGGGCCAGGGGCCAGCACCTGCAGGCAGGAAGGACAGGAGGCCTGGTGCTGGAACTCATTCGGAGCCCCCACCACCAACCATGGCAGTTCAGCCATCCAAGGCTGCAGGGGAAGGGCTGGAGCCTCTCCCCGCCACTGCCAGCACCACCACCACCACCAGCACCACTGCCAGCAGAAGCAGCCACAGTGGGCAGCCGTCCGAGGCTGCAGGGGAAGGGCTGGAACCTCCCCCCACCACTGCCAGCCCTGACACCTGCACGACTGCCAGCAGCAGCAGCCCCAGTGGGCAGCCATCCGGGGCTACAGGGGAAGAGCTGGAGCTTTCCCCAACCACTGCCAGCACCACCACCTGAACCACGGTCAGCAGCAGCAGCCCCAGTGGGCAGCTGTCCGAGGCTGCAGGGGATGGGCTGGAGCATCCCCCCACCACTGCCAGCCTGACACCAGCAGCACTACCAGCAGCAGCAGCCCCAGTGGGCAGCTGTTCGAGGCTGCAGGGGAAGGGCTGGAGCCTCTCCCCGCCACTGCCAGCACCACCACCACCACCAGCACCACTGCCAGCAGAAGCAGCCACAGTGGGCAGCCGTCCGAGGCTGCAGGGGAAGGGCTGGAACCTCCCCCCACCACTGCCAGCCCTGACACCTGCACGACTGCCAGCAGCAGCAGCCCCAGTGGGCAGCCATCCGGGGCTACAGGGGAAGAGCTGGAGCTTTCCCCAACCACTGCCAGCACCGCCACCTGAACCACGGTCAGCAGCAGCAGCCCCAGTGGGCAGCTGTCCGAGGCTGCAGGGGATGGGCTGGAGCATCCCCCCACCACTGCCAGCCTGACACCAGCAGCACTACCAGCAGCAGCAGCCCCAGTGGGCAGCTGTTCGAGGCTGCAGGGGAAGGGCTGGAGCCTCCCCCCACCACTGCCAGCACCGCCACCAGCACGCCACCAGCACTGCCACCAGCACCGCCACCAGCACCACTGTCAGCAGCCCCAATGGGCAGCTGTGTGAGGTTGCAGAGGAAGGGTTGAAGCCTCCCCCCACCACTGCTAGCACTGCCACCAGCACCACTGCCAGCATCAGCAGCCCCAGTGGGCAGCAGTCCAAGGCTGCATGGGATGGGCTGGAGCCTCCCCCCACCACTGCCAGCGCCGACACCAGACCTGACACTGCCACCACTGAGCAGCCGTCACCTCTGGCAGGCAGTGTGTAGTCCTGCCTCCATGGGCTGTAGTGCATCCTGGCCCCTGCAAATCCTGTAGGTGTGACACCCAGGTGAGAGACTGTGACCTTGCACTCCCCAAGATCTGCATAACAGGGCACAATGCCCCCTCCAGTACCAGAGGAAGAAGCCATCCACTCACCCCATCCTTCCCAGGTGAAGCACACTGGGCACAATGCCCCCTCCAGAACCAGTGGAAGAAGCCATCCACTCACCCCATCCTTCCCAGGATGAAGCACACTGGTCACAAGGCCCCCTCCGGCACCAGTGACAAAGCCATCCATTAGAGAGACTGCTGCCTTGCACTCCCCAGGACCAACCAGTGGGCAATTCACCCACTTGTGAGACTGTGGTCTTGCACTCCCCAGGACCAGGCAGTGGGCAAACCACCCACTTGAGAGACTGCGGCCTTGCACTCCCCAGGACCAAGCACAGGGCATGTTGCCCCCTACAGAGCATGTGGGGAAACCACCCACTTGTGAGACTGTGGCCTTGCACTCCCCAGGACCAAACAGTGGGCAAACCACCCACTAGAGAGACTGGCGGTCATTACAACATTGGCGGTAAAAGCCACTTAACACCGTGCAGAAGACCGCCAACACACCGCCGCGGCCGCGGAAATCTGCCACAGCTATTATGACCCACATCTCGGAATCCGACAAAATTCAGACACCCACACAAGTCCGCCACACCAAAGGTCAGTGTTAAACTGGCGAAAACAAAACCTCCACCGTCACGCCAACAGAAATACGCCCACACTATCACGACACACGAATCCATGCGGCGGTCTTTCAACCGCGGTATTCCATTGGCGGTACACACTGCTGCGCTCAAAATACACACACATCTCCAAAACACCACCACATTGGACAATTTGAAATACACACACCTGATACACATACACACACCACTCCCACACACCCAAAACAATATAAAACACACACCCAAATCACCCACAAACCCCTACGACCACAATTACAGAGAGAAGGCCAGAGAGAGACACCACCATCAACAAACTAGCATCCACAGGCACACAACACCATCACCCACACAACTTCCACACTCAAAACACCACACCCCACTACATATCACCACACTTATCACCACACACACCACCCCACACATCACCTACACCACCCAATGCCCCGGCAAAGACACCCCAGGTTCTCGGAGGAGGAGCTCAGGGTCATGGTGGAGGAAATCGTACAGGTAGAGCCACAGCTATTTGGATCACAGGTGCAGCACACCTCAATTGCAAGAAAGATGGAGCTATGGCGAAGAATAGTCGACAGGGTCAACGCAGTGGGACAACACCCAAGAAATCGAGAGGACACCAGGAAGAGGTGGAACGACTTACGGGGGAAGGTGCGTTCGGTGGTCTAAAGACACCACCAGGCGGTTCAGCGGACTGGCGGCGGACCCCCACCTCCTCCCCCACAACTAACAACATGGGAGGAGCAGGTCTTGGCGATTCTGCATCCTGAGGGCCTCACAGGAGTTGGTGGAGGAATGGACTCTAGTAAGTCAAATCTTAACTATTACATCCCCCACCCTACCTGCATGCTATCACATATCCCCCCCTCGCCCCCACCCCTATCACTCCAACTCTTCACAAATGTACCAATATCACAAACCACACATCCCAACACCAAGCCCTGCATGCAACAACAACGCATGGACACCCATCACTAAAGCATGCCCACTGCACATACCCATACACCCCCTAAACCATCATCACACAAGCTCACACACAGGAATGCCAGCACTGGGGTACACGGTCACCCACCCATTGCACACCATGACACACACAGATGCAATAATTATGCCTTTCCACCCCTGCAGGACCACTACCCAACGTCACCAGACAGGAGGGTCCAGACATGTCCACTCCACCCACAGAAGAGGCCCACAGTGATGACAGCACCTGTGTCCACCTGGATCTAGATGACCAGCCCGGACCATCGGGGGCCTCGGGACAGTCGGTTCCCCTCACACAGGCACAGGCCACCGCAGACCTTCCCCCCTCAGGAAACACCAGCACAGCACCCACCCAGCGGGCCCATATCTCCGTCCCCAGGACACGTCAATCAGCTGTGTGTCCACCACTACAGGGAACCCAGGATAACCCACCACCCCAACAACAACAGGGACCTGGGAGCAGTGGCAGTGGGTACACGTTCCAGGGGACGGAGGCCCAGGAACACAGGGGAACTGGGAGTGATGCTGTGCGACAGGGGGCGGACAGGCCAAGGGAACCCACTCTCCAAGAGGCCCTCTCCTCCATCATGGGAGCATACCACCACTCCCTGGAGACGATGGCAACGGTCCTCAGGAGACCCAGCGCATGCAGGAGGAACAGTATTTGGGCTTCAGGGAGGAACTCAGAACCATCAGCTCTGCCCTGGGCACCATCGTAGGGGTGCTGAAGGAAGTACTCAACACCAGGAGGGACACTGTGGCACTACAAGGGGCACCTGACACTAGCATGGATGATGAACTGCCCGCCACCTCCGCCGGCGCTAGTGGACAGGAGGCACCACCACAGGACCACCACACCAGCACCCCACCCCCTGCAGACGGACAACCACCCCGCAAACGGTCCCTGAGATCCAGGAACAAGACAGAGCACGATGCCAAGACCCCCGTAAAGAAATGAGAGCACCCTGATTGTCATCCCACTGTCCCACTTTGTCACCCTGTCCATATTGAAACTGCCCCAGCTCCACTTCCTATGCCCATATGGGCAATGCACCTGTGAGACTAATAGACTGGACTCTGCCATGGACACTCCTCCGCCATCACCCCTCACCATTTAACTTCCCATTCCAATATTTTGTATTTAAATAAACACACCTAAAGCACCAAAAGATCTGGAGTCTGTCTGTGATTTCGAAATAGTGTATTTGCAATTACAGTGACAAAATGTTCTTGAAATAGTAATGTCAACATACCTATGTCACACAGCTCTAGTCCATGAGGAATCTAAGCAGATGAGACACGTTGGGACCCACACCTGTGAAACCGTAAGGGAAAGTGACAACTCAGTGACCATACACTGGGTGAAAACGACAGACAGGATAGAGGTAGAAGTGTAAAAGTACATGTAGTAGTCAGGAATGTATTCTCACCTGTGTTTCACTGGAAATATTGCTGGATCACTGAGTCCCTGTTCTGCATGTCTTCTTCCTCTGTTTCCTCCTCATCACTGTCCACAGGCTCCACAGCTGCCACAACACCACCATCTGGGCCATCCTCCTGCAGAAAAGGCACCTGTCGTCGCAAAGCCAAGTTGTGAAGCATACAGCAGGCCATGATGATCTGGCACACCTTCTTTGGTGAGTAGAATAGGGATCCTCCTGTCATATTCAGACACCTGAACCTGGCCTTCAGAAGGCCGAAGGTCCGCTCGATCACCCTCCTAGTTCGCCCATGGGCCTCATTGTAGCGTTCCTCTGCCCTTGTCCTGGGATTCCTCACTGGGGTCAGTAGCCATGACAGGTTGGGGTAACCAGAGTCACCTAATAGCCACACACGGTGCCTCTGGAGTTCACCCATCACATAAGGGATGCTGCTATTCTGCAGGATGTAGGCGTCATGAACTGAGCCAGGGAGCATGGCATTCACATGGGAGATGTACTGGTCTGCCAAACACACCATCTGAACATTCCTGGAATGATAACTCTTCCGGTTCCTGTACACCTGTTCACTCCTGTGGGGGGGACCAAAGCCACATGGGTCCCATCAATGGCACCTATGATGTTGGGGATATGTCCAAGGGAATAGAAGTCACCTTTCACTGTAGGCAAATCCTTCACCTGAGGGAAAACGATGTAGCTCCGAATGTGTTTCTGCAGGGCAGACAACACTCTGGACAATACGTTGGAAAACATAGGCTGGGACATCCCTGATGCCATGGCCACAGTTGTTTGAAAAGACCCACTTGCAAGGAAATGGAGCACTGACAGCACCTGCACTTGAGGGGGGATTCCTGTGGGATGGCGGATTGCTGATATCAGGTCAGGCTCCAACTGTGTACACAGTTCCTGGATTGTGGCACAGTCAAACCTGTAGGTGATAATCAAATTTCTTTCCTCCATTGTCGACAGGTACATCAGCGGTCGGTACACCGGAGGATTCCGCCATCTCCTCACATGGCCCAGCAGACGGTGCCTATGAAGGACAACAGCGAGCACAGAGTCAAACAACTCAGAGGTATGTACCCACAGTCTACACAGAACACCATTCATACACAAAATGTGACCTGTATGTGTGTTGAGACTAGGCCTAGGTATGTGTGACGCAGTTGGTAATTAGGCCATGTGGGCCCCTGAAATGGCGGCTACCTGACCTGTAAAGTGGGACAATGGGATGTGAGGTAACTTCGCTGGCGTTGTACACCGTCGCGGTAGGCGGTCGAAGACCGTGGCGCAATGCTGCATTGGTTAACATTGGACCCTAAGGGTGCCAGGAGCCAATGACGATGTACGCCGGCGGTGATGGTACGCACCGCCGCAGACGTGACCGCCGTGGACGTGACCGCCATTTTCTATCTGTTGAATCACTCAATACCTGATCTTCGACAGGAGAGGACCTACACTGCAAGTGCTGCTGTGACCTCGGTCTAGAAGAGACAATGGCTCATGTGTCTGGGGAAAGGGCCCCTGCCTTCACATCGGAGGAATTGGAGAAGCTCGTCGATGGGGTCCTCCCCCAGTACACGCTACTCTACGGTCCTCCAGACCAACAGGTAAGTACACAGGGAGCATGTTGTATGGGCTATGCCTGTGTGGAGAGGGCTGGTTGAAAGAAGGAAGGGGGCAGAGCTCTGCATGCATGAAAGACGGTGGGTGCATGTGCCACATGGCAAGGGTAGGCATGGGGGCCACTCACTTTGACGGCGCATTTGGTAATGACTTCTCTTCTTCCCCTGTACATTTCATGTAGGTCAGTGCCCACCAGAAGATGGATATTTGGCGTGCCATCGCCAAGGAGGTCCGGACCCTTGGGGTCTATCACAGACAGAGCACCCACTGCCGGAAAAGATGGGAGGACATTCGCCGCTGGAGCAAGAAGACGGCAGAGGCTCAGCTGGGGATGGCCTCCCAATGTGGGAGGGGTGCCCGTCGAACCATGACCCCCCTGATGTTCAGGATCCTGGCGGTGGCCTACCCTGAGTTGGATGGGCGCTTGAGGGCATCACAGCAGACACAAGGGGGTGAGTACACTCTCATTCAGCTGACTTTGCGTGCAGTGGAGGTGTCTGGGTGGGGGAGGAGGGTTGTGGGTTTCCCTAGGCCAGGGCGAGTTCCATAGGCTAGGCCCCTCCGTAAGGCATGGCCCTGTGGCCCCCCACCCCACCTCTGTAGAGTGCCATGTGCAGCTATTCATGCACCTGTGTCATCTATGTGTGCAGATGTCGTCCATAGCCTTGTAGGCCATTTCCCAGGGATTGCACTGTAGAGCCCAACAGCGCGATGTAGTGCAGGGGGCTTCTGTGTCTGTCTTGTCCGCCAACGGTAGCGGTAATCCATGCACTCAACATGTCTTTCTTCTGTTCCCCCCCCCTTTTTTGTGGTCTCCCTGTTCTTGTGTGCATTAGCATCATCAGGCGGAGGAGCAGTGGCACCGGAGCACGAAGGAGCTGCATCCCACATGGCCATGGAGGGCCACACTACGGACGCAGAATACACCAGTCGGACGGAGGGCGAGGGGAGCACCACGGCAGGAACAGAAGCTGAAACCAGCGTCACGGACTCGTCCTCCGATGGGAGCTCCCTTGTGGTGGCGGCAACATCAATGCCCCCCGCATCTACAGGTACAGCCGCCACCCCCCTTCCAGCACCGCCCTCCCAGGAGCCCCTCAGCCTTCGCCTCGTGCCCGCTCACCCAGGAGGGTGGACATCACCTTCGCCCCAGGCACCTCAGGCCCTGCCCCAGTCACCCCTGCTGCCCTCAATGAAGAGGACATTGACCTCCTCAGGTCCCTCACTGTTGGGCAGTCTACCATTTTGAATGCCATCCAGGGTGTAGAAAGGCAGTTACAACAAACCAATGCATTCCTGGAGGGCATTCATTCTGGTCAGACGGCCCTTCACCGATCCTTTCAAACTCTGGCCTCAGCACTGATTGCAGCCATTGTCCCTGTGTCTAGCCTCCCCCCTCCAACTTCCTCCACCCAGACCCAATCCCCTGTACCTCTGCCTATCCCAAGCACACCATCAGACCAGCCTGAACACACCTCACCACACAAGGGAAGCTCAGGCAAACATAAGCACCACACATCCCACAGGCACTCACGCAAGCATCACACACATACAGACACACCAACATCCACTGCCTCCACTGTGTCCCCCTCCTCCTCGTCTCCCTCCTCCCTCCCAGTCTCGTCTACACTCACACCTGCATGCACTACCTCTACAGCCACTACGTCCCTCACCAGCACACCCATCAGCACACCCCGCTCACGTGCAGTCACCACCCCGACTACCATACACACGTCCCCTGTGTCCTCTCCCAGTTTGTCTGTGACGCCCCCTCCCAAGCTACACAAACGCAGGCACACACCCACCCAACAGCCATCCACCTCACGACAGCCTCCAGCGCATGCTCCTGCACCCAAAGCCACTAAACGTACACCTCCTACAACCACCACCTCTTCCTCCACTCCCAAACCCCCTCCAGCTACCCGTCCCAGTGTGTCCCAAAAACTTTTCCTGTCCAGCCTTGACCTATTTCCCTCCCCCCATCCAACTCATAGGTCCCGAAGTAGCACCTCAGCGACACCATCTCCGGGACCAGTGGTGCCTGTTGTCACAGGTATGTCGAGTGCACCGGCCACCAGGACAGCCAGTGTGGCACGGAGCCACAGCACAGCCAGTCCCCCCCCCTGTGAAGCACCAGAAGTTGGCCAGTGCCCGGCGGGAGAGGGGGAAGACTCCAGCCACCCAAGCCGCTCCTAGGGGTCCCGTGGGAGTGTGGACTCAGCTGTGACTCCTCCCAAGGTGGGGAAGGAGCACAAGAAACCTGGCAAGTCTGGGAGGAGCAGCAAGACGGAGAAGCCCACCATCATCCCAGCTGCCCAGGAGGGCCCCACCAGCCCCATCCTCGTTGCACAGGAGGCCACCGCCAGCCCCATCCTCGCTGCACAGGAGGCCACCACCAGACCCATCCTCGCTGCCCAGGAGGGCCCCGCCAGCCACAGCCCAGCTGCCCAGGACAGCCCCGCCAGCCCCACCAGCCCCATCCTCGCTGCCCAGGAGGGCCCCGCCAGCCACAGCCCAGCTGCCCAGGAGAGCCCCGCCAGCCCCATCCTCGCTGCCCAGGAGGGCCCCGCCAGGCACAGCCCAGCTGCCCAGGAGGGCCCCGCCAGCCCCAACCCAGCTGCCCAGAAGAGCCACGCCAGCCACAGCCCAGCTGCCCAATGAAGGACCGCCAGCCCCAGCCCAGCTGGGCAATGAAGGACCGCCAACTCAAGCACCGCTGAACAGGGCACCGCCAACTCAAGCACAGCTGAACAGGGCACCGCCAACTCAAGCACCGCTGAACAGGGCTCCGCCAACTCAAGCACCGCTGAACAGGGCACCGCCAAATCAAGCACCGCTGAACAAGGCACTGCCAAATCAAGCACCACTGAACAAGGCACCGCCAACTCAAGCACCGCTGAACAGGGCACCGCCAACTCAAGCACCGCTGAACAGGGCACCGCCAACTCAAGCACCGCTAGCCCATGAGCCGCAGGGGCACTGACGCAACTGGGACCATCACGGGGTGAGTGATGCACTCTGGGCACCAGTCTCCCTCCAGAACCAGTGGAGACATGCATCCACTCCGTCTGTCCTTCACAGGATGAAGCACTCTGGGCACCAGTCCCCCTCCAGAACCAGTGGAGACATGCATCCACTCCCTCTGTCCTTCACAGGATAAAGCACTCTGGGCATCAGTCCCCCTCCAGAACCAGTGGAGACATGCATCCACTCCGTCTGTCCTTCACAGGATGAAGCACTCTGGGCACCAGTCCCCCTCCAGAACCAGTGGAGACTGTCATCCACTACCTCTGTCCTTCACAGGATGATGCGCTCTGTGCACAATGCCCCCTCCAGAACCAGTGGAGACTGTCATCCACTTGTGAGACTGTGGCTTTGCACTCCCCAGGATTGGACAGTGGGCAAATTACCCACTGTAGAGACTTGAGAGACTGTGGCTTTGCACTCCCTAGGATTGAACAGTGGGCAACCCACCCACTGTAGAGACTTGAGAGACTTTGGCTTTGCACTCCCCAGGATTGAACAGTGGGCAACCCACCCACTGTATAGACTTGACTGTGGCTTTGCACTCCCCAGGATTGAACAGTGGGCAAACCACCCACTGTAGAGACTTGAGAGACTGTGGCTTTGCACTCCCCAGGATTGAACAGTGGGCAAACCACCCACTGTATAGACTTGAGAGACTGTGGCTTTGCACTCCCCAGGATTGAACAGTGGGCAAACCACCCACTGTAGAGACTGTGGATTTGCACTCCCCAGGATTGAACAGTGGGCAAACCACCCACTGTAGAGACTTGAGAGACTGTGGCTTTGCACTCCCCAGGATTGAACAGTGGGCAAACCACCCACTGTAGAGACTTGAGAGACTATGGCTTGGATTTGCACTCCCCAGGATACATCAATGGGCATGGAGCCCCCTCGTTGATCTGGCGTTGTGCACTCATCCAGGTTGAGGTGCCCCCCCTTCCCTTCCCCCTGAGGTGTCTGTTGTATTTCTATCTGATGCCCCTGCAGTGTTCTCTCTGTTTTGATCTGGTATCGTGTGTGGGCCTCGCCCATGCATTTTCGGCCCAGTGGTCCACAGACTATGAGTGGTGCAATACCTGGACTACTATTCTTGGTGTATATTTTGTTGATAGTGTATATATGTATGTTTTTGCGTACTGCATTTTGATATATTACAATGGTTACACTCATTTCCTTTTGTCTTTGCATTCTTCCGGGGGGTTGGGGGGATGTAACTATAATGTATAGATATGTTTTAGTGTGAGTGTTGTAGTGGGTGAGGGTGAGGGTGGGGGTGTTGCGTGTGTGTGTCCCTGTTTTTTGCCTCCCCCCTCCCCTGTGTCGTAGGTGCAGTACTCACAGTGGTCTTCGCCGCCGGCGTTGGTGCTCCTGGTACAGGAGCAGGAAAACTATTGCAGGTAGGATTTGGAGTTCCGGCTCCATGGTGTCCTCGTTCCTCGTGGAGTGTGTAGAGGTGAGCGTTTTCCCTTTGAAATTCCTGTTTCCGCCGTGTTTTTATCCGCAGTGAATCCGCCCCTGAAAAGGTGGCGGATTGGCCTGTCATAATAGAGTGGGTGGTACATTGTCCTCCTCCTGTCTGTTGGCGGTGTCCGCCGCGCTGTTTGTTTGTACCGCTGTGGCGGTCTGAGTGTTAAAGTGGCTATCTTTGTTAGCGGTTTCTGCTGCGGTCGTAATTGCAATTTTTTTTACCGCCGGCCTGTTGGCGGTCTTACCGCTGCTTTAACACCGTCCGCCAGGGTTGTAATGACCACAACTGTGTCCTTGCACTCCCCAGGACCAAGCAGTGGGCAAACCACCCACTTGAGAGACTGTGGCCTTGCACTCCTCAGGACCAAGCAGTGGGCAAACCACCCACTTGAGATACTGTGGCCTTGCACTCCCCAGGACCAAGCAGTGGGCAAACCACCCACTTGAGAGACTGTGGCCTTGCACTCCCCAGGGCATGTAGCCCCCTCCAGGACCAGTGGCGTTGTACCATCTTCCAGCTGAGGTGCCCCCCCATTTTCCGTCCCCCTGAGGTACCTTTGTGTTTTTAACCAGATGCCCCTGCAGTGTTCTCTCCATGTTGTTGCAGGAGTGAGGTGGGGCCTTGGTCTATGTGTTGTGGCCCTGTGGCCCACAGACATTGAGGACTGGGCAGTGTCCCTCCATTTGTAAATATGTATATTTGTTTGTATTTTGATGCACATATTCATGTTATTTTATTGTGTTACCCTTACTTTCTTCCAATCTTTTTTGTCCTTGCATTATTCCTGAGGGGTAGGAAGGTGAATATGTAATGTTACTGCATCTGCAATGTTACTGCATCTGTTTGTGTGTATGGTGTTGGGGTGGGGGTGGGGGTGTTGCATATGTGTGTCACTCTCTTTTTCCTTCCCCCTCCCTTGTGTGCTAAGTGGCAGTACTCACCGTGGTCGTCTTCACCGGCATTCAATCATTCAATCAATCAATCGATTTGCAAGGCGCGCTGCTCACCCGCGAGGTTCTCAAGGCACCGAGGTGGAGGGGGAGCTGCTACGGCTCAGCAGGTCCTTGGTCTGCTGTAAGTGGATGGGGAGGGTGTTCCAGGTCTTGGCAGCGAGGTAGGAGAATGATCTGCTGCCGGTTGTTGTCCTGTGGATGCATGGAACGGTGGCGAGGTTGGCGGAGTGGAGCTGTGGGTTCGGGGTGTAGAAGGTGAGTCGTTCATTGAGTCGTTCATTGAGGTCTGGCGTTGTGGAGTGCTTTGTGGGGTGTGGGTGAGGAGCTTGAAGGTGATCCTCTTGTTGATGGGGAGCCAGTGTAGGTCTCTCAGGTGGGCCGTGATGTGGCTGTGGCAGAGGATGTCGAGGATTAGATGTGCGGGAGCATTCTGTATGCGTTTGTAGAAGGCTGGCCTGGCTTGTAGTGGGTACCAGTATTACTTACACCTTATGCCAGGTCCAGTTATCCCTTATTAGTAGAGAGTAGTAGTGTTCTAGCAGCTTAGGCTGATAGAGGTAGCTATAGCAGAGCAACCAAGGCTGAACTAGGAGACATGCAAAGCTCTTACAATACCACTTATATCATATAGTTACTATATCATAAGAAAGACAATACTCATAGTTACTAAAAATAAAGCTACTTTATTTTAGTGACAATGTGCTGAAAATATATCAGAGGATGTACTCACTTAGGAGGTAAGTAACATACACAAAATATACACAACTAACCAAATCAGGTAAGTCAGAAAATAGTGCAAACACTGTAGAACACAATAGGATGCAATAGGCCTAGGGGCAACACAAACCAAATACTAAGAAAGTGGAATGCGAACAACAAGTGAACCCCTAGGCAAGTGTAGTGTGTAGAGGGTCGCTGGGAATGTAAGAAAACACTAAGGGTGTAAAGGAGACCCCACCCCAAGACCCTGGAAAGTAGGAGTAAAGTACTACTACTTCCCCAAAAACACATTCAAGTCATGATAAATGATTTTGCAAGGACCGCAACAGACTGCAAAGCACTCACGATGGATTCCTGGACCTGAAGACCTACAAAGAAAGGGGACCAAGTCCAAGAGTCGCTAAAGTGTCCGGGGGGGGCAGGAGAGCACTAAGGGGGTCATTCTGACTTTCCCGCTGGGCGGGCGGGCGACCGCCAAAAGGCCGCCCGCCCGCCCAGCGGGAAAGCCCCAGCAACGATGAAGCCGGCTCCGAATGGAGCCGGCGGAGTTGCTGGTGTGCGACGGGTGGAGTGGCACCCGTTGCGATTTTCAGTGTCTGCTAGGCAGACACTGCAAATCATTATGGGGCCCTGTTAGGGGGCCCCTGCACTGCCCATGCCTGTGGCATGGGCAGTGCAGGGGCCCCCAGGGGCCCCACGACACCCATTCCCGCCATCCTGTTCCTGGCGGTAAAAGGATGGTGGGAAGGGGGTCGGAATCCCCATGGCGGCGCTGCTTGCAGCGCCGCCGTGGAGGATTCCCTGGGGCAGGGGAAAACCGGCGGGAAACCGCCGGTTCCCCTTTGCTGACCGCGGCTTTCCCGCCGCGGTCAGATTTCCCTCAGAAGCACCGCCAGCCTGTTGGCGGTGCTTCCTCCGTCCCCGGCCCTGGCGGTCCATGACCGCCAGGGTCGGAATGAGGCCCTCAACCCCAGATGAAGGTGTACAATGGCTGCCTCCGGTTGGAAGAAGCTGCAGGTTTTGCAACAACGAAAGGAGATACAAAGTTCTTCTTCATGCAGAAGATGTCCCACGGCATGCTGGAGGATGCAGAGTTGTTTCCTTGAAAAAATACCACAAACAAGCCTTGTTAGCTGTAAGAGTCACGGTTAGAGAAAAAGGTTGCTGCGCTGGCCCAGGAACGACCAGGATGTCGCCACTTGGGAGAGGAGACAGAGGGGGCCCTCAGCAACTTAGAGAGCCCACGCACAAGAAGGAAGCACCACAGAAGTCCTTGAACACGGCAGTCATCTCAAAACTGCAAAGAGAGGTCCCATGATACCAGAGATCAACTCAGGGAGCTGAGCATCGTAGGACAGAGTGCTGGGGGGTCTGGGCTCAGCTGTGCATGCTGGACTTACCTCCTCCAAATTTGGACAGTTAAACCACTGGACAGTCTGGGTCACTTGGGTCTACCACCTGTGTTCCAGGGGCCAAGCTCATCAGGATGAGAGGGATCCCAGAGTACCGGTGAAGCTGAAGTTTGGTGCCTGCTGGAGCAGAGGGAAGATTCTGTCGACCCACGGGGATTTCTTCATGGCTTCCAGTGCAAGATGAAGGCAGGAAGCCCCCAGAGCATGCACCACCAGGAAACAGTTGAGAAAGCCGTCAGGATTAGGTGCTAAAATGTCGCTGGTAGTCTTCTTGCTACTTTGTTGTAGTTTTGCATGCGCCCTGGAGCAGTCAGCGGTCGATCCTTGGCAGAAGTCAAAGAGAGAAGTGCAGAGGAACCCTGATGAATTCTTGCAAGTCGTAATCTGAGGAAAAGCCCACTGGAGAGACCCTAAATAGCCCTCAGAGGAGGATTGGCCACCTAGTCAAGTATGCACCTATCAGGAGGGGTCTCTGACGTCACCTGGTGGCACTGGCCACTCAGAGGCCTCCAGAGTTCCCCCACACCTCTGGAAACAAGATGGCAGAGGTCTGAGACACACTGGAGGAGCTCTGGGCACCACCCCTGGGGTGGTGATGGACAGAAGAATGGTCACTCCAGTTTCACACCAGAGCAGGGACTGGAGGTTTCCTAAACTGGTGTAGACTGGCTTATGCAAGAAGGGCACCACTTGTGCCCTTCAAAGCATTTCCAGAGGCTGGGAGAGGCTACCCCTCGCCAGCCTTTAACACCTATTTCCAAAGGGAGAGGGTGTAACACTCACTCAAAAAAGGAAACTCTTAGTTCTGCCTTCCTGGGACTGGGCTGCCCAGACCCCAGGAGGACAGAACCCTGTCTGTGGGGTGGCAGCAACTGTAGCTGCAGAGAAAACCTCAGAGTGCTGGTTTGGCAGTACTGAGAGTCATTAGTGGAGCCCCCAGGATGCATGGAATTGGCTCCCTAATACCAGATTTGGAATGGGGAGACAATTCCATGATCTTAGACATGTTCCATGGCCATATTCGGAGTTACCATTGTGAAGCTACATATAGGTATTGCCCTGTATGTAGTGCACATGTGTAATGGTGTCCCCGCACTCACAAAGTCCGGGGAATTGGCCCTGAACTATGTGGGGGCACCTTTGCTAGTGCAAGGGTGCCCTCACACTAAGTAACTTTGCATCTAACCTTCAGCAAGTGAAGGTTAGACATATAGGTGACTTATAAGTTACTTAAGTGCATTGAAAATGGCTGTGAAATAACATTTGCATTATTTCACTCAGGCTGCAATGGCAGGTCTGTGTAAAGGTTTGTCTGAGCTCCCTATGGGTGGCAAAAGAAATGCTGCAGCCCATATGGATCTCCTGGAACCCCAATACCCTGGGTACCTAGGTACCATATACTAGGGAATTGTAAGGGTGTTGTAGTATGCCAATTGAAATTGGTAAAAGTGTCACTAGACTATAGTGACAAATTTAAAGGCAGAGAGAGCATGAGCACTGAGGTTCTGATTAGCAGAGCCTCAGTGACACAGATTGGCACTACACAGGTATACACATTTAGACCACAAACTATGAGCACTGGGGTCCTGGCTAGCAGGATCCCAGTGAGACAGGAAAAAACATACTGACATACATGTAAAATTGGGGGTAACATGCCAAGAAAGATGGTAGTTTCCTACAGCATTGCAGTCTTTTCTGGAGATTGGCTGTGGTTCCTGCGTAGAGAGCATTGCCGTAGTCCAGTCTGCTGCTGACGAGGGCCTGGGTGACCGTCCTTCTGGTTTCGGTGGGGATCTACCTGTAGATCTTGCGGAGCATATGGAGGGTGTTGAAGCAGAAGGATGAGACGGGGTTGACTTACTGAGTCATGGAGAGCGATGAGTCTACGATGAACTCCAGGTTGCGTGCATGTTTGGTTGGTGTCGGTGCAGCTCCCAGTGAGGCCGGCCACCAGGAGTCGTCCCAGGCAAAAGGGATGGAGCCGAGGATGAGGACCTCCGTCTTGTCTGAGTTCAGTTTCAGGCGACTGTTCTCCATCCAGTTGGGGATGGCCTTCATTCCTTCGTGGAGGTTGGTTTTGGTGGTGGCGGGGTCCTTGGTGAGGGAGAGGATCAGCTGGGTGTCGTCGGCATATGAGACGATGTTGATGTTGTGAGATTGGACGATGTTGGCGAGCGGTGCCATATAGACGTTGAAGAGGATCGGGCTGAGGGAAGATCTTTGGGGTACGCCGCAGATGGTCTTGGTGGCTTCAGATCAGAAAGGAGGGAGGCAGACTCTCTGGGTTCTGCCGGTGAGGAAGGAGGTGATCCAGTCCAGGGCTTTGCCGCAGATCCCTGCGTCGTGGAGGCGTGTGCATAGGGTGTCGTGGCAGATGGTGTCGAAGGCGGCCGAGAGGTCCAGGAGGATGAGGGCCTCGGTTTTGCCTTTGTCCAGCAGGGTCCTGATGTCGTCGGTGGCGGCGATGAGGGCGGTCTCGGTGCTTTGGTTGCTGCGGAAACCGGATTGGGACGTGTCCAGAGTGATGTTTTCCTCAAGGAAGTGGGTCAGTTGCCTGTTGACAATCTTCTTGATGACCTTTGCGGGGAACGGGAGTAGGGGGATGGGCTGGTAGTTTTTGAGGTCCTTTGGGTCCGCTTTGGGTTTCTTGAGTAAGGCGTTTCTTGGCATGCTTCCAGCTTTCCAGGAAGGTGGTGGTCTCGAAGGAGCTGTTGATGGCTATCAGGATTTGTGGGGCAATGATGAAGCTCGTTTTGTTGAAGATGTGGTGCGGGCAAGGGTGGGATGGTGAGCCACAGTGAATGGTGCTCATGACTTTGGTGGTAACATCGCCGTTGACGTGGGTCCAGGAGAGCAGGAGGTTGGTGTGGCTGGGGGGTGGTGAGTCTGAGGTGCTGGTGACTGCTGGTGGAGTCTTGGTGTTGAATCTGTCTTGGATGTCTGCAATCTTGTGATGAAAGAAGGTGGCTAGGGAGTCACAGAGGTCTTGCGTAGGTGGGATGTTGTTGGTGCTGGAGCTGAAGTTGGAGAGTTCCTTCACGATGTTGAAGAGCTCTTTGCTGTTGTACGCGTTGTTGTCGATGCGTTCCTTGAAGAAGGATCCCTTGGCGGTCCGTATGAGCTGGTGGTGCCTGCGGATAGTGTTCTTGAGGGCCATGTGGGTGACCGGTGTCTGTTCGTGGCACCACTTCTTCTCGAGTTTTCGGCACGTCTGTTTGGAAGTCAGGAGGTCGGCGGTGAACCAGGTGGCCTTTCTGACGGTGCGGTTGTTGGAGGGTTTCTTGATCGGGGTAAGAGTGTTGGCGCAGTCGTCGATCCATTGCCTAAGGTTGCGGGCAGCTGGGTCGGTGTCAGTGGTGTCGGTGGTGTCGGCTGATGGGGCTCGGTGCGAGGGCAGAGATCAGCTGGTCATTGGTGACCTTGTTCCAGCCGCAGCAGGGTACCCGTTGCAGGTGGTGGTGCGAGGTGGGTTTCTCGAAGGTGAAGTGGATACAGCAGTGGTCGGTCCAGTTGAGTTCGGTGGTGTGGCTGAAGGTGACGTGGCTGCTGGCAGAGAAGATGGGATAGAGCGTGTGTCCGGCGGAGTGGGTGGGTGACGTGACGAGCTGTTTAAGTCAGAGGTTGTCGATCAGGGTGGTGGAGTTTGCTGTCATTGGTGTTCTCAAGGTGGAAGTTCAGATCTCCAAGGAGGATGTAGTCTTTGGAAGCAAGGGCTTGCGTGCTGATGACGTCGGCGATGGAGTCACTGAACTGTGGTCGAGGTCAGGGTGGTCTGTGGATGAGGGTTCCTCTGAGTGTGGTCTTGGGCAGCGTTGCTGCTTGTAATGCAGGAAGAGGTAGACGAGCATGGGGAAAATGTGCAATGGCTATCAGGATTTGTGGGGCAATGATGAAGCTCGTTTTGTTGAAGATGTGGTGCGGGCAAGGGTGGGATGGTGAGCCACAGTGAATGGTACTCATGACTTTGGTGGTAACATCGCCGTTGACGTGGGTCCAGGAGAGCAGGAGGTTGGTGTGGCTTGGGGGTGGTGAGTCTGAGGTGTTGGTGACTGCTGGTGGAGTCTTGGTGTTGAATCTGTCTTGGATGTCTGCAATCTTGTGATGAAAGAAGGTGGCTAGGGAGTCGCAGAGGTCTTGCGCAGGTGGGATGTTATTGGTGCTGGAGCTGAAGTTGGAGAGTTCCTTCACGATGTTGAAGAGCTCTTTGCTGTTGTACGCGTTGTTGTCGATGCGTTCCTTGAAGAAGGATCCCTTGGCGGTCCGTATGAGCTGGTGGTGCCTGCGGATAGTGTTCTTGAGGGCCATGTGGGTGACCGGTGTCTGTTCGTGGCACCACTTCTTCTCGAGTTTTCGACACGTCTGTTTGGAAGTCAGGAGGTCGGCGGTGAACCAGGTGGACTTTCTGACGGTGCGGTTGTTGGAGGGTTTCTTGATCGGGGTAAGAGCGTTGGCGCAGTCGTCGATCCATTGCCTAAGGTTGCAGGCAGCTGGGTCGGTGTCAGTGGTGTCGGTGGTGTCGGCTGATGGGGCTCGGGCGAGGGCAGAGATCAGCTGGTCATTGGTGACCTTGTTCCAGCCACAGCAGGGTATCCGTTGCAGGTGGTGGTGCGAGGTGGGTTTCTCAAAGGTGAAGTGGATGCAGCGGTGGTCGGTCCAGTTGAGTTCGGTGGTGTGGCTGAAGGTGATGTGGCTGCTGGCAGAGAAGATGGGATCGAGCGTGTGTCCGGCGGAGTGGGTGGGTGACGTGACGAGCTGTTTAAGTCAGAGGTTGTCGAGGTTGTTGAGCAGGGTGGTGGAGTTTGCTGTCATTGGTGTTCTCAAGGTGGAAGTTCAGATCTCCAAGGAGGATGTAGTCTGTGGAAGCAAGGGCTTGCGTGCTGATGACGTCGGCGATGGAGTCACTGAACTGTGGTCGAGGTCAGGGTGGTCTGTGGATGAGGGTTCCTCTGAGTGTGGTCTTGGGCAGCGTTGCTGCTTGTAATGCAGGAAGAGGTAGACGAGCATGGGGAAAATGTGCAATGGCTATCAGGATTTGTGGGGCAATGATGAAGCTTGTTTTGTTGAAGATGTGGTGCGGGCAAGGGTGGGATGGTGAGCCACAGTGAATGGTGCTCATGACTTTGGTGGTAACATCGTCGTTGACGTGGGTCCAGGAGAGCAGGAGGTTGGTGTGGCTGGGGGGTGGTGAGTCTGAGGTGTTGGTGACTGCTGGTGGAGTCTTGGTGTTGAATCTGTCTTGGATGTCTGCAATCTTGTGATGAAAGAAGGTGGCTAGGGAGTCGCAGAGGTCTTGCGCAGGTGGGATGTTATTGGTGCTGGAGCTCAAGTTGGAGAGTTCCTTCACGATGTTGAAGAGCTCTTTGCTGTTGTACGCGTTGTTGTCGATGCGTTCCTTGAAGAAGGATCCCTTGGCGGTCCATATGAGCTGGTGGTGCCTGCGGATAGTGTTCTTGAGGGCCATGTGGGTGACCGGTGTCTGTTTGTGGCACCACTTCTTCTCGAGTTTTCGGCACGTCTGTTTGAAAGTCAGGAGGTCGGCGGTGAACCAGGTGGACTTTCTGACGGTGCGGTTGTTGGAGGGTTTCTTGATCCGGGTAAGAGCGTTGGCGCAGTCGTCGATCCATTGCCTAAGGTTGCAGGCAGCTGGGTCGGTGTCAGTGGTGTTGGTGGTGTCGGCTGATGGGGCTCGGGCGAGGGCAGAGATCAGCTGGTCATTGGTGACCTTGTTCCACCCACAGCAGGGTATCCGTTGCAGGTGGTGGTGCGAGGTGGGTTTCTCAAAGGTGAAGTGGATGCAGCGGTGGTCGGTCCAGTTGAGTTTGGTGGTGTGGCTGAAGGTGACGTGGCTGTTGGCAGAGAAGATGTGATCAAGCGTGTGTCCGGCGGAGTGGGTGGGTGACGTGACGAGCTGTTTAAGTCAGAGGTTGTCGAGGTTGTCGAGCAGGGTGGTGGAGTTTGCTGTCATTTGTGTTCTCAAGGTGGAAGTTCAGATCTCCACGGAGGATGTAGTCCGTGGAAGCAAGGGCTTGCGTGCTGATGACGTCGGCGATGGAGTCACTGAACTGTGGTCGAGGTCAGGGTGGTCAGTGGATGAGGGTTCCTCTGAGTGTGGTCTTGGGCAGCGTTGCTGCTTGTAATGCAGGAAGAGGTAGACAAGCATGGGGAAAATGTGCAATGGCTATCAGGATTTGTGGGGCAATGATGAAGCTCGTTTTGTTGAAGATGTGGTGCGGGCAAGGGTGGTATGGTGAGCCACAGTGAATGGTGCTCATGACTTTGGTGGTAACATCGCCGTTGACGTGGGTCCAGGAGAGCAGGAGGTTGGTGTGGCTGGGGGGTGGTGAGTCTGAGGTGTTGGTGACTGCTGGTGGAGTCTTGGTGTTGAATCTGTCTTGGATGTCTGCAATCTTGTGATGAAAGAAGGTGGCTAGGGAGTCGCAGAGGTCTTGCGCAGGTGGGATGTTGTTGGTGCTGGAGCTGAAGTTGGAGAGTTCCTTCACGATGTTGAAGAGCTCTTTGCTGTTGTACGCGTTGTTGTCGATGCGTTCCTTGAAGAAGGATCCCTTGGCGGTCCGTATGAGCTGGTGGTGCCTGCGGATAGTGTTCTTGAGGGCCATGTGGGTGACCGGTGTCTGTTCGTGGCACCACTTCTTCTCGAGTTTTCGGCACGTCTGTTTGGAAGTCAGGAGGTCGGCGGTGAACCAGGTGGCCTTTCTGACGGTGCGTTTGTTGGAGGGTTTCTTGATCGGGGTGAGAGCGTTGGCGCAGTTGTCGATCCATTGCCTAAGGTTGCGGGCAGCTGGGTCGGTGTCAGTGGTGTTGGTAGTGTCGGCTGATGGGGCTCAGCGAGGGCAGAGATCAGCTGGTCATTGGTGACCTTGTTCCAGCTGCAGCAGGGTATCTGTTGCAGGTGGTGGTGCGAGGTGGGTTTCTCGAAGGTGAAGTGGATGCAGCGGTGGTCGGTCCAGTTGAGTTCGGTGGTGTGGCTGAAGGTGACGTGGCTGCTGGCAGAGAAAATGGGATCGAGCGTGTGTCCGGCGGAGTGGGTGGGTGACGTGACGAGCTGTTTAAGTCAGAGGTTGTCGAGCAGGGTGGTGGAGTTTGCTGTCATTGGTGTTCTCAAGGTGGAAGTTCAGATCTCCAAGGAGGATGTAGTCTGTGAAGCAAGGGCTTGCGTGCTGATGATGTTGGCGATGGAGTCACTGAACTGTGGTCGAGGTCAGGGTGGTCTGTGAATGAGGGTTCCTCTGAGTGTGGTCTTGGGCAGCGTTGCTGCTTGTAATGCAGGAAGAGGTAGACGAGCATGGGGAAAATGTGCAATGGCTATCAGGATTTGTGGGGCAATGATGAAGCTCGTTTTGTTGAAGATGTGGTGCGGGCAAGGGTGGGATGGTGAGCCACAGTGAATGGTGCTCATGACTTTGGTGGTAACATCGTCGTTGACGTGGGTCCAGGAGAGCAGGAGGTTGGTGTGGCTGGGGGGTGGTGAGTCTGAGGTGTTGGTGACTGCTGGTGGAGTCTTGGTGTTGAATCTGTCTTGGATGTCTGCAATCTTGTGATGAAAGAAGGTGGCTAGGGAGTCGCAGAGGTCTTGCGCAGGTGGGATGTTATTGGTGCTTGAGCTGAAGTTGGAGAGTTCCTTCACGATCTTGAAGAGCTCTTTGCTGTTGTACGCGTTGTTGTCGATGCGTTCCTTGAAGAAGGATCCCTTGGCGGTCCGTATGAGCTGGTGGTGCCTGCGGATAGTGTTCTTGAGGGCCATGTGGGTGACCGGTGTCTGTTCGTGGCACCACTTCTTCTCGAGTTTTCGGCACGTCTGTTTGGAAGTCAGGAGGTCGGCGGTGAACCAGGTGGCCTTTCTGACGGTGCGGTTGTTGGAGGGTTTCTTGATCGGGGTAAGAGCGTTGGCGCAGTCGTCGATCCATTGCCTAAGGTTGCAGGCAGCTGGGTCAGTGTCAGTGGTGTCGGTGGTGTCGGCTGATGGGGCTCGGGCGAGGGCAGAGATCAGCTGGTCATTGGTGACCTTGTTCCAGCCGCAGCAGGGTATCCGTTGCAGGTGGTGGTGCGAGGTGGGTTTCTCAAAGGTGAAGTGGATGCAGCGGTGGTCGGTCCAGTTGAGTTCGGTGGTGTGGCTGAAGGTGACGTGGCTGCTGGCAGAGAAGATGGGATCGAGCGTGTGTCCGGCGGAGTGGGTGGGTGATGTGACGAGCTGTTTACGTCAGAGGTTGTCGAGGTTGTCGAGCAGGGTGGTGGAGTTTGCTGTCATTGGTGTTCTCAAGGTGGAAGTTCAGATCTCCAAGGAGGATGTAGTCCGTGGAAGCAAGGGCTTGCGTGCTGATGACGTCGGCGATGGAGTCACTGAACTGTGGTCGAGGTCAGGGTGGTCTGTGGATGAGGGTTCCTCTGAGTGTGGTCTTGGGCAGCGTTGCTGCTTGTAATGCAGGAAGAGGTAGACAAGCATGGGGAAAATGTGCAATGGCTATCAGGATTTGTGGGGCAATGATGAAGCTCGTTTTGTTGAAGATGTGGTGCGGGCAAGGGTGGGATGGTGAGTCACAGTGAATGGTGCTCATGACTTTGGTGGTAACATCGCCGTTGACGTGGGTCCAGGAGAGCAGGAGGTTGGTGTGGCTGGGGGGTGGTGAGTCTGAGGTGTTGGTGACTGCTGGTGGAGTCTTGGTGTTGAATCTGTCTTGGATGTCTGCAATCTTGTGATGAAAGAAGGTGGCTAGGGAGTCGCAGAGGTCTTGCGCAGGTGGGATGTTGTTGGTGCTGGAGCTGAAGTTGGAGAGTTCCTTCACGATGTTGAAGAGCTCTTTGCTGTTGTACGCGTTGTTGTCGATGCGTTCCTTGAAGAAGGATCCCTTGGCGGTCCGTATGAGCTGGTGGTGCCTGCGGATAGTGTTCTTGAGGGCCATGTGGGTGACCGGTGTCTGTTCGTGGCACCACTTCTTCTCGAGTTTTCGGCACGTCTGTTTGGAAGTCAGGAGGTCGGCGGTGAACCAGGTGGCCTTTCTGACGGTGCGGTTGTTGGAGGGTTTCTTGATCGGGGTGAGAGCGTTGGCGCAGTTGTCGATCCATTGCCTAAGGTTGCGGGCAGCTGGGTCGGTGTCAGTGGTGTTGGTGGTGTCGGCTGATGGGGCTCAGGCGAGGGCAGAGATCAGCTGGTCATTGGTGACCTTGTTCCAGCTGCAGCAGGGTATCCGTTGCAGGTGGTGGTGCGAGGTGGGTTTCTCGAAGGTGAAGTGGATGCAGCGGTGGTCGGTCCAGTTGAGTTCGGTGGTGTGGCTGAAGGTGACGTGGCTGCTGGCAGAGAAGATGGGATCGAGCGTGTGTCCGGCGAAGTGGGTGGGCGACGTGACGAGCTGTTTAAGTCAGAGGTTGTCGAGGTTGTCGAGCAGGGTGGTGGAGTTTGCTGTCATTGGTGTTCTCAAGGTGGAAGTTCAGATCTCCAAGGAGGATGTAGTCTGTGGAAGCAAGGGCTTGCGTGCTGATGACGTCGGCGATGGAGTCACTGAACTGTGGTCGAGGTCAGGGTGGTCTGTGGACGAGGGTTCCTCTGAGTGTGGTCTTGGGCAGCGTTGCTGCTTGTAATGCAGGAAGAGGTCGACGAGCATGGGGAAAATTTACAACTCTGGCTTCATGACATCGTGGTTGTTCCCTGAGCATCCAGAGGTGAGTCCTTGGACTTCTATGATCTGTTTCTGCCGTGCTTTTGATGTTGTTAGTACCACCCCGGAAAAGGTGGCAGATAGGCCTGTTGTAATACTGTTGGCGGTTACCGCCGTGGTGCTTGTTGCTACCGCCGTGGCGGTCGGAGTGTTAAAGTGGCAGTCTATCTGAGCGGTTTTCACAGTGGTCATAATTCCATTTTTTTTACTGCCGGCCTGTTGGTGGTATTACCGCTGCTTTATCACCGACCACCTGGGTTGTAATGAGGGTCATAATCTGCAACTTAGAAGCTGATATTTGGAAGCTCTAAGTCACCACCAAATCCCTGGTAGATAGAATTGAGGATGCTGAGGGGTTTGCTAGTTGAAAAAATCTGATTTGGTTTCCAGATGGAGAGGAAGCACCAGGCCCCTCATTATTCTTTTATGGAGTACTAATCTATCTCAACCAGTCTCAAAATTTGAAGGGAGAGTATCACAAACCCTGTGGATATTCTGCACTATTCAAAATTGATGGCAAACCTACATAAAACTGTGGCATACCAAAAAAGAGGAGAGACAGAAGGCATGGAGGGGCCCACGACATGCAAATCTCAGTAGAAGGTTTTAAATATTTGGGTGTGTATATGTTTCAGCAGGTGAAAAAGGCACAGGAGCAAATTCTTAAATACCAAGTTGATATATTACACAGTGATCTTGGGTTCTGGATTCCACTCCCACTATCACTTTCGGGCAAGGTGGCAATAATCAAAATGGTTTCATCACCTTGCCCCCTTCTACAACTGCACAAAGACACATACTATGGGCCTGATTACAACATCGGAGGAGGTGTTAATTCGTCCCAAATGTGACGGATATACCACCAGCCGTATTACGAGTTCCATAGGATATAATGGACTTGTAATACGGCTGGTGGTATATCCGCCACTTTTGGGACGGATTAACACCTTCCTCCAATGTTGTAATCAGGCCCTATATCTCCAAAGAATTACAACTAACATGCCTACCCATACTGTATCCCCAAATAATTATTTGTGCTCTTAAACTCTTCATTGCTAGTTTCTTATGGCACAATGGCACACCCTGAATAGCAGTGGCAAAATGCTATAAATCACAATACAATGGTGGGATTGGAGCAATAGATATTTAATTGAATACCACACTTGATAGTGATGATTGAATGGCTTCACGAGCCGCATATGGGAAGGGGCAAATGAAGTTGTGAATTGGGCCATGAGTAGTATTGTTCCCTTGTAATAAGTTGGTGGGTGTAAAGTGTACCCAGAGCTTTTACTGCAATTAAGTTAGTTATACAGGTATGGAAGGATCAGAGCATGGCTTGGAACAAAAAAACATTACCACAGACACCCTCTTTGGGTGGGGGCCTGCGTGCCCCAAGTAAAAAGGCTGGAGGGATTCCACAAATAGAGTACCATCAGCATGACTAAATTGGGGAATATTTGGTCAGAGAAACATATTTGTTTTTTTGGAGGCCTACAGGGCATGTATTGGCTATACAAAAAACAATTATTCAGATAACCACTGCTGCAGCACGCCATGCAGGTCGTGATCCTTCTCAACCATAGCCCTTTAGAGGCCAATCTACTTCATAGGAGGAGGGTGTTCTAAGAATAAATAGCTTCAAAAATAACGATTAAAACAAACATTGTGTCAAAAATATCAGGATGTCAAAAATATCAAGGAACAGAATGTCAAAGAAACAGCCTTTGTTAATTATAGTTGTACTTAATATTGTTTTTTTCATTATTGAATTTAGTTTTCATGGTTTTTGTTTTTATAAGTAGTTATTATTTGAATGTTAAGTGTGTATTTGAAGTGTAATTTTGTTTTTTTGTGATTTGTTAATATTTTAATGATTTTATTTTATTTCAATTTTTCAATGTATTTTATTTATTAGTAGTGGGTTCTGAGTTTGCAGGGGAAAGGGGTAAGAAGAATTGTATATACATATTGTTTAATTCATTTTAATTTTTATACATTTTAATTACTCAAGCATGAATTTTGTTTAATTATTTAATAGATATACAAATATCTTTATTATTATTATTATTTATTTATATATAGGTTAGTTAGATAATGAATTCTGTTGAATATTTAAATGGCATTTATAATTTATTAAATTTAGTGTAATTACAATCATTTATTATGTCTTAGCAATAGCTTTCAAAATATTGTATATTGATATTTTCTTTTTTATTCATTTAATTTATCTTATGGTTGTTGACGTTTTAGGATAATGGGTGGAACTTTGTTAAATATGTTTTTGTAATGTTTTAATTAATTTTATATATAATTTAAATATGTTAAGTGCTTTAGATTTTAATGTTTTAAATAAACTGTGTAATGTTAGAAATTGTATAATTTTAGAAATATTATTTTCTATGTGTTCATGAAAATATATTTTATGTTCTTCATTTTAAATACATGCACTTTATGTATTCTTATTTTAGGATTGGGAAGAGTAATTTTGAATCTTCTAAAACTCTTACATTTTCTTTACAGTTGCTTATGCTAGAGTGAGAATAGTACTTTAGACCGCTACAGAATCCAACATTTTACCTACAGTTGCTCAGCTTGGAACAGTAAATCTGCCTCCTCCAAAGTCCTATACTTTCCCTCCTTTTGCTTTTGTTTTTTTTGGGAATAGTGAACCTGGCCCCGCGGAAGCCCAGCACTTTCTCTGCTGTTGCTGAGGTTGAATTGGCAATAGTAGATCTAAAGCCTGCTAAAATCTCACACTTTCCCTACTGTTTCTTATGTTGGATTGAGAATACTAAATCTGACACAGTCGAAGGCCAACACTTTCCCTAATGTTCTTTATGTTGGAGTGGGAGTAGTGTATTCGACACCTCCATGTCTAATTTATGTTTATTCTGTAATTGTTTTTAACATCTATGTTTTATTTGTTTCCAAAGCTTGTTTAATATAAATTATGTTTTATTATCTTTGTAGGGGTAGTAACATTATATTTTTATTTAATATTATTGTGTAAGTGTTTTAATTGTTTAATATCTAATGTTTGGCATTTTAATTATTGATTATTAGCATTTTTATACAATTTACATAAAAAAGATTTTGCTTTTTAAACTATCATGTTTGTCATTTTGGTTGGGATTATTTTAAAGTATATTTAGTTTTGTTCTTTTTAAGGTATACATCTCTTTTATCATTTTGATTTTATAATGCATTTGCTTGAACAATAATGAAAAGAGGCTTTGACTTTATTTAGAAGAGAGAGCTGGTATCAGGCAGTCTTTGCTTTTTGGCAATGTGTTCCAAGTGTAAAGCGTGAATCCAAGTGATTTGACATTTAAGGCCTCTTAAGGAGTTTGGTGGATGGTTTACACTGTCTGCCAAACTTCCGACATAGAGATTGCTGCCACACTGGCTACCTCCCCACCAGACCCATTAAGAGCTTCTCACTGGGAAACAGGTGGCAGCATTGTGTCCGGCTCGTAATTGAGCCGGCGGCAATGCTGCCATCACAAGGTGCACCAGCACATTCACAATGTTCACTGTCTGCACAGTAGATGGTTCTGGGCAGGGAGACCTCTGCACTGCCCATGCCAAGTTCATGGGCAGTGCAGGGGCCCGTGGCCCCCCTGCACCTATTCTCCACCAGCCTTTTCAATGGCGGTAAAACTGCCATGAAAAGGCTGGCAGAGAACAAGGTCCTAATCAGCAGGGTGCCACTGCATGCAGCGCTGGCCTGGCTGATGTTGATCTCTGCCAGGCCATCAGTATCATGGATCACGGCGGTGCTAGGGGTACCCTGGCAGTCTGACCACCAGGGTGTTAATGTGGCGGTCGGACTGCCACAGTGCCAGCACTCCTGACAGACACCATGAAGCAGCACCATCAGACTGCCAGCCTCGTAATGAGGGCCTTAGTGAGTATTGGGGTTTGAAACTATCAAGGTTCTTGTCATTGAGACACGTTTGTACAGTATCTTGTTTGTTGTTCTAGAAAAATAATAGCAATTATGCCTTGGGTGGGTTGAGGTCAGGTAGGCTCCAGGCATCCACGTCTGGATGATGTGCAAGCAGTGTTTGAAATGTTGGATGACTGAAACAGGGGAGAATTTCAAGTTGAGTTGTGTATCATTTGCATTTTGATGAAACTTGCTGACTAGACAACAGTTCCATATAAAGTTTGAAGGCAACAGAAGACACTATCGTACACTGAGGGACTCCATATTTGATTGGGACATGTTGGGCCTGGAGGTGCCCTTGTGAACAAACTGGTCTTGTTTGGAAAGGCAGAAGGAGAACCTTTAGACATTATTGATAAATCCCATCTGTTAATCAAGGGTGCATAGGAGAGTGGGAGTGTCAACTGTTTTCATGGCAGCTGAGAGAGCCAACATTATCAGGAGGCAAGGGTAATCTTTATCTGTGATCAAGAGGGGATCATCTATGGTGTGCAAGGTGGCAATCTCCAGGCTGTGACGTGATCTGAAACCAGACTGGTAGTGATGTAAGAGATGGATAGCATTGATGTGATGTTGGAGTTAAACTCAGACTTCTTTTACAATGAGCATGCCTATGAATGATAGGTGAGTGATGTGCCGATCATTGGTGAGAGCATCATAGTCTGGTGTAGGTTTCTATAAGAGTGAGAGGATATGGTCAATTGGATAGGATGCCTTGTGTGAGGGGAGCATGGTAATTAGGGATAATAGAGCAGTTCCAAAAAGAGCTTTGATAAAGTATGTCAGTAAGACATCATCTTCATAAGAAGTTGCTTTGAGGGTCTTGAGTATGTCAGCCAGATCTGATACTGATAGAGTTTAGGAGCTGACCATTGTAGAATTCTACTGGAGGTGATGGGTGTGAACGATGAAGCAGGCTTGGCATCAATTGTGTGATGTTGAGGTGCTGTCAGATATTCAAATTTTTTTCATGCAAGAAGAGTCTAATGGCAATGCATCTTTCTGTGAATTAAGGAATAGGTGAGTCTTGCGGGGAGGTGATGCAGTGCTTGATTGTGCTGAATAGTGCTCTGTTTCGCTTAGTGGCTTCATTGATGGTGATGGTGTAGTATCTTGCTTTGGCTGATGTGATGAACTGTATGTGTGTTGTCTGGAGATCATTTAGTATCAAGAGGTCCTCAGAAATCCTCTGTTACTTTTCTTTTCTTTTATGTCTGTGAATGGGTAATTTATTGTCTGCAGAATCTTCAGAATACCAGGGTGCTGAATGCTTAGGCTTGCAATTGCATATTGTAATTGTAGCAAGACATGAGACTGAAGATATGGCCTTTGTAGAGTGTTTGTTGTGTGACATGCTGTACCATGTTGAGTGTACTCACAAAGTAAAAGAGAGTGCCTCTTGTTTTTTAGAACTTGCATTCCCTTGGAAGTTAAGTTTCCGAGAGGGTGGTGTGGACATGTTTGGTCAGATGGATGAGGTGGTGAGGAGATTTGAGAATTTACCAATGAAATCCTTGTTCTGCCTGTGAGGCCTGTAAATGAGATGGTATGGGGTATCAGTTGTAGAGAAATGAAACAGCTTTTAAACAGCTCCATGGAGTAGAGTGTAACTTATTTGCCTAGTGTGCAGGACCACTGTATGCAAAGTCATTATTTGTGTCCTGGATATTTATTTTTTCATAACAGTTTTTTTAATGTTTTACCAATATGATAAAGCCATCCAGGTAAATGGATACAAAAAGAATAAGGAAGACCAAATGTCCATTACCCTTTACATGAAACATGCCCACCCTACCCTACCACCAAGTAGCAATTCACAGAGCTCTCGGTTAGCTAGAGTTCAATTTGGCATCCAATGACTACTTTACCTGTCCCCCTACGTTTGAATCTCTTCCACAACATATGTGTTAACAGTGCAGATTGATCCTAGAATAATCCCTCTATAGTCTGCCTGCCTCAGCCAGATATTGTGTGCACCTTGGGACATCCCGTGCCTGATTCACTGCAATCTTCAGCCCCCTGCAGTAATCCAGACCGCATTTCCAAACTGTAGGAAACGGGGGGTTTCAGCTTTCAATGACTTGGTGATGTTTCTCTCTGCCAGTGTTAGCCCTAACAACAGGAGTGCCCTTTTATATCTGTTATCCCCACGCCCATATGTAACACGTAAAATAATCAATCTTGTATCTAGTGGAATCATCCAGGAGGGAACCTCACTAAAATAAAAGATCACTCCATGCCAAAATCGGTTTAGCACTGCACAGTTCCTTACTGTGTGTATGAATGTGCCATTGTCCTTCTTGCAAAGCAAGCACAACAGAGGGCTCAGCATTCCCATGTGCCATGGGCAATATCTTGGGTAGTAAGCCCTATGGAGGTACCTGAGTTGAATAAATTGGAGACGAGCCAATGTGCCTGCCTCTCGAGGTGCTCTCAGAGCTTCGCTCCAGTCCATCATCACCTAAGGTGTTGATATCCATCTCCCATGCTGTTCTAAGGGTATACAATGTGTGCAAGTTATGAAAGACTAATGAGTGATATATTTCAGAGATCGTATGATCTCCTAGATCCCCTAGGAGGAGTTTACCCTCCAATGAGTTCAATTCAGGAAGTCCATCAAGAGATATAGGGGGTCATTACGACCCTGGCGGAACAAGTCCGCCAGGGCCGTGGGACGCGGTGGCACCGCCGACAGGCCGGCGGTGCCCCGCGGGGCATTCTGACCGCGGCGGCTCAGCCGCGGTCAGAGAAGGGAAACCGGCGGTCTCCCGCCGGTTTCCCGCTGCCCCAAAGGAATCCTCCAAGCCGGCGCAGCATGCTGCGCCGGCATGGGGATTCCGACTCCCCCTCCCGCCATCCAGTTCCTGGCGGTTCTCCCGCCGGGAACCGGATGGCGGGAGGGGGAGTCGCGGGGCCCCTGCGGGCCCCTGCCGTGCCCATGCCTATGGCATGGGCACGGCAGGGGCCCCCGTAAGAGGGCCCCTAAAAGTATTTCAGTGTCTGCAAAGCAGACACTGAAATACGCGACGGGTGCAACTGCACCCGTCGCACCTTCCCACTCCGCCGGCTCTATTACGAGCCGGCGTCATCGTGGGAAGGGAGTTTTCCCCTGGGCTGGCGGGCGGTCTTGTGAAGACCGCCCGCCAGCCCAGGGGAAAACTCGGAATACCCTCCGCGGTCTTACGACCGCGGAGCGGTATTTCGGAGGGGGGAAGCCTGGCGGGCGGCCTCCGCCGCCCGCCAGGCTCGGAATGAGGGCCATAATGTAGAGGGTAATGGCATGGGGGAGCTGCAGGTAGCCATGAAATTGGCTATGGTGCAACCGTTATTCATGAAACCCTCAATATAGGTAGTCAGACAGGGGAGTTGCGCTTATCTCCCATTTCTCAGCCACATATGCTAGATCTGCATGGAAGTTATACCACCAGTCACTGATTATTGTTAACTGTGAAGCAAAGCAATAGATGTATACATCAGCCCCTACCGTAAGTAGATTGGAAGCATTTAGTGAGTGCAATGTGAGGGGTTCCTCCATCCTAGGGGAACACAGTACGTATGCAAATAATCTCTCTGAACCAGCCTGGGGGAGAACATATGATAATTCTGTAACTGGTAAAGTGGTCTGGGCAGGGAGACCATCTTAAATATAGCTGACCATCCTGTTTATGACAGTGGCAGAAGTGACCAGGCTTTCATCTCCTCCTTCACAAGAACCAAAGTCAGTTCTGGGTTTCTTGACCATGACAACTTCACATTCAGTGATATATAGATCCTCAAATATTTAAAGTGTCCCTCTACCAACTATAAGCCTGGCACCTAGGAAGTAGGTTCACATTCAAGAAGAGCACAACAGATTTCAAGATGTTCGTATTTAGGCCAGATGTTTCACCAACAATTTGCATAATTTCCATAAGCCATGGTCCCAAGATCTCTGAATCTGTAATGATAAACAATTTTTCATCCACAAATAAGTCTATCCTATCCAAACACTCCGCACTCCATTCAAAACCTTGCACCTGGGCATCCATCCTGACCCAGATGGCCAGGGGTTTAATACCTAGTCCAAATAAAAATGGGGAGAGAGGTCATCCCTGGTGCGCCCCCTGCTGGATTGGAAATAAGTCTCATATGTGCTCCCCTACTCTAACCACCATTGTCAAGTCAGTATATAGTAGCCGGAAGTAGGAATGAAACTGGGACCAAAATTTAATCTCCAAGCGTAAGAGCATTTGAAATATGAGGGATATTACGTTGTGTGGCTCAACTAGGCATGAAGCCTGCCTGGGCTGGATGGATCAAGTCTGAGATGTAGTGTATTAGTCTATTTGTTAGGGCTTTGGTGAGAATTTTCACCTCCGTATTCAGAATAATATTGGAAAGAAAGCCCGTATTGGAGAAGACCACAATTTCTGGTGGTCACCACTCTGGTAGAAGCGCCATGACACCTGCAGTGGTGTGAACTGCTTGTAAGAGATTGCTCTTGAGTTTAGGCATGAAAGTCTTGAAAAATTCACATTGGAGCCCTAGGGCTTTACCTGACTAGAATCCTAATAGGGTTGCCAAGTTCTCTGCCTCCGAAATCATCTCATCCAGTTGGGCCAGTGCAATAGCTGGAAGCATCTTGAGAGGCAACACAGCCACAAATTCAATCACCTGCTCAAGCAGCAATGTCTACCGTCAGGCATTCACAGCTCCAAAATATGTTGCAAAGCTGTAAGCTATCTCCTGTGGGTCAACCAACAGTGTCCCCTGCATGTCGTGAAGTAATTGGAGAGCAGCAGGATGGGTCAGACAGTTTTCTAGCTAAGATGGTAATGTCTGATACTCTGTGAATGTGTGAGGTGGGAATATGAAAGTAATCTAATCAAAGGTAAGGACCTGTGGTTTAAGGAAAAGTAATTGTAACCTGATCAAGACAGATGGTGGACTCTCCACACATCTGCTAGTTCCAAGGTGGATGCCATGGTGGCAAGCTTAAATCTGCCCAATTCTGCTACACCACCGTGTGTGCACCACATGTCCACCAGTGGGATCATTCCAGTCCTCCCCAATCACTGACAAACCACTAGGGAGTTTTCCCCACAAATGTATGACAAGATCCACAAAGGTCTTTCCAAGAGAAGAGGGGCATAAATTCAACAGAGTGTAATGGATTCACCATATAGGGTGCCTGTGACCACTATGTATCTGCCCAGGTGATCCAGCCATGTCTTAACTGGCCGAAAGGGGACACATCTCTGTATCAAAAAGCATGTGCCCCTGGACCCTCTCATGACCCCTGACTGAAACATCTGACTATACTGCTGTCTGGCAAGACAGGGGGCATTTGCGGGAAACATCCCCAACCATGACTCCCAAACAACGAAGTCATGAACAACGAAAGCAGATCAACGCTTTCATTAACCACGACTTCCTTGTTCGGTGCCTTAACCACGCATGTGCTGAACAATCCACATGTGTGTTCAAGGCACAGAAGAAGGGAGTCAGCTTCGACAGAGGAAATGATAAGTCAAGTGGGGTTGGGGCCGTTTTAGGGGTGGGGATTGTGGCATTTTTTGTTTTAGGGGCGGGTGTGGGGGTTGGGGTATTTTTAGGTTTTGGGGGTGGTGGGCCAGGGTGGTTTAGGGGGGTGGAGGAGGTTGTGGCATTTTTATTTTTAAGGGTGAGGGTTCTGAGGTATTTTTAGTTTTTGGGGGTGGGGGTCGGGTGGTTTAGGTTTAGAGGCGGGGAAGGGGAGGGGTAGGGGGGTCAGGGAATTTTTAGTTTTAGGGGGAGTGGGTGGTCAAGGTATTTTTAGTTTTTGGGGGTGGGGGACCGGGGTGGTTTAGGTTTAGGGGTGGGGTGGGGGAGTCAGGGGATTTTTAGTTTTAGGGTGGGGGTATTTTTAGTTTTAGGGAGAGGGTGGGGTGTAGGGGTAGTTTAGGTTTAGGGGCAGGGGTGGGGGTGGGAGGTTGGGTATTTTTAGTTTTTGGGGTGGGGGTTGGGGTAGTTTAGGTTTAGGGGCAGGTGTGGGGGTAGGGGTATTTCTAGTTTTTAGGGGCGGGGTGGGGTGGTCAGGGTAGTTTAGGTTTTAGGGGGTGGGGGGTTGTGGTAGTTTTAGGGGCGTGGGAGGGGGGATGTGGGTTATGGTAGTTTTGGGGGTGGGGGTTCAGGGTAGTTTAGGTTTTAGGCGGTGGGGGTTGCAGTAGTTTTAGGGGCAAGGTGGGGGGTCAGGGTATTTTTAGGTTTTAGGGGCAGGGGTGGAGGGGTTGGGTAGTTTAGGTTTTAGGGGGGTGGTGGTAGTTTTAGGGGCAGGGTGTGGGGGTCCGAGTAGTTTATGTTTTAGGGGTGGGGTTTGGGGTAGTGGTAGAATTGCTTTTAAGGGTGGTGGTGGGGGATTGGGGTACGATTGTGTTAGGGGTGGGGGGTTGGGGTAGGGGGAGTCGCATGCTAGAACCACGCATGCCATTTACGCATGCCTTTACCAGGAATACTTTTACAACAAAAAAATAATTGTTAAGGCATTCATGGTAAAGGCATTCGTGGTAACAACACGGTCGTTGTTCCGACCTCGTTGTTTAGGCATGCATGGTTCCAGCATGTGTTGTTCTGACTCCTATTTGGCGTTTGCAACATTAAGATATTCGCTCCCAATTTCTTAGCATACTTTAGGACTGCTCCGTGTGTAATCCTGCACAGAACCCTTTAGAAATTCCACAGCACTATGCGGATACATCCCAAGGGGTCATCAGGCCCCATGATACACGTGGTCATTATGGCATTGGGGTGACTGTTAAAGGGGCTGGTGGTAATTACCACCAAATTATGACCCTGGCTGTGATAACTCCAATAGACAGCCAGTGTACCACACCATCCGCCAGGGTATTAACACCACTGACCAAGGCAGTAGCCATCAACAGCCAGGTGGAAGACAAGGTACTGCCCACCATATTATGACACTGCAAACCGCCATGATTTCCGGGGCGGTACGAATGCCATCAAAAGCCTGACAGAAACACATCACAGAAAACCAAAGACTAATCAACAGAGACACAGGGAAGACTAATGCCAACAAGGACCCAGAACTGCAAGTCTTACCAATGCTCTTCTATGCCATGATGCACCTGGAAAACCAACACCGACAAAGATGACGACGGTGAGTACAGCCGCCTAGCACACAAGGGTGGGAGGGAGGAAAAGAAGAGTAACACACATACATGCATGACACACACCATCCACACACACACCATACACACAACCAGCTGCAGATGTAAACCAATGGCACACATGACGCATGGCATAATAATACAAGGACTAAAGTTTGGCAAAACTGACATTGTAATAGCAAGGCAACACCCACCATTTGAACCAATTTCAGAACAAAGATACATGAACAATTGTCCAGAAAGGGCCAATGCTCAGTCGAAAGTATATAAGGCCCACAGGACCACAGGGCACAGTCCAAGCCCCAACTTGATCCTGGCGAATTCCGCACAACCCTGTGCAGGGGTAACATCTCGTAAGTGGACAGGCACCTCAGGAGGGAGTGGGGTGGGGGCACCTCAGCTGAAGTCGGGAACTTGCCCACTGCTTCTGGAGGGGGCTCCATGCTCATTTCTTAATGCTGGGGAGTGCGAGGTCACAGTCTCTGAGGTGGAGAACTTGCCCACTGCTTCTGGAGGGGCTACATGTCCATTTCCCAATACTGGGGAGTGCAAGGTCACAGACTCTGAGGTGGGGAACTTGCCCACTGCTTCTGGAGGGGGTTCCATGTACAATAGTCCCTGGAGGGTAGCCCACATGCCCTCTGCTGAAGGTGAGTGCTGCTGTGTCTCTGCTGGGGGAGGTGTCTCCTGGGCAGCCTATGCTGGAGATGAGGGCTGCTGTGTCTCTGCTGGGGAGGTGTCTTCTGGGCAGCCTCTACTGGAGGTGAGGGCTGCATTGTCTCTGCTGGTGGAGGTGTCTCCTGGACAGCCTCTGCTGGAGGTGAGGGCTGCTTTGTCTCACCTGGAGGTGAGGGCTTCTTGCCTGTCATTGGTGGTTGAGTGGGAACCTTTTCTGACATTTGTGGTTGAGTGGGAACCTCTTCTGTCATTGGTGGTTTAGTGGGAACCTCTTCTGTCATTGGTGGCTGTTGGAGTGGGATCCTTCCCTGTCCTGGCTGGTGGAGTGAGAGCCTTCCCTTTCCTAGCTGGTGGAGTAGAATCCTTCCCTTTCCTGGCTGGTGGAGCAGGATCCTTCCCTTTCCTGGCTGGTGGTTTGGGATCCTTCTCTTTCCTGGATGGTGGAGTGGGATCCTTCACTGTCGTGCCTCCACCACTAGGAGGTTCCTCCACTGTTCCCGTGGACTGTTTGGCTCAGGTGCTGGGCTGGGTCATTGGGACCCTGTTCTTATGGGAAGGATGGGGGAAGGGGAGGGAAGAGGTCAAGTTGGGCAAGGAAAAGCTTCTTAGGGACGGGGCGGGTAGGATGAGGGAGGAGGAATGGGATTGGAGGTTGAGAGAGAGGTTGTTGAAGGAGTACGTCTGCTGGACTTGGGTGTAGGTGCATGGGCAGTGTGCTGATGTGAGGTGGATGGCAGTTGGGTGTCTGAGTGCCTGCGTTTGTGTCCTTTAGGAGGGGGGCAGACAGGGTGGGAGAGGACACAGGGGATGCAAGGATGGATGTAGTGGGGGTGTCTGCTAGTGAGGTATGTGTGCTGCTTAGTGTGGTGATGCTGGTGGTGGCTGTTAAAGCAGTGCATGAAGGTGTGAGTGTGCATGTGACTGTGAGGGAGGTGGAGGAGGGGGAGAAAATGGAGGTAATGGATGTGGTTGTGTGTGCAACTGTCTGTTGTTTGTGTGAGTGCTTGTGGACTGAAGTGTTGTGCCTGTGTTTGACTGTGCCACTCTTGTGTGATGTTGTGTGTGCATGCTTGTCTATATGTGTGCATGGGATGGTTTGGGATTGAAGAGACTAGGACTGGGAAGTGGTAGTTGGAGGGGGGCGGGTAGGAACAGGAACAATGGTTGCCATCAGAGAGGAGGCCAGAGCCTCAGTCGATCTCTGTTGGGCCCCCAATCCACCGTGGATACCCTCTAGGAATGCATTGCATTGCTGCATCTGGGATGCCAGCCCCTGGATGGCATTCACATTGGTTGACTGGCCTACAGAGATGGATCTCAGGACGTCAATAGCCTCCTCACTCAGGGTAGCAGGACTCAGTGGGGTAGGGCCTGAGGTGCCTGGGGCAAAGGAGATACCCACGGTCCTGGGAGAGCGGGCACAGGCAACTTGCTGAGGGGCTACTGGGAGGACAGTGCTGGTACGTGGTGGTGGCTGTACCTGCAGCTGGGGTGGTCACAGAGGTGTCCGCCACCACCAGAGAGCGTCCATTGGAGGAGGTATCTCAGTCAGTGTTTTCACTTCCTGTCTCCGCCGTGGTGCTCACCTCACCCTCTGTCCCACTGGTTCCCTCGGCGTCAGTGCACTCTGCCTCCAGGGTCCTGTTGGATGCAGCTTCCTCTGTCGCCGGTGCCCCTGCTCCTCTGCCAGATAATGCTAATGCACACATGGACAGGATGACAGTAGGATAAACGGAGTGAAGGAGAGAAAAGGAGCACTGGGTCAATTACAGCACCATACCACAGTTGGCATATACAGTACTGTCACACAGAGATCAGGCTTGAGCACTATGCATTGCATTGGCATTACATATGCTAGATGCCAAAGCAAGATGAGGGCCAAACAAAGCCAAATACACACCTCCTGTGACCCACAAAGCCCTGATTGACATGGAATGCAAACAAGCTAGGTTACCTGTATTTGCCATACACCCATTACCCTTGAGCTGCATCACGCTGCAATGTCTCTCCTGGCATTAAGGGGCACCCACTAACTCACAACCACCACCCGGATCCCATGCCACCTACCAATTCTTGTAGTAATGCCCTCTGTACTCACAAAATTGGGGCTGCTGTGATGCCTTCAATCACCCTCCAACTCTGGGTAGGCCACCAGGGGGCTCAGGTTCCAACGGGCACTCCTTCCTCCCTGGTTTTCTGTGCCCAGCGTCTCTGGTCCTCCCACCGTTGCCTGCAGTGGGTGCTCTGCCTGCTATAGACCCCCAGTGTCCACACGTCCTTGGCGATGGCATGCCACAATCCTTTCTTTTGATGGGTGCTGACCTGCAGAGGTAATACAGACAGGAAGACAGCATTACACATACAATCCAGCCTGTCACACCTTTGGGCCCCAAATCGTGTTTTCAAATCCATTGGCACACACATCACCTGGCGCACACCATGTACACTACCACTAGACATACCACCCCACATATGACATGATGCCAGCACACACATCTCCATGCAACCCTCCCAAATGCATTGTGCCCAAGGTATACTCACCTATTGGTCTGGAGTTCCATATAGCTGTCCATACTGGGGCAGGACCCCATTCACCAAGTGCTCCAACTCCATCGAAGTGAAGGCAGCGGCCCCTTCCCCGGTCACGCCGGCCATGGTAGGTTCCAGACACATGCCACAGCAGCACACGCAGTGAAGGTGTTGTCCTCTGGAAAGTCAGGAATCAAGTGAGGTTATAGACAGAAAATGGTGGTCATGTCCGCAGTGGTGTACTCCGTCACCGTCAACGCTGATCCCCATTGGCCACTGTACACCATAGAGCCCCATGTTAGCCAATTAAGAATTGCACGGTAGTGCAAGAGCGCCTTCCACCACGACGCCCATCAGTGGAGTTACCTCAATTCCACCTGTACCTACATACAGGACAGGCAGTCGTCATTTCATGGTGGTGGACTACATAAAGATCTTCCATATCTGCGTCATTTATGAAAATTGCACATACATTGCCATTCCCAATGTCCCATCACATTAATGCTGTATGCACACTGAGGTGGTGGTTTCATTGTACAAATTGTGACAGCCTGCTCACTTTTGTGTCCCTTTGATACCCACCACTGTGGATGAATAGGACGAGTAGACAAAGCCCCGTGTACACACCCCTTGTGGACTTGGCTACACTGGAGGTAAGGCACAATATACTCACCCATAGACTGGACAGGGCCACAATCACAAAGCTGTGTGCCCAATTGGAGCCTGACCTGAAATCAGCTAACCATCATCCTACTGGGATCCCTCTTCTTGTGCAGGTTCTATCACTGCTCTATATCCTGCCAACTGTTTTTTTCCAAGTGACGGTGGGCTTGGCAGCAAGCATGTCACAGCCAATGTTCTCAATCGTGCTGGCAAGGGTATTGTTGGCCTTGGTGATACACATGTGCAGCTACATTTCTTTCCCCCAGGTGGAAGACTTGGCCACTGTGAAAGCGGGATTCTATGAAATGGGACATATTCACAATATTATTGGGGCGATTGATGGTACACATATTGCGTTTGTCTCCCCTCACCAGAATGAACAGGTGTTCAGGAATCGGAAGATCTTCCACTCACTCATTGTGCAAATGGTGTGCCTGGCAGACCAGTACATCTCCCACGTTACTGCCAAGTATCCTTGGTCGGTGCATGACACCTTTGTTCTGAGGAATAGCAGCATCCCAAATGTGATGGCCCAACTACAGAAGCACAGGGTGTATCTAATAGGTGAGCCAGAGTCCCTATCCACTCTATGTCAGTGTATGCCTTCAAGTATTATCCTCATAGCATTGTGTAAGGCTAGATTTTGTCCCTCAATACTTGCAGGTGACTCTGGCTGCCCAAACCTATCGTGGCTGCTGACCCCTGTGAGAAATGCCAGGACAGGGGCCGAGAACCGTTATAATGATGCACATGGGTGAACCAGGAGAATAATCAAGAGGATCTTCGGCCTCCTGAAGGCCAGGTTCAGATGCCTGCATCTGACAGGTGGATCCCTGTGCTACTTACCCGAGAAGGTCTGCCAGATAGTAGTGGCATGTTGCATGTTGCACAACCTGGCCATCAGACGACATGTGCCTTTTCTGCAGGAGAAGGGGCCTGTAGATGACCCTGTGGCAGCAGTGGACTCTGAGGACAGTGAAGATGAGGAGGCAGAGGATGAGGATGAGGACAACAGAACATCAGTTATACAACAATACTTCCAATGACACACAGGTGAGAAAGTGGAACTGACCATTACTCTGACTATTGATGTTTTCTGTGTGGCTATATCATGAAGGCATTCACTTCCTTTGCATCTCGACTTACTGTCACCTATGTCTTGTCATTTTACAGATGTTGGTGATACGACAACAGTGTCCTGATGTGTTTACTGCAGACAGCTACAGGTCATTATTTGTATGCTATTATAGTGTTCAGATCATTTGCACTAGATGTGACAGTTCCCATAAATGCACATTTTCAACACATAAAATCGTGTCACTCAAGTTGTGTTTAAGGATGTTTATTGTAGTGCAAATTATTGATGGAAAAGTGCAATCGAATGGGGTGATGGTAAAGGAAAGTCGATGGTATTGTTCCATTCTGTTTGTAGCACAGGTCCAATGTCCAAGGTGCCATAGGAAGGGGAGCAAAGGCAGTTCAAAGTGGACAAGGTGACAGGGTGACAGGGTGGAGGGGTGCTGGTGGCCTGTGGGTCTTGTGGCAGGGTCTCCTGCCGACTAGCTTTGGTGGAAGTGGAGGGCTAGTCAATTGACTGGATAGTGGTTGGGGCCCCATGGTGTGCTGTTGATTACCTCATGATGTTGGCCGTGTCTGCCAGCACCCCTGCTATGGAGATCATGGTGGTGTTGAGAGCCTGGAAGTCCTCCCTGATTTCCTGATGGTGTTCCTCCTGCAGCCGCCTGTTCTCCTGCCTGTTGTTAAGGATCTGGCCCATCGTGTCCTGGCATTGTTGGTAGGCCCCCAGGATCTTGGTGAGTGCCTCCTGGAGAGTCTGTTCCCAGGGCCTGTCCTCCTCTGGTGCACAGCGGTCCTCCCAGTCTCTCTATTCCTCTGTGCCTCTGTCCTTTGAACAGTGTACCCACTGCCACTGACCCCAGGTCCCTGATTGTCTTAGGGACAAGGTATAGACTGGGGTCCCTGTACAGGTGGGCAGGCTGCTGATTGACGTGTCCTGGTGACAGAGGTGTGGAGATGGAGGGTGGGTGCTGTGGTGTTGGATATTTATGTCGGAGGCTCTGTGGTTGATTGGGAGTTGGCTGGGGTGACCAACTGACTAGTGGTCACTGGTGGGCCAGATAGTTCTTCCAGATCCTGAAGTTAAGAGTTACTGTCATAACTGGGGGACTGGTTTGTCGTGGCACCTCCTCTCCGCTGACATTGGCTGGGGCACCAGTGGGGATGTAAGTGATGTATTATGCTTCATGTCTCTGACATATTGTAAATCCCTATCTTCCTCTCTATCGTTGCTGTTGCCCTGCCACCTTTGTTTGTGTATGGTGATGTATTGTGTGATTGTTAGTTCTCCATGTTGTGCATGCTTTTGTGATGGGTGTCCATGCAGGGCTGAGAGGGCTGTCCATGCATTGGTATAGCATGCAGGGGTTGGAACTGGGGTTAGTCATATGTGTAGGTGTAGTGTGTGGGACGGAGTAGAGTGACGGGAGTGAGGGTGAGGGAGTGAGATGGCATGCAGGTATGGGGGCTGATAAGTAGTCAATGTTGACTCACTAGTGTCCAGTCCTCCGGCAACTCCAGTGAGTAACCTCAGGATGCAGTGATGCCAAGACTTGCTCCTCCCATGCTGTGAGCTGTGGAGGATGAGGTGGGGGTCCACTGCCAGTCCTCTGTATGGTAAGCTGGTGCCTTGCTGCCACAGAATGTACCTTCCCCCGTAGGTCATTCCACCTCTTCCTGATGTCGTCCGTTGTTCTTGGATGCTGTCCCACAACGTTCATCCTGTCCACAATTCTCCACCATAGCTCCATCTTCCTAGCAGTTGATATTTGCTGTACCTGTGCTCAAAACAGCTGTGGCTCTACCCTGACTCCTCCACCATGACCTACAACTCCTCATCTGTGAAACAGAGGTGCCCTTGTGGGGACATGGGTGTTGTGTGGTGTGTGTAAATGTGTGGGTGTTGGGTACTGTGGCTGGGTGTGTGAAGTGGGGTGCGTGAGGGATGTATGAGTGTATGTGGTGTGTGTTTCTAGTTGTCGCAGTGGTCTTGGTGTCAGTCTGGTGACAATAATTTGTATTTGTAAAGGGTTGTGGGTAATGTGGGTGGGTGTTTTATAGTGCTGTGGGTGGGTGTGTGTGGTGTGTGTATGAGTGTCAGGTGCGTGTTTTTGGTATTGGCCAATGTTGTGTAGTTTAGTATATTGGTGTCCATTTTGGGCGTGCCAGTGTGTACCGCCAGTGGTTTACCGCAATTCAATGTCGCCAGTGGTGATTCCTGGGTCATAATGTGGTGGGAGTTGTTTTGTTGCCGTAACGGTATGAGTGTTCGTACTGCCACTTTAATACTGACCTTTGGGCTGACGGATTTGTGTACGTGGCAGTATTCTGTCAGATTTGTGTGTGTGTGTCATAGTTTGTTGAACCGGTGTTCGCCTCTGCGGTGGTATGTTGGCAGCCGTCACCGAGGCAGTAAAAGGGATTTACCGCCAATGTCATAATGAGGGCCATAATGTATTAATTTGCACAATTCTATGTCCCTGTTTGTGAAAATGTGTATGAATGTGCAGTGGGTCTATGCTTGTAAACATTATGGGGCATATTTATACTCCGTTTGCGCCGAATTTGCGTCGTTTTTTTCGACGCAAATTCAACGCAAAACCTACTCCATATTTATATTTTGGCGTTAGACGCGTCTAGCGCCAAAGTTCATGGAGTTAGCGTCATTTTTTGGCGTGAACACCTTCCTTGCGTTAATGAGATGCAAGGTAGGCGTTCCCGTCTTATAAAATGACTCCCAGGCATGTGCGTGGTATTTATACTCCCGGGCAAAAATGACGCCCGGGAGTGGGCGGGGCAAAAAACCCTGCATTTGCGCCTCTTTTTAACGCCTGGGTCAGGGCAGGCGTTAAGGGACCTGTGGGCTCAGAATGAGCCCAGAGGTGCCCTCCCCTGCCCCCAGGGACACCCCCTGCCACCCTTGCCCACCCCAGGAGGACACCCAAGGATGGAGGGACCCATCCCAGGGAAGAAAAGGTAAGTTGTGGTAAGTATTTAAAAAAAAAAAAAAAAATTGTGGCATAGGGGGGCCTGATTTGTTCCCCCCTACATGCCACTATGCCCAATGACCATGCCCAGGGGACATAAGTCCCCTGGGCATGGCCATTGGACAAGGGGGCATGACTCCTGTCTTTGCTAAGACAGGAGTCATGTTAATGGCGTCTGGGCACCCAAAAAAAATGGCGCAAATCGGGTTAAGACGATTTTTTTGCCTCAGCCTGACTTGCCCCATTTTTGGACGCCCAAACGCCATTTATCCCTACCCTGGCGCTGTCTGGTGTACGTCGTTTTTTTTCATGCACACCAGGCAGCGCCGGTCGGCTAACGCCGGCTAACGTCATTCAATAAATAAGGCGCCCGCATGGCGCTTTGGAATGGCGTTAGCCGGTGGTAACATTTTTGACGCACAACTGCGTTGGCGCAGTTGTGCGTCAAAAAGTATAAATATGGGCCAAAGTGAGATGTTTCCATCAGGGCAGTACATGTTGAAGTAAGGAGAAGATCCAGATTAAGCCTTCAATGCCTACTCCCATGTTCCCATTCAATGGCCCACCCACCCACGAGCCTCATGTTATTGTCATGCAAATTCCCCCCAGGACTTGGTGTAAGAATGTCTCAATGCATCCAGTCTCAGTAATTGTTGTCAAGTGGCTGAATCTCCAACTTTCTGTAGAGGGCATGCAAGCCATTCTCCTACAGCAGGCTGGTGATAACCCAAGGGGGAGGCCTTAAGAGGGTGCCAAACTCCTCCCACGTCAAGGGCCCACTGCATCTCCTCCAGACTCGATAGTGGCAATATAGGGCAGCCCTTAAAGTGTACACATGTCTCTGGATATGGTCAAGCCACTGAAATGGGCACTTCCTGAGTGATCCCGGTCCTCTCATAAATCAGAGACCTTTACAAACCCATCTCAACCTCTCCATGCCGTTGGGTGGGAGTCGCTGTCATCCTTAATGGCTCATCGAGCATGGGACAGCTTCCCAGCTGCTTAGGTATTCTCTGATGCGGCAAAGTGCTGTAATGCCTCTGATGCCTGAAGGTACACTTACACCCCCGACACCACATGTGATTCTCAGTGAGTGGCCGGGGTATGAGCTTGGCCGGGGCAGATCCTTAAAGGACTACAACCTCTCCCACTACTCCAGCCTGCTAGCCGAGTACCACACACACCTATAGGCAGGGGCAGAAACTGTATTGTAGAACCACACCCGATTGTCTAGGGTGGTGCCACCATCTTGGACAAGACTCAGCCACACAGCCCGTCTGGCTTGGATGGTCTCCGCGGGGCAGGCAGCTTTGCAACCAATTCAGATGCTGCCTGTGAACTCTTTCGGCACCTCTGGTGCAAAGGGTCATTCCAGGGAGTACTAATAGTGCAGTGTGGTGAGGATTATGGAGTATAATTCTGAGACCGCCATGAGCTCATCTAAAGTGTGGCAGCCTGTGTTCAGCAGTTAAGCAATACCCTCCTCCCCAGATAGTGTTTTAGTAATTTTGATGCCAATACTCTTGTTGCAGATATTTTGTCATACAGCCAGTAGCTAGACCAGTTGCCATTGCACTATGAACTAGACTGACAAAAATGAAATTCTCACATTGGGTTTATATGACACATCAATGATTGTGACACTTTGGCTGGGCAGATTCACACAACTGTTGCAAATGGGAGACAGCACAGAGGACTTTCTACATATGGTCTGATACTGCCCCAGATTTTAGAGATATTGTTGGAGGACTATGGTACTCTTTCCGAAATTATTCGCTTGCACATTGAAATGGAACATAAAATTGATCCTTATACAACTCACATCTAGGCCCTCATTACAACCTTGGCGGGAGGCAACTGCCGCCCGCCAGGGTTGATCCGCCGGGCGGCCACCAATGCAGCCGCACTCCTGCTGGGTCTATTATGAGATCCCCACTAGGCCGGCGGGCGAAAACCTGGTTTCCGCCCGCCGGCCCAGAGGGGATCTCGGCCGCAACACAGGAGCCGGCTCCAAATGGAGCCGGCGGTGTTGCGGCTGTGCGACGGGTGCAGTTGCACCCGTCGCACTTTTCACTGTCTGCGTAGCAGACAGTGAAACGCTCCATGGGCCCCCAGTGGCCCCACGACTCCCCTTTCCGCCAGCAATTTCATGGCAGTAAAAGGCTGGTAGGAGGGGTACTCGTAATCCCCTGGGCAGCGCTGCAAGCAGTGCTGCCCTGGGGGATTTAAACCGCCAGAACCAATGTGGCGGGAAACCACCGGTCCTGGCGGTGCGACCGCGGCTCTTTCGCCGCGGTCGTAATGTCCCTGGAAGCACCGCCAGCCTGTTGGCGGTGCTCCCTGCAAAACAGCCCTGGCGGTCAAAGACCGCCAGGGTTGTAATGACCCCCCTAGTCTTGAGACAAGCAGAGAAAAGCTGGCCATTCTTAACCAGATATTTCCAGTGACAAAGCCTGATATTGCACAGGTGTAGTAGTTATCTTCTGTATTTAGAAGCATGGGCATGGTGATATGTCAGTGCATGTCCTTGGAAAATATATTATACTGTGCTTGGGTTTGTTCACATAAACACACAAAGGTTTAGAGTACAGGATGGAGGTTGATGGAACCCCTTCATCACACAAAACCACTGGTGGATTAATGTACATGTCAAGAGTAGAATATCAGGATACCTTTACTCATCAAACTCAAAAGTGACAGGTGCCCCGCCCCTGGTTGTGATGTCATCAATGCCTGAGAGCCCCCACCGGAACTGAAAGGTGTAGATGGCGTCAGGTGGTTGTGACATCATCGGAACATGTGTCAGGGTCCTTGCCATAGTGTCTAGGGCTATGTGATATGTAACATTGTAGCCCTGCTGGTGTGCACAGTTTTTCTGAGCTTAAGTGGGCATGTCTGGGCATGTTCAGACAGTCACAGCCCTGTGTCAGCTCATCAGAACAAGAGTCTGTGTGAATACACAGCCAACCTCCCCACTGCTGTCTAACCCAAAGGGGGGCTGGTCAAATGTGGCTTTTAAAAAAAGAAGTACCTTTTGTTAAAACCAACTATTCAATTTAAAAATGAAACCCTCCAAAACACAGATGCTTGCTCCAAACATCCCACGAGAATAGCCAAACATGATTAGCAGATGTCCCAGTTTACAATGACCACAAAGGCTTACACAGACAAATGTTGAAACAAATAGAGGCTGTGAAATGAAACCCTAACACAGATGCTTTCTCCAAACTTCCCACAAGAATGGTAAAACGTGATTAGCAGATGTCAAAGTGTAAAATAACCACAAAAGTTTACACAAACAAATGTTGAAACAAACCAAGGCTGTGAAATGAAACCTTAACACAGATGCTTAATCTGAATTTCCCACAAGATTGGTCAAACATGATTATCAGATGTCAAAGTATAAAGTGACCACAAAGGCTTCCACATACAAATGTTGAACCAAACAGAGGGTGTCAAATGAAACCCTAAAACAGATGTCTACTCCAAACTTCCTGCAAGAATGGTCAAACATGTTTAGCAGATGTCAATGTATAAAAGGACCACAAAGGCTTGCACAATCAATATTTGAAGCATCCCTAATGCTATGAAAAGAAACCCCAAAATAGAAACATACATTTTGCACCAAACCCCCTCTGCAAAGTGAGGCCTGTGCATAATTAGCATGCGGTAGCAAATATAAAAGCCCCCCTCGGGTATCGTGCACACAGCTACATTCACAAGTCACGTTGAACTACTTATTTGAAGTTTACAGAGATCAGGGCTACTCCAGACCATCAAGGAGAACAAGTATGGCTCATAAGGGCAGGGAGCAAATTGTTGGTTCAAGCCATCTTCTCCTTAAGGTAAGTAACTATGGCATGATTCATAATGACAATGTAGTTTTGAACGCAGGTTGCATATGTATTTCTTGTGACTAATCATGCACCGTATTGCTAGAGGTTTTGGGCAATACCACTTCTTGTAATCTTAAGGTTTTTACAGAACCTTGAAGTTGTTTTGCAGGGTGTGTGGCACTGTAGGGTCAGAGTTGCCTCATCATACTAAACAATTTACAAATAAAATACAATGCTTTCATGTACTCACCCAAAGGCGTCAATATTTGTACGGTGACTGTATGCGTCATCACGGATAGTCTCTGGTTGTAGGTGTGGCAGTAGTGAGGCATCTGTTGTGGGATTTATTTACGTTTTAAATGCCAATATCTGTAACTCGTGCAAATGAAAGACCCATTGCATTGCAAATGCTTGTTTTGCAAAATGTTGGTGTGTAAGGAAATGGCTCCCTGTTGCAATTACCCCCCCACTTTTTGCCTGATACTGATGCTGACTTGACTGAGAAGTGTGCTGGGACCCTGCTAACCAGGCCCCAGTACCAGTGTTCTTTCACCTAAAATGTACCATTGTCTCCATAATTGGCACACCCCTGGCACACAGATAAGTCCCTTGTAAAAGCTACCAGTGGTACCAAGGGCCCTGTGACCAGGGAAGGTCCCTAAGGGCTGCAGCATATGCAGCATATGTTGTGCCACCCTAAGGGACCCCTCACCTAACACATGCACACTGCCATTGCAGATAGTGTGTGTCGGTGGGGAGAAAAAGGCAAAGTCGACATGGCATCCCCCTCAGGATGCCATGCACCCAAAATGCTGCCTGTGGCATAGGTAAGTCACCCCTCTAGCAGGCCTTACAGTCCTAAGGCAGGGTGCACTATACTACAGGTGAGGGCATAGCTGCATGAGCAATATGCCCCTACAGTGTCTAAGGCCCGTATTTATACTCTGGTTGCGCCGAATTTGCGTCGTTTTTTTCGACGCAAATTCGACGCTAAACTAACGCCAACTAACGCCATATTTATACTATGGCGTTAGACGCTTCGGGCGCCAAAGTGCCCGGAGTGTGCGTCATTTTTTAGCGTGAACCCCTTCCTTGCGTTAATGATATGCAAGGGAGGCGTTCCCGTCTTAAAAAATGACTCCCAGGCCTTTACGTGGTATTTATACTCCCGGGCAAAAATGATGCCCGGGAGTGGGCGTGGCCAAAAACGGCGCATTTGCGCCGCTTTTTAACGCCTGGGTCAGGCATGGCGTTAAGGGACAAGTGGGCTCAAAATGAGCCCAGAGTGCCCTCCCCTGCCCCCAGGGACCCCCCCTGCCACCCTTGCCCACCCCAGGAGGACACCCAAGGACGGAGGGACCCATCCCATGGACATTAAGGTAAGTCCAGGTAAGTATTTTTTTTAATTTTTTTTTGTGGCATAGGGGGGCCTGATTTGTGCCCCCCTACATGCCACTATGCCCAATGACCATGCCCAGGGGACAGAAGTCCCCTGGGCATGGCCATTGGGCAAGGGGGCATGACTCCTATCTTTACAATGATAGGAGTCATGTTGATGGGGGATGGGCGTCGTTAAAAAATGGGGCAAGTCGGGTTAAGACGATTTTTTCGACGCAACCTGACTTGCCCCATTTTAAGACGCCCATACGCCATTTTCCCCCTACGCCGGCGCTGTCTGGTGTACGTGGTTTTTTTCCACGCACACCAGGCAGCGCCGGTCTGGTAGCGCCGGCTAACGCCATTCAATAAATACGGCGCCCGCATGGCGCTTCAGAATGGCGTTAGACGGCGCTAAATTTTTTGACGCTAAACTGCGTTAGCGCAGTTTTGCGTCAAAAAGTATAAATATGGCCCTAAGTCTATTCTTAGACATTGTGGGCCATATTTATACTTTTTGACGCACAACTGCACCAACGCAGTTGTGCGTCAAAACTTTTAACGCCGGCTAACGCCATTCCAAAGCAACATTCGGGCGCCTTATTTATGGAATGACGTTAGCCGGCGCAGCTGACTGGTGTGCGTCAAAAAAATGACCCACACCAGGCTGCGCCAGCGTAGGGGAAAATGGAGCTTGGGCGTAAAAAAATGGGGCAAGTCAGGTCTGAGGCAAAATTTGGGCCTCAACCCGATTTGCGCCATTTTTTTTTACTCCCAACCCCCATTGAAATGACTCCTGTCTTAGCACAGACAGGAGTCATGGCCCCTTGCCCAAAGGCCATGCCCAGGGGACTTATGTCATAAAAAATTACAAATAAAAATACTTACCTGAACTTACCTTAAGTTCCCTGGGATGGGTCCCTCCATCCTTGGGCGTCCTCCTGGGGTGGGCAAGGGTGGCAGGGGGTGTCCCTGGGGGCATGGGAGGGCACCTCTGGGCTCCTTCCGAGCCCACAGGTCCCTTAACGCCTGCCCTGACCAGGCGTTAAAAAATGACGCAAAAGCAGCTGGACGTCATTTTTTTTGACCCGCCCACTCCCGTGCTTCATTTTTGCACGGGAGTTTAAATAAGGCGCACATGCCTTGGAGTCATTTTTTAGACGGGAACGCCTACCTTGCATATCATTAACCCAAGGTAGGTGTCCACGCTAAAAAATTACGCAAACTCCAAGATCTTTGGCGCTAGACGGGTCTAACGCCAAAGTATAAATATGGAGTTAGCTTTGCGTCAGATTTGCGTAAAAAAAAACGACGCAAATTCCGTCGCAAACAGAGTATAAATATGCCCCTGTAAGTACAGTGTGGCCATATTAAGTATATGCAAAAACAACAAGTGATGGACGGAATGCTGAACATTGTCAAACATTCACCCCAGTACAGTGATCTGGGCCTAAATCCATTGTTTTTTTGCTGCCCATGCCATTCCAGTTTGGACCCAGCTATATGCAAATCAGTCTTGACCCTGTTCCCCATGGGAACAGTCCAGCCCGAACTGCTAGGCCAGGTCTTCCCTGGACTGGAAACAAGCATCCTGGGACCGGTTTCGGGGTTTCACCCCTCATCAGCCAGGCTAGCCTGAATCCAGTGGCATGGGAAGCACAGGACCCACGTCTGGGCATACCCTTCCCACTTAGGGCGACAAATGCAAAAACAACAAGTGATGGATGGAATGCTGAACATTGTCAAACATTCACCCCCAGTACAGTGATCTGGGCCTAAATCCATTGTTTTTTTTGCTGCCCATGCCATTCCAGTTTGGACCCAGCCATATGCAAATCAGTCTTGACCCTGTTCCCCATGGGAACAGTCCAGCCCGAACTGCTAGGCCAGGTCTTCGCTGGACTGGAAACAAGCATCCTGGGAACGGTTTCGGGGTTTCACCCCTCATCAGCCAGGCTAGCCTGAATCAAGTGGCATGGGAAGCACGAGACCCACGTCTGGGCATACCCTTCCCACTTAGGGCGACAAATGCAAAAACAATAAGTGATGGACGGAATGCTGAACATTGTCAAACATTCACCCCCAGTACAGTGATCTGGGCCTAAATCCATCGTTTTTTTGCTGCTCATGCCATTCCAGTTTGGACCCAGCCATATGCAAATCAGTCTTGACCCTGTTCCCCATGGAAACAGTCCAGCCCGAACTGCTAGGCCAGGTCTTCCCTGGACTGGAAACAAGCATCCTGGGACCGGTTTCGGGGTTTCTCCCCTCATCAGCCAGGCTAGCCTGAATCCAGTGGCACAGTGAGCCCGGGACCCACGTCTGGGCATACCCTTCCCACTTAGGGCGACAAATGCAAAAACAACAAGTGATGGACGGAATGCTGAACATTGTCAAACATTCACCCCCAGTACAGTGATCTGGGCCTAAATCCATAGTTTTTTTGCTGCCCATGCAATTCCAGTTTGGACCCAGCCATATGCAAATCAGTCTTGACCCTGTTCCCCATGGGAACAGTCCAGCCCGAACTGCTAGGCCAGGTCTTCCCTGGACTGGAAACAAGTGTCCTGGGAGCGGTTTCGGGGTTTCACCCCTCATCAGCCAGGCTAGCCTGAATCCAGTGGCATGGGAAGCACGGGACCCACTTCTGGGCATACCCTTCCCACTTAGGGCGACAAATGCAAAAACAACAAGTGATGGACGGAATGCTGAACATTGTCAAATATTCACCCCCAGTACAGTGATCTGGGCCTAAATCCATCGTTTTTTTGCTGCCCATGCCATTCCAGTTTGGACCCAGCCATATGCAAATCAGTCTTGACCCTGTTCCCCATGGGAACAGTCCAGCCCGAACTGCTAGGCCAGGTCTTCCCTGGACTGGAAACAAGCATCCTGGGAATGGTTTCGGGGTTTCACCCCTCATCAGCCAGGCTATCCTGAATCCAGTGGCATGGGAAGCACAGGACCCACGTCTGGGCATACCCTTCCCACTTAGGGCGACAAATGCAAAAACAACAAGTGATGGACGGAATGCTGAACATTGTCAAACATTCACCCCCAGTACAGTGATCTGGGCCTAAATCCATCGTTTTTTTGCTGCCCATGCCATTCCAGTTTGGACCCAGCCATATGCAAATCAATCTTGACCCTGTTCCCCATGGGAACAGTCCAGCCCGAACTGCTAGGCCAGGGCTTCCCTGGACTGGAAACAAGCATCCTGGGACCAGTTTCAGGGTTTCACCCCTCATCAGCCAGGCTAGCCTGAATCCAGTGGCATGGGAAGCACGGGACCCACGTCTGGGCATACCCTTCCCACTTAGGGCGACAAATGCAAAAACAACAAGTGATGGACAGAATGCTGAACATTGTCAAACATTCACCCCCAGTACAGTGATCTGGGACTAAATCCATCGTTTTTTTACTGCCCATGCCATTCCAGTTTGGACCCAGCCATATGCAAATCAGTCTTGACCCTGTTCCCCATGGGAACAATCCAGCCCGAACTGCTAGACCAGGTCTTCCCTGGACTGGAAACAAACATCCTGGGACCGGTAGCTTGGCAGTTCGGGCTGGACTGTTCCCATGAGGAACAGGGTCAAGACTGATTTGCACATGGCTGGGTCCAAACTGGGGTGGCATGGTGAGCAAAAAAACGATGGATTAAACCCAGATCTGTGACTGGGGGTGAGTGTTTGTATTGTTCAGCACTCCGTCCATCATCCTTTTGTGTTGCTCATATTAAGTATATGGTCTGGGAGTGTGTCAAAAACAAACTCCACAGCTCCATTATGTCTACACTGAATACTGGGAAGTTTGGTATCAAACTTCTCAGAATAATAAACCCACACTGATGCCAGTGTTGGATTTATTAAAAATGTACACAGAGGGCATCTTAGAGATGCCCCCTGTATTTTACCCAATTGTTCAGTGCAGGACTGACTGGTCTGTGCCAGCCTGCTGCTGAGAGATGAGTTTCTGACTCCATGTGGTGAGGGCCTTTGTGCCCTCTGAGGCCAGAAACAAAGCCTTCTCTTGGTGGAGGTGCTTCACACCTCCCCCTCCAGGAACTATAACACCTAGCAGTGAGCCTCAAAGGCTCAGGCTTCGTGTTACAATGCCCCAGGGCACTCCAGCTAGTGGAGATGCCCCCCCTGGACACAGCACCCACTTTTGGTGGCAAGTCCAGGGGAGATAATGAGAAAAACAAGGAGGAGTCACGCACCAGTCAGGACAGCCCCTAAGGTGTCCTGAGCTGAGGTGACCACTGCCTTTAGAAATCCTCCATCTTTATTTTGGAAGATTCCCCCAATAGGAATAGGGATGTGCCCCCCTCCCCTCGGGGTGGAGGCACAAAGAGGGTGTAGCCACCCTCAAGGACAGTAGACATTGGCTACTGCCCTCCCAGACCTAAACACACCCCTAAATTTAGTATTTAGGGGCTCCCAAGAACCCAGGAAATTAGATTCCTGCAACCTGAAGACAAAGGACTGCTGACCTAAAGCCCTGCAGAGAAGACGGAGACACTAACTGCTTTGGCCCCAGCCCTACCGGCCTGTCTCCCCACTTCAAGAAAAACTGCAACAGCGACGCATCCCCCAGGGTCCAGCAACCTCTGAAGCCTCAGAGGACTACCCTGCATCTAAAAGGACCAAGAAGCTCCCGAGAACAGCGGACCTGTTCAACAAACCTGCAACTTTGCAACAAAGAAGCAACTTTTAAAGACCACATGTTTCCCGCCTGAAGCGTGAGACTCTTCACCCGACGCCCCCGGCTCAACCTGCGGAAAACTAACTCTACAGGGAGGACTCCCCAGTGACTGCGAGCCCATAAGGAGCCAACGTTGGGCCCCCCTGACCCCGCCAGCGATGCCTGCAGAGGGAATACAGAGGCTCCCCCTGACTGCGACTGCCTGCTTCAAAGAACCTGACGCCTGGGAAACACACTGCACCCGCAGCCCCCAGGACCTGAAGGATCCGAACTCCAGTGCAGGAGTGACCCTCAGGCGGCCCTCTTCCTAGCCCAGGTGGTGGCTACCCCAAGGAGCCCCCCCCCTTGCCTATGTGCATCGCTGAAGAGACCCCCGGGTCTCCCCATTGAATCCTATTACAAAACCCCCCTGGTCTGCCCTCCGAAGTCGCGGGTACTTACCTGCTGGCAGACTGGAACAGGGGAACCCCTATTTCCATTGAAACCTATGTGTTTTGGGCACCACTTTGACCTCTGCACCTGACCGGCCCTGAGCTGCTGGTGTGGTAACTTTGGGGTTGCCTTGAACCCCCAACGGTGGGCTACCTTGGACCCAACTTTGAACCCTGTAAGTGCTTTACTTCCGTGTGAATCTAACAAATATTTACCTCCCCCAGGAATTGTTGATTTTTGCAGTGTCCATTTTTACAATAGCTTACTGCCATTTTTGCCAAAACTGTGCATGCTATTGTGATGATTCAAAGTTCCTAAGATACCTGAGTGAAATACCTTTCATTTAAAGTACTGTTTGTAAATCTCAAACCTGTGGTTCTTAAAATAAACTAAGAAAATATATTTTTCTATATAAAAACCCACTGGCCTGGAATTGTCTTTGAGTGTGTGTTCCTCATTTATTGCTTGGGTGCGCATAACAAATGCTTAACACTACCCTCTGATAAGCCTACTGCTCGACCACACTACCATAAAATAGAGCATTAGAATTATCTCTTTTTGCCACTATCTTACCTCTAAGGGGAACCCTTGGACTCTGTGCATGCTATTTCTTACTTTAAAATAGTACATACAGAGCCAACTTCCTACATTGGTGGATCAGCAGTGGGTTACAAGACTTTGCATTTGCTGGGCTACTCAGTCAATACCTGATCACACAACTAAATTCCCAAAATTGTCATTAGAAACTGATTTTTGAAATTTGAGCTATTTTTCTAAAGTCTTTAAAGTCCTGCTAGGGCCTTGTGTTAGTCCCTGTTAGCATTTCTTTTAGAGTTTAAAAGTTTTGTAAAGGTTTGGATTAAGTTCTAGAGTTAGTTGTAGATTCTTAAAAAGTATCCCAACTTTTAGAGAAATAATGTCTGCTGCAGAAGAAATGGTGGTGGAGCTCAACCTCACCCCTTACCTGCATCTTAGGATGTCAGAGTTAAGGACTCTCTGCAAAATCAAAGAGATAAAAACTGGTACAAACCCTACCAAAGTACAGCTCCAAGAGCTCTTGGCAGAGTTTGCTAAAAACAGCCCCTCTGATGATGTCCTCACAGAGGGGGGAACTAGTGATGTGGAGGAATTCACACCTCTAGTCCTAGTTAGGGAGACCAGGTTTTCTCCAACCCTGACTCAAGAAGTGATAGTCAGAGATGTTGCTTCTCTCACAGGAGAGTCCAACAGCTCTGGAAGCATTGAGGGCAGCCTCAATGAAGATGACGACCTCCTGTTAGCCAGGATGGCCAAAAGATTGGCTTTGGAGAAACAGCTCCTAGCCATAGAAAGGGAAAGAAAAGAGATGGGTTTAGCTCCCATTAATGGTGGCAGCAACATAAATAGGGTCAGAGAGAATACTGACATCCTAAAAATCCCCAAAGGGATTGTAACAAAATATGAAGATGGTGATGACATCACCAAATGGTTCACAGCTTTTGAGAGGGCTTGTGCAACCAGAAAAGTAAACAGATCTCACTGGGGAGCTCTCCTTTGGGAAATGTTCACTGGAAAGTGTAGGGATAGACTCCTCACACTCTCTGTTAAAGATGTAGAATCATATGACCTCATGAAGGCTACCCTGATTGAGGGCTTTGGATTTTCCACTGAGGAGTACAGGATTAGGTTCAGGGGGCTCAAAAATTCTTGAGCCAGACCTGGGTTGATTTTGTAGACTACTCAGTGAAAACACTGGATGGTTTGGTAACTGGAAATGAAGGGCATGACTATGTTGGGCTTTATAATTTGTTTATGAAAGAACACATTTTAAGTAACTGCTTCAATGAAAAGTTGCATCAGTATCTGGTAGACCTAGATCCAATTTCTCCCCAAGAATTGGGAAAGAAGGCAGACCACTGGGTCAAGACTAGGATAACCAAAACTTCCACTGGGGGTGACCAAAAGAAAGGGGTTACAAAGCCTCCCCAGGAGAAAGTGGGTGACACTAGAAACAAAGAAACAGAGGGGGTCATTACAACATTGGCTGTAAAAGCCGCTTACCGCCGTGCAGAAGACCGCCAATACACCGCTGCGGCCGCGGAATTCCGCCACAGCTATTATGACCCACAGCTCGGAATCCGCCAAAATTCAGACACCCACACAAGTCCGCCACACCAAAGGTCAGTGAAAAACTGGCAAAAACAAAACCTCCACCGTCACGCCAACAGAAACACGCCCATGCTATCATGACCCACGAATCCACGCAGCGGTCTATCAACCGCGGTATACCATTGGCTGTACACACCGCCGCGCTCAAAATACACACACATCTCCAAAACACCGCCACATTGGACAATTCGAATTACACACACCTGAGACACATACAAACACCACTCCCACACACCCAATACAATTTAAAACACACACCCACATCACCCACAAACCACTATGACCAAAAATTAGAGACAAAGGCGACAGAGAGATAGCACAGCAATAGACAACCACACAGAGGCACACAACACCATCACCCATACAACATCCATGCACAAAACAACCCACATCATCACATTCATCAACACATACACCACCCCACACATCACCTACACCACCCCATGTCACGCCAAAGACACCCCAGGTTTTCCGAGGAGGAGCTCAGGGTCATGGTGGAGGAAATCCTACGGGTAGAGCCACAGCTATTTGGAGCACAGGTGCAGCACACCTCCATAGCCAGGAAGATGGAGCTATGGCAAAGAATCGTCGACAGGGTCAACGCTGTGGGACAGCACCCAAGAAATCGGGAGGACATCAGGAAGAGGTGGAACGACCTACGGGGGAAGGTGCGTTCAGTGGTCTCCAGGCAGAACATCGCGATTCAGCGGTCTGGCGGCGGACCCCCACCTCTTCCCCCACAACTAACAACATGGGAGGAGCAGGTCTTGACCATCATGCATCCAGAGGGCCTCGGAGGAGTCGGTGGAGGAATGGACACTGGTAAGTCAAATCTTAACTATCATATCCCCCACCCTACCTGCATGCTATCACACACCCCCACCCTCACCCCCTCCCCTATCACTCCAACTCCTCACTAATGTACTAACAACACAAACCACACATCCCAACACCAAGCCCTGCATGACACAACTAAGCATGGACACCCAGCACTAAAGCATGCTCACTGCAGATACCCATAACAACCCCCCAACCATCATCATACAAGCCCCCACACAGGAATGCTTGCACTGGGGTACACGCACACCCACCCATTGCACACCATGACACACACACATGCAATAATCATGCACTTATACCCCTGCAGGACCACTACGTAATGTCACCACACAGGAGGGTCCAGACATCTCCACCCCACCCACAGAAGAGGCACACAGTGACGACAGCAGCTCTGGCCAACTGGATCCAGATGACCAGCCCGGACCATCGTGGGCCTCGGGACAGTTGGTTCCTCCTTGCACAGGCACAGCCCAACACTGACCTTCTACCCTCTGGTAACAACAGCACAGCACCCACCCAGCGGGCCCATACCTCCGTACCCAGGACACGTCAATCAGCGGTGTGTCCACCACTACAGGGAACCCAGGGTAACCCACCACCCCAACAACAACAGGGACCTGGGGGCAGTGGTAGTGGGCACACGGTCCAGGGGACGGAGGCACAGGAACACAGGGGAACTGGGAGGGCTGCTGTGCGACAGGGACGGACAGGCAAGCGAACCCACTCTCCACGAGGCCCTCTCCTCCATCATGGGAGCATACCACCACTCCCAGGAGACGATGGCTACGGTCCTGGCCAAGTTTCAGGAGACCCAGCGCCTGCAGGACGAACAGTATTTGGGGTTCAGGGAGGAGCTCAGAACCATTAGCTCCGCCCTGGGCACCATCATAGGGGTGCTGAAGGACATACAAAAGACCATGAGGGACAGCGTGGTGCTCCAAGGGGCCCCTGATACTAGCATGGACGATGAACTGCCCACCACCTCCGCCGGCGCTAGTGGACAGAACGCCCGCCACAGGACCACCACACCAGCACCCCACCCCCTGCAGACGGACAACCACCCCGCAAGCGGTCCCTGAGATCCAGGAACAGGACAGAGCAAGATGGCAAGACCCCCGCCGGGAAATGAGACCACCCTGATTGTCCTCCCACTGTCTCACTTTGTTACCCTGTCCAGATTGGAACTGCCCCAGCTCCACTTCCTATGCCCATATGGGCAGTGCACCTGTGTGACTAATAGACTGGACTCTGCCATGGACATTCCTCCACCATCACCCATCACCATTTTGCCACCCCCTCCAATAATTAGCACCTCAATAAACACCCTTGAACCACAAAACAATCTGGAGTCAGTCTGTGATTTTGAAAATGTGTATTAGCAATGACAGTGACAAGATGCGATTTCAAATGTAATGCCAACATACCTATGTCACACATCACAAGTCCATGAAGGATGCAAGCAGATGACACACGTTGGTAACCACACCTGTGAAACCGTAATGGAAATGTACAACTCAGTTACCATATACTGGTTGAAATCGACAGACAGGATAGAGGCAGAAGTGTGAAAGTGAATGTAATAGTAACAAAAATTGTTCTCACCTGTGTGTCACTGGAAATATTGCTGTATGACTGACACCCTGTTGTCTATGTCTTCTTCCTCAGCTTCCTCCTCATCACTGTCCACAGGCTCCACAGGCTCCACAGCTGCCACAACACCGTCACCTGGACCATCCTCCTGCAGAAAAGGCACCTGGCGTCGTAAAGCAAGATTGTGAAGCATCGAGCAGGCGATGATGATCTGGCACACCTTCCTTGGTGAGTAGAATAGGGAACCACCTGTCATATGGAGGCACCTGAACCTGGCCTTCAGGAGGCCGAAGGTGCGTTCGATCACCCTCCTAGTCCGCCCATGGGCCTCATTGTAGCGTTCCTCTGCCCTGGTCCTGGGATTCCTCACTGGGGTCAATAGCCATGACAGGTTGGGGTAACCAGAGTCCCCTAATAGCCACACACGGTGCCTCTGGAGTTGACCCATCACATACGGGATGCTGCTATTCCGCAGGATGTAGGCGTCATGCACTGAGCCAGGGAACATAGCATTTACCTGCGAGATGTACTGGTCTGCCAAACATACCATCTGTACATTCATGGAATGATAACTCTTCTGGTTCCTGTACACCTGTTCACTCCTGTGTGGGGGGACCAGAGCTACATGTGTGCCATCAATAGCACCTATGATGTTGGGGATATGTCCCAGGGCATAGAAGTCACCTTTCACTGTAGCCAAATCCTCCACCTGATGGAAAACGATGTAGCTCCTTACGTGTTTCAGCAGGGCAGACAACACTCTGGACAACACGTTGGAAAACATAGGCTGGGACATCCCTGATGCCATGGCCACAGTTGTTTGAAATGAGCCACTTGCAAGGAAATGGAGCACTGATAGCACCTGCACTTCAGCGGGTATTCCTGTGGGATGGCGGATTGGTGAGATCAGGTCTGGCTCCAACTGGGTACACAGTTCCTGGATTGTGGCACGGTCAAACCTGTAGGTGATGATCAAATGTCGCTCCTCCATTGTTAACAGGTCCACCAGCGGTTGGTACACCGGAGGATTCCGCCATCTCCTCAAATGTCCCAGCTGACGGTGCCTAAGAAGGACAACAGCAACCACAGAGTCAACAAATTCTCAGGTATGTACCCACAGCTACACAGACAGGACACCAAATACTAAACTCCTCCTGTATGTGTGTTGAGTGTAGGCCTAGGTATGTGTGATGCAGTAGTAAATGAAGCCATGTGGGCCCCTGAAATGGCGGCTGCCTGACCTCTAAACTGGGACAATGGGATGTGAGGTAACTGCACTGGCGTTGTACACCGTCGCGGTAGGCGGTCGTAGACCGTGGCGCAATGCTGCATTGGTTAACATTGGACCCTATGGGTCCCAGGAGCCAATGATGAATTGCGCCGGCGGTGATGATACGCACCGCCGAGGACGTGACCGCCATTTTCTATCTGTTCAATCACTCAATACCTGATCTTCGACAGGAGAGGACCTACACTGCAAGTGCTGCTGTGACCTCGGTCTGGAAGAGACAATGGCTGCTGCGTCTGGGGAAAGGGCCCCTGCCTTCACTGCTCAGGAGTTGGAGAAGCTCGTGGACGGGGTCCTCCCCCAGTACACGCTACTCTACGGTCCTCCAGACCAACAGGTAAGTACACAGGGAGCACGTTGTATGGGCTATGCTGGGTGGAGAGGGCTGGATGTCAGTAGGAAGGGGGCAGAGTTCTGCGACCATTAAGGACTGTGAATGCATGTGCCACCTGGCAAGGGTAGGGATGGGGGCCAGTCACTTCGACTGTGCAGTTGGTAATGACTTCTCTTCTTCCCCTGTACATGTCATGTAGGTCAGCGCCCACCAGAAGAAGGACATTTGGCGTGCCATCGCCAAGGACGTCCGGACCCTGGGGGTCCACCAGAGACGGGGCACCCACTGCCGTAAAAGATGGGAGTACATTCGCCGCTGGAGCAAGAAGACGGCAGAGGCTCAGCTGGGGATGGCCTCCCAATGTGGGAGGGGTGCCCGTCGCACCATGACCCCCCTGTTGTTCCGGATCCTGGCGGTGGCCTACCCTGAGTTGGATGGGCGCTTGAGGGCATCACAGCAGACACAAGGGGGTAGGTACACTCTCATTCTGCGGACTTAGCGCTCAGTGGAGGAGTCTGGGTGGGGGAGGAGGGCTGTGGGTTTCCCTAGGCCAGGGCGAGTTCAGTAGGCTAGGCCCCTTCGTAAGGCATGGCCCTGTGGCCCCCCACCCCACCTCTGTAGAGTGCCAAGTACAGGTATACATGCCCCTGTGTCATCTATGTGGACAGATGAAACTTATAGCCATGTAGGCCATATCCCAGAAATTGCATCTGTAGAGGCCAAGAGCACGGCGTAGTGCAGGGGGCTGCTGTGTCTGTATTGTCCGCCAACGGTAGCGGTAAGCCATGCACTCAACCTGTCTTTCTTCTGTTTCCCCACCCCTTTTTGTGCTCTCCCTGTTCTTCTGTGCATCAGCATCATCAGGCGGAGGTACAGTGGCACCGGAGCACGAGGGAGCTGCATCCCACATGGCCATGGAGGGCCAAACCACGGACTCCGAATACACCAGTGGGACGGAGGGCGAGGGGAGCTTCATGTCGGTCACCGGATCAGCAACCAGCGACACGGACTTGTCCTCCGATGGGAGCTCCCTTGTGGTGGTGGCACCATCTGTGCCCCCCACTTCTACAGGTACAGCCGCCACCCCCCCTACCAGCACCGCCCTCCCAGCAGCCCCTCAGCCTTCGCTCGGTGCCTGCTCACCCAGGAGGGTGGGCATCACCTTCGCCCCAGGCACCTCAGGCCCTGCCCCAGTCACCCCTGCTGCCCTCAGTGAGAAGGCCATTGACCTCCTCAGGTCACTCACTGTTGGGCAGTCTACCATTGTGAATGCCATCCAGGGTGTAGAAAGGGAGTTGCAACACAGTAATGCTTTCCTGGAGGGCATTCATTCTGGTCAGGCTGCCCTTCATCGAACCCTGCAATCTCTGGCCTCAGCACTGATGGCAGCCATTGTCCCTGTGTCTAGCCTCCCCCCTCCAACTTCCTCCACCCAGACCCAATCCCCTGTACCCCAGCCTATCCCAAGCACACCATCAGACCAGCATGCACACACCTCAACACCCAAAAGTGGCTCTGGCAAACATAGGCACCACACATCCCACAGGCACTCACACAAGCATCAGCCACATACAGACACAGCAACATCCACTGCCTCCACTGTGTCCCCCTCGTCCTCGTCTCCCTCCTCCCTCCCAGTGTCGTCTATACACTCACCTGCATGCACTACATCTACAGGCACTAGGACTCGCACCAGAACATCCAGCACCACACCCCGCTCACCTGCACTCACCACCCCCACTACCATTTACACGTCTCCTGTGTCCACTCCCAGTGTGTCTGTGACGCCCCCTCCCAAAGTACACAAACGCGGGCACCCACACACCCAACATCCATCCACCTCACGACAGCCTCCAGTACATGCACCTGTACCCAAATCACCTAAAGTTACACCTCCTACAACCACCTCCTCTTCCTCCACTCCCAGACCCCCTCCTGCTACCCTTCCCAGTGTTCGTCAGAGACTCTTCCTGAGCAATGTTGACCTCGTTCCCACCACCCCCCCCTCCAATTCACAGGTCCCGTAGTAGCACCTCAGCCAAAAAGATTCCGGTTCCAGTGGTGCGTGTTAAAGGTCTGTGGAGCGCACCGGCCAGCAGGGCAGCCAGTGTGACACGGAGCCAAAGCACTGCCAGTCCACCCCCTGTAAAGCACCTTAAGTTGGAAAGTGCCCGACGGGAGAGGGTGAAGACTCCTGCCGGCAAAACAGCTCACAAGGGTCCCGGGGGGAGTGCCGAGTCAGCTGTGACTCCTCCCAAGGTGGTGAAGGGGCAGAAGAGGTCTCCAAGGTCTGGTAAGAGCAGCATGGAGGAGAAGGCCGCCATCCTCCCCGCCCGCCGGGACGCCACCGCCAGCAGTATCGTCACTGGTCCGGAGACCACCGCCAGAGTCAGTGCCCTGGAGGGCAGCAGTATCGTCACTGGTCCGGAGACCACCGCCAGAGTCAGTGCCCGGGAGGGCCCCGGCAGCCACAGCCCCGCTGGGCACTGAGGGACCGTCATGCCACACACCGCTGCACAGGTCAGAGACAGCTAAGTCAAGCACCGCTGAACAGGGCAAAGACCGCCATGACAATCCACTGCTGAACAGGTCAGAGACAGCAAAGGCAAGCACTGCTGAACAGGACAAAGACCGCCATGGTGAAGACCGCTAAACAGGGCAAAGACCGCCATGGTGAAGACCGCTGAACAGGGCACAGACCGCCATGGCACTGCACCGCTGAACAGGTCAGAGACAGCAAAGGCAAGCACCGCTGAACAGGGCAAAGACCGCCATGGCAATGCACTGCTGAACAGGTCAGAGACAGCAAAGGCAAGCACCGCTGAACAGGGCAAAGACTGCCATGGTGAAGACCGCTGAACAGGGCAAAGACCGCCAAATCAAGCATCGTTAGCCCATGTGCAGCTGGGACAGTGACGGAAGTGGGACCGTCACGGGGAGCGTGATGCACTCTGGGCACCAGTCCCCCTCCAGAACCAGTGGAGACCTGCATCCACTCCGTCTGTCCTGCACAGGATGAAGCACTCTGGGCACCAGTCCCCCTCCAGAACCAGTGGAGACCTGCATCCACTCCGTCTGTCCGGCACAGGATGATGTACTCTGGGCACCAGTCCCCCTCCAGAACCAGTGGAGATCTGCATCCACTCCGTCTGTCCTGCACAGGATGAAGCACTCTGGGTACCAGTCACCCTCCTGAACCAGTGGAGACTGTGATCCACTTGAGAGACTGTGGCTTTGCACTCCCCAGGATGGTACAGTGGGCAACCCACCCACTCTAGAGACTTGAGAGACTGTGGCTTTGCACTCCCCAGGATAAAGCAGTGGGCAAACCACCCACTGAAAAGACTTGAGAGACTGTGGCTTTGCACTCCCCAGGATGGTACAGTGGGCAACCCACCCACTGTAGAGACTTGAGAGACTGTTGCTTTGCACTCCCCAAGATAAAGCAGTGGGCAAACCACCCACTGAAAAGACTTGAGAGACTGTGGCTTTGCACTCCCCAGGATGGTACAGTGGGCATCCCACCCACTGTAGAGACTTGAGAGACTGTGGCTTTGCACTCCCCAGGATACATCAATGGGCACGGAGCCCCGTCGTGGATCTGTCGTGGTGCAGTCATCCGGCTGAGGTGCCTCCCCTTCCCTTCCCCCTGAGGTGTCTGTTGTATTTCTATCTGATGCCCCTGCAGTGGTCTCTCCGTTTGTGGACAGGTATCTAGTGTGGGCCTCGCCCATGCATTGTGGTCCTAGTGGTCCACGGACATTGATATGTGCATTTCTGCAGTACTAATCGTGATGTATGATTTTTATAATGTTGATATATATCTGTATATCATTGGTTACTGTATTTTGATACATTACAAAGTTTGAACTGATTTCCTTTTGTCTTTGCATTCATCCGGGGGGGTTGTGGGTTGTTACTGTGCTGTTTGGAAATGCATTGGTGTGTGTGTTGTAGTGGCTGAGGGTCGGGTTGGGGGTGGGGGTGTTGCATGTGTGTGTCCGTGACTTTTGCCTCCCCCCTCCCCTATGTCGTAGGTGCAGTACTCACCGTTGTCTTCGGCGCCTACGTTGCTGGTGTTCGTAGAGGAGCAGGAAGACAAGAGCAGGGAGTATTTGTAGTTCCGGCTCCATGGTGGCCTCCTTCCTTGTGGAGTGTGTAGAGTTGAGCGTTTTCCCTTTGAAATGTCTGTTTCCGTCGTGTTTTTATCCACGGTGAATCCGCCCCGGAAAAGGTGGCGGATTGTGATACTGTGGGCGGTACATTGTGTTCCGCCTGTCTGTTGGCGGTGACCGCCGCGCTGCTTGTCTGTACCGCCGTGGCGGTCGGAGTGTTAAAGTGGCTGTCTATGTTGGTGGTTTCCGCCACGGTCATAATTCCCTTTTTTTTTCGCCGGCCTGTTTGCGGTATTGCCGCAGCTTTAACACCGTCCGCCAGGGTTGTAATGACCCCCAGAGTCCTCTGTAGGCCCCCAAAAACCAGACCAGGTGGGGGGGCCCCAAGACACCACCCAAAACAAAGGTGGGCACCAGGGTAAGAACTGGGATGCTACTAAGGCATGGTGCCAAAACTGTAGACAGACAGGGCACCACACCAAGGACAAGTCTTGTCCCCAAAACAAACCCCCAAGCAAAATCCCAGGGGTGACGAGCGTAGCCATTGGGGATGACTCCTCATATGAGGAGGTCTTCATAGCCTTCAACTGGAAAAAGGGCCCAACAGGTGAGTTGGAGATTCCAGAGGGAAGTAGACACTTCCACCACCTACTGGTGAATGGAATCCCAGCCACTGCCCTCAGAGACACTTGTGCCAGTCACACTATTGTGCATGACAGGCTGGTGTTCTCAAACCAGTACATCCCAGGTGAGACTGCCAGAGTAAGAGTTAGCCCAGATATGGTCACTGATAGGACTGTAGCTTTTGTGCCCATAGAAGTGGGTGGGACTTTTAGCTGGACAAGGGTGGTAGTCAGTACAGACCTCCCCCTTGATTGTCTCCTTGGAAATGACTACCAAGAGGTTAGTCAGAGCCCAAGAGAGGAACTGGTCCAGTGCCAGTCCTCTCCCAAGGATTCTGGAAGTGCCACCCCTGCATTAACTGCAAGTAGGCCCCAAAAGAAAAAGAAAGGAAAACAGAGTAGGAAAGGTGGACAACCTTTAGCCAAGGTTCCAGCAAGCCAAGGAGATTCTGCTCCAGTAGTGGAGAACTCCAAAAATAGCACTGGTAAAGTCCAACCTGACCCACAAGAAGTCCTGGCTAGTCAGGCAACTGTTAAACCTGAGTGGGTGGCTCCTCAGTTAACAGAAGAAAGAGTGGAAGAAGGGTGTTTACTACAAGATGTAGTAACCCCCCACTCTTACACAGCAGACAGGCACCCTGAACCCAAAGAAGCGTGTAACTTAGCTCCTTCCCTTGCAGGTGAAGAGCTAAAGTTGTGGTTCTGGGCACTGACAGCTGTCAGTGGCCTCTGCTGGGTGTTAGCCTTTATGGCTGCACTATCCTTGGCATGGTGGTCTGACCCCATGCCAAATAGCAAGTTAGGCCCCCTGACCCTGTTGGTCATGGTGGGGTTTCTCCAGCTCTGGGTAACCTCTTTGGGTAAGCTAGGGGTGACCTTGGCTAAGATAAGATTAGCAGAGGTGGATACCTCTAACCCCAAAATAGAGAGAATGGGTGAAGACAGTAAAAGCACAAACAAGAGGCAATTCAGACTAGGTCCTAACACTGTGGACGTTTGTCAATTCCCCAGAGGGAATGACCTGAACAGGAGAATGTAAGGCAGAGTAGGCCCTGCAACAAACCAGCCTATTTCCTCTACTCTTCCTCTCCTGGCAGACTAGAAAGACTTTCCCAGCTTAGGCTGAGTCTCCTGGCCTGTGGGCTGGGGGGGGCTTGTGTAAGGAAATTGCTCCCTGTTGCAATTACCCCCCCACTTTTGGTCTGATACTGATGCTGACTTGACTGAGAAGTGTGCTGGGACCCAACTAACCACGCCCCAGCACCAGTGTTCTTTCACCTAAAATGTACCATTGTCTCCACAATTGGCACACCCCTGGCACACAGATAAGTCCCTTGTAAAAGGTATCAGTGGTACCAAGGGCCCTGTGACCAGAGAAGGTCACTATGGGCTGCAGCATATGTTGTGCCACCCTAAGGGACCCCTCACCTAACACAGGCACACTGCCATTGCAGATTGTGTGTGTCGGTGGGGAGAAAAAGGCAAAGTCGACATGGCATCCCCCTCAGGATGCCATGCACCCAAAATGTTGCCTGTGGCATAAGTAAGTCACCCCTCTAGCAGGCCTTACAGCCCTAAGGCAGGGTGCACTATACTACAGGTGAGGGCATAGCTGCATGAGCAATATGCCCCTACAGAGTCTAAGGGCCAGATGTATCATTACGGCCCTTTGTGATTCGGAAATAGCGATTTTAAAGAAATCGCTATTTCCGACTCGCAAAGTGCCATGTATCACATTTGCGAATCGGTAATAGCGATTTCTTAAAAATCGCAAATGCTATTACCGAATTGCAAATTGCGATACCGGCCCCATTCGCAGCTATGGGTCTGTTGGCCCATATCTGCGAATTTTTTGCATTTCCAAAATTGCGATTTCTGAACCAGAAATCGCAATTTTGGAAATGCAAAACCCCAGGGTGCTGAGGGGCTAAGGCCCCCTCTGCTGCACCCCAAAAGTATTTTTGGGAACATGTAAGGTACACACATGCCAAAAGGGCATGTGTGCTTTACATGTACAATTTTTTTTACATTTTGCACATGGTTACCACCAAGTTCAACTTGGTGGTAATTAGCGATTCCAAAATGCCAAAATCACATTTAGGAATGGCTACATACATGTGCTAAGAAATCACAAATAAGGAATCCTTATTTGCGATTTCTAATTTAGAGAGTCTCTCTAAACAGGGTCGCAATTTTAAGGAATTTTAGCGATTCCTTAAAATTGCGTTCAGAATGTATTTCATACATTCTGAAATGGCATTTTGCATTCACAAACGGGCATTCGCACCGTTTGCGAATGCAAAATGCTTTCATACATCTGGCCCTAAGTCTATTCTTAGACCTTGTAAGTACAGTGTGGCCATATTAAGTATATGGTCTGGGAGTTTATCAAAAACGAACTCCATAGCTCCATAATGGCTACACTGAATACTGGGAAGTTTGGTATCGAACTTCTCAGAATAATAAACCCACACTGATGCCGGTGTTGGATTTATTAAAAAATGCACACAGAGGGCATCTTAGAGATGCCCCCTGTATTTTACCCAATTGTTCAGTGCAGGACTTACTGGTCTGTGCCAGCCTGCTGCTGAGAGACGAGTTTCTGACCCCATGTGGTGAGGGCCTTTGTGCCCTCTGAGGCCAGAAACAAAGCCTACTCTGGGTGGAGGTGCTTCACACCTCCCCCCTGCAGGAACTGTAACACCTAGCAGTGAGCCTCAAAGGCTCAGGCTTCATGTTACAATGCCCCAGGGCACTCCAGCTAGTGGAGATGCCCGGCCCCTGGACACAGCCCCCACTTTTGGTGGCAAATCCAGGGGAGATAATGAGAAAAACAAGGAGGAGTCACCCACCAGTCAGGACAGCCCCTAAGGTGTCCTGAGCTGAGGTGACCCCTGCCTTTAGAAATCCTCCATCTTCATTTTGGAGGATTCCCCCAATAGGAATAGGGATGTGACCCCTCCCCTCAGGGAGGAGGCACAAAGAGGGTGTAGCCACCATCAAGGACAGTAGCCATTGGCTAAAGCCCTCCAGACCTAAACACACCCCTAAATTTAGTATTTAGGGGCACCCAAGAACCCAGGAAATTAGATTCCTGCAACCTGAAGACGAAGAAGGACTGCTGACCTGAAGCCCTGCAGAGAAGACGGAGACACCAACTGCTTTGGCCCCAGCCCTACCGGCCTGTCTCCCCACTTCAAGAAAAACTGCAACAGCGACGCATCCCCCAGGGTCCAGCGACCTCTGAAGCCTCAGAGGACTACCCTGCATCTAAAAGGACCAAGAAGCTCCCGAGAACAGAGGCCCTGTTCAACAAACCTGCTACTTTGCAACACAGAAGCAACTTTTAAAGACCAAACGTTTCCCGCCGGAAGCGTGAGACTTTCCACTCTGCACTTGACGCCCCCGGCTCGACCTACGGAAAACTAACTCTACAGCGAGGACTCCCCGGTGACTGCGAGCCCGTGAGTAGCCAGAGTTGGGCCCCCCTAAGCTCCCACAGCGACACCTGCAGAGGGAATCCAGAGGCTCAACTGACCACGACTGCCTGCTTCAAAGAACCTGACGCCTAGGAAACACACTGCACCCGCAACCCCCAGGACCTGAAGGATCCGAACTCCAGTGCGGGAGCGCCCCCCAGACAGCCCTCTTCCTAGCCCAGGTGGTGGCTATCCAGAGGAGCCCCCCCTTACCTGCCTGCATCGCTGAAGAGACCCCCGGGTCTCCCCATTGAATCCTATTACAAACCTGTTTGCACTCTGCACCCGGCCGCCCCTGTGCCGCTGAGGGTGTACTTTCTGTGCCTGCTTGTGTCCCTCCCGGTGCCCTACAAAACCACCCTGGTCTGCACCCGAAGTCGCAGGTACTTACCTGGTGGCAGACTGGAACCGGGGCACCCCTATTTCCTTTGAAACCTATGTGTTTTGGACACCACTTTGACCTCTGCACCTGACCGGCCCTGAGCTGCTGGTGTGGTAACTTTGGGGTTCCTTGAACCCCCAACGGTGGGCTACCTTGGATCCAACTTTGAACCCTGTAAGTGCTTTACTTACCTGTGAATCTAACAAATACATACCTCCCCCAGGAACTGTTGATTTTTGCACTGTGTCCATTTTTAAAATAGCTTATTGCCATTTTTGCCACAACTATACATGCTATTGTGATGATTCAAAGTTCCTAAGATACCTGATTGAAATACCTTTCATTTAAAGTATTGTTTGTAAATCTTGAACCCATGGTTCTGAAAATAAACTAAGAAAAGATATTTTTCTATATAAAGACCTATTGGCCTGGAATTGTCTTTGAGTGTGTGTTCCTCATTTATTGCTTGTGTGTGTACAACAAATGCTTAACACTACCCCCTGATTAGCCTACTGCTCGACCACACTACCACAAAATAGAGCATTAGAATAATCTCTTTTGCCACTATCTTACCTCTAAGGGGAATCCTTGGACTCTGTGCATTCTATTTCTTACTTTGAAATAGTACATACAGAGCCAACTTCCTACATGGTGCAAGCCATCTTCTCCTTAATGTAAATAACTATGGCATGTTTTATATTTACAATGTAAACACAGGTTGAGTTTGTATCTATTGTGACTGATCATGCACCATATTGCTGGAGGTTTTTGGATGGCACCCCTTCGTGTATGCTTAAGGCTTTTACAGTCCCTAGAAGCCATTTTTCCAGAGTATGTGGCACTGTAGGGTCAGAGCGGCCTCAATAAAGTAAACAATTTACTATTTAAAATCAATGCTTTCATGTACTCATCTAAAGGGGTCATTATTTGTAGGGTGGCTGTCTGTGCCCTCAAGCGTAGTCTTTGGTTGAAGGTGTGACAGCAATAAGGCATCTGTTGGGGGTTGCATTTCTTTTTTTAAAAGCCAGTAGCTCTAACTCTTGTAAATGCGAGACCTATTGCATTGCAAATGCTTGTTTTATTCTAGTAGATGCCCAATGTAGAAAAGTAAGTGCTATGGTCCAAACCTCTCATCTGAAACATGCTGCAGCTGTAATTAAAACATTTGTGCACAGAAGCCTGAGACCTGATAATCCTAGGCTGTCCCAGGTCTCTCTTTACTATAATTTACACCCAATCCCAGCCCCCACTTCAGATATTGCTTGTAGCTTTCTGCTTGTGCCCTCTGTGTAACAGTTTTAACACCTTTTTATACTTTTACAGTCTTTTGAATATGTACTTTGTGCATGCAGTAAATCTCTTAAAACAGAAAAGTAAGTGTGGCCCTGGGTCTAGCCAGGATCATGATTTAAAACAGCCATTGAAAGAGATTTACTGAGGGGCTAGTGTTCATATACTTAACTTTTCATGTAAAATACACAGTTGTAGTTCTGAACAAATAGTGTAGAAACATCATCCTCGAGCCCTTTATGTTAATATCTCATGTGTTTTACTTAACTGCTCAGTCTCCTGGGAGTGGTTGCTCTTCCAGGATGTTTTGTTATGGTTGTTTTTACAGTATATTACTCTTGACTAGTACATAATTAAAAATGAGTCATTGTCAGGTGTTTATAAAATGTGGTGCAAAATGAGTTAGGGTCTAAAGCCACCTGTGATTGTTAGAGCTGGGTTTTTTTTAAGCCAAATTTTCACATCTGTATGCAGGATCTCTCAGAACTAACTTGGACCCACGAGGAAATGGCTGCAAAGTACATTTATTTAGGGCTCTATAGTTCAGAGACCATTGTTAACCTAACAGAAACAACAACGCTGTCTTATTCGTTACATTTGTATTTTCTGCTGGTTATGACCCCGAATTACAGCTAGCGGTCGATGCGCTACAGCAAATCCTAGAGGCTCACTATGCAGTTCCCATAGTTCAGCAGGATACAGCTCTTAAAGGTAAATAAAAATGGGCCCTGGTGTATACGCTGTTGTTAGGCCTGACAGCCTTAGGGTGGTCACCCCTAACTTTTCCCTGCCTCCCTACATTGCTTGGACACTGTTTTTGCTGGTTTTTAGACTCTGCACACTTTACCACTGCTGACCAGTGATAAAGTGCATATGCTCTCTCCCGTTAAACATGGTAACATTGGATCTTACCCAATTGGACTATTTAATTTACTTATAAGTCCCTAGAAGAGTGCACTACGTGTGCCCAGGGCCTGTAGAATAAATGCTACTATTGGGCCTGCAGCACTGATTGTGCCACCCACTTAAGTAGCCCCTTTACCTTGTCTCAGGCCTGCCATTGCAAGGCCTGTGTGTGCAGTTTCACTGCCAAATTGACTTGGCATTTAAAAGTACTTGCCAAGCCTAAAACCTTTTTCTACATATAAGACAGCCCTAAGGTATGTCCTGGATAACCCATAGGACAGGGTGCTGTGTAGGCAAAAGGCAGGACATGTACCTATGTAGTTTACATGTCCTGTTAGTGTAAAACTCCTAAATTTGTTTTTACACTGCTGTGAGGCCTGCTCCCTTCATAGGCCAATATTGGGGCTGCCCTCATACATTGTTTGAGTGGTAGCTGCTGATCCGAAAGGAGTAGGAAGGTCATATTTAGTATGGCCAGAATGGTGATATAAAATCCTGCTGAATGGTGACGTTGGATTTAATATTACTATTTTAGAAATGCCACTTTTAGAAAGTGAGCATTTCTCTGCAATTAAATCTTTCTGTGCCTTACAATCCATGTCTGGCTGTGTTTAGTTGACAGCTCCTTGTGCATTCACTCAGACACACCCCAAACACAGGGTACTCAGCCTCACTTGCATACATCTGCATTTTGAATGGGTCGTCCTGGGCTGAGAGGGTGGAGGGTCTGCTCTCACACAAAGGACTGCCACACCCCCTACTGGGACCCTGGCAGACAGGAGTGAACTGAAAGGGGACCTGGTGCACTTCTAGGCCACTCTTTGAAGTCTCCCCCACTTCAAAGGCACATTTTAGTATAAAACAGAGCCTCTGCCCTACCACCTCAGACACTTGCTGGAGAAGAAACCTGAACCAGAACCTGCATCCTGCCAAGAAGAACTGTCTGGCTGCCCAAAGGACTCACCTGACTGCTTTCTACAGAGGACTGCTGCCTTGCTGTTGCCCTGCTGCCTTGCTGAGCTCTTGCCTTGCTGCGGAAGTGCTCTCCAAGGGCTTGGATAGAGCTTGCCTCCTGTTCCCTGAAGTCTCAGGACCAAAAAGACTTATTTCTTTCAACTGGACTCCTTGTTTAGCGAAAAATTAAACGCACAGCTTGCTCCGCGGTGAAAAAGTCACCGCACGCCGACCTGGGCCGCCGCCGCTCGACTTCGCAAGGAAAAGATCGACGCGGCGCCTGCGGTGCGACCGGAACTTCGATGCACGGCCCACCTGGACAACGCCGCCCGACTTCCAGAGAGGAAATTGACGCAGCAGCTGCCGTGATGGAGAAAATTCCATGTACAGCCCACCGGAACGACGCGCAGCCAGACAACAAGCCCGGGATTCCACGCACAGACCCCGGGCCATCTGAAAACCGCGCAACCCACAGAGGAGACTGTCCGCGCGCCGGAAATTGACGCAACGTCTTCCCCGCATGAAAAATTACGACGCAAGTCCGTGTGTGAAGGGGCGAAACTGACGCACACAGCATTTTCCACAAATCTCCTCCTCTGCGACCCTCTGCGGAGATTTTTCACTCCGAACCAGGTACTTTGTGCTTCAAACAGACTTTGTTTGCTTTTTAAAGACTTAAGACACTTCATATCACTTTTCAGTGATATCTCTACAATTTCTTATTGCATCTTTTATCGTTTTTGACAGGCAAATATCCAGATAAATATTGTATATTTTTCTAAGCACTGTGTGGTGTATTTTTGTGGTGCTATATAGTGTTATTGTATGATTTATTGCACAAATACTTTACACATTGCCTTCTAAGTTAAGCCTGACTGCTCAGTGCCAAGCTAGCAGAGGGTGGGCACAGGATAATTTGGATTGTGTGTGACTTACCCTGACTAGAGTGAGGGTCCTTGCTTGGACAGGGTGTAACCTGACTGCCAACCAAAGACCCCATTTTTAACATTGGTCATCAGCGGTGAGGATAGGACTTGTATTGTACCTGTAATTGTGCAGTGACATACAGTAGCTAAGTATTTTACTACCTACCCACAGTTGAAGTTCAACTTGATTTTTTCATCTTTTTGCTTTTGGTTCTCTGATGTCCTCCTGGATATATTATTGATACTTTGGACTTTGGTTTTTGGTTTTGCCTGTGATACATTGCCAAATTGGAAATGGATACCAGCTTCCCAGAAGACTACGATATGTCAAACTGTGTACCAGTTGAATCCCTCACCAAGGCTGAGCTGAGGGTGCTTTGCAGAGAAAGGGGACTTTCAATGTCAAGGAGATCCACTAAGATGGAACTTCTGGGTATCTTTGTAGACTGGGGGGAAGCACAATGGGCAGAGGAACAGGCAGCAAAGAACCAAAGGAATCATAGCCCTGAGAATGATTATGAGGAGGACTACTCAAATGAGGAAAGAGAACCAGTGAGAGATGAATGGCTCCTAGCTCAAGAGCGGTTGATGGAACAGCTAGATGAGCAGGTTGAGAGGGCTGAGGCAGCGAGAGCCTTAGCCCAGGAAAAAGAAAGGATTGCAGCTCAGGAGCTGAGCTGTGAAAAGCTGAAACTGGAAGCCGGAAGGGCTGAGTCCAGTTCAGATGGTGGCAGCAAAAATCTTGCATCCAGTGCTGCTGAAGAAGTGCACAGGCCCAGAAATGTGGTGCCCGACTTGAAGAAGGGAGTTGACACACACCAGGCAGCTCAGGAGTATGAGGTAGTTCCCGTTATGCACAGTGTCCCTGAGGAGGATTGGGGAACTGGCACAGGGAGTCATATTCCTACTGGGGGAGGGACACTTTCCTGGCTCTAGAAGAGAGTGACAGGGAAAAGGGTTCCCCCCTGGTGGACGTCCTGGGTATAGAGTGTGGAGACATCCCAGAAGAGTGTGGGTTGAGTGACAGGGACAGTCAGATACTGTCTCACCAGTCTCAGGAGGGTGATGTAGAGTGCTTTTTCAAGGCTGAGACACTGGATGGTTGGGTGAAGGGTACTTTGGTTAATACATGCGAGGGGCTGAGTGATGTAATTGCTGGAGAGCATATGTCTGGTCCTTATTTTCCAGAGCTACGCCAACACCAGGTGGAGTGTGAGTTCTTTGACCCCAGGGGGCTTACCATGGAGGCAGACTTCTGGGTGAGTACCAGAGAGTCTGAAGAGGCCTTTGGGGGTGCTCCTGAAGGGAGTGGTCTAGGTGTTTCCCAACCAAGTGAAGTGGGAAAGGATTGCAGTGTCCCAGGTAGGTCCCAGAGTAGTGGGATGGGTGAGGGACCCCATGTCCAGTCTCAGAAGAGAGGGAATGGGGATGGACTGAGGCCCAGGGTGCCTGGGATCCGGTCCCAGGTCCTGGAGGGTTCCATGAGGGAACGCCAGGAGGGAATCCTAGCCTGTACCGTAGGGCCACCTGTTGAGGGAGGCCTCGCAGTGTCAGAAGAACTTGGGGGAGGGTGACTGTAGCCAGCATCCCACCAGTTCTGGTGTCTGGCAGTACCACTCCTAGTGAGGGGGTGCAGAAGTCCAGACAGACGGTTGAGAGGGGGCTGCGGACCCCAGTGTAGGTCCCGGAGAGCCAGGGGACAGCTCTGAGAGCAGAGCCCCCCAGGAATGACCCAGGTGAAACCATTTCTGGTTTGGGGGAGATCCAGACTCTGCCAGATGGGCAGAGGTCAGGAGACCTGTGCCAGCCAGACTCTTGCGTGGTCCTTGGGGACGGTGTGTCCCTTGTGGGGGGTGAGTGTGCCCCCCCAAGAAGTCCTGGCGTGCCAGGCAATTGTTCAACCTCAGGGTGGTGATGCTGGGTTGGATGACCAGGTTCAGGGGGTAAACTCTGGCCTGGAGGGGGGTCAGTGTGCCCCCCAAGAAGTCCTGGTGTGCCAGGCAATGGTTCAACCTCAGGGTGGTGACTCTGGGTTGAGGGACCAGGTTCAGAGGGTAAACTCTGACCTGGTGGGGGGTAGGTGTGCCCCCAGAAAGTCCTGGTTTGCCAGGCAGTGATCCAGTGTCAGGGTACAGACCCTGGATTGGAAGTCCAGGTTCAGGGTGTCCCCCCTGACCTGGAGGAAGGGGCTACTGATAACAGTGCCCCCACCATGTTGTCTTCTGGGGGGGCCACTCCTAGTTGGGGGGTGCTGGACCCCAGAAGGGAGGGCACGGGGAGGGAAGCCTCACCCCGGGCCCTAGCCCAACCTGAAGGTACAGACCCTAGGATGGAAGACCAGTTGCAGGTTAACAGCCCTGCACTGGTGAAAGAATGGTGCATGGCTGCTTCTGTAAGCACCCTGACCAGGTAGGACTCTGGAGGTGTCGCTCCAGGAGGGAGGGTACAGAGCCCCAGAGGGGAGCACCAGGTTCAGGCTGTCATCCCTGACCTGGTGGAAGGGAGAGTGGTCAAAGGGTGCTCAGCACCTGGGGCTACCGCCCCCCACTCTCCACATTCACAGTGGTTAGGGAGCTTTGAGAGGCATGGGGTCTGGCTCTCATCCCTGACAGCTGTCAGTGGCCACTGTGGCTTGCTGTCCAGATAGACAGAGTTACCCCTGGAGAGGGGACAAGAGTCACACCCCGGGGGTAGAGTGGGCAACACCACTGTGTTGGCCCTGGTGGTACTATCTGGCTCCTGGGATACATCTGTGAACAAAGTAAGGTTAGGTGCTGCACAGATGGTATCCGCAGGTGAGGATAAATGTTCCCCATGGGTTGGCTTAGTGGACCCTGAGAGTATGGACAGAGGGATCCAATTGGAGTCAGGAAGGCGAAGAACTGGAACATGCCCCTGCTGGTGTGGGCCTGGGTCCTTGTTCTATCACCTCAAACAGGGAAGTACATCAGGATAGTGATTGTTCTCCCCTGGCTTTAGGCTGGTGGGGGGTCATGTTGGACCTGGCCTTTTTACATGTCATCCCCAAACTTTTTGCCTCCTTCCTCCTATTTTTTCTTACCTGTTGTTGTTGGCTTTTGAACTCTGGGCACTTTACCACTTCTAACCAGTGCTAAAGTGCATATACTCTCTGTGTAAATTGTACTGTTGATTGGTTTATCCATGATTGGCTATTTGATTTACTTGTAAGACCCTAGTAGAGTGCACTATATGTGCCTAGGGCCTGTAGATTGAATGCTACTAGTGGGCCTGCAGCACTGGTTGTGCCACCCACTTAAGTAGACCCTTAACCTTGTCTCAGGCCTGACATTGCAAGGCCTGTGTGTGCAGTTTCACTGCCACTTCGACTTGGCATTTAAAAGTACTTGTCAAGCCTAAAACTCCCCTTTTTCTACATATAAGTCACCCCTATTGTGTGCCCTAGGTAACCCCTAGAGCAGGGTGCTGTGTGGGTAAAAGGCAGGACATGTACCTCTGTAGTTTATATGTCCTGGTAGTGTAAGCTCCTAAATTCATTTTTTACACTACTGTGGGGCCTGCTCCCTTCATAGGCTAACATTGGGGCTGCCCTCATACTTTGTTGAAGTGGTAGCTGATGATCTGAAAGGAGTAGGAAGGTCATATTTAGTATGGCCAGAATGGTGATACAAAATCCTGCTGACTGGTGAAGTTGGATTTAATATTACTATTCTAGAAATGCCACTTTTAGAAAGTGAGCATTTCTTTGTGTTTAAATCTTTCTGTGCCTTACAATCCACATCTGGCTAGGTTTAGTTGACAGCTCCTTGTGCATTCACTCAGACACACCCCAAACACAGGGTACTCAGCCTCACTTGCATACATCTGCATTTTGAATGGGTCTTCCTGGGCTGGGATGGTGAATGGCCTGCTCTCACACAAAGGACTGCTTCACCCCCTACTGGGACCCTGGCAGACAGGATTGAATTGAAAGGGGACCTGGTGCACTTCTAGGCCACTTTTTGAAGTCTCACCCACTTCAAAGGCACATTTCAGTATAAAACAGGGCCTCTGCCCTACCACCTCAGACACTTGCTGGAGAAGAAACCTGAACCAGAACCTGCATCCTGCCAAGAAGAACTGCCTGGCTGCACAAATGACTCACCTGACTGCTTTCTACAGAGGACTGCTGCCTTGCTGTTGCCCTGATGCCTTGCTGAGCTCTTGCCTTGCTGCAGAAGTGCTCTCCAATGGCTTGGATAGAGCTTTCCTCCTGTTCCCTGAAGTCTCCGGACCAAAAAGACTTCTTTTTTTTCAACTGGACTTCTTGTGCGACGAACAATTTGACGCACAGCTTGCTCCGCGCTGAAAAATTCACTGCACGCCGACCCGGGACGCCGCCGCTCGACTTCGCAAGGAAAAGATTGACGCGGTGCCTGCGGTGCGACCAGAACTTCGACGCACTGCCCGCCTGGACAATGCCGCCCAACTTCCAGAGAGGAAATCGACGTGGCGCATGCTGTGAGGGAGAAAATTCCACTCAGAGCCCACCGGAACGACGTGCAGCCAGACAACAAGCCCAGGATTCCACGTATAGACCCCGGGGCATCTGAAAACCCCGTGACCCACAGAGGAGACTGTCCGCGCACCGGAAACCAACGCAATGTCTTCCCCGCATGAAAAATAATGACGCAAGTCCGTGTGTGAAGGGGCGAAACCGACGCACACACCATTTTCCATGCATCTCCTCCTCTGCTGCCCTCTGCGTAGATTTTTCACTCCAAGCCAGGTACTTTGTGCTTGAAAGAGGCTTTGGTTGCTTTTTAAAGACTTAAGACACTTCATATCACTTTTCAGTGATATCTCTACAATTTCTTATTGCATCTTTTATTGTTTTTGACCTGCAAATATCCAGATAAATATTATATATTTTTCTAAACACTGTGTGGTGTATTTTTGTGGTGCTATATAGTGTTATTGTATGATTTATTGCACAAATACTTTACACATTGCCTAAATTAAGCCTGACTGCACAGTCTGCTCAGTGCCAAGCTACCAGAGGGTGGGCACAGGATAATTTGGATTGTGTGTGACTTACCCTGACTAGAGTGAGGGTCCTTGCTTGGACAGGGGGTAACCTGACTGCCAACCAAAGACCCCATTTCTAACAGCGGTCCTCCCATAAAGAAAGGGACACCGCAAAGGAGCATATCAGGTGTGTTTTTACAACAGCTAATTTCTCTAGCATATAGTAAGGGGTATAATGTATTTTTTATGTTTACATGGCAGAGCAGCCACACAAGATCTCGAGAGGAGTCCCATGTAAGGCTAAATTGATGTCAACACCTTTTAAGGACATCACCAAGATCCTTCAAAAGCCATGCAAAAACCCTAGAGCGAATCGCCTTTCCTTAAAGAATCCAAAGAAGAAGCCAGTGGTCCAGGCGCTTCAAACAGTTCCTTTAGATCTATTTAAAAAAAATACAGTTACACCTCAGGTTGGTCCCCATAATTTGATGGTCTCTAAATGTTCAACGTCTGAGGTGTCTAATGTAGATGTGCTCCAAATAGGACCATCCCCATAACCATCTATAAGTATCCAGCATAGTCTTTGGAACTCAAGGCTTGAAAATGATCACCCCAAAGAGAACCCTTATTCTGCATATATAGGGCTTCTCAGGGCACTGACAGGGGTGATGGAAAGTTCTGAAACACCAGCAGCCACTGTGCACAGTGTGCCTTCTAGTATAGACCCAGAGGGGCCGCAATCACCTATTCCCAGTCCCTGTTCTTCCTACAACTCTGCGGCCCTGAGCTATTACGACCAGCATTTAAATTCTACATATCCAATGTCACCAATTACACCTGGGGAAGTGTAGGATCCCACCAGCCCCCCCATCAAATGTAAATCAACCATCACCCTTCTCAAAATACCCCAGCAGTAGTACAGGATGGAGCAGGTTTCAAAATCAGTTTTGAAACATTGTGTGATGGAGAACCATCCTCCGAGGCACTAGAGTGCTCACATTGAGACCCTGTTTTTTTTTTTACCCCCCAAGTCCTGTCCATTGGAATGTGGCTATTGATGGTAACTAGAGACCTGAACTAGGTGTGCTTCATGGTAATATACACTCCACCCCAACTACCACAGCTAATGCCCCAGAATATGATGTTTTGGACCAAAAAACGATACTAGGGACATATATCAAAGACATACAACATGGTGTCAGAAAGCTAAAATCCAAGCTGAACTTTAAGACCTTAAAACTGGTGAAGGCAGGAAGCAAGAACAGCCTCTTGTGGGATGCCCAGAGGAAGAGAATTCAGAGGGTGGCAAGGTGTAGAAGAGAGGTGTTACAAGCTTGTGAATCAACTGCTGCAGACATAGGTGTTATACCAGCATGACTAGGCCTGTGGCACTCCCTAAAAAGTGACAGTTCCACAATTATTAATAAAGCTATCCAGAGGTAAAAATGTAAAAAGAAGGTCTAAGATATACTCACTAAAGCCCTTCAGTCCTCAAGAGCAAAAAGCAGCTAGAATCCCTCAATAGAAGCCTAAAAGCTCCAAACCCATTGACAGAGCTATATAAATCAGCCTCTGCTAGGCCTCAAAACATAAATTTAGGATAGAACATCAGGAGCTCCAGACATTTCAGGCGTTCAGGGGGAAACGTTGATAGAATCTAATACCCTGAACACCTGGAAGGTGCCGCTGCTCGGTCTGTAGTTAGGGAAGCTGCGAGGACACCGCTTGCAATTATAACCTCTACCATTCAAATATGCTGTTGGAGGTTGCCTAAAAATGGGTAGTCCTGTAAGAAACAAAAGTGGACTAATAGTGCTAAGCAGCTCAGGCTTTTAATAAATAAATTAAAGAAAGCCAGAATATGTGCTAGATGCATGCTTAAATGTACACCTGGTCAGAGCCGAAATCGGCCATCACAAAACGATTCACCAGAAAGCTCTAGCAACACAAAAGGATGGTGGACGGAGGGCTAAAACTTTTCAACCACTCACCCCGAGTCACAGATCTGGGTTCAATCCCAGCTAAATGCAAATCAGTCTTGACCCTACACAAAAGAGTACCCCACAACGTGTAACAATATAAACATCTTCATTGTCTGTTTCACAACTTCTCATGTTTGTTTAGAGCTTTACAGGTTGTTGGATAAACTTCAGGACAGGTGTTTGTATCACAATACCGCCTCTGTTATTTTTCTGAGCAAAGTAGGGGATGAATACCCTCCACTAGGTGATTATCTAAGAGATTTTATCAGCGAGCTAGAAAAGGATGAGTATATAGTTGAGTTCACCTCATCTGGACCCAAGACCTATTCTTACAAACATCTAACAATGCAGTGTGTATGAAAGTCAAAGGCATCGCCTTACATGTTACAATACCATCCAAATCAATTTTGACAGTCTAAGGGATTTAGGGGGTCATTACAACATTGGCGGTAAAAGTTGCTTACTGCCGTGCAGAAGACCGCCAACACACCACCGCGGCTGTGGAATTCCGCCACAGTCATTATGACCCAAAGTCCGGAATCCAACAAAATCTAGACACCCACACAAGTCCGCCACACCAAAGGTCAGTGATAAACTGGCGATAACAAAACCTCCACCGTCACGCCAACAGGAATACGCCCACACTATCACGACCCACGAATCCACGCGGAGGTCTTTCAACCGCGGTATTCCATTGGCGGTACACACCGCCGCGCTCAAAATACACATACATTTACCAAACATATCCACATTGGACAATGCGAAATACACACACCTGATACACATACACACACCACTCCCACACATCCAATACAATATAAAACACACACCCATATCACCCACAAACCCCTACGACCACAATTGCGACTGAAGGCCAGAGAGAGACACCACCATCTACAAACAAGCATTCACAGGCACTCAACACCATCACTCACATAACATCCACGCACCTCACACAACACACCTCTAAATATCTCCCCACACATCACAACACACACCACCCTACACATCACCCACACCACCCCATGGCACCGCAAAGACACCCCAGCTTCTCTGAGGAGGAGCTCAGGGTCATGGTGGAGGAAATCATCCGGGTAGAGCCACGGCTATTCAGATCACAGGTGCAGCACACCTCCATAGCTAGGAAGATGGAGCTATGGCGAAGAATCGTGGACAGAGTCAATGCAGTGGGACAGCACCCAAGAACTAGGGATGACATCAGGAAGAGGTGGAATGACCTACGGGGGAAAGTGCGTTCCGTGGTCTCAAGACACCACATCGCGGTTCAGAGGACTGGCGGCGGACCCCCACCTCCTCCCCCACAACTAACAACATGGGAGGAGCAGGTCTTTGATATCCTGCATCCTTAGGGCCTCGCAGGAGTAGCTGGAGGAATGGACTCTGGTAAGTCAAATCTTTACTACTTCATCCCCCACCCAACCTGCATGCCATGACATACCCCACCCTCGCCTTCACCCCATCTCTCCAACACCTCACACATGTCCCAATATAATAAACCACACATCCCAAACCCAAGCCCTGCAGTCAACACCAAAGCATGGACACCCATCACCAAAGCATGGCCACTGCACATACCCATACACCTCCCTACACCATCATCACACAAGGTCCTACGCAGGAATGCAAGCACTGGGATACATGGTCACCCACCCATTGCACACCATGGCACACACATATGCAATAATTATGCTTTTACGCCCCTGCAGGACCCCTACCCAACGTCACCGGACAGGAGGATCCAGATATGTCCACTCCACCCACAGAAGAAGCCCACAGTGATGACAGCAGCTCCGTCCAACTGGATCTAGATGACCAGCCCGGCCCATCTGGGACCTCCGGACAGTCTGTTCCCCTCACACTGGCACAAGCCACTACAGAGCTTCCCCCCTCTAAAAACACCAGCACAGCACCCACCCAACGGGCCCATACATCTGTCCCAGGACACGTCAAGCAGCAGTGTGTCCACCACTACAGGGAACCCAGGCTAACCCACCACCCCAACAACACCAGGGACCTGGGGACAGTGGCAGTGGACACACGGTTCAGGGGACAGAGGCCCAGGAACACTGGGAAACTGGGAGGGCTGCTGTGCAACAGGGGGAGGACAGGCCAAGGGAACCCACTCTCCACGAGGCCCTCTCCAACATCATGGGAACCTACCACCATTCCCAGGAGACAATGGCAACGGTACTGGCCAAGTTTCAGGAGACCCAGCGGCTGCAGGAGGAACAGTATTTGGGCTTCAGGGAGGAACTCAAATCCATCAATTCCACCCTGGGCACCATTGTAGGGGTGCTGAAGGAACTCATCAACACCAGGAGGGACACTGTGGCACAACAAGGGGCCCCTGACATTAGCCTGGACGATGAACTGCCCACCACCTCCGTCGGCACTGGTGGACAGGAGGCACCGCCACAGGACCACCACACCAGCACCCCACCCCCTGCAGAGGGAGAACCACCCGCAAACGGTCCCTGAGATCCAGGACAAAGACAGACAACGATGCCAATACCCCCACTAAGAAATGAGACCACCCTGATTGTCATCCTTTTGTCCCACCTTGTCACCCTGTCCATCCTTAAACTGCCCCAGCTCCACTTCCTATGCCCCTTTGGACAATGCACCTGTGAGACTAATAGACTGGACTCTGCCATGGACATTCCTCCACCATCACCCCTCACCATTTTACAACCCCCTCCAATGTTGAGCACTTAAATAAACACCCTTAAAGCACAAAACAATCAGGAGTCTGTCTGTGATTTCGAAATAGTGTATTATCAATTACAGTGGCAAAATGCTCTTTCAAATGTAATGTCAACATACCTATGTCACACAGCTCTAGTCCATGAGGAAACAAAGCAGATGTCACACAGAGGGACCCACATCTGTGAAATCGTAAGGGAAAGTGACAACTCAGTGACCATACACTGGTTGAAAATGACAGACAGTAGAGAGGTAGTATATGTAAATCAGATGTAGCAGTCAGTGTTGTCTTCTTACCTGTGTCTCACTGGAAGTATTGCAGGATCACTGTGTTCCTGTTGGCGATGACGATTCTTCTGCTTCCTCATCTTCACTGTCCACAGGGTCCACAGCTGCCACAACACCTCCATCTGGACCATCCTCCTGGAGAAAAGGCACCTGTCGTCGCAAAGCCAAGTTGAGAAGCATACAGCAGGCCACGATGATCTGACATACCTTCTTTGGTGAGTAGAATAGGGAACCACCTGTCATATGGAGGCACTGGAACCCGGCCTTCAGGAGGCCAAAGGTCCGCTAAATAATCCTCCTAGTTCACCCATGGGCCTCATTGTAGCATTCCTCTGCCCTTGTCCTGGGATTCCTCACTGAGGTCAGTAGCCATGACAGGTTGGGGTAACCAGAGTCACCTGCAAATGGCGAGGGACAACTGTTAGTCATATACTAACTCATAGGGACATCCACAGACCCAGACAACTATTCCCACTGTATTGGGTCCATGTCCTCACCTAATAGCCACACCTGGTGCCTATGGAGTTGCCCCATTACATAAGGGATGCTGCTATTCCGCAGGATGTAAGCGTCATGCACTGAGCCAGGGAATTTTGCATTATAATGGGAGATGTACTGGTCTGCCAAACACACTATCTGCACATTCATGGAATGGTAACTCTTCCGGTTTCTGTACACCTGTTCACTCCTGCGGGGGGGTACCAAGGCCACATGTGTCCCATCAACGGCACCTATGATGCTGCGGTTATGTCCCAGGGCATAGAAATCACCTTTCACTGTAGGCAAACCCTCCACCTGAGGGAAAACGATGTAGCTGCGCATGTGTTTCAGCAGGGCAGACAACACTCTGGACAACACGTTGGAAAACATAGGCTGGGACATCCCTGATGCTATGGCCACTGTTGTTTGAAAAGACCCACTTCCTAGGAAATGGAGTACTGACAGCACATGCACTTGAGGGGGGATTCCTGTGGGATGGCGGATAGCTGACATCAGGTCTGGCTCCAACAGGGATCACAGTTCCTGGATTGTGGCACGATCAAGCCTGTAGGTGATGATCACATGTCGCTCCTCCATTGTTGACAAGTCCACCAGCGGTCTGTACACCGGAGGATGCCGCCATCTCCTCACATGCCCCAGCGGACGGTGCCTATGGAGGAGAACAGCGAGCAGAGAGTCAACCAACTATGAGGTACGTAAACACAGCTCACTCTGAAAATATTAGCAAATCGAAATATGCCTGTATGAGTGTTTAGGCAAGGCTTAGATATGTGTGACGCAGTCCAAAATAATGCCACGTGGGCCCCCGTAATGGCGGCTGTCTGACCTGTAAAGTGGGACAGGGGGGTTTGAGGTAAATGCGCTGGCGTTGTACACCATCGCGGTAGGCGGTCGAAGACCGCTGCGCAATCCTGCATTGGTTAACATTGGACCCTATGGGTCCCAGGAGCCAATGACGATGTACGCCGGCGGTGATGGTACACACCGCCGCGGATGTGACCGCAATTTTCAATCTGTTCAATCACTTGATACCTGATCTTCGACAGGAGAGGACCTACACTGCAAGTGCTGCTGTGACCTCAGTCTGGAAGAGACAATGGCTCGTGTGTCTGGGGAAAGGGCCCCTGCCTTCAGCACGGAGGAGTTGGAGAAACTCGTGGATGGGGTCCTTCCCCAGTGCACGCTACTCTACGGTCCTCCAGACAAACAAGTAAGTACACTGTGAGCATGCTGTATGGGCAATGCCTGTGTGGAGTGGGGTGGATGAAAGATAGGGGGGGGTGAGAATGAGGCGTGCATGAAACAACGGTGAGTGCATGTGCGTCATGGCAAGGGTAGGGATGCGGGCCAATGACTGTGACGGTGCAGATGGTAATTACTTCTCTTTTTCCCCTGTATAATTCTTGTAGGTCAGCGCCCACCAGAAGAAGGACATTTGGCGTGCCATCGCCAAGGAAGTCCGGACCCTGGGGGTCTACCACAGATGGAGCACCCACTGCCAGAAAAGATGGGAGGACATTCGCCGCTGGAGCAAGAAGACAGCGGAGTCCCAGCTGGGGTTGGCCTCCCAATGTGGGAGGGGGGCCCGTCGCACCATGACCCCCCTGATGTTCTGGATCCTGGCAGTGGCGTACCCGGAGTTGGATGGGCGCTTGAGGGCATCACAGCAGACACAAGGGGGTGAGTACACTCTCATTCTGCTGATTCAGCGCGCATTGTAGGTGTCTGGGTGGGGAAGGTGGGCTGTGGGTTCCCCTAGGCCAGGGCGAGTTTAGTAGGCTGGGACCCTTCTTGAGGCAGGCCCTGTGGCACCCCACCCCACCTGTGTACAGTGCCAACTACACCTAGTCAGGCTCCTGTGACATCCATGTGTGCAGAAATCAGACATAGGCCTTGTAACCCATGACCCTGGGATTGAATAGTGGACACCAAGTGCGCAGCCTAGTGCAGGGAGCTTCTGTGTCTGTCGTGTCCACCAACGGTAGCGGTATTGCATGCACTCAACATGTCTTTCTTCTGTCTCCCTCCCCCTTTTTGTGGTCTCCCTGTTCTTGTGTGCATTAGCATCATCAGGCGGAGGAGCAGTGGCACCGGAGCAGGAGGGAGCTGCATCCCACATGGCCCTGGAGGGTGACACTACGGAGTCTGAATTCACAGTTGGGACGGAGGGTAAGGGGAGCTCCACAGCAGGGACAGGAGCTGACACCAGCGATACGGACTCCTCCTCTGATGGGAGCTCCCTCGCGGTGGCTGGCCCATCTGTGCCCCCCGCATCTACAGGTACAACCGCCACCCTCCCTACCAGCACCGCCCTCCCAGCAGCCCCTCAGCGTTTGCCCCGTGCCCGCTCACCCAGGAGGGTGGGCATCACCTTCGCCCCAGACACTTCAGCCCCTGCCCCAGTCACCCCTGCTGCCCTCAGTGAGGAGGCCATTGACCTCCTCAGGTCCCTCACTGTTGGGCAGTCTACCATTTTGAATGCCATCCAGGGTGTAGAGAGGCAGTTGCAACAAACCAATGCATACCTGGAGGGCATTCACTCTGGTCAGGCAGCCCTTCAGCGAGCTTTTCAGACTCTGGCCTCAGCACCGATGGCCGCCATTGTCCCTGTCTCTAGCCCCCCCCCCCCAACTTCCTCCACCCAGACCCACACCCCTGTACCTCAGCCTATCCCAAGCACACCATCAGACCAGCATGCACACACCTCAACACACAAGGGAAGCTCTGGAAAACATAAGCACCACACATCCCACAGGCACTCACGCAAGCATCACACACATGCAGACACACCAACATCCACTGCCTCCACCGTGTCCCCCTCCTCCTCGTCTCCCTCCTCCCTCCCTGTCTCGTCTCCACTCACATCTGCATGCACTACGTCCTCAGCCACTACGTCCATCACCAGCACACCCACTACCACACCCCGCTCACGTGCAGTCACCATCCCCACTACCATTCACACATCCCCTGTGTCCTCTCCCAGTGTGTCTGTGAGGCCACCTCCCAAGGTACACAAACGTAGCCACACACCCACCCAACAGCCATCCACCTCACGACAGCCTCCAGCCCATGCACCTTCACCCAAAGTCACCAAACGTACACCTCCTACAACCACTACCTCTTCCTCCACTCCCAAACCCCCTCCAGCTACCCATCCCAGTGTTCCTAAGAAACTTTTCCTGGCCAACCTTGACCTCTTTCCCTCACCTCCCCCACCCCTTCAGTCTCCTAGGGCCCGACTCTCCAGGTCCCAACCTAGCACCTCAGCCACAACATCGGCGAGACCAGTGGTGCCAGTAGTCACCGGATTCTGGAGTGCACCAGGCAGCAGGGCAGCCAGTGTGGCAAGGAGCCAGAGCACAGACAGTCCCCCACCTGTCAAGCATAAAAAGTTGGCCAGTGCCCGGCGGGAGAGGAGAAAGAAATCAGCCACCAAAGCCGCTCCCAGGGGTACAGTTGGGAGTGTGAAGACAGCTGCGACACCATCCAAGGTGGGGAAGGGGCACAGTAAAACCGGCAAGTCTGGGAAGACTGCCAGCAGCCCCGCTGCCCAGGACAAGACCGCCACCAGCAGCCCAGCTTCCCAGGACAAGATCGCCAGCAGCCCCGCTGCCCAGGACAAGACCGCCACCAGGAGCCCCGCTGCCCAGGACAAGACCGCCACCAGCATCCCCGCTGCCGAGGACAAGACCGCCAGCAGCCCCGCTGCCCAGGACAAGACCGCCACCAGCAGACCAGGATAAGACCGCCAGCAGCCCCGCTGCCCAGGACAAGACCGCCACCAGCAGCCCCGCTGCCCAGGACAAGACCGCTAGCAGCCCCGCTGCCCAGGACAAGACCGCAACCAGCAGCCCCGGTGCCCAGGACAAGACCGCCACCAGCAGCCCCGCTGCCCAGGACAAGAACGCCAGCAGCAGCCCCGCTGCCCAGGACAAGACCTCCAGCAGCCCCGCTGCCCAGGACAAGACCGCCAGCACCACCGCAGGACAGTGAGAGCCAATGATTACAATGCTACTGAGGCCGCCACAGGCAGGATGAAGCACTCTGGGCACCAAGCCCCCTCCAGAACCAGTGGAGAAAGGCATCCACTACCTCTGTCCATGCCAGGATGAAGCACTCTGGGCACCAAGCACCCTCCAGAACCAGTGGAGACTGTTATCCACTTGAGAGACTGTGGCTTTGGACTCCCCAGGATTGAACAGTGGGCAACCCACCCACTGGAGAGACTTGAGAGACTGTGGCTTTGCACTCCCCAGGATTGAACAGTGAGCATGGAGCCCCCTCGTGGATCTGTCATCGTGCACTCATCCGGCTGAGGTGCCCCCCCTTCCCTTCCCCCTGAGGTGCCTGTTTTATTTCTATCTGATGCCCCAGCAGTGTTCTCTCCGTCTTGTTCGGGTATTGAGTGTGGGCCTCGCCCATTGCTTTCTGGGCCCAGTGGTCCACGCACTATGATGGTGGAATCCCTTGGACTTGTGTTCTTGGTGTATATAATTTTTTATAGTGTAAATGTATATATATTTAAATATTTTTGATGAATGTAATTGAATATATAACAATTATTCGACTAATTTCCTTTTGTCCTTGCATTCATCCAGGGGGCTTTGGGGGGTGTAACTGTAATGTATCATGCTGTATTAGTGTGTGTGTTGTAGTGGGTGAGGGTGGGGGTGTTGCATATTGCATGTGTGTGTCACTGTTTTTTCCCTCCCCCCTCCCCTGTGTCGTAGGTGCAGTACTCACCGTGGTCTTCGCCACCGGCGTTCGTGCTCCTGGTAGAGGAGCAGGAAGATAAAGGCTGGGGGTATCTGAAGTTCCAGTTACATAGCGTCCTGGTTCCTTGTGGGGTGTGTAGAGGTGAGCGTTTTCCCTTCCAAGTCCTGTTTCCGCCGTGTTTTTGTTCACGGGGAATCTGCCCCGGAAAAGGTGGCGCATTGGACTGTTGTAATTCTGTGGGTGGTACATTGTCCTCCACCTGTCTGTTGGCGGTTACCGCTGCCGTGTTTGTTTGTACCGCCGTGGCGGTCGGAGTGTTAAAGTGGCTGTCTATGTTGGCGGTTTCCGCCACGGTCGTAATAAATTTTTTTTTACCGCTGGCCTGTTGGCGGTTTTACCGCCGCTTTAACACCGACCGCCAGGGTTGTAATAACCACCTTAGTGTATTAATACACTATATCGAGCAACCGTGAAAATGTTAAAACCTATGTTGTCAAACAGGCTAGCATAGGTCAGTCCAAAAAACAGAGAGAAATTACAATCCAACCATTGCATAAATCCTTATGTGTAGTGTTTGATAAAAGGGTCATAAGGACTATAAAATCCTACCATATGATTGTTAAAAATACATATGAGTCTCAAATCCCCAGACTATGGACCCCAGATTGCAACACTTGTTGTCCTGTGCTTTAGTAGATCCCTTAAATTGTGGTAAAAGTTATTTTCTAAAGAAGGTATTAGAAAATGCTCCCAGGGTTTTAGCCCAAACGCCTTACAATATTGTATGGCTTTCATTCATGCTGGCAAGATCTCTATATGGAACTATCCCTAAGATTCCCCCTCAACAAATTTATGGAAGGCAAACTTAGAAATCTCAATGACAACGCATTGGAGCCTACAGGCCTTGTAAACATGGTGATTGTTGAAGATCTTATGTGCAGTGGTGGGAATCACCCCAAGATAGAAAAAGCTTTTACTCCAAATTCACACCATCGCAATCTAAATATATGCTACATCATGCAGAATTTGTTTTACATGGGTAAGAGAAGCTGTTCTATAGCTCTCAACTCCTCATACCTTGTTTTATTTACAAACCCACATGACAAACAACAGCTATCTATCATAGGTAAACAGATATACCCCAGACACACACAGTTTTTCTTGGAAGCCTTTAACGACCAACCACGAAACCGCACGCCTACTTGCTGGTAGACTTAAAACCCAATACTCTATAAGACTACATACTGGTATTTCCCACCAGATCTCCCCATTGCTTAATCACCTAAAACCAGACCCAGAGCCTATAACAATAATAGTTAAAAAGATATCCGTAACATTTACACTCTAAACATTATAATGCAGGGTGTTGACCATGTCTGCAAGAATACACCATAATTTAGCCCTCCTAAAAATGCTAATCACAGCTAGTCCCCTGGAAACAACAGCCATCCTGTGCATGGCTTCTGATGACTTAGAGACTGCTATTTCAGAAATTGCCCTAAACACCCTAAAAGGCAATGGCCTTATATCAGAGAGCCAGTTCTGTGTGTGTTGAAGAAGAAACGTCAACTTATCAAGAAGCTTCGTAATAAAAGGGCTTCTCTCATTTCTAAGGAGAAACTGGTAAAGCAGTCAGGTGGTTTTATAGATTCTTTGTTAGGCATAGCTACTCTCTTAATTACAAACCTCATAGTAGGGATCTGATAGAATATGCCTAAAAGAAGTACTTGGTGCTGCACCAGCAGCTGGAACAGTTTGGCCCATCTACAGGCAATGCTTGGTATATACAGAAAAATGAAACCCTGTGTCTAAATGCCGAGATTAAAGACATTTTAAACCATACTGATTTAAAACCTCATGGCAAAGCAGGTTTTTACTCCAGAGTGATTCAAAACATCTTACAATATTACAAACAATGAAATACTGAAAAAAACAAGCTGACTCTATATACTCCAGACTCTGAACCACCCCCGCCAACCCCTTCAATGCCACAAGATCAACAACCACCACCAACCTCACCGCCATCATCCTCAGACAGCTTTGTTGAAGATCATTTAAAAAATATAAATCAAATGTACTGAGGGGCCGTGCAAATTTGGTAAGTGAAATGCCAGCGTCTAAGGACCTGAACTCATGGAATGAGTGGGGTGGATTCTTCTACAAAGGTCAGCCACTTGTTGGGTCCCACATGTACAACCTAGACAAAGGTCTCATGAACCCCAAAACACTAGCTCTCCTGAACACTCCTAGAGGTTGGAACCAGTTTCTGCTCGCCCCTGCGGAACTTGACATTCCTTCGACAATCTTTGGTAATGCCGACGCAGATGTATGCTTGAAAGTTTGAAAGCCCCCAGTCTCCAGCAGCATCTTTCGTCCCCTATCTATCCTCCTCCTAGAGCACACCTGCTCCATCTGTGAAGCCTAAAAAAATAAAAAGATCCTGTCCAAAGTGCACCCATGGCTCACAGCCTGATGTTTTTTTTCTCACTTTTGATCCAATGTATATGCGTTCCAATGTTTGTGTGTATAGTTTTGCAACTAATAATATACAGAAGGATTTTTCTTCTTTTATTTCTTTAGTAAGTATATCAGTGTACTGATTGTACTAAAAACTGATTGTAATAGACACTTTTAACTTTTCAACACGCTTCTATAATCTTTGAAAGCCTTTTTTAAATGTGTGTCCTGGCGTCAGAATAAAGATGTATAGTCTGAATTCAAGTGTAAATTATTTTATTGTAAACATTATTTGTTACATATACAGGTGTTACATGTCCTTACACTTTTGACAAACACAATATTCTGTTTTAACAGAGCTTGATGTAGACCTGCCATTTTCTTTTACATATTTCACAACAATACTGTCATTGTTTAAAACATTTCTAAACCTCATACCCTCAGACATTTTACTAATAAAATATATACAATGTTCCCCACATATGATGGCTAGAGAATCCTGTACCTGCATCTTGATATACTCTACTCTAGAAGCAGCTTTTTCACATACTTGAATATAGGTTTTGTATAAACGTTATGTTCAGGCAATGCCACTGAATTGTCAAACACTGTAACCTTGTTGATATAAAAAATAGGGCCACCCAGTTTGTTCCACCACTGTAATGCAGATCTGTGTTAGAAACAAGTTTGCGGAGTCTTTCTACCCCTATATCCCCAGGTTCTCCTTTGTTTGGAAAAACACCTAAAAAGCATTTCTTAGCGTGTTTATGACAGCTTAAGAAGTCACATATCTGAACAGTGTCAATTTTACAACATTTTGAAGATCTTAAAGGGTTGCCTAAAATGTATTTCAGCTTTTAGATCTCCATTTTTTATCAAATTATAGTGGCCGTCATCTTCCATGTCAGGCATCAGATCGAAAGTAAATAGAGTGTAGCCAGCCCCATATCCTTCTCTTGATACAATGACTCCTGAGTCACGCAGGTGTTTCCCGGTTATCGAACCCAGACCAAGATATTCCCCAATAGAATTAGTTGTTCCAAAACTAGGTGTGTGCAGTTTTATAGGAATCACAGACTCCTTGTGGACCAGCACAGCTTAGTTGATGTCATAGTATAAGGAATTGAAAGAGTTTGCAGTATATAAGCCTCTAAAAGCAGTATTGTCCACAACACCAATGCTAATAATAGGCATATTTATACTTTTTGGTGCAAAACTGCACTAACTCAGTTTTGTACCAAAACGTTTAGCACTGGCTTGCGCCATTCCTGAGCACCAGCCGGGCACCATCTTTATGGAATGGCGCAAGCCGGTGCAAACAATAGGCTAGCGTAAAAAAAAATGACGTTAGCCAGGTGGGGCTGGCGGTATGGAAGAAGGGGGTTTGGCAACAAAAAATGACGTTAGGCTGGTTAGATTAAAAAAAGATGACTGTAACCAGCCTAGCATCATTTTCTGATGCAAAACCATCCATACCACATTACTCCTGTCTTAGAAAAGACAGGAGTCATGCCCACCACCCCAATGGCCAGCACAGGGGACCACTGTCCCCTGGGAATGGCAATTGCACACTGTGCCATGCAGGGGACCTCAAGTTGGCCCCCCTCATGGCACTTTAATTAAAATAAAATACTTACTATAATTTGGAATTCTCTTGATGTAGGCGCTATATACATGTGTACATGTTATCACTTTGCCTGATAAGTTGTTCGCCGAGGGTGATGTTCACCTGGTTAAACATGGTTGCGATGTGGTAAGCAATCATTGCCATTTTTGCATCATTCGCTACTTTGAAATGGCCAGCTTTTACGATTTTACAGATAAGGTGCAGCAGCGTATTGTTGAGATCCAAATACATGTCCGTGGACCTGGACACAAAAAACTCTATTAGCGCCAAAGGCATCAAAGCGGCTATTGGTGTAATCTCCATGAAAAAACTGGTTTTGATGCTGGTCTGGGTGGGTTTTACAGAAAACAACTCTGGCACATTTACCTGATGCACAATGTATGAAGTCCATGTTTCGGGTTGTTGTGCTTTAAGAAATATTTATGCTAGTGTCCATTCTCTTCTTCTTTGAAGCTCTCTTCTGACTTACGAATCTTCTTTTGTGAGTGCTTTTCGAAGAGCACCATCTTTTTTTATAGGGAGCCAGTGGACTCCTGTGCTTTGAAGGCATTCACTTCCTTTTATTACGTGTGCAAGACTTGTACACCAGACCTGCTCCTTCTTTGGGTTGTTGATTCATGCGGACGACAACAGCAGATGTCACAGAACCCACCACATCCACTACAATGTTTGTAGCTGCCGCTTCATTTTGGGGTTTTGCAATTTTGTAGCCTCTTCTCAAGAACGGCATGTCTCTTCTAAAAAAAAACTACAGAAGAAACCCCCAAACTGACCCTCTACATAACAGGGGCCCATTGAAAGTATGGTGGTGGTCCTCTATATCCAGCCTGGTTTCTGTAATAATCCCTATACATTGGGGGATTGCAGTATGTTATCATCATCACCATGATGACTTCTTAATAGTCGCTGTCACATCCCAGCCTTAAATGAAGCTTAACAATAACTTTCGTGTATTTAAAGAACAGCTGTTTAGACTGGTCGTCGAAGATCATGATCAAAAAGTGTCAAAATAGTTTTTAGAAATTGCGACGTAGTCGGGTTTGTTGTATTGCAGATTAACCATCATATAATCTTTACCATTCACCTGGAACCATTTTAGCAACAATGAATGACTATCACTGATCCTCTGCGGCTCTACAATGTCGGTGTAGACAAACCACTGTTAATATGGAGGCATGACGTGTCTGGTTCCACTTGGCTTTTATGTACTGTACTGTTTCTAAAACTCTTCCTAATTTCTCCATTCAGCTAAATACGGTATCAGGATTTTTGAGCCTTAAGAAACACCTTCCTTCTAACGTTATCTAACACTAGCTGAATATTCATATACATTTCAGTGTTGGCTATGGATTTGTTGATGGCTTTGACCACTGCAGCAACAGATGGGTAATAGGAAAGCAGGTGTGGATGCTCAAAAGGTCCTGATCACGCTTTAAAGTAAATTTGGCCTTGGGCATTGAAAATGTGTTCCATGTTCTAGGGTATTGGATTTCTGATAGAGCTACCTCCCAGTCCCCTTCCAGGTCCAAAGCTTTAGCCAGTTTCATGGTAAAATTAGAAATTTGATTGTCAGGAAACGTCCTTTGAGGCTTTGGATGGCAGAGTAATGTAATATGGTGTTGTCGCAATCTTTATGCATACAAAGAGACCTCCCCATGCTCACACACCCTGCAGGGAGCTGACCAGCACCCAACTATTACATTTCTCAGGCCAACCCCTCCATTTGACAAAGGCCTGCCTGTTAGCCCCCTACCTTTCTTTTTTAGAATTTTTTCAAACATGTACACCTTGTGCAGATCGTCAGGTACCTTTTGTCACACCCCCTTGTAAAAAAACACCTGACATAATTTTCCTGTAAATACACCTGTAAATATATGCATCCTCTTTAAGCTCCACACTTTCCACTATAAATATCTTGTTGTTAAAAGTCTGCTGGTAACCCTTCTTAAAGTCCCCTTTTGACTTTGAAACCCTAATATGATCAGCTTCTTTTCAAATAGGCTTTTTTACACCTTCAGCGATCCGGCACCTGTTCAACATTCCCAGACCTTAAATGAATTATCTAGTGTTACCTCTATGGTAGACATTTTGATGGTTCTCTGGTAACTGGTGCGATAAACATCTATAAAAGTTTGTAGAAAATCTTTGTATCAGTACATGCGGTAGGCAGTGAAATATCTCCACATCTTATTCTTTAAAGTTCTGTTGAAACGCTCTATCACAGCTGCTTTTACATCCGTGTGGGTTACAAAATGATGAAGAGCGAGCATGCTGTTTTAATAATTTCTAAAACAATATGTTTCAAAATTATTTTCCTGTGTTTTTTTGTTGTTTTTTAGGCATTCGACCTTTCCTGAAGATGGCTTTAAAGGCGTCTGTGATGTTAGTCCCGCTTTTATCGCTTGCTGCAGCTGCATAGGCGTTCTTATACAATGCATCGATGACCGATAATATGTATCAAGCTCCTTTATTATGCTTTGTTATATCTTGAAGACTGATTATGTCTGCCTGCCATTGCTAATCTATTTTCACATTAACGTTGGTAGGTCTCCTCTTAAAATGCTTCCTGTTTACCGGCTCATTTTCAACTAGAGCTGTTCTAAACAGCCCTTCGGCGGTCCCGAAGCTACAGACCCCTTTTGTATCATAATAAAGCTTCCTTAACCCGTCCACCAACATGTTATCAGCCTCTACAACTCATGAAATGAAAGATGCTTGTTTTATGTAAGAACATTTTATTAAAAAGAAAATTGTTTAGCAAAAAATTAACATGTCATTCTTTACAGTTACTTGGTACACATCTTATCGTAGTTGTTGGAGACTTTGCTGTTTCTTCACTACGTAAATGTAGTATGACACATGCTACATACATTACTAGGGGTCAGGTCGCTAATCAGCCTCAGCATTACAAGTTTTGTTATTTTTACAGATATACACTCAAAGGCTTTAGACACGATTTCCCGCTCACCCCTCCTATAACTTTGTACACTCAGGTAACTTACGGCATTCAAAAGTTCGTAGATTTGTAGGCGAGACAATACAAAACCTTTATTTCTGAAATAATCTTCGGTCAGAAGCTCCAAGGTGCTGCGAAACCTGGTTATTGGTGATAGTGTAGGAAAGTACCATCTTGCCTGGCATGTTACCCCCATTTTTAAAATGTATTTAAGTTTGTTTTTGCCTGTCTCACTGGGGTCCTGCTAGCCAGGACCCCAGTGCTCATAGTTTGTGGCCTGAATGTGTGTACCTGTGTACTGTCTAACTGTGTCACTGAGGCTCTGCTAACCAGAACCTCAGTCCTTATGCTCTCTCTGCCTTGAAAATTGTCACTATAGACTAGTGACCATTTTCACCAATTCTAATTGGCACACTGGAACACCCTTATAATTCCCTAGTACATGGTACCTGGGTACCCAGGGTATTGGGGTTCCAGGAGATCCCTATAGGCTGCAGCATTTCTTTTGCCACCCGTAGGGAGCTCAGACAAATCTTACACAGGATTGCCACTGCAGCCTGAGTGAAATAACGCACACGTTATTTCACAGCAATGTTTCTCTACACTTAGGTGACTTATAAGTCACCTAAATGTCTAACCTTCACTTGCTGAAGGTTAGGTGCGAAGTTACTAAGTGTGAGGGCACCCTTGCACTAGCAAAGGTGCCCCCACATAGTTCAGGGACATTTCCCTGGACTTTGTGAGTGTGGGGACGCCATTACACATGTGTACTACATATAGGTTAATACCTATATGTAGCTTCACAATGGTAACTCCAAATATGGCTATGTAACATGTCTAAGATCATGGAATTGTCCCCTCATGCCAAATCTGATATTGGGATGCCAATCCCATGCCTTCCCGGGGCTCCACCATGGACCCCGGGTACTGCCAAACCAGCTCTCTGGGGTTTTCTCTGCAGCCTCCGCTGCTGCCACCGTACAGACAGGGTTCTGCCCTCCTGAGGTCTGGGCAGCTGAGTCCCAGGAAGGCAGAACAAAGAATTTCCTCTGAGAGAGGGTGTTACACCTTCTCCCTTTGTAAATAGGTGTTAAGGGCTGGGGAGGAGTAGCCTCTCCCAGCCTCTGGAAATGCTTTTAAGGGCACAGATGGTGCCCTCCTTGCATAAGCCAGTTTAGAGAACCCCCAATCCCTGCTCTGGCACAAAACTGGACAAAGGAAAGGGGAGTGACCACTCCCCTGTCCATCACCACTGCAGGGGTGGTGCCCAGAGCTCCTCCAGTGTGTCCCAGAACTCTGCCGTCTTGGATCCAGAGATGTGAGGGTACTCTAGAGGCCTCTGAGTGGCCAGTGCCAGTAGGTGATGTCAGAGACCCCTGCTGATAGATGCTTACCTGACTAGGTGGCCATTTCTCCTCTGAGGGCTATATAGGGTCTCTCCAGTGGGCTTTTCCTCAGATAACGACTTGCAAGAATTCACCAGAGTTCCTCTGCACCTCTTTCTTTGACTTCTACCAAGGATCGACCGCTGACTGCTCCAAAACACCTGCAAAACTGCAATAAAGTAACAAGAAGACTACCAGCGACATTGTAGTGCCTAATCCTGCTGGCTTTCTCAACTGTTTCCTGGTGGTGCATGCTTTGGGGGCTGCCTGCCTTCATCCTGCACTGGAAGCCACAAAGATATCTCCCGTGGGTTAACAGAATCTTCCCCCTGCTTCAGCAGGCACCAAACTTCAGCATCACTGGTACACACTACACTAGCCTAGGGGTCCGTTCGTGGTTCGCATTCCACTTTCTTAGTATATGGTTTTTGTTGCCCCTAGGCCTACTGCATCGTATTGTATTCTACAGTGTTTGCACTATTTTTCTAACTGTTTATTTACCTGATTTTGCTTTGTGTGTATATTTTGTGAATTTTAGTTACCTCCTAAGGGAGTATATCCTTGGAGATATTTTTTGCCAGATTGTCACTAAAATAAAGTACCTTTATTTTTAGTAACCCTGAGTATTGTGTTTCTTATGATATAGTACCTAAATGATATAAGTGGTATAGGAGGAGCTTTGCATGTCTCCTAGTTCAGCCTAAGCTGCTCTGCTGTAGCTACCTCCATCAGCCTAAGCTGCTAGAACACTACTAATCTACTAATAAGGGATAGCTGGACCTGGCACAAGGTGTAAGTACCATCAGGTACCCACTATAAGCCAGGCCAGCCTCCTACAGATAGTCTTAACTCCAGTGTATGAAATTTGTACGTGCTCCAGTAGTCATCCATTGTAAGTTGCCACACATTGATACACCTTTTGGCGATACACTTGTGACTGTCGCACTACATCGCTGTGGGTGGCTCACAAAGTTTCAGATAATGCAGAGTTACAGGGTGTATTTCAGCTATTCTTTCTTTAACCAGCACATATACCAATCTGGCAATAAAGGAGTCCTGGGTGTAACTCATAGGCATCTTGTGTAGCGACATTCTGATGCTTGTCCTAAAAGTGAGTACGTATGTAGCATTAAATATCTGCTACCGTTGCACTCAGCATTTTTTAAAACAGTCTTCAGGGGGCTAAAGACCAGTTTCTTCTATTTTTAAAATAAATATTGCACATGTGTCTTTTTATGACCCTTTCTCTCATCCTACTATCAAAATATGTACACATCCTTTGCATATGCTTGAGTTTTGGTCAAGTATCAGATCTCTTTGAGCGTTGTTGACAAGATCTTAATCATATCAGGGTGGACAAATTCTTGTGCTCAGATAGCCCATACACCAACTTTTACAGCTTATATACCTTGTATGGGTCTAGCCTGCTACATATATGGCAGATTGTTCTTGAGATGTATGAGTTGTGTAGACACTCAGGAGCCTCCTTCTGTGGATCATTCATTTTATGACCATAACAAAGGTTATAATAGTCACGTTGTTCACAACTGTTGCAGCAAAATGTTTAACAGGCCATATGGCATTGTGGGGGACACCTTGAGTTTCCTTTTCAAAATCGGTACTATTTTAGGTACAAACACATTTCTTACACAGTTCTTTGTTTTGGTTTGTGGAACTTTCAGACTTTTTTGAACAGCATAAGCAGTAAAGAGTTACGCTGTGAATCTTTGACGGTGGCCCCTTTACTATTGCTCTTTTTTCTGCGGCTTCCTATGGGTCAAAAAAGAAAGAAAGACAAACTATTCATTAAAAATAAAATATCACTGTATATACGTTAAGCGTCCATTGTTTTTTTTTTCACACTAACCTGCACGATGACAGCCTCCGACCAGTTTCCTCCAGAAACCCCATATCTTCATAGACCAGTGAATTAGGAGGGGCTATAGATTCTTCAACATCTTCAATGTTGATGAAATTGTTTCTAACATTTAGTTGAACGCATGAGGTGTCGCTGCCACTGCTGTCGTCCTTAATTGGGAGTATTAGCTGCAGTAAATGCTTGAAGCCAAGCTTTTCAAGCCGATTTCAGAGGTCCTCTTGAAAACTTGTAATGTTGTAACTCCCATCCTTAGGGACACCTTGCTGCGTGTTCTCATCCAATACTGATGGTGTTTGGCTAAGATAATATCTATTAATATTGTTCAATCCACCATCGGAGAGGGTTGTATCTCTTCATAATGGCAGAACAATCTCTTTAGGATGGGGCTCCTAGGTTTGGCATAGGCTGCTCAGGAGGCTCCTTATATGCATTCTACAGATCAAAAAGGGCAATCTCCAATCTCCTCCACAGCACATCACAGACGTCTGCTCTCCAGGGGGGCTCTGATTAATTGAGTGTTGGTGCATAACCCTGACCATGTGGTAGTAACCTGATACATGTCTAACACATGTTCAGATGATGTCACAACCACCTGACCCCACCTACACCTATGTAAGTTCCAGGGAGGGCTCTCAGTTATTGATGACATCACTACTAGGGGCAGGGCACCTGTTACTTTTGAGTTTTATGAGCAAAGTTATCCCAGTATTCTACTGCAAGGATCGCAAATGTTGATTATGATGGAGCTTCAATTAATGCTTTATGTCACAGTAGTCATGAAAGCTGACTTCTTTCACAATTGGATGGTGAAAAAGGATTCCAGTCCTTGGCCTGTCATAAGTCATTTTAGTGAGACTACCCTCTTTGTATCTTTCTTGAATGTGCCAGTTGTGTGTTTCTAGTGTGCTATAGTATATATTAGCCTTACCGCAAACTGTACAAAGTATAATACACTGTGTATGTCACTAAGAAGAACACAGGCATGTTTAAAGTTGCACTGTTCATCACAGATAGACAGATTTTGCTAGCTTTTAATGCTTCCCAGTTACTACTTTTCTCTTCATTAATTCTAATCCAAAGTTAATTTATGCAGTAGAAACTCAGCTATATTTTCTCCATTAATAACAGCACAACCCATCTTCTATTGTTTGCACCTGATGATCCAACAGTAACAGTATAAAAGTTAACCAGCGCCTGTCCTGATCCAGAGAGTTTTAACAAAACAATAAAATGTGAGACCCATATCTCCATTGTTGTTGTTTTAGGACAATTACTTTGTCAGTCTTAAGTTTGAAGTGCCTGCCATAGCTCATAGCAAATAAAGTAGGGCAAAGATGTCAGAATTTCAGAAAATAATTTCTTATTATTGGACAAGCTTCAATGGAAAAAAACACCAGGACCACTAATGAGACCAAATGAACAGAACACTAAATCCGGGGACCACTTTTGTGGGAGATATAGATATATTTGCTGGCAGCAATAGTTATTCTTGCTGGGAGCTCATACACCATAACACTTTGTGCTACCTTTATCCATGTTCACCACATAGCCATTGTCAAAGAAGCACCTATGATCCTACAAGCCCAAGTCTGGAGATGCCAGGCTGCTGATCCTGACTGCTTGCTACCACCCTGTGGCAGCTAATGCTCCATATGGTGAAGCTTGCAGCTTTGTTACTTCTGCAGGGGTTTAGCCATCCCTTACAACTGCAGCTGGTGGAGGCTAACAAGGGAGACTCTGCATTGTTAGTCCCTTGCTTAATTTAATCTGTGGATCTTGTTCTACCTGACTTTGTCCCCAGTTTGAAGTCCCATTCAATGCTTGTTTTCATGCCTAGCCCTGTATTATCCTAGAGTGGCCCATTCCAACATATGCAATGCAGATCCTTGCCTCAACCAAGACATCAATGGCCCCATTCACTGCTGTTCTCTTCTATCCTACCAGTGGGGTGAACTTACTGCCTATCCTGTCTCCTATGATGTCAATGAGATGAAAAACTTGTAGACAAGCAATCAATCAATCAATCAATCAATCAGTATTTGTTGAGCACAGCTTATCACCCCAAGGGGTATCCAGGAGCTGGGGTGTGACTCTGCGTACTGATGGCCTCTCTTCAAAGAGCTGTGTCTTGAGCTTCTTCCTGATGATGGGGAGGGAGTGTGTGGTTCGAAGATGGAGGTGGATGTCGTTTCAAGCTTTGGTGGTGAGATACTAGAAGGAGCGGCCTCCGTAGCGACTCCGGTTGATGCATGGGATGTGTGTAAGGGCAAGGGAGAACTCTGTGGATTGGTGGATGATCAGCCTTTGGTTATTGTGTTTGGGTCCGATGTTGTGGAGGGTTTTGAAGGTGAAGTTCAGGACCTAAAATTGGCCTATCTTATGTACTGGCAGCCAGTGTATGCTTCTGAGGTGTGGGTTGATGGTGGTGCATTTAGGAAGTTCTAGTATGAGTCTTGCTGCAGAGTTTTCTTTAGTTTGGAGGTGGTTGAGGAGTTGCATGGTGGTTCTGATGCAGACTGTATACCCGTAGTCAAGTCTGCTGGTGATTACGGCTTGGGTTACTGTTCTACAAGTGCTGATGGGATGCCATCCAAAAACGTGTCTTAGCATTTGGAGGAGGAAACTGGCGGCAACAGTGTTTATCTGTTACTGGAATGTGAGTTTCTTGTTGACGATAATGCCTCGGTTGCGGTTGTGGTCCTTTGGGGTTGGGGGTTGTCCTAGAGCAGTGGGCCACCAGGTGTCATCTCAAGCTGATGCGCTGTTTCAAAAAATGATCACTTCCTTCTTGTCCATGTTCAGTTCCACGCAGTTGGTTCTAATCCACTCAGCCACATTGCTTATGGCAATGCAGAAGTTAGCTCTCTGTGTGGCGTGGTCTTTGGAGAGTGATGAGTTAAGTGTCTTTGGCGTATGAGATGATGTTGAGTCTGTGGCTGCCGACAATGTTTGCCATAGGCATCATGTGGGAGTTGAAGATGGTGAGGCTCAGTGAGGATTCCTGGTGAATGCCACAGATGATGTTCTTGTGCCCTGAGGTGAAAGCAGGTAGGCGGATTCTTTAGGTGCATCCACTAGGGAAGGAGTGGATTTATTTGAGTGCGTTGTTCTGAATTCTGAGGTGGTGGAGTATGGATATAAGAATGTGGTGGGATACGGTGCAGAAAGCTGCTGCGAGGTCAAGGAGGATTAGGGCTACTATTTATACACGGTAAAGGAGAGTTCTTATGTCATCCTTTGTACGATCAAGGCAGTCTTGGTGCTGTGGTTGGCGCAAAAAACTGCTTGAGAGGGGTCCAGGAGATTATGTTGTTCTAGGTGTTCAGAGAGATGTCTCTTTATGGCTCTTTCTTGGACTTTGGCAGGAAAGGGTAGCAGCAATATCGGGCAGTAGTTCTTGCGCTCACCGGGGTCGGTGGATGGTTTCTTCATGAGTGGATTTTTTTTTCTGCATGCTTCAAGGTGTCGGGGATGGTGGCTGTAGAGATGGAGTCCTTGAGGATGGGGTGAGGGAGCTGCTGATCTCTCTCTGCCCCAAGTTGAAGATGTAGTGTGGTTACAGAATATTGGGTGATCCCGTGTGTGTCATGCTCATGATGGCAGATGTTTGCTGAGTTGTTGGTGAGCTTCTAGTTGGTGACCAGGTGGCTGTGGTTCATCGGTCGAAGTTAGGAGGTGGTCGGGGATGGTGGTTTCTGGGGAAAATCTGCTGTAGAAGGTTTTTATTTTGTTGTGAAAGTAGTCTGCCAGATAGTTGTAGAGGGACTGGGAGGGGTTGATTTTGTTCTCAGTGGCAGCAGGGCAGGAGAACTCTCTCACAATGCTAAAAAGCTCTTTGGAGTGGTTGGTGCTCTTCTCAATGCAGTTGATCACAGGGCCCCTTTTTTCTTCCCAGAGGTGGTGATGGTATTTGTTGAAGCTGGCTTTGAAGGTGGACCGGTTTTTGCTGGGACCGCATCACCTTTCTTTTCTTTTGCATTATCTCTTCAGTGCATGGACCTCTCCTTGCATGCCATCCTATGCTCCACAGCTACTGTACTTGACATATAAGACTGGTGCTCTCATTATGCAACGCGTGTCCAAGAAGGACCAAGTACCCCTACCAAACCGTCAATGGAAGGCAGATCCGAGCAGATCATTTGAGTACCTTGATATGTTGGCTGGATGTTGCTGATATGTTATTCTGTGTTGGGTGCTAAAGCTGCCTCTGCCATAGTAATATCTTTCACTGCCTTTCTTATAGATTATGCTGGTTAATACCCTACCATAATACATGCACATATTGCTCTTCCATAAGTGCCAGTGAATGCCGGGGGGTGTACTAGTAAATGAGTGGTGTGACATATTTAATGATGATGTATTTGATCCATTTTCCCTTCTGTTCTTTTGGCTTAGCGGTGTAGTGACTGAATTGGAACTGTGCCATGTTCATTTTGCTCAGCAGTAGGAGGCATGCTCTCATTGTGCTACTTTGCTTCTGTTACTTTGTTTTGTGTTTTGTTTCCTCCCATGTATGAAATTAGCAATTGTACTTTGACAATTTGTTGGTTATACTAGAGGTGCTGACTACTATGACGTTGCTCACACTCCATAGAAGCTCACCTTGATCAAGTTTATGTCCTGAATGTTGCATTATCACAGATTGCGGCTATCAATAATACCATTAGGAGTCAATGCATATTTCCATTTCTTAAATGTGAGACGATCCAAATTGAATTTGCGCATCTTCTACATCTTCCACGAATCGTGTCTACTCTTTTCAGCAACGCTTTCCTGTTAAAATACTTTCCTACAGAAAAAAGCACAAATGCAGGAGGAAAATGTGAACTGAAAAGGTATTGGAATCAGGAGTTACATAAGGTAGTGAAATGCTCATTCCAGGACCCACATATTACTCCCAGTTATGCCCCACCCACCTATGGTGGATGACATACTGACCAGAATCAGCAAATCCAGGCCCCAAATCCCATCCAAGAATCGGCCATTTAGGAGGGGACCCCTTAGATTGAATAAGGGGTTTCTCTGTAAATATGTGCACATGCACACAACAGAATCGGGACATGAGTTTTGCAAATGTATCATCTATGTCACGGGAACAGCCTCAGTGAGCTGGATAGTAAGATGTGTATTGAAGTATAATGATGGCTTTATTTTGCCTCTTTTCTTGGGCTGCTTTGAAGGTGTGCTTTAAAAATACTGGCTTTTCACATTTGTTCTTGAGGGCAGGTTGCTGCTGCACCTATCAATAGCAGTACTCAGATGCTGGGATACTCCATGCATTTTGTATTGACTGATATGACTGATTTTGCACAATTATCATTTGACTTACTCAGTATGAGCATCACAGCCCAGATTTACTAAGCACTTGTATTGGCCTTTTGTGTTGCATGTTTTCACCAGCAAAGAAATGCAATGCAGCACCTTGCGCTGCCCTGTGTTACCCAGCGTCAGGAAGGCATTACATGGGTGGTGAATGGGCTTTCCTGTGCATCCACTCATGTATTTTGATGCAAATCTAAATTTACTAAAGTCAATCAACCTGGGTTTGCATCCAAATCGTGCACCTACTATCCTAAGTGTGATAAAGAAAAATAAAGATATTCTTCAGCACACATAAGAGGAGGAATATGCCTCTAAAAGTTTTTATTTTGCTGGAAGGTATAACATCCAGCCCCAAGACATCAGTGCCTATAACACAAAACTATGGTACAAGGGTGTATTCGTCAGTACCAGCAGTCACAAGTGTGACAGCCCAGGTAGAGGTCTGATCAATGCTATATCTTTGTAAATATGGCACAGTTCCGATCTCTCCCCTTCACATAATTCAGCTCAGCAACTTGCCTTATTGCTCTGCCTTGTGCGAACTATTGGTAAATCTGGCCCCAAATTATTTATTTAATTGCCTGTTTATTCATTATACAGAAATATATGGTTCAACACATGTTTGGAACATACATACCATATAATCAATAAAGGCCAATGTAAAAAATGAAGGTAAAAAATAATTGGCTATATTGTCATACGCCTTGGTAGTCTCTGACAGCCTGATTCACAAAGGAAAACATACACATTTAAGTTTTCTATTTTTTAGTGTTCACAAAACTGCATTTTAGCACTCTGCAGTCCCGGCAGAGGAATGGACACATAGAAAGATAGGACATTAGAGCCTTTTTATGAGCGGAGTTCTCCCCCCCAACAGGGGCGTCTCTGCAGTCATAAATTTACTATTAAACTGCAGTTTTATAAAAACCAAAAAAAGAGTAGACTTACACAAACGTAGACGTTTACCTTTGTGAATTAAGCCCAGTGTATCATTCATCTATTTGTACCTATTGTATTAGATAGAAACACTAGTGTATGTTTGCATGTGTTAGTAAAAAGCAGAACTACCAGCATTCTCGCATTAATGATTGACTTAGTCACTTTCCAAGATTGTATGCTGAGAAAAGTTCAATTGCACACTGTATGTCCTAGAACGACCCTCACATTAAAATTAGTAGGAGATAAGTTCTTTAACTATCTCACTCTTCGCCTGAAAAAAAAGGCGGGATCATAAATATTAGGCACACAATCAGGAAACCTTTTTAAAAAGCAAATTTGATTGTTTTATCTCTACTTTTCTAAGCCTTGAAATATCCCAGATGCAGTTAGTGCATCATTCTTCAGATTCTTAAATCAATGTATCTCATTCACTTCTCATTGAGCACATTTCTATCTCCCCAGCACTGGACATTTGCCAAGTATAATCAGCAAAAGGGAAAGCTCTAAATATGTTCGGAAAGGAATGTAATTAGTTTTCTGCACGAGGCTTAACAATATCCCTCTGAAAAGGCATGGTTTAAAAGTGCATTGTTGGAAAGTAACTGTTTTGTAGTAATTATTTTTCTGATCTATTTTAATGCCAAAGGAAAACTTAAGATAACAGGAAATTGAATTTTTATGACTTGGGTATCATTCTGCATATGTCATTGGTGAATGTGTTCCCTACCTAGTCAATTTCCTTGCCAGTTTAATGAGTTTGGCCTTTTCCCGCTGAGTACAATAAGCAGGCTGCAAGTACGCCTCCATTCTGTGAATCTTGTGGGTTCCCATCTGTAACTTGATTGCAATTAATAGGTAAAAATGGCCTAGAGGGGTTTCAAATGTGTTAGTGCTTGGGAAATGGGAGCACCCCTGGAGTTAATTCTTCGAATATGTCACAACTCCCGAAGATATGTTTCAGAAAAAAAATAAAAATTGAAGGAAGCAGCTTAATTTATTTTCTTCTTCTATAATTTCCAACCACCTCAACATTAGCTTTCTACGGGCATGATAATTGGAGATGGTGTGCGTTTAATTCAGCAAAAGCATAGCCGCCATTTAATATACCTGATAAATTAAATGAGGAGCGAATGATAGACAGAACAATCAGATTTGTGTAGAACACACACGCCACGGGGTGTCTTGGTGTTGCTCATAATAATATGCTATATATATATTTTTAATTGTTGCCTATCAGTTAGTTTTGAAGAGGTGGGGGGTAATTCAATGGTGAGCCTGATTCAGGTCTTTTGCCTACTGAACCACAAACCACCATCCTGCTTTAGTAGATAGTTTAGAGAAAGGGATTCCAATGGGAAATCAGTTCTCCCTTTTTTTAGTCTCTGTCTGGAAGGTATTCTGAATAGATGAACTGTAAAGGCATAATTGGCATTAAAGTGTCAAATAGTTGTTTTAAAGTACCATACCACCGAGGCTACTACTGAGAGCTTCTAGCTTCTGCAACGCAATCTCTTCATTTAAAACACATTTCTACATATTCTTTTTCTGAATATTTCTGGCCTTCATTATGATTTTATTGCAATTACAGAAACAAAGGTCCTCATTATGAGTGTGGCGGGTTATAGACCGCCACATGCGCGATGGCGGTCAGATGTTGGCAATGTGAAGGCCCGACTGCCACATTACAATCCTGGTGGTCGGACCACCAGCTGCCAGGATCTCAGAACCCAGCTGTCTGGAGGATGGCAGAGGCTCTAATCTGCCAGGACAGAGCTGCACGCAGTGCTGCCAAAGGGATAACGACCCCCTTCTCTGCCAGCCATTTCATGGCAGAAGCACTACTTTAAAAAGGCTGTCAGAGAACAGGTGAAGGGGGCTCCAGACGGGCCACTGCACTGCCCATGCACGTGGTATGGGCAGTGCAGGGGTCCACCTGCCCAGCACTGTCACAATGTTGATTATCTGCTTTGCAGACAGTGAACAGTGCAAGGGTGCTGGTGCACCCTGCAGGCAACAGCATTCTCGCCGTACCGATTACGAGCCGGAGACAATGGTGTGGCCTGTTTCCCACTAGGCCGGCGGGCAGAAACTTAGGTTTTCCCCTGCCACCTAGCAGGAAAGCCATAATAGCTCTGGCAGGGAGGTCACCGCATAGGCGGCGGACAATCTATCAGGAGTTTGGCAGATTCAGTTTTCCGTCCGTCAAACTCATAATGAGACCCAAAATATGCAGCCTCTGATTAATGATATCTTGGAGTGTAGTAATAACCAGGTACACTATTAAAGCACTGTGGGAAAACTGGGCTTATTGCAGAAACCCTCTAATTTTTTCCCCGATGTTTTACTCATACTGGTGTTTTCCTGACTCCTATGGTGCCCTGTGCAATGCTAAACAGTCCCAGAGCCTGCGCTCTGATTAAACTTGTATATGCAAATAAGGCTAATTCTAATTGGCTGTACCAACCTACCTATAAGTCCCTAGTACTTAATAGGTAGCATAGGTAGTACACCCATGCACTGCAGTGGTGCCCAGTGTCATTTTAAAGGCAGGCCTGCCTTTCTGGCTATTTTTAGGTTAAAGTTAACCCCTAATTCTACTTTGAAATTCAAAGTACTTCCAAAGTCCTAAGCTACCTTAATTTTACATAAAAGTCACCTGTATGTTATGCCGTAAGTGCTACAAGGGTTGGGTGCAGTGTAACTATAAGCAGGGACTTTATAAAAGATGTTTCACAAAATCTTTTGATGGACAAATAGCCAAATCTGTTTTTCCCCATTGTTGTGAATGGGCTCAGTAGGCTAACACGGAGATACTTTATTTTAAAATATTGAAGTCTTTTTTTTCCCATTGGAGGAAAATAAACATAGCAAGTTTGGTATCAAATTAAAAGTTATAATAAATCCAACAACTTGCCACTGTTGAATGCGATATAACCTGGACAGGGAAAGAGTTTCAGAACTCTTGCTAAAAGTTACCAACTTCAGTCCTCAAGTGCCCTTCTCTGATTGGTCCACCTCTGGCAGCCTGAGACAAGCTACCTTAATGAGGAATGGCCTTGACTGAAACAAAGGAATCATCTGGTGGGAGGAGAACTGGTGCAGCAGATGGCAGACCAGGAAGGGGGTAGAGTGGCAAAACATTTTTTCAAAGGAGGGAAAGCCACCTGGGACAAAAACTAAACCTCCTCCAGCCACATTAGAACCCCAGTAATCAGATTAGAAGAGGGCTGGAAGGGGTTTGTTAAGGAAACTTAACTACACCAGTGGGTAGACTCAGCCAGATGGAACCTCCAAGGAGAGATTTTCTCCATGATGGATTTTTAAAGAATGTTGCTTTCTGGGATTGAGTTTTGCTACACTTTACAGGAAGTGGTCACCCCAGAGGGTGGGACCTTGTATCCCATTGGTCAGGAGTTCCCCCCTCTTACTAACCTAGGAGCAAGACTAAATATGCAGAGCTGCAAAGTTATTCAGAATCCATGCTGGAAGAAGGTACTGGAGAAGAAGGATTGCCCTGAGAAACCCCCGGTCTGCACCTGAAGGACTTCAACCTCAAGCACTGCACAAGCTGCACACTTTGGGCTTCACCACAAGAAGGTGTTTGCCTTGCTTCTGCAAATTCAGGAATGGACACCCTGTAAGCTATAGGTACAAAGGAGCTGACCAGAGTGTTGTGAATCAAGCCATGCAAAAAGAGCCCAGCTGACAATTGTTTAGCGGCCATTTGAGGATTCTGACCAAGTGTATTCTGGGAACTGTAGTCCCAGCTTCCAAGGAGCAACTCAGAACCTCTGGAACCTTGGACCATGTTTGTAGACAATTCAAGGACCCAAAAAGGAATACTGGAAGACGATCCAGAAGTTTGGATAAGTTTGAAGCAATTTTGTGAAAAAGCTCCATAAGTCTGCGACGTTGAACCGTGACCCAGCCTGAATTTCAGGTTCATTCCACTGAAGCTCAGGAGCTTTTCCCTGTTGACAAAACTTTCAGGAGTTGACTGCGACCCCGCGCTGAGCGAAGCTGATGACATTGTGTCGCAAGCTGGCCTGAAGAGGAGCCTCGTTTGATGACAAAAGAAAAAACTCCCAAAAGAGACTAAGGGCCTGATTACAAGTTTGGTGGTCCCATGACCACCATGCTGGCGGTGGCCGCCCAAGTGCCAGCAGTATGGCAGAGCTGACCATCATATTATTAGTTATTCAGTTGTACAAACAGAAGACTGCCAGCGGTCTGCGGCACCGCTAGGCAGCACAGACTGCCAGGGTCATGAGGAAGCTCAAACAGGCTGGAGGAGACAGTGTTTTTTTGGACCCATTATGAGATTGCACACTACCAATGTGACCATGGTGGTCCAATAACTATGTACCAGCTGGAAGAAATGGACAGTATAAAGAAAGACACTTGCCGGCAGCTGTGGAAGTCCATGGCCACCATGGAGCCATTCACAAACATCATGCCGCTGCTCGTCGAAAGAACACAAAATCAACGTTGATGTGGACACCATCAACTGTAAGTACACACACCTATCTGTATCATTAACCTTTAAAACAGCTTGTAGCACTGGCAAACACATCATGAGGTGGGTACACCATGGGTAGCAGGCACATGTGTCATACAATACACTCACTGATATACATCAACATGGACACACACACTACGCACACTTTAGCCAGCACATTCACACTGCACTGCAACACTACACAAATACACATGGTCACACAGCTTAGGAACAGGAGCACTGAAGGCTACACAACATTGTCACACACAGCAACAACAACACACATACAACACATACAATTACAGCTCAACCAACCACATTCCACACTGAACAGCGACTGCCCACAGATACAACACATATTTCTATTGATATGGCACACAACACAAACAACATCACCAGTAACCAGCCCTGCAAACACACATCACAGCACAATGGACTACATAAAACACAGAGAGACAACTACACCAAGAACAACAGAAGAACTGTACCTACACAATTGGGATGGGGCCATCTGGGACACACAGAGAAAGGGACTGCACTGGGACATAAAACACTTTGAACAGGACCCTCAAACAACATCTCCACAAGAAATGGCCCTACATGGGTCTTGGGGACAAACAATACCAAAACCAATTGTCATGAACATCTAAACAATGGGCAGGAAAAGTCAACAAAGCACATACAGTTCCTACTGCATGGGACATACCTCTACAGGAACCATTTGCAAATGGACACATGCACAGGCAAATGCAATAAAAGCTATCACAATTCAACACACTCCATGCCTGCACATACAAAACTCAAGAAGACACTCATCTCATGAATACATAAGCCAGGTCAGGGGGACTAGTGTAACACCATAGATGCTCACATTGGATATCACAATGTGCCGTGACACCACCATTGCAATCACACATACATACCAATACTCACAACACATACCCTTCTCCTGGGGGACAACAGCACTGCACACAAACTCAGATTATGCTAACAACAACAACTGAAGCAACAAGCAGGCTCAAACACACACAACTGCAGGCACACAACCAAAGCTACTCATGGACAACAGAAAGCTAGACAAGCATTTGTAATGCAAAGGGTCTTGCATTTGCTCGCGTTAGAGCTATTAGCGCTGTAAATTCCAAACCGGACTTTTCTTGCCCCATAAACTAATAATGAAAAGTAAAACAGTTTCACATATGCGAGCCGATGGTCACTGTTAGACTTGGCATCCTTGGTGTAGTCTCCCCTAACTTTTTGCCTCTGTTTTACAGGTTGTTGATGTATGCTGGACTCTGTTTTTACTGTTTTTGTTACTATTTCTTTTCATTTTTTCAGAGCAGGCAGTGATCCATGGAACAACTGCCTGCTCCGAAAAAGTATTTTATTCGCATGCATTCACAAAGGGGAAGGGTGGGACCCTTTCCAATATGCGAATGAGTTAGCACTAGTTCCAAATTGGTGCTAACTGTGATTGTTTTGTGACCACATTCAAGGTCACAAAACAATCCTACATCACACTGCGACTCGCAATTAGAAAAGGAATGGCCCTTCCCAATTACGACTCGCAAACCATTTTTGCGATTCGGTAAATAGATTACCAAATCACAAAATAGGGTCTGTATAACGCAAAATGCTTTTTTCTCATCACAGAAATCGGGCTTTTGCGATGATAAAAAAGCTTTGTACATGTGGCCCTAAGACTTTTATTCTTTGAAAATTCATAACGTAACTTGTGTATTTTTGTTGTTTTGGTCTTGTTTTGTTTAGATAAATATTACCTAGTTTTCTAAACCTGTGTTGTGTCATTTTGTAGTGTTTTCTCTGAGTTACTGTGTGTGTTGGTACAAATACTTTACACATTGCTTCTGAAGTTAAGCCTGCTTGCTCGTGCCAAACTACCAAGAGGTTAGTGGGGGTTTACTGACGGTGATTCTCCTTTACCCTGACTAGGATGAGGGTCCTTGCTTGGACAGGGGGTAACCTCACTGCCATCCAAAGACCCCATTTCTAACAGTTGCTATGAGTGTGAAGGAGACACGGAAAAGGAAACAGAAGTTCACACACAGTGAAATTTATTGAATTGCAGTTATCCATGTTACCGGCAAAAGTGCAATTATCCATGTAACCAGCAAAAGTGCAACTATCCATGTAACAGGGTCGATGTCATGCAAAGGGCTCGATTTCTGCCCAGTGAGATCGCGCTGCACAGGAAATGAAAAGGTAAAGTAGTCCAGAAACCAGCTGAAACCACGGAGCCTTATATGTTTTCAGTAGCATACCGATGTGCTCGAGGATTGCTAAACACCGGAAAAGGCATGTCGTATAAATGCCCTTCAAAAATGGAATCAATCAGTTTTTAAAAGCAAGCCCACAAACTAATGAAATTGACGAGCATGACATGGGCGTGGTTAGAAGCCCACAGAGAGATTACAACATGGTCCAGAGTGCTTGCGCATGTTCGGAAAAGGAATTGCAGGACAAAGGTGTACCCAAAACAAAACAACTGTTGGGTTTATTAATAAGAAATAGTAAGATTGTCCAAAGGCCATTGGCCAGTCCATGATTTTTGCCAATAATGGCAAACATTTTGCCCTAACTTGACTCCTGACTGTCATGCAACCTCTAGGGGGCAGGCATGCACCTCAGGGATTATCAGGGGTGGATTGGATTTGGTAGGGGGTTGTGCTGGGGAGGGGTAGTTTTCTTCTTGGGAGGACTGGGCTTCTATTTGGATGGGGTGGGCTTATTTGGGTAGATTAATGGCTACTTGTAGGGGGGGAAGGGGAGGCCTTGGAGGTGGAAGGGATGTACTGGGAGCTGGGAAGGGTCCTTCTGGGTGCGGTTTGGGGGGGAACAGAGGTAAGCCAAGGTCACACAGGAACAGTTTTTTGGAAACACAGGGATGGTCATCAGAAGGGTGACAGTATTTGGAGGTTGAAAGAGTGGTTGCATGATGTGTAGGTGTGGATGTCTAGGGTGCATGCTTATGTGAGGTATGCTTGAGTCTGGTGGGTGTCTGTTGGGTGGGTGAGTGAAGGTGTTTTGTGTCTTGGGTTTAGCGGTGGAGGTGCTACTGGATGCTGTGGTTGTCTGTTGGGGTGGTAACTGTAGGTATGGTGGATGTGGTGGATGTAGGTCTGTCTTTAGTTGTGGTGCCTGCAGGTGTGGTGCTTGTGGTGGGTGTCTGAGGGTCTGCTGGGGTGGTGTCTGCAGGTAGGATGGGTGTGGTTGCTGTGTCAGTGACTGTTGCAGTGATGTCTCTAAGTAGGCTTGAGGTTGTGTGTGCGATGCTGGGGATCTAGGGTATCAGGGGGAGTTGTGAATGTTTCTGTGTCTGTGTGTGGATGTTGTTTGCATGCCGGTGTGTCTTGTGGTACTTCTGTTGGTGTGTGTTGTGTTGAAGTGGATGCATGAGGTTCTGTTTAGGTGCTTTGGGTAATTAGGGAAAGGGGGATTTGGATTGGGAAGAGGGAGGTGAAGGGGGGGTTGGAAGCTGGGGGGTGACTGGCTGCCATCAGTGTGGAGGCCAGTGCATGAAAAGATCTATGTAAGCCAGACATTGCACCATGAATGCCTTCCAGGAATGCATTAGTCTGCTGTAGCTGACTTACCAATCTCTGAATGGCATTCACAATAGCAGTCTGACCCACAGAGATCATTCTCAGGAGGTCAATTGCTTCCTTGCTGAGGGCAGCAGGGGTAACAGGGGCTGGGGCGGAGGTGCCTTTGGCAAAGGAGATGCCCACCCTCGGGTGAGTGGGCATGGCTAACTGGGTGGGGAGCAACAGGGTGGGCATTGATAGAACAGGGGGTGTCGGACAATGATGGTACTGGGGAAGTCCCCAATGGGTCTGCCACCAATAGGGAGTTGCCACAGGAGGAGGAATCCAAAGATGAGGATGTAGATCCCGTCTCCCCGTGGCACTCCCCTAATCCTCCAGGCCACTGGGTCCCTCTGTGTCAGTGGTATCTTGACCCAAGGTCCCATGGCCAGATGTTTCCCTACTCAGCTGTGCACTGTCTCCATTACCTGCCTGTGCAGATGCTGCAAAAAATGAGAAATAGGGTCATAACATGTCCATGATAACACCTTAGTCAAAACTCAGATTAACAAACAATACCATCATGTTAAGTAGGCTCCATCAAAATATTTCACCAAAATTGCACTTTCATGTGCTATACCATATCAATGCATGCCATCTGGACTTAAGAAAGTTACTCACAGGATAATCAGCATCCCAGACAACTAAAAGTGCATGGCTACATTCTTGCAACCACAATGACCATACAACAACTAGGTGACCTCTCCATCCTCACACCTGTGCAACATACAGCAGACCTCAGTTCACTTGCAGCCAACAGTAACTCCCTTTCTAAAGTCACTTACCATATTTCACACACAAGTTTATGCACACATCTATTTTGCACAAGCATGATGTACAACCAATTTGAGATGATGCCAAGGAAAACCAGTTATCTCAGATACAAAAGGGACATTTATTGGAGTAGATGACATAGAAATACCCATGTTATAATAGACACATTTCAACAATGTGCAGCTCAAAAAGTGAAGCCTGTCCCAATAGACTCAAGGGAGTAGTGTCAATGTCACTCAGATAGGCCTCACATGTGTCATGGAAAAGAACAACATTGATGTCAGGTCCAATATGTCAGAAAGAAAAGTCTCCAGAATACACTCAACAATAGGCCAGTCAGCCCCAGGATAGTCACCACTAATGCCTGACACACATTTCAAAGACATTAACTGAGGGTGTCTGTGATACACATCTGTACCTTGAATGTTAGAGAGACACAGAACTTGCAATAAAAAATAGAAGGACTCCAATCTGTTTCCCAATGAGAAGGAACATCACTATCCACACCTTAGACATGCCAACCCTGGTATCTGTCTGTGGATGAATACCTGTACCCAAACACATGTGAAGCCAACATCACTGCAGGTCACTCCATGATGCATCACTACAGTCAGAAAACAATCCTCAATCATTCAACATGTACAGTGCACTTTTTCACAAAATGCTGCATCAAGGGCACAGATAAACACAGAGTGGTGCCACAATCTGGGCCTACATGTCATGTCCCTCATTGCAATTGCAGACCTAGATGACAAATGACATACTATGATGCATAAAGGTATCTTTCAGACAATAAACAGTACTTGCACAACTCTGTCTGTGGCACGGCCTGAAATGGATCAGCATTGAATATGTACTATTCCACTAACAGATTTCCATGCACATAAATGTGAGGGAATACACATATCATCCCATGAACATGTGTAGAACGTGCATGAAATTGCACAATAAGGATGTTTCCCAAAGAAAAAAGGACACATGATGACATGAAGACACAAGGGATGTTGGCTACAGTTATGGAACATAATTCTACTCAATGGGCAGCCAACCACTTAGCAAGAAAAGTAGTTTGCTACATCCGCAAACCATTAACCATGTAAGCCATGTCACATCTATGTTGGGCACATCACAGACTACAGTGAGGCACCAGCACACAACATACCCTAGAGAAAACGTGCTTCTGGGTGGCGGATCTCTACATTCACAGATTCCCAGACACATGGAAGAGGACAGTAATCCATAACCTGCTTATCTATTATCTGTGGCTTTCAGGGGAAGTGATCTGTGGGTCAGAAATTACGCCCACTACAGTAACAAAAAATCCATGAAATATCACTGTACACAGCCATTTGTGGTCCCTGCAGAGAAAGTTGTTTGAGGATTCCCCCCAGGTTTGTACCAGATCCCAGGTTCAGAAGGCAAGGTAGACCAGTGTGATACACATGTCAACACAAACAATCTCCCATCTACTGTGTGACACATGGCTCATCCCTAATGGTCAGGGGGAGCAGTCAGTAGCCCACTCAATCACCTGACACAGGGACAGGCAGGGAATTGCTGTCTACCTACCCCCTTGTGGCTGCTGTGCTGCCCTCAAACACCCATCCAGCTCCTGGTAGGCTACTGCCAGAATGCAGGAAATTAGAGGGGGTCATGGTCCAACGGGCACCCTGCCCACATTGGGAGGACAGCCCCAGCTGAGCTTCCTCAATCTTCCGGGCCCAGCATCTCATGTCCTTCTACCTCATTCTGCTGTGGGCTCTCAGCCAGCTGTGGACTCTTAGAGTCAACACCTTTTTTTACAGTGGATCTCCAAATCCCTTTCTTTTGATGGGTGTTGATCTGCATGGATACAAAAGGAAAAACAAGAAATGATGTCCACATGTCCCATCCAAAATGTCTGACTCACACATAGATCAGTACATAAAGCTGTGGACATTTATTTTTTGCCTAAACTGCCCATGTGTGCCACATACCAGCCACTGAGTACAGGGACATGACTCCAAACACTTCCCAATCTGCAGACCTATCCACCACCCTGCTCAGGCCTTCCACTGACTAGGTATGCCAACTGACATCTTGTGGTACATGCTTTAGCAATCTGACTGAGAGCTGAGGAACCATTGGACACATCACACCTTTAGCCATGAATGCATTAATATGCTCAGACTCTGTGAGAATGATTCCCTGCATACAGTTTCTACAGGCTACTGCCAGAGTACAAACTCAAACATCCCACATGGATAATGAGGAAGGGACTGGCATGCTGGGTATAGAAGGTGTTGAACCTATCCATGCATGGACATGTGGACTGACAAATGCATACTCATGCCACCTCAGGGGGGAGGGTTCTGTATCATGTGCCAGCGAACATGCTTCTGGACATATGTGTCCATTCTACTGAGATGGCATCCATCAAACAAAAGCATGCATTGTCTATTTTCTGCTATGTGACCAAGCCAATGAGTCACATATCATGGGTTTCCAGGATTCACCATACTGTCTTCACTATGAGACTATCATTTATGCAATAAGCCTGCACAGGACAAATATGACCTGTGTGATGCCGTGAACAGGCTGTGGGTGTAAGGGACCTCTCAGAGCTTGGAGACACACATTGACAGCAATGCCAAGTGCACATTATACACATAGGCCCTCATCCTGACCTTGGCGGGCGGCGGAGGCCGCCCGCCAAAGTCCCGCCGTCAGGTTACCGTTCCACGGTCGAAAGACCGCGGCGGTAATTCTGACATTCCCGCTGGGCTGGCGGGCGGCTGCCTTCAGGCCGCCCGCCAGCCCAGCGGGAAAGAGGCTTCCACGATGAAGCCGGCTCGGAATCGAGCCGGCGGAGTGGAAGCTGTGCGACGGGTGCAGTTGCACCCGTCGCGTATTTCACTGTCTGCGCAGCAGACAGTGAAATAAATTTAGGGGCCCTCTTACGGGGGCCCCTGCAGTGCCCATGCCAGTGGCATGGGCACTGCAGGGGCCCCCAGGGGCCCCGCGACCCCCCCTATCGCCATCCGGTTCCCGGCGGGCGGACCGCCGGGAACTGGATGGCGGTAGGGGGGGTCGGAATCCCCTCGGCGGCGCAGCAAGCTGCGCCGCCTTGGAGGATTCCAAGGGGCAGCGGAAAACCGGCGGGAGACCGCCGGTTTTCCTGCACTGACCACGGCCAAAGCGCCGCGGTCAGAATGCCCTGCGGGGCACCGCCGGTCTGTCGGCGGTGCTCCCGCCGACTCTGGCCCCGGCGGTCTAAGACCGCTGGGGTTACAATCACCCCCATAGTGTTGTCTCCCTACTAAAACCATTTACATACTCATCAAAGAAAGAACCACAATAAGCTGCATTTTCTCAAAGAGACCAGATTTGCTCACATGAATGGATATACTAGGGAGTAGGCACAGTGTCATAGTGCATAGTAAAAAAGACTCAACACCAGCCTAGACTTAGACCCATACTGGGAGATACACAGGCCGTGGTCTCTGCAGGCTGAGCAGACAGAACCCACATGGAGCTCCATTCCCTTCACTTCCATGCATTGCAGTACATCATGTAGCCAACAACATATTGGCATGTGGTGTGTGTGGCGACCTGAAGGGCAGAGTGAGTCAGGGTATGCCCTCAGAATAACGGTTTAGTTAGACCAGATGTGGTTTGAAATTTCACAGGCAAAATACACATAGCTCACACCTGACACATTCAACATGCCTACACAACTCATGCTGTCATGCAAATACATGTGGTCTCACATTGACAACATCCATGTGTCAAGTGATGTATGGGGTGGCTTTGATGTCCCCTGACCTAGTTTTGTGCATCAAACATAAGGTACAATAGAGTACATTCAAAACAGACACCTACACTAAAGTCTGAAGACCCAACATCTGTCAGTGAGCATAGTTACATGAGTATTTACTCTCCAATTGATGCCACACCGACTCCACCTCCATGGCCTTGACTTTACATTCTGGCACACATGGGCGTAATGTAACCCGTGAGGAGGGAAAATATGGTGAAGTACAGTGAAAAAAGTGGACATGAGGTACTTAACTGCTCCTCTGGTGCACAAGAGAGCTGCTCATAGAGGGGTAGGTCCTCCTCTACTAACTTCTCCAGCTCCCCTGGTGAGACGGCAGGGGCCCTATCACCTGTTGAATGTGGCATGATTGCTCCCAGAGGTGGTAAGCAGCAGCTCAGGTCATGGAGGTCTAGCTGGCAGCAGTGTCAGGAGTCAAGTGAGTGATTTTTCAGAACAGAGCGGTTACGTCCGCCATGTACGTGGCCGTCAATGCTGGCGGACACAGCCATTGGCCTGCGACTGGCAACAACTTTAACCTATGACTGTGTCTGCCTGCGTAGCAACCACCTACTGCCATGACGACTTCCACCGGAGGTCATGGGATGTTCATAATGTGCAGTGGAGTAGGTCAGTAGCCACCATTGTAGAGGCATGAAATGCAGTGTATGGCTAAGAAACATGTGTCTCATATCCAAAAATGTTGTTAATACCAATGATAAGTGCTTGTCTTGTCCTGTAATATGGGTCCTCAAGCTCGAGTTGGACACCATTTTTGTACATTGCTTAACTCATATGGCAACGTGCTGTGTGGCACAGACCCCTCAGTAATTTAAGTTTTGGGACATCAAGTCAAAGCCCAATGACAAGTATTATGCCCAAATTCTTGCTGTCCATATAGATGATGTGTACACATGTGTAGCATAGCAAGGGGGGGGCATTTTGATACTGTGTCATTGACAGTGGTATTGTATACTGTGTATCATGTCCTCAACTTATGACATGACTTGCCACAGTTTGTCCTTGACATGTCTATTGTATTTTGAAAGGGACAAATTGAGTGATGGATAAACTCATTACTTGTCCTACCTAGGTACACAAGGAGGGGATGGATTGTAGTGGATCCCATTTTGTTTTATTGGGAAACAGGGGTTCACTTAGCCTTCTGGCTTGCAGACCTGTGCCCCCATCTCCTAGTGACTTTTAGCCTACTTAGCCTGCTCTGTTTTAGTGCATTTATTTAATATTTTTTTCCAAGATGGCTGCTATATTTATAGTTTGGAAGATGTTTTGATTTCACGTTATCAGTGCCACTCTGTGAAGGCATCACTATCAGCATCAAAGACAATTGATGTAAGGAGGTAAGTATTCACATCATGCCCCTTTCCCACTTACCTGTGACAGGAACATAATGTACTTTTGGAGAATCATGCCTTCTTATCTATTGTTTGAGAACATACCTCCCTCAGGGATCCTACAAGATCTGTATAAAAACATCTCACACAGACAAGGTTATCAGAGGGATTCCTACTAGATGACATCAATGCTATCTATGCTACGCGTTGCCTTGATGCAGACCCGAGTTTGTGTCTCCATGGAGTCTGATCTAGAGACTTCGTTCCAAGGTAAGAAGGGTTGGGGGGCTCTTCTCATGGACATGGTACTGGCAGATTAGGTTTAACACACCTAGCTCTCTTTACATTAGAAATTAAGGGCCAGATGTACTAAACGTTTTGCACATCGCAAACAGCGAATTTTGCTGTTTGCGACATGCAAAAAGCACATCGCAATGCCCAAACCCCATTTTGTGATTCGGTAACCTGGTTACCGAATCGAAAAACAGGATTGCAAGTCACAATTAGGAAGGAGTGTTCCCTTCCTAATTGCGAGTCGCATTGCGATGTTGTATTGTTTTGTGACCGCGAACGCGGTCGCAAAACAATCGCAGTGAGCACCCATTTCAAATGGGTGCTCACCCATTTGCAAAAGGGAAAGGGTTCCCAAGGGACCCCTTCCCCTTTGTGAATGGCATTAAAAACATTTTTCCAGAGCAGGCAGTGGTCCACCGGACCACTGCCTGCTCTGAAAACATGAAACAAAAACGTTTCATTTTTTAGTTTTGTAATGCATCTCGTTTTCCTTTAAGGAAAACAGGGCTACATTACAAAAAAAAAAACACCTTTATTTAAAAGCAGTCACAGACATGGAGGTCTGCTGTCTCCAGCAGGCCACCATCACTGTGAGTGCTGCGAGTCTCAAGGGGGTCACAAAGTGCGACCCACCTCATGAATATACATGAGGTGGGCCTTTACGACCCCCCTGCGAGTCTCAGATGCTGTCAGGGACACCATCCTACATTCCGATTTGCGACTCGCAAATTGCGAATCGCTCTGACTCGCAATTTGCAAGTCGCAAATTGGAACATACCTACATCTGACCCTAGGTTCTCCATGGTAGGGTTTTAGGGACATTTCACTTTTCATGTTATTGCAAGATGGTGGAGGTCTTTATATTCACGACTCTCATCTTTACAACTCTGCTTCTTGCATTGTTTATTATCCTAATCATTGCAGCTCATGCATTTCACAGTAGATTGCAGCCTTGTTAGTTTAACTTATTGAACACTTCACAGCGTCTCCTTCATTGCCTGTGTGTGACTGAGACTTGTTGCTCATGTGAGAAAAGGGTACTCTCAGTTTAACCACGACTCCCCTGAGATGTTGCATTCTAGATTCCATGTGTAAAGGCTGCCTGAAAATCACCTGTTACTGTCTGGGTTTTTGGTGAGGTACTGCTTGTGAGCTAGGAGGTTTGGGACAACAGTTGCGACTTGTAGTAGGTTTGGCCTAGTCACCTACAAACAAAAGTACTGACATCCCTAAATCAGCAGTCTTGCCTTGAGCAGGAGTCCAACTACGACAGGATCAGACATCCTCCTGTCTACCGTCCACTGCCAGACCTTCAGGTCATGGAAGAAAGACACATTATCTATATCTACCATCTGAATCAGCAAACAATTGTTGATTTCTGTTGTCAGTTGGAGCCAGATCTGATGCCCGCCATTTGTCGTCAAACTAGCATACCTCCCATTACACAAGTCATGGCAGTGTTACACTTCCTGGCCACAAGGTCCTTCCAAAAAACAGTGGCCCTATTTCCTGGGATGTCGCAGCCTATGTTCAGTCTTTTATTGAAGGATGTACTCCCAGCAGTGTTAAAAGACCTGGGCAGCTACATCCCGTTTCCTCACTGTGAGGTTTTTGCCCATGCGAAAGCTGAGTTCTATGGTTTGGCACACATCCTGCATGTTGTGGGAGCCATTGATGGTACACGTGTTGCCTTGGTTTCACCACATGGCAATGAACAAGTCAATTGTAACAGGAAGAACTTCCATTCCATCAATGTCCAAATAGTTTGTCTGGTGGACCTCTACATCTCACAGATCTGTCCCATTATTCGGGGTCAGTCTATGATGCCTTCATCATATGAAACAGCACAATTCCACATCTGATGTCACAACTGCACCCACAGATGGTCTGGCTGGTTGGTAAGTCACATATGTCCTGTTTGTTTGTATGCAAAGTCTGCACCAAAAATTCGGATGAGAGGGACTCATAGTTACACGTATGTCCTATTCCATTTAAAGGTGACTCTGCCTACCCAAACAATCCATGGTTGTTAACACTGGTGAGGAACCCAACTATGCCATGGAAAGTCCGCTTCAATGATGCCCATGTAAGGGGGCTTTTGGGTTCCTGAAAACTAGATTCATGTGTCTGGACAGGACAGGTGGATCTCTCCTCTACTCACCTGAAAAAGAATGTAAGATCATTGTGGCCTGCTGCATGCTTCACAACATTTCCCGGAGTAGAGACAGCCCATACATTCCAGATGAGGGGGAGCTAGCTTTACCACCAGGTGAGAATCCTGAAAACCCACATAAAGATGAGAGTGATGAAGAGGAAGGTGAAGATTTGTGGGCAGATCTCGTCAATCACTACTTCACTTGAGAGTAATTATATAATGTTATGTGATGACTGTGACTGTATGGGGAACTGTATGGGTCAGGATGTGTTGAGTAGGGTATTTGTTTCCAATAAACAGGGGATATCAAGATATGTAGTATACAGCCAAGGTTTGCTTGCTAAGTAAGACTTTGTAATGTTGCTACCTTGATGATCTGCTTTGTTTGTGTCCGTCTCATTGAAATGTGAGTGGATCTACTAAAGCATGACACGAGGTTTGGCCCATATGTATGATTTTTCATGCCTCCACATCTTGTATTGTGTTTATCTAGGTCTCTTCACCATGCCATCCTCATATGGGCATTTCAAAGTTGTGACATTGCAGGTATCTGTTGCTGTTCTGACATTTTGTGGACGTGGATTAATCCAGGTAATGTTGGTCACAGATATGGGGTGTATGGGTCCTATGCCAAAACAGCTTGGACAGTGGACAGATGGAATTCTGAAGTGCACAATAAACTTGTTTGCTGTGGTGAGTTGGTCCAATCGTCTCATGTGTGTGATCATGTGCCCTTGAAACATGTCATCCAGTGCAATTCATGCATTGTCCCTTCACATTGTGCTGACAATTATCCTATATGGACCTTATGTAGCTGTTGATGTGTTCCCTCATTGCAGGCAACAGTTTATGTGCCACAACACTGACATAGGTTTGTGTAATGCCATCAGATGCTTGCTAATTGTAATAGGATGGACCAATGATCAGGGACGGTTGTGCTGCCCTCTGTCTGTGCCATGGCATATGTTAAGTTTTTGGGATGTGATTAAGCTCTGGCTAGTGACAAGATAGACTAGTCGGTTAGCCTATTCTACAGGACAAGGTCTGACAAAGCCCTTTCTTCTGTGGTCTGGGGACTATACCTTTGTGACATCTAGCCTGACTCAAGATGGTTTAGCCATTCTTGGCTATGATATTCCAGACATTTTAACAGCCTATGTGCTGTACTGTGCAATAAAATGTTTGTTGTGACCAGACACTTGTGTCATTGTGTAGCGAATTCTCCTCAGCATGATGCTACCTGAGACATATCCCTCCTTCCATTATCATCTTTTGTCTTCCTCGTGTGCATCACATGAGTTTACAAGTCAACCTTTCAAAATGTAGAAAAATTGTAGTAGGCAGTGTTTTTGTGACAGGTGTGTTTATTTACATACATACAGTACATAATTGTGAGACCCAACAAAAAAGTAAAGTGAAGGGATCAGCCATGGTGCGTGAAATCAAATTAGTACATGCCACAACATTTGAAGTCCAAGTTCAAGTGTGCTACAACCATGTAAAATGGAAAGTGGTTAAAGAACAGTCAATAGAGTGAATCTGTGGCACACAAAGGAGTTCCTTCAGGAAGAGATCACTTGCTGGCAGTGGTTGATGTCTTGCCATCTGCACCACCTGGAATGTTGGGTGGACGTCCCCGTTTGTGGAGGGGATCTGCTGCTGCAGAGGCAGGGGTGTCTGAGGTGGGTGCATCCCCTGACAGGACCTCCCTTCCAGTGGCTGCCACAGGCATTGAAGGGAGTTGGTGTTGCTTGGCCAAAGGAAAGGGCGTTGCTCACGGTCCCTGATCAGGGTACTACTTATTTCCCTGAACACCACAGTTAGGGAGGCCAGGATGGTGTTGCTGGCCTCCTACTTTCCCAGAGACGCACAATGGAAGTCCCTCTGCAGCAGCTTCATCTTCTTGAGTTCAGCATGTACCTGGCCCATCACACCTTGGGATTGTTGGTGGCTTCCCAAGACTTGGCTGATAGTGTCCTGGCCAGGGCCATTCCCAGCAGCCTCATGCTGCAGGCCTACACCATCCCACCCATGCACCCAATCCCTACATGCCTACGTCCTTGGAAAAGCTTGCCATCTACCACTGGTTCGAGGACCATCATTGTCAGAGCTGTTTTGCTATGACTCAGGATCCTGGGCCAGGGGCGCACAAGATTGTACACAGGTTTGGGGGTGACTGGCTGCCTGAGATGTTGAAGCAACAGGGCTGGGAGGAGTAGATGTGGTCACGGTGAGGCTCACTAGTGTCATCTGACCAGGTTCCCCAGGTGGGCCAGAACCGTCCTTAACGTCCAGGAGTGGTGTCCTCACTGAGGGCCTCATCCATGGGGTTAGTGGCAGTCTCTTCAGTGGGCTTGGTATTCACAGTGGTAGTTAGACCTCTTGATGTGACATACAATGACATGTGCATTTGCAGATTTCTCTTATGTGACAAGTATACATGCTATCAGTTGTATTGACCTGAAATTTGGGTAACATACCAATTCCGTTTCAGTCAACTAGCTTCAGATTGTTTCAGAATTTAAATTCTCTTTGAAGAATGGTCATAGACTCATTTGTTGCCAGCAGTGCAGGTGAAACAGTGGCTGGGCAGGATGTGGTTTAGGTCATTTTTTAGGCCTAGTTGACTGTTATGCAGGCAGATCCAGAACCTTGTTGTATGTGTGATAGTTGTCATCATGTGGTCAGTGCATTGTGATTGTGTCTGCTGCTAATACCATTCCTATGATGCCTCTTGGGGCCTTTGGTCTGTCTCAAATCGTTTTGGCTCACAGGTTGACCTGTCCTTCCTGTACACAATATTTTAATCTTGGCAAAGCTGATTAAGATGAATCTAGGTGTTTAGCTACATCACAGAGTGTACCCTGATCTGTATCTTGGTCCCTCCCAGGTGATTATATTTCATTTGTGAGTTCACAGACAGATGTACAATGTCCTATGGACACTGACCTGGTTATTGGAGTCACAAGGACCATCCCTCTGACCTGGTTATTAGAGTCACAGGGACCATCCCTCTTGGGATCTACAGTCATGATACTCCAAGTACTACACACAATATACAGATGTTATCCTTTCAAGTGAGTACAGTTCAAAGGCTGAGTAGAGGGAGAAGTGTCATTGCAGCAGAGTACACTGTGTTGGCTGAGTGGAGTGAGAGTAGCAGTGCCTCCTGGCCTTAGCATCCCTGTCAGTGCCAGCCAGTCCTACCCACACAGTACACAGATGGAATCCTCTCAGGTGTGTACATTCCAATGTGGAGGTGACACTCAAGGTAATTTATAGTAGGATACAATGTTCAGGTTCTTGGAATGGTGGAACAGTGTCTGCTGGGAATTGTAGTGCTGTCAATCCTTGTACCACACATACTATTCCCGAGTTGTTGTTGCCCCCCCGTGAGTCTAGTTCACATGTTGGAGGCATGACAATACATTTGTGTGACCAATTTTTGTGTTGTGACTTAGCGGACTCCACTTTCCCAGGTATTTCTGTCAAGCTCTCAGGATGCAGGATGGCCAAGACCTTCTCCTCCATGATGTGAGTTGTAAGGGAGGAGGTAGGGTTCCACCGCTAGTCTTCTGGGCATGCAGCTGGTGCCTGAATGCCATTGAATGGACCTTGCCCTCTGAGGTTGTTCTACCTCTTCCTGATGTTGTCCCTTGTGCACAGGGTGAGGCCTACAGCATTCACTCTGTTGACTATCATTTGCCACATTTCAATTTTTCTGGTGATAGTAGTTTGATGGACCTGAACTCCAAGGAGATATGGCTCTACTCTAATGGTTTCATCCATCATGACCCTTAATGCATCTTCAGTGAAACAGGGATTTTTCTGGGGTGACATGGTGCTGATAATAAAAATTTGATAGGTGGTGGGAATTCAACAGGTGACAGAGAGTACATGGAGTAGTGAGGTGCAAATGGATGTGATAGCAGTGTGTTGTGAGTGTGGGATATGTGCTCATTGTAAGCTTGTGGGGTGTCTATTATATGGTTTTATATTTGTTGATCATTTTGGCGTTGTGGATGCAAAGAATTGTGGAGTGTGAAGGGATGTGTTTTATAGTGTACTTTGCAGATGTGACCGGTGTGGCAATGTGTGTTAGCTGTGTTGTTTTCAAATCCATCCAATGTAGTGTTGTGTTTTACTTTGTTGACTACAAACCGCTGTGGTTCGGACCGCCATTGGTGGACCTCCATGACTGACCACCACTGTGACTTTGTACTCATAATAGGTTTGATGGATGGTTGACGTGCTGTCGTTGCTGGTGTTTGGACCACCTATTTCCCACCCTCCAAAGTACTTTGGTTGGCTTTTGTCGGTCCTGCTTGTGTGACTCGTAATACGGAAGTCTGAATGACTGCTAACAAGGCAATCTTTTGGTGGCTTCCACTATGGCAGTCTGGCAGTCTGACTGCCAAACTCGTAATGAGACCCTAGGTCAGAAGGTAAAATTTTGACCGAGGCCTACCGCTCAGTGTTTCCGACTTGGGCTCCATCGCTGTGCCCCGGTCAAGCACGACTAGCTGACCCCGGTTGGACCTTTTTCTTTGTAGGCATTTTAAGCACATTTTAACATCTCATCTTTAAAAATACATATCTCCAGTTTCCTAGATTAGATTTTTGTTGTTTTGGTATCATTTTAAAGATAAACATATTTCCTATTATTATAAATGTGCTAGATTTATATTGTGTGTTGTGTTTCACTTATTTACTGTTTTGTTGATATTAAATGTACTACACGCCTGTCTCCTAAGTTAAGCCTAACTGCTCATCGACCAAGCTGCCAAGGGTTGAGCAAGGATCAATTTATTGAGAGCTTGACTAGACCTAGTGTGGAATTGTGGTCTGTTACTAAGTGTACGTACCTTCCTGCCCTTACTAATAACCCACTTTCTAACATTATCTGAATTGTCCTAGTTTTGATTTTAAATTTGATCAAATTTCAATTAATTTATTTCTTTGATTTTTCTATGTTCCTGAGTCAATTTTTGCAAAGTTGCTTTTGTGTGACAAAAGACTTAGGGATATCATGGAGCTTGATCTGGCTAGCCTGCCTCGCCTTAAAGCAGTTTAGTTTAGGGGGTTGTTTAAGAACAGGGGATTACAAGCAGCTACTAATCTTAGGAAGGCTGGTTAAGTCCCTCAGGGTCTGGGCAAAAGCCCAGCAGGCAGGCACAGCAGAAGCTTCCAAGAGAGAAGAGAGGATGACATGTCCATCCCCTCAGAGGAGGGAGAGCCCATTGACCTTAGTGATGAGGAAAAAGGGGGGTCAAGCATGGATAAGGAAGAAGGGAGGGTTATCACAGTGACCAGGGCCCTGCGTAGAGCTGGTGGGGAAAGATGATTCACCTCATGAGGAGGAAACCTGTCCCTCAGGGAGAGGGAGTTTGAGGCCCAGGCTAGCCTATATAACCTTAGAGGCAGAGACATTGGCCATAGAAAAGAAGAAGTGGACAAGAGTGTAACAGAGAGATGGTGGCAGCAAAGTAGAGTTTGAGGAGTCCAGTGGTGGTGGGTCTTGCCCCAGACTACCCAGGGGATTGTCCCTAACCACCAGGAGGGTGATGGCATAGACAAGTGGCTGACAGTGTTTAAGAGGGCTCTTGGGATGAGAAGGGTGAGTCCACCATTTTGTGGTTCCTTTCTGTGGGAATTGATCCCAGTAATTGGAAGGGATAGGCTACTTACCCTAGGGAAGGATGATATAGAGCCTGATCCCAATATGAAGAGACCTCTCATCAAGAATGTTGGTTTCACCCCAGAGCAGTATAGCATGAAGTTTAGGGACACCCAGAAGGTCAATACTGAGTCCTGGGTTGAATTTGTCAACACTTCAGTTAAGGCACTAGAGGGATGGACACAGAGTAACAAAGTAAGTACGTATGAGGGGCTATACAATTTAATCATGGAGGAGCACACCTTGTCTAACTGTATCTCAGATAATGTACACCAGTATCCAGTGGACTCTAAGCTGGCTAGTCCCAGGGACCTGGTAGAGGCAGCTGATGAGTGGCTGAGAACCAGGGTTTCCAACAAACACCAGGTGGGTAATTAGAGGAAGGGAGGACGAGGCTCCCCCAGGGAAAAGCTCTGGGGAAAGAAGATAAAAAGGTAAAAGAGTCCTCAAAACAGCCACAAAAAACTGCTCAAGGAGTGGAAACCATGAGCCAGTCTGCTTCCAAGGGTAGGGAGTATCAGCGGAAGGACTTTCATCCTGCTAAGGCAGGGAATTTATATGAACTCGCAAAGGTAGGGAAGTATTTTGACTGGTTTCATCTAGGACACAAAAGGGAGGATGCTGTCTGCTCCAAAAACCACTCACTGGTGGACAGTCCCATAGGATTTCTAGTATAGGTGTAGGGGTAGAATTTGGCCCAGAGATGGGTTCAGGATATACAGTGGTTACCTTAGTGTCTATTAGAGGAGTGGATGCTGCAGCCCTGGCTGCCTTACCTCCAAGCATGGAGAAGTACAGGCAGAAGCCTAAAGTCAACAGGATTGAGGTTGTGGCTCTGATACAGGAGCCAGTGTGACTAAGGTCACAGAGAAACCGGTTTCTCCAGAGTAAATCCTACCTGGTGGATTCCACCAGGTAACTTATGCCGACAGCAGAGCCAAGCTCCATCCCATGGCGTGCTTGGAATGGGGAGGTGTGACTGGCCCTAAAAAGGTAGTTTTGTCTCCTGTCCTCCAGGTAGAGTGTCTACTGGGAAATGATCTTGAAGTATCTGAGTGGTCAGAGGTGTAACGAAAGGTCCAAGCACAGATGCTGGACCACTCTGAATGGATGTGTGCTGTGACAAGGTCACAAGCTTCACAACAGGGAAGTGCTGTACATATGGCCACTGGAACAATGGGGGACCAAGCCTCCAGAAGCAAGAGAAAGGGCACAGGGTCTGGTGAACCACCCAAGGAACTCCAAAGATGCAGGAGGAATCCAATCTTGAGGGGGAGAATCTGACCTCTGAGGTAGAGACTCCACCCCTTCAAGCTCTGTCTGACATGCCTATTTGCAAAGAGCAGATGGACCCACCAGTGAAGAGTTGGGGAAGGGGCAAAGACAGTGTCCCTCTCTTGAGGACCTAAAGGAGACTGCCTCTAGACAAGAGCAGGATGATGTCAGTGGTTTCCACATAGTTTACTGGGAGAATAGAATCCTCGACACTGAGGCAAGGGACCCCAAACCAGGGGTAACCAAGAGAGTGGTGGTCCCGCAGTAGTACAGGGAATTCCTCCTCACCTTATGCCATGACATCCCCTTGGCAGGACATTTGGGTCAGACATGGAATAGGCTGGCCAACCTTTTTAATTGGCCCAACATGTCTGCCAAATTGAAGGAGTTCTGCAGCTCCTGTGTCAGCTGTCAGGCCAATTTCAAGACAGGGGGCAAGCCAAAGGCTCCCTTAATACTACTGCCAGTGGTTGGGACTCTCTTTGAGAGGGTAAGGACTGGTATTGTTGGTCCTAAAGACTCAGCAAGTGCCTCAGACAATGGATACATTTTGGTGGAAGTGGACCATGACAGCAGGTATCAAGAGGCAATACCCCTCAGAACATTGCCTGCTCCCACAGTTGCTAGGTCCCTAATTAGTGTGTTCACCAGAGTGGATTTCCCAAAGGAGGTGGTCTCAGATATGGGCACAAACCTTATGTCTGCCTATCTGAAAGTGATGTGGGATGATTCACCACACCACATCATTCCCAGACTAATGGTCTGGTGGAAAGATTTAACAAAACCCTGAAGGGCATGATTATGGGTTTGTCTCCTAAACTCATGAGGAAATGGGATGTTCTCCTCCCATGCCTGCTGTTTGCGTACAGAGAGGTATCCAAAAAGGGGGTCGACTTCAGTCCCTTTGAGTTACTGTTTAGGCACACTTTAAGAGGCCCATTGTGTTTCTCGAGAGAGTCGTAGGAGAAGCCACTCAAGGATTCCAAGCAGAATGTGCTTGACTTTGGCTAGGCCTGTGGTCTCGCATGGCAGAGTACATGAAGAAGACAAGCACCAACCTGGAGGCCAACCAAGCTCATGAAACTCTGTTATGACCGAAAGGCTACTATGCATGAGTACTATCCAGGTCAGTTGGTGTGGGCGTTTGGAGCCTGTGGCTCCCAGGGCCCTCCAGGCCACATGGGTGGACTGAGCCCTACCCATTCTGGAGAAAAAAGGTGAGGTCACCTCCCTGAAGGACATTGGCACCCCCAGGAATCCCCACTGGATCCTGCATGGGAACCAAGACAGGGCAGACGTGACCATGTATATGGTCAGATGAGGGACAGGAGGAGAGTGAGCCTCTGCCAGACCTCCTCTCTACCAATGTACAAGATGGGTCAGTGGTGGGAGCTGTACTCTCTCCCAAGATGACAGATCAGCAGCAAAAAGGCTGAAAATAAGTGTTAGAGCAGTTTGCTGAGGTGTTGTCCCTGACACGTGGACTCACCACTTGTAACAGCTTACCTGTGAATAACAAGCTGTACAGGTTGTCTGACCAGGTCAGAGCCAACAGCACGGTTAAGGTAGCTAAGATGTTGGAGCTAGGGGTAATTCAGGCATCTGATATTGCCTGGCCCAGTCCAGTGGTGCTGGTCCCCAAACCTAATCCCCAAGGCCTACAGCAGTTTGAATGCAGTCACTAAGACTCATACTCACCCCTTACCTAGAGCTGATGAGCTCAATAACCCCTTCGCTGCCAGGCCTTTTCCCCCTCCTGTGCCGAGCCTTTTTTTGGCTATTTGGGGCAGTTCGCACTTAGGCTCTCATAACTTTTCGTTCACATAAGCTACCCACGCCAAATTTGCGTCCTTTTTTTCCAACATCCTAGGAATTCTAGAGGTACCCAGACTTTGTGGGTTCCCCTGAAGGAGGCCAAGAAATTAGCCAAAATACAGTGAACATTTTTTTATTTTTTTTTAAATGGGAAAAAAGAGCTGCAGAAGAAGGCTTGTGGTTTTTTCTCTGAAAATGGCATCAACAAAGGGTTTGCGGTGCTAAAATCACCAGCTTGCCAGCTTTCATGAACAGGCAGACTTGAATCAGAAAACCCAATTTTTCAACCCAATTTTGTCATTTTACTGGGACATACCCCATTTTAATGATTTTTTGTGCTTTCAGCCTCCTTCCAGTCAGTGACAGAAATGGGCATGAAACCAATGCTGGATCCCAGAAACCGAAACATTTCTAAAAGGTAGACAAAATTCTGAATTCAGCAAGGGGTAATTTGTGTAGATCCTACAAGGGTTTCCTACAGAAAATAACAACTGAATTTTTTTTTTTAAATTGAGGTGAAAAGAACTGCAATTTTTCTCTACGTTTTACTCTGTAACATTTTCCTGCAATGTCAGATATTTTAAAGCAATATACCGTTACGTTTGCTGGACTCTTCTGGTTGCGGGGATATATAGGACTTGTAGGTTCATCAAGAACTCTAGGTGCCCAGAGCCAATAAATGAGCTGCACCCTGCAGTGTGTTTTCATTCTATACCGGGTATACAGCAATTAATTTGCTGAAATTTAAAGAGTAAAAAATAGCTATCAAGAAAACCTTTGTATTTCCAAAATGGGCACAAGATAAGGTGTTGAGGAGCAGTGGTTATTTGCACATCTCTGAATTCCGGGGGCATTTCTCAAATAGACGTCTTTTTTACACACTCTCTTATATTTGGAAGGAAATAATGTGGAGAAAGACAAGAGGCAATAACACTTGTTTTTCTATTCTATGTTCTCCCAAGTCTCCCGATACAAAATGATACCTCACTTGTGTGGGTAGGCCTAGCGCCCGCGACAGGAAATGCCCCAAAACACAACGTGGACACATCCCATTTTTTCACCGAAAACAGAGGTGTTTTTTGCAAAGTGCCTACCTGTAGATTTTGGCCTCTAGCTCAGCTGGCATCTAGGGAAACCTACCAAACCTGTGCATTTCTGAAAACTAGAGATCTAGGGGAATTCAAGATGGGGTGACTTGTGGGGCTCTGACCAGGTTCTGTTACCCAGAATCCTTTGCAAACCTCAAACTTTGGGTAAAAAAACAAATTTTCCTCACATTTCGGTGACAGAAAGTTCTTTAATCAGGAAGGAGGCACAAATTTCCTTCCACCCAGCGTTCCCCTAAGTCTCCCGATAAAAATGATACCTCACTTGTGTGGGTAGGCCTAGCGCCCGCGACAGGAAATGCCCCAAAACACAACGTGGACACATCCCATTTTTTAACAGAAAACAGAGGTGTTTTTTGCAAAGTGCCTACCTGTAGATTTTGGCCTCTAGCTCAGCCGGCATCTAGGGAAACCTACCAAACCTGTGCATTTTTTAAAACTAGAGACCTAGGGGAATCCAAGATGGGGTGACTTGTGGGGCTCGGACCTGTTACCCAGAATCCTTGACAAACCTCAAAATTTGGCTAAAAAAACACATTTTCCTCACATTTCGGTGACCGAAAGTTCTGGAACCTGAGAGGAGCCACAAATTTCCTTCCACCCAGCGTTCCCCGAAGTCTCCCGATAAAAATGATACCTCACTTGTGTGGGTAGGCCTAGCGCCCGCGACAGGAAATGCCCCAAAGCACAACGTGGACACATCCCATTTTTTTACAGAAAACAGAGGTGTTTTTTGCAAAGTGCCTACCTGTAGATTTTGGCCTCTAGCTTAGCCAGCATCTAGGGAAACCTACGAAACCTGTGCATTTTTAAAAACTAGAGACCTAGGGGAATCCAAGTTGGGGTGACTAGTGGGGCTCTGACCAGGTTCTGTTACCCAGAATCCTTTGCAAACCTCAAAATTTGGCTAAAAAAACACATTTTCCTCACATTTCGGAGACAGAAAGTTCTGGAATCTGAGAGGAGTCACAAATTTCCTTCCACCCAACGTTCCCCCAAGTCTCCCGATAAAAATGATACCTCACTTGTGTCGGTAGGACTTTCGCCCGCGACAGGAAATGCCCCAAAGCACAACGTGGACACATCCCATTTTTTCACAGAAAACAGAGGTGTTTTTTGCAAAGTGCCTACCTGTAGATTTTGGCCTCTAGCTCAGCCGGCATCTAGGGAAACCTACAAAACCTGTGCATTTTTTAAAACTAGAGACCTAGGGGAATCCAAGATGGGATGACTTGTGGGGCTCGGACCAGGTTCTGTTACCCAGAATCCTTTGCAAACCTCAAAATTTGGGTAAAAAAACTCATTTTCCTCACATTTCGGTGACAGAAAGTTCTGGAATCTGAGAGGAGCCACAAATTTCCTTCCACCCAGCGTTCCCCGAAGTCTCCCGATAAAAATGATACCTCACTTGTGTGGGTAGGCCTAGCGCCCGCGACAGGAAATGCCCCAAAGCACAACGTGGACACATCCCATTTTTTTACAGAAAACAGAGGTGTTTTTTGCAAAGTGCCTACCTGTAGATTTTGGCCTCTAGCTCAGCCAGCATCTAGGGAAACCTACGAAACCTGTGCATTTTTAAAAACTAGAGACCTAGGGGAATCCAAGTTGGGGTGACTAGTGGGGCTCTGACCAGGTTCTGTTACCCAGAATCCTTTGCAAACCTCAAAATTTGGCTAAAAAAACACATTTTCCTCACATTTCGGAGACAGAAAGTTCTGGAATCTGAGAGGAGTCACAAATTTCCTTCCACCCAACGTTCCCCCAAGTCTCCCGATAAAAATGATACCTCACTTGTGTCGGTAGGACTAGCGCCTGCGACAGGAAATGCCCCAAAGCACAACGTGGACACATCCCATTTTTTCACAGAAAACAGAGGTGTTTTTTGCAAAGTGCCTACCTGTAGATTTTGGCCTCTAGCTCAGCCGGCATCTAGGGAAACCTACAAAACCTGTGCATTTTTTAAAACTAGAGACCTAGGGGAATCCAAGATGGGATGACTTGTGGGGCTCTGACCAGGTTCTGTTACCCAGAATCCTTTGCAAACCTCAAAATTGGGGAAAAAAACCCATTTTCCTCACATTTCGGTGACAGAAAGTTCTGGAATCTGAGAGGAGCCACAAATTTCCTTCCAACCAGCGTTCCCCCAAGTCTCCCGATAAAAATGGTACCTCACTTGTGTGGGTAGGCCTAGCGCCCACGAACGGAAATGGCCTAAAACACAACATGGACACATCAATTTTTTCACAGAAAACAGTACCTACCTGTGGATTTTGGCCTCTAGCTCAGCCAGCACCTGTGGAAACCTAGCAAACCAGCACATTTTTGAAAACTAGACACCTAGGGGAATCAAAGATGTGGTGACTTGTGGGGCTCTGACCAGTTTCTGTTACCCAGAATCCTTTGCAAACCTCACAATTTGGCCAAAAAAACACTTTTTCCTCTCATTTCGGTGACAGAAAGTTCTGGAATCTGAGAGGAGCCACAAATGTCCATCCACCCAGCGTTCCTCAAAGTCTCCCGATAAAAATGGTACCTTACTTGTGTGGGTGGGCCTAGCGCACACAAAAGAAAATGGCATCAGTGATGCATCAGTGTGTCTCTGGGTGCCTTACTGACTGCATTAGTGTTTGGCTGAGTGTGTCAGTGACTGTATCAGTGTGTTCCTGGGTGTATCAGTATCTACATCAGTATGTGACTGGGTGTATCAGTGTGTGCATGAGTGTGTCAGTGGCTGTATTAGTGTCAATGAGTATGTTAGTGGATGTTTAAGTGACTTAGTGGGTCTGTGTTTTAGTTTTCTTAGTGTGTTTCCCAGTGTGTCTGTTACTGTCTAGCTATATCACTATTGAGTTCATAAGTGATATTCTAAGACTACAACTGGGTATATAAAACCATCAGTTATAGAGTGAGTAACATGCATGAATGTCAGTCTTACCAACTCTATGGTTTTCTAAATAGGTATGTAAATGCCTCTATGGATCACTGCAGTATTATGTGGTATGACATGGGGGGTCTTATCATGTAATATTAACATATTACCCAGATTGGGCCTCAGGTTAACATCTGTAAACCTTAGCTCAGTCATAATAGAGTGGCAAAGAGCAGTCAGGCTACTTAGAGGGACTTGTGTAAAGTATTTCACAACACCAACATGGATGATAAGTAATTGACACAATTCGAAAGAAATCCAACAGCAATTTATAAAACTAAAGCAGATTTTATCTTAATTTAGCTATCTAAATGAACTTTGTATCTTATATACAACTGGAGATGAGGATTTTAAAGCGTCTAACAATCGATGCACTTTTAGTTGTCAAATGAATACCATTGAAGTCAATCGGCAAAGCACAGTGGGCAATTCATTACTTGTGGGGTGAGTTCTATAGAACCCACCTGCAGTTAAGGTCTGAGCGGTCACTAGACCACTTTTCTATAGATCTACCTTTTTACCTTGCTCTTTGAGTCCGTGCGAAGAGGTATCCTTGCTGTACTTAGAAAATACAATCAAAGATGCAGCACTTTGCAAAACCATACTTGGAGATGGAGTTACACTCTACCTTTGGGGTCGCAGGACTTGGATTCTACAGCTGGCTCTCTGCCACCACATCCAGTGGCTCTGGGTGAAGAGGTGCCTTGCAGCAGTCAATCAGCAAAGGGTTGTGCCAAAGATGCTTTGCTACTTAGTCAAAGTCACCTTCTTTAGGATGTAAGATCGGTGTCATTGCCAATGTCGGTCACTATTGTTGGAAGTAACTCTGGAGGTGGTGACGTCCAGAGATGGGTTGGTTACTGGGCTGGTGACTAACAAGCTTTGGCAGTGGCAAAAGTAATCCATGGGTACTTCACTGTCTGGAGGTCGACAGGAGTGGTGTTGTGACTCACACCTTGGTGTGAGCTTTACCAAAACTCTCAGTTGCAGGTCACTGATCTTCTTTGGGCTCACTTAGGAGAAGCCCAATGGATTGCACTTCTTGTGACACAGCACAACAATTTTTCTGCAGGTTGCAGGTGACTGGTTCCATCAGTCAGGGTAGTCTGCTTCAGTTTCTGGCATCAACAGGAGTCCCTCTTGCTGGGGCAATAAACATTTGCCACAGGAAAATATTGAACACACAGTACCAGTATATGGTCTCCTCAGGGCACTTAAGTGTCCTCTCTTTCTGCTGCAGCAGAGTCCAAAGTCCTGTTGTCAGTGACGGTTCTGGTGCCAGGGGATCCTCTTAAATCTTAGTTTAGAAGGTGTTAAGTGTGTGAGGGATAATAGTCAATAGGTTACTGGTCCCTGCTGTTAGTCTGCCCCTGAGGTGACGCCATCCTGTGGGAGTACATCACTTTTCTACTTAAAACCCACTAATTCAGGGTCTGCCAAGAGGGCAGAACCTTTCCATTGCTGTAGAGAACCTAAAGGTGTGGCTAGCCTTTTTGGAGTTGTACCCCTTCTGCATGACTAATTTTCTCATCTCTCAGCTTAGATAGGGTGGGAAAGGCGTTGTCCTCGACTGGGGGACATGGGATGGCATATCAAGAAAGGGGAAAGCCTTTGAGGCTCACTGCCTTGAACAGTGTAAACACTAGACATGCTGGGAGAATCGAAGTGTGACCTCCTCTCTGCCCATGTCCTTTGGCTCTGTCCTGGGGGAAGTACTAGCAGAACAAGCAGAAGTTCAGACTCTTGTTTTGGTGGCAAATGGCTCGGGGGAGACCACGAAAGCACAAGAACGCTGACAACTTGGTGGGCATCCTCTGAGGACACCTCCAGGGTACATGCTAGTTCATCCTGGTTACAGGAATCATGCTCAGGGTTGAAAAGCCTAGTTTTTGACACCAAACATGGGATACATTGGTTTGGCCATCGTGGAGCTGGACATCGGCCATTTGCCCAGGTACCACCACTTGTTGTCCTATGGACCACAGGTCACTTACAGTAGCATTTCATTTTAGAGACTACCTCAGGGTCATATTTGCTTGTGCTTATATGTCCCTACTCCTAACACAGTGCATCCTGCCTCCTGGGCTATAGAAGACTAACTTAGGGGTGACTGACCTATACTATGGCAGTGAAGGGACTCTGCCTGCATTTGGTGTGGGCAGAGTCAAACTCAAGCAGACAAGCTGCTTGTGCAGATTGACATTACAGCTCTGCAAGCTTTGCTTTTACTCAGACCAAACATCATGACACAATCAGTGCTACATCTCTTGTGACCGATTTACCATCCCTGCCCTGGGTACCACTGGTACCATTTACTAGGGACTTTCAGGGGTATTAACTTCCTTGCCAACTGGGTTTACAAAATCACAGTATAATTTAAGGGAAATAACACTGCCACTGAGGTCTGATTAGCAGGCAAAAATGACAGCATCAGTAGTATAAACGGGGCAAAAAGTGTGTGCGGGGGGTATCTGCAATGAGCCCATTTCCTTACAACTACTATCTAGATATGAGAATAAATGTGTACATACCTCTGTCATCATTGGACTGCAAGTGTAAGGGGCCTATGGTTTTAAAAATAGTTATATCAGTAGCTAAATTAACCAGTGAGTAGTTTTATACCTGGATGTACGGTTCTCTACATGTGTCTGTAGCAGACTTTATTTGGGATACAGAAATAACTATATATGTGTGTGAATGATTGGCACAATATCTGTATGATGGTATGAAAGAATATTTGAATACAGTGTGTCAGTTACTCTCTGGGTGTAGTACTATGCTGATCATACTCACTTCTCTCAAACTAAAATGTGGTGTAGAAATACCTACTTGAGATTCTTGTTCTTGGTACAAAATATGCACTGACCTTTTATTTACTGTAATTGAACATCTACTTCCGAAAACATTACGTTTTAGCAGTTTGATAACAACTTTTCTTACTCTTTACAAATTGTTCTTATTCCTTTGTTGGTCAGTGTTCTTTTCCATACTGTCATCATATACCCTGTAGGAGGCTGGCTCTCTCTCTATATAGTGTAAAATGACGTGCACTGTGCAGACAGTCCAAGCAACCCCATTTTGTATCCAGAAGTAGAAAGCACACCTCCTAATGTTCTGTTTTTGTGGTTGTGTTGGCAAGCAGTTAGGCAAATCCAGGAGCTGTGCTTAGAATTTGTTGTACTCACAGTATCAATACATGAAGATACACACTTGGAATTATAACTCAAGCCACATTTACAAAAATACTATAGATTTTCATGATTTTTTTAAGACCAAGATCGTCATTCTACAGTAAGTACTTTTTTAGTTGTGATTTTCAAAATTCAGAAAGTTTACTGTTTTTGTGCATAATTACGCACCATGGGTTTAAAAAATGCATTAAAAATCAGGGAATGTTCTCATAGATGTCACATTCTGTTTTTAGGTCAAGGGTGTGGAGAGGTCCAATGGTCCAGCTGAAGAAGTTTGGCTGGTTCCCCATTCAAGCGGGAGCAGTGGCTGAAGGTCTTTTAGCTGGAGCACAGAGGAGAAGGTTAGCCACTTTGAAACACACTGCACAGAGGGACTTAAAGGTAAGTCCTCCAGGTCCCCTTGAAGGGGGGGGTCATAAGGGCTTGGGGACTACCAGAGCATAGCTGGTTGTTCATTGCAGGGGACAGGGAGGCAAGGTGCAGTTCAGATACGTTAGCCAGGCATCATCTTGGAGTTTTTTGCTGTCAGGGGCAGGCAGCTTTGAGAGTCAATTGCAGGTTAACAGGGCCATTCACGCAGTGGATCTTGGGTGGATTGAAGTCCTTTGAATGGTGCTTGCTTCTGTGTTTTTTGGAGTCCAGAATGGATTCTGCTTCTGGGTGTTTGATGTTGGGGGTCCGGTACCCCACGTACTGGTACGCCGCAGCCCTAGAAAGGCCTAGTGCCACCAAACTTGACAAGGTTCCAGATCTAAGCCTCTGAAGCTGTTGTACAGTTCTTGGCTGGGCTGCTGGGTCTGGACCATTGGTCGGCAGCAGGTCAGTCAACTGGACTTCATGGATTCCTAGCCTGCTTGGTGCAGAAGAGTGATATCTTCACTCGAAGTAAGGTTCTTGGCAATTGTTAGAAGGCTAGAGTGCTCTGAGGTTTTGTAGAGGCCTTCAGATTTCCAGGCAGCACCTCAGCGGTGATGGTCGAGTATTGGAAGCAACAGGCAGGGTTTGACACATTGTTCATTGTGCAGCAGGACTTCAGTTCTTGTGCCTTGATCTTCGTTGTCCTGGTCCTTGTGTCCATCGAATTTGGGATCTTGGGCAGCGGATGCCCTATGAATACTGTATTTAGGGGGCATTAGAGGAAGTACCTGGTAGGGGCAAATAGGCCAGCTACCTTAGAGTGGGTACATCCACTAAGTGGCCTCTTCCTGTTGAAAGGGGACAAAACCTCGACCCTGATTGGCTAATTTTCCTACCTACCAAGATGGAGGAAACTGAAATAGAGAGGTCACCTCGCCTGCAAAACCTGAGGGGTGGTGCAAGCTTAGGGTGGCCACTCCCCCTATTCTTGCTAAGTTTCCTGCCAGTTTTCCCTCCTAAGATGGGGATAGTGCCATTGGCCTGCATTCTGCTGCTTACCTGTATTGCATGCAGTGTTAGTGGACATGGCAGCCATGGTGAGGCAAGGTGAGTGCCATGTCGAGTTTGCAACTTTTGGTATACCTTGCCATGTACTTACAATGGCAGTTTGCATGAGGCCGGTGTGGGGCACAATTGGTGCTGCATCTCTGGGGGGGCCCTCTTCAGTACCCATGCCCTAGGTACCTGGGTACATTTACTAGGGACTTACAGGGGTGGCTGAAGTGCCAATCACAGTACAGTTTTGGGCAAAGAGGTCTGGCTATTGGAACCTGTTTAGTAGCGACCCAGGGCATTTAAATTTCAAAACGACATCATGTTCCTGGCAAAAGTTGGGGGGGGGGCATGGCAAAAGGAGTGCTTTCTCACACTACTTCCTTCAGATGAAAGGGGTTGAAACTACCCTATCTCTGGGGATTCTTCATTCTCTAGGTGGAAGACCCTGGGAAGGCATCTACATTAGCATGGACAGTCCCAGGCCTGTGTTCCATTTTAAAGGCCATTTGCTGTAGAGACATGGACCACCTAAGCAGTTTGGGGTTTTCACCTTTCATTTGTTGTAGCCAGCTGACAGGTCTGTAGTCTATCCGAACTACAACATGAGAGCCAAACAAGTAGGGCCTCAGCTTCTTCAAGGCCCAGACCACAGCAAAGGCTTCCCTGTCTATGACACTCCATTTTTGTTTTCTTCTGCTTATAAAAGCAGCAAGCTAGTCGTGTCTCTCATGGTTTGTCTGGGCTAGGACTGCTCCTATCCCATATTCAGAGAGATCTGTTTGGACAATAAACTGCCCGGACTAATTGGAGCTTCCAGGACCGGGGCAGAGACTGCGGCAGAGCACATTGCATCCTTCAGAGTATCAAGAGCCTTTTGACAACTCACTGTCCAGTTACCCTTCTTGGTCATACTTTTAGAGGCCCCTCTCACAGAACTTACTATAGGTAAATTCTGTAAGAGGAGCCACTATGGGGCCATAATCCTTCAGAGACCTCCAGTAGTACTCAGTCAAGCCAAGGAATGCCCTCACTTGAGTCTGGGTGGTTGGAAACTCCCAAGCCAAAATTGTCTAGATCTTGAGCTGTAGTTGTTAAACTTGGTCTCCACCTACCAGGTGGACCAAGTATACAATCTTTCCCAGCTCTATCTGGCATTTACTGGTCGTGATAGTGAGGCCTGCTATAGACAGCAATGTCATCCAGATAAGATGGACTAAAGGATTCCAACTCAGCCAGGACTTGGTTCACCAACCTCTGGAAGGTGGGAGGAACATTCTTTAATCAAAATGGCATCACAACAAACTGGTAGTGACCACTTAGAGTGGGGAATGTAGATCTTGCTTTTGCTCCAGGGGTCCGACCTATCTGCCAGCACCCAAATGTAAGATTAAAAGTACGCAAATATTTGACTGTCCCTAATCTATGGATAAGCTCTTCTGCCATAAGAATTGTGTGTGCATCAGTTTTTGTTACTGCATTAAGGCTTCTATAGTCCACACAGAACCTCAATTCTTTTGTCTCACCCTTGTAGTTAGGTTTGAGGACCAAAACTCCTGGGCTGGCCTAGGAGCTCTCAGAGGAGTCAATGACACCCAAAATCAGCACCTTGCTTACTTCAGCTTGGATGCTTTCTCTGACAAGTTATGACTGTCTATAAATCTTGCTTTTGGCAGACAAGCTGTCTCCAGTATCCACACCATGGGTACACCAGCTGGTCCTACAAGGGATCAGAGAGAAGAGTTCAGTATACTGGTTGAGGACTTTGTTGCTTGATCCTCTTGGGATTCTTGCAACTGCCAAACTCAACTAAGTAGGTGATCTCCTCTTTTATTTCAAAGATAGGCTAGAGCACAGACAGACTGCAGCACCCATACCTTTTGGCCTAGTTGGAATTCCACCGTAGCAGTTTTCCGGTCATACCAGTGCTTCTGGAACTCCTGGTCGACATGGAGGTTTTTGTTTGCTTTTTCCATGTACTCAACCATCCTGAAATGAAGGTCAAGCACATAACTTCACAATGTCTTGTTTGGGCTCTTTGAGAGGCCTCTCCCATCCTTCCCTTACAAGACTTAATGGACCCCTAACAGGATGCCCAAACAAAAGTTCAAAGGGTGAAAAACATACTCCCTTAAGTGGTACTTTTCTGTAGGCAACAAACAGACATGGAAGTAAGACATCCCATCTCCTGCTGAGTTTTTCAGGGAGTCCTCCAATCATGACTTTAAATGTTTGGTTCAACCTTTCAACAAATCCGTCGGTCTCTGGATGATGTGGTATGGATGGTATGGGGAAGTGAACTTATAAGTTATACCACATTACTGCCACATCTATTTTAGGTATGCAGACATAAAGTTTAAACCCCTGTCTGATAATACCTCTTTAGGAAAGCCACACTAGTAAAAATACCCAGGAGGTCCTTGGACAGTGATGGTCCTAAGAGGAATAGCCTCAGGATATCTAGTGGCAAGGTCTACTACCACTAGGATATATATATATTCCCTGTGGCTGTTTGAGAGTCAAGGGGGCCAACAATATTGTCCCTACCCGTTGAAAGGTTGTGGGATTAAAGGGGCCTTCAGGTGGTCTCCTGCCTTACCACTGGCTTGACAGGAATCACAAGACTGGCAAAAGGTCTTCACCTTTTAGGACTTCCCAGGCCAGTTAAAGTGATTCACTAACCTACTTCAGGTTCTGTTTTGGCCCTAGTGCCCATCTAAGGGAATGTCATGGGCTAGAGAGAAATTAAATTCTCTGTACTGCTGAGGTACTACCACCCTCCTGATTACACCAGGGTTGAGGTCTCTGGCTTCAGTGTACAGGTGTCCATCTTCCCACAAGACCCTGTGGGTAACACTGACATTACCTTGTTCTTCCTGTGCAGCCTACTGCCTCAGGCTTTTAAAAGTGAGACAGGTGTTTTGTCCCTGGCACAGATCCTCACTAGAAGGCCCCCTTAGTCCCAAGAGCTCTGCTGTGTAAGGCCTAAGCTCTTCAGGCTCACTTCCCTCTGGGGATAACAAGTCCTCCTCCTGGGGAGAAGGGTTCTGTCTTGGGATCTGTTGAGAAGCTGGTCCCCCAGTCTTCTTGCCTTTTCTCTTGGAGGGTTAGTCAATTATTCCCGGATCCAACACCTCTTGTTCACTTTGGAGTTTGCTCTGTGCTCTGGTTTGACACAACTCCATTCCGGGATCCAAAGCATTGCTGCATGGGTCCTCAGTTCTACTTTATCACAGGGAGAATTCTCCAGATCATTTCCAAGCAGTAATTCTACAGGGATGGATGGGAACACATCCAGTTCCTTCTGTCCAACTACTTCCCCCAAGTCCAAAGACACCACAGCCGTAGGGTGGATCTTTTTGACATTGTCAGCATTGGTGACAGGATAGGTTTTCCCAATCAAGTACTGATCTGAATGAACCTGGTGCTGGGTCACCATGGTGACTCTGGCCCCAGTGTCCCTCAAGGACTCTGCCTTAGTCCCATTAATCAAAGGGTGCTGCCTGGAGTTTTGCATATTAGTGGCCAGACAGCACATGATACGTCTACCCTTCCCTTAGTGACTAATGTTGCCTCAGTAGGTTCACTGACATGGTCAGGCTGCAACTGAGATCCCACAGGGAGATTTACAACTGCATTTTCTACAGGTGGACTATAGGCATTCTTTTGATTTTTATAGCTAGGATCCCCAGTTTGATGCCCTGTTGTTTTATAATTATGGCACCAAACCTTCTTAGGATCAAAATGTTTCCCTTTGTACCCACCCTTGAGCTGTGTGGAGTCTCAGGGCTCACCCTCCTCAGCAGGTTTTTGCGGACCCGGATTAAAACTCTTTGTTTTTATTTTGGTTCCCATCTTTCCCTTCGGGGGGCTTTTTGTCCTCTTTCTTATGGTTTCCCTCACCAGTGGTAGTTTTGGTTACCCTTGTTTTGACCCAGTGATCTGCCTTCTTCTCCAACTCTAGAGGAAAAAGTAGACCTATGTCTACCAGGAACCTATGCAGTTTCTCTTTGCAGCAATTACTCAATATATGCTCTTTCACAATTAAATTGTAAAGCCCATCAAAAGTGTGTACCTTGTTACCTTCTAACTAGCCACCCAGCAGTTTTACTGTAAAATTCACAAATTCTACCCAGGACTGACTCTCTTCTTTGAGGGGGCTCCTACTCCTTAGACAGGGGATTTCACCTCATCCTCAGCTCCATTTAAGTTTTCTTGATTTTGTAGGATTCTCCTCCTTCCACTGAATTTTCAGTCTCATGTTCTTCCACATGTCTTCTAGATTTTTCTGTGGTAGCATGAGAACCAGTGTGAATTTAGTATGCTTTACAGAGAACCCTTAGCTGGGTATAGTTATCCATCCAAGGGTCAGGTCGAACTCCTGAACCTGGTTCTGTGCATCAGACATTTTTTCTTACTAAAGTTGGGCCTTTTTAACAACTGTTAAAAACATCTTAAATCCTAACTAGAGTGAGGTCTTTTAAATTTCTTATTACTATTTCAGGCCCTTAATTTTAACATTTTTGAAAAATAGCCCAAGTATAAAAAAAATCTTGCAGTTAAGCTAAAGATAATTGTTTAGAGTTATTTGGATGATCACTCATTGACAAAGTACTATCAGCAAATGCAAACTCTTAAATCGCACCGCTTATCCACCAAATGTACGAGGCTGGCTCTCTATATAGTTTACAAAACAAAAATTACGCACACTGTGCAGAGAGTCCAAATAACCCCACTTTGGTATCCAGAGGTAAAAAACAGACCACCAATGCACTGTTTTTGTGGTAGTGTGGGTGAGCAGCTAGGCTAATCCAGGAGATGTGCTAAGGATTTGTTGCACTCACAGGATCAATAAATGAAGACACACACTCAGAAAAATAACTCAAGACCAATTTACAAAAATACTATAGATTTTTATGAATTTTTTTAAGGTTGAGATAGTCATTCTACAGCAAGTACTTTTTTAGTTATAATTTTTAAAAGTTTAGAAAATGTACTGTTTTTGTGCGTAGTTACGCGCCAAAGGAATCAATACGAAAAACTTGAAAACAGGCAATGTTCTCATAAGTGTCACCTTCTGTTGGAGGCGTGGCCAGCCGCACAATATGGTGGCCACTTTCTAGCACTGCTCTGGCTAGACACCCACGGTCCTGGTGAGCCTGCTGCCATCCCTGACCATGCAGCCTCTGAAAATAGTGGACCAACAGGTGGGCATCTCAGGGATGCCTAGAGACCAAGATTGTGGCCTAACACACTCAAAATCAGAAAATCGGCATAGCTAGCTTGAATCTGGTGGCATAGTGAGCATGGGATCCACGTCTGGGCATACCCTTCTCACTTGGGGTGACAAATGCAAAAAGAGCAGTTGATGGACGGAATGCAGAACAAATCAAACATCCCCCCAGGTCACAGATCTGAGTTTAATCCCTTGTTTTTCTGTGGTCACCATGCCATTCCAGTTTAGACCCAGCCATATGCAAATCAATCTTGACCCTGTTTCCTATGGGAACAGTCCTGCCCAAACTGCCAGATCAATCAATCAATCAATCAATCAGATATTTGTTAAGCACACTACTGACCCGGAGGTTCTGAAGGCGCTGGGGGGGGGGGGTTTCTTCTGTTCGAAGAGCCATGTCTTGAGGCGCTTTCTAAAGGAAAAGGAGGTTGTGGGTCGTACGTAGGTTGATGGGGAGAGAGTTCCAGGTTTTGGCGGCAAGGTGGGAGAAGGATCTGCTGCCGGTTGTGGTGCTGTGAATGCAGGGGACGGATGCAAGGGCAAGGTTGGCGGAGCGGAGCTGGCGTGTTGGGACATGGAAGTGGAGGTGCTCCTTGAGGTAGGCTGGTCCTTCGTCGTGGAGAGCTTTGTGGGCGTGGATTAGGAGTTTGAAGAAGTTCCGTTTGTTGACAGGTAGACAGTGGAGGTCTTTGAGGTGGGCTGAGATGTGTTTGTGGTGAGGGAGGTTGAGGATAAGTCATGCTGAGGCGTTCTGGATGAGCTGGAGTTTCTTCTGGAGCTTGGCCGTTGTTCCCACGTAGAGGATGTTGCCGTAGTCCAGTCTGCTGCTGACGAGGGTGTGGGTGTCCGTTCTTCTGGTTTCCATGGGAATTCATCTGAAGGTCTTGCAGAGCATTCTAAGGGTGTTGTAGCATGAGGACGAGATGGCGTTGACTTGCCGGGTCATGGAGAAAGTACAGTATGGAGCCGAGGTTGCGTGCATGGGTGGTTGGCGTTGGGGCCGACCCCAGAGTGACAGGCCACCAGGTTCGTCCCATGCACAGCTGTTGGGGCCAAAGATGATGATCTCTGTTTTTTCTGAGTTCAGTTTGAGGCGGCTTGCTTTCATCCAGTTGGTGGTGGTGTGGGGCCCGGTGTTCAGGTCCTCCCTGAACCAGAAACAAGCATCCTGGGACCAGTTGTGGGGTTGTCATCCCTCTTCAGCCAGGCTAGCTTGAATATGGTGGCATGGTGAGCACAGGACCCACGTCTGGGTATTCCCTTCCCACTTGGGATGACAAATGCAAAAAGAACAGTTAATGGACGGAATGCAGAAAAAATCAAACATTCACCCCCAGTCATACATCTGGGTTTAATCCATCAGTTTTTTTTCACACATGCCATTCCAGTTTGAACCCAGCCATATGCAAATAAGTCTTGACCCTTTTCCCCATGGGAACAGTCCACCCCGAATTGCCAGACCAGGTCCTTGGGCACACTCTTTTAAAAACAAAAATTGTGAAGATTTGTCAAATGGAGCGAAAGATATAGCCAAGTCAAAAAACGCTTTTCTATGGAAACTAGGTCATAAAACTATAAGTATCTATCTATCTATCTATCTATCTATCTATCTATCTATCTATCTATCTATCTATCTATCTATATATATATATATATATATATATACCCTAAAGGCGGTTGCCACTATGCCACTAGGTGGTTATAGTTAAGACTTAGGCTCATATTCATACTTTTTTAGCGCCGCAGTTGCCTCATTTTTTGATGCAAAAGCGGCGCAAACTTACAAAATACAATTGTATTTTGTAAGTTTGCGCTGTTTTTGCGTCAAAAAGTGGCGCAAATGCAGCGCTAAAAAAGTATAAATATGGGCCTTAGTTTCCATACAAAAAGTGTTTTTTGACTTGCCTATATCTTTGGCGCCAGTTGATGAACCTTCACAAATATTTTCTAATTTTTTCCAAATTTCTAATTTCTAAAAAAATTTAAAAGCTCATGTCAACTGCTGTCTGCAAAGTTTTGGGGTGATCCATCAAGTGGGGGTTGAGAAAAAGGGGACTCCCAAAACATGTTTTCTCCAGTGTAATGTCCATAGGGATTTTGAACAGGAATAGCAGCCGAACCACCGGCTGGATTTACACCAAATTTAGCAAAAAGCTAGCTCTTGGTCCAGAAAGCAACCTTTTTGTGATTTGGTAAAAATCCATTTGGCACTTTCTGAAATATTAAAGAAAAACTAAATTGCATATATAGGGACGTGAAGGTTCTGTGAACCCTCCTGATCTCATGCTGAGATCTGATTGGCTGCCAACACTTCAACTTGGCCGCCATCTCGGAAAAAATGGTAAAAAATAATAAAAGAGTCCAGGGTAGGGATACCCTGACCTCTTGGCTCTGGTGCTGGGAAAGCCCCTAAGGCAAAAAAGCACTTTAAAAAAAAAAGTTATTTATGAAGGGGGTCACAAATCTGTGGCAAAAATTAATAAAAACAAGTGCTTTTTTTAATGAAGTCCCCGGGTAGGCCAGGTCCCTGGGGCATGCAAAACTAAGGAAGGGATTATCAGCTGAAATTTGAAAAGATATGGGGTAAGTGGGACTAGAAGGCATGAGCTTGGCCACTTAGGCATTGTCAGATATAACACTGATTGCAAGATGATTAGGTGGGGTGGGTGAATGAATAGGGGATAGTATATGCTGGAACTGGTGTGGGAACGCAGAAAGGGTACACTATGATTGTATCGGTACAATGCTTATTTGTTGCTACTGTTTATGATAAATACAAATAAAAATATAAATAAAAAATAAGAAGGGGGTGCATGGGAGCCGCTTCTAGGGTATTTGTATGACCCGGGGACCACCACCTACTCAAGGCTAATAAATATTAATGAATGCAGGGGCCCACATGGCCTCCCACAGTCCTGGGGATGGCCACCTCCCTGGGGCTTACCAATGAATGATTGTGGGGCTGTGCGGCACCCCTGCAGCTCTGGGCATACCACCTCCCCAGGGTAAAGAATAAATGAATGTGGGAGGGCAGTGCAGAACCTCTGCAGCCCCATGGACTGTCACCTCCCCGGGGTAAAAGATAAATTAATGTGGGAGGGCCGGGTGACCCCTTCCTACAAATCTGGGAATCAACATCTCGGACCCCTGGCCCACCACTCCTCTGGCTGATTTACATTGGAGGACGGTCATGCGGCTCCACTTGATGAGAAAATAATTGCCTTGGGGACCCCCACCCCGAGGGCCGGCTCTTGCTATGTCTCCAGGCCCTAACTCCAGGATATAGCTGTTGGCTCTGACTTCAGCTCCTGCCAAGTCTGAGCAGACACTCCGCTCCCAGCAAGTGAGAGCTGTCAAACAGCTCTCACTTGATGTGAGCAGATGTTTCCTCTTTTCCCCTGCCGGCAGACATGCAGAAAGGGAAACAGAGGAAACAATTGCTCTTGCAGACAGGGAGCTTTATCTTTAGCATCTCATGTCTGGTATAACAGTGGCGGCTCCGACAGGAGGTGAATAGCCAACTGGGACTCAGGGGTCTTCAGGCTCCCTTCCAGCTCCCATTACACACTGGGTGCCCTGGGGGCACCCAAGTGAAATGGTTGGGCCCCGGGGTATTGAGTCCCTGTGCCAAGATCGGGTGGGAGAGGGGGGTTGAGTGCCCCCCCCAAAAAATAAAAAAATAATAAGGCCAGGCCCTGGGAGATGGGGTCCATGGGGCCGAAATCAGCCTGGGAAGGGGGTCTGTGCAGCAACCCTTCCCCCCAAAAATAAAAAAAATGTTAAGGCTGGGCCCCCGGGGAGAGGGTCCCCAGTGCCAAAATCAGCCAGGGGAGGGAGGCTATGTGGCCCACTCCCCCAAAAAAATAAAAAAATCTCAAGGTCAGACTTCGGGGGCTGGGGTTCTCGGGCCAAGATTAGCCCAGGGAAAGGGGCCTGTGCAACCCCCCCAAAAAAATTATACGGTTTGGGGGAAGGGGTCCCTGGTGCTGAAATCAGTCAGGGGAGGAGGAGAATGCAGCACCCCACCCCAAACTAAAAAAATAATAAAATAATTTTAAGGCCTCTCACACACTCTCACACCCACACAGACACTCTCATGGCTACTCACACCCAGAGACATACTCTCATACTTATTCTCACTCCCAGAGAGACAGACCCTGTGGCCAACCTCTGCTATGCATAGCCAAAGGCCATGCACAGTGGTAGTTGGATTAACGTATAGTAATGAATATTAGTTTTTATTTTAAAAAATGCAGAAATTCACTAAAAAAAACAAAGGTTACAGGGATGTTATAGTTAGGAAATAGAATTTTAAAATAACTTAGACATTCACCTAAAAAAACAAAGGTTACAGAGACATTATAGTTAGATTCTGAATTTACTTGCACAAGACAAATTCAGCTAGTTAGACTTAGAGTCATTTCAAGTAACTATAACTCCCGACCTAAGGTAACTATAATTTGTGACCTCGCCATGCACTTCTAATTACCCCACATTTTGCAACACTCATGACATCTTTGATAACATCATTGATAATATCACTGTAATATTTGCAGTAACATTTTTTAAATAAGTCTAACGATAACTGCTGAAAATGTCTGGTTCTGAGTGAGTAAATTTAGAGCCTAACTATAACACCCCTGTAACCTGTGGGCCCATAGTTATTAAAAGTTTGTGCCACTGTTGTGTCATTTGTTTTTTCACAAAAGTGGCACCAACTCACTGCCATATTTATATTTTGATGCTCGATCCATCTAGCGTTAAAATATCGGAGTTACCATCATTTTTTGGGAGTGCAAACCCACCTTGCGTCGTTTTGCCACAATGATATGCAAGGTAAGCGTTCCCTTCCAAAAATGACGCTAGCCCTCTAGCACCATATTTACTGCCCAAAGCAAAAACCGACTCACAGGAAGGAATCAGGGTCAAAAACGCAAAGCCTGATTAGCATCACATTTTATCGCCTGGTCAGACCAGGTCTTAAAAGGAGGCCCACACACCACAACTCAGGGAAAACACACAGAAGGAGCATTGACCACCTCCTGGACAACATGGAACTGTTAATGCTCCAGCTTGGCTCACGCTGCAGACAACAGCAATGAAAACAGGTCCCTCCAGCACCACCACAGCAACTCCAAAGGTGGGAGAGGATATTCTGACAGCGCACAACCATCCTTGGGCTCAGGGAACAAGATGTCATCAGAACCTACCCTCTAAAGCGGGAGTCCATTGTACACCTGCTGCACCACATAGCACCAGACATCAATGCAAGGGTGGAAACTCCAACTAATATACGATCCATGACCAAATTCTTTGCATTCCCCCATATGCTGGCATCAGGATCATTTCAGACAACGGGTGCACAAGTGACTAGTATCCCAGCCATTCTTCTTGGCCTTCCTACCAAAGGTTCTGGATGCAATCATCCACCTCCCACCACATCTGCTTTCCCAACACCCAGCAACTGCAGCAGGAGACCAAGCAAGGTTTCTACCAAATTGCTGTGTTCCCTCATGTGCTGGGTGCCATGGACTGCACCCATGTCCAAATTGTACCACCTACTACAATGGAAAACCTCTACAGGAACCGCAAACACACCCATGCCATAAATATGAAAGCCATTGTGGACCACCGTGGGCCCCTCACAAACATCCTAGACAAATATCCCAGCAGCGTCCATGATGCCTACATAGTCCGGCATGCCATTGTCAATCAGTGGGTCCAGGATGGGCAACATGGAAATGGTGTACTCGTAGATAAGCCACCACACCAACCAGTACACAGACAACACATCAACCTTTTAGGACAAACAAGACATACACCACACTAAACATGCATGGGCAGGGGAACACAGATGTACAGACAACAACACATATACCACATGCCACGCTACATTGTATTCATTTCACATCACACAGACTTACACACATATGTACATAATGCAGCCACAACCTGACTGGCTCACCACGTGAAGGACAGGTGGAGCTATGTCCCCTTTGCAGACAGAAGCTGGGCACAAACCACTACAAGTGTCTACTGATTGACAACTAAATACACATCCCATACACATAACACCAAACAATGAATAGCTCAGCCATGTGAATGGCATAGGCCATGTCAATGTATTAAAAAACACAGAGACACAGCCCCACATTTGTCATGGTGTACAAGCTTCTGGTGTTATGAATATCAAATGCCACACATGTTTTGCCATGACCAACTACATCTCGGCTACACATAACTGACGTACCTGTAGTGTGCACCTTCACCTGTCTGCTGCATTGTGATGCACACATAGGAATACAACAATACCAGCCATGAAAGACCATGTGGCAGATAAAAGAGAAGTGGTGCTGCACCTAGTCCAGTGCCACTTCACATGTACCCCTTAGTGTCATGTAACCTCACCATGTGTGCACCATATACAGGTAACGGGCCACCATGGCACATAGTAGGTACAATACTGTAAAGATAATTGCTGTAATAGTAGGGCTCTGTAGGAGTATAGACAACATTTCTGACCTTTCATGCATCGTACATAGGGATCCATGCAAAAATATGGTATTACCCTCCTAATGCTTTGTCTGTGAGAAATCATGTATGGGAATCTTGGAAATTCCACTGCGCCTATTTTGTTACTCCTCCAATTGTTTCAATCACACCGTTGGACACAACCATCTTCTGCCACAAAGGGCCACAAAGTGTTGCACTGCATGTGTAGTGCTCTATGGTAACATGGAAGCCTTAGTTTGACTTTGTAGGGCTATCATGGTGTCAAAAAAAATGACACTATTGTGGTTCAAGGAGGTGCTAGGTCTCACACCCTCAAATATGGAGAAACATGGGCAACACAATATGTGTTTGGCATGGTTGAACTGTCAGGTTGGATTAATTTGACAATCACCAGGTCCCTGATCAACTTATGAACATACAAAACCACAACTATGCATTACCAACACATGTGCTCTCATTCCTTTGTAGGTGACTACGCTTACGGCATACAGACATGAAGGGCACAGAAGAACACGAAATGTGGTGGAGAAGACATTTGGGCTCCTGAAGTCAAGGTACAGGTGCCTGGCCCTGACAGGAGGAAGCTTGCAGTATGCACCACCGCTGGCATGCAAGATGATACTTGTACGTGCAACCTTGTATAACATATGTATATGGACCAATGTTCACTCGGGTGAACTGGTAGATGTCCACAATGAAGAGGAGGAGGATGACAATGGTGCAGCACAGGTGGAGGGGGAACAACAGAACACTGCTGCTGGAGTTTTCAGGAGACATTAAATTGTACAGAACTTCTACACCAAGACACTGTATAAATCATTTCACTTTGTAAATTTAACCAATAAATCATTTTTCACCTGAATGTCCATGGTCTACTCATTCTCCACTACATATACCATTGGAATGTTGTGCATACTTAGAGAGCAGGAAAAAAACATAACAGTAACAAAGATGGTTGGAACATAAGTTGTGATGTAAGAGGGTATAGCAACTCCATGCCACACATTAGTGTCACATAACTCACGGCCATGTGGCTCTCGGAGACATAGATCCATGCACCACAAAAACAAATGTGGTGTTAAGTGGCCATTGTGAAAACACGTGTCCTACCCCTTACCCACATCACCACCAGGATTTAACTATGAAATGGCAGAATACACCTCCAAATTAATGTCTGGGTGGAATTTAGGCAGAGTGTGTCCCATTCTCTATGTACATTCTCATTCAAACATGTCACAGACCCATCCATGTTTGCATTGTTCAGCACTCCGTCCATCATCCTTTTGTGTTGCTAAAGTTGCCCTAAGTGGGAAGGGTATGCCCAGATTTGGGTCCTGTGCTCACTGTGCCACTGGATTCAAATTAGCCTGGCTGATGAAGGGTGATACCCTGAAGCTGGTCCCAGGATGCTTGTTTCTGGTTCAGGGAGGGCCTGGCTTGGTAGTTTGGGCTGGACTGTTCCCATAAGGAACAGTGTCAAGACTGATTTGCATATGGCTGGGTCCAAACAGGGGTGTCATGGTGAGCAAAAGAACAATGGATTAAACCCAGATCTGTGACTGGGGGTGAGTGTTTCAATTGTTCAGTACTCAGTCCATTATCCTTTTGTGTTGCTAAAGTTGCCCTAAGTGGGAAGTGTATGCCCAGACGTGGGTCCCGTGCTCACTGTGCCACTGGATTCAAGCTAGCATGTTTGATGAAGGATGATACCCTGAAACTGGTCCCAGGATGCTTATTTCTGGTCCAGAGAAGACCTGACTTGGCAGTTCTGGCTGGACTGTCCCCATGAGGAACAGGGTCAAGATGGATCTGCATAAGGCTGGGTCCAAACTGGGGTGGCATGGTTAGCAAAAGAATGATGGATTAAACCCAGATCTGTGACTGGGGGTGAATGTTTGATTTGTTCTGCATTCTGTCCTTCAACTGTTCTTTTTGCATTTGTTGCCCCAATTGGAAGAGTATCCCCAGACGTGGGTTCCTTGTCCACTATGTGCCTGATTTAAGCTAGCTTGGCTGAAGAGGTGTGATATCTGGAAACTGGTCCCAGGATGCTTGCTTCTGGTCCGGGGAGGACCTGGTCTGGCAGTTCAGGCTAGACTGTTCCCATGGGGAACAGGGTCAAGATTGATTTGCATATGATTAGGGCCAAAGTGGAATGGCATGGTGAGCAAAACAATGATGGATTAAACTCAGAACTGTGACTGGGGTTGAATTTTTGATTTGTTCTGCATTCCGTACAACAACTGTTCATTTTGCACTTGTCATCCCAAGTGTGAAGGGCATGTCCACATGTCAGTCTACTGCTCACTATGCTACTAGATTCAAGCTAGCCTGGATGAAGAGGGGTGATACCCCGAAACCAGTCCCAGGATGCTTGTTTCTGGTCCAGAGAGGACCTGGTCTGGCAGTTCAAGCTGGACTGTTCCCATGGGGAACAGGCTCAAGACTAATTTGCATATGGCTGGGTCTAAACTGGAATGGCATGCTGAGCAAAAAAACTGAAGGATTAAACTTAGATCTGTGACTGCAGTGAATGTTTGATTTGTTATGCATTCCGTCCATCAACTGTTCTTTTTGCATTTGTTGCCCCAAGTTGGAAGGGTTTGCCCAGACATGAGTCCTGCGCTCACTATGGCACCAGATTCAAGCTAGCTTGGCTGAAGAGGGGTGATACCCCATAACTGGTCCAAGGATGCCTATTTCTGGTCCAGGGAGGACCTGGTCTGGCAGTTCGTGCTCGACTTTTCCCATGGGGAACAGGGTCAAGGCTGATTTGCATTTGGATGGGTCCAAACTGAAATGGCATGGTGAGCAAAAAAACTGATGGATTAAACCCAGATCTTTGTTCTGCGTTCCATCCATCAACTGTTCTTTTTGCAAGCATCTTAGTGTGCTTGGAAAGTTTTGACGTGTTCCTTTAAGAGGGGGCCCTGAAGGGGGGCAAAAAAGTGCATTTCCTATTTTGATTCCCATGGAGTCTTTAGACAAGACTACAGTCTAAACTGCTGGACGGAATTACACCAGATTTGGTTTGAAGATAGCTCTTGGTACAGACACAGTGCTTTTTGTTATTTGGTATAAATCTGTTCAGTAGTTTTCGATATATGAAAGGAAAAATAAATGTGTATATCTGTATGGGGCCTAGGCACACATCTCATGGTGAGATCCAATTTGCTATCAGCACTTCACACAGAAAGTGATGGCAGCCATCCTGGGACAAATATACCTGAGAGCACCTCATTGAAATGCATTTTAGTGAATGGCAGGTTTTGAGGATCACAAAAGGGAGAATGTATAAAGGGTGATAACAAATATTAGTTACAATATAAATCATTTGTTGATGCTACCATTACTCATTTTAATAATTGTGGTGTGTCCTAAAGTGAATTTACCCATCTGGGATTTCATGAATCATGTTTGAGAGAAAACGGTTTTCTCATGATTTTCCCATAGAGGTTATGGAAGGTACTCCAGAAGCTAAAATGAGAGGATATTGTCTGTGACTTCACACTATCTTTCTGAGACATATGAGAGTGAAGGCTGAGGTTCTCAGTAAAACACAAACTTCCAATAGGACCAGTGTGTCATTTGATTCCCTTGCGTCCCAGAGTGTTGTAAAGAACAATTAGAGGGCTAACAGCCTTATTTATGACAAAAGTGCGGCACACCAAAAGCCATCTTGATTGAATCAAGCTGGTAATACTTAAAACATTTAATTTAGAAAGGTAGAACATGAGGGGGTTCATTTTGTCATAGAAATTGTGGTTATTGCTGTAGAAAGAAAAATGAGGACATGTTTTAAGTGAGTTCTCAAATACCTTCCTCTTCTATTTTATTAAAACATTTTGACATGTAGACTGAAACATGCATATTATGAATTTATGTCAAAAGTGTGGCACATCTGACCACCATCTTGATGAATTCAAAGTGAAAAACTGAAAGCATTTTCTACTGATGATACTGCAGTAAATGAGGAGATTAGGGAGCTTAATAACAAAGGAGTCTCCAAAAATGGCCACCAGAGAAAAAAGTGTCCAGATGTAGCACAAATATCACCCAAATGTAGCCCAAGTATAGCCCAATGACAGAAGTGTGAAAAAACACTTAGGGGCATATTTATGTCAATGTGGCGTTAGGAAGGCTTTTTTGCTGTGCCATATTTACAAAGAGGTGCAATGCTCACATTTCACCCCTTTGCACCCTTTTATGCCACATTATGCCTGTGCCAGGCATAATGTATGCAAGTGGAGGCATTCCGGCCCTAGGAGGCTTGCAAAAATGGCACAGTGAAATCTACAAGCAGGTGTTAAAATGGCGCACTCATATAAATCTATGGGCCTCTTTGCTGCACTGATGTTAACATTTTTGATGTTAGTGCAGCAAAGTGCCTCTATAGCATAAAAAATTCTGAAGCTATTGTCTTAACAACTGCCATGGTGTGCTGTATTGTAAATTTAGTGCACATATGGTGTCATTCGGTGTAGGCAAGGGCGACTCAAGTAAACTGGCACATGAGCACTGATGCTCCAGTTTCTTTTCAATATGCCTTTTAATTTTTGTGCAGTTTTATATAGAGGAGACTTGACCCAAATGTATTGAAGTGCTTTACATGGGCATCAGTTACATTACACAAGAACACATTCATTTTGGGCTTTAGGAATGAGGAGAGTAAGGTCCTCATTATGACAACGGCGGTCGTTAGAAAAGACCCCAGATGCCACAGGTGACAAAATACCGCCAGTGCTGGCGGTATGTTTGGCACCAGATTATGACAGTTCCACTGAGCCAGCGGATGGAAACAGCATTTCCGCCCGCTGGCCAAGAGGAAAAGTCACAACAACATTGAAGCTGACTCATAATCGAGCTGGAGGCAATGCTGAGGTGCAGCGGGTACAGCAGCACCTGTTACGCATTTCACTGTTCATAATTCAGGCAGTGAAATGCGTGATGGGGCTGTGCCTGAGGGCCCCTGCACTGCCCATGCCAAGTGCATGGGCAGTGCAAGGGCCCCCAGAGGCACCCCGAGTCCCCCTTACCACCAGCCTTTCCATGGGGACTCATAATCCCCAGGGCAGCGCTGCAAAATCTGCAGTTCTAGCCACAAGCCGACATTTTGTCCCCCAAGGGAAACATATAATCAAGTGATAAACTAGATAACAAAACATCAAGATAGCCAAAAATGTAAAAGTGCTTTGTCGCTATTTGAGAACTCAGAAAATTTGTCCTCATTTAATTTTTAGGAGCACTAACCATAATTTCCATGGGAATACGACCCTCTCATTTGTAAAATAAATGCTTTAGGTATTACAGTTTTGATTTCATAAAGATGACGTCAGGTGTGCCACATGTTTGTAATAAAAATAGAATGTTAGCAATCTAGTTGTTCATTAGAATACTGTGGGGAGGCAGATGTCAGGGGCACAGACTCGGATAATTGATGACAGGCAGGTTGAAGTTGAACGTGATGGGCAAGTTCAAGATATGGATTAAATAGCACTGTACTAGAATATAATGGTTCTGTTTAATAGGAGACCCAATTGTGCATATCTAGAAAATAATTAATATAGACTGTCAAGTGAGCACATGGATAATTATATAGCATGTCAGTTCTAAACTGATATACTGAGGGGGCGGTGAGCAAACAAAGTGGAACTAATTAATTAAGTACCATTATTGATAGCGATAAAAATAGCACCAATGTAACCAAACAGATGTAATAATTAATTGTCTCAACAATGTGATACAAAGTAGGACTTATTACCCATTAATTGTGTGGAACAATAAGCGTGCAATGTTTTTAAATTTAAATTCACTATTGTTCACATTCATTGTTTTAATCAGTGTAATTTGAACTACAGATCCCACAATGCCTCTTAATGGGCGTAAGTGGGACATGTTACAAATACCTCCAACATGGAGCACTCACCTATAGTGAGAAAGACCAGTAGTGGTTGAAACACGTGGATGGAGGAATTGTTGGTGTGAAAAATAAACTGGGAAATTTTTAGTTTTCGGAGTGCTGCGTAAATGTGTGTCCAAAAAACATATGTGTATATATATACATATATCAAACATCTTCAAATCTTTCCCAGGAGCTGGGAATTAATTCCCTTAAAATCAAAAAAGTGATAAGTGGAATTCTTCAGTAAAACTCAGTCATTACTAACTACTAGGGAACACATTGTAATCCTTTTTCATTTCTTGATAATTTGTGTCACACTCGTGAAAGAGACCAACCATATGAAAATAAGTCACAAATAGGTCTCAATAGAAACAGTTCTACACAAACTGCTGTGTCATATCCCTTGCAGAAGAGAATGAGGCATTCCTAACCAGTTTGGCTCGTTTAAGACTTATCAGTAAGGTGCAGCTTGATTAGAAAGGCAAGAAAGCATGAGGTCCACATCTGCCCATACCCATTGTACTTATGGCATCTTGCTTAGAAAAGTATAATGATTGTTGAAGTGTTTGAATTAATCTCATCCACCAGTAATTACGCAGGGCTGCATTTTTGTCCTTTGATCTTTTGCCCATTGTACCACTCTGGACACAGAGTAGTTAGAAGCAGTCCAGTCTTCACTTCTACAGCAGGTCCCCATCCCCAGATGGGAACAAAATCAACTGCTGATTGGTTTTGTTCTTTTAGGCCTCATCAGTGAGAATCAACTTGATTGACTGAACAGACTGAGCACATAACTAATGTCTGGGTTTAAGTCGAACATAGATTGGACACTTTCAAAAACAAAATGTGATGGATTCAATTCACATCAGGTGCATTATTATTGTGTTTCCAAAGACAAAGCCCTTCATTGGGGGTATGCATTTAGAAACAAAATACAGTAGGCCCACCATGTTACAGAAGGCCTGCCTTTGCTTTTTTGTTTTGCAGCAAGGTAATTCCCACAATGGAGGTGGAAATCACTTCGTGAAAAATGACTTGCTAATATGAAAGGGAATTCGAGACCTCAAAAATTACATGAATTGCACATTGCATATCTCAATGTCCTAAATAGTGTCAATTTTTGGGCGACCTGATTATTTCTTGCATTCTCTTGTGCTAATTATGAATAAATCCATATTGGATTACTGGCATACCTCAAACAAACTCTCACCAACTGTAGGAAAGAGAATGTGTGCATGAAGTGTTTTTGAGAGAGATAATTTTACTTCAGACAGTGCTTGCAAATTATTAATTGCTTCTACATATATATTTTTTCAAAGGAGCCATATTAATTTGACAGACTTACTTTACCCACAGCAAACCATCAGATAGAGGATAATGACAAAATTAAGAGATACTCCTGTGTAATATTTTAATGGTAGTAGTTGGTGTGATCAAATGTGAACCTTTCCCAGAGCACTAGAAATAATGAAAATGGACAGTTGGAGTAGTCCATACCAGTGCAAACTAAAGAGAGGAATTGGTTCCAAGATAAGGCTAGAACCATTTTTAGGAAAACTACAAGTATTATTTATTGTTATATTGTTTCTGCTGTACCCTCCCTGAAAAACAAAATTAAGGAAGCTCTCTTGATAGCATATGAAATTAGGAGTTTAGGTCTAAATGTCAGGGGATATATGGGATCACTTTCCCTTGCGAATAAGGTGATAAATGTGCACTACACTGTAGGGATTTATCTATTTGAAAGTTTGATCTCCTTTATTTGGCTCTTTATCATGTGCTTCAATTTTTATCTTATAAACCATTCTTTTTATTCATGTTTAACCGTTTTTGCCAGAGCTTGACATCACATGTAAAATAATGTTTATAATGAGATCACAATACATATCTAATATTTTGTGACATTTTTGTTTAAACAGCTGCCGTGTCTTCATGTTGGTGCTACTTGGAAAAATAGGAATAAAAAATGAGCCAGACAATTACTAAAGAAAAATCTGTTTATTTGAAAGTCATTCAACTATCTTAGTAACGGAACCGCCAATGTAAAGTGGCAATAAACCGGTCAGTTTGCAACGTGGGCCCATGTTGGTTTTATAACTAATTCAAATGAGTCCTTTAACATCACAGAAGCTATATAAACGTGTTTAAATGTAGTGACGTTTTAAATCTTATTAGCTGAATTACCCAAGTAAAAGAACAAGCGCTCATTGTAGTTTGCTGTTACTAATGAGGCACAGTAGCATCCACACTGGAGGAATGATACAATTTTGTAAGAGAAAATGTTATTACAATTGGGTTTATTCCAGGAAGCAGTTTGACCAGTAAATGCAACAAAATCTCTGATAGTAAAAGAAGACTACATAGCGGACAGACAAGTAGCATAAAAGAGAATCCTTTTTAGGTACAGCATAGCAGAGTGTAAATGCTGCTTTTCTGACGTGTTGTTATCTTTTTGGGCTTTTAACCACGCCCACCTCCTGCCCATCACTATTGTTCGCTCATGGCTTGTCCTTCATAAATCCTTTGTTCTCATTGGCAAATGCTTTAGTTGGTACTTCGTTGGGGCGGTTTGGTTACGACCTTGGACATTGACCCTGTTGCATGGCTAATTTCACTTTTGACGATGCATTTGACTGTGAGCGAACTTATTTTTCCTTTTGTTTGTCTCCTTCATGGTCATGGCCTAGTGCTTTAAATAGCCTCGCTTATGTGAAACTGTTTAATTTTCAATATATGTGGCAAGAACAGTCCGGTTAGAAGTTTACAAAGCTAATAGCTCTAACTCGAGCAAACGCGAGACCCATTGCATTGCAAATACTTGTTTCTTTTGTGATTTACGTATCAGAAGCAGATAAAAAGAGAAAACTAAGAAATTGTACTAATAAAAATTACCCAGATAATACACCTTTCTTTCTTGAATACAAATACTTATGTGTGAAATTGTGGACAGATATTCTTCTGCAACTTCGACAGGATTTGAATTTAAACTCAAAATATCTTCTAAAAGTAGGTTAGTGAAGAAAAATGTTCACACAAGTTTCTTTTTAGTATGAGAGTTCTATTATATAAGGGAAATTATCTTGCAAAAACATTGTGTATGAAGGAAATGAGTTGGGAGTAACACCATCAAAAACACGAAGATGTCGAGCAGTTTTAGAGACTTGAGATTCAACGCCAAAGATTAGACTTAGTCAAAATCTCCAAGTCACTTTCCAAAAATTCCCAAAGAATGTCATCCTTTTCTAAATGTAGGTGCACTAATCAAAGAGATTGAGAAGTGTTGCTTATTCTCCATACAAAGATTATGGGACTTACTGGCTCTGACACCTTCCATGCAGCATCAAAGGAAGCTACGCTGTACAGATGAGGCATTCATGTGAATAGGAACATGCATAACAGGCAAGGGTGGGCCAAACACAAGATCAACATCAGTAGTTTTATTTACCCTTCTCAAAATTTGAAGCTCTAACTTGAAAAGCTCTCACTAGACCTCCATATTTTATCATTGGTGTTCTCATTTAGAAAGAAAATTGACAAGTTCTTAAGACAACATTTTCCATCAGACCCTGTCCCTCCTCTCTGTCTTCATGAATGATGTTAGATGTGGTTTCCTATTACTTAGCCTGTGCTGTCCTACCGTATATCTTGGCTTCTCTCGTGTATCAGCAAACCGAAAACAGACAATACATACACTTTTCAGATTAGGTTTTGTAAACTAGATTGACTCAAAAGTGTTATGCTTCCCTTTGCTAAGGTATGTCTTTCAAATTATATATAATACTGCAGTCATTAGGATGGGCAATCAAGAGGTGGATACTTGAATGAGCTAGAGCCAACATTTTTCTAAAATCTGCAAATTATTCAAATGTGGCACATTTTCTGACAACTGTGGTAAATCCAAAATTATATGGTAAAAACTGCAGCATAAAGTCACTTGGCCCACACCATTGTCCATAGTTGTATCGACAATTTAGTTTGAAGGAAACAGGTTTTCTAATAAATACCCCTCAGGAAACATGAAATATAGATGAATACATAATATGTAACATGAAATATGGTCCTATGTTGCCTTCTATGGGTTCTGGTGACTTCAGCCTTGTGGTTCTAAGATCGCATCAGAATCCCCCGTTGGCAATTTTAGACTCTAGTACACCGTTAAACTTTATTTTGTTTTTCTTTAATGATTTTTGTGATTTATCCTAAATCTGTGAACTGCCCATAAACTTATAGTGATTTTGTTCTCTACATTCGAGAAAAAAAGAACTGCAGACTTTATGTAAAATCTGCAGGAAGAATTTGGGGAGGCATGCAGAATATTTATGATTGAATCATCATGTTTCATATATATATCTGCAAACGTTACAAAGTCACCTGATTAATGAAAAAAAGCCTATTTTCTATTTAACCTGGCTGACCTATTTATTTTGTGAATTTTTTTAATTTTACTTTATACGTCGTGTTATAGTACAGTCCAAGTATTATGTTAAGAAACTATATCCAAATCTTGTCTTCGTTCAAATATCTGGTTGCAAAATATACCTTACCAGCTGCTATTACAAACATAGATCATCTTCCTGGGTACAACTCTAATTTCTTGGACAAAATCCTCAATTTCTTCTTTTTTTCTGCATGGTTTAGTTCCATATTTATTCCAATTGGGGAATTTTATACATTGGTGGATGTGCCAGAAAGAGCCGTGAAATCTCTGCCACAAGGGTGTTAGTTCAGATAATTGAGATTTTTAGTTCACTATGTTTTGCAAACCGTATGAACTCCACCACTAGAGTCAGACACTGTGAGAACCAGAATGGACACATTTATTTATGGGACATGCAGTGGGGTACTATTCTTTTTTTTTTTTTTTTTTAAATGATCAAGGACAACTTAATATAAACAATCGTGTTTCTCAAACCTATTTTTCCTGAATAAATGTTTTCTGGCATATGTTACATTTAGACACACTATCCAGTACACTCCGGTATTAGAATCATGCGTTCATCTGGGAAACACATTTCAAATGTCATTTATCATTTCCTGAAACAGAGGAAAATGACGGAAACAAAATGACATTCAGTAAATGGGCGATTTCTGCATTATGTTAATTATGCGCAAAGCATTAATTAGACTGATATCCCTTCTTGAAATAGACACCTGAGTATAGTGGAGCTTCAATTCTGTAAAAATATTGCACATATATGGTCACTATCAGCACTCACTTCTTTTTTCAATAAAAAGCACTGTTATTACTGGAATACAGAGAATATATATTTCTTGACAGTAGGCTAAGAAAGCCCCCCCAAGTAATGGTGAAGAGGCGACCTGCTCTACCTGTACCCTGACAATCACCACCCACTCAGAAGTAATGCACCTCTACCACCCATATTCAAATGAATATACGACGAAACAACGACTGCATAAAAAACTACTGCCTTAACAACGAGGTCGGAACACCGACCTCGTTGCTACTACTAATGATTTTACCACGAATGCCTCAACAACGATATTTCGTTGTAAAGGCATTCCTGATAAAATCATTAGCAATAGGCACCATTCACCCTACATCCCTCACCCCACCCCCCCAACCCCACCCCAAAACCTAAAACCCCCTGACCCTCCACCCACTCCCCAAAACCAAAAACGCCCCACCCCCCCAACCCCACCCCAAAACCTAAAACCCCTTGACCCCCCACCTTCTCCCCAAAATCAAAAACGCCCCACCCCCCCAACCCCACCCCAAAACCTAAAACCCCCTGACCCCCCACCCACTCCCCAAAACCAAAAACGCCCCACCCCCACAACCCCACCCCAAAACCTAAAACCCCCTGACCCCCACCCACTCCCCAAAACCAAAAATGCCCCACCCCCCAACCCCACCCTAAAACCTAAAACCCCCTGACCCCCCACCCACTCCCCAAAACCAAAAACGCCCCACCCCCCAACCCCACCCCAAAACCTAAAACCCCTTGACCCCCCACCCACTCCCCAAAACCAAAAACGCCCCACCCCCCCAACCCCACCCCAAAACCTAAAACCCACTGACCCCTCACCCACTCCCCAAAACCAAAAACGCCCCACCCCCACCCCAAAACCCCCTGACCCCCCACCCACTCCCCAAAACCAAAAACGCCCCACCCCAAAACCTAAAACCCCCTGACCCCCCACCCCCTCCCCAAAACCTAAACCCACCACTTACCTTCGCCAAGTCCCTTCTTTGTACCTTAACCACGCATGTTCGTTGTTCAGAACATACGTAGTTAAGGCACAAAAAAACGAAGTCGTGGTTAAAAAAAGCGTTGTTGCGCTTTCGTTAACCACGACCTTCGTAAAAAAAAAGTCGTAAAAAAGGATGTTTCCCTATTCAAATCGCTTCAGCAAGTGCTTCAGTGATAAGTTTAGCTGAGAAAATACTTAACAATGTAGCACCAAAATGCTCTGCATCAACGCACCCTACACATTAAAACTAGGTTGACATTTACTGATTGATAATTTCTGCGTCATATTATTTATTTGTGAAACATTAGCTAGACCCAGATTACACATTGAAATGGACATCTGAGTACAGTGGAGGTTCAACTCTATGAAATATTGAATAAGTGAGCAGGTACAGTGCTCCCTTCTTTTTAAACTGAAAAGAGCTGACATTACTGGAATACAGAGAAAGATTTTCTTATGGCCAGTACTGTTACCGTTCTGTCTGCAAGAAAGTGGACTATTGTGTGGGGTTGGTGGTTGCCCACCTCAAGAACTAATACAACTATCTTGTATGAATCCCGAGTGACTAAACTAACGCACGTTTCATACCCTGGTAGCTATTGCTTAGAGGAGACAGGCTTATCTTAGGGCAATGGGTAAAATGTGAATGTATTATCAATATAGCAATAAAATGAAAACACCAAACAATAACAATTCCCCTCCAATTTAGAAAAATAGAGTCGAATCTAGTGAACAAAATGAGAACCATTGACCAGCATCCAATAAAGGAACAGGAGATATTAGGGTATTTTTAAGTTGTAAGTGACAATATACCAAAAAGAAATAAAAGGCAATGGTAGCTTCTAGCTTCGGTAGACCAATACCTAGACACACTTTGAGGTCAATTGTGATGCATCCCAATGTTGGCTATAATAAGCGGGGTGGACCGATTGAGACTAAGGGACAAATTTAGAGTTTGGTGGATGGGTTACTCTGTCACAAATGTTATGGAAATCCCATCCATTGTATTACAATGTCCATAGGATATACTGGAATTGTGATATGGTGGACAGGTTATTGGTCACATGTGTCGCAGATTAACTCCATCCGCCAAACTCTAAATTAGGCCCCTAGTCTGCAAAATGGAGGAAAAGGTCATCCAGTGGTGAAGGCAGCAGGCTGTGAAGTAATGCAAAGTTTGATATCCATTGGATGAGGTTCCACTGAAACCATTAGTTTTTGTGGGAAAAGTTTAAAGAGAGATATATGAGAATTTGCCTCCTGTTAATGTCTAATAGCTGACTGGATAATTTGCATGCCTTCAGCGCGGCAAAATTTTCTCATTGAGACTTATGGCCTGTTTTAGGTCTTGGCAGAGGGGAATACGCCATCACAAATATGATGGATATCAATTATGCCTTGTTATGATCCCATGGTATCATATGGAGATTGTAAAAAGGTATGTTTGTCACAGAATATTCCCTCCACCAAGACCGAAATCAGGCTGTTAGTCTCTGAAATGGAAAAAAAATTCTACCACAGAGGAAAGGCCTGTATGGACGAGAGCTTCACGAGGTTGGACATCTTCTCACAGAGGGCCTGCTGAAATGAAATTGCTACTGTGAAGAAGCTCCAAGTTGGAAAAACCTTGTGCTGTGGCCCAGCAAAGTTATGCTTTCTCTAGGTCGATATTGGAGGTTGGTCTTGTTTCTCCAGCAGCTGGAAGTCAGAGAATTTCATAGGTGCCCAAATGTTGCAGGGCTAAGTGCCTTTTTCTTCAGCTCCCAGACTTTAAGGTTTACTTTTACAACTTCATGAATAGAGCTAGCAAAAGTCTTGATCAGAGTCCAGTGCAGGGCCAGTTGTGACTGTAGTATATCACAAGGACAACCCTCTACTCCCATGGGGACCGGGATAAGTATTTACTATGTATAGAATGTACAGTGGGTCTCATTTCACAAGCAGGAAACCCCATAAACTGTTAGAAGAATCCACCATTCAACGTATTCATTCAACAATCCAGGAATGAACACTTACCTGAATTTGTATGTAAAGAAAACAAAAGACTGAAAGGGTTCCTGTTGCTTTTATGTATTCTCCAAAATTCATGCACTTGTCAAAATGACATTGTGTAAAAAGTGTAGCTGACGCAGTGTGCAAGTGAGTGCATAAGTACAAAAACATATACATAAGACACTGTACAGGACCCCTGCTCCAAACATAATTTTTGATGGGTATGTTCGTGAAATATTATACATTTCTATTGTTCACCCCTTTTCTGGGAACCAAAGGGGAAAATGTTGACGTTTTGACCCTAAGTGAGTAAAGAGGTCTCTTTAGGACTAGGTAATCTGGCTTAGATTCCTCATATAAATTGAGACAGAAACCTGGAACCGATCTTCATGACTATAGGAGTCACAAATCTTATTGCAGGGTTAAACAATTACTCATTCCAATGAGCCCATGCTGTACCCTGTGGTGTTGGACCCCTGATTTATCATTTGTGTTCAATTAAAGCTATCATTGACATCGCTCCAGTTGTGACTGGGGAACTAGGAATCCAGAAAAAGGTTTCCAACAGCTTTCTGTGTCCCTATAGCCACTATAGAAGGCTGACCCTCTACGTAATGTGCAAAACGTTGTACACTGTGCAGAGGGTCCGGGCAACCACACGTTGGTTTACAGAGGTAAAAACTAAACCCCTTAATGCTCTAATTTGTATGGAAGCTTGGTCCAGCAGTTAACCTAATCTTGGAGCAGTGCAAAGCATTTGTTTTACTCACAGTATCAATAAATGAAACACACACTCAAAAGAGAAACTCAAGATCAATTGACAAAAATACTTCAGATTTCATACAATTTTTAAGACCAAGACCATCAAAACTGGGTAAGTACTTTTAAAGTTATGAATTTTCAAAGTTTAGAAAATGTCTCAGTTCTGTGAGTAATTACGCACCATGGGAAACAATGTCGAAATACTTAAAAAATGCACATAAAACCAGGCAATACATTTACCAATGTCTCCTCTTGGTTGTAGTTTGAGGTCGTTGGTGGGCCCTGTGAACCAGCTGGAGAAGTTCAGGCGACTCCCGGTTTCAGTGGGAGCAGAAGCCGAAGGTTTTTAGAGCCGGTGCAGGGCCACTTCAGGGAACCATTTAGAAAAGCACTTCACAGGTGGACTTCAAGGTGAGTCTGGGGGAACCCCTTGGAGTGTTGAGTTCACAAGGGGTGGGGGACCCTTAGAACACAGCTGGATCTCCAGTGCAGGGCACAGGGCGGCTGGAAGCAGAGCAAATCTGTGAGCCAGGAGCTGGGCACAAAGGTGCCCTTGAAAGCAGGAGGTAAGGTGCTTACAGTGTCACTTGAAGGTCATCGGGGGCATTCTTGTGGGAAGTCCTGATGTTTTCTGAAGTCCCTTGATGGGGCTTCCTCCTGGTCCTCTTGCAGTTCGTAGTGGACTGTTCATCTGGGTGTCCAGCATTGAGGGACCTGTACCTAGGGCTATTGTACAGGTCAGCCAATGGAGCTTTTAGTGCCATAAAAATGTGTACACTTGCAGGTTTTGTCCTCAGAGTCCATTGGGTGAGATTTGATCTGGCTGCGGTGTTCGGTTCCTTGGTCAGCAGCCAGTCAGTGAACTGGACTTCACTAGTTTTCTGGTCTTTGTTGCAGAAAGATTTCACTCTGAAGGGAGATCTTAGGTAATTTTTAGAAGAGGGGAGGCCCTCTGGGGGTTTGTAGAGTCTGTCTGATGTTCAAGAAACACCTCAGTGGCGGTTGTTGAGTGGTGGGTGCAGCATGCAGGGTTTGGCACCTTTTTCTGGGTGCAGCAGGACTTCAGTTGTCGAGCCGTGGGGCTTCTTTGTTGCTGGCCTTCTGTTGTCCTTAGAATCTGAATCTATGGTCTAGGAGTACCCACTAAATAAGATATTTAGTGGGAGTTTAGGGGAGTACCTAGTAGTGATCAATGGGGCATCTACCGTAGGGTGGCTACACCCACTGAGTGACTACTTCCTGTTGGCAGAGGTCACTGCCCTATCTCTGATAGGCTATTTTCCTACAATGCAAGATGGAGGGAAATTAAATGAGGGGTCACCTCGCATGCAACACCTTAGGAGTGGTGCAAGCTCGTGGTGGCCATTCCTCCTGTCCTTTGTGTGTTTTTCTGCAGTTGCTCCCACCAAAAGTAAGGGTTTGCAATGGAAGCAGCAATTTGCTGCGAGCAGCAGGCATGGGGGTCGAGTTTCAAAGGCAGTAAGCCCTTGAAAGATCACTAGCAGGGAAGTGTACATTCCTAAGGAGGGTGGTGTGACACCCCAGCACAGGAATGGCTTTGTTCTGCGAACCAGAGAGCGGGAGCTCTCACCTCAGGGTACCATAATCTTGTCTGGTGGTGGCAGGCTGGTTGTGACCAGCGAGCAACCATGCAAGTGTTAGTGTTAGTTAGCTTTGCAGGGGTCACCTCTAAGGTGGCCCCTGGGTATATTTTGCAATAAATCCAATACCAGTACCAGTTTGGATTTATCATTGATACCAAACATCCCAGGGTTCAGGTGGCCATCATGTAGCTGTGAAACTCGTAGTGACCAGTGTCCAGTACATGCATTTAAAATGGCTGCTCTGTTCACTTACTATGTCCTAGGTTTGGTAAGTAATAGTAGGGGACTATTGCTCATGCAGCTATGCCCTCATATACCGTATAGTGCACCCTGCCTTACGGCTAGAGGGCTTTCCAGTGGGGTGACTTACCTGTATTGCATGCACTGTATAGTGGACAGGGCACACAGACTGTGTGCCATGTCGAGTTTGCATTTTAGGATTGCACTAGGACACTTAGGGGGTCATTCCGACCCTGGCGGTTGTCTACCGCCAGGGCCGGGGACCGCGGATGCACCGCCAACAGGCTGGCGGTGCATCCATGGGCATTCTGACCGCGGCGGTACAGCCGCGGTCAGAAACGGGAAACCGGCGGTGTCCCGCCGGTTTCCCGCTGCCCTAGGGAATCCTCCATGGCGGCGCTGCAGGCAGCGCCGCCATGCGGATTCCAACCCCCTTACCGCCAGCCTGGTTCTGGCGATTTTGACCGCCAGAACCTGGTTGGCGGTAACGGGTGTCGTGGGGCCCCTGGGGGCCCCTGCAGTGCCCATGCCTATGGCATGGGCACTGCAGGGGCCCCCTAACAGGGCCCCACCAAGATTTCCAGTGTCTGCCAAGCAGACACTGAAAATCGCGACGGGTGCAACTGCACCCGTCGCACCCCTTCCACTCCGCCGGCTCCATTCGGAGCCGGCATCCTCATGGAAGGGGGTTTCCCGCTGGGCTGGCGGGCGGCCTTCTGGCGGTCGCCCGCCAGCCCAGCGGGAAACTCAGAATTACCGCGGCGGTCTTCTGACCGCGCATCGGTATTCTGACGGCGGAACTTTGGCGGGCGGCGGAGTCAGAATTACCCCCTTAGCCTGCAATGGCAGTCCTGGGTGCATCTGGACACATGGCCCATGAGGGTTGCACAATATGTGCTGCTACCCTCAGGGGCCTACCCTTAGTAACCCATGCCATGGATACCTAAGTACAATTTACTACGGACTTATAGTGACAGCTAAAGGTGTTGTCAATTGTATGAATACCGTTGCAGTTTTAGGGAAAGATCACTGGCATTGGGGACCTGGTTAGCAGGATCCCAGTGCACTCTAGTCCAAGTTGCATCCAGAAACCAGGCAAAAAGTGGGGATGGGGGATACTGCAACAGGATGCCAATTTCCCACAGCCACACATGGGGTTATCCAACTGAATCTTGGAGTCCGGAAGAGAGAAGTCCTTCAGGACTCTCTTCAGGTTACAGCAACCAAAGTCCAATTCTTTTCTAATGTTCTGCCAGTCCAAACATTCTTTGGGGAGAGTTCCTTGAGGTTCCACATTTATGGTTGGCACTAGCCAGTGGGTGGGGTTACCCCAGGATCCCCCATAAGCAATGGGGTAAAGGTTTCTAAGGTTAAATCTACCCTCTTTTTCATAATTTCCAAATTGATCAAATGCCCTAGTGCCCAAACAAACACACAATGCATCTTACTCAGCAATCATCTCAGATTTAAATTGGTACCTCCCACCCTCATGCAGAACCTTTGTGTCAATCCATGGTTTCACCAGGGAAATGAACCTGCCCTGTGTCTACCCCCAAAATGTTTTTGGGGGCAGCTTCTTTCCCACTGGGTTTGGAGCCATCCTGTCTAGTGTGGGCCTGACTTCGTATAGGTCTCATTTTACATTTGCCTCTAAAAAGGCAGGCCTCACCTTGGTCCTTTATATGTTAATGATATTCCTGGGCATTTCTGACCTGAACTTCTATCAAGGGAAAGAAAAACACCAACCAATACTCAGCCTAGTGTCTCTACTGTAGGATCAGTTTTCGTATTCCTTTGTCGGGGGAAGGCCAGCTATCACAGGCCTGAAAAGTATACATTTCTAAAAGTTACTTTAGCCATATATTTAATAAACATTTGATTTTGTCAATGGATTAGATTTCTAATAAATATGAAAAATAGATTTTGAGTAACTGCTCTAGCCAGAAGTCAAAAGTCTTCCAGGACCCAACTTAATACCTGCCAGGGGAAATTGCTTTTGGGTGCTAGTCACCAGAGGAACATGCAAACTTTAATTTTGTATGTTTTACTTTTAAATATCATGCACCCTACCTTGTTGGCTACAAGGGGTGCCTAGAGGTGTCTTATTAAAGGTTAAAAGCAGGTTGTGCTGTCTATCTAAAAGGGTTATTTGGAAAAGTTTGACAGCAGGTTTTTAGTATGCTGGAGTCAGACTTAACATGGTAGGCCTGAAGCCAAGTTTTACAGGCCCTCTCTTTGTATGGCACAATAGCTACTAGAGTCAACAGACAGTATTACTCTGGGTGCATGTTCTACATCATGCACCAGGGACCTGTAGTCAAGTTAAATTTGTTAATAGCAGGTAAGTGAATTTAACCATTTAAAAGTAGAGCGCATGCATGGTAATCCTGTTTAGAAGGGGTAAAGTGCACAGAGGTCTAAATCCAATAAAACAGATTGGACATAAACTAGGGGAAAATAACACCAAAGATGTCCACTGAACTGTGATGGAATTAAAACAATGGCTCACATACTGGATCTTTCAAGCCGCAACCTCATATGGCAGAATTGCAAAGTCACACTCAGGCTAGTCCAGCACTACACATATAGATTGCCATTTTGTAAACATGTGTGATACAATTTGTTGTAATGCTGAGAAAGACCCTCATAATGGCTTGGCCTTTATCGGATGCATTAATTATATCATCCCATAAAAGCAGACACTGAGGTGTTTGATATTCGTCAGCTCCTATAACAAGTTTTTGTAGAATAACACATAGATGTTGATGGTTTGGTATTTGTGACCTGTTTATATTTATCACAATGATTGTGTTATGTGCAATAACAGGCGTTACCTTCCATAATGCAATTAATCGAGACACTACTTTTGAGTTCTCACATGTCAATCTCCATAATTACATTTTTAAATAATTTTACACTGTTTGATTTTATTTTGTGCATGTTTACTTCTAAATAGAAAATGTATGGAACACCAGGATACATGCACATATTTTGTGTATGTTTCCTGGTGTTTCATATAGTTTCTAATTAACATTGAAATTCTATCCATGTTTAAATATTAAAGATATTATTAATAATAATGTAGATAATAATGTAGATGATACAATGTGGTGTTGCATTTGTGAAATAAGGTGTGACATTATAAAGAGCAGGTAATGTGGGTAGGATTACGATGAATTACAAATAGAAATGGTCAATTTTACAATTTTTGAGGCTTTCAGCTCTGGGAAGCTTTCCAAGCCCCTTCCATCAGCATTACCTAAGCATTACTCAGAGCTTTTGTTTTCTTTTTTTGGTTTGTAAACCCAATCCCACAACATCAATGGGCACAAGTGTTAATGATGATCAATTTCGCTGGGTAGAAATGCAATATAATGGCCAGAGGCAGTAGTGAATCCTAGTGGGAACAAATCGTAATTAGGGATTGCCAAACGTTCTTAGTTTTTCCTTGTCAGGGTCATGTTATTCTTATGGGGCTGAGGGGGAAGAGGTCATTCTGGTCACCACTATCCTGGGACACATGTTGTGGGACATTCTGCTTGGCTGGCACTGATCTATCAGCTTCCTGAGAGGATTGCCATCTACAACACTGACTAACTCCTGACCTTGCTTTCAGGTATGGGGTTGAGCTAACCCCTTACACCTGGCCAGGCAGAAGGGTACAACCACTATACTCTCAGCATAGACATAGGGTTAGATAGGAGCCTCTAGAACATCTGGAACTGCATAAACGATGGTTGAATTGCTTGTCTTTTTGCCATGTTTGTAATACTGAATATCCTGCTTTTTTCACCTGTCTAATTGTGGCAACCCACACTTTACATGCAAGATTGTGATTGTTTTAATTAATGTATTGAAAACGTATCTCACATCTTTTGTGTCTTGCCTTGGCATGCATGAGTAACAATACAGATGGGTTAAGATCTGTTTCCACAACTTTACTTGGGAGCCAGAGTGTCATGTTCAGGTTGCCATAACCACCTTCCACCCTGGTAGGTTGGGGGTATGGGTAAGGCACTGAAAGCTAGCCAGGAGTTGGACCAACAGTTACTTATGGTGTGGATGGACTCAGTCTCCCACACCTTGTAGTTCTGTCATCCTAATACTAATATGCAGGCCTATTACTATAGTAGGAGCCAAATAACATGGCGCCACCAATGTATCAAGTTCAGGTACTTATTTAACAGGTCTCCTGAGTAGTTTTCTCTTGCATGCCTAAGATGCCCTAGTTACATTCATACAGAGACATCTATGGTGTTAAGGAAATATCCTCCTCTGCAGTATGGGTAGAACCTATATTTGTCTGCAGGTTGCTCAAGCTTGAACCTTTAAAAGGATACCCCACTTAGGGGGTCATTCAGACCCCGGCGGGCGGCCCGCCTGGAGGGAACCGCCATATGGCCGCTCCGCGGTCAAAAGACCGCGGAGGCCATTCAGGCTTTCCCGCTGGGCTGGCGGCCAACCGCCAGAAGGCCGCCCGCCAGCCCAGCGGGAAACCCCTTCCCACGAGGAAGCCGGCTCCGAATGGAGCCGGCAGAGTGGGAAGGTGCGACGGGTGCAGTTGCACTCGTCGCGAATTTCAGTGTCTGCTGAGCAGACACTGAAATTCTTTGTGGGGCCCTCTTACGGGGGCCCCTGCAGTGCCCATGCCATTGGCATGGGCACTGCAGGGGCCCCCAGGGGCCCCACGACACCCCATACCGCCATCCTGTTCCTGGCGGGCGAACCGCCAGGAACAGGATGGCGGTATGGGGTGTCGGAATCCCATCGGAAAACCGGCGGGAGACCGCCGGTTTTCCTGTTCTGACCGCGGCCAAACCGCCGCGGTCAGAATGCCCTGCGGGGCACCGCCAGCCTGTTGGCGGTGCTCCCGCATCCGGGGTCGGAATGACCCCCTTAGTGTTTCTTTCTCTGAATTGAATTTCAAAATCACTAATACACTAGTTATTCCAGTAAGTCTTAGTCATGCTTTCACACATTTACTTCAAAATGTGCTACCTAATGTGGGTGGAGATGTTTTGTTTGTGGGTCAATTTTCCTGCAGTCAAGGCCTGGGTGGAGTTCGCGGAGTTCTGATATGCGGAACTCTGCGAAGTGCAGAAAAAACTCTGCTACGCTCCAGGGATTTTGCGCTGCTTGTGCTGCTCGTGCTGACTTTTAGTTATGGTGTTTGTCCCATGCTATAAAATCAGTGTGATTACAAAAACAACATGGACCCCTGGGAACAAAAATGTGACCACATTCACCTCACTCCTCATATATACACATACAACATTATCATTCAATCATTCCAAAGAACATTATTTATTACAAATACCACATATATATTTACTTCATATGAATGCAATTTATATAGTCCCCCATCACATCACAGCAAAAGAAGAGATAGAATAGAACCAAGTGCAATTAAGACCAAGTGCTCCTGTTTCAGAAAGAATAAGAAATAATAGATTTCCCATTAAACCATTCCAAACAAAACATTAAAAATATGATCTTTCACAAAATAGCCTGTTGGTTATTCCTTCAACCACATTGAATCACAATATTATTTCATCAAACAGAATTATATCCCCAATTCGGTCCTCTTCAACAGTAAACCAAATCTGGGCTAGAACATCACCGTCAACGTTTCGACCCCATCTCGCTCTTGGGCCAAATATCGGCTCCACATGGGTCTCCCTCAGGACTGATAGACAGGGGACACCTACAATCATCCAAATGAATAAATCAACCTACATACCACCAACTACATCTCCTTGGTAATGTGCTGCGCACCACATACTATCCATACTCACCCATATAGATCCACACTACATTAAATATCCATCTTCATCACTAGCCCTTAATAAGTCCATCAATCTAAAACACAAAAGAACAAACCAACTAATATAATATCACCTCACATCTCCACTTCCAACCGTATATAAAACAATCCTACATAAACACTCTTACCTTAACTCCCACAGGAATAATCCATACCATTCTCACTCAAATTTAGATCACTTCAAAACCTTCCATATATCGTCTCTTATACTTCAATTTAATGGCCTTAAAAAAAAAAAAATACCATTTGTATATTATTTAGAATAGGCCAAATCATAACCCCAAAATTCTAGTTGATCATACCAATTAATACTGTATGTTTCAAACGTCGATATTTTATCCGACCAACAACAGAGTCTCCCTCTGCTTCACAACAAAATAAGTAGGGGTCGCTGTACTTATCAGTATTTACTCCAACTGATCCCAACAAAAATGGTCCACCTAAAATTAAATGTAGCCAAAATCCCTACAGTCGTGATTAATCAACTCAATAATACTTCTCTGTCATAGCGCATCTGATTCCACTAAATGCCGCCTTACCCTTTCTTTGCCACCATTCCTTCCACCTCACATCCTTCGTTTAAAGAAAAAAAACACAGTAAAATTCTGTGTTTAAATCCTCTTCGTGGACGCATACGTATACGTCAACATGTTCAAATTGTAAGGAATACAGAAATACTTGTAAAGAAATGCTGCGTCCCTCCAATGTGTCGTCTTGCCGGTAGGCGCATGCGCACATCCCAAGATCAAAGAATACATGGAATGCAGAAATCTTTGCATTCTATATACCGTGTCCCACCAGAATTCAATAACCCAGTTATACTATCCAATCCAAATGCTCCTTACACACGCCTATGTCATTCCAAAGAAAAACCTCTTCACATGTAGAAATATTCATTCTAAACTGTACTCATGCCGTTTTCAATCAACCATCTTGTACAGTTTATAATAAACAGCACCGATCTCATCCTCTTACAATATAGATGCATTTTACAAATTGGCTCAGTATATAAAACTCTACCAAAACTCCATATTCAAATATCCAAAATATATTGGAGACACCATAAAGCAATCAAGTTCCATATATAACACACATATCTGTAATATCCATACAGACATGGAATATATTCAATCTTCAAACACTCACCAAATCCAAAACATCAACTCATCTTTTTCATTGAGAAAACAGCTCATATAGAAATTTAAAAAAAATTGAAAAATGTGCCACAACACATTCTCAATGGGTCTATTTATCAGGATAATATTTGGAACAATATATATATACCTCAACCATTTGATAAGCTAGCTGTTTGTCTTGCTGTCTCCTCATATTCATTCAGACCATGAAGAACAGAATACAAAACATGGATCCATTTACATTCCCGTAAGTTGAGGCTATCTAATATATTACCCCCTCGTTTATTACTCTTGATTTTCTCAAACACAAACCATCTCAATGAATGCACTGAATGATTCAATGTGGTAAAGTGATCAACCAAAGGTGCACCTTGGGTTTTACATCTAATTTGACTACAATGTTGCATAATCCGCACCTTTTTGTTTTGTTTGTCCAACATATAATAAATCACAAGGACATTTAATCACATAAATGATATTATTGCTATTACAATTAGTATGTTCTTTCAATGTCACCGACAAATGTTTATGTTTAAAGATTTTAATTTCCAAACGTTGTGCACAAACCTTACATGACCCACATTTAAAATGTCCAACAGTCTTTGGTAAGTTCAGCATTGTTGCCAAATAAGGTCTCGAAGTTTCCGCCAAAAATTAACTGATCACCCATTCTTTAATGTTCTCACCCCTTTTGAAAGCATACATTGGAAAATCATTGACTTCAAGTTCATCTGAGATTAGATTCCAATGTTGAATAATAATCTTTTTAATTTCTGTGCTTCTAGTGCAATAAGTCGTAACAGATCATCCTGTTACTGTCACTATCTGCATGATCCTTGGGTTCAAGTAAAAACTCACGATGACCGAACCAAGCCCTTTTACGTGCCTTCCTCACCAACCCCTTAGGGTAACCTCACATCTGCAAACAATTCATAAACTCTTCACAAAGAAATCATCTTTCCGAGAGCAATTGCTTCGAAGTCGAAGGAATTGTCCGTATGGCAAATTGTCCCTCAAATTCTGAGGGTGATGACTCGTATATTGTAGGAGAGAATTTCTCTCACTTTCCTTCCTCTACAAAGTAGTATATAGCTGGTCATCTTGTGCTCTATTCGTTAGATCCAAAAAATGATTCTCAAAAGAACTATGTTGTATAGTATTTTTGTATGTCCTCTGTTCTAATATTTAACCATTTGTGAAAATCCAACAATTCACAATGGGTGCCTGTCCAAATCATCAGGACATCATCTATATAACGTTTCCAGAAGTCTGTATGTGCAAAATATGGTAATGCTTCATCAAAAATAAATTGCACCTCAAAATTATTCATATACAAAATTGTTACATCAGGCGTAAAGGTTGTACCCATCGCTACTCCTTTTGTCTGTACATAATATTCCCCCTGAAACAGGATTTTTGTTTTGTCATTGCTATGTCCAGTAAATTAACAACAAAGTCAGTAGGCACTTGCACCGGCTGTATCCTTCCCTCCAATGTCTCTATAATCACCTGTAGGGCATGACCCTGAGGGATATTAGTATACAAGGAAACAATGTCCATTGTTACCAGGATTTGTTGCTCACAGCCAAAATGTACACCATCCATTAATTTATTAGTGTCCATTGAATCTCTCACATATGCCACTGTTACTGGCACTAAAGGTTTCAGAAAAAAAATCAACATATTTACAAAGAGGTTCAAGTATTGATCCACACCCTGACATAGTAGGGTTGCCTCGGGGTCTCACCAAATTATTTTGTATTTTAGGAAGTGTGTAAATGGTTTTCTTATTCAAACACTCATATTCTAAATCTGTAAGGAAACCCATCAGCATACCCTCACTAGTTACTCGTTTAATCAGATCTCCCACTTCACTTGCTGGATCCCGTTCCAGTCTCTATAGCTTTCTTGATCTGCCAATTGCATCAAAATCTCATTTTTATAATCACTCAAATTCCGTACTACTATAGCTCCTCCCTTATCTGCCATTGTAATGACTATCTCCTTATTAGATCCTAAAACAGGTATCGCCTCTCTTTCTGCCTTTGTGATATTATTTTTCAAGTACCTTCGTTGTGAGATCAAATCCAGCCTTAGAGTACCCTCGGTTTTGACTCCCCCACACATCTGATGTCACATTTAATTTTGGCATTTGAACAGGTAGTGATGAGGGACACAATGGATTTGATCTCAAAAGGAAGGTATGTGAAAAATAACATCACAAAGGCAGAAAGAGAGGCGTGCACTGGTTGCCATTAAGACAAAGAATCATTTTTAAATCTCTCGGTATCGTTTACAAATCTATGCATGGGCTTGGCCTGCCCCCTCCAAAAGAGCATAAAAAGGTATTCCCCAGACAGAAGCCTTCCCTTCTCCTCTGCTAATTTTGCTTATGTGGCTAAATTCAGAAAAAAACAGGCAAGGTGGATGGGCTTTCATCATCCAGGCAACCTGTCTCTAGAATCAACTTCCAGAGGTCCTCATATCTTCAACTGATCTAGCACATTTCAGAAAGGCATTTAAACCTGGGTTTCCCTAAATCTGTTAAGCCTTAAATACTACTGTTTGCATTCTCTAACCATATGATTTTCGTAGTTCATCCCATCCCCCGGTAATGCTACAGCGCCAGGATACCTGTTTGGTGGGAGTTGTGCTTAATAAATGTTATAAATGAACTCAAATCTACCCAGGGTAGATCACTTTGTTTTTGGATGTGCTGAGCATGGCTACAGATTTAACTTCAAGAAAACAAAAATTGCCTTACTCAGTCTCCTATTTTTAGGATGTGAGCATTCAAATGAGGGAAACCACACTTCCTAGAGATGTGTGCACATTTGCAACCACCAAACACAATAAAAAAAAACTACAATCCTTGTTAAGATTCTTTAATTTGGCAGAACATACATACAATATTATGCTCAATGTATAGAACCACTTTATGATTTAATTTGTTCTAGATTTTTCAAACAAACATTGGACACCATAATACACACAAATACTCAGATCACTTCAGATGGATGTGCTTGGAGAAAACACATTTACACACATGTAAAAACAAATGTGGTCACCCTGATAATTATGGGGGCTATTGGCTTTACTTATGTCATGTTCAATGAAGATGACACAGTGCTGATTGCATATAAATCGCATCTATATTCCAATGCTGATATGTGCTTTGCCTCCACTGAAAAAATACTGACTGCATTTCAGATGGCTGTCATTAAGGAAAGACCACCAGTTCAGGGAAAACGCATTATTGTAGTAACCCCAGTTCCAGCCTTATAGGTTGTCACAAAGGCTAGCTTTCCAAATGCAAAAGCCTTAGAACCCAGATGGACACAATGGCCCTCTTCCTTTTCTGCCACTGATGTATATTATGTATTTGACCCGAATTTGAAAACTCAAGAGTTTCTCCAATATGAATTGGAGTACCCCATACCCACTAACATTATGCCTCTTGATCAGTATAATTTTTTATTTACACTGATGGATTAGCTCACCCTGCTACAGGTACCAAAAATCTCTGCAGCTTGAGCAGCCATTTATAGAGTAATGATGGATGGAGAGTTCCACCCTCAACTAAACTCTTGGGGATTACACTGCACAACTAGCTGAGCTAAAATCATTGTTTTTGGCACAAGAACATATGGGTCCCAAATTTCTGACTCTTATAGTGTGTGATTTGTCCTATTATGCCCAGTATTTCAATGGACATCTGCAGTATTGGTGCCTCAATGGATTCAGAGACTCTAAAGGAAACACTATCAAGCATAAAGTGCTTTGGGGGGAAGGTGTTAGAACTCTAAGACAAACTGTAACAGGCTCATGTAATACATACATTGGGCTGTCAATGTGCTGGAATACACATTTGTAGGGCAATCACTGGCTTAGGAAGCAACCAAATCTGCAGTTGTTACTGCAACTCTAACTATGACTACTTTTTCCCATACAAAGGTGGATGAAGAAATGTTGGATGTTTTGAAAGCCTCAGCTGATGTCACCCCTTTATTAAAAGCACATCTAGCAAAATATTTCTACCATTTAAATGCCCAAAACAATCCTTATGTAATCATTCCAGGGGTGGGTGATTGCGTGATTCCCAACCAAGAACATAGGTAAGAACTAATTCAAGCATGAGGGTGTTGCTTCTGCCCATGCTGGTGTGGCGGCTACAATTTCCTTGTAACAACAATGCTATTGGTGGCATGATCTGTACAAACAGACAAAACAATATATCCTTAACTGTGACATTTGCCAACAAATTAACGGTTCCACCATTAAGCGCCCACTGTATTTATGCTTTAGTTTCCAAGAAGCCTATGCAGTGTGTATACCTGGACCATTGTGGTTTCTTAAGTTCAGATGGTGCTTACACATACATATTACTTACTGTAGGTATTTGCTCCAGATTTCTTGGAGTGTGGCCAAAAGGATCGTCTGACACTCTTACTGTTATTAAAGATTTGCAAGTCTTTGTTGGCACATGTGTAGTAGCTGTGTTCCAGACTAGGGCCCTTCCTTTGCCTCCAAAGCATACAGGGATACCATGGGAACCCTGGATGCAGCCGTGCATTCCCCCCGCCTCCCACCTTATTATCCCACTGTCAACTCAATAGTAGAGAGAAAGAACTAAGACTTAAAGCAATCCTTAACAGCTAGAGTATTAGGTTCAGGTTTTAGTTGGATCCATCGCCTTTATGAGATCCACAAAGCATTAAATAATCTGCCCAGAAGATCTTTGGGTGGCCCTACCCTATATGAAGTCCTGTTTGTCATCCCAATGTATGTTATAGATGTTGATGGTCCTGGTGCAGTGGTCACAGGAACTCCTTTTGACATAAATGAATATCTCACTGTCTTACAGGAACAAGACTTCTGAGATGAACATTCCACTATGCATGCAGCTGCTGTGGGAATGAGGGACACACCAGCACCGGCAGGTTGGATTCCAAAAGTTGGGAATCTAGTCCGAGAAAAGATTGCGGTGAGAAAATAATCCTGCCCATTATACTATACACCGATGCCAGTCCTTTGATTTTAGGGTTCCCGAACTGTGATCTTGCCACTGCTTGCTGATTGTAAATAAAAACTCTTTGTCTCCATTGATCAAGTCAAATTACATCATGTGGCCAATCCTCCATGGTAGGCTATGAGAACTCCAGTGTAGTTCCCTAACCCCTCTCAATTGTCTACACAAAATATCTCTTCAAGCATTAAACAATGCTGAAATTATTTCCTCTAGATGGGGAGGGCAAAGAATGAACTTTGGTTGAATTCAATTACTGCTACAAGCACCAGAAATGCACTAGACATAAGCCTACAGTCTTTTACTATTTCTCAAAGCAATGGAGTTGTTTATGATGAACCACCTTAAGAGGTGCCTACCAGTTCCCTTTCACCTGCAGTGACTTCTGTCTTCACAAGGACTGCTTCTGGGTACTTTGTTTACATTGACAACTTATCTTCAGATTCTACTGACGCTCCTCTTCATGGTATACATAAGCTTATTTACTGGCTTAGCAAACGTATCTGATCTGTCCATAGTCCTATTTGTGGATTACTCTCACCTTGTTTGCTGTTTGGGAGAAGGTGTCAATCACAGGGCTTGGTTGTTGGCTTAGGATCCTTAAGACCTTCGGGTTGAAGAAAGGGTGATCCCTTCCTGAACCACCCTGTCAACAGGGAGGTATCCCAAGCTAGCAGATGACCAAGAAAAGGAACCACTTCTGAGGGAGGAATAGCCCAAGGTGCAAAAAAATCCAAGAAGAATCTTCAATGCTGGAGAAACTGTGAAGACCAACCTGGAACAACGACACAAGCAAAAACTAGTAGGATCTCAATGAACCAAATAGGGGAATGAACACACAGCAGGGATGCTTGTGAAGCACTCCTGACAAGGTTTTACTGCCTACTATACTGTAAAATGATCAGGAACAAGAAACAAACTACAGGAAGCAAATGACTGCCATCTTGGATTGGGGATTGGCCCATATAAAGTAATGTGAAAGGCACCATCTTGGATTGGGCATGAAGGAAAACCAAGATGGCGCCGCCTACTCAGGACACCAAGAAGCTCAGCAGGAATGGTGCATCTTGCTTCACCAACCCCCGCCTGCCATTACCCGCCGACCACCCACACTGCAGGTGAGATCACATGGAAGGCTGCCACATCACATGCCGGCAGCACATTGACAAAGGTGCATTGCGCTTGATGCGAGGTGTGTTGCACCCGGAGTGTGGCACGCCCAACATAGGGTTCTAGATTTTATATGTGGTCCTATAAATACTATTCTGATTCCTTTTGTTTTAAAAATCTCTATGAATGGTAACATAATGCCCAGTGTTGTGTCTGATGATTGGGACGTGAAAACAGTTTCATCATTGCCTTTTGAGCTTGAATACTAGACTGTATTCAAAATTGAAGACACGTTTATGAATTTTGCAGATTTTGAACACGTGTTTTATCACCATTATTCATACCATTACCTTCACAGAGCTAGTACTCCACGCACAATTTTTAATTACACACATTGAGAACATTGTCCAACTTGACCAGTGGGGAGTTCTAAAACATATTCAGATTAAAGCTTTCTCAAATGGAAGCTGCACCTTGTTTAAGGCAAATTTAAAGAAAGCATTAGCCTTGTCGATAATGGGATCAATACATTGTCCATTCATGTTAATACACTTAACAACATTGCAACATCTGGAATTGATATGATAATAAATTGCATGTCATTTGCACAACATGAACAGAGTCAGCTTAGATCCATAATGCAGATGAGTTAGACATTGCAGGTTCTGAAATTGCCCATTAGTCTAACATGCAAACAACAGGTAATGTCAAAGAAGGATGCAGCGCACACAGAGCTTAATATAGAACAGTCAGAAATGTTACTTTCTCTGTGACTGAGACTCCCTCAACAATGTGGTTAGTACATGGAGTTATCTCCCTGCCAGTTTCCACATTTCAATTCACATCATGCTTGAAACATTTTCCGGTAGGCAGATTTGAAGATATAGCTGGAAGTTTTATACATGAGGTGGGTGAATGGCCTTTTGATTAAAAATGTATGAGTGGCAAAAATGAAGTATTTCTCAGTGGTAATGATTGTGAAACTTCTTAAGCCACTCACTGATTTGTAAATAGATGATATTGCACGGTGTGTGTGACGCATCAGCGGCTAATTTAGCTTATTTGAAGGGAATTCCTGTCCCCTTGATTCTCCCGGTGTTTCACTTACTTTCAAGTGGAAGTTACTTAACGTTGAGTGATCAAGGCGGTTGTGGGATGAGAGAAGGTATCCAGTATGTGATTTCGGTTTCTCAAATAGTGACCTTCTGTGGTGAAATATTATTTACTCCCTGACATGATATTAGCATAGCACGTTTGTGGCCTTCTGTTCTTACCCTTAATGTTAACTTCGACAAGCTGAGCGGATTGAAAAGACTATTGTTTCAAAAACATGTGGTGCTTACATGAATCATTTAAACTGCATGTGGCGAGGTTATCCGCTGAGATACATTCACTTTCATATTGCCTACTTTCCAATACACTTCAGTGGACTTGTGAGTCGCATATTTAATGCTTCCAACACTGTGACTGTTGCAAGCAATTGGGTCTGGGTTTGTCAGCACTTTCCAGACTGTCTTCAGAGTAATCCCATCCTTCACACACTCCCTTTTTTCTAGTGTTTTTAGAGGCATACCGCTTGTCTTGAATGAATGTCCCTTTTCAAGCTGAATGGTGGTGGAACTACTGAACATCCAGCTGTGTCATGAATGAATAATACAGCACTTTGGAGTATTATTGTTGGAGGAACTAAACGAAAACTGGTCTTTGTATTTCCATCCAGTATGGTTTACTGCATATAGCCTATGCTCCACTGCTTTTGGTGCCCTTTTGAGTGTGCACTGGATGTGTGTCTTGCACAGCAATTGGTACTATTTACTGACATGGATCTTGTAATCTTCCTGTTGATGGTTCATTTCTGGAGGTGTCCTATGAGACTACAGTTGTTTCAGAATGCCTTTTATGAGCCATCTTACATGGATATGGATTCTACAGCTCCACGTTTATTTTCATCTGGCTCAACAACTGCAGTCATTGCTCAGGTTAATACTACCTTGAAGGAAGCTGAGTCTTCTGGGCATGTTTGTTCCTGCAATTTGCTCAATGTTTTGATTGTTCTGTAGTCTATGGATGCAGGATCTTCTTTGAGTTCCCTTTTCACTGATGTGTTGAATGACATCATGGCTGCCTTCAATGAGTTTTAAATTTTGCTATTGTTTTGAAGCAAATTGATTGTTTTTAATTGGCTATTTCTCATTGTTTGCTCTTAGGAATCTAGGCATTTTACTGTTTCAGTATTTTAGGTGGGTTATTAGAATCTGTATTCTCCAACTGGATTGGGGGGTGTTCTGAGGACCTCTAGAACTCAAGTTGGATACCCCAGTTTTAAATTAGTTTTACAGTTTATATTTTATTCATTTTAGTAAGGCTGCCTTTAGAGATGATTTGTACACATTTATATCAGCTTGCTTTTATTCTAGGAAAATGAGGAACAACCTGCCTGTTTTGTTAGCCTTTGATTGACTTATAATCACTACTTGTTGTCTAAGGCTAAAGAGCACTGCACACGATATGCTAGTTTGTGTTGCCCATTCAGGAGACAGCTTCTAACACCCAGATACAGCATTGCATTGGAACTATATTTCCAGCACAGTATGGGTATTATAATAATTGTTTGCTCACACAGAGGGGGCAGAGGGAATTCCGTGACATGTAGCTTGCTAGTGCTAATCAACAAGCCTCCTGAGAGGATTGCCATCTACATCACTAACTCCTGACATTGTTTTCAGGTATGGGGCTGGGGCTAATCCCATAGATTTGGCCAGGCAGAAGGGTACACCTGCTATGCTCTCAGCATAAACACGTGGTTAGGTAGGAGCCTCTAGAACATCAAGAACTAAATACACCATGGTTGGTTTGTTTATCTATTTTACCATGTTTGCAATGCTAAGTATGTTGCTTTGTTTCATCTGACTAATTTTCACAACTCAATTTTTATATGTAAGACTGCAATTGTTTCAATAAATATATTGAAAACTTACCTTGCATCTTTTGTGTCTCACCTTGGCATGCATGAGTGTTAATATGAAAGGAGTACGATTTGTTTTTAATGCTTTCTTGGGAAGCCAGAGTGTCAGGTTCAGGTTGCCATAATCAACTTCCACTCCAGTAGGTTTGAAGGTTCAGGTAAGACACTGTGAGCTACCCAGGGCTTAGGCCAATAGTTACTCATAGTGTAGATAGACAGCCTCTCACACCCTGCCATTCTGCCATTATAATATGCAGTACAATTACTCAAGTATGAACCACATAACAATATGTACTATGTAGCATTGAGCTTCCTTATGAAAAATGAAACATTTTCATTGTAAGATGCTGGTTTTCACCCTGATTTCGCATTTGTAATCTCTAAGCATAAAGTCTGACAATTAAGACTTCACAAAGAGTAGAAGCAAAGTTGTCACTGATTTGTTTTCTGTAAGTAGTGCAAATGAAAAACAGCTCAAATTACATGCATCTCATTTCATTCTTTCCTCGTTTTACTTTTTCCACAAGACATGTCTACTTCAAATAGGATTTGGATCCTAAGTAATGTTTGAAAGAATCTGGAGCCTACTATTCTTTTGCAAATTGATTCTGAAACTGCTAATCTAGAGCCAACACCAGTTTATGACTGCAGGGCTTGAAGTAGGGTTAGAGCCTGTACCTGATAGGTGTATTTTGAGTTGTAAGTACTGCATCACCCTAAAAAAAACACATGCTATGTGTCACATGCCCAGCACATTTTTTGTGATCGCATCACTCAAATAACTTCCCACATAGTTCCACACAGTAGCCCCAATTTTTTAAAGTAATGTTTCTTTTGGTGCAAATCCTGATTATTCTGAGGAGACATTAAAAGGGTAAATTTCCACGGAATATAAGAAGAGAGTCCTCAAATTGCTTCAAAAACATTACTAAATCATCTCTGTATCTCTTCCTTAGGGACACATGGTTCCTGTAGATATGAACCAGCAAAAATGTGATCCACTTTGTGTGCTTGTGTGCATGTCTACGCTCATGTGGTTAGCCACAATAGGGGAGCCCTAACATCCAAAAACCAAGCTTAATTAAACCACACAGATGCCACAGTGGTTCCAGGAGATGATGTACATATGTATCACAAATGTACAATATAAATAAAAAAAAAGTGCCCACAGGAAAATCCAAAACAATTGAGATTGGTATTAAGTAATTATTTTCCACACAAAAAAGTCACAATACATTCAGACAATTTGTGCTCAACATACTACACTAAAGAAACATATACAGACAATAAACAGTGTAATAACAAAAAATGACAAAGGTTCTTAAATTCAATGAAGTATGACACACAAGATGGAAGCTATTACAACTAATGTTTCTTTCCCAATTAGGCAATGATGCTTCAAGGCCGTTTCAACATGTGTAAGTTATTGGGTCATCATCAGGACAGTAAAGAGTTTGGAGTAGAATGAGCAGAAATGTTATTGACCACTTAAACAAAACTAAAAAAACATTAGTTTAGTGTCTCAAGGGATTTTTTCCTGCAAATCAAGATTGAACCACTTGCAGCATAGGTATCTCTTTACGGATAGGAGATAAATAGGTCCAGGGACCGACATTACTTATATTTTTCAATAAACGTATTCAGTATCCGAAAATTCAAAGTTCAGAAGAGAGGTAAATTGTGTTCCCAGGTAATAGCTATTGCCTTTCGATAACTCATCCTTCAATTGGATTACATTGCATTTTATCTTCCCCAGGCCGATTTCAGACCCAGAGATGCCATCTCCATGGGTCTGCCTCAACAAAATGTAGGTGCACTGATGCCCAACCAGGACACTCACCATATCCTTGCTGTGGGCTATGGGGGGAGCCTCAAGGTCCCCCACAGCCCCTGCCAGCTCCCCAAGTCCAGCAGGAGCCGGCATTGCTCCCCTCATCCTGGACATCCCCTGCCATATCACAGACCACCTGAGAAACCTGCACTGGCTCCCAGTCAAAAAGAGAATCACATTCAAACTCCTCACCCATGCTCACAAAGCAGTGCACAACACCAGACCAGAATACCTCAACAGACAGCTCTCCTTCTACACCCCGACCTGACGTCTCCGCTCCGCAGACCTCGCCCTCGCAACCGTCCCACATGTCCCCAGAACTACAATCGGCAGTAGATCATTCTCGTACCTCGCAGCCAAAATGTGGAACACTCTTCCCACCCACCTGCACCAGACCAAAGACCTCCTTACCTTCAGGAAACTTCTCAAGATCTGGCCGTTCGAGCAGTAGCAGGACCTCCCCCCCTCCGCTGCACAGCACCTGGAGACCCTCACGGGTGAATAGTGCGCTTTACAAATTCCTGATTGATTGATTGAATATTTAGATCTGTTTGGATTTAAAGTCTGCTCCCAGTGGGAAGTGGGCTTTATTTAAGCTCCTGCCAGCTGGGAGCAGACTTTTTCTTTGCTACACGTGTATGGGAGATTAAAAAATGCTCCCATCAAGCAAGAGCAAATACAGGTTTCCCTACCTGCACTACTGAAGGCAGGAACCTGCCATGTCCCAAGGGTGGGCATCCCAGGCTATAGCTGTTGAGCCACCCCTGGAAGTGGGCTCCCTGGGGCCTTTCCAGGCTCAAAGAGAGGGGGGAGTGTGCCCCCTCTCCATTTTCTAAATTCTAGGCCCTGGGGTGGGCTCCCTGCAGCCTCTCAAGGTTCAGAGAGGGGGGCTCTGTAGCCCCATCCCCTTAAATATCAAAATCAGCCCCAGGGGTGGACTCTTCAGGGCCTTTTGAGGCATAGGGAGGGGAGGCCATATGCCCCTCTCCCTATAAATAACAAGATTGCATCAGGAGTGGGTGCTCCGGGGCCGCTAATGGCTCATGGAGGAGGCTGCATGTCTCCTTTCCCCATAAAAATTGTTTTGGGCCCCAATGGGGGGGGGGCCCTGGGCTTATAATAAATAAATGAGTCCTAGCCGGCAGTTTTATTTTTTGATCCTGCAAGAGTCTAACAGGATATTGGCATTTTTTGCTTTTTCCCTTTTTTTGGCCCCAGGGGGCATCCCTCTAGGGTTCTACCCTGCCCCATGTATCTTTTTTTAAATAATTTCAGGATAGAGGGCTAAGTTCCCAAGTAATGTAACGGCTGACAGCAACATTCTTCTCATGTTACTAGCAGCCAATCAGAGTGCTCGCTGGCATGGGATTCTGACACTCGCCGGAGTCAAGATGACTCAAAGGAAATAAAACTTCCTGGGCCAATCAGGACACTCTTTTTTTAAACTGGCACTTGCATGACAGCCTTGGTATACAAATATTTTGGACCCTTAATTTTTCAAAAACAACTAAAGGGAATTACACCCAATCACAAAACACACAATCTGGGAACCAAGGTCTAGCGTCCCGCGAAATGTGTTGTAAATCCGTTCATCAGGTTTTGGTGTAACATGTCTAAAAAAAATCTATGGAAAATGCACAGGGATTATACATTTTGGAACTGCCCTTCTCTCTCACCCCCACTTTCCAGGAAGGAGCTGAGGTGGATGAACTTTTTTTGTTTGATGAAGATTAGTCAAACGGAAACAAAGTTATTTGAAAACCAAAAAAAGCTATTTCTATGGAAAAGCAGACCTAACTTTAATTAGCTAGTGCTGACCGCCACATGTATATGTTAGAAATTGGGTCTCTAGTTGGCAGAAGTATGCCACATTCTGAGTCATGGTAAGTAAGTCACACACCATAAATTAACCTGTGCTCACCCTCTGGTTGCTTGGCATAGAGCAGGCAGGCTTAACTTAGGAGCCAATTCTGCAATACTTAAAACAGTAAAGCAGTGAAGACACCACACAAAAAATCCACACCAACTTAGGACAAAAGATCTTAATTTAATGAACAAAGCAAGACCAAAACAACAAAAATCCAATAAGTAGAAGTCGAGATATGACGTTTTAAAGAATATCTGCAATTGTAGAGCTTAAAAGCTTAAAGTGCCAACTGGGGCTATCTGGCCATGCGAGACTTAGGAAAATCCAAACTTCAGGCTGACAGCGATGGAGCGTGGGCCGGCTACAGAAACCAACCTTGTCCCACTGAAACAATACCTTGTGTGGAGTGTTGCGTCAATGTTGACGATCCGATGCGAGGAGCAGTGGAGATCATGCAAAGGCGATTCATCAGTTCTGAAGCACACAGTCAGGGATACTTCACCGTAAAACTGTGCAGTCCTTAATGCTTTTTCCTCAAGGTGTGGCGTCAAAACCTTTATGATGAAGAAGATTCAGCCTTGTAGAGCTGCTCAGTCGGCGATGTGAAAGCAATGTTTAGGTTCCGATCCGTGCAGTGATGACGATGCATTGATTTCTGTAGAGCACAGCTGCAAAACTACTTGGCAGGGTAGGGCTCACAGCTGGCTACATGGCATGCCAAACCACTAGTCCAAATCAATGTAGTTTCTTTGAGAGGGGAAGTATGTAGTCTATTTAGGCTGTGCACTGCTCTATAGATTCTGATCTTCGTAACACTGACTCCTTTCTGCTTCCTGTTGTTTTTTCTGATGTTGTGTGTTTGTTGGTGTCTTTGCTGCATTGGTCATTCTGGCGTGTTCAGAGTTGTTTGGTGGTCATGTCCTCGCCACTCAGTGTGTTCCCTATTCCTTGCTGGGTATTCTTCTTGCATAGTTGGCAACCTGAAAAGAAATCAAGAAAAGCAAACTGTGAACTTCTTGTGGTAATGCACTGCAAGTGCTAACATATAAACTGAGACACTTAGCTGATTAAGCTTTAGTTTATTGAGTTTTTGAATCTCGAAAATACCCTGCAACATAAAAGAACAAGTCTAATATTTAGTAAAGAGGAATTCAGGGAACTCTGCTAAATATATGTACTGCATGTCTATATTGCGACTGTTTATATAGTTTTTTTTTGTTGCATTTAAATGTAAATATTTACATTATTTAGAAGCATGAGCAAATGCCATATCTAGCAAGATGTGTCTTGTTTTTGTACAGTATCTTCAAGTTTGTCCTTCCCACAAAGCTCAATCAAAGTACCAAAACAGGTGTTTAATGAAGATTTCTGGGAATTCTATTATTCCATATTCTAAAGACCATTCCTGTTCCTGTAGTGAAAAAGTAATTTTGAAGTTTTTCACTACCTGGACATGTAAAACTTAAAATCACATTTCCCCCTTTTAAATACACTGCACCCTGCCCTTGGTGATTTGCATGTAATGAAAAGGAAGGTTTTCGGCTTGGTAAGTGTGTTATCTTGCCAGGTCAGCATGGCAGTTTAAAACTGCATACACAGGCTGTACGATGGAAGGCCTCCAACATGTTTAAAGGACCAGTCAAGCTCTTCCTCGCTGCTAGCAGAGTGTTTGCTGTGACTTGGTGGCAGCTGTTAATCTGCTGCCATACCACAGCAAACAGCTAAGTCCCGGGGTTGGGCACCCTGGGACAAAGCAGGAGCTGGCCCTGGGGGGATGGCTGTCCTCAGGGGCATCATTGGTTCCATGAGGGATGTTGTGTGGCCCCCTTCAACAAAAATTGCCCTGGGCAGATGGTGGTCCCCGGGGCTGTGGGGTTCTGCAACATACACTCTTCATTTTTATTGTAGCCTCAGGGAGGTGGTGGCCCCTAGGGCTGTTGGGCAACTGCTCAGCCCCCCGCAATTCAATTTTCAAAAGTGTCCCTGAAAGTTGGAAGTCCTCGGGCTGGGTAGGGGCTGCATCCTATTTGTAAAAGTTCCCCAGGGAGGTGGTGGTCCCTGGGGCTGCAGGGGGGCCATGCAGCCCCCCCCTGCATTCAGTGTAAGAAGTGCCATGGGGAGGTGCTTTGCCCCAGGGCTGTAGGGGAGGATGTGAGGTCAGCCCCACACAAACAATGGAATTTACCCTGGGGAAGTGGTGGTCCCTGGGGTGTGGGGGGCAGAGGGCCTCCCCCAGACAAACAATAGAATTTGCCCTGGGGAGGTGGTGGTCCCTGAGGCGTGGAGAGCTGCCTGCCCCCTGCATTCTAATTACTCATTGCCCCAGGGAGGTGGCTGTCCCCAGGGCTAAGGGAAGCCCTAGGAAGTGGGCCCAGTGTGCCCCCCTCCTTAATCAAGTGCCCAATGCCCCGGGGATCTGGCCCATCCGGGGGCTAGTAAAAAGAAAAGGGCAGGAGACCTCTTTTAAAAAAATAAATTCTCAGAAAAATCCACGGATCCAGATGTTTGAGATTTTTTTTTTTTTTATGCTTTTTAGCCCTGACGGGGTCCCTCAGGGACAGCAGCACAAGAGCTAAGGGGTGAGGGTGATTCACCCTGGCCCTTTTTTTTTTTTTTTTTTTTTTTCTGAAGCTGAGTCCTAAGATGGCTGCCAACACTTCCTTGTTGAAGTGTTGGCAGCCAATCAAATATCAGCACGGAGACAGTTGGATCCGCAGAGGATCTGCGTCTCTAGATAACTTTATTTTTCAACCTTTAATATCTGCAAAACTACTGAACGGCTTTACACCAAACCGTAAAAAGCATAATCTGCAGAACAATATCTAGGTTCCTGATAAATTTGGTGTAATTCCATTCAGCGATTTGTGCTGTAGGCGTGTCTAAACCCTATGGAAAAATGAATGGGGAAAACGCTTTTTAGGACCCCCTTTTTCTCAGCCCCCGCTTGACGGATCACCCTGAAACTTTCAAGACAGCAGCTGAACTGACCAAAGTATACATTTTGATTATTTCGGGAAGATTTGCCAAGTGCGCCAAAAGTTTTTGGGCAAAACAAAAAACAGTTTGTCTACGGGAATTAGGTTCTAAATATACCTAGTGATAACCAGGACGTTATAGTAAAACTCACATTTTAAACATGCAACACCTTACAAATTCAGCAGGTATAGTTAAAGTTATTTCAAGTAAATATGGCCATCATTATGACATTGGCGGTGAGTGATAAAGTGGCGGTAATACCGCCAACAGGCTGGCGGTAATTACCGTCAAATTATTACTATGGCGGTGATAACTCCCATAGACAGCAAATGTACCACACCAACCGCCAGTGTGTTAACACCACTGACCACGGCCGTAGCTGTCAACAGCCAGGCGGAAGACAAAGTACCGCCCACCATATTATGACCCTGCAAACCGCCAGGATTTCTGGGGTGGTACCAATGCCATCATAAGCCTAGGGAAACAGAACACAGAAGACCAAAGATTCACCATCGGAGACACAGGGAAGAACAACGCCGCCATGGAACCGGAACTGCAAGTCTTCCCGATGTTCATCTACGTTATGCTCCACCTGGAACACCAACGCCGATTAAGACGATGACGGTGAGTACAGCCGCCTAGCACACAAGGGAGGGAGGAAAACGAGAGTGACACACACACGCACGACACACACTCGACACACACACACCATACACACAACCTGCTGCAGACGAAAAACGATGGCACGCGATACATGGCAGAATAATGCAAGGACAACAAGAATGCAGTAAAGAGAATGTATGGATTATAAACAGCTACCAAAAGAACCAATTGTATGAAAAACAGATATGTACAAATGTACACAAATGGCCAATGCCCAGTCCAAAGAACTAAGGGCCCACATGGCCACAGGGCACAGTCCAGGGCCCAATTCGAATCCTGACTTCATCCAGATAGAACCTTGCAGGGGCTTCAGTTTGCAAGTGGGCCGGCACCTCAGGGTGATGTGGGGTGGAGGGCACCTCAGCCGAATACGGGAACAAGCCCACTGGTTCTGGAGAGGGCTCCATGTCTATTTCTCTGTGCTGGGGAAAGCAAGGCCACAGTCTCTTGAGTAGATGACTTTCCCACTGGTTCTGGAGGGGGCTCCTTGCCCATTTCTCTGTGCTAGGGAGTGCAAGGCCACAGTCTCTGGAGTGGGTGACTTACCCACTGGTTCTGGAGGGGGCTCCATGTCCATTTCTCTGTGCTGGGGAGTGCAAGGCCAGAGTCTCTTAGGTGGGTGACTTTCCCACTGGTTCTGGGGGGGGCTCCTAGCCCATTTCTCTGTGCTGGGGAGTGCAAGGTCATAGTCTCTCAGGTAGGGAACATGCCCACTGCTTCTGGAGGGAGCCCCTTGTACAGCAGTTCCTGGAGGGTGGCCTACATGGCTTCAGCTGGTGGTGATGGCTGCACTGTGTCATCTGGAGGTGAGGGCTGCACTGTCTCAGCAGGTGATGGTGCCTCCTGGGGAGCCTCTGCAGGAGGGGTAGGCTGCACTTCCTCAGCTGGCAGTGTGGGCCGTGTGACCACTGGTGGTGGTGGGGTCACCCTGACAGCCTCCGCTGGAGTCGAGGGCTTCTTCCCCTTCATGGCAGGAGGCGCTGGATCCTTACCCTTCCTGGCAGAGGTTGAGGGCTTCTTCCCCTTCATGGCAGAATGTGCGGGCTCCTTTGTCTTCCTAGCAAGAGTCGAGGGCTTCTTCCCCTTCATGGCAGGAGGTGCAGGCTCCTTCCCCTTCACTGCAGGAGGTGTGGGATCCTTAACCTTCCTGGATGGTGGAGTGGGATCCTTCACTGACTTGCCACCAAGACTCGGTGGTGCCACCACTGTCCGCGTGGACTGTTTGGGTAAGGTGCTGGGTAGGGTTGTTGGGACCCTGCTCTTACGGGCAGGAAGGGGGAGGCGGGGGAGGAGAGGTCAAGTTGGGCAAGGGAAAGCTTCTTAGGGACAGTGGAGTGGGATGAGGGAAGAGGGATGGGAGTGGAGGTTGAGGGAGTGGTTGTTGGATGTGTATGTCTGCTGGACTTACATGCAGGTGCATGGGCAGTGTGTTGATGTGAAGTGGATGGCTGTTGGGTGTGTGAGTGCTTGTGTCCTTTAGGAGGAGGGACAGACAGGGTGGGAGAGGACACAGAGGACGCGTGCATGGATGTTGTGGAGGTGTCGGCTAGTGAGGTGTGTGTGCTTCTTGATGCTGGAGGGGGATGTTGATGCAGTGCATGCAGGTGTGAGTGGGGACATGACTGTGAGGGAGGGGGAAGTGGAGGAGGAGGAGGAAGAGGGGAGACAGTAGAGGCAGTGGATGTGGTTGTATCTGCAACTGTCTGGGGATTGCGTGAGTGCTGTGGGATGAAGTGTGATGCCTGTGCTTGACTGTGCCACTCTTGTGTGTTGTCTTGTGTACATGCTTGTCTGTATGTGTGCATGGGATAGGTTGGGGTTGAGGAGACTGGGACTGGGAAGTGATAGTTGGAGGGGGGACAATAGGAACAGGGACAATGGCTGCCATCAGATAGGAGGCCAGAGCCTGAATCGATCTATGTTGGCCCGCCAATCCACTGTGAATGCCCTCCAGGAATGCATTGCATTGCTGCATCTGAGATGTCAGCCCCTGGATGGCATTCACAATGGTTGACTGCCCTACAGAGATGGATCTCAGGATGGCCATAGCCTCCTCACTCAGGGGAACAGGGCTCACTGGGGCAGGGCCTGAGGTGCCAGGGGTGAAGGAGATGCCCACCCTCCTGGGTGAGTGGGCACGGGCAACTCGCTGAGGGGCTACTGGGAGGGCGGTGCTGGAACAGGGGTGACGGCTGTACCTGCAGCTGGGGTGGTCACAGTGGTATCCGCCACCACCAGGGAGCTTCCATCAGAGGAGATATCTGAGTCTGTGTTGTCACCTCCTGTCTCTGCCATGATGCTTCACTTGCCCTCCGTCCCACTGGTTCCCTCGGCATCGGTGGACTCTGCCTCCAGGGTGCTGTAGGATGCAGCTCCCTCTGTCACTGGTGCCCCTGATCCTCCGCCAGATGATACTAATGCACATATGGACAAGTTGATAGAAGAAAAAAGGGGGGAGAGAGAGAGAAAGGAAACACTGGGTCAATTACTGCACCAACACCAGAGTTGGCATACACAGCACCGTCACACACAGGGATCAGGATTGAGCACTATGCATTGCACTGCCAGTGATTTGGCTAGATGCCACGGCAAGATGAGGGCCACACAATGCCAACTGCACCCCTCCTGGTACCCACAAAGCCCTGACTGACATGAAATGCTAAAAAGCTAGGTTACCTGCCTTTGCCATACACCCATTACCCTTGCGCTGGATTACGCTGCAGTGTTTGGCCTAGAATTAGGGGGCACCCACTAACTCACACCCACCACCCGGATCCCATGCCACCTGCCATTTATTGTAGTAATGCCCACTGTACTCACCCCCTTGTGGCTGCTGTGATGTCCTCAAGCGCCCATCAAGCTCGGGGTAGGCAACCACCAGTATGTGGGCCATCAGGGTGGTCAGCTTCGTACGGCCACCCCTTCCTCATTGGGAGGCCAGCCCCAGCTGGGCCTCCCCGGTCTTCCATGCCCAGTGTCTCAGGTCCTCCCACCGTTTCCGACAGTGGGTGCTCTCCCTGCCGTAGACCCCCAGGGTCTGAACGTCTTTAGCAATGGCACACCATAATCCCTTCTTTTGATTGGTGCTGACCTGCAGAGGTAATACAGACAGGAGGACACCATTACACATACAATTCAGCATGTCACACATATAGCCCACCAATCCCGTTTCCGTCACCACTGGCACACACATCGGCCAGCGCACACCATGTACACCACCACATTACATCCCCCGATGACACAATGCTTGCACACACTTCTCCATGCATCCTTCCCACATGCGTCGTGCCCAAGGCTTATTCATCTGTTGGTCTGGAGGCCCATACAGCAGTCTGTACTGGGGTAGGACCCCATCCACCAATCGTTCCAACTCCTCCAAAGTGAAGGCAGGGGCCCTTTCCCCGGTCACACGGATGATGGTAGGTTTCAGACACAGGTCACAGCAGCACAGACAGTGTAGGGGTTCTCCGGCGCTGATCCCCATTGGCCACTGTACTCTATAGAGCCCCATATTATCCAAAGAGGAATTGCATGGCGGTGCAAGACCGCCTTCCACCATGACGCCCAACGTTGGCGGAGTTACCTCACTTCCACCTGCCCCTAGATATAGGAGATGTGGTCGCCATTATATGGTGGCGGACAACGGTCATATCAACCTTAACTGTGTCACAGCCTAGATTAGCACACACCTCGCCATTCCCACTGTCCCATCACTATGTACACTGAGGTTGTGGTTCCATTGTTCAAATTGAGACAGCCTACTCACTCTTGTGTCCCTTTGATTCCTACTGCTGTGAATGAATAGGAGGAGGAGACAAACACCCATGTACAGACCCCTTGTGGACTTGGCTACACTGGAGGACAGGCACATTATGCTCACCTATAGACTGGATAGGGCCACAATCACAGAGCTGTGTGCCCAATTGGAACCTGACCTGATAGCAGCTATCCGTCATCCCACTGGGATCCCCCCTCTTGTGAAAGTGCTATCAGTGCTCCATTTCCTGGCAACTGGTTCTTTCCAAGTGACAGTGGGCTTGGCAGCAGGAGTGTCACAGACAATGTTCTCAATCGTGCGGACAAGAGTTTTGTCTGCCCTGGTCAAACACATGTGCAGCTACATAGATTTCCCCCAGGTGGAAGATCTGGCCACTGTGAAGGCTGGATTCTATGCAATGGGACATATCCTCAATATTGTTGGTGCGATTGATGGGACACATTGCGTTAGTTTCCCCCGCCAGAATGAACAGGTGTTCAGGAATTGGAAGAGTTTCCACTCACTGAATGTGCAAATTGTGTGGCTTGCGGACCAGTACAGCTCACACGTCAATGCTAAGTATCCTGGGTCAGTGCATGATGCCTTTGTTCTGAGGATAGAAGCATCCCAAATGTGATGGCCCAACTATAGAGGCACAGTGTGGCTAATAGGTGAGCCATGGTCCCCACCCACTGTATGTTAGTGTATGCCTTTAGGTGTCACCCCCATAGCATTGTGTGAGGCTAAATGTTGTCCCTCAATACTTGCAGGTGATTCTGGCTACCCAAACCTATTGTGGCTGCTTACCCCTATGAGGAATGCCAGGACGGGGGCTGAGGAGCGTTATAATGAGGCAGAAGGATCATTGAAAGGACCTTCAGCCTCCTGAAGGCCAGGTTCAGGTGGCTCCATCTGACAGGTGGATCCCTGTGCTACTCACCTGGGAAGGTCTGCCACATAGTAGTGGCATGCTGCATGTTTTACAACCTGGCCCTCAGAGGGCATGTACCTTTTCTCCAGGAGGAGGAGACTGGGGATGCCCCTGTGGCAGCCATGGACCCTGAAGATAATGAGGATGAGGATGAGGACAACCGAACACCAGTTATATGTCAATACTTCCAATGACACACAGGGTGACAGTGCAACTGACAATTCCTCTGACTACTGATGTTTTCTGTGTGGCTGTAGCATGATGGCATTAACTTCCATTGCATCTCAACGTACTGTTACATATGGCTTATAATTTTACAGATGTTGGTGAGATAACAACTGTGTACTGATGTGATGAGTACAGGCAGCTACATGTCATTATTTCTATGCTCTCACAGTGTTCAGATCATTTGCACTAGATGTGACTGTGTCCATAAATGCACATTTTCAAAACATAAAATACTAGTAAGCTAAGTTGTGTTCAAGGGTGTTTATTGTAGTGCTATGAAACTGAGGGAAAAATGCAATGGAATGGGGTGATGATGGAGGAAAGTCCAAGGTATTGTTCCAGTCTGTTTGTAGCACAAGTCCAGTGTCCAAGGGGCCATAGGAAGGGGAGCAAAGGCAGTTCAAAGTGGACAAGGTGACAGTTTGGGACACAAGGGGGACAATCAGGAGAGTCTAATTTCCTGGCGGTGGTCTTGGCAAGTGTCTCTGGCTTCGGCCTGCGTCACAGCGAACATTTGAGTTGTGGTTCACCTTCTGCAGGGGGAGGGGTGCTGGTGGCCTGTGGGTCCTGTGGCTGGGCCTCCTGCCCACTAGCTGCAGCGGAAGTGGAGGGCTGGTCAATGGACTGGCTAGTGGTAGGGGCCCGCTGCTGTGCTGTTGCTTCCTTCATGATGTTAGCCATGTCTGCAAGCAACCCTGCTATAGAGATCAAGGTGGTGTTGATGGCCTGCAAGTCCTCCCTGATCCCCTGATACTGTTCCTACTGCAGCTGCCTGTTCTCCTGCACATTGCAAGGATCTGGCCCATCGTCTCTTCGGAATGTTGGTAGGCTCCCAGGATTTCGGTGAGTGCCTCCTGGAGAGTCAGTTCCCTGGGCCTGTCCTCCCCCTGGCTCACAGCGGTCCTCCCAATGTCCCTGTTGGCCTGTGCCTCTATCCCTTAAACGGTTTGCCCACTGCCACTGACCCCAGGTCCCTGATTGTCTTTGGTATGACGTGTGGACTGGGGTCCCTGCACAGGTGGGCAGACTGCTGATTGACGTGTCCTGGGGACAGAGATGTGGGTATGCTGGGTGGGTGCTGTGGTGTTGGATACTGATGGGGGAGGCTCTGTGGTGGACTGGGAGTGGACTGGGGTGACCGACTGTCCAGTGTTCTCTGATAGGCCAGGTTGTTGTTTCAGATCCCGAAGTCCAGAGTTACTGTCATGACTGGAGGGCATCTTCTGTTGGGGGGCTGGATAGTCTTGGCACCTCCTCTCCGCTGGGATTGGCTGGAGCACCTGTGGGGATGTAAGTGAGGTATTATGCTTCATGTCTGTGACATATTGTATATCCCTGGCTTCCCCTCTACAGTTGCTGTAGCCCTGTCACCTTTGTTTGTGTATGGTGATGTATTGTGTGATTGTTAGTTTCCCTATGCTGTGCATGCTTTAGTGATTGGTGTCCATGCAGGGCTGGGAGGGCTGTCCATGCATTGGTATGGGATGTAGGATGTGGCATTGGGGTTAGTCAGATGTGTAGGTGCAGCGTGTGGGATGGAGTGGAGTGATGGGAGTGAGGGTGAGGGGGTGTGATGGCATGCAGGTATGGGGGGTGATAAGTATTAAATCTTGACTCACCAGTGTCCAGTCCTCCGGCTACTCCAGCGAGTCCCTCAGGATGCAGTAATGCCAAGACTTGCTCTTCCAATGCTGTGAGCCGTGGGGGAAAAGGTGGGGGTCCACCGCCAGTCCTCTGTATGGCGAGCTGGTGCCTTGCTGCCACGGAATGCACCTTCCCCCATAGGTCGTTCCATCTCTTCCTGATGTCGTCCCTTGTTCTTGGGTGCTGTTCCACTGCGTTCAACCTGTCCATGATTCTCCGCCATAGCTCCATCTTCTTGGCAATGGATATTTGCTGTACCTGTGCTCCAAACAGCTGTGGCTCTACCCTGACAATTTCTTCCACCATGACCGTTAACTCCTCATCATTGAAATGGGGGTGCCTTTGTGGGGACATGGGTGTTGTGTGGTGTGTGTTGGTGAGAGTGTGTTGAGTAATGTGGTGGGGTTTATGATTGGGGTGCATGATGGATCTATGGGTGTATGTGGTGTGTGTGTCTAGTCGTCTCTGTGCAGTTCGTGTCAATCTCCTGGCAGTAATTGTTGTTCGTAATGGGTTGTGGGTAATGTGGGTGTGTGTTTTATGGTGCTGTGGGTGGGTGGTTGTGGTGTGTGTATGAGTGTCAGGTGTGTGATTTCGGTTTAGCCAATGTAGTGTTGTATTGTATTTGGGTGTCCATTCTGAGCACGACGGTATGTACCGCCAATGGTTTACCGCCATTGAATGTCCACTGTGGTGATTCGTGGGTCATAATGTGGTGGGCATTGTTTTGTTGGTGTATCTGTATGGATGTTGATACCGCCACTTTAGCACAGACCTTTGGTCTGGCGGATTTGTCTATGTGGCAGTATTCTATCGGATTGGTGTGTGTGTGTGTCATAATATGGGGAAAGGATATTCACCACCGCGGTGGTATGTTGGCAGCCATCACTGAGGAATTTCCGCCAATGTCATAATGAGGGCCTTTATCTCATGCACTGAGGCAACTATTACTCGTGGTCCTGCCGTACATAAATCATAGTCAAATTTGTTCAAGGAATATTTTTATTATGGAAAGGAAAAGAGTCATTGCATACAAATGTCTTAGTTAGCCATTGCCAGCAACTGGTACTGTGTGGTATTTTTACAAGCGTTGCACTTAAAACTGTGGTACATTTATAAAAATGCACTTTGGGTTCTTCCTTAATATAGAAATAATTCATATGAATTACAATTTCAAAAATTCGAGTATAAAGAAGACAGCTTAACAATGTTACATGAATTATGTAAATGGTATAGAATATCAAGACAGCTAATGCAGACGAATTTTGATGTGGAAATCAATGTGCGATATCCATAGTAAAAAAATAATAATGTATCGAATGCATATTAGTCCGTATTTGCATGCAGTTAAATGCCTTTAAACTCCAAGCCTTACTCACCAAGCACATGGACTGCTGCCTATCTCGCTCTTCTAGTTTCACATGTTCAGAGAAAGTGTAAGATATTTGATCCGGATTTTCCTATGGTGTGGCTCTGGCTGCCTTTAAGTCCTTTTGGATGCATTTTATTCCGCCACTTATTATAGTTATTTTTATCTTAAGACTTCTGGTTTATTATAATATCAATGCTCGAGAAGGTTTAAGGAACCACAGATGTCTGATCTTCTTGCAACGAAGACGAATGCTTTTCTGTGAGTCTTTGTTTGCAATAATGACATGACCAACAACCTATCAAGGGACTTGATAACTTAAAATTTACCTGCACAAAAATATAATGACTAAGAAAGGCAAAAGAGAAAATGCAACGCTTTCATCTTCCGTGGAGTCTCGTATACAATGAAAAAAAGGCGCCAATCATTTCACAGTGTTACCACATCACGCCAAACAGCCACTGACTCTGATATAGCAAACGAAGGAGTTTGTGCAGAGATGCAGGCAGTGGGGACGCAGACATAGCCATGAAGGAGAAAGTAGCCTGTGACTATTTATGTATATGGTCTCATAAAACATAAACCTAGTTCTAAACAATTGAGATCTAACAGTGTGTAGTTGGAGTAGGGTCTTGTTGACTGCAGAGTTGGAGATAGTGGAAGGCACTCCATGCATTGGATGATGATGATAAGTGACTAGCTATAGGCTTGAAAAAGGATGATAGAAAGGACTTGGACATGACAGAATTAATGTGGGCCAACATGATGTGGTTATGTTACGTTACCTTATGTTACCTTTTCGTGCTGTAATTTTTACACATATCAGACAAAAGTAAAACATAGAAAGTAATCCTTCGTTAGGTGGGATTATGACTCCAGGGAAGAAGGCACTGGTTGGTAAAAAGAATAATATTCTGTACTTAAGTTATTGCAAGTGGAAGTTGATCTTATTTGTTTTTAAAAAAACTTTTAAACATCTTCCTGAAAGTTATAAGGATTCCGTAGACAATGTTTTTGGAAGCAGAATCAATTTCCTTGCCGTGGCCGCTGAGAAGTTCTGAGTCCATCAGCAGAAGTTGTTATTTTTGGAAGCTGGAGTAAGGTCTGGTGTTTGCATTGCAACTACTGTAAAATGTATGCTTGCTTCTGGATCGGTCAGAGATCAACCTGACATCAGCATTTTGGACTAGCTGAAGGTGATTAAAGATTTTTAACGGAGCAGCAAGGTATATGATTCCCATAATCAAGACGCTATCGAATAATGAATTCATCGCTACCATGTGTCATTGTGGGCTAATAAATAGTAGTAACAACTTCAAGATTTACATTAGAAGAAAACAACTATTGGCTACTTTGCCCAGTTACGTGCGGACATGCCAATGAATGGAGAGATACATAATACAAATCAGTAAAGGTCAGTGTCCTTGAAGCCCATTTCTTTGTGTCAGAATTTTAAATACCGCAGGGTGGCTTAAGATGCCAAATGAAGAGGGGAGGTTCAGTAAGATGACGAAGAAGAGGTCTTTCAAATCTGCGATTTGGAGGGCATCATTTATTTGATTTATTTTGTTGCAGAATTTATATAGTGCATACTTGCTTAGGGAAAGAGTATGCTGTTGCTGGCCTAAAACAAATTAGATGCAAGACTTCTAAGAACCAATATGTTTTTACTAGTTCAAGAAACAGTGGAAGAGTACTCCGAACACTGGCTTTAATGTGTGTCCTTCCAAGCGCGCCTTGTGAAACGTAGGGAACAATATGAGTTTAGCATGTCCAAAGCGAAGAGCTTAAGATGGAATATGAAAGGTGTTTCCATATATCTTGGGGCAGTGTCAATAAAATCATGTGACACATTGTAAGAAATTTTTAAATATATCATATAGGATGGGTAGTCAGTGAAGATAAGGTAGATGATGAGACATTCTTGCCCATCTGTTTAGATCAAGAATCAATCAACAGGAGCTTTCTGAATGAGTGGATTCTGCCTTCAGCCTGCATAGGCAGGATTACGTGCAAGGAAATACAATATTACAAGTGAGGAAAATTAGTGTCTGGACAACTATTACAAAAGTAAGTATGGAAAACTGGAATGATCTTCTTAACAACCAAAAGCATTATCACGACTTTGATGGAGTAGCTCCACTGTTGTATTCTGGCCTGATTCCAGATTGGTAGTTTTCCGATAACAGTTAATCCTCTAGAGCTGAGTCAACGCTGGCACCTTCATAAAGGAAGGTTAGGTGGCGGTCCTAGGTGTTGCAATATAAAAATAAACAGACCAATTATTGTCATTATGTTAGGTGAAGCTAACTGCCTCGAGGGCAAATACGTTTCTCTTTGGTTCAGCAAATCCTTCCATCATACCTGACTGAGCTAAGTGACATGAAAAGCCGTCCATGCAAAATAAATCTCCATCATCATAGTATCTATGGATAGGTCTATCATGAAATACACAAGTAAAGAGCCCAATAAGGTAACTCCTTTGTGTCAAAACTAACTTTTAACCTGTGTGTATAAAGATTAGATCATGGCAGGTTTTATTTAGTCCTTCATCTTTCTGAGGTTGGTCAATTAAAAACTAAAGTGGACATGAATAACACCTGTTATTAGTACATATTCTGAATAGTAAAACCTATATAAGCAAGTGGGCCATCTAAAGCATGAGCTACATTTACAAAGGATTTTTTTCCAATCTGCATGCGAGCAGTTTAGGAAAAGGCACATGTCGTGCAAATACACATTTCCAAAGGATTTTTTGAATATGCAAAATTCAAATTCGTTCCCAAAATAAAGTGCTTGTCTATTCTCCCTGTAACACATTTGCATTTAGAGTGAACGTAGAGATTGAGAGGTTCATGGTCAGGCACATCCCTCCATCACAGAGGGCAGATCTAGGTTCCATGCTCCCGTCTTGGCTTTGTTTCCCTGTGTGAATCCTGAACAGTCCAAACAGTGCCTAAGACCATTTGACATCAAAATGCTTCCATGACCACATTTATAAAAGGAAAGAAGGCTGCTGATATTACTATGTCCATGCCCCCTCACCACCAAGAACCTATCCACACCCTGGAAACATGCATGTGTTTCTCTGACACCACCCTGCTAAAGTTAACCTCATACCTTACTGTTGGACCTGTCACTTTCTGCATGGCCATTGCCAAACCTTTTTGCTTTTCTCCTGTGTTTTTAGACTTTGTATTCACTGGCTTTAGAACTCTGTTCATGTTATGACTGCTACCCAGTAATGAAGTGCTTTTACTCTCAGTTTAAAAGTTGGTAATATTGTCTTATCCCCAATTGGCATATTTCATTTACTTCGAGTAAAGTGCACTAATTGTGCCCAGCGCCTGTAAATTAAATGCTACTTGTGGGCCTTCAGTTCTGATTGTGCCACCCAATTACATAGCCCTCCAATCACGTTTCTGGCCAGCCATTGCAGAGTTTGTGTGTGCAGTTTTACACTGTCATGTTGAGCTGGCAAAATAACCCTTTTGCCAATCCCAAACCTTCCCTTTTTATACATATAAGTCACTTCTAAGGTAGGCCCTGGATGTGAGAGAAGACCTCTTTTTGACATGGTTAGCCCCCACCTTTGCCTGATGTATGATATAGCCTAGTGATTCTTGTGCCTAGGGCCACTGCTAACCAGGTTCCCTGGACCAGAGCTCTTTTCCCAAACTGTTGTGATGCATTGGTATAATTAGATACACTTTTAGCTACCAATATTACTACCTAGTAAAAGGTACTTAGGTACTGAAGGCATGGGGGTACTAAGGGTAGGCCCCTGAGGGTAGCAGCACTGGTTGTGTCATCCTACAGGGCCATGCATCCAGATGCACACAGCACTGCCACTGCGGGCTGGGTGTCCTGGTGCAAACCGAAAACACAAACTCGTCATGGCACACTGCCTGTTTGCCCTGCCCACCATACACCACATACACCATGGGTAAGACACCCCTCTCGCAGGCATTCTAGCCCTAAGGTAGGGTGTACCATATTATATTTGAGGGCCTAGCTGCATGAGCAATATGCCCCCACTGTGTCCTTGCCGAACCTGGGACATAGTGAGTGAACAGAGCTACCATTTTCATACATGTGCTGTGCACAGGTCAACACGAGTTTCCCAGCTTCATGATGGCCACTCTGAACCCTGGGTTGTTTGGAATCAAACAGCTCTGAATGATAAATCCAAACTGGTACCAGTATTGGATTTATCCCTAAATGTACCCAGTGGTCACCTTAGAGGTGCCCCTTGCAAATGCTAACTACCCTGGCTGGCATGGTTGCCGACTGGTCCTATCCATCCTGCCACCTCCAGACACCCAATCTACAAACCTTCAAAGGACTTACTGCCTTTGAAACTCCACCCCCAGGCTTGCTGCTAGCAGCAGATGGTCACTCCCTTTTCAAACCCCAACTTTTGGTGGGAGCAAAGGCGGGAAAAAACACAAAAAGTAGGAGTGGCCCCACCTGGCATGCAATGCCCCTAAAGTGTTGCCTAAGAGGTGGGCACTCCTTTTCATTTTCCTCCATCTTGGATGGAAGGAAAATAGTCAATCAGAGATAGGGAAGTGATCCTTCCCACAGGAAGTGGCCACTGTAGTCGGTTTAGCCACCCAAAGGTAGGTGTTCCATTGGTTACTACCAGGTTGCCCGTTAAACGCCCACTAAATTCAGTATTTAGTGGGCATCCCTAGACCAGGTTATCAGATTCAATGGACAAAAGAAGACCAGCGCCAAGGAGATCCAAGGCACAAGAACTGCAGATCTACTACAAAAAAGAAAAGGCACCAAACCCTGCCAGCTGCATTCAGGACGCTGCATCCAGGACCGGACAATCACTGCTGAGGAGCTGCTGCACACTGGAAAAACTCTAAAGAACCCCAGAGGACCTCCAGGCTTTGAAAACTGCCAAAGACCACCCTCCAGAGTGGAGGTACCACTCTGCAACAACAGGAAACCAGCAAACCAGTGAGGGTCACTTCATTGACCAGCTGCTAACTCCTGAACCAGAAGATGCAGCTGGACCTGACAACACACTGACAACTGCGAGGATAATCCCTGAAAGTGTGCCATGTGTGCCATGTTTGTTGACACTGTGCCCTCCAGTGGTCAAACCATACCAATACACTAGGTATTGGTCAGCTAACATCAGACACCGGGAAAACCATCCCACCCGTGCTGAATAAGGACCAGGAGGAATCCCCAGTTGAGGGACTTCAGGAACACCCCAGACCTCCTGCCAGAGTTCCCCTATTGTCCTGCAAACAACCCTTGACCTGAGTTACCTCCAGCTCCAAAGGGCATCCTTGTGCACAGCTCTTTGCTCGTCGATTCGCTCTACACCTGTCTGCCCTGTGCCCTGCACCAAAGAACCTGCAGCGTCTTAAGGGTCCCCCACCCCTTGCAACCTCGACACTCCAAGGTGTTCCCAAGGAACCACCTCTAAACTTACCTGTAAAGTGTTTTTCAAAGTGGTCCTTCGCAGTGGCCCTGCACCACCTCCAGAGACCTATCATTGCTGCTCCCTCCAGAACCGGGAGCTGCCTGAACTTCTCTAGCTGGCACAGTGTGACCACCGGCAACCTTGACCAAACAGCAAAAGAAGAACTTGGTAAACCAACCGTACGATGTTACATGTTTTTTTTAAAGTAACCTTCCATTGACTCCCATGGTGCATAATTACACACAAAAATAATATTTTTATTAAACTTCAAAAATTCATATCTCAAAAAGTACTTAACCAGTTTTAATAATCTTGTTCTTACAAATGACATGAAAATCTGAAGCATTTTTATAAATTGGTCTTGACTTATTCCTCTGAGCGTGTGAGTTGCATGATAGATACTGTGAGTACAACAAATGCTTTGCACTTCTCCAAGACTGGCCTAACTGCTCGATCAAGCTACCTTTAAAATTAGAGCATTAGGTGATCTAGTTTTTACCCCTCTAAAACAAGATGTGGTTGCCTGGACTCCCTGCACAATGTGCCTAGCTTTGCACACTACATAGATGGCCAGCCTCCTACACTGGACAACCCAGAAGGCAGGGTGCAATGTATTTAAAATGCATGACATGTACTTTTATGTTTTACATGTCCCAGTAGAGAACCCCCCCAGAGTATCACTCTCATAGGGTAAAATTGGTATAACATTATTGCACCTTTTAACCATAAATCACAATCTGGAAGAGATAAACATTTTGAGTTTTATATTACAATTCTGAAAATGCAACTTTTAGAAAGTTGGCATTTTCTTACTTCAGCCATTTGATACCTGCTATCTGTCTCTGATCACTTGCCTGGGTGACAGCTGGGCTTTGTGTATTCTCCTTACATAGCCCCACACAATGGGAGCTTAGTTGTGCCTTGATGGGCCATCTTGGCAGGATGGGAGGGAGGATCTGGCCACAGCCTCACTTACACCTAAATAGACTGTGTCCTGTCTTCACTCTAAGGGCTGTAGAACTCCTTGTACTGCATCTGGAGTAAGAGAAGGAAAAGGCAGGATCTTTGTGCAGGATCTTTGTGCACTTTAAAGGTCTAGCTTTAAAGTCTCTTCCACTTCAAAGGCCCACCTGGGTATAAGTACTGGACCTCTGACACCACCAACACAATACACTTCTGGGCCTGTAACTACTCTGCCAGGAATAAGGACCGCTGTGCTTCTGAAGAGACTACCACTCTGCTGGACTGCTGCTTGCCTTGGAACTTTTGTAGAATGGTTGACCAATAGAACACCAGAAATAAAGTTTACATCCAAATCCATAGAGATGAAATACATTTTGTAGACCTAACCACAAAACATGACTCCATTACTCAAGTCACCATCAAAGGAACCTCAAAGACAATTTACCTTACAGCCATTTTTTAACAATCCAAAGAAATTGTTCAAAAAGACAACATTTTGTTGAATGCAAATCAACTGGTCTGAAAACTACAGGATAGAGGCTAGTTAAAAAGAGCGATGAGGAGAGCTTTTTATACTCTGAGGGACATTCTTCTCGAACCCACAGAAAAAAAAGGATCTAATCAACTGGTAGGCGCTACAAAGTTTGGTTCTATCCCCAGAGAAATCAAAAGAATGCCCCTGCAATAAAGTGTGTATTGGTCAGACAAGACAAGAAATACATTATCGAGTCAGCCAACACAAATCTAAAATAAGACGTCATAAATTGACAGCTCCACTTGTTCATCTTTTTTTACAAACCGGACATAAAGAGTCTGATATGAAATGGACAATTCTGAGGCAGATAAGGAATGGAAATGAAAGATCTTTATGACAACAAGAAGCCTTTTTGATCATAAAATTGCTAAGTGCAGAAACGGGCCCAAAAGAAATGTCGCAAATTGGATATGTTTTTTAGACCATCAACTTATTGACCATGACTGCTATGTTTTCAAAAGAATCCTAAACTGTATAAACCATTGGTAGTCTTCTGATTCCACACCAATATACAACTATGATATCCTAGTCCCAGCGGGGACAGAATAGTATTGCACACTTTAATTGCTGGGAAATTCAGGTACAATGTAAGTTTTGAGTTTTGTTGCCAAAACCTACTACATCTCATGGGAAGGAGGTGTGGATGGCATTTGGGAGAGAGTGAAGTGGGGCCCAGTGGGATAGACAGGGAGGATGACTGGGGTAAGGGTTTTCAGAGTGGGGTGCAGGCGGGGTGTCATCATCGCTGGCAGAGCAGGTTTGGGCTTTCCAGTGGAGCAAGGATGAAGAGGAAGGGGGCACTGGGTTGGGCAACAGAGGGCCCCCAAAATACGTGTACAACAGGAACAGATTGGCAGGGATAATGGGACAGAGGAAGGGGGGGCAACGGCAGGTCTGGGGGAGGGTTACTCCTGGGAGGTGGGAGAGGTGCAGGGCTAAACATCGGTCTTACAGTCCTTTTTGCAGGCACAGCATATGTGGAATGGTGCGGAGTCAGGAGAGGATGGGTCGGCTCGCTGTTAGAAATGGGGTCATTGGTTGACAGTCAAGTTATCCCCTGTTCAAGCAAGGATCCTAATTCTAATCAGAGTAAAAGTGAATCACCCTCAGCTAACACCTGCTTACCCCCTTGGTAGCTTGGCAGAGCAGTAGGTTTAACTTCAGAGTGCTGGGTGTAAAGTATTTGTACCAACACACACAGGTGGTCATTACAACCCTGGCGGACGGTGTTAAAGCGGCGTTAAGACCGCCAACAGGCCGGCAGTAAAAAAATTGCAATTACGACCGTGGCGGAAACCGCCAACAAAGACAGCCACTTTAACACTCCGACCACCACGGGGGTACAAACAAACAGCGCGGCGGTCACCGCCAACAGACAGGCGGAGGACAATGTACCGCCCACACTAATATGACAGGCCAATCCGCCACCTTTCCCGGGACGGATTCACCGCAGATAAAAACACGGCGGAAACAGGATTTTGAAGGGAAAACGCTCACCTCTACACACTCCACAAGGAATCCGGACGCCATGGAACCAGGACTCCAAATCCTACCTGCAATAGTCTTCCTGCTCCTGTACCAGGAGCACCAAGGCCGGCGGCGAAGACCACGGTGAGTACTGCACCTACGACACAGGGGAGGGGGGAGGGAAAAAACAGGGACACAAACCCGCAACACCCCCACCCCCACCCTCACCCACTACAACACACACACCAATACATATCTATATATTATAGTTACACCCCCCAAGCCCCCCGAAAGAATGCAAAGACAAAAGGAAATGAGTGTAATCATTGTAATATATCAAAATGCAGTATGGAAAAATATACATATATACTCCATTAACTAAATATACACCAAGAATAGTAGTCCAGGTATTGCACCATTCATAGTCCGTGGACCACTGGGCACAAAATGCATGGGCGAGGCCCACACTCGATACCAGATCAAAACAGAGAGAACACTGCAGGGGCATCAGATAGAAATACAACAGGCACCTCAGGGGGAAGGGGAGGGGGGGCACCTCAGCCGGATGAGTGCACAACGCCAGATCCACGAGGGGGCTCCATGCCCATTGATGTATCCTGGGGAGTGCAAAGCCACAGTCTCTCAAGTCTATACAGTGGGTGGGTTGCCCACTGCTGTATCCTGGGGAGTGCAAAGCCACAGTCTCTCAAGTCTCTACAGTGGGTGGGTTGCCCACAGTTGTATCCTGGGGAGTGCAAAGCCACAGTCTCTCAAGTCTATTCAGTGGGTGGGTTGCCCACAGCTGTATCCTGGGGAGTGCAAAGCCACAGTCTCTCAAGTCTATACAGTGGGTGGGTTGCCCACAGCTGTATCCTGGGGAGTGCAAAGCCACAGTCTCTCAAGTCTATACAGTGGGTGGGTTGCCCACTGCTGTATCCTGGGGAGTGCAAAGCCACAGTCTCTCAAGTCTCTACAGTGGGTGGGTTACCCACTGTTCCATCCTGGGGAGTGCAAAGCCACAGTCTCTCAAGTCTATACAGTGGGTGGCTTGCCCACTGTTCCATCCTGGGGAGTACAAAGCCACAGTCTCTCAAGTCTATACAGTGGGTGGCTTGCCCACTGCTGTATCCTGGGGAGTGCAAAGCCAAAGTCTCTCAAGTGGATAACAGTCTCCACTGGTACTGGAGGGGGCATTGTGCCCAGAGTGCTTCATTCTGCCAAGGACAGAGGTAGTGGATGCATGTCTCCACTGGTTCTGGAGGGGGACTGGTGCCCAGAGTGCTTCATTCTGTGAAGGACAGAGGTAGTGGATGCATGTCTCCACTGGTTCTGGTTCTGGAGGGGGACTGGTGCCCGGAGTGCTTCATCCTGTGAAGGACAGAGGTAGTGGATGCATGTCTCCACTGGTTCTGGAGGGGGACTGGTGCCCAGAGTGCATCACTCACCCCGTGACAGTCCCAGTTGCGTCAGTGCCCCAGCCGCTTATGGGCTAGCGGTGCTTGAGTTGGCGGTGCCCTGTTCAGCGGTGCTTGATTTGGTGGTGCCCTGTTCAGCAGTGCTTGATTTGGCAGTGCCCTGTTCAGCGGTGCTTGAGTTGGCGGTGCCCTGTTCAGCAGTTCTTGAGTTGGCGGTGCCCTGTTCAGCGGTGCTTGAGTTGGCGGTGCTCTGTTCAGCGGTGCTTGCCCTGTTCAGCGGTGCTTAAGTTGGCGGTGCCCTGTTCAGTGGTGCTTGAGTTGGCGGTGCCCTGTTCAGCGGAGCTTTATTTGGCGGTCCTTCATGGCTCAGCTGGGCTGGGGCTTGGCGGTCCTTCCTGGCCCAGCTGGGCTGGGGCTGGCGGTCCTTCATGGCCCAGCTGGGCTGTGGCTGGCGGGGCCCTCCTGGGCAGCTGGGCTGTGGCTGGCGGGGCCCTCCTGGGCAGCGTGGATGGGGCTGGCAGGGCCCTCCTGGGCAGCGTGGATGGGGCTGGCGGTGGCCTCCTGGGCAGTAGGGATGGGGCTGGCGGGGCTCTCCTGGGCAGCGGGGATGGGACTGGAGGGGCCCTCCTGGGCAGCGTGGATGGGGCTGGCGGTGGCCTCCTGGGCAGCATGGATGGGGCTGGCGGTGGCTTCCTGGGCAGCGGGGATGGGACTGGCGGGGCCCTCCTGGGCAGCGGGGATCATAGCGGTCTTCTCCGCCGTGCTGCTCTTCCTAGACTTTCCGGGTTTCTTGTGGCCCTTCCCCACCTTGGGAGGTGTCACAGCTGAGTCCACACTCCCACCGGGACCCCTGGGAGCGGATTGGGTGGCTGGAGTCTTCCCCCTCTCCCGCCGGGCACTGGCCAACTTCTGGTGCTTCACAGGGGGGGGACTGGCTGTGCTGTGGCTCCGTGACACACTGGCTATCCTGGTGGATGGTGCACTCCACATACCTGTGACTACAGGCACCACTGGTCCCGGAGATGTTGTGGCTGAGGTGCTACTATGGCACCTATGAGATGGACGGGGTGGGGCAGGTGTGGGAAAAAGGTCAAGGCTGGACAGGAAAAGTTTTTGGGACACACTGGGACGGGTAGCTGGAGGGAGTTTGAGAGTGGAGGAAGAGGTGGTGGTAGTAGGAGGTGTATGTTTGGTGACTTTGGGTCCAGGTGCATGCGCTGGAGGCTGTCGTGAGGTGGATGGCTGTTGGGTGGGTGTGTGCCTGCGTTTGTGTATCTTGGGAGGGGGCGTCACAGACACTCTGGGAGAGGACACAGGGGATGTGTGAATGGTAGTGGGGGTGGTGACTGCACGTGAGCGGGGTGTGGTGGTGGGTGTGCTGGTGAGGGACGTAGTGGCTGTAGAGGTAGTGCATGCAGGTGTGTGTGTAGACGAGACTGGGAGGGAGGAGGGAGACGACGAGGAGGGGGACACAGTGGGGGCAGTGAATGTTGGTGTGTCTGCATTTGTGTGATGCTTGCGTGAGTGCCTGTGGGATGTGTGGTGCTTATGTTTGCCTGAGCTTCCCTTGTGTGATGAGGTGTGTGCAGGCAGGTCTGATGGTGTGCTTGGGATAGGCAGAGGTACAGGGGATTGGGTCTGGGTGGAGGAAGTTGGAGGGGGGAGGCTAGACACAGGGACAAAGGCTGCCATCAGTGCTGAGGCCAGAGTTTGAAAGGCTCGGTGAAGGGCCGCCTGACCAGAATGAATGCCCTCCAGGAATGCATTGGTTTGTTGCAACTCCCTTTCTACACCCTGGATGGCATTCAAAATGGTAGACTGCCCAACAGTGAGGGACCTGAGGAGGTCAATGGCCTCCTAACTGAGGGCAGCAGGGGTGACTTGGGCAGGGCCTGAGATGCCTGGGGCGAAGGTGATGTCCACCCGCCTGGGTGAGCGGGCACGGGGTGAAGGCTGAGGGGCTGCTGGGAGGGCGGTGTGGTAGGGGGGGTGGCGGCTGTACCTGTAGATGCGGGGGCACAGATGTTGCCGCCACCACAAGGGAGCTCCCATCAGAGGACGAGTCCGTGTCGCTGGTGTCAGCTCCTGTCCCCACCGTGGAGCTCCCCTCGCCCTCCGTCCCACTGGTGAATTCCGAGTACGTAGTCTCGCCCTCCAGGGCCATGTGGGATGCAGCTCCCTCCTGCTCCGGTGCCACTGCTCCTCCGCCTGATGATGCTAATGCACGCAAGAACAGGGAGACCACAAAAAGGGGGGGGGGGAAACAGAAGAAAGACATGTTGAGTGCATGGCTTACCGCTACCGTTGGCGGACAAGACAGACACAGAAGCCCCCTGCACTACGCCTGCGCTCTTGGGCTCTACAGTGCAATTCCTGGGAAATGGCCTAGAAGGCTATGGACGACATCTGCACACATAGATGACACAGGGGCATGAATAGCTGTACTTGGGACTCTACAGAGGTGGGGTGGGGGGCCACAGGGCCATGCCTTACGGGGGGGCCTAGCCTACGGAACTTGCCCTGGCCTAGGGAAACCCACAGCCCTCCTCCCCCACCCAGGCAACTCCACTGCGCGCAAAGTCAGCTGAATGATAGCGTACTCACCCCCTTGTGTCTGCTGTGATGCCCTCAAGCGCCGATCCAACTCCGGGTAGGCCACCGCCAGGATCCTGAACATCAGGGGGGTCATGGTGCAATGGGCACCCCTCCCACGTTGGGAGGCCATCCCCAGCTGAGCCTCCGCCGTCTTCTTGCTCCAGCGGCGAATGCCCTCCCATCTTTTCCGGCAGCGGGTGCTTGGTCTGTGGTAGACCCCCAGGGTCCGGACGTCCTTGGCGATGGCACGCCAAATATGTTTCTTCTGATGGGCGCTGACCTACATGAAATGTACAGGGAAAGAAGAGAAGTCATTACCAACTGCACCATCAAAGTGAGTGGCCCCCATCCCTACCCTTGCCATGTGGCATATGCACCCACCGTCTTTCATGCACGCAGAACTCTGCCCCCTTCCTTCTTACATCCAGCCCTCTCCACACAGGCATAGCCCAAACAACATGCTCCCTGTGTACTTACCTGTTTGTCTGGAGGACCGTAGAGTAGCGTGTACTGGGGGAGGACCCCATCGATGAGCTTCTCCAACTCATCCGATGTGAAGGCAGGGGCCCTTTCCCCAGATGCACAAGCCATTGTCTCTTCCAGACCGAGGTCACAGCAGCACTTGCAGTGTAGGTCCTCTCCTGTCGAAGATCAGGTATCGAGTGATTGAAGTGATAGAAAATGGCGGTCACATCCGCGGCGGTCACGTCCGCGGCGGTACGTACCATCACCGCCGGCGTGGATTGTCATTGGCTCCTGGGACCCATTGGGTCCAATGTTAACCAATGCAGCATTGCGCTGCGGTCTTCGACCGCCTACCGCGACGGTGTACAACGCCAGCGCTGTTACCTCACATCCCATTGTCCCACTTTAGTGGTCAGACAGCCCCCATTTCAGGGGCCCACATGGCCTAATTTCCAACTGCGTCACACATACCTAGGCCTAGTCTCAACACACATACAGGCCACATTTTGTGTAAGATTGGTGTTCTGTGTAAACTGTGGGTACGTACCTCTGAGTTGATTGACTCTGTGGTCGCTGTTGTCCTTCCTAGGCACCGTCCGCTGGGACATGTGAGGAGATGGCGGAATCCTCCGGTGTACCGACCGCTGGTGGACCTGTCGACAATGGAGGAGCGACATTTGTTAATCACCTACAGGTTTGACCGTGCCACAATCCAGGAACTGTGTACCCAGTTGGAGCCAGACCTGATGTCAGCAATCCGCCATTCCACAGGAATCCCCCCTCAAGTGCAGGTGCTGTCAGTACTCCATTTCCTTGCAAGTGGGTCTTTTCAAACAACAGTGGCCATAGCATCAGGGATGTCCCAGCTTATGTTTTCCAACGTATTGTCCAGAGTGTTGTCTGCCCTGCTGAAACACATGCGGAGCTACATCGTTTTCCCTCAGCTGGAGGATTTGCCTACAGTGAAAGGTGACTTCTATGCCCTTGGACATATCCCCAACATCATAGGTGCCATTGATGGGACCCATGTGGCTTTGGTCCCCCCTCACAGGAGTGAACAGGTGTACAGAAACCGGAAGAGTTATCATTCCATGAATGTACAGATGGTATGTTTGGCCGACCAGTACATCTCTCATGTGAATGCCATGTTCCCTGGCTCAGTGCATGACGCCTACATCCTGCGGAATAGCAGCATCCCTTATGTGATGGGTCAACTCCAGAGGCACCGTGCGTGGCTATTAGGTGAGCCCCTGGAAGCAAGACAGTGGGAATGGTTGTCTGGGGATGTCCCTAAGAGTTTGTGTTTGTCTAACAGTTGTCCCTCTACATTTGCAGGTGACTCTGGTTACCCCAACCTGTCATGGCTACTGACCCCAGTGAGGAATCCCAGGACAAGGGCAGAGGAACGCTACAATGATGCCCATGGGCGAACTAGGAGGGTGATCGAGCGGACCTTCGGCCTCCTGAAGGCCAGGTTCAGGTGCCTGCATATGACAGGTGGATCCCCATTCTACTCACCAAAGAAGGTGTGCCAGATCATCGTGGCCTGCTGTGTGCTTCACAACTTGGCTTTGCGACGCCAGGTGCCTTTTCTGCAGGAGGATGGTCGAGATAGCGGTGTTGTGGCAGCTGTGGAGCCTGTGGACAGTGATGAGGAGGAAGCAGAGGAAGAAGACATGCAGAGCAGGGACTCAGTGATCCAGCAATATTTCCAGTGAAACACAGGTGAGAATACATTCCTGCCTACTACATGTACTTTTACACTTCTACCTCTATCCTGTCTGTCGTTTTCACCCAGTGTATGGTCACTGAGTTGTCACTTTCCCTTACGGTTTCACAGATGTGGGTCCCACTGTGTGTCATCTGCTTAGATTCCTCATGGACTAGAGCTGCGTGACATTACTATTTCAAGAACACTTTGTCACTGTAATTGCAAATACACTATTTCGAAATCACAGACAGATTCCAGATCATTTTGTGCTTTAGGTGTGTTTATTTAAATGCAAAATAATTGGAGGGGGAAGTTAAATGGTGAGGGGTGATGGCGGAAGGAGTGTCCATGGCAGAGTCCAGTCTATTAGTCTCACAGGTGCATTGCCCATATGGGCATAGGAAGTAGAGCTGGGACAATTTAAATATGGACAGGGTGACAAAGTGGGACAGTGTGATGACAATCAGGGCGGTCTCATTTCTTGGCGGGGGTCTTGGCATCGTGCTCTGTCTTGTTCCTGGATCTCAGGGACCGTTTGCGGGGTGGTTCTCCATCTGCAGGGGGTGGGGTGCTGGTGTGGTGGTCCTGTGGCGGGGCGTCCTGTCCACTAGCGCCGGCGGAGGTGGTGTGCAGTTTATCATCCATGCTAGTGTCAGGGGCCCCTTGGAGTGCCACAGTGTCCCTCCTGTTGTTTAGTACTTCCTTCAGCACCCCTACGATGGTGCCCAGGGTGGAGCTGATGGTTCTGAGTTCCTCCTTGAAGCCCAAATACTGTTCATCCTGCATGCGCTGGGTCTCCTGAAACTTGGCCAGGACAGTTGCCATCGTCTCCTGGGAGTGGTGGTATGCTCCCATGATCGAGGAGAGGGCCTAGTGGAGAGTGGGTTCCCTTGGCCTGTCCACCCCCTGTCGCACGGCAGCCCTCCCAGTTCCCCTGTGTTCCTGTGCCTCCGTCCCCTGGACCGTGTGCCCACTGCCACTGCCCCCAGGTCCCTGTTGTTGTTGGGGTGGGTTATCCTGGGTTCCCTGTAGTGGTGGACACACAGCTGATTGACGTGTCCTGGGGACGGAGGTATGGGCCCGCTGGGTGGGTGCTATGCTGGTGTTTTCAGAGGCGGGAAGGTCTGTGGTGCCCTGTGCCAGTGTAAGGGAACCAACTGTCCCGAGGCCCACGATGGTCCGGGCTGGTCATCTAGATCCAGTTGGACAGGGAGCTGTCATCACTGTGGGCCTCTTCTGTGGGTGGAGTGGACATGTCTGGACTCTCCTGTCTGGTGACGTTGGGTAGTGGTCCTGCAGGGGTGTAAAGGCATGATTATTGCATCTGTGTGTGTAATGGTGTGCAATGGGTGGGTGACCGTGTACCCCAGTGCTGGCATTCCTGTGTAGGAGCTTGTGTGATGATGGTTTAGGGGGGTGTATGGCTATGTGCAGTGGGCATGCTTTAGTGATGGGTGTCCATGCGTTCTTGTTGCATGCAGGGCTTGGTGTTGGGATGTTTGGTTTGTGATAGTGGGGCATATGTGAGGTGTTGGAGTGATGGGGGTGAGGGTAAGGGTGGGGTATGTTATAGCATGCAGGTAGGGTGGGGGATGTAATAGTTAAGATTTGACTTACCAGAGTCCATTCCTGCTCCAACTCCTGCGAGGCCCTCAAGATGCAGAATCGCCAAGACCTGCTCCTCCGATGTTGTTAGTTGTGGGGGAGGAGGTGGGGGTCCGCCGCCAGTCCGCTGAACCGCCAGGTGGTGTCTTGAGACCACGGAACGCAACTTCCCCCCGTAGGTCGTTCCACCTTTTCCTGATGTCCTCCCGATTTCTTGGGTGTTGTCCCACTGCGTTGACCCTGTCGACTATTCTTCGCCATAGCTCCATCTTCTTTGCAATTGAGGTGTGCTGCACCTGTGCTCCGAATAGCTGTGGCTCTACCCGGACGATTTCCTCCACCATGACCCTGAGCTCCTCCTCCGAGAACCTGGGGTGTCTTTGCCGTGCCATGGGGTGGTGTAGGTGATGTGTGGGGTGGAGTGTGTGGTGATAAGTGTGGTGATATGTAGTGGTGTGTTGTGTGAGGTCCGTGGAAATTGTGTGGGTGATGGTGTTGTGTGCCTGTGGATGCTAGTTTGTTGATGGTGGTGTCTCTCTCTGGCCTTCGTTCGTGTATTTTGGTCGTAGGGGTTTGTGGGTGATGTGGGTGTGTGCTTTATATTGTATTGGGTGTGTGGGAGGGGTGTCTGTATGTGTCTCAGGTGTTTGTATTTCGAATTGTCCAATGTGGCTGTGTTTTGTAATAGTGTGTGTATTTTGAGCGCGGCGGTGTGTACCGCCAATGGAATACCGCGGTTGAAAGACCGCTGCGTGGATTCGTGTGTCGTCATAGTGTGGGCGTATTTCTGTTGGCGTGACGGTGGAGGATTTGTTTTCGCCAGTTTATCACTGACCTTTTTGTGTGGCGGACTTGTGTGGGTGTCTGAATTTTGGCGGATTCCGGGCAGTGGGTCACAATGACCGTGGCGGATTTCCGCGGCCGTGGTGGTGTGTTGGCGGTCTTCTGCACGGCGGTAAGTGCCATTTACTGCCAATGTTGTAAGGAGGGCCACAGTAACTTAATGAAAACACTACAAAATGACACAACACAGGTTAAGAAAAATAGGAAATATTTATCTAAACAAAACAAGACCAAAACAACAAAAATCCACAATACACAAGTCAAGTTAGCAATAAAAATGCAAAAAGAGTCTTTAAGTAGTTTTAAACACACACTAACACTGTTAGCATAAAAATGACCTTAGGTGCGTCACAAATTACCCCACAAGGGTGAGTGTGCTTCAAAAAGGGCTTGCGGTGTGTCGATTCCACTCACGAGCGGGACCTTGTGTCATTTCTCCTTTCGTCAGGCCGGGGTGCGTTGTTCCTTCTCTCTGCAGGAGAGCGATGCGTCGATCTGGTCAGCACCCTCCAGTCCGGGCAGGCCTCGCGTTGTTTTTACACGCCCAGCTGTACTTGCTTCAGAAATCCAGCCGCACAATGATTCAAAAACCATCCAGCACGGGTTTCGATATCCGAGTCTCCGTCTGCGATGCTGCGTGTCGTTTCTCCTGCTCCTTGCATCGATTCTTCAGTCGCATCTCCGGCGAGCGTCGATTTTCAGCTGCGGAGCCGGCGGAGCGTTGTTTCTTCAGCCGCAGATCGGAGTCACGTCGATCTTTTCCCCTCACGGCACTCTGTGCGTGGATTTCCTCCTTTTAGGCTACCAGCTTCTCCTTTCAGGGTCCCAGGAACTGGATGGGCACCACAGGGCAGAGTAGGAGTCTCACCAGAAACTCCAGGTGATGGCAGAGAGAAGACTTTGCTGTCCCTGAGACTTAAAACAACAGGAGGCAAGCTCTAAATCAAGCCCTTGGAGAGTTCTTCTCGTGATGGAAGGCACACAAAGTCCATTCTTTGCCCTCTTACTCTGGCAGAAGCAGCAACTGCAGGATAGCTCCACAAAACACAGTCACAGACAGGGCAGCTCTTCTTCCTCAGCTCTTCAGCTCTTCTCCAGGCAGAGGTTCCAGAAGTGTTTCCCAAGTCTGTGGTTTTGGGTGCCCTTCTTATACCCAATTTCTCCTTTGAAGTAGGCCTACTTCAATGTAAAGTCTCTTTTGAATGTGAAATCCTGCCTTGCCCAGGCCAGGCCACAGACACTCACCAGGGGGTTGGAGACTGCATTTTGTGAGGGCAAGCACAGCCCTTTCAGGGGTGAGTGACCACTCCTCCCCTCCCTCCTAACACAGATGGCTCATCAGTATATGCAGGCTACACCCCAGCTCCCTTTGTGTCACTGTCTAGTGTGAGGTGCAACCCGCCCAACTGTTAAAATGACCCAGACAGGGAATCCACAAACAGGCAGAGTCACAGAAATGGTATAAGCAAGAAAATGCTCACTTTCTAAAAGTGGCATTTTCAAACACACAATCTTAAAATCAACTTTACTAAAAGATGTATTTTTAAACTCCCCAAACTCCACATGTCCATCCGCTCCCAAAGGGAACTACACTTTGATCAGATTTACAGGTAGCCCCCATGTTAACCTATGAGAGGGACAGGCCTTGCAACAGTGAAAAACGAATTTAGCAATATTTCACTGTCAGGATATATAAAACACATTACTATATGTCCTACCTTAACCATACACTGCACCCTGCCCTTTGGGATTCCCAGGGCTTACCTCAGGGATGTCTGACATGTAAGAAAAGGGAAGGTTTATGCCTGGTAAGTGGGTACACTTGCCAAGTAAAATTTACAGTCAAAACTGCACACACAGACACTGCACTGGCAGGTCTGTGATATGATTACAGAGCTACGTATGTGGGTGGCACAACCAGTGCTGCAGGCCCCCTAGTAGCATTTGATTTACAGGCCCTAGCACCTCCAGTGTACTTTACTACGGACTTACTAGTAAATCAAATATGCCAATCATGGATAAGCCAATTACCTACACATTTTGTATAGGAGCACTGGTTAGCGGTGGTAAAGTGCCCAGAGTACAAAAACAGCACACATCAACAACCTGGGGAACAGAGGCAAAAAGTTATGCCCCAAGGATGAAAAGTCTAACACTCGCCAACTCCGAAGTAAAGGGCCGGCTTGGTGCAGGGTGACCAGCCAGGCAAAATCGTGGGAGCCAGATGCGAGCAGGCCTGCTCCACTGGTGTGAGGATTATCAACAGCGGCTCAGGACAAAGGTGCAAGAAGGAAGTCAGCCAGGTTAGCAGGGAGTGGTGGGGCATCACCCTCCGGGGTGGGGGTGAGACGTCACACGAGGTGGCGAGTACAAGTGGTCCAAGGTGCATGGGACAGGTCACGGGCAAGGCGGTGCCCACAAGAGAATATGAAAGGGACACACAAGAGTGCGTAGGCAACAACATGGAGCTGGACAATATGGAAGATAGCCCAAAGGAAGGGGAAATAATAGAAGGTGACAGTGACAAAGAAGAGCAATAGGAAGGATGGGGGTGGCGCTAATGATCTTTGTCATAGTATGTTGCATAGTATGTTGCAGGGCAATGTGAAGCATCAGAAGGCAGCTACAGAGCAGACACCCTTGCGGACATTGGCAAGGCGGCAGGCTTCGGGGCGGGCGTCAACCTTGACGCCAGGTAAGACAAGGAAGAACAGAAACGGTACACACACGAAGAGTGAGGTTGGATGTGGGGGGATCATGGATGAGCTATGGCTTAGGCACTGGACGTATGTCAGAGACACAGAAGTGGGTCCGGATAGCAAGGGTGAAGAAGTGAGGTCATGAATACAGGATTTGAAAACGCAGGCAGTGGGGCAGGCAGACAATGGGGTGGAAGGAACAAAAGGCAAGGACGGGGGGAGTGAGGGTACAGAGCAGGGAGCCTACGGGAAAGACAGTAAAGAGATAAAGATAAAAAAGTTCCCACACATGGGGGTTACAAAACTGTTGGGGGCACATTTATTGCCAGCAACAAAAGAAAAGATATGCGAAGGTGAGTATATAGAGGTACTGAAGTTGCTGCACAGGGAGGTAAGGGCAAAAGAGGGTTCAAAAGAAGAGGAATTTGAGCTGGCAAAACACCCACGGGTGCCAAGAACCATAGAAAACTGGACATCAGCCTTTCCTATATACGAAAGCATGTACTACGAAAAATATCCAGAGAGGTGCGTGACCCTGCTAAAGTACATGGACATTATTAGGAAAGCACAGCTCTCACTTGGGGGCAATGTATGGGCTCAATATGATGAGGAGTTCTGGACAAGGATGGCAGCCGACTCAGAGGCAAATTGGGGGGAAATAAATACTGATCTCTGGCAGCAGACTATGGGCCCAGTCAAGTTTGGCAAGAGGGTGTTTACAGCCAGTGGCCTCCCGATACAGTACAAGCCCTTTCAGCAGCTCCCCACCTGGAGTGGGGTCAGGAACAAAAGCACAAGGAAGAATATCGGGGGCATGCTGAGACTTCAATAAGGGACTTTGCACAAGGGCGTACTGCAATTTTCAACATGAGTGCTCCAAGTGTGGGGGCTGACATGCATTGGTACAGTGCTACGGCAACCTGGGGTTAGGGCAATTGGGGCAATATAACGGGAGGGACAGCAACTACAGCCGCTCAGGGATGGCAGCAGGGGGGTCAAGGGATCTTCAGGGGAGGGAGGTGATAGGGCTCTGGAGGTAAGGGCTCGTACACTGGTTAAGTAGATAGGTTAAGAAACTGGTTGCAGCTCTACACTAAAAGGGAAGAGGCTGCTCGGTTGGTTGAAGGGTTCACATGGGGCTTCAGGTTGTGGTACGAGGGTCCGAAACAGCAGAGCTGGGCTGAGAATTTGAAATCTGTAAGGAAACATCCACAGGTGGTGAGGTTAAAGTAAGCAAAAGAGGTAGCCGAAGGTAGGATGACAGGTCCTTTCCAGGAATGGCCAATGGACCAGCTCATGATTTCACCCATTACAGTGGTACCAAGTAAAGAACAAGGGCAGTTCCGGTTTATACAACATTTATCGTGGCCAAAAGGTCAATGACTTTATCCTGGGTGAGATGACCAGTGTGTCATATTCATCAGTGGACGTAGCAATGGCATTGATGGAGCAGGCAGGGCGAGGGGCGCTAATGGCAAAGTGCGATATCAAGTCTGCTTTTTGGTTGTTTCCGGTGCACCCAGAGGATTTCCAGTTGTTGGGCATACAGTTTGAAGGCAGGTGGTATGTGGATAGGGCCCTTCCTATGGGTTGTGCGATATCTTGTACCTTGTTTGAGCGCTTCAGTTCTTCCTTGGAGTGGCTGTTCACATTTAATACGGGACACAAGGAAGTCAAACACTACTTAGTGATTTCTTTTTTGTTACACCTTCCGGTTGGATGGGCTGCCAGGAGCAGCTGGACAGCTTTAAAGAGCTCATGGAAGATGTAGGAGTGCCTCTGGCACCAGAAAAGACTGTGGGTCCCACCACCTCACTTTCCGTTTTAGGGATCTTGCTGGAGTCTAGGGTCATGGAAGCCCGATTGCTCCAAGACAAAAAATTTGTGATGTGTTTGTTGTTAGACGGAATGTTGGACAAACCAAAGGTCACGTTTAAAGAAGTACAAGCTCTACTGGGCCACTTGAACTTTGCATGTAGAATAGTTCGAGCAGACAGAACTTTTTACAGGCGATTGGGACTGGTGTTGTCAGGGCTGTCCTTGCCTCATTATCATGTAAGGCTCTCCGCAGGTGTGAGGGAGGATTTGCACATGTGACACGTTTTCTTGGAGACTTTTAATGATATTCCAGTTAGTACTCTGCAGGAAATTGAGATATTTTCGGATGCAGCGGGGGCATTGCCTTTGGTATCTACTGGCAAGGTAGATGGTGCGCAGAGGAGTGGCCAGCCGGGTAGAAGGGAAGAGGATGGAGTATTGCCTTTCTGGAGCTCTTTCCCCTGGTGGCGACAGTGTACTTGTGGAGCCACCTATTGCAGCATAAGAAGGTGCTTTTTCATGTAGACAACATAGCAGTAGTGCAGGTGGTGAATAGGCAGTCAGCTAGGGATCCACATGTTCTAAAATAGTTGAGGGCGTTTGTGTTGGCGTGTCTACATTATGATATCATGTTTAAAGCACAACACGTGCCTGAGGTGAACAATGACATCACTGATGCTTTGTCTCGTTCACAGTGAGAGAGCTTCCATGGGCTTGCCACAGACACAGATAGGCAACGGAGCCACATGCCACAGCAGCTTTGGAATGTAGACAACAAAGGATGCTGCAGCTGGTGTTAGGGTCATTGGTGCGGTCGACAAGGAAGGCTTATGAGATGGCCTGGAAGGAATTCATCAGGTCAGGGGCAACCAGAAGAGAGAGAGAGGGGTAGGGACAGAGTTGAGGATGTAGTCCAGTTCATTTTAGAGTTGATAGGAAAAGGACAGTCGAAGGTGACTATCACAAGGAAATTAACGGGTGTAGCTTTCATGGGGAAGTTATTATGGGGATATGCACCCTCAGCTGGAGAAGGGTAGACAAGGGAACAAGGGCAGGGCAGGCAGGCACAGAGGCCTGTTACGTTGGACGTTTTGATTTGAGGGGGGTACTATGGGAATTGGCACATATTTGTTATTCGAAAGAGGAAAACATACTTTTTGAGACATTGATGGGGTGGATGTTCTTTGGAGCGTTTCACGTGTCAGAAATGCTGGGTTCCACATGAAGCAAGAGGTTGCCATGGAAGGAGGTATCCATAATAATCCAACAGCAGTCAATCTTCCTGAGGCCATCCAAGATTGACCAGAGGGCATGTGGTGTGCATGTATTGTTGATGTGGCAGGTGCATAATAAAGTTTGCCCTTCAGCAATGTGGTCTGAGGTTGGGAAGGCAACAGGCAGACAAGGAGGTGCAGTTTTTGTACGTGTGGATTGCAAATAGTTAACAGCTTTTCAACTGTTGAGCATCTTGAAAAAGGCCTTATCGGGCATGGGCATGTAACCAATGGAATTTGGGACCCATTGATTCCGAATAGGAGCAGCAACCGAAGCAGGAGGCAAGGGTGCTCCAGGGAGGGAATAAGGCAGTTGGGTTGATGGTATTCTGAGTGCTTCCAAAGATATGTGCATTAGATTATAGATGGGACACGCGGACAAGGCTTGTGGTTAACATCTGTTTCTTTTTTAGGTTCAGTGCCGGGTCCTCTGTCAGCAAAGTTGAGTGTATGGATATTGGGACATTCTTTCATCAGAAGGACGGAGCAGGAAGCCAGAAAATTGGATTCAGACAATCTGGGGCTGAGTGCATCATGTGGGGGTTTGGTATGGTAAAGGGGGTATGAGGTGGAAGGAATTGTTGTCATGTTGGTAAAGGTACAGAAGGGGGCCGTGTGCCCTGATATTTTGATTGTACATTTAGGTGAAAATGACTTAGTTCAAGAGAAAGGCTTGGCCCTGGTAAAATGAATGCAGTGAGGCTTGTTGGAAATTAAGCAGCAGTGGGAATGTTGTTTTCCCGTGTGGACAGAATATATTTCCAGGAGGAGTTGGAGAGGGGCACTCAGGCCAGCAGCTATAGATAGGGCACACAGGAGGATCAACAAGGAGATGAGGCATTTTTATAGGGAGCGGGAGATAGGTTGCATTGTGCACTCAGATACTCAATATGATGCGGTGGAATTTATTCATGCGGATGGGGTGCATCTGTCCAGATCTGGCTTGAGGCTATATTTGTTGTGTACGGAGGGTCAGAATAAAAGTTCAGGGATGCCCAGTTTTTCTGGTGGCGGATGCCCTGAAGGTTTGAGGGGACTTTACAGAAGGTCAGTGGAGATTACAGAGGGGAACCAGGCCCTAAGAGAGGAGGCAACAAATTAGAAACAGAACTAGGGCAGGGATTAGGTTTGTTACACAAGAAGTTGGCACTTACTAATAGGTACCAGTTAAACGTTAAGCAGGGAAGTTCAAGTGTTACGAATAACAGAAGGTAGTTGGGCATTGGGTAGTTTTCAAGGTAAAAGGGGAGGGTGTTTATTTAGGGGTGGTGGGTAGGTGTTAGGCAGATGTTTTTTGTATAGTGAGATACATAATTTTGTAAGGCAGGATGCCAAGGGCTGAATTGTGATACGCACCTGTTCCAATAAAGCGGCCTTTTGCACACACTAGATGGAAACTGGTCTGTCTAGGCTCATTTCACCCAAAGCATGTGATTTACAGAGATTTAAAAGATTGCCTTTACAAGGGTACAAAGGGTGTTATGAACTGAGCAGTTAAGACTAGAGTGATTCAAATTGACAACAGCCTTCTGCTTCCCCCTCGAAATAAGACATGCACTTAAGTAAGATTCATATATCGCTTCGGAAAAGAGACAGGTTATTATGAGTAATGTTATATACACTTTTCAAAAAATGGGTCAGTTTTAAGGTCCTGGTAATGCTTTTTATATAGCAGAGGTGCGTGAACACTTGGGATCATGTATGAGTCTGTACCACTAATACACTTAAAACTGTTGACTAAATGTTCTGAAATTTTTCAATTCTTCATTATTTGTATTATATTTATACAGTCTTAACCTTGAAGATTTTGGTGTGGCCCTGAGGATGACTTTATAACAAAAAGTATGTCCTGTGTTTAATGAAGGTTGGAGCATGTTGGATAATTTGACATGAGGAATGTCCTTGAATGGCCCCTTGTGTACATCTTTTAAAGTATTCTTCATGGTAGTTTGGTGTGGAACTTAATTGAATGGGCTAATTTGAAGAACGCTTTGCACTCCTCAATGTATTACTGGGAATTTTATGAACTTGTTTCAGCTATACCAGTGAATAATCCTATGGTTAGCTCCTGTGGATAAAACAGGGACATGACTCTGAATTTTGTCTAGCTACTTGAGAATATTTTGTGTATATGTTGTAAACTATGTATGATATACAGAATTATTTTCTCTTTGTAGGTGTTGTTTTGCAAATATATGTGTAAATGTATGTATTTTTTCATGTGATCTGTTTACCTTTAAATATTTGAAATGAGGTAGTGTTGTGAAAAGAGAGAATGTTAAGGATACAGAATGAAATGAGAAATTTATTGATGAACAAACAGGACTAATGTACTGTGGTGTACTAAATTGATCAATCAAGAGCCAGGAGGTTGGTTTTGCTGTATTGATATTTGATTGATCCCTCCGCACCTTGGCTTGACGGGATCACATCCCATTGTTTAAAATGCCACTGTGGACTAAAGCATTTCACCCCAGTGGTAAGCAACAGAATGTTTGATTTTGTTGGGTGTTATTTTTACAAATTCGGCCAGGGGAGTTTGGATAACTCTCAGTATCATCCCACTCGCAATGGTGTACAGCTGCAGTTTTGGGGCTTAAATAGGCTGCCATTTGGAAAAACCGACCAGACCCAAACAGTAATGAAAACTAGACAACTGGGGGAGTCCAGGATAGTATGCTTTGTATCCATCCTACACCACTTTCTTACCAACACTGCCCTACTAACCTCAAAAGTTGACTAAAAACATACATTTTTCCTCACATTTCTGTGATGGAAACTTCCAGAATCCACAGGAATCCACAAAATTCCTACCAACCAGCATTGTCCCACTTCTGCCAATAAAAAAACAAAACTGTGGCACTTGTGTGGTTGGGCCTAGTGCCAGTGACAGAAACGGATCGAACCACTGTCAACAGGACTCCTCACACAAGGGCTCCCACTGCCCTTGGTTTGATAAGCCCCTGTCACTGGTACTAGGCCCAGTCACACAAGTGATGCAGTATTTTTATTGGCACAAGTGGGTCAATGCTGGGTGGTATGGAATTTTGTGGGTTCCTGCTAATTCCAGAAGTTTCCATCACAGAAATGTAAGGAAAGCGAGTGATTTCAGGCAAAGTTTGAGATTTGCAGGGCATTTTGGGTGACACAACCTTGTGTGATCCATGCAAATCACTCCTCCCTGGATTTTCCTACGTTTCTAGATTTAAAGAATGTTCATGTTTGCTATATCTCCCTAGGTGCTGGCTGAGACAGGGCCTAAAAATGACAGCTACCGACTTTGCAAAAAAACAGGTCAGTTTTGCGTAGAAAAAAATTATGTTGCATTTTGGGCTGTTTCCTGATGCAGGCACTAAGCCTACCCACACAAGTGAGGAATCATTTTCATCAAAAGACACAGGAGAAGGCTGGGTGGAAGTAATTTTGTGGCTGTTTGTAGACTCCAGAACTTTTAATCTCAGAAATGTGAGAAAAATGTGTTTCTTTAGTCAAAGTTTGAGGTTTGCAAGTGATCTTGGGTAAAACAACCTGGTGAAAGCCACACAAGTCACCCCATCCTGGGCTTCCCTAGTTGTTTAGTTTTTATAAATATACAGTTTTGCTAGGTTTCCCTAGGTGCCAGCTGAAGTAGGACCCAAAAACCACAGCTACACACTTTGCAAAAAATGAGTCCGTTTTGTGTGGAAAAAATTGATGTCTCCATGTTGTGTTTTGGGCTCTTTCCTGTCTCGGGCACTAGGCATACCCACACAAGTGAGGTGCCATTTTAATCATAAGACTAAGGAGAATGCTAGGTGGAAAGATGTTTGTGTCTCTGTGCAAATTCCAGAACTTTCAATCACAGAAGTGTGAGGACAATATGTTTTTTTAGTCAACGCTTCAGGTTCGCAAGGGATTCTGGGAAAAACAACCTGGTGAGAGGCACACAAGTCACCCCATCTTGGATTTCCCTAGGCATCTAGGTTTTGAAAAATTTATGGGTTTGCTAGGTTTCCCTAGGAGCCAACTGAGGTTGGGCACAAAAACCACAGCTACCCACTTTGCAACAAATGAGCTAGTTATGCATGGAAAAATGTGATGTATCCATGTTGTGTTGTGGGATGTTTCTTGTTGTGGTCACTAGGCCTACCCACACAAGTGAGGTGCCATTTTGATCAGAAGACTTAAGAGAATGCTGGGTGGGAGGGGTTTTGTAGCTCTGCGCAGATTCCAGAACTTTCTGTAACAGAAAGAGAGGTGAATGTGCTTTCTTAGTCAAAGTTTGAGGTTTGCAAGGGATTCTGGGTAAAACCACATGGTGGAAGCCACACAAGTTACCCTACTCTGGATTTCCCTAGGTGTCTGTTGGAAAGTGGGTTATTGGTAAGGGCAGGTAAGTACCTACACTTAGCAATAGACCACTAACCCCCACTAGGTCCAGTCATGTTCCCAATAAATTAATTCCCGATCAACCCTTGGTAGCTTGGCAACGAGTGACAAGGCTAAACATAGGACACAGGTGTGTAAAGCATTTAAAGATCCGAAAACAGCAAATAACTAGAAAACAATAGAAATACAACACCAATTTATAGCAATAGAGTACATTTTTATCTTTAAAATGACACCAGAATGATTAAGATTGGATAAGGGGAACCGGAGATATGATTTTTTAAAGAATTAATATTTTCTAGTTCATAGAAACTAAAAGATACAATCTGGTCACCTGGTCGCACTAGACAAGGGAAAAGACAAAGTTTGAGGCCAACCACGATGGAGCCCTGCTTAGCTACAGCAAGTGGGATGCCTTGATCTAAAGTTTACCTTCCAATTTAGGCCCTCATTATAACAATGGTGGTAAAATACCGTCACCGCGGCTATCATCTGTCCACCATATTATGATCACTGCTGGACTTCTGCCACAAGAATGGCAGAAATCTGGCAGTGATTGTACTGGTGGATGGTGGTAAGCTGGTGCTGCTACCACCAGCACCGCCATGCAAGTTGAACGCCGCCAGCCATATCATGACCTGTGATACGGTCTGGCAGTGTTCTGCTGGCAGAGCGCTGCTGGCGGTAGCAGCACCCCTTCCGTGTTGGAAGACCTCCTCAACCAAGGTAAGTCGGACTTCTGACAGGGGGAGGGGGTGGGAGGGTGTTGTGTGTTGTGTGTGTGTGTCTGGGTGTGTGCATGAATGTGTGAGTGTGTGTGTGAATGTGTCTGTGTGTGTTGTGTTGTTTGCGTGGTTGTATGCGTGTGAGTGAATACGTGTAAGAATGGTGAAGTGAGTGCATGTCTGCATGTCAGTGTGATCGTTGTAAGAATGTGTGCAAGCATGTCTGGAAGTATATGTGTATGAATGTGTGTATGCCAGTGTGAGTTATAGGGTGTATGCGTTGTGCCTGTCTGCGGATGCCCGCAGCCAACCCGCCATTCTTATCATGTGGTGGTTTGTACTGCCAGCCTGTTGGCGGTACTACCATCACATTTCCGCACACCTCTGGGTCAAAATCACACCCTTAGTCTTTTTCTTGAATATTTTCCTCAGGGGGCCGAAGTCACCAATCTGATCCAACCCCTCTGGAGCCCTCTTCTGATACACTTCGCAGAAGATCTCGGTGAAGAATTCTACCTTCAGACTTAGATGATTTTTCAGGACAGAAATCTTCATCCGGGCCAAAGCTGAATCTTGATCCGATGTCCCTGGAGCCGCCCTCAGATACACTGAGTGGGAAGTCCCGGTTACATTTTTACATTTGAACTTTGTCATTTTTTTGGAGTTTTTTCTCTCCGACGTCGGATGAACCACCTCAGCACGTCGATTTTGAATCAACATCATCAGATTGCCTTTCCAGGAGCCCCTGGAATTTTCGGGGGGACAAGCATGCAAGTCATGTCGGGTCAAAGTTGGCGTAAGCCAGCTTGCCTGACGACGGAGGGTCGGTCCCTTTATGGAACTTTTTACCAAAAGTTCTCCAATCTTCTCCAAACTTCTAGATCTTCTTCCAGAAAGTCTTTGAAGGTCCTGTAGGAGTCCACAGCTCACTCTAAGGTTCCAGAAGCTTTGAGTTGCTCCTTGAGGGTTAGTACTCCAACTGCCAGAGTACACATAAGACAAATCCAAAAAAGAAGCCCAAGTCTGCAGCTGGTGCAGTCCTTCAGAGTGCAGTGTCCAGGTGCATGTCAGGGGTCCAGCAGGGCAGTCCTTCTTCTTTTGATGTTGTTCCTTGTAGGGATCTGAGATGTGGGTGCAGCACTGCCAAATTTATCCTTGCTCCTTGGGTGAAAAGCAGGGGGGGCAACTGTCCAATCACAGGCAAGCCACTACCCTCTTGGATGACTACTTTCTGGGAAAAGTGGCAAAAAGCAATCTCAGGGAGTAACATTCATTAAAAATCCAAAATGACAGAAACTAAATTTTGGAAGGTAGGTCTGGCTGAGCCCACCCACTGATGTGGCTAAAAATCCTTTGCACACCCAATATCCTGATCTAAACAAGAGGGCACCTGGTTGTATGGGTTGGCAGGAAATGGGGGAGGACCTGACCTGCTCCAAACATCCTTTCCTCCTTTGAAGAACAGTTTGGCTGCTCTCCCCCATCCTGTTTCACCATCTGCTGAGGCAGATCTTCCCCAGGCCCTTTCTTTGTTTTCAGCCTAGGCCACTTCACACCTCATCAAGGCAGCCTGGCCAGGCTGCCAGAGGCTGGCCAATCGGAGAAGGGCACAACAGTGCTGAAACTGATAACTTTTAGGAAGTCAAAAACTCGTTCCTGAACTAGTTATATTAAATACAACAATGGCAAGTTGTTGCATTTATTATAACAACCAGTTTGAGACCACATTTGCTAAATATAGCTCCTTTGGAGACATTATTAATTTATTAATTAAAATAAAGTCTTCCCATTTTAGCCTATGGAGCGTCTTCAGTCCAATGGGGGAAAAACAAATTTGACTATTTTTCCTCATCAGAGCCTATAAAAAATATTTTATATGATCCCTGCTTAGATTTACACAGCGTCCAGCATAGGGGCACCTTGGATTCACCTTAGGGGTGACACCTATTTAAAAATAAGATAGTTTATGTCTTTGGAAGTACTTTTAATTTCAAAGTCGAATTTGCCTGTAACTTTAATTTTAAAGCAGCCAGCAAGGCAGGCCTGACTTTTAAATGTCACTGGGCACCTCAGCAGTGCACCAATCGGTGCACTACCTATGCTGGGGTCCCTAAACCTACATGCCCTAGCATATACTAGGGACTTATAGGTAGGTTGATGCTGCCAAATATAATTAGCCTAATTTGCATACATATTGTAATCAGAACACAGGCCCTAGACTGGATAGCTGTACCCAGGGCACCATCAGATTCAGGAACACACCAACAAAAAGTGTAAAATGGTGGCAAAAAGTTAGGGGGCTTCTGCAATCAGCCCAGTTTTCTCACAGTATCTAGTTTTCCGATATATGTGTATGTTTCCTAGGTTTCACTTGATGAGGTTGGGCCCAAAAACCACTGCTATCCACTTTGCAAAAAACAGGTGTTTTGTGTGGAAAAATGTGATGCATTCATGTTGCATTTTGAGCTGTTTCCTGTAACCAGCACCATACCTACCCATACATATGAGGTACAATTTCTTTTGGGAGACTTAGGGAAACACAAAATAGTAGCAAAGTTGTATTACCAATTATATTTCTCTGCATGTGCACCGTCCAAATGTAAGACAATGTGTAAGAAAGAAAGAAGTAATTTTGAGAAATACCCTCTAATTCGAATGCTAGTATGGGTCCCCACAAATTCAGAGATGTGCAAATAACCGTTTCTTCTAAACTCCATATTGTTTGCCCATTCCTGAAATATGTTGGTTTCCTTGATACCTACTTTTTAGTATTTATATTTTGCCATATGAATTGCTGTACACCCAATACAGAATGGAAAACCATGGCAAGGTGCAGCTCAGTTATTGGCTCCGGGTACCTTGGGTTCGTGGTGAACCTTCAAGCCCTATATATCCCTGCAACCAGAAGAGTCCTGGGGACCTAACAGTATATTGCTTTAGAAAATCTGCCATAGTTGGAAAAAGTTACAGATAAAAACGTAGACATGAATGACTGTTTTTTTTTTTCAATTCAGTTTCAATATTTTGTATTTCAACTGTTACTTTCTATAGGAAAACCTTAATGGAGCTACACAAAATACCCCTTGCTTAATTCAGAATTTTGTCTACTGGGATCCACCATTGGTTTCACACTAATTTCTGCCAATAACTAAAAGGAGGTTGAAAGCAAAGAATACAAAATAGGAAAATGGACTACGTCCCAGTAAAATGCCAAAGTGTGTTCAAAAATGGGTTTTTCTGATTCAAGTTTGACCGTTCCTGAAAGCTGGGAAGATGGTGGTTTTACCACCACAATCCCTTTGTTGATGCCATTTGCAGGGAAAAAAAACGACACTTTCTTCTGCAGCACGTTTTCCCCATGTTTCCCAAAAAACTCAAAATTTAGCAATATTTTGCCCAATTTCTCGATCCCCTCCAGGGGACTCCACAAACCCTGGGTTCCTTTACTATCACCAGGACGTTGGTAATAAAGGACACAATTTTGGCATTGATAGCTTATGCGGACAAAATTTATGAATGCCTAAGAGTGAACTACCCCAAATAGCCAACAAAAGGCTTGCAAAAAAAGGAAATGTTTAGTGGCATCATCACGGAGAAAAGAGTTTCCTGTGAATAGACAGATACATACTTAACTTACATATCTGTACTGATGCATGTGCTGAACCTATAGCAAGCAAGACTCTTCTATTGAGTTTTGTAATGAAGATTACTTTTGCCGCTTAATAAATGTTTCGTAAGGTAATTAATGCTTAATATTTGTTTACCACATATTTTCAGCAATTTATTGAAGCACTGCTTCCTTGCTTGATCAGAAAGACATTTTCTTGAGGGAGATTTATCTGCTTTGGGACTTCATTCTAACAGTCTGAAAAAAGACGTGTGTATTTTTTTAAAGCCTTTGTCCCAATTCAGCCTTCGTGTCAGATACACATCAGCTGCTTTCGATGTGTCCTATCTCTTGAGTCATCAGCATCCTTACAAATCCATGGTGTTACCTAACAATGGAGTGATACTCATCTACAGAATTTGTTCCAGTGAGCATACACATGTATTCCTTTACAAGTTCACCCCTAAAAAATTGACGCAAAAATTTAAAATATTTGCTGAAAACAAAGTAAATCCTTTAGCGAAGTCACTGGTGCTTAATGGAATTAAAATCTTAATATTTGTGGATGATAGTCATTTCCCAGTATTACATATTTCGTGGACACATGCGACTACAATGTTGTGCAGCTTTTAGTTTCAACCCAAGATAGAGAACAATTTTTGTTGTTATATACAGTGCATCATATCACAATTGCCCATGTTTTTATGTTAATAGAATGTCAGTAACGTTTTCTGTTACCGAATCACCGCTTTTCATTGGACACTATCAAATTCATTCCATGATTAATGATATTTTCTTTACAAGCAACCATATCATAACTGATTCAGCGACAGTGGATGGCTTTTACTCCATATCAGTTTTTGCAAATGTAATTTCACTGCGTGCAGTTTCAGCACACGTGCTGCGTCATTACTAATACTGCAGTGTAAAACCGCATGCAGTAAAATTGTGAGTTCGGAGCTAATATAAACTTAGCAGCCGTAAACTCAATCAGAGCAATTATCCCTGAAGATGAGCTCCACCCAAACGTAAGGGTGATGAGTCAGTATAATTTGCCGAACTGCACAGCAATGGACCTTAATGAGCTGTAAACAATATAATATACATGTAAAGCAAAAATAAATCAAATCTATCATAGTGTCGCAATGACAACATAACTTAACACCTGAACACCGCAATTTGCACTCCCATAGAGGTCACAACATTTAGTCCTATTAAAGCAATTTATAAAACATGACCATTAATAGTGATCCAGCTATCAGAGCATTTCCTGAAACCTCTACAGGTTTTAATCCTAGTTCAACATGCCTTGCTTCCAGCTGCGGCGGGTGCAAATGTGAGGTGTGGGGACAATTGGGACGGGGAAACAAAACAAAAAAGCAGAGTCAGGATTGGTCTGAGCGACTTGGACTGCCACTCAGACACAGTCCTGAAATCTATGCAGTTTCTCCAGCCCAGCTGTTAAATACAGCTGGGCTGGAGAAACCTAAATGCCCATGAGTGTTTGGCTGGCCTCAGACGCCCAGCCAAACACACATGCGCACTTAAGTGTACTTTCTCCTCTTCCCATCTCTGGAGGCCCAGCCCTGCCCCTTCCTGCACTGCTGGCTGAGCCAGCAGATGAAAAATAAAACAATAGCAAGCTATTCTTTTATTTTTCATCTTCTGGCTCTTAGCCAAGGGGCGACACCCCTCCACAATTGCGAAGGAGCCACCCCTGATTGCTTCTGAAGGAAGAAAAAGATACTGCACAGAAACCACAAACCAATAATAATCCTTAGAAGAAAGAGAAGGGTTGTAACTAGCTGAGGGTGAGAATTACTCGAGCTCACATTATCAACTGTTAGCACACGCTAGGGACCCCTCTCCCGACATGTAGGTTCCTCTTCCTGAGTTACGAATGTAGAGAGTCCTGAGAGTGATTCACTAGAGGATGTACTAGTGGCATAATGCTGGTGCACATTAAGATTCAGGATATATGAATGAGCTGGTTACTATGGGCATAACCTCCAGCCTTGTTCTTCGCAAATAAACAAAAGCCTGACCGGAGTCTGCAGGGAATGTATGATGCTCTCTGATTCTTGTTGAAAATTGTCTTGAGCTTACACTTACTGCCTGCTGCCTGCCACTAAGTGGAGGACCCACCAGGTTTCTCCTTATGGTAAGTATAGCGCTCTGGTGTGAGGAGTCCAGGCAGGGGGCTGCTCAACTTCACGGCTGAGGGTCACTAGGCAGACTTCTCCCATACCTGTACTCTTCGGGGCATATTTACAATGAACTGCTGCAGTGCGGTGCTGCTCCAAAATTGGCAGTGCCATGCTGTGTCAGTTCTGAAACGCAGGGATGCACCGTATTTACAAAAATATGGTGCAACCTGTGTTTCCCCTAGCGCTTGTACTAAATTTAGCTGCTTGCGCCAAAGCAGGCATCCTTGCACCATAGTGCAAGGGTGTCTGTGTTAAAGGGAAAGATTGTTTATGTGCAGGAAGGTGTACCTTCCTGCACATTAACAAGCTACAATGGCAATCTGGCACTTCTATGTGTGCTGCAGAATGCAGATATGTCTGCTTCTGCAGCACGTAGCAGAGAGACTTTGTAGGATTCTTGGGTCAATTTAAAGCTGCTGGGGCACAGGCCTCAGTAGTGCATCATTCAAAACTTAGGGTTTTGTGTAAAAGCCAATTTCATGCATGTACATCACTAGAAGAGGCACAAGGCCTACTGCAAAAGGTGTGAAGTTGAAAGGCTATTTTACATTTTCTTCCTTTTTTCAGTTTTTCAGTCAATAAAGGTAGCAGGGTTCTCTTCCCTTGGAGTGTAACATGGTGCAGCAACAAAGACGGCAACCAAAAATAATGCGGGTGTTAGGGGGTACAGTAGGCGATGTCCACTCTTAGAGTGGGCAGGTCCCTAAGTGTGCGATTTGAGAGACTGTTGGGATGGGCTAGGTGGTCACAGGAGGGTTGAAAGAGTCGGTAACAAAAGAGCAGATTCATCAGGAACAGATTAGCTGCAAACACATGGAAGGCAGACAGGCTATATTAGTTTGGGTGGCTGGAGCAGATGGTTTTGACTTCAGATAGATAGATGCAGCAGAGGAATCAAACCAACAAATATTGCAATTGTTAAATGGTCTACAATGTTAGAGTAATTTCGTGCACTGTTAGTGGTGTCTTAAATAGGCAAAATATGGTGCCATGTTGAATTGGCTCTCCTCATTCAACCCGGAAATCATCCTTTAAGAAGAGACCCATCTTAAAGATAATAATCCTAAGCTTACTATACCAAAGAAATACTCACATTTATATTTTACGTCTGCAGGGTGAGCCATGCTTAGAGTAGCAATATATCTGCCTAGAGCTATAGATTGGAAGAGAGAGAAGTGATAAGAGATATGCAGGGGAAAATGGATTTGGCTGAAGGTGTGAGTACAAGCTGTTTCCTTCAATTTAGTGAATTATTAGAGCCCGATATTAGAGACCTATGATTTTAGCAGGCAACTTCAACTTTACTCAAGACTTGAGGCTAGATACCACTAAAAGGACCAACAAGCAACTAAAACCTAAAACTGCCTTGATTTTTGCCGTAATGAAACAGGATTTCAACCTGGACAATCCTTGGGGAGTTGATTATCTTGGTACAATGCATAACAAATTGACTTTTTTTTAGTGACGCAGACTCCTGGCTAGTGGAATACGGACATACTGGCCAATGCTTTCTCACATCATTCTATCATTTGAATTCACTTGGAGCTCAAAGAGTTATGTACTGCTAGATCAAAATGAAAGTTTGACAAAACCCATCTGGCAGACCATGTTTGGGTGTCGGAGATGCATATATTTATCAGGGAGTTCTTTGAATTGGATAAAAATCGGCCCCAGTCATTTCAGTGTGGGAGGCCTTCAGGGCAATGTTACATGGTCAGGTGATCACATGCAAGTTGCAAAAGAATAAAGAGCCTAGCCTCTGAATAAGGGAGGGTCAAGATGCCCTAGGTAGGGAAAGGTTGGAGGAAAGTGCAAGGTTAAAGAACAGCTCACAGTAGCTAAGCATGCAATAAGAGACTTATTCATCCTTCAGGAAATAAATAACTCAAGGACATTTCAGCAAAACCAATATGAAGAAAGCCAGCTGATAGGTAGGCTCCTTGCCTGGTCTACATGGATTAAACAGGGCTCCCAACAGTTCTCCAAAATTTAAAAATCTGTCTCTAACTTAGCTCAGATAGAGGTTAAATAATTTTTTGAAGCGTTTCTCCAGCAGTATAATGTCACATAGGTTCTCATCCTTATGAGACTACTGGATTCGGACAGCAGAATAACATGAACTGCGGGGGACTGAGTCTGATCCCGCACCATGTGACACCTGTCGGTCTAATCTGGGTTTGTTCCGGCTAACTAGTAGTGCCTCATCTCCACCCAAAAGCAGGGATGATTGGGGAAACCGGGTGCATGACATGCAGGGAGATCGTGGTCACTCAGATTCCATCTGTTTCGCTCAGTTACATTAGTCTCACATATGCAAGGACAATCAGAGGCAGAGTAAAGTTCAATAAGGTTTCATTGAAGTAGTTGCATCTTAGATAATAAAGCATGTATTGCAATAACTTGGACTATGAAGCACAATAAGATTAAAATTGTGACAAGGAGAGTAAAACACAAGAATAATGCTACCATACTGTCACTAAGGTTTGTAGGGATAGTTCCAACCTAAGGTATGTTAGATCACCGCATGATAAGCTCTAATTCTGCATTTCAGGTTCCCTCTGGGAAGACATCATCCTTTATACCTGAGCAAGAGGCATGTAGTCTACATAAGCAGCTGTAGCCAAGCAATCGGCAATCAGCATACAGTCGTGGTCATCTGGCTGGAACCTCCCTTTAACATACATGGATCAAAGCAGTGTTTTTATAATAAAACATCTGATGTTCCAAGAAAGGATTCCCACGTAAGATTGTGTATGTTTCTGTGAACATTGGAGACAAAGCGTACCACTTTTGCTGGCAACCTATCTTACTGCAGCCTTGAGAAAAGCACAGAGTGAAAGAAATGTCTTATTTAAGAATGCAGTGCTGACCTAGAGGAAGAACAGCTAGATAGAAAAAAAGAAAACAAGACTGCAAATGTGGCTAAAGTTAAAATAATAAAACAGAGCTGAATAAAATATATTTAGGTTAAAGTGCACAGCGGCAGGCCTAGTTTTCTAATATAACATGTTTACAATTATAGCTAAAATGGCTACACAACAACAAGAATGTATATGAAAGACCCCACACTGTTTCAACACTGAACCATGAAGGGGTTTTCAGCTCAATTAGGCTTCCACAATTGTTGTTCAATCAAAAAGAAAAGCTATTATAGTACATCTCGGAGCAGATGTGGCAGCAGCCCTGCAAAAAATGTCTAATGACAAAGACAGTGATAGCGATGTAATACCGACCCAGGTGTATAAGACATTTTCAAAAGAACTGCTCCCAATCCTGATGGAATTATTTAATTCAACCAGAGAAGGCCTGGCTATGCCATCCACATTTAAAGAGTCGGTCACAGTCAGCTTCTTAAAAAAAGACAAGTCGCTTCTGAACATGAATTCTTATTGCCCAATAAGTCTGCTAATTGAAGATTATAAGCTGTTTGCAAAGGTCTGGGCATTGAATCATTACTACAGTGCAAACCCTGGTATATAAAGACTAGAATGGCTTTTTGCCTAATGGAATGATGACTGTGAATACTCACTTTATGATTCAGGGAGTATATATTTTTCCAGTAGTCAAGAGGAAGGCATCATTATAGTCTTTGACCGCAAAAAGGCATTCCATTTGGTTTGTTCAATTAAAACCCTTTGTTATTTTCTTTGGGCAGGTTCGGGTTTCCAGATTTATTTGTTATAGTGCTTCAGAATTCATATCAGGGTGCAGAGGCATGAGTTATTATAAACACAAAAGAAGTCAGATCTCTTAAAATCAATAGAGGCACCCACTAGGAGAGCCCAATGTCACCTATCGTTTTCACCTTGTTTATCGAGCCCCCTAGCAGCCAGAATCTGTAGTGCAGAATCCATCGTTCCCCAAGATAAGGGATGTCCAAGATCAAACTTTTCGCTAACAATATTATTTTTTATTTGAAAGCAGACAGGTCAAATATCGAAAGAGCCATACATATAATTCAGGAATATACTAGAGTAGGGGATATAAGATCAACCCAAGTAAAACAGAGTCTCTTTTATTTAATGCCCCACTTACGGCATTGCCCTTAGAATTCCAGAGTCAGTATAACACACAATGCCCAATTTGTTATGTTGGGTTCATGTAACAAACAAATATTCCAAACTGTTTCTTTTGACTTATAAAGCCATGTTATACACGGCAAAAGCCCTATTGGTCAGATGGGCACTTTTTCCTCTGACATTACTTGGCAGAGTTTCTTTAATCAAAATGTCTATTTTGTCCTTAATTTTATTTATTTTTTCTAATCTCCGTATTTAAAATAACAAAGTATTCTTATTAACTACAATTTCCCATTATTAGATTTGCATGGAATGGCAAAATCTTGCATTTAAAATATTCCATTATTCAGCTACATAGGGACCAGGGTGGATTGGCCTTACCTGATTTCTTTTCTTATTATAAGGCCACATGGTTGGATATCATAGTTCACAGGAGGAAGGATTCTGGTGTGCTTGATAATTTCTTATTAGCTAAAATGGTTAAGAATCAGAAACTGACTTACCAGCTTTTTTAAAGGTGCCTGTGCTACCAAAAAGGACAAGGTACAAGGTGCTAGTTGATATAGAAAATAATTTAAATAAACTTTTTTAAAGCAAAACGGGTGCCATCTTGCCATAGATTCATACGGCTACAGGAGTGCAAAGTTCTAGGTTTGTATAATTCCAAATCAGGACATAGGCCCTCATTATAACATTGACGGTAAAAAACGCCTACCGCCACAGCTACGGCCGCAAAAAGACTGTCGCTGTGGCTACCAGCCGTCCGCCATATTATGACCACAGCCGGATGGGCAAAATCCGGCTGCGGCCATGGCGGCAGATGGCGGTAAGGTGGCGCTGCTGCCACCAGCAGCGCTACGCCAGTAGACTGCTGCCGACCGTATTATGACTCATAATACGGCCTGGCGGTGTTCTGTTGGCAGACGCTGCTGCTGGCAGTAGCGCCCTGTCCCGTCTCCTGCCGGAGAATCCCCTGACTGCAGGTAAGTCGGGCCTCCGACAGGGGAGAGGGGTGGGGGGGTGTTGTGTGTGTGTGTGGGAGTGTGTGTGTGTGTGTCTGTGTTTGTGGATGCGTGTGTGTTGCATGTTGGATGTGAGTGTGCATGTATGAAGGTGTGAGTGCATGTTTGTTGTGTAATGTGAATGCATGTCTGCGTGTATGTTTGAAAGTGAGTGTGGGTGTGTCTGAGTGGATGTCTGCATGCGTGGATGTTTGTAGGAAAGTGTGTGTGAATGTGTTTGTGTGTAGAGGGGGAGCGTGTATGTAGGGGTTGGGGGGGGTTGGAGAGGCAGGGGGCAACTGGAGAGGGAGGGGGAGGGGAGAGACCCCTATCAGTGACAGGGAAGGAATTCCCTGTCACTGATGGTGCCTACCACCATGGTTTTCGTGGCGGTAAGGAAGCCACAAAAACCATGGGTGTAGGCGAGGTCATAATCCGGCAGACGGAACAGTGACGGCCACCGGGCTGGAGATATATATCTCCAACCCGATGTCTGTCACGGCCATGGCGGTTGGAGTGGTACATTGGGGGGTTGACTTCAGCCAACCCACTAATGTCATCATATGGCGATGAGTACCGCCAGCCTGTTACCACCGACCGCTGGGGTCATAATGACCCCCATAATGCTGTTTGGGCACCATTAGCTGCCCTGGAGAATAATATGATTTAAAGATGCTCTTTATTAAGTCTATTATGAATGAGGTGATTATGTAAATCAGACGATCTGTGCTTTTGCTCTAAATGCCATTTTATGCTTAATTGCACTTTTGTACTTTCACATTTTGTTGGTTATTAGACAGCTATGTCTCTTCCATCCATGATATTGTGCAGGATTAATGACTACTAAGGGCTAGTAATCAATAGTGCAACACATGAGTCATTAGATAAAGGCATGCTATGAATTGAGGTTAATGATAGTACATGAGATTGTATGAGATTAACCTTTGTCCACAGGCATATGCAATGGTTAGTGCAATTTTCAAATTATAAACTATGGGAGTGCTGTGAACTAAGACAAAAATGGATTACCAATGTGACTTTCTTTCTACATGTTTTGAGGGCCTAGTTGTGGCGATGAGTACTTTTTTTAATTTATAAGAAAGAAGTGTATGGATTTTAGTTCCACTCCCCTCAAATATGCACTTAACATGTCTTTCAGCTGCTTCCAGGGTTTTGGTACTAAATGCCCTTTTGTACTCTCACACTTTATCTGTGTTCAGGCTGCTATATTCCTCCTATATATATATATATATATATATATATATATATATATATATATATATATATATATATATATATATATATATATATATATATATATATATATATATATATATATATATATGATATGGCATTGAATTAATTCCTGCCAAGGATTCAGGTACTGATACTGCAATGCATGAGTCATTAGACATAGGGGGTTTATGAATTAATGTATACAACAGCGTACAAGATTAGTCTTTATGAACGGGTCATGCACGGAGGCGTGCATTTTCAAGTTACTAGTCATGGTGTGCTATAAATTATTATGAAAATGTCAGGAAATGAGCAAATTGACTCAGGCTCTTGTTGAATTCCGGAGTCAGTATAACACGCAATGCCAAATGTGATTTTCCTCTTCAATTTTTTGATCGTCTAGTGCCCAAGACAAATATTTTTTTCTTCTAACTAAGGAAGAATTTCCAAACATGGAAACACACATCACACCATGTTGGCCACTGGTGACATAGTTCAACTGAACATTAAAATTCAGACCACAATACCTCAAATCATGGTGTCACATGTGTTATAGCATTTATGTGCAACACAGTCATTCTGCATCCTTAGAGCATAGAACCTTGATTAGCACATAGAAAGCTGTCAGTGCTAACTCTTCACTGACAACAGTTATGATCACACAGATGAACATTACTGACCAGTTCCAGTTCACATCATATTTTCCATGAAATTGCAAAGTAGCAATGCTTTGATGACAAAATGCAATGCCAATGCACATGACCACATTTCCTAGGGTGATAGTCTGCATGCATATCCTACTGGTTCCTTCATATTTTAGGGACTAAATCTAAAGAAACTGCAAAATGCGGCTCACAGTTAGTGACCGGGTGGTTAGTGACACAGGCACTGCTTCACTCTTTCGTGAGAAGGATTCAAGGGTTAACTCTATCCCAATCTACCCTAAACTACCGCACTCTAATCTACCTAACTCCCCTCTAGCACAATCTACCCCTCTCCACAATACCCCAATCTACCTCACTCCACTCTACCCTATCCCATGCTATTCCAATCTACCCCACTCTACCTCACTCCACCACTATACTATATCAAAATCTGTCCCACATGAATGTATCCTACTTAACTCTAATCCAATCTACCCAATTTCAATCTACCCAATTCCAATCTACCCATCTCCACTCCACTACAATCTAATTCTACCTACCGCACCCAAAACTACAACAATCTACCAAACTATACCCCCTCCAATCTACCCCAATCTACCCCACTCCAGTCTACCCCACTCCGACCCACTATAATTTACTCGAATCTACCCCACTCTACTCCCAGTTTACCCCACTACACTGTACCCCAATCTACCTCACTCACATCCACTCCAATTTATCTCACTCTACCCCAATTTCTCTTATTTTATTAGGAACAATAATTAAAAACAGCCAAACAATAGTGAATATAAATCACATGAATGAAATATTACAAGGTAAGAAGCATAGGATATAAACTTGAGATAATGGTGGTCATTACAACATTGGCGGTAAAAGGCGCTTACCGCCGTGCAGAAGACCGCCAACACACCGCCACGGCCACGGAATTCCGCCACACCTATTATGACCCACATCTCGGAATACGGCAAAAGTCAGACACTCACACAAGTCTGCCACACCAAAGGTCAGTGATAAACTGGCGAAAACAAAACCTCCACCGTCACGCCAACAGAGATACGCCCACACTATCACGACCCACGAATCCACGCAGCGGTCTTTCAACCGCGGTATTCCGTTGGCGGTACACACCGCCACCCTCAAAATGCACACACATTTACAAAACACAGACACATTGGACAATTCAAAATACACACACCTGATACACATACACACACCACTCCAACACACCCAATACAATATAAAACACACACCCACATCACCCACAAACCCCTACGACCAAAAATTCAGAAAGAAGGCCAGAGAGAGACAGCACCAGCAAGAACAACAGCATCCACAGGCACACAACACAATCACCCACACAACATCCACGCACCTCACACAACACACCACTGCATATCACCACACTTATCACCACACACTCCACCCCACACATCACCTACACCACCCCATGGCACGGCAAAGACACCCCAGGTTCTCGGAGGAGGAGCTGAGGGTCATGGTGGAGGAAATCGACCGGGTAGAGCCACAGCTATTCGGAGCACAGGTGCAGCACACCTCCATAGCTAGGAAGATGGAGCTATGGCGAAGAATAGTGGACAGGGTCAATGCAGTAGGGCAACACCTAAGAAATCGGGAGGACATCAGGAAGAGGTGGAACGACCTATGGGGGACAGTGCGTTCCGTGGTCTCAAGATACCACCTGGGGGTTCAGCAGACTGGCGGCGGACCCACACCTCCTCCCCCACAACTAACAACATGGGAGGAGCAGGTCTTGGCGATTCTGCATCCTGAGGGCCTCGCAGGAGTAGGTGGAGGAATGGACTCTGGTAAGTCAAAGCTTTACTATTACATCCCCCACCCTACCTGCATGCTATCACATACCCCCACCCTCACCCCCAGAACCCCAACTCCTCACATATGTCCCATCATCACAAACCACACATCCCAACACCAAGCACTGCATGCAACAACAAAGCATGGACACCCATCACCAAAGCATGCCCACTGCACATGCCCATACACCCCCCAAAACCATCATCACACAAGCTCCCACACAGTAATGCTAGCACTGGGGTACACGGTCACCCACCCATTGCACACCATTACACACACAGATTTAATAAACATCAATTTATACCCCTGCAGGACCCCAACCCAACGTCACCAGACAGGAGGGTCCACACATGTCCACACCACCAACAGAAGAGACAGCACCTCTGTCCAACTGGATCTAGATGACCAGCCCGGACCATCGGGGACCTCTGGAGAGGCGGTTCACCTCACACAGGCACAGGCCACCACAGACCTTCCCCCCTCTGGAAACACCAGCACAGCACCCACCCAGCGGGCCCATACCTCCGTCCCCAGGACACATCAATCAGCTGTGTGTCCACCACTACAGCGAACCCAGGATAACCCACAACCCCAACAACAACAGGGACCTGGAGGCAGTGGTGGAGGTCACACGGTCCAGGGGACGGAGGCCCAGGAACACAGGGGAACTGGGAGTGATGCTGTGCGACAGGGGGTGGACAGGCCAAGGGAACCCACTCTCCACGAGGCCCTCTCCTCCATCATGGGAGCCTACCACCACTCCCAGGAGACGATGGCAACGGTACTGGCCAAGTTTCAGGAGACCCAGCGCATGCAGGAGGAACAGTATATGGGCTTCAGGGAGGAACTCAGAACCATCAGCTCCACCCTGGGCACCATCGTAGGGGTGCTGAAGGAACTACTCAACACCATGAGGGACACTGTGGCACTACAAGGGGCCCCTGACACTAGCATGGACGATGAACTGCCCACCACCTCTGCCGGCGCTAGTGGACAGGACGCCCCGCCACAGGACCACCACACCAGCACCCCACCCCCTGCAGAGGGAGAACCACCCCGCAAACGGTCCCTGAGATCCAGGACAAAGACAGAGCACAATGCCAAGACCCCCGCCAAGAAATGAGACCACCCTGATTGTCATCCTACTGTCCCACTTTGTCACCCTGTCCATAATTAAACTGCCCCAGCTCCACTTCCTATGCCCATATGGGCAATGCACCTGTGAGACGAATAGACTGGACCCTGCCATGGACATTCCTCCACCATCACCCCTCACCATTTCACTACCCCCTCCAATATTGAGCATTTAAATAAACACACCTAAAGCACAAAATGATCTGGAGTCTGTCTGTGATTTCAAAATAGTGTATTAGCAATTACAGTGACAAAATGTTTTTTTAAATAGTAATGTTAACATACCTATGTCACACAGCTCTAGTCCATGAGAAATCTAAGCAGATGTCACACAGTGGGACCCACATTTGTGAAATCGTAAGGGAAAGTGACAACTCAGTGACCATACACTGGGTGAAAACGACAGACAGGAGAGAGGTAGTAGTGTCAAAGTACATGTAGTAGGCAGGTTTGTATTCCTACCTGTGTCTCACTGGAAATATTGCAGGATCACTGAGTCCCTGTTCTGCATGTCTTCTTCCTCTGCTTCCTCCTCATCACTGTCCACAGGCTCCACAGCTGCAACAACACTGCCATCTGGACCATCCTCCTGCAGAAAAGGCACCTGGCGTCGCAAAGCCAAGTTGTGAAGCATACAGCAGGCCACAATGATCTGGCACACCTTCTTTGGTGAGTAGAATAGGGATCCACCTGTCATATGCAGGCACCTGAACCTGGCCTTCAGGAGGCCGAAGGTCCGCTCGATCACCCTCCTAGTTCGCCCATGGGCCTCATTGTAGCATTCCTCTGCCCTTGTCCTGGGATTCCTCACTGGGGTCAGTAGCCATGACAGGTTGGGGTAACCAGAGTCACCTGCAAATGGCGAGGGGCAACTGTTAGACACGCACTAACCTGGAGGGATAACCCCAGACCCAGACAACCATTCCCACTGACGAGCTTCCAGGTGCTCACCTAATAGCCACACACGGTGCCTCTGGAGTTGACCCATCACATAAGGGATGCTGCTATTCCGCAGGATGTAGGCGTCATGTACTGAGCCAGGGAACATGGCATTCACATGGGAGATATACTGGTCTGCCAAACATACCATCTGTACATTCATAGAATGATAACTCTTCCGGTTTCTGTACACCTGTTCACTCCTGTGTGGGGGGGACCAAAGCCACACGGGTCCCATCAATGGCACCTAGGATGTTGGGGATATGTCCCAGGGCATAGAAATCACCTTTCACTGTAAGCAAATCCTCCACCTGAGGGAAAACGATGTAGCTCCGCATGTGTTTCAGAAGGGCGGACTCTGGACAATACGCTGGAAAACATAGGCTGGGACATCCCTGATGCCATGGCCACAGTTGTTTGAAATGACCCACTTGCAAGGAAATGGAGCACTGACAGCACCTGCGCTTGAGGGGGGATTCCTGTGGGATGGCGGATTGCTGACATCAGGTCTGGCTCCAACTGGGTACACAGTTCCTGGATTGTGGCACGGTCAAGCCTGTAGGTGATTATCAAATGTCGCTCCTCCATTGTCGACAGGTCCACCAACGTTCGGTACACCGGAGGATGACGCCATCTCCTCACATGTCCCAGCGGACGGTGCCTATGCAGGACTACAGCGAGCACAGAGTCAAACAACTCAGAGGTACGTACCCACAGTTTTCCCAGAACACCAATCATACACAAAAGGTGGCCTGTATGTGTGTTGAGTCTAGGCCTAGGTATGTGTGACGCAGTTGAAAATGAAGCCATGTGGCCCCCTGAAATGGCGGCTGCCTGACATGTAAAGTGGGACAATGGGATGTGAGGTAACTGCGCTGGCGTTGTACACCGTCGCGGTAGGCGGTCGAAGACCGCTGCATTGGTTAACATTGGACCCTATGTTGTCCCAGGAGCCAATGACGATGTACGCCAGCGGTGACGGTACGCAAAGCCGCGGACGTGACCGCCATTTTCTATCTGTTCAATCACTCGATACCTGATCTTCGACAGGAGAGGACCTACACTGCAAGTGCTGCTGTGACCTCGGTCTGGAAGAGACAATGTTTTGTGCGTCTGGGGAAAGGGCCCCTGCCTTCACATCGGAGGAGTTGGAGAAGCTTGTGGATGGGGTCCTCCCCCAGTACACGCTACTCTACGGTCCTCCAGACAAACAGGTAAGTACACAGGGAGCATGTTGTATGGGCTGTGCCTGTCTGGAGAGGGCTGGATGTAAGAAGGAAGGGGGCAGAGTGCTGCATGCATTAAAGATGGTGAATGCATGTGCCACATGGCAAGGGTAGGGATGGGGGCCAATCACTTTGATTGTGCAGTTGGTAATGACTTCTCTTCTTCCCCTGTACATTTCATGTAGGTCAGCGCCCACCAGAAGAAAGATATTTGGCGTGCCATCGCCAAGGAAGTCCGGACCCTGGGGGTCTACCACAGATGGAGCACCCACTGCCGGAAAAGATGGGAGGACATTTGCCGCTGGAGCAAGAAGACGGCAGAGGCTCAGCTGGGGATAGCCTCCCAACGTGGGAGGGGTGCCCGTCGCACCATGACCCCCCTGATGTTCAGGATCATGGCGGTGGCCTACCCGGGGTTGGATGGGCGCTTAAGGGCATCACAGCAGACACAAGGGGGTGAGTACACTCTCATTCTGCTGACTTTGCGCGCAGTGGAGTTGTCTGGGTGGGGGAGGAGGGCTGTGGGTTTCCCTAGGACAGGGCGAGTTCCGTAGGGTAGGCCCCTCCGTAAGGCAGGCCATGTGGCACCCCAGCCCACCTCTGTAGAGTGCCAAGAAGTACAGCTATTCATGCCCCTGTGTCTTCTATGTGTGCAGATGTCGTCCATAGCATTGTAGGCCATTTCCCAGGAATTAAACAGTGGAGCCCAAGAGTGCGGCGTAGTGCAGGGGGCTTCTGTGTCTGTCATGTCCGCCAATGGTAGCGGTAATCCATGCACTCAACATGTCTTTCTTCTGTCGTCCCCCCCCTTTTTGTGGTCTCCCTGTTCTTGTGTGCATTAGCATCATCAGGCAGAGGAGCAGTGGCACCGGAGCACGAGGGAGCTGCATACTACATGGCCCTGAGGGCGAGACTACGGACTTGGAATTCACCAGTGGGACGGAGGGCGAGGGGAGCTCCACGGCAGGGACAGGATCTGACACCAGCGACATGGACTCGTCCTCTGATGGGAGCTCCCTTGTGGTGGCGGCAACATCTGTGCTCCCCGCATCTACAGGTACAGCCACCACCCCCACTACCAGCACCGCCCTCCCAGCAGCCCCTCAGCCTTCGCCTTGTGCCCGCTCACCCAGGAGGGTGAGCATCACCTTCGCCCCAGGCACCTCAGGCCCTGCCCCAGTCACCTCTGCTGCCCTCAGTGAGGAGGCCACTGACCTCCTCAGGTCCCTCACTGTTGGGCAGTATACCATTTTGAATGCCATCCAGGGTGTAGAAAGGCAGTTGCAACAAACCAATGCATTCCTGGAGGGCATTCATTCTGGTCAGGCGGCCCTTCACCGAGTTTTTCAAACTCTGGCCTCAGCACTGATGGCAGTCATTGTCCCTGTCTCTAGCCTCCCCCCTCCAACTTCCTACACCCAGACCCAATCCCCTGTACCTCTGCCTATCCCAAGCACACCATCAGACCAGCCTGCACACACCTCAACACACAAGGGAAGCTCAGGCAAACATAAGCACCACACATCCCACAGGCACTCACGCAAGCAACACACACATGCAGACACACCAACATCCACTGCCTCCACTGTGTCCCCCTCCTCCTCATCTCCCTCCTCCCTCCCAGTCTCGTCTACACTCACACCTGCATGCACTACCTCTACAGCCACTACGTCCCTCACCAGCACACCCACCAGCACACCCTGCTCACGTTCAGTCACCACCCCCACTACCATTCACACGTCCCCTGTGTCCTTTCCCAGTGTGTCTGTGATGCCCCCTCCCAAGATACACAAACGCAGGCACACACCCACCCAACAGCCATCCACCTCACGACAGCCTCCAGCTCATGCACCTTCACCCAAAGTCACCAAAAGAACACCTCCTAGTACCACCAGCTCTTCCTCCACTCCCAAACCCCCTCCAGCTACCCGTCCCAGTGTGTCCCAAAAACTTTTCCTGTCCACCCTTGACCTTTTTCCCACACCTCCCCCACCCCGTCTATCTCATAGGTCCCGAAGTAGCACCTCAGCCAAAACATCTCCGACACCAGTGGTGCCTGTAGTCACCGGTATGTGGAGTGCACCGGCCACCAGGACAGCCAGTGTGGCACAGAGCCACAGCACAGACAGTCCCCCACCTGTGAAGCATCAGAAGTTGGCCAGTGCCCGGCGGGAGAGGGGGAAGACTCCAGCCACCAAAGCCGCTGCCAGAGGTCCCGGTGGGAGTGTGGAGTCAGCTGTGACACCTTCCAAGGTGGGGAAGGGCCACAAGAAACCCGGCAAGTCTGGGAAGAGCTGCACGGCGGAGAAGACCGCCATCATCCCCGCTGGCCAGGAGACCACCGCCAGCACCAGCCCAGCTGCCCAGGAGGCCAGCCCCAGCCCAGCTGCCCAGGAGGCCACCGCCAGCCCTAGCACAGCTGCCCAGGAGGCCACCACCAGCCCCAGCCCAGCTGCCCAGGAGGCCACCGCCAGCCCCAGCCCAGCTGCCCAGGAGGCCACCGCCAGCCCAGCTGCCCAGGAGGCCACCGCCAGCACCAGCCCCGCTGGGCCATGAAGGACCGCCAGCAAAAGCCCCGCGGGGCCATGAAGGACTGCCAGCACCAGCCCCGTTGGGCCATGAAGGACCGCCAGCACCAGCCCCGCTGAGCCAAGAAGGACCGCCAGCTAAAGCCCCGCTGGGCCATGAAGGACCACCAGCACAAGCCCCGCTGAACAGGGCACCGCCAACTCAAGGCCCGCTGAACAGGGCACCGCCAACTCAAGCACCGCTGAACAGGGCACCGCCAACTCAAGCCCCGCTGAACAGGGCACCGCCAACTCAAGCCCCGCTGAACAGGGCACCGCCAACTCAAGCCCCGCTGAACAGTGCACCGCCAACTCAAGCCCCGCTGAACAGGGCACCGCCAACTCAAGCACCGCTGAACAGGGCACCTCCAACTCAGTCACCGCTAGCCCCTGAGCGGTAGGGGCACTGACGCAACTGGGTCCGTTACGGGGTGAGTGATTCACTCTGGGCACCAGTCCCCCTCCAGAACAAGTGGAGAGATCCATCCACTACCTCTGTCCTTCACAGGATAAAGCACTCTGGGCACCAGTCCCCCTCCAGAACCAGTGGAGAGATCCATCCACTACCTCTGTCCTTCACAGCATAAAGCACTCTGAGCACAAGTCCCCCTCCAGAACCAGTTGAGACATCCATCCACTACCTCTGTCCTTCACAGGATGAAGCACTCTGGGCACCATGCCCCTCCAGAACCAGTAGAGACTGTTATCCACTTGAGAGACTGTGGCTTGAAACTCCCCAGGGTTGAACAGTGGGCAAACCACCCACTGTAGAGACTTGAGAGACTGTGGCTTTGCACTCCCCAGGATTGAAAAGTGGGAAGCCACCCACTGTAGAGACTTGAGAGACTGTGGCTTTGCACTCCCCAGGATTGAACAGTGGGCAAACCACCCACTGTAGAGACTTGAGAGACTGTGGCTTTGCACTCCCCAGGATTGAACAGTGGGCAAGCCACCCACTGTAGAGACTTGAGAGACTGTGGCTTTGCACTCCCCAGGATTGAACAGTGGGCAAACCACCCACTGTAGAGACTTGAGAGACTGTGGCTTTGCACTCCCCAGGATTGAACAGTGGGCAAACCACCCACTGTAGAGACTTGAGAGACTGTGGCTTTGCACTCCCCAGGATTGAACAGTGGGCATCTGGCCCCCTCGTGGATTTGGAGTCATGCACTCAAGCGGCTGAGGTGCCCCCCCTTTCCCTCCCCCTGAGGTGCCTGTTTTGTTGCTGTCTTATGCCCCTGCAGTGTTCTCTCCGTCATGGTCGGGGATCTTGTGTGGGCCTCGCCCATACCGTGTGGTCCCAGTGTTCCACGGACTTTCTTTGTGCAGTACCTGGACTACTATGCCTGGTATATATTTTGTACATGGTGTATATATATATATATATTTCTGCCTACTTGTTTGTAATATATTCCGATGGTTACACTCATTTTCTTTGGTCCTTGCATTCTTTCAGTGGGTTTGGAGGGTGTAACTGTGATGTATTGATATGCATTAGTGTGTGTGTTGTAGTGGGTGAGGGTGGCGGTGTTGCATGTGTGTGTCCCTGTTTTATGCCTCCCCCCTCCCCTGTGTCGTAGGTGCAGTACTCACCATAGTCTTCGCCGCCTGCGTTCATGCTCCTGGTTGAGGAGCAGGAAGACTGTCGCAGGTAGGATTTGGAGTTCCGGTTCCATGGTGTCCTCGTTCCTCGTGCAGTGTGTAGAGGTGAGCGTTTTCCCTTCGAAATTCCTGTTTCCGCCGTGTTTTTATCCGCGGTGAATCCGCCCCAGAAAAGGAAAGGTGGCGGATTGGTCTGTCATAATAGTGTGGGCGGTACATTGTCTCCCGCCTGTCTGTTGGCGGTGACCGCCGCGTTGTTTGTTTGTACCGCCGTGGCGGTCGGAGTGTTAAAGTGGCTGTCTTTGTTGGCGGTTTCCGCCACGGTCGTAATTGCTATTTTTTTACCGCCGGCCTGTTGGCGGTCTTACTGCCGCTTTAACACCGTCCGCCAGGGTTGTAATGACCACCAATGTTTGAAAAAATATATCTGCATAGAAGAAAATAGAAAATACGCTGCAAAACTGTATGAATACATAAGGAATATAGGAGAGGAATGCAAATGGAAGTGAACAACATGAACTGTATTTGTAAATTATAACATCAAGGAACTGTAGCTGTTTTGAAAAGGAAGAAAAAATAAAACATCATACAAATAGGTTTATGAATGGAGAAATAATGGGAGAGCGTAATTGAGAAATTGGGGTTGTGAAAGCAAGAATTGTCATAAATTCTAAAAGAGTGATAAGTGATTTCTCCAATTGCAGCCACAAGGGACATTGTAGGGGGAGATCTGTGGAAAACTATCTGGCAGCTTGCTTCAAAGAGAAAGCATAATGATATATTTTTAAAACTGGGAATTTAAGGCCTCAATTTGATTTATCCTTTCTTAATGAGGACAAGGCTCTACAAAATTTGCCTACTGAGCAAAGGTTTGATATGACAGAACTTATTTTCTTAAAATAACAGCCAGGGATGTGGACAGGAATCATAGCAATAACATTTAGTATCAGGGGAGTGAACATCATTTTAATAGAGTCAAGTATACCCCATCAAGAAAGAAAGAGTGAATGTCATTGGGTTATACTATAATTCAGTGTTTTGGTGATGTATTCAAAATTTAGGGGCAGATTTCTATTTTTTGCCGCAAACCTGCATTAGCGCACGTTTGCAGCAAAAAGTTTAGTGCTGGCTAGAGCCATTCGTAGATGCTGGCCGGGTGCAATGTTTAAGGAATGGCGCTAAGGCCCTGTTAGTGTCTGTGGAAAGGACGCTAACACGGCCTGGGAGGCGTAGGGGGAACCGGGGCTTGCGTGCCAAATTATGGCGCTACACTGTTTAGAGGCAAACAAATTGCCTTTAGGCAGCATAGCGCAAGCAAAAAATTATGTTAACTCCAATATTTTGGCGAAAATATAAATATGGAGTTACGTTTGCACCGGATTTGCATTAAAAAATGACACAAATCCAGCACAAACAGAGTATAAATATGCCCCTTATTTTGAAAGTTTCTTTAATTTTTGGAGAAAACCATAATACCAAATACTTTATTTTGGATGACTGCCAAGCAAAACCTGGTTGTTGAAAAAGTTGTTTAGTACATAAGATATCTGTAGGTAATATTTCACATTCAGTGTTAAGCCGATAGCTTGATAAATTAGAAAAGGTGGAAACTTGTTCAAGAAATGATGGAAGAGAAGCTATAGGACTGAAGCACTATAGAAGAATGTTATCCACATAAACTGGCATTTTAATTTGGTGAGGACCTGTTTGAAAACCTGAAATGTGTGAGTCTTGTTGATTTTGGATAGAAAAGATTCAAGCGCAATATTAAACAAAAGAGGTGATAGTGAACAAGCTTGGCGTACTCCTCTGGAAAAAGAAAAATTATCTGAGAACACGCCACTAACAAAATTTGCAGTTTTAGGTTCAGTATATAACAAGGAGATAAAAGCAATGAGCTCGGGGGGAAACCAATCCACTTTAAAGACTGAAACATAAACTCCCAACCAATCCTATCAAAAGCTTTTGTCTTCATCCAAAGCTATAGCAGCGATAGGTTGGTCCAAAGTAGAGGCCTTGTTTAAGACACTGAGGAGGACTCAAGCATTGTCAGAGGCCAATCGGCCTTTAACAATACCGGACGGTTCAGGACCTATGAGATCAGGTAAAATAGGGCCTATACCTAGTGCTAAAAACTCTGCAAAAAAATTGTAATCAGTATTAACAAAAGGGATAGGATGATAACTCTTGCATTGTGAGAGATCCCTATTATCCTTTGGAATCAAACAAATCACGGCACCTTGGAAAGAACCTTGAGAGGCACCATTAGTGACAATTGATTTAAAAAGCAGTAAAAGGTTGGGAATAAGACGTTTCACAAAATGATTTGGAAATTAAATTGACAATCCTTTAGGCACCGCAACTTTTCCTCTACGTAACAGAGAAACAGCATGAGTGTTTTCTGAAAGTGAGATATTTGCTTTAAGTGGGTCAAAATTATTATGTTGTGAGGTAAGGGAAGCAATGGTTTGAAAATATTTAATCAGTTGTGATTGCAATGCTTGTGTTTCTGGGGTATAGATTTGTATGAAAGTTAACAAATTCATTTAGACGCTTGTTATCTTTAAAGTGAGTAGTTTCTGAATGTGTACATAAAGATTCTATTTTAGTTCTGTCTCTTCTAGTTTTTAACTAGTTTTCAAGCAATTTCTCCATTTTGGTTTGACCCCCCATCATAATGTGCAATGTTTTTTGGTGGGCTTTGCATGAAAATTTCTGTCACATGGCAGGTGCTGCGTTGATTCCTCTCAGGAAGTCGGACTGTGTTGTTCTGTTCTGGTCTGGCTTTGCATCGATCCAGTGGGCCGTGCGCCAAATTTACTGTTGCAAAGCTGGCACTGAGTTCCATTTCGGTGCGCAATGATTTTCTAACTGCAAGGCAGGCTGTGTGTTGTTTCTTGCATGCTGTGCATCGATTTTCGCCGCACAAGAAGTTATTTTGCAGAGATTAACGAGGTCTTATGAACATGGCGATAAACAACGTCGCTCGCTGTGGCGACGGTGAACAGAATACCGCCATTGGCGGTGAACAGAAACCTACCATGTAAAGATGCCAAAAACAGAACCCGCCAAAAAATGTGTTACCACCAGGCACCACCAGGGCCTTGTTGGCAGAAAGGCTGCACATCCCACCCCACCACCGCCGAGCACACATATCCCCGCCCTCCAAATAATGATGCACAAATCACCACGGCGGTTAGTGGATGCTGAACAACCTTTGGCGGTACAGACCACCACACCCAGCAATGGGACCCAACAGCAAAAAATGCATGCATTGGCAAGTTTGAAACCCACACACCTGACACACATTCACAATACAATAAAACACTCACATACACACCCTACAATCCTTTGCATCACCAATAGGAGAAGCCAGACTGACAACACTACAAGCAGACACTGAATGCAACAACACACAATTCACACACCCAACCACACAACAGCACCCTCACCAATATCCACACAACAAACCACCCACAACACACACCATGGCACCCCTAAGCACCCAAGCTTCACGGAAAGGGAGTTAATAACAATGGTAGACGAGATACTCAAGGTTGAGACTCAACTATTCGGTGCACAGGTCCAGCACACACCCATCGCCAGGAAGATGGAGTTATGGCAGACATTAGTGAACAAGGTCAACGCAGCAGAAAGCCATCCATGCACAAGGGACGACATCTGCAACAGATGGAATGACCTGCACGGGAAGGTGAGTTCCATGGAATCGAAGCACAACATTGCGGTCCAGAAGACTGGGGGAGGACCCCCACCAACACCCCGACTACACCGACTACGAGGAAAAGGAACTGGCCATCCTGCACCCTGAGGGCCTCACTGGACTCACTGAAGGAATGGACTCGGGTAAGTCATATACAATTACCCTATATCAATCACACCTGTAATGCATGCACCACCTCACCCCACCAACTACCACCAGGACCACACCCCCCCCCGGCCCCAATCACTACATCCAGTCACCTTGCATGCCCACAAACCCACCAACAGGCCCACATCCCTCCCCCTGTGCACAGCCACCCACCCCTGCAAGGTATCATAATGGCACGACACCGCCCACAATGCGCCTCCACATCCCATGCTAAATGCAATGACAACCTCACAAAAGGACCCTGCATGGTCCAACAGTGGAAAACCTGCACAAAATAGGCCTTCCCTGTGCACCCCATCCGATTTTGTAAATGTAACATGCATGTCCATTCCCCCCACAGGCACCACCACCCCATGCCTCCCTGACCAAAAGGCCAAGGAGTGCCAGTGCCCAACATGGAGACAGAGGCACCACTCAGGACACTGGAGAGGGAACTCTGGACAGTGAGGAATACCCTGGCCCATCACACAGTCCTTGACTGTCACCATCTAGCAGCCCCACCCAGGACACCACTGACACCCCTACCACCCAGCCACCAAGAGCAGCACATGGCAAACAACACCACACCATATATCCAGGCCCCAGACTGGTGGAATACAAGTACAGAGGCCACAGTCTCCACCTACCAACAGGCAGGATGACAATGGCCCCAGTACAAGTGGTACCACCAGACCTGTGCAGGGGACACAGGCACAGGGGGCTAGGCCCAGTGGGAGGGCATCAGTGGCCCGGGGGGAGGCCAAAGGATGGATGCTGCAGCCCAGGAGGTGATCTCTGAGGTCCTGGGAGCATACCACCATACCCAGGACAGGATGGGCCAGATCGTGACCACCCTGGAGCAGAATCAAAGACTGCAGATAGCACACCACCAAGATGCCATAGAGCAGTGGAAACAGCTCAATGCCACCATGGCCACTATTGCAGGGGTGCTGCTGCACCACTTCCCAACCCAGCCTTAGACCCCCACAAACCAGGAAGCCCCTACCACAGACCATGACAGACCAGCCATCAACATCAGCAGCAGCAACTGGACTGGTGCCACTGTCTAAGGACACACAGGAGACCAGCACCCCTACCCATACAGCCCAACACCAGACATTCAAACAGGCCCTCGGATCCAGATATGGCACTGGTATACCTGCCAAGACCAAGACACCGTCAAAGAAGTGACTTTGACACAAACTGTCTCCCAAATGTGCCACTGAACCACCAGCCTCACCGGCCAATAGCAACTCAAGAATTAGTAAAGTACAAATGGACATATGACCACTGCCACCAATCGCTGAGACCATGTAGCCAGTATGGAAACCCACCATCAGCCCACTCCCATCACTGTAAAGAGCACCGATGCATCCGTGACCCCTATTAAAACACATTTACACCAATTTCAATGTCCCCTGTCATCATGTTGAATCAAATCGAATTGTGAATACATTTGCCAGTTATATTCAGTAATCAGACCTTTATTGCACAAATTGCACCTCACGCACAACATGGTGTGGAGTAAACAGAAATGTCTAACAAGTTGTTTATCATGTCACATGGCACTTGAAATTCATGTTACAGTCTAAATGGCTACCGACCACACACACCCATAGAGAATGTCAGTACACACAACATCATCAGTGAACAGTACCTCACAGTCACTGGAAGCATAGTTGGATCAGTTGGTTCCTGGAGTGCACATCTTCCCCCTCCTCATCATCACCATCACTCTCATCCCCTCTCAGAGGAAGCAGGTCTGGATATACAGCACCCTCCTCCCCCAAGAGGTGGATAGATTTCCTCACAGCCCCATTGTGGAGCATGCAGCAGGCCACCACTATTCTACACACCTTCTCAGGGCCATAGCACAGGGAACCCCCAGAGATATGGAGGCAACGGAATCTAGCCTTCAGGAGACGTACAGTGTGCTCAATCAACCTCCTAGTACGTCCATGGGCCTCATTGTAATTCCTTTCAGCATTAGTTCTAGGATTCCTCACTGGTGTCAGGAGCCAATGCATGTTTGGGTAGCCAGAATCACCTGCAAAAGTGGGCAAAACATGACTGTAACTAACTACCCTCGGTTGCAGACAGCCTGGCTGTCAGCTACGTACAGAAAAAGTGTCAGACACACTCACCTACGATCCATCCTCTGTCCCCTTGTAGTTGTTCCATTATGTGTGGCTCACTGCTGTTCCTCAGCAAAAATGAATCTTGGACAGATCCAGGGAACATGGCATTCACATGTGAGATGTACTGGTCTGCTGTACACACCAATTGAATGTTCATCGAGTGGAAGTTCTTCCTGTTTCTGTACACCTGTTCACTTACTTTTGGGGGGATGAGAGCTATGTGGGTGCCATCTATGGCACGTATCACATGGGAAATGTTGGCAAAGGCATAAAAGTTTGACTTGATGGCAGGTAGTTCAGCACTTTGGGGAAAATCACATATGACTGCAGGTGTTGTACAAATTCATCCAGGAATTTTGACAGGATGAGGCAAAGCATTGGCTGTGAAAACCCTGCACCCATGCCCACTGTCACCTGAAATGAGCCCGTGGCCAGGAAATGGAGTACAGAGAGCACTTGCACTTCAGTAGGGATGGCATGCAGATTCCGATTAGCCGGTCTCAGTACGCGATCCAGTAATGCACAAAGTTAATAAATAGTAGCACGAGTGAGTCTGTAATTGATAATGATGTGATGTTCCACCATGGTCTCCAAATCAACAAGTGGTCTGTACACAGATGGGGCCCTCCCTTGCCACATGGGTCTGTACCTAGGAGGAGTGGAGAACACATGTGAGGGACACAAATTCATTAGCACAACATGTTGTGTATTCAACACTGCTGTCAAACATTTAGGTGACACATAAGCATTGTAGGATGTCAAACTGGAGTGACATTTCCTTAACTGATAAATCTGGACTGTTGTGGTGAGTAAATAGTCTTTTGGGCATGCGTTTGAGGGCTGGGGTCCATAGGGCCTGCTTAGGGCCCATGACCAAATAATAACTGCATAGTAGTTTGCGAAATGTCAGCCCCCTCTCATCCAGATATGTACCAGTGGAAGTGACCTCATACCGCTAGTGATTGTCGTAATGGCATAAGGCGGTGTTCACCGCCGTGCACCCATTCATTGGTTAACATAGTTGTCAATGGGGAATATGGGCCTATCATGATCGCCGCCGGCGGTGACGGTGCACACCGCCGCGGAGCGTATGCCATTTCGTCACCCCAGGTTCACTTGACTCCTAGATTCCGTGCATGCAAGTACTCCACTGAGTGTGCTGCTGTGTCCTGACACTGGTCTTGAAAATTGCACAAGTCATAGGGGAAAGGGCCCTGGCCTTCACCACGGAGGAGCTGGAGAAGCTGGTCGATGGAGTCCTACCCCTGTATGTCAAGTTATATGGTCGACCAGAGGTGCAGGTGAGTAGGCGGATGGGGTGCATGGATGTGTGTGATAGTGGTGGATGGCTGTATGCATGTGTGCATGATTTTTAACTGCACAGCCGTTTAATTCATGACATTCAGCATGAGTGAGGTGCTGGAATGCTGTTTTAAGTGTCTGTCACATAGGGGACGTATGGCCTGAAGTATCAAAGGTGATTTTTTTACCTCAGTGTTTATTTTCTGTGTGTCCCCTACAGGTCAGCACCCATCAGAAGAGGGGACTCTGTCTGGCCATCACCAGGTAGGTGCGGATCCTAGGGGTCTACAACCCGGCAGAGCACCCACTACAGGAAGCGGTGGGAGGACCTGCGGCGCTGGGTGAGGAAGACCTGCGAGGCCCAGCTGGGGAAGATCTCCCAACAAGGAAGGGGTGCACGTCATGGCAGTGTCATATCCACACTTAGATGGGCACTTGAAGGCACAGCAGACACAAGGGGTTCAGTACCAAGACCATATAATGCCTCCTTGATGGATCTCTGAGGGTGCTGTAGTATGTATGCTGTCTAGAGGCAGGGACTCTGACTGATGTCATTTAGCATTATGGAACTCATGGGCAGTTAGATGATAAGGGGCAGGTCTGCACTTCTTCAGATCCTTCTGTAATGTGGGAGATAGTTGCATACTAGGGTAATGGCCAGCAGTCAGGGGCACGGCCATGAGTATAGCTGTAGGTGCTGCATGTAGGTGTATTAGCTGGGTGAGAGTATGGGTGAACCAGATATGTACATCCATTCAGATGTTAATATTCTCTCTCCTGTTTTGTCTCCCCACCCCTGTACTCTTGTGTTGTCTGTGCAAATCTGTATTATCTGGTGAGGGAGCAGTGGCACCGGCGAGTGGGGATGCATCGGCTCACGGTTCCAAGGAGGCAGAGTCGAGCGACGCCAAGGGGACCAATGGGTTGGAGGGTGAGGGGAGTACCACGGGGGAGGCAACTACCATTGTAAGTAGTGACTCTGATACCTCCTCTGATGGGAGCTCCCTGGTGGTGGCGGACCCTAGTGGGCCCACCCAATCTATGACATCTTCCACCACCCCCATACCATCACCGCCCTCCAAGTTGCTCCCCACCTAGTTGCACGTGCCCGCTCACCCAGAAGGGTGGACGTCTCCTTCACCCCAGGCATCTCTTACCCTGCCCCAATCAGCCCTGTTGCCTTCACTGAGGAGGCGATTGACCTCCTGAGGACCATCTTTGTAGGGCAGACAACCCTTGTGAATGCCATCCAGGGGCTAGCATCCCAGATGCAGCAGTGCAATGCACACCTGGAAGGCATTCAGGGTGCCATGTCTGGCCTACAGAGATCTTTTCAGGCTCCGGTCTCCTCTTTGATGGCAGACAGTGTTCCTGGTCTTTCCGTCCCCCCTCCAGCCACCTCTACCCCTTCCAGCACCCCACTCTCTTCACCCATCCCAAGTACACATTTAGACAGCCATGCACACACCTCAACACACAAGAAGCACACACAGAAACACAAGCACCACACTTCCCACCACAGGCGTACACAGAGCCAACAAACAAAGGCACACACAACAACATCCACTTCCCCCACTGTGTCCACCTCTTCCGCCTCCATGTCTGTCACCTCTACATGCACACTCACAAGCAATGCACCCTCATTCACTGTTGCTGACCCCATTCTTAGAGTCACCACAACATCAGACATCCAGTCATGCACCCCAGACACCACACCTTGACTCACCACAATGACTTTGAGTAACACTTTCAGCACACTCACCAAACTTGCAGACATCCAGACAACATCCATTTACACTGGCATCCTGTCTTGTCCCACTGCGTCCATCCCACCTCCTCCCATTACACTGACACGTTCACAGACACCCACCCTACACACATCCACCATACCTCAGCATACTGTACAGGCACCTGCATCCACGTCACGCACACCTACACCTGTTACAACCACTCCCTCTGCCTCCATTCCCACACCTTCCTCCAGGTCCACCCGACTGCCCCTACAGTCTTTTCCTATCCTGTGTAGACCCACTGGCCCACCCCGTCTCATCCCAAAACGTGCACACCTCCTTACCCTGTCCACTCCTTCCACATGCAAGTCTGCCCTGTCTGCCATTCCCATTCCCATGTCCCTTCCCCAGAGAGCAAGAGGCCCCGTGCTGGCCCTGGACCATCTGCCACCCCCCGGTCCAAGACCGCTCCCTCACCTTCCAAAGCAAAACCAAAGCTCCCTCCACCCCCCATACGGAAGCCCAAGCCCCCCCTCCCAAAAGAAAGTCCCCACCCCGCCACCCCCTGCCACTGTTCCCTGAGGTGCCTGGCTGCCCCATTGATGCCCCTTTATGGTGGAGTACCATGTGCACATGTGGGAGTCAAGTTTGAGCCATTTGGGCCCATCATCCTTTTTGATATGGACTGGCCAATGGCCTAATTTGAACAATCTGTTGCTCCTGGAGCTTTAATAAAGTTTTTGTGCCCAGTGTTGGTGTTGGCACACTCTGGATCCGTGTTTCCTCATTTCATTGAGGAGTGTTATGCACAGGTACTTTGGGCAGATTATGTAGGGCTTGTGCCGGGTAAGTACCTCTTGCCCAGGTGTGTATGGCTTGTGATGTTGTGAGAGGTTGTGGGTGTGTTGCGGGGTGAGTGGAGTCGGTGGGTATGTAACTGTACCCTTTCTTCCGTTGTTTTAGTAGGTTGTGGTACTTACCGTCGTCGTCTTCGTCAGGGGTCACGGTCGTGGATGTATATGGCAAGGAGCAGCATTGGCATGATTTCTAACTCTCTCTCCATGTCTGCTTCGGTGTGTTGTGTGAGCCTCTGGTGAGTGTTTCCTTTTATTTGGTTCGTTTCCATCTGGCTTTGAGTGGCAGTGGTCACTACCCCGGAACTGACGGCGGTCTTGTGCTTCATTATTTGTTGGTTGGGTTGGGCCTTCCATCAGCCTGTGGGAAGCCTCTCTCGTCGTTGTCGACACTCCTCTGCTGGCGATGTGTGGTTTTCAGGCTGCCTGTTTTTCATGTGCTTCATTTTTTGGCGGCCCAGACCGCCAGCCTGATGGCTGTAGTTACCGTCACTGCCGGCGGTGCAGTATTTCCCACCGTGTTCATAATGAGGGCCTAAGTCTTTTAGGTCCTGAGACTTCAGGGAACAGGAGGCAAGCTCTATCCAAGCCCTTTGAGAGTACTTCTCAGAAGAGCCAGAAGACAGCAAGGCAGCAGGGCAACAGCAGGACAGCAGTCCTTTGCAGAAAAGCAGTCAGGTGAGTCCTTTGGGCAGCAAGGCAGTTCTTCTTGTCAGGTTGCATGCTCTGGTGCAGAGTTTCTTTCTCAGGAAGTGTTTGACTTAGTAGGGTCAGAGACCCTGCTTAAATACCCAAATGTGCCTTTGAAGTGGGGGAGACTTCAAAGAGTGGCTTAGAAGTGCACAAGGTCCCTTTTCAGTTCCATCCTATCTGCCAGGATCCCAGTAGGGGGTGTGGCAGTCCTTTTTGTGAGGGCAGGCTACTGTCCTTTGACATGTAAGTGTCAGGCCCTCTACCCTCCCAGCCCAGGAAGACCCATTCAATATGCAGATGTGTGCAAGTGTGACTGTGTTTGGGGTTTGTCTGAGTGGAATGCACAAGGGAGCTGTCAACTTGTAGTGAATCCTAGTTTGTTTTAGTGGGATAACAGGAGTTAGCTAAGCCTTTGGCTGCAGACTCGTGCCCCCGTCACCTAGTGACTTTTAACCTACTTAGCTTGCTGTGTCTTAGCCCATTTAATTATTAAATTAATCTACAGATGGCTGCCTTGTTTATAGTTAGGCCACTTGTTATGCTTTGCATTATCAGTGCCACCGTGCTAAGGCGTCAAGATCAAGTGACAAAGACAAACAAACAGTAGGTGTTTACAATTAGGGACTTTTCCTCTCTATACTTTCGAGGAATTTGTTTATAATAATTGTCACCCCAAGCATGTCTGTTCTCTATTGTTTAGGAACACACCTACGTCAGGGGTCCTGGTAGATCTGTATAAATACATCACACTTTAGACAGATAATCAGGGTGATTCTGACCTTAGGGCATCGCCACCATTACTGATATCGATGCTGCACGTCGTCTTGACGCGGACCCAGTCTTCGTGTCCCTGCGGAGTCTGAGATAGAGACCTCATTCCAAGGTAACGAGGGTTGGGGGCTCCTCTCATGGACATGGCATTGACAGATTAGGTTTAACAAACCCAGCTCTCCTTTAGGTAGGAGGTTAGGCCTATCATATTAGGGTATTAGGACATATTACACATCTTATGTCTTTTAAATGCTATTGCAAGATGATGGGGGTCTTTGTAATAATGACTCTTGTCTTCACAATTCTGTTTCTTGCACTGTTCATTATCCTAATCATTGCAGCCCATGCAACATATCGCAGATTGCAGTTGTGTCAAATAAAAATTATTGAAACTTTACTGCATCGTCGTTATTGCCTGTGTTTGGTTAAGACATGATGTATCTGTGAGAAAGGGGTAATCTCCGTTTAACCACGACACTCCCTGAGATGTCTTATTCTCGAGTCCATGCGTAAAGGCTGCCACAAATCACCTTTTACTATTTGTGTTTTTGGTGAGGTGCTGCTAGTGAGCCGGAAAGGGTTGGGACGACAGTTGCGACTTGTTGTAAGATAGGCATCGTCGCCTACAAACATAAGTACTGTCATCCTTAAACCAAGAGTCTTACCCAGACTACGACATGGCACCACCAACGATGGTGTTTAGGCACTAATTTACGGATACCCCTTCTATCACTGTCTCACAGACAACATGTACCCTAAGTACAATTAAACGGAGACGTCCGTGGTCTTTGGCAAATTCCACCTCAGCTGAAAAGGTAACACCTGACTAAGCTGTAGGTTGTTTGAGCTCGAACTCATAAAAGGACTTTGCTCCCCATTTGGTGTCCCATTTTTCTAAACGAATATGGCTAACGCCATTGACATTCCTGAAAATGCTAGACAAGCACTGACACAACATTTATTAGCGCATGGCCTTACAGAGGATGGCGGGGATGTTACCCTTATAATAGAAGCTAATGAAGCATACCAAACAGAAACATTTTATTGTTGGGTCACCTTTCCTGAGGTGGACCAAAGAACACATACATTCCACACATATGAAATTGCGAACGTACCTCAATGGTACCGAGCATACCAGTATCATGAAATATCGCTCACATACCAAGAGCATCAGAACTGGTTTAAAGGTGCCCTACCACATGTATTTACAAAGAGTGAGGCTAGGTCCTTTAAGTAATGACGGACCGACGTGGCCTATGTTTGCCCCATACACACCTCACCCAGGCATCCCAAATATGCCAATAGCAGATCTGCAAGATTTATATAATGAATTAGTAACATTATATGGATGACTAGTTCAGTTCGTTATGTGAGTTTTGAACAATACACCAGCGCGTCCAGCACCGCCAGCACCTGGTGGATACCAATTGGCTACTGGGATTAATCCACAAACAATACATACTATTATGGGTGAAGTACCCACAGAACCAGAAAAAATACAGTTCTGGATTGCCCAGAAAACTAATCAGCTGGAAGCTGTGTTTCCCCATACGGGACCAAAGGAAAAACATAGACTGCTCACTATGTGCTTGCCCTTTGGGATGGTTCCCTCTGTGGATGACTGTACCACATGGGGTACAGTCTTCACTGCTATTTATACTACCACACATGGTACCCCGACACTTGCCAATTTACCAGAGGTGTTAAAACAAATACAGAATGAGCACGGGGCTGCACCAGCCTTGGATTTGGGGATGAAATTAATGCATACTTTTGACACAGTTTCCTCAATAATACTCAGTAATATTAAAGGGGAAGCGGTAGTACTGGCAATAGGCCTGCGTCTCCGGGAAACTCCACACTTGGAACAAGACAGACAGCTACCAAAAATACTAGTAAAAATACTAATATAGGGCGGGATAGTTTGGGAGCCAAACTAAAGAAATTGGAGTTACAAGGTACCACCCTTAAGGAAGGTACAAAGCAGGCACAAGAGGGCTCTAAGAAGCGCTGGGAAAAACAAAAAGAGTTTAAAGATAGAAGAAATAAGAGAAATGATTCTCCACACCCGGAGAACTCCGAAAGGAGATACAATCTAAGAAATAGGGAGAATATTAAAACTCCAGACAGATATACTGATTCACGTCCCTCTCATTCCTTTCAGGATGCACCGGATAGACGTAGCGAGAGAGGGGGCCGTCCTGATCGACGTCCTGAATACGTGAAACAAAAGAAAGACTCTCCGCATTCTACAATTAAAAAAGAAGAAAAGACTCCTCAGCAAAAGCCACAGTTTAAAAAGAAAAAGGTGGCAGCACTCTCCCACTCAACAGGGTTTATGATTTAAAAATTCAGATAGAGGGAGACATGGAGCGCACCATTGGTGTGATATTTTGGGATGAGCCTACTAGTGACATCCTATTGCCCGAAAGAGACTGGCCACCTGAACACGTCCGTAAGCTCCCGCATGGGGAAGAAGTCATTTTGCCTTCTTTCTCTGATCTTGTTCAGGAAACTGAAAAATAAGTCCATGCTGCTGAATGGGCTTTAGCACAGGCACCTGCGTTATACCACAATCATGTAGGCTGGGACAAGGAGCCTCCTTGTCATGTTATTTCCGTTAGGTCTATACCCCAACCACAGCCACAATATCCTGTTAAACATGAAGCAAAAGCCCCGGTGAGAGAGATCTTCACCCAGCTTGAGTACCAGGGAGTAATTGAGCCCTGTACATCTGCAATGAATAACCTGTTATTCCCAGTTGCAAAGCCGGACCATTCCTACAGAATAGTCATTGATTATAGACATTTAAATAGTCATACACGCACATATGCAATACAAAACTCACATAGCACGGCACTAATAAACAACATAGTGTGTAAAAAATATAAAACAACATTAGATATTTCTAATGTTTTTTTCTGCCAGAACTTAGCACATGAAAGTCGGGACCAGAGTGCATTCTCATTTGGCTCTCAGAAACACTTTTGTCGTTTAACCTAAGGCTACAAAAACATCCCAGGGCTATTTTCAGTCCGTGTAACATCAATATTACATGATATTGATTCTGAAGCGTTATCCTACGTGGATGACATATATCTCACAAACAACAACCTCGACATTCATCTTGTAAGAGGCGATCGGATCATTTTGGGATTTGCAGACCTCGGTTACAAATTCAACTTTAAGAAAAGTAAGATTGCCTTTCTCAGTGTACTGTTCCTGGGATATGAGCTATCAAACGAGGGGAAGAGCTTGGCCCCGCGCTTTTTAGAGAAATGTGAGCAACTGCACCCTCCCAACACACTTAGAAACTACAGTCACTACTGGGTTTATTTAACTTTGGCAGAACATACATTCCAGACTTTATACAGCGTATCAAGCCACTTTATGACTTGGTTCAGCCCAATTTTTCTAGCAGACACTGGACAGTTGAACACACATGCATCCTTAGGGAAATGCAACAGGACATGCTAGAAGCTAAACACTTGCACACACACGACAATAAAACAAATTTGGTCAGCAGAATTATTGCTGGTGCCGTTGGATTTATTTATGTCACCTTCAACGAAGGTGACAGGGTACCCATAGCATATAAATCACATTTATACTCCAATGCAGAACAGCGTTTTGCACCTACAGAAAAGATTCTGATGGCAGTTCAGATGGTTGTCATAAAAGAGAGGCCACTTGCCCAGGGGAAACGCATTATTGTCGGTACCCCGGTGCCGGCCTTTAGAGACCATCACCAAAGCAAACGTTCCTAACGCTAAGGCATTACATCCATGTTGGATACAGTGGGCAACGTCTCGGACCGCCACTGATGTTGATTATATTTTTTATCCAAAACTTCAGGCACAAGAGTTTCTCCAGTACGAACAAGAGTACCCCGCTCCTCTAAATATCTTGCCATTAGACAGATACCATACTGTCATGTACACTGATGGTTCAGCACAACCGGCTGTAGGTACTAAACATCAATACTCAGCCGCTTACGCAGCCGTGAGCGGAGTGATGGAAGATGGAGTCTTGCACCCTCAAAATACCTACACGCAGACCATAGGGGACTGCACTGCTCAGTTGGCTGAACTTAAAGCTCTTATACGAGCTCTAGAACAAACAGAGCCAGGAAGCCTGACTTTAATAGTCTGCGACTCATACTACTGCGGCCAGTCATACAATGATTACCTTAATCGTTGGAAGCTGAAGGGGTTTAGAGATTCAAAAGGGAACACCATTAAACACAAGACATAGTGGGGGAGGGTGGCTGATCTTAAGGATAAGCTACTGTGTGTCCATGTAGTAAATACATTGGGCCATCAACGTGTAGGAGTACACATTACTGGCAACACCTTGGCTGATGAAGTAGCCAAATCTGCAGTAGCTACTGCTTCTGTGGCTGCAGTGACTCGTTCACAAACGAAATTGGATAATGAAATACTGACTGCCGTGAATGCTTTGGCTGCAGGCAAGCCCCTTCCAAAGGGATACCCTACAAACTATTCTTACCATATCAGTGCACAGAATGTTGCATACGCAACGAAGACCAGAGATCAGATCTCTTAAAAGCAGCGCATGAGGGTGTCGCTTCTGCACATGCTGGTATATCGGCCACAATAACACTTTTACAGAAACGCTTCTGGTGGCCTGGTCTATGCAGACGGACAAAGAAATATGTCCTTTGCTGTGACATTTGTCAGCAGATAAAGGGTTCTAATATCAAACGCCCACCGCAGACATCCCTCCTAGTGTCCAGCAGGCCACTACAGTGTATGTACCTGGACCATTGCGGTCCACTACAGCCTGATGGTGCATACAAATATATTCTAGTTGCTGTAGATTCTTGTTCTAGATTCCTGTGGGTATGGCCGCAGCGGTCGGCTGACGATCGAATAGTTATAAAAGACTTGCTGATCTTTATCAGTACATATGTGGTTGCAGCATTCAATTCGGGCCAGGGCCCTGCATTTGCCTCTAAGGCATTTAGGAACACCATAGGGACGATGGGTGTTGAACTCCAATACTCCTCACCATACCATCCCAAGGGAAATTTGGTCGTGGAGAGGTAGAACCGTGATCTAAAGCAGTCCTTAACGGCTCGGGTATTAGGTTCAGGCTGCAGTTGGCTTCATCACCTATATGGGGTCCAGAGAGCACTGAATAATCTGCCAAGATGGTCCTTGGCGGGACGCGCTCCTTATGATATTCTCTTTGGGCTACCTATGTATGTCCCAGATCTTGATGCCTCTGGTATGGTGGCAGCAGAAACACCATTTGACATAAATGAACATCTCACTGTCTTACAGGAGGTTCAGCAATTTTGTGATGATAAATCATCTACCAGTGCTGCCACCTTAGGAATAAGGGACTTGGCGAAAACTTCAACTGGCTGGATTCCTAAAGTTGGGGATCTGGTTCGTGAGAAGATCGCTGTGAAGAAGGAATTCAGTCCATCATACAGAGCACCTGTAATGGTCTTGTGAATTCAAGGTACCAGGACTGTCATCTTAGCACCACTGTCTGGTTCTCGAACGAACAGATTCATTTCCATTGATGACATCAAATTACACCATGTGGCCGATCCTTCACAGTAGACCAAGAGGTCCCTTGGGCAGTTCCCGATCCCCTCTCACTGCCCATCAGGACATACATCTACATAGTAGGATGAACAACACTACTACGAACTATGCAACAATGTCCAACGCTGTTCCAGACACTTCCTCGACCATGGGGAGGGTGGAAAACAAGCTTTTTCTAGTTCCAGTCACCACTTCAATGACAACTTCTGTCCAAGATTTGGCTGTTTTTTACACTAACACTTGTCGGACTGATGACACTGTCTGCCAAGAGCCTCCACGCGAAGTGGACCAAAGTGCAAGTAATGCACCGGCTCCAGTTTTTGCGGAGACTGCCTCTGGCTATTTCATAGACATTGATGACTTTTCTTCAGACTCATCCACTACTTTGATTGACAATGTTTCAACAAGAAGGAATCTGTATCAATGGCTTAAAAATAATTATTCAATCTACCCATGGAACTATTTATGGCTCTGTTTGACATTTTCAGCATTATTTTTTTGGGTTGGTTTTGTGACTGTTTTCTTTTTGCTCATAAATGGTCACTATATTCCTGAACGTTCCTCTGTTGAACTAGTGGATGAAGTCTTAACGCCATATCATTCCTCGCATAAGGTCAGAAGAGACTTGTCCCTTGTAAATATTACAGAAATATCGATTTCTGATGGGATTGTGTGGGACAATGTTCCCTTTGATATATACAGGCCTATAGAGGTTATTCAAATACCATACGTGTTCAAAATATCTATGACAGATGTAATTACACCTGATGTTGTATCTGATGATTGGGATGTCCAAACAGTTGATTCTATGCTAACTGAAATGAAGGACTATTCCGTATTTGAAAGTGATGATGTATATGAACATATAATGAATTATGGGGAAATGTTCTGTTACAACAATTGGGGACATTACTACCTACACCGTGCCACTAGACACAGGCCAGTACTAAACCATACACAGTGGGAACACTGTTCATCACCAACAGTGGGGAGCCCAAAACACTATACAGATAAATTTACGTATTTCTCTGGGCATGACACGAAAAATGCAATGTCGGATTATTTTAAATTACCTCCAGCACAAATTAGGAAAATTTTGGTAACAAACACAAAAATGATCTATTCAGATCCCTTTGTTTCCTGGATCGCAGTTAAAGGTTATGAATACTCGAAGAGCACTATTGATTTGAAAAGTGTATGGGGAACACAAGATTAGCAGATACAGGATAGGGAGGCTTTATTTCGAGCATGCCTGATTCCTGTGCAAATTATTTTCTTAAATGACACTATTCAGCAGACATCCTGTCTGGGGTTAGCAAAAATTAAAGACATGAACACGCTCAGTATCCCCACTCCGGCAAGATTTAAAGATTGGCAATATTTCCTTAGTATCACCGGGGAAAGACTAGATGCAATGGTCAAGGCTGGTATCTATAATTCTTCACTTTCCAGTCCCAGCAGGTGGTTAATATGGCCTACTGACACTAATGAGTGTCAAGCATGTTTTTTTAACTCTTCAGGGGGTTTTTCAATTAACAGGCCAGACCCTCTCTTTGTATCGGGTCAACATACAGGTATAATTACAACTGACAGTGTGGGTAAACTGTGCCAACAATGGGTACAGACTAACACATTACCCGCAGTTAAGAAACATCTGAATACTCTTTCTGAGGATGTAGACTTGCAGGATTTTCTGCTAGGTCCTAGGAAACAGCGCTCGAAAAGATTCCTATATACTATGTATAATGAGATCTGGAAACTTTCACAGATAAAAGCTGCTGCACGCTTGAGGCAATTAGATAAAGAAAACTTAGAGAGGGCTTTAGCAGTTGTCGACAACGGCATGAACAATTTGTCCAACAGGATTTAGTCACTATCAAATATAGTGTTTTCTGCTATTGATATCACTCAGACAGACTTGTCCCGGTTATATCATGGACAAACACAGCTACGTTCCATCATGCAGCTGGGTTGGACGTTACAGATGCAGAAAAATGGCCGCATTCCATGGAAATACATTAACAAGAGTGAATTATTCACTGCTTTTAACCTTTCCATGGAACAACAGGCAATGGCTAAAAGGGAAGCTAGTTTCACCATGCTTCATGTAGAGAAGTTAGACAAGTTGCCCTTCACGGTAGCGGAGAGTCCTTCAACTTTTTGGCTCTTACATGGCATAATTATTTAACCATTTCGAACTTTCATTTCTCAAGCTGCCTGAAACATCTTGCAATGGGAAGGTACGAGCAACTAGGAGATAGCTATATTAAGGAAGAGTGGGAGTTGCCCTTTGATTATAAATGTCTGAACGGCGAAACAGAGGTCTTTCTTAGCAGAAGCGAATGTGAGACTACTGTTAGTCATTCAATGATATGTAAGCAGGTGTCCCTTCACGGCCTTTGCAATGCGGGGGTCGCGAACTTGGCCTGTTTTCTGAAGGGTACTCCCATCGCTTTGATTCGACCAGTATTTCATGTACTTTCCAATGGAAGTTATGTGGAACTGAACGATCAAAGTTGTTGCAGCATGAGACCAGGAATTGCCTACACAATCTCGGTCTCAAAGGTCGTTACGTGTTGCAGACACGTTTATTCCCCCCACACGAGAGATAAAAGTATCTGACATGTGGCCCCACATAGATACTATTAATGTGAACTATGACAAGCTGAGCAGGCAAAAGGTGCTATTGTTTCAAAAACAGGTCGCCTTGTGATCCGCTAGAGAGACGTATGCTCTCCAGATAGCGGATCATCAGCTGAGATACAATCCCTATTAAATACCAACTTCCCCAAGCACTTTGGACAACTGGTATACAGAATATTCAATGCTTCAAGCTCTACTGGGATTGTCCATTTCTTTAAGGCTGTCGGGTCTGGTTTCGTGTCCATCTTCCAGACTGTCTTTGGAGTCATCCCATCAGCCATCCATTCGCTCTTTTCAAGTGTGTTTGGTGGCTTTCCGATCATTTTGGCTTTGATTGGCAGACTACTACTGCTATTTCTTCTGATTCGCAGAGGTTGTTTCTTTCCAGCTACGCAGAGCAATGGAGCTGCTCCCGCCAACTCCGCTGTGCCGGGAACACATGGGCCCGTATTTATACTCCGTTTGCGCCGAATTTGCGTCGTTTTTTTCGACGCAAATTCGGCGCAAAACTAACGCCATATTTACACTTTGGCGTTAGACGCGTCTAGCGCCAAAGTATTGGCAAATAGCGTCATTTTTTTGCGTGAACGCCTTCCTTGCGTTAATGAGATGCAAGGAAGGCGTTCCCGTCTAAAAAAATGACGGTGATGCAAATGCGTCGTATTTATACTCCCGGGCAAAAATCACACCCGGGAGGTGGCGGGTCAAAAAACCCCGCATTTGCGCCACTATTTAACGCCTGGGTCAGGGTAGGCGTTAAGGGGCCTGTGGGCTCAAAATGAGCCCACAGGTGCCCTCCCCTGCCCCCAGGGACCCCCCCTGCCACCCCTGCCCACCCCAGGAGGACACCCAAGGATGGAGGGACCCACCCCAGGGACATTCAGGTAAGTTCAGGTAAGTATTATTTTTTATATTTTTTTACTTTTTTTTGGGTGGCATAGGGGGGCCTTATTTGTGCCCCCCTACATGCCACTATGCCCAATGACCATGCCCAGGGGACACAAGTCCCCTGGGCATGGCCATTGGGCAAGGGGGCATGACTCCTGTCTTTACTAAGACAGGAGTCATGAAATGGCGTCTGGGCGTCGTAAAAAAATGGCGCAAATCGGGTTGAGACGATTTTTTTGCCTCAACCTGACTTGCCCCATTTTAAGACGCCCTAACGTCATTTTTTCCCAACGCCGGTGCTGCCTGGTCTACGTGGTTTTTTTCCACGCAAACCAGGCAGCGCCGGTCTGCTTGCGCCGGCTAACGCCATTCCATAAATACGGCGCCCGCATGGCGCTTCAGAATGGCGTTAGACGGCGCAAAATTTTTTGACGCTAAACTGCGTTAGCGCAGTTTAGCGTCAAAAAGTATAAATATGGGCCATGGTTCGGATCTTCAGTGCACCCTTGCTGATGGAATTGGAGCATGATTGGTCATTGTCTTTTCTGCCACTTCTCTGGTGTGTACAACCAGTTTTCCGCTGCTTGTGGTGCCTCTTCGAACACCTACCCATGGTCTGTCTTGCTGTTGCACCGACATCTCCTGTGGACCACGAACTGCTGAGGTCCCTGATGAGGGTTCATACACGGTCATGCCCCTTGATGCTAAGGTTGCTCCGCGAGGCCACCTATGAGCCTTCCGTTCTAATGTCTACCATGAACAACGGCACTGCAGCGGATGACTTTACACTAGAGACCACTGCTCACTACTGTTCTGTGGATCCGTTTGTCCACCCAGCGCTCAATTTAACATTAGATGATGTGGATTAATTTTTGAGGTCCTTGGTTGGTGACTTCGATGACCCTCTTCGAGATCATGACTACAGCAAATAATTTGATGAATTGGCTTGCCCTTTCCCGATTAAAATTATGCATTCAAATTGACTTTGCTTTGGCACGCTGTGCTTGTCATGGTTAACATTAACATCTCTGTACGTATTTTAGCTGAACTGTTTTTACTCCCTTTTTAACGCATTTTAAAGAGTTTTTTTAGCTAATTTTTATGCTTTTAGCTATTTAGTTCAGAGCAATTTTAGCGTTTGGGTTCCTGTACCTTCATCATACCTGTTACGGCAATGGGGAGGATGTAGTGAATCCTAGTTTGTTTTAATGGGATAACAGGAGTTAGCTTAGCCTTTGGCTTGCAGACTTGTGCCCCCTAGTGACTTTTAACCTACTTAGATTGCTCTGTCTTAGCCCATTTAATTATTTAATTCATCTAAGATGACTGCCTTGTTTATAGTTAGGCCACTTGTTATGCTTTGCATTATCAGTGCCACGGCGCTAAGGCGTCAAGATCAAGTGACAAAGACAAACAAACAGTAGGTGTTCACACTTAGGGACTTTCCATCTCTATACTTTTGAGGGATTTGTTTATAATAATTGCCTCCCCAAGCATGTCTGTTATCTATTGTTTGGGAACACACTTATGTCAGGGGTCCTGGTAGATCTGCATAAAGGCATAGCCCTTTAGACAGATAATCAGAGTGATTCCGACCAGAGGGCATCGCCACCATCGCTGATATCGATGCTGCACGTCGTCTTGACGCTGACCCAGTCTTCATATCCCTGCGGAGTCTGAGATAGAGGCTTCATTCCAAGGTAACAAGGGTTGGGGGCTCCTCTTATGGACATGGCATTGGCAGATTAGGTTTAACAAACTCAGCTCTCCTTTAGGTAGGAGGTTTGGCCTATCATTTTAGGGTGTTAGGACATTTTACACATCTTATGTCTTTTATATGCTATTGCAAGATGGTGGGGATCCTTGTAATAATGACTCTTGTCTTCACAATTCTGTTTCTTGCACTGTTCATTATCCTAATCATTGCAGCCCATGCAACATATCGCAGATTACAGATGTGTTAAATAAAAACTATTAGAACTTTACTGCATCTTCGTTATTGCTTGTGTTTGGTTGAGACATGATGTATCTGTGAGAAAGGGGTAATCTTTGTTTAACCACAACACTCCCTGAGATATCTTATACTCGAGTCCATGCTGCCACAAATCACCTTTTACTATTTGTGTTTTTGGTGAGGTGCTGCTAGTGAGCCGGAAATGGTTGTGACGATAGTTGCGACTTGTTGTAGGTTAGGCATCGTCGCCTACAAACATAAGTACTGTCATCCTTAAACCAGCAGTCTTGCCCAGAGCAAGAGTCCAAACTACGACAAACTAACCCAGCCAGACATGGATTGTAACGCACAGAAGGATTTAAGTGCAGAGTAATGATAACTTTCCAAAAGTGGCATTTCTGAAATATTAATATTAAATCCAGCTGCACCAGTCAGCAGGATTTTGTATTACCATTCTGGCCATACTAAATATGACCTTGTTACTCCTTTTAGCTCAGAATCTACCACTCAAACAGTATATGAGGGTGGCCCTAATGTTAGCCTATGAAAGGAGCAGGCATCACAGCAGTGTAAAAACAAATTTAGGAGTTTTACACCACCAGGACAAATAAACTGCACAGGTACATGTCCTGCCTTTTATCTACATTGCACTCTGCCCTATGGGTTACATAGGGCCTACCTTAGGGGTGACCTATATATAGAACAAGGGGAGTTTAAGGCTTGGCAAGTACTTTTAAATGCCAAGTCAAAGTGGCAGTGAAACTGCACACACAGTCCTTGCAATGGCAGGCCTGAGGCATGGTTAAGAGGCTACTTATGTGGGTGGCACAATCAGTGCTGCAGGCCCACTAGTAGTATTTAACCTACAGGCCCTGGGCACATGCAATGCACTTTACTGGGGTCTTACAAGTAGATTAAATAAGCCAATTGGGTATGAACCAATGTCAGCATGTTTTAAGGGAGAGAGCAAATGCACTTTAGCACTGGATAGCAGTGGTAAAGTGCGCAGAGTCCTAAAACCAGCAAAAACAGTGTCCAAAAAGTGGAGGGAGGCAGGCAAAAAGATAGGGGTGACCACCCTAAGGCTGTCTGGTTTAACAATCTGCGTATGCCAGTATCTTGGTATCCCATCCATACATATTAACTGGTAAAATGGCTAAATTCTTTTCTAGCTGCCTAAGCAAGGGATCGATGTATAATGCAAACAGTAGTAGAGAGCACGGACATCTATGTCTGGTCCTCCGCCCATTTTGAATAATGTCAGATTCTCCTCTTATCTGCTGTAAGCGGGCATTCGGTTGCCTATAAATAACCTTAATTGCCTTCACAAACTTTTCTCTGAGTCTTCTCTAAAACAAAAACTCCCAATTATTCCTGTCAAAGGCGTTTTCAATCAATCAATCAGAGTTTTATAAAGTGCAGCTACTCACCCATTAGGGTCTCAAGGTGCTGGGGGGGTGTAGCGAGTACCGGAGGTATATTAAAATAGCCATGCCTTTAGTTCCTTCGTGAAGCTGGGGAGGGAGGTGGTTTGTCTAATGTAGATGGGTAGGGCGTTCCAGGTGGTGACGGCGAGGTAGGAGAAGGAGCGTCCTCCTGTTTTGTTTTTTTGGTTGCGGGGTACTTCTGTGAGAGAGAGCTGGGCTGAGCGTATGGCCTGTGGGGTAAGTGGAAGTTGAGTCACTGGTTAAGGTAAGCATGTCCGGTGTTGTGGAGGGCTTTGTGTGCGTAGATGAGGATTTTGAAAGTGATTCTTTTCTCAATGGGGAGCCAGTGCAGTGTGCGTAGGTGTTGTGAGACATGGCAGTGTTGGGGTACGTCGAGGATCAATCTGGCGGCGGCGTTCTAGATGTTTTGTAATTTGCGGGTCAGTTTTATGTTGATTCCGGCATAGAGTGTGTTGCCGTAGTCCAGTCTGCTGGTGATGAGGGCATGTGTGTTGGTCTTTCTATGCTCGAGGGGCATCGATTTGAAGGTCTTGCGTAGGAGGCGGAGAGTGCGGAAGCAAGTGTAGGTGACTGAGTTGATCTGATGGTCCATGCTGGGTTCGGGGTCCAGGATGATTCCGAGGTTGTGGGCTTGGCTGGCGGGGGTGGGTGGGTTTCCGAGGGTGCGTTGCCACCAGGAGTCTCTCCATACATTGGGTTGAGGGCCCAGGATGAGTACCTCAATCTTCTTTGTGTTGAGTTGAAGGCAGCTATCTCTCATCCCGTAGGCGACTGCTTTCATGCCCTCGTGGAAGTTGTGTCTGGCCTTGTCTGGTTCATTGGAGAGGGAGAGGATGAGTTGGGTGTCACCAGACTAGGAGATGATGTTTATTCCATAGCTTCTGATGATGGTGGCTAGCGGGCCATGTAGACGTTGAACAGCATGGGGCTGATTGAGGATCCTTGGGGCACTACGCAGGTGGTGGGTGTGGGTTCTGCAAGGAAGGGGGTGAGTCTCACTCCTTGCTTTCTGCCGGAGAGGAAAGATTGGATCCAGTTGAGGGCCGTGTCTCTAATGCCGGCTTTGTGGAGTCTTCTTATCAGGATGTGATGGGAGACTGTGTCGAACGCTGCAGAGAGATCAAGTACGATGAGTACCGCTGTCTCTCCCCTGTCCAGTAGGCAGCAGATGTTGCCTGTTGCGGACAGGAGGGCCTTTTTGGTACTGTGGTTTGACCTGAATCCGGATTGGGAGATGTGGAGGATGTTGTGGCTTTCTAAAAACGTGGTGAGTTGGCTGTTGACTTATTTTTCTATGACCTTCGTAGGAAATAGAAGTAGGGAGATGGGCCTGAAGTTTTTGAGGTCGGTGGGGTCAGCTGAGGGTTTCTTGAGGAGGGGTTTGATCTCGGCGTGTTTCCAGTCATTGGGGAAGGTGGCAGCCGCTAGTGAGCAGTTGATGGTGAGGCGGAACTTGGGGGCGATGGTGTCTGCAGCTCTGTTGAAGATGTGATGGGGACATGGGTCCGTGGGGGCCCCGGAGTGTATGGACTTCATGGTTTTCAGTGTATGTTCGGTGGAGAGTGGTGTCCTTGTGAAGATCGTGGGTTTGTTGGCATCGGTGGCTTGACGGGGGAGTTCTGCACGTTGTTTGTCCTTGTTGAAACTGTCGTAGATGGTCTTTATTTTGTGGTGGAAGTAGGTGTTGATTCTGTTGCATGGGTCCTGTGAGGGTGGGAGGTCTGTTGTCTCGTTGTTGGGTTGGGAGAACTCCTTGATGATGCTGAAGAGTTCTTCGCTGTTGTGTGCTTGTGAGGAGATCTTTTTCAGCCTTTTCAGCATCTAAAAGGGCCAATGCCATAGGTTTTTCTGCCACGCTTGTTGCTTCAAACAGTGCAATGACTCTTCTAATGTGGTTGGAAGTGTCCCTGCCAGAAACAAAACCATGCTGACTTTGTGTAACTAATTTCCTGATAATAGGAGACAAGAGAAAAGCAAAAATTTTAGAGTATAACTTAGAGTCACAGTTCATTAATGTGATCGGCCTATATAAGCCGGGATTTTGTGGTATTTTTCCCTTTTTCAGAGAAACTACTATTTTAGCGGTTGCCCAGGAGGGAGGAGCCTTGCTATCTTGTTGAATTTGAGTAAATAATTTGAACATCACAGGCAGCAATATAGATTTGAAATACTTCTAAAATTCTAGGGGGATTGCATCTGTCCCTACCGCTTTTCCAGCTAAAAGACCGCAAATTGCCTCCTCAAGTTCTTGTAACCTAATCTTGTCCCCAGTGCCTCTTGATCCTCCGTTGTGAAAATGCCTGACCCAGCTGAGCTTAGAAACCTATTGACTACTTCCACATCCACAGAGGGGGAGGCCTTTTAAAGTTCTGCATAATACCTGCAGAAGGCTTCCCTAATATCTTCAGGATTGGAGACAAGCCTTCCCTGCAGGTCTTTAATTTCTCTAATAATACCAGCCACTGCTTTTTGGCGAGCTCATATTGCCAATAGGTGACCCACCTTCTTGCTATATTCATAGGATTCAGCCCACTTTGAAAGATATTTTTCTGCTACTTTTTTTGCTGAGATTTCATTAATTGCTGCTTTGGCTATAGCAATTTTCTGTAGTTCAACCTTCCTATCTATGCTCCCATCGATAGTTAGGATGAGTTGATTTTCTGCCTCTTTCAGTTTAATGTGTGCTTCCTTAATCCAACTTTGGCATACTTCTGGTTATTGGCACTAAAACTAAAGGTTTCACCACGTATTCCTGCCTTCAAAGTATCACACAAAATCTCCAGCGGAGCAGACCCCTTATTAAATTCAAGAAATTCCCTCAGCCATATGCTCATATGGTGGAGGTATTCTGGATCATTCAAAAGCCCTCTCTCAAAGGTCCACTCCCTCCTATTACCTTTCAAACCCTTCACATTGATTTCCAAATCTAACCCATTATGATCTGACATGAACCGCGGGTATAATTCCATGTGAGCCCCTGTCAACAATTCGAGGGACTTGAAAAAATAATATTATCAGGCCATATTCATTTGTGAAGCTGAATAATACATGTATCCTGTGTCTGGTGCACACAGATTTACTTATTCTAGGATACGTCCTTGATAGCTATTAGAGTTAATCTCACTTAGGTCTTTCAAGCCATCCAAAGAACCATTAAAGTTCCGATCTCCACACACTATATATGGGGCCGGCCATTCGGCCAATTCAGCCGACAAAAAATCTAATACTGATGAATCATCCATCACTGAATTGTAAAGGGAGCATAAAGTAAACCCTCCTTGACTATGTTGACATTCTACTGCGGCACATCTTCCATACTTATCTGCCACTTGTCGCACAAACTCTTATTTGCTATTACTAGCTAACATTGCCACCCCCTTGGTCTTGACATTCTGTTCCGTGCATATCACAATCCTCATCCCAAGGGAATCTAAGATAGATATTTTACCATACTTTATATGCGTTTCCTGTAAACAATATATATCCACCCTTAACATTTTCATTTGTTCAGCAATTCCAGGCCTCTTCTGGGAATTATCTAGCCCACGGATATTTATAGAAGCAATTAGCATTTTAGTCATTTGCCCACCATTTTTTCACACGTTATCCTTGGGCTTATGCAGTTGTCGATGGTTACCTGCATTTCACTCTTCCTAACAACCAGTCTTTTACGACTTATATTGTGCCTCAACATACTTAATGCCTTATCTTTCTCCCCCTGTCCCATAATAGCACCCTCCCTCATCCTCTGCCACCTCCTGTTCCCATTCATCTGCTTTTCACCCACAGCCTGAGCCCGACCATCCCTAGTTCACCCTCCCTCCCATCCCTCTGTGCCTCTCCCAGCGGTTCCTTCACCCCTCTGTTCCCCCCTCCACCACAACGCTCCCCACCCCCCCATCAATGGAGCAATAACACCCAACTGAGTTCCACCACATGTCCCCGTCATCAGAACACGTTCAAACCATGGTCCATAGTAATTAATACACATTCTCGCTGCCTGTTAATGTCCTTTCTGTCCCTACTCAAGTTTTTTGCAAATTTTCCTGCTTCAATTCACTCAAATATTCCTTTGCCTGGATCTCTGAGGTAAATACTCTAATTTTTCCTTTGATTATAATTTTTAACTGTGTTGGAGCTAACAAAAAAGCCTCCCCCCCAGCATCCTGGTACGGCTTAATCAGTTGTCGTAGCCTTCATCTGTGCTCTAGGGTCACATGGCAAAAGTCTGGTCGCGTAAAAAAAGTGAGATTGTCAATACATCGAGGGGCAACCAGTTGGTTCTTTTTGAAAGTAGCTTGTCTTAGCAGATAGTTGCCAAAGAAAACCAGCATGGCTCTTGGGTGTTTGGGTTCCGGAGTGTACTCTTTTTGACGGACTGAAGAAAATGTATGAACTCTTTGTATTTCCACCTCCCAATCCCATTTCATAAGTTCTGGGAAGGTCTTATGTAAGAGATTGATCATAAATGCCCTTATATCATTTCCCTCCACCCCTTCCTCTATGCCACAGAAGCATAGGTTGTTCCTCCTCTGTTGATTTTTGGCGTCTTCCAATTCCCACATGATGTTGGTTAGTTGCCCCATGCGTTTCTGCCTGCTCCTTCAGTCACTTGGTTTCTGTCTCTCTTGTGGAGCTTCTGCTCTCTATTGTGTTGAATTTTTCCTCAATTTCCCCGCAGGTTTTTGCCACTTTCCGTACCGAGGCCTGCAGTTGTTTGGTAGCCATTTGTGTTGTCCAACTCTCCATCCGCGTTTCAGTTTGTAGTTCTTTTATTGCACCATATTACAGTTGCAACATGGTTTTATCTATACTGCCTGCATTGCCAATGGGATACTCCATACTATTTTCTCCTGTTACCTCAATGGGAGATAAGATAGTTTCTGGGCCCCTCTGATGGCTAGAAAGTCTGATCCCTGAATAATCCCATTTGAGATCCACAGCACACCATTCCAAATTGCCAACTCCAGTAGGCAACCCAGTTCTTGGCTTTGTGCGCCTCATTTGTCGTTGTTGTTGCTTTACTGGTGGGCCTGTATAAGATGATAAACTCTCAGAACCAGTTGAAATGCTTCCTTTCTCATCGCTTGGAATACAGCCACTACTAATAGCCACTGAGGCCCTCATTCTGACCCTGGCGGTCAAAGACCGCCAGGGCGGAGGACCACGGGAGCACCGCCGACAGGCCGGCGGTGCTCCAATGGGGATCGGACCGGCACCACTGGCGGGCTCCCGCCAGTGTACCGCCGCCCCATTGAATCCTCCACGGCGGCGCAGCTTGCTGCACCGCCGCGGGGATTCCGACCCCCCCTACCGCCATCCAGATCCCGGCTGTCCGACCGCCGGGATCCGGATGGCGGTAGGGGGGGTCGCGGGGCCCCTGGGGGCCCCTGCAGTGCCCATGCCACTGGCATGGGCATTGCAGGGGCCCCCGTAAGAGGGCCCCTACATGTATTTCACTGTCTGCTGCGCAGACAGTGAAATACGCGACGGGTGCAACTGCACCCGTCGCACAGCTTCCACTCCGCCGGCTCGATTCCGAGCCGGCTTCATCGTGGAAGCCTCTTTCCCGCTGGGCTGGCGGGCGGTCTGAAGGCGACCGCCCGCCAGCCCAGCGGGAAAGTCAGAATTACCGCCGCGGTCTTTCGACCGCGGAACGGTAACCTGACGGCGGGACTTTGGCGGGCGGCCTCCGCCGCCCGCCAAGGTCAGAATGAGGGCCTGAGTCTTCAGTTAAAGAACAGAACTTCACAACACCATCTTTGGACCAGTCTGTACTCTTCCTGCCTCACCTGCTCTGTCTTATCTTGTCTCCATGACCTTCTGTGGCCTGGCCATCGCCCGGACTTAACTACTTCCTATTACCATGTGGAAGGTAGTAATGGTAGAGAGCTGCACCTCCTAGATGAGTCCAATCCTACATATGAATAAGTCCAATAAAAGTGGTGCTCGACGGCCAATTGCCCTACTACCCAAAGGCAAGACATTTTAGTTATTTATGTACATGTAAACATCTAAGCCCACAGCACTCAAAGCACAAATATTTACAAACACAATATCGAAGTCTGATGAAAAAAGTCCGTCTGTGAATAGTACTGTAATCTTCTTTTTGTTACAGTAAAGTGTTTATTTGGATCAGCAATTGCTCCGCATAGTCGTATCAGTCATAGGCAATGTACCGTAATAGCCTTGGATCCTACATATATTCATACACAGCCAACATGTGTTTCGTCACACAGTGACTTTTTCAAGGCTGTAAAATATAACATAAATAAGTGTTTACAATATTAGTACATAAAGAAAAGAGCACTCAGACATCACAGAAGTGAAAGAGCGTGCAGTAGTGGGATGTGACGCCGTGTAGAAGTGTAAAATGAGTCACATATATAGATCATCGAAAAAGGGAAAAGATAAGTACCTCAAGAATGGTTCTAGTTGACATTTCCAACAACACCCAAGGCGTGAGATAGAGGGGCATTGGGTGAATTGAATAGAAATAGATGCAAACCCTATATTGTGTCGAAAATAAGGAAAAATTATGTTACGGCTCTGTTGATCAAATAGATAAACGACTCTTGGCAAAGACAGGTATTATGAAAAAGCTGAGAAATGGGGCAGCCATTCATAATGAGAGCGAAGCCCCTCATATAAGATACGCTGGGATACTAGAGTTCTACTTGGGTCTAGTCCTGGTATCCAATAAGTCGTTATGGGAAACCACAGAATTTGAAAGATTATATTTGTCAGTAGATACTCACGAACAGGGAGGTCCAAGAAGCGTGTTTAGGAAGCTAGACATATTCCTAAAATACAATATGTGAATGTGTAAAGTATCAGGATTGGGGAGACAAGAGTTAAAGCATGTATCTAGTAAGACGTTTTAAGAAACCACATCATTTGAAAGATTATATTTGTCAGTAAATAATCATGAACAGGGAGGTCCAAGAAGCGTGTTTAGGAAGCTAGACGTATTCCAAAATTACGATTTTGTGAATGTGTAAAATATCAGGGTTGGGGAGACAAGGGTTAAAGCATGTAAAATGAAGAGTATTAAACAAATGAAGTTGTTAAAGCAACAGTCGAAAGTGGATTAGTATATTGTGTCAGTGGGTCCCATATCATGAAACAATATTTACATACCACAAAAGCAGTAATATACGGATGGATGTTAGTTTAAATAATGTAGAGCCTGAATCAAACTTTTGTTAGATAGAGAAACATATCTAAGTCAAAAATACATTTAGTTCCCTATCAATATTCAAGCCTTTTTCGACAGCCTGTAGTTTAAGTATCCATTTAACTGCACATATTCTCAGTTCCTTGGTCCTGTCTCCTAATCTAGGGTGGCAGATGACTTGGGTAATACCATGGAGTCTGATATTTAGAATGTCTGATTCATCATGTTGTAAGTTGAAATGTACTTCTAAAGGATAGTTAGAATTATAGTTCCTGATGGATCTGATATGTTACTGAATATGTTCCCTCAGTGGAAGAATGGTGCTTCCCGCATATATCAGTCCACATATACACACTATGCAGTATACCGTGTATTTTGTATTGCAGTTAATGAATTATCTGATATGATAGGTTTCACATGTATTTTCTGAAAATGTCAAAGTTCTGTTGAGTGCAAAGTAACATGTAACGCAGCCTCCACATTTATAAAAGCCTTTAGGTTTGGTGGGTAACCACATCTGAGAATTAGTTTGTGTGGGAGGTGCAACGTAACTGGAGCAGAGTATGTTCCTCAAAGTTCGCCCTCTACTGTGTGTAATAGATGGTGTTTTGCCTAGTATTGTGCCAAACCAGAATCTAGGAGTAACAAATGCCAATGTTTTCTAAGTATTCAATAAACTGATATGCTAGCTGGACTGTATCTGGTAATGAATGAGATATCCTTCCTTTTGGTGTTTTTAGATTCTTTATTTCCCCGGATAAGCAGGGTACTGAGTAGTTTGGATGTTATCCCTTTCCTGGCCACGGAAATTATTTGATCTGAGTAACCTCTGTTGTGGAAACGTTGTACCAATAGGTCCATTTCTTGTGAGAAAACCTCATTTTCACTACAGTTAAGTCTAGTTCTTATTATTTCTCCATATGGGATTGCCTTAATCTGAGCACTTGGATGTGTGCTAAGTGTATGTAGAATGGAGTTCTACGCAGCAGGTTTCCTATATATTTCTGAAAGAATCTTGTTAATAGCTGCGTATAGTATGACATCTAGGAATTCAATTTGGTCGACCTTCGATTTGACACCATCTCTTTCTCCGGCCTCTCTCCAACATCCAAGTAACCCACCGACCACTCTGACCAGTTTTCACTCGATATTTCCCTTATTGTCGAGCACACATGATTCGTCACTCTTGCTACCAGGCAAAGTATGCGTCTTGTTGGGAGGATCAGCTTCCATAACCTGCTGCCTGAAGGGCCGTACCTGAGCCTCCCCTTGTGATGCCCCTCTCGTAGCATGGCACCAGCCTTGGTTGTTTTCTGGAATTAGAACCCAGAGAGGCTCTCGCGTAAGCATTGAGACTCCCGGAGTCCTCTCCTCGTTTTTGCCCATATCGGGGTGGTGCGGCGACTCTGCAGTTCTGCGTCGACCAGCCTGTGCTCAGAGAAGTGAGCACTCACACACACGTCGCTGGTGGGTGGGGCCGGCCCAGCGGGGATCTCCAAATAGACACCGCGGGAACTCCGCCGCATTGGTGGCCGCGCAGCAGTTTCAACTTGGCGGGCGGCGCGTGCCGGCCGCCAAAGTTGAAATGAGGGCCATAATCTATTTTAGATTGAAGTACATGTCGAGTCAATGATTTACTGAGAAAAAGATGCTCGACTGTGTGTGATGTGGGGCTAAATAAAAAGCATTTTCCTGGAGATTTGGATGGCATAATCTCCAAATGTCAGCAAATGATTTATGTTGGCCGGTGGATTTGAATTGTGAGTGCATTTTTGGATGAGTAAACTTGACTGTTGAATTTCTATCTAATATATGATCTTGGATTTGATTGCAGTCAACACCAAAGATAATCATCAGTACATGAAAGAAATTTGTCAGAAATGATGGTACAAAAAGGTATTGTCAATCTAGAGTGGACCATATATGTTAAAAATAGTTAATGGTATTTTATCAACAAAAAGTTAAACAACAATCCATTGACCTTCACAATCAGTCTCTATGTTAATAACTGTACCACTTAACTTTTTATGACAAACAATCATTTTGTTTTCCTAGAGCATGGGAAGTAAATACATTACTTACCCAACATCTCTTCAGCTTGATAACCTCAGGTTCAGAAAGGTGTGTTTCTCGAAGTAAAGCAATATCTGTTTTGAGTTTAACTGAACAAGATAACACCCTCTGCCTTGAAATAGGGTTACCTGACCCTTTAATATTCCATGTGGTAAACTGTAGTGAATTTTTGGAACAGTAACATGCATAATTAATATGCCTACAGTAATAAGAATAAGAAGAATAAGAATAAGAATCGAGTATTGGAGGGAATCAAAGTATTGTTTAGTAAGAAAAGAGAGGGGAAATGGGTGGAAGGATAGAAGACATGAAGGAAGAAAAAGCAAAGTGTAGCTATAGAATAAAACATTAGTAAAGAGATAACAAAACAGAGAACGAAAAGACAATACAAGCCATACAAATGACGACTGTGGAACATACCTACAAAACACAAAATGAGAGGAAGGGTGGCAAAACCAGAAGGCGATGGTGACTCACTCAAACTCCATAGGACGGTAGGGTAACCTTGACTTGAGTGAAGACATCCCATAAAATTAAGACTTCACAGGAACATGAGGAGAAAATATATACCTGTTTCATAAGAAAAAGACAATTTAAAATTAATATTTGATCTATCATGATAAAATCTATATAGAAATTCAATATAAAACAACCCGATTTGTCAATTACTGCTGAAAAGAAAACAGGTAGTAGAAACAAAATGATATTCAGTTGGTTATTGAAGTGCTCCATGTTGCTGGCAAAAACATTTAAGTGCGGCATGATCTTTGTAAGTGGTAGTTTTTTCTTTGTATGTCACTTTAAATAGGCTTGGATGAATGAGACCGAATTGAGCATTCATAGCTCTCAACTGAGGGTGCATGTCCAGGAATTGTTTGACGATCGGCAGTAACTTTGGCCACAACCTGAGAGAAGAACAATCTGTGGCCAGCCCAGAGAATATTTTTTTTTACATTGGTCGGTGACATAACATGTTGCAAGTTGGTATATTGAAGGAAGAATAAAATAACTCCTTGTGGTTTTGTGGAAGCTTTGGGGCCAAACCTATGAGCTTTTTGTATGTTCAGAGATGTGGTATTAGACATATCAAGAAGTTTTGGAAAAAAAGTCTGGAAATAGACAGGTTCGAGCCTTCGCTGTTCTCTGGAAATCCATATATGCGCAGGTTATTCCTGTGGTTCCCATTTTCAAGATTCCCTGCGTGATTCTTGAGGAGAGAGATTTCCTAATCCAGACAAGAAATACGCGAAGTTTGGAGCTGAAAACCTTCTGTTTTTTGTCCGACCATTAAGACACATGATTCCAGACAAGTTACAATGTTTTATTAATCTCTTCCATAAAGGGTTTCAATGCTTGAATCTCCTTGAGGATCACATCCATAGATGCCGGTGTGGATTTGACTGGAGAGGGAGGATCTGTTTAAGGCATTTTGTTAGGTCCCATCAGTAGCTTACTTAACGAGGACATTTTGGGGATGGTACCTGAATGAGACTCAACCTTTTGTGAAGTAGTGTCAAATATATTGTTGTGAGTAGATTAGCGTTGCTGGCGGTACCTGAGAGCTTAAGCTTCCTTATTTTACCCATATATAGTGAAGTTACAGGATGGTGTTAATTCTACACAAAAGGCCTGATTCTAACTTTGGAGGACGGTGTTAAACCGTCCCAAAAGTGGCGGATATACCACCTACCGTATTACGAGTCCATTATATCCTATGGAACTCGTAATACGGTAGGTGGTATATCCGCCACTTTTGGGACGGTTTAACACCGTCCTCCAAAGTTAGAATCAGGCCCAAAGTTTGTAATAAATACACTTGAGGAGTATGCTAGAAATTGAAAACTGGCTCAAAACTTGATGCTGCATGAGGATAGACACCCGCCAATTACAAAATGGTGGGAGCAACCTTTTTTTGTGAGAAACTCCCCTGGGACTGGCTGCACTTGAATGGAAGGGGTTTGGAGCTTGCAGTTTGTTCCAGCTACACACTGGGACCAAAAGAGTAGACTCATGGCTGTCTCCTTAGGAATGTGAGTGTTGGAGCAGACCTGTGAGTGGCAGAGGTTCCCGCATCCGTTAGAGCTCAACACAGTGCTGCCATCTTGGATGGAGCCAAAACCACACCAGTCCAATCTACCCCACTCTATCCCCACTCTACCTCAATCCACTTTACCCCATTCTCCTTATCCCAATGCGCCACATTCTAACCATCTCTACCCTACGTTATCATCCCTCCACCCCAATTGAGCCCTCTTCAGCCTACCCCACTCAATCCCAATCTACCCCACTCTAATGTACCACAATCTACTCTACTCCAATTGACCCCTCTTTGTCCCAATCCACCTCAATCCACTCTTCCCCAATCCATCCCAGTCCGCTTTATCCTAAACTAACACTCCAATCTAACGCAATCTAAATTAATCCAATCTACCCCATTACAATCTACCACTCATACATGTACATGTAAACAGCTAAGCCCACAGCACTCAAAGCACAAATATTTACAAACACAATATCGAAGTCTGATGAAAAAAGTCCATCTGTGAATAGTACTGTAATCTTCTTTGTGTTCCAGTAAGGTGTTTATTTGGATCAGCAATTGCTCTGCATAGTCCTATCAGTCATAGGCAATGTACAGTAATAGCCTTGGATCCTACATATATTCATACACAGCCAACATGTGTTTCGTCACCCAGTGACTTTTTCAAGGCTGTAAAATATAACATAAATAAGTGTTTACAATATTAGTACATAAAGAAAAGAGCACTCAGACATCACAGAAGTGAAAGAGCGTGCAGTAGTGGGATGTTACGCTGTGTAGAAGTGTAAAATGAGTCACATATATAGATCATCGAAAAAGGGAAAAGATAAGTACCTCAAGAATGGTTCTAGTTCACATTTCCAACAACACCCAAGGCGTGAGATAGAGGGGCATGGGGTGAATTGAATAGAAATAGATGCAAACCCTATATTGTGTCGAAAATAAGGAACAATTATGTTACGGCTCTGTTGATCAAATAGATAAACGACTCTTGGCAAAGACAGGTATTATGAAGAAGCTGAGAAATGGGGCAGCCATTCATAATGAAAGCGAAGCACCTCATATAAGATACGCTGGGATACTAGAGTTCTACTTGGGTCTAGTCCTGGTATCCAATTAGTCGTTATGGGAAACCACAGAATTTGAAAGATTATATTTGTCAGTAGATACTCACGACCAGGGAGGTCCAAGAAGCGTGTTTAGGAAGCTAGACATATTCCTAAAATACAATATGTGAATGTGTAAAGTATCAGGATTGGGGAGACAAGAGTTAAAGCATGTATCTAGTAAGACGTTTTAAGAAACCACATCATTTGAAAGATTATATTTGTCAGTAAATAATCATGAACAGGGAGGTCCAAGAAGCGTGTTTAGGAAGCTAGACGTATTCCAAAATTACGATTTTGTGAATGTGTAAAATATCAGGGTTGGGAAGACAAGGGTTAAATCATGTAAAATGAAGAGTATTAAACACATGAAGTTGTTAAAGCGACAGTCGACAGCGGATTAGTATATTGTGTCAGTGGGTCCCATATCATGAAACAATATTTACATACCACAAAAGCAGTAATATTCGGATGGATGTTAGTTTAAATAATGTAGAGCCTGAATCAAACTTTTGTTAGATAGAGAAACATATCTAAGTAAAAAATACATGTAGTTCCCTATCAATATTCAAGCCTTTTTCAACAGCCTGTAGTTTAAGTATCCATTTAGCTGCACATATTCTCAGTTCCTTGGTCCTGTCACCTAATCTAGGGTGGCAGATGACTTGGGTAATACCATGGAGTCTGATATTTAGAATGTCTGATTCATCATGTTGTAAGTTGAAATGTACTTCTAAAGGATAGTTAGAATTATAGTTCCTGATGGATCTGATATGTTACTGAATATGTTCCCTCAGTGGAAGAATGGTGCTTCCCGCATATATCAGTCCACATATACACACTATGCAGTATACCGTGTATTTTGTATTGCAGTTAATGAATTGTCTGATATGATAGGTTTCACATGTATTTTCTGAAAATGTCAAAGTTCTGTTGAGTGCAAAGTAACATGTAACGCAGCCTCCACATTTATAAAAGCCTTTAGGTTTGGTGGGTAACCACATCTGAGAATTAGTTTGTGTGGGAGGTGCAACGTAACTGGAGCAGAGTATGTTCCTCTCAGTTTGCCCTCTACTGTGTGTAATAGATGGTGTTTTGCCTAGTATTGTGCCAAGACCAGAATCTAGGAGTAACAAATGCCAATGTTTTCTAAGTATTCAATAAACTGATGTGCTAGCTGGACTGTATCTGGTAATGAATGAGATATCCTTCCTTTTGGTGTTTTTAGATTTTTTATTTCCCCGGATAAGCAGGGTACTGAGTAGTTTGGATGTTATCCCTTTCCTGGCCACGGAAATTATTTGATCTGAGTAACCTCTGTTGTGGAAACGTTGTACCAATAGGTCCATTTCTTGTGAGAAAACCTCATTTTCACTACAGTTAAGTCTAGTTCTTATTATTTCTCCATATGGGATTGCCTTAATCTGAGCACTTGGATGTGTGCTAAGTGTATGTAGAATGGAGTTATACGCAGCAGGTTTCCTACATATTTCTGAAAGAATCTTGTTAATAGCTGCGGATAGTATGACATCTAGGAATTCAATTTGGTCGACCTTCGATTTGACACCATCTCTTTCTCCGGCCTCTCTCCAACATCCAAGTAACCCACCGACCACTCTGACCAGTTTTCACTCGATATTTCCCTTATTGTCGAGCACACATGATTCGTCACTCTTGCTACCAGGCAAAGTATGCGTCTTGTTGGGAGGATCAGCTTCCATAACCTGCTGCCTGAAGGGCCGTACCTGAGCCTCCCCTTGTGATGCCCCTCTCGTAGCATGGCACCAGCCTTGGTTGTTTTCTGGAATTAGAACCCAGAGAGGCTCTCGCGTAAGCATTGAGACTCCCGGAATCCTCTCCTCGTTTTTGCCCATATCGGGGTGGTGCGGCGACTCTGCAGTTCTGCGTCGACCAGCCTGTGCTCAGAGAAGTGAGCACTCACACGCACGTCGCTGGTGGGTGGAGCCGGCCCAGCAGGGATCTCCAAATAGACACCGCAGGAACTCTGCCGCATTGGTGGCCGCGCAGCAGTTTCAACTTGGCGGGCGGCGCGTGCCGGCCGCCAAAGTTGAAATGAGGGCCATAATCTATTTTAGATTGAAGTACATGTCGAGTCAATGATTTACTGAGAAAATGATGCTCGACTGTGTGTGATGTGGGGCTAAATAAAAAGCATTTTCCTGGAGATCTGGATGGCATAATCTCCAAATGTCAGCAAATGATTTATGTTGGCCGGTGGATTTGAATTGTGAGTGCATTTTAGGATGAGTAAACTTGACTGTTGAATTTCTATCTAATATATGATCTTGGATTCGATTGCAGTCAACACCAAAGATAATCATCAGTACATGAAATAAATTTGTCAGAAATGATGGTCCAAAAAGGTATTGTCAATCTAGAGTGGACCATATATGTTAAAAATAGTTAATGGTATTTTATCAACAAAAAGTTTAACAACAATCCATTGACCTTCATAATCAGTCTCTATGTTAATAACTGTACCATTTAACTTTTTATGACAAAGAATCATTTTGTTTTCCTAGAGCATGGGAAGTAAATACATTACTTACCCAACATCTCTTCAGCTTGATAACCTCAGGTTCAGAAAGGTGTGTTTCCTGAAGTAAAGCAATATCTGTTTTGAGTTTAACTGAACAAGATAACACCCTCTGCCTTGAAATAGGGTTACCTGACCCTTTAATATTCCATGTGGTAAACTGTAGTGAATTTTTGGAACAGTAACATGCATAATTAATATGCCTACAGTAATAAGAATAAGAAGAATAAGAATAAGAATCGAGTATTGGAGGGAATCAAAGTATTGTTTAGTAAGAAAAGAGAGGGGAAATGGGTGGAAGGATGGAAGACATGAAGGAAGAAAAAGCAAAGTGTAGCTATAGAATGAAACATTAGTAAAGAGATAACAAAACAGAGACCGAAAAGACAATACAAGACATACAAATGACGACTGTGGAACATACCTACAAAACACAAAATGAGAGGAAGGGTGGCAAAACCAGAAGGCGATGGTGACTCACTCAAACTCCATAGGACGGTAGGGTAACCTTGACTTGAGTGAAGACATCTCATAAAATTAAGACTTCACAGGAACATGAGGAGAAAATATATACCTGTTTCATAAGAAAAAGACAATTCAAAATTAATATTTGATCTATCATGATAAAATCTATATAGAAATTCAATATAAAACAACCCGATTTGTCAATTACTGCTGAAAAGAAAACAGGTAGTAGAAACAAAATGATATTCAGGTGGTTATTGAAGTGCTCCATGTTGCTGGCAAAAACACTTAAGTGTGGCACGATCTTTGTAAGTGGTAGTTTTTTCTTTGTATGTCACTTTAAATAGGCTTGGATGAATGAGACCAAATTGAGCATTCATAGATCTCAACTGAGGGTGCATGTCCAGGAATTGTTTGACGATCGGCAGTAACTTTGGCCACAACCTGAGAGAAGAACAATCTGTGGCCAGCCCAGAGAACATTTTTTTTACATTGGTCGGTGACATAACATGTTGCAAGTTGGTATATTGAAGGAAGAATAAAATAACTCCTTGTGGTTTTGTGGAAGCTCTGGGGCCAAACCTATGAGCTTTTTGTATGTTCAGAGACGTGGTATTAGACATATCAAGAAGTTTTGGAAAAAAAGTCTGGAAATAGACAGGTTCAAGCCTTCGCTGTTCTCTGGAAATCCATATATGCGCAGGTTGTTCCTGTGGTTCCCATTTTCAAGATTCCCTGTGTGATTCTTGAGGAGAGAGATTTCCTAATCCAGACAAGAGATACGCGAAGTTTGGAGCTGAAAACCTTCTGGTTTTTGTCCGACCATTAAGACACTGTGCTGCTTTACTCTTCAGAATATCAAAACTATGCACTTCAGGATATTTTAAGGCACAATGTAAAGCAATCACTCTCAAACACCTTCGTAAGTAGAATAATCAAGTTTATTTAAGGGGCAAGTTCTCAGCTAGCAAAACTAAACCACACTAATATATATATATATACATCAGGAGAATAACATGAGAATAATGATAAAGATATAAGCACTCTGTGAATAATTGCAAGAGTAAGTGCATATAATACGAGCACACACAATATACCTCAATGCTCAATAGCATGAAAATGACTGCAAGAGTAAGTGCATATTACGCGCGCACACACAATATACTTCAATGCTCAATAGCATGAAAATGACTGCAAGAATAAGTACACATTACGCGCGCACACACAATACACTTAATAAATTGAAAAGCTTCACCGAAAAGAGCGTCTGCATCCCTCCGCCGTACACAAAGCTGGGGAACCCAAATCAGCTGACACAGGGAGCCTCTGTTCGGGACAATCAGTCCTCCTGGCATTGCGTCCAACCCAGAAGAGAGTTCCTAAACCAGCCCATCCAGGCCCCCAACTTTTATAGTATTTACTAACGCCCAGGAGTCTTTTCTAGAAAAAGACCCCCTCCTTTACAAATTGTGCAATCGGCGTTACCTTGTTCACCCTTCGAGACGTCTCCTCAGAACGGGCCAAGTTCCCAGGAGAGGACTCCAAGGTGAAGCTTGCATTCCTCCTTGTGTACAGGCGCATCCCCCTGTTGTTCTAACTGATAGCTCATAGAATGTAAATAGCGCCCTTCGTACCAGGCAGATGGAGCGAAGTTGAGCAGAAAAACACCCCATCCTTCAGCTTGCCAAAGCTTGTGGAAAAACACAGAACAGTGCCTTACGCACCGAACCAGACTCGACAAAATGGAGTCGTGAACCAAAATGGAAGCGAAGGCCAATGAAAGCAGAGGCCAATGGTCCACACTCTGCACCACTGTTTACCTTGCACGTAGTGCTGCCGCATGCACGTAGTGTATGTAGCAATACATTTACGTAGTGTATGTAGCAATACATCTCCACCCTTGGACCATTTGGCCAACTTACAACTAAGTATATCCTATAAGCTGAAATGGCAATGCTCTTGGGCGAAACTGAGATAGAAGGTTAGGCACACACTGAATACAACAACATAATGAAATTAAAATAACTGTTATGATAATGATTACACCAAAGATATAACGCAGTTGGCCTAAATTAGGCAGCCATCCAAAAGCCCAATCCCACCACCCCTTGTCAACATCCTGCTGCACCCCCTTCACCAACTTATGCAGGGCCTCTATGTGGGAGTTGATTGATATGGAGTGGTCGGATAAATTGAAGCAACATAATCCTTCAAAATCACTGCAGCCATGGTTGTGTTTAAGCAGTAAATAATCAATAGCAGCGCGATTCTGCAAAGCAGCTCTTCTAATTCCCTGTACATCTAATAACAGCTCAGCTAAGGCAGCTGATGTATAGTTAATATTCTTGACTACTAAACATGCAAGTTTATTAATAACTCTGGTATTATATACTGCAAGTCCTGGCACCCCTACGATAGAACCAGCTAAACTAACATATTCTGTTTTGGACAGCAATGAAATTTCAGAATCACAGTCCGTAGGTAATTGAATAGTGTCTCTGGTATAGCGAGGGTGTAGAGCAGTATCCATAGGAAACATGAGAAAGCCTAAGCGTGACCAGGCACAAGGCCCTCCGGTTAGATTGGCTGGAATATAAGTAAAAGAAAGATTACCACAAGAAAAGAGCCAACCTTTAGGCAACTTAACATTTTGAATGTGGCTGGCAGCAGGCACCACATGTTGGCAAAACATTGAATTATTTACATTCAAACAGGTTAGGTCAGTCCGTGAGTGGCACAACGTCCGTTGTGCAGCAGTTAAATTTTTGTCTCTTTTCTCCAATTTGAGCTGAGCACATTTGCCTATTTTCATAGGATCACAGGTCAATGAATAGCACACATCCCCACTTGAGATGTTAAACGTGAGTATAGATGTCATGTTCCTCCACAACCGCCTGCCCACCTCCGGGCAATGACGGCAGTACTCATAGAGTGACAGATGGGAGCGAACGTCACTCACATCCACCATTCCATCCTGGTTTGTATTGTTAAAGATGTGTAATAATACAGCAGCAGGAGTGGGCACTGCCACTAGACAAGTGGTAATCAAATCTTGAACGCTTTGCATGTTACTCATACAGAAGTGAGATATATTCAGCACTTCCTGCGCTAGATGAATCCAAACATTGTTCGGTTGATGCAGCAGCGTTGGCATCTGCGGCTGACGGTTGAATTTTTGGGCTATGAGCCCCTCCCGCTCCCCGGTGGAGTCTCCCGAACGGGCTCCATACACCACACTCATGGCACAGGCACTCCACAGGATGATCTGAAAAGAACAAAGGACAAAACACGTATTATCATTCTCGCAGATAGCATTTGTCAGCGGGAACATGTTCCCATTTGTCTTGACCAGGTCGCATAACTACCAGGACATTGTCTGGTCCAGTGGCGATGACATCAGCGGGTTGAGGAGGGTTATTTGGGGATTCAATCCACACTTTGGCCCCTGGGTTCTTGTCAGTAGATCCGAACCCTCCTTTGCCTCTCACAGTGAGAAGAGCTGGGGCGCTCCCCTTCTTAACAACACCTCCATAAACCGGCATAATGACAATTTGGGCAACGCGATCACCAGGTTGGACCACTAGGTCTGTGTCACCACTGTTCAAGAGAATGACTTTCAACTCGCCTTGGTAGTCTGCATCTATCACGCCTCCTAAAACTTGGATGCCCCTCAAGGCAAGCCCAGATCGAGGGGCAATCAGACCGTAATGTTCAGGGGGAATCTGAATTCCCACCCCAGTTTCAATCAGAGTGATGTCTCTAGGTTTCAATCGATGCATGTGTAAAGCATGTAAGTCAAGTCCTGCAGATTCTGGTGTAGCTCGATATGGGGCCAAAGCTCCTGGAGCTGTTTCCCAATACATAATGGTATTGCTCGTTGTAAACGGATTAATCTGTAAAGCAGGCGTCAGCATTCTCATGAGAGGTGTCTCGGCATTTGTTAGGGGTCGGTTGTTCAAAATTTGCAAAGCATCATACAAATTATCCCTCCACCCCTTCAGTGTCCCATCATTCAGTTTACGCAATTGTTCTTTCAGCAACCCATTCATTCTCTCAATCAGTCCCGCTGCTTGTGGGTAGTAAGGTATGTGAAAAATCCACTCAATATTGCGTTGTGCACAATAGTCCTGCACTAGTCTGCCCTTGAAGTGGCTGGCGTTATCACTTTGAATCTGGAGTGGCACTCCATAGTACAGAATCAACAGATCTAGTGTTTTCAGGGTGCTCTGCTGAGTTGCGCGCTTGCAGGGAAAGGCTATGAGATAACCAGAGTAAGTGTCTACCACAGTGCAGGCATACTGACACCCTCTGCTCACTGGCATTGGTCCAATGTAATCAATCTGCCAAATCTGTCCTGGCAATTTACCTCTACCTAGCTGGCCTCTCACCACCTGTGGGACCGGTCTGTGCTGTGCATGCTGACAAATGGGACATTCAATGATCGCTGTTTTAATCAAATCTAGGGGAAGATGCATCCCTCTAATCTCAGCCCACCTGTGAGTAGCCTTTTTTCCAAGATGTCCGCATTTCTGGTGTGCCCATTTAGCCATTCCCACCAAATCAGAACTCTGCGCCTCCACTTCAGCCTCTTGAATCTTGGCTCGATCGTCTGCAAGACAATTGAACCATCGGTCTAATGAATCAGTTGGACAGTGAGCGTCCACATGATAGACAGTCACGGTGCTTTGAGGTAACATTTCCCAGATCTCCTGCCATAACTCCTTCCCCCATACCTCTTTGTTATGGATTTTGTACTGATGTGCATGCCACGTGGGAAGCCAAGTAGCTAACCCATTGGCGGTAGACCAGGAATCTGTATAAATGTGACATTTTCCGGGTAGCTCCTGTTTTAAAGCCTGATACACGGCATAAAGCTCTGCATACTGGCTACTTTTTCCCTGTCCTGTAGTTGTCAAAAGCTTCCTGGTAACAGGATTATAGGACACTGCCTTCCAGTGCCTTTTCGCTCCAACATATTTTGCTGAACCATCTGTGAACCACACATGTTTTTTGTCATCTGCAGACAAGTCTGCGAACGGCTGGCCCCACCCTACTGGGGATTCACACACTGAAGGTACATCATGCAACATTTCGGAATTCTCCACTGGAGCCTGCGCTACCTGCTCATGCAAAACGGCGGTCCCTTTTGGACCCGCTCGTGCCCTGTCCTGGACATACCATTTCCATTTTATAATGCTGGCTTCTTGCGCATGTCCAATTCTATGAGTTTTTGGGGAACTCATCACCCACTGCATGATGGGAATTTCAGGCCTTAAAATCACATTGTGTCCCAGTGTAATTTGCTCAGTATCAACCAGGGCCCAATAGCAGGCCAGCAGCTGCTTCTCAAAGGGAGTATACCGCTCTCCTGCCTCAGGTAACTTCTTTGTCCAAAATCCCAGGGGCACCCTCTTTCTTCCTTGTTTTTGCCATAAACTCCAATTGGCATACTGCCCCTGGACTGTCACATTCAACTCAATGTCTCCCTCTCGAATCGGCCACAAATCCAAAGCATGCTGAATGGCGTCTTTCGCCAATTCAAACGCGCGCTGCTCCTGCTCTCCCCATTCAAACGCATTTTTCTTTCGTGTAACTTTGTACAATGGGGCCAAAATTTGAGACAAATGGGGTATATGTTGTCTCCAATACCCGAATAGTCCAATAAAACTCTGGGCTTCCTTCCGATTTCGCGGTACTGCGAATTCCTTAATCTTTTGTTTCACTTTTGGCAACACTTCTCTGTGTCCCTGATTCCACTGAATGCCTAAAAATTTCACGCTCTGAGACGGTCCCTGCACTTTCTCGGGGTTAATCTCCCACCCTTGATTCTGCAAATGTTCCACCACCCTGTCTAGCTGAATTTGCACCTGTTCTTGCGTCTCTCCCTGCATCATCACGTCATCTATATAGTGGGAAATTTGCACTCCAGGAACCACTGGTACTTCATCCAAATGCTCTGCCACCAGCCGGTGGCAGATAGTGGGGCTATGTAAATACCCCATAGGTAATCTACAGAAGGTGTACTGACGCCCCGCCCATTGGAATGCCAGCTGAGGCTGGCTCTCAGTAGCTATTGGTATCGTAAAGAAGGCATTGGCAATGTCAATGGTTGCATACCAAGTCCCACTGTGTTTCTGTATGTTCTCAATCAAGGTAATGGTGTCTGGGACCGCTGCAGTCAGAGGAGGTGTATGTTTATTCAATTGGCGATAATCAATGCAAATCCTCCAACTGTTATCACTTTTACGAACAGGCCAGAGGGCATTATTCCACGCAGTGGTGATGGGAATTATTACCCCGGCCTCTAGTAAATCATGTATAGTCTGGCTAATCTCCTCATGTCCTCCCGGTATTCTGTACTGTTTCATTTGAATCACTTTAGTAGCTTGGGGAAGTGTTACCGGAGGAATCTTCAACAGCCCCACCCTTGCGGCGGCTATTGATATAAATCTTTTGGAACCAAATTGATAACATCCATCTTCCAAATGTAGGGTCATCCCTTTCAAAATGTCAATTCCAATAATGTATTCGGGAATGGGCACAATCAGGACAGTGTATTCTCTCTTTGGAAGTGCCCCTATTTTCATGGGAACCACTATCTGCACTGCCGGGGTTTCTTTTCCGCCCAATCCCGTAATGGTAAAGTACTGTCCCCTGAATTTTCTTGGATTGCCATGAATCAAGGTGGCCTCCGCTCCGGTGTCAACGAGGGCTCGAACTTTTTGAACATTCCCACGTTTCCAATAAATTTCTACTTTGACATGAGGTCTGTTATCTTTGCGAGCCCATCCCTGCACCGGAGTTTGGCCTGTTTCCTAATCTATTTTCACTCTGCGCACATCAGAGTCTGCCCAAGTCAAATCTGGATACAGTTTGCGGTAATTCTCAGGGAACTCCTCCTCCCTGTCTCTGCTTCGCAACCTCTCTGAGCTTACCAGCTCCCTCTCCCACTCTCTTCCTCGAGTTTTCCCAGAACCTGTCAGTTCCCGGTCTCTCTCCCTGCTCCGGGTTCCCTCTGCGCTTCGGTGCTCTTCCTCCCAATTTCCGTCCTCTGGGGATCTCTCTCTACTGTGGGGTTTTCTCCCTCTCTCCCCCTTTTCACTCTCACGCTCCTCCCCTCCTGCCTTTCTCTGGTTCACCACTTTGTTATCCTTCTTGTTCCCTTTCCTACTCCCCTCCTTTTTATCCAAACCGCGTTTGCGGTACATTTCCCACATGTCCTTGGTGCTTATCCCATCAATTTCATTCCTGGTCACCCCATCTCGCATCAAGGCCTGAAACATGTCTCGCCTTGTCACCCTGTTGTTATCAGTACGATTCTCAGACCGTGAATTCCTCTCTGGCTTAGCCCATTCTCCTAAATCACTTAACTCACGCACCGCTTCTACCACCTGAGACAATGGGTTACCCGTCTGATTAATTAACAAAGTCATGATGACATGCTTATATGCAGGAGGAGCGGCCCTAATCAGCCGGTTTCGCACAGACACACTTAAAATTCCATTCATCAAATCATGGGCATTACCCATAAAGATAGCTGTTTTCATCCCTTCTTCCTTCAATCTCTGTACTGCATCTCTCAAAGTATACCAAGGTTTATCATTAGGCGGCCAGTCTGACTCTGTCGGATACTTCTGAGCACACCCTTGCGCCGCTAGCTCTAACAAATTGGTCATGGGACCATTCCCTGGATTGGTTCTAAACTCATTTTGAATAACCGGGTCTGTACTTAACATACAAAGCCTCGGGGCGTCGCCGTGATCCAATTGGACCCCCTGGCCCCCCATATCGTGCACCCGCACCAACCACGTAAGCAATGTTTCCCCAGACCTCTGTCGAAATCTGTCTATCACATCACTTAGTTCTTGCTGTGTATAATCCTCCAGGGCATCCAACATCACCCCTCCAGGATTAGCTGGGCTATGCTGTAACTTTCGCCGATATATGGGCTGCGCACGGACAACATTCCTGCGCTCTGTCTTCTCCTGTCTAACATCTTGGCAGTCATCGCCCCCGGACCCATCTGAAAAATCAGATGTATCCCAGATGTTTCCATCCCAAAATTCAGGGTCAAAGGCTAATCCTGCCTGAGAGATAGCTAAATGCACCTTCTTTTTATTAACTTTCCCTCTTCGTTTCTTGTGTTTATATTTAGCTACGCTAACAGCCGTTCTCTCTGCAACCAGTTGGTACATTTCCAACTTATCACTTAATAATTTATTTTGACAAGCTAGCATGGTAGAGGAATTTCGGGCTTCCACTAACTCCTTCTCCAGCTGCTCGTGGTCTTTTTGTAACTGTAAACATTTTTCATACAACTTTCGGTACGCAGAAAGCAAGATCCAGCCTCGCCTCCCCAACGCACAAACCTCCCTTCCCTTGTCAATCGAAACTTTCCGTAAACAAATGAGAAGATCTTCAGGTTCCACATTTAACATACACGCATTCCAATTTTCACACAAACCAGCACAACGTGACCATTCCTGAGCTAATAGTTTATACGGAGCGGTTTCCCACCCCGGTATCTCTATGTCTGGATTTGCTACCTGAGAACCTGCTTTTGAGCTCGCTTTGATCTTATTAAGCATTTTCCCCTTTTTTTTTTTTTTCGAATCCTGACGACTACGCCAATTTGTGCTGCTTTACTCTTCAGAATATCAAAACTATGCACTTCAGGATATTTTAAGGCACAATGTAAAGCAATCACTCTGAAACACCTTCGTAAGTAGAATAATCAAGTTTATTTAAGGGGCAAGTTCTCAGCTAGCAAAACTAAACCACACTAATATATATATATATACATCAGGAGAATAACATGAGAATAATGATAAAGATATAAGCACTCTGTGAATAATTGCAAGAGTAAGTGCATATAATACGAGCACACACAATATACCTCAATGCTCAATAGCATGAAAATGACTGCAAGAGTAAGTGCATATTACGCGCGCACACACAATATACTTCAATGCTCAATAGCATGAAAATGACTGCAAGAATAAGTACACATTACGCGCGCAAACACAATACACTTAATAAATTGAAAAGCTTCACAGAAAAGAGCGTCTGCATCCCTCCGCCGTACACAAAGCTGGGGAACCCAAATCAGCTGACACAGGGAGCCTCTGTTCGGGACAATCAGTCCTCCTGGCGTTGCGTCCAACCCAGAAGAGAGTTCCTAAACCAGCCCATCCAGGCCCCCAACTTTTATAGTATTTACTAACGCCCAGGAGTCTTTTCTAGAAAAAGACCCCCTCCTTTACAAATTGTGCAATCGGCGGTACCTTGTTCACCCTTCGAGACGTCTCCTCAGAACGGGCCAAGTTCCCAGGAGAGGACTCCAAGGTGAAGCTTGCATTCCTCCTTGTGTACAGGCGCATCCCCCTGTTGTTCTAACTGATAGCTCATAGAATGTAAATAGTGCCCTTCGTACCAGGCAGATGGAGCGAAGTTGAGCAGAAAAACACCCCACCCTTCAGCTTGCCAAAGCTTGTGGAAAAACACAGAACAGTGCCTTACGCACCGAACCAGACTCGACAAAATGGAGTCGTGAACCAAAATGGAAGCGAAGGCCAATGAAAGCAGAGGCCAATGGTCCACACTCTGCACCACTGTTTACCTTGTACGTAGTGCTGCCGCATGCACGTAGTGTATGTAGCAATACATTTACGTAGTGTATGTAGCAAAACAGACACATGATTCCAGACATGTTACAATGTTTTATTAATCTCTTCCATAAAGGGTTTCAATGCTTGAATCTCCTTGAGGATCACATCCATAGATGCCGGTGTGGATTTGACTGGAGAGGGAGGATCTCTTTAAGGCATTTTGTTAGGTCCCATCAGTAGCTTACTTAACAAGGACATTTTGGTGATGGTACCTGAATGAGACTCAACCTTTTGTGAAGTAGTGTCAAATATATTGTTGTGAGTAGATTAGCGTTGCTGGCGGTACCTGAGAGCTTAAGCTTCCTTATTTTACCCATATATAGTGAAGTTACAGGATGGTGTTAATTCTACACAAAGTTTGTAATAAATACACTTGAGGAGTATGCTAGAAATTGAAAACTGGCTCAAAACTTGATGCTGCATGAGGATAGACACCCGCCGGTTACAAAATGGTGGGAGCAACCTTTTTTTGTGAGAAACTCCCCTGGGACTGGCTGTACTTGAATGGAAGGGGTTTGAAGCTTGCAGTTTGTCCCAGCTACACACTGGGACCAAAAGAGGAGACTCATGGCTGTCTCCTTAGGAATGTGAGTGTTGGAGCAGACCTGTGAGTGGCAGAGGTTCCCGCATCCGTTAGAGCTCAACACAGTGCTGCCATCTTGGATGGAGCCAAAACCACACCAGTCCAATCTACCCCACTCTATCCCCACTCTATCTCAATCCACTTTACCCCATTCTCCTCATCCCAATGCGCCACATTCTAACCATCTCTACCCTACGTTATCATCCCTCCACCCCAATTGAGCCCTCTTCAGCCTACCCCACTCAATCCCAATCTACCCCACTCTAATGTACCACAATCTACTCTACTCCAATTGACCCCTCTTTTTCCCAATCCACCTCAATCCACTCTTCCCCAATCCATCCCAGTCCGCTTTATCATAAACTAACACTCCAATCTAACCCAATCTAAATTAATCCAATCTACCCCATTACAATCTACCCCTCCCCACTCCAATACAATAAAGCCACTGTACCTACATCTACGAAACTTCAATCTCCCCTATCTGAATCTACCCCACTGTACCCCACTACACCTCACTACACTTTACTCCAATCTACCGCACTCTACCCTAATCCAATCTATTTCAATCTACTCAACTCAAATCTACCCCACTCTTCCCCACTCCACCCAACTCCACTCTATCCCAATCTACCCCTCTCCACTTTAGTCAAAGCTACCCATTCCACTCTACCCAAATCTAGCCAACTCTACTCTACCATAATCTATCACACTCTAATCTATCCCACTCTACACCACTCTACCGCTCTCCACTCTACCCCAATCCACTCACCCTAGACTACCTTCTCCACTCTTCGCCAATCAACCTCCAAACTACTACATTCCAGCCTACCCCATTCTACTCCGCACCAACCTTCCCCACTCAATTTCATTACAATCTGTCCTGATCTACCCCACTGCACTGCATCCCACACCATTCTATCTCACTCTACCCACTCCACACCAATCTTCACCACCACAATCTACCCCAATATATCCCACTCTTCTTGCACCCTACCCCAATCCACACCAGTCCACTCTACCCCAGCCTACCCCACCACCCCAACCTAGCGGAGAAGTGTGGCTCAATGGTTAGAGCGGCAGACCCTGATGCAGAAATCTAGCCCGGGACCAGGGTTCAATTCCCGCCTCGGCGGGTCTTGGGCTCAATTTCTTCAGACCTGATAATTCTCGCATCGGTGCCTAATCTAATTCATCAGTCCCACTCTGTAACTCTGGGCAATAGCTTGCTTAATCTCCACAACGGCCCCAACAGCGCTGGGATGCCTGGCTTCACCTTGGAGGTTGCCCAGGAGTGGGCACCTCACAGGGAAAAGCCAGGAGGGGTTCCACAGTGGTATGCGTACAGCGCCTTGAGACCCTAACGGGTGAGTAGTGTGCTATACAAGTACGAAGTTTACAGTTTAACCTACCCGCTCAAATCTACTCCACTTCAATTTCCCCACTCCACTCCATTTCAATCTAACCCACTTAAATCTACCAGCTCCACTCCCATCTAACCCCACTATAATCTATACCATTTTACCCCACTCCGACCTACCCCAGTCTACCCCTCGCCACTCCATTTTAATCTACCACAATCTCCCCCACTCAATCTACTCCGCTCTACCCTAATCTATCCATTCTACTCAAATCTACCCCACTCTACTCTACCCCAATCTATCATACTCTTCCCCACTCCACCCTACTCCACTCTACCCACTTTACCACACTGCCCACCACCCCGATCTTCCCCACTTCAGTGTATCCCAATATGCCCCACTCCATTCTACCCACTCCACTCTACTCCACTCAATCTACCCACCCCAGTTTACTCTACTCCTATCTACCCACCATACCACAATAGACCCAACTAAATATTACAGTCTAACCCATTCCAATCTACCCACTTAAGTCTACCCCAGTCTACCCCATTTCCAATCTGCCTCAATCTACCCAATTACATTCTACCCAATCTATCCTACTCAAATATACCCCACTCTAACCCACTCCATTCTACCATAATCTACCCCACACCAATCCATCCCACTCTAGTCCACACCACTCTACTTCAATCTATTGGACGCAGTCTACCTGAATTTGTCCCACTCCACCTCAGTCAACCTACTTCACTCTATCCCAATCTACCCCACTCCACTCTACCCCAAACTACCAAACTCCAATCTACCCCATTCTATCCCACTCCACTCTACCTCTATCCCCCCAATGTAACCAACTTTACTACACTTTACCACCACTTTACCCCACTCCATTCTACCCCATTTGACACCTCTTCTATCTACCCTACTCAATCCCAATCTACCTCACTCCAGTTTACTACAGTCTACCTCCGTCACCCCACACGAAATAACCTAACCCTACCCCAATCCACCACACTCCACTCTTTCCCAATCTACCACACTCCACTCTACCCCATCATATGAGACTCCAATCTATCCCAATCAAACCACTCCAATCTGCCTTAATCCACTCCATTACAATATACCCCAATATATGCCACTCTACCTGAGTCTACCACACTCACATCTACCGCAGTCCAATCTATCCCACTTTACCCCACTCTCCCTCATTCCACCCCTCTCCACTTTATCCAATCTACTCCACTCTACTCTAATCCGCTCTACCCCTATTTACTGTACTCCAATCTACCTTACTCTACCTAACGCCACTCTACCCCAATATACACTACTTCACTTTACCCTAAACTACCCCATTTCACTCAACCCCAATCTATCCAAATCCACTCTATCCAACTCCACTACACGTCAATCCACCACAATCTACCCTACTCCGCTGTACCCCAATCTACCCCATTCCAGTCTATCCCAATCTTCTGCACTACAATCCAGTCCACCTCCCACTCCACCCACACCAAGCACTTTTAGCCATGTTGAACAGCAGTCACACTGGTGTACAATATGGCTAAAACACTGCACCAATGCCAATAGCTCTCATATAGGTGAGACCTATTGGTTTTGTAATGCTAGTTTTGTACTTGGGACCTGTGACTTGACAGGTAAAGTGAGCAGTGCAGACCTGCACTGAATAATAATAAAGGATTTATATTTACAGTCTACAAAGCACCCAAGAAGCAACCATAAACTTCTACATTTGTATACTACTGCATATTTATATTTATTTTTAGTTGGATGAAGTTCAGCATGTCATTTGCACTTTTAGTTATTGGTAGGCCTTATTTTGTGTTTTGAAAATCATGATGGGCTTTTGTAGGGTGTTTTTATAATGTGAAAGTGAGTGATGAAGAAGATAGTGATGGTGTAGTCGAGGATCAGATCTAGTTGATATTGCTGCATATTAGGAATTGCTACCTGGGTTACTTGAAGTCGTTGAAGAGGTTGCCACAGTCCCCCGGGCAAGCAAAGTAACTGACCCCCCTCTCTAGGACAAAATCTCAGTCTGTCATCTGTCCATCCACTCCTCAACCTCCATCTACAGAGTCTGCATCTGCCATATCAAAACCCACTACCATTCTCATACACATACTGTTGCATTTGCACTCCCTGCAATGTATTTCTGCAGGTCCAAACCATATCCTTAATAAGCATAAACAAGGCCAATAGGTTTTGCTCTTGTAAAGTGCATGCACACAAAGACATAACATGCAGAGGCACCATGTTTACACTGCTACCCTCACGTAGGCACACCCCTCCTGCTATACTCACATAGGCACATGCCTCACTCTGCCGTCACACAGACACAACTTTCACCTTACAGACCACTTACCAGACAGTCACAAAGGACAACATAATCCTGATTTCTCACAGGCACACCCCTCACAATGCACTCAATTAACATGGTGGTTATTAGCACTCACAGAATACATAACTCACACATAGCTACACCGCTGACTAGAAAGGAGCAGAGTTTAGGTAGATGGTGGTATAGGAGGCACATGCTCCGGTGCTTCGAGCCACTAATATAATTCAAAGATGTTGAGGTATGCTGCACTGAAGCCTGAAATCCCCATGAGGTTATCTAATCTCCCATTAATCACACACAGACCAGCACTGCAGATAATGTGAATCTGATTTTTGCAGACCTTTTCCAGGGGAGAGGCTTGGCATAAAAAAAACTTACTTTGCTTCTAAAAAATAAGGTGACTGTTTTCCTTGTAGTTAAAGCATATTCTAGCATAAATAAATTAAAAAAAAAAAATGGGTGGCTGCATACTGGGGTAAAGGCTGCTTCACGTCTGTCTGCATGAAGGGACCACAAGCTCCATTCTGCTCCAAGGCCCCAGGAACATTGATCCATCCAGAAATAATTATCTTCATTACTTATCTAAAATAATTTACAAAAATGTTTTATTTTCAAAGGATTTGCAGCATAGATATAAATAGCATTCAGAATTCATCCTTTATTATATATACACAATTATTTTCCAATCTTCACTTAATATTACTAAAAACTCCTACCCTATCATAACAAAGAAAAGTAGGACAGAAAAAGTGCCAAAGATCAAGTGCTCGTGATTAGAAACACAGAAACCAACAATAAATCACCCACATATCCATTAACAAATTAAATTTAAAAGAAGCCTGTTAGTTGACCATTCTTCTCAATGAATCACCACTTATTTAGATCTGGGTCCACTTCCCCACTTTTCTCCTTCACTCCATTCCAAAAAGAAAGAGAAAAATACAATTCAGGCTAAAACATTATCATTGACGTTTCGACCCACTGATAACTCTTGGGCCCATTCCGGGCTCCAACACGGGTCTTCCTCAGGACTAATAGGTAGGGAACATCTAAACAATTACAAAAAATTCCAAACTTAATATTATATTCTCATATTCTAAAACCTATGCTGCAATACAAACCACATCAATACTCACCTCAAACTCACTCAACCTTCAACCCCACATCTTCTCCACGATATCTTCCAATGTCCTCGGATCTAGAAAAATAGACTCACCCAGTTAAATACTCCTCACCCGACAACTATTTCACTGAGAATAAACATTAACCTAAAACCTCTCACCTACAGTATATGATCCTCCTTATTCCCATCCACTTCTTTTAATAGTATTTTTTGCCAAATAAAGTAATATATCCTTCACTCTTGATGTTATTTCCTCCCATCGGGTCCCTTAAAAACAAATATATACATATTATTTATTCCAAATAATTCCCTTATGTTAAACACAACAAAACATTTCAAACCTCTTTGACAAGACAAAAAAACACATTCATACCATCTCTCCAATTGATCAAAAAACTCCACTGGGGATTGCATTGCTAATTGCACCATATTTCAACCCTCACACCTCTCATTAATCTGTCCTGTCAGTTAAAAATTCAATCCAATGTTGTTTGGTAATATTACTACCCCAGAACCTTCAGGTGTTTACTGGGACACCCTGTGTGGTTTGTAATATACCAAGGCACCAGGAGGCAGTCCCTTGAATCACCCATACCTGTGATTGCCAGCGCTACATAGCGAGCTTTCCTTCACTGCACTGTGGGATACTCAGCTGCACATTGGGGGAAAGGCTGCTTCACAGTGTTCTGGGTGAAAGGACTACAAGCTTCATTCTGCTCCAGGGTCCCAGAAAGTGGTCCCTGGAATCACTCACACCTGTGACTGCCAGTGCTATATAGCGTGCTCCCCTTCACCTCAGAGCAGGAAGCGTGGCTGCATACCGGGGAAAAGGCTGATTCACAGCTGTCTGCGTGAAGGGACTACAAGCTCCATTCTGCTTCAGGACCCCAGGAGGCAGCCCCTAGAATCACTTACACCTGTGACTGCCAGCGATGCATAGCGTGCTCTCCTTCACCGCAACAAGGGACATACGTGAGATGTGTCCGGTCTCATGCAAGGTTCAAGACCTGGCCAAAAGAGGGCCCATCTGCACCCGTCAACAGCAGGAGGAGGCCAAGCCGGGCCCCCGCTCTAACATCTGGTTTTAATTGTGTTTTCTCTCTTTTTTGGTTCTGTAGGAAAGTCCTCATTTGGGCCCTGGTCACCCCCAAACATTTTGACTTTTTGACTGATACTGGTGGTTACTGACTCTGACTGTGCCCTGGGTACTGCTGACCAGTCCCAGGTCCAGTGCTCTGTGTAAAATGGATTATGGAGATTTGGCTAATTATAATTGGCTGTATCAACCTACTTATAAGTCCCTAGTATATAGTAGGGAATGTAGTTTTAGGGACCCCAGCAAGGTAGCACACCCATAGGTGCACTTTGGTACTCAGTGTCATTTTAGGGGCAAGCCTGCCTTGCTGGTTGCTTTTAAGTAAGTTAAAGCTAGCCCCGAATTTGACTTTGGAATTAAAAGTACTTCCAAAGTACTAAGCAACCTTATGTGTAAATAGGTCACCCCTAAGGTATGCCTCAAGTGCCTCTAGAGTTGGGATAAGTGTAACTATAAGCAGGGACTGTATAAATGTTGTTTTATAAGCCCCGGTGAGGGAAAAATAGCTACATTTTACACTATTGTAGTGAATGGAGAGATGTTATTTTAAAATAATAAAGTCCTATTTTCTCTAGGAAGGAGCTAAATATGGCGAGTTTGGTATCAAATTAAAAGTTACAATAAATCCAATCCCTTGCCACTGTTGAATTTAATATTACTTGTAGCTAGAAAGAGTTTTAAAACTCTTGCTAAAATTACCAACTTTAGCCCTTTAGAGCCCTTCTCTGATTGGTCAACCTCTGGCAGCCTGCATCAGGACAGCAACTGTACCTCCCCCATTTCCTGCAAACCCAGACAGCCAGGTGCCACACCAGTGAGTGGACTCAGCCAGAACAAAACCCTAAGATTGAATTTTTGCCATCTTGGATTTTGAAGGAATGTTTCTCCCTGGGATTGATTTTTGCCACACTTCCCAGGAAGTAGTCACTCAAGAGGGTGAATGCCTGCATGTGATTGGACAACCCCCCCCTGCTTGCCACCCCAGGAGCAAGGATAAATATGGCAGAGCTACACCTCACTTCAGATTTCAGATCCCTACTGGAACAAGACAAGAAGAAGAAGGAGTGCCCTGCTGGACTCCTGGCCTGCACCTGGACACTGCAGTCAGAGGACTGCACCAGCTGCACACCTGGGCTTCACCAAGAAAAGGGCTTTGCCTGGCTTCTACTACTCCAAGATGGGACTCCCTGTAGGCTACAGGTAGAAAGAGCTGACCAGAGTCCCTTGCGTCAAGTCCTGTAGAAATTGACCAGCTGACCAGGGACCAGTGGTCATTTGTTGATTTAAACCAGGTGTATTCTGGTGTGGTAAATCTATTTTAGTTCTTATTGGGACTCAGGAGTACTAAACAAGCACAAGAGGGTTCTAAAAAACACTGGAATAAACAAAAACAAAATAAAGGCAGAAGAACTCAAATAGCAGACTCTCTTCATCCGGAGAGCTTCGAAAGGTGATATAATCTCAGAAATAGAGAAACTTTAAAGGATCCTGACATATATGCTGATTCACTTCCCTCTCTTTCCTTTCAGGACACACTAGATAAACAGAGTGAGAGAGTGGGCCAGTCAGAACAGCATACTGCCTATGTGAAAAAGAGGAAAAACTTACTGTGGTCTTCATACAAGAAAGAAGACACATTGCCTCAACAAAAGCCACAATTTAAAAAGAAAAAGGTGGCAGCAATTTCTCTAAAACATGCCAAAAACTTGAGAACATTACTGAGGAACAAGACATGGGCAGTGACCCTGCTGGACAGCATGGCAGAAGCAACTAACAACTTCCTTGCAGCTGAAACTGTGGACAGACACATTCTCCCACTCAACAGGGTTTATGATTCCAATTTTCCAAATTGAGGGATACATAGAGCACATAATTAGTGTAATATTTTGGGAAGAACTTAATTGTGATATCCTGTTGGCAGAAAGAGACTGGCCACCCGAACACGTCTGTAAGCTCCCACATGGTCATTTTGCCTTCTTTTTCAGATCTTGTTCCAGAAGTGGTAAAAGAAGCAGAAGCTGCTGACTGGGCTTTGGCACAGGCACTCACACTATACCACAGCCATGTTGGGTTGGATAAGGATTCCCCCTACTATACAATACCTATCAGCTTTACACCCCAGTCTCAGCTCCAATATCTTGTTAAAAAAGAGGCTAAAGCTCCAGTGAGTGAGATCCTCACTCAACTCGATTACCAGGGAGTAATAGAGCCCTGTGTCTCTGCAATGAATAGCCCATTATTCCCCATTGCAAAACCAAGCCATTCATGTAGAATATACTTAGATTACAGACACTTAAACAACTATGCACACACATACCCAATACAAAAACTCACCGCACCAATTAGCAAGATAGTGCGTACAAAATACAAAACAACCTTGGCTATTTTCAACAGTTTCTTCTGCCAAACTTAGTGGATGAAAGTTGTGACCTGAGTGCATTGTCATTTGGCTTACAAAACTCTTTTACCATTTTCCCCAGGGCTATACTAATAGCCCAGGGTTGTTCTCAGCCCATGTAACATCAATATTCCATGGTATTGATCCTGAGGTGTTGTCGTTTGTGGATTACATCTGTTTCACAGATGACAACCTCAACATTCATCTTGCCAGGGTCAATCGGATCGTTCTAGAATTTGCAGACCTTGGCTACAAATTTAATGTTAGGAAAACAAAAATAGCCTTTATCAGTGTATTGATCTTGGGATAAAAGCTATTCGATGAGGACAAGAGCCTGGCCCGGTACTTTTTAGAAAAATGTGCTCAACATCAACCACCATACAGGATCAAGCAACTACAGTCATTACTTGGTTTATTCACAAGTTACATTCTAGGTTATGCACCATGCATCAAACAGCTCTATGGTTTAAGTCACCCATATTTCTCAGCAGGAACTGGATAGTTGAACACACAAATCCTCAGAGGATTGCAGCAAGACATGCTAGAAGCAAAACACTTACACATGTGACAACAAAACAAATTTATCATCATAATAATTGCTGGTGCCATTCGATTCACCTATGTCACCTTCAACAATGGTGACACGGTGCCCATAGCATAAAAATCACATTTATACTCCAATGCAGAACAACATTTTGCACCCACAGGAAAAAAATCTCACTGCTGTAGAGATTGCTGTCATTAAAGAAAGGCCATTCCCCCAAGGGAAACACATTATTGTTGTTTCCCCAGTGCCTGCCTTAAAGGCTGTTACCAAAGCAAGCATTCCGAACGATAAAGCATTACATCCACATTGTATTCAATGGGCAACCTCTCTGACTGCCACTGATATTCATTACATTTTTGACACAAAACTTCAAACACAAACATCTCTCCAACACAAACAGGAGTACCCCGCACCTACTAACACCTTGCCACTTGACAGATACCAAACTGTTATCTACACTGATAGTTCAACACAACAAGCTGTAGGTACAAAACATCAACACTCAGTTGTTTGTGCAGCCGTGAGCGGAGTGATGAAGGATGGCGTTTTCCACCCCAACATACTTACATGCAAACCCTGGGGGATTGCACTGCTCAGTTGGCTGAGGGTAAAGCTCTTATTTTTGCACTGGAACACATGGATCCGGAACAGCTCATATTGATTGTGTGGGACTCGTACTACTTTGCCCAGTCGTACAATGACTATCTCAATCATTGGCAGTTGAACAGGTTTAGAGATTCAAAGGGGAACACCATAAAAGACAGAACTCTCTGGGGGAGGGTAGCTGATCTCAAGGACAAGCTACCAAATGCTCCTGTAGTATGTACAGTGGGCTACCAACGTGTAGCAGTACATATTACAGGAAACACTTTGGTTGATGAAGCTGCCCAATCCGCAATAGCTATGGCTTCTGTTGCTTCAGTGACTCGTTCTCACATGAGATTGAATCATAACATTCAGGCTGCCATGAAAGTTTTGGCTGAGGGCAAGCCTCTTCCAAAAGCATAACCTACAAAATATTCCTACCATAACAGTGCACAGAATGTTAGGGTGTGAGATCGAGTGATTCCCAGCCAAGACCAGAGATTAGATCTCAGCAAAGCAGCGCATGAGGGTGATGCATCTGGTCATGCTGGTGTTACGGCCACAATATAACTCTTACAGAAACACTTCTGGTGGCCAGGTCCATACAAACAGACTAAGCAATATGTCCTTTGCTGTGACATTTGCCAGCAAATAAAGGGCTTCAACATTACACGCCCACTGCAGAATTCCTTCTTATTGTCCAACAGGCCACTACAATGTGTGAACCTGGACCATTGTGATCCCTTACTACCTGATGGTGCATACAAATATACCTTAGTCACTGTATGACCCCTGCCCTCACCACATCTTCAACAAATCAAGCTCCGTCAACGCGCCTTAACTCCAGAAGACCATCAACAGTTCCTTCGAGTCCGCACCTTCCCAGGGAGCTGGAAATACGCTGAGATCAACGCCCTCCTCAAGAAACCCAAGGTGGACCCAAAGGACCTCAAAAACTTCCAGTCCATCTCCCTGCTCCCTTCCCAGCAAAAGTCAAAGAGAAAATTGTCAACAAACAACTGACCCGTTTCCTCGAGGAGAAGAGCACTCTGGACCCATCCCAATCCAGATTCCGCAGCAACCACAGCACCGAAACTGCCCTCATCGCCACCACCGATGACATTAAAACCATACTGGACAATGGCGAAACCGCGGCCCTCATCCTCCTGGACCTCTCAGCCGCGGTCGGCACTGTCTGCCACCACACCCTACTAGCATGCCTCAGCAATGAAGGAATCCACGACAGAGCCTGGACTGGATCACCTCCTTTCTCACAGGCAGAGCTCAGAGAGTCCACCTCCCTCCATTCCTCTCTGAAGCCACCAAAATCATCTGCGTCCTACCCCAGGGTCCGTCCCTCAGCGCGACCCTCTTCAACATCTACATGGCTCCGCTGGCTAACATCGCCCGAGCTCACAACCTCAACATCATCTCAAATGCCGATGACAGCCAGATGATCCTCTCCCTCACCAAGGACACCGCCAAGACCAGCCTCCTCAAAGGAAGGAAGGCCATTGCTGAATGATGAAGAACAGCTGCCTTAAACAGAATTCCGACAAGACTGAGGTCCTCATCTGCGGCTCCACCCCCTCCACATGGGACGACTGCTGGTGGACTGCCACACTGGGAACCGCACCGACACCCACCGACCACGCATGCAACCTTGGATTCATCCCGGACTCCTCACTATCTATGACTTAGTAAGTCAACGCCATCTCCTCCTCCTGCTTCAACACCCTCCGCATGCTTCGGTAGATCTACAAATGGATCCCCACTGAAACCAGAAGAACGGTCACCCAAGCCCTCATAAGCAGCAAACTGGACTACGGCAATGTCCTCTACGCAGGAACCATGGCCAAACTCTAGAAAATACTTGAATGCATCCAGAACTCCTCCAAATGCCTCATCCTGGACATCCCCCGCGACTGCCACATCACAGTTCACCTGAGAGACCTGCATTGGCTCTCCGTTACTAAGAGAATCACCTTCAAACTCCTCACCCACTCTCACAAGGCACTGCACAACACCGGACCAGAATACCTCAACTGATGGCTCTCCTTCTACACCCCGACCCGACAGCTTTGCTCCGCCGACCTTGCGCTTGCCACTGTCCCACGCATCTGCAGAACAACCACCGGCGGAAGATCATTCTCGCACCTTGCTGCCAAGAGGTGGAACACTCTTCCCACCCACCTGCGTCAGACCAAGGACCTCCTTACCTTTAGGAGACTTCTCAGGACTTGGCTGTTCGAGCAGTAGCAGCCCACCCTCCTCAGCACCTTGAGACCCTTACGGGAGAGTAGTGCGCTTTACAAATTCCCTGATTGATTGACTGTTGATTCTTGTTTTAGATTCTTATGGGTATGGCCACAGGGGTCAGTTGACCCTCAAACTGTTATAAAAAACTTGCTGGTCTTTATTGGTACATTTGCAGTTGCAGGATTTCACTCAGACTAGAGCCTGGCTTTTGCCTCTAGGGCATTCAGGGACACCATGAGGACGACGAGCGTTGAACTCCATCACTCTTCCCCATATCATCCAGAAGGAAATTCTATTGTGGAGAAAAGGAATTGTGACCTAAAGTAGTCCTTAACAGCTAGAGTATTAGGTTCAGACTGCAGTTGGCTTCATCACCTACTTGTGGTCCAGGGAGCACTGAATAATCCGCCAAGACGGTCCTTGGGGGATGCACTCCTTATGAGGCCCTTTTTGAGATACCTATATATGTCCCAGGTCTAGATAGCTCTGGTATGGTGGCAGCAGACACACCTTTTGATGTAAATGAACGTCTCACTGTCTTACAGGCACTTCAGAAATTTTGTGATGATAATTCATCTACCAGTTCTGCCACCTCAGGAATAAGGGATTTGCCAACAACTTATAGAGTCTGGATTCCTAAAGTTGGGGATCTTGTTCATGAGAAGATTGTTGTGAAGAAGGAATCCGGCCCATCTTACAGAGCACCGTTGCCATTCCTGGGGATTCAAGGCACCAGAACTGTCATACTATCACGGCCGCCAGGTTCCAAAGGGAACAGATTTGTCTCCATCAACAACTTCAGATTGCATCATATGGCCGATCCTTTACAGTAGACCGCAAAGTCCCTTGGTTAGTCCCCGCTCCCCTCTCACTACCCAACAGGATATACCTCTACAAAGAAGAAACAAAAACACTTTTGTAGAACAATGCTTCAAGTGCCTCCCCGAGCATGGGGAGGGCAGAGATTGGGCCTCTGCTGATTCCTGTTACCACTTCACTGACAATAACTGTCCAAGATGTGGCTGTCTATTACTCTAATGCAACACAAACTGACAACATTGTCTACTATGAACGTTCAAGCTTTATAAAAGAAGAGTGGGAGTTACCTTTCGAGTTCAAATGTCAGAACCGCGAAACAGAAGTCTTTCTGTGGGCAAGCGAATGTGAGACTACAGTTAGTCATTCAATGATCTGCAAACAGGTGTCACTTCACAGTTTCTGCACTGCGGGAGTCACAACCTGAGCATGCTTTCTGAAGAGTATTCCCTTCCCTTTGATTTGTCCAGCATTTCATATACTTTTGAATGATAGTTATGTGTTCCTGAACGATCTGAGCTGCTATGGAATGAAACCAGGAATTGCCTATGCAATTTTGGTGTCTCAAACTGTAACTTGTTGTGGACATGGTCTTTCGCTCCCACACAAGAGATAAGACTAGCAGAAATCTGGCCTCACATTGATACTACTAACGTAAATTCTGACGAGCTGAGCAGACTAAAGGCCCTACTGTTCCAAAAACAAATGGTGTTGACATAGGCCTAGGAGACGTATGCTCTCCAGATAGCGAGATCATCAGCCAAGATACAATCCCTATTAAATACCGACTTACCCAAGCACTTTGGAGTGCTGGTCTGCAGAATTCTTAATGCCTCGCGCACAGTGGGGATTGTACACTTCTTTAAGGCTGTTGGGTCTGGATTTGTTTTCACCTTACAGACTCTCTTTGGAGTCATTCGTTCAGCTATCCATTCACTCTTTTCAAGTGGTTTTGGAGGATTTGCTGTGACTTTGGCACTCATTGGCAGAATAGTGCTACTGCTATTACTAATATGCAGTGGTTGTGCCTTCTCAGCTAAGCGGAGTAATTGAGCTACTATCCCCAGCCCAGCTGTGTCATGATCACATAGTACAGTTCTTTGGTGCTCCGCTACTGGAAGAATTGGAGCATGATTGGTAATTGTCATTCCGACCAGTCCTGTGGTGCATGCAACCAGTTTTTCATTCAACCTGGTGCCTCTTTGAGTGTCTACCTTCATTGTGTCTTGCTGTTCAGCCAGTTCCTTCTGCGGACAAGGAACTGGTGATGAGGGTTCATTCATTCATGGTCATACCCCATGAGACTGAGGTTGATTCAAGAGGCTACTTATGAGCCACCGCTTGTGAACTATTTGGCTCCTACGATGTCTGGCACTATGGATGGTGCTGCCTACACGGGTGATCCTACGTCTGTGGCATTTGCACACTTCTGCTCCATGGATTCGTCTGCCAATGCTGTGATCAATCTGACAATGTGGAGTCCTTCCTGGACTCATTTCCATTCGATGGCTTGGGAGGTATTGTTCAAGACCATGATTACTGTTGAATGAGTTGACCATTGGCTTTGTTCAAAATTTTAAATATAGCACCAAATTGTCTTATTAATAGGGCTCACATTTGGCCTGAAGTGCTTGTCATGGTTGACTTTTATCCCTTTGTATGTTTTTAGCTTAGTTTTTAATTAGATTTCGATGTTTATCTCACAGCATTTTAGTTTTGGACTCATGCATCTTCGCTAGTGAGTTAGAATCCTTGTTTCTGCAGTGGGGAGGGTGTGGTGAATCCATTTTAGTTCTTATTGGGACTCAGGAATTTAGCTTAGCCTTCTGGTTTTCAGGCCTGTGCCACCGTCACATATCGTGACTTTTAACATACTTAGCTTGATCTTTTTTACTCATTTATTGTTTCTTTTAAGGTGGCTGGCTTTGTTTATAGTTCACATAGATGTTTTGATTTGCATATTTGCATATCAATGCCACTCTGGAAAGGCATCATTATCAGCATCATGGTCAGTGATGTTCGTAGGTGTTATCATCACGTCCCTTTCTCATTTACGTGTGATAGGAACATAATGTACACTTGTTGATAGTTTATATAATTGTGCCACACCTCTGCCTCCCTATCAGTTGTTTGGGAACATACTTGCGTCAGGGGTCCTACATGAACTGTATAAATACATCTCATCTCACATGGGCAAGGTCACTAGAGGGGTTCCTTCCAGATGCCATCTACATTGCACATCATTGCAGCAGAACTCAACCTTTGAGTCACCAAGGAGTGTGACCTAGAGACCTTATTCCATGGTAACGAGGGTTGGAGGATGCTTGTCACGGACATGGCACTGGTAGACTAGTTTTATCAAACCTAGCTCTCATTAGGTTAGAGATTACGTTCTCTTTGCTAGGAATTTTATATCTCATGTTATTGTGAGAAGGTGGGGGGTTTTATGTTCACAACTCTCATCTTCACAATTATGCTTCTTTTCATAATCATTGTAGCTAATGCATTTTGTAGTAGATTGCAGTTCTTTCAATAAATATTTTGAAAACTCTCCTACATCTCCTTAATTGACTGTGTGGGACTGTAATGTATTGCTAATGTGAGAAAAGGGTAACTTCTGTTCAACCACGACTTCCTTAAGAGGTCTTATCTAGAGTCCATGCATAAGGCTGCCAGAAATCACCTTTGCTGTCTGAGTTATGGTGAGATACTGCTTGTGAGCTGTGAGGGTTGGGCTGACAGTTGTGACTTGTTGTAGGAGTGGCTTAGTTACTTACAAACAAAAGTGCTGTCTCCCCTAAGCCAGCAGTCTTGCTTAGGAGCAAGAGTCCAACTACAACACTGGGAGTTGGAGTCCTAACCCCCAAGGAGCAACTCAGAGCTTCTAGAACCATGGGGTGAGTTATGAACACCTAAAGAATCTTAAAAATAGTTCTGGAAGAAGATCCAGATGTTTAGAGCAACTTTGGAAAAAATCTGCATAAGTGGACTGACCCGACGACATGAGTCAAGCCAGCAAACGTTGACAGCAACCCGCCATGAATTGCAGGTTCGTTCTGCTGAAAAGCTCTGGGCCCCCAGATTTCCAGGATCTCACCGGAGGCATGTGGAAAGGCAAAATGACAATGTTGTATCGAAATCAGCTTGCTGTGGACGGTCTCCCGATGTCAGTTAGGAAAAGCTTTAAAAAAACTTTCTAAGTCTGAAGATAAAACAGTGACCGAGGCCTCCCACACAGTGTATTAGAGGATGGCTCCAGCGAGGTCGGCTTCAACTTCACCTTGGTCCTAGATGAAGATTTTAGTCCTGAAAAATGTTCTACGTCCAAATGAAGAAGTCTTGACTCAAGCCTCCCGCGACGCGTATCCGAAGAGGGCTCCAGCAAGTTCTGCCTTAACTTGTGACTTCGTCCCGGTGGATGAGAGAACTTCAAAAATTCTTCTAAGTCTGAAGGTAAAACTTTGACCGAGGCCTCCCGCTCAGTGTAGCCGAGCAGGGCTCCATTGTGGTCAGCCTCAACCTTTGACTTTGCCCTGGTTGAGTGCGACCAGATGTCCTGATTGGCAGTTTATTTGCTAAGCACTAGAAAACATTTAGGGCCATATTTATACTTTTTGACGCAAAACTGCGCTAACGTAGTTTTGCACCAAAAAAATTAGCGCCGGCTAACGCCATTCTGAAGCACCATGCGGGCGCCGTATTTATTGAATGGCGTTAGCCGACCGGCGCTGCCTGGTGTGCGTGAAAAAAAAACACGTACACCAGGCAGCGCCGGCGTAGGGAAAAATGGCGTTTGGGCGTCCAAAAATGGGGCAAGTCAGGCTGAGGCAAAAAAATCGTCTTAACCCGATTTGCGCCATTTTCTTTTGGCGCCCAGACGCCATTAACATGACTCCTGTCTTAGCAAAGACAGGAGTCATGCCCCCTTGCCCAATGGCCATGCCCAGGGGACTTCTGTCCCCTGGGCATGGTCATTGGGCATAGTGGCATGTAGGGGGGCACAAATCAGGCCCCCCTATGCCACAAAAAAAATTACAAAAAATACTTACCACAACTTACCTTTTCTTCCCTGGGATGGGTCCCTCCATCCTTGGGTGTCCTCCTGGGGTGGGCAAGGGTGGCAGGGGGTGTCCCTGGGGGCTTGGGAGGGCACCTCTGGGCTCATTCTGAGCCCACAGGTCCCTTAACGCCTGCCCTGACCCAGGCGCTAAAATCCGGCGCAAATGCGGGTTTTTTAGTCCCGCCCACTCCCGGGCGTCATTTTTGCCCGGGAGTATAAATACGACGCATATGCATCGCAGTCATTTTTTAAGACGGGAACGCCTACCTTGCATATCATTAACGTAAGGAAGGTGTTCACGCAAAAAATGACGCTAACTCCATGAACTTTGGCGCTAGACGCGTCTAACGCCAAAGTATAAATATGGAGTTAGTTTTGCATCGAAAAAAACGACGCAAATTCGGCGCAAACGGAGTATAAATATGCCCCTCAGGGCCTCATTACGTCATCTGACACAGCCAGGACACAGGAGGGTGTGAAAGAGGCGGTTCGACCACCAGCACCGCCAGGCTGATAAAATTCCTCCCACCAGGTTATGAGCCACAAATCAGCACAGTGGTTCTTCCATGGCAGAAAACTAATGGCGGTGCAAACTGCCATGGCCAGAACCCACCACCGTCAGAACACACCACCACATTGGACAGTTTGAATACCCCACACCTGACACACATACACACAGCAGATACAGCTACACACACCACTATATTACACACCCACATATTACATGACCCACAATCCTTTGCAAATAAAGCGACATTCACAGACACCGAAAGCGGGCAAATACACTAATATAACAACTTTACACTATCGGCACTTATTCACATCTCACTCAAAACACACCCCACTACTGCAGAACCAACACAAAACACACATAACAAGCACAATCAAACATCACAAGTGGCCATCACCCACAACGCACCACCCACACCCCATCAATCACCATATACTGCACCCTTACATACATAACACCCCTCTACCCTCAACACAGCTACCATGTCCCCACAAAAGCCACCACGGTTCACAGGCGATAAGTTGCGGGTCATGGTGGATGAAATTATCAGGGTAGAGCCCCAACTGTTTGGAGCACATGCCCAGCAAATTATGATCACCAGGAAAATGGAGTTGTGGCAGAGAATATTCGACAGGGTCAACTCAGTAGGCAACTGTCCATGAACAAGGGAGGACATCAGGAGGAGGTGGAATGACCTGCGGGGGAAGGTTCGTTCCACCTCACGACACCAGGTCGCCATGGACAAGACTGGTGGTGGGCCCCACCTCCTCCCGCACAGTTCACCACTTGGGAGGAGAAGGTCTTGAACATTCTGCATCCAGAGGGCCTGACTGAAATACCTGGGAGACTGGACTTTGGTAAGTACCCACAGCTACCATTTCACACAACTGTCGTGTCCTGCATGCTTCCTCACCACCCAAATACTCCCCAATTCACTGTATATCTCACTACAACTCCAACCTATTCACCTAATGCCCCTCTCTTGCCTCCCACACCTCCACCCAGACCAAATGCCCACACAGCCATTGCCAAAGGCATGGATAGCATTGTATAATACTATCCCTACGACTCCCACAATGCACTAGCCCATATATGTTAACACCTGCAATGTGCACATCACATCACATCTCTTGCATGTATGACTATTACGGTAGCTATGCTAACTAGATGGCACGACTGAGGACCACTACATGGCAATGACAGCTATGCAGTGGCACAACACAATGACAAACAAGGCTACACACATCTCAGTGACTATACCAAATGGCCACAGACCCTGATCCACAACCCAGATATTGACTCACCATGGTATGGGAAGTAATATGGCAGATACCATGCACAAACAGGACACCTAACCTTGCTCACTCACATACCCGCCTCCCACTGGGACACCATGCTGCAATGTACAGCCACTTCGTGTCGCATCCAGCAATCTTCACATGTCACTAGGTAATAGTGCAGAGCAGTCATGTGAAATATCAGACAGTACCAGAACTCATCCACAGAACAACATTTACCAAACCGGATCGACACCAACTAAAATGGAGCATGATACATGTGTCACATAACACTATCTACCACCAATGGTCTGCTGTGCAGCATCTGTCATTGTCATTGCTGGGAATCATTTTAAGCCACTGTATGCATCTAATAAAGAAATAACCATACACATGTTCAATATTTAACTCTGTGTCTCACTCCATCCACAGGTTCCCCTGCCGGTGCCACCATAGACAGATTACCAGAGACTGCCAACCCTCCTCAGGATGAAGGCCCCAGTGAGGGCAACACGCCTGGGAGTCTGGACACTGACAACCTACCTGGCCCATCTGGGATACCTGGTCAGTCGACGACTCCCTGCCTCACCCTGCCCACATCAATCCCCGCCAACCCTGTGGATTTAACATCACAGGCAACTCTTCATCCCCAAACCATTGTCTCAAGGACTGTTCAAACTATTGTGTGCCCCATAGTACAGGGACCTGAGTCACCCCCTCACACCCCAGACAATGGCGGTCCTGCAGACACTGGGAGTAGGCATACCTTGCCAGGGAGACAGGCACCTGGGAGCAGGGGGCCTGGGAGGGAAGCTGTGGCTCAGAGGAGGGGGAACCCAAGGGACTCCACTGACCAGGAAATCATCTCCCAAGTCCTGGGAGCATACCGAAGTTCCCAGGACAGGATGGGCAAGATCATAGAAAGGCTGGGGGACAACCAAAGGCTGCTGAGGGAATACCACCAAGAGGTAATGCAGCAGTTGCAGGCAAACAGTGCCACTATGGCCTCCTTTGCAGGAGTACTGAGGGACATCAACACTACCCTGCGTGCTTCCCCCACCCTTCAGCAGGCCCCTTCCACTAGCATTCTAACATCTGAGCCATCTGAATAAGCTACAGCTAGTGGAATGGAGGCACTGCCAAAGGAACCACAGGCCTTTGACTCCCCTCCCACAAGTAGCTGAAGAACCCATCCCCGTAAACATGGACGTCCACCCAGACATCCAGCTGGAACAGGTGCCAAGACCAAACCCTCTGCCAGGAAGTGAACCTCTCCTCTCTCCTGATTTGTCTCCCTTGCATGCCACTGAGACACCCTGTTGACTGTTCAATAACTTAATTCCAGTTTCCAAAGGCACATGGACACTAGACCTGTGGAACAAACTGCTGTACCACCTACTCTGATTATTCCATGTACCCTGACCTCACTCGTCTCCTGTTGGACATTGTATGCACCTTTTTGCCTCACAATTTAATGATACGCACAATAAACACCATGGAACACAGCTACTGTATATGTGCCTTTATAAAAAACTTCAACAAATGTCATGATTGCTATTTGTGATCTGGTAATGCCTCCCTCTTTCCAACAGGTAGTGTAATGTCCAGCAGAGGGAGGCATGCTAAGCAGGAGATACAATACAATAGATATGTCCTAGGACAGATGTCAGAAAGTTAGAAATCCAGGGCAACACAAGGGTGTAGGCAGTATTCCAAACTGCAAAAATACTATGACAGAGAGCACCATCAGGATGCCACACAAACAACATATTGCGGTCATAGATGTCGTGCCACCCCAGGATACCTCCTAAGCAGGGGCCCCCCAGATATTACCTATACATCAGCATTCACAGATCATATATACACAAATCCCTCTCCCTGCCACATATCATGTTCAATAAATGTCTCAGCTATCACTTACCAATAGCTCATGACTATGAATGCCTCAAGCCATAGGTAGCAGAGGCACTAAGTAAGATACTACAGTCAGTGGGTGGAATGACATAAGAACAGGAGTGTGCAGCAAACATAGCTCAGTACTGGGCTGGCCATTTGCAATGTGAATGTAGGAAACTGCACTGAAAACCCTTGTTAGAGATGATACACTTTAATTGTGAACCTTACATTCTATCAGTCAGCTCCCACAATTTACACATTGTGATCACATTTCACCCCCACTGATAAATCAAGTCAGGAGGGCTGTGGACATACAAGACTTGCAAATCACACTCAACATACCAGAATAGCACTGGAAGTACTGATTGGTGAGCTCAGTCCTAGAGTCAACTGCACTTTCCTCTTCTGCCTCCTCATCTCTTGCCATTTCAGCATTACCAGCTACTGGTCCAGCTACCTCACCATCATCAGCTAACAATGGTATCTGATGTCTCAGGGCTAGATTGTGGAGCATGTAGCAGGCAACTATTATCTGGCATACCTTTTGGGGGGAGTAGAGGAGGGCATCTCCAGATAGCAACAGGCACCTGAATCTGACCTTCAGAAGGCCAAATGTTCTTTGGATTACACACCTCGTCTTCCCATGGGCCTCATTGAAACAAAGTTCTCCTTCCGTGGCAGGGTACCTCACTGATGTCAACATCCAAGGAAGGTTAGGCTAGCCAGAGCGACCTGTGTGCACAGATGTAGGACCAGTGAAATAACTGGTACAGAGACAGGGAAGATTGTGATGACAGGTGCCATAACAGTGAAACACCATCATATGCATACGTACCAAGGAGCCAGGCCCTCTCTGTGGGTAGTCGTGCCATCATATGTGGGACATTGCTGTTCTTCAAAATGAAGGAGTCGTGCACAGATCCAGGAAACTTGGCAGTGACTTGTGAGATGTACTGGTATGCCAAACACACTACCTGAACATATATGGAGTGGTAGTTCTTCCTGTTCTTATACACCTGTTCATTGGAAGTGGGATGGACCAGGGCTATATGGGTGCCATCAATGGCCCCTACCTCATGAGGAATGTGTCCCATGTCATCAAAGTCTGCTTTCACATAGGCTGCACTTTGGGGGAACCTGAGATAGCTGTCCAGGTGTTTTAACAAAACACACAGTACATCTTTCAACTCCAGACTGAGCATTGGCTGAGACATCCCTGCTGTCAAGGCCACTGTTTTCTGAAAGGAGCCTGTGGCAAGAAAGTGTAGCACTGACAGTACTTATATTGTAGGAGGGATGCAATAGGGATTTTGTATGACTGGCAACAGATTAGGCTCCAATTGTGTGCATAGATCCATGATGGTCTGTTGATTCAGACAATAGGTCTGGATGACATGCCTGTAATCCACGGTTGCAAGGTCAATTAGTGAACGGTACACTGGTGGTTGTCTCATTCTCCTCATGGCAGGATATCTAGGTTGATAGGAGAGAATGTACATTCAGTAAAGCATTTGACACATGTAAGTATAACATGTCAAAATAGCAAACACCTATCACTGTAGGACATGCATAGCACTGCTGACATATACAATTATGGACATGCTGAAGTGCTTTGGACAACATCTCTGCAGCACATTGCTGTACATGTAAGTCGTATAGCACAAATGTCACATGTGTAATGTACCATATGTGGCTGACTGTGCTATCCTGCACTAATCAAAAGAAATGGATTAGAATATACCAATTTCGTGCCACTGCCTATGTGCCTCTACGTATCTGCACATGGCCATCATCAGATAAACTGCCACATCACGTCACTGTGTCACTATGTCCCTCATTTCGACCGCCGTGCTGAAGACCGCCAGTGCAGGTGGTTTTCCGTGTAGCATATTATGACTGCTGGCAGCCCTCTGTCCTTTTTCGGATGGAGAGCCGGCAGCAGCCATACTGGCGGTCGGCGGGGAAGTGGAGGCTGCTCCACCTCCACTGATTCCGTGTGGCGGTGTTCTGGTGACGGGGTGCTGGCGGCAGAGCAGCCCCCATGGATCCCGTCCCCTCCCGGAGGATCAACAGACAAGGTAAGTTGATCGTCCATTAAGGGGGGTGTTGTGTGTTGTGTGCGTGCATGGGGGTGTGCGTGAGAGTATGTAGAGGAGGTGTGTGAGTGTGTGTATGCATGCGGGGTGTGTTGTGTGTATGGGAAATGTGTGCGGGTCGGTCTGTGTGCATGTCTGTATGTGTGCGGGTATGTGTTGTTGTAGTGTATTTATGCGTGTAGGGGTGTGTGTATGTGCATGTTGGGGTAGGGAGGGTGTGTGTGTATGTGCATGTTGGGGGTGGGGAGGGGGTCCTGCCACCTTTGGGGGGAGGCAGGGTGGTGGAGGGGTGGGGGAGGACTTGGGCGGGGGAGGGGGGTGGGGGTGACCCCTATCAGTGCCAGGGAAGGAATTCCCTGGCACTGAAAATGCCTACAGCCATGGATTTTGTGGCGGTTCCAAGCCACCCAAAATCCATGGCGGTATGCAGGGTCCTGATACTGCCGGCGGTCTGGTGACGGCCACCGTGCTTGAGACCAAAGTCTCCAGCCCAGCGGCCATCACCGCCCTGGCGGTCAGAGTGGATAAGTGGCGGATGACCATGGCGGTAACCGCCATGGTCATAATTCCATTTTTTTTCCCGCCGGCCTGTTGCCGGTATTACCGCCACTTCTCCCCCGTCCGCCAGGGTCGTAATGAGGGCCTATATTTTGCACTATCATGATGGTACAACATATGCTTACTCCACTGTTTGGGCGATTATGTGTATGGCACACTTATTTATTTATATCAATGCTTTAGATATGCACAAAAAAGCAGTCACCTGTCCTGCTGAAGTGGACAGTTGGAAGTGACCTTAGTCCATCGGCAGATGTCATCACAGCGGTAGGCAGTCACAACCGCCGTACTACTTGTCATTGGTTAACATTGCTGCTTGTGGAAGACTGGGACCAATGGCGATGACTGCGGGCATTGATGGTCCAGTATGTGGTGGCCGTGGCTGCCATTTTCTGCAGCCTTGCTCACTTGACTCCTGGCACTGTTGCTAGCAAGACCTCTATGACTGAAGCTGCTGTGTGCTGTCTCTGGGAGCCATCATGCTACGTCCTGCAGATGATAGAGCCCCAGCTTTCACCACAGAAGTGCTGGAGAAGCTTGTGGAGGATGTCCTACCCCTGTATGAACAGCTATATGGGGCAGGAGAGGAGCAGGTGAGTCCAGTTCTTTAGTCATGTGTGATAAGCGTTGTGTGTGACAGTGACTAATGCAAGTGTACCTGTGAGGGAGTGTATGCATGCAGAAGGCAGAAAGTAAAGATGTGGGAGCAGAGAGGATGGGTATGTGTGGGCACTTGGTGAGTCAGATGTGTATTGGCCACTGCTGTTGGAATGGTGCCAGTGTACATGACTTTCTCCTGTCTGTGTCATCCATGCAGGTGAATGCCCATCAGAAGAAGGGATCTGGTGTGCCATACCCAAGCATGTGCGGACCCTGGGGGGGCCACAGCCGGCGGAGCACTCATTGTTGCAAGTGGTGGGAGGACCTGAGACACTGGGCCTGGAAGACAGCAGAGGCCCAGCTGGGGATGTCCTCCCAACGAGGGAGGGGCGCCCAATGGAGCCTGACCCCCTAATGGCCAGCATTTTGGCAGTGGCCTACCCTGAGGTGGATGGGCGTTTGAGGGCAGCATAGCAGCCACAAGGGGGTGAGTACTGACTGTATCCTAGGACTTGGCACTGGTTGTCTGGTGTTAGATGCCTCACTGAAGCTTATGTGAATATGAATTCAGTGCAACATGTATGTGGACTAGTGGACATGGGTAGTATCCACCCGACTTGAGTATTAGTTGTTGATATGTTTACATGCTTTGCTGTCAGTGGATGTACATCTCCTATATAAATACATCTCCATGTCTGCATGTGGAGATGGTCAAATGACAATGGCACCTGTGACTCCATCCTGACCTTTACATGGGTTTGTGCCCATATGTTATCCTACCCATTGCGCATTACCTGGTCCATTCACCCGCATGTGTCCATTAGTGCCTCTAAGGTGTCAGTCCCCTCCTATCTGTTTTGCCCACTTGTATTAGCAACTGGATGACTCTTGTTTTTTCACAGGGACTATAGACATTAAGTACTGGTACTGGTATTGACTCCATGTATGGCAGCCATTACATTTCCAACACTGATATGGGCTGTATGGCACTTGACTTACGCTTTGGTAGTTGTATCCCCATATGTTGTTCATCTACTATCTATGGGGTATGCGAAGGTTGCAACTGTAGGATAAATGGATTTGGGTGTTTGATTTGGTATGATTGCAGTCATCATGCATTTCAATGTCCTAGACTTGTGGGGGTGTGACCTTGTACACAATGGGATAGTACTAGAAGTGGTAAGTGGCTAGGAATACCTCAACATTGAGAATATGTAATGTAAATGTCACATATGCCAATGTCCTAGCAATTACAGTACAACAAAGCTTAGTTACTGCCTACATAATGTCTCAATGGTTACTTGAGAGCACATCTGATGGAGTGGCACAATGACTGATACCCTTGGCCTAGCTTAGGTGGATAATTTGGACAGGATTCAGTATTGTATGACTTTTGAGATGTTGATGTTAAATATGTGTTGTTTCTTCTTTCATGGAGTAGCCCTATACAGTTGTGGGATCTGTTGGCAGTGCTCTGGCAGTCGTGTTGCTCCATGTGTGCATATTGCTTACATGTCTTTTCTGTTTGACGTGTGTTGTCAGGACTTAGGTACAGGCATTCACATGTCAGGAATTATGTGAGTGATGGTGGTGTCCACATGTTGTGGATTTCAACTAGTGATACTGCATGTCTGGTGGAATTGTATGTGGACCATGATATCATATGTGTGTTCCTGAAGTTCATCAGTTGTGACACTGCACTCTGATTGAGTATGGATGTGAAATGTGTGCAATTAGGGCCATTGTAGATGGAGTTGGTCTTATGCATAGTGGTGGTATAAATGGTTTGGGTGTCTGCAGATCTTCATCTGTGATTGGGTCTGACCTATCACATGTATGTCCCCCAGACTTGTATTCTATGCATCATATGTCACCTGTATGGGTGTCCAACTTGTAGCGGCTACATCAGTTATCAGTTCACTATTGGATTCTCTATACAGAGTGTCATGTCAGTCATGTTATGTGACAGGCATGTGGTGTATGTGTGGAGTAGTCTTCACCATCATGGGACTTGACAAAGGTCCTAGACTGATCAGGTATAGTAATTTTACAGGCCTGATGTGTTTTGTTCAGTCACCTGCACTTCCAATAGGGGATGGGAGTATGTAAAGGTATGATGATGATTCAGGTAGTCATTTGTACTTCAACCAGGGCATGATGTGCATGCAAACATAACTTTGGTGATGATCATATGGATGACTCCAGTCATGCTGACTTACTTGGATTTAGATGTGGGTATGCGGGCTGGCATACAGGGGTAGGAAGAAGTGACATGTTGTTGCATATGTGTATTGACACCAGAGATAGCCTAGCCAGGATATGTATTCCTACAAATGTGCTTGTCTAAATGTGTGTATGTGAGGTATATGTTGGCACTCTCTCTCCGTCTCTCTCCCTCCCTGTCTCTATTTGTGTGCATCAGCATCAGCAAGCGCAGGAGATGGGGCACAGGCGAGTGGGGATGCTACAGGCCACAGGGCCCGTACCAGCAACAGCGAGGGACCCAGTAGCATAGAGGGCAAGGATAATGCCACGGGGGTGATCGTTTCTACAACACATCATCAGAATCCTCCTCTACTACTGGACACTCCCTGGTGGTGGTGGACCCATCTGGGACCACCACGGCACCATCTTTGTCCAGCATCCCACCTAACTACTACCGCCTTCCCTGTAGCACCCCACCCAATTGTCCGTGCCTGCTCACCCAAGAGGGTGGGAGTTTCCTTCGCCGCAGGCATCTCTGCCTCTGCCCCAGTCAGCTCTGCTGCCCTCATTGAGGAGGCTATTGACCTCCTGAGGTTAATTTCTGTGAGTCAGACGACCATTGTGAATGCCATCCAGGGACTGGCAGCTCAAGTTCAGCAGACCAATGTGTTTCTGGAGGGCATTCACATTGCACTGACTGGCCTACAGAGATCCTTTCAGGCTCTGGCCTCCACACTGATGGCAGCCAGTTACCCTTTGTCTACTGACCCCCTCCACCTAGCTCTTCCCAATTCCAAACCCCTCTTCCCAAACCCAGCCAAAGCATACAGGCTAAAGCTAACAAACACAAGTACCACAAGATCCACCACCTGCATGGACACAGACAACACCCACCTTCAGACCAAGCAACATCCACTACCTGCACAGACTCCCCCACCACCCCTACCTTAACAGACACTACACCAGACACATCTGCAGACCACCACACCAACATTCACCAACACAGCCACAACTCCTATCCTACCCACAGCACAACATCAGACCCTCAGACATCTACCCCAGTCACCACATCTGCAGCCACCACAGCCACTGACACCCCCACATTCAGCACATCATCCATACCTGCAAGCACCACCCCAATAGACAGTTACCCATCCAGCATGGCATCTCGCAGCACCTCCTCCCTAGTCCTCCCAAGAAATAAATGCCCACACTCACCCATCCAACAGACACTTAGCACACACAAGCATACCTCGCATGCACATACACCAAGACATCCACCAGACACCTCCTGCAACCACTCACTCTCCCTCCACTCCCAAACCCTTTTGCCCTGGCCGCCCATCGTTTGTCTAAAAAGGTGTTCCTCTAACAGTTTACCTCTTCTCTAGTCCTCTCCCACCCCATGAGACCTACAAAAGGTTTGTGTCCCTCCGAAGTCCAGCCCTTCCACCTCCAAGTCCTTCCCTTCCCCCCGCTGGTACCCACCATCCCCCCTGCCAAGAAGTTGACCCTTCCCAAGTGTCCCCAACCTTCCACTAAAGCTTGCCCTAAGCCCCCTCCCAAGCCCAAAGACCCCCCTCCCACACTGAAGCCCACCACCCCTTTCTGTCCCCTCAATCCCTGAGGTGTATGCTTGCCCCCTTGATGCCCCTTCCCTGTGGAGGTCGTATAGCAATCAGGAGTCAAGTAGAGGCACGCAGAAGTGCTACGTGTGCATTTTGAACTTGGGAAATTTGATTGACCTGTGGCCTTTTATCCTATACATAGTTCATCTTTTTATAGACATATTTATATTTTTAATATATATGGACCAACCAGTTGTTGGTTCGATGATAACATATTTGTCCTGCCTTTCTTTCCACATGGCTGTTTTGGTCTGGCCTGCTTTGGTTTGTGTGTGAGTTACGTGTGGGTTGGTTGTACTAGTTGTTGTATCTGGGCAGCATGTGTGGGTGTGGCCCTGGAATAGGTACCACTGTGATGGCTGTGTACTGTGTGTTGGACTTGTTTGTGTTTGGAACATGTGTGTATGTTGATGTTTTGTGTATTGTTTCTGTTGACGTGTAATGGTGGTGTGCGTGTGTGCATGTGGTGATGGGTATGTCCGTACCTTTGTTTGTTTTCATGGTATGACGTATGGTTTGTTGTATGGCTATGTGATTGTGTATATTAGTTGTCAGGTGTTGTTACGTGTTATTGTATGTATGCAGTGTCAGATGGAGGTGTGTATTGTCTATGTTTGAGGGAGCCTTTATTTAGTTGCGGTTGTGGTGTTGCTGTGTGAATCTGTGTTGTGTTTTGTTGTGGTCGACTGTGGCGTTGCTGTGTGTCTGCGGGTTGGTGTGTGTATTGTACGTGTGTGTTGGCCATGGTGTGTGTATTGTGTGTCTGCATGTGTGCAGGTGGCTGTGTGTGAATGTGTGTATGCGTTTGTGCTTACGTGTGTGTGTGTGTGTGTGTGTCGCTGTTGCCACCCATCCCGGATGTGTATGTTTTGTGTGCGTGGGTACTTTGTGTTTTCCCTACAGTATCAGGTAGGTGTGTTTACTTACAGTTGTTGTTGTCACCATCGCTGGTTCTGGAGTCATTGTGCGAGCAGGAACAGTGGGAGGATGTGCAGTGCAGGTTCCATGGTGGCTCTAGTCATGTACGTGTTCCAGAAGCTGAGGCCCGTATTTATACTCCGTTTGCGCCGAATTTGCGTCGTTTTTTTCGACGCAAATTCGGCGCAAAACGAACGCCATATTTATACTTTGGCGTTAGACGCGTCTAGCGCCAAAGTATGGGCAAAGAGCGTCATTTTTTAGCGTGAACACCTTCCTTGCGTTAATGAGATGCAAGGAAGGCGTTCCCGTCTAAAAAAATTACGGCGACGCAAATGCGTCGTATTTATACTCCCGGGCAAAAATCACGCCCGGGAGGTGGCGGGTCAAAAAACCCCGCATTTGCGCCACTTTTTAACGCCTGGGTCAGGGTAGGCGTTAAGGGGCCTGTGGGCTCAAAATGAGCCCACAGGTGCCCTCCCCTGCCCCCAGGGACCCCCCTGCCACCCCTGCCCACCCCAGGAGGACACCCAAGGATGGAGGGACCCACCCCAGGGACATTCAGGTAAGTTCACGTAAGTATAATTTTTTATATTTTTCTATTTTTTTTGGGTGGCATAGGGGGGCCTTATTTGTGCCCCCCTACATGCCACTATGCCCAATGACCATGCCCAGGGGACAGAAGTCCCCTGGGCATGGCCATTGGGCAAGGGGGCATGACTCCTGTCTTTAGTAAGACAGGAGTCATTTAAATGGCGTCTGGGCGTCGAAAAAATGGCGCAAATCGGGTTAAGACGATTTTTTAGTGTCAACCCGACTTGCGCCATTTTAAGACGCCCTAGCGCCATTTTCCCCCTACGCCGGCGCTGCCTGGTCTACGTGGTTTTTTTCCACGCACACCAGGCAGCGCCGGTCTGCTTGCGCCGGCTAACGCCATTCCATAAATACGGCGCCCGCATGGCGCTTCGGAATGGCGTTAGACGGCGCTAAATTTTTGGACGCTAAACTGCGTTAGCGCAGTTTAGCGTCAAAAAGTATAAATATGGGCCTGAGTGTCTCCTTTTATAGTGTTGGTTTGCACCAGAGTTTCCATGGTGATGTGACCGCAGTGGAAACCTTGGTGGTGTGCAGCCTCATAATCTGTCCGGTGGGAACATTGTCCCTGTCTGCCTGAAGGTGCCTACTGCCGTCCGTGGCGGCCTGACTGCACTGGCGATGCCAGCAGTTAATCGGCTATATTCTGTTTGGAAGACTACCATGGCCATATTTTGGCGGTCCTCTCTGCCGGCATGTTGGCGGTACAACAGCCAACATGGCGGTCCTCAGACCAACAAAGTCCTAATCACCCCCTTAATCTTTAAAAGTTCATATCTCTTTGTATGGACCTAGTTGGGGCTTGGGGCCTATTGCTAAGTGTGGGTACTTATCTTCCCTTACCAATAATCCACTTTCCAATATTTTTGGTGTGCAGTTGTAGGATCCAGTACTCATGTTTAATATCACAATACAGTTTTAAGTGAACCAAATTAAAAATCCTCTAAATTTTCCTACTACAAAAATTGTTTTTAATTTTTAATTTGGCCTCATTTCAATGTATTAGTTTTTGTGATTTTTCTAAATTTCTGATTAAATTTTTGCAAAAGCTTTTTTTGTGTGTGACACATGGAGCTTGATCTAGCTAGCCTAGCCACACTCACTGTGGTCCAACTTAGGGAGTTGTGCACCAAGAGGAGATTTCTAGCAGCCTCTAATATTAGGAAGGATGAGCTGATCAAGTCCCTTGAGGCCTCGGCAGAGGCCCAGGAGGTACGCTCAGAGGAAGTTTCAGTGGGAGAGGAGAGGGGTGGCAGTTCCAACCTCTCAGAGCAGGGAAACTCCTACACCTCAGTGGTGGGGAGGAAGGGGGGGTCATCTCTTTACACAGTTACCAGGGCCCTTCCCAGAGCTGGTTGGGGGAATGGTGTCCCTTCAGAAGGGGCCAACCTGTCCCTCAGGGAGAGAGAGCTTGAAGCCTAGTTGGCATACTTAGCACTAGAGGCAGAGAAATTGGCCCTAGAAAAAAAAAGTGGGCAAGGGAAGAGCAGAGAGATGGTGGCCGCAAAGAAGACGTTGAGATGTCCAGAGGTGGTGAGGTTTTTCCCAGACTACCCAAAGGGATTGTTCCCACTTATCAAGAGGTGGATAACAAAGACACATGGCTGACAACCTTTGAGAGGGCTCTCAGGATGAGGAGAGTTAAGCCTCAGTATTGGGGTCCTGTGGGAGTTGATCCCAATATCTGGGAGGGATAGGCTCCTAATCCTATGGGAAGAGGAGACAGACTCCTTTCCCAAAATGAAGTGCCTTATGCAGAAGTTTGGTCTCACCCCAGAACAATACAGGATAAAGTTCAGGAACACCCAAAAGGACAATATCTAGTCCTGGGTTAACTTTGTGGACATCTCAGGCACTAGAGGACTGGGTACAGGATAACAAGGTTTTTACCTATGAAGTGCTATACAGTTTATCATGAAGGAGCACTTTATGACCAATTGTGTCTCAGAGAAGTTATGCCAGTATCTGGTAGACTCTAAGTTGTCCAAACCGAGGCACCTGGGGGAGGCAGCAGATGAACGGTTAAGAAAAAGAGTTAAAAACAAACCCCCAGGGGGTGGTCAGAAGAAAGGAGGACAGGGTCCTTGCCAGGGGAAAGCCTCAGGGAAGGAGGATAAAACATCAAAAGAGTCCTCACAGGAGTCCCCAGAACCTGCATTGGGGGGAGCCCCGAGCCATGCCACTTCCAAGGAGAAGGTGTATCAGGGAAAACAAGATCCTGTTAAGGCAGGAAATTTCCAGGAATTTGCTAAGACAGGAAAGTGTTTTGAGTGTCACCAGCCTGGACACAAAAGAGAAGATGCTGTCTGCTCCAAGAAGCCCCCACCTGTTTGGACAGCCAAATTGAAACTCAAAGATTGATTTTTTGCCATCTTGGAGTTTGGAGGAATGTTGTTCCCTGGGACTGATTTTTGCCACACTACCCAGGAAGTGGTCACTCAAGAGGGTGGTAGACTGCACTTGATTGGACCATAATACGGTGAACGGATATTCACCACGGGGTGGTATGTTGGTGGCCATCAGCGTAGGCACTAACCCTGAACAGTACATCAATATTGTCAAAAAAATTTGATGCTATTGCCCCCTATTCTGCGCCATGATGCGCTGTGTCTTAGATTCAGTGCACTCATGGTGCAGGTAAAGGGGTACTAAGGGGTGCAAGGAAAGTGGCGCTGTACTGGGTGCAGTGCCACTTTCCTTAAATCTGCCCCTTGGTGTTTTACGAAGTACTGCAAATGTGTGGTGAATAATGGAAAAATGAATTTGTCTTCAGAAGTAGAAAGAGCCCACCAATTAAGGTTGAAAAGCCACCACAACAACACCACCCCACACAAAATTTGATATCAGATAACAATAATTTAAATTTTTGATGAAAAGTACTATTTTGAACATAGTAGAAACTAAGGAGGTGTTGTTCCATGTTTTCCAACTAATGGCTATAATCATGCCAAAATTAATTTCTCTACTCCAGCAGAAATGGATAGAGAAATCTGGCCCAAAACAAAAATAGCCTTCCTCAAAAACCTCCTCCTACAGCATAATGAATGTAACCTGGAGCTCCAAAATGCAAATTCTGCCAGGCAAAAGGTTTACTCTGGCGTTTTATAGAGCATTGTCCACTCTCATGTTTTTCACCTTAAAACTATAAACACACAGGATCACGGTTAAAGTGGCTACTACTTAAGAGATGTTATGACAAAAGAAATGACAGACTGAGCAGAGAGTCAGATGTCAGACAAACTTTCTGTTTGTAGGTTGGAATCCAGCAGTTTGCTGAGGAGATCTCTCTCTCTGCATCAGGGCCCACTTGAGTGAAGTGCGAAGTCATTAGACAACAGTATGGATCATAGCATTCAACGCGCCAGTGTGGATGGATAGAGAGAGCGGGACTGGTGGGTAGAGTCAAAGGTCACTGGGAAGAAGGTAAACTGAACTCTTTGGTCCTGCTGATGGAAGTCACCATGGGGTGGTGTAATGAGTTGTACAAGATCCTGTCACTGGGCCCTATAATCAGGAGTTATAGTAAGAGCCATCAGAAAGCAACTGCATATCGGACCAAGTGATTCCTTAGACTCCAGATGGGCCGCCCTCCCTTCCACTTAAGTTAAAAGTGTTGGAAAGAGGATTCATAGGAGTGAGGGGGCAGTCAAGCATTCAGATTTCTACCTCATAACAAGACATTCAGGGCCACAAGAAAGACCTCTTGTATTGTGCAACAAGCAGGACTGAATTTTGTGGCACAGTAAGGTAGGCTAACAAGAGTGTATGGGTAGACATGAAAATTCCAAGACCACCCTCTCTTAAAAAGGTAGAGGAAAACAGGCAGAAAGTAGTCTGTGAGAGACCAACTTCTTCTGGTAAGAAAGTGGTGATCACCCAGTGCTGTATTCCCAGAGTGACCCACACATGGAAATACCGCTATAAATGTGAAACATATCTGCATTAAGATGGAAAAGTGCTGCTGAGCTAGTACTCTGGGTAATTGAATAGGCCCTGAAGCATCATTGGTAGTGGTGTGTACCAAACGTGTCCTCAAGAAAAATGAGGTAGGGGCATAAAGAGAGGAACAATAACATTTGAAACTGGTACACTTCTTAAATTGATGTAAGGAACAGAGCTCAGTGGGCAAAACTGCTAGTAGAAACCGCAGATGCTTTGAAACTCAAAAGGTGGTGAATATGAGACAGATAAGGGATAAAATATGAGAGAGAGGAACCAGAAGTGAGGGAGAACCACTCTCTGATGAACTACTGTAGGTCTGGCAGTAAGGATTACATTTGGGGGGGGGCTGCATACTATAATTTACATCACAGAAACATGTGGCTGAAATCCCTTAAGGTCATGATAATGGTTGATTCACATGAGGTGTGGCAGGTATACTGGGGAAAAATGTATTACAACTAATACTTACGTTAGAGTAATTTGACATAGTTCATGTTGAGGTGACAGGCACTTTGTGCATGGTGAGGATGGGTAGATGGGGCCAATGGTGTAAGGTGGGGAGAGTTTGAGGGCATGGTGGTTTGAGACTATTGTATGGCATTGTCAGATAAAAGGCACAAATACCATGGTATACCCTAAAAGGGCAGATAGTCTGAAGGTGTTTGATCTTAAGAGATAGTTATATCAGGTTGGGTAAATTTCTTGAGATGTATGACGTAGAATGATAGTGGGCTAAAAAAACAAAATTAATTGGAGAGTGCAAATATACTCAGCAATTGTAGGTTATAGGAGATCCCTATGGGCTGCAGCATTTCTTTTGCCACCCATAGGGTGCTCAGACCAATATTACACAGGACTGCCACTGCAGACTGAGTGAAATAATGTCCACGTTATTTCACAGCCATTTTACGCTGCACTTAAGTAACTTATAAATCACCTATATGTCTAACCCTCACTTAATGAAGGTTAGGTGCAAAGTTACTAAGTGTGAGGGCACCCTGGCACTAGCCAAGGTACCCGCACATAGTTCAGGGCAATTTCCCCAGACTTTTGGAGTCCGGGGACAACATTACACACGTGCACTACATATAGATCAATACCTATATGTAGCTTCACAACGGTAACTCCGAATATGGCCATGTAACATGTCTAAGATCATGGAATTGTCGCCCATGCCAAATCTGGTATTGGGGTACCAATCCCATGCATCCGCGGGGCTCCACCATGGACCCCGGGTACTGCCAAACCAGCTCTCTGGGGTTTTCACTGCAGCTACCGCTGCTGCCAATCCACAGACAGGTTTCTGCCCTCCTGGGGTCTGGGCCGCCCAGTCCCACGAAGGCAGAAAAAACGATTTTCTCTGATAGAGGGTGTTACACCCTCTCCCTTTGGAAATAGGTGTTAAAGGTCTGACAGGAGTAGCCTCTCCTGGCCTCTGGAAATGCTTTAAAAGGCAAAGATGGTGCCCTCCTTGCATAAACCAGTCTACACCGGTTCAGGGATCCCCCACCCCTGCTCTGGCACGAAACTGGACAAAGAAAAGGGGAGTGACCACTCCCCTGTCCATCACCACCCCAGGGGTGGTGCCCAGAGCTCCTCCAGTGTGTCCCAGACCTCTGCCATCTTGAATGCAGAGGTGTGAGGGCACAATGGAGGCCTCTGAGTGGTAGTGCCAGCAGGTGACGTCAGAGACCCCTCCTGATAGATGCTTACCTGGCTAGGTGGCCAATCCTCCTCTGAGGGCTATTTAGGGTCCCTCCTGTGGGCTTCTCTTCAGATAACAAATGCAAGAGCTCTTCTGTCAATGATCGACCGCTGACGCCTGCAAAACTGCAACAAAGTAGCAAGAAGATTACCAGCACCATTGTAGCGCCTAATCCTGCCGGCTTTTTCCTGGTGGTGCATGCTCTGGGGGCTACCTGCCTTCACCCTGCACTGGAAGCAAGAAGAGGACCTTCGGCATCATCAAGTTGAGATTCCGGTGCCTCTACATCACTGGTGGTAGCCTCCTATATTCCCCTGAAATGGTCTGTAAGATCATTCTAACATGTGCCATTCTGCACAACATTTGCAAAAGAAGGAACATTCCCCTCCTGGAACCAGAGCCACACATGCCTGAAGAGGAGGAAGAGGAGGATGGTGGCCTGCAACATGAGGGGGAACAACAAAACACGGCCACTGGTTTGCGTAGGCAGCAACATATCGTGAACAATTTCTTCTAAATATAATCACCATCAGCACTTTATGAACTAATTTAAATAAACACCTATAATAATCACCATATCATGGTCTTGCTAATCATTTTTGTACACCTTTATCTCTAACTATCAGAATAAGAGTATTGTCTCATGGAGCATTGCTGATATACCGATTAGGACACTGAAAATCCCAGAGCAATTGTGATGCGTACCATACAACGGTCACATACACACACACTGTAAATGACATACATCCTGTACATTTCACCTTTGAAGGACAATAGCAAAGGACCACACCTATTTCACACATACATGTTGGAAACATGGTTCATCGCAGCATATGGCACACAACTGAGACAACATCACTCAATAAGGGGAAAACAAGCCTCATACATGAGGCAGTTGATGTGCTTTTGCATCAGTAACAGGAATGTATGACCAGACCCTTGACAGCAGTAAGTCCAACTGCATCCAATCTTTGCAAGGACTATCCGATATTCCCTCCTCTACACACACAGACTAACAATAGTAAGCCAGTGTGCTCCACCCTATCCCATGGTATACCATTGTCATAGTACATCTGACTGCATGGACGTCAGGTCAAGTAATACACTGGCTTGTAGTTTCAAAGCCCTGTTATCACCTGTAGATTTCTTCCCGTGTGAAAACGTCTGTTGGCCATTAGAATGCAAATCTCACCTACAGGACTTGTGAGAAACTGATGCAACACACACCTGTGATTTCCTCCATGCACACCACCCATTTCAACATGCACTGCCCCTGCTGTTGCCTGGAACAGCATAGGAGTTGCCATGTTGTCAAATACACCATTAAGCATTGCTAGTAATAAAGCTGTGTAACACAGCCCTTGGATTCATTTGTCACCTTCAAAAACACAGGACATACACAGTTAGACATGTCAACTGTCTAGTTCATCCTCCAAACAGTCTTAGTCCGACCACTGATCATGTAACTTGTGAAATTGGTGGATCCTGATTGACCCTGCATCCTGTCAGCCTGACTGGCATCTGTCTGTACGTCACCCTAAAGTTTCCCTGTGGCTATATATGTTTCGCACTTGCTTTACCAAAACTCTCATTCCTCAGAGGGTATTTGGTCATGTGCTTCATCAATGCATACCCAAATACATTGTATAGCATCATCTGCCTTTTAATTGTACCATATTAGTTAAATCTTCTTTGAATACCAAAATTCATGGCCCATCCCTTGTCTGGGTCTCATTTCTGCATTAACGACAAAGTGTGACAGTGTCCCAGGGCCATATGCAGGGATTGGGTACAGGGCCTTCAGCAGAACCAGCAACCTCTGATAATGTCCATGAAAAGTCCACACATGTCAGGACCCTGGCAGTTCACACACAGAATTACATTGCTAAAAACATATTGATGGGCATTGTGTGGTGAATAGCTGCAAAAATAATCAGCACAGAGGCTATGATGTTCCCAGATGCAGTGGGAATTGCAGAGGCCAACCTGTGTACAAATGTTGTAATGACACCTGCCGGAACATGACACCTGAGACATTATCTCACTCAGCACACCAAGGTTGCCCTGTTGACAGTCTCATTACACGTCTTCAGTGACAGGGTGGGACCATCCCCATGTAGGTTCTCATGTCCTCATCCACTTCACTCACATTGATCAACAAAGGATACTCAGTAGATACAGGAATAGCTGCCACTGACTCATGATGAGACCTGGACGTAACAAGTGCCTAGGAAGCTGTTACCAAAAATCCAGGACATAGGATGGTCTGCCATCTATCTGGTGCATGCATTGTCGTTTGTGGTGTCTACGTTACCCAAAATCTTGGAAGTGCACATAACGGATGTTGCTACATGTATGACTAACACATGTCCTCTCTTATTTCCACAATGACTTGCATCTAAGGTATGGACACATTGACTTCACATTCATACAAGCATAAGTTCAATAATGCATCTTGTGATGCACACACACTCGGTCAACAACTACATTAGTTGCCACTGCACACACATTGAGCCATGGGCATTGAGGTATTGTACATATGTGTGTCACATTGCTATCCTCTCCTGATGCCAAACATGCCCAAATTGGGCAATACATATATGTAGGCCACACATATGGTCATCTAGTGTGTCAGTCAACCGTCAAAATCATGTTAAGGAAGTAGCGGGTCATGGTCCGCTGCAGTATGATGTCTCACATGTGAACATACAACATCAATACCATAGTGGGTGCAATCAGCCTATCTCTGATGTGTCCCAAATGTAACATAACATAAAAACTGAAAAAATGCCCAAAACCAGTTCATGCACTTAAATTTTGATGTTGCTAGCGTTATGCGTCATTTTTTTTCCAGCAATACAGATTGTGCGTCATATTTTTCGATGCACAGGAGTGAAAATTAGGCCGCATCCAAATAATTGTACAGACTATTTACTATTATTTGGATGCGGTCTAATTTTCACTCCTGTGCAACAAGAAAAATATGACGCATAAACTGTATGCGTGAAAAAATATGACGCATAACGCGGAAAAACGGCGGCCATTTTATGCAGGAAGTGATGTAATAGGATATCCTGTTTACAGATTATGTACAGTGGGTGTACTTTCACTTTCACTTTGCAGTCTGTGAATCTTCTAGACTGTGTGGCTGTGTTCAGAGTGTTGTCCAGTGATTTTGTGCTTTTGTGTCCTGTGTGCTATCTTAATTGTTATTTTGTGAAATAAATATTGTTGTTGTATAGTGTCCTAATGTGTTTTGTTTACATTTGTCCAGTATTCTAGTGTTTTTGTTGTTTGTGGGAGTCTGTTGTGGGTAGTGCTAGTTTGGGGATAGTTGGGCTCTTTCAGTGGTTAAGTTTACTTTTCTTTTTTTTGTACCCCTACTTTCCCCCTTTTCCCCTTTTCCCCTTTCTACTTCTTTATCCCCTATTCCCCTTTTCATTGCCGAGATGTCTGGTAGGCCACGTCTTGGCAGGATGGGTGAGGAGGAGTTGGGGGGCTTTATATGGCTTGTGTGCCATTTCCTACCACTCATGATCGAGGTAGGGGGCAGGGTGACACAGGGGTATCACACTGAGGCACGCAGAATCCGGTGGGGAAAGGTGCTGTATCATCTGCAGCGCATGTATGCCAGCCAGAGGAGTGACCACCAGCTGAAGCACCAGTGGGCTGACCTCATCACCAGGGAGCAAGATCTGCTGGACCACCTGGGAATAATGATTGGTGGCCCTGTTGGTGAGTACTAATCATGTAAATGTGCACGATTAAATGCTCTGTAGTGACATCAGATGATTTGTACAATATTTGCCAGCTAAGTTGCTGACTGTGTGTAATGCTGCGGAAACATACAGGGTAATTTATGCACTATGTGAAGGATCAAAATTGCTAGCTGTCAGGAAGCATGTGCTCTGCAAACTGACAGGATACATTTCCGTTAAGTAAATTGGTGCCGCCTTTGTGTCAGACAACCAAACAAAATAGGAGCCATTCATGCCTATATAGGTCACATTTGCCAGAGAAGTATAGATGTACTAAAATATTGGCTAACTTTGTTGATGCAATAGCTAGACTGACTTTAGAAACACCACATGATGCAGAAAATTAGTGCTGGCTTCACGTCAATTGATGATAGCAAAGTGGCCCAGACATATGTCTCACGTGTGTCTGGTGAGTGTGGAAGGAAAGCGTTCACGGAAGTTCTATGAATGTTAGGGATTATTGTGGTCCTTCATCTTTTTGGATACATGTCAGATATGGATTTGAAAACATCGTTAAAAGGTGTAAGGTGCCCTCAGCTAACATCTTAGAATGGTATTTGGAGTTAGTTGTGTCACATTCCAATTAGGGATGGCAGTCCAAAGGTATGCACATGGGTTCACATCTCCATGGTTGGTGCAAATCACCATTGCTGGGCCACATCAAATGAAGAAACTGTAACAACATGAGGGCTTACAAAAGTCCCTGCCCCTCTTTACATTGTACCTATGTGTAATAAATGTGTCATGGCCACATAGGCTGTTTGACTGGTAATGCAGTCCTCAAGTAACCAGGCTTTGGATGTTTCTCTTGGATGCACATGATGAGACGATTACACACCATTATTATTTCTGATCACTACTGATGGAGCATGTTTGCCACTGCATGATAGTTAGGGCCACTGCGTGGGTGCAGATATGTGTGTAACTGTCACAGGAGACCCATGCTATGTACGTGTAGGCCGTGATATATCAGATGCAGTATCATCATGCCTGAATGGTTCTCATTTCCTTATTTAGCGTACACATTGTTTTTGTCTTTGAAATTGTTGGTCAGTGCACAAATTCTGAGCACATTTCTGCCTTCCATGCCTTACAGGTGGACCGGCACCCTACACTGTGGGAGAGGTGGCTACGTTTGAGGACCCGACCACTCCAGTAAGTATTGATATGTCTGTTATGTGTTGTGTTTGCTGGTGATGTGTGATGGACTCCTGTGTGTTGAACACATAGCAAGGAGTGATGCACTGGCCAATCATTTGTCTTGTTCCATGAGTGGGATTTCAGTTTCTCAAACTTTTTGAGTTGGCCAATGCTTATCCAATTGTATTATCTAGGGATTGTAGGTTATTCCTGTAGGCCCCACACTGAGTACTGGGGTGAGTCATGTGGATAACACTTGTACCAACAAGAGTCGCACTGGAACTCATCTCAGATTTAATCAGTCTGTCAGACCCACATTCTCCCAGATTGGTACTGCAAATTGCTTTCCAATAGACTTCTACTTCCCTATTCACCAAAGTACTTATTAAACTGTAGGTAGAACTTCCTAGCAGCATGTACTTCTACATGTAGTGCTACAGGTATGTGGAACTTGAGTTCAATGGCCTAGTTGTGCATGCTAATCATGATCATGGGTGTTCTTGCAAATCTGTGTCTGGTGTAAGTCATGCCTTACTGGTAGTAAATGATGTGTACCAAGCTCTGCATTTCCTGACATGTGTGGCGCTATGATTGGTCAAGGGTTTGCAGACTCCTAAATGTTGATAGACCTTACCTGTGGTGTGTGTGTAGAGCCAAACACGTGTGGAGTTTTCTATACACTCCTGGGTGTCCATGTTGTTTGGAATTGTTTGTTGTTTCTCCACCGCCCCCCTCAAACACAGGCATGGGTTTGTGAATAGGGTACCTAGGACTGATGCTACCAGTATGTTACACATACATGTGAATAAGTGACTGTTTGATCGGAACCTAGTATACACACTCAGGTATGGCACATGAGTACTATACTAGCAAGTCCAGTTACAACTTGCAGACCATGTGGCTTTAGTTTTTCATTCCGTACACTGACATCTGTAGCCCATGCATTGGCGGAGGATGTGCAGCATGACTGTTAGCTGTTAACTGGCAGAACTCAGATGGCAAGTCAATGCCAGTTTTTACCCATCTCGTAGGTTTAGGATGTGCTATGTGTGATGTGACCTTTGTAGGCTGGCCTGCCATGTACTTCCTCAGGGACATTCAATGATCTGTATGGTGACATGAGCTGCTACAAGTACAGTAGATGTATTGTTTGATTTACTTCTTGTGCCATTTCAGACAATGCAGTTCCTAATGTGAATTATTTGCCTTTGTCTTCACAGCTGCAAACATGACACCCATCCAGGTCCGTGAGTTCCCGCGGCGGGCCATGAGATATCAACATATCCTGCTGGTAGAGTCGGGGTTCAGGAGGATGGCCCGTAGATACCGCCATGAACGGGCCTCCGGAGCATTGAGGACTTTCCCACAGGGTGGCCCTACTTTGCCCACCACAGCCACCACCAGCACAACCACCAGTCCCACCCAGGTGGCACCACCCCCAGCTGAGACTATTGTCCCAACGTCTGCTGTTGTTCCAGGCCCCAGCAGTGCAACACCTTCAGGGCAGCCCACAGGCCTTGGCTCTGCACGCCCACAAACCTCCTCTGCCGGTACCCAGACTGCCCCAGCTCCAACAGTGGACCCTGCAGCTTTCCAGGCAATTGACCGTGTGCTGCGCAAAATCAGTAATCTGAGCTGGGATGTTCGCCATATGAACAGGCGTGTGCGGTCCATCAAGCAGACCCTCCGGAGGGCCAACCTCTAGACTTTGATGACGATGGACATGATTCCCTCCCCTCCCTCCTCTTTCCTTGTTCTCAGATTTAGTGGGGTTAGGGGGCTTAGTGTTAGGTTAGTATAGGCTGTTAGTTTAGTTAGTGTTAGAGGGTGGGGGGGCTGATTCTTTCTATTTTTACTTATTAAGTGTGTGGGTGGGTGAGTGGGGGGCTGTGTTGGGGTTCTTGTGTGTTTAATAAAAATAAAAAAAAAATTGTAAAAAAATGAAAACCAAAAAATAAAAATAAAAATATATTTGTTTAGGATAGTATAGTATGTGTTTAGGTTAGTATCTGTTGTCCTCCTTGTGTCCCGTCTTATATGGGGTGTGGGGGGTTGATGTTTAGAACATTTTGTTACATGTGATAAGTATGTTTAGGTTAGGTTAGTTAGGGACAGTTGTGGGTAATGAGTAGTCAGGGTAGATTAGGGTAGGTAAGACTTTTCCCTCAGTTTCCTCTTCTGTGATTACCATTTAATAAATATATAGTGAACCCTTTACAGTATGTGTTAAATGCTTGTTGAGCATAGCCTTGGCATTAGTGTACATTAAACTTTTACTATTACATTTGTGTCCTATACTACGAACAAATCCCAACTGAGCTGTAAGATTGGCAGCTAGCCCAGAGCTACCTTGCAAAGATTCCACCATTCGTTGCAACCGCCAATCACAGTTAATTTGAATCCCAACATGTTTTTGTCGATAAGTATGTTTTGTAAGTCACAAACAGTGCTTCCAGACTTGGTATTGGGGGAACAGTTTTAGGTCTGACTGCAGTGTGATGTTCAAGGACACCCTTATAAGGTGAGTTGTCGTAAGCATTCTTGTAGTATCGTCTTCATGACTCACATAGATCATTTGTGACACTGTTCAGCATGATTACCTATTTGGATATAAACTCAGACACCTTCATTCATGTAGTTTTTGGATTGTTTGCTTAGATTTGTGTGCACTGTTATATGTGTTAGTATTGCATGGTGACAACATTTTGCTGCCACTATTTGATGACTTAGATATCCCTTGAGGAAGCATTATTCTGTCCAACACAGCATGATGGTGTATGGTTTCTCACGTCATCAGGTATTACACTCAGGAAGGGCAGAGTATGATGCAATCCTGGCCACTGTGCAGATTTATCTGACTACATAATTTCAGGACAGTTGTATTGACAAGCTACGTTATTTGACAGGAGGCACATTTCAGTTATCTACTGCACAGTTGTTGTGTCACATTAGCCAGAGACAGATTTGTTGTGTAAGTGCTATTTATTGAAAAGTGCTGTAGTGCTATATGTACATTGTCCATGATTGTGAGTCCATTATAGTGACATCTTCCATTGTGATCCTACACAAGGGGTAAAGGAAAATGCATTTGACATGCTGGTGTGATGTTTCAGACAGTGCAGAGTGACAGGATTTGCAAATGAGTAAGAGAGAGACAAGCACTGGGCAGGCTAACAAGATATACAGTGGTTAGCAGAACAGTCATTGAGTAGAGTTGTTGTAAGACTGGCATGTTACAAAACGCAGGACCTTGGTAATAGTTGGCTATGTGGCAGGGACTAGTGCTTCCGGGTACTTTTCAGTGTGAATGTGATCTGTTCCATGTCTTCTTCTTCTGATGTGTGTGTTGCCTCCTCTGTCCTTGGTGGTGGGGGTTTTGAAGGGGGAACACACACCTCAATGTTAGAAGACGTGGAGTCAGACATCCCAGTCACTGCTACCTATGAAGGTCTTAAGGGCAGTACTGCAGCAAGGAGGATCTGCTGTTTCTTAAGAATAGCAGCCACATCACGATGGTAGGCAGCCAGGTTGGCCCTGAGGGGGTCATGATTGCATTCGTGCATTTAGTGGAAGGTTTGGGGTGCAAGGTGTTGTGGCAACTCCCTTACTGCAGTGGTGAATTCCTTTACAGTTTCTTGTAGTCCTTGCAGGATGGATGTTAGGGCTTGCATGGCTGCTGCCTGATCTGCAGATGGCATCATGCACAAATGCACCCCCTCTAGGCTGGCTGCTATGGTTTGCATCCCCACCCGCACCTCATTGTCCAGCTCCCGCTGTACCCCAATTACAGTTCTCTCAAAGCTGGTGCCTGAATCGTCTGAGTCCTCAGCTGTATTGGAGCTGGCAGGTCTTACAATTGGGGTTGTGGGTGGGTCCTCTGCTATGGCTACTTGTTCTGTGCTCCTCCTTGTGACTGAAGGTGGGGTCTGGAGGGATCCAAGGACATCTTGGATGGTCTGCTGGGGAATGTTTGTCAGCTCGTCATCCATGTCATCAGGATATTCTGGGACAGGCATATCCGCAGGAGATCCATTGTCCTCTGCAATGAAATGGGGTACAATTAGTGTGTCTGTGTTGTGGCATTAGTGATGTGACATGCCTGCCTTGTGATGAATTCACATTGTGATCTTGTTTCGCGTTTATTGCTCCAGTCTTTCAGATGGCCATTCTCCCAGGCCTATGGCCCACCTGCATGTCACATGTATTGTGCTAAGTTATTAGACTTGTCGGCATCATCTCTTCTAGGTGTTTGTTCTGGCCAAATAGTGATTTGCCACCTTTTTGTCCTACTCAACCCTCCGTCTACATCCATTCTCATGGTGAGGCCTTTCACTGGCTGTGGGTGTTCTAATTCCACTAGCAGCACACTTAACAATCTGGACCTGCCCCAGTCTCTGATCTTTCACATCCACTTATATGTAGTTGACATGTAGCGTATCCTATGCATAGCATTGTTATGGCACGATATGGATGTTGGCATTGGTAATGTGTACAGCTGATGGTGGGAATGTGTGGTACATTGGATTGCACTGAGAGTCGTAGCAGTGTCCTATTTCCACCTCTGACTGTGCAGGTGTATGTCAGTGACCAGTTACATGTGTGCTGCCCCTCAATGCTGTTGTCTGAGCAGTATGACATTTGGGATGTTACATTGTGACCCAGGCACAGGATGGACCCTGACATATGCAGCATGGGTGTGTCCTTAGTGCTGTGTAGCTCCTACTGTTGATGACATTGGCTGATGTTTGCGACAACTATGGGCATTGACATTTGACAGGACTGGGGCCTTTGTCTTGTTTCAGGAGATTATTGGTAGTTGTCATCCTAAACCGTCTAATTTAGGTGTGTATGATCCATGGGGAAGTTACTGCCATTGGCTACTTGAGCTGCACACACAGCGGAGGTGGTAGTGGCAACTGTTGTCACTGTTACATTCCAGTTATCGGTATGGCTAGAGGTTGTTAATTGGGCCCTAGTTAATGTAGGGGGTATAGTGGCTGACGTGTGCCAGGATGTCTGTTTGACGTTGTGCCCTTCCCTCCTGGCGTGGCTTTACCTTTGCTCCATCGTTGGCATGGCAGCATGCCCCCATGGGAATGTTGTTGGTGTAGTGTAATGGTGTGCCCCAGCTTCTGTCTGTGTAGGCCATGCCCCCATGCCATACCCCTTTACCCATGCCACTCCATGTATATGATGACTTCCATGCATTTTGTGGTCGGTATCCCCCCCGGCTTACGGTTAACATTTGTGCATTTTAATTCCCCATGCGACTTACCCTGCATGTGCGTTGTCTCCTGGTAGTCTGCACTGTCCTGTCCTTGAATCCCTGTCCCGATCTCCTCAGGGATGACGGCTGCGACCATCTCCTCCATGTGGTCCAGGGCCTCCTAGTGTCCTGGACTCCCACCTCCAGTCTGCAGTGCTGCCTTCCTGTTCCTGGCCATCTTTTCCTTGGTCCTGCGCTTGCAGGCATGCCAACGTTTCATGCACTCAATGACTGTTCTGCGTACTTCTGCCACACTGTTGATCTTGTCGACAATTTGTTGCCATATTGCCTCTCTCCTACTGATTGGCAACTTTGAGGTGACAAACAGTTGGTGCTGGTCACCTCTTTAACCAGAATTTCCTGTTCCTCTGCACTGAAGCGGCACTTTCTTTTCTTCTTAAAAGTGTCCTGGTTCTTGTGTGGGTCCTCCTGGCTGGTTCCTGGTCTGTTGTCATCTTCCTGGGGTCTGTAGGGGCATCTGGGATCCATTTTGGCTCTCCTCTGTTGAAATGGCTGTGTTTGTGTGGAATTTTGACTCTATTGCATCAAAAAACACCGCATATCCGGTTTGCGGGGTCGTAAATCGACCCACAGTCATTTACGCCGCGTTAAAGTCGTTTTGCTTTATGACTTGACGCTGCGGTGTGTGTAAAAAAAAATGACTCACACCTGTGGTTTGCGCCGCCGTGCGTCAAAGTATAAATTTGACGCCCGCACGGCGCCCCAAAATGGCATTACCGGCGGTATTATTTTTGACGCAAAACTGCGCCGGCGCAGTTTTGCATCAAAAAGTATAAATATGGCCCTTAATGTATGAAAGGTAACATGTAAACACTAAGCAAATTTTGTTATACTCTGGAGAGGACAGCTCCTGGACTGTCTTTTCATGACTGGTCAGATGAATGGTAGATTTCATTGGGATGAGTTCCTGTCAATTGGAACCTCTAGTCACTCCCTGCTGTTGATGGAAATGATAGGCACAAGCATAGCTTTTACAGTGGAAATGGAGATTGGTTTCATGGTAGTTGCAAACCTATACACTACTTGAAATACTTAAGATGGTATTGAAATATAAATAGTAATCATGGAGAAAACACTAAGCAAGAGAAATGTAGGATGTTGGCCAACAGAGAGGCTATGGTACAGCATCTTAGAGTTAATATATTCCTATATGATGTAGGTCAGGAGGCAGGAAAAATGTCACATGACTAGTTAAAGACACAGATATAAGAGGTTGCCACACACTATTTTCAGGACAAATAGAAAATAAAAGTTCCTAGGAAAATAGATGATGTACGAAGATTTGTATTAGAGTGTATTATGCCATTCTAGACCCAGAATCATATGGAAGGTTAGCTATAAATATTACCCTGTTTAAAAATGAAATGGCAGAGGAGGCATGGTAGGCTTCATCCTCTTGAACCACTCTGCGGCTTTTGATACAATCTCCTGCCCCATCCTGATCCAACTGCTACTCAAAATTGGAATCCAAGGACATGGACTATGATGGTTCTGCTCCTTCCTGACTGGAAGTGCCTCATCAGCCTAGCGCAGCACACCTCCAACAACTGTTGCTCATCTGTGGTGTTCTACAAGGATCCTCCCTGAACCCGACCTTCCTCAGTGCACACATTACCCCTCTATTCAGCATTATACTCTCTTACACCATCAACATCCTCTCCTACGCAGATGAAACACAACTCATTCTCTCCAGTACCCAGTTCAAGTTCAATGCCGGAATGACTGAAATTGCCAACTGGATAAAGACCAACTGTCTAAAGCTGAACACCAACAAGACCAAAATTGTGATCTTTGAGAAAAGAGCATCACCATGAGAGTCCAACTGGTGGCAAAAGGAGTTAGACTCAACACCAACCACCCATGCCAAAAACCTCTGGATCATCATTGACAACAAACTCAACTTGACCCTCTAGTCTCTAAAAAAGGAAAGTTAAGATACAATTGTGCACCATAACATTACATTTTCCCTCCTAAATATATAAACAAAGTTCAGTATAGTAGTTGTGTCATTAGATGGGGAAAGGCCTTTAACTTATTCTAAAGGCCTTTGTATTCCTGGTGCTAGGAAAGATGGGGTTGGCATAAGCTCTATCAACTGTATCTGGGAGTTAACAAAGGCAGTGACAAGGCTAACAGTAAATTTTACTTTATCCTAATGGTCTTTTAGACTAGGTAGAGGACCTAGGCAAGGGTATCTGCTTTACGCACTCTTGTTCACCCTCATCTGAGGCTCACAGCATGCTGGATGTGAATTGCGAAGAGACCTGTTAGTCCAAGGATTCAGATTTTGTAAGGCTTGCGATGACAGGATATGCAGATGATGTCCTGATGCACGTCAGATCCAAACATTACACAGGACGGATAGATGGATATGATTTTAATTTATGGGAAGAGCTCCATTTGCACTATTAATCAGAGAATACTGTTAATATTTCCGGTAGCACCCTGAATTTCAACAACCACTGTATGGTGCCATTTCAAACAGAAAGGGAGTATTTCAAATACCTCGGGAGGTTATATGACAGAATATACTGAACAAGCATTTCAACTGACACAAACTTGTATCAAAAATATTGCTTACAAAAATATTTTGTTTCTATATTCACAATGTGAGTGGCAAAAAGTAAAAGCTACCAACAGGAAGTAAGAATGTATATATTTTTTTAAAAATATTGAAATATTGATTTGAAAGTAATTTATGTAAAGTATTACATTATTTAGAAGTAATATAATGTAAAATAAATAGTTCAATTCAGTTGGTCATATATTTGTGTGTGTGTATATATATATATATATATATATATATACATATGTGTGTGTGTGTGTATGTGTGTATGTGTGTGTGTATATATATATATATATATATATATATGGATACATACCCACACATGATATATTGCTTAAAACAATAATATGAATTTGAAAATGTTCAAATTCATTCAACTTAAAATATTTATGGTAAAGTGAAATGAAAATTAGCAAACAGCTGCAGTCATAGAACGTGCTTGTTCACAGTAATGTTTCTGTGTAACAAGCCATAATATAATTCACAAACCTTCCCTCCCATCGCCAGGCAGGGAGGTGTCCTCTATAGTGAAGATGCACAATGGACTTTGCAATGTAGTTGACTACTTACACTATGGCAATACCGGTGCCAACGTCAGGCTACAAACCTGACAATAAATCCAGTTCCCAATAAAGAACAATGCTGTGGCACTCCAAATGTGGTGAACAAATTACCTTTTTCTATGTGTCAGAGAAAACGCATTTCTACTACAAGAGCCTCTCTCCAGTATGTGCCAACAGGGCTCTCCAAGTGATAAAGTACAATTCATAAACATAAAAATATTACTTCTACCTTTAGTGACGAGTTGCAAAAATCAAATTGTTTTAAAATACAATATTCAAAGATATACACATTTAAAAATAAAATTAAATTTGGAAAAGGCGATTAGGAATGAGGAAATGAGAATGAAGAAATCAGCTGTTGAATGAGCACTCTCAGTTGGCCTGAACCATAACAGAAAATACAATACCAAAATCCATTGTATGAATTGCATGAAAGTTAATAAACCTGCCCTTTTGTAGAGAATACAAGCCCCAAAGATTACTGCATTAATAGACCAAAATACATGGCATGAAAAAGTCATAAACCTGCGTTTTCGTAAAAAAGGGGGAAAAGCCCCCAAATTCATTGCTTAAATAGCAATCAAATACAGATAATAAATTAGGTGTTGAAAGCACCACAGGTCATTAACACAGGCTTTAAACATGAAGTACATGCTCCAGCATTCACTGCATAAATACTCTTGATTATCTTTTTTCTTATTTGAGATGGAAATAGACATACAATGGAACTGTATCCTTAATTTTGGCATTAGGCTAAACCTGGCTTTCACATATTAGATCAGTAGTGAAAATGTAGATTTTTTGGGCCTTCACCGGGATGTGATTCGTAACACCCTTACTACAAGATTACACCAAAAGGAAACAACAGGTAACAGCATATTTCATGTTGGTAACCACCACCTCACTAGCACTCTAAATTAAGCAACAGTAAGGGAAGTATTGGAGTTTGGAGGAGTTACATTTATTATTTTCACTCCAATCTCTGCAACATTAGGAGAAGTGTTAAGTTTTTGAGTGGTTAGTGCCATCAATGTGGCCTACACCGTCTGATGCCAGAGTTGCATAATCAATTAATGTGGCAGCTAAATGCGCTCTGCCTACTCCAATAAATACCTCCTAATAGATTTACCATTCAATAATAGAGTTTGTTTACTTTGGCCTGGCTACACACGACAATGGGATTTGTAGATGTGCATGTATGGCAAGTTTCTATTATATTCTGTGAGAATTCTCCACAATCCAAGTAGTGTGGAATGACCAAGAGATTATGAGATACCAGAAACTGTTAACAGTGACTTGATTGTGACAAGAAGAGACATTGGCCCTCATTACAACCCTGGCGGACGGTGTTAAAGCGGCGGTAAGACCGCCAACAGGCCGGTGGTAAAAATGTTGCAATTACGACCGTGGCGGAAACCTCCAACAAAGACAGCCACTTTAACACTCCGACCGCCACGGCGGTACAAACAAACAGCGCAGCGGTCACCGCCAACAGACAGGCGGAAGACAATGTACCGCCCACACTATTATGACAGCCCAATCCGCCACCTTTTCCGGCGGATAAAAACACGGTGGAAACAGGAATTTTGAAGGGAAAACGCTCACCTCTACACACTCCATGAAGAACGAGGACACCATGGACCCGGAACTCCAAATTCTACCTGCGATAGTCTTCCTGCTCCTGTACCAGGAGCACGAACGCCGGCGGCGAAGACCACGGTGAGTACTGCACCTACGACACAGGGGAGGGGGAGGCAAAATACAGGGACACACACACGCAACACCCCCACCCCCACCCTCACCCACTACAACACACACTTATACATATCTATACATTATAGTTACACCCTCCAAACCCCCTGGAAGAATGCAGAGACCAAAGGAAATGATTGTAACCATTGTAATCTATTAAAATACAGTACTATAATATATATATACACTATAAACAAATATATACACCAATAATACAAGTCCAGGTATTGCACCATTTATAGTCCGTGGACCACTGGGCCCAAAATGCATGGGCGAGGCCCACACTCGATACCAGATCAAAACAGAGAGAACACTGCAGGGGCATCAGATAGAAATACAACAGGCACCTCAGGGGGAAGGGAAGGGGGGGCACCTCAGCCGGATGAGTACACAACGCCAGTTCCACAATGGGGCTCAATGCCCACTGTTCAATCCTGGGGAGTGCAAAGCCACAGTCTCTCAAGTCTCTACAGTGGGTGGTTTGCCCACTGCCATATCCTGGGGAGTGCAAAGCCACAGTCTCTCAAGTCTCTCCAGTGGGTGGGTTGCCCACTGCATTATCCTGGGGAGTGCAAAGCCACAGTCTCTCAAGTCTCTACAGTGGGTGGTTTGCCCACTGCCATATCCTGGGGAGTGCAAAGCCACAGTCTCTCAAGTGGATAACAGTCTCCACTGGTTCTGGAGGGGGACTTGTGCCCAGAGTGCTTCATCCTGTGATGGACAGAGGTAGTGGATGGATCTCTCCACTGGTTCTGGAGGGGGACTGGTGCCCAGAGTGCTTCATCCTGTGAAGGACAGAGGTAGTGGATGGATCTCTCCATTGGTTCTGGAGGGGGACTGGTGCCCAGAGTGCATCACTCACCCCGTGACGGTCCCAGTTGCGTCAGTGCCCCTGCCACTCATGGGCTAGCGGTGCTTGATTTGGCGGTGCCCTGTTCAGCGGTGCTTGATTTGGCAGTGCCCTGTTCAGCGGTGCTTGATTTGGCGGTGCCCTGTTCAGCGGAGCTTGAGTTGGTGGTGCCCTGTTCAGCAAATGTTCAGCGGTGCTTGATTTGGCGGTGCCCTGTTCAGCGGTGCTTGATTTGGCAGTGCCCTGTTCAGCGGTGCTTGAGTTGGCGGTCCTTCATGGCCCAGCGGGTCTTGTGCTGGCGGTCCTTCATGGCCTTGCTGTGCTTGGGCTGGCGGTCCTTCATGGCCCAGCGGGGCTTGTGCTGGCGGTCCTTCATGGCCCAGCGGGTCTTGTGCTGGCGGTCCTTCATGGCCCAGCGGGGCTTGTGCTGGCGGTGGCCTCCTGGGCAGCTGGGCTGGGGCTGGCGGGGCCCTCCTGGGCAGCTGGGCTGGGGATGGCGGTGGCCTCCTGGGCAGCTGGGCTGGGGCTGGTGGGCCCTCCTGGGCAGCTGGGATGGGGCTGGCGGGGCCCTCCTGGGCAGCTGGGATGGGGCTGGCGGTGGCCTCCTGGGCAGCTGGGATGGGGCTGGCGGTGGCCTCCTGGGCAGCGGGGATGGGGCTGGCAGTGACCTCCTGGGCAGCGGGGATGATGGCAGTCTTCTCTGCCGTGCTGCTTTTCCCAGACTTGCCGGGTTTCTTGTGGCCCTTCTCTACTTTGGGAGGTGTCACAGCTGAGTCCACACTCCTACCGGGACGCCTGGGAGCGGCTTTGGTGGCTGGAATCTTCCCCCTCTCCCGCCGAGCACTGGCCAACTTCTGATGCTTCACAGGTGGGGGACTGGCTGTGCTGTGGCTCCGTGCCACACTGGCTGTCCTGGTGGCCGGTGCACTCCACATACCTGTGACTACAGGCACCACTGGACCCGGAGATGTTGTGGCTGAGGTGCTAGTTCGGGACCTATGAGATGGATGGGGTGGGGGAGGTGTGGGAAAAAGGTCAAGTCTGGACAGGAAAAGTTTTTTGGACACACTGGGACGGGTAGCTGGAGGGGGTTTGGGAGTGGAGGAAGAGGTGGTGGTAGTAGGAGGTGTACGTTTGGTGACTTTGGGTGCAGGTGCATGAGCTGGAGGCTGTCGTGATGTGGATGGCTGTTGGGTGTGTGTGTGCCTGCGTTTGTATATCTTGGGAGGGGGCGTCACAGACACACTGGGAGAGGACACAGGGGACGTGTGAATGGTAGTGTGAGTGGTGACTGCACGTGAGCAGGGTGTGCTGGTGGGTGTGCTGGTGAGGGACGTAGAGGCTGTAGAGGCAGTGCATGCAGGTGTGTGTGAAGACGAGACTGGGAGGGAAGAGGGAGACGAGGAGGAGGGGGACACAGTGGAGGCAGTGGATGTTGGTGTGTCTGCATGTGTCTGATGCTTGCGTGAGTGCCTGTGGGATGTGTGGTGCTTCTGTTTGCCTGAGCTTCCCTTGTGTGGTGAGGTGTGCTCAGGTTGGTCTGATGGTGTGCTTGGGATAGGCAGAGGTACAGGGGATTGGGTCTGGGTGGAGGAAGTTGGAGGGGGGAGGTTAGACACAGGGACAATGGCTGCCATCAGTGCTGAGGCCAGAGTTTGAAAGGCTTGGTGCAGGGCCGCCTGACCATAATGAATGCCCTCCAGGAATGCATTAGTTTGTTGCAACTGCCTTTCTGCACCCTGGATAGCATTCAAAATGGTAGACTGCCCAACAGTGAGGGACCTGAGGAGGTCAATGGCCTCCTCACTAAGGGCAGCAGGGGTGACTGGGGCAGGGCCTGAGGTGCCTGGGGTGAAGGTGATGCCCACCCTCCTGGGTGAGCGGGCACGGGGCGAAGTCTGAGGGGCTGCTGGGAGGGCGGTGCTGGTAGGGGGGGGGTGGTGGCCGTACCTGTAGATGCGGGGGGCACAGATGTTGCCGCCACCACAAGGGAGCTCCCATCACAGGACGAGTCCGTGCCGCTGGTCTCAGCTCCTGTCCCCGCCGTGGAGCTCCCCTCGCCCTCCGTCCCACTGGTGAATTCAGAGTTCGTAGTATGGCCCTCCATGGCCATGTGGGATGCAGCTCCCTCCTGCTCCGGTGCCACTGCTCCTCCGCCTGATGATGCTAATGCACACAAGAACAGGGAGACCACAAAAAGGGGGGGGAATAGAATAAAGACATGTTGAGTGCATGGATTACCGCTACCGTTGGCGGACAAGACAGACACAGAAGCCCCCTGCACTACGCCGCGCTCTTGGGCTCTACAGTGCAATTCCTGGGAAATGGCCTACAAGGCTATGGACGACATCTGCACACATAGATGACACAGGGGTATGAATAGCTGTACTTGGCACTCTACAGTGGTGGGGTGGGGGGCCACAGGGCCATGCCTTACGGAGGGGCCTAGCCTATGGAACTCGCCCTGGCCTAGGGAAACCCACAGCCCTCCTCCCCCACCCAGACAACTCCACTGCGCGCAAATTCAGCTGAATGAGAGTGTTCTCACCCCCTTGTGTCTGCTGTGATGCCCTCAAGCGCCCATCCAACTCCGGGTAGGCCACCGCCAGGATCCTGAACATCAGGGGGGTCATGGTTCGATGGGCACCCCTCCCACGTTGGGAGGCCTCCCCAGCTGAGCCTCCGCCGTCTTCTTGCTCCAGCGGCGATTGTCCTCCCATCTTTTCCGGCAGTGGGTGCTTCGTCTGTGGTAGACCCCCCAGGGTCCGGACGTCCTTGGCAATGGCACGCCAAATATCTTTCTTCTGGTGGGCACTGACCTACATGAAATGTACAGGGGAAGAAGAGAAGTAATTACCAACTGCACTGTCAAAGTGAGTGGCCCGCACCCACCTTCTTTCATGCACGCAGAACTCTGCCCCCTTCCTTCTTACATCCAGCCCTCTCCACACAGGCATAGCCCATACAACATGCTCCCTGTGTACTTACCTGTTTGTCTGGAGGACCGTAGAGTAGCGTGTACTGGGGGAGGACCCCATCAACGAGCTTCTCCAACTCCTCCGATGTGAAGGCAGGGGCCCTTTCCCCAGACGCACGAGCCATTGCCTCTTCCAGACTGAGGTCACAGCAGCACTTGCAGTGTAGGTCCCCTCCTGTCGAAGATCAGGTATCGAGTGATTCAACAGATAGAAAATGGCGGTCACGTCTGCGGCGGTCACGTCCGCAGCGGTGCGTACCATCACCGCCGGCGTACATCGTCATTGGCTCCTGGGACCCATAGGGTCCAATGTTAACCAATGCAGCATTGCGCTGCGGTCTCCGACCGCCTACCGCGACGGTGTACAACGCCAGCGCAGTTACCTCACATCCCATTGTCCCACTTTACAGGTCAGACAGCTGCCATTTCAGGGGCCCACATGGCCTAATTTCCAACTGCGTCACACATACCTAGGCCTAGTCTCAACACACATACAGGACACCTTTTGTGTATAATTGGTGTTCTGTGTAAACTGTGGGTACGTACCTCTGAGTTGTTTGACTCTGTGGTCGCTGTTGTCCTTCATAGGCACCGTCCGCTGGGACATGTGAGGAGATGGCGGCATCCTCCGGTGTACCGACCGCTGGTGGACCTGTCGACAATGGAGGAAAGACATTTGATAATCACCTACAGGTTTGACCATGCCACAATCCAGGAACTGTGTAGCCAGTTGGAGCCAGACCTGATGTCAGCAATCCGCTATCCCACAGGAATCCCCCCTCAAGTGCAGGTGCTCTCAGTGCTCCATTTCCTTGCAAGTGGGTCTTTTCAAACAACTGTGGCCATGGCATCAGGGATGTCCCAGCCTATGTTCTCAAACATATTGTCCAGAGTGTTGTCTGCCCTGCTGAAACACATGCGGAGCTACATCGTATTCCCTCAGGTGGAGGATTTGCCTACAGTGAAAGGTGACTTCTATGCCCTTGGACATATCCCCAACATCATAGGTGCCATTGATGGGACCATGTGGCTTTGCCCCCCCCCCCCAACAGGAGTGAACAGATGTACAGAAACCGGAAAAGTTATCATTCGATGAATGTACAGATGGTATGTTTGGCAGACCAGTACATCTCCCATGTGAATGCCATGTTCCCTGGCTCAGTGCATGACGCCTACATCCTGCGGAATAGCAGCATCCCTTATGTGATGGGTCAACTCCAGAGGCACTATGTGTGGCTATTAGGTGAGCCCCTTGAAGCAAGACAGTGGGAATGGTTGTCTGGGGTTATCCCTATAGGTTAGTGTGTGTCTAACAGTTGTCCCTCGCCATTTGCAGGTGACTCTGGGTACCCCAACCTGTCATGGCTACTGACCCCAGTGAGGAATCCCAGGACCAGGGCAGAGGAATGCTACAATGAGGCCCACGGGTGAACTAGGAGGGTGATCGGGCGGACCTTCGGCCTCCTGAAGGCCAGGTTCAGGTGCCTCCACATGACAGGTGGATCCCTATTCTACTCACCAAAGAAGGTGTGCCAGATCATCGTGGCCTGCTGTATGCTTCACGACTTGGCTTTGCGATGACAGGTGCCTTTTTTGCAGGAGGATGGTCCAGATGGCGGTGTTGTGGCAGCTGTGGAGCCTGTGGACAGTGATGAGGATGAAGCAGAGGAAGAGGACATGCAGAACAGGGACTCAGTGATCCAGCAATATTTACAGTGAAACACAGGTGAGAATACATTCCTGCCTACTACATGCACTTTTACACTACTACCTCTCTACTGTCTGTCGTTTTCACCCAGTGTATGGTCACTGAGTTGTCACTTTCCCTTACGGTTTCACATATGTGCGTCCTAACGTGTGTCATCTGCTTATATTCGTCATGGACTAGAGCTGTGTGACATAGGTATGTTGACATTACTAATTCCTGGAAATTTTGCCACTGTAATTGCAAATACACTATTTTGAAATCACAGACAGACTCCAGATCATTTTGTGCTTTAGGTGTGTTTATTTAAATGCAAAATATTGGAGGGGGAAGTTAAATGGTGAGGGGTGATGGCAGAGTAGTGTCCATGGCAGAGTCCAGTCTATTAGTCTCACAGGCGCATTGCCCATATGGGCATAGGAAGTGGAGCTGGGGCAGTTTAATTATGGACAGGGTGACAAAGTGGGACAGTGGGATGACAATCAGGGTGGCCTCATTTCTTGGCGGGGTCTTGGCATTGTGCTCTGTATTGTTCCTGGATCTCAGGGACCGTTTGCGGGGTGGTTCTCCCTCTGCAGGGGGTGGGGTGCTGGTGTGGTGGTCCTGTGGCGGGGCGTCCTGTCCACTAGTGCCGGCGGAGGTAGTGGGCAGTTCATCATCCATGCTAGTGTCAGGGGCCCCTTGTAGTGGCACAGTGTCCCTCCTGGTGTTAAGTAGTTCCTTCAGCACCCCTACGATGGTGCCCAGGGTGGAGCTGATGGTTCTGAGTATCTCCCTGAAGCCCATATACTGTTCCTCCTGCATGCGATGGGTCTCCTGAAACTTGGCCAGTACCGTTGCCATCGTCTCCTGGGAGTGGTGGTATGCTCCCATGATGGAGGAGAGGGCCTCGTGGAGAGTGGGTTATCTTGGCCTGTCCGCCCCCTGTCGCACGGCATCCCTCCCAGTTCCCCTGTGTTCCTGGGCCTCCGTCCCCTGGACTGTGTGCTCACTGCCACTTCCCCCAGGTCCCTGTTGTTGTTGGGGTGGTGGGTTATCCTGGGTTCCCTGTAGTGGTGGACACACAGCTGATTGACGTGTCCTGGGGACGGAGGTATGGGCCCGCTGGGTGGGTGCTGTGCTGGTGTTTCCAGAGGGGGGAAGGTCTGTGGTGGCCTGTGCCTGTGTGAGGGGAACCAACTGTACCGAGGCCCCCAATTGTCCGGGCTGGTCATCTAGATCCAGTTAGACAGAGGTGCTGTCATCACTGTGGGCCTCTTCTGTGGGTGGAGTGGACATGTCTGGACCCTCCTGTCTGGTGACGTTGGGTAGGGGTCCTGCAGGGGTGGAAAGGCATGATTATTGCATCTGTGTGTATGGTGTGCAATGGGTGGGTGGCCGTGTACCCCAGTGCTGGCATTCCTGTGTGGGAGCTTGTGTGATGATGGTTTAGGGGGGTGTATGGCTATGTGCAGTGTGCATGCTTTGGTGGTGGGTGTCCCTGCTTTGTTGTTGCATGCAGGGCTTGGTGTTGGGATGGGTGGTTTGTGATATTGGTACATTTGTGAGGAGTTGGTGTGATGGGGTGAGGGCGAGGGTGGGGGTATGTGATAGCATGCAGGTAGGGTGGGGAATGTAATAGTAAAGATTTGACTTACCAGAGTCCATTCCTCCAGCTACTCTTGTGAGGCCCTCAGGATGCAGAATCACCAAGACCTGCTCCTCCCATGTTGTTAGTTGTGGGGGAGGAGGTGGGGGTCTGCCGCCAGTCTACTGAACTGCCAGGTGGTGTCTTGAGACCACGGAACGCACCTTCCCCCGTAGGTCGTTCCACCTCTTCCTGATGTCATCCCGATTTTTTGGGTGCTGTCCCACTGTGTTGACCGCGTCCACTATTCTTCACCATAGCTCCATCTTCCTTGCAATTGAGGTGTGCTGCACCTGTGATCCGAATAGCTGTGGCTCCACCCGGACGATTTCCTCCACCATGACCCTGAGCTCCTCCTCCGAGAACCTGGGGTGTCTTTGCCGTGCCATGGGGTGGTGTAGGTGATGTGTGGGGTGGTGTGTGTGGTGATAAGTGTGGTGATATGCAGTGGTGTGTTGTGTGAGGTGCGTGGAAGTTGTGTGGGTGATGGTGTTATGTGCCTGTGGATGCTGTTGTACTTGCTGGTGGTGTCTCTCTCTGTGCTTCGTTCTCAATTATTGGTGTAGGGGTTTGTGAGTGATGTGGGTGTGTGTTTTATGTTGTATTGGGTGTGTGGGAGTGGTGTGCGTATGTGTATCAGGTGTGTGTATTTTGAATTGTCCAATGTGGCTGTGTTTTGTAAGAGTGTGTGTATTTTGAGCGCGGCGGTGTGTACCGCCAATGGAATACCGCGGTTGAAAGAATGCTGTGTGGATTCGTGTGTCGTGATAGTGTGGGCTTATTTCTGTTGCCGTGACGGTGGAGGTTTTGTTTTCGCCAGTTTATCACTGACCTTTGATGTGGTGGACTTGTGTGGGTGTCTGAATTTTGGCGGGTTCCGAGATGTGGGTCATAATAGCTGTGGCTGAATTCCGCAGACGCGGCGGTGTGTTGGCGGTCTTCTGCACTGTGGTAAGCGGCTTTTACCGCCAATGTTGTAATGACCACCATTGTCTAGAAATAGGGCTTCCCAGAAAGGTCTACTCTTGATTGCTGGAGCAGAAAAATGGGATGGTGCATGGAGGTGGGAAGGGTGGTTTATGCAGATAAAGGGTGCCTTCACTAATTCAAGAAGGTGTAGGGGTGATCGGGTAACTGTCACAAACTTGAGTTAATATCAAGTCAACGACACAAGGTACACAATCTTGCAATGGCCAAGAAGGTATAGGGAGACAGGATAGAATTACAATGGAGGTCTGTAGGAAAGTACCATCTTGTCTGGCATGTTACCCCCATATTTCACTGTATTATATGTTGTTTTAGTGTATGTGTCACTGGGATCCTGCCAGCCAGGGCCCCAGTGCTCATAAGTGTGCCCTGTATGTGTTCCCTGTGTGATGACTAACTGTCTCACTGAGGCTCTGCTAACCAGAACCTCAGTGGTTATGCTCTCTCTGCTTTCCAAATTGTCACTAACAGGCTAGTGACCAATTTCACCAATTCACATTGGCATACTGGAACACCCTTATAATTCCCTAGTATATGGTACTGAGGTACCCAGGGTATTGGGGTTCCAGGAGATCCCTATGGGCTGCAGCATTTCTTTTGCCACCCATAGGGAACTCTGACAATTCTTACACAGGCCTGCCACTGCAGCCTGAGTAAAATAACGTCCACGTTATTTCACAGCCATTTACCACTGCACTTAAGTAACTTATAAGTCACCTATATGTCTAACCTTCACCTGGTGAAGGCTGGGAGCAAAGTTACTTAGTGTGTGGGCACCCTGGCACTAGCCAAGGTGCCCCCACATCGTTCAGGGCAAATTCCCTGGACTTTGTGAGTGCGGGGACACCATTTCACGCGTGCACTATACATAGGTCACTACCTATGTATAGCGTCACAATGGTAACTCCGAACATGGCCATGTAACATGTCTAAGATCATGGAATTGTCACCCCAATGCCATTCTGGCATTGGGGAGACAATTCCATGATCCCCCAAGTCTCTAGCACAGACCCGGGTACTGCCAAACTGCCTTTCCCGGGGTTTCACTGCAGCTGCTGCTGCTGCCAACCCCTCAGACAGGTTTCTGCCCTCCTGGGGTCCAGCCAGGCCTGGCCCAGGAAGGCAGAACAAAGGACTTCCTCAGAGAGAGGGTGTTACACCCTCTCCCTTTGGAAAAAGGTGTCAGGGCTGGGGAGGAGTAGCCTCCCCCCGCCTCTGGAAATGCTTTGATGGGCACAGATGGTGCCCATCTCTGCATAAGCCAGTCTACACCGGTTCAGGGATCCCCCAGCCCTGCTCTGGCGCGAAACTGGACAAAGGAAAGGGGAGTGACCACTCCCCTGACCTGCACCTCCCAGGGGAGGTGCCCAGAGCTCCTCCAGTGTGCTCCAGACCTCTGCCATCTTGGAAATAGAGGTGCTGCTGGCACACTGGACTGCTCTGAGTGGCCAGTGCCAGCAGGTGACGTCAGAGACTCCTTCTGATAGGCTCTTACCTGTGTTGCTAGCCTATCCTCCTTCCTAGGTAGCCAAACCTCCTTTTCTGGCTATTTAGGGTCTCTGCTTTGGGGAATTCTTTAGATAACGAATGCAAGAGCTCATCAGAGTTCCTCTGCATCTCTCTCTTCACCTTCTGCCAAAGGATCGACCGCTGACTGCTCAGGACGCCTGCAAAACCGCAACAAAGTAGCAAAGACGACTACTGCAAACTTGTATCGCTGATCCTGCCACCTTCTCGACTGTTTCCTGGTGGTGCATGCTCTGGGGGTAGCCTGCCTCCTCTCTGCACTAGGAGCTCTGAATAAATCTCCAGTGGGTCGACGGAATCCTCCCCCTGCAACCGCAGGCAACAAAAGACTGCATCACTGGTCCTTTGGGTCCCCTCTCAGCACAACGAGCGTGGTCCCTGGAACTCAGCAACTCTGTCTAAGTGACTCCCACAGTCCAGTGACTCTTCAGTCCAAGTTTGGTGGAGGTAAGTCCTTGCCTCCCCACGCTAGACTGCATTGCTGGGTAACGCATTATTTGCAGCTGCTCCGGCTCCTGTGCACTCTTCCAGGATTTCCTTCGTGCACAGCCAAGCCTGGGTCCCCAACACTCTAACCTGCAGTGCACAACCTTCTGAGTTGTCCTCCGGCGTCGTGGGACTCCCTTTTGTGTCTTCGGGTGGACTCCGGTTCACTCCTCTTCCAAGTGCCTGTTCCGGTACTTCTGCGGGTGCTGCCTGCTTCTGTGAGGGCTTCCTGACTTGCTGGGCACCCCCTCTGTCTCCTCATCCAAGTGGCGACATCCTGGTCCCTCCTGGGCCACAGTAGCATCCAAAAACTCTAAACGCAACCCTTGCAGCTAGCAAGGTTTGTTTGCAGTCTTTCTGCTTGGGAATACCTCTGCAAGCTTCTTCACGACGTGGGACATCCATTCTCCAAAGGGGAAGTTCCTAGTCCTCTTCGTTCTTGCAGAATCCACAGCTTCTACCATCCGGTGGCAGCTTCTTTGCACCCTCAGCTCGCATTTCCTGGGCATCTGCCCTCTCTCGACATTGTCGCGACTCTTGGACTTGGTCCCCTTGTTCCACAGGTACTCAGGTCCGGAAATCCACTTTGGTTGCTTTGTTGGTGTTGGTCTTCCTTGCAGAATTCCCCTATCACGACTTCTGTGCTCTCTGGGGAATATAGTTGCACTTTACACCTACTTTTCAGGGTCTTGGGGTGGGCTATTTTTCTAACCCTCACTGTTTCCTTACAGTCCCAGCGACCCTCTACAAGCTCACATAGGTTTGGGGTCCATTCGTGGTTCGCATTCCACATTTGGAGTATATGGTTTGTGTTGCCCCTATACCTATGTGCTCCAATTGCAATCTATTGTAACTTTACACTGCTTGCATTACTTCCTTTTGCTATTACTGCATCTTTTTGGTATTGTGTACATATATCTTGTGTGCATTTGGCATCCTGATACTGAGGGTACTCACTGAGATACTTTTGGCATATTGTCATAAAAATAAAGTACCTTTATTTTTAGTATATCTGTGTATTGTGTTTTCTTATGATATTGTGCATGTGACACCAGTGGTATAGTAGGAGCTTTGCATGTCTCCTAGTTCAGCCTAAGCTGCTCTGCTATAGCTACCTTCTATCAGCCTAAGCTGCTAGAAACACCTCTTCTACACTAATAAGGGATAACTGGACCTGGTACAGAGTGTAAGTACCCCTTGGTACCCACTACAAGCCAGGCCAGCCTCCTACAAGGTCTCAATGAACATTCAGTGGGGATAGGATCAAGGTGCACATACTCACTTTTTTGCACATGAGAACATGGCGAGACTGTCAGGAACATCAAACATAACATTGCATTAGGTTTTCATTTTTTTATGTTTGTAAAATGTACAACATGTAAATGTTATTAAAAAAATTAAATGCTCAGTGTGTTGATGACAAGTACAATGGAACAAGTCCAAAATATTGTGGGACTTCTAAAGAATGGGCCCTAGATGATTGAAGAACATACCTCTGCCCTCCGATAGCAATGCATTATTTGTATAGAGTTGAACAAGTAAAGAAATATACAGACAGAGATAAAGAAACAGGGAGCTATTGATCATGGGGAAACCTCAATGTGTGACAGAGATACAAAGATGTAAATTGGAGAAGTCAAAGGTCAAGAATAAGAATAGGGCTGGACTCTCATAAATGGCAAGCCTGCCTGGCCTTTCAAACAAATAGCATGAGTGCGTTTTCACTTTTATGCTGGTAACTTTCATAGACAGCCAGAGCAATATATTTTTCATTTAGATTATTAGAAAGGATGTTATCTCTGGTGGCTTTATTTATTCCTTTTTATCAAGAAACATATCCAGTGGCACTTGAATGCATTCAATCCGTAAATATAACATTTACGAATAAAGAAAGGAGGCACATCTATCTATCTATCTATCTATCTATCTATCTATCTATCTATCTATATATCTATCTATATTTATATATATATATATATATATATATATATATATATATATATATATATATAGGGAGAGAGACAGTTGGAAAGTGGATTATTGGTATGGGCAGGTAAGTACCTACACTTAGCAATAGACCACTAACCCCCACTAGGTCCAGTTTGGTGTCCATTAATGAATCCCAGCTTAATCATTGGTCACTTGGCAATGAGGAGTTACGCTTAACTTAGGAGACAGGTGTGTAGAGCATTAAAAAAATTATAAAACAGTAAATAAGTAACACACAAAACACAATACAAATCCAACATAAGTTTATAAAAATGAATTAAGTTTGTATTTTTTAAAATGACACTAAAATGACAACAATCCAATGTAGGGAACCGAATATATGAATTTTTACAGATTAAAAGTAATTCTAACACTTAGAAGCAAACAGAGCTCAAACGGTTAAGAAAGGTCACCCTGGACAGGGACAAAGTCCAGAGTGCAGGCCACCAACAATGTAACACTGTTACACTTACTTTCAGAAGTGTTTCTTGATACAGGAAAGTGGTCCACAGCACCGCCAAGGATCCAGAGACTGTGATGACATGATGCAGGTGACTCTGGGCAGCTCCTTTGTACCTGTAGGTTACAGGGAATCCACTCCTGGAGTTGCAGAATCAAGGCAAAGTTATTTTCTTGTTGAAGCCCAACATTTGCAGCTGGTGCATTCCTTGTGAGTGCAGTGTCCAGATGCAGGTCAGGGGTCCAGCAGGGCAGTCCTTCTTCTCCAGTATCGTCTTCCAGCAGGGATCAGGGGTATGGGTGCAGCTCTGCCAAATATATCCTTGCTCCTTGGGGAAAAAGCAGGGGAGGTAACTGTCCAATCACAGGCAGGCCATTACCTCATCAAGGCAGCCTGGCCAGGCCAATTAGAGAAGAGCACTATAGAGCTGAAACTGGTATCTTTTGGGAAGATTTGCCTGAACTAGTTATATTAAATCCAACAATGGCAAGTTGTTGCATTTATTACAACAATCAGTTTGAGATCAAACTTGACATATCTTGCTCCTTTGGAGACTTTATTAATTAAAATAAAGTCTCTCCATTTCAGTCTATGGAGCCTATTCACTACAATTAGGAAAAATGAATTTGGCTATTTTTCCTCTCCAGGGAAAATAAAACATATTTATGAGGTTCCTGCTTATGGTTACACTTCACCCAACCTTGTGGGCACCTAGGGCAGTCTAGGACTTTGGAAGTACTTTTAATTTAAAAGTCAATTTTTCATTTAACTTGAATTTAAAAGCGGCCAGCAAGACAGGCCTGACTTTAAAAATGACCGGGGCACCTCAAAAGTGCACCTATGGGTGTGCTACCTATGCTGGTGTCCCTAAACTTACATGCCCTACCATATACTAGGGACTTATAGGTAGGTTGGCATAGCCAATTATAATTTGTCTAATTTGCATACTCATTTTATACAGAACACAGGCCCTGGGACTGGTTAGCAGTACCCAGGACACCATCAGAGACAGGAAAACACCAGCAAAAAGTGTAAAATGGGGGCAAAAAGTTAGGGGGCTTCTGCAATCAGCCTAGTTTTTACATACAAACACACATATATATATATATATCATTATATATATATATATATATATATATATATATATATATATATATATATATATATCAATAGATAGATAGATACAGATACAGGGATGTTATTATTAGGAGATAGAATTACAAAATAGAAATTCACTGAAAAAAAACAAAGGTTACAGGGACGTTATAGTTAGATTCTGAATTTACTCATACAAAAACTTAGAAATGCAACAGGTATAGTTAGAGTTCTTTCAAGTAACTATAACTCACGCCCTAAGGTAAATATAGTTTGCATCCCCACCATGTACAGTTTTTGTTTTTTCATTAATTTGACTGTTAATGCTTCATTTATATTTTTAATAATGTTATAGAAGTTGTCATGAGTGCTGCAATATCTGGGGTAATTAGTAGTGCATGGCAAGGTTGGGAGAAAGTTTGCTGAGGCATTTACAGGGGTTTATGTGGCGGCTGTGATCAAAATAAGTGGGCAAAATAAATTTTATTCACAAAGTGATGGGATATGAGAAATTGGGAGCGTCCAATGACCTCAGTGACTCTAAGGAGAAATATGCAGAGACAGTGGGAACATGATTTTTAATGTTTGCTTCATTTACAATAATTTGAACAACCGTGTCCATTCAGAACACATTACATAATAACACAGCTCACATCATGAAAATATGATTGAATAAAATGACAGAAAGCATCATACCAAGGCAAACATTTTACATCCTATAAAAGCCTAATTTGGAACATAGTATTAAAATCTGTAACAGGTGTTGAAATATGCCATTGCTAATTCTTGATGTATCAGCTTCTAAAAGGTGACCATAGATAAGCCCTTGACTTGATCAGCAACCTTCATACACCATACAATGGTCATTATAGTCAGATAGTGTGTTAATGTGATAAATTGTTAGTTGAAAGGGAAAACTAACACAGAACTATAAAATCAATCTAGCATATTCCTTAACTCTTAGACAGCTAAGCTGCTATATGTTAAAGTCCCAATTGTTACCAACCTAAATATGTCACAACACACTAATCCTGAAGAGCTATGCATATATATATATGTATGAAGGGTTTTAGCATTCCCAAACCCTCCAGTTCAGTATATCAGAAAGTTTGAGAATGCTAATACCCTTTTTTCTATTAACTAAATGCACTTGGTGATTCAGAAAAGCATTTCTGAATCACTAAATCTGTTTAAAAATGATACCAAGCCAGTATTTGGAACGGACGTGTTATAGTCTCATCACCAGAATATCTTATCGGTATGCTAAATCTGGCTGGAAAACATTGATATTTTACTGACATCACAAAGAAGATGGTAAACCATTCGTATTGTCAAAAAAGTGGAGAGGCAACATTTCACAAACAGGTTCATCTGTCAAAATTCATTGAATGAGTCCAAAATTAAAGCTCTAAGCATCTTTAGAAATGTATTATGAAGTTAATCTCTTTATTGCTCTTGCTTCATAAAGTACAGCCAAGCAGTCAATGTGTTTTGCTCATACAACAAGAGCTTCATCAGGGTTGCAATTCACAAAATTGCAAAACATTGAAATCTAAATAAAAAGCACATACAAAAACAGAATGCTAACTACAAAATGACATGACACAAACTCCAACTGAAGGGCTTGAATGGAAACTGGCTAGCAAAACAGAAATACAGAAAAACTCAATAAATGAGATGAGCAATAAAAAGAAGAGAAAAACTTGTTACATTCATTAGTACGGTAATGAAATGCTTTCAAAATATGCAGTAAATAGTACCAGAGATGAAAAGCACAAACACACTCAGTAAGCTATTTGGACTGCACAGAGAAGAGGTTATTTCATTGGACCTATTTCAACACAAACTACCTTATATTCTGTAATTGACATCCTAAACGGGTGTTTGTAGAAATTCATGTGCCCCTTAGTGAACTCAGTTAAAGAACTTAGAGAACTCAAATGTATTACTTTTAGCCTTGCTAGTATCATTATGTTCATATATACCACTCTCCTCCCAAATATTTGCTGCCAAGATATTACATTCAGTTCTAGTTACTGCTAACTGTCTGAGGTTTCCTTCGCCCTTTTTAATTTAAATATCAAGGAAGACTTAGGCCCTCATTATGACCCTGGTGGTAAATCCTTCTTACCGCCACGCTAATTGCCACCAACTTACTGCGGTGGCAGTGGATATCCGTTCACCATATTATGACAAACACACACAAATCTGACAGAATTCAGCCACAGACACAAATCCGCCAGATCAAAGGACAGTGATAAACTAGCGGTATCAAAACCCACACTGTTACGCCAACAGAACAACGCCCACAACATTATGACCCACAAATCACCACGGCGGACATTCAATGACGGTAAACCATTGGGGGTACATACTGCTGCACTCACAATGGGCACCCACATACAAAACAACACTGCATTGGCCAATACCAAATACACACACCTGACACATTAACACACTCTACACCCACACCACTATATAACGCACACCCACATTACCAACAACCCTTTACGAATACAATTCATTGGCACAAGACTGACACCAAGACCACTAACACAACTACATGCACACATGACATACACCCATACATCCCTCACGCACCCCACTTCACACACCCCAACACATTACCCCACACACCCTCACCAACACACATCACATAACAACCATGACACCACAAAGGCACCCCCGTTTCACTGAGGAGGAGTTAAGGGTCATGGTGGAGGAAATCATCAGGGTAGAGCCACAGCTATTTGGAGCACAGGTGCAGCAGATATCAATAGCCAGGAAGATGGAGCTATGGCAGAGAATCATGGACAGGGTCAACACCATGGGGCAGCACCCAAGAACAAGGGATGACATCAGGAAGAGGTGGAATGACCTACGGGGGAAGGAAATTCCATAGCAGCAAGATACCAGCTTGCTATGCAGAGGACTGGTGGTGGACCCCCACCTCCTCCCCCACAACTCACAGCCTGGGAGGAGTAAGTCTTGGCAATACTGCCAACAATTATCACCCCCCATACCTGCATGCCATCACATACCCTCACCCTCACTCGTATCACTCCACTCCATCCCACACACTACACCATCACATCGCACTAATCCCAATTCCAAGCCCTGCATGCTGTACCAATACATGGACACCCCTCACAGCCCTGCATGGACACTCATCACTAAAGCATGCACAGCACAGAGAACTAACAATCCCACCATACACCAACACACACACAGGTAAAAGCTGACAAGGCAACACCAACCATAGAGGGAAGCCAGGGATGTACAATATGTCATACACAATAACCATAACACATCATTTACATCCCCACAGGTACCCCAGCCAATGTCACTGGAGAGGAGGTGCCAACCCTCTTAAAACAGAAGAGGCACACAGGTGAGTAGCACAGGGATCCACCTGTCAGATGGAGGCACCTGAAACTGGCCTTCAGGAGGCCGAAGGTCCTCCCGATGATCCTTCTGGTTCACCTATGTGCCTCATTATAACGTTCCTCAGCCCCTGTCCTGGCATTCCTCACAGGGGTCAGCAGCCACAATAGGTTTGGGTAGCCAAAATCACCTGCAAGTATTGAGGGACAACATTTAGCCTCACACAATGCTATGGGGATGACACTTGAAGGCATACAGTAACACACAGTAGGTGGGGACCATGGCTCACTTATTAGTGCCTCTGTAGTTGGGTCATCACATTTGGGATGCTTCTATCCTCAGAACAAAGTCTTCATGCACCGACCCAGGATACTTAGCATTGACGTGGGAGAAATACTGGTCCACCAAGCACACCATCTGCACATTCATAGAGTGGAAACTCTTATGATTCCTGAACACCTGTTCATTCTGGCAGGGGGACAAATGCAATATGTGTTCGGTCAGTTGCCCCAATTATATTGGGGATATGTCCCATTGCATAAAACTCGGCTTTCACAGTGGCAAAATCCTCAACCTAGGGGAATGCAATGTAGCTGCACTTGTGTTTTATCAGGGCAGACAACACTATTGTCAACACTATTGAGCACATTGGCTGTGACATTCCTGCTGCCAAGCCCACTGTCACTTGGAAAGAACCAGTTGCCAGGAAATGGAGACCTGATAGCACTTGCACAAGAGGGGGGATCCCAGTCAGATGACAGATAGCAGATATCAGGTCAGGCTCCAATTGGGCACACAGCTCTGTGATTGTGGCCCTGTCCAGTCTATAGGTGAGTATTATGTGCCTGTCTTCCAGTGTAACCAAGTCCACCAGGGGTCTGTACACGGGGGTATGTCTCCATCTCCTATTCATCCGCAGTGGTAGGAATCTAAGGGACAAAAGAGTGAGCAGGCTGTCACAAACTGAACAATGGAGCCACATCAGTAGTCTGCAATCTGTAAACATGTAATGCGTCAGTGTGATTTGTCCAGTATGTGCCTAGTTCTCCTGTGACGTAGCATTATTCCATAGGCCTGCCCTCCCGCCCCGAAATGGCATCCACCTGTCCTGTGTGGCGGGACAGGTGGAAGTGAGGTAATGCTGCTGACGTTGTGCGCCATGGCAGGAGGAGGTCAGGGACCGCCGTGCAATTCATCATTGGTTAAAATGGGGTCCTATGGGGTACAGTGGCCAATGGTGATCTACACCGGCGGTGACGGTATACACCACCGCGGACATGACTGCCATTTTCTATCTGATTCCTCCCTTGTTTCCTGACCTTCCATAGGAGAGGGCCTACACTGCATGTGCTGCTGTGACCTGTGTCTGGAACCTACCATGGCCCGTGTGGCCCGTGTGACCGGGGAAAGGGCAACAGCCTTCACTTCTAAGGAGTTGGAGCGACTGGTGGATTGGGTCCTACCCCAATACGGACTGCTGTATGGACCTCCAGACCAACAGGTGAATACACTGTGCGCACAATGCATGTGGCATGAATGTATGGAGGTGTGTGTGAAGGCATCGTGTAAGGGGGAGGGATGTCCTCTTGGCTGGGTACACGTTGAGTGCTGGACTATGTGTGTGCCAATAGTGATGGAAATGGGTATGGTGGGCCATTTGTGTTATTGGCTGGACTGTTTGTCTAATGGTATTCTCCTGTCTGTATTGCCTCTGCAGGTCAGGACTCATCAAAAGAAGGGTATATGGCGTGCCATCGCCAAGGAGGTGGGTCTATGTTAGATGGAGCACCCACTGTCGCAAACGGTGGGAGGCCCTGAGAAGCTGGGCACGGAAGACCGCAGAGGCCCAGCTGGGGATTGCCTCCCAATGAGGAAGGGGTGCCCGTTGGAACCTGACCACCCTGATTGCCCGCATACTGGTGGTGGCCTATCCAGAGCTGGATGGGTGCTTGAGGGCATCACAGCAGCCACAAGGGGATGAGTACATTGAAGGAAATGACTGGAGGGGTGGTATCTGGGTGGTGGGTGTGTCAGTGGGGGCCCCTAGGCCAGGCCAGACATCGCAGCGTGGGTCCTCTGGTGGCTAAGAGTCTGAAGGGAAAATACTGCCTACCTAGCTTGTAAGCATCCTTTACTGGTCAGGGCTGCTGCAGTTGGCGGTGTGTGCTTCTTCTCATGCCTTGCTGGCTAGCAATATCACTGGTAGTGCAATGCATAGTGTGTAGCCCTGTTCCCTGTGTGTGAGGGTGCTGTGTATGTCAATGCTGCATCCCACAGGACCCAGGAGGCAGAGTCCACCGATGCTGAGGGCCCCAGTAGGACGGAGGGCGAGGGGAGCACCACGGTGGAGACTGGAGGGGACAATACAGACTCTGATACCTCCTCCAATGGGAGCTCCCTGGTGGTGGCAGACACCTCTGTGACCACCCCAGCTATGGGTACAGCCGCCACCACCAGTACCAGCACCGCCCTCCCTGCAGCCCCTCAGCGAGTTGCCCGTGCCCACTCACCCAGGAGGATGGGCCCCAGGCACCTCAGGCCCTTCCCCAGTGAGCCCTGCTGCCCTGAGTGAGGAGGCTATTGACCTCCTGAGATCCATCTCTGTAGGGCACTCAACCATTGTGAATGCCATCCAGCGGCTGGCAGCCCAGATGCAACAATCTAGTGCATTCCTGGAGGGCAGCCCAACAGCGAACGATCCAGGCTCTGGCCTCCTCACTGATGGCAGCCATTGTCCCTTTTCAACTATCCCCCCTCCAACAACCACTTCCCAGTTGCATTCTCCTTAACCCCAACCCGCCCAAGCACACAGCCAGACGAGCATGCACACAGGACAACACCCAAGAGTGTCACAGGGAAACACAAGCACCACACTTCATCCCACAGGCACTCACACAAACACCATTCAGTTGCAGACACAACAACATCCACTATTTCCACAGTCTCCCCCTCCTCCTCCTCCACCTCCCACCCAGTTACATCCACACTCACTCCTGCATGCACTACATCTTCATCCCCTACCAGCATCATCATCACACCCAGCAGAACACCCACCTCACTGGCAGACACCTCTACAACATCCATGCACACGTCCCCTGTGTCCTATCCCACTGTGTCTGTCCCCCCTCCTAAAGTACACAAACGCAAGCACTCAGATACCCAACAGCCATTCACCTCATAACAGCATACAACCCATGCACATGCACCCAAATCCAGCAGACAAACACCCCCAACAACCACTCCCTCATCCTCCACTCCCATTTCTTCTCTCTCTTCCCGCCCCAATGTCCCTTAAAAGCTTTTCCTTTCCACCATTGACCTCTTCTCTACCCCTCCCCCTGTCCTGCACGTATGGCCAGCGTATGGTCAGGGTATCAGGAACCCAGCCAAGCACCTCAGTCAAACAATCCACCGGCCCAGTTTCATCAGCACCTACTCGTGGTGGAAAGGATTCCAGGCCACAAATACTGACGGGAAAGGAGCATGCACCAGCCAACAAGAAGGGGAAAGAGCCTGCACTAGTCATCAAAAAAAGGGGAAGGAGCCTGCACCAGCCATCAAAAAGGGGGAGGAGCCTGCACCAGCCAGCAGAAAGGAGAAGGAGCCTGCAACAGCCAGCAAGAAGGGGAAGGATCCTGCACCAGCCAGCAAAAAGGGGAAGTAGCCTGCACCAGCCACAAAAAATGGGAAGGAGCCTGCACCAGCCACAAGGAAGGGGAAGGAGCCTGCACAAGCAGCTGTCACAGAGCCCCCACCGCCAGCCGTTGCTGTGCAAGGGCTGAGCATGAGCCTCCACAACCACCACCACCACAGCCATCGGAGGGTGCAGGTGCTGAGCAGGAGCCCCCCCACTACCACCACCATAGTGCAGCCATGGGAGTTTGCAGGAGCTAAGCAGGAGCCTTTCACTACCACCACCACAGTGCAGCCATCGGAGGGTGCAGGGGCTGAGCAGGAGCCTCCCACAACCACCACCACGGTGCAGTTGTTACCGCCGGCAGACGCCATATGATCCAGCCTCCATGGGCTGCTGTGCGGCCTGCCCCCACTAGAACCAGTGAGGTATTCACCCACTCGAGACACTGTGGCCTTGCACTCCCCAGGACCAATCACAGGGCATGTTGCCCCCTCCAGAACCAGTGGACAAGTCACCCACTCGAGAGACTGTGGCCTTGCACTCCCCAGGACCAAGCACAGGGCATGTTGCCCCCTCCAGAACCAGTGGGCAAGTCACCCATCTGAGAGACTGTGGCCCTGCACTCAACAGGACCAAGCACAGGGCATGTTGCCCCCTCCAGAGCCAGTGGTCTTGTGCCTCCTGCCCCCTGAGGTGCCTGCCTATTTGCCAACTAATGCCCCTGCAGTGTTCTCTCCGTATTGGTGCAGGGAACGAGTGGGGCCTTGGACTTTGCCCTGTGGCCATGTGACCCTGTGAACTCAGGACTGGGCAGTGTCCCTTTTTTGTACATTTGTACATATCTGTTGCAATACCAAATCAAATTATGAATTTTGATGTTGATCTTATTACTATCAATTCCTGTTGTCCTTGCATTATTCAGACATTTTTCGGGGATAAATTGTTTTTTGGTGCAGCTGGTTGTGTGTATGGTGTATGTGTCTGAGGTGTGTATGGAGTGTGTGTGTGCCACTCTCGTTTTCCTCCCCCCTTCCCTTGTGTGCTAGGTTGCTGTACTCACTGTTGTCTTCTTCGCCGGCGTTGGTGTTCGTGGTGGAGCATAATGTAGAAGATAATCAGAAAGACTTGCAGTTCTGGTTTCATGGTGGTGTGGTTCTTCCCTGTGTCTCCAATGGTGAGTCCTTTCACTTCTGAGTTCTGTTTCTGCCAGGCTTTTGATGGTGTTCGTACCTCCCTGGAAAAGGTGGCGGTTTGGCATGTCATAATATGGTGGGCAGAACCTTGTCTTTCGCCTGGCTGTAGGCGGCGACCGCTGTGGTGGCTGATGTTTCCACCCTGGCGGTCGGTGTGGTACATTGGCTGTCTTTCGGAGATATCACTGCCATGGTCATAATTTGGCGGTACTTACCGCCAGCCTGTTGGCAGTATTACCACCACTTTATGACTGACTTCCAGGGTCGTGATGAGGGCCTTAGTTTTTTGTAATTTCACCAAGATTAGTCCACTTATCTCGGAGACTCACAGCAAAGGCACAGTTCCTCAATTGGAAAAGGTAATTGTTATGGTCAGCACCTGACCTTTTGCACAGACCTAGTAAAGTCTTCTTGAAGATGTGTTTGGATAAATACACATGCTTAACCAGTATTAGAAGAGATGCAAAACTGTAATCCCATACAATTTAAGAAATATATACTGCTTTCCTTAGACTTACTGCAATAGTTGACTGGGGAAAATGTAAAAGAAGTGTCACTAGCCAAAGGTTTGAAAGTGTATATCACTGAAGGTAGTTTATAGGGAGCGTCTTCTAAACTACCTATTGAAATGACCTGGGGTGTTCAGTAAACTAAGGTGTTATTACTGTTGTCTTCTGCCATCAATGGATAAGCTATGTTAACTAAAAGTAGTCCCAAGAGATCAAGAGTGGAAACTGGTTCTATTCTGTGTCAAAACGTAAGGCAGTGCATGGTGCTCAAACCCACAATCTAACATTGATGGCCTTTAGGCATCAGCCCTGCACAACACATAGGCCCTCATTACAACCTCGGCGGTCTTCTCAGAAGACCGTTGAGGCAGTGGGTGCCAAAACACCAACAGTGCTGGAGGTATTTCTGGCTAACCTATTTCTACTTTTCCGCTGGGCCAGCGGGTGGTAACAGTGTTACCGTCCACTGGCCCAGCAGAAAAGTCACATCAACATTGCTGCCAGCTCGTAATAGAGCCAGCGGCAATGCTGATGGGCAGCAGGTGCAGTAGCACCCGTTGTGCATTTCACTGCCCGAAAATCAGGCAGTGAAATGCTCGATGGGGCTATGCCTGGGGGCCCCTGCACTGCCCATGCCAAGTCCCCCATACCGCCAGTTTTTCCATGGCGGTGTTTACCACCGTGGCCAGGCTGGCGGTTGGGGATTCATAATCCCCGCTGAACTGCTGCCCTGGGGATTATGACCACCAGGCAGAAGCCTGGTGGTATAGTGGAGGTGCCGGCAGTATGGCCGTGGCTATAGCGCCACGGTCATAATAGCTGGCGGAACACCACCAGCCTGTTGGCAGTATTACCGCCAGCCTACCGCCGGTGCCAGGGTCGTAATGAGGCCCATAGATTTTTGTATAACATTCTTTACTGTATTTTTAAACACAGCTTGTGCACCAGCGGTCGTCGAAACAATAGATGATAAAATACAAGTTGCAACGAGCACCCTCCCCATGTTTGACAGTCTTTCACTTATGGCTTGCAACATGCATTCATTATCACTCATTGGCAGTTATAGAATAGACTTTGACATGCTTCTCTAGAAAGCCCCGTTGATTTATACACACAAAGCTCTACCTCGGCACAATAGTCCATTCCTCAAGACCATTCAGCCATCAATGAGGCTACTGTAGATCTCCAATGCTGTGCTATATCTGTTTTAGCTATGAGGAAACCGATAGCCACCAGCAAACTGTGTCGTCTGCTTGCTACTCATCTATCACACACAATGATACAATTTTGGGCTCCAGTTCTATCTGCTTGCGCAAGACCTGTGACAGAGCGTCACCTATTCGGTTCCAGTACCATCGTATACTCGTGCAGCCCCAGATCATGCTTAAGAAGGTTCCCTACTCCGTCCTGCAGCGTAGGAAGTGAGGGTCAGAGCCTGGCTTTATCCTACTCAGTCTAGTGGGGCTATAATATACCCTACGTATTTAAGCTGTATCAGCCGTACTTTCATAGAGACGACTTGCAGTCTGGAAGCCATTTCGGCTTCTGTCCATTCGTCTTCCCAAATTCGCCCACATCCTATTGCCAGCGTCCCTTTAGTGGTAGCATGATTTCAGGGGCAGTTTTATCTACCAGTTTTTAAGGCTATCTTCAATTCGAGTTCCGAGGAAGGGCTTTCTTGATTAATGTGATACCAACAAAATATAGGATTATTAGTATGTAATGAACTCCTTATCTAAATTGAAAATACTAAACGGCTTGTGTTCAATGTTGTAGCTTTCATGAATTATTTCTGCGTGGACAAATGTTTTGTGAGTGCCCGAACATATATTATGCAATTGTCCCGTTTTTTTTTTTAACTGCAGAGAATTATTTCAAGTACGTCCTTGAGAACATGTGATTTCTCCAAAACTACGTACAATGGGTAACTATTCTGTTCAATCAGGTTTTTATATCAAGGAAAGTGAGGGACGAATTGACTTGCCCAAACGAACATGTTCCAACACTCAGGTGGAGAGCATGAAACCTGATCAACTGCACTGATTTCAGCAAACAATTTCACGGATTTAATATATTTTGCTCAGGTTTGTAATCTATTAAGAGTCAGCTTCCCAAAAACATTTTCAAAATATCTATACGGATTAATGGTTTAACGGTTAATCTTTCTCAGGGCAGCCTTTTAACTCATTTTGTAAATTGGAACACAAATGGAGTACCATGAATATCGAATTTTGTCTGCTCATAGAACAATATCGATAGCCTGTCACTTGATAGGTCCCACAATACACAATTTGATTTGAAATGATCTGTTGTGGTATGGTCTGACAATGCAGATTTTACTTGTTTCAGATCAGAGATGACCTCAGATAAGTATGAAAATATGAACGAGGGGGCCACAATTAAATATTCTATTACAAGGACTGGGGACTACATATTATCTCTCATCAATGGCGGAATGTAATATTTGTCTGCTTTACAGTGTCATGTAGCCACACCTGGCCTTAGGGAAATTAATTTAATTAGCTCACTTTATTATCTCGAGTTTTGGTTTCAGGTTATTCCAATCATTTCATACCAGGTTTTTCTTGTCCTAATGTTTTTCCACTTTCAAACACCGTTTGACAATATCCAACAGTCTTGCCAATTACTGTATGATCAACCAAGGGTCATAATGGGAAGTTCCAAGCTGGTTTTAGTGTCAGGTCGTGGCAACATACATTGCACTGACTTCACTCAAAGGGTGATAGCAATAGGGAAAGTGGGGACTTGTTCACTAAGACCTCTTGGACATGCAGTTCTTGTGGCACACAGTTCACATTGAGGCAGTTCTTATTTACACAGTACTCATGGAGCAAGGGGCAGTCGTTGCTAAAATGGTGTCGTTCATAGGGTGGTGAGTGCCATACAGCCACTCGACAAGCTTAATAGCAAGGGTTAAGGTAATACGGCTCACTCAGATACCACAGTTTGCAGCCACATGTTACTCAGAGGGTGGGGGCACCTGGTGTTAACTAGACACATTCCACACTGAGAAGGGAATTTGCACAGAAAGCTCTCTGCTTAATGTTGAGGCCATGGGCTTACAATGTAGGAGTTGTGGAGGTAGATGAAGTACAAATTAACAGCTTACAATACACTGTATGTGGTTGTTGATAGGGGTGGTGGTTAGGTCCAGTAGTCTAAAGCAGACAAGGATCTTCACAGCAAAGCAATTTGTATATTTTGTGTACTGTGCACTAGGATTTCATTGAGTTGCACTGTTTCACGACAACTCCATGTTTTTATCTGTTGAGTCACTTGGAAAGAAAGCCAGCTTGGCCATTTATCTGTGAACTGGCAATAGGTACTGACATCAGTGAATATAGGAAGCACCTGGTGGTAAAAGGGAATGCCTACTTGCCTTCAATCCAAGAGACTTGTGCATCAGCTTGCAACAAGGGAGGTGATTAGGTAGTCCACTCTTCTAATCAGCAAGAGATCCATTAATGTTGTGGCACCCTTCACTGGCTCCACCTTTTTTAGATGAATGGTGAGTGAGCCAAAAGGGACCAGGTCTGTGAGGGTGGCCTAAAGTTCTTCCTGGCCACCAATGCATAATGTAGCAGCAGCAATCTTTGGGAGTTAAGGCTCTGTCTTCTGAGTATGGCACTTCAACATTTAACTGCGGTCCACAATACCCCACTCACCTAACTAGGGCTCTCATTATGCCTGGCAATTTGATGCAAATAGGTCCAATAAGGGAGTGACCAGCCCCATCAGGAATCGCAAGTGGTGCAATATTTGTGCAGTGACATTTCTTGGGGTGTAATTGTGGGAAAGCTGGGCTGATTGCAGAAGCACCCTAACATTTTGCCCCCATGTTTTTCTTATGCTGGTGTTTTCCTGACTCTGATGGTGCCCTGGGCACTGGTAAACAGTTCCCGGGCCTGTGCTCTGATTAAAATGATTATGCAAACTAGGCTAATTATAATTGGTTGTATCAACCGACCTATAAGTCCCTAGTATATCGTAAGGCATGTAGGTTTAGGGACCCCAGCATAGGTAGTGCACCTATAGGTGCACTGTTTGGGTGTCCAGGGTCATTTTAAAGGCAGGCCTGCCTTGCCGGCTGCTTTTAAGTTAAAGTTAACTCCAAATTCGACTTTGGAATTAAAAGCACTTCCAAAGTCTCAAGCTACCGTATTTGTACCTAAAGAACCCCCCTAAGGTGTGTCCTATGTGCCCCAGGGTTGGGGTGCAGTGTAACTATAAGCAGTTACTTGAAAAAATACGTTTTATAAGCTCTGGTGAGGGAAAAATAGCTACATTTGTTTTCCCCCATTGTAGTGAATGGGTGTCATAGGCTAACATGTTGAGACTTTATTATCATAGTCTTATTTTCTATAGAAAGGAGTAAAATATGGTATGTTTAGTGTCAAATTAAAAGTTATAATAAATCCAACAACTTGCCGCTGTTGAATTTAATATAACTTGCACCTAGAAATAGTTTTAGAACTCTCACTAAAAGTTACCAGTTTCTGCTCTGTAGTGCCCCCCTCTGATTGGCCAGCCTCTGGCAGCCTGGTGGCCTCGGCTGAACATGAAGGAAGTGCCTGGGGGAGGAGAACTGCCTCACCAGATGGTGAAACAGAATGGGGAGAGAGCAGCCAAACTGGTCCTCAAAGGTTGGAAGGACATTTGGACCAGCAACCCATTTCCTGCAAAATCAGACAGCCAGGTGCCCCCTGATTAGATTGAGAAAGGAGTGTTATAGGGAAATTATTCATACCAGTGGGTGGACTCAGCCACAGCTAACCTCTGGGATTGATTTTTTGCCATCTTGGATTTTGGGAGTATGTTGCTTCCTGGGATTGATTTTTGCTGCACTTCCCAGGAAGTGGTCACTGAAAAGGGTGGTGGCCTGAAAGTGATTGGTCACAAGTTCTCTGCTGCTTTCCACCCCCAAGTGCAAGGATGAAACTGGAAGAGCTGCACCCTACTTCAAATCCCTACAAGAAAAAGACAAGAAGAAGAAGGGCTGCAATGCTGGACCCATGACCTGCACCTGGATACTGCACTCTGGAGGACCTCACCAGCTGCACATTTGGGCTTCACCACTAAAAGGACTTTGCCTGTGTTCAACTGCTTCAAGAAGGGACTCCCTGTTTGTTACAGGTAGAAAATAGCAGACCAGAGTCCCCTGCATCAAGCCCTGAAAAAACTGACTAGTGGTCATTTTTGGATTTGAGCCAGGTTTATTCTGGGAGTTGGAGTCCTAACCCTCAAGAAGCAACTCAGAGCTTTTGGAACCTTGGGATGAGCTAGGGACTCCTAAAGGACCTTCAAAGACCTTCTGCAAGAAGGTCCAGAAGTTTGGGGAAGTTTGGAGCAACTTTGGAAAAAAGCTCAATAAGTTTACCCATTCAATGTCGTGAGTCGTGAGTCAAGCCAGCTTACGTCAACCGCGACTCGGCCTGACTTGCAGGTTCATCCTGCTGAAAAGTTTCAGAGCCCCAGACTTCTAGGATTTCACTGGGCCTCGTGGAAAGGCAATCCAATGATGTTGACTCGAAACTGGCTTGTTGTGGAGGTTCTCTGATGTCAGAGAGAAAAAGCTCCCAAAAAGTTTCTATGTCTGAACGTAAAAAGTTGACAGAGGCTTCCCATGCAGCCTATCCAAGGAGGGCTCCAGGGAGGTCAGTTTCAATTTCAAGTTCGTCCAAGATTAAAATTTCCATCACAAAAAATCGCGTAAGTCTGAACATAGAATTCCTCGCTGAGGTATCCTGTGATGTTAATCCGAAGAGGGCTCCAGGGAGGTCAGATCCAATTTGCCACTGCGTCCTGGTGAAGAAAATCTTCAAGAAAAAGGATAAGTCTGAATGCAAAATTTTGACCGAGACCTCCTGCTCACTGAAGCCGAGCAGGGCTTCATTGCGGTCAGCTTCAAAGTTTGGACTTTGCCCCAGTCAAGTTCGACCAGATGTCCAGATTGACGCATTTAGTTTCTATGCACTAAAATAACAATAATCTTTAAAAATTTATATCTCCGGCTTCCTTTATTGGAGCCTTGTCATTTTAGTTTAATTATAAAGATAAAACTATAATCTGTTTTCATAAATTGGTGTTGGATTTTTATTATGTTTTGGTGTTTTTGTATTTACTGTTTTGTGATTTTTTAAATGCTTTAAACACCTGTCTCTTAAGTTGAGCCTAACTGCTCGTTGTCAAGCTACCAAGGGTTGTGCTGGAATCAATTTCCTGAGACCTAACTGGACCTAGCGGGGGTTAGTGGCCTATTGCTAAGTGTAGGTACTTACCTGCCCATGCAAATAATCCACTTTCCAGCATTTTTGGTGCACAGTGGTGGGATCCAGTACTTGTGATTACTATCATAGAACAGTTTTAAGTGAAGCAAGTTACAAATCTGCTAAATTGACATAGATCAAAAGTTTTTTGGATTTTTCAAATTTGGGCAATTTTTTGTAATTACTTCATTTTTTTTTTCTAAATTATTTTGTTCTATTAGTACCAATTTTTTTTAAGTGACACTAAAACCTAAGGATACCATGGAGCTTGATCTGGCTAGATTACCCACATTCACTGCAGTTGAGCTTAGAGTGTTGTGTAGAAGGAGGGGATCGCCTGCTGCTAACAACCTTAGGAAGAATGTAATGATTCAGTCCCTTGAAGCCTATACAGTGCAGGTGGAGTAGGAGAATGCTTTAGAGATTAAAAGGGTGGGGGAAGATGTCCTCTCCAACCTCCCGGAGGAGGGGCATGATCGCCTGTCCATTACTTCAGCACTTAGAGTCCCATCCAGAGCTTTTGGTAAGGGAGGGTCTGTGTTGTCAGCCCAAGAACAAGCAGAACTGGTCCTTAGGGAGAGGGAACTTGAGGCCCAGGTAGCTCGAACAGCATTGGAGAAGCTGGCCCTATAGAAGAAGAAGTGGGCAAAGAGTGATTTTGCAGCACACATAGAAGTGGCATTTCACCATTGTAGATTGTTTATGTGCAGGAAGGCACACCTTCTTGCACATAAACAATCTATCTCCTCAACGCAGACACCCTTGCACTACGGTGCAAGGATGCCTGCGTTGGCACTGGCAGCTAAATTTAGTTCCGCACAGGGGGAAACACATGGGTGCACCATATTTTCTGTAAATACGGCGCAGCCCTATGTTTCAAAAGTGATGCTGTACAGCAAAATGTGTTGCAGCTCTGCACCACTCTTTTATAAATCTGGGCCTAGGTCCAAAAGAAAAACTTTGACCGGGGCTCCAGCTCACTGTAGCTGTGCAGGGCTCCATCTTGGTTGGCCTCAAATTTTAGACTTTGCCCCAGTCAAGTGCCAACAGTTGTCCAGATTGGCACTTTTAGTTTCTATGCGCTGAAAACACATTTAGGCCCTCATTACAACCCTGTGTTAAAGTGGCTGTAACACCGGCAACAGGCCGGCGGTAATGGGATTATGACCACGGCGGAAACCACCAACATAGACAGCCACCTTAACACTCCGACTGCCACGGCGGTAGCAATCAACACCGCGGCGGTCACTGGCAACAGACAGGTGGAAGACAATGTACCGCCCACCCTATCATGAGAGGCCAATCCGCCAGCTTTTCCGGGGTGGTACCAACAACATCAAAAGCATGGCGGAAACAATACATCAATGGGGAACCACTCACCTTCCGACACTCCACAAAGAACCAGGACGCCATTGAGTCTGAATTGCAGATCCTCCCCATGTTGGTGTATCTTCTCATACACCAGGAAGTAGAAAGAAGGCAGCGGTGGCGACGGAGGTGAGTACTGCACCTAGCACACTGGGGAGGGAAAAGAGAGTGACACACACACACGCGGCCCGCAACACAACAACCCCCCACCCACCACCCTCACCCACAACACCATACACACTAACACAACCAACATTACTGATACACCCCGTCACCCCCTGGAAGAACGCAAGGACAAAAGGAAATAAGTTTAACCAGTGATATATTGGAACATTCAGATATAGCAATAGATTTTTAAATAATCAGTATATACAATATTTTACATTATGTACACAAGGCCGTACACTGTCCCTTGTAAATGTCTGTGGACCAGTGGTCCCAAAAAGCATGGGCGAAGCCAACACATAACACCTGCCTCAAAACTGGGAGAGAACACGGCAGGGGCATCAGGTCAAAAAAACACAGGCACCTCAGGGGGAAGGGGAGGAGGGGCACCTCCGCTGGAAGATGGTACGATGCCACTGCTCCTCGAAGGGGCTCCATGCCCAGTGCCTGGTCCTGGGGAGTGCAAAGCCACAGTCTCTCAAGTCTCTCAAGTGGGTGGTCTGCCCACTGCTTGGTCCTGGGGATTGCAAAGCCACAGTCTCTCAAGTCTCTCAAAGGGGTGGTCTGCCCACTGCTTGGTCCTGGGGAGTGCAAAGCCACAGCCTCTCAAGTGGATGGCTTCTTCCACTGGTTCTGGAGGGGGCATTGTGCCCAGAGTGCTTCATCATGCCAAGAATTGGGTGAGTGGATGCATTTCTCCACTGGTTCTGGAGGGGGCATTGTGCCCAGAGTGCTTCATCCTGCCAAGGATAGTGATAGTGTATGCATTTCTCCACTGGTTCTGGTGGGGGCATTGTGCCCAGAGTGCTTCATCCTGCCAAGGATAGTGATAGTGTATGCATTTCTCCACTGGTTCAGGAGGGGGCATTGTGCCCAGTGATGCTGCACCTGGGGTGTGGCAGTTAACATTCTCTCACCTGGGTGTCTGAGCCACGAGATGCACATGGAACAGGTAGCATGGTACTCCATATAGGCAGAGCCACACTCCATCCTACGGTGACTTAGGCTGCAAACTGCTAGTAGTGCCAGTGCTGGTGGTGGTGCCTCATGTGGTGTGTCCAGGGTCCAGGACATCAACTGCAGCCTCGGACTGCTGCCCACTGGGAATGCTGCTGCTGTCGTCCGATGTAGTGGCACCGGCTGGGCACGTGGGGGCGCAAATGGTGGTGCAGGTGGCGGTGGGGTGGCTGCGGCGGTGGCTGGGACAGAGATGCTCGCGGTGCTGCCTGTGGTGCAGGTGTCTGTAGTGGTGGAGGGAGACACCAGACCATCTCCGGCAGCCTCGGATGGCTAATCCTTGGGGAGGATGCTGCAGACTGATGTTGTGGCAGCGGTGGTGGAGGTGGCGGTGCAGGTGGCGGTCATTGCGGCGGTGGTGACCATGGCAAGGGTCGCTGGCATCTCTGGTGAAATGGTGGTCACCAGCCCCTCACCAGGAGGCTTCTTGCCCTGAGGTGATTTGGCCTTTGTCTTGTGTCCCTTCCCCACCTTGGTAGTCACTGCTGGGACCTTGGCACTGTCCTCTTTGTGTTTGGATGATGCCTTGCTGGGTGGGTGGTGTCACTTTCCCCTGCTGCATGCCGGCCCCTTCTTGACCTTGGCAGGTGGCGGAATCGGGTGGTCCTTCCCATCTGTAGGTGGCACACTGGCAGCTCTGATGGGTGCACCCTTCAATTACCCCGGACTTGCAGGGACCACAGCGGATGCAGATTTGATGGCTGAGGTGCTGGGCTGGGATCTAGACATCCTGGCCCTAGGGGAAGGCCAGGGTGGAGGGAGGTGTAGGAACGAGGTTAATGTTGACTAGGAAACATTTTTTGATACACTGGGATAGGAAGATGGAGGGGGTGTGGGAGTGGAGGAAGGGTGAAGGTGCATGGGCTGGAGGCTGTTTTGAGGTGGATGGCTGTTGAGTGGGTGTGTGCCTGTGTTTCTGTACTTTGGGAGGAGGGCTCACAGACACACTGGGGGAGGACACAGGGGACATGTGAATGGTTGTGGGGGTGGTGATTGCTCGTGAGCGGTGTGTTGTGATGGGTGTGCTGGTGATGGAGGCTGTGGCTGATGATGTAGTGCATGTAGGTGTGAGTGGAGACGAGACTGGGAGGGAGGTGGAGGACGTGGAGGAGGGGGACACAGTGGAGGAAGTGGATGTTGGTATGTGTGCATGGGTATGGTGTTTGTGCGAGTGCCTGTGTGATGATGTGTGGTGCTTGTGTTTTCCTGAGCCACTTTTGTGTGATGATGTGTGTGCCTGCTGGTCTGAAGGTGTGCTTGGGATAGGGTGAGGAAGAGGGGATTGGGTCTGGATAGTGGAAGTTGTAGGGGGAGGCTGGACACAGGGACAATGGCTGTCGTCAGTGCTGAGGCCAGAGCCTGAAATGCTCTCTGTTGGGCCACCATGTCAGAATGAATGCCCTCCAGACAGGCATTTGTTTGTTGCAAATGCCTCTCGACACCCCGGATGACATTCAGAATGGTTGACTGCCCAACAGTGAGGGATCTCAGGAGGTCAATAGCCTTCTCACTGAGGGCAGTAGGGCTGACTGGGGCAGGGCCTGAGGTGCCTGGGGCGAAGGAGATGCCAACCCTCCTGGGTGAGCGGGCACGGGAAACACGCTGAGGGGCTGGTGGGAGGGTGGTGCTTGTAGGGGGGTGGCGGCTGTACCTGTTGTTGGGGTGGGTACAGAGGTGTCCGCCACTGCCAGGGAGCTTCCATCATAGGAGGAGTTGCTGTCTCTGGTATCCCCTCCTGTCCCCGTCGTGGAGCTCTCCTCGCCCTCCGTCCCACTGGTGCCTTCACCCTCCGTGGATTCACCCTCATGGGCCATGTGGGATGCAGCTCCCTCCGTCGCCGGTGCCTCTGCTCCTCCGCCAGATGATGCTAATGCACACAAGGACAGGTTGACAAAACAAGAAGGGGGAAAGACAGAGGACACACATGGTCAATGCCAGCAACACCACTGCCGTTGGCGGACACAACACAGACTGAGCTGCCCTATGCACTAGGCCTTGGCCAACCACTCACTATGGTAGTCACCAGCCCGTGGGGTACAATGCCTAACGCCAGCACCTGCTCACCTGACACCCACAGGACCCTGCACACTAGTAGTTGCCCAATTGTACCATTGGGGTAGGGGTGCTTCTGAGCCTGCAAACAAGGGACCTACCCTGGCATGATCGCCCTGGCCTCGGGACACCCACAGCCCACATCCCCCACCCAGATAGATCTTAAAGAGCGCAAAGTCAGCTTAATGAAATTGTACTCACCCCCTTGTGGCTGCTGTGATGCCCTCAAGCACCCATCCAACCCCGGATAGGCCACCGCCACATTGGGAGGCCAGCCCCAGCTTGGCCTCCGCCGTCTTGCTCCAGCGGCTGTTCTGCTTTCCTTCTCTTATCTTATGACCAAGCTTACAGAACCTCTCTGGAATGCACTTCTGAGTTTAAAGAAGACATTTAGGCCCATATTTATACTTTTTGACGCTAAACTGCGCTAACGCAGTTTAGCGTCAAAAAGTTTTGCGCCGGCTAACGCCATTCTGAAGCGCCATGCGGGCGCCGTATTTATTGAATGGCGTTAGCCGGCGCAAGCAGACCGGCGCTGCCTGGTGTGCGCGAGAAAAACCACGTACACCAGGCAGCGCCGGCGTAGGGGGAAAATGGCGCATGGGCGTCTTAAAATGGGGCAAGTCAGGTTACGTGGAAAAAATCGTCGTAACTCGACTTGCGCCATTTTTTTTCGACGCCCATCCCCCATCAACATGACTCCTATCATTGTAAAGATAGGAGTCATGCCCCCTTGCCCAATGGCCATGCCCAGGGGACTTATGTCCCCTGGGCATGGTCATTGGGCATAGTGGCATGTAGGGGGGCACAAATCAGGCCCCCCTATGCCACAAAAAAATAAAAATAAAATACTTACCTGAACTTACCTTAATGTCCATGGGGAGGGTCCCTCCAGCCTTGGGTGTCCTCCTGGGGTGGGCAAGGGTGGCAGGGGTGGTCCCTGGGGGCAGGGGAGGGCACTCTGGGCTCATTTTGAGCCCACTTGTCCCTTAACGCCATGCCTGACCCAGGCGTTAAAAAGCGGCGCAAATGCGCCGTTTTTAGCCACGCCCACTCCCGGGCGTCTCTTTTGCCCGGGAGTATAAATACCACGTAAAGGCCTGGGAGTCATTTTTTAGACGGGAACGCCTCCCTTGCATATCATTAACGCAAGGAAGGGGTTCACGCTAAAAAATGACGCACATTCCGGGAACTTTGGCGCTATACGCCTCTAACGCCATAGTATAAATATGGCGTTAGTTGGCGTTAGTTTAGCGTCGAATTTGCGTCGAAAAAAACGACGCAAATTCGGCGCAAACGGAGTATAAATACGGCCCTTATTGTTATTATTACTTCACCGCGAGGTTCCTGAGAGACGAAATTAGTAGGTTGGAAGCGCACGTTCAAAAGTAGTTGCAGCAATGAAAGCAAAATATATCAAAGTACTTCTCAGTTGCAATGTACACAGCAAATACATGTGATTATATTATAGCATATCTTCAAAGCAAACCATAAAAGTCAAAATTGCATCACCGTAGGGCAAGGCTGTAGGGCCTATAACTCAGCTTCATCTTTCTGTGGCTTCAAGTTGATGACTACGGTTCAACTGCGAGAAAGAGATTTTCTACCCAAACGGGGACAGGCAACTACGTCTCCGTTCCTGTCTGAAGTCAAGATAGTTTCAATCTAACTAACTCTGCTGTTGTCCAGAGCCATCCTTCCAAAAACGTGCCCCCTCCTCTCAGACTCGGGAAAGGAAGCAAGCCTTTGGAGACTGCCCAGATATCCTAGACCCCTCCTCTTCCCAAGGCTGAGCAGAAAGGAAAACACCAAATGTACTCTCTCTTATCAGCTAGGGTCTGGTGTGAAAAACACAGCTTGGTCTATCATGTGGAAAAACACAGCTTGGAAAAACACAGCTCATCTGCAATGTCTCAACTGCAATGTCTAACTCCACGTTAAAGCCAATAGACAGCTAACCTAAATACCAAATGTAATATCTAATGCCATGTCAAAGCCAATAGGCAGCTAAACTGAATACAGAATGTAATGGCTAATGCCATGTTAAAGCCAATAGGCAGCTAACCCAAATACCAAATGTAATGTCTAATGCCACGTTAAAGCCAATAGGCAGCTAAACTGAACGCAACATGTAATGTGCTACTGGTGAACATTGAGCAACTAATATGCGCAGTGGTGAAACACAAAGTCATTGGTCAAACACAATTAATAGCATCACAGCGGCGCAGGTCCTCCCATCTCTTGCAGCAGTGGGCGCTCCGCCTGTGATAGACCCCCCAGGGTCTGCACCCCCTTGGCAATGGCACGCCAAATGCCCTTCTTCTGGTGGGCACTGACCTAGAGGGTTAACAGAGCGAAAAAATGTAATTACTCACCCGTCCGGACCGTCATTCTCATTGCTCACCAGTTCCCACCCATGCCCTGACGCACATACACTGACCACCTCCCATGCAGCACTCAGGCCACCCCCCAACATGTGCCTTACATCCACACCACTCCGAACAGGCTTTTCCCATGCATCATGCTCACAGTGTACTCACCTGTTTGTCTGGAGGACCGTAGAGTAGCGTGTACTGAGGGCCCAATGATAACCAATGCGGAGTTGCACGGCGGTCTTTGACCGCCTCCCGCGACGCTGCACAATGCCAGTGCAGTTACCTAATTTCCCTCTTGTCCCTCCTCACAAGTCAGGCAGCCGCCATTTCAGGGGAGCACATGGCATGGCACCGAACTGCGTCACAGCACATATTAGCACATATACTGACTCACGATTTAACACACGGCTTCTGTAACATTAGTTCAGACACAGTTGTGCTATCTATGTGGTAAATGACCTTCTGCTCACCATTCTCCTCCATAGGATACAACCGCTGAGGCAGCAAATGAGATGGCGGCATCCGTGGTGTACAGACCCCTGGTGGACCTGTCGACAATGGAAGACAGACACATCATAATCACATACAGACTTGATTGTGCCACAATCCAAGAACTGTGTGCCCAATTGGAGCCAGACCTGGTGTTAGCTATCCACCAGCCCACAGGTATCCCCTCTCTTGTGCAGGTCCTGTCAGTGCTCCGTTTCCTGGCAAGTGCCTCCTTCCAAACTACAGTGGCCATGGCATCAAGGATGTCTCAGCCAATGTTCTCAAACGTGTTGAGCATGGTGTTGTCTGCCCTGCTGAAACATATGCGCAGCTACATCGTGTTCCCCCAGGTGGAGCATTTGGCCATAGTGAAAGCTGACTTCTATGCCCTGGGACATATCCCCAACATCATTGGTGCCATTGATGGTACCCATGTAGCATTTGTCCCCCCCCCGGAGAAATGAACAAGTGTACATAAATAGAAAAAGCTACCATTCGATGAATGTGCAAATGGTGTGTTTGGCGGACCAGTACATCTCCCATGTGAATACCAAGTATCCTGGCTCTGTGCATGACGCCTATATATTGCGCACAAACAGTATCTCTTATGTGATGGGCCAACTCCAGAGGCACCGGGTGTGGCTAATTGGTGAGCCCAAGGTCCCCACAAAGTATGAGTAGGTATCTGGTTAAGGGGTTGTCCCAAAGGGTTAGTGTGTGTCTCACAATTGTCCCTCGGTATTTGCAGGTGACTCTAGTTACCCCAACCTCTCATGGCTACTGACCCCAGTGAGGAATCCCAGGATAAGGACAGAGAAATGCTACAATGAGGCACATGGGCGAACTAGGCGGATTATTGAGAGGACATTGAGAGGACATTCGGCCTCCTGACAGCCAGATTCCAGTGCCTCCATCTAACAGGTGGCTCCCTGTACTACTCACCCAAGAAGGTGTGCCAGATCATCATGGCATGCTGTATGTTGCACAACCTGGCATTGAGACGCCAGGTGCCTTTTCCACTGAGGATGAGGCTGGTGATGGTCTTGTGACAGCGGTGGAGCCTGTGGACAGTGAGGAAGAGGAGGCAGAGGAAGAAAATGTTGACAACAGGACAAACATCATCCTGCATTACTTCTAGTGACACACAGGTAAGAGACTGTAACTCCTCTTCACATATCAGTTTATTTTAGGACATTGTACATGGCAGCCTCTTAACCTCTGTCTATGGACACTGACTGTTCCCTTTGGATTTCCTTTTTTCAGATCGGTGTCCCCCATTCTGCCTTCTGCTATGTGTACTGCTGCCCACCAACTGTCATACATTGGTATAATTCAATGAACATAGATGTTGCAATGCTTTGCGAATGTTGTAAGAATACATCTTTCCTATCATTACACTGACTCCAGTATGGTTTATATTTAAATGGTGTTTATTTTTTGTGCTAAATAGGATGGGGGTATGGGCACGGGGCTGGGGTGATGGTGGAAGAAGGTCCATGGTAGAGTCCAGTCTCTTGGTATTACAAGTGCATTGTCCAAGGGAACATAGGAAGTGGAGCAATGTCAGTTCAAGGTGGACAGGGAAACAGAGTGGGACAGAAGGGTGACAATCTGAAGGGTCCTATTTCCTGGTGGAGGTATTGGCAATGTTCTCTGTCTTCTGCCTGGATCGCAGGGACCATTTGTGTGGTGGTTCTCCTTCTGCATTCTGCAAGGGGTGGGGTGCTTGTGGCCTGTTGGTCCTGTGGCGGTGCCTCCTGTCCTCTAGCGCCGGCTGAGGTGGAAGGCTGTTCCTCGGTTTGGCTAGTGTCAGGGGCCCTTTGTTGAGCCACTGCCTCCCTCATGGTCTTGCCCATATCAGCCAGCACCCTTGCTATGGTGACCAGGATGGTGTAGATTTTGGTGAGGTCATCTCTGATCCCCATGTACTGTCCCTCCTACAGCCGCTGGGTCTCCTGAATCTTGGCCAGTACCGTGCCCATGGTCTCCTGGGAATGGTGGTATGCTCCCATGATGTTGGAGAGTGTCTTGTGGAGGGTCGGTTCCCTGGGCCTGTCCTCCCCCTGTCACACAGCAGTCCTCCCAGCTTCTCTGTTGTCCTGTGCCTCTGTCCCCTGAACCGTGTGCCCACCGCCACTGACCCCAGGTCCCTGATTGTCTTGGGTTTGTCGGGTTGCCTGGGGTCCCTTTATGGTGGACACACTGCTGATTTACGTGTCTTGGGGACAGTGGCATTGGCCCGCTGGGTGGGTGCTGTGGTGTTGTTTCCTGAGGGGGAGGGTTTGTGGTGGGTTGGGACTGTGGCAGGGGTACTGACTGTCCAGAGGTCTCAGATGGGCCAGGCTGGTCATCGTAATCCAGGTGTGCAGAGCTGCTGTCATCAGTGTGGGCCTCTTCTGTGGGGGGACTGGATGTAGCTGGCATCTCCTGTCCGGTGACATTGGGTAGGGGTCCTGTTGGGATGCAAATGCATTGTTATTGTATCTGTGTGTGCCATCTTGTGCAATGGGTGTCTTTTCCTCATAGAATTGTGATTTCAATGTTGCCTTGATCTTGTGTGATTGCTGATTGTGGGGGGTGGGTGAGTCTCTCTAGTGTGCATGCTGTGATGATGGGTGTCCATGCAGATCTGTGATGGTGGACCATCCATCGCTTGGTATTGGGATGTGTGGGTTGTGATAGTGGGGTATATGTGAAGTGGTGGAGTGATGGGGTGACGGTAGGGGTAGGAGTTAGTGACGGCATGCAGATAGGGTGGGGGGATACAGTAGTAAAAATTTGACTTACCAGAGTCCAGTCCTCCTGCTACTCCTGCAAGGCCCTCAGGATGCATGATTGCCAAGACTTGCTCCTCCTATGTTGTTAGTTGTGGGACAGGAGGTGGGGGTCCACCGCCAGTCCTCTGTACAGCCATCTGGTGTCTTGATACCACGGAACGCACCTTCCCCCATAGGTCGTTCCACCTCTTCCTGATGTCATCCCTGGTTCTTGGATGCTGTCCCACGGTGTTGACCCTGTCGACGATTCGCTGCCATAGCTCCATCTTCCTTGCAATGGATGTCTGCTCCACCTGTGATCCGAATATCTGTGGCTCTACCCAGATGATTTCCTCCACCATGACCCTTAGCTCCTCCTCAGAAAACCTGGGTTGCCTTTGAGGTGCCATGATGTGGTGTGAGTGTTATGTGTGAGGTGATGTGTGGGGTGATGTGTTGTGATGTATTATGTGATGTGCATGGATGGTGTATGAGTGATGGTGTTCTATACTTCTGAGTGAAGGTGTGCTCTTTGCTTTTCTCTCTCTAATTTGTTCGTTGAAAGGGTTGTGGGTAATGTGGGTGTGTGTTTTATAGTGGTATGAGTGTGAGAGTGTGGTGTGTGTATGTGTGTCAGGTGTGTGTATTTCGATTTGTCCAATGTGGTATGGTTTTGTTAGTGTGTGTGTATTTTGAGCGCAGCGGTGTGTACCGCCAATGGTTTACTGCGGTTGAAAGACCGCTGCATTGATTTGTGGGTCATGATACTGTGGGCGTGTTCCTGTTGGCGTGATGGTGTGGGTTTTGCTATTGCCAGTTTATCACTGACCTTTGGTGTGGTGGACTTGTGTGGGTGTTTGTATTGTGGCGGTATTCTCTGTGTGGGTCATAATACCGTCACAGTATGTTGGCGCCTGTCAGCACAGCGGTAGGTGGCATTTACCGCCAAGATTGTAATGAGGGCCTAAATCTTTAAAAATTCATATCTCCAGTTCCCTTTATTGGATTTTTATAATTGTAGTGTCATTTTAAAGATACAAATGTAATCTATGCTTATAAACAGGTGTTAAATTTGTAATGTGTTTTGGTGTTTTGTTTATTTCCTTTTTGTGCTTTTTTAAAATGCTTTACACACTTAAATTAAGCATAACTGTTTGTTGCCAAGCTATGAAGAGTTGAGCTGGGATTAATTTTTTGAGACTTAAGTGGACCTAGTTGGGGTTAGTGGCCTATTGCTAAGTTTAAGTACTTACCTGCCCTTACCAATAATCCACTTTCCAACAGTAACACTACATGTTTTACCAGAGAGAGTCATAGGTGGAGGACTCAGTCCCCAGAGACTACATTGGAATTACGATTTTAAATAAAGCAATCTGAGTGCATGTTATTCTACATTCTACATTGCATAAGGGCATACAGAGGATCAATGGTAATGTTGAGACACGTATAAATAATACCCATACTATCAGAATTACTCACCCCTTTTTCCAGGCTACTCATAAAGGAAGGCGTTAAGGTTGCTTGCTGACAGATACTGCCATAGACACTTTTTTGTAGTTACACCACTTTGTAAGCACAGTGTATAATGTGGGTCCTTAAATCACTGTCAAAGGGCCAATGACTGCTATTCATATGCTCAAATTGTAATAACTAATGTCTGGTGCTATTTCAAATGCCTGGGTTTCAAAACAAACGTCTGCTTTGTAGCGCACCTGAAAGGCATAAAACATAAAAACATGAATATTATTAGATGAAGAACAGTATTATTTATAAAAAGACATCTGTTACTAAACCAGTGGTGTCTCTTAAATTATAGACAATATTGTTCTTACTTTATATCCTAATGCTAGTTTGATTCTACTTGCTATCAGATAATTTGCCTCTGTGAAATATCCTTCATAAACACTCCTGTGACTAGCACATAAATAATCAAAAATTCAGGGCCTGATTTAGAACTCAGAGATGTGTTACTTGTCACAATGGTGACGGGTGTTCCCTCCACAAAATCTAAATCCCAGAGGACATACTAAGACTTAGATTTTGGCAGACAGGATATGTGTCACCATTGTGACGGAGTAACCAGTCCACCGAGTTCTAAATCCGGCCCTATATTTTTGATTATGTATTTACTAGTCACTCCTCTCAATCAGTTCTAAATCAGACCCTTAGGTCTGATGGATATCCGGTCCACAGTATTACGATGTCCAAAGGATATAATGTTCTTGTAATAAGCCGGATGGGGATAACCTCATCTGCCAAACTGTAAGTCAGGTACTTAGAATTGAAAAAGGATTGCAACAAGTTAATCACCACCTTGATCGGCACAGTGCATAATAGAGGTTTGTTTAGCACACTATTAAATACAAATATACTCAGAAATGCTTGCTAATTTTTGCATTCCTCATGCAATGCGGATATCCAGATTAGTGTTTTTAGTTGCCTGAGTGTAGACGTGCAGTGGTGGAAATATCAACCAAATGACACTGGAGCATGTTTACAAAGCAACTGTGAAAGTGCAAACACGTTCTTATTTCAGCTATTAAAGTGAGATTTATCTATTCAAACTTCAGGTGGTCTTACAAAGTTCAAAGCTAGCTAATGCAGTACACAGAAAAATAAGATATCATAACCACATATAACAGACTACAGCTGAAAGCACAGACTGAACTGGGTTTACAGGTTAACTAACAGACTGGTGTAGAGAAGGTTATATTCTGCAGTACGCTGTCATTTTCAGAACTGAAACACCAAATGAAATGCTCATAACCACACACTTGATGACAGATGCAATTACACATAATATAAGCAATGTTACAGAACAGACTACCTATTACATTGCCATTAATAGTTCTGATGAGACAGCAACGCTTATGTGGTTATTTACTGTTGGACAGGTGTTATTTATTGATGTTGAGCTTTTACATTTCGCCATTCCTTTTTATTTTAGAGAGGTTAAGATCTTTACATTGTTATGGTCGAAGTTATGGTTTCCGTGACTGTTTTTTTCATCTAGATATGACTGAGGGGCTCCGATATAAAAGAATATTTGGGTCCTCATTATGACTTTGGCATTCTCTGAGCGTGACCGCCAAAGCCACGGTTGCCAGTAGACCGCCAGTCCTGGAGGTCTTCCGCCCGCCAGTTCTGGCAGTCTTCCTCCCGCCACATAATGGTTACTGCCGGATTTCCGCCACACTTTGAGCAGATGTCCGGCAGTAGCCATGCTGGTGGGCGGTGGCGCTCTGGCGTTGCTGCCACCTGCATCACCTTGTCAGTTGGATGCAGCCAGCCGTATTATGACCACTAAGATGGCCTGTTGGTGTCCAGCTGGTAGGGTTCCGCTTGCTGTGGCAGCGCCGCTTCCTGTTCCCTGCCTGATAACCTCCTTGCCAGACAAGGTAAGTTGAGTGTCTGACAGGGGAGGGGAGGGTGGGGAGTGTTGTGTGTGAGTGTGTGGTGTCTGCGTGTGTGTATGAATGTGTGTATGTGAAGGCGACTGTGAGTGTTGTGGTGTATGCGTGGTTGTATGCATGTGAGTGAATGCATGTATGAATGTTGAAGTGAGTGCATGTCTGCATGTCAGCGTGTATGCGTGTGAGTATGCATGTTTGGATGTTTGTGTGTATGCATGCCTGATTGCGTGTGAGTAAGTGTGAGTAAATGCATGTATGGATGCCTGTGAGTATGTGTGAGTGAACACGGGTATGGATGCGGGTGAGTATGTGTGAGTGAATGCGTATATGGATGTGTTGAGTATGTGTGAGTGAATGCATGTATGGATGCGTGTATGTGTGAGTGAATGCATGTATGGATAAGTGTGAGTAAATTTGTGCCTGGAAGTGTAGGTGAATGGGTGTATGCATGGTGTGTGTGGCCATCTGTGTGCATGGATGCAGGGAGAGAGTGTGGGGGCGTCATGTAAGTAGGGGGGTATCATGTAAGGAGGGGGGGTGCTATGTGAGTGGGGGTGCTATGTGAGTGGGGGTGCTATGTGAGTAGGGGGGTGGAGGGCGCTATGTGAGTAGGGGGCATGGGGACAATTTGACTGTGGGGGTGGGGATGTCAAGTGCTTGCTGGGGGTGGGGGAGCTGTCTACCAGTGACTACCCCAGTGACAGGTAAGGAATTCCTTGTCACCGGTAGCCCTACCGCCATGGTTTTCATGGCGGTTGTACCGCCGCACAAACCATGGGGGTAGGGTCGGGTCCTAATACCACCGGCGGTCCTCTGTGGACCGCTGTGTCGGAGATGAACCGGTTCACACCTCCATGGTTGTATGGGTGGAGATGTGGCAGCCAATCTGCCACACTCATATTGTGGTGGTCTTTACTGCCAGCCTGTTGGCAGTGATACCGCCATATTAACCCTGGCGGTCTTCATAATGACCACCTTGGTGTCTTTATGGCATTTAGGCCCTCATTCTGACCCTGGCGGTCCTAAACCGCCAGGGCCACGGGCAACGGAAGCACCGCCAACAGGCTGGCGGTGCTTCAGTGCCCATTCTGACCGCAGCGGTAAAGCCGCGGTCAGAAAAGGGGATCCGGCGGTTTCCCGCCGGATTTCCCCTGGGCCAGAGAATCCTCCATGGCGGCGCTGCTTGCAGCGCCGCCATGGGGATTCCGCCCCCCTTCCCGCCATCCTGTTCCTGGCGGTAAAACCCGCCAGGAACAGGATGGCGAGAACGGGTGTCGTGGGGCCCCCTAACAGGGCCCCACAAAGATTTTCACTGTCTGCTATGCAGACAGTGAAAATCGCGACAGGTGCTACTGCACCCGTCGCACCCCTGCAACTCCGCCGGCTCCATACAGAGCCGGCTTCCTCGTTGCAGGGGCTTTCCCGCTGGGCCGGCGGGCGATCTTCTGGCGATCGCCCGCCGGCCCAGCGGGAAAGTCAAAATGACCACCGCGGTCTATTGACCGCGGTGCGGTCTTTCGGCGGTTTCCGCCCTGCGGGCGGCACCTGCCGCCCGCCGGGCTCAGAATGAGCCCCTTAGTCTGTTCTTTTTGGCATGTAGACTGCAGCAGGGACCCTAAACCTCTTATGTGACTTTTTTTTTTTTGCAAGACACAGCAACCATGAACCCTGTCTTGCAATGGTGGCCACAAGGAAAAAAATTCTCTCAGAGCCGTCAGTGCTGGGAACCAAGTTTTTGATTTATGGACATGAATTAAGTGATGAGATAAAAAGCTTTCTCATCCAAAGAGGACCCAAAGAGGATGTATTTATTGAAAAGCTTTGCACAGATTCATCAAATTGTACAAATAATGGTGCTTTTCCGATAGATACTCTGAAGAAGCCATAACTACACGAGCATTGTAAAAAAAATACAATTAATGTTACTGTTAGAAAGGGCCTCTGTTTTCCATGGCCACTTTCTTCATTTAGTTTTTTTGCTGGTATCCTTGTTTTTGAGCTATGCACACTCAGGCACTATTGTCCAGTTCCCTGTGTATTTGCTATTAGTCTTAAAACATATTGGTTAATCCCCAATTGACATATTTAATTTTAGTAAAGTCATAGAATATGGTGCATGAAAAAACACCAATGGCTTTGAGATTTGTCACATGTTGACTACAGCACTTATTGTGCCAGCCACTAGAGCGACAAAGGAAACATGGATTCAGACCTTCCTGTGTAGCCTGGCTCCTACACGTTTTTATAACCTGGAGGCCAAATAACTTATTTTGGCAGGAAAGAACACTCCTTTCAGATATTTAATATTTAATCACTAGATATGTGTGGGAATGGAGTCTGGTCGCATTCGAGATAGCTGATTTATGATGGAGTGCTCTTCCTGTCCAGTGCCTTCCTACTGCTTACAGCCACCCCCAGGGTCCTTGCTGCTGACAAACTGGTGAACAGCTCTTCTGACTGCTGTGTGGTGTGTCTAGGCTGCCAAGACACTATCCAATGTGATGCAGCCTAGGAGACAGGAAGTCATGCCTGCACTACTGACAAGGCTGAGGTTCTCTGACCTCTTGCAAGTGATATTCCGGTGCTGTGCCAGAATTATGAGGCCTCACTCTGCTCCGAATTTCTCAGCAACTCAGTTCCTGGCAGCACTGAAGACTTGGGGGCCCTTCCTGCCTCCCATTATTGCTCTGTCAGCCGAGATGACTGGCTATGTGGTGTGGAGAGAGACCAACCTTGCTCACGGGGCTCAGATACTGCCTTAGCACTTCTTCTTTTATTGCTTTTTCTGGCTGTCGTACAGCATGGCAGCGGATTGGGGGGCCCTTGTGACATTGGTGCCTTTGGTCACATAGGGAACGCTGCCCAAGGGTGTATGGAGGATTTAGCACCCCATTGTTGCATCAAACCTTAGGTCCATTAGTGAGTACTTTGAACCACAGAAGCTCTCTGGTGCATGCTTTTGCTGAGAAGTGGCCTGGTAGGAACATACAGGGACCATGCCCCCACCCCACCTGCCCAGATGTCCTCATGAAGTGCCTGTGGCCCCTAAGATAACCCCTGGTGGTGCTGCCCATCGGAGAGAACCATTGATTGTACACTTATCCCCCTTTTGCATACAGAGGGAACTTGGGTGTTGAGGTGGTTCCCCTCTCCTTGACTGTTCCACCAGGTGTGTTTTCTTCAATTATAAGCCTGAATGCCTGGGGAAGACAACATGTTAGCTTCTATTCACTGAGGTGTTGGTTGGTAAACCAAAACGAAACCCATCCATCATGTCAGATGTCACACTGGAGACATTGATGAGGGAGCTGACAGGCATCAAATTGACTATGGACTCAATGTGGGAGGACACTTAATCCATTGCTATGGAGCTAAAATTGCTGCAGGGCTACCTTAGCACCTTCAACATGATATTCAACACCATGGACTGTAAGGTAGAAGCAATGGTGGACCGCCTAGCAGTCCACTATCAACATTCTTCACACTTCTCATTCAGTTGGGCCCTCCATGCCGTATTATCTGTCACACACTTCCAGTCTTGGCCTATGGTCCCCTGAACCTAGTGATCATTGTCCCATTCCTTTCCATTTAAGCATCCTTTAGATTGTTTCAGGGCACATTCTTCCTTACCTAATCCCTTACGGCAGCCACCCTATGCGCCATGTCCTTGGCATACCGACCCAAGTACCTTCAAATCGTGTCCCTTAGTGTTAATGACCTTAACCACTATATCTAATGACAAAAGATCCTCACGTATGCTGAATCCAAATCTCCTGACATAGCACTACCAGCTGTTGGCCCTGGAATCAGACAAATTAGAGAGGGAGTGGGTAGGACAGGTCATTAGTAGTTTCTTGGTACTGCCGGCACGCCCCCTGGCCCTCAGATGCCCTACTCCTCTACAAAGAGGTGTGGAGTGGCTATTTTTATTGACCAATCATTCCACCATACCATCAAGAACAGATGGATGGATTCACAGGGTTGCTACATCTTCGTCAAAATGAAGACTGTAGATAGGATCCTAGTGGTGGGATCCATTTATGTTCTCAATCAGGATCAAACCTATTTCTTCTCCTCCCTGTCCATAGTCCTGTTGGAATTTGTTCCATCTAAGGTAATAATAGGTTGGGGACTGGAACTTGGAACTTGACCTTTACTTAGATTGCTCTAGACCACTGACAAATCCAACACCCGAGACAGAGCACTAAAGGGGGTCCTCTTATAGGACTATGGACTGACTGACCCACGGCAAGGTACACATCTGTGAAATAATGAGTATTTTTTCCTTTTCTGTGCTCATGGGTCATGTTTGAGGATAGACTATTTACTATGCCTCTCCATCTCTTCTGCAGGACTATGATATAGAAAGAGGCGGGATCTCGGACCACTCCACTGTGCTGCTAGACCTGGGTTTATGACATATCTCTCCAACCTCCAAACACTGGGGATTGAATCTATTCCATGACACAATGCCTGCGGAAAAACAAGCACTTATGGCTCACCTTTGGCAATACTTGACAGAGAAATAATCCTCTACTGTGTTGTCCCAAGACCTGAGGGCCGCTGGAAAAGCCACTTCGAGATGCAACCTCATGGGGTAATCCTCAATATGTAAACGGGAGACCCAAAATAAATCAATGCATTTGGAAAGTGAAGGGCATACCCTGACCAGGAAATATAGGCATTGACCCACATCCCACCTTCTCTGCCAACTCAAGGCAGTTGGACCTGGCCCTTTTACAGGGTCATTCCCCAAACTTTTTGCCTTTTTCCTCCTTATTTTTCTGACTCTTGTTGGCTGATGTTATGACTCTGAGCACTTTTTCACTGCTAATCAGTGCTAACGTGCATGTGCTCTCCCTTGTAAACTTGGTAAGACTGGCTGATACCTAATTGGCATATTTAATTTACCTATAAGTCCCTTGTACAGTGGTATCTCTATACCCAGGGCCTGTAAATTAAATTCTACTAGTGGGCCTGCAGCGATGCTTGCCCCACCCACTGAAGTAGCCTTTCAAACCTGTCTCAGGCCTGCAAGCACAGGGCATGAATGCACAGTTTTCTGCTACAGGGACCTGGCATTTAAATTTACTTGCCAGGCCCAGAACTCTCCTTTTCCTACATGTACGTCACCCCTCAGGTACACCCTAGCTAGCCCTATGGGCAGAGGGCCATGTATGTAGAGGGCAGGACATGTGCCTAGTAATGTGGCCTGTCCTGGTAGTGACAAACAGCCTATTTGGTTTCTCACTGCTGTGAGTGCTGCCTTCTCATAGGTTTGCTTTGAAAATGCCCTGCCTTATGTTTAAGGGGTATTGTCTGATTTATGAGGGGTAGCATAGGTATGTTTGTTATGGTTGTAATGGTGGTGAGAAATTCTGCTTACTGGTGTAGGTGAATTTTTTATTACTATTACAGAAATGCCACTTCTAGAAACTGAGCATTTCTCTTTGCTTATGGCTCTGGTGTTTTGCAGTTTTACTCCAATCCATGTCTGGGCAGAGTGACAGTTGGGCTTTGTGCATACTTTTCAGAAAGCCTGTATACAGGGAGGGTGGAGGTGTCACAGAGGTGCATCTACATACTGAATAGTGTGCCTTGGCTGAGAGAAGGGAGAGGCGGGGCACACCTGCACTTGTAAAGGCTGTGCCCTGGCCTCACACAATAAGGCCATTCACCCCCCACTGATGTTGGAGCCTGTGCTGCAGGAGAGAGGGGGAACTCCCAGGACCAGTTGTAACTAGCTGGAACCTCCTCTCCCCTTCTTTTGTAAAACACACTGTAAATTGAGTATAAGTACAGGGTCATTTCCCCCACAATTTAGACATGAAGACCTAGAGACTTAGTTGGAACTGGACACAGGACGCTGCTGAATAGGACTCACCAGGACCACCTTGGACTGCTGCTGCTATGCTGACCTGTGACCTGCCTGGTCACTGGGAGGAACTGCCATCATCTGCATCCCTTGTGCTGGCCTGTTGTTGGTCTTGCTAGCCCTGTGCTCCTCCCCTCTTCTGTCTCCAGCGGCAGGGTGCTGTGGCCCCTGGCACCTATTACTAACACCAGCACAAAGAGTGCTCCTTTTTCCTCATATAGCGCCTGGTGGGCTCTTGGCTATGCCTACATGTAGCCCCTGAGAAGCGCTCGGCTAAATTGGATTAAGGCACCTTGAAAGCACTTGTGGGGTGCGCGTTGCTGTGGAGATTCACCACCGCAACCCGGGTGCTTCTAAATTGCCCCCCGGCACTTCGAAGCGCTTTGCAGAGTCTGAGGAACACCACCGCGACCCGGGCATTATATATTTTAAGCACGCCGGAGACTCTCTGGCCTTGGGTCCCCTGGGGCACCACCAAAAGGCAGGAAGGAGGGAGCGCACTCCTACCGTGCCCCTGGGGCACTAGCAGGCACCCACTATGGTGCCTGCTGCTTACTACGGCCCGGACGGGCCACAGCTTGGATTGAGAAGCCAGGCGGGGGAGGAAGCCTCATCGGAGGCTCCCCCGTCCCACTGGAGCCCCTGTTGTCTTGTGGACGGGCAGGGAGAGAAGGAATCCGCATCGGAGGCTCTCCCTGCCCCAACAAAACCCCAGTGATTCTTAGGCACGGTGAAGGGCGGGCGGGGTGGAAACCTCATCGGAGTCTCCTCGTGCCACCGGGCCCCATATTTTGTTGATTGTTTGATTGTGGGCACTGTTTCGGCCCCCCTCCTTTGTTGGAGCACCAGTGAAGGCCTGGGGGGCCCCCTAGGGATCACGGGCCCCACAAGGGTCCCGTTATAAACATCAGAGAGGGTGCAGACCACCCCTATCTCCCAGGAGCAACACGTGGCCACTGTTTCACACATAGGAGCACCAGGGGCCCCACATTAATCTTCCTGGCACTAGGAGTGTCTTTTCCTCAGGATACAGGTACTTTTGGGACATATTAGTGTCTTATGATTCTGATATGGACGCTGGGAGGGGGGGGTTATATGTTCCCTGCCTATTTTTCTAATACTATATATGGTTGCTAAATGTTCCTTTTATGGGCTTAACAGGCTTACATGTGTTTTATGACTTGACATATGCTCTCTAAGCTTTCTTGTATGGATATTTATGATGCGGTTATGACAAGCACCTTTATTTCTTTACTGTGATTCATGACTACTGCTTATGTTGCAGAATCCTGAGTACTTACGTGTTCTAATGTGACTACTGCTTATTCTTGCACAGTATTAGTAACCTGTGTAACGTTCTGACAACTGCTAAGGCAGCAGGGAATTTCTGACATGTAATGTTTGGTCTAATCATGTTTTGAGCAATACAGTTTATTTTTACATAGCTCAGTGTTGTGTTTTCTTTGTGATGTGCATATTGCGTCATCTGTGTTGTGTGTGTTGTGCAAACGCTTTACACATTGCTTCCGAGTTAGGCCTGACTGCTCGTGCCAAGCTATCAGGGGAATGAGCAGGAGTTATCTGGGATATGTAACTCCCTTGCCCTGATTAGAGTGGGTGGGTTCTGCCTGGCTTAGGGGCATACCCTATCCAACTACAGGGAGTGCAGAATTATTAGGCAAATGAGTATTTTGACCACATCATCCTCTTTATGCATGTTGTCTTACTCCAAGCTGTATAGGCTCGAAAGCCTACTACCAATTAAGCATATTAGGTGATGTGCCTCTCTGTAATGAGAAGGGGTGTGGTCTAATGACATCAACACCCTATATCAGGTGTGCATAATTATTAGGCAACTTCCTTTCCTTTGGCAAAATGGGTCAAAAGAAGGACTTGACAGGCTCAGAAAAGTCAAAAATAGTGAGATATCTTGCAGAGGGATGCAGCACTCTTAAAATTGCAAAGCTTCTGAAGCGTGATCATCGAACAATCAAGCGTTTCATTCAAAATAGTCAACAGGGTCGCAAGAAGCGTGTGGAAAAACCAAGGCGCAAACTAACTGCCCATGAACTGAGAAAAGTCAAGCGTGCAGCTGCCACGATGCCACTTGCCACCAGTTTGGCCATATTTCAGAGCTGAAACATCACTGGAGTGCCCAAAAGCACAAGGTGTGCAATACTCAGAGACATGGCCAAGGTAAGAAAGGCTGAAAGACGACCACCACTGAACAAGACACACAAGCTGAAACATCAAGACTGGGCCAAGAAATATCTCAAGACTGATTTTTCTAAGGTTTTATGGACTGATGAAATGAGAGTGAGTCTTGATGGGCCAGATGGATGGGCCCGTGGCTGGATTGGTAAAGGGCAGAGAGCTCCAGTCCGACTCAGACGCCAGCAAGGTGGAGGTGGAGTACTGGTTTGGGCTGGTATCATCAAAGATGAGCTTGTGGGGCCTTTTCGGGTTGAGGATGGAGTCAAGCTCAACTCCCAGTCCTACTGCCAGTTCCTGGAAGACACCTTCTTCAAGCAGTGGTACAGGAAGAAGTCTGCATCCTTCAAGAAAAACATGATTTTCATGCAGGACAATGCTCCATCACACGCGTCCAAGTACTCCACAGCGTGGCTGGCAAGAAAGGGTATTAAAGAAGGAAATCTAATGACATGGCCTCCTTGTTCACCTGATCTGAACCCCATTGAGAACCTGTGGTCCATCATCAAATGTGAGATTTACAAGGAGGGAAAACAGTACACCTCTCTGAACAGTGTCTGGGAGGCTGTGGTTGCTGCTGCACGCAATTTTGATGGTGAACAGATCAAAACACTGACAGAATCCATGGATGGCAGGCTTTTGAGTGTCCTTGCAAAGAAAGGTGGCTATATTGGTCACTGATTTGTTTTTGTTTTGTTTTTGAATGTCAGAAATGTATATTTGTGAATGTTGAGATGTTATATTGGTTTCACTGGTAATAATAAATAATTGAAATGGGTATATATTTTTTTTTGTTAAGTTGCCTAATAATTATGCACAGTAATAGTCACCTGCACACACAGATATCCCCCTAACATAGCTAAAACTAAAAACAAACTAAAAACTACTTCCAAAAATATTCAGCTTTGATATTAATTAGTTTTTTGGGTTCATTGAGAACATGGTTGTTGTTCAATAATAAAATTAATCCTCAAAAATACAACTTGCCTAATAATTCTGCACTCCCTGTAGAAACCCCATTTCTAACAGGTTGGGTGACTTCTGGTGGTGCAGTTGCGACAAAGGGGGGCACACCAGGCCATCCCTGCAATAGGAAAAGAAGGGGCAGGCTAGTGACACATCTGGTGGAGATAACGGACATGTTTAGTTGCTTTCTTGGCTCCCACAAACCAGTTGATTTATCCATTGAGCAGGCCTTCTTTGATGGCCTCTGGCTGCCTACTCTATCAGAGGAAGGCACGCTGCTCCTGGATGGTAAGATTATGGAGGACAAGGTAGCTAATGCTGTCAGAGTGTGTGGAATTTTTGTCACCTTGTGCTCCACTTGTAGCATGGAGTTCAACAAAAACTCCACCTTCCGCCACAGGGCAGTGTTCACCTGTGCCCACATCTATGAAAAATTATGTGATAAGGAAGCTCAGTTACATTTCAGCACAGCCACCATTGGTGAGATGGTAAACGAGCAAAATGGACAGGCCTATTTTGAGAGACCATTCCGTATGGAATATGCAAAGACAGAGCAGCCAGTAAAGCATTGTTGCTTTACTCCAAAGCTGATGCTGTTGATCTTTGGGCGCATGAGCAAGACGCTGAAAAAGAACTGTACTTGAAGTGTAGTATACCGAGTCTTCATCCAAAATTACCATTAATCATTGTCTTGGTGAGATGAAAAGAACGTCTTACGTTTTGCTCACATCCTGGGCTGCTGTGAAAGTGTGCCTGTATGCCTATAATATACAACTCAGCGAGAAGCACAGCTGATCACAGGCTACAGCCAGCATGTGGTTTCTAGGGAAAAAAAAACATAACCTCAACAATGCATACTTCAAGCAAAGTGAAAAAGAAACCCTCAACTGCGCATGCTCGGAGATAGATCACAACCTAATTCTGTCATGTACACGTCTGAGAGGCTAGTTCTGCTAAATAAGAGCAGGCAATTTACTCCGATTAACCTAATTTCAAACAAACATTAAACTACAAGTCCAAAAGTGCTTGTTATTACGGCCAAAATGCCATGATTGACTTGAAGCCAACCTGGACGTGACATCCACATGTATTGTGAGAAGTCATGGTTATTTAGATAAAGCAGAAAGGACTGAACATGACAGATATCTATTCGTACCCTCACTGCAGTAAGTTGAACAAGGAGCTGAGCAGAGGCAGGCACTGTCAGGTCCTTTTCAGAAGTACCATTCCTCACATCCAGGGCGTGCTCCCTTCCCGAACACTTATTGCTGTGAAACCAGCTGTGCTGCACGTAATGTAAAACCATTCAGGTGCATGCACACCATCAGTGGCTGCTGCATCTTCGCACACCCTTCTCTTTGTGGACCGAGGATGGCTGCTAAGACATCTTCTAAAAGCTTACATTTTGTAGTTTTGTATGCAGACTTAAAAAAAATCAAAGCGACTCACCTCCATTGCAGCAGAGTTATAGGGACCGGGCTGACCTGTTACTCCAGCTGGGTGTCTGCACTGCAACAGGAGCACTTTCGAGCTCCACCTGCTTCATTCGCATACAGACGAGTAGCCGACGTGTGTCACCTGTTTGCACTGTGGTGTGTGACTGAGTGCAGATAAAGGCGTGCCTGTTTGGTGTGTGAGAACAGAGGAGGGGTTGTGCAGCACATTTGACTCTGCTTTCTTCACTTCCCGATTATTCTGCCCGCTTGCAGAACTCTACGGAATTGGGTGGCGTTTTTCAGAAACTCTATGGAATTCCACGAAGTGAAACTGTGCAAGCTCCCTAGGCCTATTAAGGACCCATTTACTAACAAAATTCAGCTGAATGATGGTTTCCCTATCGAATTCTATAAAATCAACAAACATGTAATGACACCATTCCTCTACAAAGTCTTCAAAGAGGCTGAGAAGTCTGGCTCCATCCATCTGGAGCTCAACAAAGAACGTATTAGCCTTATCTTGAAACCAGACAAAGACCCAACCCACTACACTAGCTACAGCTCTATTTCTCTAATCAACATGACATGAAAATACTAGCAAAAGTCTTTATGACCTACAAAAACAGAGCTTTCTCGGCCTTATCCATGCATTTAGATAGGATTTGTGCCAGGTTAGTCCCTAAATCCCTTGTGCCTCCTCTCCATTATCCTATGTCAAGTACACAATGACCCCTGACTATAAACTCCTGCTGTCATTGAACACTGAAAATGCCTCTGACCAGGTCAAATGGCAATGATCCGATGGCTATGTACTACATCTACAGCTCATGTTGATTGGGGAGGCCACATGTCACAGACCTTTTCAAACCACAGAGGGACAAGGCAGGGCTACCTATTGACTCCAGTACCATTTGGTCGCAGGCATTTGTCATTCTGATCTTATTTGGGGATGTCGATATGCCGGCCAGTTGTAACAAGCTGATGCTCTATGCAGACAAAATGTTGCCAACCCTTTGTGACCCAGAGACCTCAATCCCACATTTAATGTTACTAATTGACATGTTCTCTAGTTTTTCCGCTTAGAAGATCAACTGGTCTAAAACTGAGTCTCTACCAATGACGGCATATGGATTTAGACCCCTACATAATACATTTGTCTTCATGTGGAAATCCTCCAGGATGACAAAACTGATGTGGGTCACCTTAAAAAGCAACATGATGCAAGCCCCACCAGGCATGGACATACTATGCACATGGGCTTCCAATTCTGACCTCTGCCCCCAATGTTAAGACAATGTACTCAAATGGGAAGAATCTCATGGACTCCTGGAATTATATAAGTCCCTCTGCCCGTATCTAATAAGAGTGTAATCATAACCCATGCAATGGCCCACTTGCCAACATGGGAGTAGAGGGGGATCCAGACGATCAATGACCTTCTCACTGGGGATACATTTAAGGCCTTTGGGGCATTGAGATCTGATTATAAGTTGCTTCAAACACAATTATGGAGATATTGACAACTACAACACTGCCTGCAGGACACACTGGAGAAGACCACATCACTCTTTCGGACTCCCCAATACTTGATTATATTAGGATATGGGGACTTTCTAGGTTTCAAGCCCATATCAGATCCTCACTGATTGCCTGTACTCCTAGGCTACACGGTTGGCACTTAAAACCTGCTGGCAGGACCAGTTCTCATTTGCTTACTCTGATGAGAACTGGACTGATTTGTTGACCCCCATGACCACACACTTCACGAACCACAACTCAAATACACACACTTTGAGGTCCTGAATAACTGATATTGGTTCCACACTCAAGGCTAAACTAATACCCCACAGTGCCAGTTAGAGATGTGCAGCAGAGGGCTGCTACCTTTGCCACATCCTATGGTTATGCCCTCACGTGACTATGTACAGGAAAGATATCTGGCACATTCTTTGCATAACTAGCACTAGCTGCTTTGCTCCATGACTTCTGAGACATTGATGATACAACTTCATATTGGTGCAGGTGTTGGTCACTAAGGTCTGTATTCTGAGGCACTGGTGCTTCTCTAAGGCATCCACACGCCAGAAATGGATCACTGAACATTTCCATTTCTCTACCTATGAACAGCGCATCAGGAACAAATGCACTTATTTGACAGTCTATGGCGCCCTTTGATAGATTTGCAACAAGACTAGAATTTTGAGGCAGTGGAGGGGCCTCCCCTCCATCCCCAGGTATGTTTAGGTCCATATACATATGTCTGCGTGGCAACAGGCGATTTTGACTGGGAGAAAGAATGTGATCTATTATTATGCAGCTAGGGTCCAGTTGCCCATTCACTTATATTCCTTTTTCTTATGGGTAGATTCAGCTCCTCCAAAATGAGTGTGGCTTATAGAGGGGGACCAGGTTAATTGTAATGTGGACGTTGATTACCAAACGTGCACTGCTCTTCCTTACACGAGCAGCCTTTCTGTTCTGGGGACAAATACCTATTATCCTCTGTGTACTCTGTAGTTGGTCTCATATGTTTTCATGAATCAATATTTCCTTTTTTTCTCTTTTTCTTTGCTATGGCGATGAACCTTCTATTGTATCTATTTTAAGTTAAAACCAATAAAGGAATGTATCAATAAATCATTAACCCCTAAGTAGGCCTCATAGCCACAAGATTGTGTGTCTAGTAAAATGGCACATGCATGTACCTACAGTGACTAGCCCCCAGAAGCTATTTTCACTATAAAGGTATGTAGCTATCCCATGATTAAAACTAAAGGTCAGAATGAAATTGTAACTGCTATCTCTGTTTTAGGAGAAGCTACTAGAACAGTTGAAAGACTATTTTAAGACTTATTAAATATTTACTTCAGTGGTGAAGTCAGACTTTTAGCAAATATTTATGAAATGTGACTTTAAAAATGTTAGACTTTGTCTGCCCTAAGCTCTTGTTGGGTAATTAGCATTGCCTGCTAGCAGAGCGCACTACCAGTGTTTGCCCTTAATGAGGTGTGAGATCTGCTCCCAGAAATAATGGCTTTGGTCTTTTATTAGGAAGAACTGGGAGTAAATCATGTGATTCATATCAGCTCAGGATATATGGGATTCGGTCAGGAACTTCATAAACATGAAAGAGAGAGGCAGTTGCTCTGTTACCTAAATACATCCCTACCTGACACCCATTCCACCTACAAGAGCAGGAAGCTTGTGCCATCTCGGATTTTATTTAGAATAGTGCACTGCAGGATGGTTTGAAATAAGGCAAATAGTCTCTGTTGCATAATTTTGAAGGTTTGCATTTGGAAACTTTTTCCGCATTGACTAGGGTGTTCCCTGGAGTCATCCATAGCCATTGGCTATTAAGTCACCCACAGCTCACCAGAATACTTTCTTGTTGTGCTGTGGAGCAGAAGAGGACTGGACCTTCTGTTTGACACCTGTGTGGAGACATGAAAGGCTCTACCTGCTCTCAGTAGTACCCAGGAATAGGAAGGGGACTGCAATGGCAAGTTGCTTGACCGATTGGGTGCTACAGGGACACAACAAGCTGCATAAGGCCTTTTTTCTTAAAATGCCCAGCGGAACATTAGCAATTGGACCTCAACATGCTGCTGGTAGTCTCTGCTGGAGTGAGTCTTGACTCCTAACTGCCACCCCTGAAGTACTGAAAGCTTTAGAAGTGACCGGTTGGGACTGCTCCAGTAAGCCTGAACAGTTGGGACTTAAAACCTTTGTAAACTTAAAAGTGTTATATGGTTCCTACAAATATAGCAGAACTGTGTATTAAACCAACACAAACTTTGCATTATAGAGACTATGGGCCTGTTTGGAGTGTGGCAGATGGGTTTCTACATCACAAACGTGAGAATATCCCGTCTGCCATATTACGATGTCCATTTGATATAATGGAATCATAATACGGCGGACAGGACATGTCACATTTGTGTCGGGGTAACCACATTTGCCAAACTTTGTCCACGTATATCATCAGTAAGTGTTGGTGTGTCTCAGCTAGCTCACACTACCACTTCCAACCTCTAAATTGACCAGGGTGATGATGATGTTGGCAATCTCAAAGAAGACACTCTGATTCCCAAGAAATCAGTGGAAACAGAGCCAACCCTTTTGTACAGTCACTCTTGCATGCCCAAGGTAAACACAAAAAAGATACAAAAATGCATTTTCAAACATTTATTAAAATGTTTGTATTCTTGAATAAAAAGCATGTGCTGTGAATACTAGAAAGATGAAACACAACGATAATCAGCATTAAAACAATAGGAACCAATAGGAACAATTTAACCATGGTAATTGTTGCTGTTCGCGTACTCCTATCTTTACTAAATACTATACTAAAGAGAGCATAGCTGAAGTACTCTACTGACAGATCAGTTTGGATATTCTAACACCCATACCTTGATGTTAGGTGTCGGGAAGACAGTACACATTATCCTTCTTAGCAGGATGGAGGTCGAAGTTAGCAGGGCTGCATCTCAATCACAGTTCTTAGATTTTCTGCAATAATCCAATCATAGAAGTACTCCTCTCACTGAGCTTTAATATGGAAGCTGTTTATATAGTCAAATACCATTGATGTCACTCAGTGACAGAGGCGCAGACAACTCATTCAGTTTCGTCTAGCTGAAATGAAGTGTCTCCTAAAGAGCACATCGAGAAAACAAAACAATGGCATTGCATTCTAAATGTACAACTCTGAAACTAACTATACAAACTAGAGGGTGTCACTGCCTATCAGAGATGCACATGCAGCACATTCATGCATTAACCGAAAAGTGTGGAAAAGATTATCATAAGAAAGAGATGTTAAACTAAAGAGTTGAATTTAAAATGGAGATTAAAACGTAGGCCATGCAAAAAAAAACCAAATCTATAGTAGGATTTGCATAAACACTGGGCATTTTCAAGAAACTTCATCAGAAACAGCTAAATGCTTGCTATGGTGATGAATTTTGAGCTCCATTAAAAATCCTTAAATAGAAATCTTGCTGCGCAAAGTAGCAAAAATGATCTGCCTGACAAGAGGACTTCCAAAGCTATGAAACTTAAATTTCGATGGCTTAGAGCTTTTCTGCCAAAATCAGTGTCTTCATTGGCAACCTCATCCAGAGGCTATCCAGCTTCTAGAGGACTTTAGCAGATACAGTCTGCATCCTTTCCTCACTGTGGGACAGTGGTTTTCAAACATGTTAACGTCGCCCCCTCAGTGGGGAAAAAATAAATCATGGGGCCCCCCTCCGAATTCTACATAACTATTTTATTAGTTGCCGATTTCTAAATAAGCTTAGTCTTATTTAAACATTACAGTTAAGTTCTGTCACCTTTTTACAAATGCAATAAACATTATTCTGCTTAAAACAAAGCACTATTATCTGCATACTCTTTCTTTTGGCCAGGGCCTAGCACCCCCCAGGATCACTTGAGGCCCCCCTGAGGGGGCCCACCCCCAAGTTTGAAGACCAATGCCATAGGATTTTGTTTCAGAGACAATGTCAGATGGTAAAAATCTTTGACGAGGATAAACCTACTTGGTGGATTGACCCATGCTCCATCACAACTGACCTGAAATCATGTCTAGGCCCCAGTCAACCACAGCAATGACTGTCGTTAGTTCCTTTACATTTTCTTGCACTTTTTGCACATCTTCAAAAGTTAATATCTCTGATTCCCCTTCTTGTATTTTGTTTTCTTTTTTATTACATTGTCCCCATTACATTTTTCTCTATTTCTCTAAATTGGTTGTGGGATATTGTTTTGTGTTTCAACTTTTTAACTGTTTTGCTACTGCTAAATGTTTTGAACATCTCATTAAGTTAAGCCTGTTTGCTCTGTGCCATACCTACCATGTAGTTGAGCCCACGCATTAATTATCAAGCTGTGTTTACCCTGAGAAGTTGGTGGCCTTATACATTGCAGTGGACTCACACCCCCTCCAGTTAGTAACCCACTTTCTTATAGTTAAGTTTCCCAACAATGCTACTATTCTGTTAATATGTTAAAATTAAAGAATGTGCTTCCCATTAAGGAACTGTAACTAAGGGACTTTTTACAAGAATCTGATGCATGGCCATCGATGTGTCAGATTTCTAGAACTGCCCTGCGCCCCCCTAATGATGCCACTGTAGCGCTGTATTTACTATACAGAGCTCCATGGTGCACAGTGCCCACAGATGTGTAAGAAATTCTGATGCATCTGTGGCACTAAAATGACACATTGCTGGACTAGCATCAAAAAATGATGCTACTCCAGCAATGCCAGGAGGCCCCCATTCAAGAAAGCCCAGCATCCGTTTAACGCCTGCTCTGAGCAGGTGTTAAAAAAGTGACACTGTGAAGGCACAGGTATAATGTGGAGCAGGGCTTTATAATTGGAACAGTTTGCAAATGTGGCACATTGTGGGGGACTGCTTTGCGCCAACGCTGCATAAAAAAAGGACGCAACGGTGGAACAAGGGGCTTGTAAATGAGCTCTGAAGGCCCATATTTATACTATTTTGTGCCTCATTTGCGTAATTTTTTTGTGCAAAAGCGGCATAAACTTACAAAATACAATTATATTTTGTACGTTTGCAGAGCTTTTGCATAAAAAAATGGCGCAAATGTGGCACAAAAAATGTATAAATATGGACCTAAGTGTTTACAACTTTACCTCATGAAGAAACATTTTAATGCAGAAAATGACTGCATTCTTCTCCTTGTATTTTCAAATTTGCTATTTTTGTACACTGACATCTAGTAAATCAGGGTGACCAATGTTTGATTTCTCATTCTCGTGTCTCTATCCACTTCTGCACAAAAAAAACATTAATTGCTAATATTCTAAATGAAATCCAGTGGATCATTAATAATCTTGAGTGCTTAATTGGGTTTGGTAGGTAAGGACAATAAGATGGCCCTGCAAACTCAGTGCCTGCTGCTAATATATGTTTATCACTTCCATGTGGCAGGTTCAAATCCTGTCAAGAAGATAACAGCACTTCATTCTTCTGAGATTGACAAAATGAGTACTCATTTTAATGATTGTGTGATTGGATGTAAACATTGTATATGCAGCTTGTTGACAAAACAGGTATTTAAATCACAAACTATTGTCATTTCTTTTAGTTATTAATTGGCCATGACATCTACTCCTTCCCGTAAAGAATTTTACAGCAATAGAATAGAAAGCCTGAGCATACCAGTGCCACACCCACATTTTAGGGCTGACTACAGACTGCTTCAAATGAATGCCATGCTTATGTCAACAATATAACCTAGTACAAAGAGAGGGGTTTTGGATCAGCCCCCTTCACTCATTAGTTTCCTTGGGTAGGCCCCTTGAAGCCATTGTTTGGAAGCAGTATCAATCATGGTAAATAATTGGTTGCAGCATTAGCACCTTGCTTCTCTGGTGGATTGATATTGATGCTGTCACTGTATGAGCATTATCGTCATTCAAATAATGTTAACCAACATGGCTGAACATTATAACTAACAAAAAATGCAAACATGTTAACTTTTGTATGACTACTATCACTTTCTTGCATGTTTGTGGCTATATATAGTACAATGTTCCTTCTACAGTATAAAGTGTTGGCTGTTGTGATAATATATACAATTTGGAGCAGGGAATCATCCACCTTTCAATCACACTCACTTGATTGGACTTCTACAAATTCCTATTCTATGGATTTACATTGACTTTTGGAATACTATTTAAGTGCTTGGGTCTCTTTGTATACTCTAGCATACAGTGGACCTATTCGACCATTGTTGTTTGTGCCTTGATAGTGGGGCTTGTGATACTTGGCAAGCATCACCCTAATCAGCTGTTTTCTTTATTTACATTGTCCACATTTACTTTTGTTCAATAGAAGGTGTGATGTATATACCACTACTACCTTTCTGTGTATGTATTACTGCCTATAATATATTTTTTTAGAATTGGGTAACAATCTATGTCTAACTCTTCTGTGGTGTGATGATATACGCATGCAGTACTTGATATCTCAACTACCTTGAGCAACACCAAATGTAGTTTATAGTGCATTCAGAAAACAAAATCAAATGAGTGCTTCAAAGTTTTTAGATGTAATGGGAGATTGTCAGTCCCCAGATGAAAATGTAACTTTAGTTCAATAAGATCAGTCATAAAACAGTATACCTTTTATGAAAGGTCCAAATACACATAAGCATATATGACAACACTTCAACAGCATTTCACTGCAGAAATTCAGCTGATAGCATGAAGGGAGATGATTTTAGCCTAATTCAGCTTTCAACACAGTGAAACATGAGCATACAAAAACAGCCTTTAGGACGCAAGTTCTTGTGGTAACTGTATTGATATACCAGAGTTTAGTGATGGATGCCACATTCTTGTTAATTTGTTCTTTTTTGTAATGTGATTCATACTAAATAGACGCTACTTTGGTCTGGAAAGGATACACAAGACATTCATCATTTTGGCTTCACCCTTAAAAGCCTAGAATGTTACTTAAAAGTGCATTCAATATTAAATATGAGAAATAATAATCAATGTTCAGGATATAAATGTTCTGAATGACTAAATGTAAGAAACCACAAATGTTCAAAAACCTCTGTACATCTGTCCTGATTGGTCACCATGACAAATCCTCTCCTACTCTGACCACAAGTAATACATACTACATGATGTTTCTGACAGCTGGTCATGAGAGATAAAGCTTGAAGGCTAAAGCAGAAACAAATATTGCAGTGCTCCTTTAGCAGGTAACAGGTGTGTTGGAAATGGTACCATACAGTGATTTGTGTTACACACAAATCCTAAATAAATAATTTGGCATCAGAACTCTTTTTTTTTCTCAGTTGGTAATTTTTCTAAAGTTGACCTTCACCTACTTGGGACTCTTTTGTTGTTGCACCAGCAATGCCTTCCCAGAAGGGGAATAACGCTGGATCTCAAATATGTATCATACTATAATATGAAGGAACTGAAGGATTTGTCTAAGGAGAGGGGGCTGCATGAGGACAGGAATGTTTCCAAGGTGGACCTATAGATACCCCTTCGAGCCTATGAAGAAGTCAAGAGGCTTCAAGCAACGACAGAGAAGGAGAGCCCTTAGCTGCAGGATGCCTTAGATTGGGCATGAAGCAGTGTATCTACCAGGGTCCTGTCATAGATGGAGTTGGATGTCAACGCCATTGAGAGCTACACCATGGCAGGGAGAAAGGACTGAAAAACCCTAAAGGTCATCCAAAGTTGGATAATCAGATAGCCCTTAAAGCCTGGAATTAGATTCACAGAATGCAAGCTGCATCACAGGAGGAATCCGAGGAAGGCCACTTCACCACCCTGGAGAATGCAGGACCCTGGTTATATCTGACCTCAGAATCAGGGCCCCAAGAGGGCAATGGCCCTGAGAAGGATTAGGAGAACAAGGAAAATTACTTGGCAAAGGCTCCATAGAAGAGGGGGGAGCCCACAAAGAGTCCGTATACCCAAAGACCTGGTGCCTGACTTCAGGCAGGGGGGTGACATAGACAGGTGGTTTGAATTATTTGAGGTCACTCTAAAAGCACAAAGGATCCCTGAGGAGGAATGGGGAGCTGTCCTATGGAGGTATATGCCTAATGATGGTAGTGAAGTCCTACTGGCCTTAGAGAAGAGAGACAGACTGAGATATTCCACCATGAAGGAGATACTGTCAAGAGATATGGCTTCAGGTGCAGGTGAGATTCGGGAGTAGTAGAAAACTGTCTCATTAGTCCTGGGGGGGGGATTTTGGGGATTACTTGTGCAAGGCACTGGATGGTTGGGTAAAGTGTAGCATGGTAAACACTTTTGAGGGGATGTCCAATTTGATTCCCAAGGAGCACATGTTTAGTCACTGTTTTCCAGAGCTATGACAACACCTGGTGGATTGTAAGCTCGCTGACTACGTGGAGCTTGCATGGAGGCAGACCTTTGGGTAAGTATTAGAGTGTATGGGAAGGCATTGGGGAGTGATCCAAGGGAGGGTGGCTCAGGATACAGACAGGCCCCAGATTAGTGTGAGGGGAAAGGTGCCCCAAGTCCCTTTCAGAGCTAGGAGGGGAGGTTATGGTGGGTGGAGACCCAGGATGTCCCCTTTCCAACCCCCAGTGCTTTGCCTGCTCACAGAGGGAGGCAAGCATGGGGACCTGGTCTGTACCAAGGGACCATCCACTGATGGAAGCTCCACAGTGTCAGGAGACCTTGGTGGGGCAGCGGCCACAGATTCAGGTTTCTGGGGGCACCATTCCACAGTGGAGGGTACAGAGACCCAGGTTGAGGGGTAGAGGAAGGAAGGACTCACCTCTGACTCCAGTTCAGCCTCAGGGTACAGACTCTGGGCTAGAGGAGCAGTCTCAGGATACCACCCCTGAACTGGTTGGAGGTGGAGTAGAGAAAGGATGTGATGCAGCTGGGCTACTACCACCCCCCACTCTGGGAAGCCACAAAGGGCAGAGACCCCTAAATGGTCTAGGGCCTGGCTCTTGACACTGACAGCTGTGGGTGGCCTCTGGTAGTTGCTCTCCTTATTGACAGAGTTGTCCTTGGGTTGGGGACGGAAGTCAGACCCAGGGCGTTGGAATGGGCTATACCCCTTTGTTGGCCAGGGCAGTACTGTCTGCCTACTGGATGCACCTGTGAGCATATTAAAAGTTAGGTGCTTCACAGATGGGATCTGCAGGTGAGGAGAAGGATTCCCCATGGGCTAGCTTAGTGGGTTCTGAGAGCATAGACAGAGAGGTCCAACAAGGTTCAGAGAGGCAAAGAACAGGCATGTTCCCCTGCAGTTAGGGGCCATTGACGTTCAATCACCCCAATCAGGGAATCCCATCAAGGTATTGATTGGTTTACCCTAGCTTTAGGCTGGAGGGGGTTGTGTTGGAAATGGCCCTTTCTGTGGGTTTATCCCCAAACCTTTTGCCATTCTCCTTCTATTTTACAAAAACTCTTTTTGTTGGCTTTAGGACTCTGGGCACTTTAACACTGCTAAAAAGTGCTTAAATGTGTGTGCTCTCACCCCTAAAACATGGTGGGATTGGCTTACACCTGGTTGGCATATTTAATTTACTTGTTAGTCCCTTGTAAAGTGGTATACAGTAGACCTAGGGCCTGTAGATTAAATGGCACTAGTGGGCCTGCAGCGCTGATTGTGCCACCCACATTAGTAGCCTTCCAAACTTGTCTCAGACCTGCCGCTGCAGGGTCTGCATGCACACTTTATTGCTACCTTGATTTGGCATTTCAATTTACTTGACAAGGCCTAAACTCCTCTTTTACTACACCTAAGTCATCCCTAACATAGACCCTAGGTAGGCCTATTGGCTGGGTGCTGTGTATGTAAAAGGTAGGACATGTACTCTTACGTTTGCATGTCCTAGTAGTGATAAAGAGCCTATTTCATTTTTCACTACTGTGAGGGCTGCTCAAGTGGTAATTTCTGATCTGGCAGGAGTAGCATTGGTATGTTTAGAATAACAGTGAGAAATCCAGCTTACTGGTGTAGTTGGATTTTACATTACTATTTTATAAATTCCACTATTAGAAAGTGGGCATTTCTCTGTACTTATAACTACAGGGTTTTGCAGCCTGACTCCAATCCACATCTAGGGCAAAGTAGCAGTTACAATGTGTGTATAATTTCCAGACAGCCAAAACACAGGATGGGCTGGGTGTGACAGGAGAGGCATCTGCATCCATCTGCATACTTATAGTCTGCCTGGGCAGGGAGAGGGAGGGTCGTTCACATCTTACATGCCAAAATGTCCCGCCCTTACACAGAGGGCTGATTTACCCCCTACTGATGTCTGGAGACAGGGCTGGGTTGAAAGTCACCCCTTGAACATAGACATTTTGGAGTTAAGTAAAGAGGCTCTGACCCATGTTTTAGGGCACTTTTAGAACTGAGACTGATTGCCTGTCAGAAAGACTGCTGTGCTGCACAAATAACTCACTGGACTGCTTTTCTGCTTGTTGCCCTGCTTCAGGCTGCTCCCTGACTCTGGTCTAACCAGACTTTCCAGGTTGCACAATTGACAGTGGACTGTTGAGTTACAAGGAGAGACCGCCACTTGCATCACTTGCTGGCCTGCCTATCTGCTGCCCCCTGCTCTGTGCTTAGTGTTCTCAGAGGGCTTGTTGGTTTGCCTCACCTGTTGATTAGGGATTCTCAGGGACAATAAAATATTCCCAAAGAATATGCTGTTTCCTGCCTCTGGGCTTCTAGCGTGTGGGAACCACTCCTCTTTTTAGTGATTGCTTTATGTTTTACAACTCCAGCACGTGGTGAGCACTTTGTTTTTACAATTCCAGCTCCTGAAGAACGCTAAACTCGGTTCTTGAGGGTGCATGACGGGTGCTCCTTGACTCCTGAGCAGGAGCGGAGTCTGAGTTTATCACCACCAGGCTTCCATCACGTCTCACTGTGGTGTCAGCCCTGAGTCGGGACAGGTGGATGGGTCCTGAAGTAGCGAGATGACCAGCCCTTCTCACCAGCCTGGCCCCGCCCTCCCCAAGGAGCCCTAAGTCGATCCAGACCAGAAGGACTAAAATGAAGAAACACAAGCCCTGTTACTGAGGGCCGCCACCATTCCTGCAAAGTGTCCTCACCAGGTCAGGGCTACACTCTTCAAGGTCCAAAAGAGAGTCATGGAGCACATGGAGAAGCCTCGATCAATATAATTTCTGCATCAGATCTCTCCCCATATGGGTTGCATCTGACAGCCTCGTCCGCAGAACCGGCATGTCTGCCAAAGCGACCCCAGTCCACCAACATGACTCCTGACCCTGCGGGACAGTGCTGCAGTCGGGTGCCATGCCACTTCAGCCCACTGAGGCCAAACCAGGGTGGTCGATGCTCTCACCTTAGGGGAAGTGTATCAGGTATCTTGGACAGGAAGGGGAATAGACAAACAGCACACTTGCGAGCAGTTACAACTAACAAATGCATTGCAAAGAAGGGCCAGGGAGGTTACTCGAGCTTGCACTGGACACTCGTTGGTGGAGGACACATAGATCCCTCTCAAGGACTGTTTCTTGGAGCTCTGCTTTCTCCACCCCTGTGCCTAGAAACATCCTTGGCCTTTGCCTTGGAAATAGTGTCCCCCAGCGGATTACCACCATGCATTGTGATGAATCCTGAACTCTACTTAGCTGTCTATGTACAATTGTGTTCACCAGGGTCCCAGGACTTTACTGTATACCCTATAAAACAGGTGCAGGTACTCTGCGTCCTATGGTCCTTTATCATTCATGTGCTGTCTCTAAAAAGCATTATAGTGCTGGTATTTATATAATGATTTATGTGTTCCTCATGAGCTACCACATTCTACAGGATAAGTAGGAGGGTATTCTGGTGGGTCCATGCTCTTATGGTGACAGCTGGCAATTTACATGTTTCACTGTTGCATTTCATGCCCTGTTTATCTGTTAGAAGCTATTCTGGATACCTGCAGTGTCAGGATAACGAGTACTATAGCAGTCACATAATATGCACAGTATTTATGATTTATGTTGCTGTTAGTTTGAGTGAGATATATATTCCCATTATCCTGGGAGCACTCATATCTCTCTTTCATCTGCCACAATTGTTCACTCTACAGTGGACTAGCCTGAGGAAATATTGGAGATGGGTATCTATTAGGTAACTGGATTTAATATATGTAACATATCATAGAATTTTTATTGTTTTTTACAGGCAACTGTGCTTAAGCCATTCGTCCTTCAACCTTGACTCCTAATTTGAAGCCGAGGTCTACCAGGGGCATGCATTATAATGCTGTGCACAAAACAACTAGGAATGTGATTGAAAGAACCTTTGTGATTTTGAAGGGCAACTTTCAATGACTTCATAGAGGTGGAGATGCTTTGAAGTATACACCAGAGACTGCATCTAAACTAGTAACTGTGTGTGTTATATTGCATTACCTAGCGATGAGTGAGTATAGCCACAAGAACTAATTGAAGACAAAGCTGATGGAGGAGAGAGTCCCCTTCCTGACCAACAAAGACAATTTATGTTCAGCTGAAGGAAGAGAACAAAGACAAGAGATCACAAATGCTTACTTTAATGAGATGTTTTATGTAAAAAAAGATTCATAGACTTATGCTTCAGATTGAATGTTAACATTTTTCTGTTGCATCACAGATATGTATGTTTACTTTTGTTTGTCAATAAACAGGACAATAAAAAATGTAATTTGATATCACTGTATTCCAACGTACATGTATGTCTCCATAATATTATATATTTATTTGTTCTTTGGTCCACTACCTGCTGACTGCTGACTACATGAAGGTTTACCACTTCTGCTCATATGACTCATAAGTGTCTATAAGACACACGTATGTTAGTGACACTTGTTCCTTCATCACTTTTTTGTGTTGTAATGGCAGACTTTTGATGGGAAAAAGGGCTCACTTTATTCTCCAAAAAACTATAATTTTTTTAAGGTCTTATTCATCAAAGTATTTTGTCTAGGTAATTGGGTCTAGAAACATAGGCCTGGCGGTTGGTGTTAAAGCGGCGGTAAGACCGCCAACAGGCCGGCGGTAAAAAGAAATGGAATTATGACCGCGGTGGAAACTGCCAACATAGACAGCTACTTTAAGACTCCAACGGTACAAACAAACACAGCAGCGGTCACCGCCAATAGACAGGCGGAAGACAATGTATCGCCCATACCATTATGAGAGGCCAACCTACTACCTTTTCCGGGGTGGATTCAACGCAAACAAAAACACGGCGGAAACTGGACTTGGAAGGGAAAACTCTCACCTCTACACATCCCACGAGGATCCAGGATGCCATGGAGCCGGAACTCCAAATTCTACCTGCGGTTGTCTTCCTGCTCCTCTACCAGGAGCACGACCGACAGTGGCGACGACCACGGTGAGTACTGCACCTACGACACAGGGGAGGGGGGAGGGAAAAGAGAGTGACACATACACGCAACACCCCCACCCCCACCCTCACACACAACACACACACCAATACATGCTGAAACATTACATTTACACCACCGATCCCCGCTGGAAGAACGCAAGGACAAAAGGAAATGAGGTGAACAATTGTAATCAGGAAAAATCCATTAATAAGAAATATATATACACTATTAACAAATATGTACACCAAGACTTCAAGTCCATGTACTGCACCTACATACATTTCGCACTTGGATAACACACTACTCACCTGTTAGAGTCTCAAGGCATTGTACACATACTGCTGTGGAACTCCTCCTGGCTTTTCCCTGGGAGGCACCCACTCATAGATAACCCTAGGGTGAAGCAAGGCATCCAAGCGCTGTGAGGGCTGTTGTGGAGATTAAGCGAGCTATTGCCCAGAGTGGGACCCATTAATTAGATTAGGCACTAAGGCGAGAATTATCTGGTCCAAGGGAATTGAGCCCAAGAGCCACTGTGGTGGGAATTGAACCCTGGTCCCGGGCCAGATCTCTGCATCAAGTCTGCTGCTCTAACCATTGTGCCACACTTCTCCACATAGCCTGTGGACCACTGGGCCCAAAATGCATGGGCGAGGCCCACACTCAATACCCGATCCAAAAGGAGAGAACACTGCAGGGGCATCAGATTGAAATAAAACAGGCACCTCAGGAGGAAGGGAAGGGGGGCATCTCAGCCGGATGAGTACACGACGCCAGCTCCATGAGGGGGCTCCATGCCCATTGATGTATCCTGGGGAGTGCAAAGCCACAGTCTCTCAAGTCTCTCCAGTGGGTGGGTTGCCCACTGCTTTATCCTGGGGAGTGCAAAGCCACAGTCTCACAAGTCTTTCCATTGGGTGGTTTGCCCACTGCTTTATCCTGGGGAGTGCAAAGCCACATTCTCTCAAGTCTCTCCAGTGGGTGGTTTGCCCACTGCTTTATCCTGGGGAGTGCAAACCCACAGCCTCTCAAGTCTCTCCAGTGGGTGGTTTGCCCACTGCTTTATCATGGGGAGTGCAAAGCCACAGTCTCTCAAGTATCTGCAGTGGGTGGTTTGCCCACTGCTTTATCCTGGGGAGTGCAAAGCCACAGTCTCACAAGTGGATAACAGTCTCCAATGGTTCTGGAGGGGGCTTTGTGCCCAGAGTGCTTCATCCTGCCAAGGACAGAGGTAGTGGATGTCATTCTCCACTGGTTCTGGTGGGGGCTTTGTGCCCAGAGTGCTTCATCCTGCCAAGGACAGAGGTAGTGGATGTCATTCTCCACTGGTTCTGGAGGGGGCTTGGTGCCCAGAGTGCTTCATCCTGCCAAGGACAGAGGTAGTGGATGTCATTCTCCACTGGTTCTGGAGGGGGCTTTGTGCCCAGAGTGCTTCATCCTTTCAAGGACAGAGGTAGTGGATGTCATTCTCCACTGGTTCTGGAGGGGGCTTTGTGCCCAGAGTGCTTAATCCTGCCAAGGACAGAGGTAGTGGATGTCATTCTCCACTGGTTCTGGAGGGGGCTTTGTGCCCAGATTGCTTCATCCTGCCAAGGACAGAGGTAGTGGATGTCATTCTCTACTGGTCTGGAGGGGGCTTGGTGCCCAGAGTGCTTCATCCTGTCATGGACAGAGGTAGTGGATGTCATTCTCCACTGGTTCTGGAGGGTGCTTGGTGCCCCGAGTGCTTCATCCTGCCAAGGACATAGGTAGTGGATGTCATTCTCCACTGGTTCTGGATGGGGCTTGGTGCCCAGAGTGCTTCATCCTGCCAAGGGCTGAGGTAGTGGATCTGACACTCCACTGACAGTGGGGCAACATGGAAGCTGTCCAGGCCCCTGGAACTGACCACCAGCCTCATACAACTGACCACTGGGGATGGAAGCCATGTCTGCAGTGGTGCCACTGGCACAGGATGGGGCGTGGCTGCTGGTGGTGCTGGCGGCGGCCTCAGTAGCGGTGGTGCTTGCGGCGCTCATTGGGAAGCGGTGCTGGTGGGGGGCTCACTGAGCGTGCTGCTGGCGGCGGTCTCCTGGGCGGCGGTGCTAGTGGGGGATTCTCTGAGCGTGCTGCTGGAGGCGGTCTCCTGAGCAGCGGTGCCTGTGGCGGCGGTGCATGTGGCGGTGCCAGTGACGGTCTTGTCCGCCGTACAGGTCGGCGGCGACTTCCCTTTCTTTCTCTGGCCCTTCCCCACCTTGGATGGTGGCGCAGCTGTCTTGCCACTCCCAACTGTTGTCCTGGCTGAGCCATTTGTTGCAGTTATTTTGGCCTTCTCCCTCTGGGCTGTGGGCAACTTCTTTTGTTTTGGAGGTGGGGGAATGTCCTTGGCCTGGCTTCTTGGGACACTGGCTGCCCTGCTGCTTGGCGCACTCCAGAAGCCGGTTACTGCTGGCACCACTGTTCCTGGTGATGTGGTGGCTGAGGTGCTGGGTTGGGACCTGGAAAGGCGGGCCCTAGGGGACGGAAGGGGTGGGGGAGGTGAAGGGAAGAGGTCAAGGTTTGACAGGAGAAGTTTTTTAGGCACACTGGGACGGGTAGATGGAGGGGGTTTGGTGGTGGAGGAAGAGGTAGTGGTTGTAGGAGGTGTTCGTTTGGTGACTTTGGGTGAAGGTGCATGGGCTGGAGGCTGTCGTGAGGTGGATGGCTGTTGGGTGGGTGTGTGACTGTGTTTGTGTAGTTTGGGAGGAGGGCTCACAGTCACACTGGGAGAGGAAACAGGGGATGTGTCAATGGTAGTGGGGGTGATGAGTACACGTGAGCGGTGTGTGGTGATGGGCGTGCTGGTGATGGATGTAGTGGCTGAAGATGTAGTGCATGCAGGTGTGAGTCGAGATGTGACAGGGAGGGAGGAGGGAGACGTGGAGGAGGGGGACACAGTGGAGGCAGTGGCTGTTGGTATGTCTGCATGGGAATGATGCTTGTGTGAGTGCCTGTGGAATGTGTGGTGCTTATGTTTGCCAGAGATACCCTTGTGTGTTGAGGTCTGTGCATGCTTGTCTGATGGTGGGCTTAGGATAGGCTGAGGTGCTGGGGACACAGGGACAATGGCTGCCATCAGTGCTGAGGCCAGAGTCTGAAAAGCTCGCTTTTAGGCTGCCTGACCAGAATGAATGCCCTCCAGGTATGCATTTGTCTGTTGCAACTGCCTCTCCAACCCTGGATGGCATTCAGAATGTTAGACTTCCCAACAGTGAGGGATCTGAGGAGGTCAACGGCTTCCTCACTGAGGGCAGAGGGCTGACTGGGGCAGGGGCTGAGGTGCCTGGGGCGAAGAAGATGCCCACCCTCCTGGGAGAGCGGCCACGGGGAACACGCTGAGGGGCTGCTGGGAGGGCGGTGCTGGTACGAGGGGTGGCGGCTGTACCTGTAGATGCGGTGGGCACAGAGGGGCCCACCACCGCAAGGGAGCTCCCATCAGAGGAGGAGTCAGTGTCGCTAATCTCAGCTCCTGTCCCCGCCGTGGAGCTCCCCTCGCCCTCCGTTCCACTGGTGAATTCTGAGTCCGTAGTCTCGCCTTCCAGGGCCATGTGGGATGCAGCTCCCTGCTGCTCCGGTGGCACATCTCCTCCGCCTGATGATGCTAATGCACACAAGAACAGGGAGACCACAAAAAGGGGGGGAAAGAAAGTAGAAAGACATGTTCAGTGCATGCAACACCGCTACCGTTGGCGGACACTACAGACACAGCAGCCCTCTGCACTACGCCATGCAGGTAGAGTTCCCTAATTAATCACAGGGACATGGGGTACAAGGCCTATGCCCGATTGCTGCACACATGGAAGTCACAGGACCCTGACTAGGGGTAGATGGCTCTTAACACTGGTGGGGTGGGGTGCCACATAGCCTGCCTCACAAAGGGACCTTGCCTACAAAACTCGCCCTGGCCTAGGGGAACCCACAGCCCACCTCCCCCAGCCAGACACCTCCAATGCGCGCTGAATCAGATGGATGTGAAGGTGCTCACCCCCTTGTGGCTGCTGTGATGCCCTCAAGCACCCATCCAACTCCAGATACACCACCGCCAGGATCCGGAACATCAGGGGGGTCATGGTGCGATGGGCACCCCTCCCACGTTGGGAGGCCATCCCCAGCTGGGCCTCTGCCGTCTTCTTGCTCCAGCGGCAAAAGTCCTCTCATCTTTTACGGCAGTGGGTGCTCCGTCTGTGGTGGACCCCCAGAGCCCGGACGTCCTTGGCGATGGCACGCCAAATATCCTTCTTCTGGTGGGCGCTGATCTACAGGAAAAGTTCTGGGGAAAAGGAAAAACTATAACCGTCCAGACCGTCACAGTCATTGGCCCACGTTCCCACCCTTGCCCTGACGCACATACACTCACCGTCGTTTCATGCACGCCTCATCCCCCCCATCTCCCATCCACACCACTCCAAACAGGCATTGCCCACACAGCATGCTCACAGTGTACTCACCTGTTTGTCTGGAGGACCGTAGAGTAGCGTGTACTGGGGGAGGACCCCATCCACTAGTCCAACTCTTCCGATGTGAAGACAGGGGCCATTTCCCCAGACACTTGAGCCATTGTCGCTTCCAGACTGAGGTCACAGCAGCACTTGCAGTATAGGTCCTCTCCTGTCGAAGATCAGGTATGAAGTGAGTGAACAGAGAGAAAATGGTGGTCACGTACGCGGCTGTGCGTACCGTCACCACCGGCGTACATCGTAATAGGCTCCTGGGACCCATAGGTTCCAATGTTAACCAACAACGGTGTACAACACCAGCGCAGTTACCTCATATCCCCTTGTCCTACATTACAGGTCAGGCAGCCACCATTTCAGGGGGCCACATGGCATTTATTTTAAATGCGTCACACATATCCAGGCCTTGCATACACACTAAGACAGCCACATAGCGGATTGACAAATGTGTGCAATAAAGTTGTTTATTTCGTACCTCAGTGTTGGCTGACCCTCTGATCGCTGTTCTCATCCATAGAGCACATCCGCTGGGGCAGGTGAGGAGATGGCGGCATCCTCCGGTGTACAGACCACTGGTGAACCTGTCGACAATGGAAGAGCGACATGTAATAGTCACCTACAGACTTGATTGTGCCACAATCCAGAAACTGTGTGCCCAGTTAGAGCCAGACCTGATGTCGTCTATCCGCCATCCCACAGAAATCCCCCCTCTAGTGTTGTCCTGTCAGTACTCCATTTCCTGGCAAGTGCGTCCTTTCAAACAACATTGGCCATTGCATGAGTTGTGTCCCAGCCAATGTTCTCTAACGTGTTATCCAGAGTGTTGTCTGCCCTGCTGAAACACATGCGCAGCTACATCGTGTTTCCCCAGGTGGAGGATTTGCCTACAGGTGACTTCTATGCCCTGGGACATATCCCCAACATCATAGGTGACATTGATGGGACACATGTGGCCTTGGTACCCCCCGCAGGAGTGAACAGGTGTACAGAAACCGGAAGAGTTACCATTCAATGAATGTGCAGATGGTGTGTTTGGCCGACCAGTACATCTCCCATGTGAACGACAAGTTTCCTGGCTCAGTGCATGACGCTTACTTTCTAAGGAATAGCAGCATCCATTAGGTGGTGGGGCAACTCCAGAAGCACTGTGTGTGGCTAATAGGTGAGGACAAGGACCCTATAGAGTGTGAATAGTTGTTTGGGGTTGTCCCTAAGGGTTAGTGTGTGTCTAACAGTTGTCCCTCGACATTTTCAGGTGACTCTGGCTACCCCAACCTGTCATGGCTACTGACCCCAGTGAGAAATCCCAGGACAAGGGCAGAGGAATGCTACAATCAGGCACATGGGCAAACTAGTAGGGTTATAGAGAGGACCTTCGGCCTCCTGAAGGCCAGGTTCCATATGACAGGTGATTCCCTATACTACTCACCAAAGAAGGTGTGCCAGATCATCGTGGCCTGCTGTATGCTGCACAACTTGGCTTTGCAACAACAGGTGCCTTTTCTGCAGGAGGATGGGCCAGAAGGAGATATTGTGGCAGCTGTGGAGCCTGTGGACAGTGAAGAAGAGGAGGCAGAAGAAGAGGACATAGACAACAGAAACACCGTGATCCATCAATACCTCCAGTGAGACACAGGTAAGAAGACCTCACTGCTTCCTACATCTGATAAAATTGTTCGACCTCTCATCTGTCTGTCACTGGACCCTGATTTGTCACTTTCCCTTTCGATTTCACAGATGTGGGTCCTACTGTGTGACCTCTGCTATGTTACCTCGTAGACTAGAGCTGTGTGACATAGGTATGTTGACTATATAATGGACATTGCTATTTCCCTCAGTTATTGCAAATACACAATTGTGAAAGCACATACTGACTCCAGATTGTTTTGTGATTTAAGGGTGTTTATTGAAGTGCTAAATAGTGGAGGGGGTTGTAAAATGGTCAGGGGTGATGGTGGAGGAATGTCCAAGGCAGAGTCCAGTCTATTTGTCTCACAGGTGCATTGTCCAAAGGGGCATAGGAAGTGGAGCTAGGGCAGTTTAAGGATGAACAGGGTGACAAAGTGGGACAGAAGGATGATAATCAGGGTGGTCTCATTTCTTGGCAGGGGTCTTGGAATTGTTCTCTTTCTTTGTCCTGATCTCAGGGACCGCTTGTGGGGTGGTTCTCCATCTGCAGGGGGTGGGGTGCTGGTGTCATGGTCCTGTGGCGGTGCCTCCTGTCCACTAGCGTAGGCGGAGGTGGTGGGCAGTTCATCATCCAGGCTAGTGTCAGGGGCCCCTTGTTGTGCCACAATGTCCCTCCTGGTGCTCACAAGGTCCTTCAGCATCCCTACAATGGTGCCCAGGGTGGAATTGATGGATTTGAGTTCTTCCCTGAACCCCAAATACTGTTCCTCCTGCAGCCGCTGGGTCTCCTGAAACTTGGCCAGTACCGTTGCCATCATCTCCTGGGAATGATGGTAGACTCCCATGATGTTGGAGAGGGCCTCATGGAGAATGGGTTCCCTAGGCCTGTCCTCCCCCTGTCGCACAGCAGCCCTCCCAGTTCCCTGGTTTTCCTGAGCCTCTGTCCCTTGAACGGTGTGCCCACTACCACTGCCCCCATGTCCCTGCTATTCTTGGGGTGGTGGGTTAGCCTGGGTTCCCTGTAGTGGTGGACACACTGCAGCTTGACGTGTCCTGGGGACAGAGGTATGGGCCCGCTGGGTGGGTGCTGTGCTGGTGTTTGCTGAGGGGGGAGGCTCTGTGGTGGCCTGTGACTGTGTCAGGGAATCCGACTGTCCCGAGGTCCCAGATGGGCCGGGCTGGTCATCTAGATCCAGTTGGACAGAGCTGCTGTCATCACTGTGGGCCTCTTCTGTGGGGGGAGTGGACATGTCTGGAACCTCCTGTCCGGTGACGTTGGGTAGGGGTCCTGCAGGAGTGTAAAGGCATAATTATTGCATCTGTGTGTACCATGGTGTGCAATGGGTGGGTGACCCTGTACCCCAGTGCTTCCATTCCTGTGTAGGACCTTGTGTGATAAGTGTTTAGGGGTCTGTGTGGGTATGTGTAGTGGACATGCATTGGTGATGGGTGTCCATGCTTTGTTGTTGCATGCAGGGCTTGGTGTTGGGATGTGTGGTTTGTGATAGTGGGACATATGTGAGGAGTTGGAGTGATGGGGGTGAGGGCGAGGGTGGTGGTATGTGATAGCATGCAGGTAGGGTGGGGGATGAAGTAGTTAAAGATTTAACTTACCAGAGTACATTCCTCCAGCTACTCCTGTGAGGCCCTCAGGATGCAGTATAGCCAAAGACCTGCTCCTCCCATGTTGTTAGTTGTGGGGGAGGAGATGGGGGTCCGCCGCCAGTCTTCTGAACCGCAATGTGGTGTCTTGAGACCACGGAACGCACCTTCCCCCGTAGGTCGTTCCACCTCTTCCTAATGTCATTCTGTGTTCTTGGGTGCTGTCCCACCGCGTTGACCCTGTCCACGATTCTGCACCATAGCTCCATCTTCCTAGCTATGGGGGTGTGCTGCACCTGTGATCTGAATAGCAGTGGCTCTACCCGGATGATTTCCTCCACCATGACCCTGAGCTCCTCCTCAGAAAACTTGTGGTGTCTTTGCGGTGCCATGGGGTGGTGTGGGTGATGTGTGAGGTGGTGTGTGTTGTGATGTGTGGGGTGATGTTTAGGGGTGTGTGTTGTTTTGTGCGTGGATGTGTATGTGTGATGGTGTTGTGTGCCTCAGTATGCTGGTGTTGTCTTTGCTTTGCTTTCTCTCTGGCCTTCTTCAAATGTTTGGGTAGGAAGGGTTTGTGGGTAATGTGGGTGTGTGTTTTATATTGGATTGGGTGTGTGGGAGTGGTGTGTTTATGTGTATCAGGTGTGTGTATTTTGATTTGTCCAATGTGGTAGTGTTTTGTAAATGTGTGTGTATTTTTAGCACGGCGGTGTGTACCACCAATGGAATACCGCGGTTGAAAGACCACCGCGTGGATTCGTGGTTCGTGATAGTGTGGGCGTATTCCTGTTGGCGTGACGGTGGAGGTTTTGTTATCGGCAGTTTATCACTGACCTCTGGTGTGGCGGACTTGTGTGGGTGTCTAGATTTTGGCGGTTTCTGACCTGTGGGTCGTAATAGCTGTGGCGGAATTCCACGGCCGCGGCGGTGTGTTGGCGGTCTTCTGCATGCCGGTAAGAGGCATTTACCGCCAATTTTGTAATGAGGGCCATAATGCTCTGTGACAAATGTTTTTGCTTTTTTTCCAATGGTCTTAATTAACAAAAAAATGTATTATTCAAACAAAATACAACATTCCTTCATTCGAAAGAAAAGAAAGCTTTCTTTTTTTTGCCCTTTAAAGGATGAATCACCTCCAATGTAGCAGTAACGGAATAATAACAACAGGAAACATAACAGGCGGGTTCATGTCTGGAAAGTAAACCTGCCCCAAATTTGATGAAACTTTTTAAGTTAGCACGCACGATGCCGAGTCCCAGGCTCTAGCAGTGCAAAGTCTCGCTGGTAATATACCTATACTTAACAAAAGTTCTAGCTACGAAACTGCTTCCCACCAATAGCCCAAAATAACTTCTTTGAATGAGAGCTGGAGGTTGTAGCTGATCCAGCGCCCAAAAGGTCAGCTTGCGTCCTTCCAGAACCCCCTTAATTTAGAACAAGAAGCAAACGTGTAAAATATGTGCCACAACTAAGTCACATCTGGGACATTTAGACCCTCACTATGAGGCTGACGGTCATCAGATCACCACCCTCCACTGTGGTGGTCTTCCCGCCGAGGACCCAGCGGTAAATACCGCTGCATCACAAGTTGTGGGGTTTGGCAGAAGCCAAAGCGCCACAATGCCATCTTGCCTGCTGGTGCGCTCGCACCGACGCAACCGGCAGTGAGCTCCTCCAGCCCCGAGGCAGGCCTGTGCCTGCCAGCCAGAATACTAGAATTCAGACCGCCAGGCTGTCTGTGGCGGTCACTCCGCCACAAAAACCCTGGCAGTAACGCACTCCGCGACAGGAATCCCCATTCCTGTTGCCTGCACACACCCCCACACATCTACACACGTCTACACACATGCATACACCCCCCACCTGTCCACATACTTACAAACACCCCCCCACCCGTCCACACTCTTACAAACACCCCCAGCCTTACACATCCATTCTAACACCCCATCCGCTCTCACACTGACATACACACACCTCCACTCACACATACGCAACCCCTCCGCAAACATTCACACCCCTACCCCCTCCGCAATCATCTACACCCTCACCGTCACAAAAGCATACATTCACATACACACCCCTCCGCATATGTATACATTCACATACACACTCCTCCACATACTCATACATTCATACACACACTCCTCCACATAAGCATACATTTGCACCCCCACTCGCATGCATCCTAATACACACACCTACTGACTCGCACCCTAACACACACCCTCCCCTCTGCACACATGCAGACACCCCCCCCACCGCACGCATACATCCAGACACCCCCACTCTGCAGTGGCTTCAGCGGTCTCTGAAAAGGATGCTGAGGTCATAATGAGGGTCTTAATCTTGTCCTGACTCCTGTTCCCGACCCAGAGTGCTATCCTATCCTGCTGTAATATAGCATACACATCATTCTGAAATGATGTACTTTACTTTCAGATTTATAGAGTGTACTGAGCATTTTAACATTTCCAGCGCAACTGTTATCTCTGAAGCAACTATATCCTGGCAGTGGATCTTACTCCACTTATCAGCGAGTGCTGGGCTATCATTAATCCAGTTTTGGCAGATGCCTAGGTACACAGTGCTTATCAATGACTTTCTTGGTGCACATTGTATGCAGGAAAGTAAATCAGAGTCCAAAGGTACAGCTGCGGGCCAGCACCTCTTCAGAAAATAATCTCTGATCTGCAAGTCCTTAAAATAGCATTGATGAGAGAGCTCGTGAAGGGTTTGCAAACTTTTAAACAAGTGAAAAACATTCAAATCATAGAGCTGGCCTAGACACAGAACACCATCATTAGCCCAGTCTTTACAAGCTAAATCTTGGAACACCGCTGGAAGCATAGGATCGTCCCAAAGGGGCATAACCAAGCTAACAAGTGAGATAGCATATTTAATAGAAATCTCCCATCAGATGCCAATTATATCTTTTACAAATATGAATCTAATCCGCTGAAAGTAATTTGCTTCCCCAAGTCTAAATAGAAACAGTCTGCAGTCTCGGCTAAGCGCAAAACAGTAACAGAAGGCGACCGGGTCCTATTTATCAGCAACCAATAGGGTGAGCAAATGCCCAGTAAATGTCATCCAGAAATACAGTTTTAAGTCTGGGACCTGACCCCTCCTTGATTATAAGGAAGCTTAAAAAGACAGATTGCCAGTCTGGTCTGCCTATATTAACAAATAAAACTACCAAAAACACAGTCCACCTGCAAAGGAATTGCATGGAACAGATATAGGAACTTATTATTCATTTTAATAATATTGCACCATCCAATAGTGCTAATTGGTAAGTGATTCCGTAAAGTGATTTACGACCGCCTGCAGAAGAGGCTCATAATTGAGTCTGAAAATTTTATCTACTCAAGAAATAAGCTGAACCCCAATATTGGTGGCTGATGAGACAGCCCCAGGTATCAAGGTATCTGGTTGGTAGCTGAGAAGACCCTGGCTTTTGGCCAAATTTAATTTGTAACCCAAGCATGCACCAAATCTTTTGGCTTTACCTATAACACAGTCTAGGGCTGCTGCGGGATCCAAAGAATAGATTGCAACATCATCGGCATAGGCTGTAATCTTGAGTTTGTATCCATGAGTAATAACAGACTGAATATAGTTGCTATAAGATATGGATCGCAGATAGGGCTCTACGTACAGCGCAAACAATAACGGTGATAGAGAACACCCCAGTCTGGTACCACAATAAGTCTTAAACGGGGTAGATAGGATCTCAGCAGAAGCCCAGAACAAGCCAGCTGGGTGCCAGGACTCTTGTGCAGAGCCTGCACCCCTTTATAAAATCGCCTGCTTAGCTCAAAAGCTACCATTGTGGCCCAGAGACTTTCCCATACAACATAGTCAAATGTCTTCTCCACGTCCAAGAGTATCATGCCTGTGTTGGTACCGGTTTTCTCAGCAATTTCAAAAGATGCAATTGCTGTGCCGAAATGAGCCATGGTATCACACACTGGGATAAAGTCATGATGACACTGTGACACCAGACCCAACATGAAAGGGGTGTGTCAACTGGCTAAAACTTTAGCGAATGTCTTTGCTTCTGCATTTATACGAGATGTGGGATGATATGAGCCATGCTTAATCGGGGGGTTAACCTATCTTCAAAAAGATAACTAACCGTGTCACATTCCATGAGGGGGGACCGCCTCACTAATCCCTATGGCCTGAATGACCTCCATAAAGAGTGGAAGAATAACTTTCAAAAATGTTTTGTAAAATTCTAATGGAATGGCATCATTGCCCACCACTTTACAAGAGGGTAGGGCAGCTATGGCCAATTTGATTTAATTGACATTAGGATCCTCCTGAAGAGGAGGAAAAGACATTCCTCTAGGGACCGAGATATTGGAGCCCTGAAGATAAAGCTTACACCTAAGTTCATCGAAGACCCCAGGCGGGCCACATAAATCCCGGTAGAAAGCAAATAATTGTGCTGTGATTGTGTCAGGACCAGTATGCATAGGTCCATCATCACCTTTAACAGAATGTATATGTCAGTTGGATTGCCTGTCCGCGATATGGTAGGCCAATACTCGCCCAATTTGTTCACTATATTAGTACTAAAAAAAATTGGTATTTTCAATAACTTGCCACCATTGTTTACTTCAATCCCCACCCCTGCCAGTTTAGCTCATTGTTGGATCAGAGAGAGATGTTATCTTTGTTGGTCAGGGCCCCCTTTAATGATTTCTTTAGCGTGCAGGTGTTCAAGTTGTGCTACTGACTGACAAAGAGTCTGCATTTTAGCTGACTTTGCTCTATTCTAACAATAGATAAACTGTGGGGTTATCCTTCGCACGAACGCCTTCATTGAGTGCCAAATAGCAAATGGGGAGGCAGTGCCCATAATAATTTTCACAAATTTTCATAATTCTTTAGTAATTTAGTAATAGTCAAGACAAATTCTGGATTTCTCCATAAATGAAGTGGGAAGGGGAATCGGCATCGCTGGCTTATGCCTGCTTGAAATGGGCAGAATAGCAAAACTGGGTTATGGTCTGAAGCGACTCTGGGGTACACTTCCATCCTGGCGTACTGGAGCAAATTGTCGCAAGCAAAAACCAAATCGATCCTGGGGCAATGTTGGTATGAGGCACAGTAGTAAGTATAACTGGATCCAGAGGGTACATGGCCCTCCACACATCTTTCAGACAATGAATTTGTTCCTTTCCAGAACAGAGGCCCTAATTTTAACCATCCTGAGGGAAGCCCTACGGTTAGTGAAGTCAACAGCATAATCCTTTACGCAATTAAAATTCCCCCAAAAGATAAGTTCATCAGGCCACTCCAATAACGTAAGGGTCAGTTCATCTATAATCCCACGATCATCCACATTGGGGCCATCGATAGTACAAAACACATACTTTATGCCATACAGTACCAGTTGCGCTATTATCCATCGGCCCCTAACATCAGAAGCTGTTTTCAAGACCTTATACTCTAAAGATATATCAGCCAACATAGTTACAACCCTGATAGAGACAGACCAGGAGGTACAAACAACTATGATACATATTTGAGCTGTCTAAATTTTGATCAGTCCTTGTAGGCAAGGTAGCTCTCTCTAAGAAAAAGGAGATGTGGCTTCTACATCTGGATTTCCTCTCGGACTAACTTCAGTTTGCTAGGCAAGTTTAATCCACAAACATTCCAACACATGAACTTAATGGAACCCATCACTTACGGACCAGCTATCCCACCTTAAAGGCCATGTCTGAACCAATGAGAGGCCCCTCACCATGCCAAAGTTTAATACAAACCAAGAAAAATGAAACAAGAAACAAGTCAGTACGATTTAGACATTTGGTTCTTTGACAGTTTTCTCCCCAAAGATACACCCCCATCCCCTCCTCCTTCAACGATCTCCTCAGCCCCCCTTCTACAGACCCTCCCCACTAGCTTGGCCGAAGGAATCACCCCATCCCACAGCTGTCATAGACCCTTACAGTGTGAACACCCTTCCCAACCCCCTTGCACACCCCAAGCCACATTGTCCAAAACTTAGAGCTGTGAAAAAGAGAAAAGAAGCCAAAAAAAAAAAAAAAAATCAAAGACTGAAGGTGAACGAAAAGAATTATAGAAAATCTCGGATCTGGCAGGGGATCAACAACCCACAGCACCTGGCATCTAAAGAAAACTGCTAGCAGGACCGGATTCATCCCTTCCTAGTAGCCAAAGTCTGAATAGCATCCTGCTCAGTCCTGCAGAGTTGCTTTAAACCATTTTCAATAGCTGTAAGGCATGTGGTGTCTTACAGGTAGACTTGAGTAGCAGCAGCTTTGAATGGATCAATAAACTGATGCAACTTCCAGCACCTATCCATGGTAGACTTACAGATATCTGAGAGAGCAAAAATAGACATGGAGTCGATCGTTATAGATGATGCAGGTAGGGCTTGTCTCTAGATCACTCCCGACTGACTTATCAGGGCAGTTGATGGGAAGCCGAAGTGACCTCTGAATTTGCGAGTCTCAATCCCAATCTGACAGTTCCCTCTTGAAAAGCTGCCCACTACACTGGTGAGGGTCATCACCTTCTTCTCCCTCGAAAATGCCTAAAAGAAAGAGATTATTCCATCTCAGCTGATTCTCCAGGTCCTCAACCTTAAGCTGCAAGGAGACCAGGTTATGTTTGTGACCCTCAATAGACTTTTCTGCTGCTGTTCCAGAGTCCTTCAGGTCTGAGACACGCTGCTGAAGCTCCACCTCATCAGTAGAACGGGAGGACACTTCATTGGTTACCTCCATCAGGGAACGCTGAATTGCACCGTTGTCGACCCTGATTTAGGTATGGTGCTGACCGGCCTCCTCCGTTGGGCCTGTAGCATCTGCAAAATTACATGGAGCAATGATTTCTGCATGGAGATTGCTGAAGAAGGATGAGGTATGGCGAAGAGCGGAGAGCAAAGGAGATTGGTAGCTCCAGGAGAGTTAGAACCAGGCACAGATAAGTCAGAGATCTTAGGGCTGCTAGAGGCAGGGGAGAGTATTCCCCTGACCGGGTTTGTCCTCCTTTAATGGTGGTTTTTAAAACTGAAGTAGCAGAAAGACTTGATATTAGGGCTTCACTTCCCCTTTAGACATCACCCAGTCCCAGTCCCACAAAGGGCTGCCTGCGGAAGAATTGCTTGTGGTATGGCTTCTCTGCCGTACCAAGACCCTCCTGGCACCCCCTCCACACCAAGGTTTGCCTGGAGTTTTCTTTGTGCTGTCCCGGCCACCCTTAAATATCGTTTTATGTTCACCAGGAGTGGACACAGCTCTTTCAGGCTCTGCCACCAACATTGTCTCATTGACCTCCTTGACTGGAGTTGATGTGGTCCCCTTATCACTTAGTTGGGTGCTAATGATGTGTGAACGAGCTGGATGCTCTAAATCTGCAGCCTGAAAGCTATCAGAGAGTTGTAAGGTTGCAATGCTTTTAGTTTGCAGTGGGGAGACGCAAACGCCACCAGACCCCTGTTCACTCACAAATACTGGCAGAAGATTTGTCCTCCTCAATGCCTCCTTGGTCATTTTGCCCGCTCTGTGATCCCCAAAGACTATGGCACTCACTACAACATTGGCAGTAAGTGCCACTTACCGCAATGCTGAATGCCGCCAACATACCATGACTGCGGCTGTATACCGCTACCCGTATTATGACCCACACATAGAAATCCGCCACTATACAGACACACACACAAGTCTGCCACACCAAAGGTCAATGATAAACTGGCGGTACCAAAACCCACACTGTTACGCCAACAGAAATGCACCCACAGCATCATGACCCATGAATCACTGTGGCGGTCATTTAACCGCGGTGAACTATTGGTGGTACACACTGCCGCGCTCAAAATACATATACACTAACAAAACAACACGACATTGGACAATTCAAACCACACACAACGTCACTGGAGAGGAGGTGCCAGCCACATCCAGCACCCCCCCCAGAAGAGGCCCACAGTGATGACAGCAGCTCTGCACGCCTGGATCACGATGACCAACGTGGCACATCAGGGACCTCAGGACAGTCGGTGACCCAGGCAAAGTCCCAACCCACCACAGAGCCTCCCCCCTCAGGAAACATCACCACAACACCCACCCAGCAGGCCCATCCTTCTGTCCCCAGGACACGTCAATCAGCAGTGTGTCCACCTCTACGGGGACCCCAGGCAACTCCACAAACACAGGATGATCAGGGACCTGGGGTCAGTGGCAGCTGGCACACGGTTCAGGGGACAGAGGCACAGGACAACACGGAAGCTGGGAGGACTGCTGTGCAACAGGGGGAGAACAGGCCCAGGGAACCGACTCTCCACGAGGCACTCACCAACATCCTGGGAGCATACCACCATTCCCAGGAGACCATGGGCCAGATACTGGCCAAGTTGCAGGAGACCCAGCGGCTGCAGGAGGGACAGTACCTGGGGATCAAGGAGGACCTGAGGGACATCCACACCACCCTGGTCACCATTGCAGGGGTGTTGGCAGACATGGCCAACACCATGAGGGAGGCAGTGGCACACCAACGGACACCTGACACTAGCCAAACCAAAGAACACCCTCCACCTCTGCCAACGCTAGTGGCCAGGAGGCCCCGCCATAGGAACAACAGGCCACCAGCACCCACCCCCTGCAGAAGGAGAACCACCCCGAAAAACGGTCCCTGTGATCCAGGCAGAAGCCAGAGAACATTGCCAAGACCCCCGCCAGGAAATAAGACTCTCCTGATTGTCACCCTTGTGTCCCACTCTGTCACCCTGTCCACCTTGAACTGATATTGCTCCCCTTCCTATGCCTCCTTGGACAATGCACCTGTGATACAAATAGACTGGACTCTACCCTGGACTTTCCTCCATCAGCAACCCAGCCCATTGCACAAGCCCCTCCACTTGTTAGCACCAAAATAAACACCCTTTGAACAAAATCAAATATGGAGTCTGTCAATTGTTTGACAAATGTATCAGTTTCACAAACTGTAAACATTGCAATTCCAATGTACTGTAATATTAACATAGGTATGACCTGTATTGGGCAGCAGTGAACACACACCAGGAGCCAGAGTGGGGCACAGAGATCTGAAAATAGATATGCCAAAGGGTACAGTAAGTGGCCATAGAAATAGGGAATTCAGGCTGCCATGTTCAATGTCCAACACAAAACTGCAATGGAAGGTGAAGTTACAGTATCTTACCTGTGTATCACTGGAAGTACTGTTGAATTAGTGTAGTTCTGTTGTCTACATCTTCTTCCTCTGCCTCCTCTTTGTCACTGTCCGCAGGTTCCACCGCTGCCACACAACCATCCCTAGGCTCATCCTCCTGCATAAAAGGCATCTGGCTTCTGAAGGCCAGGTTGTACAACATGCAACATGCAACGATGATCTGGCACACCTTCTGGGTGAGTAGTACAGTGATCCACCTGTCGGATGGAGGCACTGGAATCTGGCCTTCAGGAGGCCAAATGTTCTCTACATGATCCTCCTTGTTCGCCCATGTGCCTCATTGTTACGTTCCTCTGCCCTTGTCCTGGCATTCCTCACTGGGGTCAGTAGCCATGAGAGGTTGGGGTAACCAGAGTCACCTGCAAATATCAAGGGATACCTGTTAGCCACACACTCACCCTTAGGGCCAAACCCACACCCATATACCTACATCAACTGGATGGGGACCATGGGCTCACCTATTAGCCACACCCAGTGCCTCTGGAGTTGAGAGATGACATATGGGATGCTGCTATTCCTCAAGATAAAGGCATCATGCACAGAGCCAGGATACTTTGCATTGACATGGGAGATGTAGTGGTACGCCAAACACACTATCTGCACATTCAGAGAGTAAAAGCTCTTTCGATTTCTGAACACCTGTTCATTTCTCCCCGGGGGGGAACAAAGGCAATATGTGTACCATCAATGGCACCAATGATATTCGGGATATGTCCCAGTGCATAGACGTCAGCCTTCACTGTGGCCAAATCCTCCACCTGGGGGAATATGATGTAGCTGCACATGTGTTTCATCCGGGCAGACAACACTCTGGTCAGTACGTTTGAGATCATAGGCTGTGACATCCCTGATGCCATGGCCACTGTTGCCTGGAAGGAACCACTTGCCAGGAAATAGAGCACTGACAGGACCTGCACTAGAGGGGGGATACCTGTGGAGTGGCGGATAGCTGAGATCAGGTCTGGCTCTAATTGGGCACACAGATCTTAGATTGCGGCCCTATCAAGTCTGTAGGTCAGGATAATGTGCCTGTCCTCAATTGTACCAGGTCCACCAGGGGTCTCTGTACATGGGGGGATGTCTCCATCTCCTATCCATCCTCAGAGGTTGAACTCTAGGGTGAAAAACGGTGAGAGGAAGGTCATATTCACACATATTTCAGACCTTAATATGCAATTTTTGCTTTACAGAAACAGTATATGAACTCGTCAGTCAGTTGATGTGCCAATGTCTGCTGTGTCGCAGTTAGGTTCCATGGCCTGTGCCCCCCTGAAATTGCAGCTGTCTGACCAGTGAGGAGGGACAAGTGGAAATGAGATAATTCCGCTGGAGTTGTGTGCCATTGCGGTCAGCGGTCGACGACCCCAGCGCAACACTGCATTGGTTCTCATTGAGCCCTATGGGTTCCAGGAGCCAATGGCGATGTACGCCGGCGATGACGGTACTCACCGCCGTGGACGTGACTGCAATTTTCTATCTGTGCACTCACTTGCTTCCTGACTTTCAACAGGAGAGGACCTACACTGCAAGTGCTGCTGTGACCTGTGTCTGGACGTGACAATGGCTTGAGTGTCTGGGGAAAGTGCCCCTACCTTCACTTCGGAGGAGTTGGAGAGACTGGCGGATGGGGTACTACCCCAGTACACTTTACTCTATGGTCCTCCAGACAAACAGGTAAGTACACTGTGAGCATGATGCGTGGGCCATGAATGTATGGGTTGCTGTGTGTGTAAGCCTTGTGTGGGTAGGAGGGTATGAGGGGTCCTGGGCAGAGTGCTGCATGTATGGTGGGCAATGTATGTGCGTAAGGGGATGGGGGATATGTTGGGCCATGAGTATAACAGTCTGGACAGTATAACTAATACCTTTTTTCTGTCTTCTTCCTGCAGGTTAGCCCCCATCAAAAAAAGGGTATTTGGCGTGCCATCGCCAAGGAGGTGCAGACCCTGGGGGTCTTTGACAGGCGGAGCACACACTGCCTCAAACAGTGGGAGGACCTGCGCTGCTGGGCAAGGAAGACAGCGGAGGTCCAGCTAGGGCTGGCCTCCCAACGAGGAAGGGGTGCCTGTCGTACCCTGACCCCCCTGATGTTCTGCATCCTGGTGGTGGCCAATCCAGAGTTAGATGGGCACTAGAAGGCATCATAGCAGCCACAAGGGGGTGAGTACAGATTCTAAATCATGACTTTGCGCGTATTAAGGTATTACCTGGGTGGGGGATGTGGGCTGTGGGTGCCCCTAGGCCAGGGCGAACATGGCAGGGTATGTTCAATGATGGGTAAGCTCAGATGCACTGCAACCCCAATAATGTTAGTGGGCATCTACTACTGGGCAGGGATCTGTGGGTTTCAGGTGTGCAGCTAATGGCGTTAGGCATTGTACCCAATGGGCTGGTGACTAGCATTGTAACTGGTAGTGCATGGCCTAGTGTGTAGGGCTGTTCCCTGTGTGTTGTGTACGCCAACGGTAGTGTTGTTGCTCTCATTGACCAAGTGTATCCTCTGTCTCTTCCCCTTTTTTGTTTTGTCACCCTGTCCTTGTCTGCATTAGCATCATCTGGCGGAGGAGCAGAGGTACCGGCGATGGAGGGAGCTGCGTCCCACATGGGCCTGGAGGCCGAATCCACCGACAGTGAGGGCACCAGTGGGACGGAGGGTGAGGGGAGCACCACGATGGAGACAGGAGGGGACAGTACCAACAGTGACACCTCCTCTGATGGCAGCTCCCTGGCGGTGGCTGACACCTCTGTGGCCACCCCAACTACAGGTACAGCCACCATCCCCCGTACCAGCACTGCACTCACAGCAGCCCCTCAGGGTGTTTCCCATGCCCGCTCACCCAGGAGGGTGGGCATCTCCTTCGCCCCAGGCACCTCAGGCCCTGCCCCAGTCAGCCCTGCTGCCCTCAGTGAGGAGGCTATTGACCTCCTGAGATCCCTCTCTGTTGGGCAGTTGAGAGACTGTGGCTTTGCACTCCCCAGGACCAAGCAGTGGGTTAACCACCCACTTGAGAGACTGTGGCCTTGCGCTCCCCCGACCAAGCAATGGGCAAACCACCCACTTGAGAGACTGTGGCTTTGCACTCCCCAGGACCAAGCAGTGGGCTTGGAGCCCCCTCCAGGCAGTTGTCTTGTACCATCTTCTGGCTGAGGTGCCCCACCATTCCCCATCCCCCTGAGGTGCCTTTGTGTTTTCGACCTGATGCCCCTGCAGTGTTCTCTCTGTATTGAGGCAGGAGTCAAGTGTGGCCTTGGCCTATGTGTTTTGGCCCAGTGGGCCACGGACATTTTGGAGTGGGCATTGTCCCTCCTTTTGCATGTATTGTATATATTGTACATACTGGTTATTGATTTAAGTATGTATTTTTCTAAAACTGTACACTCATTTTACTCCATTCCTTTTGCCCTTGCATTATTCCTGAGGGTTACGGGGTGTATATGTAATGTTGTTGCATCTGTTTGTGTGTATGGTGTTGGGGGTGGGGGTGTTGCGTGTGTGTGTAATTCTTTTTCTTCCCCTCATCCCTTGTGTGCTAGGTGCAGTACTCACCGTGGTCATCTTCGCCAGCATAAATGTTACTGGTGTATGAGAAAGTACACCAGCATTGGGAAAAAGTGCAGCTTGGGCTCCATGGCATCGTGGTTCTTCCTTGAGTGTTGAGAGGTGAGTTGTTTCCCTTCAGTGTTCTGTTTCCGCTGTGCTTTTGATGGCGTTGGTACCGCCCTGGAAAGGGTGGCAGATAGGCGTGTTGTAATGCAGTGGGCGGTACATTGTCTTTTGCCTGGCTGTTGGCGGTTACCGCCACGGTGTTTGTTGCTACCGCCGTGGCGGTCGGTATGTTAAAGTGGCTGTATGTGTTGGCAGTTTCCGCCGTGGTCATGATTCCAATTTATTTAGTGCCGGCCTGTTGGCAGTGTTACCGCCACTTTATCACTGACCGCCAGGGTTGTAATGAGGGCCTATATCTCCCACCAGCATTGGAAGATGAGTTGAAACAATGTATCTGTCCTGCAGATCCCTAGAGCTCTTCTGCAATTTTGTTACCCCTCAGTGTGGGTACCAAGTTCGTATTGTTGGCAAGAGTTGCCGCCTCTATAAGCAGGTCCATGAGCAGTGGCCCCAGTGCTTAATATGTAAATAAAAAGGTGCCAGTGCCCAAAGCCCTCCTCTTAAAAACACGGCTGCTGCAATTAAATGTGTGATCGCGGAAAACTGAGGCAGCGTAATCCTGAAGCCATCTCAGGCCTCTTCAGTCCATTTATAGCCACTCCCTGCCCCTTCAGCTCACTCATGCAGCTTTGTACATTCTCCCTTTGTGACACTTTTTCATTTTCCCCTTCATCCGTCTTTCCCATATGTGTCTTTTGCTCGCAGCAAATGCTTGAGGCAGAAGAATAAGCCCCAGCCCTCAAAAATAAGTGCTGGTGCTCAGCACTGGAAACAACAAGCAAAAATTAAGCACTGAGGGGCCCACTGCAGAATCTGACGTTTCCATCATGTTTGCCTGCAGAATGGAGGCAGCGGAGCCTGACTGAAGGAGCTAGAGAATATGACACCCCACTGCAGATTCCTTAGTCTCAGCCAGTTGCCGTGCAGCCACACCGGTGTCCTTGCTGTCATCTTTCCTCTTGTTGTTTCCAGCTGTGGTGAGGTTCCGGGGGCCCACCTGCCGGAGCCAGTGTGAGTCCAGGTCAGCACCATCCCCCAACCGTTCACTGCCCAGCTGCCGCTGGTGCCATACCTGAGCGTTTTGAGTCGGCAGTAAGTGTTATCAGTAGCCAGCTTCTTGAGCCTGTGTAAAAAGTGCAGCATAGGTCCTGAACCGTTAAAGCAGCCACAGGTAAGTTCAGTAAGACAGGCTCACAGTGACCAGCATGGTGTAGTGGCGTGGCCATCGATGGGAGCAGCGGGGGAAGTGGGGAAGAGCTCTCTGCTGCAGGTCCAAAACACCATCTTTCCTCGACCCAGTGCTCTGCGACACACTGAGATAGTGCTAGTGGCTAGTTTTCCAATTAACACAGGGCCTGATTTAGAACTCGAAGGACAGGTTACTCCATCACAATGGTGATGGATATCCCATAGGACATATTAGGATTTAGATTTAGGTGAACGGGATATCCGTTGCCCAAGTTCTAAATCAGGCCCTTAAAGATTATATCAGACTTGAGCTGCTTACATCACTGGTTGTTCTCCTCTTTCATAATGGTTTGAGATAGTTCTTGAACAACATCTGCCATGTCTGAAATAGTTTTGGACAACAATAGAAAAGATGTGTGATTTACTCTTTGTAATTCAGCTACCCTACACAGCAATTTACATATTTCTCTAAGCTGAGTTATTTTTGGACAGTTAACATCACGATCTCCAGTTTTGAGAAAATGTTGTACTAAGAGCCCTGCATCCTCTGGTGTATTTGGATCACATCTCTGAGGCCTCAAACCATTTGTAACAGAAACCAGTCCAGACTCTCACTGTGTGAAAGAAACAGTAACAGAAGTGGTAGTGATAGTGCTTTGGATGATTGTGTCCTCAGAAGATGTTGTCTGGTTTGATGTATTGTAGACTCAGTACTGTGTAGGTGTTGACATCCAAGGTGTTTGTGGGAGTAAGCTCTTCTTCCTGGAAAGTTGCAGCTGCCTCTTCTTGACGTTCTGGAGTGCATTGTTTTTGGTTTCTTTATATGATAAAAACATTAAAACAAATAAATAACTATTTGTTTTTATATTTTTGTCCCTTTTGAATACTCTCATATTTGTTATAGATGATTGTTACTCAACTATGGATAGTATTTATTTATAGTATTATTGTAATAAATAACATACACACCTGGAACTCTGAAAGACACTACATATCCCAGACTGCTTTGTGGCCCCAAGAGGCCACCTGCATCCACTAGACCAGACCAACGAGCGCTATATAGCGCGTGGGGGAACTTTGCGGCGCGGGACGCACCTGGAACTCTGAAAGGGACTACGTATCCCAGACTGCTTTGTGGCCCCAGGAGGCGGCCATCTTACCAGTACCTGCATCCAATAGACCAGACCAACAAGCGCTATATAGCACATGGGGGCACTTCGCGGCGCGGGACGCACCTGGAACTTTGAAAGGGACTACATATCCCAGACTGTTTGTGGCCCCAGGAGGCGTCCATCTTACCAGCACCTGCATCCACTTGCCCAGACCAACGAGCGCTATATAGCGCGTGGGGGCACTTCGTGGTGTGGGACGTGCCCGGACAAAGCCCGGGCTAAGGGCAGGCCCATCCATGCCCATCGTAGACCAGAGGAGCCTGGGCTGGGCCACCCCCTAACATTTTTGTTAAGCAGGCATCATTGACTTTTGCCACTATTGTATCTTCTTGTAGGTGTATCATTGAACTAACTTTCTATAGAACACTTATCCATCCATTGGAGTTTCAATGGGCAAAAGGAAAGCAATAGAGGGTGGGCAGGGGCGGTGTTAAAAACTAAGCGGAAAAGACATAAGCATGCAGCCCATAACTGTGTTATGGACAGAATTGACAACCTTCCTGACGAATGCGAGTGAATTTTAACTTCCACCCCCGGACAGCAGCCCCAACAGAACTGGGGGAGAGTGCTCCCCAGTCAGGAAGGGGGCTGGTCACAAGAAAATTGCTGACATATTTGTAAAACACGGCCAACAGGCTACAACCTCCACAGGGCAGGGGAGTGGAGGGAAGTCGTCACCCACGCTCCCCCATTATCAGCAGATATGCCACCAACTGATCCCAGCGACCCTATTCAGTGTATCAACCGCTTTACCCCATTAATAAATATCTCAGACTCACAGGACGACCATGACCCAGGCATCAGGGTGGGTGGGTCAGTAGATGTAGATATAGATGTAAATGAGCACTCAGCCCAGCCAAATGCACAGCACATGTTATGAATACAAGAATTAAAGAGGGAGGTGTCAGAACTTAAGTCTATGGTTAATTCCTTAATTGCAATAGTTAAGCAGCTAATTTCTCCAGACATAACGACCTCCATAAATCATTACCGCAACCCAATGCCAAACCTTTCAGATACCATGACGAAGTTACTCAAAACGCTAGTAAACTGTTGTGCTGACCAACATCTAGCTGATGCTAAGATCAAGAAATCCGATCAGCCCCCCCACCCAATAGCTTAGGCGCAGGGAAAGCATTCAATGCCTGCTATCAAATTACAAAATCCACAAGCAACACTGTCCCTAAATACACTGTTATTGACCAACTCCAATCTGCAAGGACTGTTCTAATAATCATTGTTCCCAAGCTACACCCACTGGCACAAAGAGAAGGGGGAGATTACATTAGAAATAAGGCATTTCATTGGATTTGCCATGTAAGAGGCTGTTACTCTGTAATACGTGATGTACTGCCATTTGATAAGTTTTGTTTTGACCAATGACTTTGTGTTTCACCACTGCGCATATTAGTTGCTCAATGTTCACCAGTAGCACATGGTATGTTTTGTTCAGTTGAGCCGCCTATGGGCTTTGACATGGCATTAGCCATTACTTTCTGTATTCAGTTTAGCCGCCTATGGGCTTTGACATTGCATTAGCCATTACATTCTGTATTCTGCCTATTGGCTTTGACATGCTGTATCCAGTCTAGCCGCCTATTGGCTTTGACATTGCATTCCTATTGGCTTTGACATGATGTATTCAATTTAGCTGCCTATTGACTTTGACATGCTATTAGATATTCTGCCTATGGGCTTTGACATGATATCATATATTACATTTTGTATTCAGCTTAACTGCCTATTGGCTTTGACATGATATTATACATTGCATTTTATATTCAGCTCCGCTGCCTATTGGCTTTGACATGATATTATACATTGCATTTTGTATTCAGCTCAGCTGCCTATGGGCTTTGACATGATATAAGACATTGCATTTTGTATTCAGCTTAGATGCTTATTGGCTTTGACATGACACTAGACATTGCATTTGATATTTAGGTTAGCTGCCTATTGCCTTTAACATGACATTGCATTTGATATTTAGGTTAGCTGCCTATTGCCTTTAACGTGGAGTTAGACATTGCAGTTGAGAATCCAAGCTGTATTTTTCCAAGCTGTGTTTTTGCACAAGAGAACCAAGATGTTTTTCTCACAGTAGACTAGACATGATAAGAGAGAGTACATGGGTGTTGTTCTCTCTGCTTGAGCTTGGGAACAGGAGTAGTCTTGGAGACCTGGCCAGTCTCCAAAAGGCTTGCTCAGTTTCCCAGGTCTGAGGGGAGGGGGCACACCTTTGTAACGAATGTAACAGGCTGCAGAGAGTCAGATTCGAATCTGCCGGACCTCGTGCTGGAGCTTGGCGCAGGCTGCCAGCAATACCGTGTGGGTAGATGAATCTCTCTTTCTCGCGGCTGACAGGGGTCATCAGCTTGCAGACCTTAGAAAGATGAAGCTGTAGATAGTTCCCACACGGTGAAGTATTTGTTTTGCTTTGCATTCAATATCTTATAAATATAACCTGCTGTGTATATTGCAAACTGATATATTTTGTTTGATTAACGCGGACTTGAAAGCTACTAATTCGTCATTCATAAATATTGTGGTTGGGGAAGAATTAACAACAATAAAAGTCTTCTTTGACCTCAGAAGTGCATTTCTGTTGTGTTATGTTAGTGCTTAGAAACTAGATAAGAGGAAAGCACTACAATTGGTACCAGGAGTGGGGTGTCGGTCATTAAGAGGTGATTAAGAGGGTGTTGACGAGTTGGTAGATTTCTAAGTGCACACTTTAAAAGTGTAATTGTTTTTGTTGTTTGGAGAATTACAGAAATTGTTTTTTTTGGAGAATCACAGTAGCACGGCAGACCATGTCTGAGAATACATGTGTTGATAAACTGCCTGATGGTGCTAAGAAAAACTGTGAATTGTTTTCTGTTTGGGGAATTACAGAAGAAAATGCATGTGTAGCTAAAAGGCCTGATAATGCTTTGAGAAATAATTCCTGTTGTACATATGTAGAAAACGTGTCTTTTGGAAGTAATGATGACAGAAAGGTCTGGATACCTTTATCTGCTTACAGAGAAATGCAGGAGAAATGTAGGAAGTTGGAACATGAAAATAGGAATTTACGTGAGCAAATTAGCCAGGATACAATAATTCAAAATAATGCTGAAAGTTATAAAAATGAAGAATCTTACTTGTCCCATTCCAGTAATGAGGGGGTTAAGACAGCTCCGAGCTGCACTGAGTTTTCGTGTGAGCCAGGGTTTTTGGCAGACAAAATGCATTCCTTAACTGATAACACGGACGAGAGAGACCAGAATGTGATTTACAAGTTACCGTTGCAAAATGCCCAAGTAAAACGAAAGATTTTAGGGAAAGAGACACCGAGTTTCATTAGCTTGTTTGATTTTTGGAAAAAGAATTGCCCTCATTTGAGAGAAATCCTAACACTTTTGTATATGGTCACTGTGAAAAATTATATGCAGCTGCGCGCTTGTGATTTGGCAAATGAAATAATGCAGACTTTAGGTTTCTGCGCAGTGCAAGAAGGAAATACTTATGTACACGTAAATCATGAACAAGGGAAGAAAATAGTGCCCCTAGCTAGAATCATACAATGGATCTGGTACTTGCAAGATAGGGCTAGAGTACCACAGGTAAAAGAATTACCGGTGAAATTGTGTGCACCATTTGAATTCGTGTCCACTGAAGATAAAAAGCATGTTTGTTTTACTAATGATTCATTGACTGAAATGTTGTTTTCTGGCACAGTAGAAGGAACAGCGTTGTATAATGTGTGTCAGATTTTAAAGCAAGAGCTACGTGAGATGTGTCATTTTTACGCTGATTTTTGGTTCATTGTTAATGTTTTAGCACCTAACTGGTTCAATTACCTTGCAGATGTTAATGAGAAAAATTCAGAGAGAGAAGTGTTCACCCAGAATTCTGCCTTAGTGGGGATGGCTAAGTGGGTGCCCCAGAAATGTGAACAGCAGAGAGAAAAAGCCACTTACAGGTGGGCAGAGATGAGAGAGATGCACATTTCCCTAGATTTGATAAAAACTGTGCAGCACGCACAAAAGCAATCTGTCATGCAAGCAGTCACAGAGCAGTTGGGGAGAGGAAAGTTACCAGATCAGAAATGGCAAATTGATCAGGTTTTAGGGAGAGTGATTGCTGCAGATTACCAAGGAAAAATCGAAATTATGCTGATACCTAGAAAAGAATCTGATTTATTCATACAAATTGGAGACAGAATGGCCCAAATTGGCAAAAATGCAGTGAATGGAGGTTTGGTAAAGAATGAGTCTGCCCCAGCCCTTCTGACAGTGCAAGAAAAGGGAAGCTGTGGGGCAGCAGATAAAAACCTCAGTGCTGATGTGTGGGCTGAAGCCCCAAGTGATCCTCCAGAACCTGCAGCAAATATAACAAAGGGCCCCAAAAACGTCCTGCTGATTATAAAACAGGGAAAGAAAGAGGAAGGGTGCAGTTTAAATGAAAAATGTTATTTGCAAGAAAAGTCATACTTGTTTCTTTTGCAGATCCTACCACGTTTCGCCACTGTCCCTGAGTGTGCTGTGTGGTTCCCCTTCCGGTGTGTGCGTGTGGGGTCGGGGAAGGGACCGAACCCCCAACCTGAACCTGGCTGAGTAAAGTGCCAGCACCATGGATCCATTTTGCGCAAACTGCGCCTTCAGTTCAAGTTCAACTTGTTTGATTGCATTCTTCCACTGGAACTAAGATGTGGTTTTTTTTTTTTTTCCCTCTCGTATGGAACTCTGACTTTTGCTTATCTTCCAGCAAACCTTTCAGGTGGACCGTGCACCTTTACATGAGTAGAACTCATGCCACATCAAATTGCTAACACTGTTGAATTAGAGACTCACTCAGAGTATAAAAATTGCCCAGTCTTTTCTATGTAGATGTATCTGATGTGAAAGGTTATGAGATCAATGTGTTAATTCACTTCTATTGCTTTACAGGGATTGCTTTGATCATTCAAATCTGACTTACTGATAATGTTTTTTTTTGTGCTGATGTTTTTTTTGTTTTTGTTTGAAACAAGAGATATGTGAAACAAAAATTCATTGGTCAAAGGGCGGAATGTACTGCCATTTGATAAGTTTTGTTTTGACCAATGACTTTGTGTTTCACCACTGCGCATATTAGTTGCTCAATGTTCACCAGTAGCACATGGTATGTTTTGTTCAGTTGAGCCGCCTATGGGCTTTGACATGGCATTAGCCATTACTTTCTGTATTCAGTTTAGCCGCCTATGGGCTTTGACATTGCATTAGCCATTACATTCTGTATTCTGCCTATTGGCTTTGACATGCTGTATCCAGTCTAGCCGCCTATTGGCTTTGACATTGCATTCCTATTGGCTTTGACATGATGTATTCAATTTAGCTGCCTATTGACTTTGACATGCTATTAGATATTCTGCCTATGGGCTTTGACATGATATCATATATTACATTTTGTATTCAGCTTAACTGCCTATTGGCTTTGACATGATATTATACATTGCATTTTATATTCAGCTCCGCTGCCTATTGGCTTTGACATGATATTATACATTGCATTTTGTATTCAGCTCAGCTGCCTATGGGCTTTGACATGATATAAGACATTGCATTTTGTATTCAGCTTAGATGCTTATTGGCTTTGACATGACACTAGACATTGCATTTGATATTTAGGTTAGCTGCCTATTGCCTTTAACATGACATTGCATTTGATATTTAGGTTAGCTGCCTATTGCCTTTAACGTGGAGTTAGACATTGCAGTTGAGAATCCAAGCTGTATTTTTCCAAGCTGTGTTTTTGCACAAGAGAACCAAGATGTTTTTCTCACAGTAGACTAGACATGATAAGAGAGAGTACATGGGTGTTGTTCTCTCTGCTTGAGCTTGGGAACAGGAGTAGTCTTGGAGACCTGGCCAGTCTCCAAAAGGCTTGCTCAGTTTCCCAGGTCTGAGGGGAGGGGGCACACCTTTGTAACGAATGTAACAGGCTGCAGAGAGTCAGATTCGAATCTGCCGGACCTCGTGCTGGAGCTTGGCGCAGGCTGCCAGCAATCCCGTGTGGGTAGATGAATCTCTCTTTCTCGCGGCTGACAGGGGTCATCAGCTTGCAGACCTTAGAAAGATGAAGCTGTAGATAGTTCCCACACGGTGAAGTATTTGTTTTGCTTTGCATTCAATATCTTATAAATATAACCTGCTGTGTATATTGCAAACTGATATATTTTGTTTGATTAACGCGGACTTGAAAGCTACTAATTCGTCATTCATAAATATTGTGGTTGGGGAAGAATTAACAACAATAAAAGTCTTCTTTGACCTCAGAAGTGCATTTCTGTTGTGTTATGTTAGTGCTTAGAAACTAGATAAGAGGAAAGCACTACACGTGAGGATATAATTGATGCAGTAAGAAGGCCCGACCAAGGCACACACTTTGACATTCTACAGTTGACATTTAGGGATAGGAGTATGGTGGACAACCTGGTGGCCCTAGACGCAATGACAAGTGCTCGAGGGCAATCCTGTATCTAGTTCAAATACCCTAGTCCACCTGTTTACTGTAGGGCTCATCCCATCCACTGCCCAACAGGTAATCCATCTGCTCTCAGCGAGAATGATTGACTTAAAGCATCATCTGAAATACATGTTGAACTTCCCCCTGACTTACATGAAACAACTGTCTCTGGTCTGGCTGTAGTCCCCAATATTGCCTCCGTAAGCACTCACATTTCTTCTCCTTACAGATTCCACCAGACCACCCGTGACCCATTGCATAGCCGTGATAATATTGTACACTCTTTCCCCCATGAATCTCACTTATTAATCCAGGAACACATAGTAAAGCATGAGAATACCGCACCTAGGACCAGGTCAGGTCCCCCAGATGGTTATCATTACTCGATACAGGATTTGCAGGACAATAGTGATGACAACCCCTCTCCCCCCAAGCAACCTCACCTGTTAAACCAACCTCTGATAACCAAACTCTCAAATATGTCAGTGGACAGGGCTGTCCATCCAACCACCAGGGTACGACTTATCTCATGGAATGTGGCAGGTCTGAGATCTATCCTCCCCCTCCTGTCCTTTACCTCCTTCATTGAGGAACACAACATATGTCTTCTTCAAGAGACATGGTCAACCGACCCACTGTTTTGAACTGGCTATTCCAACTTTTACATTCCTGCTCTGCCCAGTACCAGGGGCAGGCCCTCCGGGGGTCTATCCATTTGGACTAGAACATCACTAAACTGCCATATGCCACAGATATCTATTGATTCCCCTGACCTGCTAGGTCTCCGTCTATCATTTGGGGCTGATGCAGTTGTGAGTATTTTTAACATCTATACCAGAGGGGTTAGGGGGGTCGGGTTTCCAAAACCCTCTGCATCTGGAGACATTTTTGAAAAACTGTCCCCGGCATTACAAAATTATTGTGGTAGCCAACTTTAACATCACATTTGAACCTCTTGACTGGGATGATCTTGGGTCCACCCACGAGGAGGATCAGGTATGGTCTATCCCTGCCCTGGATATCCCGCCCATTAAAAGGTGGTCACAAGTTGCTGTTCAAGTAAAATCATTGACTGTAAAATTTGGACTTAGGGCACTCAATGGCAGGACCAAATCAGACGTAAAGGGTTGTCACACGTATGACAAAGTCAACCACACCAGTAGAATTGATTTTTGTCTAGTCGACATAACATTATGGCCTTCAGCCATTGACATGATGGTTATTGAGAGATCTGAAAGTGACCATATTCCTCTCTCAGTACATTTTTCAGCTTTGTGCAACCACCTGTCCATGATCAACACCTCAGTTGAAGCACCAAAGGGAATCAGTCTGGTTAATGACAAACGCCACCTAAAGTGGAACCAGGCTCTGGCTTGACCTACACTCATCGAAGCTGCTAACAACACCTTGAGGACCACATTGACAGGCTTAGAGGTGGGCTTCGCAATCCCAAACGAGGAAATAAGCTTAACTCACACCTCATGTTTTAAGGGTATTGCGGCCCTCTTCTTGGCTGACATAAGCTCTGATAGTAAGAAGCTCAAGGGTAGACATCACTGGTTTAACAAAGAGTGACGTTCGTAAAACAAGCATTTAATCCAAGCTCTCAAATCTAAGGATGTAAATGCAAATAGCTCAGCCAGAAAGTCTTACAAATCAGCTATCGACAAAGCTAAACATGAACAAGACGACAAGTGGTGGGCTGCACTTAGTGACGCTGCACAAGAGAGGAACTGCAGCACATTTTGGTCCCTTGCAGCGGCAGCCCTGCAAACAGTAAATTGAACATTACAACTAATATTGCACCAAAGGACTGGGTAGACCACATTAGTGGGTTGTACTCTTACAACCATGATAGTTCTACCTCTTGACATGAGGACACTTGCTCAAATATTACCATAACACCAACCCCTCCAGTGTTGCAACTATTTTTCCAAGCGGACATAGCATATTCTTTAGGTTCTCTAAAGCGTGGAAGGGCACCTGGTGTGGATGGTGTTCCAGCAGACCTATTTTTAAACGATATAGCAATCTGATCAAGAGATATCACCATCATAGCGAGTGCAATAGCATCTGGGGTGCCAATCCCTGAGTCTTGGAAGGGGGCCATTGTTGTCCCTATTTTCAAAAAGGGCGACAGAAGCCTCCCCCGTAATTATGGGGCCAATTAGCTTAATAGACTATGTGCAGAAAGTGTTCTGTCATTGCCTTCTGGGCAAGATTCAAGACAGGATAACAGAATGCGACATCCTTAGTCCCCTCCAGGCAGGTTTTCGGGAAAAAAATATCTACCATTGAGCAAGCCCTTAGGTTTATGCTCTTATACTGGAAAACAGTCTTTATTGGTAAAGAGAACCTGTATGTTGCTTTTGTGGACTTGAAATCCGCATTCGATTTAGTATCCCGTAACAAGTTGTGGGAAATTCTTTCCCTAATGGTAATCCCTGAGCACATTCTTGTATTACTAACTCGGCTCCATGAGGGTAACTATGCATGTGTCAGGCGGGACGATAGGGGGCAGCTAACTGACAGAATTCAGGTATCAAGGGGTGTGCAGCAAGGGTATGTTCTTGCCCCCACCCTGTTCTCCCTGTACCTTCCGGTCTTGCTTTTTGCAGACAACATACTCTTGATATCCAAGATCCCAAGTGGATTACGTAAACTCCTTGTGTGTTTTGAGAAATTGTGCTCCACACGGGGACTTGAAATCAATGCTTCTAAAATGAAATGAATGGCACTTAATCCACACAGATCATTTAGGGGAAAGTTTACTCTTGAGGGAACTCCACTTGAAAAGGTTTGCACTTTTAGTTACCTGGGCATATTGTTAACTGAAAAAATGTCTTGGAAATCACATATTGCAAAGCAAGCACTGAAGTTAAAGCAAACAGCGGGGGTCTTCATAAAGGACTTTAACCTCTCACATACTAAACCAGTACGCCCCGCAATCTGTATATATGAAACCAAGGCAGTAAGTTCAGCCCTCTACGGGGCTTAACTTTGGGCTATGCCAAAGCCCAAGAAATAAAGATTTCTGAAAATAATTTCTTAAGAAATCTAGTGTCCCTCCCGCCAAGTACTCCACTGTTCCCCATTTTTAAAGGCATAGGCATGAAACGCATTGACCACAAATCCCACCTAAGTCCTCTCTTGTATTGGCGGCGTCTTTGGACCACCCCAGAGCTTGCCTCCTTTACTATAGCCCTGCAGGGAATCTTAGAAGCTGACTACTCTCATAGTATTCCCACAGAAGGGGCTACTTTACTCTCCTGGGCTTAAAGAACTCTGGGATTCCCCAACCACTACTTCCTTCCTTTCAAAAAGTGACCTAAAAAAAAATTGTACTGGCATATGGCAGACTCTGAAGACATGAGGGTTGCTCTTCACTCTACACTATCATGTGACTTCACCAACCTAAAAGAGACGTGGAAATATGAGGCTTTCTGGGACATAATCACAGTGCCAAGAGAAAGGAAGTTGTACTTCCAGTTCAGTATTGGCACCCTGCCATTAAGACTATTTACTAGTCGCTGGTCACATGACGAAACAACCATCTGCCAAGCTTGTAAAGCAAACATTGAAAACCTCCCTCACGTCCAATTTGTCTGCCCTGCATACACTACCTCACGCAGGAAATGGCTGGCCCCAGTTTGTAGACTGCTGGGAGTTCGCAGGTCTGAATTAGCTCTCCCAATTCTTAGATCAGACACTCGCCCTATGCTTGTGATTGATGTTGCCAAATTCCTTGGGGCAAGTTGGATTGTCCGAGGGAAAATTCTAACTGTGTAATGGTTTTAGCAAGAATGTATTAACTCTGGGAGTGTACTTAATTTTATTGAATTTTATTATTTTATCTTCATATGTATTGTATATATTTTATTTAATTCTGTGTAATTATTTATTGTTGCTGTGCTTTTGTGGCTCTTGCAGCCGAAATAACGTTCTTTTGACTGACTGACTGAAATAACATACCCCAAACTACAAGTCCGATAACACTTTATAATGTGTCACTTGCAGATACACCACTGATAGCTTCTGGGTGAATTGTTATTGCAATTAGTTCTTCTATCTCAGTAAGTTGAGTTTTAGCACTTGGTCCACCTCCAGTTGCAGTTGCAGTTGCACCCCTTGGCCTTGATGCTAACCTCTCCTTTGTTCATAATTGGAGGTCACACCACCTATTTCTTACTTCTTCTGTGGTATGGTTTATAACTTCAGCTGCATTTATGTGATCCCTATTTTGTTCCGCAAATTTTTTTTTGTAGATTGTTTTATAGATTATTTTCAGCCACGCAATCCTCAACTAGTATTAGAATTTCAGCATCGCAAAACATGCACCTTTCTGGCATGCCATTATCCATTCGTATTTGACACTTTTAACACCTACTACTCAAACCTCCTTGCTCGTCTGCTGCAAACACTGACACGCAGCCATATTACTTCCTGGTTTGCTGATGTCATCTTTAATGACCATGGTAACATTCACAATTTGTGACTGCTATTCGTAGTTGGTGACTACAATTCACAATTTTAAATTCAGCTTTATTGATTCCTTTTGTAGAAATACCGAACCACTATGAATTGTTAGCAGTGGTGGGTAACTTTTCATATATTCTAAATAAGAAATTGCAAATTACTAATTGGTATCATTCATATTTTATGATTCCTTATTTGTACATAAGCCTCTTGATATTTTATAGTTCCCTCGTAAAAGTTTCCACTGTAATATCAGCCATGTTTGTTCTGAATAGGGGTGGGTTTAATTGTTGGTACACCAGTGTAATTTGCCATAATTTTAGGCATTTGTTGTAATGAAATGTATGTGCAATGCCCAAGATTATGCCATTACACCACGTGACCTTATGGGATACCACTCGGGTACAAATCATAGCACAGGGGCACAGAAAATAATTAGATTCCTTCAATAATGAGCTGCATTTTCCAAACGTGAGCAGCAATTCTTGTTTAATGCAGGTGCCCAAAATCAACTTGAAAATACATTTTTGAGTTGCACTTTTTACTAGAGTGGACTGTTTCTAAGCTTTTTATTTACAGTAAGTGTTGTAAAGACTGGGGCGCTACATTATACACAGTAACAACTTCATAGGTCATTTTGAATTAGAACTTTGGAGGGAAAGTATCACTCGGTCTGTGTCTTCTATCTCTGCAGCATCCACACCCTTGGACCATTTACTTCTTTGGAAATAATCAAATCAGTACAGTGTAGAAGTCTGCAAAGACTTTATTGTTTTCGGGAAGGCAGGCACCACCATTTTATTCTTCTCTTGCCTTTTTTTCTTTTTGTTTGTTTGTTGCTTGATGACTATGAGTTTGAAGTATGTGGGAATAAAGCTTTTCAGCGATAATGTTTGCACATTTAAACACATTTTTAAATGTACTTTTTTTTTTAATTTGTCCAGACTTGTTAATCATTTTACTGTGTTGGTGTTCTACTGTCTGCCACCTGGCCTGCCCCGCAGTAGGCCTTGACTGTATTTTGTAAGATATTTGTCCTATTCGCACTACTTCTGTGCTATATGTTTTTATTATTTTCGGGGCTTGTGGATAGCCTTTTATTCATGTGACATGTAGGTTACTTTTGTGCTCATGCACCTGTTGGGCTAGGGTCACTGTGGCTCCTGGAGTCAAGGCCCATGTAACCAGACATTTTCTTTGGTTCTTAGCTGCCTTCTCATCCATGTGCTTGCCCACCATTGTGTGTGAGGTTATGTGTGTGTGAGATTTTTTTTGTGTTTTCTTCTGCAAATTTTAAAAAGTATTTTGGTGGGGTAATTGATGGTGGCTGATTTGTTTTGTGCTTGTGAATAAATGTACTAGTCTGTAGTACACAGTTGTTTTTTACTGATTCACTCAATTTTTTCCTACCCACCCTTGCCTCTACGGAGGCCCCATGGGCCCTGGTGGAACACTAACTTAATTGTTACAGCCTCCTGTAGGGACCACATGGGTTCTGGATGAACACCAATAATGTATTAAATAATTTCTTCAGTTAGTGCCTGCCCTTGTCTCCTATAGGACCCCATGGGCCCTAAAGGTACACTAACTACTCATTAATTGATGTATTCCTCTGGGCCTGGATGAACAGGAACTATTTAATGCTTAATTTATGTGAAACTGTACTGCCTCCTCTGCTACCACAGGGGCCCCATGGAGCGAAGAAGGAGACCAACTATTCCTTAATTTATTTGATTTTTGAATGCATCCTATTAGGGGTCCATAGACCCTGGAGGGATACCTAGTAATCTTTTCAACTATAATTGGTAAACAATGCTTAAGCATTTGTGAAGGTGAAGACTGGTATTATATTGACTACATTTTCCAAGTATCACTGCCTGATGCTTATTTAGAGATGCCTGCAGGTGCATGAGATGTCATGCACTGTACTGAGATTGAAAGAAGTCGGAGAACTAGCCTACAATGATACCAGAGTTCTCTGCTAAGTGCTACTGCTCATGATGATGAGTGCCAACTAAAGCAACAGGAACTGCTGCTTTCCATAGATGATACCAATGTATTGTTGCTAATTGTTTTTGAATGGTGTTCATGGAGCTTAGCAGAAGGTGGCCCTCTTTATCGAGGTGAACCTTTGCCTCCCCTTCTGTCTTCTTACTATAACAATATTTTGACATCTTCTCTCTTACCTCCCTCTTTCTATAACATTAGAACATTATCTTGATTTCCCTCTCTAACTGATCATTTTGACTCAATTCAGGTTGAAGAATGAGGTGAGTGGTCATCAAAGCACGTTGACACAGCCACCTCTTTCTCCAGCTCATGCACATCCTCAGAATTTCCACTAACAGTATTTACCAGAGCTGTGGGTTTGGTAGTTCATAGATGCAATATTGCCAAGCAAATATGAGTTTTGGCTTTGGACAATGGGAATAACACATAATGCTGTTATTCAACAAATGCTGAACAATTTGCTTATTCACATTTCACAGGTTTTTACCTGAAAAATGTAGGCGAATCTGACCAGGCTGCTTTCACCCTTTGCTTTTAATACTGATTCACCCAGTAACTCCTGTTGCCTGCTGAATCAGTCTTCATAACCAACATGTAATGAGAAGCTAAATATTCATGCACCTAGATCAATGGAAATTAGTGAAAAATTCAGGGTGGGCCAGCATGTCAGTATCAGGTGACTTTAACAACTTTCCCACATTCAGAATCAATGTCATCAATGTGCCTGGTTCTGGCAGTGGTGTATATAGGTCAAAATAATGAATCACTAGCAAAACCTCTTAAAACATTTGCTGAACTAATATTAAAGTATTGGTTTTGTATAGTGTTAGTTAGCCCAATATAGTCATAGATTCAAAAAGTGCGAGACTACAGGAATGTTTTGCAGCCCGGCATGTTTTTATAGATGTGTGGCAATTTATGGAATTATCTAGAGTACCAATCGGTGCTAAATCATATATCCAATTAGAATTCTAAAGTTCCATAAACAATGGCACCTCATTGCTACGCAAACTACAACTTGTTTGGATGTTCACTATGAAGTGTTTGTGTTCATTTTAAATCTGCTTCTGCAAAAAATTACCCATATTCATTACTACACAAAGACCCCCCCCCCCACCCAGGAGGGAGGCACAATCATGGTGCATAGCTATTCCTGTGTCATATGTCTTATATAAGTGAATTATGCACACTTTAAGAATTTTAACTTCAAGACTCTTAAATATAGCATTCATCAAAGCATAACCTTTAAAACACTAATTTAATTTTAAAGAAGTTGTAAAACAAAATGCTGACACACTGTACAATCTGTTTCTGATTAATAAGGCAATTCTACTTGAAACTGCTAACTGCTTCAAGTTATTTCAAAATGCCTGAGGTTTTCCCACAACTGAGAGTTAGCTGATGTACAAGGCAATTTTCCAGTTGAAAAGGTCAAATTGTGAGCCTTTGCGATCATGGCATTTTTAAATGTATAAAACTCAAATTGTGATTCTGTAACATTACCAAATTACATTGTAGGTTTACAAGTACACATCAAATCAGTATTTGGAAGGGACCACTTTCCCTTTGGGAATGTAGACAAAAACATGTTTAGAAGCTGACAGTGGCCCCTGGAACCACTGACGACCTCTAAAAAATGGTTCATTTTTTAAAACAGTGCCCCTTTCCTTTTAGAAAATTAGCTGATTTGAAAAAACGAAAAATACATACTTTATTTGAAGCAACATTGGGCATGGTGGTCTGCTGACCCCAGAAGGCCACCATGCCTGTGACTCTAGCTAATTGTAGTGGATTGCAATTTCTCACATACCTAATGCATAGTAATGAGGTACGGTGAATAGGGACACACTATGGTTCAATATTTTGTGAACAAACCTATATATTCATAGGTTGGTTGGCAAAAAAGCAATATATTTGGTAGAAGTCAATGTGCAAATTGTGACCTCTTCTACTGAATGCATTTTAATACATCACAAATAATAAAATGTCATATGATCAAATGTCAGAATTTTAATGACAAGAATATTGTGATGAAATAACATCAGAGAGAAATATATCATAGAAACATATTGACTTTGTATGTTCACAATTTAACGTGCAGAAATACATCAACAACAAAATATTGAGATTAAAAACTAGAGAAAGTATTATATTATCTTCTATAGTATTATCTATTAGAAAATAATTAGTATTCAAACTTAATAATACACTTTGCCCAAATATCTATTTAAAAACATAATGTAAAATATATTTTAAAAATGAAAATGCTACAATGATTTAAACAGATTACCCAAGCTTGGAATGCATGTGCACTTATTTAATTTTTATTTTATTATTTTAAGAAATCTGTATATTCACCAATAATACAAATCAATTCATAATTTTAAAAATTATAACAATGAAACATTTAAATATTTTTTACAAATAATTAAATAAAAATCTGTTTAAAAAAAAAGATAATTTTTTTTAGCATAACTTAATTTCCCTTATAATACAAATTACATTACAAATTTTTATTAACTATACATAATTTGAAAATGCTCTACAATATACCTGCATTAAGCTACAATATTTTTTCATAGACTCCCAACGAAATGTGTGGTTATAGAAGACATTGTAGAAAGAAAAATAAAATATACTGTTTGCAAAAGAAAGACTCACTATATTCTATTTTGAATCCTACATGTAAATTAAAAAATATATCATAATCATGTTGCATAATTAACTACCCATATAACTAAAGAAATTCTTAATCTATTAAATATAAAATTTATAATGTATGGACACAGACAAAAGACTTACTAGCGGGGTAGTTTAATCTTCAGAAAAAATCACTGTATTGCCCAAGAGGGCTGAAATGTGCTGTAGTGAAATTATATAATGAAGCTAGCTATAGATTCAGAGGTATTCATTACTTGTTTGAGTATAAATACTAACAATATATTACTATCCCAATATTACTTAAGAAAATGATATGAGAAAAGTCACACTGATATTCAGCTAGCTTGACAGTATTTTAGTGAATGTGGTTGCAACCGATTAGCATTAATGGATAATTGTGCTAAAACAGTTAATATTAACAAGTAATTAAGGGGGTCATTCAGACCCAGGCGGGCGGCGGGAGCCGCCCGCCTGGAGGGAACCGCCATATGGCCGCTCCGCGGTCGAAAGACCGAGGAGGCCATTCTGGCTTTCCCGCTGGGCTGGCGGGCGACCGCCAGAAGGCCGCCCGCCAGCCCAGCGGGAAACCCCTTCCCACGAGGAAGCCGGCTCCGAATGGAGCCGGCGGAGTGGGAAGGTGCGACGGGTGCAGTTGCACCCGTCGCGAATTCCAGTGTCTGCTGAGCAGACACTGGAATTCAAAGTGGGGCCCTCTTACGGGGGCCCACGACACCCCTCACCGCCATCCTGTTCTTGGCGGTCGGAACCGCCAGGAACAGGATGGCGGTGAGGGGGTCGGAATCCCCCATGGCGGCGCAGCAAGCTGCGCCGCCATGGGGGATTCCCAGGGCAGCAGAAAACCGGCAGGAGATCGCCGGTTTTCCTTGTCTGACCGCGCCCAAGCCGCCGCGGTCAGAATGCCCTGCGGGGCACCGCCAGCCTGTTGGCGGTACTCCCGCATCCCCGGCCCCGGCGGTCCATGACCGCCGGGGTCGGAATGACCCCCTAAGTCTACGAACGTAAGCCCATTCAACATCCATTTCTGCACATGTGGAGTCCTGCAAACAGAAACAAAACAATGTGATTATCAAAAGTAAATAAAACATATGCAGGAGAATTTGCAGTGTCAGGGATGCCTATGGAGTTCTATATTCATAGATGCACAAACAATTGCGATTCACACCATTAGAGTACAAGTTTCCAGGTAACTGATAAAGTTCAAATGCAGACATCCTTAGAACAATATTATCTCCCCAAGACGTTTTCAATATCAGATCTATGCCAAATATTTAAAGTCTTGTTACTGTCCATTATCAGTGTCAGCAAAGTATTTGGCTGTACTGTGGTTCATGTGTCTATTATTGAACTATTAACTGCTTCAATGAGATCAAGGAATATTTTCTTTATCAGAAAAAGTGTGCTGTCAGCATATCTTTTGTACATTTACGGCCTGATTATGAGTTCGGTGGATGGTTTTGCCCGTCCGCCAAACGTCCAGTGGGGAGGTTGCTGCCATAGTGGCTACCTCACCGCCGGGCCCATTACAAGTTTCCCACTAGGTCAGGGGGTGGAAACCTGCGTTTCCGCCCACTGGCCTAGCGGAAAACACCCTACAGTAATCAAGCGCCGGAAATGCTGTAAAATGCAGGGTGCACCAGCACCCTCGCAAGGTTTATTGACTGCAAAGCAGACAGTGAACATTGCAATGGTGCTCGCCAGAAGGGCCCCTGCACTGCCGATGCCAAGTGCATAGGCGGCGAATGGGCCCCCCTCAGGCCCCTGCACCCGGTTTCCGCCAGCTTTTTCATGACGGTTTTACAGACATGGAATCGCTGGCATAGAATGAGGTCGTAATCTCCAGCGCTGCCCTGGCGGATTAGGACCGCCACAACTGCCAGACCACCAGACTGCCGGGATAACAAATCATGGCAGTGCTGGCGGTCCGACCGCGGCATGAGCACCGTCGTCATAATGTGGCACTCAGAAGACGGGGGGCAGACTCATAATGAGCACCTTAATGACATGGAAGACAGGGGGTGCTAGACCTCATTCGCAATAACCGGGATCTTTTGTCACTAGGGTTTGTTGTAGTTGGACTCTTGCTCCTAGGCAAGACTGCTTGTTTAGAGACAGCACTTTTGTTTGTAGGTGACTAGGCCAATCCTACAACAAGTCACAACTGTTGGCCCAGCCCTCCCAGCTCACAGGCAGTACCTCACCAAAAATCCAAACAGTAAAAGGTGATTTCTGGCAGCCGTACACATGGACACTAGAACGCGACATCTGAGGGGAGTAGTGTTGGAACGAAAGTTACCCTTTTCTCAAGTTAGCAGTAACTCTCAGTCACACACAGGCAATGAAGGAGATGCAGGAAAGATTTCAATATATTTATTAAAAAGACTGCACTCTACAATACAATTCATGAGCTGCAATGATTAGGATAACAAAAAATTAAATAAACATTATTGTCAATATGAGAGCCGTGAATACAACGACCATAAAACATAAACATAAAATGTAAAATCCCTAGCATTGAGAACCTAATCTCTAACCTAAAGAGAGCTAGGTGTGATAAACCTAATCTGCCGGTACCATGTACATGAGAAGCATGCCCCAACCCTTTTTACCTTGAAATGGGGTCCCTAGGTCAGACTCCGTGGTGACACGAAGGCTAGGTCTGCATCAAGGCGACATGCAGCATAGATGGTGTCGATAGCACCTGGTAGGAATCCCTCTGATAACCTCGTCTTTTGAGATGTATTTATACAGATCTTGTAGGACCCCTGACGCAAGTATGCTCCCAAACAATGAATAAGGGTCAGGCTTGTGGAAGCTATTATGTATACATTTTCCACCAAAGTACATTATGTTCCTGTCATACGTAAGTGGGAAATGGGCCTGATGTCAATACCTATGTACATCACTTTATTTGGACACTGATAGTTACGCCTTCACAGAGTGGCACTGATAACAAAAGTCAAAACATTGCTCTAACTCTAAACAGAGGTACCCATCTTAAAAGAAGTAATAAAATAAATAGGCTAAGACAGAGCAGGCTAAGTAGGTTAAAAGCCTGAAAGCCAGAAGGGTAAGCCAAACTCCTGATCCACTACAGGTTCTAGGGTTCACAAATTACAGAGCCTTTAATCCGGTTAGCGAGACCATGGGGTACTCAGAGCCGGTGCTGTGTGATAGAAACTGCAAAAATAAGGTGATGAATGGTATTCTTGAATTAATCTTAGCCACTGGCAATCACTTGGGTCGCATCCCAATCCATCGTGTTTGCCTACCATGCCACCTCAGTTTGCACCCAGGCTTATGAAAATTATCCTTGACCGTGCTCCAAGAGGAACAGTCCAGCCTGAACTGCAAGCCAGGTCCTCCCTGAACCCGCATGCAAGCAACCTAGGACCAGTTTTGCCCTTATTATGAGCTGTACAGCCAGGTAAAGCTTGATTCAAGTGGCACATTGAGCACAGGACCCATGTCTGGGCATACCCGTCACACTTAGGTCATCAACTGCAGCAACAAAGTAATAAATGGAATGCTTAAACTAAAATCAGCCACTGGCAATCATTCTGGCCTCACCCCAATCCATCATTTTTCACCCACCATGCCACAGTAAAGCAGTCTTAAAGCTGCTCCAATGAGAACAGTCCAGCCAACAATTGCCAAGCTAGCTACTCCATGAACGTGAATACAAAAAACCTATGACTAGTTTCACCCTTATTATGGGCTCTTCCGCCAGGTATAGCTTGATTGCAGTGGCAGAGTGAACCCAGGACCCACTTCTGGGCATAAACATCACGCTGGATACCAGTGGGATAGAAACTCAGTCCTGAGAAATCCAATAACACTATGCACAAATTGACAGAGACATACTTACTGTAATGCCTTCTAAGGGGACTCACAACCAACAGGGGTCACACATTAAAGAAATGTTCCAGAGACCAGGAGACCTCTTATGTGTACACTGACTGCCCAGGGCTGTGGACACTTCTAAGGTCTATGTACCACCAAACCCAGAACCCTAACACCACAATAACCTTGTGAACTTACCACAACATTGAGGATACATCTAATAAAAAAGTTACAACAGTCAAAATGGGGAGCACCCTGTCTTCCATTCCAGCATTTGTGACCCCAAGGCATCATGGTAAATGCAGTCATAAAAAAGTTAGGCCTACTGTCTTTTTATGGATGATTAAAAAGGCAGAATTGTAAGGTAATTTCACTGTGCAATCAAAATTAAAATATTTCATGAAGTCATGTGCTTTCAGTGACATTCAACAACACCTGCATTGATTCACTGTTAATACTGTTACTGTCAAAAAGATTTTAGTGTTCTTCCACCAAAGCAGCCACAGGACTTCGAAACAAAGGATGTTGCCCCACATAAGCATAATACTGAACATCACAGCTTTAAACTTGCCTAAAACCTGGTAAATTTTCCCAGTAGAGTATATAGGTCAAAATGAATGAACCATTAGCAAAATCTCTTAAAACATTTGCTGAACTAAAATAAAAGTATTGGTTTTGTCTAGTGTTAGTTAGCCCAGTATGGTCATAGATAAAAAAAGATCTCAGACTGCAGGAAGTTTTTGCAGCCCTGCATGTTTTTGTAGATGTGTGGCAGTTTATGCAATTGTCTAGAGTACCAGTTGGTACCAAAGCATATATCAACTTAAAATTCCAAAGTTGGGTAAACAATGGCACCTAATTTCTAAGCAAACTACAACTTGTTTGGATGTTCAATATAATGGCAAATTCCCCAGTGGTCATGAATTCTACTACTCACCCATGACCCTTAGAGGGTGAATATTCACTCAGTGGATACTGGCCTACAGTTTGCTCTCTGACACAGTTGGAGGATTGTCTCCTTTTAAAGAAATTCACCCCCTTGGTGCAAAGGTTTTAATTTTTTTTACTGCCACTTCCAATCATCTTGTTGAGAAGGGTGAGGGCACTCTACAGACCTCAGGGTCCCAGCAGGCTCATGACACACTCCTGACACATTTCTATGTGTGCTGGTAGTGCAGCCAATGGCCTTCGTTTTGCTACTGCTCACAGTCAGTGAAGACAAGTAGATCACACAGGGTTATCCTAGCTCTACTCAAATATTGGTACAGGAAGACGAGGAAGCATCAAGTACCACTGGCAAGTCTTTGGCCTCCCCAGGGCTTTTCAGTGAGCAGCACAGCAGTGGTCTAGAGACAATGGGACTGATTACAACTTTGGCGGAGGGGGTTAATCCGTCCCATATGTGACGGATATCCCACCCACCGTATTACAAGTTCCATAGGACATAATGGACTCGTAATACAGCGGGTGGGATATCCGTCACATTTGGGATGGATTAACCCCTCCGCCAAAGTTGTAATCAGGCCCAATATGTTTTCAGAATTGTGGTCTAGTCATTCTACCAATCCACATTGACCCTTGAGGTCCTAGCTGTCACCAGGAGAGGTAAAAATCTACAACGGGGAGTACCCTGCTAGAAAGCATTTTCTGAAGGGTACTGGCACTCCCAGGGGGCTATTGAAGGAAATGCAGTGTGCGGTAAGGTTTGTCTCTGCCCCGGCTTTGGGGACACACCAAACAGCTTCTTCATAAGTATAACAGACTAATGCAGTTTTCTCTGGCCCCGTTGGGCTAAGTTAGATAGACTTTCTGTATTTTGCTTATGGTGGCACAGTCTAACCACCAGAATTGCTAATATTAAGCCTTCTGCCCACTAACTCTCTGGTGATTTACAAGAACTGACAGCTAACTGCTCTCTGTTGAAGAGCTAAGGGCCTGACCTCCTGCCACTGCTCCTCACTGCATGCATGTAAGGCTCCTTAGCAGCACTAAGAGAACCTGATACACTGTCTGGGCTCCCAGGACCTCTCCTTGGCCCAGGGTATTCAATAGAAGCACCTCATGGCCCTCAAGGCATACAATACTCCATACCTGCATTCCCAAGGACCCACAGTCTTCTGGCCACTTGCATGGTGTCTGTAGGCCTGTTTTACAAAAGTAAACTAACACTTACCTGACCAATCTGTTTATGTGTGGAGACTCTGCACTCGTGAAGATACTACTATAAAACCCTTTGTGAAAAGTAAGCAATTGGCAACCTGCACAAATTTATAAGTTTGTGAATTAGGCCCCCTTAGTGTCTAACAGGATTCTGGGGATACATCTTAAGGAATCACACGACTAGTCAACAGAGGTTCCTTGGAACCCTCTCTTCCAGGGTACTCCAGCAAAACCAACTTTGTACTGCCACCCAGAGGGTGTCGAGAGTCCATTGCCACTAGCCCTGGAGATGCAGATCTACAGAGTCCAAGTCAGTATATGCAGGGTGTGGGGATGCCATTGCTACTAGCCCATGCAATATGGGTTCACAGAATAACTGCATGTCAGGGTTCCACCACTCCAGACAGGGGTTTATCCACGAAAGGGCCTATTGGTCCTTGATTTCTGTAGATTCCAGTGCTTCTCTTGACGTCTCTAGGATGAGCAGGAATTTTTACTTTGGGATGGAAAATTCCAGAAAATAGGAGGCTCATCTCAATCCAAGCATGACAAGCCATTGTTCCAACCCATCCCAACCCCCTTGTACAGCACCTTGGGACTTTTGAATGGGTGACTTCATGTGGTCAGAGGACAAAGCTCTATCATAACTTTACTTTTTAACATGAATAAAATACATGATAGTCCACAGAAGTTGGTTGTGTTCATCTTAACTGCATTTCTCTAGAAAGAAAAAAAACCTACGAACATCAGCAATAGGAAAAATTAAAACAGATTTACTATGGGCAGGTTTCAGTGCAGCACAGTAATGCAAAAGCTCTGTGGTGTGACCTTGCCAAGAATTTGCTCTGTGCTGACTTTATCAATCCTTATAGAAGGGATGCTGATCAAATGATAATCACCATGTTAGCTCTGAAATAGTGTCAAACAGGCTACTACATTGGTGGTCATTACAACCCTGGTGGTCGGTGTTAAAGCGGCGGTAAGACCGCCAACAGGCCAGCGGTAAAAAAAATGGAATTACGACCGTGGAGGAAACCGCCAACAAAGACAGCCACTTTAACACTCCGACCGCCACGGCGGTACAAACAAACAGTGCGGCGGTCACCACCAATAGACAGGCGGAGGACAATGTACCGCCCACAGTATCACAACCCACTATTCCGCCACCTTTTCTGGGGCGGATTCACCGCAAATAAAAACACGGCGGAAACAGGACTTCGAAGGGGAAACGCTCACCTCTACACACCCCACGAGTAACCAGGATGCCATGGAACCAGAGCTTCACATTTTCCCAGCCTTTATCTTCTTGCTCCTCTACCAGGAGCACGAACGCCGGTGGCGAAGACCACAGTGAGTACTGTACCTATGACACAGGGGAGGGGGGAGGGAAAAAACAGGGACACACACATGCAACACGCAACACCCCCACCCCCACATTCACCCACGACAACACACACACTAATACATATTGATACATCACACTTACACCCCCACCCTCCCGGAAGAATGCAAAGACAAAAGGAAATGAGTGTAACCATTGTTATCTATTAAAATCCAGTACGCAAAAATATATATACACTATTAACAAATATATACAGCAAGAACAGAAGGCCAGGTATTGCTCCATTTAAGTCCGTGGAACACTGGGCCCACACTGCATGGTCGAGGCCCACACAAGGTACCCGAACATTACGGAGAGAACACTGCAGGGGCATCAGATAGAAATAAAACAGGCACCTCAGGGGGAAGAGAAAGGGGGGGCACCTCAGCCGGATGAGTGCACGACGCCAAATCCACGAGGGGGCCACATGCCCACTGTCCAATCCTGGGGAGTGCAAAGCCACAGACTCTCAAGTCTCTACAGTGGGTGGTTTGCCCACTGTTCAATCCTGGGGAGTGCAAAGCCACAGTCTCTCAAGTGGATAACAGTCTCCACTGGTTCTGGAGGGGGCTTTGTGCCCAGAGTGGTGCTGGCGGTCCTGTCTGGGCCAGCAGGGCTGGTGCTGGCGGTCCTGTCTGGGCCAGCGGGGCTGGAGCTGGCGGTCGCCTCATACCCAGCGGGGCTGGTGCTGGCGGTCCTGTCTGGCCCAGCAGGGCTGGTGCTGGCGGACCTGTCTGGGCCAGCGGGGCTGGTGCTGGTGGTTCTGTCTGGGCCAGCAGGCTGGTGCTGGCGGTCCTGTCTGGGCCAGCGGGGCTGGTGCTGGCGGTCGCCTCCTGGGCAGCGGGGCTGATGGCGGTCGCCTCCTGGGCAGCGGGCTGATGGCAGTTGCCTCTTGGGCAGCGGGCTGGTGCTGGCGGTCACCTCCTGGGCAGCGGGGCTGATGGCAGTCGCCTCTTGGGCAGCGGGGCTGATGGCGGTCGCCTCCTGGGCAGCGGGGCTCATGGCGGTCTCCTCCTGGGCAGTTGGGGCTGATGGCGGTCGCCTCCTGGGCAGCGGGGCTGATGACGGTCTTCTCCGCCGTGTCGACCTTCCCAGACTTGCCGGGTTTCTTGTGCCCCTTCCCCACCTTCGAAGGTGTCGCAGCAGACTCCACACTCCCACCTGTACCCCTGGGAGCGGCTTTGGTGGCTGGTGTCTTCCCCCTCTCCTGCCGGGCTTTGGCCAACTTTTGATGCTTCACAGGTGGGGGACTGTCTGTGCTGTGGCTCCTTGCCACACTGGCTGCCCTACTGCCTGATGCACTCCAGAATCCGGTGACTACTGGCACCACTGATCCCGCCAATGTCGTGGCTGAGGTGCTAGGTTGGGACCTGGAGAGTCGCGCCCTAGGAGACTGACGGGGAGGTGAGGGAAATGGGTCAAGGGTGGACAGGAAAAGTTTCTTGGGAACACTGGGACGGGTAGCTGGAGGGGGTTTGGGAGTGGAGGAGGAGGATGTGGTTGTAGGAGGTATACGTTTGGTGACTTTGGGTGAAGGTGCATGTGCTGGAGGCTGTCGTGAGGTGGATGGCTGTTGGGTGGGTGTGTGACTGTGTTTGTGTAGTTTGGGAGGAGGGCTCACAGTCACACTGGGAGAGGAAACAGGGGATGTGTGAATGGTAGTGGGGGTGATGAGTGCACGTGAGCGGTGTGTGGTGATGGGCGTGCTGGTGATGGATGTAGTGGCTGAAGATGTAGTGCATGCAGGTGTGAGTGTAGACGAGACTGGGAGGGAGGAGGGAGACGAGGAGGAGGGGGACACAGTGGAGGCAGTGGATGTTGGTATGTCTGCATGTGTGTGATGTTTGCATGAGTGCCTGTGGGATGTGTGGTGCTTATGTTTGCCTGAGCTTCCTTTGTGTGTTGGGGTGTGTGCATGCTGGTCTGATGGTGTGCTTGGGGAAGGCTGAGGTACAGGGCTGTGGGTCTGTGTGGAGGAAGTTGGAGGGGGGAGGCCAGAGACAGGGACAATGGCTGCCATCAGTGCTGAGGCCAGAGTCTGAAAAGCTCGCTGAAGGGCTGCCTGACCAAAATGAATACCCTCCAGGAATTCATTGGTTTGTTGCAACTGCCTCTCTACACCCTGGATGGTATTCAAAATGGAAGACTGCCCAACAGTGAGGGACCTGAGGAGGTCAATGGCCTCCTCACTGAGGGCAGCAGGGCTGACTGGGGCAGGGCCTGAGGTGACTGGGGCGAAGGAGATGCCCACCCTCCTGGGTGAGCGGGTACGGGACAAAGGCTGAGGGGCTGCTGGGAGGGCGGCGCTGGAAGGGGGGGTGGCGGCTGTACCTGTAGATGGGGGGGGCACAGATGGGCCCGCCACCACAAGGGAGCTCCCATCAGAGGACGAGTCCGTATCAGTGGTGTCAGCTCCTGTCCCTGCCGTGGAGCTCCCCTCGCCCTCCGTCCCACTGGTGAAATCAGACTCCGTAGTGTTGCCCTCCAGGGCCATGTGGGATGCAGCTCCCTCCTGCTCCGGTGCCACTGCTCCTCCGCCTGATGATGCTATTACACACAAGAACAGGGAGATCACAAAAAGGGGGGGATGACAGAAGAAAGACATGTTGAGTGCATGCAGTACCGCTACCTTTGGCGGAAACGACAGACACAGAAGCCCCTTGCACTACGTCGTGCACTTGGGGTCCACAATTCAATCCCTGGGACATGGCCTACAAGGCTATGGCCGACATCTGCACACATGGATGTCACAGGAGCCTGACTAGGTGTAGTTGGCACTGTACCCAGGTGGGGTGGGGTGCCACAGGGCCTGCCTGAAAAAGGGGACCTAACTAGCACACTCACCGTGGCCTAGGGGAACCCACAGCCCACCTCCCCCACCCAGACACCTCCACTCCGCGCTGAATCAGCATAATGAGAGTGTACTCACCCCCGTGTTGCTGCTGTGATGCCCTCAAGCGCCCATCCAACTCCGGGTACGCCACTGCCAGGATCCTGAACATCAGGGGGGTCATGGTGCGACGGGCACCCCTCCCACATTGGGAGGACATCCCCAGCTGGGCCTCCACGTCTTCTTGCTCCAGCGTCAAATGTCCTCCCATCTCTTACGGCAGTGGGTGCTCTGTCTGTGATAGACCCCCAGGGTCCGGACGTCCTTGGCGATGGCACGCCAAATATCTTTCTTCTGGTGGGCGCTGACCTACAGGAATTGTACAGGGGAAAAAGAGAAGTTATTACCAACTGCACCGTCACAGTCATTGGCCCGCATCCCTACCCTTGCCATGTGGCACATGCACTCACTGTTGTTTCATGCACGCCTCATTCTCCCCTCCCCCTATCTTTCATCCACCCCACTTCACACAGGCATAGCCCATACAGCATGCTCCCAGTGTACTTACCTGTTTGTCTGGAGGACCGTAGAGTGGTGTGTACTGGGGGAGGACCCCATCCACGAGTTTCTCCAACTCCTCCGATGTGAAGGGAGGGGCCCTTTCCCCAGTCGCACGAGCCATTGTCTCTTCCAGACTGAGGTCACAGCAGCACTTGCAGTGTAGGTCCTCTCTTGTCGAAGATCAGGTATCGAGTGATTGAACAGATAGAAAATGGAGCCCACATGGCTCTATTTTTAACTGCATCACACATAACTAGGCCTTGCCTCAACACTCATACATGCTAATTTCGGATAATGAATCGTGTTCTCTGTAAACTGTGGGTACATACCTCTGAGTTGGTTGACTCTGTGCTCGCTGTTGTCCTTCATAGGCACCGTCCGCTGGGACATGTGAGGAGATGGTGGCATCCTCTGGTGTACAGGCCGCTGGTGGACCTGTCAACAATGGAGGAAAGACATGTAATCATCACCTACAGGCTTGATCGGTCCACAATCCTGGAACTGTGTGCCCAGTTGGAGCCAGACCTGATGTCAGCTTTCCGCCATCCCACAGGAATCCCCCATCAAGTGCAGGTGCTGTCAGTACTCCATTTCCTTGCAAGTGGGTCATTTCAAACAACAGTGGCCATAGCATCAGTGATGTCCCAGCCTATGTTTTCCAACGTGTTGTCCAGAGTGTTGTCTGCCCTGCTGAAACATGCGGAGCTACATCGTTTTCCCTCAGGTGCAGGATTTGCCTACAGTGAAAGGTGACTTCTCTGCCCTGGAACATATCCCCAACATCATAGGTGCAATTGATGGGACACATGTGGCCTTGGTCCCACCGCAGGAGTGAACAGGTGTACAGAAACCGGAAGAGTTATCATTCGATGAATGTGCAGATGGTGTGTTTGGCAGACCAGTACATCTCCCATGTGAATGCCAAATTCCCTGGTTCAGTGCATGACGCTTACATCCTGCGGAATAGAAGCATCCCTTATGTGATAGGGCAACTCCAGAGGAACCGTGTGTGGCTATTAGTTGAGCACCGGGAACCAAATCAGTGGGAATAGTTGTCTGGGTCTGGGGATATCCCTACAGGTTAGTGTGTGTCTAACAGTTGTCCCTCGCCTTTTTCAGGCTTTTTCAGGTGACTCCGGTTACCCCAACCTGTCATGGCTACTGACCCCAGTGAGGAATCCCAGGACAAGGGCAGAGGAATGCTACAATGAGGCCCATGGGTGAACTAGAAGGATTATAGAGAGGACCTTCGGCCTCAGGTGCCTCCATATGACAGGTGGTTCCCTATTCTACTCACCAAAGAAGGTATGCCAGATCATCGTGGCCTGCTGTATGCTTCACAACTTAGCTTTGCGACCACAGGTGCCTTTTCTGCAGGAGGATGGTCCAGATGGAGGTGTTGTGGCAGCTGTGGAGCCTGTGGACAGTGAAGACGAGGAAGCAGATGAAGAGGACATCGACAACAGGAACTCGGTTATCCTGCAATACGTCCAGTAAGACACAGGTAAAAATGCAAACCTGCCTACTACATGTAATTTAACACTACTAACTCTCTACTGTCTGTCCTTTTCACCCAGTGTATGGTCACTGAGTTTTCACTTTCCCTTACGATTTCACAGATGTGGGTCCCACTGTGTGACATCTGCTTTGTTTCCTCATGGACTAGAGCTGTGTGACATAGGTATGTTGACATTACAATTGTAAGAGCATATTGTCACTGTAATTGCTAATACACTATTTCAAAATCACAGACAGACTCCAGATTGTTTGTGCTTTAAGGGTGTTTATTTAAGTGCTCAATACTGAAGGGTGCTGTAAAATGGGGAGGGGTGATGGTGGAGGAATGTCCATGGCAGAGTCCAGGCTATTTGCATAAACCGAGCCAATTCGTATAAGGTGGACATTGATCTTGACTTTGGCATGGATGAAGCACCAGTGGGGATCTGTCCATGTGTTAAGGACAGTGAACGGTAATGCCTTTAGCAAGGGGATTGCGATGCCACATATCCTGGTCGAGCCAGTGTCTGGTGTTGGGGCCATCAGGTAGCTACTGTGGATTGTCCAGCCCACCCAATCACGATGCAACTTTTCAGATTTGAGTTGGGAAAGGTGGGTTTCTTGTACTAGGGTGATGTCTACCTGTCTGGATTGTATGTAGAATAATATTTTTTTTCTTTTGATATTGTGTGTGAGGCCATTGACATTTCAGGAGATTACATTCGGGGGGAGGTTTGTGTGGGACATTAGGGCAATGGTTGGAGCAGGTCTTAAGGATGAGGGGGTCTAAAGCAGAAGGCTAGAGTAGAGGGGTAGGATTAATAAGGTGGGGGAAAGGTCATTTGGAGGTGATCCCTCTGTCACTGAGGGCACAGAAGTGTCTATTACTCCTGGCAGTGTAGGCTGGGGTAGTGGGAAGAGAGGGAGAAGGGAAGGGTGATGTGGTAGGTGGAGCAAAGGGGAGGAAAGGGAAGAGAAGAGCAGGGGAGGAAGAAGGGAAATAATGAGGCGGCTCTGGGGCAAGGAATCAACCCTGTGTCGGGCCAAGAACTTTTAACTGCAGGCCTAAACTGGTGCAGCACATGAGCTGGAGGTCCCCAACAAAAGGTGGATTGAAAAGGACAAATATAATCAATGTAGTGATGGAGCTGGTGGGCGTTTGTGTGGGGGGGGAGCAGGATGGGTCAGAAAGCATTCTGTTGAGTGTATTTTGGGCAAGTACAGATGTGTTATGTTGCGTGTAGGGATCTTTTTACAATACAGTAGCATGGTGGGGAGCGTGTGGACCCTTAACCAGTGTGGTCAGAGGAGTGTCTGTGAATATCAGTGTATCCCAGTAGGCATGTGCAAGGGGTGCATTTCTCCCTATGGGAAAGGAGAGAAGGTTGTGGGGGGCACTGAAATAGTCGACAACAGCTGGAACGGGAACTGGGTCATAACAGTAGTAGCAGTATAATGCAACAGCGTGTATCTCTCTGGTCAGTTCCTACTGCTGTTCTGGCATGGGGCCCGAATCATCCGGGGGGATAGTTGGTCCTGAGGTGGTGCTGGGTGGTCATTGCAGAGGCTTGCATATAGAGGAGCATCCTGGGGGTCTAAATGGGCCCAGCTTGCTGTGTTATGTCCGGACAGATATTGGAGACAGAGTAAACATAAGTGTGAGATGAGATGAGACTCTGTAATAGTGGCACGCAGAAGCAGGGTGCACAGGGAGGGGGCTGGTCCCCATTTGTGTATATGTAGGTGCCTGGTTGTATGATCCCGGGTAGGGGGGCAGGCCCATGATAGCATCTAGGTGCCTAGGTGTATACCGATCCCATATGAAGATATAAAGATTGTTGGAAAATGGGTTATTGGTAAGGGCAGGTAGGTACCTACACTTAGCAATAGGCCACTGACCTCCACTTAGGTCCAGTCAGGTCTCAGTAAATTAAACCTAGCTCATTCCTTGGTAGCTTGACAACGAGCGACAAGGCTTAACTTAGGAGGCAGAGCATAAAGCATTCAAATATCACAAAACAGTCATCAAATAAAACACAAGAAACAGTTTAAAAATCCAAAATCGATTTATAAATATGGGAAATATTTTTAGCTTTAAAATGACACCAAAACAAATAAATTCGGACAAGGGGAACCGGAGATATGAATTTTTAAAGAATTATTATTTTCTAGCGCATAGAAAGACAAAGCGCCAATCTGGTCGTCTGGTCGCACCTCGACTGTGGCAAAGTCAAAGTTTAAGGCCGACTGCGATGGAGCGCGGCTCGGCTTCAGCCGACGGGAGGCCTCGTCAAAAGTTTACCTTAGGACTTAGTTGTTTTTCTGGAGACTTTCTTCAGCGGGACGAACGTGCCAGTCCACTCCGACCTCCTGGAACTCTTCATCGGATACGTGTTGCGTGAGCTCTTCGTGGAGATTTTTACCTTCGGACTTAGTCGTTTTTTCAAGGTGAAAATCCTTTGACCGGGGCAAACCTGAAGCTTGATCTGACGTCCGTGGAGCCCTCTTCGGATACGCTGGCTGGGAGGTCCCGGTCAACTTCCTACGTTCGGACTTAGGGCCAGATGTAGCAACCGGTTTGCATGTCGCAAACCTTCGTATTTGCGACTCACACCGCGATGTAGAATTGCTTTGTGACTGCGAAAGCGGTCGCAAAGCAATTTGCAGTTAACACCCACTTGAAGTGGGTGGTAACTCATTCGCAAACGGGAAGGGGTCTCCATGGGACCCCTTCCCCTTTGTGAATGTCGCTGAAAATATTTTTTCAGAGCAGGCAGTGGTCCAAATGGTTTCATTATTTTTTTGAATTGCAACTCGTTTTCCTTTAAGGAAAACGGGCTGCAATAAAAAAAAAAAATAACTGCTTTATTAAAAAAAGCAGGCACAGACATGGAGGTCTGCTGTCTCAGCAGGCCACCATCCCTGTGAGTGCAGGGACTCGCTATGGGGTCGCAATTTGCGACCCACCTCATTAATATTCATGAGGTGGGTCTTTGCGACCCCATAGCAAGTCGCAGAAGGTGTCTGAGACACCTTTCTGCATACCATTTTGCGAGTTGCAAATTGCGAGTCGGTATGACTCGCAATTTGCAACTCTCAAAATGTTCTGTTGCTACATCTGGCCCCTAGTCTCTTTTTTGGAGATTTTCTTCACCGGGACGAACCTGCAAGTCAGGCCGGGTCGTGGTTGAGGCAAGCCGGCTAGAGTTGCCGCGGCAGGTCGGTCCCTCTATGGTGCTTTTTTCAAAAAGTTCTCCAAACTTCTGGATCTTCTTCTAGATGTTCTTGTAAGGTTCTTTTGAGGTACACAGCTCACCCCAAGGTTTCAGAAGCCCTGAGATACTCGTTGGGAGTGTGAACTACAACTCCCAGAATGCACCTGGCACAAACTCCTTTTTGGCCACTGGACAGTGGTCAGCTGGTTAGTTTCTTCAGGAGTTGGTGCAGGGGACTCTGGTTAGCAAGTTTTCACATGTAGCAAACAGGGAATCCCTCCTTGAGCCAGTTGAAGCCAGGCAAAGTCCTTCTTGTGGTGAAGCCCAAGTGTGCAGCTGGTGCAGTCCTCCAGAGTGCAGGGTCCAGGTGCAGGCCAGGGGTCCAGCAGGGCAGTCCTTCTCCTGTAGCTCTTTTTTGTTGGAATCTGTTGGGGATCTGAGGTGTGAGTGCAGGTCTACCAGTTTTATTCCTGCTCCTGGGTAAAAAGCAGTGGGGGATCCTGGTTCTCCAATCAGGGACAGGGTGATGACCACTTCCTGGGAAGTGCAGCAGAAATCAATCCCAGGGAGCAACATTCCTCAAAAATCCATAATGGCAGAAAGCGATTTTTGGAGGTTGCATCTGGCTGAGCCCACCCACTGGTGTGGCTAAAGTTCCTAAACACACCCCTGTCCTGCCCTCTCCTAATCTAATCAAGGGGGCACCTAATTGTCTGGGTTTGAAGGATGTGAGGGTGTTTCTGGGTTGCCCCAAATGTCCTTCTCTGCCTTTGAAGACCAGTTTGGCAGCCCTCCCCCTTCCTGCTTTCCCATCTGCTGAGGGGAGATCTCCACCCCAGGCACATCTCTTTGTGCTGAGCCAGGCCACTTCACACCTCATCAAGGCAGCCTGGGCAGGCTTCCGGAGGCTGGCCAATCGGAGCACAGCAGCAAAAACACTGCAAGTTGGCAACTTTTCAGGTAAAGTTTAAAACTCTTTAACTGAACAAGTTATATTAAATCCCACAACTGGAAGTTGTGGGAATTATTATAACAATTAATTTGATACCAAACTTCTGTATCTGTTACTTAAGGGGATTTTAAAAATTAAAATAAAGTCTCCCCATTCTAGCCTATGGAGGCCATTCACTACAATGAGGGAAACATGACTTTGGCTGTTTTACCTCACCAGGGCTTATACAACTATTTTATAAGGTCCCTGCTTATAGTTACATGGCACCCAGCCCTAGGGGCACATAGGGCACACCTTAGGGGTGACTTATATGTACAAATAAGGTAGTTTAAGGCTTTGGAACTACTTTTAATTCCAAAGTCGAATTTGCATGTAACTTTAATTTAAAAGCAGCCAGCAAGGCAGCCCTGTCTTTAAAATGACACTGGGTACCTCAGCAGTGCACCTATGGGTGCACTACCGATGCTGGGGGTCCCTAAACCTACATGCCCTACCATATACTAGAGACTTATAGGTAGGTTGACTTAGCCAATTATAATTAGCCTAATTTGCATACTGATTTTACACAGAGCACAGGCCCTGGGACTGGTTAGCAGTACCCAGAGCACCATCAGAGTCAGGAAAACACCAGCCGAAACGGGAAAATGGGGGCAAAAAGTTAGGGGGCCATTGCAATCAGCCATGTTCTCTCACAAAGACACATACAACAAACACTAGCAACCTCATAAGTCTGTACCATGTAAGAGGGCGTGGACATTTGTCCATAATATTAATATAGTGTGACGAAACATTGTGCATAGAACCACACCTCCAATATGAATTACAGAAATAAGACCCAATAGGGTGTCAAGAGGAGAAGGTAAAGGCATCAGAGACCTCCCTTTGCCCCTCATGGGAGGAGCATGAAGGAGAAAGGGGACACCAAGGTCATGCAGTCAATAGCTTTGTGCATGCATTGGGTATATATTTATCCAACCAGTGGCGGGAGACGGAAAGGAGGGACTCTGCTGTGTCAGCGGTCATGGTCTAGTCTAGTCCTGTGACGTGAGCCCTCAGTCCCCGGCAGATGAGGGCTTAAGTGGGGATATGGATTTTATCCCTGCCTTGCTCTTGAGTGAGGGCTGCCACTGCCTAAAGAGTAATGTATCTGCCTTCTTGTGACCTGGGGGTTGCTCCAAGGTTCTGCCACATTTTTGGTTTTGGTTTCCACTGGAGCCCTATTGGCCCCTAGGGGCCAGGGGAGGGGGAGATGTGCCCTGCGAGTGTGGGGTAGCCTGGGAGTCAGAGGTAGAGAGTTCCACCGGCTGGGCTAGTAGGTCATCCATGAATTGGCATAGTACCTGTGGGTCATAAATATCTCCGGATTTGCCATCCTTTATTATCTACATACGTGCAGGTACAAACAGTCCAAATTTAATTTCCAGTTGCCATAGTAGTGGTCTAACAGTCAGGAACACTCTCCGTTTGTCATTGGTGCTACGGGAGAAGTCGGGACCGATATGCGATTCAAAGCCCTCATAATCATATGGTCTACACGGGCAGTGGTCAGTTGCTGTCATACTTGTTCATGACATAGGAAGCAGACTATAATGCGGTGCGGCTTCTCAGCATGGTCATTGTGGTGAGGGCCCATCCTGTGTGCCAGTTGAGTTCCTAAGGAGAGAAGGCCGTGCACGGTGCAGTGTTGGGTGGTTACAGGGGGTTGGCCACAGGCCTTGCAGCCAACCCTCACTGAGCATGGCTGAAGGCTGTGCATTGTGTGGGGTTGGGTGGTTATAGGCAGTGGGACACAGCTGTGGCTAATCCCTGTAATGCACGGCCAAAGGCCATGCGCAGCAGTGGTTAAATTAATGTATAGTAATTAAAATCTGATTACCCTAAAAAAAAATAGAAATTTACTGAAAAAAACACCAGTTACAGGTATGTTATATTTAGGAAATAGAATTAAAAAAACATAGAAATTCACTTAAAAGCCAAAGATTACAGGTACATTATAGTTACATTCTAAATTTACTCGTACTAAACCATAGAAATTCAGCAGTTAGATTTATTTAAATTAACTATAACTCATGCCCTAAGGTAACTATAACTTGTACCCCTATAACCTTTTTGTCAGTGAATTTATATGTTTTTTTTTAACATATAGTAATTTTAATTAAGATAGGTTAATCCAGCCACTGCGGCCAGACCTTGCAGTCAAGCCCTTATAACCACCCAACCACACGCCATGCACAGCCTTTGCCCTTGCGCTGCGGGGTAGGACACAGGGCCTGTCTCTGACAGTGGATCTGTGAGTGGGTGCGTGAGTGTCTGAATGGGTATGAAAGTAGGTGTGTGGTTCTAAGAGTGGGTCTGAGTAGGTGCATGAGTATCTGAGGTGGTGTGTGATTGGGCACATGAGTCTCCGAGTGCATGCTTGAGTGAATAAGTTAGTGAGTCTGTGAATGTTTTTTTTTAATTTGCATTTGCATATTTGCAAATATCCCCTAATATCCTCGATTCTTCGAGGCTATCAAGCATGGTGAAGAAAAAACATTTTAAACCCATAATTTGACCCTAAAACACCCCATTATCACACTCCCGGGTTCAGGGTACCTTCACCCTGACCCCTCATACCAATTATCATTTCTATTTTCAGCCCCAGGGACCCTCTTCCATAAAATAAAATGGGGGCCGCAACTTTCTAGTTAGGTTGTGGCCAGCCAATTACAGCGCTTCCATTTGAGGACTTTTTGCAATGTAATTTCGGCCACAGATAAGCAAATTTGGATTTTCCTCAATTTCTCATAAACTGGGAGTATGAACCCTCTGCTTCACAGACTGCAGTTTAAAAACAAAAAATCACCTGTCTTCACTAAATGACCAAAAGACGTTATTCAACAAAATAATATCAGGGGAGCAAAGTAAAGCAAAAATGAACCCACAAGGATGATTAGTAAACTGTATAATAAAGCACACACTTCCCAAAAAATAATCTGCGAATTACAAACAAATTGTTTTAGTGTCTGCAACATGTAATACATCAAAGGATACCCATGTCTCTCAATTACACTATTGGCATCATTTTCGATATGTAGTCTAATAAAATACGTAACATGCCATCAACAAAAGCTTTAACAAAGATTCCATGAAACAAATCTACATACAAAAATGGAAAAAGTTAAATTTCACACTCATTCTCTTGAGTTCTGATATGGCACCTGGAAAACTTTCAGAGAATCCAACCTCTTCAGTGTAGGATTGATTGCAAACATAAACTGAAAAATAGTTTCCATCATGTAGGGGTTTTGCTTTTTTTTTTTAAATATGTGTATTTCAGTTATTCAACTTGAATACCAGTGATTTATTTTAATGTACCAGGTGTACCTGTTAATTTGTTTCTAGTTTTATTTTTTTGTTTGATTGGTTGCATCATTCTTTATGCCTTATTGCTTTCTCTACTTTCATTTCAATACCCGAGTACTTAAAACGATTCCTACTTACGCCCTATTTACGAATTGCATGGGATTGGGTTGGATTTACCATACAGTAAACGGCCCAATACTAGGCAATGTAGATTTTCCTAGTAATTTATGAAGGAAATTCTTAATTTCATTAAAGATACGGAGGCGAGTATTATGCTTCTCTTTTCAATTTAATTAGAATAGCAGCGCGCGGTCAACACTACAAGTCCCATGAGGCTAAGAACAATAGCCAATGGGAGACTTACGGAAAGACTACAAAATGCACCAATCAACAGTGAAAGCACCCATGAAGTAGTTATCTTGCGCGCGAGCGGCACTCTTTTCTTATACAAGGGATCAAAAGGTAAAGAACATAGGAATAATAGATAAGATGATACAGGCAGCCATTAAAACTGAAAAAAGTCCTTGTATAAAGTTCACAACTTGAGGCAGCCGTTGCAGCAAAACCATGGATTCCAGGGCAGTATTGCGAGGAGGAATCTGAGATGCGGTATCGCTCCAAATCTGGAAACGAAGAGTAGGATTATCCTTGCGATGAAGGTTGAGCCAAGGAAGATGAAGTTGTTAGGGAGGGAGAAAAACAGAAGTGAAAAACAATGTGGTGGGATAATACTCGCCTCCATATCTTTAATAAAATTAAGAATTTCCTTCATAAATTACTAGGAAAATCTACATTTTATGGCAAGAAATGGAGGCTCAGATTATGCTTGTTCAAAGCGAATTAATCACAGATAAGGCAGCATGTTGAACAGGTTTACAGTAAAAAACTTTGAAAACATTATCATTAGACCAATCAGCCCATTTGAGAATGTCCTCCAGCCGAGATCCAGCCCAAAAGGCTTTAGAAGCCATGGCTCCTCTGGACGAATGAGCTCCAAAAGAAGAAGTGTCAATGCCAGCTAAAGACATAGCCCACTTAACCCAACGAGCAAGGGTAGGAGAGGAAACTGGCTTATATGGTTTCTTAAAGGAAATAAGCAACTGGGATTCTGAGGACGATCTCAAATCGGCTGTCTTATGTTTATAAATCTTTAAACATTGAGCTACACATAGTTTAGAATGATCAGGAAAATAAGGATAAAACACTGTAGACAAATTAGTTTTGTCCGTCTATGAACTGAAAACAGTACACCTAAAGGAGAAAACTGATGGGCAGTAATATCACGAGCTCTGACATCGGAAAGGTGTTTGATAGAAACTAAACATAGTAACATAGTAAGTTTCGCAGATAACATTTTTAATGAAAGTAGAGGATTATCAGGCCATGAGATAAAAAGGTTTAATACTAGGTTAACATCCCAAACCGAACTATACCTTGGTAAAGGGGGATTACAGAATCTTACTCCCTTTAAAAGACGACAGACTAGAGATGTTCTCCAACTGGTTTTCCGTTGATAAATGGATGTGAAGAGGAAATAGCAGATTGATATAGGTTAATGGTACGGTAGGACTTACCTTTGCTGGCTTCAGCCGCTAAGAAATTAACTATAGCGGATACATCTGTTGAAAGGGAATCAATGTGTTTTCCCAAACACCAGCTATCCCATAAGGACCATGCGGATCTGTATGCTTTCTTAGTACCTGGGGCCCACAAATGGCTGATGAAGTTTGAAGCTTCTTCCAAAATAAGCGGGACTGAAGAGGAATCCCTGAAATTTTCCAGGTTGAGAGTGTTAAGAGATTGTCGATAATGAGGTTGTGAAGGAGGCCTTGAGGATTGGAAAGCAAGTGAGGGAAAACAGGGAGAAGGAAAGGAGGTTCCACAGAGAGTTCTAGAAAGGTGGGAAACTACACTTGAGACTGCCAGAATGGAGCTATGAGAACCAGTACTGTCCCTTGGTGTCTGACTTGGGCCAGAAGTCTGCTGATCATAATAAAAGGAGGGAAAGCGTAGTTGAGAGAGGTCGACCAATCCTGAGAAAAAGCATCGGATGCCAAGGCCAACGGATCTGGACGCCAACTGAAGAATAGAGGAAGTTGGGCATTGAGACGGGAAGCAAATAGGTATATTTTGAAGGGACCCCAAAAACGATGAATAGAGTTGAAGATTTCTGGGTGAAGGTTCAAATCGCTTCAGTCTTGGAAATGAAGTGAGTGCCAGTCCGATACAGAGTTTAGATTTCCTGGTAAATATTCTGCATGTACCGATATTTTGTTTTGGAGGCAGAAATCCCCAAAACTCCTGGCTAGATCCGCCAAGGATTTGGACTTGGTGCCTCCCAAATGGTTGATGTAACGGACAGCAGAAATGTTGTCCAACCTGAGGAGAACAGAACAGGAGACTCTGTCTTTTGCCAGGTTTCTGATTGCAAAGGAGCCGGCAATTATCTCTAAACAATTGATATGCAACTTGGACTCCTCTAGTGACCATGTACCTCCAGTCGAAATGGGGCGACAGCGGGCACCCTAACCCAAAAGACTTGCATCCGATTCCAAGATAAGATCTGGGGCTGATGCAAAAATGGTTCTTCCGTTCCAAGCGTCCATATGGTCTAGCCACCATTGTAACTCTATTTGAGATTCTTGATCTAGGGAAATGACATCTGAATAAGCAAGCCCTTTCCAAAGATGTCGAATCTTGAGCCTTTGAAGAGCTCGATAATGAAGGGGACCCGGAAAAATTGCCTGAATGGAAGAGGAGAGTAGGCCTACTATTCTTGCTAACGTTCTGAGAGAAATTTGGGCTGATCGTAAAATCTGAAGAATTTCTGATTTGATGGATTTTAATTTCGCAGAGGGTAATTGAAGAGTAGCCGATACGGAGTCTACTAGGAAGCCTAAAAATTCTATCCGTTGTTGAGGGATTAAGGCAGACTTTTCTGGGTTGATGACGAACCCGTGATCTGAGAGAAGAGAACAAGTTAATTGGATTTGACACTGAAGGGAGGAAAAACTTTGACTCATGATGAGAATGTCATCTAGGTAGATAATCAGTCTGACGCCTTGAGCCCGAGAAAGTCTACCACTGGCTTCATGAGTTTGGTAAAACACCATGGAGCGGAAGAAAGACTGAAAGGAAGAGAGGAAAACTGAAAAATCTGATCCATCCATTGGAATTGTAAGAATTTTCTGGATTGGGGGTGAATGGAAAGGGTAAGATACGCATCTTGAAGATCTACACGAACCATCCAATCTCCTTGTAACAGAGAGTCTCGAAGATGCAAAATAGTCTCCATCTTGAAGTGCCTGTATACAATAAAGTGATTGAATTGTTTTAAATTGATGACTGGTCACATCTTTTTGTTTTTCTTCTGGACAGGAAGACAGAGCTGAGAAACCCGGTTGGGTCCAGGGAACAAGGGACAATGGCTTGTTTTTGGAGAAGAGCCTGCACTTCCAATGTGATCAAGTTTGACATTTCGGTAGAAAAACATGGGGGATGAGGAAGCACCGCTTGAAAGGGCTCTGAATAAAGTTCTATACCATAACCCTCGAACAGTATTTAAAACCCATTGATCAAAAGTGATAGTCTGCCACTTTGGAAGAAAATACTTGAGGTGACCTCCTACAATAGGAGGGCCAGAAGGGTGATTTACCTGCTTGAGAGGTATATTTGGAACCTCGGTTGCCTCTGCCACGGTATCCATGGCTTCTTTGCGGGTAGAATTGTGGACGATATTCCTGGTATGAGGCTGGGTAGGTGGCTCTGGAAACTTGGGTATTGTACGGACGGCCGGCAAAGCGGTTTCTGCCTCTGCCGGCCCTGACGAAAACCCATCCAGAAAACATTTTCCTCAAGGACTGTTAGGCTTTGTCCAGAGATGCAAAGGTGGCCTCGTGCTTACTAAGTTCCTTAATGAAGGAATCCCCAAAGAGCATGCCTTCAGCCTTGATACCTGGGTCAGAGACTTCTAGGTTAACAAATTTGGGATATAATATTAAGTGGAGTCCCTTTCTATGCTCGTGCGTAATTGCGGCATTAGCGTTGCCTATGAGGCAGACAGCCTGTTGTACCCATAGCGATAGTTCCTTTGGATTCACTGCAACTTGTTCCAACTTAGCGGATTCTGCTAAGTAAAAAATACATGCCAACGGGCACACCACATCCAAAAGTTTATCTTGACAAGTGGACCAGGCCTTGTCCACTCCTTTACGAGGGTCTTTCCCAAACTTTGTGAAAAAAGTGAGTAAAGAAGGGTCAATAGATGGAGTAGAAGAAATTTTTGAATGAAGAGATGGGCGAGGGCATTCAGGGTGTCATTTTGCTCTAGTTTGTTTATCCAACGGAGTACGCAATCGAGAGGCAACATGTTCAGCTGGGAACCATTCGGTTGATTGAGAGTGATGTATTTCACTAGGATCGAACATAGGTATGCCTTGTGAGTCGGAAATGGAGGTAGAATTGGAGGAGGAGAGTTTGGACTTTTTTGGAGGAGGAGCATTGAAAGGATCGTCATTGTCCTTGTCAGATTTGTCAGCCTCCGAGGCTGCATCACCCATCTCATCGTCTGTGTCCAGAAATTTAGATATAACTATAGGGGAAGAAATATGTTTTGTTTTCATGGCACATTTGGCAGACGACTTAGTAGTAGAAATCCCTCCCTTAAGGGAGGCCTGTGAGGAGCAACGTCCTTCACCTTTTGTGAGGAAGACTCACCAATCAATAGCACCATTTTAGCAGAATTTTTGGGAAGAGGGTGCTTTCTGCCATCCCCCGCAGATTGGGCCAAAATCGTCTTGGACATCAGATTTAAAACTGATTTCTTGAGATTTTTTGTCAATTTAGTCAATGAAGCAGAAACTGCTTGATCCACCGAAACTTGAATAAAGTCATTTAATGACTCATTATTCATTTCTTCCTCCTCATTTTGATTGATAGCTAAGGGAGAGCTATCTATTTCCATGTTAAAATGGTTGGTAAAGATAGAGGCAGTGAAAACAAGCCAACACAGGGTTAAAACTGTGCAAAATGAGGAAACTGCCTATGAGTGGGGAAAGAGGAGTGGCGGTGACCGGAGGAAGGCGAAAACCCTTCTGTTATGAGGTAACGAGCCTCACAGCAACAGAAACGAAAGAACAGCTATCGGGGAGCCAGGCGCTAGTGAGAAGGTGAGGAAAATACAGCTTTCGCCTCAACCGTCGTCGTTGGAATGCGTTGACGCGAGGTGAGGGGAACGTTGTAACACCAGCTGGGGACGCGCGAGCCGAGCGTGAAGGAAAAAACCTAAGTGTGCGGCTACAAGACGTCTAGAATGAACGCGCGAATAAGCCAGCACGTTATGTACACAAAACAGAGTGAAATACACATAAATGGCAGTTAGTTAAAGAAAATAAACTTGTTCTGAAGAGTACTTATCTTGACCGCAAGCAGCAAGAAAAGAGGAGTGCTTGCGCGCAAGATAACTACTTCATGGGTGCTTTCACTGTTGATTGGTGCATTTTTGTAGTCTTTCCGTAAGTCTCCCATTGGCTATTGTTCTTAGCCTCATGGGACTTGTAGTGTTGACCGCGCGCTGCTATTCTAAATAAATTGAAAAGAGAAGCATAATATGAGCCTCCCTTTCTTGCCATAAAATTACTGCTTTACCTCACGGAGTTGGGAAATGCCATATGAGGACAGTTTTTCCAGCTGTAAAAATTCGAAGAATTCGTCATTCCAGGTGGTTTCTCCGTATACATTTATCACCTGCTGCGAGCCCTGTGTGCAAGGGCTGTGTGTATGTGGAGTGGAGGGTTAGGTAGGCGTGTGAGGGGCAGAGAAGATGAAGGGGATATTTTTTTATAGCAGATGGAAGCATTGTATGCTTTTCCCCGCTAGGAAAAAAACGGGCAGGAATTATGCTCTTGGGGCCGAAAGAAATCTAGTCAGTTTCCTCCACACCCTGAAAAACCGGGTATGGAAAAACCTAAGAACTACTAATAATTAGGTAGAGCGAAATTAGCGAATGACAGTATGAGCGAATTTCTTTCCTCGCGATTCGTAATAAGGTCTTTAATGTTTCTACCACATTTTATAATAGCGTTTGAAAACCAAAAATATTTGGAAGCAAGTATACATTGCTTCAACTGGTATAAAACTTTTTTTACCTAACTCCAGTGGCTGGACTCTAATGTCAATATGTTTTTTTCATAAATTTGAGTAATGTTTGGTCAATACATGCATCTGTGAATCATATCACAAGTTACTGCGTCCTACTCCTAGTGACGCCTCGTGTTGTAAAGCTTTCTGGGTCAGTTCACTTGTGAAGCAACCTGTAAAACTGTGCACTGTGGTGTGTGGCAATGTAACGATAACAAACGTTTGGAAACAACGGGTGCAGTCTGCTGCAAAGGATTTGCAAATATTGCAGAGATGGGACACAATAAATGAACGTTTGTGCATGACTCATCCAAGGGCTTTAGGAGAGCTTAACAGTGCTCATGTGGTTAGTGAAAATTACACGTTCGAGTGCTGAGGGCAAGGGTGGACTGGCTGAAATTCACTTTCCAATCTCACTCCACCTCCTGCAATTTATGAAACACCCTTTACTTTAAACTAATTGAATTACAGGGAACATCTGCAGCTGTGTAAACACACCACTCCAATAAAAACAAAACATCACTGCATGTGTCTGGTATTAAAAGAAGAGTTTTCACGACATTTAAGAAGCCAGTCACTTCAACAGCTGCAATGAAACACAAGTCTGGCAAGCATATGACTGTAGGTTGATATCTGCCTCGGCAGCTGTCATTTTTCGCACTATTTGCTTTGCCTCGTGCACCACAACGGACTCCAAGAAGCCCTTTACCTTCGATACCATGGCAACATGGATATATAAGGGAATCTATTTATGAGGACTTGTGATGGGTAAAGCTCAAACGCCTGACCTTAAAATAATGCACCTTTTGCACAAGTGGTCGTGGAATATATCCTGCGGTACGTCATTTTGCCTTTAAGTATTGTTTTCAGAATAATTGGGTTGCACGCAGCGTGTGCACTGTGGTGTTTTTGTGGGCACCCTGGTTGTCAGAAATTAGAAGCAATGTTGTCAATCACAAAACAAGGAGGAATAGCGAAAAGATCGCCTACTGTCTTACCTTAAAACACAAGTTCCCCCATCCAGGCAGATGTTCCTGCTCTCTAGCTTGTTGATAGACTGGTTACTATGGGAAATAATGCCATTCAATCCAGGAACCATCTCTTTCAAACTACTGAGGCTGTCACAATTTCTTCGTCTGGATCTTGCAAGCCATTTCTAGTTTGGTATTCTTGTAAACTTGCAGAAGATGCGTTTCAGGCACACAACTGGGCAGGATGTTTTATTTATTCACGATTAATGTCGCAATACATTCTATATAATTCAGAGATGCTTGGCAACAGACCCATTTTTACAAGTCCAACTTTAATATTTCCACTTGGACATCTGTTTAGGGGCGTGCGAGAAAGTTACAAGTATTGTGTGTTTGCGAATAGGTCAACTGCGTGCATTTGTGATGAGTTGTAGCTGGGCATCCCAAATGGAAGGCTGGTTCGTTTCTCTGTCCCACAACTGCGTTCTGGCGATAGATGGGGATGGCCAGTTACAGTTCCTTGACTCCTGTGCTCGGAAGGGTCATGCAAGGAAATATCCAACGTTACACAGATTTCTAGGAGGAAGGACAAAATGGCATTAAATATACATAACATTAGAACATTTTTTTTATTTTCTCAACAAAATTGCTTTCTTGTTCTTCCTCTTCTATATCGATGGCTAAGGACGCTAAACATTTCAAATACTTACAGAGCCTGTACCAAAAATTCAGACCCCTTAGGGCTTCATCCTGCCCTCTTAAAAATGACACCTGGGAAAACGGTGAGAATAGAGCACAGCTTGAGGAACCAAGATTTAACTTTCATTTTAAAAAGTGATATGCACATGTTATTTAATTGGCTAAAAATTTGCATTTTGTATTTTGCATTCACACAGCCTGCTACATTTTGATTTCATGGCTTAGGTACAAACATGACATATAAATAATATTTGTATTGTATTCATTTTTTATTTTTAAACGCATCCCGTTTTCCTTTATGGAAAACAGGCTGCATTTAAAAAAAAAAAGATTGCTTTATTGAAAAGCAATCCCAGACATGGTGGCTCGCTGAGCCCAGCAGGCCACCATCCCCGTGATTGTAGCCATTCGCAATGGCTCGCAAATTGCGACATACCTCATGAATATTAATGTGGTAGGTCGATTTGCGAGTCCTTGCAAATCGCAGTATGAAACTCCTGGAGTTTCATACATTCCAATAGCGATTACTTAATTGCGATTGGCTAAAAATCACAATTAGGTAATTGCTATTGTAAAAAATTATACCTCTGGCCCTTGGGATTTTCTAATTTAGGTACAACATTAATACAAATAAGAATGTTATCAAACTCAGTTTATCGTTGTCCATGATATTTATGCTGGTATTATTCTCTTCTTTTTCTGCAATGTCTTTCTTTCTTTATTTTCTGACGTGTCTTGGATTTGTTCACATATTGCAAATGTGAACCCTGTACACCGAACGCCAATGCAAGATTTTTAGGTGGTCTGATGTTCAAGTTAAAATATGTAAGCTACTTGTACAAGCCAGTTATTATCCCGAACACTACGAAGACCTGGAATAAAAAACACCAGTATCAAACATAGATCAACGTGTTCCTGAGCTCAGTTGTAGAACACACATGCATGGAAATTAAAGGTTTGTCTGAAAACTAAAGAACAATAGGTTCATATTATCTATTGAACTGGGAAATGATCCTGTGATTACTTGTGGCATATTGTATGTGTAATGTAATTGATAGCCGAATATTTAGTGCCCAAGACTAGTGATTGTGCTGAGCCTGTCTACATAGTAATTCACTAAAGAGCTGCACCATCTCTGTCCAGTTTCACTGCAGAATGAATGCACTGGGGGCAGTGCATTCCAGAACTGTTGCTTGTAATGCCCCTCATGGCAGCACACCACTACAGAGAACATTGATAGGTCACTCCTGAAGTCTGATTAGTAAAGGTGAGACTGCCCTTTATCTATTGACCTCGTGTTTATCTTTTATTGCAAGAACACTGCATATATTATTTCGGTAGAAATGTGTAATGCACTCATTATAAAAAAAGAAATGAGGAAACGAAGCAAGAGTACATACACCTCCCACACTTCTTTATATTTTAGTTCAGGATCTATTAGCAACTTTAGCTTTTGTAGCTACTTTAGCCCAGGTGAATCGAGGCTGCCCTTACCTTAAAACATGCATGTATATTTCTTTAGGTACATTGCTGAGTTACTTTAGAATTTCTGTAAATTGGAATAAATTATAATTAACGAGTTTACATTTAAAATATGTATCACAGGGCAAGGTCGTTTTTCAAGGTGAATAATGTAAAATTCGAAATAATTTCCTATTTATATTATTTGGTGGTGTGTTTAAAAACAAAGTTAACTTGCAAGTTTAATAAAAAAAACACCGTAACGTTAACATATATATCTAGAATTTATCTCACTAAGAGCCAGACATATCAAACAGTTTTGAGATCGCAAACGGCCAACATGCCGTTTGCTATCGCAAAAATGCATTTTGGCATGCAACAAGTCCAATTTGTAATTCGGTAACTTGTTACCGAATCACAAATTGGATTTGTGACTACATACTGATTCGGTATGAGGAAGGGGCGTGTCAAGGGCGTCCCTTCCTAATACTGAATTGCAGAGGTATGTATGATTGTTTTGTGACTGTGAATGCGGTCGCAAAACAATCGTAGTTACCACCTACTTCAAGTAGGACTCCTTTCCCTGTGTGAATGCATGCAAAAACGTTTTTTAAGAGCAGGCAGTGGTCCCACGGACCACTGCCTACTCTTAAAAAATGAAAAGAAAACTTTTAATTTTTCAATTTTAAACACATCTCGTTTTCCTTTAAGGAAAATGGACTGCATTTAAAAAAAAAAGATTGCTTTATTGAAAAGCAATCACAGACATGGTGGTCTGCTGAGCCCAGCAGGCCACAATCCCTGTGATTGTAGCCATTCGCAATTGCTCACAAATTGCGACCTACCTCATGAATATTAATGAGGTAGGTTGATTTGCGAGCCCTTGCGAATTGCAGTATAAAACTGCTGGAGTTTCATACATTCCAATGGAGATTACTTAATTGAGATTTGCTAAAAATCGCAATAAGGTAATCGCTATTGTAAAAAATGATATATCTGGCCCCAAAACTTCAGATCAGTGACTGACTCACTTTCTGTACCATTGAAAATGTTTCAAAATAAAACAGAGACAACTGGGGTATGTGGATCATTCCCAGAAAGAGAACATATGAGAAATCAGCCGTCTCCTGAAATGAACACCAACCAAAAGTTTTTATGAGAAAAACTTGCCATGCGGAGCATTCATGATATGTCAGTATTAAAACCTATATATTACTCTGTTTGTAATCCGAGTCAATCAGCAAAGTTCCACAAGAAGAGCCTTCAAGATGTTTTAGGTAGTGAAATGACAATTCCTTTCTTAGGTTTCAATATATTTTATAGATTTTGATTGAACATGATGTAGTGTGCTGTTGAAAAATAAACACAAACAATTGTGACACCCTGGAAGTTTTCTATTAAGAATCCAGCCATGTGTGTTGGCCTGGGCATTGTGAGACTCAGGAGTCCTGCTTTGTGTGTCCCTGAAACAGTCAAGTCGGAGGTCTCTACATCACTCTCCTTCCTCACACATCACCCGTCTAGTAGCTTGTCATTAGTGTTATGGAAACAAAATCAGATCTGTAACACCAAATTATTTGCTTTATTTACACTCCTCGTTTTGTCTTTTTGAATGGAAGGTTGATTTTTGAGGCTTCATGATAGTCCATCGCCTCTTTCTGTGTCATAGAAGCTCCTTGCCATGTAACTTACATTTCATATTGAAACAAATAAGGGGTTTGATCAAAGTCAGAGAGCCTTGACTATAGTCCACTTTTTGGTTCTTAGACTTGTTTAGTTTGAATGTGCTAACATTGTTCTCCATGAGTTAGCACATTAAAGCCAGCCATATTGGATTTTCCAGTGCTTATTATTTATTTCTCTTTTTCTTACTCACCTTCAACACAAGCTTGAGTCCAATTTTGAATGCTCCTTTTTCAATATAACATTTAGGTCTATATTTATGGAAAGTTTTCACCGCTTTTGCGTCATTCTTTTCCACACAAAGCGGGGCAAACCTATCACCACATTTATATTCTGATGCTAGGCCCATCACATACTATTCTGACAGAAGGCAGTGATAGATGACACCACCTATCCCCTGGGTTGTACAAAAATTACAAGTTGCACTAGAAATAAAGGCCCCCACCAAGCTGCAAATGGAAATTGCTAAGAATGTGTTACCATATCTGTCAGACCATGCCAAATGATGAGACATGTCCTACACATACAAGTAGCCAGTCCTCTGTACATGATAGGGCAAGCCTGATGTCACGTACCCTAAAGTAAAATGAAAATCCGAGGCCATTTGATCACAAATGTACATGTGTCAGTCTTCAGGGGACTGGGCATTGCTCTGCTGAAGAGCTATCATGAGGAGGCTAGATCCACGCCCAACATCCCCTAACTCCAATGCTGGGGCTACACTGGCTCATGACAAAGTCAGCAGCCTGATGCATGTGCACAGTGAACTGAGCAGAATGGAGCACTGTAAAGCTGCACCAAAACATGCAACCATGTGCCTGTGTGGGCATAAACAGTCACACAGTACAAATGATCACAAGGCTGCTATCATTGCCTGACTGCAACACTGCTACACAGTTGTATGCCATTGTATGTGACAGTCATAACAAACATTTTGTGGTTGATTGTAAGTACCTCGTTTGTGGCATGCATACATATATCTGATATCTCAGCACAAATGTACCACCTAAATGGCACAGGGCTGGTATTGTGTGTTGGAGTCTGTCCAAAAGTCAACTTTCACTTATGGAAAAGCATTTGCATCACTTGATCATTGGCAGACTTAAATGACCATCAGATGTGTTCCAACATACAAAAACATAGGTAGGACTAGCCATTTAACAAAGTCCAACATGTGTCCATGAAGGAAGTTCGATATGTGAGGTTTCATATCCTATGAACACACCTCTGGGCAAATTTTTTCACATATGACACTACACATGTCTTCCAACCCACAGGGCACATACCAACCTTCATTGACACGTGTGAGTACATCATCTCCTGCATCATAGATGCATGGGGAACTATGGCGCACATTATGACCCTGCTGGTCTTCAGACCGCCAGGGTAAAGGTGGTGGTTGCACAGCCAACAGGCTGGCAGTGAAGACCACCACAGCTCCACTGCCAGGGTGGTTGGAGCCGCCGGCACAGAGATAAGTATCTCCGACCCGGCGGTCCACAGAAGTCCACCGGCAGTATTAGGAGCCATTTTTCCACCAGGGTTTCCGCGGCGGTAGCACTGCCACGAAAACACTGGCAGAAAGGATATCAGTGACAGGGAATTTCTTCCCTGTCACCAGAAGATAACTCCCCCACTACCCCAGTAATCTAAATACCCCCACCCCCTCTCTAGACACAGCACCCGCCTCTGCCCACCTCACCCTCCCTCCTCTAGACACAGTGCCCTCCTCCTCCCACCCACGACCCCCTCCCCCTCCAGACACAGCACACAACTCCACTCAACCCCACCCTCCTCCAAACACATTGACCCCTACCCCCCTCTAGACACAGAACCACCCACCCTCTCCCCCTCAAGACACAGCACTTCCCTTCACCCACCCCTTCACCATATACATGCACACACACACAAACACCAGGACGCATACAATCACCTACACTTACATACACGCATTCACTCACATGCATCCATACTCGTGTTCACCTCAGTACTCATACACGCATTCAACCACTCATACTCACACCCATCCAAACATGCATACTAACACACATACTCACACCCATCCAAACACGCACACTGACATGCAAACACACATTCACCACAACACTCATACTCACATACACACTTACATGCATACACACACTCACTTCTACATTCAGACACATACAACCACGCATACACACATTCATGCACACATGCAGACACCACACACTCACACACGCACACACAACATCCCTCCACCATCCCACCCCCTCCCCTGTTGGCCGATCAACTTACCTGGTCCAGGGAGGACGTCGTCAGCCAGGGAACGGGAAGGGGTGCTTCCACTGCTGGCACCATCCCACCAGAAGGACACCGTCAGGCTGTAATATTGCACAGAATACAGTGGGCAGTGTCCTACTGGTGTGGTGGGGCCGGTGGTAGAACCGCCCAAGCACCTCCACCAGCCAGCATGACTACTGCTGGATTTCCACCCAAAGTGTGGCAAAAATCCAGCAGTACCCGTGATATGGTGGGTGGAAGACCGCCAGAACTGGCGGTCTTCTGGCACTCGCGTATTTGGTGGTCTTCTTGGAAGTCATAATGAAGGCCAATATGTCACACGTGCAGTAGAGCATCATGAAGTCTGAACCTAACAACAGACTTCAGTGTGGACTCACATGGACTCACATTGGCAGGTGTAATGTGAAATCAACCGAGCCGTTGTCCACTGCAACCACAGAGACACAGAAGCTGAGGTGGGGCAAGGTTTCCATCACCTGCACAGAATATTTGGAATAGTGCGCACAGACCACCAGTTGAAGCACAGTTGGGCTGACCTGATAGCATGGGAGAAGGATCTACTGGATCACCTGGGGATACAGATTGGTGGGCCAGTTGGTAAATACCCTATTTGCATTGCAACATCCTTATTTGCATGTGCTTGACAGGAGGATTTAAGGTTGAGTGCAGAATGTTTTGACAAGGGTCAGGACAGGTTGTTGTGGGCCAGATTGAAGAGGCCCTAGTGCCACCTTAGCGCTGCCATTTCGAATTTTACAAATTACGCTAAGCCAGGGATGAAGTGCCATTTTCCCAGTGCCATATTAACAAAGTGGTGCGATGAATGCATAGTGCCACTTTGTTAAGTCCTGCACAACATGATGGCTATGCCAGGCATCATGTATGGAAGGGGGGGCAGTATAAATGGGGCAGGGAATACCTTTATATATCTTAGCATAATTTTTCCTGCACTTTGAAGGCCTGCTCAGAACAGGTGTTCAAAGGGGGCATACCTTTATGTATGATGGTCCCCTATGTACTCTGGAGGAGTAGTGCTACATTTTTGGTGCCACTCCTGCTGAGTACATAATTTGCGTCTATATCCCTCACATCTCTGACCAAGATGTCATGCTCCTCCTCACTAAAGTGACACTTCCGCTACCTCTTTTCCTTCTCCTGGAACTTTGCTGGACCCTGCTGGCTTGTACTTGGCTGATTGGGATCTCCCTGGGGTCTCTCCTGGGCTGCATGCTCCATCTTGTCTTCCCAAATGTTTATTTTTTGTTTGCCTAGTTTTTTTTACGCTAATGAGGGTAAATATGGCTCTAACCCATTTTGCATCAAAAAACGTGCAGCAAAATGGTCTAATGCCACCTTTGCAGCATTAGCAAAAAAAATTATTGCGGCATGTCGCAATAGTTAGCTTCAATTTTTTGGCACTAACCATTCCTTAGCGCCATAGTGAGTAATTTTTTAAAATATGGCGCACTGATGGCACTAGGGAATGACGGTAGCTTGCGTTAAAATTTTTGACGCTCAATTGCCCTAGTGCAGTTGCGTGTCATTTTTCATAAATCTGGGCCGTAATTTTATCATGGGGTACTACATAAAATATTAGATCAAAACATACGTTCAAAGTTCATGAATAGAGTATACAGCATGTACTCAGATCTACTTTGTAATATTTGTCAGAACAAATTGAACAAGATGGCAATGCAACAGAAGAAGTGGGTGGCAAGATTCAAGTAAAGTCCCTATTGAGCATTTATAACGAAAGAATTAATAAGTAATTAACCATTGCTGATGTCCAAGACATTCTGCAAAATTCCCTTAAAGCCACCTGATTTATTTCCAAAATTATACAAACCCTTACAACTTAGATAGCTTTGTCACTTTGCAAAATATGTGTTTCAGTCTTAACTTTACAACTTCATTTCCAACCTCTCAGAATTATGGTTCTCAAAGCATAGCCCACCCATGGGCCAATGTTATTTGCATGGGGCTTTTTGATTTAAGGCCATTTATTTCAATCAATCAATCAATCAATCAATCAGGAATTTGTAAAGCTCACTACCACCCGTGAGGGTCTCAAGGTGCTGAGGTGGGGGGGTGCTGGTACTGCTCGAACAGCCAGGTCTTGAGAAATCTCCTGAAGGTAAGGAGGTCTTTGGTCTGATGCAGGTGGGTGGGAAGAGTGTTCCATGTCTTGGCAGCGAGATGTGAGAATGATCTTCCACCGGTTGTAGTTCTGCAGATGTGTAGGACGGTTGCGAGGGGGAGGTCTGCGGAGTGGAGATGCCGGGTCAGGGTGTAGAAGGAGAGCCATCTGTTGAGGTATTCTAGGCCGGTAGTGTGCAGTGCTTTGTGAGGGTGGGTGAGGAGCTTGACAGGGAGCCAGTGCAGGTCTCTCAGATGGCCTGTGAAGTGACAGTGGCAGGGGTTGTCCAGGATGAGGCGTGCAGAGGTGTTCTGGATGCGTTGCAGCCTCTTCTGGAGTTTGTCTGTGGTTCCTGCGTAGAGGGCATTGCCGTAGTACAGTTTGCTGCTTACGAGGGCTTGGGTGACTGTTCTTCTGGTTTTGGTGGGGATCCATTTGTAGATCTTTCGGAGCATGCAGAGGGTGTCGAGCAGGGTGGTGTTGTTGGTGTCGCGCCGCGCGGTGCGGCGCGAGCCGAGAGCTCGACTTCGGCCGGGCGTTCGGCTCGGGCCGCGCACCGCGTTATTAAGACGCGGCGCGCCCCCAGCCTCTCCTGCGCGTTTCGAGGCCCCAGATTTGCTTGGGGCCTCGTTCTTCCTTCTGCCTTTCACTGTCCCAGTGGTCTCTGAACCCTCTTACCTGTTTTTCTTCGTTTCTTTGTCCTTTCTTCTGTTTGCAGTCTGTTGTGTGCCTTTCTTTATGTCTTTTCCTCCTTCCCAGATTCCTGTGCTTTCCCAGCATTCCTTGTTCCCTATTCTCTATGGTTCCTCTACTATTCTGTTCTATATATTGTTTCCCTATCTAAGATGGTGTCCTTTTACTTCCTGTGGGTCACTTCCTGTTTGTTGGTATATAAGGGCTGTGTTTTTCCTCTTTCCTTGCGCTGCAACACTTTCTGCTCAGTTGGTGTCTTCGCTCCTGATTTCCTTGCCTTTTGGTTTTGGACTCAGCATTCTGTATTTTCTGATTTTTGCTCCTTTTGGATTCCTGTTTGTTGTTCTTGTTTTTCTCCAGGACTTTTCCTGTTTGGAGGTTTTTCCCCTTTGGAAGGGGTTTTTCCCTCTGGCGCTACTTTCTGAAGGGCACGGTCTGTTCTTGGTGTCTCCATTGCCTACAGCACCGTGGCTACCAGAAAGAGTCGCCCCTTTTTGGGCCAAAGCCGAACATTGAAGATTCACGCCACCAGATCTGCAAATTCCAGGCGCAAGCAGCACGTGAGTCGTGACAGATTGCAGCGCCTAACCATTCCGACGTCCTCAAACACCATGGATAATACAGTGGCGGCTGCTGCAGATCCGGAGCAATCTCTGTTAACCACGATTCAGCAACAAGCCCAGGAGTTGCAACAACTACGTAATGAAAATGCTGCGTTACGACAGGCTTTGGCCCTCCGCACCAGTGATGTTCCGACAATCTCCGCTTCTACCCCTTGTTTCTCTGGTGAACCAACCAAGCTTCGCGAATTCTTGGATGCTTTAACGGTGTATTTCGCCTTCCGACCTACTCAATTCTCCCACGACAGGACCAAGGTGGGTTATCTTATCAGTGCCTTATCCGGCCCAGCCTTGGCCTGGGCAACCCCGATGGTGTCCTCCTCCGACCCGGTATTGTCAGACTATTCCGCCTTTGTGAGTCGCTTCAAACAAATGTTTAGCCGTCCTGGATTGGAAGCCTCCGCTGAAGAAGCCTTGTGCGACATCCAACAAGGCTCCCAAGACGTCCTGCAATATATAACCCGTTTTCGTCAGCTGGCGGCAGAGACCACTTGGGTGGAACGTACTCTGGTAACATTATTTCGTAGAGGACTCAAAGAAGAAATAAAGGATGAACTAGTGCATTCTACCAGAGCGGAAGATCTTCGTGGCCTAATGGATCAAGCACTGTCCATCGAATATCGTCTTCAGGAACGGAGATCGGAAAAGAAAAGGAGTAGAGGGTTTACCCAACCAAGTAGCTCCCGTGCATACCTGCAGCGTTCCGAGGAACCTCGCACTCCTGCTAGAGACATCGAAGGGGAACCCATGCAGGTGGATACTACCCGAGGTCCGCTCTCTGCTAGTGAACGAGAAGACAGACGCAAGAGAGGGTTGTGCCTGTATTGTGGTTCTGCTGGTCACATACTCCGTACCTGTCCAGTACGTCCGTCCAGACCTTCGGGAAACGCCACCTCCCGTCCTCTGTAAGAAGGGAGGGGACGGGATCTACAGCTATACCTTCCATCAGCTCCTTTAATGACAATACAACTGCCTTGTTCATCTTTCCTGTCCTGTTACAACTTCCTGACGGTCGTCAAGAAAAGACTACGGCATTACTAGACTGTGGTGCTAGTGGTATATACATGGACAAGACATGGGCTGCTGCTAACCTAGTTCCTACTCAAGCAAAAGAAGTACCCGAACAGGTACACACTGTGGATGGATCTTTGATATCCTCTGGTCCTGTAGACACCACTACCCTGATGTTAAGTCTACAGGTGGGAAACCATCAAGAACACATCTCCTTCGATCTTATTACGTCCCCTAACCATACCATCATTCTTGGAATTCCGTGGCTCATTAGACATAACCCATATATAAATTGGGTTACCCGGACAGTCTCTTTGTCTTCGCAATTTTGTCACGAGAACTGTTTTACTTCCGACAAGTATTGGTCTCCGAAAAGATCCTTAGCTACTGAAGGTGCCACTGGTATGTCCATTAATACGGTCCAAGGGGTCCCAGACCACTATTTGGAGTTTCAGGATATTTTCCAAAAACCGTCAAAACCTGTGCTACCTCCACATCGAGAATATGATTGTGCAATTCCATTAGAACCCGGCACAATTGTTCCTTTTGGGAGGATGTACTCCCTCACGGAACCCGAAAGGGAAGTTCTAAAGGAGTATCTGGACGAAAATATACAGAGTGGTCTTATTGTTCCATCGTCGTCTCCGGCTGGGGCCCCTCTCTTTTTTGTGCCCAAGAAGACTAAGGATCTTCGTCCGTGCCTGGATTTTCGAGGTCTGAATAAAATCACCATTAAAGATCGTTATCCTTTGCCTCTCATCAGGGACATACTGGAAGCAATCAGAGGGGCCCAACGTTTTACTAAATTGGATTTACGAGGAGCCTACCACCTTTTACGCATAAGAGAAGGCGACGAATGGAAGACAGCATTCAGGACCCCATTTGGCCATTTTGAATATAGGGTTATGCCGTTTGGTCTTACTAACGCCCCGGCAATCTTCCAGAGATTTATGGACTCAGTGTTTTCAGACCTACTTAATCAGACAGTCGTGATCTACCTAGATGACATTCTTATTTATTCTAGAAATCCTGAACTCCATACTTCCCATGTGAAACAAGTTCTTCAAAGACTTCGTGATCATCAACTATTTTGCAAACCAGAGAAATGTGAGTTCGACATAACGGAAGTCAAATATCTGGGCTATCATTTAAGTCCCACCGGCATAGCTATGGACCAAGAAAAGGTACAAGCTATCCTAGAGTGGCCTTCTCCTTCTACCATAAAAGAAACACAATGTTTCCTAGGTTTAGCAAACTTCTATCGACAATTCATTCTAGACTTTGCCAGTCAGACTAGCCACATAACTCACACCTTAAAGAAGGACAATTTAAAGAAGGGATTTGTCTGGACTGAGGCTGCTGAAGCAGCCTTTCAAAGCTTAAAGAGAGCCTTCACCCAAGCCCCCATTTTAAGACATCCAGATACCACCAAGCAATTTATAGTAGTAACTGATGCTTCTGAGAGAGCCATCGGAGCTGTCTTACTCCAACGACAAGAGGATGATGGCCTTGAACATCCTGTTTTCTATTTGTCTCATATCCTTTCCACAGCTGAACAACATTATTCCGTACTTGAAAGGGAATTATTGGCTCTGAAAACAGCCTGCCTTGAGTGGAGGCAGTTTCTGATGGGTTCCAAGGAACCATTTGAGGTGAGGACAGACCACCGTAATTTACAATGTTTAAGAAATTTTGTATGCCAGAATAGTCGTCAGGCCCGCTGGGCCTTTTTCTTCAGTCAGTACGATTTTTATATTACATATATTCCAGGATCCCAAAACATTCTGGCTGATGCTCTGTCTCGCCGATATCCAGAGTGTTCTCCTTCCTCATCCCAGTATCTTCTAGAACCCAGTAAGATCATTGGAGTGGCTCAGTCTTTCCTGGAAGAAGTACAACAAGAATACGCCAACCTATCGGACCATGACATAGAAGAACTAAGACCATTATTGTACAAGAAACAAGGATATTTTTATTACCAAGACCTGATATTCCTCCCTACAAACAAGGTGCAAAAGAAAGCATTACAAATGTGCCATGATTCCCCTGTAGCTGGTCACAGAGGCATCAAAGCCACACAAGAATTACTTTCACGATTTTTTTGGTGGCCTACCTGGAAACTGGATGTGGAAAGATACGTTCAGGCCTGTCCCATATGTGCCCAAGTCAAAATACCTCACACCAGACCGGCAGGATTAATACAACCTTTGCCTGTTCCATCGGCCCCATGGCATACTATCTCTACTGATTTTATGTGTTCGCTCCCACCATCAGCAGGAAACCGGGTTATCATGGTCACAGTGGATTCTTTCACAAAGATGGCTCATTTCACTGGCCTAAAAAAGCTGCCTACTTCCCAAGAACTAGGTCAAATATTCATAGATCATGTCTTCCGTCTCCATGGACTTCCACATACCATAATCTCTGATAGAGGACCTCAGTACATCTCCCGATTTTGGAAGCATTTTTGTAAAACACTGAATATGAATAGAGCCCTGTCTTCAGGGTTCCATCCTCAGACCAACGGACAGACTGAGCGTCTGAACCAAGGACTAGAGCAATATCTTCGATGCTTTTGCAATTCTACCCAAAGTAACTGGAGCACTTACCTCTCTTTAGCTGAATTTTCCTACAATAACTCAGTCCATAGTGCCTCCAAGGTCACTCCCTTTTTCTGTTCCTATGGTTTTCATCCTACCTCTTTCCCTACTTCTCCACAATCCAACTCTCCTCTACCTGCTATTAACTATTTCTCCAAACGCCTTCTCCAACTCCATAAACTAATTCGATCTAATTTGTTACATACCAAGAGGTATATGAAGAAGGCTGCAGACAAGAAACGTACAACCAATCCAAATTATCATCTGCAAGATAAAGTCTGGCTCTCCTCCAAATTCTTGCCCTCACGTCTCTCTCAAAACAAGTTCACACCTCGTTACTATGGGCCTTTCCGTATTCTCCAGTTGGTCAATCCTGTCACTGTCCGTCTTCACTTACCCCATACATGGAAGATCCATCCGGTTTTTCATGTTTCTCAGCTTAAACCTTATGTGCCTGATCCTTACTCACGTCAGTTTCCTTGTCCACCTCCTGTCCTTGTGAATGATGCTCCTGAATATGAAGTGCAGGAAATCTGTGACTCTCGTCTTTTTCATAAACGACTTCAGTATCTGATTCATTGGAAGGGTTATCCTCTCAGTGAATGTTCATGGGAAGATGCCTCTTCCGTTCACGCTCCTCTCCTGACTCAACGCTTTCACTGTTTATTCCCTCTTAAACCTGGGCCTTCGGGAGGGGGACCTACTGTCGCGCCGCGCGGTGCGGCGCGAGCCGAGAGCTCGACTTCGGCCGGGCGTTCGGCTCGGGCCGCGCACCGCGTTATTAAGACGCGGCGCGCCCCCAGCCTCTCCTGCGCGTTTCGAGGCCCCAGATTTGCTTGGGGCCTCGTTCTTCCTTCTGCCTTTCACTGTCCCAGGGGTCTCTGAACCCTCTTACCTGTTTTTCTTCGTTTCTTTGTCCTTTCTTCTGTTTGCAGTCTGTTGTGTGCCTTTCTTTATGTCTTTTCCTCCTTCCCAGATTCCTGTGCTTTCCCAGCATTCCTTGTTCCCTATTCTCTATGGTTCCTCTACTATTCTGTTCTATATATTGTTTCCCTATCTAAGATGGTGTCCTTTTACTTCCTGTGGGTCACTTCCTGTTTGTTGGTATGTAAGGGCTGTGTTTTTCCTCTTTCCTTGCGCTGCAACACTTTCTGCTCAGTTGGTGTCTTCGCTCCTGATTTCCTTGCCTTTTGGTTTTGGACTCAGCATTCTGTATTTTCTGATTTTTGCTCCTTTTGGATTCCTGTTTGTTGTTCTTGTTTTTCTCCAGGACTTTTCCTGTTTGGAGGTTTTTCCCCTTTGGAAGGGGTTTTTCCCTCTGGCGCTACTTTCTGAAGGGCACGGTCTGTTCTTGGTGTCTCCATTGCCTACAGCACCGTGGCTACCAGAAAGAGTCGCCCCTTTTTGGGCCAAAGCCGAACATTGAAGATTCACGCCACCAGATCTGCAAATTCCAGGCGCAAGCAGCACGTGAGTCGTGACAGTTGGTGTCATTGGTGTTCTCACAGTGGAAGTTTAAGTCTAAGAGTATGTAGTCAGGAGATGCATGAGTGTTCGTGCTGATGACGTCAGTGATGGAGTCGCTGAACTGCTGTAGAGGCCCGGGGGACGAGGATCCTGTTTGGATCAGTGTGAATCTGGAAGTGCAGGTGTTCGGCAGTGCTGAGGGTGTGTTCGGTGCTGGTCGTGATCCTGAGGGTTTTCTTGTGGATGATGGTGATGCCTCCCCCTGGTTTGTTGGAGCGGTCCCTGTGGGTGATCTTGTAGCCATCCGGGATGGCTATGGTGATGTCAGGTGCTGAGGAGGGGTTCATCCAGTTCTCGGTCAGGAAGGTGACATCTGGGGAGTCAAGTAGATTCCATAGCTCTACTGCATGCTTGTGACGGAGCGGGTGTTGAGGAGGATATATCTGAGATGGTTGCATCCAGCCTTGGTGGGTGGGTCATTGGCGTGGAGGCTGGTGAAGGTGCAGTTCCGGCAGGAGACAAGTCCGCGGGTGGTCTGCAGGGAGGTTTGAAGGCAGGCAGGAGAGTGGCTGGTGTTGAGGGCTCGGAAGGTGGCAGCATCGTAGTGAAGACGTGTGTGGCAGCGATGGGGGGACGAGAGCCAGGGGTTCCGGCATGCGGCATGATCCAGGCACAGACGGGCACTGGTGGGCTTGCCTTTGACGCGGCCGCCATTAAGTAGGGAGGTGGGGGGGAGGAGAGGACACCTGGGAGGCGGGAGTGGGGCCGTAAAATGGCGTGAAAAGGGGTCGGGATGCGGGGGCAGCAGCGGCAGGAGTGCAGTGCGAGAGATAGAGGAGGGGACGGACCACAGGGGCAGCAACAGCGAGGGAAACAGAGAGGGGGGAGAATGAAAGTGAGAGAGAGAGAGCGGAGTGAGGGGAGAGAAAAACGAGGAAGAGTGTAACATGAGGCAAAAGGAGCACAAAAGGGACAGACACAGAAGAGAAAGCCAAACAGAGAGCAAAGCAGAAAAAAGGAGGAGAGAGGCAGAGGGTAGCCTAGTAGGAATACAGAGCTATCCCACTAGACATCAGGGATGATGCACAGGCAGAAGCCTGCAGGTGGAGGATGGCCTTGAACTCCTGACAGGGGTCAGGAGTTCAGAGGAGCGAGGGATGAGGGCTCTACTTACGAGGTGGAGCCACTGGAGGCAGAGCAGTGCACTGACCAGGACTTCAGTTTCAAATGTTACTATACATGCTTAGTTAACAAAAAGCCATGGCATTAGAATTACTGTAAAAAGTTCATCTTAAAAGTGCAATAAAACCCATTTTAGGATGATGTCATAAAGTGATCATGGTACCGATGTTAACAAGCTTGTTGCAGTTTATTTGCAGCGTATGTCAGTAATCTAATTGTCTGCACGTTTAATCTCATTTTACTACTGTTAAAACATGCTGTCACAGCTCAATGGCATAATCGAACTCCTAATTGGTTGAAGTTGTCGCCTAATCAGGAGTGCTGGGCAAATACAAATAAAATGTGCTATGGTTTTGGGGACTTGGTCACAACATCTGCATATTTTCTTTTTCTTTTTCAAGCCATTTCAGATATAAATCCAATGTGGGGAGGTCTCCCAAATGCAGGTACAGTAGTTTCAATTTTATGTAGGGAGAATAGTATGACCCTGAGTATTCCTGCTGGGCAAGGGTTTTGTAGGAATGCAAGGTAATCAATGAGTGTGCTCTCTTTGAGAAGGTTTCTAATTTTGTTGACGTGTCCTAAAACTTGAAATGACCTAAGGAGCTCCCACAGCCCATTTCTTTGTAAGGATCCCATGCCTGACCATATAGAAAATCTCTATGTGGGCAATGTCTGGTATTTCTGTTGATAGTTCGTTCAGGCTATCTATGTCATTGAATAGCTGGTGCTTATTTGATGGTTATACATTCTTTCAGATGCTATTGCTCAGTGTATTTTTTAGATTTTCTTCCAACCATCTTTTAAAGTGTGACTATCAATTTAAATGGGTATGAAACCCGGGCGTAATAAACAAGGAAATTGCTCTAGCAGAGAGAAGACTTTTGCTGAATATTGGATAGGGGATTGGGGCAGGGGTTGATTGTATTGCATCTAGTGGAGAGCTGGAGTTGTCATTAAGTCTTCCAATCTGGGTATTACTTCTCCTCTATCTGTAGTGGGGATTGTGCAAGAGAAAGTAGGCACACCCTCATCCACAGTTGTTCTTACTCAATCTCCGGCCCCGTCAAGGAGTGTTAGTCATGGGAAGCGTAGGGGCCAAACTAAGATCACAGGAGATAAAGTAACCCTGGGGGACCCCAAACAGATGTCACTGTATAGGGGTGTTCCTCCTGTCTGTGGCCCCACCGATTGTGCCACTGAATTAGGATGACCTTCTTAGGGTGGTGGAAGATAGTGTCACTAGACCCTCGCAGATCATTTTGAAAGATTAGCATCTCTTTTGAAGGCAGAGTTTTCATCCGTAGTGTCATGTCTAAAGTCCTTGGAGGGGAGTTTAGCAACACTTATTACCCGACTTAGGGGGGAATTGAGTAGTGACAGGGTGAGCGAGCAGAGGAGTGATGGGAGCTCATGTGCAGAAGTAAATAAGGCCCATATCACTACACATGCTTTGGTTGACGATAGGGAATGAAGTAACCCTGCCCCTGGAAATGAGGGTATATCTAGAGCTAAGTCGACTGAAAAGCCCTTTTTTTCATGTATCACAATGGGGAAATCCCTCAGGGGTAGGCATGGGCAAAGAACCTCATAATTTAAGGTGCCTCACAAAGATACCATGGATCTCCACCCAGCCACATGCCCATATGTGGTTATTCTGACAGGAGTCCCTCCCCTTCGAAAAGGGGTGTATGAGACTGATGGGGAGCTCTTCAATAAGGCTTCGGACTGGCTTGTATGCCTTAGAGGGCTGCCCATGCACCACACTAATAATATTCTAATGGTTTAGAGGCGACCATTTGATCAGACCGACTTTTAGATGCCGGGGGACGAGCTGGGTCCTCAACTATATATTTGTAAACCGTTATTTTGTGCCTTGGTTTTCTGGGGGAGAGGTGGTACAGACAGAATTGGAGGCTAATAATGCCCTCTTAGCTAGGGGCACATTTCTGATGAATAGGCATATCCTCCTGGTTAAGGTTATAGGTGTTATTCAACAATCTGCAGACGGGTTAAGGCTGATTTGGTTCCTTAAAGCACCTGAAGAGACTCTGGATTTTATTCTCAGGGCTCAGCAAGATCTTTTTTTAAATTGCTTCAGTAGTGCAAGTAGAGATGGTACGCTTGATCTGTATGTTTGTTTAATTCAGGGTATTAGAAATTTTCTTTTAAAGCCAATTAGCCCTACTGTGGGAGAGCCTCGATGATTTCATACTCGGTACTCTTTACTTAACCGTAGACTGAGACGCCATGGAGCCCGAACTTCATATATACCCATGGTGTTACCCATGGTGGTTTACCTCCTCTTCTACCAGGAGTACGAACGGCAGCGGTGGCGACCACAGTGAGTATTGCACCTACAACACAGGGGAGGGGGAGGAAAGAGAGTGACACACACACACGCAACACGCAACACCCCCACCCTCACCCTCACCCACAACAACATACAAATACATGCAGCAACATTACATATACACCCCCCTGCCCCCTGGAAGAACACAAGGACAAAAGGAAATGATTGTAACGATTGTAATCATTAAAAATCCATTAATCAAAACTCAAAATTCAGTATATATAAATATGTACACCAACTACACAAGTCCGGATAGTGTACTAATCGTTGTCTGTGGCCCACTGGGCCCAAAATGCATGGGCGAGGCCCACACATGATACTTGACTGGAAACGGAGAGAACACTGCTGGGGCATCAGATCGAAAATATACAGGCACCTCAGGGGTAGGGGGAGCACCTCAGCCTGATGAACGCACAACGCCACTGCTGCACGAGGGGGCTACATGCCCATTGCTGTATCCTGGGGAGTGCAAAGCCACAGTCTCTCAAGCCTCTCCAGTGGGAGGTTTGCCCACTGCTTTATCCTGGGGAGTGCAAAGCCACAGTCTCTCAAGTGGATAACAGTCTCCACTGGTTCTGGAGGGGGCCTGGTGCCCAAAGTGCTTCATCCTGCCAAGGACTGAGGTAGTGGATGTGATACTCCACTGGTTCTGGAGGGGGCTTTGTGCCCAGAGTGCTTCATCCTGCCAAGGACTGAGGTAGTGGATGTGATACTCCACTGGTTCTGGAGGGGGCATGGTGCCCAGAGTGCTCCACGTGCAGTGTGGCCGGTACAATTCCCTCACCTGGGTGTGCGTGCCACAAGATTTGCGAGGTTCAGGTAGCATGATACGCCATGGAGGCAGCAACATACCCCACACTACTGCGGCTGCGCCTTCCACCTGCAGGTGCAAACAGTGATGAAAGAAATGCCTCATGGAAGCTGCCCAGGGTCCAGGAACTCTCCTCCAGCCTCAGACGGCTGACCACTGGGGATGGTAGCCATGTCAGCGGTGGTGCCTGTGTCTGAGGACGCTGCGAGGCCGGTGGCTGTGGTTGCGGCGGTGTCTGTCGTGGCATTGCTTGCGGCTGTGTCTGTTGCGGCGGTGCTGGCGGCAGTGCTGGCGGCGGTGCATGGGTCAGCACCTGCAGAGGGACACAGCAGGACGTCTCCTGCAGCCTCGGATGGCAGCCCACTGGGGAAGAGGCTGGGGACTGTCGCTGAGGCTGTAGACGTGCCGGGGCGGTGCTTGCGGCGGTGTCTGTCGCAGCAGCGCTTGCGGCGGTGTCAGTTGCGGCGGTGCTGGCGGCGGTGCTGGTGGTGGCGCTGGCGGTGGTGCATGGGTCAGCACCTGCTGAGGGACAAAGCAGGACGTCTCCTGCAGCCTCGGACGGCTGCCCACTGGGGAAGAGGCTGGAACTGTCATTGAGGCTGAAGTCGTGCCAGGGGCGGTGCAGGTGGCGGTTAGGGTGGTGGGGCAGCTAGCGGTGTTCGCCGCTGTAGAGTTTGGCATGGTCGTGGACAGAAGGTGTGACACTGGTCCCTCAGTCGGTGCCACCATGCCCTCTCCTGACCTGCTCTTCAGGTTTTGGCCCTTCCCCAGCTTTGATGGTGCTGCAGTTGTCTTGCCACTATCCCCTTTCGTTTTTGTCCTTACCCTCGCTACGTGGCACACTGGCAGCCCTGATGGGTGGTGCACTCCATGACCCCGCAGTTCCTGGCACCACTGTGCCTGGGGTTGTGGTGGCTGAGGTGCTGGGCTGGGACCTGGAAAGCCTGGCCCTAGGGGAAGGATGGGGGGAAGGTGTTAGCCAGGTCAATGTTAGCATGGAGGAGTTTTTTAGACACACTGGGACGGGGCGATGGAGGGGGTTTTTGGAGTGGAGGAAGAGGTAGTGGTTGTAGGAGGTGTACGTCTGCTGAATTTGGGTGAAGGTGCATGGGCCGGAGGCTGTTGTGAGGTGGATGGCTGTTGGTTGGGTGTGTGCCTGCATTTGTGTACTTTGGGAGGAGGGCTCACTGACACACTGGGAGAGGACACTGAGGATGTGTGAATGGTAGTAGGGATGGTGAGTGCACGTGAGCAGTGTGTGGTGATGGGCATGCTGGTGATGGAGGCAGTGGCTGAGGATGTAGTGCATGCAGGTGTGAGTGGAGACGTGACAGGGAGGGAGGAGGAGGACGTGGAGGAGGGGGACACAGTGGATGCAGTGGATGTTGCTGTGTCTGCATGGGGATGGTGCTTGTGTGAGTGCCTGCAGGATGTGTGGTGTTTATGTTTGCCTGAGCCACTCTTGTGTGTTGATGAGTGTGCATGCTGGTATGATGGTGTGCTTGGGATAGGCTGAGGTACAGGGGGTTGGGTCTGGGTGGAGGAAGTTGGAGGGGGGAGGCTGGACACAGGGACAATGGCTGTCATCAGGGCTGAGGCCAGAGCCTAAAATGCTCTCTGTTGGGCTGCCTTCGCAGAATGAATGCCCTACAGGTATGCATTTGTTTGTTGCAAATGCCTCTCTACACCCTGGATGGCATTCACAATGGTAGATTGCCCAAAAGTGAGGGATCTCAGGAGGTCAATAGCCTCCACACTGAGGGCAGCAAAGCTGACTGGGGCAGGGCCTGAGGTGCCTAGGGCGAAGGAGATGCCCACCCTCCTGGGTGAGCGGGCACGGGACACGCTGAGGGGCTGCTGGGAGGGCGGTGCTGGTAGGGGGGTGGAGGCTGTACCTGTTGATGCAGTGGGCACAGAGGTGCCCACCACCGCAATAGAGCTCCCATCAGAGGAGGAGTCGCTGTCACTGCTGTCTACTCCTGTCCCCGCCATGGAGCTCCCCTCGCCCTCCATCCCACTGGTGGCTTCAGACTCTGTTTTTTCGCCCTCAAGGGCCAAGTGGGTTGCAGCTCCCTCCTGCTCCGGTGCCAATGCTCCTCCGCCTGATGATGCTATTGCACACAACAACAGGGAGACCACAAAAAGGGGGGGAAGAAAGAAGAAAGACATGTTCAGTGCATGCAACACCACTACCGTTGGCGGACACAACACACAAGGAGCAGCCCTCTGCACTCCGCCATGCACTGACAGTTCCTAGAAATTTCAGCTGCCCATGGGGTACGAGGCCTAAGACCAATTGCTGCACAACTGGAAGTCACATGAGCCTGACTAGGTGTAGATGGCTCTTACCACTGGTGGGTTTCGGGTGCCACATGGCCTGCCTCACAAGGGACCTTGCCTACCAAGTTCGCCCTGGCCTAGGGGAACCCACTACCCACTTGCCCCACCCAGACAACTCATAATGCGTGCAGAGTCAGCTGAATGAGAGTGTACTCACCCCCTTGTGGCTACTGTGATGCCCTCAAGCGCCCATCCAACTCCGGATAGGCCACCGCCAGGATCTGGAACATCAGGGGGGTCATGGTGCGACGGGCACCCCTCCCACGTTGGGAGGCCATCCCCAGCTGGGCATCCGCCGTCTTCTTGCTCCAGCGGCGCAGGTCCTCCAAACCGGACGTCCTTGGAGATGGCACGCCAAATACCCTTCTTCTAGTGGGCACTGACCTAGAGGAATGGTACAGGGAGAAAGGAAATTACTTACCCGTCCGGACCGTCATACTCATTGCCCCCCAGTTCCAACCCTTGCCCTGATGCACATACACTCCCCATCCGCACATGCAGGCCTCAGCCCCCCCATGTATTTTCCATCCACACCACTCAAAACAGGCATTGCCCATGAGGCATGCTCACAGTGTACTCACCTGTTTGTCTGGAGGACCGTACAGTTGCATGTACTGGGGAGGACCCCATCCACTAGTTTCTCCAACTCCTCCGAAGTGAAGGCAGGGGCCCTTTCCCCAGACATGTAAGCCATTGTCACTTCCAGACAGAGGTCACAGCAGCACTTGCAGTGTAGGTCCTCTCCTGTTGAAGGTTGGCTATCAAGTGAGTGAACAGACAGAAAATGGCGCTCACGTCCGCGGCGGTGCGTACCGTCAGCACCGGAGTACATTGTCATTGGCTCCTGGGACCCATAGGGCCCAATGTTAACCAATGCAGATTTGCGCCGCAGTCTTCGACTGCCCACCGCAACGGTGTAGAACGCCAGCACAGTTACCTCATATCCCCTTGTCCCACCTTACAGGTCAGGCAGCCGCCATTTCAGGAGGCCACATGGGATGGATTTTAACTGAGTCACACATATCTAGGCCAGGAATATAGACAGATACCGGCACACTGTGGATTAATAACGTTTCTGCAAATAACACATTGTGATACCTCAGTGTTGGATGACTCTCTGCTCACTGTTCTCCTCCATAGGGCACGTTCGCTGGGGCAGGTGATGAGATGGCGGCATCCTCCGGTGTACAGACCCCTGGTGGACCTGTCGACAATGGAAGAGAGACACATCCTAGTCACATACAGACTTGATCGTGCAACAATCCAGGAACTGTGTGCCCAGTTGGAGCCCGACCTGATGTCATCTACCCGCCATCCCACATTAATCCCCCCGCTAGTGCAGGTCCTGTCTGTACTCCATTTCCTGGCCAGTGGGTCTTTTTAAACAACAGTGGCCATGGCATCAGGGATGTCCCAGCCAATGTTCTCTAACGTGTTGTCCAGAGTGTTGTCTGCCCTGCTGAAACACATGCGCAGCTACATCGTGTTCCCTCAGGTGGAGGATTTGTCCACAGTAAAAGGTGACTTTTATGCCCTGGGACATATCCCCAACATCATTGGTGCAAGAAATGGAGCACAAGTGGCATTTGTACCCCCCTGCAGGAATGAACAGGTGTACAGAAATCGGAAGAGCTACCATCTATGAATGTGCAGATGGTGTGTTTGGCAGCCCAGTACATGTGAATAATGCCAAGTATCCTGTCTCAGTCCATGATTCTTACATTTTGAGGAATAGCAGCATCCCTTATGTGATGGGGCAACTCCAGAGGCACCGTGTGTGGCTAATAGGTGAGCCTAAAGTCCCCACACAGTTTAATTTGCTGTCTGGGTATGGGGCTGTCCCTAAGGGTTAGTGTGTGTCTAACAGTTGTCCCTCAACATTTGCAGGTGACTCTGGTTACCCCAACCTGTCATGGCTACTGACCCCAGTGAGGAATCCCAGGACAAGGGCAGAGGAACGCTACAATGAGGTACATGGGCGAACTAGGAGGGTGATCGAATGCACGTTCGGCCTCCTGAAGGCCAGATTCCGGTGCCTCCATCTGACAGGTGGCTCCCTATACTACTCACCGAAGAAAGTGTACCAGATAATTGTGGCCTGCTGCATGCTGCACAACCTGGCTTTGGGACGCCAGGTGCCTTTTCTGCAAGAGATTGGCCAGATGGTGGTCTTGTGGCAGCTGTGGAGCTTGTGGACAGTGAAGAAAAGGAGGCAGGAGAAAATGATATCGACAACCGAACCAACATCATCATGCAATACTTCCAGTGAGACACAGGTAAGAAGATGTCACTGCTTCCCACATCTCATGCTATTGTTTGAGCTAGCATAAGTCTGTCATTTTCATTTAGTGTATGGACCCTGACTTGTCACTTTGACTTTCCATTTCACAGATCTGGGTCCCACTTTGTGTCCTCTGTTATGTTTACTGCTGGCCTACAGCTGTGTTACACTGATATGTGAACAAGTAAATTGACATTGCTATTTTCCATAGTTATTGCAATTACACATTTACGAAAGAACAGACTGACTCCAGATTGTTTTGTGTTTGAAGTGTGTTTATTCCTGTGCTAATAAGTGGAGGGGGTTGTAAAATGGGCTGGGGGGATGGTGGAGGAATGTCCATGGCAGAGTCCAGTCTATTTGTTTCACATGTGCATTGTCCAAAGGGGCATAGGAAGTCGAGCAATGGCAGTTTAAGGATGAACAGGGTGACATAGTGGGACAGAAGGGTGACATTCAGGGGGGTCTCATTTCCCGGCGGGGGTCTTGGCAATGTTATTTGTCTTGGTCCTGGACCTCAGGGACCATTTGCAGGGTGGTTCTCCATCTGCAGGGGGTGGGGTGCTGGTGTCCTGTAGTCCCTGTGGCGGGGCCTCCTGCCCCTAGCGCCGGCGGAGGTGGAGGGCTTTCATCGTCCAGGCTAGTGTCAGGGGCCCCTTGTTGTGCCACTGTGTCCCTCTTGGTGTTTACAAGGTCTGCCAGCACCCCTGAAATGGTGACCAGGGTGGTGTTAATGGACTTCAAGTCCTCCATGATCCCAAAGTAGTGTTCCTCCTGCAGCCGCTGGGTCTGCTGAAACTTGGCCAGTACTGTTGCCATCGTCTCCTGGGAATGATGGTAAGCTCCCATGATGTTGGAGAGTGCCTCGTGGAATGTCGGTTCCCTGGGCCTGTCCTCCCCCTGTCACACAGCAGTCTTCCCATTTTCCCTGTTATCCTGTGCCTCTGTCCCCTGAACCGTGTGCCCACTGCCACTGCCCCCAGGTCCCTGATTTTCTTGGGTTGGTGGGTTTGCCTGGGTCCCCTGTAGTGGTGGACACTCTGCTGATTGACGTGTCCTGGGGACAGAGGGATGGGCCCGCTGGGTGGGTGTTGTGCTGGTGTTTCCTGAGGGGGCAGGCTTTGTGGTGGCTTGTGACAGTGTCAGGGGAACCGACTGTACCGAGGTCCCAGATGGGCCGGGCTGGTCATCTTGATCCAGGCGTGCAGAGCTGCTGTCATCACTGTGGGCCTCTTCTGTGAGGGGACTGGATATGTCTGGCACCTCCTGTCTGGTGACGTTGGGTAGGGGTCCTGTTGGGGTGTAAATGCATAAATATTGTATGTGTGTGTGCCATCGTGTGCAATGGGTGGTTGACCCTCTACTCCAGTGCTTGCATTATTGGCTTGGTCCTTGTGTGATTGGTGATTTTGGGGCATGAGTGAGTCTCTGTACTGGACATGCTTGGGTGATGGGTGTCCATGCATTGGTGTTACATGCAGGGCTTGGTATTGGGATATGTGGGTTGTTTTGATGGGGTATCTGTGGGTTGCTGGGGTGATGGGTGTGAGGGTAAGGGTGGGAGTATGTGATGGCATACAGGTGGGGGGATATAGTAGTAAAGATTTGACTTACAAGAGTCCAGTCCTCCTGCTACTCCTGCAAGACCCTCAGGATGCAGTACTGCCAAGACTTGCTCCTCCGATGTTGTTAGTTGTGGGGGAGGAGGTGGGGGTCCACCGCCAGTCCTATGTACAGCAACCTGGTGTCTGGAGACCACGGAATGCACCTTCCCCCGTAGGACGTTCCACCTCTTTCTGATGTCATCCCGTATTCTTGGATGCTGTCCCACTGCGGTGACCCTGTCGTCAATTCTGCACCATAGCTCCATCTTCATTGCAATGGACGTCTGCTGCACCTGTGATCCGAATAGCTGTGGCTCTACCCGGACGATTTCCTCCACCATGACCCTGAGCTCCTCCTCAGCAAACCTGGGGTGTTGTTGATGTGCCATCATGTGGTGTGGGTGATGTGTGAGGTGCTATCTGTTGTGATGTGTGAGAAGTTGTGTTGGTGTGTGTTGTTTGAGGTGCGTGGACGTTGTGTAAGTGATGGTGTTGTGTGTCTGTGGATGCTGGTGTTGTTTTAGGTAGTGTCTCTCTGTGGCCTGCTTTAACATGTCTGGTAGTAAGGGTTTGTGGGTAAGGTGGGTGTGTGTTTTATAGTGTTGTGGGTGTGTGGGTGTGGTGTGTGTATGTGCATCAGGTGTTTGTATTTCAAATTGTCCAATGTGGTTGTGTTCTGTATATGTGTGTGTTTTTTTAGCGCGGCGGTGTGTACCGCCAATGGATTACCGCAGTTGAAAGACCGCTGTGTTGATTTGTGGGTCGTGATAGTGTGGGTGTATTCTTGTTGGCATGACGGTGTCGGTTTTGGTATCGCCAGTTTATCACTGACCTTTGGTGTGTCGGACTTGTGTGGGTGTCTGTATTGAGGCGGATTCCGGGCTGTAGGTCGTAATACCTGTAGCGGAATTCCGCGGCGTCAGCGGTATGTTGGTGGTCTGCATGGCGGTAAGCGGGATTTACTGCCAGGGTTGTAATGAGGGCCTTAGTTCCATTTGTAGATTTCTGGTCAATTTTTACAGTAAACTAAATCTTCAATAATTTCGGGGTGAGAGCCTACAAAGATTCTGTAAGCATCTGCAAGGATCCTTCCAATACAAGAATACCTTTTTATGTCCCTAATGTATTGATAAAAGTATGGAAGGGGGCATCCTTTTTGTAAGGTTGATAGCAATACAATTTGCAATACATTACTGAATAAGTGGTAGTGAGACACCAAATTTATTGATAAGATATATTGCTTAACCGCCTGATTCTGAGGAATCATATGTTTTATCTGTGAATGATATGAAGTTTTTAAACTTTAATTTTCTTTTAGTGTCCTACATTGAATATTGAATGATTTTTATGCAGCCATCTAAATTAAATCTATTTTGGTAATTTTTCATTTCGTTTACGAAACAAAACAAACAGCCACAACATTGAAAACATAACATTCCCATCCACATCTTGTGTAAATTAGTATAGATTTATAGCCAGCACAATTATTTTCATTAGGTGGTTAAATCCTTATCTCTTTTTAATCTCAGAACCATTCCATCGGTTTTAAGGGTGGCTCACAATCTTCAAATATTTAGTAAGGATCTCCAAAGCCTCTTTAAGTCTAGAGCAGTCAGGCAGTCATAACTGGTCTTGTGTCAGGGCCTCTTGAGTTTAACATGCATTCTCAGAAAGAGATTAATTTTCAATCTATCTCTCTTTATGTTACATTACGTTAAAATTATTTCTGAAAGCTAGTCATCGAAGGGGCATCCCACCACTCAACACAGGAGAGGCAAAATAGCTGCAGGTAAGAAAGATCATCAGCCTAGCTGGAGAACATCCAGGTCTTCAACTGTTTCTGGAATTGTAAATGGTTTAAAACATTTCTAAGTTTATGTGACATTGAGTTCCATAAGGTTGGGACTACGACACGAAAGGAGCAGCCTCCCATTCTGGCTGTGATGTGACAGGGGATGTGATGCAGGTTTAGGTCAGCGAAGCGTAATTCTCTGGACGGCCAGTAAAATTGCATCAAGATAACTAGACTGGGTGATCCTAGGATTTTATGGGAGATGCATCTCAACTTTATGCACTTTTCAATAGGTAGTCAGTGGAGCTTGCTTAAATGTCGCAAAGGAGAGCTGAATTTAGGGAGGGAAAAAAGATACCTGTTGACAGCATTTTGAACAACCTGATATCGGTTCAGAACATATTTCTTTGACCACAGGTTAAGGATGCTCCAGTAGCCAAGATGCTAAATGACAAGGGATTATACACTCAGTTTGCGTATTTGCCAGGAAAAAAGTTCCACATTGGCCTTAAGATTCCTTAGGATGCCAAGACAGTGATCTGCTAGAGTCACAACTTAGGTTTCAAAGGCTAAAGAATCATCCATCCATACCCCCAGATTTTTCGCCACCAATTTTGGATTGGGTGGGAGGGGCAGTATTTCTGGTAACCATTGATGGCTCCAAAGATGGGGTTGCCTGTTCAACAGAAGAATCTCTGTTTTATTGGCATTAAGTTTTAAACAATTTTCATGCGCCAATCCAGCAACCACTGTTAAACGTTCTTAAATGTGAAACAGCTGCCAGTCAGCTCTGCTGACAGGGAAATATTTAGCTGAGTGTCGTCAGCATATGACAGTAGTGAGATTCTGAAGGATTTCACTGAGTCAGCCAGAGGTCTGATGACAATTTTTAAAAACAGTAGGGCTGAGTGCCAAACCCTGAGGGATGCCATATCCCAGCTCTCTTTGCGTTCAAACGAAAGGGGGAACTCCTGTTCCCCTCCTCAATAGATAGTTCTGGAGTGGGGTCCAAATATCTTTTGGCCTAGTGCCAGCAGGCATTTGGTTCTAGCAAACATCCAGCTGTTCTCAGCAAAATGCCAAGTCTTTTTGCCAGTCAGTGACTTTGGGTGGCCAGTGAGCAGCAGTCCCACACTTTGGCAACAGGGTCGGTTATTTACTAGATCAGACATAAACATCTCTTCAGATTATGCCCTTCTGCACAAACTCTCCCTAGCCCAAGTAATGCAATGCACAGTGTCAATCACCCCATAGGTCTTCAGGGGTGACATCATTCAATAGGAGAGGCCGAGCAGAATTTGTTGCCACCACCAGATGCGACTGGAAAGAAGTGAGATTATGCCTTAAGTGGGAATAGTAATTCTATACACAAAGTGATACAGCTCAAAGTCTGCTACTGCCAGTCTACCTTGGTCGAATGGCAGCATCAGGATTTCCCATTTTCATCCAGGCTTTTTACTCACCCTTATTAGACATGCCATGAATGGTCAGAGGTGCTGGAAGAAGGGTTTGTTTAAAGGGATTGGAATGTTCATGAATATCTAAGCAGCTTTGGCAGGGCCACCATCTTGGCCAGCCTGACCCTACTAACAAGAAACAACAGATGTTTGATCCAGCAGTCCGCTTCGGCATCCAACTGGGGCAGAGTCATGCCATAGCTTTCGTATGTCACATGATCTAAATCTTCACTAAGCCAGATACCCAGGTAGTTCACTGAAGATTCACATCTTCGTTGCGAGTTTTCAGGCTCATAAGATGTGGTACACTGGGTTAACCGCAAAATCTCATATTTGGCCCAGTTATTGGTTATTCCTGACAATGAGGCAAACTTGAAGAATTCATTAATCTGAGAGGAGATATTGGGGGTCATTCTGACCCTGGCGGTAGCCTACCGCCAGGCCAACGACCGCGGATGCACCGCCAACAGGCTGGCGGTGCATCCATGGGCATTCTGACCGCGGTCAGAAACGGAAAACCGGCGGTGTCCCGCCGGTTTCCCGCTGCCCTGGGGAATCCTCCATGCAGGCAGCGCTGCCATGGGGATTCCGACCCCCTTACCGCCAGCCTGGCTCTGGCGGTTTTGACCGCCAGAACCTGGCTGGCGGTAACGGGTGTCGCAGGGCCCCCTAACACCACCGAACCGGCATCCACGGCCATCACCCTCAACAACTGGTCCCACATCAACACGGAAGAAACGGAAGAAACGACATCATCGCCCCGCACCTCCAGACCGTCATCAACTCTTCTTTTTCTTCTGCTACCTTCCCCGAATGCTGGAAACACGCCGAAGTCAACGCCCTACTAAACAAACCTACGGCTTACCCGAGCGACCTGAAAAACTTCCGCCCCATCTCTCTTCTGCCTTTCCCAGCCAAAGTAATAGAGAAGACCGTCAACAAACAGCTGACCACCTTCCTGGAAGACAACAACCTGCTCGACCCCTCACAAACCGGATTCCGAACCAACCACAGCACTGAAACCGCCCTCATCTCAGTCACTGACGACATCAGAACCCTGATGGACAACGGAGAAACAGTCGCCCTCATTCTGCTCGACCTCTCGGCTGCCTTTGACACCGTCTGTCACCGCACCCTAATCACCCACCTCCGCTCCACCGGAATCCAAGGCCAGGCCCTGGACTGGATTGCCTCCTTCCTCTCAAACCGTTCCCAAAGAGTTTACCTCCCTCCGTTTCGCTCAGAACCAAGCGAGATAATCTGCGGCGTACCCCAAGGCTCATCACTCAGCCCGACAGTCTTCAATGTCTACATGAGCCCCCTCGCCAACATCGTACGCAAGCACGACATCATCATCACCTCCTACGCCGACGACACGCAACTTATACTCTCCCTCACCAAGGACCCCGCCAGCGCCAAGACCAACCTACAAGAGGGTATGAAGGACGTCGCAGATTGGATGAGGCTCAGCCGCCTAAAGCTGAACTCTGAAAAAACGGAAGTCCTCATCATCGGCAACACCCCATCCGCCTGGGACGACTCCTGGTGGCCCACAGCCCTCGGCACCGCACCGACCCCCACAGACCACGCCCGCAACCTCGGCTTCATCTTGGACCCTCTTCTCACCATAACCAAGCAAGTCAACGCCGTGTCCTCCGCCTGCTTCCTAACCCTCCGCATGCTCCGCAAGATCTTCTGCTGAATCCCCGCCGACACCAGAAAAACCGTGACCCACGCCCTCGTCACGAGCCGCCTGGACTACGGCAACACCCTCTACGCTGGGACCACAGCCAAACTCCAAAATCGCGTGCAACGCATTCAAAATGCCTCGGCCCGCCTCATCCTCGACATACCCCGCAGCAGCCACATCTCCGAACACCTGAGACACCTGCACTGGCTCCCAGTCAGCAAAAGGATCACCTTCCGACTTCTCACCCACGCACACAAAGCCCTCCACGACAAGGGACCGGAATACCTCAACAGACGCCTCAGCTTCTACGTCCCCACCCGCCTCCTCCGCTCCTCTGGCCTCGCTGCTGTCCCTCGCATCCGCCGCTCCACGGCGGGTGGGAGATCTTTCTCCTTCCTGGCGGCCAAGACCTGGAACTCCCTCCCCACCAGCCTCAGGACCACCCAGGACCACTCCGCTTTCCGGAGACTCCTAAAGACCTGGCTGTTCGAGCAGCGATAACCCCCCCTTTTTCCCCTAGCGCCTTGAGACCCGCACGGGTGAGTAGGGCGCTTTATAAATGTTAATGATTTGATTTGACTAACAGGGCCCCACCAAGATTTTCAGTGTCTGCCAAGCAGACACTGAAAATCGCAACGGGTGCAACTGCACCCATCGCACCCCTTCCACTCCGCCGGCTCCATTCGGAGCCGGCATCCTCATGGAAGGGGGTTTCCCGCTGGGCTGGCGGGCGGCCTTCTGGCGGTCGCCCGCCAGCCCAGCGGGAAACTCAGAATTACCGCAGCGGTCTTTTGACCGCGCAGCGGTAATCTGACGGCGGTACTTTGGCGGGTGGCCTCCGCCGCCCGCCAAAGTCAGAATGAGGCCCATTGTCTTCTTGGTTTTTCATATATAGGGTGACGTCATCTCCGAACAGAGACAATAACATTCATCAGAAAAAGAAACCTAGGTCTCTTTTCACAAGGTGCAAAGGAGCCCGTGGCTCCGTTGCCAAAGCAAAAAGAAAAGGTGAGAGGAGAGACCCATCTCATGTTGCTCTCACAATTCGTAATAGGCTAGACAACTCTTCATTCTGTTGGATATGAGTAGAAGGGTGTTGGTATAGTAGTCTAACCCACCTAATGAATGTGATGCCAAACTTCACTCTCTCTAATGGGAAAAATAGGTATCCCTAAGACTGGCACAGCTTTATGCTGAGGATTAGGCTGGTGTAGGAAACTGATCAGCATTCAGCGGTTGTGACATGTGAAGCTCCCGGGAATAAACCCCAAGTGGTCTGTGTGCACAATAGGAGGGTGCAAGGGTAACATTCGATTAGCCAGGATTTCAGTGAGTATGTTAGTTAAAGACTGCAGATAATAGGATTTACATTGGTCGGGAGGTTTGTTGGGCTTAAGGAGGGTGACCATAAACGCTTGTCTGAAAGACGGTAGGAGCCTTCCTTTGTTATATGATTACTGTTAGACCTGGTATCCTTGGAGTGGTTTGCTCATATTTTTTTGCCTTTAACACTCCTGTTTGCTGACTTCACTTTTGCTGGCTTTAGGACTCTGTGCGTTTTACCACTGCTAACCAGTGTTAAAGTGCTTGCAATCTCTTTTTGAGATGTTGTAGAATTGGTTAATAATCAATTGGCATATAAAAAGTGGCAGTACTTGTGCCAAGGGCCTGTAAATTAAATGATACTATTATGTCTGCAGCACTAATTGTGCCACCCATTTGTGTAGCACTTTAAACATGTCTCAGGTTTGCCATTGCAGCCTTTGTGTGCAGTTTTAAACTGCCATGTTGAGCTGGTTTAATAAACTTTTTGTCAGGCCTGAACTTTCCTTTTCAATACATGTAAGTCACCTCTAGGCTAGGCCCTGGTCATCTCAGATGGCAGGGTGTAATGTACCTAAAAAGTGGGACATTTACTTTTTTGTTCTGCATGTTCTGATAGTGAAAATCTCTTACATTTACACTACTGCAAGGCCTGCCCCTCCCATAGGAAAACATTGAAGTTAACTTATTACATTGAATAAGCTATCATTTTTAATGGGAACAGGTGATCAAGGCACACCCACAGCAACACCCAATGCACACTCCTTCCACACAAACTGATGCGTGTGAAGGGGCCATATATACAAGGTGGCATTAAGCCACAAAAAGTAGATTAACACTACCTTGTACACACAGTGCAGTGTACAGCCCCACCAGAGCGTCACAAAAAGTGACATTCCAGTGGCACTAGGGGCTCGTAAATGAGTTCTAAGTAGTCAGTTGGTACTGCAGGCATTGAGCCTCCTCTTCCGATGCGAAGGAGGATCCTAAGACAAGGATCTTGTCCGAGTATTCCTAATAAGTTACATAAATACTATGATCATGATAGTCATGTACATTGATGTACAGTGCAGAGGGTGTTGCTTTGCGGTACAATGAAGTGTCTCACTTTCTCTCTTCGCAAATAGTGGTTGATGCAGCCCTGGTCTGAGACGCACTGCAGACTGGCAGAAGACCATCACCAATCAGGTTGGAGATCTCCTGAAGGCTTCCTACATCAGATCCTGAAGGTATGGATCTTTTCTCTCTCTCATCCCATTCCCCCTTCACCTCTAGAACACCTTCTGACCCAGGGTGGTCATCCTGGTTGGAAGTTGTCTTAGAGGTGAGAAGAAGCCCAGTGTCGTACCCACAGACAAATCCTCAGGTCAGTGGCCTTGACACTGGCAACACCTCTGGTGATCACCTGATTTACTGGGAGAATGGTGTTCCGTGTAGCGAGCGTAAGGTTCCTGAGCCTAGTACAACCTGTGTGTTAGCGGTCCTCCACTGCTACAGGGCCTTCTAGCTCACAATGTACCCCTGGCATGCCATCTAGGATAGGACAAGACCATTGCAAACTTGTCCCTCACTTCTAATGGCCCTGGATGAGGATGATCTCAAATGCATTCTGCAGGTCATGAAGTACCTTGCAGGCCAGTGGCAAGTCAGAAAGAAAGTGCAAGGCTCCCCTGCAGCCATTCCCTGCCATAACACTCCCTTTGAATGGGTGGTCAGCAACATTGTTGGGCCTCAGGACCCCAAGACAGGACCATGAATGCATCTAGGGTGGCCAGAGCACTGATGGGGATTCTTACCCATGTAAGTTTCCCCAAGGAGGTGGTATCTGACTGTGGTACCAACATTATGTTGGTATACCTCTTAGTCTAGTGAAGGAAGACTAGGTGCAAGCTTTCAGTAACGGCCCCCAAGATGAGGGCAGATACATGCTGGCACTCTGTACGCAGATGAGGTGCTTCTGAAAGAAGATCATGAAATGGTGGTATGGTGAAAAGGCAACATTGGTTGAGTTTCAGCCTGGCCAAAAGGTGGGTTATAGAGCCTGTGGAGCCCAGAGTCCTTCAATACCACTAGACTGGGCCCTATGAGGCAAAGGAGTGCAAGAGTGAAGTCACTTACTTGGTGAACCTCAAGACTCAAAAGGACCATTTTAAGGCTTTTGCATGTCAATCACCTCAAACCCCATTTTGAAAGGTCAAAGGATACCATGCTCCTGGTCACAACTGATGGAGGGGAGGAGGAGAGTTACACTTTCACCCATGTCCTTTCTTCCAGGAAGCAGGATGGGTCATTGGAGGGTGTTAGTCTCTCTTTTACCCTGACCTTAGATCAACAGAGAGACTTCCACTACTTGTTGGGGCATTTTGCCTCACTCTTCTGTCTTACCTCAGGACTCACTATATGGTGCACTCATGATATTCATAATGGAGCCAGCATGCATGTGACAAGTAAGATTAGAAAGACCTACAGGCTGTCTGACAAGGTGAAAGCCAGCACTAAGGAGAAAGTCTCCAAATTGCTAGAGTTAGTGGTTATCGAGCCCTCAAACAGCCCTTGGTCAAACCCACTGGTCCCCAAGGATGCAATGTCAGGTGCCACCCCAGAATTTAGGTTCTGTGTGGATTACCAGGAGATCAATGTGGACACCAAGACTGATGCACAACCCATCCCCAAAGATGGTGAGTTCATAGATCAGTTGGAAGCTGCCAACTTCCTCAACACGTTTGAATTAATGTCTGAGTAATGGCAGATTGCCTTGACTGAAGGGGCCAAAGAGAAGTCCCCATTCTCTACCCCAGAAGGACACTTCCAGTTCCAGGTAATACACTTTGGGTAGAAGAGCACCCCTCTCACCTTTCAGTGGTTGGTCATCCAGGCCCTGGTTGGTTTGGAGAGCGACCATGCCACCTATCTAGATAGCATTGCAGTCTTCATTTCTAGCTGGAAGGACTACCTCTTACAACCGTATAACCGAAATCACTGCCTTATTCGAGATTGCGCCCAGCGAGCCCTCTTGGTAGGCCTCCCGGAAGGCCTTGTGCAGGAAGTCGACCGCCTCCTCACAGCACTTTTATAAAATTCTGTGGCAAAACCATCCTCGCCTGGTGATTTATGATATGGGAGGTTAGAGATGGCCTGTGCTATTTCGATCTTACTGATCTCATCGTCCAGCAGGGCTTGGCCCTTGGCCTATTGGGGGGAGACAGGATTTCTCCAAGAAGGTTTCCATCTGAGCGGGGCTAGCAACCTCTTCTGGGGTATAAGGAGATGATAAAAGGCCACAAACTCATTGAAAATATCCTGTGGTCGGTTAAGGTGTTCCCTGTTGGAAGACATAATAGCAAGAATGGCCTGAGCCACTTCTCTCTGGCGACTCTGAGCTGCTAGGAGCCGACCAGTCTTTTCTTCCTGTTCGTAGTGTTGTCCTTGCGGACGTTGCAGTGCACATTCGGCCTGGAGTGTGTAGAGTTCATTGAGGGCCATACGGGCCTATTCTAGATGCTGACGGGCTGGTATAGAGGGTTGTGCTGTGTACTGTTGGGTGAGGTGTGTAATGCTGCTCTTTAGTTTGCACTATCCTTTACTTGTTGGCCTGTGCGGCATCATGCATCATTTGCCCACAAAGGGTCCCCTTTGCTGCTGCCTACAGGACCCTTTGGGAGGAGACTGTACTTTTATTGTCCTGCATGTAAGTGGAGACATGGGCCCTTAGCTGTGGTTTGCCCTGGCGTGTGGGGTATCGATGCACGGCAAAGCACCAGGGATTGACGCCTGGGAAGACAAGGCCTATGTTGACTGTTAATAGGACTGGGGAGTATTCCGAGATACTACGCTCCAATATACGAGAGTCTCGGATCTGGGCCACTGTGTTATGTGTCACGAGGAACTAATCCAAGTGGAACTGAGTTCCATGCGCCGAAGACAAAAATGTGTATTCCCTATTTGATGGGTGCATTAGCCTCCACTGATCCACTAGTCCATGGTTTGAGGACACGTCAGTTAAAATGACTCTGTCTTAATTGTTGCATATGTTTATGGGTCTGGCCCTGTTTAGCACTGCGTCTCGGGCCAGGTTCAAATTCCCCCCTATAATGTAGCGTGTGGTCCCAATCTCGGTTAGGAGTCAGGTGATATTGAGACAGAACAAGTGCTTGGGGCCTGTGGGTGCGTATATGGAGCGTACACATAGCAAGGAATCCCCTATTTTTAGTTTTGCGAACACATTTATCCCTTCAGGATCAGACCATATTTTAGTCAGTGTAGAGGGTAGTGTCTTTTGGATCATAATCGCCACTCCACATTTCCTTGGTGTCCCACTTCCCTGTGGTGATGGCGTAGAGCAACAACTAAATATTGCCTTCCCCACCCAGTCCCGGTGCAGCTTACTGAATTCCATCTCATAAAGATGTGTCTCCTGGAGGAGCGCCACGTCGCTTCTTCTTGATTGGAGATAGCAGAGTACCTTCCTTAGTTTCACATGGTGGGTTAAGCCCGTTAACAGTCCAGGATAGGATCTGGAGTGGGCGGTCGGGGGTGGGGCCCAGCTATCCATGATAGCAACCGATGTGTGTGGTAGACTGAAGGGGAGCAGTGGTAGGGGAGGAGATAAGGGGGTAATATGTCTAGAATCCGTATCTGGAGTACTATATCACACTTGGGTCCCAGGTGGATGGGAGGGCGTCGGGTGCCCATTTGGGGTGGTTATAGAAAGATAGGGTAGGATAGAGTAGAGAGGATAAAAAGTAAGAGGGGATAAGGAGGGAAGATAGGAAAGAGAGAAGGGGGCTAGATAGGGAAGAAGAAAAGAAGGAGAGAGGTAAGAAGATTGAGGCGGGAGGTGAAGTAACCGGCCAGGGAGGGATGTGGGGCTACCTACTTTGGGCAGGAGCAAGGTCTAAACCTGTGGGGCCGGTGTTCATGGAGGGGTCCCAGCTGGAGACAGGGTGCACATGGCGAGCCATCAGTAGAGAAATGGTGGTGATTGCCAAGTGGCTGACGCAATACTTTGACTGTGCAACACATCTTCAAGGCATATCCTCACAATGTGCTGTAAACCAGGATTTAAGGTTCTCTGTTCAGTTGGTCCAACTGAGTTCCTGTAGATAGCCTGCGCTCCATTGTGGTCGGCCTGAGCTTGTGACTTTGGAGTGGTCTGGTGCAACCAGATATCCACATTTGATGCTTTCTTCTTTTACAACTATTTTCACTGAAATCTTTAAACCTGCTCTTGTTTTATTTAGTAACAATCACTCAACTTTTCTAAAATGGAGTGGAAGACACATTGGGGGTCATTCTGACCTCGGCGGTAAAAGGCGCTTACCGCCGATCAGAAGACCGCCATAACACCACCGCGGTAAACCGCCACGGTCATTCTGACCCGCAACTGGCAAACCTCCAAAAACCCGACATCAACAAAAGTCTGCCACAGCAACGGGCAGCGAAAAACTTGCGATGACCAAACCTCCACTGTCACGCCAACAGAAATACGCCCATGCCATTCCGACCCACAAATCCCCGCAGCGGTCTTTCAACCGCAGTATTCCATTGGCAGTACACACCGCCGCGGTCAAAATACACACACCTTTACAAAACACTACCACATTGGACAATTCAAAATACACACACCTGAGACACATACACACACCACTCCCACACACCCAATTAAATATAAAACACACACCCACATCACCCACAAACCCTTACGACCACAATTGCGACTGAAGGACAGAGAGAGACAGCACAGCATAGAGTAGACCATCACACAGAGGCAAATCACAACATCACCCACACAATATCCACGCACAAAACACCATACACCACCACACTCACCACACTCTACAACACATACACCACCCCTCACCTCATCCACACCACCCCATGGCACTCCAAAGACACCCCAGGTTCTCTGACGCAGAACTCAGGGTCATGGTGGAGGAAATAGTGCGGGTAGAGCCCCAGCTCTTCGGGGCACAGGTGCAGCACACCACAATTGCCAGGAAGATGGAACTAAGGAGCAGAATAGTGGACAGGGTCAACGCTGTGGGACAGCATCCACGAAATCGGGACGACATCAGGAAGCGGTGGAACGACCTACGGGCGAAGGTGCGTTCCATGGTATCAAGGCACAACATCGCGGAACAGCGGACTGGCGGCGGACCCCCACCTACTCCCCCAGAATTCACAGCATGGGAGGAGGAAGTCTTGCACATCCTGCATCCTGAGTGCCTCGCAGGAGTAGGCGGAGGAATGGACTCTGGTAAGTCAAATCTTCACTACTTCATTCCCCCCACCCCACCTGCATGCCAAATCATACCCCCACCCTCACCCCCATCACACCAACTCCTTGCAAATAGCTCACCATCACAACCCCCCATCCCAAAACCTAGCCCTGCATTCCTCCCCAAAGCATGGACACCCATCACCAAAGCATGCCCACTGCACATACCCATCTCCCCCACAAGCCACCGTCACAAAAGCCCCCACAAGGGAATGCCAGCACTGGAGTACACGGCCACCCACCCATTACACGAAATGGCACACACAGAAGCAATAACCATACTCTAATACCCCTGCAGGACCCGAACGCCACCACACCGCCCAGGAGGGTCCAGAGATGTCCATCCCACCCCCAGAAGAGGCCCCCACTGATGACAGCAGCTCTGTCTCCCTGGACCCAGATGACCAGCCCGGCCCATCGGGGACCTCGGGACAGTCGGTTCCCCACAGACAGCCACAGGCTACAGCAGACCTAACCCCCTCTGGGAACACCAGCACAGCTCCCACCCAGCGGGCCCATGCCTCTGTCTCCAGGACACGTCAATCAGCGGTGTGTCCACCACTACAGGGCACCCAGGTTGACCCACCACCCCAACAACAACAGGGACCTGGGGGCAGTGGTAGTGGGCACACGGTCCAGGGGACAGAGGCCCAGGGAAACAGGGGAACTGGGAGGGCTGCTGTGCGACAGGGGGGACAGGCCCAGGGAACCGACTCTCCAAGAGGCCCTCTCCTCCATCATGGGAGCATACCACCACTCCCAGGAGACGATGGCTACGGTACTGGCCAGGTTCCAGGAGATCCAGGTACTGCAGGAGGAACAGTACATGGGGTTCAGAGAGGAACTGAGAAACATTAGTTCCGCAATGGGGACCATCGTCGTGGCCCTTAACCAGATAGTCACCACATTGCGGGACCATGTGGCACCACAAAGGGCCCCTGTCACTAGCATGGACCAGGAACAGCCTACCACCTCCCGCCGGCGCTAGTGGACAGGAGGCCCCCACACAACGACAGGCCACCAGAACCCCACCTCCTGCAGAAGAAGAACCACCCCGCAAGCGGAACCTGAGATCTCACAAGAAGACAGAGTAGGATGCCAAGACCCCCGCCAGCAAACAATACCCCCTGATGTCATCCCACTGTCCCACATTGTCACCCTGTCCAAACTTAAACTGCCCCTGCTCCATCCTTCCACAGGCATATGGACAATGCACCTGTGAGACTGAAAACGGGACTCTGCCATGGACATTACTCCACCATCACCCATCACCGTTTTACAATCATGTCCCTAAATTTAGCACTTTAATAAAATCACTTATTGCACTTAAAAAATCTGGAGTCTGCTTGTATTTTGAACAAATGTATTAGACATAACGTTGCCAAAATGTTCAGTTACATTGTGATGACAACATACCACGGTCACACAGCTGTAGTCCATGGGCAAACAAAGCAGAGGTCACGCAGTGGGGCCCACAGCTCTGAAAACGGAAGGGAAAGTCACAACTCAGTTAACAGGAACTGGGGCGAAACACAGACAGTAGAGAGGCAGGAGACTTTAAGTAAATGTAAAATGGCGGGGTTGATTCGTACCTGTGTGCTACTGAAAATACTGTTGTATCACTGTGTCCCTGTTGTCTGTGTCGTCCCCGTCGTCTTCCTCCTCTTCACTCTCCACAGGCTCCACAGCTGCTACAACACCACCATCTGGACCATCCTCCTGCAGGAAAGGCATCTGGCATCGCAAAGCCAGGTTGTGAAGCATACAGCAGGCCACGATGATATGGCACACCTTCTTTGGTGAGTACATTAGGGATCCACCTGTCATATGCAGGCACCTAAACCTGGCCTTTAGGAGGCCGAAGGTCCGCTCGATCACCCTCCTAGTACGCCCATGGGCATCACTGTACCGTTCCTCTGCCCTTGTCCTGGGATTCCTCACTGGGGTCAGTAGCCACGACAGGTTGGGGTAACCAGAGTCACCAATTAGCCACACACGGTGTCTCTGTAGCTGTTCCATCACGTAAGGGATGCTGCTATTTCGCATGATGTACGCGTCATACACTGACCCAGGGAACTTGGCATTTACATGGGAGATGTACTGGTCAGCCAAACAGACAACCTGGACATTCATCGAATGATAACTTTTTCTGTTCCTGTACACCTGCTCACTTTCACTGGGGGGAACCAAAGACACATGGGTCCCATCAATGGCACCAATGATGTTGGGGCTATGGCCAAGGGCATAGAAATCACCCTTCACTGTAGCCAAATCGCCCACCTCAGGGAAAACAATGTAGCTCCGCATGTATTTCATCAGGGCAGACAACACTCTGGACAAAACCTTAGAAAACATAGCCTGAGACATCCCTGATGATATGGCCACTGTTGTTTGGAATGATCCACTTGCCAAAAAATGGAGTACTGACAGAACCTGCAGCAGAGGGGGAATCCCTGTGGGTTGGCGAATGGGGGACATCAGGTCTGGCTCCAGCTGGGCACACAATTCCTGTATAGTGGCTCGGTCAAGTCTGTATGTCAGTATGACATGTCTTTCTTCCATTGTCGACAGGTCCACCAGCGGTCTGTACACTGGAACATTCCTCCATCTCCTCGCAAGTCCCAGCGGACGGTGCCTAGGAAGGACAACATGGAGCACAGAGTCAAGCAACCCACAGGTACGTAACCACAGCTTGCACAGAACACGATTCGTTATGCATTGAATGGCTTGTATGAGTGGCAATGCAAGGCATAGGCCTGTGTGACGCAGTACAAATTAAGCCATGTGGGCCCTTGAAATGGCGGCTGCCTGACCTGTGAAGTGTGACAATGGGATGTGAGGTCAATGCGCTGGCGTGGCATACCGTGGCGGTAGGCGGGCGAAGACCGCGGCGCAAAGCAGCATTGATTAACATTGAACCCTATGGGTCTCAGGAGCCAATGACGATGTGCGCGGGCGGTCGCGGGACGCACCGCCGCGGGCGTGACCGCCATTTTCTATCTGCTTAATCACTCGAGACCTGATCATCCACAGGAGAGGACCTATACTGCAAGTGCTGCTGTGACCTCGGTCTGGAAGATACAATGTCTGCTGCGACTGGGGAAAGGGCCCCTGCCTTTACATCTGAGGAATTGGAGAAACTTGTTGATGGGGTCCTCCCCCAGTATGCGCTACTCTACGGTCCTTCAGACCAACAGGTAAGTACACTGGGACCATGCTTTGTGGGCAATGCCTGTGTTGAGTGGGGTGGATGAAAGATGGTGGGGAGGGGAGCGATTGAGGCATGCATCGCACGACAGATGAGAGCATGTGCCATATGGCAAGGTTGGGGAGGGGGGCCACTCACATCGAACATGTAGAAAATGATGATAATTATTTTCCCACCCTGTCCATGTCACATAGGTCAGCACCCATCAGAAAATCGACATTTGGCGTGCCATCGCCAAGGACGTCCGGACCCTGGGGGTCCACAACAGATGGGGCACCCACTGCCGCAAGAGGTGGGAGGACATCCGCCGCGGGAGCAGGAAGACCGCAGAGGCTCTGCTGGGGATGGCCTCCCAACGTAGGAGGGGTGGCTCCCGTCAATTGACCCCCCTGATGTCCCGGATCCTGGCGGTGGCCTACCCCGATTTGGATGGGCGCGTGTGGACATCACAGCAGACACAAGGGGGTGAGTACCAGCACATTCTGCTATGTTAGCGCACAGTGGAGGTGTCTGGGTGGGGGAGGAGGGCTGTGGGTATCTCTAGGCCAGGGCGACTTCTGTAGGCAGGTCCCCTCTGTAAGGCATGGCCTTGTGCCCCCACCCCCCACCTCTATAGGGTGCTAAGTACAGCTATCCATGGCCCTGGGTCACCTATGTGTGCAGTTGTCGTCCATAGGCTTGTAGGCCAAGTCACAATAATTGAGTAGTGTACACCGAGTACGCAGCGTAGTGCAGGGGGCTTCTGTGTCTGTCCTCTCCGCCAATGGTGTCGCCAATGCATGCACTCAACATGTCATTTTTTCTCCCCCCCACTCTTTTTTGTGGTCTTCCTGTTCATGTGTGCATTAGCATCATCAGGCGGATGAGAAGTGGCATCGGAGCACGAGGGAGCTGCATCTCACATGGCCCCGGAGGGCCATGCAACCGACTCCGAGTACACCAGTGAGACGGAGGGCAAGGGGAGCTCCTCAACGGGGACCCTTGGAGACGTCAGCGACACAGACATGTCCTCGGAAGGGAGCTCCCTTGTGGTGGCGGCAACATCCGTGCCTACCGCTACAACAGGTACAGCCGCCACCCCGCGCACCAGCTCCGCCCTCCAAGCAGCCCCTCAGCGTTCGCCCCGTGCCCGCTCGGCCAGGAAGGCGGGCATCTCCTTCGCCCCAGGCACCTCAGGCCCTGCCCCAGTTACCCCTGCTGCCCTCAGTGAGGAGATCATTGACCTCCTCCAGACGCTCATTGTTGGGCAGTCTACCCTTTTGAATGCCATTCAGGGTGTAGAAAGGGAGGTGCACCGGAGCAATGCATACCTGGAGGGCATTCATTCGGGTCAGGCTGTCCATCAGCGATCGTTCAACGCTCTGGCCTCAGCACTGACGGCAGCCATTGTCCCTGTCTCCTGCCTCCCCCCTCCAATTTCCTCATCCCAGTCCCACTCCCCTGTTCCTCTGCCTATCCCAGCCACACCTACAGACCAGCCTGCACACACATCAACACCCAAGGGCAGCTCATCCAGACATAAGCACCACAGATCACACAAGCATTCACACATGCAACATCCACATGCAGACATGCCAACAGCCACTGCCTCCTCTGTGTCCCGACTCCTCGTCTCCCTCCTCCCTCCCTGTGACGTCTCCACTCACACCTGCATGCTCACTACCATCAGCCAGTACGTCCATCACCAGCACACCCACCAGAACACTCCGCACACGTGCAGTCACCACCCCCACTGCCATTTACACGTTCCCTGTGTCCTCTCCCAGTGTGTCTGTCACCCCCTCTTCCAAACCACACAAACGCAGGCAGCCACCCACCCACCCAACAGCCATCCACCTCACGACAGCCTCCGTCACAAGCACCTGCACCCAAAGACAGCACACTTGACTCTCCTATTACCACATCCTCTTCCTCCACTCCCATACCCACTGCACCTACCCTTCCCACTGATCCTAAAAAGTTTTTCCTCTCCAAAATTAACCTCTTTGCTTCACCTGACCCACCCCCTCCATCTCGTAAGAGTCCAAACAGCACCTCAGCCACCACAAGCCCTGCACCTACAAGGACCATAGTCCAGGGCTATTGGAGTCCACCAGCTTCTAGGGCAGCAACATCGGCCAGCAGCAAGGGGACAGCCAGCCCACCCCCTGGGAAAAAAACGAAAAAAGGGAAGGGCTGGCGCGAGAGGCCAGAGACGGCAGCCCCCAAAGGCACTACCCTGGCACCGTCACCTGGCACATCCACAAAGGGAGGCAAGGGCCCCAGAGAATCGGCGAAGGAGGGCAAGGGCAGCAGGGCGGACATTTCCGGCAGCAGGTGAGCTGCCCAGGAGGGCCCCACCAGCCCCATTTTGGGTGTGAAGGAGGACACCCACGGGCCCAGGACTCCAGCACAGGAGGGCCCCGCAAGCGACTGAGCGGAAAATATTGGCCCGATCTGGTTCCCTTGGAACACATGTCAAGCACCGCCGAACAGGGCCCCGCCGTGACAAGCACCGCTGAACAGGGCCCCGGCGTGACAAGCACCGCTGAACAGGGCCCCGCTGTGACAAGCACCGCTGAACAGGGCCCTTCCTGTCAAGCACCGCTCCGCTGGGCCCTTCCTGTCAAGCACCGCTCCGCTGGGCCCTTCCTGTCAAGCACCGCTCCGCTGGGCCCTTCATCTCAAGCACTGCTCCGCTGGGCCCTTCCTCTCAAGCACCGCTCCGCTGGGCCCTTCCTGTCAAGCACTGCTCCGTTGGGCCCTTCCTGTCAAGCACCGCTCCACTGGGCCCTTCCTGTCAAGCACCGCTCCGCTGGGCCCTTCCTGTCAAGCACCGCTCCGCTGGGCCCTTCATCTCAAGCACCGCTGGCCCATTGGCAGGGCCGGATCTGTGTCGGCCAGGGCTTCACAAAGCACTCTGGGCACCATGCCTCCTCCAGAACCAGTGGAGTCTATAATCCACTTGATGGACTGTGGCTTTGCACTCCCCAGGATGGATCAGTGGGCAAGCCACCCACTGTAGAGACTTGTGAGACTGTGGCTTTGCACTCCCCAGGATGGTACAGTGGGCATGGAGGCCCCTCGTGGATCTGGCGTCGTGGTCTCAACTGGCTGAGGTGCCCCCCTTCCCTTCCCCCTGAGGTGCCTGTAGTTTTACTATCTGATGCCCCTCAGTGTTCTCTCCAATGGAATCGGGTCTTGTGTGTGGGCTTTGCCCATGTGTTTAGGCCCATTGGCCCACGAACAATGGATGATAGCCAATATGGCCCGGACTTTTGACCTATGTATATATTGTTCATGATGTAATATATTTTATTTATATATTTCATATTTCACTTAACTTCAATTATGCTATAATATACTTCATTTTTAATGATCATTTTATTTTGTCTTTGCATTCTTCCGGGGGGGTTGGGGGGTGTCACTCTGACTTGTTGCTCTGCATTGATGTGTGTGTTGTAGTGGGTGAGGGTGGGGGTGGGTGTGTGGCGTATGTGTGTCCCCGTAATTTTTTGCCTCCCCCCTCCCCTGTGTCGTAGGTGCAGTACTCACCGTTGTCTTCTGCGCCGGCGTTCGTGCTCCTAGTAGAGGAGCAGGTAGACAATAGCTGGTAGGATGTGTAGTTCGGGTTCCATGCTGTCCAGATTCCTCGTGGAGTGTGTAGAGGTGAGCGTTTTCCCGTTCGAAGTCTGTTTCCGCCGTGTTTTTATCGGCGGGGCTCCCGCCCCGGAAAAGGTGGCGGATTGGTGAGTTGTGATAGGGTGGGCGGTACATTGTCTGCCGCCTGTCTGTTGGCGGTGGCCGCCGCGCTGCTTGTCTGTACCGCCGTGGCGGTCGGAGTGTAAAAGTGGCGGGTTGTGTTGGCGGTTCCCGCCAGGGTCGGAATTCCATTTTTTGGGCCGCCTGCCTGTTTGCGGGTTGGCTGCCGCTTTTACACCGACCGCCAGGGTTGGAATGACCCCCATTGTGTGGTGTTTTTCACTTTATTACTGTTTGAAGTGTTGTACAAATACTTTACACATTGCTTCTAATTTAATCCTGACTGCTCTGTGCCAAGCTAACGGAGATTTGAGCATAGGTGAATTTAAGGTCAGTTTGTGTCTTGCCCTGACATTGTGGTTACTGTTTGACCAGGGATTACACCCTAGTCAGCCAGCAACCCAATTACATGCAATTCCATATAAATGGCTAGTAGGTGGGGGACAATTATACCTACATACTCTTTATAGAACTAAACCCTCATCCCGTTGGGCCCTGTGCCTTACTACTTGACATATTCTATGTTACTGAATTCACCTCCTCCTCCATAATTGGGCCTCCAAGGTGCACATTGTAATTGGGTCTCTTCCACCCTTATCAGAGCAACACTGCCAAAATGTGTCTCATAGTCAACCATTATGTGCATGGTTTCTGAGCTATAGAGTTTGGTATACAATTGGCAGAATTCATCCAGAATCTCCACATGGTCAGTCAATAATGTGTCACTGAGAGTCAAAGTTGCCACTCTGGCCCTAGGTATCCTTATAAGGTTCACTAAGGTGCGGCTGGGTCTTTCTCCATAAATTCTTGCTTTTATCCCCCTCCCTTGGTGTCTAAGTTCACTGTCTGCTGTTTCCTCAAACTCCATCATTTTGAAGCCGAACTGTGAGAGTTTGGCCTCACCCCTTCCTCCCCACATTCAAATAAAATTCAGTTGTTTAACCTAACATCACAGAAAACACACTTAAGTTTTCAATGGATCAGAAGACCTTGGGTTGCTTTGTCTCCATCCTCATGACGCTCTGGTGGAGCAAAGTGAAGGCAACCAGGAATCAACAGCCACATTGCTCTTGGTCTGAGATTCAGCTATCTGCCAATCACATGTGAAAGTATATTGTTGGAAGGTGGGTTATTAGCAAGGTCAGGTAGGTACCTACACTTAGGAATAGGCAACAGTCCCCCACTAGGCCCAACTCAAGGTCTCAATAAATTAATACTTGCTCAACCCTTGTTTGCTTGGCCCACGAACAGTTAGGCTTCACTTAGGAGAGAGGTGGGTAAAGCATTTAATATCAACAAAACAGTTAATACGTTAAAAAACACAACACATAATTAAAAACCAACACCAGTTTAAATATTAGGAAATATCTTTATCTTTAAAATGACACAAAAACAACAAAAATCTAATGTAGGAAACCAGAGGTATGAATGTTTAAAGATTAAAAATAAAACTAGCTCTTAGGAGCAAAAACACAGGTTGCACTGGACAGGGACAAAATCCAGAGTTCAGGCCACCCACGATGTAACACTGTTACACTTACTTTCAGAAGTGTTTCTTGATTTAGGAAATTAGTCCACAGCACCAGCCAAAGGTTCAAAGGCTCTGGTTTGCCTCTTGGGGTCTGGGACTACAACTCCCACAATGCACCTCTTCAACTTTGGAGCTTTTTACAACAGTTGCTCCTAACGTCTCCAAACTTCTGGATCTTCTTCCAAAGGTCCCTTTGGGTCCTTGAAGTGTCCACAAACTTGATCCAAGGTTCCAGAAGCTCTGAGGTGCTCCTTGGGAGTTGGGACTACAATTCCCAGAAGTACCTGGTCAGAATCCTCAAATGGTCACAAGAAGCTAGTCATCTGGGCTCCTCTTGCAGGACTTGATGCCAGAGACTCTGGTCAGCTTCTTTGTACCTGTAGCTTACAAGGTGTCTACCACTGGAGTTGCAGAAGCAAGGCAAAGTCCTTTTTTTGGTAAAGCCCAAAGTGTGCAGCTAGTGCAGTTCTTCTGAGAGCAGTTCTCCAGGTGCAGACCAGGGGTTCAGCAGGGCAGTCCTTCTTCTCCAGCATTTTCTTCCAGCAGGGATCTGAATTGTGGGGCAGCTCTGCCACATTTATCCTTGCTCATTGGTGGGGAAGCAGGGGGTGCTCATGTCCAGTGGGGTGCAGGCTACCACCCTCTGGGGTGACCACTTCCTGTGAAATGTATCTGAAATCAATCCCAGAAAGTGACATTCTCTATAAGGCCAACTTGGAGAAAATTCCTCCTTGGAGGTTAGATCTGAGTCCATCCACTGGTATGGCTAAATCTCCCTAACTCACCCCTTTCAGCCCCTCTCCTACTATAATCATTGGAGCTCCCATTTGTCTGGGGGAGCAGGAAATGTGGGAGGTCCAGTTTTTGTCCCAAGTGGCTCACCCTCCTTTGAAGGCCAGTCTGGCTACTCTTCTCCCATACTCCTCTGCCATCTGCTGTAGATGCTTCCTTTGTCTTAGCCAAGGCCACTTCACACCTCATTAAGGTAGCTTGCCTCAGATTGCCAGACCAAACAGGAAAGGGCACTAAAGGGCTGAAGTTGGCAACTTTCAGAAAGGTTTCTAAAACTCTTTGTCTGTGCAAGTTATAATAAATTCAACCTTAGTAAGTTGTTGGATTTATTGTAACATTTATTTTGATACCAAATTTTATATACTTAGCTCCTCCCTGTCAGAAATAAGACTTTATTATTTTAAAATAAAGTCTCCCAAAGTTAGCCTATAGAGCCCATTGCCTACAATGAAGAAACAATAATTTGTCTGTTTTCCCTCATTAAGGCTTATCAAACATATTTGATAAAGTCCTTGCCTAAATTTACAGTGTACCTAACCCTGGGGGCACCTAGGGAAGACCTTAGGGGTGACATGTGCAAGAACTAGGTAGCTTGAAACGCTTTTAATTCCAAGGTCAAATTAGGGGTTAATTTTTACTTAAAAGCAGCCAGCAAGGAAGGCCTGCCTTTACAAAGACACTGGATACCACAGCAGGGCACCTATGGATACACTAACTATACTGGGGTCCCTAAACCTACATGCCCTACAATGTTTGATGGACTTATAGGTAGGTTGTCAGAGCCAATTATATTTAGACCTAATTTATACAATCCACTTAAACAGAACACTGGCACTGGGGCTGGTTAATAGTGACCAGGTGTTGGAAAGTGGATTATTGGTAAGGGCAGGTAAGTACCAACACGTAGCAATAGGTCACTAACCCCCACTAGGTTCAGTTAGGCCTCATTAAATTAACCACAGCTGAACCCTTGGTAGCTAGGCAATGAGCAACAAGGCTTAACTTAGGAGACAAAGGCCCTCATTATGACATTGGCGGTAAATCCCACTTCGTCCCAGTGACAGCCGCCAACGTTCCGCCGTGGTGGCGGATATCCATTCACCATATTATGACACACAGACACTCAAATCTGCCAGAATACTGCCACATATACAAATCCTGTAGCCCAAAGGTCAGTGCTCAAGTGGCGGTAGCAACACCCATACAGTAATGCCAACAAAACAACGCCCACCACATTATGAGTCACGAATCACCACGGCGGACATTCAACGGCGTTAAACTATTGGCGGTACACACCGGCATGCTCAGAATGGACACCCAAATACAAAACAACACTTCATTGGCCAAAACCGAAATCACACACCTGACACTGATACACACACCACACACACACACCAACACACCCACAGCACCAGAAAACACCCACCCACATCACCCACAACCCTTTACGAACACGAATGATTGCCACTAGACTGAAACCAAGACCACTGAGACAACTACACACACACACCCACACATCTGTCATGCCCCCACATCCCACACCCCACCACATTACTCAACACCCTCTACCAACACACACCACAAAACACCCATGTCCCCACTGAGGCACCCCAGTTTCACTGATGAGGAGTTGCGGGTCATGGTGGAGGAAATAGTCAGGGTAGAGCCACAGCTGTTTGGAGCACAGGTACAGCAAATATCCATTTCTAGGAAGATGGTGCTATGGCGGAGAATTGTGGACAGGGTGAACGCCGTGGGACAGCATCCAAGAACAAGGGACAACATCAGGAAGAGGTGGAATGACCTACGGGGGAAGGTACGTTCTGTGGCAGCAAGGCTCCAGCTCACCATCCAGAGGACTGGGGTTGGACCCCCACCCCCACCTCCTCCCCCACAGCCCACAGCAGGGGTGGAGCAAGTATTGCCACTACTGCATCCTGAGGGACTCACTGGAGTTGCAGGAGGACTTGACAATGGTGAGTCAATATTTACTACTTATCACCACCATATCTGCATGCCATCACACCCTATCACCCTCAGTCCCATCACTCCACTCCATCCCACACACTGCACCTACACATGTGACTAACCCAGTGCCTAGTCCTGCATGCTATACCAATGCATGGAAAGCCCTCCCAGCCCTGCATGGACACCAATCACAAAAGCAAGCACAGCATGGAGAACTAACAATCCCACAATACATCACCAGACACAAACAAAGGTGGCAGGGCAACAGCAACGATATAGGGGAAACCAGGGTTGTACAATTTGACACAGACATGAGGCATAATACATCACTTACATCCCCACAGGTGCACCAGCCAATCTCATCAGAGAGGAGGTGCCACGTCTGACCAGTCCCCCAACAGAAGATGCCCCCAGTGATGACAGTAACTCTGGACTTAAGGATCTGGATGAACTACCTGGCCCGTCAGTGACCACTGGTCAGTCGGACACCCCAGCCCACTCACAGTCCACCACAGAGCCTCTCCCATCAGTATTCAACACCACAGCACCCACCCAGCACCCCCCACACCTGTGTCCCCAGGACACGTCATTCAACAGTGTGCCCACCTGTACAGGGACCCCAGTCCACACAACACCCAAAAGACAATCAGGGTCCTGGGGTCAGTGGCAGTGGCAGTGGGCACACCGTTCAAGGGACAGAGGCACAGGGGTACAGGGACACTGGGAGGACAGCTGTATGCCAGGGGGAGGATAGACCCAGGGAACCAACTGTCCAGGAGGCACTCACTAATGTCCTGGTGGCTTACCAACAATCCCAGGACAAGATGGGCCAGATCCTTACCAACATGCAGGAGAAAAAGCGGCTGCAGGAGGAACATCATCAGGGGATCAGGGAGGATTTGCAAGCCCTCAACACCACCATGATCTCCATAGCAGGGATGCTGGCAGACATGGGCAACATCATGAGGGAATAGACAGCACACCAGCGGGACCCTACCAGTAGCCAGCCTACTGATCAGCCCTCCACCTCCACTGCCGTTAGTGGGCAGGAGGCCTTGCCACAGGAACCACAGGCCACCAGCACCCCTCCCACTGCAGAAGGTGAACCACCCTGCAAACATTTCCTGCAACCCAGGCAGAAGCCAGAGACACTTGCCAAGACCAAGACCACTGCCAGGAAATAAGACCCTCCTGAATGTCCCCATTGTGTCCCACACTGTCACCTTGTCCACTTTGAACTTCTTTTGCTCCCCTTCCTATAGCCATTGGACACTGGATCTGTGCTACAAACAGAATGGAACCATACCCTGGACTTTCCTCTACCATCACCCCAATCCATTGCACTTTCTCATCAATTATTTGCACTACAATAAACACCCTTGAAGACAACTTGACTGATAGTGTTTAATTTCATGAAAATGTGCATTTATAGAGACAGTCACATCATGTGCAAATGATCTGAAGACTGTGATAGCACACAATTAATGACTTGTAGCTGTCTGTAGTCATCACATCAGTACACTGTTGTAATATCTCCAACATCTGCAAAATTAGAAGCCATTGGTGACAGTAAGCAGAGATGCAAAGGAAGTGAATGCCATCCTGCTATAGCTCCACAGAGAAAACAATAGTCAGAGGAATGGTCAGTTGCACTGTCTCACATGTGTGTCATAAATGATGTTCTGTTGTCCACATCCTCATCCTCTGTCTCCTCATCCTCAATGTCCTCAGGGTCCACTGCTGCCACAGGGGCATTTCCAGTGTCCTCCTCCTGCAGATAAGGCACATGTTGTCTGAGGGCCAGTTAGTGCAATATGCAGCATACCACTACTATTTGGCAGAACCTTCTCGGGTGAGTAGGACAGGAATCCACCTGTCAGATGCAGGCATCAGAACGTGGCCTATAGGAGGCCGAAGGTCCTTTCAATAATTCTCCTGGTTTGCCCATGTGCATCATTGTAACGATTCTCAGCCCTTGTCCTGGCATTCCTCACAGGGGTTAGGAGCCACGATAGGTTTGGGTAGCCTGAGTCACCTGCAAGTACTGAGGGACAAACATTAGCCTTACACAATGCTATGGGGTTCATACCAAAAGGCATACACTGACATACATTGGGTGGGCACTCAGGCTCACCTATTAGCCACACTCTGTGCCCCTGTAGTTGTGCCATCAGCTGTGGGATGCTACTATTCCTCAGAACAAAGGCATCATGCACAGACCCTGGATACTTGGCAGTGACGTGGGAGATGTACTGGTCTGCCAGGCACACCATTTGCACATTGAGTGAGTGGAACCTCTTCCGATTCCTGAACACTTGTTCATTCTGGTGGGGGGGAACAAACGCAATATGTGCTCCGTCAATCGCCCCAACAATATTTGGTATATGTCCCATTGCATAGAATCCTGCCTTCACAATGGCCAAATCTTCCACCTGGGGGAAAGCGATGTAGCTGCACAAGTGTTTGACCAAGATGGGTTCTAATGTGTTCTTTCAATTTTTATAGTGTTACCAGCGTTCTCCGATAGTCCTGATGAGGCCTTGAGCTGTTAGGCCGAAACGCGTCGACATATTGTTCATGGGGCCAAGGAGTCTGGGCAAATAATGAATTGTTTCCCAATAAATTGGTTTATAGCACTACTTACTACCTTCTAAAAAATTCAAGGCAGTATACAGCTGGGTGCGAGACCCCTGGTCACCATATGTTTATTGATCACTATGTTTAATGTTTTATGTGACTTTCTTATAAAGTGTTGGAGTAGGGCACATGTTTCTAGACAATGTATGTATTGTTTGTCCCACATGTTTGGTACTAATGTAAATGTGTATATATAAGTGTATATAGGTTCACTTGAGTGTCATTAAGTTATAGATAGGCAGTTTGCCTTTGACTCTGTTGCTGTTGCGTATTAGTAAATTAAATAAATAAGGGAAATAGTTTTACCCCTTTGAAACCAAGAGTTATTATTGTTTTTTTGCAATAATTACTGAATTTGTCCCTTCCCTGCTGTTATATTTTTTGTGATAAGTGTTTGACCAAGGCAGACAAAACACTTGCCAGCATGATTGAGAGCATTGGCTGTGACATTCCTGCTCCCAAGTCCACTGTCACTTGGAAAGAACCAGTTGCCAGGAAATGGAGCACTGATAGGACTTGCACAAAATGGGGGATCCCAGTGGGATGACGGATAGCTGATACCAGATCAGGTTCCAATTGAGTACACAGCTCTGTGATTGTGGCCCTGTCCAGTCTATAGGTGAGTATTATGTGCCTGTCGTCCAGTGTAGCCAAGTCCACAAGGGGTCTGTACACGGGGGCTTACTCCTCCTCCCATTCATCCGCAGCGGTAGGTATCTCAGGAACACAAGAGTGAGTAGGCTGTCACAATTTGAATGATGGAACCACTATCTCAGTGTACATGGAGCATTAATGTGATGGGACAGTGGGAATGGAAATGTAAGTGCAATCATCAGCAATGACACAGTTATGAGTTATCTGAATGTTGTTCACCACCATTAAATGGCGACCGCCTGTCCTGTATGTAGGGACAGGTGGAAGTGAGGGAACTCCGTCAACGTTGGGTATCGTGGCAGAAGGCGGTCTCGCACCGCCATGCAATTCCTCATTGGCTAATATGGGGCTCTATGGAGTACAGTGGCCAATGGGGATCAGCGGCGGTGGTGACATTGTACACCGCCGCTGACGTGACTGCCATTTTCTATCTAAATCCTCACTTGATTCCACAGGATAAGATCTACACTGCGTGTGCTGCTGTGACCTGTGTCTGGAACCTACCATGGCCCGTGTGACCAGGGAAAGGGCCCCTGCCTTCACTTCAGAGGAGTTGGAGCCTTTAGTGGAAGGGGTCCTACCCCAGTTTGGACTGCTGTATGGGCCTCCAGACCAACAGATGAGTACACCTTGGGCACGATGCATGTGCTAAGGTTGCATGGAGATGTGAGTGCAAGCATTGTGTAGTTTGGGGGTAGTATGTCTGTTGGCAGTGTACATGGTAGGCACCAGGTGATGTGTGTGCCAATGGAGATGGAAATGGGATTTGTGGGCCATATGTGTGACAGCCTGGATTGTATGTGTAATGGTGTTCTTCCTTCTGTATTACCTCTGCAGGTCAGCGCCCATCAGAAGAAGGGATTGTGGCGTGCCATCACCAAGCATGTGTGGACCCTGGGGGTCTACAGCAGGTGGAGCACCCACTGTCAGAAAAGGTGGGAGGACCTGAGACCCTGGGCACGGAGGACTGCAGAGGCCCAGCTGGGGATGGTCTTTCAATGAGGAAGGGGGGTCCATCGGAACCTGACCCCCCAGATGGCCCGCATACTGGCAGTGGCCTACCCAGAGCTGGATGGGCGCTTGAGGGCATCACAGCAGCCACAAGTGGTTGAGTACAGTGGGCATAACTACAAACATTGGTTGGTGGCATGGGATCCGGGTGGTAGTTGTGAGTCAGTAGGTGCCCCTTAATGCCCTGTCAAACATTGCGGCGTGACTTAGCTCAAGGGTAATGGGTGTATAGCAAATTCAGTAAACCTAGCTAGGTTGGATTTCATGTCAGACATGGCTTATTGGGTCCCAGGAGGGCTGTAGTTGGTGGTGTTTGGCCCTCATCTTGCTGTGGCACCTAGCCAATCAATTGCCAGTGTGGTGAATAGTGCTCAATCCTGAACCCAGGTAATGTGTATGCCAACTGTGGTGTTGTGCTGTGATTGACCCAGTGCTCCCTTTCTTTCTCTTCCCCACTTTTTTCTTCTGTCCATGTGTGCATTATCATCATATGGTGGAGGAGCAGGGGCACCAGCGACTGAGGGAGCTGCATCCCACAGGACCCAGAAGACAGAGTCCACCAATGCCAAGGGAACCAGTGGGACGGAGGACGAGGGGAGCACCACGGCGGAGACAGGAGGTGACAACACTGACTCTGATTCCTCCTCAGATGGGAGCTCCCTGGTGGTGGCAGACACCTCTGGGACCACTCTAACTCAAGGCACAGCCGCCAGCCTCATACCAGCACCGACCAACCAGTAGCCCTTCCCCGAGTTGCCCGTGCCTGCTCACCCAGTTTGGTGGGTATCTCCTTCGCCTCAGGCACCTCAGGCCATGCCCCAGTGAGCCCTGCTGCCCTGAGTGAGGAGGCTATTGACCTCCTGAGATCCATCTCTGTAGGGCAGTCAACCATAGTGAATGCTATCCAGGGTCTGGCATCCCAGATGCAGCAATACAATGAATTCCTGCAGGGCATCCACGGTGGATTGGCGGACCAACAGAGATCGTTCCAGGCTCTGGCCTCCTCTCTGATGGCAGCCATTGTCCCTGTTCCTACCATCCCCTCTCTAACTACCACTTTCCAGTCTCAGTCTCCTCAACCCCAACCCATCCCATGCACAGATACAGACAAGCATGCACACAAACACCAGACAGTTGCACACACAACAACATTCACTGCCTCCACTGTCTCCACCTCCTCCCTCACAGTCACATCCACACTCACACCTGCATGCATTGCTTCAACAGCCAGCACTACCATCACCTCACCAAGCAGCACACACACCTCACTAGCAGACACCTCCACAACATCTATCCACGTGTGCATTGGGTCCTCTCCCACCCTGTCTGTCCCCCCCTCCTAAGGGACACAAACGCAGGCACTCAGACACCCAAAAGCCATCCACCTCACATCAGCACACTGCCCATGCACCTGCGCCCAAGTCCAGCAGACATACTCCTCCAACAACCACACCCTCAACCTCCACTCCGATCCCTCCTCCCTCATTCTGCCCCACCGTCCCTAAGAAGCTTTTCCTTGCCCAACTTGACCTCTACCCTCCCCCTCTACACCCCATCCTGCCCGTAAGAGCAGGGTCCCAACGACCCAGCCCAGCATCTCAGCCAAACAGTCAACAGGGACCGTGGAGGCAACTCCTAGTCGTGGAGGCAAGAAAGTGAAGGATCCCACTCCACCAGCCAGGAAAGGAAAGGATCCCACTCTACCAGCCAGGAAGGGTAAGGTTCCCACTCAACCACCAGTGACAGAAGAGGTTCCCACTTAACCACCAATGACAGAAGAGATTCCCACTTACCCACCGATGACAGCAGCGGTTCCCACTCAACCACCAATGACAGAAGAGGTTCCCACTCAACCTCCGATGACAGAAGAGGTACCCACTCAACCACCAATGACAGTAATGGTTCCCACTCAACCAGCAATAAAAGACAACAAGCCCTCACCTCCAGCAGAGGCGGCCCAGGGGACACCTCCCCCTACAGAGACAATGCAGCCATCTCTTCCAGCAGAGGCTGCCCAGGAGACACCTCCTCCAGCAAAGAAAATGCAGCCCTCGCCACCAGCAGAGGCTGCCCAGGAGACACATTCCCGGCAGAGACAATGCATCCCTCACCTCCAGCAGAGGGCATTGAGGCCACCCTCCAGGAATTGTTGTACAAGGAGCTCCCTCCAGAAGCAGTGGGCAAGTTCCCCACTTCAGAAATTGTGCCTTGCCCTCCCCAGCATTGGAAAATGGGCGTTGAGCCCCCTCCAGAAGCAGTGGGCGAGTTCCCCACTTCAGAGACTGTGACCTTGCACTCCCCAGCATTGGGAAATGGGCATGGAGCCCCCTTCAGGACCAGTGGGCGAGTTCCCCACTTCAGAGACTGTGACCTTGCACTCACCAGCATTGGGAAATGGGCATGGAGCCCCTTTAACAAGCAGTGGGCAAGTTCCCCACTTCAGAGACTGTGACCTTGCACTCCCTAGCATTGGGAAATGGGCATGGAGCCCCCTTCAGAACCAGTAGTGAATTCCCCACTTCAGCTGAGGTGCCCCCCACCCCCTCTCCCACTGAGGTGCCTGCCCACTTCCAACATGTTGCCCCTGCACAGTTTGGTGCAGTGAATGTCAGGATCAAGTTGGGGCTTGGAAGCTGCCCTGTGGCCATGTGGGCCTTTTGTACTCTGGACTGGGCATTGGCCCTTTCTGGACAATGGTTCACGTATATTTGTCACTTTTGTACTAATGGTGGTTGTTGTCATGCAAATACATTTTCAGTTCTGCCTTACTGTTTTCCTTGCATTATTATGACATGTGTCCTGTGACATTGCTTTTCGTCTGCAGCTGGTTGTGTGTATGGTGAGTGTGTGAATGGTGTGTGTTGTGCCTGTGTGTGTCACTCTCCTTTTACTCCCTCCCTCCCTTGTGTGCTAGACGGCTGTAATCACTGCTGTTGTCTTCGTCGGCGTTGGTGTTCCAGGTGGAGCATGGCGTTGAAAAGCATCCGGAAGACCTGCAGTTCCATTTCCATGGCGGCATTGATCTTCTCTGTGTCTCTAATGGTGAGTCTTTGGTCTTCTATCTTATGTTTCTGCCAGGCTTTTGATGGCGTTAGTACCTCCCCGGAAATCGTGGGTGTGTGTGTGTCATAATATGGTGGGCGGTACCTTGTCTTCCGCCGGGCTGTTGATGGCTACCGCTGTGGTCTGTGGTGTTAACAACCTGGCGGTTGGTGTGGTATATTGGCTGTCTATGGAAGTTATCACCACCATGGTCATAATTTGGCAGTAATTATCACGAGCCTTTTGGCGGTATTACCACCACTTTATCACTTACCGCCAATGTCATAATGATCACCAAAGTGTGTGAAGCATTCAAGTATCACAAAACAGTAATAAAATAAAACACAGGGAACAGTTTAAAAATCCAAAACCAATTTATAGAAAAAGGAAATACTTTTAACTTTAATTTGATACCAAAACAAATAAAATCGGATAAGGGGAACCTAAGATATGAATTTTAAAAGAATTAATGTTTTTTGGCGCTTAGAAACTCTGAGCGCCACTCAGGATATCTGGTCGCACCTTGACCGTGGCAAAGTCAAAGTTTCAGACTGACCACGATGTGACCTTGTTCAGCTACAGCAAGCGGGAGGCCTTGGTCAAAAGTTTACCTTCAGACTTAGGCCCTCATTACGACCCTGGTGGTTGGCGGTAATTTGTGGAAAGGTACTGCCAACAGGCTGGGGGTACCTTTTCCCAAATTATGACATTAGCGGTTTGGCTCAGGCCAAACTGCCAATGTACCACTCCATCATCAAGGGTGGTAACAGCCGCTGGGCTGGAGACTTCGGTCTCTAGCCCGGCGGCTGTCACAATCCCACCCTCGGGATTATGACCCCACCTACCGCCAGGGTTTTCGTGGCAAGCGTACCACCACGAAAACCATGGTGGTAGGCACTATCAGTGCTTGGGAATTCTTTCCCTGGCACTGATAAGGGTCTCCCCCACCCCTACCCCTCCCTGAAATCCTCCTCCACCCTCTCTCTACCAGCCCCCCGCACAACTCCACACCCACACGTGCACACACACACACATACACACATGCATACCCACATCCTCTCACTCATGCACACATACATACCCACACACCGCAACACACACCAACATACTTTGCCGCACACATGCATACACAACACACAATATACACGTACACTCACATGTAGGCATTCGCACACTCATTCAAGGTGACTCACACCCACATGCACGCAGTCATAAACAGACACCCCACACACACAACACCCCACACATGCACACAACCCCCTCAACCCCCTCTCCTGTCGGAGAACTTGGCTTACCTGCTTGCAGGGGGTCCTCCGGCTGGAGACGGGATGCAGCGTTGCTATCAGCAGCAGCGTCTACCAGCAGAACACCGCCAGACCGTATCATTGCTCAAGATACGGTCGGCTGTGTTTTGCTGGCGCCACCTTACCGCCATTCGCCACCATGACTGTCGGCAGTATTCCGGCAGCCTTCTTGCAGAATTCCGTTGAGGGTCATAATGCAGGTGGGCAGCTGATAGCCACGGCAATAGTAGGTTGGCAGCCGTCGCCATGGCGGTATGCGGCACTTACGCCAATGTTGTAATGACTCCTTTAGTCTTTTTCTTGAAGATCTCTTCGGATACGCGTCGGAGGAGACCTTGGTGAAGAATTCTACCTTCGGACTTAGATGATTTTTCAGGACGGAAATCTTTGTCCGTGCCAAAGCTGAAGTTTGATCTGATGTCCCATGAGCCCTCCTCGGATACGCTGCACAGGAAGTCCCGGTCAACTTTTTATGTTCTGACTTTGTAATTTTTTTTTAGCTTTTTCTCTCCGACCTCGGACGACACTCCACAGCAACCCAATTTTGAGTTGACACCATCAGATTGCCTTTGCAGGAGCCCCTGGTGAAATGCAGGATATCTGAGGATCCCGAGATTTTCAGCTAGATGACCCTGCATGTCAGGTCGTGGTTGACGTAAGCTGAATTGATTCTCGACGGCGGGTCGGTCCCTTTATGGAGCGTTTTACCAAAAGTTCTGCAAACTTATGGATTGTCTTCCAGAAGTCTTTGAAGATCCTTTGGGAGTACACAGCTCACCCCAAGGATTCAGAAGCTCTGAGTTGTTCCTTGAGGACTAGGACTCCAACTCCTATAATGCACCTGGATCAAACTCCAAAATGACCACTGTACAGTGGACAGCTGGTCAGTTTCTTCAGGATTTGATGCAGGGGACTCTGTTTAGGTATTGTTCACCTGTAGCAAGCAGGGAGTCTCTTCTTGAACCAGTTGAAGCCAGACAAACTCCTTTTTGTGGTGTAGCCCATGGGTGCAGCTGGTGCATGGTGCAGTCCTTCAGAGTGCAGTGTCCAGGTGCAGGTCAGATGTCCAGCAGGGCAGTCCTTCTTCTTCTGATGTTGTTCCTTATAGGGATCTCAAGTGTAGGTGCAGCTCTGACAAACTTATTTTCCTTGGTGAAAAGGGGGGGGGGTAGTTGTCCAATCACAGGCAGGCCACTACCCCCTTGGATGACCACTTTCTTGGAAGTCTGGCAAAAAACAATCCCAGTGAGCAACATTCCTTAAAAATCTAAAATGGCAGAAACTAAATTTTGGAGGTTAGGTCTGGGTGAGCCCGCCCACTGGTATGGCTAAAAATCCTTAACACACCCCTCTCCTGCCCTCTCCTAATCTTAGCAAGAGGGCACCTGGTTATCTGGGTTTGCAGGAAATGGGGAAGGTACTTAGCTGCTCCAAATGTCTTTCTTTTCTTTGAAGACCAGTTTGGCTGCTCTCCCCCAATCCTGTTTCACTATCTGCTAAGGCAGATCTCCCTCCCCATGCACTTCCTTTGTGTTCAGCCCAGGCCACTTCACACCTCATCAAGGCAGCTTGGCCAGGCTGCCAGAGGCTAGCCAATCAGAGAAGGGCACTTCTAAGCTGAAGTTAGCAACTTTCGGGTAGAGTTTTAAAACTCTTTTCCTGAACTAGTTATATGAAATCCAACAATGGCAAGTTGTGGGGTTTATTATAAAAATTAGTTTGATACCAAACTCGCAATATCTGGCTCCTATGTGGAGTCTATTAATTAAAATAAAGTCTCCCCATTTTAACCTATGGAGCCCATTCACAACAGTGAGGGAAACATGAATTTGGCTTTTTTACCTCACCAGGGCTTATCAAACAATTTTGTTTTTATGAACTCCCAGCTTATAGTTACATGGCACCCAACCCTAGGGGCTCTTAGGGCACACCTTACGGGTGACTTATATGTAAAAATAAGGTAGTTTAAGACTTTGGAAGTACTTTTAATTCCCAGGTCGTATTTGCATATAGCTTTAATTTAAAAACAGCCAGCAAGGCAGGCCTGCCTTTATAATGACGCTGGACACCTCAGCAGTGCACCTCTAGGTGTACTACCTATGCTGGGGTCCCTAAACCTACATACCATATATTAGGGACTTATAGGTAGATTGATACTGCCAATTATATTTAGCCTAATTTGCATATCCAGTTTACAGAGAGCACTGACCCTGGGACTGGTAAGCAGTACCTAGGGCACAGTCAAGAGTCAGTAACCACCAGTATCTGTCCAAACCTTGTAGTGGTAACCAGGGCAAAAAGGAGGACTTTCCTACGCCAGAGAACAGTCAGAGTCAGAAAACACCAGTATCAGCTAAAAAGGGGGGGAAAAGTTAGGGGGTTTCTGCCATTATCCCAGTTTTCCCACAAAGCCCCCCCATCCAACACACCTAGGAGACTCAGCCCCACCCTGGGAGAGTCTTCCTGGCTCGTCAGCAAGGAAGACAGTGAGAATAACTGGCTGTACTATTGCATGGCCTACTCTGCCTAACATCCTCCTATCGTGACCACACCCCCGGGCAGCTGACCCATCCCAACAGTAACTGGGCCCATTTTAACATGAAACCTCACAATAGAGGTGGCTTTCTCCTCTCCCTGTGCGAGTTTGGGGAGGAAAGTGCTAACCTTCTCTATCCTTAACTTTGCTAGGGCAACACTTAGCTTAGCCACAAAGGTCACCCAGCACATGAGTAACCCCACCACAACCAACAGGGTCAGTGGACCTACTTTACTTTTGGCTATGTGGTCTGCCTCCCATGCCAAGTGTAGTGCTGCCATGAAGGCCAGCACACAACAGAAGCTACTGACAGCTGTCAGAATCCAGAACCACCCTCTAAGCTCTCCACTGACATGTGGGATCCTGGCATCTCTATTACTGTTCAGAGCAGGGGGCTACCACAACCTGTGGCAGACACCCTTCCACCACTCTCTCTTCTGTCAGTGCAGGGGTGATATCCTACAGCTGAACAGTTGCCTGACTACTCAGGGCCTCCTGGGGGTCAGATGATGCCTTACCAGTACCAGCTCTGGGCGTCCCGCTTTTTGGGCCACAAGGCCTTTTCCTCACTGAACCTCTCTTTAAGAGTGGCCTACCTTTCCTCTTCTTTTTCCCCTTCCTTGGGGACCCCTGTCTCTTTACTGTAGAGACTCTCCAGGATCTTTGGCTGGGAGGCACCCTGGGTGACCGCCACATCTGGGATCAAACCAACCTCTGGGAGGTAATTGCCCAGGATACAATCTAGATGGAGGCTAGCACTGACCACCTTATACAAGCCATGGGTACTCACCCTCTCTAGGGGCACTGTGGCTACGGGTTTGGCTATGACCCCATCTGGGGCTACCCTTACCTTTCTGGTTTCTCCTGGCACATTAAAGCTTGGGGACACGAGTCTGTCACTCACTATGGTGTGACTGGCACATGTGTCTCTCAGGCCAGTGGTAGGGATCCCATTCACCTAAAGAGAGTGAAAGTGCCTACTATCACCCTCAGGGTTCACTAACTTACCATCTAGGGAGTCCTCCTCTACGGCTACACTGGAAAGCCCAATGTAACCACCTTCTTCGACAGGCCACATCACCTCAGAAGTGACCTGTCTACCGACAGTCAAAGCAGGCCCTGTTACACAAGATCTTTTTTTAACCCTGGGTCTCCCTGCCTCTGCTGGTCAGATTGGGAGTAGGTTCAACTCGCCTCCTTTTTAGGGTTCCAGGGTTCTGGGGGGTTGCTGTGGTGGCCTTATCAGCCCCCACCTTAGGTATTTGTCAACCTGACCCCCCCTTCTTACAGTCTCCACCCTGGGATTTGGTAAATACTCTGGTTCTCAACCAATCATCAGCAGCCCCCCAGGTCTCTGGGACTAGACAGCTTAGAGTCCACTAGACACTGGCATAACTTTGCTGAGATACAATTAGTGAAGATGTTCTCCTTCATGATCAAATTGTATAGCCCCTCATAAGTATTTAATATGTTACCCTGTATCCAGCCCTCTAGTGCCTTACGTAAGGTATCTACAAAGTCATCCCAAGACTGGGTATTGATCTTCTTGGTGTCCTTAAAATTCATTCTATACTGCTCTGAAGGGAGACCAAATTTCTGTGAGAGACATCTCTTCATATAGGGATAGGGCTCTGTTTAATCCTTCCCTATGGTCAGGAGCCTATCTCTCCCAGATACTGGGATCAGTTCCCATAGAAGTGAACCCCTAGTGCTGAGGTCTAACTCTTCTCATCCTGAGTATCCTCTCAAAGGCTGTCAGCTACTTGTCAATGTCATCATCCTCTTGGTAGTTAAGGATAATCCCCTTCCGAATTCTGGGGCAAGCCCCACCACCCCTGGACACCTCAAACTCTTCTTTGCTGCCACCATATCTCTGCTCTTCTCTTGCCCACTTCTTCTCCAGGGTCAAATTCTCTGCCTCTCAAGCTATGTAGGCTAACTGGACTTCAAGTTCCCTCTGTTTGAAGAGTAGTTCTACTTCTTCTTGGGTGGGTTTTCTGGACCATCCTCTCCCACTAGCGCGGGACTGGGCTCTGATCTCTGAAGTAAGGGACAGGTGATCATCATCCTCCTCCTGAGGTTGGAAAAGACATCTTCCCCCTCCCCTTCTATCTCTGAGAGTTTCTCTGTTTCCATTAGCACTGCCCAGGCTTCAAGGGACCTAACCATCTCCACCTTACTAAGGTGGTTAGCAGCAAGTAACCCCCTCTTTCTGCACAACACCCTAAACTCAGGTGCAAGAGTGTGGGTAGGCTAACCAGATCAAGCTCCATGGTATCCCAAATTTTGGGTCACAAAAAACATTGGTACCAATTCATCAGTACAATTTAGAAAAATAAAAATTGAAGTAACTAAAAATGAATTTGTCCAAATTTGAAAAATCAAGAAAACATTTGCTCTAAGTTAATATGGAGGATTTTTACTTTGCTTCACTTAACACTGTATGATGATATTAGACACAAGTATTGGATCCCCCAATAGGCCCAGTCAAGGTCTCAATACATTAATCATTGCTCAACTCTTTATAGCTTGGCCCACAAGCAATTAGGCTTAACGTAGGAGACAGGTGTGTAAAGCATTTAATATTAACAAAACAGCAAATAAGTAAAACACAACACATAATAAAAATCGAACACCAATGTATAATAACAGAAAATATTTTTATCTTTAAAATTAATAACACCAAAATGACAAAAATGCAATGTAGGAACCCAGAGATATGAAGATTTAAAGATTAAAAGTACAACTAGAGCTTAGCAGCAAATAGCGCTCAAAGGGTTAAAAAAAAAAAAAAGGTCACACTAGACAGGGACTAAGTCCAGAGTTCAGGCCACCCATGATATAATATTGTTACACTTACTCCCAGAAGTTTTTATTGATTCACAAAATTGGTCCACAGTAGCCAAGGGTTTAGACGCTCTGATTTGCCTCTTGGGGTCTGGGACTACAACGACCACAATGCACCTCTTCAATATATGGAGCTTTTTTCAACAATTGCTCCAAACTTCTCCAAACTTCTGGATCTTCTTCCAGTGGTCCTTTTGGGTTCTTGAAGTATCCATCAACGTGATCCAAGCTTCCAGAAGCTCTGAGTTGCTCCTTGGGAGTTGGGACTACAATTGCCAGAATACACCTGGTCAGAATCCTCAAATGGCCACTGGACGCTGCTCAGCTGGGCTCTTCTTGCAGGACCTGATGTAGGGGACTCTGGTCAGCTCCTTTGTACCTGTAGTTTACAGGGAGTCCACTTCTGGAGTAGCAGAAGTAAGGCAAAATCCTTTTCTTGGTGAAGTGTGCAGCTGGTGCAGTCCTTGTGAGTGCAATTCTTCAGATGTAGATCAGGGGTTCAGCAGGGCTGTCCTTTTTCCCCACTATCTTCTTCCAGCAGGGATCTGAATTGTGGGGCAGCTCTGAAATATTTATCCTTGCTCCTGGGTGGGGAAGCAGGGGTTCTCCTGTCCAAAGAGGCGCAGCCCACCACCCTCTGGGATGACCACTTTCTGTGAAATGTGGCAAAAATCAATCCCATAAAGCAACATTCTCAAAAATCTAACATGGAAAAAAAATCCTTTTTAGAGGTTAGACCTGGCTGAGCCTACCTAATGGTGTGGCTACATCTCCCTAACACACCCCTTCGGCCCCTCTCCTAAACTAATCATTGGGGCTTCCATTGTCTGGTGCAATAGGAAATGGGGAGGTCCAGTCTTTGTTACAAGTGGCTTTCCCTCCTTTGAAGACAAGTTTAACTACTGTCCCCCCATCCTGCTCTGCCATCTGCTCCCCCAGTTCTCCTCCCACCAGATGCTTCCTTTGTCTCAGCCCATGCCACTTTACACCTCATTAAGGTAGTGTCAGAAATAATACTTCATTATTTTAAAATAATGACTCCCAATGTTAGCCTATGGTGCCCATTAACTACTATAGGGAAAAATAATTTGCCTGTTTTTCCCTCATTAGAGCTTATAAAACATTGCTTATAAAGCCCTTGCTTATATTTATACTGCACACAACCCTGGGTACTCCTAAGACCTTGTGTGAGGGGGGGTGGTTCTGAAATCAGACCAGTTTTCCCACAGTTATGAAGTGTTTGGAAGTCAATGGGCATGATATTCAGAGTTCTGGATGTCCTAACAGGACTTAATATTTGTCTGCTTAAATGTCTAGTATCATTGTCTTACTGGAGTACACTTTATGCTTTATGTAAGAAAGAGGATTATTATTTGGGATTGATGGGTACCAATCTCAAGGAATAATAACACTAACTTGTCAAGATAAGCCTGGAGTTACCAAACTAACCTTAGCTTCAACTGGTAGATATGACACAGAGTGAAGAGGCTTACATTATGGTAATGTGTGAGGCATTTATGCAGTGCCCAGCCAGTAACAAAGTCAAAACACCAAGCAATAAGCATCTAAATTGGAAAAATAAATTACATTTTAATTAAAAGTATGACAAAAACACATAAATCCAATCAGGTCAAAAGGTTTATGTGAAAACAGAAGTCACAAAACATGAAGCACTAATGATAGTCTAAATAAGTTGTATACCGGGACTTAGACACAATTTCAGGCCAGCCGCCATGCTGCCCTTTTTGGCTGCACCAAACAACTTCATGACGCTCAAAGATTTCTGTGTCCTGAAGAAGTTTTTTTATAGACCTCTCTAAATCCTCTTGCAAGGCAAACCTGAAACTGTAATTGAGGAAGTTGCATTAAAATCAGACACCTTTGCCACGTGCTCCCGCTGATGGTTCCAGAGGTCTTGGAAGTCCAAAAATAAAAAAATAGTCAAATCTTTTCAGAGTTTCTAGAGCAGCACCTTGGAGTCAAATAGTCACATTTGGGCCTATGTAGAACTTGTGGAGTTTCACTCCATGAAATTCCGTGCAGTTAAATGAAAACTCCATGAGGTTCCACAAAGTTCTACGAGAGGGCTGAATTCAGAGACAACGCGCTGCTCATGCTTATTTTTAGCACCAGAAGCCTGCTCTGTGCTGTAAAATCAGAGCAAACTGCACCACGCTGTAAGCCAGAGGGTACAGCTTGATTCTGCTCCTTGAGTAGATTTTCCAACCAGAGAGTGGACTGGGCAAATCTCTGCGAACTCCGCTGCCGGAGTTAACTTTTTCAGTCAACCCTAGTCACTCTAAGGCCCATATTTATACTCTGTTTTGCACTGGATTCGTGTAATTTATTTGCGCAAATCCTGCGCAAACTTAACTCCATATTTATATTTTACGCTAGACGGGATGGAGTTTGCAGCATTTTAAGGATGCATGAAACCACCTTACATCAATGAGATGCATGGTATGCGTTCCCTACCTTGACTCAAACACCTTAGCACCATATTTATCCAACAGGGCAAAAATGATGCACGGGTGGAAGGCGGACCCGAAAAATGACACTAAGCCCGTTTCAGTCAAATTTTAACGCCTGGGTCAGGGCAGACGTTAAAATGAGGCAAACACACCACTACTTAGGGAAAACACACACAAGCAACATCCTTGCTCAATAAGGACAAAATGGAGGTGCTACTGATGCAGCATGCTAGATGACGCAGAGCACAGGACCAACAGCAGCAGCCACCACCACTACAACGTGGCCCCCAAAAGCAACGCAGAAGGGAGGAGAGGGTCTTCAGGACCAGGACAAAGATCCAGGGCCTCAGGGAACAGGACATCATCTGGAGGTATAGACTCAACTGACAAGCCATCCAGCAGCTGCTTCGCCCAATTGAGCCATATATTACAGCCAGCCTGCAGACACCACACAATATACCACCGGTGACCAAGCTGCTAGCTGTCCTGCACATGTTGGCAAGTGTCTCCTTCCAAACAACGGGTGCCCTGGTTGCTGGAGTATCACAGCGCTCATTCTCCGCCTTCATTCCCAAGGTCCTAGATGCCATCATCACCCTCACACCCTGCTACATCAGCTTCCCCAACACCCAGCAGAAGCAGCAGGAGATCAAACAGGGGTTTTATCAAATACTTGGCTTCCCGCATGTGCTTGGTGCAATTGACTGTACCCATGTCCGGATTGTACCACTTGCAGCAACAGAACATCTATACCGGAACAGGAAGCACACCCACTCCATAAATGTGCAGGCCATAGTTGACCACCAGGGATTGTTTACCAACATCTTGGCCAAGTATCCTGGGAGTTTACATGATTCTGTCATCTTTCACCACAGTACCATCAATTAGCACTTCCAGGACGGATGATATGGCAATGGCCTTCTTGTCGGTATGTCCTTAAACCTAGCAATATACACACAGCACAGCAACCCTGTTGAATACACAATAAATACATCACTACATTGACACGGGGGCAGGAAGACACTGAGGTGTGACACAGGTAGTTATTTTGTACACCCTGACACAATGGGATACACACCTATGGACAAATGACGGCTGCCAATAACATAAGCCAATATCCAGTGTCAAAGCACACAGTGACAATGGCATGGCCTGCACTGGAAGCACAACTTGGAAGATGAACCACTTACTATTCCATTAGGCCACATAGTCAATCCGACACCAACCCAAACAATATGTCCTGTGGAAGGGGTGCGAATGTGTGTTGCTGCAGGTCAAACACCATGAGATACATAGGCGGTCTTTATGAACATGCCGATGTGGCCCGCCATGCCGGTGGTGGCGGGTAAAACCGCCAGCCGGCATGGCGGGCCACACCGCCACATAATGAACCCTATGAGGGCCTCCATCGGCAGCCCTCACTCACCACCAGGCTGCCTCCGTCAGGCAGCCTGGCGGTGGGCGGAAACATTATCCGACAGGGCAGCAGTGCTGCCCCTTGCGTAATGTTTCCTCAGCCACCAGCATTTCCCTGGTGGGTTTCCCCACCAGGGAAAGGCTGGTGGAAGGGGTGCACCGGGGCACCCTTGGGGGCCCCTGCACTGCCCATACACTTGGCATGGGCAGTGCAGGGGCCCGGTGCAGTGCCCCATCACGCAGGTCACTGCCCGATTTTCGGGCAGTGATCTGCGCCACGGGTGAAGCTGCACCCGCCGCACAGAGGCATTGGCCAGGCCTTCCTGCATGTCTGTCATGTCCCGGCTAGGCCTTTCTTTGGGCCGGTGGGTGGAAACAATGTTTCCACCCGCCGGCCCACAGGAATGTTCCTAATACGGGCAGCGGGGATTTGGGGATGCTGTCGGTCATTGTTTTGACCGCCAGCATGAACGCGGCGGTTTTTACCGCCGTGTTCATAATGACCGCCATAGCATGATGATGCAGACTCACATGTAGGTGAGACGGAAATACTGGGGCAGTCCCAACATCATACATCACTCCTGGGGTGCCGTTGCTAGGTTGCAATAAGGAAGTGGACTGTACTTTGAACACATATTGATGTGCCACTAATGCAAACCTCACGCTGCTGCACACACTAGAAGAGCCAATTGTCCATTAAAATAACAGATGTACAGGGAGATGGCCCTTCCTGCACAGATACATCCACCTCCACAAGGCAGTTAGCCAGGTTCCCTGGAGCACGTTTAGTAGTGTAGGTGTACGGTTGCACATGAGCCACTGGCAGAGTGAAATACAAAGGTTTGCATAGAACCAACTTACACATGGGATAATTGTGCATTGTCAGTACTGAACACCTCAGTGCTGCCAACTTATGGAGATGTGCTGTGCATTGTCACCAAGCCTAATCAAAGGGCCTCACTGTTGCATTTCATCTGCAATGACATATGTCTAATTGGATGGGATGTCCAGGTCATGTAGTGCAACCATGTTACCACCACATCGGAATCTATTGTGTGTGTGGAAGTATCATGTCCCCTCCAGTGAAAGCACACTAAAACATATTGCTCACTACACAATGCATGGTACATACATACTGACCAGATGTTTGGAAACAAAATCATAGATACCAGGTCAATGAGCCAAACACAAGTTGTCAAGTCAAACAACCCACTGCAGCAAAACCTCACAGAAGCCCAGGATCTCACACAATACCACAAACACATATGAGTCACAGACAACACAATATATCAACTGCCATGCTACATGACTTTCCTGGTGCAAGCACTAACAAAATACTTACTCCTATTTTATTTTTCAACTGATCAGGATTATGGGGTCCAGCCAATGATCAGGACCCCATTCCCACACTCAAGCAAAGCAGCAGAGTGTGCCTATAATGATGCACATCGGAAGACACGCACCATTGTAGAAAGGACCTTTGGCATCCTGAAGTCCAGATCCAGGCGCCTGGACATCACAGGAGGCAGCCTCCTATACGTTCAAGAAATGGTCTGCAAGATCATATTGACTTGTGCCATGCTGCACAACATTTATGAGGAGGAACATCCCTATATGAACCTAACAAGAACTGCCTGAGGAGGGGGAGGAGGAGGAGGATGTGCCAGGGAAAATGAGGGGGAACATCCAAACACAGCTGCAAGAATGTGCCGCAGACAGCAGATTGTTCAAAACCTTTTTCACCAATAGTTACTCTAAACACCTTGTTAGGATATATACACCTCACTTTATCACACAATCCTGCTTATTTCTCCATCACATGTTCTTTAGGAATGTCAGTATTACCTTAGGGAGTATGTCACAAAGACAAATCTGACTACTTCTGATGCAACATCACATTTTATGCGTATAATTGTACAGCAAACATCACACACATACAAAAATAAGTCATCTTTTGGATTTCACATATGAAGGACAAAGTCATAGGACCACAGCATATGACACACATCCACGTTGCCAACATGGTGAACTGTACTGTTCTGTAGTACATGACACACAACTATGACATCTCCAATCATAAGGTAAATAAGTGCCTCATACATGAGGCAGTGGATGTGAAATATCAGTGGTAACAGGAATGTATGAACAGACCCCTGACATTAGTAAGTGTGACATTTGCTATCTCTGCAAAGAGCTTGTGTGACAAGAGTTGCATCATTTCTGAAAATGGATAGCAAGAGTGTCACAGGTATGACAAGCAATGTTCACAACACATGCCCTGCGCAGTCTATCCCTTGAAGTAATACCTGCCAATGTGTTAAGTCTCTGCCCTCCCATCTCTAAGGGGCGCAGTAAATGTACTATGTGTACCCTGGGAATCATCATTAACACTCACCCAGAATTCCATTCTGACTCCTGTTTGCTTCCCTTTTCCTTATGGCATGCTACAGTAGAACTGCATTAGCCTGCATGGACTTCAGGTCCCATAATGCACTGCCTGGTAGTCGGTAAGACCTGTAATCTTCTGTCCATTGCTTCCTAGGGGAAAAGTCTGGTTGTCCCTTTATACTGGATTCTCTCCTGCAGGACTTGTGAGAGACTGAAGCTGCACAGACCTGTGGCCTCTCTTGTGCAGCCCAGCCATTTGACTCTGCCCTGGCCTTGCTGCTGCCTGGAACTGCTTAGAGGCTGCCATTCCCTGAATCTCCTCGTCGTGCATTGGAGTACAATTCATTTGTGTTCCAGACCCCTTGTTGGATTGTGTTACAGTTCTGATTAAGGCTGAACCTGCTCTCTGTTTACCCAGAGCTATTCCTGCCTGTTCCAGTCCTCACCTGTCTAGAAGTGTTTAACTTTGTATTTGTTCAGGCACCTGGTTTCCAGGAGGCTAATCCAGCCCCCATCCTTTGTCTAGTGTTGCAGGTAGTCATTAGTGTCTAACAGTGACAGTGTGCTCTGGCTGTATTCCAGGAATTGTTACTGTGACCCCAGCCCGACCAACAAGGTCTAGTCTTGTGTATGTAAGTATAATCCTAGGTTGTGCCCTAAGGGTCCAGACACAGATTACCTTCTGCTGCTACCTTTCTGTGGGGCTCGCGTGGTGACAAGCTGTGAGATAAATCTGCACAGTGGCACTGACATTCCCTGTTGCTGTGGGAAGTTCTGATTCATACCCTGTGTACAATCCTTGTGGTAAGCCCTGCATGTTTGTCCATTACTGACCCATTCCATATTTGTCCACACTAAGGTTGCCCTGTATTCACTCTTCTGTATTATCTGCCTTGCCATAGCTGCCCTATCCCCTTGTATGCCTTTAGCTGCTCTTTTGCTTTGGTACACTTCTTCCTTGCAAGATACTCTGTGAACTCAAGGGCTGCCCCAAAAAACTCCTGAGTAGACCTGCACAAAACTGTAACACCATGGAGCCCAATCCCAACACAGGGTACACATGCCCACACACTTGAACAGGACACTTCTGTGGAAGGCACATCTGAAAATATGTGAACACATGCAGCCAGGGCAGCAGGTCCACCACAGCAATATAAGTAAATTATATAATTTTCATGAGTCAAACTGACTTGTACATAACAATTTTATGAGTGGAATTAAGACACAGTGTCACAAACACTGTACATACCAAAGATGTAGAAATGGCTGACATATGGATAGTTCACACACAAGTCACCATGAAGTCGTAGCCAACAATTAATGACATATGAGGTGTAACATATCCGACATAGCCCTCAACAGCCATCCTCTATCATCCCTGTGTTTTGTTTGTCGTGGGAAAAGTAATGTCCCCAAAGTCAAACAACTACACACATCAAATAAGTCAACACATATTACAAACACATATCATGACTTGTACATCACTGATTGCCATCTGATGTAGATACCCATTTCTAACACATTCATACATGAGCATTACGCCAAATGTATTGCATGCCGTTCCTTCAGAAGCACACATATTGTTGTTACAGTTCATTCTCAGACAAAACACACAGGCCATGGTTTATACTTTCATAGGCCTGCATTGCCATCATTTATTGATGCAAAAGCGGCACAAACTTACAAAGTACAATTGTATTTTGTAAGTTTGTGCCGCTTTTGTGTCAGAAAATGAAGGAAATGTGGTGCAAAGATAGTATAAATCTGGGCTGCAGCTGCATGCTCTACCACATTTGGTCAACCACTATACCACACACTGAAGGCCATACCATCCTATCTCCATCTTGATACAGAGTGCATGCAGGGTAAATAACTGAAAATCACGCACACACAGTTTGAGTCAAAAATGTTGACGCAAATGAGTAAAAAACAAATGCTAACTAAACATACATGATGTTCCCACGCTCTGACGAAATAATGGTAGAAGGAACTAGCTTCAACCATTAAGAAAGGGTCAACATGTTTGCATGGTAGAGAATGGGATCATTATTTCCTTTTCACTCTACAGTGTTTTTAACCTTGACCGGGACCCTGCCACATTCAATAAAGTAGAGTTTGGAGGTTCCCGAGTCAATTTTAACTCCCCCTCCTTTTCTCTCCTTCTGTTTGTTCCTTGGTCTTTGCCAGTAGGTTAAAAATGGATTCCTACGTGCAACATATGATTATATACATTTTCTCCTTTGTCCTGCGCTTGAAGTCATGCCAGCATTTCTTGCACTCCGTAACAATTCTCCTGACCACTGCCACACTGTCAATCTTGTCCACAATCTGTTGCCAAATTGCCTCTCACCTCCCAATTGGCAATTTAGAGGTGATGAAGAGTTGATGCTGGTGCTCCGTCACCTCTCTGACCCGGATTTTATGCTCCTCTGCACTGAAGTGACACTTCCTCTTCTTCTTGTCTCTCCCCTGGGTCTTGTCTGTGTCCTCCTGGCTAGTTCCTAGTTGTGTGGGGTCTCTCTGGGGTCTCTCCTGGCTTCTGGGATCCATTTTGGGGCTCCTTAGCACTGTTTGCTGCATTTGCGTCTCTTTTTGACGCTATTGTTGTGAAAAATGGCGCAGATCCATTTTGTGACTTTTTCCATGTCGCAAACTGGATTTGAGTCATTTTTCCTGCATTAACGTCATTTTGCCTTACGACAAGGTGCAATGGTTAGCGTTCTCTATCAAATGTTACAGATTGAAGTTTATAATCTGTACTTTGATATTGTCTAGGATCCAGTTACAGCCCTGCCCATGTACATTGCTTTTGGGATCTAGTCACAGAAGGACAGTGCTAATTTAAAAAAATATATTTTTAACTGTTTTTCTACATTCACAAACAAACAAACCACAGTAGGGTATTCAGTCAAAAGCGTTATATCAATTTTGCACAACATGCCACAAAGTAGTAATTATAATTGTACTGGTAACATAGACAGAAGTTCAGCTGCAGCATACTTTATCATAGAACCATTACACCCAGTAAAGTTCACATTATATGTGCATGCTGGGTGAGGTGTTAGAAAGTGGGTTTCAGGTTGCCAGAGGTAGACAGGGTAAGTCACCAACACACCTTACCTGTGCTCACCCCCTGGGTGCTTGACACAGAATGGTCAGGCTTAAATTAAGGGGCAGTGTGTTAAGCATTTGTGCAACACTTCTAACAGTTAAACAGTTAAGACACCACTCAAAATTATACCAAACCTGGTAAGAAAAATAGAGCTTAATTTAATGAACAAAACAACACTAAAACAACAAAATTCCAATCAGTAGATCTAAATCTATGCATTTTTAATTAATAAACTGAAATGTAGTGCATAAAAGCATAGAGAGCCAACCGGGGCTATCTGGTTGTGCTAGACCAGGTCAAGTCCTAAAAATCAGGATCACTGTGATAGAGTGTGGGTTAGATACAGTGACCAGCCTTGACTTGCTGAAACAGCACCTTGATTGCGAGTTGCGTCAACATCAAGAACAAGATGCCAGGAGCAAAGGAGGTGATGGGTTGACTTTGATCCCAAGGATGTGGATGATGCATCTGTTCTGAGCTGTTCAAAGTCAGGAATGGAGGGGATGCCACACACAGTCGGCAATGCAGTGTTACCAATCCTCACAGCAGCAGTGAAGTGCTGGCATAGACGGCGATGCAGTATTCTCAATCCTCACAGCAGTGGCGATGCGTTGGTGTCAATGGAGGAGCACAGGTTCCGAGCAGCGAACAACGGAATTTGTGGATTTAGGATGAAGCTGCATTTTATTCCCACTTAAAAGGACTAGATTGGCACCATTTGGCTGGGTAAGACTCACAGTTGGTAGAGTCTAGGTGCTGTAGGTGATGAGGTGGAAGTCTTTTGTGTCCCTGAGACTTCAGAAGAACAAGAGGCAAACCAGTAAGCCCTTGAAGTCACTCTGGGTTCAATTGTTCTGGGTCCTTTCCCCTTCACCCAGGCAAGGAGGGCAGAAGGCAGCAGGTCAGTACGTGAAGAAAGCAGTTTTTCTAGAGCAGCAGTTCAGAACTGTAGCTGTCATTGTAGCAGCAAAGCAGTCCTTCTTCTTGGCTGAGAATCCACAGGTCCAGATGTGTACTGAAGCAATGGTGTTTGAGGTCCAGTATTTATAGTTTTGTGCCCTGATTATAGAAGGTGGGAGACACTTCTAGACAGTGGGTTTGAAGTACAGGGAATCTTCTTCCTCCCTGCTCTGTCCCATCAAGCAAGTTAATGGCCCATCAAGGCCTATCAAGTCACACCTAAGCTACCATTATGTGTAGCTGTCTAGAGGAAATGCAAAAAGCCCAGCTGTCACCCCTCCCCAGACGTGTATTGAAAACAGGCTGCAGGCACACAGGGCTAACATCAGGAAAATGCCAACCTTCTAAAAGGGGCATTTTCAAAATTGTAAAAATATATTTGACTTTACCACTAAAGTGGATTTATCATTACAATTCCATAGGTACTAAAGATGACAGATCTACCCCTTTCCAATCGCAAATTCTAGCTTATTAAATATAATAGGAAATCCCCAACATTGTCCTATGAGAGTGGCATTCTTCATAGAAGTGAAAAATGAATTTGGGAGTTTTTCACTACTAGGACACGGAAAACTTAAAAGTACTTGTTGTTCCTTGTGATTATACATCATCCTGCCATATGGGCTGCTTATATGTAATAAAGGGGTGTTTAAGGCTTGGCAATGGGTTTTAAATGCCTAATTGACATGGCAGTGTAACACTGCATTTATTCTTTAATGGGAGGATCCTCAATGTGTATATCAGTTGATATAGTCTTAAGACCCACCTCATCCTGCTTGTGGATGTAATTAATTGGGTCAGAGGTATAATACCATGTAGCTCCTCTGGGAATTCAGGTATCATCTCTCTGGCAGTGTACTCTTAAAGGGTAGTGCCATTGTGTCAAGGTATATTCTGAGGAGTTTGCCTCCCCATATCAGTCTAGTAAGGTGCATTCTTACAGTACAAAAAAAAATCTTTATCGGAATAAGAATAGTGGTAAGCAAAAGTATAGAAATTTGAAATGCACAAACATTATGATGATTGCTATGCATCCAGCAAGTGATAGAAGCAGTTAGATCCCCGATTTCACCTTTTGTGACAGTTTGTCTACCACTGGACCATAGTTAAGCTGGATAAATTCACTGTGCTTCCTATGCAGGGTCAGTCCTCGATATTTGACTGTGTCAGCCTGTCAAAATCGAAAAGAAAATATTGTGATACATAAATATTGTGATGCAAGAATATTGTTGACAAGAATATTCTTTTTTGAGGTAAGTAATATCATTTTAAATAATATTGATTTTTTTAATAACATTTTCAATTATGTAGTGGTTAGAAACATTGCTTTTTAATTATTTAATTTGTTTTGTTGCTATTTTGATTGTGTATATAAATGTCATTAACTGCTTGGGTGCCTGGGACGAGCTGAGCTCGGCTACGGTTGCCGTGTGCCCAGGACGAGCGAGTTTGTCCTGAACACGGCCCATGTGGGGAGCGATAGCGCTCCCCGTGGGCCTCCAATACACACACCCATCAGGGATGGAAGGGGAATCGCTTCCCCTTCCACCCTGACCCCCCGATTCCCACCAGTGGCATCTGATGACGTCAGCACGCGATCGCATGCTGACCTCATCAGAGGTCACCTTCATGCTTCCAGCGCGATGCGGAAGAGAAATGCTAAGCATTTGTCATCCACTCTGGAGGAGGGGGCAGGTAGAGGCATGCAGAAATGCCCACTAGGCACCAGGGAGTTTTTTTTTTTTTTGTGTGTGTTTGGACATAAGGGGAGCGGCCCCTTGGGCGAGGGCCGCTCACCAGGGGGGCAAATAATGATTAGGTCTTTACTGCCCCCCGGGGGCAGATTGGCCTATATTGATTAAGCCGATCTAGACACCAGAGATTGTTTTTTGTTTTTTGTTGGTTTGTTTTGTTTCATAAGGGGAGTGACCCATTAGGCAAGGATCGCTCCCCAGGGGGGAATAATTCTATTAGGCCTATTATGCCCCCCCTGGGGGCAGATCAGCCTATGTTGATTAGGCCGGTCTGCCCCCAGGGGGGCAGAAGCCACTAGACAGCAGGGATTGTTTTATTTTTTGTTTACATTGTTAAGGGGAGCAACCCCTTAGGCAAGGGCCGCTCCCCTTGGGGAGCAAATAGTTTTTAGGCCATTTCTGCCCACCTTGGGGGCAGATGGGCCTATATTGATTAGGCTGATCTGCCCCCAGGGGGCAGAAGCCACTAGACACCAGAGATTGTTTTTTATTTGTTTACATTGATAAGGGGAGCGACCGCTTAGGCAAAGGTCACTCCCCTGGCGGGGGCAAATTGTTTTTAGGCCATTTCTGCCCACCAAGGGGGGAGGGGGGGGAGGTAGAATCCACTAGATACCAGGGATAATTTTTTTTGTGCCAATTTCACGCAAGGGGAGCGACCGCTTAGGCAAGGGTCACTTCCCTGGGGGACAAATTTATTGTAGGCCATTTCTGCCCCCCTTGGGGGTAGGTCAGCCTATTTTTGTAAGGCTCATCTGCCCCCTGGGGGCAGAAACCCCACCAAACACAAGGGAAGATTTTTTTTTAAAAAGAGGGTGGGGGTATGGCCATACTCCCACCTGAAATAAATGGGGACAAAGTTGTTCTGCCCAAAGTGGGCAAATGGGGCAATTACCCCCGATCCATTCCTCGTGGGGGCAGATAGCCTACTATGTGCCAGGGAATTAATAAAAAAAATAGTGGGCTGGAGGCTACCAACCATTATGGGCATGGTTATGCCCCCTCCCCAACTGAAGGGGGTAATAGTCTTTCAGCTCTCCCCTGCACACTAGAACATGTTATCCCACACACGCAAGAGGACATTTGATTATTTTGGGTTTTGGTTTTACATTTGGGGCATGCGAGCTTGGCTAACTTTCAAAATCGTCCCACTTGGAATCATGAGGGCTGCACTTTTTGAACTTTAGGACGCTGCCATGTAGCAAAATCCACAAGACCTAGACACATCTGAAAACTAAACATCTGGGTGAGTCCAGGGTGGTGTGCCTCACATGCACCCGTACCATTTTCTTACCCACAATACCCTGCAAACCTCAAATTGTGCTGGAAATCACACATTTTTCACAAATTTTTGTAATGGAACCTTCTGGAATCTGCAGGAATCCACAACATTCCTACCACCCTGCTTTGCCGCATCTATACCAATGAAAATTCTTCCCCACTTGTCAGCCTAAAAACAATTTTTTCAAACTGCCCTTTTGGATCTGATTCCAGTTCCCCCTCAATTTCAACATGTTTTTGGCTCTTCCCTATCACAGGCACTTGGCCCACCTACACAAGTGCGGTATCATTTTTACCAGGAGGCTGAGGGGAACGTTGGGTAGTAGGAAATTTGTCCCAATCCACGCAAGTCGCACCTCCCTGGACTCCCTCGGGTGTCTAGTTTTCATAAATGTTTGGGTTTAGTAGCTTTCCCTATATGGCTGCTGAGCCCAGGACCAAAAACACAGTTGCCCCCCGCAAAAAACAGGTAGTTTTGTATTTGATAATTGTGATGTGTCCAGATAGTGCTTTGGGGCATTTCCTTTTGCGGGCACTAGGCCTACGCACACTAGTGAGATACCATTTTTAACGGGAGACTTGGGGGAATGCTGGGTGGAAGGACATTTGTGGCTCCTCCCAGATTCAGAACTTTCTGTCATCGCAATGTGAGGAAAAAGCGTTTTTTGGCCACATTTTGAGGTTTGCAAAGGATTCTGGGTAACAATACCTGGTGAGAGCCCCACAAGTCACCCCAACCTGGATCTCCCAGGAGTCTAGTTTTAAAAAATGCACAGATTTGGTAGGTTTACATCGGTGCCAGGTGAACTAGAGATCAAAATCCACAGCTTGGCAGTTTGCAAAAAACAAGTCAGTTTTCAATGTAAAAATGTGATGTGTCCATGTTGCGTTTCCTGTCTGGGGCATTAGTCCTACCCACGCAAGTGAGGTACCATGTTTATCGGGAGACTTGGGGGAACACATACTAGCAAAATAAGTATTATTTCCCTTTGTCTTTCTCTACATTTGTTTCTTCCAAATGTAAGGCAGTGTGTTAAAAATACATTTATTTGAAAAATGCCCTGTAATTCACAAGCTAGTATGGGCACCCCAGAATTCAGTGATGTGCAAATAACTACTGCTTTTGAAAACCTTCTCTTTTGCCCATTGTGGAAATACAAAGGTTTCCTTGATATCTATTTTTCACTCTTTATATTTCAGCAAATGATTTGCTATATACCCGGTAAACAATGAAAACCCATTTCAAGGTGCAGCTAATTTATTGGCTCTGGGTACCTAGGGTTCTTGATGAACCTACAAGCCCTGTATATCTCTGCAACCAGGGGAGTCCATCAGACGTAACAGTATATTGCTTTCAGAAATGTGACATTGCAGGAAAAAGTTACAGAGTAAAACATGGAGAAAAATGGCAGTACCTGAATTTCAACATTTTTTTGCATTTCAGCCTTTATTTTCTGTAGGAAAACCTTGTAGGATCTGCACAAATGACCCCTTGCTGAATTCAGAATTTTGTCTACTATTCAGAAATTTGAGATATGTCCCAGTAACATGCCAAAATTATTTTGAAAAATGTGGTTTTCTGAATCAAGTCTGCCTGTTCCTGAAACCTGGGAAGATGGTGATTTTGGCACCACAAACACTTTGTTGATCAAATTTTCAGAAAAAAAAAAAAAAACACAAGCCTTCTTCTGCAGCCCTTTTTTTACAATAAAAAAAAAAAATGCTGGATTTGGGCTAATACCTTGGTCTCCTCCAGGGGAACCAAAAAAGTCTGGGTACCTCTAAAATCCCTAGGATATTGGAAAAAAAAGGACACCTTATGTGGACCAAACGTTATGAGGGCCTCAGCGCAAACTGCTCCAAATACCCAAAAAAAGGACTGGCACCTGAGGGGGAAAAGGCCTGGAAACAAAGGGGTTAAGGTTTTTAGAAATATAGCACGTAATTTTAGGTGAATTAGAATATTTTATTTAACTTTTAACAGTAAATAATAGGGGTTGTAGTGGGTTGTGTTTTACGGTAGTAGAGTGGGAAGTTAATTAGGTAATATTTATGAATTATTTAATACATTTAATATAATTATTTGATTGATTTTCATGTTGTACATTTTGAAATACTGATTTATTGTTTATACTATTTACAAACTGTTACGTTTGTAGGGGTAGAGGGTGGGATTTTTTAATAATGTAAATTTAACCTTTCCAAAGTCCAACACTTTTCCTACTGTTGCATTTACTAGAATGGGAATAGTATTTTAAAAATTCTTGGATTCCAATAGTTTTCATTATATTGACTGACTAGATTTTACAGCATTATTTCTATTTTTATATGTTCTATAATTATTTTTATTTTTAAAATGTTTTTAATATTTATAGTATTTTTAGTAAATGTCTTTTATGGGGTTTTACATTTCTAATGTTTTAATTATTGTCTAGATTAACACTATGGCTCTCATTACGACCCTGGCGGTCGTTGATAAAGTGATGGTAATACCGCCAACAGGACAGCGGTAATTACCGCCAAATTATGACCATGGCTGAAAGATTTCTGAAAGACAGTCAATGTACAACATTGACAGCCAGGGCAGAAACAACAGCCACCACGGAGGTAGCCCCCTACAGCCAGACGGAGGTCAATGTTCCGCCCACCATATTACAACAACACAATCCCCACCTTTTCTGGGGCGGTACAAACTACATCAAAAGCCTGGCAGAAACTGACCTCAGAAGTGAAAGGACTCAACATTGGAAACACAGGGAACAACCACGCCGCTATGGAACCTGAACTGCATGTATTTCTGATTATATTTTAAGTTTTGCTCCACCATGAACACCAACGCCAGCGAAGACGACGACGGTGAGTACAGCTGCCTAGCACACAAGGGAGGAGGGGAGGAAAAAGAGAGTGACACACACACGCACAGCACACACCAATACACACACCCCATACACACAACCAGATGCACAAGAAAGCAACTTAATCCCCCAAGTGAGTGTAACAATATCAACACAGTAAAAAAAGAATAAGTTAGGCAATGTAACAGTTATTTACAAATGTACAGAAAAAGGGACACTGCCCAGTCCTCAGTTCACGTGGGCCACATGGCCACAGGCCAAAGTCCAAGGCCCCACTTGTCACCTGCGTCAACACAGAGAGAACACTGCAGGGGCATCAGTTGGCAAATAGGCAGGTACCTCAGGGGGAGGAGGGGCACCTCAGCCGGGAGCGGAAACAAGACAACTGGTTCTGGAGGGGGCAACAGGCCCTGTGCTTGATCCTGGGGAGTGATTGGCCACAGTCTCTGGAGCGGAGCGACTACTCCACTGGTTCTGGAGGAGGCAACATGCTCTGTGCTTGGTCCTGGGGAGTGCAAGGCCACAGTCTCATACAGTAGGAGTCTTGCCCATTGGTTCTGGAGGGGGCAACGTGCCCTGTGATTGGTCCTGGGTAATGCAAGGCCACAGTCTCTCGATGCGTGACTTGCCCACTGGTTCTGGAGTGGGCAATATGCCCTGTGCTTGGTCCTGGGGAGTGTAAGGCCACAGTCTCTTGAGTGGGTGTATACCCCTCTGGTTTTGGAGGGGGCAACATGCCCTGTGCTTTGTCCTGAGGAGTGCAAGGCCACAGTTTCTCGAGTGGGTGAATACCCCACTGGTTCTGGAGGGGGCAACATGCCCTGTGCTTCGTCCTGGGGATTGCAAGGCCACAGTCTCTGGAGTGGGTGAATACCCCAATGGTTCTGGAGTGGACAGGCTGCACAGCAGCCCAATGGAAACAGGATTACATTGCGTACGCTGGTGGAGACAGCTGCACTGTGGTGGTGCTGGTGCTAGTGGTTGGGGGCTAATGCACATCCCCTGCACCCTTGGATGGATGCACTGTGGTGGTGCTGTCAGTGGGGGGAGGCCCCTGCACATCCCCTGCACCCTCGGATGGATGCACTGTGGTGGTGCTGGTGGTGGGGGAAGCTCCTGCACATCCCCTGCACCCTCAGATGGATGCACTGTGGTGGTGCTGGTGATGCTGGTAGGCTCCTGCACATCCCCGCATCCTCGGATAGATGCACTGTGGTGGTGATGTCAGTGGGGGGAGGCCCCTGCACATCCCCGGCACCCTCGGATGGATGCACTGTGGAGGTGCTGGCGGTGGGGAGAGGCTCCTGCACATCCCCTGCACCCTCGGATGGATGCACTATGGGGGTGCTGGTGCTGCGGGTGGTGGTGGGAGGCTCCTGCACATCCCATGCACCCTCGGATGGATGAACTGTGGTGGTGGTGGTGGGAGGCTCCTGCACATCCCCTGCACCCTGCACCCTTGGATGGATGCACAACCATGGTTGGCGATGGGGGCTCTGTGACAGCTGCTGATGCAGGCTCCTTGCCCTTTTTGACTGCTGGGGCAGGCTCCTTGCCCTTTCGGGTGGCAGGTGCAGGCGTCTTGCCCTTCTTTCCTGCTGGGGCAGGCTCCTTGTCCTTCTTGCCTGCAGGGCAGGCTCCTTGCCCTTTCGGGTGTCCGGTGCAGGCCCCTTGCCCTTTTTGCCTGCCGGTGCAGGCTCCTTCCCCTTTAGGCTGCCTTTTGCAGGCTCCTCCCCTTCATTGAATGTGGCCTGGATTCCTTTCCACCACGAGTAGGTGCGGATGGAACTGGGCCTGTGGACTCTGTGGCTGAGGTGCATGGCTGGGTTTGTGATACCCTGGCCATACATGCAGGATGGGGTTAGGGATAGGGAAGAGGTCAAGGGTGGATAGGAAAGGTTTCTTAGGGACATTGGACGGGAAGAGGGAGTGGGAGTGGAGGATGAGGGAGTGGTTGTTGGAGGTGTTTGTCTGATAGATTTGGGTGCAGGTGCATGGGTTGTATGCTGTTGTATGGTGGATGGCTGTTGGGTGTCTAAGTGCTTGCGTTTGTGTACCTTAGGAGGGGGGACAGACACAGTGGGAGAAGACACAGGGGACGTGTGCATGGCTGTTGTGGGGGTGTTTACCAGTGAGGTGTGTTCTGCTTGGTGCGATGATGATGCTGGTAGTGGATGATGATGTAGTGCATGCAGGTGTGAGTGTTGAAAGGGCTGGGAAGGAGGTAGTGGAGGTGGAGGAGGGGGAGACAGTGGAAATAGTGGATGTTGTAGTGTCTGCAAATGAATGGTGTTTGTGTGAGTGCCTGTGGGATGAGGTGTGGTGCTTGTGTTTGCCTGTGCCACTCTTGGGTGTTGTCTTGTGTGCATGCTCATCCGTATGTGTGCCTGGGATGGGTTGGGGTTGAGGAGAATGGGACTGGGAAGTGGAAGTTGGAGGGGGGACGGTAGAAACAGGTACAATGGCTGCCATCAGAGAGGAGGCCAGAGCCTGACTCAATCTCTGTTAGGCCGCCAATCCAGTGTGAATGCCCTCCAGGAATGCATTAGATTGTTGCATCTGGGCTGCCAGCCCTTAGATGGCGTTCACAATAGTTGACTGCCCTACAGAGATGGATCTCAGGAGGTCATTAGCCTCCTCACTCAGGGCAGTAGGGCTCACTGGGGCAGGGCCTGAGGTGCCTGGGGCAAAGAAGATGCCCACCCTCCTGGGTGAGTGGGCACGGGCAACTCGCTGAGGGGCTGCTGGGAGGGCGGTGCTGGTACAGGGGATGGTGGCTGTACCTGTAGCTGTGGTGGTCACAGAGGTGTCTGCCACCACCAGGGAGCTTCCATCAGAGGAGGTATCTGTGTCTGAAGTGTCATCTCCAGTCTCCACCGTGGTGCTCCCTTCGTTTTCCGTCCCACTTGTGCCTTCAGCGTCAGTGGACTCTGCCTCCTGGGTCCTGTGGGATGCAGCTCCCTCCATCACCGGTGCCTCTGCTTTGCCACCAGATGATGCTAATGCACATAAGGATAGGATGATAAAACAAAAAAGGGGGAGAGAGAGACAGAGGATTCACTGGGTCAATGGCTGCACCAACACCACTGTTGGTGTACACAGCACCCTCACACACAGGGAACAGGCCTACGCACTTTGCATTGCACCACCACTGATATTGCTAGCCAGCAAGGCATGAGGAGGGGCACACACTGCCAACTACAGCACACCTGGGACCCATGCATCCCTGACCGGTAGTAGATGCTTACAAGCTAGGTAGGCAGGATTATCCCTTCAGAACCCTAGCCACCAGAGGACCTATGCTGCTATGTCAGGCCTGGCCTAGGGGCACCCACTGACACACATCCACCACCTGGATACCACCCCACCAGGCTGAAGTTGTAATGATAGCCACTGTACTCACCCCCTTGTGGCTGCTGTGATGCCCTCAAGCACCCAGCCAGCTCTGGATAGGCCACCGCCAGCATGCAGGCCATCAGGGGGGTCAGGGTTCGATGGGTACCCCTTACTCATTGGGAGGCTATCCCTAGCTGGGCCTCCGCCGTGTTCCGTGCCCAGCATCTCAGGTCCTCCCATTGTTTGTGACAGTGGGTGCTCTACCTGCCATAGACCCTCAGGGTCCACACCTCCTTGGCGATGGCATGCCACATACCCTTGTTTTGATGGGTGCTGACCTGCAGAGGCAATACACACAGAAAAATACCATTAGACAAACAGTCCAGCTTGTTACACATATGGCCCACCATACCCTTTTCCATCACCATTGGCACACACATAGCCCAGCACACAAGCTGTACGCTGCAAAGAGGACATCCACCCACCCCCCTAACATGAGGCCTTCACACACACCACTCCATGCATCCATATCACATGCATTGTGGCCACAGTGTACTCACATGTTGGTCTGTAGGCCCATACCGAAGTACGTATTGGGGTAGGACCCCATCCACCAGTCTCTCCAATTCCTCCGAAGTGAAGGCTGGGGCCCTTTCCCCGGTCACACAGGCCATGGTAGGTTTCAGACAGAGGTCACAGCAACTCATGCAGTGTAGGTCCTCTTCTATGAAAGGTCAGGTAGCAAGTGAGGAATCAGAAAATGGTGGTCACGTCCGTGGCGGTGCATACCGTCACCACCGGCGTAGATCACCATTGGCCACTGTACCCCATAGGGGCCAATATTAATCAATGAGGAGTTGCACGGCGGTTCCCGACCGCCTCCCGCCACAGCGCACAATATCAGCGGAATTTCCTCACTTCCACCTGCCCCTCCACACAGGACAGGCGGACGCCATTTGATGGGGGGGCAGCACTATGGATTCATGCTGCGTCACAGGAGAAATAGGCACAAAATGGACAAATCACACTGACCCATTACAAGTTTACAGATTGAAAACTCCTGTTGTGGTTCAAATGTTCATTTTGTGACAGCCTCCTCACTATTGTGCCCTTTAGATACCTACCACTGCGAATTAATAGGAGATGGAGACATGCCCCCGTGTACAGACCCCTGGTGGACTTGGCAACACTGGAGGACAGGCACATTATCCTCACCTATAGACTGGACAAGGCCACAACCACAGAGCTGTGTGCCCAATTGGAGCCTGACCTGATATCTGCTATCCGTCACCCCACTGGGATCCCCCTCTTGTGCAAGTGCTATCAGTGCTCCATTTCCTGGCAACTGGTTCTTTCCAAGTGACAGTGGACTTGGCAGCAGGAATGTCACAGCCAATGTTCTCAAACGTGATGACAAGAGTTTTGTCTGCCCTCATAAAACACATGTGCAGCTACATTGTTTTACCCCAGGTTGAGGATTTGGCCACAGTGAAGGCCGAGTTTTATGCAATCGGACATATCCCCAACATTATTGGAGTGATTGATGGAACACATATTGCATTTGTCTCTCCCAGGCAGAATGAACAGGTTTTCAGGAATCGTAAGAGTTTCCACTCTATGAATGTGCAGATGGTGTGCTTGGCGGACCAGTACACCTCTCACGTCAATGCTAAGTATCCTGGGTCAGTGCATGATGCCTTTGTCCTGAAGAATAGCAGCATCTCAAATGTGATGGCCCAACTACATAGGCCCGGGGTGTGGCTTATAGGTGAGCGCTGGTTCCCACTCACTATATGTTGGTGTATGGGCATGGTGTGGGCCATAGAGGATAGTTTGTGGCTAAATGTTGTCCCTCAATATTTGCAGGTGACTCTGGTTACCCAAACCTATCATGCCTGCTGACCCCTGTGAGGAATGCCAGGACAAGGGCAGAAGAACGTTATAATGAGGCACATGGGCGAGCAAGAAGGATCGATGAAAGGAACTTTGGCCTCTTAAGGCCAGTTTCCAGTGCCTCCATCTAAGAGGTGGATCCCTGTGCTACTCACCCCAGAAGGTCTGCCAGATAGCAGTGCCATGCTGCATGTTGCACAACCTGGCCCTCAGATGCCATGCCCAATTTCAGCAGGAGAAGGACACAGGAGATGCCTTGTGGCAGCAGTAGACCCTGTGGACAGTAAGGATGAGGAGGCAGAGGATGAGGATGAGGACAACAGAACATCAGTTATTCGACAATACTTCCAATGACACACAGGTAGGACAGTGTCACTTTACATTTCAATGCCTTTGTTTGTAATCTCTGTGGCAATGGCATGCAGATATTTCCCACTTCTATGCCCACTTACTGTTCCTTCTGGCTATTGATTTTACAGATGTTGGTGAATTGACATATACTCCTGGTGTGATCACCACAGCCAGCTACAGGTCATTAATCTATGCTCATTCTATGTACAGTTAAATTGCAATGTTTGTACCTGTTTCAATCAATACATATTTGATATACATGACGTACTCCAAATGGACTTTTTTCAAAGGGTGTTTATTGAAGTGCTAACATATAGGGGGCAAGTGCAATGGGATGGGGTCATGATGGAGGAAAGTCCAGGATATTGTCCCAGTCTGTTTGTAGCACAGGTGCATTATCCAAGGGGACATATGAAGGGGAGCAATGGTAGTTCAAGGTGGACAGGGTGACTGAGTGAGACACAAAGGTGACAATCAGAAGAGTCTCATTTCCTGGCGGGGGTCTTTGGATGTGCCTCTGGCTTCTGTCTGGATTGCAGGGAACGTTTGCGGGACGGTTCACGTTCTGCAGGGGAGGGGTGCTGGTGGCCTGTGAGTCCTGTGGTGGTGCCTCCTAGCCACAAGCGGCAGCGGAAGTGGTTAGGCAGTTCAGGTGTCTGGCTAGTGTCACGGGCCCGCTGCCTCCCTCATAATGTTGGCCATGTCTGCCAGCACCCCTGCCTGTGCCTCTGTCCCCTGAACCGTGTGCCCACTGCCACAGACCCCAGGTCCCTGATTGTCTTGCGTGCGAGGTGTGGCCTGGGGTCCATGTAGAGGTGGACACACTGCTGATTGACATGTCCTGGGGACAGAGGTGTGGGTATGCTGGGTGGGTGCTGAGGTGGTGTTTCCAGATGGGGAAGGCTCTGTGGTGGTGTGTGACTGGGCCTGGGTAACTGGCTGTCCAGTGGTCCCTGATGGGCCAGGTGGGTCATCCAGATCTTGAAGACCAGATTTGCTGTCATCACTGTGGGCCTCTTCAGTTGGGGGACTGGATAGTCCTGGCACCTCTTCTCTGCTGACATTGGCTGGGGTACCTGTGTGAATGTAAATGATGTGTTATGGTTAATGTGTCTGACATATTGTGCTACTGTGGCTTCCCCTCTATGGTTGGATTTGCCCTGTCAGTTTTCACTTGTGTATATTAGTGTATGGTGGTATTGTTAGTTCTCTCTGCTATGCATGCATTAGTGATCAATCTCCATGCATTGTACAGCATGAGGGGTGTCCATGCAATGGTACAGCATGCAGGGCTTGGCATTGGGATGAGTGAGATGTGATGGTGGGGTGTGTGGGATGTAGTGGAGTGATGGGGTGAAGGAGGGTGAGGGTGTGTGATGGCATGCAGGTAGGGGGTGATAATAGTAGAGAGTTGACTTACCAGAGTCTATTCCTCCTCAGACTTCGGCCAGGCCCTGAGGATGCAGTATTGCCAAGACTTGCTCCTCCCATGCTGTGAGTTGTGAGGGAGGAGGTGGGGGTCCACCACCAGACCTCTGGATAGCGAGCTGGTGTCTTGCTGCAATGGAAAGTACCTTCCCCTGTAGGTCGTTCCAGCTCTTCCTAATGTCATCCCTAGTTCTTGGGTGCTGTCCCACAGCATTGAACCTGTCCACGATTCTCTGCCATAGCTCCATCTTCCTGGCTATAGATATCTGCTGCACCTGTGCTCCAAATAGCTGTGGCTCTACCCTGATGATTTCCTCCACCATGACCCTTAGCTCCTCCTCTGTGAAACCGGGGTGTCTTTGTGGTGCCATGGGTGTTATGTGAGGTGTGTTGGTGAGGGTGTGTTGGGTAATGTGTTGGGGTGTGTGATGTGGAGTGCGTGAGTGGTATTTAGGTGTGAGTAGTGTGTGGCTCCAGTTGTGTCAGTGGTCTTGGTGTCTCTTTGTTGGCAATGCTTTGTAGTCGTAAAGGGTTGTGGGTACTGTGGGTGTGTGTTTTATAGTGGTGTGGGTGTGGTGTGTGTATGGGTGTCAGGTGTGTGTTGTTTGAATTGTCCAATGTGCAGTTGTTTTGTCTGTGGGTGTCCATTATGAGCGCAGTTGTATGTACCGCCAATGGTTGACCGCCATTGAATGTCCGCCATAGTGATTTGTGAGTCATAATGTGATGTCCGTAGTTCTGTTGGCGTAACATTGTGGGTTTTGATACCGCCAGTTTATCACTGACCTTTGGTCCGGCGGATTTGTATGTGTGGCTGAATTCTGTTGGATTGGTGTGTGTGTGTCATAATATGGTGAATGGATATCTGCCGCTGCGGTGGTATGTTGGCGGCCGTCAGCGTGGCAGCAAGTGGGATTTACCGCCAATGTCATAATGAGAGCCTATATTTTTATGAATGTATCTATTCATAGTAATACATTTAAAATAGATAATAATGTAAATTATGCTTTATTAATTGTTACACTATATAGAAAAAAGCATAAATACATATATAGGTATATATGTATGTGTGTGTGTGTGTGTGTCTCTTTCTCTCCCTCTTTCTCTCTCTCTCTCTCTATCTATATATATATATATATGTTAGACCTGGCCTAACCATGCCTCAGGCCTGCCATTGCAAGGCCTGTGTGTGCAGTTTCACTGCCTCTTCGACTTGGCATTTAAAAGTACTTGCCAAGCCTTAAACTCCACTTAGCGTAGTGTAGGAAAGTACCATCTTGCCTGGCATGTTACCCCCATATTTCACTGTATATATGTTGTTTTAGTGTATGTGTCACTGGGACCCTGCCAGTCAGGGCCCCAGTGCTCATAAGTGTGCCCTGTATGTGTTCCCTGTGTGATGACTAACTGTCTCACTGAGGCTCTGCTAACCAGAACCTCAGAGGTTATGCTCTCTCTGCTTTCTAAATTGTCACTAACAGGCTAGTGACCAATTTCACAAATTCACATTGGCATACTCGAACACCCTTATAATTCCCTAGTATATGGTACTGAGGTACCCAGGGTATTGGGGTTCCAGGAGATCCCTATGGGCTGCAGCATTTCTTGTGCCACCCATAGGGAGTTCTGACAATTCTTACACAGGCCTGCCACTGCAGCCTGAGTGAAATAACGCCCACGTTATTTCACAGCCATTTACCACTGCACTTAAGTAACTTAAAAGTCACCTATATGTCTAACCTTTACCTGGTGAAAGTTGGGTGCACAGTTACTTAGTGTGTGGGCACCCTGGCACTAGCCAAGGTGCCCCCACATTGTTCAGGGCAAATTCCCCGGACTTTGTGAGTGCGGGGACACCATTACACACGTGCACTATACATAGGTCACTACCTATGTATCGCGTCACAATGGTAACTCCGAACATGGCCATGTAACATGTCTAAGATCATGGAATTGTCACCCCAATGCCATTCTGGCATTGGGGAGACAATTCTATGATCCCCCGGGTCTCTAGCACAGAACCCGGGTACTGCCAAACTGCCACTGCAGCCTGAGTGAAATAACGCCCACGTTATTTCACAGCCATTTACCACTGCACTTAAGTAACTTAAAAGTCACCTATATGTCTAACCTTTACCTGGTGAAAGTTGGGTGCACAGTTACTTAGTGTGTGGGCACCCTGGCACTAGCCAAGGTGCCCCCACATTGTTCAGGGCAAATTCCCCGGACTTTGTGAGTGCGGGGACACCATTACACACGTGCACTATACATAGGTCACTACCTATGTATCGCGTCACAATGGTAACTCCGAACATGGCCATGTAACATGTCTAAGATCATGGAATTGTCACCCCAATGCCATTCTGGCATTGGGGAGACAATTCTATGATCCCCCGGGTCTCTAGCACAGAACCCGGGTACTGCCAAACTGCCTTTCCCTGGGTTTCACTGCAGCTGCTGCTGCTGCCAACCCCTCAGACAGGTTTCTGCCCTCCTGGGGTCCAGCCAGGCCTGGCCCATGAAGGCAGAACAAAGGACTTCCTCAGAGAGAGGGTGTTACACCCTCTCCCTTTGGAAAAAGGTGTAAGGACTGGGGAGGAGTAGCCTCCCCCAGCCTCTGGAAATGCTTTGATGGGCACAGATGGTGCCCATCTCTGCATAAGCCAGTCTACACCGGTTCAGGGATCCCCCAGCCCTGCTCTGGCGCGAAACTGGACAAAGGAAAGGGGAGTGACCACTCCCCTGACCTGCACCTCCCAGGGAAGGTGCCCAGAGCTCCTCCAGCGTGCCAAAGACCTCTGCCATCTTGGATTCAGAGGTGTGCTGGCACACTGGACTGCTCTGAGTGGCCAGGGCCAGCAGGTGACGTCAGAGACTCCTTCTGATAGGCTCTTACCTGTGTTACTAGCCTATCGTCCTTCCTAGGTAACCAAACCTCCTTTTCTGGCTATTTAGGGTCTCTGCTTTGGGGAATTCTTCGGATACCGAATGCAAGAGCTCACCAGAGTTCCTCTGCATCTCCCTCTTCACCTTCTGCCAAAGGATCGACCGCTGACTGGTCAGGACGCCTGCAAAACAGCAACAAAGTAGCAAAGACGACTACTGCAACCTTGTATCGCTTCATCCTGCCGGCTTTCTCGCCTGTTTCCTGGTGGTGCATGCTCTGGGGGTAGCCTGTCTCCTTCTTGCACCAGGAGCTCTGAAGAAATCTCCTGTGGGTCGACAAAATCTTCCCCCTGCAACCGTAGGCAACAAAAGACTGCATCACCAGTCCTCTGGGTCCCTTCTCAGCACGACGAGCGTGGTCCCTGGAACTCAGCAACTCTGTCCAAGTGACTTCCACAGTCCAGTGACTCTTCAGTCTAAATTTGGTGGAGGTAAGTCCTTGCCTCCCCACGCTAGACTACATTTCTGGGTACCGCGTGATTTGCAGCTGCTCCGGCTCCTGTGCACTCTTCCAGAATTTCCTTTGTGCACAGCCAAGCCTGGGTCCCCGACACTCTAACCTGTAGTGCACAACCTTCTGAGTTGTCCTCCGGCATCGTGGGACTCCCTTTTCTGACTTCGGGTGGACTCCGGTTCACTCCTTTTCCAAGTGCCTGTTCTGGTACTTCTGCGGGTGCTGCCTGCTTCTGTGAGGGCTCCCTGACTTGCTGAGTGCCCCCTCTGTCTCCTCATCCAAGTGGCGACATCCTGGTCCCTCCTGGGCCACAGCAGCATCCAAAAACCCTAACCGTGACCCTTGCAGCTAGCAAGGCTTGTTTGCGGTCTTTCTGCGTGGGAATACATCTGCAAGCTTCTTCACGACGTGGGACATCCATCCTCCAAAGGGGAAGTTCCTAGTCCTTTTCGTTCTTGCAAAACACTAAGCTTCTTCCATCCAGTGGCAGCCCCTTTGCACCCTCAGCTGGCATTTCCTGGGCATCTGCCCACTCTCGAGACTGTAGGGACTCTTGGACTTGGTCCCCTTGTTTCACAGGTACTCAGGTCCGGAAATCCACTGTTGTTGTTTTGCTGGTGTTGGTTTTCCTTGCGGAATCCCCCTATCACGACTTCTGTGCTCTCTGGGTGTTGTACGTGCACTTTACACCTACCTTACAGGGTCTTGGGGTGGGCTACTTTTCTAACCCTCACTGTTTTCTTACAGTCCCAGCGACCCTCTACAAGCTCACAAAGGTTTGGGGTCCATTCGTGGATCGCATTCCACTTTTGGAGTATATAGTTTGTGTTGCACCTATACCTATGTGCTCCTATTGCAATCTATTGTAACTTTACACTGCTTGCACTACTTCCTTTTGCTATTACTGCATATTTTTGATATTGTGTACATATATCTTGTGTATATTTGGCATCCTCATACTGAGGGTACTCACTGAGATACTTTTGGCATATTGTCATAAAAATAAAGTACCTTTATTTTTAGTATATCTGTGTATTGTGTTTTCTTATGATATTGTGCATTTGACACCAGTGGTATAGTAGGAGCTTTGCATGTCTCCTAGTTCAGCCTAAGCTGCTCTGCTAGAGCTACCTTCTATCAGCCTAAGTTGCTAGAAACACCTCTTCTACACTAATAAGGGATAACTGGACCTGGTACAGAGTGTAAGTACCCCTTGGTACCCACTGCAAGCCAGGCCAGCCTCTTACACGTAGGCCCTAGGTAACCCATAGGGCAGGGTGCTATGTAGGTAAAAGGCAGGACATATACCCGTATATGTATATGTCCTGTTAGTATAGAACTCCTAAATTCGTTTACACTGCTGTGAGGCCTGCTCCTTTCATAAGCTAACATTAGGGCTACCCTCATATACTGTTTGAGTGGTAGATTCTGATCTGAAAGGAGTGACAAGGTCATAATTAGTATGGCCAGAATGGTAATACAAAATCCTGCAGACTGGTGAAATGAATTTAATATTACTAATTTAGAAATGCCACCTTTAGAAAGTGAGCATTTCCCTGCTCTAAAATCCTTCTGTGCCTTACAATCCATGTCTGGCTAGGTTAGTTGACAGCTCCCTTATGCATTTCACTCAGACAACCTCAAACACAGGATGCTCAGTCACACATGCACACATCTGCATACTGAATGGGTCTTCCTGGACTGGGGGGTGGAGGGCCTGACACTTACATTTGAAAGGACAGAGGCCTGCCCTCACACAATGGACTGTCAAACCCCCTACTGGGACCCTGGCAAACAGGAGGGACCTGAAATGTGACCTTGTGCACTTCTAAGCCACTCTTTGAAGTCTCCCCACTTCAAAGACACATTTGGTTATTTAAACAGGGCCTCTGACCCTACCAACTCAGACACTTCCGGACAAGATACAACTATGAAGAAACTCTGTACCAGGACCTGCAACCTGCCAAGAGGAACTGCCTGGCTGCCCAAAGGACTCACCTGACTTATTTCTGCAAAGGACTGCTGCCCTGCTGTTGCCCCGCTGCCTTGCTGCCCTCTGGCTCTGCTGAAAAGTGCCCTCCAAGGGCTTGGATAGAGCTTGCCTCCTGTTCCTTGAAGTCTCAGGACCAAAAAGACTACATCCTGCAAAGAACTCCTTGTGCAGAGAAAATTCGACGCACAGCCTGCCATAAATGACGCACAGCCTGCATCACGGTGAGAAAATCACCGCACACCGAACCGGAACAACGCAGCCCGTCCCCTGAGAGGAGATTGACGCAGAGCCAGCGTTGCCACCAGAACTTCGATGCATACCCCACTGGATCGACGCATATCCGAGCCAGAACAGTGCAGCCCGACTTCCTGCGAGAAGAATCGATGCTGCACCTGTCGTGCGACAGAAATTTCCCCGCATCACCCACCGGATCAACACAGCTCCTGTGACGTTGTCCTGCACGTCCAGGATTTCTCCGCGTCATCCCCTGGGCGTCCAAATATCCCACAACCCAAAGAGGATCCAAGTCTTCGTGCAGGAAATCGATGGACGGACCTGACTGCATGAAAAATATTAACACATGGTCTGTGTGTGCCTGGAGAAACTGATGCACACCTCCCTGTTTTCCACGCATCACCTCCTCTGCGGCGCCTCGTGGAGAATTTAGACGCATACCAAGTACTTTGTGCTTGCAAGAGACACTTTTTGCTTTTTAAGAACTAAAGACTCTTTTTATAATTTTCTAAAGTGATATTTCAACTGCATTTAACCAGATAAATATTCTATATTTTTCTAAACACTGTGTGGTGTATTTCTGTGGTGTTATTCTGTGTCATTGCATGAGTTATTGCACAAATACTTTACACATTGCATTCTAAGTTAAGCCTGACTGCTCAGTGCCAAGTTACCAGAGGGTGGGCACAGGATAATTTGGATTGTGTGTGACTTATCCTGATTAGAGTCAGGGTCCTTGCTCGGACAGGGGGTTACCTCACTTCCAACAAAAGACCCAATTTTTAACAATATATATATATATATATATATATATATATATATATATATGCATATATATATATATATATATATATAAAATGTTAAATATTGGTGGGATTGATTTAATTTACATTATATCACATTTATATATCAAATATTTATATATTTATATTTCACCACTTTAAACTCTATTTATATTAAAACATATATTTTAGTATAGTGTTTTTACTTGATATTGTTGTCAACAGTATTTTTTGGCCAATATTTTGATACTTACCATTATAAGTACAGGAGCACAATCTGATGGTAAACATTATTTTTGATATACTATTTTTGTTAACAATAATTTTTACCTCAATATTGTTTCAGTGATCTGCTCATCGTATAGAAAATTCTCTGTCAGTCATGCGAAACAAATCAGTGTTATCCCAGTTGAGGCTTATCCATGTGATTCAGCCACATTTACGGTCTCATTACAAGTTTGGTGGTCGGCCACCATATTGGTGGTCCTAAAAAGATTGCTATGTTGGCGGTCTTTCAAACTGCCATTTTACGAGTTATAGAGGCAGGACCACAGGTTGCCAACCAGAAAAGGCAGACCGACAGTGGTGTAGTGGCTTGGAACTAGGCAATCTGACCTCTAGAGCCGCCAGCTCTGCGACCAACCAATGACCTTATTACAAGCACATAGTCGCCATGGCGGATCCCCAAAGGGGGTCAGCCGCTGTTGGTCTGAACCGTGGCGGTCCGCGGCCAGCAAAGTAATACACAACAGCACATTGGATGAATTTGAAAACAACACAGCTGATACACATTGGCACACTGGACACACCTGCAAAGGACACTATTAAATACACTACTCCACAGACCACAATCCTTTGCATTTACACTGCAAGACAGCGAAGCCCGAGTATTGTTTTTGTAGTGTACATAGATTAGGCACCGCTTTTTTCACCATTCCATTGAAGACCCTGCACACACTTTTGTCCATTCACACCCTATTGCTCATTACCTGTTAAGTAAGTCACTGTCACCAGTTCCACCATGTCATGTTAAAAAACTCCCTTTTTTTTCTGAAGATGAGTTAAGAGTCATGATAGATGAAATCATAACAGTAGAGCCATAATTGTTTGGAGCACAAATCCAGCACACTCCTCTCAGTGGGAAAATGGAAATGTGAGTCAGTAGAGTTGACAGGCTCCACTCTGTACACAAAGAAAGACTAGCGGTGGCCTTCCCAGTGCCCAGTTACATCTCTTTCCCTGGGAGGAGAAGATCTAGGCCACCCGCATTCTGAGGGCTTGACAGGAACACCTGGGGGATTGGAATATAATAAGTCACAACACTAAAAATGTCACTAAAATGCAATGTTGTGCAAGCTCACAGTTGAACTTTTGCCTCATTTACTGTCACCCCACTCACCAGCCTAGTATTCACCAGTCCAAAGTCCACTATTTGGTAATTCACATTTAAAGTGTGCTGACCCTGGGAAATGACATTTGTATAGTGTGTGTAGTATAGGCACTGACATGACTCCAACTCCCAACAGGCACTGTTTCCATAGCTCCAAACTCCAGACCAGTGGTCACTTGTTCAAATACACCTGTTTGTTAACTATCAATTTAAGGGTACACACCTGGGGAGATAACATTTGTCAAGTGTGTGTAGTACACAAACTGACATGACTACAACTCCCAGCAGGCACTAGTACTGTAACTACAACCAACAGCACAGTGGTCACATGCTACAAAACATCTGTTAGTGAACTCACAATTGAAGTGCACTCACCTGGGGGGAAAACAGTGGTCAAGTGTGTGTAGTAGAGAGAGTGACCTGACTGCAATTCACAGGAGGCACTGTTTTAGCGACTCCTAACACCAGAATAGTGTCTACTTGTAGAAAGATTTCTGTTTGGCAACTTCCAATGTATGTTTACTCAGCTGGGACGATACCATTTGTCAAATGTGGGAAGTGAAGGGAGTGACATGACTAATAAGGCTAGGAAGACCCTGTATCTGTAAAACCAACCACTAGCCCAGTGTTTGCGTGTCCAAATACCATTGTTTGGCGACTCTCAATTGAAGTGTACTCACCTGGGAGGATAACATTTGTATAGTGTATGCGCTAGAGAGACTGACTTGACTGCAATTCCCAGCAGGCCCTGTATCTGTCATTCCAAACACCAGAACAGTGGTCACTTGCCCATATACCCCTTTTTTGTCAACTCACAAATGAAGTATACTGACCTGGGAGGATAATATTTGTACAGTGTGTGTAGTAGAGGGAGTCAAATAACTGCAACTCCCAGGAGTCGCTGTTACTCTCACTCCAGCCACCAGTCCAGTGTTCACTTCTCAGAATATTCTTTTTTGGAAACTCACAAATGAAGTATACTCAGCTGGGGGCGGATAACATTTGTATAGTGTGTGTACTACAGGGAGTTACTTGACTGCAACTCCCAGGAGGCTCAGTTCCTGTCACTCCAACCACCTGCCCAGTGTTCACTTCTTTAAATGCCATTTTTGGAAACTCACAAATTAAGTGTACTCACCTTGAAGATACCATTTCTATACTATGTGTAGTACAGGGAGTTACATGACTACAACCCACAGGAGGTACTGTTTTTATAATCTCAAACACCAGTCCTTGTCCAAAGAGCCCTGTGTGCCAACTCTCTAATGAAGTTTGCTCACCTGGGAGAATGGCATTTGTCAAGTGTATGAAGTAGTGGGAGTGGCATGACTGCTAAGGCCAGGAGGCTCTGTCACTGTTACTTCACTCACCAGCCCAGTGTCCTCTTCTCCAAAGACTCTTGTTTCGGGACTCATACATGAAGTGTACTCACCTGGGGTGATAACATCTGTATGCCTGTGTAGTACTGACATAACAGCAACTCACAGGAGGCACTATTTGAATAACCCCAAACACCAACCCAGTGTTCCCTTGTCCAAACAACCCTGTGTGTTAACTCCCAAATAAAGTTTACTCACCTTGGGGATAACGTCTGTATAGTGTCAAATGAAGTTCACTCACCTGGTAGTGACCAAGATACAGATCATTCTCAAATCTGAGATGTGTCTGGCTTTCTAGCTCCATTTTGATCTCCTAACCCAAGATGAAACTATTGAGGACAGGAAGGATAGCTTAACCAGTGTGAAAAACAATGACCCCAAAGGCCTCAAGGTGCATAACTAGAATGGTATTGGCTGTAGACACATTCACACTGCACTGTCACCACATGATGACTTCAGTCACATATACAACAAACTCCTGGGTCTGCCTGCATCACAATCAAGTAGACCTCAAAATGGGCAAAGACATATCTTGCCTAGGCACTGTTTTGCCTGCACTGGTGGCAACATGGTATTCTCAGACCATCCTCCCAAGTGCTAGCAATCTATACATTGTAGCAGCTACTTGACTTAAATGGAATTGGAATGCATCGCAAATGTCATGTCAATACAACCAATATCATAGTTACTTGCCACAGTAGGATTAGCTGCAAATTAACTTTGTACAAGGTACACTAAATTATTGGAAGTAGACGGCACAATACAATCATTACAATTGCATCTTTCACGTAAACAGGTCAAACCGTCAGTGGACACACAGAGGCCACAGAAGAGACTGCCACTACCCCCCCTCCCACGGATGAGGCCCTCAGTGAAGAAGACACTACTGGGCGTCTCAATGTGAAGGACGGTTCTTGCCCACCTGTGCAACCTGGTCAGACACCAACAGTGAGTCTCACTGTGGCCACATCAACACCTCCCAGCCTGTTTGACTCATCGTCACAGATAACCATTTACCCCCAACCTGTGTACTAAGCACAGTGTCTACCATCATGTGCTACCCAGTCCTGGATTCTGAGTTGCAGCGCAACACTTCAGACAATGAGGGTCAAGGAACCAGTGGGAGGTGGCACCCTGTGACAAGGGAACTGGGTTGTGGCGGTAGGGTGCATGGGAGGGATGCTGTTGGCCAGCAGGGTGAGGCCACTAGGACTGCTCTTGGACAGGACACCATCAGCCACATCTTGGGCATCTATCAGGAGTCCCAAAGCATGACGGACCAGGTCTTGACCGAACTTCGGGAAATCAAGCAGCTACAGAGGGACATGCATAGGGGCATGCAAGAACAGATCGAGGCCCACAATACCAAAATGGCCTCCTAACAGGGACGATGAGAGACATTCACACAGTTCTGAGCAGGGCTTCATAAAACCAATCTTTTCCACTTCCTTTGGCTCATTAATACTAGGCACATCTACATTGGTTTTCCTAGCCACTGGAAGGGAGGCCCTGCCAGTGGAAGAACCAGCCCCAGACACACCTGCCTCTGTAGCAGCAACCCCACCCTCCCACATAAGCAGGGAAGTCCAGCAAAGAATCCAGGAGGTACGGATGGCAACAAGCCCACAACTGCCAGCAAGTGACCTCTTCCTAAAGGAATTCCTTGTGTACCACATATTCACTCTGTTGACTGATCCTCAACCTCCTACAAATTTCAATGGAAAGAGTACTCTGTACTCCCAATGGTGTGGTATCTACTCCAATTATTTCACTCACCATGACTCACACCTTCACTTTATTATTTTCTTCTTTTCTGTCCAAATTGTATTTTCTGCATCAGCATAGTAATAAATTCACCTATTACAAACTCATTGTTTGCTTGCTTAATTTCAATAATTTCAACATTTTGCTATGTAGATACATCAGAACATGTGAACCATATGATGAAGACATAACTTACTTGTGCAAGGAGGGAAATGTTACAGGTAAACAGTGTCATGCTCAGGATTACAAACATTACACACAAACACATACTTACACGTGTCTGGTCACACCAAAACTATTTTTCCAGTGTACAGCACATAGAGTATCTACTTGTCTGGACTTTTTGAAAGACGAATGGGTGACTCATACTGAACCAAAGTACATATGCCAAAGTACAGCCCCCCAGGCCACGGAAGGAAGTAACTTGTCAGATAGTGGCCTGTAGAATAGGCAAACATTAAAGTGGTTGATGTCACCAGCTTGAGCCTTCCACCATGCCACACCAAAGGAATCCAGCATCACATAAACGAAGATACAGACAGATGGCAGTACAACCGTCCCTAATCACACGCCCATCATAATCCAATGACCATGCGTCTGGTGGTATGACACAAACATATGTCAGTGTTGTAGCACAGGAACTGTGGCCTGCAATGATGAAACACATTTACAGCCACATACAGGTCATACAAGAAGAGTGTTTCACAAAAGTAAAGAAAAATGACGTGTTCTCAATCAATGATTACATATTTCATGCCCACACGATGACACACATGATGCAATCGACCAAACACATCACATAAAACAAGTCCAATGTGTACTTCTGACCATCCACCCAAACACTGTGTGAGGTGTCTTGGCACATGTCTCATACACCTCAAATCTGTGACCTACATTACCTGGAACAATCCATGTCCACTTTGTATGTCAGAACAGCATCAGATACCTGCCAATCTCATAACTGTGAAATGCCCACATGAGGATGTCATGGGAAGGTACTTGTATAAAGAATAAACAAGGATTATAGGCTTGAAAACATACCTATTACACAGATCACATGGTAAGCAACTGGAAATGTAACTACATTGCAAGGAAACTGACACAAGTAAAGCAACATCATCAAGATGGAGATGTGTCAAAGGCTAACTCTTCAAGGAGCCTTTGGCTGAATATTGCAGAGCATCAACTCCCTAGTTGTTTCCAAAACACTCAACCCACACATTCTCACAACTACAGTTCATTGTACAGTCTCAGTCATCACATCATATGACATGCTTACAACCATGAAAAGTAGCTGTTGATGAGAGATCTTCCTGGAAGTCAACTTCTTCCTCTTCACCACTGTCAACTTCACTTGGCATTTCAGGATTCTCACCCGGTGGCACTGCAGGCTTCCTCTCCTCTGCGATGTATGGGAAATGCCTCCACAGGGTGATGTTGTGGAGCATGCTGCATGCCACAGTGATCTGACACACTTTTCCGGATAAGTAGAGAAGGGCTTCACCAGTCCTGTCCAGACACCTAAATCTGGCACTCAGGAACCCAAAACCTACTCCTTTACCTGCTGTGTTGTTCCATGGGCCTCATTGAAGCGGACTTCCCCCGACGTAGTTGGATTCCTTGGTGGCGTCAATAACCAAGGACTGTTCAGAAATGCAAAGTCTCCTATTGAGGAATGGGACATATGTGCAACAATGAGTCACTAAGGTTATGACTGTAGCGCCTGACATTGCCCACACACATGCAGGACAGATGTGACTTACTAACCAGCCAGGCCCTCTCTGGGTACAGTTGTAACAAGAGCTGGGGTAAGGTGCTGTTACTGATGAAGGAATCATGGGCTGAACTTGGATAACGGGCACACGCTTGTGAAACGTACAGCTCTGGAAAGGCTAGTTAATGAGGTCCTAGCCCTGTATGGACAGATCTTTGGCTCACTAGAGGAACAGGTAAGTACCTCATGTGAACAATTTTCTAGGTGCTTCACCATCCTTTTCCTCCTCACAGGCTAGAATTTACCCATGTGTGCCATTTAGACTTCTTTTGTGCCTGTTGTTACAGTCTCTTTGGCATAAATGGGATGGGCAATGTGCAGATATTGGTGGCCAGTGCCACTTGTTAAGTTCAGGCACCTTATGATGTGTGAGGTTTTTTGGTCCTAGATCATCCTTGTGTTGGATGCACATAACTAGGTAAGGAGACATTACTGCCATCCACTGTCATTACTTTTCACATTATTGTTGTAAATGCCAGACAGCATGTGTATGCATGTTATATGATTCATTTGAGAATCATTTGAGCAATGTGCATAGTGCTACAGATCTTTCAAACCACATGTGGCCTTGCTAAACTGTTGTGTGGAAGGCATATCTTTAATCTGTCTGCCCTTCAGGTTGTCACACACACCAAATGCAAAATTTCTGTCGGTCAAATGATGTACTGTCCAGCATGGAAGTAATGGGAATGGAGTGTCATGTAGGTTCTGTATGATCAGCCTGCAGAGACCAGGCCCTGTCAAATGTATCTCCCAGTTTGGGACCTAGTCTAGGTTGTGGAAGAATCACCGTGGCTATGCAACGTTGTCACTGTGTACACTCCATGTACCCCAGCAGATCCTGGCAAATGGGCAATATGATGCTCTAGTGGCAAAACCTGCCCTGAATGCCTCATTCCTTTGACTAGATTAGGAATGGGTACAGAAGTAAAACATTAATCTAGCCCATATGTTCATTTAGCGTCATTGTCAATGTGTGTCTTAGAATGATGACAAGTCCCGTACTCCCACAGTTCTGTTGTCACCTTCACACAGGTCATATTTGTCCTGTACAGGCTTACTGCACAAATGACAGTCCCACAGTGTAGATAGTGTGTTGATTCTTGGGGCCATGATATGTGACTTAGTTTTGTCATATAGCTGGAACTGTACAATGCATGCCTTTGTTTGTTGATTGCCATCTCTGTAGGATAGACACATATGTCTAAAGGAGTGTTTTGTAATACAAGTACCTACCACAGAATGCACCACCTTAAGTGGCAGGAGTCTGCATTTGTTATTCCACATGTCCACACTTGGAGAAGAAAGACATTTTCCATACCCACCATGCCAGCCCCTTGATTGTTGCTCATGTGTAATGTTGATGTTTGCACTCTGGCAGTTGCCTATAGGGACAGTATGCAGTGAGTTATTCTCATGGAGTGAATGTGTTGGTCCATTCAGGCACAAGAAATTTACTCTTCAGAAGCCACATAGTTATGTACTGTTTCATCGTGGCTTACATCACAGTACAGGTTGCTATAGCATGGGCTGCCTGATGTCAGTAAGCTTGCTTAGTCAATGTAGGGTAGTGAGTTAGTAGGAAGATGAAAATATCTATGTCTATAGTCAGGTCCCTGTACTTACTGGCTTGTGTGTTTCACACTTGCGGAGTGTTATCAAATAGAAAAGCCCTAGCCTGGAGTTTCTGACATGTATGTGACTCAACTATTTGTGACAAAACCTGTGATTGTAAACTTTAGATTTGTCTTTTGCGTCCATGCAGGGCAATTCCCATCAGAAAAAGAAACTATGGAGAGCCATCACCAAGAAGGTACGACCCTGGGGGTACACAGCCAGTGCAGTGCCCACTGGCGGAAAAGGTGGGAGGACTTGAGACACTTAGCCGGGAAGATCACAGAGGCCCACCTGGGGATGTCCTCCCAAAGTGGACAAGGTGTTCATCGGACCATGACACCCACTAATGACTTCTGGCAGTGGCCTAACCAGACCTTGATGGACCTTTGAGGGGAGCACAGCAGCCACAAGGGGGTGACTACAGGGCACATTCATGCCTTTCACATTGCCAAGTAAATGTGTAAGGTCCTGACATCTCCCCCTGGTGATTAGGGATGAGCTATGTGTAACACAGTAGGTGAGTGATTGTTTGTGTAGACATGTCATGTGTTGCATACTGATGGGCCTTGCCTGTTGGCCCAGGAACCTAGGACACAACTGTGTACAACCCACAAAAAATGTGCTCTCCAGGCACAACATACGGCTGAGTACATTGATCAATCAAGTACTGGTTGTTGTTGTATTGGGTGTAAATTCTATGCAACAGACCTCTACTCCTCAGTGTTACAGGCCAAAGATAAGGAAGTGATAGATCACTGTTCTCAGCCATGTGACTGGTTCAGTATTTTGGCATCTGCCACCCAGAGGCTAGTTGTCTTCATCATATGATGGGTGCTGGTACCTCACTACTGTCTGTAATATGAAGATGGCCGCCATACATGTGACACAGCACATATTGTTCTTTGGTTGCAGCCACAGATCAATGCTTTCCCTTGGTAAGTGGGGAATGTCTATTGACATGATTTATGTTCCATCACTGTTGCCAACATTCCTTGTGCCTACATGTCAGTATGTGTCCCCTTCTCCTTAGCAAAACATTTGGAAGCTGCTGTTTCATGCATGGTCTACCTGTATTGATGGGATGATTTTTGTATTCCTTCACACATAGTGCATGCCAACCTGTGTGTGGAGTGAGACATTTACAATGGGGGTACATTTGAAGCTATGCCACTTGCAGGAATGTGTCACCATTGATTATTGGCTGGCACATACACTCACCTATCATAGCATGACATTTGGCATGTACAACTGCAGTAGCAGTGAGGGGCATGACAGGTAGACCTAGAGTTTTAGCTACAATGTGCATTTCCATGCCATTGATGTAGAATCATTTAGCAAAGTGCTTTGCACATATGAAATGGGGAAATTCTTTAACCTGACTGTTTCAATGCATTATAGAGTGACTTGTAGTTATATTGAAATCACTTGTGTTTGGTACAAGCGTTCACACCCAGTCATCTAGATTTGCATGACCAAAATGGAGACAATGATGTAGCTTCCAATTGGGAAACCTGTTGAGGGTCTTCAGCAAGTATTTGCGAATCTCTGGGCCACTCTAACATCCAAGGTACTAATGGCATTTACTGATGCACTCAGAGTATGTCATTGTAAGAGGTGCCAGACATTAGTGGTGGTTTTCCTTGGACTTGTTGATTAATTGTGTTGTGGTTTTAGTGACATATCTCCTTGACATTTTGTTCATGATGTCTGCAGTGTCCATTTTCATGCCAAATGTGTGACCTATCTGAGCAACATTAGTACTACCTCCATGACTTCACTAGGACAAATATCACTTGGTGAAGTGTGTATTGTGGAACTTCTTCCAATGTAACATGAGCATTTCCATGTCACCTTCTCCAGGCTAATGTAGTGTTGCCAGCAACATGGCAGGATTTTGGAGCATCATTTCTTATTCTTGAGTCATTATTAAAAGATGTGTGCATGACCTTGTATGGGATCTGTGGGAAAGGACTTGGTATTGGTCTACTAGTGCATGACAACAGGTAACTGAGGGATGCACCATGTGGCAAAGCATTTAAGGCGATGAGGTATCCTACTTGTTCAGTGGTTACTGTGATTGCACAAATTCAGCCATCCAATTGAAGTTGTTTGAGATCCTGATTTTCCTGTGGGCAACTGTTGACAGTTCAGTTGGCAAGCATTCATTTGGTATGGTACATGTATGGGCCACGGGCTAGACTAGGTGGTGGGCCGTTCAGGTTGCGGGCGCGATTTTTCCTTGCGGCCGGCAGCACATGCACGGCCACCATCTTAGGGGGTTAGCAGTCTAATTACTTTAGATCACAGAATACTGGAACTTGGAAACTCATTTAATCCGCGATGCGGCGGATGCGCTGCTGGCGCGACAAAGGCACGCCAAAGGCAAGCCCGTCTGATTCCGTCTGCGCCAGTCTGGGCCTCAGCGCCAGCCCCCCTGGCACCAACAAAACTTTAGGGTCTGCCACATTGGCCCACCGTTACACTTCTGAGCAGATGCATGCCTTGAGATCGCCTTGGAATATTGAATGTAAGATATGTATAGAAGTCAGTGGACTCCACAACTTAGGGGGGAAGGCCAAATTAGGCGTCTAAACCTCATACCTCTTTTAGATTCACGAATTGCCGCTCTCTGCCTGCTCACAAACTGGACATCAATCTTCTATTAAATGAGTTGGCCCCCACAGCCTTGTTCTTTACTGAAATGTGGCTGCATGAAGGATCCGCCCCAGACATCAATTTGGCATTACCTACCGGATATTTAATTGCCAGAGTGGACAGAAGTTCCTCCAGATGTGGAGGAATTGCAATCATTTATAGGGACTCTCTCAAATTGACTTACCAGCCCCTTCAGTTACTTGAAGGGGAAGGCATGTTCTTTTCAGTTGCACTTCACCCCCATTACACCTTTTCAGGTATTTTACTTTACAGTCCCCCTGGCCCACCAGAGACGTTTTTAGATTCCCTCTCAGATCATATAGCTGATTTCATATGCACAAGACCTAACATCACTATTTTAGGTGATTTTAATATTCATGCTGAGACTCTCGATCAGCCAGCATCGAGACGTTTGCTGGGTGATATGGAGGCGCTGGGTTTGGTTCAATTGGTTAGAGGTCCCACACATGAAAGGGGACACTCCATTGACCTAGTATTCAGTAACAATTCTGCTTTAACCTGTAAACAACCCATTCCTCTGGCCTGGTCGGATTATTATCTAATCTCGCTTGAATTACCTATAGATACAGTGGAAAACAGTCTTAGGCCGACGGCGCAGGTCAGGAGACAGTGGAGTAAGCTCAATATCAACTAATTTATAGGTACCCTGGAAATCCGTAAATCCCGGTTCATGGACAGGGTGGATTTTGAAGCGAAGGCCTTCAATGATTGGATCACTGACAGCCTAGATATGGTTTTTGCTCGTAGGACAAAAAATGGTCCGCGTAGGAAAGCCAGTGCCCTGTGGGTAACACCCCACCTGCATCTCCTCAAAAAGGAGTGTAAAAGTTAGAGATGAGTTGGAGAAAATCATATGACATGGTGGACAGGGACGCGTATAGGAAGGCTATCAGAAGGTATCATACCGAGATTAAATCAGCACAAAGCTCCTTCTATCAGCAGAGAATTGAAGATGCCGCGGGCTCCCCTAAAGAAGTTTTCCAGGTTTTAAAAGAAATTCTCCAAGTACCCTCGGAAGAGAATCCGACGGAAGCTTCTACAGAGCACAGTAATGTGCTAGCCAACTTTGTTTCAGCAAAAAAACCTGGACATCTACTCAAACTTTGCCAATAGTAGCTCCAGGTCAGAAGAGTGGGAGAGACCAATTAACAACGGACTAGTTTCTATTCTTCATTTTACCCCTCTCTCCCAGGCACAGGTAATAGCGCTTCTTGCTTCTCTCAAGTCAGGATCCCCTTTTGATCCTGCCCCCCCACCATTTACTTGCTTAAGGGGCAGAAGCTATAGTGCCAGTTCTAACAGAAATGCTGAACGCATCAATAACTAGAGGTTTAGTGCCGAGCCCATGGAAGCATGCAATAGTCAAGCCTTTGCTTAAGAAACCCACCCTGGATCCAGCAGTGCTTAAGAATTATAGGCCTATCTCCTTATTACCAACCCCTGTTAAAATATTAGACAAACACATTAATATGCAACTATCCACCTTCCTAGAAGAAAACAGCCTCCTTCACCCCACCCAGATGGGTTTTAGACCAGGGCACAGCACGGAAACAGCGCTTATTGCTGTTATGGAAGAAGCCTGGAAGCGTGTAGATCAGAGACTAACCACAGTGATCATCATGCTGGACCTGAGTGCAGCGTTTGATACTGTAGACCATCAAGTGTTAGTCCGAAGGATGAGGAATATTGGAATCAAGGGTCAAGCGCTAGCATGGGTCACATCCTTCTTAGAAGGAAGATAATTCCAGGTCCTTGACCGATCCCATCTGTCTGACAAACTTCAGTGTAATTGCAGAGTGCCACAGGGCTCATCACTGAGTCCGACACTTTTTAATATATATATGGCCCCTCTAGCCACTCTGGTAGAGTCGTTCGGACTAGCGCTGGTGTCCTACGCAGATGACACTCAATTGGTTGTCTCCTTTTCTTCGAAGGTAGCTTCATAAGGGGCCATACTTTCCACCTGTTTACAAGCGGTTTCAGGTTGGATGGCCGACAGTAAGCTGCAGTTAAATGAGGAAAAAACAGAAATGATGATTCTGGGCCTTGGATCCCATCGGCGCTGGGGGAACTCCATCCCCCTAAGAAGCAAATCAAGAGTTTGGGGATTTGGCTGGACCCTTTTCTAACACTCGACATACATGCTAGGCACATATCGTCGACCTGTTTTGGCCCACTTAGACTCCTGAGGAAGGTCTTTATTATCCTCCCCGCCTTGGCAAGAAGGCTTATTGGGCATGCCACCATTGTATCTAGACTAGATTACGGTAATGGACTATTCCTTGGCTCTCCATCCTATGTAAAGAAGAAACTGCAGAGGGTGCAAAACGCATCTGCCCGTCTGCTGTTGGATATCCCAAAATGGACCTCTGTAAAATCTGGTCTAGCCTCCTTACACTGGCTACCAGTGGAGCAGCGTATAGAATTTAAGGCTCTGTGTTATATACACAGGGCCCTTTATGACAAAGGTCCCACACTCTTGAAGAACCTTGCTGCCTTCTACAAGCCAAATAGAAATCTTAGATCCACCTCAACAGCCCTGGCTACCCTACCCAAAGTAAATAAAGCTAGATGGGGTGGTGTCACAATGGCATTTCTGGGAGCCAAGTTGTGGAACTCCCTGCCTATTAGCTTGCAGCTGATGAGTCAAGAATACAATTTTCGTAAGGCACTGAAAACGTGGTTGTTTTAGATCTGGCGATTGTAATGCCGACCCCTGGTCATGGTCCGTTAGCGCTGGGAAACCCTAGGGTAGCCATGCACTCTACAAATGGTATAACATAACATAACATAACTTTGGTAGAGGTTGTTACTGGGGCCTACTTGGCATCAGGGTAATGTTTGCTAATCAGAGCTGTTCTTCAAATGTGATCATGGACATGTGATGACTCTATTTCTCTTTATATTTGCAGCATCAACCCAGGGAAGTGAAGGAGACCCAGTGGGGAAGACTCTGGCTATGGGTCCTCTGATCAAGACACCACCGACACAGAGGGACTGTAGGAGGCTGGACTGGCTTGTAGTGAGTACCAAGGGGTACTTGCACCTTGCACCAGGCCCAGTTATCCCTTATTAGTGTATAGGGTGTCTAGCAGCTTAGGCTGATAGATAATGGTAGCTTAGCAGAGCAGCTTAGGCTGAACTAGGAGACGTGTGAAGCTACTACAGTACCACTTAGTGTCATATGCACAATATCATAAGAAAACACAATACACAGTTATACTAAAAATAAAGGTACTTTATTTTTATGACAATATGCCAAAGTATCTTAGAGTGTACCCTCAGTGAGAGGATAGCAAATATACACAAGATATATATACACAATAGCAAAAATATGCAGTATAGTCTTAGAAAACAGTGCAAACAATGTATAGTTACAATAGGATGCAATGGGGAAACATAGGGATAGGGGCAACACAAACCATATACTCCAAAAGTGGAATGCGAACCATGAATGGACCCCAAACCTATGTGACCTTGTAGAGGGTCGCTGGGACTATTAGAAAATAGTGAGAGTTAGAAAAATAACCCTCCCCAAGACCCTGAAAAGTGAGTGCAAAGTGCACTAAAGTTCCCCTAAGGACAAAGAAGTCGTGTTAGAGGAATAATGCAGGAAAGACACAAACCAGCAATGCACCAACTGTGGATTTCCAATCTAGGGTACCTGTGGAACAAGGGGACCAAGTCCAAAAGTCACAAGCAAGTCGGTGATGGGCAAATGCCCAGGAAATGCCAGCTGCGGGTGCAAAGAAGCTTCTACTGGATGGAAGAAGCTGAGGTTTCTGCAAGAACGAAAAGGGCTAGAGACTTCCCCTTTGGTGGACGGATCCCTCTTGCCGTGGAGAGTCGTGCAGAAGTGTTTTCCCGCCAAAAGAACGCCAACAAGCCTTGCTAGCTGCAAATCGTACGATTAGCGTTTTTGGACACTGCTGAGGCCCAGGAGGGACCAGGAGATCGCAGATTGGACCAGCAGAGAGAGGGGACGTCGAGCAAGACAAGGAGCCCTCTCTGAAGCCGGTAGCACCCGGAGAAGTGCCAGAAACAGGCACTACAAGGATGCGTGAAATGGTGCTCGCCAAAGTTGCACAAAGGAGTCCCACGTCGCCGGAGACCAACTTAGAAAGTCGTGCAATGCAGGTTAGAGTGCCGTGGACCCAGGCTTGGCTGTGCACAAAGGATTTCTGCCGGAAGTGCACAGGGGCTGGAGTAGCTGCAAAAGTCGCGGTTCCCAGCAATGCAGCCCAGCGAGGTGAGGCAAGGACTTACCTCCACCAAACTTGGACTGAAGAGTCACTGGACTGTGGGGGTCACTTTGGACAGAGTCGCTGGATTCGAGGGACCTCGCTCGTTGTGCTGAGAGGAGACCCAAGGGACCGGTAATGCAGCTTTTTGGTGCCTGCGGTTGCATGGGGAAGATTCCGTCGACCCACGGGAGATTTCTTCGGAGCTTCTGGTGCAGAGAGGAGGCAGACTACCCCCACAGCATGCACAAGCAGGAAAACAGTCGAGAAGGCGGCAGGATCAGCGTTACAGAGTTGCAGTAGTCGTCTTTGCTACTATGTTGCAGGTTTGCAGGCTTCCAGCGCGGTCAGCAGTCGATTCCTTGGCAGAAGGTGAAGAGAGAGATGCAGAGGAACTCGGATGAGCTCTTGCATTCGTTATCTAAAGTTTCCCCAGAGACAGAGACCCTAAATAGCCAGAAAAGAGGGTTTGGCTACCTAGGAGAGAGGAGAGGCTACTAACACCTGAAGGAGCCTATCACAAGGAGTCTCTGACGTCACCTGGTGGCACTGGCCACTCAGAGCAGTCCAGTGTGCCAGCAGCACCTCTGTTTCCAATATGGCAGAGGTCTGGAGCACACTGGAGGAGCTCTGGACACCTCCCAGGGGAGGTGCAGGTCAGGGGAGTGGTCACTTCCCTTTCCTTTGTCCAGTTTCGCGCCAGAGCAGGGGCTAAGGGGTCCCTGAACCGGTGTAGACTGGCTTATGCAGAATTGGGCACCTCTGTGCCCAACAAAGCATTTCCAGAGGCTGGGGGAGGCTACTCCTCCCCTGCCTTCACACCATTTTCCAAAGGGAGAGGGTGTAACACCCTCTCTCAGAGGAAGTCCTTTGTTCTGCCATCCTGGGCCAGGCCTGGCTGGACCCCAGGAGGGCAGATGCCTGTCTGAGGGGTTGGCAGCAGCAGCAGCTGCAGTGAAACCCCAGGAAGGGCAGTTTGGCAGTACCAGGGTCTGTGCTACAGACCACTGGGATCATGGAATTGTACCAACAATGCCAGGATGGCATAGAGGGGGCAATTCCATGATCTTAGACATGTTACATGGCCATATTCGGAGTTACCATTGTGAAGCTACATATAGGTAGTGACCTATATGTAGTGCACGCGTGTAATGGTGTCCCCGCACTCACAAAGTTCAGGGAATTGGCTCTGAACAATGTGGGGGCACCTTGGCTAGTGCCAGGGTGCCCTCACACTAAGTAACTTTGCACCTAACCGTTACCAGGTAAAGGTTAGACATATAGGTGACTTATAAGTTACTTAAGTGCAGTGTAAAATGGCTGTGAAATAACGTGGACGTTATTTCACTCAGGCTGCAGTGGCAGGCCTGTGTAAGAATTGTCAGAGCTCCCTATGGGTGGCAAAAGAAATGCTGCAGCCCATAGGGATCTCCTGGAACCCCAATACCCTGGGTACCTCAGTAACATATACTAGGGAATTATAAGGGTGTTCCAGTAAGCCAATGTAAATTGGTAAAATTGGTCACTAGCCTGTTAGTGACAATTTGTAAAGAGAGAGCATAACCACTGAGGTTCTGGTTAGCAGAGCATCAGTGAGACAGTTAGGCACCACACAGGGAACACATACATATAGGCCACAAACTTATGAGCACTGGGATCCTGACTAGCAGGGTCCCAGTGACACATAACAAACATACTGAAAAAATGGGGTTTTCACTATGAGCACTGGGCCCTGGCTAGCAGGATCCCAGTGAGACAGTGAAAATACCCTGACATACACTCACAAACAGGCCAAAAGTGGGGGTAACAAGGCTAGAAAGAGGCTACTTTCTCACACAACCCCCCCCCAAACGAAGGACAATAAGGCTAACCTTGGCCAGTTGAGACTTTATTGTCTAAGTGGTGATAAGTAGAGAGTAGCTCTGCAATAGACTGGTTACTCCCTTTATCATCCACTATATGGTTACTTCCCTGTGGGGATGTAAACCACCCTGTTTGAAGTTTTTTAGCTAAGCAACAATGTGAAGATGTATTTTCAGAGTTTCTATCAGTAAGTTTTAGTTTAGAGCAGTGGGAATTGTCCACTGAACCTATTTGTAGTGATGGAAATGCCAGACAGGGATGCTGTCTCAGAAAAGCCATGGCTGGGCAAAAACTTTGTCCATATGGCTGGAAGAGAGAACAGGGATGCTGTTTCTCTTGAGTTGGAGCAGGGCAGGGATGCTGTCCTATGAGCTCCACACTAGGGCAGGGATGCTGTCCTAAGTGTTGTGAGGCAGTGCAGAGTTTCTGCACTAAAGTTTCTCTGGGAGGGTTGGAGGGATGCTCCATGTTAACTAAAATGGTGCTCTTTTTCTCACCAATGTTAGTTATCCCACAGAGAGGTACTTCTACCTCAGGGAGTCCAGCTTTGCCAGCTGATGATTCCCTTGGAACAGGTTCCACCCCAGGAGAGGTTTCTCCCACCACAGGAATGGTATCCTGAATGGTAGGGTGGTTAGGGGATACTGTGATACCCTTTTTACCTGTTGATGGAGAGGGATCCTGAGTTTTCAGGCCTTCTCTCCTTTGCTTTTTCATTTCAGTAGAAATGAGAGGGAACAATTCCTCAGGGATGCCCAGCATGGCTGCATGGGCATAAAACTCTACATCAGCCCAACCTGAGGCCTCTAGGTCATTACCTAAGAGACAGTCTACAGGTAAGCTAGGTGATACCACCACCTGCTTAGGGCCAGTAACTCCACCCCAACTAAACTGAATTATAGCTAAGGGAAGAAACTTAGTGGAGTTATGGACATCAACCATCTTATATTGTTGTCCAATGATGTGTTGATCAGGGTGCACTAGGTTTTCAGTCACCAAAGTGATACTGGCACCTGTGTCCCTGTAGGCCAAGGCCTCAAAACCATTTATTGAAACTGTCTGCCTGTACTTATCCATTGTAAGGGGACAAGCAGCCAGTGTGGCAAGGCCAATGCCACTAGGTGTGACAGAAACTGTCTTGGGAGTGACTACCCCAGTTTCTACTATGGACCCAAAAGTGAACCCAACTACACCCTTAACTTGACTGTTGCCAGCAGTCCCACCACTATTACCACTACTGCTAGGGGCACTAGAGCTTGATGTATTAGTGGTGGTAGGCTCAGGGGGTTTACCTGGACAGGACTTATCCCCTGGCCTATGGCCTCTGTTTTTACACACAACGCACCAAGGCTTTTTAATGTGTGTGGGTTGAGAAGAAGAGGAAGAATTAGTTGTATCCCCACCCTCTGAAGAGTGTTTAAGATTTGAAGTGGGATCTTTGGTTTTACCCTTATCCCCATGCTTATCTTGAGATTTTTCACCATCTTTCTTCTTATTGCCATCTTTGTCACCCCGTGTATGAACTTTTCTGTTCACCCTTGTTCTGACCCATTTGTCTGCCTTCTTTCCCAATTCTTGGGGAGAGGTCAGATCAGAGTCTACCAGGTACTGGTGCAACAAATCAGACACACAATTATTAAGTATATGCTCTCTCAGGATTGTGTTATACAGGCTTTCATAATCAGTAACTTTACTGCCATGTAACCACCCCTCCAAGGCCTTCACTGAATGGTCAATGAAATCAACCCAGTCTTGTGAAGACTCCTTTTTGGTCTCTCTGAACTTTATCCTGTATTGTTCAGTGGTTAAGCCATAACCATCCAGGAGTGCATTCTTAAGAACTGTAAAATTATTGGCATCACTTTCTTTCACAGTAAGGAGTCTATCCCTACCCTTTCCACTAAATGATAGCCATAGGATAGCAGCCCACTGCCTTTGAGGGACATCCTGTTCAACACAGGCCCTCTCAAGTGCAGCAAACCACTTGTTAATGTCATCCCCCTCCTTATAAGGGGGAACTATCTTGTGCAGATTCCTGGAATCATGCTCTTTTGCAGGATGACTATGGGGAATACTGCTGCTGCCACCATGGGTATCTAAACCCAACTTCTGTCTTTCCTTCTCTAATTCAAAAGACTGTCTATCCAAATCCAGCTGTTGCTTTTTAAGCTTCAGTCTGGTTTGTTCCACCCTCAACTTATTGAGTTCCCTCTCTAACATTCTGTCATCAGGGTTGGTGGGAGGGACATTCCTAGATACAGAGGTGTGATGGGAATGAACAGAAGGGGACCTGTCCCTTACAGAAGCCACCCTAACAGCTTGGTTAACAGAAACATTACTACCAGTATGGTGAGAATAAATGCTTTTGCTATGATGTGAGACAACACTATTTGTATGGTGTGGCTCATCATCATTCCCAACTATGCTAGACTGTCTAGTAATGGGCAGGCTAGGGAGTTTCTTTCCTGAATCTTTTCCTGGGGGAGTCCCTGAATCAGATTGAGAACTATTAGGTACTTTTTCAACAGATGGGGCACCTATGGCCTTATCCTGTTCTCTAAGCATGTTAAGTAACAGTTCCAAGGAAGGATTCTTCCCTACACTCAAACCTCTCTCTATACAGAGACTCCTTGCTCTTTTCCAGCTAAGGTTGTCATATGCAAGTTTGGACAGATCAACATTTTGGCCTGTGCCAGACATTTTTAAAGAGAGTTAAAGTGATAGAAAAAGAGAAAAAAGTTTTCAGAACTTTTTGGAAAGACAGAAAAAAAACTTTTAAAACTTTTAAGAACTTTTTGAAAGTTTAGAGGTACTTTTCAGCACTTAGAAAAGAGTGAAAAGAGGAAATGCAAAACTTTTTGGCTATGTGTATATACACTGACCTTGTTTTGTATATTTTTCTCTTATGAAAAGTACAATGACAAGAGTGGTAAGTAGTCTCAAGCACTTATCCCACCACTGCACAACCAATGTAGGAGGCTGGACTGGCTTGTAGTGAGTACCAAGGGGTACTTGCACCTTGCACCAGGCCCAGTTATCCCTTATTAGTGTATAGGGTGTCTAGCAGCTTAGGCTGATAGATAATGGTAGCTTAGCAGAGCAGCTTAGGCTGAACTAGGAGACGTGTGAAGCTACTACAGTACCACTTAGTGTCATATGCACAATATCATAAGAAAACACAATACACAGTTATACTAAAAATAAAGGTACTTTATTTTTATGACAATATGCCAAAGTATCTTAGAGTGTACCCTCAGTGAGAGGATAGCAAATATACACAAGATATATATACACAATAGCAAAAATATGCAGTATAGTCTTAGAAAACAGTGCAAACAATGTATAGTTACAATAGGATGCAAAGGGGAAACATAGGGATAGGGGCAACACAAACCATATACTCCAAAAGTGGAATGCGAACCACGAATGGACCCCAAACCTATGTGACCTTGTAGAGGGTCGCTGGGACTATTAGAAAATAGTGAGAGTTAGAAAAATAACCCTCCCCAAGACCCTGAAAAGTGAGTGCAAAGTGCACTAAAGTTCCCCTAAGGACAAAGAAGTCGTGTTAGAGGAATAATGCAGGAAAGACACAAACCAGCAATGCACCAACTGTGGATTTCCAATCTAGGGTACCTGTGGAACAAGGGGACCAAGTCCAAAAGTCACAAGCAAGTCAGTGATGGGCAAATACCCAGGAAATGCCAGCTGCGGGTGCAAAGAAGCTTCTACTGGATGAAAGAAGCTGAGGTTTCTGCAAGAATGAAAAGGGCTAGAGACTTCCCCTTTGGTGGACGGATCCCACTTGCCATGGAGAGTCGTGCAGAAGTGTTTTCCCGCCGAAAGATCACCAACAAGCCTTGCTAGCTGCAAATCGTGGGGTTAGCGTTTTTGGAAGCTGCTGAGGCCCAGGAGGGACCAGGAGGTCGCAAATTGGACCAGCAGAGAGAGGGGACGTCGAGCAAGACAAGGAGCCCTCTCTGAAGCCGGTAGCACCCAGAGAAGTGCCAGAAACAGGCACTACAAGGATGCATGAAACGGTGCTTGCCGAAGTTGCACAAAAGGAGTCCCACGTCGCCGGAGACCAACTTAGAAAGTCGTGCAATGCACGTTAGAGTGCCGTGGACCCAGGCTTGGCTGTGCACAAAGGATTTCCGCCGGAAGTGCACAGGGGCCGGAGTAGCTGCAAAAGTCGCGGTTCCCAGCAATGCAGCCCAGCGAGGTGAGGCAAGGACTTACCTCCACCAAACTTGGACTGAAGAGTCACTGGACTGTGGGGGTCACTTTGGACAGAGTCGCTGGATTCGAGGGACCTCGCTCGTCGTGCTGAGAGGAGACCCAAGGGACCGGTAATGCAGCTTTTTGGTGCCTGAGGTTGCAGGGGGAAGATTCCGTCGACCCACGGGAGATTTCTTCGGAGCTTCTGGTGCAGAGAGGAGGCAGTCTACCCCCACAGCATGCACAAGCAGGAAAACAGTCGAGAAGGCGGCAGGATCAGCGTTACAGAGTTGCAGTAGTCGTCTTTGCTACTATGTTGCAGGTTTGCAGGCTTCCAGCGCGGTCAGCAGTCGATTCCTTGGCAGAAGGTGAAGAGAGAGATGCAGAGGAACTCAGATGAGCTCTTGCATTCATTATCTAAAGTTTCCCCAGAGACAGAGACCCTAAATAGCCAGAAAAGAGGGTTTGGCTACCTAGGAGAGAGGAGAGGCTACTAACATCTGAAGGAGCCTATCACAAGGAGTCTCTGACGTTACCTGGTGGCACTGGCCACTCAGAGCAGTCCAGTGTGCCAGCAGCACCTCTGTTTCCAAGATGGCAGAGGTCTGGAGCACACTGGAGGAGCTCTGGACACCTCCCAGGGGAGGTGCAGGTCAGGGGAGTGGTCACTCCCCTTTCCTTTGTCCAGTTTCGCGCCAGAGCAGGGGCTAAGGGGTCCCTGAACCGGTGTAGACTGGCTTATGCAGAATTGGGCACCTCTGTACCCAACAAAGCATTTCCAGAGGCTGGGGGAGGCTACTCCTCCCCTGCCTTCACACCATTTTCCAAAGGGAGAGGGTGTCACACCCTCTCTCAGAGGAAGTTCTTTGTTCTGCCATCCTGGGCCAGGCCTGGCTGGACCCCAGGAGGGCAGATGCCTGTCTGAGGGGTTGGCAGCAGCAGCAGCTGCAGTGAAACCCCAGGAAGGGCAGTTTGGCAGTACCAGGGTCTGTGCTACAGACCACTGGGATCATGGAATTGTACCAACAATGCCAGGATGGCATAGAGGGGGCAATTCCATGATCTTAGACATGTTACATGGCCATATTCGGAGTTACCATTGTGAAGCTACATATAGGTAGTGACCTATATGTAGTGCACGCGTGTAATGGTGTCCCCGCACTCACAAAGTTCAGGGAATTGGCTCTGAACAATGTGGGGGCACCTTGGCTAGTGCCAGGGTGCCCTCTCACTAAGTAACTTTGCACCTAACCTTTACCAGGTAAAGGTTAGACATAGAGGTGACTTATAAGTTACTTAAGTGCAGTGTAAAATGGCTGTGAAATAACGTGGACGTTATTTCACTCAGGCTGCAGTGGCAGGCCTGTGTAAGAATTGTCAGAGCTCCCTATGGGTGGCAAAAGAAATGCTGCAGCCCATAGGGATCTCCTGGAACCCCAATACCCTGGGTACACTCAGTACCATATACTAGGGAATTATAAGGGTGTTCCAGTAAGCCAATGTAAATTGGTAAAATTGGTCACTAGCCTGTTAGTGACAATTTGTAAAGAGAGAGCATAACCACTGAGGTTCTGGTTAGCAGAGCCTCAGTGAGACAGTTAGGCACCACACAGGGAACACATACATATAGGCCACAAACTTATGAGCACTGGGGTCCTGACTAGCAGGGTCCCAGTGACACATAACAAACATACTGAAAACATGGGGTTTTCACTATGAGCACTGGGCCCTGGCTAGCAGGATCCCAGTGAGACAGTGAAAATACCCTGACATACACTCACAAACAGGCCAAAAGTGGGGGTAACAAGGCTAGAAAGAGGCTACTTTCTCACAGGGACCCAGTGGCCAGAAGGGTGAGGGGGAGTGAAGCAGGGGAGACTAGATCAACAGCCTCTTCATCGTTGGATTCTCCCTCCAGTGGACAATCCCTAGTGGTGGTATACCCCTGTATCATCTTTGTCCACCACCCCCGTTCTATCACCACCCTCCCTGTTGTTTCCCACCCAGTTGGCCATACTCGCTCATCCAAGAGGGTGGGCATCTCTTTTGCCACAGGCACTTCCACCTCAGCCCCTGTTTACCCTGCTGCCCAGAGTGAGGAGGCTATTGACCTCCTGAGGTGTATTTCTGTGGCTCATACAGCCATTGTGAATGCTATCCAGGAATTGGCAAGCCAACTGCAGCAGACAAATGCATTCCTGTAAGGCATACATGGTGCAAAGTCAGGCCTACAGAGATCTTTTTAGGCCCTGGCCTCCACACTTATGGCAGCCAGTCACGCCCCACCTTTCGCCCCCCCTCCACCTCCATCCTCCCAATCCAAATCCCCATTTCCCTACATACTCCAACCACACAGACTGATCTGCACGCACCCACCTCAATGCACAAGAACAACACACACCAACACAAACACCACAATACACACCGGCACACAAGTACTCAACAGACACCCACACACACACACAACATCAGTCACCACTTCCCCTGATATCCCCACCAGCCCCACCATACCACACACAGCATCAAGCATACCCACAGGCACCAAGAGTCAGTGACACACCCACCACACTCACCATGCCCATAGACACCACCCCAACAGACAAACAGACATCTACCACATCCATCATACCAGTAGATACCACCTCAACAGACACACAGACATTCACCATATCCAGCATACCGTCAGATACCAACCCAACAGACACACAGACATCCACCGCTATCAGCATACCTACAGACACCACACCAACAGACGCACACTCATCCACTAATCCCACATCCTCAGCACCTCCACCTCCCAGCCCCCACGACATGCAAATACACACACATGCAATAGGCACCATCCAATCATACCTCCCACAAGCACATACCTAAGACAACCACAGAAACACAGCAGACAACCATTCCCTCTACCTCCAAAACCTCACCCCATTCTGCTGACCGTCACTGTGTTCCTAAGTTTGAGTTTTTGTTTGAACATGCACTTTTCCAGGGTCCTTCCATCCTCATCACAAAACCTAAGAGACCCCAACCCACCTCCCAACCCATCCCTTCCATCCCCAAGTCCTCCCCATCACACCTGCCCCCCTGCAAGCACCTATTCCGCTCTCCCCAAGAAGAAGCCCACATCTCCTAAGAAGCAGTCCACCCCTCCCAAACCCAAACCCGCCCGTCCCAAATCTGAGCCCACCCAGGATGATCCCTGAGGTGCCTGACTGCCCACTGATGCCCCATCCTGCGGATGTTCCCTGCTAGTAAAGGAATCAAGTAAGAGTAGAATTATGTGCCTGGACAATGCCATATGGACTGGCTAAGGGCCTTGGACTTTTTACATTACTTGATTCTTTTTTGGGGGTATACAGTTGTCCTGCAATTCCTTTTCTACCTTTAAGTTGTTCCTCAGTAACTTGTGTTGTCTGCCTACAGCTGTGTGTGTTTCTGCCTGCTTGCTGATCCATTTGCTGTTGTTTGAGGTATCTGACTTTGTGGGCAGTGCTGGTGTCCCCCCAGCAACCTGGTGACTGTATGGATGTGTGGGTGTAAATGCAATTCTGGTGTCATACCATTGTGTTCTGTTTGGTATGATAAATATTTCATCTTGTGTTGTCCAATATGAGCATATAAGGTGTTAAATGTGTCCCTCTGATATGGATTATTGATTCACCAAATGTGCGTGTGTCAATGTCTGAGACCGATACCCTGGCGAAATGGTGCAGTTTCTATGCTTTTAGTTTTATATATGCATTTATTCTCGTGATTTAGGCCCATATTTTTACTTTTTGACGCAAAACTGCGCCAACGCAGTTTTGCGTCAAAAAAATTAGCGCCGGTTAACGCCATTCTGAAGCGCCATGCCGGCGCCGTATTTATTGAATGACGTTAGCAGGCGTTAGCCGGCGGCGCTGTCTGGTGTGCGTTAAAAAAAACGACGTACACCAGGCAGCGCCGGCGTAGGGGGAAAATGGCGTATGGGCGTCCAGAAATGGTGCAAGTCAGGCTGAGGCAAAAAATTCGCCAAACACGATTTGTGCCATTTTTTACGACGCCCATCCCCCATTGAAATGACTCCTGTCTTAGCAAAGACAGGAGTCATGCCCCCTTGCCCAATGGCCATGCCCAGGGGACTTCTGTCCCCTGGGCATGGTCATTGGGCATAGTGGCATGTAGGGGGGCACAAATCAGGCCCCCCTATGCCACAAAAATAAAATAAAAAATACTTACCTGGACTTACCTTAATGTCCCTGGGGTGGGTCCCTCCATCCTTGGGTGTCCTCCTGGGGTGGGCAATGGTGGCAGGGGGTGTCCCTGTGGGCTTGGGAGGGCACCTCTGGGCTCATTCTGAGCCCACAGGTCCCTTAACGCCTGCCCTGACCCAGGCGCTAAAATCCGGCGCAAATGCGGGTTTTTTAGTCCCGCCCACTCCCGGGCGTCATTTTTGTCCGGGAGTATAAATACGACGCATATGCATCGCAGTCATTTTTTAAGACGGGAACGCCTACCTTGCATATCATTAACGCAAGGAAGGTGTTCACGCAAAAAAATGACGCTAACTCCATGAACTTTGGCGCTAGACGCGTCTAACGCCAAAGTATAAATATGGAGTTAGTTTTGTGTCGAATTTGCGTCGAAAAAAACGACGCAAATTCGGCGCAAACGGAGTATAAATATGCCCCTTAGTCTTAAGGGAACAGTTCTTTTTTGTAATAATGTCTTTATCAGGATGATACTGCGCACCCTGCCCCTCTAGCCTGTTTAATCCTCTCCTTCTTTTCTTTCTTCATTTTTCAGGGATCCTCTGGTGGCATGTGTCTTGGCCTGCTCCATGGGTCATCGGACCTCGTCTAGACACGTCCCTCCTGTGCCATGGCTGGAATATGCATCCTAGCTCTGTGTTCCTTCTGTCTGTGCCTGTTCCATCTCTGTGGTCGTCTCTGTCTCTTCCAGCAGGCTGGACTCAGGAATTCCGACTGTGGTCTCCACTCCTTCTGCCTCTAGTGTCATTTTCCTTCTGTGTTCTGCATCTTCACCACTTCATTCTGGCTCCTCCTCCTCTTCAGCTGTCGCAACGCCTGGGCTGTGCATCTGATGCATTGCCTCCTTCAGCGTTCTCCAGGATGTGCCGCCAGGGCATGGGGGAAATTATTTCAGTGCCACAATGCTTTTCCCCTCGATACCGGGACTGTTACAGTGTGGTGGCTTGAGCTTTGTTTGTGCAGGCATGGAGTGTGTTTAATTGTGCTACCTGTGTTTGCATATGAGTGTGCATGTGTCCATTTGGCTGAATGTACTTTGCAGCTAGTTCATGTAGATGAATATCGCATGCAGTTGGAGATGTAGGTGCTTTGTTGACTTGCACTTCAACATGCCCAGATAGACATGTCATTTGCCTCAAGTGATATGTGTCCCAGTGCACACTCCTTCCCTGAGAGCTCCTGATACCCCCATCCCTATTGTGCAGGTATTGTTTGCGTACTGAACGTGGAATATTTGTCTCTCTGTCTATTGTGCATTCCATTGTCCTTCGACTGTGTTGCAATGTGGGTGATATATGTGTGCCCATTGCAGGGCTGTTTAATGGGAGTGTTGTTTGTGTTGCATGCCACATCCATACATATGTGTGTTGAATGTGATGACAGACCATGGCATTGATGCAATGTGAGTATGTGAGTTGTGTTTGTAGATGCGATGTTGCTGTGTTGTTGGTGTTGTGTGAATCAATGCTGTGTACACTTCACTGTCCCTGCGCCTGAGTTGAGTTGACGTGTTTTTGTGTTGTGTTGCAATGCTGTGTGAGTGACCTGCCTAAAGGGGATGTTTTGTGACTGTGAATTTGTCCTTCATTGTGTATGTTTCCAACCGAGGACACAAGGACAAATGTACTTTATGCCCGTCGTGTGAGCCCCATATAATATGGCTGATGGCACGACAAACTATTGTTGAGCATAATGGCAGAGGTAGGTGTGTGTACTTACGGTTGGTTGCATCCAAGATGGCGTGGAATTTGAGCACCTTCAATGATCATCAGCAGACATTTGTGATAGGATCCATGGTAGCACCGGACATCTAAGGCTGTCTGCAGGTGAGGGTCTCCATTTATACTCCCAGTGTCCACCTGCTGAGACATGGGCCCTCATTACAACCCTGGCGATCAAAGACCGCCAGGGCTGTTTTGGAGTTTGTACCGCCAACAGGCTGGTTTCCCGCCACATTGGTCCCAGTGGATTTAATCCTCCAGGGCAGCGGCATGACTCGTAATACGGTGGTCTGACTGCCAACCTGAAGGCGGTCAGACCAAAAACGCCACCATGGCGTTCCTCGGACCACCAAACTCATAATGAGGCCGTTAGCTATTTCCCAGACCCGTGGTAAAACATTGTTTTTGTGGTCTCTGATAAATAGGAGTATGCTGTGAGCATATATGGAGTTCACAAGGCATTACCTATTGATTTGAACTTCCCCGCGCATGTGTCTTTCCTGAAGAAGTTGTGCCAGGGATTCTAGTGCAAGTATAAATAAGAGAGAAGGTAGTGGGCAATCCTGCCTAAAGCCTCTGTTGAAGGGGAATGACTCAGATACTAGATCATTGCTCAAAAATGTGCCACTGAAAAAATAGAATAAGAGCCTAGTTTCTACCTAAAGAAACCTTTCGAGACAAACAAGAAAGGAATTATAGTCAAAGGGTCCAGCTTATGGCATAAATAGCCATACCTCCCTCCTGCACCATTTTTTCCTTTGCTTGTTGCATTAATGTTACTTCAAGACAGCACAAAAACATAGTTCTTTTGTTTTCCTCAGATTCACTACAACTGAAATATCAGTAATAATTTCCCATGTTAAATGGCAAACGTTTCTGTATGTGTGACCATAAGATGACATTTGGTTCCCATCAAAGTTTAGTATATGGTGAGTCTTTCTGCAAGTATTCCTATTCTTTTAACTAATCCATTTAGTTACTTGGTCTAAACTTCATATACAGTGAGAGGGTTTTCCTTCATTTTCTTTCATGCGCATTTCATCTTTCTTGAAGGTTGTTCTGAATGGATCACATCTACCATCAACAGCGCTTTCCTTGACCATAGGTAAACATGTACGCAGACACCACTACGTGATTATGTCATCATGCTTTACGATCACACACATATTTATGAGAAACCTGGCCACCATTGCATCATTATTTTTGATGCAACGGTGGTGCAGGCAGTATTCCATATTTACGAGTCAACAAATTTGGGCCAATGTGTCCGTTTTTGTAGATCTGCAACAAAAAATACCTGCACCAGAACTGGATGCACCAAGCAGATCTTAAAAATTTGCATGGTAGGCTTTCCCTCATAAAACTGATGCAGTGGAATCCTTGGTTTTCTGAAATTGTGACGCATCTTTGGCTTGCGGCTTGCAGAGCCTAAAATGCATAAAAATTCCTGCCCTTTGAAAATCCAGGCGTAAGAAATGGTTCTGTGGCTCAAGATAATGAAGATAACACACACAAAGCAGTTTGTCAAGCTCAGCTATGACATGGAGGTGCACATTCTTCAGCTGGGAGTTGGGAGGAGACCACCACCATGTGAGCAGCACAGGAGAAGGGAGCGCATCTACCGCTAGCGGATCTCCCTCATTGACCTCAGGGGGATGAGGTCATCACATATTACAGATTCAGGAGGCAATCCCTCATTCAATTACTTAACCATATTGCGCCAAGATTGGAGCCACTATCTGCCAAGCCAACAAACTTTCTTCCACAGGTCAAGCTGTTGGCAGTCTTCCGCATGCTGGCATCTGGTTCATTCAAGAGCATAACAGCCAGTCTGGCCAGAATTTACCAGTCATCTATTTTGGCATTCCTACCCTCTGTCCTGGATGCAATCATTAGCCTCCCATCTCGGTGCCTCCTTTTCCCCAAGACACATCAACAGCAGCTGGACACTAACAAAGGCTTCTATGCCATTGCAAGTCTCCCACATGTTTGGGGGCTATGGACTGCACACATGTGCAACTAGGTCCTTCTACAGCAAGATCACACCTGTTTTGCAATAGAAAGCACATATACTCTATCAACGTCTGAGCGATTGTGGACCATCTGGGGATGTTTACAAATATGCTGCACAAGTACCCTGGGAGTGCTCATCATGCCTACATCTTCGGGGACTCCATCATCAATGAGTGCTTCCATAATGCATGATATGAGAATGGCCTACTTGTTGTTAACTACATCTTAAAAATATAACATACCTACCAACAGTAAATAATGTATGACAAACTAGCCATCTCTGTGTCTGCCAACTGAGTAAGGGATATATGTATGAGGGCTGGGCATCATACTTGCACCATACATCATGGCACATGTGCTATGCAAACCCTGAAGTCCCACATGTTAAAACAGGCAAAGCCACTGTGTGTGCTTTTAAATGGTGTGAAGATCCAGAGCAATGCAGTGCTATGCAAAATGCAATATTGCATCACTGTGTTCAAGGGAGGGCTTCTATGCAGTTGTGTGTGTCTCCACATGCATCTCCCGTTGTTCATGAGGCATGTTATGTATGTGACACCGGGTAAACTGTGAAATAGGGCAAATCAATTGCTTTTCCCAGGTCCTGTGTACCATGGAAACATAACAATCAGGCCTCCAAGGGTTCATTCTATTCAGGAAGGTGGCCCCTCCTGCACAAAGTAAATCCCACATGAAATGCAACTACATAAGCACCATGTTGCAAGTGTGTCTTCCTTTATGCTACACAGCCTATTGTGTGCCAGTGCAGCTTGAAAAGTCAGGACAGTGCGGTATGGCATGACATCTGTCCTACACCACCCTTTCTCAGTGTTACAGTGCAGTTGTGATAGGCGACTTGGTTCACTGTACAGTGCCACATTCCAAAATATTTGGTCTCTTGTGTCCTGTCCACATAGTCGAACCAACGCTCAGCAACCCTTACACAATGATTTTCCACACTGATAGCTTTATTTCGGCTGAAAGCCATAAAAGTATCCAATAAATAACAGACAATTACCATGCAATGAGATTATAAATGATAAAAAGCACAATTTCCACATAAAACATTAAAAACAGGAACAATAATTATACTGAATTAAAATATAAAACTAATTTGTTACATCAATTACCGGACAACTATCTAATTTTATAGATCTAAAAACCTACCTAAAATTGATTCCATAAAATAGTCTATTTCTTCCTACAGTAGATTGTGCAAAAATAAGCTGTTGATAGACACAGTTATAACAACAATGTAAAACTAACTACTAACATCAAGTTTCCTTTTTCTTTACAACAAACCTTCGTAGTTTCATGCCCATAATGGTCAACAGAGGCCTAGGGTAATTATAGCTAATCCAATCAGTCGGCAGCGTATTCTCAAGTTCTTATGGCCCAAGCTTTTTGTAGGTACTTGGCAACGCCAAAGACCACCTTATCATTTGTGTCACTAGAAAGGATTTGCAAGGATATACTATGTTTCCTTATCCCCATTGATCTACATAAGGGGATTATCCTCTTCTTCCTGGGCATCAGATACCTAGGACAAAAAAACATAAAATGGGCCAATGTTTCAGATTGCTCAGGACAGAAGTGGCAGAATCTCAATGTATGCACCTCGCTGCACCATCTTGGAGTAAACGTATTAAGAGGCAATACCCCTAGCCTAAATTTAATAAAAAGTGTTTTGGCGTAAGAGGGATTGATATTATCCATAAAAGCCTCAAATTTAGGGCTACACTTGTGGTCCAAAAACTGTAACGTCCTACTACCATGGTCGTTTTTGGACCAAAGTTGGGTCAAAATGAACTCCAAGTAACACTGCCTTATTTGTGCCTTTGCTTCCTTCGTCAAGCTATGGGGGTCAGACCACACCTCGTCCATTTTAATAAGTTGGCACGTATCTCTGATGTATTTAAGCCAGGAGACTTTTAACACACCGCGATCCGCTAAAAGCTCAGCAACAGCTGTTTGGTAGGGGGGCAAGTATTCGGATGTCCAAAGGCGGGCCCAATAAATAAGGGGTCTTAAGGCAGCCTCGTTGTGGATCTCATTTAAGGCTAAATCCAGTCTTAAAGGTGTGAGTGGGGTACTTGTTGGTAAGTGCAGAAAATTACGCATAAAGTGATTTTCCACTTTCGTCAAGCAGCTAGAATTGCAGTACCCCCATAATTCAGCACCATAGATTGAAGCAGCCACAGCCGCTGCCTTATATACTGTGATAGCGGGTGAAATTTCACCTTCCATAGTATTAGCAATTTTTCTAGCTATCACAGTCGACCTCTGTCGTAGGGTGGACACACTCTTCTCAATCTGTGCCGACCAGCGTTGGTCGTCAGATATCCTAATCCCCAAATAATCAAATTGCTTAACTTGCTCTATCAGTTGGCCTGCAAGAGTAATTTTCCCCCTAAAGACTTATGATGATTAAAAGCCATAAATTTAGTCTTAGAAAAATTTATCTCTAGGCCCCTCTTTACACAAAATAAAAAAAAAGCCATCGAGTTCATTTTGAAGGCCCATTGGAGTTTGTGAGATCAATAAGGTATCGTCTTCAAACATTAAAATAGGGACAGGGGTTCCTGCTAACTTTGGGGCGTCATGATTACAGTGCATCAGCTGGTCAACCGCACCGTTAATATAGAGATTGAACAGAGTTTGGGCCAGAACGCACCCCTGTCTGACCCCCCTATCGATTGGTATAGCTTCTGTCAAATCTCCACCTTGGGACCAGCGTACCTGGGCATAAGTGCCCTCATGGAGATACCTAATCAGTTTCAACATCTCACTGTCTAGCTTTTAGGACTCAAGGGCGTTCCACAGTAAATCCCTTGGGACCATATCAAACGCAGCTTTTCGGTCAATGAAGGCAACGTATAAGTGGCCCTTATTTAGTGTCAGATATTTCCAACAGAGAAGGTTGAACCTAAATGCCTGGTCGATGGTACTCACACCCTTTCTAAAACCTGCCTGGAGGCCAGAGAGGACATATGAGTCCTCTATCCACACCTGCAATCTAGCCAAAATTTGCTTGCAAAAAACTTTATGGCTAATGTCAATTAAACTTATTGGCCTGTAGTTGGAAGGAAGTTCCCTTACGCCCTTTTTAAAAACGGGAACTATAATTGCTCCTTGCCATGTAGAAGGAAGCCCACCACCTCTCAAAATCTCATTACTAAGTGTGTTTAAATATAAGGACCAGGTTCTAGGTCGGGACAAGTACACATCACCTGGGATACCATCTAACCCTGGGGCCTTCCCTTTGCGTAACGTTTGGAGTGCCAAGGTTGTTTCTTTTAAGGAAAATAGAGCCAGATCGAATTTAGGAGCAATAGCTATCCCAGAAAAAGTTGGATGGGAGGACCCCTCAAGGGGTGACAGGACAGTAAAACTACCAATTTGAGCCACACTATATACAGTTCCAAAATATGATACCCAAAGTGCTGGTTGAATTGCTGGGTATATCTCCGCGTTGTCAGAATGACCTTTGTCAGCCACCAACTTCCAAAACAATTTTGAGTCCTTTGCTTGTAAAGCATCTACCAAAGCCTTCCATTGATTGAATTCCCACACTTTTTTTGCATTTTTCAGTTCTGCTTTATATACGGACCTGGAGGCTTTTATCGCACCGCAGCTCCCTACCTTCTAAGCTTCCAAAAGTCGTGATTTAGCCGATCGACAAGAGCTAGTATACCACCTCAAAGGTCCAGCCCTAGTTTCTACCCGCCTCCTCGTTACCTGAAAGAGGGGCCTTAGCTGGTTGACCATGATATTATGTAATTTAATTAAGTCCACCGGTACCAAGTCAATGTGCTTTAAAGGGGAAAGCGTTGATTTCACCACTTTATATATTGAGGCCTGAAAGTGTATATCATCAGCTACCATTTCCCACCTTACATTTTTAAAGTCATTTGTTGGAACTAGTGTGCTACCCTTCACCCGCTTAGGAAGTGAACTACATTTAAATGGAGAGATTGAAAAAGATGTACAGAGAGCTAAATGGTTGCTGTCGTCACGTGGGAAAACTGCCATGTCAATGAGAGAACTCCAAACAAAATTGTCTACTAAGACATAATCTAAGCGGCTCTTGTATGAGCCTCTCCTATACGTAGGCGACGCAGGGGTGTCTGATTTCATGTTTCCATTGACTATTCTAAGGCCCATTGTTTTTGTCAAGTCCTCCACTAGATCTATTACTCCCCCTGATGGTTCTATTACACTTTGGACCGGACCTGATCTGTCCCATGGATGGGCAAACTGAATTCTTTTTTGCTGAAAGTCGACCTCACAGTTCAACTGCATGTTAAAGTCTCCTGCGACAAGTAAGCCCTGCCCCCCAGATAAATAGTTCAAAAAATCTATTAGCGTTTTTACCTGGGCCGTCTGAGACTTATGCGGGCCAGGCCTAATATATATATTTACGAGAACTATGCAAACTGGCCCCTTTGGGCCGCTGAGCACAATCTCCACAGCTAGTATATCCCTCGAGGGGGAGGGCAGCTCCTTTGCCTTGGGAAACAAATCATGTTTAAGCCAGATTAATAAACCTCAAAATGCTCTACCCGATGGAGACGGAAGTGCAGCCTTCTGGAAAGACCAATATCCTACTTGGTGGATTGTAGAGGGGGCCCATGTTTCCTGTAAAAAAATAATGTGTTGTTAATCCATAAAACTACACCACTCTGGGGTGGTTATCTTAGATGACACACCCGCCACATTCCATGATAAGAGATTAATTGAAGATTCATTGTTGACCCCAATATTGGACAATCTCACTAATCGCTTTTCTTGGGGAGTAACTCCGCTGTGCCACCCATCTACATGGACATTGTAACACACTCCTGACTCTAGTCCCACAATGCCCAGCGGAGGGGTACCTGGATCACATTCTTCCAATGGCTTTATAGCAGAAGTGTCATCCTTCCCTACCTCAACTGATGGAGCTTTATGTCAATCTAAAGTTGAAGTTGGACTACTCATAGGTCCCCGTCTTGTGATATATGATTTGGGAGAAGATCTCAAATTGGGTCTATCTCTGAAGAACCGATTAGCCATTGGAAGGGGGATCGACTGGACAAGAGATACTTGAGAAAAAGTGTCAGGTCCTGATCTTAGCTCACGAGCTAAAAGGCCCTTTACTAAACTCTGACTATTCAGCTGTAACCCTATAAGGTCCGTTTCTGAGGTATCACTTGTGAATCTCTGGGCAGTTATTAAATCATCCCGTATAACGGACCTACATTTTTTCACACCCCTTCTCCAGTGAATTACTTTGTTCTTCAGTGAAGCCTCTAGTTCCCTTGAACCATGTCTCAACTTGGGGATATTCGTCATATAGATGTCACACTGGCCCTGCAGCAAATTGCTAGTCAAGATAACATTGTCTGGGGACTTAACACTATACTTCTCTTGGTTGGCCCCTCTAGGCAATTTAACATCATATTTATCAGAACTAGCCACTACAGGAGCAATACCCACTTCTCATTGACAGGGTAGTGAGGTCGCTCCTGCATCTTTTCCCCTGTACGTTCCCTTCGTAGATATATCAATTTGCTGAGTTTGTGTGAGTGAAGAGTCAAGTTTGGGGTTAAAAGAAGATTTCCTGATGTCCCCGATAGCTGCTGTTAATCCATTAAGCTTCATGTGGACCATGTGACTAAAGGAAGTGAGGTAATCTATTAAACTCATTACTTTGGATCTTAATTGTAGTAACTGAGCGTCTATGGACTGATCCGTCTGAGTGGCTAGATGTACTGTTGGCTCCTCGTTTCTCCTTGCAACATCTTTCTCAGGGCTGGGGGTTACCAATGAAGCCAACGGTAAAAAACGATTAGAACACTTCGTATAAGTAGGTACACTATCCTGCTGAATAGCCACATTCGGGTTCGAACTATCTATACAATTAGTCAAAGTGTCTGGCATAATGTGATCTATTTGGGACCCTCGTGATGGTACAAACAAGGTCTTATTGTTCATAGAAGTTACAGAAGTAAAGAAAGATTTTATATCTTTGGTCACAACATTAGGGGGTCATTACAACCCTGGCTGGCAGTCTTACTTTGTGGAATTATGACCATGGCGGTTACCGCCATGGTCATCCGCCGGTTCTCCGTTCCGCCTGCTGGGCTCGAGACCTGAGTCTCCAGCCCGGCGGCCGTCACTAGACCGCCGGCGGTATTCGGACCCGGCTTACCGCCATGGATTTCCAGTGGTTTGAACCGCCATGAAATCCATGGCGGTAAGCACTATCAGTGCCAAGGAATTCCTTCCCTGGCACTGATAGGCTTCTCCCCCACCCCCACCCCGACTCCTTCCCCTACACCCCCCACCACCCCTGCCACCCCCCAAAGGTGGCAGGGCCCCCCTCCCCATCCTGACCCCCAACATCACATCGCCCATACCCACACGACACACATGCAGGCACCAACAAAACACACTCACACGCACACATGCTGACATACATGCCTACATCCACACACACAGTCAGACACGCACACCCACATTCAAACATACACGCACACATCCATACAGACATACCCACAGACATACACGCACTCATTCCCATACACACAACACCCCCGCAAGCATACACGCACTCACACACCCCCTCTACATACACACACGCACATCCCCATGCACCCACACAACACTCCCCCACCCGCCTCCCCTCACGGACGATCGACTTACCTGGTCCGACAATCCTCCGGGAGGAGACGGGAGCCATGGGGGCAGCTCCGCCGACACCACACTGCCAACAGAACACCGCCACGGCGCATCACAGGACGTGATTCACTGGGCGGTGTTCTGTTGGAGTGGCGTTAGAGGTGGAGCAACCTCCACTTCTCCGCCTCCCGCCAGTATGGCTGTTGGCGGCTCTCCATCCGTAAAAGGACGGAGAGCTGCCAACGGTCATAATAGGCCGAGCGGCAAACCGCCACCACTGGCGGTCTTCCGCACGGCGGTCCCTCGGCGGTCTTTCAAAAAGACCGCCGAGGTCAAAATGACCCCCTAGGTCTTCCTTTAGGATGTTTAGACGGTTTGGTCGCAAGCATACTCTCTACTTCTTCAATTAAATCGTCAATTTGGGATAGAGTACAATTTTCAGCGGCATGGCGAGGTACTTTCTTCGCCCCCCCCCGCCCTGTAGAATTGCCGCTGGCTTTCCTTTTCCCCATCCTAACTGCAATAGAAAACAAAACCAACACTTCCCAATAAGCAAGCAAAGTGTCTAATTTATAGGGGCTTGAGCCACCCCCAACTACCACAGTCAGAGTCCAGCGCTCTCCTGTGCGACCAGAGCACAAAACAGTTCTTTGGGGGCTATACCCACCTCCAATAGCCCCAGACCAGAGAATTCCACAAACCTTAACCAACTGAAGTTAGGATGTAGAGTAACTATAAAGATGAAACGGTCCTTGATAGAGATAAGAGAATAATTAGGAAGGGTACCTTCAGGCAGCAGTGACACAATGGCACAATCGTAGAGTAAATGTCAGTGGGGTGGCCCAGCCCAGCCTCTTCCTGGCGATGACGGGCCCGCCCTTGGCCCAGGCTTTGCCCGGGCGTGTCCCACTCGCGTCCCGCAAAGCGGGGTGCGAACAAGTTTAAAGGGGCCTTGTGGTCCCGCCCCCTCCGGTTTCTCCTTAGCACGACCCACGGATGCGGGCGCGTGAACAAGTTTAAAGGGGCCTTGTGGTCCCACCCCCTCCGGTTTCTCCTTAGCGCGACCCACTGACATGCACTCACTAATCTACCAACTGCAGCAGCTACAGAACATCTGTGAGTTCTTATGTGTCATTTTACTCTGTGTGAATAAATGGAACCACATAATTTGCACTAGGTAACAAATTACAATTGAAATGTGGTAGACCAGAAACGCCAATGTGAGTACCAAGAGAGTACAATAGAGAACTGTGAGATAAATGTCTCCTCAATGGCATGCTTACACTCCATATCAGTCTAGACTCCTCATTTTCAGAGGAGTGAGAACAAGTATATTGTAAATGAGTAAGTGTGTCACATACCACAGTATACTGGTATGTTGATTAAACTTTCAGGAACGACACAAGAAGAAGAATTTTGAAAGGCCATGTTTACAATGCAATGTCAATGGAGGCCCCAGACATGAGTAAATGTCAATACTGAATAACAATGTGCCATTAACAGTACAAAACACATATGCCTCAGCCATACTGAAAGCCCACGTACAGACTCAGGTTTACAGCCACATCAACAGGTAAAACAAATGTGTTGTTTGACCTGTTCCAAGTTGCCTGTTCCTGGGTAATTTGCCCAAGTGAAAACTATATGAATTTAGCTATATGAAACTCACAAACACTAACACAATGTAGCAAAATATGGTATTCATCAACATGGAATTTGATGCAACCTGAACACAGCACCACAGTGTACTCAGAATACCAATCTCAAAATTCCTTTTCCACAGCAATGACGATATAATCATTGCATACAGGTACACAATCCACTGCAAGTTACACTAAAACACATACATGTGAAGACCAATGCAGTGTGCCCAGGTCTGTGGTAGACAGATATTAGTTACAATATTAGTGTGTCCTACATAGATATGTCCCACACTGAAATACTTATGTGTTAATCCCAGTGCACCATTACATATTGGCTGATGAAAAGCAGCAGTTGAAGGCTGACAATACATCGTACAACTATCCATTGAACATGTTTCAAATGCACCACATCAACGCACAATAATTTCTTACGAAAGTAAGTGAAACATTTGGGGAATCTGTCATTGTCAGGTAGTGCAGGAGCAACATCAGCCATTCCGCAGGGAAATAGGACATATGTATGTGTGAGTGTGAAACAGATTAGCACTGGCACAGCCTACTTAATCATGACTAAAAAGGCAACATTAAGAACAATATACTGTCACTTTGGACATGCAGTAAGTGCACATCACCTACAGTGGCAAAGAACCTTGCAAACCACCTATCACACTAATACATTGTCCAAACGTTCTTGTCTGATGTGTCACAAGTATCAGGGCATGCACATATTTTAATATGGCACATAGAACTGGAAGAGGTATGTGGAATAAAATGTGTAAATGTATATGTAAACAATATTGTCAAATGCTGGTAGAAATGTATATGAGTCATTCAGTTCACATAACAGACATACAGAAATGTGGTTGTATTGATCACCATAATCATTGACTACATTTTGCTTCTTCATATTTTCAGATGACCAAATATATGGCCAGCAGCCAATGGACATGGCCCCATTTGGACATCCCCAGACAGAGGCTGATCACCAGAACAACCAGGTACTGGGCAAGATCAGGGGTATTGTTGAGAGAATGTTCAGGGTCCTGAAGCCTCACCTTCGGTGCTTAGAAATGTCATGGGGGATTGCTATACACCCCCCATGCTGTGCAAAATAATACTGGTCTGTTGCATACTTCATAACATATGTGTGAGGAAAAAGGTCCCTTAGGACGTGGCCGTGAGGAGCAGAAAGGACAGGAGGAAGAAGAGGATGAGGAAAGGGGAGAAAATGTACCACCAATTGCGAGTAGACCATGACACAACTCAATTGTTTAGATCTTCTTCTCATAAATGTGATGTTTCAGGACGGACTAAATGAGAGTGATGAATGATTTCTGCAAAATATAAATTCATGACTTTTTACACACCACCTTTGTGTTTGCAATTTCATGTCACAGTCACTGTAAACATCAAAACACTCACATCACCTCAACTTGAAATAGGCCTATCCCAAATGTCTATAGCTAGGAGTTACACTCACCCCAACACAACATCATGTAGACCAAAATATGTGTGCATATCCACACCATGTGCCAAATGCATGTGCTCGGGCAAGACATACACCAAACAAAGGTAGCAATGTGGAACAGTGTGCACATGTCAAGAGTATGTGTGCTACTACAGTGTACTGACTGTAAGACATTCTACCACAGTCCAAAGGGAGTGTAGCTCTGAACGATGTGCATTGACTGAGCATGTGTGTTGTCCGGGATGACATTTGTTTCTGGCTGACACTTGTAGATCACAGTATACTTACCTCATTGTCCTGTGACTGTGAACAGAAGGGCATATAATGAGCATGGAAACACAGTGCAGTACAGATAATGTAGCTACAGCACAGCTTTGTCTGACAGCATAAGGCAAGTAATGTGCTGGACAAAATATGATAGAGGTCATACATGCCATTTCCCTGCACTGAAGTTGTCTTGATTGTCTATGTCTAATGTTGGCCCCGTGCACCATGGAGCAAGGATGCTTGTGTTGTATGTAGAAATGGATGTAACCATGATGGTGCATCTTACTGTTAACCAAATAATGCTGTGAATCCCATTGCTCCATCTATATGTGCTGCTGCACATGGGACACAAAGAATGTCAAAGTAAAGATAAGACTCCAAGGTCTAACTAAAGGTATCATTACACCTTCCAAGGTAGTACTCACTGACGCACTGCAGGTTTGTGTGGTGTCATCTGTCAGTAAATGCACATATGACCATCTGGTGTGAAGAGCTACCCACATTCAAAGCTCAAGGAACCCCTCTTTGGTGCTGAGTATTGTGATGCAGTTAATTGCGATACATAGTGGCACTTGGGATTCATCACACTTGTCTGGCCTACTAATGCTGGACTTGTGATGCTCAAACTATAGCCAAACTGATTTTGCCAACACTTTTACTGAAGTGCATTGTTCATGTGCCACACATATTGTTCCAGACACAAAGCCCAGACAGCAGATGTGTCTGTAGCACAACATTCTATGGTGGTGGTTGGTTAGTTCAGTCTGCTAAATGTTGTCTGCCTGACAATCACAGGTGTCAAATTAGCCTAACACCATACCTTTCATATCAATCCAGTTAATCAGTGAGCTTGATGCCACATTCACTGTAGACTGGCTTAAGAAGCCAGTGTCTGTTCTTCCCTGAGTGTGTATTGTATCAGTAACACATCCTATGGCAGGAATGCGTACAGATAGTATGAATTTAAACTCTGTGGATATTTGTGAATACAATGGTGTATTTCCTTTCCACAGCACTGTAATATATTTGACAAAGAAGATGGCTACTCCGCAGCTATCTACGTTCACTCAGGCGAACTACAAACTGTAAGAGCAACAAAAGGTTTGGAATGTCTCTACACATCACAATATGTATGCATTTTTTACATAAACATATTATCACTTATAATGTCAGCATGATGAACAAAATGACTCACACAAAGGCATACTTTTACCAATGACATTCAACATATCCAATGTTATCAAGGCTGTCACGCAAGAAAAAAGGAGCAAGGAACATGAGCCCAAGGTGTGTTTACGTGCATTGCCCAATTCACTACATTGTATCACAGACAACAGGCCAGTTGCATCGGTCAGAACCCACACATTGACTCATTTGCACATTGCAATGCACCAGGAGTGTCAGTCAACACCAATGCATCAAAAAGCATGCATTGTGCATTAGCATGCGTTGTGCGTTAATCACACATTGGCTATTTCTGTACCAATTTGTAAAAAAAAAAAACAATTGATGCATTCATTGAAAACAGGAAGGAGACACCCAGGAAATTATGCAATGGCCCTGCAGGCTGTAGACTAGGAAGTGTGAAGTTACTCTCTCTTACAGTTTTTTTGTTTGTGCATGCAAATGCAAACAATTTCACATGCATGTATTTGTATATATGACCTAAACTCACATACGAGCCTGTACAGATCAGGAATGTTTAATGTTGAAATACCCTGCACAGGTGACATGTTAGGAGAAAAGATATGAAAAAGCACCTCTCATGTTGACTGTCTGATGTGTGTTGCATTGTTCAGCACATGTATAGAATTGGGTATGCCCATGCCAATGTAATAACTTCCAAATGTTGGCCCTTCCAACACTGGATGTTAATATAGCCATCAAAGGCATGCAGCCTTGCACCATGTACAAAGGAAGGATGTTTTCCAACTACTCTCCATTCTACGAACAAGTGACATGATCAGTCAGATATTGTCCTTACTCTTTGAAATGACATTCATCTGTCCATTATTAATCTATATCAACTTGGCCACGTGCTACTTGTCCAACATTCTGAATATACCAGATATTTGTGATGTCATAGTACTGTGCTTCATATGTACACAGTGTATATGTTCAATATTCACAAAGCAATATGCCATGTTTTTGTCTTGCAGGTTGTTCTGCACCATACCCTTGGGGTGAGGTGGAGTCCTTCAGGAGTTTTTAGTGCTACTACTGAGTGCCAATAGAATGTGTTTGTAGCTCTGTAACGATTGTGTGTGATTTATGATATTCCTAACAGTGTGATGTGTGTGGGGTGGTATCATTCACCTGTACCAGATTTATAGTACATGTTAATTCACCAATGAATTTGTATGCACATGTAAAATCATTGCACACACAGTTGTCACCAAAGTTCAGAAGAGCAGGCACTGTGTCAAAACTCTGAAAGGATGTGCCAGGTCAATCTAGGAAAATATTGAACTCTGTCACTCCCCCCTATGTTTCACTGCAAGAGTTGGTTATCTGTAGAGTATCACATGTCTCTTAAGTAAGGCCCACTCACTTGTATCTGTACATGTGTCATCTGAAACTCCTCATTTAGACACACGGGCTGAAGTAACAGTCACACACTGATGCCACCTGAATCATACATGGAGTCTCATATGGACACAACACCAACAATAAAAGTCGCTACATCAAATATGTTTAACTTTTTCTTGATTTGACATATGTGTCATAGTCTGACACTTATCTGTCTAACTCCCATACATGATACATCCTCACCCAGGTCCACATTCCATGTAGGACACCCAGGCCCTCTTCCATGCCCTCTTCTATGGCATTAGTGCATGTGTTGTAATTTAATAGTGATTAGATTAAGCATTAGCAGAAGACATCTTGTATTTAGCAACTATTGTGAACATTTGGCAGAATCCATTTTGTATTCATGGTAGCCATTTTCTCTGCCATGTGCTCTGTCCTACCTTTCTGTTAACTACTCTTGAAAATCTGTCTAGTGACAAGTTATATTTAGCATCCCCCACTTTCGCACATGCCCAGTAAAATCTGCAGCTGTTAGTAATCAGTAACAGACAGTAATGTGTCAACTAGTCCTTGAAACTGTTAGCCCCTCCTACCTGTCGACTGTGCATTTCCATATGACCTTACATGTATGTAAGTCTTGCTTCTATAATTGTACCACCTTCTTTTAGCCCCTGCGTGGGTATAAAAGGACCATGCTCTCTTAGTTCCGTGTGCTACTTCAAACATTACCGAAGAGTGCTGTTTGAACTGTAGTACCACCCCATAAGGTTTAATAAACTTTGGGCCTGATTCTAACTTTGGAGGACGGTGTTAAACCGTCCCAAAAGTGGCGGATATACCACCTACCGTATTATGAGTCCATTATATCCTATGGAACTCGTAATACGGTAGGTGGTATATCCGCCACTTTTGGGACGGTTTAACACCGTCCTCCAAAGTTAGAATCAGGCCCTTTGTCTTTTATTTCAGTTTCTGTGCCAACTTCTTCCTATATGGTCTGAGGACTTTGTGCAGAGAAGGGCGAACCCCTTGCACTAGTAGGCCTTGCTGAGGCTTACTTCAACAAATTGGCGCCCGAACAGGGACTCATCGACGACTCAGACGCCCAATGGATTGGTTGCGACGAAGGATTGGGATCTCGCTGCGGACGATCAATGCCTGAGGAGACCCGAGTCTTGGCAACCACGGCGTTTTTCCCTTCTTTCTGATTTGACCATCCAGGTGGCGCCGGTCCTTGACTGAGATCCTTTTTGTTCATTCGTCATGCAGTAACCATTTGGTCGATTTTAGAACTTGGCAGTTGGAACCTGGACACCCTGTGATTGGTAAGGGCCGTTTTACGGCACTTGCTGTAGGTTTTGATGCCTTTGTTTGGTAATGAAGTTCAGCACTACTTACTGTGGCTCTCGTGTTTTGGGTGACTAGTCAATTTGTGTCCTTTGAATTGATATATAAATTGCAATTATATATAGGCAGGTAATGAGGAGAATTTTCTCCACCTCAAGTGCTACTTTGATAATAATATTGCATATTCGGCACTATTTTTAGCATGCCTGTTTTTAGCGTACTTAGTAGGATGTGTTGCTTTTGTAATGGTACCAATTTGAGACTGGAAGAATCGCAACCGGCACCCCCAGAGGGGGCGCCCAATAGAGATATGTATGTTAAACATGGTCTTTCTTCTATAATGTACAGCACATGGGTCATTTGATTTGCGAAAGATTGAGTATGTGGAACTATGTATGTGGCAGCGAAGGTCTAGGCAAGATATGTTTGACTGTGTACGAATGTGGGAGAAAGAAGTGCGTGGACGAGTGAAGCGTGAGCAAGCCTTGCTTGAGAAAGAGCAGCGGAAGAATGTATATGTGAAAGCATTGGAAATGAGAAAGAAAGAAATAAATGACTTAAAGGAGCTAGAAGAAAAAGAACGTAAATTACAGGTAACTGGCCAATACACCGTTAGGCAACCTCTCTATCCTATCCCTAATAAACCACACGATTATTTTTTTGTTACTAGATCGCCCTCCACCTCCGTATGTCGTTCCTTCTGCCCCTCATGAGTTAGCTAAGGTCTCCAGTTTGGAGCAACAGAAGATACGAGACAGTCGCTCTATGTTACCTGCTGACCGTGAGTCTGAGATTAGATCTATTGCTCGTAAAACAATTTGTAGCGTTGTCTCTGCTTCTGAACTTTTAGACAACATGAAAGGGTGGACGGAAAAGGAGCAGCTATATTTTACTGAGGCACTTGGCACAGAAGTTATTGAACTATATTGGAAATATTCTGATGAGTTAGAGCCCGATGATGTAGCAGCTGATCATAAGCAAATGCGTGATGGTCTTTTTGTTTTCTCCCAGGTGGCTGATGCAATCAGGCGTTTGGTGAAATTATGTGTTGTGGCAGTCCGTTTGCAAGAGGAGAAAAGGGCTGTGGAGGTAGTTGCACAGACATCTCAGACCGGCGGGGTTCAAGCTTCCATCTTCGAAAAAGATAAGACTATGATAGTTCACGCTAAACCAATGCGGGAGGCCGCACCTTTGTATGTTCCTCCTAAGGATTGGGTACAAGTGATGATAAAACTTCTGGTGATGCTAAGGGTTATTTTATTTATAATTGGGTGTATACTCCTTGGAATAGGGCAGATGTAATGGCACTTAAAACAGCATTACCGGACCCGCAGAAAAATCCAGCTGCCTTTTATGAGGAAGTTGAGGGAGCAATTAGTTATTCTACTATGACTTTGGCTGGCATTGATTTATTTTTCGGATTTATATTACCGCCAGATATGTGGAGAACTGTTCGTAAAATTGATGATCGTGTAGTTTTTGGGGCATCATGGAAAGAATTAGAACAGCTGGACGGGGATAGGGAACCTGTGAAAAAGCCATATCAGTTGATTCTAGATCTTCCCGCAGCCATATTAGTTAAGTTCAAAACAATTATTTCCCCTAAAAAGATAGATTGGACTGTTTTAGCATCTTGTAAGCAAAAGGCAGATGAATCGGTCTCTGATTTCTTTACACACTTTGAAGAAGCATTTCATGATTTTAGCGGCCAGTTACTGTCAGATGATATGGGCAGACATTTGTTTGTCGATAAATATGTTGCAAATCTGTTACCAGGAATAGCTATTCGTCTAAAAGCTAGTGAAAGTTCATGGACTACCTCTACTCCGGTTTCTCTTTTGACTATGGCTCAGTATTATGAACGTCAGGAATTAGAAGCAAAAGGTAGCGACGATAAAAAGATTAAAGAATTAAAGACGAAGGTTATGTTGGCTCAAGCTTATGGTCCGCCTTTTAGAGGTAGTGATAGAGGTGGACGTGGATCTTATGGTTCTTCTTACACTCGTTCGAATTTGCCTGTTGATCAGTGTGCGTATTGTAAGAAATTTGGGCATTGGGCTGCCGATTGTCCAGCACTACGTGTTCAGCAGTGTTCACCTGGTCGGGGACAAATGAGAAATCGCTCAGGATATTCTGGGCCTAGAAGAAGCACGAATGATCATGCTACGGTTGATGCTAATGTACGAGGGCAGGATGGGTTTAACACTTTTGATAGACGCAACCAATACCAGATGTCTAACTCTGTGCAGCCTGATTTACAAGATTCTGCTTATACATAGGATTGCCTAGGATGGGGTAAGGAATCAGTTGAAGTTCCAGTAGATCAGAGGGGTCCATATGTTACAGCACATGTTTTGGGTTCTACTGATCAGTTTCTGGTTGATACAGGAGCTACTCATAGCGCCTTGTCTAAACAATTGATTCTAAGGGCTCCCCTGTCTGGCTTAACCATTACATCGATAGGTTTCGATGGAACACCTTCCCCTAGCCCATTGTCACAACCACTTGCATTCCATGTTGATAAATTTACTGCTCCATGTCCATTTTTGCTTTCTCCAAATACACCAGACAATATTGTGGGTCTTGATATGCTCAAGTATTTCAGGGCTACAATACGATGCTCTCCTGAAGGGGTGCGTGTTATTTTAAATGATAATCATCCTGTGATGGAAAGAGTTTGTCTTGTTAAAGAGGATATTGCATTAGCTTCACTCCCTAGTACTTTGTGGGCTACTTCAGATACTGATGTGGGACAAATGATTATTCCACCGGTACATATTAGTGTCAATGAGGGAGCTGTATTGCCACGTTTGCCTCAATACAAAATTTCACAGGAGGGCGAAGAAGCACTCACATGAATTTTGCATGATCTTATTGCAGTTGGAGTTGTTGAGGAAGTTCCGTATAATGTTTGTAACAGTCCGATTCTTCCTATTCTGAAAAAGGATACTGATACTAGGATTTACTGACTCATTATTGATTTACGAGAAGTCAATAAGATTGTGATACCACAATATCCTGTGGTATCTGACATCACAACACTTCTTACTTTGGTTCCCCCGACAGCAACTACGTTCTCTGTGATAGACTTGAAGAATGCTTTCTTTTCAATCCCTATTCATCCTGATAGCCGATATTTGTTTGGTTTTACTTTGAATAAACAATCATGTCGATTTTGCAGAGTTCCTCAAGGCTATACTGAGAGTCCTAGTATTTATAGTCAAGCGTTAAAACGACAACTTGATTATTTTGTTTTGCCTGAAGGTGTGGCTCTCATTCGATATGTTGATGATATTTTGTTGGCAGCTGATACCCCTGAGCAATGTGAAAAGTGCACTTTGTCCTCACTTTGTCCTCACTTTCTTTTCTTGCTTCACACCATCATAAAGTGTCACAAAAGAAATTGCAATATTGTAGACCAAAGGTAACCTATTTAGGTCACCTTTTGTCTAAGGAGGGCTGTGCACTTACATCAACCAATTTTAGACACACCAGTACTCTCTACTCAGAAAGATAATCGTGCATTCCTTGGTCTTACTTCTTTTTGTAGGCAATGGATATTAGGGTTTTCACACATTGTCAAACCTTTGCTAGCACTTTTGACTAAAGATACTCCAATGCCCCTCCCATGGACAGATAAATGTGAGACTGCTTTCCGGCAGCTACGGCAAGCCCTTTGTTCAGCACCAGTGTTAGTTACTCCAGATTACATGAAGCCTTTTGCACTTTACGTACATGAGAAAGATGGATGTGCATTGTGAGTTTTAGTACAGACACATGGCGCTAAGGAGCGTCCCTGTGCATATTTTTCAGCAGTACTTGATCCTGTCACTCGAGCGTTGCCTGAGTGTTTTTGTTCAGTTGCCGCAACAGCTGTGTCAATACGTCAGAGTGAAGGGATAGTTTTGTCACATAAGCTGTTGGTGTTAGTACCCCATGCGGTTGATGCTCTTTTAAATCAAACAAAGACACAACATTTAACTAGCGCTCGCCTGACAGGACATGAATTGACATTGCTGGCTCCTCACATTACACTGAAGAGATGTGCAACACTAAATCCAGCCACTTTGTTGCCATATCCGGTGACTCAGCCTCAGTCACAAGAAACACATGATTGTATATTCCTTACAGAAGAACAGACAAAGGGTCGTATTGATTTACAAGATGCGCCCCTTCCAGATGTAGACGGGGAATTGTGTGTTGATGGGTCTTGTTTGAAGTTGCCAGACGGTACGACCTCAGCTGCATATGCAATCACCACAATACACACGGTAGTGGTGACAGCTCGTATACCACAGAAGTCAGTTCAAGCAGCTGAACTAATAGCTTTGACATGAGCATGTGAGCTTAGTAATGACTTATGTGTGAACATTTATACAGACAGCCGCTATGCTTTTGGAGTGGCTCATGATTTTGGTTTGCTTTGGAAGGAGAGAGGCTTTCTCACATCACACGGGATGCAGATAATGCATGGAGAATTAGTGCATAACCTCTTGACTGCATTGACATATCCAAAGAAACTAGCTATTGTGAAATGTAGTGTACACAAGAAAGTGACCGATAAGGTAGGGCAAGGTAATGCCCTTGCGGACCGCGTAGCACGTGAGACTGCGATGCAGCGAAGTACTACTTCTATGTATGTAGTGAAGTCACAAGCTGAACTTTGGCATAATGCTAGACAAGACGTATTAGATATACAGAAATCTGCTTCTGTGAAAGAACGTGAGCAATGGTTTGAAGAAGGAGAATTGGATGATGACGGCTGTTGGCGGAATAAGCAGATGGATAAATGGAAATTGCCTATAGCTTTTGTACAACTTATGGTTCAGATGGCACATGGGCTGGTACATGTTGGAGCTTCAACAATAACGAAGTTGCTTACGCAAGTTTGGGAGCATCTAGAAATTTCCAGTACAGCTAAGAGAGTAGTACAGTTTTGTTTGATCTGTTTACAATACAATCCTGGAAAAGGGACACGTACTCCTGCGGGAGGGTTTGCTACACCAACTGCACCTTTTGAATTTCTACAATGGATTATATTCAGCTTGAACGCTGCAACAATTTAAAGTATGTCTTGGTGGTGGTATGTGCCTTCAGTAAATGGATAGAGGCGTACCCCACAAAGGATAATACTGCCATTACCACAGCGAAGGTGCTTTTGAAAGAATTTTTCCCTAGGATTGGTATTTGCAGACTTTTATGGAATGATAACGGACCTCATTTTGTTGGGGAAGTTATTAAGTATGTCCTGAAAGGATTAGGGATCAAACAGAAGTTCAATGCGGTTTTCCACCCACAATCAGCAGGGTTGGTGGAAAGGTATAATGCTACTTTGAAGCTGAAGTTAGCGAAAATACAGGCTTCCACATCCTTAACTTGGCCGGATGCATTACCGTTGGCATTATTGTCTATTAGGTCAGTGCCACACTCTCGAATCGGCCTTACTCTTTATGAAATAGTGTTTGGAAGGCCAATGAACATTTGGGGAGTTCCTAAGCCAAATTCTGTATATGATGTACCTTGTGTCCTGATGAATGATTATTTGGCACAGTTAACCGACAATTTGGTTTCTATTCATCAACAGGTTTGAGAAGCACTTCTTGACAGATCTACAGGTGAAGGCCATGAATTCCGACGTGGTGACCAGGTGATGATTAAGTCCTTTGAAAGATCAAGCAGCTTGGAACCAAGGTGACGAGGCCCAGAACAGGTGCTCCTTGAGACAAGGACAGCAGGTCGAGTGATGAACCGAAAGAATTGGGTCCATAGTACTCACTGCAAGAGAGTGCTACCTACCTTGGTGGAACCTGCTGTGCTGGCCGATCATCGAGAGATTTTGACTACGGAGAAAGGCTGTGCTATATCACCTGACGAATCTGCGGAGTTCTTCCCGGACCATATGATTTCTGGAGTGTCGCGATATAATTTGAGACCGAGGAAACAACCCGTAGTGCTGGAGAAAACTGGTTGAGCTACCGCCCTGGGTTAGTGAAACGGACAGCCAATGTGGCAAGGGGGGGGATCAGCTATGCATTAGAGTAGTGACACCCGTCTTGGCCCGTGGTGAAGAAATCAGCGGCTGCCCAGGGATAAGAACTCCAACGATTGTTTTTAATTAATTTCTGAAAGGGTAGATTATCACTGTTGCTAAAATGAATAACAAACTGATCATTAGTACTGTGGGGTTTGTTGTTGTTTTGGTGGTTATAGCAATAATCACCTGCTTTGTTGAAAAGAAGGCTCCTGCTCGTGAGTTTTTTGTTGCCACTACTCCAGTACCAGAGGATCACTATTACTTTACGCTTCCCTATCAGGAGCAGAAGCACCGTCAATCGTACTTCAATAATACTTTCATTCAGATGTTGCATCATACTCATAATGCTACAAATACTACTAACTGTTGGGTATGTGGACTGATACCTGCGCATCAAAAGAAAGGAGGAACACCTTTCATTCCTCTTCCTTTTTCACACAATGGTTCTTGTCAAGCTTGGTATACGCTTTTGTTTGCCTCTGGAAAACGTACAGAGGGGGGACTTCTTTTTCGCCTTAATAAAGTATGCTACCAAAACAAAGATGGGTATCCCCAAGCCAAAGGAACTAAATGGGAATGGGAAGAGTATCAACCGGACAATGTTTCAATACCATATGTCTTCACAAATATAAGAGACTCAGACAAGAAAGAACAATTTGTGATTTCTGTTACAAAAACTAAAGCAGATTTATTTCTACGTGCCATTGGGCGAATTCCAGTAGGGATAAGCGATTGTACCTTGATTTTAACTATTGAGGGTGTACATATTTTGTTTGTGGTAACTATGGATATTACCAACTACCTGTTGGGTGGTCAGGTGTGTGTTATGTATCTTTTCTATTACCCCCTGTGTTTTTGGCCCCTGCACCATATCACCGAGATTTTAAACTGTTCAATGACATCATGAAAAATAGATATAAAAGGACAATAAGTACAAATAAGGGAGACCAAAGGGACACTAGCCTGCAACAATATGTTGATTTTAATTTAGGATTGTTCTCCTTTGTGGGTGCTGCGTTAAACGATTGACTAGGGTTGTGGAAGCTGTTACCAATCAGGCAGCTCTGGCACTTGGGAATATTACCGAGGAGCTCCAAATTGCGAGGATTGTAGCGCTCCAAAATCATATGGTACTGGATGTGATATTAGCTGATCGAGGTGGTGCATGTCGCATCATCGGTAGTAGTTGCTGTGTTTTTTATTCCAGATCACTCACCTTCAGTATATGATGCAATATCTAAATTGCATAAAATTGCTGCAGAAATCCACACAGAGACTGGTACTTGGACTTTTTCTGGATGGTTTTGGGCTCTTGTTTCCGCTTGGGGCTGGAAACTACTGACTATCCTGTGTGTAATGATTGCAATATTTTTCACATGCTGTATCTGTATTCAGTGTGGTCCAATGTTCTGCTCCATGTGTATTACTGCTTGTATGCCTACCAAAAGAAATATTACAGAAATGAAAGCACAACACATGTTAGATAAGGAAATAGCTGAAATGATGAGCATAAATATACAAGATGAATATTTAGATTATCCCAGAAAGACGAATGTCTTCAGCTAATGCTGGAAGGGTTGTCTGTTGTAATTTAATAGCGATTAGATTAAGCATTAGCAGAAGACATCTTGTATTTAGCAACTATTGTGAACATTTGGCGGAATCCATTTTGTATTCATGGCAGCCATTTTCTCTGCCATGTGCTCGCCATGTGCTCTGTCCTACCTTTCTGTTAACTACTCTTGAAAATCTGTCTAGTGACAAGTTATATTTAGCATCTCCCACTTTCGCACATGTCCAGTAAGATCTGCAGCTGTTAGTAATCAGTAACAGACAGTAATGTGTCAACTTGTCCTTGAAACTGTTAACCCCTCCTACCTGTCGACTGTGCATTTCCATATGACCTTACATGTATGTAAGTCTTGCTTCTATAATTGTACCACCTTCTTTTAGCCCCTGCGTGGGTATAAAAGGACCATGCTCTCTTAGTTCAGTGTGCTACTTCAAACATTACCGAAGGCTGCTGTTTGAACTGTAGTACCACCTCATGAGGTTTAATAAACTTTGTCTTTTATTTCAGTTACTGTGCCAACTTCTTCCTATATAGTCTGAGGACTTCGTGCAGAGAAGGGTGAACCCCTTGCACTAGTAGGCCTTGCTGAGGCTTACTTCAACACATGAGTATGGCTCAGGCTACCTTGCAGTACACGTCATGTCACAACTTACCTCCTTGCAATGCAATGTCTCCCCATTCAGTCACAGTGCCAGCTCAATGTGCTCAGCCACACCTACATTACACTATACTACAAGGGGCACACCAGGCTCAAACAGCATCTATTCCTCCAAAAAACACTCATGGCCCTCTGCTGTGCCTCACTTACATTCAACAGCACCACAAGTATAAATTTGTAGTTGAGAGGAGTTAATGTGGTCTCTACCATGCAATACAGCACCTGTGTGCTCTCACCCTACAGATCATGAAAACTGCATGCAATGTAGTTTCATACTCGTGACTGTACACATAGCTATTAGCATGATCCTTCATGATGAGACTTCACATACACCAAAGCTAACGCCACTCAGGTTAGGAGTTGATCCTCTGTCATCCCATTCCAATTCATTGCTTTACAGTCAATATTTGCCCACCCAGGCTCAAAAACAGACGCAGTGGGGCACATTTATGAGAGAATGGTGCCACCATAGCTTCACTTTTTTGGATGCTCCAGCAGTGCAAGACTCTCAACCGTATGTAATATGCCACGTTAAGCCGCTTTGAGTGGCTTTGTGTGGCCTCATAGATATGGAGTAAGACAAAGCAACATAATTCACTGCATTGCCTTACTCTGCACCAGGAAGACATGCAATTGGTGTTGTGGTAGGCTTTGAAAACACATGGATTTTGACACTGCCCCAGATTTACAAAATCACATAAACCTGCGGCAGTTTCAAAACCTTATACCTCCACAGAGCAGGTGTAACAAGGAGAAATAATTTCATTTCGCCTCCTTTTCAACTCTTGCTGTGTGTGCTGCATTATGCAGCACATATAGAAAGAGGAAAACACCTCTTAGGATTGTTTTTGTGCAGGAAGGTGTCCCTTCCTGCACAAAAACAGTCCTGCATTCAACACATCCTTCATGTATGCATTGGTGCTAAGCAGCCAAATGTGAACCAGTGGTGGGGGAAAGGCCATGAATGCACCACAATGCATAAATACGGTACATTTCTGCCCTTTCACATTGGCATACGGCAATTCACCATAAATAAGCTCCAGTACCCTCATTATGCTAGGGAAGCATCATTGTTCAAGTCAGGTTAGGCAGGGTTCCAGTATCCATGTATGATGATCCAGTCACAGATCTGGGTTTAATCCATCAGTTTGTTTTGCTCACCATGCCATTCCAGTTTGGACCCAGCCATATGCAAATCATTCTTGACCCTGTTCCCCATGGGGACAGTCCAGCCCGAACTGCCAGGCCAGCTCCTCCCTGGACCAGAAACAAGCATCCTGGGACCGGTTTTGGGGTATCACCCCCCTTCAGCCAGGCTAGCTTGAATCTGGTGGCATAGAGAGCATGGGACCCACGTCTGGGCATACCCTTCCCACTTTGGGCGACAATTGCAAAAAGAACAGTTGATGGATGGAATGTCTTGCAAACAGCACAGTACAGTGCAGGAACACACCTTGCTGCACTGCACACTATGATATTTTTATGCATATTATTCCTTATTGTAACATACCCTGTTGGTCTTGGTGGTCCACAAAGCCAGCACTGTTCTACCACTCCTGCCATAACCTCTGCTGGGATGACTGATGCCACCTGCTCCTCCAAAGGGTTCGCTCCTCCTGGTCCTCCTCTGGTCCGCATGGCAGCCCTCAGGTTATTGGCCAGTTTCTCCCTGGTCCTATCCTTATAATCATGCCAGCACTTCGTGCACTCTGGCACTGTCCTTTTCATTTGCCCTACACTTTTGATCTTCTTTAATATGGACTGTCAAAAATGTTCTTTCTTCCATGATGGAAATTTGGAGATGACAAAGAGCTGATGTTCTTGCCTTGTCACCTCTGTTACTAGTATTTCATTTGCCTCCTTATTAAACTTAATCTTCCTCTTACCCAGGGGTTCTGTCTGGGCATCCTGACAGGAGTTGGGGTTGCTGGGATTGTTGCCCTGACTCCTGCTGTCCCCTGCTGCCTGCGCCATCTCTCCCTTTTGAGGTGTCTGCTACATTTTTTAACCAATGAGTCACTTTTTTGACACAGCTCACTCCATTTTGGCGCATAGTTGATTTGCAGCATGTAAAAATTAGTTTACGACCCACAAAGCTGCCTTGCATCACTTTTGCTGTATATGCGTCAGTTTTTGCTGCAGCATCTGTCCCATGGATGCGTCCATTTTTTTGATGCACCTTGGGACCTTACGACATGATAGGCTGTACCATAAATATGGCACATCCATGGCGTTGAGAACCGTTCTACCACAGTACAAGCTTTTCTAACACATCGCTGCCTTGCTGCAATGATGTGTCTGTTTTTGTAAATATGCCCCTTGGATAGGTAATGGCCAGAAAAAAATGGCATCCCTATGGACTTCCTGCTCAGACACTTCCAGCTGGACAGCTGCACCACCCCTACACACCTGTGTGCTCTGTGCATTCTGCTTACACATTGTCAGTCATCCTCCTGATGAGACCCTTATAGTAACCTCTAGAGCTGTGGTTATTAACATGTGGTCAGGGGATCCATGGGGGTCCACGAAGCCAAGTCAGGGTTTCCATGACTGCCTAGAAAATGAAATACTATTGACAGATTAATAAAGTGTATACAAATAAAAGGGCAAAATTAAAAACTGTAAGGTGTTCTGCAAATGTGAAAAAATTGAACTTTAAACTAAAATCAAGTTAGCTTCATCAGATTGCTGAATTCATGGGAACAGTGCAAGTGCATCAAACAGTATATAGTATGGACGAAGAGTGGCCTCAATTGAATTTAGAAAAACTTCAACCTTCCAATGAAAATTTTAATTTAGATTTTGTTTTTATTTGTTTGTAAATCAAATACATATTTCATCATTTGTGTACGTTTCATTAAAGTTTGTTTCTTTATTTTTGTGCATGTTTTCTGGCCCAGATAATTGAAATTGCTTAGGTCGGGGTCCCTGGCATCTAGTAATGAGTAAGGGAGCTCCTAAAAATCAGTCACTGGGGATTCCAGGGTTCCAGCAAAGATTAAGTGGATGTCCACAGCAGTCAAAAGGTTAGGAAAACATTGCTCTAGAGGGAAGATATAAGGCAATGTTCTATGCACCACCCTACATGTTTCAAGGAAATGGTGAGTTGTTTCTGAGGCATTCTAATAACCAAAAGTTTCAAGCAACCATCTGCCTGTGTAGCACGCCCAACTCTCTTATTCAGGAAGAAACTGAAGGACTTGGAGTTCCCTTGTGTCATTGGTAAATGCACTGAATTATTTTTTAACCTTTTTTACCTTTCATGTTTACAATGACTCGCTGGTAAACTACAACACTTTATTGCCGTGTTTTTGGTCTCACTAATTTTGTTGTGTTTCGGCTTATTTCATGATCACCGGTGGTGTCTGTTTTTCACACAAAACTTACCATGACTCTTACACGGATTTTGATAAAGAAATTGCTATTGACGTGACACATCTTGCCTATTCTAGTTGAAAAATTGAATAGCTGAACAGTTTTTTTTTAAAGATAACAAATGTATACCCTTATATAACTCAAAAGGGTGTTAGTTAAAGATTAATTAAAGTCCAGTAGGTACAGTTTTGTACATTGCTTGATCATCCCCTTCGCTCACCGTGCCTTGTTGGATGCACAGCCTCACACCAAGAGGCATACTGTTTCAGTAGTTTTAGCCAACTTGGAAAGAGATCACATTGTTTATCATGGGAATGATACATAAGCTTAAATGCATCCACTGCAGAAAGATGTTTGTTGGATTGTACATTGTCAAATTCCAGCAGGTCCTTTCAGCCTTTTATCCCTTTGAGGTCGATAAAATATCACAATTAGTTTGTGTAACAAAAACATTCATCATAAGTGCCAGGATACAACCTTTTTGAACGTGTGACTGATTTACAATTAGACGTTATGCTAAGTTAAGTTTTTTCTATTTTCATTAGTGGCATTTCAAATTTTTTGGACGGTGAAAGCATCTGTTTTTGCAAAATCTGTGTGATGATGGATATGATCCAGTAAAATCAGGGCCCTGGTCACATTGGTTGATAAGAGCAGATCAGAACAGCACTATTGAAATTGTGCACTAGGTGCATTGTTTCCCATACCACCTGCTAGCACACTATGGGGCTTATTTACAAACTCCAAGTGCCATTGGAGCGTCACATTCAGCGACGATCCGGTGGCGCTGTGCCCATTTACACATTTACAAGGCAGTGCTAAGCCACTTTGCGTGACTTCAACACCGCTTTGTAAATATGAGTTTTCCTGACACAGGTTTCTGTGGCAGAGGGGTGTGCAATGGATGTTGCTGAGGGTGTTTCCACGCACCACCCATTGCTTTTGACACTGCCCCACATTTAGGAAAAATCGTAAATCTAATGCCACCCAAGAGTGACGTTGGAGTGGACAGTGAGGAGAAATACTTTTATTTCTCCTTGTTTTTGCTTTTTCTATGTGTCATGCATTCTGCAGCACACATAGAAAAAGCTAAATGCCATTCATGATTGTTTATGTGCAGAAAGGTGTCCCTTCCTGCACATAAACAATCATTAAATAATGACAATTACTGCAGCACACACTGAAGTAATATATTGATTGTTCATGTGCAGGAAGGGACACTCTCCTGCACATAAACAATCATTGCTTTCAACACAGGCACCCTTGCACTATGGTGCAAGGGTAACTGCGTTGGCGCTAGGCAGCACAGGGAGAGAAGACAGAAATGTGCCATACCTTGCTCATTTCTGACCCTTCCAGGTGGCGCAGCAAGATACTTGGGCCCAGATTTAAAAGGGACTGGCGCTATTTCAACATCACATTAGCATCATTTCTTTGACACTAATGTGGCATTGGAAGGCGAAAAAAATGCAGCACCATGTTTTTATGCCATTTTGTAACAACTTGTGCCACATTATGCCAGTGCCAGGCGGTGGGGGGGCGAAAAATGGCACAAAGAAATCCAAGAGATTTCGCTGCATCATTTTTATCGGCATTTTTAATGCCTGCTAAAGCAGGCATTAAAGGGAGGCTCCCATTGTTTTCAAAGGTCCTCTGGGTGCTTTGCAGGATTAGCACTGGGCTAGCGTAAAAAATTATGATGCTAGTACCCCTGACTACCACCATGGCGCACCTTATTTTAAATACGAGGCACACATGGTGGCATTAGGCGGGTGCTAAGGAGCGCAAGAAAAGTGGCACTGCACTCGGTGCAGCGCTACTTTTTATAAATCTGTCCCTTGCTGCGCCTCCCTGTGCTACGGGGTCTTGTAAATAAGCCCCTAAATGCCAGGAACTTTTACATGACCATTAACAAACTCAGAATGTGAACAAGCCCTGAATTTATGGCTATTCAAGTTTTGACTGACTTAACCGACCTTCCAATATGCAAAATATGGAATCCTTGCCAATTTAGATCCATTCTCGTTCTTCAGCATGTATTTTATGTTCCAGTTAATACTATGGCGTTTATTTCGAATACCCACTCTCTTAACACATTTATAAGGCTATTGTTACCTCTTCTGTGCATGTCACCTTGTACTTCAATGAAATTCTTCCTGATGCAAGGGAGGTTGTAATCGAGAAAAGGAACGGCTATCTGTGCAGTTGTGTTCTTTTAGAATCCTGATGTCTGTTTGCTGCAGGCTTTATACTTAAGAGTCTAAATGTTTTAACAGCACATTCTGTCCCTTGCCTTCAGCCTTCTTGATTGGTTGGGGACTAGGTGTTGCACTTGTTTCCCTACAGATTCGAACAAAATAAAAACACTACAGAAAAGGTTAATTTAAAAAATCCACTGTTAAGCACCACAATTAATGGCTTCTATCCCTGGAGGTAAGTAGCTTAATCATGTTTACTGTAATTATGTGTCCATGTGATTGCTTTATTTTGAATGAAATCAATGTCTTTCTGTAGGTAAAAACGTCCTCGGGGATTCAAGACTTGCCTACTTAACTGGAATACCAACATGGCGCTTGATGACAAGAAGCATTACCCGGGGCGGAGGTACACAGCGCTGTGTCTGAAAACATGTCACCATGCGAATACTTTATCGAGGGTTCTATTGGATTTCTAAAACCGGAGATCCACAGATCTCTGCTGCTTTGTGAGCATTTTCATCCACTCACAAGAAAGATGGAAAGCAATGCTTGGAACAGTTTCATACCTTTCAAAACTTTTTTCACTACCATTAATTTTGTTACTTGTGAACTGCATGGACACCCCGAAAAGCATTGTGGCACGGAGACTGACTGAATGAAACGAGCATTTGCAATGCAATGGGTCTCGCATTTGCTTCAGTTAGAGCTATTGGTGGTGTAAAATCCTAACTGGACTTTTTATGCCACATAAATTGTAAATGAAAAGTAACACATTAGTTGACATAAGCAAGCCAATTTAAACCACCATGGCCACCAAGAGCATGAGCACGAAGGAGAGACACAAAAGGAAAATGAAGTTTGCTCACAGTCAAACATATCAGCAATCATGCACTTATCCATGTAACTGTCAGTCTGCAAGGCGGTAACAAAACTTTCCCAAAGAGGGACAAACGTAAAGCATTTACCAATGATAACAAAGGATTTTGAAAGGCAAGTCCACAAACAAGTGAAAGTGATGGGCGTGAGGTGGGTGTGGTTAAAAGCCCACAATGCTTACAACAGGTCAAAGGTCGACATAAAAAGCAGATAGAGAGAACAGATAATACAAAAAAGACTACATTAAGTTCAACAAAATATTTCACATTGCTCACTGACACGATGGGCGACACAACTGCGGCAAAGGCTAGACTCCTCACCCACGCTCACAAAGCACTGCACAACACCAGACCAGAATACCTCAACAGATGGCTCACCTTCTACACCCCAACCTGGCATCTCCACTCCGCCGACCTCTCGCATCCATCTCACACGTCCACAGAACTACAACCGGTGGTAGATGACTCTTGCCACCAAAACGTGGAACACTCTTTCCACCCACCTGCGCCAGACCAAAGACCTCCTTACCTTCAGGAAACCTCTCAAGACCTGACTGTTCAAGCTGTAGCAGCACCTCCTCTCTTCCCCCCCAGTGCCTTGAGACCCTCACGGGTGAGTAGTGCACTTTACAAACTTCTGATTGATTGATTGATTGATTGATAGATGGGACAATGTACTCCCTCAGCAGCAACAGGTGAAAGAAGTCTCTAGAAATACCCAATTTCAATGCATGTAATTTAATTATACACACACACCACACTTACCTGTCTCCTCACTGTATCATGAGTATGATTCTCAGAACAGAACTGCCCTTGCTATCATTTGCCAGACACTTGTTTTTATCACAAGGTATGGGAGTGCCCCCCACGGCAAGTGACCTGGCAGGAAATTATGATCATCATGGGGGAACCCTACGGGGCACACGCTGCTACCTAACCCCAAGTCTTGCCTCCTGGGCCTCCACCTCAGAGCTAAAGGGGACAGACAGCGACACCTGTTCATAGATCTTGCGTTTGTCCTCTTTAAGAGCCATGACCTGGAAGACACCCTCAATATCAGACACAAAACAGTGGTTGAGTACACTCCTAATGTGGCCCAGGCTGAAACCAATACATTGCTTTTGCTATGGTCTAAGGGATCACTGAGAACTGGAGTGGGAAGTTTGAGGATCATTAATAACAATGTATTGTGCTGTATTATCATATTTACTACTCTTTTCCTCCTGATTCCCAGCACCCCAAGCATTGTAAGACATGTACTCGCTGTTTCTGAAATCCAAAGGATCCTGTTCTAAATGCTAACCTGTTTCCGCGGACACTATTCTGACTTTATCACAACTGCACTGAGATTAGTATTTGCAAATGTAATACCAACACTGCGTACTCTTGTATGTCTCTTGTTGCGCAATGTGTCATGTACACCTAGCAATATTTTCTTTCTGTTTTTACCTTCAAAAACAATAAAAAGGTGTTTATTAAAAAAGTTGAGTTTTTAGCAGGGTGGGGCAAAATGTTTGTTACGCCAAAATAATCTGGAATAATTAACAGCATTTGTTCTTATGCTGGTTATGGAAAGTTGCCTAGATCACACCAGGTTGCATAATTTCAAGTTGTGTCTGTTAGAAATGGGGTTTCTGGTTGGCTATTGCATGCACCTAAGCCAGGTAGATCCCACCACCCTAGTCAGGGTAAGTAACCTATATGTTAAAGATAACCTGTGTTGGAACACAAAAAGAGAGTGTCGGGAGTGACTCAACCCCACACAGACTCCCGTTTGAACTAGAAACTGTAAACACATAAGAGGTGTGGGGTGCTGATAGAGAGAACTGGACATTTTGGCCCTGTTCAGAAGGCGCTGATTGGGCACTTATTCTCCAAGCAAGGTAAGGGTGTGAAGAGTGGCTGTACCTTCAAGAGAGTTCCCTTTCTGGACTAGGGTGTCTCACACATATTATAGTGTCATGCTTTATCATATGACCACCTAGCCCCACCCTGATACTACCTGGGTGGACTCAACCTAGTTGTTAAAAGAACTGCAGAAGGAGTGCTGAAATTAGATCTAACTGGATAATACAAGGGATCCACATACAGAATTGCGAAATATAATAAAATTACCTTACAAATCACCTATTTAGTTTGAGGATTTTTTTAATGAAGGTATTTGTTGGTAAGAATAAAAGATAGGGTAGAGACTCAGTTGAGAATGATGACTCAAGGGGTCTAAAAGTCAGGGACCAACATGTTTCTGCCAATGCTAAGAGATGAAAGGTCTGGGGCATTCATCAGGTTCGGGGATCCCTATCAGATGGGGAAATGTTTACAAGCTCAATAATATAGAGAGTGTTCCAAAGAATAAATGTATAAGGGGCCTACCTGAATTTCTTTTATTGGGGGGGAGGCCTAAGAGGAAAAGGATAGGGTTAGCTAACCGCCTTAACCCGCAGGGTAAGTCTAACCTATAGGCCCCCCTTCCTCTAGGTCCCTAGTTTCTCCTGCATGTGTTTGTGTGCATCTTTCACAGTATGTTTCAGATTCCCCTGTGTGCTGTGTTTTTGATTGAAGTGGTACTTTTACTTCACTATTATTTACCCTATCTTTTTCCTCTTAGGCCTCCCCCCACCAATAAAAGAAATTCAGGCAATTCTTCTGGTGCAGCAGCCTTTTCGCCAGCAGAGTTTCTTCTTAGTACAGTAGTGTACTGTCTTAGTGGGTCAGGAGCCCCAGTACTTATACTAGAAATTGAGGAAGGACAACACAGGATTTCTGTGAAGTGCACAGCCCCCCTTTCAGCTCAGCCTCGGCTGCAGACTATCAGTGGGGGGGGGTAACCAGCCCCTTTGTGTGGGCTCTGGTCACTACCCTTTGAGATGTAAGTGTGAGCCCTTCCCAACCTCCTCCTCAGAAAAACCCATTAGTATGCAGAAGAATTCAAATGTATTTGAGTAACCTTTGTTTTTGGTGTCTGAAGGGAATGCACAAGTGTAACTGTCGCCTAACCCCAGTCAAAGGTGTACTGGAGATAGACTTTAGGCACACAGGGCAGAGAGTGTAAAGAAATGCCACCTTTCTAAAAGTGGCATTTCTAAAATAGTAATAATGACTCCAACTTTACCTGTAAAGATGATTTATTATTACCATTCCAATGGTACTAAATATGACACAACTACTCCTCTCAGATCAGGAATTACATCTTAAAGATATTATAAGGAATTCCCAATGCTGTCCTATGGACAGTCCTCACAGTAAAGAAAAATAACTTTAGGAGTTTCTCATTACTAGGACATGAAAAACTTAAAGGCACATGTCCTGCCTTTTGTTTACATGGAACGCTGCTCTATGGGCTACCTAGGGTCTACCAAATGGGTGACTTGTATGCAAGAAAATCGGAGTTGTGGGCTCAGCAAGAGGTTTTACATGCCAAGTCAAAATGGCAGTGAGGCTGCACATATAGGTTCTGCAGTGGCAGGTCTGAGACATGTTTACAGAGCTACTTAAGTGGGTGGCACAATCAGTGCTGCAGGCCCACTAGTAGTATTTAATTTACGGGCCCTAGGTTTATGGTTTACCACTTTACAAGGAACTTTCAGGTGAATTAAATATGCTAATTGTGGATACACTAATGTTACCATGTTTAGGGGAGAGGCACATGCACTTTAGCACTGGTTGTAAGTGGTAAGGTGCTCAGAGTCCTAAGGCCAGCAAAAATATATAGCAACAAAACAAGAGGTAAAAACACAGAAAGTCTGGGGTGTGCCCACTCTGGATGCCAGCTCTAACAGCGTTGGGTTAAAATTCTATTGTGGAACAACACAAACCAAAAGTGAATGCCTGTTGTTTGCAGCAGGTTTTGTTTTTGTGGTATTTTATTTACCATAAAATGCATCCTTGCATCCCAAATAGGTAAGAGGATATTTTTTGCGCCAAGCTGTAGGACTAAATACTAGATTTACATTTTGTGTAATTTTGCATAATGTTTCCAAAATTTGTCACAATTATGCAAAAGGAAATAACGCAGATTTCACATACCCCTAGTTTTTATGTATGGCCTAAAAGAAATGTAATTCTGTAGCACCTGTTTGTTCCTGGGAGTCAGCTGACTAGTGTACTTATAGGCACTTCGATCTCAAGGTAACTATGAGTTGAAAGTCACAGGATCTCATTTTCAATAACAAAGGTAAGATGCCACATAATACATGCATATTTATGAACCACAAAATCTGGGACTTCGAAACTTGCTAATGTTTCCTCTGAAAAAAACGGCGAAAGACCAGCACCGCTGTCAACTAAAGCCATCAATGTTGAATACACATGTATTTGAGTGAACAGGTACTTATACATAATCAAACATTTGCAAAGAATTATGTGTTGAATAAAGCAGTGAGAGCCACCCATCTCAAACCTTCTTGCATTCGTCTATATGCCTTACTTTCAGCTTGCCTGCGAATTGTTCCTAGGGTCCCTGGCAATTCCATGATCATATATTGTAGCAATCCCACATACCATATTTATTTGAAAAATGGCCTTTCGAAAATTGACTTAACTTGGCTCTGTTTTGTTTCCTTCTGTCGCTCTACGATATGCCCTTCCACACGTTAGATGCTATCCTTACAGGGACCCGTATGAAGAACCCATGGTGAACATTTGTGAGAGTCACGTATTTTTTAAGTTTACTCCACATAAGTGTGATAAAGTAGTATTTTTAGCACTTTTGCAAATGCAGAACATTGTGCATAAAAGGAAAGTAATGTGATCATTGCAGTGCACACCTCCCTGCCTTCCTGTGGATTTTCTGGGTTGGTTAAATTTTCCTAGACACCGGCAACCCCTATACCAAAAACTGCAGCCATCACTCATGCCACCTTTCTGAAAATTGACTTAAAAGTTGCCATGACATGGTTTCTGTTTCTTTCCGGTATGACATTTACACCCACACATGTGCGGTACAGTTTCTAAGAAAATGAGTATAGGGACATTTGCTGAAAGGATGTTTATCAGGAAATATCAGGAAATATAGGTCTTTTGCAGCATGTCAATTAGAGGATCTTGAGTGTTAATCCATAGTTTGATTTTTCTAGGGATTTATGGGTTACACAAATAACCATTCTACTGGGGTCTCTACTTTCCAAACTGTATATAGTTTGTAGGGTTTCCTGGTTGCTGAGCAACAAACACTAGGGCCAAATAACAATGCCATCTCACGTTCCAAATTTCTGTGCAGATCTCTCTTCAAGAAATATTTTGACATGGGCACAGTTGGCGTTCATTCCTCACTTATTTGCCGATTCAGTCAAACAGTTTAATATTGTTAGTTATAGATGCGAGGACATTGTGGATAGTATGGCAGCACATTTTGCTCCTTGTTGGTATGCAAAAGTATAAAGTAACATCTGTTTAGCTTTTGCTATATATTTTAAGGCATTTTCAGTAAAACAGCTGTTGGCATTCACACTAAACACAGCTCCATTCATTTTCAAGTGGCCCTAGAATTATAAATGTTCTAGGATTGAGGAGATTCCTAGGTGCTGTCCGACCCTAAGACCCATGCCTAATTTATCTTTAAATCACCATTTAGAAGTTACTTGACATGGTCATGGTTGAGGCTCATCTGTGCATTGTGTTTATTAACACATATAGGATACTGTTTGTATCAGAAGAGGTATGAGAAGGTGGTATGGTAAGGCATTTTACTATGCCTGGAACCCTATACCTTTATGACACTCAACATTAAGAGAATGTTGTTTTTAACCACATTCACAGATTACCATCCGGTGGAAGTGGAGGAGAAATCCACGCAAGCTACATCTCCCTGGCTGCTACAGGTTTAAAAGAAAGTATGGGGTTTGCAGAGCTACCTGAAAGTCAGTTAAGTCCATGGCCAAATAACACAACACTCACATCTCGCCTGCCAAACATCATTCGATATTTTAAATTGCCAATCCATTTATTTAGGTCACAGTTTGGGTTATGAGGCCAAGTGCTGGATGGTAAGACATGTCACACCATTACAGGATGTTTGGTAAATGTAAAGCATTTAATTAGCTGTCAAGAAACACATTTTCAGTAAAACTGTCTCGCAGTCACAGTCTTCAAGTTTGTGTAGAATCAAGTTTCTCATATGCTTGAGCTGGGATATATGGGCTCAGTTCAGAAAATGCAATCCTATGAAATGATGAATGAATTGGTTGGCTCTAGGTACTGAATTTGTTCCCTTAATGATCAGAGCAGTCTGAACACTAGCTCGTAGATCAGACTTTGAGACAAAAAGCTTCAGATGCAAATCAAGTAACCAAATTACTGTTTTTTCTAATTTATATTATTATTATAACTTCTTTGTGAGGCTAATGAGAATTTTGTGAGCCTTTCTCATTAAGAAAGTTTAGCTAGTTTTAGAGGCTTTTTGGAGTGTGCTATGGTTTTGGGACTAATCCTTTCTCCTCGGTCCAGATTTATACTTTTTGAAGCAAAACTGTGCTACCGCAGTTTTGGGTCAAAATGTTTAGCACTGTCGAGCACCATTTCTTAATGCCACCCGTGCATCATATTTATACTTTGACGCTGGTTGGCGCTATGAAGAGGTTAGAGTCATTTTTCCTGACGCTAACCATTGCGCCTTGTCATAAGCCAAAATGATGTTAACACAGGAAAAATTACTCTAATCCAGTTTAGAACATGTAAACAAGTCTCAAAACAGAAATGCGCCATTTTTCCCCACAATAGCATCAAAAAGCAACACAAACTGAGCAAAAAGAGTGCAAAGGAGAGGCTAGATGGACCCACAAAGCCAGGACAGACCCCAAGGAGACCCCAGACAACTAGGAACCAGCCAGAAGGACACAGACAAGACCCAGGGGAGAGACAAGAAGAGGAAATGCATGAAATACTGGTGAGAAAGGTGATGGTGACGGAGCACCAGCATCAACTCTTCATCACCTCTAAATTGGCAATTGGAAGGAGAAAGGCAATTTGGTTACAGATTGTGGACAAGATTAACAGTGTGGCAGAGGTCAGGAGAACTGTCACTGAGTGCAAAAAGCACTGGCATGAATGCAAGTGGAGGACAAAGGAGAAAATGGAAAGGAACAGGAAGGCAGCACTGCAGACTGGAGGTGGGAGTCCAGCACCACAAGAGGACCTGGACGAGATGGAGGAGATGGTTGAAGCTGTCATCCTAGAGGAAATCATCACTGGTATCGCAGGACAGGACAGCGCAGACTACCAGGAAACAACACATATGCAGGTAAAGTTGCATGGGGGACCAAAATGCCAAAATGCCAAGTGCAAGAAGGGGGAGGCACATACCTACTACACAATGGATATAAGCCCTGCAAATCAGGCAATGGAAAGGGCAAAGAGGCACAGCATGGGACTCCCTGCACTTCCCATGCCAGGTGCATGGGCTGTTCAGGGGCATCTAGGGGCACAGCACAACACAACAACAATAACCTTTGCATGGGGATCCACCGCCATGCCAAGGCTGCTGGAAATGCTGATGCAGACCAGGAGGGTAGGGTAGAACGTAAACTGGTCTGGTGTCACAGGACAGCTGCTATTCTCAGAATGTAAACTAAAGGACAATGCCCAGTCTCAGGCCATTGGCTCAAGCTGCATTCCCCAATGACAACATTTGCCACAACTACCTGGGCTGTGTGCGCTGGTCAATTAGGAAATGACAGTTAGGTGACCATGGAACAAACACACTCAAAATGAGTGTTCAGTAAGCCTACGTGATCAATCCCCATCAATCCCTATCCAAGTGCAACTCCTGCCAACTGGTCATGTCCATAGACTCAATAACCATCAGGCACTGTCACATACATAATGAGGTACACAGCAGTCATGTCATGCCCATGCTGGCCATCCGTGGGTTTACCCCTGTGCCTGTGTCACAATAGCTGTAATGCCACCATGCAACATCTCAGGTATCATAGTGCTAAGACAACTACATTGAGGGGGAGGACATATGTGTGTAGGAAGGCAAACACACCCGCACAGTCACAAGAGGAAACTGAAATCTGCCAGGTCCATCTGTGCAATGCAATGTAGCACACATACGCAAACATCAACATGAGAAACTACCAATGCTAACATGTACGTTGTCTCATGGAAATGCCACACAAGGTGTGGTGCTAGGTCTCAGCACCGAATAGGTGTTAGTGAAAAATGATAGACTGGGACAGGGCCATATTGTTATGTGTGGTGCTGTGGCATCAGCACACCAAAAATCATTGCAAGGCCTCACCATGCAATTGGAAACAGAGGGAGGGATAATGAGGACAAGAAGGTGGCAAGCCACAATTTAAACAGAACCCACACCTTAAAGATGTCACGCAGAAAATAGCCCAACTGCCCTTCACTACATGTGACATGCAGATGGGGCACAGGGCTGAGAGACTACAAACATTAATGACAGGATCAATGCAGGGGAACCAAGATGACAATGTGCCACCAATAGGGGGTCAGTGACGTCACATTACAACTGGCACAATACAGTCACACTAATTGCACAATATCTCATTGCAGAGGACGATGGCTCTCCTGTGGATCTGCCTGTCCTTGACTACCCTGATGACCTGGATGACAAGCTGACAACCATCAGCCAGGAAACCCTCCAAGATGCCCTGGGAACCCTCCAGACACCACCGCAAGTCGCAAGGAGGAGCATACATGTAACAGCCATCCCAGAGGATCCACCCACCACCCCAATAGTACGACCTGTCAGCTCAAACACAGCGGAGGACTCTGATAACACACCGACCTCCTTTGAGAGGACAGTAGTGGGAGTGCAGCGGGACGTGGCCAAGGAGGTGCGGGTGGGGATGCAAACTATGGCAGCCAGCCATGAGGGGATGCGCATGTGCATGATGACGTCCACAGAACAGATAGCAGCCAAACAAGTCTCATAGGCCCTCATTACAACCCTGGCGGTCAAAGACCGCCAGGGCTGTTTCGTCAGAAGCACCGCCAACAGGCTGGCGGTGCTTCTCATGGTATTACGGCGCGGCGGAAGCGCCATGGTCTCACTGCCAGGACCGGTGGTTTCCTGTCACTTAAGTCCCGGCGGTTGTAATCCCCCAGGGCAGCGCTGCTTTCAGCGCTGCCCAGGGGATTACGAGCCCCCCTCCTGCCAGCCTTTTCATGGCGATATGAACCGCCATGAAAAGGCTGGCGGAAAGGGGAGTCGCGGGGCCCCCTGCCACGGCCCCGTGGAGCTTTTCACTGTCTGCCTAGCAAACAGTGAAAAGCGCGACAGATGCAACTGCACCCGTCGCACCGCCGCAACACCGCCGGCTCCATTTGGAGCTGGCTCCCGTGTTGCGGCCGATAACCCCACTGTGCCGGTAGGCGGAATCTAGGTGGGGAGACTAGCGGGGATCTCCAAATGGCCACCGTGGCCGCATTGGCGACTGCGTGGTGGATACAACTTGGCGGGCGGCGCTTGCCGCCCGCCAAAGTTGTAATGAGGGCCACAATCCCTACTGCATGGAGTCACAGTGTGTGAGCGACCTAACCACTGCTGTGAGGGAGTTGCCACAACACCTACCCTCCCAATCTTGCTGCTGCATGCATGACAACAAGCAGGACTCCATGCACAGAGAACTGGCCTCCCTCAGGGCAGACATGGCTGCCTACCACAGGGATGTTGCTGCCATACTCAATAATCAGCAGCTCCTCCTTGCTGCAGTGATGCCATATGTAGTTCCACAGATGGCAGCTGCTGGGAATTTGGTGTCCACTTCTCCAACCACTAAAGTGTGTGTGGCCCCCTCAAACCCACCACCACAACCATCAAGGGCAGAAGAGACAACACACACATCAGAGGATAAAAATGTGGAACAGATCATCTTCACCCATAGGAGTACCCGGTAGCACCAGCCCATGCTACATGGGTAGTGATTTCCCTTTGTCCGGTGCTTGACAACATGCCAGTGTTGCTACAGTTGGTGACATGCACTCTTCACCGACACACTGTTAACCTTTCCACTATGGACTGCAATTGTCTCTCACTACTTCATTGGCAATTCATGTTCCCCTGCACTGAATGACACTTCACCTCAGCATGTCCAATGACATGTCCCACAACCTTGCACTTGTGTTGCTTCACAATGGAATGGTTCACACTAATGGGGTCACAGATCTGGACTATCTAGATATTTCACTACAGCACTTTAAAATAAACAGCACCTACACAACCACTTTGTCTCTGTGTAATGTGACACATCTGCGTTGCTGGAGATTTGTGATGGGTGCAACATGTCTATGGTAACAGAGTGTCATTACAAGAGTGCAGAAATTAAGTGGGCAGATATCTAAGCACAAGGTATCTACATAATAAGCATCAATGCTGGCCACATCCCCTACTCTAAGCAAGTCACTGTGAATGTGGCATTTGCTTTAAAACATACATGCCTCACCCACTACATACATCAGTAATGGCTGTGTAAGAGTGCTCGGCCAATAACGTAAGCTGGGAGTACAAGTAAATTACATTGGCATGCAATCTTTAGACTTGACCTCATCTGTAATTGGCACTACTAAGTTTAGCAGTATTGACATGAACTTCAGGCTGCAGGCAGATGTCTCACAGTCCCCAACATCATGACACAGGATCCAAACAATTACAGCTTAAAAAACACACCGACCTGTCCAATACATGGGAACCATAGTCACGTTGAGTGGTTGGTACAATGGATGGCAGATGCATTTGGATTTAGGTTTGTCATAGCTGCCAATGAGACAGCTCATTTGGACGTGGGAATTAACATGTGAAGAGAGGGATGTGGATGCAGGACGGAATTCACAGGCCAACAGACAATTGGCACTGTACACTCATGCAAAGACCCTGAGCCCCAAGCATATGACACATACAGTAAGGGTGTACCTAAATGTTTATTATTGATGTATGGAACTGAACTCAAAACTATGTCGCACACCTACACTAACCTAATCAATCCTAACTATACATTGCCCACAACTGGCCCTAACTACCCTATGCTAAGCTTACTTACCAGATTTAACAACAGACTCTAAACATTTGCCCACCACCCCACTTATACCCACTTATATGACGAGACACATGCAGGACAGCATATACTAACCTAAATATATAATACCTAATACTAAAATTATATATATATATATATATATATATATATATATATATATATATATATATATATATATATGTTCTTTTTATTAGTATTTTTTTTCATACACAAAAGCCCCACCATTAACATCCACCCACCCACCCACAAACTAAAGTGATAACATGAAAAACCACCCCTAAACCTACTTATCCTATCTAAACAACTCTCCTACTGTAACCTATCACTAAACCCCTTAAAACCACTACAGAACAGGATGGAGAATGAGGAGGAAGGGGACTGAACTAGGGGTGAGGGGAGGCAAGAGTTTACAAGTTGGCTCTCCTCAGTGTCTATTTCATGGCTTTCAGTCTCCTTGTGTTCCTGTCAACATCCTTCTGAATGCTGTCCAGCTTTTTGAGGACCTTTTTCATGTCCCCTGGAGCTCCACAAGTGCTGTAGTGTCAATTGCAGCAGGCGTGTTGGGCTGTGGTGCTGAGGTTGATGGTGCAGCAGGTGGGGCAGATGTGATGGTGGTGGTTGTGATCCCCTGTGTTGGTGTGGTGCTGGCTACACTCTTTGTGGCCCATTCGGGTCCCCCTTGGCAGAAAGCCCGCCATTCCCCTGTGGCTCGCTCTCTTTGATAGCGTCATACCATCTTGCAGTACCCAGACTCAACATCCAAGAAGTGGTGATATTGCACTGCCTGCTTTTGGAAAGCCCTGATTTCCACAACATCCATGTTGGCAGCTGTAAAAATGAGAGAGGCAACCATCAGTGTCATCATTGTCTGATGCATGTACAGATGATAATCTAACACTCTGCCTCTATTTGCACATGCAGTCTGAATCATAGTCCAGATAATACAACGTCTCTGATGAATGTAATGGCAACGCTGCCTACCCATCATGTCATTTACACCACAGCAAAGTGCAACAATAGTTGGACCAAATAAAGTGATCTATGCATTGATTTAGTGCAATGTGTCACAATGCAAAGGCAGCAACTACTTCACCTGGGCCAGACCCACTAATGTTTATCATCTGAGTCAACTTCAAAGCACACAAGACCAATGACTGGTAGATGTCATTGGCAGGATGGTATGCAGTTGCTAATTATAAGGGGTCAGTGTTGTTTGGGACACACGCATGCTTGAATGAGATGACTGTCATCTACACTGTGACCATCACATCTACCTACATTTATGTTGTTCCCCTACCCCTGCGCCCCAGGGGTGATGGGCATGCAATATATCATCACAACTGTTGAGGACAACCATGAAGACATGTCCACTTATACATGCAATGAGTGAGTGGAACACATGTGAGGAGTGCTGCCACCTAGGAATAAGGTATTCATAAGTCATTCACCTCTACATTAATGTGTCCAGTTGTGGACAGCCATCAACACCTGATCTGCCAACACAATTCCCCAAAAACCCACATTGATGCCAGCACACATATGGCCTTGACCTGCATGCAAGCCTATTATATACCACATAAGTGTCACATAAATGGATTACTACTTATGGGGCTAGATTCTGGGGACAGTTACCCATACAGTCCTAAATGTACATTACAATACAGGGATGCACAATTTTGTGTGGACAACTGATGCATCACTGTGTTGTGAGAATGAGGGTATGACCCAGTGCCAATATACTGACACTGGTGCACTTCCAAGTCACATGTGGGCCTACATGTGGCTACTAATCACCTTGTTCACACACTGCTGCCTATTGCGCAGCACAAGACTACCAAGATAAGACTCTCCGCTTGTGAATGGTTAACCCTTGGACGGAACACTATGTCACCATGCAGGCTAGCACGGTATCAGATCACATGCCAGCTCATCATATCTTGCAATGAGTGTAACACACAAGAGTCACTCACACAACAGCTGCAATCACTACACGGGACAGACATTATCACACTTACTGGATGCGCCTGGGTCCTGAAATCTAGCCACTTCCCCAATGGTATAAGGGCAGGCCCACCCGTAAGATATGGAAAGGAAATAAATGCTCAATGTCAGATCACTGTACATAGGTGTGAACAACATATCACAGTGTGTACCTATTTACATGAGTGAGCTGGTAATCTTGCATGTAGACAGTACAACAGACATACCACTGCAAACTCACAGTGACACTGACACTCCAGTGAGTGATAGCCACTCATCTGCACACAAGCACTGGGCCTAACAATCATGTGGTGCTAAGCCCTACTACAAACATAAGTGGCTAATCCATTTCAGATGGTGCTCCATGGCATGATTTGCTTTTGGGTGAAAATGTAAATGCACTTCCCTGGTGTACTGCAATACAAGTGACTCAGGTATTGTGACTTGTGCATCAAGGGACACTAAGTTACAGTGTGATGGACATGTGGCTCACACTGTAACTCAGTGTCCCTTGATGCACTGGTTTTCCCTTGAACACTGGTTTTCAGTCTGCAATTATCATGCGTTCAGAGGTCCATGACAGATGTGGCACAGTTGTATGCAGGTAACAAATGCCCCATTGGCAGTGTCCCCTAAGCCGGATATGTCCCCTTTGCGAACATAATGGCAGGGATTAAGTGTGTGCAATGATGACAATGTAGGGTTAAACATGGATTCCCCACTTTACTGTCCGGATATAGTGAAATGTTGCATGCTGGAAGTGTCTTGCCTGATCATCATTGACAGAATGCAAGGGCACAGGTGTTGCCATAGCACCTGAAATGTGTGACTAAGGGCCACATGTACGAAGATCAGGTTTTGTGAGTCGCATATTGCGAGACTTAAAAACTCGCAATTTGTGAGTAGGTAAATCTGATGTACAACACTGTCAATGACACTGTTTGCAATTCACAAATGAGGTAGAAAATGGCCTACCTCATGAATATTGATGAGATAGGTCTAATTTTGCAAACCTCTTGGGAATGGTGGCACTCACAGGGAATGGTGGCCTGGTAGGCTCAGAAGACCACCATGTCTGTGACTGCTTTCAAATAAAGCTGTATTTTCTATTTTTAAATACAGCCTTATTTCACTGAGGGTAAACAGAAAGCATGTCATAAAGAAATATTATAACTTTTATTTTCATTATTTTATTGCCTGCTCTGAAACATTGTTTCTGCATACATTCACAAATGGAAAGGGGTCCCTTGGGGACCCCTTCCCTTTTGCGAATGGGTTAGCACCAGCTTGAAACTGGTGTTAACTGCAATTGTTTTGTGATGGCATTCACGGTCACCAAACATTCATACATCGGACTGCGACTCACAAATAGGAAGGGAAAGCCCCTTCGTAAATGCCACTAGAAAACCCTGTTTTGTGATTCAGCAATGGGATTGCAGAGTGGCCAAATTGGGTATGTGCATTGGAATAAACATTTTTTCTTGACATAAACGCACAAATTCAGAAAACTAGGCAGTTTGTGACAATACAAAATAGCTTTGTACATGTGGCCCTAAGTGATAGTCGTACATGACTCAACAAACCTCAGCCCTGCATAGTTAACATGCATAGACATGTGAACTCCATCTTAGTACTGGAACACTAACACTTTGTTCTGCTTGCATTCAACCTGGCCACAAACATTGCATGCAGCATGTCAACACATCTGCTACTGTCACTCAGGAGCATTCTACTGTACACATTTGTCAATGTGATACTCACCAACAGGGCCACCGATCAACACACCCAGGTGGTCCAGCAGATCCTGCTTTCTGGCCACCAGGTCAGCTCAGCGATGTTTTAGCTGGTGCTCATTTGTGCTTGTGTGGTAGACCTTCTTGAGGTGGTAGAGCACCTTGTCCCACCGCAGCAGCATCGCCTCTGTGTGATACCCCTGTATCACCTGCCCACCCATCTCCAGCATCAAGGGTAAGAAGTGGCACACCAGCCACACAAAGCCCCCAAGCTCCTCCTCCCCCATGTGTGTCAGCCTCGCCCTTCCTGACATGTCCCTGAACAACAAATCCAAACAGAAAAAGAGGGAAAGAAATGGAAATAAAGGAAACTTACAGCCCAAATCTAAGAACCCTAACTAACCCAACTAATCTAACCCCCAGACAAACATCCAACAGTACAAATACAATATGAAAGACACTAAACTACACAAAATCACATACACAAGTACAATAAACAAACAGAATTCACAAAAAACACAACAAGAGAGACACCACAAGATAAAATAAACACAATTGAGACACCAGCAACACCGAGACACAGCCACACAGTCAAGAAATAGCACAGACTGTGAAGTGAAAGTACACCCACTTTACAATGCCTGTAAACAGTATTTCCTGCAGCACACACAAAAATCGGAATATGGCTCTAAGCAGGGCCGACTTTAGCAGTAGTAGCGCCAGCTGAGACAATCTTTTTTGGCACCCACCCATGAACTATTTCTCCATGAATTCCCTCACTACCACTCTCCAGCAGTATCCCTCATGCCTCTCTCTGACATACACTTCATTTTTTAAAGTGCTACTCATAGCTCACTCACACTTAATGCTGTGATCTGCATAGGTCAGGTCTTTGCAGCAGTCACATTAACCGTCTGCGCTACTTTATGATGAGTCAAAACTGCCACTAGACAAAATCCTGAACTCTTTCCAGTAGAAACATTAATCACCAATGTTATTTTGACATTTTTATTGTTGACTGAAACCTGCTGGACACACAATTAACTTATCATGCTTTTAAACCAAATGTTATTTTTAAACCCAGCATCCCCGAACAAAGCCAGTGCCAGGTGCGGCTGCACCAGTCGCACCTCCCTAAAGACCATTTTGTTGCAGGAAGGTGTCCCTTCCTTAACTAAAGCAATCCTGTCTGTAAATCAGAAACTCTTGCACCATGGTTCACGTGTGCCTACCTTTGTGCAAGGGTGTACTATGAGCAGATAAAGAGCAAGAATGCCCCATATCTTAGAGGATATGGTGCATTCCTGCTCTCTCGCTATTTGAGACAGCATAGGACATGTTAGTAAATATGGGCCCTGTTACCCAGTAGATGTTATGCACTGTCTTGGTGGTTTTATTATCGCAAGGAATATTGTAACTAATGGTCACCTGTGATGACTTCAGAATTATGTCAGTTTTCTGTTGGGCCACAAACTCAGGAATGGAATTTTGCATATACTCAAGCACACAGGTGCAAAGGAATACATACTGATTTTGACCATTATAGGCAATGAACCTCTGCACAGTCTCACCGTTTTTCAGTTTTTAGGCTTCAATATATCCTTTCCATAGTCAGCCTTCGTACTGACATGCCTAGGAAACAACATGTAGCCCTTGTCAACTTAAATTTTCTCCCTACAAACAGAAACGTATGCATGGCACTTTCTTGATTTAAAAAACAATTTTAAATTGCACTTTATGGTGTGTATTGCATTGTGTCCCTATGTCAGTGCTTCACAAAGCTTTTAGATCCACAATTTAATTTTTAGAGAGACAATTTTTGCCATCAACCTAACTTTAATGGACATGAAGCAGATAATTTTTAAACGTACACAAAGCATCATGTGGTAGTGCATTGTCATTTACATATAGCACATATTCCATTGAAATGGGCACTAAGGGCCTGATTTAGATATCTGCAGACTAGATACTCCGCCACATCGGTAATGGATGTCCCATCCACCTAAATCTAAATCCCATTACATCCTACGGGATTTAGATTTTGGTGGACGAGATATCCGTCACTGTTGTAACAGAGTAACTCATCAGGCAAAATCGAAATCAGTCCCTCAGTTTGCACAGACATAGTTCTGCCTATAAATGCATAAAAATGTGGTTTCATTGAATATTTACCATTTTTGCATCACCATGTAAAGAGTCCTGATTTGTTTTGATCCTATTACAAACATTTTTTTCATCCACTTCAGAATTTCAAATAATTGTCCTTCATTTCTGATTTCCTAACTCTTGATTGTGTACAGTTTATTCACAGGTATTTGCATTTTGCTGTGTGTTACAGTAAAATGTCATCCGGTAGCCTTTCACACTCCGTATACCCCAGCAAGATTGCAACATAACTCACTTTACTTTTCTTTCTCAATTGCAAAGTGAGAGGAGTTTATAAACACCTGACATCTATGCTAAACAAATAAGCAGCAGTTCATCAGAAGACGTAGCCTGAATGTATCTTCTGTATTTGAAGCTCAGCAAATTTGACAAGACACATATAGATTTTAAAGTCATCTTTATTTATTACTTGGACTTTTGAGACCGACCATCTCGTGACCTATCAGTCGGTCTCGACTCCCAGTTTAGGAAACACTGCCCTATCTAATTTGTGCTCACTCACACTATCTCAGTAGCCCCTCACTATGCCCTTTGTTTTCCCACTGTACCCCTGCGAATGCTTACAATGCAACAGTTCTTACGTGAATGTTTGTCATGACCTAACCCGTGCTACTACAATGACACGCCCACTAAAGCCCAGGACCTCAGTCATTGGACTCTCAACTAACTCTCATAACGGACAAGTGATCAATTCACTGTACCCAAAAGCTCCCATCCCTATGCTCCTTCAATGTCTGCAGCCATTGTGCCTGTTAGACCGGACAGCTTTAAGGTGGTCATCTCCCAACTTTCTGCCTTCCTTCCTCAATTTTATTGACCCTGTTTTGTTCATTTTAGGACTCTGCTCACTTTACCACTGCTGTCCAGTGCTGAAGTGCATATGCTTTCTCCACTAAACATGGTAAGATTGGTTCCTACCCATTTGTCATATTTGATTTACATGTTAGTCCCTAGAAAAGTGCTCTACATGTGCCTGGAGCCTGTAAATAAAATACTACTTGTGGGCCTGCAGGACTGATTGTGCCACCCACGTAAGTAGCCCTTTAACCATGTCTCAGGCCTGCGTGTACAGTTTCACTGCCACTTCGACTTGCCATTTAAAACTACTTGCCAAGCCTTAAACTCCCCTTTTTCTACAAATGTCACACCTGAGGTAGGCTCTAGGTAACCCACAGGGCAGGGTGGTATGGAAGTAAAAGGCAGGACATGTACTAGCATTACAACTGCCCTTATATACTTTTAAGTGGTAGATTCTGATCTGGAAGGTGTAGCCCTACCATGTTTGGTATTGCCAGAATGGTAATAGAAAATCCTACTTACTGGTAAAGTTGGTTTTAATATTACTATTTTAGAAATGCCACTTTTACAAAGTGGGCATTTCTCTGCATTTACTGCAATCTGTGCCTCACAGCCTTGTCTCCAATCCAGGTCTGATCTGTGCTAGTTAACAGCTCCCCTTGTGCATTCCACCCAGACACCTATAAACACAGGTCACTCAGTCACATCTGCATTCATCTGCATACTAAATAGGTCTTCTTGGGCAAGAAGGGTGAAGGGTTTCTCTCTCACACTTCAAAGGCCAGTGGCCTGCCCTTACACATTGCAATCCTGGTAGACAGAACTGGGCTGAAAAGGGAACTGCTGAACCTCAAAACCACTCTTTGAAGTTTCCCCCACTTTAAAGGTATTTTTGGGTATATAAACTAGACACTGTTAGAGAGACTACCTAGTTGCCCAAAAGACTCATCTGGACTGCTTTGCTGAAGGACTGCTGCCCTCCTTGTTGCCCTGCTACCTGGTGCTCCTGCCTCTGCTGGAAGTACTCTGCCTTCCTCCAAACATTCGCTCCAAGGGCTTGGATTGAGCTTGTCTCTTGTTTCTGAAGTCTCAGTGCCAACAAAGGCTTCACCCTTACAGGAACTGTGTTACTGTATGATATATTGCACAAATACTCTACACATTGCCTTCTACGTTAAGCCTGCCTGCTCTGTGCCAAGCTACCAGAGAGTGAGCACAGGATAATTTAGGTTGTGTTGTGACTTACCCTGACTAGGCATAATGTGGAGCAAGGGGTTACAAAGTGGCACAATGCATGCATTGTTCCACTTTGTAAATCTGGTGCAGCACATTTGGCCTCAATGAGCCACATTAGGGTCCATTTTGGAGCCCAGGATGCAATTTTTACTAAGCACAATAGAGCTATAAGCTGTGTTATGCTCCTTATGAAATTCCAGTTAATTTCACAGAACTATGATACTGCAAATTGCACGGGTTACACCCACTCCTAGAAAATATTTAGTTTTTCCATTTAACCTCTGCTACAAAGCTTACATGAGGGTTATTGTAGTCAAACAAATAGACACAATGGGCCTGATTTAGAGTTTGGCTGACACAAATGTGACAGATATCCTGTGTACCGTATTAAGATTTCCATACGATATAACGGAATCCCATAACGGAATCCCAATACGATGGATGGGCTATCCCTCATATTTGTGACAGAGTTACCTCCCCTGCCAAAGTCTAATTCAGCCCCAAAATTTCCTTATTTTCTCAGCATGCTCCAGGGTAATTCACAAACTGGTGGAGCCTGTAAGAGGACCACCAAATGGGAATAGAAGGACACACAGTTGGGATGGCTATGATTTATGGTAAAAAAAGGTATGAGCACTTAACAATGAACAGTTCAAATGTCAAAAAAGGCTCAGAACTTTATTGACCATTTCCTTTTAAATGTTTAGAGATCAGTGGTAAGTCATGTATTGTTTTGGAAAATCAATTGAAGTGTACAATTTACACACCAATTCAGTTTCCCAAAAAAGAGTTGTACTAATTTGTTTCAATAATGATAGGGTGATTTTACATACATTATGCCTGGCAAAGGCATAATGTGGAGCAAGGGGTTACAAAGTGGCATAATGCATGTATTGCTCCACTTTGTAAAGCTGGTGCAGCAAATTTGGCCTCAATGAGCCACTTTACAGTTCATTTTGGAGCCCAGGATGCCTTTTGTACTAAGCTAAATGGAGCTATAGGCTGTGTTCTGCTCCTTATGTAATTCCAGGTAATTTCACAGAACTGTGATACTGAAAACTTCACGGGTTACACCCACTCCTAGAAAATATTTGTTTTTTACATTCAACCTCTGCTAGAAAACTTACATGAGGGTAATTGTAGCCAAACAAATAGACACAAAGGGCCTGATTTAGAGTTTGGCTGACACAAATGTGACAGATATCCGGTCCACTGTATTAAGATTGCCATACGATATAATGGAATCCCAATATGGTGGATGGGATATACCTCATATTTGTGACCGAAAAACCCCACCAGCCAAAGTCTAATTCAGGCCCAAAAGTTACTTATTTTCTCAGCATGCTCCAGGGTAATTCACAAACTGGTGAAACCTGTAAGAGGTCCACTAAATGGGAATAAAAGGACACAAAGTTGTGATAGTTATAATTTATGGTAAAAAAGGTATGAACGCTTAAGAATGAATGGTTCAAATGTCAAAAAGGGCTTAGAACTTAGTTGACTATTTGCTTTTAAATGTTTATAGATCAGTGGTAAGTCACATATTGTTTTGGAAAAAATATTGAAATGTAAAATGTACACACCAATTCAGTTTCCCAAAAGAGAGTTGTATTATTTTGTTTCTATAATGATAGGGTGATTTTCTATAATGATGGGGTGATTTTGTGATCAAAGGAAATTGTGAAGTAAAGAAGTGGTGTTCAGTGCTTACCCAGTAAGCATGCTTTGTAGGTCATAATTTTGAATGAATGGAATATAGGTGATAGGTGAAGATTTAAATATGTTTAGATTTAATTAATAAAATGGAAGCCTCATAGTATGCTGCTTTGTGGTGGAGTAAATGTCAATGTGGATGAACAAATATAAAAGGCGACATTTCACTGAGGCAACACAAACCATTCGCTGGAGATATCAGTTTAGCTACGCATACAAATACAGTTATAGGCAATGCTGTGAACATTTCTTTGCCAATTAAAAACCTGAAAAATATTCCCGGTAAAGAAAAAACACAACATATTAGGTAACAGCAGTTGATGAATCCAAAATGACATCATTAGGCACAGCACTGGAATATGGAGATCAGTTCACATAAGGAGATAATTCACTGAAATGTGACTGATGTTTTTTCGTTTCCAATTTATGAAATACTTTGACTAACCATGTTCACTGATAATTGTAAGGTTTGGATGTTACGTGTGAAGTACAAGGTGCATAATATAATTTTTGGAGAGACTGCTATCCTTAGGTGTGAATGAACATTTCACTTTCCAAAGAATGGATTATAGAGAGTCCCTGCTTCTACCACTCACTCTCCAATTAAAAGATCTGATTTGCTCATAGCATTCCCCCGCCCCCCTCTTTACCACACATTCCATGACTAGATATTCTTTTCTACTGGGAAGTCCAAGAAAAGGTTTATGAGCGATACTCGGTCAAGAACGGTGGTATGCAGTAAGGTAAGGTGAAATAACTGTGGGAGGCACTTATTTGTTCTGGACAACACCAGCACTGCAGTCTGTGGAGAGGGATATCTGAATTGAATGTTACTCAGGACACCAGTAAAAAAGAGCAATCTGTCAATTTAAGAACATAACTCATGAAACTGGCTGTTCATGGAGAGTGTTGTATGTGTATCTCTCTCTTTCAGAATATATTGTTTTTTGTTCTGTGAATGGGTAATTAGTACCTTGAACGATCTCTCCTATTGCTTCAATGGGCACTTTTTCATGCTAACGTTATGCCAAAGTAGCCTGCCTTTTTGGTATCACAAAGTCACAACCCTCAGTGAATAAGGATAAAATATTGCCCACTTTATGGGTGATAGAGGGCAATGATTTGGAGTATTGACAATGGCTTCAAAGGACCCCTGTTGGGCGTTTGTACACAAAATGTAATAAATGAATGACTCACTGTGCCTCCCAGTATGCTGAGGTTAAAGGAGTGCACCATTGATATCAAAGGCTCTCTTTCCACCTACTTTGTGCATGCTTTCTTTATTTGGTTTTGTTTTGCCAGGGCCTAGTTACCTCATTTTTTCTATGAGTCATTGAGGATTTAATTTATGAGTTTGGCAGACGATCTGACTGGTACATAACTGCATCTACAGCTCTGCTCTAGTTTGTTGGGGACCTTTTTTTCCAGCACGGTAGGAACAGTTTTGGCTAATACGGAATACTATGTAATGGTGGCTTATTATTATCATTATTATTATTTTCAGAAACAATCCACTGAAGCATGATTTTTTTATCCAATATGAAAAGCAAGTGGCCCTGGTTTGCTGGAATTTTTCTTTCTCCAGTTCAGGCAAATTTTTTATATTTCCATCCAGAGTTTCACGTGTCTTTGCTTGAAAACTCAGGCAGGTAGGAAAAATCAACATCAGAAGCCTGACTTAAGTACCATCAGCATTAGGATATCTTTCCCTTGCTGATTTTATAATGCTAATAATTACATCCCAGATAAGTCTTTGCATTGCACGTATTCAGTACTGTACTTCACAGGTACTATTTCACAATTAGGTTATTTTTAAAAAGTTGTATATTTTAACATTCTATATGTGTGTATATATAAGTTATAGTTAGAAAACATGTATTATATTTGATGTACAAACCCAACTTAAACTACAAAAACATTAGAAATTCTAAAGTTATATTTATCTCTTAACTTTATGATTTATGCACCACTAATACACGTATTTATTTCCTAATTTTAATTATAGTTATTTGTTAAATTTATCATTCAGGCACCACTTCCAAATTACTACAAGCCACACTTAAAACTCACATTTATAATTGTGCAACACCTTTAAATTAATATCACTTTCACACCTCTGTACACTGTCTTGTCCCTTCACTTGCCACACTAAATTAACTCACAGCCTACCAATGTATCATGCACTGCTTTATGGAAAATAATATAATTTCTGATGTCATAAGTGTTTTAATTAATGAAATGATTTCCCATGCTCTAAGTTCCATAATATGCAATGGTATACCTTGAGCCTTGATAAGGGGCATGTTATAATTAATGTAGTGTGGCAAGCGAGGTGACAAGACTGTGCACAGGGTGCAGGAGTGATATTAATTTAAAGGTGGTCCACTGGAATAGTGTACACTCCAGTAGTGAGGCACAGTGGTTTAGCATATAGTGCAAGAGCATAAACTAGAGTTCTGTACAGTGGAATAGACTACATTGGCAAGCATTATAGTTTAGGAGTGTCAAGTGAACTGTCATACACAAAAGTGTAATAGAATACAGTGGTGAACAGTATGATAGCATAGAGTATAGCGTTGTAGAATGGAGTGGTGTACAATGTAGTTGGGAGAAGTGGAGTGGAGTAACATACAGTGGATTAGCATACAATGTAGTTGCCTATACTGGAGTGTCATAACCTGGAGTAGTGTACTCTGGCATAAAGTCAAGTGGTATACAGTAGAGTGGCATAAAATGTAGTGTGTCAACTACTATTAAAGTGTGTGAAAAGATGGCAACGTTAGAGCTCTGAAATATATATATTATAATATGTGTTACATACTGTTTTGTATTTTGCCTAGTGTGAAAACCATAACTCAGATTTTGTTAAAATGTTTCAGGGTTACATACTATTGTGCACATATGATTATTTTGGGTACTGCAGGTAAGAAGGGTAACTATTTTATAAGTATGAAAGTATTTAAACTTAGTGAGATCTGTTGCCATGTTATTTTAGAAAGATGTGGGGGTATTTTACTGTACTATCATGGTACATAGTGATGGCAAGTAATGAGCTGATTGGCTAATGACTGCCTTTACAAAAAGTTAAAGGCAAGTATATTGTTTTTAGGTACACTTTGCCCATGTCCTGCATTAGGCCTTCCGATGTAGGTAAGTTTTAGGTTTAGTATTTTTGACCTAACTATTATCACTTTAGTAAAGTGGTAATGGGTAGTACAAATATTTATAAGTTTCTATATATTTGTTTTAAAAAATACAGAGTAGCACAGTACTACCGCGGTAACCTAAAAAATATTTGCATGGTTAAAATTTTGGTTCATATTTTGTTTTCTAACAGTCTTTAGTGAACTGCACTTTATTTTTTAAGTAGTGTGTTAATTTTTACTAATTACTGTGCTACTCCATACACTTTGTTTTAGATATGTGAAAAATAGCAACTTCATTTTAGCACACAATATTTATAAAATACACAATATTATAGTGCATTTCCAATTTTTACTTTTCTTTTTTGGTAGATTTTATCACCACACCACTCCTTGTTTTTTATTAAATATATATAAGCTTATAAATATTTTTCCCTTCTTACTACATCTTTACTAAAGTTGCAATGGGTATGGGAAGAATGGCGAACATAATATTTATTGAAACTGAAAGGCATAACGCAGAACACAGGGAAACGTGAGCTGAAAACAACATGGCTGCCTTTAACTTTTGTAAAGCCATTCATTAACCAATAATTGCCATTGCTATATACCTCAGTAGTACCACAGTACTACTGTGGCCACAAATATCACAAAGTTTCAAACTCTTAAAAGTTAAAAAATACTTACCCTATTTACCTTCCATACCTAACTATAACTACAGAGTAGCTACCACTGAAAAAAACAAAGGCTACAGGGACATTATAGATAGGAAATATAATTTTGAAAACCTTAGAAATTCTATTAAAAAAACATTATGGTTATGTTCTAAATTTATTCACACAAGATCAGGGAAATTCAGCAGCTATACTTAGAGTTATTTCAAGTAACTGTAACTCACACCCCTGCCATGCACAGTTATCTGATCAATAGTTTTTCTGCAGTTGTTACAGTGACATTATCAATGGTGTTATCAAATAAGTCATGAGTGCCGTATAAGAAGTGCATGGCAAGGGAGGGAGTTATAGTTACTTTAGGGCACCAGTGGGCCCCATCATTGTTTTAGTTTAGCCCTTGCATTGTGATCATTTTTCTGCCACATTTTTTGTATCATACTGTTGTGCCACTATTCTGTTGTGTAATGGTTTTTGTTGGAAAATGGGTTATTGGTAAGGGCAGGTAGGTACCTACACTTAGCAATAGGCCACTAACCTCCACTAAGGTCCAGTTAGGTCTCAGTAAATTAAACCCAGCTCAACCCTTGATAGCTTGGCAACGAGCGTCAAGGCTTAACTTAGGAGAGTGTAAAGCATTCATATATCACAAATCAGTAATTAAATAAAACACAGGAAACAGTTTAAAAATCCAAAACCAATTTATAAAAATAGTTTATATTTTTATCTTTAAAATGACACAAAAATGAATAAAATCGGATAAGGGGAACCGGAGATATTAATTTTTTAAAGAATTATTGTTTTTTTATCGCCTAGAAACAAAAAGCGCCAATCGGGTCATCTGGTTGCACCTCGACCGGGGCAAAGTCAAAGTTTAAGGCCGACTGCGATGGAGCCCTGCTCGGCTACAGGCCGCGGGAGGCCTCGGTTAAAAGTTTACCTTCACACTTAGGGGGTCATTACAACCCTGGCGGACGGTGTTAAAGCGGCGGTAATACCGCAAACAGGCCGGCGGCAAAAAAAGGGAATTATGACCGTGGCGGAAACCGCCAACATAGACAGCCACTTTAACACTCCGACCGCCACGGCGGTACAGACTAGCAGCGCAGCGGTCACCGCCAACAGACAGGCTGAAGACAAAGTACCGCCCACAGTATTACAACAGGCCAATCCGCCACCTTTTCTGGGGCGGATTCACCGTGGATAAAAACACGGCGGAAACAGCCATTTCAATGGGAAAACGCTCACCTGAACACACTCCACGAGGAAGGAGGGCACCATGGAGCCGGAACTCCAAATACTCCCTGCGATAGTGTTCCTGCTCCTCTACGAACATCAGCAACGTAGACGCCGAAGACAACGGTGAGTACTGCACCTACGACATAGGGGAGGGGGGAGGCAAAAGTCACGGACACACACACGCAACACCCCCACCCCCACCCCGACCCTCGCACACTACAACACACACTAATGCATTTCCAAACATCACAGTAACAACCCCCAACCCCCCCCCGGAAGAATGCAAAGACAAAAGGAAATGAGTGCAACCATTGTAATGTATCAAAATACAGTAAGCTAATATATACAGACATACATACACATTCCAAAAATATACATCACGATTAGTAGTGCAGGTATGCACCATTCAATGTCCGTGGACCACTGGGCCCAAAATGCATGGGTGAGGCCCAGACAAGATACCTGTCCAGAAACGGAGAGAACACTGCAGGGGCATCAGATAGAAATACAACAGGCACCTCAGGGGGGAGGGAAGTGGGGGCACCTCAGCCGGATGACAGCACCACGCCAGATCCACGACGGGGCTCCATGCCCATTGATGTACCTGGGGAGTGCAAAGCCACAGTCTCTCAAGTCTCTACAGTGGGTGGTTTGCCCACTGTACCATCCTGGGGAGTGCAAAGCCACAGTCTCTCAAGTCTCTACAGTGGGTGGGTTGCCCACTGTACCATCCTGGGGAGTGCAAAGCCACAGTCTCTCAAGTCTCTACAGCGGGTGGTTTGCCCACTGTACCATCCTGGGGAGTGCAAAGCCACAGTCTCTCAAGTCTCTACAGCGGGTGGTTTGCCCACTGTACCATCCTGGGGAGTGCAAAGCCACAGTCCCTCAAGTCTCTACAGGGGGTGGTTTGCCCACTGTACCATCCTGGGGAGTGCAAAGCCACAGTCTCTCAAGTGGATAACAGTGTCCACTAGTTCTGGAGGGGGACTGGTGCCCAGAGTGCTTCATCCTGTGCAGGACAGACGGAGTGGATGCTGTTCTCCACTGGTTCTGGAGGGGGACTGGTACCCAGAGTGCTTCATCCTGTTAAGGACTCAGGTAGTGGATGCTGTTCTCCACTGGTTCTGGAGGGGGACTGGTGCCCAGAGTGCTTCATCCTGTTAAGGACTCAGGTAGTGGATGCTGTTCTCCACTGGTTCTGGAGGGGGACTGGTGCCCAGAGTGCATCACTCTCCCCATGACGGTCCCAGTTCCGTCACTGCCGTTGCCTCACATGGGCTAGCGATGCTTGTGTTGGCGGTGTTGCCCTGTTCATCGGTGCTTGCCATGGCGGTCTTTGCCCTGTTCAGCGGTGCTTGACTTTGCTGTCTCTGACCTGGGCAGCGGTGTGTGTCATGGCGGTCCCTCATTGCCCAGCGGGGCTGTGGCTGCCGGGGCCCTCCTGGGCACTGACTCTGGCGGTGGTCTCCTGACCACTGACTATTGTGCTGCCCTCCTGGGCACTGACTCTGGCGGTGGTCTCCTGACTAGTGACGATTGTGCTGCCCTCCTGGGCACTGACTCTGGCGGTGGTCTCCTGACCAGTGACGATGGGACTGGCGGTGGCGTCCTGGGCAGCGGGGATGATGGCGGCCTTCTCCGCCGTGCTGCTCTTCCCAGACTTTGGCGCTTTCTTCTGCCCCTTCCCCACCTTGGGAGGAGTCACAGCTGACTCAACACTCCCCCCGGGACCCTTGTGAGCGGCTTTACCTGCAGGAGTCTTCACCTTCTCCCGTCGGGCACTGTCCAACTTCTGGTGCTTCACAGGGGGGGGGACTGGATGTGCTTTGGCTCTGTGTCACACTGGCTGCCCTGGTGCCCGGTGCACTCCACATACCTCTAACAGGCACCACTGGTACAGAACATTTTTTGGCTGAGGTGCTACTACGGGACCTATGAATTGGAGGGGGGGGTGGTGGGAAAGAGGTCAACGTTTCTGTTTAACACTGGGACGGGTAGCTTGAGGGGGTCTGGGAGTGGAGGAAGAGGAGGTGGTTGTAGGAGGTGTAACTTTTGATGATTTAGGTGCAGGTGCATGTTCTGGAGGCTGTCGTGAGGTGGATGGATGTTGGGTGTGTGTGTGCCCGCCTTTGTGTACTTTGGGAGGGGGCATCACAGACACACTGGGAGAGGACACAGGGGACGTGTAAATGGTAGTGGGGGTGGTGAGTGCAGGTGAGCATGGTGTGGTGCTGGGTGTTCTGGTGCGAGTCCTAGTGGCTGTAGTGGTAGTGCATGCAGGTGAGTGTGTAGACGACACTGGGAGGGAGGAGGGAGACGACGAGGAGGGGGACACAGTGGAGGCAGTGGATGTTGCTGTGTCTGTATGTGGGTGATGCTTGTGTGAGTGCCTGTGGGATGTGTGGTGCCTATGTTTGCCTGAGCTGCCCTTGTGTGTTGAGGTGTGTGCAGGCTGGTCTGTAGGTGTACTTGAGATAGGCTGAGGTACAGGGGATTGGGTCTGGGTGGAGGAAGTTGGAGGGGGGAGGCTAGACACAGGGACAATGGCTGCCATCAGTGCTGAGGCCAGAGATTGCAGGGTTCGATGATGGGCAGCCTGACCAGAATGAATGCCCTCCAGGAATGCATTAGTGTGTTGCAACTCCCTTTCTACACCCTGGATGGCATTCACAATGGTAGACTGCCCAACAGTGAGTGACCTGAGGAGGTCAATGGCCTCCTCACTGAGGGCAGCAGGGGGGACAGGGGCAGGGGCTGAGGTGCCTGGGGCGAAGGTGATGCCCACCCTCCTGGGTGAGCAGGCACGTGGAGAAGGCTGAGGGGCTGCTGGGAGGGCGGCTGTACCTGTAGAAGTGGGGGGCACAGATGGGGCCGCCACCACAATGGAGCTCCCATCGGAGGACGAGTCCGTGTCGCTGGTTGCTGATCCGGTGACCGCTGTGAAGCTCCCCTCGCCCTCCGTCCCACTGGTGTATTAGGAGTTCGTGGTGTGGCCCTCCATGGCCATGTGGGATGATGCCCCCTGGTGCTCCAGTGCCACTGTACCTCTGCCTGATGATGCTGATGCACAAAAGAACGGGGAGAGCACAAAAAGGGGTTGGGAAACAGAAGAAAGACAGGTTGAGTGCATGGCTTACCGCTACCGTTGGCAGACAATACAGACACAGCAGCCCCCTGCACTACACAGCGCTCTTGGGCTCTACAGATGCAGTTCCTGGGATATGGCCTACATGGCTATGGTGGACATCTGCACACATAGATGACACAGGGGCATGCATACCTGTACTTGGCACTCTACAGAGGTGGGGTGGAGTGGCACATGGCCTGCATTACGGGGGGGCCTAGTCTACGGAACTCGCCCTGGCCTAGGGAAACCCACAGCCCTCCTCCCCCACCCAGACCCCTCCACTGCACGCAAAGTCAGCAGAATGAGAGTGTACTCACCCCCTTGTGTCTGCTGTGATGCCCTCATGCGCCCATCCAACTCCGGGTAGGGCACCGCCAGGATCCGGAACATCAGGGGGGTCATGGTGCGACGGGCACCCCTCCCACGTTGGGAGGCCATCCCCAGCTGAGCCTCCGCCGTCTTCTTGCTCCAGCAGCGAATGTCCTCCCATCTTTTACAGCAGTGGGTGCTCCGTCTCTGGTGGACCCCCAGGGTCCGGGCGCCGTTGGCGATGGCACGCCAAATATCCTTCTTCTGGTGGACGCTGACCTACATGACATGTACAGGGGAAGAAGAGAAGTCATTAACAACTGCACCATCGAAGTGAATGGCCCACATCCCTGCCCTTGCCATGTGGCACATGCATTCACACTCCTTCATGCTTGCAGTACTCAGCCCCCTTCCTTCTTACATCCAGCCCTCTCCACACAGGCATAGCCCATTCAACTTGCACCCTATGTACTCACCTGTTGGTCTGGAGGACCGTAGAGTAGCGTGTATTGGGGGAGGACCCCGTCCACGAGCTTCTCCAACTCCTGTGCAGTGAAGGCAGGGGCCCTTTCCCCAGATGCACAAGCCATTGTCTCTTCTAGACTGAGGTCACAGCAGCACTTGCAGTGTAGGTCCTCTCCTGTCGAAGATCAGGTATCGAGTGACTGAACAGATAGAAAATGGCGGTCATGTCCGCAGCGGTGACGTCTACGACCGCCTACCGCGACGGTGTAGAACGCCAGTGCAGTTACCTCACATCCCATTGTCCCACTTTAGAGGTCAGGCAGCCGCCATTTCAGGGGCCCACATGGCTTCATTTTCAACTGCGTCACACATACCTAGGCCTGGACTCAACACACATACAGACAACATTTTGGAGTTTGTTTCGTGTTCTGTGTAGATGTGGGTACATACCTCTGAATTGCTTGACTCTGTGGTCTCTGTTGTCCTTCCTAGGCACCGTCAGCTGGGACATGTGAGGAGATGGCGGAATACTCCGGTGTACCGACCGCTGGTGGACCTGTTGACAATGGAGGAGCGCCATTTAATCATCACCTACAGGTTTGACCGTGCCACAATCCAGGAACTGTGTGCCCAGTTGGAGCCTGACCTGATGTCAGCAATCCGCCATCCCACAGGAATCCCCCCTCAAGTGCAGGTGCTATCAGTGCTCCATTTCCTAGCAAGTGGGTCATTTCAAACAACAGTGGCCATGGCATCAGGGATGTCCCAGCCTATGTTTTCCAACGTGTTGTCCAGAGTGTTGTCTGCCCTGCTGAAACACATGATGAGCTACATCGTTTTCCCTCAGGTGGAGGATTTGGCTGCCGTTAAAGGTGACTTCTATGCCCTGGGACATATCCCTAACATCATAGGTGCCATTGATGGGACCCATGTAGCTCTGGTCCCCCCCCCACAGGAGTGAACAGGTGTACAGGAACCGGAAGAGTTATCATTCGATGAATGTACAGATGGTATGTTTGGCAGACCAGTACATCTCGCAGGTAAATGCTATGTTCCCTGGCTCAGAGCATGACGCCTACATCCTGCGGAATAGCAGCATCCCTTATGTGATGGGTCAACTCCAGAGGCATCGGGTGTGGCTATTAGGGGACTCTGGTTACCCCAACCTGTCATGGCTATTGACCCCAGTGAGGAATCCCAGGACCAGGGCAGAGGAACGCTACAATGTGGCCCATGGGCGGACTAGGAGGGTGATCAAACGCACCTTTGGCCTCCTGAAGGCCAGGTTCAGGTGCCTCCATCTGACACGTGGTTCCCTATTCTACTCACCAAGGAAGGTGTGCCAGATCATCATCGCCTGCTCGATGCTTCACAATCTTGCTTTGCGACGCCAGCTGCCTTTTCTGCAGGAGGATGGTCCAGATGACGGTGTTGTGGCAGCTGTGGAGCCTGTGGACAGTGATGAAGAGGAAGCAGAGGAAGAAGACATTGACAACAGGGACTCAGTCATACAGCAATATTTCCAGTGACACACAGGTGAGAACACTTTCTTTACTGATACATTTAATTTCACACTTCTACCTCTATCCTGTCTGTCAATTTCAAGCAGTATTTGGTAACTGAGTTGTACATTTCCATTACGGTTTCACAGGTGTGGTTACCAACGTGTGTCATCTGCTTGCATCCTTCATGGACTTGTGATGTGTGACATAGGTATGTTGACATTACTATTGAGAACGGATTTTGTCATTGTCATAGCTAATACACTTTTTCAATATCACAGACTGACTCCAGATTGTTTTGTGCTTCAAGGGTGTTTATTGAAGTGCTAATTATTGGAGGTGGTGGTAAAATGGTGATGGGTGATGGTGGAGGAATGTCCATGGCAGAGTCCAGTCTATTAGTCTCACAGGTGCACTGCCCATATGGACATAGGAAGTGGAGCTGGGGCAGTTCCAGTATGGACAGGGTTACAAAGTGGGACAGTGGGATGACAATCAGGGTGGTCTCATTTTTTGGCGGGGTCTTGCCATCGTGCTCTGTCCTGTTCCTGGATCTCAGGGACCGCTTGCGGGATGGTTGTCTGTCTGCAGGGGGTGGGGTGCTGGTGTGGTGGTCCTGTGGCGGGGCGTCCTGTCCACTAGCACCAGTGGAGGTGGTGGGCAGTTCATCGTCCATGCTAGTGTCAGGGGCCCCTTGTAGTGCCACGGTGTCCCTCATGGTGTTCTGTATGTCCTTCAGCACCCCTACGATGGTGCCCAGGGTGGAGCTGATGGTTCTGAGTTCCACCCTGAACCCCAAATACTGTTCCTCCTGCATGCGCTGGGTCTCCTGAAACTTGGCCAGGACCGTAGCCATCGTCTCCTGGGAGTGGTGGTATGCTCCCATGATGGAGGAGAGTGGGTTCCCTTGGCCTGTCCGCCCCCTGTCGCACAGCAGCCCTCCCAGTTCCCCTGTGTTCCTGTGCCTCCATCCCCTGGACCGTGTGCCCACTGCCCCCAGGTCCCTGTTGTTGTTGGGGTGGTGGGTTATCCTGGGTTCCCTGTAGTGGTGGACACACAGCTGATTGAGGTGTCCTGGGGACGGAGGTATGGGCCCGCTGGGTGGGTGCTGTACTGGTGTTTCCAGAGGGTGAAAGGTCAGTGTTGGCCTGTGCCTGTGTGAGGGGAACGGACTGTCCCAAGGCCCACGATGGTCCGGGCTGGTCATCTGGATCCAGTTGGCCAGAGATGCTATCATCACTGTGGGCCTCTTCTGTGGGTGGGGTAGAGATGTCTGGACCCTCCTGTCTGGTGACGTTAGGTAGTGGTCCTGCAGGGATTATAAAAGCATGATTATTGCATGTGTGTGTGTCATGGTGTGCAATGGGTGGCTGAGCGTGTACCCCAGTGCTAGCATTCCTGTGTGGGGGCTTGTGTGATGATGGTTAGGGGTTGTTATGGGTATGTGCAGTGGGCATGCTTTAGTGATGGGTGTCCATGCCTTGTTGTGTCATGCAGGGCTTGGTGTTGGGATGTGTGGTTTGTGTTATTAGTACATTAGTGAGGAGTTGGAGTGATAGGGGAGGGGGTGAGGATGGGGGTGTGTGACAGCATGCAGGTAGGGTGTGGAATATGATAGTTAAGATTCGACTTACCAGTGTCCATTCCTCCACCGACTCCTCCGAGGCCCTCAGGATGCATAATGGTCAAGACCTGCTCCTCCTATGTTGTTAGTTGTGGGGGAGGAGATGGGGGTCCGCCGCCAGTCCTCTGAACCGCCAGGTGGTCTCTTGAGACCACGGAACGCACCTTCCCCCGTAGGTCGTTCCACCTCTTCCTGATGTCGTCCCAATTTCTTGGGTGCTGTCCCACTGCGTTGACCCTGTCCACAATTCTTCGCCATAGCTCCATCTTCCTAGCTATAGAGGTGTGCTGCACCTGTGATCCAAATAGCTGTGGCTCTACCCGTACGATTTCCTCCACCATGACCCTGAGCTCCTCTTCCGAAAACCTGGGGTGTCTTTGGCGTGCCATTGGTTGGTGTAGGTGATGTGTGGGGTGGTGTATGTGGTGATGAGTGTAGTGATGTGTAGTGGTGTGGGGTGTTTTGTGCGGGGATGTTGTGTGGGTGATGGTGTTGTGTGCCTGTGGATGCTAGTATTGTTGATGGTGGTGTCTCTCTCTGGCCTTCTCTCAGTAATTGTGGTCATAGGGGTTTGTGGGTGATGTGGGTGTTTGTTTTATATTGTGTTGGGTGTGTGGGAGTGGTGTTTGTATGTGTATCAGGTGTGTGTATTTGGAATTGTCCAATGTGGTGGTTTTGGAGATGTGTGTGTATTTTGAGCGCGGCGGTGTGTACCGCCAATGGAATACCGCGGTTGAAAGATCGCGCGTGGATTCGTGGGTCGTGATAGCGTGGGCGTGTTTCTGTTGGCGTGACGGTGGAGGTTTTGTTTTCGCCAGTTTATCACTGACCTTTGGTGTGGCGGACTTGTGTGGGTGTCTGAATTTTGGCAGAATCCGAGATGTGGGTCTTGATAGCTGTGGCGGAATTCCGCGGCCGCAGCGGTGTGTTGGCGGTCTTCTGCACGGCGGTAAGCGGCTTTTACCGCCAATGTTGTAATGACCCCCTTTATGTCATTGAGTTCCCAACCTTCACAATGGAAATCAGCAAACATGTAACTACTCTAATTAGCATATACAAATTTGGAGTTTGGTAGAGTCAGAACACATCACCAAGACCTTTACCAATAGTGATATAGGAAAAGATGATACATTCTTTGTGGACCATGTCATCTAAGTCTTTGTCCTTCTGTAAACAAAGTATTGCACACTTTAATGGCCTATTTAGCCTTGAGCATTTAACCACACACAACTACAGGGAATTTAACAACTCTTTCAATACAATGGACACCTGTCACGAGCAGGGAGGTAATACATGGTTCAGCGTATCATAATATCATTCCATTAATAGCCCAGTGAATAAGTGGCAACTTCACCATCCACACATTAGACACAACTAGCCTCAAATCTGTTTGTTTGAAAATAAGAGACAAAATCCACATCTGAGACTACCATGATAGGGACATACACCTTAATTCAAGCCAAATGCCTGAATACACATACCATTCCAACAATATGTGTATGTGAACTCCCACAACTGTACCACAATGTAGTCAGTGCAAACAATAGGTTTCCATACTAAAAGCATTCAAACCATATCCAAAACAGCAAAAGAAGATATGAATAAGACACATTACAAGTGTGATTTTAGACAGAACCTTACAATTACACATGATGTGAGCAAAAATCTATTCTGATTGTAACTGTAAAGAAGAGGTCTTGAACTATTAATCAGTGCCTGCAACACTATGGCTAAGGAAATAGCTGTGTAGCCATTTCCTATCTGCAGAACATGAACATGTCACTATTATTCATAGCTCTGATTTCAATGTCTGTGAACCCATAGGAGACTAGCAATATCTCTATGGTAACCTACATATTGGATGTCCACTTAGATGGCAAATTACAGAGGTGTGTTTACATCTCTCACATATCAAAGGAGTTCACTTTGTAGCTGCTCATATTAAGTTATGCAAGTATGACATGTGAAATGTCAGATGGACATCACAACCTCACATGTTGCTGTCACTTATCAGAAATCTTATGAAAAATATGGATGACTTTAACTTGTCTGACTCCATGTTGCACATAGACATGGATCAAGGGTGCATTGTAATGGACAGAGGGCAGAGACCTGAACAACTTACCATCATGATATTTGGAGTAAACAACTGCAGGTGGGAAGGAACAGCCAGCAGGGAATGCATAGCTATATAGTAGAGCACATATGCCACAGTCACAGGTGCATCATCATTTGATTCTCTACGGAGGGGCCGACATAGGTGAGTAAGTTGTTCCTATACAAAATGGAATGTGCTCATCTATGTACCAATGTTGATGACTGTACATCTAAGTGTTTCTTGGAGAATTTTAAACCCTTTGCACTTACCACTTTATCACAGCTTATATTCTTTCACAACTTACAATAACCTGGTAAAGGAATGAAAATGTGTTGAGTCTGTACTTACCCCCTTGTGGCTGCTGTGCCACCCTCAAACGCAGATCCAACTCAGGGTAGGCCACTGCAAATATGCAGGCCATTAGGAGGTCAAAGTCCAACGGGCACTCTGTCCTTCTTGGGAGGAAATCCCCAGCTGAGCCTCTGCAGTCTTCTGGGCCCAGGATCACGTTCCTCCCACCGCTACCGACAGTAGTACTCCGCCAGCTCTGAACCCCCAGGGGCCACACTTTCTTGGTGCTGGTATGTCAAATCCCCTTCTTTTGATGGTCATTGACCTGCATGGGTGACACAGACAACAAGAGAATGTCATGTCCACATACACCATATCAAAACACGGAGGGTGCAAATACAAGTAAGTGCAAGTAGCCATAAACAGACTTCCTTTAACATCCCCTTCTATGTGGAATGACCATCCGCAGTCAGGCCATGAGTGATGTTGAGACAGTTATACAACATTCACATCCAGCACCATGTGTTGGCTTCAAACATATGACCAGACCACAAGCATGCCCCTGAACATGGGATATCTGTCCAAGTATTTTTCACACCACCTTTAAATATGTTGTGATACAATTTGTAGGTGGCTCAGGGTACATACATCACACACTCAAAATCTATATATGAACATGTTGATCTACACACACAGGACTCAAAAACTGTATATGAACATGTGCATATGTCCATCTACACAGACATATCACCTCAATCCTTCATTCAACCACATTTCCAGAACATCATCATAATCTCAACGATTCAAACTTTGGTATTGCTATGCACTTACCTGCTCCTCTGGTGTTCCATAGAGCTGTTCATACAGGGGTAGGACTTCCTCCACAAGCTAGTCCAGCTCATCAGGCAAGAATCTAGGGAACCTATAAGAAAGTAGGATGTGGCGTGATTGCTCGTAGAGGCAGTACACAGCAGCTCAGGTCATGGAGGTCTTGTTGGCAGCAGTGTCAGGACCCAAGTGAGGGATGAAGTTTGCGATGTCGGTCACGTCTGCCACATACAGGACCGTCACCACCGGCGGACGTCGCTATTGGCCCAAGTCTGCCAAAGGCAGCAATGTGTTCCATTGGCAATGTCCCCTGCAGTTGTATCTGCCTACCGTCATGATGACATCCACCGGCGGAGTTAGGTCAATTCCTAATGTCCACTACAGTAGGTCGTGCAGCTGCCATTTTAAGGCTCATAGATGAACAATAAGGTTAAGAAAGGTGAGTTTCTAACTGTGAAGCGTATCTCCAACATTGTGTTCACTGCTGTCTTTATGCAAACATGGGAAATGTGCATGTATCATGCAGAGGTTGTTAAATAGATGTATCCTGAGTTATGTACATGAAATAGTATTGTTAGCAGAGTAATGACAATCTGTAAGTGGTATATGTGTACCAAATATGTGCAACATGTTAAGTAAGTTAATGTTACATTCACTTTCAGTGATATGTTTCTCCATTCAAAGAAAATGATAGGTGTTAGGGGATCTGAATGCAGTTATAAGCCACATGTTGCCTAAGTATGTGCTGACTACAACTTTTTCACAGTTTCATGTCAATAAGTAGCATTATATGTGACATAGGTGGGATCATACTTATGCTGTACAGATTTGTGTGATACACATACATTCTGGTGTTCTCCCACATAGTTACCCTGGCATGCGAAAAGCAAGACAACCTCCAGTTTACTGCCTAGTAGCAGACCTGCAGACCATAGAGGAGCAACATGTGATTCAAATCTACCTCCTGGATAGGCAGACAATAATTTATCTTTGTGGTCAGTTGGAACCATATCTGATGCCTTCCAAATATAATCCCAATAGCATACCTCCCTTTGTATAAGTCATGTCAGTGCTGCACTTCCTGCTACTGGGTCCTTTCAAAATACAGTGGCCCTAACTGTAGGGATGGCTTAGCCTATGTTCAGTCTCTTCTTGAAGGCTGTACTGTCTGCATTGTAGAAACACTGGAACAACTACATCAGATTTCCACAACGTGAAGATGTGGCCCATGTAAAGGCTCAATTTTATGCTTTGGGACACATTCCACATGTGGCGGGAGCCAAATATGGCACCTATGTAGCCTTTAGTTCCCTCAAATGCATAAAAGGGGTATAGGAACAGGAAAAACATCCACTCCATCAATGTCCAACAGGTTTGTTTGACTGACCTCTACATTTCACAAGTTTGTTCCAAGTATCTGCGCTCAGTCCATGATTCCTTCATCATACTGAACAGCAATATCCCACTGATGACGATACAACTAGACACAGAGAGTGCCTGGCTGGTTGGTATGTCACATATGGCATGTGTGTCTGTAACTTATATCTGTTAATAGATATGTGGATGTCCCGGATTTATTTGAGGCTTGTAGCTATTCTGGCTACGCAAACTGTCCGTGGCTGTTGACACCAGTGAGGAATCCAACCTCCCCAGGGGATGCCCACTTCAGTGAGGCCAGTGGAAGGGCAAGGAATGTCGTGGAGCCAACTTTTAGACTCCTGGAGGCAAGATTTTGCTGCATTGGTAGGTCTGGAGAATCCCTCCTCTACGCACCCACCAAAGTATTTCAAATTATTGTTGCCTGCTTCATGCTCCACATCCTTGCCTTGAGACATCAGGGTGGGCCAGCAGTTCCTACAGGTGGAAATGCAGATTTGCCAAGTGAGGATGAGCATGATGAGGATGAAACTGGAGACCATAGGGCTGATCTCATCAATCAGTGCTTCACCTGACTTAAGGTATATTGTATGGTGTAATGAAAGTGAACCAGTGGGGAGCTGATAAGGTTAGGAATTACTGATAAGGTTCTTAGTATGACCCTCAGGGACGTCATAAGTGGCTCCAAAGCCCATGACTCAGATATGCATGCAGATTGTTACATGGAGTTGTGTACAGAAAGGTAATCAACATAGTCTACATTTTACACAATGCACAATCAGAGTTACATTTACATATTTTAGGTTTACCTTTTTGGCTCATCCTCATTTGGCAATATAAGACAGTGTCACAGGTGGGTAGGATTTGCAGACTGACATGTGAAGTGAAGATGGATTATACCAAGTACTTTCAGGCATGAGGGTTGTTTTGTGTGAGTTCTATGCCCACACTGTCAAGACAGTGGGATGGTAGTGTCCTAGTCCACATTAAAGACCTGATTGGAATTGGAGGTGGGTCAATGGTGCCATGTGTATGTTCATGTGTCTCAGACACATATCATAATGTGTTATTCATACCCCCTAACATCATGATGGTTTGTGTTAGATGAGAACTAACTTGATGGAGCTGTGTCTGTGCATGTGTCTGAAGACTGGCATATGTAGATAGCAAACCTACAGGTACCTAACCATGGTAAGTAGAAGGTTCCATGACTGGGGACATTAGTATTGACCTCTTTTTCATGTGGTCTGATAATTTGGGAGTTATGGTATGGGTATGTTATACAGCTTATCTTTTGATACATCGAAGCAATATGTTTGCCTCATGGAATAGTGATAGACTGACATGTCCCTAGCATCAGTAGTCTGTTGTGTGGGAGTGTATGACACCTATGCTGAAACACTGAAGTTAGCAGCAGGACTTCTCTGTGAGATAATTGGCATTCTCCCAATCTGTATGTGGGAAAGTGCAATTCAAGTGATTTGAATAATTAATCAATGTAATATCTAGCCTGGCTATACAGTACGTCTGATGAACATGACAAAGGTTTCACGTTTGAGAGAAACCTTTTTGTGCAAGAGTTGTCATACGTGACAATTGTATTTGCTTGATAGAAAACTCTAACACATGATCTGTGATTAAGTGTTGTTTATTTGGGAGTGCACAGCTGTTGGACTTTTCTGCTTATGCAGGGTCATTTTGCTTCCTGCCTCATATTTTTTCTGACCTGTTCTTGTTGGCTTTAGAACTCTGAGCACTTTACCACTGCTAACCAGTGCTAAAGTGCATATGCTCTCTGTGTAAATTGTATGGTTGATTGGTTTATCCATGACTGGCATATTTGATTTACTAAGTAAGTCCCTAGTAAAGTGCACTAGAGGTGCCCAGGGCCTGTACACCAAATTCTACTAGTGGGTCTGCAGCACTGGTTGTGCCACCCACATAAGTAGCTCCGTAATCATGTCTCAGACCTGCCACTGCAGTGTCTGTCTGCACAGTTTTTAACTGTAAATTCGACTTGGCAAGTGTACCCACTTGCCAGGACTAAACCTTCCCTTTTCTTACATGTAAGGCACCCCCAAGGGAAGGCCCTAGGTAGCCCCAAGGGCAGGGTGCAGTGTATGGTTAAGGTAGGACATATAGTAATGTGTTTTGTATGCCCTGACAGTGAAATAATGCTAAATTTGTTTTTCACTGGTGCAAGGCCTGTACCTCTCTTAGGTTAACATGGGGGCTACCTTTAAAAATGATTAAAGTGTAGATTCCATTTGGGAGTGGATAGACATTTGGAGCTTGGGGTCTCTGAGTTCACAATTTAAAAATATATATTTTAGTAAAGTTGATTTTAAGATTATGGCCCTCATTACAACATTGGCGGTAAAAGCCGCTTACTGCCATGCAGAAGACAGGCAACACAACGCCGCGAAATTCCGCCACAGCAATTACGACCCACTTCTCGGAATCCGCCAAAATTGAGACACCAACAGAAGTCCGCCACACCAAAGCCCAGTGATAACCTGGCGAAAACAAAACCTCTACCGTCACATCAACAGAAATACGCCCACACTATCACGACCCACGAATCCACACCGGCGGTTTTTCAACCGCAGTATTCCATTGGCGGTACACTCCGCCACGCTCAAAATACACACACATTTACAAAACACAACCACATTGGACAAATCAAAATGCACACACCTGATACATATGCACACACCACTCCCACACACCCAATACAATATAAAACACACACCCACATCACCCACAAACGCCTACGACAACAATTGAGAACGAAGCACAGAGAGAGACACTACAAACTACTACCAAGCATCCACAGGCACACAATACCATCACCCACATAACTTCCACGCACTTCACACAACACACCACTAAATATCACCTCACTTATCACTACACACACCACCCCAAACATCACCCACACCACCCCATGGCACGGCAAAGACACCCTAGGTTCTCTGAGGAGGAGCTCAGGGTCATGGTGGAGGAAATCATCCGGGTAGAGCCACAGCTATTCGGATCACAGGTGCAGCACACCTCCATAGCTAGGAAGATGGAGCTATGGCGAAGAATAGTGGAAAGGGTCAACGCAGTGGGACAGCACCCAAGAAATAGGGATGACATCAGGAAGAGGTGGAACGACCTACGGGGGAAGGTGCGTTCCGTGGTCTCAAGACACCACCGTGCGGTTCAGCGGACTGGTGGCGGACCCCACCTCCTCCCCACAACTAACAACATGGGAGGAGCCAGTCTTGGTGATTCTGCATCTTGAGGGCCTCGCAGGAGTAGATGGAGGAATGGACTCTGGTAAGTCAAATCTTAACTATTACATCCCCTGCCCTACCTGCATGCTATCACATACCCCCACCCTCGCCCTCACCCCCATCACTCCAACTCCTCACAAATGTCCCGTTATCACAAACCACACATCCCAACACCAAGCCCTGCATGCAACACCAAAGCATGGACACCCATCACCAATGCATGGCCACTGCACATACCCATACACCACCCTAAACCACCATCACACAAGGTCCCACACAGGAATCAAAGCACTGGGGTACACGGTCACCCACCCATTGCACACCATGGCACACACAGATGCAATAAACATTCTTTTATACCCCTGCAGAATCCCTAGCCAACGTCACCGGACAGGAGGGTCCACACATGTCCACACCACCAACAGAAGAGGCCCACAGTGATGACAGCAGTTCTGTCCAACTGGATCTAGATGAGCAGCCCAGCCCATCTGGGACCTCGGGACAGTCGGTTCCCCACACACTGGCACAGGCCACCACAGAGCTTCCCCCTCTGAAAACACCAGCACAGCACCCACCCAGCGGACCCATAGCTCCGTCCCCAGGACACGTCAATCAGCAGTGTGTCCACCACTACAGGGAACCCAGGCTAATCCACCACCCCAACAACAACAGAGACCTGGGGGGAGTGGCAGTGTGCACACGGTCCAGGGGACAGAGGCCCAGGAACACAGGGGAACTGGGAGGGCTGCTGTGTGACAGGGGGAGGACAGGTCAGGGAACCCACTCTCCACGAGGCCCTCTCCAACATCATGGGAGCCTACCATCATTCCCAGGAGATGATGGCAACAGTACTGGCCAAGTTTCAGGAGACCCAGAGGCAGCAGGAGGAACAGTATTTGGGCTTCAGGGAGGAACTCAGATCCATCAACTCCACCCTGGGCACCATCGTAAGGGTGCTGAAGGAAGTCTTCAACACCAGGAGGGGCACTGTGGCACAACAAGGGTCCCCTGACACTAGCCTGGACGATGAACAGCCCAACACCCCTCTGCCGGTGCTAGTGGACAGGAGGCACCGCCACAGGACCACCACACCAGCACCCCACCCCCTGCAGAGGGAGAACCACCCCACAAACGGTCCCTGAGATCCATGACAAAGACAGAGAACGATGCCAAGACCCCAGCCAAGAAATGAGACCGCCGTGATTGTCATCCTTTTGTCCCACCTTGTCACCCTGTCCATCCTTAAACTGCTCCAGCTCCACTTCCTATGCCCCTTTGGACAATGCACCTGTGAGACTAATATACTGGACTCTGTCATGGACATTCCTCCACCATCATCCCTCACCATTTTACAACCCCCTCCACTATTTAGCACTTAAATAAACACCCTTAAAGCACAAAACAATCTGGAGTCTGTCTGTGATTTTGAATTGGTGTATTAGAAATTAGAGTGTCAAAATGCTCTTTCAATTGTAATGTCAACATACCTATGTCACACAGCTCTAGTCCATGAGCATGTTTGTATTCTTACCTGTGTCTCACTGGAAGTATTGCAGGAACACCGAGTTCCTGTTGTCGATGTCCTCTTCTTCTGCTTCCTCGTCTTCACCTTCCACAGGCTCCACAGCTGCCACAACACCTCAATCTGGACCATCCTCCTGCAGAAAAGGCACCTGTCGTCGCAAAGCTAAGTTGTGAAGCATACAGCAGGCCACGATGATCTGGCACACCTTTTTTGGTGAGTAAAATAGGGATCCACCTGTCGTATGGAGGAACCTGAACCTGGCCTTCAGGAGGCCGAAGGTCCGCTCTATAATCCTCCGAGTTCGCCCATGGGCCTCATTGCAGTGTTCCTCTGCCCTTGTCCTGGGATTCCTCACTGGGGTCAGTAGCCATGACAGGTTGGGGTAACCAGAGTCACCTGCAAATATGGAGGGACAACTGTTAGACACACACTAACCTGTAGGGATATCCCCAGACCCAGACAACCATTCCCACTGACTTGATTCCAGGTGCTCACCTAATAGCTACACACAGTGCCTCTGGAGATGACCCATCACATAAGGGATGCTACTATTCCTCAGGATGTAAGCGTCATGCACTGAGCCAGGGAATTTGGCATTAACATGGGAGATGTACTGGTCGGCCAAACACACCATCTGCACATTCATCGAATGATAACTCTTCCGGTTTCTGTACACCTGTTCACTCCTGCAGGGGGGGGTACCATAGCCACATGTGTCCCATCAATGGCACCTATGATGTTTGGGATATGTCCCAGGGCATAGAAATCACCTTTCACTGTAGGCAAATCCTCCACCTGAGGGAAAACGATTTAGCTCTGCATGTGTTTCAGCAGGGCAGACAACACTCTAGACAACACGTTGGAAAACATAGGCTGGGACATCCCTGATGCTATGGCCACTGTTGTTTGAAATGAGCCACTTGCAAGAAAATGGAGTACTGACAGCACCTGCACTAGAGGGGGGATTCCTGTGGGATGGCGGATAGCTGACATCAGGTCAGGCTCCAACTGGGCACACAGTTCCAGGATTGTGGCATGATCAAGCCTGTAGGTGATGATCACATGTCTTTTCTCCATTGTCGACAGGTCCACCAGCGGTCTGTACACCGGAGGATGCCGCCATCTCCTCACATGTCCCAGCAGACGGTGCCTATGGACAACAGCGAACACAGAGTCAACCAACTCGGAGGTACGTACACACAGCTTACACAGAACACGATTAATAATCCGGAATTTGCATGTATGAGTGTTGAGGCAAGGCCTAGGTATGTGTGACGCGGTTAAAAATTAAGCCATGTGGGCCCCTGAAAAGGTGGCTGCCTGACCTGTAAAGTGGGACAATGGGATGTGAGGTAACTGCGCTGGCGTTGTGCACCGTCGCGGTAGGCGGTCGAAGACCGCAGCGCAATTCTGCATTGGTTAACATTGGACCTTATGGGTCCCAGGAGCCAATGACGATGTACGCCGGCGGTGATGGTACGCACCGCCGCGGACGTGACCACCATTTTCTATCTGTTCAATCACTCGATAACTGAACTTTGAGGACCTACACTGCAAGTGCTGCTGTGACCTCAGTCTGGAAGAGACAATGGCTCGTGCGTCTGGGGAAAGGGCCCCTGCCTTCACATCGGAGGAGTTGGAGAAACTCGTGGATGGGGTCGTCCCCCAGTACACGCTACTCTACGCTCCTCCAGACAAACAGGTTAGTACACTGGGAGCATGCTGTATGGGCTATGCCTGTGTGGAGTGGGGTGGATGAAAGATGGGGGGTGGATTGAGGCGTGTATGAAACGACGGTGAGTGCATGTGCAACATGGCAAGGGTAGGGATGGGGGCCAATGACTGTGACGGTGCAGTTGGTAATAACTTTTCTTTTTCCCCTGTACAATTCCTGTAGGTCAGCGCCCACCAGAAGAAGGATGTTTGGCGTGCCATCGCCAAGGACGTCCGGACCCTGTGGGTCTATCACAGACGGAGCACCCACTGCCATAAGAGAAGGGAGGACATTCGCCGCTGGAGCAAGAAGACGGCAGAGGCCCAGCTGGGGATGGCCTCCCAAAGTGGGAGGGGTGCCCGTCGCACCATGACCCCCCTGATGTTCAGGATCCTGGCGGTGGCGTACCCGGAGTTGGATGGGCGCTTGAGGGCATCACAGCAGCCACAAGGGGTGAGTACACTCCCATTCAGCTGATTCAGCGCGCCGTGGAGTTGTCTGGGTTGGGGAGGTGGGCTGTGGGTTTCCCTAGGCCAGGGCGATTGTGCTAGTTAGGTCCCCGTCTTCTGGCAGACCCTGTGGCACCCCACCCCACCTGTGTACAGTGCCAAATACACCTAGTCAGGCTCCTGTGACATCCATGTGTGCAGATGTCGGCCCTAGCCTTGTAGGCCATGTCCCAGGGATTGAACAGTGGACCCCAAGTGCGCGGCGTAGTGCAGGGGGCTTCTGTGTCTGTCGTGTACGCCAACGGTAGCGGTAATGCATGCACTCAACATGTCTTTCTTCTGTGGTCCCCCCCTTTTTGTGGTCTCCCTGTTCTTGTGTGTATTAGCATCATCAGGCGGAGGAGCAGTGGCACCGGAGCAGGAGGGAGCTGCATCCCACATGGCCCTGGAGGGCGAGACTACGGATTCGGAATTCACCAGTGGGACAGAGGGCGAGGGGAGCTCCACGGCGGGGACCGGAGCTGAGACCAGTGATATGGACTCGTCCTCTGATGGGAGCTCCCTTGTGGGGGCGGCCACATATGTGCCCCCTGCATCTACAGGTACAGCCGCCACCCCCCCTACCAGCAACGCCCTTCCAGCAGACCCTCAGCCTTTGCCCCGTGCCCGCTCACCCAGGAGGGTGGGCATCACCTTTGCCCTAGGCACCTCAGGCTCTGCCCCATTCACCCCTGCTGCCCTCAGTGAGGAGGCCATTAACCTCCTCAGGTCCCTCACTGTTGGGCAGTCTGCCATTTTGAATGCCATCCAGGGTGTAGAGAGGCATTTGCAACAAACAAATGCATTCTTGGAGGGCATTCATTCTGGTCAGGCAGCCCTTCAGCGAGATTTTCAGACTCTGGCCTCAGCACTGATTGCAGCATTTATCCCTGTCTCTAGCCTCCCCTCCAACTACCTCCACCCAGACCCACACCCCTGTACGTCAGCCTACCCCAAGCACACCATCAGACCAGCATACACACACGTCAACACACAAGGGAAGCTCTGGCAAACATAAGCACCATACATCCCACAGGCACTCACGCAAGCATCACACACATGCAGACACACCAACATCCACTACCTCCACTGTGTCCCCATCCTCCTCGTCTCCCTCCTCCCTCCCAGTCTTGTCTCCACTCACACCTGCATGCACTACATCTACAGCCACTACTTCCATCACTAGCACACACACCACCACACCCCGCTGACGTGCAGTCACCACCCCCACTACCATTCACACGTCCCCTGTGTCCTCTCCCAGTGTGTCTGTGATGCCCCCACCCAAGATACACAAACGCAGGCACACACCCACCAAACAGCCATCCCCCTCACAACAGACTCCAGCGCATGCACCTTCACCCAAATTCACCTAACGAACACCTCCTACAACCACAACCTCTTCCTCCACTCCCAAACCCCCTCCAGCTACCCGTCCCAGTGTTCCCAAGAAACTTTTCCTGTCCACCCTTGACCTCTTTCCCTCACCTCCCCCACCCCGTCAGTCTCCTACGGCCCGACTCTCCAGGTCCCAACCTAGCACCTCAGCCACAACAGCTCCGGGACCAGTGGTGCCAGTAGTCACCGGATTCAGGAGTGCACCAGGCAGCAGGGCAGCCAGTGTGGCAAGGAGCCACAGCACGGACATTCCCCCACCTGTCAAGCATCAAAAGTTGGCCAGTGCCCGGCGGGAGAGGGGGAAGACTCGAGCCACCAAAGCCGCTCCCAGGGGTACAGGTGGGAGTGTGGATTCAGCTGCGACAACTTCCAAGGTGGGGAAGGGGCACAAGAAACTCAGCAAGTCTGGGAAGAGCAGCGCGGCGGAGAAGACCGCCATCATCTCCGCTGCCCAGGATGCCACTGCCATCATCCCTGCTGGGCCAGACAGGACTGCCAGTACCAGCCCCGCTGGGCCAGAAAGGACCGCCAGCACCAGCCCCACAGGGCAAGAAAGGACCGCCAGCACCAGCCCCGCAGGGCCAGAAAGGACTGCCAGCACCAGCCCCGCAAGGCCAGAAAGGACCGCCAGCACCAGCCCTGCAGGGCCAGAAAAGACCGCCAGCACCAACCCCGCTGGGCCAGAAAGGACTGCCAGCACCAGCCCCGCAGGGCCAGACAGGACCGCCAGCAGCTGAGTCGCTGCCAAGGACCCCGCCGTACAAGCACCGCTGGACAGGACACCGCCACCACAAGCACTGCTGAACAGGACACCGTCGCCCCAAGCACCGCTGGCCCATGAGCACCAAGGGCACTAATGCTACTGTGTTCGCCACCAGCAGGACGAAGCACTCTGGGCACAAAGCCGCCCCCAGAACCAGTGGAGAAAGGCATCCACTACTTCTGTCCTTGGCAGGATAAAGCACTCTGGGCACAAAGCCCCCTCCAGAACCAGTGGAGAAAGGCATCCACTACCTCTGTCCTTGGCACAATGAAGCACTCTGGGCACAAAGACCGCTCCAGAACCAGTGGAGAAAGGCATACACTACCTCTGTCCTTTGCAGGATGAAGCACTCTGGGCACATAGCCCCCTCCAGAACCAGTAGAGATTCACATCCACTACCTCTGTCCTCGGCAGGATGAAGCACTCTGGGCACAAAGCCCCCTCCAGAACCAGTGGAGAAAGGCATCCACTACCTCTGTCCTTAGCAGGATGAAGCACCCTGGGCACAAAGCCCCCTCCAAAACCAGTGGAGAAAGGCATCCACTACCTCTGTCCTTGGCAGGATGAAGCACTCTGGGCACAAAGCCCCCTCCAGAACCAGTGGAGATTGACATCCACTACCTCTGTCCTTGGCAGGATGAAGCACTCTGGGCACAAAGCCCCCTCCAGAACCAGTGAGACTGTTATCCACTTGAGAGACTGTGGCTTTGCACCCCCCAGGATTGAACAGTGGGCAAACCACCCACTGTAGAGACTTGAGAGACTGTGGCTTTGAACTCCCCAGGATTGAACAGTGGGCAAACCACCCACTGCAGAGACTTGAGAGACTGTGGCTTTGCACTCCCCAGGATTGAACAGTGGGCAAACCACCCACTGCAGAGACTTGAGAGACTGTGGCTTTGCACTCCCCAGGATTGCACAGTGGGCATGTGGCCCCCTCGTGGATTTGGCGTCGTACACTCAACCGGCTGAGGTGCCCCCCCTTTCCCTTCCCCCTGAGGTACCTGTTTTATTGCTATCTGATGCCCCTGCAGTGTTCTCTCCGTCATGTTCGGGTAATGAGTGTGGGCCTCGTCCATGCCATGTAGGCCCTGTGTTCCACGGACTTCAATGGAGCAATACCTGGACTACTATTCTTGGTGTATATATTTGTTAATAGTGTATATATATTTTTGCATACTGGATTTTAATATATTACAATGGTTACACTAATTTCCTTTAGTCTTTGCATTCTTCCAGGGGGTTTGGGGGGGTGTAACTGTAATGCATCATGCTGTATTAGTGTGTGTGTTGTAGGCGGTGAGGGTGGGGGTGGGGGGTTGCGTGTTGCGTGTGTGTGTCCCTGTTTTTTCCCTCCTCCCTCCCCAGTGTCGTAGGTGCAGTACTCACCGTGGTCTTCGCCGCCGGCGTTCGTGCTCCTGGTAGAGGAGCAAGAAGATAAGGGCAGGGAAAATGTGGAGCTCTGGTTCCATGGCGTCCTGGTTCCTCATGGGGTGTGTAGAGGTGAGCGTTTTCCCTTCGAAGTCCTGTTTCCACTGTGTTTTTGTTCGCGGTGAATCCGCCCCGCGAAAGGTGGCAGATTGGTAGGTTATGATACTGTGGGCGGTACATTGTCCTCTGCCTGTCTGTTGGCGGTGACCGCCATGCTGTTTGTTTGTACCGCCATGGCGGTCGGAGTGTTAAAGTGGCTGTCTTTGTTGGCGGTTTCCGCCACGGTCGTAATTCCATTTTTTTTCCGCCGGCCTGTTGCCGGTGTTACCGCCGCATTAACACCATCCACAATGGTTGGGCATTTTCTTCCTTAAACCATTTCTGTGACTCTGCCTGTTTGTGGATTCATTGTCTGGGTCAGTTTGACAGTTGAGCAAGTTGCACCTCTCACTAGACAGTGACACAAAGGGATCTAGGGTGTAGTCTGCATTACCTGATGAGCCATCTGTGCTAGAAGGGAGGGGAGGAGTAGTCACTCACCCCTGGAAGGGCTGTGCCTGCCCTCACACAATGCAGTCTCCAACCCCCTGGTGTGTGTCTGGGGCCTGTCCTGGGCAAGGCAGGATTTCACAATCAAGAGAGGCTTTCCTTTGAAGTAGGCCACTTCAAAGGGCAAAATGGGCATATGAAGGGCACCCAAAACCACAGACTTGAGAACACTTCTGGAAATCAAGAGGAACCTCTGCCTGGAGAGAGCTGAAGAGCAGAGGAAGAAGAGCTGCCCTGCCCGTGACTGTGCTTTGTGGAGCTCTCCTGCAGTTTCAGCTTCTGCCTGGGCTAGCGGACAAAGACGGGACTTTGTGTGCCTTCCATCTTGTGAAGAACTATCCAAGGGATTGATTTGGAGCTTGCCTCCTGTTGTTTGAAGTCTCAGGGACAGCAAAGACTTCTCTCTGCCAGCACCTGGAGCCTCTGCTGAGACTCCTACTCTGCCAAGTGGTGCCCATCCAGTTCCAGGGACCCTGAGAAGAGAAGCTGGCAGCCCAAGGGTGAGAAATCCATGCACAGACCACCGTACGGGGAAAAGATCAACACAACTCCAGTCCGTGGCTGAAAAATCGATGCGCTGCCTGCTTCGGTGCTGGAAATCGATGCTCGCCTGCAGTGCGACTGGAAGATCGATACACGCGGCTGGAGAAACGACGCCCAGAATCGCTGATGGAGGTTGGTGAGATCACAACCTGTGCTGCGTGATTTTCAGATCATCCTGCGACTGAATTTCTGACCCAAACACCGCTGGGTGTGTAAAAACAATGCAAGGCCTGCCCGGACCCAAGAGTGCTGACAGGATCGACACATAACTCTCCTGCGGAGAGAAGAAAGGACGCACGACGACCCGACTAAAGGAGAAACGACCCAAAGTCTCGCTCGTGAGTGAAATCAATGCATCACAAGCCCTTTTTGATGCACACTCGCCCGTGCGGGTTATTTTTGATGCACCCAAGGTACATTTTCATGCTAACAGCATTCGCGTTGTGTTTAAAATTACATGAAGACTCTTTCGCATGTTCAGAGATAACTTGACTTGTGTATTGTGGATTTTTGTTGTTGTGGTCTTGTTTTGTTTAGATAAATATTCTCTATTGCTCTAAACCTGTGTTGTATGTTTTGTAGTGTTTTCATTAAGTAACTGTGTGTGTTGGTACAAATATTTTACACCTAGTACTCTGAAGTTAAGCCTACTGCTCGTGCCAAGCTAAAAAGGGGGTTAGCTGGGGGTGATTCTCTTTTACCCTGACTAGAGTGAGGGTCCTTGTTTGGACAGGGGTTAACCTGACTACCAACCAAAGACCCCATTTCTAGCAACATCTAATTGAGTGAAATTAACATAAATACCACAAAGTAAACAGTGAATGGTTGAGTAATAGTGGATGAAATCATCAGGGTAGCTGCTACACCATTTGCAAACACAAGTCCAGTGTCCTTGTACCATAAGAAACTGGAGGTAGGTTTCAGAACAGTCAGCAGGGTGTATCTGTGCCACACAAGGGGAATCAATCAGTAGAGGTTCACTTCCTGGCGGTGAATTTGGTCTTGGCATCTGCTCCTCCAGGATGTTTGAGGGGATGTTCACATTTGCAGGGGGTTCTCCATCTACAGAGGGTGGGGTATCTGAGGCATATCCTCCTCTAGCACAGCCTCCATTCCACTAGCTGCCACAGATGTAGAAGGGTCTGATGTTTAGTTCCTAGTGGAAGAGGCCAGATCTTGGGTACAAAACGTACTTGGGTGGTATTCATGTCTCTCAGTACCCCAGCAATGAAAGCCATGTAGACATTCTGGGCATGCCACTGCTGCATGATTTCATGGTGGTTGTCCCTCTGCAGCTGTCTGATCTCTCCCATCATGTTGAGTACCTGGCCCATCATGCCTTGGGATTGTTTGTAAGCTCCTAAGACTTGGGAGATGGTTTTCTGGCCAGTTGTGTCCCTTGGAGCCTCCATCCTCTGGCCCAACCATTCCTCCCACGTACCCTACCCCCATGTGCCTGTTTGCCAACTCCCACTGGAGGAATGGTCCATCATTGTCTGGGTTTACCACAGGAGACTCAGGTACCTGCACGGGGGGCATATGATGGAAGACACTGGCCTTGGGACACAGGTTTGGGGGTGAATGGTTGCCTGTGATATACATGCAACAGGGCTGGGATGAGTGGATGTGGGCATGGACAATATTGGTGTAGTGACTTACCAGCCTCCACTCCCCCAGGTATATCTGTCAGGCCCTAAGGATGCAGGATGTCCAAGACCTTAACCTCCCATGATTTGAATTGTGGAGGAGGAGGAGGTCCACTGCCTGTTTTGTGGACCGCCAGCTGGTGCCTGCCAGCCACGGAACATACCTTCCCCCTTAGGTCGTTCCACCTCTTTCTGATGTTCTCCCTTATGCATGGGTAGCTGCCAACAGAATTCACCCTGTCAACTATCCTTTGTCACAACTCCTGGCTATTGATGTTTGCTGGACCTGTGCTCCAAAAGGTATACCTCTACTGTGATCACAATGACCTTCAACTCATCATCAGTGAAATGTAAATGTTTTTGTGGGGACATGGTAGTGGTAGACAAGACAGTGAGGTAGGGAAAACTGTGGGGAAAACAGAATAGGTGATAAGGTGTGGGTGATGTGAGCGGGTGACGGTTGGTGTGTATTGTGTGAGGTACTAAATTGTGTGTTGTGTGTGTTGCACAGGTGTGCGATGAATGCTTGGTGAAATGTCTAGAGGTGCCTATTGAGCGCTTTGGTAAAAAAAAGAAATGTTGCTTTCTCTGGCTGTGTGTCACATTGTGGTTGCAAGGATTATAGGGTGTGAAGGGGCGTATTGTATAGTGCAGTTTGTAGGTGTGTCAGTTGTGTGGATGTGTGTCAGCTGCGGGCTTTTCCAATGTGGTGTGGTGTTTAAATGATGTGATTGCCGACCGCCGCAGTTCGCACTGCCAATGGTTTTCCCTCATGGTTGAACCACTCTTGTGATTTGTGGATTGTAATATGATGGAAGATTTTTGGGCTGGCTGGTGGTACTTATGGTGGGACCGCCTCTTTCCTGCCCCGCAGTATCCTGGCAGTTTTGGTAATTTGGCTGGATTTTGCTAGACCTGGCTGTATGACTCTTAATACAGCGGTCGGATCACTTTCAACATGGCAGTCTTTTGGCAGCTGCCTCTGAAGTGGTTTGCAAAAAGACCGCCAAGCTCGTAATGAGGCCCTTTATTTTTTTTAATTAAGTTCCCACTGTTAGCCTATGGAGCCCTTTGACTATTATGGGGAAAAACTATGTTGGCTGTTTTTCTCTCACCAGGGCTTATAAAACATCTTTTAGAAAGTCTCTGCTTATATTTACACGGCACCCAACCATTTCAGCACCTAGGGCAGATCTTAGGGGTGACTTATCTGTAAAAATAAGGTAGTTTAAGACTTTGGAAGTAATTTTTATTCCAAAGTCAACTTTGGGGTTAATTTTACCTTACAAACAGTCAGCAAGGCAGGCCTGCTTTTACAATGACACTGGACTCCACAGCAGTGCACCTATGGGTGCACTAACTATCCTAGTATTCCAAAACCTACATGCCCTACCTTGTACGAGGGACTTTTAGGTAGGTTGTAAGAACCAATTATAATTAGGCCTAAGTTGCACATATCATTTTAAACAGAGCACTGGCCCTGGGACTAGTTAGCAGTGCCCAGGGCACAGTCAGATGTTGAAAACCTAAGTATCAGCTAAAAAAAGGGACACAAAGTGAGGGGGGGCTTCTGAAATAGGCCCAATTTTCTTACACCTGTGTTTTGCTTTGTGTTTTTAAGTGGCTTTGGTGTATTGTGTGAGTATGTTTTTGGTGTGTGCTACTTTTTTTGGTGTAGTGATGCAGTATTTTTTGTGAGTTTGTACCATTTTGTTTTTGTAATGTTTTATTGCATTGTCTTTCTGTTTTAACTGCTCTGTTGAGTTGTTTTGCCCCTGATTTTTTGTTGTGTTGTTGTTTTGGGTTGGGTTGTATGGTGTGCCATAATTATCTTTAATATTTCAACAAACGCTCAGACATTGTTTGCTGAAAACAGCCCATTCCTGTAACATTCCAGTGACAGATAACCATGTATGCATGTCTAGGGTGGTATCATGATCAGGTCCAGCTATTTAGTTAGTCAGGACACGGCTCCAAAATGTTAGCAGAAACTATCCCATAAATGAGTCTTTCCATTGTTTCTTTCGGGTAATATGGATTTTGTTTCATGTTTAAAATAAAACATAATACATGACTAATAATGGAGAGTGACAGTATTACCTTTCCGTGGCCTGGATATATAAAGACTGGAATACCAAGAAAATGTATTAAATGTCTCAGTTTATGAAAAAGGTTATTGTGCATGCGGGCACAAGTAAAAAAATCCTAGGTAATATTATTCTTTCCTTCTTATCTTTTGGGTGATTGACCATGTTTATTACTATTGGAAAGTGGATTATTGGTAAGGCCAGGTAAGTACCTACACTTAGCAATAGGCCACTAACCCCCATTTGGTCCAGTTAGGTCTCAATAAAGTAACCCCACTTCAACCCTTGGTAGCTTGGCAACGAGTAACAAGCCTTAACTTAGGAGACAAAGCATGTAAAGCATTCAAATATCACGAAACAGTTATTAAATAAAACACCGACTGGTGCACCCGACTCACAACAGCATTGTCATCGGCTGTATTGCGAGCCGGCGACAATGCTGTGCGTTTCCCTCTGGGCCAGTGGGCAGAAACTGTTTTTCCACTCGCTGACCCAGCAGGACACTCATAATAGGAGGGCCAGCGGGAAGGTGACTGTACTGGCATTCTCCTGAATGCAGGAGTTTGGCGAGCAGACTTTTCCACCTGCCAAACTCATAATGAGGTCCTAAGTGTTTTTTGGCCCCGAGAGACTAAAAGCTGTAAAGCACACAATGTTCATGGAGGAATCATTTGCATACAAATATTTCAGCGACATTAAATACTATTAATGTTGTAATTAATCATAAATCAAATTCAATAAATAAATAAATCTTCAAACAGCATGTAATTATTTCCTGGAAAATGAAGAATTTTTACATAGTCACTAATGATATGTTCATCATTATCGAAAAGCAACAAAGTGAATTTGTAGTGTTTTTATTCTTACGCTCTGGCGACCACTCTAGTCCACAATCCCTTAACATCCAAGAGATAAAAGGAGAGCACCTCCTGACTCTCCAACCACAAAAGGTTTGAGTCCTGTATGCAGTCTTTCAAACAATCAGAAATCACTCCTAATGGACTGCAGTAGCTCATATGAGAAATTGCGTCATGGAAAGTATAAGCTCGATGTTTTGATCACCCAAGGCTCAAACTGTCAGTGAGACCATCCTCAGGACAATGTGTCAAAGTAGGTTAAATCACAATAATTGTTGCTTTCAACATCAACTTCCTAGAAAAGCACTGCTTAATCCTTTTCATCTGGCACATCCAACGCTAGTCACTTAGGGCCAGATGTAGGAAACACTTTGCGAGTCGCAAACGGCAAATTTTGCCGTTTGCGACTCGCAAATGCGTGTTTCCTAAGCAGAAATGCATTTTGCGAGTCGGGACCGACTCGCAAAATGCATTTCCGAATCGCAAATAGGAAGGGGTGTTCCCTTCCTATTTGCGAGTCGCAGTGGTATGCAACTCCATTTGCGACCGCGTACTCGGTCGCAAATGGAGTCGCAGTTACCATCCACTTCAAGTGGATGGTAACCCACTCGCAAATTGGAAGGGGTCCCCATGGGACCCCTTCCAGTTTGAGACTGGACCCCAGAATATTTTTTCAGGGCAGGGAGTGGTCCTTTGGACCACTCCCTGCCCTGAAAAAACCGAAACAAAAGGTTTCGTTTTTTTTTTCAATGCAGCTCGTTTTCCCTTAGGGAAAACGGGCTACATTTAAAAAAAAAAAAAAATGCTTTATTGAAAAGCAGGTCGCTAACATGGAGGCCTGCTGACTACAGCAGGCCTCCATGTTAGCGAGTGCCTATACTCGCAATGGGGCCGCAATTTGCGACCCACCTCATGAATATTCATGAGGTGGGTCATTGCGACCCCATTGCGATTCGCAGTCGGTGTCTGAGACACCGTACTGCATAGCAATTTGCGACTTGCAAATTGCGAGTCGCAGGGACTCGCAATTTGCAAGTCGCAAATTGCTATCTTCCTACATCTGGCCCTTACTCCAGTATAAAGAAAAAATGATGTAACTTCATCACAGATAAGTAAACTCCACCTGGGCTTGAATCAATCATAAATTTCTATGATTGATTCAAGTCCACTTTGACACATTGTCCTGAGCTTCTACCTGAAGCAAACAGGGAGTCCCTTCTTGAGCCAGTCGAAGCCAGGCAAAGTCCCTTTTGAGGTGAAGCCCAAGTGTGTCGCTGGTGCAGTCCTTGAGTGCAGTGTCCAGGTGAGGTTAGACATCCAGCAGGGCAGTCCTTCTTATTTTTGTCTTGCTCATGGTAGGGATCTCAGGAGTGGGTGCAGCTCTGTCATATTTATCCTTGTTCCTGGGGTGAAAACCAAGGGGGTCCAACTGTCAATTCACATGCAGGCCACCACTCTCTCAGATGACCACTTACTGAGAAGTATGGCAAAAACCAATCCTGTGGAGCAACATTCTTCAAAAATCCAAAATGGCAGAAATTCAATTTTGGATGTTAGGTCTGGATGAGTCCACCCACTGGTGTGGCTAAAATTCCTTAACACACTCCTTTCCTGCCCTCTTCTAATCTAATCAATAGGCACCTGGTTGTCTGGGTTTGCAGGAAAGGGGGGGGGGGGAAGTCCTGAACTGCAAAAAATGTCCTTCCCTCCTTTAAAGATCAGTTTGGCTGCTCTACACCCATCCTGCTTCACCAGCTGCTGAGGTAGATCTCCTCCCCAAGGCACTTCTTCTATGTTCAGCCCAGGCCACTTCACACCTCATCAAGGCAGCCTGGCCAGGATGCCAGATGCTGCCAATTAGAGAAAGGCACTACAAAGCTGAATGTGGAAACTTTAAGGTAGAGTTATAAAACTCTTTCCCTGAATTAGTTATATTAAATTCTGCAATGTCAAGTTGTTGGATTTATTACAACACTCAATTTGATACCAAGCTTGAACTGGGTAGCTCCTTTTGAGACTTTACTAATTAAAAATAAAGTCTCCCCATTTTAACCTATAGACCCCATTCACTACTATGAGGGAAAACAAATGTGTCTATTTTCTCACACCAGGGCTTATAAAACATCTTTTATAAGGTCCCTGCTTATAGTTACACTGCACCCAACCCTGGGGGCACCTAGGGCTCCCCTTAGGGGTGACTTCTATGTACAAAGAAGGGAGTTTAAGACTTTGGAAGTATTTTTAATTCCAAAGTCGAATGTAAAGGTAACTTTAATTTAAAAGCAGTCAGCAAGGCAGGCCTGCCTTTAAAATGGCACTGGGTAACTCAGCAGTGCACCAATGGGTGCACTATCTATGCTGGGGTCCCTAAACATATGTGCCCTACCATATACTATGGATTTATAGTGAAGTTGATCCTGTCAACTATAATTATCCTAATTTTCACATCCACTTGAAACAGAACACTGGCCCTGGGACTGGCTAGCAGTACCCAGGGCACAGCCAAGAGTCCGTAACCACCAGTATCTGCCCAAAATGTTTGCGGATGACCAGGGCAAAAAGGAGGACTTTCCTAGAATTATTGATATGTAGAGTTTTTAAGCACTTGGCATCACATCTAGGACGTTCTGAGCATTGATATAATTTGAGGTCACTAGGGGTAGCACGCAGCCCTCCTGACTTTCCCTTGTGACCCCTGGCTCAGAGATAGCAGGTTCAGCCCTAGGGAAGGGGTGAAAATTATTTTCAACAAAAACAGAAATGTCCTCTCCCTGGTCCAACCTATAAACCTCACAGCAGTGGCCTCATAGGCTGTTGAAAGCTACGAATGTTGCATTAAGTGGGAACTGGCAGATGTTGTCATTCCCACATATGTACAATGCCTCCAATTTGTTGCTAAGTGACAGGGTAGGAAAAAGTAGTGAGAATATTTCCTCCCTCTGTGATGACACCAGGATGTGACAGCAGGAGGCAAAGGGTGTCACTCCTGCAGCACACATAGAAAGACACATAGAAAGAGGAAAATGCCTCTTGGGATTGCTTTTGCACAGAAAGGTGCCCCTTCCTGCACAAAGAGGGTGCCTGCTTTGGTGCTAGACAAAATATTGTGTGCTAGCACAGGGGGGAGGACAGGAATGCACTATATTTCGTAAATATGGTGCATTCCTGCCTTTTCACGTTGGTGTAGGACAGTGCGCAAGAAAACTTGCATCACTGCCCTATGCTAAATCTCCTTGAATAAGGGCCAAAATGTACTTTATTCCTTTCAAATCTTGGAATACATGCTATATTTTGGACTCAATAAATTCTTACCTCTCTGGATTCAGATTTTATCAGGTGTGATAAATATCTGACCAAGTGTAGGGCCACAGAGTGAGAGGACCCCAATGGATCAGGGTATACTTTGGTAGACAGTTGATAAAGCAACAGTCAACCAAGACTGAGAGCCTGTTGTGGTGAGCTGATCCTGTGTGGTGCTCTGCCTTCCTGCCCCGAGTGTTTCCTGTGCTGGAGAAGGTCAGTCACAAGCGTCAGGGCACATTGCCTAATTTGTAATAGAGTAATTGTCAGGGCCCAAAACTTTACTCAGAAGCCCGTGAAAGTCATTATCGAGGGTCAGGGTGCTCAATACCAAGGCTGTAAAGAATAGATTCTTCCTCATGCATGTTCAATCTGCCCCAGACACTCCTTTTTAATCTTACTCTTGCAAGCTATTTTTCAGCCCTTCTTTCTCACTTTTTCACTGTTTTCCGTCTTTATCGTCCTATTTTTTTCAACATTTGTGTTTTTGTCTACCTTGCTCTGGATCAAAGTCTGTTGGCACAATAATGAGTGCTGATCACCAAAAAAAGAGTGCCACGGTTTCCCACTTACAGGCACCATCTCAAATTAAGCATTAGCAGGGCATAATTACACAGAGCCCTGTTTTGACTGTTTATTAAGGACTCCATCATTGTTTAAAGAAAGACCTATTTGCTTTAGAATATGTCGCACATCATTCTCATACAGTGCATTTTAATCTAATCTTTTAATCTATAAGAAAAATCAATGAAATTAAGCGTGCTTCCATTGCACACTTATGCAATTCCGATTCCTATGACACTATATGACATAATTTCCAAAGTAAAACCAAAAAACGATTGGAAAAACACACACACACATACTCTGTTACACTAACAAACCATAAGTCATTATATTGTGTATTGTGATGGAACTACAAACTACTCTGCCAATTCAGTGGTTTGGCTTCTGAATATTCCTTAAATTGGTAACCACGGAGCTTATTATGTCAGTTACATTTCTCACCCACTTTGAATGCCAACCCTAATTGTCTGCAGCAACCTGTTATTACTGTGCCTTTAACATGATAGACACAAATAGGGTGCGTTAAGCCACTACTATTTGGTGTAAGAGGCATTACAAAGTGTTTAATTAAGTAAGCCTCACTTCATCACAAAACATTTGAATGCTAAACGAGTTCTTGTGAAGCGCGACACTTGACATATTCTGTAGAAAAATAATTACAAGCAGGAGTTGCTGGTACACTGAGCCTCCGAAGATTTCATTTCAGGGCCTTTCTCATTCATCACAAAACTCAAATTAAAAGCCTTTTGAACCAGAGTAATGTGAGAACTCCCACATTCCTGCCGAATTACTCATCGTGTTTTTTCAATAATAGTCTGGGCCTTTAAAGAGACACTACTAGAATGAGATATGATATTTGATCAGCCCGACCAACCGTTCAAAACGAACACACACAACCGCTCACAAAGAGCATGTCATGGCTGCTACTGACATCATCTGTTGAATGAATAGAAGTAAGTATATAAGGTATTTAGATAAAGTAAAACCCTACCAGACAGTAAACTGATACTGCTATGAAAAAGGCCTGAAAGAAAGCAAGGCACTTCGCTGATAATGTTGCAGCCTTAGTGGAATCTGAAATTCGCTTAATGAATCCCTGAGTGTAGGCTAAAGCATTTAATGCACATATTTTAATTGTAACTGGTTTTCAGTAAGGGGGAATTAGGTCAGTTCAAAGTTTGGAGCACTGTATAATGTTGACTAGAACAGAGGTCTAGTAGGGAATATTTAATAATGCGTACCACCAAATATATGAACACCCTTTAAGGAATGCTGACATTGGCTCAGCCAAGCAGAGTGCTTAGTCTTGTTAGCGCATCTGACTTTGATAAGTAAACTTACAAGGGGACGTGAATAGGTGGATGAACCTTTTGATTTGCAATTAAGATGATCTCTTCATAACTCCAGTACAGGCAGATCAATAATCAATCAGTAACATCAATAATCAATGACATTAATAATCAACAGAAGTCAGAAATTGTCACACACCATGACCTTTCAGCCATGAATACCCAAACCCTTGAATAAAAGTTAGAATGTTTATTTCCCTCTATTAACAATGCTAATGTCACATAAATTAATCTCAAAATCAAATGATAAACATAGAGAAACAACACTGGCTGTCCAAACTTGCGAAAGAAACGCAATCTAATCAAAGCTTAAACTATTACACTTTCTAAGGTTACGGTACAAATTGATAACAAGAATATTAGAAAAAACTATATCACATACATTTAGATTCAGCAAAGAAAAGACATCATTCCCTTATAGCAGACTTTCATTAGTGAGAATCCTTAACTAACACCAGATTAGCATCAGCATGTTGGGATTCATGCAAAACAATTTAGTAACACGAATTTGGAAAACATCTAGCTATGGCTCTATCAAAAAAGTGCAGCTGGTACCTAGAAAGAAAAAGCAAATAGGCACAACAACCACACAGGTACAATAATACCTCTCCTCAGTTGGGTCGGCAAGCTAGGTTAATCTTCATTATCAGAATATCAGTCGGTCAGCAAGGATTCGGGATTCAGCATCAAAATTCAGAAAAGCAAAGTCTTTAAGCATTAATGTTAAGCATGTCCCTTGTCAAGCCGCCCAAGAAAATATTGACCTTTTAGTGTCAGGGGCCCTTTGGTGTGCCACTGCCTCCCTCATGGTGTTGGCCATGTCTGCCAGTACCCCTGCAATGGTGACCAGGGTGGTGTGGATGTCCCTCAGGTCCTCCCTGATCTCCAGGTACTGTCCCTCCTGCAGCCGCTGGGTCTCCTTCAACTTAGCCAGTATCTGGCCCATCGTCTCCTGGGAATGGTGGTATACTCCCAGGATGTTGGTGAGTGCCTTGTGGGGAGTCAGTTCCGTGGGCCTGTCCTCCCCCGTCACACAGCAGTCCTCTCAGCTTCCCTGTTGTCCTGTGCATCTGTCCCCTGAACCGTGTGCCCACTCCACTGACCCCAGGTCCCTGATCATCCTGTGTTTGTGGGGTTGCCTGAGGTCCCTGTAGTCGTGGACACACTGTTGATTGACGTGTCCCGGGGACGGAGGGATGGGCCCGCTGGGTGCGTGCTGTGCTGGTGTCTCCTAAGGGGAGAGGCTCTGTGGTGGTATGGAACTGTGGCTGGGTAACTGACTGTCTGGAGGTCCCTGATGGGCCAGGTTGGTCATCCAGATCCAGGCGAGCAGAGCTGCTGTCATCACTATGGGCCTCTTCTGGGGGGGGGGGGGGCTGGATGTTGCTGGCACCTCCTCTCTGGTGACGTTGTGTGGGGGACCTGTGGGGATGTAAATGCAGTGTTATTGTTTTTGCATGTGACATCTTGTGCATGGGTGTGTTGGCCTCTATGGCTGTGAGTGCCCTGTCAGCTTTGCCTTGTGTGAGTAGTTATTTTGTAGGCTAGGTGATTCTCTCTAGTGTGCATGCTGTGGTGATGGGTGTCCGTGCAGGGCTGTGAGTGGTGTCAATGCCTTGGTGGTGCATGCAGTGTTGGGTACTGGGATGGGTGGCTTGTGATGGTGGGGTGTATGGGAGGTGGTGGAGTGATGGGGTGAGGGTGGGGGTATGTGATGGCATGCAGGTAGGGGGGTGAAAGTAGCAAAGATTTGACTAACCAGAGTCCAGTCCTCCTGCTACTTCTGCCAGGCCCTCAGGATGCAGTATGGCCAAGACTTGCTCCTCCCATGTTGTTAGTTGTGGGGAGAAGGTGGGGTTCCACCTCCAGTCCTCCGTACAGCTATCTGGTGTCTTGCAACCATGGAACGCACCTTCCTTTGTAGGTCGTTCCACCTCTATCTGATGTCATCCCTTGTTCTTGGGTGCTGTCCCATGGCGTTGACACTGTCCACAATCCTCTGCCATAGCTCCTTCTTCCTTGCAATGGATGTCTGCTGCACCTGTGATCCGAATAGCTGTGGCTCTACCCGGATGATTTCCTCCACCATGACCCTTAGCTCCTCCTCTGAGAACCTGGGGTGTCTTTGTGGTGCCATAGGTGTAGTGTGTGTGATGTGTGAGGGTGTGTGGGGTGATGTCCACCGGTGTGTGCTGTGAGGTGCGTGGATGGTGTATGGGTGATGGTGTTCTGTGGCTCTGGTTCTGTGGGTGCTCTTGGTGTCTCTCTCTCTCAGTTGTCAATTTATTTAAATCATAAAGGGATGTGGGTAATGTGGATGGGTGTTTTATAGTGGTTTGGGTGTGTGGGTGTGGTGTGTGTATGAGTGTCAAATGTGTGTAGTTTGAATTGTCCAATGTTGTGTTGTTTTGTATGTGTATGTGTATGTGTATGTGTATTTTGAGCACGGGGTATGTACCGCCAATGGTTTACTGCGGTTAAATGTCCACCATGGTGATTTGTGGGTCATAATGCTGTGAGTGTAGTTCTGTTGGCGTAACGGTGTGGGTTTTGCTATCGCCAGTTCATCACTGATCTTTGGGCTGGCGGACTTGTGTTTGTGTCCGTATAGTGCTATGTGTGTGTCATAATATGGGTAGCGGTATATCGCGGTCGCGGTATGTTGTCGGCAGTCGGCATGGCAGTAAGCGGGACTTACTGACAATGTCATAATGAGGGCCAAAGTCTTTAAGCATTAAAGTTAAACACATCCCTTGTCAATACCCCAAGAAAATATTGACCTTTCGGCCAGGAAGAAAATGGGCAATTGGCTAAATGGCTGCTTTTTCTCTGTGCAGTCCCATTAAATTAAATTCCCTAAAACTGTTTCCCAAGTCCCTATTGGTGAAGGGATCGCATGTTCACACTTTATCCAACAGAACTAAAACTTAAAATCTATGAATTCTACCACTACTCTGTTCACATGTCACTGATTGGTTTCTCCTGCAATGTCCTCACCATCCGGCTGGTCAGGTAACAATATTGTTGCAGCTTATACTCTAGTGAGTGTCTCCATTATTCTCCTCCTGACAAAGTCAGTCTCACACACATTACACTCATAATGTTACATTCTAGCAAGAACAACATCTTCTAGCAGTTGGTTCTCATGAGACAGACTTTTAGCTACGACCATATTTACACAATACAGTGGAAAATCACAGTTTAACTCTCTAGGACAGCCATTTTATTAAAAGTTAAGAAATACAGCTTGACATGAGGCAAGACCTCCGCTAAGTTAAGGCCTACACTTAATAAAGTTAATACTTGATGCATAACTCATAATATGACAAATACTACATTAGTCAAACATATACTCAACATTTCATATTAATAAACTATTAATAAGTATATTTCGTGAACATTGACGGCTACTCATCGTGATCACATTTCCAAATGTGTGCATTATTTTTCTATGTTATTACATTTTCCACACAAATCCATTACTCAGAATACATAAACACTCATTAATAATTTTTATTAAAATACCTGTGCTAGCAGTCTTCAGCATTCCCTTTTATTGCTTGTTTACATTGTAAATTCAGCGACATTGTGAAGCACTCCTCCTAAGTAGCCACAAATTTGTCAAGGGCTGTTCAGGTAGAATGGACATTCAACAGAAGTTAAACCCTTCAGCAAACCGAGGGGCATAATCCTTAATTACATAAACAATATTGATTATTCCCGATTACTCTGTCAAAACTTTGCCTATGCGCAAACATGACATGTCGGGTATTGGTAGATGAAAGTTAAACAGCAGTTTATTTTCGTAGAAGGATGTGAACAAGAGAAAGATTTCAAGTTTACCATATACGCGATAAATGGAGGCGACAGAGAAGTGCGAGAGGTAAGGTTCTATCATAAAACGCTCATATTAATAAGTGCCGGAGTTTCCACTGGACTACTGATTTTCTTATGCGATGTATAAAGAACTAATTATTGTATTGGCAGTCAGATACTATCTCTGTAAAGCTGTTAGTTGTAGATTCTAAACATGATATAAGCATACCAACAAGGTGTCACAATGTTTGGTCATGCTAATAGAATATACTCGTTATCATCGGAAAGTGCACTAGTGTAGGAAGAAATGGAGGTTATCCAAGCTGTTAGATTCACAGGTCAAATTGTATACTTTGGGATTGGTCATTAATAATACACACCTGTCACTTAGGACTACTCCTGTGGGATTGCAGAGTAAGGCGCGGCAAGAGACATGCGATTAGATTAAAGAGTGCATTTGCATTACTGGGCTCATCACCATTGCAAAATGTGACATTTTCCTCCCCAAAAACATCAATAATGTAGCACTCCATAGTAATGACAAATTGAATCCTAAGCTTGTTCACAGTCATAGAAAAGCTGATTGAATAAATAGTATTTTGTCAGCATCAGCATGCAGACTCTGTGTTAGTAACTATTGAAAACACGTATTGCTGTCAGTATAATTGGGAAGCAAGGTAGAGAACCCCCATCAAAGGCAGTCTTTTTTTAGAAAGCTTTTCAATTAGAGTCCTATAAGCTTTGAAAACCCAAGACTCAAATTCAGGGTTTCTCACAAATTGGCAATGTTAAGGTATTGAAACTGGAATTACTTTGTATAAAACATTATCCCTTTCAAATATTTGCTGAAAGCGGGTTTTATTAAATGCAAATGAACTACGGGTGGGAAGAAAAAGTAAATGTATTCCTCATGCAGTCACTTATTTGCACGGCTAGTGATTTCAAAAGGTTTGTAGCAGGTTTGGAGGTTATTAGCAATTGAATGTAAATGCTGCAAGAGTTAACTGCTCTTAAATATTTTGCTCGCAATTGCTGACACAAGATGAGTTACTTTGTTAAAAATGTCAAATCTAAGACCCTATTTCTTAGATGGTGCACTCTAAAAATGTATTGTACAGTTAATTAAATTCTTTAGAAGTATGCATCTCATAGCATACGTCCAGGACAACAGTTTAAAACAGAGGGGCATATTTACAAGTCCCATGCACCGCCGGTGTGTCACTTTTTGTGATTCACCAATGGCGCATAGTGCAGGCTCATATCTACAAGGCTACAAAAAGCCACTTTGCATGACTTTTCATGGCCTTGTAGATACGGTGTAAGGCAATGCATTCCCAGAGTTACAAGAATATTGTAAAAGTGGGAATGCGTCAAAGCTGTACACCTCCCCAGGGCAGGCGCAACAAGGAGAAATGTCTTTATATCTCCTCCTTTGTTCCTCTTTCTATGTGTCCTGCATTCTGAGCAGAAAATGCTTCCCAGAATTATTTTTGTGCTGGAAGTTGTCCAATCCTTCACAAAAACAATCTTGCTGACAATGCAGACACCCTTACACCATGGTGCAAGGGTGCCTGCATTGGAGTTAGACATCAATTTGTGCACCAGCACAGGGGTAAAAAACAGAAATACACTACCTTGTTGATATCTTGCATTTCTGCCCTTTCCATGTGGGGTAGGGCAGAGCAACAAGTTTACTTCCTACTTGGTTCATCACCAGGGGGCTTGTAAACATGCCTCCGTGTGAACCACTGTTAAAAACACAATAAAATGAACACCCGGGAGCCTGAGGGTGTTATTTGATACCTTAAAAGTGGCAGAAGTGCAAGACAAGTGATTTTTATAAACAGATACTTAGCAGCAAAGCAGGAAAGGTGATTTTTATTAATCAGATGCTTAGCAGCAGGTTAGATGAAGGAGCGAAAACAAAGTGCCAAGGAATGCAAGAGAAAGTGCGTAGTGCAGAAATTACGTTATCACCTATGCAAAAGTGGTTATAGTTGGCTTAAGCATTCCACATAGCATTCATTTTGAAGACAAAAGCAGATTTGGAAGGTGCAAATGCAACAGCAGCACAAAATTGTCCCAAGCTTGCTGCCGATGTTTGATGTCTGGTAGCGGCCGTGCAACGATATCCCACATAGCATTCCTCTTGAGGGCTCCAGCAAGTAGAAAGTGGAAAGTGCCTTGAAACTAGCCCAGGGTGGAGTTCACATAGTTTTGCTACGCAGAACTCCACAAAGTGGAGAAACAACACTGCCTGCCCTATGTGGTGTTCTGTGAACGGCAGAGTGCAGTAAGTCACTCTGCTCATGCTGATTTTTAATGCTTGGAGTTTGTCCCACACTGTGAAATCAACATGAGAGGCACAATGTGCAGCGCAAGAGGGTGCTTCTTCTTTTTGCTGCTCGATTAGATGTTCTACTTGAATGTCCGCTTTCTCAACGCGAGCAGCAGGTTTCTCAATGCGAGCGGTAGCGACCTGCTGTGACCGCTCATTGAGAAATCTCACTGGGAGGCGGTCTATTATTTGATTTTACTCACTCATGCTCATTAACCTACAGTTGGGGGAGTGAGAGCGAGAGGAAAAACACTGCTACGCACCACTCAGTGGAGATTTTGGGAACTCTGTGGTGGAAAAAACTCTGTGAACTCTACTAGTGGATCAGAATTCATCTCCCACCTCTAAATGGAACCATGTATTTTCCCAGTGATGCCTCAAATGTTCAGCAGCAGCTGTGAAATGAGGAGAAAAGCATCAAGGACTGAGTTCTGCAGTAAAGATGATGTTTGTGCGGCCCAGTTTTGCCACAGCACTCTGGAGAAATGTAGCTGTTTTGACATTTAGGCCCTCATTATGACATTGGCAGTCATGGTTCCACCACGCTGGCAATGGTGGTCGGACCACCACCAGGCCAGCGGTGCAGACTGCTATATTATGGCCACGGCAGTCAATCCACTGAAACAGACAGTTTGCCGACAGTACTGCTGATGCAGTCTGACTGCCGACAACGGCGCTTGCCATCCGCAGTCCGGTGGTAGCCACTGCACTGCCCACTCTATTACAACACTGCAGACTGCCATGATTTCCGGGGTGGTATGACCGCCACCAAAAGCCTGGCGGAAACAGCAAGTATAAAGGATCCACTTACCTACAGGGACACAGACAACTCTGCGGAAGCCATAGAACGCCACCTTGAAGTCTTTCCAGCTCTCTTCCTCACTTTCCTCTTCTTTGACCACCAACGCCGATGCCATCGGCGAGGACACCTGCAGAGCACACAAGTGGGGAAGGGGAGAGTTACACACCCATACACAACATACACACCATGCACAGACTCCAATACGTACACACGCTCATATACATACATACATGCTGCACAACACCCGTATCGAGACACACACACAAAACACAGCCATGCCAAACACACACATCACATACACACACCCTGGATCAACACTACACAACCACACCAATGTCATTAACAAGCACAGACACACAAACCAATATAAATACATAACAATACATGCAATGGCAAAATACAAGAAAGAACAGTGAACTTGAATAGAAAATTGCCTAGAAATACACGTTATACAGCACATGATAGATGTATGGAAACTTACATGTAAACAAAAGGACTCAACAAATGTATGGTAAATAAACCAACAGTAATCCTGTTGTTTAAATTTATATGAATTCAAATTGAATGCAACTGGGCAGCAAAACACCAAGGCCCTTAGGCCAGTCCAATGTCCAAAAGTCTTTAGTGTTCCTGGCAAAGGCCCCAACTTGATTCCTGACAGCTTAATGGCCTCCACAAGGTAGGGGATCATTGGGGCAGGCAGGCACCTCAAGGGTCTGTGGGTGGGGGTGGTGGTGAGGCTTTGGGTTTGGGTTTGGGAGGGGGGTCCTTGGCTTGGAAGGGGGGTCCTTTGGTTTTGGTCAGGGAGGGGATGGGGGTTTCACCTTTGCTTTGGACAGAGGGGCAGGAGCGTTGGACCTATATTTAGGAGCAGGAGTTTTTTAGGGACAGGGGGAGGTAGAAGGTGGGTCATGGGAGGACATTGTGGTGCAGGGACTTGGCCTGGGGAGGGAACCATAAAGGCAAGGGGCACCACAGGGTGGGACAGGCACAGGGAACAGGTCAAGGTGGGCAAGGAAAAGCTTCTTAGGAACACAGGGGATGGATTTGAAAACGGGTGTAGAGTGAGGTAGAGGGAGTGATTGTAGGACATGTAGGTGTGCTGGATATGGGTGCAGATGTATGTTTGTGTGCGGTGGAGGAATTTTGAGTGCCTGAGTGTGGGCATTTATGTGTTCTGTCATGAGGGGGACGAGAGGCTGGTAGAGGACAGACAGGTCATGTGGATGTATGTTGGGGTGGTGTCTGCATGTAAGGTGGGTGTGCTGCATGTGTCAGTGATTGTGGATGTGGTGAGTGGGGATGTGGAGCATGGGGTACATTTATGAGTGTCTGCTGTTGTGGTGACAGGGCAACACAGAAGTGGTGACAAGAACTGGTGTGAATGGTGATGTGACTGTAAGGGAGGAGGTGCTGGGGGGCAGGGGAGGTAGTGGCTGATGTTGTGGCTATTTTTGTGTGATGAGTGTGTGCATGCTTGTGATGTGATTTGTGGTACCTATGTTTGTCTTTGCATACCTTCTCAGTTGATGTGGGTGAGTGCTTGTCTGTATGTGTGGCTTGGCTGGGAGAGGAGAGAGGGCTCTGGGATGGGGCACAGGTAGCAGGAGGTAGGATGGAAGTACTAGCGACACTCCCTGCCATCAATGAAGAGGCCAGAGCCTGAAATTATATCTGTAGGCCAGTCAAAGCACCGTGAATGCCCTCCAGGTAGGCATTACTCTGCTGCATCTGGGATGCCAGGCCCTGGATATCAATCAATCAACCAATCAAGGAATTTGTAAAGTGCACTACTGCGAGTGAGGGTCTCAAGGTGCTGAGGTGGGAGGTGCTGCTACTGCTCGAACAGCCAGGTCTTGAGAAGTCTCCTGAAGGTAAGGAGGTCTTTGGTCTGACACAGGTGGGTGGGAAGAGTGTTCTATGTCTTGGCGGCGAGGTGCGAGAATGATCTGCTGCCGGTTATAATTCTGCAGATGCGTGAGACGGTTGCGTGGGCGAGGTCCGCGGAGCAAAGTTGCCGGGTCGGGGTGTAGAAGGAGAGCCGTCTGTTGGGGTATTCTGGTCCGGTGTTGTGCAGTGCTTTGTGAGCGTGAGTGAGGAGTTTGAAGGCAATTCTCTTGTTGACGGGGAGTTAGTGCAGGTCCCTCACATGGCCTGTGATGGGGCGGTTGCAGGGGATGTCCAGGATGAGGCTTGAGGAGGTGTTCTGGATGCGTTGCAGCCTCTTCTGGAGTTTGGCCATGGTTCCTGCATAGAGGGCATTGCCGTAGTCCAGTTTGCTGCTTGGGTGACTGTTCTTCTGGTTTCAATGGGGATCCATTTGTGGATCTTTTGGAGCATGCAAAGGGTGTTGAAGCAGAAGGAGGAGATGGTGTTGTCTTGCTGGGACATGGATAATGAGGAGTCCAAGATGAATTCTATGTTGCGTGCGTGGTCGGTGGGAGTCGGAACGGATCTGAGAGTGGCAGGCCACCAGGAGTCATCCCATGCGGAGGGAGTGGAGCAGAAGATGAGGACTTCTGTTTTGTTGGAATTGAGTTTGAGGCAGCTGTTCTTCATCCATTCGGCAGTGGCCTTCATTCCTTCATGGAGGCTGGTCTTGGCGGAGTCCTTGGTGAGGGAGAGGATCAGCTGGGTGTCGTCAGCATATGAGATGATGTTGAGGTTGTGGGATCGGGCGATGTTAGAGATTCCAGGGCCATGTAGACGTTGAAGAGGGTCGGGCTGAGGGACGATGATTTTGGTGGCTTCAGAGTGCAATGGTGGGAGGCGGACTCTCTGGGTTCTGCCGGTGAGAAATGAGGTGACCCAGTCCAGGGCTCAGGAGGTCAAAGCCTCAGCATTGAAGACAGCAGTGCTGACCGTGGCAGGGGCTGAGGTGCCTGCGGCGAAGGAGACACCCACCCTCCTTGGTGAGCAAGCACAGGCAACTTGGTGGGGAGCTACTGGGAGGGCAGTGCTGGTAAGGGGGGTGGCAGGTGCGGATGGTGCTGGGATGGTCCCAGAAGAATACACCACCGCCAGGAAGCTTCCATCGGAGGAAGAATCAGTATCAGTTGTTTCTGCTCCAGTCTCCCCCGTGGTGCTCCCCTCACCCTCCAAACCACTGGGCCCCTCGGCTTTGGTCGTCACTGCTTCCTGGGTCCCGTGAGCTGCAGCCTCCCCACTCACAAGAGCCCCTACTTCTTCACCTGCTGATACACATAAGAATAGGATGGTACAGAAAGGAGGGGAGGGGGTTAAAAAGATGGGCGCATAGGGTCAATACAAATACCCTTTGCACATTTATACAATTCAACAACCTGACTCTTTGGAAATTCCTGAATGCACTCTCTACAACATCAATAGACATATTTCCACACCTACTGTACAGACACTCTGATGTGCATACCCAATCATGAAATTTTTACAAAAATACTCAGGTACTACTCTACACTGTCATGGCCTTTGTATACAGGATCATTACTGTGAGAAGTCAGTCCAGGAGTGACATTTGTACATTGTCATACCTACCTGTGTCACCCATAATGGACATGAATAGATAGGTATTAGAACCAACTTAAGATCCTGTATGTCCATGTCATATCCCACAATTTGGCACAGTACAAATGCCATGTCACCCTGTTGCACAGATACTCACCCATCACAGCAACTAATATTCACAGCACAACTGTATCCTACCTTCATTAACTATAATAGCTACACTAGACATCCTTTATCCTATGGCTGAACCACCATTTCATTTCTAAAGAAAAGAGTACAGTAAATGTACTGTGTAGCTCACCCCCTTGTGGCAACTGTGTTGCCCTCAAGCGGCCATCCAACTCCAGGTAGGCCACTGCCAGTATGCGAGCCATTAGCGGGGATCAGGGTCCGATGGCCACCCTTCCTCGTTAGGAGGCCATCACCAACTGAGCCTCTGCGGTCTTCCGGGCCCAGCATCTCAGGACCTCCCACCGCTTCCTGCAGTGGATGCTCCACCGGATACGGACCCCCAGGGTCCGCACTTCCTTGGAGATGGCTTTCCACAAACCTTTCTTTTGGTGGGTGCTGACCTGCGTGGGAGACAAAGAAGGAAAGGCATATTAATGTAGACCCAACTACCTACAACATTCATTGGCCTACTAACAGTACACATATCAGCACCGTACATGACTTCACACTTCCACAACGTTCCCAGCAGTCATGTCCAAAGCTACACCCTCCACTGGAATATCCTACATACACATACTAACACACTTACATACCAATGTAGCAAGAAAAATACCATAATGTTACCTACCTGCTGTTCTGGAGCCCCATACAGTTTTGTGTGCAGGGGTAGGACCCTATCCACAAGTTTCATGATTTCTTCTGTTGTGAAGGTGGGGGCCCTATCCCCTGCAACACGCACCATTGTGGCTCCCAGAAACACAACACAGCAGCACACTCAGTGAAGGTCTTGATGGCTGGAGAGTCAGGAGTCAAGTGAGATACACTGTAAAAAATGGCGGCTAAAACCTCAGCGGTCTGCACTGTCACCACGATCGGTAATCATCATTGGTCTCTGTATGTCTTAGACATCAATGTTAACCAATGAGGATTTGCTACTGCCTACCTCCATGACAGCATATGCCGGAGGAATGAGCTCACTGACTTCTGTCCCCTGCATGCAGGACAAGCAGCCATTTTGCACTGTTACTGTTAAGAAAACATAATTTTAAAGCATCACTAAACATTTCCATCATGGACATGTGAAGAATTATGATCTAGGACTGTGTACAATACAATTAGACAGTATACATTTTGAGTGTGCACAGATTCAGCAAATTACATTATGACATATTGGAAAAAAACTAACACATTGATGGTGACTGTACACTAGCAGCGACAGACAACCATCATTCTGATGTTGTCCTTTGCAAAACCCAGATGTATGTGCAAATAACATGAGCATTTCAACAGCTCAGCACTTTGAAGTCTGCCTTGCATGCAAAAAGTGGTAGCAGATGTGATGTTGATTCTCCATTTGTGACCATGTAGTAGAATGCATGAAGTGTAATCATTGACACACTTGTGTTGTATGCAATGTCTTGATACCGACCACTGTGGAAGGTGAGGCATGCACCTGTGTACCAGCCCCTGGTTGACTTAGCAACAATGGAAGAATGCCACATCATCTCCAGCTATCATTGGAACCGTGCTACAATCAGGGAGCTGTGCACTCAGTTGTAGTGTGATCTGCTGCCAGCCATTCAACAACCTACAGCCATTCCTCCAACTGTGCAGGTGCTATCTATCCTCCACTTCTTTGCCACTGGCTCATTCCAGGGGAAAGTGGGAATGGCAACAGGCATGTCTCAACCAATGTTCAGCAATGTGTTGAGGAATGTCTTGTCTGCCTTAGTAAAACATATGGAATGCTACATTCAATTTCCCCAAACTGTAGATTTGGCCAGTGTGAAGGCTGGATTTTATGCAATGGGACATATTCCTCAGGTGATTGGGGTCATAGATGGCACCCACATTGCATTAATACCACGCAGGGCTGATGAGCAATTGTACAGAAACCGTAAGAGCTTTCACTCTATTAATGTGCAGATGGTTTGCTTAGCAGACCAGTAAATCTCCCAGGTGACTGCAAAGTTTCCATGATTCATACATCCTTAGGAATATCAGTGCCCCGCGGTTGATAGCGCTACAAAGAGGGAGGGCCTACCTCATCAGTGAGTATGATGAGTGTATATGAAATTACTGTTACCCCAGCTTTCCTACTCAGTCTGTATGTGACAAAGTAGACCCTAAATGTTAGTTTACCCTATTCACAGGTGATTCAGGTTATCCCAATCTCTACTGGTTACTGACATCGGTGAGGAATCCAAGGACCAGGGCTGAATATCAGTACAATGAGGCTCATGGGAGGACAAGAAGGGTGATGGAAGGGACGTTCGGTCTGTTCAGATGTATGCACATCTCTGGGGGTTACTTGCAGTAGTCACCACAGATAGTGTCGAAGATTGTGTTGGCCTGCTGCTTGCTCCACAATCTGGCACTAAATTGCAATATCCCATTGGTAGAGGAGGAAGGAGTGACAGTCCGGTGGAAGAGGATGGAGTAAATATGAGTGACGAAGATGGGGATGAGGAAGATGTAGGCACAAGGACACAGCTCATCCAGCAGTACTTCAGCTAACATTCTGGTAGGTACATCTCTACATTTACCATGTCTCATGTTGGAGTAAAGGTTGGGTGTACTTTGTTATCCATTTCTGATATGAGCAGGTATTGTTCTCATTTCGGTATCAGGTGAGGGTATACATGAGGTCTGACAAGTAGGTCAATAGTCCCACTGTGATGTCATCTTGTTCATCTGTCTGTGTTGCATATACTTCAGACATCCTATCTACTTCTTAACACATTCATGACTACTAAATTCTGATATCATATGTTCATATGCATAGGTTACTGCTTATTGTGACTTCAATTGATATAAATACTTGGCATCCAAGGGTGTGAGCTGTGTAGTAAAACTACAATGAGTATGTAATACTCAGTTCATTGCTGTTAGATGCAACAATTATCTTGTCTCATAGTACCTGAACAGGGTTGTGGTCATGTGTGCAATAGCATTGGATTGTCTATCTATGTGTAAACCTACATTGTAATTTGTTTAACCATCATGATGTGCAGGTACATATTGTTGCCAACTGAGCAATTTATATGTGATGTAGCTTCTGTGGTATCAAATGCAGAAGTGCTGTGGATTATGTTCTCTTCCCTCTCTGCTACCTGAGGACCCAGGGATGTGTGCACACTGACTTTGCAGCAGGGAACTGGATATCAGGATAATACATTCACATCTTCACTGTGTATTAATACTTTCTGTCACATATCACACTTTTGTTGCACTGTTACAATGAGTAAATACAAAACACACATAACTTGTGTGTAAGTGTATTTATTGTGAATCCGAAAGGGTGGATAGGGGCAAAGAAATGGGACCATGGTGTTCAAAAACATCAGTCTGCTAGGCCAAGCAATTGATAGCACAGGTCCAGTATACATGTAGCATTGGAAAATTGGGCTCTGACAGTAGAGAGTCAACAAGGTGTCTCAGCAGCACACAAGGGAGACGGTTCTGGACAGGCTCATTTCCTGCCAGTGGGGTTGGTTTTGGTTTAAGTCCAGACCATGTCACCCCAGATTTGTAAGAATTTCACTGACTAGAAGTGGAGCACACATTCACCATCGACAATCAACAAAACATGGACTTACAAAACAAGGCTATCTAAATAACGTGGCTTATATGTTTGCCCTTGGCCACAATGTCATATCAAGCTCAAGAAGATAATCACTCAACCTAGACTGAGCCATAACAAACAAGAGAAAATCAAGACTAGGAGCAGTCATCAATAACAGTAAAAAATATTTTTAGGGAGACCTTTAAATCACAAAGAATATCACCCCATTGACTCATGCAGACCCCCAAAACACTACTATCTGAAGGTCAGCTGCAATAGACATCCAAGCTTTCTTTCTCCTTTTCCATTTCAATCCACAGGAAGATGATAATGGGGGTCATTCTGACCCTGGCGGCCGGTGGCCGCCAGGGCCACCGACCACGGGAGCACCGCCAACAGGCTGGCGGTGCTCCCACGAGCATTCTGACCACGGCGGTTCAGCCGCGGTCAGAAGCGGCAAGTCGGCGGGCTCCCGCCGACTTACCGCTGCTCGGGGGAATCCTTCATGGCGGCGGAGCGCGCTCCGCCGCCATGAGGATTCTGACAGCCCCTACCGCCATCCTGTTCATGGCGGGAAACCCGCCATGAACAGGATGGCGGTAGGGGTTGCCGCGGGGCCCCTGGGGGCCCCTGCCGTGCCCATGCCAATAGCATGGGCACGGCAGGGGCCCCCGTAAGAGGGCCCCGCTAAGTATTTCAGTGTCTGCCTTGCAGACACTGAAATACCCGACAGGTGCAACTGCACCCGTCGCACCCCTGCAACTACGCCGGCTCAATTCTGAGCCGGCGTCCTCGTTGCAGGGGCATTTCCTCTGGGCCGGCGGGCGCTCTTTTGGAGAGCGCCCGCCGGCCCAGAGGAAATGTCTGAATGGCCGCCGCGGTCTTTTGACCGCGGTGCGGTCATTTGGCGGCGGTACTATGGCGGACGGCCTCCGCCGTCCGCCATAGTCTGAATCACCCCCAATGTGTCTTAAACCTTAGGAAAGCAGAAAGCGAGCTTTCCTTTAATGGTTTACTTATTCAAATGAAACGAAATAGGCGACAGTAAAATTTAGCCAACCAGATAAAATACCATCGTCTATTACCATCTTACTACCAGAATAGTCTTAATGTGTGCCCTTGTACCTACTGCTACTCATCCCAAAAAAGTAGAGTCTGTAGCACATGCTGGAACTCAGAGAATATCTGAGTTATTTGTATGTGCAAGGATCAAAGACAGGAGCACAACTATGCTATGTGCCAGTGCACATATTTGTGATGCAGCCTGTTTATTTGTTGTCCAGTTTTATTGCATTGAGCCAACACCATGTGCAAGTGCAAGAGTATAAAACAATTTGTCACTAAACATTTGTTGCAGTGGCAATGCATCAGTTGAGTGGACATAACAATAACAATACTCAGCAAAATATTAAATTAACATTGCAATAATAATGGGGGAGCAGCACAAGATTACAAAATATGATTAGATCTCGAATAGGGGAGAAAAATGTAAGACTTTGCAAGAGCCGGTATAAATAAAAAAGTTACATACGAATGTTAACAGCACCCAGGTCTCTGCTGTATAAAAGGACAGGAAAAATTAATGGAAATGAGCAAGAAGGTATGTGGAAATGGAAATGAGGTAGCCAAAATGTGACCTACCTTTTCATTCACTGTTCCACAAGAGTTCAAACGCCAGATGTATGAAAGCTTTTTCTCAGTCGCAAATGGCCCATCAGGCCATTTGCGACTGGGAAAAGGCTTTTCCCCATGTAAAAATCCTATTCTACGAATTGGTAACCTGTTATCGACTCTGGAAATAGGTTTGTGAGTCGCTATTAGGATGGGGCGTGCAAAGGGCCCCCCTTCCTCATTTCTAGTAGCAGGGGGTTGTAAGATTGTTTTGTGACCAGGAATGTGGTTGCAAAACAATTGCAGTTACCACCAACTCCAAGTTGGTGGTAACCCATTCGCAAATGGGAAGGGGTCCCCACGCACACGGAAATATTTCTTCAGAGGTGGTAGCGGTCCCACAGACCACTGCCTACTGTAAAGAAATGAAAAAAAAACTTTTTTTTGGTTTGAAATGCAACGATTTCTTTTAAGGAAAACAGGCTGTGTTTAAAAAAAAATGCTTTATTTAAAAAGAAGTCACAGACATGGTGGTCTGCTGGCCCCAGCAGGGCACCATTCTTGTGAGTGTGGCCATTCCCAACGGGGTCACAAATTGCAACCTACCTCATAAATATTGAGGAGATAGGTCATTTGCGACTCCACTGGGAATCGCAAACAGTGTCCCAGCATGAGATTTCCTAAAAGCAGATTTTGTTAATCTCCAGCTTGAATGCATAAAACAAACATTTTAACAGTTCAGTTTGTCTGAGTTTGGCCACCAAGTGTCATAAAATATTGATCGGAAATTGACAGTGCTAATCTATTGAACAGGATAGGCATGCCACATGCTTAATAAAAGAGGCATAAAGTGACCAGAGAAACGTGATAGCATGGCATGAATCGAATTGGCGTCAGATTTAGCACACATACTTCAAGCAGCGGGTGACAGCAAAAGGGAAGAAAATGATCAGTTGAAGTCAGAAGAAAAGCAGTAGCATGAAAAATACATTTTTGGGAAAAGTAATATTAGGAAATCTGAAGCCTGAAAGAACTAAAAGCAACAGGGGTTGAGAACAAGATACAAAACTCATCTCATTTTCTTTCTAATTGCTTTGTGTGTCAATTTCTGACTGGCTTTCTGTTTATCTGTAGGCTCCCAAACATCCAATTTCAGGCTTGTGAGCTCAGTAAATTCCTACAAAAAATCGATCTCATTGGGTGACCAATTAAACGTTATTGTACTATAGGAAGATATTCTTATTGTGAAAATAAAAAAGTCCTTTCTTTGTACACTAAAATGCAAAGCGTCTGGAGACTAGAAGACCATCATGGCTTCCATCGCTGTGGAAGAAGAGAAAAATTCACAGCAGAAAGCACTTGAAGGCACATCTCAGACTACATTGCAAGCAGTAACAACATAATTTGCTGAAGGAACTGATGCATACGACTCAAGCAACAAATGCCCCTGCAACCCCAGGATGCGTGAGGACCGAGCTCCAGGACACCCCCTCAGTAGAGTACCCTGCCCGGAGAGCTCCTGTGTGAGTCCAGAGGGGGCCCTGCCATATCCTGTGTAGGAGGCCCCCCTCAGGTTTTGTTATGCCAAAGAGGAGAAAGAAAGATCCAAGTAGTCTTGGATTTGAAATATTTTTGTCATTCTCTCAAGAGGAAAAGTGAATGTATGAATGGTCTCTGTATATTTTGGGCCCGTTTGACAAAGGGACTTGCGAGTTGTAAAGTTACAAGTGCAGACTCTCCACACTCTGAGCAGAGTCTCTGCTCTTGTGGCAGAATCTCTGTATGGTGCACTCACTGCAGTGAGTCATATGGAGATTCTGCACCAAGTGTAGATACTCTGTGCTCGTAACTTTATGACTCGTAAGTCCCTATGGAAATTTGGCCTTTTATTAATAAAAGTTGTGCCAGTGAAATATTCATTTGTGACAACAACCTGGGGCAGCCCCTCCAAAAGAGTGGAGGAGCGTTGCCCCGCTAAAAGAAATGCTCCTAGAATGGAAAAATAAAATGGTACTAAACTTTGTTTATTACCGTTTTATTTTTCTGCACCCCGTCCTAAACCGAATGTCAGGATGGGATGAGGCAATTGCAATTGAGTGGCAGCAGGGAGCTCTGCACTTATTTAAAGTGTGCATGTCCCTTTGGATGGCAGTCTTGCGACAGCCAGCTAGCCATTCGCACTTTAAACTTCTCTAACCTAGCTGTCTTCAGACAGCTGGGTTAGAGAAACCCTGGCCTCCAGCACTCTTGTGAGCTCTGAGAGAGGCTTCTCCAGCATGAAAACAGCACCAGGATTGGCTTGTGCGGTTTCCTGGGTCCTGTTGAGCGCCAGAGCCAGGAGAGACGACAAGAGGAAAGAAGATTGTCCTCAGGTAAGTGCCTTTTTAAAAAAAAAATATTAATATTGTACACACCCTCCTGAACCCCATCGTAACTATAAGCCAGCAATCACTGGCAATAACCGTATTCCATTATTTATGAGCCAGACATGTATGAAAGAACAACGGGCCAAGGGCAGGCAAAATAAAAGAAAAGCTAACAGTGAAAATGGTCTGAGCAACATTCCTGCGTAGATTGAATGGAAAGTAGCAACACAAATTGATCCTGCAATTAAATAGCTGGCCCTCTATTGAATTGAGTGCAGAATTTACATTTGATACTCTGAGCAGAATATGAAAATCCAAAGTTATGTTACCAGAATATAGGGTTTGATATATTGTGCTACAAAAATGCTATGGCTGGAACATTCCTACAAAAATATCCTAAGTAAGTATAAATCCATAAGTATAGGTTTGCTATAGGAACTCCACATATACATTCCTTCTCAATATATAAAGGTACCTATATGTAAAATTAGGAATAGCACATGTATACTTACCTATACAGATCTAAATTCACAATATTTTGGTAGTAAATATTCTACCTATGATGTTTTTGTAACAGTATTTTTGTGATCAATATTCTAACTGACTTTTTAATCCAAAGTAATCTGGTTAGTGATCATGATACAGGGATTATTCTTTTATTTTGTTTTCCTCCTTTGAATGTTTTTGGCAATTTTTTGTTACAAAGTTAAAGTGTTCAGTTATATGAACAATGGCACAATTGCTGCTCCCAGATGTAACTACAGGTTACATCTGATACACACTAAATTTCTCTATAAAATATATCATACTCCTGTTCTACTACATAAAATGGATTTAGTGCATAATCCATGCTGGTCAAGGTGCAGCATTTGACTGATCTGACTTTATGCTCTTGGCTTCACTGTGCACGTGTGGTTGAACTTCGTTCATTGGTATTTGATATTAGGAAGGAAACTATGGGCATTAAAATACGGTGTATCCCATTTGTTGTTTGGATGGGCTATGTTGAGGATTTTCCAGCTGGGGTGTGCAAACGCTCTGCTCTGATGCTATGTTTTGCTAAATGCAAAGTAGTGATTCACTGGGCCTGTGTAACCTCCCCCCCAAGTGAAGTGCTGGTTAAATGATGTTACTGAATGCTGCATATCAACTGCTCTGCTCCTGATTCAGATAATCATTGTGATAGTCTGAAATCTAGGGGTGGGTGGAACTCTGGGAGTTCCACTCAGTGGTATTCCATGGAAATTCATGAAAACTCCAAGAGATTCTGAAGAGTTCCCCAGGCGGGTAGAATCAGCAGGTCGCGCTGCTCGCGCTAATTTTTAGCACCAGAAGCTTGTTGTGTGCTGCAAAATCAGTGCAGACGGCACTTCATGGCGTGCCAGAGGGTGATGCTACTTTGCTGCCGCTCAAGTTGATTTTTTACTTGAGCTGCAGCTTGCTCACTGAAAAAGGTCAGGATCACCCCTTTTGAGAAAATCTTGTTGGGGATGCCAGTTCTCATTCATGCTTGACAACTTATTGTTGGTGAGCCTTGAACAAGAAAAACTCTGCAATGTGGAGTTTGGAGGAGTGTGCCAATACTCTGTATCATAAGCATAAAGCAGAGTGGACAAAACTCCCAGAACTATGCAGTAGGAGCGAAATTTATTGCCTACCCCCACTTAAATCATCGAAGATATGTAACTGGTTAACTGACTGTGTACCACACCTGTCACCCGCTACCTCGCGCTGAGGAAACCTTTGATTAAAATGTCTGTTTCTTAAACGTTAACCATCAGACAGGTGCTTAGGTGCCATTTCATGGTGGGGACCTGTAGTTAGTATGATCTTTGTCTTCTGTGTATCTGCTGCCTCACACTTGATGTTTGCTACTCTTAAGATTCAATGTAAATGGTAAATCTTCATTTAAGTTTCAAAGAGAAAAACTAAAAAACTAAGCACTTTAAAGCATTAAAAAATGAAAAAATGAAAAACAAAAATAACCAGTTAATGGCAAAAATAATAGGTCTGGCTTTACTGTGTAAACACATGTAAACACAGACATTTCCAAATGTTTATTAAATTAAAGCCTGCCTTATTGCCTTTGCCAATGCTGGGAAAAAGTAGCAAAGAATTTTTGATTTCTGAGGACAATGCATATAGGGGATGAAGAAGTGAAAGTGACAGACAGCATGATGACTAAGTGCAATCTTGAAATGTGAAATAGTCCTCAGGCATTCCAGTAAAAGCACTTCCTTGAAGGAAGAATCATACACCATGTAGCCAATAGGGTGAAGTGCGAGAGTAATACTCCTCTGGATGAAGGCAAAGACCACTCTATGTATGCCATGAAGAATTTATAATAACATGTCTTGCAGACAGCTGTGCTGTCAAGCCCGGTGTAAAGAAGCTTCCTTTGAGAACAACCCACTCTTGAAAAAAATTCTATTTCAATACGTAGTAGTCATTGCCTAAAACCTGTTTTACCTTTTACTTTAAATAAAGATGGTTTGTAATAAGTGAAGCACAATAGATACTAGATTATGCTTGTGTTAAAGCAGAGATCTCATGATTAACCAATGGTGTACACAGCAGGAGGCTTTATGCCCTAGTTGTTGACTTTCCAATTGGTTGGGTGATGGGCTGGTCTGTTGTTCTGCAGCCAGGCAATGCACACAATCCATGGGATAGTCAATCTCTAGTACACACGGCCTTAGGCAACAGAAAGTGTGGGGTGGCCAGAAGGCCTGACAACAAGAACAATTCTTCTGCTTTGCATGGCAAGGCATAGTAACAATCATCTGCTTGAAGGCAGTGCTTGCTTGGACTAGCCGCGGGCCCATCATTCCTGTGGATGACCTGAGGTCATGCACAGCAGAGGTTGGCAGCTGACAAGTCTTAATAGACGGCTTGTTCAAAGACCAGAACCTGTATCCAAACCTGGCTGTGCATGGATGAAGACCATTTATTGCACAGGGCATAAATACAAAATATCTTTAAAAATGCAACTAACTAAAACACAGTTAAAGTGAAGTAATGAATCATCACCTTTGAAACACATGAAAGTTTATTTAAGAATACCTCTGAACTTCTTTTCAAAACAACACAGTACTTTTGATGTTACAGTACCTATGGCTCTACCCGCCATTTTGTTAAAGTGATCATATTCTTCTCATTCAACATTTATTGAGAGAAGTCTGGTTTAAAGAGAGGTTCCTTGCACCAGGTTTCCTGAAGCAAACATATGTTGTATAAATCAATAAAATTGTTCCAGGAAGGGAGAACAGCCTTTGAATTAAGACAAGCCGTGTTCCAAGAGATTATACATACCATAGCTTAAGTCTGGGCAGTGGTGGAAGATGAAGAAAGACTGACAGAGGCCAAAGGATCCGGGTTATCGGATAGACTACTAGGTTCACTTGCAACCAAGTCATCATGGAAGACACCCTGGGTGTAAGGAAGGGAAAGGCACTATGCTTCTCACAGTCATCAGAATAAAGAAGTTGATCAGAATCTAGAGCATTGTTGAAAAGCAATGGTTGCCAGTCTACATCCCGTGTATAGAATTAATCACAAACGTGGGACGGGGAGCACACAAGTCAGTTTGATGACTGTGCTCCGGGCGCCTATATTTGAATCGAATATTAGTATTGAACAAGGAGGAGTACTGAACACCAAAAGCCACCAAGTTGTCAGCTAAATCCCTCTTTATGAGAGTTAACTCAATACTATCAAAATTGATACCAAGTTGTGAGTGCCTTCTAGCTCCAAGGTTGTCCTCCCATATGAGTGAAGAACAACCCTTCACCTATTGAATCCAGTGAATAGTTTTGTTTATTAGTGAATCCTCCACATCTTTGTACATGAGTTGCACATGTTTAGGATATAAGTCAGAAATTTAGAGCAACTGGAGTTAGGAGTCAGGGATCCTGACTGAGGGATGGGATTTTGCATCAGATCTGGGGGGGTGCCTTGCAAATCCAGGCTACCAGTAGGTCTGTTTTCTAGACTAGAAAACTGGGAGGAGATTAAGATTCACACTGGCCTATAATCACTAGTAAATCCTGGTCCCCTAGTCCATCTAAGTTTCCTGCAAGGGGAGTCACAGGAATAGGGCCATGAGATAATGTCGGATTTCTAGTTTCAATGGGCCTTTGTTAACTAATCAAAGGCTGTTTAACCAGGGAGTATATAGTGCTTGTATTTTTGTCAACAGGCCGGGTTGCACTCACAAATAATGTATTTAGAGTGGTATAAAGGCATACCACCAGTCCTTTAAGGTCTCCCACCCCCTGAAAGTTGCATCACCTACCCAGCAAGGCGTCATCCAAACACAAAGAGGACAGTGCCAAGGTCCCAGCAGTGACTACCAAGGTGGGGAAGGGACACAAGACAAAGGCCAAGTCACCTCAGGGCACGAAGCCTCCTGGTGAGGGGCTGGTGACCACCATTTCCCCAGAGATGCCAGCGACCTGTGCCACGGTCACCACCATCGCAACGACCACCACCTGCACCGCCATCTGGATCGCTGCTGCACCGCCACCTGCACCGCCGCTGCCACAATGTCAGTCTGCAGCATCCTCCCCAGGATCAGCCATATGAGGTTGCCGGAGACAGTCTGGTGTCTCCCTCCACTACTACAGACACCTGCACCACGGGCAGAACCGGCAGCATCTCCGCCGCAGCCCCCGCCACCTGCACCACCATCTGCACCGCCACGTGCCCAGCCGGTGCCACTACATTGGACGTCAGCATCATCCCCAGTGGGCAGCTGTCCGAGGCTGCAGTTGATGTCCTGGACCCTGGACACACCACATGAGGCACCACTACCAGCAGTTTGCAGCCTAAGTCGCAGCAGGATGGAGTGTGACTCTGCCTCCATGGAGTATCATGCTACCTGTTCCATGTACATCTCGTGGCTCAGACACCCAGGTGAGAGAATGTTAACTGCCACACCCCAGGTGCAGCATCACTGGGCACAATGCCCCCTCCAGAACCAGTGGAGAAATGAATCCACTCCCCCAATCCTTGGCAGGATGAAGCACCCTGGGCACAATGCCCCCTCCACAACCAGTGGAGAAATGCATCCACTATCACTATCCTTGGCAGGATGAAGCACTCAGGGTACAATGCCCCCTCCAGAACCAGTGGAGAAATGCATCCGCACCCCCAATCCTTGGCAGGATGAAGCACTCTGGGCACAATGCCCCCTCCAGAACCAATGGAGAAATGCATCCACTATCACTATTCTTGGCAGGATGAAGCACTCTGGGCACAATACCCCCTCCAGAACCAGTGGAGAAATGCATCCTCTATCACTATCCTTGGCAGGATGAAGCACTCTGGGCACAATGCCCCCTCCAGAACGAGTGGAGAAATGAATCCACTCACCCAATCCTTGGCAGGATGAGGCACTCTGGGCACAATGCCCCCTCAGAACCAGTGGAGAAATGCATCCACTCACCCAATCCTTGGCAGGATGAAGCACTCTGGGGACAATGCCCCCTCCAGAACCAGTGAAAGAAGCCATCCACTTGAGAGACTGTGGCTTTGCACTCCCCAGGACCAAGCAGTGGGCAGACCACCCACTTGAGACACTTGAGAGACTGTGGCTGTGCACTCCCCAGGACCAAGCAGTGGGCGGACCACCCACTTGAGAGACTTGAGAGACTGTGGCTTCACACTCCCCAGGACCAGGCAATGGGCATGGAGCCCCCTCGAGGAGCAGTGGCGTCGTATTATCTTCCAGCTGAGGTGCTCCCCCTCCCCTTCCCCCTGAGGTGCCTTTGTTTGTTCGACCTGATGCCCCTGCAGTGTTCTCTCCATTTTGAGGCAGGTGTCATGTGTGGGCTTCACCCATGCTTTTTGGGACCACTGGTCCACGTACATTTACAAGGGACAGTGTACGGCCTTGTGTACATAATGTAAAATTTTGTATATATTGATTATTTAAAATTCTATTGCTATATCTGAATGTTCCAATATATCACTGGTTAAACTCATTTCCTTTTGTCCTTGTATTCTTCCAGGGGGTGACAGTGTATCAGTAAAGTTGTTGGTTGTGTTAGGGTGTATGGTGTTGTGGGTGAGGGTGGTGGGTGGGGGTGCTGAAACCACACCTGAACCATACCTGACTGGCACTACTTAAGCATGCTGCAGTCTTGCTGCACGGGTCATGTGCGGGCCACACCAGGGTGGGCTCGTCCATGCCCATCAGAAGCTTATAAGACAAAATATAAGACTGGTCAATTTCTGTGCTGGCTTGTCTACATCTAATCTTGGCATGGGGTGTGTGATGTTCTCATATTCATCCTTGCTGTGCTTTAACAGATTAAGGCCCTCATTACAACATTGGCGGTAAATGCTGCTTACTGCCGTGCAGAAGACCGCCAACACACCGCCGCGGAATTCCGCAACAGCTATTACGACCCACAGCTCGGAATCCGCCAAAATCTAGACACCCACACAAGTCCACTACACCAAACGTCAGTGATAAACTGGCGATAACAAAACCTCCACCGTCACGCCAACAGGAATACGCCCACACTATCACGACCCACGAATTGACGTGGCGGTCTTTCACCCGCGGTATTCCATTGGCGGTACACACAGCTGCGCTCAAAATACACACACATTTACAAAACACAACCACATCGGACAATTCCAAATACACACACCTGATACACATAAACACACCACTCCCACACACTCAATACAATACAAAACACCCGCCTACATCACCCACAAACCCTTACTACCAAAAATTTAGACGAAGGCCAGAGAGACAGCACAGCAAAGACAACACCAGCATACAGAGGCACACAACACCATCACACATACACATCCACCCACAAAACACCACACACTCCTAAACATCACCCCACACATCACAACACACACCACCTCACACATCACCCACACCACCCCATGGCAGCTCAAAGACACCCCAGGTTTTCTGAGGAGGAGCTCAGGGTCATGGTGGAGGAAATCATCCGGGTAGAGCCACAGCTATTCAGATCACAGGTGCAGCACACCACCATAGCTAGGAAGATGGAGCTATGGCGCAGAATTGTGGACAGGGTCAACGCAGTAGGACAGCACCCAAGAACACAGGATGACATTAGGAAGAGGTGGAACGACCTACGGGGGAAGGTGCGTTCCGTGGTCTCAAGACACCACATTGCGGTTCAGAGGACTGGCGGCGGACCCCCCCTCCTCCCCCACAACCAACAACATGGGAGGAGCAGGTCTTGGCTACACTGCATCCTGAGGGCCTCGCAGGAGTAGCAGGAGGAATGGACTCTGGTAAGTCAAATCTTAACTATTACATTGCCTACCCTACCTGCATGCTATCACATACCCCCACCCTCACCCTCACCCCCATCACTCCAACTCCTCACATATGTCCCACTATCAAAAACCACATATCCCAACACCAAGCCCTGCATGCAACAACAAAGCATGGACACCCATCACCAATGCATGGCCACTACACATACCCACACAGACCCCTAAACAATTAGCACACAAGGTCCTGCACAGGAATGCAAGCACTGGGGTACAGTGTCACCCATCCATTGCAGACCATGGCACACACAGATGCAATAATCATGCCTTTACACCCCTGCAGGACCCCTACCCAACGTCACGGGACAGGAGGTTCCAGACATGTCCGCTCCACCGACAGAAGATGCCCACAGTGATGACAGCAGCTCTGTCCAACTGGATCAAGATGACCAGCCCAGCCCATCTGGGACCTCTGGACAGTCGGTTCCCCTCACACTGGCACAAGCCACAACAGAGCTTCCCCCCTCTGGAAACACCAGCACAGCACCCACCCAGCGGGCCCATACCTCTGTCCCCAGGACACGTCAAGCAGCAGTGTGTCCACCACTACAGGGAACCCAGGCTAACCCACCACCCTAAGAACAGCAGGGACCTGGGGGCAGTGGTAGTGGGCACACAGTTCAGGGGACAGAGGCCCAGGAACACAGGGGAACTGGGAGGGCTGCTGTGCGACAGGGGGAGGACAGGCCCAGGGAACCCACTCTCCAAGAGGCCCTCTCCAACATCATGGGAACCTACCATCATTCCCAGTAGACAATGGCAACGGTACTGGCCAAGTTTCAGGAGACCCATCGGCTGCAGGAGGAACAGTATTTGGGGTTCAGGGAGGAACTCAAATCCATCAATACCACTTTGGGCACCATTGTAGGGGTGCTGAAGGACCTCGTGAACACCAGGAGGGACACTGTGGCACAACAAGGGGCCCTTGACACTAGGCTGGACGATGAACTGCCCACCACCTCCGCCGGCGCTAGTGGACAGGAGGCACCGCCACAGGACCACGACACCAGCCCCCCACCCCCTGCAGATGGAGAACCACCCCACAAGCTGTCCCTGAGATCCAGGACAAAGACAGAGAACAATGCCAAGACCCCCACCAAGAAATAAGACCACCCTGATTGTCATCCTTCTGTCCAACTTTGTCACTCTGTCCATCCTTAAACTGCCCCAGCTCCACTTCCAATGCCCCTTTGGACAATGCACCTGTGAGACTAATAGACTGGACTCTGCCATGGACATTCCTCCACCATCACCCCTGACCATTTTACAACCCCCTCCAATATTTAGCACTTAAATAAACACCCTTAAATCACAAAACAATCTGGAGTCAGTTTGTGCTTTCACAAATGTGTATTTGCAATAACTGAGGGAAATAGCAATGTCCATTCTATTGTCAACATACCTATGTCACACAGCTCTAGTCCATGAGGTTACATAGCAGAGGTCACAAAGAAAAGGCACCTGTCGTCGCAAAGCCAAGTTGTGCAGCATACAGCAGGCCACGATGATCTGGCACACCTTCTTTGGTGAGTAGTAGAGGAAACCACATGTCTTATGGAGGCACCAGAACCTGGCCTTCAGGAGGCCGAAGGTCCTCTCTATAACCCTCCTAGTTCGCCCATGTGCCTCATTGTAGCGTTCCTCTGCCCTTGTCCTGGGATTCCTCACTGGGGTCAGAGTCACCTGCATATGTTGAGGGACAACTGTTAGACACACACTAACCCTTAGGGACAACCCCAGACAACTATTCACATGGTTTAGGGTCCTTGTACTCACCTAATAGCCACACACGGTGCCTCTGGAGTTGGCCCATCACATAAGGGATGCTGCTATTCCTTAGAATGTAATCGTCATGCACTGAGCCAGGAAACTTGGTGTTCACATGGGAGATGTACTGGTCTGCCAAACACATCATCTGCACATTCATGGAATGGTAACTCTTCCGGTTTCTGTACACCTGTTCACTCCTGCTGGGGTGTACCAAGGCCACATGTGTCCCATCAATGGCACCTATGATGTTGGGGATATGTCCCAGGGCATAGAAGACACCTTTCACTGTAGGCAAATCCTCCACCTGAGGGAAAACGATGTAGCTGCGCATGTGTTTCAGCAGGGCAGACAACACTCTGGACAACAGGTTGGTGAACGTAGGCTGGGACATCCCTGATACTATGGCCACTGTAGTTTGAAAAGACCCACTTACCAGAAAATGGAGTACTGACAGGACCTGCACTTGAGAGGGGATCCCTGTGGGATGGCGGATTGCTGACATCAGGTCTGGCTCCAACTGGGCACACAGTTCCTGGATTGTGGCACGATCAAGTCTGTAGGTGACAATTACATGTCGCTCTTCCATTGTCGACAGGTCCACCAGTGGTCTGTACACTGGAGGATGCCGCCATCTCCTCATCTGCCCCAGCGGACGTGCCCTCTGGACGAGAACAGCGAGCACCGAGTCAGCCAACACTGAGGTTTTAAGTAGAATATTTATTGCACACATTTGTCAATCCGCTATGTGCCTGTCTTAGTGTGTATGCAAGGCCTAGATATGTGTGACGCATTTACAATTAATGCCATGTGGCCCCCTGAAATGGAGGCTGCCTGACCTGTAAGGTGGGACAAGGGGACATGAGGTAACAGCGCTGGCATTGTACACCGTCGCGGTAGGCGATCGAAGACCGCGGCGCAATCTTGCATTGGTGAACATTGGACCCTATGGGTCCCAGGAGCCAATGATGATGTACGCCGGCGGTGACGGTACGCACCGCGAGGACGTGACCGCCATTTTCTCACTGTTCACTCACTTGATACCTGATCTTCGACAGGAGAGGACCTACACTGCAAGTGCTGCTGTGACCTCAGTCTGGAAGCGACAATGGCTCAAGTGTCTGGGGAAAGGGCCCCTGCCTTCACATCGGAGGAGTTGGACAAACTAGTGGATGGGGTCCTCCCCAGTACACGCTACTCTACGGTCCTCCAGACAAGCAGGTGAGTACACTGTGAGCATGCTGTATGGGCAATGCCTGTTTGGAGTGGTGTGGATGGGAGATAGGGAGGGGGGGAATGAGGCGTGCATTAAACAACGGTGAGTGTATGTGCATCATGGCAAGGGTAGGAACGTGGGCCAATGACTGTGATGGTCCAGACGGTTATATCTTCTCCTTTTCCCCTGTACTATTCCTGTAGGTCAGCACCCACCAGAAGAAGGATATTTGGCGTGCCATCGCCAAGAAAGTCCAGACCCTGGGGGTCCACCACAGATGGAGCACCCACTGCCGGAAAAGATGGGAGGACATTCGCCGCTGGAGCAAGAAGACGGCGGAGGCCCAGCTGGGGATGACCTCCCAATGTGGGAGGGGTGCCCGTTGCACCATGACCCCCCTGATGATCCAGATCCTGGTGGTGGCGTACCTTGAGTTAGATGGTGGCTTGTGGGCATCATAGCAGCCGCAAGGGGGTGAGTAAAGTCACATTCATCTGATTCAGCGCGCATTGGAGGTGTCTGGGTGGGGGAGGTGGGCTGTGGGTACCCCTAGGCCAGGGCGAGTTTTGTAGGCAAGGTCCCTTCGTAAGGCAGTCCATGTGGCACCCCACCCCACCAGTGTTAAGAGCCATCTACCCCTAGTCAGGCTCCTGAGACTTCCATGTGTGCAGCAATCGGGCAAAGGCCTTGTACCCCATGGCCCTGTGATTAATTAGGGAACTCTAAGTGCATGGCATAGTGCAGAGGGCTGCTGTGTCTGTACTGTCCGCCAACGGTAGCGGTATTGCATGCACTGAACATGTCTTTCTACTTTCTTTCCGCCCCTTTTTGTGGTCTCCCTGTTCTTGTGTGCATTAGCATAATCACGCGAAGGAGCAGTGCCACCGGAGCAGGAGGGAGCGGCATCCCACATGGCCCTGGAGGGCGAGACTACGGACTCCGAATTCACCAGTGGGACGGAGGGCGAGGGGAGCTCCACGGCAGGGACAGGAGCTGAGACCAGCGACACCGACTCCTCCTCTGAATGGAGCTCCCTTGTGGTGGCAGGCCCCTCTGTGCCCACCGCATCTACAGGTACAGCCGCCACCCCCCCACCATCACCGCCCTCCCAGCAGCCCCTCAGCGTGTGCCCCGTGGCCACTCACCCAGGAAGGTGGGTATCTCCTTCGCCCCAGGCACCTCAGGCCCTGCCCCTGTCAGCCCTGCTGCCCTCAGTGAGGAGGCCATTGACCTCCTCAGATCCCTCACTGTTGGGCAGTCTACCATTCTGAATGGTTGCAACAGACAAATGCATACCTGGAGGGCATTCATTCTGGTCAGGCAGCCCAACAGCGAGCTTTTCAGACTCTGGCCTCAGCACTGATGGCAGCCATTGTCCCTGTGTCCAGCCTCCCCCTCCAACTTCCTCCACCCTACCCCAATCCCCAGTACCTGAGCCTATCCCAAGCACACCATCAGACCAGCATGCACACACCTCAACACCCAAGGGTAGCTTTGGCAAACATAAGCACCACACATCCCACAGGCACTCACACAAGCATCATACCCAAGCAGACATACCAACATCCACTGCCTCCTCTGTGTCCCCCTCCTCCTCGTCTCCCTCCTCCCTTCCTGTCATGTCTCCACTCAAACCTGCATGCACTACATCTTCAGTCACTACCTCCATCACCAGAAAGCCCATCACCACACACAGCTCACGTGCACTCACCACCCCCACTACCATTCACACATCCCGTGTGTCCGCTCCCAGTATGTCTGTGAGCCCACCTCCCAAACTACACAAACGCAGTCACACACCCACCCAATAGCCATCCACCTCACGACAGCCTCCAGCCCATGCACCTTCACCCAAAGTCAGCAAACGAACACTTCCTACAACCACTACCTCTTCCTCCACTCCCAAACCCCCTCCATCCACCTGTCCCAGTGTGTCTAAAAAACTTTTCCTGTCAAACCTTGACCTCTTCCCTTCACCTCACCCACCCCTTCCGTCCCCTAGGGCCCGACTTTCCAGGTCCCAACCCAGCACCTCAGCCATCACATCACCGGGAACAGTGGTGCCAGCAGGAACTGGCTTCTGGAGTGTGTCAAGCAGCAGGGCAGCCAGTGTGCCAAGGAGCCAGGCCAAGGACAGTCCCCCACCTCAGAAACATAAGAAGTTGGCCACAGCCCAGAGGGAGAAGGGCAAAACACCTGCCACCACGGGCTCTCCCAGGACTACAGTTGGGAGGGGCAAGACAGCTGCACCACCATCCAAGGTGGGGAAGGGGCAGAGAAAGAAAGGGAAGTCGCCGCCAACCTGCACAGTGTACAAGACCGCCATCGGCACCACCACATGCACCGCCGCCACCAGCACCTCTTCCCAGGACACCACCTTCAGAATCTGGAGTCAGTCTGTGCTTTCACAAATGTGTATTTGCAATAACTGAGGGAAATAGCAATGTCCATTCTATTGTCAACATACCTATGTCACACAGCTCCAGTCCATGAGGTTACATAGCAGAGATCAAACAGTGGGGCCCACATCTGTGAAATCGAAAGGGAAAGTGACAAATCAGGGTCCATACACTGGGTGAAAGTGACAGACAGATGAGAGGTAGAACAATTGTATCAGATGTAGGAGGCAGTGATGTCTTCTTACCTGTGTCTCACTGGAAGTATTGATGGATCAAAGTGTTTCTGTTGTCTATGTCCTCTTCTTCTGCCTCCTCTTCTTCACTGTCCACAGTCTCCACAGCTGCCACAACACCTCCATCTGGACCATCCTTCTGCAGAAAAGGCACCTGTCGTCGCAAAACCAAGTTGTGCAGCATACAGCAGGCCACGATGATCTGGCACAGCTTCTTTGGTGAGCAGTAGAGGGAACCACCTGTCATATGGAGGCAACGGAACCTGGCCTTCAGGAGGCCGAAGGTCCTCTCTATAACCCTCCTAGTTCGCCAATGTGCCTCATTGTAGCGTTCCTCTGCCCTTGTCCTGGGATTCCTCACTGGGGTCAGTAGCCATGACAGATTGGGGTAGCCAGAGTCACCTGCAAATGTCAAGGGACAACTGTTAGACACACTCTAACCCTTAGGGACAACCCAAGACCCAGACAACTATTCACATGGTGTAGGGTCCTTGTCCTCACCTAATAGCCACACACAGTGCCTCTGGAGTTGGCCCATCACATAAGGGATGCTGCTATTCCTTAGAATGTAAGCGTCATGCACTGAGCCAGGAAACTTGGCGTTCACATGGGAGATGTACTGGTCTGCCAAACACACCATCTGCACATTCATGGAATGGTAACTCTTCCGGTTTCTGTACACCTGTTCACTCCTGAGGGGGGGTATTAAGGCCACATGTGTCCCATCAATGGCACCTATGATGTTGGGGATATGTCCCAGGGCATAGAAGCCACCTTTCACTGTAGGCAAATCCTCCACCTGAGGGAAAACGATGTAGCTGCGTATGTGTTTCAGCAGGGCAGACAACACTCTGGACAACACGTTGGTGAACGTAGGCTGGGACATCCCTGATACTATGGCCACTGTAGTTTGAAAAGACCCACTTACCAGGAAATGGATTACTGACAGGACCTGCACTTGAGAGGGGATCCCTGTGGGATGGCGGATTGCTGTCATTAGGTCTGGCTCCAACTGGGCACACAGTTCATGGATTGTGGCACGATAAAGTCTGTAGGTGACAATTATATGTCGCTCTTCCATTGTCGACAGGTCCACCAGCAGTCTGTACACCGGAGGATGCCGCCATCTCCTCAACTGCCCCAGCGGACATGCCCTGTGTACGAGAACAGCGAGCACAGAGTCAGCCAACACTGAGGTATTAAATAGAATATTTATTGCACACATTTGTCAATCCGCTATGTGCCTGTCTTAGTGTGTATGCAAGGCATAGATATGTGTGACGCATTTACAATTAATGCCATGTGGCCCCCTAAAATGGCGGCTCTCTGACTTGTAAGGTGGGACAAGGGGATATGAGGTAACAGCGCTGGCGTTGTACACCGTCGCGGTAGGCGGTCGAAGACCGCGGTGCAATCTTGCATTAGTGAACATTGGACCCTATGGGTCCCAGGAGCCAATGACGATGTACGCCGGCGGTGACGGTACGCACCGCCGTGGACGTGACTGCCATTTTCTCACTGTTCACTCACTTGATGCCTGATCTTCGACAGGAGAGGACCTACACTGCAAGTGCTGCTGTGACCTCAGTCTGGAAGCGACAATGGCTCAAGTGTCTGGGGAAAGCCCCCTGCCTTCACATCGAAGGAGTTGGACAAACTAGTGGATGGGGTCCTCCCGCATTACACGCTACTCTACGGTCCTCCAGACAAACAGGTGAGTACACTGTGAGCATGCTGTATGTGCAATGCCTGTTTGGAGTGGTGTGGATGGGAGATGGTGGGAATGAGGCGTGCATGAAACAACGGTGAGTGTATGTGCGTCATGGCAAGGGTAGGAACGTGGGCCAATGACTGTGATGGTCCAGACGGTTGTATCTTCTCCTTTTCCCCTGTACTATTTCTGTAGGTTAGCGCCCACCAGAAGAAGGATATTTGGCGTGCCATCGCCCAGGAAGTCCGGACCCTGGGGGTCCACCACAGATGGAGCACCCACTGCCGGAAAAGATGGTAGGACATTGGCCGCTGGAGCAAGAAGACGGCGCAGGCCCAGCTGGGGATGGCCTCCCAACGTGGGAGGGGTGCCCGTTGCACCATGACCCCCCTGATGTTCCGGATCCTTGTGGTGGCATACCCGGAGTTGGATGGGCACTTGAGGGCATCACAGCAGCCACAAGGGGGTGAGTACAGTCACATTCATCTGATTCAGCGTGCATTGGAGGTGTTTGGGTGGGGGAGGTGGGCTGTGGGTACCCCTAGGCCAGGGCGAGTTTTGTAGGCACGGGTCCCTTCGTAAGGCAGGCCATGTGGCACCCCACCCCACCAGTGTTAAGAGCCATCTACCCCTAGTCAGGCTCCTGTGACTTCCATGTGTGCAGCAATCGGGCATAGGCCATGCACCCCATGGCCCTGTGATTAATTAGGGAACTCCAAGTGCATGGCGTAGTGCATAGGGCTGCTGTGTCTGTAGTGTCCGCCAACGGTAGCAGAATTGCATGCACTGAACACGTCTTTCTACTTTCTTTCCCCCCCTTTTTGTGGTCTCCCTGTTCTTGTGTGCATTAGCATCATCACGCGGAGGAGCAGTGCCACCGGAGCAGGAGGGAGCTGCATCCCACATGGCCCTGGAGGGCGAGACTACGGACTCCGAATTCACCAGTGGGACGGAGGGCGAGGGGAGCTCCACGGCGGGGACAGGAGATGAGACCAGCGATACCGACTCCTCCTCTGATGGGAGCTCCCTTGCGGTGGCAGGCCCATCTGTGCCCACTGCATCTACAGGTATAGCCGCTACCCCCCCTACCAGCACCGCCCTCCCAGCAGCCCCTCAGCGTGTGCCCTGTGGCCGCTCACCCAGGAGGGTGGGCATTTCCTTCGCCCCAGGCACCTCAGCCCCTGCCCCTGTCAGCCCTGCTGCCATCAGTGAGGAGGCCATTGACCTCCTCAGATCCCTCACTGTTGGGCAGTCTACCATTCTGAATGCCATCAAGGGTGTAGGGAGGCAGTTGCAACAGACGAATGCATACCTGGAGGGCATTCATTCTGGTCAGGAAGCCCAACAGCAAGCTTTTTAGACTCTGGCCTCAGCACTGATGGCAGCCATTGTCCCTGTGTCCAGCCTCCCCCCTCCAACTTCCTCCACCCAGCCCCAATCCCCTGTACCTCAGCCTATCCCAAGCACACCATCAGACCAGCATGCACACACCTCAACACACAAGGGTAGCTCTGGCAAACATAAGCACCACACATCCCACAGGCACTCACACAAGCATCATACCCATGCAGATATACCAACATCCACTGCCTCCACTGTGTTCCCCTCCTCCTCGTCTCCCTCCTCCCTCTCTGTCACGTCTCCACTCACACCTGCATGCACTGCATCTTCAGCCACTACCTCCGTCACAGCACACCCATCACCACACACCGCTCACGTGCACTCACCACCCCCACTACCATTCACACATCCCCTGTGTCCTCTCCCAGTGTGTCTGTGAGCCCACCTCCCAAACTACACAAATGCAGTCACACACCCACCCAACAGCAATCCACCTCACGACAGCCTCCAGCCCATACACCTTCACCCAAAGTCAGCAAACGAACACCTCCTTCAACCACTACCTCTTCCACCACTCCCAAACCCCCTCCATCTACCCGTCCCAGTGTGTCTAAAAAACTTTTCCTGTCAAACCTTGAACTCTTCCCTTCATCTCCCCCACCCCTTCTGTCCCCTAGGGCCCGCCTTTCCAGGTCCCAACCCAGCACCTCAGCCACCACATCACCGGGAACAGTGGTGCCAGCAGTAACCGGCTTCTGGAGTGTGCCAAGCAGCAGGGTAGCCAGTTTGCCAAGGAGCCAGGCCAAGGACAGTCCCCCACCTCTGAAACATAAGAAGTTAGCCACAGCCCGGAGGGAGAAGGGCAAAACACCTGCCACCAAGGGCTCTTCCAGGACTACAGTTGTGAGTGCCACCATCCAAGGTGGGGAAGGGGCAGAGAATGAAAGGGAAGTCGCCGCCAACCTGCACAGCGGACAAAACCGCCACCAGCACGCCACTTGCACCGCCACCACCAGCACCGCTTCCCAGGACACCACCTCCACCAGCACCGCTGCCCAGAACATCGCCGCCACCAGCACCGCAGCCGAGGACACCGCTGCCACCAGCACCGCTGCCCATGACACAGCCGCCAGCAGCACGCTCACTGAGCCACCCACCAGCACCGCTGGCCAATGAGTGGCGCAAGCACTGCCGCTACTGAGGCAGCCGCAAGCACCGCCAGCGGCCACGCCACATCATGTGCCAGTGGCACCACCGCAGTCATAGCTGCCATCCCCAGTGGTCAGTCGTACGAAGCTGGTGGTCAGTTCCAGGGGCCTGGACAGATTCCATGTAGGCCCACCGTCAGTGGATTGTCACATCCACTACCTCTGTCCTTGGCAGGGTGAAGCACTCTGGGCACAAAGCCCCCTCCAGAACCAGTGGAGAAAGGCATCCACTACCTCTGTCCTTGGCAGGATGAAGCACTCTGGGCACAAAGCCCCCTCCAGAAACAGTGGAGAACTGTTATCCACTTGAGAGACTGTGGCTTTGCACTCCCCAGGCTAAAGCAGTGGGCAAACCACCCACTGGAGAGGCTTGTGATACTGTGGCTTTGCACTCCTCAGGATAAAGCAGTGTGCAAACCACCCACTGGCGAGACTTGAGAGACTGTGGCTTTGCACTCCCCAGGATAAAGCAGGGGGCAAACCACCCACTGGAGAGACTTGTGAGACTGTGGCTTTGCACTCCCCAGGATAAAGCAGTGGGCACACCACCCACTGGAGAGACTTGTGAGACTGTGGTTTTGCACTCCCCAGGACACATCAATGGGCATGGCGTTGTGCACTCATCCGGCTGAGGTGCCCCCCTTCCATTCCCCCTGAGGTGCCTGTTTTATTTCGATGTGATGCCCCTGCAGTGTTCTCTCCGTTTTGATCGGGTATCTTGTGTGGTCCTCGCCCATGCATTTTGGGCCCAGTGGTCCACGGACTATGTAGGTGCAGTACATGGACTTGAATTCTTGGTGTATATATTTGTTAATAGTGTATATATAATTTTGACTAATGGATTTTTATGGATTACATTCGTTCAACTCATTTCCTTTTGGCCTTGCGTTCTTCCAGTGGGGGTTGGGAGGTATAAATGTAATGTATCAACATGTATTTGTGTGTGTGTTGTAGTGGGTGAGGGTGGGGGTTTTGCGTGTTGCATGATTGTGTGTCACCCTCTTTTCCCTCCCCCCTCCCCTGTGTTGTAGGTGCAGTACTCACCGTGGTCGTCGCCGCCGGCGTTCGTGCTCCTGGTAGAGGAGCAGGAAGAGAATGGCAGGTAGAATTTGGAGTTCCGGCTCCATGGCATCCTGGTTCCTCGTGGGGTGTGTAGAGGTGAGCGTTTTCCCTTCCAAGTCCTGTTTCCGCTGTGTTTTTGTTTGCGGTGAATCCGCCCCGGAAAAGGTGGCGGATTGGCCTCTCATAATGGTGTGGGCGGTACATTGTCTTCCGTCTGTGTGTTGGCGGTGACCGCCGCGCTGTTTGTTTCTACAGCCGTGGCGGTCGGAGTGTTAAAGTGGCTGTCTATTTTGGTGGTTTCCGCCACGGTCGTGATTCCATTTTTTTTACCGCCGGCCTGTTGGCAGTTTTACTGTCGCTTTAACACCGACCGCCAGGGTTGTAATGAGGGCCTAAGTGTTGGGGGGATGGATGCACTGTACTTTCCATGATTTTGTTCCATCATATTCTAACACTCTTAAATTCAAGGCAATGTTTGCTGTATAGTGCACTGCCTCATAGAGGGATTTCTTTTACCTACAACATTGGTAAACAAAGGGGATCTGACCAAGCCCAGGGCATTGCAAAACATCCCAAAAGTTATATCACACCTGACAACTGCACCCCTATCCTTATAGAGGAGGTTGAGTCTGTAAGTAGTACAGATTTACCATCTCAGACTGAGCTCAGGGATATTGCAAAAAAAAATGAAATGATAATAAGCTACACGTCAATCAAGGAGCAATTCCCAAAAAGAAGATTACTTGGAGATCCAAAGACAAATTATGGTCAACTTCCAAGCACAAGAAAGAAGCTCAAGCTATCTTGAGCTGGCTTAAAGGCAAACCCACTAGCAAACATAGGCCCTCATTACAACCCTGGAGGTCGGTGATAAAGTGGGGGTAATACCGCTAGCAGGCTGGCGGTAACTACCGCCATATTATGACCAAGGCGGAAAGATCTCAGATAGACAGCCACTTTACCGCACCAACCGCCAGGGAGGAAACAACAGACACCACGCGGTAGCCACCTACAGCCAGGCAGAAGTTAATGTTCCACCCACCATATTAAGACACATCAATCTGACACCTTTTCCGGGCGGTACCAACGACAGTAAAAGACTGACAGAAACAGACCTCAGAAGGGAAAGGACTCACCTTTTGAGACACAGGGAACAACCACGACCCCATGGAGACTGAGCTGCAAATCTTTCCTATGATATTTTACGTCCTGCTCCACCACCAACACCAATGATGGCAAAGACGACCACGGTGAGAACAGCGGCCTAGCACACAGGGGAGGGGGGAGGAAAAAGAGAGTGACACACACTCGCAAAACACACACTCCCAACACCATACACACAATCAGATGCAGTAAGAAAACATATTGACCCCGTACCCCTCAGGAATAATGCAAGGACAACACGAATAGATGAAAGTGAGTGTAATAATATTTATACAGTAAAAATACAAGCATTCAATCTAAAAGTATATACATATGTACAGTTCAAAGGACACTGCCCAGTCCTCAATGTGCGTGGGCCACAGGACAAAGTCCAAGGCCCCACTTGTCTCATGCACCAACACGGTGAGAACCCTGCAGGGGCATCAGTTGGAAAATAGGCAGGCACCTCAGGGGGACGGGGAACAGGGGGGGCACCTCAGCCGGCAGATGGAACAACGCCACTGGTTCTGGAGGGGGCAGCATGACCTGTGTTTGGTCCTGGGGAGTGCAAGGCCACAGTCTCTCAAGTGGGTAACTTGCCCGCATGTTCTGGAGGGGGAAACATGCCCTGTCCTTGGTCCTGGGGAGTGCAAGGCCACAGGGTCTCAGGTGGGTGACTTGCCCACATGCTCTAGAGGGGGCAACATGCCCTGTACTTCAGTTCCTGGGGAGGATGGGGTAAGTGGGTGTCATACCCACTGGTTCTGGAGGGGGCATAATGCCCTGTGCTTCTGATGCTGGGGAGGATGGGGTGAGTGGGTGTCATACCCACTGGTTCTGGAGGGGGCATCGTGCCCTGTGCTTCAGATCCTGGGGAGTGCAAGGTCACAGTCTCTTAGCTGGGTGTCATACCCACAAGATTTGCAGGGGGCAGGCTGCGCAACAGACCATGGAAGGCAGGTCTACAGACCGTCCACAAGAGGTGACGACTGCTCAGTGGTGGTAGTGGTGCTGCTGCTGCTGGTGGTGGTGGTACTGCTGCTGGTGGTGGTTGTGGGGGGAACCTCCTGCCCATCCCCTGCAGCCTCGGACAGCTGCACAACCATAGTTGTTGTTGGGGGCTCCGACTGAGTCCCAGCTCCAGGCCCCTTGTCCTTCCTGCCTGCTGGTGCAGGCCCCTTGCCCTTCCTGGCAGCAGCTGGGTGTGGCTCCTTGCTCTTCTTGGCAGCACTTGGGGCAGGCTCCTTGCCCTTCCTGGTGGCAGTTGGGGATGGCACCTTGCCCTTCAGGGCAGCAGCTGGGAAGGGCTCCTTGCCCTTGCGGGCAGCACTTGGGGCAGGCACCCTTTCCATGAGGCTGCCTGGTGCCCTGGATCCTTTACCACCACGAGTGGGTGTGGACACTACTTGGCCCATGGACTGGGTGGCTGAGGTGCTTGCCTGGGTTTTAGCCACCCTGGCCAGATGTGAAGGACTGGTGGGGGTCGGGGTAGGGAAGAGGTCAATGGTGGAGAGAGAAAGTTGCTTAGGAACATTGGGGCAGGAAGAGTGAGAAGGTTTGGGAGTGAAGAAAGATGAGTGGTTGTGGGAGGTGTCTGTCTGATGTGTTTGGGTGCAGATGCATAGGCTGGATGCTGTTGTGAGGTGGATGGCTGTTGGGTGTCTTAGTGCTTGCGTTTGTGTACCTTGGGATGGGGGGACAGACACAGTGGGAGAGGACACAGGGGACGTGTGCATGGCTGTTGTGGCGGTGTCTGCCTGTGAGGTGTGTGTTCTGATAGGTGTGCTGGTGATGGCAGTAGTGGATGAGGATGCAGTGCATGCAGATGTGAGTGTAGATGCAACTGCGAGGGAAGTGGAGGATGAGGAGGAGGGGTCACAATGGAGGCAGTGGATGTAGGTATGTCTGCATCTGGATGGTGTTTGAGTGAGTGCCTGTGGGATGATGTGTGGTGCTTGTGTTTGCCTGTGCCACTCTTGTGTGTTGTCCTGTGTGCATGCTCGTCTGCCTGTCTGCTTGGGATAGGTTGGGGTTGAGAAGAATGGGATTGGAAAGAGGAAGTTGAAGGGGGGTGGGTGGAAACAGGGACACCCTGTGCCTCTGTATTTGGGCCATCACATTTGGGATGCTGCTATTCCTCAGGATAAATGAATCATGCGCAGACCCAGGATACTTAGCATTGACATGGGATATGTACTGGTCCGCCAGACGCACCATCTGGACATTCATTCTTTCGATTTCTGAATGCCTGTTAATTTTGCCGGTGGGGGGGGAATGCAATATGTGTTCCATCAATTGCCCCAATTATGTTAGGGATATTTCCCATTGAATAGAAGTAAGCTTTCACTGTGGCAAAATCCTCCACCTGGGGGAAAACAATGTAGCTGCACATGTGTTTAATCAGGGCAGACAACACTCTGGTCAGCACTATTGAGAACATTGGCTGTGACATTCCTGCTGCCAAGCCCACTGTCACTTGGAAAGAACCAGTTGCCAGGAAATGGAGCACTTATAGAACTTGCACAAGAGGGGGGATCCAAGTGGGGTGATGGATAGCAGAGATCAGGTCAGGCCCCAGTTGGGCACACAGCTCCGTGATTGTGGCCCTGTCAAGTCTGTAGGTAAGAATAATGTGCCTGTCCTCCAGTGTTGCCATAACCACCAGGGGTCTGTACATGGGGGGATGTCTCCATCTCCTATTTATCCGCAACCATTGCAATCTATGGGGCAAAATGGTGAGCAGCTGATCATTATCTCTTTATTCGAACCACTACATTTCAATGCATGTTGTGATTGTAACATTATTTTGTTGGAGACGTCCAAATTTTGCATTTGTGTACTGTGATGCAGTTAGGATCCTGTAAGGAGGGACAGGTGGAAATGAGGTAATTCCGCTGATGTTGTGAGCCGTTGCGGGAGGCAGTCGAAATCCGCCGTGCAACTCCTCATTGGAGAACATTGGGCCCTATGGTGTACATTAACCAATGGTGATATATGCCGGCGGTGACGGTATGCACTGCCGCGGATGTGACTGGCATTTTCAATCTGTTCACTCACTTGCTACCTGACCTTCAACAGGAAAGGACCTACACTGCATGTGCTGCTGTGACCTGTGTCTGGAACTGACCATGGCTCGTATGACTGGGGAAAGGCACCCTGCCTTCACCTCGGCGGAGTTGGAGAGACTGGTGAATGGGGTCCTACCCCAGTACCGAATGCTGTATGGGCCTCCAGACCAACAGGTGAGTACACTGTGAGCACGATGCATGGGGCAGGAATGCATGGAGTGAGGTGTGTGAAGGCCTCGTGTGGGGGGTTGGTGGATGTCCCCTGGGCGGCGTGCAGCTTGTGTGCTGGGGCCTGTGTGTGCAAATGGGCCATAAGTGTAACAGGCAGGACGGTCTGACTAATACCCAGCATCCATCCAAAGAAGGGTATATGGCGTGCCATCGCCAAGGACGTGCGGACCCTGGGGGTCTACGGCAGGCAGAGCACCCAATGTTGGAAACGGTGGGATGACTTGAGATGCTGGGCACAGAAGACCGCAGAGGCCCAGCTGGGGATGGCCTTCCAACGAGGAAGGGGTGCCCGTCGAACCCTGACCCCCCCTGATGGTCCGCATATTGGCGGTGGCCTATCCTGAGCTGGGTGGGCGCTTCAGGGCATCACAGCAGCCACAAGGGGTGAGTACAGCACCCATCATTACAAATTACGCCTGGTGGGGTGGTATCCGGGTGGTGGATGTGTATCTGTGGGTGCCCCTAGGCCAGGCCTGACATTGCAGAGTAGATCCCATGTTGGGCAGGGTTCTGATGTGATATTCCTCCTACATAGCTTGTGGGCATCCACTACTGGCCAGGGCTGTGTGGGTCCCAGGTATGATGCAGTTGGCGGTATGTGTCCATCCCATGCGCTGGTGGCTAACAGTGTTACTAGTAGTGTCATGCATAGTGTGTAAGCCTGTTCCCTGTGTGTGAGGGTGGTATGTACGCCAACAGTGGTGTGGGTGCAGCCATTGACCCAGTGTATCCTTTGTCTCTTCCCCTCCTTTTTGTTTTGTCTCCCTGTCCTTATGTGCATTAGCATCATCTGGCGGACGAGCAGAGGCACTGGCGAAGGAGGGAGCTCCATCCCACAGGACCCAGGATGCCGAATCCACCGACGGTGAGGGCACCAGTGGGAGGGAGGGTGAGGGGAGCACCACGGCAGAGACTGGAGAGGACAGTTCTGGTACGGATTCCTCCTCCGATGGAAGCTCCCTGGTGGTGGCGGACACCTCTGTGCCTACCCCAGCTACAGGTACAGCCACCAACCCCGTACCACCACCACCCTCCCAGCAGCCCCTCAGCGAGTTTCCCTTCCCCGCTCACCCCGGAGGGTGGGCATCTCTTTCATCCCAGGCACCTCACGCCCTGCCCCAGTTAGCCCTGCTGCCCTGAGTGAGGAGGCTATTGACCTCCTGCAATCCATCTCTGATGGGCAGTCAACCATTGTAAATGCCATCCAGGGGCTGGCAGCCCAAATGCAACAGACAAATGTATTCCTGGAAGGCATTCACACTGGCATGGCGGCCCAACATAGATCAATCCAGGCTCTGGCCTCCTCTCTGATGGCAGCCGTTGTCCCTGTTTCTAGCCTCCCCCCTCCAACTTCCTCTACCCAACCCCATTCCCCTCAACCCCAACCTATCCCAAGCAGACAGTCAGACCAGCATGCACCCAGGACAGCACACAAGAGTGGACATAGCAAACACAAGCACCACAATTTATCCCACAGGCACTCATACAAACACCCTCCAGAAGCAGACATACCAACATCCACTGCCTCCACTGTGGCCCCCTCCTCCTCCTCGTCCACCTCCCTCCCAGTTGCGTCTCCACTCACACCTGCATGCACTACATCCTCATCCACTACCACCATCACCAGCACACCTAACAGTACACGCCCCTCACTGGCAGTCACCACCCCCACATCCATGCACACATCCCCTGCGTCCTCTCCCACTGTGTCTGTGCCCCCTCCTCCCAAAGTACAAAAACACAAGCTGTCAGACATCCAACAGCCGTCCATCTCACAACAGCATCCAGCCCATGCACCTGCACCCAAACACAGCGGACTGACACCTCCTACAACCACCCTCTCTTCCTCAACTCCCAAAACATTCTCCCTCTTCCTGCCCCAATGTCCCTAAGCAACTTTTCCTCTCCACCATTGACCTCTTACCTACTCCTCCCCCGTCTGTCACGTCAGGCCAGGGCGGTCAAAACCCAGGCAAGCACCTCAGCCACCCAGTCCACGGGCACAGTAGTGTCCACAGCTACTTCAGGTGGGAGAGGATCCCTGGCACCAGGCAGCCACACTAAAAGGGTACCTGCACCAAGGGCTGCAAGGAAGGGCAAGGAGGTTTCCCCAGCTACAAAAAGGAAGGACAAGGAGGCAAACTCCAGCTGCTAAAAGGAAGGGCAAGGAGGCACCACCAGCTGCTGAAAGGGAGGGCAAGGAGGCACCCCCAGCTGCTGAAAGAAAGGGCAAGGAGCAATCCCCGGCTGTTAAAAGAAAGGGCAAGGGGTCTGCACCAGCAGGCAGAAAGGACTCAGTTGGAGCCCCCATCTCCAACCATGGTGGTTCAGCTGCACGAGGCTGCCGAGGAAGGGCTGGAGCCTCACCCCCACCACTGCCAGCTCCACCAGCAACACCACCACTACCACCACTGAGCAGCCATCACTGCCGAAGGACAGTGTGTAGTCCTGCCTCCATGGGCTGTTGTGCGGCCTGGCTCCAGCAAATCCTGTGGGTCTGACACCCAGGTGAGGTACTGTGACATTGCACTCCCCAAGATCTGCATCACAGGGCAAAATGCCCCCTTTAGAACCAGGGGAAGAAGCCATCCACCCACCCCATCCTCCCCAGGATGGGCACAATGCCCACCCAGAACCAGTGGTGAAGCCATCCACTCACCACATCCTCCCCAGGATGAAGCTTACTGGGTACAATGCCCCCTCCAGAATCAGTGGAAGTAGTCACCCACTTGAGAGACTGTGGCCTTGCACTCCCCAGGACCAAGCAGTGGGCAAATCACCCACTTGAGAGACTGTGGCCTTACACTCCCCAGGACCAAGCAGTGGGCAAATCACCCAATCGAGAGACTGTGACCTTGCACTCCCCAGGACCAAACAGTGGGCAAATCACCCACTTGAGGGACTGTGCCCTTGCATTACCCAGAACCAAGCACAGTGCATGTTGCCCCCTCCAGGGCATGTGGGCAAGTCACCCACTTGAGAGACTGTGTCCTTGCACTCCCCAAGACCAAGCACAGGGCATGTTGCCCCCTCCAGAGCCAGTGGGCAAGTTATCACTCGAGAGACTGTGGCCTTGCACTCCCCAGGACCAAGCACAGGGCATGTTGCCCCTCCAGGACCAGTGGCGTTGTACCATCTTCCGGCTGGGGCGACCCCCCATTCCCCGTCCCCCTGAGGTGCCTGTCCATTTTTGACCTGATGCCCCTGCAGTGTTCTCTCCGTGTTGTTGCAGGAGTAAGGTGGGGCCTTGGACCATGTGATGTTGCCCTGTGGCCTACGGACATTGAGGACTGGGCAGTGTTCCTACATTTGTAAATATGTATATACTTTTTTATTTGGATGCACTTATTTATACTATTTTGTCTTATTACACTCACTTTAATCAATTCCTTTTGTCCTTGCATTATCCCTGAGGGGTACAGGGTTAATATGTTATGCCACTGCATCTGTTTGTGTGTATGGTGTTGGGGTGAGGGTGCTGCATGTGTGTGTCACTCTCTTTTTCCTCCCCCCTCCCCTGTGTGGTAGGCGGCAGTACTCACCGTGGTCGTCTTCGCCGGCGTTGGTGTTCGTAATGGAGCAGAAGGTAGAAGATCATGGGGAACACCTGCAACTCGGGCTCCCTGGTGGCGTGGTTCTTCCCTGAGTCTCCACAGGTGAGTCCTTTCCCTTCTGTGCAGTGTTTCCGACAGGCTTTTGATGTCATTGGTACCGCCCCGGAAAAGGTGGCGGTTTCCTGTGTCTTAATCCAGTGAGTGGAACACTGTCTTCCGCCTGGCTGTAGGCGGTTACCACTGTGGTGCCTGTTGGTTTCGCCCTGGCGGTCGGTGTGTTAAAGTGGCTGTCTGTCTGAGCAGTTTCTGCTGTAGTCATAATTTCATATTTATTACCGCCGGTCTTTTGGATGTATTACCGCCGCTTTCTCACCAACCGCCAGGGTTGTAATGAGGGCCCTGGTGTCTGAAGAGCAGATAGATCCCTATGTACTTCACCAAGTAATTGCAGTAGATAACTCAGAGCACCTGTGCAAGGTGGCACAGGTTCCCTTTGAATGGGGGGATCTCTTGAGGGTAGCTGTGAGTCCAACCATGCCTGTAGATTGTATGCTTGACAATGACCTGGAGGATTCCTCTTGGAAGGAGGTGAAACACAGGTCTCACTTGGAGATGGTGTCGCACCGCTGCGCGTGGCACGAGCCAAACATTCGGCTCTGGCAGCGGCGCGCGGCATGAAGACGCGCCGCGTCCCCAGCCTGCTGTGCACATTACGAGGCCCCAAATTGGGCATGGGGCCTCGTTCTTTCATAGCGCGATGCACTTACATGCAGGTCTGACCTCCCCCACTCACCTGTTCTTGTTATCTTCTTCTTTTTGCTTCCTTTTCATTTTGCCTCCCTTTATGTTTTTTCTTTTTCCCATATTACCCCTCTCTTCCCAGCATGCCTTAGTTCCCTACTCTCTATGGCTCCTAGTCCATTATGTTCTATGTGTTTTTCTCTATCTAAGATGGTGTCCTTGCGCTTCCTATTGGTCACTTCCTGTTTTCTGGTATTTAAGGGTTGTGATTCTTTCTCTCCTTGCGCTGCAACACTTTCTGTTTGGATGGTGTCTTCGCTCCTGCTTCCTAGTATCCGATACTGGTTCACGTCTGTTCCAGTGTTTTTTCCTGTACTTTTGCTGTTGTATTTACCTATTCAATTTGTTCCTGTTTCAGGAAACTTTCCTTTCTGGAGGTTTTTTCCCCTTTCAGGTTTTTTTTCCCTCTGGCACTACTTCTGAAGGACACGGCCTGCCCTTGGCGTTTCCATTGCCTGCAGCACTGTGGCTACCAGAAAGAGTCGCCCCTACCTGGGTCAAGGCCGAACATTCAGGAACAAAATCCTCGCCACTCGTTCCTCAGACTCCAAGTTAAAGCAGCGCGTAAATTGTGACAGATTGCAGCGCCAAATAATCCCAACGTCGTCTAACACCAAGGATGATACAGTGGCGGCTGCTGCAGATCCTGATCAATCTCTTCTGGCAACCATTCAGCAACAGGCTCAGGAACTGCAACAATTACACAATGAGAATGCTGCTTTACGACAGGCTTTGGCTTTCCGCTGTGCAGATGTTCCGGGCGTCTCCACCTCAACTCCTCGTTTCTCCGGTGAACCAACAAAACTGCGAGAGTTCCTCGATGCATTAACTGTGTACTTCGCCTTCCAAACCACACAATTCTCCCATGACAAGACAAAGGTGGGTTATCTTATCAGTGCTCTATCCGGTCCTGCCTTGGCCTGTGCAACTCTGATGGTATCATCCAATGACCCAGTATTGTCTGCCTATCCAGCCTTCGTGAATCGGTTCAAACAGATGTTTAGTCATCCAGGATTGGAGGCCTCTGCTGAAGAAGCATTATGTGACATCCAACAAGGCTCTCAAGATGTCCTCCAATGTATTACCTGCTTTCGACAGCTTGCGACCGAGACAACTTGGGTGGAACGAACTCTGGTGACTTTATTCCGTAGAGGACTTAAAGAGGATATCAAAGATGAGTTAGTACACTCCATCCGAGTTGAAGATCTTCGTGGTCTGATGGATCTAGCTCTTTCCATCGAATATCGTCTCCAAGAACGACGTATGAAGAAGAGAAAAAGTAGAGGCCCTTCCCAGCCAAGTACTTCACGTGTCTTTTCGCATCGTCCAGAAGAACCTCGCCCTCCCGTCAGAGACACAGAAGGTGAACCTATGCAGGTGGATACTACTCGAGGCCCACTTTCCATCAGTGAGCGGGAAGAAAGAAGTAAGAAAGGATTGTGCCTGTATTGTGGTGCTGCTGGTCACATGCTTCGTACCTGCCCTGTTCGTCCTCTAAGGCCATCGGGAAATGCCACTTCCCGTCCTCTGTAAGAAGGGAGGGGACGGGTTCATCTGCTATGCCTTCCATCAGTTCATTCAAGGACAATGCCACAACTTTGTTTATGCTTCCTGTGACGTTATAGTTACCTGACGGTCGTGAAGAAAGAACAATGGCCTTACTTGATTGTGGTGCTAGTGGCATATATATGGATAAGACTTGGGCCACAACACAACAAATACCAGCACGACCCAAAGAAGTCCCAGAACAAGTTCACACAGTGGATGGGCCCTTTCTATCCTCTGGTCCAGTCAATACTACCACCCTGACACTAAGTTTACAATTTGGGAACCACCAAGAACACATCTCATTTGACCTAATATCATCTCCCAATCATACTATCATTTTAGGAATTCCGTGGTTCATAAGACATAACCCTTATGTAAATTGGGAAAACCGGACTATTTCCCTGTCCTCACAGTTTTATCATGAAAATTGCTTTGCTTCAGACACATACTGGTCACCCAAGAAGTTGATGCCTACTGAAATTACTACCGGATGTTCCATCAATACAGTTCAAGGAGTCCCCGATCACTATCTAGAATTTCAAGATGTATTCCAAAAACCATCCAGACTTGTGTTACCCCCACATCGAGATTATGACTGTGTAATTCCCTTGGAACCTGGGGCGATTGTTCCCTTTGGGAGAATGTATTCACTCACGGAACCCGAAAAGGAAGTTCTCAAAGAGTATCTGCAAGAACACCTGCACAGCGGTCCTATTGTGCCATCATCCTCTCCGGCGGGGGCTTCTCTCTTTTTTGTACCCAAGAAGACGAAGTATCTTCGTCCCTGTCTGGATTTTTGTGGTCTAAATAAGATCACTATAAAAGACCGTTATCCTTTGCCCCTCATCAAGGATATTCTAGAGGCAGTCAGAGGGGCTCAACGATTTACCAAACTAGATCTTCGTGGAGCCTACCCCCTTTTGCGCATCAAAGAAGGAAACGAGTGGAAGACTGCCTTCCGAACTCCATTTGGGCATTATGAGTACAGAGTTATGCCTTTTGGTCTCACTAATGCCCCCTCAATTTTCCAAAGATTTATGGACTCTGTGTTTTCTGATCTCTTGAACCATACATTCGTCATCTACTTAGACCATATCCTTATTTATTCTAGATGTCCTGAACTTCATTCTACTCACGTGAAACAGGTCCTCCAAAGACTCAGGGTACATCAACTGTCCTGTAAACCAGAAAAATGTGAGTTTGACAAGACCGAAGTCAAATATTTGGGATATCACCTTAGTCCCAACAGAATAGCTATGGACCCGGAAAAGGTACAAGCCATCCTATACTGGCCTTCCCCTTCCTCTATTAAGGGAACGCAATGTTTTCTAGGACTGGCTAATTTTTATCGACAGTTTATTTTTGACTTTGCAGAACAAACCAGCCACATAACTCAAACATTAAAGAAGGAGAATTTAAATAAAGGCTTTGTCTGGACAAGGGCGGCTGAAACAGCTTTTTAGAGTCTAAAAAAGGCCTTCACTCAAGCACCGATATTGAGACACCCAGATACCAACAAACAATTTATTGTTGTTACTGATGCTTCTGAAAGAGCCATCGGAGCTGCCTTACTCCAACAACAAGAAGATGACGGTCTTGAACATCCTGTTTTCAATGTGTCCCATGTACTCTCTGTGTCAGAACAACATTACTTAGCATTAGAAAGGGAGTTATTAGCACTGAAAATAGCCTGCCTAGAGTGGAGACAGTTCCTTATGGGTTCCAAAGAGCCCTTCGAAGTGAGAACAGACCATCGTAACCTACAATGCTTACGTAATTTTCAATGCCAGAACAGTCGTCAGGCTCATTGGGCCTTTTTCTTCAATCAGTATGACTTTTATGTCACCTATATTCCTGGATCCCAAAACATACTGGCCGATGCTCTGTCTGGCCGTTATCCAGATTGTACTCCTACCCCATCACAATATCTGCTTGAGCCCAGTAAAATCATCGGTGTAGCTCAATCTTTTCCTGGATGAGGTACAACTGGAATATTCCAACCTGTCTGATCAAGAGTTAAAGAACCTAAACCCCCTAATATGTAAACAGAAGGGGTATTATTATTATAAGAACCTGTTGTTCCTCCCTTCTAACAGAGTAAGAGAAAAGGCGCTACAAACATGCCATGATTCTTCGGTTGCTGATCATAGAGGCATCAAGGCCACGCAGGAATTGCTCTTGCGGTCCTTCTGGTGGCCTACCTGGAAATTGGATGTCGAAATATACGTTCAGGCCTGTCCCATATGTGCCCAAGTAAAAATACCACGTACCAGACCTGGGGGGTTACTACAACCATTACCTGTTCCACCGGCTCCCTGGCACACCATTTCTACTGATTTTATGTGTTCACTACCTCCATCGGCAGGAAACCGGGTTTTCATGGCACAATAGATTCCTTTACAAAGATGGCTCACTTCACTGCCCTGAAAAAATTACCTACCTCTCTAGAACTAAGTCAGATATTTATGCAAGGCTCCCCGTCAACTTTTCCCTGTTGTCAGCACCCCTTTGAAAGGGTGGGTATTGACATTGTGGGGCATCTAGATCCCAAGACAGCCATGGGCAACAGGTTTATCCTAGTCTTAGTGGACCATGCCACCTGGTACCCGGAAGCTGTACCTCTGAGATCGATCTCAGCCCCTGTGGTCGGACGGGCTTTGATGGGAGTTTTTACCCACATGTGGTACCCCAAGGAGGTGGTATCTGTTAGGGGTACCAACTTCATATCAACTTAAATGAAGTCTCTGTGGAAGGCGTGTGGGGTGACATATAAGTTCACCACTCCTTACCACCCCCAAGGGAATGATCTGGTTGAGAGATTCAACCGCTTCTTGAAAGGCATGATTATGAGCCTGTGAGAACCCTTGAGGGAAAGTGGGATGTTCTGTTGCCATGCCTTCTGTCTGCTTACAAGGAAGTGCCACAAAGGGGACTTGGTTTTAGCCCTTTTGAATTGTTGTGGGGCCACCCTGTGAGAGGACCTCTGAGTCTGGTGAGGGAAGGCTTGGAGAAGGCCTCTAGTAAGCCCCCCAGGATGTATTTAGCTACATGCTGGCTTTTAGGAACCAGACAGCCCGCTTCATGAAGCTCACTCAGGAGAACCTAGAAGCAAGCCAGGAAGAGATGAAATGCTGGTACGACGAATGCCAGTCTGGTTGAGTTGCAGCCTTGCCAGAAAGTGTGGGTAATGGCCCCAGTGGAGTCTAGAGCGCTTCAGGAAAAGTGGACTTGGCCTTTTGAGGTGGTGGAGTGCAAGAGTGATGTCACCTATTTGGTGTACTTGCGGACTCCCAGCAACCCTTTGATGGTCCTGCACGTGAACCGCCTTAAACCTCACTTTGAGAGGTCTGAGTTGAAAATGCTCCTAGCAACAGATAACAGGGTGGAAAAAGAGAGTGAGCCTCTTCCTGACCTCCTATCTGCTAAGGAGAAAGATAGGTCCGTGGAGGGTGTGAACCTCTCCCCCTTTCTGGCCCCGGAGTAACAGAGGGTCTATTGCCAGGTGTTAGGACAGTTTGCCTCACTGTTTTTCTTGGTCCCAGGGGTCACTAATTTCTGTACACATGATGTGGACACTGGGGACAGTGCACCTGTAAATCACAAGTTTTACAGGGTGGCTGACAAGGTCAGGAATAATATCAAGGAAGAGGTGTCTAAGATGTTAGCATTAGGTGTTATTGAGTTTTACAGTAACCCTTGGGCTAGCCCTGTAGTTTTGGTCCCAAAGGCTGCTGCCCCTGGTGCGACTCCAGAACTCAGGTTCTGTGGATTACCATGAACTCAATCCGGTCACGAAGACTGATGCGCACCGCATCCCCTGAGCTGATGAGCTCATTGATCGGTTAAGAGCTGCAAAATATATCAGCACGTTTGACTTGAAGTGTAAATATTGGCATATTGCTCTGACTGAGGGGTCAAGGAGAGGTCGGCATTCTCTAACCCAGATGGGCACTACCAATTTAGGGTGATGTCCTGTGGGATGAAGAATGTCCATGCCACCTTTCAGAGGTTGGTTAACCAGGTTTTGGCTGGGCTGGAGGACATCAGCACCATCTACCTGGATGACATTGCTGTGTTCAGCTCCAGCTGGGAGTAACACTTACAGCACATCTGCAAAGTGTTGGAGGCTCTGCAGAAGGCAGGCTTCACTATTAAGTCAAGTAAGTGCCAAATGGGGCAGGGTTCTATGGTGTACTTGGAATACTAGGTGGGGAGTGGCCAGATGGCACCCCTACAACCAAAGATTGACACCATTCTATCTTGGGAGCCTCCCAAGACCCAAACTGAGTTGAGAGCCTTTCTAGGTTTCATAGGATACTACAGGAGGTTTGTCAAGGTGTATGGCAGTATTGTTGCTCCCTTGACTGAGTTAACCTCCAAAAAGCAGCCCAGAAAGGTGATCTGGACTGAGGCTTGCCAGACAGCGTTTGATGCCCTGAAGGCAGGCATATGCACAGCACCCATGCTGAAGGCAACTGACTTCTGTAAAGAATTTGTCATGCAGACTGATGCTTCAGAGCATGGTGTAGCAGCACAGTTAAATAAAGAGGTCCTAAACCAGCCTGTAGCCTTCATTAGTATGAGGTTACTTCCCCAGGAAGGTAGGTGGAGTAAATTTGAACTGGAACCATTTGCTGAGGTCTGGGTACTGAAGAAGCTATGACCCTACTTGTTTAGGACTCACTTCCCGGTTCAGACAGACCACTGGCCCCTCAGATGGTTAATGCAGATGAGGGGTGAGAGTCCAAAACTGTTGAGGTGGTCCATCTCCCTACAGGGAATGGACTATACAGTGGAATACTGCCCTGGAACAGCACACCCCAATGCTGATGGTCTGTCCAAATTTGTTTGCCTTAGTGATGAGAACTTCCATGAGGTTGGGTTGTTCTCCCCACTTTCAGCTGGGGTGGCATTTTTAAGACCTGGCATCCTTGACGTGGCCTCCCCTGTCTTTTTTGCTTCTGCCCGCCCCCATGTTTTGACTGTGTGCTGGACTCTCTTTTGTTGTTGTTGGTACTCTGCGCACTTTACCACTGCTGACCAGTTCTAAAGTGCAAGTTCTACTGTGTAAATTGTATGTGTAGTTCACTTTTCATTATTGGCACAATTGATTTACTAGTAATTCCACAGTAAAGTGCACTATAGGTGCCCAGGGCCTGCAAATCAAGTGCTACTAGTGGGCCTGCAGCACTAGCCCGCCACCCACATAAGTAGCTCTATAAACATGGCTCAGATCTGCCACTGCAGTGTTTGTGTGTGCATTTGTAAACTGCCAATTCGACCTGACAAGTGTGCCCACTTGCCAGGCCGAAACCTTCCCTTTTTATACATGTAAGGCACCCCTAAGGTAGGCCTTAGGTACCCCCATGGGCAAGGTGCGGTGTATGTTAAATTTGGGACATGTACTGGTGTGTTTCACATGTCTTAATTGTGAAATAATGCCATATTCGGTTTTCACTGTTGCAAGGTCTATCTTTCCCATAGGTTATCATGGGGAATGCCTTTAAATATCTTTTAAATGCAGTTTCCCTTTGGGAGCAGATGGAAATTTGGAGTTTGACATCTCTGAATGAACAATTTAAAAATACATCTTTTGGTAAAGTTGTTTTTTAAATTGTCGTTTTGAAAATGCCCGTTTTAGAAAGTGGGCATTTTCTTGCTTAAATCATTCTGTGATTCTGTCTGTTTGTGGATTCCATGTCTGGGAGTTGAGCTTTTTGTGAATACCCTCTAGACAGAGAGACAAAGGGAGCTGGGGTGTAGCTTGCACATCCTGATGGGCCATCTGAGCTACAGTGGAGGGAGGAGTGGTCACTTACACCTGAATGGGTTGTGCCTGCCCTCACACAATGCAATCTCCAACCCCCTGGTGTGTGTCTGGGGCCAGGACTGGGCAAGGCAGGATCCTGTAAACAACATAGACTTTCCTTTGATGTTTGTCTACTTCAAAGGCAGAAAGGAGTATAAGTAGTGGACCCAAAACCCTGGATTTTTGGATTACTTCTGGAATCAAGAGGAACCTCTGCCAAGGAGAAGAGCTGAAGAGCTGGAGGAGGATTACTGACCCTTTGCCTTTGACTGTGCTTTGCTGGGTTGTCCTGCAGTTTCTGCTTCTGTCTGAAGGAGGACAATGACTCGACTTTGTTGGGCATTCGTGCTTGAGAAGAATCTCCAAGGGCTTTAACTGAGCTTGCCTCCTGTTTTGAAGTTTCAGGGCCATCAAAGACTTCCTCTGCCAGCATCTGGACTCCCTGCTGAGACTCCTGCCCTGTCCAGTCTCTGGGCACTTGAGAGGTGAAGTTGGTAGAACAAAGACTGGAATCCACGCATAGAACACCATGTGGGGAAATGTTCGCTGCACCACCTGCAATGCGGCTCAAGAACGGCATGCCACCTGCTTCGTGGCTGAAATCGACGCTCCACTTGCATTGCAGCTGGGAGATTGATGCATCACAGCTGGAGAAACAATGCAACAGCTGCTTGCAGCTGCTGATAACAATGCAAATCCCATGTAACACAGTTTTCCAACACCATGTGGCCGGATTTCTCACGCATCATCGCTGGCCATTAAAGTCATTGTGAACCTGCGCAGATCGGAGGTGCCCTGTCTGGAAATCAAAACACATTGCTCTCTTTCAAGAGAAAAACTCAACCTATTGCCGACCCGACCGGAGAAGAAAATGACGCATGGTGTCACTTGTGAGTAAGAATCAATGCATCACTGACTTTTCCAATGCACGCTCACGCGTGCTGCTTTATATGTGACGCAAACCAAGTACTTTGTGTGAAAACAACATTTCCATTATTTTCTATGGATTAAGACTCTTATTCTTTTGAAATTTCATATCTTGACTTGTATATGTTGGATTTTTGTCATTTTGGTCTTGTTTGATTTAGATTCATATTAACTATTTTTCAAAATTGGTGTGGTGTTCATTTGTAGTGTTGTTACTGTATTACTGTGTGTGTTGGTACAAATACTTTACACATTTCCTTTGAGAGAAGCCTGAGTGCTTGTGCCATGCTACCAAGGGGGTGAGTCAGGGTTATCTTTAGTATGGGTCTCCATTTCCCTGATTAGGGTGAGGGTCCCTGCTTGGAGAGAGTGCAAACTGACTGCCAACCAGAGACCCCATTTCTGATATTAACCCAAAAAGATCAAACAGACAGTCAAAAAGAGGGCACAGCACAATAACTGAGACTGTCTGTCAGAGGACAATGTGAAGAAAGCAAATGAGGGTATTATAGGTCACCACCTTTAGCTCTGTATTAACCCACTGATTCGGGCGTCGGCCACTGCCCGACAACGGCGCACCCTCTCTGGTGTGGGTTACAACCAGTGGCTGACGCCAGGGAGAGGTTTTCAAAATCCTTCAGTGCAATACACCGGAGGATTTTTCTTTGTTAACCTGAGAGACGCGGAAGAACTTCAGCATCTCCTCCTGCCCCCCTCCTGCCCATTTGTGACATCCGCACTGACATCACATTTTACCCCACCGGAGCAGCGGAGGAGCAGATGAGCATCCTATCCCCACTCCGGTGGTGAAAAAAAGACCGAAACGGCTTCCACAGATGCCAGGGAGGCATCTATGGAAAGGGGAGAGCTTCCTCGTACTATTTCATGGCCATCGATTGCAGCGCGACTGGGATCCATGGCCAGAAAACAGCTCTAGACACCAAGGCCCGTATTTATACTTTTTTAAGCGCCGCATTTGCGCCGCTTTTTGACGCAAAACGGCGCAAACCTACAAAATACAATGGTATTTTGCAAGTTTGCGCCGTTTTTGCGTCAAAAAACGACGCAAATGCGGCGCAAAAAAAGTATAAATACGGGCCCAAGGATCTTGTTTTGGGGGGTTGGCCCACGTGCATGTAAGTAGGCCAGCCCCCGTGGGGGCAATAAAAAAAAAAAAACACTGGGGTTTTCGTGGGGGTGATCGTGCCCCCTAGATATTAATTATTATTTTTTTTTTTAAATGGCGGGTCAGCCCTTTCTACAAGAGCCGACCCCTGGTGGGCAATTTCTATATATTTTTTTTAAATGGTTTCCCCCGGGGGGGCATAATTCCTATCCCAGCGAATATTTAAAAAAAAAAAAAAAAAATGTTGGGGTCAGCCCTTGGGCTGACCCCCTATGGATTCACGATCGGCCCCAGGGAAAGCAAACATGTATAAATAAAAGAATAGATGTAGAGAGTCAGTCTCTCGCTCTCTCTCTCTCTCTCTCTCTCTATATATCACTTTTTTACATGTGTTGCTTTCCGGGAGCCACGATCTGCCCCTAGGGAAACCACACACATATAAAAGTGATATATATATATATATATATATACAAATATATATATATATATATATACAGAGAGAGAGTAGAGAGAGATAGATTCTTTCTATATTGAAATAGATCTGTCTTTTGTCTAGTGGCAGTTTTGACGCCATAAAGTAGTGCAGATGGTTTATATGCCTGCTACAAAGGATATACATGTATTTTGCTGACTGGTTAGTGAAGCCGGGCGTTACCTGTGCTTTAAATAAAATGAAAAGTATGTGGAGGGCAGCTATGGAGGTATGAGGGGCACTTTTGCTGGGTGGTACTGGGAGAATTAGAAGAGGCAGTCATGGGAGGCAGAGCACCCAAAATTATTGTCGCACTGGGTGCTACCAGCGCTAAAGGCTGTGATGATGGGTATGTGGTAGGGTGAAGTAATAGTGTGTCCTTTTTGTTTTTTTCATTGTCTTCAGACAATCTGCTAAATCAGAGAAGAAGCGAAGGTAAGGTGATGACATTTAATGATGGATACATCACACACACCCACGAGCCATTTTGTGACTTTCTCTATCTTCTACATTGACTAGTCCTTTAAAGGGACAGTTTAGCCAGTAGTAGAGATGGCATTTCATTGTATGACTGCTGCTCAAGCCCTAACTCAGGTTATGGAGGATAGCTCTGTGGCAGGATCAGAGACTGAGACAGCATCTGAGGGAGAGGACGATGGGGCAGAATCTGGGAGTGATTTATCAGTCAGCGGAGTCCCATCCGACAACACCTCTTCCAGTGATTCTGAGGGAGAAGATATCCCTTCAAAAGCACAGTCTGTAAAGTGGGACAACAGCGGGTTAGCCCAACACTAAGAGCAGGTGCGTGCGGCAGCAAGCACAGAGAGAGTGCTCTCTTGGCAGCCCCCCGATTAGTTCAGCCCAAAATTCCACCTTTTACTGGTGACACTGGATGTAAAGTCGACATGGCCAACTTTTTGCCAGTCGACTACGTCCATCTATTTTTGGATGTTGACTTCCCTCAGAAAATTGTATAGCAAACAAATTTGTGTGCAGACCAATTTCTGAGGGAGCATGTAGGCACTCTAGGGCCCCATTCTAGGGCACGTCATTGCACTCACACTTCGCTTGCGGAGTTGAAGATATTTTTGGCCTTTTCTCTAAATGCGGTTAGTTCAGAAGCCCATCTTGCAGTCCTACTGGTTTGGGTAACCCCCATCATCACACCATACATGACAATTCTGCTGCATTGCCCGAGACCATCCAGACCATGACAGGTTGTTCAAAGTTTGGCCTGTCATGGAACAGTTGTCTGCCAGGTTTCCAGAGATCTATACTCCTGAAATGAATATAGCAGTTGATGAGTCATTGATCCTGTACAAAGGATGGCTACTATTCAGACAGTACATTGCGAACAAAAGAGCTTGCTATGGCATAAAGCAGCACATGCTGTGTGAAAGCTCTTCTGGTTATGTGTACAGCTTGAGAGGGTATATAGGGAGGGACTCTACCCTAAACCCTCTAGGTTGCCCTAACCGTTAGGGGTCACTGGTAGGATTGTATGGGAACTTGTCCAACCTCTCTTTCACAAAGGTTATAACGTTTATGTGGACAATTTCTATACAGAAGTAGAGCTATTCAGTAAGCTCGACAAAGCTGGCACTGTGGCCTGCTGTACAAGTTGTTGTAATTGCAAAGGATTCCCGCAGGAGTTTGTTGCAAGAAGCTCCAAAAATCCCGGAGTATTGCGTTGCGTTTCAACGAACTGCTCACAGTCAAGTTCTTGGATAGGCGTGATGTATACGTGCTCACTACAATTCGTGATGAGAGCACTTCCCCTATCATGGTTTGGGATCAGATGACCGAAGTCCACAAGCCCATATCTCTACTTGATTACAATAAGTACATGGCCGGAGTAGACAAGAACAACAAGGTTCTTCAACCACACAATGCGTATTGTAAAACTCGCACTTGATACAAGAAACTGTTTACCCACCTGATCCAGGTGGCAACATACAATACGTATTTGTTTACCATCAGGAATACTCATGCCTTTCTTAGACTTCCAGTTGTCTGCAATCGAAAGCCTCACTGCTGTTACAGAAGCAGCAGCCGCCACCTCATATGTTCTGGAGGATGTGGCAAGCCTGCAGTAGCGACACTTTGCTGATCGCATTCCTAAAACATACAAAAAGGATCTTCTATGTCATTGCTGTAAAGTGTGCTCAAAGCATGGAAAGCGGCAGGAGAGTCGGTGTTACTGTTCCAGTGCCCATCTCAACCAGTCCTCTGTGACCCTACTTGCTTTACGTTGTATCATACTAAAGCAAAGTTCTGGGAAATTGACTGAGGTGGAGCTGCCATTGGGTAATCCTTTTATTGGCTCTGCATGGATACCGATCATCCCTGGGCCACTGCTTCATTAGGCAAGCAGCCACAGAATTTTACCTCATCTACTTCACGAAATCATGGACTTCCTTATGGCCTGCTTGACACCTATATCCACTGTCAGAACAGATCGAGGAATAGGCCTCCCAAGGCATACCCGGACACCCCCAACTTGCATCCACAAAATAGTATAGGTTCACTTTGCAATTATACAGGATTAGTCAGGACTCTGATGAGGACAGAGACATGAATGGGTAAGGAAAGCTTATGTAGGTGTGCCTTCACAGGGATATTGCACAGGTAGAAGGCAGATAGTAAAGGTGGTACAGTTGTACATCATCTACATCTATGGATTCAAACCCATTGGTGTTATCCCAGCACTGAAGGACAATGACACGTATGGGTCAGTGTTTAAGCTGCTTTTCATGCTCATCCTTAATCATAACTTAGTAGATGTTCAATTTTCTGTATGATAAGTGCATTACAGTCACAACACTGCACATAATGTTCACCAAGGACCCTGCCAGCGCCAAATGTTGGCTGGGACATATGCTACATTCTCATAGACTACCCTGTGTGCCAAACACTACCCTTTTTCATAGCCTCTGACCTCCTCTTTAGGGAACATCACAAGAATTCCCCAGCATGTCTGCCTTAGTTTCAAAGGTAGATATGCTCGCTCAGTTCGAGGAATCGCTTTGCACGGCATACTCGGATACCTCCAACTTGCATCCACAAACAGGACGAAGTTGGATTTAGCACAGTGAGTGCACTAAAGACACACAAAAGAAAATGTCTTCCTGAGCCTCAGGTGGCTGTCATGGGAGTAGTTAGTAAAGGTTCATTACGCATGTCTTTCGGTAATGTTCAGGAAGATGGAGGCAGTTCCTTGACAGGTGGTAAAATGTGGTCAAACTTATTCTGTCATGTTGCGTATGAATCTGATGGGCCCTTGTCTGGCAGCAGTAAGTTAATTTGAGTGTATGTGATGCTATTAATTGTGTTTGACCAATGACTTTGGGGGTCATTCCAACCCTGGCGGTCGGTGTTAAAGCGGCGGCTAACCCGCCAACAGGCTGGCGGTTAAAAAAAATGGAATTCTGACCATGGCGGAAACCGCCAACAGAGACCGCCACATTAACACTCCGACCGCCACGGCGGGACAAACAAACAGCGCGGCGGTCACCGCCAACAGACAGGCGGGAGTCAATGTACCGCCCACCCTATCACAACCCACCAATCCGCCACCTTTTCCGGGGCGGTAGCCCCGCCGATAAAAACACGGCGGAAACAGACATTTCAAACGGAAAACGCTCACCTCCATACACCCCACGAGGAATCTGGACAGCATGGAACCCGAACTACACATCCTACCAGCTATTGTCTTCCTGCTCCTCTACCAGGAGCACGAACGCCGGCGCAGAAGACTACGGTGAGTACTGCACCTACGACACAGGGGAGGGGGGAGGAGAAAATATTACGGGCACACATACGCTACACACCCACCACCACCCTCACCCACTACAACACACACATCAATGCATAGCAATACATCACTGTTACAACCCCCAAACCCCCCGGAAGAATGCAAAGACAAAATGAAATGATCATAAACAGTCGAATATATTGCATTATCGGCATATAAAAATATCACACATTTAAAACTAAAATATACAGAAATATTAAAAGTCCGATACTTTTAGCAGTCAATGTCCGTGAACCACTGGGCCCACATCACATGGGCAAGGCCCACACAGGATACCTGACACCAACAGAGAGAACACTGCAGGGGCATCAGATAGAAAAACTACAGGCACCTCAGGGGGAAGGGAAGGGGGAGCACCTCAGCCACATGAGTACACGACGCCAGATCCACGAGGGGCCTCCATGGCCACTGTCCCATCCTGGGGAGTGCAAAGCCACAGTCTCTCAAGTCCATACAGTGGGTGGTTTGCCCACTGTTACATCCTGGGGAGTGCAAAGCCACAGTCTCTCAAGTGGATGACAGTGTCCACTGGTTCTGGAGGGGGACTGGTGCCCAGAGTGCTTCGTGCAGCCCTGCCCGACACAGATGCGGCACTGCCCCTTCCGCAATGGGCCAGCGGTGCTTGAGATGAAGGGCCCAGTTCAGCGGTGCTTGAGATGGCGGTGCCCAGCGGAGCGGTGCTTGAGATGAAGGGCCCAGCGGAGCGGTGCATGCGATGAAGGGCCCAGCGGAGCGGTGCTTGAGATGAAGGGCCCAGTGCAGCGGTGCTTGAGATGAAGGGCCCAGTGCAGTGGTTCTTGAGACGGCGGTGCCCAGCGGAGCGGTGCTTGAGATGAAGGGCCCAGCGGAGCGGTGCTTGAGATGAAGGGCCCAGCGGAGCGGTGCTTGAGATGAAGGGCCCAGCGGAGCGGTGCTTGAGATGAAGGGCCCAGTGCAGTGGTGCTTAAGATGAAGGGCCCAGTGCAGCGGTTCTTGAGACGGCGGTGCCCAGCGGAGCGGTGCTTGAGATGAAGGGCCCAGTGCAGCGGTGCTTGAGATGAAGGGCCCAGTGCAGCGGTTCTTGAGACGGCGGTGCCCAGCGGAGCGGTGCTTGAGATGAAGGGCCCAGCAGAGTGGTGCTTGAGATGAAGGGCCCAGCGGAGCGGTGCTTGAGATGAAGGGCCCAGTGCAGCGGTGCTTGAGATGAAGGGCCCAGTGCAGCGGTGCTTGAGATGAAGGGCCCAGTGCAGCGGTTCTTGAGACGGCGGTGCCCAGCGGAGCGGTGCTTGAGATGAAGGGCCCAGCGGAGCGGTGCTTGAGATGAAGGGTCCAGTGCAGCGGTGCTTGAGAAGAAGGGCCCAGCGGAGCGGTGCTTGAGATGAAGGGCCCAGCGGAGCGGTGCTTGAGATGAAGGGCCCAGCGGAGCGGTGCTTGAGATGAAGGGCCCAGCGGAGCGGTGCTTGAGATGAAGGGCCCAGTGCAGCAGTGCTTGAGATGAAGGGCGCAGCGGAGCGGTGCTTGAGATGAAGGGCCCAGTGGAGCGGTGCTTGCCCTGTTCAGCGGTCCTTGCCCTGTTCAGCGGTGCTTGCCTTGGCGGTCCTTGCCATGTTCAGCGGTGCTTGCCTTGGCGGTCCTTGCCCTGTTCAGCGGTGCTTGCCCAGTTCAGCGGTGCTTGCCTTGGCGGTCCTTGCCCTGTTCAGCGGTGCTTGCCCTGTTCAGCGGTGCTTGCCTTGGAGGTCCTTGCCCTGTTCAGCGGTGCTTACCCAGTTCAGCGGTGCTTGCCTTGGCGGTCCTTGCCCTGTTCAGCGGGGCTTGCCCTGTTCAGCGGTGCTTGCCTTGGCGGTCCTTGCCATGTTCAGCGGTGATTGCCTTGGCGGTCCTTGCCCTGTTCAGTGGTGCTTGCCTTGGCGGTCCTTGCCCTGTTCAGCGGTGCTTGCCCAGTTCAGCGGTGCTTGCCTTGGCGGTCCTTGCCCTGTTCAGCGGTGCTTGTCCTGTTCAGCGGTGCTTGCCTTGGCGGTCCTTGCCCTGTTCAGCGGTGCTTGCCCAGTTCAGCAGTGCTTGCCTTGGCGGTCCTTGCCCTGTTCAGGGGGCTTGCCCTGTTCAGCGGTGCTTACCTTGGCGGTCCTTGCCATGTTCAGCGGTGCTTGCCTTGGCGGTCCTTGCCATGTTCAGCGGTGCTTGCCTTGGCGGTGCTTGCCCTGTTCAGCGGTGCTTGCCATGGCGGTCCTTGCCATGTTCAGCGGTGCTTGCCTTGGCGGTCCTTGCCCTGTTCAGCGGTGCTTGCCTTGGCGGTCCTTGCCCTGTTCAGCGGTGCTTGCCTTGGCGGTCCTTGCCATGTTCAGCGGTGCTTGCCTTGGCGGTGCTTGCCCTGTTCAGCGGTGCTTGCCTTGGCGGTCCTTGCCATGTTCAGCGGTGCTTGCCTTGGCGGTCCTTGCCCTGTTCAGCGGTGCTTGCCTTGGCAGTCCTTGCCATGTTCAGCAGTGCTTGAGTTGGCGCTCCTTCATTGCCCAGCTGGGCTGTGGCTGGCGCTCCTTCATTGCCCAGCTGGGCTGTGGCTGGCGGGGCCCTCCTGGGCAGCTGGGCTGTGGCTGGCGGGGCCCTCCTGGGCAGTTGGGCTGTGGCTGGCGGGGCCCTCCTGGGCTGCCGTACCGGGCCTCTGGGTGTCCTCCTGCACACCTGGGATGGGGCTGGTGGGGCCCTCCTGGGCAGCTGGCCTGCTGCCGGACTTGTCGGGTGTGCTGCCCTTCCCACCCTTCCCTGGTCATCTGTGGCCCTTTCCCACCTTTGGCGGTGTGCCAGGTGGCACCCCACTTCCAGCCAGAGCCAGGGTAGGGATTATGGTCCCTGGTGTCCTTGGCCTCTCGTGCCGGGCACTGGTTATTTTTGGGTGTTTTTCCGGGGGTGGGCTGGCCGTGCCTTGGCTCCTAGCAGAACTAGTTGCCCTTGAGGGTGGGGGACTCCACAGTCCTTGGACAACAGTCCTGATCGGTCCTGGTTTGGTGGTGGCTGAGGTGCTGATTGCAGTCTTATGAGATGGACGGGGTGGGGGAGTTGTTGGAAAGAGGTCAAGTTTGGAAAGGAAAATCAATTTGGAAAGAGAGGGACGGCTAGGTGTAGTGGGTATGGGAGTGGAGGAAGAGGATGTGGTTGTAGGAATGTGAAGTCTGGTGTCTTTGGGTGCAGGTGCTTGGGCTGGAGGCTGTCGTGAGGTGGATGGCTGTTGGGTGGGTGGCTGCCTGCGTTTGTGTGGTTTGGAAGAGGGGGTGACAGACACACTGGGAGAGGACACAGGGGACGTGTAAATGGTAGTGGGGGTGGTGACTGCACGTGTGCGGAGTGTTCTGGTGGGTGTGCTGGTGATGGACGTAGTGGCTGAAGATGTTGTGCATGCAATTGTGAGTGGAGACGTCACAGGGAGGGAGGAGGGAGACGAGGAGGAGGGGGACACAGTGGAGGCAGTGGGTGTTGCTGTGTCTGCATGTGGATGTTGCTTGTGTGAATGCTTGTGTGATGTGTGGTGCTTATGTCTGGATGAGCTTCCCTTGGGCGTTGAGGTGTGTGCAGGCTGGTCTGATGGTGTGTCTGGGATAGGCAGAGGTACAGGGGATTGGGTCTGGGTGGAGGAAGTTGGAGGGGGGAGGCTAGAGACAGGGACAATTGCTGCCGTCAGTGCTGAGGCCAGAGCGTTGAACGATCGCTGATGTGCAGCCTGACCCGAATGAATGCCCTCCAGGTATGCATTACTCCGGTGCACCTCCCTTTCTACACCCTGGATGGCATTCAAAAGGTTAGACTGCCCAACAATGATGGTCCTCAGGAGGTCAATGACCTCCTCACTGAGGGCAGCAGGGGTGACAGGGGCAGGGCCTGAGGTGCCTGGGGCGAAGGAGATGCCCCCCTTCCTGGGTGAGTGGGCACGGGGCAAACGCTGAGGGGCTGCTGGTGCGCTGGGTGGCGGCTGTACCTGTTGTTGCGGGGGGCTCGGATGTTGCCACCACCACAAGGGAGCTCCCTTCAGAGGACGAGTCGCTGCCACTGACATCAGCACGAGTCCCCGCTGTGGAGCTCCCCTCGCCCTCCGTCTCACTGGTGAAATCCGAGTCAGTTGCATGGCCCGCAATGGCCATGTGAGATGCAGCTCCCTCGTGCTCCGATGCCACTTCTCCTCCGCCTGATGATGCTAATGCACACATGAACAGGAAGACCACAAAAAAAGGGGGGGAGGAGAAATAAAGACATGTTGAGTGCATGGATTACCGCTACCGTTGGCGGACAAGACAGACACAGAAGGCCCCTGTACTACGCCGTGCACTTGGGCTCCACTACGCAATCCGTGGGACATGGCCTACAAGCCTATGGACGACAACTGCACACATAGATGACACAGGGCCTGTACTTGGCACCCTACAGAGGTGGGGGGTGGGGGCACAGGGCCATGCCTTACGGAGGGGCCTAGCCTACAGAAATCACCCTGGCCTAGGGATACCCACAGCCCTCCTCCCCCACCCAGGCACCTCCACTGCGCGCAAAGTCAGCAGAATGTATTTGTACTCACCCCCTTGTGTCTGCTGTGATGTCCTCACGCGCACATCCAAATCGGGGTAGGCCACCGCCAGGATCTGGGACATCAGGGGGGTCAATTGACGACTGGCACCCCTCCTACGTTGGGAGGCCATCCCCAGCAGAGCCTCCGCCGTCTTCCTGCTCCCGCGTCGGATGTCCTCCTACCTCTTCCGGCAGTGGGTGCCCCGTCTGTTGTGGACCCCCAGGATCCGGACGTCCTTGGCAATGGCACGCCAAATCGCGACTTTCTGGTGGGCGCTGACCTACGTGACATGTACAGGGAGAGAAAAAGTGTCATCACCTTCTGCATGCTCGATGTGAGTGGCCCCCCATCCCCACCCTTGCCATGTGGCACATGCTCTCATCTGTCGTCTGATGCATGCCTCAATCGCTCCCCTCCCCACCAACTTTCAACCACCTGACTCAACCCAGGCATTGGCCACAAAGCATGGTCCCAGTGTACTTACCTGTTGGTCTGGAGGACCGTAGAGTAGCGCATACTGGGGGAGGACCCCATTCACGAGTTTCTCCAATTCTTCAGAAGTGAAGGCAGGGGCCCTTTCCCCAGTCGCAGCAGCCATTGTCTCTTCCAGACCGAGGTCACAGCAGCACTTGCAGTGTAGGTCCTCTCCTGTGGAAGATCAGATATCGAGTGATTAAGCTGTTAGAAAATGACCGGTCACGCCCGCGGCGGTGCGTACCGCGACCGCCGGCACTCATCGTCATTGGCTCGTGAAACCCATAGGCTTCAATGTTAACCAATGCGGCTTTGCGCCGCGGTCTTCGACCGCCTACCGCCACGGTGTGCCACGCCAGCGCATTCACCTCACATCCCATTGTCACACTTCACAGGTCAGGCAGCCGCCATTTCAAGGGCCCACATGGCTTAAATTCTACTGCATCACACATACCTAGGCCTTTCCTCAACACTCATACAAACCATTCAATGCATAGTGAATCGTGTTGTGTGCAAGCTGTGGGAACGTACCTGTGGGTTGATTGACTCTGTGCTCGCTGTTGTCCTTCCTAGGCACCGTCCGCTGGGACATGCGAGGAGATGAAGGAATCTTCCCGTGTACAGACCGCTGGTAGACCTGTTGACAATGGAGGAAAGACATGTCATACTGACATACAGGCTTGACCGAACCACTATTCAGGAACTGTGTGCCCAGCTGGAGGCAGACCTGATGTCACCAATCCGCCAACCCACAGGGATCCCCCCTCTAGTGCAGGTGCTGTCAGTACTCCATTTCTTAGCAAGTGGGTCATTTCAACAACAGTGGCCATATCATCAGGGATGTCCCAGCCTATGTTTTCCAAGGTGTTGTCCAGAGTGTTGTCTGCCCTGCTGAAACACATGCGGAGCTACATCGTTTTCCCTGAGGTGGGGGATTTGCCTACAGTGAAGGGTGATTTCTATCCCCTTGGACATATCCCCAACATCATATGTGCCATTGATGGGACACATGTTGCTTTGGTCCCCCCCAGCAGGAGTGAACAGGTGTACAGGAACAGGAAAAGTTATCATTCGATGAATGTACAGATGGTCTGTTTGGCAGACCAGTACATCTCCCATGTTAATGCCAAGTTCCCTGGCTCAGTGCATGATGCCTACATCCTGCGGAATAGCAGCATCCTGTATGTGATGGGTCTACTCCAGAGGCACTGGGTGTGGCTATTAGGGGACTCTGGTTACCCCAACCTGTCCTGGCTACTGACCCCAGTGAGGAATCCCAGGACCAGGGCAGAGGAACGCTACAATGAGGCCCATGGGCGGACTAGGAGGGTGATTGAATGCACCTTTGGCCTCCTGAAGGCCAGGTTCAGGTGTCTCCATATGACAGGTGGATCCCTAATGTACTCACCAAAGATAGTGTGCCAGATCATCGTGGCCTGCTGTATGCTTCACAACCTGGCTTTGCGCCGCCAGGAGCCTTTTCTGCTGGAGGATGGTCCAGATGGTGGTGTTGTAGCAGCTGTGTAGCCTGTGGAGAGTGAAGAAGAGGAAGCCGAAGAGGACGACATAGACAACAGGAACACAGTAATAGAGCAATATTTTCAGTGACACACAGGTAAGAGTACACACCAGCATATTACATTTACTTAAAGACTCCTACCTCTCTACTGTCTGACTTTTTCCCCCAGTGTATGGTAACTGTGTTGTGACTTTCCCTTCCGTTTTCAGAGCTGTGGGCCCCACTGCGTGACATCTTCTTTGTTTCCCCATGGACTACAGCTGTGTGACAGCGGTTTGTTGGCATCACAATGTGAATAAAAATGTTGGCACTGTCATGTCTAATACATTTGTTAAAATCACAGACAGACTCCAGATTGTTTATGTGCAATAAGTGTGTTTATTCAAGTGCTCTAATTTGGATGGGTGGTTGCAAATCGGTGAGGGGTGATGGTGGAGGATTGTCCATGGCAGAGTCCAGACTATCAGGTTCACAGGTGCATTGTCCAAATGCCTGTGGGAAGTGGAGCAGGGGCAGTTTAAGGTTGGACAGGGTGACAATGTGGGACAGTGGGATGACAATCAGGGCGGTATCCTTTGCTGGCGGGGGTCTTGACATGTTACTCTGTCTTCTTCCTGGATCTCAGGGCCCGCTTGCGGGGTGGTTCTCCTTCTGCAGGGGGTGGGGTTCTGGTGGCCTGTTGGTCTTGTGTCGGGCCTCCTGTCCACTAGCGCCGGCGGATGTGGTAGCCAGTTCTTGGTCCATGCTAGTGACAGGGGCCCTTTGAGGTGCCACAGTGTTCCGCAATGTGCTGATTAACTCATTCAGGGCCACTACGATGGTACCCATGGGGGAACTGATGTTTCTTAGTTCCTCCCTGAACCCCATATACTGTTGCTCCTGCAGAAGCTGGATTTCCTGAAACCTGGCCAGGACCGTCACCATCGTCTCCTGGGAGCGGTGGTATGCTCCCATGATGGAGGAGAGAGCCTCGTGGAGAGTGGGTTCCCTGGGCCTGTCCCCCCCCTGTCGCACAGCAGCCCTCCCAGTTCCCCTGTTTCCCTGGGCCTCTGTCCCCTGGACCGTGTGCCCACTACCACTGCCCCCAGGTTCCTGTTGTTGTTGGGGTGGTGGGTTAGCCTGGGTTCCCTGTAGTGGTGGACACACCGCTGATTGATGTGTCCTGGGGACAGAGGTATGGGCCCGCGGGGTGGGTGCTGTGCTGGTGTTCCCAGAGGGGGGAAGGTCTGCTGTGGCCTGTGACTGTCTGAGGGGAACCGACTGTCCCGAGGTCCCCGATGGACCGGGCTGGTCATCTAGATCCAGGGAGACAGAGCTGCTGTCCTCACTGTGGGCCTCTTCTGGGGGTGGAGTGGACATTTGTGGACCCTCCTGCGCGGTGACATGGCGTTCGGGTCCTGCAGGGGTATAAAAGTATGGTTATTGCTTCTGTGTGTGCCAATGTTGTGCAATGGGTGGGTGCCCGTGTAACCCAGTGCTGGCATTCCTTTGTGGGGGCTGTTGTGATGGTGGTTTGGGGGGGGAGGTGATGGGTATGTGCATTGGGCATGCTGATGGGTGGGTTGTGATGGTGAAGCATTTGCAAGGGGTAGTTGTGATGGGGGTGGGGGTGAGGGTGGGGGTATGAGTTGGCATGCAGGTGGGGTGGGGGGGATGAAGTAGTGAAGAAGAGACTTACCAGAGTCCATTCCTCCACCGACTCCTGCGAGGCCCTCAGGATACAGTATGTTCAAGACTTGCTCCTCCCATGTTGTAAATTCTGGGGGAGGAGGTGGGGGTCCGCCGCCAGTCCGCTGTACCGCGATGTTGTGCCTTGATACCATGGAACGCACCTTCCCCCGTAGGTCGTTCCACCTCTTCCTGATGTCGCCCCTATTTCTTGGGTGCTGTCCCACAGCGTTGACCCTGTCGACTATTCTGCTCCATAGCTCCATCTTCATGGCAATGGTGGTGTGCTGCACCTGTGTCCCGAACAGCTGGGGCTCTACTCGTATGATTTCCTCCACCATGACCCTGAGTTCATCATCTGAGAACCTGGGGTGTCTTTGAGGTGCCATGGGGTGGTGTGGATGATGTGTGGGGTGGAGTGTGTAGTGATATGTGGGGTGCTATTTAATGGTGTGTTGTGTGAGGTGCGTGGAAGTTCTGTTGGTATTGGTATTGTGTGCCTGTGGATGCTTGGTAGTTGACTGTGGTGTCTCTCTCTGGCCTTCTCTCAGAATTTCTGGTCGTAGGGGTTTGTGGGTGATGTGGGTGCGTGTTTTATATTGTATTGGGTGTGTGGGAGTGGTGTGTGTATGTGTATCAGGTGTGTGTATTTCGAATTGGCCAATGTGGTAGTGTTTTGTACGAGTATGTGTATTTCGACCGCAGCGGTGTGTACCGCCAATAGAATACCGCGGTTGAAAGACCGCCGCGTGGATTCGTGGGTCGGAATGGCATGGGCGTATTTCTGTTGGCGTGACGGTGGAGGTTTGGTCATCGCCAGTTTATCACTGACCTTTGGTGTGGCGGACTTTTGTGTATGTCGGTATTTTGGCGGTTTGCCTGTTGTGGGTCAGAATGACCGTGGCGGTTTACCGCAGAGGTGTTATGGCGGTCTTCTGTCTGGCGGTAAGCGCCTTTTACCGCCGAGGTTGGAATGACCACCTTTGTGTTTCACCATTGCGCATATTAGTTGCCTGATGTTCACCGGTATCACATTATGGGGGTTATTACAACTTTGGAGGAGGTGTTAATCCGTCCCAAATGTGACGGATATACCACCAGCCGTATTATGAGTTCCATAGGATATAATGGACTCGTAATACGGCTGGTGGTATATCCGTCACTTTACCGTCACTTTTGGGACGGATTAACACCTCCTCCAAAGTTGTAATTACCTCCCATATGTTTTTTTCAGTTTAGCTGCCTATTGGCTTTGACATGGCATTAGCCATTATTTTTTGTATTCAGTTCATCTGCCTATTGGCTTTGACATGATATTAGACATTACATTTTGTATTCAGCTCAGCTGCCTATTGGCTTTGACATGATATTAGACATTACATTTGATATTTAGGTTAGCTGCCTATTGGCTTTGACATAACATTAGCAGTTTAGCTGCCCATTGGCTTTGACATGACATTAGACATTACATTTGATATTTAGGTTAGCTGCCTATTGGCTTTAACGTGGAGTTAGACATTGCAGTTGAAACATCGCAGATGTCTGTATTCTTCCAAGCTGTGTTTTTCCACAAGATGAACCAAGCTGTTTTCTTCACACCAGACCTTAGCTGATAAGAGCACATAGATTTTGTGTTTACCTCGCAATCCAGTCTGAGAGCTGAATGGCTCAGAGAACTGGCCATTCTCCAAGGCCGTTCAAATCTCACACTGAGTTTGCTTTTAAGGATGACTCTGGGCTACAGTGAGTTGGATTCGAATCTGCTTGACTTCAGGCTGGAGCTAGACGTCAGTTGCCAGTCTCCCGTGTGGGTAGATAATCTCTTTCTCGCAGTTGACCGGAGTCATCAACTTGCAGACCCCAGAAAGATGAAGCTGAAGATAGGCCCTACTTGCTCATACGGTGATGAATTTGACTTTTATGCTTTGCTTTGATACTATAATCATATATATATATATATATATATATATATATATATATTTGCTGTGGACATTGCAACTGAGAAGTACTGTGATATATTTTGCTTTCATTGCTGCGACTACGTTGTGTGCTTGAAATCTACTAATTTGTCTCTCAAGAACTTTTGGGTGGGGAAGAATTAACAACAATAAAGGTCTTCTTTGAACTCAGAAGTGCATTCCAGAGAGGTTCTGTAAGCTCCGATAGGAGATATGTAGGAAAGCAGAACATTGTGGCGTAGTCAGCAGTCTTGAAAGTCGAATTATAGATTTCTATATGCACAATTTAAAAGTGTAATTGTTTTTGGTTGTGTAGAGAATTACAGAAGCACAGCAGACATTGTTTGAAAATGCATGTGTAGTTAAACTGCCTGATGGTGCTGTGAGAAACATGTTTTCATGCTGTGATAAAGCATATTTAGAGAATGTGGCTTTTGAAAGCAATGATGTTCCTTTTGTTCTTGATAGAAGGGTTTGGATACTTTTATCTGCTTACAGAAAAATGCAGGAGAAATGTAGGCAGTTAGAACATGAAAATAAGAATTTACGTGAGCAAATTAGCCAGAACACATTAATGCAAGATAATGTTGAAATCTATAAAACTGCTGTTTTAGAAGAATCTGTCTTTTCCCATTCCAGTAATGAGGGGGTTAAAACAGCTGTGAGCCAGTTTGAGCATCCGTGTGAGCCAGATTTTTTGGCAGTCGAAGTGCATTCCTTAACTGATAATGTGATTTACGAGGTGACGTCGCAAAATGTGCAAGTAAAACGAAAGATTTTAGAGTTTCTTACTGTTTGCACTAAGCAAGAGACACCGAGTTTCATTAGCTTGTTTGATTTTTGGAAACAGTATAGCCCTCATCTGAGTGAAATCTTGACACTTTGGTATAAAGTCACTAGGAAAAAATATAAGCAGCTGCATGCTTGTGATTTGGCAAATGAAAAAATGAAGACTTTTGGTTTCTGTGCAGTGCAAGAGGGAAACACTGATTTACATGTAAATCAGGGACAGGGGAAGAAAAGAGTGCCCCTAGCTAGGATCATACACTGGATCTGGTACATGCAAGACAGGGCCAGAGTCACTGCAGCCCTACATGAACAGGTGCCACAAGCCCCTTTTCAGGATGTGGAGAGGGTGCAGGGAGTACCACAGGTCAAAGAGTCACCAGTGAAATTGAGTGCACCATTTGAATTTGTGTCCCCTGAGGATAAAAAGCATGTTTGTTTGACTAATGATTGATTGACTGAAATGTTGTTTTCTAGCACAGTAGAAGGAACAGTGTTGTACAATGTGTGTCAGACTTTAAAGCAAGAGCTGCGTGAGATGTGTCATTTTTACACTGATTCTTGGTTCATTGCCAATGATTTAGCCATTTGGTTTTCCACATGGCTTGTACATAACTGGTTCAATTCCCTTGCAGATGTTAAAGAGAAAAATTCAGAGTCTGGCGTGTTCACCCAGAATTCTGACTTATTGGGGATGGCTAGGTGGGTGCACCAGAAATGTGGACAGCTGGGAGAAAAAGCCACTTACAGGTGGGCAGAGATGAGAGAGATGCACATTCCCATAGATTTGAAAAAAACTGTGCAGCACGTACAAGTTTAATCTGTCCAACAAGCAGTCACAGAGCAGTTGGGGAGAGGAAAGTTACCAGGACAGATATGGCAAATTGATCAGGTTTTAGGGGGAGTGATTGCTGCAGCTTACCAAGGAAAAATCAAAATTATGCTGATAACTAGAAAAGAATCTGATTCATTCATACAAATTGGAGACAGAATGGCCCAACTTGTCAAAAATGCAGTGAATGGAGGTTTGATAAAGAATGAGTCTGCCCCAGCCCTTCTGACAGTGCAAAAAAAGGGAAGCTGTGGTGCAGCAGATAAAAACCTCAGGGCTGAGGTGTGGGTTGAAGCCCCAAGTGACCCTCCAGAACCTGCAGAAATCATAACAAAGGGCCTCAAAAACGTCCTGCTTATTATAACACAGGGAAAGGTAGAGAAAGGGCACATTTCAGATGACAAATGTTATTTGCAAGAAAAGTAATACTTTTTTCTTTTGCAGATCCTACCATGTTTCGCCACTGTCCCTGAGTGTGCTGTGTGGTCTCCCTTTGGGTGTGTGCGTGTGGGGTCGGGGAAGGGACCGAACCCCCAACCTGAACCTGACTGAGTAAAGTACAAGCACCATGGATCCATTTTGCGCAAATGGCGCCTTCAGTTCAAGCTCAACTTGTTTGATTGCATTCTTCCACTGGAACTAAGCAACCTTAACAGTTAACTGTCTGTGTTTTTTCGTGTGGAACTCTGACTTTCACTTACCTTCCAGCAAACCTTTCAGGTGGACCGTGCACCTTTACATGAGTAGAACTCATGCTACATCAAATTGCTATTTTAGAGACACTATTATCTCAATCAGAGTATATAAGTTTCAGTCTTTTCTGTGTAGATGTAACTGATGTGAAAGGTTATGAGATCAATATGTTAACCCCTTCGCTGCCAGGCCTTTTCCCCCTCCTGTGCCGAGCCTTTTTTTGGCTATTTGGAGCAGTTCGCGCTTAGGCCCTCATAACTTTTTGTTCACATAAGCTACCCATGCCAAATTTGCGTCCTTTTTTTCCAACATCCTAGGGATTCTAGAGGTACCCAGACTTTGTGGGTTCCCCAGAAGGAGGCCAAGAAATTAGCCAAAAAACAGTGAAAATTTCATTTTTTTAAAAAAATTGGGAAAAATGGGCTGCAGAAGAAGGCTTGTGGTTTTTTCCCTGAAAAGGGCATCAACAAAGGGTTTGTGGTGATAAAATCACCAGCTTCCCAGCTTTCAGGAACAGGCAGACTTGAATCAGAAAACCCAATTTTTCAACCCAATTTTGGCATTTTACTGGGACATAGCCCATTTTTACGATTTTTTGTGCTTTCAGCCTCCTTCCAGTCAGTGACAGAAATGGGCATGAAACCAACGCTGGATCCCATAAACCGCAACATTTCTGAAAAGTAGACAAAATTCTGAATTCAGCAAGGGGTAATTTGTGTAGATCCTACAAGGGTTTCCTACAGAAAATAGCAACTGAAAAAGAAAAATATTGAAATTGAGGTGAAAAAAACATCAATTTTTCTCTAAGTTTTACTCTGTAACTTTTTCCTGCAATGTCAGATTTTCGAAAGCAATATACCGTTACGTCTGCTGGACTCTTCTGGTTGCGGGGATATATAGGGCTTGTAGGTTCATCAAGAACTCTAGGTACCCAGAGCCAATAAATGACCTGCACCCTGCAGTGGGTTTTCATTCTATGCCGGGTATACAGCAATTCATTTGCTGAAATATAAAGAGTAAAAAATAGCTATCAAGAAAACCTTTGTATTTCCAAAATGGGCACAAGATAAGGTGTTGAGAAGCAGTGGTTATTTGCACATCTCTGAATTCCGGGCTGCCCATACTAGCATGTGAATTATCGGGCATTTCTCAAATAGACGTCTTTTTTACACACTGTCTTACATTTGGAAGGGAAAAATGTAGAGAAAGACAAGGGGCAATAACACTTGTTTTGCTATTCTATGTTCCCCCAAGTCTCCCGATAAAAATGATACCTCACTTGTGTGGGTAGGCCTAGCGCCCGCGACAGGAAACGCACCAAAGCGCAACGTGGACACATCACAGAAAACAGACCTGTTTTTAGCAAAGTGCCTACCTGTAGATTTTGGCCTCTAGCTCAGCCTCCACCTAGGGAAACCTACCAAACCTGTGCATTTCTGAAAACTAGAGACCTAGGGGAATCCAAGATGGGGTGATTTGTGTGGCTCGGACCAGGTTCTGTTACCCAGAATCCTTTGCAAACCTCAAAATTTGGCAAAAAAAACACATGTTCCTCACATTTCTGTGGCAGAAAGTTCTGGAATCTGAGAGGAGCCACAAATTTCCTTCCACCCAGCGTTCCCCCACGTCTCCCGATAAAAATGATACCTCACTTGTGTGGGTAGGCCTAGCGCCCGCGACAGGAAACACCCCAAAGCGCAATGTGGACACATCACAGAAAACAGACCTGTTTTTAGCAAAGTGCCTACCTGTAGCTTTTGGCCTCTAGCTCAGCCGCCACCTAGGGAAACCTACCAAACCTGTGCATTTCTGAAAACTAGAGACCTAGGGGAATCCAAGATGGGGTGATTTGTGTGGCTCGGACCAGGTTCTGTTACCCAGAATCCTTTGCAAAGCTCAAAAATTGGCTAAAAAAACACATGTTCCTCACATTTCTGTGGCAGAAAGTGCTGGAATCTGAGAGGAGCCACAAATGTCCTTCCACCCAGCGTTCCCACACGTCTCCCGATAAAAATGATACCTCACATGTGTGGGTAGGCCTAGCGCCCGCGACAGGAAACGCCCCAAAGCGCAACGTGGACACATCACAGAAAACAGACCTGTTTTTAGCAAAGTGCCTACCTGTAGATTTTGGCCTCTAGCTCAGCCGCCACCTAGGGAAACCTAACAAACCTGTGCATTTCTGAAAACTAGAGACCTAGGGGAATCCAAGATGGGGTGATTTGTGTGGCTCGGACCAGGTTCTGTTACCCAGAATCCTTTGCAAAGCTCAAAAATTGGCTAAAAAAACACATGTTCCTCACATTTCTGTGGCAGAAAGTTCTGGAATCTGAGAGGAGCCACAAATTTCCTTCCACCCAGCGTTCCCCCACGTCTCCCGATAAAAATGATACCTCACTTGTGTGGGTAGGCCTAGCGCCCGCGACAGGAAACGCCCCAAAGCGCAACGTGGACACATCACAGAAAACAGACCTGTTTTTAGCAAAGTGCCTACCTGTAGATTTTGGCCTCTAGCTCAGCCGCCACCTAGGGAAACCTACCAAACCTGTGCATTTCTGAAAACTAGAGACCTAGGGGAATCCAAGGAGGGGTGACTGGCGGGGCTCGGACCAGGTTCTGTTACCCAGAATCCTTTGCAAACCTCATATTTTGGCTAAAAAAACGCATTTTCCTCACATTTGAGTGACAGAAAGTTCTGGAATCTGAGAGGAGCCACAAATTTCCTTCCACCCAGCGTTCCCCCAAGTCTCCCGATAAAAATGATACCTCACTTGCGTGGGTAGGCCTAGCGCCCGCGACAGGAAACGCCCCAAAGCGCAACGTGGACACCACCAACATTTTGGAAGAAAACAGAGGTGTTTTTTGCGAAGTGACTACCTGCAGATTTTGGCCTCTAGCTCAGCCGGCACCTAGGGAAACCTACCAAACCTGTACATTTCTGAAAACTAGAGACCTAGGGGAATCCAAGGAGGGGTGACTGGCGGGGCTCGGACCAGGTTCTGTTACCCAGAATCCTTAGCAAAGCTCAAAAATTGGCTAAAAAAACACATGTTCCTCACATTTCTGTGGCAGAAAGTTCTGGAATCTGAGAGGAGCCACAAATTTCCTTCCACCCAGCGTTCCCCCACGTCTCCCGATAAAAATGATACCTCACTTGTGTGGGTAGGCCTAGCGCCCGCGACAGGAAACGCCCCAAAGCGCAACGTGGACACATCACAGAAAACAGACCTGTTTTTAGCAAAGTGCCTACCTGTAGATTTTGGCCTCTAGCTCAGCCGCCACCTAGGGAAACCTACCAAACCTGTGCATTTCTGAAAACTAGAGACCTAGGGGAATCCAAGGAGGGGTGACTGGCGGGGCTCGGACCAGGTTCTGTTACCCAGAATCCTTAGCAAAGCTCAAAAATTGGCTAAAAAAACACATGTTCCTCACATTTCTGTGGCAGAAAGTTCTGGAATCTGAGAGGAGCCACAAATTTCCTTCCAACCAGCGTTCCCCCACGTCTCCCGATAAAAATGATACCTCACTTGTGTGGGTAGGCCTAGCGCCCGCGACAGGAAACGCCCCAAAGCGCAACGTGGACACATCACAGAAAACAGACCTGTTTTTAGCAAAGTGCCTACCTGTAGATTTTGGCCTCTAGCTCAGCCGCCACCTAGGGAAACCTACCAAACCTGTGCATTTCTGAAAACTAGAGACCTAGGGGAATCCAAGGAGGGGTGACTGGCGGGGCTCGGACCAGGTTCTGTTACCCAGAATCCTTTGCAAAGCTCAAAAATTGGCTAAAAAAACACATGTTCCTCACATTTCTGTGGCAGAAAGTTCTGGAATCTGAGAGGAGCCACAAATTTGATTCCACCCAGCGTTCCCCCACGTCTCCCGATAAAAATGATACCTCACTTGTGTGGGTAGGCCTAGCGCCCGCGACAGGAAACGCCCCAAAGCGCAACGTGGACACATCACAGAAAACAGACCTGTTTTTAGCAAAGTGCCTACCTGTAGATTTTGGCCTGTAGCTCAGCCGCCACCTAGGGAAACCTACCAAACCTGTGCATTTCTGAAAACTAGAGACCTAGGGGAATCCAAGGAGGGGTGATTGGCGGGGCTCGGACCAGGTTCTGTTACCCAGAATCCTTTGCAAAGCTCAAAAATTGGCTAAAAAAACACATGTTCCTCACATTTCTGTGGCAGAAAGTTCTGGAATCTGGGAGGAGCCACAAATTTCCTTCCACCCAGCGTTCCCCCAAGTCTCCCGATAAAAATGATACCTCACTTGCGTGGGTAGGCCTAGCGCCCGCGACAGGAAACGCCCCAAAGCGCAACGTGGACACCACCAAAATTTTGGAAGAAAACAGACCTGTTTTTAGCGAAGTGCCTACCTGTAGATTTTGGCCTGTAGCTCAGCCGCCACCTAGGGAAACCTACCAAACCTGTGCATTTCTGAAAACTAGAGACCTAGGGGAATCCAAGGAGGGGTGACTGGCGGGGCTCGGACCAGGTTCTGTTACCCAGAATCCTTTGCAAAGCTCAAAAATTGGCTAAAAAAACACATGTTCCTCACATTTCTGTGGCAGAAAGTTCTGGAATCTGAGAGGAGCCACAAATTTGATTCCACCCAGCGTTCCCCCACGTCTCCCGATAAAAATGATACCTCACTTGTGTGGGTAGGCCTAGCGCCCGCGACAGGAAACGCCCCAAAGCGCAACGTGGACACATCACAGAAAACAGACCTGTTTTTAGCAAAGTGCCTACCTGTAGATTTTGGCCTGTAGCTCAGCCGCCACCTAGGGAAACCTACCAAACCTGTGCATTTCTGAAAACTAGAGACCTAGGGGAATCCAAGGAGGGGTGACTGGCGGGGCTCGGACCAGGTTCTGTTACCCAGAATCCTTTGCAAAGCTCAAAAATTGGCTAAAAAAACACATGTTCCTCACATTTCTGTGGCAGAAAGTTCTGGAATCTGGGAGGAGCCACAAATTTCCTTCCACCCAGCGTTCCCCCAAGTCTCCCGATAAAAATGATACCTCACTTGCGTGGGTAGGCCTAGCGCCCGCGACAGGAAACGCCCCAAAGCGCAACGTGGACACCACCAAAATTTTGGAAGAAAACAGACCTGTTTTTAGCGAAGTGCCTACCTGTAGATTTTGGCCTGTAGCTCAGCCGCCACCTAGGGAAACCTACCAAACCTGTGCATTTCTGAAAACTAGAGACCTAGGGGAATCCAAGGAGGGGTGACTGGCGGGGCTCGGACCAGGTTCTGTTACCCAGAATCCTTTGCAAAGCTCAAAAATTGGCTAAAAAAACACATGTTCCTCACATTTCTGTGGCAGAAAGTTCTGGAATCTGAGAGGAGCCACAAATTTCCTTCCACCCAGCGTTCCCCCACGTCTCCCGATAAAAATGATACCTCACTTGTGTGGGTAGGCCTAGCGCCCGCGACAGGAAACGCCCCAAAGCGCAACGTGGACACATCACAGAAAACAGACCTGTTTTTAGCAAAGTGCCTACCTGTAGATTTTGGCCTGTAGCTCAGCCGCCACCTAGGGAAACCTACCAAACCTGTGCATTTCTGAAAACTAGAGACCTAGGGGAATCCAAGGAGGGGTGACTGGCGGGGCTCGGACCAGGTTCTGTTACCCAGAATCCTTTGCAAAGCTCAAAAATTGGCTAAAAAACACATGTTCCTCACATTTCTGTGGCAGAAAGTTCTGGAATCTGAGAGGAGCCACAAATTTGATTCCACCCAGCGTTCCCCCACGTCTCCCGATAAAAATGATACCTCACTTGTGTGGGTAGGCCTAGCGCCCGCGACAGGAAACGCCCCAAAGCGCAACGTGGACACATCACATTTTTTCATTGAAAACAGTGCCTACCTGTAGTTTTTGGCCTGTAGCTCAGCCAGCACCTAGGGAAACCTACCAAACCTGTGCATTTCTGAAAACTAGAGACCTAGGGGAATCCAAGATGGGGTGACTTGAGGGGCTCTGACCAGGTTCTGTTACCCAGAATCCTTTCCAAACCTCAAATATTGGCTAAAAAAACGCATTTTTCACACATTTCGGTGACAGAAAGTTCTGGAATCTGAGTGGAGCCACAAATTTCCTTCCACCCAGCGTTCCCCCAAGTCTCCCGATAAAAATGATACCTCAGTTGTGTGGGTGGGCCAGGTGCCTCCAACAGAATAAGGCCCAAAACTTGTAGAGATACAGGGGATAGTACTGCAAGTTTATAAGGACATATTCTTTTATACATCTTTAGACTGACTCTGCTTTGGGGACCCACATACGTGAGGTGTCATTTTATTTGGGAGACTGAGGGGAACACTGGGGAGTAGGAATTTTGTGCTGGAGTGGTGATCGTACAAAGAAAAGTCCGGAAAATATGCTTTTTTTAAGCACATTTTGAGGTTTACAGAGGAGTCTGGGTAAGAAAATGTTGGGGGATCCACGCAAGCCACTCCTCCCTAGACTCCTTGGGGTGTCTAGTTTTAAAAAATGTCTGGGTTTGGTAGGTTTCCCTAGATGAAGGCCGCACACAGGACCAAAAACATAGGTGCCCTCTCCCCCCCCAAACACAGGTAGTTTTGTAATATATCGTTTTGATGTGCCCACATACGTCCGTGATGTGCCAAACACTAAAATTTTGAAAAGAAACACACTTAGGTTATGTGAAAAAGACCCCTCACCCACCAACCAAGTTGGTGGCATGCTTCATCATCGGGGTCCCACCTGAGGCACCTAGCGTGTCATAGGTGTGCTGCGACGCCTGATTACAGCGGAGCAGGTTTGGTCATTTTTACCACACATACTGGTTGGATTTGGCACGAGGGTGAGTGATGGTTCAGTGGATCAAATTTTACTAACAAGAGCTTTCACAAAAATGAAAAGCACTGTTAGTAACTGAAAGGCAAAAAACTGAACCAATGACTCACAGCTCGTGAGCTGTAAAGCCGCGACAAGGCACCAACCGCTTTACAGTCCATTCACACAACTTTCATACATGACACACACAAGGCCATTCACACCGCCAGCCACGGGCCCAGCACATTACAACACTCACATCGACAGACAGCGCCACTCAAGGGCCCATCACTTACATACGCCCACATGCCTGATACAACAATCACACCAGCTGATGGGAGTGTGTGGACTGGTGTTTGGCTTGCAGTGTGTTGCAGTAGCCAACATCAAGTCAATATGTACAGTCTCAGCCAAGCCCCACTCCACACACAATGGCATCATATTTTTTTTTTTTTTAACAGAGGAACCCCTAACTAAGTAGAAAGAATTACAAAACAACAAACACAAAAGCTCTAACTAACAACATGACAGAAATGCTAACCATGAAACTAAACACATGAAAATACAAAACAGACATGAGTTTACACTCATGGTTGTTCCCAGAAATTCTTCTGGGTGTGGTAATTCTAAAAACAAGCACCGACACACAGCCCAGGCTTTGAAGGACAATCTGGGCAGTACATTCGAGACTCCCTCCGGATACCTCTTCGAAAACACACTCTACATTTCTTAGCTGGAAAGTCTTTTTTGGGTGTGGGAGGAATGTGCTCAGCAAAGTGGCGATCTTTCAATCTAGCCACATCCTCCACCACTGCTTCTCTAGGAACTCTGGCCTGTTCCACCACAATAAGGCTCTCTATCACTGACTCCTGAAATTTCACAAATGTCATCTTTGAGTCTGGAGACCTATCCCTAAACACAATAAAAGCATTGAAGGTTGCTAAGTGGAAGAGGTGAAGTGCTAACTTCTTATACCAAACATAAGACTTACGAATAGCAGTATAAGGTTCCAACCTCTGGTCAACTCTATCTACACCTCCCATGTGCTTATTATAATCTAAAATGCACACAGGTTTGCGCACTTCAGCAACCTGGCCCCAAACAGTCACAGGGGAAGTACTCTCATCATGGATGGTACTTAGCATGTAGACATCCCTCTTGTCTGAAAATTTCAAAGCTAGCAGCTCCTCGTTCCGCAAGGCACAGCACTGTCCCCTCTCAAGTTTTTTACAGACAAGCTCCCTTGGATAGCCTTTCCGGTTAGAACGGATTGTGCCACAAGCAACTGTGTCCACTCTAAACAATTCCTTGAACAACTGCACACCAGTGTAGAAGTTATCTACATACAAATGGTGACCTTTGTTGAACAGTCGTCTACCAAGAACCCACACTATTTTCTCAGTAACTCCAAAAGTGGGAGGACAACCAGGGGGGTCAATATTGGAATCCCTACCAGTGTACACACGGAAACTATACACATATCCTGTCCTACTTTCAGACAGCATATACAATTTAATTCCATATCGTGCCCTTTTGCTAGGAATGTACTGCCTAAAAACCAAACGACCCTTGAAGAGGACCAAAGACTCGTCCACACTTATCTCTTTGCCTGGAACATAGACCTCCGAAAACCGATCTACAAAATGATCAAGGACAGGCCTAATCTTAAAAAGACGGTCAGAATCTGGGTGATCTCGTGGCAAGGCTAATGCATTGTCAACAAAATGCAGCATCCTAAGAAGAAGCAAATACCGATTACGACTCATGGTAGCTGGAAATATAGCTGTTGCCATCAAGGGACTAGTAGACCAATAAGAAGCCAGTGACGGCTTCCTTATCAACCCCATCAAAAAAGTCAAACCCAAAAACTTTTTTAGCTCCTCCAAATTTGTGGGAATCCACTGGGCAGCTCTAGAGTGTGGCCTAAGTCTAGCAGCGTTGTCCCTCAAATGCTGCTCCGCATACAAATTAGTCTGCTCAACAATCTCTTCCAAAAACACATCATCCATGAATAACTCAAAGAAATTGATAGGCATAAAGTTCTCTGTATTGGCGTTACACCCCGGGAGACCAGTAAAGGCAGGCAACTCTGGCTGCTCCATGTTTGGGGCAACCCAGACATCAGGTCTTCTAACGGGAAACCTTTCAGCCCCAGGTTGCTGCACTATTGGCACATCAATGTCCTCCTCTAAAACAGAACCTTCATCTGCACTGAGTGTGGCTTCATCATCAGAAGATTCCCCTCCAACAGAAACATCACTGCCAGAATCTCTGACTTCCTCCTCTGCCTCAGATGCAGAGTCCGTCTCATAGTCATGATCAGACTGTGACTCAAAAAGCATACCAACCACCTGCTGAGCGGTCATCCTGCGGCTAGCCATGATCTCTCCTGCTAAAATTAACTGGACAAATTCACCACCAACAACCAGCACTGTGTAAGACAAGTAACAAAGTGTAGCTTTGTTAGTAAGAGTTACAAACTCAAAAACTATACCGCTCACTTGCCTGAAAAAGCTTGATTCACCAGCAACTACACAGCAATCACCAATGATATCCCACTAAAAAGAAAGAAAGAAAGGCAAATTAGAAATAAGACACAACAAATATCATTGTGCACAAACCTAAGGACAATTTCACACACAATCCTGCATTTAGTACACCCCCTACAAACATGTCATTCATGCATGGCAACAATACTCCTTTGGAGTAAATTGTTTTTACTTACCTAAAACATGCAACTGTGCAAACTGCAGGTCAACCACCGCCAAAACCGCAAGGAGCCACAGCAAATAAAGCAAAAGCTTTGAACTAGAACAAAAAGGAGGAAATTTTTTTTTATCACAAATGCAAAGACTTCTTCAGTTGACAAACACCCCACCATCAAACATTTTAGAAATTGGTGCCTAAGTGGATTCTGTCATAGGGGCAGATGGGCCTACTAAAAAAATAGGCCTGTCTGCCCCAAGGAAGCCAGAAAATACCTTTAGTACTGTGTCCCCATGGAGAGCGACCCTTGCCAAAGGGGACAGCCCTCAAACAAAAAAAAACAAAAAAAACACACACAACAATATCCCTGGTGCCTAAGTGGCTTCTGCCCCCTTGGGGGCAGGTGGGCCTAAGAAAATAGGCCCATCTGCCCCCAGGGGGTGTAGAAATGGCCAACAGGTCAATGCCCCCCTTGGGGGGGCGCCCCGTGACCAAGGGGACGCCCCCCCACAAAAATAAACACATAAAAAAAAATCCCTGGCGTTCTAGTGGTTTCTGCCCCCCTTGGGGGCAGATCAGCCTAAAAATAATAGGCTGATCTGTCTCCAAGGGGTGCAGAAATGGCCTGGGTACATGTGCCCCCAAAGTGGGGGGCGACCCTTGCCCAAGCCCCCCCCCATCCACTAACACACACACACACACACACTATCCCTGGTGTCTACGTGGCTTCTGCCCCCCTTGGGGGCAGGTGGGTCTAGAAAAATAGGCCCATCTGCCCCCAGGGGGGGGCAGAAATGGCCAACAGGTCAATGCCCCCCTTGGGGGGGCGCCCCGTGCCCGAGGGGACGCCCCCCCACAAAAATAAACACATAAAAAAAAATCCCTGGCGTTCTAGTGGTTTCTGCCCCCCTTGGGGGCAGATCAGCCTAAAAATAATAGGCTGATCTGTCTCCAAGGGGTGCAGAAATGGCCTGGGTACATGTGCCCCCAAAGTGGGGGGCGACCCTTGCCCAAGCCCCCCCCCATCCACTAACACACACACACACACACACTATCCCTGGTGTCTACGTGGCTTCTGCCCCCCTTGGGGGCAGGTGGGTCTAGAAAAATAGGCCCATCTGCCCCCAGGGGGGGGCAGAAATGGCCAACAGGTCAATGCCCCCCTTGGGGGGGCGCCCCGTGCCCGAGGGGACGCCCCCCCACAAAAATAAACACATAAAAAAAAATCCCTGGCGTTCTAGTGGTTTCTGCCCCCCTTGGGGGCAGATCAGCCTAAAAATAATAGGCTGATCTGTCTCCAAGGGGTGCAGAAATGGCCTGGGTACATGTGCCCCCAAAGTGGGGGGCGACCCTTGCCCAAACCCCCCCCCATCCACTAACACACACACACACACTATCCCTGGTGTCTACGTGGCTTCTGCCCCCCTTGGGGGCAGGTGGGTCTAGAAAAATAGGCCCATCTGCCCCCAGGGGGGGCAGAAATGGCCAACAGGTCAATGCCCCCCTTGGGGGGGCGCCCCGTGCCCGAGGGGACGCCCCCCCACAAAAATAAACACATAAAAAAAAATCCCTGGCGTTCTAGTGGTTTCTGCCCCCCTTGGGGGCAGATCAGCCTAAAAATAATAGGCTGATCTGTCTCCAAGGGGTGCAGAAATGGCCTGGGTACATGTGCCCCCAAAGTGGGGGGCGACCCTTGCCCAAGCCCCCCCCCATCCACTAACACACACACACACACACACTATCCCTGGTGTCTACGTGGCTTCTGCCCCCCTTGGGGGCAGGTGGGTCTAGAAAAATAGGCCCATCTGCCCCCAGGGGGGGCAGAAATGGCCAACAGGTCAATGCCCCCCTTGGGGGGGCGCCCGTGCCCAAGGGGACGCCCCCCCACAAAAATAAACACATAAAAATAAAAACCTGGCGTTCTAGTGGTTTCTGCCCCCCTTGGGGGCAGATCAGCCTAAAAATAATAGGCTGATCTGTCTCCAAGGGGTGCAGAAATGGCCTGGGTACATGTGCCCCCAAAGTGGGGGGCGACCCTTGCCCAAGCCCCCCCCCATCCACTAACACACACACACACACACACTATCCCTGGTGTCTACGTGGCTTCTGCCCCCCTTGGGGGCAGGTGGGTCTAGAAAAATAGGCCCATCTGCCCCCAGGGGGGGCAGAAATGGCCAACAGGTCAATGCCCCCCTTGGGGGGGCGCCCCGTGCCCGAGCGGACGCCCCCCCACAAAAATAAACACATAAAAAAAAATCCCTGGCGTTCTAGTGGTTTCTGCCCCCCTTGGGGGCAGATCAGCCTAAAAATAATAGGCTGATCTGTCTCCAAGGGGTGCAGAAATGGCCTGGGTACATGTGCCCCCAAAGTGGGGGGCGACCCTTGCCCAAGCCCCCCCCCATCCACTAACACACACACACACACACACTATCCCTGGTGTCTACGTGGCTTCTGCCCCCCTTGGGGGCAGGTGGGTCTAGAAAAATAGGCCCATCTGCCCCCAGGGGGGGCAGAAATGGCCAACAGGTCAATGCCCCCCTTGGGGGGGCGCCCCGTGCCCAAGGGGACGCCCCCCCACAAAAATAAACACATAAAAAAAAAACCCTGGCGTTCTAGTGGTTTCTGCCCCCCTTGGGGGCAGATCAGCCTAAAAATAATAGGCTGATCTGTCTCCAAGGGGTGCAGAAATGGCCTGGGTACATGTGCCCCCAAAGTGGGGGGCGACCCTTGCCCAAGCCCCCCCCCATCCACTAACACACACACACACACACACTATCCCTGGTGTCTACGTGGCTTCTGCCCCCCTTGGGGGCAGGTGGGTCTAGAAAAATAGGCCCATCTGCCCCCAGGGGGGGCAGAAATGGCCAACAGGTCAATGCCCCCCTTGGGGGGGCGCCCCGTGCCCAAGGGGACACCCCCCCACAAAAATAAACACATAAAAAAAAATCCCTGGCGTTCTAGTGGTTTCTGCCCCCCTTGGGGGCAGATCAGCCTAAAAATAATAGGCTGATCTGTCTCCAAGGGGTGCAGAAATGGCCTGGGTACATGTGCCCCCAAAGTGGGGGGCGACCCTTGCCCAAGCCCCCCCCATCCACTAACACACACACACACACACACTATCCCTGGTGTCTACGTGGCTTCTGCCCCCCTTGGGGGCAGGTGGGTCTAGAAAAATAGGCCCATCTGCCCCCAGGGGGGGCAGAAATGGCCAACAGGTCAATGCCCCCCTTGGGGGGGCGCCCCGTGCCCATGGGGACGCCCCCCCACAAAAATAAACACATAAAAAAACATCCCTGGCGTTCTAGTGGTTTCTGCCCCCCTTGGGGCAGATCAACCTAAAAATAATAGGCTGATCTGCCCTCAAGGGGGGCAGAAATGGCCCTAAAAGACATGCCCCCCAAAGGGGAGCGACCCTTGCCCAAGGGGGCGCCCCCCCATCCACTACACACACAATCCCTGGTGCCTAAGTGGCTTCTGCCCCCCTTGGGGGCAGATGGACCTAAAAAAAATAGGCCGATCTGCCCCCAAGGGGGGCAGAAATGGCCAACAGTTCTCTGCCCCCTTGGGGGGGGCGCCCCTTGCCCAAGGGGGCACCCCCTCCCAACATACCTGCACAGAAAATATAATTCCCTGGTGATCCAGTGGTTTCTGCCCCCCTTGGGGGCAGATCCGCCTAAAAAGTAGGCCAATCTGCCCCCAAGGGGGGCAGAAATGGCCGTAACTAATTGCCCCCACAAGGGGAGCGACCCTTGCCCAAGGGGCCGCTCCCCGCCAGCAAGAAACACGAGCAAACAACAAAAAAAAAAAATCCCTGGTGTCTAGTGGGCATTCCTGCTGCCCGATCGCAATGCGATCGGGCAGCAGGAATGCTCAAAGAGACACCGGGGGAAAGGAAAAGCCTTTCCTTTCCCCCGGTGCCTCTTTAGCCCAAACCCCCCACCCACCGGGAAGAGGAACTCACCTCTTTCCTCGTCGCCGCACAGGAAGCAAATGGCTTCCTGTGCGGCGAAATCCCCATAATGAAGTCAGCGCGCGATCGCGCGCTGACGTCATTATGGGGGGGTGGGGGGGTCGGGGGTGTAAGGGGAAGGGCTTCCCCTTCCATCCCTGACTTTGGGGGGGTGGGGGGAAGCACACAGAGGGAGCGAGAGCGCTCCCTCTGGGCTGTGTGCCGAGGACGTAGTGGTTACGTCCTCGGCACAGCAGCACTGTGCCGCGGGACGTAACCACTACGTCCGCGGCACAGAAGGGGTTAATCCACTTCCATTGCTTTACAATGATTGCTTTGATCATTCAAATCTGATTTGCTGATAATGTTTTTTTGTGTTGATGTTTTTTGTTTGAAATAAGAGGTATGTGAAACAAAAATTAATTGGTCATAGGGTGGAATGTGATGCTATTAATTGTGTTTGACCAATGACTTTGTGTTTCACCACTGCGCATATTAGTTGCTTAATGTTCACCAGTAGCACATTATGGGGGTCATTACAACATTGGTGGTAAAAGCCGCTTACCGCCGTGCAGAAGACCGCCAATACACCGCCGGGGCCGCGGAATTCCGCCACAGCTATTATGACCCACAGCTCGGAATCAGCCGAAATTCAGACACCCACACAAGTCCGTCACACCAAAGGTCAGTGATAAACTGGCGAAAACAAAACCTCCACCGTCATGCCAACAGAAACACGCCCATGCTATCACGACCCACTAATCCACGCGGCGGTCTTTCAACTGCCGTATACCATTGGCGGTACACACTGCCGTGCTCAAAATACACACAGATCTCCAAAACACCGCCAGATTGGACAATTCGAATTACACACACCTGAGACACATACAAACACCACTCCCACACACCCAATACAATATAAAACACACACCCACATTACCCACAAACCACTACGACCAAAAATTAGAGACGAAGGCGACAGAGAGATAGCACAGCAATAGACAACCCCACCACACAGAGGCACACAACACCATCACCCATACAACATCCACGCACAAAACACCCCACATCACCACACTCATCAACACATACACCACCCCACACATCACCTACACCACCCCATGTCATGCCAAAGACACCCCAGGTTTTCCGAGGAGGAGCTCAGGGTCATGGTGGAGGAAATCCTACAGGTAGAGCCACAGCTATTTGGAGCACAGGTGCAGCACACCTCCATATCCAGGAAGATGGAGCTATGGTGAAGAATCGTCAACAGGGTCAACGCTGTGGCACAGCACTCAAGAAATCGGGAGGACATCAGGAAGAGGTGGAACGACCTACGGGGGAAGGTGCGTTCAGTGGTCTCTAGGCACAACATCGCGATTCAGCGGACTGGCGGCGGACCCCCACCTCCTCCCCCACAACTAGCAACATGGGAGGAGCAGGTCTTGACCATCATGCATCCAGAGGGCCTCGGAGGAGTCGGTGGAGGAATGGACACTGGTAAGTCAAATCTTAACTATCATATCCCCCACCCTACCTGCATGCTATCACACACCCCCACCCTCACCCCCTCCCCTATCACTCCAACTCCTCACTAATGTACTAACAACACAAACCACACATCCCAACACCAAGCCCTGCATGACACAACTAAGCATGGACACCCAGCACTAAAGCATCCTCACTGCACATACCCATAACAACCCCCCAACCATCATCATACAAGCCCCCACACAGGAATGCTTGCACTGGGGTACACGCACACCCACCCATTGCACACCATGACACACACACATGCAATAATCATGCACTTATACCCCTGCAGGACCACTACGTAACGTCACCACAAAGGAGGGTCCAGACATCTCCACCCAACCCACAGAAGAGGCCCACAGTGAAGACAGCAGCTCTGGCCAACTGGATCCAGATGACCAGCCCGGACCATCGTGGGCCTCGGGACAGTCGGTTCCCCTTGCACAGGCACAGCCCAACACTGACATTCCACCCTCTGGTAACACCAGCACAGCACCCACCCAGCGGGCCCATACCTCCGTACCCTGGACACGTCAATCAGCGGTGTGTCCACCACTACAGGGAACCCAGGGTAACCCACCACCCCAACAACAACAGGGACCTGGGGGCAGTGGTAGTGGGCACACGGTCCAGGGGATGGAGGTTCAGGAACACAGGGGAACTGGGAGGGCTGCTGTGCGACAGGGGGCGGACAGGCCAAGGGAACCCACTCTCCACAAGGCCCTCTCCTCCATCATGGGAGCATACCACCACTCCCAGGAAACGATGGCTACGGTCCTGGCCAAGTTTCAGGAGACCCAGCGCCTGCAGGACGAACAGTATTTGGGGTTCAGGGAGGAGCTCAGAACCATCAGCTCCGCCCTGGGCACCATCGTAGGGGTGCTGAAGGACATACAAAAGACCATGAGGGACACCGTGGTGCTCCAAGGGGCCCCTGACACTAGCATGGACGATGAACTGCCCACCACCTACGCCGGCGCTAGTGGACAGGATGCCCAGCCACAGGACCACCACACCAGCACCCCACCCCCTGCAGATGGAAAACCACCCCGCAAGCGGTCCCTGAGATCCAGGAACAGGACAGAGCAAGATGGCAAGACAACGGCCAGGAAAGGAGACCACCCTGATTGTCCTCCCACTGTCTCACTTTGTTACCCTGTCCAGATTGGAACTGCCCCAGCTCCACTTCCTATGCCCATATGGGCAGTGCACCTGTGTGACTAATAGACTGGACTTTGCCATGGACATTCCTCCACCATCACCCATCACCATTTTGCCACCCCCTCCAATAATTAGCACCTCAATAAACACCCTTGAGCCACAAAACAATCTGGAGTCAGTCTGTGATTTTGAAAATGTGTATCAGCAAAGACAGTCACAAAATGCGTTTTCAAATGTAATGCCAACATACCTATGTCACACATCACAAGTCCATGAAGGATGCAAGCAGATGACACACGTTGGTAACCACACCTGTGAAACCGTAATGGAAATGTACAACTCAGTTACCATATACTGGTTGAAATCGACAGACAGGATAGAGGTAGAAGTGTGAAAGTGAATGTAATAGTAAAAAAATTGTTCTCACCTGTGTGTCACCGGAAATATTGCTGTATGACTGACTCCCTGTTGTCTATGTCTTCTTCCTCAGCTTCCTCCTCATCATTGTCCACAGGCTCCACAGCTGCCACAACACCGTCATCTGGACCATCCTCCTGCAGAAAAGGCACCTGGCGTCGCAAAGCAAGATTGTGAAGCATCGAGCAGGCGATGATGATCTGGCACACCTTCCTTGGTGAGTAGAATAGGGAACCACCTGTCATATGGAGGCACCTGAACCTGGCCTTCAGGAGGCCGAAGGTGCGTTCGATCACCCTCGTAGTCCGCCCATGGGCCTCATTGTAGCGTTCCTCTGCCCTGGTCCTGGGATTCCTCACTGGGGTCAATAGCCATGACAGGTTGGGGTAACCAAAGTCCCCTAATAGCCACACACGGTGCCTCTGGAGTTGACCCATCACATACGGGATGCTGCTATTCCGCAGGATGTAGGCGTCATGCACTGAGCCAGGGAACATAGCATTTACCTGCGAGATGTACTGGTCTACCAAACATACCATCTGTACATTCATGGAATGATAAATCTTCCGGTTCCTGTACACCTGTTCACTCCTGCGTGGGGGGACCAGAGCTACATGGGTGCCATCAATAGCACCTATGATGTTGGGGATATGTCCCAGGGCATAGAAGTCACCTTTCACTGTAGCCAAATCCTCCACCTGAGGGAAAACGATGTAGCTCCTTACGTGTTTCAGCAGGGCAGACAACACTCTGGACAACACGTTGGAAAACATAGGCTGGGACATCACTGATGCCATGGCCACAGTTGTTTGAAATGAGCCACTTGCAAGGAAATGGAGCACTGATAGCACCTGCACTTTAGGGGGTATTCCTGTGGGATGGCGGATTGGTGAGATCAGGTCTGGCTCCAACTGGGTACACAGTTCCTGGATTGTGGCACGGTCAAACCTGTAGGTGATGATCAAATGTCGTTCCTCCATTGTTAACAGGTCCACCAGCAGTCGGTACACCGGAGGATTCCGCCATCTCCTCAAATGTCCCAGCTGACGGTGCCTAAGAAGGACAACAGCGACCACAGAGTCAACAAATTCTCAGGTATGTACCCACAGCTACACAGAACACGACACCAAATACTAAACTCCTCCTGTATGTGTGTTGAGTGTAGTCCTAGGTATGTGTGACGCAGTAGTAAATGAAGCCATATGGGCCTCTGAAATGGCGGCTGCCTGACCTCTAAACTGGGACAATGGGATGTGAGGTAACTGCGCTGGCGTTCTACACCGTTGCGGTAGGCGGTCGTATACCGCGGCGCAATGCTGCATTGGTTAACATTGGACCATATGGGTCCCAGGAGCCAATGATGAATTGCGCCGGCGGTGATGATACGCACCGCCGCGGACGTCACCGCCACGGACGTGACCGCCATTTTCTATCTGTTCAATCACTCGATACCTGATCTTCGACAGGAGAGGACCTACACTGTAAGTGCTGCTGTGACCTCGGTTTGGAAGAGACAATGGCTGCTGCGTCTGGGGAAAGGGCCCCTGCCTTCACTGTTCAGGAGTTGGAGAAGCTCGTGGACGGGGTCCTCCCCCAGTACACGCTACTCTACGGTCCTCCCGACCAACAGGTAAGTACACAGGGAGCACGTTGTATGGGATATGCTGGGTGGAGAGGGCTGGATGTCAGTAGGAAGGGGGCAGAGTTCTGCGACCATTAAGGACTGTGAATGCATGTGCCACCTGGCAAGGGTAGGGATGGGGGCCAGTGACTTCGACGGTGCAGTTGGTAATGACTTCTCTTCCTCGCCTGTACATGTCATGTAGGTCAGCGCCCACCAGAAGAAGGACATTTGGCGTGCCATCGCCAAGGACGGCCGGACCCTGGGGGTCCACCAGAGATGGGGCACCAACTGCCGTAAAAGATGGGAGGACATTCGCCGCTGGAGCAAGAAGACGGCGGAGGCTCAGCTGGGGATGGCCTCCCAACGTGGGAGGGGTACCCGTCGCACCATGACCCCCCTGATGTTCCGGATTCTGGCGGTGGCCTACCCTGAGTTGGATGGGCGCTTGAGGGCATCACAGTAGACACAAGGGGGTGAGTACACTCTCATTCTGCGGACTTAGCGTGCAGTGGAGGGGTCTGGGTGGGGGAGGAGGGCTGTGGGTTTCCCTAGGCCAGGGCGAGTTCCGTAGGCTAGGCCCCTTCGTATGGCATGGCCCTGTGGCCCCCCACCCCACCTCTGTAGAGTGCCAAGTACAGGTATACATGCCCCTGTGTCATCTATGTGGACAGAGGACACTTATAGCCATGTAGGCCATATCCCAGAAATTGCATCTGGAGAGGCCAGTATTGTCCGCCAACGGTAGCGGTAAGCCATGCACTCAACCTGTCTTTCTTCTGTTTCCCCACTCCTTTTTGTGCTCTCCCTGTTCTTCTGTGCATCAGCATCATCAGGCGGAGGTACAGTGGCACCGGAGCACGAGGGAGCTGCATCCCACATGGCCATGGAGGGCCAAACCACGGACTCCGAATACACCAGTGGGACGGAGGGCGAGGAGAGCTTCACGTCGGTCACCGGATCAGCAACCAGCGACACAGACTCGTCCTCCGATGGGAGCTCTCTTGTGGTGGCGGCACCATCTGTGCCCCCCAGTTCTACAGGTACAGCCGCCACCCCCCCAACCAGCACCGCCCTCCCAGCAGCCCCTCAGCCTTCGCTCCGTGCCCGCTCACCCAGGACGGTGGGCATCACCTTCGCCCCAGGCACCTCAGGCCCTGCCCCAGTCACCCCTGCTGCCCTCAGTGAGGAGGCCATTGACCTCCTCAGGTCACTCACTGTTGGGCAGTCTACCATTGTGAATGCCATCCAGGGTGTAGAAAGGGAGTTGCAACACAGTAATGTATTCCTGGAGGGCATTCATTCTGGTCAGGCCGCCCTTCATCGAACCCTGCAATCTCTGGCTTCAGCACTGATGGCAGCCATTGTCCCTGTGTCTAGCCTCCCCCCTCCAACTTCCTCCACCCAGACCCAATCCCCTGTACCCCAGCCTATCCCAAGCACACCATCCGACCAGCATGCACACACCTCAACACCCAAAAGTGGCTCTGGCAAACATAGGCACCACACATCCCACAGGCACTAACACAAGCATCACCCACATACAGACACAGCAACATCCACTGCCTCCACTGTGTCCCCCTCCTCGTCATCTCCCTCCTCCCTCCCAGTGTCGTCTACACTCTCACCTGCATGCACTACATCTACAGGCACTAGGACTCGCACCAGAACACCCAGCACCACACCCCGCTCACCTGCACTCACCACCCCCACTACCATTTACACGTTCCCTGTGTCCACTCCCAGTGTGTCAGTGACGCCCCCTCCCAAAGTACACAAACGCGGGCACCCACACACCCAACATCCATCCACCTCACGACAGCCTCCAGTACATGCACCTGCACCCAAATCACCTAAAGTTACACCTCCTACAACCACCTCCTCTTCCTCCACTCCCAGACCCCCTCCAGCTACCCATCCCAGTGTTCGTCAGAGACTCTTCCTGAGCAACGTTGACCTTGTCGCGTGGGCTCTCATTATCCTAAATGAGACTACTGGATTTCTAGGCAGCAGGATCGATCACGGTGCGGGGGACTGAGTCTGACCCACGTGTAAGGAACTCTGTCACCCTAAATCCGGTTTTTGCTCCGGCTAACTAGCAGTACCTCATTTCTCCCAAGGGGAAGAGTTGATTGGGCAGCCGAGCGCATTACATCTTTGGAACGTCTCAGGGAAGTCGTGGTCACTCAGATCCAAACCAACTCTCTCATTTACAGTATGATCTCATATACAAATGACAAAGGCAGTATAAGTTTTATATAATGTTTTAATAAAACAACTGTATTTTAGATAATAAGGCGTGAGCCGCAATAACCAGAACCATACAACACAGTAGGATTAAAATAGTCACCAGGAGAGTAAAGCATAAGAACAAAGCTATCATAGTGTCTAATAGTTTCTACTCTCCCTCTGCTTGGTCTATTTCAGCACAGCATGTTAAGCTTCTAACTTGCCTTTCTGAATCACTGGGGAGACATCAGCCCTCATACCTGAGCAAAGGCCTGTGATCTTGGTTCAGCATCTGCAACGAGGCAGTCAGCGTCTAGTTGTGGTTCCCTGGTCGGAATCTCCCTCTTGCGTGTATTGGGACAAGGAAGTGTTTTTATAACTAACATGTGATCAGCGTGATCACAAAATGTCCCTACACAGAAATGCCAAAGACTAAATTCCTACCACGTCTATTGGCAATGTACCAGACTGTATCCTTGACTGAAGCACAGAGTGAACAGGAATGTGTTATGGAGAACTCCAGTGCTGAAGTAGGCTAAACAGTGTGATATGAATAAAAAACAAGACCGTAGAACTGGCTATTTGAAAAATAACAGTACGAAGCCTAATAAAAAGCATTTAGAGCAAAGTGCACAGAGGCTCTAAGCTGTAAGCAAATGAATAAAATACATCCAGGGCAAAGTGCACAAGGGCCTAAAGCCTGAAGCTAATGTGCAAAGGATACGTAAAACTAACCACACTACACCCTCCCCTTGTCGGTAGCAAGTGGTTCCAATAATATAAAAGTATGCCCCAGATATAAACAACACCTAAAAATATATATATTTCGACAAGGTCAGAGGACAACAAAGTCATAAATTTGGGAAGCATGTGACGATAAAGCCAAATACAATATAATGTCAATTTTCGAAAAAAAAAAAAAAATAACAATTGTCAGACAGAAGCAATAGAAAGCAGGAGCTCCTCCACTTCGATATATGTCAATATCGGAAGATCCACACCACAAAGTACCATGGAGCAGGTGTGTTCCAAAGCCCCAAAACCATTCAGGGCGGCACCTCGTGCAGGGCCTATGAATGAGACAATACCATCTTCTTCCAGGAAGGGAATCTCATAAACTGCCTCACAAAGCAAACGCAACCGTAGTGCACAAGTCTGGGAATGAACCCTAATCAGGAACATCAACAGATACCACTGGAGGGCGCTGCAGTGAGAGACAGAAAGCCAGTGCATGTTCAAACGAGCACCAAAGGCACCGAAACACGGGTTGCACACAATCCAAAACTGGTCGGAATGACAGAGACCAGTCACACTCCAAATGTCCCAGGAGTGTCGCTCCAAAATGCTGCATCATGCGTTCACGACACAGTCGCGCTGACAGGAGCAGCAATATAGGATCTCATCGTGGCGGGACAGCCATTGCGGAAGAACAGCAGCAATAGCAAGACTCCAGCCAATAAAGCCAAAGTAATCGGGAAACCCCCAAAAATGCTTCCGAAAATAGAGTTTATAGCCGAAGGTATTAAACCGAATATGGAAGAGAAGATGTGAGCAAAACCAACACCAACGGCTTTGAAAAAATGTGCAATTCCAGCAGTGCTGGACGCATTAAATATACGTCCCACAAGTTCACCAAAGTGACTCAGAAAGTTAGTATTCAAAAGGGACTGTATTTCTGCTGATGACCTTGCCACCTGTAGTGCGTAGGTCTCGCTAGCAGATGTAAGGGCCACATGCTTTTGAAACAATAAAGCCTTCAGTCGACTCAACTTGTCGAAATTAACCTTGGAAGTAGCAATATGAGGCCAGATGTCCGCTACCTCCCTAATTTGAGTGGGGGGAAACAACACATTCCCGCAGCACGTAACGGCCTTGGTGACAACGACAACGTAAACTATACCGGCACGCATGCCACAGCAGCGTTCGCTGTTAAGAACAATGTAACTGCCGTTAGAAAGCACCTGGAAAGTGTTTTTAATAACCGGGACTGGAACTCCCTTCAGATAACAAGCTAAGTTAGCAATCGAAGCGTTACACGCTCCGTGCAAGGACAGCTGTTTACAAACCATGGAATGGCTGACAGAAGTTTCGCATTCACTACCGCTAAGAAAAACCTCCCTCAAACCATTAATACATCTGTATAGAAAGGGAAGCTCCCACACCTCGTGTATGTAACTGTCTCCCAACCGTTCATATCTACCGACCGGAATGTGCTTCAAACAAGAAGTAAATTACAGAGTGGAGATAGGCAGATTAATTACCCCATGAATCAACCACTCAGCTGACGGAATCTCAGCAACCGTGAAAGGCAGTTTTTCCAATTTTTCAATATTCAACATGACATACGTTGCTTCCTTTTTAGCCATCAGCTGTTGTTGACGAGTTAAATTAAAGGAGACAAAGATCTCTCTTGCACGAATGTGCTGCCACGGAGCGCGACCTGCCTTCAAGGTCTGAAGAGTCCAACCCAGCTGCATGATGGACCGCGTCTGACTCTGCCCATGATATAAAGAAGACATATCTGATTTAATAATGTCAATAGCAGAGGAAACAATGCTGTCAATTGTGTAAACACGTTCAGAAAGGGTATGCATGCCATTATCTACAACAGACAAAGCCTGCATCAGGTTTTCCTGATCAATTTGCCTCAACCTGGCCGCTGCCTCCTGCTGTGAAAGCTTCCACATCTCATTATATACTTCTTATAAAAATAGTTTCTTCCGTGGTACCTTAGGTCCTGACAAAAAATCTTGTAAGTCAGTATCATTAGACAGTAACGTGAGATGTGATTTAACTGCATCCAGCGTGGACGTCAACCATTGCTGACAAAGCTTTCCCACGCTGTATGTAGTTATGATATCAGCATGTTCTGGTGAAATGTAACGAGGGTCTGCCCTACTAGTCCTAACCCCCCTGAAGAGGTGACAAAACGTTGATGACACTTATTAGTGTCCACAGGCCATAATAACCACCCGCCCGGATGTACCAATGAAGTGTTAAGCGTACCATTCTGGACCCAGTGTGTAAACTCACTAAACGTAGCATTAACATATCGCTGCCAAATGTTCAATTTGGAAGGGACAGGTATACTAGGCAAATTTAACTCTCTAATCGTTGCCAAGCCCAAACAGCTAGTGTGTTGTACTGTGTCATTGAGGAAAATCATCTGCACAGGGATAATACATGCTCTAAATAATGTGTCCCTGCCCTGCATTTGCCAATTTTTCGTTCCCCAGACACTTTTCAAATCAACAGTCTTAAACCAATATTCATACCCCTCAACCGAAAGTTTAGACACAAACAAATTTGAATACAGTAATATAGTATCGGTCAATAACATGTGCTTATTAGCATACGGAGTAACTTTAAAATAGTAAGACTTAGCATTTTGTTGATTATGCCCAGAAAAGTATGCAAATTTATCATAATACGTTTTTGAACTCCCTTGTGGAGGAGTTGGGCAATGTTCCCATTGCACATAATCAAATATGGACTTAGGGCTACTTGCTTTATGAATAAAGTGGTGTCCATAATAGTTGTAGCAAAACATGTCACCATGATTATCTCTAAATAGGTAAGCATCTTCATCGTTATAGACAGTATAATATTGCAAGTCTGTCAGCACAGAATCTACCGTCTTCACATCCCAATCATCAGAAACAACGCCTGGTAAAACAATATCATTCATTGATAACTTGGGGACATACGATATTTGAATCAATTCAGTGGGACCATGTATATCAAACATTACTTTATCCCACACAATCCCATCTGGAATCGGTATTGCAGAAATGTTTACATTGGACAAGTCACTTCGAACCATATGAGATGAAAAATGTGGTTTTAACACAGTCTCCACGTGTCAGATCATTCGGGAAGAAAATGACCATGTATTACTAGAAAAAAAGTAACCACAAATCCCAACCACAAAAAAGAGTCATAACAGCCATAAAAGGCCACAAATAGTTCCAAGGAAAAACAAAATATGTGAGTTTAAGCCAACACAGCAGCTTACGTGGACCTCGGACTGAAGGCATTGAGGACGAGGAGTCGGACACTGCATCATCAGTGTTGTTGAAGCAGCCAGAGGCAGTTCTTGCAAAAGGTGCAACTGTGAACAAAGAAGCAGATGGAGGCTCTCGCCTTGGCACACTATAAACCACATGTTCAGAAACATCAGTAGAACGTACAGCAACTTGATCAAAAGATTCCAAATTAATTGTTGTCTGTGGAACAATCGCTAGATCATCTTCCACCCTCCCCAAGCTCGGAGAGGAAACAGCGTCGGTGTAAATCACCTGCAGCGGGACTTCTTCCCCAGTAGTGAGAGGGATTCCGGAACTACTGGGTGTCCCTCTTGGTCTGCTGTGCAGAATCGGCCACATGTTGTAACTTGACATTATCAATGGAAACAAAGCGATTTCCTTTGGCCCCTTGCAGCAGCGGTAAAATCACAGTTCTCGTGCCGCTAACCCCTAACACAGGGACAGGTGCTCGATAAGAAGGACCAAATTCTTTCCTTACTGCGACCTTTTCACGAACTAGATCCCCAATCCTGGGTATCCAACCAGTAGGAGATACCGGCTCATCCTTAATTCCTGAGGAGGCAGCACTTGCAGAAGAGTTATCTTCACGGAATGGTTGTAAATCCTGCAAAACAGTGACACGATCATTTATGTCAAAGGGCGTATCTGCCGCCTCCACACCAGGACCATCTAGATCAGGAACATACATTTGTGTTCCAAACAGGCACTCATATGAAGTACGACCCCCCAGTGACCTTCTAGGCAAGTTATTAAGTGCTCTTTGTACTCCATACAGGTGGGCTAGCCAACTACGACCCGTACCTATAACCCTGGCCGTTAAGGATTGCTTTAAATCACGATTTAAACGCTCGACAACAGAATTTCCCTCGGGATGAAATGGAGACGAGAATTGGAGTTGGACCCCCAACGAAGCCATGGTGTCCCTGAATGCCTTAGAGGCAAAAGCAGGGCCCTGGTCCGAATGAAAAGCCGCAACTGCAAATGTATCGACAAAGATGCGCAAATCTTTAATAACAGTCCGAGCGTCAGCCGAGCGTTGTGGCCAGACCGACACAAATCTGGAGCACGAATCTACAGCAACCAAGATATATTTGTATGCAGCGTCTGGGGTCAACGGACCACAATGATCCAAGTACACACACTGTAAAGGTCTGTTTGAAATTAGAAGGGGCGTCTGCTGCGGGCGTCTAGCCGATGAAGCTTTAATTTGTTGACAAACATCACAACAAAGGACATATTGCTTTGTCTCTTTATAGAGACCAGGCCACCAGTAACGAGCCTGTAAAAGCAAAATAGTGGCAGCCACACCAGCATGTGCAGATGCCGCCCCCTCATGTGTTGCAGAAATTAATCGAGGTCTCTCAATTTTATTTGGTAAATCACGTACACCAATGCCTGGAATATTAACAACAGCATTGAACGCACTACTCAAGCAGTAACGATACTTAGAAGGAAATCCTTGAGGAAATGGCGTGCCATCAGCCGTAGCTTTTATGGCAGCCGAAATCTCTGTGTCTGGTTTGGAACTCGAACGAGTCACTGCGGCCACAGTGGCAACAGCCACTGCCAACTTCGCGGCTTCATCAGCTAAAGTATTCCCAGCAACATGTATCCCAACGCGCTGGTGTCCAAGTGTATGCACAATATGGACCTTAGGAAGCGTCTCTTTCAGATCCGCAACCTTACCCCACAACAATTTGTGTTTAATGGTGTTGCCCTTAGAATCTCTGAACCCATTCAACTTCCAATAGTGTAGATATTCATTGAAAGACTGAACACAGTAGTAGGAGTCACAGACCAGCAAGGTTAAAATCGCCGGATCCGCGTGCTCCAACGCTAACAATAGAGCTTTGAGTTCAGCCAGCTGTGCCGTGCAATCTCCCAAGGTTTTAGTATAAGTTTGTCGGGGGCAGAACACTTCCCCCTCCATAGTGCCGCTCACCACCGCACATGCAGCAGAATATTGTTGTTTAGTCCCAACCGCTGGTTGCGCAGAGCCATCGGTATACATGACCACCTGATATTGGTCAATAGGCAATGTGCCAGCAGGAACTGGGTACTCCATTTCATATTGAAGAAATTCTTGAGTCTGCAGTTTAGGGTCAAATATGTAATCTACATCAGTGGCTGTCAAAGACGTAGCCCATTGTATCCATCGCGGGTGTAAAGCTTTCGAATTAGGGACACTCGCTTTTGTAACAGCCTCTAAGGCCGGAATCGGGGAAACGACAATAATGCGTTGGCCCTGGGCAAGCGGTCTTTCTTTAATCACAGTCATCTGTACTGCAGTGAGTATTTTCTCAGTCTGTGCAAATCGTTGTTCTGCAGCAGAATACAAGTGGGACTTGTATGCAATCGGGACTGTCTCACCCTCATTAAAGGTGACATATGTAAACCCAACACCCCCAGGTATCACCCTGATCACTAAATGTGTCTTATTGTCCCGTGTGTGTAAGTGTTTAACTGCTAAGAGATCAGTCTGCAAATCTCGTAGGATATGTGTATGCTCAATCGTCCAAAATCTACTCGAAAAATTCAGACGAATCAACTCATATAAGGGTTTTATACGCGTAGCATATTCAGGAATGTAAGTTCTGCCAAAATTCAGAAACCCCAACAATGACTGGAGCTTCCGAACCGTATTAGGAGGCTGCAATTGTGCACATTTCTCCAAAAAATGTGGCGCCAAGCTCTTGCCCTCACTCGACAACTCATATCCCAGGAAAATGACGTGGAGGAAGGCAATCTTCGATTTCTTAAAATTAAACTTATAGCCAATTTCAGCAAACCCCACAACAATGCGCGATACACGCCTTAGATGTTGCAAAATCTCATCGTCTGTCAGATATATGTCATCAACATATCGCTTCAGGGTCCAACTCGTGCAGAATTTCAGTTACACGAGCCGAAAACAGTCTTGGGCTATTCTTATACCCCTGAGGCAAACGACAAAACTTTTACTGAGAGCCAAACGCACTAAAACTGGTATAGTCCCGACTTTCGGGAGCTATATTTTGGCAGAAAAATCCATTCGAGATATCTAACGTTGTTTTGTATTTTTTACGCACTATATTATTCATAAGCGCTGCGCTATGTGAATTCTGTATTACATATGTGCGTGTATGACCATTTAAATGTCTGTAATCCACCACTATACTATATGAATGGTCCGGTTTAGCAACCAGAAATAAGGGATTATTCATCGGCGAGACACAGGGCTCAATTACACCCTGGTACTCCAATTGTGTAAGAATATTCCTAACCAATGCCCTTGCTTCAAATTTGATAGGATACTGCGGCTGCGGCTAAGGTTCGCCCTTTATTGGAATTACATGATAAGGTGATTGTCTATCCCACCCCATTCTTTATTTCTATATAGAGCGGGGGCCTGTGCAAGAGCCCATAATTTACTATAACACTCCGCTAGTTCTCTCTGAACAAGTGGTGAGAAGGAAGGTGCAATAACCTCTTCCACCACTGGACAGTCGCGAACAAAGTCAAGCGGCCAATCTTGTTCGGCCAGCAGAACATCATATGATTTTACCAAATGGTCCCAAAAGATTACGTGTACAATACGGTCAATGTGCCCTTCTAATTGCAGAGTCACTTGATATACTCTATCAGGATCAGAGACTCGCATATCCGCCATTTCGACTTGTATGAAGTCATCAGTTGCTTTCACCTCCAGATGCTCTAGAAGACTCCGGCGAACTATTGTGACCTCTGCTGCGCTGTCTAACAGTGCCAACGCCCATGTCTTGTTCGTCAAGAGAACTCTCTTCTTGAGCGGCATGTCTAACTGAGACTGCTGCCACTTTCTTCTTTTTAAATTGCTGTTTTTGTTGCAGCGGTTTCTCTTCGTGTTTAATAGAAACCTCCGTTGAGGGTTGTGAATCCTGTCTTGGTTTCACGTACTCCATTCTCCGCTCTGACCGCCCACCTCTCTCACTTCTCTTCTCTGAGGAGTCCTGAAAGGAACGAGATTGGCGTGTATCAGTATATTGATATCTTTCAGGCGTCTTCAAATTATCCCTATTCCTGAGATTATACCTATTCTGCGGGGTCTCCGGTTGCGGAGACTGTCCCCCATCTTTCTTAGGTGGTTGCTGTTTCTTTTCCCAGCGCTTTTTAGTACCCTCAGGTTGGTGTTGTTTAGCATTATCTTTATTATTTTTACCCTGTAATTGGGGTTTTTGCGGTCTAGCCCCTAGGCTATCGCGACCAATACTGGAATATGTCTCAGCTATTATTCTCAGAAGTTCCCGCTCCTGATTAATCTGCGGAACGTCCCGAAGACGCATTCGCACTGCTAATGCTACTGCCTCTCCCTTGAGATTACTCAAAATAATAGAAGAAACTGCGGCAAAATTGCCCATTAACTGCATGCCCAAATCTAAGGCATGGGCAGCCCCATATTCATCTTGAACTTGTTTAAGCACTTCTGTTAAATTAGCTAATGTTGGTGTACCGTGTGCCATAGTGTAGAGCGCGGCAAACACCGTGCCCCAGGTATTACAAATGTCCACCGGAGGAACCATCCCATACGGCAAACACATTGTCAATATTCTATGTTTATCCTGAGGTCCCGTATGGGGAAATACTGCTTCCAGCGTATTCATTTTTTGCGCCAGCCAAAATGGAGTTTCCTCACGTTTAGCCGGTACCTTACCCATAACTGAGTGTACAGTGGCCGGATTGATACCTGGAACCACCACCTGTGGGTGCGCCGGAGCAGCACGCGCTGGATTAGTATTTAATGCCTGCATTACAAACTGAACCAGTCTTCTGTATGTAATTGCCAAGTCTATATATAAACGACGAACGTCAGCCACTGCCAAGTTAGCAACCGCAGGATATGGTGTGTAAGTAGCCAATAAAGACCAGGTCGGACCATCATTACTCAGTGGACCTAACCTTACCTGTGCTACTGTGTATGGGAGGGTGCCATCAAGCCAATTATGGTGTTCTTGATAAGATAAAAGTATCTCTAAGTATGCATATGCCCTGTACTGTCCAGGGACATTCGCAACAGTGTATTCGTGAAAAGTGTTTGTCCCCCATCAACTGCTGGAAATACGACCCAAGAATAAAAAAGTTCTGTTCTATAGGCTGCATGGGCGTCCACCACAAAAGTGACCGGACCCCCTTGGACCGTCAGTCCATGTGCCAACAGATGTCCTGTGAGCCGTTGTCGCATATTGATTGCTATATTCACTACATTAGGATTCGCCATTTGTAAAAAACAGCACTAGGTCATAGAAGGCACACCAATATCGGGGTTTTCCTTTCAAAGTTCAAGCTTGAACAAACAACCACTAAGTAATAGGATGTACCTATCCCGTGGTGGCGGAAACCCTCAGCCCCACGGACATCTCCGCTTACGGAACCGAGGAGTCAATATATATATGAGACTGAGAGAGTCAGCCGGACCTATAAATTAGAGCCAGACCAATCGTTGGCGGCGCCATGTCGCGTGGGCTCTCATTATCCTAAATGAGACTACTGGATTTCTAGGCAGCAGGATCGATCACGGTGTGGGGGACTGAGTCGGACCCAAGTGTAAGGAACTCTGTCACCCTAAATCCGGTTTTTGCTCCGGCTAACTAGCAGTGCCTCATTTCTCCCAAGGGGAAGAGATGATTGGGCAGCCGAGCGCATGACATCTTTGGAACTTCTCAGGGAAGTCGTGGTCACTCAGATCCAAACCAACTCTCTCATTTACAGTATGATCTCATATACAAATGACAAAGGCAGTATAAGTTTTATATAATGTTTTAATAAAACAACTGTATTTCAGATAATAAGGCGTGAGCCGCAAAAACCAGAACCATACAACACAGTAGGATTGAAATAGTCACCAGGAGAGTAAAACATAAGAACAAAGTTATCATAGTGTCTAATAGTTTCTACTCTCCCTCTGCTTGGTCTATTTCGAGCACAGCATGTTAAGCTTCTAACTTGCCTTTCTGAATCACTGGGAGACATTAGCCCTCATACCTGAGCAAAGGCCTGTGATCTTGGTTCAGCATCTGCAACGAGGCAGTCAGCGTCTAGTTGTGGTTCCCTGGTTGGAATCTCCCTCTTGCGTGTATTGGGACAAGGAAGTGTTTTTATAACTAACATGTGATCAGCGTGATCACAAAATGTCCCTACGCAGAAATGCCAAAGACTAAATTCCTACTACGTCTATCGGCAATGTACCAGACTGTATCCTTGACTGAAGCACAGAGTGAACAGGAATGTGTTATGGAGAACTCCAGTGCTGAAGTAGGCTAAACAGTGTGATATGAATAAAAAACAAGACCGTAGAACTGGCTATTTGAAAAATAACAGTACAAAGCCTAATAAAAAGCAATTAGAGCAAAGCGCACAGAGGCTCTAAGCTGCAAGCAAATGAATAAAATACATCCAGGGCAAAGTGCACAAGGGCCTAAAGCCTGAAGCTAGCGCGCAAAGGATACTTAAAACTAACCACACTACAACCTCTTTCCCACCACCCCCCCCCTCCAATTCATAGGTCCCGTAGTAGCACCTCAGCCAAAAAAAGTCTGGTTCCAGTGGTGCGTGTTAAAGGTCTGTGGAGTGCACCGGCCACCAGGGCAGCCAGTGTGACACTGAGCCAAAGCACTGCCAGTCCACCCCCTGTAAAGCACCTTAAGTTGGAAAGTGCCCGACGGGAGAGGGTGAAGACTCCTGCCGGCAAAACAGCTCACAAGGGTCCCGGGGGGAGTGCCGAGTCAGCTGTGACTCCTCCCAAGGTGGTGAAGGGGCAGAAGAGGTCTCCAAGGTCTGGTAAGAGCAGCACGGCGGAGAAGGCCGCCATCCTCCCCGCCGGCCAGGACGCCACCACCAGCAGTATTGTCACTGGTCCGGAGACCACCGCCAGAGTCAGTGCCCTGGAGGGCAGCAGTATCGTCACTGGTCCAGAGACCACCGCCAGAGTCAGTGCCCTGGAGGGCAGCAGTATCCTCACTGGTCCGGAGACCACCACCAGCGTCAGTGCCTTGGAGGGCCCCGGCAGCTACAGCCCTGCTGGGCACTGAGGGACCGTCATGCCACACACCGCTGCACAGGTCAGAGACAGCTAAGTCAAGCACCGCTGAACAGGGCAAAGACCGCCATGGCAATGCACCGCTGAACAGGTCAGAGACAGCAAAGGCAAGCACCGCTGAACAGGGCAAAGACCGCCATGGTGAAGACCGCTGAACAGGGCAAAGACCACCATGGTGAAGACCGCTGAACAGGGCACAGACCGTCATGGCACTGCACCGCTGAACAGGTCAGAGACAGCAAAGGCAACACCGCTGAACAGGGCAAAGACCGCCATGGCAATGCACTGATGAACAGGTCAGAGACAGCAAAGGTAAGCACCGCTGAACAGGGCAAAGACTGCCATGGTGAAGACCGCTGAACAGGGCAAAGACCGCCAAATCAAGCATCGTTAGCCCATGTGCAGCTGGGACAGTGACGGAACTGGGACCGTCACGGGGAGCGTGATGCACTCTGGGCACCAGTCCCCCTCCAGAACCAGTGGAGACCTGCATCCACTCCGTCTGTCCTGCACAGGATGATGCACTCTGGGCACTCTTAGTAACTTTGCACCTAACCTTCACCAAGTGAGGGTTAGACATATAGGTGACTTATAAGTTACTTAAGTGCAGTGTAAAATGGCTGTGAAATAATGTGGATATTATTTCACTCACGCTGCAGTGGTAGTTCTGTGTAATATTGGTTTGAGCTCCCTATGGGTGGCAAAAGAAATGCTGCAGCCCATAGGAATCTCCTGGAACCCCAATACACTGGGTACCTAGGTACCATATCCTAGGGGATTATAAGGGTGTTCCAGTGTGCCAAACAGAATTGGTGAAAATGGTCACTAGCCTGCAGTGACAATTGTAAAGGCAGAGAGAGCATAAGCACTGAGGTTCTGATTAGCAGTGCCTCAGTGACACAGTTAGGCATCACACAGGGAACCCATTCAGGCCACAACTATGAGCACTGGGGTCCTGGCTAGCAGGATCCCAGTGAGACAGGCAAAAACAAACTGAAACACAAGTAAAAAATGGGGGTAACATGCCAGGCAAGATGGTACTTTCCTACACAACCCCCCCCCCCCAATCGAGGGACAATAAGGCTAACCTTGCCCAGAGGAGTCTTCATTGTCTAAGTGGAAATATCTGGAGAGTCCATCTGCATTGGAGTGGGTTCTCCCAGGTCTATGTTCCACTATATAGTCCAGTCCCTGTAGGGAGATGGACCACCTCAACAATTTAGGGTTTTCACCTTTCATTTGTTTAAGCCATAATAGAGGTTTGTGGTCTGTCTGAACAATAAAGTGAGTACCAAACAGGTATGGTCTCAACTTTTTCAGTGCCCAGACCACAGCAAAGGCCTCCCTCTCTTTGGCAGACCAACGCTTTTTTCTAGGGGTCACCCTCCTACTGATAAAAGCAACAGGTTGATCCTGGCCCTCAGTGTTAAGCTGCGATAGAATTGCCCCTACCCCTAATTCAGAAGCATCAGTCTGGACTATGAATTTCTTGGAGTAACAAGGGCTTTTTAGGACAGTTGCAGAGCACATGGCCTGTTTTAGCTCATCAACAGCCTTTTGACAGCTAGCTGTCCACAATACCTTGTTAGGCATTTTCTTGCTGATGAGGTCATTAAGAGGGGCTGCTATGGAGCCATAATTCTTGATGAACCTCCTATAGTTCCCTGTGAGGCCTAGAAAGGCTCTCACCTGGGTTTGAGTTGTAGGGGGAGCCCATTCCATAATGGTCTGGATCTTCCCCTGCAGTGGCGCAATCTGCTCCCCACCTACCAGGTGGCCCAGATAAACCACTTTCCCCAGCCCTATATGGCACGTCAAAGCCTTGATAGTGAGGTCTGCCTTTGGCAGGGCCTCCAAAACTTTCCATAGGTGGACCAGGTGCTCATCCCAGGTGGAGCTAAAAACAGCTATATCATCTAGATATGCTGCACTAAAAGCTTCCAAACCTTGCAGGACTGTGTTCACCAACCTCTGAAAAGTGTCAGGTGCATTCTTTAAACCAATAGGCATAACAGTGAACTCGTAGTGCCCTCCAATGGTGGAAAATGCAGTTTTAGGTTTAGCATCTTCTGACAATGTAATCTGCCAATACCTTGCAGTTAAGTCAAAAGTGCTTAGATACTTGGCAGAACCCAGTATATCTATTAGCTCATCTGCCCTGGGTATAGGGTGAGCATCAGTTTTGGTTACTTGATTGAGACCTCTGTAGTCAATACAAAACCTCATTTCTCTTTTACCATCTTTACTATGAGGTTATGGAACAAGCACCACTGGGCTAGCCCATGGGCTCTCTGAAGGCTCAATCACTCCTAGGTCCAGCATTTTCTGTACCTCTTGTTTTATACAATCCCTGACATGGTCAGGCTGCCTATAAATCTTACTTTTGACAGGTAAACTGTCTCCAGTATTGATTGTGTGCTCACACCAGGTAGTGGTACCTGGTATCAGTGAGAAGAGGTCAGAGAATTGGCCTAAGAGATTTATACAGTTGTCCTTCTGCTCAGCAGTAAGGCAATCTGCAAGCACCACTCCCTCCACTAAGCCATCAGCTTCAGTGGTGGAGAAGAGGTCAGGGAGAGGGTCACTCTCTTCTTCCTGCCCCTCATCAGTTGCCATGAGCAGGGCTAAGTCAGTCCTGTCATAGTAGGGTTTTAGGCGATTGACATAGAGCACCCTAAGGGGACTCCTGGCAGTGCCCAGGTCTACCAAGTAGGTGACCATACCCTTCTTTTCAACAATGAGATGGGGTCCACTCCATTTGTCTTGGAGTGCTCTTGGGGTCACACCTTCTGTCCTGGGTGATACTGGGTCAGGACAGCCTTCTGGGCATGCCATTGCTTTTGGAGCTCTTGGCTGGCCTGAAAGTTTTACTGGCCTTTTTCATGTACTCAGCCATTCTGGATCTTAGGCCAAGTACATAGTCCACAATGTCTTGCTTTGGAGCTTTTAAAGTTTGTTCCCAATCCTCCTTCACAAGTACAAAGGGACCTCTTACAGGGTTCCCAAAGAGAAGCTCAGACGCGCTAAAGCCCACTCCTTTTTGGGGTACCTCCCTATAAGCAAAAAGGAGGCATGGCAACAGGACATCCTATCTCCTTCTGAGTTTTTCATGGAGTCCCATAATCATACCTTTGAGAGTTTTATTAAACCTCTCAACCAGACCATTTGTCTGTGGATGATAAGGAGTAGTGAACTTATAGGTTACACCACACTCCTTCCACATAGCTTTGAGGTATGCAGACATGAAGTTACTACCTCTGTCTGACACCACTTCCTTAGGGAAGCCCACTCTGGAAAAGATTCCCAGGAGGGTCTTTGCCACTGCAGGAGCTGTAGTGGTCCTTAAGGGAATTGCTTCAGGATACCTAGTGGCATGGTCCACTACCACAAGGATAAACCTATTGCCTGGAGCTGTTGGAGGGTCAAGGGGTCCAACTATGTCAACCCCTGCCCTTTCAAAGGGCACCCCAACCACAGGAAGTAGAATTAAGGGGGCCTTAGGTGTGCCACCAGTCTTGCCACTGGCTTGGCAGGTCAGACAGGAGCAACAAAACTCCTTAGTGTCCTCTGACATGTGAGGCCAGTGAAACAATGGAACAAGTCTGTCCCAAGTTGTACTCTGGCCCAAATGCCCAGCCAAAGGAATATCATGTGCCAAGGTCAGAAGAAACTCCCTATACTGCAAAGGGATGACCAATCTCCTGGCAGGTCCAGGTTTAGGGTCACTTGACTCAGTATAGAGGAGGTTATCTTCCCAATAGACCTTATGGCTATCAGTGATATCCCCATTCTGCTGTTTGGCAGCTTGCTGTCTCAAACCCTCTAGGGTGGGACCGGTCTGCTGTGCCACACTCAGCTCTTCCCTATCAGGTCCCCCTGCACCCAAAAGCTCAGCAGTGTCTGCTGCCAGCTCATCTGGTGTAGGTTCTGCACAGGGAGAGGATTCCTCTTCCTCAAATGGGGAATCTTCTGGAGAGGGAGGGATAGTGGGCAAGGATTTACCCTTTCTACCCCTAGCTTTTGGGAGCACTTGGTCCATTGTTCCATGATCCAAGCTTCCCTGTCCTCTTTGCTTCTGGGCCTGAGCCCTTGTGGGACCAAAGATATGCCCTGGAATGCCCAGCATTGCTGCATGATCCTCCAACTCCACTTCAGCCCAAGCTGATGTCTCCAAATCATTGCCTAGTAAGCAGTCTACATGTAAATCAGTGGTTTCCACAACTTTCTTTGGACCAGAAACCCCACCCCCACCAATTGAGATTCACAACAGCCATGGGGTGGTTAAGTGTGTTGTTATGTACATCAGTCACTTGGTACTGCTGACCAAGTAGGTGTTGATCAGGGTGAACCAGTTTCTCAATCACCATAGTGACACTGGCTCCTGTATCCCTGTAGGCCTCAACATCAACACCATTTATTAGGGGAAGTTGCTTGTACTTACCCATATTAAGGGCACAAGCAGCCAAGGTGGCAAAGTCTATACCACCATCAGAGACTAAAACAGCCTCTGTGGTCTCCCTAACAAGACCAACCCCAACTACACTACCAATGGTGATTCCAGCTACATCCTTTGATTGGCTATTTGTAGTAGACTTCCCCACCACCACTGCTATTACTAGGGGCACTAGAGGACGCAGTTGGGGTTGTGGTAGTGGGAGCCTTGGTTTTTTCTTTGGGCAGGTGGAATCACTTGCCCAATGGCCTTTACTTTTACATAAATAACACCATGGCTTCTTTTGATTGTAGGAAGAGGATTTGGACCCACCACTCCCAGAGGATTATTGTGGGCCTGAGGAAGATTCATAATGTTTTTTATCTTTGTCCCCACCATTGTCAGAAGATTTACCATCCATATTCTTGCCATCCTAGTCAGCACCTGTATGAACTTTTCTGTTTACTCTTGTTCTGACCTATTTGTCTGTCTTCTTTCCCAATTCTTGGGGAGAAGTCAGATCTGAGCCTACCAAGTACTGATGCAACAAGTCAGACACACAATTATTCAAAATATGCTCTCTCAGGATTAGAATATATAGGCTTTCAAAGCCAGTCACCTTACTGCCATGTAACCATCCTTCCAAGGCCTTCAGTGCACTGCATTTGTTATCCGAAGAGAAACCCACAGGAGAGACCCTAAATAGCCCTCAGAGGAGGATTGGCCACCTAGTCAGGTAAGCACCTATCAGAAGGGGTCTCTGACGTCACCTGCTGGCACTGACCACTCAGAGGCCTCCATTGTGCCCTCACACCTCTACATTCAAGATGACAGAGGTCTGGGACACACTGGAGGTGCTCTGGGCACCACCCCTGGGGTGGTGATGGACAGGGGAGTGGTCACTCCCCTTTCCTTTGTCCAGTTTCACACCAGAGCAGGGGCTGGGGGATCCCTGAACCGGTGTAGACTGGTTTATGCAAGGAGGGCACAATCTGTGCCCTTCAAAGCATTTCCAGAGTCTAGGAGAGGCTACTCCTCTTAGGCCCTTAACACCTATTTCCAAAGGGAGAGGGTGTAACACCCTCTCTCAGAGGAAATCCTTTGTTCTGCCTTCCTGGGAATGGACTGCCCCGACCCCAGGAGGGCAGAAAGCTATATGTGGGTTGGCAGCAGCGGTAGCTGCAGTGAAAACCCCAGAGAGCTGGTTTGGCAGTACTTGGGGTCCATGCTGGAGCCCCGGGGATGCATGGGATTGGCACCCCAAAACCAGATTTGGCATGAGGGGACAATTCCATGATCAAAGACATGTTACATGGCCATATTCGGAGTTATCATTCTGAAGCTACATATAGGTTTTGACCTATGTGTAGTGCACGTGTGTAATGGTGTCCTGCACTCCCAAAGTCTGGGAAATTGCCCTGAACTATGTGTGGGCATCTTGGCTAGTACCAGGGTGCCCTCACACTTAGTAACTTTGCACCTAACCTTCACCAAGTGAGGGTTAGACATATAGGTCACTTATAAGTTACTTAAGTGCAGTGTAAAATGGCTGTGAAATAACGTTGACATTATTTCACTCAGGCTGCAGTGGCAGTCCTGTGTAATATTGGTTTGAGCTCCCTATGGGTGGCAAAAGAAATGCTGCAGCCCATAGGGATCTCCTGGAACCCCAATACACTGGGTACCTAGGTACCATAAATTAGGGGATTACAAGGGAGTTCCATTGTGCCAAATAGAATTGGTGAAAATGGTCACTAGCCTGCAGTGGCAATTTTAAAGGCAGAGAGAGCATAAGCACTGAGGTTCTGATTAGCAGTGCCTCAGTGACACAGTTAGGCACCACACAAGGAACACATCTAGGCCACAACTATGAGCACTGGGGTCCTGGCTAGCAGGATCCCAGTGAGACAGGCAAAAACAAACTTACACACAAGTAAAAAAATGGGGGTAACATGCCAGGCAAGATGGTACTTTCCTACACATAACAGATTGCACCCCCACGGAAGGGGCAAGGGAGTACCCCATGCCTCATAGCACACAGAACAATTACCAAGAGCGGCAAACGGCCATAAGGAGGGCACAACCATTTCAGCCCACAGAGTCAGCTCCGATCACTGCCTCAGTGGATAACAGAGAGCATGCTCTCCACCCAGCGGTAAACGCAATTCATCATGTTTCCGCTAGCAGAGATCCCACTCACAGGGTTAGCTCAGAAGCACTGTCAGTGGGTCAACCTATATCAGACCCTGTGAAGCAGGATTCTCTGGACCTTCTGTTTATCCCACGCTATACCTCAAAAGGTCTCATAAATATTATAAATAGAGGGAACTTATTGCGTCTATTTACTCAAATTCCTTCTCTTAGGCACATCACCTCGGAAGACATGGAATGGGTAAGGTTTGAGCCCCCTGCACTGAATGCAAAAAACAAGATCACAAAAAACATCTTGGAAAACGATAGCACAGAGGACAGCAATCTGGGAAGCAAGGGAGTTGTTTGCAGACTGGGGCATCAAACTTTACATCCCCCGCTCGACAAATACCAGTATAACCTCCTCAACACTGCTCCCTCACAAGAGCAGAAATCAGTTCTAAGAGGCTCAGGTGGGGGGGAAGAATCACGGGATCAATACAACTGTGGCTCCGCGGACTATAACTATAGTCTGCGCACAAAATAGAAAAGAGGTTCATACTGTCACACTAACATGCCCGCAAAGCAGGCGGAGGGATCAGGAAAAGTCAAGGTATCGGCCCTAGCAACATGGGGACCATAGAGCACCACCCTTCACAAGCACGGAAAACTCTGTCAATTTTGTCATGGAATGTGGCAGGCCTCAGGAGTATCAGCAGATCTGGTGTGGCCACGTCCTACTTTAACTCCAATGACATTATTTGCATGCAAGAAACCTGGGAATGTGCTTCTTCTCTACTGCCAGGCTATTATGAAATCTTCCAGTCAGCCACGTATCCCAGCATTTTTGGTCGACCGTCTGGTGGATTATCCATCTTCATTAAACACACAGTCCGTCTGGTAACCACTGAGCTCACCATCAACAGTAAAATGGCCCAAGAGGTAACAATTAGCAGTGTGAATATTGACCAGCAAAAAATGGATCTCATATTAATCAACTGCTAAATAAATGCTCCAAGGAAATCCAAAGCAGTAACAATCCTCGAACTCCTGAAAAATCTGCAAATGGTCACTTACAGCCACCCCAGCCATGAAATAATTACCAGCTATCAGACTCATTGACTTACTACTCTGCCTGTAAAACTTGAATTAACAAAAGAGCAAAGGAACTCTTCCCAGAGTCCCATTTGTCATTAACTAAATCACCCTCAACTGTGCCTGCGCTAAAATAAAATATTCTTATTTGGTTGGAGCCACTCAACCATAACCCCTAGCAACAATAAATGCAGACATTCAGCACCAAATTCTTTACATGCAGACTTAGTCCTACCAATTAAGGACTTCAATCCTTCTTGGTCCGAACACAGGCAAAAAGTGCCTGTAGGCTCTGCTCTTACCCCCAAGAAACCTGGCTACACCTGCTGTGCTTTTGGATGCATGCAGAAATACTAACAGAAATAATTAAGGTAAAATACACCAAGGGAGTGTAAAGAAGAAACCTGAAAAAACAATGCATAAACTACTATGGGGGTCCTTACGAGTTTGGCGGTCTCAGGACCTCCATGTTGGCGGTGGCGGTCGAACTGCCAACAGGCTGGCGGAGAAGACCGCCAAATTATGACCATGAAGGTACTTTCAACAGAATACAGCCAAACCACTGCCGGCACTGCCAGTGTGGTCAGGCCACTCCAGACAACAGTAGCCACCTGCAGGCCAGCGGAGACCATGTTTCTGTCGGAATAGATTATGAGGTTCCACACCGCTAAGGTTTCTGCCGCGGTCGCACCACCACAGAAACCCAGGCGAAAATCAACTGAATAAAATGAGACACTCACTTTCAGGAAGCCATACTGGTCTGGGGCTGCCGTGGAACCTGAACTACATGTCCTCCTGCTGCTCCTGCTCGCCCAATGACTTTGGAACCAATGACAACAACAGCATCCGTGGGTACACACACTTACCTGTCACTGTTGTACCTAGGCACACACAACATACAAATCGTGAGTGGGTGGCGAGGGTGACACACATAACCCCACACTGACACACACACTCACACACAGCCACATGCACACCAGCACATACATGGTACACACCCTAAGGCCATCACACACACACATGTTTAAAACACACACCAAACCCAAGATACATAGCACCAGCATAGTCACACACAACAACACACCACACCACCAAATGACACAACAATTGCTACATCATTAAAGCATTGACAAGGACAAACAATAGACAATACCCCTTCACACCACATACCAACACCAGGGAACGAACACACACAATTGCACATCCAAAAAACGCAGCACACAACATACCCCTCAAATACATCTCACAACGTATCTGACATACCATTCCCCACACAGAGACTCACACACACAGTCCAAGCACACAAAGGCACACAACATTGCAGCAAACACATGTCAACACAAACACACCAACATGTCCACAACATACACGTGGCCATCACAAAACTCACCCATCACTGGTGGACACATGCAATGCACACAACCACACATGCTGCCCAAACAAAACAGGTAGCATAACGACCACTGAGACACAAATGGTCACACACAATGTCAGTCAAGACCAAAATTGCCCTAAGTAAAGAAATGCAGGACAAAGATATAATGTAGAACCAACAACAGGTTGGTTCTAATATATATTATGGCTTAAATAAATGAACAATGTCCAAGGCCGGAGGCCAGTCCAACAAATATATGTGTAGCATGCCCACAAAGCACATGCTTGTGCCCCCAACTTGACTCCTTACTACCATATAACCTTCACAGGACGGGGCATCAAGGAGGCAGGCAGGCACCTCATGGATTGGGGGCCAGAAAGAGGGGCTTTGGGCTTTGGATTGGGAGGGGGTCATTTGTTTTTAGGTTTGGGGGGCTTAGGTAGAGGTTTTGGGGGGCTAGGGTACTCTTGGGAGGGGTTGACTTCTTGGTGAAGGGAGGGGCATGGGTACTAGCAGGGGAGGTTTTGGAGGTGGAACAGCCTGACTTGGGGAGGTAGAAAGAATATTTATAGGTATCACAGGGTGGGAGAGGAGTAGAGAAAAGGGAAAACTCAGAGAGGAAAGCTTTCTTTGACATACGGGGATGGTCATAGCAAAAGGGCTTGGGTGTGGAGGGAGAGGGAGTGGTTGTAAAAGGTGTAGTTGTAAATGTCTTGGGTGCATGTATGTACCAGGTATGCTTGTAGGTGTCTGTTGGGTGGGTGAGTGTGGGCGTTTATGTGTTTTGGGAGGAGGGGTGGAGGTTCTGAGAGTTATAGTGGTTGATGAGTGACTGTTGGGGTGGTGACTGCATGTATGGTAGATGTGCTGCATGTAGGCATATCAGTGTTTGTGGTGTCTGCGGATGTGGTGACAGGGGTGGATGTCTGAGGGTCTGCTCTTGCGATGTCTGTAGGTAAGATAGGTGTAGTGTCTGGATCTGTGAATGTTGGTGTGGTGCCTGCAGGTGTGTCAGGTGTCATGTCTGTGAAGCTGGAGGTGGTGGGGGTGTCATGGCTGGTTGTGACTGTTGATGTGTCTGTAGGTGTATGTTGCTTGTGTGCATGCAGATGGTGTGTCCTTTTGTGCCTGTGTTTGTCAGAGCTACCTTTGGATGTTGAGGTGGATGCATGCTTGTCTGTCTGTGTGCTTTGGCTGGGGCGTGGAAGAGGGGTTTGGGATTGAGAAGAGGAAGGTGGAGAGGGGACAGAAGACAAAGGGTCACTGGCTGCCATCAGTGCAGAGGCCAGAGCCTGAAAGGCTCTCTGTAGGCCAGCCAGTGCCAGTGAATGCCCTCCAGCAATACATTACTTTGTTGCACTTGAGTTGCAAGTCCCTGGTTGGCATTCATGATGGTCGACTGACCCACAGAGATCAATCTCAGGAAGACAAGAGCCTTCTCACTGAAGGAAGCAGGGCTGACAAGGGATGGGGTAGAGGTGCCTGCTGCAAATGAGATGCCCACCCTCTTGGGTGAGCAGGTATGGACAACTGGGTAGGGAGTTAACAGGGAGGGGGTGGTAGAAAGAGGGGTGGTAGACAAAGATGGTGTTGGGATGGTCCTAAATGGGTCCACCACTGACAGGGAGTGGCCACAAGAGAAAGAGTCTGAGGATGATGACATAGATCCTATCTCCCCCGTGGCATTCCCCTCACCCTCTGAGCCACTGTGTCCCTCGCTGTCAGTGGTTCCAGCACTCTGGGTCCCGTGGCTGGCAGCATCCCCACTCACCTGTCTTCTTTGCCTACTGATGCTGACGCACACAAACAGAGTGAGAGGGAGGGAGAGAGAGAGTCATCACATTCTTCACATACACACATTACAACATGCATAACTGTATATGTACATCTCTTGGCAGGAAAGTCACAATTGTAAACCTTCATATACCACATCATGTTCAAATATGATACTTCAAACTATCCCATTTGTCATATGTCCACAAGGATCATAAGCCAAGTGTTTGAACACTACTTGACATTCCATCAAATCACTTGTAACTATAAGGCAGTATTCTCATCATTGCCTAGCTAAAGCACATATTTCATCCCATACAGCTCATCACTGTCCTCCATTTTATCAGTCTAAGAAAATGCAATTGACAGATAAGTCAAAATAATGAATACTCCGAGTACACACCTGCCTAGTCAATCACCAGAAGTCATTTCTCATCACATAGGATAGAGTACCAAGGCCCGTATTTATACTCCGTTTGCGCCGAATTAGCGTCGTTTTTTTCGACGCAAATTCGGCGCAAAACTAACGCCATATTTATACTTTGGCGTTAGACGCGTCTAGCGCCAAAGTATGGGCAAATAGCGTCATTTTTTTGCGTGAACGCCTTCCTTGCGTTAATGAGATGCAAGGAAGGCGTTCCCGTCTAAAAAAATGACGGCGACGCAAATGCGTCGTATTTATACTCCCGGGCAAAAATCACGCCCGGGAGTGGTTGAGTCAAAAAACCCGCATTTGTGCCACTTTTTAACGCCTGGGTCAGGGTAGGCGTTAAGGGGCCTGTGGGCTCAAAATGAGCCCACAGGTGCCCTCCCATGCCCCCAGGGACCCCCCCTGCCACCCTTGCCCACCCCAGGAGGACACCCAAGGATGGAGGGACCCATCCCAGGGACATTCAGGTAAGTTCAGGTAAGTATAATTTTTTATTTTTTTTCATTTTTTTGGGTGGCATAGGGGGGCCTTATTTGTGCCCCCCTACATGCCACTATGCCCAATGACCATGCCCAGGGGACATAAGTCCCCTGGGCATGGCCATTGGGCAAGGGGGCATGACTCCTGTCTTTACTAAGACAGGAGTCATTTAAATGGCGTCTGGGCGTCGAAAAAAATGGCGCAAATCGGGTTGAGGCGATTTTTTTGCCTCAACCTGACTTGCCCCATTTTAAGACGCCCTAACGCCATTTTCCCCCTACGCCTGCGCTGCCTGGTCTACGTGTTTTTTTTACACGCACACCAGGCAGCGCCGGTCTGCTAGCGCCGGCTAACGCCATTCCATAAATACGGCGCCCGCATGAAGCTTCAGAATGGCGTTAGACGGCGCTAAATCTTTTGACGCTAAACTGCGTTAGCGCAGTTTAGCGTCAAAAAGTATAAATATGGGCCCAAGTCTTCCAATCACATACCTAGTTGATACTTCTGTACATACCAGACAAAATGGCAACAAACACTGATGAATACACAACATGAGGCAGTCTCATACAATGGCCATCTTAATTTGATGTTCCATGTCTTGAGAATATCTATGTCAATACATGTTCCAAAACTGGCAGTATTTTCAGCAGTCACTATTCACAGACATATATACCATGACTCCATGTACTGCAACTGTGGGATACTTATCACACAAGATACATCCATAGAAGGTCACAGAGAGCATAGTTACAACAAACCATAGAGATCCCTGTATGTTTTATGAGGGCTCATAACATTCCCCCTTACATTCTGATTCAGAGCCACCACATGTCAATATGTATACACATACTTCACTTACAGGTGTTCTGACATGTGCTTCCAATGAGAAAAGTTCTGACAAAACACTTTCCCTGCTGAAAACCTATGTACACATAAATGACACATGCACCTACATGACTGCTATTTCACTGACAACATATTCCCCAACAACAACCGGTGTATGCGAAATGGAAGTACAGCTAAACTATTAAATGTGGCTCAATAGATGTGAGCCACTACCAAATCCTGTCCAAACAGCACACATCAGCTAAAGTAAGTGTAGTAAAGAGTAGATATTATACATTTCCAGCCACCCAGTATCCTTTGAGACATGATGTAGGCAGGATAAACCATAGGTTGCACTTTTATGGGTATGGCATTGGCATATCTAGCATTGACAAATGATATTGTTTAAGGGTAAAACTGCCTAGCCACTTACCTCATGTACAACAAAGGCATTGGGAAACAAGTTATATGTCCACATGTCAATGTGATTCCAAGAAATGTAAAGGGCTAATACACAACATGAGTTTCCCATTGTTGGATGCCCATCCGTCACAAACTTCGCATACCCCATTGCATGATTTTGAGTTGACAATGGGGACAACTCCTCAATTCACGTATGGACTGTGCTAGATGGCCATACCAATTGCCTGAATGGGATGCCTGCCTTATATGAATTACACAACTGTTTCAGGACACTGAATACCTTGGCCCTGTAACTAATATATCAGGCCCAATGTTGCCCATAGAACAGATCCATTGTAATGGGAGAGGCATTACACCTTAGAGGTATATTAAACATTAATTGGAATATTGGACCTGGGAACACTAGAATGGAAGGATGATACAACATCTTACAGACGTATATATGGCTCGGTAGAGGAACATATGTGACTCAGTCACCTGTGCATCTCCACATAGAGTCATACATATTGCTGGACACAGGTGATCAACATGTTTCCATGCACAACCCGAAGGTAAGATCACTATATTTTATAATGGGAACTGGAGTACTATGCATTCTCAGTAGTCAACACACCTGTAGCGTCTACTACATTGTCACTGCTGCTATACTGAGACAGCATACACCAAATTATCAGAGTAAAGCACATGGATTCAGTTAGTACTTACCACCTTGTGGCTGCTGTGCTGCCATCAAATGCCCATCTACCTCAGGGTAGGCCACTGCCAAAATGCATGCTATTAGGGGGGTCATGGTCTGATGGGCACGACCCTTCATTGGGAGGACATCCCCAGCTGGGCCTCAGCGGTCTTCTGGGCCCAGCGTATCAGGTCCTCCCACAGCTTTCTGTAATAGGTGCTCTACACACTGTGGACCCCCAAGTTCTGCACTTGCTTGGTGATGGCTCGCCAAATCCCCTTCTTCTGATGGATGTTGACCTGCATGGATGTCAAAGACAAAAGCAGAAAGTCATGTCCACAGGCACCATACCAATAGGAGTGGACATTACACATCAATCATAGCAAGTTGGCACACATACCCATCCTCTCTGCTCTCACACCTCCACAATATACCATCTGTATGCATCAACACATTGACAACTTAACATTAACAGTACGCCGACTAACACAACACCTATCATGCATTGCTATGACATTGGACTCACCTGCTCCACTGGTGCTCCATATAGCTGTTCATACTGGGGTAGGACCTCCTCCACTAGTTTTTCAAGCTCTTCAGTGTAGGCAGGGGTCCTATTGCCTGCAGGATGTGGCATGGTAGCTTCCAGAGGCAGTACGCAGCAGCTCAAGTAGTTGAGGTCTTGCTGGCAGCAGTGTCAGGAGTCGAGTGAGCAATACTGCAGAAGATGGCGGTCACAGCCGCCACGTACATGACCGTGATCCCTGGCAGACATCGCCATTGGCCGGAGTCCGCCAAAGGCTGCAATGTCTTCCAATAGAAAGCTGCAACGCAGTTGTGACCACCTACCGCAATGACGACTTCTGCCGGCAGACTTAGGTCACTTCTACCTTTCCAGTACAGTAGGTCAGACGACAGCCATTTTTAGCACATTTCATGTATGGTAGTGTTTCCAAATCAGGGTCATTAATCCCCTTTTGTGCTGTTCATCTACATGTACTGCCCTCACGTTTGGGTGACATATTGTGCATATGTGCTATATGATGTGTTGTGTGAGAACATGTGGTGATAGCTCTGAACAGCTACTCAGAGGCTCCTGTTTGTCAGAAAAAAATGAATAAGCCCAACAATATGTGAGATATATGTAAAAGTGCTAAGTCTTACACACAGTGACAGTTACAGTAGTTACAAAAGTTATATATTATTTTTATGTTTGGCAATGTGCAACAAGGGGTGTCAAATAGGAGACATAGCTATGTGCGGAACTGCATATGTCAGATGTTGTAGCGGTCCTCGACAGCTGTTAGGTGTGAGGAATATAAATAGCTGTAATAGATGTGTGCATTCTGCATTCAACATCCTATGTTTAGTATTTTCACATAGTTATCCTGCCATACGGAGAGTGAGACAACCACCAGTGTAAGGTCCACTGGTAGATCTGCACACCATGGAGGAAAGGCATGTCATTCAGATATATTGTCTGAATTGTCATACCAATAAGCGATCTATGTGATCAGTTGGAGCCAGATCTGATGCCTGCCATTCGCAATCCCTATGGCATACCTTGCAATGTTCAGGTTTTGTCAGTGCCACGAGCCTTGGCCATAGGGTCCTTCCAGAATACAGTGGCTCTTATAGCAGGGATGTCTCAGCCCATTTTCAGTCTGGTTTTGAAGGATGTACTGGGTGCATTGTTGAAACACCTGTACAACTACATCAGGTTTCCCCACCAAGTGGATTTGGCCTATGTGAAGGCAGACTTTTCTGAGCTGGGACACATTCCACATGTGGTTGGAGCCATTGATGGCACCCATGTAGCCTTGGCCCCTCCCAGTGCAAATGAACAGGTGTGGAGGAACAAGAAAAACTGCCACTCAATTAATGTTCTGGTGGTGTGTTTGACAGAGCAGTATATCTCACAAGTCACAGCCAAGTATCCCTGATCTGTAAATGATTCCTTCATCATGAGAAACAGCAATATCCCACTGCTGATGACACAACTCTACACAGAGAGTGCCTGGCTGGTTGGTAAGTTACTATGGAACTGTATGTTTGTAATGTATGTCTTCTGCCATCACATCATAGCGTGTCACACATACATGTTTGTGTTGTTATCACAATGTGTTCACAGGTGACTCTGGCTATTCAAACCATCCTTGGCTGTTGACACCAGTCTCAGGTTCATGCATGGGGGATCTCATGTATTGAAAAGAAGACTCCAGAAACCATCCAGGCAGTTGATGGAAAACTCTTGACTGGAGGTCCGATAACTCTTCAGACTGTTCCCTTGACAATAATTTGTGAAGGTAAAAATCAAAGAAAGAAATATAAAGAGGAACTCATCCTTGACGTGATCCATGCTCCCCAGTATGGGATCATCCTTGGCTTGCCATGGTTAACTCATCACAATCCAGAGATTAATTGGGCTGAACGAAAGATTGTGTTCTCATCAGTGCTATGTAAAGAACATTGTCTCCAAAGGACTCAAGAATCGGAAGTTCGCCATTCTTACATAGCTACTGCAGCAGAGAAAGAAATTCAGTTGCCCAAACAGTATTCGTCTTATGAAGATGTATTTGATGAGAAAGAAGCAGAGAACTTACCTCCTCATAGATCTTATGACTGTCAAATTGATCTAGTCCCAGGGGGAATACTTCCCAACTGTCGTGTGTATGCCCTGTCAGAACATGAAAATCAACATTTACGAAAATACTTGGATAAATTCTTAGAGAATGGTTTCATCCGCCCCTCAAAGTCTCCCACAGCTTCTCCTTTGTTTTTTGTTCCAAAAGCGAACGGAGAGCTTCGAACTTGTATCGACTATAGGGGCTTGAATAAAATCACCATCAAGAACAAATATCCTTTGCCTCTAATTCCGGTCTTACTGGAACAAGTAAAGAAAGCAAAAATCTACACAAAGCTTGATCTTTGAGGTGCTTACCATTTGGTCAGAATGAGAGAGGGTGACAAATGGAAAACGGCATTCAAAACAAGATATGGCCTTTTTGAATACACCGTCATGCCTTTTGGTCTGTGCAATGCTCTAGCAGCATTTCAATTTTTCTTAAATGACGTTCTTAGAGAGTATCTCGATATCTTTGCCATAGTTTACATTGATGACATTTTGATCTACTCAGACAATGAGAATGAACATGTTCAACATGTCAAGAAAATTTTGGCAGCCCTTCGTAAACACCATTTATATTGCAAGCTAACCAAGTGTGAGTTTCATGTTACCACAGTTGAGTTTTTAGGGGTTATCCTTACCCCTCAAGGTATGGTGATGGCAGAAAGGAAAGTAAAAGCCGTATCTAAATGGCCCATCCCAAAGACTGTTCGTGATGTACAATGTTTCCTGGGCTTTGCAAATTTTTACCGGAGGTTCATCAATCATTTCTCCCAGAAAGTGGCTCCAATTACTAAGTTATTAGGAAAGAAAGAAAAATTTGTATGGTCCCCAGAAGCAGACCAAGCCTTTTCAACTTTGAAAGAAGCTTTCTCCACTGCCCCAGTCTTGACTCATCCAGATGCGGATCGACCTTTGACAGTGGAAGCTGATGCTTCAGATGTGGCGATAGGAGCAGTCTTGTCACAACGAAACAAAGACACTGGTCAGCTTCATCCTGTAGCTTACATGTCTCGGAAGTTGAACGAAGCCGAACAGAACTATGTCATTGCTGAAAAAGAGTTTTTGGCGATTCGTGATGCCTTTATAGAATGGAGACATCATTTGTTGGGAGCTAAATATACTGTCACAGTATATAGTGATCATCGCAATCTTCAATTCATGAGTTCTGCCAGACTTTTGACTCCTAGGCAATTACGCTGGATGCTGTTTTTTGCCGAGTTTGATTTTGTGGTAACCTTCCGGCATGGTAAACGCCTTGTCCCGCCAAGAGTCTACCACATTGCCTGCAGTTCAAACCTCCAGAGCTATCATTGCTCCTGACAAGGTCCTATGTATCATAAAAACAAAAGATTTATTTGAAGACATCCGCAATTCATTCACTGTTGAAAAATGGCAGGCGTGGGCCCAAGCAGATCCGAAAAGATCAATCAAGCAAGGATTACCCTTTTACAATGCTCGTTTGTTCGTGCCCACTACCAAACTTCGCAAGATAGTGTTTCATTGGTTGCATGTTATACCTACAGCAGGTCACCCTGGTACTCCTAAAACTCTTGAATTAATCCAACGCTATTTTTGGTGGCCTACCTTAATAAAGGATGTAAAAACAATGGTAAACAACTGCGAAGTCTGTGCTCGCACTAAAACAAGTCATTCAAAACCGAAAGGGTTGTTACACCCACTCCCAACCCCAAGTCGTCTGTGGGAACACATCTCTTTAGACTTTATTACAGGTCTGCCAGTGGTTCAACAGCATTCAGTAATTCTGGTGGTAGTAGATAGTCTCACGAAATATGGACATTTCATTGCCTATAAGAAATTACCCACCTCTAGTGAACTGGCAACTATCTTACTGAATAGAGTGGTTCGTTATCATGGACTGCCAAAAGTGATCCTCTCCGATCGGGGATCCCAATTTGCCTCCAACTTCTGGAAGACATGGTGTAAAACACTCCAAGTGACATCTACCCTATCTACTAGCCACCATCCTCAAACAGATGGTCAAACGGAGAGACTAAGGGGGTCATTCCGACCTCTGCGGGCGGCGGAAGCCGCCCGCCTGGCGTTAACCACCAGAAGACCGTACCGCGGTCGAAAGACCGCGGCGGTCATTCTGAGTTTCCCGCTGGGCTGGCGGGCGACCGCCAGAAGGCCGCCCGCCAGCCCAGCGGGAAACCTCCTTCCATGAGGATGCCGGCTCCGAATGGAGCCGGCGGAGTGGAAGGGGTGCGACGGGTGCAGTTGCACCCGTCGCGATTTTCAGTGTCTGCTTGGCAGACACTGAAAATCTTGGTGGGGCCCTGTTAGGGGGCCCCACGACACCCGTTCCTGCCAGCCAGGTTCTGGCCGTCATGGAGGATTCCCTTGCGCAGCGGGAAACCGGCGGGACACCGCCGGTTTCCCGTTTCTGACCGCGGCGCCGTCAGAATGCCCTGGGAGCACCGCCAGCCTGTTGGCGGTGCTCCCGCGGTCGTTGGCCCTGGCGGTCCATTCTGAGTTTCCCGCTGGGCTGGCGGGCGACCGTCAGAAGGCCGTCCGCCAGCCCAGGGGGAAACCCCCTTCCATGAGGATGCCGGCTCCGAATGGAGCCGGCGGAGTGGAAGGGGTGCGAAGGGTGCAGTTGCACCCGTCGCGATTTTCAGTGTCTGCTTGGCAGACACTGAAAATCTTGGTGGGGCCCTGTTAGGAGGCCCCTGCAGTGCCCATGCCATTGGCATGGGCACTGCAGGGGCCCCCAGGGGCCCCACGACACCCGTTCCCGCCAGCCAGGTTCTGGCGGTCAAAACCGCCAGAGCCAGGCTGGCGGTAAGGGGGTCGGAATCCCCATGGCGGCGCTGCCTGCAGTGCCGCCATGGAGGATTCCCTTGGGCAGCGGGAAACCGGCGGGACACCGCCGGTTTCCCGTTTGCCGCGGTCAGAATGCCCATGGAGCACCGCCAGCCTGTTGGCGGTGCTCCCGCGGTCGTTGGCCCGGCCGGTCCATGACCGCCAGCGTCAGAATGACCCCCATAGACTTCAAGACGAAGCACATGTTCAACCCCAAATGTATAGGTCCTTACACTGTTCTTCAGCAAATCAATCCTGTGACCTATAAACTACAATTGCCAAAATCATTACGGATTCATCCAGTGTTCCATACTTCCCTCTTAAAAAAGGCAGTCCAAAAGGTCCGCCCTCATCCAGCTCCTGTTCTAGTACAGGGGGAAGAAGAATATGAAGTCAAGAAAGTGTTGGACTCTAAACTGAGAGGGCGTAACCTATGGTACTTAATCTCATGGAAAGGTTATGGCCCTGAAAATAATTAATGGGTTTCCGCATCTGATGTTCATGCTCCAGTACTTGTGAGACGCTTTCATCGTCTCAATCCAGATAAACCAGGCCCTAGAGCGCGCCTGGGAGAGGGGAGTACTGTCAACACCAGGACAGTGCGCTCTCTACAGGCATCTAGAATGCAAAAACCCAACACTCGCAAGATAAAGTAATTTATGCATTGTGATGATATGTTATTGTTTAACCTTTTGCATTGCAGAATTCCATCCAAAAGATTCATTTTTAAGGTGCTTATAAATACTGAACATTTACAATGTATTGCTGCAGACATTCAGAGTGTGTTAGGGTGTGGTCCCTTTCCAGGGCCTTCTGGAGACTTTCCCTGCAACATGCCTGGGCGTGGTTCTAGGCTGGGCCAAGACTCTATAAAAGAGAGTCAGCCCAACTTCCAGTGCTCACTATTCAGAGGTCCTGGTGCAGAGCAGCAGCTTCTTCCTGAGCTCCTGTCCCGGCGGCCTATTTGGATTTTCCAGTCTTCTGCACTCATCTCTCATTGGTGATCACTGTTTCCAGGCGGTAAGACGGTGTTTGGACATTTCCCAACACCGTAATTGAGAATCTTCATATTCTTGATTTTAATTCTTAAATGAATAACAGATTACTTGTGCGCTGCCATTTTTTGACATTTGTATGGTGGTTTGCAAATAGGGAGGACGTGCAATTTATTCCATAAAGATTTGACTTCGTTATTACATTATTGTTCATTGCGCGCTGATATTTCTTGACATTTACATGATGTTTTACGAGTTGGCAAGACGTGCAACTCGTTTCATGAGCATTTAACTTTGTTGTTCATTGCGCGCTACCTTTTCTTGACATTTACATGGTGGCATTCGAATCAGCGAAAAGCGCGATTCACTTCTCGTGTGTAATTCATGCTGTTCATTGTGCGCTACCATTTTCTGGCATTTACATGGTGGCATTCAAATCGGCAACACGCGCGATTCTTTCCTTGAGTGTTTTTTCATGTTATTCATTGTGCGCTACCATTTCTTGGCTTTTGTATGGTGGCATTTGAATCGGCAAGACGCGCAATTCTTTCCTCGTGTGTAAATAATGTAAGCTACTGTGCGCTACCATTCTAAGACATTTTCTTGGTAGCATTTCAAGTTGACACGTCGCGTGATTTATTCCTTGAATCTACGTTGTGTGATTTCATGGTGCACAAACCTTTATGGTGTTTAATACTCATATAAAAATCTGCAATGTGCGCAATTTACTTCCCAATGTTTTTTCTGAGATGAACACAACAATACCAGTGTTCTAGATGTAATGCTGTGTGTTCCTGATATGTATTCCTAAAAGGAGATTCATAGGGTTGTTTAGAAATTGCTCAGAGTGTTTCCTGATTCTCATGCTAAAGAAAGTACTTGAATCTGAAAGTCCTATTTAACTTTTCCTGTTTCCTCCTCAGGTATTCGGTCATCTAAAGCCTAGTCAGTTTTAAGATTATTCTAGGGTTGTTCATGTTTTTCGGAAAAGACAAAGCTTATAGTTGTAGCATGGTACTGATTTCATGAGATGTAATTTTGATGTTGTGTTTTAACCTTTTGCTTCCTACAGGTCTCCTTCCCAGCTGTTCCCGTCCTAATCCCCTTTTCCCCACTTGGACTCTCTTAGACTCTGTGATAAATCTAATCAGAGTATTGGAGCTGTCTTGTGGTGGAAGTGTTGGGAACGTGCACGGACCCAGAGGATCTGGTGACTCTGACAGCTCCTCTACTTGCCCAACAAGGTATATCAGACAATAGTTGCCTGCTCCATGCACCACAATCTCATCCTGAGACCTCAGATACCATTGATAGCATATGAGAGGGAGGCAGCTGAAGCAAATGATATGCCAAGTGATGAAGAGCCAGAGGAAGATGAAGCAGGTGACTTTAGGGCCAATCTCATCAATCAGTACTTCAACTGACAGACAGGTGTGTGAAGAAGATCTATTGTTCAGATGTAAGTGTACAACCAGATGTAGATTAGTGGCATCACACCTCCTTACTTGCTTCTTATTTGGGGGTGCAATGAGAACCAATGCCATTGAGTGAGTTGTGAATGCAGACTGAAAGTTTGCATTGTGTACAGAACTGATTGTTCTGCATTCACCTATATTGCAGCAGATGCAAAGTTACACTTCTGGTACTGGACTATCAGATCTAAGGTATGTTATGTGATACGTCGTATCCTCTTTCCCTTCCATTTACAGATTTGCCTAGATCCTGTTTGCCTCTGAAACTTTGGCTTGAGGAATACTGTGTCAGAAGATGCTGAGAATTGCTGGCAGACATGAGAGGTGTACATGACAGATAACTGGTGTTATAAGTTTAGTGTAATTGGGGTGTAAGGTTGATGGCTTACGCATCATAAAATGGGGGTAGTAAATGGATTCTCCTTTTCTTTTACCTATGGGGTGGAGGAGGATGTCAAATGTTGTATTATGTGCCTGGAGGAGTGTCTGGCACTTGTTTTAATGTTGGGTCATAGCCTCTCACTTCACAATAGGCGGAGTTAATAGTGATCACCATTGTACCTAGTTGCCATTTTGATCTGACTTTCCAGTCTAAGATGCGTGTCACTGTAGATTGACATAGGTGAGTGACAAACTTGCAGGTATGGGGCCAATGTTAGTATATGGTTTTAGTACTGGCTTCCTCTGTTATGATCTTTGTATGTTCCATAGGATATGTGAATTAGAAACTATGGTATGGGTATGTAAAGAACATGCACAAGGTGATACAGAGGACTTATCAGTGTTTCCCTGCTTTGTAGCTAGATTGCCATGAGCCTAACTTCTGTATCCTGTGTTTATACATTTTATGACACCATTTCATACATCCTGATGGCACTCTCTGTCATGCTGTATGTGGAGGGAGTGAGACACAGAGTTCAGTATAATTTGTGTTTTGTTGCAGTTGTGTGAGAAGCAGACAGTGGCCTAACATTATTTCCTGCAGTGACATTGGCAGCAGCTGCACAGCATACCTTCACTGTAAATACAACTCTGTGACTTGATTTCCATACTCCATTTTTTGAGTTGTTATACTAGGATGGTAACAATTGTACTGCAGATGGGATCTGTTATTGTCTGATTATTGACATGACTGTTCACCTCTGTTACCTAGTGAATAGTCATGCTTGCTAGATGTCACACATCTAAGCTGCGCAATGCACAACGGTGTCCTAGTGGAAACACAGTATGTAGGTATGCAAGGGAAATTATCCTGTATCTAGTTTTATTGCATGTGCATGGACTCAGCCACCTTACTTTCCACACCAGGTCAATCCATTTTTGGTTTGGGATTTTTAATCTGTGGCCAGTAGGAATGGTCACTAAGCTGTAACTGTTTTGCTTCGATTGCTATTGTGAGTGTGCCATTGTATTACTGTCAATGCCATGACTGGAATAATCTAGATGGTGTAGCAAGCAATTGAGTTGTAAATGTATTACATGTGAAGTGTTGTGCACATTCCAGGTTTTCACAATGATGGGTTAGTGCATTCTGGGAGTCGTAGTGATAAGATTAGCCTGTAGTTGACGTCCCATTTCCAAGGGCTGTGAGGGCAGTTGGGCTCAGTGGAGAGGTGGCATGCCAGAGAGGGATATTAGGTGATTTGGTGAGAGGTGTAGTGCCTAAAATAGTTTATTAGGGTGGGTTTGGGTGGTCAGGAAGCATGCAGGACAAGACAATTGTGTGACATACACATTGTTGGCACGTACCAGACTTCAGCCACGCCAGTATGCCTGTGAAGCCCTCTGGATGCAGTATGTCTGAGACCTTCTCCTCCCATGATGTAACAGGAGGGGGAGGAGGTGGGGGCCCACTCCCAATCTTCTGTATGGCTAACTGGTGCCTGGATGCCATGGAACACACCTTCCCCATAGGCCATTCCACCTCTTCCTGATGTCCTCCCTTATGCGAGGATGACTGCCTACAGAGTGGACCCTTTCATCCATCCATTGCCATATTTCCATTTTTCTGGCAATAGGTGTTTGTTGGACCTGTGTTCTGAATAGGTGTGACTCTACCCTTACAATTCCATCCACCATGACCCTCAACTTGTCATCAGTGAAATGTAGGTGGTTTTGTTGGGATATGGTTGTGATTGTGTAGACGGTGTGTGGGGGTCTTGTGAGTATAATGATGCACTGTTGGGTAATTGTCAAGCTGTGGGTGCTGCGATGTGAGTTGGAAATGGTCATAGCAGATTATGTGTGCTAATGAAGTGTGTATTGTGATAATTGTGCTGATGTGGGGTGTGTAATGGGTGAAATGTGTATGTGCGTCTATGGTGTACTATAGCTAAATCTTATAATTTCAGCTTTTTGGTGTATGTTTATGATGTTCTGGATGCAAAGAATTGCGAGTTGTGTAGGGGTATGTTATATAGTGCAGTGAGTAGGTGTGTCTGGTGTGCGGATGGGTGTCAGGTGTGGGGTATTCAAACTATCCAATGTGGTGATGGGTTCTGAGTGAAGTGAGTGGTGAATGCTGCGTTTCAGACTGGCAATGGTTTTCCGCCGTGGAAGAACCACTGTGGTGATTTGTGGATTTTAATTTGGTGGGTGGAATTGTGCTGGCTGGCAGTGCTGATGGTGGAACCGCCTCTTTTCCGTCCTCAAATGTCCTGGTGGTTTCAGAATTTTTGTTGTTTTTGGGCAGAATTCACAATGTGACTTTTGATACGGCTGTTGGATTACCGCCAACATGGCAGTCGGATTTCCGCCAACATGGTGGTCTTTTGGCTGGCCTCCACTTCGGCGGTCTTGCCAAAAGACTACCAAATTTATGATGAGGCCCCATGTGTCTGACCGTTCTGCCCTCAAACCAACAATTTTAAAAATGAATTGGTATCTGCTAAAGAATTCCGGGTATGGATTTGATTAACCATTGTTCGCAATGAAAAAGAAAGCCAATGTGGGGAAACACGTTGTTAGAGCTTGTACCTCCACAAAGTCAAGAAAAGTAATTTGAGATCACAATGGAATATGAAACCTTCACAGGGTCATCACAACTGCAGAAACAATTTAAGGGACAGTCTTCCAAAAGAATCAATCACAATGGAAACAAATTGCAGAACAGAAATTGTGGTATATGCTATAATATGTCCATGTGGAAAAATGTATATAGGCAAAATCAAGAAGTAAAGAATTGTCCAAAATAAATCAAGCATCAATATAAAACCAGTAACAGCTCCCCTAGTAAATCATTTCGTTAGAAAGGAACACACAGAGAAAGACCTCCAATGTACAGTTTTGAGTGTCACACAACCAAGTATGGCGGGGGAGATTTACAGGTCAATTTAATGATGAAGGAAAGACGTTTAATTTTAAAATTGAACACTATGAATGATGGGTTAAATGAAATGCCAGAATTGAATAGTTTATGGAAACATGAGTTACCGTCATTGAAGGACTCAAGGGATCCTTCCAGCCTGGAATGTCCTGATGGGAAGCATAAGGACTTAAACCGTCTGAAGTAACAATGTTTTTTTTTACATTGACTTAGAACAAGAGTTTGATGTGACATGGAACCTGAAGAAAAATAATCTGAATATTGTGAGAAAATTGAATTAAAATCTCCCAAAATGTTTCAAGTTTGATGCAATGTGTTTTCTTGCTCAAATACATCAGGAGAAGGTAGTGAATGGTAAAACGAAATGTAGGATTCTAAACCGACAAAAAAAAATATTACAGCAAAATGAGAGCTCAGAGAACATGCCTGGATTGAGTTGGGAAATTTTCATAATTTTTTTCCATTTTACAAGTAAAGCATGACTGCAACAAATAATGGGTAAAACTCATGTGGGTAGGAGCAGGAGATATTAACAATAAAAATAATAATCAACAGAAACATCAACAAATGTGGCTGTGTATACGTGGTGCGCACTTCCAACCATAGGCTATCATGAATGATCAAAGTACGTAACGCAGCAAGTCTTTTTTTTGGAAAAGAAGAGTGCTCCAGTGGTAAAACACCCAGCCACAGGGTGTGAGGATAGTTTCCTACGAGAGGTCACAGTCCATATACAGGAAGAAGAAAACCACGGCACTTCTCAGATTTATGATGAAAGTCCTTTATTCCTTAGTTCTGTATCAGGGAAGTAAATGCCCTGATCCAATAGAATACATTCGGTAACTAAATTGGAAGCCAATAACAAATTCCATAGTTGAGAAAAAACAGCTGACACGTGTTTCGTCACCCTTGACTTTTTCAAGGCTGTAAACAGAGATGTGCAAATCTCACAAATTACTGATAAAAGGCTAATAAGTCATGTCGCAACGTATTGGTGAAAATTAGAATTAAAATAAAAACAAGAGGCCATGTGCCATTACTACATGGTATGATAGAAAAACTAACATGATATGATTTAACACCTATTAAGCGCTCTCTCTCGTTTTTTGTTAACTTATTAAGGAGCTGCCCCCCTTTTTTCACGTTACCATGTCTGTGTTTTTTGGCTTTCTTACAATGGGTTCTGTTTTTTCCAATCTTTGCAGACTTACTATGGTCTCTGGTTTTCCGCATGACCCATGCCTTAAACTCGTTTTGTATTGGTTACACATCTTCGAAAATATTTGAAGTTTTTCAATATAAACTTCACTTCTACATTGTTTAAGGTATGTTCAACCTTTTCTTCCCCCCAATGTTGCTTTTTTCATCTTTTTTGCACGTTGTTCAGGTATATACGAAGAGCTTTCTTCACCCAATGTACTCCTATTCACTTTCTGGTTCTCACACGGTGTTCCATCTCTTGGATCTCCTTGGTCGCACTTCACATATTATTTTCTTCGTTCCCTTTGGTGATATCTAAGATTGGTTGTATATTTGTCTTTTATACACTTATGGTGTATGGAAAGAGGCTTTCTCCTATGATGTTAGTTTTTCTATCATACCATGTAGTAATGGCACATGGCCTCTTGTTTTTATTTTAATTCTAATTTTCACCAATACGTTGCGGCATGACTTATTAGCCTTTTATCAGTAATTTGTGAGATTTACACATCTCGTTTTCATATGTTTACAGCCTTGAAAAAGTCAAGGGTGACGAAACACGTGTAGGCTGTTTTCTCTCAACTATGGAATTTGTTATTGGCTTCCAATTCAGTTGCCGAATGTATTCTATTGGATCAGGGCATTTACTTCCCTGATACAGAACTAAGGAATAAAGGACTTTCATCATAAATCTGAGAAGTGCCGTGGTTTTCTTCTTCCTGTATATGGACTGTGACCTCTCGTAGGAAACTATCCTCACACCCTGTGGCTGGGTGTTTTACCACTGGAGCACTCTTCTTTTCCAAAAAAAAGACTTGCTGCATTACGTACTTTGGTCATTCATGATAGCCTATGGTTGGATGTGCGCACCACGTATACACAGCCACATTTGTTGGTGTTTCTGTTGTTTTTATACTTTGTGTAGGGAGACGCACTCCTTGCTTGATTGGATAGTTTTGAACAATTGTTTAACTTGCTTTCTATTTTCAATTTATCTTGTCTCCTCGACTTATAAGAATGGCAACGTTCAATGATAATAGAGAGGCCTTGTTAGAAGAACTCTTTAATACTGACAGGAATACGGTTACCATAGACAAAACTGTGAGTCAGAAAAAAGAAGGCTTGAAAATGAAATTCATAAGACTTGAACGCTTACGAAAACAAGAGCTTTCAAGATGGTGGGATTTCACCATCCTAGAAAGATATTTACAAATGAAACAAATACCAAGGGGACTTCGTGTTGTACTCTTCCCATCCTTCGGGGACCTTAACCCGACTCTCTTGCAAGAATGGGAACAGCTACTAATTAGTTCATCTTTTGGTATCATGGACATACTCATCAGAGATGCCAGAGAAAAGAGGACACGACTCCTCGTAGACATTGAGACACTAGAGAAACAGATTCAGGATACAAATCTCAAAGATGCAATTGATAAAAACTATGATATCCTAAAAAATATACTTTAACAACATCAGGAATACATCAAAGAAAAGAAAATGCGTAAACTAAGGCGGGACGCCAACGACTACGCTGCGGGCAGGGTCTTTATCTTTGCCCACAAATATGACTACATCAACCATGACAATAGGGCAGAAAATACATCAGTATCGGCAGCACAAACCGCTCCTAGCATCACAACTAGTGATACCGATCTGTCGAGTTGCTCTAGTATTGCAAGCGACGAGGCTACCGGTTCTATGCAACAACAGATGAACATAACTCACAGTAAATCCACTTTTTTATTAGAAATGGAAAGATTCCGCAGAGGCCAAAAACACAACAGATTGACACAGGCAACACATGTAAGAGAACCAGAAGGGGGCAGAGAAAAAGGGGCAGAATTAACAAACAACAGGATCGGCATGACTACAAGATCAGCCTTGCGCAACATGAAAAATTAGTAGCACATACGGCCCACAGTGATGATTTATGTGTCATGAATTTATCGGATAAGGTGCTAGATGATCAACAATTGAGTGTTCTCAAGAAGGGTTTAGGATTTGTACCTATGTCATTTCCTGACTTCACAGAGATGCATATCGATCTCTTTAAATTTGTACGAAAATGTAAACTGTTAAAATTTTTCCATCATAAACAGCAACCCAACCCCAACAATAGTGATAACATTGACACATGTGATTTCTCGATTGGTGAAATAAGGGATATACAGACTCTACTATCCATAGCAGGTGATGTCGATAGCATAGATAGAATCACTTCTGATGACATTTTAGCGGACTTAGGAATCACCAGCTCTGCTACATGTGCTAGTGGACTAAAACCTCGATCTAGATTCACACCTATTCTCACATCTGACAATCCAATTGATGTTTTTTACAAATTGGTCACCAAAGATCTCCATAACTTGGAGAACCAATACACACTTGGGCGCAAAACATGGGCATGAAATCTGAACCCACAAGAACAGAAGGCTCTACGCTCCTTTGATGACATTAAAGATGTGATAATCAAAGAAGCAGACAAAGGTGGAAACATTGTCATAATGAACCGTAAGGATTATGTTGGAGAAATAAATAGACAACTCCAGGATCAGACAGCCTATTGCAAGCTTTACCACAATCCTATAGGCAGAATTATTAGAGACATAGAGACCAAATTGAATTTTTGGAGAGAGAGAGGTCTCTTAACTGATTCTGAGCACAAGTATCTTTTTAATCCTATGCCAGTGTTTCCATGTATCTACACCCTCCCCAAAGTCCACAAAACAGCACCTTTTCCTCCTGGTAGACCCATAATATCCGGCATCAATTCACCCACGGAAAAACTTTCTGAGTTTATTGATCTTTTTTTTACAACCATTTGTTTCTGATCTACCATCGTACATTAAAGACACCACACATCTCCTCAGTCTTATTGCAGATTACGAATGGACGGAAGGTCACATTCTAGCCACATTGGATGTCACTTCACTATATACTTGTATACCAAAAAAGGCAGGCATGGCCGCTATCCTACATTTTTTTAACAAAAGAGAAGCAACATTTCTGGCACATTCTGATATGCTGATTGACTTGATCAATTTAGTCATGGATAACAATGTTTTCCTGCACGAGGGTACTTGGTATAGACAAAAACAGGGGGTGGCAATGAGGGCCAAATTTTCACCCGCTTTTGCCAACCTATATTTGGTTACTACGAACATCATCACTTATGGACTAATGGCCCACCAGAGCTCACACAACACATCCTGTATTGGGGCAGGTACATCGATGATGTACTTCTTTTTTGGTCAAGTGATCTAACCACATTTGAGTTGTTCATCAAATACCTTAATGTCAACCAATATAACATACACTTCACTAGAGGTGCTAGCTCAGTAAGCGTTGACTTCTTAGACCTAACATTGTACATTGAAGGCAATCGCATTTGCTCCAAGTTATTCAGGAAAGCAACAGCCTCAAACTCTATCTTACATGCTAGCTCTGCACATCCACGTTCCCAAATTCAAGCTATTCCCTACGGGGAAGCTGTGCGAATCAGACGGAATTGCCAAGATGATTTGGAATTCAATAAACAGCTGGATGCATTAGAACACCGCTTCCTTAACAGAGGTTACTCTAAGAAACTGTTGAGTAACACACAGGAAAGGATCCTTGAGATCAACAGAACATCTCTTTTTCATAAGAAACCACGAAAGCAGAGCGACAAAAAGAGGGCTCCAGCATTTATCACTACTTACACTTGTGCCAGTGCTGATATTTTTAAGATTCTCAACCGCAACTGGCACATCCTACTATCTGACGAAACCCTGCAGAAAGATCTTAAAAAAAGACCAGACATGATCCATCGCAGAGGTCGTACGCTGAGGGATAAATTGTGCCATAGTTATCTGCCAAAGGTTACTAATGATAGTTGGTTACCCGCGCCACCAGTTGGTTTCTATAAATGCGGTCATTGTAATATATGTGAATATGCCCTGGATAAGACAAAGGAATTTTGTTACAACACCAAAACAACACATAAGATCAAGCAATTCATGAATTGTAATACTAAGTTTACTGTTTATTGCATCATTTGCATCTGCAAAAATATCTGTGTTGGCAGCACAATTAGGCCATTCAAAGAAAGACTGCAAGAACATATCCGGGCGATTAGAAACAACAACAGTGACTACCCGTCTGCAGTTCATTATAACCTTGCACACCCTCTACATGAGAAATTAGACATACAGACACATGGTATTGCGACCCTGGGAAAATGTCCTAGAGGAGGTAACAAAACTCTGCTTTTGAGACAACTCGAGAGCAGATGGATTGTCAAATTACGTGCAGTGGAAGCAGGCCTCAAGTCTGACAAAGACCTCCATGTTTTCCTTTAAAGTAATCAATTTGTTAAAGTGTACATGTTTTAACTTCTCACTATACATTGTTATTTCACTGATACCATTGTGAGAAAAAAGGGGGAAAAAAATAATAATTTTTTATTCACTTGTTGATTTATACTTTTGTGGTTATCATACTAGGGAAACTGTTTTATTTTCTCTCAATGTTGCCTGAATCTGATGTTACCCTATTGTAATTTTCACATGTCTCAAAAATGACCTTTCTTGTTCTCCAATAAGATTCAGTGAATTAGATGTCTTTATATATCCAGATATATTTTCTCTTTTCCTTGATGATATATTTTCAGTCTTATTCTTGTTTTTTTCTATGTATCCTGATTACACATTTGCACACTATTTATTTCTCACTTGGCTTATTCACTCTGTTTACTTTTATGGTTTGGTTCTTTCTCTTCATTTCTCTGTCTGAAATCTTCTTTCCAATATGGTGGTTCCTGTTTCCTCTGGTCGCGTAGTCCGTTCTCTATTTCTATTTGGCAATTTCCGGCTTCCGATCTGGATTTAAGTTCAAACCTCGGTCGAACGCACACCTTTGATGCGACGCCGTTCGTGAACACACTAGCCATTAGGCCGGTATGAGGTAATTGTGCTTCTTGCCCATTTTCTATTAAACATATGGTTTAGGTAAACACGCTAGTTTTTGGCACAGCGGTTGGTGGCAGCTCGATTTTGTTCTTTCCTTCCATGGCGAGAGCCTCAGTGTTGGTGTAGGAATTGTTTTCCCGTGTTCATTTTTTATAACCATGTCAAACGCGATAGTCGCGCTGATTTCTCCCCGTGTTTTGGACATTTATCGTGCCAAAACTGACTGCCACTCTCAATTATCACTCTGTGATTTTACTAACAAAATGCCGCATTAGTGTCCATCTGCACTATAGTAGGCTTATGAATACATAGTGGTGCATTGTTCTTGATTTGGTAGCCCGAATGTATATTATACTAGGGACAATATTGCATACAGAATTTATAGTGAAGAATGTTAGCAAGTGATTTGATCATCACCCTATGATTTAACACCTATGAAGCGCTCTCTATCGTTTTTTGTAAACTTATTAAGGAGCTGCCCCCATTTTTTCACGTTACCACGTCTGTGTTTTTTGGCTTTCTTACAATGGGTTCTGTTTTTTCCAATCTTTGCAGACTTACTATGGTCTCTGGTTTTCCGCATGACCCATGCCTTAATCTCGTTTTGTATTGGTTACACATCTTCGAAAATATTTGAAGTTTTTCAATATAAACTTCACTTCTACATTGTTTAAGGTATGTTCAACCTTTTCTTCCCCCTAATGTTGCTTTTTTCGTCTTTTTTGCACGTTGTTCAGGTATATACGAAGAGCTTTCTTCACCCAATGTACTCCTATTCACTTTCTGGTTCTCACACGGTGTTCCATCTCTTGGATCTCCTTGGTCGCACTTCACATATTATTTTCTTCGCTCCCTTTGGTGATATCTAAGATTGGTTGTGTATTTGTCTTTTATACACTTATGGTGTATGGAAAGAGGCTTTCTCCTATGATGTTAGTTTTTCTATCATACCATGTAGTAATGGCACATGGCCTCTTGTTTTTATTTTAATTCTAATTTTCACCAATACGTTGCGGCATGACTTATTAGCCTTTTATCAGTAATTTGTGAGATTTACACATCTCGTTTTCATATGTTTACAGCCTTGAAAAAGTCAAGGGTGACGAAACACGTGTCGGCTGTTTTCTCTCAACTATGGGATTTGTTATTGGCTTCCAATTCAGTTGCCGAATGTATTCTATTGGATCAGGGCATTTACTTCCCTGATACAGAACTAAGGAATAAAGGACTTTCATCATAAATCTGAGAAGTGCCGTGGTTTTCTTCTTCCAATAAAAATAATAATGACAATAGTGAAAAAGTAGTGCACTACAACTACCAGCATGCTAGAGTGTTATGCGGTGAGCATTCCATTAATTATGCCTGAACAGCAAGTGCCAGCTAATCCAAAGGAGAACGCAGGAGACTGATGCAAACAGGAGCTGGGGAGATGCCAAGCGTTCATCTACTATAAAGAAGTAAGTCCAAAAGAATTATATTGGTTATACAACATGTGTGACTGAGAGAAAAATCATTGCATATTATAAAAGTACGGAAGTGACATTGTTCATTGTGGTTCCCTCTAGTAAATGAAAGATGATAATCTACAGGTAATATACACGAAATAGAGGAAGTTGCGCGATAACTTTGTAGCCTGAGTCAGAATATTTAACAAATGAAGGGCCATATTTGCAAGTCCCTAGCCCCTCCTTGTGCCATATTATTGTCATTTGTTTTACAGTAATGTGGTTCAATGAGGCAAAAATCTCAACACCATATCTACAAAGTGGACTTTGGGACCCGTTGCATTACATTATGCCTGCGTCAGGCATAAGATATATGCAAGGGAGGTGTTCCGGCATTGAGGCCTGCATAAAATGGTACAATGACAACTACAAGATTTCATTTTGCCATTTTTGGCATCGAAGGCTCAAAGCAGGTGTTAAAAGGACGAACCCATTGAAATCAATGGGCCTCCTTGCACTCTGCTCCACTAGTGTTAAAAATGTTGACACTAGTGGAGCAAAGCACCACAATAGCATTAAATATGTTGATGCTATTGGCCTAACGTGTGCCATGGTGTGACATATTGTACATACGGTGCACCAATGGTGGGTGGGTGCAAGAAATCTGGTGCATCAGAACTGATGTGCCAGATTCTTGTAAATCTGGGCTTAAGTGTTCAATGCGGTCCCAGCTACAAAGGAACACGTTTGTTATACAAATCTGAAATGAGTAAGCCTTTTGTACAGAAACTGTAGCAGAAGAGAGCCACACATTAGGTGTAGGAATTCATGCGCAGCTACAAAGGAAAGACAATCAGCTAATGAATTTGGTTTAAAATGAGTCAGAAAGTACATCAAATGGAATAAAAACTAAGAATGCTCAGCATCTTCAAGCGTGGGTTAAAAAAACTAGGTGAACAATGCGCAGAAAATAAATGCTTGGCTTCAAGAGAAAACGTTCTTAATTGAAAAGGGATATGGGCTCAGTGTATGACTGTGTAATGTAATTTTAATTTAGTTGCAGAATACCCGTAAAAAAGCGAAGAAAAATGGACAGATCTGTGATTAAGTAACTCCTGTAAAGAATAGGATTTCTTCATCTTAATTGAAATGAGATAAAACATCAAAACAAAGTGGTGGATGAGTCAAAATATATGAGGTGAAGTTATAAAGGCAATTGTATCATTTAACAGAATTGGAACCAGTCAGGGTCCTGAGGAGATCCCAAAAGCAGTAGGAGGTTTGAAATGCGTCGACGATTTGTCTGGGGAGTGTTTTGTAATGGATTTGAGTTATCAAGCATCCATTCTAAAAGAAATATGAACTGATAAAATGTGCTGGAACAAATTGGAAGTGGCACCCCCAAGGAAGATACTATTAGCAAGAGGGTTGTATCAAGAATTGCTGTAACTTCAACCCCTGCATTTGCGTTTATTAATTGACTGGTTGCAAGAAACACCCTTAGCTTATGCTAAAAAGATCCCTCACCCATCACCCAGTTGGTAGCATGCGTCATCATGGGAGTCCCACCCGAGACATCTAGCATGTTACAGGTGTGCTTTGACACCTGATTACAGCGCAGCAGGTTTTTTAATTTTTAATTTTACCACACATACTGGTTTGATTTGGCACGAGGGTGAGTGATGGTTCAATAGATCAAATGTTATTAACAAGAGATTTTACGAAAATGAAATGCATTGTTAATAACTGACAGGCCAAAAAACTGAAGCAATGACTCACAGCTTATGAGCTGTTAAGCCACGACTAGGCACCAAACGCTTTACAATCCATTCACACACTTTTCATACATGACATGCACAAAACCAATCACGCCACCAGATGAGCGCCCAGCACATTACAATACTCGCATCAACAGACAGTGCCATTCAAGGGCCCATCACTTTTACATGCCCACATGCCTGACACAGCAGGCACACCAGCTGACAGAGTCTGTGGACTGCCATTAGCCAGCAGTGTGTTGTAGTGGCCAACAGCAAGTCACTATTTACACCACCAGCCAAGTGCCATGGCACACCACTCACACCACCATAATTTTTTAACAAAAAAAACACTAACTAATTATAAGTAAGTACAAAACCAAAAACACAAAACCTCTAACTAAATACATGACAGTAATGCCAACCGTGAAACTGAACAAAAAATATGGAACAGTGTAGAACATGCAGTTTACGATCACAGTAGTTCCAAATAATTCTTTCAGGTGTGGTAACTTTTGAAACAGCCGGCCACACCCAGCCCAGGCTGAGAAGGACAATTGGGGCAGTACGTATGAGTCTTCCTTCGGATACCTCTTCGGGCACAGACTCTACATTCCTTAGCGGGAAAGTCTTTTTTGGGCATGGGTGGAATGTGATCAGGAATGTGGCGATCTTTCAATCTAGCTACCTCCCCACCACTGTTTCTCAAGGAACTCTTGCCTGTTCCACCACAACAAGGCACTCTATCACAGACTCCTGAAATGTATTAAATGTCATTCCTTATTCTGGAGAACAATTCTTGAACACAACAAAACCATTAAAGGTTGCTAATTGGAACAGATGAATAGACAACTTTTCATACCAAACTTAAGACTTACGAACAACAGTGTAAGGTTCCAACCTCTGATCTACTGTATCTACACCACCCATGTGCTTATTGTAGTCCAAAATCCATGCAGGTTTGTGCTGTTCAGCAATCTGACCCCAAACAGTCACAGGGGAAGTACACACATCATGGATGGTAGTCAGCATGTAGACATCCCTCCTGTCTGCAAATTTAACAGCTAGTAGCTCATCATTATGCAAGGCACTGCACTGTCTCCTTTTAGGTTCTTTATACACAAGCTCCATTGGATAGCCTTCACTTTTAGAGCAGATTGTACCACAAGCAACAGTGTCCACTCTGAACAATTCCCTGAACAATTGAACTCCAGTGTAGAAATTATCTAGGTACAAATGGTGATGTTTGTTTAACAGTCGCGTACCAAGTTCCCACACAATTTTCTCACTAACTCCAAAAGTGGACGGACAATGGGGGGATCAATACTGGAATCCCTACCAGTGTATAAACATATCATGTACTACTTTCAGACTGCATATACATCTTAATTCCATACTGTGTCCTCTTGCTAGGAATATACTGCCTAAAACCCAAATGGCCCTTGAACAGGACCAAAGACTCGTCCACAGCTATTTCTTTCCCTGGAACATAGACCTCTGAAAACTGATCTACAAAATGATCAAGGACAGGCCTAATCTTAAAAAGACAGTCAGAATCAGGGTGATCTTGTGGAAAGGCTAAAGCATTATCAACAAAATGCAGCAGCCAAAGAAGAAGCAAATACTGATTACGACTCATGGTTTCAGGAAATATAGCTGTTGCCATCAAGGGACTAGTAGACCAATATGAAGACAGTGACGGCTTCCTGATCAATTCCATCAAAAAAGTTAAACCCAAGAACTTTTTCAACTTTTTCAGATTTGTGGGAATCCACCGGGAAGCTCTACACTGCGGCCCAAGTCTGGCACTGTTGTCCCTTAAATACTTGCTCAGCATACAAATGACTCTGCTCAACAAGCTCTTGAAAAAAGACACCGTCCATAAACAACTGAAAGAAATTGATAGGCATAAAGTTGTCAGTGTTCACTCTACACCTCGGGAGACCAGTAAAGGCAGGCAACTCTGGCTGCTCCATGTTTGCTGCAACCCAGAGTTTGGGTATTCCAATAGGAAGCCTTTCAGCCCGAGGCTGCTGCACTATTGGCACATCAGTGTTGTCCTCTAAAACAGGCCCTTCATCCGCTCTGAGAGTGGCTTCCTCATCAGATGATTCCTCTCGGACAGAAAAGTTGCTGCCAGAACCTTGCATTTCCTCCTCTTCCTCGGATGCAGAATCAGTCTCATAATCATGGTCAGAAGATGACTTAAAAAGCATATCAAAAACCTGCTGAGTAGTCACCCTGTGGCTAGCCATGATCCTTTCTAAGAAGTGTAACTTGACAAATGTGCCAACAACAACCAGAACTGTGTAAAATAAGTAATACACAAAGTGTGGTTTTATCACAAAGAGTTATTTACTCAAAAGCTATACCACTCACTTGTCTGAAAAAGCTAGACTCACCAGCAACTACTCTGCACAAACACAGCATTCACCAATGATATCCCACTAAAAAGAAAAAAGAAAAGAAAATTAGACATAAGACAACACAAATATCATTGTGCACAAATCTGAGGACAATTTCATACATGTTAGACTTGGCATCCTTAGCATGGTCTCCCCTAACTTTTTGCCTCTGTTCCCCAGGTTGTTGATGTGTGCTGGACTCTGTTTTTGCTGTTTTTGTTACTCTGGGCACTTTACCACTGCTATCCAGTGCTAAAGTGCAAGTTCTTCTATATAAAATGTGTATGTAATTGTATCTCAATGATTGGCATATTTGATATACTAGTAAGTCCCTAGTACAGTGCACTAGAGGTGCCCAGGGCCTGTAAATCAAATGCTACTAGTGGGCCTGCAGCACTGGTTGTGCCACCCACATCAGTAGCTCTGTAAACGTGGCTCAGACCTGCCATTGCAGTGTCTGTATGTGCAGTTTTAACTGTAAATTCGACTTGGCAAGTGTACCCAGTTACCAGGCCTAAACCTTCCCTTTTCTTACAGGTAAGACACCCCTAAGGTAGGCCCTAGGTAGCCCCCAGGGCAGGGTGCATTGTATGTTTAAGGTAGGGCATTTACTAAAGTGTTTTATATGTCCTAACAGTGAAATCCTGCCAAATTGGGTTTTTACTTTTGCAAGGCCTATCCCTCTCATAGGTTAACATGTGGGCTGAATGTAAATATGATTAAAGCGTAGATTCCCTTTGGGAGTGGATAGACATGTGGAGTTTGGGGTCTCAGAGCTCACAATTTAAAAATACATCTTTTAGTAAAGTTGATTTTAAGATTCTGTGTTTGAGAATGTCACTTTTAAAAAGTAGGCATTTTCTTGCTTAAACCATTCTGTGACTCTGCCTGTTTGTGGATTCCCTGTCTGGGTCAGTTTGACAGTTGGGCTGTTTGTACCTCTCTCTAGACAGTGACACAAAGGGAGCTGGGGTGTAGCCTGCATATCCTGATGAGCCATCTGTGCTAGGAGGGAGGGGAAGAGAGGTCACTCCTGAAAGGTTTGTGCCTGCCCTCACACAATGCAGTCTCCAACCCCCTGTTGTGTGTCTGGGGTCTGGCCTGGGCAATGCAGGATTTCACAAACAAGAGAGACTTTCCTTTGAAGTAAACCTACTTCAATGGCCAACATGGGTATAAGAAGGGCACCCAAAACCACAGACTTTGGATCACTTCTGGACATCAAGAGGAACCTCTGCCTGGAGAAGAGCTGAATAGCTGAGGAAAAGTGCTGCCATTCCTGTGACTGTGCTTTGTGGACCTATCCTGCAGTTGATGCTTCTGCCTTGTGAAGGGGGACAAAGATTGGACTTGGTAGTGCATTCCTGCTTGTGAAGAAATCTCCAAGGGCTTGTCCTGAGTTTGCCTCCTGTTGTTGAAGTCTCAGGGCCATCAAAGTCTTCCCCTGCCAGTACCTGGACTCTCTGCTGAGACTCCTGCCCTGCCAAGTGGTACCCTATCCAGTTCCTGGGGCCTTGACAGGTGAAGCTGGAAGACCAAGATTGAGAATCCATGTACCGACCACCGCACGGGGAAATTTCCGACGCAACCTTCCAAGACGCGGATAAAGAAATGAAGTGCAGCCAGCTTCGTGGCTGAAATCGACGCTCCACCTGCGGTGCGGCTGGAAGATCGATGCACGCGGCTGGAGAAACGACTTGCAACACCGCTAACGGAGGCTGGTAACATCGCAACCCATGCAGCGTGGTTTTGCTGATACAGTGCGGCAGTATATTTGACACAAACCTTGCTGGGCGCGGAAACACAACACAACGCCTGCCCGGACCCGAGTGCTTGCATGGATTGACGCATCGCTGTCCTGCGGAGAGGAAAAATGACGCACCCCGACCCGACCGTAGAAGGAGACACGATGCACGGTCTCACTTGTGGGGAAGAAACTGGCGCATCGCTAACCTTTTTTGACGCAAACTCGCCCTTGCATGTTATTTTGACATTACGCAGGTACTTTTCAACAATAACAGTGTTTTTACTGTTAACGAAAGGATTTAAGACTCTTTGGGCTTTTAAAATTAATAACTTGACTTGTGTATTTTGGATTTTTTTCGTTTTGATCTTGTTTCGTTCAGATAAATATTTCTTATTTTTCTAAACCTGTGTTGTGTCATTTTGTAGTGTTTTCATTGAGTTACTGTGTGTGTTGGTACAAATACTTTGCACCTAGATTCTGAAGTTAAGCCTGCCTGCTCGTGCCAAGCTACCAAGTGGCTGAGCGCAGGTTAGCTGAGTGTGATTCTCCTTTTCCCTGACTGGAGTGAGGGTCCTTGCTTGGACAGGAGGTAACCTGACTGCCAACCAAAGACTTAATTTCTAACAACACACAATCCTGCATTTTAGTACACCACTTACAAAAGTGTCATTTATGCATGGAAACAATACTCTTTTGGAGTAAGTTGTTTTTTCTTACCTAAAACATGCAACTAAGCAAACTGCAGGTCAACCACTGTCAAAACCACAAGGAGTCACAGCAAAGGAAGCAAAACCTTTGAACTAGAACAAAAAGGTGAAATAAACAATGCAAATACTTAGCCAATTGACAAACACCTCGCCACAAAACATTTGCAAATTTTCCCTGGTGTCTAGTGGTTTCTGCCCTCCTCTGGGGCAGATGGCCCTAAAAAAACTAGGCCGATCTTCCCCCAAGGGGGGTAGAAATGGCTAACAGTCAAGTGCCCCCTTTGGGGGGGTGACCCTTGCCCAAGGGGCTGCCCCCCCCACACAAAAAGTCAAAAACAAAAACAATCCCTGTCCCTTTTTGGTTTCTGCTCCCCTTGGGGGCAGATGGACCTAAAAAAAATAGGCCGATCTGCCCCCAAGGGGGTGCAGAAATGGGCAACAATTGTGTCCCCCTTTGGGGCGTAACCCTTACCCAAGGGGCCAGCCCCACACAAAAAAAAAACTAAAAAAACCTGTGGCGCCATAATGGCAGATGGGCCTCAAAATAATAGGCCGATCTGCCCCCAAGGTGGGCACAAATGGCCAACAGTCATGTGCCCCTTTTGGGGGGGGGAGACCCTTGCCCAAGGCACTGCCTCCTCACACAAAAAAAACAAAAACAAAAACAATCCCTGTCCCCTCAGTGGATTTTGCCCCCCTTTGGGGCAGATGGGCCTAAATAAAATACACTGATCCCCTCCCCAAGCGGGGCAGAAATGGCAAACAGTTATGTGCCACCCTTGGGGAGCAACCCTTGCCCAAGGTGCCGCCCCCACACAAAAAAACAAAACTAGAAAATACTCTAGTGTCTTCTGCCCCCCTTGAGGGCAGATGGGCCTAAAAAAATAGTGGGGCAGAAATGGCCAGTAGTAATGTGCCTCCATGGGGAGTGACCCTTTCCCAAGGGGTGGCCCCCCAAACAAAAAAAACACACACACAATCCCTGGTGCCTACAAGGCTCTGCCTCACTTGGAGGCAGATGGGCCTAAAAGAAATTAGGCCGATCTGCCCCCAAGGGGGGGCAGAAATGTCCAACAGTTTTGTGCCACCCTCAGGGGGTGACCCTTGCTCAAGGGACCACACCCCAAAACAGAAAATACACAGACAAAACATCCATGGTGTCACCGTGGCTTCTGTCCCCCTTGGGGGGCAGAAATGGCGTACAACAATATGGCCCCCTAAGGGGAGCGACCCTTGCACAAAGGGCCGCTCCCAGCAACACAAAACTGACGAAAAACAAATCCCTGGTGTCTAGTGGGCATTCCTGCTGCCTGATCACAGTGCGATCGGGCAGTAGGAATGCTGAAAAAGAAACAGAGGGAAAGGAAAGGCCTTTCCTTTCCACCAATGCCCCTTTCAGAGAAAATCCCCCCCAGCCAGAGGAGAAACTTACCTCTTTCTCCTATGATGGTGCTGGAAGCAAATGGCTTCCAGCGTGTCCGGCTGCCTCTAATAATGTCAGCGCACAATGCGCGCTGATGTCATTAGATGCCGGGGGTGCCAGGGGTGGTAGGGGAAGCGCTTCCTCTTCCATCCCTGCCCAGGGGAGGGGGGCGGGAGGCCCTCAGTGGGAGTGCTAGTGCTTCCCCCGAGGGCCGGTGCCAGGACATAATGGTTACGTCCGTGGTACACGAGCACCGTGCCACTAGATGTAACTATTACGCCCTTGGCACCCAAGTGGTTAAAAAGGCATTACATTCCTGTAAATCAGAGGTATTCAAACTTGTTTCCTCTGAGTCACTAAGGAAAATGTTTGGAAGGGAGAGCCCTCAAAATATTGATGTGAAGGTTTGGGGGAGTGGGAGGTAAAGTGGTAAGTGCACAGTGAAGGGCTTATAAGTAGGGGTGGGTGTAACTTGAGTAATTTGCTGTAGAAAAATTAGTCAAAAACATAGCAAAATTCTGTGGGATTACGCAGATTTATGCAAGGGGCAAACCCAGCATTTAGCATTATTGTCTAAGCACAAAATGGACCCTTGCATTTAAAATGGAACAGAGCATGCATTTTGCGATAAATGCTTCAGAACATGAACAGCAGCAGCAGCTAGAGGTAGCTTGTGCTCAAAAAGGCCCATATTTAAAAAGAAAATGATGGAGCTTGACACTGCACCAAAATTGGCAGCACCGTGGTCTGTCATTTTCACAACGCAGGGATGTGCCATATTTAATTGCATACAGCACAACCCTGTGTTGTCCCCTGCGCTGGTGCTATATTGAGTAGCCTAGCGCCAATGCAGGCATCCTTGCACCATCTTGCAAGGATGTCTGCATTGAGGGGTTTGATTGCTTATTGTTTCCGCACATACACAATAATTTCTGGCATTTTGCCGTTTCTATGCATGCTGCACAATGCAGCACACATAGAAAAAGCAGAAAACTAGGAGGAATAAAAATATTCCTCCTCGTTACGCCTTACTAACGCTTCCTGTTAGCGTTCGATTTTGGCGCTGCCTCAGGTTTACGAAAACACATAAATCTGGGGCAGTGTCAAAATGCACTAGGTGTTGCAGTGGCACGCCCACAGCAACACCCATTGCACACCCCTTCTACGCAAAGTGCTGTGTGTGAAGGGGGCGTATTTACAACATGGCGTTATACCACAAAAAGTGGCTTAATGCCACCTTGTAAATACAGCGAATAGCATCGCACCACTGTAGTGTCATGTAAAGTGAGGCTCTGGTGGCACTAGAGGCTCATAAATATTGGCCTAAGTTTGGAGTTGTCAACCCCTCACAACCCCTGCTATACTAATACTCATATTAGTGGCCCTGGGTAGAAGGTGCTCTCATCTCCCACTTTAACTACTGCCCTTCCACACCAAGCCATCATTCCAATCTCTATTCATTTCAGAAAGCTTTGTGAAGCAGACTGTCTCCTCTTCCCTTTGTTGCAAACATGAGGCGCCATCTTGCCACACACTCCTTCCCACCATCTCCCTGAAGCCTAAACCCAGGGCCTGATCACAAGTAAAGGTGCTGTTTATCGTGCCTAGTAAATAATGATACCCTGTGATTCGTTATGTATCAGGTGCGATAAATTGCACCTAATACGAGTTACTGAGGAATAGCTTTCAGATTTTGGAGTTTAACATAACAAGATCCGGGTGATGTTGTAAATACCATGCATATTTCCTCTGTTAAATGTTGGCAGGTTTGACCTGCGGAACCTAACGAATATTGAGTTATTTACCGCATCTGATAATTATTAGATACGTTAAGTAAAATCAAAATTGTAATTCCGGGACTACCGACGAAATTGAATTCACTACCCAATTTGTAATAAGGGTCTAAGGTGACTCCACTGCTTCAATTTCCCCTCTCTTGAGCCATTTCTCTAAGGCACAAAGCAACACAGACACAGCAAAGGTTCCCCAGGCCCTAATGGAAAGACAGGAAACTTGATTTGGGTTTAGTTTGCCCCAAAAAACCCTGGGCCCCGCTGCCATAGCACCTAAGGCACCAATGCTAAAGTGTAAAGTTTTAGAGACAAGCAGCCATTTACCACTGTGTAAGGGCGTAATGTGTTATTTCAGCTATTTACGATAAGACAGCAGCCAGATCAAAACTGTATGAGTCAATCTCCTAAAATAGCATAAAACTGCGTGATATAAACATGGATGCATATATAAGATGCTTCTTTGAAATGTCTCCTAGTGACTGCACCTACAATAACTTGATTTCAGGAGTGGAACAATTTGTTTTAAAGGAATAAGTTATACTAATGAATGTATAAAAACACCTAAGGTAGTAATAGAATATACAGGCGTTCCTCTTTAATTGATGTTTAAAATTTTATAAAAATATATATGTGTATATATTTGATACTTGTCAAGATCTCGCCAAAAAGGGTTTTAAATTTCTTTTTGAAATGTAATTTGTTTTGCCCCAAGGTGATACCATACATTTGGGCACACGGAGAAAATATATATTTTGCAGTTTTGAAAACTTAATTTGTAATAAATGGGTCCCTTGAGAGGCTCGTTTTTGTCCGTTTGATTTGAAATATCTTGCACAAGGCTTAATGCAACCTACGACTAAAATGTATTTTTCTTTCAAGAGGCCCTTTAATCAAAACACAAATAGTGTCATCTGTGGACTTCTGGCATGGGAAATATTTGCATGTAGTAGGAAAAATGTGTTAATAATGTTTGCCATGTGTGTTTCCCAGAGTGCTATTTTACTTCCATCTAAAGTATAATAGTAACTTCTTTACTGTATTTGTTTGCCAGATGGAAATTCATATCTAGTTTCATAAACAACTGGAAAAAGTGGCACTCGCTTTACCTGGCCACCAAAACATTTTGGAAGTTAAAATAAAACGTTCTATTCCAATCGAATAGCAGAAAAATAATCAGCTGCTGAATTTTTCTCGTTTAGCAAATAAAGACCAGAGTGCGAGATTTTGCTGATATTAATGGAATTTTAATTTGGAAGAAAAATGTGTATGATGATTTTGTTCCAGGTAAGTCTTTCATCATACTAACACTGACCGAATAATCCGTTTAAATAAACGTGTTCAACTGTAGCAAATAGCTTTGAAACATACACATTTTGGTCCGAATTTAAGAAAAGTGGTGCTGCTTCCAATGCTGCGCCACTTTTCTTGCGCCCCTTAGCGCCACCCTACTGCCACCATGTGTGCCCCGTAATGAATATACGGTGCACCCTGGTGCAGGGTAGGTAGGGGCAATACTGTCAAAACATTTGACGCTACTGATGTACTGTGTGGGATTAGCGTCAAAACTTCAGCACTAATCCTGCAGAGTACATAGGGGCCCGTTGAAAATAATTGGTATGCTCTCTTTTAACACCTTCTCTGTGCAGGTGTTAAAAATAGCCACTACAAATGGCATAATGGAATCTCATAGATTCCACTGTGCCATTTTTGTGGTCCCCCTAACAGAGGAACGCTCCTCTTGCATACATTAAACCTGGCGCAGGCATAATGCGGTGCAAGGGGTTGCAAAGTGGCTCAATGCATGCTTAGCACCACATTGTAAATATGGAATGGCGAATTTGGCCTCGTTGGGCCACATTAGCGCCATAAAAATGGCGCTGTGACACAAGGAGGCGCTAGGCCCTCTTTAATCAGGGCCTTTATTTATTGATTGTTGCTGTCCATAAAAGCATGTTACTCACCTGCTAAACTTCATGAAATTAGAGTATTTAATAAATTATATCATACTAGATTAATTAGTGAGTAGGTCACAGAGGGCCAATCAGAAAATGAAACATACTATGCCTGGTCAGACACAGGATGTGCACAACTTATACAGAAATGGACAAAACATCTTTCTAACAAGCAAGATTGGTATGTTTTTGTTGATGACAAGGTTTTGGAGAGTGGGAGGTGAGCAAGCACAGTGGCGTCCATATAAAATGTGTTCCATTTTCATTGGTCCCTCTCTTATTATCTTTGGGTTATGCTCACTTATCCTGGTCTCTCTTTTGCATTAATTACAATTAGCCAGAAAAATGTCTCAGTGAGATATATTATCACTCCTCACATTAAGGTGCCCTGCGAGCTGCAGGCTGACATCCTGGCAAGGCGAAGAAAGCTTTCAGTTCTTCTGAGGCCCATAAATTAGGACCCAGTATACTGGGTTTTATAAATAATTTCCATTTATTGCACTTAGAAATGGGTAAACGAAGTGTTGTATTAATAGAAGGTAGGGGCATATATATGAAGTAGTTGTGTTGCTATTACACCATGTAATGGGTGGATGTGTGACACAACTACTAAATGCAATTTATTAAGCCATGCTAGGCCACCTTGCATGGTCCTGAGTGGCTAGGTAAATCCAGAGTGACGCATTGTAGAGCAAATCTCTGTGTTGCATTACACTGCCCCAGGGAGGCATTCCATGGCTGGTGTCTGAGTGTTCCCATGCAACACCCATGGATTTTGATTAATTCCCAGATTTACCATAAGTGATAAATCTGGGAATGTCCTGTCACATCTCCCCAGGTGAGACCTGCCTATGTGTGCTGCATCCTTGCATACCGTGATGCAACACAGCATTTTTCCTGGGGTTGCACTGCTCAGGATCTTCCCCTGATTGATAGGCACACACAGTGGCTTAGATGTCCTTACCAAGCAGAAAGTAATTCCCATATTTCCCATTCTGTAAGTGCTCATTGATGATGGTGTATCTGAAGATGTAGGAATTATGAACACTCCCAGGTTATTTGGCTAGCACATTGATGAACATCCCCAGATAGTGCACAATTGCCTGAACATTTACTGAGGAGGTGTACTCTCTTTTGTGGCACAGGTGTGAAGTTGCAGCAAGAGGTACCAGTTGCACATATGTGCAATCCATAGCCCCCAAGACACATGGAAAGCCAACTATGGCATAGAAGCCTTGTTTTGTGTCTAGTTGTTGTTGCTGTGTCTTGGGAAACATGAGGTACTTGTGTGTCAGGCTGATCATGACATCCAGGACAGAGGGTAGGAATGCGAAAAAGAAGGCTGGGAGAATCCTGCCACTCTGGCTGTGGTGGTCTGGAATGACCCAGATACCAGCATGTGGAGGACTGCAATTAGCTTGACATGTGGACGGATGTTGGAGGACCTTTGAAAAACTGCCAGCAGCCTCGGTGCAATCTGGTTCAGGAGCTGTATACTGGACTTCCCACAGAGCCTGTAGTAGGTGATAACCTCCTCCTCCCTGAGGTTAATGAGGGTGGTCCTCTAGTGATACACAGGCTCCATTTGTCTGTGCTGCCTACGTGGTGGTGGTGTACTCCTCAGTACTCTAGGTTGAAGTATTAGCACCTCCATGGCGTAGTTGAGCTTGCCAAGTGGTTTGGTTAGGTTACATTCTGTAATATACTCGTGCCAATGTGTCATTTCTTATGCCTGGTTTTCCAATGCACAGAAATGATAATGCATTTCAGGCTCTGTGCGCCACTTGCTGATGATGCATCACTTTTCCCTAAACTGGTAAATATCACTGCAGTGGTTTTACGTTGGGATTTATGATGAAATGCCTACTTTGCATATATTAAAACTTGCGTGACACAGCCTGTTCAGGTGCAGGTAAATTCCGATGCAGGCCTATTAAATGTGACGCATTGGCCTAGATGCATCACCCTGTAAATATTGAGTACTGCCTGTGCCACTGAAGCATCAAGCCAAAAAATATGACATAACGGCGGTGCAAGCTCCTTGTAAACATGACCCTCAGTGTTCAATAATTAGGACGGCAGGTCAGACTCTCCCATACCTCTCTGTCCGGCTGAGAACAACATTGAACATCTCCAGTTTTGCTGTGTCACTTCATCCAAATGTTTCACATAAGTGTGTTAGGCCATCCATTCTCCAGTCCACAAGGGAAGAGTGAAGGGGTGACCACAATCCTGACTAGGAGCTGGGAAGCCTAATGCCTCCACCTCATTCCCACTCTGATGCAAGTGTTAGTTGTTCCTCCAGGCCCAGAAGGGGTCATGGCACTCCCTCTGCTATCACCTCCATCTCACTACAAGTCCTTTCTGCCATGCATTCACCAAGTTGTGAGGAAGGGGTGCACCTGCCTCCGTTTAAAGTTATAACAACAAGGTGATGGATGGAATGTTTAAATTAATCTCAGCCACTATCAATCACTGATGACTTCATCACAAACCATCATTTTTTGCCCACCATGCCACCTCAGTTTGGGTCCATCTCCTTGTAGTTGTTGCAGTTGATGCCATAAGTGTGACAGGTATGCCCAGAAGTGGTTCCTGTGCTCACTGTGTCACTGGAATTAAGCTTTACCTGTCTGATGAGCTCTTAGCAAGGAGAAACCAGTCCTAGGTTGCTTGTATTCTGCTTCAGGTAGGACCTGGCTTGGCAGTTCAGGCTAGACTGGTTCCATGTAGAGCAGGGTCAAAGCTGAATTGCATATGACTGGGTCCAAACTCAGGTGGTATGGTGGGGAAAAATAGTGGATTGGGATGCGGCCGAGCAATTGCTTCATTCGTTGATTCAGGCATTCCATCTGTCACCTTGTTGTTGTTATTGTTGATATCTAGTAAAAGTAAAGTACCATGATTCCTCTGGACTGCATCTGTGTTCCTGCAGGTGCTAGGAGTGCTCACCCTTATGAAGCTTAACTCTACTCCAAGGGAAGGAATTTTCTTGGGCAGCATTGCAAAGCATTTACAGGCGTGTAGACATCACACTCAGTGGCCATGCCTCATCCCCACCATATGTTACGTGATGTAAACTTCTACTGGATTACCAAAATATATTCTATCTTGATCATCATACTGAAATATTGAAGCAACACCATTCACAACATGCGTCAGAAATAAGACAAATGTTCACTCTTATTGAGTAATAGTCATAATTCTAAATATTCTTTCTGTAGCTTTTGACGCAGTACACCCATGCACATGATTGAGATTATTCATGTCCAAGGAATTCTAGGAACCATCCTCAAACTAATTACATAGCAGAGATAAAGTGCTCTCTATTCCATCTCCCCTTTTCTCTTCTATTGTGCTCAAAGTCAGAACTTGTGTACTTTATTGCTCAATTCTTGCTTTCTTACTTTTCAACATATACCTGAATCCATTGTCAGACATCCTATTACACTTTAGAATCAGCTCCTACAACTATGCCACTGACACATAATTCTAAGGCTTAAAAGCTCATCAGCCCTTGACATGCATTCAATTGGGAAATGACTACAGTCCTTTGAATTGTGGAACTCTGCTAGTCATGTCAAGCTTGTTAGCTTAAAAATAAATATTTATGAATGTGTCATCTGGATGAACTGTCCCACATTGACCATGTAGCCTTGGGAACTATGACCAGGAAACTTCCATATCTGCCTGAAGTGCGTAACTTAAGGATGAGCATGGGCATAAAACTATGCCATGCACCACAAGGATATTAAGTATCCAAAGAAGCTTCCATATTATGCCTTTTATGACTATTTCCATGATTAGGCTTCCCAGAAAAAGGGCCAATATTTCATCACATTAGTCTCCCCCAACAACCATTCACAGGATTCTAGATTTTAGAACCCCTTTTAAAACTGTGGAAGCTATAGATAAGTCAAAATGCATTCACCAACAGCTGCCCAACCTACTGATACAGATCACCATTACACCTACCCTCTAGGATCTACATTTGGGACCTGTGGCCAGGAGGATGACTTTAAAACAATATGCAAAGCTCAACAAGTAATTCAGAGGACTGGGCTTTTTTTTCACCAACAAAATAAATAAAGAAAATCCAAATATCGACGCCAGAATATCAATAGTGCTTACTTTTGTGGTTCAAATATTGTGACCACTAAAATATCGAAATAGGCCCTTAAAAGGTAAGTATATAGTTTTATTTCTAATAATATCAACCTTTAAAGCATTGTATACGCAGATACCATGGTGTTTATTTCTATTTTTGCACAGTATTCGGGTTGATTTTTTTATAAAGTTGTGTTATTAGCAATAATATTGAACATATTATAAAACACTTCACCTTAAACTTTATTGGGGGATTACTGGGATTCATTGGGTATAGTTTGATTGTAGTTATGTAACTGTTATATTTTGTATGTTGCTTGGGGTTGTGATGAATTATGTGTTCTGGAAGCTGGCTCTGTATGTACTATCTCAAAATGAGAGATAGTATGCACAGAGTCCAGGGGTTCCCCAAGAGGCTGGACAGAGGCAATAATAGATAATACTAATCCTCTATTTGTGGTAGTGTGGACGAGCAGTTAGGCTTATCAGAGGGTAGTGTTAAGCATTTGTTGTATGCAGGCAGGTAATAAATGATAACACACACTCAGGCCCTCATTAAGACATTGACGGTAACTGCTGCCTATCGCCAACGCAACGGTCACCAACCAACGCTGTGGCTACCAGCCGCCCACCCGCATTATGACCCTTGACAGAATTCCACCAGCCTTCACCAGAAGGCTGGCGGAATACGACCGACAGTCATGGCGGCGGACGGCGGTAAGGTGTCGCTGCTTTCAGCAGCGGCACATCAGCAAAACACTGCCTACCGTATCATGAGCAATGCTACGGCCTGGCGGTGTTTAGCTGGCAGACGATGCTGCTGACAACAGCATGCCGTCCTGTCTCCAGCCAGAGGAACCCCTGCACGCAGGTAAGTTGGGTGCTCCGACAGGAGAAGGGGATGTTGTGTGTGTGGGGGGTGTCTATTTTGCATGCATGTGGGTGTGAGTCGCGTTGAATGTGTGTGTGAATGCCTGAATGTGAGTGTACATGTATGTTGTGTGTTGTGAATGCATGTTGGTGTGTGTTGCAGTGTGTGGGCATGTATGTGTGCATGCGTTGGTGGATGTGGGTATGTGTGTGTATGTGTGTATGTGTGTGTGTGTGCGTGTGGGTATGGAAATGTGCGGGGGGCAGGAGAGGGATTGGGAGGGTGGGGGAGAACTCTGTGAAGGGGGAGGGGTGCGGGAGAGACCCCTATCAGTGCCAGGGAAGATATTCTCTGGCACTGATAGTGCCTACCGCCATGGTTTTCGTGGCGGTACGCTTGCCATGAAAACCATGGTGGTAGGCGGGGTCATAATCCCGAGGGTGGGATTGTGACGGCCACCTGGCCGGAGACCGATGTCTCCAGCCCAGCGGTCGTTACCACCCTGGCGGACAGAGTGGTACATTGGTGGTTTGGCTTGAGCCAAACCACAATGTCATAATTTGGGAAAAGGAACCGCCAGGCTGTTGGCAGTACCTTTCCCCAAATTACCGCCGACTGCCAGGTTCGTAATGAGGGCCTCAATGATTTAACTCCAGGCCAATAGGTTTTTATATAGAAAAATATTCTTTTCTTATTTTATTTCAGAACCACAAGATTCAAATTGCAGGTAAGTACATTAAATGTAAGGTGCTTTGCATAGTTTAAGACAGGACTTAAAACAGTAATGTACACAGTTTGGCATAAAATGGAAATAAGCTGGACACTGCAAAATTCAACAGTTCCTGGGGGTGGTAAGTACAGGTTAGTTTTTGAGGTAAGCAAAGCACTTACAAGTTCAGTCTCTGGAGCATAGGCAGCCCACCATTGGGGGTTCAAGTCAACCCCAAACACCCAGCACCAGCAACACAAGGCCGGTCAGGTGCGGCGGTCAAAGAGGGGCCCAAATAACATAGGCGCCTATCGAGACTAAGGGTGCTCCGGTTTTAGTCTGCTAGCAGGTAAGAACCTGCATCCTCAGGGAGCAGACCAGGGGGGTTTTGTAGAGCACCTGGGGGGGGTCCAAAGCAGGCACACAATATACACCCTCAGCAGCACAGGGGCTGCCGGGTGCAGTGTGCAAACAAGGCATCGGGTTTTGTATAGAAATCAATGGAGGGACCCGGGGGTCACTGTGACGATGCAGGCAGGGCACAGGGAGGCTTCTCGGGCCGGCCACCAATTGGGCAAGGATGAGGGCCACCTGCTGGTCACTGTTGCACCAGTAGTTGGTTCTTTACGGGTCTGAGGGCTGCGGGGGTTGTGCTTCTTCCAGGCACTGGGTTTCTTTGTTACCGCGCAGTCGCGGTCAGTGGGGTCCTCTGGATTCCCTCTCCAGGCGTCGTCGTGGGGGTGCAGGGAGGTTAGCTCAAGGTGGACACGTCATCGTAGTTGCCTGGGGATCCTCTCTGCGGCGTTGGTTTCTGTGGACATGGGCCAGGGGTGTTGGGTGCAGAGTGGTGGGGACTGACGCATCTGGAGTGAGGTGTGAGTCCCTTTAAAGATGGCTTCTTGTTGCTTTAGACAGGGCTGCTGTCCATGGGAGTTTCTTGGTCCTTTGGAGTTGCAGGGCAGTCCTCTGAGTCAGCAGAGGTCGCTGGGCCCACAGGATGAATCCCTGGTGCAGGTTCTTTGAATCAGGAGACAGGCCAGTAGGGCTGGGGCCGAAGCAGTTGTCGTATTCCTTCTTCTCTGCAGGGTTTTCAGGTCAGCAGTCCTTCTTCTTGTTAGGTCATCAGGAATCTGATTTCCTGGGTTCAGGGTCACCCTAAATATTAGATTACGGGTGTGTTTAGGGTTGGAGTGGCTACACCCTCCTTGTGCCTCCTCCCTTTGGGGAGGGGGGCACATCCCTAATTATATTGAGCAAAATCTTCCAAAGCAAGATGGAGGATTTTCTAAGGAGGGGGTCGCATCAGCTCTGGTCACCTTATGGGTGGACCTGGCTGAGGGGGTGACTCCTCCTTGTTTTTCTCATTATCTCCTCTGGACTTGCAGCCAAAAGTGGGGACTGTGTCCAGGGGCGGGCATCTCCACTAGCTGGAGTGCCCTGGGACATTGCAACACCAGGCTTGAGCCTTTGAGGCTCACCGCCAGGTGTTACATTTCCTGCAGGGTGAGCTATGAAGCACCTCAACCCAGGACAGGCATTGTTCCTGGTCACAGAGTACACAAAGGCACTTACTGCATGTGGCCAGAAAGTCGCCTGGAAGTGGCAGGCTGGCAGAGAACAGTCAGCTTAGCACTAGCAGTTGGGCTGGCATGCAGAGGGCATCTCTAAGATGCAATCTGTATGCATTTCTCAAAAAATCTCACACTGGCATCAGTGTGGATTTGTTTTGCTTAGAAGTTTGATACCAAACTTCCCAGTATTCAGTGTAGCAATTATGGAACTGTGGAGTTCGGGTTTGACAAACGCCCAGACCATATACTCTTTATGGCTACCTTGCACTTACAATGTCTAAGAATTGTCTCAGACACAGCAGGGGCATAGTGCTCATGCAGCATTGCCCTCACCTGTGGTGTAGTGCACCCTGCCTTAGGGCTGTAAGTCCTGCTAGAGGGGTGACTTACCTAAGCCACAGGCAGTGGGTTGTGGCCATGGCACTCTGAGGGGAGTGCAATGTCGACTTTTTAATATATTTTTTTATCAGTTTTCAACAGCACATTTACAATAGCCAATGGTAATGATGCCAGTCATAATAAAACAAATAAAAGGCTCTTCAATGTGATAGGAGCGATAACATCATATATCAGCAGGTAATTTGACGTCACAATCAAACAAGGCCGCCTCATGTATACTCAGTGTGGTGCCATAACAATACTATATCAGAAATATAGTGAGCGCTTTACTGAGTAGCCTCCACTATATATCACAGTCCCCTATTTTCAACCCTAGTGCCCAGTGTAGTCAGACAGCGTCCCTTGCTGTATGGCCCTTGTAGAGGGAATACAGGGAAAGGGAACATAACTTAGCATGGGAAAAAAAACTTTTTAACTATAAAACGTGCCTGGTGTGTGCGGTTCAAGGCAGAGGGTATCCTCAGCGAGTCCCTCGGCCAGGGTTCAACTTCCAGTGGGTAGTCATCAGGGTCATACTCAGAGCCAGGGGGTGGAAGGAGCAAGCAGTCCAGGGCCAGTACTCCTAGAGCAATGTTCAAAGTGTCCCACCATTGCGCCTGTTGGGTGTCGAGCCAACCTGTCCCCTCAAAGATCTCAAAGGTTTGATAAGGAGGAAATTAGGGGAATGTAGTGTCTCTGCGCGGGGAGGGGTAGGGACAAGAAGAGTTCTGAGACTATATCAAGCATATAGTTCTGTCATATATTGATTGCTTGCATAATTGGAGTGCTCATTACTGGCTGAGGTGATCCTAATGGGCTGGTGCTGTCTGTCTCCTGTGGGGTAAATTTATCCACCGGTTTCATCAGGTAGGTGTCCCATATTGTCGCGAACCATCCCCACCCCACACATGTTGATCTTGGTCTAATGCACTAGCTTCTGCTGTAGCCTAACAGGACACTGCGTGCAGCCAGTCCTTTACATCAGGAGGTCGGGGTGCCTTCCAGGACATAGCGATAAGATGTCTGAATAATACGAGGGCAAGTTTTAAATAGTGTTCAGTCTGTTTGTTCTTCTTGGCTATCCCCAGTAGACAGAGGAGTGGGTCCAGTGGGAGGGGTCCAGTGGGAGGCATATATCTAGAATGTCCGATACATGTTGTATAATGTGAGTCCATGTGCTGCGCAACACCGGGCACTCCAATGTCATATGTTAGAAAGTGGCATTGTCATGGCCACACCGCGGACACAACAGGGAAGCTCCTTGAAATATATCGTGAAGACGATGTGGTGTCAGGTACGTTTGATGGACATAGTTAAAGTGCAAGTATTGCAAACTGGCATTTCATGACACATATCGCACATGTTCTAACTCCATTCTCCATTGCAGTTCGGTTAAGTCAATGCCCAAACAGTTCTCCCACTGAGCCTTGCTACGGGGATGCAACACGCCCTGCGTCCCCCTAAACAGTGCGTATAAGTTAGAGACCGCCCTCTTCTCTAATCCTCGTGTTAGTATATAATATAGTCCATGGTGTGTTGCGGGTTCCAGGCGCCCAACTGCCAGACTTTCCTTATTACTACCTGCAGTGCCGCGTGGGCATGAAACGATCCTGCATCCAGACCAGAATTCTTGCGGATGTTCGTAAAGGAACACAGTCGCCCTTCCTCATAGAGGTCTCCTATATATAGAAGTCCACCCTCCATCCATGTATTAAAGTCATACATCTGAGTAAGCTCTCGAATTCTAGGTATATCCAATATCGGGAGTTGAGGTGAGTAAGGGAGCGATAGCATTCGTGAGTGAACTCGGGTCCAGGCTGACTTTGATGCATGCAGCAGTAGCCCTGAGTCCACACCGCACCTGTCGGCTGCGAGGAGCTATCTGAGTAACCCCCTCCCCCTACAACGTTCCGCACCATATCTCCCTCTATTCTCTGATCTCCTGTCACCCAGAACATCATCCATTGCAGTTGGGCTGCTGCATAGTATCGTTCAATATCTGGTACCGCCATGCCACTCTCAAGCAGAGGGTATTGGAGTGCATCCAGGGACATTCTCTTGCGTCCGGATCCCCATATAAGTGCTATCATCAAACTGCATATAGCCTTAAAGAAGGCCGTTCCAGGCGGAACTGGTAATGCCATAAACAGGTAAAGCAATCTAAGGAGAATCAATATTTTGGCAATGGCTGCTCTACCCAAAGAGGAGAGGGACAGGAGCGTCCAGAAGGACAAAGATTGTCGGAAGGAGGCTAGTGCCCTACTGTAGTTACCCTCCACCATATCTATCTCTCAGTGATATCCATTGATTCCTAACTGTCAGGAATAACACCATGCATGGTCCAGGTCCCCCCCGAAACTCCTCTGCGCGGCTCTGCGGCACTTTCTGCGCACCACTTGTCATCCCCTCTTGCTCCAAAGGTGGCCATCAGCGTCATCTGCCCTGTGGCAAAGCTCATAGAGCTGCAGGTTCAGGACATTGGTGGACAAGATGCACTTATCAGTGCTATTCCATGAAGGGACTACAATTCCCATGTTTTTAGAGGAAGCAGCCATCTTGGGGTGTGGCAGGCCTATAAAGCCCAGCCACACCCAAGCACGTTGCTCACTATTTTGGAGACTCCGATGCAGTCACAGCTTGTGGGGGATTCTCTGAAGGAGAGCAGAGTTCCTGCATGGCAGAGTGGCATCCGATCGAAGTATCCTTGTTTCCATGGTGAATTAAAAAATGAGTAGGTCGTACTTGTAGCGGTAAGGCCTTGATGACTTCAATTTTGGAGGAAGTCATTACTTCCAGAAGTAAAGCGACCCTTAGCACAACGAGCAAAGCGTTTCCAGTGTCCAGGTTACAGCGGCCTAGGCGCGATGATCAGGCGCTTTAGTCCCCATATGTAAAGCGCTCTTGGCACGATAATTCAGGCGCTTCAGTCCACACATGTAAAGCGCTCTTGGCATGATAATTCAGGTGCTTCAGTCCACATATGTAAAGCGCTCTTGGCACGACAAATCAAAGCGCTCCAGTCCACAGATGTAAAGTGCTCTTGGCACGACAATTCAGGCGCTTCAGTCCACAGATGTAAAGCGCTCTTGGCACGGCAGTTCAGGCGCTTCAGTCCACAGGTGTAAAGCGCTCTTGGCACCACAATTCAGGCGCTTCAGTCCACAGATGTAAAGTGCTCTTTGCCCGGCAATTCAAGCGCTTCAGTCCATAGGTGTAAAACGCTCTTGGCACAGCAATTCAAGCGCTTCAGTTCATAGATGAAAAGCGTTCTTGGTACGGCAATCAAAGCGCTTCAATCCACAGGAGTAAAAGGTTCTTGGTACAACAATCAAAGTAATTCAGGTCACATAAGTAAAGTGCTTCAAGTTCAATGAGTGAAAACTTTTTGGCCTTTATAGTTGTGAATGTGAAAGTAAGCAAATCATAGTTTTCATTGTTTTTTGGAAAGCATAATATGTGAAAAACATATTTAATTCTTTGATATTTTCTAGGTCATGATCAAAGGTTTATGTTATAAATGCATAGATGCTACAGGATTGATATTCTGAGTATAATCATAATCCAAAGCTCTTGCCATCTCCTGATTCTGAGGGAGTAGTTTATTCTTGTTCAATGATGATCATAGTCTACAGCTCTTGCCATCTCTTGGTTCTGAGGTCGTAGTTTATTCTTGTTCCATGATTCAAAGAAGGGGCTTTGCCCTCATTTCAAAAGGGGTCTCCATCAAATATCGGAGATGCATTTGAGTCAAGAGTCTATTGATGAGTTATATTTCTATGAATGAGTAAATGCATATTTATTCTAACCTTTTCTTTTCAGATCTCTCTCCCTGCTGTTCCCTACCTAATTCCCTCCCCCGCAACTGGCTTCATCAGAACTCTGTGCTGTAATAGCTTTCTGAGATGGTGACGCCGGAAGGTGGGCCTTTTGTTCAGTAACGTGCAGATCCCCAGGAAAGGACATGGTGACACTAAATAACAAAAAGTCTCCGTGGCCCATGCAAGTCGCTTAGCAACTGCCGGTGGTCTGGCAGGCCACCAGCCCCACGTAAGGGGAACACACATGACTTGCCCGAGTTTACCTTAAGGCCTGCTATCTCGCTAAATTGATCCAACAGGGCGAACAACCCTGGGAGGGCACCATCCGCCTCACACAGATAAATTAAGATGTCATCAGTGTACAAAGTTGCAACATGCCACCGTCTGTCCAGTCAGAGTCCCCACTCTACCTCTTTCATCTGCAAGCGCACCGTTAGCGGCGCCATCATGAGTGCAAAAAGCACAGAGGAAAGCGAACAGCCCTGGCGCATCCCCCTTTGGATGGGCAAAGAGCAAGATACCTGGTTGCCAGTGCGGACTCTCACCTTAGGGGCGGTACAGAGTAACTGTATCCACCATATGAACTGAGGTCCCAGCCCAAATCGTTCCAGCACCTTTAGTATGTAGGCCCATCCAAGCGTATTGAATGCCTTTTTGAAATCCAGGGACACAGCTACTGGTTGTCCCGTACCCCTGGAAACCTCATCTATGATGTGGCACAGCCGTCTAGTATTGTAGTATGCTTCGCTAGGGTCTTACTTAGTATCTTATAATCAATGTTAAGCATAAACAAGGGTCATTATGAGCTCACGTCTAGCGGGCCTTTACAGGGCTTGGGTAGTAGCATAATAAGTGCCTCGCACAGTGAAGGTGGGAGTTCACCTCTTTTGTATGACACCCTGTACATGTCCAGTAACTGAGGCGCAAGAGGGTCCCTATAGGCAGCATAAAATTCGACTGGGAGTCGGTCTAAACCAGGGGTCTTCCCTCTAGCCATTGATTGAATCGCTGGTCGCACTTCGTCCAACTGTATTGGTTGTTCTAAGTCCTGCTGCGTCAGTGTGGGCAAGGCAAGACTTTGCAGGCTAGTGTGGTTGTGAAGGGTAGCAGGGCAGATGGTGCTGCATACAATGTTTCATAATATTGTGTAAAGGTGTCACTGATTGCCTCTTGGGTATTTACCACCTCCCCCTTGTCATCCCGAATCTCCCACAACAGTCCGGGGCACTTCTGACCACAGCAATCAGGACAATGTTTGTCCTGGCTTATCACCATCTGTGTGCTGTTGGGTCAAATATACCTTATAATCTACTCTACCAAGCCTACACAGTTTTTCTCGGTATTGGCACCGTTCGCCTAGCAACCGCAGGCGTGCCAAGGGGACACATATAGCCTTTTTTTCCAGCCAACGTATATCATGTTCAACATTCACTCTACTACTCGTGAGGGTAGATTTTACCCCCAGGAGGTGGCCATACATTGGCCGTGCAAGACCACTTTCATTGCATTCAATTCTACTCTGGGGTCACCTACAGATCCGGAGTTTTGCTGAAAGTACTCCTTGATAGTGGTGCCTATCGTGTTTTATATGCCACATCCTGCAGAGCCTCCGCCCGCAGCCTCCACAATGGAATTGGTGGCTTGGAAGTACCCCATTTAAGAGTAACCCTAAGGGGGTTATGGTCAGATAAAGTTCTGCCCAGGTATTCAGAGCCACAGATAGAGGGCCAGAGAAGTGAGTCACAGAAAATATAATCAAGTCTTGTGCGTATTTGGTATCCCGGCGCGTAATAAGAGTATTCCCTAGTCTCTGGATGGTGTAATCGCCAGATATCATGTTAGTGCACTGAATGAGACCATTGCTGGAAACTTTTAGTAGCTTGTAAGCCAGGGGTGTTCGGTAGGGGAGGGGCAGAGAGATCGAGTGCAGTGTTTTGTACACAATTAAAGTCTCCCCCCCAGATACTAGTAGCCCACTAGTTTTGCAATAAAGCCGGCGTCAGTTTGTTTCGAAATTTCCCTTGTGCAGTGTTGGGGCAATATATCGATGGAAGCATAATGGAGCGGTCATTTAATTGGCCCTCTAATAGAATGTATCTCCCTTCCCGATCTATGTGTGCCCTAGTTTTAATGAAAAGGCTTTTCCGGCGCTACCCAAATTAACATGTCTCTGGCGTATGCTGAATGTACAGTACCATACTTTTGGCCCCTCCAGTGACGGCTAAGCTTAAGTAATTCCCCTTGTGTCAAATGTGTCTCTTGCAGACAGGCACAATGTATCCATCGCTACCTAAGGTAGGAATACACCCTATATCGCGGATTACTCATACCCCGAATATTCCAAGTTAACACAACATATTCTACAGCCATTAGGTCTACAGACAATGTGCAACTCCACATCTGCTCCCTCCCGCCAGCCCCCACAGGTCCCCCACCAAATCCGCACCCTCCCCCGCCCATCAGGAACTTAAAAACAATAAAAACAAGAGAAACAACTCCCCGAACTCGGGCCTGATCCACAACAAGTATCATACCAAACATCCCCAAACATTCAAACAGTGTGTTAAGAGCTGTAATATACATGCGTCCCTTTGGTGAAGGCACTAGGCCTTTTGTTCCCTTTCTTCATGGGGGGGAGTGAAGGAAGCTGTATATGAAGCGCATGTCCGCTTTGTAGGTCCCGGGGACTCAGAACATGGTCAAGTCCGGGACTCGATGAAGCAGCAAACCTGAGGGATCTAAGGCCTTGGTCTGTGGGAACCATCTTCCTGCATTAGATTTGTTGGCTCATGAGGACAAGAATAGAGTGGCATCATTATCAGAGGTCATCTGCCATGCGTGGGGTTAATGTCGGGCCCTCCCCTTCAAGCAAATTACGGGAGGGCGATGTGGTTCCTATATCCGTGTCAGATAGAACCGGAGGAGTGTCCGCCAATGCAAAAAGGGGGTTACTGGACAGCTGTGATGCTTCTTGTATTGCCCCCTCTCACTCCCTGGCTGCCTGGGCTTGGGAGGGCATTGTCCTGCTAGATTTACATTTGCGCTCTTGGCCTCGTGGGGTTAGCCAGGTGGCATCCTCTCGGGACTCCTGCGAGGGGTGCATTAGTCCTTTGGCGTGCAATAAGGTCCACACGTCCTCCGGAGAGTTGAAGACTCATGTCACTTCGCCATCAATCACCCGAAGTTTTGCAGGGAATAACAGTGCGTATTTGGAATTCAGTTCTCTCAAGCGTTGTTTCACTTTAACGAAGGAGTTACGCTGTTTCTGCACCACAGAGGTGAAGTCCGGATAAGCTGAGATCTCTGCATTTTCCTGATGCCACAGACCATTGGAGCAGGAAGAGTTGCAAGACTAAATCACGGTCTCTGAAATTCAGGATACGAGCCACTGTAGGTCGTGGAGGTGCACCCAGGCGAGGGGGCTTTGCAGGGCACTCTGTGGGCTCTTTCAATCAAGAAGAACTTTGAGGGGCTGCCCCAAGAATGGTGTCAATCAGCCATTGTTTTACAAAAAGTTCCACATTGGGACCTTCCGTTTGCTCAGGGAATCCCACCAGTCTTATGTTGTTGCGGCAGGACCTCCCCTCTGTGTCCTCCGCCCGCCTGTGTAGAGCAGACATCTCCAGCTTCACCTGCGTTATCTGGGTCTGGAGATCCTGCATCGTAGGGCGTAGGGTGGCAAGTGAGGACTCTGCTCCTTCCACTCGTTCCGCCAAGTTATGATGATCCACCCTAAGCAGATTAACCTCCACTGCTATTGCATCGATCCTAGCTTCCAGTGAAGTTTTCGTTTCCAGGATGGCCTGGAGGACTCTATCAAATTGAGCCGAGTGTGATTTGAGCATTGTTTCTAAGTATGTAAGAGTCTCCAGCGCACCTCCGTCTCTCAGGGGTTGGTCTGTGTCATGACCAATGTTTTTGGAGCCTCTAACCTTACCCATCATTGCAGTGCAGTGAGGGCGAGGGCTGTCTGCCACCATGAGGGGCGCTATGTCTCACCAGAGTTCAATACATTCCCACAGTATTACCAGGTAGTTGGTCTAGACGGGGGCGGGCAGGAGAACAGATAATGCTGTAGGAGGTCTTGTGATGGGCATAGCACTACTGTCTTGTCCTGACCTCAGACCGCTGATGCAGCTCACGTATCCTTCACAGGTTGAGGTCCAATGTGCTGAGTCCCCCCTGTATTAGGGGTAGTACTTATGGAGGTGCAACTCAAATTTCCAGGCAGGTAGGAGGTCAGTCAAAGGATCCCTCTGCTCAGCACCAGCTGGGGGGCAATTGCTGAGAAATGCCCACCAGCTGTGGTCACCTCCGGTCCCTGGTATCGCAGAGCCCTATGACCATCTGCATGCGGGGGCCTCGTCCAACTCACCGGATGTTGCTGCGAGGCCCCCGGTTACCACCACAAGGTGCCCTAGAGTTCTCCACTGCAACACTTCGCAGCTGCCACATATCCGTCCTGGCAGGCGCCACCCCTCCAGCTCACAGCACCATAAATCAAAAGAAAAAGCAACCTGTGGTAATTTACAGCACAATCGCGGCCTCTCCGCTGCCGCTCGGCTCCGCGCTGGTGGAACACCAATAGTGCCTGCCATCAGATGAGGGTCCGGCAGCAGCCCGACGGTCGCTATCCAATACGGCGGCCCCCTTCTCTGGCCCAGGTCGCCATCAGGAAGGCCCATGACTGTGCGTCCTCTAGGCCTCAAGGCCTTGGGGTCCGCGTTGCCTCTGTCGCGCCGAGTGCGATCATCTCTCTCAGGGGCTCAGATGCCTCTCCAGGGGTTGCGCGCAAAGTACAGCATGTCCTGGTTTGCATCTGATGTGATGGCAGGATAAAGTCCACGGGGCCTTCCTGGAGCTCCAATTAAAGTTTCCGCATCGGCCGCCATCTTAACTCTGCCCCCGAGTGCCATGTCGACTTAGTCTTTTTCTCCCCACCAGCACACAAAAGCTGCAAGACAGTGTGCATGTGCTGAGTGAGGGGTCCCCATGGTGGCATGATACAGGCTGCAGCCCTTATGGACCTTCCCTGGCGCCAGGGCCCTTGGTGCCAGGGGTACCTTTTACAAGGGACTTATCTGTGTACCAGGGCTGTGCCAATTGTGGAGACAAAGGTACAGTTTTAGGGAAAGAACAACTGGTGCTGGGGTCTGGTTAGTAGGGCCCCAGCACACTTTCAATCAAAAGCTGGCATCAACAAAAGGCAAAAGGTTAGGGAGTAACCATGCCAACAGTGGCGTTTCCCTACAATGTGATTTCATTATTTATTATGTTAGGGTTGTTTATGTGGTTGTGAGATTTATCGGGAATATGATCAGTAATCACAAGAGTAGATTAGTCAGTGAGATTCGGGAAAAGCAGGGCAAGTACAGATTTCCATTATGTAGGTGAAAAACAGTGCTACCGAGTGTTTTTTAGAATTAGGAAGCATTTATTCCATCACCTTAATGTATTTGATTGTCAGTAGTATACCTAGAAACCTGTGACTATTGCAAAAAGAACAAGTGATGGTCGGAATGCTGAACAATGTCAAACATTCACCCCCAGTAAGGAGATTTGGGCTTAATCCATCGGGTACAGTCCAGTCCAAAGAGCCAAGGCCAGGTCCTGCATAACTTTGGTGCTGTTCAACCAATACTCACAAAATTTGCAAAACTAGTATACCAGTTAGTTCAGTTGCTGTCTGGAAAGTTTGGGGTAATTCATCAAGAAGGGGCCAGAAGAAGGGTGGTGTCCCAAAATACTTTTCCCCAGGCATTGTCTATGGGATTTTGCAGTTGTTAGACATGAATATAGCCCGAACCACTGAACAGAAATGCACTAAATTTGACAGAAAGCTAGTTCTTGATCGAGAAAGAGCCCTTTGTGTTAGTTGGTGTATATCAGTTCAGAAGTTTCAGAATTTTTAAAGAGAAACCATACAGCTATCGAGGGACATGGATCTGAGCAAAAAGCAAGGTCCTGATTAGCTGGCTACAACGTGAAAGGAAAGTTGCATCCACAATTTAGCTTCTTGGCTGGGACCTCAGGGAAAAAACATAAATAGAAACTCACATGAAGGGTCAGGATAAAGGTATCCTGAAGCCGTAGAATGCATGGAGAGGACTCTAAGGGACCCTTCATGAACAAAGAATTGCCCATTTTGTTTTCTAATGTGCCTGTAATGTTTTTTTTTTCAGTGAATATGTATATTTATCAATAGATATGTTCACTGAAAAAACTAAAGGTTACAGGGATGTTATACTTAGGAAATAGAATTAAAAAGAACAAAGTTACAGGGACGTTGTAGTTAGGCTCACATTTTAAACATAGAAAATCATAGAAATTCAGCAGTTAAAGTTAGAGTTAAATCAAGTAACCATAACTCGTGTCCTAAGGTAACTATAACCTGCGCTCTTGGTACGCACAGTTTTTTTATTAATAATTTTACATCAAAAGTTCCAGTGATATTATCAATAATGTTATAAATGCTGTAGTATCTGGGGTAATTAGTGGTGAATGGCGCAAGTTGTATTTACCTAACGGCAATCCCCTGTAACCACCCAACCCCTCACCACTTACAATGAGAAACGTTCTGACAACTAAAAATAAAAAAAATATTTGACAAGTAAAAAGAGAGAGAACATCTTTTTGTATGTACCTTAAAGTTTTGAAGTTAATAAGAATTAAATGCTGAGAAATTACATCTGACATACCTACTGGAACACTCAACCTTCTGTATGAGAGTTTGAGACCTTAACTACTAGGCCACAGACAAATCCTTACTGTGCAATTTCCAGACATCTCTATGACAATCAAGCCTAAGACGGTGCTGAGGAAAAAGACGTAAATGTTCCATCTCTAGGACTATTTAACATTCAAAACACGAGTAAATAAACAGACACGCTGCCATGAGATACCAGGACTTAAACCTTCAACCTACTGAGTGACTGTCCAAGACCTTTACCAGTAGGCCTGATGGGGGCTCTGTTCTGAGTTGTTACTCTGAAGAACAAGGAAAACTCAAAGATAATTAGGGATTTGGGGTAATAATGCTATAAATAGGGTTGGGAGGAGTTTGTCCTACTCCGCTCTCCGCTTAGATCATGGAGTTCTGATAAATTCTAAGGAGCGGACTTTTTCCTCACTCACGCTCTCCAACGTCAAGTTTGTGAGCACAAGCAAGGAAAATCTTACCCCAGACCACCTCCTAACAGGAATTCTTAACGCAGGCAGTCGCAGATAGTCGATACCGCTCGCATTGAAAAACCTTCCGTTCACATTGAGGAAATTGCCACTCGAGTACAAAAACTACTTGAGCAAGAGAAAAAAAGCAGCGCATGTGCCTGTGGATCTTGGGCTGCACATGGTGCCATTCGTGCTTATTTTACAGCAAGGGACAAACATCCGGCGCTACAAATCAGCACAATGGTACAACCTAACACACTCTGCCTCTTCGCAGAGGGTGAAGGGTAGAGTTTTTTGGTCACTTTGCAGAGTTCCACTAATTCCATCCAGGCCTAGCTATAATGATCAAGGGTCCCTTAGCAAGACCTCAATAATAACTAATACACCGGGGATACAAGAATAGCCCAGGGAGCATTAAATTAACACCCTTAAAACATTTCTCATTTTTTAATGTAAGGGTAATACCCTTACAGGGGTGCACATATACAGGTACAGAACATTTTTCAGGCAAACAAAGAGTGACAAGAATATCAGATAAATATAGGTACAGTTTTCTTAAGAACACTACTGCACCTCCTATCCAATTTTATATATACATTAGGTGTATGGAAAGACCATTTCAAAAACAATTTCTCTCTCTCTCTCTCTCATTCCCATTATGGGATGGAAGAGAGAGAGAGTATGACAGGACTTAGGATCGGGGCTTGAAGGCTCCAGCAGTCCTAGCTGGCTTCCAGTGTCCTGTGGGAGCCGGCATTGCTTCCCACAATCAGGCAATAAATTCATTTATTTGTCTGAAACATTGTTTGCATGCAGTGAAAGAGATGAAAACTCTGCTTTCAGCAAGCTGCTTGATAGCTCCCAATTGGTGAAAGCAGAGTTATGTTTTCTTTTGCTTGGCGGGGGCTGTCGACTCCTGCCAAGCAAATGCAAACAGCTATCTTCCGAGAGTGGGTACCGTGGGAAGTAGCAGGAGCTGGCCGTGGTGGGAGGTGGTCCACAGGGCCATCTGTGCCTCCTCAAGGGAGGACAGGTGGCCCCGTCCATCATTTTAATTTAGCTGTGGGGAGGTGGTGGGTCAACAACATACCCCCATCTTCTTAACTCTGAACCCTGGCCCTGGGGGGATCTGCATGGGGAGCATGGGATCTGCAGGACCCCTCTTATATCTACTTAGCAGATTTTCCCTGGGAGGTGTTAGTCCCCAGGGCATGAGGGGGGCCATGTGGCTCTCTCTGTGGACTTTAAATGCATACCCCTGGGGAGATAATAGTCCCCAGGGCCTGTAGGGGTCCAGAGGACCCCCCTTATACTTATTTTGTTGTTTGCCCCAAGGAGGTGGTGGTCCACGTGGCTGGTGACCTTTACAGGACCCCCCTTATATTTAATTGGAAGTTTGCCCCGGGGAGGTGGTGGTCCCTGGGTGCATCCGAAGGACCCCCCCTCTTATATTTATTTAGAAGTTTGTCCTGGGGAGGTGGTGGTCCTCAGGACGTGGGGGCTGCGCGGCTCCCTGCATACTTTACATTCAAAGCCCCATAGAGGTGGCAATCCCCGGGGCTTTATTAAGCCCTGGGAGAGGGACCCATGTGACCCCTCCTTAAAATATTATGGCCCTAGGACCTGGCTCACCTGGGGTACAAAAAATAAAAGCAAGTGCCAAAGACACCTTTTTTTCTCAGCCACCGCTTGACGGATCATCCCAAAACTTTCCATGCACAACAGGACCATAGAGGGCATTTTTGGGGGACAATTTTGTGAAAATTCGTCAAACAGTGCCAAAGATATAGGCAAGTCAAAAGACACTTTTTCTATGGAAGCTAGATCCTAAATATAACCACTAGTAGGTAAGTTCTCTGACCTTGTTGTCAGGACAGGACGCTCCCCCCGCCGAGCAGCTCACCCTGCAGGTGCTCTGTCCCTGACTGCCGCTGCTGCCCGTGTTCGAGGCCCTCCTCCACCCGCAGGCCCCCGCCTGCGCCTCATCCCTGGTGGCCCAGTGGTGGGCAGTAAGGTTTGCTTCTGTCGTGTTTGTATTCACTTCGTTTGTCTCTTCGTTTTTGTCTCTGTTGCGCAGTTGTCTCTGTTGTGCCCACTGTATTCACTAGTATCTGTATTCTGTATCTGTATCTGTATTGCCTAGTAGTCACTTTATTGTTTTTGTCCTCTCTGTGTGCTTTATCTCGCTCTCTCCCCTTGTGCGTCTCCCTCCTCCTCTGACCCCCCCACCCCCAATCCAGCACCATCCGCCCGCTTCCCTGACTTTTTTCCCCTACTCTACACCCCCTGCCCTCCCACCTCCCCCTCCCCTCTAGCTACCTAGCGTTATTTCCAACCCCCCTCCCCACTCGCCGCTCCCTCAACCGTTTTCCCGCCGCTTGGGCCCCGCCCCCCTCCCGCCCCCAGCTCCTCCTCCCTCCCTCCACCCCCTCTTAATGCAGGTCGCTGCGCTTCGAGGGTGCATTCTCTGACCTTGTTGTCAGGACAGGACGTTCCCCCCGCCGCGCAGCGCACCCTGCAGGTGCTCTGTCCCTGACTGCCGCTGCTGCCCGTGTTCGAGGCCCTCCTCCACCCGCAGGCCCCCGCCTGCGCCTCATCCCTGGTGGCCCAGTGGTGGGCAGTAAGGTTTGCTTCTGTCGTGTTTGTATTCACTTCGTTTGTCTCTTCGTTTTTGTCTCTGTTGTGCAGTTGTCTCTGTTGTGCCCACTGTATTCACTAGTATCTGTATTCTGTATCTGTATTGCCTAGTAGTCACTTTATTGTTTTTGTCCTCTCTGTGCGCTTGATCTTGCTCTCTCCCCTTGCGCGTCTCCCTCCTCCTCTGACCCCCCACCCCCAATCCAGCGCCATCCGCCCGCTTCCCTGACTTTTTTCCCCCTACTCTACACCCCCTGCCCTCCCACCTCCCCCTCCCCTCTAGCTACCTAGCGTTATTTCCAACCCCCCCTCCCCACTCACCGCTCCCTCGCCTGTTTTCCCGCCGCTTTGGCCCCGCCCCCTCCCACCCCCAGCTCCTCCTCCCTCCCTCCACCCCCTCTTAATGCAGGTCGCTGCGCTTCGAGGGTGTGTTCTCTGACCTTGTTGTCAGGACAAGACGCTCCCCCGCCGCGCAGCGCACCCTGCAGGTGCTCTGTCCCTGACTGCCGCTGCTGCCCGTGTTCGAGGCCCTCCTCCACCCGCAGGCCCCCGCCTGCGCCTCATCCCTGGTGGCCCAGTGGTGGGCAGTAAGGTTTGCTTCTGTCGTGTTTGTATTCACTTAGTTTGTCTCTTCGTTTTTGTCTCTGTTGTGCTGTTGTCTCTGTTGTGCCCACTTTATTCACTAGTATCTGTATTCTGTATCTGTATCTGTATTGCCTAGTAGTCACTTTATTGTTTTTGTCCTCTCTGTGCGCTTGATCTCGCTCTCTCCCCTTGCGCGTCTCCCTCCTCCTCTGACCCCCCACCCCCAATCCAGCGCCATCCGCCCGCTTCCCTGACTTTTTTCCCCAACTCTACACCCCCTGCCCTCCCACCTCCCCCTCCCCTCTAGCTACCTAGTGTTATTTCCAACCCCCCATCCCCACTCGCCGCTCCCTCGCCCGTTTTCTCGCCGCTTCGGCCCCGCCCCCCTCCCGCCCCCAGCTCCTCCTCTCTCCCTCCACCCCCTCTTAATGCACCCGGACCGCACCCAGCGCCAGAACCCCTGGACCTCGCCCTCCGCTCCGCACTCCGCACTCCGCCCAAGCTCAGCTACGACGCCACCTCCCTCCACGCACTCAACAACGGCCGAAACCAAAACCAACACTGCTACCAAGCCGCCCCGAAGCACACCCACGGACCTTTCGCCTGCCGCAACTGCCACTTCTCCTGCGACCGAACCTCCAAGCCAACGACCACCAGACCGAACCTCCTCCGCTGCATACTCCTCAACACCCGCTCCGCACGCAAACACGCCGTAGAACTCTGGGACCTGCTCGACAGCACCGCCCCGGACGTAGCCTTCCTGACCGAGACATGGTGCAACGACTCATCCGCGCCAGACATCGCCATCGCCATCCCAGACGGATACAAGATCTCCTGCAGGGACCGCATCAACGGCTACGGAGGAGGACTCGCCATCGTCCACAAATCCTCCCTCAAGATCACCACCCACACCGACGACCACTTCAAAACCGCAGAGCTTCTACACTTCCGGATCCACACCGACCCCAACACCAGCCTCAGAGGAACGCTCGTCTACAGACCCCCCGGACCACGGGCCCAGTTCTGTGACTCCATCGCCGACCTCGCAAGCACCCATGCACTCGCCTCCACGGACTACATCCTCCTCGGGGACCTCAACTTTCACCTCGAGAACAACAACGACCACAACTCCACCCCGCTTATCAGCAACCTCACGAACCTCGGACCCAGACAACTCGTCACGTCACCAACCCACACCGCCGAACACACACTGGACGCCATCTTCTCCACCAGCGACCACCTTATCTTCAAAGACACCACCGATCCCTACTTGACCGACCATCACTGCATCCACTTCACCTACAACAAAAACACCGCACACCACCACAGCCGCCAACTCCCCCGCCGCAACTGGGGCAAAGTCACTGAAGAACAACTTCTCAGCACCCTCTCCCAGAACCCACCGAACAAGCCCACCGACCCAGACACCGCGGCCTGCAACTTCAGACAATGGATCATCGACTGCGCCAACATCCTCGCCCCACTGAAGAAACCCCCCAGCAACCTCGCCAGCAAGAAAGCCTCCTGGTTCACCGACGAACTCTTGGCCTCCAAATGCGCCTGCAGTAAACTGGAAAAGAAATGGCTCCAATAGCGCACACCGGACAACCACTTAACCCGCAAAGACGCCACCCGCAGACACCACCACCTCATCAGGACCACCAAGAGGTCCTCCTTCAAAAACCGGCTAGACAACAACGCACACGACAGCAAAGAGCTCTTCCGCATCGTACAGGAACTGTCCGCCCCCAGCGGCAACGTCAACGACATCCCGCCCTCTCAGGAACTTTTCGACTCCCTCGCCGCTTTTTTCCACAGCAAGATCGCCGACATCCACAGCAGTTTCAACACCCCCACCACTACCGTCACCACCGCGAACCCAAGCATCACCAACCCCATCACTGCCTGGTCCAACGTCGACGACGACGCAACACGCAAAATCATGAACACCATCCACTCCGGATCACCGAATGACCCCTGCCCCCACCACATCTTCAACAAAGCAGACTCTATCATCGCGCCCCAACTCCGCAAGATCATCAACGCCTCCTTCGAAACAGGCACCTTCCCGGAAAGCTGGAAGCACGCAGACATCAACGCCCTCCTCAAGAAACCCAAAGCTGATCCCAAGGACCTCAAGAACTTCCGCCCAATCTCCCTCCTCCCCTACCCAGCAAAAGTCGCAGAAAAGATCGTCAACCTTCAACTGACACGCCACATCAAAGACAACAACGTCCTCGACCCCTCACAAACCGGATTTAGACGCAACCACAGCACCAAAACCGCCCTCATCGCCGCCACAGATGACATCAGACGCCAACTCGACCACGGCGAGACCTCCGCCCTCATCCTCCTAGACCTCTCAGCGGCCTTCGACACGGTCTGCCACCGTACCCTACTATCACGCCTCCAAGAAGCCTGCATCCAGGAAAAAGCCCTAGCCTGGACCTCATCCTTCCTCTCCGGCAGAACACAGACCGTCCGCCTCCCACCCTTCCGCTCAGAAGCCAACAACATCATCTGCGGCGTCCCCCAGGGCTCCTCCCTAAGCCCAACGCTGTTCAACATTTACATGGCACCCCTCGCACAAGTGGCCCGCCGTCACGACCTCAACATCATCACCTATGCCGATGACACCCAGCTCATCCTCTCCCTCACCAACGACCCCGCCACCGCCAAAGCCAACCTCCACGAAGGAATGAAAGCAGTCGCCGACTGGATGAGAAATAGCCGCCTGAAACTCAACACCGACAAGACAGAAATCCTCATCCTAGGGACATCCCCCTCTGCCTGGGACGACTCGTGGTGGCCCACCACCCTTGGAACGGCTCCGACGCCCACCGACCACGCCCGCAACTTAGGATTCATCCTCGACTCCGCACTCTCCATGGACAGACAAGTCAGCGCTGTCACCTCCTCCTGCTACAACACCCTCCGCACCCTCCGCAGGATCTACAAGTGGATCCTGACCGACACCAGGAAGACAGTGACCCACGGCCTCGTCAGCAGCAGATTGGACTACGGCAACGCACTCTATGCAGGAATCCCAGCAAAACACCTCCAACGACTCCAACGCATACAAAACACCTCAGCCCGACTCATCACCAACGCACCCCGCCACAGCCACATCACCCCTCACCTCAAAGAGCTCCACTGGCTTCCCGTCGACAAAAGGGTCACATTCAAGCTCCTCACCCACGCACACAAAGCACTCCACAACGCCGGCCCCACCTACCTCAATGACAGACTTAATTTCTACACACCGACCCGCCAACTGTGATCTGTGAGACTCGCCCTCGCCACTGTCCCCCGCATCCAATGAACCACCTCCGGCAGCAGATCCTTCTCCTACCTCGCCGCCAAGACCTGGAACGCGCTCCCTACCTACCGCCGACAGACTCAAGACCTACTCGCCTTCAGAAGACTCCTCAAGACATGGCTATTCGAGCAGTAGCAGTCTCCCGCCCCCCCCCCACCCTCTCCCTAGCGCCTAGGAACCCTAACAGGTAAGTAGCGCGCTCTATAAATGTCTGTGATTGATTGATTGATTGATAATATATACATATATAATATATATAGATAGATAGATAGATTATCTACTGGCAGTCATCAGTAGGTAGTTATAGTTAGGACTTGGGGCCTCATTATTAGGTTGGCGGCTGGCCCGTCAGCCCTGTAGAGGGGAGATAACTGAGGAGCTGGTAGTTTCCCCCAGCTCTATTACAAGGTTTCCACTAGTAAGCCCAGTGGAAACCATGCAGCAGCATTGGCCTCAGCTCCTCATGGAGACGAGGCCAATGCTATCATAAAGAGGGTGCTCCCAGAACCCTCAGAAAAAACACTGTCTGCTGTAGCAGACAGGGTGTATTCTGAGGGTTCTGGCAGTGGGGGACCTACACTGCCCATGTCGTGGGCATGGGCAGTACAGAGGCCCCCCTTTGGTCCCCAGCACTGGCCTTCTACCAGCCTTTTCATGGTGGGACCCATACTGCCACACATCTACTCAAATTCCCATAGAACCACTCACAGGCCCACTCACACAACCACTTACACACCCACACAACCACTCACCCACCCATTGATGTGCCCATACAGACATACACACCCACTCACAGACCCACAAACCACCCACACACCAAATGATAGGCAGGACCACGTAGACCTCACACACCCACTCAAACACCCATACAAACACTCACACATCCACTCACAGACTCACAAAATCACTCACACACCTATGCACAGACTCACACAGCCACACACACACACACACACACACACACTAACATACCCATTCGCACACTCACTCACAGACCCACAAAACCACTCACACACCTTGACAGCCACTCACACACCTACTTACACACCCACACAGCCACTCCCATACCCACTCACAGACCTACACACAAGTCACACATGCACTCACACACTCTCCAGACACACTCACTCACTTACACACCCACATACCCACTAACGCACCCAGCTTACAGGAATGTTATAGTTTAGAAATATCACTCAAAAACTGTAGAAAGTAACTGAAAAAATCAAAGGTTACAGGGACAGTATAATAAGGAAATATATATTTCTTTTAAAAAAAACTTAGAAATTCAATGAAAAGCAAAGGTTATATGATCATTATAGTTAGGTTCAGAATGCACTCACAAAACCATAGAAATTCAACAGGTATAGTGATCTCAAGTAATTATAACTTGTGCCCTATAGATGCTGTAACTTGTGCTCTTGACACAGACTGCTAATTACCCCAAATAGTACATCACTCATCTTCTAAGACATAATTGATAATATCACTGCAACATTTGCAGTGAAATTATTGATGAGAAAACTGTGTCTGGCAAGTGTGAATTATAGTTACCTATAGTTTCTTGAGATATCTATAACTTTAACTGCTGAATTTCTATGGCTTTGAGTGTGTAAAATTTGAACCTAACCATAATGTCCTTGTAACCTCTGGGTTTTTCAGTGAATACATATATATAAGTAACTATATGTACACTGGAAACAAAGGTCAAAGTAAAGTTATTTTTAGGTGTGACAAAAAACCCTTTTTTAACTTAGAAATTCACAGTAAAAAATCATGCTTAAAGTAATATTATAGTTAGGTGCATATGTCAGTGACAACAATAACATTTTGAACTCTAAAAATCACAGAAATTCACCAGTTTCTAGCAAGCGGAGCTAACTATAATTTGCTCCCCACCATGCACTGCTTATGACCCCAAATGTTACATCACTCATCACATGTTCTATGACATAATTTATGACATCACTGATGTCATCTCAAACAACATCTTTGAAGACATCACTGATAGCATTATCCAATGAGTATAATTTACATAGTGATGGGTACATGCCATATTACTTTCAGCCTATGTTCAGCTAATGGATGTAAGTTTTTAGAAAACTCATGTGCTTCTAATGCATCAAAGGTGTGTAGAAGTAGTGAACATGTTAATAATCTTTGTACAGAAAAGTAACTCTGTGTGCAGATGATAGTTAATGACTTGTGTCCGGTGTGTTTCACACAAGTTTTTTTGTTCTGCTGAAAAAGTTTCCAACAGGACAAAGATTCTACATAGTGGATACTAAGAATTGTAAGCAGCCTAGACTCTCTGTAAAGTTTTCACCACCGTATGCAGGCTGCAGGAAGTGTGATTGTTAGACTTGTCAACCTTAGGATGGTCTCCCCCAAACTGTTTGCCTCACATTTTTGCAAATTTATTTTTGGTGGCCTTAGGGCTCTGCACACTTTGCCCTTGCTGACCAGTGCTAAAGTGCATATGCTTCTCCCCTAAACATGGTACCATTGGTGTATCCCCAAATGGCATCTTTAATTTACCTATCCTATGTAAAGTGGTATACCATATACCAAGGTCTTGTAAATTAAATGCTATAGTGGGCCTTCTGCCACCCACACAAGTAGCTTTTTTAAACCTGTCTCAGGCCTGCCATTGCAGAGCCTGCGGGTGCATGTACACTGCCACTTTGACATGGCAATTAAAACCTCTTAAAAAGCCTTAAAATCCCCTTTTGTTACATGTCACCACTAGGATAGGCCCTAGGTAGCCCATAGGGAAGGGTGCTATGGAAGTAAAAGGCAGGCCATGTTCTTTTAAGTTTTATATGTCCTAGTAATAAACATTTCGCAAAGTCATTTTTAATTACTGTGAGGCCCACTCCTCTCGTAGACCAGCATTGGGAATTAATTAATATACTTTTAAGCTGTAATTCCTGATCAGAAAAACATAGCTACATCATGTTTCATATCATTGGAATGGTAATGATAAATGCTCTTTACTGGTAAAATTGGATGTAATATTATTGTTTTAGAAATGCCAATATTAGAAAGTGGGATTTTCTCTGTTCTTATTGCTCTATGTGCCTTGCAGTCTGTCTCCAATACATGTCTGAGGTAGGTGACAGCTACATTTTGTGCATTCACTCTAGACAGCCACAAACACAGGAAGGTTAGGTGTGTCTGTGCAATCACTTGCATTCATCTGCATTCTAATGGGCTTTCTTGGGCAGGAAGGGTGGAGGAGAGCTGACTCTTACACTTGAATAGGGAAGTCCCAGTCCTCACACAAATGACTAATGCTGTTATTCTGGAGCCAGGGCTAGTAAGAAAGGATTTCTGGGCACTTCTAAGACCCTTCTTTGAAGTCACCCCACTTCAAAGGCACAATTGAGTATAGGAACTGACCCTACTAAATCAGTACACTACTGGACCTGGCAAGCACTCTGCCTGGAGTAAGGACTGCTTTGCTGCAAGCAGTGCTATGCTGCTGGACTGCTTTCTGTGAAGGACTCCTCTCTGCCTTGATGAGTTACCCTGATGCCCACTGATCTCTGCCCAGATGAGGAAGGGTTAGACCCTCTCAACTGTCCTAGAGTGACTGCAAGTGTTGCTGGCTCACCCCCGTTCACCTGTAGTCTCAGAAATATAAAAGACAGCCTGCAACTCTGTTTTGGCTGCTGGAATCTACCATCTGCGACTCCTACCCTTGCATGTGGGGCCCCCGCCAATCCTGGGCATTACAGGTAGGCTCTACAGCTCTTGTGCCATGTTAGACCTGACAGCCTTAGGGTGGTCACCCCTAACTTTTTGCCTGCCACCTTCCACTTTTTGCATACTGTTTTTATTGGTTTTTAGACTCTGTGCACTTTACCACTGCTAACCAGTGCTAAAGTGCATATGCTCTCTCCCTTTAAACATGGTAACATTGGATCTTACCCAATTGGACTACTTAATTTACTTATAAGTCCCGGGTAGAGTGCACTATGTGTGCCCAGGGCCTGTAGATTAAATGCTACTAGAGGGCCTGCAGCACTGATTGTGCCACCCACCTAAGTAGCCCCTTAACCTTGTCTCAGGCCTGCCACTGCAAACCCTGTGTGTGCAGTTTCACTGCCAATTCGACTTGTCATTTAAAAGTACTTGCCAAGCCTAAAACTCCCCTTTTTCTACATATAAGAAACCCCTAAAGTATGCCCTAGGTAACCCATAAGCTGTGTAGGCAAAGGGCAGGACATGTACCTATGTAGTTTACATGTCCTGGTAGTGTAAAACTCCTAAATTCATTTTTACACTGCTGTGAGGCCTACTCCCTTCATAGGCTAATATTGGGGCTGCCCTCATACATTGTTTGAGTGGTAGCTGCTGATCTGAAAGGAGTAGGAAGGTCATATTTAGTATGGCCAGAATGGTGATAGAAAATCCTGCTGACTGGTGAAGTTGGATTTAATATTACTATTTTAGAAATGGCACTTTTTAGAAAGTGAGCATTTATCTGCACTTAAATCTTTTTGTGCCTTACAATCCACATCTGGCTGGGTTTAGTTGATAGCTTCTTGTGCATTCACTGAGACACATCCCAAACACAGGATACTCAGCCTCACTTGCATACATCTGCACTGTGAATTGGTCTTACTGGGCTGGGAGGGTGGAGGGCCTGCTCTCACACAAAGGACTTCCACACACCCTACTGGGACCCTGGCAGACAGGAATGAACCTGGTGCACTTCTAAGCCACTCTTTGAAGTCTCCCCCACTTCAAAGGCACATGTGGGTATATAAACAGGGCTTCTGCCCCTTTCAACTTAGACACTTCCTGGAGAAGAAGCTTGTAACCAGAACCTGCATCCTGCCAAGAAGAATTGCCTGGCTGCCCAAAGGACTCACCTGACTGCTTTCTGTGAAGGACTGCTGCCTTGCTGTTGCGCTGCTGCATTGCCTCTCTCTGGCTGAGGTGAAGAAGTGCTCTCCAAAGGCTTGGATAGAGCTTGCCTCCTGTTCCCTGAAGTCTCAGGAACAAAAAGACTTAGGCCCTCATTCTGACCTTGGCGGGCGGCGGAGGCCGCCCGCCAAAGTCCCGCCGTCAGGTTACCGTTCCGCGGTCGAAAGACCGCGGCGGTAATTCTGACTTTCCCGCTGGGCTGGCGGGCGGTCTCCTTCAGACCGCCAGCCAGCCCAGCGGGAAAGAGGCTTCCACGATGAAGCCGGCTCGGAATCGAGCCGGCGGAGTGGAAGCTGTGCGACGGGTGCAGTTGCACCCGTCGCGTATTTCACTGTCTGCGCAGCAGACAGTGAAATACATTTAGGGGACCTCTTACGGGGGCCCCTGCAATGCCCATGCCAGTGGCATGGGCACTGCAGGGGCCCCCAGGGGCCCCGCGACCCCCCCTACCGCCATCCGGATCTCGGCGGTCCGACCGCCGGGATCTGGATGGCGGTAGGGGGGGTCAGAATCCCCGCGGCGGTGCAGCAAGCTGCGCCGCCGCGGAGGATTCAATGGGGCCGCGGTACACTGGCGGGACCCCGCCAGTGGTGCCGGTCCGACCGCGGCTTTACCGCCGCGGTCGGAATCCCCATTGAAGCACCGCCGGCTTGTCGGCGGTGCTCCCGCGGTCCTCCGCCCTGGCGGTCAAAGACCGCCAGGGTCAGAATGAGGGCCTTAATTTCTTCAAGAAGGACTCCTTGTGCAGCGAAATTCACAGCCTGTCAGAAACGACATACAGCCTGCACCGCGGTGAAAGTTTCACTGCACGCCGAACAACACAGCCCGACTTCCCAACGAGATCGACGCAGCACCAGCATAGCAACCAGAAATTAGTTGCACAGCCCACTTGATCGACGCATAGCCGAGCCAGAATGACGCAGCCTGACTTCCAGAGAGGAATCAACGCAACACCTGCCGTGCGGTAGAAAATGTGATGCAACGTCCACCGGATTGACGCAGCTCCTGTGACTTCATCCTGCCAGCGCAGGAAATCCATGCACCGTCCCCGGGGCATCCGAAAACCCTGCCACCCGAAGAAGATCCACGACCGAGTGCCGGAAATCGACACACAGCTGTCCCTGCGTGGAAACTAAATAACGCATCGCCATGTGCAGCCTGAGAAATCGACGCACACCCCTTTGTTTCCATGCTTCTCCTCCTCTACAGCCCTTTGCAGAGATTTTTCGCACAAACCAGGTACTTTGTGCATGAAAGAGACTTTGGCCCTCATTCCAACCCTGGCGGTCATAGACCGCCAGGGTGGCTGTCCACGGAAGCTCCGCCAACAGGTTGGCGGTGCTTCATGTGGTATTCCGACCGCGGCTGTAAAGCCGCGGTCGCCCAGCCGGGTCTGGCGGTTTCCCGCCAGATTAGCCCCGGCTGGGAGAATCCTCCATGGCGGCGCTGCAAGCAGCGCCGCCATGGGGATTCCGACCCCCTTCCCGCCAGCCTGTTTCTGGCGGTTTTCACCGCCAGAAACAGGATGGCGGGAACGGGTGTCCTGGGGCCCCTGGGGGCCCCTGCACTTCCCATGCCACTGGCATGGGCAGTGCAGGGGCCCCCTAACAGGGCCCCAGCATGATTTTCACTGTCTGCATAGCAGACAGTGAAAATCGCGACGGGTGCAACTGCACCCGTCGCACCCCTGCAACACCACCGGCTCCATTCGGAGCCGGCTTCTGTGTTGCAGGGCCTTTCCCGCTGGGCCGGCGGGCGCTCTCTTGCCGGGCGCCTGCCAGCCCAGCGGGAAAGTCTGAATGGCCCCCGCGGTCTTCTGACCGCGGAGCGGTCATTTGGCGGCGTAAGTTTGGCGGGCGGCGACTGCCGCCCGCCAAACTTAGAATGATCCCCTTTGTTTGCTTCTAAAAGACTTAAGACACTTTATATCACTTTTCCTGTGATATCTATACATTTACTTATTGCATCTTTGATCTTTTTGACCTGCATTTACCCAGATACATATTAGATATTTTTCTAAACACTGCGTGGTGTATTTTTGTGGTGCTATATGGTGTTATTGTATGATATCTTGCACAAATACTTTACACATTGCCTTCTAAGTTATGCCTGACTGCTCAGTGGCAAGCTACCAGAGGGTGGCCACAGGATCATTTGGATTGTGTGTGACTTACCCTGACTAGAGTGAGGGTCCTGCTTGGACAGGGGGTAACCTGACTTCCAACCAAAGACCCCATTTCTAACATGCTACAAAACCAATGCATTGTCATCTTTGCGCTGATTAGAACACATGCATTGCCCGTCAACGCAGAGGCTGTTCAATGGCAGCAGTTCTATAGCTTGCGTGGCCCGATGCCGATGCTTTGCGTGGCTCAACAATGGCGCATTGCCTTCTTCTCAACAGAGTTCAATGGCGACGTGGGACCCTACGGCGAGGTTTAACACTGACGCATCCACCCAATTGCATGGATAAGAACAAATTCATTGCCTTAGCATTGCTCCTTGGTGTCAACTATTTGCTCCATCCAGGGTACTCTTTCAACTGGCTCTGCGTGAGTCCTGTAGCCAGCCTGCCCTCCATCATGGTTGGCCTGAACTTTGGATTTACCCTAGTGTGGCTCAACCTCAAGAAACCTTTTAACACTGATTATTTAAAAAATCATATTTCAACTTCTATTATTGGATTTTTGCTGTTTTGGTCTCATTTTACTCAGACAAATGTTTTCAATTTTTCTAAACTAATGTGGAGTCCTTTTGTTTTGTCATTGTATTACTGTGTGTGTGTTTTGCACAAATACTTTACACATTGCCTCTTCAGGTAAGTCTGCCTGATTTGTACCAAGCTACCAGGGCATGAGCATAGGTTATCTCTAAATTTGTATCTAGCTTAGCCTGACTACAATTAGTGGTTCCTGTTTGTACAGGATGAACACTTAGACAAACAGAAACCCATTTTCTAACAGTGATCTTTAGCACCTTCATACCTTGGTTATTTTAGATGAATAGCATATTTTTTGACAAAAGTTACATACAGGGTACACTGTTCTAAATAGACAAGTTTTTAATACTTTGTGGTGTATTTCTCATGAGAGTTGCTCTGCCTACAAACAATGCGGTACAGAGTAAATTCTCTCCATAGAGTAATCTCTGTTTACAGCACCCACTTTTCTATTCATATCATCTTAATTTTCCACTCTAGGTTTTGTGAATGTGAGGGGTTTGATACTGATAAAAGATGTCCATAGTAAGGTATTCAATTTGGAGTAGGCGTTGAGGATCTAGGCTTTCAGTGAAGTTTATAGTATAGGGTTAATGTTGCACATAGCAACATGCTTGCTACACTGATGTCTGTGACAGCACTAATGATGCTTCATAATATTTTGAGCTATTTTGTACCTACTTTCAGGCCTCTAATGCCGTACTAGTTTATAGAGTAACATATAAAATTAGAAGCTTGGAAGATGTCATCTGTGATGTCATCAGTGATGTCATCAATGATATCGTTTGAGATATCACTAGTGATGTCATAAATGATGTCATAGAACATGTCCTGAGTGATGTAATATATGCAGTCTTAAGCAGTGCATCGTGGGGGCGCAATCTAACTGTTGAATTTCTGTGGTTTTTAGAGTTCAAATTATTAATTTTGTCACTGACATACTCACCTAAATATAACATTACTTTCACCTTTGGTGATTTCAGTGAATTTTGATCTTTTTATCACAACTAGCTCTAACATTACTTAAACTTTAGTTTTTTTCAGCGAATTTTCATGGCTTTTTAAACCTAAAACAATATTTAATTACAATACGTAAAGCCAACTGCCAGCCATGCAAGGCCTTCAGCTGTGCATGATGGGGGGGTTGTCTGCAGGGCCTGACCTGTGGCTAATCCTTGTGGCAAAACCTCCATAGAGTGTAAACCTCACACCGTACTGTGCACAGCCAAGCCATGCTTCAAACATCCAACAGGGAACCAGTCACTTGATGCACAGGGCCTTTGACTGTGTGCAATGGGGGTTGGTCAAATGACTTGGCCTGCCACGTAGCCCTGGGACCAGACCCCAGCAGGCTTCCATCCCCACATCATGCTGATCTTTCCCCATGTCCAGCATAGGGTTAACCTTCAGGACCCAGGAGCCCCATTACCTGGGAACAAAACATATATATCAAGGGGAGTGGATGTGCTGCTTCCTCCCTCATTAGGACCTGGGGACCCCAACCCCTTGGGCCAAATACAATTGAATAGGGAAGGAGGACATGCAGCCTGCCTCCCTATTCCTTAATAGGCCCTATGGAACACACCCCTGGGGACCAAATAAAATAAAAAATGGGAGGGGTGCATGCAGCCCCCCTCCCCAAGCCTTCTTGGGCTCCAGGGACCCCATCCCCTGAAAACAAAATCTAAGGAGAGGGGGATGCAGCTCCCCTCCTTAAGCTTCATTACACCATGCACCCCTCAAGATCAAATATAATAAAAAACAGGAGGAGGCCTTATTAGGCCCAGGGATCCTATTGCCCTAGGCCAAACCAATAAAAAAGTGGAGGAAGACCATAGGCTCATCCTCCCTGAGCCTTCATAGGCCCTGGGGATACCATCCCATGGGCCTTTTTTGTCTAAAGGAAAGGGGGCTGCATGCCCCCCCTCCCTGAGCCTTATAAGGCCCTGGAGACTCAACTCCCAAGGTAATTTTTTTTTAAGAGGCTGATGGGCAGCATGGCACCACCCCTAGTCTCAATCAATCAATCAGTAGATTTGTGGAGCGCTACTTGTCACCCATGAGGGTATCCACTTCTGGCAGGGTCCAGTTGATTAGCTGAATAACCAGGTAATCAGGGACTTTTGGAGCTCTTAAGGAGATGGGGAGGTCCATAGATGAAAGGGAAGTTCGTACCATGTCTTCGCTGCTAGTTAGTATAAGGAGTGACATCTGTATCTGCTACGTTGAATGCAGGGAGAGGGTTTGAGAAAGGGACACAGAGCGGAGATGTCTGGTGGGATGATGGATGATCAGGTGGTGGTTTTACTAGAGGGGTTCACAGTTGTTTGGGGTCTTGCATGCATGGGTCAGGAGATTTCACTGACCCCTTTTCTGTACAGGGAGCCAGTGGAGCTCCGTAAGGTAGGGGAAGATATGGGTTCATCCAGGGAGATCCAAGTTGAGTTTGGATGCAGTGTTCTGTATGTTCTATAATCATTTGAGGAAGTGAGCTGCAAACCCTGCGTAGAGAGTGTTGCTGTAGTCCAGTCGACTGGAGATGAGGGCCTGAGTGATAGTGCATCTGGAGCTTTGGGTAGTCATTTGAATATCTTACAAACCATGCAGAGGATGAAGAAGCAGGGCTGGGAGACGTAGTTGACCGGAGTCGGTATGGTTGACTTGTTGTCCAGAATGATGCCTAGATTCCTAGCATCCCTAGATACACAATTTTATTTTTCCTGTAATAACTACAAAACTACTGAATGGATTTGCACCAAATAGCAACAAAGAGATATTTCTGGATGAAGATCTAGCTTTCTGCCAAATTTTGCATAATTCTGTTCAGCCGTTCAGGATTGTGTTCAAAATCCCTATGGGAAATTGCATGGGAAAAAAGTATTTTGGGACCCCCCTTTTTCTCAACCACTCCGCTGGATGGATCACCCTGAAACAACAGATGAGGTGAGCAATGTACTACTTGTGAAAATAAAAAAAAATGCTCATTTTATGAAAATTTGGGCCTAACTAGAACTTCTTACTAGCTATATATATGTTTTTGTGTGAGTAAATTGTGAACCTAACTATAATGTGCCTGTAACTTTTGTTTTTTAAAAGAATTTCTATATTTTTTTTAATTCTCCCAACTATAAAGTCCTTGTAACATTTAGTTTTTTAAGCAAATTTCTATGATTTTTTCATTCTATTTCCTAATAATAACGTACCTGTCACCCTTGATTTTTCAGTGAATTTATGTTTTTTTTTAAAATAAGTAAGTTTAATTTCTTTAAACTAACACAACCACCAAAGGCTGTGCGTGGTATGCGTTGGCTGCAAGGCCTGGCTGCAGGACCTACCCCTATGATACCAAATGCCACGCATACTTTTGGCCATGCTTGGTGGGGTTGGCCGCAGGATCTGGCCTGCGGCCTGGCCCTGGTTCCAAAACCCCATTAAGCATCCAAACCAGTACCATGCATAGCCTATGTAAAGAAATAAAAAGGGGCAAGGTAAGAATACCCATTCACCCTAGCCCAGGTACTGTGATCCCCAAGGGACCCCACCAGGCCAAAAAGGCATTTAAAAAAAAAAATCACTGAAATCCATGGAGGGTCTGTGAATCCAGTGAAAATAAAAAAAAGTATGCACAGTCTCCCACACGTGTGCAGTAGCCCCTGGGTGGGCCAGGCATCCAGGGCATGTGTGAATATTAAAAAAGGTGAGGGGCACACTGGACCTCCCTCCAAGGGCTCCTATGAGCTCTGGGAGCCACCACCTCCAGGGAGATTTTTTTAATTTAAATCTTCGACTGGGGCCACGTGGACCCTCCCCCCTCCAATGGGCTCCTACGAGCCCTGGGGACCACCACCTCCCTGGGGCTTTAATATCAATATGAAGGGGGACCTTGTTGACCCTACTCCTGGTGCTTGGAAAAGACACAAAGGCTACCAACTCCCTGAGACTAAATGAGCAATTATTGAGGGGGGCTGCATGACCCCCCAGGTCCATGGGATCACCACCTCCTGTTGCCAGTAAGTTATTAAAAATTGGGATGGGAGCTGTACTGCCCTGCTCCCTAAGAAGATCTTGGCCCTATGTCCCCATCCCCCAGGGCCTGGCCACATCTATCTGGGTGCCCTGGCCCCACCCAGGGCACTCAGTGTGCAATAGTGGGGACTGCAGGGGGACCTCAAGGCCCTTCCGTTCCCCAGCTGGCTCCCTACCACCTTTAGGAGCTGGCACTGCACCCAGATGCAGGTAGCTCCTTTTCTTTCATCTGTTTCCCTGCCCACATGACAGGTCCCACCAAGCGAAAGCAAACTGCTTTCTCCCAAGAGTGGGCACCTCAGGAGATAGCTGGAGTCTGCAATGGGGGGGAGGTGGTCCACAGGGCCTTTAATAGCTACAGAATGGGAGCCACATGCCCCCTCTCCTTTCTTGTGCACAGGCCGGCCCCAGGGAGGTGGTGGTCACTGAGGCCGTATATGGCTTGGGAGGGAGGACATGCAACACCCTCCAACTTTCGTTACTGGCCTCAAGGAGGTGGTGGTTCATGGGGCCCAGAGGGTCTGTGCAGCCCCCCTCCCTTCATTTTAAATTAGTCCCAGGGAGGTGGTGGTCCCAGGAGTATGTTAAAGCCCCAGATGAGGGGTCTGTGTGGCCCCCAATCCACTCCTATTATAATAAACCCCCGGCCTTGCGAGCCCAAAGGAGGGGCCCGCCAAGATTTGAAAATAGCCCAGAGGTGGTGGTGGTCCCTGGGGCTCAAAAGAGCCTACGAGGGAGGCCCCATTCGCCCTGTATAATTTAAATTTTGCTTTTCAGCCTAGGTTCCATTGTGTCTTGCCCAGCCCTCTGATATTCAATGATAGCAAGGCCAGTTGTTGAATTTCATGACCTTGATGAACCATGATTATTATTTTTCTCATTTTCTGCTCAGAGCACATTATGATACGAGGCTTACCAAAAGAACAGCACTCGTGATGTGCTATTGTATGCTTGCTTGAGCAATCTATATTAAGACAATTAGGGCCAGATTTAAGAAAAGTGGTGCTACATTACATGTAGGGCCACTTTTCTTGACGCCCCTTATGCCCCCCCCCCTGCCGCCATATGTGTGAAGTGTATTAAAAATACGGCACACCATGGCACAGTTATGGGGCAATAGCATCAGAATTTCTGACTCTATTGATGTACTGTTTAGGGTTAGCACCAAACGTTTGGTGCTTATCCTGAACAGTATATAGGAGCCCATTGAAAAAAATGGCATGCCCCCTTTAAGCGCCTGCTCTGAGCAGGCATTAAAAATGCCGGACAAAATGATGCAGAGAACTCACATAGATTTCTTTACGCCATATTTGCGGCCCGCTAACGGGGAAAGACCCCCTTAGCATACATTATCTCTGCTGCAGGCACAATGTGGCACAAGGGGTTACAAAGTGGTGCAATGAATGCAATTCATGCATCCTAAGTGTAAGGTTCAAGAAATTATCGTGTTTTGAAGTTTGATTGGACAAATAATGAAACACCTTGATACGCCTTTTGTGGTTTTCATGTATAAAAGGTTTTATTGAGGTTCTGCAATTTAGACTCATTGACTTGACTCTTCAAGTTGCTGTTTCTGTGACACTTTAAAATAAATGTTCTTGTATCTTTCCTGATGAGTTCCTGTCTCTGCTTTTTCTGATGCTTCTACATTTTTGGTGAAGAATGTGACTCCAGCTGTGGTGTTCCACTGCTCCCCAACTCCCCGACCTGATGGGCAGTTTGCCTGCCTAGTGATTACCACCTTGTCCTGAGTTGCCCTCCCAAGGTGTGGAGGACTGGTGTTGCCATGAGTATTTGCCACCTCCCAGGATTGTTCCTGCTGTCTTTCTGCTCTCTTATCTCTCTATGGAGAACCTCACTGTTTTTATTCTTTGCCTTTATCTTCCTATGGGGTGCCTGCTGTTTCTGGCTGCTTTTTTGCATTGCATTTGCTGTTATGTGCAGCGCACAAAGAGTCGAAAGAATAACACTTACGGGCTGTGACTATGCAATGGTACAGGTGACATTTGAGCCACAGGTAAAAGACAAGTGCACCTATTTTTATCCTTGAGATGTATTCTATAACAGGATGGTGCACGGAAGCAGGAGGAATGGAAAAGAGGAGGATGTACGCAAAATAAAGAAGTGGTATGGATAGGTCCAAAAGAATCTGTTTAGGATCGGCAATGCTTCCTTTAATGACTTTTCAATGGCCCCTCACATGTGGGACGTAATAGAATGATTTGCATGTTTTCTTAATGTTGGTACAGTGCTAAATGTCACACATATGCTGTACAAATGTGAAGACAATACACTGTTTATGCTCAGTATTACATAGGGATGGGTACACCGACTGCACCAGTCCACTTTCCACCACTACACATATCCTTTGAGAGCTTATAAATGGATTTCATTGAAATGCCTCCTGCTCACAAGTACAATACATTTTTGGTATACATATTTAGTAAGTGGGTTGAAGCATTCCTGACAAAGAATTGTGATGCACAACTGCTACTAAATGTCTTTAATAGACTTGATTCCACATTTTGGAGTCCTAGCCCTTTTAAGTTCTTACAATGGACCGGGATTTATTTCCCATGTCATTCAGGGAATTTGTAGGGGGCTGGGAGTGACACAAAAAATGCATTGTGCATATCATCCACCAGCTGCAGTAGCAGTTGAGAGGAAGAATGGAGTACTGAAAAATAAGTAAGGGAATATTTGTGCATCCACTGAACTTTTCTGGATTGATGCACTGCCACCAGCTATGAGGAGCACTCCTGATGGAGTGACAAAAGCCCCACAAGATTTTGTTTGGGCCCCCCATAATTTCTCAGGCCACATGTCCATTACTCCACTACCAGTGTCAGATGATCAACTGTTACAATATTGCAAGAAACTAACAGAAACATTGCGCTATCCAGGTGCTACAGGCCCTACCAGAAGCAAACACCCCACCGGAACATGAGCTCCAGCCTGGTTACTGGGTTTGGGTGAAGGCCCACACCAGACAAGACTGCCTTCAACCACAGTGGCCATGCCAAGTGCTCCTGACACTGCCACAGCCATCAAGTGTGAGGGGCTGGCTTCCTGGACCCATAGCTCCCATACCAAGAAGGCATCAGAGACAAGTGATCAACAACGAACACGAAAGTTGACACCAGCAGTTTCAACATCAGCAATCCTGCCACCAACTCCAAATTACAACTTCTGCTCCACAAAGAAAGCAAGTGGGAACTGACAGTGCTGCTCGTGTTGCACCTGTTTGGAAGAAGGAGGATGCAAGCGGCCCCCATGATGATTCCATGTTGGACTGCTCGTGCTGCACGCTTACTAGGGACCAACGGTGTAAACAGGTCCGGTTCTAAGTGCTCCATAGATGTACCCAGCGAGCATTATATGCTAGAGATCCTCTGATGCCACTGGAGGGTAACAATTACTGAAAATAAGTGATTGCCATATTGTACTTACTCTGATAAGCTACTGCTAGAACATTTATCAACAAAAAAGGGGAAGGCAAACCAGCGGATAGACAGACTGCAACTACTGTGCCTAAGGACTCCCCCATCTACCACCAACTCTAAGAATGATGAAGAATGAAGAAGGAAAGTGGCACTGGGTGCTGACAGTAATCTGTCCCTCTGTCCCTGTGATGACAGTATTAACTATCATAATATTATTTGCAGACAAAATATGTATACCATTCCTAAATGAACCCAGCACCCTAAATGAGATGAAATGTTGTGTGGGGACTGACATGGTAATTTCTCAAGTGTAAAGGAAATAGGAGAACTCGGAGAAGTGAGAAATAGAGAAGTGGTGGCATGGAGTGAGAATAAGGAAACATATGCTGAAAATACATATGTGCAGATGGTAAATATGTACATGGAACTGGCAAACATATCAGATTGTTATGTGTGCACACACCTGCCAACACATTCTCAAAAAAAGAAGGATTACACAGCTGTTCCAGTTAGCAAATATGTAGGATGGAAGGTAGTAAATAAGTTCATACAACAATGTTTTGGGGCACCCATCAGGTCCTTGTTATTTTATTGTGTCATGCCCCCAGGACCTGGTCCACCCGGGGGCTACATATTGAACAAGCATGGGAAACTGTGCTTGATTAAAAAAAAGAAAATCACTGGATTTGCGGATCCTCCACGATTTTTGAATTAAAAACAAACATTTTTATTTGCCATTGCGAGGTCCCGGTGGACCCCAACACCAAGGCTAAGGGGTCAGGTTATTCCTGCTCTGCCCCTTTTTCTTTTCTTTTTTTACAATTCTATTGGGACTCAGCTGAAGCCAAGTCCCAAAATGTCTGCCTACATTTCCTGACTGAAGTATTGAGAGCCAATCAGATCTCACCATGAGATCTCTGGAATATTTAGAGCCTCTGTGTCCCTAGATATCTATGTTACATATACCTCTAATATCTCAAAAACTACTGAATGGATTTGTACCAAGTAACAAAAACACACTTTCTGGACCAAAAGCTAGCTCTCTGCCAACATTTTTGTTGAATTCCATCTAGCGGTTCGGGCTCTAGTCATGATCAAAATTCCTACCGGAATTTGCATGCTGAAAACGGGTTTTGGGACCCCACCTTTTTTCTCAGCCCCCGCTTGATGAATCACCATAAAACATTCAAGACAGCAACTGAACCAACTGTCGCACACATTTTGAAAGTTTTGTGAAGATTCATCAAACGGTGCCAAAGTTATTAACAAAACAAAAAATGCTTTTCTTACGGAAATTAGGTCCTAATTATAACTACCTACTGGTGACCCCTGATACCACCTAACCCCATTCTAAGCAAGCCTGAGGTCAGGCAGTGTGGCCAACCCCCATAACCATCCACCCAAAAATCCATGAATGGCCTTCTGCCACATGACCTGTGCATGGGTGTGTGGGTGTCTAAGTGGGCATGTGAATAAGTGTGTCAATGTCTGAGTGTGTCTGTGAGTGGGTGCATGAGAGTCTCAGTAGGTCTGTGAGGTGGTACGTGAGTATCTGAGTAGGTCTGTCAGTGGGTGCATGAGGGTTTGAGTGGGTCTGTGACTGGGTGCGTGAGTGTCTGAGTGGGTCTTAAAGCGAATCTATGACTCTCTGAGTGGGTCTGTGAGTGGGTCCATGGGTGTCTGAATGCTTCTATAAGTGAATGATTTACTGTACGAATTAATCTGAGAATGTTTTTTTTTTAAACATTTTCACTGATATTCGTGAGTACATTGCAACGTTATATGGGGGCTGTGCTGAGCATTGTGACATATTCGTGAATATCATGTGGCATAAAAAAAATAATTTGACTTTCAAAGACATCCATATTACAGCCATGGGGTCAGGGTTCCTCTGCCCTGACCCTTTATTCCACCTTTCATTTTATTTTTCAACCTCAAGGACTGTGTCCTCTTACCTAAAATTGCGGGCACAACTTTATGGTAAGGTTGCGGCCAGCCAATCACAGCATTCATGTTGGTATGTGCAATTGCAAACTCACTGCGATTGCTGCGAAAATGTCACAATGGATCCACGGCTAAGGTATACACATGTATTTTCCCTTTAATATGTCAAACATTCCTGAACGGATTTACACGAAATGCCCAAACGCGTAATCTGCACACCGAAACCTACCTTTCTGCCAAATTTAGTGTAATTCCGTCCAGCAGTTTGGGCTGTAGTCCTGTTCCAAACTCCTACTGGAATTAACATGGGAAACGCATGTTTTTTACCCTCCCTTTTTCTCAGCCCCACTTGACAGATCACTGCAAAAATACCCATGCGCAACAAGAATGACTGGCATACTTTTTTGGAAACCTTTGTGAAGATTTGTCAAACAGTGCCAAAGATATAGGCAAGTCAAAAACACTTTTTCTATGGAAACATGGGCCTAAATATAACTACTTCTCGTGGCAATAGGCAGTAAATTATATATATATATGGTTGTCTCAAATATGCATATATATATATATATGTGTATCTACTCGTGCCCTAAAGTAACTATAATTTGCTCCCCAACCATGCACAGTTTTTTAAAAATAATATTACAACAAATGTTAAAGAGATGTCAATGATGTTATAAAAGATGTAATGAGTACTGTAACATCTGGAGTAATTGGCAGTGCATGGTGAGGGTGTGAGTTACAGTTTCCTTAGGGCATGAGTTATAGTGACTTGGAATAACTCTAACTTTAACAGGTAACTTTCTAGGGTTTTATGTGTTTAAAATGTAAGAAACAGCCACCTTCTGAGGTGGGCACCTCTGGAGGTAGCAGGGGCTGGCCCGGGACGGAACCCCTACTTTAATTTTATTTAAGCCCAGAGGTGTCGCGGTTCTCAACGGTCTTACCCTCGCAGCGGAGAGGCGTAGGGGAATGGTCCTTGTTCCGACGGGTTCTGCTCTGGCCGAGGTAGGGGCGACCCCTTCCGGTAGCCACGGTGCTGTTTGGTATGAGCGAACCACTACAGTCCGTGCCCTCCAGAAGGGGTCCCAGAGGAAAAACCCCAGTAGGGTAAAAAACCTCCACAGGAACTCCCTGAAACGAAAAGGAGGACACCAGGGTATTAGGACCGCAGTTCAGGAAGGCAGGAAAACAAAGCAATCAGGAACAGACAGGATTCGCAGAAGGATATCAAATAGGAGCGTGACTATCACCAAGGAGTGTTGCAACGCAATGAACAGGCAGTTGGAATCCCCTTAAATACCCCTGGACAGGAAACAGGAAACAGGAAGTAGAACACCGCCATCTTGGATTGGGGAAAAGAAAACAGTAATGAATTAGGTATGTGTGTTAAACAATGCATGCTGGGTAGAGAGGAAGTGGTAAGCATGCTGGGAAGAGAAAAAAGGCAAGTATAAAGAACCCCCAGTGTAAGGGTTCGGTTTGTCCTAGGAACATCGGTAAGTGGTGGTGGGCAGGTGAATACATGCAAGAAAAATAAATGTTAAGCGCATAATGCGCTGTGTGCGGCCATGCCTGAAACCCCCTCGGGGTTTCAGGCTCTGCCGCGTCTGCCTTTAAGGCAGAACTTGAAAAAGGGGGAGCGGCGAGCGCCGTGACCCCCAGACCGGCTCCCTGGAGCCTTCATGGCCCTCGCCGGAGCCGCGGCGACCCCCGCGACCTGGGTGTCTGCCTCGGCGTCTACCGCGGCCCGGGCGTCGGCCGCGGCAAAATTAACGTGCCGCGCCGCGGCAACCTGAACCCGCGCCCGCGGCGAGCGCCGCGGTGTAACAGTATGCCCCCTCCCCGAGGCCCCGGGTTTGTGCGGGAAGAGCCGAAAAAAGCGGCGGATTAAAAGAGGAGCATGGACTGAAGAGGCATCCTCCCAGGAACACTCACTCAAAGGGTATCCCTTCCAATGAATAAGGTATTGGAGGCGCCCATGGAAAAATCGAGAGTCACAGACCTCCTGCACTTCGTATTCAGGCACATTGTCAACCAACAAAGGAGGGGGACAGGGCAACTGCCTATGAAAGAGATCAGGACGGTAAGGTTTCAGTTGCGAGACATGGAATACTGGGTGGTTCTCCATGTCCGAGGTAGGCGAAGACGCATGGACACTGGGTTGATCTTCTTGAGAATGAGAAAGGGACCATAAAAGCGGGGCTTGAATTTGTTTTGGGTGAGTCGGAGAGGTAGGAATCTAGAGGAGAGCCAGACCTTATCATGGACTTGATATAGAGGAGCCGCACAGCGTCTCCTATCTGCTATTGTCTTCATGCGGGACTTGGCGGACACAAGGTTAGAATGGATAATTCGCTGTATACCCCGTAGCTGTCGAACGAAAGAGGAGATGGCGGGAAGGTTGGAGTTGTCTCTCAGGGGAGTTGGGAAGGCCCTGGGATGGAAACCATAGGAGCCATAGAAAGGAGAGACTTTAGAGGCACTGTGTAGAGAGTTATTATAGGAGAATTCGGCAAGCGGTAAGTAGGGAGCCCAATTACTTTGTGTAGCGTTACAGAAGCTACGTAAGTACTGCTCGAGACCCTGATTGAGTCGTTCTGTTTGTCCATTGGTTTGAGGGTGGAACCCGGATGACAAGGCCACCTGGATCCCCAAGATCTTGCAGAATTGGTTCCAGAAACGGGAGATATATTGGGGACCTCTGTCTGATATAATAACTTGGGGTAGCCCATGTAGCCTGAAAATTTCTTGAGTAAAGACCTGACTTAACTCCTTTGCCGTGGGTAACTTTCTCAAGGCCGTGAAGTGGGCCATCTTGGTGAAGGAGTCCACAGTTACCATTATGACGTGGTTTCCCATTGAGGAAGGTAAGGCGCACATAAAATCGGTGGATATGGTAAGCCATGGGCCTGGGGGAACAGGTAATGGGCGGAGTAAGCCCACAGGTCTGGTTCGGGGTGTCTTGGCTTGAGCACATGTAGGACAGGATAACACATATGCCTCAGTGTCAGCCTTGAGAGTTGGCCACCAGAAAGAGCGAAGCAAAAGATCTTGAGTCGCTTTCACTCCTCGATGACCCGCAATAGGAGAATCATGGCACATGTGTAAGGCTTCGATTTGCACTGTTTTAGTGGGTAAAAACAGGGCCTTATCATGATAATAGTAGTCATGATCTATGTGCAGCTGTGGACGTAACCTCTTTAGTTCTGTTTCGTGTAGACGGGCATATTCAGACTTAACTTGATCTAAAAAGGTCTGTGCTACCCCTATGATTTTATTGTTGTCGAATAAGTTTTGAACCGCGGAATCACCGCACCCAGGATAACGTCGGGACAGGGCATCCGCCAGGATGTTCTGAGAACCAGGGATGTAGGTGATATAGAAATCATACTGGCTGAAGAAGAAGGCCCATCGAGCTTGCCGGCTATTTTGGCACTGGAAATTTCTTAAACACTGTAGATTTCTATGATCGGTCCGGGCTTCGAAGGGCTCCTTTGATCCCATCAAAAAGTGTCTCCATTCAGTGCACGCGACCTTTAAGGCGAGTAATTCGCGTTCTAGCACGGAATAGTTTCGCTCAGAATCAGATAGAATGTGGGATAGATAGAATACAGGGTGTTCTAGGTCATCATCGTCTTGTCTTTGTAACAAGGCAGCCCCAATGGCTCTTTCTGAGGCGTCTGTGACAACAATGAATTGTTTGCTAGTGTCTGGGTGTCGAAGAATAGGGGCTTGACTAAAGGCTTTCTTTAAGTCCTGAAAAGCTGACTCAGCGCCTGGTGTCCAACAAAAACCTTTCTTTAGGTGTTCCTTTTTGAGGGTTTGAGTAATGAAGCTGGTTCTCTGGGCAAAGTCTGCTATGAACTGCCGGTAGAAGTTGGCTAGTCCCAGAAAACATTGAGTCTCCTTGATGGAAGAAGGAGATGGCCAGTTCAATATAGCCTGTACTTTGTCTGAGTCCATGGCAATTCCGGTTTGGTCTATACAGTATCCCAAATATTTCACTTCTATCTGATCAAATTCGCATTTTTCAGGCTTACAGAACAAATGATGTTGTCGGAGTCTTTCTAAGACTTGGCGGACGTGTTTGGAATGTTCCTCTGGATGAACCGAATAAATTAGGATATCGTCAAGATACACTACCACTGTTTGTTGCAAAAGATCAGAAAAGATAGAATCCATGAATCTTTGAAAGATGGACGGGGCATTAGTGAGTCCGAAGGGCATTACTCTATATTCGTAGTGACCAAAAGGTGTTCTAAAGGCGGTCTTCCACTCATCACCTTCTCTGACTCTTAGCAGATGATAGGCTCCTCGGAGATCCAGCTTAGTGAACCTCTTGGCTCCTCTGACTGCTTCTAAGATGTCTTTGATGAGGGGTAGCGGATACCGGTCTTTGATAGTGATCCTGTTTAACCCTCTGAAGTCGATACAGGGACGCAGGTCTTTGGTTTTCTTTGGTACAAAGAAAAGAGGAGCCCCGGCGGGTGAAGAGGAGGGAGTTATTAACCCACTTTGTAGATTCTCATCTAAGTACTCCTTCAAAATTTGTTTCTCTGGTTCGGTGAGGGAGTACATCCGCCCAAAAGGAACTACAGTGTCTGGCTCTAAAGAAATGGCACAGTCGTATTCTCTGTGGGGTGGCAATTCAGGTCTTTCTGGCTTCTGGAATACATCGATATAGTCCTGATACTGTCTGGGAACTCCCTGTAGAACATTAATGGATCCTCCCACCTGGGCAGGTGCTGTTGAGAGACTTTTTGGGGACCAATAATCCCCGGCCGGATAGCAATGGTGTTGACAAAAATGGGAGGATAACGAAATGGTTTTTGTTTCCCAGTTGATGTAAGGATTGTGCCGTGTAAGCCATGGAATTCCCAGGATCATGACATGGTGTGGTGATGAGATTAAGTCAAACAAGAGAATTTCCTGATGTTTACCGAACTGTAAACAGAAAGTAGGGGTGGTGTATTGTACCGGTCCAGAGGCCAAGAGTGACCCATCAACAGTATGTACCTGTTCTGGTATTTCTTTGGGTATTTGTGTTATTTGTTGTTCTTTGGCCCAGGTTTCATCTAAATATAGGCCACTGGCTCCGCAATCCAATAAAGCCAAAGTTCTTGCTTCACGGCCATCAGTTAAATGGAGGGTAACTGGTAAGAGAAAAAGAGCAGTTCCTTCCTCCCTGGAAGAGCAAATAGAAGGTATATCACGATATCCCGTCCTCACCCTTCTTACTGGGGACGGGAGTTGGCGTTTCCCAAGGGCTTGGTTGGACGAATGGGGCAGGCGCGAATTAGGTGACCAGCTGCACCACAATATAGGCAAAGCCCCTTCCTTCGTCTATGTTCCCTTTCGCTGGCGGATAGAGGTCCGCAAGCTGTGTCAATCTGCATGGGCTCTTCCTCGGTATTCCCTTTGGATTCAGGGCGGGCTTCCTCGGAACGATGGGCGAAGGGACGAGATGGTACTGAGTGAAAAGGCAAACGACTCTTCTTTTTCTCCATTCGTCGTTCATTTAACCGATACTCTATAGTTAGTGCTTGGTCCATCAACCCTTTGAGGTTTTCTATCCTGGCAGAATGTACTAGTTCATCTTTGATGTCCTCTCTTAGACCTCTACGGAAGAGTGTCACCAAGGTACGTTCCACCCAGGTTGTTTCTGCAGCTAATTGTCTGAAACGGGTGATGTATTGTAATACATCCTGACTCCCTTGTTGGACTTCGCAAAGAGCCTCTTCTGCTGACGCCTCGAGTCCAGGGCGTTCAAACATCTGTTTAAAAGTAGTGATAAAGGTGGAATAATTAGATAGACAGGGATCGTTTCTGGTTACTAGAGGTGTGGCCCAGGCCAAGGCTGGTCCTGATAAGGCACTAATCAAATACCCCACCTTGGTCTTATCTTGTACAAATTGCGAGGGGCGAAAGGCAAAGTACACCGTCAAGGCATCCAGGAATTCTTTTAATGTGGTGGGATCCCCGGAAAATCGAGGTGTAGAGGCGGCTACTGCAGGGACATCTGTGGTCCTGGAGGCAAAGGCTTGTCGATAAACAGTATTCTCAGTACGTAATTGCTGGAGTTCTTGAGCCTGTTGTTGTATCGTCGCCAGTAGGTCCTGGTTAGTAGGTTCCGTGTTTACCACTGGGTTATCCATAGTTCCGGACTGCAACAGGAATTGTGGGCGTTGCAATCTGTCGCGGTTCTCAACGGTCTTACCCTCGCAGCGGAGAGGCGTAGGGGAACGGTCCTTGTTCCGACGGGTTCTGCTCTGGCCGAGGTAGGGGCGACCCCTTCCGGTAGCCACGGTGCTGTTTGGTATGAGCGAACCACTACAGTCCGTGCCCTCCAGAAGGAGTCCCAGAGGAAAAACCCTGTAGGGTAAAAAACCTCCCTGAAACGAAAAGGAGGACACCAGGGTATTAGGACCGCAGTTCAGGAAGGCAGGAAAACAAAGCAATCAGGAACAGACAGGATTCGCAGAAGGATATCAAATAGGAGCGTGACTATCACCAAGGAGTGTTGCAACGCAATGAACAGGCAGTTGGAATCCCCTTAAATACCCCTGGACAGGAAACAGGAAACAGGAAGTAGAACACCGCCATCTTGGATTGGGGAAAAGAAAACAGTAATGAATTAGGTATGTGTGTTAAACAATGCATGCTGGGTAGAGAGGAAGTGGTAAGCATGCTGGGAAGAGAAAAAAGGCAAGTATAAAGAACCCCCAGTGTAAGGGTTCGGTTTGTCCTAGGAACATCGGTAAGTGGTGGTGGGCAGGTGAATACATGCAAGAAAAATAAATGTTAAGCGCATAATGCGCTGTGTGCGGCCATGCCTGAAACCAGGGGGTTTCAGGCTCTGCCGCGTCTGCCTTTAAGGCAGAACTTGAAAAAGGGGGAGCGGCGAGCGCCGTGACCCCCAGACCGGCTCCCTGGAGCATTCATGGCCCTCGCCGGAGCCGCGGCGACCCCCGCGACCTGGGTGTCTGCCTCGGCGTCTACCGTGGCCCGGGGCGTCGGCCGCGGCAAAATTAACGTGCCGCGCCGCGGCAACCTGAGCCCGCGGCCGCGGCGAGCGCCGCGGTGTAACAAGAGGAGGAAGTGGTCCCTGGGGCCCGGTGTGTCTGCAGGATCCCGATACTATTGTAATAGTATTTTTCCCTGGAGCTTGGAGGGCCACAGGGCTCCACCCCCGCATAATATGATAAGTTAGCCCCGGAGAGGTGCCGGTCCCCGGGGCTCAAGGTGGTTCACAAGACACCCTTAATATTCTTTTATTATTTTACTCTCGGGACGTGGTGGGTGGTCCCAGGGGCCCTACTACATATACATATATATATATATATATATATATATATATATATATATATATATACACATTTATAAACTGGTTGTCCCCACTCAGTAGTTATATTTAGGACCATATTTCCACAGAAAACGTTTTTTTCGACTAGCCTATATCTTTGGCACCATTTGATGAATCTTTACAAAATTTTCCAAAAGAAGTGTCCCAGTGATTCTTGTTGAGCATAGGGCATTTCTGGATGATTCGTGAAGCGGGGGGTCAAGAATGGGGGGGCAAAAACATGAGCTTTTAACATGATTACAGCCCAAAGTGCAGAACAGAATTACAACAAATTTGGTAAAAAGGTAGCTTTTGGTACAAAGGCTACGTTTCCAGTTATTTGGTGGAAATCCCTTCAGTAGTTTTTGTGATATTATACGGGAAATAAATTGGTATATCTGAGATGACAACAACTTTGCAAATAATAATGAGCTTGTGCAGGGAAATGTAGAGCTCTGATTGGCAACCATCACTTCAATCAGGAAGTATTGGCAGCCATCTTGGTACATGGCTTCCGCCAAGACCCAGAAAAAAGAAAAGGAGGCAGGGTAGGGACATCCTGACCCCTTAGCTCTCGGATCCCAGAGGTAGCCCACCAGGGCAAAAAAGCACTTGAAAAAAAATATTTGCCACAAATTCACAATAATATCACAAATTCACGGCAAAAACTAAAAAAAAAAAAAAAAAAGTGAGGGCTTACAACTTGTTTTTATGAAGCCCCCAGGTGGGCCAGGTTCTGGGGCATTTTGAAATAAAGGATGGGGTGTGTGGTGCCTGCCTCCTAGGACTTTTTGATGCCCTAGGGACCGCCACCTCCCTGGGGCTTATTTATAATGAATGTGGGGGGCCCTCCTGTACAAAGGGGACCGCCACCTCCCCAGGGCATTGAAATAATGAGTGCACAGTTTCCCCTTCAAAATGTGACTGATAATGTTTCATTGATATTTCTAGTGCTGGTATAAAAGTTGTCACAAGTGCAGAAATATCTGGGGTAATTAGCAGTGCATGGTGAGGGTGTAGATATAGGGGGTCATTCTGACCCTGGCGGTCGGTGATAAAGCGGCGGCCAACCCGCCAACAGGCCGGCGGTCCAAAATATGCAATTCTGACCCTGGCGGGAACCGCCAACACAGCCCGCCGCATTAACACTCCGACCGCCACGGCGGAACAAACAAACAGCGCGGCGGTCACCGCCAACAGCCAGGCGGCAGACAATGTACCGCCCACCCTATCACGACCCACCAATCCACCACCTTTTCCGGGGCGGGAGCACCGCCGATAAAAACACGGCGGAAACAGACTACGAACGGGAAAACGCTCACCTCCACATACTCCATGCGAGATTACGGCAGTATGGAACCCGAGTTACAGGTCATCCCCGCACTCCTATACCTGCTCCTGTACCAGGAGTACGCCCGGCGGCGCGGAAGACATCGGTGAGTACTGCACCTACGACACAGGGGAGGGAAAAGATTACCGGCACACACCCACCCACCCATACCCACTACAACACACACATCAATGCATTCCCACAGATCACTGTCACAACCCACAACCCCCCCCCTCCGAAATAATGCAAAGACCAAAAGAAGAGATCCTAAACGGGCAGATATATTGAAAAATGGACAGCAGTAATCCAAATAAATAAATAAACTATGTACAAAATATATACATCAACTATATGTAGTCCAACCACTGTCCGTGGACCACAGGGGTCCTGAGCAAAGGGGCAAGGCCCAGTCCCACGACAAGAACTCCACGGAGAGAACACTGCAGGGGCATCAGAAAGAAAAAAGGACAGGCACCTCAGGGGGAAGGGAAGGGGGGGCACCTCAGCCACTTGAGTACATGACGCCAGATCCACGAGGGGACTCCATGACCACTGGCCCATCCTGGGGAGAGCAAAGCCACAGTCCATACAGTCCATACAGTGGGTGGCCTGCCCACTGGGCCATCCTGGGGAGTGCAAAGCCACAGTCCATACAGTCCATACAGTGGGTGGCCTGCCCACTGGGCCATCCTGGGGAGTGCAAAGCCACAGTCCATACAGTCCATACAGTGGGTGGCCTGCCCACTGGGCCATCCTGGGGAGAGCAAAGCCACAGTCCATACAGTCCATACAGTGGGTGGCCTGCCCACTGGGCCATCCTGGGGAGTGCAAAGCCACAGTCCATACAGTCCATACAGTGGGTGGCCTGCCCACTGGGCCATCCTGGAGAGAGCAAAGCCACAGTCCATACAGTCCATACAGTGGGTGGCCTGCCCACTGGGCCATCCTGGGGAGAGCAAAGCCACAGTCCATACAGTCCATACAGTGGGTGGCCTGCCCACTGGGCCATCCTGGGGAGAGCAAAGCCACAGTCCATACAGTCCCTACAGTGGGTGGCCTGCCCACTGGGCCATCCTGGGGAGTGCAAAGCCACAGTCCAAACAGTCCATAACAGACTCCACTGCCACTGGAGGAGGCATGTTGGCCAGAGGACATCCTGCAGCCCTGCCCGAGACAGATCCTGCCCTGCCACGTCTGCCAAAGGGCCAGCGGTTCTTGCCTGGAAGGGCCCAGTTCAGCGGTTCTTGCCTTGAAGGGCCCAGTTCAGCGGTTCTTGCCTTGAAGGGCCCAGTTCAGCGGTTCTTGAGACGGCGGTCCCCAGCGGAGCGGTGCTGGAGCCGGCGGGGCCCAGTTCAGCGGTTCTTGCCTTGAAGGGCCCAGTTCAGCGGTTCTTGCCTTGAAGGGCCCAGTTCAGCGGTTCTTGAGACTGCGGTCCCCAGCGGAGCGGTGCTGGAGACAGAGGGGCCCAGTTCAGCGGTTCTTGCCTTGAAGGGCCCAGTTCAGCGGTTCTTGCCTTGAAGGGCCCAGTTCAGCGGTTCTTGCCTTGAAGGGCCCAGTTCAGCGGTTCTTGAGACAGCGGTCCCCAGCGGAGCGGTGCTGGAGACGGCGGCCATTCTATGGCCAACTGCTCATTGCCTGGTGGTGCCCTCCTGGGCAGCGGGGATGGTGCTCCTTCAATGCCCACCTGGGCTGTGGGTGGTGGGGCCCTCCTGGCCAGCTGGGCTGGGTCCTCCCTGGGCAGCGGCTATGGGGGTGGTGGGCTCTCCCTGGGCAGCTGTGACGGTTCCTCCCTGGGCAGCGGCTATGGGGGTTGTGGGCTCCTCCTGGGCAGCTGTGACGGGTCCTCCATGGGCAGCAGGCCTGCTGCCTGACTTCTCCGCCTTGCTGCCCTTGCCCTCCTTAGTCGGGAGTCTATGGCCCTTTCCTCCCTTTGGAGCTGTGGCTATTGACGGTGGCTGGCTAGTGTCCTGGGGGGATATAGAACCCGGGCTCCTGCGGCGGCCCTTCCGCCTTCTGCTCCTCTTCCCAGGGGGTGGGCTGCCTGTCCCCTTGCTGCTGGGCAAAGATCCAGACATGCGGGCTGGTGGGCTCCAATACCCCTGCACCCTTGTCAAGGGGGCTGCAGGGCTGGTGGTGGCTGAGGTGCTCTTTTTAGCCCGACGAGAAGGAGGGGGGGGGCTCAGGGTCAGGAAAGAAGGTAGCAGTAGAGAGATAGATTTTCTTGGGACAATGGAGAGTGATAGGTACAGTGGGAATGGGAGTGGAGGGAGAGGATGTGGTTGTAGGTGAGTCACGTTTGCTGTCGTTGGGTGCAGGTGCAGGAAGGATAGGCTGTCGTGAGGTGGATGGCTGTTGGGTGGGTGGGTGGCTGCGTTTGTGTGGTGTGGAAGAGGGGGTGACAGACACAGTGGGAGAGGACACAGGGGACGTGTAAATGGCAGTGGGGGTGGTGACTGCACGTGTGCGGACTGTTCTGGTGGGTGTGCTGGTGATGGAAACACTGGCTGATGGTGAGGTGAATGAAGGTGTGAGTGTAGACGTCACAGGGAGGGAGGAGGGAGACGAGGAGGTGGGGGTCACAGAGGTGGAAGTGACTGTTGGCATGTTTGCATCGGAATGTTGCTTGTGTGAATGTCTGCGTGATCTGTGGTGCTTATGTTTGGATGAGCTGCTCTTGGGTGTTGAGGTGTGTGCAGGCTGGTCTGATGGTGTGGGTGGGACAGGCAGAGGAACAGGAGACTGGGAGGAGGGAGTTAGTAGAGGGAGGCAGGAGACAGGGACAATGGCTGCCGTCAGTGCTGAGGCCAGAGCCTGGAACGATCGTTGATGGGCAGCCTGACCCGAATGAATGCCCTCCAGGTACGCATTGCTGCGATGAACCTCCCTCTCCACCCCCTGGATGGCATTCAAAAGGGTAGTCTGCCCAACAATGAGCGTTCGGAGGAGGTCAATGACCTCCTCACTGAGGGCAGCGGGGGTAACAGGGGCAGGGCCTGAGGTGCCTGGGGCGAAGGAGATGCCCGGCTTCCTGGCAGAGCGGGCACGGGGCGAACGCTGAGGGGCTGCTGGGAGGGCGGAGATGGTGCGCTGGGTGGCGGCTGTACCTGTAATGGTGGGGGGCACGGATGTTGCCCCCCCCGCAAGGGAGCTCCCTTCCGAGGACGTGTCCGTGTCGCTGCAGGGTCCAGTCGTCCCCGTTGTGGAGCTCCCCTCGCCCTCCGTCTCACTGGTCCAGTCAGACTCTGTGGCATGGCCCTCCTGGGCCATGTGAGATGCAGCTCCCTCCTGCCCCGATGCCACTTCTCCTCCGCCTGATGCACACAAGCACAGAAAGATAAACAAAAAGGGGGGGAGAGAGAAATAAAGAGATTTTGAGTACATGGATCACCGGTACAGTTAGCGGACATGACAGACACAGATGCCCCCTGCACTAAGTTGCGCACTTGGGGTCCGCTACGCATTCCGTGGAACATGCCCTACACGCCTAGAGTTGACAACTGCACCCATGGATGACACGGCCCAGGGATGGCTGTACTGACACACTACTGAGGGTGGTGGCTGGGGACACAGGGGCTTACGGGGGTGCCCAGCCTACAGATATCGCCCTGGCCTAGGGGGACCCACAGCCCTCCTCCCCCACCCAGACACCTCCACTGCGCAACAACAGAGTAGATTATGCTTGTGCTCACCCCCTTGTGTCTGCTGTGCTGCCCTCACGCGCCCATCCAAATCAGGGTAGGCCACCGCCAGGATCCGGAACATCAGGGGGGTCAGTTGACGGCAGGCACCCCGCCTACGTTGGGAGGCCATCCCCAGCAGAGACTCGGCAGTCTTCTTGGTCCCGCGGCGGATGTCCTCCCACCTCTTGCGGCAGTGGGTGCCCCGTCGATGGTGGACCCCCAGGGTCCGGACTTCCTTGGCGATGGCACGCCAAATCCCGATCTTCTCATGGGCGCGGACCTATGTGACACGTACAGGGAGGGAGAAATACCACGTTCAAGTTTGTCTGCATTTTCGTTGCCAGTGGCCCAACGCCCCCCATCCCCGACAGGCCCCCCGCCATGCCCCCCGCCAGGCCCCCCGCCAGGCCCAACATGCCCCCCATCCCCACCAGGCCCCCCTCCAGGCCCCCCGCCAGGCCCAACATGCCCCCCATCCCCGCCATGCCCCCCGCCAGGCCCAACATGCCCCCCACCCCGCCATGCCCCCCGCCAGGCCCCCCGCCAGGCCCCCCGCCAGGCCCAACATGCCCCCCATCCCCGCCATGCCCCCCACAAGGCCCAACATGCCCCCCATCCCCGCCATGCCCCCGCCAGGCCCAACATGCCCCCCATCCCCGCCATGCCCCCCGCCAGGCCCCCCGCCAGGCCCAACATGCCCCCCATCCCCGCCATGCCCCAGCCAGGCCCAACATGCCCCCCATCCCCGCCATGCCCCCGCCAGGCCCCCCGCCAGGCCCAACATGCCCCCCATCCCCGCCATGCCCCCCGCCAGGCCCCCCGCCAGGCCCAACATGCCCCCCATCCCCACCAGGCCCCCCGCCAGGCCCCCAAGCCAGCCAGTGGCCCCAAATCCATATTGAATTAAACTCACTTGTTGGTCTGGAGGACCGTAGAGTAGCGCATACTGGGGGAGGACCCCATCCACAAGTTTCTCCAACTCTTCTCCAGTGAAGGCAGGGGCCCTTTCCCCAGGCGCAGCAGCCATTGTCCCTTCCAGACCGAGGTCACAGCAACACTTGCAGTATAGGTCCTCTCCTGTGAAAGTTCAAGTCGTGAGTGAATAAGTAGATAGAAAATGGCGGTCACGCCCGCAGCGGTGCGTACCGCGGCTGTGCGTACCGCCACCGCCGGCGCCCTTCGCCATTGGCTCCTGAAACCCATAGGCTTCAATGTTAACCAATGCGGCTTCGCGCCGCGGTCTTCGACCGCCGACCGCCGCGGTGTGCCACGCCAGCGCATTGACCTCACATCCCATTGTCACACTTCACAGGTCAGGCAGCCGCCATTTCGAGGGTCCACATGGCTCAATTTCAACTGCGTCACACAGGCCTAGGCCTTGCATAGCCACTCATACACGCCATTCACTGCATAGAGAATCGTTTACTGTGCAAGCTGTGAGTACGTACCTGTGGGTTGCTTGACTGTGTGCTCCATGTTGTCCTTCCTAGGCACCGTCCGCTGGGTTTGGCGAGGAGAAGGAGGAATCCTCCCGTGTACAGACCGCTGGTGGACCTGTTGACAATGGAAGCACGCCACATTATCCTGACCTACCGGCTTGACCGTGCCACTATACATGAACTGTGTGCCCAGCTGGAGCCCGACCTGATGTCCCCCATCCGCCAACCCACAGGGATTCCCCCTCTGGTGCAGGTCCTGTCAGTACTCCATTTCTTGGCAAGTGGGTCATTTCAGACAACAGTGGGAATTGCTTCTGGGATGTCTCAGCCCATGTTTTCGAAGGTGTTATCCAGAGTGTTGTCTGCCCTGATGAAATACATGAGGAGCTACATCCTTTTCCCTGAGGTGGGCGAATTGGCTACAGTGAAGGGTGATTTCTATGCCCTTGGACATATTCCCAACGTCATTGGTGCCATTGATGGGACCCATGTGGCTTTGGTTCCCCCCCAAGGAAGTGAGCAGGTGTACAGGAACAGGAAAAGTTACCATTCTATGAACATCCAGGTGGTGTGTTTGGCTGACCAGTACATCTCCCATGTCAATGGCAAATTCCCTGGGTCAGTGCATGACGCCTACATCCTAAGGAATAGCAGCATCCCTTACGTGATGGAACAGCTAGAGAGACACCGTGTATGGCTATTGGGGGACTCTGGGTACCCCAACCTGTCGTGGCTACTGACCCCAGTAAGGAATCCCCGGACCAGGGCAGAGGAACGGTACAATGAGGCCCATGGGCGTACTAGGAGGGTGATCGAACGCACCTTCGGCCTCCTAAAGGCCAGGTTTCGGTGCCTGCATATGACAGGTGGATCCCTAATGTACTCACCTAAGAAGGTGTGTCACATCATCGTGGCCTGCTGCATGCTTCACAACCTGGCTTTGCGCCGCCAGGTGCCTTTCCTGCAGGAGGATGGTCGAGACGGTGGTGTTGTGGCAGCTGTGGAACCTGTGGAGAGTGACGAGGAGGAAGATGACGGGGCTGAAACAGACAACAGGGACAGAATCATTGCACAGTACTTCCAATAGGACACAGGTAACAATTCAAACATAATTTAGTAAATGTAAACTACTCTCCTGCATCTCTGCTGCCTGTCTATTTGCCCCAGTGTATGATGACTGAGTTGTGGCTTTTCCCTCCCTATTTCAGATCTGGGGTCCCCACTACGAGTCCTGTGCTTCGTTTCCCCATGGACTACAGCTTTGTGTCAGCGCTTTGTTGACTTCACTATGTACAAGGACATATTTGCACTGTCATGTCAATTACAATATTTTGAAATCACAGCCAGACTCCAGATAGTTTTGTGCAAAATAGGTGTTTATTTCAGTGCTCAAAAAGGGAATGGGTGGTTTCAAGTGGGTGGGGGCTATGGTGAAGGAATGTCCATGGCAGAGTCCAGAGTAACAGTCACACAGGTGCATTGTCCATAGGCCTGTGGAGAGATGGAGCATGGGCAGTTCAAGGATGGACAGGGTGACAATGTGGGACAGTGGGATGACATCAGGTGGTATGTCTTGACATCCTACTCTGTCTTCTTGCGAGATCTCAGGGCCCTCTTGCGGGGTGGTTCTTCTCCTGCAGGAGGTGGGGGTCTGGTGGGCTGCTGTTGTGCGGGGGCCTCCTGTCCACTAGCGCCGGCGGAGGTGGTTGGCTGTTCTTGGTCCAGGCTAGTGGCAGGGGCCCTTTGTTGTTGTTGAGTGTCCGTCCTGGTGTTGATGAGTTCCTGCAGCAGCCCTACCATGGTAACCAGGGTGGAGGTGAGGGCTCTGATGTCCTCCCTGTACCCCCGATAGTGTTCCTCCTGCAGTACCTGGATCTCCTGGAACCTGGCCAGTACCGTCGCCATCGTCTCCTGGGAGCGGTTGTATGCTCCCATGATGGTGGTGAGGGCCTCGTGGAGAGTGGGTTCCCTGGGCCCGTCCCCCCCCTGTCGCACAGCTGCCCTCCCAGTTCCCCTGTTTCCCTGGGCCTCTGCCCCCTGGCCGGTGTGCCCACTACCACTGCCCCCAGGTCCCTGTTGTTGTTGGGGTGGTGGGTTATCCTGGGTGCCCTGTAGTGGTAGACACACCGCTGATTGACGCGCCCTTGAGACAGAGGCATGGGCCCGCTGGGTGGGAGCTGTGCTGGTGTTCCCAGAGGGGTTTGGGTCTGTAGTGGCCTGTGGCTGTCTGAGGGGAACCGACTGTCCAGAGGTCCCCGATGGTCCGGGCTGGTCATCAGTGTCCAGGTCGACAGAGCTGCTGTCATCGCTGACGGCCTCTTGGGTGGGGGGTGTGGAGAATTCTGGGCCCTCCGTGGCGGTGTGTTGGCGGTCGGGTCCTGCAGGGGTATAGAGGTATGGTTATAGTTTCAATGTGTGCCATATGGGTGTATCTGTGGGTTCCCGTGTCCCCAAGTGCTGGCATTCGTGTGTGGGGGCTTTGGTGAGGGTGGCTTGTGGGGGGGATGTGTATATGCATTGGGCATGCTTTGGTGATGGGTGTCCATGCTTAGTGGACGCATGCAGGCCTAGGTTTTGGGATGTGTGGGTTGTGATGGTGAGACATTGGCAGGGAATAGGTGTGCTGGGGGTGGGGGTGAGGATGGTGGTGGGGGTGAGGATGGTGGTGGGGGTGAGGATGGTGGTGGGGGTGAGGGTGGGGGTGAGGATGGGGGTGGGAGTGAGGGTGGGGTTCGAGGATGGGGGTGAGGGTTGGGGTATGATTTGGCATGCAGGTGGGGGGAAGCAGTATTGAAGCTTCAACTTACCAGAATCCATTCCTCCGCCGACTCCTGCGAGGCCGTCAGGATGCAGGATGTTCAAGACTTCCTCCTCCCATGTTGTAAATTGTGGGGGTTGAGGTGGGGGTCCTCCGCCAGTCTTCTGCACGGCGATGTTGTGCCTGGATACCATGGAACGCACCTTCCCCCGTAGGTCGTTCCATCGCTTCCTGATGTCTTCCCGATTTCTGGGGTGCTGTCCCACAGCGTTGACCCTGTCGACAATCCTCTGCCATAGCTCCGTCCTCCGGGCAATGCTGGTGTATTGGACCTGTGTGCCGAAGAGCTGGGGCTCTACCCGAACGATTTCCTCCACCATGACCCTGAGTTCTTCGTCTGAGAAGCGGGGGTGTCTTTGGGGTGCCATGGAGTGGTGTGTATGATGTGTGGGGTGGAGTATGTGTAGTTAAGTGTGTTGAGTGTGGTGGTGTGTGTTGTTTTGTGTGTGGATATAGTGTGGGTGATGGTGTAGTGTGCCTCTGTGTGATGGTGTTCTGTGATCGCTGCTGTGTCTCTCAGTGCTTCTTTTTGGATTTTGGTCAAAGGGGTTTGTGGGTGATGTGGGTGTGTGTTTTATATTGTATTGTGTGTGTGGGAGTGGTGTGTGTATGTGTATCAGGTGTGTGGAATTCAAATCGTCCAATGTGGCTGAGTTTTGTTCGTTTGTGTGTATTCTGACCGCGGCGGGGTGTACCGCCAATGGAAAACCGCGTTTGAAAGACCGCCGCGTGGATTCGTGGGTCATAATGGCATGGGCGTATTTCTGTTGGCGTGACGGTGGAGGTTTGGTCACCTCCACTTTTCCGCCGACCGCTGGTCTGGCGGTCTGTTGTGGCTGTCGGATTTTCGGAGGTTTGGCTGCTGCGGGTCAGAATGACCGTGGCAGATTACCGCGACCGCAGCGGAATTATGGAGGATTTCTGACCGGCGGTAGGCGCCTTTTACCGCCGAGGTCAGAATGACCACCATAGTTACTTAAAATAATTCTTACTATAACTGCTAAATGTTGATGGTTTTCTATGAGTAAATTCAGAACCTAACCATAGCGTTGCTGTAATCTTGTTTTTTTTCAGTGAATTTGTATGTTTTTTAAATTCCATTTCCTAACTATAACATCCCTGTAACTTTTGGTTTATTCAGTGAATGTCTGCGGCCAGGCCCTTCCTTTGGCTAACCCCTGCAACCAACCTACCCCACGCCACGCACAGCCTTCAGCCACAGCAGAGGTTAGCCACAGAACCAAACTTCTATAATTACCCAATCCTATGTCGTCTTGCCCTCTGTTTCTGCCTTTCTGCTCATTTATTGTCTTCTGTTTGGTCATCTCTGCCTGTTCCTTGCCTATTTGTTTATGTCTCTGTCCATTTTCTGTTTGTTTCTTGTCCTCTGGTTGTGCCTTTCTGCTCATCTCTTGCCAGCTGTGCATTTCTGCCCATTTCTTGTCCTCTGTTTATGCCTCTCTGCCTGTTTTCTGCTTGTTTCTTGCCTTTTGTTTGAGCTTTCCTGCCCATTTCTTCCCTCTGTTTTTGCTTTTCTGATCATTTTATGCTCATTTCCTGCCATCTGTTTCTGCCTTTCTGCTAGTTTCTTGACCTCTGTTTCTGCCTTTCTGATCATTTTATGCTCATTTCCTGCCATCTGTTTCTGCCTTTCTGCTCATTTCTTGCCCTCTTTGTGCCTTTCTGCTAATTTCTGCCCTTTGTTTATTTCTTTCTGTCTGTTTTCTTGCCCTCTATTTGTGCCTTTCTGTCTTTTTTCTGTCCATTTCCTTGCTCACTGTTTATGTCTCTGTCCTTTTTCTTTATGTTTCTTGCCCTTTGTTTGTGCCTCAGTCCTGCCAAGTGTGATGCATGTCACGCTAGGGTAGCACAATTAAGTTAAGTTCCCGCATTATATCATGATCTCACAAACAAGGTGAAGAGAAAGCTAAGTGGGATAATTTCTTGTCTTTTTGTGAATGGCACTACTCTTATCAATTTGCTGCCAGACAATGACACCAAGTGGCAGCCAGCTCAGTTGATCAAAACAGCTTAAAAGTGTTCCTGGAACAAAGGCAAGCTTGCATATGCACCTGAGATTCGATACTGTTTCCCAACTAAGCCTGAAGGGTGTTCTGAAAGAACCACATTGGAGCTGCTGGTAGGAGTATTGGGGCCAAGTAGATGGGGTGCCTCAACACCTTCTGACTGTAGGGCTATAGCACATGGGTGGCAAAATAATCCAATATCTTCTCATTGCGCTGCTTGCTGCAGACTAATAATTGCCATTAGCACCTTCACCAATCCATAGTTAATTTACTTTTAGTGAGTCATGACCATGGGCCTAAGTAAACTGGGAACAAGGTTAGTGCCCTTCAATTTCTGGTACTCTGCAGCAGTCTTAAGATTTTCTTGGACTTTCTTGTTGCTCAAGTGGGTGTAATTTCTTATATTTATATGTTTCCCTTCTCTTCATCGCTTGATCTTGCTTACGAGAAAGTGTCACACAAAATCATTGAATGTCACTCATAATTAGATTGAAATTATGAAAATATCACATATCTTCTCGTTTATAGCCCTTTCGGGTTATCTGGGACCGCCTCCTGCGGGAGTCTGCATTGCTCCAGCAACCAAGGAGCTGCTTTAAGTAGCATCTCCCTGCTTGCTGGAGCAATGAATCTGCATGCAGGGAAGAGAGATGAAAACTTGGCTTTCTGTCAAAGGGACCTGCTTGACAGATCCTGCTGTCAGAAAGCAAACTTTGTTTGATTTTGCTTGGTGGGAGCAATGAGCTCCCACCAAGCAAAAACAAACAGCTATATTTCAGGGATCAGCACACCAGGAAATAGCAGGAGCTGGCCTTGGGGGTGGGGGGTGGCAGACCTCAGGGCCATCATTGGTTTCTCGAGGGGACCGCTTAATGCACAATGCCCCGGGGAGGTGGTTGTCCCCAGGAATCGGGGATCAGAAATGGAACCCCTTCACTTTTTTTTATAGACCTGGGGTGGTGGTGGTCCCCATAGCCTGCACACAATATGACAAACGCCACAGGGAGGTGGTGGTCTCAGGGGCTGCGGGGAGACTGGGTGGGCCCCCATATTAATTTTGATTAAAGCCCCAGGAAGGTTGTGGTGCCTGGGGCTGTAGGGGGGATGGTTGGCCCCCCACATCTCAATAAGGTGAATACGTGGGGAGGAGGTGGTCCCCGGGGACATGGGGGAGGTTGACCGGCCTTCCCCACACAAATAAAATATTTTGTCCCACAGAGGACGATAGTCCCTGGGGGGTGGGTCAGTCGATCAGGCCCCCTGCACATATTTTATGGATCACTCTGGGGAGGTGGCGGTCCACCAGGGGGCATCAAGGAGACAAATAGCAGGAGTCCATGTTTTAAAAAAAATGTTCTCTGGATCTGCCACGATTTACAGCAAAAATAAAAAAAATGTTTTTGAGCCCGGGGGGGGGGGGGGGGGAGGGAGGGGTCTCACCACCAGAGCTAAGGGGTCAGGGTGTCTGCACCTTGGCCCCTTTTTTTTTTTTTTTCTGGGACTCGTATCAAGTTGGGTAGCAACATGACTTCCTTGATGAAGTGTTGGCAACCAATCTGATCTCAGCACGAGATCCGGAGGGGTCGCCAATCCTTTGCGTCCCTTGGATTTTCTTTAATTTCTCAAAAACTACTGAATGGATTTCCAACAATTAAGAAAAAGGGCTCTTTCTCGACCAAGAGCTAGCATTCTGAAGTGCTGAAGTTAGTGTTCAATTTTCTTAGAAATTTCATGAAGATTCATCAAACGGTGCCAAAGTTATTACAAAAAAAAAATGCTCTTTCTATAGCAACTAGGTCCTAACTGTTACTACCTACCTGCGACTTCCACTAGGTAATATATATACATGTATATATATATATATATATATGTATATATATATATATAAAATTGGTTTCTGGGCAGCGCGCACTCACTGCTGGTGGTGGTCACGGGCCGTAATCGACACCGAAGTAGCAAGTATGCAAAGGATATACCTCATATAATGCTGGAGAAATATCCTCTCATGGTTTAATTGGATGGGGTGATGAGAGTCCTTGCCTTCTAGTCCGTCGAAGTCTCCCAGTTTTAGTACACTACACAGCGATTTGTATCACAGCCAATTTCTCCATAGATAAAGATCGCTTTGCTGAAGTTGTCAGGCACAGCTGCCTTCTGACATACAAAAAACAAAACAAATTGGTCATAGGGCAGAGTGCACTCACTGCTTCTGCTGGCATTTTGGGGTAGACCATCACCCCAACATATATGGTGAAGCAAAAAAATGATACTGCACTCCGAGGAATAATAAAGTTTCTCCTTTGTTTATAAAAAGCACTCAATTGCCATTGACGCGTTTCGACTAACTGTCTTTCTCAAAATGGCATCAGATTTCAATGAGTCCTTCTTTGCTGATCATTTATACATATCATTGAGAGGCATTCTTGTGGTTGGAGTCCAATGTTCTTTTCTATGGATTCTTTAGCTGCATTACAACCATACTCTCTCTTACCAGCCTCCAAATGCAGTCACACATATCTCTATAGAAATAAATATATGTATATTTTCACTGAAAAATCCCAAAGTTAAAGTAGCATTATAGTATAGTTAGGTGAATATATCAATGACAAAATTGGTTTGAATAAAAAAAAAAAAAAAGAGCTAGCTATAACTTGCGCCCCCACCATGCACTGTTTCAGACCTAATATATTACATTGCTTTTGACATGTTCTAAGATATCATTTAAGATATCACTGATGATATCTCACATAACAATTGATGACTTCACTGATGACAACATCCGTCCAGGCAACAGTGGAGACTTGGTGGTTTTTATGGAGCAGCACCTGAAGATCTTATTCTAAGGGCCCAGGACTTTGGTGGCACCACCTGGCAGGCCAGGCTCACAGCTAGCCGGGGCTAGCTATAGCGTTGAGTGAGTTGGAAGTCTCTTATGTCCCTGAGACATTAGGTCAGGAGACCAGTCAGCTGGCCTTTGGGGTCCCTCTGTGTTCTGGGTTGGAGAGATGCAGGTCCAATCCTTCTCCCCCAGGTAAGGAGGGCAACAGGTTAGAACAGCCAGGCAGCAGTTCTTTCACAGCAACAGTCCAGCAGAGTGGCAGTCCTTTTAGCAGAACACCAGTCCTTCTTCTTGGCAGTGTACACACAGGGTCAGATATTTACTAAAGTGGTCTGAGGTCCAGTTTTCATATCCAGTAGTGCCTTTGAAGTGGAGAAGAGTTCAAAGAAGTCTTTGAAGTGCACAGAGGTTCTCCCTTCCTACCCCAGCTCCATACTTACTACTGGGGGTATGCAGCCTTTTGTGTTGGGACAGAACACAGCCTATTCAGGTGTAAGTGTGAGGCTGCAGCCAGCTCCTCCTTCTTATCCTGACTGGATGGCCCATCAGGTCCCATCAAGTCACACCTAAGCTCCCATTGTGTGTGGCTGTCTAGATGGAACACATAAGACCTATCTGTTACCAACCCCAGACAAGTGATCAGAGATAGACCAGGCACCAAATGGCTAAAGTAAGAAAATGTCAACTTTCTAAAAGTGGCATTTTCAGAATTATAATTAAAAATCTGATTTCACCATAAATTTTAATTTTAAATTGTGATTCTAGAGACACCAAACTCGAAAAACTAATATCTTCCAGATTATGAACTACACTTATAAAATGTAATAAGGTAACCCCAATGTTAACTTATTGGAGCAGTGAACTTCAAACTTTTTATTGTTGCGCCCCTCCCAGTGGAAAAAACAATCATTGGGCCCCCCTCAAACATTTTCAGAATTATTTTATTTAGTTTGCAATGTTTCGATTCGTCTAGGCTTCTTTAAACATTGCAATTACATTCTATTATCTTTTGTACATATAATTATCTACATGTTTGCCAAACATACTATTCTGGTCAGACAGACTAACTTGTAAAAGTATCCAGAGCGTAATTATCAGAAATGGTGGGGGTTTTAAAGAATATTTGGAGTCCCTTCCCTTTTGACAGCCTGGATATAAATGACAAAAAGATTTTAGTGATGGCCCATTACAGAGCGTTTACAAATTTTTCCTCGCTAAAACAAAACACTGATATCAGGACAATGCTTCTCTTGGCCGGAGCCTGGCACCCCCCCCCCCCCCCCTGGGATCACTTGAGGCTCCCCAGCGGGCACGCCCCCCTGTTTGAAGACCCCTGTATTGGAGAGATAGGCCTTGCAGTAGTGAAAAACAAATGTAAACCTTTTTTACTACCAGGACATGTAAAACTTAAAAATACATGTTCAGCTTTTTAAAATCACTACACCCTGCCCTTGGTGCAGTCTAGGGCCTACCTTAGGGCTCAAATATGTTAAAAAGGAATGCTTGGGCTGGTAAAAAGGGTTATTTTTCTGGATCGACATGACAGTTTAAACTGCACCCACAGGCTCTGCAATAGCAGGTCTGAGACATGTTAAGGGGCCACTTAAATGGGTGGCACAATCAATGATGCAGGCTCACTAGTAGCATTTAATTTACAGGCTCGGGCCCACATAGTGCACTTTACTAGAGACTTATTAGTAAAATAAATATGCCACTTGGGTGTATTCCAATCAAATATCTTTCAGGGAGAGAGCACACGCTTTTGATCACCGGGTGGCATGGGTAAAATCCACTGAGTCCCATGGCCAACAAGAATAAATTCAGCTAAATTGAAGGTTTAGGGGAAGACCACCCTAAGGCTGACAGGTCTACTTTTTTAGAATTGGAATTATAATAGTAAATATGTCCCATCATGAATTATATGTATGTTTCAATGCTTGTTGAACTGGAGTTAGAATTGAAAATGCTCATTGCACATTAAACCAGCTTACCCCAGTATATGTAGGACTAACATTAAACCAGTAAGTGCCCCCTCCCATCATAAAATATCAATGTTTGATGTCTTGAGTTAGAAACGCAAACATGCACCTCCCCCTCAATTAAACAGAACAGACACACTCAAAAAACTACAAATACATAAACAGTTAATTATTAAAAATCAGACATCATCTCACATCTAACACTACTCTACTCAAAAAGACATCATAACACAGGTCCCAAAAAACACACAATGAACACAAAAAACTTCAAGCTGATATATGGCATCTGCACAAATAGAAGAAGGCAGAGCCCAGCGTATCAATAGTACACTGTGCTTCCAATAGTAAGGTTTGTCGAGTGTGTGATCTTTTGTTGCACCTGTTTCCCTTTTATTTTCAGTTCATAGTTCTACATATCCTAGATGATCTCTGCCTATTACCTGGGGCATTTACACCTAAACTGTGCCAATAAATTACTAATAGAAACTTTATAGTCATATTTTGATTTTATGTGTCCCCATTTCATCGTGCCAGTGCATCAGGACATATAAAGATGTGATAAAAAATGTTCACACCTAGATTTACCTTTTGTAATTGCCTAAACTATACAATTCTTTTTTGTCAGAACCTTTCTCAATATAAAAAGGTATTTTGTAAGGAATGTAGATTAAACAAAGGGAAAACCCAAACAGTAGACAAGTTCTCAATATAATTAATAAGTACAAAGTAAATGAAAGACACCTTGTAGTACAAAGACAAGATACCTTGTAGTAAAGAAATTGTTTACATAGTGGACTGTTTTCTGCTGAATACACTACCTTATATGCTTTATGCAATCAGAGAAGTGAGAAAGGGGATTATTATGGCCTTATCGCCCACAGCTGAGGGCCCTGAAACTGAGGGATGGGCCCACAGTCAAGGATATATAAAATGGATATGGCCTTTAACGCCAAGTATATCCCAAGGCAGAAGGGCTATAAGGCTATTAGAGCATTCCATCCACTGATGGTAGAGCAGTCTAAATTAGAAAGGGAGAAACAGGAAGACAAGCATTGGAACGTTGGAGCAGAAGGCTTATATTGGTCATTATAAGCTCAGAGTTACTCCATTGCCTTCAAAGGCCCTCCCAACATTCCAATGTTCTAACAAGAGAATACTGTTCTTGTCATTACTAACACGACAAAATAAGTGTTGGTAATAGCATATTCAAAATATTCTGCTGTTTGTGCTTGTGTGTACTTTCCTATCTTTAGTGCCTCATGGATTATCTATTGCATTACAAACCCATTGCTCACCATCCTGTAGTGACTTACTGAAGCATATTCATTGGGCTCCTTGGGGTCTTCAGGTACTGACTTCATTACGGTGAGTTCAACAAATCGGCATATGCTCTTTGCCGTCATGATTTTTGAAGGCCTCACAGATCTCCGGAGGCAAGTACTAGGTCGTGACTATTGCTAGGCTGGGTCGTCTTCTCACCTTTTCTCCGTTTAGCAACATCAATTTTTTTGGCTGATGCTATCACCAGTAAGACAGCTGGGCCATTGCTGCAGGTGCCCCAGCCAAAGCTACTTCCAGTTGCCCCCATGAGCTTGTCCTGAGGAGCCTAAATTCCCCTTAAGCTTTAATGCCAACTATGCAATGCCCCAGGATATTGCACTTAATCACAGAACCACTGTGCCCCAAGAGACCAAACAAATCTGATGAAGACAATAAAAGAAAAACGTGGTTGATTTATCCCATAAGGGAATGAACATGTGATGTTACCCTTATCAGGGCCAGGCTCTAGTCAACTGAAATAAACAGTGGCCGTGTTTACACCTCAGATGGAACTCATAACAATAAACCCAATTAAAATGGTCAGCACCACGGAAACAGTTAAACCCACAAAAATAAACAAAATTTGCCCAAAAGCAGAAAAAAGAAAAATAACCGCAGTTGCGGCTGCCCCTGTTACGAGATCAACACAGTACTCACAAGCCAAAAAGGATCCAACACTTGCCCCATCTGGTCCGAGTGATCCTCTTAGAAATTAAGAGAGTGCACCACTGATCACTGTTTGCCCACCTGTCAGATAGACCCATCTTACTGCCTCCTCATTAGCCTCTCTTCCTCTGGATGTCTGACAGCAGCAACCAGCAGCACACCACAACCCCAAATACAGACTCCAATGTCACTATTGCCACAGGAGCTCAGGTAGAAGTCTAACTCTGTGGGTCAGACAGATAAGGGCAGCCTTCAGGAGACAATGGCAAACATGGGAATAACCTGCAGCAGTGCTCCAGAGAGAAGAAAGGAAGAACTCTGGGCCAAATGAAGTAGAAGGGCTGCATTAGCGTCGTCAGGGGCAACTCTGCAACAGGTAAGGTTGCCCATTTCTAAACCTGTCCATGTACCACTGCTGCCAGCCCTGGTGACTCTGGTGGCCCATGGCAAACAATAGTTGCTGGCAGCTCTAACCTGCATTAGAGGTGAAGTCCAGAAGTTTAAAAAATGCAGCAGGCAGGTGCTGCTCCAGGGTTGGCTGCTCACCCCCTCAGTACCCTGATGTCACATTTTGTTGGAGAAGATTGTAAATTATCTATTGATATATGACTTGTAAGTATGTGCTGCTTATGCTCTAGCCTACCCAAACCTATCTCGTGAAACTTTTTAACATTTGTTAACATTTTAAAATAGCTTGAAATTAATCCCACAGGCTTTGCCTCATAACCATTGCTTAGCCATATACTATGCTGTCTCATACCAGTGACTCTGCAATCACAGCGTCCATACATAACAGATGTATGATGGAACAACACATGCATTTACAACTCATTCCTTTACAATGCAACGCATTAACTACTACCGCGCAGACCATTCCCATGCATGTCATTCCAACGAACAGTCATACCGATACACTATAAGTACATTTACAAGGCAGAGTCACCACTCATAGTACCACCATGCAAACATTTACCATGCACTTGTATTGTTTAGCATTGTATGTTGCTAAACTAAATGAAAAGAAATTAAACACTTCTGAGTACTAAAGCTGAAAGGTAAACACAATTGACACATTTATTCCAATGTTGAAAATATTTTAATTTTAAATATACAAATTCCCACAAAAGGAAAATGTACATTGATAAATAAGGAAACACAGCAGTGATAAATTAAACATAAGAGTGAAAGGTAATATTGCATTTGAAATTTACTATAAATCATAAAAACCTTTGTCTTTTGTCTATTTCACTACCTTCTATCAACATTGTCCCCCACCAAAATGGCTGACAAATGGTACAAAGAAGGTCAAAATGTATTTTTAAAAGATATTAAATAAATAAAGATAGTCACACTTTAATTCACAAATACTTGGCTTCCAAAACATATTTTACCTAGAACTATCTTTAAACTCCAAAAACCACTACAAAAATTGCTGTCTACCATTTTGTCACCAGTGGTACTCTGCTGTCTGAAATGACCACATGTGACGCTGAGAAAAGAAACACAGAAAGCTATTGAAACACTGCCACCTATCGTTACTCGCAAGTATGGTAAAAGTGTACACTACCTAAAAGAAATGTTAGATGATTTCAAAATATATATTTATATTGATATTTATTTATGTTATGCAGAGCCTATTGAAAATTGATGACCGAAAATCAACCTCTTGTTACAAATGAGGTAAAAAAAAAAAATAGGTGAAAAAAATAAGAATACGAATAATTATAAAAATAAATAAACCAAGGTTTATTAACATTTTATTAAAGAACTACACATTGTTGTATAAAAATCTTGGGGGCTGATTATGAGTTTGGTGGTCCGAGGACTGCCAAACCTGCGGTGGTGGCCGGCCCACCACACTCCTGTCAGTCCTAATGCCAGATTATGATCCTGGTGGTCAGACTGTCAGGAGACCACCACCAGGATCATAGATCTCAATTGGTTGATGGCAGTCGGAGTCAACGGCATTGCAAAGCTTGGCAACATCTTGCTGATCACGGCTCCACTTTCCACCAGCCTTTCCATGGTGGTTGCACTGCCATGGAAACGCTGGCAGAAAGACAGTGCTGGGAGCCACAGGGACCCCTCTGCCAGTAATCTCAGAATGTGCACTGTCTTCTCTGCAGACAGTGAGCATTCCAAGGGTGCTGGTGAGCGATGGCATTGGCCGTGGCTCCCAAAAAGAGCCAAGGTCAATGCCACGGCACTGGATCTGACGGGCTGATCAGAGGAAATGTCATAATACCAGGTCAGCCTGGTGAAAACATCGTATGGGGGTTAGGCCATTGGCTTGACGGCAGCCTTATCACCGTGGACCCAAAACTCATAATCAGCCCCACAGATTTATTAGTGCTGTTAAAAAAAGAGAACAATAACAATTAAAACTGTAGGGAACAAATTACTATTGTATGTGAATATGGTTTTTGCCTCAGGGAAGTTGCTGGATAGTGACTGGGGGGCAAAATTACTATTCTATCTCTGCCAGAGAGTTACCTCAGGGAAGGTGCTGAGCAGTGACTGGGGGAAATTACTATTCTAACTCTGCTGGGTACTTACCTCAGGGAAGGTGCTGGACAGTGACAGGGAAATTACTATTCTAACTTCACTGTGTACTTACCTCAGGGACGGTGGTGGACAGTGACTGGGGGGACAAAATGACTATTCTTACTCAGCTGGTTACATACCTCAGGGAAGTTGTGGACAGTGACTGGGTGGCAGAATTACTATTCTAACCCTGCTAGGCACTTACCTCAGGGAAGGTGCTAGACAGTGACTGGGGCACAAAATTACTATTCTGACCCCGCCAGATACTTACCTCAGGGAAGGTGGTGGAAACTCCTTCAGATACTTGTCTAAGGGAAGGTGGTGGATATAAATATATGTACAGTATTTGTGATAAAACCAGTGGCAAACAATGATTTTTCAACATATTTATTTTTATATAAATAATAAAAAAACATTTTTTGTAACAAAAAATATTTCTCTACTTTTATAGGTATCTCACTAAAACATATTTCTTTAAGCTTACGAAAAAAGCCAGAGAGGAGATTACACAAGAGCAACATTGAAAATCCAGAACACACCAACAAATCAACAACAGGTAGGAATGGAAAAAAGTATGGGCCTCATTTTGAGTTTGGCGGTCGGAATGCCAGACCACCATGTTGGCGATCCCAAAAAGACAGCCATGTTGGTGGTGTTTCAGACTGCCCATTTACGACTTATACAGGCAGGACCACCGACCGTCAAGTAAAAATGCCAGACCGCCAGTGATGCAGCCCCCGAGACATAGGCGGTCCGACCTCCAGTTCCTATAGCACTGCAACCAAGCATATTACAAGCACACAGTTGCTGTGGCGATCCCCCATTGTGGTTTGAACCAAATGCAGTTGACACACATTGCTACAGTGGGCACACACATGAAAAGAACACTAGAAAACACACCCCTTCGCACACCACAATCCTTTGCATTCTCAACGTAGCGCACAGAAGCAAAAGCGACTTTTTCACAAACACTCCATAGATTAGGCATCTCTTTTTTTCACTTTCTCATAGAACACCCTGCATGCACTTTTGTCCATTCACAGCCTTTTACACTTCCCCTGTTTAGTGAGTCACTGTCACCCGTAGGTTTGTTTTCCACCATGTCACGCTCTAAAAATCCCCGTTTTTTAGAAGATGAGTTAAGAGTCATGGTGGATGAAATAACAAGAGCAGAACCACAGTTGTTTGGATCACAAGTCCCGCAGACTCCTCTCAGTAGAAAAATGGAAATATGGGATAGGATTGTCAACAGAGTGAATACTGTAGGCACCACCCTGCACACAAAGGAGGGCATCAGTAAGAGGTGGAACGACTTCAGGGACAAGGTCCGTTTCCTGGTCTCCAGGCACCACTTGCAGGCAGAAGACTGGTGATGGCCCTCCTAGTGCCCCATTACATCTTTTTCCCTGAGAGGTGAAGGTCTTGGCCATCCTGAATCATGAGGGCTTGACAGGAATACTTGAGGAAGTGGAGTCTGGTAAGTCACAACACTAAAAATGCCACCAAAATGCAATGTCATCCATGCTTACAGCTCACCTTTTGCCACTTTAACTGTTACTCCGCTCACCTACACATTGTTCATTTGACCAAAGACCCTTATTTGGCAACTCCGAATTGAAGTGTACTCACCTGGGGAGATAACGTTTGCATAGTGTGTGTCGTACAGTGACTGACATGACTGCAACTCCCAGAAGTCACTGTTCCACAGCTCGACACACCAGGCCAGTGTTCTCTTTTCCAAATACTCTTATTTGTTATCTCCCAAATGAAGTGTACTCACTTGGGAGGATACCATGTATATAGTGTGTGTATTATAGGGACTGACCTCACTACAACTCCTAGGAAGTCCTTTTTCTGTAACTCCAAACATCAGAACAGTGGTCAGATGCCCACATGCACCTGTTTAGAAACTCTCAAATGAAGTGCATTCACTCAGGGAGATAACATTGTATAGTGTGTGTAGTGCAGGGACTGACATGACTGCTAAGGCCAGGATGCTCTGTTTCTGTAATTCCAAACACCAGCCCAGTAGTCACTTGTCTAAAGACAATTTTTGTCATCTCTCAAATTAACTGTACTCACCTAGGAGGATAACATAGTGTGTGTGGTATAGGTAGTGACATGATTGCTAAGGCCAGGAAGCCTTGTGTTTGTAACTTCAAACACCAGGCCAGGGTTCACTTATCCAAATCTATTTTTTATTTGTTAGAAATGGCGTATTTGGTTGGCAGTCAGGTTACCCCCTGTCCAAGCAAGGACCTTCACTCTAGTCAGGGTAAAGGAGAATCAATCTCAGTTAACCCCCACTCACGCCCTTGGTAGCTTGGCACGAGCAGGCAGGCTTAACTTAAAAAGCTATTTGTAAAGTATTTGTACCAATACACACAGTAACTCAGTGAAAACACTACATAATGACACAACACAGGTTTAGAAAAATAGGGGATATTTATCTAAACAAAACAAGACCAAAACAACAAAAATCCAACATACACAAGTCAAGTTATGAATTTTCAAAATAATAAGGGTCTTAGGGCCAGATGTAGCAAAGGTTTTTCCCCATTCTGTGTCTATGGGAAAAAGTGTTTGTACATATGGGACTTAATCCTTAGAAAACAGTGAGAATGCTGTTATTTCACAAACGTACCTGGGTAGTGTCAAAATAAAGCCGCACAGGCGAGTGTGAATTGAAAAAGACCAGCAATATGTTGATTTCTCACTCGCAAGCGAGACCATGCGTCATTCCTCCTCTGGTTGGGTCGGTGTGCGTCGTTTATTCTCACTGGCAAGAGAGTGATGTATCGATATGGACAGGCACCTCAGGTGCAGACAGGCTTTGCGTTGATTTTCCGTTCCCAGCACTGTTCATCCATGCACGGTAGTCTGTGCATGGATTTTCAATTCTTGGCTGCCAACTTCACCTTTCAAGGAACTGGATAGGGCACCACTTGGCAGAACAGGAGTCTCAGCAGAGAGTCGGGGTGCTGGCAGGGGAAGTCTTTGATGGTCCTGAGACGTCAACAGCAGGAGGCAATCTCAGTTCAAGCCCTTGGAGATTCTTCTCAAGCAGGAATGCACAACAAAGTCCAGTCTTTGTCCCCTTTCACAGGCAGATGCAGCAACTGCAGGATAGCCCAACAAAGCACAGTCATGGGCAGGGGTAGCACTTCTCCTCAGCTATTCTCCTTGGCAGAGGTTCCACTTGATTCCAGAAGTGATCTAATTTTCAGGGGTTTTGGGTGCTCTTCTAACACCCCTTTCTGCCTTTGAAGTAGGCCCACTTCAAAGAAAAGTGTCTGTTGTTTTCAAGATCCTGTCTTGCCCAGGCTAGGCCCCAGACACACACCAGAGGGATGGAGACTGCATTGTGTGAGGGCAGACACAGCCCTTTCAGGTGTAAGTGACCACTCCTCCCCTCCTCCCCAGCACAGATGGCTCATCAGGATATGCAGGCTACACCCCAGCTCCCCTTGTGTCACTGTGTAGAGAGAGGTGCAAACAGTCCAACTGTCAAACTGACCCAGACAGGGAATCCACAAACAAGTAGAATCACAGAATGGTTTAAGCAAGAAAATGCCTACTTTTTAAAAGTGGCATTTTCAAACACACAATCTAAAAAACAACTTCACTAAAAAATGTATTTTTAAATTATGAGTTCCGAGACGCCAAACTCCCCTTGTCTATCTGCTCCCAAAGGGAATTTGACTTCAATAATATTTAAAGGCAGTCCCCATGTTAACCTATGAGAGAGATATGCCTTGCAACACCGAATTTGGCAGTATTTCACTATTAGGACATGTAAAACACATAAGTAGGAGTCCAACCTTTTACATACACTGCACCCTGCCCATGGGGCTACCTAGGCCCTACCTTAGTGTTGCCTTACATGTACAAAAATGGATGGATTAGGTCTGGCAAGTGGGTACACTTGCCAAGTCGAAGTGGCCTTTTAAAACTGCACATACAGACACTGCAGTGGCAGGACTGAGCCATGTTTACAGAGCTACTTATGTGGGTGGCACAACCAGTGCTGCAAGCCCACTAGTGGCATTTGATTTACAGGCCCTGGGGACCTCTAGTGCACTTTACTAGGGACTCACTAGTAAATCAAATATGCCAATCATGGAAAGTCAATTACACATACATTTGCATAGAGGCACTTTAGCGCTGGATTGCAGTGATAAAGTGCCCAGGGTAGCATAAACAGCAAAAACAGAGTCCAGCATACATCAACAACCTGGGAAACAGGCAAAACATTAGGGGAGACCACGCCAAGGATGCCAAGTTTAACATTAGTGAACTCTCAAATGAAGTTTACTCACCTGGGAGGACAGCATTTGTCAAGTGTTGGGAGGTAGAGGATGTAACATGAATGCAAAGCCCAATAGGCCCTATTTCTTTAACGCCAACCACCAACCTAGTGTGCATTTGCCCAATTGTCTCTGTTGGGGAACTCTCAATCAAAGTTTACTCACCTGGGAACATACTATTTGCCAAGTGTTGGGAAATAGAAGGAGTGACCTGAGTGCAAAGCCCAATAGGCCCTGTTTCTCAAACTCCAACCACCAGCATAGTGTACACTTGCCCAATTTCCCCTGTGTCTTCACTCTCAATTGAAGTGCACTCACCTCAGATAATACCATTTGTATAGTGTGTATAGTAGAGGGAATAACCTGACTGCAAAGCCCAACAGGCCCCTTTCTTTAACTCCAACCACCAGCATTGTGTTCACTTGACAAATCCATCAGTTAGTGAACTCTCAAATTGCGTTTGCTCACCTGGGAGGATACCATTTGTACAGTGGTGGGACATGGAGGGAGTGACATGACTGGCAAGATCAGGAATCCTTACGTCTGGTCTGTCAAACACCAGACGAGGGTATACATGTCCAAATCCATCAATTAGTGAACTCTCAAATGAGTTTTACTCATATGTCAAGTGGTGGGAAGTAGGGAGAGGGACCTGAATGCAAAGCCCAATAAGCCATGTAACTCTAACTCAAACCACCAGCACGTGTTCACTTACCAAAATCCAGCTGTTAGTGAACCCTCAAATGAGGTTTGCTCACCTGGGAGGATACTATTTGTCAGGTGGTGGGAAGTAGGGGAGCGATCTGAATGCAACTCCCAAGAGGCCCTGTTTCCTTATCTCCAAACACCAGTACAGTGCTTAATTGCCTAAATACCCTTGTTTGTTAACTCAAAAGAAGTTTAGCCACCTGGGAGGATAACATTTGTCAAGTGTGTGTAATATAGAGAGTGACTTGACTGTAACTCCCAGGAGGCACTGTTTCCTCAACTCCAACCACAAGCCCAGTGGTCACATGCTACATTACATCTGTTTGTCAGCGCTCACCTGGGAGTGATCAACCACAGATCGTGCCCAAATCACAGACGTCTCAGTCAACATAGCTCCATCTTGACTTGCTAACTCATGATTAAATATTTGAGGACAGAGATGAAACCTCACACAGTGTGCAGAACAATGATCCCTACGGCCTCAAGATGCATAACCAGATGGGTATGGACAGCAGACACATTCACACTGCACTGGCCACATGATGACTCCAGTCACATAAAACAAAGTCCTGGGTTTGTATGCATCACAATCAACTAGGCCTCCAAATGACCAAAGCCATATCTGGCCTAGCCACTGTTTTGCCTGCACTGGTGCTAAAATGGTATCTCATGCCATCCTCCCAAGTGTTAATGATCTGCATATGTCAGCATCTGCTTGACTTAAATAGAATTGGCATGCTTCACAAATATCATGTCAATAGAGCCATGGTTACTTGGCACAATAGCATTAACTGCAAATTAATTTTGTACAAGGTCTCTGCTTACTGCAACACTAAACTGTTGGAGGTGGATGTCACAATAAAAATAGTAACATTGTACATTTCACACCAACAGGTCGAGCTGCCACTGGGCACACAGAGGGCACAGAAGAGAGTGCCACTACCCGCCTGGATGACAGACTCAGTGAAGAAGACGCTCCTGGATGTCTGGACATAGAGGACAGTTCTGGCCTATCTGGACAATCTGGTCGGACACCAACAGTGAGTTTCACTGTGGCCACACCAACAACTCCTAGTCCATTTGCCACAATATCACAGGCAACCATTGTCCGCCGGCCTGTGTACTTAGAACAGTGTCTACCATCTTGTGCCCTCCAGTCCTAAATTCTGAGTTGCAGCGCAACCCTTCTGACAATGAGGGTGTAGGAAAAAGTTGAAAAGGGCACCCAGTGGCAAGGGCACAGGCTTGAGGGGGGATGGTGCATGGGAGTGATGCTGTGGGTCAGCAGGGTGAAGTCACTGGGGCGGACTCCATCAGCCACTTCTTGAGGGTCTATCAGGAGTCCTAAGGAATGATGGGTCAGGTGTTGACCGAACTCTGGAAAATCAGGCAATTACAGAGGGTCATACACAGAGACATGTGACAACAAACGCCCACAATACTAACATGGCCACCCTAACAGGGATGCTGAGGGACATTCACACCACCATGAGCAAGGCTTTTCAACAAAGGTTTACCACTTCCTTTGGCTCATCAACTCCAAGCACATCTACATCAGTGCCAGCCACTGGAAGGGAGGCCCTGCCAGACGAAGAACCAGCCCCAGACACCCCTGTCTCTGTAGCAGCTGATAACCCCAATAAGCAAGCGAGGGCATCCAGTGAAGAATTCAGGAGGTACGGATGGCAAGACACCCAACACTGCCAGCAAGGGACCTCTCCCTAAAGGAAGTCCTTTATGTGCCACACATTCACTTTATTAACTGATCCTCAACCACCTACCAGTTCCAATGGGAGAAGTTCTCTGGACTTTGGGCTCCCAGTGTTGTGGCATCTACTCCAATGATTTCATTCATCATGACTGACCCCTTCACTTTACATTTTTGTTTCTTCATGTCCCAAATGTATTTTCTGTGTTAGCATTGTAATAAAGGGCCTCATTACGACCCTGGCGGGCGGCGGAGGCCGCCCGCCAGGATGCCGCCCTCCATAATACCGCGGTCAGAAGACCGCGGAGGGTATTATGAGTTTTTCCCTGGGCTGGCGGGCGGTCTCCAAAAGACCGCCCGCCAGCCCAGGGAAAAACTCCCTTCCCACGAGGATGCCGGCTCGTAATCGAGCCGGCGGAGTGGGAAGGTGCGACGGGTGCTACTGCACCCGTCGCGTATTTCACTGTCTGCTACGCAGACAGTGAAATACTAGCGGGCCCTCTTACGGGGGCCCCTGCAGTGCCCATGCCATTGGCATGGGCACTGCAGGGGCCCCCAGGGGCCCCACGACAATCCTTACCGCCATCCTGTTCCTGGCGGGCGAGCCGCCAGGAACAGGATGGCGGTAAGGATTGTCAGAATCCCCTCGGCGGCGCAGCGAGCTACGCCGCCTTGGAGGATTCTTAGGGGCAGTGGAAAACCGGCGGGAGACCGCCGGTTTTCCCGTTCTGACCGCGGCCAAAGCGCTGCGGTCAGAATGCCCAAGGGAGCACCGCCGGCCTGTCGGCGGTGCTCCCGCCCCCGTTGGCCCTGGCGGTTCTCTACCGCCAGGGTCATAATGAGGCCCAAAGTTTCCTATCAACCATGCTTGCCTAACTTTTTGCTATGTTGAGATGTGAGACCATGTGAACCATATGATGAAGACACAAGCTACTTGTGCAAACAGGAATATGTTACAGGTACACAGTGTCCAGATCAGGATTACAACCATAACACACAAATATATTCAAACCGAAAATGTTATTCAAATGTACAGCACATAGGTTGTCAATAAATTGGGACTTTTAGAAACAAGAATGTGTGACTCATACTGAGTCAAATTACGTACTTCAAGGTACAGACCCCCAGACCTTGGTGGGAAGGACTTTGTCAAACATTGTCCTGTAGAATTGGCAAACGTTAAAGTCATTGATGTCAGCAGCTTGAGCCTTATCACATACCACACCAGAGTATTCCAATATAACATAATCCAGGATACAGACAGATGGCAGTACAACAGTCCCTTATCACAGGCCCATCATAATCCAGTTACCATGCATCTGGTGGCATGAGACAAACATATGTCAGTGTTGTGGCATAGGCACTGTGGCCTGCAATGATGAAACACATCTACAGCTATATACAGGTGAGAGATAAAAAAGAGTGTTTAGCCAATGTGAAGGTAAAAGTATTGGACAAAAGCTAGGACTACATATCTTATGACCACATGATAACACAAATGATGCATCAGGCCAACCAAAACACACACAAGTCCAATATGCACTTCACTACCTCCACCCAAACACTGTACAAACTCTCTTGGTACAGGTTTCATACATCCGAACTGTGCAACCTACATTACCTGGAACAATCCATATTTTCTTTTTATGTCAGAACAGCATCAGATACCTACCAATGTACCAACTCTGAAATGCCTACATGAAGATGACATGGTGAAGTTACCTGTACATAGAACAACACAAGGCGTATAGGCTTGAAGCCATACCTATGGCACATGTCACATAGCAAGCAAATGGAAAACAAAGTACATTGCAATTAAACTTACAAAAACAAAGCAACAACATCATGGTAGGGATGTGCCAAAAGCTATCTTATCAAGCAGCTTTGGCTGAATATTGCAGAGAATCAGCTGCCTGGCTGTTTCCAGAACACTCAACTCCACACATTCTTACAACTACAATTCATTGTACATTCACAGTCATTACATCACATGACATACTTACACTAATGAAAAGTAGCTGTTGGTGAGATTTCCTGGAAGTCAGCTCCTTCATCTTCACCACTGTCATGCTCAGTTGGCATTTCAGGAGTCTCACCTGGTGGTACTATACACTCCCTTCTTCTGGGATGTATGGGATATTCCTCTTCAGGGCAATGTTGTTGAGCATGCAGCATGCCAAAGTGATCTGACACATTTTTCTAGATGAGTAGAGGAGAGCTCCACCAGTCTGTCAAGACAGCAAAATCTGGCCTTCAGGAGCTCAAATGTCTGCTCCACTTGCCTCTGTGTTCTTCTATGGGCCTCACTGAAGCGGGCTTCCCCTGGTGTCATTGGATTCCTCAGTAGCGTCAACAACCAAGGACGGTTTAGATATGCAGAGTGTCCTGTCAAAGAATGGGACAGAAGTGTGACAATGAGTCACTCATTTCATGATTGTAGCACCTGACATTGCTAACACACAATCAGGACAGATGTGACTTACCAACCAGCCAGGCCTTCTCTGGGTGTAGTTTTTGACATCAGCTGGGGTATGGTGCTGTTGCACATTATGAAGGAATCATGGCTGAATCCAGATAACTGGCACACACAAGTAGAATTTTAGAGATCTGACAAACAGACAACTTGCAAGTTGATGGAATGGAAGTTCTGTCTGTTGCAATAGACTTTTTCAGTGGACTGCAGTAGCACCAAGTTAACATGCCTGCCATCAATGGCCCCACCACATGTCAGCCTTCACATTGGCTAAATCCTCAGGTTGAGGGAACCTGATATAGCTATCAATGTGTTTCAAAATTGCTGAGAGTATATCCTTCAACACCAGACTGAATATATGTTGGGACGTTCCAGCAGATAGGGCCACTATATATGTTGGATGGACCCTCTGGCTAGGAAATGCAATACTGACATGACTCGTACAATGGGTGGTATGCTGGTTGGATAACTGATAGCTAGCATCAGATCTGGCTCTGACAGCATAAGTCCACTATTGTTTGCCTATTCAGATGGGAGTACATTACGATATGGCATTCTTCCACGATTTGAAGGTCTGGCAGTGGATGGTAGAAAGGAGGTTGTTGCATCGTTCCTCTCCCAGGGTACCTATGCTTGACAAGACATGAGTTGTGACATTAGTCAGTGTGTCCACACCAACATATATGATGCATGCCAATGATATCATGTGGCAAAGCATTCCTGACTGGATAGACATGACACCTAGTATACACCCTAGCTGGCAGCTACACAAGAGTCACATGTGGCCCCCATGGTTTTCAACATGTGTCCAAAACAAGGATTTGGACAAAACTTACAGATGCACAACACAACTGCCCCTCAAAATGTGACTGTATATTCTGAATGAAAAAACGACCATTGGCAGTGCACCGCTGTTTAACGCCATATGTGCCTTGCAACATATTGCAATGGTGGTTGAGTGGAAGTATCTACGTGAAAAGACCCAATAAGAAGTTTGTGATGCAACACAACATGTATTGAAGGTGTGGTGCAGTTTAGAAATCCCCATACAGCATTTCAGGTCACCAAAATGGCAGATGCCTGACCTACTCCACTGTACATTAAGAACGCTGGTGGAAGGCGTCATCAGTAGGTGGTTGCCGTGTTGGACGTAACCATAGGTTAACATTGTTGCCAGTGGTGGTAGTGACGACCACGTATGTGGCTGACATGACCGCCATGTTGTGTAGATTCACTCACTTGACACCTGACACTACTGCCAGCAACTCCTCCACAACCTGACCTGCTGTGTGCCGCCTCTGAGAGCAATCATGCAATGTCCAGTAGGTGATTGGGCCCCTGCCTTCTCTCAGAGGACCTGGAGGGCTTGTTAATGAGGTCCTACCCCTATATGAACAGCTCTATGGCTGCTCAGAGGAGCAGTAAAGTAACTCATGTGCACACTTTTCTCTGTACTTCATCATCATTTCTCTCTTCACAGGCTACAATGTGCCCCTGTGTGTCAGTTCAACTTCTTGTGTGCCTGTTGTTGCAGTCTGAGTGGCATCAATGGGATGTACATTGTGCAGATATTGGTGGCCAGTACTATATGTTAATTTCAGTCACCTTGTGTTGTGTGATGTTTTTGGGTTCCTAGATCCTCCTTGTTCTGGATGCACATAACTAGGCCAGGAGACTGAGCTGCCATCTAATGACATCTCTTTCTTTATGATGGTTGTGAATGTTGGACAACATGTATGTGCATGGTAGCATGGACTGTATATGCATCTTGTATGAGTCATTTAATGATCTTGTAACAATGTGTATAGTTCCACAGGTCTTTGACCCCACATCTGGCCTTTCCAAACTATTGTCTGGAATCTATACAATGCCCTTCAGATTGCCACACACACCACATACCAAATTGCTGATGGCCACATGATGTACTGTCATGCATGCAAGTGATGGAAATTGAGTGTCATGTAGGTTCTGTATGCTCAGCCTACAGAGACCAGGGCCTCTCAAATATATCTCCCAGAATGGGACATAGTCTAGGCTGTGGAAGAATCACTGTGGCTATGCAACTGTGGCACTGTGCCCACTCCCTGTACACTAGCAGATCCTGTCATGTGGACAATATGATACTTTAGTGGGAAGACGTGCCCTGAAAACCTCAGTCCATTGACTAGATTAGGAAAGGGTACTGAATTAAATCACTAAACTGGTTCATATGTACATTTTGCAACATCGTCAATGTGTGTCTAGGTCTCCTACACCCACAGCTCTGTTGTGACCTTCACTCAGGTCATTATTGTCCTGTACTGGCTTATTGTACAAATGACAGACCCACAGTGCAGACAGTGTGTTGATTCATGGGAGTCCATGATATGTGACTCAGTAGCTTGGTCACATAGCAGAAATTATACAATTCATGCCTTTGTATGTTGCATGTCATCTCTCCAGGAAGGACACATATGTCCAAAGGAGTGTTCTGTGATACAGGTTCATACCACAGAACCCACTCACTGAAGTAGGATGAGTCTACATTTGGTATGCCACATATCCACACATGGACAAGGAAGACACTTACTGTACCCACCATGCCAGCCCCTTGAATTGTCACTTAAGTATAATGGTGAAGGCTGTACTATTTTAGTTGCCTGTGGGACTGTATGCACTGAGTCAATCTCAAAGAGTGTGGATGTGTGAATGTGTTGGTCCATTGAGGCCTAAGGAGTTTTTACTGCAGAAGCCACATAGATGTGTAGTGCTTCATTATGACTCATATTACAGTACATGTTGCTGGAGCATGGGCCACCTGATGTTAGTACGCCTGCTTAGTCATTGTGGGCCTTGAGCAGGGTAGTGTGTTAGTCTGTAGAGGGAAATGTATATGTCTGTAGTCATGTCCCTGCACTTATTGTCTTGTGTGTTTCACACTTGTGGAATCTTAATAATTGAAAAGTTCTAGCTTGGTATTTCTGACATGTCTGTGACTCATCCATCTGGGGAAAAATTTGTGATTGTAATCTCTTGATTTGTCTTTTCAATCCATGCAGGTTAACACCCATCAGAAGAAGTTGCTACGGACAGCCATTGACCGGAAGGTGGGGACCCTGGGGATCCTTAACCGCTGGGACTTCCAATGTAGGAAGAGGTGGGAGAATCTGAGACGCTGGGTCTGGAAGACTGCAAAGGTCCAGCTGGGACTGTCCTCCCAACGTTAACTGGGTGCACGTTGGACCATGACCCCCCCTAAATGGCCTGCATTCTGGTGATGGCCTACCCACACCTTGATGGGTGTTTGAGGATGGCACAGCAGGCAAAAGGTGGTGAGTACAGGTTATATTTCTGCCTGTCATATTGCCAAGCCAAGTGAATGTGTTAGGTTCTGATAGCTCCCCTGATGATTAGGGTTGAGCCAAGTGTGAGACAGTAGATGAATGATTGTTTGTGTAGACATGTCATGTGGTGCATTCTGATGTGCCTTGCCTATCAGCCCAGGGACCAAGGCCCAACAGTGTACAATCCACAAACATTTTGCTCTCTAAGGACAACACATGGCTATTCAATCAAGTAATGTTTCTTTTTGTAGTGGGTGTAAATTCTATGCAACAGACCACTACTCCTAAGTGCTATATGCCAAAGAAAGGAGGTGATGGATCATTGTCCTCAGCCATGTGTCTGGTCAAATGAATAAGTGGCGTCTGCCACCCAGAGGCTACATGTCTTCAGTGTGCGATGGGTACTGATGCCTCACTACTGTCTGTAATGTGGAGATGGCCATCATACATGTGACAGAGCATACACTGCTCTTAGTGTGCAGCTACAGATCAATACATTTCCTTGGTAAGTGGGGAATGTCCATTGATATGATTTATGTTCCATCTCTGTTGCCAACATTCCTTGTGCCTACATGTCAGCATGTGTTCCTTTCTCTTTTGACAAAATGTGTACGCTGCTATTTCATGCATGGTCTACCTGTGTTGATGGGATAATTTTGGGATTCCTTCACATATATGTGCATGCCAACCTGTGTTAGGAATAGGACATTTGAAGTGGGGGTGCATTTCATTTGGTGTCACAGACAGGAGTGGATCACCATTGATTATTGCACCCTCACCCATCATAGCATGTCATTTGGAATGCACAACTGCAGTAGCAATGATGGACAAGATATGTAAGACTAGATATTGTAGCCACAATATAAATAATATATATAGCTATATACATACATAAATATATATATATATATATTTATATATGTATATATGTACACACACATATTGTCAACACCAGAGCAGTACGCGCTGTATTGGCGACTAAAATGCAAAAACTCAGCACTCTCAAAACAACGTAATTTATGCATTGTGCTGATATGTTGTGGTTTAACCTTTTGCATTGCAGAGTTCAATCCTGAAAACTTATTTTTAATATGCTTACAAATACTGTTCCATTGCAATATATTGCTGCAGGTTTTCAGAATGTGTTAGGGTGTGGCCCTTTTCCAGGGCCTTCCAGAGACTTTCCCTGCAACATGCCTGGGCGTGGTTGTGGGCTGGGCCAAGACTCTATAAAAGAGAGCCAGCCCAACTCCCAGTGCTCACTATTCAGAGGTCCCGGTGCAGAGCAGCAGCTTCTTCCTGAGCTCCTGTCCCGGCGGCCTATTTGGATCTTCCAGTCTTCTGCCCTTCATCCTTCATTGGTGATCATTGTTCCAGGCGGTAAGACGGTGGTTGGACTGTCCCGACACCGTTATCGAGAATTTTCATATTCTTGGTTTAATTCTTAAATGAGTAACAGATTACTGGCGCGCTACCATTTCTTGACATTTATATGGTAGTTTACAAATAGGCAAGACGCGAGATTTGTTTCATAAAGGTTTGACTTTGTTATTCATTGCGTGCTACCATTTCTTGACATTTGCATGGTGGCTTAAGAATCGGCAAGATGCGCCATTCGTTTTATGGTGTTTAAACATTGTTGTCCATTGCGCGCTACTATTTCTAGACATTAACATGATGTCTTTGAATTGGCAAGACGCGCAATTCGTTTCATGAGGATTTAACTGTGTTGTTCATTGCGCGCTACCATTTCTTGACATTTACATGGTGGCTTAAGAATTGGCAAAAGAAGTGCAATTTGTTTCATTGTACTTTAATCTTGTTATTCATTGTGAGCTGTTATTTCTTGGCATTTACATTGTGTTTTACGAATCGGCAAAACGTGCGATTCGTTTAATGATGACTTGACTTTGATATTCATTGTGTGCTACCATTTCTTGGTATTTTACATGGTGACACTCGAATCGGCAAGACGCACGATTCTCTCCTCGAGTTTAATTCATGTTGTTTATTGTATGCCATTATTCTAAGATATTTATTATGTAATATTCGAGTTGACAAGTTATGTGATTTGTTTCCTGAATCCATATTGTGCTATTCATGGTGCACAATCCTTTTATGGTGTTTATTATATATATATATATATATATATCTGCAATATGCGCAATTTGTGTTGAAACATTTTAAGAGTACACAGAAGGCCAGAGTTTCTAGATGCAACCTTTTTCTTACTACAGGCCTCCTTCCCAGCTGTTCCCTTCCTAATCCCCTCTTCCCCTCTTGAACTCTCTCAGCCTCTGTGATTTATCTATCAGAGTCTTGGAGCTGTTCAGTGGTGGACGTGTTGGGAACGTGCACAGACCCCGGGGATCTGGTGACTCTGACAGAATAGTGAGCCCACAAATTATTATGCTCCTGGCTTGTGTATGTTCTCAGCATGGCCACGCTAGACGAGTTAGTCAAGGCTATCACCCAGCTCTAAGCAGAGGTGGTATCATCCAAAGAATTGACAACTAGCTTAGCAGATAGAGTGAGTCAGTTGCAAGATAAGGTAGGGAAGAAGGAACAAAGTCCCACAGGTGAGTCTTGGCCAGTTACTTCTTCTCAGGCTTCTGGAAGTAATCCGATTTCCCTAAATGTTCCTTTTGCAATTCCTTTAGCTCCCCCAGAACGTTTCTCAGGTGACCCTTTGAAAGCACAATCTTTCCTGGTTTAAGTGGTATTACACTTCACCTGCAGACCAAATACCTTTCACGATGCCCAGTCCAAAGTAACTTTCTTTTTATCATATCTGTCTGGGGATGCAGCTATTTGGGCAATTCCTCTTGTGCGTAAAAATAGTCCCTTGTTGTACAACTGGAGAAATTTTGTTCGTGAATTTGAGAGAGTTTTTGATCGTAGAACTGTAACACAGTCAGCAGACCGTGAATTATTAGATTTACGCCAAGGGAATCAAGACCTAGTGTCGTATTTAGCCAACTTTAACCGGCTGGTTGCCGAGACATCCTGGCCTGAAGAAAAACAAGCGGTCTTGTTTTACAAGGGACTCAAAGAGGAACTAAAAGATATCTTAGTGCAAATCGACCCACAACCTACAGACTGTCCGGAATTAATAAACATTGTCTTGAGACTTGATCATCATTTAGCAGAACGTAAAGGAACGCGCAAAAAGATTGAAAAATATTCATGGCGTGTTCATGATATCAGAGACTCAAGAACTCTGAAAGAAAGAATGCCGGAACAGATGGAAATTGGAACCATCAGAAGACCTTTGACCAAAGATGAAAAGGACCTACGCAGAAAAAATGGACAATGTTTTTATTGTGGGCGAAAAGGTCATTTTGCCAAAGATTGTCCAATCAAACCAAAGAACAAGCAAGGTCCAGTTCAGAAGGTCGCAGCCAATGCACCAGTCGAGTTGGAAAACGAAAACACCCAAGATGCAGAGAATGGTTGCTCTTGGGTGTCACCGTGGACCCTTCACAATCGAGACATCTTAAATGGGAAATGAGAGTTCAGGTCAAGAAAAAGATCTATTTCAAAAAAGCTCTAGTCGATTCTGGGGCTACTGGGAACTTTGTTGATGTCCAATTGGTTTGTGCATGGGGGATCCCATGTATTGAAAAGAAGACCCCAGAAATCATCCAGGCAGTCGATGGAAAACTCTTGACTGGAGGTCCGGTAACTCTTCAGACTATCCCCTTGTCGATGATTTGTGAAGATAAGAATCAAAGAAAGAAACATAAAGAGAAAATCATCCTTGACGTGATCCATGCTCCCCAATATGGGATTATCCTCGGCTTGCCATGGTTAACTCATCATAATCCAGAGATCAATTGGGCAGAACGAAAAATCTTGTTCTCATCTGCGCTATGTGACAAACAATGTCTCCAAAAGATTCAAGTATCAAAAGTTTGCAACTCTTAAATAGCTACTGCCGCGGAGAAAGACATTCAGCTGCCCAAACAGTATTCATCTTACAAAGATGTATTTGATGAGAAAGGAGCAGAGACACTACCTCCTCATAGATCTTATGACTGTCAAATTGATCTGGCCCCAGGTGCGATACTTCCCAACTGTTGTGTATATGCCCTTTTAGAACATGAAAATCAACATTTACGAAAATACCTAGATCAATTTTTGGAGAATGGCTTCATTCGCCAGCATCAGGAAACCCCCATGGTTCACGCACGCCCTCAAAGAATCCAAGATATCCTGCCGTACCCTCGAAAAAACCTGGCGCAGGGAACGCACCACAGAAAACATGACAGCCCTCAAGATCGCCATCCGTAAGCACCACCAGCTGATCCGCTCCACCAAAAGGACATCTTTCAAAGAGCGACTAGTCAACAACACCCACAACAGCAAAGAACTCTTCAACATCGTCAAAGAGCTCTCCAACCCCAGCGCCAGCTCCAACGTCATCACCCCATCTCAAGAACTCTGCAACTCTCTCGCTACATTCTTCCACCGAAAGATCATAGACCTACACAACAGCTTCGGACCCCAGACCCCGCCCCCCACCACCGAACCTACAGCCTCCACCACCATACTCAACGCCTCGACCCCCATCAGCTCAGAAGAGACCAGAAGCATCATGAACACCATCCACTCCGGCTCCCCCTCGGACCCTTGTCCCCATCACATCTTCAACAAAGCCGACTCTGTCATCGCCCCCCATCTGCGGAACATCATCAACAGATCACTCTTTTCAGCCACCTTCCAGGAGAGCTGGAAACACGCGGATGTCAACGCCCTCCTGAAAAAACCCACGGCTGACCCCAATGACCTGAAGAACTTCCGTTCCATCTCTCTTCTCCCCTTCCCAGCCAAGGTCATTGAGAAGACTGTCAACAAGCAGCTGACCGCCTTCCTTGTAGCTAATAACTCGCTCGACCCTTCCCAATCTTGATTCCGGGCCAACCACAGCACAGAAACAGCCCTCATTGCAGTCACCGACGACATCAGAACCCTGATGGACAACGGAGAAACAACCGCCCTCATCCTCCTGGACCTCTCGGCTGCCTTCGACACTGTGTGCCATCGCACCCTAATAACCCACCTCTGCACCACTGGAATCCTAGGACAGGCCCTTGACTGGATCATCTTGTTCCTCTCCGACAGAACCCAGAGAGTCCACCTCCCCCCCTTCCGCTCAGAACCCACCAAGATCATCTGCGGCGTACCCCAAGGTTCCTCGCTCAGCCCTACCCTCTTCAATATCTACATGAGCCCGCTCGCCGCCATCGCACGCAAACACAACATCAACATCATCTCCTACGCCGACGACACCCAGCTGATACTCTCCCTCACCAAAGACCCAACCACCGCCAAAACCAACCTACAGGAAGGAATGAAAGACGTTGCGGATTGGATGAAGCTCAGCCGCCTAAAACTGAACTCAGACAAGACGGAGGTCCTCATCCTCGGACAATCCCCCTCCGCCTGGGACGACTCCTGGTGGCCCACGGCTCTGGGCACCACACCAACCCCCACGGATCACGCACGCAACCTCGGATTCATCCTGGACCCCCTCCTCACAATGACCCAGCAAGTCAACGCTGTCTCGTCATCATGCTTCAACACCCTACGCATGCTCCGAAAAATCTTCCGATGAGTCCCCGCCGAAACCAGAAAGACAGTTACCCATGCCCTCGTCACAAGCCGTCTGGACTACGGAAACTCCGTATACCCAGGTACCACCGCAAAGCTTCAGAAACATCTACAACGCACACAGAACGCCTCCGCACGCCTCATCCTAGACATCCCTCGCCACTGCCACATATCCGCCCACCTGAAACACCTACACTGGCTCCCCGTCAACAAGAGGATCGCCTTCAGGCTCCTCACCCACGCACACAAAGCACTCCACAACAGGGGCCCCGAATACCTCAACAGCTGCCTCTCGTTCTACACGCCCACCCGTCAGCTCCGCTCAGCGAGCCTCGCCCTCGCCACCGTACCACGCATCCGCAGAACCACAGCCGGAGGAAGATCGTTCACCTACCTGGCAGCCAAAGCATGGAACTCCCTCCCTGCACACCTAAGAACTACCCAGGACCATCTCACCTTCAGGAAGCACCTCAAGACTTGGCTTTTCGAGCAGCAGTAACCCACCCCCCCCTCCAGAGCCTTGAGACACTCGCGGGTGAGTAGCGCGCTCTATAAATGCATTGATTGATCGCCCCTCCAAGTCTCCTGCAGCTTCGCCTTTGTTTTTTGTTCCAAAACCTAATGGAGACCTTCAAACTTGCATCGACTATAGGGGTTTGAACAAAGTCACCATCAAGAATAAATGTCCTTTACCCCTAATTCCTGTCTTATTGGAACAAGTAAAGAGAGCAAAAATCTACACGAAGCTTGACCTTCGAGGTGCTTATCATTTGGTCAGAATGGGAGAGGGTGACGAATGGAAAACAGCGTTCAAGATAAGATATGGTCTTTTTGAATGCACCGTCATGCCTTTTGGTCTGTGTAATGCTCCAGCAGCATTTAAATTTTTCTTGAATGACGTTCTTAGAGAGTACCTCGACATATTTGCCATATTCTACATCGATGACATTTTGATCTACTCAGACAATGAAAACGAACATGTCCAACATGTCATGAAAATTCTTGCAGCCCTTTGAAAACACCATTTATATTGCAAACTAACCAAGTGTGAGTTTCATGTTACCACAGTTGAGTTTTTAGGGGTTATTCTTACCCCTCAAGGTATGGTGATGGCAGAAAAGAAAGTAAAAGCCGTATCTGATTGGCCCACCCCAAAGACTGTTCGTGATGTACAATGTTTCCTGGGGTTTGCACATTTTTACCGGAGGTTCATAAATCATTTCTCCCAGACATTGGCTCCAATGACTAAGCTACTAAGAAAGAAAGAAAAGTTTGTATGGTCCCCAGAAGCTGATCAAGCCTTCTCGACTTTGAAGGAAGCTTTCTCCACTGCCCCAGTCTTAACTCATCCTGATGCGAATCAACCTTTCATAGTGGAAGCTGATGCTTCGGATGTAGCAATAGGAGCCGTCTTATCACAACGAAATAAAGACACTGGTCAACTTCATCCTGTAGCTTATATGTCTCGAAAGTTGAACGAAGCCGAACAGAACTATGTCATTGCTGAAAAAGAGCTTCTGGCGATTCGTGACGCCTTTAAAGAATGGAGACATCATTTGTTGGGTGCCAAATACACTGTCACAGTATATACTGATCATCGTAATCTTCAATTCATGAGTTCTGCCAGACTTTTGACCCCTCGGCAGATACGCTGGATGTTTTTTTTTGCTGAATTTGATTTTGTAGTAACCTTCCGGCCTGGTAAAGATAATCCCAAGGCTGACGCCTTGTCCCGTCAAGAGTCTACCACGTTGCCTGCATTTCAAGCCTCCAGAGCTATCGTTGCTCCTGACAAGGTTCTATGTGTCATAAAAACTGAAGATTTCTTTGAAGAAATTCGCAACTCTTTCACTGTTGAAAAATGGCAAACATGGGCCCAAGAAGATCCCAAAAGGTCAATCAAACAAGGTTTACCCTTTCATGACGCTCGTTTGTTCGTACCCACTACCATACTTCGCAAGATAGTGTTTCATTGGTTGCATGTTATACCGACGGCAGGTCACCCAGGTACTCCTAAAACTCTTGAAATGATCCAACGCTATTTTTGGTGACCTACCTTAAAAAAAGATATAAAAGCAATGGTAAACAACTGCGAAGTTTGTGCTCACATTAAAACAAGTCATTCAAAACCAAAAGGGTTGTAACATCCACTTCCAACTCCAAGTCGTCCATGGGAGCACATTTCTTTAGACTTTATTACCGGTCTGCCAGTGGTTCAACAGCATTCAGTAATTCTGGTGGTAGTAGATAGTCTCACGAAATATGGACATGTCATTGCCTGTAAAAAATTGCCCACTTCTAGTGAATTGGCAACTATTTTATGGAACAGAGTGGTTCATTATCATGGACTGCCAAAGGCTATCCTCTACGATTGGGGGTCACAATTTTCCTCCAATTTCTGGAAGACATGGTGTAAAACACTCCAAGTGACATCTATGCTATCTACTAGTCACCATCCTCAAACAGATGGTCAAACGGAGAGAATAAATCAGACTTTGAAACAATACCTATGTGCTTACGCTGAAAAGGCACTTCATTCTTGGACATCTATGCTCTGCTTAGCTGAGTTAGCTTACAATAACTCATTCCACACTTCTATTGGCGTTACACCCTTTTTTTGGTTTATTTGGCTATCATCCTGACACCTTGCCCATCACAATTCCTAAAGAAAGTTCTCTTACTCCAGCTGTGTCAGAAACCATTCAGCATTTACATCAAACCCAGAAACTGATTCAACAGCATTTAGAAAAAGCCAAACAAAAATACAAAAGGCATTTTGACAAGAAACATTGTGAGGGACCGCAATATCAACCAGGTGACAAAGTGTGGCTTTTCACAAAACATATAGACTTCAAGAGGAAGCACATGTTTAACCCCAAATTCATAGGTCCTTATACTGTCCTTCAGCAAATCAATCCGGTGACCTATAAACTACAATTGCCCAGATCCTTACGGATTCATCCAGTGTTCCACACTTCCCTCCTGAAAAAGGCAGTCCAAAAGGTCCACCCTCATCCAGCTCCTGTTCTAGTACAAGGGGAAGAAGAATACAAAGTCAAGAAAGTGTTGGATTCTAAACTGAGAGGGCATAATCCATGGTACTTAATCCCATGGAAAGGTTATGGTCCTGAAAGTAACTAATGGGTTTCCGCATCTGATGTTCATGCTCCAGTACTTGTGAGATGCTTTCATCGCCTTAATCCAAGCAAACCAGGCCCTAGAGCACATCTGGGAGAGGGGAGCACTGTTAACACCAGAGCAGTACGCGCTCTATTGGCGAATAAAATGCAAAAACCCAGCACTTTCAAAACAATGTTATTTATGCATTGTGCTGATATGTTGTGGTTTAACCTTTTGCAATGCAGAGTTCAATCCTGAAAACTTATTTTTAATATGCTTACAAATACTGTTCCTTTGCAATGTATTGCTGCAGGTTTTCAGAATGTGTTAGGGTGTGGCCCCTTTCCAGGGCCTTCCTTAGACTTTCCCTGCAACATGCCTGGGTGTGGTTGTGGGCTGGGCCAAGACTCTATAAAAGAGAGCCAGCCCAACTCCCAGTGCTCACTATTCAGAGGTCCCGGTGCAGAGCAGCAGCTTCTTCCTGAGCTCCTGTCCCGTCGGCCTATTTGGATCTTCCAGTCTTCTGCCCTTCATCCTTCATTGGTGATCATTGTTCCAGGCGGTAAGACGGTGGTTGGACTGTCCCGACACCGTTATTGAGAATTTTCATATTCTTGATTTAATTCTTAAATGAGTAACAGATTACTTGCGCGCTAAAATTTCTTGACATTTATATGGTAGTTTACAAATAGGCAAGACACGCGATTTGTTTCATAAGGGTTTGACTTTGTTATTCATTGCGTGCTACCATTTCTTGACATTTGCTTGGTGGCTTAAGAATCGGCAAGACGCAGCATTCGTTTTATGGTGTTTAAACATTGTTGTCCATTGCTCGCTACTATTTCTTGACATTTACATGATGTCTTACGAATTGGCAAGACACGCAATTCATTTCATTAGGTTTTAACTTTGTTGTTCATTGCGAGCTACCATTTCTTGACATTTACATGGTGGCTTAAGAATCGGCAAAAGAAGCGCGATTCGTTTCATTGTACTTTGATCTTCTTATTCATTGTGAGCTGTTATTTCTTGGCATTTACATCGTGTTTTACGAATTGGCAAGACGCGCGATTCGTTTAATGATGACTTGACTTTGATATTCATTGCGTGCTACCATTTCTTGGTATTTTACATGGTGACACTCGAATCGGCAAGACGCACGATTCTCTCCTCGAGTTTAATTCATGTTGTTTATTGTATGCCACTATTCTAAGATATTTATTATGTAATATTCGAGTTGACAAGTTATGTGATTTGTTTCCTGAATCCATATTGTGCTATTCATGGTGCACAATCCTTTTATGGTGTTTATTATATATATATATATATATATATATATATATATATATATATATATATATATATATATATATCTGCAATATGTGAAATTTGTGTTGAAACATTTTAAGAGTGCACAGAAGGCCAGAGTTTCTTGATGCAATATTGTATGGTCCTAGTATACATTCTCAAAACAGGATTTATATGACTGGTTTAAAATGTAGTCAGACTGTTTTTTCTGATTCTCATGTAAAGGAAAGTACTTGAATAAGAAAGTTTTCATTTAATTCATCTTAATTCCCTTACAGGTATCCGGCCATCTTGAAACTTAGTCATTTTAAACTTAATTCTTAGATTGTTCATGCTTTCAGAGTGACTAGGCTTAGAATCATAGTCTAGTATTGATTTCAGGAGATATAATTTTCATATTGTGTGTTCTAACCTTTTTCTTTTTACAGGCCTCCTTCCCAGCTATTCCCTTCCCAATCCCCTCTTCCCCTCTTGAACTCTCTCAGCCTCAGTGGTGGACGTGATGGGAACGTGCACAGACCCCGAGGATCTGGTGACTCTGACACATATACATATTTGCATGCCATTGATGTGGCATCATGTTGAAACGTGCACTGCACGTGTAATGGGGAATGTTAGGGTACACCATAGAGTGACTTGTAGTTATGTTGGGATCACATGTGTTTGGATACAACCATTCATCTACAGACATCTAGGTTTAATGACCAAAGTGGAGACAGTGATGTATCTTCCCATTGAGCAACATTCTGAGGGCCTTCTACATGTACTTGAAAATCTCTAGGCCTCTCCAACATCCACCGGACTAATGGCATCTACTGAGGCATTCAGGGTATCTAATTGTAAGGGGTGCCAGACATCAGTGGTGATTTCCCTGGGACTTGCATATTATTTTAGCTTTGTCTATTATAGGCACATCTCCTTGACAATTTGCACATTTTGTCTACAGTGTATATTTCCATGCCAAATGTGTGGCATATCTGAGCAACATTAGTACTACTGCCATGACCCTGTTTGGACACATTTCACATGGTGAAGTGTGCGTTTTTATATGTTTCCAGTGTGACATGAGTACTGGCTTTTGTACTGTTGGCAGCAACACAGCATGTTCTGGGAGCATCATTTCTTATTATTGTTTTATTGTAGGTGACAAATAGATGTCAGCATGACCCTGTGTGGGATCTGTAGGAATGTAGTTGGCATTGGCATACTATTGTGTGACAAGAGGTAAGTGATGTATGCTCCATGAGGCAAAGCATTGAGGGTGATGTGGTTTCCTACTTATTCAATGGTTACTGTGATTGCATAGCTTCAGCCATGCCATTGTAGTTGTCTGAAATCCTGAATATCTTGTGGGCAACTGTTGACAGTTCAGATGGCATGCATGAATATGGTATGGTGCATTTATGGGCCACTTAGATGGAGTTTGTTGCTGGGGCCTACTTGACATCATGCTTGTGCTTGCTAATCAAAGCTGTTGTTGAAGTGTGATCAGGGACATGTAGTGACCCTATTTCTCTTTGTATTTGCAGCATCAGCCCAGGGAAGCGAAGGAGACCGACCACAGCCAGGTGGGGAAGTATCTGGCCACGGGACCTAGGGTAGAGACACCACTGACAGAGAGGAACCCAGTAGTACAAAGGGTGAGGGGAGTGCCATAGACGAGATGGGATCTACATCCTCATCATCGGATTCTTCCTCCATTGGGCACTCCTTAGTGGTGGCGAACCCATCAGGACATCCACCAGTACCATCTTTGCCCACCATCCCCAGTTGTATCAGCACCCTCCCTGTTGCTCCCCACCCAGTTGGCCTTTCCCTCTCACCCAAGAGGGTGGGTGTCTCCTTTGCCGCAGGCACCTCTGCCCCCACCTCTTTTTAACCCTACTTCCCTGAGTGAGGAGGCTATTGATCTCCTGAGGAACATCTCTTTGGGTCAGACTGCCAATGTGAATACCATCCAGGGGTTGGCAAGCCAACTTCAGCAGACCAATGCTTTCCTGGAAGGCATTCATAGTGCCGTGTCTGGCCTACAGAGATCTTTTCAGGCTCTGGCCTCTTCACTGATGGCAGCCAGTCACCCACCACCTTCTGCCCCCCCTCCACCTCCACCTCCCTCTTCCCAATCCGAATCCCTCATTCCTGTACCTGTCCCAAGCACACATACAGATTCACATACACACAACTCAACACACTAAAACAGCACATATTAACACTAACACCACTAAACACACTGGCATGCAAGCACTCAACATACACCTACATACACAACATCAGCCATCACTTACCCAGACACCCCCACCACCGTCACTGGCCCACACACCACATCAAGCACGACCACAGGCACCACCACAACAGGCAGTAACACAACCACCACACCCACCATACACATAGACACTACCCTAACAGACACACAGACATCCACCATACTTGTAGACACCACCTTAACAGATAAACACATCCACCAATACAAGCATACTCACAGATACCATCCCAACAGACACACACACATCCACCACTCCAACATCACCCAGCACCCCATTCTCCCAATCCCCCAAGGCACACAAATGCCCACACTCACATATGCAGCAGACACCACTCAAACATAAGCATGCCTCACACACACACACACACACACACAATACATCCAGAACGACACAACAGACAACCACTCCCTCAACTTCCAAATCCCCACCCACTTCTGATGACTGTCCCTGTGTTCCTAAGGAAAGTGTTTTTTTCTTGAGCTTGCTCTTTCCTCTATTCCCTCCACCCCATCCCAAACCCAAGAGGCCCCGACCCACATCCCAACCTATCCCTTCCCCCTCCAAGTCCTCCCTATCACACCTGCCCCCCTGCAAGCACCCACACCCCTCCCCCATGAAGAAGCCCACCCCTTCTAAGAAAGAGTCCACCCCCCAAAACGAAACCCACCCAAACCAAATCTGACCCCTCTCTCCCAGGATGATCCCTGAGGTGCCTGTCTGACCACTTGATGCCCCTTCCTGTGGAGGTTCCCTGGCAGTAATAGGAGTCAAGTGTTGGCACAGTACTGTGCAATGAAGGACTAATGGACTAGCCCATGGCTTTGGACATTTTGCTTTTACTTGTTATCCAACCGAAGTAGCTGTTTTTTGGGTTCATATTTGTCCTGCAATTACTTTTCCACTGTGTTGTTGTTCCTGAGTAACTTGTGATATCTGCCTACACTTGGGTGTGGTTCAGCCTGCTTGCTGATCCATTTGCTTTTGTTCTGAAAATCTGACTTTGTGGGCAGTGCTGGTGTCACCCAGGACAAAGATAGATGTTCACTGTATGGATCTGTGTTTGTTAATCGAATTGGGGTGTAATTGCATTGTGTTCTGTTTGTTATGGTAAGCATTTAATCTTGTGTTGTCCAATGTGAGCATGTATGGTGTTAGACTTGTCCCCCTGATATGGATTGTATAGTGGTCTCATGTATGGGAGCTTGTATTTTGTTTGTCCATATATGGAGGGTGTTCAATTGTGCTAGCTTCCTTTGCATTTGATTGAGCAGGTGTCCATTTTGAAGTATGTACCTTGCAGCTACTTCATCTAGATGTCTGAGCCATGCAGTTGAATTTGCTTTTTTGACTTGTACTTCTACATTGTGCAGATTGGCATATTACTTGGCTCTAGTATTGTTTGTCTCTGAGATACATGAAGGGGCAGTTCCTGTGCAAATATTGTTTTAGGGGCATGTGCAAAGTGTACGTTGTGCCAGGGCAGCATCCTTCTCTGAGTGCTCGTGATGCTGCCATCCCTATTGTGCATGTATTGTTTGCATAGTGAGATTTGTATATTGGTCTCTCTGACTATTGTGCATACTCATTGTCCTTCCATTGTGTTGCACTGTGGGAGATGTGTGGTCCATTGAAGGGCTGTTTAATGGGAGTGGTAATGGTGTTCCATGACACACCCATACATATGTGTATTGAACATGAAAGCAGTCCAAGGCATGTGTGCAATGTTAGTGTGTGAGTTGTATTGTTAGATATGATGCTGCTCTATTGTTGGTGTTGAGTGACAAATGTTGTGTGCACTTTACTGTCCCTGTGCCTTAGAAGTGCATATGTGTGTTTTTGTGTAGTGCTGCGGTGCAGCGTGAGTGACCTGCCCAAAATGGTCATGTAATGGCTGTGAATGTGTCCTTCTGTGTGAATGACTCCGACTGTGGACACAATGGCACGTGTGCTTGGTGCCCGTAGCGTGAGCCCCATATCATGTGGATGATGGCGTGACAATCTGTTGTTGAGCTTAATGTCACAGGTAGGAGTGTGTACTTAGGGTCAGCTGCATCCACGACAGCGAGGATTTTAAGCTCCTTCGATGATCAGCAGCAGGAGGACATGTGTGATGAGCTCCATGGCAGCACTGGACGTGTTAGGCTGCCTGTGGGTGATTTGCTCCTTTTATACTCTGCGTTTCCACTTGCTGAGACATGGTGGTTGGATCGCTGATGTCACGTTGGCAGTCTGCAACCTCATAAAGTGTCTAGCGGAATCTAGCGGAAACACAGGTTCTACCGGCCTGTTTGTGCTGCCTCGTGACTGCGGCGGTCTGTGCTACTTTGCGGTGAAGTCGGGACCGCAGTGTTCTTTGCTCCATTAGACTGCCTACCTTGTAATACACTGGTTCAACCACTTCCAGGGCATTGCACAGACTGCCAAACTCTTAATGAGGCTCCATATCTTTTGTGAAATAACTCCATTTTCTTCAACAGGATAAATGCACACTCAAACAAAAAAATATTTCTTTTTATGTAGATAACTCATCAATTTTAAAACGTTAATCTTTAAAATTAAAAACTAACAATGGACATATTTTTTTCCTTTTAGGCAAAACAATTGTGTAACAAAAACATTTATGAAAAATGTATTTATTCCCCTCTAGGGCTAGAAGAAAAATAAGCAACAAAAACAATCTAATCAAACAAAACCTAATAGATGATATTTCTAACTGGTAAACATCAACCATGAAACATACAGGTAATTACAATTCATATCATATTGTTTCCTGCTAAGTATTAGTTTCTCGATTTCAACAGGAAATATATTCACAAAGTGGCACAATGCATGCTTTGTGCCATTTTGTTAACCCTTGCACCCTTGCACATGCACCAGGCATAATGTATGCAAGGGGGGTGTTCCCCCATTGGTGGGGCCAAAACAAACAGTGCCAGGAAATTTAAGGGCTTTCCTTGGTTCCATTTCTTTCGGCACTCTAACGCCTGCTCAGAGCAGGCGTTAAAAGGGGGCATGCCATTGAATACAATGAGTACTTATGTACTCTACAGGAGTAGCAACAAAATGTTGGTGCTACTTCTACAGAGTACATTAATAGCTTCAGGAATTCTGATGCTCTTGACCCCTACCCTGTGCCATGATGCATTTTATTTTAAATGCGGGGCACACATGGTGGAGGTAGGGGGGTGCTAAGGGGCACAAGGAAGGTGGCACTGCACTAGGTGCATCACTACGTTTCTTAAATTAGCCCCTAAATATTTAGCAGACACCTCAAATAAACCCTGTGGCTCAATTTTGCGGGAGGTTGGACAAAGCATCCCTATGCACATTGCTACTATTATGCCCACAATCCCTAATTTAAGATGTATGACACAAAGACCAAAACAGGTGAGTAATTCTCATGCAATAACACCAAAACAATACTCTGACATTAACATCCCGCCTGAATTCACTGTCACCTTTACTAATGAACCCTTCCTTCTGCGTGATAACCAACGATGTGAGCATATGAAAGTAGCCTGCATGGGAATGTAAAGTCATTAAAACTATCAAAACACATAAATATACTCTTTACTTTACATAATAATCTCCCTCCACATTTCCTTATATTAAGGGCCTCATTACGAGGCTGGTGGTCCTCGCGGTGGCGGTCAGACCAAATTATGACCTTTGTGGTCAGCCGGTCAGGGGACCAACACCACTACCAGGAACATGGTTCCTGGTGGGGGGGTGGCAGTCAGAGTCATGGTCAGCCACAGCGGAGCTGAGTTCATCACCGCTGTGCTGATCACAAGTCCAGTTTCCACCAGCCTTTTCATGGTGGGGACCCTGCATGAAAAGGCTAGTAGAAACCATGTTGTGAGCAGTGTAGCCCCCATGCCCAGCACCGCTGGAATGCACACTGTCTACTACAGTAGACAGTGTGTATTCCAAGGGTTCTGGGAGCACTCTCTGTGCGACAGCATTGGACTCAGCTCCATTAGGATCTGAGGCCAATGCTGCTGCATGGTTTCCACTGGGCTAACCAGTGGAAACCTCAAATTTCTGAGATTTGTGCTGGTCAGCCCAGTGGAAACCTTGTAATGGGGCAAGGGGCAGACCACCAGCTCTGCGACGGCCTCCTCCACACAGGTCTGGCGGACCATATTTAGGACCGCCAGAGTCGCAATTAGGCCCTAAATCTATCCACAATAATGTCTAAAAAAGGAACTAGAAACTTTATAAGCAGAGCGCAGCTCTGCTTATATTCCGATCTTGACCGCAACACTCCAATAACTAAAGAAAGAGATGTAACACCACGTACGTCAAGGAAAATAGTAAAAAGAAAAATCTGATAATATCCTCCATTGAAACCAATGGAGAACTATGGGAAAAAGACATTTAAAAATATTGTAAAATATGTTGCACAATACTGTTAAATACTAATTTATTTTTATAAAAGAACACAATTAATAAACAACTTATTTCATGCTTTCGGTTAGTTTTAAAATATTGTTTAATAAATAATATATTTAAAAAACATGGGGCTTCATAACGAAGCTGGCGGTCTTGAGACTGCCAGCCTTCCGATGTTTTGAGACCGCTGCACTCCAGGTGGTCCGACCGCCACATTACAACCCTGGCAGTTGGACCGCCAGGGGACCGCTGTACCCACCTGGAAAATGGCTCCCAACGGGCTGATTGTGATCAGACTCATGGTCAGCCACGGTGGCGTTGAGAACAGCCCCGCCATGCTGATCATGTGTCACCTTTCAACCACCTTTTTCATGGTGGTTTAACCACTATGGAAAGGCTGGTGAAAAAGGACGTGCTGGGAGCCCAGCACCCTCCAAATGTGCACTATCTGCTTTGCAGACAGTATGCACATTCTGAGGGTGCAATTGTGTTACTGTATTGGCTTCTGCTTCCAATGTTCCAAATGGGTTGACCGTCGGGAACGTCGTAATACGATGTTCCCGCCGGTCAGCCCGCATTGAACATTGTAATATGCCTGGAGCAAAGGCCGCTGAGTTGCTGGCGGTCTCATCCCCACATGTTTAGCAGTCGGCTCATCTGACCTCCAAACTCTTAAAGAGGGCCATGGTGTTTTTATTGTACTCAATTTTTATTATTTTAAAAAAAAGGACTGTCAATATTTTGTTTAAACATTCATTCATACAATATGAAACAATTATATAAATTAATACTCAAGCAGTACATTTTAATACTTGAATATTAATACATTTCCCCACCCCTACATCCCTTACTTCCCATTCTTAAATTTATATTTAACTTTTAAAAAAAATATGTATATGTAAATATATATATATATATATTTATTATTATACAATCAAAACTGTAGTATTACATTTTAATACTATAGTATTAATACAATCTCCCACCCATTACCCTTATATCCCTTAAATCCTGCCCCTGAATATAGATTTAACATATAAAAATATATATACATGTATATTGTTGGAAAGTGGATTATTAGTAAGGGCAGCTAAGTACCTACACTTAGCAATAGGCCACAAACCCCCACTAAGGCCTGTCAAGGTTTCAATACATTAATCCCAGATCAACCCTTGGTAGTTTAGAAATGATCATTTGGGCTTAATTTAGGAGACAGATGTGTAAAGCATTTGACATTCACAAAAAAGTAAATAAGTAAAACACAAAACTCAATAAAAATGGAACTCAAATTTATTACAATAGATTATATTTGTATCTTTAAAATGACACTAAAATGACAAAAATCCAATGAAGGGAACCGGAGATATGAACTTTCAAAGATTAAGGGTCTGATTAGATGGTGAACAGGGGGAACCTTGCACTACTAATGACGAGTGGATGGGCAGTGCAGGGGCTCCCCTGTGGCCCCTTGCACCTGTTCTCTGCCAGCCTTTTCATGGGGGTAAAGCCGCCATGAAAAGGCTGGCAGAGAACAAAGTTGCAATCAGCAGGGTGGAGCTGCATGCAGCGCTGTTCTGGCTGATTCTGACATTGGCAACTGCTCGCCTATCAGGATCATGGATCCCGGTGGGAATGGCGGTACCCTGGCAATCTAACCACCAGGATCTTGATGTAGCGGTCCGACCACCACAGCAGAGGTGGTCCTCACCGGCCTTGTAATAAGGCCCTAAATATTTTCTAGTGCACAGAAATCAAAAGAGCCAATCTAGACATCTGGTCGCACTTGACTGGGGCAAAGTAAAAAGTTGAGTCTGACTGCGATGGAGCCCTGCCCGGCTACACTGAGCAGGAGGCCTCAGTCAAAGTTTTACCTTTGGGCTTAGAAGAATTCTTGAAAATCTCTTACTAACTGGGTCGAAGTCACAAGTTGAAGCCAACCTCACTGGAGCCCTTTTCAGATAAGCATCACAAGAGGCTTTGGTGAAGAGTTCTACGTTCAGACTTAGACAGTTTTTCAGGATGGAACTCTTTATCGAAGTTGAAGCCAACCTCGCTGGAGCTCTGCTTGGATACACTGCACGGGAGGCCTCATCAACTTTTCGACTGTCGAATGACCGTCCACAGCAAGCTGATTTTGATGCAATGTCGTCAGATTGCCTTTCCACGAGCCCCGGTGAAATCCTGGAAGTCTGGGGCTCCAGGGCTTTTATACGGGATGAACCTGCAAGTCCAGAGAGGTTGCGGGCGACGTTGGCAGGCTTGACTCACAACGTCGAGTTTGTCCACTTATGGAACTTTTTTCCAAAGTTGCTCCAAACTTCTGGATCTTCTTCCAGAAGTTTGTTTAAGGTTCTTTGGGTGTCCACAGTTCACCCCAAGGTTCCAGAAGCTCTGAGTTGCTACTTGTGGGTTAGGACTCCAACTCCCAGAATGCACCTGATTCAAATCCAAAAATGATCACTGGTCAGCTGGTCAGTTTCTTCAGGGCTTGATGCAGGGGACTCTGGTCAGTTATTTTCTACGTGTAGCATACAGGGAGTGCCTGCTTGAAGCAGTAGAGGACAGGAAAAGTATTTTTCTTGGTGAAGCCCAAGTGAGAAGCTGGTGCAGTCCTTCTGAGTGCAGTGTCCAGGCACAAGCCAACGGTCCAGCACAGCAGTACTCGTCCTTCTTGACTTGTTGCTGAGGTATCTGAGATGGGGTACAGCTCTGCCAACTTTATCCTTGTTCGTGGGGTGCTTCTGTCTAATCATGTGCAGGCCACCACCCTCAAGTGACTACTTCCTGGGAAGTGTGGTAAAAGTCAATCCCAGGGAGCTACATTCCTCCAAAATCCAAGATGGCAAAAATTAAATATTAGAGTTTAGATCTGGCTGAGTCCAACCACTGTTGAGGCTAAGTTGCTTTTAACACACCCCTTCCTTAATCTAATCAGGGGGCACCTGGATTTCTGGGGCTGCCGGAAATGGGGGATGTACACTCTCACAGACAGCCACACACACACTTGGATATACATAACAAACATGCCACGGCCACCACACACACCCATATGTCACAAACACACACAGGTATACATGGAAACACCACACAGGCCCACACTCACACATTACCACACAACACGCCACAAAAACGAAACATCCTCACCATCTACAGTCACTTTTCAGGAACACACAGGGGACACTACCCAGGGACACATCACACAGACTTCACAACGGAACACCAACAGGTACAAATTCAGAATCAACTAATCACCGATCGACCTACAAAGAACTTCATGCCCAACATTTCATGCACATAACACGCACACAGTCAATGTACACAAAGCCACATAACATACCAACAAACACATCACAATACCAACAACACACAGTACCAACACAACTAATCCCTTCAACACACAAATGTCCATGACACAACACATACCTGACCACTTTCGGACAAAATCATTGGACACTACCTCACATACCACCCAAACAACACATGTAGCCCAAGCAGAATCCACACACATATACGCACACACACACACATACAGACTCACAACTAGTGTCAGGCAGGAACAACTCCCTACTAGGGAACGAAATGCATGACAAAGATGTAACCAGGAAAAGATGTGACCAGGAAACCAACCACTGTTTGGTTCAAGTATTTATTGTAAGGCAAAAATATATGAAAAACAAAGGCCATAGGCCAGTCCATAATGCAGGCATGCTGTATGCACACAGTGCACAGATGTGTGTCCCACACTTGACTGCTGACTGCCATAGAACCTCCACAGAAAGGGACATCAATGGGGCATACAGGCACCTCAGCGGTTATCTGGGGGACTAGAGGTGGTGGTTTGGGTTTTGGAGGGGGAGCCTTTGGGATCTGACTTGTAAAGGGGTTGAACTTAGGTTTAGAAGGGGTTGGCTTTTAGGTGGCGGGGTAGACTTCTTAGCAGGTAGAGGGTCATGGTAACTTGCAGGGGCAGCAGGGAAGGTCTTGGAGGTGGAAGGGCCGGATTTGAAGAGGGGCACAGAATGTTTAGGGGTATCACTGGGTGAAAGAGGGGTAGGGAAAAGTCACTCTCTGAAAGGAAAGCTTTCTTACACACAGGGACGGTCATAGCAAAAGGGTTTGGGTGTGGAGGGAGAGGAGTGGTTGTCTGAGGTGTTGGTGTAGATGTCTTGGGTGAATGTTTGTGTGAGATATGCTTGTGGGTGGTGGGTGTCCATTGGGTGGGTGAGTGTGGGCATTTATGTGTCTTGGGAAGAGGAGTAGAGGTGCTGGGAGATGCCATGGTGTGTGGGTGAGCATCTGTTGGAGTGGTGACTGCAGGTATGGTGGATGTGCTACATGTAGGCATACCTGTGGTTGTGGTGTCTATGGATGTGGTGACTGGGGTGGATGTATGAGGGTCTACTGTGGTAGTGTCTGTGGGTAAGATAGGTGTAGAGGTTGGATCTGTGAAAATTGGTGTTGTGGCTGCAGGTGTGTAAGGTGTACTCTTAGTGATGCTGGGAGTGGTGGGGGTGTCACGGCAGGTTGTGACTGTTGATGTTTGTGCAGGCATATGTTGCTTGTGTGCATGCTGGTGGTGTGTCTTGTGGTGCTTGTGTTTGTCTGAGCTACCTTTGGAATTTGAGGTGGACGCATGCTTGTCTGTCTGTTTGCTTTGGCTGGATCGAGGGAGAGGGGTTTGGGACTAGGAAGAGGAAGGGTGATTCGTTGCCATCAGTATGGAGGCCAGAGCCTGAAAGGATCTCTGTAGGCTAGCCAGTGACCCGTGAATGCCCTCCAGGAATGCATTACTCTGTTGGATCTTAGTTGCAAGTCCCTGTATGGCATTCATGATGGTCGACTGACCAACAGAGATAGCCTCCTCACTGAGGGCAGCAGGGCTGAAAGGGGCAGAGATGCCTTTGGCAAAGGAGACACCAACCCTCTTGGGTGAGCAGGCACAGCCAACTGGATGGGGAGCTACAGGGAGGGCAGTGGTAATAAGGGGGAGGTGGACAGAGATGGTGCTTGGGTGGTACCAGATGGGTCCACCACTACCAGGGAGTGCCCACTGAATGAGGATTCTGATGATGAAGCTGTGGATCCTGTCTCATTGTGGCACTCCCCTTGCCCTCTGGGCCACTGGGTACCTCAATGTTGGTGGTCTCAGCACTCCGGGTCCTGTGGCCAGCAGCTTTTCCACTTAACTGTGCCCTATCTGCTTCACCTGCCAATGCTGATGCACAGAAACGGAGAGAGAGAGAGGGTCATCACATTCCTAACATACACATACATTACAACATACACATCAGTAACAACACACCTATGTCAAATAAAGCCCCAAGTAGAAACCATTCAGAGCCTACATCATGTCACAACTAGATACTTCTAATATTCCCATATGACCACAGTCTCACCCAAAACATAAGCCAACCATCTGACCACTACATCACCATCCCATGAATTTACCAATAACTCAAAAGCATCATGCACAAGGTGAATTGGCTACATCTAAAATCTCTCCCCATACAGATCATCACTGTCTATCTACAAATCATTTTAAGGAAATTCAGTTTACAGACAACACAATATCATGCCTCCCCCTTCTCCTCACCTGCCCAGTCCATCATCAGTAGTCATGTTCCTTGAAAGTAAACTCATTTCTTCTCAAATACAACACAGCATGTTGCTTTCCGAACACATGCCTAACTTATCATTCTGTACACAACTTACACAATGTCAAACACCTCAGATAAAGAAACTGCATGTGGCATACCCAAACAGTGTGCTTCATAGAATGACATAGCATGGCGTTGAAACATCTATCAAAAATACTATGAAAAGATTCATAAAGAGTATGTGGACCCACTTATCTAACTCATTGATACATAGACAACAATTTTCTGTCCTGCAATATAAGCCTACTTAGCACACAGGATACATCCACAGTCAACCACAGGGAGCATAGTAATACCAACAAGACAATGGACACCAAACAATGTGCATGAAGGGCTCATAGCATTCCACCATTCATGCAGACTATAAACCTCTGCATGACAACATCTAAACACCGACATCACTATCAACTGTCCAGGTATGTGATTCCAATTACCTTAGTCTCCAGAACTAATACTTACACAACTAATTACTAAGGTAACCCTGAATCACACATCCATCTTGAGTCAAGCATTATGAATTAAAACATACCCCATTAAACCACCATGTGTATGTCAAACAGAACACTTGCTACACCATTAAGTCATGCAGAAATTGGCAGATCTATTACTAAAACGGTCCAAACAGCCTCAGATTCGCAAAGGTAAGTTTGGCAACAAAGAGGTTTCAATAGGCACGAAGTATCAATTGACACATGATGTAGGCAGGAAATAGTTTTTGTTGGACTCATATAGGTGTGGTATTACCCTATGTAGCATGGACAATATTCATTGGCTAAGGGATCAGCAAACTAGCCACTTACCTTCTCAAAACCATATACATTAGAGTAAAATGTATTAGTATACATGTCAATGTTATGTCTTGAAATTTCAATGTTTTATTACCAACATGATTTCCTCTATGTAGAATGTACACACTGATCAAAAGTCACCTTCATCAATATAAAAATCTGACCTGACAATGGGGATACCTCCTCAGACCTCATAGGGAGTGTAGTGAGTTTGACATAGAAAAATCCTGCAAGGGATGATAGCCTCACATATAGTTTCCATCTATTTCAGGACACTGGATTACTTTGCCCTGTTACTCATCTATCAGACTCAATATTGCACGTAGAGCACCATCCAGTGGAAAAGGGCAAGTCAGAGACCAAAGAGTAATCAACTGATCAATTGGGTAAATTGACTTGGGAACACTAGGTGGGTAGGATGACACAGCTGGTTACACATATGTATGTCTGAGTAGAATTACACATATGACACAGTGACATCTGCATCCCCACATGCAGTTATACTATTTGGTTGACATAGGTCATGAACATGTCCCTATACAAAATACTATTGCCACATCTTTGCTTCTATCTTGCCAACTGTAATACTATGTGTACGTAGGAGACACTTACCTGTATGACTTCTTACATTGTCACAGATGAGATACTTATACATCATACACTAAACTTGCAGTGGCATGTACAGGGGTTCATTCAGTACTTTCCTCCTTGTGGCTGCTGTGCTGCCCTGAAACGCCCATCTACCTTGGGGCATGCGACCACCAAAATGCAGGCCATTAGGGGGGTCAAGGTCCGATAGGCACCCCTCCCTCGTTGGGAGAGCATCCCCAGTTGGGCCTCTGTGGTTTTCCCACTGCTCCCTAAAGTGTGTGCTCCACCAGTTGTGGCCCCGCAGGGTCCACACTTGATTGGTGATGGCAAGCCAAATTGGCTTCTTCTGATGGGAGTTGCCCTGCATGGATGACACAGACAAAAGGAAAGCCACATGCACCATACCAACAGTAGTGGACAGACCACTTCAGTGACAGCAAGTAGGCAAACATTCCCATCCTCTCAACTCATACTCAACTCCAAATTAGCATGTGCATGCATCAACACCTTCATTACTTTACAATTTAGGTACACCATCATACACCACACCTATCACACATTGGTTTTGCATTAGACTCTGGTACACCATATAGCTGGTCATACAAGGGTAGGACCTCCTCCGCAAGCTTATTCAGCTCTTCAGAGGTAAAGGCTGGGGCCCTATCACCTGCAGGACATGGCATGATAGCTCCCAGAGACAGTACACAGCTGCTCAAGTAGTGGCGGTCTTGATGGCAGCAGTGTCAGAAGTCAAGCGAGCAACACTGCAGAAGATGGCAGTCAACGTCTGCCACATACATGATCGTCACCACCAGCGGACATTGCCATTGTCTCAAGTCCGCCAAAGGAAGCAATGTCTCCCAATGGCAATTTCCACCGTGGTTGTGACCGCCCACCACCATGACAAGGGACTTAGGCCATTTCCACATGCCCAGTACAGTAGATCAGACGACTGCCATTTTAAGCACACCATGTATGGAAGATTTTTAAAATCTGTATCATAAACGTTAACCTATATTTTGCAGTATATCTGCAAGTACTGCCTTCATGCTTAGTTGTCTATTTGTGCATCTGTGAAGTAAATGCTGTGTAACTGGAGGACATGTGGTGATAGCAATGTACGCCTACTCTGAGGTTCCTATGAGCTTTGAAAATGTAGATAATGAGCAACAATATATGTAAGACATGTCAGGTTGGTGAGACTTACAAACATAGAGAGTGACAGATGATGGTGTCATCGGATGCATAGCCATGTGATGTACTGTATATGTCAGAGGTTCTAACTGACCTTGACAGCAGATATGTGTGAGTTGTTTATTTAACTTTACATGATGTGTTTATGCTGCATCATGTACTATGTTTACATCTTTTCACATAGTTATCCTGCCATGAGGAGAAAAAGACAACCACCAGCGTACCGTCCCATAGTAGACCTGCACAACATGGAGGAGAGACATTGTATCCAGATATTACAGCTGAATTGTCAAGTTATCATGGATCTTTGTGATCACTTGGAGCCAGATCTGATACCTGCCATTCACTATCCCTATAGCATACCTCCCATCATTCAAGTCTTGTCAGTGCTACACTTCCTGGCCACTGGGTTCTTTCAAAATACAGTGGTCCTAACTGCAGGTCTGTCTCAGCCTGTGTTCATTCTGGTTTTGAAGGATGTACTGTGTGCATTGTTCAAACACCTTGACAGCTATATCAGGTTTCCCCAATGTGCAGATTTGGCCAATGTGAAGGCAGGGTTTTATGCAATGGGGCACATTCCACATGTGGTTGGAGCCATAGATGGCACCTATCTAGCACCGGTTACCCACAGTGCCAATGAGCAGGTGTATAGGAACAGGAAAAACTACCATTCCATAAATGTTCAAGTGGTGTGTCTGGCAGACCAGTACATTTCACAAGTCAGTGCTAAGTATCCAGGATCAGTCCATGATTCCTTCCTCATGCGGAAAAGCAATGTCCCACTGCTAATGACACAATTCCACAAAGAGAGGGCCTGGCTGGTTGGTAAGTTACAAATGAAATGCGTGTTTGCAATGTATGTCCCCTGCCATCACAATATTACATGTCCCACATATGTGTTTGTGTTATTCTACCAAATTGTTCACAGGTGACCGTGGCATTCCAAACCGTCATTGGTTGTTGACACCAGTGAGGTACCCAACCACACCGGGGGAAGTCCGCTACAATGAGGTCCACAGGAGAACGAGGCATGTCATTGAGTGGACTTTTAGGCTCCTGAAGGCAAGATTTAGGTGCTTGGGCTTATCAGGAGGAACCTTCCCCTACTCAGCCAACAAGGTATGTCAAATAATAGTTGCCTATTGCATGCTCCACAATCTTGCCCTGAGACAATAGGTATTATTTGTACCAGATAAGGGGGAGCCAGCAGAGCCTGTGGGTAGAAATGCAGATTTACCAAGAGATGAAGAGCTAGAGGAAGATGAAGCAGAAGACTCTAGGGCAGATTTTATCATTCAGTACTTCAACGGACTAAAAGGTATGTGAAGTTGGTGTCATTTTGTAATTTGAAGTAGATGGGTAGTAGCATGTCACCTCCTTTATTTCATCATCTGTGGGTTGTAGATAGCTCCAATACCTATGCGTAAGTTGTGCATGCAGACTTAAAGTTTGTATTGTGTACAGGACAGAGTGGTCTACAGTATCATGTATTGTTATAGCAAGTGCAAAGTCACAGTTGTGGACATGACTTATGTGATTTGAGGAGGACATTCTGCTATGTCCTATCCCTTTTCTCTTTTAATCACAGATTTACCTAGGTTGTGTTTGGCTCATCATCCTTGGCAAATGACAGACAATTTCAGAAGCAGATGGGAATTGCAGACAGACATGAGAAGTGGACATGCCTGAAACCCTGTACTATGAGTCTTGATTATGTGGAGTGTAACAAACATTGTTAGACTGACAAGACAATGGGGTGGGAAAGTGTTTTCCCATCAAGTCCACCTGTAGGGTACAGGAGTTTGTTAAATAGCGTTGTTTGTGTCTGGATGTGTGGCTGGTAAATGTGTACATGTTGGACCATAGCCACTCTCATCACAATGGTTTCTGTTCAATGTAATCTACCTTGAACCTAGCTGTCAGTGTGTTCCTACTTTGCAGACCAATGTGGTTGTCACTGTGGATTGACATAGGTGAATGACAAGCCCACAGGTGTGGCCAATGTAAGTGAAAGGTTCCAGGACAGGGGACATCACTACTGATCTCTGTCTGTACCATGCGATATGAATATTTGGAAGCTAAGGTATGTGCATGTGAAAAGGATTTACCCGGTGATACAAAGGACCAATCTGTGTGCCTCCTGCTTTGTTGGTAGACTAACATGACCCTAATCTCTGTATCCTGTGGTATAGCATTGTGTAACATCTTAGCAGACATCCTGATGCTATTCTCAGTCATGCTCTATGTGCTGTTTGTATATCTGCCAATGATTGTGTGTAATTGTAGTTTACAACTGTTTTGGAATCTGTCCTGTTACTACACTATTGTAATGAGTCTCTTGCTGATGGAGTCCATGTTTGATGACCATAACAATGGATATATAATACAGAGGGCCATATTCAGACTAGAGTTGTCATGCATAACTATTGTACATGGATGATACATGACACAAAGTGTAATTTATTGTGGAAATAAAAACAACATATGTGACTATTAATGTAAAAAACACACAAAATAAACAGTGATGGGTTCAGTCATGGTGGCTGGAATTATGAGGGTAGCTGCTACACCATCAGGATACACAAGTCCAGTGTCCTCGCATCATAGGAAAATGGAGATTGGTTACAGAACAGTCAACAGGGTGTATCTGTGGCACACAAGGGGTTCAAGTGAGGAGAGGTTTACTTCCTGGCAGTGGGTTTGGTCTTGGCATCTGCTCCTGTTGAATGTCTGGGTGGACTTCCACATTTGCAGGAGTGTTCTTCAGCTACAGAGGGTGGAGTGTCTGAAACATGTCCTTCCCCTGGCAGAGCCAACCTTCCACTAGCAGCTGCAATTGTTGAAGGGCTTGATGTTTCATTGCTAGTGGAAGGGGCCAGATCGTAGGTACAAAACATACTTAGTGCGGTATTCATGACTCTCAGCACCCCTGCAATGGAAGCCAAGTGTGCATTTTGTGCCTGCCACTGCTGCATGACTTCCGGGTGGTTGTCCATCTGCAGCCTTTGGATTTCCTCCAACATGGTGATAACTTGGGCCATCATGCCTTTGGAACTTTTGTAGGCTTCAAAGACTTGGGAGGTGGTTTCCTGGTCAGTATTATCCCTTTGAGACCCCATCCTCTGGTCCAGAGCATCCCTCCCACACACTCCACGCCCAAGTGCCTGTGTCCCTGGCACAGTGTACCAACTCCCAGTGGTGGCAGGTCTATCTTTGTCAGGGGTGACAAAGTGAGACTCAGGTACCTTTACTGTGGGCATTCAATGGATGAAACAGACCTTGGGACAAAGGTTTGGGGGCGAATGGTTGCCTGTGATGTAGATGGAACAGGGCTGGGAGGAGTTGATGTGGGTGGTGTGAGGCTGAAAGTTGTTGACTGACCAGGTGTCCCAAATGGGCCAGGTTTGTTGTCAGTGTCCAGACATCCAGGGGTGTATCCTTACTAGGGCCTTCATCCAAAGGGGTAGTAACAGTATCTGGTATCCTCTCCATGGTGACAATGGCAAGGTGACCTGTGGAAGGAGTGAAAACCGAGTTCATGTTAAATTGGGGGTATTGGTGCAGTGGTGTGAGATACAGACAGTGTCTTAACATGATCTCCAGCAGTGACATTGACAGATGCTGAAAAGAAAACTTAATTCAGCATACAACTCTATGACTTGAATTCCATACTCTATGTATAGAGTTGTTAGACTAGGTTGTTACTGTTTGTACTGCTGATGGTATCTGACATTGTCAGATTATTGACATGGCTGTTCACTTCTGTTACCTAGTGAACTGTCTGCCATGATAGATGGCACAAATTAGTGCTGTACATTTCACACTGGTGTTGTTGTAGGAACACAGCATGTGAGTTAGCAATGGACATTGACCTGTATCAGCATGTACTGCATGGGCCTCCACTCTGCCATCTGAATTTCCAAACAGGTGAGTATATTTCTAGCTTGGGATCTTTAATCTGTGGCCATTTTGACTGGGCACGCAGCTATAGCTGTGTTTTGCTAGAGATGCTAGTGTGAGTGAGCCATTGCATTGCTATAATTGCCATGTACCGTTCCACACTAGAACAATCAAGATGGTGTAGATAGAAAATTAGTTTAATAGTTTAAATAGTTTAATATTTGTTGCAGTGCCCATTATTATTAATTCTTATTTTAAAAAGCCTTAGTGTTACATTTTAATATGAGAGTATAATACATTTTCCCACCACCCGTTACCCCTATATCCCTTACATTCCAACCCTAAATGGATATTTAGGCGGTCATTACAACATTGGCGGTAAAAGCCGCTTACCGCCGTGCAGAAGACCGCCAACAAATCGCCGCGGCCGTGGAATTCCGCCACAGCTATTATGACCCACAGCATGGAATCTGCCAATATTCAGACACCCACACAAGTCCGCCACACCAAAGGTCAGTGATAAACTGGCGAAAACAAAACCTCCACCGTCATGCCAACAGAAATACGCCCACACTATCACGACCCACGAATCCACGCGGCGGTCTTTCAACCACGGTATTCCATTGGCGGTACTCACCGCTGCGCTCAAAATAAACACACATCTCCAAAACACAGCCACATTGGACAATTTGAAATTCACACACCTGATACACATACACATACCACTCCCACACACCCAATGCAATATAAAACACACCCCCACATCACCCACAAACCCCTACGACCATAATTACAGAGAGAAGGCCAGAAAGAGACACCACCATCAACAATACTAGCATCCACAAGCACACAACACCATCACCCACATAACTTCCACACACCTCACACAACACACCACTACATATCAGCACACTTATCACCCCACACACCACTCCACACATCAGCCACACCACCCCATGGCACGGCAAAGACACCCCAGGTTCTCGGAGCCACAGCTATTCAGATCACAGGTGCAGCACACCTCCATTGCAAGGAAGATGGAGTTATGGCGCAGAATAGTGGACAGGGTCAACGCAGTGGGACAACTCCCAAGAAATCGGGATGACATCAGGAAGAGGTGGAACGACCTACGGGGAAGGTGCATTCCGTCATCTCAAGACATCACCTTGCGGTTCAGCGGACTGGCTGCGGACCCCCACATCCTCCCCCACAACTAACAACATGGGAGGAGCAGGTCTTGGCGATTCTGCATCCTGAGGGCCTCGCAGGAGTAGCTGGAGGAATGGACTCTGGTAAGTCAAATCTTAACTATTACATCCCCCACCCTACCTGCATGCCATCACATACCCCCACCCTCACCCCCATCACTCCAACTCCTCACAAATTTCCCAACATCACAAACCACCCATCCCAACACCAAACCCTGCATGCAACAACAAAGCATGGACACACATCACTAAAGCATGTACACTGCACATACCCATACACCCCCCAAAACATCCTCACACAAGCTCCAACACAGGAATGCAAGTATTGGGGTACACGGTGACCCACCCATTGCACACCATGGCACACACAGATGTAATAAACAACCTTTTATACTCCTGCAGGACCCCTACCCAATGTCACCGGACAGGAGGGTCCACACATGTCCACACCACCAACAGAAGAGGCCCACAGTGATGACAGCACCTCTGTCCAACTGGATCTAGATGACCAGCCCGGCCCATCGGGGACCTCGGGACAGTCGGTTCCCCTGAAACAGTCACAGGCCACTACAGAGCTTCCCCCCTCTGGAAACACCAGCACAGCACCCACCCAGCGGGCCCATACCTCCGTCCCCAGGTCACGTCAATCAGCAGTGTGTCCACCACTAGAGGGAACCCAGGCTAACCCACCACCCAAACAACAACAGGGACCTGGGGGCAGTGGCAGTGGGCGCACGGTCTAGGGGACGGTGGGCCAGGAACACAGAGGAACTGGGAGGGTTGCTGTGCGACAGGGGGAGGACAGGCCAAGGGAACCCACTCTCCACGAGGCCCTCTCCAACATCATGGGAGCCTACCACCACTCCCAGGAGACGATGGCAACGGTACTGACCAAGTTTCAGGAGACCCAGCGCCTGCAGGAGGAACAGTATTTGGGCTTCAGGGAGGAACTCAGATCCATCAATTCCACCCTGGGCACCATCATAGGGGTGCTGAAGGAAGTACTCAACACCAGGAGGGACACTGTGGCACTACAAGGGGCCCCTGACACTAGCCTGGACGATGAACTGCCCACCACCTCTGCCTACGCTAGTGGACAGGACGCCCCACCACAGGACCACCACACCAGCACCCCACCCCCTGCAGAGGGAGAACCACCTCGCAAACGGTCCCAGAGATCCAGGACAAATACAAAGAACGATGCCAAGACCCCCGCCAAGAAATTAGACCACCCTGATTGTCATCCTTCTGTCCCACTTGGTCACCCTGTCCATCCTTAAACTGCCCCAGCTCAACTTCCTATGCCCATTTGGGCAATGCACCTATGAGACTAATAGACTGGACTCTGCCATGGACATTCCTCTGCCATCACCCCTCACCATTTTGCTACCCCCTCCAATATTGAGCACTAAAATAAACACCCTTAAAGCACAAAACAATCTGGAGTCAGTCTGTGATTTCGGAACAGTGTATTAGCAATTACTGTGGCAAAATGCTCTTTCATTTGTAATGTCAACATACCTATGTCACACAGCTGTAATCCATGATGAATCAAAGCAGAAGTCACACTGTGGGACACACATCTGTGAAATCGTAAGGGAAAGTGACAACTCAGTGACCATACACTGGGTGAAAACGACAGACAGGAGAGAGGTAGTAGTGTTAAAGTACATGTAGTAGGCTGGTTTGTATTCTTACCTGTGTCTCACTGGAAATATTGCTGGATCACTGAGTCCCTGGTGTCTATGTCTTCTTCCTCTGCTTCCTCGTCTTCACTGTCCACAGGCTCCACAGCTGCAACAACACCGCCATCTGGACCATCCTCCTGCAGAAAAGGCACCTGTCGTCGCAAAGCTAAGTTGTGAAGCATACAGCAGGCCACGATGATCTGGCACACCTTCTTTGGTGAGTAGAATAGGGATCCACCTGTCATATGGAGGAACCTGAACCTGGCCTTCAGGAGGCCGAAGGTCCACTCGATTATCCGCCGTGTACGCCCATGTGCCTCATTGTAGTGTTCCTCAGCCCTTGTCCTGGGATTCCTCACTGGGGTCAGTAGCCATGACAGGTTGGGGTAACCAGAGTCACCTGCAAATGGCGAGGGACAACTGTTAGACACACACTAACCTATAGGGATATCCCCAGACCCAGACAACCATTCCCACTGTATTGCTTCCAGGTGTTCACCTAATAGCCACACACGGTGCCTCTGGAGTTGACCCATCACATGAGGGATGCTGCTATTCCGCAGGATGTAGGCGTCATGCACTGAGCCAGGGAAAGTGGCATTCACATGGGAGATGTACTGGTCTGCCAAACATACCATCTGTACATTCATGGAATGGTAACTATTCCGGTTTCTGTACACCTGTTCAGTCCTGCTGGGGGGACCAAAGCCACATGGGTCCCATCACTGGCACCTATGATGTTGGGGATATGTCCCAGGGCATAGAAATCACCTTTCACTGTAGGCAAATCCTCCACCTGAGGGAAAACTATGTAGCTCTGCATGTGTTTCAGAAGGGCAGACAACACTCTGGATAACACGTTGGAAAACATAAGCTGGGACATCCCTGATGCTATGGCCACTGTTGTTTGCAATGACCCACTTGCAAGGAAATGGAGTTGGAGAAACTCGTGGACGGGGTCCTTCCCCAGTACACGCTACTCTATGGTCCTCCAGACAAACAGGTAAGTACACTGGGAGCATGCTGTATGGGTTATGCCTGTGTGGAGTGGGGTGGATGTAAGAAGGTGGGGGGGGAGATTGTGGCGTGCATGAAATGACGGTGAATGCATGTGCCACATGGCAAGGGTAGGGATGTGGGCCAGTGACTGTGATGGTGCAGTTGGTAATAAGTTACTCTTCCCCCTGTACAATTCATGTAGGTCAGCGCCCACCAGAAAAAAGATATTTGGCGTGCCATCGCCAAGGACGTCCGGACCCTGGGGGTCTACCACAGACGGAGCACCCACTGCCGGAAAAGATGGGAGGACATTCGCCGCTGGAGCAAGAAGACGGCGGAGGCTCAGCCGGGGATGGCATCCCAACGTGGGAGGGCAGCCCGTCGCACCATGACCCCCCTGATGTTCAGGTTCCTGGCGGTGGCGTACCCGGAGTTGGATGGGCGCTTGAGGGCATCACAGCAGCCACAAGGGGGTGAGTACACTCTCATCCTGCTGATTTTGTGCGCAGTGGAGGGGTCTGGGTGGGGGAGGTGGGCTGTGGGTTTCCCTAGGCCAGGGCGAGTTCTGTAGGCAAGGACCCTCCGTAAGGCAGGCCATGTGGCACCCCACCCCACCTCTGTAGAGTGCCAAGTACACCTAGTCATGTCCCTGTGTCATCCATGTGTGCAGATGTCGTCCATAGCCTAGTAGGCCATTTCCCAGGAATTGAACAGTGGAGCCCAAGAGCGCGGCATAGTGCAGGGGGCTTGTGTGTCTGTCGTGTCCGCCAACGGTAGCGGTAATGCATGCACTCAACATGTCTTTCTTCTGTCGCCCCCCCTTTTTGTGGTCTCCCTGTTCTTGTGTGCATTAGCATCATCAGGCGGAGGAGCAGTGGCACCGGAGCACGAGGGGGCTGCATCCCACATGGCCATGGAGGGCCACACTACGGAGTCAGACTTCACCAGTGGGACGGAGGGCGAGGGGAGCTCCATGGCGGGGACAGGAGCTGAGACCACGACACGGACTCGTCCTCTGATGGAAGCTCCCTTGTGTTGGCGGCAACATCTGTGCCCCCCCATCTACAGGTACAGCTGTCACCCCCCCTACCAGCACCACCCTCCCAGTAGCCCCTCAGCCTTTGCCCCGTGCCAGCTCACCCGGGAGGGTGGGCATCACCTTCGCCCCAGGCACCTCAGCCCCTGCCCCAGTCACCCCTGCTGCCCTCAGTGAGGAGGACATTGACCTCCTCAGGTCCCTCACTGTTGGGCAGTCTACCATTTTGAATGCCATCCAGGATGTCGAAAGGCAGTTGCAACAAACCAATGCATTCCTGGAAGGGCATTCATTCTGGTCAGGCGGCCCTTCAGCGAGCTTTTCAGACTCTGGCCTCAGCACTGATGGCAGTCATTGTCCCTGTCTCTAGCCTCCCCCCTCCAACTTCCTCCACCTAGACCCAATCCCCTGTACTCCAGCCTATCACAAGCACACCTACAGACCAGCATGCTCACACGTCAACACACAAGGGAAGCTCAGGCAAACATAAGCACCACACATCCCATAGGCACTCACGCAAGCATCACACACATTCAGACATAGCAACATCCACTGCCTCCACTGTGTCCCCCTCCTCCTCGTCTCCCTCATCCCTCCCAGTCTCGTCTACACTCACACCTGCATGCACTACATCTACAGCCACTACTGCCATCACCAGCACACACACCATCACACCCCGCTCACGTGCAGTCACCACCCCTACCACCATTCACACGTCCCCTGTGTCCTCTCCCAGTGTGTCTGTGACGCCACCTCCCAAGATACACAAACAAAGGCACACACCCACCCAACAGCCATCCACCTCACGACAGCCTCCAGCGCATGCACCTTCACCCAAAGTCAGCAAACGAACACCTCCTACAACCACAACCTCTTCCTCCACTCCCAAACCCCCTCCAGCTACCCGTCCCAGTGTCTCCCAAAAACTTTTCCTGTCCAACCTTGACCTCTTTCCCACACCTCCCCCACCCCGTCTGTCTCCTAGGTCCCGAAGTAGCACCTCAGCCACAACATCTCCGGGACAAGTGGTGCCTGTAGTCACCGGAATCTGGAGTGCACCGGCCACCAGGGCAGCAAGTGTGGCACGGAGCCACAGCACAGACAGTTACCCATCTGTGAAGCATCAAAAGTTGGCCAGTGCCCGGCGGGAGAGGGGGAAGACTCCAGCCACCAAAGCCGCTCCCAGGGGTTCCGGTGGGAGTTTGGAGTCAGCTGCGGCACCTTCCAAGGTGAGGAAGGGCCACAAGAAACCAGGAAAGTCTGGGAAGAGCAGCACGGTGGAGGAGACCGCCATCATCCCCGCTGCCCAGGAGTCCACAGCCGTCATCCCCGCTGCCCAGGAGGCCACCGCCATCATCCCCGCTGAGCCAGAGAGGACCGCCAGCACAAGCCCCGCTGGGCTAGAGAGGACCGCCACCACAAGCCCCGCTGGGCTAGAGAGGACCGCCAGCACAAGCCCCGCTGGGCTAGTGAGGACCGCCAGCACAAGCCCCACTGGGACAGAGAGGACCGCCAGCATAAGCCCCGCTGGGCCAGAGAGGACCGCCAGCACAAGCCCCGCTGGGCTAGAGAGGACCACCAGCACAAGCCCCGCGGGGCTAGAGAGGACCACCAGCACAAGACCCGCTGGGACAGAGAGGACCGCCAGCACAAGCCCCGCTGCGACAGAGAGGACAGCCAGCAGCTGAGTTACTGCAAAGGAGCCCGCCGCTCCAAGCACCGCTGAACAGGGCACCGCCGCTCCAAACACCTATGAACAGAGCACCGCTGAACAGGGCACCGCCACTCCAAGCACCGCTGAACAAGGCACCGCCGCCTCAAGCACCACTGGCCCATGACCGCCAAGGGCACTGATGCTACTGAGTCCGTCATGAACAGGATGAAGTACTCTGGGCACAATATCTCCTCTAGAACCAGTGGAGACTGTTATCCACTTGAGAGACTGTGGCTTTGCACTCCCCAGGATTGAACAGTGGGCAACCCACCCACTGTAGAGACTTGAGAGACTGTGGCTTTGCACTCCCCAGGATGGAACAGTGGGCAACCCACCCACTGTAGAGACTTGAGAGACTGTGGCTTTGCACTCCCCAGGCTGAAACAGTGGGCAACCCACCCACTGTAGAGACTTGAGAGACTGTGGCTTTGCACTCCCCGGGATGGAACAGTGGGCAACCCACCCACTGTATAGACTTGAGAGACTGTGGCTTTGCACTCCCCGGGATGGAACAGTGGGCAACCCACCCACTGTACAGACTTGAGAGACTGTGGCTTTACACTCCCCAGGATGGAACAGTGGGCAACCCACCCACTCTATAGACTTGAGAGACTGTGGCTTTGCACTGGTGTCGTGCACTCAACCGGATGAGGTGCCCCCACTTTCCCTCCCCCTGAGGTGCCTGTTTTTTTGGTCTCTGATGCCCCTGCAGTGTTCTCTCCATCATGCTCGGGGATCTTGTGTGGGCCTCGCCCTTACCGTGTGGGCCCAGTGTTCCACGGACTTAATTGGAGCACTACCTGGACTACTACGCTTGGTGTATATTTTGTTTATGGTGTATATATATATATTTTTGCCTACTTGATTTTAATATATTACAATGGTTACACTCATTTGCTTTTGTCTTTGCATTCTTCCGGGGGGGTTGTAACTATCATGTATTAATATGTATTAGTGTGTGTGTTGTAGTGGGTGAAGGTGGGGGTGGGGGTGTTGCGTGTGTGTGTCCCTTTTTTTTTCCTCCCCCCTCCGCTTTGTCGTAGGTGCAGTACTCACTGTGGTCTTCGCCGCTGGCGTTCGTGCTCCTGGTAGAGGAGCAGGAAGACTATTGCAGGGAGAATTTGGAGTTCCGGCTCCATGGTGTCCTGGTTCCTCGTGGGGTGTGTAGAGGTGAGCGTTTTCCCTTCGAAATCCTGTTTCCGACGTGTTTTTATCCGTGGTGAATCCGCCCCGGAAAAGGTGACGGATTGGTAGGTTGTGATACTGTGGGCGCTACTTTGTCTTCCGCCTGTCTGTTGGCGGTGACCGCCAAGCTGTTTGTTTGTACCGCCGTGATGGTCGGAGTGTTGAAGTGGCTGTCTTTGTTGGCGGTTTCCGCCACGGTCGTAATTGCATTTTTTTTTCCGCCGGCCTGTTGACGGTCTTACCGCCACTTTAACACCGACCGCCAGGGTTGTAATGACCGCCTTAGTATCTTTAAAAATATATATATATATAAAATATATACATATAATTAACATTTTAAAACTAATACTCCATTATTAAATCTTAATATCTGAGAGTTCATACACTTCCCCACCCATTACCCCTATATCCTTTTCATCCTGACCCTAAATGTATATTTAACACTTTGAATAATTATAAATATATATATATATATATATATATATATATATATATACAAAGTGTTGTTTTAAAATTAATACTCAAATATTACATTTTAAAGCAAGATTATTCATACACTTCTACATCCATTGCCGCTATATCCCTTACATCCTCCCCCAAAATGTATATATAACATATTTAAAATTATTATATATATATATGTATATATATATATATATATAAATATATTATATATATATATATGTACATATATTTTTTTTATTAAAAAAATAAACTTATCTTTAGCCCCACTGACTAATGTGTGGTAATGACTCTTGTTGTAAATGCATGTGGGATAAAGACATTCTTGCTAAACACATTTATAGCAAAGCCTTGCATGGTGATGACACATGTTGTAAAGGTACGTGCGTTGTTATGCCTTGCGTTGTAAATATGCTTGCATGGTAAAGGCATTGAGGTAAAAGCACTGTGTTGTAAATGTGTCATTGTAAATGTTGTTTCCAACATAAGGTTCTATGATGAAACCACAAATGCAATTTTCACGACTGCTTTTACAACATGGTAATTACAACGCATTCATCATTACAACGAATGTACAATATTTTTTTACCACGAAAATACCTTTACCACAAAACTTTTGTTATAAAGGCATGGTTGGTAAAGACATATGTGTGGTAGAAAATGAAATGGTAACTATAACCCATATGCACACATGGCCACCTACAAACCCCACCCACCCTAAACCCTAAAAGTGCCCTTACCACCCTAAAATCCACACCCACCCTAAACCCAAAAAATTCCCTTACCACTCTAAAGCCATGCCAACCCTAAAACCTTAAAATGTCCTTACCATCCCAAAACCCATACCTAACCTAAACCCTAAAAATAACATTACCACCCTAAATCCCATATCCCCAAACCCTAAAAATGCCCTTACCACCCCAAAACCCATACCCACCCTAAAACCTAAAAAAAACCTTACCACCCCAAAACCTATACCCAACTTAAAACTGCCCTTACCACCCCAAAACCCATACCCACCCTAAAACCTAAAAATACTCTTACCATCCCTAAACGCATACCTACCCTAAAACCTAATAATGCCCTTACCATCCTAAAACAGGATCAGAAGAATTAAAACGTTATGAATTACCGATTTCACAAATCTTGACATTTCCATTGTGGTTGTATTACACTAGTTTATTGAGAATAAATGTTTGACATCTTTTTAAAAGCAAAAAAAGCACATACCAAAAATGGCCTCCTTCTGTGTGCGTACACTATAGTTTAGGTCGATATATAAATATACAAGTAAGTGTTTTCTTCTTTCTGGTCACAAACAGAAGAAAGATTTTAGCTGCTTGTTACAGTGAGTCAGACAAACGTGGCCATCTGCTGTCTGTTTGCGCCTTGATTGCGGCGCATGCTCTTTGTTAATAAAGAGTGTTTTTTAACCCACTAAGCCTCAACACTTGATTAACTGGGTTAAACCGCTAATGCATGTTGCAAGCGGAAGGCTTCATTCAGTAAGTGGCTCCCTGCCGCTCATTTGACTCTGGGCCCACATCTGACGTCTCAGTAGGCCTGTTACACTAAACAGGCCCAAGTGGTAAGCGATTTAAAGCATCAAAATGAAGTGCTTTATCGCCGCATACTGTGTTCTTGGCTGCTTACATTGGCTACACTTCACAGGACGTTTGGCCCGCTAGCAAAGGCCTCTCGGCAGGGCCATTACATATTCCACTTGTTGATGGTTGCCTTGTTGCGGGGTTTAATGGTAGGATAATATTTACACAGCAAACTCCTATGGAGGTGCTATAAACACCATAAAAAGGGATTTTAGGAGCTTAATGAGCGTTAGTTAAATTGAGACAGGATAATGTGACAACTGTGCCTTGTAATCTGATTTGGCACCTTCTGCTCAGCAGGAGCGAGATGGTATAATAGCCTACGCGCTTCTTTTCACTGGGTAATATTTGTTAAAAGAAGTGGAAACGGAAGCCTATTCGCTCTCTACTTTGACATTATTTAGATAAAGCCTTGACTGCTGATCACACTTTGATAAGGCGAGATATACACTATTTTTACGGGATTAAGAGTAACCGAGAGTAGTTACGTGAAGTGCACACTTTACTCTTGCAATTGACGGAAATGCCTGCTTACATGCGGTTTCTGGTACCCTATAACTTTGCCTCAGATGTTATTAATCTAAATCTTAGTAAATCAAAAGCAGCAAAGAACGTGGGATATGGAATCACAACTTTAAATCATTTCTTTATTTAATTGAGACCATAATATTTGTTTATTTTTGCGGTATTTTACATATATCTATGTGTGGGCTTTTAACCAGACCCACCGCACGTCCATCACTATCACTGGTTCATAGGCTTGCCTTTCAAAAATTGACCTTGTTACATGGATAATTACACGTTTGCCCATAGGTTTGACTGCAAGCAAACTTCTTTTTCCTTTTTTCGCTCTCCTTTGCGCTCACGCTCATGATGGCTGTGGGGCTTTGAATTGGCTCGCTTATGTCAACTGTTTTACTTTTCATTTTTAATTTATATAACTAGAAAAGTCCAGTTAGGCATTTACAAGGCTAATAGCTCTAACATCAGCATTTGCAAGACCAATTGCATTGCAAATGCTTGTTTTGGGCTGTTTTTGTGCCCGTTTGATGGTCTGCTGGGCTATTAAAACAAGCTTTGACTGCAGAAAGCTAAAATCCATGCTGCCTTACATACCCTACAAAACACTTCTACAGCATGCCTTTACAAGTTCCAAACTGGCCTAATTTGGCCTCTTTAAAATAGGCGACTTTTTGATTTTTCTAATTTATTAATGGGGGCTACTTTCATTTTGGTGCCTTGTCCGGCCTTGTAGTTATGGTTATCTCAGAGTTTCTGCATAAGCAGCTTTTTTTCTTTCACTTCCACTGATGAATGTTCACGATTTGTCACAAAACTTCATCTTCAAAAAACTGTAAAAAATGTTGATTTACTTTAGCTACTTCCTGGTCCATCAAGTGGAGGACACAAAAGGAATCCCAAACCATTGATTTCCTGTGTTGATTCTGTGTAAATCCTCGGAAGCAATACAGAAAAAATTGCTGAACAGATTTAAACCAAATTTGGCATTAAGTTAGAATTCTACTCAGAAAGTGTCCTTTTTGTTAGTTGAGGTAAATCCATTCTGCCAACTTCAGGAAAGTTGTATTTAAATAGATGTTTGGGTTGGTCAAGAAAGGGTTAAAACATAGGTTTATCTTGACTTTTGATGCCAAGACATACTCTAAGTGGCTACTCTAAAAGTGGCTGGTCCTTTCCTTCTGTGCTTTATTGTCAGATAGGAAATAAAAACCCATTGCTAAAAATATACAATTCATAAAATCAACATAAAACGTACACGATCAAATCAAAAATACAAAAAATCATTTACCAATTTCAACAGCTCTTAATCTATCACAACCAGGGAATTTTAAGTGCTTGGGGGCATATTTATACTCTGTTTGCGCCGGAATTGCATCGTTTTTTTTGACGCAATTTCGACGCAAAACTAACTCCATATTTATACTTTGGCGTTAGACGCATCATGGGCCAAAGTCCATGGAGTTTTCGTCATTTTTTAGCGTGGACAGCTACTTTGCGTTAATGATATGCAAGGTAGGCGTTCCCGTCTAAAAAATGGACTCCGAGGCATGTGCGCCGTATTTACACTCCCGGGCAAAATTGACGCCCGGGAGTGGGCGGGTCAAAAAAAATGACGTACGGCCGCTTTTACGCCGTTTTTTTAGCGCCTGGAAAAGGCAGGCGTTAAGGGACCTGTGGGCTCTGAAGGACACCCCCTGTCACCCTTGCCCACCCCAGGAGGACACCCAAGGCTGGAGGGACCCATCCCAGGGGCATTAAGGTAAGTTCAGGTAAGTGTTATTTTTTTTTTTTTTTTTGTGGCATAGGGGGGCCTGATTTGTGCCCCCCTACATGCCACTATGCCCAATGACCATGCCCAGGGGACAGAAGTCCCCTGGGCATGGCCATTGGGCAAGGGGGCATGACTCCTGTCTTTGTTAAGACAGGAGTCATTTCTATGGGGGTTGGGAGTCGAAAAAAATGGTGCAAATCGGGTTGAGGTGAAAAATTTGCCTCAGCCTGACTTGCCCAATTTTTTGGCGCCCAAGCTCCATATCCCCCTACGCCGGCGCTGCCTGGTGTACGTCGTTTTTTTTCACGCACACCAGGCAGTGCCGGCGGCTAACGCCGGCTAATGTCATTGAATAAATACGGTGCCCGCATGGCGCTTCAGAATGGCGTTAGCCGGAGCTAATTTTTTTGACGCAAAACTGCGTTAGCGCAGTTTTGCATCAAAAAGTATAAATATGGCCCTTGATGTCTATCAATAAAGTTGAAAAAGCCTCTTTGTGTGCTCCAAGCTCACAATCGTCCATATGTAAATCTAGTGCAAGATGGGCCTTAGTTTTACAGTCTGAGTGAATGGTTTCAAAGAGCGATATAACCATATCGAAAACAAAGGAGTCATCTGGGGGAGATTCAATAAAGATCTTATAACACTTTTCCCGTTACTACCAAAAGCCTACATGTTACAATATCTCCAATGGTCTGATGTGTACAGGCAGCACTAACAGCTTGGGGTTTGTAGACTACAGTGGCAGGAGACAAAGAATAAGAGGATGCACACCTTGCAAAGTTTAGTATTGCCAAAGCAGCAAGAGCATACGTTTTCAATTTGGGCAGACATAGTCTACCAATCTAATTCCGAGGAAATCAAATTCTGAAACTCTCTCAAGAACATTGTCACACAACATTATTTTGACCCTAACACGTTTATGAAGGTTACAACTCATCAATTGGGTTTTCAGAGCATTAATTTCTATGCCATGTGTTTTACAGTATAAGGAAAACATTTATTGTAACATCTGAAGGTCTCTAAAATTATTTGAGAATAACAGTGTTGTTCACAAAGAAGTGTGTACCTTCGGGTGTATCAATAACGGTCATTCTCAGAATCAGTTACAAAGTAACTGTGACCATTAGTAAAAAGAAGAAAAAGAGTTGGGGGCAAAATGCAGCTCTGATGAAGACCTTTACTGCCATCGATTTTCTCAGATAGTTTATTGTTTGGGACCTACTGTAGCTGGGCAAAATTAGTTGAATAGAGATTATTAGTAATAAAATAGAAGAAGAAATACCCATCTTTATAAGCTTTGGCAAAACTAGTAAGTCTTGGCAATGCAAGAGTTATTGATGTTGTCAATGTCAATGTCTTCTAGCTATGTTGTATAGCAACACAGATGTTGTTCAGCATGGCTGAAAGCCATTGGAAAAAAAGTACTATGATGTGGGCAGTGTAAAAAGATTTAACAATACTACTGTGAGAAATTCTAGAAACGCTATGTAAACAGGGGCAAACAAAGGTGAATTGGTTGTACTTGGTGGCTCCGCGTGAGTAAATGTTAAACACATTAGTATGCATTGGCTGTAGGCTACAGTACATCAAACAATGGTTGAGTGACCAATGAGATAGGCAGCAAGTGAAGTAATCTAATAGTCTGTGAAGATGGTGACGCTGCCAGGATAGTATCCATTGCTATGAAGAGATCGTAGCATATCAGCAGCCCATAATTATCTGAAAAAGCCTACCCGTTTTAAAGAGGCGATTGTACCCCATGCTTGCAAGAATAAAGTGCTGACACACAAAGCAAGCAGCGATAAAGGTGGGGGCAGAGGGACAGGTCAAGCAGAGAAGCGGGAGGGGAGTTCTGTGAATTTCTGGTGAATATGATCATGTGCTTAACAGAACATGCACTAGTGCATGCAAAGTAACTAAGTGCAATGAACCATAAATCTGTGTCCAATGGTGAGTCAAACGTGCAAAAGTGAACCGCAGCGTCTCTTGTCTTGGAGGCACGTTTTTGGTGACAAACCAATGGGGGTGGGGTGGGTGATGAGGGGTGGAGGATAAATGTATGTTTAAACAAAAACGGGGGGGTGAGGGTACGATCTAAAAAAATGAAAAAGTAGCGAAGCAAGAGGAATTTAGGCATTATCAATGAGCGGGGCAAACAGCAACCATGCAGTGGCACGCGATTACAATAAAAAATATAAACTTGGAGCTCAGCACTAATTAAAGAACAGCGCTCCTAATGTGTGGAGGGACCAGTCACCCATTTTAAAACAAAGAATATAATAGTCCCAAAACAATAGCTAAACTTTGCTGCTGCATAAGTTTATAGTACTTAATCAGTGCTCTTGGGGAGGGTTAATCAATGAAAGAAGCATGATGTATGCATGCCCTTATCCAATAGGAACAACTAAAAATGGAGCGATGATAGTGCCAGAAAATGAGAAGCCTATGGGTGGGCTGTACCCGATGAAGTACATACAGCATGTCTCTGTTTGAGAAAGCGTATGTGTGCCGTCTAGAGCCAACACCAAAAAATCACTTCCCATAGCTTTATTCTTAGGGCTAAGTCAAAGACAGCTCATAGATTGACCAAGTATTCGTTGCCCTGGCCAATGGCCACGCTCTCCACTTGAGGAAAAGAAAGAGGAAGACCTGCCCACTCATGTCTGTCCTGGCTTTCTGGGCCTGATTAGGAGTTTGGCAGTCGGAAAGCATGACTGCCAGACCCCTTGTGAGGAGACCGCAGTTGTGGTGGCAGTCACCCTACCAGCTCTATTACAACTTTCCCAAGCTTCCCGCTCATCAGCCCAGTGGGAAAGGTGTGGCAGCATTGCCTCTGGCACATGATTGAGCCGGCGGCAATGCTGCTGCATGCAGGTTGCACCAGAACTCTTGAAATGCACACTGTGTGCCCCCTGGATTCCCCTGTGTTCTACTGTAGCCTCCAAAAAGTGTTTTCATGAACAACTACAGCACTACTATCCTATGTTTATGATAGTAGGTGGCACACCTGAAATCATTTTGATGGATTCAATGATGGAGAACCTTTAGAAATAAACAAAATGTGGGGGTTCATTTTGCCATAGAAATAAAGGTTAGTGCTCAAGAATACTAAAATGAGAACACATTTTTTATGAGGTCTGTAATGTACTAATCTCCCATGGCAGTAAACCATTCTGACATGCAGACTTCAATATGTATTTTCAACACCAGCAGAAGTCTCAATTAACTCCCCAGTGTTCTACTCAGCTTCCCAGAGTGTTCTAATGAACAACTAGAATGCTAACATTTGTCTTCATGACAAAAAGGTGGCACATCTGAAGCATCTTGATGCAGTGACAGGACAATTGATCATGGAGGGCAAGAGAGAGGGAGCAGGGGTATGCACATCAAGACTGAAGGGCTGAGTAGAAGAGACAGGGTCAGCAGTCTGGATGTGGTGCTCAGACCGCGATGGGCACAGGAAGCAAGTTGAATATGTATGGCAGTTGGAAGAGGCACGCAAATGATGAACAGAGGCCAGGCTAGAGGTGGTACTGGCAGGATGCTGATCAAGAGGAGCAGTCCAGAGTTAGCAAGGACAGCACAACATACCACTTAGGACTGGAAGAAAGGGGCAGGGTCAGACATAAGGAAACAGAGGGAAGGGGAGAGGGTGGTGGGCCTTAGGCAGCAATCTGACCATGGAGGGCAGGCTAATGTGGGCAGCATATTGGACCAGGGAGGGCAGATGGGAGGGGGCAGGTGCATAAAGACCAACAACGGAGGGCAGGTGAGAGGGATTGGTGGCAGGGGCAGCAAGTTGACCGCACAGGGCAGGCTGGCATGGGCATAGATAGCAACCTTACAAATGGATGGCAGGAGGGAGATGGCATGGACAGTAAGCTGAGCATTCAGAGCAGAGCGAAATTGCCACTTGCAGCACAACAGACAATGGAGGGAGGTCAGGCAGGGCTAGGCTATCACACGGAGAGTAAAGGGTAGGGTAGGAGCAGAGGGCAGGGGCAGCAAGTTGAACACAGATGGTAGGGAGGAGGGAGCAGGGGAATGCAGATGGAAAACAGAGGGATGGGGAGAGAGGAGCTGCAATCTGAACTTGGAGATCAGGCAGGCGATCAGGGATAGACACACAAAAAATGGAGGGATGGGGAACGGTCAGGGGCAGCAGAATAACAACAGAGGGCACGCTGGCTGGGATGGAATTAGCAGAACAGACCAGAGAAGGCAGGAGGGAGAGGACAGGGGAACTGTAAACATAGGGAAGACAGGAGGGGGGTAGGAGCTGCAAGCTGACCACAAAGGGCAAGCAGGCATGGGGAGGGGAAGCAAGTTGACCATCAAGGGCAGGCAGGTGGGGGAGGGTCATCAGGCTAACTATTCAGGGCAGGAAATATGTGCACCAAGCTGACCATAAAAGGCAGAAGGGATGTGCAAATGGCACAAAGACAGAGAACAAAGGGCAGACAGCAATGGAGCAGGAAACAGCAAACTAACCAGGGAGGCCAGGCTGTGGGTAGTCTATCTGCAGAAGAGTTTTGGGACAGACCCTGCTACACTTGACAAGAAGCTATGCAAAGTGGAAGTGCTGGCTGAATATGATCAGGAATTTACTGAAAAAAACAAAAGTTAAAGAGACATTATAGTTAGGTATGGTAATATGATCTTCCATTTCATACATGAAACCGCAGAAATTCAGTGAAAATCCAAAGGTTATATGGATGTCATGTTTTGAAAGGCATTAAAAACTAATATTTACAAATCCAAATGAAGCTGCAATTTGCCAGTTATATTTTGGTGAACTAGCTATAACTTGTGCCCCATCATGCATTGCTTATGACCAAACATATTACATTACTTATTACGTGTTCAATGACATAATTGATAACATCACAGATGACATCTTGAATGGCATCATTGATGACGTCACTTCCATGAAAGTTTTCTCTTTACTGCTATATATGGCCTTTGGCTCTGTGCCGTTATATTCTGCACCAAGGATTGGCCATAGGCCAGGCCATTTGACTAACATGTTGTGGACAGCCTACCTTGCAGTGGGATTTGGCCACAGGTTTTTGACTTCAGTCAAGCAGGGGTTGATCCATTTGATTTATTAGTCATTATGTATACGTTATTACTCTTAACTTTTTTGTTAATATAATTTTTTTGTGGAGGGGGAGGCGCAAACTCTAATCTCATTTTACAACACATGAAGGCCTCACAGGCCTTTTTTAGTATTTCTGCTTCCCACAGGGTTCGTGAAACTGGACTTGGGTCTGCAAAACTGAGGGTTAGGGACCAACAGTGGCACAGAAGCCCTAGTTCATATTCTGAGTACCCTAGAGAGGGATTTGCGAAGTCTCACTTTGAGGTTTGCCAACATTGGCCCAAGGATCTTTAAACCTTGAAGCAGAATTTCCTTTTTCTTTGGGACTTCCTATATGAGGCAATGGGTCAGGGAATGTTTTCCATAGTACATTTGGGGAATCATCATTTTTTGGGGGGACGTGAGGACTGAGCCCCCTGTACTGTATTGGCAGTTACAAGAGAAAACTTTCTGACACAGCCAGCTAATCAGATCCTTTTTATGTATTGTCAGACTCAACCTTGGAATGGCAGACCAGGAATGGATGACAGGCACAAAAAGCTCTCTTACTCAAAGAAGTTGCTTATTTTTTAAACTTATGTTTAAGGACAGTTCACAATCCAGTTACAAGGAGAGTCTGTAAACGTTGTCCTGTTATTACTAATGTCTAACCCTTTCAGCTCATCTTATGCAGCACTAAGTTCTTAAAAAGTCCTCAACAGATTTACCCCAAACCTACCAAAGACACTTACCTGATGCTCTTATTTCATGCAAAGTTTGGTGTAATTCTATTCAGCATTAATTGCTGTAGAAAGAGCAAAGATTCCTATGTGAGTTAAAATTAGAAATGTTGACATTTGACTCCCCCCTTTTAAGTGTTACCCCTATTTTACAAATCTGCATGAATGTAAACATACCCAAGAGTGAGCTAAACATGCTAAGCATCTGTCAAATTTTATGTAAATTAATGAGACAGTGCTGTTCTTTAAAAATCTGTTAAAATGTCTCTAACTTTTTAGCCCTTTCACGCATACTGGACCATTTTTTGCAACACTAATTTCTTGCTAAACACTAAACAGAAGGTGGAGCTTCGCCTGCCTCAAGATGGAAGGCATTTGGCAGGTTTGCATCAAAAAGTTTACAGCTGGCTAGTGCCATTCCTGGATGTCAGCCGGGTGTCATATTTAAGGAATTACGCTAGCCAGCGGTATGGCCCGATTAGCATCAAAATAAATTATGCTAACCGGGTAGGGGAGGTGTAGGGGAGACAGGAGGTTGTGCGTCAAAGAATGGCGCTAGTCAGGTCAGAGTCAGAAAAATGGACTCTAACCTGACTAGTGTCATTTTTTGAAGCACCACCCCCATGGACATGACTCCTGTCTCAGTAAAGACAGGAGTCATGCCCCCCTGCCCAGAGGCCATGCCTGGGGGACTTATGTCCCCCGGGTATGGACATTGGGCACAGTGCCATGTAGGGAGGCCCCCCTATGGCACTTAAAAAAAAAAAAAACTTACCTGTACTTACCTGGGATGGGTCCCCCATCCTTATGTGTTCTCCAGGTGTGAGTGGGGGTGTCCCTGGGTACAGGGCAGGGCACCTGTGGGCTGTTTTCATGGCCTCTGACCATGGAAAATCGCCCACAGGTCCCCTATTGCCTGCTCTGACCCAGGTGTAAATAATGGCGCAAAGCAGCCTTAGCACCATTATTCAAGGCCCTCCTCCTCCCGTGTGTGATTTTTGCACTAGAGGATAAATAAGGCGCAGAGGCCTTAGAGTCATTTTTTTGCCTGGGAACGCCTACCTTACATCTCATTGACGCAAGGTAGTTTTCTGCGGGCAAAAAATGACGTTAACTCCAATATTTTGACGTTAGCCAGACTCCTTGGCCTTCTTGCCTGCTGGTGCAGGCCCCTTGCCCTTTCAGATGGCAGGTGCAGACTCCTTGCCCTCCTTGCCTGCCGGTGCAGGATCCTTCCCCCTTAGGGAGGCTGGTGCAGGCTCCTTCTCTTTCAGTAAATGTGGCCTGGATCCCTTTCAACCACGACTAGATGAAGATGGAACTGGGCCTGTGGACTGTGCAGCTGAGGTACTTGGCTGGGTTCTTCCTACCCTGGCCATACGTGCAGGATGGGGGGGAGGGGTAGGGAAGAGGTCAATGGTCGATAGGAAAAAGTTTCTTAGGGACATTGGGGTGGGAAGAGGGAGAAGGAATGGGAGTGGTTGTTGGAGGTGTTTGTCTGCTGGATTAGGGTGCAGGTGCATGGGCTGTATGCTGTTGTGATGTGGATGGCTGTTGGGTGTCTGAGTGCTTGCGTTTGTGCACTTTAGGAGGGGGGATAGACACAGTGTGAGAGGACACAGGGGATGTGTGCATGGATGTTGTGGAGGTGTCTGCCAGTGAGGTGTGTGTTCTGCTTGGTGTGGCGATGATGCTGGTAGTGGATGATGATGTAGTGCATGCATGTGTGCATGTGGACGTGGCAGGGAGGGAGGGAGGTGGAGGGGGAGGAGGGGGAGACAGTGCAAATAGTGGATATTGTAGTGTCTGCAAATGAATGGTGTTTGTGTGAGTGCCTGTGGGATGACGTGTGGTGCTTGTGTTTGCCTGTGCCACTCTTGGGTGTTGTCTTGTGTGCACGTTCATCTGTATGTGTGCCTGGGATGGGTTGGGGTTGAGGAGAATGGACTGGAGGTGGAAGTTGGAGGGGGGATGGTAGAAACAGGGACAATGGCTGCCATCAGAGAGGAGGCCAGAGACTGAATCGATCTCTGTTGGGCCACCAATCCACCGTGAATGCCCTCCAGGAATGCATTAGATTGTTGAATCTGGGCTGCCAGCCCCTGGATGGCATTCACAATGGTTGACTGCCCTACAGAGATAGATCTCAGGAGGTCAATAGCCTCCTCACTCAGGGCAGCAGGGCTAACTGGGGTAGGGCCTGAGGTGCCTGGGGTGAAGGAGATGCCCACCCTCCTGGGTGAGCGGGCATTGGCAACTCGCTGAGGGGCTGCTCAGAGCGCGGTGCTGGTACAGAAGTGGCAGCTGTATCTGCAGCTGGGGTTGTCACAGAAGTATCCACCACCACCAGTGAGCTTCCATCAGAGGAGGTATCTGTGTCTGAAGTGTACCCACCAGTCTCTGCCATGGTGCTCCCCTTGCCCTCTGTTCCATTGGTGACCTCAGCGTCAGTAGACTCTGCCTCCTGTGTCCTGTGAGATGCAGCTCCCTCCATCGCCGGTGCCTCTGCTCCTCTGTCAGATGATGCTAATGCACATAAGGCCAGGATGACAAAACAAAAGAGGGAGGGAGAGAGACAAAGGATACACTGGATCAATGGCTGCACCAACACCACCGTTGACATACTCAGCAACCTCACACACAGGGAACAGGCCTACGCACTATGCATTGCACCACCACTGATATTGCTAGCGTCCAAGGCATGAGGAGGGGCACACACCACCAACTGCAGCACACCTGGGACCCATGCAGCCCTGACCAGTAGTGGATGCTTACATGCTAGGTAGGCAGGATTATCCCTTCAGAACCCTAGCCACCAGAGGACCTATGCTGATATGTCAGGCCCGACCTGGGGCACCCACTGACACACATCTACCACCCGGATACAACCCCACCAGGTGTAAGTTGTAATGATGGCCACTGTGCTCACCCCCTTGTGGCAGCTGTGATGCCCTCAAGCGCCCATCCAGCTCTTGATAGGCCACCACCAGTATGCGGGCCATTAGGGGGGTCAGGGTTCGACGGGCACCCCTTCCTCATTGGGAGGCCGTCCCCAGCTGGGCCTCCACCATCTTCCGTGCCCAGCGTCTCAGGTCGTCCCACCGTTTGCGAAAGTGGGTTCTCCGTTTGACATAGACCCCCAGGGTCCACACCTCCTTAGCGATGGCACGCCATATACCCTTCTTTTGATGGGCGCTGGCCTGCAGAGGCAATACAGACAGGAAAACACCATTAGACAACCAGTCCAGCAAATTACACATATGGCCCACCATACCCGTTCCCAACACCATTGGAACACACATAGCCCAGCACACAACCTGTACGCCGCAAAGAGGACATCTACCCACCCCCCTTACACGAGGCCTTCACACACACCACTCCATACATCCATGCCACATGCATCGTGCCCACAGTGTACTCACCTGTTGGTCTCGAGGCCCATACAGCAGTCCGTACTGGGGTAGCACCACACCCACCAGTCTCTCCAACTCCTCCGAAGTGAAGGCTGGGGCCGTTTTCCCAGTCACCTGGGCCATGATAGTTTCCAGACACAGGTCACAACAGCACATGCAGTGTAGGTCCTCTCCTGTGGAAGGTCAGGTAGTAAGTAAGGAATCAGATAGAAAATGGCGGTCACGTTTGCGGCGGTGCATACCGTCACCACCGGCGTAGATCACCATTGGCCACTGTGACCCATAGAGGCCAATATTAACCAATGAGGAGTTGCACAGCGGGTCCTGACCGCCTCCCACCACAGCGCACAACATCAGCGGAATTACATCACTTCCACCAGTCCCTCCACACAGGACAGGCGGACACCCTTTCGGGTGGGGCAACCCTGTGGATTCATGCTGCATCACAGGAGAAATAGGCACCTACTGGACAAATCACACTGACACATTACAAGTTAACAGATTGCAAACTTCTTTTGTGGCTTCAATGTTCAGTTTGTGACAGCCTCCTCACTCTTGTGTCCCTTAGATACCTACCGCTGTGGGTGAATAGGAGATGGAGACATACCGCATGTACAGACACCTGGTGGACTTGGCAACATTGGAGGACAGGCACACAATCCTCACCTATAGACTTGTCAGGGCCACAGTCACAGAGCTGTGTGCCCAATAGGAGCCTGACCCGATGTCTGCTATCTGTCACCCCACTGGGATCCCCCCTCTTATGCAAGTGCTATCTGTATTCCATTTCCTGGCAACTGGTTCTTTCCAAGGGGCAGTCGGCTTGGCAGCAGGAATATCGCAGGAAATGTTCTCAAACGTGCTGACAAGAGTCTTGTCTGCCCTGATAAAACACATGTGCAGCTACATTGTTTTCCCCCAGGTTGAGGATTTGGCCACTGTGAAGGCCGAGTTTTATGCAATGGGTCATATCCCCAACATTATTGGTGCGATTGATGGAACACATAATGCATTTGTCCCACCCCGGCAGAATGAACAGGTGTTCAGGATTCGTAAGAGTTTCCACTCCATGAATGTTCAGATGGTGTGCTTGGCAGACCAGTACATCTCCCACGTCAATGCTAAGTATCCTGGGTCGGCGCATGATGTCTTTGTCCTGAGGAATAGCAGCATCCCAAATGTGATGGCCCAACTAAAGAGGCACATGGTGTGGCTAATAGGTAAGACCTAATTCCCACCCAGTAGATGTTGGTGTATGGGTATGGTGTTTGTAGCATCAGGCAAGAAGGGCAAGGAGCCTGCACCTGCCACCCAAAAGGGCAAGGAGCCTGCTCTAGTAGGCAAGAACGGCAAGGAGTCTGCACCAGCAGCTGTCACGTAGCCCCCACCACCAACCATGGTTCTGAATCCGAGGGTGCAGGGGATTTGCAGGAGCCTCCCACCACCACCAGCACCACCACAGTGCATCCATCCGAGGGTGCAGGAGATGTGCAGGAGCCTCCCACCACCACCAACACAGTGCAACCGTCACCTCCGGCAGAAGCAATGTATTCCTGTCTCCATGGGCTACTGTGCGGCCTTTTCCCTACAGAACCATTGGCAAGTCACCCACTCCAGAGAATGTGGCCTTGCACTCCCCAGGACTAAGCACAGGGCATGTTGCCCATCCAGAAACAGTGGGGAAGACACCCCCCCCCAGAGACGGTGGCCCTGCACTCCCCAGGACCAAGCACAGGGCATGTTGCCTCCTCCAGAACCAGTGGGTTAGTCACCCACTCCAGAGACTGTGGCCTTGCACTCCCCAGGACCAAGCACAGGGCACTTTGCCCCCTCCCGAACCAGTGGGGTATTCACCCACTCCAGAAAGTGTGGCAATGCACTCCCCAGGACCAAGCACAGGGCATGTTGCCCATCCAGAACCAGTGGGGAAGACACCCACCCCAGAGACGGTGGCCCTGCACTCCCCAGGACCAGGCACAGGGCATGTTGCCCCCTCCAGAACCAGTGGGTTATTCGCCCACTTTAGAGACTGTGGCCTTGCACTCCCCATGACAAAGCACAAGGCATGGTACCCCCTCCAGAACAAGTGGGGTACTCACCCAATCCAGAGACTGTGGCCATGCACTCCCCAGGACCAAACACAGGGCATGTTGTCCCCACCAGAACTAGTGGGGTATTCACCCACTCCAGAGCCTGTGGCCTTGCACTGCCCAGGACCAAGCACAGGGCATGTTTCCCCCTCCAGAACCAGCGGGATATTCACCCACTACAAAGACTGTGGCCTTGCACTCCCCAGGACCAAGCACAGGGCATGTTGTCCCCACCAGAACCAGTAGCGTATTCACCAACTCCAGAGACTGTGGCATTGCACTCCCCAGGACAAAGCACAGAGCATGTTGCCCCCTCCAGAAATAGTGGGCAAGTCACCCACTCCAGAGACTGTTGCCTATCACTCTCCAGGACCAAGCACAGGGCATATTGCCCCCTCCAGAACCAGTGGGGTATTCATCCACTCCAGACACTGTGGCCTTGCACTCCCCAGGACGAAGCAATGGGCATGTTGCCCCCTCTAGAACCACTGGGGTATTCACCCACTCCAGAGACTGTGGCCTTGCATTCCCCAGGCAAAACAAAAGGATGATGGACGGAGTGCTGAACAATGCAAACACTCACCCCCAGTCACAGATCTGGGTTTAATCCATTGTTCTTTTGCTCACCATGCCACCCCAGTTTGGACCCAGCCATATGCAAATCAGTCTTGACCCTGTTCCTCATGGGAACAGTCCAGCCCGAACTGCCAAGCCAGGCCCTCACTGGACCAGAAACAAGCATCCTGGGACCGGTTTCAGGGTTTCACCCTTCATCAGCCAGGCTATCTTGAATCCAGTGGCACAGTGAGCAAGGGACCCACGCCTGGGCATACCCTTCCCACTTAGGGCAACTTTAGCAAAACTCTATATCTAGGTTAGGATTTATTGTTCCCTACCTATTAACACTTTCTAAAAGTGATAATAATTTGAGAAATGTATTCATGGTTGTCTATATTTTTTCAGCACTTTAGGGAGAACTTACAAAAAAAGTTAAACTATAGCAGTAATGTGTTGAAAAAATCATGGCATTCTGTAGATATTTTTGAGAAGATTTAATTATGTTAGAAAATGAAAATACACTGTAGTACACTATGTCCCTCATTACAACCCTGGCAGTCGGTGATAAAGTGGCAGTAATGCCACCAACCGCCAAATTATGACCATGGCACAAAGATCTCTGAAAGGCAGCCAATGTAACACACCGACCGGCCAGGGTGGAAACAACAGCCACTACGGTGGTAGCCGCCTACAGCCAGGCGGAAGTCAAAGTTCCACCCACCATATTACAACAACACAATCCGCCACCTTTTCTGGTACCAACGACATCAAAAGCATGGTAGAAACAGAGCTCAGAAGTGAAAGGACTCACCATTGGAGACACAGGGAAGAACCACGCCGCCATGGAACACGAACTGCATGTATTTCCGATGATATTCTACGTTCTGCTCCACCACGAACACCAACGCCGGCTAAGACGATGACGGTGAGTACAGATGCTTAGCCCACAAGGGAGGGGGTAGGAAAACGACAGTGACACACACACATGCACCACACACACCCACACACACACACCATACACACACCAGATGCACAAGAAAACAATTTATCCCCCTGAAATCGGCTGAATCATGCAAGGACAAAACAAATTTACCAAAGTGAGTGTAATAATATCAACACAGTTAAAAAAGAATAAGTTACTCAATGTAACAGATATGGGGAGTGCAAGGCCACAGTCTCAGGAGTTGGTGAATACCCCACTGGTTATGGAGGGGGCAACATGCCCTGTGCTTGGTCCTGGGGAGTGCAAGGCCACAGTCTCTGGAGCGGGTGAATACCCCACTGGTTCTGGAGGGGGCAACATGCCCTGTGCTTTGTCCTGGGGAGTGCAAGGCCACAGTCTCTCGGGTGGCTGTCTTCCTCACTGGTTCTGGAGGGGGTAACATGCCCTGTGCTTGGTCCTGGGGAGTGCAAGGCCACAGTCTCTGGAGTGGGTGAATACCCCACTGGTTCTGGAGGGGACAACATGCTGTGTACTTGGTCCTGGGGACCAGGACCAGGGGCCCCGCGACTCCCTGTACCGCCAGCCTTTTCCTGGCGGTTCAAACCGCCAGGAAAAGGCTGGCGGTCGGGGAATCGTAATCCCGCCGGGGCAAATGTGGCGGGAAACCGCTGGCCCCGGCGATGCGACCGCAGCGCTTCCACCGTGGTCATAATTCCCTGGATTGCACCGCCAGCCTGTTGGCAGTGCAATCGCCACAACAGCCCTGGCGGTCTTTGACCGCCAGGGTTGTAATGACCCCCATAATTTGTTAGAACACAGTGCATGGTAGCGTGGTGAGTTATAGTTAGCACTGTCTGATCAGCAAGCTTAAAAGAGTGTGTAATGCGGTGCGCTGCTTATAATAATTTGAAGGTGGTTGATAAATTGTAAATGAAAGCTATATCTTCACCTTCAAAATTTGTAAAGTTTATGTAGTTTAAGTTTGGTTTGTAGAGGGGGAAATATGTTCCTAACTATAACTAAGCTTTAATCTTTGTTTTGTTCATTTAGTTTCAATTTTTTAGAAAAATGTATTTCAAATCGTACAATCCAGTGTTGTCGAGTAGAGTATTGTTAAGGGGAGTGTCAAACAGTACAGTGGACGATAGTGTTGTAAAGTCTATTGTAGTAAAGTGGATTATTGTAGAATGGAAAAGAGTGGCGTAGAGTAGAGTGGAATTTCATATCAAACAGTATAATACAGTGCTATATAGCTTAGAGGTATGGTGTCTCAGATAGTGCAATCAGGTATTGTACACTGGAGCAGAGGTTTGTACAGTAGACTGGGATGTCGTACAGTAAAGTAGAATGCCATAGACTATCACTGAGTGCAACAGAGTGTTCTAGAGTGGAGTAGGGTGAAATAGAGAGCCATAGAGTGGGTTATCATCCAGTGGAGTGTCATAGAGTACAGTGGAGGAGAGTATTGTAGACTGGATTGCCATATCATATAGTGGAGTGGCGTTTCTAAGAAAGGAGTGGTGTGGAGTGTCATTGAGTGTCATAAAGTGTAGAATGGAATTGCACACAGTGGAGTAGACTATTTGACAGTGGAGTGGTATAGAGTGGAGTATGTACAATGGTGTAGAGTGGGATAAAGTTTAGTTGATTGGAGTATAGTGGACTGGAGTACACTGGACTGGTGTTGTATAGAGTGGAGAAAAGTCTTAGAAACTTGAGTGGCATGTCATAGGGTATAGTCGCATGGAGTGCAGTAGACTGGAGTGGCCTATCATACTATAGAGTAAAGTGTCATAAATTGGAGTACCCTATGGTACAGTAGAGTGTAGTGGTCTGTCGTATAGTATTGGGAAATGTTGCAAACTACAGTAGAGTTTCACACAGTCTAGTTGAGCTTTATAAAATGAAATGGTGTACTATACAATGTTCTAGAGCATGGTAGAGTGGATACGCATACAGTGTTATAGGGTACAGTGGCATAGAGTAGCATAGAGTGAAGTTGCGTACAGTGGAGTAGAGTTGAGTACTTTGTCAAAGAGTAGAGTGAAGTAAAATGAGGTACAGTGGCATATAAAGAGTTGCGTACAGTGTTGTATAGTTGTCTAGAGTTTCATACAGTAGCATAGAGAGGAGTAAACTGTTCTACAGTGGCATACAGTATAGCACAGTGTTGTACAGTGGGGATATAGACTTGAGTAAAGTGTCAGAGAATGGCACATAGAGTAGTAGATTATTGAAGAATGGAGTTTCATAGAGTACAGTAGTGTGTCAAACAGCAGAGTTGCATAGGATGGATTGTTGTACAGTAGCCTAGAATGAGGTAAAGTTTCATACAGAGGAGTAGAGTCAAGTGGAGTGTTACAATTTAGTGTGGAGTACAGTAAAATAAAGGAAAACGAGTTGCAAAATAAAAAAAATAACGAAACCTTTTGGTTTCGGTTTTTCAGAGTAGGCAGTGGTCCATTGGACCACTGCCTACTCTGAAAAACCCTTATTGACAACATTCACGAAGGGGAAGGGCTCCCATGGGGACCCCTTACCTTTTGCGAATGGGTTACCACCAGTGCGACACTGGTGGTAACTGCGAATTGCTTTGCGACCGCATTCGCGTTCACAAAGCAATTTAGCATAGCGATGCGAGTCGCAAATAGGAAGGGGACATCCCTTCCTATTTGCGAGTCGCATTCACAATTTGCGAGTCAGTACCGACTCGCAAATTGTAAATGTGCATCGCAAAAGGCTTTTTGCATGGCGCAAACTGCGATTTTCGCAGTTTGCACCATGCAAAAAGCTTTCTACCTCTGGCCCTTAGTTATATGTTGTACCATGGTAAACAACAGTAACATTGTGGTATACTATGGTACTTGTCAGTGAGAACCAGTATATAATTGAGTAATGGCTGTTTTTAGAAAATGAAAAGATAGACATTTTGTTTTTACAACACTTTGGCTGTGTTCTATGTTAGGGCCTTAGATATAGGTAAGTAGTAGGTTTTCTTGTAGTTCCTTGCCTAGTACCACTTAACTAAAGTGTTAATAGGTACATAACTGTATTTATTTTTTTACATATTTAAATATTTGTATGCAGTACTGCGCTTCTACCTTGTAAGTACATATTTTTTAGGATTTTGTTTGTATTTTTGTGGTACTCTGTACATAAATTTTTACAGAATGCTAAAATATTGTAAATGTACCGTACAACACTATATTTTTGAATTATAGTGTATCACATTATTTTTTCAATTATGTGAGATATTTTATTTTATTATTTGCTTAAGTACTGCAGTAGTACTGCAGTAGTTTGTAAAATTCCCTTCAAATATATAGAAACATATAATTATTTTCCCAACCTAATACCACTTTACTAACGTCCTAATAGAAAGAAAAAGTATAAAACATAGTACTTGCCTATATCTAAGGCCCTAAGCCAGAATACTGGCAACATTGCCTTAAAACAGCATGGCTCCCTCAAACATTTGAGAAATCAGTCATTATCCAATCAGGTAATGACTTGTCATTGTCATGTACCACAGTAGTTTCACAATATTTTGTGAGACTCCTCAAAAGTACAGAGGTCCTAGATATTACTAAATTTAAGTGCTTTATAAATTAAAAATACTTACCCTTCTTACATGAAGTACCCAAAAAGAACCTCTGCTCACAATAATGTATAATTCTGCCAAATGTCATGTAAATCCCTTCAGTTGTTTGAGCGCTATGTCAAATAGAATAGTCTTTGGAAAATACATTGGGGGAAAAGGTGTTTTGGGATACCCCTTTTTATCTTTACACTCCCTTAATGATTCACCACAAAGGTTACATCATCATAAAATATGTGGAAGATGCTGCAGGTAAGAAAAGTTGTGTGGTGATTTGTTAAATGGGTGGGAATTTATTAGGAAGCAAAAATGCAAGACATTTTCTGGGAATCCTAACGTGATGTGTTTATTTTTATTTATTGTATTTGTTACATATTTGTTTATTGATTTACAAAATCATGTGACAATAAATGTGTCTTGTAGTTGTTCAAGTACTAATTCTGAAACTTCACATGCAATCTGGTTTATTTTAGGGGCTCCTTTCCTACTTTTTGTAGGACTGTGCTACATATGAAGCACAAAGAGAATGAAAGCCAATCATTGTTAATATAATAACTTGGATTATTTTTTTCCTAGTGGCGAATTATCATGTTCTCCACATAGCAGTTAGGTCACTTTTCCATTTGTTGAACAGTGTAGGAGGCTGGCCTGGTTTGTAGTCGGTACCTTGGGTACTTACACCTTACACCAGGTAGAGTTATCCTTTATTAGTGAAATGTAGTAATGTTCTAGCAGATTAGGCTGATAGAGGAAGCTATAGTAGAGCTGCTTAGGCTGAACTAGGAGACATGCAAATCTCCTGCAATATCACTTATAGTTATATAGTACTTATACACAAGTAAAGGCAATACTCAGTGTTACCAAAAATAAAGGTAGTTTCTTTGGGTGGCACAAGGCCAAAAATATCTTAGAGGCAATACTGGAGGTAAGTATTATACACAATATATACACTAGACACCAAAATAAGGTAAGTAATTAGACATAGGATGGTGAAACCAATAGGAAATGCTATAGAATGCAGTGGGAGAAAATAGGTCTAGAGGCAACACAAATCATATACTAAAAAAGTGGAATGCGAATCACAAATCCCCCCCTAGACAAGTGTAGTGTGTAGAGAATCGCTGGGAGAGTATGAATACAGTAAAGGTAAGTAAAATATCCCACCCCAGAGCCCAGAAAAGCAGGAGTAAAGTACTGCAAGTTTCCTTATGACACACTACAAGTCGTGATAATAGTTATTGCAAGAACGAAGCAAGACTGCAAACAACAAATGGTGGATTCCTGGACCTGAAGACCTGCAAAGGAAGAAGACCATGTCCAGAAGTCGAAAGAAGATCCAGGAAGGACAGGAGCCCCTGCCAACACAGAAGAGGGTGCAAAAGAAGAGTCCCCGGTTGGACGAAGACTGCAGAAATGCACCCAAGGAAGATGTCAGTGTGTTTCTGCATGATGCACTGGATGTCCCACGAAGAGAGGTTGGATGCAGGTGAGTTTTGGTGCTGAATTTAACCAACAAGCCTTGGTTCTGGCAAAGTCTTTTTGCATCAAAATGGTGCTATCTGGACCCAGGAGGGACCTGGCGGCCTCAACTCTGTGTGAGGAGGAAGAGGGGGCTATCATCACTTTAGAGAGCCCTCAGAACACCAGACAGCACCCACAGGAGTCCCAGGGCAAGGGGACAAAGGAGGTGCAAATTGGGGTTGGTGCAGTACTACAAAGGAAGTTCCCACGCCACAGGAGAATAACTCAGTGAGTTTAGCATGGCAGGATGGAGTGCTGGGGACCTGGGCCAGGCTGTGCACGAAGACATTTTGCAAAGAGTCCACAAGGGCCTCAGGAGGTGAAGAAGACGCAGTGCACAGGGGTACTGTAGTTCTCGGGGAAGGCAAGGACTTACCTCCTCCAAATTGGGAGAGCAGGACCTCAGGATAGTCTGTGTCAAAGGGGTCTACCACCTGTGTTCCAAGGAGCATGCTTGTCACCAGGAGAGGAGTCAAAGAGAACCAGTTGTCGACTTAGAATGTGCCTGCGTGAGCAGGGAAATGACTCCGTCACTCCACATGAGATTTCTTTGGTCCTTTTGGTGCAAGGTGAAGACAGGGAGTCCCCAGATTTTGCACACCATGAAAACGGTTGCAGTTGCTGGCTGGAGCTGAAGTTGCAGAGGAAAAGTAGCCCTTCTGGATACTTTGTTGCTGTTACAGCGGTTCCTGGAGCAGGCTGCGGTCAATCTGAGGTCAGAGGATGAAGTAGTAGTTGCAGAGGATTCCTGATGGAAACTTGCAAGCAGAATCTGAAGAGAAACCCACAGGAGAGACCTTAAATAGCCCTGAGAGGGGGATTGGCTACCTTTTCAGGTATGGACCTATCAGTAGGGGTCTCTGATGTCACCTGCTGGTACTGCCCACTCAGAGGCCTCCAGAGTGTCCCCACACCTTGAAAAACAAGATGGCTGATGTCTGGGGCACACTGGAGGAACTTTGGGCACCACCCCTGGGGTGGTGATGGACAGGGGATTGGTCACTCCCCTTTCCTTTGTCCAGTTTCACAACAGAGCAGGGACTGGGGATCCCTGAACTGGTGTAGACTGGCTTATGCAAGGAGGGCACCATCTGTGCCCTTCAAAGCATTTCCATGGGCTGGGGGAGGCTACCCCTCCCTAACCTGTAACACCTATTTCCAAAGGGAGAGGGTGTAACACCCTGCTCCCAAAGGAAATGCTTTGTTCTGCCTTCCTGGGACTGAGCTGCTTTAACCTCAGGAGGGCAGAACCCTGTCTGTGAGGTGGCAGAAGATGTAGCTGCATTGCAAGCCTCAGAGAGCTGGTTTGGCAGTATTCGGGGTCCTTGGTGGAGCCCCCAGGATCCATACAATTGGCTCCCCAATACCAGATTTGGAATGGGGGGACAATTCCATCATCTTAGACACCTTACATGGCCATATTCAGAGTTACCATTGTGAAGCTACATATATTGACCTATATGTAGTGCTCGTGTGTAATGGCGTCCTTGTACTCACAAAGTCCCAGGAATTGGCCCTGAACTATGTGCGGGCACCTTTGCTAGTGCAAGGGTGCCCTCACACTTAGTTACTTTGCACCTAACCTTCAACAAGTGAAGGTTAGACATATAGGTGACTTAAAAGTTACTTAAGTGCAGTGGAAATGGCTGTGAAATAGTGTGCGCACTATTTCACACAGGGTGCATTGGCAGGCCTGTGGAAGGGTTTGTCTGAGCTCCTTTTGGGTGGCAAAAGAAATGCTGCAGCAAATAAGGATCTCCTGGAACCCCAATGCCCTGGGTACCTAGGTACCATATACTAGGGACTTATAAGGGGGTCCGGTGTGCTAATTGAAATTGGTAAATGAAGTAACTAGCCTATAGTGACAAATTTAAAAACAGAGAGAGCATAAGGACTGAGGTTCTGGTTAGCAGAGCCTCAGTGACACAGTCAAGCACTATACACAACACACACATTAGGTCATAAACTATGAGCACTGGGGTCCTGACCAGCAGGCTCCCAGTGAAACAGGCCAAAACATACTGACATACAGGTAAAAATGGGGGTAACATGCCAAAAAATATGGTACTTTCCTACAAACAGGAATGCACAAGGGAGATGGATTTTGTTTGGCTTGTTGGGCACAGTTTTCTTTTATTTGCCAGAGAGGATGCAAGAAAAACATATGTAGGTTACAATGTATTCCATTTGCTATGCATTTGTTTATTGGTTTCCATTATCATGTGACCATTAATGGGTCTGTCAGATGTAGTGAATCTGAAACTTTACCTATGCAATCTAGTGTTTTTGGCCTTCCCTGTTACATATATGTTACCTATATGCGTCTACCAAGTGGCATTTGCCACTAGGTAGACATAGTTAGGTCTGCTTTTGGAAAAAAAAATTGGTTTGCTAATAACTTTGGCCTCCTTTGAGGAATCTTCATATAAATTTCCAAAAAAAATTAAATCCTTCCAACTCCTTCACTGAAAGTTTTGGGATGATCTGTCAAGCAGTGGCTGAGAAAAAAAGGAGTCCCAAAATGCAAAATACCCCTGTGAAATTCATAGGCTTCTCTATGACAGGTTTTAGCAGACACTGCTGAACAGAATTACACCAAATGCAGCAGGAAGACAATTCTTGACCCACAAATTGTGCTTTTTGTGATGTGGTGTAAATCCGTTCAGTATTTTTTGAGAAATTAAGATTAAAAAATAATTGTTTATTTCGGCCGTTGGGCTCACCAGAGTCCTGTGAGCCTCCATCAAGAGTGAAAATTCAGAAATTGAGCCCTGTGATTGGTCAAGAGGCCAATTTTTCTTATGAGCCTTCGTACTCTTGCAGGAGCGAGAGGCTCCCGCGAGTCCCATGAGACTGAGCTCTGTGATTGGCTTCCTGTTAGAATGTCAGAAGTGAAATGGCCATTACTTTTTACTGTGAAAAATTGGAGGTGTTGTGGTAAGGAAGTAAAAAAGCTATACAAGGGGGGAGAAGAAATGCATGCTGTCCACCTAGATTTGGAGAGGAAGTGTCTAAGGAATAACTACTGTGACGATTATACATGTAAATTGTTTTTAACTAATTGTTGTGATCTTTCCAGGACTCTTGCAGGATTGTGGACAGTGAAAATAAGTAGATCAGTTCACAATACATTATATTAGTAGGAATGGACATTGTGGTGCTTGGGTGGAAGAAAAAATGTGAAAGAGATAAGTACGGGGACAATAGATATTAATTCTTGTTTCAAAGAAATGTTACGTTCTTGCAAGAGTCTGGCGGGATAGTGAAAAGTAGAAGGGACTAGATGATCTTTGACTATACTGTAGTATGCACACTTGCTACTGTGCTCACTAGTCATCTTAAAGAGAGGTCTGAGAGGAAAGGGCAGTCCCCATCTATTTACTACTACACACACCCATCAAGTGAGAGAGATGTCTCAACAGCGAGGCCAGTCACTCTTTCCACACCCTACTATGCTTACCTGTCATCTAAGACAGAGGTCTCAGTGGTGAGGCCAGTCTATATCCACACATCCTACTATGCACACCTGTCATATGAGAGAGAGGTCTGACAGGAGAGTCCTGCCCATGTACACACCATAATACGCACGCACATCATCTGAGAGAAAGGTCTCAAAGTAGAGTGCAGTCCATCCATATGCCCTATTGTGCATACCTGTCATCTGAGAGAGAGCTGTGAAAGGAGAGGGTAGTCCCTTCTCATACCCTAACAAGCACAAACGTTATCTAGGAGACAGTGGTCAGTGGCAAGGCTAGTTCCTCCAATATACAGTTATTGTCATACAATTGTGATGCAATCCCGCAAGAGACTCTAGAGAGTAGTGTGCAAGCTTCAGGGATTAAAGCTTGTTGCATGGGGTTTGTTTGATCTCACAAGCATCTCGAAAGACTCGCATGGAAAATGACTGAGGCTGCCATAAGATGTTTTACGATCCCATGAGCCTCTCACGATACCAGCACAGAAAATTACTGAGCCTGCCACAAGGTGTTTTACAATCCTGTGTGAGTCCTTTGAGATCACATGGGAGGGCAGGGCTCAATCAATAGTTACCATACTTATTACATGATTGAATAAATGGCGTGATGTAATAAGGGGCAGAACCAAAGATAGCTCTGTTTGTCCTTAGTGATTTGGAGGAAAAGGAATTCTGTTTGGGGTGTCTCAGACAATATAATTTAATATGAAGCTGAAAGAGACTGCTGTCTTCAGCTGAATTTAAAACAGCACTCCAAGTTCAGGTAATTCCTAATATAGTTTATAAACTTTATTATGAAGTGTTAGTAAGTAGACTAATGTTGGTAAACTTATTCTACACCATGTTTACAGGGTGAAAGGCTGTTTGGGGAGGTGTAGATGTTTTAGTATAGCTTTAGAGAGATAGACATTAGAAAGTAGAGAGGTGTGAATAAGGTGTGTAGATTGTGTTAAAAAATGAAGTGTTTAAACTGTATGCACTGGTAAGTAAAGGAAGTAGTGTTTCTCAAATTATATAACAAATAATGTAATAATAGAAGCCCTGGTGATATTGCTATTGCTGGTGAGTAAGTGTTGATATGAATGTGCTACATTATAAACTAGTTTGGAAGCAGAGTTCATGGCATGTTATAATGGAAAAATGGAAATGTTTCTGAGGAAATAATTATCTGCATACATAAGCAGCAAAAAAGAGCCTTGTTAACAAAAGCATATTTATTGTGAAGTTCAGAATTTACTGCCTCTTGAAGCACAGTGTTTTCAGGTTGGAAGGATGTATACGTACCTGAATAGTTGTGCAGTTCAGCAGCACAAGCTAACTGCATGAACTAGAATTGGCAAACTGTAATTTGTAGATATGCTGCTTTGCTGAGATTGTATTGCCACCTATCTGCTATGATATAGCAGGAAACTAAAAACTCCTTACCAGGCTAAGGTGGCTAATAGACTGGAAAAGATGTGCTACCAAAATCAAAATCCAGCAGGCACATAAAGCAAAAAAGGGGGAGACATTAGCACCTGCTGATGAGTATCAGAGAAATGTATTGTTGTTAAACTGTTTTGTTGTAATAAAAAAGTTGAAAAATACTTTTCCTTATCGTAAATTTCAAATGTATTAAAGTATTCAGTATTCACCAAAACTGCCAGTTCCATCTCCAGGGACTGTAAATATGCAACTGCATGTATATGTATGTCTTTGGGACTATGTACATCTTTTATCCAACAGAGGCATGGTAATGCAGAAGTCAATTATTTTACTATGCTCCTATGGTGAATTGTCATGCAACAGTGAAATGTCAGTAGCACGATCAGTCCTTGTTCACACTGTTGTAAAGGGACCCCTGATATAAGAGAGCTGTCTTCTCACAGAGGACAGTGCATCTTTATACTCTAATACGCACTCCTATCAGCTTTTTCACACACCTTATTATGAATGGGTTTCACCTTTCGAAGGTGTCTGAAACAGAGATGAGTATGTCTCACCAATGAAATATGGACATAAATTGTCTAAGAAACAGTTCTCAACAGAGAGGATTCTATTTTACACTCTACAGTGGGCATTATTTACAATGAAGAGAGGTATGTACAGAGAGATCAGTTTCTATCCACAGCCTGGTTTGCACATATGAGAAGATGTCTCAGCTGACAGGGAAGTGTGTTTTCATATCATAGTCCCTATAGTTGTTATGCAAGACAGGCTTCTCATCATACTGGTAATTTCATCTCTATACCTTACTCCTACTTTTGTCACACTGTGGAGAGATGTGACCAGAGAGGAAAGCCTCTTTCTACACGCTAACTTGAACACCCATCATCCAAGACACAGGTCACAGGAGAGGGGCCGCTCTTTCTCCACACTGTACTAAACAGTTATAATGCAAGAGAGATGTGTCAGAAAACAGGGCAGTTCTTCCCCTCAGCCTACTATGTGTATGTGTCATCATAGGAAGAGGTGTAAGAAGAGAAATATATATTTCTGAAAGCCTATTACATACACCTTTCACCTTGGTATGATGTGTTTGTGGACAGGACACTTTTTTCCCAGACACAACTGTGTATCACTGTTGATCTAGGTTGAGGATTCAGCATAGAGTTCACTGCTTGCCTACACTGTATTATAGATCCATGTTGTCCCGGAGAAAGGTGTTAGTGGAAAGGACAATGTACTGTATTTGCTTGTCATGCTGGGAAGAGCTGTTACTAGACATGCAATTCAATCCCAATACCCTAATAAATATGTTTTTTTCCCTGGGGAGAGGACAATACTTGTTATGGAATAGTGAGGTCTTACATGTGAGGCGAGTACCTACCATACCATACTATGCATACTGCTGAGCCTAGGGAAAGGTGTGGGTGTAGAGGCAGTCTCTTTTTACACCCTACTCTATACACTGGTGACCTTCATGTAAAGTCTCAGTGGAGAGGCCAGTGTCTCCCCTTAGTCTACTATAAACAGTTGTTAGGCTGTGGAGAGATTCAGTGAGACCCGGTGTCTCCTTACACCCTACTGTGCACTGTTGTAATACTGTGAAAAGGTCTCATTTGAGAATCCACTTTCTTCCTACACCCTACAAATGGGGACTATAAGGCATAAGTACTGTAATAAAGGAAAGTGCAAATTATTCCTCTAAAAAAAGTTTACAATCTCATGAAACTCTTGCTGGATCATAGAAAAAGTAGTGGGGTACACATAGGCCCTCATTACAACCCTGGTGGTCGGTGTTAAAGCGGCGGTAATACCGCAAACAGTCCGGCGGAAAAAAAATGGAATCATGACCACGGCGGAAACCACCAAAATAGACAGCCACTTTAACACTCCGACCGCCACGGCGGTAGAAACAAACACTGCGGCGGTAACCGCCAACAGACAGGCGGAAGACAAAGTACTGCCCACCCTATCACAACAGGCCTATCTGTCACCTTTTCTGGGCCGGAACCAAAGCGAACAAAAAAACGGCGGAAACAGTACACAGAAGGGAAAACACTCCATACCCCACGAGGAACCAGGACGCCATGGAGCCCGAATTGCAGATACTGCCGAGGGGGGAGGGAAAAGAGAGTGAAACACACATGCAACACGCAATACCCCCATCCCCACCCTCACCCACAACACCATACACACAAATACATGCAGCAACATTACATTTACACCCCACCCACCCCCTGGAAGAACACAAGGACAAAATGAAATAATTTCAACAAATATAATCATATGAAAGCTCATTATCAAAGTTCAAAATCCAGTAATTACAATTATGTACACCAACTACACAAGTCCGGATAGTGCACCAATCATTGTCCGTGGACCACTGGGCCGAAAATGCATGGGCGAAGCCCACACTAGATACCTGACTGGAAACGGAGAGAACACTGCTAGGGCATCAGATCGAAATGAAACCGGCACCTCAGGGGGAGGGGGAGGGGGGCACCTTAGCCAGTTGAACGCATGACGCCACTGCTGCACGAGGGGGCTCCATGCCCATTGCTGTATCCCGGGGAGTGCAAAGCCACAGTCTCTCAAGTCTCTCCAGTGGGTGGTTTGCCCACTGCTTTATCCTGGGGAGTGCAAAGCCACAGTCTCTCAAGTCTCTCCTATGGGTGGTTTGCCCACTGATTTATCCTGGGGAGTGCAAAGCCACAGTCTCTCAAGTGGATGTCATTCTCCACTGGTTCTGGAGGGGGCCTGGTGCCCAGATTGCTTCATCCTGCCAAGGACTGAGGTAGTGGATGTGATACTCCACTTGTTCTGAAGGGGGCTTTGTGCCCAGAGTGCTTCATGAGCAGTGTGGCCCATACAATTCCCTCACCTGGGTGTGTGTGCCACGACATTGGCGAGGTACAGGTAGCATGATACGCCATGGAGGCAGCGACATACCCCACACTGCTGCGGCTTCGCCTTCCATCTGCAGGTGCCAACAGTGATGACAGTAATGCGTCATGGAAGCTGCCCAGGGTCCTGGAACTCTCCTCCAGCCTCGGAGGACTGACCATTGGGGATGGTAGGCATGTCAGCGGCGGTGCTTGTGGCGGTGTCTGTGGTGGCAGTGCTGGCGGCGGAGTCTGTGGCGTTGGGGCTCGTGGTGGTGCAGGGGTCAGCACCTGCTGAGGGAGAAAGCATGATGTCTCCTGCAGCCTCGGACGGCTGCCCACCGGAGAAGAGGCTGGGGACTGTAGCAGTGGCTGTAGACATGCCGGAGGCGGTGCAGGTGGCAGTGCAGGTGGCGGTGCAGGTGACGGTGCAGCTCGCTGTGCAGCTCGCGGTGTTTGCCGCCGTACAGGTTGGCGTGGACATGGACAGAAGGTGTGACACTGGTCCCTCAGTCGGTGCCAGCATGCCCACTCCTGATCTGCCCTTCTGTTTTTGGCCCTTCCCCACCTTTGATGGTGGCGCAGTTATCTTGCTACTATCCCCTTTCATTTTCGCTGAGCCCCTGGTGGCTGGTAGTTTTGGCTTCTTCCTCTGGGATGTGGGCACCTTTTTCACCTTGGCAGGTGGTGGAATGTCCTTGCCCTCGCTACGTGGCACACTAGCAGCCCTGATGGGTGGCGCACTCCATGACCCTGCAGTTGCTGGCACCACTGTGCCTGGGGATGTGGTGGCTGAGGTGCTGGGCTGTGACCTGGAAAGCCTGGCCGTAGGGGAAGGACGGGGGGAGGTGAAGGGAAGAGTTCAAGGTTTGACAGGAAAAGTTTTTTAGACACACTGGGATGGGTAGATGGAGGGGGTTTGGGAGTGGAGGTAGAGGTAGTGGTTGTAGGAGGTGTACGTCTGCTGAATTTGGGTGAAGGTGCATGGGCTGGAGGCTGTTGTGAGGTGGATGGCTGTTGGGTGGTGTGTGCCTGCTTTTGTGTACTTTGGGAGGAGGGTTAACAGACACACTGGAAGAGGACACTGGGGATGTGTGAATGGTAGTGGGGTGGTGATTGCACGTGAGCGGTGTGTGGTGATGGGCGTGCTGGTGATGGAGTTAGTGGCTGACGATGTAGTGCATGCAGGTGGAGTGGAGACGAGACTGGGAGGGAGACGTGGAGGAGGGGGACACAGTGGAGGAAGTGGATGTTGGTATGTGTGCATGGGTATGGTGCTTGTGTGAGTGCCTATGGGATGTTTGGTGCTTATGTTTGCCTGAGCGTTGATGTGTGTGCATGCTGGTCTGATGGTGTGCTTGGGATAGGCATAGGTACAGGGGATTGGGTCTGGGTGGAGGAGGTTGGAGGGAGGAGGCTGGACACAGGGACAATGGCTGCCATCAGTGCTGAGGCCAGAGCCTGAAATGCTCTCTGTTGGGCTGCCTGGCCAGAATGAATGCCCTAAAGGTATGCATTTGTTTGTTGCAAATGCCTCTCAACACCCTGGATGGCATTCAGAATGGTAGACTGCCCAACAGTGAGGGATCTCAGGAGGTCAATAACCTCCTCACTGAGGGCAGCAGGGCTGACTGGGGCAGGGCCTGAAGTGCCTGGTGCGAAGGAGATGGGTGAGCGGGCACGGGACAGACGCTGAGGGGCTGCTGGGAGGGCGGTGCTGGTAGGGGGGTGGTGGCTGTACCTGTTGATGCGGTGGGCACAGAGGGGCCCGCCACCGCAAGGGAGCTCCCATCAGAGGAGGAGTCGCTGTCGCTGGTCTCTGCTCCTGTCCCTGTCCCTGTCGTGGAGCTCCCCTCACCCTCCGTTCCACTGGTGGCTTCAGACTCGGTAGCTTCACCCTCCAGGGCCAAGTGGGATGCAGCTCCCTCCTGCTCCGGTACCAATGCTCCTCCGCCTGATGATGCTATTGCACACAAGAACAGGGAAACCACAAAAAGGGGGGGGAGACAGAAGAAAGACATGTTCAGTGCATGCAACACCACTAGCGTTGGCGGACACAACAGACAGTGGGCAGCCCTCTGCACTACGCCATGCACTTATAGTTCCTAGATTTTTCACATGGCCATGGGGTACGAGGCCTAAGCCTAATTGCTGCACACCTGGAAGTCACAGGAGCCTGACTAGGTGAAGATGGCTCTTAACACTAGTGGGGTTGGGGTGCCACATAGCCTGCCTCACAAGGGACCTTGCCTACCAAGATCGTCCTGGCCTAGGGGAACCCCCTGCCCATACACCTCATAATCCGCACAGAGTCAGCTGAAGGAGAGTGTACTCACCCCCTTGTGGCTGCTGTGATGCCCTCAAGCGCCCATCCAACTTCGGATAGGCCACTGCCAAGATCCTGAACATCAGGGGGGTCATGGTGCGACGGGCACCCCTTCCACGTTGGGAGGCAATCCCCAGCTGGGCCTCCGCCGTCTTCTTGCTCCAGCGGCGCAGGTCCTCCCATCTTTTACGGCAGTGGGTGCTCCGTCTGTGGTAGACCCCCAGGGTCCAGACGTCCTTGGCGATGGCACGCCAAATAGCCTTCTTCTGGTGGGCGCTGACCTAGATGAATGGTACAGGGAGAAAGGACATTACTCACCCGTCCGGACCGTCATACTCATTGCTCACCAGTTCCCAGCCATTGCATGACACAGATGCACTCAGCATCAGCACATGTAGGCCTCAGCCCCTCCATGTTACTTCCAACCACACCACTCAAAGCAGGCAATGCCCATTCAGCATGCTCACAGTGTATTCACCTGTTTGTCTGGAGTACCGTACAGTTGTGTGTACTCGGGAAGGACCCCATCCACTAGTTTCTCCAACTTCTCCGAAGTGAAGGCAGGGGCCCTTTCCCCAGACACATGAGCCATTGTCGCTTCCAGACACAGGTCACAGCAGCCCTTGCAGTGTAGGTCCTCTCCTGTTGAAGGTCAGGTATCATGTGAGGGAATAGACAGAAAATGGCGGTCACGTCCACGGCGGGGCGTACCATCACCACCAGCGTACATCGTCATTGGCTCATCGGACCCATAGGGCCCAATGTTAACCAATGCTGAATTGCGCTACGGTCTTCGACCGCCCACCGCAACGGTGTACAACACCAGCGCAGTTACCTCATATCCCCTTGTCACACCTTTCAGGTAAGGCAGCCGCCATTTCAGGGGGCCACGTGTCATTATTAATAACTGCGTCACACCTATCTAGGCCTGGAATACACACAGTTACAGGCACATTGCGGATTAATAAAGTTTCAGCAAATTACATTTTGTGCTTCCTCAGTGTTGGCTGACTCTCTGGTCGCTGTTCTCCTCCATAGGGCACGTCTGCTGGGGCAGGTGATGAGATGGTGGCATCCTCCCGTGTACAGACCCCTGGTGGACCTGTCGACAATGGAAGAGAAACACATCATAGTCACATACAGACTTGATCGTGCAACAATCCTCGAACTGTGTGCCCAGTTGGAGCCAGACCTAAGGTCAGCTATCCACCATCCCACAGGGATACCCCCTCTAGTGCAGGTCCTGTCAGTACTCCATTTCCTGGCAAGTGGTTCCTTTCAAACAGTGGCCATTGCATCAGGGATGTCCCAGCCAATGTTCTCTAACGTGTTGTCCAGAGTGTTGTCTGCCCTGCTGAAACACATGCGCAGCTACATCGTGTTCCTTCAGGTGGAGGATTTGCCTACAGTGAAAGGTGACTTCTATGCCCTGGGACATATCCCCAACATCATTGGTGCCATTGATGGGACGCATGTGGCATTAGTACCCCCACGCAGGAGTGAACAGGTGTACAGAAACCGGAAGAGCTACCATTCGATGAATGTGCAAATGGTGTGTTTGGCAGACCAGTACATCTCCCAGTTTCCTGGCTTAGTGCATGACGCTTACATTTTGAGGAATAGCAGCATCCCTTATGTGATGGGGCAACTCCAGAGGCACCATGTGTGGCTAATAGGTGAGGCCAAGGACCCAATACTGTGTGAATAGGTGTCTGGGGTTGTCCCTACAGGTTAGTGGGTGTCTAACAGTTGTCCCTCAATATTTGCAGGTGACTCTGGTTACCCCAACCTGTCATGGCTACTGACCTCAGTGAAGAATCCCAGGACAAGGGCAGGGGAACGCAACAATGAGGCACAAGGGCGAACTAGGAGGGTGATCGAACGTACCTTCGGCCTCCTGAAGGCCAGATTCCGGTGCCTCCACATGACAGGTGGTTCCCTATACTACTCACCAAAGAAGGTGTGACAGATCATCGTGGCCTACTGTATGCTGCACAACCGGGCTTTGCGACGGCAGGTGCCTTTTCTGCAGGAGGATGGGCCAGATGGTGGTCTTGTGGCAGCTGTGGAGCCTATGGACAGTGAAGAAGAGGAGGCAGAAGAAGAGGATATCGACAACCGAAACAACATCATCACGCAATACTTCCAGTGAGACACAGGTAAGAAGATGTCACTGCCTCCCACATCTCATACTATTGTTTGAGCTAGCATAAGTCTGTAATTTTCACTCAGTGTATGGACCCTGACTTGTCACTTTGTCTTTCCATTTCACAAATGTGGCTCCCACTTTGTGCCCTCTGCTATGTTTCCTCCTGGCCTACAGCTGTGTTACATTGGTATGTGCAGAAGTAAATTGACATTGCTATATTCCATGGTTATTGCAATTACACATTTGTGAAAGCACAGACTGACTCCAGATTGTTTTGTGATTGAAGTGTGTTCTGTGCTAATAAGTGGAGGGGGTTGTAAAATGGGCTGGGGGGATGGTGGAGGAATGTCCATCGCAGAGTCCAGTCTATTTGTTTCACAGGTGCATTGTCCAAAGAGGCATAGGAAGTGGTGCAATGGCAGTTGAAGGATAGACAGGGTGACAAAGTGGGACAGAAGGGTGACATTCAGAGGGGTCTCATTTCCTGGCGGGTGTCTTGGCAATGTTCTCTGTCTTGTTCCTGGATCTCAGTGACCGTTTGCGGGGTGGTGTCCACTAGCACCGGCGGAGGTGGAAGGCTGTTCATCGTCCAGGCTAGTGTCAGGGGCCCCTTGTTGTACCACTGTGTCCCTCCAGGTTTTGACAAGGTCTTGCAGCACCCCTGCAATGGTGACCAGGGTGTTGTTAATGGACTTCAAGTTCTCCCTGATCCCAAGGTAGTGTTCCTCCTGCAACCGCTGAGTCTCCTGAAACTTGGCCAGTACCGTTGCCATTGTGTCCTGGGAATGATGGTAAGCTCCCATGATGTTGTAAAGTGCCTTGTGGAGAGTGGGTTCCCTGGGCCTGTCCTCCCCTGTCGCACAGCAGTCCTCCCAGCTTCCCTGATATCCTGTGCCTCTGTCCCCTGAATCGTGTGCCCACTGCCACTGCCCCCAGGTCCCTGATCGTCCTGTGTTAGTGGGGTTGCTGGGGTTCACAGTAGTGGTGGACACACTGCTGATTGACGTGTCCTGGGGACAGAGGGATGGGCCCGCTGGGTGGGTGCTGTGCTGGTGTTTCCTGAGGGGGGAGGCTCTGTGGTAGCTTGTAACTGTGTCAGGGGAACCGACTGTCCCGAGGTCCCAGATGGACCGGGCTGGTCATTTTGATCCAGTTGTGCAGAGCTGCTGTCATCACTGTGGGCCTCTTCTGTGGAGGGACTGGATATGTCTGGCACCTCCTGTCTGGTGACATTGGCTAGGGGTCCTGTAGGGGTGTAAAAGCATATTTATTGCATCTGTGTGTGCCATTGTGTGCAATGGGTGAGTGACCCTCTACTCCAGTGCTTGCATTCTTGGCTTGGACTTGTGTGATAGTTGGTTGGGGGGTCAGTGTGGGTATCTGTACTGGACATATTTTGGTGATGGGTGTCCATGCATTGGTGTTACATGCAGGGCTTGTTTTTGGGATGTGTGGGTTGTGTTGGTGGGGTATCTGTGGGTTGTTGGGTTGTTGGGGTGATGGGAGTGAGGGTAAGGGTGAAGTATGTGATGGCATGCATGTAGGGTGGGGGATAAAGTAGTAAAGATATGACTTACCAGAGTCCAGTCCTCCTGCTACTCCTGCGAGGCCCTCAGGATGCAGTATTGCCAAGACTTGCTCCTCCCATGTTGTTAGTTGTGAGGGAGGAGGTGGGGGTCCACCGCCAGTCCTCTGTACTGCAATCTGGCATCTGGATACCACAGAACGCACCTTCCCTCGTAGGTCGTTCCATCTCCTCCGGATGTCATCACGTGTTCTTGGATGCTGTCCCACTGTGTTGACCCTGTTGACAATTGTCCACCATAGCTCCATCTTCCTTGCAATGGAGGTGTGCTGCACCTGTGATCCGAATAGCTGTGGCTCTACCAGGACGATTTCTTCCACCATGACCCTGAGCTCCTCCTCAGAGAACCTGGTGTGTTGTTGATGTGCCATGATGTGGTGTGGGTGATGTGTGAGGTGGTGTCTGTTGTGAAGTGTGAGGGGATGTGTTGGTGTGTGTTGTTTGAGGTACGTGGATGTTGTGTAAGTGATGGTGTTGTGTGTCTGTGGATGCTGCTGTTGTTTAAGGTAGTGTATCTCTCTGACCTGCTTTATATTTCTGGTTGTAAGGGTTTGTGGGTAATGTGGGTGTGTGTTTTATAGTGTTGTGGGTGTGTGGGTGTGGTGTGTGTATGTGTATCAGGTGTGTGTATTTGGAATTGTCCAATGTGGTTGTATTTTGTAAGTGTGTGTATTTTGAGCGCCGCGTTGATTCGTGAGTCGTGATAGTGTGAGCATATTCTTGTTGGCGTGACGGTGTCGGTTTTGTTATCGCCAGTTTATCTTTGACCTTTGGTGTGGCGGACTTGTGTGGGTGTCTGTATTGTGGCGGATTCCGAGCTGTGGGTCATAATACCTGTAGCGGAATTCCGTGGTCTTCTGTACGGCGGTAAGCGGGATTTACCACCAGGGTTGTAATGAGGGCCATAATCTTTATGCAAGATGGTACTGGAGAGACTGTCTCTTCCCATACCCTAATAAAGGGTACTATAAGGCATAAGTACTGTAATGAAGGAAGTGTAAATTCCTCCGTAAACAAAGTTTACCTTCTTGAGAGACTCTAACAGAGTTATAAAAAAATATGATAGGGAGTAAAGATAGTCTGCCTCAAGACACAGGTTTCAATTGAAAGGACTATGGCCCTCATCATAACCCTAGCGGACGGGGGAGAAGTGGCGGTAAAACCGCCAACAGACCGGCGGAAAAGAAATGGAATTATGACCGTGGCGGTTACCGCCATGGTCAATCAATCAAAATTTGTATAGCGCGCTACTCACCCGGAGGGTCTCAAGGCGCTGGGGGGCAGGGGGGACCGCTACTGCTCAAACAGCCAGGTCTTGAGTTGCTTCCTGAAGGAGAGGTGGTCGTGGGTCAGACGGAGGTGGATGGGGAGGGAGTTCCAAGTCTTGGCTGCCAGGTAGGAGAAGGATCTTCCTCCCATGGCGGCGAGGGCGTGGCTGGTCGATCGTAGCTGGCGGGTGGGAGTGTAGAAGGTCAGGCGTTTGTTGAGGTACCTGGGGCCCAGGTCGTGGAGGGCCTTGTGTGCGTGGGTGAGGAGGCGGAACGTGATTCTCTTGCTGACGGGGAGCCAGTGCAAGTCTCTCAGGTGTCCGGAGATGTGGCTGTGTCGGGGGATGTCAAGGATGAGGCGTGCGGAGGCGTTCTGGATGTGTTGGAGTCTTTTCTGTAGTTTGACCGTGGTTCCGGTGTAGAGGGTGTTACCGTAGTCCAGTCGGCTGGTGACGAGTGCCTGGGTGACCGTCTTCCTGGTTTCGGTGGGGATCCATCGGAAGATCTTTCGGAGCATGCGTAAGATGTTGAAGCATGATGAAGAGACGGCGTTGACTTGTCTGGTCATCGAGAGGGAGGAGTCCAGGATGAAGCCCAGGTTGCATGCGTGGTCCGTTGGTTTGGGTGCGCTGCCCAGGGCAGGGGGCCACCAGGAGTCGTCCCAGGCAGATGGTATGATCCAAGGATGAGGACTTCCGTCTTGTCCGAGTTTAGTTTCAGGCGGCTGTTCATCATCCACTCGGCTACGTCTTTCATCCCTTCGTGCAGGTTGGTTCTGGCGGTGGCTGGGTCGTTGGTGAGGGAGAGGATCAGCTGGGTGTCATCGGCGTAGGAGATGATGTTGAGGTTGTGATGGCGTGCGATGGCTGCGAGGGGGCTCATGTAGACGTTGAAGAGGGTGGGGCAGAGTGAAGATCCTTGTGGTATGCCGCAGATGACTTCGGTGGCCTCGGATCTGAACGGGGGGAGGCGGACTCTCTGGGTTCTTCCGGTGAGGAACGAGATGATCCACTCTAGAGCCTTCTCTTGAATTCCGATGTTGCTGAGGCGCTGCACTAGGGTGCGGTGGCAGACCGTGTCGAACGCTGCGGAGAGGTCCAGGAGGATGAGGACCGCTGTTTCCCCATTGTCGAGCAGGGCTCGGATGTCGTCAGTGGCTGCGATGAGGGCGGTCTCTGTGCTGTGGTTGGCTCAGAAGCCGGACTGTGAGTGGTCGAGCGATCCATTAGTCTCGAGGAAGGCGGCCAGCTGTCTGTTGACGGTCTTCTCGATGACTTTGGCAGGAAACGGGAGGAGCGAGATGGGGCGGTAGTTCTTGAGGTCGGTGGGGTCTGCTGATGGTTTCTTCAGGAGGGCGCTGAGTTCGGCATGCTTCCAGCTCTCCGGGTAGGTGGTGGTGTTGAAGGAGCAATTGATGATGTCCCGGAGATGGGGTGCGATGACGGAGTCGGCCTTGTTGAAGACGTGGTGGGGGCATGGGTCAGTTGGTGATCCGGAGTGGATAGTGTTCATCGTATGGATGGTGTCTTCGGTGCTGACCGGGGTCCAGGCACGGAGGGTGGTGTTGGGGGGCGTCTGTTTGGTGGTTGGGTGCGTGGTCTGTGCGCCGAAGCTGTTGTGTATGTCGGCGATCTTGCGGTGAAAGAACGAGGCGAGTGAGTCGCAGAGGTCTTGTGAGGGGGTCATCCGCCTCTTCTCCACTCCAACCTCCAGGGCGGTGATGACCGATGGGCTGGAGACTTCGGTCACCAGACCGCCGGTGGTATCAGGACCCTGCATCGGGTGATTTGCAACTGCCACGAAATCCATGGCGGTAGGCACTATCAGTGCCAGGGAATTCCTTCCCTGGCATTGATAGGGGTCTCCCCTACCCCCCTCCCCTACCCCCGAGTCCTCCCCCCACACTGCTCGCCACCCCCCAAAGGTGGCAGGACCCCCCTCCCCACCCCATCCCCAACATGCACATACACACACCCCCTCCCCACCCCCAACCCCAACATGTACATACACACACCCCTACACGCACACATACACTACAACACATACCCGCACACATACACGCACACATGCACACAGACATATACGCACACATTTCCCATACACACAACACTCCCCGCATGCATACACGCACTCACACACCCCCTCTACATACTCACACACACACACCCATGCACGCACACAACACTCCCCCACCCCCCCTCCCCTAACGGATGATCAACTTACCTTGTCCGTTGATCCTCCAGGAGGGGACGGGATCCATGGGGGCTGCTCCGCCGCCAGCTCCCCATCACCAGAACACCGCCACATCGAATCATGGGACGTGATTCGGTAGGCGGTGTTCTGATGACGGGCGGTGGAGGTGGAGCATCCTCCACTTCCCCGCCGACCGCCAGTATGGCTGCTGGCGGCTCTCTGTCCAAAAAAGGACGGAGGGCTTCCAGCAGTCATAATACGTTATGCGGAAAACCGCCTGCACTGGCGGTCTTCAGCACAGCGGTACCTCGGCGGTCTTTAAAAAAGACCGCTGAGGTCGAAATGAGGGCCTATGTGTTTGAAAACTGTAGCATATACACCATTCCATGCATAGGTGACATCCATGAGATATAAGTTAAATGTAGTAGCTCATAGGACTCTCACCAGAGACAGACAATTGCCTGGGTGGAGGCAGGCGTTTGGGTGCTCCTGCTCTTGCAAGAGTCTCATGGGTGTCAGTATCGCCCCAAAAAACTAATTTTTACTATGAAACGCCAGAATCAGAATCACCCCCATAATGTGTGACAAGAGACAAGAAACTTTGGGCCTCATTACAAGTTTGGAGGTATGTGGACTGCCATGGCGGCGGTCCGACTACCACTGACTTGACGGTTGGACCACCATATTAAGAGTCATGCGGTCCTATGGAGCAAAGACTGCTGTGGTTCTTCTGACACCACCAGGCAGCGCAGACCGCTGTGGTCATGAGACAGCACAAACAAGCCGGAGGAGACAGTGTTGCCACCCTGCCAACGTGACCATGGAGGTCAAACCACCACATTTCAGCATGTAGAAACAGGGAGTAGAAAGGGATACACTCATCTGCAGGCAGCCTTATATGTCCGGTGCTGACACGGAGTCCATCACACATGTCCTGCCACTGCTGCTGATCATCAAAAGTGCACAAAATCCATGCCACCATGGAAACATCAGACCATAAGTACACACACCTACCTGTGTCATTGCACTCAACAACAGATCGTCACACCATCATTGACCTGATATGGGGGTCATGCTATGGGTACCACGTACACGTGTTATTGTGTCCCAGTTCGTAATCTCTCACAAAGAAGGACACATTCACAGTCACAAAATGCCCCCTTTGGTAAGGTCATTCACACTGCACCGCAATACTACACAAAAACTCATGTCTACTCATCTCAGGCACAGAGACAGTGAAGTGTACACAGCATTGTGCCACACAACACGGACAACACAGAAACATAAAATCTACAAATACAACTGATACACTCACATTGCACACATGCCTTGGACTGCCATCACATTCAACACACTTTTAATGGATGTGTCATGTAACACAAACACCACTCATGTGAACCAGCCCTGCAATGGACAAACACATCACCCACTTTGCAACACAATGGAAGGACAATGGGATGCACAATAGTCAGGTGAGACAAATATCTTAAGCTCACTATGCAAACAGTACCAGCACAATAGGGACGGGGCACCAGGAGCACTGTGGGAAGGGTGCTGTGCTGGGACACATCACACTTTGCACATGCCCCTCAAAAAACATTTGCACAGGAACTGGTACTACATGTATCTCAGGGACAAATAATACTAGAGTCAATTGATATGCCTATCTGCACAATGTGGATGTCAACAAAGCAAATACAACTCCAACTGCATGGGACATATATCTAGATGAAGAAGCTGCAAGGTACACACAGCTAAATGGACACATGCACAGTCAAATGCAAACAAAGGTAGCACAATTGAACACACGCTATGTCTGCACAAACAAAACTCAAGCTGCCATACATTAGATTAATTTACAATCAATATCAGGAGGACAGGCCTAACACCATGCACTATACATGCTCACATTGGACAACAGAGGATGAAATATTTACCATACCAAACAGAATTCAATGCAATAACACCCCAATTGCATTAACATCCACATTTCCATAAGTCAACAGCTATGTCTGTTTTGGGTGATATCAGCACTGCCCACCAAGTCATATAGTGCAAACAACAGCAAGTGAATCAGCAAGCAGCCTGAAACACACACAACTGTAGTCAGACAACACAAGTTACTCAGCAACAACATAAAGGTAGAAAAGGAATAGCAAAACAAATGTGTACCCAAAAAAATAACTGTTTGGGTTTATTTTAAACAATATGAAAATGAGCGAAGGCCATTTTTAAGTCCATATTCCATTGTCGATGCACATCACCGTACTCACACTTGACTTCTTTACTGCCATGGAACCTCCCCAGGAAGGGGCATCAAGTGGGCAGGAAGGCACCTCAGGGATCATCCTCTGTGGGTCAGATTTGGGATGGGTGAGTTTGGGATTGGCAGGAGTGGACTGCTTCTTTAGACAGGTTTGCTTCTTCTTGGGGGGGTATGGGTGCTTGCGAGGGACAGGTGTAACAGGGGAGGACTTGGAAGTAGAAGGGATGGATTAGGATGTGGGTTGGTCCTCTTGGGTTGGGGCATGGGGTGGAGGGAGCAGGGGAAAGGGAAAGATCAAACAAAAAACTTTACTTAGCAACACAGGGATGGGCATAAGAAGGGTGAGGATTTGGCTGTTGGGGGAGTGGTTGTCTGCTGTGTCAGTGTGGATGTCTTGCGTGTGTGCATGTGTGAGGAATGCTTATGTTTAGGTGGTGTCTTGCATGCATGAGTATGGGTGTTTGCGTTTCTTGGGGAGGTAGAGGTGATGGGTGATGGAGTGGTAGATGTTTGTGTGTCTGTTGGGTTGGTGGCTGCAGGTATGGTTGTAGTGGTAGATGGGTGTGTGTCTGTTGGGGTGCTGTCTGCAGGTATGGTGGATGTCTGCGCCTTTTGGGGTGGTATCTGTGGGTATGGTTGATGTGGTAGATGTCTGTGTGTCTGTTGTGGTAGAGTCTACTAGTATGGTGGGTGTGTCACTGCCTGTTGTGGTGGTACCTGTGGGTATGCTGATGTGGTGTGTGGGCCGGTGGTGGGGGTGCCTGTGGGAAGTGGTAGATGATGTTGTCTGCGTGGGAGTATGCTGAGTGTTTGCATGCCAGTGTGTCTTGTGGTGTTTGTGTTTATGTGTGCTGCTTTGTGTATTGACATTGGTACATACGGATCTGTCTGTGTGCTTGGGATAGGTATAGGAATGGGGCAATCATATTGGGAAGAGGGAGTTAGGACGGAAGGTGGGAGGTGACTGGCTGCCATCAGTGAGGAGGCAAGAGCCTGAAAAGATCTCTGGAGGCCAGACATCGCACTATGGCCCTCATTACAACCCTGGCGGTTGGCGGAGAAGCAGCGGTCTTACTGCCAACAGGCTGGCAGTAAAAGAAATGGAATCATGACCATGGCGGTTACCGCCATGGTCATCCACCACTTCTCCGAACCGACCGCTAGGGTGGAGACGACCGATGGGCTGGAGAATTGGGTCTCCAGCCCGGCGGCCGTCACAAGACTGCCGGTGGTATCATAGCCCGGCTGACCGCCATGGATTTCATAGGGTTGGGAACCGCCATGAAATCCATGGCGGTAAGCACTATCAGTGCCAGGGAATTCCTTCCCTGGCACTGATAGGGGTCTTATACCATCCCCCACCCCCATCCCCCGAGTCCTTCCCTGACACCCCCCAGCCCCCTGACATCCCCCAAAGGTGGCAGGACCCCCTCCCCAACCCCACCCCCAACATCACTATACAGACTCACACCCGACACGCAGGCAGACACCACCAACACACATACCTGCACACACACCAACAAACATGCCAACAGCCACACACACGGTCATACACGCACACCCACATTCAGACATACACGCATACATCCATACAGACATACATACAGACAGACACGCATTTCCAAACACACAATACCCCTGCATGCATACAAGCACTCACACACCCCCTCTACATAATCACACACACACCCCCATACACGCACACAACACCCCCCCACTCCCCTCCCCTAACGGACAATCAACTTACCTGGTACATTGATCCTCCGGGAGGGGACGGGATCCATGGGGGCTGCTCCGCCACCAGCACCCCGTCAATAGAACAACGCCACGCCAAATCCCGTAACGTGATTCGGTGGGCGGTGTTCTGTTGACCGGGCGGTGGAGGTGGAGCAACCTCCACTTCCCCGCCGACCGCCAGTATGGCTGCTGGTGGCTCTCCGCCCGGAAAAGGGCGGAGGGCTGCCAGCAGTCATAATTCGCCCAGCAGAAAACCACCAGCACTGGCGGTCTTCGGCATGGCGGTCTTGTGAAAAGACCGCCGAGGTTGAAATGACCACCTATGTATGCCTTCCAGGAATGCATTTGTATGCTGCAGTTGGGTGGACAACCCCTGGATGGCATTCACAATGGCAGTCTGACCCACAGAGATACTCCTAATGATGTCATCTAATGGCTGCAGGAGTAACAGGAGCTGGGGCAGTGATGCCTGTGGAAAAGGAGACACCCACCCTCTTGGGTGAGCAGGTATGGTCAATTGGGTAGAGAGTGATACGGAGGATGGTGGTAGAACTGGGGTTGGCAGACAATGATGATACAGGAGTACTTCTAGATTGGTCTGCCACCTCTAGGGTGTGGCCACTGTAGGATGAATCCAATGATGATAAGGATGTAGATCCGGTCTCCCACATGGCACTCTTCTTATCCTCTGGAGTACTGGGTCCCTCTGTGTAAGTGGTGTCTTGACCTATGTCCCGTAGCCAGATGCTTCCCCACTTACCTGTGCCCTGTCTCACTTGCCTCCCAGGGCTGATGCTGCAAATACAAAGAGAAATAGGGTCACCACTTGTCCATGATCACACTTGAATAACAGCTGTGATTTTCAAACATTTCCATGATGTCAAGTAGGCCCCAGCAACAAACTCCACCTAAGTATTCCGTACATGTACCATATCTTATGCATGCATGTCATATGAACTGTCAATAGTTGCCCATAGGAAAATTAGGATTTCAGACAACTACAATTGCATGGCTGAAGTTGTGCACTCACAGTAAGCATTGAACAAGTAGGAGATCACATCACCCTCAATGCTTTGTCTCATGGAGCATGTATCAGTTACCTGTTGTCATACAATAGTAGGCCGATGCAAACTGCATCCTTACAGATCCCACATAAGATCATGCAGACATCTATTTGTCTCATACACAATAACACAACAATAAGAAATGTTGATCCCAGAACCTGTTATGTTGCTGACAACAGCACAATAGCCTGGGGAAGGTGACATAGAAATACTCATGTCACTCTGGAAACATGTCAACAATGCACCCTTCACCAAGTGAAATTTGTCCCATTGGAGTCATGGAGGTAGTACTAACGTTACTCAGATATGTCACATATTTGGAATGGAAATATACACTGTAGATAAAATGTGCAAAATGTCAGCGAGATTTGTCTCTAAAATCCACAACACAATGAATCAACAAGTCTCAGGGAAATCACCACTAATGTCTGGCACCCCTTACAATGACATAATCGGAGTGCATCAGTAGATGCCATTACTTATTTGAACGTTGGAGAGGCCCAGAGATTTGCAAATAATTGTAGAGGGCCATCAATATGTTTCCCAGTGGGAAGCTACATCATTGTCTCCATTTTAGTCATGCAAACCTAGATGTCTGTGGATGAATGATTGTACTCAACCTCATGTTATTCCAACAAAACTGCAAATCATTCCACAACACATACCAACAGGTCAGGTAACCTTCCTCATTTCACATGTGCAAATCAATTTGCTACAAGTCTCATTATTAATGGCATGGAAATTCACATTGTGGGTAAAAAACACTAGACCTAACTGTCATGTCCCTCATTACTACTACAGTTGTACATGCCAAGTGACATGCTATGACAAGTGAGGATATGTGCTAGCCGATAATCAGTGACCCACTCCTGTCTGTGGCACCACATGAAATTTTCCCCCACTGTAAATGTCCTATTCCACACACAGGTTGGCATGCACATATATGTGAGGAAATACAGAAATGATCCCATTAACACAGGCAGACCTTGCATGAAGCAGAAGTTTACAAAAGTTTTTCAAAAGAGAAAGGGACACATGCTGACATGTATGTACAAGGGATGTTGGCAACAGTGATGGCACATAAACCATGTCAGTGGACATTCCCCAATTACCAACTAGAAGTATTGATCTATAGCTACATCCCAAAAAATGATTGCACTGTCACATGTATGATGGCCATCTTCATGTTACAGACAGAAGTGAGGCACCAGCACCCATCATATGCTGAAGACAAGTAGCCTCTGGGTGGCAGATTATAGTATACTCATTTCTCCAGACACGTGGCTTAGGACAGTGATCCATCACTACCTTTCTTTTGACCTGTAGCACTGAGACATAGTGGTCTATTGCATAGAATTTACACCCACTACAACAAGAAACAGTACCTGATTGATCAATGTACACAGCCATATGTTGTCCCCGGAGAGCAAACTATTTGTGGATTGTACTCAGTTGTGTCCTAGGTCCTTTGGCAAATAGGCCCAGCACATCAGTATGCACCACATGACATGTCTACACAATCACTCATCTACAGTGTTACACTTGGCTCATCCCTAATCTTCATGGGGAACGTGCAGAACCTAACACATTCACTTGGCATTGTGACAGGCAGGAATATGCCCTGTACTCAACTACTCACTTTCTTGTAGCTTCTGTGCTGTCCTCAAACACCCATCAAGGTCTAGGTGGACCACCGCCAGAATGTGGGCCATGGTCTGATGTGCGAACCATCCACGTTAGGAGGACAGTCCCAGCTGGACCTCAGCGATCTTCCGGGCCCAGCATCTGAGGTCCTCCCACCTCTTACGACAGTGGGCACTCCGCCAGCTGTGGGGCCCCCAGGGTCCGCACCTTGCTGGAGATGGTTCTCCAGAACTCCTTCATCTGATGGGCGTTTATGTGCATAGATGCCAAAGACAAATCAAGAACTTACAATCACAAATTTTGCCATAAATGGTTGAATTACATACATGTCAGAAACACCAAGTTAGAACTTTTCAATTTGTTAAAACTCCACAAGTATGAAACACAGAAGCCAATAAGTATAGGGATATGACTTCAGACATTTGTATTCGCATCTGCAGACTAACCCAATACCCTGCGCAGGGCGTACACTGACTAAGCAAGCTTACTGACATCAGGTAGCTCATGCTCCAGCAACATGTACTACGGTGTGAGCCACAATGGCACAATACACATTTTTGTGGCTCTGAAGGGTAAACTCCGTAGGCCTTAATGGACCAACACATTCACACTCTGTGAGATTGACTCACTGCTCACAGTTCCTACAGACATCTTCCTTAGTACAAACTTCACCATTACACTTGAGTGACTATCAAGGGGCTGGCATGGTGGGTACAAAAAGTGTCTTCCTTGTCCATGGGGACATGGAGCCTACCAAATGCAGACTCAGGCAAATTCAAGCGGTGGGTTCTGTGGTGTGTACCAGTACCACAAAGAAGTCCTTTAGAGAAATATGTCCTTCCTACAGAAATGGCATCCAACATTTAAATGCATGCATTGTACAATTTCTGCCATATGACCAAGCTATTGACTCACTTATCATGTCCTCCCAGGAATCAAAACACTGTCTGCACTGTGGGACGGTCATTTGTGCAATAAGCCTGTACAGGGCAAATTTGAACTGTGTGAAGGTGACAACAGAGCTGTGGGACTAAGGGATGTGTCATGAGTCAAAGACACACTTTGACAATGATGCAAAATGCACATATGGACTAGTTTAATGATTTACCTCTGTACCCATTCCTAATCTAGTCAAAGGACTGAGGCATTCAGGGCAGGTTGTGCCACTGGAGCATCATATTGTCCACATGGCAGGACCTGCTGGTATACAAGAGTGGGCACAGTGCCACAGTTTTAAAGCCATAGTGTCTCTCTCACAGCCTGTACTAGGTACTATACTGGGAGATACATTTGACAGTCTCTGGTCTCTGCAGGTTGAGCAGACAGAACCTACATGACACTCCATTTCCATCACTATATGCACATGTACATCATGTGGTAATCAGCGATTTGGCATGTTGTTTGGGTGTCAACCTGAAGGACAGAGTGAGTCATGATATGTCCGCCATTCAACAGTTTTGCAAGGCCAGATGTGGGTTGAAAGATCTGTGGTACTATACATTTCGCTCACATGATTCTTAAATGACTCATGCAAGATACATACACAGCTCATGCTGTCATGCACATACATGTTTTCCAAACTTTACAACAATTATGGAGAAAGAGATGTCATTGAATGGCAGAAATGTCTCCTTACCTATTTATATGCATCCAAAACAAGGAGGATCTAGGACCCTAAAAACCTCACAAAACACAATGGGGGTCATTACAACATTGGCGGTATAAGGTGCTTACCGCCGTGCAGAAGACCGCCAATTCACCACCGCGTCCGCGGTAGACCGCCACAGCTATTATGACACACATCACGGAATCCGCCGAAATCCAGACACCCACACAATACCGCCACACCAAAGGTCAGCGATAAACATGCAGAAACAAATCCTCCACCTCCACGGCAACAGAAACACGCCCATGCTATTATGACCCACGAATCCACGCGGCGGTCTTTCAACCGCGGTATTCCATTGGCGGTACACACCACCGCGCTCAAAATACACACACATCTCCAAAACACCGCCACATTGGACAATTCAAAATACACACACCTGATACACATACAAACAACACTCCCACACACCCAACACAATATAAAACACACACCCACATCACCCACAAACCCCTACGACCAAAAATTTGAGTTGAAGGCGACAGAGAGAGCACAGCAATAGACAACCCCACCACACAGAGGCACACAACACCATCACCCACACAACATCCACGCACAAAACACCACATACCACTACACTCACCACACTCATCAACACATACACCACCCCACACATCACACACACCACCCCATGTCACGCCAAAGACAGCCCCGCTTCTCCGAGGAGGAGCTCAGGGTCATGGTGGAGGAAATCATCCAGGTAGAGCCACAGCTATTTGGCTCACAGGTACATCACACATCAATAGCCAGGAAGATAGAGCTATGGCAAAGAATAGTCGACAGGGTCAACGCTGTGGGACAGCACCCAAGAAATAGGGAGGACATCAGGAAGAGGTGGAACGACCTACGGGGGAAGGTGCGTTCATCGGTATCCAGGCACCACATCGCGGTACAGCGGACTGGTGGCGGACCACCACCTCAACTAACAACATTGGAGGAGCAAGTCTTGTCCATCTTGCATCCTGAGGGCCTCGGAGGAGTCGGTGGAGGAACGGACACTGGTAAGTCAAATCTTAACTATCATAACCCCCACCCTACCAGCAAGATATCACACACCCCCACCATCACACCCTCCCCTACCACCCCAAATCCTCACCTATCTACCCATTACTCCAACTACCCATCCAAAACCCAAGCCCTGCATGACATAACTAAGCATCGACACCCATCACCAAAGCATGCCCACTGCACAGACCCAGAACACCCCCCAACCATCAGCACACAAGCCCCCCCCACAGGAATGCCTGCACTGGGGTTCACGCACACCCAACCATTGCACACCATGAAACACACACATGCAATAATCATGTACTTATACCCCCGCAGGAACCCGAAGGAACGTCACCACACCAGAGGGTCCAGACAACACCACTCCACCCCCAGAAGAGGTCCACAGTGTCGATAGCAGCTCTGCCCTACTGGATCTTGATGACGAGCCCGGACCATTGTGGGCCTCAGGACAGTCGGTTCCCCTTGCCCAGCCACAGCCCAAAACCGAGCTGCCACCCTCTGGTAACACCAGCACAGCACCCACCCAGCGGGCCCAAACCTCCCTACCCAGGACAGGTCAATCAGCTGTGTGTCCACCACTACAGGGCACCCAGGGTAACCCACCACCCCAACAACAACAGGGACCTGGGGGCAGTGGTAGTGGGCACACGGTCCAGGGGACGGAGGCACAGGAACATAGGGGAACTGGGAGGCCTGCTGTGCGACACAGGGAGGACAGGCCAAGGGAACCCACTCTCAACGAGGCCCTCTCCTCCATCATGGGAGCCTACCACCACTCCCAGGAGACGATGGCCACGGTCTTGGACAAGTTGCAGGAGACCCTGCGTCTGCAGGAGGAACAATATTTGGGGTTCAGGGAGGAGCTCAGGACCATTTGCTCCGCCCTGGGCACCATCGTAGGGGTGCTGACGGACATTCAAAAGACCTTGAGGGACACCGTGGCACTCCAAGGGGCCCCTGACACTAGGCAGGACGACGAACTGCCCACCACCTCCGCCGGTGCTAGTGGACAGGACGTCCCGCCACAGAACCACCACACCAGCACCCCACCCCCTGCAGACGGACAACCACCACGCAAGCGGGCACTGAGATCCAGGAACAGGACAAAGCAAGATGGCAAGACCCCCGCCAGGAAATAAGACCACCCTGATTGTCCTCCCACTGTCCCACTTTGTTACCCTGCCCAAATCGGAACTGGGCCAGCTCCACTTCCAATGCCCAGATGTGCAATGTACCTGTGAGACTAATAGACTGCACTCTGCCATGGACATTCCTCCACCATCACCCATCACCATTTTACAACCCCCCTTCATTTTTGTACACTTAAATAAACACCCTTCAAACACCAAAAAAAATTGAGTCAGTCAATGATTTGTAAATCTGTATAATCAATTACAGTTGCATAATGGGTTACCCATTGGAAGGCTAACATACCTATGTCACACATCACAAGCCCTTCAAGGATGCAAACAGTTGACACATAGGTTACCACACTTGTGGAACTGAAATGGAAGGGGACAACTCAGTTAACAAATAGTGAGTGAAATTGAGGTACAGGATAGAGGTTGATGTGTGAAAGTGACTGTAAAGGTAAAATAGAAAATGTGCTCACCTGTGTGTCACTGGAAATATTGCTGTATGACTGACTCCCTGTTGTCGTTTTCGTCTTCCTCAGCTTCATCCTCATCACTGTCCACAGGCTCCACAGGCTCCACAGGCTCCACAGCTGCTACAACACCGTCATCTGGATCATCCTCCTGCAGAAAAGGCACCTGGTGTCGCAAAGCCAAGTTATGGAGCATGGAGCAGGTGATGATGATGTCGCACACCTTCTTCGGTGAGTAGAATAGGGATCCACCTGTCATATGGAGGCACCTGAACCTGGCCTTAAGAAGGCCGAAGGTGCGCTCGATAACCCTCCTAGTCTGCCCATGGGCATCATTGTACCGTTCCTCTGCCCTGGTCCTGGGATTCCTCACTTTGGGTCAATAGCCAGGAAAGGTTGGGGTAACCAGAGTCCCCCAACAGCCATACATGGTGCCTCTGGAGTTCACCCATCATATCAGGGATGCTGCTATTGCGCAGGATGTAGGCGTCATGCACAGAGCCAGGGAACATAGCATTTACCTGGGAGATGTACTGGTCTGCCAAACAGACCATCTGTACATTCATAGAATGATAACTCTTCCTGTTCCTGTACACCTGTTCACTCCTGCGGGGGGGACCAGAGCTACATGGGTCCCATCAATGGCACCTATGACGTTGGGGATATGTCCAAGGGCATAGAAGTCACCTCTCACTGTAGGCAAATCCTCCACCTCAGGGAAAATGATGTATCTCCTTACGTGTTTCAGCAGGGCAGACAACACTCTGGACAAGACGTTGGAAAACATAGGCTGGGACATCCCTGATGCCATAACCACTGTTGTTTGAAATGACCCACTTGCAGGGAAATGGAGCACTGACAGCACCTGCACGTCAGGGGGGATTCCAGTCGGATGGCGGATTGGTGAAATCAGCTCTGGCTCCAACTGGGTACACAGTTCCTGGATTGTGGCACGGTCAAACCTGTAGGTCACGATTAAATGTCGCTCCTCCATTGTCAACAGGTCCACCAGCGGTCGGTACACCGGCGGATTCCGCCATCTTCTCATATGTCCCAGCTGACGGTGCCTACGAAGGACAACAGCGAAGAAACAGTCACAATTCTTCCAGGTATGTACCCACAGTCACACACAAGACTACCCCAGACAATAAACCCTTCCTGTATGTGTGTTGAGTGTAGGCCTCAGTATGTGTGACGCAGTTGAAAATGAATCCATGTGGGCCCCTGAAATGGCGGCTGCCTGACCTCTAAACTGGGATAATGGGATTGTGGGGTAACAGCGCTGGCGTTGCACACCGTCACGGTAGGTGGTCGTAGAGCGCGGCGCAATGCTGCATTGGTTAACAATGGACCCTATGGGTCCCAGGAGCCAATGAACAGGTGCGCCGGCGGTGATGATGCGCTCCACCGCGGATGTCACCGCCACGGACGTCACCGCAATTTTCTATCTCTTCAATCACTAGATACCTGACCTTCGACAGGAGAGGACCTACACTGCTAGTGCTGCTGTGACCTCGGTCTGGAAGCGACGATGGCTGCTGCGTCTGGGGAAAGGGCCCCTGCCTTCACATCGGAGGAGTTGGAGAAACTTGTGGATGGGGTCCTCCCCCAGTACACGCTACTCTACGGTCCTCCAGACCAACAGGTTAGTACACAGGGAGCACGTTGTAGGGGCTAGGCATGGGTGGAGAGGGCTGGGTGGAAGAGGGAAGGGGGCAGAAGTCATACTACAGTAAAGCATGGGAATAAATGAGCCACACACATTGATGGTGCAATTGGTAATGACTGTTCCTCTTCCCTTGTGCATGTCATGTAGGTCAGCGCCCACCAGAAGAGGGACATTTGGCATGCCATCGCCAAGGAGGTCCGGACCCTGGGGGCCCACCAGAGACGGAGCACCCACTGCCGGAAGAGATGGGAGGACATTCGCCGCTGCAGCAAGAAGACGGCTGAGGCTCAGCTGGGGATGGCCTCCCAACGTGGGAGGGGTGCCCGTCGTAACATGACCCCCCTGATGTTCTGGATCCTGGCGGTGGCCTACCCGGAGTTGGATGGGCGCTTAAGGACATCACAGCAGACACAAGGGGGTGAGTACAAACTCATTCTGCGGACTTTGCGTGCAGTGGAGGTGTCTGGTTGGGGGAGGTGGGCTGTGGGCTGTGGGTGACCGTAGGCCAGGGCGAGTTAGTTAGGCAAGGCCCCTCCATAATGTAGGCCATGTGGCACTCTACCCACCTCAGAAAACTAGCAAGTTGAGGTATAGTTGCCCCTGTGGCATCCATGTGCGCAGATTTCCTGCATTGCCATGTAGCCCATATCCATGAAATTGCATGTGCAGAGGGCAGGAGCGCGGCGTTGTGCATGGGGCTGCTGCGTCTGTCTTGTCCGCCAACGGTAGCGGTATGCCATGTACTAAAACTCTCTTACTTCTGCCCCCCCCCCCTTTTCCTGCTCTCCCTGTCCGTTTGTACATCAGCATCAACAGGCGTAGGTACAGTGGCACCGGAGCACGAGGGAGCTGCATCCCACATGGCCATGGAGGGCCACACCACAGACTCTGAATACACCAGTGGGACGGAGGGCGAGGGGAGCTTCACGTCGGCCACCGGATCACCAACCAGCGACACAGACTCGTCCGCCGATGTGAGGTCCCCTGTGGTGGCGGCACCATCTGTGCACCCCACTTCTACAGGTACAGCCGCCACCCCCCCTACCAGCACCGCCCTCCCAGCAGCCCCTCAGCGTTCGCCCCGTGCCCGCTCACCCATGAGGGTGGGCATCACCTTTGCCTCTGGCACCTCAGGCCCTGCCCCAGTCACCCCTGCTGCCCTCAGTGAGGAGGCCATTGACCTCCTCAGGTCACTCACTGTTGGGCAGTCTGCCATTGTGAATGCCATCCAGGGTGTAGAAAGGGAGTTGCAACACGGTAATGCATTCCTGGAGGGCATTCATTCTGGTCAGGCTGCCCTTCAGCGAACCCTGCAATCTCTGGCCTCAGCACTGATGGCAGCAATTGTCCCTGTGTCCAGCCTCCCCCTCCAACTTCCTCCACCCAGACCCAATCCCCTGTATCCCAGCCCATCCCAAGCACACCTACAGACCAGCATGCAGACAAGTCAACACACCCAAGTAGCTCAAGCAAACATAGGCACAACACACACCACAAGAACTCACACAAGCATCACACCCATACAAACACAGCAACATCCACTGTCTCCACTGTGTCCCCCTCCTCCTCTTCTCCCTCCTCCCTCCCAGTCTCGTCTACACACACACCTGCATGCACCACATCTACAGGCACTAGGATTCGCACCAGGACACCCAGCACCACACGCCGCTCACCTGCACTCACCATCTCCACTGCCATTTACATGTCCACTGTGTCCTCTCCCAGTGTGTCTGTGACGCCCCCTCCCAAAGTACCCAAACGCCGGCAATCACTCACCCAACATCCATCCACTTCACGACAGCCTCCAGTACCTGCACCTGCACGCAAAACAGCTAAAGTGACACCTCCTACAACCACCTCCTCTTCCTCCACTCCCAGACCCCCTCCAGCTACCCATCCCAGTGTTCGTCAGAAACTGTCCCTCTGTCAAATTGACCTTTTTGCCCCCCCCCTCCAATTCATCAGTCCCGTCGTAGCGCCTCAGCCAAAAAGCCTCCAGGACCAGTGGTGCCTGTTCAAGGTTTTTGGAGTGCACCGTCCACCAGGGCAGGCAGTAGGACCCGGAGCCAAGGCACAGGCAGCCCACCCCCTGTAAAGGCTCCGAAATTGGAGAGTGGACTACGGGACCGTGGCAAGACTCCTGGTGGGACAACAAGTGAAATGGGATCGGCGATTGGTGAGTCAGCTGTAACCCCAAAAAAGGTGGGGAAGGTCCAGAGGAAGTCTTCCCAGCCTGTTGTGAGTGTCACGGCAGAGAAGTGCGCCATCATTTCCGGCGGTCCAGACACAACCGCCAGCACCGTCGTCACTGGTCCAGAGACCACCGCCAGAGTCACAGCCCAGGAGGGCTCAAGTATCGATACTGGTCCAGAGACCACCGCCAGAGTCACAGCCCAGGAGGGCTCAAGTATCGTCACTGGTCCAGAGACCACCGCCATAGTCACAGCCCAGGAGTGCTCAAGTATCGTCACTGGTCCAGAGACCACCGCCGGAGTCACAGCCCAGGCGGGGCTAGGATGCCACAGCCCCGCTGGGCAATGATGGAACGTCCAGTGTGGAAATCGTCATGCCACACACCAATGTCCGTATCAGAACCGCCATGTCAAAGCACCGCTGAAGAGGGCAAAGACCGCCATGTCAAAGCACCGCTGAAGAGGGCAAAGACCGCCATGTCAAAGCACTGCTGAACAGTCCTGAAACGCCATGTCATAGCACCGCTGAAGAGGGCAAAGAACGCCATGTCAAAGCACCGCTGAAGAGGGCAAAGACCGCCATGTCAAAGCACCGCTGAACAGTCCTGAAACGCCATGTCATAGCACCGCTGAAGAGGGCAAAGACCGCCATGTCATAGCACCGCTGAACAGTCCTGAAACGCCATGTCATAGCCCCGCTGAAGAGGGCAAAGACCGCAATGTCAAAGCATCGCTGAACAGTCCTGAAACGCCATGTCATAGCACCGCTGAAGAGGGCAAAGACCGCCATGTCAAAGCACCGCTGAACAGTCCTGAAACGCCATGTCATAGCACCGCTGAAGAGGGCAAAGACCGCCATGTCAAAGCACCGCTGAACAGTCCTGAAACGCCATGTCATAGCACCGCTGAAGAGGACAAAGACCCCCATGTCATAGCACCGCTGAAGAGGGCAAAGACCGCCATGTCAAAGCACCGGTGAAGAGGGCAATGCAACGGGTAGGAATGAATGGCCCGCCACATCAGGCATCCTTATCCCATGAGCAGCTGGGACAGTGACAGGACACTACCATTCACGGGGAGACTCATCCAGTCTGGGCACCAGTCACCCCCCAGTACCAGTATGGACCTGCATCAACTTGAGAGACTGTGGCTTTGCACTCCCCAGGATGTGACAGTGGGCAACCCACCCACTGTATAGACTTGAGAGACTGTGGCTTTGCACTCCCCAGGATGTGACAGTGGGCAACCCACCCACTGTATAGACTTGAGAGACTGTGGCTTTGCACTCCCCAGGATGTAACAGTGGGCAACCCACCCACTGTATAGACTTGAGAGACTGTGGCTTTGCACTCACCAGGATACATCAATGGGCATGGATCCCCGTCGTGGATCTGGCTTTGCGTTTATGTGGCTGAGGTGCCCCCCCTTCCCTTCCCCCTGAGGTGCTTGTAGTGTTTCTATCTGATGCCCCGGCAGTGTTCTCTCCGATTTTGGTCAGGTATCTATTGTGGGCCTCGCCCATGCATTTTTGGACTGTTTGTGCACGGACATTGTTGTGTACATATCTGCACTACTTCTCGGATTGTATATATGTAAATAAGAGTGATTTTAGTATACATATATTTGTTTATTTTTGTATGACATGTATATTGGCACATTACAAAGTTTGTCCGAAATTCGCATTGTCTTTGCATTCTTCCGGGGGAATTGTGGGTTGTTACTGTGATGTTTGTGACTGCATTGGTGTGTATGTTGTAATATACGAGGGTGGGGGTGGGGGTGTTTGGTGGGTGTCCCCCTAACTTTTGCCTCCCCCCTCCCCGTGTCGTAGGTGCTGTACTCACCGGTATCTTCTGCGCCTACGTCGCTGTTGGTCGTGAAGGAGCAGAAAGACAAGGGCAGGTAGTATATGGAGTTCCGGGTCCATGGAGTCGTCGTCCCTCGTGGGATATGTTAAGGTGAGCGTTTTCCCATAGCAGAAGCTGTTTCTGCCGTGTTTTTATCCACGGTGAATCCGCCCCGGAAAAGGTGGCGGATTGGCCTGTTGTGATACTGTGGGCGGTACATTGTCTCCCGCCTGTCTGTTGGCGGTGACCGCCGCGATGCTTGTCTGTACCGCCGTGGCGGGCAAAGTGTTAAAGTGGCTGTCTTTGTTGGCGGTTTCCGCCAGGGTCATAATTCCCTTTTTTTGTCCGTCTGACTGTTTGCGGTATTACCGCATCTTTAACACCGTCCGCCAGGGTTGTAATGACCCCCAATGTGACTTAACTTAACATAAGGTACTGCCCACCAACACTTGTACATTGTACATTCCTTGGATGCCACACAGACTGCAACAACAGGCACACAAGAAGTCTTGCTGGCACACAGGGGCACATTGTAGCCTGTGAGGAGAAAAGGGATGGTGAAGTACAGAGAAAATGTGCACATGAGGTACTTACCTGCTCCTCTGGTGAGCCATAGAGCTATCCATACAGGTTTAGGACCTCGTTAATAAACCTTTCCAGCTCATCTGGAGAGAAGGAAGAGCCCTATCACCTGCTAGATGTGGCATGATTCATCCCAGAGGCAGCACACAGCAGCTCAGGCTGTGGAGTTGTCCCTGGTAGCAGTCAGGAGTTAAGTGAGTGAATCTGCACAACATTGCAGTCACGTCTGCCACATATGTGGTCTTCACCTCCAGCAAACACAGCAATTGGGCTGCGACCATCACTGGCAATGTCGTAAGTCTATGTCTGTCTGCCTACCCACTTGGCATTTTTAGCTGGAAGCCGCTGCAGTTCTTAATGTCCAGTGGAGTATGTCGGTCATCTGCCATTTTGGCATCCTAAAATGCTGTATTGGGCTTTATAAACTGCATCACACCTACAAAACATGTTTTGTTACCTCACAGACATCATTATCCTTTCTTGTCATGTAGGTCCTCCTACTCAACCACCATTGTAGTATTTTGCAGGGCACAGATGGCATTTAACAGCGTTGCACAGTCCACCACCGCCGATGGTCATTTTGGTGATCGGAATATACAGTAACATTTTGAGGGGCAATTGAGTTTCAATCTTTGAGTTTGGTCCAAATCCATGTTGTGGACACATGTTGAAAACCATGGTGGTCACATGTGACCCTTCTGTAGTTGAAAGATGTGATAAATACTGGGTGCCATGTCTATACAGTCAGAAATGCTTTGTCACATGAATGCATCATGTATGATGCTATGGACACACTGACTAATGTTACAAATCATGTCTTGTCACACATAGGTACCCAGGAAGATGGAGGATGCAATAGTCTCCTGTCTACATACCACTGCCAGACCTTGAGACCTTAGAGCAATGCCACATTATCATGTACTACTACCTGGATTGCCAAACATTGGTGGACTTGTGTCCTCAGTTGGAGCCATATCTGATGCCAGCTGTTAGACTTGGCATCCTTGGTGTGGGCTCCCCTAAATTTTTGCCTCTGTTTCCCAGGTTGTTGAAGTATGCTGGACTCTGTTTTTGCTGTTTTTGTTACTCTGGGCACTTTACCGCTGCTATCCAGTGCTAAAATGCAAGTGCTCCTATGAAATACATATGTGTAATTGACTTTCAATGATTGGCATATTTGATTTACTAGTAAGTCCCTAGTACAGTGCACTAGAGGGTCCTAGGGCTTGTAAATCAAATGCCACTAGTGGACCAGCAGCACTGGTTGTGCCACTCACATAAGTAGCCCTGTATAAATGGCTCAGACCTGCCACTGCAGTGTCTGTGTGTGCAGTTTTAAACTGCCAATTCGACTTGGCAAGTGTACGTACTTGCCAGACCTAAACCTTCCCTTTTTATACATGTAAGGCACCCCTAAGGGAGGCCCTAGGTAGCCCCCTGAGCAGGGTGCAGTATATGTTAAGTGTGGGACATGTACTTATGTGTTTCATATGTCCTGAAAGTGAAATACTGCCAAATTCGGTTTCCACTGTTGGAAGGCCTATCTCTCTCATAGGTTAACATGGGAGCTGCCTTTAAATATTATTAAATGGCAGATTCCCTTTCGAAACAGATAGAAATATGGAGTTTAGGGCCTCTGAACTCACAATTTAAAAATACATCCTTTAGTAAAGATTGTTTTTAAATTGTGTGTTTGAAAATGCCACTTTTAAAAAGTAGGTATTTTCTTGCTTAAACTATTCTGTGACTCTGCTTGTTTGTGGATTCCCTGTCTGGGTAAGTTTGACAATTGGGCTGTTTGCACCTCTCCGCTAGACAGTGACACGAAGGGAGCTGGGGTGTAGCCTGCATATTCTGATAAGAGGGGAGGAGTGGTCAATTACACCTGAAAGGGCTGTGCCTGCCCTCACACAATGCAGTCTCCACCCCCCTGGTGTGTGTCTGGGACCTGGCATGGGCAAGACAGGATCTTGAAAACAACAGAGACTTCTATTTGAAGTAGGCGTACTTCAAAGGCAGAAAGGGGTATAAAAAGAGCACCTAAACCCCTGAAATTAGATCACTTCTAGAATCAAGAGAATCCTCGGCCAGGGAAAAGAGCTGAGGAGAGGTGCTGCCCCTCCCTGTGACTGTGCTTTTTTGGGCTATCCTTCAGTTGCTGCTTCAGCCTGTAAAAGAGGACAAAGACTGGACTTTGTTAGGCATTCCTGCTTGAGAAAAATCTCCAAGGGCTTGGACTGAGCTTGCCTCCTGTTGTTGAAGACTCAGGGACAACAAAGGTTTCTATCTGCCAGCACTTGGGCTTTCTGCTGAGAGTCCTGCCTGCAAAATGGTGCCCTAACCTGTCTGTAGGTCCTTGAAATGTGCAGCTGGTGGAAAAGGACAGAAATTCACGCAAAGACCGTCATGCTGGGAAACTTTTTTGCACCACCCACCTCGTTGCTGATGAACAACAAGACACTGGCCTCACAGCTAAAATCGACACTCCACCTGCATTGTGGCTGGAAGATCAGCGCAACGTGGCTGGAGAAAAGGCGCTGTTTCCTGACACCATGCAACCGGATTTCAATGTAACAGCGCTGGGCGTGGAAAATCAACGCAAAGCCTGCCTGGACCCGAGCTGCCCGTCGGGGTCAACGCATCGCTCTCTTGCAGGAGAAAAGAAATGTCAGCTGCCGACCCGATTGGAGGAGGAACAACGCACATTCTCAATTTGGGGTGAGAAATTGATGCATTGCTGGCCTTTTTTGATGCACACTCGCCCGTGTGGCTTTATTTTGACGCCACCCAAGTACTTTTGTGAAATAACAGCGTTCTCACTGTTTTCTCAGGATTAAGACACTCATTACAACCCTGACGGTCGGTGTTAATGCGGCGGTAAGCCTGCCAACAGGCCGGCGGAAAAAAAATGGAATCACGACCATGGCGGAAACCGCCAACATAGACAGCCACTTTAACACTCCGACTGCCACAGCGGTCCAAACAAACAGCTTGGCGGTCACCAGCAACAGACAAGCGGAAGACAATGTACCGCCCACACTATTATGACAGGCCAATCCGCAACCTTTTCCGGGGCGGATTCAACACAAACAAAAACACGGTGGAAACAGGACTTGGAAGTGGAAACACTCACCTCTACACAACCCACGAGGAACCAGGACGCCATGGAGCCAGAACTCCAAATACTCCCTGCGATAGTATTCTTGCTCCTCTACCAGGAGCACAAAAGATGGCGGTGACGACCACAGTGAATACTGCACCTACAACACAGGCGAGGGGGGAGGGAAAAGAGAGTGACACACACATGCAACACACAACACCCCCACCCTTACCCACAACAACACACACACTAATACATGCTGCAACATTACATTTACACCCCCCACCCCCTCTCGAAGAACGCAATGACAAAAGGAAATTATTGTAAAGATTCTAATCAATAAAAATCCATTAGTCAAAACTCCAAATACAGTAGAACCAATTATGGACACCAACTATGCAAGTCCGGGTAGTGCACCATTCTTAGTCCGTGGACCACTGGGCCCAAAATGCATGGGCAAGGCTTACACTAGATACCAGACTCGAAACGGAGAGAACTCTGCTGGGGCATCAGATCGAAACGAAACAGGCACCTCAGGAGGAAGGGAAGGGGGGCACCTCAGCCAGATGAGTGCACGAAGCCAGCTCCATGAGGGGCCTCCATACCCATTGATGTGTCTTGGGGAGTGCAAAGCCACAGCCTCTCAAGTCTCTCCAGTGGGTGGTTTGTCCACTGCTTTATCCTGGGGAGTGCAAAGCCACAGTCTCTCAAGTAGCTCCAGTGGGTGGTTTGCCCACTGCTTTATCCTGGGGAGTGCAAAGCCACAGTCTCTCAAGTCTCTCCAGTGGGTGGTTTGCCCACTGCTTCTTCCTGGGGAGTGCAAAGCCACAGACTCTCAAGTCTCTCCAGTGGGTGGTTTGCCCACTGCTTCATCCTGGGGAGTGCCAAGCCACAGTCTCTCAAGTCTCTCCAGTGGGTGGTTTGCCCACTGCTTTATCCTGGGGAGTGCAAAGCCACAGTGTTTCAAGCCTCTCCAGTGGGTGGGTTGCCCACTGCTTTATCCTGGGGAGTGCAAAGCCACAGTCTCTCAAGTCTCTCCCATGGTTGGGTTGCCCACTGCTTTCTCCTGGGGAGTGCCAAGCCACAGTATCACAAGTGGTTCCCTTTCTCCACTGGTTCTGGAGGGGGCTTTGTGCCCAGAGTGCTTCATCCTGCCAAGTACTGAGGTAGTGGATGTGACACTCCACTGACAGTGGTGCAACATGCAAGCTGCACATGCTCCTGGAACTGACCACCAGCCTTGTACGACTGAGCACTGGGTATGGCAACCATGTTTGCGGTGGTGCCACTGGCTCAGGATGTTGCGGGGCCACTGGCAGTGCTGGTGGCGGTGTCAGTAGCGGCAGTGCTGGTGGCAGTGTCAGTAGCGGCGGTGCTGGTGGCGGGCTCGAAGACTGTGGTGCTGGCGGCGGTGTCAGTAGCGGTGGTGCTGGTGGTGGGCTCACTGACTGCGGTGCTAGCGGCAGTGTCAGTAGCGGTGGTGCTGGTGGCGGGCTCACTGACTCTGGTGCTGGCGGTGGTGTCAGTAGCAGAGGTGCTGGTGGCTGGCTCAATGACTGCGGTGCTGGTGACTGTGTCAGTAGCGGCAGTGCTGGTGGCGGGCTTACTGACGGCAGTGCTGGTGAAGGGCTCAGTGTCCAGGGTGCTGGCAGAGGTGTCTGTGGCGACGGTGCAGGTGGCGGTGGTGGTCTGGTCCGCCGTGCAGGTTGTCAACGACGTGGACCTGCCTTTGATTTTCAGGCCCTTCCCCACCTTGGATGGTGGTGCAGCTGTCGTGACACTTTCAATTTTTGTCTTTACTGAGCCTTTGGTGGCAGGTGTTTTGGCCTTCTCCCTCCGGGATGTGGGCAACTTTTTCTGTTTTGGAGGTGGCGGAATGTCCTTGCCCTCGCTCCTTGGGACACTGGCAGCCCTGTTGCTTGGCGCACTCCAAAATCCCATTATTGCTGGCACCACTGTGCCCGGTGATGTGGTGGCTGAGGTGCTGGGTTGGGACCTGGAAAGGCGGGCCCTAGGGGATGGACGGGGTTGGGAGGTGTAGGGAAGAGGTCAGCATTTGATAGGAAAAGTTTTTTAGACACACTGGGACTGGTAGATGGAGGGGGTATGGGAGTGGAGGAAGAGGTAGTGGTTGTAGGAGGTGTTTGTTTGGTGACTTTGGGTGAAGGTGCATGGGCTGTAGGCTGTTGTGAGGTGGATGGCTACTGGGTGGGTGTGTGACTGTGTTTGTGTACTTTGGGAGGAGGGCTCACAGACACACTGGGAGAGGACACAGGGGATGAGTGAATGGTAGTGGGGGTGGTGAGTGCACATGAGCGGTGTGTGGTGATGGGCGTGCTGGTGATGGACATAGTGGCTGAGGATGTAGTGCATGCAGGTTTGAATGGAGACGAGAGTGGGAGGGAGGAGGGAGACGTGGAGGAGGGGGACACAGTGGAGGCAGTGGATGTTGGTATGTGTGCATGGGTATGATGCTTGTGTGAGTGCCTGTGGGATGTGTGGTGCTTATGTTTGCCTCGGCCACCCTTGTGTGTTGAGGTGTGTGCATGCTGGTCTGATGGTGAGCTTGGGATAGGCTGAGGTACTGGGGATGAGGTCTGGGTGGAGGAAGTTGGAGGGGTGAGGCTGGACACAGGGACAATGGCTGCCATCAGTGCTGAGGCCAGAGCCTGAAATGCTCTCTGTTGGGCTGCCTGGCCAGAATGAATGCCCTCCAGGTATGCGTTTGTTTGCTGCAACTGCCTCTCTACACCCTGGATGGCATTCAGAATGGTAGACTGCCGAACAGTTAGGGATCACAAGAGGTTAATGGCCTCCTCACTGAGGGCAGCAGGGCTGACTGGGGCAGGGCCTGAGGTGCCTGGTGCGAAGGAGATGCCCACCCTCCTGGGTGAGCGACCATGGGACACACGGTGAGGGGCTGCTGGGAGAGCGGTGCCGGTAGGGGGGGTGGCGGCTGTACCTGTAGATGGGGTGGGCACAGAGATGCCCGCCACCGCAAGGGATCTCCCATCAGAGGAGGAGTCGTTCTCGTTGTCGCTGGTCTCTGCTCCTGTCCCCGCCGTGGAGCTCCCCTCCCCCTCCGTCCCACTGGTGACTTCAGACTCCGATGTCTCGCCCTCCAGGGCCATGTGGGATGCAGCTCCCTCCTGCTCCGGTGGCACTGCTCCTCCACCTGATGCTGCTAATGCACACAAGAACAGGGAGACCACAAAAAGGGGGGGGAAGAGGAAAGACATGTTCAGTTCATGCAATACCGCTACCGTTGGCAGACACTACAGACACAGCAGCCCTCTGCACTACGCCATGCACTTAGAACTCCCTAATTAATCACAGGGACATGGGGTACAAGGCCTATGTCCAATTGCTGCACACATGGAAGTCACAGGAGCCTGACTAGTTGTAGATGGCTCTTACCACTGGTGGGGTTGGGGTGCCACATAGCCTGCCTCACAACGGGTCCTTGCCTACAAAGCTCGCCCTGGCCTAGGGTAACCCACTACCCACCTCCCCCAACCAGACACCTCCTACTGCACGCAGAGTCAGCTGAATGAGAGTGTACTCACCCCCTTGTGGCTGCTGTGATGCCCTCAAGCACCCATCCAACTCCGGATACGCCACCGCCAGGATCCGGAACATCAGGGGGGTCATGGTGCAATGGGCAGCCCTCCCACGTCGGGAGGCCATCCCCTGCTGGGCCTCCTCCGTCTTCTTTCTCCTGCGGTGAATGTCCTCCCATCTTTTCCGGCAGTTGGTGCTCCGTCTGTGGTGGACCCCCAGGGTCCAGACGTCCTAATATCCTTCTTTTGGTGGGCCCTGACCTAGAGGAATAGTACAGTGAAAAAGGAAAAACTTTAACCGTCCGGACCGTCACAGTCATTGGCCCACTTTCCCACCCTTTCCCTGACGCACATACACTCACCGTCCGCTCATGCAGGCCTCAGTCCCCCCCGTATCTTCCATCCACACCACTCCAAACAGGCATTGCCCATACAGCATGCTCACTGTGTACTCACCTGTTTGTCTGGAGGACGGTAGAGCAGCGTGTACTGGGGGAGGACCCCATCCACTAACTTGTCCAACTCCTCCGAAGTGAAGCAGGGGCCCTTTCCCCAGACACATGAGCCATCGTCGCTTCCAGACAGAAGTCACCGCAGCACTTGCAGTGTCGAAGGTCAGGTATCAAGTGAGTGAACAAACAGAAAATGGCGGTCACGTCCGCAGCGGTGCGTACCGTCACCGCCGGCGTACCTCGTCATTGGCTCCTGGGACCCTTAGGGCCCAATGTTAACCAATGCAGGATTGCGCCGCGGTCTTCAACCGCCTACTGCGACGGTGTAGAACGCCAGCGCAGTTACCTCATATCCCCTTGTCCCACATTACATGTCAGGCAGCCGCCATTTCAGAGGGCCACATGGCATAATTTTTTTAATGCGTCACACATAACTAGGCCTTGCATACACACAGAGACAGGCACATAGAGGATTGACAAATGTGTGCAATAAATTATTTTTTACTACCTCAGTGTTGGCTGACTCTGTGCTCGCTGTTCTCGTCCATAGGGCACGTCCGCTGGGGCAGGTGAGGAGATGGCGGCATCCTCCTGTGTACAGACCGCTGGTGGACCTGTCGACAATGGAAGAGAAACATGTAATAGTCACCTACAGACTTGATCGTGCAACAATCCATGAACTGTGTGCCCAGTTGGAGCCAGACCTGATTTCAGCTATCCGCCATCCCACAGGAATCCCCCCTCTAGTGCAGGTCCTGTCAGTACTCCATTTCCTGGCCAGTGGGTCCTTTCAAACAACAGTGGCTACTGCATCAGGGATGTCCCAGCCTCTGTTCTCAAATGTGTTGTCCAGAGTGTTGTCTGCCCTGCTGAAACAGATGCGCAGCTACATCGTTTTCCCTCAGGTGGAGGATTTGCCTACATGGAAAGGCGACTTCTATGCCCTGGGACATATCCCCAACATCATAGGTGCCATTGATGGGACACATGTGGCCTTGGTACCCCCACGCAGGAGTGAACAGGTGTACAGAAACAGGAAGAGCTATCATTCAATGAATGTGCAGATGGTGTGTTTGGCCGACCAGTACATCTCCCATGTGAACGCCAAGTTTCCTGGCTCAGTGCATGATGCTTACATTTTGAGGAATAACAGTATCCCTTATGTGATGAGGCAACTCCAGAGGCACCGTGTGTGGCTAATAGGTGAGGACAAAGACCCTATACCCTGTGAACAGTTGTCTGGGGTTGTCCCTAAGGGTTAGAGTGTGTCTAACAGTTGTCCCTTGACATTTGCAGGTGACTCTGGTTACCCCAACCTGTCATGGCTACTGACCCCAGTGAGAAATCCCAGGACAAGGGCAGAGGAACGCTACAATGAGACACATGGGCGAAGTAGGAGGATTATAGAAAGAACCTTCAGCCACCTGAAGGCCAGATTCCGGTGCCTCCATGTGACAGATGGTTCTCTGTACTACTCACCAAAGAAGGTGTGCCAGATCATCGTGGCCTGCTGTATGCTGAACAACTTGGCTTTGCGACGACAGGTGCCTTTTCTGCAGAAGGATGGTCCAGAAGGAGGTCTTGTGGCAGCTGTGGAGCCTGTGGACAGTGAAGAAGAGGAGGCAGAAGAAGAGGATATCGACAACAGAAACAACGTGATCCAGAAATACTTCCAGTGAGACACAGGTAAGAAGACATCACTGCCTCATACATCTCACACAATTGTTAGACCTATCAAATGCCTGTCACTTTCACCCAGTGTATGGACCCTGACCTGTCACTTTGCCTTTCCATTTCACAGATGTGGGTCCCACTGTGTGACCTCTGCTAGGTTACCTCATGGACTAGAGCTGTGTGACATAGGTATGTTGGCAATACAATGGGCATTGCTATTTTCCTTAGTTATTGCAAATACACATTTGTGAAAGCACAGACTGACTCCAGAGTGTTTTGTGTTTCAAGGGTGTTTATTTAAGTGCTAATTAGTGGAGGGGGTTGTAAAATGGTCAGGGGTGATGGTGGAGGAATGTCCATGGCAGAGTCCAGTTATTTGTTTCACAGGTGCATTGTCAAAAGGGGCATAGGAAGTGGAGCTAGGGAAGTTTAATGATGGACAGGGTGACGAAGTCGGACAGAAGGATGACATTAAGGGTGGTCTCATTTCTTGGCGGGGGTCTTGGCATTGTTCTCTGTCTTTGTCCTGGATCTCAGGGACCGTTTGCGGGGTGGTTCTCCATCTGCAGGGGGTAGGGTGCTGGTTTCGTGGTCCTGTGGCGGTGCCTCCTGTCCACTAGCGGTGGGCAGTTCATCATCGAGGCTAGTGTCAGGGGCCCCTTGTTGTGCCACAGTGTCCCTTCTGGTGTTCACAAGGTCCGTCAGCACCCCTACAATGGTGACCAGGGTGGTGTTGATGGACTTGAGTTCCTCCCTGATCCCCAAATACTGTTCCTCCTGCAGCCGCTTGGTCTCCTGAAAATTGGCCAGCACCATTGCCATCGTCTCCTGGGAATGATGGTATGCTCCCATGATGTTGGAGAGGGCCTCGTGGAGAGTGGATTCCCTGGGCCTGTCCTCCCCCTGTCGCACAGCAGTCCTCCCAGTTCCCCTGTTTTCCTGTTCCTCTGACCCCTGAACTGTGTGCCCACTGCCGTGTGCCCACTGCCACTGCCCCCAGGTCCCTGATGTTCTTGGGTTTGTGGGTTTGCCTGGGTTTCCTGTAGTGGTGGACACACTGCTGCTTGATGTGTCCTGGGGACAGAGGTATGGGCCCGCTGGGTGGGTGCTGTGCTGGTGTTTCCTGAGGGGGGAGGCTCTGTGGTGGCATGTGCCAGTGTGAGGGGAACCGACTGTCCCGAGGTCCCAGATGGGCTGGGCTGGTAATCTAGATCCAGGTGGACAGAGCTGCTGTCATCACTGTGGGCCTCTTCTGTGGGGGGAATAGACACGTCTGGAACCTCCTGTCCGGTGATGTTGGGTAGGGGTCCTGCAGGGGTGTAAAGGCATGATTATTACATCTGTGTGTGTCATGTGCAAAGGGTGGGTGACCCTGTACCCTAGTCCTTACATTCTTGTCTAGGACCTTGTGTAATATTTGGTTTGGGGATCTGTATGGGGATCTGTAGTTGACATGCTTTGGTGATGGGTGTCCATGCTTTGGTGTTGCATGCAGGGCTTGGTGTTGGGATGGGTGGTTTGGGATAGTGGGACATATGTGAGGTGTTGGAGTGTTGGGGGTGAGGGTGAAGGTGGGGGTATGTGATAGCATGCAGGTAGGGTGGGGGATGTAATAGTTAAGATTTGACTTACCAGAGTCCATTTCTCCAGCTACTCCTGCGAGGCCCTCAGGATGCAGTATAGACAAGACCTGCTCCTCACATGTTGTTAGTTGTGGGGGAGGAGGATGGGGTCCGCCGCCAATCCTCTAAACTGCAATCTGGTGTCTTGAGACCATGGAACGTACCTTCCCCCGTAGGTCGTTCCACCTCTTCCTGGTGTCATACTGTGTTCTTGAATGCTGTCCCACTGCGTTGACCCTGTCCACGATTCTGCGCCATAGCTCCATCTTCCTAGCTATGGAGGTGTGCTGCACCTGTGATCCGAATAGCTGTGGCTCTACCCGGATGATTTCCTCCACCATGACCCTGAGCTCCTCCTCAGAAAACCTGGGGTGCCTTTGCGGTGCCATGGTGTGGTGTGGGTGATGTGTGAGGTTGTGTGTGTTGTGATGTGTGAGGGGATGTGTTTGTGTGTGTTGTGTGAGGTGCGTGGATGTTGTGTGAGTGTGGATGCTAGTGTTGTTGATGGTGGTGTCTCGCTCTGTGCTTCATTCTCAAATTTTGGTCATAAGGGTTTGTGGGTGATGTGGGCGTGTGTTTTATGTTGTATTGGGTGTGTGGGAGTGGTATGTGCATGTGTATCAGGTGTGTGTATTTCGAATTGTCCAATGTGGTTGTGTTTTGTAAATGTGTGTGCATTTTGAGCGCGGCGATGTGTACCGCCAATGGAATACCGCGGTTGAAAGACCGCCGCGTGGATTCGTGGGGTGTGATAGTGTGGGCGTAATCCTGTTTGTGTGACGATGGAGGTTAAGTTATCGCCAGTTTATCACTGACCTTTGGTGTGGCGGACTTGTGTGGGTGTCTAGGTTTTGGCGGATTCCGAGCTGTGGGTCGTAATAGCTGTAGTGGAATTCCACCGCCGCAGCGGTGTGTTGGCGGTCTTCTGCACGGCGGTAAGCGGGATTTACTGCCAATGTTGTAATGAGGGCCTAAGACTCTTATTCTTTTTAAAATTCATAACTTGACTTTTGTATGTCGCACTTTTGTTGTTTTTGTCTTGTTTTGTTTAGATAAATATTACTTATTTTTCTAACCCTGTGTTGTGTCATTTTGTAGTGTCTTCACTGAGTTACTGTGTCTGTTGGTACAAATATTTTACACATTACTTCTGAAGTTAAGCCTTCCTGCTCATGCCAAGCTTATAAGGGGGTGAGCAGGGGTTAACTGAGGGTGATTTTCCTTTACCCTGACTAAAGTGAGGGTCCTTGCTTGGACAAGGGATAACCTGACTGCTAACCAAATACCCCATTTCTAACTCCAGCTATTAGTTATCCAACCAGCATACCACCCATTGTATAAGTCACATCAGTATTGCACTTCCTAGCCACAGGATCCTTACAACATACAGTGCCCCTATCTGCTGGTATGTCCCAAACTATGTTCAGTTTAGTTTTGAAAGATGTCCTCTCAGCCATGTTGAAACACCTTGACATAAATCAAGTTTGCCCAACATAAAGATTTAGCCAATGTGAAGCCTGACTTTTATGGTTTTGCCCATATCCCACATGTGATAGGGGCCATTGATGGAACTCATATTGGCTTGGTGTGGGCCAATGAACAAGTTTATCGTAACAGAAAGAACCTCCATTCCATCAACATCAAGTTGTCTGTTTGGTGGATCTGTACATTTCACACGTCTGTGCCCGTTATCCTGGTTCAGCCAATGATTCCTTAATGAGACAGAACAGCACCATACCCCAGCTCAAATCACAGCTCTACCCAGAGAGTGTCTGGCTGGTTGGTAAGTCACATCTGTCCTGAGTGTGTGTGTGCAATGTCAGGCGATACAATCATGAAGTGAGTGACTCATTGTCACCCTTCTGTCCCATTCCTTGACAGGAGACTCTGTATATCCAAACTGTCCTTGGTTGTTGACACCACTGAGGAATCCAACTACGCCAGGGGAAGTCCCCTTCAATGAGGCCCAGGAAGAGCACTGAGGCCAGTGGAGTGGACTTTTGGACTCCTGAAGTCCAGGTGTCACTGTCTTGACAGACTGGTAGATCTATCCACTACTCACCTGGAAAAGTGTGTCAGTTCACTGTTGCATGCTGCATGCTCCACAACTTCACCCTGCTGAGGAATATCCCATACAACACAGAGGAGCGGGAGCCTGCAGTGCCACCAAGTAAGACTCCTGAAATGCCAAGTGAGGATGACAGTGATGAAGAGAAAGGAGCTGACTTACTGGAAGATCTCGACAGCTAATTTTTATGAGTGTAAATATGTCCTGTGATGTAATGAATGTGACTGTATAATGAACTGTAGTTGTGAGAATGTATTGAGTTTATTGTTTTAGAAACAACTAGGGAGCTGATTCTCTGCAGGATCCAGCCAAAGGCTGTTTGATGAGATAGCTTTTCACAACCCCCACCTTGATGATGTTGCTTTATTTGGGTCAGTTTTCTCGAAATGTAATTTGTTTTCCAGATGCTTGCTATGTGAAGTGTGTAATAAGTATGTTTTCAAACCTATACTCCTTGATATGTCTTTGTACAGGTATCGTCACATGGCATCCTCATGTGAGCATTTCAGAGTTGTGATTTTGGCAGGTATCTGATGCTGTTCTGATATACAAAGTTGACATGGATTGTTCCAGTTAATGCAGAACACGGCATTTGGATGTATGAGACCTGTGCCAAGACAGCCTGCACAGTGTTTAGGTGGAAGGTCAGAAGTACCTATTGGACTTGTTTTGTGTGCTGTGGTAGGCCAATTACATCATCTGTGTCATAATGTTGGCATGAAATATGTAGTCATAGACTGAGACCAAGTCACTTTTTGTATTAACAGTTATGAAGCTGTAGATGTGTTTCTTCATTACAAGCCACAGTGCCTGTGCCACAATACTGACATATATTTGTGTCATACCATGTAACTGGATTATAATGGCCCTGTGATCAGGCACTGTTGTACTGCCATCTGTCTGTATCTTGGATTATGTGATGTTGCATTACTTTGGTGTGGTATGTGTTAAGACACAAGCTAGTGACATCATCTACTTTAATGTTTGCCTATTCTACAGGAAAATGCCTGACAAATCCCTACCTTCCATGGTCTTTGGGTCTGTGCCTTCTAATATGTACTTTGACTCAGTGTGAGTCACACATTCTTGTTTCTAAAAGTTCAGACATAAAGACTGCTTATGTGCTATACACTGGAATAAAAATGTTGATGTGACCAGACACTTGTACTATTATGTTGGTGTGTAATGCTTGTAATTCTGAGCAGGACACTGTGGGGCAGATTTAGGGAATGTGGCGCTTCACCCAGTGCAACGCCACTTTCCTTGCGCCCCTTAGCATCCCCTACTGCCGCCATGTGTGCACCATATCTAAGATACATTGAACCGTGGTGCAGAGTAGGGGGCAATAGCGTAATTGTTTTTGATGCTATTGATGTACTGGTCAGGGTTAGTGCCAAAATGTTGGCGCTAACTCTGAACAGTACATAGGGGCCCATTGTAAACAATGGTGTGCCCCACTTTTAATGCCTGCTCTGAGCAAAAAAATTAGACAAAGAAATCTCTTAGATTTCTTTGCGCCATTTTTTCGGCCTTCTTAATGAGGGAACGTCCCCTTTCCATACATTATGCATGACACATGCATAATGTAGCACAAAGTGTTACAAAGTGATGCAAGGCGGGGGAAAAGGCCACCTTAGTTCCGCCTTTGCATCAAACAATGACGCTAAGGCGGCGCTAGGCCCTCTTAAATCAGGGCCTGTGTACCTGTAACATATCCTTCCTCACACAAATAGCTTGTGTCTTCATCATATGGTTCACATGGTCTTACATCTCTACATAGAAACATGTGGAAATTAAGCAAGCAGACAATGAGTTTGTGATGGGTGAATTTACTACAATGCTAATGCAGAAAATACATTTTGGACAGAAAGGGAGAAAGATGTAAATTCAAGGGGTCAGTCATGGTGAATGAAATCATTGGAGTAGATGACACACAATTGGGAGCCCATAGTCCAGAGTACTCCTCCCATTAGAGCTGATAGGTGGTTGAGGATGAGTGAATGGAGTGAATGTGTGGCACACAAAGGATGTCCTTTAGGAAGAGTACACTTGCTAGCAGTACTTGGGTGTCTTGCTATCTGCACCTCCTGGGTTCTTTGCTGGATGTCCCCACTTGTGGGGGGTGGATTTGCTACTGCAGAGGCAGAGGTGTCTGGTTCTTCCTCTGGCAGGGCTTCCCTTTTAGTGGCTAGTACTGATGTTGATGGGCCTGCTGTTGCTGAGCCAAAGGAAGGGGAAGATTGGTTTTGTGAAAGTCCCTCAGCACCCCTGTTAGGGAGGCCAAGTTGATATTGTGGGCTACCATCATTTCTCACATGTCCCTGTGCATGTATGCAGGCTTGTATAAGAAAATTAGACTTTTATGAAACAGTACCACAGTCAAATACTACCCTGTTAAAATCTGGTAGCAGAAGACCTAGAGCTTGTCTAAACTTTCTACACTAACCCTTTACTCTTTTTAGTGGTATTAGTAGAGATGCTGTTGTCTGTATACCCATTCATATATTATGTTCTCTCTGAGAAGACACTTTTGTGCAAGGGTGGATTACTCACTAAGCCCTCTTACACCCAGTCTATAATCTCTGACAGACCTATTAATAGAGAGGGAATGTTTTTATAGAATTGAGCCAATCCATCTGTATACAAGTCTATGACAATCCTCTCATTTGAACTCAAACTTCACTATCCCTTATCTTACCTCTGGTAAGAGGTAGAGCACAGTGGCTGGTGTTTGTCTGAGGCTTGTACACACACCTTACTCTGTTCACAAAAATCAGTTCACAGATTGCTGCTTATAAAGCCATGTAACACAGGAGGTGTTAGCTCTACTACTAACTTCTACACAAAGCAGTTGGTCTCAGTTAAGGTGTCACTTAGAGAGACTGCTGTAGTATGAGATAGGATCACTGTTTGATGAAACTGTACTATGCAGAACGTGTAACAGGATGAAATGTACAGTACAGGGCCTCCTTGATCTATTAATCCTTTCACCGAGACTATGGAGGTCATTTTGACCTTGGCGGTCTTTTTCCAAGACCGCCGAGGGACCGCCGTGCGGAAGACCGCCAGTGGTGGCGGTTTTCCGCTCGGCCTATTATGACCGTTGGCAGCTCTCCGTCCTTTTATGGATGGAGAGCCGCCAACAGCCATACTTGCGGGAGGCGGGGAAGTGGAGGTTGCTCCACCTCCACCGCCACGCCAACAGAACACCGCCCAGCGAATCACGTCCTGTGATTCGCCGTGGCGGTGTTCTGTTGACGGTGTGGTGTCGGCTGAGCTGCCCCCATGGCTCCCGTCCCCTCCCGGAGGATCGACGGACCAGGTTATTCGATCGTCCGTTAGGGGAGGGGGGTGGGGGTGTGTGTGTTGTGTGCGTGCATGGGTGTGTGTGTATGTAGTGGGGGGGTGTGAGTGCGTGTATGCTTGCGGGGGTGTTGTGAGTTTGGGAATGAGTGCGTGTATGTCTGTAGTATGTCTGTATGGATGTGTGCATGTATGTTTGAATGTGGGTGTGTGTGTCTGACTGTGTGTGTGGATGTTGGCATGTATGTCGGTGTGTGTGCGTGTATGTGTGTTGGTGGTGCCTGCGTGCGTGTCGTGTGTGTATGAATGATGTTATGTTGGGGGTCGGGGTGGGGAGGGGGATCCTGCTACCTTTGAAGGGTGGCAGGGATTGTGGAGGGGTAGGGGAGGGAGTCAGGGTGGGGGTGAGGGGTGGGGGAGGCCCCTATCAGTGCCAGGGAAGGAATTCCCTGGCACTGATAGTGCTTACCGCCATGGATTTCATGGCGGTTCCAACCGCAGGAAATCCACGGCGGTAAGCTGGGTCAAAATACCGTCTCCAGCCCGGAGGTTGTCTCCGCCCTGGCAGGCGGAACCGAGAAGCGGCAGATGACCATGGCGGTAACCGCCATGGTCATAATACAGAAAAAAAGACCGCCAGCCTGTTGGCGGTCTTACCGCCGCTTCTCCGCCTTCCGCCAGGGTCATAATGACCCCCTATGTATTCTGGCGAGAGGAATCATTATAGAAGGTGGTCTTATTATCTGAACTAAACATACTATCCACTCAGACAAAACATTTTTAGGGACAGATAATTTTCTCAGTAAAACCTCTCACAGCCAGCTCTCACTGTGAAGATATATCTCAAAAGAGATGCTATGTTGTCATAAAAAAGAACCATTTAGACTGACCCATACAGAGATTGTGGCTTGTTAAAGGATTATAAAACAAGGTATAGTTTTTGCATTGGTTCTTCCTCTCAAGAAGAGTCAGTATACATTTAGTTCCTGATTTATGGAAAGTTGGCGCCGCCTTTGTATAATTATATTTTGTAAGTTTACTCCGCTTTTGCATAAAAAAATGACGCAGAGGCGGCACTCACTTTTCATAAATCAGGCCCATAGTTTTTTCTGATCTGACCTAACAATCTTGTTCACTGTGAGAAAACATATGTTGAGAGCTATTGAAACATGACTAAGGGCCACATGTACAAAGCATTTTTCTAGTAGTAAACTGGTCGATTTGCAGACTCAGCCTGTTTGCGACTAGAAAAATATTTTTGTGAATGTAATAGCCCAAATTGCGATTTGGTAACTCGTTACTGAATCACAATTTGGGGTTTGCAATTCTGTATTAGGAAGGGGCGTGTTTAGGGCATCCCTTCCAAATTCCAATTCTGAATGGTATGTATGATTGTTTTGCCACCATGAATGTGTTCACAAAAAAATTGCAGTTAACACCAAATTCAAATTGGTGTTAACCCATTCGCAAACGGGAAGGGGTCCCCAAGGAACCCCTTTTCCTTTGTGAATGGCAGCAAAACACTTTTTTTCAGAGCAAGCAGTGGTCCCACGAACCACTGCCTACGCTGAAAAAATGAACAGTACACTTTTGATTTTTGAAATGTATCCCATTTTCTTTCAAGGAAAACAGGCTACTTTGGAAAAAAACTGCATTATTTAAAATCTGGTGCAGACATGGTGGTCTGATGCCTCCACAAGGCCACCATCCCTGTGAGTTCAGCCATTCCCATTGGGATTGCACATTGCCACCCTCCTCATGAATAATGATGAGAGAGATCATTTGCGACCCCATTGGGAATCGCAAACAGTGTACTTTACACTGTTGTACATTTTTTTTTGCTACCCACAATTTGTGATTCCCCATTAGGATCACAAATTGCGAGTCGCAAAACAATATGTCATACATCTGGCCCTAAATCTCTTCACACCCCTCATTTAAACTGTTCAGAGATGTCAGCAAAGATTGTGTGCTGTTATAAATCTGAAGGATTCACTCTGTATGGGCATGTATAGGAGGGAGTTACTCTTTCATGAAAAAGTACCAGAAGCAAAGCGTAGCCTGTTTACATTTGGTGGCAGATGACCGAGGCCCATATTTATACTCAGTTTGCAATGAAATAGTGTCATTTCTTTTATGCTAATTCAGCGGAAAGTTAACTCCATATTTATACTTTGACACTAGACCTGTCTAGCATCAAAATATTGGCATTAACATCATTTTTTGGATGCATGAAACCACCTTGCGTCAATGAGATGCAAGGTAGGCATCCCCGTCCGATAAATGACTCTATGCCACTAGTGCCATATTAATCCACCCGTGCAAAAATGGCGCACGGGTGGGAGGTGGACCCAAAAAATGACATTAACCCCAATTTGCATGGGTCAGACCAGGCATCAAAATGAGGGACACACACCACTACTTAAGGAAAACATACAGATGCAACATTGGCAACCCACATAACAAGATGGAAGTGTTGTTGCCCCAGCTCGGGAGAACAACGCAGAAGACAACAACCACAACAGAAACCACCACCACTACTGCAGCAACCACAACTACCACTATGCCACCCACAAAGGCAATGCAGAAGGCAGAAGAGGATATTCAGGAATGGGACAACCCTCCTTGGCCTCAGGGAACAAGACCTTAGTAGAACATACCGATTCAAGCGGCAAGCCATACTATGCCTGCTGCATTACATTGAGCCATCGATCACAGCCAGCCCTCAGACACCACATAATATACCACCTGCACAAAGCTGCTAGCTGTCCTGCATATGCTGGTAAGTGGCTCATTCCAGACAACAGGTGCACTGGTTGCTGGTGTGTCACAGCCGCCTTTCTCAGTCTTTCTTCCAAAGGAGTTAGATGCAATCATCTCTCTGACACCCCGCCACATCTGTAAATGCAGCAGGAGATAAAACAGGGATTTTACCAATTTGCTGGCTTCCCACATGTGCTAAGTGCAATGAACTGCACCCATGTCCTACTTGTCCCACCTGCAGCAATAGAACATTTATACAGAAACCAGAAGCATACACATTCCATAAATGTGCAGGCCATAGTGGACCACCGTAGACTATTTACAAACATTTTAGCCAAGTATCCTGGTAGCATTCACGATGCCTACATATTCAGGCACAGTGGAATCAACGAACACTTCCAGGATGGCCAATATGACAATGGCCTACTTGTGGGTAAGTCAACAAACCTGGCAATATACACACAACACACCAACCGTGTAAGACACACTGACATACACCACTCCTAAATGGCCAGGGATACTCAGATGTGCAGGGAACAATACAGATGGATCATGCTGCAGTACAGCACAATCACTGCACAACACAAACACATACATCCACATGTACGTAACACACCCACAACTGGACATGCACACCACATGAAGGATAGGTGGAGATGTGTACCCTTTGCTAACAGAAGAGGTCAACAAACCATTACAAGTGCCCACAGGTTGGCTACTACACACGATTCACACACACACATTACACCAAACAAAGAATAACACAGCAAATGTCAATGGCATACACCATGCTCATGTAACGAAAGTCACACACAGGCACAGACCCCTTAAATATGCTGTGTAAGTCTCTGCCTGAACAAATTTCCAATGACAGACATCTGGTGCCAATACCAACTACATCTCATCAACACATACCTGACTTACCTGTAGTGTGCATATACATCTGCTTGATGCATTAGGTCACACAAAGGAATACAATATAAACGCCATCACATACCATGTGCCAGATTTGTGAGAAGTGGCACCACACCTACTGTGTTGCCACCTCACATGCACCACTTACTAACCCACAACACCATCATGTATGTACCGTAAACAATAAATGGCCCACCATAGGGCAGAATCACTGTTAGACAGAGCAGATCATGGATGCTATAGTGGGTCCCTGTAGGAATATTTAGGACATCACTGACCTTGCATGCACCGTGCTAAGGGACATAAGTTGCTGTGCCCCATCCCAGAGCCTGCACTGTGCATGTGTTGACAGCATAAATGCTGATTCATGTATTGGGAGGTAGGAGAGACACTGGTAGTAATGTTGATCATCCAGAAACAATGGGAAACACACCCTAAGACACCTGATAGCTGGCACAAACATCAGCTGTCACTCAAGATCACTAAGGGACATATGGAAGAGCCCCTATTGTCATTGTCATGGCCTTCACTGTCTGTACAATTTGATGGATGACCACTCTTTCGTGACTTGAAACCACATTGTAAATAGGGCCCCCCCCACGCAGCACTTTGTGTGGAAGGGGCTTCCAATGTGTGTTGCCATAGGTGTGTCACCACAAGATACATAGCATGATGAAGCTGACTCAGATGTAGGTGTCACCTAAAAAAGCTGAGCAAGTGCCAACATGAGACACCACCCCAGAGGGGGGGGGGGGGGGGCGTTTGCCGGTTGCGATAAGGATATTGACTGGTATGTGATCTCATATGAATGTGCTACGTATGCATGCTGCATACTGCTGCACACACAGAAAGAGCTAATTGCCCATGAAAATAGTATATGTATAGGAAGGTGGCCCTTCCTGCACAGACATATCCACCTCCACAAGGCAGCCAGCCACGCACCCTGGTGTGGTGCAATGTTGGCAGTGTTGGTGCATGGTAGCATATCAGGCGCTGGCGCAGGGTATAACAAAGGGTTGCCTTGTAACATTTTCACATGGTGCATGCCTGCATAGTGAAAATGATACAGCACAGTGCTGCCAATTTTGGAGCTGTGTTGTGCACGGTCACCTACTCATGAAAAAGGGCCTAAGTGTTGCACTTCATCTGTACTGACACATGTCAAAATGGCTGGGATGTCCAGGCTTCGTATGGCGCTACCATGTTATCACTACATCTGACCCCATTGTGTTGCAAGGATGTGTCATGTTCCCTCTAGTGATAGCATACTGCTACAAAGATGCAATACACAACACATGGTACATACATACTGAGCATCAGTTAGGAATCCTAATTATATGTTCCAGGTCCTTGAACCAGTTCCCAAGATTGTCATGTCCAACAACACAGTGCTAGGAAAACTTAGCACAAGGTCAGTAACTTATACCATACCACCAAAATGTCTGAGTCACTACAAACTCCAATTGACAACTGCCATGCTACATAGTAAACCTGTTGCAAGCTTTAACTTCAGCTTATATCTTTCATCCCGTGCAGCGGATCTGGGATAAGGCATACAGCCGTGGGTGATAACCCTATTTGCAAATCCAAACACAGCAGCAGAGCGTGCCTACAATGAGGGACACCGTCAGACACACAGGGGTCATTCCTACCCTGGCGGTCTATGACCGCCAGGGTAGGTGACGGAGGAAGCACCGCCAACACGCTGGCGGTGCTTCCGGGGGCATTCTGACTGCGGCGGTAAAGCCGCGGTCAGAAACGGGAAACCAGCGGTGTCCCGCCGGTTTCCCGCTGCCCCAGGGAATCCTTCACGCCGGCGCTGCTTGCAGCGCCGCCATGGGGATTCCGACCCCCTTACCGCCATCCTGTTCCTGGCGGTTTTCACCGTCAGGAACAGGATGGCGGGAACGGGTGTCGTGGGGCCCCCTAACAGGGCCCCATTAAGATTTTCAGTGTCTGCTATGCAGACACTGAAAATCGCGACGGGTGCCACTGCACCCGTCGCACCCCTTCCACTCCGCCGGCTCCATTCGGAGCCGGCATCCTCGTGAAAGGGGGTTTCCCCCTGGGCGGGCGGGCGGCCTTCTGTCGGTCGCCTGCCAGCCCAGCGGGAAACTCAGAATGACCGCCGCGGGGTACGGTCTTCTGGCGGTTCCCGCTTGGCGGGCGGCGACCGCCGCCCGCCAATCTAGGAATGACCCCCACAATGTGGTGGAAAGGAGATTTGGCATCCTGAAATCTAGATTCAGATGCCTGGACCTGACAGGAGACAGCCTCCTTTATGCCCCACCCATTGTATGTAAAAGTATCCTCACATTTGACATCCTGCACAACATATGTGTTTGAAGGAACATGCCAATGTACGACCAGTTTACTGACCTGCCTGTGGAGGAGGAGGAGAATGGTGCTGACGATATGGAGGGGGAACAACACAAAACAGCTGCTGGGGTATGCCAGAGACAGCAAATAGTTGACAACTTTTACACATAAGAACCACCGAAATCACCATGTTTAATTTGTAAATAAACACTTCACATTTACAACCAATCCTGCTTAAGTCTAGTCAGTCTCCACTACATATACCATAGGTTACCTCAGGGAGAATGTAGCAGTTACTAATCTGACAGGTGATGCTGTGACATCATATGTGATGTGTTACATTGTACTGCTACTATCACACACATCACTTACAGCCTTATCACTGGTATGTGACAACTTTAGGCACATTCCATGGACCACAACATATTTTGTACATTCACGTTGCCAACTTGCTAATCAATAGCTCATCACACCCAACTACATCATTTCCAATTAGGATGTATGCAAGGGGCCCACACCTGAGGTTGGGGATGTTGAAAAATTGAAATTAAATCATGTTGGAACTGAACACTGTCAAAACTCAGTGTGAGAGTTGCAATGGCTGCATAGAACATGTGTGACGAGGCGGGGACATCATTGGTAACTATGGTCATCATGACTTGCCCAGGGATATTAACCAATGGAAGAAGTTGAGCCTGCACAACCTATCCATGGTAATCTGTCCTGCCACTGCCATGGGGCACAACTTTGACACAGAGTAAACATGACCTCACTCATTGAATGGACACATCTGTGGTATGCACATTGGTATGGATGAGAACATATGCAGCTAGGGCTGCAGGTCCACCATACAAAAACAACAACCATTGGTAAATGCAATGAGTGAAATCAAAAATATGTGATCCTACCATATTCTGGGTGGAATGTAGGCAGTGTGCATTACACACTATGCACAAAAGATGTATACATGTCAGGCAAATATGCTGTCTTTACACAGCTCTCCATAAACTCAAAATCCAAATACAGAGACAGATGTCGGGTCACATTTCCTAAGTAGCAAGAGTTTACACATCATCAACAATGCCTGACCTGCGTGTTCAGCTTCAAATTGTATACACTGTATGACAACATTACACATCACATAATAATTATACGCAATACACAATCAAATGTCAGAACTATTGCATTGTACTGAATGCCAAACATATGTGGATACACTGATGTCACACATGCATATTTATCCATGACGTGCAAACATTTGCATGCGGTTGTCTCCGTAACACACACATTGGTGGAACTGACCAATCACACCCTTTCCACATTGTTGCATGGACAACCATCTGTGGCCATACCCAATATTCCACATTGCAGCACAGCCCATGTCATATGTATGCTGAATCAGGGTACATCTAAGGACAAAGCAAAAAAACACGCAGTCAGGAAATGAGTAAAAAAATATGACACAAATGTGTCAAAAACATCCACAAACGCAAAGAAAATGACACATGGACCCTTAGCGTGAATTCTACGTCCACAGTCCTCTTAATGCAGCCTTCTGTGAAATCGACGCATAACCATCATGCGTCTATGTAAATGATGCACATGTGTTATGAGTCTAAAATAACTACGCAAATGTCAAATGCGTCAAATTAAAACATAGCTGAAAAACGTGACGCTCAGGGACAGGAAGTGATGTAATAGGAACTCCTGTCTACAAGCATGGTACAGTGGTTATAGTTTCCCTTTCTCTTTACAGTCTGCGCCTTTGTGACTGTGGGGTTGTGTTTTGGAGGTGGTGGTTGAGTCTTGGTTGTGTTTTGAAGTTTGTGGTGTCCCTTGTGTTGTGTCCTGTTGTATTTTGTTTGTATTTTGTCGCAGTAGTTGTGTTTTTGTGTAGGGTTTGTCCAGATTTATATTTGTACTGTGGGGTGTCTGTCCGGGGTTGTTAGTCATTTGGGATAGTTGGGATAAGTTAATGGGGTTAAGTTTCCATTTATTTTTCATTCTTACTATTTGGGGTCAACTCTGGCCATCAGTCAACATGTCTGGAAGGGGGAGGTTGACCAGAATGTCAGAAGATGAGCTTAGTGGTTTTGTATGGGTGGTTTCACACTACCTGTCAATGATGCTTGAGATGGGTGGCCGGGTGATCCTTGGATACCGGACCGAAGCCAGGCGGCTGCGGTGGGGCAAGGTGCTCCACCACCTGAAGTGCACCTACAAGACCTGCAGGAATAAGCACCAGCTAAAGCATCGATGGACAGATCTGGTGGCAAGGGAGCAGGATCTGCTCGATCACCTTCGGATCAAGATCGGCGGAACTGTTGGTGAGTCTCCTATTGGCATACTATTGACTGCTCTTGAATGACAGTAGCAGAAGAGTTGGAGTGCTGTATGCAATGCTTGTGGACAGGTTGTGTGAAACCATTATGAACAGTGTCTGCGCCAGTCTAGGCCTGGAGTTCACATGTCCAACAATGATACCAATGCAGGTCAGATGTCTGATGAGTCCTGCACAACCATCACGAAGGCACACATTTCAGAGCCCATAGCATCACCTGTGCCCTGCATAGTGTCATGTATTAAATGCCAAGGCACCGCCAGCCTACCATATGTTCCCTGGATTGTGTTAAGAAAGTGGCGCAATGCATGCATTGCCAACATGTCATGCACATGACACCCTTTACTCTGTTCTAAAATATCAGTAGACAGCTTGCTGTTTATAAAGCCATTTAACACAGGAGGTACTTGATTTCAAAGGTCTTCTTTAGAAACCATTTGGCCTCTGTTGAGCTGTCACTTAGAGAGACTGCTGTTAAAGGGCATTATGAAATAGGATCACTGTTTGATGAAACTGTACAATACACAAACACACATAAATATTGTATATATTTTATTTTCTCTGTAGGGCCTTTAGACATTTGAAGATGCCAAAGAAACAACAGAAGATAAATCAAAAGTACTACAAAGAAGTCTCCAAACATAAAACACAACCAGACAAAAAGACTGACAGTAAAAGAAAATATAAATCAAGTGAGAGCACCCAGTTTTAAAAAAAAACAATAAATAACGCAATGGAAACCCTCTTCTACAGGTGTAAGCACAATGCAACATGTGTCTACATCTAACAAAAAACAATATTGTTCTTCAAAAAAAGATAATGTGGGTCATTACGAGTTTGGTGGCCCCTGGACCGCCATGTTGGTGGTGGCAGTCGTACCGCCATTAGGCTGGTGTAGAAGACTGGCATATTATGACCATGACGGTATTCACACAGAATACATTCATAGCACAGCCGACACTGCCACTGGGGTCTGGCTGCCACAGATGACGGTAGCCACATGTAGGCCAGCGGGGACCATGTTTCCACCAGACCGATTACGAGGTTCCACACCACCAAGGTTTCTGCCACGGTCGCACCAACACGGAACCCAGGTGGAAACCAACTGTATAAAAGGAGACACCCTCCTTCAGGAAGCCATACTTGCCCAGAGCCGCCATGGAACCAGAACTAGACGTCTTCTGGCTGCTCCTGTTCGCACAAAGAGTTTGGAATCTGCAACGACAACAGCAACGGTAAATATACACACTTACCTGTTATTGTTGTACATTGTCAATTTTGTCAATTTGTGTACACACACACACAACATACATTCTGGAAGGGGGTGTGAAGGGGACATTCACGCCTAGCAGCACACTAACATGTACACTCAGAGACAGCAACACACACACTTGCATATACACAACAAACACAGCACGGCCACGACACACACACACACACACACACACACACACACACATACACACATGCGCACATACACACACACACATACAAATGTCACAAGCACATACAGGTACACACAGTAACAATTCACAGGCCCACACTCACACAGTACCACACAATACCACAACATGTCACAAAAACAACACAACCTCACCATCTCCAATCACTTGGCAGGGACCCACAGTGGACACTACCTAGGGACACATCACACAAAATTAACAACGTAACACCAACAGGCAAAAACCACTTACAAATACACAATCATATTACTCACCGATTGATCTACAAAGAACTCTGGTGGTCATTACAACCCTGGCGGACGGTGTTAATACGGCGGTAAGACCGCCAACAGGCCGGCGGAAAAAGAATTGCAATTACGACCGTGGCGGAAACCGCCAACAAAGACAGCCACTTTAACACTCCGACCGCCACGGCGGTATAAACAAACAGCACAGTGGTCACCGCCAACAGACAGGCGGAAGACAATGTACCGCCCACACTATTATGACAGGCCAATCCGCCACCTTTTCCGGGGCGGATTCACTGCGGATAAAAACACGGCGGAAACAGGAATTTTGAAGGAAAAACGCTCACCTCTACACACTCCACGAGGAACGAGGACACCATGGACCCGAAACTCCAAATCCTACCTACGATAGTCTTCCTGCTCCTGTACCAGGAGCACGAACGCCGGCGGCGAAGACCACTGTGAGTACTGCACCTACGACACAGGGGAGGGGGAGGCAAAAAACAGGGACACACACATGCAACACCCCCACCCTCACCCACTACAACACACACACTAATACATATCTATACATTATAGTTACACCCCCTAACCCCCCCGGAAGAATGCAAAGACAAAAGGAAATGAGTGTAACCATTGTAATCTATTAAAATGCAGTACGCAAAAATATACATATATACACTATTAACAAAATACACACCAAGAATAGTAGTCCAGGTATTGCACCATTTATAGTCCGTGGACCACTGGGCCCAAAATGCATGGGCGAGGCCCACACTCGATACCAGATCAAAACAGAGAGAACACTGCAGGGGCATCAGATAGAAATACAACAGGCACCTCAGGGGGAAGGGAAGGGGGGGCACCTCAGCCGGATGAGTGCACAACGCCAGATCCACGAGGGGGCTCAATGCCCACTGTTCAATCCTGGGGAGTGCAAAGCCACAGTCTCTCAAGTCTCTACAGTGGGTGGCTTGCCCACTGTTCAATCCTGGGGAGTGCAAAGCCACAGTCTTTCAAGTCTCTACAGTGGGTGGCTTGCCCACTGTTCAATCCTGGGGAGTGCAAAGCCACAGTCTCTCAAGTCTCTACAACGGGTGGTTTGCCCACTGCATTATCCTGGGGAGTGCAAAGCCACAGTCTCTCAAGTGTCTCCAGTGGGGGGTTTGCCCACTGCATTATCCTGGGGAGTGCAAAGCCACAGTCTCTCAATTGTCTCCAGTGGGTGGTTTGCCCCTGCATTATCCTGGGGAGTGCAAAGCCACAGTCTCTCAAGTGTCTCCAGTGGGTGGTTTGGCCACTGCCATAACCTGGGGAGTGCAAAGCCACAGTATCTCAAGTGGATAACAGTCTCCACTGGTTCTGGAGGGTGACTGGTACCCAGAGTGCTTCATCCTGTGAAGGACAGAGGTAGTGGATGGATCTCTCCACTGGTTCTGGAGGGGGACTGGTGCCCAGAGTGCTTCATCCTGTGAAGGACAGAGGTAGTGGACGCATGTCTCCACTGGTTCGGGAGGGGGACTGGTGCCCAGAGTGCTTCATTCTGTGAAGGACAGAGGTAGTGGATGGATCTCTCCACTGGTTCTGGAGGGGGACTGGTGCCCAGAGTGCTTCATCCTGTGAAGGACAGAGGTAGTGGATGCATGTCTACGCTGGTTCTGGAGGGGGACTGGTGCCCAGAGTGCTTCTTCCTGTGAAGGACAGAGGTAGTGGATGCATGTCTCCACTGGTTCTGGAGGGGGACTGGTGCCCAGATTGCATCACTCACCCCCTGACGGTCCCAGTTGCATCAGTGCCCCTGCCGCTCATGGGCTAGCGGTGCTTGATTTAGTGGTGACCTGTTCAGCGGTGCTTGAGTTGGCGGTGCCCTGTTCAGCAGTGCTTGAGTTGGCGGTGCCCTATTCAGCGGTGCTTGATTTGGCGGTGCCCTGTTCAGCGGTGCTTGCCCTGTTCAGCGGTGCTTGAGATGGCGGTCCTTCATGGCCCAGCGGTGCTTGAGTTGGCGGGGCTCTGTTCAGCGGTGCTTGAGTTGGCGGTGCCCTGTTCAGCGGTGCTTGATTTGGCGGTGCACTGTTCAGCGGTGCTTGAGTTGGCGGTGCCCTGTTCAGCAGTGCTTGAGTTGGCGGTGCCCTGTTCAGCGGTGCTTGAGTTGGCGGTCCCTCATGGCCCAGCGGTGCTTGAGTTGGTGGTCCTTCATGGCCCAGCGGGTCTTGTGCTGGCTGTCCTTCATGGCCCAGCTGGGCTGGGGCTGGCGGTCCTTCATGACCCATCTGGGCTGGGGCTGGCGGGGCCCTCCTGGGCAGCTGGGATGGAGCTGGCGGTGGCCTCCTGGGCAGCGGGGATGGGGCTGGCGGGCCCTCCTGGGCAGCTGGGCTGGGGCTGGCGGGGCCCTCCTGGGCAGCTGGGATGGGGCTGGCGGGGCCCTCCTGGGCAGCTGGCTTGGGGCTGGCGGTGGCCTCCTGGGCAGCTGGGCTGGGGCTGGCGGTGGCCTCCTGGGAGATGGGCTAGGGCTGGCGGTGGCCTCCTGGGCTGCGGGGATGGGGCTGGGGGGGCCCTCCTGGGCAGCTGGGATGGGGCTGGCGGTGGCCTCCTGGGCAGCTGGCCTGGGGCTGGTGGTGGCCTCCTGGGCAGCTGGCCTGGGGCTGGCGGTGGCCTCCTGGGGAGCTGGGCTGGGGCTGGCGGTGACCTCCTGGGCAGCTGGGATGGGGCTGGCGGTGGCCTCCTGGGCAGCGGGGATGGGGCTGGCGGGCCCTCCTGGGCAGCTGGGCTGGAGCTGGCGGTGGCCTCCTGGGCAGCGGGGATGATGGCGGTCTTCTCCGCCGTGCTGCTCTTCCAAGACTTGCCGGGTTTCTTGTGGCCCTTCCCCACCTTGGGATGTGTCACTCCCACCTGGACCCCTGGGAGCGGCTTGGGTGGCTGGAGTCTTCCCCCTATCCCGCCGGGCACTGGTCAACTTCAGATGCTTCACAGGGGGGGACTGGCTGTGCTGTGGCTCCGTGCCACACTGGCTGTCCTGGTGGCCGGTGCACTCCACATACCTATGACTACAGGCAGCACTGGTCCCAGAGATGTTGTGGCTGAGGTGCTAGTTCGGGACCTATGAGATGGACAGGTGGGGGAGGTGTGGGAAAAAGGTCAAGGCTGGACAGGAAAAGTTTTTGGGAGACACTGGGACGGGTAGCTGGAGGGGGTTTGGGAGTGGAGGAAGAGGTGGTGGCAGTAGGAGGTGTAGGTCTGGTGACTTTGGGTGCAGGTGCATGCGCTGAAGGCTGTCGTGAGGTGGATGGCTGTTGGGTGGGTGTGTGCCTGCGTTTGTGTATCTTGGGAGGGGGCGTCACAGACACACTGGGAGAGGACACAGGGGACGTGTGAATGGTAGTGGGGGTGGTGACTGCACATGAGCGGGGTGTGCTGGTGAGGGACGTAGTGGCTGTAGAGGTAGTGCATGCAGGTGTGTGTGTGTAGACGAGACTGGGAGGGAGGAGAGAGACGACGACGAGGGGGACACAGTGGAGGCAGTGGATGTTGGTGTGTCTGCATGTGTCTGATGCTTGCGTGAGTGCCTGTGGGATGTGTGGTGCTTATGTTTGCCTGAGCTTCCCTTGTGTGGTGAGGTGTGTGCAGGCTGGTCTGATTGTGTGCTTGGGATAGGCAGAGGTACAGGAGATTGGGTCTGGGTGGAGGAAGTTGGAGGGGGAGGCTAGACACAGGGACAATGGCTGCCATCAGTGCTGAGGCCAGAGTTTGAAAGGCTCGGTGAAGGGCCGCCTGACCAGAATGAATGCCCTCCAGGAATGCATTTGTTTGTTGCAACTGCCTTTCTACACCCTGGATGGCATTCAAAATGGTAGACTGCCCAACAGTGAGTGAACTGAGGAGGTCAATGGCCTCCTCACTGAGGGCAGGAGGGGTGACTGGGGCAGGGCCTGAGGTGCCTGGGGCGAAGGTGATGCCCACCCTCCTGGGTGAGCGGGCACCGGGCGAAGGCTGAGGGGCTGCTGGGATGGCGGTGCTGGTAGGGGGGGTGGCGGCTGTACCTGTAGATGCGGGGGGCACAGATTTTGCCGCCACCACAAGGGAGCTCCCATCAGAGGACGAATCCGTGTCGCTGGTGTCAGCTCCTGTCCCCGCCGTGGAGCTCCCCTCGCCCTCCATCCCATTGGTGAATTCTGAGTCCGTAGTGTGGCCCTCCATGGCCATGTGGGATGCAGCTCCCTCGTGCTCCGGTGCCACTGCTCCTCCGCCTGATGATGCTAATGCACACAAGAACAGAGAAACCACAAAAAGGGGGGGGACAGAATAAAGACATGTTGAGTGCATGGATTACTGCTACCGTTGGCGGACAAGACAGACACAGAAGCCCCCTGCACTACGCCGCGCTCTTAGGCTCTACAGTGCAATTCCTGGGAAATGGCCTACAAGGCTATGGACGACATCTGCACACATAGATGACACAGGGGCATGAATAGGTGTACTTGGCACTCTACAGAGGTGGGGTAGGGGGCCACAGGGCCATGCCTTACGGAGGGGCCTAGCCTACGGAACTCGCCCTGGCCTAGGGAAACCCACAGCCCTCCTCCCCCACCCAGACAACTCCACTGCGCGCAAAGTCAGCTGAATGAGAGTGTACTCACCCCCTTGTGTCTGCTGTGATGCCCTCAAGCGCCAATCCAACTCCAGGTAGGCCATCGCCAGTATCCTGAACATCAGGGGGGTCATGGTTCAACGGGCACCCCTCCCACGTTGGGAGGCCATCCCCAGCTGAGCCTCTGCCGTCTGCTTGCTCCAGCGGCGAATGTCCTCCCATCTTTTCCGGCAGTGGGTGCTCCGTCTGTGGTAGACCCCCAGGGTCCGGACGTCCTTGGCGATGGCACGCCAAATATCTTTCTTCTGGTGGGCGTTGACCTACATGAAATGTACAGGGGAAGAAGAGAAATCATTACCAACTGTACCGTCAAAGTGTGTGGCCCCCATCCCTACCCTTGCCATGTGGCACATGCACCCACCGTCTTTCGTGCAAGCAGAACTCTGCCCCCTTCCTTCTTACATCCAGCCCTCTCCACACAGGCATAGCCCATACAACATGCTCCCTGTGTACTTACCTGTTTGTCTGGAGGACCATAGAGTAGCGTGTACTGGGGGAAGACCCCATCAACGAGCTTCTCCAACTCCTCCAATGTGAAGGCAGGGGCCCTTTCCCCAGACGCACAAGCCATTGTCTCTTCCAGACCGAGGTCACAGCAGCACTTGCAGTGTAGGTCCTCTCCTGTCGAAGATCAGGTATCGAGTGATTCAACAGATAGAAAATGGCGGTTACGTCCGCGGCGGTGCGTACCATCACCGCCGGCGTACATCGTCATTGGCTTCTGGGACACATAGGGTCCAATGTTAACCAATGCAGCATTGCGCCGCGGTCTCCGACCGCCTACCGCAACGGTGTACAACGCCAGCGCAGTTACCTCACATCCCATTGTCCCACTTCAGAGGTCAGGCAGCTGCCATTTCAGGGGCCCACGTGGCCTAATTTCCAACTGCGTCACACATACCTAGGCTTTGTCTCAACATACATACAGGCCACCTATTGTGTATGATTGGTGTTCTGGGTAAACTGTGGGTACGTACCTCTGAGTTGTTTGACTCTGTGGTCGCTGTTGTCCTTCATAGGCACCGTCCGCTGGGACATGTGAGGAGATGGCGGAATCCTCCGGTGTACCGACCGCTGGTGGACCTGTCAACAATGGAGGAAAGAAATTTGATAATCACCTACAGGTTTGACCGTGCCACAATCCAGGAACTGTGAATAGCAGCATCCCTTATGTGATGGGTCCAGAGGCACTGTGTGTGGCTATTAGGTGAGCACCTGGAAGCAAGACAGTGGGAATGGTTGTCTGGGGTTATCCCTTCAGGTTAGTGTGTGTCTAACAGTTGTTCCTCGCCATTTGCAGGTGACTCTGGGTACCCCAACCTGTCATGGCTACTGACCCCAGTGAGGAATCCCAGGACCAGGGCAGAGGAATGCTACAATGAGGCCCATGGGCGAACTAGGAGGGTGATCGAGCGGACCTTCGGCCTCCTGAAGGCCAGGTGCAGGTGCCTGCATATGAGAGGTGGATCCCTATTATACTCACCAAAGAAGGTGTGCCAGATCATCGTGGCCTGCTGTATGCTTCACAACTTGGCTTTGCGACGACAGGTGCCTTTTCTGCAGGAGGATTGTCCAGATGGCGGTGTTGTGGCAGCTGTGGAGCCTGTGGGCAGTGATGAGGATGAAGCAGAGGAAGAAGACATGCAGAACAGGGACTCAGTGATCCAGCAATATTTCCAGTGAAACACAGGTGAGAATACATTCCTGCCTACTACATGTACTTTAACACTACTACCTCTCTACTGTCTGTCGTTTTCACCCAGTGTATGGTCACTGAGTTGTCACTTTCCCTTACGGTTTCACAGATGTGGGTCCCAACGTGTGTCATCTGCTTAGATTCCTCATGGACTAGAGCTGTGTGACATAGGTATGTTGACATTACTATTTCACGAACATTTTGTCACTGTAATTGCAAATACACTATTTCGAAATCACAGACAGACTCCAGATCATTTTGTGCTTTAGGTGTGTTTATTTAAATGCAAAATATTGGAGGGGGAAGTTAAATGGTGAGGGGTGATGGCAGAGGAGTGTCCATGGCAGAGTCCAGTCTATTAGTCTCACAGGTGCATTGCCCATATGGGCATAAGAAGTGGAGCTGGGGCAGTTTAATTATGGACAGGGTGACAAAGTGGGACAGTGGGATGACAATCAGGGTGGTCTCATTTCTTGGCGGGGGTCTTGGCATCGTGCTCTGTCTTGTTCCTGGATCTCAGGGACCGTTTGCGGGGTGGGTCTCCCTCTGCAGGGGGTGGGGTGCTGGTGTGGTGATCCTGTGGCAGGGCGTCCTGTCCACTAGCGCCGGCAGAGGTGGTGGGCAGTTCATCGTCCATGCTAGTGTCAGGGGCCCCTTGTAGTGCCACAGTGTCCCTCCTGGTGTTAAGTAGTTCCTTCAGCACCCCTACAATGGTGCCCAGGGTGGAGCTGATGGTTCTGAGTTCCTCCCTGAAGCCCATATACTGTTCCTCCTGCAGGCGCTGGGTCTCCTGAAACTTGGCCAGTACCGATGCCATCGTCTCCTGGGAGTGGTGGTATGCTCCCATCATGGAGGAGAGGGCCTTGTGGAGAGTGGGTTTCCTTGGCCTGTCCGCCCCCTGTCACACAGCAGCCCTCCCAGTTCCCCTGTGTTCCTGGGGCTCCGTCCCCTGGACCGTGTGCCCACTGCCACTGCCCCCAGGTCCCTGTTGTTGTTAGGGTGGTGGGTTATCCTGGGTTCCCTGTAGTGGTGGACACACAGCTGATTGATGTGTCCTGGGGACGGACGTATGGGCCCGCTGGGTGGGTGCTGTGCTGGTGTTTCCAGAGGGGGGAAGGTCTGTGGTGGCCTGTGCCTGTGTGAGGGGAACCGACTGTCCTGAGGCCCCCGATGGTCAGGGCTGGTCATCTAGATCCAGTTGGACAGAGGTGCTGTCATCACTGTGGGCCTCTTCTGTGGGTGGAGTGGACATGTCTGGACCCTCCTGTCTGGTGACGTTGGGTAGTGGTCTTGCAGGGGTGGAAAGGCATGATTATTGCATCTGTGTGTGGCATGGTGTGCAATGGGTGGGTGACTGTGTACCCCAGTGCTGGCATTCCTGTGTGAGAGCTTGTGTGATAATGGTTTAGGGGGTTGTATGGGTATGTGCAGTGGGCATGCTTTAGTGATGGGTGTCCATGCTTTGTTGTTGCATGCAAGGCTTGGTGTTGGGATGTGTGGTTTGTGATATTGGTACATTTGTGAGGAGTTGGAGTGATAGGGGTGAGGGCGAGGGTGGGGGTATGTGATAGCATGCAGGTAGGGTGGGGGATGTAATAGTTAAGATTTGACTTACCAGAGTACATTCCTCCACCAACTCCTGCGAGGCCCTCAGGATGCAGAATCGCCAAGACCTGCTCCTCCCATGTTGTTAGTTGTGGGTGAGGAGGTGGGTGTCCGCCGCCAGTCCACTGAACCGCCAGGTGGTGTCTTGAGACCACGGAACGCACCTTCCCCCGTAGGTCGTTCCACCTTTTCCTAATGTCCTCCCGATTTCTTGGGTGTTGTCCCACTGCATTGACCCTGTCCACTATTCTTCGCCATAGCTCCATCTTCCTTGCAATTGAGGTGTGCTCCACCTGTGATCCGAATAGCTGTGGCTCTACCCAGACGATTTCCTCAACCATGACCCTGAGCTCCTCCTCCGAGAACCTGGCATGTCTTTGCTGTGCCATGGGGTGGTGTAGGTGATGTGTGGGGTGGTGTGTGTGGTGATAAGTGTGGTGATATGTAGTGGTGTGTTGTGTGAGGTGCGTGGAAGTTGTGTGGGTGATGGTGTTATGTGCCTGTGGATGCTGTTGTACTTGCTGGTGGTGTCTCTCTCTGTGCTTCGTTCTCAGTTTTTGGTCGTAGGGGTTTGTGGGTGATGTGGGTGTGTGTTTTATATTGCATTGGGTGTGTGGGAGTGGTATGTGTATATGTATCAGGTGTGTGTATTTCGAACTGTCCAATGTGGCTGTGTTTTGTAAGAGTGTGTGTATTTTGAGCGCAGCGGTGTGTACTTCCAATGGAATACCGCGGTTGAAAGACCGCCGAGTGGATTCTTGTGTCATGATAGTGTGGGCGTATTTCTGTTTGTGTGAGTGTGTCGGTTTTGTTTTCACCAGTTTATCACTGACCTTTGGTGTGGCGGACTTCTGTGGGTGTCTGAATTTTGGCGGGTTCTGAGATGTGGGTCATAATAGCTGTGGCGGAATTCCGCAACCGCGGCGATGTGTTGGCGGTCTTCTGCACGGCGGTAAGCGGCTTTTACCGCCAATGTTGTAATGACCCCCTCTGTGTCCAACATTTCATGCACACAAAGCCACACAACACATCAACAAACATATCACAACACCAACAACACACAATACCAACACAACTAAACCCCTTGAACACATAAATGTACATCATACAGCTTAACACCTACCACTTTCAGACAAAATCACTGGATACAACCTCACATACTGCTTAATCAACACATATAGCCCAAACAGAGCACATACACACACATACATACCTACAACTGTTGACAGCCAGGAACAACTACATACTATGTAAGGAAATGCATGACAAAGATGTAAACTGGATATCAACAACTGGTTGGTTTGAATTATTATTTGTAGCATTAAATTTGAAAAACAAAGACCATAGGCCAGTACTTTTGTAAAAGAACACAATGGACATATGTGTGCCCCGAACTTGACTCCTGACTGCCATGTAACTTCCATAGTTAGAGGCATCAATGGAGGAGGCAGGCACCTCAGGGTGTATCTTGGTGGTGAAGGGGGGCTTTCGGTTTTGGAGGTGGGCCTTTGGGATGTGGCTTGGGAAAGAGGGATTTGGGCTTGGACTTAGGTTGAGGGTAGGGCTGGCTTTTAGGTGGAGGGGTAGACTTTTTGGCAGGGAGAGGGGCATGGGAACTTGCAGGGGGGCAGGGGAGGTCTTGGAGGTTGAAGGGCCGGACACGGAGAGGGACACAGCACATTTAGGGGTATCACTGAGTGGGAGAGGAATAGGGAAAAGGGCAAACTCCAAAAGGAAAGCTTTTTAAGACACACAGGGATGGTCATAGCAAAAGGGTTTGGGTGTGGAGGGAGAGAGAGTGGTCGTCTGAGGTGTTTGTGTGGATGTTTTGGGTGCATGTTGGTGCATGGTATGCTTGTGGGTGGAGGGTGTCTGTTAGACGGGTGAGTGTGGGCTTTTATGTGTCTTGGTAGGAGGAGGATAGAGGTGCTGGGAAATGCCATGGTGGGTGGGTGGGTGAGTGTCTGTTGGGGTGGTGACTGCAGGTATGGTGGATGTACTGCATGTAAGTATGTTTGTGGTTGTGGTGTCTGCGGATGTGGTGACCGGGATGGATGTCTGAGGGTCTGCTGTGGTGCTGTCTGTGGGTAAGATAGGTGTAGCAGCTGGATCTGTGAATGTTGTTGTGGTATCCACAGGTATTTTATGTGTTGTGTCTGTGATGCTAGGGGGGGTGGGGGTGTCAGGGCAGGTGGTGCCTGTTGCTGTGTGTTGCATGTCAGTGGTGTGTCTTTTGGTGTGTCTTGTAGTGCCTGTCAGAGCTGCTCTTGGATGTTGCGGTTGATGCATGCTTGCCTGCCTGTGTGCTTTGTCTAGGTCAGGGGAGCGGGGATTTGGGACTGGGAAAATGAAGGTGGAGGGGGCACGGAAGACAAAGGGTGACTGTATGCTGTCTGTGTGGAGGCCAGAGTGAAAAGATCTCTGCAGGCCAGCCAGTGCACTGTAAATGCTCTCCAGGAACGCATTACTCTTGTGGACTTGAGTTGCCAGTCCCTGGATGGCATTCATGATGGTCGACTGACCCACAGAGACAGACCTCAGGAGGTCAAAGCCTACTCACTGATGGAAGTAGTACTGAAAGGGTCAGTAGAAGAGGTGCCTGTGGCTAAGGAGATGCCCACCCTCCTGGGTGAGTGGTCATGGCCAACTGAGTGGGGAGCTACAGGGGGGTAGTGGTAGTAAGTGGAGGCAGACTGAGATGGTGTTGGGTGGTCCCAGATGGGTCAACCACCACCAGAGAGTGTCCACTGGGAGAGGATTCCGATGATGTAGAACTGGATGCTGTCTCCCCCATGTCACTCCCCTCTCCCTCTGGGCCACTGGGTCCCTCAGTGTCGGTGGTATCGGAATTCCAGGTCCTGTCCCCAGCAGCTTTCCCACTCACCTGTGTCCCAGCTCCATCACCCGACAATGCTGATGCACAGAAAGTGAGAGAAGGGTCAACACATTCTTACCATGCACATACATTACAACATATACAAGAGTAGCAACACATCTATGTCACATAAAGTCCCAGATAGGAAATATTTAGAGCCTACATCATGTCACAATTACATACTTCCAACATTCCCTATGACCACAGTCTCACCCACTACATAAGCCAACCATCTGACCACTACATCACCATCCTATCAATTCAGCAGTAACTCAAAACGACTATGCACAAGATCAATTGGCTACATCTAAAGTGATCACTGTGTATCAACAAATCATTATTAGGAAATCCAGTTTACTAACAACACAATATTGTTCTTCCCCCTACTCCACACTTGCCCAGTCCATCACCAGTAGTCATGTTCCATGAAAGTAAACTCATCTCACTTTAAATACAGCACATCATATTGCTTTGTAATCACATGCCTAAATTGTGAATCTGTCCATATCTTTCACAATGTCAAATACCTCAGATGAAGACAAAACATATGGCATGCCTAAATAATGTGTCTCTCAAAATGGCATAGCATGTCATTGAAACATCTATCTAAATCCTATAAAAAGATGTCAAAAGAGTATCTGGGCCCACTTATCTAACTCTTTGACACATAGACAACATTTCAATGTCCTGCAATAGGGGCCTACTTAGCATACAGGATACAACCACACACAACCATAGAAAGCATACCAACTCTTCCAATACAATGGACACCAAACAATGTACATGAAGGCGACATACCATTCCACTATACATGCTGATTAGAAACCTCTACATGACAACATCTAAACACCTATATCAGTAACAACTGTACAGACATGTGAATCTTATTATCTAACTCCACAGCTAATACTTATATACACAATTACTAATGTAACCATGAATTACACATCCACCTGGAGTTAAGCAAATTGTTTGAAAACATATACCATAAGTCCAACATGTCTATGTCAGATGAAAGCCTTGCTACACTATTAGGTCAGGAAGAAATGTGCGGATCCATTACTAGAACTGTCCAACAGCCTCAGATTAGCTAAGGTTATTCTGGCAAAGATGAGGTTTCAACATAACAGTATGCATGAAGCATTAATTGACACATGATGTAGGCACAAAATAGTTTATGTTACACCTATATAGGTATGTTACTGCTCTATGTAGCATGGACAATATACATGGTCTAAGAGATCAGCAGCCTAGCCACTTACCTGCTCAAGACCAAATACATTAGAATAAAAGGTATATGAACACATGTCAATGTTATGTCTTGAAATGTCACTGTATTATTACCACCATGATTTTCACTATGTCCACCCTGATCAAACTTCACATTTCCCAATGTATGAATCAGACAGAACAATGTGGACACGTCCTCAAACCTCAAAAGGAGTGTATTAAGCTTGCCACACCAAAATCCTGATTGGGGTGACAGCTCACATTAAGTTACCATCTATTTCATGACACAGGATTACTTATCCCTGCTACTCATCTGTCAGACCCAATGTTGCACATAGAGCACGATCTAGTGGAATAGGACTGATCAGCGACCAAAGAGCAATACAATTTACCATTTGGGTAAATGGACTTGGGAACGCTGGGTGGGAAGGATGACACTGCAGGCTACACATTTGCATGGCTGAGTAGAGTTACACATATTACACAATCACATGTGCATCTCCACATGCAGCCATACTATTTGGGTGACATAAGTGATTAACAATTCCCTATACACAATATAATGGCCACATCTGCGTCTCAACATTTGCAATTGTAGTACTATGTCTTCCTAGCATTACAGTGATTGACTTCAAGTCTGCAGGAGAATTAGGTTCCATTGAACCTGAAAATATTTGTACATATTTCAAGTACATATTTCAAGCCATGCTTTATTTTGTTTGCAACAAAAAGAATCCACTACTAGGCGAGGTTGTGGACGTCTTCTGGAGAAAAGAATACCAAGCTAGAGGAGCAGCACATATACATATGTCATTGTGGGTGAAAGATGATCCAAAGTTTGGTGAAGATATTGATGACCCAGTGGTGTCATTCATTAAACAATATGTAACTTGTGACTTTCCAGAAGAGTCTCAAAATAGAACTATTAGACAAGAAGTCTTGTGATTTCAATCCCTTAAATGTGGCAAATATTGTCGTTGGAGATACAAAACAAAGGGGAAATACTTCACTAAGGGCCTAATTAAGAATTTGGTGGATGGGAAAGCCCATCCTCCAAACTCCTGACAGGGTGGCTGCCGCATTTGTGGCAACCACCCCACCAGAGTTATTAAGAGTTTCCTGCTAGGTCGGCAAGGGTAAACCTCAGTTTCCATCCGCCGACAGTGGGAAAAAGGTAAAACCATTGTCTACGGCTCATTTTCGAGCCAGTGGCAATACTGTAGCATGCAGGATGTACCAGAACCCTCATAATGTTCCCTGTCTGCAAAGAAGACAGTAAACATTGCAATGATGCAGGGCAGGAGGGCCCCTTGCACTTCCCATGTCAGATGCACTGCAATTGCCAAATGCATGGGCAGTGCAGGGGTCTCCCTGTGGTCCCCTACACCTGTTTCCTGTCAACCTTTTCATGGTGGTGTTATCACCATGAAAAGGCTGGCGGAGAACAAGGGAGTAATCCACAGGGCAGTGCTGCATGCAGCTCTGTCCTGGCAGATTACGTTCTCCGCCACTGCCAGGCCATCGGGATCATGGATCCTGGCAGTGCTGGCGGAACCCTGGCAGGCTGACTGCCAGGGTTTTGATGTGTCAGTCAGATCGGCGCAACAGCAGAGGACCTGACCGCCACCACTAGTGTTCAATGAGGCCCTAAGTATGGTTTTGGATTCACTAGGCCTGTAACCTGCAAACGAAGAGTGAATAGTTCTGTCTCAAATCAGATAGACTCTTACTTACTCTTACTTGGAAATCACCTAAAAATGCATATAACCTGAATGTTATCACTGATTACAATCCAGTATTCCTCTACATGTGGAATACCAACATGGATATTCAGTTTGTAGCTGACAATTATATTGCGGTAGCTTGATACATCACTTCATATAAAGCAAAGTCAGAAAAGGCAGAGATGAAGGGTATATGGAAAGAGATAACAGCAGTTTCATTTTAAAGATGCTTTCACACAGAGAAATTGGATCCTATGAAGTTTGTGAACTTAAGGCCTCATATAGATTTTGGTGGTTGCACCACCAGGCTGCATCGATGATGGATGAAAAAATTCAAGCCAACTGTGTTCTGCCCACCAAAGTTAGACATTACAGTTCTGCAAGCAGATTTGATGGTGACAGATAGTTGATGGAGGAAGATGGGGGCAGACCCCAATAGCCTTCCTCAATGACAGGAGCTATGAAGTAGAGGTAAGTGATACACACACACTGTCCCTTAGCCATATGCGTACCTCTGTACTACACACTATACACTACACCACATACACACACCAACCCATTGCCATACCAACACAAAACCAACCACACATGGCAAAAACACACATTGAAATACCTCCATCACACAACATTCACACCCCATTGACACTGTACCCACACATAACATAACCATAACAAACAACAAAACTACCCACTCAGCTACACAAATATACTCACACACATGTACAACACTCAGCTCAATGTGTCACATGACAACACAGAGTACACAATAACATTGATCCCACAAGCAAGTGACACACATACAGACACAACCACATGATTCACTCCAGCTCCCTCTATCCCTAACAGAAAATCAACACACACATACACATGTCCAGTGTGAGTGTACCTTCATTGTGGTGCAAGCATTCATTTAGTAAAGAATGAAGACACCACAATGGGAGCTGTGTATATGTATGATATTCATGTTGTGCCAGTGTGTCCCCAGCCGTGTGTGACACCATAGTGTACCCCACATATGCATGCCACAGTGGTTAAAAAAAATTACTGTGACATGTATATGCATGCATCGGCTCCGACCTCCCATGCAATGCCCACCCAACGTACCCTGGCAATGCAGCATCCCTACTTTCGAGTCTGGCGACAGGAGGGTTGTGTTTTCTCCATGGGTCGGTGGCAGCATCAATTGCAGGTGTTGCTCTGTCATATCCAGTCAGAGATGGGGTGGAAGGTGGAGGAAAGGTGAGTTTACACCTTTTCCCCCATTCGCCAATTTGAACATGTAGGTATGACCACTACTTTTTTCTTGCTGGTAAGGCACATCCAAATCTCCACAACAGGAAGGGTGTCTGGGATTCTTTTTCACTTTTCCCTACTACACTGTTGACGCAGGTGGTATTTTTTGCAGAGACTGCGGTTTGAATGTAGGCTTTCATCTATGGGACCACCAACATCGGACTTTTGGGGCAGTGGACAGGTTTTTAGTAGGCCTGGGCATAGAACTCCACTCATCTGGCAGAGCTTGGGGAGTTTGAACACTCAGCGCTCTGCAGAATAGCTCAGAATTCCTGAATTCCACATTCCGGCGTGGTGTGGAGTTTATTTGTGCATGTGAGATTTGGATTTGCCGCTCTCTCGCGAGCACCACAATACTCTATGGCCTCTGGCAAGTGTGCACAAGAGACTTTGTGTTCACTCACACTGTTTCTGCCTGCGATCACAAGACTTTGCGTGTACCCACCCTGCTTCTGGCCGTGATGGCAGCCAAAACAGTCCCATTTGCGAGTGCGTCTGCACCTGGAGTAGATTTTCTACTTGAGATACATCTAAATCTAGCCAAAAAGTGTTTTTCGAGTAGATTGTCTCTCTAATGGACCCTTCAAGTTGTTTTTAGTGTGAGAAGCCTGTATTCATTTTTTTAAACAGAAAGGAAGAGCCCCAGAGAATGCAACTTCCTGATCCTGTTCAACACCCTCCTCTCAGTGTTTTGTCCATCTCCTGGTCACTTTCAATTGGATTTCAACATGGAAGGATCACTCATTTTCTCTCCTGGATATACCTTTGGATTTAAGGACTTTATTTTTGTGAAGTCACACAAGTAAGTTACAAAGCTATTGAATAATGATGTCCTTTGTTTGCTTGGGCATGAACCAGTATTTATGTCTACTTTCATTTGATTTTAAAAATTTATAGTGGTGCGTGGCCTGGAGTTTAATTATGGGCCTAGTTATTATTTATTTTGCATTTCATTGATTTTTCCTCTTCAGTAAAGGAAATTGTTGCACAGCTTAGTGCCTTCTCTACATGTTTGTAACATTTGCAATATTATTTTACAATGTGGCCATCCAGTCAGTAGGTCCAGTATTAGTAGTCATTAGTGCATGAAATAAATGTTTCAGTGGTATATGTTTACAAACCTTCAGATATGTTGGCTATTGTTTCAATTTTTTTGGGGGGGAAAAGTGTATATGTTGTGGGGTAATATTTGAGAATGTGTACTGTTGTAAATTTTTTATAGCTCAGTTAATTTTCATGTTTTGCATTGCTGAATTAATGGTAGAGTTTTCTTCAGAGATACCACCATGTCTCCTTATGGCCAGTGTGCATGTGTGTCTGTGTTTTTGTCATTGTCCACCATTTGTCTTTGTTCTCCATGCCGTGTGGTCAGGGTCTATTTTGTGTACTCTCTGTCCAATGACTTGCATGTGTTCTTTGTTTCCCATTTCTACATTCAACCAGTGTCCTTTTGCCATAGGCATGCATACATCTTTTGTTTGCCATGCCTCGTGGCTCCTTGTTGTTGTTTTACCATGTTGTTGGCAGCCATTTTGTAGATGCACCCAGTTTGCCTTTGCCATAGACTTACATACAAACATCATTAATTATTGATCATTTGTTTATTTTAGGTTTATATTTCAATTTTGTATTTCAAGTTTTTAATTTTTAATTTTTTATTCTATTTCATTTTTTTATTTTAACCCCTTTGCTGCCAGGCCTTTTCTCCCTCTGGTGCCAGGCCTTTCTTTGGCTATTTGGGGCAGTTCGAACTTAGGCCCTCATACCTTTTTGCCCACATAGGCTACCCATGCCAAATTTGCGTCCTTTTGTTTCAACCATCGTAGGGATTCTAGAGGTACCCAGAGTTTGTGGGTTCCCCTGAAGGAGACCAAGAAATTAGCCACAATACAGCAATTCTTTTTTTTTTAAATGGGAAAAAGGACTGCAGAAGAAGGCTTGTGATTTTTTCCCTGAAAATGGCATCAAGGAAGGGTTTGCAGTGCTAAAATCACCATCTTCCCAGCTTTCAGGAACTGGCAGATTTGAATCAGAAAACCACATTTTTCAACACAATTTTGGCATTTTACTGGGACATACCCCATTTTAAAAACTTTTTATGCTTTTAGCCTCCATCCAGTTAGTGACAGAAATGGGTATGAAGCCAATGCTGTATCCCAGAGAGCTAAACATTTCTAAAATGTAGACACAATTCTAAATTCAGCAAGGAAACCTACCAAACCTGTGCATTTTTGAAAACTAGACACCTAGGGGAATCTAAGATGGGGTGACTTGTGGGGCTCTCACCAGGTTCTGTTTCCTTTCAGAATCCTTTGCAAACCTCATCATTTGGCCAAAACAACACTTTTTGGTGACAGAAAGTTCTGGCATCTAATAGGAGGCACAAATTTCCTTCCACCCAGCGTTCCCCGAAGTCTCCCGATAAAAATGGTGCATCACTTGTGTGGGTAGGCCTAGTGACCGTGAAAGGAAATACCCAAAAACATTATCTGGACACCTCAAAATTATCAAATACAAAACTACCTGTTTTTGCGGGGGCACCTGCGTTTTTGGTCCTGGGCTCGGCTGCCATACAGGGAAAGTTACCAAACCCAGACATTTCTAAAAACTAGACACCTGAGGGAGTCCAAGGAGGTGTTACTTGCGTGGATCCCCTCATGTGTTTTCTTTTAGCTAAAAAATCACATTTTCTCCACATTTCTTATTTTAGTTTTCAATTTAAACTTTTTATTTTAATTCTTTTTTATTCTAATTTTTACTTTTATCTTTTCATTTTTTAATTTCTTGTTTTTTTTACTTTAATTTTAGTTTGTCAATTGTTTTTGATTTTTTATGTTTTTAATTATTTGATTCATTTTATTTAATTATGCATTTTGCCTTGATCCATTCAGCCATCCACCCACATCCATCCATCCATCCACACAGCCGCGCTACAGCATTCCGTTTCTTTAGGTGTATGTACCCTGGCTGTGGTGCACTGCAGAGAAATCAGCAGCATAATTCATTTTATTTAATTATTATTCCATTTCCCCTGGACCACCTTGCGGCCATAGATGTTTTAAGGATTATTCCATTTACCTATGTACCTCCCTCTGACTACCACAGGAGTCTCCTTTAAAACAGATGAAGATACTGCAGAGCTATAGCTATATGTTATGGTGCCTGGTTTGAAATTAAATTTTGTGGTGTGGTAGTCTGGTTTGACTTTACAATGTTTGAGTCAATTTTGTATTTATTACATAAGTAACCAACCATACTAATATCACATTTGTCTATACTATTTCAACCTGCAACAACACCATGTTTCACTAACAACATTATTTTCTTGCTTGATTGCTTTTAGGTTCGCAAGAGAAGAGATGTTGCATCGCCATAGTACTGCCAAAGAGAAGGCCTGGACAGTTAGTTCTCAAATCTTTTCCGCTTGTGCAGCTTAGTGCCAATGCCAACTGAGAGCTTTAAGATGGCCCGAAAGAAAGTTGCTCCCAAGAGCAAACATTGGCAGTGGCTCAGTAAGAAAGTACTTCTCCCCAGTTTGGGACTTGTTTACGATTATCAAACAGCCTGGTTCACATTATGGTACTGGAGGCCAGACAATCCATCGGAAAAAACATCAAGCAATCTGGTAGAGGAGCATCTTAAAGCATTGCTGAACATGGGTAGGTGGTGAAGATGAGGAGAGCCAGGAAAAATCAGCTACAACTGCTCAAATCATGGTGGGAGGTGAGGAAGAAGAGGGTGACATCTTTAGGCAAAGCGGCCCTGTCCCCAGCAGTGCATCAGAATCAGCTGCCTCAGCAATCTCACAATGACACAGGAACACTCAGAGTCAGATGGAGACACCACGGCATATGGTGACTGTACCACAATGAACATTGAATTTACCACCACCTACATCTCAAAAGTCACCTGCGTCAGTGGCCCAAGAAAGGAAGAAAATCAAGGCTGTTATTACAAGCATGTTTAAGCAGGAGGAACACTATGACTGCAACCACACAATGGCATGTTTGTACAATGGAAAGCTGGCAAAAATGTTAGTGCTGGATCTCCTCCCTTTGTCTTCTGTGGAAGAAGTGGAATTCTCAGAGTTTGTGGCAGCCATTTGCCCAACATGGAAGGTTCCAAGTCAAACCTATTTTGCCAGAGTTGCTGATCTAGCCCTGCATCAGGGTGTGCTGCAATTGTTTGGACAAGCTTTAAAGCAAAGGGCTGTCTACACTATTCACCTGACATACATGAGGACTAGTTGTCAGGCTACTGATTACATGTGCATCACTGCACACTGGATCAATTTTGAGGGGCTAAAATAACAGCTATCTACATGTTTTGGTACTAAATAATTTTTTTAGAACACTCAGCGGCATGCAACAGTAGCCATGTTAGGCATGGAGAAATCACATACAGTTGCAAACATCTTGGATAAATTAAATAGCATGATGTCTAAATGTCTGTGACCCAGAGGTCTCCGAATTGGATTTGTTTCCACAGACAATAGCAGTAACATTTTCAAGACCATGGCAGACAGTGGCTATTTCAGGGTCCTGTGTTTTCGCCCACTGTATCAACCCGGTTGTGCAAGACTTTCTAAAAAAAAGAAGGCATAGTCAGGAACATACTGACAACCTGCAGATGAATCTGCACTCATTTCAGCCATTCTTTTAATGTCCGGAAGCAGTTGTGGCTTATTCACCATGCGTACCAGTTAAAACCCTGATACGGGATGTGCCAGCACTTTGGAACTCCACCTATAATATGTTGCAATGTCTGTTTGAGCAGTAAAGACAGATCACTGGCTATGTCAATTTAAGAGGAGGGGATCAAATTGGGAAAGCTAGGGCCATGTATGCAGACAAATGGGATCTAGTCAACTGCCTGACACAGATGCTGCTCTCTTTTGAGGTTTTCATGTGCGAAGTTAGCAAGGAGGGCAGTACAATAGGCCAAGCTATCCCGTTGTTGCATCTGCTACAGAAGCAGCTAAAGGAGGTGCCTAAAAGGTTCGAACTCGGAGGTGTGAACAAAAACTCAGAAGTGCATGCCTTGGTTGAGAGCCAAAGCTATTGCTACATTTATAATGCAAGGCTGCAAACTGACATTATCAACTCCAAAGAGTACATCTGTGACACCCTACTTGATCTATGCTTCAAAAAAGTCTTACCTCTTTCATTTCTCTTTCTGAAAGGTGCTTTCCAAAATACAAGAGATCGATTGTTGAGCATGTCAGAGAACTGGAAGATGAACAGCTGAAGCTTAGAGTCACACTCTGCAGTTCTGGGGTGCTGCCTTCAACTTCCAAAGAGAACAGTCTTGACTCACACCAACCAACACCAGCAAAAAGAACACAGGCAACAGCAGCATCAGACGAGTCAGACCCAACCTCTGCATTGTCTTTCTTTGAAGTGGCATGTCTTAAGTCCAGTGCAGAGGCAAAGGCCAAAGACTTCGAGCATGTGGCTGCACCAATAACACATCAGAGGATGCTCCTGGAGTATCTAGATAACCCAAAAGAGGTGTATGTGGATCAATACCCATTGGTGTATTGGTATGGGATGATGCACCAATGGCCACAGCTCAGCAGGCTGACAATAAAGTACCTTGTTTGTCCTGTAGACTGCGCGTCTGCTGATACTGTGCTCAGTGCAGCTGGTACAGTTGTTGCGGTGAGAAGTATCAGTCTCTCACCTGAAAACTTGGAGAGAATAACCATGATCCAAATGAACCAGCATTTTAAACCACCTGATGTTCCCAAAATACCACAGGAGGAGGAAGAGGATGAATGATCACAAGCAAATGTGTCTGCTGACCAACTTCTGGGTGACCCACCTGAGTCTGAGGACAAACTCTACTTGCTGGACTGAGTATGCCACTATCACCATGGAACTTTTCATGTTAAACTTCTTTCTTTCTTTCTTTCTTTATTTGCAAAAAGGTAGTGGGACATTGTTTGCATCAGATGTGTGCTGCCCAACCATATATATTAATCACATATATGACCAGATTGGAGTTGGACCTTTGTGCAGTAAAGAAGCCCACACATTTCCTTCAGGATATTTGAGACAATGTCTGCCTCCATCACATGCCGTTGCCTATCCTATATTTTTCATCAACTAGCAGAGCTGCCCCAGAAGATCATTGATTAAAAGACTGCCAGTGCCAATGCCAAATTCCAATGTATTGCTACCATCAAAAAGGCAATAATATTTTGTATCTAACTCTGTTCTAGGACTGGAAGAGGTAACTACTGACTATTGCATGAATGAGTAGTGATATATTCAGTGAGTGATGATTGATGATGTATGTGGTTGCTGACAGTGAGTTCAACAAATGTGTAAACTTCCTTTTGATGATTTGCAATGTTTGAGGGCTGATGGGTGATCATGTTTTCCTGAAAGTGATTGGCTTTTCAAACTTAGTGAAATTTACCTGCAGGGTCCACTCCTTATTTCTTGTTCCTACTGTGAAATTGCACTTTACCTTGTCTCCACTTTGGGCCTGCTAGGCCCTGTGATATTCAATGATAACAAAGCCTGTTTGTTGAACAGCTCATGACCTAGATGAACTTTGTTTACTGTTGTTTTCTGTTTGCTCGGAACACATTTGAATGCAAGGCTTTCTATCAAGACAACCCTCATGAAATATCATTGCACACTAGCTGAAGCAATATGTATGAAGAAATCCTGAGTATGTGTCATCTCTGTTAGATGGAAAGTTCCACCTTGCAATGTGAGGCATGTAGGCCATATTCTGTAACTTTCTTGCTGTTCTGTACCTTACTTTATTTTCTGCAATATAAAGGATTAACAGCAATACCTTATGCAATGTTTGAGAAATGATCACATGCTAATTTGGAGAATTAATGAGATCCACGAACACGCCTTGTGGTTTGAGGAAATAAAAGATCATGTATGGCTTCCTTAATTTGGACTGCTTGCACTTGGCCTCTCAAGCCAACAGTCTCTGTGCACGTAAATAAATTGACTTTCTTTATACTCTAAGGACTAGCTGGCATTTGGTCTTTGTTCCTGATCTGAAGGAAGCTTCAGCACTACAAGACAAGACCAGTCACTTTAGTTACCAAACACAAATCTACCAATTCTGTTTCACTACTTGTTTTTCAACAGCGGTGCACCACACAGGTCTACCTCACTCGGTTTGGGACTGGGATGGAGTGCTCAGTCAGGAGGAGGAGGATGAAAGGACTCAGGGCAGGACGACCTCAACAGCTAGAAGGAGAAAGTTATAGACTAAAAGAAAAACCATGATGATGGTGAAGACTCTGAGGCCTATATACGTTGAATTAGGAACTGCTGCTGAGTGTGTGTTTGCTGCATTGCTGACTGAAACATAAAACTCCTCTTTATGTTCTTGCTCTTTCTCTGAGTCTTCTTAATTCGCTCCTGATTAACGATGAAGCATAGTTTGCTTCCTTTTTTCCATTACATAGTTACAGTTTTTCAATATGCAGGACTTCTTCTAGTCGTCCCCTGTATGATCAGAACTTGGTGAAATCTCAACACTATAGCTTATCCAATGGACAGGTTCAGCCAGGCATCCATGTGTGATGGACATTCCGAGAAGAATGGAGATGTACCGCCCAATTTGGAACTACAGTATCATTTTCCTTTTTTTAACAATAATAATTTTTAGAACTTGGTGGGTTAACTTCAGTCCTCCATAATTTGTATTTTTCAAACCTACGAGACAGAACATTTAGAGATATACTATCTTGAGTCTCTCTGGGGCTGAAGGACTGTTTGAAATGCATTTAACTGAACTGTGCCATATGTATCCTTTCATCGTTTCCTTCCAGAGTAGATTGAAGATGGTGTGCTGCCTGATGGATATTGTTTTTGTATCCCCAAATCCCGTTTCCCATCCATTCATTGCACCCCGAACCCTCTTCTCCTGGGCTGTGTGATTTATTGAGGTGGGACTTAATTTTACACCGTAAATGAATAACACACTTGCTGGGGTGGGTGTGGTGAAAGCAACACCAGCTCACTACATGATCTTCTATTACCTGAGTCCCATCAACATCACCATTCAGGCCTACTGTTCTGTGTTACATAAAGGTTTAACCTTGTCCAACCTCTGCTGACTTTGAGCCCACTTCTCCTGACTCTCAGATTTCATTTCGTAAGTTTAGTTTTCATTAAATACTAGCTCCACATTGCTCAGAAGAAGTTGATTTTGCTAGTTTTTTATTATCATATCAGGTCTTCTCTGTTGTGTGTCAAATACTGTCATTGTGATAGCCTGTTCTCAGTCTTTCTAAATATCATATGTAACCCACTAACTCTCAGTTTTCTTTCAATATAGTTGACAGTGGTGGTTAACTCTTTTATTAATCCTGCTGTTAGAGTTAGCACAGGTGGGAGTGCCACCTCGTGTCTTCTCTATTAGCTCACTAGTCTGATGCTACTGATACCTCCTTAAGTTAAGATAAGATGCCACCTTGGGAAAAACCTCCAGGAAAAAAAATGAGGTACCAGCCTCACTTCAACTATTCAGGTAAGAGATGAACTATGTAATGAAGTGAACTTGTTTAGTTAGTAATTAACTTCTAATGAAGGAGCTGTTGTTTACATGTACCTAGGTTTTTGTAGACAAAATAGACAATTCAGTCATTCCCCCAGTGGTAAATATAGTTACAGAGGGCAGTAGAGCAAGGGTATATTTAACAGATTAACAAATAGGCTACTCTAACTGACAGCAGTGCAAACTAAAACTAAAATAAAGATTTGAGGCATAAATGAAATAAAATACAGTATCTCCTTTTATTTTTTACAAATAGAAAACCCACCCTTCTCACCCACAATAGGCCCACTCTTCTACCCAAACAAATGGCCCTGTCCTTAAAAGTCCAAAAAAAGCCCCCAACAAAAGAAACTAAAGTACACAACAAAAGTACAAAGTGCAAATCCCACTCTCAACTCCCTATCCCACCCTCTCCACCCACAACAAGTGTCCCTCCCACCAAAAATAAAATGTAAAAAAGAGTCAGAAGAAGGCTTTCTCCACATGGGTCCATAGATCATCCAGGGTTGCCTCAATGTGTGCCACCCAGCCATCCAGCAGCGCAAAGTGTTGCAGAACGCAGTGCTGGAAGATGCAGTCCGAGTATGAGGTGGCCAGCAGTAGTGGATTTGGGACAGGCTGATGCCAGCTGGCGGCTGCAATGACTGTGCTACTAGGAGTCTGGAGGTGCACGCAGCTGGTTGGAGGAGCTAAGACCATCTTGCATGTTGGCTGATGCCTGGGCCTTGTTGTCCTCCTCCTGAAGGGCCACCAGCTGCCGATATTCATTGCAGATGCCCTCCCCCTCTGTCATCGCAGCTGGGCTGCTATCTCCTGGCGAGTTGATTGTCCACCAGGAGTAGCAATATCAGGAAAGAAAAAGGAAAATGACAAATTATAAACAGAGCTCTGTATATACAATTTATTAAAAGTAGAGTGACATAGTAACAGTAAATTGCTGGTCACCTAGAGCAATTGAAGCTTGATGTGGCTGATTACTCAGAGTCACAGGGTCATTTTTTTACCAACACATGCCTCACTGTAGTTGACAAATGTCAAAAGGGTAAAATGTTAACTTGCATGAATCCATGATGGACATGAATGTGGTGCATGCCAAACGGGATTTTTCTATTTTTTTGGGTGGCTGGGATGGAACTTTGGAAAGAATAAAGGACTGAAGTACTAGTGGGTGACAGCGTGGGCACTGGGAGGGAAGAGAAACGCATCTTTTAAGTTTGCAATGCATTGACAAGTAACTTTGTAAATGCCGCATTAACTGGAGCAGATACACATTGCACAGACAACACTAATTTACTACTGAACTGAAGCTCGCTTCAGTTATTTCATAGTAGCATGGGTGACTAATTGGAAGGGAAGTATGATGATGAGTGGGAGGATACATATCTGCCTTGCTTCAACTACAGTGAGCTAAGAAAGAAGACAGAAAATTGAAATACCCTAACTTTGAACCAAAGCTTGAATAACCATGCAAACCAAGCAATGTAGGTGAACAGACCCACCCCTTTCCAGAGGAGCACCCTTATTTCTTATTTTAAGCAATAATACATTCATCTTAGGTTGACCACTTGGCACTGAGGCATATTCTGGACAGTGATTGTAAAAATTGAGGACAAAGTGTCAAACTTCAGGACAAAAAGTCAGCATACATACTGTGTCCTCCTTTGATGGTGGTGTTTGGAGGGCGTAGTGAGCAACAAGATTGGCTATCAAAAACCATCATTAAAATAACAGACTACGGACAGACAATGGTCATTAGGCTCAATTTACAGACAGTGTGTGAAGAGTGGACATGTGGCCACCCTACCTGAGGAAGGCATTCAAGAGCAACACTGGCAGCCAAAAGGTAACTCTAAAGCTGGACCTGATATTTGTAGTATGATGCAATCTACGGCAGTCGTTCATTTCCCCTTTGATAATTTGATTTTTTTATGAAGTAGTTACTGGCTGGTAAATGACAATAGGGTCTTAGCTAAAGTCTACTTTCCTATTTGATGCAGCTGAAATGTTGTAGAGCTGGACACAAGAGCATTTTACAAGGAAGTGGCCTATTCTGGTTTGTCACTTTAGATACTACTATGTGATAGCATTACACTTTTACCTTACCACTGTCAGATGCTCACTTGGATTGTATCACAAGAAACCTAAAGAGCATGTTTGTGTACCATAATGAAGGCCTTCAAGGCTTTGAAACTACCCCAGATGTTGTGCACAAACCTTCCTGTAGGTGTCAGCAGCTTCTCTAAATCAAAGTCCAAGCCAGAAGCCCTCAACCTCGGTCTGATACAGCAAGCTGCAGATCATGTAATACCATTGTTCACAGAAAGGTTATTAATATAGTCACAATATATTGCTGAACAATATATTAGTATATTGTTCAGCATGTGGACAGTATTCATACAGAGTTTGTTCACATCTGTCCGGTCATCCATCTATCCATGCATCCACCCAGATCCATCAATCCAGCCAGATCTTCTTATCCATCAAAGCAGCCTTCTGTATATCCATCCATTTACCCACTAAGATCCATTTATTAACCTCTCTCAGTCCATCTAGCTATCCACCCACAAAAAGCCATCCATTTACACAGAGTCATCCATTCAAATGCCCATTGAACCATCCATCCATTAATCCATCCGAGCACGCATCACTCATCTTTCTATCCATTTATGCATCCAGCAAGATTCATTCATCCACTTAAAAAGATCCTCCCATCCACCCTGATCTACCCATCATCCATCTATGCATTCTCAAAATGCCTCAGTGTAACTATTGGTCCATCCATCCATCCATCCAAACACCCATTGTCCATATATTCATTGATCTATCTATCCATGTACCCAGCAAAATCCATACATCTACCCACCAAAAGATCCATCCACTCACCCAGATCTATCTACCCATACAGGCACCCACTCATCCATCCTTCTGTTTATCCATCTACACATACAACAAGATCCACCCATCTGTCCATCCAGCTATCCACCCACAAACATCAATCCATTTACACCGATCCATCCATCCAAGCATCCATCCATCTGTCCATTTATCAGTCGATCCAAGTACCCATTGTCCATCAATCTACCCATCCATGCACCCTGCAAGATCTATCCATTGAGCCCAGATCCATCCACCCTCTTTTGTCCATCATCCAAGCACCCACCCACCCATCCATTCTTTCATCTATCCATCTTTGCAACCACCCATTGATCCATTCACCCACAACCATTCTTCTGTTATCCCCATATTTGTTCATCCATCCACCCAATCACCTGTCCCATCCATCCATTTATTCATTAAACCATCCATCCATTCACTTGTCTAAGCATCCATGGAGGCCACCGTGTCCATTCATTCATCTGTCTACCCACCTGTTCATCAAGATCCATCCACTGAGAAATTCATCTTCCTGACCAATGCAACCATATATTCAGCCATCCTCCCATTTACACATTCTCCATTCATGTCCAAACTCTTCATCTATTCATCAATTAATCCAACTGCTCATCTATCTGTCACTCTGTACACCCATCCAATCATCAATCCAACAGCTATCCACCTCAAACAATAATAATTGAAACCTCAAGGTGCTCAGGTTAGAAGAAACAATTTGTTTAAGTAAAGATCATAAATTGCAAAACCATCATAAAAGCCAGAAAAATGCATTACAAACAAGCTAGAGCTTTTCAAATTCCTTAGAATGTCACTCTGTTCTGTTGAAATGTATCTCTGTTCCATTCAATGCTCATTCACCTTTGACACTGTACTGATAGTCAGCTCTGATACCTGCATCATATACCTGTCAGATGCATAATGACCCAGAAAGCTGTAAAAAGCAACAGTATCGAAATTACGGACAAATGCTGCCCGTAGTCAGATCACGGAAAGGTGGTCATCCTAATTTATCTTTTCAGTCATCTATTCTATTCACCCTTTGATACCCACCATTTAAGCTTTACATTCTCTCATTCAGTCTTTCACCATTCCAGTCCAGCCATCCATATATCCACCTATCCATCCATGAACTTAACTATCCAATATCCACCCTTTCAAACACCCTGCTTTCACCTATCCATCCATTTACCCATGCATCGTTTGTTACCATTGTTCATTATCATCCACCTATTCGGGACCCTAACATCCTATTAACCATCCACCCTTCATCCACTGAGGCATCCTTTTACCCCTTTCACTCATTTTATCCATCCTTTTACCACCCATGCATCTCCCTATGCATCCTTTTCGTTTGAACCAATCTTCTTTCACTCCAATACCATTTCACCCATTCTTTCTTTTAGTTGTCCGTCCTTCATTCGCTTTTCCATCAAGCTATCATTTTCAGCATCCATTCATTATGAGCTTTTGTCTGCTGATTTACAGAGAAAAAAGGCCATTAAAAACTCACCCCCGCAGCTGCTAATCCAGGGGCATCAGAAGCAACTCCCTTGCAGTGAGTATGCTAGTCATTATCAATGAGCAAAAGCAATATAACCTACCAACGTCTGTCCCTGCTGCCGCTGGTTCTCCCCCTCCGACCAATGCTGTATCCGGTGCACTAGTGCTACCGCTGGCCCCTGCACTGGTGGTTGGTGCAGGTGGAAAAAAGGTTACACATTTTAGATTCCAACAAAATACAACCACAATAGATCACTGCAGTTCTATCTTCATCCATCATTCACTTTAGGAATTATTTTTATGGTTTTAGAAAAGCCAGGTAGACAAATCAACTACAAACGTTTTGTAATGGAGGGGCAGAGCGAAGTGACCGAAGAGCAATAAAGGGGTGTAATACTATGTTCAATCTAAGAGAACTTGTGATGACGTCTTGGTTGAAAAATGCAATTGGCATGAGCAAGGCAAAGAAAACCTTCACAAACATATGTAGAAAGGATGACTTGGGCATGTAGACTTGTCGGTAGAGTACCTGTCCTACAAATCTGTCCTCTTAGTATTAAAGTAGCAGTCCACAAGATATATAAGGGGAGAAAGGAAACCTAAGCCTGTAAGCAAAGTAGAAGAAAGCTAGTACAAACATGAGGAAGTTGGGTACAGAAACATGAAAAATAGATAAATGCACTGATAACAAGAATTTAACAAAGCTTAGATAGAACAAAAATAAGTACAAAAAAAGGTAGACAGGCGCAGTGAAAATAAAAGATAAATTACTTGAAATGAGGACGGGTGAAAATTAGGATAATAATAATACTACTAATATTACTACTACTACTAATAATAATAATACAAAATAACAATAATAATAATAATAATAATAATAATAATAATAATAATAATAATACAGAAAGAGTTATTGGGGCCAGCAGAACCACCAGCATCTGCACTGGTGCTGACACTGGTACCCTCTTCCCCTCCTGGACCCTCCTCAGATTTTGCCCTCTTCTTCCCCTTGGGTGCTGAGTTAAGAAATCAAGAAGATAAAACAAGTTTAGTGATACAGTTAATCCCCTAAAAAATATTTTGATAAGCAGTGTCAAACACAGTACCATTGTACTTTTCTAAATCAGATTGCCTAGTATTGATCAACTCAGCTTGAGTTGACCTATTACTTTTACTTTCCTATTTCCTAAACCTAAGCCTTACTCTAAATGTCCTAAACTGCAGGCCATATTTACAAACTTTTGATGCAGGGCAGAGCTGCCCTGTGTCAAAAGAAAAGGGCAGGAATGTACCGTACTTTCAAGATATGGCACAATCCTGTCCCTGTCTCCTGCATTGGTGCACAATGGGCTACCAGTCACCAATGCAGGCACCCCTGCATCATGGTGCAAGGGTGCCTGCATTGAGGGGATGATTGCTTTTGTGCAGGAAGGGACACTTTCCTGCAAAAAACAATCCAAAGAGGAGTTTTACTTTTTCTATGTCTGCTGCAGAATGCAGCACACATTCAAAAAGAAAAAAATGAGGAGAAATAATTATATTTCTCCTTGATGCATCTCCCTTAAGCCTCCCCTGGGGAGGTACAGGCTCTTTGTCACATCCCCAGATTTACAAAACCTTGTGAATCTTAGAATGTGTCAAATGCCATGAGTGTTACATGGGCACATGACCTGTAACACACATGGCATGCCTCCCTGTCACAGGGTGAGTCAACGCAGCAACGCAGCAAATTGTGCTTTGTTGACTCAGTCCATCTTAAAAATGCTATAAATATCTGAAGTATTTTTGTAAATTGGTCTCAAGTTATTCCGTTGAGTGTGTGTTACAGTATTGCTACTGTGAAAACAAAAAATGCTTTTCACTTCTCCAAGACTGGCCTAACTACTTGACCAAGCTACCTCAAAAATGTGAGCATTAGATGATCTAGTTTTTACCTCTGGAAACCATTGTAAGGTTGCCTGGACCCTTTGCACAGTGTGCCTGGTTTTGCGCACTGCATAGAGTGCCAGCCTCCTACACCCACGTCAACTGTTTTTAGCACCGGTTGGGTTTAGAACATTTGCAACAACTCTCAACCGTGAAATTGGGTTTAATCTGTTTCAAATTTTCTGAAAGGGACAATAAAAATTAGCAAACACTATGAGGAGATAATGCTTGAATAACATCTGTCCTAACTGATTAACTTCTATTATTGGGTGCCTAGTATGAAGTGTGAACTCTAAAGCTTCCAATATTCCACTAGTAACTTTATATTTTGGTTTTATGAGATTTTATGATATGTGATTTTGGCCACTGAAGATGATGTTTACTTCCCGATGTACTCATCTTAACTAGTATGAGATGTGAATTCCAAACCTCCCAATATTGCATTAGTCTCTTTACAATTAGTTTTTTGTAAGATTTTACATGGCAAGCGATTTTAACCATAGAGGGTGATGTTTATATTGCTAAGTGTTAATCTTAAACTGTATCTTTTATGGTATCAGCCAAACAAAGATTTCTTTTGAAGTTAAATTGAATTGACTCTTAATAGTAAAGACAAAATGGAACATCAAGGTTTAAACTTATCACTATGTCAATTTGTGATAAAGAAACTGAAATCTTTAGAGAAAATAGTTTCACATACTGCTGGTTTCAAAAAGACTCTAAACTTCGGTAAAATATTCAGAACAATTTTGGGAAAAAATCTGAATGTTGAGGAGGGAATTAGTGAATGGTGCAATGGGGATTATGATAGACTTCATTACATATTCGAACAGAACAGAGTATGAATATATTCTGATTACATTTGATCAAATTGAGGGGAAAAAAAAGCATGTACACTGCCGGATTTCTCCTGGTAAAAGATCTGTATGTGAAAAGACAACAGTATCCTGTTAGGCCTGACTGTTGCCATTCACAAATCTCAAGGGTTATGTTTGGATGCAGCTATGATGACTATAGTTCAAACAGTCTTTAAAGAATGACTGTCTTATGTTGCTTTATCATGGGTGAAGACATTGTCAGGGTTGCATAATTTTTACTTTGATGAGAGCATAGTAAATGCTGACTCATTAAGTATGATAGAGTACAATCACTTGCAAGGGATCTATGTTCCTCATCTGAGCTTATTTCCCATTGTTGACAAGCATCCAAGTTATAGAAAGTGAAAAAGTTCTGAGATGGTAGATTTTTCAAATTTTTCAAAATAAAGTGAAGAAACTAGTAAAGTCAGCAGTGAAATGAGCTTTCAATTTTCTAACACTTCTGAAGTTTAATACCACTTTAATACAGTAGAGAAGGTTATATTCCACCTACAACTGATGGTAAACATTGTTCAGCACAAAGAGAAACCTTTATGTCAAGCTTTGACAACTTGTTTCAATTTAGTACATACTGAAACACACATGTGTAATTCGGCTGCATTCATGCGTGATATGGTTAACCACTGTAATGGTAGTATGCAGTTCACTTTGAACGTGCAACAAGTTGCACAGAAATCTTTAATGGTAGTGCTAAATGTGTTAGAAAAAAGTGCAATTAATGATTTCTTTACAACAAACTATTCATTGGAAACATGGATGTATAAATTGTCACTTTATGAGAGCATAGTTCGATAGGCGAACCAGATTTCTCTGTCAAAATAAAAGATAGGTAGGCCTCCACCTCTTCTGCAGCTGGTAGCCAAGACAATTGCTCCCTATCTTGCCTCCTCTATTAACAAAGTTATCTTCTCTAGAATATACCCACAGCCAATGGAGGTCCACACCACGACAATTCGTGGTCAGGTAAGTAACAGACAACTGCACATTGGATGAATTTGGAAACAACAGAGCTGACACACATTGCCACAGTGGACACACCTGCAAAGGACACTACAAAACATCCCCTTTCACAGACCACAATCCTTTGCATTTACACAGCAACACACAAAAGCCAGAGCACCTTTTTTTCCACAGAGTGCATATATTAGGCACCCCTTTTTTTACCATCCCATAGAACACCCTGTACACAGTCATGTCCAGTCACACCCTCTTGCACTTACCCTTTTTAGTAAGTCACTGTCACCCATTTTTTCCCCACCATGCCACGTTCTAAAAATCCATGTTGTTCAGAAGATGAGTTGAGAGTCATGATGGATGAAATCATAAGAGTAGAGCCACAATTGTTTGGAGCACAAGTCAAGCATGCTAGTATACTCCTCTCAGCAGGAAGATGGAAATGTGGGACAGGATCTATGACAGAGTGAATGCTGAAGGTGACACCCTGTGTACAAAGGAGGACATCAGGAAGAGGTGAAACAAACTCAGGGGCAAAGTCCATTCCCTGGCCCTCCCAGTGCCCCATTACATCTTTCCTTGGGAGAAGGTCTTGGCCATCTTGCATCGTGAGGCTTGACGGGAATACCTGGCAGACTGAAGTCTGGTAAGTCACAACACAAGAAAAGGCACCAATATGCTATGTCATGCATGCCCACAGCTCATCTTTACCCACTGTCTTATTCATGTACCCCACCAACATTCAATACCCAGCGGTGGGTGTTGACACTGTCAATCTCTATTGTTGGACACCTCACAGCTACTAAGGCCCATCACATGCCATTGGTCCAAATGGGGCCTATAAGTCTTGCAATATACAATAATACCCTCAGAACTCATTGTATGTCTCAACAGGTGAATATATACCCAAACCTAAATGGAGTCTTCATACAGATATGTAATACACAACATTTGTGTACTGTTTTTAGTAGAGAGAAATAACCTGACTGCAACTACCAGGAGGCACTGTTTCTATAACTCAAAACACCAGCACAGTGTTCTCTTGTCCAAAGACCCCAGTTTGTCAACTTCCAAATGAAGTTTACCCACCTGGGGGGATAACATTTGCTAAGTATTGGGAGTAGAGAGAGTGATCTGACTACAACTCCCAGGAAAACTTGTTTCTCTAACTCCAAACACCAGCCCAGTGATCACTTGTGCAAATACACCAGTGCCTTAACTCTCAATTGAAGTGTAGTCACCTGGGAGGATGCCATGTGTATAGTATGTGTAGTAGAGAGAGTAACATGACTGCAACTCCCAGGAGGCACTATTTCTGTTACTCCAAATACCAGCACAGTAGTCACTTGTATAACGATCTTTCCTATCCACTCTCAAATGAAGTGTACTCACCTAGGAAAATACCATGTTTATAGTGTGTAGTACAGGGAGTGACATGACAGCTAAGGCCAGGAGCTCTATTTCTGTAATTCTGAACACCAGACAACATTGGCAACTCCCAATTGAAGTTTATTCACCTGGGAGGATAATATTCGTCAAGTGTGTGAAGTAGAGGGAGTGACCTGACTGCAGTTCTCAGGAGGCCCAATTACGATTACTCCAACTACCAGCATACTGGCCACTTGTTCAAAGACCCTTGCTTGTCAATTCTCAAATGAAGGATAATCACGTTGGAATGTTCATGCCCAAAACAGAGGCATATCTGTCAACATAGCTCCATCTTGACTTGCTAACCCAAGAAAATTATTTGAGGACAGGAATGACACTTTACCCAGTGTGCATAACAAGTATTCCAAGGACCTAAACATGCCTCACCACATTGGTATTGGCAACAGACACATTCACATTGCACTGTGCACATGATGACTCGAGTCACATATACAAAGCCCTGGGTTTGCCTGCATCACCCTAAACTAGGCCTCAAATGGGCAGAGCCATATCTTGCCTAGCCACTGTTTTTTTTTTTTTTTTTAAAGTTTTATTATAGTTTTAAACATAGCAATACTACTGATATAGTGATTACTTTACTTAAACATCTACTCCCCCCTCCCTCCTCTCATGCTTCTACTTTTGTATAATATAGTTCACAGTTGGCAAGTCTCAATAGGGTCGGCTGCTAAGTTCTTCTCTCGCAAAGCATTAGGATTCAGGTGCAGTGTTTGAGTCTGTGTCAGAATCCGAGGTAGTTATGCTTGCTTCTATGGTGGATGCATTTGGTGATTTCAGTTTTTCCAGAATTGAGTCCCATTGAGAGGCGTCGTCTCTGGGTCTGTGCTCTTGTAGTGCCTCGCGTAGCAATACCGTTCCATCAGTGTCTGCCCATTTCTCTAATGTGTTTTGCCAACTGGTTATTTGTGGGCCTGTTGGGGATTTCCAGTTTGTGGGGATTTCTCGTCTAGCCAGGATCAGGGCTAGGTCTATGAACTTATTGGTTATTTTAAGGGCTGTCGGGCGTGGGAAGTCCCCTAGTACAGCTACAGTTGGAGATTTATTCAGTGATCTATCAGTACAAGCTGAAATTTATGCGAAAGTCCCTTCCCAGAATGCCTTAAGTTGGGGGCAGCTCCAGAGCATATATATGAAGCCTGCTGTGGGTTCCGCACATCTAGGGCAGCCTGCTTTGTTTGTGCCGTAGATTTTGGTGATCATTTGTGGGGTCAGATAGGCCCTGTGGAAGATGTATAGATTTATTAATTTGAACCTGGCATTTCTGGATACCGAGTAGACATGTGAAGTGATCTGGTCCCATTGCGCTTCTTCCCATTTGATGTCTAATTCCGATTGCCATTTGGATTTAAGTTTTTCTAAAGGCAAGCGTGTGCTAGCTTGTAGTGCTTTGTATATTCCTGCTACCACTCCTTTCTGTTCTCCTATTGAGCAAATAACATTGCAGCTATTATGAGTGGGGGGTTCAAGGGTCCCAGTTCTCCATGCTTTTTGGGCGACTTTCATGATGGCATTGTGGGTTATGAATAAACCGGGGGGTCGTATTGGGTTTGTAGCTCAGTGTAGGTGTGAAGTTCCCTCCGCCATACAGGTCTCCCAGTTTAGTAATGTTATGTGATATCAGTTTATTGAGACCTGGGATAGTTTGCTTCCCTGAGATATGAGTCAGGCAGGACAGTGGGACTTCTGGTGCATATGGAGCTTTAGTGCGAGGGGGTTTTAAGTATTGGGACCAACAGTGTCTAGCCGACTCCCATTCTATCGGAAGAAGTTGTTTGGATTTCCGGGGGTTCAGTATTATGCCCATTATCCTGTCTATGGAGCAGAGTAAGGGAAGGCATAGTTCAGCGATAGTTGGAGGGTTGCATAATAATTTTACGATCCATTGTAGTTGTCCTGCCCAGTAATATATTTCCATGTCAGGGGCGGCTAGGCCTCCCTCAGCTGTAGGTCTCTGAAGAGACCTTATTGCTATTCTGTGTCTACTCGGACCCCAAATGAAATTTGTTGACATGGACTCTATTTCTTTGAACGTTGCTTTCGGGATTATGGGTGGGGTGGTTGAAAAATAGTACAACAATCTGGGTAGCACTATCATTTTAAGAAGAGCAATTCTGCCTGTGACTGTTAGAGGCAGTGTTTCCCAGAAGGGCATACTGCCTCTAATCCCTCTGAGTGCTCCTTGTATGTTTCCTTCTAGTAGATCATTTACTGAGTAGTAAATCTTTACTCCTAAGTGTTTGAATGTGTTAGGTGACCAGGGAAGACAACTTGTGTCATTAGGTTCTGGGGTGTCTTTGTGCAGTGGAAAAATGGAGGACTTCCTCCAGTTAATCCGGAGTCCGGAGGCAGCTTCGTAATTTTCCATCATTCTCATGGCCCCTGGTTGATCTGTTTCTAAGTTTTGTAGGAAGAGTATCATATCATCTGCATATAGAGCAATGTGGTGAGTCCAGTTATTAATTGGGATGTCCTTATAGTAGAGGCTGGATCTTGCCATTTGGGCTAGGGGTTCTACTGCAATTGCAAAAAGAAGGGGGGACAATGGACATCCTTGTCTGGTTCCTCTTCCGACCTGAAATGGAGGGGATATGTAATTGTCTGTTCTTACTCTTGCGGTGGGGTTAGCATATAGTATTTTGGTCCATCTTACAAACCCTCCACTTAGTCCCAATTTTAGCATAGCTTGCTCCAGATAGTCCCATCTTAAGCTGTCGAATGCCTTCTCTATGTCGACCGAAATGATCGCCGCTTGTGGTAAATTCGGGGGCAAGGAGTGGAGTACTGATATTAGGCATCTAATATTTTGGGATGTGCTGCGTTTGGGTATGAAACCTGATTGGTCTTGATGTATCAATGAAGGCATATGGGGAAGTAGTCTGTCAGCAAGGATCCGGCTTAGTATTTTGTAGTCTATGTTGAGCATGGATAGGGGGCGGTAAGAGCGAACATCTGTGGCGGGTCTATCAGGTTTCAGCAAGGGGATCATGATGGCTACATTGGTCGATTGGGGCAGGGTGTTACTATTCCATGCTTCTGCATATAATGTGCAAAGGTGGGGGGCTAGCAAGTCTTGGTACTGGAGGTAAAATTCTAATGGGAGCCCGTTCGCTCATGGGACTTTACCCCTTGCCATACTTTGGATTGCAGATTTTATTTCAGCGATCGATATAGGCGACGCTAGGGTTGAATTTTCTTCTGTTGTCAGGTTGGGAGTGGTGAGGGCTTCTAATTCACGTAACTGGGTGGTGTTCAATGTTACGGTAGGAGGTGCATATAAAATTGCATAGTGATCGTGGAAGACAGTATTGATCTCTTTTTGAGTGTATACGTGTGTGCCCTGTGAGTTTTCGACTTCGACTATGACGGTTTGTTTTTTGGGGGGTTGCGCAAGCCTGGCTTGTAAAGCGCTAGCTTTGTCCCCTTCCGAGTGTTGTCTGGTTAAGTATTGTTTATAATCGAAGCAAGGAAGTGTATTAGCTGCCTCGTGGATTTTCGTCCTGGTTACCACTAACGAGGGGTGTAAGTCAGGTTGTGTAGGGCGCTTTCTTTCCAAGTCTCTAAGAGAGTCTTCCAATTGTAGAAGTTCTGCTTCTATTGTTTTTCAGACACCTGTATTTTCGGCAATGCACTTACCCCGGGTTACTGTTTTAAAAGTCTCCCATTCAATAGACCTGGTGGACGCAGTTCCCCTATTGTGTTTAAAAAATTCCCCTATAGCTGTATGTAGTGTATGTTTGAATGCTTCGTCTTCGAGCATTTCTGCTCTAAGGCGCCAGGTTGGGATTGTCGGTCTCTCTCTGCCCCAGGATTAGAGAAGATATCAGGGGGTTATGTTCAGCTAAGATATTCAGCTGCTACCATGTCGCTCTGTAATTCGGGGGACACCAAAAAGGTGTCGAGCCTAACGTGTAGATCGTGTAACGGTGAGTAATATGAATAGTCCCTTGAGTGTGGGTTAGTTGTTCTCCAGCTATCTATTAGTTGCCAGTGTTGTTGCCATTCCATGAACAGTTTCGCAGTTTTCAGCGATTGGGATTGTGACACTGGTGGGTGCGATCTGTCTAGGGTGTTACTAGCTATGCAGTTAAAGTCCCCCCAATTATATTTATGCCTGCCAGAAGAGGGACTATTTCTAGAGACAATCTGTCTAGGAATTTGCCTTGGTCGTGGTTTGGAGCGTATACACCTCCTATAGTCACTTCTCTTCCTCCTAGTCTTCCGTTTATCACCACATATCTTCCCTCTTTATCAATGACCTTGTGGAGTATTTGGAAAGGAACCCCGGGGCGGATCCACATTAGTACTCCCCCAGCGTAGGCTGAATAGTTAGTGGCAATTATTTGTCCTCTCCATCTTTTGCTGAGGGCTTTAACTTTCTGCTCTATCAGATGGGTTTCTTGTAATAGGTCTATGTGAATCCCCCTGCGTTTGAGATAGTTGTGCACTTTATGTCGTTTAGACATATTATTTAAGCCTCTTACATTCCAGGTTATTATTTTATACTGTGTAGTCATTATCTTGATTGATCTTGACTGTGTTGACAGGATTAATCGTGAGCTTTGCGATGTATGAGATCTGGCTTAGTAACATAGGTTTGGTTTGAGTTCCGCCAACTAAGGTGATTGTGTTTGCATGAATTGTCCCATTCCCAACTCTAACAAAAACTTTCCCCAACTCCCTCTCCCCAGGACCGGATAACAAAACGTTCCCCGTCCAAACCATTTAACTTATCTTAAGTCCTATTGGTGGTGGGTGGCGTGTCAGGGCAGAGAGCTTACACTCCGGGCCGTTCCGGGGGACCCGGCTGAGGCATATCTGCTGCCCGTGGAGGAGTATTTGAAGTTTACTATTTCCTTGTAGTTGCCTGGTGAGTCCTCCTTAGCAAAAGTTGTGTGTAGGTAATGTTCACTGGGTAAGTTGGGTGTTCACTATTCGGCTCGTGGAGGGTTAGATGATTTCTTCTGCTGTTCTGGGGGTCACTTTTGGTAGATTAGCGCAAGTGTCTTGCGATGAGATTGAGACACTCCCGCAGCTCGAGTCGTGGTCCGAGGCATCTCCTGAGGTTTGCGAGTGATGCAAAGTCCCTCTGCTCAAGGCCGCTGCTGCGTCTACTGCCTCGCGCATTTCTTGTAGAGATTGGTGTCTAGGGGGTGCTATTTCCAGTGCCCTTTTGGAGGATCTACCACGTTTCCTGGCAGGTGTGCGGGAGGATCTGCTCGGTGTGTCTAGAGATGTAAAGTTTAGGGACTCCTGCCAGTCTCCTACCAGCTGTGGGGTTGAGAAAAAGTGTGTCTTGCCCTCATGCTCAACTCTAAGTTTGGCTGGGAAGAGCATTGCATATTTGATGCCTTTTTCACGTAGAGTACGTTTAGAGTCATTATAAGAGGCTCTCTGGGTTTGAGTTTCTTTGATGAAGTCGGGGAATATCATGATACGCTGGTTATTTAGTATGATTTCCCCCTTAATACGAGTTTGCGAAAGGATGTAGTCCCTGTCCTTAAAGTGCAATAGTTTTGCCACTATCGGGCGTGGTCTGGATCCCGGTGGGGGGAGGAGTCTGCCGGGGACTCTGTGGGCTCTTTCAATCGCAAAGAATGCTGAGAGGCCTTCAGGTGGGACTGTGTCTTTGAGCCAATTTTCTAGAAATGTTTCAATATTTGCCGCAGAGGATTCCACCCCCTCCGGTACTCCAATTAGTCTCAGGTTGCTCCTGCGGGAGCGGTTTTCCGCATCCTCAGATCTGGCTTCCACTGTTTTGATTCGGGACGTTATCTCGGCCGTCTCTATGGTCATTGTCTTTTGTGTGGATGTCACCAGATTTAAAGTTTTTTCTGTGGTCCCCACTCTTTCTGGAAGTTTACGGTGGTCGTCTCGCAGCAGTGATAAGTCCATGGTTAAATTGTCTATTTTCTGTTCAAGAACTTCACGAGATTCCCTTATGGCTAGTAGGACTGTATCCAGGGTTGTTTCTTGTTGAATTGATGCATTCTGGGAGGCCAGGTGAAGAGGTTGTCCGGGCATCTTGTTGGTCGTCAATTCTTCTTGGTCTTGTCCTTCTCGTTTTTTGGGCTTGCACATTTTGTTACTTTTATCGTAGGTTGGCGGAGGTAGAGGATTCCAGTTGCAGCGATCTGGTTTTCAGGTGTCCGGGTATTGTCTCCGAGGGGCTCACCTCGGGTATTTTGCAACTTTGCGTCGGGTAATAGACCGATGAACAAGGTTTTAATGAGCAGGGGGGTTAGCTCTCAGTGTCACTTTCATAGCAGCGGGAGCCCCCGCTGGGGCGCAAGCAACATCTGGGCACCGGGGTACGAGGTAGGTTTCTGTCCATGCACAATTCTCCGGTGGACCAGGAGATAGCGATCGCAGTGTGGCTGGGGGACTGCGTCTATGCCCTTGGTTTGGCAGGGGTGATTAGGCGGGTGTGTTCATTTGTGCGAGGTGGGGTTCGATTTGTGATTCTGGGTGTTCCTTAGGGGCGCTGCTGCTTCTGTAGTTTTTAGTAGTAGTTTCTCTGGAATGGCCCCGCGGAGGGGCTTTAACGCTTCTAGATAGTGTCTGGATCAATTATTATTCACAGCGCTGGAGTTGGTTAGATGCCCTTCTTGACTCCTGTTTATAAATGCTTTTTGCCCCTGTTTTTGATGCCACCTCTCCGATCTCGGGGAGGTCGGTCGCCCAGGTTCTCCACGTCCCCCTGGCAAGGTGTCAACTCATCTCTCCTTCGTGAGGGGCCCCTGCCTCTCTCCACCAGCACCCGCCGCGCCTACGGCCGAGGGCTCCTTACTGTGGCCATGAACTCCCAGCAGTGTCGAGCGGGGGGCCCTAAGGGGGAGCTGCCGTCCCCAGGTTCGCAGGGGCCCTGAACTGGTGGTTCGCAGCGTGCCCCGCCTCCCTGGTGTTTTTCCTGCCTCAAATTTTCGGTCTGCTAAGCTCCGCGTCCTCACCTGTCTTTCACGTTCGTGCCACTGTTCCTCACCTCCCGCTCAGTTTGGCTGCCGGGTCACAATTCCCTCTCCGCCTCAGTTTGGCAAGAGGGGTCGTGTTCTTGAGTCCGCGGTTCCAAGTCGGAGAGCTTTGTCGTTTCATCTAAGCGGAGCTGGTATCCCGATGCGGCTGCCATCTTGGATCTTAGGAGTTACGGAGCTCGTTCGCATTTTCCTCCTGCTTACCCGATCGGGGGCGTTGTTATTGCTCTGGTTTCTGCTCGGGGGTCCACTGGTGTTGGGACCGCCTTTGATTGGGTTATCTGGGCTTATTTAGGGCTAGGTTTCGCTCGGGTCCCGTTCTCGGCCCCGGAGCGCCGCTCTACACGTGCAGCTTCATCGGCTGCTGGCCACGCCCCTTGCCTAGCAACTGTTTTGCCTGCACTGGTGGCAAGATGTCATTTTCAGGCCATTCTCCAAAGTGCAAATGATCTGCACATTTCAGCTCCTGCTTTAGTCACAATGAATTGACAAGCTTCACACATGTCAAGTCAATATACCCAATACCATTGTTACTTTGCACACTAAGATTAACTACAACTTAACCTTTTATAAGGTCTCTGCTGAGGTAGGTGTTACAATACAATGAGTAACATTGTTTGTTTTACATCAACAGGTGGAGCTGCCACTGGACACACAGAAGCCACTGAACAGACAGCTACTACCTCCCCTGGATGAATCCCTCAGTGAAAGAGACACTCCTGGACGTCTGGACGTGGAGGACGGTTCTGACCCATCACTGCAACCTGGTCAGACACCAACAGTGAGTCTCACTGTGCCCACAATTTCACCTCACTGCCCGGTTGCTCCAACATCACAGGCAACCATCCGCCCCCCCCAATTTGCTTACCTAGCAGAGTATCTACCATCTTGTGCCCCCCAGACCTGAACCTGAGTTGTAGTGCAGCACTTCTGACAATGAGGTCCCAGGAACAAGTTCAAGAGGGTACCTGTGGCAAGTGCATAGTCCCTTGGATGTAGGGTGCATGGGAAGAGTGCTGTTTGCCAGCGGGGAGAGGCCATTGGGGCTGCTCTTGGCAAGGACACCATCAGCCACATCTTGGGGCTCTATCAGGAGACCCAAGACGTGATGGGCCAGGTGGTGACCAAACTCTGGGAAATCAAGGAGCTACAGAGGGACATGCTCAGAGACATGCAGGAACAGATGGAGGCCTACAGTGACAACATGGCCTCCCTACTAGGGTTGCTGAGGGACATACATACCACCCTGAACAGGGCTTTTCAACAACAGTATACCCTGTCCTTCGGCTCATCAACACCAGGCACATCAACATTGGTGCAAACCACTAGAAGGGAGGCCTTTCCAGAAAAAGAACCAGCCCCAGACACCCCTGCCTCAGTAGCAGCAGATCCCTCCAACACACAAGTGGTGGCATCTAGCAAAGAATCCAGGAGGTACAGCCGGCAAGACACCCACCACTGCCAGAAAGCTATCTCTTTCTAAAGGACCTCCTTTGTGTGCCACACATTCACTATGTGGACTGATTCTGAACCACCTACTAGTTCTAGTGGGAGGAGTACTCTGGACTTTGCTCTCTCAATGGTGTATCATCTACTCTAATGATTTCATTCACCATGACTGACACTTTCACTTTACAATTTCGTTTTTTCTTTTCAAAATGTATTTTCTCTATTAGCATTGCAATAAATTGACCCATTTCAAACTCATTGTCTTTAGCTATGTAGAGATGTCAGACCATGTGAACCATATGATGAAAATACAAGTTATTTGTGCAAGTAGGAATATGTTACAGGTAAACAGTGTCCAGCTCAAGATTGCAACCATTATAGACAAACACATTACTACAAGTATCTGTTCAAGCCACATTTATTACATTGTTCAGGACATAGGCTGTAAATATGTCTGGACTATTGGTAATCAGTAATGAGCGATTTATACTGAGGAAATTTATATATTTACAGGTACAGACCCCCAGACCACGGAAGGAAGGGTTTTGACAGACATTGTCCTGTAGAATATGCAAACATTAAAGTGGTTGATGTCAGCAGCCTGAGCCTTATCACATACCACACCAAAGTAATCCAATATCACATAAGCCAAGAAACAGGCAGATGGCAGTACAACAGTCCATGATCACAGGGTGGTATGACAGAAACATATGTCAGTGTTGTGACACAGGCACTATGGCCTGTGACAATGAAATACATCTACACCTATATATGTCATACAAAAAGAGTGTTTAGCCAATGTGAAGAAAAAATATATTGGTTAAAAGCTAGGGCTACATATTTTCTGACCACATGATGACACACATGAGGAACCAGGCCCAACACAACACACCAATTGCAATTACCACTTCTGTGCCTCCCCCCAAACACTATGCAAACTGTCCTGGTACAGGTCTCATACATCCAAACTCTGTGACCTGCATTACCTTGAACAATCCATGTCAACTTTGTGTGTCAGCACAGCCTCAGATACCTGCCAATGTCACAAATCTGAAATGCCCACATGAAGATGGCAAGGTGAAGGTACCTGTACAAAGAACAAAGTAAGGAGTATAGGCTTGAAATCATACCTATGACTCAAGTCATTTAGCAAGCAACTGAAAAACAAAGTACATTGCAAGGACACTGACACAAACAAAGCAATATTATCAAGGAGGAGATGTGTCCAAAGCTATCTCATCCAGCAGTATTTTGCTGAATATTTCAGAGCATCAGTTCCCTAGCTGTTTCCAAATGCTCAGCTCCACACATTCTCACAACTACAGTTCATTGTACAGTCACAGTCATTACATCACATGCCATAATTACGCTCATGAAAAGTAGCTGTTGATGAGATCTTCCCGCAGGTAAGCTCCTTCCTCTTTACCCTTTATACATTGTGATTATGATTGCTTATCCCTGGTTGGCATATTCGATTTACTTGTGCGTCCCTAGTAAAGTGCCCAAGAGGTGCCCAGGTCCTATAAATCAAATGCTACTAGTGGGCCTGCAGCACTGATTGTGCCACCCACACGAGTAGCACTGTCAACCTGTCTCAGACCTGCCACTGCAGTGTCTTTGTGTGCAGTCTTGCACTGCCAATTAGACCTGGCAAGTGTACCTACTTACCATGCCCAAACCTTTTCTTTTATTACATGGGAGTCACCCCTAAGGTAGGCCCTCAGTAGTCCCATGAGCACGGTGTGGCATATTTAAAAGGTAGGACATGTACTGGTGTGTTTTACGTATCCTGAGAGTGAAATGCTGACAAATTCCTTTTTCATTATTGCAAGGCCTATCTATCCCATAAATTAACATGGGGGCTGCACTTAAATACCTTTTAAGTGTAGTTTCCTATTGGGAGCAGATAGAAATGTGGAGTTTGGGGTCTCTGAACTCACAATTTAAAAATACATGTTTTGTTAGAGTTGGTTTTTAGATTGTCTGTTTGAAAATGCCGCTTTTAAAAAATGAGCATTTTCTTACATAACCATTCTGTGCATCTGCCTGCCTTTGGAATCCAAGTCTGGGTCAGACTAACAGTTGCACTTGTGGAATCGCATTTTACAGTTCTTAGGTATGCTAGGCCTAGTGGCCCCTGTAATACACAATGATAATCTCTGCACAGGCCTATCATTAAGTAAAGAGGCCTACAAATGTAATTCGCTAATGCTAGGAACGCATTATGTTGCAAGGCTTGCTCTCTGAACAGCCACCATGAAATATCATCGTCATCGCATGCTAGCTGAAGCAATCTCCTTTCTGGAAAGTACCAGTCTGAGTACGTGATGTTCTCAAGTTCTGTCACAAGATGGACCATGTGATATTAGGCACGTAGGCCATCTTGTGTAAAATCCTTGTATATGCTTTCTATTACTATATATGGTGTGATAGGAAGAACCACCTTCAGCCATAATGGAGAAATAATCATACGTCAATCATACGTCAATGTCAAGAACCAATAGAACGTCGAATTATGTTTGTGGTTTAATACTATAAAAGATTGTGTATTACTTCCTTTAATCAGGCTGTTCATGTACAACTAGTACAGAGCATCCTCCATGTACATGTCTTTCTATCTCTAATAAATTCTTTATGTTTACCTAGAAGAGCTGGCTAACGGTCGTTTGTATCCTGGATGGGTGCTGAATAATTTGGCTTCTACATTTGGTGAAGAATGCGGTCTCGTTCAGTGGATGACTCCCTTCAGCCCAGCTCCTGCTTCGGTCGGGCCTACTACTGAACAATTGGACAGGGCCCCTCCTGTGACGCAGGCTTGGGCTGTCGTGAGTATCTATTGCTGCTTTGTGATCCTGCTCTCGCTGTTTGCTTTCTTGTTTTTTAAGTGTAAATATCACGAGACAGGAAGGTAACTGAGTTGTTTCGTTAATGTGTTTCCTGCATAGTGTTGGTGATGGATTTATGGTTAATATATATATATACCGTACCCCTTAGCCTGCTCTTCTTTATCATAGCATTTTTTTCTCTGGCTCCAGTGGCATGCCAAGGGCATTTCTTCCTCTGTTGCGGGCTCCTCTAATGCACCTCGTGAAAACATTCAGATGGTTAACTATAGCCATTCGCCGGCTGCTGGCATTCTGTGTTAATTCAGTCCTTCCATCATATTACACCATTTCCTTCCTCCCTGCACTGCAGCTGTATAATTAGATTAGCTTCCTGTATTCCATGTAGCTTGTTACTGTTAAAAACGAAGTCCGAGGAATAGAGGCAGCTAGCGGTGTTGCTTCAGAATACAGCGCGAGTCGCTGTTTGCAGTCCCCAGCCGGAGGGGCTGGGGTGGATAACTCTGCGCAGAGAGGGTGTTGTAGGTGCCAACCCCAGGTTAAAAGGGCGTTGCCCAGATGTGGAATGGTAGTGGTCCATTCCAGAACAACTGGCAGGTGGTGCCAGGGTCTATGTGTCTATGTGTATGAGAATGGTGGTGGTCCATTTAAGAGGAACTGGCAGGTGTTGTCAGGGTCGTGTGTATCAGAATGATAGTGGTTCATTCCAGTATCAGAATGATAGTGGTTCATTCCAGTGGAACAGGCAGGCGGTGCCAGGCTCTGTTTGTCGTGTTAGCCAATTGTTATGTTATCTGTTTCCTGTGATATTGCAGCTCTTTGAACTATGCCTATGACATATTGAACTATCGGCTACTCATGTAAAATAGTGTGAACTATCGATGCTGATTTCATTACGTGTGTGTGTGAGAAATTGTTTTTTGATCTATGAATGCGTGTGTGTGTGAAAGTGGTTTTTGATCTATGAACATGTGTGTGTGCGAAAGTGGTTTTTGATTCGTGAAGGAAGGGTTCACCACAAGGTGGTGTACTGTGATTTATTTTGTCTGCATGCATTTGCGCTTTAGGATAGGAATTTTTAGAAAATTTAAGACTAGGTGGGTTGACTCCTGGGCGACATAATACAGATTTTTATGACAATTGACTGATTTAATCTGCCAACATCCCACAGTACCAACATCACCCTGCACTCACTACACATTGATACAAGGGGTGGGAGTAGGATCACCCCACAGGGCAAGTTGTACTGTGACCCTTGTCTATGGTTCTGCCGTCACATGTGGTTGCCTTACTTGTTCACCGCTATTGCATTATCTGTGTGTCACTGGCCACGGATCTGGTCCAGTTTCCAATATCATACAGCAGCACCCTGCCCCAGGGCAGGAAAGCAAGGGTGTGATATTCTTATCTTTCCCTCCTGACTATTCTGTCATCTCTTGATTCGCCCCAAAGGACGCCAGTGTGGACGCCGTCACTAGCACCTTGGGTACTGTCTGTTTTCAAACGTTGTGTGCGCTAAAGTGGACATGGCTGGCTGAGTTGCGGCATGAATGCACACCGGCTTCCTGCTTTTACTAATAAATGATTGTTGTTGGCAGAGAGAAGCTCCGTGCATGAATGCACCCATTGTTGTCCCTTCTGTTTCACGGGGCATGAGTGGTGTAAAGAACACACCGACACCCTAGTGTTTTCTGGAGCGATTTTAATTGTCTTTGTGTTATGTAAAGCAAAGGCAAAGGTAAGAAAGCCATGGGGAACCCTCTCAGTAAAGACAAACTGGACACACAGCAACCAAGCCCCCCTAGGGACAGTCCAGCATATCAAGTAGCTACTAAAGAAGGCCTACATACATTACTGTTCTTAGAAAAATGGCACAAATTGACAGCTAAAAGACCAGACTTGCAGTTTCCCATTACTGGCACCTATGACATGAATAAAATAACATACCTGAGACAGATGTTGAATCTCAAGGGACGTAAGATAAGGGGTTTAAAATGGGACGCTTTTTTCGCATGGACCTCCTATTTAAAAGAATTACTGATGACCAGCGATGTGAAAAATAAAGTACATAAAACATTGTTGGAATGGAAGAATGAGGGATGCGAGAAGAGTAAGAGGAGTGAAAAAAGGGAAGAGTGGAGGGAGAAAAGAATGGAGGTGTTAGGTACATTCCTGTGTGTTCCTGTGGTAAGTTCACAACCACAGGAAGAAAGGGAAAAGGGAATGACAGAGGAGGAGGTTGAAGACCCACTCATTGAAGACCTCCTAACAGGGAGACTAAGTAGAACAGAAGCGCGGGCGGAGGAGCCAGCGCGGACAGAAATAAAAACAACAGGAACAAAACCCCAGGAGCTATCACTGGCACAGAAAAAGGCACAGACAAATGAAGCACGCCAAGTGGCACTGAGGTTCATAAGAGAGGAAATGACAAAAGTAGAGCTAGATGGGTTAAATGACCATGAAATGTTGGAGGAAGTGAAAAATGAAGTGGTACATATGGCATTAAAATTGGATAAAGAAAATGAAAAATTAAAGGAAAAAGTAGAAAAGAGAAATAAAAAGATTAACTTACTGAAGACACAGTGGAAACAGCAGTTTCAGGATACAACGCTAGATGAGGTTAGAAGCGTAACAGACCTGCGGGAAATAATATGTGTTTTCACTCACAAAACCAAACACAACTCCAAAATGTTAGAAGCAGCACAAAATGAGGATACAAATGGAGGAAGGAGAAGAAATAGCTTATCAGGAAACATGTCACAAGGAGGGACGCCTAGTAGCTCCCCCAGCATGTCAAGAAAAACACCCAGGAGCTCCCCTGGTATGCAAAGAAAATATATATTTTTTTTTAAATCAGATGGGAAATTGTGTAAGTCTTTAATGAAAGACCTGGTAGATGGGAGGCAAAAGTTGGTGGACCTAAAGGACGAACTGACTAGGGCATACAGGGAAGAACTGGTGACCTTAGCACGCACAGAATTAATGACCAGGGGCCCACAAGTACACCAGAAATCTACACAACAAATGGCAAAAGATCTGCCCGCAGAACACCAGTGAGACACCTCGCGAATGAGCTTTACTAATGAGGAACTTCAAGGGTGGGAGGATGAAAAACTGTACAAAACATTACAAAATGCTATACTAAAGTTACAAAATTGGGACACACTGCTACAAGGGCTAAATACAGCACAGATACTACAAGAATTAGTGGAACAGAAAAAGATAGTGCACCAGATGCCTCTGAGAGAGGTGCCCACAGCTACAATAGGGGAGGAAGGCCTTCGCAGTGTCCTGTATGCCTTCACCAAGGACTACCCGAAACTACGTGAAGAGCCACAGAAATGGTACACAGAGTTGAACAGGATAGTGGCAATGGGGGAATTTCTGTGGAAGGATTTAAACATGCTGTTCAGCATAATAATACCACAGGATCTCTAGGAGGATTGTAAGAAAGTGGTACAATGGCCAACAGAGGAACCAGAAAGGGGTAAAGGAGGGGCACCAGGAAAAGCAGTGGAGAAAGCAAGAGAGAGGGTAATTAAATATATAAAAGAAAAGGTACCTGAGGAAAAGACAGATTTGTCAAAAATAATACATACAAAACAAGAAAAGAATGAACGTGTAACAAGTTACTATGACCGGTTACTCCAGGTGTACCAACAGAGCAGCGGGATGAAGAACCCACTAGGAGAGGCGATGCCAGCATTTGTAACTAACTTTGTATATGGATTACAGCAACCCATACAAAGTCACTTACAAACTTCACTTATGTGCTGGCAACAAGAACCAATTGACAAAGTGTTAGCAGCAGCTAGGTACTGCGCTGATTACCAGGAAAACGTGCAAAAAACAGAGGAAGAAAAGGTAAAAAAGGATAAGGTGAAACTTATGGTAGCACAGGAGAGGTTTTACAACAACAGCCAGGGAAGGGGTAGAGGAAGAGGAAGGGGCAGGGGATGAGGGGAAAGGGTACCTTTCACGCCCCGCCAGGCACTACCTGTTTCCAACCAACAAGGACACTGGAAAGCAGATTGCCCACGGCTAGCTGGAGGACAAGGGGGCAGAGGGCAACAGAGGCAGCAGCAGGAAATAGCACTACCACCCCCACCCTACACCAACAACGCATACGATGCCTACCCCTATGAACAGGCATGCGCTGGGTGGGGCACGCATCAAGACACACCACAAGCACCACAAAGAGGACAGAGGTTTCCTCCTCCTCCCCCAGAGGCAAACTTCATGGGACCGGTATTAGCAGTAGATCAAGCCGGCCCCTACGTGGAGGGGATGGTAATGAGCAAAACAGTGCCATTCCTAGTAGATTCTGGGGCCACTAGATCAATGCTGAGAGCCTCCGATATACCAAATGCACCACTTTCAGAAGTACAAATTACAGCAGTGGGGATGACAGGGCAACCCATGGACGAATTCCTTACACAGCCATTAACACTCACGGTAGGTCCTATCACCGTTAACCACCAATTCATCTTCACTAGATACTGCCCTGTAAATTTGCTAGGTAGGGACCTACTATGCAAGCTACAGTGTACCATTAGATGCTCACCGGAAGGCATCTTCCTAGAAAGTAAGGAGAATGGGATAACATTACAGGAATTCACCCATTGCACCACAGTCAAGCAGGAGCAGTCACACACTCTTCCCCCTGAACTACAAGAAGTGGCCCCCAATGAGATATGGGCGAAGGGACCGAATGATGTAGGAAGAATTCTGGACTACCCACCAGTAAAAGTGTTGCTGCGCCCTGGTGCAAAGTTACGGCAGGTACCACAATACAAATTGGCAAAGGAAGGAGAGGAGGGTATAGCTCCCGTAATAGAAGATCTCTTGAGACAAGGAATATTGCGGGAAACTAGAAGTAGCCCATGCAACACTCCGATACTCCCTGTGAAAAAGGGAGCTACAGGGCCCAATGGAGCCCCGATATACAGGTTTACTCAGGACCTTAGAGAACTTAACAAGGCAATAGTACCATCATTCCCAGTAGTTCCAAACCCAGCGACCATATTGTCAAATATTCCAAGTACAGCCACCCACTTCACCGTCCTAGATCTCAGCAATGCGTTCTTCTCAGTGCCTCTACACGAGGATTCCCAAGATCTTTTTGCGTTCTCATTCAGATCGAGAAGACTCAAGTGGACACGTCTGTCTCAAGGCTTCTGTGATTCCCCTTCAGTCTTCTCAGATGCTCTGAGGTCAGACCTTGCATCACTACATCTACCGGGAGGATCTACCCTGATACAGTACATTGATGACTTGTTATTGGCCTCACCATCGCGGACGGCTTGCGTCCAAGACACGGTCGCTCTACTGTGCCACATAGCAAGGAAAGGACATAAGGTCTCCCAAAAGAAGTTGCAGTTTTGTCAAACAAAAGTGAAGTACCTGGGACACGAGCTATCCCAGGGAGTTAGGAAATTGCTGCCTAATAGGATAGCCACCATAACACAACACCCAAGACCAAAGACACAAACAGAGGTTCGTGCATTCCTGGGGGTGGCAGGCTACTGTAGACACTGGATACCAAACTTCTCCCTGATTGCAAGACCACTGTTAAACTTAACTCACAAAGATGTGCCAGACAAGGTACCCTGGCCGGAACACTGTGAGGAGGCCTTCCAAGAGTTGAAGAAAGAATTGTGTGCCGCACGACCACTAGGTCTCCCTGACTATACCAAGGACTTTCACTTGTTCTGTCATGAAAAGGGGGGCTGCTCACTAGGGGTCCTAGCACAGAAACACAGTACCTACTACCGCCCGGTGGCTTACTATTCAGCCACCCTAGATCGAGTGGCAGCAGGCCTTCCCCCATGTTTAAGAGCGGTAGCAGCAGCGGCCCTCGCAGTAGAACAATCAGAGAACATTGTCTTAGCACACACATTAATATTACACGTTCCCCACGCTGTGGACACATTACTTACCACCACCAAGACGCACCACCTGACAAACGCCCGCCTCTCACGCTATGAGCTAACACTGCTTGCGCCACATAATAAAATAAAGAGGTGCACTACTCTGAACCCCTCCTGCCTGCTACCAACAGAAAGAGATCACGATGACCCGACAATAGACAATTCCTTCCATGATTGTGTTGCAGCAACAGAGAGACATACCAAAGTTAGGCCAGATTTGAGAGACACCCCATTCCCCGAGGCGGAAGGCGATCTATTTGTTGATGGCTCATGCATCAGAGACCACACTGGAACAGTACAGGCTGCCTATGCTGTAGGAACGGCTAGGAGGTTACTAAAAGGAGGGAGGTTACCATCAGTAACAAGCGCTCAAGCGGCAGAACTGATAGCACTGACTAGAGCATGCAGATTGGCAGCAGGACGGACAGCAAACATCTACACAGTCAATATGCGTTTGGTGTCACACATGACTTTGGTCAGCTGTGGGCAATGAGGGGTTCCTCACCTCAGCAGGCCAACGGATACAACATGCATCACTGATAGTTGACTTGCTACAAGCTTTACTGATGCCCAAGAAAGTGGCGTTTGTAAAATGCGCAGCACACACCTCAGCAAAAGATTACGTTTCAATGGGAAACGCATTTATTGACAAGGAAGTACGAAAAATTGCACTTAGTGGGTGTGAATACGAAATGGTTCAGGTAACGCCTGACATAAGAAGTAAAGAGGAAAACACATACTTTGACCCCAAAAGCGTACAGCTACAGGCACAAGGAAAGGAATGTGCAGAATGGGAGGGGGCAGGTTGTAAGAAAAATGAAGAAGGCATTTGGGTGGGACCAAACGGGAAGATATGCTTGCCCTCCTTGTTCCTGACCTCCATGGCACGGCTCTTCCATGGCCCCTCACATGTGGGAAGGGACGGAATGATACGACTGTTTTCACAGCGCTGATTCAACCAAAAATTCAGACAATGTGCAGAACAGTTGTGTAAAAGGTGTACCGTGCGTGCACAATATAACACAGGAAAGGGCACCCCAACAGCACCAGGCCACTTTCCACCACCACACGGACCCTTCGAAAGTCTCCAAATGGATTTCATTGAAATGCCTCCGGTGAATAAAATAAGATATGTTCTGGTAATAGTGTGCATGTTCAGCAAATGGGTGGAGGCATACCCAACAAAAAATTGTGAGGCACAAACTGTCGCAAAGTGTTTATTAAAAGAGCTGGTACCGCATTTTGGGGTGCCGACTCTTTTAAGTTCTGACAATGGACCAGGATTCATCTCCCAGGTTATTCAGGGCCTTTGCAAAGGCCTGGGAATAACTCAAAAGTTACATTGTGCATATCACCCACCGGCAGCTGGAGCTATAGAAAGAAGGAACGGGGTACTGAAGAATAAGATAGGGAAGATATGCGCAGTGACAGAGTTATCATGGATAGACGCACTCCCATTGGCACTCCTTGCAATGTGGAGCACACCTGACTGCGTCACAAAACTGAGCACCCCATGAAATTGTTTTTGGTCGCCCCATGAACATACCAGGACACATGTCAGTTGCCCCATTGGCTATAACTGATGATCTCTTGTTACAATACTGTAAAAAAATAACTGAGACACTCCGTTATCTTCACCGCCAGGTGTTTCAGGCCTTACCAGAAGAAGGTACACCACCGGAACACGGACTGCATCCTGGAGACTGGGTGTGGGTAAAGGCCCACACCAGACGTCACTGCCTTCAACCACGGTGGAAGGGACCACACCAAGTCCTGTTGACAACAGCCACAGCAGTCAAGTGTGAGGGCATCACATCCTGGGTCCATACCTCACACACCAAGAAGGCCGCTGGACCAAAGGACAACCAGCCGCCAACAAAGTTGCTGATGAGAGTAATGCCACCTTCACCACAGCGGTACAACCTTTGTTCAACAAGCGCCACCAGCCAATACTGACGGAACTGCTCGTGCTACACTCCCACAGGAGTCGGAGAGTGTAAGAGGGTTCCCCAGTACACCAGAACATTGTTTTTGGACTGGTCGTGCTGCAACCCCACAGGAGTCGGAGGGTGCAAGCGGGTCCTTCAAGACACCAGGATACTCTTTCAGAACTGCTCGTGCTACTCTCCACAGGAGTCGGAGAGCCAAGTGAGCCCACTTAAGTATTAAAGACATCAGGATATAAACAAACAGAATTCTAAAAATCCGCAAGAAAAATTTGCACCGAGAGGTACAGATCCCAGTCCTACGGAAGGGGCCGGTCACTAGGATCAGTGCGGCTTGTCGCCCCATTGGGAGGTGCCTCTTCCAATTAGGAATACAGCAAAAATAGGAAAAAAGGGCCATCCCTCGGGTCAGTGGACTATTGCACCCAACTCCCTTAGAACTGGACATTGGGATTCATCCCTTTATACTCTGCATAACTACAAGTGTCAAATAGCATTCGACGTCGCCCCGAAAATATACAGAAGGAATAGACTACTCATGTGGCACACCTACAGGAATAAGGAGGTACCGAAGTTACATACCAATAGAACTGGTTTCAAGTGCTAGCCACATCCGACCACACCCTATAAGGCGACATGGATTTCAGATTACAACGTAAGAAAAAGGAGAAGAAGAAGTGGCCCGTGGTGGTCACAGCATTACTCACCCCGGTAGCAGCTATAATAATTACAATGATCCTGATAGTATATAAAGACAACATAAATATTCCATGGCTCGACCAGGAACACTACATCCCCAAAAGTGGCCAAGGTGAAGGAGCAACCGGTGGTGAGAACAACAATAACTCAAAACAGCATGAGAGGGTGGAGGATAAAACAAAATGGGAGAAATATACAAAATGGAAAGAAGATGGAGAAGATTATAAGGACAATACATTTGTGCAAATGGTATCAATGTACAAAGAACTAGCAAATGTGTCTGATTGTTATATCTGTACCCACCTACCGACCACTAGCCAGGAGAAAATAAATTACACTCAGATGCCCCTCACAGAATTGGTGGCATGTAACATATGAGATAATATGTTAGGGGGAAACTTAAAAGAAATGAGAACAAGGAAAAGGGAAAAGGAGAGAAAATAAACATAGGAGAAATAAAAAGATTGGTGATGAGGAGAAAAAGAGATGACTATGGTTTGGATGACGAACCTTATGTAGGAGATATGCAAGAAAAATTGGTAGAAAGAGTGTCAAATAAATTGAAGGAAGAAGATAGAAGGAGAAGAAAGAAGTGTAGGAGATTAGATCCGAAGAAAGGAGAAGAGAATTTATTTAATGCATTTACAACAGAAAGAGAGAAGGGTTACACTGAAAGGGATCATGGCTCAGAACAACAAATACCATGCCTGGCCATGGATACGGAAATAAAGGCACCATGGTGTTTCAAATACTCAAGAGGTAACGCAGACACTAGAAAAAACGAAATTGATGTGGGACATAGTATTTGCAATAAAACATTGAGCCTGGACTACAAAAGGAATGACACAACAGGTTTGTCCATAGCCCTGACACCTCCCAAAGGAATATTTATTATATGTGGGACATCGGCATTTTTTAAATTGCCAGCAGGATGGCAAGGTACCTGCTACCTAGCATTTGTGCTACCAAAAATGGTGCATAGGACAGAATTACAGAAGGGGGAAAAGACAACACTTGGCGGGGTGCGCAGGAAGAGGAAACCAACATGGGTGGATGAGATAATAGCAATAGAGGGGATCATAGTGATGCCATTAGGGATAGCACACTCACAATATGAAATTCACAGATTGGCCGAATTAGTGGAAGGGCTAGCCAGCCACACCGCAGCAGCCTTAGGGAACATCACTGAGGAACTCACGGACATGAGGGCAGTTGTAATCCAGAATAGGCTTGCGCTAGACACCATCCTGGCAAAAGAGGGAGGGGTATGTGCAGTGATCCATCAGGAATGCTGCATGCATATACCTGATAACAGTGGGAATATAAGAAAGGAAATAGAGGACATAAAGAAGGTAGAAGAAGGAACTGGGAAAGTGGCAGATGGGACAGACGTTGGAGGAATGCTGAATGGAATAGCAGCATGGTTCAGGGGTTGGGGTACCTGGTTAGTAGAGGTACTAGTGATAGGGATCGTGGCACTGATAACGCTATGTGTGCTCATACCAGTTTGTCCATCCTTCCTGGCCCTACTCTTGAAAAAAACCTGTCACCTGAAACACACACATTATCAAAGAAAAAGATATAAGGATGACAACAGGGACGAGCGAGAGGTAGAAATGAGAGCAATACACCATGACCCTTAGATTTGTCATTGAGTATCAGAGGGCGGAATGTGGAATCGCATTTTACAGTTCTTAGGTATGCTAGGCCTAGTGGCCCCTGTGATACACAATGACAATCTCTGCACAGGCCTATCATTAAGTAAAGAGGCCTACAAATGTAATTTGCTACTGCTAGGAACGCATTATGTTGCAAGGCTTGCTCTCTGAACAGCCACCATGAAATATGATCGTCATTGCATGCTAGCTGAAGCAATCTCCCTTCTGGAAAGTACCAGTTTAAGTACGTGATGTTCTCAAGTTCTGTCACAAGATGGACCATGTGATATTAGGCACGTAGGCCACCTTGTGTAAAATCCTTGTCTATGCTTTTTATTACTATATATGGTGTGATAGGAAGAACCACCTTGAGCCATAATGGAGAAATAATCATACGTCAATCATACGTCAATGTCAAGAATCAATAGAACGTCAAATTATGTTTGTGGTTTAATACTATAAAAGATTGTGTATTACTTCCTTTAATCAGGCTGTTCGTGTACAACTAGTACCGAGCATCCTCCATTTACATGTCTTTCTATCTCTAATAAATTCTTTATGTTTACCTAGAAGAGCTGGCTAACGGTCTTTTGTATCCTGGATGGGTGCTGAATAATTTGGCTTCTACACACTGTTCATGAATTACTTCTAAACAGTGACTCAAAGAGAGCTGAGGTGTGTCCTGTGTAGTCTGATAAGTCCCCTGGGCTAGACTGTGGAGGGAGGAGCTGATTCCTGCACCTGAAAGGGTTGTCCCTCTGTTCACAAAATGCAGTCTTCAACCCCCTGCAGTGTGTGTGGAGCCAGGCCTGGCCAAGACAGGATCTTGTGAACAACAGAGACTTTCCTTTGAAGTTTGCCTACTTTAAATGCAGAAATGAGTATAAGTAGTTGACCCAAAACTAGGCCTGGGTGGAGTTCGCGTAGCAGTGTTATGCAGAACTCTGTGGAGTTGAAAAAAAAACCTCTATTGCGGTATGCAGAGATCCACTAGTGGGCGGAGTTTCTTGCTGTGCCCTATTCTTGTGATGTTTAACGTCACTGCCAGCGCAAATTACTTCTTTGAGTTGGAATTCTCGCGTGAACAGCACCATGTGATTTCCCTTGGCATGGCCATGTTGGATTTTTTTACTTTTTCATGTTTTTGCTTTACTGTTGTTCTAATCCTTCCTGATCTCTCCCAACCCCACTCCCCTGGTGCCATGGCACAGCAGGGGAGCAGCAGCGCCAGGCCCTCAACCGTCAGCCTCCTTCCTCCAGCCTCCAATTATGGGTGGTGGCAACATCAAGGGGTGCAGCTCCATGCCATATTTTTCAAGATGGAGGTAGCTGCCTTGGTGTTCTACATGCAACACTACCTTGCTTCCACCTTGGTAGCAGGCCCGGGCCTGGGTACAACCTCCAGGAGTGCCAGAAGTCCTGGGAGAGGATGCACCGGGCTGTGAGCCGCAGCTCTGGGGTCCGGCGCACCCAGCAACAGCTGATGCACCGGTGCGCTGACATCCTGTATCGAGAAACCGACCTGCTCGACCTGTCGTGCCTCGAGGTTGCAGGGCTTGGTGAGCAAAAATTAATTATTAGTTGTGCTCTATGTTTATAGTTTCTTCCCAAATAGCAAGCATACTGCTCACATGCAGGTAAGTTAACTTTATGTTACAAATATAACATTATGTGATCGTCATCTAGACAGGTGCTCAGCGCTACCTAATTTGTACTTGTTTTTGGCACTTGCTTGGCTGATTAAGAAGTAATGCAGAGCCTCCTCCTGTGCCCTATCTAGGATAGCCATCATTAATATATTAGTATTAGTGAGTTTTCATGTTCTCTCACTGCTCTATGCCTTTCTTCTTTGTAGCTCGTACAGTGCCAACTGCCAAGCAATTTCCCAGTGATGTGTAGTAATTTTTCAAGCATCCAATCTTTGCATTGAGAGATTAAGCATGAGATGAGAACAGTACAAATCATTAATTACAATTTATTAGTAATTTCAAAGTGTAGTTTAGGAAATTTGAAATAGGGTTAGGAAATTTGGAATAGGATGGTCTTTGATACTAGTATAATTATACAGGTGCTCTGAACCTCTGATGTAGAAATGTTACTGTGTTTGCCTTCTTCTTTAAAAAAAAAAATGTTCTTGGAGAAATTATTCATTAACAGTGTCATTAATCTTTTCTACATCATCATCAGGGGCAGGAAGAGGGCTGGTGGTGACAAGGTGGACGAGGCAGCTGAAGATTGCCCTTTCACAAGTGCCGGGGCAGATGGCTCTGATGGCCCCAGTGAGTCCTCCTGTTGTTAATATTAAAAACGTATTTCCCTAACTTTAACCGCTCCAAACTTAGACATATTTTTTGCCTTTCTACTGTGCTGTCTCCTAATTTTTTCCCAATTCTACTTCAATTTATATGTTTCATAAATTCTTCCTATCCCTGCAGTATCCTATTTACATATTTTCTATATTTTGAGTTTTTTACTACAAACTGTCTGGCTCTACTAATCTGTCTGTAGCTTCTGCTTTGTTAGTGGTCTTTGCCTCTCCCCTTATGTATCTTATCTTATGGAGTGGTGGTAAGGCTCAGAGAACACATGTATTGAAGATTGCATGCTCATTTAAGGTATTCAACACATGTTTCATGAGAAAGCTTTCTTTTTCTTGCTATAGGCTCCAGCTCAATCATTGAAAAAAGGAAAAAAAAAGTTGTTTTTGAAAATGGTCATGTAAGTGTTTGTACCCTCCAATGTTTTGAATGTATTATTAGTATACTAACAGTTGATGACTGTGCACCATGGTTGGAAGTATGAGGGGGATATACTCATTGCAATAGCCAACCAAGACCATACTTCCTTCATTGACCAAGTATTGCACCTTTTTATTGCTGTTAAAAAACTCAGATTCATCAATACCTAGTTCTGCCCCTCTATTACCATTTTTCTTACTTGAGTACCTGGCTTTTAAAAAATTGACAACCAACAAAATGCCCACCTGATATTTTGATAGTAGAGATTCTGTAACCGAAATATAGTGATGTATTGCAGTTGTATTTTGCTATTACAAAAAATAAATAGACGGAGGCGTATGTGCCATCTAAATTGTGTAATGTTTTTTTCTAGCTGCATCAACCACCAGTGCCGGAGCCAGCTGTGACAGCGCCAGTGCAGATGCGGCTGCGGATGAGGGGGGAGTCTCTGCGGCAGCAGTGCCGGGCGGAGGTAAGTTCTATTGCTTGCTTATTGACAATTAGTAATAAGGTCACTACAAGAGTGTACTAGCGTTGTTGACTCACTCGTCAACACCCTGCTTTTGCAGATGCAGCAGGAGTTAAGTAAGTATTGGGCTCTTCTATGTGCACCTCAGCAGATTAATGTTTATAAAATGAACTTGAACTATGATGTATTTTGGAAAATTTAAAAAAGAAAGGAAGTAGAATCAATGGGTGAAATATAATATGAGTGAAAAGATGTGTGTGTGGATGAAAGGGTGCATAATAATAATCATATAGGTGGGTGATGAGGAGGATGATAGGATGCATGGTGGGTAAAGGATGGCTGAAAGGGTATACAGTGAAGGATGCCACCCCAGGTGAGTGAAAGGGTATGGGTAAAAGGATTCCATGCCTGGATGGATGAACGGACTCCTCGGGTAGGTTAGATCTCTTTGATGGGTGAATGGATGAAAGGATGCATGGATGGTTATTGGGTAAATGGATAGTAGAGAGCCATGTTTGGAATCTGGATGGCTTTAAATGACGAAGAAATGGATGAGAGAATGTAAAGCTTAGCTTAAGTGGTGTGTATCAAAGCCAAGTGTGAAGAATAAGAGTACTAGAAAAACACATTTGCAAAGATAAATAGATAAATGCTTGGAATAAATAAACAAGAGAGGTCTTCTGGATAGGGGCGTTCTTCTCACCTACTTTACTTGCTTGGAATGTTTTTTATCAAAGGTTTGATGCAAAGGTTTGGATAGTATTTCAGAAAATTCCCTTGACTCACATTATTTTTCAGGTGAGGCAAGTAATATGTATCCCAGCATCCATTTACCATCACCTTCCTCCCTCACTATGGTCTTTCACAAGTGCCAACCATGATGACCTAACAGTTGAATGGCTCAATTTGGCAGAATTGGCACTGCAATGTTGGCTATGCAATATGCGTCTGTCATCTTAAGTTAAGTTATTGTGTCAAACACTTTTCAGTGCATGACAATATAAAAACAAGGTGTGTTTCCCTTTCCTCCTAGTGTCCACTGTCAGTCACTTCTTAGTACTTCACTTCTTTAATCTTTCTTAAGTTCTGTCACAGACTTCTGAATAATTTGAAAAATCCAATCTTTGCTGGAACCACATTTTTCAAGCCAAGTGATAAATATAATTCATTATGGCCTCCATAATGGATTTATTTCTGTTCTAATTTTTCCCTTTCTACATTTGCCAACCACAGTGAGTCATACTACTATCCAAACCTTAGGCACATGATGATGATGATGAGGAATTGATCGATCGGTAAAGTGTGAACTCTACCAACCCATCCTAATCCCCTCTACCTTACCTTACAGTTGAGTACATTAAGAAGATTCCTTTCCATACTGTAAAAGAAATGTACTATTTTGGAATAAAGTAGTTATCACAAAGTATGTTGGAGGAGGGGCAAAAGGAAAGTGAGCAAAGGGGTCAATAAGTAAGTGCCTTGATTTTCCTGAATGGGATAGTCTGTGATGATGTGAATACGCCAAATACAATCTTTATCCGATTCCTTAATCTTTTCCCTGTACTGCAGTGAATCGCTTTTCCCACCACCTACTTATGGCAGATAGTATGTCTGAATGATAGATTATAACATGTGGTGTGTTTCACTCTTAGTATTCATCAGCCTTGTAATCCCGGTACAAAGAAGAGCAGGGCCACTGGAATAAAATAATTTTCCAGTACAGCAGCCCCAGTTACAGACACTAACACGTATGAATATGGTGCCAGCTGAGCTAGCAATGCCACCATTAATTTAGCACAACAGGAGAGAGAAGAATACTTGTACTCCATAGTGCATATTATTGCTGTGACAGTTATCACCTTAAAATTGAATGTCCTAGGGTTACCATGAAATGTACTGCTACTGTGCCACTACACTACATGATTTTAAACAAGTGTTTTGCTTAGAGCATTGTTTAAAATGTCTCTTTTTTCTTTCTTAATATAGCTATTCCTGCTGGTTCACCATCACAGCAGGAAATAGTAGCCCGGATGCAACAGATGCAGGTGGAGGCCATTCGGGCTGAGTACCAGTGGCTGGTGATCCTTGAGGAAGAGGAGGATGAGGCAGTAGCAGTTGTTACCAGCACTCATGTTCCCAGCCAGGCCCCAGCACCTCCAGCCCAGCCACACCTCTGCTGCATGCCAGTGCAGCTGCCCGCCGTCGTACCATCCCTGCTGCTCCCCCTCGGTGACTGAGTTCCAACGCCACATCCTTCGGAGGCTGGCGAGGTTAGAGGCCCATCAGGCACGTGAGAAGGGGCTCGTCAGAAGAATCCTAACCCACCTTTAGTGCCCCGAACTGCCTCTTTTTGTAATTTTTTATTTTGTTAGGTGGGGCTTGTTGTGGGTGGAGAGGGTGGGGATAGGTTTTTGTGGAGCTTTCATTATTTTTTTTAATTCTTCTATCTGACATGGACAATTGGACATTTTTTTGTTTGGAACATTGGTTGGGGAAAGGGACAATTGTTTGAGGGTAGGAGTGGACCAGGTGTGAGTGGAAGGGGTGGGTATTTATTCTTTTTGTTAGTTAGGAAAGGGGTAAAATACATAGGGGGTCATTCCGACTTTGGTGGGCGGCGGAGGCCGCCCGTCAAAGTAACCCCGTCGGAAGACCGCTCCGCGGTCAACAGACCGCGACGGTCATTCCGACTTTGCCGCTGGGCCGGCGGGCGACCGCCAGAAGGCCGCCCGCCGGCCCAGCGGGAAAGCCCCTTCAACAATGAAGCCGGCTCCGAATGGAGCCGGCGGAGTTGAAGGGGTGCGACGGGTGCAGTGGCACCCGTTGCAATTTTCAGTGTCTGCAAGGCAGACACTGAAAATCTTAATGGGGCCCTGTTAGGGGGCCCCTGCACTGCCCATGCCAGTGGCATGGGCCCCCAGGGGCCCCACGACACCCGTTCCCGCCATCCTGTTCCTGGCGGTAACAACCGCCAGGAACAGGAGGGCGGGAAGGGGGTCGGAATCCCGCAAGCAGCGCCGCCATGGAGGATTCCCTTGGGCAGGGGTAAACCGGCGGGAAACCGCCGGTTGCCCTTTTCTGACCGCGGCTTTACCGCCGCGGTCAGAATTGCCCATGTAGCACCGCCAGCCTGTTGGTGGTGTTACCTCCGGCCTCCACCCTGGCGGTCTATGACCGCCAGGGTCGGAATGAGGCCCATAGTTCTTTATGCCTAAATTTTTTTTTGGGGTGTTTTACTTCACACTTCTGCCTTTATGCAGCATGTTTTCAAAATCTGCTGATAGTGCATTCCTTTTAGCGCAGCATGTTTTACAAATCTACTGATAGTGTATAACAATTATTTATGCAGTTAGGTAACCTTGTCATAATGCTCTTCTAGTCTGTGCAGTGCATTCTGCAAAATTTGTCCCATAGGAGTGGGGCGGAGAGATTTGCCATTGCCAATTATATTACCTAAACTAAAGGGACAAAAATGCTCCATAATTCTCTTACCTGAATGAATGAAGTGAGGGCTGCGTGGTTTCTCAAGTTACCATGGTGGTGTAGTAGTAGCATGCTAGCTCACAGTGAAGGCATCCCAAGAGCGGTCCCACTCCACCTAGGTGAACTCAAATGAAGATCCTGCACAGTCAGTTGAGGTTGCTTATACCACATCTGATTAATCAACAGTGCAAATTATTAAGTAACACCTCAATCAATCACACAGCCCAGGGAAAGCGGGTTAGGGATTTGATGAATGGATGGGAAAGGTGTGACTAAAAGACAAACACAACAGAAACACAAAATTAATCTGGGAAATGTTTAGCAGCCTATTGTGGGAGGAATAGAAAAACATGAATATGTCTGACACAGATAACTTTATATTCTGTCAGTCTAAGTGAGACCCAAGTTGTATATATCTAAAAAGGTTCAGTCAGCTACGTTTGCAAAATAGTACATATAATTAATCTTAAGGTGAAGCTAACACACACAGTTCTAAAAAATGAATATTGAAAGAAAAATGATACTAGTCTGTATTGCCAAATTGGGTGGTGCATCTGTAGTCTTCTTGGATTGCCACATCAATGTTCTTTGGTGCCTGCCTGAAGCGGTCCAATAAGGTAAGCATGAGTGTTATGGCGCATGAGAAGAGAAGGGAAGGCCTGTGGATTGTAAAACAGAAATGATCACCATCATGATATTGTAGAATCAAGAAGGATATAATAGAAGGTAAACTTCATAGGGAGTAGAGTACCAACAGTCACAGAGAAGTGTCAGCATGTATTGGGATGATCAAACTTGAAACTGTCATGTACATCATAACATTTAGCCTTGAGCACTACATAATGTGGCATTCTCATCCGTCACATGTCTGTCTCCTCCAGTTTCCTACAACAGCCCCCCCCATACAACCACAGAGTTTCAAGTATGAGCCAGACAACAGACACACACAGAAGCATTGAATATCCCAAATCAACTAATTGATGCACCTCTCACCACAAGTCCACAAATTAGAGTAGGCTTCTTAGACTCATCCTCACATCACCCATGTTGATTTCCATAAAGCTGATAACTTCCTTCTTCTGGCAGTTGTTTAGTTTGTCAAATAATGTTCTGATTCCTTTCGTCATCCACCAGACTCTGATTAAAGATTATGTTCAACTCCATACCAACTGCTCCTGAGAGTCATAGTCTCATGACCAAATTGAGATAGAGCGACTTGTAACTGTTTAACAACAAGAGAAACACTAGAGTAGCTCGCTCCCCCACCGCTGCAGCTCCACCTGTCCAGGCTCCTGACACCTCCCAGCAAGACCAGCTAAACCGTAAGTACTCCCCCCACCCAGCCCCACGCCCAGCCCCGCGCCACTCACCTCTCTTTCCCTGAACTTCTGTTTTCTGCCTTCCGCTCTCTCCTCCAACCTCTCTCCGCACCTCGGCTGTCCATCTCCCTTCGCTTCCTGCGCCTCCTTTCTGCTTCTGGTAGCCATCTTTCTCTGCTCCTCTTCTGCAGCCCACTTGCTGCGTGTTTCTGCTCTTCCCCTGTGCCCCGCTCCTCTTCCTCACCGCGTTTTCTTCCTGCTTTGCTCTTCCTCTCTGTTCTTCTTTTCTCCTCTGCACCTCGTCCTGCGTGTTCTTTCTTCTTTTTCTTCATCTGTGTTCTTCTGTGCTCTTCTCCTCCTCAGCACCCCGTCCTGCGTGTTCTTTCTTCTTTTTCTTCATCTGTTTTCTTCTGTGCTCTTCTCCTCCTCTGCACCCCGTCCTGCGTGTTTTTTCTTCTTTTTCTTCATCTGTGTTCTACTGTGCTCTTCTCCTCCTCTGCACCCCGTCCTGCGTGTTCTTTCTTCTTTTTCTTCATCTGTGTTCTTCGGTGCTCTTCTCCTCCTCTGCACCCCGTCCTGCGTGTTCTTTCTTCTTTTTCTTCATCTGTGTTCTTCTGTGCTCTTCTCCTCCTCTGCACCCCGTCCTGCGTGTTCTTTCTTCTTTTTCTTCATCTGTGTTCTTCTGTGCTCTTCTCCTCCTCTGCACCCCGTCCTGCGTGTTCTTTCTTCTTTCTTCTTTTTCTTCATCTGTGTTCTTCTGTGCTCTTCTCCTCCTCTGCACCCCGTCCTGCGTGTTCTTTCTTCTTTCTTCTTTTTCTTCACCTGTGTTCTTCTGTGCTCTTCTCCTCCTCTGCACCCCGTCCTGCATGTTCTTTCTTCTTTTTCTTCATCTGTGTTCTTCTGTGCTCTTCTCCTCCTCTGCACCCCGTCCTGCGTGTTCTTTCTTCTTTCTTCTTTTTCTTCATCTGTGTTCTTCTGTGCTCTTCTCCTCCTTTGCACCCCGTCCTGCGTGTTCTTTTCTATTTTTTCTTCCTCTCTGGCCTTCTCCTCATCTTCTGGACGCTTCCCTCCTCTGCTTCTCTGGTCTCTCCTCTTCTTCTTGACTTCTCTCTCCTCTTCTTCTTGACTCTTCTTCTTGACTCTTCTCTCTCCTCTTCTTCTTGACTCTTCTCTCTTGACTCTTCTCTCCCCTCCCCCTCTTGACTCTTCTCCCCTGACTCTTCTACCCCTCTCTTCTGTTCTTCCTGACTCCTCTCCTCCTCTGTAATCCCCCCTTCCCTATCTTTTTTCCCTCCCCCTCTTCCTGGCCCCCCCGCCCTCCGCTTTCCCGCCGCCACCTCCCGCTCGCCCCCGCCCCCCCTGCTCCCATTCGTCGCCCCCTCTCCCGCCTCCCGCCCCCAGCTGACCCCTCCTCCCTCTTATGGCGGCCGCTGTGCGGCCGCACCGCTGGCGCGCCTTGGCAAGCCCGTCTGCGCCCGTCCGTGTCTGGACCGCGCCCAGCATCACGACCCCTGGCCCCCAGCATTCCCAAACCCCGCAGCATCGCTACGACCCCACCTCCCTCCACGCTCTCAACCCGGGGCGCTCCAGAACGTACTTCCAAGCCAACCCTAAACGCACCCATGGACCCTTCGCATGCCTCACCTGCAAACTCACCTTCCACCACGACTGCACCCCGCCCGCCAGCCCACGCGCCAATAACCACCTGAAATGCATCCTGATCAACGTACGCTCCGTCCACAAGCACGCCATTGAACTATGGGACCTCCTGGACTCCACCGCACTGGACGTCGCCTTCATCACTGAGACCTGGATGAACGCCTCCTCGGCCCCCGACATCGCCATAGCCATCCCCGACGGCTACAAGATCACCAGGAGAGACCGCACCAACCAAGTCGGTGGAAGAATCGCCATCGTTTTCAAGGACTCCATCAACATCACCACCTCCACCGAAGACACCCCCCTCGCCGCCGAACACATGCAATTCCAGATCCACACCGACCCCAGGACCACCCTCAGAGGAACACTCATCTACAGACCCCCTGGTCCACGCGCCCTCTTCAGCGAATCCATCGCAGACTTCATCTCCCCGCACGCCCTTGCCTCGCAGGACTACATCCTCCTCAGTGGCCTCAACTTCCACCTGGAGCAGAACAACGACCCCAACACCACCACCCTGCTCGACAACCTCGCCAACCTCGGTCTCAAGCAACTGGTGAACACCCCCACCCACATCGCCGGACACACGCTCAACCCCATCTTCTCCGCCAGCAACCACGTATCCTTCAGCCACTCCTCCGTAATACACTGGACTGACCACAGATGTGTCCACTTCACCTTCAGACGCTAGACTCTCCACCTCCGCACACAACCCATCCCACGCAGACATTGGAACAAAATCCCCACGGAACAGCTTCGCTCCACTCTCAGCGACAACCAACCCACCTTCTCCACCGACCCCAACGACACAGCCCTCAGCCTCACTCATTGGATCACCAACTGCGCGGACAACCTCGCACCTCTCAGACGCCTCCCAAGACAGACCAGCACCAGTAAACCTCAATGGTTCACAGACACCCTCAAGGAATCCAAAAAAAACTGCCATACCCTCGAGAAAGCGTGGCGCAAAGACCACACAGCAGAAAACATGTCTGCCCTCAAAAACGCCACCCGCGAACACCATCAGCTGATCCACGCCACCAAAAGAACTTCCTTCACAGACAGACTGGACAAGAACACTCACAACAGCAAAGAACTCTTCAACATCGTCAAAGAGCTCTCCAATCCTAACGCCAACTCCAACTCCATCACACCCTCACAAGACCTCTGCAACTCCCTCGCTACCTTCTTCCATCGTAAGATAACCGACCTACACGACAGCTTCGGACACCAGACCCAGCCAACCACCACAGAACCTACTACCCCAGCCATCACCCTCAACGCCTGGACTCACATCAGCATGGAGGAGACCAAAGCTACCATGAACTCCATCCACTCCGGTGCCCCCTCGGACCCCTGCCCACACTTCATATTCAACACAGCCGGTGACATCATCGCCCCGCATCTCCAGACCATCATCAACAGCTCGTTTGCCTCTGCCGCCTTCCCTGAGAGCTGGAAACACACGGAAGTCAACGCCCTCCTGAAGAAACCTACGGCGGACCCCAGCGACCTGAAGAACTTCCGCCCCATCTCGCTCCTCCCCTTCCCTGCCAAAGTCATAGAGAAGACCGTCAACAAGCAACTGACCAATTTCCTTGAAGACAACAACCTACTCGACCCCTCGCAGTCCGGATTCCAAGCCAATCACAACAAAGAAACCGCCCTCATCTCAGTCACAGACGACATCAGAACTCTGATGGACAACGGAGAAACAGTTGCCCTCATCCTCCTCGACCTCTCGGCTGCCTTCGACACCGTCTGCCACCGAACCCTAACATCCCGCCTGCGCTCCACCGGTATCCAAGGACTGGCCCTGGACTGGATCACCTCTTTCCTCTCTACCCGCTCCCAAAGAGTCTACCTCCCTCCGTTCCGCTCAGACCCCACCGAGATCATCTGCGGCGTCCCACAAAGCTCCTCGCTCAGCCCGACTCTCTTCAATGTCTACATGAGCCCCCTCGCCGACATCGTACGCAAACACAACATCAACATCACCTCATATGCCGAAAACACTCAGCTGATACTTTCCCTCACCAAGGACCCCACTGGCGCCAAGACCAACCTGCAAGATGGAAGGAAAGACGTCGCAGAATGGATGAAACTAAGCCGTCTGAAACTGAACTCAGAAAAAACTGAAGTCCTCATCCTCGGAAACACCCCGTCCGCCTGGGACGACTCTTGGTGGCCCACGGCCCTAGGCACCACCCCAACCCCCTCAGACCACGCACGCAACCTCGGATTCATTCTGGACCCGCTTCTCACCATGACCAAACAAGTCAACGCCGTATCATCCTCCTGCTTCCTCACTCTCCGCATGCTCCGAAAGATCTTCCACTGGATCCCCGCCGACACCAGAAAAACTGTGACCCACGCCCTCGTCACAAGCCGCCTGGACTACGGAAACACCCTATACGCAGGAACCACCGCTAAACTCCAGAAACGTCTGCAGCGAATACAAAACGCCTCCGCGCGCCTCGTCCTCGACATACCCCGCAACAGCCACATCTCCGCCCACCTGAGACACCTGCACTGGCTTCCCGTCAGCAAAAGAATCACCTTCCGGCTCCTCACCCACGCACACAAAGCCCTCCACAACAAGGGACCCGAATACCTCAACTGTCGCCTCAGTTTCTACACGCCCACCCGTCAACTTCGCTCCGCCAACCTCGCACTCGCCGCCGTCCCTCCCATCCGCCGCACCACGGCAGGTGGGAAATCCTTCTCCTACCTGGCGGCCAAGACATGGAACTCCCTCCCCGCCAACGTCAGGACCACCCAGGACCACCCTGCATTCCGGAGGCAGCTCAAAACCCGGCTCTTCGAGCAGCAGTAACCCCCTTCCCCTAGCGCCTTGAGACCCTCACGGGTGAGTAGCGCGCTTTATAAATGTTTTTGATTTGATTTGATTTGATTTAAAACATTCAGTATTTTTTTTCTGGACTAAAATTTTGGTTGTTAGCTAAATGGACTGGTCGGGTCTTCTTTGACAAATGTGAAACAGAAAGCAGAGCACCAGAAGGCAAAGCACAGTATAATAATCCTAATCTGCCTTTCAGGTTTCCCCCTGGGAAAACATCATCCCTCATACCTGAGCAAGGTAGCCTGTAGTCTAGAAGACACCGTCCCCATGTAGATCAGGGGTTCGGCCGTCTAAGCAAGCACCTGTAGCGAGGCAATCAGCAATCAGCTTGCAGACGTGCTCATCTGGCTGGAATCTCCCTCTAATGTGTATGGGACAAAGGAGTGCTTCTATAATAAAACAGTTGACATTCTTATAAATGGTCCCAAAGTATGAGTGTGTATGCTTCTGTGAATGTTGGAGATACAGCATACCACTTGTACTGGAAACCTATCTGACTGTAGCCTTGAAGAAAGCACAAAGCAAAATGAATGTCCTACTGAGAACATATTGCTTTCCTAGGCAAAAGAACAATTAGATAGAGAGAAATAAAACAACACCCCAAATGTGGATATTGCTAGAAAAATAAAGTGATGCTTGAATAAAATGTAACTGGGCTAAAGTGCACAACAGCAGGCCTAGTTTGTTAAAATAACGTGTCTAAAATATGGCTAAAATGGCTGTACAACACCCATCCCTTGTCGGTTCAAAGGTGGTTTAAAAGCCAAAAAATAAAACAAAGCCTAATAAATCTATCAATAAAAGCATATAAACACAAATGTCAATAATGACAAGTTAAAAGACACTTGAGCAGGAATAAGAAGGACAATTTAAAAGCTAAGAATGGCACAAAAGAAAGCCAAATTCAAAGTTCAGTGTCATTCTGAAAATTGTTAATTACATACCGGGACAATTGAAGCAAGGAAATGTTCCACTTTGGCAGGTGGTAAAATAGCCAGATCTTTTTCAAGGAAAACCACAGAGCACTCATGTTCCAAAGCCTGAGCTACAGCCGAAGCAGCAGTTTACTGTGTTGTGCCCGATGTTGAGTTAAGAGTCGCATTATCCACAAAAGGCAACTCATAGACGGCTTCCTATAGCAAACGCACCCTCAATGCGCAGGTCTGAAAATGAGCCCTTAGCCAGGACATCAACAGATCAGCATCCAATGAAAGTAAGCGCTGCGCAGAACAACAGACTTTCAGTGCACATTTTAAGAGGCACCAAAGGCATCGAAACACAAGCTGTACACAATGCAAAACCAGTCGGAATGACAGGGACTAGTTGCACTCCAGTTGTTCCAGAAGTGGTGCTCCAAAATTCTGCATCATGTGTTTACAACACAGTTGCGCAGGTGGAAGCGCTTTCAGTCCTCCTTGCGGTGAAGGTGCATCCATTGCACAGAAAAAGCAGCAACAGAAAAATGCCACCAATTAAAGCCAAAGTAATCAGAAATCCCCCCAAAATAGTCTAAAATATTGAGTGTATTGCTGAAGGTATACAGCCAAATATAGAGGAGAAGGTGTGAATGAAACAAGAACTAACAGCCTTAAAGAAATGGCAATTCCAGTAGTACTGGACACTTTGAATATTCGCCCACGAGTGCGCCAAAGTGTCACGGAAAATTTGTGCTTAAAGGGGACTAAATCTCTGCCGAAGACCTTGTAGCCTGAAGCGTATAGGTCTCACACGCAGATGTAAGCACCACATGTTTTTGAAACAATAAAGCATTGAGGCCCGTTTGCGCCGAATTTGCGTCGTTTTTTTCGACGCAAATTCGGCGCAAAACGAACGCCATATTTATACTTTGGCGTTAGACGCGTCTAGCGCCAAAGTATGGGCAAATAGCGTCATTTTTTTGCGTGAACGCCTTCCTTGCGTTAATGAGATGCAAGGAAGGCGTTCCCGTCTAAAAAAATGACGGCGACGCAAATGCGTCGTATTTATACTCCCGGGCAAAAATCACGACCGGGAGGTGGCGGGTCAAAAAACCCCGCATTTGCGCCACTATTTAACGCCTGGGTCAGGGTAGGCGTTAAGGGGCCTGTGGGCTCAAAATGAGCCCACAGGTGCCCTCCCCTGCCCCCAGGGACCCCCCCTGCCACCCCTGCCCACCCCAGGAGGACACCCAAGGATGGAGGGACCCACCCCAGGGACATTCAGGTAAGTTCAGGTAAGTATAATTTTTTATATTTTTTAATTTTTTTTGGGTGGCATAGGGGGCCTTATTTGTGCCCCCCTACATGCCACTATGCCCAATGACCATGCCCAGGGGACACAAGTCCCCTGGGCATGGCCATTGGGCAAGGGGGCATGACTCCTGTCTTTACTAAGACAGGAGTCATGAAATGGCGTCTGGGCGTCGTAAAAAAATGGCGCAAATCGGGTTGAGGCGATTCTTTTGCCTCAACCTGACTTGCCCCATTTTAAGACGCCCTAACGTCATTTTTTCCCAACGCCGGCGCTGCCTGGTCTACGTGTTTTTTTTCCACGCACACCAGGCAGCGCCGGTCTGCTTGCGCCGGCTAACGCCATTCCATAAATACGGCGCCCGCATGGCGCTTCAGAATGGCGTTAGACGGCGCTAAATTTTTTGACGCTAAACTGCGTTAGCGCAGTTTAGCATCAAAAAGTATAAATATGGGCCTTATACTCCGTTTGCGCCGAATTTGCGTCGTTTTTTTCGACGCAAATTCGGCGCAAAACGAACGCCATATTTATACTTTGGCGTTAGACGCGTCTAGCGCCAAAGTATGGGCAAATAGCGTCATTTTTTTGCGTGAACGCCTTCCTTGCGTTAATGAGATGCAAGGAAGGCGTTCCCGTCTAAAAAAATGACGGCGACGCAAATGCGTCGTATTTATACTCCCGGGCAAAAATCACGACCGGGAGGTGGCGGGTCAAAAAACCCCGCATTTGCGCCACTATTTAACGCCTGGGTCAGGGTAGGCGTTAAGGGGCCTGTGGGCTCAAAATGAGCCCACAGGTGCCCTCCCCTGCCCCCAGGGACCCCCCCTGCCACCCCTGCCCACCCCAGGAGGACACCCAAGGATGGAGGGACCCACCCCAGGGACATTCAGGTAAGTTCAGGTAAGTATAATTTTTTATATTTTTTAATTTTTTTTGGGTGGCATAGGGGGGCCTTATTTGTGCCCCCCTACATGCCACTATGCCCAATGACCATGCCCAGGGGACACAAGTCCCCTGGGCATGGCCATTGGGCAAGGGGGCATGACTCCTGTCTTTACTAAGACAGGAGTCATGAAATGGCGTCTGGGCGTCGTAAAAAAATGGCGCAAATCGGGTTGAGGCGATTCTTTTGCCTCAACCTGACTTGCCCCATTTTAAGACGCCCTAACGTCATTTTTTCCCGACGCCGGCGCTGCCTGGTCTACGTGGTTTTTTTCCACGCACACCAGGCAGCGCCGGTCTGCTTGCGCCGGCTAACGCCATTCCATAAATACGGCGCCCGCATGGCGCTTCAGAATGGCGTTAGACGGAGCTAAATTTTTTGACGCTAAACTGCGTTAGCGCAGTTTAGCGTCAAAAAGTATAAATATGGGCCTGAGTCTCCTCAACTTCCCAAAATTCACATCAGAAGTAGCAATCTGAGGCCTAAAGTCCGCCACTCCTTTCAGTTGCATAGGGGGAAAAAGGATATTCCTGTAACATGTAAGAGTTTGAGAGACTGAAAAGACATAAGCTATTCCTGCTCGCATTCCACAACAGCTCTCACTGTTAAGTAGCACATAACTGCCATTTGAGAGCACATGTAACAAGGGGACTTGTACTCCCTTCAGATAACAAGCCAAATTTGCAGCTGAGGCATTACATACCCTGTTCAAGGACAGCTGTTTACAAACCATCAAATGGCTCACATACGTCTCGCATTCACTGTCGCTAAGAAAGATCTCTTTCATGCCATTGAAACAATTGTACGAAAAGGGAGGCATCCACACCTCATGTATATACCTATCTTCCAGCCTTTCATATCTGCCTACTGGAATGTGTATCAAACAGGATGTAAATTGAAGTGTTGAAATAGGCAGATTTATAATCCGTGTATGAGCCATTCTGTAGATGGTATTTCAGCCACAGTAAAAGGAAACTTTTCTAATTTCTCAATGTTTAGCATAACATATGTTGCTTCCTTCTTAGCCATTAGTTGTTGTTGTTGCGTTAAATTTAATGTTGAAAAAATATCTCTTGCGCTGGCCAGGGAATGTGACCTGCTTTCAGAGTTTGCAGTGTTCAACCCACCTGCATAATAGACCTTGGCTGAATGTATCCATAGAGTAAAGATGACATGTCACTCTGTACTATGGCCCTCATTACAACATTGGCAGTAACTGCCGCTTACCGCCGTGCAGAAGACCGCCAACACACCACAGCTGCTGTGGAATTCCGCCACAGCTATTCCAACCCACAGCTCGGTATCCGCCAAAATCTAGACATCCACACAAGTCCACCACACCAAAGGTCAGTGAAAAACTGGCGATAACAAAACCTCCACCGTCACGCCAACAGGAATACGCCCACACTATCATGACCCACGAACCCACGCAGCGGTCTTTCAACCGCGGTATTCCATTGGCGGTACACACCGCTGTGCTCAAAATAAACACACATATACAAAACACAACCACATTGGACAATTCCAAATACACACACCTGATACACATACACACACCACTCCCACACACCAAATACAATATAAAACACACACCCACATTACCCACAAACCCTTACAACGAAAAAATTGGAAGAAGCAGAAAGACAGAAAAGCAAAGACCACACCAGCATACAGATGCACACAACACCATCACTCATGCAAATCTACGCACAAAACAACACACACCCCTAAACATCACCCCACACATCACAACACACACCCTCACACACACCACACACACTACACCCATGGCACCACAAAGACACCCCAGGTTCTTAGAGGAGGAGCTAAGGGTCATGGTGGAGGAAATCATCCGGGAAAAGCCACAGCTATTCGGATCACAGGTGCAGCAGACATCCATTGCAAGGAAGATGGAGCTATGGTGGCGGATCGTGGACAAGGTCAACGCCATGGGACAGTACCCCAGAACAAGGGATGACATCAGGAAGAGGTGGAATGACCTACGGGGGAAGGTGCATTCCGTGGTTGCAAGACACCAGATGGCAGTACAAAGGACTGGCGGTTGACCCCCACCTCCTCCCCCACAACTAACAACATGGGAGGAGCAAGTCCAGGCAATACTGCATCCTGAGGGCCTGGCAGGAGTAGCAGGAGGACTGGACTCTGGTAAGTCAACTCTTCACTACTTTCACCCCCCCACCTGCATGCCATCACATACCTCCACCCCTACCCTCCCCCATCACTCTACCACCTCACATACACCCCACTGTCACAACCCACCCATCCAAGCCCTGCATGCACCACCAATGCATGGACACCCATCACAGACCTGCATGGACACCCATCACCAAAGCATGCACACTTGAGACAATCCCCTAGCCAACCAAATCATCACACAAAGAAGCCTAAGCTGCCAGGCCAACCACAACCATACAAGGCAACACACGGATGGACAAGATGTCACACGCAGAAACAATAACACTGCTATTACATCCCCACAGGTCCCCCACACAACGTCACTGGAGAGGAGGTACCAGCAACATCCAGTCCCCCCACAGAAGAGGCCTACAGTGATGACAGCAGCTCTGCATGTCTGGATCAGGATGACCAACCTGGCCGATCAGGGATCTCCGGACAGTCGGTTACCCAGGCACAGTCCCATACCACCGCAGAGGCTCCCCCCTCAGGAAACACCAAGACAGTACCCACCCAGCGGGCCCATACGTCTGTCCCCAGGACACATCAATCAGCAGTGTGTCCACCATTACAGGGACCCCAGGACACCCCAAAAACACATGACGATCAGAGACCTGTGGTCAGTGGCAGTGGGCACACAGCTCAGGGGTCAGAGGCACAGGACAACAGGGAAGCTGGGAGGACTACTGTGCAGCAGGGGGAGGACAGCCACAGGGAAGCGACTCTCCACAAGGCACTCACCAACATCCTGGGAACATACCACCTTTCCCAGGAGACGAGGGGCCAGATACTGGCCAAGTTGCAGGAGACCCAGCGGCTGCAGGAGGGACAGTACCTGGGGATCAGGGAGGACCTGAGGGACATCCACACTAACCTGGTCACCATTGCAGGGGTGCTGGCAGACATGGCCAACACCATGAGGGAGGAAGTGGCACACCAACAAGGACCTGACACTACCACACCAATGAACAGCCCTCCACCTCCGCCAACGCTAGTGGACAGGAGGCCCCGCCACAGGAACAACAGGCCACCAGCACCCCACCCCGTGCAGAAGGAGAACCACCCCGCAAATGGTCCCTGAGATCCAATCAGAAGCCAGAGAACATTGCCAAGACCCCTGCCAGGAAATAAGACTCTCCTGAATGTCACCCTTGTGTCCCACTCTGTCACCCTGTCCACATTGAACTGCCATTGCTCCACTTCCTATGCCCCCTAGAACAAAGCACCTGTGAGACAAATAGACTGGAACTCTTACCAGGACTCTCCTCCACCATCCCCCAGCCCATAGCAATACCCCATCAACTTATTAGCACAAAAATAAACCTTCTTGTAAAATACACAAGTATTGAGTCTGTCGAGTGATTGAACTATGTATTCATTTAACAATCTGTAGACATGGTAATTCAACTGTACAGTAATGTATACATAGGTATGGCCTGTAGTTTGCTGCAGTCAATACACCAGGAGCCAGAGTGGGGCACAGATATCTGTAAATAGACATGCTAAAGGGTACAGTAAGTGGCCATAATAGTGGGAATATTAGCCTGCCAGTGAAAAATTACAATTTAAAACTGCAATGGAAAGTGAAGTTACAGTGTCTTACCTTTGTGTCACTGGAAGTACTGTTGAATGATTGATGTTCTATTGTCCACATCCTCATCCTCTGCCTCATCTTCGTCACTTTCCACAGGCTCTACTGCTGCCACATGGCCAACTCCAGCCTCATCCTCCTTCAGAAAAGGCACCAGGTGACGTAAGGCAAGGTTGTGCAATATGCAACATGCCACGATGACCTGGCACACCTTCTTGGGTGAGAAGCACAGGGAACCACCTGTCAGAAGGAGGCACTGAAACCTGGCCTTCAGGAGGCCAAAGGTTTGCTCTATAAGTCTTCTTGTTTGCCCATGTGCCTCATTGTAACGTTCCTTTGCCCTTGTCCTGGGATTCTTCACTGGGGTTAGTAGCCATGAGAGGTTGGGGTAACCAGAGTCAACTGCAAATACCGAGGGATACCAGTTAGCCAGACACTAACCCTTAGGGCAAACCCCATACCCATATACCAACATATACTGGGTAGGGCCCATGGGCTCACCTGTTATCCACACCCAGTGCCTCTGGAGTTGAGTCATCACAAATGGGATGCTGGTATTCCTCAGTATCAAGGCATCATGCAAGACCCAGGATAATTTGCATTGACATGGGAGATGTACTGGTTCACCAGGCACACTATCTGCACATTCATGGAGTGAAAGCTCTTTCGATTTCTGAACACCTGTTCATTTCTCTGGGGGGGATGACAAATGCAATATGTGTTCCATCTATTGCACCAATGATGTTGGTGATATGTCCCATTGCATAGAAGTCAGCTTTCACTGTGACCAAATCCTCCACCTGGGGGAAAACAATGTAGCTACGCATGTGTTTCATCAGGGCAGACAACGCTCTGGTCAGCACTATTGAGAACATTGGCTGAGACACTCCTGCTGCCAAGCCCACTGTCACTTGGAAGGAGCCAGTTGTCAGGAAATAGAGCACTGATAGGACTTGCACAAGAGGGGGGATCCCAGTGGGGTGACGGATAGCAGAGATCAGGTCTGGCTCCAGTTCCGCACACAGCTCTGTGATTGTGGCCCTGTCAAGTCTGTAGATGAGGATAATGTGCCTGTCTTCGATTGTTGCCAGGTCCACCAGGTGCCTGTACACGGGGAGATGTCTCCTTTTATTCAGCCACTGCGGTTGTAATCTAGGGGGCAAAATGATGACCATCTGGTCAGTAGTCAACATTTCCTAAATGTACAGTGCCATGCAAATTGTGACAGAAACAGTATGTTGTTCTATAAGGCAAAATGGTGCCTATGTGTGCTGTGATGCAGTTGGGTGCCATGGCCTGCCCCCCTCCTAAAATGGCTCCCACCTGACCTGTTGGGAGGGACATGTGGAAATGAGGTAATGCTGCTGACGTGCGCCGTTGCGGAAGCCGGTCGAGTACCTCCGTGCAACTCCTCAATGGTTGTCATTGAGCCCTATGGGTTACAGTAGCCAATGGTGATGTATGCCAGCGGTGACGGTATGCACCACCGCGGACGTGACCGCCATTCCCTATCTGTTCTCTCCCTTGCTACCTGACCTTCAAAAAGAGAGGACCTACACTGCAATTGCTGCTGTGACCTGTGTCTGGAAGTGACCATGGCTCGAGTCACTAGGGAAAGGGCCCCTGCCTTCACCACTGCAGAGTTGTAGAGACTGGTGGATGGGGTCCTACCCCAGCACTGAATTCTGTATGAGCCTCCAGACCAATAGGTGAGTACACTGTGAGCACGATGCATGGGGCATGAATGCATGGAGTGCTGTAAGTGAGGGCCTCGTGTAAGGGTGGGTGGTTGAGGGGTCCTGGGCAGCGTGCTGCATGTGTGGTGGGCAATGTATGTGCATAAGGGGATGGGAGGGATTTGGTGGTCCATTAGTGTAACATGCCGGACGATATGACTGATACCCTTTTTCTATGTGTATTTCCTCTGCAGGTCAGCGACCATCAGAAAAAGGGTATATGACGTGCCATTGCCAAGGATGTGCGGACCCTGGGGGTCTGCGGCAGGTGGAGCACCCACTGTCACAAACAGTGGGAGGACCTGAGACGCTGGGCAAGGAAGATAGCGGAGGCCCAGCTGGGGATGGCCTCCCAATAATGTAGGAAGAATAGGAATACATCACATACAAACAAACATAAGTTCCCAAATCCCAATACAAACATTTTAGGCTAGGGATAGTTGTAAACTAATGTAAGTAGTGAAAGGCTTAATACATGACATGCTAAAAAAAGACAGACTGTGGGTTCAATAGAAAAGGCAGGTCATATTTAGGACAAACAAACACTTATTACTTAGGAAACTTATACACATGCTGCATTGTTAAGTTAGCTGTGCTGAAACACACAAGAGGCCCAAGCCACATTAGAATGAGAGTTTTTCTTTAAAGCTGCACCAAATGTTGCTTTCAAAATGTTCACTTAGCACGAACAGGGTGGAACAAAAGGGTGTATCCTGCTTTAGCACAAGGGTCCTAAAAAACACAAGTCATTCATATCTTGGTGAGGGGAACTGTGTAAGGATCAGATAAGCATTAGCACAAGGCAGGGCTACCGTGAGCATCATGTAAAATATAATCACTTGTTGTGCAGGAAAGATAGAGATGCTGAATGACGTCAATGTTACTTACCCACCCATGAGGTGACCAGTAATCATGCATGTGCTCTTGTCAAGAGGTCCCTCTCCCCTATTATCTTATCTTATCTTATCTGTACTGCTTGTTCTTGCTTACGTCAATGCTGAACTTGTCAGCATATTTTTTTGTGGTTTTTACAGTATAAATACCACTGCTTGTGAACTAGAACTTTGAACTTCAGTCATGGCCTCTATGCTGAGACTGCCTGTTGTTCCCAGCTGAAAATCGATAAAACTATGTTATTGTGTCAAATTGATCTGTCTTATTTTATTAACAGATTTCCCTCCAACATATTGGCGAGCCAGCCAGGAGCTCTACTTTGATCTCACCAACTGCTGGACTGGGGGCCCTGCCTGTGTCCACAAGGTGATTTGCGCACTTTTTACAGAAATAAGGGAGATGCCAACATTTATGTAAAAATCTCTGATTTCGTGGGGACAGATGGGACTCAGTTGAAGGTAGTGAGGTGGACAAAGTATGAGGTCTGTTCTTTTTATTTTATAAAGACATTTACAATTTTGACACTGTAATGTATATAATTTTGGTGTTCGCATGCAAGATTATGTATGAAATGATTTAATATTAAGGGATCCCGGTGGTAAGTCCGGAAGATACAGGGAGCTTGACTAAGTAAGTCATAAGTAGTCAAGAGTAGTGTTGGACTTGAGGCTGAGCAATCAGTGTATGTTCTAAAGAACACTCATGTCAACCTAACCCAGGCCATAAGTTTGTAGTTGCAAATAGTGAAAAGTTGTCCCCTCTATGAATCCGGAGGGAAGTGACCAGTAGTATTTTGTTTGCCCTAGTATGAAATGAAGAATTACTGTGTATGTATATGCATGTATAGATAGAAATGTGGCCACATAATAATGGCAATATATAAGTTTATGTTATTTAGTGTATCATTTAGGAATAAGTATCAGACCTCCTATTCTTATGAAGGTTAAGTTATAACAGGATACTCAAAAGTAAAGTAATTGACTGGCTTGAGCAAATGTCCCAAAAGAGTAAACTAATTAATTCTACATTCCTGAATTAATTATTAATTTTTATAATGGTCAGGCTGTCACCCTCTGCAACAGAACTGACCTTAGAAGACCAGTAATATCAATACCATAGAATCATTTATTTTGAAGTCAAACGTTTAAGAATGTCTAGGTATTTATAGTATATCACCTCTAGGCCTTAAAACAACCTACATTGACATAAGAGAAATGCCTGTTAGACAATTATAAATAATTATTCAAAGAACTAATATAAGGACATTGTCCTGCAAGTTAAATGTAGTGTAGTAGCCTCATGAACCCCATAACAAATACTGACACTACTAACTATTGTCTCCATTATGAAACCATAGTGCCTCAAGATTGGAGGCAAGATGAATTATCAAACAGTATAGACTGGGACATATACACATATCTTGAGGGTATACAAATAGAAGGAGAATTATCAGCTACTATACATACAAATATATTTAACTACCTTTCAGATAGATGTGAACAGGACCTTCGCATAATTAGAATAAAAGAGTTTGTTTTGAAATCTACAAAACCTGTTGCAGTTGTCTTTCCAAGACTGAGGCACACCTTTGAAGGCCTCTAAAATATTCAGTTTAATTTTTCATGTGTGACACTGGTGCCACCTTGTGGCAAGAAAGTGAATATATTGAAGTCACTGCAATTTTTCAGTGGAACCATGGGCAACGATCACGTGAATTCCCTGCAATAATAACAGACGCATATTTAGTATTAGACTTCCTCCTGGATGCATTTATGAGGGACCTCCCAGTGTGGAATTTAGGATATGAGTAACTTATAAACATGCATATATGTATCACAATAACATTATTGTTTGTTGTGTCAGGCAAACAAACCACTTAGGCCACACATAAATGCACCTACCTAATATATATATAAAAGAACAGTCCTTCAGAGATTAGGGATATATATATCTGATGTTCACCATCACAGCCTAGTAATAGTGTATGTGAAGTCTGGAAATACCCCAGGAAGTAAATAGAAGTCCATTTAGAGTGTAAACCATATAGTATAAAGAATTAAGTTCACTAAACAGACATGGGGTCTCCTTTGGAACACATGGTTAAAGTGTTCTCAGGAGACAAGGACAGGATAGGAAAATACTGTAAGGAATGGCACAAAGCAACATTAAAACTTGCACATGCTTGGCGCCAAAGAGGGCACATTTGATAATACAACAATAGAACACATGGCCACTTTCCTACAGAGTAAATTCAAGGGAAATAAACTAGAGAAAAGGAAGATCACACTAGACCTATGGAGGGTCTTTTGTGAAACAAATCTGAATGAGTCAAATACAAAGCCTCAGACCCTCCCTTCGGCTCCTCCACCCCCCTATGAAGATGTGCAATTAACATTAGGCAGTGCAAAGGTACAGGGCATGTATACGATGCAACCTGGTACCCCACACTCACTACCCACCTCTTCACATCCCCCTGCTGTGGGATATACAGACCCCAAGTATAGCCCACCATTAGACTCTTTCTCTGAACATAGAGAATATGTCCACCCATCTCCATGTCCTCAAATGGCCAGTACACCACGGGAAATGTTAGGTGGGGACAGTACTAAATACATAGGGACAGTATATGCCACTTTTACACTTCATTTAGAGGACGAGATGTCCCCCACTAGGAAAAATGAAGGTATACCTAATGAGGGGTCAAGAGAGGCCCAGAGAATGGATGGGGATAGAAAAAAAGAAGGTGTTTTGCAACAACCAAGTACCAACATTAAAAATGAGACAAGAAGGTTAGCTTCCACACCAGAAAGTCCTCCCACAGAGTGCTGGAGGTTTTTGCACCCAGGAGCAGAGGAGAATAGTGTAGGCAAGGGGGTCACAGTCCAGGAAAATGGACGGGTAGACCAAAGAGCGACTTGGGAAAAGGAGGAAGGGCCCTTGAGGCAGTCAAGGGCCCTCACTAGGCCACAAATGATTGAACAAGAAGGCCTAGATGACACAGGGGGTCTGCCCTTTTATTGGCAACCTAGCAGGTTGGACAGAAGGATTGGCATCACAGATGACACAATGGCCGCGAGAGGGTTCCTTTGAACCCCGAGACATGGCTAATGCAGAAATGCGCATTTTTCAGGGCACAGGGGATCCTTACTGGGATTATCTCTATATGCAGAAAAGTCTAAGAGTGTGGCAAAAATATGCTTGTAAGTATGACTCCCGTCACCCTACTGGCAATAGGACAACTGCCCTTGATATTCCAAGGCCCAGGGGTGCCTCAGTATATACCATGGCCCCAGATTGACAAAGAAAATCTTTAAAAACAGTTGCCACAACTTGCTGAGGGTGCTGGGAAATGGATAGCAGCTCTGGAAAAACATACTGCAGGGATTACTCTTGCAATAGGGGACATAAAGAGTTTACTAAGTTCCCTTATAAGAGATGAGACAGACCAATTGTTCACAAAGGCAGAAGTAAAGGATGTGACATTGACCAACCCAAAATGTGATGGGGCCCCCTTTATTAGAGTAAGGGGAATTGTTTGGAAACAGCTGAGAAAAATGTATCCAGACAGGCCAGACATTGGGTCCCTTATCCCACAAACAATGCAGCCAAATGAGGACCCAGCCCAATTCCTTAGCAGGATGAAGGAAAAATGGACACAGGAAGTGGGGGAGAGTTGGGATGTAACTGGACAGAATGCAATACTATTTTACAATATAGTGAAAAAGGGTCTGCCAGCTGAAGTACAGGATAAATTAGATAATATAGTGGCCTTAGAGACTAAACCATGGATAGAGATACAAGCACACATAATACATTTTTGTAAGAAGAGACAAGAAAAGAAAAAGAACGAGAAAGATAAAATAGAGAAAGCAGCAGATAAATTGGTCCAGCACAAACTGTCTAAGAAAACAGAGGAAGGAATTGCCACTGCCACCACCCAGATAGCTGCAGTGTCCCTGGGAGTGCCCCCTTCAGGCACCCCAATGCAACGCTACCAGTATGCCCAGAGAAGCAATAACAGGAATAATGGAAGAGGAGGGTGAGGAAGGTTTGGGGGAAATAGAGTAAAAACACTTTCCAGAGTGGACAGACATGCCACTATTGCAAGATGACAGGACTTTTCATTAGAGACTGTAGGTTTAAAAACGAAGATGAACTTAGCAACCAGACAAGGGCAAATTATGGCCAACAAATGGTACCGCCTGGTGCCATTGTAGCACAACCTGCCACGAGTCCACAAGTGATGTATCTCCCACAGCCCCAAATACAACTGCAGCCTCAATCACAGATACAGCCTCAGCAGTTACAGCAATCAGTGCCCCAAATACAGTATGGGCCACAGCAGACAGTGCAGCCCACCTTGCAGCACCAGAACGTACAAGGAGGGGTAACTGTCAGGGGAGGAAACCCATTCCAGCAAAACTACATGGGAGGATATGCCCAATGAAGGTTCCCAAGGAGAAGTCTCATGTATCCCGTCTTATTGGTAACCCACAGGCCAGACAAGGAATCCACTGTTATGGTAGCCATGAATGACAAAGAGTACACCTTTCTCATTGACACTGGGGCCACTAGGTCCTGTATCCGTGAGAGGGGACTGCCATTGTCAAATTTATCAATGGACACACAGGGGTTCTCCGGGGCTGTAATGAGGGTTCCTTTCTCTAAACCTGTGGAGATGGAAATAGGGGGAAGGTATGTTGATGGATGTTTCTTGTTCTCCCCAAATGCACCAGCTAAACTGTTATGACGTGATCTCATGCCAAAATTAAACATGACTATTCACTATGAAGAGGATGGGACTATGATCTGTTCAACACCTAGAATATCTAGTACTCACATCATGACAATGGTTACACACCCCCCAGATGGTAACCAAGTTAGAGCCAGACCTGTAGACATTTTAGCTTTTACTAGAGCAGTGTACAACATCATAGCAGAAGCACCAGAACTGACAGGGAAGCTAGTTGAATTACCCAAGAGCTTTCTCTTTAGACAACAGGTCCCCTATTTTGAAATATTAGACAAAGACCTCATTCTGGAAATAGAGGCTCTAGAAGTGTCCCCCATCTATGGGACACTGATGGCAAGTGACCACACTGGTGCGATGCGGGCATGTGTCATCTTTTATGATCCCAACATGCAGGTGGGAGACATATCAGATGACCATTTGTTTGCTGATGACCTTAGAAAGACAGATATTGTTTTTCAAAACAGTATACCTCTATGCACCACACTGGAGAAAAGGCCTGTGATACCAATAAATGTCTCCAGTCCTATCAAAGATAATGACCTTGCGCAGGTACCCTCTAACTTGTGAACAAAAGGCCCTTATGATGTAGGCCTCGTCCTCACAGCAGTACCATTCAGAAATTTTTTGAAGGAAGGAGCAATACTACCAAGAGTGAGACAATACCCTCTATCCAAAGAAGCAGAGGAGGGCATTGCACCTGTTATATAGGCATTGGTGGAGCAGGGAGTCATATTCCCAGGTGTATCCCCCTACAACACCCCAATTTACCCTATAAGGAAGGCCAAGGGAAATTTGTGGCGCATGATTCAAGACCTGCGCCCCCTTAATGACATAGTGATACCAGAATTCCCTGTAGTGCATGACCCTTCCATCATCCTAACCAACATACCCCAAGATGCTAAGGGGCATATTTATACTCCGTTTGCGCCGAATTTGCGTCGTTTTTTTTTACGCAAATTCGACGCAAAACTAACTCCATATTTATACTTTGTCGTTAGACGCGTCTAGCGCCAAAGTTCATGGAGTTAGCGTCATTTTTTTGCGTGAACACCTTCCTTGCGTTAATGATATGCAAGGTAGGCTTTCCCGTCTTAAAAAATGACTCCGATGCTATTGCGTCGGATTTATACGCCCGGGCAAAAATGACGCCCGGGAGTGGGCGGGTCTAAAAAACCTGCATTTGCGCCGGATTTTAGCGCCTGGGTCAGGGCAGGCGTTAAGGGACCTGTGGGCTCAGAATGAGCCCAGAGGTGCCCTCCCCTGCCCCCAGGGACACCCCCTGCCACCCTTGCCCACCCCAGGAGGACACCCAAGGATGGAGGGACCCACCCCAGGGACATTAAGGTAAGTCCAAGTAGGTATTTTTTTTAATTTTTTTTTGTGGCATAGGGGGGCCTGATTTGTGCCCCCCTACATGCCACTATGCCCAATGACCATGCCCAGGGGACAGAAGTCCCCTGGGCATGGCCATTGGGCAAGGGGGCATGAATCCTGTCTTTGCTAAGACAGGAGTCATTTCAATGGGGTATGGGCGTCGTAAAAAAATGGCGCAAATCGGGTTGTGGCGATTTTTTTGCCTCAGCCTGACTTGCACCATTTCTGGACGCCCATACGCCATTTTCCCCCTACGCCGGCGCTGCCTGGTGTACGTCGTTTTTTTTAACGCACACCAGACAGCGCCGGCGGCTAACGCCGGCTAACGTCATTCAATAAATACGGCGCCCGCATGGCGCTTCAGAATGGCGTTAGCCGGCGCGAATTTTTTTGACGCAAAACTGCGTTGGCGCAGTTTTGCGTCAAAAAGTATAAATATGGGCCTCAATACTTTTCAGTCATAGACTTGAAGAATGCATTTTTCAGCATTCCCCTGCACCAAGACAGTCACTATTTGACTGCATTTTCCTATTGCGGTTCACATTACCTTCATTCCCGATTACCTCAAGGGTACTGTGAGTCCCCTAGTGTCTTTAACAGGATTGTTAGACCTGACAGCCTTAGGGTGGTCACCCCTAAATTTTTGCCTGCCTCCCTCCACTTTTTGGACACTGTTTTTGCTGGCTTTTAGACTCTGCGCACTTTACCACTGCTAACCAGTGCTAAAGTGCATATGCTCTCTCCCTTAAAACATGGTAACCTTGAATCATACCTGATTGGACTATTTAATTTACTTATAAGTCCCTAGTAATGTGCACTCTATGTGCCTAGGGCCTGTAGATTAAATGCTACTAGTGGGCCTGCAGCACTGGTTGGGCCAACCACTTAAGTAGCCCCTTTTCCTTGTCTCAGGCCTGCCACTGCAAGGCCTGTGTGTGCAGTTTCACTGTCACCTCGACTTGTCATTTAAAAGTACTTGCCAAGCCTAAACCTCCCCTTTCTCCTCATATAAGTCACCTCTAATGTGTGCCCTAGGTAACCCCTAGAGCAGGGTGCTGTGTGGGTGAAAGGCAGGACATGTACCTGTGTAGTTTACATGTCCTGGTAGTGTAAAACTCCTAAATTTGTTTTTGTTGTACTGTGAGGCCTGCTCCCTTCATAGGCTAACATTGGGGCTGCCCTCATACAGTATTGAAGTGGTAGCTGCTGATCTGAAAGGAGTAGGAAGGTCATATTTAGTATAGCCTGAATGGTAATATAAAATCCTGCTGACTGGTGAAGTTGGATTTAATATTATTATTCCAGAAATGCCACTTTGAGAAAGTGAGCATTTCTTTGCACTTAATTGTTCTGTACCTTACAATCCACGTCTGGCTGTGCTTAGTTGACAGCTCCTTGTGCATTCACTCAGACACCCCCCAAACACAGGGTACTCAGCCTCACTTGCATACATCTGCATTTTGAATGGGTCTTCCTGGGCTGGGAGGGTGGAGGGCCTGCTCTCACACAAAAGACTGCCACACCCCCTACTGGGACCCTGGCAGACAGGATTGAACTGAAAGGGGACCTGGTGCACTTCTTAGCCACTCTTTGAAGTCTCCCCCACTTCAAAGGCACATTTGGGTATAAAACAGGGCCTCTGCCCTACCTCATCAGACACTTGCTGGAGAAGAAACTTGAACCAGAACCTGCATCCTACCAAGAAGAACTGCCTGGCTGCCTAAAGGACTCACCTAACTGCTTTCTACAAAGGACTGCTGCCTTGCTGTTGCCCTGCTGCCTCGCTGAACTCTTGTCTGGCTGTAAAAGTGCTCTCCAAGGGCTTGGATAGAGCGTGCCTCCTGTTCCCTGAAGTCTCAGGACTAAAAAGACTTCTCTTTTTCACTTCGACGCTTCGTGCGCCGAAATTTTCGACGCACAGCTTCTTCCGCGGTGAGAAAAACGCTGCACACCGACGCTGATCGACGCGACGCCTTCGGGACGACCGGAACTTCGATGCACGGCCTCGCAAGGACAACGCCGCCCGACCTCCAGAGGAGAAATCGACGCGACGCCTGCCGTGAGAGCGAAACTTCGACGCACAGCCCCGCAGAACGACGCGCAGCCGGTGAACAAGCAGGAGAATCCACACACAGACCCGAGACATCTGATAATCCCCGCGATCCACAGAAAGAGACTGTCCGTGCGCCGGAAAACAATGCACGACTTCCCCGCATGAAAAATAACGACGCAAGTCCGTGTGTGCTGGGGAGAAATCGACGCACACACCCTTTTTCCACGTATCTCTTCTTCTGTGGCCCTCTGAGGAGATTTTCCACTCCAATCCAGGTACTTTGTGCTTGAAAGAGACTTTGGGAGCCGCCCGCCTGGAGGGAACCGCCGAATGACTGCACCGCGGTCAAAAGACCGTGGCGGCCATTCTGGCTTTCCCGCTGGGCCGGCGGACGACCGCCAGAAGGCCGCCCGCCGGCCCAGCAGGAAACCCCCCTCAACAATGAAGCCGGCTCCGAATGGAGCCGGCGGAGTTGTAGGGGTGCGACGGGTGAAGTAGCACCCGTCGCGATTTTCAGTGTCTGCAAAGCAGACACTGAAAATCATTATGGGGCCCTGTTAGGGGGCCCCTGCACTGCCCATGCCAGTGGTATGGGCAGTGCAGGGGCCCCCAGGGGCCCCACGACACCCGTTCCCGCCATCCTGTTCCTGGCGGTAAAAACCGCCAGGAACAGAATGGCGGGAAGGGGGTCGGAATCCCCATGGCGGCGCTGGACTCCCTGGGCCAGGGGTAAACCGGCGGGAAACCGCCGGTTGCCCTTTTTTGACCGCTCTTTACCGCCGCGGTCAGAATGGCCCAGGAAGCACCGCCAGCCTGTTGGCGGTGCTTCCACAGTCCCCGAATGACCCCGTTTGTTTGCTTTTTAAAGACTTAAGACACTTTATATCACTTTTCAGTGATATCTCTACAAATTCACATTGCAACTTTATTTGTTTTGACGTATAATTATCCCGATAAATATTATATATTTTTCTAAACACTGTGTGGTGTATTTTTGTGGTGCTATATGGTGGTATTGTATGATTTATTGCACAAATACTTTACACACTGCCTTCTAAGTTAAGCCTAACTGCTCGTGCCAAGCTACCAGAGGGTGGGCACAGGATAATCTTGGATTGTGTTTGACTTACCCTGACTAGAGTGAGGGCTTTTGCTTGGACAGGGGGTCACCTGACTGCCAACCAAAAACCCCATTTCTAACATTGGTGATCAGCGGTGAGGATAGGACTTGTGTTTGTACAGTGACATACAGTTGCTAAGTATTTCACTACCTACCCACAGTTGAAGGTCAACTTGATTTTTATCTCTTTTTGCAAAATTTCATTTTTTTTCTTCCTGACAATTTTCAAAAACGAAATCCTCACTCAACATGTCTCTGACTGGGTCTCAAATGGGAGACTTTGACCTAGTCCTGTTGGATACATATACGGTCAAACAGCTAAGAGGGTTCTGCAGGGCAATGAGGGTACCCACCCAAGGGGCTTCAAAAAAGGAGGACTTTCAAGTGGCGCTGAGGGCCTGGGCAGAAGCCCATTTAGAAGAGGATTATGAGGAAGAGGAGCCAGAAAATGGCCCCTCAGAGGATTTGTTGCTATCTGTGGATGATGTTACCACTGCAATTGTGCCCCCTTCCAGACCAGGGAGCAGTGTCTCTGTGTAAAGCCTGACCGCAGAGGAAAGGAGAGAGGAAAGGGAGTTCCAATTGCAAATGGCAAAACTGAAAATTGAGGCTCAACAGGAGGAAAGAAGGGCTGAGAGAGAAGCCAAGCAAGCTGAGGCTGAAAGAGCAGCCAAACAAATTGAAGCTAAAAGAGAAGCCAAAAATGCTGAAGCTGAAAGAGCAGCCAAACAGGTGGAAGCTGAGAGAGCTTTGGCTGAAAAGAAACTATTGTTGGCTCATGAACTGAGTCTCAAGGAGCTGGAGATCAAGGCGAGACAGTCTGAATCCAGCAATAATGGTGGCAGCATACAGACAGGACCTGCTGGAGAAAAGAAGGTTCGTATACCGAAAAATGTGGTGCCCAGTTTTGTGGTGGGAGATGACATAGATAAATAGTTAGCTGCTTATGAAGTTGCACTAAGGGCTCATGAGGTTCCTGAAGGGCAATGGGGGGTAGCTATGTGGGGTTATGTGCCGCCATTGGGGAGGGACACACTTCTCACATTGGATCAACCTGATCAAAACACATACCCACTTCAGAAAGCCACTTTACTTGCCAAGTTTGGGCTGACCCCTGAGGGATACCGTCAGAGGTTCAGGGACAGCACCAAACAAACCACGCAAACATGGGTAGATTTCTTTGACTTTTCCAGTAAGGCACTGAATGGATGGGTGCGGGGCAACAAAGTGGATGATTATAAAGGGTTATATGACTTGATTCTGAGAGAGCATATGCTTAATACTACTTTTACAGAGTTGCGCCAGCACTTAGTGGATAGTAAGCTGACTGATCCCAGGAAGCTTGCTGAGGAGGCGGACCTCTGGGTTAGCACCAGAGTGTCCAAGAAGGTACCTGGGGGGGACACCCACAAAGGTGGTCAGGGTTCCCAACAGAAGAAAGAGGGGGGAGATAAACTTACAGATAAGGAACTCTCCAAAGGCCCCCAAAAGAATTCCCAGGGAGGGGGTGGCAACCATTCCTTTTCCAGATTTGGGAAAAAGCCAGGGACATATGATAGGTCAGGAAATCCAACCCCAAATGCATGGAGTGTTACCAGTATGGTCACTATAAAGGCGACCCCCAGTGCTCCAAGAGAGCACCGTCCACTACCGGACAGACACCTGGGTTGACTAGTGTAGCGCTCGGGGGAGATGGACCCAGATAGCTTTGGGGGAACAGGTAGAGATTTCCCTAGTGTCCCTGGGAGAAGGAGAAATGGTGCCAAAAGCCCACATGCCCCAAAATACTTCCAAGTACAGGCAGTGGGTCACCATTGATGGGCAGAAGGTGGAGGCTCTGTGTGACACAGGAGCCAGTATGACTACTATCAAGAGTCAGCTGGTGTCAACAGAGCAGATAGTCCCTAATACATTTCACCAGGTCATAGTCGCTGACAATCGTGAGAGTCACCTACCGGTGGCTCTGGTTCCCTTTGAGTGGAGGGGTGTCTCTGGTACTCTGAAAGTAGCTGTGAGTCCTGCCATGCCTGTAGATTGTCTGTTAGGCAATGATCTTGAGCATACTGCTTGGAAAGAAGTGGAGCTCAGATCTCACCTGGAGATGTTAGGGTTACCTGAGTGGGTCTGCATGACCACACGGTCCATGGCTGACCAAGAGGGAAGTCAAGAGCGTCTGGAGCCTGGAACAATGGCCCAGAGAGCTGCCAAGAGGAAGGGCAAGGAGCGCGGGAAACCGGTCCCAGAAGTTCCTGCAGTGGTTGATGGGGCTCCTGAGGAGGAGGCTCCCGAGCCAACTGGGGAAGACATTGCCACCCTAGGTGACCTACCGGAGCTTGCTGGCTGGCAAGTTGAAAGTGGACCCACCAGGGAGGAATTCTGCAAGGCGCAGAAAGAATGTCCCACTCTAGAGGGTCTGAGGAAGCAAGCCTCAGACCAGGCGGCAGGTGAAGCCTCTGGCAATCACCACATATATTGGGAGAATTATCTTCTCTACAGTGAGCCTAAGGTTCCGGCCTTTGGGGCAGCACGTGCGCTGGTGGTCCCCCAGTGTTACCGAACCTTCCTACTGGGTCTGGCTCACGACATTCCCCTGGCAGGACATTTGGGGCAAGGCAAGACCTTTGACAGGCTTGTCACACACTTTTATTGGCCCAGAATGAGGACAAACTCAGATAAGTTCTGTAGATCTTGTCCTACCTGCCAGGCCAGTGGTAAAGCAGGAAAAAGGGTTAAAACCCCCCTGATTCCACTTCCTGTCGTTGGCACCCCCTTTGAAAGGTTGGGCATCGACATTGTTGGTCCATTGGACCCCAAAAGTGCCTTAGGCAACAGGTTCATCCTGGTTTTGGTGGACCATGCCACCCGTTACCTAGAGGCAATCCCTCTGAGGACCGTAACTGCACCGGTGGTGACCAGAACTCTGATGGGGATATTTACCCGTGTGGGATTCCCAAAGGAGATTGTGTCTGACAGAGGCACTAACTTCATGTCTGCATACATGAAGTCTCTGTGGGATGCGTGTGGTGTAACCTACAAGTTCACCACACCCTATCACCCCCAATCTAATGGTCTTGTGGAGAGATTCAACAAGACCTTGAAAGGCATGGTTGGTGGCCTCCCTGAGGCCATGAGGCGTAAGTGGGACGTCCTCTTACCATGCCTTCTCTTTGCTTACCGAGAGGTCCCCCAGAGGGGGGTGGGGTTCAGTCCCTTTGAGCTTCTCTATGGGTACCCTGTCAGGGGACCCTTAAGCATTGTCAAGGAGGGGTTGGAGAGAGCTCCAAAGGCACCCCCTCAGGATGTGGTCAGCTACATGTTGGCCCTCCGCAACCAGACGACCAGCTTCTGGAAAGAGGCCCAAAGTAACCTTGAGGCCAGTCAAGAGGTAATGAAACGCTGGTATGACCAGAAGGCCACCATGGTAGAGTTTCGACCTGGAGACAAAGTGTGGGTAATGGAGCCAGTAGAGCCTAGAACTCTCCAGGACCGTTGGTCTGGCCCATTTGAAGTAAAGGAGCGGAAAGGGGAGGCCACTTACCTAGTGGACCTCCAAACCCCTAGGAACCCCCTAAGGGTGCTCCATGTCAACCGACTAAAGGCTCATTTTGAGAGGTCTGAGGTCAACATGCTTCTGGTCACAGATGAAGGAATGGAAGAGGAGAGTGAACCTCTCCCCGACCTCCTCTCTGCCCAAGACGGTGATGGGTCAGTGAAAGGGGTCATCCTCTCTGACTCCCTGACTCTAAACCAGAAAGGAGACTGCTATGAGCTGTTGGAACAGTTCTCCCCTGTTCTCCCTTACTCCTGGACTGACCCACCTCTGTGTTCATGTCATTGACACCGGTGACAGTCTCCCTGTGAAGAACAAAATTTACAGGTTATCGGATAAGGTGAAAGCCAGCATCAAGGAGGAGGTCTCCAAGATGTTAGCTTTAAGGGTTATCGAGAAATCCAGTAGTCCCTGGGCCAGCCCAGTAGTATTGGTCCCTAAGGCTACTGCCCCAGGTGCGAAGCCAGAACTCCGGTTCTGTGTGGACTACCGGGGCCTCAACTCAGTCACCCGGACTGATGCTCACCCCATCCCCCGAGCTGATGAGCTCGTTGACAGGCTAGGCGCTGCCAAGTTCCTGAGTACGTTTGATCTTACTTCAGGGTACTGGCAGATCGCCCTGACTGAGGGGCTAAAGAGAGATCCGCATTTTCAACCCCTGATGGCCATTACCAGTTCCGGGTGATGCCATTTGGATTGAAAAATGCCCCGCTACCTTCCAACGGTTGGTTAACAGGGTCCTAGCTGGCAAGGATGCCTTCTGTGTAGCCTACCTGGATGACATAGCTGTCTACAGTTCCAGCTGGGAGGAACACCTGCTCCACCTCAAGGAGGTGCTTCAGGCCCTGCAACAGGCAGGCCTGACCATCAAGGCTAGTAAGTGCCAGATTGGGCAGGGTTCCGTGGTGTACTTGGGACACCTAGTGGGAGGTGGCAAGGTGCAGCCACTCCAGGCCAAGATTGAAACTATCAAGGCCTGGCAACCACCTAGAACTCAGACTGAGGTGAGAGCCTTTTTAGGCCTCACAGGATACTACCACAGATTTGTCAAGGGCTATGGTACCATTGTGTCACCCTTGACAGAACTCACTTCGAAGAAACAACCTAGGTTGGTGAATTGGACAGAGGCTTGTCAGAAAGCCTTTGACTCCCTGAAGGAAGCCATGTGCACGGCCCCGTGCTCAAGGCCCCTGACTACTCCCATGAATTTATCGTGCAGACAGACACTTCAGAGCATGGCATAGGGGCGGTCCTAGCACAGCTAAATGAGGAGGGCCTAGACCAACCAGTAGTCTTTATTAGCAGAAGGCTATTACCACGGGAACAGAGGTGGAGTGCTATTGAAAGAGAAGCTTTTGCTATGGTCTGGGTCCTGAAGAAGCTAAGACCCTACCTGTTTGGGACTCACTTCCGGGTTCAGACAGACCACAGGCCCCTCAAATGGCTCATGCAGATGAGGGGTGAGAATCCAAAACTCTTGAGGTGGTCCATTTCCCTACAGGGGATGGACTTTACGGTGGAACATCGCCCCGGGGTTGACCACGCCAATGCTCTCTCCAGATACTTCCGCCTTAGCGATGAGAGCTCCCAGGAGGTCGGGTAGCTCTCCCCACTTTCAGCTGGGGGGACACATGTTAGACCTGACAGCCTTAGGGTGGTCACCCCTAACTTTTTGCCTGCCTCCCTCCACTTTTTGGACACTGTTTTTGCTGGCTTTTAGACTCTGTGCACTTTACCACTGCTAACCAGTGCTAAAGTGCATATGCTCTCTCCCTTAAAACATGGTAACCTTGAATCATACCTGATTGGACTATTTAATTTACTTATAAGTCCCTAGTAATGTGCACTCTATGTGCCTAGGGCCTGTAGATTAAATGCTACTAGTGGGCCTGCAGCACTGGTTGTGCCAACCACTTAAGTAGCCCCTTTTCCTTGTTCCAGGCCTGCCACTGCAAGGCCTGTGTGTGCAGTTTCACTGTCACCTCGACTTGGCATTTAAAACTACTTGCCAAGCCTAAACCTCCCCTTTCTCCACATATAAGTCACCTCTAATGTGTGCCCTAGGTAACCCCTAGAGCAGGGTGCTGTGTGGGTGAAAGGCAGGACATGTACCTGTGTAGTTTACATGTTCTGGTAGTGTAAAACTCCTAAATTCGTTTTTGAACTACTGTGAGGCCTGCTCCCTTCATAGGCTAACATTGGGGCTGCCCTCATACAGTATTGAAGTGGTAGCTGCTGATCTGAAAGGAGTAGGAAGGTCATATTTAGTATGGCCAGAATGGTAACATAAAATCCTGCTGACTGGTGAAGTTGGATTTAATATTACTATTCTAGAAATGCCACTTTTAGAAAGTGAGCATTTCTTTGCACTTAAATCTTTCTGTGCCTTACAATCCACGTCTGGCTGGGCTTAGTTGACAGCTCCTTGTGCATTCACTCAGACACACCCCAAACACAGGGTACTCAGCCTCACTTGCATACATCTGCATTTTTAATGGGTCTTCCTGGGCTGGGAGGGTGGAGGGCCTGCTCTCACACAAAGGACTGCCACACCCCCTACTGGGACCCAGGCAGACAGGATTGAACTGAAAGGGGTGCACTTCTTAGCCACTCTTTGAAGTCTCCCCCACTTCAAAGGCACATTTGGGTATAAAACAGGGCCTCTGCCCTACCTCATCAGACACTTGCTGGAGAAGAAACCTGAACCAGAACCTGCATCCTGCCAAGAAGAACTGCCTGGCTGCCTAAAGGACTCACCTGACTGCTTTCTACAAAGGACTGCTTCCTTGATGTTGCCCAAGGATTGTCAAGAATGACCTCACCAATTTTCAATGTGACAGCACAGTGTTGCAATATGTCGATGACCTACTGATCTGTAGTCCAGCAGAGGAGCAGTGTAGAAAGGATACTGTGTCCCTGTTGTGCACCCTTGCTCAGAGAAGTTTCAAGGTGGACAGGGACAAATTACAGTACTGCCAGGAAGAAGTTCAATACTTGGGGCAACTACTGTCAGCATCAGGCCGCTGAATTATGTCTGGGAGAGCGGAATCCATTTGGCAGATGGCAGAGCCTGAGACTGTGAAAGGAATGCAGAAGTTCCTAGGCTTATGTAATTATGTCAGACAATGGGTTTTTGACTACAGTACTTTAATATCCCCACTGGTTGCATCTATCAAACAGGCGAAAACACAGTAAGACAGGCTAACATGGACTACAGAGATGGAACAAAACTTCAGTAAGCTAAAAACAGAGATAACAAATGCATCATTGTTAGGAACACCAGACTACAACAAATAGTTTTTTCTTTTTTGCCACTGTAATGGCCAGGTGATGACGGCTGTCCTCACCCAAAAAGTATCCTTTAGGCCACAAACCAATTGCATATTTCAGTGGCCTACTTGATTCTGTCATGAAAAGTAATTACCCTTGTGAACAAGCACTAACCACATTAGCCTTTGCTGTAGAGAAAAGTGCCCCCGTTGTCATGGGTGCACCTCTGACACTGTATGTTGAACATGCTGTGTTTGCAATAATTCAGAAAGCTAAAACAACATTAACAACACAGAGAGTATCAGGCAATGAGATAATATTATCATTACCATCCTTGAAGGTGGTTAAATGCCACATAGTCAATCCTGCTATCTTCTTTGCACACCCCATTTCAGACACTGATGATGATGCCCACGATTGTGCCACATATACTCCAGATGAGTGAAGCCAAGCAACAGAAGACCCCATTCCAGAGAGTGTTTTATATCTTGTGGATGGGTCAATAGATCAGGACACAGGGGTAAGACATATAGGTGCTGCAGTGGTCAGAGCGATGCAGCACAACTCTTCAGACACACTGCAGATAACTGAACAGATAACTTTGCCATCTCAATATTCCGGCCAGGCTGCTGAATTAGTAGCTTTAGTGGCAGCCCTCAAACAAGGGGAAGGAGAAACAATAACAGTACACTCTGATTCAGCCTATGTCACCAAAACAGTGCATTCCAGCATTATGTGGTGGAACAAACGGGGATTTCTCAAGATGATGGAAGCCCTGTCATGCACCACCCCATTTTAGAGGACTTGATACAAGCTTTAACACTGCCACATGCAGTTGCAGTAGTGAAATGCGCAGCTCACACTAATGGTCAGGATTTTGTGTCCCGTGGAAATGCTCTGGCTGATTGGGCAGCAAAAGATGCAGCAACACGCCCTCTTAGTGACACACATACCACAGTTTTGTTAGCTAGAGAAACATTGACACCTTCAGACCCTTTGAATGCTGGAAAGATAGAGATGCTGAATGACGTCAATGTTACTTACCCACCCATGAGGTGACCAGTAATCGTGCATGTGCTCTTGTCAAGAGGTCCCTCTCCCCTATTATCTTATCTGTACTGCTTGTTCTTGCTTACATCAATGCTGAACTTGTCAGCATAGTTTTTTGTGGTTTTCACAGTTTAAATACCACTGCTTGTGAACTAGAACTTTGAACTTCAGTCATGGCCTCTATGTTGAGACTGCCTGTTGTTCCCAGCTGAAAATCAATTGAACCTATGTTATTGTGTAAAATTGATCTGTCTTATTTTATAAACAGATTTCCCTCTAACACCAATGAGGAAGGGGTGCCCGTCAGACCCTGACCCCCGTGCTGTTCCGCATACTGGTTTTGGCCTATCCGGAGCTGGATGGGTGCGTGAGGGCATCACAGCAGCCACAAGGGGGTGAGTACAGTGCCACAATATACTACTTGCGTGTGGAGGGTTGGTATCCGGGTGGGGGATGTGGGCCTGTTGGTGCCCCTAGGCCAGGCATCCACTACTGGGCAGGGCCCTGTGGGTCTCAGGTATGCTGCAATTGGGGTGCGCTAGTCCTGTCCATGGGCTAGTGACTAGCATTGTGACTGGTGTTGCTTTGCCTAGTGAGTAGGGATGTTCCCTGTGTGTGAGTGTGTTGTGTACGCCAACTGTGGTGTTGTTGCTGCCATTGACCAAGTATATCTTCTGTCTCTTCTACCCCTGTTTGTTTTGTCATCCTGTCCTTATGTGCATTAGCATCATCTGGCGGAGGAGCAGAGGCACCAGTAATGAAGGGAGCTGCATCCCACATGGCCCAGGAGGCCGAATCCACAGATTGTGAGGGCACCAGTGGGATGGAGGGCTAGGGGAGCACCACGGCAGAGACAGGAGAGAACAGTTCTGAAAGTGATACCTCCTCTGATGAAAGCTCCCTAGTGGTGGCGGAAAGCTTTGTGGCCACCCCAACTACAGGTACAGCCGCCACCCAGTACCAGCACCGCCCTCCCAGCAGCCCCTCAGTGAGTTTCCCGTGCCCGCTCACCCAGGAGGTTGGGCATCTCCTTTGCCCCAGGCCCTGCCCCAGTGAGCCCTGCTGCCCTGAGTGAGGAGGCAATTGACCTCCTGCGATCCATCTCTGTTGGGAAGTCAACCATAGTGAATGCCATCTAGGGGCTGGCAGGGTATTTGCAACAAACAAATGCATTCCTGGAGGGCATTCACTCTGGCATGGCGGCCCAACAGAGATCATTTGAGGCTCTGGCCTCCTCTCTGATGGCAGCCATTGTCCCTGTCTCTAGCTCTTCCCTCCAACTTCCTCTGCCCAGTCCCATTTCCCTGAACACCAGCCTATCCCAAGCACACAGGCAGACCAGCATGCAGCCAAGACAACACACAGGAGTGACTCAGGAAAACACAAGCACCACACATCATCCCACAGGCACTCACACAAACACCATCCAAATGCAGACACACCAACATCCACTGCCTCCTCTGTGTCCCCCTCCTCCTCCTTGTCCACCTCCCTCCCAGTATCGTCTACACTCACTAATATCACCAGAGAAGGGTGTATTCTTAAGGGAGAAATGGCGCACCAACTGACGTAAGTTGAATTGGTTACAACCCCTATATCTACAACGGTGCACTGAGGGGGGAATACACCCTCAAAACCTCTACATTGATTGGACTAATCCATCAATTAGAACAATACCAAAACTGCGGCACTCGTTGGTCCCATATCAATTAACATCAGTATTGATAACATTTTTCTGCAATATCAGGTGCTGCACATCCATACATAATAGTAAGACTAGATAAAGGCACTATCAGTGAAATTACAAACCTCAAAAATGTAACATATAATTCTGTAACTACCCAAAATACTTGTTAAATATCTCCTCACAACAGAAAACTTTGAGATTCAAACAGAACACATTATTCGAGAATTATTTAATATGCTTAAGTCAAAACAAATCTCCTCTCGTGGATTCCGTGTATTTTTTCATCCTTCTCAGCAATCAAATTGTGAGTCAGTTTCTTAAGTGTAATAAATCAACACGACAGTCCTATGTTAGTCCCTTATTAATGATTACCCACTAATCGTCCATCATTCTCATAAGTTGAAAGTTAATTAATTGTCCATCCTTTTCATAACGACATCACAGCCTAAGAAATTGACTCAACTTGATGTTTAGGATGTGCACTTCCTGCATGAAGCACAGAATTACAAGCAGTGGACTTTCAAAACAGTTTGCTCTGTATACAACCATTATCTATAAATAACTCCACATCCAAAAATTCTATCCGTGTCTCGCTGTAGTGATAAGTAAATTTAACATTCATATTGTTGGAGTTCAGAAATTTTAAAAATTCCATCAACTGATTGACACTGCCCGTCCAGATCATTATACAGTCGTCTATGTAGCGTCCCCAATATAAAATGAACGTCTGCCATAGTGCTGCACTCGGGTCCCAGACCCACCTCTCCTCAAACAGACCCATGAATAGACCTGCGTAAGAAGGGGAAAACCTGGAGCCCATGGCCACACCCTGCTTCTGTCTAAACCAACCATGTTTGAAAAAAAATAAGTTATTATTAAGAATCAAGGAGATCATGTCTAAAAACATCCTTGTATGTTGCCATAAGCTAGCGGGTTTCTTATTTAGAAACCACTCAATTGCTTCCAAACCCACATTGTGTTGTATACATGTATATAAAGACACCACATCTAAGGTAACCAATAGCATATTCTCATCCCATTCCACATTGTTTAGAATACTAAGAATATGTGTTGAGTCCTTAATATATGATGGCAAGTTTTGTACAATAGGTTTAAAAAATACATCAACATATTCAGATTATCTTTCCGTGGGACCCCCAATACCTGAAACTACAGGTCTACCCGGTGGGAAGGGTAACTGTTTATTAATTTTGGGTAAAGTATAGAAGCACGGGTACCTCGGTCTCACCGACTTAAGATACAGGAACTCATCCCTACTCAATAGATTTGATCGATACCAACACTCCAACTGCTTATTGATAGTGTCACGTAGCCTAAGTATCGGGTTAAACCCCAACTTTTTATAGCATTGACTGTCATCCAATTGTGATTGTATCTCTTGTTCATAATCCAATGTATTCATAATAACCACATTCCCACCCTTATCAGCCTGCCTTATCATGATGTGATCATTACACTTAAGGTCTTTCAATACTCTTAGTTCACCCCGACTCAAGTTGGTAATATTACTACGAAATCTTTTTCTAGATTCATGTAAATCCATATCCCTACATACTAAATAAAAAAAGGTGTCCAGATTTCTATAATCAAACGACTTGGGAACCCATTTTGATTTGCTTTTGAGACCACTACTTACACCGGTATTACACGTTATATCCAAATCTGCCAAAATCTGAGAAAAAATAATGGGGACTTCTTCATGTTTCGAGATAGATAGCAAAGTGGCAGTGTTAAATACATCCCTAATAGAGAGTGTCTTCACTTCCACACTTTGTGCTGAATTCTCCATAACTTTTGGTCCCATAGGATTCAATTTAAAATATTTCTTTAATTTCAATCACCTGATAAATTTTAATGAATCTGTCTACACTCACACCTGCATGCACTACATCCTCTTCCACTACCACCATCACGCCTATCAGTACATGCCCCTCGCTGGCAGTCACCACCCCCAAATCTATGCACACGTCCCCTGTGCCCCCTTCTCCCAAATTACACAAACGCAAGCACTCAGACACCAACAGCCATCCACCTCACAACAGCATCCAGGCCATGCACCTGCACCCAAACACAGCACAGACACCTCCAACCACCACTCCTCCTTCCTTCACTCCCAAACCTTCAACCTCTTCCCGCCCCAGTGCCCCTAAGAAGCTTCCTCTACACCATTGACCTCTTCTCTACCCCCCACCCCTGTCCTTCACATCGGGCCAGGGTGGGCATCACCCAGGCTAGCACCTCAGCCACACAGTCCAAGGCTACAGTTGTTTTGGCAGCAACTGCAGGTATGAGCAGCTCCAAGGAAACACCCATCAGCAATGCCAGTGTTCCTGCACCAGCTGCCAAGGGGAAGTGCAAGGATGTACCACCAGCTGCCAAGGGGAAGGGAAAGGATGTACCACCAGGTGCCAAGGGGAAGGAGGCACCACCACGTGGCAAGGGCAAGGAGGCACGAACACATGGCAAGGGCAAAGGACCTGCCACTGCAGGCAGGAAGGATAGGAGGCCTGGTGCTGGGACTGAATCTGAGCCCACAACACCAACCATGGTGCTTAAGCCTTCCGAGGCTGCAGGGAAAGGGCTGGGGCCTCCCCCCACCACTGGCAGCACCACCACCAGCACCACTGCCAGCAGCAGCAGCCCCGTTGGGCAGCCGACTGAGGCTGAAGGGGAAGGGTTGGAGCCTTCCCCCACCTCTGGAAGTACCGCCACCAGCACCGCCACCAACACCACTGCCAGCAGCAGCAGCCCCGGTGGACAGCTGTCCAAGGCTGCAGGGTAAGGGCTGGAGCCTCCCCCCACCACTGCCTGCACCACCACCAGCACCGCCACCAGTAGCAGCAGCCCCAGTGTGCAGCCGTCCGAGGTTCCAGGGGATTGGCTGGAGCCTCCCCCCCACCACTGCCTGCACTGCCACCAGCAGCAGCAGCCCCAGTGGGCAGATGTCCGAGGCTGCCGGGTAAGGGCTGGAGCCTCCCCCATCACTGCCTGCACCGCCACCAGCCAGGCCACCAGTAGCAGCAGCCCCAGTGGGCAGCCGTCCGAGGCTGCAGGGGATTGGCTGGAGCCTCCCCCCCACCACTGCCTGCACTGCCACCAGCAGTAGCAGCCCCAGTGGGCAGCCATCCAAGGCTGCAGGGGATGGGCTGGAGCCCCCCCCACCACTGCCAGCCCCGACACCAGCACCAACATTGCCACCACTGAGCAGCCGTCACCGCCGGCGGGCAGTGTGTAGTCGTGTCTCCATGGGCTGTAGTGCATCCTGGAGCCTGCAAATCCTGTAGGTGTGACACCCAGGTGAGCGACTGTGACTTTGCACTCCCCAAGATCTGCATCACAGGGCACAAGGCCCCCTTAGACCCAGTGGAAGAAGCCATCCACTCACCCCATCCTTGCCAGGATGAAGCACACTGGGCACAATGCCCCCTCTAGAACCAGTGGAAGAAGCCATCCACTCACCCCATCCTTGCCAGGATGAAGCACACTAGGCACAAGGCCCCCCTCCGGAACCAGTGGAAGAAGCCATCCACTCACCCCATCCTTGCAAGGATGAAGCATACTGGGCACAATGCCCCCTCCAGAACCAGTATAGGAAGCCATCCACTCACTCCATCCTTGCCAGAATGAAGCACACTGGGCACAAGGCACCCTCCAGAACATATGTCAAACCACCCACTAGAGAAACTGTGGCTTTGCACTCCCCAGGAACAAGCAGTGGGCAAACCACCCAATAGAGAGACTGTGGCTTTGCACTCCCGAGGACCAAGCAGTGGGCAAACCACCCACTAGAGAGACTGTGCCTTTGCACTTCCCAGGACCAAGCAGTGGGCAAACCACCCACTAGAGAGACTGTGGCTTTGCACTCCCGAGGACATCGCACAGGGCATGTGTCCCCCTCCAGGACCAGTGGGGTTGTACCATCTTCTGGCTGAGGTGCCCCGCATATCCCATCCCCCTGAAGTGCCTGTGTATTTTCGACCTGATAACCCAGCAGTGCTCTCTCCGTGTTGATGCAGGAGTAAGATAGGGCCTTGGCCTATGTGATGTGGCCCTGTGACACACGGACATTCTAGACTGGGCAGTGTCCCTCCATTTGTATATATGTGAAGAATGTTTTGATTTTTGAGGACATATTTTTAGTTTTTTATCTTATTACACTCACTTTAATCACTTCCTTTTGTCCTTGCATTATTCTTGAGGGGTATGGGTGGCTGTGTAATGTTACTGCATCTGTTTGTTGGTTTTGTGTATGGTGTTGGGGTAGGGGTGTTGCGTGTTGCATGTATGTGTCACTCTCTTTTTTCATCCTCCTCCCCTGTGTGCTAGGCGGCAGTACTCACCGTGGTCGTCGTTGCCAGCATTGGTATTCCTGGTGTAGGAGGAGGTAGACCAGCATGGGGACACCTGCAGTTCAGGCTCCATGGCGTCATGGTTGTTCCCTGAGTGTCCAGAGGTGAGTCCTTTGCCTTCGGTGTACTGTTTGCACCGTGCTTTTGATTTCATTAGTACTGCCCTGGAAAAGGTGGCCACTTGTAATACTGTGGGCGGTACATTGCCTTCCACCTGGCTGTTGGCGGTTACTGCTGCGGTGCTTGTTGCTAACGCCGTGGTAGTAGATGTGTTAACGTGGCTGTCTGTGTGGGTGGTTTCTGCCGTGGTCAACATTCCATTTTTTTTTACCACCGGCCTGTTGGCAGTATTACTGCTGCTTTATCACGGACTACCTGGGTTTTAATGAGGGCCTTAGTGTTTTTCACATTGTGCCCAGAAAAATATGTACATTTTTCAGTATACGTTTTGGAAGTCCCCACTGATGGAGTCGGACAGTGTTCCCAATGTGTGTAATTAAAATTAATCTTTGCGGTACTTGCTCTGTGAATGAAGTGATGTCCATAACAATTATAACAGAACATATCACCATACTTTTCATTGGATTGATACACATCTTCTTTTTCAAATACTGTATAATACTGTAAATCAGACATCCTTAAATCAGACATCATTGAGTCAACTGTTTTCACATCCCAATCGTTCTTAAAAAGTTTGAATACATATAGAATTTGAATGACCTTCATCGGGCCATATATATCAAATAATACTTTATCCCAAACAATCCCATCCAGAACTGTATTGGCAGAAATATTCACTAGGGACAAGTCTGCAGACTTTGTGTGATAAAAAATGTGGTTTTAGGACTTCATCCACCAGTTCAATTGTAGAGCATTCAGGAAGGTAATGACCATGTATGAGTAAAAAGAAATCAATGACAACCCCAATCCAAAGGACAGAGGCAATTGCAGTTAGTAAGAACCATAGGCAGTTCCAAGGAAAAATAAAGTAATACATTTTTAGCCAATTTATCAGCTTACATGCTCTTGACAGTTTTGTTGCAGTAGAGGCAGATGAGTCAGTGAAAGTGTCATTGATGTCAGCAAAATATCCAGAGGCAGTTTGTGTAAAAACTGGAGCCATGTTTGGAAATGGAGAACTTGCAGAAGACTCCCTTGGTGGTTCATAGTAGGCTACGCCATCCGTTAGTGTAGAATTTGAATAAAAGCAATCAATATTATTGTTGTTATTTGCAGTAGTAGAAGTTAGTGGAACCAAGGAAAGCTAATTTCCCACTCTCCCCATGCTAGGAGAGGTGTCAGCGTTGCTGCTGAAAACCTGGAGAGGAATATCTGGGTCTTTAGTGAGAGGAACTCAGGTACTAAGCAGGCGTCCTCTAGGTCTGCTGGGCAGGATCGGCCACATGGTGTAGCTTGACATTGTTGATGTAGACAAAGCGATTTCCTTTAGAACCAAACAGCGGTGGTAGAATGACAATTCTGGTACCATGTATTCCCAGGACTGGAACCACTGCACTATAAGAAGGACCAAACTATTTTTTAACAGCAATCTTTTCACGCATTAGTTCCCCAAGTTTTGAAATCCAGCCGATAGATGTTACTGGTACATCCCTTATTCCTAAGGAGGCAGTACTGGCACATGTGTTGTGATCATGGAACTGTTGTGAGTACTGCAAGACAGTGACATGTTCATTTACGTCAAAAGGTGTATCTGCCGCCTCCACACCAGGACCATCAAGATCTGGAACATACATTTGTGTTACAAATAGGTACTCATATGAAGTACGCCCCCCCAAATACCTTCTAGGCAGATTATTTAGTGCTCTCTGGACTCCATACAGGTGTGTAAGCCAACTACGACCTGTGCCTAATAGTTTGGCTGTTAAGGATTGCTTTAAATTTCAGTTTTGTCGCTCCACAACACTATTTCCCGCAGGATGAAATAGATACTAGTACTGCAGTTGGACCCCTAAAGAAGCGATGGCATCCCTGAAAGCCCTTGAGGCAAAAGCAGGGCCCTGGTCAAGAGTGGAAAGTGGCCACTGCATATGTGCCGATAAAGACTTGCAAATATTTAATAACAGTTTGATAGAAATATGGAGCTTGAATTAACAGAGACTAAGATGTATTAGTATGCACTATCAGGTCTTAGGGGACCGCAATGGTCCAAGTACCCACATTGAAATGGTTTGTTGGATATAAGGAGGGGTGTCTTCGGTTGGCGTTTGACAGTGGATCCTTTAATTTGCTGGCAGATGTCACAACAACAGACATACTGCTTGGTCCCCTAGGGTCTGCATGTAAGTATGTTGTGGAAACTTGCCATCCTTCAGGTATCCACTCACGACTGTGCAAGTGGTGGAATATTGATGTTTGGTGCCTATGGCTGGTTGGGCTGAACCATCAGTGTGTAAAATTGTCTGATATTGTGCAATAGGTAATGGGTTTGCTGGAGCTGGATATTCAAGTCCATTTTGCAAAAACTCTTGGGTTTGTAATTTTGAGTCAAAAATATAATCAACGTCAGAGGCTGTCAGAGATGTCCATTCGACTGTCCAGTATTTGCTGATAAAGTCACGACGTATTAAGTCATACAATTGTTTAATGCATTGTGCATAATCTGGAATGTATGTTCTGCCAAAATGTAAAAAACCCAATAAAGACTGGAGCTTTTCTATTGTGTTCAGTGTTTGTAATTGCGCTCATCTTTCTAAAAATTGGGGTGCAAGACTCTTGCGTTCATCTGACAATTCGTATCCCAAAAACAGGACACTAAGAAAGGCTATTTTTTTTTTTTTTTTTAATTGAATTTGTAGCCAAATTCGTCAAATCCTACAACAATGAGGGCTACCCATCTTATATGGTGCATGAGGTCATCATCCAGGAGATAGATGTCATTCACAAATGACAACGCCTGGACTGATCTTGTGCCCTTGTGGGAGTCAGCAGAATTCTTTCTGAGAGCTTAAAGCACTGAAAAGTGTTAAGATCCTGCTTTCAGGCGCTATGTTTTGGCAGAAAATCCCGTTGGAAGTATCCAGGGTCGTTTTTTTTTTTGCACACTAAATTGTTCATAAGTGCTGTGCTATGTGCAATTTGTATCGCAAATGTGCATGTGTGACTGTTTAAATGTCTGTAGTGTATTTGAATGGTCGGGTTTAGCAACAGGAAACAATGGATTGTTCATTGGTGAAACACAGGTTTCAATTACACCCTGATACTCTAAGTGTTTGAGGATTTCCCTCACAGGTACCTTAGCTTCACATTTTATTGGATATTAAGGTTGAGGCTGGGATTTAATTGGTATTACGTGATAGGGGGAATCTTTATACCACCCTGCATGATTGCGGTATAACACAGATGCCTGTGCCACTGCCCAATCAATGGTGTGTTTTTTTCAATGAGGTTCTGGGAACAAGGGGCAAGAAGGAGTTTTCAATCACCTCTTCATCAGAAGGGAGATCATGGACAAATTCTGGCAGCCGAGCTTGTTTGGCCAATACAATATCGTAAATGGTGACGAGGCGGTCCCAAAAGATAGCATTGATTGTGTGTTCAGTATGTCCCTCTAATTGTACAGTTACTTCATACACCCTGTCGGGCGTAGAGACACGCATGTCCACAGTCTCAACTTGTAAGAAGTCATTAGTTGCTTTCACCTCCAGATGCTCTTGAAGATCCCAGTGAACTATTGTGACCTCTGCTGCACTGTCTAGCAGTGCCAGTGCCCACTTTCCGTTCTTCAGTAAAGCCCTCTTCCTGAGGGGCAGGTCGTATTACAACTGCTGCCATCTTTTTCTTTTTAAAGTTAGTTTTTTTTGGTGAAGTTTCTTTTCTTTCTTAACAGAAACTTCAGACGAGCGTTGTGAGTCCTTTCTCGGTTTCACGTACTCTACTCGCCGCTTTGACCACCCACCTCTCTCACTGCATTTTTCCAGTGAGTCCTGAAAGGAACAACATTGTAGTGCATCACTATATTGATATCTGTCAGGTGTTTTTATATTATCTCTATTTCCAAGATCTATTCTGAGGGGTCTCCGAATGCGGGGATTCTCCCTTTTCTTTTTTAGGTGCTGTTTGTTTTTTATCCCAGCGTTTTTTGGAACTTTCAGGTGCTTGCTTAGTATCATCTTTATTAGATCTACCCTGAAATGTTGGTTTAATTGGTCTGGCACTCAGACTATCTCCACCAATACTAGAGTAAGTCTCAGCGATAATCTTTGGCAGCTCACATTCTTGATCCTGTACAGGAACGTCCCAGAGCAGCATGTGCACTGCCAGTGCAACTGCTTCCCCTTTAAGGTTACTTAGTATAATTGAAGACACAGTGGCAAAATTGCCTATTAATTGCATTCCCAAATCCAGGGCCTGGGCAGCCCCGTATTCATCTTGCATTTGTTTTAACACCTCCGGAAGATTGACAAGTGTTGATGTATCATGTGCGGTAGTATAGAGAGTGGCAAATACCTTACCCCATGTGTTGCAGTTATCTACTGTGGGAACCATTCCAAATGGCAAGCACATAGTGAGTATTATATGTTTGTTCTGAGGACCTGTATGGGGAAAGACTGCTTCCAGCTCATTTATTTTTTGAGCTAACCAAAACAGAATTTCGACCCTCTTGGCGGGTGCTTTACCCATGATCAAATCTACGATTGCTGTGTTAATACCTGGTGTAACTATGTGTGGTTGCACTGGGGCAGATTGTGCTGGGTTAGTATTTAGTATTTGCATTACAAACTGTGCTAACAGTCTGTATATTCCAGTGAGCTCTATATATAAGCGGCAGACCTCAGCTACGGCCAAGGTTGCTGCATCAGGGTGTGGTATATATGTGGCTAATAAAGGCCAGGTCGGACCATCATTGCTCAGAGGACCTAACCTAATGTGTAATATTGAATGTGGTGGAGTGCCATCAAGACAATTATTAGGGTCTTGATAAGATAAAGGTATTTCTAAGTATGCTTGAGCTTTGTATTGTGCAGGTATATTTGTAGGTGTATTGTGATTAAATGTTTTGTGTTCCCATCAACTGCTGGAAAGGTGACCCAAGAATAAAACATTTCTGTTTTGTAGGCTGGATGAGCCTCAAAAACAAATGTGACTGGACCCCCTCGCCCGTTAGGCCATTTGCCAATAAGTGTTCTGTAAGGGGTTGTCTCATATTTACTGCAATTACAACCTGTTGCAGGCTCGCTATGCTAAGGGCAAATGCATAAGAACACCAACTGGGGATTGATCCTTTTAAGGCTCAAGCTTGAACAGCCTACAGCTTTAGATAGGTACTATCTATTTAGCTGAGGAGGAAATCCTCAATACCACAGACGTCTCTGTATATAGTATTGAGGTGTCTTTAGCCTTTAGTGAAACAGAGATACTTAGGAGGATCCAAAAATTAGTGCCTGACCAAACGTTGGTGGCACCATGTTTCGTAGGTTCTCATTATGCTAATGAGGCTACTGGATTGGGTGGCAGGATCACATAGATTGTGGGGTACTAAGTACAATTCTACACCATGAGACGCCTGTTGGCCTAATCCGGGTTTTCCGGCTAACTAGCGGTGCCTCATCTCTACCCAAGAGCATGGATGATTGTGGCAACAGGGGACATGACAAGGAAGACTCCTCAGGTGAATTGTGGTCAATCAGATCTCATCCCTTTCCCTCAGTTACAATGTCTCACACAGGCAAAGACAACAGAGGCAGAATATAGTTCAATAAGGGTTTATTGAAATAACTAGGACGATAAAACACAATAAAAGCAATAAGATGATTAGGACAGTGAAACCTAAAAATAGTCCCACCATACTGTCACTAGGAGTAAGTTATAGTTCTACCTACGCTTGCTATATTAGAGAACAGCATAATAAGCCTAATCTGCCCCTGGGAAAACATCATTCCTCATACCTAAGCAAGGTAGCCTGTAGTCTAGAAAGACACTGCCCCCATGTAGATTAGGGGTTCGGCCATCTAAGCAAACAGCTGTAGCGAGGCAATCAGCAATCAGCATGCAGTCGTGCTCATCTGGCTAGAATCTCCCTCTAACGTTTATGGGACAAAGGAGTGTTTTATAATAAAACAGTTGAGATTTTAAGAAATGGCCCACACGTATGAGTGTAAAAGTTTCTATGAATGTTGGAGACAGAGCGTATCACTTGTACCGGCAACCTATCTGACTGTAGCCTTGAAGAAATCACAAAGCAAAATGAATGTCCTACTGAGAACGTACTGCTTTCCTACGCGAAAGAACAATTAGATAGAGAGAAATAAAACAACACTGCAAATGTGGCTATTGCTAGAAAAATAAAGCAATGCTTGAATAAAATGTAACTGGGCTAAAGTGCACAAAGGCAGGCCTAGTTTGCTAAAAAAATTTGTCTAAAACATGGCTAAAATACCTATAAAACATGATGACTGGCTCGTCGTCAGACTCGTCATCCTCCTCTTCTTCATCCATAACTCTAAGGCTTTCAGGAACCTTCCTTTTCACTTCTTGCCTCTCCTGGTGTGTCTCAGACTGCAGTGGCATCCAAGTGGAATCTTGATAATCAGAAGGGGTGCTTGAGAAAGAAGATGGCGGAGATCTGGAAGGCAGTGGATCTGGTGAAATAGGGGCTTCTTTGGCTTCCTCTGTATGAAGCTCAAGTTCCTGATGTGCTCCTACTTCAGGAGGAACTGTGATTGCTTACTGTGACTATTGTTGTTCACTGGCCTGAGTTTCTGGCAATGAATGGGTACTACTTTGAGAAACAGATAAGTACAATACATTGTCACTGCTCATCAGCGTTCCTGTGAATATAGAGGCTGCCTCTGTGCCAGACATGGGCCTACTTTGGAAGGGGACCGCTGATGTGGGACTGGTGATCCCAGCTTGCTTCCCAGAGGCTGGTGTGACAGGCACATGTCTTTGCCCAAGATAGGTCTGGGGTGACATACCAGTGGTGGAAGATCCTTCTCATCATTGGCGGCTTTCTTGGTAGCAGCTTTCTTTGGGGCCATCTTGAAGCTGTCAGTTGGCAGTAGCACTTAGCTTCACCAGCTGAAGAGATGTCTGTGTGGTCGTGAGTGTGATCATGCATCACATCGGGCACAGGCCTTCTGTGTGGAAGTACTGTAGGTGATGTCTCTTTCTCTTCGTGCACCTAAAAGCAAACATGCAAGAAATATCATTGAAACGTGGCGTTGTTGTTGCAGTTTCATTAGTAGTAGAGACAAACAATATCATAGAAAAGTTACCTAAATAAACGTATAGATGATTATGAAATACAGAGTACCCATTCGTAAAAACAACACACCAACATTAATTTTTATTATCACAAATAATCATAAAGGATAAGAAACAACAACTACAGCATACAAAATGTAACTGTTAACTTTATCTGTCTGAATCAAGTAGACATGTGGCAATCAGGGAGGTTCTGGTGACAAATGAAATAATAATAATCCTTGAATAATGTAATGTTAGGTAATATAGTGCAACTGTAAGCCTATGGTAGTCATGGGACTAATGGGGAAATAGGAAAAAAAATACAATTTAAAAAGAATGTTATTTATTTATTTTTTTAAATCAAAAAGCAAGAAAAAAGTTAAAAAATATTTAAATATTATTATTAGACTGATATACATTTAATTACAATAAAGATTGTAAAAGAAATAGAAGAAAAGAATAAAAACTGTTTAAAATAGATTGCAATTGTGGATGTACTAGAGAAAGGGGACTAGCATGAAAAACCACAGGGATTTAGGAGGCAAGAAGTGGTGGAGGTGAAAAGTGTGAAAAAAACAGTATATAATAAATTATAAAAAATGTCTCATACAGTTCATTTAGTAATACGCATTGGCCTACTAGGCCTATATTAACACACAAAATGGCCACCAGCCACATGGTCTAACAGCGACCAGTAGGGAGGCATGGCTACCACAACAAAGAAAAACACATGCAGTGCAGGCCTAAAGCACATTGGCTGCTATACAAAATGGCCACCAGCCACATGTCCAAACAACAACCAGCAAGGAGGCATGGCCACCACAGCAAGGAAGAATATATGCAGGCCTTAGCACACTGGCTGGCTACGCTAAATGACAACCAGCCACATGATGAAACAACAACCAGCAAGGAGGCATGGCCACCATAACAAAGAAGAACACATGCACCCCTAAAGCACACTGGCTGCCTACACAAAATGGCCTCTCGCCACATGGTGAAACAACAACTAGCAAGGAGGCATGGCCACCACAACAAAGAAGAATACATTCAACCCTAAAGCACTCTGGCTGCCTACACAAAATGGCTGCCAGCCACATAGTCAAACTACAACCAGCAACGAGGCATGGCCACCACAACAAAGAAGAACACATGCAGACCTAAAGCACACTGGCTGCCTACACAAAATGTCCTCTAGCCACATGGTCAAATAACAACCAGCAAGGAGGCATGGGCACCACAACAAAGAAGAACACATGTAGCGCTAAAGCATACTGGCTGTCTACATAAATTGGCCGACGGCCACATGGTCAAACTACCACCAGCAAGGAGGCATGGCCACCACAACAAAGAAGAATGCATGCATGACTATGTGCTGCCTAAACAAAATAGGCACCTGCCATATCAAACAACAAGCAGGATAAATAGAAATCAAAAAACACATAAATGTATAGGATTATAATTTTGACTGCAATAAAAAGGGCCCCTGGCCACATGGCATGGGGAACAATTAAAAATAGTGGCCTATGACAAACACTCAACAAGGAATTGATTGGTATACGAGAAACAATCAGCATTAATTATTAGTAATTTCAAAAACAAAATTTAAAGGGGCTAAGATTTTTTACAACAACAACACACATCATACAAAGACATCAACTACTATGACCCCACCATACTGTTTGCAGAAAAAAAATCTGAAATACTGCCAAACAACATTTTGTTATCTTTAATCAAATACCATCCATGGTGTTTCAATTCCAAAGACACCACAAGCAGTTGTTTTTTCATCATGCGTCCATGACTAGTACTGGCCCTGCAGCAGGAAGGCCTATTAAATTAGCAGTCCACGCCACCTAACATTATCATTCAAGTTAATAAATATTGCAAATTTACAAAACAAAACATGGAGAAAATGTAGTGAACTGTTTGTTTTGTAGAACAAAAATTACAAGTAAAACTATAACTAGGCCCTAAATGCAGGTCAACCACAACAATAAATTTTAAAAAATCAAATAAAAGTACAGATAAATCCTGGTGCATGCCCCCTATCAAACAACACATTGGTCAACACCCTTACACAATTGTTTTAACTTACTTGTGAAAACTCAAATACAACAGTCCCTAAATCCAATGATATATCAAGGAGACAAAAAAAGTGATCCTTCCAGCTCGAAATCCAAGTGAAAAGTGATCAGGAGATAGACAAAGCAGAAGGAGGAGCATGCTGAACATGAACAGGAAGTTGGAGTCTCTGGGGCACTTCCTGTTGTTGGGAAAAAAAGTACTTCTCTCACAACAATATCAATGTGAACAGTCAATTAGAGGTTTTTCACTCAAAGTTGTAGATTATAGCTGCTTCAGCTTCACCAGGTTTCAGCAGCAGTCGATCGTGCTCAATCATGCTCACCTATATCAAAAAAGATGCACAGGAAGTCACTGTTGCAGCGTTAACTCTTGCGAGCTGGAAAAAATCTCATTTGTGACTGAGAGAGAGTGGAATTCTTTCGTCTCACATCTTGCATGCGTAAAATGACAGAAATCTCGTGCCAATGGGGGGAGGCGGGGCAGAAAAAGCTTGATTACTTTTTAAAAAAAAAAAATATTTCGGAAAAGAAAGAGAAATAATTACATTAATTTACCAGTTTGAACTATGACATAGAAAATCATAAATAGATACACAATCTAATTAAGCACATCATTTCCATTATGTTAAGGGGCAATACTTAGACCGGGGGCTGTCCAGGCATCCATTAATGGGTTGAAATCCATTTCTGAAATTGCCCCCATATTACCTTCCCTTTCCTCTTAGCCAATCTCCCCTTCCATTCATACAGAGCGACTTCGAGATGGTACACGGATAATAGTTTGCCAAGCCATTGTTTCCATGATGGTGGTAATGGATCCAACCATGCAAAGGAGATGCACAATCGATAGACTGCCATTGCCATAAACAAAAAAGCTCTGTGCCTCTTTCCCGATTTCTCTGCGACCACCAAGACCATGATCTCCGGGGTAAGATTAACTTCATAACCCACTACACCTTTTAACACAAGCTGAATACCATCTTTCAATGCCGTCAGTTCCCCACAAGTAACAAACATATGGATAATGTCTGCTCCATATTACCCACACCTTGGGCAATTTATCCCTTGTAATCCACCCCATTTGGCGAGATGAGCTAGTGTATAGTATAAATCGAACACCGTCTTGTAGTGCTGTGCTTGTAGCGAAGAAGAAAGTAGCATAGTGTTGGAAAATGGGTCATTGGTAAGGGCAGGTAGGTACCTACTCTTAGCAATAGGCCACTAACCTCCACTTAGGTCCAGTTAGGTCTCAGTAAATTAAACCCAGCTCAACCCTTGGTAGCTTGGCAACGAGCGTCAAGGCTTAACTTAGGAGACAGAGTGTAAAGCATTCAAATATCACAAAACAGTAATTAAATAAAACACAGGAAACTGTTTAAAAATCCAAAACCAATTTATAAAAATAGATTATATTTGTATCTTTAAAATGACACAACAATGAATAAAATCGGATAAGGGGAACCGGAGATATGAATTTTTAAAGAATTATTGTTTTTTAGCACCTAGAAACAAAAAGTGCCAATCGGGTCATCTGGTTGCACCTCGACCGGGGCAAAGTCAAAGTTTCAGGCCGACCGCGATGGAGCCCTGCTCAGCTACAGGCCGCGGGAGGCCTCGGTTAAAAAGAGGATTTTAGAAAATAGAAGTCAGTGCTTGTTGACAATACCAATATCTTTTATTGCCAAGGACTTCTTGCATTCTTCCCAATAGAAGAGCCTTGCACCTGCTTACTAGTACCATCTGTAGGCTTCAATGTCATCACCTGTTCTTCTTGACATTTACTTGCATTGAGAAAATGTTTATACATGTAGCAACAAAATGCATGGATTTTAGCCTTACAAGCTCTAACTTTTTAAAGACAAATCTCTAGTCCAATGAAAAGGCAATTGCCTTGCATATTTTGAAAGCGTCCTGGCTATTTTTGCATTAAACACATATTACGCTTTAATGAGCTATCCCTAGTCTTTTTTATTTTCTGTTACACTAATAACCTTTGGCCAGTCCACAGAACACAATGAACATCATTTAGGGGTCCGCAGTGGTAGCTGCTCCCACTGCCCTTGTAATCTCTGCCACTGCTCTTGTGACCCTAGATGCAGAGGTGACAAAAACAGTGATTTGTTCAGTGTCCTAATGAACAGTTTACTTCACACTTAGGGGGTGATTCTGATATTGGCGGGCGGCTAAGCGGGAACCGCCAGAAGACCGTACCGCGGTCGAAAGACCGCGGCGGTCATTCTGGGTTTCCCACTGGGCTGGCGGGCGACCGCCAAAAGGCCGCCCACCAGACCAGTGGGAAACAGCCTTCCCACGAGGACGCCGGCTCAGAATTGAGCCGGCGGAGTGGGAAGGTGCGACGGGTGCAGTGGCACCCGTCGCGTATTTCAGTGTCTGCATAGCAGACACTGAAATACTTTGAGGGGCCCTCTTACGGGGGCCCCTGCAGTGCCCATGCCCTTGGCATGGGCACTGCAGGGGCCCCCAGGGGCCCCGCGGCACCCCCTACCGCCATCCGAACAGGATGGCGGTAGGGGGTGTCAGAATCCCCATGGCGGCGGAGCGCGCTCCGCCGCCATGGAGGATTCTCGAGGGCAGCGGAAAGTCGGCGGTACACCGCCGACTTTCCGTTTCTGGCCGCGGCTGAACCGCCACGGTCAGAATGCCCAGCGGTGCACCGCCAGCCTGTTGGCGGTGCTACCGCGGTCATTCGCCCTGGCGGTTTTTACCGCCAGGGTTAGAATGACCACCTTAGTCCCTTTTTCAAAGATTTTCTTCAGCGGGACGAACCTGCCAGTCCAATCTGACCTCCTGGAGCCCCTCTCCGGATACGCGTCGCAGGAATCCTCGGTGGAGATTTTTATCTTCGGACTTAGTCGTTTTTTCAGGGTGAAAATCCTTTGACCGGGGTAAACCTGGATCTTGATCCGACGTCCCTGGAGCCCTCCTCGGATACGCTGGCTGGGAGGTCCCGGTCAACTTTTTACCTTCGGACTTAGGGGGTCATTACAACATTGGAGGTAAAAGGCGCTTATCGCCGTGCAGATGACCGCCAAAACACCGCCGCGGCCGCGGGATTCCGCCACAGCTATTATGACCCACATCTCTGAATCCGCCGAAATTCAGACACCCACACAAGACCACCACACCAAAGGTCAGTGATAAACTGGCGAAAACAAAACCTCCACCGTCACGCCAACAGAAACACACCCATGCTATCAGGACACACGAATCCACGCGGTGGTCTTTCAACCGCGGTATTCCATTGGCGGTACACACCGCCGCGCTCAAAATACACACACATCTCCAAAACACCGCCACATTGGGCAATTCAAAATACACACACCTGATACACATACACACACCACTCCCACACACCCATTGCAATATAAAACCCACACCCACATCACCCACAAACCCTTACGACCAAAAATTAGAGATGAAGGCGACAGAGAGAGCACAGCAATAGACAACCCCACCACACAGAGGCACACCACACCATCACCCACACAACATTACACGCACAATACACCACACACCACTACACATCAACACACACATCAACACTTACATCACCCCACACATCACCCACACCACCTCATGTCACGCCAAAGACACCCCAGGTTTTCCGAGGAGGAGCTCAGGGTCATGGTGGAGGAAATCCTACGGGTAGAGCCACAGCTATTTGGCTCAGAGGTGCAGCACACATCCATAGCCAGGAAGATGGAGCTATGGCAAAGAATCGTGGACAGGGTCAACGCTGTGGGACAGCATCCAAGAAATCGGGAGGACATCAGGAAGAGGTGGAACGACCTACGGGGGAAGGTGCGTTCAATGGTCTCCAGGCACAACATCGCGGTACAGCGGACTGGCGACGGACCCCCACCTCCTCCTCCACAACTAACAACATGGGAGGAGCAAGTCTTGACCATTATGCATCCTGAGGGCCTCGGAGGAGTCGGTGGAGGAATGGACACTGTAAGTTAAATCTCAACTATTGTACCCCCCACCCTATCTGCATGCCATCACACACCCCCACCCTCACCACCTCCCCTATCACTCCAACTCCTCACTAATGTACTCATAACACAAACCACACATCCCAACACCAAGCCCTGCATGACACAACTAAGCATGGTCACCCATCACTAAAGCATGCTCACTGCACATACCCATAACAACCCCCTAATCATCATGACACAAGCCCCCACACACGAAGGCTTGCACTGGGGTACACGGTCACCCACCCATTGCACACCATGACACACACACATGCAATAATCATGCTTTTACACCCCTGCAGGACCACTACGGAACGTCACCACACCGGAGGGTCCAGACAACTCCACTCCACCCACAGAAGAGGCCCACAGTGTCGACAGCAGCTCTGCCCTACTGGATCCTGATGACCAGCCCGGACCATCGGGGGCCTCGGGACAGTCGGTTCCCCTCACACAGGCAGAGCCCAACACTGACCTTCCACCCTCTGGTAACACCAGCACAGCACCCACCCAGCGGGCCCATACCTCCGTCCCCAGGACACGTCAATCAGCTGTGTGTCCACCACTACAGGGAACCCAGGATAACCCACCACCCCAACAACAACAGGGACCTGGGGGCAGTGGGCACACGGTCCAGGGGACGGAGGCACAGGAACACAGGGGAACTGGGAGGGCTGCTGTGCGACAGGAGGCGGACAGGCCAAGGGAACCCACTCTCCACGAGGCCCTCTCCTCCATCATGGGAGCATACCACCACTCCCAGGAGACGATGGAGACGGTCCTGGACAAGTTTCAGGAGACCCAGCGCCTGCAGGACAAACTGTATATGGGGTTCAGGGAGGAGCTCAGAACCATCAGCTCCGCCCTGGGCACCATCGTAGGGGTGCTGAAGGACATACAAAAGACCATGAGGGACACCGTGGCACTCCAAGCGGCCCCTGACACTAGCATGGACGATGAACTGCCCACCACCTCCGCCGGCGCTAGTGGACAGGACGGCCGCCACAGGACCACCACACAAGCACCCCACCCCCTGCAGACGGACAACCACCCCACAAGCGGTCCCTGAGATCCAGGAACAGGACAGAGCAAGATGGCAAGACCCTCGCCAGGAAATGAGACCACACTGATTGTCCTCCCCCTGTCCCACTTTGTTACCCTGTCCCGATTGGAACTGCCCCAGCTCCACTTCCCATGCCCATATGGGCAATGCACCTGTGAGACTAATAGACTGGACTCTGTCATGGACATTCCTCCACCGTCCCCCATCACCATATCACTACCCCCCTCCATTTTTGAGCACTGCAATGAACACCCTTGAACCACAAAACAATCTGGAGTCAGTCTGTGATTTGGTAAATATGTATAATCAATGACAGTGTCAACATGCTTTCCATTTTTATAGCCAACATACCTATGTCACACATTACAAGTCCTTGAAGGATGCAAGAAGATGACACATGTTTCTAATCACACCTGTGAAACCGTAATGGAAAGGTACAACTCAGTGACCAAATACTGCTATGAGATGACAGACAGGATGTGAAAGTGAATGTAATGGTAAAATGATAACTGTTCTCACCTGTGTGTCCCTGGAAATATTGCCGTATGACTGACTCCCTGTTGTCTATGTCTTCTTCCTCAGCGTCCTCCTCATCACTGTCCACAGGCTCCACAGCTGCCACAACACCGCCATCTGGACCATCCTCCTGCAGAAAAGGCACCTGGCGTCGCAAAGCAAGCTTGTGAAGCATCGAGCAGGCGATGATGATCTGGCACACCTTCCTTGGTGAGTAGAATAGGGAACCACCTGTCCTATGGAGGCACCTGAACCTGGCCTTCAGGAGGCCGAAGGTGCGTTCGATCACCCTCCTAGTCCGCCCATGGGCCTCATTGTAGCGTTCCTCTGCCCTGGTCCTGGGATTCCTCACTGGGGTCAATAGCCAGGACAGGTTGGGGTAACCAGAGTCCCCTAATAGCCACACATGGTGCCTCTGGAGTTGACCCATCATATAAAGGATGCTGCTATTGCGCAGTATGTAGGTGTCACGCACTGAGCCAGGGAACATAGCATTTACCTGCGAGATGTACTGGTCTGCCAAACATACCATCTGTACATTCATCGAATGATAACTCTTCCGGTTCCTGTACACCTGTTCACTCCTGTGGGGGGGTGGCGGCAGAGCTACATGGGTTCCATCAATAGCACCTATGATGTTGGGGATATGTCCAAGGGCATAGAAGTCACCTTTCACTGTTGGCAAATCCCGCACCTGAGGGAAAACGATGTAGCTCCGTACGTGTTTCAGCAGGGCAGACAACACTCTGGACAACATGTTGGAAAACATAGGCTGGGACATCCCTGATGCCATGGCCACTGTTGTCTGAAATGATCCACTTGCAAGGAAATGGAGCACTGACAGCACCTGCACTTGAGGGGGGATTCCTGTGGGATGGTGGATTGGTGAGATCAGGTCTGGCTCCAACTGGGTACACAGTTCCTGGATTGTGGCACGGTCAAACCTGTAGGTGATGAGTAAATGTCGCTCCTCCATTGTCAACAGGTCCACCAGCGGTCGGTACACCGGAGGATTCCGCCATCTTCTCAAATGTCCAAGCTGACGGTGCCTAGGAAGGACAACAGCGACAACAGAGTCAACAAAATCCCAGGTATGTACCCACAGATACACAGAACACGACACCAAAGATAAAAATCTTCCTGTATGTGTGTTGCCTGTAGGCCTAGGTATGTGTGACGCAGTTGCAAATTAAGCCATGTGGGCCCCTGAAATGGCGGCTGCTTGACCTCTAAACTGGGACAGTGGGATGTGAGGTAACTACGCTGGCGTTGTACACCGTCGCCGTGGGCGGGCGAAGACCGCGGCGCAAAGCTGCATTGGTTAACACAGGACCCTATGGGTCCCCGGAGTCAATGATGAAGTGTGCCGGCGGTGATGAGCCGCACCGCCACTGACGTCACCACGGGGGACGTGACCGCCATTTTCTATCTGTTCAATCACTTGATACCTGATCTTCGACAGGAGAAGACCTACACTGCAAGTGCTGCTGTGACCTCGGTCTGTAAGAGACAATGGCTGCTGCGTCTGGGGAAAGGGCCCCTGCCTTCACTGCTCAGGAGTTGGAGAAGCTTGTGGACTGGGTCTTCCCCCAGTACACGCTACTCTACGGTCCTCCAGACCAACAGGTAAGTACACAGGGAGCACGTTGTATGGGCTATGCCTGGGTGGAGAGTGCTGGTTGTAAGAGGGAAGGGGGCAGAGTGCAGTGAACATGAAGGACTGTGAATGCATGTGCCACATGGCAAGGGCAGGGATGGGGGCCACTCACTTCGACGGTGCTCTTGCTAATGACTTCTCTTCTTCCCCTGTGCATGTCATGTAGGTCAGCGCCCCCCAGAAGAAGGACATTTGGCGTGCCATCGCCAAGGACGTACGGACCCTGGGGGTCCACCAGAGATGGGGCACCCACTGCCGGAAAAGATGGGAGGACATTCGCCGCTGGAGCAAGAAGACGGCGGAGGCTCAGCTGGGGATGGCCTCCCAACGTGGGAGGGGTGCCCGTCGCACCATGACCCCCCTGATGTTCCGGATCCTGGCGGTGGCCTACCCTGAGTTGGATGGGCGCTTGAGGGCATCACAGCAGACACAAGAGGGTGAGTACACAATCATTATGGGGACTTTGCGTGCAGTTGAGGGGTCTAGGTGTGGGAGGAGGGCTGTGGGAATCCCTAGGCCAGGGTGACTTCCATAGGCTAGGCCCCTCCGTAATGCAGGCCATGTGGCACACCACCCCACCGCAGTAGAGTGCCAAGTACAGGTATACATGCCCCTATGGCATCCATGTGTGCAGATGTCCACCATAGCCATGTAGGCCAGAGCCCAGGAATTGCATCTGTAGAGGCCAGGAGCACGGCGTAGTGCAGGGGGCTGCTGTGTCTGTATTGTCCGCCAACGGTAGCGGTATGCCATGCACTCAACCTGTCTTTCTTCTGTCGTCCCCCCCCCTTTTTCTGCTCTCCATGTTCTTTTGTGCATCAGCATCATCAGGCGGAGGTACAGTGGCACCGGAGTACGAGGGAGCTGCATCCCACATGGCCATGGAGGGCCACACCACGGACTCAGAATGCACAAGTGGGACGGAGGGCGAGGGGAGCTTCACGTCAGGCACCGGATCCCCAAACAGCGACACGGACTCGTACCCTTACCCCTGAGGTACCTGTTGTATTTCTATCTGATGCCCCAGCAGTGTTCTCTCCGTTTGTGGACAGGTATCGTGTGTGGGCCTCGCCCATGCATTTTTGGCCCAGTGGTGCACGGACATTGATATGTGCATACATGCACTGCTTCTCGTAATGTATATACTTTTGAATGTGTATATATTTATCTGTATATATTTGGTACCTGTATTTTGATACATTACAATTTTTCGACTGATTTCCTTTGGTCTTTGCATTCTTCCAGGGGGGTTGTGGTTTGTTACTATGATGTTTTGACATGCATAGCTGTGTGTGTTATAATGTGCGAGGGTGAGGGTGGGTGTTTTGCGTGTGTGTCCCCCTGACTTTTGCCTCCCCCCTCCCCTATGTCGTAGGTGCAGTACTCACCGTTTTCTTCGGCACCGCTGTTGCTGGTATTCATAAATGAGCAGGAAGACAGGGGCAGGTAGGTTTTGTAATTCTGGCTCCATGGTGTCCTCCTTCCTCGTGGGATGTGTAGAAGGTGAGAGTTTTCCCATTGCAAAAGCTGTTTCCGCCGTGTTTTTATCCACGGTGAATCCACCCCGGAAAAGGTGGCGGATTGGCGGGTTGTGATACTGTGGGCGGTCGGAGTGTTAAAGTGGCTGTCTATGTTGGCGGTTTCCGCCACGGTCATAATTCCCTTTTTTTGTCCGCCGGCCTGTTTGCGGTATTACCGCACCTTTAACACCGTCCGCCAGGGTTGTAATGACCACCTTAGTCTCTTTTTCGGAGATTTTCTTTACCGGGACGAACCAGCAAATCAGGCCGGGTCGCGGTTGAGGCAAGCCGGCTAGAGTTGCTGTGGCGGGTCGGTCCCTCTATGGAGCTTTTTTTTCAAAAGTTCTATAAACTTCTGGGGCTTCTCCCAGATGTCCTTTTAAGGTTCTTTTGAGGTCCACAGCTCACCCCAAGGGTCCAGACGTTCTGAGATGGTCCTTGGGGGGTGCAGACTACAACTCCCAGAATGCACCTGGCGCAAACTCCTTTTTGGCCACTGGGCAGTGGCCAGCTGGTTGATTTCTTCAGGAGTTGGTGCAGGGGACTCTGGTTAGCAATTTTTCACCTGTAGCAAACAGGGAGTCCCTCCTTGAACCAGTTGAAGCCAGGCAAAGTCCTTCTTGTGGTGAAGCCCAAGTGTGCAGCTGGTGCAGTCCTTCTGAGTGCAGGTTCCAGGTGCAGGCCAGGGGTCCAGCAGGGCAGTCCTTCTTCTTCTGTAGTTCTTCCTTGTTGGATGTGGTAGGGAACTGAGGAGTGGGTGCAGGTCTGCCAGTTTTGTCCTTGCTCCTGGGTGAAAAGCAGGGGGGTCCTGGTTCTCCAATCCGGTGTAGGGTCCTTCCCCCTGTGATGACCACTTCCTGGGAAGTGCGGCAAAAATCAATCCCAGGGGGCAACATTCTCCAAAAATCCATCATGGTTGAATCTGATTTTTGGAGGTTACATCTGGCTGAGCCACCCCACTGGTGTGGCTAAAAATCATAAACACACCCCTCTCCTGCCGTCTCCTAATCTAATCAAGGGGGCACCTAGTTGTCTGGGGTTGCAGGATGTGGGGGTGTTGTTGATTGCTCCAAATGTCCTTCTAAGCCCTTGAAGACCAGTTTGGCAGCCCTCCCCCTTCCTGCCTCACCATCTGCTGAGGGGAGATTCCCTCCCACAGGCACATTCCTTTGTGCGAAGCCAGGCCACTTCACACCTCATCAAGGCAGCCTGGCCAGGGTGCTAGAGGCTGGCCAATCAGAGCACAGCAGCAAAAACAATGCAGGGCTGAACTTGGCAACTTTTCAGGTAAAGTTTAAAACTCTTTACCTGAACAAGTTATATTAAATCCCACAACTGAAAGTTGTGGGATTTATTATAACAATTAATTTGATACCAAACTCTTGGTATCCATTATTTAAGGGGACTTTAAAAATTAAAATACACTACAATGAGGGAAAAACAAATTTGGCTGTTTTTACCTCACCAGGGCTTATAAAACTATTTTATAAGGTCCCTGCTTATAGTTACATGGCACCCAGCCCTAGGGGCACATAGGGCACACCATAGGGGTGACATATGTAAAAATAGGGTAGTTTAAGTCTTTGGAACTACTTTTAATTCCAAAGTCGAATTTGCATATAACTTTAATTTAAAAGCAGCCAGCAAGGCAGGCCTGCCTTTAAAATGACACTGGGCACCTCAGCAGTGCACCTATGGGTGCACTACCTATGCTGTGGTCCCTAAACCTACATGCCCTACCATATACTAGGGACTTATAGGTAGGTTGCCTTAGCCAATTATAATTAGTGTAATTTGCATATGGATTTTACACAGAGCACTGGCCCTGGGACTGGTTAGCAGTACCCAGGGCACCCTCAGAGTCAGGAAAACACCAGCAAAAAGTGGAAAATGGGGGCAAAAAGTTAGGGGCCTCTGCAATCAGCCCTGTTTTCTCACACATAGTATATCCTAGCTCTAGTGATTTAAAAAAATTAATGCCCCCGTCCACCATTTTACCCTCCCACTTCTCGCTCTGTTTCTCCAGATCATTGGGCTGTTCTAACATTAATAATGAATACATTGATTTTATTGTTATATTAGGTTTTTCCCTTATATGCTCCAAGAAGGGATTACTTATGAATCTCTGTACCCCCCCATTTTTTTTACTCAAAAAATCTCTTATCTGTAAATATTTTTAAAAAATCCATTCACTCAAGTCCAAACTGTTCTTGAAGATTCACGAAAGACTTAACCCCACAATCATCAAAGAAGTCTCCTAGCCTTCTTAAGCCTAGGGAAGCCCATTTTGCAGCATAGTTATCCTTAAATATTTCAGGCAAGGACGGGTTATTATTTATTATAGTATAGTGATTGAATCTCCCCAACCCGTTTTTCTTCCGCCATGGTCGCCAGTACCTATAGGCAGCCTCTAATACCTTATATCGTACTTTCTTATAATACCCGGGCTCGTGAAAAGTTAACAGACATCCATTCGCTATTGGTCCTACCAGCAGTTCATAGGTATTTGGATTGTATTCTGCCCCAGTCTTACCCGTCTTCCCCCCTAATAGTGGACGCATGTATTGAAAGGCTGCTGCTAGCTGGTATAATTCCATATTTGGAAGGGACCACCCCCCCTTTCCCGAGGTAGAGACAAGAACTTGCTTGCCCTTCTGCACTTGCCATATGCCCATATAAATCTCATTAACAGTCGATCTATCTCCTCAAACCGAGAATTTGTAAAACTCAATGGTATAGTATGGAAAATATACAGCAATTTAGGAAGAAGAATCATTTTAACCATATTACATCTTCCCATTATGGTCATATGTAAGTTATTCCATCTGTTCACATCTTGTTTGGCTTTTACTAATATCAGGTCCAAGTTCAAATTAACAAACTCTTCTACCTGTGGGGTGATATCGATGCCAAGGTATACAGCATGATCTATCCTCCGATTGTCCTGTGTGCTCACATGTCTGTTAGTCAGCAGCTGGGTTTTGGATCTGTTTAGCAGATAACCAGAGAACATTCCAATGTGTTTGTCACCTCTTCGATTTCTTTCAATGCTACTTCTGGGTTAGAAGTTATAATAGCTATGTCATCTGCATATGCCAAGACTTTTGTGTCCCAACTAAACCTTCGGACTGGGGATATCCTGTTATTCCCTTCTAGCTGTCTAAGCAAGGGATTTATATAGATATCAAATAGCGATGGGGAGCAAGGACACCCCTGTCTAGTACTCCGCTTCACTTGAATGCACTCAGATTGCCCTCCCATTAGCTGTATTCGCACCCCAGGGGATCTATGTATAGCTTTTATTGCTAAGATACATTTCTTTCCGAACCCATACATTTCCAATACCTGCCACAAATAGTTCCAATTTACCCTGTCAAATGCTTTCTCAGCATCTAACAGTGCCACTGCCATAGGTTCTTCTGCGACCTCTGTAGCATCGAAAAGCGTAATAACCCTCTGAATATGTTCGGTAGTGTCTCTCCCCGGGATAAACCTGTGCTGTCTGGGTATTACTAGTTTCTCACTAACCGAAGATAATCGCGGGGCAAAATATTTTGAGTAGATTTTTACATCGCTGTTTATCAATGTAATTGCCCGATATGAGCCTGGATTCTGTGGGGGCTTCCCTTTCTTCAAGAAAACCACCATATTAGCCATGTCCCAAGATGACGGGGCTTTATTAACATTTTGCACCTGGGTGTATAGTTCCATCATCAGTGGAAACAGGAGTGTTTTGAAACTTTTATAAAACTCTAAGGGAATTGCATCAGGGCCGGAGGCCTTCCCCGTGGAGAGATCCCTCATTGCCATTTCCAGCTCCCAGCTCCCAACTATCAAAATGTCCTTCTAAATTCAAGCAGTCTTCATCTGACAGTTTACTAGTCTTAATAGAACTAAGGAATTCCAGCATCTCTACCTCTGTATATGGAGGTATAGTATTGTATAACTCCATATAATACCCCTGGAAAACCTCTCTAATCCCATCCACATCCGCTACTATTCGTCCTTGCTGATCCCTAAGCTCTCTGATGACCCCAGCTGCTGTTCTATGACGTACTCTCACAGCCAGCAAATGCCCAGACCTCTCTCCATATTCATACCCTTCTGCACGTTTAGCCAAATATTTTTCTGCTATTCTCTTTGCCGTATCCTCGTTCATTACAGCTTTTACGATAGCAATCTGCTCCTGTATGCTATTTGTATCTCCCCCCCTTCTATAGCTATAATCAACTGCCTTTCTATGGCTCTAAGCTTCATATACGTATCCTTCATTATAGCTTGGACACTTTTCTGTTTTCTAAGGCTAAAGCTTAAGGTTTCCCATTGCACTCCTGCTTTTAGGGGGTCCCAAACCGTTTCTAGCGGGGAGGTCCCCTGGTTAATCTCCAGAAATTCGGTTAGCCAATTCCTCATATGGCCATAGTATTCAGGATCCTTAAGAAGCACTCTTTCAAAAAGTCCACCTCCTAGCCTTACGCTCAAGGCCAACTAGATCTAAATCCAATACTAGTTGGTTGTAGTCTGACATAAACCGCGGATACAATTCCATCCTAGCTTGCACCAATATCTCAAAAGATGTAAAAAAAATATCTAGCCGAGCCAGCTTCGCATGAGAGGCCGAAAAATAGGTATACCCAGGATCTGGTTCGCATTGCTTTGCCCAGGCTTTGCCCAGGCATCCACTAACGCTAGCTCCTTCTGCAACCCTACCATCGCGTTATATACCCGAGCCTTGCAGCCCTGATACCCCTTAGATGTAGTAACTAGTAGATCCCGTAGTCCGTCCCAGGAGCCATTGAAATTGAAATCCCCACAAAGAATATACGGGGGCCATCTTGCTAACTCCACTATCAGAAAATCCATTACAGCAGGATCTTCTGTAACTGCGCCATATAAAGAACATAGGGTAAAGCATCCTTTTCGGTAGTGACAATCTGCTATTACTCCGATCCAATATCGCCACCTCTTTAGTCATGACACCTTGTTCTGAGCAGACTACCACTCTCATACCCAATGAGCCTAGAATTTTGCTATTATTTTATTCCACATGGGTCTCCTGTAAACAGCATATGTCAGCCCTAAGAATTTTTAAATCCTTTTCGCCTTTTTCGGGGATCATTTAATCCACAAATATTGACTGATGCTATTCGAAACCTAGTCATTTTTCCCCCCTTTTTTCCCTCCCCTGCCTTTCTTTTGAGTGCTTCTTTATCTACTTGAATCATACCTCGGGTATCCTTCTTCCCTCTTGCTGCTCCATTCATCTTGTAAATAGTATTATCCCTACCTTTTCAGTTTTTTTCCCTCCTACCTTCCCTCAGTGCCCCTCTTCCATCCCCCCTCCCTATGCCCTCCCCACCCACCCCACCCCCTCCCCAAAAGGTCTGGTCGAAACCACCCTTCCCCCAGCAGCCACCCCCCACCCTGCTGAGCAATCAGACCACCACTGGCCTGAATGTTGGTGTAGCACAGGTGTGTGCCGCCAACCCGCCCCGGACTACCGTATTGACTTTCACATATCGGCTCCTGGAGTTAAATTACCGAGAAATTCGCCCCTCCCTTCTTTGACATCTTTGAGCCCCATTAAATACTCTTTTGCCTGAATCTCTGAAGTGAACACTCGTCCTTTCCCATTCACCACTGTTTTTAAGCGAGCGGGGGCCAACAGATAGGCCTCGCCTCCCCTGTCCTGAAATGGTTTAATCAGTTGTCAAAGCCGCCATCTTCGCTCCACAGTTGCATGACAGAAATCTGGCTGAGTAAAGAAGGTTATCCCTTCTGCATTGCGTGGGGCACTTGGACGAGTTTTATCAAATATGGCCTGCCGTAACAAGTAGTTTTCCAAAAAATACTAAAATGGCCCTATGATATTTGGATTCTGCTGAGCGCCTTCCTTCTTGACGGACTGCCGGGAACCTATGGGCCCGCTGAACCTCAGTTTCTCAGTCCCAATTGGCGAGCTCCAGGAAGGCTCGCCGTAGGAGTTTGATTATATAGGCCTAAATGTCGCTCACTTCCACCCCTTCATTAATACCCAAAAAACGTAAGTTATTCCTTCTCGTGGTCTTCTAGCTTCCACATTATATCAATCAGTTGTCCCTCTTGTGTTGCATATTGTTCTCTTAGGGCCTCAACATCCGCTTCGACCACCGACGTCTTTTCCTCCATTGTGTTTAGTTTGGCTTAAATTTCAGAACATGACTTTGCAACTTTGCGAACTGTCCCTTGCAGTCGCTTTGTAGCAACCATTGTGCGGCGGTTTTCTATCCTAGTTTCAGTTTGGAATTCCTTAACTGAATTGTATGTAGACTGCAGCATCCCTGTCTCGATATTAGCAGAGCATGTGTTACTTGCTGGACCACCTATATTCCCTTCAATGTTGTTACTGGTCATATGCTGACCATTTGCAGTGGATAATCTGTTAGTCCAATGCCTGAGTAATCCCATTTGAGTGTCTTAGTGCCACTGAGTGGGAAAAGCTCGGTGCCCTCACTAGGGCCGGACCGTGCTGTGGCACGCTTACGATGTCGCCGCTGCTGCCACACTATAGGCTCATTGCTTGATGATATGCTCCCCGTCTCAGGGGATATACTGCTGCCGGACTCACTCAGAGTATGCTCACTGCTGGTAAAATCAGACTCCTCTGTTAAGGAGTCAAATTTGTCGCTGCCGTCCTTGGCCCATTCTGGGGGTTTTATACTTTTAACAGTTTCCTTGTCTCCTACCGCTAAATTTGGCTCCACGTGTTTCAGAGCTTCCTTACTCAATACACTGGTTGTGTCGCCTATATTGCCAATCGCCTCCCCCCCTAGCAGAGATCCCAGACCGCTGAGTTTGGTGACCATTTTCACTGATAGGGAATCCAGTCCCCTTTTTTTTATGTCACTTTGGTGACCACTCTATTGTCCAAAACACCGTGTAGACCAATGTTGCCTTGTGAGACCTTTATAAGAGATTCTCTAACTTCAATATGGGCTCCCTCCCTGCTGGTTCGTGAGGGTACTGCTTCTACTATGACTTGGCTATTTACTGGAGGGGGTATATGCTCAGTGTAACTTTCTTGTACTCCTACTACAAGAAAGGAGGTGATTGTAGGCTGGATTTTGTCCTTTCCCCTGACCTCAAAGGGGGCATCACCCCGTCGCCATTCTTATCTTCCCTACCAGTACCAGTCATGTTTTTTCCACTTGATTTCGCCATTACCGTGGTGGGGCGCCTAACTGCTCCAGCTGCGTCTCCTTTATCATTCCCTGCTCGCATTGTCTTGGCCCCTTCAACTTTATCACCAATGTTCCGGGTAGACTTCGGTGCCATGGTTATTCTCAGAATGCTAGGGAGTGTTTTCACCAACCCGGCCAGCCCTGTTACAACCGTTTTCACGTTCTGTACCGCCCTTTTTAGGAAACACCACATAGCTTGGCGAGGCGTGTACAAAAAATCTTTATGAAGATGACCGACAGTACCCCACTGAACAGCACGTAACATTAGAGCTCCCCCGCCCTTACCAGAATGCTCATTTCTGTAGAAAGCGCTAAAATGTTGGTCCCAGCCCAGCTGTGTAGGATAGCAGGCCAGTAGCATTAAAGTGGGGGTGGGATGCAGCATCTTCTCGCTGTGTCTAGTTATAAACCACTTGATAAGCCCTTTAAAGTTCCATGAATGCTACCACACCATGTCTTAGTGTGCTTATTTATGCAATGTCCATTACAGTCAATTCAAAGTATGCCCATCAAATCCAGCCTTCTCCCTTTCCTCCCCTCCTCTTACTTACTCTTCATTTTCTGGGGAGCCGGGGGTGCCGTCGTTTATCGCAACACTGTCTCGCAGGTCACTCCACTTGCCGGGTAAAGGACGCGATTCATTAATCCGGAGGCGTGGCACCGCTTCAATCCGTCACTATAGGGCCCTGCTGCCAAGATCCATGGGCCTGCCGGCAAGCTCTATTAATTACTCCCATCGGAGTAAATGCATTTCAGGTAGAGATCGACTGGGTGCTGGAGAGTGGCTTCTCCTTTCCGTACTGCCAAGGTCAGTGGGGGTGCCGGTAAACTCCATTAGATATCCCCGTCGGAGTAAACGCATTTTGGGCACAAACCAGCCGGATACCGGGAGCGGCTTCTCCTCCTCCAATCAGCCGCTCTGCGCTCTACTGGCGTCCAGAGTGGGCAGGGCTATGCGGCCGTCGGCCTACGTGGCAATCATCTTGCTCTTTTACATTAAAAAAAAACCCAAAAAAGAAAAAGCTCGATTACATTGCAGAAGGCGGAGTCTATCGGTAATTCTGCATTCTCTGCAGATTAGTGAGTTGCTGAATTCTGCAAAACTCTGCCAGCGGAGCGGAGTTTTTCACCAAAGCCTACCCAAAACCCCAAATTCTTGGAACACTTCTGGCTCAAGAGGAACCTCTGCCAAAGAGAAGACCTGAAGAGCTGGAGGAAGTGTACTGCCTCTTTGCTGTGTGTGCTTTGCTGGGTTGGCCTGCAGTTGCTGCTTCTGCCTTCAAGAGGACAAAGACTGGACTTTACTGTGTATCTTGCTAGTGAAGTTTCTCCAATGGCTTGAACTGAGCTTGTCTCCTTTTAAGAAGTCTCAGCGACATCAAAGACTTCATCTGCCAGCAACTGGGCTCTCTTGCTGAGACCCCCTGACTTGCCAAGTGGTGCCACATCCAGTCCCTGGGCCCCTGGAAGGAGAAGCTGGCAGAACCAGAGTGAAAATCCACACACCAGAGCCGAGCATCCGAAAAATCAGGCTGAAAAATTGACGCAGCACCAGGGAAATCAATACATCGCCGGCTCAGTGTGGATTCGTCACTGCCATGTGTCCAGATTTTCCATGCATTGTCCCTTGGATTTAAAATCTTAAACAGCACACACAAACGCAAGGCTGCTGCTTTGGAAATCGATGCATCGCTTACCCAGTGGAGACGTACACCCTTACTTGCAAGTAAGGAATCAACGCATTGCTTGCTTTTCCTACGCACGCTCATCCCTGCTGCTTTATTTTTCAGTGATACCAGGTACTTTGTGCTAAAACAACGCATTCATTGGATTATGACTCTTTTTACTTTAAAAAATCATATCTTTGTGTATGTTGGATTTTTGACATTTAGGTCTTGTTTGATTTCGATAAATATTGGCTATTTTTCTAAACTGTGTGGAGTCCTTTTGTGGTGTTTTCACTGTGTTACTGTGTGTGTCTGTGCAAATACATTTCACATTGCCTCTGAGATAGGCCTGACTGTTTGTGTCAAGCTATCAAGGGAGTGAGCAGGGTTTATCTGAGTCTTGTACCTCCCTTACCCTGACTAGAGTTAGGGTCCCTGCTTGGATAGAGTGCAAACTGACTGCCAACCAGAGACCCCATTTCAAACACCAACCTTTGGGAAGTATGGTATATTCCGCAGTAGGGCGATGTTGTGGAGCATGCAGCATGCCACAGTGATCTGTCACCAGTCCTGTCCAGACATCCAAAAGACCACTCCACTGGCCGCCATGTTCTTCCATGGGCCTCACCTCTATGGCATCAACAACCAAGCACAGTTTGGATAGGGGGATTCTCCAGTTAAGGAATGGGTCATATGTGTGCCAATGAGCCACTCACTTCATGATTGTAGCACCTGACATTGCACACACACAATCAGGACAGACGTGACTTACCAACTAGCCAGACCCTAATTGGGTGCAGTAGTGACATCAGCTTGGGTATGGTGATGTTCCGCATTATGATGGAATCATGGGCTGATCCAAGATAACAGCCACAGACATGTGATATGTTGAGATCCGCCAAACAGACAACTTGCAGGTTGATGGAATGGAAGTTCTTTCCATTGTGATAGACTTTTTCAGTGGCCTGCGGTGGTAACAAGTCAACATGAGTGCCTTCAATGGCTCACACCACATGGAAGGTGGGTAAACCCATAAAAGTCAGTCTTCACATTGGCTAAATCCTCACATTCAGGGAACCTGTTATAGCCATCAATGTGTTTCAAGGTTGTTGAGAGGAAATCCTTCAGCACCAGACTGAATGTAGGTTGGGACCAATAGATATGGCCACTGTATATTGCAAGGATCCTGTGGCCAGGAACTGAAAAACTGACATCACTTGTACAATGAGTGGTATGTAGGATGGATAACTAATAGCTGAGATCAGATCTGGCTCCAACTGATAGCATAAGTCCACTATTGTTTGCCTTTTTAGATGATATAACTGTATGATGTGGCATTCTTCCATGGTTTGAAGGTCTAGTAGTGGACAGTAGACTGGAGGTTGTTGCATCCTCCTTCTTCCATGGTACGTATGTGTGACTAGACAGGGTTTGTAACATTAGTCCGTGTGTCTACAGCAACATACATTATGCATGCTAATATTATCATGTGACAAAACATTTCTTACTGGATAAACATGAAACCCAGTACACATCACTGCTGGCAACTACAAAAGGATCACATGTGACCCCCATGGTTGTCAACACGTGTCCACAACATGGATTTGGACAAAACTTGAAGATGTGCTACACAATTGGTCCTCGAAATGTGACTGTACATTCAGTCCCCCAAAATGACCATTGGTGGTGGTGGACTGTGCATCACCGTCAAATGCCTTCTGTGCCCTGCAACACATTACACTGGTGGTTGTGTAGAAGGAATATACATGGCTAGATAGAATAAGGATGCTTGCAATGCCACAACACATATATTGTAGCTGTGGCATAGTTTACAAAGCTAAATACGGTATTTCAGGGCACCAAAATGGTGGATGCCTGACCCATAGCCCTGGACATTAGGAACCACCAGCGACCACCGGCCGAAGTCATCAGGGCAGTACGTGGTTCCAATCACGGCAGACACAGCCATAGGCTAACAATGTTGCCTGTGGTCATTGCAGTCCAATGGCTTTGTCTGCCAGCAGTGATGACCATGTATGTGGTGGATGTGACCGCCCTGTTGTTCACATTCACTGACTTGACTCCTGACACTGCTGCCAGCAACACCTCCACTTACTGAGCTGCTGTGTGCCATCTCTGGGAGCAATCATGTCCAGTGTGTGATAGGCTACCTGTCTTCTCTCCAGAAGAGCTGGAGAGGCTTTATGATGAAGTCCTCTCCCTGTTGGAAGAGCTCTATTGTTCACCAGAGGAGCAGGTAATATTCTCATAGGCAAAACTGGATCTGTTTGAAACAATTCTTTCCCTCCTCACAAGTTACAATGTGCCCCTCTGTGCCTGAAACACTTGTGTGCCTCTTGTTGCAGTGTGTTGAGAATCCATGGGATGTACATTGCCCAGGTAATGGTGGTCAGTACTATATGTTAAGTTCAGTCTCATTGTGTTGTGTGAGGTTTTTGAGGTCCTAGATCCTCCTTGTGTTGGATGCATTTAGCTACGTAAAGAGACTTTACTGCCATCCAACGACATATCCTTCTTCATGATAGGTGTAAATGGTGGACAACATGTATGTGCATGACAGCATTAGCCATGTATGCATCTAGTATGAGTCATTTTAGGATGTTGTAAGCAATATGTATAGTACCACATATCTTCCAAACCACATCGGGCATTGACAAACTATTGTCTGGAATCCACAGCCTCACTCACTCTGCCCTACAGGTTGCCACACAAACCACATGCCACATTGCTGATGGCCACATCATGGACTGTAATGCATCAAAGAGATGGAAATGTGAGTGTCATGTAGGTTCTGTGTGCTAACCCTGCAGAGGCCAGGATCTGTTAGTTGTAGGTTCCAGTATGGTACCAAGTCCAGGCTGTGGGAGAGTCACTGTGGCTATGCATCTGTGGCCTTGTGCCCACTCCCTGTACACCAGCAGATCCTGTCATGAGACCAATGTGATGCTCTAGTGGCAAAACGTGCCCTAAATGCCTCAGTCCATTGACTGGAATAGGAATGGGTACTGAAATGCATCCCAGAAGTAGTCTATATGTGCATTTTGCCTCATTGTCAATGTGTGTCTTTAACTCGTGACGGGTCCATTACTCCCACAGCTCTGTTGTCACCTTCACAGAAGTCATATGTGCCCTGCACAGGATTATTGTACTAATGACAGTAACACAGTGCAGGCAGTGTGTTGATTCCTGAGAGGCCATGGTATGTAAGTCAGTACCTTGGTCACATAATAGCATTTGGACAATGTATACCTTTGTTTGTTGAATGTCAGCTCTGTAGGTTAGACACACATGTCCAAAGTAGTGTTCTGTGGTACAGGTACATACCACAGAACCCACCGCCTGAAGTGGCATGAGTCTGCATTTGGTAGGCCACATGTCAACACATGCACAAGAAATACAATTTCTATACTCACCATGACAACCTTTTCATTGTCACTTAAATATAATGGTGTACTATGGAAGTAGCCTATAGGGACTGTGTGCAGTGAGTCAATCTTGCAGAGTGTGAATGTGTTGCTCCATTGAGGCCTCAGGAATTTTCCCTTCATAAGCAATATATGTGTGTAGTGTTTCAGTGTGGCTCACATCACAGTACATGTTGCTGGCTACCTGATGTCAGTAGGCTTGCTTAGTTATTGTAGGCCCTGAGCAGGGTAGTGGGTTAGTCTGCAGATGGATATAAATGTATATAGTCATGTCTCTGTACTTATTGGCTTGTGTGCTTTACACTTGTATTGTGTTAACAAATTATTAATTTCTATCTTGTTATTTCTGATGTGTGTGACTCAACCATTTCTGTGAAAACTTGTGATGTGCAGGTCAATGCCCATCAGAAGAAGGAGATATGGAGAGACATTGCCCAGAAGGGGCAGACCCTGGAGGTCCACAGCTGGTGGAGCACCCACTGTCGCATGAGGTGGGAGGACCTGAGATGCTGGGCCCAGAAGATCACAGAGGTCCAGCTGGGGCTGTCCTCCCAACGTTGGCCATGATCCCCCTAATGTCATGCATCCTGGCTGTGGCATACCCAGACCTTGATGGGTATTTGAGGGGAGCACAGCATTTATAAGGGCATGAGTACAGGCCATATTCCTGCCTGTCACATTTCCAAGTTAATGTGTTAGGTTCTGACATCGCCCCATGATGATCCATGTGTGATGAGTGATTGTTTGCGTAGATATCTCATGTGGTGCATACTGATGTACAAAAACAAAGAGGGAGAAGGAGGTTGTGGGGCTAGGTCACCTCCTTATAGCCTATATAATATTACAACAGAGGCCCAGCTAAAAGAAATACCACAGGATGGATAGGAAGAAGGACTTTCCTTTTAGAAAAACCCTCACCCACCAGGGTTACCCTTTGGTGGCATGCTTCATCATTGGGTTTCTCCCCGTTTCGCTATGGAGTGGGCATGCTACGACCTACGGGATACGCGGGAGCACTGATGTAGTCTTGTCAATGTGAATCACAGGAGGGATAGGAGTGGCGGGGTCTTGGGTGAGTTAAAAATACCTGTCTCCTAGAAATTCCAATGATTTAATAGTTCTCTTGTAGGCAGTATGATTAAAAAGGGGGCTTTGGAAATGGGGGAAGTAATGTACCTGACTTCCTAGTCTACATGTTTCAGAGCTTTACCCCCTAGGCTCCTCTTCAGGACCAAGGAGGATTCCCTATTGCCACTCCTAGTTTGACTACCTCTAATGAAAGCATAAATAATACATGCACAGTAATATGGTGCAATTCAACAAACTAATTTGGTGTCATAAGATGATACCTATCGTTTATGGTGTCCATCATTGATACCTGCGGAAATACAAGACAGGCATAGTTATCATAGCCCCCATTTGTAATGGGCTGCTACATATGTTGTTTGTAGGTGTGGTGGCATCTATTTGCAAACTGCACCCCACTCGTGAATATGAGGGATGAGAGACCAAAGTACTCTCACAATCAACAGTACAAGACATACTACATTAAAAAATGTAAAACTTTTAAACACGTAAACATGTGAAACACACCAAACAGCACACATGTTGTGCGTGCATAACCTACTCGGTCATATTTGGACTCTCATATCATAGCTCCTCCTACGGGCGGGGAGGGGGGTGTTGTGTGTGGGCTTGTGTGCATGAATGTGTGAGTGTGTGCGTGAATGCGTCTGTGTGTGTAGTGTTGTTTGCATGGGTGTGTGCCTGTGTGTGAATGCGTGTAAGAATGGTAATGTGAGTGTGTGTCTGCATGTCAGTGTGAATGTGTGTACGAATGTGTGCGACCATGACTGGATGAATGCGTGTATGCCAGTGTGAGTGAGTGGGTGTATGTGTGGTGCGTGTCTGCAGGTGTGCGTGTATGGGGGTGAGAGGATCAGAAGGGGGGAGTGTAGATGGGGGGTGGGTGGTGTCTGGGGAGTGTTGGGTGAGCCACCTATCAGTGACAGGGAAGGAACAGCACAAAGACCATGGTGGTAGGCTGGCTCAAAATGCCACCAGCGGTACTATAGCAGACCCCGGGCTGGAGATTGACATCTCCAGTCCGGCGACTGCTACCGCCATGGCGTTCTGTGTGGAGAAGTGGTGGGTTGGCTGCAGCCAACCCGCCATTCTCATAATGTGGCGATATGTACCGCCAGCCTGTTGGTGGTAAAGCCGCCACATTACCACTCACCGCCGGGGTCATAATGACCCCCATTGGCTTTAGAAGCGGAGGTTGTTTCTATGTCTTTGAATCTGTAGGTACCCGTACTTGTATATTAATTGGAGTGTATTTTTCAGAATATCAACTTTCTTATACAGTAGCTTACATTTGAAAGGCACAAATGCAGCAAAATCCAAATGGTAATAATACATGTTCTACAATTCTATGCTACCACAGGTCTGATGATAAAAATGGTACCTCACTTGTGTGGGTAGGCCTAGTGTCAGTGACAGGACACTGCCCAAAACAGAACATGGACACAGCACATTTTTCCACAGAAAAAGGACCCTCTTTTTCAATGTGGGTAGCTCTAGGTTTGGATCCTAGCTCAGCCACCACCTATGGAAACCTAGCCAACTTGTACATTTTGTTAACACTAGACACCTAGGGATATCCACGATGGGCTGATTTGCATAGGTATCATCAAGTTTTTTACCCAGAATTCCTTGCAGACCTCAAACTTTGACTAAAAGCATATTTTCCTCATATTTCTGTGATGGAAAAGTGTGGAATCTGCACGGTGCTACAAATGTCCTTCTACCTGGCATTCCCCCAGTACAAATTGCACCGCACTTGTTTGGGTAGACCTAGAGCCCTTGACTGGACACGTCCCAAAACGCAACATGGAAGCTGCACATTTTTCCACTGAAAACTGACCCTCTTGTGGGTAACTCTAGATTTTGGACCCTAGCTGTAGCAAAACCTAGGCAACCTGTACATTTTTGAAAAGTAGACGCCTAGGGGAATAAAGGTTGGAGTGACATGTGCGGATCCTATTAGTTTTTTTTTTATCCACAATGCCCTGCGAATCTCATCAGACATGTTCGCTACATTTCTGTGATGGAGACTTACAGATTCCACAGGAATCCTCAAAATTCCTACCACCCAGCATTACACCACCTATTCTTTTAAAACTGCTGACCCACTTGTGTGGCTGGGCCTAGTACTGCAACATGACTAGATCATACCAAGGACAATGGGAGCTGTTGCGTAAAGACTCCTATTGACCTCGGTTGGATCCCTTCCTGTCGCTGGCACTAGGACCAGCCACACAAGTGGGACAGAGGTTTTATCGTTACAGGTAGGGCAATGCTGGGTGGAATATTGTGGATTTCTGCACATTTCGGAAGTTTCCATCACAAAAATGTAGGGAAAATGTGTAACTTCAGGGAAAGCTGGAGGTTTGCAGTGCATTGTGTGTATGAAAACATCATAGAATTCACAGAAAGCACACCACCACAGAATTCACTGGTTATCTATATTTCTAACTTGTCTGTGGTTGGTAGATTTCCATGTGTGGCAGCCAAGCATGGCCTCAGATCTCATGGCTGCCCCTATTGTTGATCCTTCCATGTAGCACTTTAGGGCCTTTTATATCAAGGTTTCTTGGCCCACCCACATAAGTGAGGTATCGTTTTTAATTGGGAGATTTAGAGAAAGGCAGTGTGGTAGAAAATGTGCTGTTCCCCACAAATTCCCAAAGTTGTCTTCACAGAAATATGAGGAAAATGTGTGTTTCTAGTCATTGGTTGAGGTTTGCAATGCATTGTGGGTAGGACAATGGTGTGGGGTGCATGTGAAACACCCCACTATAGACTCCTCCAAATGTCTAGTTTTCTGAAGTGTCTGGATCTGGTTTGTTTTTTCCAGGTGGCAGTCTACCCAAGCCCAACCGGGTAGCCATTCACTGTTTCAAGTGAGACGGTATTGGGAGTTAGCTTAGCTCTCCTGGCACATATGTAAAATCAACACTCAAAAGAGTTAAATGTCCTCTTGCTTGCCTTTGGGATGAGATGTTTTAGTCCACAAGGGGAGCAGCAAGACTGTGGCCCCCTTCAGTTGGGGTGAGGGCATACCATGCCCATGGTGAGGGCAGGCCTCACCCTTCTGTTTCTTTTGGGCAGAGGTAATTAACTAAAAAGGTTAATGGCCCTCATCACGACCCTGGCGGTCGGTGATAAAGTGCAGTAATACCCCCAACAGGCTGGCGGTAACTACCACCAAATTATGACCATGGGGTAAAGATCTCCGAAAGACAGCCAATGCACCACACCGACCGCCAGGGCAGAAACAACAGCCACCACGGCGGTAGCCGCCTACAGCCAGGCGGAAGTCATTGTTCTGCCCACCATATTAAGACCCTGCAAACTGCCACCATTTCCGGGCGGTACCAACGACATCAAAAGCCTGGCAGAAACACTGCACAGAAGTGAAAGGACTCACCATTGGAGACACAGGGAAGAACCACGCCGCCATAGAACCAGAACTGCATGTTTTTCCGATGATAGTCTATGTTCTGCTCCACCACCAACACCAAGGCCGGTGAAGACGGTGACGGTGAGTACAGACGCCTAGCACACAAGGGAGGGGGGAAGTAAAAAGAGAGTGACACACGCACAACACACACACACCATACACACAACCAGCTACACAAGAAAAACAATTTGTCCCCGTAAATCGGCTGAATAATGCAAGGGCAAAATGATTTCGCCAAAGTGTATTGTAATAAGATCAACACTGTAGAAACAATAAGTTAGGCAATATAACAGATATAAACAAACTTATGGAAAAAGGGACACAGCCCAGTCCTCAATTTGCTTGGGCCACATGGCCAAAGGCCAAAGTAAAAGGCCCCACTTGTCACCTGCTTCAACACAGAGAGAACACTGCAGGGGCATCAGTTGGTAATTAGGCAGGCACCTCAGGAGGACGGGGGGCAACTCAGCCAGGAGATGAAACAAGACCACTGGTTTTGGATGGGACAACATGCCCTGTGCTTGATCCTGGGGAGTGATGGGCCACAGTCTGTCGAGTGGGTGTCTTGCCCACTGATTCTGGGGGGGGGGGCAACATGCCCAGTGCTTGATCTTGGGGAGTGATGAGCCGCAGTCTGTCGAGTGGGTGTCTTGCCCACTGGTTCTGGAGGGGGCAACATGCCCTGTGCTTGATCCTGGGGTGTGATGGGCCACAGTCTGTCGAGTGGGTGTCTTGCCCACTCGTTCTGGATGGGGCAACATGCCCTGTGCTTGATCCTGGGGAGTGATGGGCAACAGTCTGTCGAGTGGGTGTCTAGCCCACTGGTTCTGGAGGGGGCAACATGCCCTGTGCTTGATCTTGGGGAGTGATGGGCCACAGTCAGTCGAGTGGGTGTCTTGCCCACTGGTTCTGGAGGGGGCAGGCCTCACAGCAGCCCATGGAGGCAGGATTACATTGTGTCCGCCGACGGTGATGGCTGCACAGTGGTGGTACTGCTGTTGGGGGGGAGGCTCCTGCACATCCCATGCACCCTCAGGCGGCTGCACGGTGGTGGTGCTGCTGTTGGGGGGAGGCTCCTGCACATCCCCTACACCCTTGGGTGGATGCACAGTGGTGGTGCTGCTGATGGGGGGAGGTTCCTGCACCCTCAGTGGCTGCACACTGGTGGTGCTGGTGTTGGGGGGAGGCTCCTGCACATCTCCTGCACCCTCGAATGGATGCACAGTGGTAGTGCTGCTGGAGAGGGGAGGCTCCTGCACATCCCCTGCACCCTTGGACATATGCATAACCATGGTTGGTGGTGGAGGCTCCGTCACAGCTTCTGGTCCACACTCCTTGCACTTCCTGCCTGCTGGTGCAGGATCCTTCCACTTTAGGCTGGCTGTGCAGGCTCCTTCCCCTTTAGTACATGTAGCCTGGATCCCTTTCCATCACGAGTTGGTACGGTTGGGACTGGGCCTGTGGACTGTGTGGCTGGGGTGCTTGGCTGTGTTTGTGATAACCTGGCCCTACTTGCAGGATGGGGGTAGGGGAAGGGAAGCGGTCAATGGTGGATAGGAACAGTGTTTTAGGGACATTTGGGAGGGAAGAGGGAGAAGGAATTGGAGAGGAGGATGGGGAGTGGTTGTTGGAGGTATCTGTCTGCTGGATTTGGGTGCAGGTGCATGGGCTGTATGCTGTTGTGAGGTGGATGGCTGTTGGGTGTCTGAGTGCTTGCGTTTGTGTACTTTAGGAGGGGGGAGGTGTCTGCCAGTGAGGTGTGTGTTCTGCTAGGTGTGGTGACGATGCCGGTAGTGGATGCTGATGTAGTGCATGCAGGTGTGAGTATGGACGTGGCTGGGAGGGAGGTGGTGGAGAGGGAGCAGGGGGAGACAGTGGAGATAGTGGATGTTGTTGTGTCTGCAACTGGATGGTGCTTGTGTGTGAGCCTGTGGGATGAAGTGTGGTGCTTGTGTTTGCCTGTGACACTCTTGGGTGTTGTCCTGTGTGCATGCTCGTCTGTATGTATGCGTGGGATAGGTTGAGGTTGAGGGGAATGGGACTGGACAGTGGAAGTTGGAGGGGGACAGTAGAAACAGGGACAGCTGGCATCAGAGAGGAGAGCAGAGCCTGAATCGATCTCTGTTGGACCGCCAATCCAGTGTGAATGCACTCCAGGAATACATTACATTGGTGCATCTGGGCTTCCAGCCCCTGGATGGCATTCGCAATGGTTGACTGCCCTACAGAGATGGATCTCAGGAGGTCAATAGCCTCCTCACTCAGGGCAGCAGAGCTCACTGGGGCAGGGCCTGAGGTGCCTGGGGTGAAGAAGATGCCCACCCTCCTGGGTGAGCGGGCACGGGCAACTCGCTGAGGGGCTGCTGGGAGTGCAGTGCTGGTACAGGGGTGGCGGAGGTACCTGCAGCTGGGGTGGTCACTGAAGTGCCCCCCACCACCAGGGAGCTTCCATCGGAGAAGGTATCTGTGTCTGAACCGTCCCCTCCAGTCCCTGCCATGGTGCTCCCCTCTCCACCGTCCCACTGGTGCCCTCAGCGTCGGTGGACTCTGCCTCCTGGGTCCCGTGGGATGCAGCTCCCTCTGTTGATGGTGCCTCTGCTCCTCCACCAGATGATGGTAATACACATAAGGACAGGATGACAAAACAAAAAAGGAGGGAAAGAGACAAAGGATACACTTGGTCAATAGCTGTACCAACACCACCGTTGGAGAACACAGCACCCTCACACACAGGGAACAGGCCTACGTACTATGCAATGCACTACCAGAGAAATAGCTTGCAACCAAGGCATGAGGAGGGGCACACAATGCCAAATGCAGCACACCTGGGACCCACGCAGCCCTAACCAGTAGTGGATGCCTACAAGCTAGGTAGCAGGATTATCCCTTCAGAACCATAGCCACCAGGGGACCTATGCTGCAATGTCAGGCCTGGCCTAGGGGCACCCGGATACCACCCTACCATGCATAAGTTGTAATGATGGACACTGTACTTATCCCCTTGTGGCTGCTGTGATGCCCTCAAGCACCCATCGAGCTTTGGATAGGCCACCGCCAGTATGCTGGCCATTAGGGGGGTCAGGGTTCGACGGGCACCCCTTCCTTGTTGAGAGGTCATACCCAGATGAGCCTCCGCCATCTTCCGTGCCCAGCGTCTCAGGTCCTCCCACCATTTGCGACAGTGGGTGCTCAGCACTGCCATAGACCCCCAGGGTCCACAGCTCTTTGGCGATGGCACACCATATACACTTCTTTTGATGGGCGCTGACCTGCAGAGGCAATACACACAGGAAAATACAATTAGACAAACAGTCCTGCCTGTTACACATATGGCCCACCATACCTGTTCCTATCACCATTTCCACACACATGGCCCAGCACACAACCAGTATGCCGCCAAGAGGACATCCACCCACCCCCTTACACGAGGCCTTCACACACATACCTCCATGCATTCATGCCACATGCATCGTGCTCACAGTGTACTCACCTGTTGGTCTGGAGGCCCATACAGCAGTCTGTACTGGGGTAGGACCCCATCCACCAGTCTCTCCAACTCCTCCGAAGTGAAGGCTGGGGCCCTTTCCCCGGTCACACGTGCCATGGTAGGTTCCAGACACAGGTCACAGCAGCACATGCAGTGCAGGTCCTCTCCTATGGAAGGTCAGGTAGCAACTGAATAATCAGATAGAAAATGGCAGGCACATCCGCTGCTGTGCATACCGTCACCGTTGGGGTAGGTCATCATTGGCCACCGGACCACATAGGGCCCAATTTTAACCAATGAGGAGTTGCACAATGGTTCCCGACTGCCTCCCGCAATGACGCAGAACGTCAGCGGAATTACCTCACTTCCACCTGTCCCTCCAGACAGGACAGACAGACGCCATTTCGGGGGGGGGGGAGGACCTGGAATAATGCTGCATCACAAGAGATTTTAGCACATACTGGACAAATCACAGTGACCCATTACATGTTTACTGGATGCAAACTGTTGTAGCTCCATTGTTCAGTTTGTGACCGGTTCCTCACTCTTGTGTCCCTTAGATTCATGTCGCTGTGGATGAATAGTAGACATACCCCCATGTACAGACCCATGGTAGACTCAACTACATTGGAGGACAGGCACATTAATCTCACCTATAGACTTGACAGGGCCACAATCACAGAGCTGTGTGCCCAGTTGGAACCTGACCTGATATCTGCTTTCCGTCACCCCACTGGGATCCCCCCTCTTGTGCAAGTGCCATCAGTACTCCATTTCCTGGCAACTGGTTCTTTCCAAGTGACAGTGGGCTTGGCAGCAGGAATGTCACAGTCAATGTTCTCAAACGTGCTGACAAGAGTCTTGTCTGCCCTGATAAAACACATGTGCATCTACATTGTTTTCCCCCAAGTTGAGGATTTGGCCACAGTGAAGGCCGAGTTTTATGCAATGAAACATATCGCCAACATAATTGGGGCAATTGATGGTACACATATTGCATTTGTCACCCCACAGCAGAATGAACAGGTGTTCAGGAATGGTAAGACTTTCCACTCCATGAATGTTTAGATGGTGTGCTTGGCGGACCAGTACATCTGCCACGTCAATGCTAAGTATCCTGGGTCAGTGCAAGATGCCTTTGTCCTGAGGAATAGCAGCATCCCAAATGTGATGGCCCAACTACAGAAGCACAGGGTGTTGCGCCGCGTGGTGCGGCGCGAGCCGAGCATTCGGCTCGCGCCGCGCAGCGCGTTCTCAAGACGCGGCGCGCCCCGAGTCTTCTTTGTACAGCGAGAGGCCCCAGATATTATTTTGGGCCTCGCTCTGCCTTCTGTTGTGTCCCTGTTCTCCCCTGACCCCTCCTTACCTGTTTCTTTTTCTTTCTTCTTCTTCTTTTTCTTCTTTACTTTTTCGAGGCATTTTTCTGTCCTTTCTTTATGTCTTTCCCCCTTCCCATGTTACCTTTTTCTTCCCAGCATTCCTTGGTCCCTATTTTCTATGGTTCCTGTTCTATTCTATCCTTTGTATTTTTTCCCTATCTAAGATGGTGTCTTTTTACTTCCTGTTGGTCACTTTCTGTTTCTTGGTATATAAGGGCTCTGTTTTCTCCCTTTCCTTGCGCTGCATCACTTTCTGCTCAGATTGTGTCTTCGCTCCTGATTCTTAGCCTTCGGTTCTGAATCTTTTCAATTTTGCATTTACCTGCATTTTGTTCCTGTTTGATTCCTGGTTTTGTTTTCGTTTCAGGAATCCATTTTTTGGAGGTTTTTTCCCCTTTATTGGGGTTTTTTCCCTCTGGCACTAATTCTAAAGGGCACGGTCTGTTCTTGGCGTTTCCACTGCCTGCAGCACCGTGGCTACTAGAAAGAGTCGCCCTTTTCTGGGCCAAAGCCGAACCCTCAAGACCTACGCCACTAGATCTGCGGTTTCCAGGCGCCAGCAGCACGTGAGTCGTGACAGAATGCAGCGCCAAACCATTCCGACATCTTCTGACACTATGGATGACACAGTGGAGGCGGCTGCAGATCCTGATTCATCTTTTTTGACTACTATTCAACAACAAGCTCAGGAATTGCAACAATTGCGCAACGAGAATGCGGTCTTACGACAGGCTTTGGCCCTCCGCAGTGGCGATGTTCCGACTATCTCCGCCTCAACGCCTCGCTTCTCTGGTGAACCAACTAAACTGCGTGAATTCCTGGATGCATTAACGGTTTACTTCGCCTTCAGACCTACCCAATTCTCTCATGACAGGACAAAGGTGGGATATCTTATTAGTGCATTATCCGGTCCTGCCTTGGCCTGGGCAACCCCAATGGTGTCATCCAACGATCCAGTATTGTCGGACTATTCTGCCTTCGTGACCCGCTTCAAACAAATGTTTAGTCGCCCAGGATTGGAAGCCTCGGCAGAGGAAGCATTATGTGATATCCAGCATGGTTCCCAGGATGTCCTCCGATATATTACACGTTTCCGTCAATTAGCGGCAGAGACCACTTGGGTGGAGCGTACCCTGGTAACTTTGTTTCGCAGAGGACTTAAGGAAGAAATTAAGGATGAATTAGTACATTCCACCAGAGTTGAAGATCTTCGTGGCCTCATGGATCAAGCACTTTCCATCGAGTATCGTCTTCAAGAACGACGAATGGAGAAGAGAAGGAGTAGAGGATCGTCTCAGCCAAGCTCTTCACGGATGTATCCACCTCATCCTGAGGAATCTCGTCCTCCTGCTAAAGATATAGAAGGGGAACCCATGCAAGTGGATACTACTCGAGGGCCACTCTCTGCTAGTGAGAAGGAAGACAGACGGAAGAAGGGATTGTGCCTCTACTGTGGTTCTGCTGGTCACATGCTTCGTACATGTCCTGTACGTCCACCTAGACCCTTGGGAAACGCCACCTCCCGTCCTCTGTAAGAAGGGAGGGGACGGGATCATCGGCTATATCCTTCTATCAGCTCATTCAACTACAATACAACTTACTTGTTCGTGTTACCAGTCATATTACAACTACCTGATGGCCGCCAAGAAAGAACTATGGCATTATTGGATTGTGGTGCTAGTGGTATATACATGGATAAGACATGGGCCACTAATCTGCAAATTCCCACTCAACCCAAAGACATTCCTGAACAAGTACACACCGTGGATGGATCTTTAATATCCTCAGGTCCAGTCGATACTACGACCTTGATGTTAAATTTACAGTTTGGTAATCATCAAGAACACCTCTCTTTTGATCTCATTTCATCTCCCAACCATACCATTATTCTCGGAATTCCATGGTTTACTAGACATAACCCATATGTGAACTGGGTAACACGGACAATTTCTTTATCCTCACAGTTTTGTCAAGAAAATTGCTTTGCTTCCGATAAATATTGGTCACCAAACAGATTAACACCTATGAAGAGTACTACGGAGTATCTGGAGGAAAATGTACAGGGTGGTCTCATTGTTCCATCTTCTTCTCCAGCAGGGGCTCCTCTCTTTTTTGTACCTAAGAAGACCAAAGATCTTCGTCCTTGCATAGACTTTCGAGGCCTAAACAAGATAACTATTAAGGATCGTTATCCTTTGCCCCTCATTAAGGATATTTTAGAGGCAGTCAGAGGGGCTCAACGTTTTACCAAGTTGGATCTTCGGGGAGCTTACCACCTTTTACGTATAAAAGAAGGAGACGAGTGGAAAACAGCATTCAGGACACCGTTCGGTCATTTTGAATATAAAGTCATGCCCTTTGGTCTTACGAACGCTCCTGCTATATTTCAAAGGTTTATGGACTCAATATTTTCCGATCTCTTGAACCAGACACTCGTAATCTACTTGGACGACATCCTTATTTTTTCCAGACACCCCGAACTCCATTCTTCTCATGTGAAACAAGTCCTTCACAGACTCCGAGCACATCAACTATTCTGTAAACCCGAAAAGTGTGAGTTCGATAAGACGGAAGTCAAATATCTGGGTTATCGTTTAAGTTCCACCGGCATAGCCATGGACCTAGAAAAGGTACAAGCAATTCTAGAGTGGCCTTCTCCCTCTTCTATCAAAGAAACACAATGTTTCCTAGGATTAGCAAATTTTTACCGACAGTTCATTCAAGACTTTGCTAAACAGACCAGCCACATAACCCATACCTTAAAGAAGGAAAATCTAAAACAGGGGTTTGTCTGGACCAAGGCGGCTGAAACAGCTTTTCAAGAATTAAAGAAGGCATTCACTCAAGCTCCCATCTTGAGACATCCAGATACCAATAAACAGTTTATCGTAGTTACCGATGCTTCCGAAAAAGCTATTGGAGCAGTCTTGCTTCAACTTCAAGAAGATGATGGTCTTGAACATCCTGTTTTCTATTTGTCCCATATTCTCTCTTCAGCTGAACAACATTACTCAGTACTAGAAAGAGAGTTGTTAGCTCTGAAGACAGCCTGCATCGAATGGAGACAGTTTCTGATGGGATCCAAGGAGCCTTTCGAGGCGAGAACAGATCACCGTAATCTGCAATGTCTACGTAATTTTGTATGCCAAAATAGTCGCCAGGCGCGTTGGGCCTTTTTCTTTAGTCAGTATGACTTTTACATCACCTATATTCCTGGATCTCAAAACATTCTGGCTGATGCTCTGTCTCGACGCTATCCAGATTGTACTCCTTCCCCATCTCAGTTTCTACTGGAGCCTAGTAAGATCATTGGAGTTGCTCAATCTTTTCTGGATGAGGTACAACTGGAGTATTCCAGCCTGTCTAATAGCGAAATAGAGAAATTAAGAACCTTTTTATGCAAGAAGGAAGGATTCTTTTTTCATCAGAAGCTGTTATTCCTCCCTACTAACAGAGTGCGAGACAAAGCACTACAGATGTGCCATGATTCACCGGTTGCTGGACATAGAGGTATTAAGGCCACACAAGAACTTCTTTCGCGATCTTTCTGGTGGCCTACCTGGAAATCAGATGTCGAAAGATATGTTCAGGCTTGTCCCATATGTGCCCAAGTCAAGATTCCCCGTAGCAGACCTGCAGGATTACTACAGCCTTTGCCAGTTCCACCAACGCCATGGCATACTATTTCCACTGACTTTATGTGTTCACTTCCGCCATCAGCTGGAAACCAGGTTATCATGGTCACTGTTGATTCTTTCACTAAGATGGCCCACTTTACTGCTCTAAAGAAATTACCAACATCCCAAGAATTGAGCCAGATATTTATCGACCATATTTTCCGTCTCCATGGACTTCCACATACCATTGTGTCTGACAGGGGTCCCCAGTATATTTCCCGGTTTTGGAAACATTTTTGCAAGACACTAAATATCAATATAGCACTATCATCCGGTTTCCATCCTCAGACCAATGGACAAACTGAGCGTTTGAATCAAGGACTAGAACAATACCTCCGTTGTTTTTGTAATTCCACCCAAAGCAACTGGAACACTTATCTTCCTATTGCTGAATATTCCTACAACAATTCTGTCCATAGTGCCTCCAAGGTCACTCCCTTTTTCTGTTCCTATGGCTATCATCCGACCTCTTTTCCTACTGCTCCTCAATCTACCTCTCCTCTGCCTGCCATTACATCTTTTTCCAAACGTCTCCTGCAACTCCATAAGCTAATTAGATCTAATTTATTGCACACTAAGAGATATATGAAGAAGATCGCTGATAAGAAACGTGGACCCACTCCTGATTATCACCCTCAGGATAAAGTCTGGCTTTCTTCCAAATTCTTGCCCTCTCGCCTTTCTCTGAATAAGTTCACGCCTCGCTGTTATGGGCCTTTTCGTATTCTTCAGTTGCTCAATCCTGTCACTGTTCGTCTTCGCTTGCCTCATACTTGGAAAATTCATCCGGTCTTTCATGTATCCCAACTCAAACCTTATATCCCTGATCCTTTCTCTCGTCAGTTTCCTTGTCCTCCTCCTGTGTTGGTGAATGATGTCCCTGAATATGAGGTTCAAGAAATTTGTGACTCTCGCCTTTTTCACCGGCGTCTTCAGTATTTGATTCACTGGAAGGGGTATCCTCTTAGTGAATGCTCTTGGGAAGATGCTTCTTCTGTTCACGCCCCTCTTTTGATTTCTCGTTTTCATCGTTTGTTTCCTTTCAAACCTAGACCTTCGGGGGGGGACCTACTGTTGCGCCGCGCAGCGCGTTCTCAAGACGCGGCGCGCCCCGAGTCTTCTTTGTACAGCGCGAGGCCCCAGATATTATTTTGGGCCTAGCTCTGCCTTCTGTTGTGTCCCTGTTCTCCCCTGACCCCTCCTTACCTGTTTCTTTTTCTTTCTTCTTCTTCTTTTTCTTCTTTACTTTTTCGAGGCATTTTTCTGTCCTTTCTTTATGTCTTTCCCCCTTCCCATGTTACCTTTTTCTTCCCAGCATTCCTTGGTCCCTATTTTCTATGGTTCCTGTTCTATTCTATCCTTTGTATTTTTTCCCTATCTAAGATGGTGTCTTTTTACTTCCTGTTGGTCACTTCCTGTTTCTTGGTATATAAGGGCTCTGTTTTCTCCCTTTCCTTGCGCTGCATCACTTTCTGCTCAGATTGTGTCTTCGCTCCTGATTCTTAGCCTTCGGTTCTGAATCTTTTCAATTTTGCATTTACCTGCATTTTGTTCCTGTTTGATTCCTGGTTTTGTTTTCGTTTCAGGAATCCATTTTTTGGAGGTTTTTTCCCCTTTATTGGGGTTTTTTCCCTCTGGCACTAATTCTAAAGGGCACGGTCTGTTCTTGGCGTTTCCACTGCCTGCAGCACCGTGGCTACTAGAAAGAGTCGCCCTTTTCTGGGCCAAAGCCGAACCCTCAAGACCTACGCCACTAGATCTGCGGTTTCCAGGCACCAGCAGCACGTGAGTCGTGACACAGGGTGTGGCTAATAGGTGAGCCCTGTTTCATGCATGGGTATGGTGTGAGCCATATAGGATAGTGTGTGGCTAAATGTTGTCCCTCAATATTTGCAGGTGACTCTGGTTACCCAAACCTATCATGTCTGCTGACCCCTGTGAGGAATGCCAGGACAAGGGTAGAAGAACGTCTAACAGGTGGATCCCTGTGCTACTCACCCAAGAAGGTCTGCCAGATAGTGGTGACATGCTGCATGTTTGTACAACCTGGCCCTCAGACACCATTTCCCATTCCTGCAGGAGGAGGAGGCTGGAGATGCCTGTGTGCAAACAGTATACCCTGTGGACAGTGAGGATGAGGAGGCAGAGGATGAGGATGGGGACAACAGAACATATGTGATCCGACAATACTTCCAACGACACACAGGTAGGACAGTGTTACTTCACATTTCAATGACTTTGGTTGTAATTTGTGTGGCAATGGCATGCTGATATTTTGCACTTCTAGGCCCAAAGCAGACAGTGAACATCGCAATGGGGCAGGCCAGGGGGGGTCCCTGCACTGCCCATGCCAAGTGCAGGGGCAGTGTAGGGGCTCCCCTGGGGCCTTCTGCACCCCGTCTTCACCAGCAGTTACATGGTGCTGCTACCGCCATGTAACTGCCTGCAGAGAATAAACTCGTAATCCCCAGGGCAGCGCTGGCCTGGTAGATGAGGACCGCCAGTACCGCCAATCCCTCCTCTGGAGGAATACTGACTGTGCTGTTGGTGCTGGCGGGCCGACCGTGGCTCTACTGCCAGGGCCGTAATGTGGCTGTCGGACTGCCACATTGGAGGTGGACGGACCGCCACCACGACCCTGTCTTCTTATACTTTTCTTGAATAGAAGCAATAAAACTCTCCTGGAGTGCATACGAATCAATTGTTTTGCAATTGGTGTTGGAGATTGTGGAGGAATGGTCCTTTCCTCAAGTTTGCACCCGTGAAATCTGCACGCCACAAGGTGGACCTGTGGATGGTGTAAATATATATTTATATATATATATGTATATATATATATATATATATATATATATATACACACACACTTAGGAATATTTAGAAATTACAACATTACAACACATATAAAGCCTTTCATACCTCTGAGTTTGCGTTAAAGCTGTACAACACAAGTAAATTCATAACGCCAATCACAACCTTCTTAAATGACCAGGCAATGAAAATGAAAAAGATAGAAACGCAAGTTCTATTTAAAGGAAGTGAAATAACAAGTGTCTGTCTTTTGTATATATTTTTATGGGCATCCCCAACATTTACAAGTTAAAACAAGGTAGTGGTCTTCTACTTCTACCTAAGAGACATCCAAAAATAGATCATTAGTAGCAACATATTTTACTAAGTCCTTTGGATGACCATTAAATAATTTTGGCAAAAAGATGAAAGGCATTGGGAAACAAAGCAGTAGTTTTGATTTAGCAGCCAATAAGGTCAGGCGCTTCATGAATAGGTAAAGATATCAACCAATTAAGACCACATGTGGTAATTCCTACCCATTTTGAATGAATAAAACTGTATTTATAAACGTTAAGTGTGAATCGGAGCATTGGTTCAACATTTCTAAGTTTCATTAGTTCATAGACTTCAGAAATGAAACTGAATACATACTGTGTCAGGGGAATTAGCACGGACAGTACATAAAACAGATTGTACCCAAAGCAGTCAGAACATTATTTACTTTTTCCACCCCTTTTTGATTGGATGACCAATTATGACATACCAAACAATTACAATAATTGTTTTTTCTATATTGCGCTTGCTCTCACAGCCCTTAAACGTTTTAGTAGTTGTAAAGGAATGTTTACATTATTTACTCAAGTCAAACGTACTTGAATCATGGACAAATAATTAGCCCACCAGGATTTTACGTTGCACACAGACCTTTGTGGCAGGTCTATTATCCCTCTGGGTTAACTCCAGTCAAATTAAAGAATTTAAGACCTCATATAGTTAATCAGATCTCCAATGTGTTTACTTATTTGGGAGGAAAATGCCTTGAATATGCCTTTTAATCATAGGAGCATATTTGCAAGGAATGACGCAGCAATGCATCAAAAAATTTAACACAGATGTACAAAAGAATCTTACACCATGGTAGTGTTGTATTGAAAGTAGAGTGCACCATGGCTTAAGGATCCTGGCAGTGTCAAAAAAGTGAAGCAAATGTGTGTGCCGCGTCATTTAGAAATCTGATGCTACTGCTGCAAAAGTGACACTAAGCTGAATTGCGTCATGCAAATAAATGCAAGCCATCCTAGCGTCACTTTTGAGAGTCAAAGGAATCAAAAAGAGGTAAAAAAATGCCACAATGGGCTAGAGAAAAGAAAATGAACACACTCTTGAAGTGACCATGGAGGATAGAGCAGACCGCTGAGTCCAGGAGAACACTAACAACCTCAGTACCAGACAGGATTTCTAGACAGACTTCCAGGGGAAGAGGAAGTGCAAGTTTAGTGAGGAGGAGAATAACATTCTGATCACTGAGGTGACGAAGCACCAGCACAAGCTCTTCATCACCTCACAATTACCATTATAAAGGAAAGAGACTATATGGCAGTCCATTGTGGACAAGGTCAACAGTGTAGCAGAATTCAAGTTGGCCATCATCCCAGAGGAGTTGGTGACAGAACTCCTGAGACATGACAGTGCTGCCTATTATGAACAACAAGAACAAGATGGCAAGTTATAACGAGGAGCAATGTGGCAACTAGTCATGTCATAATGCTCTTCGGCTCTGTATGCAGGCCAAAAAGTAGTATGTTGGTTCATCTAAGGTTAAACATCAAATCAATGTCATTCACACTGACCAGTTATAATTCAGACAGACTTCAGACCAGGGCAGTATGCAACGAAAGCTGTAGTTTCAGGCCTCTTATGCACCGGCCTGCCCAGTGTGCACTGACTGCACACTGCTGCCTATGGCCCTGTTCTGAATGCACCTGATCTCGGAAGTGCTAAGCAGGGTCAGGCCTAACCAGGCCTGACCCTGCTTATCGCATCTGAGATCGGGCGCATTCAGGTCCACTCCACAGCTCAAGGAACTTCACCACTGCAGAACTCTACAGAGCTATTAACCGACTCCATGGATTCCTGCAGAGTGGAACTCCGTCAGCTCCACCCACCTCCTACTATCTTCACATGTAGACATAAACAAATATATATATTTTTTAAATGTGATATATTTTTTTAAATTTTTTATAAACACTTATAAACACATATACTAATCCTCGCACAAAACATCAACTTCCCTCCCACAAAAAAACCTAAGTACCCTAAACCCTATAATTATACCCACCCCTACTTAAACCTATAAACTAATATACCTCACCTATTCTATAACAACTAACCTAAACTGTACTAGAAAAACATTGTATACTATAAACATCTATCTACAAGCGGAAGGGAAGAAAGGGAACCTGTGGCTCATTTGTGGATTGATTGTATCTCCACAGCCTGCTTGATTTCTGTGAGTAGCAGGATAACAGTGTCCATTTTAAGCTCTAGCCCTGCCACTCTGAATGTAAAGTCCTACTCAAAGGGCTGCAAGTCCTGTTTGCGGAGCGTGGAGTACATGTTGCCCTGTCTGCTTTCTGGAGGAGGTGCTTGGAACTGGTCCTGCATTGTCAGTGGTTCCTGTGAGAAGATTCACCATTTTCTGGATGTCTTCTCCACTTCAAATCTCTTGACCATAGCCCAAAATAGCCTTTGTTGACATGCCGGATGTGGTGGAACCTTCCTCCTGGATCAAGTGCTGCCTCTTATGCTCCCGGCCATGTTGTCTGTTTAATCACAAAGAAAACCTGTAATACAAAAGTAACTAGGAAGTGGTACAATAATCATGATACATTAATACCATCTTCAAACATCACATTTTGCACTTCTATACCTCAACATTATCTCGAAGGTCAAAGTGAGCATACATTTGCCTAATATCTATCATCCTGTAATTTACTGCTGCTAAAATACCAAGGCTAAGCAAATGTTACTTAATGCAAATGCACCATCTTGGCACATATAGGTATGACCATGTCAGTATTGAGTATGCTTAAGAACAATGCTGTTTTGTAACAAATGGTATGGTACACATTTCATGTATTACTTATCATTAGAGTCCCTTCTGGATCGTGCAATGGCCTTGATTCCATTGGCATTAGCAAAAGTAAGATGAGCAAGGTATGCAAAGTACATGTATTGTGCCATAACTTGGATGCCTGATATGGCAAGGACAGATAACTGGACATATTGCTACCTAGACTTAACATGTGCTAGGTATTGGATGTAAGAATGGAGGGTGGATAGCTCACTCACATCACACAGAGATGTATGAGACATCTCCTATATGAACTCCTGTAAGTCCATGGTGGACCATGCCACAAATCTCTCTATATTCCCAATGTAGTTGCATGTGTCCCAATACACAGCCTAGTATCTGTCCCTATGTTCAAGTGTTAATGTCACCTTGCTATGCACTAGCATTCAGCACATCCATTTGATGGGTGTATGCATGCACCCCCTACATCTCATCTGTAGGTATCTTGTGATGAAAATAGCTATTGCTGTCCAAGTGTGATCCTGTTTGTGACAAATTGTGAGGACTATCATGGCCAGCACAATCTGGAGATGGATCGGGCACTGGCATGTTGGAAACTCTGCAGACATCCCTCTGGTCTAACATACCTTGCCATATCTGTGAAGAAGACAGGGGATAAGAATGGTGATGTATCACCATGGAGTATGGGGCATTACACAATATGAGTGAGCCCTTCAAATGCATTACCATGTGTGGAATGTTTACATCTATCCTTACTTCACTTAGGGGCTTGTTCACAAGTCCCTCAGTCCCAGCAGAACTCCACTGTTTGTGAGGCTCATGTGGCACTCACAGCAGGGCGATATTTAAAAGAATACATAATTCCACCCCTTATGGCTTGTCATGACCCTGTAAATATGGCACATTGACCCTCATTATGACATTGGTGGTAATTCCTGCTTACCGCCACGCCGACGGCTGCAACTTACCGCCGCAATGGCGATTATCCATTCACCATATTATGACACACACACACCAATCCGACAGAATAAAGCCACATACACAAATCTGCAAGACCAAAGGTAAGTGCTAAAGTGGCGGTCCCAAAACCCATACTGTTATGCCAACAATACAATGCCCATCACATTATAACCCACAAATCACCACGGTGGACATTCAACGGCGGTAAACCATTGAAGGTACATAAGGCCGCGCTCAGAATGGACACCCATATACAAAACAACACTACATTGGACAATACCAAATACACACACCTGACACCCATACACACATCATCCCCACACACCCACACCACTATAAGACACACACCCACATTACCCACAAACCTTTACGTACAACAATTGCCACCAGGAAACTGAGAAAAAGAGCACAGAGACAACTAGACACATACACTACATACACCCATACACTCCTAAAGCACTCCACATCACACACCCCACCACATTACCCAACACACCCTCACCAATACACACCACACAACACCCATGGCACCACAAAGGCACCCCCGTTTCACTGAGGAGGAGTTAAGGGTCACAGTAGAGGAAATTGTCAGGGTAGCGCCACAGCTCTTTGGAGCACAGGTACAGCAAATATCTATAGCAAGGAAGAAGGAGCTAAGGCGGACAATTGTGGACAGGGTGAACACCGTGGGACAGCACCAAAGAACAAGGGACGACGTCAGGAAGAGGTGGAACGACCTACGGGGGAAGGTACGTTCCATTGCAGCAAGAAACCAGCTCGCCATACAGAGGACTGGCGGTGGACCTCCACCTCTTCCCCCACAGCTCACAGCATGGGAAGAGCTAGTACTGGCATTACTGCATCGTGAGGGACTCGCTGGATTTGGCAGAGGACTGGACACTGGTAAATCAACATTTAACAATCATCACCCCAATACCTGCATGCCATCACACACCCTCACACTCACTCCCATCACTCCACCACATCGCACATACTCCATCAACACATCTCACTAATCCCAATGCCAGGCCCTGCATGCTGTACCAATGCATGGTCACTCCTCCCAGCCCTGCATGGACACTCATCACTAAAGCATGCACAGCATAGGGAAACTAACAATCCCACAATACACCAACATACACAAGCAAAAGCTGGCAGGGTTACACCAACCATAGAGGGGAAGCTACAGAAGTACAAATGTCATACACTTGAAGCATAATACATCATTTACATCCCCACAGGTACCCCAGCCAATGTCAGTGGAAAGGAGGTGCCACCACAATCCAGTCCCCCAACAGAAGAAGACCCCAGTGATTATAGTAAATCTGGACTTCTGGATCTGGTCCATCAGGGATCACTGGACAGCCGGGCACCCAAGGCCACTCACAGACCACCACAGAGCCTCCCCCATCAGGAACCAACACCACAGCACCCACCCAGTGTACCCACACCTCTGTCCCCAAGACAAGTCAATCAGCAGTGTGCCCACCTGTACAGGGACCCCAGGGCACACCTCGCCCACAAGACAACCAGGGACCTGGGGTCAGTGGCAGTGGTCACACCATTCAGAGGACAGAGGCACAGGCCAACAGGGACACTGGGAGGACTGCTGTGCGCCAGGGGGAGAACATGCCCAGGGAACCGACACTCCAGGAGGTACTCTCTGAGATCCTGGGAGCCTATCAATATTCCCAGGACACGAATGGCCAGATCCGAGACAACGTGCAGGAGAACAGGCGGCTGCAGGAGGTACATTATCAGGGGATCAGGGAGGACTTGCAGGCCATCAACACCACCCTGATCTCCATAGCAGGGGTGCTGGCAGACATGGGCAAAATCATGAGGGAGGCAACAGCACATCAGCGGGCCCCTACCACTAGCCAGTCATCTGAACAGCCCTTCACTTCTGCTGAAGCTAGTGGCCACAGGCCACCAGCATCCCTCCCCCTGCAGAAGGTGAACTACCTCGCAAATGTTCCCTGCGAACCAGACAGAAGCCAGAGACACTTGCCAAGACCACCGCCAGGAAATGAGACTCTCCTGATGGTCCCCCTTGTGTCCCACTCAGTCACCTTGTCTACCTTGAACTGCCATTGCTCCCCTTCCTATGTCCCCATGGACACTCACCTGTGCTACAAACAGACTGGAAAAATACCCTGGACTTTCCTTCATCATCACCCCATTCCATTGCACTTTCCCCTCTATATTTTAGCACAACAGTAAACACCCTTGGATGAAACTCAACTACTAGTATTTCATGCTTTGCAAATATGTATTGATTTAAACCATTGCAAACGGACTGTACATAGAATGAACATTGAATGAATGACCTTTTGCTGGGAGTTGTGATCAAATCAGGACATTGTTGTCATATCACCAACATCTGTAAAATGAATATCCATAGGTAACAGTAAGTAGGGGGAAGAAGTGGGTAATGCTAGCATGCCAGTGCCACACAGAATACAGCAATAGTCATTGAAATGTGAAGTTGCACTGTCTCACCTGTGTGTCATTGGAAGTACTGACGTATCACCAATGTTCTGTTGTCCACTTTCTCATTGTCTGCCTCCTCATCCTCACTGTCCTCAGGGTCCACTGCTGCCACAAGGGCATCTTCAGTCTACTCCTCCTGCAGAAAATTTACATGGCGTCTGAGAGCCAGCTTGTGCAACATGCAGCATGCCACTACTATCTGCAGACCTTCTTGGGGAGTAGAACAGGGATCCACCTGTCAGATGGAGGCACCTGAATCTGGCCTTCAGGAGGCCGAAGGTCCTCTCAATTATCCTTCTGGTTCATTCATGTGCCTCATTATAACGTTCTTCTGCCCTTGTCCTGGAATTCCTCACAAGGTCAGCAGCCATGATAGGTTTGGGTAACCAGAGTCACCTGCAAATATTGAGGGACAACATTTAGCCACACACCATCCTATATGGCCAACAGCATAGACATACACTAACATATACTGGGTGGGGACCAAGGCTCACCTATTAGCAACACCCTGTGCTTCTGTAGTTGGGACATCACATTTGGGATGCTGCTATTCCTTAGGACAAAGGCATCATGCACTGACCCAGGCTACTTAGCATTGACGTGGGAGATGTACTGGTCCGACAGGCACACCATCTGCACATTCATGGAGTGGAAACTCTTACGATTCCTTACCACCTGTTCATTTTGCCGGGGGGGGGGGTGACAAACGCAATATGTGTTACATCAATCACCCCGATTATATTGGAGATCTGTCCCATTGTATAAAACCCGGCCTTCACAGTGGCCAAATCCTCCACCTGGGGGAAAGCAATGTAGATGCACATGTGTTTTATCAGGGCAGACAAGACTCTTGCCAGCATTATTGAGAACATTCGCTGTGACATTCCTGTTTCCAAGCCCACTGTCACTTGGAAAGAACCAGTTGCCAGGAAATGGAGCAATGATAGCACTTGCACAAGAGGGGGCATCCCAGTCAGATGACGGATAGCTGAGATCAGGTCAGGTTCCAACTGGGCACACAGCGATTGATGCGCTGTCCAGTCTATAAGTGAGGATAATGTGCCTGTCCTCCAGTGTAGCGAAGTCCACAAGGGGTCTACACACGGGGGTATGTCTCCATCTCCTATTCATCCGGAGCGTTAGGTATCTAAGGGACACAAGAGTGAGTAGGCTGTCACAATTGGAACAACTATACCACAACAGCAGTCCACATCGTGCAATAATGGTTGGGACAGTGTAATTTGAAAGAATGTGCCTACTTATCCTGTGATGCAGAAATAATCGATAGGCCTGTTCACCCCCCCCTGAAATAGCGACTGCCTGTCCTGTGTGGAGGGCCAGGTGGAAGTGAGATAATGCCGCCGACGTTGTTCGCCGGGGGGGTAGGCGGTCGTGAACCGCCGTGCAATTCCTCATTGGTTTATATTGGGCCCTATGGGGTGCAGTGGCCTATGGGGATCTACGTCGGCAGTGACGGTATGCACCGCCACAAACATGACCGCCATTTTATTTCACATTCATCACTTTTTTCCAAACCTTCCATAGGAGAGGACATACACTTCATGTGCTGCTGTGACCTGTGTCTGCAACCTGCCTTGGCCCTTGTGACTGGGGAAAGGGCCCCAGCCTTCACTTCCGAGGAGTTGGAGAGACTGGTGGATGGGGTCCTACCCCAGTACAGACTGCTGTATGGGCCTCCAGACCAACAGGTGAGTACACTGTGGGCACAATGCATGTGGCATGAATGCATGGAGTTGTGTGTGAAAGCATCGTGTGGGGGAGTGGATTTCCTCTTGGCAGTGTACATGGTGTGCGCTGGGCTATGTGTGTGCCAATGGTGATGCAAACGGGTATGGTGGGCCATTTGTGTGACAGGCTGGACTGTTTGTCTAATGGTGTTCTCCTGTCTGTATTGCCTCTGCAGGTCAGCGCCCATCAAAAGACGGGAATATGGCATGCCATCGCCAAGGACGTGCGGACCCTGGGGGTCTATGGCAGGCGGAGCACCCACTGTCGGAAACAGTGGGAGGACCTGAGATGCTGGGCACGGAAGACCACGGAGGCCCAGCTGGGGATGGCCTCCCAACGAGGAAGGGGTGCCCATCAGACCATGATTTACCTGATGGCCTGAATACTGGCAGTGGCCAACCCTGAGCTGGATGGGAGCATGAGGGCATCACAGCAGCCACAAGGGGTGAGTACAGTGGCTATCATTACAACTTATGGCTAGTGGTGAGGTATCCGGGTGGTGGTTGTGTGTTAGTGGGTGCCCCTAGGCCAGGCCGAACATAGCAGCGTAAGTCCTCTGCAGGCTAAGGGTTGGATCGAAAATACTGGTTCCCTAGCTTGTTAGTATTCACTTCTAGGCAGGGCTGTGTGGGTCCCAGGTGTGCTGCATTTGGTGGTGTGTGCCCCTCCTTATGCCTTGGTGACTAGCCATTTCACTGGTAGTGCAATGCATATTGTGTAGGCCTGTTCCCTGTGTGCTAGGGTGCTGTGTATGCCAATGGTGGTGTTGGTGCAGTCATTGACACAGTGTATCCTTTGTCTCTCCCCCCTCTTGTTTTGTCATCCTGTCCTTATGTGCATTAGCATCATCTGGCCGAGGAGCAGAGGCACCGGCGACAGAGGGAGCTGTATCCCACAGGACCCTGGGGGCAGAGTCCACTGATGCCGAGGGAACCAGTGGGATGGACGGCGAGGGGAGCACTACCGCAGAGACTGGAGGGACAACACAGACTCGGATACCTCCTCTGATGGGAGCTCCCTGGTGGTGACGGACACCTCTGTGACCACCCCAGCTGCAGCTACAGCCACCCCCACCCGTACCAGCACTGCCCTCCAGTACCCCCTCAGCGAGTTGCCCGTGCCTGCTCACCAAGGAGGTAGGGCTTCTCCTTTGCCCCAGGCACCTCAGTCACTGCCCCAGTGAGCACTGCTTCCCTGAGTTAGGATGCTATTGACCTCCTGAGATCCATCTCTGTAGGGCAATCAGCCATTGTGAATATCAATGCAATGCATTCCTGGAGGGCATTCATGGTGGATTGGTGGCCCAACAGAGATCGATTCAGGCTCTGGCCTCCTCTCTGATGGCAGCCATTGTCCCTGTTTCAACCATCTCCCCTTCAACTTCCACTTCCCAGTCCCATTCTCCTCAACCCCAACCCATCTCAAGCACACAGGCAGACGAGCATGCACACAAGACAACACGCAAGAGTGGCACAGACAAACACAAGCACCACACTTCATCCCACAGGCACTCACACAAACACCATACAGTTGCAGACACAGCAACATCCACTGCCTCAACTGTCACCCCCCTCCTCCATCTCCCACCCAGTTACGTCCACACTCACACCTGCATGCATTACATCAGCATCCACTACCAGTATCACCACACCAAGCAGAACACATACCTCACTGGCAGACACCTCCACAACAGCCATGCACGCGTCCCCTGTGTCCTCTCCCACCGTGGCTGTTCACCCTCTCCTAAAGGCCACAAACACAAGCACTCAGACACCCAACAGCCATCCACCTACAACAGCATACAGCCCATGCACCTGCACCCAAATCCAGCAGACATACACCTCCGACAACCACACCCTCATCCTCCACTCCCATTACTCCTCCCTCCTCCTGCCCCACTGTCCCTAAAAAGCCTTTTCTTTCCCAGATTGACCTCCCCCGTCCTGCATGTATGGGCAGGGTACCAAGGACACAGCCTAGCACCTCAGCCAAACAGTCCACGAGGACAGTGGTAGCACCACCTACTTGTGGTGGTAGGGATACCAGACTGTCAACACTAAAGGCGAAGGAGCCAGCACAACCTGGGATGAAAGGGAAGAGTCCCGCACCAGCTGTGAGGAAGGGAAAGGAGCCTGCACAACCTGGGATAAAAGGAAAGGGTCCAGCACTAGCTGTGAGGTAGGGGAAGGAGCCTGCACCAGCTGTGAAGAAGAGGAAGGAGCCTGCACCAGCTGTGAGGAAGGGGAAGGACCCTGCACCACCATGCAGAGAGGGGAAGAGCCCATCCACACCTGCCAGGAAGGTTAAGGGATCCCCAACCCATGACCAGGAGTAGAAGAGGCACTCTACGCCAGCAGAAGCTGTCAGGCAAACACTGCCACCACCAGCAGTTGTCATGGGGCCCCCACCACCAGCTGTGGATGTTCAGCCATCACTGAGTGCAGGGGCTGTCCAGGAGCCTCCCCCAGCCACCACCAGCATGCAGCCATCAGTGAGTGCAGGGGCTGCCCAGGAGCCTCCCCAACCGTCACCATGCAGCCATCACTGCCGGCAGATGTGATGTAGTCCACCCTCCAGGGGGCAAGTCACCCGCTCGAGAGACTGTGGCCTTGCACTCCCCAGGACAAAGAGCAATGGGCAAGTTGCCCCCTCCATAACCAGTGGGCAAGACACCCATCAGAGAGACTGTGGCCTTGCACTCCCCAGGACAAAGCAATGGGCATGTTGCCCTCTCCAGAAGCAGTTGGCTTGTTCCCATATCTGGCTCAGGTACCCCCCTCCCCCTGAGGTGCCTGCCTATTTGCAAACTGATGCCCATGCAGTATTCTATCTGGATGTGGTCAGGATTCGAGTTGGGCGTTGGACTGTGCCCTGTGGCATGTGGGGCCTTTGAAGTTTGGACTGGGTAGTGTTCCTTTTTTTATACAAGTGTACATACCTGTTTCATAGCCAAATCGGATTATTTATTTTGATGTTGAACTGATTACAGTCACTTTCATCAATTCCAGTTGTCCTTGCATTATTCTGCCGATTTTCGGGTCAAATTCTTTTTGTAGTGCAGCTGGTTGTGTGTATGGTGTGTGTGTGAATGCTGTGTGTGGTGCGTGTGTGTGCCACTCTCGTTTTCCCCCCACAATCCCTTGTGTGCTAGGCATCTGTGCTCACCGTCGTCATCTTCATCGGCGTTGGTGTTCCAGGTAGAACATAATGTAGAAGATCATTGGGAAAACATGCAGTTCGGGTTCCATGGCGACGTGGTTCTTCCCTGTGTCTCCAATGGTGAGTCCTTTCACTTCTGTGCTCTGTTTCTGCAAGGCTTTTGTTGGCATTGGTATTGCACCAGAAAAGGTGCGGTTTGCAGGGTTTTAATATGGTGGACAGAACTTTGACTTCTGCCTGGCTGTTGGCGGCTACCGCCATGGTGGCTGTTGTTTCCATCCTGGCAGTTGGTGTGGTACATTGGCTGTCTATCTGAAATATCACCACCATGGTCATAATTTGGCGGTTCTTACTGCCATCCTGTTGGCGTTATTACTGCCACCTTATCACCCACCGCCAGGGTCGTAATAAGGGCCATAGTGTTTCTGTCATTACTGTGGCGTGAATCCCCCCACCCATGTGGAGTATCCATACACATCAGACAGATTGTAATGTGAGTAACTACAGTAGATCTGTGCATCTGAAATGTATTTGTTAGGTTTCCCATCACTAGTCATGTTTACCTATGAATCTACTACCACATATGTTCACAGACTATGGCATTGTGGTTATTGCTCTTCAGTCAGACTATCAATGCTGTGGTCCCCCAGTGATAGCAAATATATCCACCTTGACATTAGTCAGAGGGGACTGAACATCCAAAAATTAACATCTACATTTCTGTCCAAATCTTTATTTTACATATAGATTTTCTAGTGTAAGGGATGCACATTGAACGTTGCATTGAACAAAGCATCCAACACCAAACACTGTCCTTCCACTTCACAATAAGCATTCAGGATGACACTCATTGGTAATATCAAGATCCCTGAAGCTCTCCACCTTTGTAGCTGTGTAAGGCTCAGGTCCACCTACAAGACATAAGATGAGACATTGCACTATGATTGTAAAACACATACACTGTGGTCAGGTATAGCACTGTACATATAAATAGCAATTGGCTATGCAACCCTTCTGGTTGTAAATAATCAAATGGCTCATGTAAAATGCTTCAATAATTAACATTGATAAGGCAGGCTGACGTTTACACACTTATGATGAGCCAAAACACACATCAGGTGGACACATTGCAGGACCAGCTAAAACAACTCACTACTACAAAATTGCATAAGGGTAGCAGCCTTTCACAGCTCTCTGCACCTAAATAACCCACAGACCACTTTCAGCAAGGTATAGCAATATCTGCGCCTTAACCTTTTCTTTACACATGTATGACTACGTTCTGTGCATCACACATGAGCCATCCTTGTTCCTTAATTTGACGGAGGTCAGTATCTGTCAGTGGTGTATAGTTCTAAACATTGACCATCCTGTGCATCCCCAAAGGTTCATTTTTGGAACTTGAACAAAACATGTATGAAATATGTTTAGATGTATAAAATTCTGCCTATCAGACCTTTGGGTAAAGTAACATACATCAGGCCTCAATTACATGAGAGATGAACAAGTGGAGTGTTACTAATAAGTACAGCTTCAGCAAGAGCACGTACCACAGGGCAGCGCAAGTTATCAGATGCCTTGGGGACGGGCCATTAAAAGGAAAGGTGCACACTTTCTCAGCTTGCACACAGCACATCAGTTTACATGTGCACCGTGGTGCAAACAGAAAGTGATAGGGCCACTGGTCAGTGTGGTCTCATGACGTGTTTGAATGTCCCTGTGGCATGCTTTGTCTTGTAAATAGTGTTTTGTGGGGGCATAGCTCTTTTGTGCTAAAACATATGTGAGCCAGAAACACTATGAGTACATTGAACAAAAAACTTCTAAAGGAAAATGAGACCCAATGAAGAATTCACAAATTAGGTGTACTTACGTATGTTTAAGTGGGTGGGTTGTCCGCTCTAAGTCAAATATCCTCTCATGTGCAACCAGACCTTCTCCCACATGAGCTTTCACACCTCTGCGTTCTAGCCCTGGATGACCCGTCCACCACAGGCTATCATGTTGGGCAGGTAATGTCTGTGTATCCATAGGAATGCGCAGAATTCTGCGACATTCATGAAACGTACACTTCCCTTCCCTGACATGTCCATCTCCAAACACCATTCAAAACAAAACAAAATACCCACAACTACCCCTAACAACAATACCCCTAAAGACATACACCTGACAAAACACAGCACAAACCATAAAATATAGAATTATAGAGGACAATTTACACATTAGGGACACTGAAGGGACAGCAGACAGTACAACAATCTCCAAAAACACCGCTTCTCTCTCCAGCACAACCACAATACACCCTCTCACAAGCACCGACAAATGGAGTAGGAGTAAAAGAGAAAATTTACAGGGATTGATATTTTGCTGTGAATAGCTGAGGTGACCTGCTTACTGTCTTTACATGTGTGCAATGTGTATGTTGACAGTGTACATATGTGTGAGTACATGCATTACTGAGATCATACTACGCAATGGGCCCAATGCCTCTGCTAGCACAATGGCACAACTTACAAGAGGTGCCCCATGTGCCAAATAAGTATTGGAACCTGATTACATTGCTTGATGTACCCCTAGGATTGTTGTAAACTTGCACTGGGATGGTGCCAGAACACCCACATCTAAGACAATGCAACTGTTATACCTGACAGCCTTAGGTTGGTCATTCCCCAACTTCTTGCCTGCCTCCCTCCACTTTTCTGACACGGGTTTTGCTGGTTTCAGGACACTGCATACTTTACCACTGCTAAACAGTGCAAAAGTGAATATGCTCTCTCCCTTAAACATGGTACCATTGGTTCATCCCCAATTGGCATATTTGATTTACTTATAAGTCCCTAGTAAAGTACACTACATGTGCCCAGGGCCTGTAAATTAAATGATACTAATAGGCCTGCAGTTTTGATTGTGCCCCTCGCATTAGTAGCCCCTTAACCCATTGCAAGACCTGTGTGTGCAGTTTACTGCCACTTCAACTTGGCATTTAAAAGTACATGCCAAGCCCCATACTTACCTTTTCCTAAATATGACACCCCTAAAGTAGGCCCTAGGTAACCCATAGGGCAGGGTGCTATGTAGGTAAAATGCAGGATATGTACATATGTGTTTTATATGTCCTGGTAGTGAAAAACTCCTTGTTAGAAAAGGGGTCTCTAGTTGGCAGTCAGTTTGCACCCTGTCCTTGCAGGGACCCTCACTTTAGTCAGGATAAGGGAGATGCCCACTCAAATAACCTCTGCTCACTCCCTTGGTAGCTTGGCACTTGCAGTCAGGCTCTCGGAAGCAATGTATAAAACATTTTCACATAACACATAGTTATAAATGAAAACACTACAAAAGGACACCCCACCAGTTTTAGAAACATAGCCAAAATGTATTTTTATAAAACGTGACCAAATATGATAAAAATCCACATACAGTAATCCATATATGAATTCTGCAAAATTTACTCAAAAATACAGTTCTTTGAAGTCGATAGCTCCACCTGGGGCTATCACGGCTTCGTGATAAAAAAACCAACAGTTCAGGCCAGCCTCAGCGTTGCGTGCCAGCTACGGAGTTGGGAAGACACGCAAACAGTACCTTTGGGATTGTAGGGTGTAGTGATCCTCGCGGTGAGCTCCGGAGAGCGGCGTCGCTGACGGCGCAGTGTCAGTTCCAGAGTCGGTGCAGGACTCATCGGGCTCTTGAAGTCACACACCTTGCGGATCAAACTCTGGGCTGATGAAGTCAGGAGCACTGGCGTGGATGACGTTGGGGCTGAGGTGCGAAGCGGGCGATGTGACATGGTGTGCCCACAGGTCACAGTGTAGGCTAGGGGCTTGGTGATGCCGTCCAGCGGCATCGCTGAGACCAGGGCTGCAGTGTGAAGCGGGGCGGTGCGACGCGCAATATCACCAGGTCATGGTGCATGCAGTGGCATCATCATTGCTGAAGCACTGTTGTCGGTAGGCCCAAGCCAGCGGGATGGGATGGTGCTTCATGTACCTCACGAGCGGTGTCCACAGGCCACGGTGCAGGCAGTGGCACCGGTGAGAGCAGGAGTGGCGACGTCAGGGATGCCCAGGCAGCGGTGTGAGCTGGCAATGCCGAAGTGTGGGGCCCACAGGTCGCGGTGCGAGCAGCGGCTCGGTGAAGTCATCCACTGACGGTGTCGGTGAGACCAGTGACACTTGCGAAGCGGGGCAGTGCAGCTCCGTACGGCAGGTCACAGTGCAGGCCAGCGGCATTGTTGGTGGCATCACAGTGGTTTCGCCTCTTGTACAGCACAAAACACACAGTTCCCAGTGCTGCAGGTTAAGGAAACTGAAGTCTTTGGTGTCCCTGAGACTTCCAACAGGAGGCAAGCTCTACTCCAAGCCCTTGGAAAACTTTCTCAAGCAGGAAACACAGCAAAGAGCACCTTTTGCACTCTTTTCAGGCAGAAGCAGCAACTGCAGGCCAGTCCTGCAAAGTACCACAGCAAAGGGACAGTACTCCTCCTTCAGCTCTTCTCCTGGGCAGAGGTTCCTCTTAATTCCAGAAAGATTCTAAAAGTCTGGGGTTTTGGGTCTTCTTCTTATACCCTGTTCTGCCTTTGAAGTTGGCAAACTTCAAAGAAAAGTCTCAAGTGTTTGCAAGATCCTTCCTTGTCCAGGCCAGGCCCCAGACACACAACAGGGGGTTGGAGACTGTATTGTGTGAGGGCAGGCACAGCCCTTTCATGTGTAAGTGACTACTCCTCCCTCCACTCTAGCTCAGATGGCTCATCAAGATATGCAGGCTACCCCCAGTTCCCTTTGTCTCACTGTCTAGAGGAGAGGTCTGAACAGCCCAACTGTCAAACTGACCCAGACGGGGAATCCACAAACAGGCACAGAATGGTTGAAGGAAGAACATGCCTCCCTTCTAAAAGTGGCAATTTCAAACTTTCAATCTAAAAACCAACTTCACTAAAAGATGTATTTTTACATTGGGAGTTCAGAGACCCCAAACTCCCTATTTCTATCTGCCCTCAAAGGGAATCTGCGCTTTAAAGTTATTTAAAGGCAGCCCCCATGTTCACCTATGAGGGAGATAGGCCTTGCAACAGTCAAACCCAAATTTGGCAGTATTTCACTGTTAGGGCATGTAAATCACACCAGTACTTGTCCTACCATTTAAATACACTGCACCCTACCAGTGGGGCTACCTATGGCCTACCTTAGGGGTGCCTTACATGTACCATTGGGAAGGTTTGGGCCTGACAAGTGGGTACACTTTCCAGGTCGAATTGGCAGTTTAAAACTGCATACACATACCTTGCAGTGGCAGGTCTGAGCCATGTTTATAGGGCTTCTTATGTGGGTGGCACAATCAGTGCTGCAGGCCCACTAGTAGCATTTGATTTACAGGCCTTTAGTACCTCTGGTGCACTTTACTAGGGACTCACCATTAAATCCAATATATATGCAAATTATGGATAAACCCAGTCCACAGTATAATTTACCTAGGGAGCACTTGCACTTTAGCACTTCTCAGCAGTGGTAAAGTGCGCAGAGACACTAAACCATCAACCCGTAACAACAGGAGTCAGAGTCCAGTAACCCGTAACAACAGGAGGTCAGCAAGTAAAAAGAAAGGGGAGACACGCCAATGCCCAGACTTGGGTCCCGTGCTTTCTATGCCACCAGATTCAAGCTAGCCTGGCTGATGAAGAGTGATACCTTGGATGCTTTTATTCTGGTCCAGGGAAGACCTGGCCTAGCAGTTCGGGCTGGACTGTTCCCATGGGGAACAGGGTCAAGACTGATTTGCATATGGCTGGGTCCAAAGTGGAATGGCATGGCAAGCAAAAAACCTGATGGATTAAACCCAGATCAGTGACGGGGGTGAATGTTTGATTTGCTCTGCATTCCATCTATCTTCTGTTTTTTTACTTTTAGAAAGTGAGCATTTCACTGCACTTAAAACTATCTGTGCCTTAAAGCCGGTCTCCAATCAACATCTGGTCTGGGCTGGTGGACAGCCCCCTGGTGCATTTCACCCAGATAACCACAATCACAGGACACTCAGTCACACCTGCATTCATTTGCATATTGAATAGGTCTTCCTGGGCTGGAAGGGTGAAGGGCTTGATACTTACATTTCAACAGCCAGTGTCCTCCCCTCACAAAATGAACTGCCAACCCCCTACTGGGACCCTGGCAGACAGGACTGAACTGAAAGGGGAACTTGTGCATTTCAAAACCTCTCTTTGACGTCTCCCCCACTTCAAAGGCATTTTTGGGTATAAACTGGGTCTCTGACCTCACCAAACTAGACAATTCTGGACCTACACCTGCACCCTGTCAGAGGAGCTGCCTGGCTGACCAAAGGAATCATCTGGACTGCTTTGCTGGGAAGGACTGCTGCCCTAATGTAGCCCTGCTGCCCTCTGACGTTGCTGAGAAGGACTCTGCCTTCCCTAAAAGTGCTCTGCTTGGGCTTGGATTGAGCTTTCGTATTGTTTTCAGAAGTCTTAGGCCCGTATTTATACTTTTTGACGCTAAACTGCGCTAACGCAGTTTAGCGTCAAAAAGTTTAGCGCCGGCTAACGCCATTCTGAAGCGCCATGCGGGCGCTGTATTTATTGAATGGCATTAGCCGGCGCTAGCAGACCGGCTCTGCCTGGTGTGCGTGGAAAAAAACCACGTACACCAGGCAGCGCCGGCGTTGGTGAAAATGGCGTTAGGGCGTCTTCAAAATGGCGCAAGTCAGGTTGACGCTAAAAAATCGCCTCCACCCGATTTGCGCCATTTTTAATGACGCCCAGACGCCATTTACATGACTCCTGTCTTAGTAAAGACAGGAGTCATGCCCCCTTGCCCAATGGCCATGCCCAGGGGACTTCTGTCCCCTGGGCATGGTCATTGGGCATTAAGGCATGTAGGGGGGCACAAATCAGGCCCCCCTATGCCAAAAAAATATATAAAAAAAATACAAATTTATACTTACCTGAACTTACCTGAATGTCCCTGGGATGGGTCCCTCCATCCTTGGGTGTCCTCCTGGGGTGGGCAAGGGTGGCAGGGGGGGTCCCTGGGGGCATGGGAGGGCAGCTGTGGGCTCATTTTGAGCCCACAGGTCCCTTAACGCCTGCCCTGACCCAGGCGTTAAAAAGAGGCGCAAATGCGGGGGTTTTTGCCCCGCCTACTCCCGGGCGTGATTTTTGCCCAGGAGTATAAATACGACGCATTTGTGTCGCAGTCATTTTTTTGGACGGGAACGCCTACCTTGCATCTCATTAACGCAAGGAAGGCGTTCACGCAAAAAAATGACGCTCTTTCCTCATACTTTGGCGCTAGACGCGTCTAACGCCAAAGTATAAATATGGCGTTGGTTTTGCGCCGAATTTGCGTCGGAAAAAAACGACGCTAATTCGGCGCAAACGGAGTATAAATATGCCCCTTAGGGCCTAAACCTGTGTGGTGTTTTTTGTGGTGTTTTCAAAGTGTTACTATATGATTTATTGCACAAATACTTTTCACATTGCCTTCTAAGTTAGGCCTGACTGCTCAGTGCCAAGCTACCAGAGGGTGGGCACAGGATAATTTGGATTGTGGTCCCCACTTGGACAAAGGTGTTTACCTCAGCCAACTAGAGACCCCATTTCTAACAGCAACATTTTGCCAAACTGTGTTGTGTACTACAGTGCTGTTAGGAGGCTGTCAGGCAAATTGGGGATGGGTTACAGTTTCCCTTGTAGGCAAATACTGTGATTGGCTGGACCCACCTTGAAAGGGATGTATGGATGGGTTCATATGTTCCCAGTCCTGCCTCCAGGGTGCTGCCATCAGAGGACGCACTGCCAGTGCACCTCCAGAGATTGACTTTGCCTCTAGACCCGCACCTTACATATGGCGTACAGTAGTCCAAATCAGAGTGATTTTCACATTAGCATGGGCCCATGCACCCTTGCACAAGAGGCTGCACCCACTGTTGATGCCACAGCCTGTATAAGTGTCCCTATGCCACAGCTTTGCCATGAATGTCGGCACAAGCTGTGCAGCACCTTCAGGCATTTACAGGGACCCTGGGGGGACCACAAAGTGTGTGCAATAGCCCATTGTGCAATTGCAGGACTTTGACCATGCACACTTAGTGGGAATACTGTGGCACTTAAAGTGCCATTTTCAATTTGGCTAATATGAAATAGTGTCCAGGATAGTCAGATTATCATCATTTGGAGAGCAACATGATTCTCACTGATGCTGATGGTGCAATGCTAGACCACCAAGCGTGCCTTGGCGTGACCTTCGAAATATTGAGGACAGTAAGGCAGTGTAAATCCCTCCATTGTTACACACTGCATCAAGGCGGTTTTGCCTGTTCATTGCAATGGGTGTTAACAAGCAGCACCCATGTAGTTTGACACAGTGACATGTAAAGAGACTCACATGGACCTGGCACAGTCCCAAACTTGCCAGACATCCCCAGTAGAGCCTGAACAAGGATGTACAAATTGATGTGCCCTTGTCTCACCTGTTTCCATGTGTCCTGCATTCTGTTGCTCACATTGGCCATATAGGACTATGCCATGTATGGTGTTCTACAGCCCCATGTTGGCATTCATAAGTTTACATGAGTCATTTGGATTATCCAATTAGGGATGCCCAGCAATAATGCCCCAAGGTCCCTGCAATACACCCCTTACACTAGGGAGCCTCATAGCTATGAGTCCAGGATGAGCCACACGGCTCGACTTTGCATAGCCTCATGGATATTGTTGAGAGTCATCTGCTACCAGATGGGCCAACTGTGGTGTGACACCAGTGTCACCGGTCTGAGGTACCTAGGCCCCTATCTGTATAACTTACTATCCTATGATGCCTTGTGGTTGCAGTATACCCACTCAGTGAGTGACCAACATTGTATGTTTAAATCACTCTACAGTGTAAGTGGCATGCAGGGGACAAACTGCCACTCCTTATTTGCTATGTATGTGTGATGACATTAATGATCCATGTTGATATATGCATACCAACAGTTACCAGAGAGCCTTCTGAAACACACACCATAACATGTTGTGCTACACAAAAATCAGCTGAATGGCTTTGTGTTTTTGGAGGATATGTGTTGCACATTCACATTGCAATGGCTCCTTGTCTATACCCACCAGCTTTCTCTATGATTTTTTGATTACAAGGCCATCTTGTCTAGCCACAACTTGTTAGATGTAGTCCAATCATAAATGTTTGCCATTGACACCCATCACGATTTGTGATTTCTTGAAGTTGGGAGATGGGTATTTATTCATACACAATGTTCATCTGCTCTTTTCAAGCCACATTCAACCGCTATATCTTGGTATGCATTGATGCCTAGAGCCTTGGGTGGATGAAAACTTGCTTTTTGTGATTTCTGACAATTGTTTCATACTCAGAATCTTGGTGTTGTCTCTTCACATTTGCACTAAGACTGTACTCATGGGAGTGAAGCCATTGTTTGTATCTGAGTGCAACACACCAACATCATAGGCCACACCACTGCTTTTTCCATTGACATCTTGGCCTAGTGGAGCACATGTGGGAACATTGTTACTAGGTAGACACTCTTGCACTGACAAACTATAGTATTTGTTATTCATATTTCTTGTATGAGATCTCCTAATGGATATGATATGTGGTTGCAGAATTATATGTTGTACAGGTAGACTTTAGGGTTTGAACTGTCTTCCCATGCACACACTATGTGGATCAATTCACAGTCCTCATACTATGAGTAAACTCTACTATCTTCCAAAAGTATGAGGCTGTACAAATGGCTAGCTGTACAAGGGACATACACAATAATAGCGCTCTATCTATGTTAGCACACCATGCTCATTGTGGTTGGCAATGGAGGACTATTTGGTATAGGTTGTTGCCATGCACACTGTTGTGGATGTACCAGATGTTGTTCAGCACTGTTTGCACACATAGCTACCAACGCTTTCTGTGTTTCAATTACTTGAAAATGTGATGTGAGTGTTCAGATGTTTACTGTTACTATGAAGGTAACTTTCTTACAGATTGATAGTGCTCATCTATTTATTTTCACATAGGTACACCATTTCATTTGGTCATAATTTTGTGACATTTTGAAAGCAATTCACGCATTTGTGAAAAATGTTTGCACTATATGCTCCCTCTGACGTGTTGCTGCTACTGATGGAATATTTCATTGTCTGGCACTTCCTACTCATTATTGGTATCGGGCCATGGTACATTTGTCCTCACACAAATATTCTGCAATATGCAACACACTAGTACTACTTTGCATACCATTGGTGGTGAGTAGAGTAATCGGCCCCCAGATATATCCAGATTATACAAGCAGGACTTGGGGACTCCAAAAGTGCATTCTACTATGGACCGGGTCATGCTTAAAGCATGATTAAAGGTCAGCTGAGTTTCCATTTGGGGCTTCCATTTGGGAGTGTTTATAAGGAGTCATCACCCAGTGGCTGCAGACAATATATTCTTGGTCAGCTGCAAAGAAAGGAAGGGGAAAATTGGTAAATAGTCATGACAGGTGATGGCTCCACATCGATATACATTCTGTTATTTGTCCTGATTGACTCATACACTTTTCCTACGGTATGAGATGTGCTATGACATTGTTTGGCATACATGCACATTAAAATTAGAGTTGACTGACTGTACTACTAATACAGGTGTACTGTCCTCTGTGATATACTTACTATTTGTCAGATTTAAAAGTGCCATTGTCATGAAAGTGGTGATTTGTAACCAGTAAGGATAGTCAATTAGCCATTGAGGAGACAAATCTCTTAATTTCAATATTATTGACATTTCTGGACTGATACGTGTCAGAATTTTCTGCCAGTAGCTGGGGCTGGTGATCTTGTATACTTCATTCACATCCTAACTCGAGTGGCATATTGAGCAAAAGAACAATTGATTTAACTCAGATCTGTGACTGGGAGTGAGGGTCTAAAAAGTTTCAGCACTCCGTCCATCATCTTGTTGTGCTGCTATGTTCACCCTAAATGGCCAGGGTATGACCAAATGTGGGTTCCATGCTCATTGTGCCCCTGGATTTAAGATAGTCTGGCTAATGGGGAGTGATACCTCAAAACCAGTCCCAGGATGCTTGTTTCTGGTTCAGGGAGGACCTGAATTGGCACTGCAGGCTGGACTGTTTCCATTAAGAGCAGGGTCAAGGCTGATTTGCATATGGCTCTGTCCAAACTGGGGTGGCATGATGAGCAAAAGAACCATTGATTTAACCCAGATTTGTGAATGGGGGTGAGTGTCTGAAAAGTTTCAGCACTCCATCCATCATCTTGGTGTGTTGCTATGTTCAAGAGCTACTGTCATGGGGAGTGTCGTGAGTGGATGTCAATATGGAGCATGATAGTGTACACATGACAGTGCAGTATGTTCACTATGTTGACAGTACACAAGGGGTTTGAGATATGTGGAGTCTTGTGATGTAGAGTGCAACTGGTACACTAACCACACTAGAATGTCACACTGCTTTCGGACACAGTAGGACATTTTTTCCACCTGATTCAGTGCCCTGAGTTTGCTGCCTGCACTGTCAGACAATGTGCAGCACTGCCCAAGACAGGCACATTCTTCCCAAGGTGACTGTGTGGATGCCTGTCGAGTTAGATGTACTTAGTGCATGAGGCTATATCTTGCAGTGCATTCTGAAGCATTGGAGGACTGATAAAATGGTTTGTGTGTCAGAAAAAAGGTGGTCATATTGGATGAAAAGTGTGTATATTAAGACAAATGTAATTTCGCTTGATACACATAAATTGAGTGGTAACAATAGGTTTATGTTGCTCAGTTTCACAGGTCTATGATACACAACTTGCCTCATGGCTATAAGAGTATAGGAGTTACCTGTGGACACACAAACAACAGGAAAAGAGTCCCTTCCTTCAGCAGGATGTTTGGACACACCATATAATATAGTGCAGCATTAGTGAGGAGCTTTCAAATATTTAAATGCACATGCAGGGCTCAGTTACCAATTGTTGCCACAGGGCAGCACAGGATGTCAATTGGCTGCGCTGCCCTGCACACAAAGGGAAGGGCTGGAATATGCCACATTACTGACATACAGCCCATCCATAGTCTATCTGCAAATGCACCATCAGATATTGGTGATTATCACCAACACACACCCTTGCACCATGGTGCATGTGTGTCAGTGTTACCCTCAATTAAGTTTTGCTTTAGGGACAGATTCTTGCACCAAAAACTAACAAGCTATGCAATTTCCTTGTTCTATGTGTCCTGAGGAATGCAGCACACATAGAATTTGGTAATGACAAGGAGACATGTTGATATTTGCCCTCATTACACCTCTCCCTATAGAGACACACTAATTGCAAACAGACCCAGGGTCACAGATCCTTGGATCTGTGAAATGTATAAGATCATCATTGGTACTGGATGGGGAAACCCACTGCAAGGCCCATAGAACACATGCTTGATGTAAGGTGAGGCAACACCACACTTTGGTCTGGCTTGCCTTACTCTATATTGTTGAGGCTATGCAAGGGCATGCAGGCTGACTTTGCATTGGCTAATAGATAGGAATTGGGGACCTGCTTCACCAGAGTGTAATGGACATCGATGCTCCAGCTGTGCCATCCACTTGTACATGTGGCCCACAGTGACGTAGGGGATCTCAACATGTATGACTTGTTGGGTTGTGTTGCACATATGCCATGTATTAAGGTGCAAATATTAGGCCTACACCTGCTATGTATGCACTGTCTCAGTCACCAAACACAGAGATGGCTATTGTGTTATGCATTATCTACTATTATCAGGTCAGTTATGTACTTCAGATGTACTTACCAACCAGTAGGCTATCCCCATATCTCCTTTTCTGGAATCATCATTGATGACGGAATTCCAGAAGATGAGCCTGTAATGGACAATGACCTCCTCCTCCCTGAGGCCAATGAGGGTAATCCTCTGTTGGAATGTCCACTCCCTTTGCCTGTGCTGCCTCCGTGGAGCAGGTGGTAGTGATAGTGGTGACAATGGTGGAGGTGGTGGTGGTCTTCTTGGGGCTCCCAACTGCTGCAGGAGTAGGTCCATGGTGTCCTTGAGCTTGCCAGAGTGATTTTTGTATGTTCTTCTCATGTACCACTGCAAATGTATTATTTTTTCACCTGGTCTGATGACACATTAATTTTTTGATGCTATTGAGACTCTGCTCCTCTTTTGGCAAAGAAAAGTCATTTTTCGAATTCCTTGTAGATATGACTGTGTCAGTTTTGCGTGTTTTTTTTAAAGAAGTGGCCTCTAGCTCACTTTGTGAATATCGAACTAAAAATGCACCGCCAGTACATCAAAAAAATGACACACCTGCGGTGCAAGCTCCTTGTAAATATGCCCCATAGTTTCTTTCATAATGGTCTAACCATACAGGAACATCGTGTGAGAAGCAATGTAGCAAAAGTTAACACATCTTTTGTTACATGGTGCGGTACGTGATGCGGTACGTGATCCTCAAGACATGATATAATAAACCACATGGGGAGGAACCAATAGTGTTAAACAGTAAGCTGCGTAATTGCTAATGGAGTGTCTAGCAATACTGTGAAAGCAGCGCGTGGTAATCTCATTTAGTGTGTTCAGAGCAGTTGGAGTGGAACAATTTCTCAAGGCAAGCTGCAGATTTGTGTGTAAAGACGGAGGAAGAGAAGCAGCAGGGGTGACTTCAGTCAAAACAAAGTGATGGGTTAGTTTGCTTCTTGACTGCATCAAGCTGCGATCAGAAGGGACGATGCTGGGCAGCTGATTGCCACTGGCAGTGTTACATTGATACCGTAAAAGAACTGTGGATCATTTGTGCCGAGGAAGCATATGTTAGCATCTCCACCATTATGTGGCTTTCCTGCGCCTCTTCTCGTTCAGTTCTACTTATATTTTCTCACCCACGTTTTGTAAATGCTTACAAATGATCTAAAAATATCAAATAAATTAAATCGAAAGAAAATGAGTTTTCAGCTGACAGCAGGTTCATCATGGAACTACATAATTTAGCACTACATAGATGTCATTTTTCAATCAAAGCCATACAAACGGTAAACCGGAGTTAATATACACTGTAAATTATATTATTTTTCTCCCCTAACAGGACAACTGCAGCCAGTGGCACAACAATAAAACCATACCTAAATCATTTGCAAATAAAAATATGCATTTTAGGCATTAGCTGGACTTATTTAATGATTCACTAACAGCCTATCGAATGATTGTAAATAACAAGTATTTGCTTGAATGCATTTTGGTATACATGTTATCTTCCTACTGGATAATGAAACAAAGTTTCATATTTTAGAATGATATACAATTTGATATTTATTATCAGGACAAAAATCCCACTCCTGGTACCAGGCCATACAGAAGTCAGCTAGTGTCCTGCTCTCCTTCATGGGGCCTAACGTTAAAAGCTGTATTGCCTTTTAGAGAGATTGACTTACACTGCAGTGATGGCTAAACATTACAAACACTGGAATTCTCCGCGTGGGCCTGCTCCACACCGCAGGGCACACACTTATTCAGTAGAAGAATGTACACTACTTCCCGCCACCCATAGTCCCTTTTTTGAGCCCATGGCTGCTAATGGGCAGTACTCATTTTTGGATACTGGAATGTATTCATATATTGGTTTGATTAAGAGGCAGAAATTGCAACTGGCAACTGAGGGAATCAATAAAGGTTCATTTTGTGAGAGACTGTAGGGCACACGGCACAGGTCCGCCTACACTTGTTTCACATTAGTTGATGTATTCAGGCAGATGGACTCAGGGTGGGACAGGCAAGGCTGCGTGCATTTCCATTTCAGCCCACTTGTGCTCACGTAGAGTTCTGGTCACAGGGATCCTGCATCTGAATGTGCAGGCAGGCCTGCGGATTAAAAGGATCCGATAGGAGGTTATTGATTGGGTGTGGGTTAATGCACATCATAAGACGGCACGGAACATGTGGTGTACTTGCAGGCGTTCTTCCATTTGGTGAGTGTTATTGAGATGAGTAAATCCTGCTGGCAAGACAGCTGGTGAGCCAGTGGGCCATCTGAATAAATAAATACATTGTCCTTGTTTAAAAGAAATAGCTTGTACTACTAAATGAATTGCACGGAATTGCCTCGGCTCCTCTGAGACACTGCAAATAATAGCTATGTATGCAAATAGTTCAGCTACTTCAAACTAATGTACACGAGTGCAAATGCCAGTTTCAAGTGCATTACAACATGGGCATGAATGTTCCTGTATTCAGTTGCAGGCCTTATGGACACTGTCATTCCCAAATTACGCCCAATAATGATTAATGAGGGCCATAATAGGGAACCGTTGCAATACAATGGGGCAATTCATTTTGCACCTTTTTGCTGCTTGATGATAACGAATAAAGCAAACAGATTTTGCTACAAATATTGTCCCTGGCTGAATTAAATAGAGTTTTTCCAAGGGGAAAAATGACTATGCTATTTTTGTACTTACGGAATATTAAAATGAGTGGAACTAGTATGCTTCACCCTTCAAATCTGGAAGAAGGATCTCAGTTTAAGGCACAAGTAATGTGATGTATTACTCATTACGGAAGCATTACTAACATAGGGCAATATCAGTTGGCTCCATTGGTGCAGAATTGCTAAAACAAAGTTAATTTGTTATGTTGCAACTACCACACTTCCAAATGTATTGTGGGACTGTCGTTGTGTACTTTTCAAAATTGCACTGTCACCCTCAAACCGGTGCGTCGTTGTCTTCTACTTAACAAGTGTACTTAGAGCTTCGGATTTAGAAATACACTGGTGATGTGAGTATGTAATGATGGAGGAAAGAACACTCCTATTGATTCGTTCATGCCCTTGCACCTATTTTTAAACAAATGATCCAGAAATTATAAATCGCTTGCAAATATGTGGGATTTTCAGTTCTCAAATAATGTATTTAGGCTTGCTTCTGTTTTTTTCTCACGGTTTGCTGCTCCTTCGTTTGACAAAGATCTGTAGTGCAATATTCTTTTTTCTATGACCCCAAACAACCCTGAATCACCGAGAACCACAAGAGCTGTATTCGTGCTCAGTGTGAATGAGGCTGAAAGCTTGAAGAGCTTGGTCGAGAGCTTGCTAATGCTGTGCAAATCCAAGCAGAGTGCAAGCAGAGCCTCGCTGATTGTTTCGTGGGCAATGTAAGGGTATGCAGTGGAAGTACCCTGATAATACCATGCAGAGCCCAGAAGGTGGTTTGAAGGAACAGGTTGGTATGGTGGAAATATCCATCATCAATGTGCACTGTACGACTGGGCACGCACAGCATGCATGGGTATAGGTTAAGAGTGAATGATGGAGTGCAGCATGTAACTGAGACATGCTTCATGTAAATTAAGGCATTCTGGACGCAGTTTTGCTAAGGTGCCCAAGAGACCCTAGGGTGAATAGTGAGCATCATAAAATTGTTATGATGGTGATGATATAGCATGAGTTGCTGACAGTTTTAATGAACCTGGAGAGCAGTCCAAATTGCAGCATCGAAGGTTCACCGATGGGACTGTTATGTGACATCTGATACTTTTTAATGTATAGGTGCTTGCAGCATACAATGCCATGTTGCGAGAAGGTATAGCTCTGTGCAGGCGCCCATTTTGTTATCTGGGGAAAACATGTTTTCTATGGAGGAACTCGTTCTTTAAGATCACATGAAGTTTGGAAGCATTCTGTTTCCTTTCCAAACTTTTAAGAAGAGTTCCTTCAGCCCTTTGCTGGAGTACATCGCTGGTCATTTCATGGTGGAAGAGAGTCGGGGTGAGCTTGTGAACTCCAACAAATTCATGAGGTTGTGGCCATACCCAAACTCTCAAGCCAAACCTTGCATCGATTCTTTACTCCCCACCCACGCTGGTGGTTTCTCCTGCATAACTGTATGCAATTGTGGAATTGTGCCTTAGTAAAACCACTGATGTTTGCCAGACGCCCTTTTGTTGATAGCTGAGGGGCATTCAAATACCTTTTTTTTTACCATAAACATAGGTTTAGTTTCACAAGTGGCACTGGAAATAGAGCTTAATGTGGTTTTTGGAAGATAGACACACGCTATATTAATGCCTTAATCAATTTGAAGACCTGCACCAAAGTTAGTCACACTTCAGCATAAGGGATGCAATAGTGCCCAAATGAGGATCATATACATTGTGGACCAAATTTATGGGGATCTGGAGCAGAGCAGCTCAGCAAGTCACCTTGTTGAGCTGCCCTGCCGCAAAGTGAAAGGGCAGGAATGTGCTGCATCTATAGCATAAGGCAGATTTCTGTCCCTTCCCCCCTGTGCTGGCTCTGTTTCTGCAGCCTAACGCCAATAAAGGCATCCTTGAACCCTGGTTCATAGGTGTCTGTGGATTGCTTTTGTGAAGGAAGTGCACATTCCTGTACAAAAACAATCCTGGAAGGATTTTTCCTCTTTTTATGTGTGTTGTAGCATATTGCCACTGTAAACATTGTTTCAGAATCTTTACTTTTAAAGCAAAGCAGTTAAAAGTTAGGGCGAATTTTTAAAGAACTTCACCATCTACATGAAATATAAGGCATCCAAGTAATGCCTGAAGTGACTACCTTGGTAACATGGGTAATTCGTTTAAACTTTTCAGTATAGTTCCACAACCATGCCTGTTTTTGTGAGCATTCTGAACGAACAGTTCCACACCCGCTAGGTATTCTTTTTTTTCCTGGCTACACTGCATGGATTTATTAATCCCACTTTATTGAAATGTATTGCTTCGTTTCGTGGGTTTGAGCAATCACACGTGGCCGGGTACTGGATTTATGGCATTAGCTTGCATACCTCACGTGAAATTTCAAGGCATGCAGCCACAGGTCAAAGCATTTCAACCACAAGTGTTGAGCGGTAAGCTTCATAAATACTCCAGCATGAAGTGCATCAGTGCAATGACAAAGCGGTAAAATGGAGCATACTCCAAGTTTCATACTCCATTTTATTATTTAATATGGGTATATCTTTTTTCCCTCCGATAGGTCATTTTCTTAATTCCAGTAGCAAAAACACATTATTTTGTTACGCAGTTTTTGGAGAAAGTTGTATCCAATTTTACCTTATTCTCTAAATGCCTTACCGTCACAATATATAAATATTTAACTTTTAACAAATATCATTAATACTTACCAACAGATAAATGATGCTCTTGCTGTGTGCTGACGTATTGATGCAGCCGTATTTAAGCAGCACAACACAATTTCAAAATCATTCCGCATGTGGTTGCTCACCAGACACCAGTTTTTCAGTGTTGGCCTTTGGTGTTCTGGATCAATCTTTCCCGGTGTGCTAGTCAATCAATAAATAATAGATTTTTTTGTGCAGATTACTTAATCTTACATCATATACAATGCAAGACATCAATATTTAATGATATCTCTTCAAGCAAATCGTTAAATGACAGTCTCACATTTCTTACAATCACACTCAAAAGTTTGAAAAGTGAATCTAATGTGCTACAGAACTTAAAAGTGAGGTTAATCAGATGCATCTGCCTTGCAAAGAGATCTACACACTTGTCATTACATTTATCTACTGCAAAGCGTATGCTTGCCTTTTAAAAAATTATCAAAAACATTATGTTTGTTACAAACCTCATATTTCATCAAAAGGGGCTTCTTACCTTTTAGAAATGTGCATGTTTTTGTAGTGCCACCTCAGATCGTTGTTTCACTGAACCCATTTTGTTTTCTATGATCCCTCTGTGTACTTTATCAATGCTAATCAGTGGTAGGACCGTGTGCACTCCCCTCCAAACATGGTAAAATAGATTTACAGCTCATTGTTATATTTAATTTATTTATAACACCCTATTATATGGTACTACATGTGCTCAGAGCTTGTAAATTAAATACTTCTAATCAATGGCATAAAACAAAGTGATCAGCCCCCCCGAAGAATGTGATGAGGGTCCCCTGAATGTAACATATCTCACGGATATGTAATGGCCTTGGCCCCATTGAGGCCCCCTGAAGGGTTGGGGCCCATCCTGAAGGGCAGGGCTCCAGTCTGTGCCAGAGTGGCTGCTGGGGCTTGTGTTACGCCCCTGCCACTAGTTGGATGCAGCACTCACTGTGCCACCCATTAAATGAGTACTGTAAAGCATGTCTCAGGCCTGTCACTGTAGCTTGTAGTGCAGTCGTAAATTGCCATTTTGTCCTGGCATAAAAACCTTTTTCCAGGCCTAAACCTTCATTTTTTATACTGATAAATCACCCCTAATGTAGACCCCAAATGCCCATAGGGCAGGCTGCAAGGTATTTGAAAAGTAGGAAATGCATATTTAATGTTTTGCATGTCTTGGAATTGAAAAATGTTGAGAGTTTATTACTGTCGCCAGGTTGGCCTCCCATAGATTAGCACTGGTTTACCTTACTACAATTAATAAGAGCAAAATGTAGTATGAGAGCAGCTACAAAACTATTTCAAAGACTCATTTTACTTGGACTCAGAGGCCTCCCTTCCAGAGAAGAAGTGGGGAAGTGTCTTGGCAGCCCCAGATATAGCCAGATTTGGGAGACTTCATTTTCCATGCTTTGGTCGGTAACTAGATCAGTTGCTCTGCAGAAGAATCATTTGTATACAATACACAAGGTTTACTGGTCACCCCAGAGGTTAATTGCTCTGGGGAAGGTAGAAAAGAAGTGCCCACGTTGTGCGGTGTCTAATGCAGACGACATACACATGTTTTGGAGTTGCCCTGACCTCCTTTTTTTTTGGTCCTCGAATAATGGTTTTCTTAAACAGGTTATTTGCACGGACGTGGAAGTGACCGCTGTATTAGTGTTTTTTGGGGTGTCTTTGGGTACCTCATGGGATTCCAAGTTGCCTAAGTCATGTAAGGGTATGACGTTTCTACTGATGCTGCTGGCCAGAAGACAAATATGCTTAAATTGAATTAAACCCACATCTCCGAACATACGTGATTGGTTTGCATCTGTTAATTATTTTTGCGATTTGGAACGCATGGGCCCACTGGGCAACAGAGATGAATGTTGGGCCATTAGGGAGAACTTTGTGCAAACTGTTACCCCAGACCTATAGTCCAATGATTATTACCACCTCCTTTTGTCCTCTTCCTCACCCTTCCCTTCTCTCTGGGCTGGCTGCTGGTTGGTGGTCTTGTAGGTCACGAGTCTCGGTACCGGCAGGGAGAGGTGAATGGCTACGTTTGCTCAGGTCGGATCCGTTTATATTGGATCACCTTACGAGACGCAGGTTGATGACCCTCACGTAGCGAGGTGGGATTTTCCTTTCTTTACTATTACGAGGACGGGAAAAAAAAAAAGACCCATTTTAATAGTAATTTAAAATCTAACATAATGGCAGAGTCAGGTTTTAATTTAATATTTTGGAAATTATGCTTGTGGAAAGTTGTCATTTCTCTACTTGAACCTTAAACTGCCTTACTGCCTTTGTCCACATATTACCTGCCCCTGCTGGCTTACTGGAGCAAAATGTGTAATACTGACAGACAGTGGACAAAGGGTTTGGGTATAGGGAATTGTGAGCTTTCCTGATAGGTTGGCTGGGGAGGTGCTATGCCCTTCCCCTTATTACTATTCAAAGAGGCCTGCCGTGGCAAACACATAAGAACATGTCCCTAGGCTTCACCCAGTCTTTGTTTCACAAGCCAGGTTGCAGACAAAGCCAGAGGAGAGGTGGACTTATCAAAACTAGTTTAGGAGGTTTACAAAGGATTGTCACCCACAGGCTGGCATTGGGAATAAAAGTGCCATCCCCAGAACCTGAGATCACAATCCTCCTGGATCTGTGGCAGTCATAATTTGGACTGTCTTTGCTTTCTGAAACCCGAAGGGAGACTAGACTTGCTCGTCTTGAACCCAGTACCCCCGAGGTGACTCTAAGGGTCAGTAAGCTGACCTCTTGTATGAGCTACCCGGGCACAGCAAACTTTCATGCCCCGTTTCCCGCAAGTGCCTGGCAGGCCAGACACAACAGGACCTGACTTGGTCCCTACACCTGGCCTCTGTGGGAGTACGTTCTGACTGACAATTGCTGTATTAAAGGCCCCGGACCCTTGACTGGAGTCAGAGTGCGCTTCTCCCTGCCTAAATAAAGGTTGTACCAAACACAACACAGAGCCCTGTAAAGCAGCACAGGTCCCAGCTGAAAGCACACCTGATACAACGGCCAGTGGTGCAGAGCCCTGCACGCAGCTCATGCCTGATAGCTTCGCCCAGACTCACTAAGCATGATTCAGAGCTCCACAGACCAGTGCCGCACAGTCCCTCCATCATAGTAAGGAGGTAATCCTTCCACCAGGACATCATGGCACTATAACTGGCCTGTGTTCCATTGTGGTCGGCCTGAACTTGTGACTTTGACCTGGTCCTGCTTGACCAGAAACCAGCAGTTGGAGCTGACCTAAAAGTTTAAATACTCCAATCTACAGTTCTTTTTTATGTTTTGGGGTCATTGCATTTATAAGAATTGACTCTATTTTTCTAAATTGGTTTCGAAATATTACTTTTGTTGTGGTTTCCATTTATTCCTGTTTGAGTACTTCATACATACTTTAGACATTACACCTTAGTTAAACTCAGGTTTATTTGACCCTGAGAAGAATGATTGATTGAGATGGGTTCTTGCCCCCTCAACTAATATACCCATTTCCTAAAATATATTTCACTATTAAATCTTGAAATCAGTAACACAATAGTAAGAGCCAAGCAGTTCCTTCAGTCCATGTATTCTTAAAAACATGAAGGATGACCTAGCCCTTCTTCCCTTCTTGACGACTTTCAAGATTCCTACTGCAAAATTGCTAGAGTAGCTAAGTTTCCATCTTCTCCAGTTGTATACTATAAGCTAAAAACACTCTATCCAGTACTTACCTTACTCAAGAAGGGTAAATGACTAATTCATGGCACATAGCTTACTATGTTGTAGCCGGGTCCAACAACGTCCTCAACAGGTTTTCTCCAAGGTGTATTTTGTATCCAAAAACGACCATATCACAGCTCCATATATTAACTGGGGCCCTTCCTGCATCTCAAAGGGACAATTAGTTGAAACAAATTAGTTTGTTCTGCATGGCTGATGGCTATAGCTAAAATCCTAAAATATTAGCTACTGTCACTTTGGAAAGTGGTTGCCTGGGTACCATCTATGGTGACAGAGTCATTCCCATGTAGTAATATGTCCAGAATTCCTGCAGGACACAGCCCTCCAACTTCCAATCACAATTCACATTTATCTAGCCAAATGCAACACTCTTGAATTTTCTAAACTTATAACCAAGGAGTTGTCACTAATATGAGGCCCTATTCATCTACCTGCTGAATTGTCCATATTTTGTCAAAGGCTACATCACTGTCTGCTTATTGGAATATATACACTGTCATGTTACCCAGTTTCTTTGAGTAGACATCAGCTATTTCCAAAGCAGCAGGCATATCAGCCAGAAACAGACTTCAGAGGCTGACACTAAGGACCAAACCTGCTTACAACCTAAGACAACTTTACCATTTGGTATTCAAATTAAACGAAAGCCAGCCAGAGGACAATGGTGCACCTGGCAAACATAATTGTGTCATAAGGGGCGGTTTTGTAAATACACACTTCAGGCTACATAAGACCTTTAACATTCCACGTCATAGATACATATTAGGCAACATTTACAATGGACTTATAGGAAAGTTACATAGGCCAAACAGTGAATTCCAATGTACATCAAATGTTTCAGAGGGTAAGCACAGACATGTAAACACTGTTTACCAGTGGTACAGTGAACGGAGTCCTAAAGCCAGCAAACATACCGTCCAGAAAAATGTGAGACGTATGAGCTGATCATACAGAAAAGGCAGATTTGCGACAACAACACCTCCAGTTTCTATCATAGTACATTTCAATCAAAATCTCAATCAATATTGTCAGAAGCGATCTTGAAATAAATGAATGTCACAAAAAGATGGTTTGTAGAAGATTACGGGGGTCATTACAACATTGGCGGTAAATCCCGCTTACCGCTGTGCAGAAGACCGCCAACACACCGCCGCGGCCACGGAATTCCGCCACAGCTATTATGACCCATAGCTCGGAATCCGCCAAAATTTAGACATCCATACAAGTCTGCCACACCAAAGGTCGGTGATAAACTGGCGATAACAAAACCTCCACTGTTACGCCAACAGGAATACGCCCACACTATCACGACCCACGAATCCACGCGGCGGTCTTTCAACCGCGGTATTCCATTGGTGGTACACACCGCCGTGCTCAAAATACACACACATTTACAAAACACAACCACATTGGACAAATCGAAGTACACATACCTGATACACATGCACACACCACTCCCACACATCCAATACCATATAAAACACCCACCCACATCACCCACAAACCCTTACGACCACAATTGCGACTGAAGGCCAGAGAGAGACACCACCATCTACAAACTAGCATCCACAGGCACTTAACACCATCACTCACACAACATCCACGCACAAAACACCACACACCCCTAAACATCACCCCACACATCACAACACACACCACCCCACACATCATCCACACCCCCCCATGGCACCGCAAAGACAACCTAGGTTCTCTGAGGAGGAGCTCAGGGTCATGGTGGAGGAAATCATCTGGGTAGAGCAACAGCTATTCGGATCACAGGTGCAACACACCATCATAGCTAGGAAGATGGAGCTATGGTGCAGAATCGTGGACAGGGTCAACGCAGTGGGACAGCATCCAAGAACAAAGGATGACATCAGGAAGAGGTGGAACGACCTACGGGGGAAGGTGCATTCCGTGGTCTCAAGACACCACATCGCGGTTCAGAGGACTGGTGGCGGACCCCCACCTCCTCCCCCACAACTAACAACATGGGATCCTGCATCCTGAGGGCCTCGCAGGAGTAACTGGAGGAATGGACTCTGGTAAGTTAAATCTTTCACTACTTCATCCCCCACCCTACCTGCATGCTATCACATACCCCCTCCCTCGCCCTCACCCCATCACTCCAACTCCTCACATATGTCCAACCATCACAAACCACCCATCCCAACACCAAACCCTGCATGCAGCAACAAAGCATGGACACCCATCACCAATGCATGGCCACTGCACATACCAACACACACCCCTAAACAATTATCACACAAGGTCCTACACAAGAATTCAAGCACTGGGGTACAGGGTCACCCACCCATTGCACACCATGCCACACTCAGATGCAATAATCATGCCTTTACACCCCTGCAGGACCCCTACCCAACGTCACCAGACAGGAGGGTCCAGACATGTCCACTCCACCCACAGAAGAGGCCCACAGTGATGACAGCAGCTCTGTCCAACTGGATCTAGATGACCAGCCCAGCCCATCTGGGACCTCGAGACAGTCGGTTCCCCTCACACTGGCACAAGCCACAACAGAGCTTCCCTCCTCTGGAAACACCAGCACAGCACCCACCCAGCGGGCCCATCCCTCTGTCCCCATGACACGTCAATCAGCAGTGTGTCCACCACTACAGGGAACCCAGGCTAACCCACCACCCCAACAACAGCAGGGACCTCGGGGCAGTGGTAGTGGGCGCACGGTTCAGGGGACAGAGGCCCAGGAACACAGGGGAACTGGGAGGGCTGCTGTACGACAGGGGGAGGACAGGCCCAGGGAACCCACTCTCCACGAGGCCCTCTCCAACATCATGGGAGCCTACCACCATTCCCAGGAGACAATGGCAATGGGACTGGCCAAGTTTCAGGAGACCCAGCGGCTGCAAGAGGAATAGTATTTGGGGTTCAGGGAGGAACTCAAATCCATCAACACCACCCTGGGCACCATTGTAGGGGTGCTGAAGGAACTCGTCAAAACAAGGAGGGACACTGTGGCACAACAAGGGGCCCCTGACACTATCCTGGACGATGAACTGCCCACCACCTCCGCCGGCGCTAGTGGACAGGAGGCAATGCCACAGGACCACAACACCAGCACCCCACCCCCTGCAGATGTAGGACCACCCCGCAAGCGGTCCCTGAGATCCAGGACAAAGACAGAGAACAATACCAAAACCCCTGCCAAGAAATGAGACCACCCTGATTGTCATCCTTCTGTTCCACTTTGTCACCCTGTCCATCCTTAAACTTCCTTAGCTCCACTTCCTATGCCCCTTTGGACAATGTACCTGTAAGACTAATAGACTGGATTCTGCCATGGACATTCCTCCACCATCACCCCTGACCATTTTAACCCCCCCCCCCCAATATTTAGCACTTAAATAAACACCCTTATAGCACAAAACAATCTGGAGTCAGCTTTCACAAATGTGTATTTGCAATAACTGTGTAAAAATGATATATCCATTGTATTGTCAACATACCTATGTCACACAGCTCTAGTCCATGAGGAAACAAAGCAGATGTCACACAGTGGGACCCACATCTGTGAAATTGAAAGGGAAAGTGACAACTCAGGGTCCATACACTGGGTGAAGGTGACAGACAGATGAGAGGTTGAACAATTATATCAGATGAAGCAGGCAGTGATGTCTTCTTACCTGTGTCTCACTGGAAGTATTGTTGGATCACTGTGTTTCTGTTGTCGATGTCCTCTTCTTCTGCGTCCTCTTCTTCACTGTCCACAGGCTCCACAGCTGCCACAACACCTCCATCTGGACCATCCTCCTGCAGAAAAGGCACCTGTTGTCGCAAAGCCAAGTTGTGAAGCATACAGCAGGCCACGATGATCTGGCACACCTTCTTTGGTGAGTAGAATAGGGAACCACCTGTCAGATGGAGGCACCTGAACCTGGCCTTCAGGAGGCCCAAGGTCCTCTCTATAACCCTCCTAGTTCGCCCATGGGCCTCATCGTAGCGTTCCCCTCCCCTTGTCCTGGGATTCCTCACTGGGGTCAGTAGCCATGACAGGTTGGGGTAGCCAGAGTCACCTGCAAATGTTGAGGGAAATCTGTTATACAAACACTAACTCTTAGGGACATCCCCAGATCCAGGCACCTAGTCACACTGTATAGGCTCCATGTCCTCACCTAATAGCCACACACGGTGCCTCTGGAGTTGCCCCATCACATAAGGGATGCTGTTATTCCTCAAAATGTAAGCGTCATGCACTGATCCAGGAAACTTGGCATTCACATGGGAGATGTACTGGTCGGCCAAACACACCATCTGCACATTCATAGAAAGGTAACTCTTCCGGTTTCTGTACACCTGTTCAGTTCACTCCTGCGGGGGGACCAAGGCCACATGTGTCCCATCAATGGCACCTATGATGTTAGGGATATGTCCCAGGGCATAGAAGTCACCTTTCACTGTAGGCAAATCCTCCACCTGAGGGAACACGATGTAGCTGCGCATGTGTTTCAGCAGGGCAGACAACACTCTGGACAACACGTTGGAAAACATAGGCTGGGACATCCCTGATGCTGTGGCCACTGTCGTTTGAAAAGACCCACTTGCCAGGAAAGGGAGTACTGACAGGAACTGCCTAGAGGGGGGATTCCTGTGGGATGGCGGATAGCTGACATCAGGTCTGGCTCCAACTCGGCTCACAGTTCCAGGATTGTGGCACGATCAAGTCTGTAGGTGACAATTACATGTAACTCCTCCATTGTTGACAGGTCCACCAGCGGTCTGTATGCTGGAGGATGCTGCCACCTCCTCATCTGCCCCAGCGGACGTGCTCTATGGAGGAGAACAGCAAGCAGACAGTCAACCAACATTGAGGTACGTTAACACAACTTTATTCCTCAATTTTTTAAAACCGCTATGTGGCTGTATTAGTGTATATGCAAGTCCTGGATATGTGTGACACATTAAAAAATAATGCCATGTGGCCCCCTGAAATGGCGGCTGCCTGACCTGTAAGGTGGGACAAGGGGATATGAGGTAACTGCGCTGGCGTTGTACACCGTCGCGGTGTGCAGTCGTAGACCGCGGTGCAATCCTGCATCGGTTACCCTATGGGTCCGAGGAGCCAATGACGATGTACGCCAGTGGTGACGGTGCGAACCGCCGCGGATGTGACCGCCATTATCTCTCTGTTCAATCACTTGATACCTAATCTTCGACAGGAGAGGACCTACACTGCAAGTGCTGCTGTGACCTCAGTCTGGAAGAGACAATGGCTCATGTGTCTGGGGAAAGGGCCCCTGCCTTCGACACAGAGGAGTTGGAGAAACTAGTGGATGGGGTCCTCCCCCAGTACACGCTAATCTACGGTACTCCAGACAAACGGGTAAGTACACTGTGAGCATGCCGAATGGGCAATGCCTGTGTGGAGTGGAAGATGGGGGGTAGGGAGAATGAGGCGTGCATGAAATGATGGTGAGTGATTGTGCGTCATGGCAAGGGTAGGGATAGGGGCCAATGACTGTGACGGTGCTGACAGTTATATCTTCTCCTTTTCCCATGTACTATTCGTTTAGGTCAGCGCCCACCAGAAGAAGGATATTTGGCGTGCCATCGCCAAGGAAGTCCAGGCCCTGGGGGTCCACCACAGACGGAGCACCCACTGCCGTAAAAGATGGGAGGACATTCGCCGCTGGAGCAAGAAGACGGCGGAGGCCCAGCTGGGGATGGCCTCCCAACGTGGGAGGGATGCCTGTCGCACCATGACCCCCCTGATGTTCTGGATCCTGGCGGTGGCGTATCCGGAGTTGGATGGGCGCTTGAGGGCATCACAGCAGCCACAAGGGTCACATTTAGCTGATTCTGCGTGCAGTGGAGGTGTCTGGGTGGGGGAGGTTGTCTGTGAGTTCCCCTAGGCCAGGGCGAGTTTAGAAGGCAAGGTTCCGTCGTAAGGCAGGCCATGTGGCACCCCAACCCACCCCACCTGTGTTCAGAGCCAGCTACACCTAGTCAGGCTCCTGTGACTTCCATGTGGGCAGCAATCGGGCATAGGCCTTGTAACCCATGTCCCTGTGATTAATTTGGGAACTCAAAGTGCACTGCGTAGTGCAGGGGTCTTCTGTGTCTGTAGTGTCCACCAACGGTAGCAGTATTGCATGCACTCAACATGTCTTTCTTCTGTCTTCCCCCACCTTTTTGTGGTCTCTCTGTTCTTGTGTGCATTAGCATCATCAGGCGGAGGAACAGTGGCACCGGAGCAGGAGGGAGCTGCATGCCACATGGCCCTGGAGTGCGAGACAACGGAGTCTGAAGCCACCAGTGGGATGGAGGGCGAGGGGAGCTCCACGGCGGGGAAAGGAACTGAGACCAGCGACACGGACTCCTCCTCTGATGGGAGCTCCCTTGCGGTGGCGGGCCCCTCTGTGCCCACCACATCTACAGGTACAGCCACCACCCCCCCTACCTGCACCGCCCTCCGAGCAGCCCCTCAGTGTATGCCCTGTGGCCGCTCACCCAGGAGGGTGGGCATCTCCTTTGCCCCATGCACCTCAGCCCCTGCCCCAGTCAGCCCTGCTGCCCTCAGAGAGGGGCCATTGACCTCCTCAGGTCCCTCACTGTTGGGCAGTCTACCATTTTGAATGCCATCCAGGGTGTAGAGAGGCAGTTGCAACAGACCAATGCAAACCTTGAGGGCATTCATTCTGGTCAGGCAGCCCGACAGCAAGCTTTTCAGACTCTGGCCTCAGCACTGATGGCAGCCATTGTCCCTGTGGCCAGCCTCCCCCTCCAACTTCCTCTACCCAGACCCAAACCCCTGTACCTCAGCCTATCCCCAGCACACCATCAGACCAGCATGCACACACCTCAACACACAAGGGAAGCTCTGGCAAACATAAGCACCACACATCCCACAGGCACTCACACAAGCATCATACCCATGCACACATACCAACATCCACTGACTCCACTGTGTCCTCCTCCTCCACGTCTCCCTCCTCCCTCCCAGTCTCGTCTCCACTCACACCTGCATGCACTACATCTTCAGCCACCATGTCCATCACCAGCACACCCATCACCACACCCCGCTAACGTGCACTCACCACCCCCACTACCATTCACACATCCCCTGTGTCCTCTCCCAGAGTGTCTGTGAGCCCACCTCCCAAGGTACACAAACGCAGTCACACATCCACCCAACAGCCATCCAACTCACAACAGCCTCCAGCCCATGCACCTTCACATAAAGTCAGCAAATGTACACCTCCTACAACCACTACCTCTTCCTCCACTCCCAAACCCCCTCCATCTACCCGTCCCAGTGTGTCCAAAAAACTTTTCCTGTCCAACCTTGACCTCTTCCCCTCACCCCCCCCCCCTTCAGTCCCCTTAGGCCCGCCTTTCCAGGTCCCAACCAAGCACCTCAGCCACCCCACCACCGGGCACAGTGGTGCGAGCAGTAACCGAGTTGTGGAGTGCGCCAAGCAGCACGGCAGCCAATGTGCCAAGGAGCCAGACCACGGACAGTCCCCCACCTCAAAAACAGCTGCGCCTCCATCCAAGGTGGGGAAGGGGCACAGAAAGACAGGCAAGTCGCAGAAAACCTGCATGGCGGACAAGACCGCCACCAGCACTGCTGACAAGGACACCGCTGCCACAAGCACCACTTCAGAGGACACCGCCGCCACAAGCACCGCTGCCAAGGACACCGCCGCCACATGCACCGCTGCCAAGGACACCGCCGCCACAAGCACCACTGCCAAGGACACCGCCGCCACAAGTACCTCTGCCAAGGACACCGCTGCCACAAGCACCACAGGCCAATGAGCGCAAAATGCTCCGACGCTACTGGGGCTGCCACGAGCAGGATGAAGCACTCTGGGCACAAAGCCCCCTCCAGAACCAGTGGAGTATCCCATCCACTACCTCAGTCCTTGGCAGGAGGAAGCACTCTGGGCACAAAGCCCCCTCCAGAACCAGTGGAGACAGTTACCCACTTGAGAGACTGTGGCTTTTCACTCCCCAGGATACAGCAGTGGGCAAACCACCCACTTGAGAGACTTGTGAGACCGTGGCTTTGCACTCCCCAGGATACAGCAGTGGGCAAACCACCCACTTGAGAGACTTGAGAGACTGTGACTTTGCACTCCCCAGGATACAGCAGTGGGCAAACCACCCACTTGAGAGACTTGTGAGACTCTGGCTTTGCACTCCCCAGGATAAGGCAGAGGGCAAACCACCCACTTGAGAGACTTGTGAGACTGTGGCTTTGCACTCCCCAGTATAAGGCAGTGGGCAAACCACCCACTTGAGAGACTTGTGAGACTGTGGCATTGCACTCCCCAGGATAAGGCAGTGGGCAACCCACCTACAGTAGAGACTTGTGAGACTGTGGCTTTGCAATCCCCAGGATAAAGCAGTGGGCAGCCTACTGACTGTAGAGACTTGAGAGACTGTGGCTTTGCACTCCCCAGGATACATCAATGGGCATGGAGCCCCCTTGTGGATCTGGCATCGTGCACTCATCCGGCTGAGGTGCCCCCCTTCCCCCTGAGGTGCCTGTTGTATTTCGAACTGATGCCCCAGCAGTGTTTTCTCCGTTTTGATTGGGTATCTTGTGTGGGCCTCACCCATGCATTTTGGGCCCAGTGGTCCACGGACTTTAATGGTGGAATTCCTTGGACTTGTATTATTGGTGTATATATTTGTTAATAGTGTATATGTATTTTTTGAATACTGAAATTTTAATAGATTATAAACGTTCAACTCAATTCCTTTTGTCTTTGCATTCTTCCGAGGGGGTTGGGGGGTGTAACTGTAATGTATCATGATGTATTAGTGTGTGTGTTGTCGTGGGTGAGGGTGGGGGTGGGGGTGTTGCGTGTGTGTGTCACTCTCTTTTCCCTCCCCCCTCCCCTGTGTCGTAGGTACAGTACTCACCGTGGTCTTCGCCACCGGCATTCGTGCTCCTGGCAGAGGAGCAGGAAGACAAAGGCAGGGAGTATGTGGAATTCCGGTTCCATGGCGTCCTGGTTCCTCGTGGGGTGTGTAGAGGTGAGCGTTTTCCTTTCTAAGTCCTGTTTCCGCCATGTTTTTGTTCGCGGTGAATCCACCCCGGAAAGGTGGCGGATTGGACTGTTGTAATACTGTGGGTGGTACTTTGTCCTCCACCTGTCTGTTGGCGGTTAGCGCTGCGGTGTTTGTTTGTACCACCGTGGCGGTCGGAGTGTTAAAGTGGCTGTCTATGTTGGCGGTGACCGCCACAGTCATGATTCAATTTTTTTTCTCCGCCGGCCTGTTGGCGGTTTTACCGCCGCTTTAACACCGACCGCCAGGGTTGTAATGACCACCTAAGTGTGTCAATAGGGCGCCTGGCTACCACAACAACCTGCCTGTCAAGGTACACAGTGAGTCTGCAAGTCGAACTTGACCATTTTGCAGGTGATGTGGCTAGAGGACTTGGCCGCATCAGCCATGCAGTGGACCTGCTGGAGACCAGATGGTCAGCAAGGGGCATTGGCGATACCCCGCAGGATAGTGAGGAGATCTCCAGTGTCAGTAGTGTGTCTGCCACTGATGCACGAGTCCTGCGGAGTAGCTATGCCCGCCAGGGGTCAGGGGACCAACCTGGAGTGAGCCATGGTGGCCGCAGTCGCAGGAGGCTGTGAGCTACTAATATGCGGTGTGACAGAGGCACATGAACTTAATGTGTCAGACTACACTTTTGGTTTTCAATTTGCAGTTTAGTTGACTATCGTTTCCCCATTATAGTCCTGAAATAAAAGGGTTAATTTGTTGAACTACACAACTGGGTATGTGTGTCTCACATTAGTGAGTGTTGTCACGGTTGCCATGTACCTGCCAAAGTAGTGGGTTGCAATGTGGTTCCCTCTCTGTCTGCCCTCCATTGCGATGCTTCCATCCCCAGGCTGTCGATGTGGTAGCTCTTGCTCCTCATCCTCCGAATCTGTGTCATCAGGGGTGAGATATAGCCCACGTCTGGTGGCAATGTTGTGTAGGATGGCACAAGTAGCAACGATCTTGCATGCTGTTTCTGGGGCATACTGAAACGCTCCTCCACTTTTGTGCAGGCATCTGAATCGTAACTTCAACAAACCGAACGTCCTCTCTATGGCAGCTCTGGTCCGCCGATGTCCAATGTTGTATCGCCTCTCATTCTGATTGCCAGGTGTTATGTTTGGGGTGATTATCCATGGTCTCAGGGCATATGCACTGTCACCTGTTTCACAAAAGAGGCAAACTTAGCAGGGCATCACAGGGTTACGCAGTAACATGTATTTAAGGCATCAGCGTGTACTCGCCAGTACCTAATAAATATCCTTCTCCAAACTCCCCATGTTCTAGGCGTTGGTGTATCCCACTGTGCCTGAATATATATGCATCATGTGTACTCCCTGGATATTTAACCACAATGTCAGTAATGACATTATGGGCATCACATACCACCTGGATGTTTAGTGAGTGGGTACATTTCCTATTGCGGAACACATATTCCAGATTTGCAGGTGGGCAAATTGGTATATGTGTCCTGTCCACACACCCTATTACATGGGGGAAGTTGGTAATTTTGTAGAAGTCCAACTTGGTGCTGTTAATTTCAGCCTCATTCCTGGGAAGGTATATATATCTGGACATGTGTGTGAGTATGGCGTCTGGGAAACGTCTGAAGAATCTTGAGAGGGCACTTTGGGATACCTCACCTGCCACTGCAATCACCCCCTTATAGCTACCCAAGGCCAAGAGGTGCAGTGAGCATAGCACTTGCACATCTGTGGGGATGGCGCGGACGCTCATTGTCTGGCGTTCTAGTTGAGGTTTCAGCAGTTCAATGATCTCTATGATAACAGCGCTGCTCAGTCTGTATTTATCATAAATCTCGTCCTCAGTTTGTTAGAATAGTGTCTGCCTGGTTGGGTATATCCTCTCCTGTCTCTGTCTCCTCCTCCTCTGTTGGGCAGCCTGGACTCTCCTCCTCCATGCAATCACGTATAGTGCAGCCATTTTGAGTAACCCTGATGCCTTCTGGGTCTCCTTTTATACTTTGGTTCTGGTTACCACCTGTTCGGAATCAGTGGTAATCTGGGTGTGCAAAACGGGCTTTTTGCGACTAGTTGCAATTTGCGACTGGCCTGTGCATTCGGTTTGTGACTTGCAATTTGCGACTTGGTAATTGCGAGTCGCACAATTTGGTCACAATTTTTGCGAGTCGTAATGGGTCGCATTGCTATTTGGTTCTCCGAAATGGGATTTGTACATCCCATTTCACTTTTTGCGAGGTCGCAAATAGCGCTGTGACCTATTTGCAACTCGCAAAACTTTCCTACATCTGGCCCTAAGACTCTTATTGTTTTTAAATTCATAACTTGACTTGTGTATGTTGAATTTTTGCCATTTTGGTCTTGTTTTGTTTAGATAAATATTACCTATTTTTCTAAACCTGTGTTGTGTCATTTTGTAGTGTTTTCACTGAGTTACTTTGTGTGTTGGTACAAATACTTTACGCATTGCTTCTGACATTAAGCCTGCCTGCCCATGCCAAGCTACCAAAGGGGTGAGCGGGGTTTAGCTGAGGTTGATTCTCCTTTACCATGACTAGGGTGAGGTTCCTCGCTTGGACAAGGAGTAACCTGACTGCCAACCAAAGACCCCATTTCTAACATATATTTTATATACATAAAATAGTTGCACAGTGATTAAATATGTTATAGTTACACAAGTATTCTACACATTCTTCAATAAAATATAAAATGATTTAACATGAAAACGTATCATAAAATTCATTTTTTTAAAAACTTTTATAAACCTTTATTAATTTCTTTATACTGTATCATACGGAGATCGCTGCCCCAATTGCGCTTGTCTCTGCCAATGTTTTGTAGGACATCAAATATGGTTGTAAAGCCATTACAAATATTAATTTTACTGTCACATTTGAGAATTGTACAGACTTGTCACACTATTTCAGGAGATAGGGACTTTCAAGTTTACACTAACTTTACAGTCATAACAAATGACTAGGCAAAAGAAGTAAAAGTACTCCAAAGGGTAAGAATAATTTTACTTGTGCAGGTTCATGCTTGCACAAAGTTACCTTTTACAGTTGTAACAAGGAAAATTGAAATGATGGATTAGTGGTCTTTCATTGATAATTTGTAAAGTGGTACTTCCCTCTTGGTGATACCATGGGTAGGACAATTGCATAGGCTATATTTATCACCTATGACGAGGGCGATTTTAATATATAGCATAAACTGACCTTAAAAAAAGAACTCACCTCCTTCACGTGCCTTTCACCATCACACCCAAACTTTCCCTTAGGCTTTTCTCAGGGTACCATTCTGTAGGTTGCAGATTTCCAAACACATAACTAAGAAACTAGATATTCCTTTGTCAGGCAGGTTCTGACATAAGGAATTGGGTGATAAGAGTCTAGGATGCTTTGGGTATGAAAATGGTCACACACTCCCAGAACTTATTCTCAAAGCTTTTGGCATTGATTATTTCCCCTTAATAAACTTTCTGGCTGATAAGCTGTGTGAAGTGTCATGTCACCAATACCATAAGCTTCTCTTCCTGATTCTGGCAGACATTTCTCAGCTTCTGCCCATTCAGACTCCCTGAATGGCGTTCACTCCTTATTGAAAACCTATTCGACCAAAAAAAAGACATTTAGTTGACTATATTTTAAACCTGTATTTCGTATTTCTTTTGCACAGCCTCTGTACTAGAGTATAAGAGAAGGGGAAGGGGGAGAGCTTGGTATTTTGCTTTGTAAGAGGTGTACTCATTCTTTCACAGATCAGAGTCCTGGATTCCAAACGAGGTGCATTTAATTATGAAAATTATATTGAGTTATATTTTGTAAGCATATTTTAAAGGGTTACCCCTTACTGGATACACATCAAAATGTTGACATGAGGGCCCACCCTAAATAATAATCCACTTTCTTACAATGGGTGATCACTTTCTTCACTTCGGATGCAACTTCTTCCAGCACTATTGACTCAAATATTAGTCAACAAAGATGCTAGCTTACAGAATAATGGTGTGTGTTAGATGAAAGCTGGGAAATGAACTACATTGTAAAGCTAAACTGAAAGTTTCTGCTAATTGTACATTACTTTTTCATTACCTTCTCATCACTCTCCTCCTTTCAGGACATACCCATTGTCAACTTTCCTCTCTCCAGAGAAGTACTCAGACAAAAAACATTTTTTTCCTGAAATTCCTTCGGGACATTCTTAAAGTTAAAAATTGTACTTTCCCCTCACAAAGCACTTGTCAAACAGATCCATATCCCTAATATTTGTTTTTCTTGTCTCTTTAGAAAAAAGGTGGCTTTGCTAGAAATGGTTGCATTTCAATCAAAAGCATGGGTACAGATAGCTACAGCTTTCTTGCTTGGCCAGATAGTACTGTAGTGTAGACATTTTTTAATATAGCTTCATGCGCGTTAGCTTAACATATTAGGCCTCTGTGCACTTTGCCCTAGATACATTTTATTCAACCTCCCACTGTTATTTTACAATAACCAGTTTTACGGTCTTGTTTTTTTATTTCATTCTATCACACTGTTTAGCTTAGTTCAGCACTGTGTTCTCAAACAATGCATTCTTGCTCACTCTGTGCTTCAGTCAAGGCTACAGTCTGGTACATTGCCGGTAAATGTGGTAGAAGTTTAGTCTCTAGTGTTCGTAGAAAATACACATCCTTACGTAGGGACATTTTTTTAGAACATCTGCGTGTTAGTTATAAAGACACTTTCTAGTCCTAGTACAGGTCAGAGGGAGATTCCGACCAGGAACCTACAACTAGATGCTGACTGCCCCGTTGCAGATGCTGATGCAGATTACAGGCCTTTGCTCAGGTATGAGGGTTGATGTCCTCAGAATATAACTTAGAGAGAACTTACTATAGTTGCACTATGATAGCCTTATTCTTGTACTTCACTCTCATTGTTACTATTTTAATCCTACTGTGTTGTGTCATTCTGGTTATTGCAGCTCACGCCTTACTATATAAAATGCAGTCGTTTTATTAAACCAATCTTTAAAACTTAAACTGCCTTTGTCATTTCTATATGAGATCGTACTGTGTATGAGAGCACCGGTTGTGACCTGAGTGACCACGACTTCCCTGGGAAGTACTAAAATGTCATGCGCTCGGCTGCCCAATTGTCTCTTCCCTTCGGGAGAGATGAGGCACTGCTAGTTAGCCGGAGCATAACCGGATTTGGGGTGACAAGGGTCCTTCACCGTGGGTCAGACTTAGTCCCCCACACTGCGAATGATCTTGCCGCCCAAAAATCCAGTAGTCTCATTAGGATAATGAGAGCCTACGCGACAGTACCGCCTCCAGTACTGTGACACTTATCCGGATACTTGGCATAGTCCTGTTGGAGCATCAGTGGCATGAGCATTCCCTGATGTATTGGCTTCAATTTCAGTTTTTCAGCTCCAGTGCTCTCTGAGGTGGGCCTTGGTGACATAAAAAAGAACAGCTGAAGTTGGAGGAAGTCAATGCTCTCAAAGGAGGAAGGCTTGCAGTATCTAAGTACAATATTTATTTGCTAAGCAAAGGATGAGCAGTGAAATGCTGTGTGGTATAACTCTTTCCCCCAAATCTATGGAAACACACTGGCTGCATCTGAGGTGCCTGACTCATTTATGATGTAGGTTCATAGGGTAGCAGATTACAACACACACCAAGTGCGAGTCAGACAGGGCCCATGTGATGAAACTGGGTTGTTGGTTGAGAGGGGCAGAACTCCATCCAGGCAACAACCACAATCTCTGACAAGGTGAACCACATAGGTCACTAATTTAACCTGTGCTTAATCCTCCAGTTGCTTGGCACAAAGCAGTCAGACTTAACTTAGAGGCAAAGTGTAAAATATTTATGCAGCACACAAACAGTAATAAAGTGAAAATACAACACAAGAAAAATCACAAATCAATTTTGAAATATTGAGAAAATGTAATAAATAAAGTGATACTAAAATGACAAACCACAAAAATGCAATCAGTGGAGCCACAGATATTAAGGAGCATATTTATTCTCCGTTTGCGCCGAATTTGCGTTGTTTTTTTCGACGCAAATGCGACGCAAAACTAACTCCATATTTATACTTTGGCGTTAGACGCGTCTAGCGCCAAAGTTCATGGAGTTAGCGTAATTTTTTTGCGTGAACACCTTCCTTGCGTTAATGATATGCAAGGTAGGCGTTCCCGTCTTAAAAAATGACTCCAATGCATATGCGTCGTATTTATACTCCCGGGCAAAAATGACGCCCGGGAGTGGGCGGGACTAAAAAACCTGCATTAGCGCCGGATTTTAGCGCCTGGGTCAGGGCAGGCGTTAAGGGACCTGTGGGCTCAGAATGAGCCCAGAGGTGCCCTCCCCTGCCCCCAGGGACACCCCCTGCCACCCTTGCCCACCCCAGGAGGACACCCAAGGATGGAGGGACCCACCCCAGGGACATTAAGGTAAGTTCAGGTAAGTATTTTTTTCCAATTTTTTTTGTGGTATGGGGGGCCTGATTTGTGCCCCCCTAACTGCCACTATGCCCAATGACCATGCCCAGGGGACAGAAGTCCCCTGGGCATGGCCATTGGGCAAGGGGGCATGACTCCTGTCTTTGCTAAGACAGGAGTCATTTCAATGGGGGTTGGGCGTCGTAAAAAAATTGCGCAAACCGGGTTGAGCCGATTTTTTTGCCTCAGCCTGACTTGCACCATTTGTGGACGCCCATACGCCATTTTCCCCCTACGCCGGCGCTGCCTGGTGTACGTCGTTTTTTTTAACGCACACCAGACAGCGCCGGCGGCTAACGCCGGCTAACGTCATTGAATAAATACGGCGCCTGCATGGTGCTTCAGAATGGCGTTAGCCGGCGCTAATTTTTTTGGCGCAAAACTGCGTTAGCGCAGTTTTGCGTCAAAAAGTATAAATATGGCCCTCAATTTTAAAGTTCCGGGTAGATATGTTACCTAAAAGCACAAGATGCCACTAACGGTCATCTGGTCATTCTACACCATGGAAAAGTCACAAGTTCAGCCTGACTGCGATGAAGTGTTTGCTCACTACAAGGACAAGGTTAGCCCTGCTGAAAATGTTACTGTCTCAAAGTCCGGCGCAAAGAGTTCTGTTTGCAGTGGAGGAGGCTGTGAAGAGTGGGGAGTGCAGAGAGGGGCACAGATGGTCACCGCTGTAGCGTGGAAAGTAGGCCTACTGTTGCAGATGGTCATTGCTCTACTTCAAAGATTCAGTTGGGCATTGCAGATGGTCGGTGTTTGATCTTCGTTTTGGTGGTCTCAGTGGGCTGTCATTGCTGTTGAGCAAAATGCAGATATCTCATTTTTGGTTGTCACTGGTGGTCTCTGTAATGCAAAGAGTTGTATTCACAGAAGCTTTGGGTTGCTGTCATTGCGGGCAGCAGAATCTTGGCACAAACAGGCCAGTTCTCAGTCACGAAGAGCCCAACACTCCAGGATTTTACCTTGCGCTACAGGAGATGCTCAATTGATGTTAGCCTGTGGTCCGGGACCTGGGGAGGCACTCCAGCTGAGCTCAGAAAAATACAGTTGCAGATCCTGATAGGTAACACAGACAGAAGGTCAGCCAACTGACCCTTGGAGTCACTCTGGTAGCCTGTGTTGAAGGGAGCAGGTCCTGTCTTCCTTCTCAGAGAGCAGGGAGGTCCACAAGCATCAGGACAGCACTCTTTTTGCATGGTGGCAGTCCCCTGGGGAGCAATGCAGGCCTCAAGCAGCAGGACAGTCCTCTGGGGAGCAAGACAGTGCACTATCTGTAATGTCCACAGGTCCAGGAGTGTGCAGATGAGTGGCTCAGGTAGTCCAATATGTATACTGGTTGCTGCACTTGAAATGGGAAGATTCTCTATACTACACTCACATCTGTAGTAGTAGTACAAAATCTTTATTCGACTTTCAACAAGTCATAAAAGACATAACAGTCATAAAAGATCTCCAATTATGATACATACATTTCAATATATAATAAAAAGTCGAGTAGATAAAATAATAAAAAATGTAAAAGCACACAACAATAAATCAGTCTAGTATATCAATAAATAAAATTAAAAAAACCCTATCACAATAAGTTTCAATTCGATCACCTCCCCCATAGATTTTCTTATCTTTAATACAGAACATAAAAAATTAGCTAAGATTCCACACATCTCTAGAGAAGATAGTGACTGGAGACAGACATAGGCTGTGCGACACTGGGGGAGATTAATTGACCTTAAAAGCGGAACAACTAGACGCTTCCTCTGGTAGGCGTAAAAATTACAGAATAAAACCACATGGATTGTAGATTGAAGTGTTTTTGCATCACAGGGACATGGTTTTAACACAGTGGTCCAATCGTTCATAATTGGAAATGAAACTAGACGATGGAATGTGTCTAGCCTAAATCTTGTAAGAACGTAACGGTGGCGAGGGAGTACCATGTTTGCCAAGTACGGCTGCATGCCCTCAGCCGTCAGAATTATTTGATTATAAATGACTGAGGTTTTTTTTATTCCACCTCCCAACGTATGTCTTCTAGATAGTTTAATGCCAAGATACTCAGGTCCTTCCTGGATATCTTCCGCAAAGAGACTGGATTTGTATAGTAGTCTTCCTTGCCCATTTTTTTTAAAAAGGTCATAATGTATTTTAACCATGGTACCCTTGATGTATATAATGATTTCGTACAGTCGGTCAAGATAGCCTTATTAAAACTGGTGTGTTCCGAAGTCCAGACTTTATGCCATAGTAGAAGTGGCTGGATCTTTATCAAGTCTGCAATGTAGGGAACCCCGAGTTCCGAGTGTGTGACATACGATGAGGTGCCTTTTGGTACCCTCAACAGATGTCGAAGGAAGTCATTTTACACTGTCTGCACTAGATCACAGTTTGTATGTCCCCAGATTCCTGCCCCGTACGTAACAGCCGGAATACACTTGGCTTTATAGATCTTTATCATGTTAGGTGGTGTAATCCCCTCAAGCCTTTTGGAGAAGAGTCGTAGTGCCATCGTTGTTTTAATCAGGTGTACTCTCTTCATCTTCCTGCAGTTGGCCCAGGTACCCAGCTTATCAAATGTTATGCCCAGATATGAAAAGGTTTGCGTGATTTCGACCTTGCTGTCTAAAATGGTGGTGTTATAAGTCTTGCCGCGCTTCCTTCCGCAGTTCATGATAAAGGTTTTGGAGCGATTGACAGTAAGTCCCAGCTGTGTCATGTATGTAATGCAGGTTGTTAGAAGTTTCTGGAGAGCTATTGGGGTCCTGGCCATTAATACTGCGTCGTCTGCGTAAAGTAATGCTGGGACAGGTTGCTTATCTATTTGTGGTACATCTTTACACCTAGTGGCCAATTCTTTGTCTAGATTGTTTATATACATTGAAAACAGGAACGGAGCAAGAACGCAGCCTTGGCGCACTCCTCTGTGTAGGCCAAAGGGGCGAGTACATTCCCCTTTTAGGCCGTACCTCACTCTTGCTCTGCACCCTGTGTACATTTCGTGGATAAATTGAACTAAGGCTAGTCCCACCCCCAAGCTATTTAAAATGTCCCACAATTTATCATGGATTACACAGTCGAAAGCTGATGATAAGTCAATAAAGGCCAGGTACAGATTGCCTGTTCTAATCTTAGTATACTTTCCAATGATGAGACTTAAATTTAAACTTTGTTCTACTGTTCCGATTCCTTTCCGGAATCCATACTGGACCGGGGATAGAACGTTCTTTTCCTCTGCCCATGATTGCAGCCTATTCAGGATTATTCTCCCTGCTAGTTTAGCTGTTGTGTCCAGCAGGGAAATTGGCCTGTAGCAGGCTGGATTAAGGCGGTCACCCTTTTTATATATTGGAATTATGTTGGAGACTCTCCAAGATTGTGGGGGTCCGCATGTGCAGATAGCCCTCAACGTCTGCGTCAGTACAGGCCCCCACAGCTCAATATTGGCCTACTCACATCTGGTTTTGTAAAGCTCTTCCCTCCCCTATCAAGGTTCCAAAAAGTCTGGGCTGCCAAAACACTTGTGTCTGGTTCCTTTGTTTGTGCTGTAGGCATGCCCTTTGAAGTGTAAGTGCGGCAAGGCACAGCTCTGTTCCCAGCTTACCCTGTAGGATAGCCTATCCGCTCCACACCTAGTTCCCCTTGAGTCATTGTCTTGAAGAATTAAGAAGACAGCAGAGCCATTCACAGTCATGTGAACCAGGACACTGGCAGAAGTCACAAATAGATATGACAAGAAAATGTTAAAGTCGCATTTTCAGAATTGTGATTTAAAATCCAATTTTGCCATTCAAGAGGATTTTAAATTGCAGTTAATTTGAGAGCAAACAAATTATCTCTTTTTGATCCCTATCAAAAAGCTTCACTTATCACATTTAATAAGGTAACCATATGTTAGTCAATGATAGAAATGGGCTTTACAGCAGTGAAAAACAACTTCAGGAGTTTTTCCTGCCAAAACATGTAAAGCTTAATTACACATGCACTTTTTAAAAAAATACAATGCACCATGCCCTATGAGGCTTTATGAGCATACCTTCTGGGGTGGCATATGTATTTAAAAGAAAGGTTTAGGTTTGGTGAAAATTGTGGGTGGCACAATTAGGGCTGCATCCACAGTAGTATCACTTAGTACATGCAGTATCTTTTACAAGGGACTCACAAGTAACATAAAATAAGCCAGTCAGGTAGATGCCAATTGCATTGTATTTTAGGGGACGGGGCACAAGCACTTTACCGCTGGTTAGTGAGGAAAAAGTGCATAAAGGCCTAGTGCCAACAAAAACAGGACCACAGCTATGACCTTGCAAGGGAAGTTATATAGCATATCTGATATTTGCACTGGAGGTAATAGTGATTTCAGCATGTAAAAAAATAAATGTCATAATATGGCAGCACTGGGCTTCTCCTTTCTCTTTGACTATAGACTTTTAAAGAACAGGTGAGATGGCTTAAAGAGAGTTAGGTATATTCAAAGGGACCATGATATCCTTGCTCCTAATTCACCTATGGACTACCAGCTTCACATTTAGAGGCTTTGGATACATCTCATATGCTCACATATTTCAAGATGGTAGTACTTCAGAAGATGCAGCCTATGATCAACTTGAAGGATGTCTTGAATTATCATGCCGTTCAAAACACGTTCCTTTGTTGACCAACCTCCACATTGCTTTACGTTCTGGTCACAGTGTCCCTGATCCCAGAAACATGATTTGAAGTCACTGCTTCAAGATGATGAATGTAGAATATATCATCACCACACAGAGCACCAGGCAGCACGTTTGCCAGACTGTAGCATATTTGTTGAGAGGGCAAAAGCTCTAGACAAGACAAGGCAAGACATAGACAAGGGTGACTATCAAATAGCACGCTGTCAAGATCTATACATAAGTTATTGCAGCGCTACAAAAAATTGAACTGGGTGATATGTACCAAATTTGGCAGGCAAAAGAGGGCAACACATTATTTGTTTTTTTATTTGGTGTAAAACAGATTAACATGTGTCAATATGCCTGTCAAACATTGAAGTTAATGTTCAATCTCTAAGTGGGAAAACTTAGAAATGTTTTTGTACAATTGCAAATCCTGGCAACACTGACAATAAACACACTAACGAGGCTACAGCCTGTCACACTAACGTAGCCACCAGCATAAACAGTTTTAAGATGCTAATGCGCAGAAATTAGATCACAAAATGCCATTTATTTTGCAGTGACAATAATGGTCTTGGTTTCAACCGTTTCAATTAAATCACACTTGTCCATTAGGGGAAATATTGTGTGGTCATAAGACTGACGACGCATGGCTCCATCAGGGCCCATCTTCATACCCCATCATCTTTCGTGTGCAAATTATACCTTTGTTATTACGGTCTGGTGTCTGGACTTTAAATATTCTAGAGGTGATGGACAGGTTAGTATGAAGGGTATCTAATATGAGAGCCTGCAGATGCGTTAGAATCGAGCAGCAACTGGATGAACACTATCCGGCTCCACCTAATAGGACAAGGAAGGACATCATTCTGTTTTGGGATGAAAGCCAGACAAAGAAATCAAGTTAAAGTTTGGTGCTCTTCTTGATGAGCACTGGCAGCCAATTGAGGTGATGGATGATAAAACACATCAGAGAGTGTCTGTATGGAAAATTGCAGATGATTCATCAAATTAAGTAATTGATGAAAAGCATTTTTATAATCTCTCACTTGTGGTAAATTTGATCCCTGCATCTTTTTGACCAATAGATGTGGTAGCAACAATGAACTAAAAATTAGAGGAATTTAATAGTCTGCAGGTTGAGATTCCCACTTTCATGGTGAACACATTTACAAATTGTTCGGGATGCAGGAATTAGGAGACCCAGTGACTCAAAAGGAGGGAGCTGGTATTGAGGGTTGACTTCTCAATTGATTAAGGGTCGAGAATAGTATAGGCATATTGATCACTCCCTCTCACTGAGATGCCAGTCAATGGTATACCCAGTAACCTACTCCAAAATTAGTTGTGCCTTTACAGCACTTACATTACATAGGTGTGTTATATAAAATGGTGATGGAGTGTTTGAGTGTTTGTTGTGATTCTGGTAAGCTTTACTTTGACCATCTGCGAATGCCACCGCACATGGTACACCACCCTTTCCCCAAAATCACGTGGTGAACTCTTGGGGCATTATCCCTGTACTCACCATGCATACCATAGTCTCCTAATCTGCAGATTAAAACATTACCTGTTTCAATATGTGGCAATTACATTCACGTAATAGCTCGAAATGGTAACACTAATATTTGTATTGGTTAAAATACAGTCTGCATAATTTATAGCTTGAGCATGGATTGTCTCTACAGTGCTATAAGATTTCAAAGTGTTTTCTGTAGCATTTAAGGGAATATTTATTTTATCAATATTACCTATTAAGTTGGCAAGCCACACCTAGAAAACACTGACTCACATCCTACCATGTATGTGGCGTGAGGATGTGTGCATCTGATCTATAGGCTGGAGCCTTTAAGTCCTGAAAAAGCCCTGATCCAATAGGCTAATGGTGGTGTTCGTTTTATTGTGGTTTTTATGCCTTGACCTCTTAGTGTGCTTATTTATTCTTCTATTTTGTCCCAACATGTCCAAAGAAAAAGTATGAGGTGCATGGTATTATTTAAACAACTCTTGTCACGTTCCTTAGAAAGAGGCAATCCATGTTCCCTATTTTCAGACTGCCCGTACTGCCTGTTCTTCCAGGAAATCAAGCTCCAACTACTAGAATTATTGGGGCAACTGAATTCACGTCACTCACTACCACTTCAGGTGCATACAACACAATCTGTTCTGCACATCACATCATGATATGACCCCCAATTTCATTTCAATTTGAAACAAATATCTATAATTCAAACCCTCTTTGTAGATGTCCCAGATGGTCCAAATCGCAGTATGTAATGACCTCTAGCTCGTAGTGAGTAAATGAAAAAAGCCTAAGTACTGCTCCAATAGGAACAACCTATCCCCAAATGTCAGGCCAGCCCCTGTCCCTGAAAAGGGAAATGAACACAAGCAACTTCTGACTAGTTTTGGCTAAGGCAGGACTTGTCAGTATGGTGTAGCTTGTTTGTGGTGGCACCGTGAGCATGGTGCCCATGTCTGAACATACCTGTCAAACTTTGCTGCTTGTAATACTCGGGCTACAATCAAGTCTATCATTTTTTGGCCACTACGCCTTAGATGGTAGTTTGCAGTAGCTCATGGGTGAATTGGCACGTAGGGCAAAAAGTATCAGTGGACTGTAAAGCAACCTGAGTAGTTACCAGTTGCTGAGATTAATTCTACAATTCCATCCATCACTTGTTTGTTGCTCTGTAGAAATGGCATCGTTTCACGGTGATGTTTACTCCCACAACAGTTTTTACTACAGCACATCATGTTTGAGCTTTGCCTCACAACTTACATTAGCAATCACATAACACTATTAGAAATATTTCCTGAGCAATGCCTAGGTTACTTTTACCATCATTTGCGTGAGGAGGCCCCGGGTGTTTGAGAATGCACTATTTGTAACACGAACATGTTTTATTATGCTGTTGGAAAATACATGGAGCGCATTTTAAAATTGACAAATTATGTAGTTCAAGACTGAAATCAGGAAGTTATGACAAACTTCCTGGGATATGATTTTTCCCTCATCACCTCCACGCTCGTTTAATTGTCATGATTGACACTAAGTAGGCTTAAATGCTATGGGAAAACATCACACGCTTCCGAAGAAGCATACACTTTACCAATCAGAAGCCCGAGTATGTTCTATTTTAATAATGATGTAAAATGACTTGACATGTAAAACTTTTCACAAAATCTTAAACAACAGACATTCACCCACCTCCCTGATAGCCTACAGCTAATCACCCGTGAAGGAACAATGGGTTTTAAAAAAGACTTTCAAGCTATTTTTTTATGAAGTTGATATTAAAATGCATACCTGAAAATTATCTGCATTGTAGGTAACATTAGTCTGTCAAATTTTACACAAGATGTTACGGTCTGTCAGTCTTCCATTCTGTCCATGGAATTTTATGCTCCCTGCCAACACATCTACCACGACATTTACCGTCATTTTTGTCCAAAGTTGCTTTATAATAATAATTAACTGTGTGGCTTGTGTAAAAAGGATTGTTATTAGGAACCATTTACAAGTCTGATATGGGATTATATTTAACAATGATCAGCTAACAAAACAAAAAATAATCAGTGCACCCCATGATTGTGCACTGAGCCAGTGCACTCCTTGAGTATAAACTCAGGCGTTTTGTAAGGGCAGGTGTTAGAAACTGGGTTTCTGGTTAACAGAGTTATGCACCGTGACCAGGCAGGAACCACAATCCTAGTCAGAGTAAGTCATTTTATACCCTAAATAACCATGTGCTCACCCCCTGGGTATCTTGGCACAGAGCAGTCAGCCTTAACTTAAGAGATGTAATACAACAAACAAAGGTTGGTAAATGCCATAAGCTCGCACATCCAATCAAATGTGTATATTGTGTTCTGGGGTAGAGTCCTGTATCACTGGGTGCCAACCTGGTGTAACACCCATCCACCAAGAGTGTTGGAAATACTGACTGAAGTAGTCAGTATTAGCATTTATCAACATAGACCAGGGCACAACAAAAAGTAGTCCGGCATAGTTCATCCAAGTGGAAAACAACTGGAAGTCCAAAGCCACGTAGTTGGTAGTGAAGAAGTTTTATTCTTGTCAAGAAGAATTAGGTCCAAAATACAGCTTACAGCCGACACATGTTTAGTCACATTGATTTTATCAAGGCTAATGTACATTGGGTCATCAGAAAAAGCGTCCAGTAGTGCAGGACAAAGTGCGTATTCGCAATTGCTGTGTAAATCAGAAATTAGGCAATCTAGGGCAAAGAGAATCTGTGAACAAACAATGAGGTCGAAGATGCTTTCAAATGTAGATCATTGGAATAATGGCCACGGTAAGCCTGGTTAATCGTATACCGTGCTCTGTAGCATCTGGTTCACATCGTATCTAGATCTCATTGTTTGTTCACGGATTCTCTTTGCCCTAGATCGCCTAATTTCGCTACCAAGACATGTAAAACTTAAACGTACATGTCCTACTATTTACATATATGACAACCTGCCCAATGGGCTTTCCAGGGCCTTCCCTAGAATTGTCCTACAGGTATGAAAAAGGAAAGGTTTAGGCCTGGCGAAAGGTTTATTTTGCCAAGTCGACCTGGTAATATAAAACTGCACATTCAGGCTCTGCAATGGCAGGCCTGAGACATGTTCGAAGGGCTATGTAAGTGGGTGGCACAATCAGTGGTACACGCCCACTAGTAGCATTTAATATACAGGCCCTGGGCACATATAGTGCACTTTCCATGAGATTAATAAGTAAATTAAATATGCTAATTGAGGATAAGATATTGTTACCACATTTTAAGGAGACAGCACACACACTTTAGAACTGCTTATCAAATTAGGGGGAAGGAAGCAAAAGGTTTGGGGGTGACCCTATGGATAGGGCAATTTCCAACAGCAAGCTTTAACGCGGCCTGTGATTCTTTTCATAATGTGCCAGTGATAGGCCATTCTCCATTCCTTCACCTGGCAGCACATTAGTCAGAAGTAGTATTTAAGCAGAGGGAATCCAAGTTGCTTACTCGTGCATCAACGTCTGATAATTATGTAGCCAGGTGAGTGAGTAAAGGAAGAGTTGTGAAGCTCTGTACATTCTGCATAGTCTTCCATGTTAGACGTGGGTGGATTTCTTTGCATCACTAGCTCAACATAGCTTCTGGCCTTTTCCTGATTGTGAGTAGCATCTTATCACTGGGCAAAGGATTCTTTGGACATCTAGCTTCCACACCCTCCGTCTCCTGCAGAATATTTTCAAATGGATTCCCCCCAACACGAGGAAAACTGTCACCCACGCACTCCTCACCAGCAAACTGGACTTTGGCAATGCACTCTATGCCAGCATTACCAAGAAACTTTAATCAAGGCTTCAAAGAGTCCCGAATATAGCAGCCAGACTCAGATCCGTCAGAGCCGAATCTCTACCCACCTGGGAGACCTACACTGGCTCCCAGTCAATAAGCGCATCACATACAAACTCCTGATCCACACCTTCCAGGCACTGTACAACATAGGACTGGCATACCTCAACCACTGCCTCACCTTCTACATACCCAACAGACGTCTCCGCTCCTCGAAGCTCGACATTGCAGCCGTCCCCAAGATCTGGAATAGTATAGCAGGAGGTAGATCCTTCTCCTACCTAGCAGCCCAGATGTGTAACACACTTACCCTCCAGCTCAGGCAGACCACTTCACTAAAGCAGTTCATGAAGGATCCCAAGTCCTTGCTCTTTGACTGAGCAGCACACCTACATTCAGTGATTTGAGACCCTAGGGGTGATTAGCTGCATTTTATAAATCCATGATTGATTGATTGATAGATAGTTTTAGGATATTTTCATATAATTATATATGAGAGCAATAATTGGATGCTGAGATGGAGCTTTGGCCTAAAAGGCAGGATTCATATAAAGTAAATGCCCCCATTTGTGAGGTACATGCAAGTAAGGAAGGCTACTACTGGCAAAGCACAATATTCCTGAAACACCCCAAAAACTACAAGAAATAGACCCTTAATGTCAGCCATAATAGTAATGCATTGTTTAGTGTTGGACTTTTTACTTTATGTAGGGTCATCCCCAATCTTTTTGCCTCCTTCCTCCTGGTTTTTCTGACCTCTCGCTGTTGGCTCTAGGACTCTGAGCACTTTATCACTGCTGACCAGTGCTAAAGTGCAGGTGCTCTCCCCTCTAAAGTTGGTATGATTGGCTTATACCTAATTGGCATATTTAATTTACCTATAAGTCCCTTGAACAGTGGTATCTCTATACCCAAGGCCTGTAAATTAAATACTACTAGTGGGCCTGCAGTGCTGCTTGCGCCACCCACTGAAGTAGACTTTCAAACCTGTCTCAGGCCTGCTAGCGCAGGGTCTGTGTGTGCAGTTTTCTGCCACAGGGACCTGGCATCTAAATTTACTTGCCAGGACCAGAACTCCCCTTTTAATACATGTAAGTCACCCCTAAGGTACGCCGTACCTAGCCCTATGGGCAGGGTGCCATGTATGTAGAAAGGTAGGACATGTGCCATATTGCATGGCCTGTCCTAGTAGTGACAAACAGCCTAACTTGGTGTCTCACTGCTGTGAGTGCTGCCTTCTCATAGGATTGCATTAGAAATGCCCTGCCTTATGTGTAAGGGGTATTGTCTGATTTATGAGGGGTAGCGTAGGCATGTTTGGTATGGTTGTGATGGTGATAACAAATGCTGCTTACTGGTGTGGATGTATTTTTTATTACTATCACAGAAATGCCACTTCTAGAAAGTGCGCATTTATCTGTGCTTATGACTCTGGTGTTTTGCAGCTTGACTCCAATCCACGTCTGGGCAGAGTGACAGTTGGGGCTTTGTGCATACTTTTCAGACAGCCTGTACACAGGGAGGGTGGAGGTGTCACAGAGGTGCATCTGCATACTGAATAGTCTTCCTGGGCTGAGAGAAGGGAGAGGCGGGGCACACCTGCATTTGTAAAGACTGTGCCCTGGCCTCACACAATAGGGTCGTAAACCCCCCACTGATATTTGAAGCCTGTGCTGAAAGGAGAGAGGGGGCACTCCCAGAACCAGTTGTAACTGTCTGGTACCTCCTCTCCCTACCATTGTAAAACACTGTAAGAACTGACTATAAGTACAAGGGAATTGTCCCCACAATTTCAAGACTCTTGGAATCATCTTGGAACTGGACACCAAAGGCTGAAAGGACTCACCAGGAACCGCCATGGACTGCTGCTGCTGTGCTGACCTGTGACCTGCCTGGTCACTGTGAAGGACTTGCCACTTGCTGCCTTTCCCTTGTGCTGGCCTGTAGCTGGGCCCTCCACCTGAGGACCTTGTCTTAAGATTCTGCTCCCCAGGGGCAGGGTGCTGTGGCCCCTTACCCCTGCATCAATTTCTTCACGACGGGTGTTTCTCCGTGGTTGCGGCTGCCATAGCGCTGATTGCAGCGCGCTTATGGAGCCTTGGGAGCTCGTAGGCTCCTTGCTGCATTGTGCCCCTTTAAATAAGATCACTGCAGCAGCCCGGGAAGCTGGAAGAACACTCGCGCACCGCATCGGGTGCAGGCGAGTGTCTGCTTGGGCCCCAGGAGGGGTCTGATCTTCTTGTGGCTTCACGGCAGGACCAGGGGAAGGCGTGGGGAGTGCCCCCTTCCCCCTGGCCTCTGCATTAGGAGCAGGACGCTCCATTTCTGGTGATAGGTAAAACGGGCATTATTGTGGGCCCCCCCCTTGGTGGAAGGGCCAGTGGAGGCCCAGGGGGGCCCCCAGAGTTTGCAGGTCCCGGGAGGGGCCTGTCATTAAACCGGAGGGGGTGCGTGGTGCCCCCCTCCTGCCCTAAGTTGTTTTTGCTGGCTTTGGCCCCCGTCGTGAGGGCCGGTTGGGGCCCTGGGGGGCCCCCACTAATCACGGTCCCCAGAGGGGCCTGTCTATAAAAGAGAGGAGGTGCATGTCGCCCTCCTCTGACCCCAGAGTATACGGGAGGCCCCCGTTTTGCGCATAGGAGAGCCGGGGGTCCCATTGTTCGCCTTCTAGGCACTGGAGGTGCCTTCATCCAACCAGGTACTGTTTAAAGGACCAATATAGTTGCAATCCAAAGTTCTTTCTACAGACTTTTGTTTGATTCATATATTACCTACCTGCGTTTGATGTTTTTACATATGTGTATGCAAATGTTCCTTTTATGGACATGCTTGTTAATTAGTTTTTCTAACTTGCCATATGTTTTCTAATGTTCCTACTATGGGCATTTTATGATATTCTTATGACAAGTGATGTGATGTAATAATGTGTTTTCCTGACTACTGCTTATGTTGCAGAATACTGAGTAACCTGTGTGTTATGTGTGACTACTGCTAGTCTGCAGAGTAACTAATGTGTAACGTTCTGACAACTGCTAAGGTAGCAGGATAGTACTAATATGTGATGTTTGGTCTGATCGTTGCGTTGTGTAAAATACAGTATATTTTCATATAATCTGGTGTTGTGTTTCCTTTGTGGTGGGGATATTGCGTCACATGTGTTGTGTGTGTTGTGCAAACATTTTACACATTGCCTCCGGGTTAAGTCTGACTGCTTTGCCAAGCTACCAAGGGGGTGAGCAGGGGTTATCTTGGACGCGTAACTCCCTTGCCCTGACTAGAGTGGGTAGGTTCTGCCTGGCTGAGGTGCATACCCTAGCCAACCAGAAACCCCATTTCTAACATTGGTTGTCAGCGGTGAGGATAGGACTTGCGCTTGCACAATACCATTGTGACTCCTTATTTCACTACAAGGATTGCGTTTAGACCATCACATGTTTGGCTTCTCTTAACTTTCTCTCTTTGGTCATTTTCCCTGTTTTCAGTTCTCACGCTTGGGTATTGTGGTTGTCACATTTGAGTTATTTGTACCTTTTCAAGATGGGGCTTACCTTTGATTTAGAGGACCTGCCGTTTTACACGCAGGAGGAATTAGAGGGGTTCTGTAGAGAGAGAGGGCTGCCTGTAGAAGGGGACCTCAGGAGATCTCTGAATTTCTTTGAAAGGTTTGTGACATATACTCAGGGAGGGATTGTACTTAGGGGGTACCCAGAGGATCCTGAGTGTAGCGAGGGTTCCCAATGGGAGGGCTCCCAGAACTCATCCCTAGAGAGTGGTAGAGAGACTGATCAGGAGAGTGAGAATGACCGGGTGGGGACGCCAGTTGACAGGGAAGGCTCCAGTGATAGGGAGTACCTTGCTGGGTCCAGTGTAAGAACAGGGCTACCTCTTATTCCTTGACGCCTGATGAGCTAAGAGATAGGCGGGAAGAGAGGGACCTGAAGTTGCAGTTAGCGCGCCTATCTGTTGAGGAGAGGAGGGCTGAGGTAGAGAAGGCCTTAGTACAGGAGAGAATGGCAGAGGCAGAGAGGGCCTTTTCCAGAGAAAGACTCGCTCTAGAGCGCAGTCTGAAGGTTCTGGACTCACCAGCGCCTCAGGTGGAGTCCAGTGGTGGCAGCAATGTACAGTGCTGTAGCAAAGATGTTCCTCACATACCCATAGATCTGGTACCTAGGTTCCAAGAGGGGGGTGACATATGTCAGTGGTTAAAGGAATACGAGAGGGCTCTGGTAGAGCGCAGGATCCCTGAGAAGGACTGGGGAACTGGCCTAGGGAGCTTTATTCCTGAGGAGGGGAGGGGAGGGATGCCCTACTGACTTTAGAAGAGAGTGACAGGGAGGGGTACTCCGCTGTAAAGAATGCACTGATTGTGAAGTATGTTTTTTCCCCTGAGGAATACAGAAAAAGGTTTAGGGGTGGTAAGAAACTGTCCCACCAGTCTTGGGAGGAGTTTGTGGAGGATTGCTGCATTGCACTAGATGGATGAGTGAAGGGTAGCACAATAAACAATTTTGAAGGGCTGTTTAATCTGATTGTCAGAGAGCACCTGCTTCGCTGTTGTTTTTCAGAGTTACGCCAACACTTGTCAGTGTGTGAGCTCTCTGACCCCAGGGAGCTTGCAAAGGAGGCAGACTTCGGTTGCGTACCAGAGGGTCTGGTGTGGCATTAGGGGGTGTTCCTAATGAGAGTGGTATAGGTGTTTCCCAACCAGGTGGGGTGGGAAAGGCTTGTGTCCCAGGTAGGTCCCAGTGTATTGGGGCGGGTAAGGCACCCCATGTCCAGTCTCAGAGAAGTGGGAATGGGGTTGGGCTGAGGCCCAGGGTACCCGAGCTCCAGTCCCAGGTCCTGGAGGGTTCCATGAGTGAACGCCAGGAGGTGAGACTAGCCTGTGCCGTAGGGCCAGCTGTTCAGAAGGATCCCATTTTGTCATTAGGGCTTGGGCGGGTGGCTGGTGATAGCGTCCTGCCGGTCCTGGTGTCTGGTAGTCTTGCTCTACAGCGGAGGAGGCGGAAATCCAGGCATAGGGTTGCGAGGGGGCTGCGGGCCCCAGTGGAGAACCTGGAGGGTCAGGGGTCAGCTCTGAGAGCAGAGCCCCCCAGGAATGACCTTGGTGAGACCATTTCTGGGCTGGGGGGAATCCAGACTCTGTCAGATGGGCAGAGGTCAGGAGACCTGCGCCAGCCAGACTCTTGTGTGGCCCTTGGGGAAGGTGTTTCCCTGGTGGGGGGTAGGTGTGCCCCCCAGGAAGTCCTGGTGCGCCACGCAGTGGTTCAACCGCAGGGTAGTGACTCTGGGTTGGATTGCCAGATTCAGGGGGTAAGCTCTGATCTGGTAGGGGGTAGGTGTGCTCCCAAGGAAGTCCTGGTTCGCTGGGCAATGGTCCAGTCTAAGGGTGTAGTCCCTGGACTAGATAGACATGTTCAGGGGGTAAACTCTGAACTGGTTGGGGGGGCGGATAGTGTGCTCACCTCCCCGTGTGAAACTTCTGGTGGCTTCTCCCGAGGTGGGGAGATGCAGGACTCTGGAAGTGGGGTTCAGGGAGGGGGAAGCCCGGCCCGGACCCCGGTGCAACCCAAGGGTGTCGTCCCTAGGTTGGGTGGTCAGATGCCAGGTAGTGATCCTGGGCTGGCGAGAGAGTTGTGCAGAGCTGCTGTACCCAGCACCCTGGCAAGTGTGGATTCTGGTGATACCCCTCCTAGGAGAGGAGGGCGGGATCCTAGAAGGAGGGGTAGAGGGAGGAGAGCCTTGCCTCTAGCCCCTGTAGAACCTATGGGTGCAGACCCTAGGTTGGTGGATCAGTGGCAGGGTAGAGAGCCTGAACTGATTGGAAATGGAGTGGAGACAGGTTGTTTTGCACCTGGGGCTACCGCCCCCCACTCGTTATGGTTTCAGAGACCAGAGGCTCCTAGATGGCCTGGGGCCTGGTTCTGGCCATTTTCAGCTAGAGAACCCCCGTGAGTTGGTCTAGGCTTCCTGGGAAGCATTGACAGAGAGATCCAAGTGGAGTCAGGAAGGCGTAGAACTGGAACATGCCCCTGCTGTTGTGGGCTTGGGTCCTTGTTCTATCGCCCCAATCAGGGAAGTACATCAAGGTATTGATTGTTCTCCTCTGGCTTTTGGCTGGTAGGGGGTTGTGTTGGACTTTTTGCCTTACGCAGGGTCATCCCCAGTCTTTTTGCCACCTTCCTCCTGGTTTTTCTGACCTCTCGCTGTTGGCTCTAGGACTCTGAGCACTTTATCACTGCTGACCAGTGCTAAAGTGCAGGTGCTCTCCACTCTAAAGTTGGTATGATTGGCTTATACCTAATTGGCATATTTAATTTACCTATAAGTCCCTTGTACAGTGGTATCTCTATACCCAGGGCCTGTAAATTAAATACTACTAGTGGGCCTGCAGCGCTGCTTGCGCCACCCACTGAAGTAGACTTTCAAACCTGTCTCAGGCCTGCTAGCGCAGGGCCTGTGTGCGCAGTTTTCTGCCACAGGAACCTGGCATCTAAATTTACTTGCCAGGCCCAGAACTCCCCTTTTAATACATGTAAGTCACCCCTAAGGTACGCCGTAGCTAGCCCTATGGGCAGGGTGCCATGTATGTAGAAAGGCAGGACATGTGCCTTATTGCATTGCCTGTCCTAGTAGTGACAAACAGCCTAACTTGGTGTCTCACTGCTGTGAGTGCTGCCTTCTCATAGGATTGCATTAGAAATGCCCTGCCTTATGTGTAAGGGGTATTGTCTGATTTATGAGGGGTAGCGTAGGCATGTTTGGTATGGTTGTGATGGTGATAATAAATGCTGCTTACTGGTGTGGGTGTATTTTTTATTACTATCACAGAAATGCCACTTCTAGAAAGTGCACATTTATCTGTGCTTATGACTCTGGTGTTTTGCAGCTTGACTCCAATCCATGTCTGGGCAGAGTGACAGTTGGGGCTTTGTGCATACTTTTCAGACAGCCTGTACACAGGGAGGGTGGAGGTGTCACAGAGGTGCATCTGCATACTGAATAGTCTTCCTGGGCTGAGAGAAGGGAGAGGCGGGGCACACCTGCATTTGTAAAGACTGTGCCCTGGCCTCACACAATAGGGTCGTTAACGCCCCACTGATATTTGGAGCCTGTGCTGAAAGGAGAGAGGGGGCACTCCCAGAACCAGTTGTAACTGGCTGGAACCTCCTCTCCCTACCATTGTAGAACACTGTAAGAACTGACTAGAAGTACAAGGAAATTGTCCCCACAATTTCGAGACTCTTGGAATCATCTTGGAACTGGACACCAAAGGCTGAAAGGACTCACCAGGAACCACCATGGACTGCTGCTGCTGTGCTGACCTGTGACCTGCCTGGTCACTGTGAAGGACTTGCCACTTGCTGCCTTTCCCTTGTGCTGGCCTGTAGCTGGGCCCTCCACCTGAGGACCTTGTCTTTAGATTCTGCTCCCCAGGGGCAGGGTGCTGAGGCCCCTGACCCCTGCATCCATTTCTTCATGAGAGGTGCTTCTCCGTGGTTGCGGCTGCCATAGCGCTGATTGCAGCACGCTTATGGAGCGTTGGGAGCTCGTAAGCTCCTTGCTGCATTGTGCCCCTTTAAATAAGATCACCGCAGTGGCCCGGGAAGCTGGAAGAACACTCGTGCACCGCATCGGGTGCAGGCGAGTGTCTGCTCGGGCCCCAGGAGGGGTCTCATCTTCTTGTGGCTTCACAGCAGGACCAGGGGAAGGCGCAGGGAGTGCCCCCTTCCCCTTGGCCTCTGCATTAGGAGCAGGACGCTCCTTTTCCGCTGTTAGGTAAAACGGGTATTATTGTGGGCCCCCCCCCTTGGTGGAAGGGCCAGTGGAGGCCCAGGGGGGCCCCCAGAGATCGTGGGTCCTGGGAGGGGCCTGTCATTAAACCGGAGGGAGTGCATGGTGCCCCCCTCCTGCCCTAAGTTGTTTTTGCTGGCTTTGGCCCCCGTCGTGAGGGCCGGTTGGGGCCCTGGGGGGCTCCCAGTAATCACGGTCCCCGGAGGGGCCTGTCTATAAAAGAGAGGAGGTGCATGTCGCCCTCCTCTGACCCCAGAGTATAAGGGAGGCCCCCGTTTTGCGCATAGGAGCGCCGGGGGCCCCATTGTTCGCCTTCTAGGCACTGGAGGTGCCTTCATCCAACCAGGTACTGTTTAAAGGACCAATATAGTTGCAATCCAAAGTACTTTATACAGACTTTTGTTTGATTCATACATTACCCACCTGCGTTTGATGTTTTTACATATGTGTATGCAAATGTTCCTTTTATGGACATGCTTGCTAATATGTTTTTCGAACTTGCCATATGTTTTCTAATGTTCCTACTATGGGCATTTTATTATATTCTTATGACAAGTGCTGTGATGTAATAATGTGTTTTCCTGACTACTGCTTATGTTGCAGAATACTGAGTAACCTGTGTGTTATGTGTGACTACTGCTAGTCTGCAGAGTAACTAATGTGTAACGTTCTGACAACTGCTAAGGTAGCAGGATAGTACTAAAATGTGATGTTTGGTCTGATAATTGCGTTGTGTACAATACAGTATATTTTCATATAATCTGGTGTTGTGTTTCCTTTGTGGTGGGGATATTGCGTCACATGTGTTGTGTGTGTTGTGCAAACGCTTTACACATTGCCTCCGGGTTAAGTCTGACTGCTCGTGCCAAGCTACCAAGGGGGTGAGCAGGGGTTATCTTGGACGTGTAACTCCCTTGCCCTGACTAGAGTGGGTAGGTTCTGCCTGGCTGAGGTGCATACCCTAGCCAACCAGAAACCCCATTTCTAACATTTAGGATAATCAATGTTAGTGGAACCAGAGGGTGTCAAACTAGCACTTTTCTGTGTGCTGTCATGTGTCCATTAGGTGGTATAGGTAGTTGCACAAGGCTTAAAGGGCAAAATAAGCGAAATGGACACAGACCCAGCCAACAGGCATTGAGGGGCTTATTTACAAGCCCATGTGCGCCGCCGGAATGTAACTTTTAGTGATGGTCCGGCGGTTCATCTACAAAGCCACATAAAGCGTTTACATGTCCTTGTAGCTATGGACTGAGGCAACGCAGTGCAAGTCACTGCTTTTGCTCACCCTCCGACAGAGAGGCATGCTATGTGCATTATGGTGGGTTTTCCCACGTAACACCCATGGAATCTGACAATTGCCGAAATTTATGAGATTTTATAAACCTGTGAATGTGTCAAAATCCTATAACTTTATTTCTTCTCGTTTTCCCTCTTTCTATGTGTGCTGCATTCTGCAACACACATAGGAGAAAAAAACCTCCAGAGATTGCTTTTGTGCAGGAAGCTTCCCCTTCCTGCACAAAACGTTGCCCCATGGTGCAAGGGTGGCTGCGTTGGCAGCCCATTGTGCACCAATACAGGGGAAAGGACATGAATGTACCGTATGTCATACACGGTGCATTTCTGCCCTTTCCTTTTGAAGCAGGGAAGGGGGGCAAGATTTTTTGCAGCACCTCCCTGAGCCAAAACCTCCTAGATGAGGCCCTGAGTCTATTACATGAATGATTAAGTTGTTTGGTTGTCACTATTTGTAGACTGCTTCACTCTAAAACAGTGGAAAGCAGAACGATGGACTTACTATACAGAGAAATGTTGATGTTTTCTTGTGCTATATGTATTCTTCAACAGGAATCTCCCGAAATTCACGTGCCGTTTGATGCTTAGACTCTGTTGCGAATAACTTCGTGAATGCCAATAACAATGTGAATAATAATAATAGCAAATACCTAGCACATGCCTTTCTCCAAAAGAATTCAGTCACACCGCTGCAAAACTATGTACATTTATAAAGAGTTAAGGAATTGGATGATCAGTGATCGATCAATATCCAAAAACCGACAGCTACATATTCAGCTATCTACTATTCAGTATACGACGGTCACAATTAAGAGGATATGACTGAGACACTGTTTCACAAGAACTCATAGGTACGTCGCTATGTCTTCGTTACCTAGAGTTGGCATAACATAGTGACACCCACTGTGATAATTCAAACGAGTACATAATTCAAACGAATAAAACAATTTAAAAAAAGTAATTGATAGAAAAAGTCGAGAATGTGCGTACGATATTTCCCTTTCTGTAACTTCCCGCCACGGCTGAGTTGCAGGAAACTTAACATTTTGCCAGATGCACCGAGCGAGAATACATTTTGATGAAGACTCAACAAATGGTACCAAAGAGATAGACAAGCCAAAAATGCCTTTTCATTGAAAACTGAGACTTGCCCATAACATAAGAACAGTATTGTATCTGTACAAAATATTTTAAATAGCTTGTCAATGTGGACAAGCTTGCTTTCCTACTACTTACACTGTACCTGTTTGCACTAGTGGTGCACTTCTACAAACTAAGGGGGTGCAGGCAACGCAAAATTTGTAATGAGATTTGACAAACCACACAAGGCCTTGCTTCGCTTGGAAAATCTGGAGTGATGCAAGGCAGCACAAGTCTCTGCCTTGCCTTACTCATCCCTAGGGAGGTGTTCGATGGGAACAGCGTGGGTATTCCCATGCATCAGACCATGGATTCTGAAGCATTCCCAGATGTATCAATACTGCTGGACTTGGGAATGCGTCAGAATGCTTGGAATTCCAAGAGGGTGTGTAATGAGGAGAAATATCGTTATTTCTCTTCTTCTTTTCCTTTTTCTATGTGTGCTGCAATTTGCAGCACTGGTACAAATAGGAAAAAGCCTCAGATGATTCTTTTTGTTCAGGTAGGTATCCCTACCTACAGAAAACAAATCCCGCTTGTAACGTAGGCACCCTTGCACCATGGAGCAACAGTGCCTACGTCGGTGCTAGGCAGCAGTTTGTGCACTTGTGCAGGCGGAGATCAGGAATTGCCCACATCTTGAAAGATATGGCACATTCCTGCCCACTCCCTTTTATGCATTGCAGAAAGGTGTCTTGCTGCGTTTAATAAAATAATAATTATCATGGCCCTAAGTGTGCATGCAGCTCAGACTTTTGCTGCCTTTGCACTATTGTCTTATACCGAAAGGAAACACCATAAAAGCCTGTCGAGTACCTGATTAGTACCATTTCATTTATTAGAGTGCAGGTGACCTCCCGGTGCCATCTCCTCCTCTTTCAAGCGCGCCAAAAAAACTATCCTTGGGCATTTACCTCTCATGCCCAAGCTTTATAACACTGCATGTCACTTAGCCAGTGTTGTAACACAACATGATGGGACCCCTCTACAGAATACGTTGGGAGGTCCCTGAGCCTCCTATATGTCATAGATATTTATAGTTCTAGGGCTGAATGGGGCCGTAAATGATTGAGTGGCCCATGCACCACATAGATTACAGGAACTAGTATTATGGCCCTGTAATTAGCTGTAGCTACCCCACCCTGACCCATCTTGACATAGTTTGTTGTGTGTTCATTCACTGATTCATCTCCACCCTGTGATTACATGGGAAGGACTGAGTTAAGGAGCTTGCAAACTGACGTCACAGATCCTGAGAACTCCTCATTCTGTGATGTCAGGTTACATCCGAATTTGCACATGAAATTATGTTTCTCCTTATTCCCTGTCCAACAAAAGGAGTTTATTCAAGGATTCAACCTATAAACAAAGATTGGAGTATTAATAAAAGTGTGCCCGGACATGACATTAAACCAGCCAGACGCCCAGACTAGCGCATTGCCTGAAAAACAAATACAAGTAAATTCGAACTTCATAGAATCTATCTATAGAAAAAAAAAAAAAATCTATTTGTATCTAATTTACTCTCTACTTTCCCTTCCTTAGTCTCTCTCCTGTCCAGCAGCATTGCTAACACAGGTGTTTTAATAAGAGTTATTGAGTGTTTATGAATTTAGAATAATGAGTTTATGTAGAAAATGAAATAATGTAGAAAAATAATGCACACATTTGAAAATGTGACCTCGAAGAATGGCCACCAATGCTCACAAAATGTACTAATTGATGATAAATACATATGAAATGTTGAAAAGATATTAGATTAATGCAGTAATATGTCATATTAAGGGTTATGAAGTATGCTTTAGCTTATTAATTGTAGGCCTCATGATAGTGAGTGTCTTGGCCTATTTTGATCGGCCTCATGTAAAACCTGTATTTCTTAGCGTTTAATAAAAATGCTGACCAAGTGAATTAAATTGTGAAATGTCCATTGTCTTGTTAAATGTGCTTAATAGAAGCTTTTCATGAGAACCGACTGCTAGGAGATGGTGTTCCTGCTAGTGTAACATTTTATGTGTATTGTGTGTAAGACTGACTTTCCCAGGGCAAGACAAATGAAGATACTGACTGTAGTGGAAGCTGCAACAATATTGTTACCCGACAAGCTGGATGATGAGAACATTGTAAAGTGGACCAATCAACTGTATGCGAATGGCGAAATATTCGAATTTATAGATTTGGCATAGAAATATTATTGGACAAAGTATGAACATACGATTAACTGACCAATAGGGAATTAGGGGATAGTTTAGGTGACTTTAATATAACAACGCTCATTCTGAGAGGAGAGCAGTCTTTTGCCCCTACTCTTTCGGACAGAAAGGTTGCTATCTTCCTATGCATCTTTACTAGAGACGTGCTTATCCTTAATGCTAAATGACTTTGCCCATACTTTCCTGACTGAAAACTGATGCCTTGCTGATCGACTGATGTCCTGAGGACGAAGACTGATTCTGCTTTGCTGACCCATACCGAGGATAGGTATGCATTGAAATGTGACTGTTATGCATTTTTTTGCTTTTATTTCTAAGCACCAACTGTGTTGTTTTGATAGAGCCATAGTTGAATGTTTACCAAATTTGTGTCACTAAATTGTTTTGCATGAAGCCCAACATGCTGATGCTAATCTGGTGTTCGTTGAGGATTCTGACTTACGAAGAAAGAGACTAAGGCTTGATGGAATTCTCTGCTTAACTACATGTATATAATTTCATTAACACAGCTGACTCTGGCATTGATTGGCACTGTAACTTTAGAATGTGTTGTGGTTCAAGCTCTGACTAGATTGCATTTTTTCCGCCGCTTTGGACAGCCAGTGTTGTTTTTGTATGTGTTTCATTCGATTTTGAGGTGAATCTACCTCATCTGTATGGATCTGGATGACCAACCTGGCTCATCAGGGACCACTGGACAGTCGGATACCCAGCCAAAGTCACACACCACCACAGAGCCTCCCCCCTCAGGAAACACCACTACAGCACCCAGTACTACAGGGACCACAGGAGAGAGTCGGTGGCAGTGGGCACACCATTTAGGGGACAGAGGCACAGGACAACAGGGAAACTGGGAGGAGTGCTGTGCGCCAGGGAGAGGACAGGCCCAGGGAACCGACTCTCCAGGAGGCACTCACCAAGATTCTGGGAGCATACCAACATTCCCAGGATACGCTGGCCAGATCGTGGCCAATGTGCAGGAGAGCAGGTGGCTGCAGGAGGGACAGTACCAGGGGATCAGAGAGGACTTGCAGGCCCTTAAAACCAGCCTGGTCTCCATTGCAGGGGTGCTGGCAGACATGGGCAACATTATAAGGCAGCTTCACTACAGCGGGCCTCTGCCAGACATCTGAACTGCCTTCCACCTCCACTGCTGCTAGTGGACAGGAGGCCCCACCACAGGACCAACAGGCCACCACTATCCCTCCCCCTGCAGAAGGTGAACCACCCCACAAACGTGTCCTGCAATCCAGGCAAAAGCCAGAGACTATTGCCACGACCCCCTCAAGGAAATTAGACTCTCTTGATTGTCACCCTTACGTTCCACTCTGTCACCCTATCCACCTTGAGCTGTCATTGCTCCCCTTCCTATGTCCCCTAGGACAATGCACCTGTGCTACCAATAGACTGGAACTATACCCTGGACTTGCCTCCATCATCACCCCATCCCAATGCACTTGCCCCTCTACTTCTTAGCACTTCAATAAACACCCTTGGAGAAAATACAAGTATGGAGTATGTCAAATGATTTAAGTATGTATTCATTTAAACAGGTTCAAACATTGCAATTCAACTGAACAGTAATATTCACATTGGAAAGGCCTGTATTTTGCCGCAGTGATCACACCGGGAGCAATAGAGGGGCAACAACATCTGCAAAATGAGTTACCAAAGGGTACAGTGAGTGGGCATAGAAGTGGGAAATAATAACATGCCAGTGACAAAGAAAATGTCAATGAAAGATGAAGTAACACTGTCCTACCTGTGTGTCATTGGAAGTATTGTCTGATCACTGCAGTTCTGTTGCCCTCATCCTCTGCCTCCTCATCCTCCACTGCTGCCACACGGTCATCTCCAGCCTCCTCCTCCTGCAGAAAAGGCACATGCCGTCTCAAGGCAAGGTTATGCAACATACAGCATGCCACGATTATCTGGCAGACCTTTTTGGGTGAGTAGCACAGAGATCTACCTATTAGATGGAGGCACCGAAACCTGGCCTTCAGGAGGTCAAAGGTACGTTCTATTATCCTTCTTGTATGACCATGTGCTTCATTGTAACATTTTTCTGCCCTTGTCTTGGCATTCCTCACAGGGGTCAGTAGCCATGATAGGGTGGGGTAACCTGAGTTACCTGCAAATGTGGAGGGACCACATTTAGCCACACACTATCCCATATAGCCCACACCATACCCATACACCAACATCCACTGCGTGGGAACCAGGGCTCACCTATTAGCCACACCCTGTGCCTCTGTAGTTGGGCCATCACATTTGGGATGGTATAATTCCTCAGGATAAAGGCATCATGCACCAACCCAGGACACTTAGCATTGACATGGGACATGTACTGGTCCGCCAGGCACACCATCTGGACATTCATTGAATAAAAACTCTTTCAATTTCTGAACACCTGTTCATTTTGGCAGGGGGGGACAAATGCAATATGTGTTCCATCAATCGCCCCAATTATGTTGGGGATATGTCCCATTGCATTGAAGTCAGCCTTCACTGTGGCCAAATCCTCCACCTGGGTTAAAACAATGTAGCTGCACATGTGTTTAGTCAGGACAGACAACATTCTGGTCATCACTATTGAGAACATTGGCTGTGACATTCCTGCTGCCAAGCCCACTGCCACTTGGAAAGAACCCGTTGCCAAGAAATGGAGCACAGATAGAACTTGCACAAGAGGGGGGATCCCAGTGGGATGACGGTTACCAGAGATCAGGTCAGGCTCCAGTTGGGCACACAGCTCCATGATTGTGGTCCTGTCAAGTCTATAGGTGAGGATTATGTGCCTGTCCTTTATTGTTACCAAATCCACCAGGGGTCTGACCCCCCTGAAATGGAGTGCACCTGTCCCGTGTGGAGGGACAGGTGGAAGTGAGGTAATTCCACTGACTTTGTGCGCTGTTGTGGGAGGCGGTTGGGAACCGCCGTGCAACACCTCACTCATTGGATAATATTGGCCCCTATTGGGCTCTGTGGCCAATAGTGAGGTACACCGGCAGTGACGGTATGCACCGCCACGGACGTCACGGACATTTTCTGTTTGTTCACTCACTTGCTGCCTGACCTTCAACAGGCAAGGACCAACACTGAATGTGCAGCTGTGACCTGTGTCTGGAACCTATCAGGGCCTGTGTGATTGGGGAAAGGGCCCTGCCTTCACCTCGGCGGAGTTGGAGAGACTGGTGGATAGGGTCCTACCCAAGTACGGACTGCTGTATGGGCCTCCAAACCAACTGGTGAGTACACTGGGAGCACAATGCATGGGGCATGAATGCATGGAGTGGTATGTGTGAAAGCTTCATGTAGGGGGGGTTGGTGGATGTCCCCTGGGCGGAGTGCAGCTTATGTGCTGGGCTCTGTGTGTGCAAATGGCGATGTGAAGGTGTATGGTGGGCCATAAGTGTAACAGTCAGGACGGTCTGACTAATTCTTTTCCCTCTAAGTATTCCTCTGCCGGTCAGTACCCATCAAAAGAAGGGTATATGGCATGCCATCGCCAAGGACGTGCGAACTCTTGGGGTCTATGGAAGGAGCAGCACCCACTGTCGGAAATGGTGGGAGGACCTGAGATGCTGGGCACAAAAGATCGCGGAGGCCCAGCTGGGGATGGCCTCCCAATGAGGAAGGGGTGCCCTTGGAAACCTGACCCCCCTCATGGCCCGCATACTGGCGGTGGCCTACCCGGAGCTGGATGGGTGCTTGAGGGCATCACAGCAGCCACAAGGGGGTGAGTACTGTGCCCATCATTTCAACTTATGCATGGTAAGGGGGTACCCAGGTGGGGGATGTGTGACAGTGGGTGCCCCTAGACCAGGCCTGACATTGCAGAGTAGGTCCCATGTTGGGCAGGGTTCAGATGTGATATTCCTCTTACCTAGCTTGTAGGCATCCACTACTGGGCAGGGCTGTGTGGGTCCCAGGTATGCTGCAGTTGGTGGTATGTGTCCCTCCCCATGCCCTGGTGGCTCGCATTGTCACTGGTAGTGCATTGCATAGTGGGTAGGACTGTTCCCTGTGTGTGAGGGTGGTACGTATGTCAACAGTGGTGTTGGTGCAGCCATTGACCCAGTGTATCATTTGTCTCTCCCACCTCTTTTTGTTTTTTCATCCTGTCCTTATGTGCATTAGCGTCATCTGGTGGAGGAGCAGAGGCACCAGCGATGGAGGGAGCTTCATCCCACAGGAGGCAGAGTCCACCGATGCTGAGGGTACCAGTGGGACGGAAAGTTCTCTGGTGGTGGCAGACATTTCTGTGACCACCCCAGCTACAGGTACATCCGCCACCCCCCCATACCAGCACCGCCCTCCTATCAGCCCCTCATCGTGTTTCCTGTGCCCGATCACCCAGGAGGGTGGGCATCTCTTTCGCCCCAGGCACCTCAGGCCCTGCCGCTGTGAGCCCTGCTGCCCTGAGTGAGGAGGCTATTGACCTCCTGCGATCCATCTCTTTTGGGCAGTCATCCATTGTGAATGCCATCCAGGGGCTGGCAGCCCAAATTCAACAGACAAATGCATTTCTGGAGGGCATTCACACTGGCTTGGTGGCCCAACAGAGGTTCACCCAGGCTCTTGCCTCCTCTCTGATGGCAGCCATTGTCCCTGTTTCCACCCCCCCTCCAACTTCCTCTTTCCAATTCCATTCCCCTCAACCCCAACCTATCCCAAGCACACAGGCAGACAACCATGCACACAGGACAACACACAAGAGTGGCACAGGCAAACACAAGCACCACACATCATCCCACAGGCACTCACACAAACAGCATCCAGATGCAGACATACCAACATCCACTGCCTCCACTGCAGCCCCCTCCTCCTTATCCTCCACCTCCCTCCCAGTTGCGTCTACACTCACACCTGCATGCACTACATCCCCATCCACTACCACCAACATCAGCACACCTATCAAAACACACACCTCACTGGCAGACACCACCACAACAACCATGCACACATCCTCTGTGTCCTCTCCCACTGTGTCTGTCCCCTCCTCCCAAGGTACACAAACGCAAGCACTCAGACACCCAACAACCATCCACCTCACAACAGCATCCAGCCAATGCACCTGCACCCAAACACAGCAGACAGACACCTCCTACAATGACTGCCTCTTACTCCACTCCCAAACCTTCTCCCTCTTCCTGCCCCAATGTCCCTAAGCAGCTTTTCCTCTCCACCACTGACCTCTTCCTACCCCTCCCCCCGGCCTTCACGTCTGGCCAGGGTAGCTAAAACCCATGTAAGCACCTCAGCGGCCCAGTGGTGTCCACACCCACTCATGGTGGTAAAGGATCCAGAGCACCAGGCAGCCTCAATGAAAGGGTGCCTGCCCCAAGTGCTGCCTGGAAGGGCAAGGAGCTCTTCCCAGCTGCTGCCCTGAAGGGAAAGGTACCACCCCCAGCTGCTGCTTGGAAGGGCAAGCAGCCCTCCCCAGGTGCAGCCCTGAAGGGCAAGGTGCCATCCCCAGCTGCTGCCAGGGAGGGCAAGGAGCCTGCCCCAGGTGCTGCCCTAAAGGGCAAGGAGCCATCCCCAGATGCTGCCCAGAAGAGCAAGGAGCCATCCCCAGCTGCTGCCAGGAAGGGTAAGGGGCCTACACCATCAGACAGGAAGAACAAGGGGCCTGGTGCAGGGACTCAGTCAGAGCCCCCAACAACAACCATGGTTGTGCAGCCATCCGAGGCTGCAGGGGATGAGCAGGAGCTTCCCCCCACAACCACCACTACCAGCAGCATCAGCACCACCACCACCAGCAGTGGGCAGCCATCCAAGGCTGCAGGGGATGGGTAGGAGCTTCCACTACAACAACCACCACCAGCAGCAGCACTACCACCACCACCACCAGAGGTGGGCTGCCATCCAAGGCTGCAGGAGATTGGCAGGAGCTCCCCCCCACAACCACCACCAGCAGCAGCACCACCAGCAGTGGGCAGCCATCCGAGGCTGCAGGGGATGGGCTGGAGCTTCCCCCCACCACCTGCAGCAGCAGCACCACTGCCACCACTCAGCAGCCATCACCGCTGGCGGACATTCTGTAGACCTACCTCCATGGGCTGTTGTGCGGCCTGACCCCTGCAATCCTGTGGGTTCGACACCCAGCTGAGAGACTGTGACCATGCAGTCCCCAGGATCTGAAGCACAGGGCACGATGCCCCCTCCAGAACCAGTGGGTATGACACCCACTCACCCCATCCTCCCCAGGATCTGAAGCAGAGGGCCCAATGCCCCCTCCAGAACCAGTGGCATGACACACACTTACCCCATCCTTCCTGGGATCTGAAGCACAGGGCATGTTCCCCCCTCCAGAGCATGTGGGCAAGTCACCCACTTGGGAGACTGTGGCCTTGTACTCCCCAGGACCAAGCACAGGGCATGTTGCCCCCTCCAGAGCATGTGGGCAAGTCACCCACTTGAGAGACTTTGGTCTTGTACTCCCCAGGACCAAGCACAGGGGATGTTGCCCCTTCCAGAGCATGTGGGCAAGTCACCCACTTGAGAGACTGTGGCCTTGTACTCCCCAAGACCGAGCAATGGACATGTTGCCCACTCCAGAGCATGTGGGCAAGTCACCCACTTAAGAGACTGTGGCCTTGTACTCCCCAGGACCAAGCAATGGGCATTTTGCCCCCTCCAGAACCAGTGATCTTTTATCCTCTGCCGGCTAAGGTGCCCTCGTTCCCTGTCCCCCTGTGGTGCCTGCCGTGTTGGTGCAGGAGACAAGTGGGGCCTTGGACTTTCTCATGTGGCCCACTCACATTGAGGACTGGGCAGTGTCCCTTGGACTGTAGCTGTGTATATACTTTTAGATTGAATGTTTGAATTTTTTATGTATTTATATTATTACACTAACTATTTGTGATGTCCTTGCATTATTCCTGAGGGGTATGGGGTCAATATGTTTTATTACTTCATCTGATTGTGTGTATGGTGTTGGGGGTGGGGGTGTGTGTTGTGCTTGTGTGTGTCACTCTCTTTTTCCTCTCACTGTGTGCTAGGTGGCTGTACTCACTGTGGTCATCTTCGCTGTCGTTGGTGTTCGTGGTGGAGCAGGACGTAAAATATCACTGGAAAGATTTGCAGCTCGGGCTCCATGGCGTTGTGGTTGTTCCCTGTGTCTCAAATGGTGAGTCTTTTCCCTTCTGAGGTCTGTTTCCACCAGGCTTTTGCTGTTGTTGGTACCGCCCCGGAAAAGGTGTCGAATTGCAGGGTCCTAATACGGTGGGCGGAACATTGACTTCTGCCTAGCTGTAGGTGTCTACCACCGCGGTGCATGTTGTTTCCGCCCTGGCGGTCGGTGTGGTAAAGTGGCTGTCTATCTGAGTTGTCACCGCCATGGTCATAATTTTCATAATTTGGTGGTAGTTACTGCCAGCTTGTTAACGGAATTACTGCCACTTTGTCACTGACTGCCAGGGTTGTAATGAGGCCCTAAATGTGCATTTTAAATGAATGGTTATACATGCATGCATTTAGGGCCTCATTCACAATCTTTTGGTGCAGAGCAGCACCTCAAGCCTTCTTGCTTTGCTGCCTTGTGTCCTTTTCCCCTGCGCTGGCACACTATGGGCTGCCATGTGCCAATGCAGGCACCCCTGCACCATGGTGTAACAGTGTTAGTGTTGCAAGGATGATTGTTTTTGTGCAGGAAGGAGCACCTTCCTACACAAAAACAATCTATGGGGGCTTTTTCCTTTGGAGAGGCGTAAGCTTTTGATGCAGTCCCAGCTTTACAAAATCTCATTAATCTGGGAATGTGTCAAATGACATGGGCGCTATGTGGGAACACACACCCAAACACCCATGGCGTGCCTCCTTGCTGTAGGGTGAGAAAACACAGTAACGTGCGCGGTGTTGTCTCAGTCCACATTTACAAGGCTATGAAAAGCCACGCAGGATGACTTTACGTGGCCTTGTAAATTTGGCCCTGAAGCATGCGTCACAGGACCATCGCTAAAAGTGATGTTCTGGCAACACAGAGGGGCTTGTAAATAAGCCTAACTTTTCAGGACAAATGCAGAATATGAAGAAGAGGAATACATGTTACTTTATCAAATGCAACTTAAGTATAAAAATAAATGTAAAAAATTAATACATGTAAGGAATTAAAATGAACATGAGTATGAAAAATTATAAAACTTGTTTTCAGGGATTAAATTACATTATCATGTTTTAACATCCATATATGTTAGTAATCCTACGGCACACAGTAAATAAATGTCAAATCTTAATACGTAATTTGCTCAATGATGACATGCAAAGGATGGAGTTTAAAGTGTGCTACTCCATGGATGAGTGAATTGCGAGTGGATCAGAACACAATGGAGTAACTGAAAAGCAATGTGCAGCCATCAATAGAGCCCTAGCAAACAAAAATACAAAAGTGGGTGGGTGAATGTGAGTTGAGTGAAAACGTGGGTAAATGAGAGTGTTTGGGTAGTTGCTAGTAAGTGGGTAGGTCGAATGCTGTTAAAATGGTTCAGAAAACTGGTCAATCACAGCCTCTTGTGCTCTATGCTGTGACTCCAGGCTCTGTTGGCCAATGTACCCAATGAGCCTTTTAACTCAGTTAATAACCTGTATGTGACCCCCATGATCACAGGATTGAATTGCAGCAGGTCCAATTACCTTTTTATACTTTAGAGGTTGATAAAATAGGAACTTTTGCATGTGTAAAAATGAACATGTGTTATTCAGGTCCAAGATAACCTCGGGTGAATGTGTTCTCTGGAAAACATATGTTGTGTTGAAACTCCCCCTAAAAATTATACACTGGCTTTCTTTGACTCTGAGGCATAATAATAATCATTCCTTCTCTCAGAAGCCTTTGTCATGTTTGCAGCTACTTGTAAAGAATAGAGGTTCTTGTCCTTAAATTTAGATTTTACATTTAGAATTTATACAATATAACAAGATCAGCCGTCACACAGCTATCCCAAAAAGACCCAACCCTCTGTGACTAAGGGCCAGATGTAGGTAGGGAAAGATTTGCGAGTCGGAAATTGCGAGTCGGTGCGTTTTGCAATTTCTGACTCGCTAAATGGAATGCAAGAAGAAAACACGACTTCAATTTGGGACTCGCAAATGAAGTCGCACCGCAGATAGCGAGTCCGCTGTTTGCGAGGTCGCTTTTTGTGACCGCGCTAAAAACGGACACGCAATTTGCGAGTGGGTGTCGCAAATTGCGATTGTGACGCAAATTGAATGCAGGTGCTGCAGAACACTCTGGAAAACACTTCCTTGCACATGATGATGACATCACAGCCAGGAAGTTTACTAATACACCTGGGAGGAGGGAGGACCACACCCATTTCAACAGCAGAACTGCAAACAGAAAGAACAGCAGCTACCATGGCAGAGACACCAAGGAAGCGAAAACTTAAATTTGCAGAGAAAGAGCTGGAGGTGCTGACAGAGGAGTGCTGTCAGCACCATGACCAACTGTTTGGAAGGGCAGCCCTCACAGTGCCAGAGGTGGAGAAAAGAAGACTATGGATGGACATCCAAGAGAAATTTAACTCCCTGGGTGTCAGCCACCGGAGCATAGAAGAGCTAAAAAAAAGGTGATATGACCTGCGCTCCCGGACCAAGGAGAGGGTGGCAGAGCGGCTCCGGGAGATGAGGGGCACAGGAGGGGAACCGTCAACATTACCACCACCCACACCCCTGGAGGAAAGGGTAGAGGATACCCTTGAGCCTGAGGCAGTATGCGGGATGGGAGAGCTGGACACATCTGAGCCAGGACCATCAACCGTTGAGTACCATGAGACATGCATGTACCCTCATTAATGCCATACCCCACCCACCTTTTACACAGGAGCATGCACAACCAAATTAGCTCCATTTCAGAGTAACAATCACCAGAATGGTGCATTATGGGCAATGTAGTCAAGTAGGCAGTTTATAGGCAACAGTTTATTAGGAAGTTGATAACAGATAGTAGATACTGACAGTGTGTTCCCTATGTCCCACAGGTCTCCCACAAGACACCCCCACCAGCCAAAGCAGCCAGGGGCCACTGATCAGCCAGCAGCCAACAGAGGGGTCAGGACCAGCCACCACTGAGACCTGCACCACCAACACCCTGTCCCCTCATGAGACACCAGTTGGCATACTGTTGTGTGATCCTGCACCAGGTCCCAGCCACAGTGCCACGGTAGACGTAACGGAGCCTCCACTGCGTCGCAGGCGACGTGGAAAGTTATCATCACAGCGGCAGGCAGAGTCAGGGGATGCCTCCATGTCACGTGCTGAGGCCGCACTCCTACGGGGTCAGCGCCTGCAAACACAAGAGATTAGGAGGATTACAGGGGCATTGCAGCGCATTGAGCGCAATCAAGGCAGTAGCATGCAGCTTGTGCATACAGAGGTGCAACAAATCAATACACATATGGGCGAACTTGCACTCTCCATGCGACAACTTTTGGCTGGACTCCTAACACAGACAGAGGGTGCACAGCATCAGGACAGGCAGCTACTGAACCGGCTGGACCGAATGTCAGCATCCATAGTAAGGCTGGCCGTGAACACTACTGGTCTATCTAGGCGCACGGTCAGCCTCCAAGTGGACATGGGCCACTTTGCCAGTGACGTGGCACGTGGACTGGGCCGTCTCAGCCATGCTGTTCATATAATGGAGGCACGGCAGGTGGCCAGGGGCGCGGGCGACACACCGCAAGATAACGAGGAGGGCTCCACTGTCAGCAGTGTCTCTACCAGTGACACCAGGGTGTTGTACAGTGGAAGCGCAAGGCAGGGCACTGCTGACACCCCAGGTACCAGCCATGCTGGCCGAGGCCGGCGTAGGGTTTGAGCTCCACACTGTCCTGGGATTGGGGCACATGAAGTCAATGTGTCCCATGCCAGGTGGACTTTAACAGCCCCTGAACAGTTGACAATGTATATTGTTTGTTATGGTTGCACTAATTAAATCACTTGTTCTTTCCACTTAACACCTGGGCTCTTTGTGTGTGACATTAGTGAGTGTGGTGACAGTTAGCACGTACCTTCCAAAGTATTGGTTTGCAATGTGTTCCCGTCTCAGTCTGCCTTGATTTGCGATGCTTCTATCCCCATGATGGCGATGTGGTAGCTCTTGCTCTTCATCCTCAGAATCAGGGTCTTCAGGGGTGAGAGGTAGCCCACGTCTGGTGGCAATGTTGTGCAGTATAGCGCATGCGACAACAATTTTAAAAGCTGTTATTGGGGTATACTGGAGGGCACCTCCACTTCTGTGGAGACATCTGAATCTTGCTTTCAGCAGTCCAAAGGTCCATTCAATGATATTCCTGGTCCTCTTATGTGCACTGTTGTATCGCCTCTCTGTCTCATTGGTGGGTGTTAAGTACGGGGTGAGTATCCATGGTCGTAGTGCATATGCACTGTCACCTGTGTGGCAAAAAATGCACAATGTTAGCTGGGCATGGATGGTTTCCACATTGACCTGTGTGTATGTCTGCAAGGTGTTTTCAGCTATACCTAGGAGGTATCCGTCTCCAAACTCCCCACGTTCTAGGCGTTGGTGTATCCCACTGTGCCCTTAAAATGTAGGAGTCATGAGTACTCCCTGGAAATTTGGCAACCATGTCAGTGATAACATAATGGGCGTCACATACACACCTGTATGTTGAGTGAGTGGGTACACTTCCTATTGCGGAACACATATTCCAGGTTTGCAGGAGGGCATATTTGTATATGTGTCCCGTCTACACACCCTATGACATGGGGGAAGTTGGCAATCCTATAGAATTCCAACTTGGTGCTGTTGATTTCTGCCTCATTCCTGGGTAGGTATATGTATCTGGACATGTGTGTGAGTAAGGCGTCTAGGAATGCCCTAAAGAACTGTGAGAGTGCACTTTGGGATACCCCACCTGCCACAGCAATGACCCCCTGATAGCTACCCGAGGCCAAGAGGTGCAGTGAGCAAAGCACTTGCACATGTGTGGGGATGGCGCAGCCGCGCACAGTCTGGCGTTGTAGCTTTGATTTGAGTAATTCTATTAAATCTAGTATAGCTGCACTGCTGAGTCTATATTTATCATAAATCTCCTCCTCAGTTTGCTGGAAAAGTGTCTGCCTGGTTCTGTATATCTTCTCCTTTCTCTGGCTCCTCCTCCTCCTCTGCTGTGCGGCGTGGGCTCTCCTCCTCATTCCTATCACATAAATCTCCGCCATCTTGAGTAACCCAGATGCCTTCTGGGTCTCCTTTTATACTTTGGTAATGGTTACCACCTGCTCTGAGTTAATGGTAAATTGGAAGTGCAAAATGGGCTTTTTGCGACTAGTCGCAATTTGCGAGTTGCTATTGCATATGGTTTGCGACTCGCAAATTGCGACTTCCTATTTGCGGGTCGCAAACGGGGTCGCAATTTTTGCGAGTCAGTAATGGCTTGCGTTGCATTTTGCGAGTCGGAAATGGGATTTTTGCATCCCATTTCCGATTTTGTGGGGTCGCAAATTGCGATTCGGGCCATTTGCGACTCGCAAACGTTTCCTACATCTGGCCCTAAGACACATAAGTTAAAAAAACAGACACATATAAATTATAAAATAATGCCCTGTACTCAACCAGAATGTGGGAATGCCTTTAATATTGATGGGGAACCACTAGCGATTTTCAGTTGCTCTATGGGATGGGCAAAAGTTAGTGGGGACCACTGACTTCCTTGCCTTGTTCCCCTACGTATCTGAAAAGATTGCAAAGTGTACCCTTTGCCCAATACCACAGCTGCTTGGTTCAATTATAGCCAGTTGATTGTTGACAAATAATCTGATTGTGAATCCATGAGTGTCAGCCCCCCAAAGAGATAAACCCATTCCACCTGATCAAAGCTTTTTCAACATCAAGAAAAAAATCACCATCTTTTCATCCTCATCATCACATATTATGTATATGCAACAGAATATGTAACAATGATCTCAAATGTGTCACAGACATGTTGTGCAGTACAAAGCCCATCAGGTCAGGGCATATCATCGACAGTGAGATGGTTTTCAGTTATCTACCAATATTTTGGGCAATAGCTTCATGGTGAAATTTATTAAGGATAAGCATGTAACTAATGCAACTTAAGGGATCTTTGCCTGTTTTTTAAAAATCAATAAAATTCTCTCTCTATACCTTTCTAGAGAGACTTCACCTATTTAAACATTCACATTAAAGGTGAAACACTAAGTGATTGTTTATCCTATAAAATTCAGCAAGCTATCTGCATAACCCCAGGGCTTTGGAGGTGGGAAGTTCATCTATTACCTGCCCTCTTTCTTATTCTGTAATGTCTCCCTCTAACTGTTGACATACTTCAAGGGAGAGACTAAGGGGCAGATTTAAGAAAAGTGGTGCTGCCCCTTTTGAGGCACCACTTTCCTTCACACCCATTAGCACCCCCTCCCACGGCCACCATATGTACACCATATTTAAAATATGGCGCATCATGGCTCAGGGTAAGGGGCAATAGCGTCATTGTTTTAAAACTATTGATGTACTCTGCAGGAGTAGTGCCAACTTTTTGGCGCTAGTACTGCAGAGTACATGGGGGCCTATTATGGATAATGGTATGCCCCTTTTAATGCCTGCAATGAACAGGCATTAAAAAACTGGTGCAAGGAAATCTCTTAGATTTCATTGTGCCATTTTTTCGACCCCCCTAACGGGGAAACACCTTCCTTGTGTACATTATGGCCCTCATTAAAACATTGGTGGTAAATGCCGCTTACCGCCGTGCAGAAGACCACCAACACACCGCCGCGGAATTCTGCCACATCTATTACGACCCACAGCTCAGAATCCGCCAAAATCTAGACACCCACACAAATCCGCCACACCAAAGGTCAGTGATAAACTGCCGATAACAAAACCTCCACCGTCACGCCAACAGGAATACGCCCACACTATCACAACCCACAAACCCACGCGGCGGTCTTTCAACTGCGGTATTCCATTGGCGGTACACACTGCAGTGCTCAAAATACAAACACATATATAAAACACAACCACATTGGCCAAATCGAAATACACACACCTGCTACATATACACACACCACTCCTACACACCCAATACAATATAAAACACACACCCACATTACCCACAAACCCTACTACCAAAAATTTTGAAGAAGGCCAGAGGGACAGCAAAGCAAAGACTACACCAGCATACAGAGGCACACAACACCATCACACATACACATCCATGCACAAAACACCACACACCCCTAAACATCACCCCACACATCACAACACACACCAACTCACACATCACCCACACCACCCCATGGCACCGCAAAGACACCCCAGGTTTTCTGAGGAGGAGCTCAGGGCCATGGTGGAGGAAATCATCCGGGTAGAGCCACAGCTATTCGGATCACAGGTGCAGCACACCACCATAGCTAGGAAGATGGAGCTATGGCGCAGAATCATGGACAGGGTCAACGCCGTGGGACAGCACCCAAGAACACAGGATGACATCAGGAAGAGGTGGAATGACCTACAGGGGAAGGTGCGTTTCGTGGTCTCAAGAAACCACATTGCGGTTCAGAGGACTGGCAGCGGACCCCCACCTCCTCCCCCACAACTAACAACATGGGAGGAGCAGGTCTTAGCTATATTGCATCCTTAATACCTCGCAGGAGTAGCTGGAGGAATGGACCAGAGTCCATTCCTCCAGCTAGTTAAATCTTTAACTACTTCATCCCCCACCCTACCTGCATGCTATCACATACCCCAACTCTCACCCTCAACCCCATTACTCCAACTCCTCACATATGTCCCACTATAACAAACCACATATCCCAACTACAAGCCCTGCATGCAACAACAAAGCATGGACATCCATCACCAATGCATGTCCACTACACATACCCACACAGACCCCCAACCCTAAACAATTATCACATAAGGTCCTACACAGGAATGGAAGCACTGGGGTACAGGGTCACCCACCCATTGCACACCATGGCACACACGGATGCAATAATCATGCCTTTACACCCCTGCAGGACCCCTACCCAACGTAACCGGACAGGAGGTTTCTGACATGTCCACTCCACCCACAGAAGAGGCCGACAGTGATGACAGCAGCTCTGTCCAACTGGATCTAGATTACCAGCCCGGCCCATCTGGGACCTCGGGACAGTCAGTTCCCCTGACACAGTCACAGGCCACCACAGAGCCTCCCCCCTCAGGTAACACCAGCCCAGCACCCACCCAGCGGGCCCATACATCTGTCCCCAGGAAACATCAAGCAGCAGTGTGTCCACCACTACAGGGAACACAGGCTAACCCACCACCCCAAGAACAGCAGGGACCTGGGGCAGTGGTAGTGGGCACATGGTCCAGGGGTCAGAGGCCAGGAAAACCGGGGAACTGGGAGGGCTACTGTGCGACAGGGGAAGGACAGGCCCAGGGAACCCACTCTCCACGAGGCCCTCTCCAACATCATGGGAGCCTACCATCATTCCCAGGAGACGATGGCAACGGTTCTTCGGCAAGTTTCAGGAGACCCAGCGGCTGCAGGAGGAACAGTATTTGGGGCTCAGGGAGGAACTCAAATCCATTAATACCACCCTGGGCACCATTGTAGGGGTGATGAAGGACCTCGTGAACACCAGGAGGCACACTGTGCACAACAAGGGGCCCCTGACACTAGCCTGGACGATGAACTGCCCACCACCTCCGCCGGCGCTAGTGGACAGGAGGCACCACCACAGGACCACGACACCAGCATCCCACCCCCTCAGATGGAGAACCACCCCGCAAGCGGTCCCTGAGATCCAGGACAATGACAGAGAACAATGCCAAGACCCCTGCCAAGAAATTAGACCACCCTGAATGTCATCCTTCTGTCCCACTTTGTTACCCTGTCCATCCTTAAACTGCCCTAGCTCCACTTCCTATGCCCCTTTCGAAAATGCACCTGTGAGACAAATAGACTGGACTCTGCCATGGACATTCCTCCACCATCACCCCTTACCATTTTACAACCCCCTCCACTATTTAGCACTTAAATAAACACCCTTAAATCACAAAACAATCTGGAGTCAGTCTGTGCTTTCACAATTGTGTGTTTGCAATAACTGAGGGAAATAGAAATGTCCATTGTATTGTCAACATACCTATGTCACACAGCTCCAGTCCATGAAGTAACATAGCAGAGGTCACACAGTGGAACCCACATCTGTGAAATCGAAAGGCAAAGTGACAAATCAGGGTCCATACACTGGGTGAAAGTGACAGACAGATGAGAGGTCGACAATTTTATCAGATGTAGGAGGCAGTGATGTCTTCTTTCCTGTGTCTCACTGGAAGTATTGATAGATCACGGTGTTTCTGTTGTCTATGTCATCTTCTTCTGCCTCCTTTTCTTCACTGTCCACAGGCTCCACAGCTGCCACAACACCTCCTTCAGGACCATCCTCCTGCAGAAAAGTCACCTGTCGTCGCAAAGCCAAGTTGTGCAGCATACAGCAGGCCATGATGATCTGGCACACCTTCTTTGGTGAGTAGTAGAGGGAACCACCTGTCATATGGAGGCACCTGAACCTGGCCTTCAGGAAGCCGAAGGTCCTCTCTATTACCCTCCTAGTTTACCCATGTGCCTCATTGTAGCGTTCCTCTGCCCCTGTCCTGGGATTCCTCACTGGGGTCAGTAGCCATGACAGGTTGGGGTAGCCAGAGTCACCTGCAAATGTCGAGGGACGACTGTTAGACACACACTACCCCTTAGGGACAACCCCAGACAACTATTCACACTGTATAGGGTCCATGTCCTCACCTAATAGCCACACACGGTGCCTCTGGAGTTGCCCCATCACATAAGGGATGCTGCTATTCCTCAGAATGTAAGCGTCATGCACTGAGCCAGGAAACTTGGCATTCACATGGGAGATGTACTGGTCGGCCAAACACACCATCTGCACATTCATTGAATGGTAACTCTTCCGGTTTCTGTACACCTGTTCACTCCTGCGGGGGGACAAAGGCCACATGTGTCCCATCAATGGCACCTATGATGTTGGGGATAGGTCTCAGGGCATAGAAGTCACCTTTCACTGTAGGCAAATCCTCCACCTGAGGGAAAACGATGTAACTGCACATGTGCTTCAGCAGGGCAGACAACACTCTGGACAACACGTTAGAGAACATTGGCTGGGACATGCCTGATGCAATGGCCACTGTTGTTTGAAAGGACCCACTTGCCCGGAAATGGAGTACTGACAGGACCTGCACTAGACGGGGGATTCCTGTGGGATGGCGGAAAGCTGACATCAGGTCTGGCTCCAACTGGGCACACAGTTCCTGGATTGTGGCACGATCAAGTCTGTAGGTGACTAGTACATGCCGCTCTTCCATTGTCGATAGGTCCAACAGCGGTCTGTACACTGGAGAATGCCACCATCTCCTCACCTGCCCAAGTAGACATGCTCTATGGAGGAGAACAGCGATCAGAGGGTCAGCCAACACTGAGGTACGAAATAAACAACTTTATTGCACACATTTGTCAATCCGCTATGTGCCTGTCTTAGTGTGTATGCAAGGCCTATATATGTGTGACGCATTTAAAATTAATGCCATGTGGGCCCCTGAAATGGTGGCTGCCTCACCTGTAATGTGGGACAAGGGGATATGAGTTAACTGCGCTGGCGTTGTACACCGTCGCGGTAGGCAGCCGTAGACCGCGGCGCAATCCTGCATTGGTTACCCTATGGGTCCGAGGAGCCAATGACGATGTACGCCAGTGGTGACGGTACGAACCGCCGCGGATGTGACCGCCATTATCTCTCTGTTCAATCACTTGATACCTAATCTTCAACAGGAGAGGACCTACACTGCAAGTGCTGCTGTGACCTCAGTCTGGAAGCAACAATGGCTCAAGTGTCTGGGGAAAGGGCCCCTGCCTTCATATCGGAGGAGTTGGAGAAACTAGTGAATGGGGTCTACCTCAGTACACGCTACTCTACGGTCCTCCAGACAAACAGGTGAGTACACTGCGAGCATGCTGTATGGGCAATGCCTGTTTGGAGTGGTGTGGTTGGAAGATACAGGAGGGACTGAGGCATGCATGAAACAACGGTGAGTGGATGTGTGTCAGGGCAAGGCTGGGAACGTGGGCCAATGACTGTGACGGTCCATACGGTTATAGTTTTTTCTTTTCCCTTGTACTATTCCTGTAGGTCAGCGCCCACCATAAGAAGGATATTTGGCGTGCCATCGCCAAGGACGTCAGGGTCCTGGGGGTCCACCACAGACGGAGCACCCACTGCCGGAAAAGATGGGAGGACATTCGTCGCTGGAGCAAGAAGACGGCGGAGGCCCAGCTGGCGATGGCCTCCCAACGTGGGAGGGGTGCCCGTCACACCATGACCCCCCTGATGTTCCGGATCCTGGCGGTGGCGTATCCGGAGTGGGTGGGGGTGGGTGCTTGAGGGCCTCGCAGCAGCCACAAGGGGGTGAGTACACTCACATTCATCTGATTCAGCGCGCATTGCAGGTGTCTGGGGGGGTGGAGGTGGGTTCCCCTAGGCTAGGGCGAGCCTTGTAAGCAAGGACCATTTGTGAGGCAGGATCAGTGGCACCCCATCCCCACCAGTGGCAACAGCCATCTACACCTAGTCAGGCTCCTGTGACTTGCATGTGTGCAGCAATCAGGCATAGGTCTTGTACCCCATGTCCCTGTGATCAATTAGGGAACTCAAAGTGCATGGCGTAGTGCAGAGGGCTGCTGTGTCTGTAGTGTCCGCCAACGGTAGCGGTATTGCATGCACTGAACATGTCTTTCTACTTTCTTTCCCCCCCTCTTTGTGGTCTCCCTGTTCTTGTGTGCATTAGCATCAACAGGCGGAGGAGCTGTGCTACCGGAGCAGGAGGGAGCTGCACCCCACATGGCCCTGGAGGGCGAGACTACGGATTCAGAATTCACCAGTTGGACGGAGGGCGAGGGGAGCTCCATGGTGGGGACAGGAGCTGAGACCAGCGACACCGACTCCTCCTCTGATGGGAGCTCCCTTGCTGTGGCAGGCCCCTCTGTGCCCACCGCATCTAAAGGTACAGCCGCCACCCCCTACCAGCGCCGAGCTCCCAGCAGCCCCTCAGCGTGTGCCCCGTGGCCGCTCACCCAGGAGGGTGGGCATCTCCTTCGCCCCAGGCACCTCAGGCCATGCCCCAGTCAGCTCTGCTGCCCTCAGTGAGAAGGCCATTGACCTCCTCCGATCCCTCACTGTTGGGCAGTCTACCATTCTGAATGCCATCCAGGGTGTAGAGAGGCAGTTGCAACAGACAAATGCATACCTGGAGGGCATTCATTCTGGCCAGGCAGCCCAACAGCGAGCATTTCAGACTCTGGCCTCAGCACTGATGGCTGCCATTGTCCCTGTGTCCAACCTCCCCCTCCAACTTCCTCCACCCAGACCCAATCCCCAGTACCTCAGCCTATCCCAAGCGCACCATCAGACCAGCATGCACACACCTAAACACACAAGGGTAGCTCTAGCAAACGTAAGCACCACACATCCAAAAGGCACTCACACAAGCATCATACCCACGCACACATACCAACATCCACTGCCTCCACTGTGTCCCCCTCCTCCACGTCTCCCTCCTCCCTCCCTGTCACGTCTCCACTCACACCTGCATGTACTACATCTTCAGCCACTACCTCCATCAACAGCATGCCCATCACCACACACCGCTCACGTGCACTAACCACCCCCACTACCATTCACACATCCCCTGTGTCCTCTCCCAGTGTGTCTGTGAGCCCTCCTCCCAAACTACACAAACGCAGTCACACACCCACCCAACAGCCATCCACCTCACAACAGCCTCCAGCCCATGCACCTTCACCCAAAGTCAGCAAACGAACACCTCCTACAACCACTACCTCTTCCTCCACTCCCAAACCCCCTCCATCTACCTGTCCCAGTGTGTCTAAAAAACTTTTCCTGTCAAACTTGATCTCTTCCCTTCATCTCCCCCACCCCTTCTATCCCCTAGGGCCCGCCTTTCCAGGTCCCAACCCAGCACCTCAGCCACCATCACCAGGAACAGTGGTGCCAACAGTAACCGGCTTCTGGAGTGCGCCAAGCAGCAGGGCAGCCAGTGTCCCAAGGAGCGAGGCCAAGGACATTTCCCCACTTCCAAAACAAAAGAAGTTGCCCACAGCCCAGAGGGAGAAGGCCAAAACACCTGCCACCAAGGGCTCAGCCAGGACAACAGTTGGGAGTGGCAAGACAGCTGTGCCACCATCCAAGGTGGGGAAGGGCCAGAGAAAGAAAGAGAAGTCGCCCCCAACCTGCACTGCAGACAAGACCGTCACCGGCACCGCCACATGCACCGCAGCCACGGGCACCGCCGCTCAGGAAACCGCCGGCAGCAGTACGCTCAGTGAGCCCCCACCAGCACCACCTCTCAGGACACCTACGCTAGCAGCACGCTCAGTGAGCCCCCACCAGCACCGCCGACTAGGACACCGCCACCAGCAGCAAGCTCAGTGAGGCCGCCACCCACACCACCGCTCAGGACACCGCCGCCAGCAGCACGCTCAGTGAGCTCCCCATCAGCACCGCCACTCAGGACACCGCCACCAACAGCATGCTCAGTGAGCACCGCCGCTCAGGACACTGCTGCCAGCAGAACACTCAGTGAGCCCCCCACCAGCAATGCTGCCCAATGAGTGCTGCAAGCACTGCCGCTACTGAGCCCGCCGCCATCACTGCCAGTGGCCACTCCACATCCTGTGCCAGTGGCATCACCGCAGACATGGCTGCCATCCCCAGTAGTCATTCGTAAGAGGCTGGTGGTCAGTTCCAGGGGCCTGGACAGCTTCCATGTTGCCCCACTGTCAGTGGAGTGTCAGATCCACTACCTCTGTCCTTGGCAGGATGAAGCACTCTGGGCACAAAGCCCCCTCCAGAACCAGTGGAGAAAGGCATCCACTACCTCAGTCCTTGGCAGGATGAAGTACTCTGGGCACAAAGCCCCCTCCGTAACCAGTGGAGTATCACATCCACTACCTCTGTCCTTGGCAGGATGAAGCACTCTGGGCACAAAGCCCCCTCCAGAACCAGTGGAGAAAGGCATCCACTACCTCAGTCATAGGCAGGATGAAGCACTCTGGGCACAAAGCCCCCTCCAGAACCAGTGGAGTATCACATCCACTACCTCTGTCCTTGGCAGGATGAAGCACTCTGTGCAAAAAGCCCCCTCCAGAACCAGTGGCGTATCACATCCACTACCTCTGTTCTTGGCAGGATGAAGCACTCTGGGCACAAAGCCCCCTCCAGAACCAGTGGAGAAAGGCATCAACTACCTCTGTCCTTGGCACGATGAAGCACTCTGGGAACAAAGCCCAGGATAAAGCAGTGGGCAAACCACCCACTGGAGAGACTTGTGAGACTGTGGCTTTGCACTCCCCCGGATAAAGCAGTGGGCAAACCACCCACTAGAGAGACTTGTGAGACTGTGGCTTAGCACTCCGACAGGATAAAGCAGTGGACAAACCACCCACTGGAGAGACTTGTGAGACTATGGCTTTGCACTCCCCAGGATACCTCAATGGGCGTGGAGCCCCCTCGTGGAGCTGGTGTTGTGCACTCATCCGGGTGAGGTGCCCCCGTTCCCCCTGAGGTGCCTGTTTATTTCAATCTGATGCCCCTGCAGTGTTCTCTCCGTTTGAATCGGGTAGTGAGTGTGGGCTTCGCCCATGCATTTTGGGCCCAGTGGTCCACGGACTATGTAGGTGCAGTACATGGACTTGAATTCTTGGTGTACATATTTGTTATTAGTGTATATATATTTTTGAGTAATGGATTTTTCCTGGTTACAATCGTTCAACTCATTTCCTTTTGTCCTTGCGTTATTCCAGGGGGGTTGGGGGGGGGGAATGTAATGTTTCAGCATGTATTGGTGTGTGTGTTGTTGTGTGTGAGGGTGGGGGTGTTGCATGTGTGTGTAACTCTCTTTTCCCTCCCTCCTCCCCTGTGTCGTAGGTGCAGTACTCACCGTGGTTGTCGCCGCCGTTGGTCATGCTCCTGGTAGAGGAGCAGGAAGACTATCGCAGGGAGAATTTGGAGTTCCGGCTCCATGGCGTCCTGGATCCTCGTGGGGTGTGTAGAGGTGAGAGTTTTCCCTTCCAAGTCCTGTTTCTGCCATGTTTTTGTTCGTATTGAATACGCCCTGGAAAAGGTGGCGGATTGGCCTCTCATAATGGTGTGGGCGGTACATTGTCTTCCGCCTGTCTGTTGGCGGTGACCGCCATGCTGTTTGTTTGTACCTCCGTGGCGGTCAGAGTGTTAAAGTGGCTGTCTATGTTGGCGGTTTCCACCGTGGTCATAATTCCATTTTTTTTACCGCCGGCCTGTTGGCGGTCTTACTGCCGCTTTCACACTGACCGCCAGGGTTGTAATGAGGACCTATGTCTGGTGGAGGCATAATGTGGTGCAAGGGTGTACAAAGTAGCCCAATGTATGCATTGCACCACTTTGTACATGTGGCATGAGAAAAAAGCCACTTTAGCACCACATTAGTGTGAAAAAAATGATGCTAAGACTGCGCTAGCCTGGCGCTTAAGTAGTTGTATTTCAGACAGGAGCTGATCTTCTGCCAAGGCTTTGCTCTGACATTCTGCTGGATTTAAAGTTATATAAGACATGCATACGACCAAGAATATTTCCATCGGGTGCATCATTATTCATTCTTGGTCCTGTTCTGTGGCCATTTTAGTGTGGTAGGCGTCTGCTTCTCTTAGTTGGTAGGTGCAAAACATTGTAGATGAGAGGGATCAATTATACTGAAGCAGGAACCACAACCCTTCTCAGAGAGAGGCACAAGCAAGCCCCAAATTAAACTGAGTCAACCCTTTGGTAGCTTGGCACAAAACAGCCAGGCTTAACTTAGAGGCCATATGTAAAGTATTTATGAAGCAATTCAAACAATAATGCAGTGAAAGCACAGCATAAGACAAAAAACCACATAATCTAGAAAAATAAAGGAATATGTAATAAATAAATCACAACCAAAACAAAGTAAGTCAAATTAGTAGAACCGGAGAAATGCGTTTTTAAATATTTCTGTGAAAATAGTGCCAAAAAAGCAAAAAGTGCCAACTGTGGTTTTCTGGTTGCACCGGACTGGGACAAAGTCACAAATTTAGGCCAACAGCAATGGAGTATGAGCCGACTACAGGGACTCTCTTATGTCCGCTTAACACACTACTGTGAGTTCTAGTAAAGTCTGTGTGGTGCTCCTTTGCAAGACTTTGCCTCAATGTGTGTTGGTTCCAATGAAGCTGTGTGGCAAGGCTTTGTGTTGCTTTGTGACCATTCTGGTAAGCTGTGCAGTATTTGCATCATTTTGTGTTATTCTGGTTAATCAGGCAGCTATGCAGCAAGGCTTTGCAGGGCTTTGCATTGCTTTGTATCAGTTTTGATGGGGGCCATAACTGGGTAGGCAGAAGTACATTGAGGGTCCTGAAACGGGGTGGCATGTCTTGGGAGGGCAGGAACAGGTCCAGTGCTGCTTTCAAAGTATTTAAAAGCCTTTTATGTCCCTGAAACATCTAATCAGGAGGCCAACCAACTAGCCTTTGGTGTCACTCTGGGTCCTAGGTTCAGAGATGCAAGTCTAGTCCTTCTCACCTAGGTAAAAGAGTAGCAGGACAGTAGATCAGCACAGCTTGGCGGCAGTCTTTCAGAGAAGCAGTCCAACAGAGTGCCAGTCCTTTCAGCAGCACTACAGTCCTTCTTCCTGGCAGAGTTCAAAGGTTCAGAAGTGTAGTGAAGGATTGGGGTCTGAGGTCCAAAATTTAAATCTGGGGCCCACCTTGAACTGGAGGTAGCTTCTAGAGGTTTTCACCCCCTGAGGTGTCCGGCATCCCCTTTCTCCCTTTCCTGCCTCCAGCTTGTCTGAATTCACAACAGACCGGTGTTGAACCCTTTTTGATAGTGCTCAGGCAGAACCTTCGTGATGTGCAACTATGGTAGGTGACAGCTCATCCTCCTCTTTAGAGTAGCCCATTCTGCCAGCACCTAACTTCCCTTAGTCTGACTGCCTGGGAGCAAACCTCAAAGACCAACTGCCAGTTACACATAGTCAAGTGACCCAGAGACAGGCTGCAGGCACTAAATAGCTGAGGCAGAACCATGCCAACTTTCTAAAAGTGGCATTTTCAAAATTGTAATTTAAAATCCGACTCTACCATAAGCGAGGATTTTTTATTAGAAATCCAAAGACACCAAACCTGAACTGGTAAATTATGTGTTCAACCTTCTAAATGCACTGAACGATGCCCTCTGGGCTTTCAAAGGCCTACCCCAGGAGTGACCTATATATATGAAAAAGGCAAGTTCAGGCCAAGCAAAAGGTTTGTTTTGCCAAGTCAAAATGGTTGTTTAAAAGTGCACCCACAGGCTGCAATGGCAAGTCTGAGACATGTTTATAGGGCTACATAAATGAGTGGCACAGTCAGTGCTGCAGGATCACTAGTAGCATTTAATTTACAGGCCCTGAGGACACATACTGCCACTTTACCTTCGGGGCAGCAGAGAAGGATTGTATTCCATTGGAGTTCTATAAAGTATCTAAAGATCTCATAATCCCCCCCCTCCTTAGGGTAATGCAGTTTATTGATGAGGTTGGCAAGGTTCCAGATACTTGGAATGTGACAGTGTTTGCTAAGAAGGGTAAACCACCAGAAAAGATGGGTTTGTATCGACCCATATCTCTCATCAATACTGACGCCAAAATACTGGGAATTTAGCTTGCCCCAGCACTAACTTATTTATTTCTCAGCAGCATGGTTTTATCTGAGGAAGAGATACTACTAGTGACATTAATACAGCAATTGCTGCTTTTGACATAGCAGAGAAAACAGGACCGAGGCTAGCAATGATCCTATTAGACACTGAGAAGGCTTTTGATTGCATTGCTTGGGATTGCTTATGGGAAATAATGGAGGCCTTCGCGCAGTGAACGATTTTCTAAATGGGTGTAGGCCTTGTATAGATCTCTTGTCCCTAAACTAGTATATGCTGGTATAGCTACTTCATGTTTTAAGATACAGCAGGGCACCCGGCAGGACTACCCGCTCTCTCCATTGTTCTTCTCACAATATCTGAACCAATTCTTGGATTCATGACAGAGGAATGCCGAAATCAGGCCAGTGATTTCTCAAGGCTGAGAATTGAAGGTCAGCGCACGTGCCAATGATGTTGCCATATATTCTACTAGACCATCAATGGCTATGGAATGTATAGTGGAAAAGGCCAAGAAATTTGGTTAGGTTTCTGGCTTATAAACCAAATGTAGCCAAAACTCAACTTCTGCTGAACCATGAGCCGGCTACCCCCAACACCCATGGGGGTGAATACAGCCCCCTAATTGGGTATTAAACTAAGCACACAGGTTGATAAGATTTTTAAACTTAATTATGCACCCCTGCTTCTGTCTGTCACTTGGAAATTGCAGCTCTGTAATAAGCTCCCAATAAGCATCATCAGCTGTTGCAATATTATAAAAATAAATGTCATTCCTAAATTCTTATATATTTTTCAGGCAATTCCACTAAAAGTGCCGAACATATTTTTCAAGAATCTAGATGTCATTATAAGCAGTTTCATCTGGGGCTACAAATGGACAAGCCGTGCTATAAGCAAATTAAAGTTGCAATACAGACATAGGGCCTTCAGCTTCCTGATTTCAAGCTATACTTCTAGGGGGCATTTGCAGGCCAACTGCATAGTCTACTTATCCCAGCAGAATTGGATTCTTCAGGTCTCAGCTACTGTTTGGATCCAGTCCCTGAACACTGGCTCTTCCTTTTTCGAACTGCAGACCTTAATTACTACAAGCGGGTAAGGTTTGAGTTTGTTTGAAATACTGTAACTGTTTGGCAGGAAATCTGTACCAAATACTCTCTAAAGTTAATTCGTTAGAGAACGCCTCTTTGGGACAAACAAGTTTTCCACAACCCTATCTGCAAAGCTTTGGCGAGACAATGGCCCTCATTCCAACCCTGGCGGTAAAGTCTGCTGACGTCCGTGCTGACGGCTGCCAACATACTGTGTAAGCGGAGGAAATCCGTATACGGGTATTATGACCCACACTTAGAAATCCTCCACGAGAGAGACACCCGCACAAGTCCACCACACCAAAGGTCAGTGATAAACTGGCGGTACTAGCACCCACACAGTTACGCCAACAGCAACACGCCCACAGTATCAGGATGCACGAATCAATGCAGCAGTCATTCAACCGCGGTAATCCATTGGCAGTACACACCGCCACACCTCAAAATACACATACATTTACAAAACACAACCACATTGGACAATCCAAAATACACACACCTGATACACATACGCACACCACACCCACACACTCACACCACTATAAAACACCCACCCACATTATCCACAACCCCTTACAATGACATTTTTTGGAAGAAGCAGAGAGACAGAAGAGCTACGACAACACCAGCATCCAGAGGCACACAACACCATCACTCATACACCATCCACGCTCCTCAAAGGACACACATCAACCATCACCTCACACATCACCCACACCACATCATGGCACCTCAAAGACACTCCAGGTTTTCTGAGGAGCTCAGAGTCATGGTGGAGGAAATCATCGAGGTAGAGCCACAGCTATTCGGATCACAGGTGCAGCAGACGTCCATTGGAAGGAAGATGGAGCTATGGCGGAGAATTGTTGACAGGGTCAACGCAGTGGGACAGCGTCCAAGAACATGGGATGACATCAGGAAGAGGTGGAATGACCTACGGGCAAGGTACGCTCCGTGGTATCCAAACACTAGTTAGCCGTTCAGAGGACTGGCGGTGGACCCCCACCTCCTCCTCCACAATGAACAACATGGGAGAAGAAAGTCTTGGCGATCATGCATTCGGAGGGCCTCGCAGGAGGAGCAGGAGGACTGGAATCTGGTAAGGCAAATCTCTACTACTATACCCCCCACCCTACCTGCATGCCATCACAAACTTCTACCCCTACCCTTACACCCATCACCCCAACACCTCACAGATACCCCACTATCACAACCCACACATCCCAATACCAAGCCCTGCATGTGACAGCAATGCATGGACACCCATCACAGACCTGCATGGACACCCATCACCACAGCATGTCCAAGGGAGAGACTCACCCACGGCACACAATCACCACTCACACAAGGCCAAGGTGATAATGCAAGCACAGTAGTAGAGGGAAACACACCCATTGCACAAGATGGCACACACAGATACAATAACAATGCATTTACACCCCAACAGGAACCCTACACAACGTCACCGGACAGGAGGTGCCAGCCATATCCAGTCCCCGCACAGAAGAGGCCCACAGTGATGACAGCAGCTCTGCATGCCTGGATCAAGATGACCAGCCTGGCCCATCAGGGACCTCTGGACAGTCGGTTGCCCTGCCACAGTCCCAAACCACCACTGAACCTCCCCCCTCAGGAAACACCAACACAGCACACACCCAGCAGGCCCATGCCACTGTCCCAAGGACACGTCAATCAGCAGTGCGTCTACCACTACAGGGACCCCAGGCAAGCCCACTAACACACGATCATCAGGGACCTCGGGTCAGCAGCAGTGGGCACACGGTTCAGGGGACAGAGGCACAGGACAAAAGGAAAGCTGGGAGGACTGCTATGCAACAGGGGGAGGACAGGCCCAGGGAACCCACTCTCCACGAGGCACTCTCAAACATCATGGGAGCATAACACCATTCCCAGGAGGCCATGGGCACGGTACTGGCCAAGTTTCAGGAAACCCAGCGGCTGCAGGAGGAACAGTACCTGGGGATCAGGGAGGACTTGAAGTCCATTAACACCACCCTGGTCACCATTGCAGGGGTGCTGGCAGACATGGCCAACACCATGAGGGAGACAGTGGCATACCACTGGGCCCCTGACACCAGCCCGAACCATGAACAGCCTTCCACGTCCACCTGCGCTAGTGGAAAGGAGGTCCCGCCACAGGAACAACAGGCCAACAGCACCCCACCCCCTGCAAAAGGGGAACCACCCCGAAAACAGTCCCAGCGATCCAGGCACAAGACAAAGAACATTGCCAAGACCCCTGCCAGGAAATAAGACTGTCCTGATTGTCACCCTTCGGTCCCACTATGTCACCCTGACGACCTTGAACTGCCATTGCTCCACTTCCTATGCCCCATTGGACAATGCACCTGTGATACAAATAGACTGGACTCTACCATGGATATTCCTCCACCATCACCCCATCCCATTGCACATCCCCCTCTACTTATTAGCACTTAAATGAACACCCTTGAATCACAAAACAATCTGGAGTCAGTCTGTACTTTCACCAATTTACTATTACAACCTCTTAGACAAATATCAATGTAAGTGTTCATTTGCACACACCAAAGTATGACAGTTGTTGGGCAGCAGTAAACATAGCAGAAGGCAGAATGTGGCATCCAGATCTGTGAAAAGGAAAGCCAAAGTAAACTGTCAGGGTCCATACGCAGATGTAAAAACGCTGACTTATACAATGTCCTATAGTAGTCAGATATGAGATGAGCAGTGCCAGTCTCTTACCTGTGTCTCACTGGAAGTACTGCATGATGATGTTGTTTCGGTTGTCAATATCTTCTTCCTCTGCCTCCTCTTCCTCACTGTCCACAGGCTCAACAGCTGCCACAAGACCAACTTCAGGGCCATCCTCCTGCAGAAAAGGCACCTGGCGTTGCAAAGCAGGTTGTGCAACATACAGCATGCCACGATCATCTGGCACACCTTCTTCGGTGAGTAGTATAGGGAGCCATCTGTTAGATGGAGGCACCAGAACCTGGCCTTCAGGAGGCAGAAAGTCCACTCAATAATCCTCCTAGCTCGCCCATGTGCCTCATTGTAGCATTCCACTGCCCTTGTCCTGGCATTCCTCACTGGGGTCAGTAGCCATGAGAGGTTGGGGTACCCAGAGTCACCTGTAAATGTTGAGGGATATCTGTTAAACATACACCAACCCTTAGGGACTACCCCATACCAAGACACCTATTCATACTGTGTGGGGACCTTCAGCTCACCTATTAGCCACACACGGTGCCTCTGGAGTTGACCCATCACATAAGGGATGCTGCTATTCCTTAAAATGTAAGCGTCATGCACAGAGCCAGGATACTTGGCATTCACATGAGAGATGTACTGGTCTGCCAAACACACCATCTGCACATTCACTGAATGGTAGCTTTTACGATTCCTGTACACCTGTTCATTCCTGCGGGAGGGGGGGACAAATGCCACATGTGTACCATCAATGGCACCAATGATGTTGGGGATATGTCCCAGGGCATAGAAGTCAGCTTTCACTGTGGCCAATTCCTCCACCTGGGGGAAAATGATGTAGCTGTGCATGTGTTTCAGCAGGGCAGATAACACTCTGGACAACACGTTAGAGAACTTTGGCTGAGACATCCCTGATGCCATGGCCACTGGTGTTTGAAAGGAACCACTGGCCAGGAAATGGAGCACTGACAGGACCTGCACTAGAGGGGGGATACCTGTGGGATGGCGGATAGCTGACATCAGGTCTGGCTCCAATTGGGTACTCAGTTCTTGGATTTTGGCACGATCAAGTCTGTAGGTGATAATGATGTGTCTGTCTTCCATTGTCGACAGGTCCACCAGGGGTCTGTACACCAGAGGGTGACGCCATCTCATCATCTGCCCCAGCGGATGTGCCCTATGGAGGAGAATGGTGAGCAGAGGGTCATGTACCACATAGGTTGCACAAGGGTTTTTGCACTAATGTAATTAAATCCATGTGTGGCTTGTCTGTCCGTATTTGTGCCCAAATGTGCTGTGACGCAATTAGGTGCCCTGCCATGTCCCACCCTGAAATGGCGGCTACCTGACCTGTAAGAAGGGACAAGGGGAAATGAGGTAACTGCTCTGACGTTGTGCAGTGTTGCGGTAGGCTGTTGAAGACCGCCGCGCAATTCAGCATTGGTTATCATTGGGCCCTATGGGTTCCAGGAGCCAATGACGATGTACGCCGGCGGTGACAGTACGCACCACCGTGGACATGACCACCATTTTCTATCTGTTCACACACTTGATACCTGACCTTCAACAGGAGAGGACCTACACTGCAAGTGATGCTGTGACCTCAGTCTGGAAGCTACAAGGGCTCGAGTGTCTGGGGAAAGGGCCCCTGCCTTCACTGTGGAGGAGTTGGAGAGACTAGTGGATGGGGTCCTCTCCCAGCACACACTACTCTACGGTCCACCAGACAAACAGGTGAGTGAACTGAGAGCATGATGCGTGGGACATGAATGCATGGAGTGGTGTGGATGGAAAATACATGTTGGGGGGCTTGAGGCCTGCATGTGAGGATGGTGAGTGTATGTGTGTCAGGGCATGGGTGGGAACTGGTGGAAGGGGTGTCTGTCGCACCATGACCATCCTGGTGGTAGCATACCCGGAATTGGATGGGTGCTTGAGGGCATCACAGCAGCCACAAGGGGGTGAGTACAGTCTCATTCAGATGACTCAGTGCGCTTTACGAGGTGTCTGGGTGGGGGATGTGGGCTGTGGGTTGCTCTAGGCCAGGGCGAACTTGGTAGGGTAGGTCCCTTGTTACGCAGGCTCTGTGGCACTCCAACCCCAATAGTGGTAGTGGCCATCTACGACTAGTCAGGCTCCTGTAGGTTCCAGGAGTGCAGCAAATGGGGTTAGGCATAGTCCCCCATGGGCAGGTGATTTTCCAATGAACTGTTAGTGCATCGCCTAGTGCATAGGGCTGCTCCCTGTGTGTTGTGTCTGCCAACGGTAGTGGTGTTGCTGGTATTGACCTCTGTCTCCTCTGTCTTTCCCCCCTTTTTGTTTTGTCACCCTGTCCTTGTGTGCATTAGCATCATCTGGTGGAGGAGCAGAGGCACCAGAGCAGGAGGGAGCTGCATCCCACATGGCCCAGGAGGGTGAATGTACGGAGTCTGAAGCCACCAGTAGGACGGAGTGGGAGGGGAGCTCCACGACAGGGACAGGAGGGGAAACCAGTGACAGTGACTCCTCCTGTGATGGGAGCTCCCTTGCAGTGGCGGGCACCTCTGTGCCCACCACAACAACAGGTACAGCCGCCATCCCATCGAGGGTGGGCATCTCCTTCGCCCCAGGCACCTCGGGCCCTGCCCCAGTCACCCTGCTGCCCTCAGTGAGGAGGCTATTGACCTCCTGAGATGCCTCACTGTTGGGCAGTCAACCATTTTGAATGCCATCCAGGGTGTCGAGAGGCATTTGCAGCAAAGAAATGCATACCTGGAGGACATTCATTCTGGCATGGCAGCCCAAGAGAGAGCATCTCAGGCTCTGGCCTCAGCACTGATGGCAGCCATTGTCCCTGTGCCCAGCTTCGCCCCTCCAACATCCACTGCCCAGACCCAGTCCCCTCTACCTCAGCCTATCCAAAGCACAATATCAGACCAGCATACACACACATCAACATACAAAAGTGGCTCAGGCAAACATAAGCACCACACATCCCACAGCAACTCACACAAACACCAAACCCATGCAGACACACCAACATCCACTGCCTCCACTGTGTCCCCCTCTTTCACGTCCTCCACCTCCCTCCCAGTCTCGTCTCCACTCATATCTGCATACTCATACCTGCATGCACTACATCCTCAGCTACTACCTCCATCACCAGCACGCCCATCACTACACACCACTCACATGCAATTACCACCCCACTACCATTCACACGTCCCCTGTGTCCTCTCCCAGTGTGTCTGTGAACCCTCCTCCCAAAGTACACAAACACCGCCACACACCCACTCAACAGCCATCCACCTCACAACAGCCTCCAAACCATGCACCTTCACCCAAACTCAGCAGATGTACACCTCCAACAACCACTACCTCTTCCTCCACTCCTAAACCCCCTCCATCTTCACATCCCAGTGTGTCTAAAAAACTTTTCCTGGCTACCATTGACCTCTTCCCTACACCACCCCCATCCTTCCTGTTAGAAATGGGGTCTTTGGTTGACAGTCAGGTTACCCCCGTTCAAGCAAGGACCCTCACTCTAGTCAGGGTAAAAGGGAATCACCCTCAGCTAACCCCTGCTTACCCCCTTGGTAGCTTGGCAGAGCAGTAGGCTTAACTTTGGAGTGCTAGGTGTAAAGTATTTGTACCAACACACACAGTAACTTAATGAAAACACTACAAAATGACACAACACAGGTTTAGAAAAATAGGAAATATTTATCTAAACAAAACAAGACCAAAACGACAAAAATCCACCATACACATGTCAAGGTATCAATTAAAAATCAAAAAGAGTCTTTAAGTAGTTTTAAATACACACTAGTGCTGCTAGAGTGAAAATGTACCTGGTGCGTGTCAAAAATAACCTCGCACGGGTGGGTGTGCGTCAAAAATAACTCCGCACGGCGGTACACGAGACGAAAATCCAGCCGCACGATGATCCGAAAATCCCGCAGCTCAGGATGTGATCTCCCAGCCTCAGTCAGCGATGCTGCGCATCGTTTCTCCTGCTCCGTGCATCGATTCTTCGGTCGCGTTTCCTGCGAGTGTCATTTCTCAGCTGCGGAGCCGGCAGCGTGTGGTTTTTCTCAGCCGCCGATCGGATTCGCGTCAATCTTTTCCCCGCACGGTGCTCTGTGCGTGGATGTTCTTGTCTTTAGGCTGCCAGCTTCTCCTTTCAGGGTCCCAGGAACTGGATGGGCACCACAGGGCAGAGTAGGAGTCTCTCCAGAGACTCCAGGTGCTGGCAGAGAGAAGTCTTTGCTGTCCCTGAGACTTCAAACAACAGGAGGCAAGCTCTAGATCAAGCCCTTGGAGATTTCTTCTGGAAGGCACACAAAGTCCAGTCTTTGCCCTCTTACTCTGGCAGAAGCAGCAACTGCAGGATAGCTCCACAAAGCACAGTCACAGGCAGGGCAGCTCTTCTTCCTCAGCTATTCAGCTCCTCTTCAGGCAGAGGTTCCTCTTGGTTCCAGAAGTGTTTCTCAAGTTTGTGGTTTTGGGTGCCCTTTGAAACCCAATTTCTCCTTTGAAGTAGGCCTACTTCAAAGTAAAGTCTCTTTGGAACGTGAAATCCTGCCTTGCCCAGGCCAGGCCCCAGACACTCACCAGGGGGTTGGAGACTGCATTGTGTGAGGGCAGGCACAGCCCTTTCAGGTGTGAGTGACCACTCCTCCCCTCCCTCCTAGCACAGATGGCTCATCAGGATATGCAGGCTACACCCCAGCTCCCTTTGTGTCACTGTCTAGTGTGAGGTGCAACCAGCCCAACAGTCAAACTGACCCACACAGGGAATCCACAAACAGGCAGAGTCACAGAATTGGTATAAGCAAGAAAATGCCCACTTTCTAAAAGTGGCATTTTCAAACACACAATCTTAAAATCAACTTTACTAAAAGATGTATTTTTAAATTGTGAGCTCAGAGACCCCAAACTCCACATGTCCATCCACTCCCAAAGGGAATCTACACTTTAATCAGATTTAAAGGTAGCCCCCATGTTAACCTATGAGAGGGACAGGCGTTGCAACAGTGAAAAACTAATTTAGCAATATTTCACTGTCAGGACATATAAAACACATTACTATATGTCCTACCTTAACCATACACTGCACCCTGCCCTTGGGGCTACCTACGGCCTCCTTTAGGGGTGCCTTACATGTAAGAAAAGGGAAGGTTTAGGCCTGGCAAGTGGGTACACTTGCCAAGTCTAATTTACAGTTAAAACTGCACACACAGACACTGAATGGCAGGTCTGAGACATGATTACAGAGCTCCTTATGTGGGTGGCACAACCAGTGCTGCAGGCCCACTAGTAGCATTTGATTTTCAGGACCTGGCACCTCTGGTGCACTTTACTAGGGACTTACTAGTAAATCAAATATGCCAATCATGGATAAACCAATTACATACAATTTTACACAGAGAGCATATGCACTTTAGCACTGGTTAGCAGTGGTAAAGTGCTCAGAGTTCAAAAGCCAACAGCAACAGGTCAGAAAAAATAGGAGGCAGGAGGCAAAAAGATTGGGGATGACCCTGCATAAGCAAAAAAAGTCCAACACTTCCCCTAGGGCCAGGTTGTCTAGAGCCCAGACCAGCACCTCAGCCACCAAATTCTCATCCACTGTGGTCCCTGCAAGTCCGAGAGGAACGAAGGGGGCACCCATCAGTGCTGCCAGTGTGCCATCTACTGAAGCCAAGGACCACCCAATTCCGCCACCTCCCAAGGTAAAGAAGGGGCCAGCATGCAGAAGAGAAAAGCCGCACCACCCACCCAGCAAGGCCTCATCCAGAACCAAGGAGGACAGTGCCAAGGTCCCAGCTGCGACTTCCAAGGTGGGGAAGGGACACAAGAGCAAAGGAAAGTCACCTCAGGGCACGGAGCCTCTGGGAGAGGGACTGCTGACCCCCATTTCTCAAGACAAGCCAGCAACCTGTACCGCGGTGAGCACCGCCGCAACGACCGCCACCTGAACCGCCACCTGCACCGCCACCAGCACCTCCACCTGCACCGCCATCTGCACTGCCACCTGCACGGCAGCTGCCACAACTACAGTCACCAGCATCATCCCCAGTGGGCAGCCTTCCGAGGCTGCAGGAGACAGCCTGGTGTCTCCCTCCACTACTACAGACACCTGCACCACGGGAAGCACTAACAGCATCTACAGACACCACCACAGCCACCTGTCCCACGACGTGCCCAGCCAGTGCCATTACAGCAGGCATCGGCAGCATCCCCAGTGGGCAGCTGTCTGAGGCTGCAGGAGATGTCCTGGACCCTGCACACACTACATGAAGCATCAGCACTAGCACTACCAGCAGTTAGCAGGCTAAGTCATCGCAAGGTAGAGTGTGGCTCTGCCTTCATGGAGTATCATGCTACCTGTTACTGTAAAGTCTTGTGGCTCAGACACCAGGTGAGGGAATGGGAACTGCCACACCCCTGGTGCAGAATCACTGGGCACCAAGTCCCCTCCAGAACCAGTGGAGAAAAGCATCCACTAACACAGACCTTGGCAGGATGAAGCACTCTGGGTACCAAGCCCCCTCCAGAACCAGTGGAGAAAAGCATCCACTAACACAATCCTTGGCAGAATGAAGCACTCTGGGCACCAAGCCCCCTCCAGAACCAGTGGAGAAAAGCATCCACTAACACAGTCCTTGGCAGGATGAAGCACTCTGAGCACAAAGTCCCCTCCAGAACCAGTGGAAGACGCAACCCACTTGAGAGACTGTAGCGTTGCACTCCCCAGGACCAAGCAGTGGGCAAACCACCCGCTTGGGAGACTTGAGAGACTTTGGCTTTGCACTCCCCAGGACTAAGCAGTAGGCAAACCACCCACTAGTGACTGTGGACTTGCACTCCCCAGGACCAAGCAGTGGGCATGGAGCCACCTCAAGGAGCAGTGGCGTTGTCCCATCATCCGGCTGAGGTGCCCCCCCTCCCTTTCCCCCTGAGGTGCCTGTTTTTTTTCGACCTGATGCCGCTGCAGTGTTCTCTCCATTTTGAGGCAGGTGTCATGTGTGGGCTTCGCCCATGCTTTTTGGGACCAATGGTCCACGGACATTTCATGGGACAGTGTACGTACTTGTGTACTTGCTGTAAGTATTTGTATATACTGATGATTTAAAGTTGTCTTGGGCTATCTGATTGTTAGAATATTACACTCTTTAAACTCATTTTGTTTGGTCCTTGCGTTCTTCCAGGGGGTGACTGGGTGTACCTGTGATGTGTGTGGATATGTGTGTGTGAGTGTTGTTGCGGGTGGGGGGTGGGGATGCGGGTGTTGCGTGCGTGTGTCACTCTCTTTTCCCTCCTCCCCTCCCCAGTGAGCTACGTGCAGTACTCCCTGTGGTCGTTGCCACTGTCTCTGATGTTCTTGGTAGATGAGGAGGTAGACCAGCATCGGAAGGACCTGTAACTCGGGCTCCATGGCGTCCTGGTTGATCGCTGAATGTCGAGAGGTAAGTGGTTTCCCTTCTGTGTACTGTTTCTGCCATGCTTTTGATGGCGTTGGTACCACCCCGGAAAAGCTGGCCGATTGGTGCCTTGTAATAGTGTGGGTGGTACATTATGTTCCGTTTGTCTGTTGGCGGTTACCGCTGCGGTGTTTGTTGTTACTGCCATCCGCCAGGGTTGTAATGAAGGCCAATGTGTCTGAGATGGTGCAGAAACTTTATGATATAAAAGGTTTTCACTCATTTGCTGAGTTGCAAGCCACGTTTACCCTTTCCTATAATCATTTTGATAAATATCTGCAGTTGAGGAATTACTTTCATTCTAGAGGGATCGGCTTAGCGGATCAGGAAGAATCAGTTACTTTGTCTAATCTTGTTCAAACTAGTCTGAAATCTTTGATTAGCATGATGTATCAGGAATTCTATGAGCTTACGAGCGATGACAGCCTTCTTCTTGCTGCTGAATGGAGCAAGGTTCTTTCTTGTGAGGTGATGCCCTCAGAGATAGATAGAGCTTTGAAGACAATGGTGGGTGCAGTGCACTCTGTGAGTTTGAAGGTGCAGCAGAACTGTGTGTATGCTATACTACACTCCGCAGAAATTAGTGAGGTGGGGTGTGAATTTCAAATACGACACAGCCAGTTGTCCCAAGTGTGGATGTTTAGCGGCTGACTTTCTTCATATGCTTTATATATGTTCTGCCCTTAGGGAGTTTTGGGAGGAGGTGACTAAACTGATCGTGACAGCCCTTGGATGTGAAATTCAGTTCACCTCAGCGGAGGTAATGTTAGACTATAGAAATGTGTTTGATATTGGGTTAAAGCGGTTGTTGGCTATACTATATATTTCTGCCAGGCTCTGGATTGCTAGATCTTGGGTCTCTGCAGTTTCCCCGTGACCTGCAGAATGGGCAACTATACGGCAAACATACAATTCAGAAAAGGCTTTGGCTACAGCAAGGGTGATCACTCACTTAAGAAATTTGAGAGGACCTGGGCGGGGTTTAATTGGGACTTTCGAATAACCTAGTTAAACTTGTAATGTATGTGCTATCTGAACAAACTCAGCTGTTTTTCATCTCAGTCACTGTTTACCCTCCTTCAGGCTTTTTTGTCAGCATTGTCTTTGGAACTCTTTTTTTCTGTCTCTAGTATTCTCGACATCACATTTTTCTGTCCCTCTTCTGGACTAGCAGGAACTCATAGTGGGTTTTCTTTCGTAGTGCACCTGTGAATTGGTCACATGAGTTCAGTCTCCGAGCTTCATGACTTTTTTCATTTTTTTCTGATTATTATTGTGCATGTGATCTGTAAATGCCTGACTTAATAAAATAAAAAATAAAAAAAAAAAGTAATACTTAAAGGGCTCCCTAAATGAGTGGCACAGACAGAGCTGCTTCAGGCTCACTAGTAGGATTTAATTTACAGGTTTTGGGCACACATAGTGCCACCTTACTAGGGATGTACAAGTAAACTAAATATACTAATTGGTTATAAGCCAATTTTACCATTTTCAGAGGAGAGAGCAGAGGCACATTAGCACTGGTTAGTATTGATAAAGTACACAGAATCCTAAGGTCAACAAAAACAAATTCAGCAGAATTAGGAGTGAAGGCAAAAGGTTTGTGGATGATCCTGCAGAAAGGTCAAAGTCCAACAGCAGGCCAATGTGTGGCCCACCTTTTTCACCCCACTCATAGTACTGTTATTTCAGACAGAATAGTGTTTTCCCAGCTCTTGAGGCATAGATTTTATTAAGGTCAAATTTTGCTTGTGGGCGGGGACCGAAATTCTCTAGTGAGGGCACTATGTTGTATTGTGATGTAAGAAATGGAAATTGTGTTGCAAGAGCTTCTGGGAAGAATGAGCCTGTCTGTGTAATATTGAGGAATCTACCTTTATTTTATCTTAAACCACAGGCAAAGTTGCTTCCCACAGGACTTGAGGTGGGTTGACTGGCATTTGGTTTTCCTCCAGATATGGGTGTAGAGATCTCTGTAGCTTCAATATGGCCTTGGAGTGTTGGGATCATGATAAATTAACCCCTTCGCTGCCAGGCCTTTTCCCCCTCCTGTGCCAGGCCTTTTTTGCCTATTTGGGCAGTTCACGCTTAGGCCCTCATAACTTTTTGTCCACATAAGCTAACCAAGCCAAATTTACGTCCTTTTTTCCAACATCCTAGGGATTCTAGAGGTACCCAGACTTTGTGGGTTCCCCTGAAGGAGGCCAAGAAATTAGCCAAAATACAGTGAAAATGTTGTTTTTTTCAGAAAAATTGGAAAAAGTGGCTGCAGAAGAAGGCTTGTGGTCTTCCCCCTGAAAATGGCATCAACAAAGGGTTTGTGGTGCTAAACTCAGCAGCTTCCCAGCTTTCAGGAACAGGCAGACTTGAATCAGAAAACCCAATTTTTTAACACAATTTTGGCATTTTACTGGGACATCCCCATTTTTGCAATTTTTTGTGCTTTCAGCCTCCTTCCAGTCAGTGACAGAAATGGGCATGAAACCAATGCTGGATCCCAGAAACCTAAACATTTCTATAAAGTAGACAACATTTTGAATTCAGCAAGGGGTCATTTGTGTAGATCCTACAAGGGTTTCCTACAGAAAATAACAACTGAAAAAGAAAAATATTGAAATTGAGGTGAAAAAAACATCAATTTTTCTCTACATTTTACTCTGTAACTTTTCCCTGCAATGTCAGATTATCGAAAGCAATATACCGTTACGTCTGCTGGACTCCTCTGGTTGAGGGGATATATAGGGCTTGTAGGTTCATCAAGAACCCGAGGAACCCAGAGCCAATAAATGAGCTGCACCCTGCAGTGCGTTTTCATTCTATACCGGGTATACAGCAATTCAATTGCTGAAATATAAAGAGTAAAAAATAGCTATCAAGAAAACATTTGTTTTTCCAAAAAGGGTACAAGATAAGGTGTTGAGGAGCAGTGGTTATTTGCACATCTCTGAATTCCGCGGTGACCATACTAGCATGTGAATTACAGGGCATTTCTCAAATAGATGTCTTTTTTACACACTCTCCTATATTTGGAAGGAAAAAATGTAGAGAAAGACAAGGGGCAATAACACTTGTTTTGCTAATCTATGTTCCCCCAAGTCTCCCGATAAAAATGATATCTCACTTGTGTGGGTAGGCCTAGCGCCCGCGACAGGAAACGCCCCAAAGCGCAACGTGGACACATCCCATTTTTTTAAAAGAAAACAGAGGTGTTTTTTGCAAAGTACCTACCTGTAGATTTTGGCCTCTAGCTCAGCCGGCACCTAGGGAAACCTACCAAACCTGTGCATTTCTGAAAACTAGAGACCTAGGGGAATCCAAGATGGGGTGACTTGTGGGGCTCGGACCAGGTTCTGTTACCCAGAATCCTTTGCAAACCTCAAAATTTGGCTAAAAAAACACATGTTCGTCACATTTCTGTGGCAGAAAGTTCTGGAATCTGAGAGGAGCCACAAATTTTCTTCCACCCAGCGTTCCCCCAAGTCTCCCGATAAAAATGATACCTCACTTGTGTGGGTAGGCCTAGCGCCCGTGACAGGAAATGCCCCAAAGCGCAACGTGGACACATCCCATTTTTTGAAAGAAAACAGTGCCTACCTGTGGATTTTGGCCTGTAGCTCAGCCGGCACCTAGGGAAACCTACCAACCCGGTGCATTTTTGAAAACTAGAGACCTAGGGAAATCCAAGATGGGGTGGCTTGTGGGACTCGGACCAGGTTCTGTTACCCAGAATCCTTTGCAAACCTCAAAATTTGGCTAAAAAAACACCCTTTCCTCTCATTTCGGTGACAGAAAGTTCTGGAATCTGAAAGGAGCCACAAATTTCCTTCCACCCAGCGTTCCCCTAAGTCTCCCGATAAAAATGATACCTCACTTGTGTGGGTGGGCCAGGTGCCTGCAACAGAATAAGGCCCAAAACTTGAAGAGATAGAAGGGATAGCACAGCGAGTTTATAAGGGCATATTCTTTTATACATCTTTAGACGGACTCTGCTTTGGGGACCCACATAAGTGAGGTGTCATTTTACTTGGGAGACTGAGGGGAAAACTGGGGAGTAGGAATTTTGTGCTGGAGCGGTGATCCTACTAAGAAAAGTCAGGAAAATATGCTTTTTTATGCAAATTTTGAGGTTTACAGAGGAGTCTGGGTAAGAAAATGTTGGGGGAGCCACGCAAGCCACACCTCCCTGGACTTCTTGGGGTGTCTAGTTTTAAAAAATGTCTGGGTTTTGTAGGTTTCCCTAGATGAAGGCTGCACCCAGGACCAAAAACATAGGTGGGCCCTCCCCCACAAACACAGGTATTTTTGTAATATATCATTTTGATGTGTGCACATACGTCCGTGATGTGCCAAACACTAAAATTGTGAAAAGAAACACACTTAGGTTATGTGAAGAAGACCCCTCACCCACCAACCAAGTTGGTGGCATGCTTTATCATCGGGGTCCCACCCGAGGCACCTAGCGTGTCACAGATGTGCTGCGATGCCTGATTACAGCGGAGCAGGTTTTGTCATTTTTACCACACATACTGGTTGGATTTAGCACGAGGGTGAGTGATGGTTCAGTGGATCAAATTTTATTAACAAGAGATTTCACAAAAATGAAATGCACTGCTAATAACTGAAAGGCAAAAAACTGAACCAATGACTCACAGCTCGTGAGCTGTAAAGCCGCGACAAGGCACCAACCGCTTTACAGTCCATTCACACACCTTTCATACATGACACGCACAAGACCATTCACACCGCCAGCCACGGGCCCAGCACATTACAACACTCACATCGACAGACCGCGCCACTCAAGGGCCCATCACTTACACACGCCCACATGCCTGATACAAGAACCACACAAGCTGATGGAAGTGTGGACTGCCGTTTGGCTGGCACCGCCAGCCAAGCGCCACCCCGCGCACACTGCCAGCCAGGCGACACCCCAAGCACACCGCCAGCCAAGTGCCACCCAAAGCACACCGCCAGCCAAGCGCCACCCCACGTACACCGCCAGCCAAGCGCCACCCCAAGCACACCGCCAGCCAAGCGCCACCCCAAGCACACCGCCAGCCAAGCGCCACCCCACGCACACCGCCAGCCAAGCGCCACCCCACGCACACCGCCTGCCAAGCGCCACCCCACGCACACCACCAGCCAAGCGCCACCCCACGCACACCGCCATCACTTTTTTTGTTTATAAACAACAAAGAAACCAGTAATTATAAAATAAGCAAAAAACTACAAACACAAAAGCTCTAACTAAATACATGACAGAGATGCCAACCGTGAAACATATGAAAATATAAAACAGACAGCTTACGCTCACGGTATTTCCCAGAATTCTTTTTTGGTATGGTAACTTCTATAACAGCCGGGCACACACAGCCCAGGCTTTGAAGGGCATTCGGGGCAGTACATCCGGCTCTCCCACCGGATTAATCTCCGGGCACATACTCTACATTTCTTTGTGGGCAAGTCTTTTTTGGGAGTGGGAGGAATGTGATCTTGAAAGTACCGATCTTTCAATCTAGCCACATCCTCCACCACTTCTACTCTAGGAACTCTTGCCAGTTCCACCACAATAAGGCTTTCTATCACCAACTCCTGAAATTTAACAAATGTCATCCTTGACTCAGGTGAACAATCCTTGTATACAATAAAGGCATTAAAAGTTGCCAAATGAAATAAATGTAGGGCCAACTTTTTATACCACACATAAGACTTACGAAGAGCAGTGTTAGGTTCCAATCTCTGATCTACTCTATCAACACCACCCATGTGTCTATTGTAGTCAAAAATGCACGCAGGTTTGCGCACTTCCGCAACCTGACCCCAAACAGCCACAGGGGAAGTACTCTCATCATGGATGGTCGATAGCATGTACACATCCCTCCTGTCTGAAAATTTCAGAGCTAGCAGCTCATTATTCCGCAAGGCACTGCACTGTCCCCTCTCAAGTTTTTTACAGACAAGCTCCCTTGGATAGCCTTTCCGGTTAGAACGGATTGTGCCACAAGCAACAGTGTCCACCCTAAACAACTCCTTGAACAACTGCACTCCAGTGTAGAAATTATCTACGTACTATTGGTGACCTTTGTTAAACAGCCGTCTAGCAAGTTCCCACACAATTTTTTCGCTAACTCCAAAAGTGGCCGGACAACCAGGAGGGTCAATACTGGAATCCCTACCAGTGTAGACCCGGAAATTACACACATATCCTGTACTGCTTTCTGACAGCAGATACAATTTAATCCCATACTGTGCCCTCTTACTAGGAATGTACTGCTTAAAAACTAAACGCCCCTTGAAAAGGACCAAAGACTCGTCCACACTTATCTCTTTGCCTGGAACATAGACCTCTGAAAACCGATCCACAAAATGATCAAGGACAGGCCTAATCTTAAAAAGGCGGTCACAATCAGGGTGATCTCGTGGCAAGGCTAAAGCATTGTCTACAAAATGCAGCATACGAAGAAGAAGCAAATACCGATTACGTGTCATAGTTGCAGGAAATATAGCAGTTGCCATCAAGAGACTAGTAGACCAATAAGAAGCCAGTGACGGCTTCCTAATCAACCCCATCAAAAAAGACAAACCTAAAAACCTTTTCATCTCTTCCAGATATGTGGGAACCCACTGAGTAGCTCTAGACTGAGGCTTAAATCTGGCAGCGTTGTCCCGCAAATATTGCTCTGCATACACATTTGTATGCTCCACAATCTCTTCCAAAAATACATCGTCCATAAACAAGTGAAAGAAATGGACAGGCAAAAAGTTTTCCGTATTAACTCTACACCCTGGGAGACCAGTAAATGCAGGTAACTGAGGCTGCTCCATGTTTGGGGCAATCCAGGTGTCAGGTCTTCTAATGGGAAACCCTTCAGCCCCAGGCTGCTGCACTCTTGGCACATCAATGTCCTCCTCTAACACAGGCCCTTCATCTGCACTGAGAGTAGCTTCCTCATCAGAAGAATACTCTCGGACAGAAAACTCACTTCCAGAATCTCCTGCTTCCTCCTCTGCCTCAGATGCAGAGTCAGTGTCGTAATCATGGTCTGAAGACGACTCAGAGAGCATGCGAACAACCTGCTGAGCGGTCACTTTGCGGCTAGCCATGATCCTCACTAACAACGAATGGATTGCCAACAACAACTAGCACTAAAATAAGTAATAAACAAAGTGTATCTTTATCACAAAGAGTTATGTACTACAAAAAACTGTACCACTCACTTGCCTGAAAAAGCTACTCACCAAGCAACCACTCTGCACAGACACAGCAATCACCAATGATATCCCACTAAAAAGGAAAAAGAAAAAACAAATTAGACATATGACAACACAAACATCACTGTGCTCAAATCTAAGGACAATGTCAAACACACAATACTGCATTTAGTACACCACCTACAAACATGTCATTCATGCATGTCAACAATACTCCTTTGGGGTAAATTGCTTTCACTTACCTAAAACATGCAACTATGCAAACCGCAGGACAACTACTGCCAAAGCCGCAAAGATCCACAGCAAAGGAAGCAAAAGAGTTGAACTAGAAGAAAAAGAAGAAATAAATTGTTATAATCACAAATACAGTACAAATACTTTGCCAGTTGACAAACACCCCACCACCAAGAACTTAGAAGTTGTCCCTGATACCTAAGTGGATCCTGCCCCCCTCGGGGGTAGATGGGTGTAAAAAAATTGGCCAATCTGCCCCTGAGGGGGGCAGAAATGGGCAACACCTCTGTGCCCCCTTTAGGGGGCGACCCTTCCCAAAGGGGGCACCCCCAGCACAACACAAAAAAAAAAAAAAATCCCTGCCGTATTGGTGGTTTCTGCCCTCCTTGGGGGCAGATGGCCTAAAAAAATAGGGGCAGAGATGGCCAAAACAAACTTTCCCCACTTTAGGGGTGCGACCGTTGCCCAAGGGGTGCCCCCAAACACACACCACACACACACACACCACACAATCCCTGGCGCCTAGTGTGCTTCCACCCCCCCGGGGGGCCAGATCGTCCAAAAAATGGCAGGTCTGCCATCAGGGGGGGCCGAAACAGAAAGAAAAAAATAGCCCCCCAGGGGAGCGACCCCCAAAAAACACAATAAAAACTAATTCCCTGGTGTCTAGTGGATTTCGCCCCCCCTGGGGGCAGATCCGCAGAAAAATCGGCGATCTGCCCCGGGGGGGCGAAATACTAAAAAAATAGCCCCCCAGTGGGGCGACCCTTGCCCAAGGTGTCGCCCCCAAAAGAAACTTTACAATAAAAATAAATCCCTGGTGTCTAGTGGATTTCGGCCCTCCCTGGGGGCAGATCGGCTGAAAAAAAGGCGATCTGCCACCGGGGGGGGGGCGAAACACTAAAAAAATTGACCCCGGGGGGGCGACCCTTGCCCAAGGGGTCACCCCCAAAAAACACAATAAAAACTAATTCCCTGGTGTCTAGTGGATTTCGCCCCCCCCTGGGGGCAGATCCGCAGAAAAATCGGCGATCTGCCCCCGGGGGGGCCAAATACTAAAAAAATAGCCCCCCAGTGGGGCGACCCTTGCCCAAGGGGTCGCCCCCAAAAGAAACTTTACAATAAAAATAAATCCCTGGTGTCTAGTGGATTTCCCCCCCCCTTGGGGCAGATCCGCCGAAAAAAAGGCGATCTGCCCCCAGGGGGGGGTGAAATAAATAAAAAAATTGCCCCCCGGGGGGGGCGACCCATGCCCAAGGGGTCGCCCCCAAAATACACACACAAAATAAAATCCCTGGTGTCTAGTGGTTTTCGCCCCCCCACCTGGGGGCAGATCCGCCGAAAAATCGTCGGATCTGCACTAAGGGGGCGGCAAAATACTAAAAACAATTGCCCCCTGGGGGGGCGACCCTTGCCCAAGGGGTCGCCCCCAAAAGAAACCTAATACAAAAAATCCCTGGGGTCTAGTGGAGATTCCTGCTCCACGATCGCGGGCCCTGCCCGCGATCGTGGAGCAGGAATCTTGTGAAAACAGGCACAGGGGGAAAGGAAAAACCCTTTCCTTTCCCCCGTGTCTGTTCCCCCCCCCCCACCCCCCAAAAACGGAAAGGACTCACCTGTTGAGCTCCTTTCCTCCTCGCGCGATGGAAGCAAATGGCTTCCAGCGTGCCCGGCAACACTAGATGACGTCGGCGCGCTGTGCGCGTGCTGACATTATCGGATTGCCGGGGGGGTCGGGGGTAGAAGGGGAAGGTCTTCCCCTTCCATCCCCGCCTTGGGGGGGAGGGGGGTGCACGGGGGGCGCGCTAGCGCTCCCCTAGTTCCCCTGTGCCTTGGACGAGGTCACCTCGTCCAAGGCACAGGGGAACTGTAGCCTTGGACGAGGTCACCTCGTCCAAGGCACAGAAGCGGTTAAGATTCCAGTGTCACAGTGGGGGTGCTAGCAAATCCATTGCAATATGGATCTGTATTGCATCGATGACAGAGGTACAATTCGGTATTACATCCAACTTATTGTCACAGGGCAGCAGTGAGAAGGATACTAAGAAGTAGTCTATTCAGATATGCGTATTGTGTGTGCAGGAGCGAGCAATTGTGTAAATATGCTGCCAGCAGTCCAGTAATAAATAATCAGTCATTAAATCATGCCTATCTCTGAGGCAACATATTGTGTGATGGCCTGATTTATCTATTAAAGGATCCAGAACTAAGTTTCAATCCACTGCAGTTAAAACCTTGGTTTGTGAGAAAGGGAGAATTGCTCTATAAACAGTTTTCATCCCCAAGGAGGGTAGCCCAGAATGAGCATTTGTTGGTGTATAATGATTTTTATTAACAATTAGGGCCTGCTTACAACTTTGGCAGAGGGGGTTAAGCCGTCCCAAATGTGACGGATATTCCGCCCGCCGTATTACGAGTCCATTATATCCTATGGAACTCGTAATACAGCGGGCGGGATATCCGTCACATTTGGGACGGATTAACCCCCTCCGCCAAAGTTGTAATCAGGCCCTGACTGTCCATCTGGGTCTGCCTATGTCAAATTTACCCATATAGGAAGATTCTTTTAGATTGAACAGACCCCTCTCCTATACAGTAGGCCTTGGGTGTTCCATCCTCTTCACCTTGCAGAAAACATTTACATGCATGGTATCCATGCTCAACCAGGTCATAAGTCATATTTAAGTTTCTTGCTTTTAGTTTGAGAAAATGTCATCTCTTGGGTCAGTGCAGTGCCTGATGCTAGATGGAAAATTATTATTTTTACACTTTTAAAATGAGTGAGTCCATTAGTATTTGAGTGAGATGCATGACAGAGCCTGCATGACAGAGGAGTAGGCATGCTCATGGAGCCAGCATGAGAGAGGAGTAGGCATGGTTTGGTGAGAAAAAAGGATATAGAGTGAAGCTGGCTGATATGGTACCATTTAAACATGAGACAGGCTTATCTATGTGTTTGAAAAGGAATGGAGTGGTCTTAGTATTACACCCAGGTGGAAGTTTCAACAAAGACTAATCATAGGTGTCATATTCAGTAGAATTCCTTTTGTAAATGCCCAATCAATAAATCTTAACTAATGTAAGTGGAGAGCTGCTCAGGGAGAGCTAGAGGAATGTGTGGGTATTTGTTCTGTAACTGAGAGCGATGGATGCATTCAAAGGGCCCAGCTGTTCCTCAACACTAGTATTATGCCTCCTATGAAATGTTAAACATACAACAAACCATTGCAAGTGTATATCTGCTGACATATTCATTGTGATACTGAGTTAGTGTTGGTGTCTATTGAAGCACAACCGGTCTTCTCCAAACGATACCCTTCTAGAACTTGGAATGGAATACAGAGAAATAAATGGCTCGCAAAAATGTGGGGAAAAAATAAAACAGAGCTTCAGAATCATCTCCATAATGTTATCTCTCCCGTGGCCAAAGCCTTGTTCATGCATGAGAGGAGAAGCAATAATTACTCTAACTTTTCCCCCCAGAATGCATGCTTCTGGTTTTAACAGTGACCTCAACTTGTCCCTCACAGGTGCTGTTTGGTTTGAATGTTTGAATTTATGACCTGTGGTCCAGGCTCGTTCACCTACCTCCAGCCTCTCTCTTTCCGTCATTGGAACTTGGTCTTCATTGCTAATGGAGTGGTACTGTGAAGGCTGCTTATCCTCAATGTTTTGGGACATGGACATATCTGATGACTCCATAGTGTTCAAGAATTTCTCTAACTTACCCAGCTGGGAATCTTTAGTGGTTATCCTTTTCCCTATAATGGATTTTCATCAGGGGCCTTAGAGATAAGAAGCATTTCTTTTTTTACGTGGTGTTACAGGAAAAGTCAAGGGTGGCCTGTATTTTATTCCTATTGTGTTGAAGGCCCTTATGCTTGACTGACAGCTAGACATCCAGAGTGTGTGACATGAACCTGTGGTGGGTTCAAATTCAAATTTGTGAGTTTTGGAATTAAGCATAACGGCTATAATGTAATACTTCCCCATAAACTCTGGATTCCCTAAACATTGCAAGTTATCTCACCTGTTTCAGTCTTTTTGTCATGTAGGTTTCACCTGCATATACCAATGATCCTGCTATTAGTCAATTGCAGTTGTCGGCAAATGCTCTAGCTTGTGAATCTATGCTCTGTTTCTTTCAGTCAAGATTTAAAGGCTGTTAAGTCCTTTCTCATTGATGTGGCATTCACCATTGTTTTAGAAGTATTCTCTTCTATCAAGGAAACAGACGTTCTCAAGGATGACAGTTCTTTCAAGCAAGAGGATCTCTAAGCTCTTTTCTTGTACTATCAACTCACTATCATTAGAGACCTCATGAGGTTTCCCAGTGACTGACAGTGTGCACAGAAGCTATAACATCCACTTCCACATCAAAGCACAGTATCCAACTCTAATCAGTGGAACTATTTTGACAGAAATAGATAACCTCTGAGGTACGTTCAATAGGTAGATATCAGACACAGCCTGTAATTGCCTTGGTTGTAGTTAAAATTTGACAAAGACACAAGCAGATAGGCCATTCAGTATCAAAAACACCCTACGGCTTTGACTTGGCTCTCGAGGAGAGCTCAGATGAGATTTTAGAAGTCTGCATCAATAATGTCTTATTTAACAGTCAAGTTCATTTTGGTTCATCAACTTTATTCAAAAGTCAAAGATCATCATAAAAACATAAAAATAAACAAAAACAACAATCACATTAAAAAATGGTTAAAAGGAATGTGCTTGTGATAATAAACAGCAGATTTAAGAAAACATCCTAATTTGTAGCACACATCCTCCTTAGGTAACAACTGCATAAATCGAAAGTTACATTCCCTTAAAAGTGGTAACAGGATTTGTGCTCTAAAACACCATACAATTTACAGAAAAATATAAAGTGCAAGGTTGTTTGGGCAGAAACACCATCATAGGAACACACACTTGCATCCAATTTACTACATTTTTCCCACTGGTCTCAAAGACCACCCCAAATATTGAAAACTAGACACACTAGCCTGTTTCCATTTATTGTCAGGATGCAAAGTTTAGTACATTTGAGACCACTGTTTTACTGGGTGACCTGTTAGATCTAGGTCGGACATGAACTGTGAAGAAGCTCCAACTAAACATTGCAAGGAATTTGTGGAGTGTGTAAGAAGAACAGCATAATCTGCATGCAGAAGCAAGGTGTAGGGAGGAAATTAGCCAGTGGTACAACTTGGGCAGCCGTTATTGAATGGTTATTGAAAGCTCCCTGTTATGCCACAATCTGACCCTATCGGATAAATCCTAATGCATAGTAATTAAAACATGTGATAAGGTGGCAACTGTAGGAAAGTCCTCCATTTTGCCATTGTCACCCCCAAACATTTTGGACAGATGCTAGTGATTACTGACTCTTGACTGTGCCCTGGGTACTGCTAACCAGTCCAAGGGCCAGTGTTCTGTGTAATATGGATTATGCAAATTAGACTAATTACAATTAGCAGTGAAACAATCATTGATTTTAAACAACACTTTTGGGTGATTAGGAGTAACATTGTTCCCTATTTCAGCAATTGTTTTAAAACATTGATAAAAAAGTATAATTAGGAATTCCTCTCTCAAGTGAAGATGATTTAGAGATATTCTATCCTGAAAACCCTATTTTCCCAGTAAACACAAGGATACAAAGTGAGAATTGCATAATTGAAAAACTATGGATGTGAAAATATGATATTGAAGATATTAGGATGTGTATAGCTTTTCTCGCTATGGGTGTCAATCGGAATCGGCCTAAATCTAGCTGCCTCTAAATTTATTTGCTTTGAAATAGGAAAATGAATACTGTGAATAGAAATAGCAGAAAATTAAACTAATGTTTAAAATGCTTTGCACCACACTGTACATAAGGTGTGGGGATTTTGGCCTTGTTGGGCCACATTAACATAAAAAACAATCACGTTAATGTGGCGCAAGGTGGTGCTGGAGCATTAGAAATATGTCCCCTAGTCCACCAAGAATGGTCGAAAGTTGTGCTCTTAGTGATGCATTAAATCTATTTCAATCATCATTCAGAAAGCTGGGTTCCATGAGAGTCTCCTATGCACTCCCTGTAGGTTTCAGCACACTAGTATCCTAATGGCCTTCTACTGTCTAAACACCTCCTTTCTTCTTTTTCCACACACCTGACACACATCCACACACTTGACACACTTACAAACTGCACTATAAATCACACCCCTACACACAACACAATCCTTTGCAACAAGAATGCCACACACAGAAGACAGAGCACCATTTAAAAACACAGAACCATAGATTAAGCACCCCTCACCACTCCAAATACCACTCATCCCACACCTGCACATCATACATATCACACATTATTTCCTTCATACATCAGACACCACCTGTCGTCCACTCACAACACTGCACCCACACCTCATAAACCAATTTTTTTAAACACTTTTCTGTTGTCCACCACTATCATAGCCCCACAAAAACATCCCAGCTTCACATACGATGAGTTGAGGGTCATGGTGGACAAAATCATCAGGGTAGCGCTGCACCTTTTTGGAGCCCAAGTCCATCAAAACTCAATTACCAGAAAAATGGAGATGCAGCAAAGCATAGTTGAAATGGTGAATGCTGTAGGCAGCTATCCGCGCACAAGGGAGGACATCTGGAAGAGCAGGAATGACCCAGGGGCGAAGGCACATTCCATGGCCACCAGGCACCTGTTGGCGGTCCTCAAGATTGGAGATGGGCCCTACCTCCTCCCTCTATGTTCACATGATGGGAGGAGAAGGTCTTGGACATCTTGCGTCCTAAGGACTTGACAGGAGTACCTGGGGGAGTGGAGTTAGTTAAGTCACAACACTGGAAATGTCACCATTAAGTTCTGTCTTGCCTGCTCACTGATCTACTTTTGGCATCTTAACAGCCAACACACTCACCACCCCTGTTTTCAACTGTCCATATATCCCTCCCTGCCATACCACATGTCAACTAATCTCACCTGAGGGCACAGTGTCTGCGTACTGTGCAGGTAGTACAGGGACTGACAGCCCTACAACTCCCAGCAGGCACTATTCTACCATTAAGGAAACTAGAACAGTGTACCTCAATGAGAATAGCCCTGCATGTCAACTACACAATCCACTCAACCCACCTGAAAGACCCACATTTTTACAGTCTAGGTCAATGACAGCAATGCTATGGGCATCTGCCAGTACAGTACCACCAACACACAGATACCGTCTTATCTTCCATCACTCATAGATAGATAATCACCTGGGGGATACACACATATCTTCAGTGTGCTGTATCAGGTATAACGTGATATCTATGGGCAGGAACAATGGTTACTCCTAAGCTGATGGACAGGTCAGTGTCCACTTTATTTTCTGCAGCTGTCTGGTGACTCAATACTTAACCACTGCTAACTGAGAGGTGCCATGAACAACATAAAGCTACACAGCTGCCAAGACATGCTCCTATTGACAGGCCTCCACTGCCAAGCTAATCTGATATCCTGTGGCAAGGTGTATGAGATAGAAAGTCCCTTTATCCCATATAGCTGTACCCCAGATTTGAAAGCAGGTGTCAGCTGGATGGGCATTTGAAGGCAGCGCAGCAGCCACAAGAGAGTAAGTACAGACCTAAGTAATGTTTGTCCCTTTATCCAGGTGATTGAATGAAGGAACTGGATGTTGGCTCTGACAATGTGGTAAGTGCAAAGTGTCACGGATTTCTTGTGTATACATTGATGTACCGTAGCCATATATGGCACACAGGTGTATACATACAAATGTATTTGGAGGTAAGTTACTCAACTATTTTGTTCCCTCAGTGCAATTGACTATGTCATATGTGTCCCAGTATACTGCATGTTCTACTTTGGTGATTGTAGATACCCACCATGAGGTAATTCCTCCCAGTGTAAGGGTGATACGGTGTGTAGGTCCTTGTACTATGTCCTCTGCAATGTTTCAATATTTCTCTTTATTTGCAGCATTGGGCAAACATATACTATTCATCACTAGTTGACTAATGCTTTCTGATAAGTGACAGCAGCATGTGAAGCTGTGATGTTCATCTGACATGTCACATGACCTACATGGTAAACATCTTCACACGTGTTACAAGGTACTCCCCATTGGTAATTGAGGGATGCACATAGACATTTGTGATGCCTCATCAGAGTAGACAACATGCATGTTGCATACCATTGATGTGTTCCAACATTTCTAGGGGCATACAAATGTTGATATTAGAAGCTAGGAATCTTAAAACCTTGCTAATGTTCAGTGAGTGGAAAGTGGCCACACAGCATTGTCCTTGGGCATACTGTTACACACATGGGCAATGGTAACCTATTCACATGTACATACTTGACAGGTATGTATCAACATCATGTATCATTAGAAAAGTTAATGGAAGAATCAACATTACAAATTGTTATTAATACTTGCATTTGCATTTGCTATATGGCAAATGAGTCCTGGCTGTTTGAGAGACTAATGTTGGCATGGATACCTATGTGCTGCTGGTGTGGTAGTTCACATACACACGTGAGTAGTGATGTAAATGTATTCTGGCTTGGGGCTTGCATTATGGTAGGTGTACCTGTCATGTTAGCAACACATGCTTTGGCCCACAGAATACCCCACAGACAGCTGTAAGGCTTGTCATGTCTGATGTGTGTGTAGTGATGTACCCACTCAGTCAGTGGACCAAAGATGGACTAATTGCATGATGAGGTAGGTCTGATTGCCATCTTGCAGCACAGTTTAGTTGTCCATATTTCTGGTACACTCTGATTGACGTCTTATGGTAGTGATTGGGACATCGGTCAGAGGCAACTTGCCCCTTACTTGACAGATGATGTTAGTTGTCTGAAGACCAATGATCTAGATGACTTAATCCACTATGTTTTTCAATCCATGATGCAACATTATTGTTGCATGTGTGTGTGACATGTGTTCTGACTCCTTAACTAGCAATGTATGGAAATTTGACGGCTTACAGGTTTGAATAGATCAATTGTGTATGTTTATAAGTATGTGAAATAAAGTAGGTTTGGCTTGTCTACACCAGGCTTGCTTGTCTTTACTTTCTAACGTGTCATAGCCTAGTACATAACATTGTATGTGTTTAGTATGTGGTTATGATCAGTCTTGAGCAATTTCACTTTCCTAACCTATTGCTTTATTGGTACTTGACCATGTTGTTGCAGATAGGGAACCTGTATAATGTCCCAAAGTCACCTTGCAATGGTATGGTTAGTGTGATTGGTATACTTCATACATGGTATTATAGGTGTCAGTTAGGTAGCTTAGCTGGCTTTTGACAATGATCATATTGAGGGACATTCATCAAAATTTGTAATTACATGATGTTGGCACTTTTCTGGCATTACCTAGAGGTATTGATGACCAGGATATAATGTGACTTATGCGTACTGTATGATGGAAGAGTTATTTTGTGAATGTGATGACCATACATTATGTTCTGTTTGTCAGCATCAGCACCAGCAAGTGAAGGATATAGGGCACAGCCGAGTGGGGAAACTTCTGCCACGGAACATCCAATCATGAGAACACTAACAGTGAGAGACCCAGTGGCCTGGAGGCACAAGGGGAGTGCCACAGGGAGACAGGATCCAGCAAAACTTATTTGGAATCCTCCTCCTGTGTCCACTCCCTAGTGGTGACCGACCCAGCGGGGACCACCCCAGTACCATCTCTGTCCACCACCCCCATTCTCTCAGAGCCCTTCTTGTAGCTCCCCACCCAGTTGGCCATGCCCGCCCATCCAAGAGCGTGGGCATCTCCTTCGCCGCAGGCACTTATGCCCTAGCCCCTGTTAGCCCTTCTGCCCTCAGTGAGGAGGCTATTGACCTCCAGTCAGTGTCCACCCTAAACAACTCCTTGAACAACTGCACTCCAGTGTAGAAATTATCTACGTACTATTGGTGACCTTTGTTAAACAGCCGTCTAGCAAGTTCCCACACAATTTTTTCGCTAACTCCAAAAGTGGCCGGACAACCAGGAGGGTCAATACTGGAATCCCTACCAGTGTAGACCCGGAAATTATACACATATCCTGTACTGCTTTCTGACAGCAGATACAATTTAATCCCATACCGTGCCCTCTTACTAGGAATGTACTGCTTAAAAACTAAACGCCCCTTGAAAAGGACCAAAGACTCGTCCACACTTATCTCTTTGCCTGGAACATAGACCTCTGAAAACCGATCCACAAAATGATCAAGGACAGGCCTAATCTTAAAAAGGCGGTCACAATCAGGGTGATCTCGTGGCAAGGCTAAAGCATTGTCTACAAAATGCAGCATACGAAGAAGAAGCAAATACTGATTACGTGTCATAGTTGCAGGAAAATATAGCAGTTGCCATCAAGAGACTAGTAGACCAATAAGAAGCCAGTGACGGCTTCCTAATCAACCCCATCAAAAAAGACAAACCTAAAAACCTTTTCATCTCTTCCAGATATGTGGGAACCCACTGAGTAGCTCTAGACTGAGGCTTAAGTCTGGCAGCGTTGTCCCGCAAATATTGCTCTGCATACACATTTGTCTGCTCCACAATCTCTTCCAAAAATACATCGTCCATAAACAAGTGAAAAAAATGGACAGGCAAAAAGTTTTCCGTATTACCTCTACACCCTGGGAGACCAGTAAATGCAGGTAACTGAGGCTGCTCCATGTTTGGGGCAATCCAGGTGTCAGGTCTTCTAATGGGAAACCCTTCAGCCCCAGGCTGCTGCACTCTTGGCACATCAATGTCCTCCTCTAACACAGGCCCTTCATCTGCACTGAGAGTAGCTTCCTCATCAGAAGAATACTCTCGGACAGAAAACTCACTTCCAGAATCTCCTGCTTCCTCCTCTGCCTCAGATGCAGAGTCAGTGTCGTAATCATGGTCTGAAGACGACTCAGAGAGTATGCGAACAACCTGCTGAGCGGTCACTTTGCGGCTAGCCATGATCCTCACTAACAACGAATGGATTGCCAACAACAACTAGCACTAAAATAAGTAATAAACAAAGTGTATCTTTATCACAAAGAGTTATGTACTACAAAAAACTGTACCACTCACTTGCCTGAAAAAGCTACTCACTAAGCAACCACTCTGCACAGACACAGCAATCACCAATGATATCCCACTAAAAAGAAAAAAGAAAAAAGCAAATTAGACATATGACAACACAAACATCACTGTGCTCAAATCTAAGGACAATGTCAAACACACAATACTGCATTTAGTACACCACCTACAAACATGTCATTCATGCATGTCAACAATACTCCTTTGGGGTAAATTGCTTTCACTTACCTAAAACATGCAACTATGCAAACCGCAGGACAACTACTGCCAAAGCCGCAAAGATCCACAGCAAAGGAAGCAAAAGAGTTGAACTAGAAGAAAAAGAAGAAATAAATTGTTATAATCACAAATACAAATACTTTGCCAGTTGACAAACACCCCACCACCAAGAACTTAGAAGTTGTCCCTGATACCTAAGTGGATCCTGCCCCCCTCGGGGGTAGATGGTTGTAAAAAAATTGGCCAATCTGCCCCCAAGGGGTGCAGAAATGGGCAACACCTCTGTGCCCCCTTTAGGGGGCGACCCTTTCCAAAGGGGGCACCCCCAGCACAACACAAAAAAAATAAAAAATCCCTGCCGTATTGGTGGTTTCTGCCCTCCTTGGGGGCAGATGGCCTAAAAAAATAGGGGCAGAGATGGCCAATACGAACTTTCCCCTCTTTAGGGGGGCGACCGTTGCCCAAGGGGTGCCCCCAAACACACACCACACACACACACACCACACAATCCCTGGCGCCTAGTGTGCTTCCACCCCCCCGGGGGCCAGATCGTCCAAAAAATGGCAGGTCTGCCATCAGGGGTGGCCGAAACAGTAAGAAAAAAATAGCCCCCCAGGGGAGCGACCCTTGCCCAAGGGGTTGCCCCCAAAATAAACAATAAAAACAAAATCCCTGGTGTCTAGTGGATTTTGCCCCCCCCCCCTTGGGGACAGATCAGCCCAAAAATTGGCAATCTGGCCCCAGGGGGGGCGAAATACTAAAAAAATAGCCCCCCAGTGGGGCGACCCTTGCCCAAGGTGTCGCCCCCAAAAGAAACTTTACAATAAAAATAAATCCCTGGTGTCTAGTGGATTTCGGCCCTCCCTGGGGGCAGATCGGCTGAAAAAAAGGCGATCTGCCACCGGGGGGGGGGGGGCGAAACACTAAAAAAATTGACCCCGGGGGGGCGACCCTTGCCCAAGGGGTCACCCCCAAAAAACACAATAAAAACTAATTCCCTGGTGTCTAGTGGATTTCGCCCCCCCCGGCGGCAGATCCGCCGAAAAATCGGCGATCTGCCCCCGGGGGGGCGAAATACTAAAAAAATTGCCCCCCAGTGGGGCGACCCTTGCCCAAGGGGTCGCCCCCAAAAGAAACTTTACAATAAAAATAAATCCCTGGTGTCTAGTGGATTTCGACCCCCTTGGGGCAGATCCGCCAAAAAAAAGGCGATCTGCCCCCAGGGGGGGGTGAAATACAAAAAAAAATTGCCCCCCGGGGGGGGCGACCCTTGCCCAAGGGGTCGCCCCCAAAATACACACACAAAATAAAATCCCTGGTGTCTAGTGGTTTTCGCCCCCCCCCACCTGGGGGCAGATCCGCCGAAAAATCGGCGGATCTGCACCAAGGGGGCGGCGAAATACTAAAAACAATTGCCCCCCGGGGGGGAGACCCTTGCCCAAGGGGTCGCCCCCAAAAGAAACCTAATACAAAAAATCCCTGGGGTCTAGTGGAGATACCTGCTCCACGATCGCGGGTCCTGCCCGCGATCGTGGAGCAGGAATCTTGTGAAAACAGGCACAGGGGGAAAGGAAAAACCCTTTCCTTTCCCCCGTGTCTGTTCCCCCTCCCCACCCCCCAAAAACGGAAAGGACTCACCTGTTGAGCTCCTTTCCTCCTCGCGCGATGGAAGCAAATGGCTTCCAGCGTGCCCGGCAACACTAGATGACGTCGGCGCGCTGTGCGCGTGCTGACATTATCGGATTGCCGGGGGGGTCGGGGGTAGAAGGGGAAGGTCTTCCCCTTCCATCCCCGCCTTGGGGGGGAGGGGTGTGCACGGGGGGGTGCGCTAGCGCTCCCCTAGTTCCCCTGTGCCTTGGACGAGGTCACCTCGTCCAAGGCACAGGGGAACTGTAGCCTTGGACGAGGTCACCTCGTCCAAGGCACAGAAGCGGTTAAGATTCCAGTGTCACAGTGGGGGTGCTAGCAAATCCATTGCAATATGGATCTGTATTGCATTGATGACAGAGGTACAATTCGGTATTACATCCAACTTATTGTCACAGGGCAGCAGTGAGAAGGATACTAAGAAGTAGTCTATTCAGATATGCGTATTGTGTGTGCAGGAGCGAGCAATTGTGTAAATATGCTGCCAGCAGTCCAGTAATAAATAATCAGTCATTAAATCATGCCTATCTCTGAGGCAACATATTGTGTGATGGCCTGATTTATCTATTTAAGGATCCAGAACTAAGTTCCAATCCACTGCAGTTAAAACCTTGGTTTGTGAGAAAGGGAGAATTGCTCTATAAACAGTTTTCATCCCCAAGGAGGGTAGCCCAGAATGAGCATTTGTTGGTGTATAATGATTTTTATTAACAATTAGGGCCTGCTTACAACTTTGGCAGAGGGGGTTAAGCCGTCCCAAATGTGACGGATATTCCGCCCGCCGTATTACGAGTCCATTATATCCTATGGAACTCGTAATACAGCGGGCGGGATATCCGTCACATTTGGGACGGATTAACCCCCTCCGCCAAAGTTGTAATCAGGCCCTGACTGTCCATCTGGGTCTGCCTATGTCAAATTTACCCATATAGGAAGATTCTTTTAGATTGAACAGACCCCTCTCCTATACAGTAGGCCTTGGGTGTTCCATCCTCTTCACCTTGCAGAAAACATTTACATGCATGGTATCCATGCTCAACCAGGTCATAAGTCATATTTAAGTTTCTTGCTTTTAGTTTGAGAAAATGTCATCTCTTGGGTCAGTGCAGTGCCTGATGCTAGATGGAAAATTATTATTTTTACACTTTTAAAATGAGTGAGTCCATTAGTATTTGAGTGAGATGCATGACAGAGCCTGCATGACAGAGGAGTAGGCATGCTCATGGAGCCAGCATGAGAGAGGAGTAGGCATGGTTTGGTGAGAAAAAAGGATATAGAGTGAAGCTGGCTGATATGGTACCATTTAAACATGAGACAGGCTTATCTATGTGTTTGAAAAGGAATGGAGTGGTCTTAGTATTACACCCAGGTGGAAGTTTCAACAAAGACTAATCATAGGTGTCATATTCAGTAGAATTCCTTTTGTAAATGCCCAATCAATAAATCTTAACTAATGTAAGTGGAGAGCTGCTCAGGGAGAGCTAGAGGAATGTGTGGGCATTTGTTCTGTAACTGAGTGCGATGGATGCATTCAAAGGGCCCAGCTGTTCCTCAACACTGGTATTATGCCTCCTATGAGATGTTAAACATACAACATACCATTGCAAGTGTATATCTGCTGACATATTCATTGTGATACTGAGTTAGTGTTGGTGTCTATTGAAGCACAACCGGTCTTCTCCAAACGATACCCTTCTAGAACTTGGAATGGAATACAGAGAAATAAATGGCTCACAAAAATGTGGGGAAAAAATAAAACAGAGCTTCAGAATCATCTCCATAATGTTATCTCTCTCGTGGCCAAAGCCTTGTTCATGCATGAGAGGAGAAGCAATAATTACTCTAACTTTTCCCCCCAGAATGCATGCTTCTGGTTTTAACAGTGACCTCAACTTGTCCCTCACAGGTGCTGTTTGGTTTGAATGTTTGAATTTATGACCTGTGGTCCAGGCTCGTTCACCTACCTTCAGCCTCTCTCTTTCCGTCATTGGAACTTGGTCTTCATTGCTAATGGAGTGGTACTGTGAAGGCTGCTTATCCTCAATGTTTTGGGACATGGACATATCTGATGACTCCATAGTGTTCAAGAATTTCTCTAACTTACCCAGCTGGGAATCTTTAGTGGTTATCCTTTTCCCTATAATGGATTTTCATCAGGGGCCTTAGAGATAAGAAGCATTTCTTTTTTTACGTGGTGTTACAGGAAAAGTCAAGGGTGGCCTGTATTTTATTCCTATTGTGTTGAAGGCCCTTATGCTTGACTGACAGCTAGACATCCAGAGTGTGTGACATGAACCTGTGGTGGGTTCAAATTCAAATTTGTGAGTTTTGGAATTAAGCATAACGGCTATAATGTAATACTTCCCCATAAACTCTGGATTCCCTAAACATTGCAAGTTATCTCACCTGTTTCAGTCTTTTTGTCATGTAGGTTTCACCTGCATATACCAATGATCCTGCTATCAGTCAATTGCAGTTGTCGGCAAATGCTCTAGCTTGTGAATCTATGCTCTGTTTCTTTCAGTCAAGATTTAAAGGCTGTTAAGTCCTTTCTCATTGATGTGGCATTCACCATTGTTTTAGAAGTATTCTCTTCTATCAAGGAAACAGACGTTCTCAAGGATGACAGTTCTTTCAAGCAAGAGGATCTCTAAGCTCTTTTCTTGTACTATCAACTCACTATCATTAGAGACCTCATGAGGTTTCCCAGTGACTGACAGTGTGCACAGAAGCTATAACATCCACTTCCACATCAAAGCACAGTATCCAACTCTAATCAGTGGAACTATTTTGACAGAAATAGATAACCTCTGAGGTACGTTCAATAGGTAGATATCAGACACAGCCTGTAATTGCCTTGGTTGTAGTTAAAATTTGACAAAGACACAAGCAGATAGGCCATTCAGTATCAAAAACACCCTACGGCTTTGACTTGGCTCTCGAGGAGAGCTCAGATGAGATTTTAGAAGTCTGCATCAATAATGTCTTATTTAACAGTCAAGTTCATTTTGGTTCATCAACTTTATTCAAAAGTCAAAGATCATCATAAAAACATAAAAATAAACAAAAACAACAATCATATTAAAAAATGGTTAAAAGGAATGTGCTTGTGATAATAAACAGCAGATTTAAGAAAACATTCTAATTTGTAGCACACATCCTCCTTAGGTAACAACTGCATAAATCGAAAGTTACATTCCCTTAAAAGTGGTAACAGGAATTGTGCTCTAAAACACCATACAATTTACAGAAAAATATAAAGTGCAAGGTTGTTTGGGCAGAAACACCATCATAGGAACACACACTTGCATCCAATTTACTACATTTTTCCCACTGGTCTCAAAGACCACCCCAAATATTGAAAACTAGACACACTAGCCTGTTTCCATTTATTGTCAGGATGCAAAGTTTAGTACATTTGAGACCACTGTTTTACTGGGTGACCTGTTAGATCTAGGTCGGACATGAACTGTGAAGAAGCTCCAACTAAACATTGCAAGGAATTTGTGGAGTGTGTAAGAAGAACAGCATAATCTGCATGCAGAAGCAAGGTGTAGGGAGGAAATTAACCAGTGGTACAACTTGGGCAGCCGTTATTGAATGGTTATTGAAAGCTCCCTGTTATGCCACAATCTGACCCTATCGGATAAATCCTAATGCATAGTAATTAAAACATGTGATAAGGTGGCAACTGTAGGAAAGTCCTCCATTTTGCCATTGTCACCCCCAAACATTTTGGACAGATGCTAGTGATTACTGACTCTTGACTGTGCCCTGGGTACTGCTAACCAGTCCAAGGGCCAGTGTTCTGTGTAATATGGATTATGCAAATTAGACTAATTACAATTGGCAGTGAAACAATCATTGATTTTAAACAACACTTTGGGTGATTAGGAGTAACATTGTTCCCTATTTCAGCAATTGTTTTAAAACATTGATAAAAAAGTATAATTAGGAATTCCTCTCTCAAGTGAAGATGATTTAGAGATATTCTATCCTGAAAACCCTCTTTTCCCAGTAAACACAAGGATACAAAGTGAGAATTGCATAATTGAAAAACTATGGATGTGAAAATATGATATTGAAGATATTAGGATGTGTATAGCTTTTCTCGCTATGGGTGTCAATCGGAATCGGCCTAAATCTAGTTGCCTCTAAATTTATTTGCTTTGAAATAGGAAAATGAATACTGTGAATAGAAATAGCAGAAAATTAAACTAATGTTTAAAATGCTTTGCACCACACTGTACATAAGGTGTGGGGATTTTGGCCTTGTTGGGCCACATTAACATAAAAAACAATCACGTTAATGTGGCGCAAGGTGGTGCTGGAGCATTAGAAATATGTCCCCTAGTCCACCAAGAATGGTCGAAAGTTGTGCTCTTAGTGATGCATTAAATCTATTTCAATCATCATTCAGAAAGCTGGGTTCCATGAGAGTCTCCTATGCACTCCCTGTAGGTTTCAGCACACTAGTATCCCAATGGCCTTCTACTGTCTAAACACCTCCTTTCTTCTTTTTCCACACACCTGACACACATCCACACACTTGACACACTTACAAACTGCACTATAAATCACACCCCTACACACAACACAATCCTTTGCAACAAGAATGCCACACACAGAAGACAGAGCACCATTTAAAAACACAGAACCATAGATTAAGCACCCCTCACCACTCCAAATACCACTCATCCCACACCTGCACATCATACATATCACACATTATTTCCTTCATACATCAGACACCACCTGTCGCCCACTCACAACACTGCACCCACACCTCATAAACCAATTTTTAAAACACTTTTCTGTTGTCCACCACTATCATAGCCCCACAAAAACATCCCAGCTTCACATACGATGAGTCAAGGGTCATGGTGGACAAAATCATCAGGGTAGCGCTGCACCTTTTTGGAGCCCAAGTCCATCAAAACTCAATTACCAGAAAAATGGAGATGCAGCAAAGCATAGTTGAAATGGTGAATGCTGTAGGCAGCTATCCGCGCACAAGGGAGGACATCAGGAAGAGCAGGAATGACCCAGGGGCGAAGGCACATTCCATGGCCACCAGGCACCTGTTGGCGGTCCTCAAGATTGGAGATGGGCCCTACCTCCTCCCTCTATGTTCACATGATGGGAGGAGAAGGTCTTGGACATCTTGCGTCCTAAGGACTTGACAGGAGTACCTGGGGGAGTGGAGTTAGTTAAGTCACAACACTGGAAATGTCACCATTAAGTTCTGTCTTGCCTGCTCACTGATCTACTTTTGGCATCTTAACAGCCAACACACTCACCACCCCTGTTTTCAACTGTCCATATATCCCTCCCTGCCATACCACATGTCAACTAATCTCACCTGAGGGCACAGTGTCTGCGTACTGTGCAGGTAGTACAGGGACTGACAGCCCTACAACTCCCAGCAGGCACTATTCTACCATTAAGGAAACTAGAACAGTGTACCTCAATGAGAATAGCCCTGCATGTCAACTACACAATCCACTCAACCCACCTGAAAGACCCACATTTTTACAGTCTAGGTCAATGACAGCAATGCTATGGGCATCTGCCAGTACAGTACCACCAACACACAGATACCGTCTTATCTTCCATCACTCATTGATAGATAGTCACCTGGGGGATACACACATATCTTCAGTGTGCTGTATCAGGTATAACGTGATATCTATGGGCAGGAACAATGGTTACTCCTAAGCTGATGGACAGGTCAGTGTCCACTTTATTTTCTGCAGCTGTCTGGTGACTCAATACTTAACCACTGCTAACTGAGAGGTGCCATGAACAACATAAAGCTACACAGCTGCCAAGACATGCTCATATTGACAGGCCTCCACTGCCAAGCTAATCTGATATCCTGTGGCAAGGTGTATGAGATAGAAAGTCCCTTTATCCCATATAGCTGTACCCCAGATTTGAAAGCAGGTGTCAGCTGGATGGGCATTTGAAGGCAGCGCAGCAGCCACAAGAGAGTAAGTACAGACCTAAGTAATGTTTGTCCCTTTATCCAGGTGATTGAATGAAGGAACTGGATGTTGGCTCTGACAATGTGGTAAGTGCAAAGTGTCACGGATTTCTTGTGTATACATTGATGTACCGTAGCCATATATGGCACACAGGTGTATACATACAAATGTATTTAGAGGTAAGTTACTCAACTATTTTGTTCCCTCAGTGCAATTGACTATGTCATATGTGTCCCAGTATACTGCATGTTCTACTTTTGTGATTGTAGATACCCACCATCAGGTAATTCCTCCCAGTGTAAGGGTAATACGGTGTGTAGGTCCTTGTACTATGTCCTCTGCAATGTTTCAATATTTCTCTTTATTTGCAACATTGGGCAAACATATACTATTCATCACTAGTTGACTAATGCTTTCTGATAAGTGACAGCAGCATGTGAAGCTGTGATGTTCATCTGACATGTCACATGACCTACATGGTAAACATCTTCACACGTGTTACAAGGTACTCCCCATTGGTAATTGAGGGATGCACATAGACATTTGTGATGCCTCATCAGAGTAGACAACATGCATGTTGCATACCATTGATGTGTTCCAACATTTCTAGGGGCATACAAATGTTGATATTAGAAGCTAGGAATCTTAAAACCTTGCTAATGTTCAGTGAGTGGAAAGTGGCCACACAGCATTGTCCTTGGGCATACTGTTACACACATGGGCAATGGTAACCTATTCACATGTACATACTTGACAGGTATGTATCAACATCATGTATCATTAGAAAAGTTAATGGAAGAATCAACATTACAAATTGTTATTAATACTTGCATTTGCATTTGCTATATGGCAAATGAGTCCTGGCTGTTTGAGAGACTAATGTTGGCATGGATACCTATGTGCTGCTGGTGTGGTAGTTCACATACACACGTGAGTAGTGATGTAAATGTATTCTGGCTTGGGGCTTGCATTATGGTAGGTGTACCTGTCATGTTAGCAACACATGCTTTGGCCCACAGAATACCCCACAGACAGCTGTAAGGCTTGTCATGTCTGATGTGTGTGTAGTGATGTACCCACTCAGTCAGTGGACCAAAGATGGACTAATTGCATGATGAGGTAGGTCTGATTGCCATCTTGCAGCACAGTTTAGTTGTCCATATTTCTGGTACACTCTGATTGACGTCTTATGGTAGTGATTGGGACATCGGTCAGAGGCAACTTGCCCCTTACTTGACAGATGATGTTAGTTGTCTGAAGACCAATGATCTAGATGACTTAATCCACTATGTTTTTCAATCCATGATGCAACATTATTGTTGCATGTGTGTGTGACATGTGTTCTGACTCCTTAACTAGCAATGTATGGAAATTTGACGGCTTACAGGTTTGAATAGATCAATTGTGTATGTTTATAAGTATGTGAAATAAAGTAGGTTTGGCTTGTCTACACCAAGCTTGCTTGTCTTTACTTTCTAACGTGTCATAGCCTAGTACATGACATTGTATGTGTTTAGTATGTGGTTATGATCAGTCTTGAGCAATTTCACTTTCCTAACCTATTGCTTTATTGGTACTTGACCATGTTGTTGCAGATAGGGAACCTGTATAATGTCCCAAAGTCACCTTGCAATGGTATGGTTAGTGTGATTGGTATACTTCATACATGGTATTATAGGTGTCAGTTAGGTAGCTTAGCTGGCTTTTGACAATGATCATATTGAGGGACATTCATCAAAATTTGTAATTACATGATGTTGGCACTTTACTGGCACTACCTAGAGGTATTGATGACCAGGATATAATGTGACTTATGCGTACTGTATGATGGAAGAGTTATTTTGTGATGACCATACATTATGTTCTGTTTGTCAGCATCAGCACCAGCAAGTGAAGGATATAGGGCACAGCCGAGTGGGGAAACTTCTGCCACGGAACATCCAATCATGAGAACACTAACAGTGAGAGACCCAGTGGCCTGGAGGCACAAGGGGAGTGCCACAGGGAGACAGGATCCAGCAAAACTTCTTTGGAATCCTCCTCCTGTGTCCACTCCCTAGTGGTGACCGACCCAGCGGGGACCACCCCAGTACCATCTCTGTCCACCACCCCCATTCTCTCAGAGCCCTTCTTGTAGCTCCCCACCCAGTTGGCCATGCCCGCCCATCCAAGAGCGTGGGCATCTCCTTCGCCGCAGGCACTTATGCCCTAGCCCCTGTTAGCCCTTCTGCCCTCAGTGAGGAGGCTATTGACCTCCTGAGGTTGATATCTGTGGGTCAGTTGACCATTGTAAATGCCATCCAGGGACTGGCAACTGAAATACAACAGAACAATGCGTTCCAGGAGGACATTCATGGTGCACTGGTAGGCCTACAGAGATAATTTCAGGCTCTGGCCTCCTCACTGATGGCAGCCAGTCACCCGTTGTCTACCATCCCTCCTCCACCTTCCTCTTCCTAATCTCAATCCCCCCTTCCCTGACCCAACCAATGCACACAAACAGACAGCTATGCATCCACCTCAACATCCAAGGGTAGCGCAGACAAACATAAGCACCACAAGACAGACCACCGACATGCACACAGACAACACCCACCTGCAGACACAGCAACAGTCACGACCTGATAACGTCACCACACACAGCTCACAGACACAACACCTGGTATACCTGCAGACAGCACACCAACATTCAGTGATCCAGCCACCACACCTATCTTACCAGCAGACATTATCCAAGCAGACCCTCAGACATCCACCTCAGTCACCACACCCACAGACACCACAACCACTGACATGATTATATTTAGCACATCCATCATGCCTGCAGTCACCACCCCAACAGAAATCCACCCACCCACCATGGCATCCCCCTGCACCTCTACCCCCTCAGCCAAAGAAACATAAACACCCACACTCACCCAGACAACAGACACCCACAAGCACACCTCCCTGAAACACGCACCCAAAACATCCACAGTATCACATCATACAACCACTCCCTCACCCTCCACTCCAAAAACCCCCTTCAGATGACTGTCCCAGTGTGTCCAAGAAAACTTTCCTTTTGGAGTTTGACCTTTTCTCTGATCCTTCTCCCTTGTGACACCCCTCAAAGGTCTGATTCCCTCCCCATGTCCATCCCTCCTACCTCCAAGGTCTCCCCTACACCCCCTACCAGAACCCAGGCCCCTCCCCGCCAAGAAGTCCACCCCTCCCAAACAGATCTGCCTACCTCCCAAGTCCATGCCTAAACCCCCCTCCCAAGCCCAAGCCTAAACCCCCTCCCAAAACTAAGCCCAAACCCCACTCTCCCACCACTCCCCAAGGATCTCTGAGTTGCCTGCCTGCTCCCTTGATGCCCCTACCTGTGGAGGTTAGAAGGCAGTCAGGAGTCAAGTGGGGCACCTTGTAGTGCCTTTGGTGCTGTTTGCAGCAGCTATGGGCTGGTTCATGGCCTTGGACATTATTTTAAAATAACGTATTTCACATAAAGTTTGAAGCAACCAGTTGTTGGTTTAAACGTTACATCTTTGTCCAGCCTTTCCTTTCCTAGTTTTGAGTTGTTCATGGCTGACACTGGTTGTGTGGATGTATTTGTGTATGTGTACTGCCTGATGGTTCCAGTATTGTCTGAGCAGTCCGTGAGGTTGTGTGCAGTGCTTTTATCCCCCAGGGATTATGTGTGTTTTGTATGATGTCTGTGTGTATTCTGCATGGCATAATAGGTTTGCTGTAATGTGTGTGTGTGTGTGTGTGTGTGTGTGTGTGAGTGTGATGTATATGTCGATTGCTAGGTTTTATGATGGTGTAATTGCGTGTGTCCCATTACATATCGTTATGTATTGTATTATATGTGTGTGACTTCCTGGCCAGTGTCGGTTGTGAGTGTTTTTCACATCTGTACATAGTTGTGCGATTGTGGTGTTGTTGTTACAAGTTTGTTTGTTGTATGTGAATTGGTGGGGCTGTCCCTTTGCTGTGTTGTAGTGCATGTCTTTGACGTGTGGTGTGTGTGTCTGCTGGCTGCAGTGTGCATGCTGTGTATGTGTGGGTGTGTTTGTTTCTGTATGTGTAAGTTTAGCCCCCCGTACTCCCCTCCCTATGGTATGTTATGTAACAGTTGTAATTCACACATTTCACAAATGTAACAGGTGAGTGTATGTACTTAAGATTGTTGTCTTTCTCATCGGCAATGATTCCGTTGTCTTTCAGTGAGCCGGGGCAGTGGGATGATGTCCAGTAGTGTTTTCTTGGCCGAGTATGGCTTTCCGGAGGAGAGTATCTCCTTTTATTCTGTTAGTTTGCACCTGGTACTCTGTGGTGGTCTGAGCGTACGGTTATGTTGCCAGTGTGCAACCTCGTAATGAGTCCGGTGGAAACATGGTCTCCGCCGGACTGATGGTGACTCTTCTTGACCACATAAGTCTGGCTAGACTGGCAGTGCTAGTGGTGCTTTTGCGGGATCCTGTGTGCATCACTGCAAATGTCCTAATTTGGCTGTCTTCTCTGCCAGCCTGCCAACTAAATAAGTGCCTTGGCTCGTAACCTGAATTGCAGCTCTTCTCCCCTAGTCGACTGTCCATTTGTGGTTGAATCCCTGTATCAGAAAGGTTTATGCAATGTTATGCTGGGCTTGGCTGTCCGATCCTGTTACCTGATGAATTTTTTTTTACATAACATTTTAGATTGTGGAATCACAGTGATCCAAGGTACATGTTTGTCACCTCAAGCCTGAGCCTTTATTATCTGTTTAGGAAGAGCAACATACTTGCTGTTTAGTGTCTGAGCTGGGATTATTTCTATAACATTAGGAATATCACCTGAGTCCATAAGATACACTATATGTAATCTGAATAATAGCTATAATATTGTATCCTTGAGTGTATAAGTGATTGCCCTATGTATCGAATGTCAAGTTGAACCAAGTACTACACAGGCACTTGTGTGTGGGGTAAACTTGAGTGAAGGCATTTGTGCCCACTCTTTTTTACAAGCCCAGTCACATGACCTATGATGAGTCCAAGAATTGCAAACAAATAAGTGCTGGGGCCCTAAGCTTTGTTAATAAGCCTTTGGACAGTTTTATTAAAGGCTGAGATGAAGAATTTCAAGGCTGCATGGTCTTGATTCCACCTCATGCAACTTTAATAAAGTACCAGACACTCATGACTTGCTTGTCTCCCTCTTGCAGTTTCTTTTTCATCCCTATTTGTTTTTCTTTCCTTCTCTTGCTGCTTTTGCCCCCTTTTGTATTTTCTCCCTCTTACGCTGGATCAAAGCTTTTTGAGGAAATCTGAGTGCTGGTGGGCTCTACCTGCAACCACCAGCTCAAATTAAGCATCTCTTCAAGATATGTCACTATATGCTACAATAGGATCTCTAGCCTGAAGGATGGCATTTTAGAGTACCAGTCAACTTTTCAGATCTGTATAACCTGGGGTATAGTTAAATATATATCGTCTATGATCATGTTGCTTGTTTAGCCAGAGGGCAACCCTTTGGTCAATGAATCTAAGGATTCTACTTTACTCCAAACACAGTGTCTGTAATTAGTAAATACATTAAAGGATATGCTGGTAGAGGTCTGAGTCAATGAGTTTTCTGATCTATGTAACCTGAGTGAAAGCTATTGTGCTATAGTCTATGTTTGTGGGACCTGTGTAAGCAAAGAATCAGCCTTGTTGTCACATGTTTTGAGTCAGTATTATTTCTGTAATATAATGGATTGCTGTGGTGCTTTGATATTTAGAGTAGGAGTCTGTAGTTACCAAATAGCCTGTGGCATATCTTTACTGCCAGGTGTCTGAGCCTGTACACTATTTGTAACTTGAGAGATAGTGGGAGTTCTTTCCACAGTGATCTACCACTAAACAATACACAAAACAGTCTGAACTTTACTGACTGACAAAACCTAGGGCCTGCAGATCACCATGACTAGGTCATTGGGAAATACAAAACAATGAGGAAAAGGTGTCAAGATCTGAAAGCACTAAATGATCAAATGGATAGTAGAAATGTGCTTTGGAAATGCTGGTAACATAAATAACATGGTAAGTTCAATGGCAGTACCCCAGGCCTTGCATCCAGAAATGGTAGGTTCTGCAAGGCACAGCAAAAATGAGTATTCACACTCAGTCACTCTTTTCATTAACACCTGCACTCACTAACAAGTTCACCCACTTTCAAAGTGCTGTGAAAGGCACTCCAATTATAGGTTTTAAGAGCATAAATAATCTTTATGGTATAGGAGTGGTCTTCACTGTTCAAATCCTTTGCGTCCTAACCCCCAAGACTTGGACACACAGTATGGTGGTGTTCATAGAAGAAACCTGCTACATTTGGTTCTGAAAAATCTTATGTACCTTACAGTGCTTTGCCTCTCTCCGTACCTGGCACAAACATATGGATTAAACATATGGATTTGGCTTGTCTAGACGCATAGGATATTTTAACATTCTAATTCATGAGATCATTTTGCTAAATTTAATAATTACTTTTTTAAGCATACATGGGTAACTTCATCCATTTGCAGAAAGAGCATAGGGAACATGATGATAGTCACTATACTGCAATTGTTAAAATGTAAATTAAATGCAATTACAACATCAGAAGCAGTGAGTGACATGATAACCACAATACTTGGACACAAATGTGTGCAATCTGCCTGGTTTCTCCAAATTGAATATCACTCTTGCAGTCAGAATAACAAAATGAGTGATTTTAAAGTACAGTGAGATGCCATTGACTACCCTACACTGTCTCAAGGTCAGAATATATATACTACTGTTTACTATACAAAAGAATATAAATTAAATGGCTGGGGCTAGGAGATTATTCATCAAATAGCCAATGAACACATGGGCAGACAATGTAAACAAGCAATACACTGAGATACAGTAATACATCTAATCAAGTAGCTGCCATTAACGCAAAACACTGCGGTTCAATTCAACGTATGACTCAAAACCACCCAAAGGATAAAATGGCTCTTTGAATTCTATGGATAGAAAGAAAACATTCCAAAAAGCTAGCTGTCCTGTCTGGCTGGGTCTCCTGCTTATACAAACCTCATAATACACATACATTCAACCAATTCACCATCAAGATCCTGTTGCTAGTACTGGTTAGAGTGTTCAAGATAGATTTTAAAGTGAGTACTGAGGAAAAACTAGTCTTTCTATCATTGTTCTAGTTATCAGGAATTGCATCCCTTTTATCCCTTAGATTGCAAGCTATTACAAATCAAAAAAAGAAACAAAGCAATTGTTACTAATTCAGTGCGGATGTCTCTCTGCCACAATACATGTGGGGTTTACCCGTACCTGAAGTGGCTATTCCTGCAGCTGAGTTTTATATGTGTTATTGTGATTGGTTTATTAAGACTATCACATTTTACAGAGCTTGATAAAATTATATCAACTTTGTTTTGTTAACTTTCAAACTTTCAATCTTTCATAGTTTCATAGTTTCACTACTTCTCTCCGTCTGTTGCTGTTCTATAGTATGTTCAGCACACAATGCTCTGCAAGGTGTCAGGAACAACATGCTATCTTTCTGTCACAGTTGTGTGTTAGAAAAAACTTGAAGGGAAAAGAATGGCTTGTGTCTGCTGAGCAAGAAAAAAGAGATTCTGCAAAAATGCAATTCGGCCAGAACAAAATCATTGTTGACGCATGGTTTTGCGTATCCATGCTAATAACAAAATGCTTGGAGCAAACACCTTTTACCAACTTATGAAATCAGATATGCTCCATTGTAATAATTGACAAAATACTTGAGCACATAGATTGTGTTTTATTTTGTTGTAGTAGGGATGTATTTCGTTCGGATTCGTTTATACTGTTGGATTGTTGTGCGGCATTATTACTTTGTGCTGTTGTGTTAGATCATTGTTGTGGTTTCCCATTCTGTTTTGACTTTTATTGTGCTGTCATATGCTAAGTTTCTATTGTTTTGTGTTTTGTTATTTCATTTCATTGAGTTCTGCCGTCTCGGTATTAACTGTAGAGATGTGAACAACCGTGGCTACGTTTCCAGCCACAAGTAGTAAATGATTTTAAAAGAGCAGGAAAGGATCCCAAAGATTTTAACTTTAGGCATTGCATGTCCTTGGTGGTAAGTATGGCAGTGCTTGGTGAAAAACCTCATATATCCATATAACAAAAACACATTTCTGGAGGTGCTAACGTGTGCCGAGAATAGTTGTATATAATTGTTATGTTGCATTTTTGTGCTGGTACACATTATGGCCCTCATTATGAGTCTGGCGGTTGCATTACCACCAGACTCGCGTTGGTGGTCCCACTGCCAATAGGCTGGCGCGTGCGACCTCCACATTATGACCGTAGCGGAGTTGCCAAGGTTGCAAGCTGGCATCCTGGCAGTCCCGGTGGTTTCTGATTCCTCCACGGCAGTGCTGCTTGCAGCGCCACTCGGGGGATTAGGAGTCCCCATCCACCAACCTTTCCATGGCAGTTCACACCACCACGGAAAGGCTGCCAGAATGGAGGACTCAGAGGGCCCCTGGGGGCCCCTGCTCTGCCCATGCATTTGGCATGGGCAGTACAGGGGCCCCCATGCACAGCCCCATTGCACATTCCACTGCCTGAATTACGGGGAGTGGAATGCGCGATGGGAGCTGCTCCACCTGCCGCACCGCCACATTGGCATCGGCTCCACTAGGAGCCGGCGTCAATGTTAGAGCCATGCGGTGAAGTCCTATAAGGTCCGGCGGGGTTCAGGTTGCACAGGCGGTCTGAAGGCAGGAAGAGTTTGGAAGGTGGCCTCCACCGCCTGCCAAACTCTTAATGAAGGCCTATGTAATTATTTGTGGTCCTGTGTTTTTGTGCTGCATTAGTACATTGGCTTGGTATTGTGGTTCTTGTGCTGCACTCATGTGTTAGTGTTTTGCCATGCTGGGCACTTTATGTCATACATGTTGCTTAATTTAGATGTGTCAACAAATGCTGCTACATGTCCAATCAAATATTTCCACTCACAAATGATAATTTACCACAGTTTAAAGTGGTACATTACAACCGCTCCAGTTGTTCAATAATGTAAAAAATCAGTCAGCACAAAACTGTGATAGACAGTGTCGTAAATTAGAACTTCCAGTGCTCGCTTTGGGGCAACCAAATTTACGGTGGTACTCAGTTATGGCAATGCACCCAGCACTGGAGTACTTTCGGCTGACAGGTGCTAAACACACATATCCTTGTGAAATTTATAGTAGAGCACACATACAAAGTTCAAAAATGACCTACTGTTAAGCCAGTCTTGAGGAGCTGCACAGTTCAAGCTGAAATTCCTCTGTAAAACATTCATATACCACCCATTGCACACCCCATTGACGCAGTGTAGTAAAAAGTAGAGCACAGTGCTACATTAGGCAACTTTCCAAAGCAAATCATGATTTTGGTCGTAAAGTAATTCCCACCACGATATTTTGCACCAGGTTTGCATCTCTTTAATGATGCAAACTGGAATAAAGTGTTAGTAAATCTGGGCATGTATGTGATATGGCTCAGTATCAATGTTTCTCTCTCTTTCTCTCTCTATTTATCGCCCTTTATTCTCACTTGTCCTTTAATTTGTCTTTTTCTCTTACACATAACAGACACACATTCTCAGTTGAATTGTTCCCCATTTTAGCTCTTTAGCCAGAAACTCGCAAGTGGAGTCTGTGTAGGAATCCTATCAAGATTTAAAAATGATAGTGTTGTTCTAATTTCTACTGGGGCCCACTATGGCGTTTTGGTGCGGACATTATCCTATGATAGCAAATATAAACCATTGCTAATATAATCCGTATCATAAAGAACACTTTCCTGAAAGGCTCCACACTGGAATCTCATAAAGAATCACTGTTTGCGCAGTGCTCGCATATATTTTTATAGAAATACATTTGTAACCGTTTCGAATATACGCTGGCTGCAATCAGCTCACTTGCCAAGAATTATCCGTTTATATATTTAAACAAGGCGACTTATTGTCAAAATCCCTGTCATTAGTTAATTAAAACAGGAAATAAAAAGGTCACCACTTCTCTCCAGAGTCAGCTTCCAACCCTTCTTCACTAACATTTGGAGGTAATATGCTAGAACACTACCATGGACAGTGTAATATAGTAGTGAGTGATGTATGAGAGCATTTAATTTTAGACTACATGAGAAATTTTAATCATTTGGAGATAAATGTTGTATAGCATCTATTCTGAGACACCTCAGTTTTACACGCTAATGTTGAAGTTGTTGCTGCCTAATTTAAACATTATTTAACATATTTTTTGGGGTTGATGTGATTTATGAACTGCTATTTTTAATTCATTTGTGATACTACACATATTATTTTGCATTTACTCCTTGTTCTGATATAAAAGCGTTTCTATTTCACACCCGGCATCTGGTACTGTTCAACAGATTTAAGAGAAATCACACTTTGCATTGCAAAAATTTGCATATTAATAGTTTGCATATTAAACATCTATTTTAGAGGTTCGAAGGCTTAATGAATATAGCAATTGCTTGCATCTTAACCCAGTTTGCTTTTCCATATTCGACTGACTTTGGGGATTGGTGTCTAGTTACCACTTAAATTATCCAAGCCAGACCTCATTTGCGTTGCACTTCTATTAAACCAATTAATTAGCTTCATTGAGGAATGCTGCATTTGCAATGCAGCTTGCCAATCATAGTTGCAGCTAATGACAGCGCAACATCAAAGAAAATTATGTACAATCCAAGGGATCATTCCATCCTCAATGTACAATCCAAAAAGTTTTAGTTTAATCGCCTTATTTGGGCTTGATATTTTAAACTGTATACAATAATTAAACATAGGAAAAATAGCTATCTTAATTTTTAATCATTCATTTTCAATTTGGTATAATGGTACTGATTCTCTGTTGCATTTAAAGGATGCTCGCGTACTCCGACCAGAATGTAGGTTTTAAATATAAACGTACATATTTTTATAGATATAAAATAATAATTATATATAGTTAAACATTTCTCATTCCCTGCTCTACTGAAATTCACCACTTATATGTAAATGATCTGTGTTTAACTTATACACGCCTAGAGTTGAGATGACATAAGTGATGTCGTCAATGATGTGAATTAACAAGAATCGAGTGATGCGATGTGTAAGGACTTGAGCAGTGCATCATGAGAGCATTCGGTATATTTAAATCAGTTACATATAACTGGTGAAGTTAAGTGTTTCTTTCTGTTTTTTACTGCATAGTTCTATATTATTACGACACCTATGAATAACTTCACTTTAATCTTTGATTTGTTTTAATTTAATTTCTAGGGGTGCACTTAGATATAGTGTACCAACAACAGAATTGTTAATCATTTTCCTCCAGATTTGTGACATTAATTTTGTATTAATGCCCACAGACAATCCGAGGTGGTTCATAACTAAACATGTTAATCGCCTTTCTGTTACAGGCTTCTTCCTTTTCCAGGTGCTGTGCAAAATTGTGCCACTGCTTCCACTCCCTGTGTGTCTGGTTGAGGGCCAGGCGACCATTTTAAGTCGACTGGACTATTGCAACATTATTTTTTTGGGCTTCTGCACTGGACTTCCTACTAGATACTAGAGCATGAAAAATACAGCAAACAATTTTGTGCTAGGTCTGCCACGTCATGCCTCTTTATCTGTTGTGTTATATTCTCTGCACTGGCTGTCAGATGCTCAGAGGAGTAGCTTTAAATCATTATAATTTGGAACAAATTTCCAGGAGTCACCTACAATTTCACAAGGTGTTAAAAACTTTGGGGCATATTTATACTCTGCTTGCGCCGAATGTGCGTCAAAAATTTTGACGCACATTCGGCGCAAACCCTGCCCCATATTTATACTTTGACGCCCGACCCCGCTGACATCAAAATCCCACCATGTGTGTCATTTTTTAGAAGGGGGAACCTGCCTTGCGTTAATGATATGCAAGGTAGGTGTTCCATGGGGCCTCCCCCCCTCACTCCCCCCCCCAGGGCTGAGCCCTTTTTGGGCTACTTGGGGTAGTTCGCGCTTAGGCCTTCATAACTCTTAGTCCACATAAGCTATCCACGCCAAATTTGCGTCTTTTTTTCCCCAACATCCTAGGGATTCTAATGGTACCCAGAGTTTGTGGTTCCCCTGGAGGAGACCAAGAAATTAGCCAAAATACTGTGAAAATTTCGTTTTTAAAAAAATAAAATGGGAAAAAAGGGCTGCCGAATAAGGCTTGTGGTTTTTTCCCTGAAAATGCCACCAACAAAGGGTTTCTGGTGCTAACATCACCACCTTCCCACCTTTCAGGAACGGGCAGACTTGAATCAGAAAACCAAATTTTTCAACACAATTTTGGCATTTTACTGGGACATACCCCATTTTTACTATTTTTGGTGCTTTCAGCCTCCTTCTAGTTAGTGACAGGAATGGGTGTGAAACCAATGCGGATCCCGGAAAGCTAAACATTTCTGAAAAGTAGACAAAATTCTGAATTCAGCAAGGGGTGATTTGTGTAGATCCTACAAGGTTTTCCTACAGAAAATAACAGCTGAAAGAAAAAAATATTGAAAGTGAGCTGAAAAAAACAGCCATTTTTCTCCACATTTTACTCTGTAACTTTTTCCTGCAATGTCAGATTTTTTGAAGCAATATACCATTACGTGTGCTGGACTCTTCCGGTTGCGAGGATATATAGGGCTTGTAGGTTCATCAAGATCCCTAGGTACCCAGAGCCAATAAATGAGCTGCACCTTGCAATGGGTTTTCATTCTATGCCGGGTATACAGCAATTCATTTGCTGAAATATAAAGAGTGAAAAATAGGTATCAAGCAAACCTTTGTATATCCAAAATGGGCATAAGATAAGGTGTTGAGAAGCAGTGGTTATTTGCACATCTCTGAATTCCGGGGTGCCCATACTAGCATGTGAATTACAGGCCATTTCTCAAATAGACGTCTTTTTTACACACTGTCTTACATTTGGAAGGAAAAAATGTAGAGAAAGACAAGGAGCAATAACACTTGTTTTGCTATTCTGTGTTCCCCCAAGTCTCCAGATAAAAATGGTACCTCACTTGCGTGGGTAGGCCTAATGCTCGCGACAGGAAACGCAACATATACACATCACATTTTTACATTGAAATCTGACGTGTTTTTTGCAAAGTGCCTAGCTGTAGATTTTGGCCTCTAGCTCAGCCGGCACCTAGGGAAACCTAGCAAACCTTGGCATTTTTTAAAACTAGACACCTAGGGGAATCCAAGATGAGGTGACTTGTGGTGCTCTGACCAGGTTCTGTTACCCAGAATCATTTGCAAACCTCAATATTTGGCTAAAAAAACAAATTTTCCTCACATTTCGGTGACAGAAAGTTCTGGAATCTGAGAGGAGCCACAAATTTCCTTCCACCCAGCGTTCCCCCAAGTCTCCCGATAAAAGTTATACCTCACTTGTGTGGGTAGGCCTAGCGCCCGTGACAGGAAATGCTCCAAAACACAACGTGGACACATCCCATTTTTTGACAGAAAACAGAGGTGTTTTTTGCAGAGTGCCTACCTGTAGATTTTGGCCTCTAGCTCAGCCGGCACCTAGGGAAATGTTGAGAATAAGGCAGCAGGAGCACGTAGGTTTGTGAGAAATTAACTTTATTTCTCGAAGCACAACCTAGCATTCATGTTCTCAACTGAGCCATTTCCAGACTCATCAATGCCATCAACCAAAGGCATTCCATCTCTCTCCTTATTCACTTCACCATCACTCATTAACATCAACCCTGAACAACCTCAGCAACTCCCTTATCAACACTTCCACCCTTCTGATATAATGCTACATTTATGAGATTCCCCCTCTCATCATTCTACAATATTACAAAATATGTGCCAACCTGTTGAACTTGGAATGGCCCTCTGAACTTGGTTAACCCACTTTGTATCCTGCCTGACCTCACTTTGACCCAATCACCCATCTCAATTCGTACCCTCGTTCGTATGTCCTTCCTCTTGGGAGACTCGACTTAGTCCTTGACACCTGTTCCATCATACAAGACTTTGCTTAACCAGAATGGTACTAACTTGGTGCCAGGTAATCGGCCCCTCATGTCCACAAAAGGAATCCTCTTAGTAACACTGTGTGGCGTGGTGCGGAAGGCCCACACCATATTAAAAATGGTCTCTCTAACATCACACTAGTTCATCAAAGCCAACTGCAAAGACCCTTTGAGTAGTTTGACAGCTCTTTCCGCCACACCGTTCCCTCTAGGATTGTATAAGGAAGTACATGAATGCCTGATTCCCCAAGCTCTTAAAAACTCTACTATGTCATGTGAGGTAAGTTGTGTGCCATGGTCCATAATGAGAACTGCTGGGGACCCTTCCTCTTTGAAGATTTTTTTTAGAACCCCAATAATAGTTTTTGTAGTGATGTCCCTTAGAAATTCTACCACCAACCATTTAGAGTGAATATCCACAACCACCACAGCGAATTTCATATCCGAAGGCAATTCCCTCAGTGGTCCTATAAAATCCAAGCAAATAGTATGCCATGCTTTCCCAGGGTCCTCTATATGTCCACCTTCGCACTTCTCGAGAACCAATCTCTCCTCACTTTCTTTACAAAAGCAACAATTACGCACCCATTCTTTAATCTGGTTGTCCATCCTTGGCCACTAAAAGCTTTCTCTCACCTGGTAGTCAACCCTTGGCCCAGATGACCCTCATGCGCCAGCTGGAAAATACGGAAGCGTAACCCAACAGGAGGAACAAAGCAATCTCCCTTCATAATCACACCACCACAAACAGACAACTCCTCCAACACCTTTAGATATGGTCTGACAACATACTCTCCCTTACTTCTCCAAACTTAATCATCCTAATTACATCATTCAGCACCAGGTCCTCTGCCATCTCCTCTTCCCACTGCATCCCCGAAAATGAACCATTTCCAGTATCCACTACATCATGTACAGTGGCAACGGCACCCTCCATATTTATATCTTTCACTCCAACATGATCCACATCCTTCCAGTTCAAAGACAGTCTGGACAAGCAATCTGCTTGAACATTCTTCCACCCCTGTATAAACTCAACAGTGTAAATATACTCTTGAAGCCTTGAAGCAAGCCTAGCTAATCTGGCTGAACCCTTTCCGACACCACCAGGAGCTAAAATTCTCACCAGCGGCTTATGATCCATCCGTATAACAAACGGTAAACCCCATAGATACACACGCAAGTACTCAGCCCCCCAGGCTGCTGCCAATGCCTCACGTTCTATGACTGAGTAGTTTTGCTCAGCAGTCGTAAGAGTACGAGAAGCAAAAGCTACAGTCTTTTCTTCTCTACCATGAAATTTAGAAAGAACCACTCCCACACCAGAAGCACTAGCATCAACAGTAAGTGCAGATTTAAGATTGCCATCAAACACCGTTAATATGGCTGCTTGAAATATCTCTTCTTTTATGTTGTCAAAACAAAGTTGTTGCTCCTCTTGCCATTCAAACTTGCTGCCCTTGCACAACAACTTCTTCAAGCCCTCTGTTTTCTCTGCAAATTTTTCCACAAACTTGGCATAGTATTCTACCAATCCCAAGAATGACCTTAGTTGGTCTCTATCTTTCGGAACAGGTGCCCTTTCTATAGCATCCAATAAGGAACGCTTTGGCTTGATTGAGCCCATAACAACATTATAGCCTAAATACTCCACTTGCTCAGCCAGGAAAGTACACTTCTTCTGATTAAGTGTGAGACCATGCTCCTCTAATTTCCTCAGCACTAAGCGTAAGGTGACATTATGTTCTCTCTCCGATGTTCCCATCACCAAAATGTCATCTTGGAAAAAAATAAATCACATCTTTTATCCCTTCTAAAACTTTCGTCATGACCCGCTGAAAAACACTGGCAGCGGAAGCCAACCCAAACGGCAAGTGAGTGAATTGGAATGTTCCCTCTGAAGTGATAAAAGTGGTAAGTGACTTGGAGCTCTCATGCAACCTTACTTGGTGATACGCACTCCTTAGATCCAGTTTCGAAAAGTATCTCTTATTTTTCACCCTCGTAAGTAACTCATTTATATTGGGAAGGGGAAAGACATCCACCACAATATTTTGGTTCACAGAGCGTAAGTCAACACAAAACCTAAGACGACCATCAGCCTTCTTGGTGATAACTACCGGAGACACCCATTCAGGTGCTTCAGCAGGCTCAATAATACCGTCTCTCAACATCTCTACCAACAATTCTTTCAAACCCTCACGTGCTGGTAGTGGTACCCGTCTTAATTTATGTTGAGTTGGAATGGCATTTAACTTCACATTTACTTTATGAATGTACCCTTTCAGACATCCCAACTTTTTGCTAAACACATTCCTTGCTTCAGACAACACCTTCTCCAGGGAAAGTTCATCAACCACCAACACCTGGTTTGGGGCTCTGGGATTCAGAATAATGTTCAGATCAAACTGATGCATCCATCCCAAGATAGACGGTCCCTCTAAGGACACATACACTTTCCCTTCAACACACCGTGAGCAAACTGAATATTACCCACCATGTACCCCAAAATGTCTATGGATTCACCCTGATATCCTCCCGGGTTTATATCCTTAGGTCTAAGTTTGACATTCTGCCATAACAGTTTGAAAACTCGCTCAGGTATGATTGTGTACATGGATCCAGAGTCCACCATAAGTTCAACGTCTCTCCCACACACTTTAAAAATCGCTGTAGGTCTAGATAACCTCCCTTTTTTTTAAGTAAACTGTACTGCCAGAGTTAATGTCTTTCCCTACTACCAGAACCCTGTCTGTATTCACACTTCCCATCGCATTTTCAACCACACTCACACTAGAACTTCGGTCCATTTTGCATACTCTAGCATAATGGCCTCTACACCCACACTTCCTACACATTTTGTTAATGGCATAACAATTTTTTGAGTCAGAATCATGAAATTTGCTGTCACAACGGGTACAGTCCCCTTTGGTCTTGACACTGGAGAAGTTCTGTTCAACCTTGCTATTAGACAAGCAGTTTTGTTCAACCTTGCTCTTAGACAGACTATAAAACCTTCTTCTTAACTGTAGAAACTCCATTTTCATCAGAGTCTTGTTGATCCAGATTAATTGCTGCAACATCTAATGCCTTGTCCCTTCTGTTAAGTTCCTTCATGTACCTTTGTGATTCTTCAATTATCTGAGCCATTCCAATGGCCTCCATGAGAGAAGGATCTTTCGCCGCCCAAAGCCTCTCTTGTATCTTCTTCTCCCTGCACTGCATGATAAGCTGATCCCAAATCAATTCTTCAGTCATATTGCCAACGCAACATTTGATGGAGAGCTCCCTTAGCCTGGACACAAATTAATCAATGGACTCTTGTTCCCCTTGAGGTTGTGTATAAAATTTGTATCTTGCCATAACTAAATTGACTTCCTTTGCAAACCGATTTTCCAACCTTTTCACAGCTTCCTTGTAGATATCATCCATGGGCTGACCGTTGGGCCCTAATGCTACTGGCAAATATTAAAAAATTTGCTGCCCTTCATTACCAAGAGCACTCAATAAAATTGCCTTTTTCCTGGCAGACGTAAAGCCCTGACCGTCAAGTGCCATGATGTAATTTTCTAAAATTTCAATCCAATCCTCCCAACAAATGTCAGGCTGGTCTGCATGTTGTAGAAAAAAGGGTGGAGTAATAATATTCCCTAGAGAAGCCATGGCAGTAAAAATCTGTTTGCCTTTGTTCTTGAACAGACCAGTAACTAACAATCCTTTTTTTTTTTAAACTTCCTTGAAATTTGTGTGTTACTGGTTGAGTGGCAATAAAACTGTCCATAGTCCCACACACCGTTAATGTGTCATAAATGTGACAAATTCACCCACATGGATATGCAATAAGCATTGAATTAAATAAAGAATGGGTAAAAACAGTCTCACCGGTGCTTTGAACTAGTTTCCTTGTCTCAGAAACACCAAGACTATGTACTCTTACTTCGGTGAATCCACACACATGGACATGCAATAAGCGTTGAATTAAATAAAGAATGGGTAAAAAACAGTCTCAGCGGTGCTTTGAAATAGTTTCCTTGTCTCCAGAAGCACCGAGAAATGCAGACTAGTCTTTCCCAATGAGGATTAACATTGCGGCCCCTCCCACTGCAAGGCCAATCAATCCAATGAGGAAGTACAGGGAAAATCTCCTTCGCCGGTCTAGTGTTTGTGGACTGCCCCTCCCTTCTCAACAGCACTGAAAGTGAGAAGGAAATCTCCTCAAGAGGTCGTCGAGAACAGCTCTCCAGCGAGGTTCTGAAAACTCCAAGTAAGAGTAATGTCGAGCCGACCCAGGTTGTGCTTCCTCTGTAAGCTTGTCGCCAAAAATGTCGAGAATAAGGCAGCGGGAGCACGTAGGTTTGTGAGAAATTAACTTTATTTCTCAAGGCACAACCTGGCGTACGGCTACACTTCTTACTCCAGCCCAACCGTCTCCCATAGAATCCTGCAACTCTCCCCCACGAGCCCTTATGACGCATCGAGAATCACAATGCATCATAACAGGACACCTACCAAACCTGTGCATTTTTTAAAACTAGAGACCTATGGGAATCCAAGATGGGGTGACTTGTGGGGCTCTGACCAGGTTCTGTTACCCAGAATCCTTTGCAAACCTCAAAATTTGGCCAGAAAAACACTTTTCCTCACATTTCGGCGAAAGAAAGTTCTGGAATCTGACAAGAGTCACAAATTTCCTTCCACCCAGCATTCCCCCAAGTCTCCCGATAAAAATGGTACCTCACTTGTGTGGGTAGGCCTAGTGCCCACGAATGGGAATGGCCCAAAACACAACGTGGACACATCACATTTTTTCACAGAAAACAGAGGTGTTTTATGCAAAGTGCCCACCTGTAGATTTTGGCCTCTGGCTCAGCCGGCACCTAGGGAAACCTACCAAACCTGTGCATTTTTGAAAACTAGAGACCTAGGGGAATCCAAGATGGGGTGACTTGTCGGGTTCTGACCCGGTTCTGGTACCCAGAATCCTTTGCAAATCTCAAAATTTGGCTAAAAAAACACATTTTCCTCACATTTCGGTGACAGAAAGTTCTGGAATCTGAGAGGAGCCACAAATTTCCTTCCACCCAGCGTTCCCTCAAGTCTCCCGATAAAAATGGTACCTCACTTGTGTGGGTAGGCCTGGTGCCCGCGACAGGAATAGATCACACAACGGTCAATGTTGGTCCTTACATGAGGCAGCTGTTGACCCTGGGGTGATCTATTCCTGATGCAGGCACTAGGGGTAGGCACTCAAGTGGGGTAGTGTTTTTATTAGGACAGGAGAGGAATCACTGGGTGGTAGGAATTTTGTGGATTCCAGCATATTCCTGTAGTTTGTGTGAAAGAAATGCGAGAAAAATAGAGTTTTGATTCAACATTTCAGCTTTGCAGGGTATTCTGGGTAAGAAAACTTTGGGGAACGCACACGAGTCACACCTCTGTGCACTCCCCTGAATGTCTAGTTTCCAGAAATGTTTGGGTTTAGTGTGTTTCTCTATGTGGCCGCCGAACCCAGGACCAAAAACACAGGTACCTGCCTTACAAAACCAGTTTGTTTTGCGATAGATTATTTTGATGTCTCCACAATACGATTTGGGCGGTGGAATTTGGGGTTGAACTAAATTGGGGAGCTCCCAAGAGAGCACTCACTCTCTCTGCTTGCCGCCGCATTCACCTGCTCTCTGGGTTGGGCTAACCCACTATTATCCCGTTACACAGACTGCTTGCGAAGGGACAGCAGGACTGTCCTCACCAGCTCCCTCATAATTTACTGGAAGAGGAGTTATCGAATGGGACTCCTCCGACTGAAAAATCACTCCCAGAGTCTGCGCCATTGTCCTATCCCTCATATGCTGTCTCAGTATCTGATGTCTCAGTCTCTGATCCTATGTCAGAGCTGTCCTCTATAACCCGAGTGACGGCAGCAGTCATCATCAAGATGCCATCTCTGCTATTGGCTAAACTGTTGCTCTAAAACACTAGCCTACGTAGACAGTCACAAAATTGATGGTGTGTGTGAGATACGTGCAACAGTAGAGGCCACCTTACCTGTGCTTCTTCCCTCAATCAGCACGTTCTCTCAAGACACTCAAAAAACACCTTGTCACATACCATTCGTCACAGTCTTTAGCACCTCCTGCGCTCAGTCCAACAATCATTATTGGTGCACCCACTCCCTCCTCCTCGGATTCCCTCATTACCACCCAGCAAAAGTGTCCTTCATCTCTCCATAGCCGCCCTCCACCCCGCACATACATTTCATTTGTATTATAGCGCAGGTAATAGCTGACTTTACTAATGTACTCAGCTATTTACATAAAATACAGATTTGCTCTTTGCAGTAGGCATATAAACGTTCTGCGCTTCTTTATGGCACTAAAACTGCCTCTAGACAAGTCTGACCCTTTTGTAGCAGAAACATAATCACAATACTTACTTGACTTTTTTATTGCTGCCTAAAAGCTACAGTTGAAAAGTGTCAGTTGAAGTATGTGCATTGCTTTGAAGACGCAAGCTGCAACTGCAAGACAACTGGTGGCAAATCTCTCTCTATATATATATATCACTTTTATATGTGGGTCTGGTTTTCCTGGGGGCCGATCGCAGCCCCCAGGGAAACCACACACGTATTGATAAAAGTGATATATATATATATATATATATATATATATATATATATATATAGATCTATCTCTATATATATATATCTATCTACATAGATATATCTATAGATAGATCTATATCTATACCCCCCCAAGTGAAATCCCTGGTGTCTAGTGGTGTTTCCTGGCCACCGATCGCAGCTGTGCTGCGATCGGGGGCCAGGAAACACTTTCAGGAAGGCCTCATAAGAAAGGGGAGGGTTTCCCCTTTCGTACGAGGCCTTACCGAACGTGGGGAAGGACGTTTGTGGCCGTTTTCCTCATCGGAGCAGGAAGCGGCCGGAAGGCTGCTTCCTGCTCCGATGGGGAAATCCACAAAGTGACGTCAGCGCCCACGCGGCGCGCTGACGTCACAAAGGAACGGGGGGAGACACAAAAGAGCTTCCGTGTCTCCCGGGGAACAAAAAAAATTAATAAATCCTCTGGTGCGACGCACCCGAGGATTTATTAACCCCCGCCCTGGTATCGGCCACTGGTCGTGACCCGCACCAGGGAGGTAGAGCGGGCGACGGCCAGTGGCCGACGCCCGCATCCAAGGGGTTAAGGCCTGTTCACCTTATTTATACTCAGGCGTCATTTTGACGCACAGGAGGGGGTGGGCCTTAAAAAACGGCGCACAGCCTAATGGGCACCGTTTTTTAACGCCTGGGTCAGGGCAGGCGTTAAGGGACCTGTGGGCTCGGAAGGAGCCCAGAGGTGCCCTCCCCTGCCCCCAGGGACACCCCCTGCCACCCTTGCCCACCCCAGGAGGACACCCAAGGATGGAGCGACCCATCCCAGGGAAGTTGAAGTAAGTTGGGGTAAGTATTTTTTTTCGTTTTTTTTAAGTGGCATAGGTGGGCCAGATGTGGGCCCCCCTACATGCTACTATGCCCAATGCCCAGGGGACAGAAGTCCCCTGGGCATGGCCATTGGGCAAGGGGGCATGACTCCTGTGTTAGCTAAGACAGGAGGCATGTCAATGGAGGTTGGGCGTAAAAAAAAATGGCGCAAGTCCGGTTTGAGGCCTGATTTTTGCCTCAGACATGATGTGCACCATTTTTTGACGCACAACCCCCATTTTCCCATACTCCGGCGCTGCCTGGTGTGAGTCAGTTTTTTTGACGCAGCCAGTCCGCAGTGCCGGCTAATGTCATTCCATAAATAAGTTGCCCGCATGACGCATTGGAATGGCGTTAGCCGGCGGTAAAAATTTTGGCGCAGTTGTGCATCAAAAAGTATAAATATGGCCCTTAGATCTACTCAAAATAGATTCTGATTATTGATTCTTGTGACGGTTTATTCCTTAGTTTCAGGAAACCCGTATAGGTATTAGAACGCTAAAAAAATCTGGTAACATAATCTAGCATATCAAGAATTGAGAAAAGAGATAACGACCTAAACAAATATTTCCACTGCAATATCGAATCCATTATATGATATGGGCAGTCATACAAAAGTATGTATAGATTATTATTCAAAATCCACTAACCTTGATGTTGCAATCCAGGTCGTTGATATGTACGGTTCAATATTGAAATGTGATCGTTTGGTAACACACCATCACAGTATTTTGAATTATAGCTTGTTTTGTCCATTTATCTGTGGACAATGATGTATATAGATTTTATAAAGCAAAATTGAAGGAAGATCCTTAGAAATTGTGGAAGATATAATGGATCATTTGATCTAACATATTTTTTGGGAAATGACATGGAGAAATGATTGAATCTGCACCTAGGTAGATTCTAAAATGTCTGTCAACATTTCCTCTGTTTTATCAGAAGATAACAATTTACTTTTAATCAGTTGTTTCAGTGAATAGTGTATAGTAGCCTCCAAAAAGAGTTAGGTCATTCAACAGCAATTTATTTTACACTCTTTTATATAAAGCTTAACTCAGCCTCTTGGAGTGGAATGTGCTGTTCTATGTATTTGTACCTGATCACTTCATTTTCACTGCACTTGATACTGTATGGGGATTTAATTAGAAGGTAATTAGCTACTATGTTAGACTAAATGGTAGGTTTTATCAACTGGGTCAAGATCATTGGATGCCTGAAACTGGTCTGTAATATTCTAAACTGTGTGATGTAAGGGAATAAGTAAGGTAGAACGGATTGTGTGATTTTCGCTTGCATGCTTTGTAAATAGTTCTCACATTTGCATTTTATGAATTGGTAAAAGTGATTGTAGTGTAGGTGTGGGAATGACGAGGACATATTGGAATATATCTGCTAAATGTTCTAGGGCATTTATAACAAAACATTTGGTCGTTTTGAGCTTTTGGCTTCTGGGAGATGCACTGTGTTCAACCCATTTTGTCATTTACGTCTCTGTGATCTTCAGGTAATTTCCACCTGGGTTATGATTAATTCTAATCATATCATGTTTTTAATGGCCAGAGGTCAGTTTGGGACCTGGTGATAGTGGGTGGTAGCATGGATTGTTTTAGAATGGATGATCCTAATGGGAGAGAGTGCATTGTTTAGTTGATTTAATAGTACTTGAGTGTGCCTTCAGTCTTTGGTCATGTTGACTTAATATGGCAAAAATGTCAGGTGTCTTGTTAAACTCTTCTGTCAATAAAATGACTGACAGACTATTGCAGATACCAACTGCTGCTATTCAATTTGATTCATCTGACAACTTCACTTCTTTTGTTAATCATCAAAAGTTTATTTTGCAAATATCAGAGTGAGGTGTGATGAAGCCTCCTGGGTTCCACACCAGCCTGCAAGGATACATATACAGTATATATATATATATATGTATATATATATATATAAATATGCTAAAAAAGAAAAAGAAAAGAAAAGATAACTTTGGGTAGTTCCCAGGTTTAGGTGTAGAGCAGCTCCAAAACGGAGCTCCCTGCAACACCAGCAACACTCTAGATTTGCTCACCTCAAATGTCTGTTTATCTAGCAAAGTTTTTAAGCATAGGATCAGCACAGTGGTATCCACGCTGAGCTAGATAGTGACAAAGTCTTTTGCCATTTGTACAGCAAAGTCTTTAAGCATAAGTTTGAAACTCTACCTAAACTTCGGAACTACCCAAAGTTCTCTTTAGTATATGGTAGGGCATGTAGGTTTAGGGACCCTAGCATAGGTAGTGCACCCATAGGTGCACTGCTGAGGTGTCCAATGTCATTTTAAAGGCAGGACTGCCTTGCTGGTTGCTTTTAAATTACAGTTACATGCAAGTTCGACTTTGGAATTAAAAGTAGTTCCAAAGTCTCAAACTACCTTATTTGTACATATAAGTCACCTATAAGGTGTGCCCTATGTGCCCCGAGGGCTGGGTGCCATGTAACTATAAGCAGGGGCCTTATAAAAATAGTTTTATAAGCCCTGGTGAGGTAAAACAGCCAAATTTGTGTTTCCCTCATAATAGTGAATGGCCTCCATAGGCTAGAATGGGGAGACTTTATTTTAATTTTAAAACTCCCCTTAAGTAACAGATCCCAAGAGTTTGGTATGAAATTAATTGTTATAATAAATCCCACAACTTCTAGTTGTTGGATTTAATATAACTTGTTCAGGTAAAGAGTTTTAAAGTTTACCTGAAAAGTTACCAACTTCAGCCCTGCAGTGTTTTGCTGCTGTGCTCTGATTGGCCAGCCTCTGGCAGCCTGGCCAGGCTGCATTGATGAGGTGTGAAGTGGCCTGGCTCCACACAAAGAGATGTGCCTGGGGGAGGAGATCACCCCTCAGCAGATGGTGAAGCAGGAAGGGGGAGGGCTGCCAATCTGGTCTTAAAAGGCAGAATAGGACATTTGGAGCAACCCAGCAACACCCTCACATCCTGCAAACCCAGACAATTAGGTGCCCCCTTGATTAGATTAGGAAAGGGCGGGAGAGGGGTGTGTTTAGTATTTGTAGCCACACCAGTGGGTGGGCTCAGCCAGATGTGACCTCCAAAAATCACTTTCAGCCATGATGGATTTTTGAGGAATATTGCTCTCTGGGATTGATTTTTGCCACACTTCCCAGGAAGTAGTCATCAAAGGGGGAAGGACCCTGCCCCTGATTGGAGAACCAAGACCCCCTGTTTTTCACCCAGGAACAAGGATAAAACTGGCAGACCTGCAACCTCAGTTCCCTACCAGATCCCTATCAGATTCCAACAGGGAAGAACTACAGGAGGAGAAGGACTGCCATGCTGGACCCCTAACCTGCACCTGGACACTGCACTCTGGAGGACTGCACTAGCTGCACACTTGGGCTTCACCACTGAAAGGAATTTACCTGTCTTCTACTGCTTCAAGAAGGGACTCCCTGTTTGCTACAGGTACAAAGGAGCTGACCAGAGTCCCTTGCATCAAGTCCTGCAAGCTCAGCTGACCAGCATCCTGTGGCCATTTGAGGATTCTGACCAGGTGCATTCTGGGAATTGTAGTCCCAACTCCCAAGGAGCAACTCAGAGCTTCTGGAACCTTGGATCAAGTTGTGGACACCTCAAGGACACAAAAAGGACCTCTGGAAGAAGATCCAGAAGTTTGCAGACATTTGGAGCAACTCCGTAAGTTGAAGAGGTGCATTATGGGAGTTGTAGTCCCAGACCCGAAGAGGCACACCAGAGCTTTTGAACCTTTGGCTGGTGCTGTGGACCACTTTCCTGAATCAAACACTTCTGAAAGTAAGTGTGACAGTGTTACCTCATGGATGGCCTGAACTCTAGACTTTGTTCCTTTCCAATGTGACCTTTTTTTTTATTAACTCTTTGAGCGCTAGTTGCTTCTATGAGCTAGAAAGCATTAATTCTTCAAAAATTCATATATCCGGTTCCCCTTACCTGATTTTATTTGTTTTGGTGTCATTTTAAAGATAAAAATATAATCTATTTTTATAAATTCATTCTGGATTTTTAAACTGTTTTCTGTGTTTTATTTAATTACTGTTTGTGATATTTGGATACTTTATGCTTTGCTCCTAAGTTAAGCCTTGTCGCTCGTTGCCAAGCTACCAAGGGTTGAGCTAGCTTTAATTTACTGAGACCTAACTGGACATAAGTGGAGGTTTGTGGCCTATTGCTAAGTGTAGGTACTTAACTGCCCTTACCACTAACCCATTTTCCGACAGGTGGACAGGGTAAACCGTCCACAGAACTCATAAAGGGCCCCTAAATCTTAGACCTGGAAGATTTGGAAAGCATAACAGTGGAGGATTTAGAAGTATGCTCCCAGTTTAATGATATCCTCATTCTAGGGAACACATTAGTCAAGCTTCTTGCAAAAGGCTGAAGAATTTGTCAAACTATTGCTTTCTTATTCTTTCAGCAGGAAATAATGCTTTCAGTGTTTTGAGGTGGAGAGAACACACAGATCTCTGGCTGCAAGACCATTATGGGAGTCCTTGCACACCCTATCATTGACAGACTTCCAAACTGGCAAGGCAATGCAGAGCTACTGATTATCAAGGAGCCGAGATATCTTTTTACCCTGAGCTTCACTATGCTGATGCAGGAGACATGACATGCATTTGTTGATATTAAAAATTTCCAGATATGAGCTATGCCATGTTGTATCCTGATAAACTCAAAGTAACTGCAAAGGTCCGAATCTACTACTTCACCAAACCAGAGGATGCATGTGCATTTTGCAAGAAACATACCATAAAAAACCATCATCTGTAACCTCTGAATCTCTCTAGAGATCCCAACAACCTCTGTGTTATCTGGAACAGCAAGCACTACTTTACCTGTTTTCATCAAGTTTGCCTGAGCTACGCTGAAATAATGTTTTATGGACTGACTCATTATCCTCTTTTAATTATCATAATGATGCTTTTCGTAATCTCTGCTCAGTGTCCCCATTGTCATTTGATGGAAACAGTTAGGGGAGTCTATTCTGCTGATGCTGCTTTTTATCTATTTATCTCTCCTCTCTGGATATCGGTTTGTTGTGGGATTGAGCACATGGGATGTGGGGGAGTCTATGCTGCTGATGCTGCTCTTTTTCTGCCTACCACTCCTCTTCAGATATGGGTTTGTTGCAAGATTGAGCAGAGAGTGGGGGAGAAGCATGCCTCTGGGTGAGTTAAACTGAAACACTGCAGGTTGAGTTCTCATTAACTAGTATGTGGATGATACTTTAATCTTGACCATTATGCTACCTTAGACAAAACTTGTCCTCTCCCCAACACTATTTAGTATTGGTTCCTCCTCATGTTGGTCTAATCAAGGTGCTTAGTTTAAATGATACTTGAAGACTAAAAATGCAGCAAAGTAAACATTTTCCTTCTACTCATCAGTTCACGACAACGTCTCACATCTAGATCATTATTTTTCAGTGCAGAGCTGGTGCACATGTTTGCTGATATTAAATATATACTAGGCACCCAATTGGACAATTCTCCTGTAGTTCTCCAGTGGTTCTGGAACTTCAGGCGCCTGTCTTATTATCCTATTAGGCCTTGGAGGTTCTCCTCCTTGACGTTACAAGATCACATATTTGATTAAAGAATTCTGGTGGCACCAACAACAGATAGCTAGGCAGGAGGCTGAGTTACCACCCATGTTGGAGGAAGCACTTGTAATAAATTTAAATAACAATACCCTGAGCAAGATCAAAAAGTTGATTTTGGAACATGAAAAATGAGCAGAGCACAAGACTAATTCTGGAGAGGGGCCTACACTTTATCCAGGCCCTTAGATACAACGAGGGGGAGCAAACCAGCAGAACTCTGTCAACGTTCTCCTGATTGCATACCTACACCCAACAATAGTTCAAACTTCTTGTACCTGGGACAAAAGCAGGGTCACAACTGTCATGAACACTGTGACAGTTCCCATTTTTACTTTTTCTATTTTATTGATTGCTAGTTTACATACTCTTTTATCTTTTTGTATTAGAGAATGAGAAGTTTTAGACACACATATAATTATAAGCATCAGGTCTGCCTCCTACCTAGGCTGATATATTTTCATTGTTTACATTATCATGACTGCAATGTTGATACGTTTGCTTGCAGTAGAGGCTAAAACACCAACATGTGAATTGAAATGATGCATTCAATGCCATATCTAGTGGTAGAAATGGGGTCTCTAGTTGGTAATCAGTTTACACCTTGTCAAAGTAGCAACCCTCAGTCTAGTAAGGATAAGGGAGATACACAGCTCAGATAACCCCTACCCACCCTCTTGGTAACTGCACACAAGCAGTCAGGCTTATTTCAGAGCCAATATGTAAAGTATTTGTACCGCCACACACAGTAACACAGTGAAAACACCAAAAAGGGTTCCACACCAGTTTAGAAAAATGGCCAATATTTATCTAAATCAAACAAGACCAAAATATCAAAAATCCAATGCACACAAGCAGAAATGTGAATTTTTGAAGTAAAAAGAGTCTTAATCCGTTGAAATGGATGTGGTATTTTAACACAAAGTACCTGGTATGAATCAACAATAAAGCTGCATGGGCGAGCATGCATCGGAAAAGCAAGTGATGCATTGATTCCTTACCCGTAAGTGAGGCTGTGCGTCAATGCTTTCTCCGCCAGCTAATCAATGCGTCAGGATCCAGACAATCAACCTCAACTCTATGCGGTGATGTTGAAGATTTCAACGCCTATTGACGATGTGTAGAAACAGCAGGGACAAATCCATGCTGACCTGGGAATGCATCGATTTCACCAGCATTGCTCCAATTTTCAGCCATGGTACAGGTGCTGCATTGATTTTTCTGCCCGTCGGCTCGAGTGCATCACTTTGTAACTTGGGTTTACCAGCTTCTTCTCTTAAGGGCCCAGGGACTGAATGTGGCACCACTTGGCAGGGTAGGGACCTCAGCAAGAGAGCCCAGGTGGGGGCAGATGAAGTATTTGATAGCCCTGAGACTTCAGAACAGGGGGCAAGGTCAGTCCAAGCCCTTGGAGAAACTTCACAAGTAGGACTTCAGAAAGAAAAGCCAATCCTTGCCCCCTTAAGGCAGAAGCAGAAGCAGCAGGCCAGCACAGCAAAGAAACAGGCAGCGAGTCAGGTCCTCCTCAAGCATCAAGCTCTTCTCCTTGGCAGAAGTTCTTCTCAATCCAGAAGTAATCTAATGATGTGGGGTTAGCAGTCCAATACTTATACTCATTTCTACCTTTGAAGTAGGCAAGCTTCAAAGGAAAGACTTTATAGTACACAAGACCCTGCCTCTTCCTTGCCCTGCCCCAGCCGTACTCTGTGGGGTTGGAGACTGTATTGTTGAGAGGATAGACACAGGCCTTTTAAGTGCAGGTGGGAGTAGGAGCTTTTCCCTCCCACTCTAGCCCAGGAAGATTCATTAGGATATGCAGGACACACCTCAGCTTCCTAAGCAGACAGTGAACATTGTGATGGTGCTGGGCAGGGGGGGCCTGCACTGCCCATGCCAAGTGCATGGCCAGTGCAGTGCCCCCCCATGGACTCCTGCACCTGTGCTCCACCAGCCTTTTCATGGTGGTGTTACTGCCACGAAAAGGGCTGGCAGAGAAAAGAGTTGTAATCTGGTGGATTGCGATCTCCGCCACCACCAGGCTGTCGGAATCATGAATCCTAGTGGTACTGGCGGTTTCCTGGTGGTCTGGCTGCCAGGGTTTTAATGTGGCTGTCTGACCGCCACAACAGCGGCAGACCTGAGTGCCACCATGAGCATGGAGGTCTGAAGACTGCCACACTCGTAAAGAGGTCCCCTATATCTAGAGATTCTAATAGCACCAAAACTGTGAACTCTTATCTGGATGATTTGGTCCTTGCCTGTTTGGGAGATGAATCAAGGGTGTCCTTGATGACCCCCAGTACTGCAGAGGTATTTAGGTTCATCTAAAATGTTCCAGGTGTTAAGACTCCCACGAAAGGTGGGCTTACCATTGAATTTTGCAAACACTCTAAAGAGGTTTTGGATCGCCATCTACTGAATGTGTGCAGTGTATCACTGGAGAGGAACCACTTGCCCCCATCATCCAGAGAGGATATCATAGCTATTTTATTGAAGGGTGGTAAAGACCCCGCCAAATGTCAGTTGTGTTGTCTCCTGCTATAGCTAAATATGGATAATAAAATACTAGTACAAATTATAGCACAAGACACATGTTTTTTATGCTGCTGTTCCCTGAATAGAGAGTATATCATTTTTCATGTTTTTACTTTTTAAACATTTAAGCTTCTTTGGAAAATGATCACTTGGAGCTTTTCTACTTCCTGGTTTCCACTGAGAGACATAATTTTGAGGAGTTGGCACTCTAGCATTTTTCTTTCAGGAAACAGGTGCAGACTCTCAGGTTAATGAGCCCTGAACCAATAAAACAATTGATGGATGGAATGGTGAACAATACAAACATTCACCCAAGGTCACAAAAATCTGAGTTTAATCCATATTGTTTTGCCCACCACACCAGCCCAGTCTGGTCCCAGCCATATACAAATCAGTCTTCCCACCGCTCCCCATGGGAACACTCCAGCCTGAAATACCAAGCCATGCCCTCCCTGGACCTGAAACAAGCATCCTGGGACAGGTTTCATGGTATCACCCCTCATCAGCCAGACTTGCTTAAATCTAGTTGCCCAGTGAGCTCGGGACCCATGTTTTGGCATACCCTTCCCACTAAGGGTGACACAAGCATAAAGAACAAATGATGGCTGTAATGCTGAACAATGCAAACATTCATCCTCAGTCACAAAGATCTGGGTTAAATTCATTGCTATTTTGCCCACCATGCTACCCCAGTTTGGACCCAGCCATATACAAATCAGTCTTCACACTGCTCCTCATGGGAACCTCATGCCAGGTCCTCCCTAGCTTTGAAACAAGCATCCTGGAATGGGTTTCAGGGTATCACCCATGAACAGCCAGCCTAGCTTGAATCTAGTGGCCCAATGAGCACGGGGACCATATTTGGGCATACCCTGACCACTTAGGGCAACCAAAGCATAAACAACAAATGATGGCTGGAATGCTGAACAATGCAAATATTCACCCCCAGTTACAAAGATCTGGGTTTAATCCATAATTTTTATGCCCACCACACTACCTCAGTTTGGACCCAGCCATATGCAAATCAGTCTTGACACAGCTTCCTATAGGAACAGTCCAGCATGAACTGCCAGGCAAGGTGCTCCCTGGACCGTCAACAAGCATCTTGGGACTGGTTTAGGGTTATCACCCCTCATCAGCCAGGTTAGCATGAATCCAGAGGCGCAATGAGCACACGACCCAGATCTGAGCATACCAGTCCCACTTAGGGCAACAAAAGCAAAAAGAACAAATGATGGACGGAATGCTGAACAATGCAAACATTCCCTACCAGTCACAAAGATCTGGGTTTAATCCAGTAGTTCTTTTGCCCACCACGCTCTCCCAGTTTGGACCCAGCCATATGCAAATCAGTTTTGACACTGCTCCCCATGGGAACAGTCCAGCCCGAACAGCCAGGCCAGGTCCTCCATGAACCCTGAACAAGCATCTTGGGACTGGTTTCGGGTTATCATCCCTTATCAGCCAGGCTAGCATGAATCCAGTAGCACAGGGAGCACGGGACCCAGGTCTGAGCATGCAACTCCCACTTAGGGCAACAAAAGCAAAAAGAACAAATGATGGACGGAATGCTGAACAATGCAAACATTCACTCCCAGCCACAAAGATCAAAAGGGTTTAATCTATTGTTTTTTTGCCCACCATGCCACCCTAGTTTGGACCCAGCCATAAGCAAATCAGTCTTGACACTGCCTTCATGGCAAAGGATCAATGGCCATCAGGTTTTCCTGTCATTAGAATAGGCTGACCAGGCACTGAAGATTCTCCAGCAGGACAGTTTTAGTTCCTAAATTTCAAAAGGCAAGATGGGGCACCTGCTCCTTCTCTGTCGCAGCTGCTAAATTATGGAATACCTTGACAAGTCACAGCGTTGACACTGATTCCATCATCTCCTTTCAAAAACATTTAAAAACCTGGCTTTTTATGTCCTAGGCTTCTAATTTTGGGATTTACTAGATTATTTGTTCCTTCCTCCACAGTTTATGGTTGTATCTCTGTCTGTACGCCTTCCTTTCTTGAGTGAGATTCCTTGATAGGGGTTTGGAATTCTTTAGCTGCAGCACTTTGATACGTTCGGGTTAAGAGTGCTTAACAAACCCTATTTTCATTTCATTTCATTTTCACAGGGACACTTTGAATATTCTCTGCACCTTTTTTGCCTTGATGCAGTAAAATTCACCAGGAGGTCTGAGCGGTTACTGTTTTTTTAAATACGGAGAAGGCCTTTAACTCTTGAGTGACATTCATTGCTGGAACACATAGAATTAGGATAACAGAGTTTAAACTGGTACACTTGTTATATGCAAATTCAATGGGCAGGGTGGGGGTGACCAGTACTTTGTCCTCCTGGTTTGTTATTGGTATAAGGCCCCGATAAAGAAGCCTGCTTTCACCCTTCTTATTCTTTTCATTGACCTAGTTTGTGAAATGAGACTGCACCACTTGCATAGAGGGATACCCAACTAGGGGGATGATAACTTCACTTTATGTGGAATATGTTATTAGTTTTGTAAAGAATTCTGACCACAATCTCCTGCCTTTAGTAGGGGAAATATTATGACATGGCAGTCTGTTGGGGCTTTTGATTTATTGGGACAAATCAGAGCTGTTGCCCCTTACTCCGCATACTGCATAGACAAACACAAAATTTCCATTGAAATGGAATCATGTATCCATTAAATATCTGGGAATTTCAACTAACTGTGATAAGGGCCTTATCATCCAAAACAATAATGGCCTTGTTTTGGGCATATTAAAAACCTAAGCAGAGCTTTGGATAGGATTATGGCTGTTTTTGGCTAGCTGGATTGTCATTATCAAGATTGTGATGGTGCCCACATTTATTTACTTGTTTGTTATTATTCTGGCCCGTTTAACATTTGATTATTTAGTACTCTCAAGACCATACTGACAAGGCAGAAATGGACTAGGAAGAAACCTCGGGCAAAGTGGTAGACTCTCATTTTATCTCTGCACAGGAAGGTTTTGGAATTACAGACCTATATACATCACTCAACTGCTCAAGCACATAATGAAGATCCTTTTTTGCCCTACCCTGTGATTGAAAGAAATCAAACAACATGGGTTTGTTACTCACTGTTTTATGTACCAAGCACCTTAAATATCGTCAACTACTCACAACATAAATTAGACTGCCATGGATGCAATTCTGATATTTTCTTGTGAAAAATCACAATTTTGTCCTTTGACACAGACACTATCTTCCAACACAAAAGGACGTGGATATCCAAATAATGTACTATGTGTGTTGCATTTGTCAGACCATCTTGTTCCCCTATTAAGAAGTATTTGGAAAAAAGATTTGAATTAAGCAATCAAAGACAAGGCATTATAATACTGTTGCCAACAGACTAAACAGGGCTATATAAACTACAGGCACACATTTCTTCATCTTAAGTTTCTAAATAAATTGTATTATGCCCCTGTGTCCATGAACAAGTTCAACAACACCACAGGCACCCGTAATCAGAGTACCTCTGTGATAGTACAAACTCACTCTATTTGGCCTGACCTTTTCACTCTATATCCTCCTTTTGGCAAAGGCTGAGTGAAATTATTGAAGAAATTGCGGGGTGCTTAATGGTTTTAACTCCCATCATAGTTTTTTTGGGCTACATGGCCATTGCACCTGTGCAAAGTAGAAGGATCCTGGCCATTCTCCTTCCAGTGGTCAGGCATAGAGTACCTATCCATGGACTAGCTTAATGGCCCCTCCCAAACCGGAAACATGGGTATAGATTGCTGCTTACTGTGATGACTCAGCTAAATGCTTTGCCTTGCAGCAGTGCACACAATGAAGTTCCAGGGATTTTTTTGAACCATTGCAACGTTATCTGGAACATTCAGCATAACCTGCCTCATTGACACTTGTTAAAATATTGCATATTGTTAGTAATTTGATGGTGTCCTGGTTAGGTTGGTGAGTTGGCTCTCTATGTACCAAAAAACACACAAAAAAGCTCTTCAGTGTAAAGCTATGATCAGCCATGAAAGCATAACTTGTCTTTTTATTGATTTTGAAACAGTACTTACACTGCAAGGGGACAAGCAAAACATAAAATGTCATTACAGCTTGCTCCACTATATTTAAAATTTCCTTACCACCAAAATAACTCTGATTGACTGGTCTATGATAATTGTAAACACCAATCCCAAGGAATGGTCCACAAGCATCTCACCCTTTTCCTTGCTATTCCTCAAACAGATGAAAATGGGACATTTAAGGGTAGAAGGCTGTTTGAGGAGCATTATCAGCTATTCTTGATTGGCCGTTATATGTGTCCGTAACCACACGTCTCATACTCAACCTCCCTCATTGCCCCACATCTCACCTCAAGGAGCTCCACTAGCTCCCCATTTGCAACAGCAGCTGATTAAGACTCCTCATGCTCACCTACAAAACCCTACACAACATGGGCCTCACTTACATCAACAGCTGCATACATTTTCACAACCCATCAAGACACCTACAGTTAGCCTTGCACGCACTTGCATATACCCCTCATATTCACAAATGCAGAACAGGAACACACATATTCTCTTAAAGTGGACTCAGAACATGGAACAAACACATACAATACATGAGAGCCTCCTCCTCGCTACTTGAGTCTCTCAATAAGCTGAAGAGCTGGCTCTTTGAATAATGTAGCAGAGCCATACGCCTACGCCATTGCTTAAGTGTCTGGATACCCTTGCAGTGATTGTTGCACTATACAAATTCATGTAACTTAACTAAACACAACAAAACACAACATAACATAGAAAAGCATAACATAAACTAACATAACATGGCTACCTAGTATTCAATTGCTTTGATATCAGTCATACAAGAAAATAGATTTGTGACTGTACATCTGAGAACTCAAAATAGTCACCTTGTCCGATGCATTTTAATATGAAATATGTTAGGAAAACATAGTTCAGCCAAATATCATTACTATAACTATTAGAAACATGGCTCAACATGGCGCATTCCATGATTCTTCTTGATGAAATTATTTAGCACCAGACTTTTCGTTTGGTGAACCAGCAGTCTATAAGAACGCTATAACATGATGTTACATAATTGAATAGAACATAACAGAAGTTAAATGACGTGCCAATATTAGACTGCACAGTCTGAATATCACACTAGATTTCCTGAAATTGTGACACTTAAGGTGTACAGCACAGATTTGGCAGAAAGTATATCACAAGATCTAAAAACGTAATAAAACTACTGACGCATCCAACAAATAAGATAAAAGACCTCTGTGGTGTCAATTTCTAATGATTTGAGCATGTATTGTGTATTTTTTTAAATTGTAAGGGTGTCTCCTGTGCAAAGTCACAAACAAAGAAAGACTGCATCATAATGTGCTCCATCATATTTAATATTTAGTATGGGCTCCGAAATATTTCTGATTAATGTCCATGTAAGGCAACTGAAATTTAAATGTAAGGACCAAACATAGGTAACATCCCATAAGCGTCTAACCCTATCGCTTGATGTTCTTCAGCAAATCAAGCAGTGATGATTTATATACTTTAAGCTCACTATTTCAAAATAAAGGTTTGGATCCCACCTTAACTGTAAAAAGCTCTTCATCCATGTAAGACCAATATACGACTGTAATTTTGAAGCTAGAGTGGTATCTAGCGCTTGTTTAAAAAGACACACCATGAGGTTTGTGCATTTTTGTGGGAGGTGTCTACCAATGTAACCTTATATTATAATCCTTTCCTACTTTACAAGTCGGGTTTAGATCATTGCTATTGGTGGCTGAATATCAATGGTACCCAATACCAATTTTGTAATATTGAGGCTACACTTATATGGAGATTTTGAACATTGATGTTAAAAAATTAAAATTAATGATTGAGTTTTATTATGCATAATGAATTTAAAATATTTACATTCAGTCCCATACTACTATACAGGAAATACAAAAAAAATATAAAACACCAGACATGAGTTATAAGAGTCATATGACTTAACCCCTTTGCTGCCAGGCGTTTTCCCCTCAGGTGGCAGGCCTTTTTTTTGCTATTAGTGGCTGTTCACGCTTAGGCCCTCATAATTTTTTGCCCACAAAAGGTACCCATGCCAAATTTGCACCCTTTTTTTCAACATCCTAGGGATTCTAGAGGTACCCAGAGTTTGTGGGTTCCCCTGGAGGAGAACAAGAAATTAGCCAAAATACAGCGAAAAATGTGTTTTTTTTAAAGAAAAATTGGGAAAAAGAATTGCAGAAGAAAGTTTAGGTTTTTTTCCCTGAAAATGGCATCCACAAACGGTTTGTGTTGCTAAAATCACCATCTTCCCAGCTTTCAGGAACAGGCAGACTCGAATCAGAAAACCACTTTTTCAACGCAATTTTGACATTTTCCTGGGACATACCCCATTTTTACTATTTTTTTTTATTTGGGCCTCCTTCCAGTCACTGCCATAAATTGGTGTGAAACCAATGCTGGATCCTGGACAGCTAAATATTTCTGAAAAGTAGATAAAATTCTAAATGCAGCAATAGGTCATTTGTGTGGATCCTTCAAAGTTTTCTTACAGAAAGTAACAGCTAAAATAAAAAGAAATATTGAAATTGAGGTGAGAAAAGAGTCATTTCTCTCTACATTTCTTCTATAACGTTTTACAGCTGTAGCAGAATTTTTAAAGCAATATACCCATATATCGGGCTTATAGGTTCATCAAGAACCCTAGGTACCCAGAGCAAATAAATGAGCTGCACCTTGCAATGGGTTTTCTTTCTATACCGGGCACACAGCAATTCATTTGGTGAAATATAAGGAGTGAAAAATAGGTATCAAGGAAACCTTTGTATTTCCAAGATGGGCACAAGATAAGGTGTTGAGAAGCAGTAGTTATTTGTACATCTCTGAATTTCGGGGTCTCAATACTAGCATGTGAATTAAAGAGCTTTTCTCAAATAGACACCTTTTTTACATACTGTTTTACATTTGGATGGTAAAAATGTAGAGAAAGACAAGGGGCAATAACACTTGTTCTTCTATTCTGTGTCCCCCCATGTCTCCCGATACAAATGGTACCTCACTTGTGTGAGTAGGTCTAATGCCCACGACAGGAAACATGGACACATCACATTTTTACATTGAAAACTGATGTGTTTTTTGGAAAGTGCCTAGCTGAGGATTTTGGCCTCTAGCTCAGCCACCACCTAGGGAAACCTATCAAATCTGTGCATTTTTTAACACTAGACACCTAGGGGAATCTAGGATGGAGTGACTTGTGGGGCTCGCACTAGGTTCTGTTACCCAGAATCCTTTGCAGATATCAAAATATGGCAAAAAACAATTTGTCCTCACATTTCGGTGATAGAAAGTTCTGGAATGTGAGAGGAGCCACCAATTTCCTTTCACTCAGCATTCCCTCAGGTCTCCTGATAAAAATGGTACCTCACTTCTGTGTGTAGGCCTAGTGCCCATGACAGAAAGTGCCACAAAACACAACATGGACACATCACATTTCCCAATAGAAAAATTACCTGTTTTTTGCAAAGTGCCTAGCTGAGCTGTGGATTGTGGCCTCCAGCTCAGCTGGTACCTAGGGAAACCTACCAAACCTGTGCATTTTTTAAAACTAGACACCTAGGGTAACCCAGAATGGGGTAACTTGTGGCGCTCTCACCAAGTTCTGTTAATAAGAATCCTTTGCAGATCTCAAAATGTGGCAAACATTTCTCACATTTTGGTGATAGAAAGTTCTGGAATCTGAGAGGAGCCACAAATTTCCTTCCACCCAGCACTCCCCCAAGTCTCCTGATAAAAATGGTACCTCACTTGTGTGGGTAGGCCTAGTGCCCACAACAGGAAATGCCCAAAAACACAACATGGACACATCACATTTTCCCAAAGAAAACTGACTTGTTTTTTTGCAAGGTGCCTAGCTGTGGATTTTGGCCTCCAACTCAGTGGCACCTCGGAAAACCTAGCAAACCTGGACATTTCTGAAAACTAGACACAAGGGGAACCCAAGATGGGGTAACTTGTGACACTCTCACCAGGTTTCCCAGAATTCTTCACAAACCTCAAAATTTGGCAACAAATACTTTTTTCCCACATTTCAGTGCTGCAAAGTTCTGGAATCTGAGGGAAGCCACAAACTTCCTTCCACCCAGCATTCCCCTAGGTCTCCCAATAAAAATGGTACCTCACTTGTGTGGGTAGGCCTAGTGCTCATAATAGGAAATGCCCCAAAACACTATGTGGACACATCAAAATGATCAAATACAAAACTACCTGTTTTTGCATGGGGTGGGAGCACCAGCGTTTTTGGTCCTGGGTTCAGCAGCCATCTAGGGAAACCCACCAAACCCAGATGTTTCTTTGAACTAGACACTTGAGGGAGCACAGGGAGGTGTGACTTACGTGTATCCCCCAGTGTTTTCTCACCCAGAATCCTCAGCAAACCTCAAATTTAGCTAAAAAAATCTAATTTTTCCCCATGTTCTGTGTGGAGTCACCGCACCTGCACATATTTCCTACCACCCAATGTTCCCCTTAGTCTCCCAATAAAAATGATACCTCACCTACAGAAATGCTCAGAGAGACGCCTCTCTGCCTGCCCTCACCCACCCGATCAGAAGAGAAATGCAAGCATCAGCTTCCAATGCGATGGGGATGACCTCTGATGAGGTAAACACGCGATAGAGCACTGATGTCTAGCTCTTCCCCCCATGGGCCAGGTGCAGAATGTAACAGTTACGTCCACGGCACCTGAGTGGTGCTGCCAAGGACATAACTGTTACGTCCACGGCACCCAAGGGGTGAAGGGAATGAAAACTTGCAGTTACACACAATTGTGAGATCTATTTGATCAACTTAAAACATCACAGCCTCTTTAGTTTTTGATGAAACCTTACTAAAAATGTGGTAAATGGACAGTTCAGCAGTGTGTCCTCTGCGTTAAAACAAGTGAAGACTGCTTGTCTGCATGAACGAAATCCCCGTCAATTAAGACGCACTCTCAAAAGCTCTCTTATTTCCCTTAGGAGTATGGGGCAAATGCAGAGTAAATAAGGTCCTCTTTGGCAGACATGCATAGGCTGCAGGTGGTTGATGCTAAATTCCAAAGCCATGAGAGGTTGTGCAAAAGCCAGGGAAAATGACCAAAACGATAAATCATACAATTTTGATTTAAAAACATTGTGTAACCATATTCTAAGTTACTGCTGTGGTTTGAGAGTTTTGTAATGGTTTAATAACATCCAAGGATGTGATCTACAGTATTTGGTAAGGCCTCCTTGTCCTCAACTGATTACATCTCCTTCATTATACTTATAATGGCTTTGTTAAAGGCTCTATAATGCATTGGTAGATCAATGGCAGAGTCTAATTAAAGCCTTGCCAGCATATCTAGGCTTTTCGTGATTTCTGCCCATGAGGCTTTATTTAAAAGTTTTTCTGTTGATATCTACAGCTTGTAACAGCATTTGATCTAGGGCCCCCTTCCTAGCGATTATTTGTTTGATTGGCACGTTCTATATGTAGCTGAGCTGGTGATGCATTTATGGGTAGCTTGAAGAAATATCTGTAGGTTTTAGGAGGGGATTGCATCTAGTAAGACCACATCAGGTCAATGCAGTCCTTCACTAGAGGTCAGGGTTGGAAAACATTTAATAGATTTTACCTTTAGTAGAGGTTCTTCTCACTGTTCTGTGTAGGTTATGGAAAGCCAAGCGTAGTGTGTTGCCTTTTCACAGTAGCTCCTATTGTTGAGGTTGAAAGGAGCTTTTCCAACAAATAATACTCAGAAACATTTATACTGCATGTTAAGAATATTTTTTTGTTTTATTAAAAATAATATCAGTGATCCTGTCGCCCGAAAGTGTCTGACTGGCTACAAGATACAGCTGAACGGGCAGTGGCTGAGAAGAGCCATATTCCAAGGACATGCAGAGATAACAAGTTTTCTAAAGACCTTCAGGTCTGGGGAGCACTGTTTGCAGAGGTTGTGGAGCCCCTGGGACAGTATTATTGTAAAGTATATTTAGGATAGTATATTTATGTCAGATGTTAATTTCCACTATCATATTCAGACAAAAAGCCAGTCTGATAAGTTATCATACAGGTAAGGATAATGAGACAGCACACAGACTTAGGAATGGGTAGACAGCGCACTGGCTTAGGGACTGCCAGAAAGTGCAGAGGTTGAGAAATGTGCTGGCAGTACATATGCACAGAAGTATTGAAATAGCACACAAACTGAGGGGTGGGCAGGTAACAGGCAAGCACAAAGATTGGTAGGGAAAATACAAGGCAGAGGGAGGCAGGTAGCACTCAGGTTTGTGGTTGAAAGATATTTCAAAGGTTCAGGTTGGATTACATGAGAAAGATATAAGAATAGTACCTACAGGGCGAAGAACAGAAAGTCAGTAAATCACAGGTTTGGATTGTGGTGTGCCAATGGTGCACTGGGTAAGTTGGCTGCACAAGCATCATCTTTATTGCATCCAACCCCAAAATGTACTGAAGGATAATGTAAGCCACATTTTCTCCTGAGAGCAACATCTGCTGCACTCCTCAAGCCAGGCTTGAAATGAGGATTGAAAGTCTTTTGGCATGGTATCTATCTGACAACATGGGTTTTAAGTTAATATTCTGGTGGACGTGGTATGTTTTATGGTGCAAGAAATCCATGTCATAGATTGCTCAAACTGCTCAATGTAATTATGGCACGTTACTCACCAACAAGATATTAGACTCTGGTGGAGTATTTGGGACCATGTAAAGTGGTACTCCATTTATCATGAATGATTCCTATCACTAAGACCAGTTCTTGACTGTAAAAACATGTGATGGCAGCTGCTTGGTGTTGTGGGGTACAGGCATTTTCACTTGAGCCCAAGTACAGATATTGCCTAGTTTCTCTTTCTCTTCTATCCATGTAATGGAATATAGCAATCTGTCCTTGTCCTTGTCCCCCTAGTGTATGTGGTGTTTTCTCAAATGTGCTTAGTTTTTGTGCGTACAGAGAAGGAAATGTTCCTATATTGGAGTCAGCATTACATGCATGCATCTCTTAAAGCTTTAGTGTGTTTTAATGGATTAGTAGCAGGCACAATTAGCTGTTTCCCTTAACCCTACAGGTCTTCTGAATTGCTCTTTAGATTTCTCCCCCACTGGAATTTTTTGTAAAAGAAGTGCTTGATCTGATTTTGAATCATCACCAAAACAAAGGACGATTGACAGCAAATGATGCAGCATGAATGGTTTCAGTAGTCTGCAAAATAATGGTTCAGATTTAACAGAAAATGGCGGTGAGCATCACTGTACCGAAACACAGGGATGCACCGTATTTACTAGAATATGGTGCACCCCTGTGTTTTCCACTGCACCGGCGCTACAGTTTGTACCATAGTGCAAGGATGGCTGCGTTGAGGGGGAAATTGTTTTGGTGCAGGAAGTAATACCTTCCTTCACAAAAACAATCTTAAATGGCTATTTACGAAAACTCGTAAATCTAGGGCAGCGTCAAAATGCAATGGGTGTTGCTGTGTCACGCCCACTGCAACACCCATTGCCTTGCCCCTTCCACACAAAGTGCTGCATGCTTAATGCCACCTTGTAAATATGGCACAGGGCATTGCGCCACTGAATGGGAGAATCGGCACACATTAGGCTAGGTTTAAGTGGATCTCCTTTTACAGAACTGTCTCTGCAAGGCATGTGTATAAAGAGAAAAGAGAAGCAGTGCTAGCAGGCACCCCTGCTTTAAACCATTTTGCATTGACACTCTCCTGGAAAAACCTTGATTTCCCCCATCAGTCCGAGTAAAGAAGTGCACTGCAATGGTTAGCTTCAAAAGTTGAGCCAGAATATCTACTGCAGATGATTTTCTCCAGAACGACCCATGGTCTATGCTGTTGAAAACTGAGGAGAAATCAATAAAGGCAGAATGCAAATGCATGTTCTGCTCTTAGGGTACTTTTCTATCAATGTTTGAATAGCAGTAATATTACCAAGAGTTCCACAGTTCTTTCAAAAGCTTGCCTGTTCAGTTGAAATAAGGTTATTGCCAAATGCCCAATCTTGTAGATGAGAAAGTAACATATAACTGGTGGAAGAGGCCTTAGGACCTTTTTTATATAGGGTTACATTTATACTACCCTTTCAGGAAGATGGAACTTCCCCCAACAAATGGTAATGCTGGAATAAAAGACATCGAATAGACAACCATAGAGATAACTCTCGTTTACTGAGAGCAATCGACAATTCATCAGGACCCATAGCACCCGAAGTTCAAGCATCTATAGTAAATTCCTTGATCTCCTTACAAGAGGGCAAACCAAATAACTCCAGATCCTCTGCTTTAGTACTATGAACAAGCTGATCAAAGTCACTTGAATTACTAGCATATAAATCAGGAATGTGCAGTGTCCCGGCATCATCCAAAATCAGAATTGCCTGGGCTGTAACTCTTGAGTCACAATAGTTAGTTATTAAAGCCCAATATCTTTGGAAGTTACATGACACAGCTGCTTCCCTCAATTTGATCCATTTCTTGCCATCTTCCTCCCTATGTTCCATAGCCTTCAGTCTTGTTCTCTTCTGTTTAAAGCAGTTAATGTCCCTTTGTCTAGAAAGCATATAAGACTTAAATTGCTCCCTGACAAGGCAATTTATTTCTTTGATTTATCTTTTTCACAACAGAGTTGGATCGGTTGACACTTTCTTTACTCCCAAGTTATAGAAGCGGTCCTCCTGCTTTTCAAACCAACAGATCAGATCACTAGAAGACAGATCAGGGGGCCTAAGGATGCAATTTTCAAATTTTCAAATTTTGGCCCAAGAGCTTCATACTTTCATGGGGCCAAAAGGTGCGTCCTTTAGTTTTAATATATCAGTAGTGATTTTTGCTAAATTTCAATCATCTAGAGCATTGAAATCTAAACCAACAGATGCACTAAGAATACCATAATCACTCAAATCAGTTCACAGAATCTGCAGCTGAGTGCAAGCATTGAAAATTTGATAGGACACCAGCATATCATCAATTAAAGGTTGTCCTTGAGGAGAAAGAACCGAGTAAGAGGCAGGAGAATCCTGGGGGCACCTGCCATTCAGAAACACAAATTAATTTGATCGCGGACTTTCTAAAAAACAAATACTACTCCTGTCTACTCTAATTCTTTTCTGGTAAAACCACATCTGAAATACACCAAGCCTCATCCATTTCTAAGTCACTAAAAGTCATACAAGGGGAATTAGACACCTTAGCATTGAAATCACTGACAATTATTATCAAGGGACTTTTCCTCCATATCACTAATATTACGCACAAAATAAAGCATAGAACTGAATAGAGAGTCTTTTACCTTACCAGGAAGGATATAAACGTTTGCAAGTAGAAAGAATGATGGCCCAGCACCCTCTCTAATCATTGATGAGTCACACAGAGGCATAAGTTAGAGGGATGCACAAATACCTTTGGATTCCAATTGTAATTATTTTGAAGCAAAATTTATTTCAATTCCTACACTGGAATAACCTTTAGTGGTGGGTATCGCTCCACAGGAGTAAACATAATAATTATAGAATGAAAAATCAGTCGAGCTCATGTTTCCTGCAAATTCATTATTAACAATGTAAGGTATGCTATTTAATTCAATTTTACATTGAGTTGACCTAAGCCAGCCATATTGCAGGAGACTAAGGGGGTCATTACAACATTGGTGGCAAAAGCCGTTAACTGCCGTGCAGAAGACTGCTAACACACCGCCGTGCCAGTGGAATTTCGCCACGGTCATTATGACCCACTGCTCGGAATCCGACAAAATTCAGACACCCACACAAGTCCGCCACACCAAAGGTCAGTGATGAACTGGCGAAAACAAAACCTCCACCGTCACGCCAACAGAAATACGCCCACACTATCACGACACAAGAATCCACGCGGTGGTCATTCAACCGTGGTATTCCATTGGTGGTACACACCACCGCGCTCAAAATTCACACACATATACAAAACACCACCACATTGGACAATTCGAAATACACACACCTGATACACATACACACACCACTCCCACACACCCAATACAATATAAAACACACACCCACATCACCCACAAGCCCCTACAACAAAATTACAGAGAGAAGGCCAGAGAGAGACACTACAAACAAAAACCAAGCATCCACAGGCACACAATACCATCACCCAAATAACTTCCAACACACCACTAAATATCACCCCACTTATCACCACACACACCACCCCACACATCACCCACACCACCCCATGGCACGGCAAAGACACCCCAGGTTCTCTGAGGAGGAGCTCAGGGTCATGGTGGAGGAAATCGTCCGGGTAGAGCCACAGCTATTCGGATCACAGGTGCAGCACACCTCCATAGCTAGGAAGATGGAGCTATGGCGCAGAATAGTGGACAGGGTCAACGCAGTGGGACCGCACCCAAGAAATAGGGATGACATCAGGAACAGGTGGAACGACCTATGGGGGAAGGTGCGTTCACTGGTCTCAAGACACCACATCACAGTACAGAGGACTGCCGGCGGACCCCCACCTCCTCCACCACAACTAACAACATGGGAGGAGCAGGTCTTGGCGATTCTGCATCATAAGGGCCTCGCAGGAGTAGATGGAGGAATGGACTCTGGTGAGTCAAATCTTAACTATTACATTCCCCACCTTACCTGCATGCTATCACATACCCCCACCCTCACCCTCACCCCCATGACTCCAACTCCTCACAAATGTCCCAACATCACAAACCACACATCCTAACACCAAGCCCTGCATGCAACAACAAAGCATGGACACACATCACCAAAACATGGCCACTGCACATACCCATACACCCCCCTAAACCACTATCACACAAGGACCCACACAGGAATGCAAGCACTGGGGTACAAGGTCACCCACCCATTGCACACCATGACACACACAGATGTAATAAACATCCTTTTATAACCCTGCAGGACCCCTACCCAACTTCACTGGACAGGAGGGTCAACACATGTCCACACCACCAACAGAAGAGGCCCACAGTGATGACAGCAGCTCTGTCCAACTGGATCTAGATGACCAGCCCGGCCCGTCTGGGACCTCTGGACATTCGGTTCCCCTGACACAGTCACAGGCCTCCACAGAGCTTCCCCCCTCTGGAAACACCAGCACAGCACCCACCCAGCGGGCCCATACCTCTGTCCCCAGGACACATCAATCAGCAGTGTGTCCACCACTACAGGGAACCCAGGCTAACCCACCACCCCAACAACAACAGGGACCTGGGGGCAGTGGCAGTGGGCACACGGTCCAGGGGACGGAGGCCCAGGAACACAGGGGAACTGGGAGGGCTGCTGTGCGACAGGGGGAGGAAAGGCCCAGGGAACCTACTCTCCACGAGGCCCTCTCCAACATCATGGGAGCCTACCACCACTCCCAGGAGACGATGGCAACGGTACTGGCCAAGTTTCAGGAGACCCAGCGCCTGCAGGAGGAACAGTATTTGGGCTTCAGGGAGGAACTCAGGTCCATCAATTCCACCCTGGGCACAATCGTAGGGGTTCTGAAGGAAGTCCTCAACACCAGGAGGGACACTGCGGCACAACAAGGGGCCCCTGACACTAGCCTGGACGATGAACTGCCCACCACCTCCGCCGGCACTAGTGGACAGGAGGCACCGCCACAGGACAACCACACCAGCACCCCACCTCCTGGAGAGGGAGAACCACCCCGCAAGCGGTCCCTGAGATCCAGGACAAAGACAGAGAACAATGCCAAGACCCCCGCCAAGAAATGAGACCGCCCTGAATGTCATCCTTTTGTCCCACCTTGTCACCCTGTCCATCCTCAAACTGCCCCAGCTCCACTTCCAATGCCCATGTGGGCAATGCACCTGTGAGACTAATAGACTGGACTCTGTCATGGACATTCTTCCACCATCACCCCTCACCATTTCACAACCCCCTCCAATATTGAGCACAGAAATAAACACCCTTAAAGCACAAAGCAATCTGGAGTCTGTCTGTGATTTCCAAATAGTGTAATAGCTATTACAGTGACAAAATGTTCTTACAACTGCAATGTCAACACACCTATGTCACACAGCTCTAGTCCATGAGGAAACAAAGCAGATGTCACACACAAGGGCCCACATCTGTGAAATCATAAGGGAAAGTTACAACTCAGTGACCATACACTGGGTGAAAACGACAGACAGTAGAGAGGTAGTAGTGTTAAAGTACATGTAGTAGGCATGTTTGTATTCTTACCTGTGTGTCACTGGAAGTATTGCAGGATAACCGAGTTCCTGTTGTCGATGTCCTCTTCTTCTGCTTCCTCGTCTTCCCTGTCCACAGGTTCCACAGCTGCCACAACACCGCCATCTGGACCATCCTCCTGCTGAAAAGGCACCTGTCGTCACAAAGTAAAGTTGTGAAGCATACAGCAGGCCACGATGATCTGGCACACCTTCTTTGGAGAGTAGAATAGGGATCCACCTGTCATATGGTGGCACCGGAACCTGGCCTTCAGAAGGCCGAAGGTCCGCTCTATAATCCTCCTAGTTCGCCCATGGGCCTCATTGTAGCGTTCCTCTGCCCTTGTCCTCGGATTCCTCACTGGGGTCAGTAGCCATGACAGGTTGGGGTAACCAGAGTCACCTGCAAATGGTGAGGGCAACTGTTAGACACACACTAACCTGTAGGGATATCCCCAGACCCAGACAACCATTCCCACTGACTTGCTTCCAGGTGTTCACCAAATAGCCACACACGGTGCCTCTGGAGTTGACCCATCACATAAGGGATGCTGCTATTCCGCAGGATGTAAGCGTCATGCACTGAGCCAGGGAATTTTGCATTAACATGGGAGATGTACTGGTCTGCCAAACACACCATCTGCACATTCATGGAATGATAACTCTTCCGGTTTCTGTACACCTGTTCACTCCTGCGGGGGGGTACCAAAGCCATATGTGTCCCATCAATGGCACCTATGATGTTGGGTATATGTCCCAGGGCATAGAAATCACCTTTCACTGTAGGCAAATCCTCCACCTGAGGGAAAATGATGTACTTCCGCATGTGTTTCAGCAGGGCAGACAACACTCTGGACAACACGTTGGAAAACATAGGCTGGGACATCCCTGATGCTATGGCCACTGTTGTTTGAAATGACCCACTTGCAAGGAAATGGAGTACTGACAGCACCTGCACTAGAGGGGGGATTCCTGTGGGATGGCGGATAGCTGACATCAGGTCTGGCTCCAGTTGGGCACACAGTTCCAGGATTGGGGCACGATCAAGCCTGTAGGTGATGATCACATGTCTTACCTCCATTGTCGACAGGTCCACTAGCGGTCTGTACACCGAAGGATGCCGCCATCTTCTCACATGTCCCAGCGGACGGTGCCTATGAAGGAGAACAGTGAGCACAGAGTCAACCAACTCAGAGGTACATACCTACAGCTTACACAGAACACAAATCCTAATCTGAAATTTGGCCTGCATGAGTGCAGAGGCAAGGCCTAGGTATGTGTGACACAGTTAAAAATTAAGCCATGTGGGCCCCTGAAATGGCGGCTGCATGACCTGTAAAGTAGGACAATGGGATGTGAGATAACTGCGCTGGCTTTGTACACCGTCGCGGTAGGCGGTCGAAGACTGCGGCGCAATTCTGCATTGGTTAACATTGGACCCTATGGGTACCAGGAGCCAATGACGATATACGCCGGCAGTGACGGTACGCACCACTGTGGACGTGACCGCCATTTTCTATCTGTTCAATCACTCAATACCTGATCTTCGATAGGAGAGGACCTACACTGCAAGTGCTGCTGTGACCTCGGTCTGGAAGAGACAATGGTTCGTGCGTCTGGGGAAAGGGCCCCTGCCTTCACATCAGAGGAGTTGGAGAAACTCGTGGATGGGGTCCTCCCCCAGTACACGCTACTCTACAGTCCTCCAGACAAACAGGTAAGTACACTGGGAGCATGCTGCATGGGCTATGCCTTTGTGGAGTGGGGTGGATGAAAGATGGGGGGGATTGAGGTGTGCATGAAACGACGGTGAGTGCATGTGCCACCTGGGAAGGTCAGGGATGGAGGCCAATGACTGTGATGGTGCAGTTGGTAATAACTTTTCTTTTTCCCCTGTACAATTCATGTAGGTCAGTGCCCCCACCAGAAGAAGGATATTTGGGGCCATATTTATACTCCGTTTGCGCCGAAATTGCGTCGTTTTTTTTGACGCAATTTCGACGCAAAACTAACGCCAACTAACGCCATATTTATACTATGGCGTTAGAGGCGAATAGCGCCAAAGTTCCCGGAATGTGCGGCATTTTTTAGCGTGAACCCCTTCCTTGCGTTAATGATATGCAAGGGAGGCGTTCCCGTCTAAAAAATGACTCCCAGGCCTTTACGTGGTATTTATACTCCCGGGCAAAAGCGACGCCCGGGAGTGGGCGTGGCTAAAAACGGCGCATTTGCGCCGCTTTTTAACGCCTGGGTCAGGCATGGCGTTAAGGGACAAGTGGGCTCAAAATTAGCCCAGAGTGCCCTCCCCTGCCCCCAGGGACCCCCCCTGCCACCCTTGCCCACCCCAGGAGGACACCCAAGGCTGGAGGGACCCACCCCAGGGACATTCAGGTAAGTTCAGGTAAGTTTTTTTTTTTTTTTTTTTAATAATATTTTGTGGCATAGGGGGGCCTGATTTGTGCCCCCCTACATGCCACTATGCCCAATGACCATGCCCAGGGGACAGAAGTCCCCTGGGCATGGCCATTGGGCAAGGGGGCATGACTCCTATCTTTACAATGATAGGAGTCATGTTGATGGGGGATGGGCGTCGTTAAAAAATGGCGCAAGTCGGGTTAAGACGATTTTTTCGACGTAACCTGACTTGCCCCATTTTAAGACGCCCATGCGCCATTTTCCCCCTACGCCGGCGCTGTCTGGTCTACGTGGTTTTTTCCCACGCAAACCAGGCAGCGCCGGTCTGATTGCGCCGTCTAACGCCATTCCATAAATACGGCGCCCGCATGGCGCTTCAGAATGGCGTTAGACGGCGCAAAACTTTTTGACGCTAAACTGCGTTAGCGCAGTTTAGCGTCAAAAAGTATAAATATGGGCCTTGGCGTGCCATCGCCAAGGACGTCTGGACCCTGGGGGTCTACCACAGACAGAGCACCCACTGCCGTAAGAGATGGGAGGACATTCGCCGCTGGAGCAAGAATATGGCGGAGGCCCAGCTGGGGATGTCCTCCCAACGTGGGAGGGGTGCCCGTTGCACCATGACGTAGGTGCAGTACTCACCGTGGTCTTCGCCGCCGGTGTTTGTGCTCCTGGTAGAGGAGCAAGAAGATAAGGGCTGGCAGGATCTGGAGCTCGGGTTCCATGGCGTCCGGTTTCCTCGTGGGGTGTGTAGTGGTGAGCGTTTTCCCTTTGAAGTCCTGTTTGTGCCCTGTTTTTGTTCGCGGTGAATCCGCCCCGGAAAAGGTGGCGGATTTGTAGGTTGTGATAATGTGGGCTGTACATTGTCCTCCGCCTGTCTGTTGGCGGTGACCGCAGCGCTGTTTGTTTGTACCGCTGTGGCGGTCGGAGTGTTAAAGTGGCTGTCTATGTTGGCGGTTTCCGCCATGGTCGTAATTCCAATTTGTTTACCGCTGGCCTGTTGGCGGTCTTACCGCCGCTTTAACACCCACCTCCAGGGTTGTAATGACCACCTAATTTACCCCAAGGGAGACCTCTGCAGCACTAAAAGCTTTGTATTGTTTCTAGCCCCAATCAATGTGCCTGCTGCCCAATTCCAGTTGGAGGACTCCTCTTCCACTTGTTTCCGGTCCAGGGAGGACCTGACCTGGCAGTTCGGGCTGGACTGTTCCCATGGAGAACAGGGTCAAGACTGATTTGCATATGGTTGGGTCCAAACTGGGGTGACACGGTGAGCAAAAACATTGATGGATTAAACCCAGATCTATGACTGGGGGTGAATGTTCTGCATTCCGTACACCATTTGTGTTTGTTTGCTTTTGATGCCATAAGTGCGCCGGGTATGCCCAGACGTGGGTTCCAGGCTCACTATGCCACTGGATTCAAGCTAGCCTGGCTGATGAAGGGTTATACCCTGAAACCGGTCCCAGGATGCTTGTTTCCAGTCCAGGGAGGACCTGGCTTGGCAGTTCAGGTTGGACTGTTTCTATGGGGAACACCATCAAGACTAATTTGCATATGGCTGGGCCTAAACTGGGGTCGCATGGTGAGAAAATATATTGATGGATTAAACCCAGATCTATGACTGCGGGTGAATGTTTGATTGGTTCCGCATTCCATCCATCATTTGTTTTGTTTGCTTTTGATGCCATAAGTGCGCCGCATGTGTCCCGGGCTCACTACACCACTGGATTCAAGCTAGCCTGGCAGATGAAGGGTGATACCCTGAAATCGGTCCCAGGATGCTTGTTTCCGGTCCAGGGAGGACCTGGCCTGGCAGTTCGGGCTGGGCTGTTCCCATGGGTAACATGGTCAAGACTGATTTGCATATGGCTGGGTTCAAACTGGGGTGGCACGGTGAGCAAAAGAATGTATGGATTAAACCCGGATCTTTGACTGGGGGTGAATGTTTGATTAGTTCCAAGGTCTGTCCATCATTTGTGTTTGTTTGCTTTTGATGCCATAACTGCACCGGGTATGCCCAGACGTGGCTCCCGGGCTCACTATGCCACTGGATTCAAGCTAGCCTGGCAGAGGAAGGGTGATACCCTGAAATCGGTCCCAGGATGCTTGTTTCCAGTCCAGGGAGGACCTGGCCTTGCAGTTCGGGCTGGACTGTTCCCATGGGGAACAGGGTCAAGACTGGTTTGCATATGGCTGGGTCCAAACTGGGGTGGCATGGTGAGCAAAATAATTGATGGATTAAACCCAGATCTATGACTGGGGGTGAATGTTTGATTGGATCCGCATTCCGTCCATCATTCCCACAATGCTTATTACTCTCCCACCAGCATCTTTCCCTACAGAGACTGTGACATCTTTCAGGTTAACAGATCCCCTAGAACTTGTATCCTGCACAAGATCCTGAGAGTTCCACCTAGGACTGTCATATTTCAGCTCTTCACAGGGTTTTACGCAGATCACATCAATCCCTCTCTTCCTAAAAAAATCAACATTCTCTAAAATCAGTGACATCACGATCCTTGAATAAAATGTTTATTGTGAATTCAGGAAAATAGCAGATGGATTTACACAAAATGTGCTAATTTCTTTACTCGTCTCAAAGCCGCGATTTGCCATAGCAAATGCAAGATGAATTGTCTATTCAGAGGACTAAATTCTCCATCAAACAGAGCGACAAAGTCCAACGTGCTTGAAATTGCACCATAACCTTTCCCGCCCTCTACCGATTTGCAGCAATTATCTCAGGGCAAGCAAAATTATTCATTAACGGGGGGAAAAATTTGCACCTCAACATTAAGGAGTCTAGGGCCTGTTAGTTTGTGCAGAGGATGGCCCAGAGGGTGCTACACTAATTCCTGTCTCACCTCTTGGGGCCTACATATTGCTTTGGCCCCTAGACCATCATGTCCACCAACCACCCTATTCCTATGATCTTCTTGTGTCTTATTTGATCCATCATTCACCTCTGCGGTGATTTCCACTTAATGAGAGCAGGCCCCAATCACTGACAGGGTATTTTTAACACCAACCCTTCTGGACTATTAGTGGATAAGAGTGGAGTGGAGATTTCTAGCCCAAAAGGAGCAGGGCTCAGATTAGAAAGGGCATCATTGAACCTTGCCAAGTTTCTGTGAAACTCTGAAAGAGCAGACTCAACAATATTACTTGCAAACCTTAGCTTTCTAGGATTAAATTTCATAATGCACCATTTCTTTTTTCATTTTCCCTTTGGAAGCTCAAGAGACAGCGGTTACAGCTACTGGGCATCACTGCCAAGCAGTGGGCTGGGGGATGTATGTTCTGATCATGACCAATTGGGCAGGCATGTCTGATTGGGGATAAGAGAAAACATTTGGAAGGGGAGTTATGTTGACATGTGTGAATTTACTGTTGATAGGCCTGAAGGAGAAGAGGTCAAGCGGTGCAAGCAGTGCTCACATTCTAGAAATTGCGGTAATTGGCCTTACAAAAAAGAGGCAGACACTCACAAACTGGGTGAAGGGGTTCACGATTTTTCAAGCTATGATAGTGGAATGTTTCCTAAACCTGAGTACGCAATTGTCCCGCTACCAGAACAGGATAGTGTGTGGGGGTTATGGCTTGAAGGGATTATGATTAGGAGTTTTGTAGATTTAAGGCCACTAGTCTCTCGCTAGGATGGGATCAGATAGATATAAACAACTAGTTGCATTTTATGAAGCCTCAAAGCCTAAAGGCCACCCCTAGTCAGCCCTTTCAAGTGGGCAGGTGGTGAGCATCAGCCCAGGTGGAGGAGGGAAAAAGGACTCCTGTTGGGATTTCAACAAAAAAACCTGCACAGACCCCCTGGGACATGCAAGTTTAAGCATTGTTGTTCCTTCTGCGACTTGCCAACCCACCCTGAGACAAAATGCTTCAAAAAATCCAAGGACAGAGGTACTAAAAAGCAGGAATGGCCACGCCATTATGATCAAGGCTCCCTCCTCGGTTAATCAGCAGGTAATGGTGTCTTGGCTGAGTGTCTATCCCAACCTGTAGCAGTGCAGGCGCTTTATGAGAGGGCTTTAGAATCCCAGCAGAGGGGTGTGTAGGTGTAGCATACTGTAAAAACCAACAGTCACTCACGACTAATCATAGTGTCGATAGGTCCAAGAATGTGAAGGTGAAGAACCTGGGGACAATTTCAGGCCCCTTCAAGGCTGTTCTGTTTGAGAATCTTGTATGATCCCCCTTGAGGTAGTCTCTAAGAAAGGGCCCTGGGAATACAGGCTGATTCACAGCCTTTCTGGACCCAAGGGACAGTCAGTGAATGAAGCTATTGATTGGACCTTATGCTTCTTCAAGTACGCTTCTCTTGACCAGTCAATCAGGATACTACAGGCGCTGGGGCCAGGAATGCTGCTAGCAATGTTGGATATTGAACCTGTATTCCTGATGCCTCCTGTGCACCCGGATGGCTTCCACCTGCTGGGTTTTTAGTTTGGGGGCACCTGTTACTTTGACAAAGGCAAGCCCATGGGCTGCTCTGTTTCCTATGCATATTTTAAAAAGTTCAGCACTTTCCTGGAATGGGTCTTTAGACAGAGGTCTGGGCATCAGTGTCAGTTGCATTACTTGTATTTTGGCTCTCCAGGTACGGGAGCATGTGAGGGCATTGCAGTCATTTCAAGAGCAGATAGGGATATTTGGGGTGCCCCTGCATGGGGTAAGACCTGTGGGCCTGCCACAACTTCCTTGCGACTGATTTAGACTCAGTGGCAGGTGAATTTAGGCTTCCAGGCGGAGAAAGTTACCACCTATTCCCAGGCCCTGAAGGACTGTTTTGGGTCTAAGAAGGTGGCACTGCATCAGTTACAGGTACTTGTTGGGCAGCTGAATTACGCTCTTCATATCATCCCCATGGGCAGCCCATTCTTCAGGTCAATTGCTCAAACCATGTCTGACTTGAAGGTGAAACACCCACATACTAGGTTATCATAAAGAGGTTTGCCAGGATTTGAGGATATGCGAGGCAATTTTGCAGGTCTTCAATGAGAGAGTAGTTTGGCCTAGCCCCACTAGTACCAATGTGGAGATAGGTCTGTTTAAGGATGCAGCAGTTAGGGAAGGTTTCGGCACCATTCTAAAAAGCCAAAATATGCCATGAAACCAAAACCAAAATTAGAAACATCAGCTCTATAATAGGTGTCATCGATCCAGCATACAAGGAGGCAAACCTGTGCTTGTATGCTGTGTATTGCGGATTGAGTTTCATTCCTGTGGCACACACAGAGATAGACACACTGGAGGGATACACCACAACTGCCTTGATTGGTGATTTTTTTTCTTTACTTTAACCACTTCCCCGCCACAGACGTAATGGTTACGTCCATGGCAGCGCCCGTGTGGCGCCATGGACGTAACCATTACGTCCTGGGACTGGCAGTCGGGGGAAGCGCTAGCGCTTCCCCCGAGGGCCGCCTCCCCACCCCACCAGGCCAGGGCTGAAAGGGGAATCCCTTCCCCTTTCACCCCCCCATGACGTCAGCGCGCGATCGCGCGCTGATTTCACGGAAAGGGGGAAAGACGCGCTGGAAGCCATTTGCTTCCAGCGCGTCTAAGGGAGAAGGTGAGTTTTTCACCTTGGTGCGGGGGGGATGCTCTGAAAGAGGCATCGAGGGAAAGGAAAGGGTTTTCCTTTCCCTCGATGTCTCTTTGAGCAGTCCTGCTGCCCGATCGCGATGCGATCGGGCAGCAGGAATGCCCACTAGACACCAGGGATTTGTGTATGTGTGTGATTTTTTATTGTGTGGGGGAGTGACCCCTTGGGCAAGGGTCGCTCCCCTTTGGGGGCAAATGTATTCTTCATCGTTTCTGCCCCCCCTGGGGGCAGATTGGCCCTATTTTTAAGCCGATCTGCCCCCAAGGGGGGCAGAAAGCCACTAGACACCAGGGATTTTATTGTTGGTTTTTATTTTTTGTGTTGGGGGGCGGACCCTTGGGCAAGGGTCGCCCCCAGGGGCCCACATGTATTTTTGGGCAGTTCTGCCCCCCTTGGGGGCAGATAGGCCTATTTTTTTTAGGCCTTTCTGCCCCCAAGGGGGGCAGAATCCCAATAGCGCCAGAAATATTATGTTTTATATGTGTGCTTTGTGTTGGGGGGTGGCCCCTTGGGCAAGGGTCGCTCCCCCTGGGGGGGCAATGAATTTATCGTTGTTTCTGATTGGCCTTATTTTTAGGCCAATCTGCCCCCAAGGGGGACAGAAAGCCCCTAGACACCAGGGATTTTATTGTTGTTTTTTTTTATTTATGTTGGGGGGCGGCCCCTTGGGCAAGGGTCGCCCCCAGGGGCCCATATGTATTATTGGGCAGTTCTGCCCCCCTTGGGGGCAGATATGCTTATTTTTTAGGTCTTTCTGTCCTCAAGGGGGGCAGAATCCCCATAGCGCCAGGGATACTATATGTGTGTGTGTGTGTGCTTTGTGTGGGGGTGTGGCCCCTTGGGCAACGGTCACCCCCCCCCAAAGGGTGCAATGTAATCTGGGCGATTTCTGCCCCCCCTCCCCCTTGGGGGTAGATTGGCCTATTTTTTTTTAGGCCCATCTTTCCCCAAGCAGAGAACACTAGACACAAGGGAAAATTAAAAAATGGTTAGTGGCGGAGTGTTTGTCAAATGGCGAAGTATTTGCTTTTATGATAATAACATTTTTTCTCCTTTTTGTTCTAGTTCAAAGCTTTTGCTGACTTTGCTGTGGCTTGTTGCAGTTTTGGCAGTAGTTGTCCTGCGGTTTGTGTAGTTGCATGTTTTAGGTAAGTAAATAAATTGACTCCAAGTGAGTATTGTTGCCATGCATGAATGACATGTTTGTAGTTGCTGGTGAGTCAAGCTTTTTCAGGCAAGTGAGCAGTATAGTTTTTGAGTTTATAACTCTTAGTGATAAAGCTATACTTTGTTACTTATCTTACACAGTGCTGGTTGTTGGTGGTGTATTTGTCCAGTTAATTTTTGTAGGAAGGATCATGGCTAGCCGTAGGATGACCGCTCAGCAGGTTGTTAGTGTGCTTTTTGAGTCATCTTCTGACCATGAATATGAGACTGACTCTGCATCTGAGGCAGAGGAGGAAGTGCAGGATTCTGGAAGTGAATTTTCTGTCAGAGATGAATCATCTGATGATGAAGCCACTCTCAGTGCTGATGAAGGGCCTGTTTTAGAGGAGGACAGTGATGTGCTAAAGGTGCAGGAGCCAGCGGCTGAAAAGCTTCCCATTGGAAGACCTGACACATGGGTTGCACCAAACATGGAGCAGCCACAGTTGCCTGCGTTTACTGGTTTTCCAGGGTGTCGAGTTAATACGGAAAACTTTTTGCCCGTCAACTTTTTTGAGTTGTTTATGGACAATATATTTTTGGAAGAGATTGTTGAGCAGACTAATTTGTATGCAGAGCAGTTTTTGAGGGACAACGCTGCCAGACTTAGGCCACACTCTAGAGCTAGCCGGTTGATTCCCACAAATCTGGAAGAGTTGAAAAAGTTCTTGGGTTTAACTTTTTTGATGGCGCTGATAAGGAAGCCATCGTTGTTTTCATATTGGTCTACTAGTCCCTTGATGGCAACTGCTATATTTCCTGCCATCATGAGTCGTAACCGGTATGAGCTTCTTCTTCGGATGTTGCATTTTGTGGATAATGCTTTAGCATTTCCACGAGATCATCCTGATTCTGACCGTCTTTTTAAGATTAGACCTGTCCTTGATCATTTGGTAGATCGGTTTTCAGAGATCTATGTTCCAGGGAAAGAAATATCTGTAGGTGAGTCTTTGGTCCTGTTCAAGGGTCGTTTGGTTTTTAGGCACTACATTCCTAGCAAGAGGGCACGGTATGGAATTAAATTGTATATGCTGACAGAATGATATGTTTATAATTTCCGGGTCTACACTGGTAGGGATTCCAATATTGACCACCCCCGGTTGTCCACCCACTTTTGGTGTTAGTGAGAAAATTGTGTGGGAACTTGATAGACGACTGTTTAACAAAGGTCACCATTTATATGTAGCTAACTTCTACACTGGAGTTCGGTTGTTCAAGGAGTTGTTCAGAGTGGACACTGTTGCTTGTGGCACAATCCGCTCTAATCGGAAAGGCTATCCAAAAGAGCTTGTCTGTAAAAAACTTGAGAAGGGACAGTGCAGTGCCTTGCGGAATGATGAGCTGCTAGCTCTGAAATTTGTAGACAAGAGGGATGTATACATGCTAAGCACCATCCATGATGAGAGTACTTCACCTGTGGCTGTTTGCGGTCAGGTTGCCGAAGTGCGCAAACCTGTGTGCATCTTAGACTATAATAAGCACATGGGTGGTGTTGATAGAGTAGATCAGAGGTTAGAACCTTACACTGCTGCTCGTAAGTCTTATGTGTGGTATAAGAAATTAGCGGTTCACTTGTTCCACTTGGCAACTTTTAATGCTTTTGTTGTGTTCAAGGATAGTTCTCCAGAGTCAAGGATGACATTTGTGAAATTTCAGGAGTCTATCATAGCTAGCCTTGTTGTGCTGGAACAGGCAAGAGTTCCTAGAGAAGCAGTGGTGGAGGATGTGGCTAGATTGAAAGATCGTCACTTTGCTGAGCACATTCCTCCCACGGCCAAAAAAAACTTTCCTGCTAAGAGATGTAGAGTCTGTGCTCGAAGAGGTATCAGGAAGGAGACTAGGATGTACTGCCCTGATTGTCCTTCAAAGCCTGGGCTGTGTGTGGGTGGCTGTTTCAGGAGCTACCACACACAGAAGAATTATTGGGAAATTCCGTGAGCGTAAACTGCTGTTTTATATTTTTATATGTTCGGTTTCACGGTTGGCATTAGTCATGTATTCAGTTAGAGCTTTTGTGTTTGTAGTTTTGTACTAATTTATGATTAGTGGTTTCTTTGTTGTTTAAAAATAAAAAAAAAGGGATGCTATGTGTAGGGTGGCGCTTGGCTGGGGGTGTGCGTGGGGTGGCGCTTGGCTGGCGGTGAGGGTGGGTGGGTGTTGTTTGGCGCTTGGCTGGCGGTGTGGGTGGGTGGGGTGGGGCTTGGCTGGCGGTGTGTGTGGGGTGGCGCTTGGCTGGCGGTGTGGGTGGGGTGGCGCTTGGCTGGCGGTGTGGCGCTGGGCTGGCAGTGTGGGTGGGTGGGTGTTTGGGGTGGCGCTCGGCTGGCGGTGTGGGTGGGTGGGGTGGCGCTTGGCTGACGGTGTGTGTGGGGTGGCGCTTGGCTGGCGGTGTGGATGGGGTGGCGCATGGCTGGCAGTGTGGGTGGGGTGGCGCTGTGCTGGCGGTGTGGGTGGGGTGCCGCTTGGCTGGCTGTGCCAGCCAAGCGCCAGTCCACACACTCATCAGCTGGTGTGATTGCTGTATCAGGCATGTGGGCGTATGAAAGTGATAGGCCCTTGACTGGCGCTGTCTGTGGATGCGAGTCTTGTAATGTGCTGGGCCCGTGGCTGGCGGCGTGAATGGTCTTGTGCATGTCATGTATGAAAGGTGTGTGAATGGACTGTAAAGCGGTTGGTGCCTTGTCGTGGCTTTACAGCTCACGAGCTGTGAGTCATTGGTTCAGTTTTTTGGCCTTTCAGTTATTACCAGTGCATTTCACTTTTGTGAAATCTCTTGTTAATAAAATTTGATCTACTGAACCATCACTCATCCTTGTGCCAAATACAACCAGTATGTGTGGGACAAATGACAAAACCTGCTCCACTGTAATCAGGCGTCGCAGCACACTTGAGATACGCTAGGTGTCTCAGGTGGGACCCCGATGATGAAGCATGCCACCAACTTGGTTGGTGGGTGAGGGGTCTTTTTCACATAACCTAAGTGCGTTTCTTTTCACAATTTTAGTGTTTGGCACATCACAGACGTATGTGGACACATCAAAATGATATATTACAAAACCACCTGTGTTTGGGGGGGAGGGGCCAACTGTGTTTTTGGTCCTGGGTGCGGCCTTCATCTAGGGAAACCTACCAAACCCAGACATTTTTTTAAACTAGACACCCCAAGGAGTGCAGGGAGATGTGGCTTGCGTGGATCCCCCAACATTTTCTTACCCAGACGCCTCTGCAAACCGCAAAATTTGCTCAAAAAAACATGTTTTCCTGAGTTTTGTTTGTACGATCACCGCTCCAGCACAAAATTCCTACTCCCCAGTGTTCCCCTCAGTCTCCCAAGTAAAATGACACCTCACTTATGTAGGTCCCCAAAGCAGAGTCAGTCTAAAGATGTATAAAAGAATATGTCCTTAGAAACTTGCTGTGCTATCCCCTCTATCTCTACACGTTCTGGGCGTTATTCTGTTGCAGGCACCTGGCCCACCCACACAAGTAAGGTATTATTTTTACCAGGAGACGTGGGGGAACGCTGGGTGGAAGAAAATTTGTGGCTCCTCTCAGATTCCAGAACTTTCTGTCACCGAAATGTGAGGAAAACGTGTTTCTTTAGCCACATTTTGAGGTTTGCAAAGGATTCTGGGTAACAGAACCTGGTCAGAGCCCCACAAGTCACCCCATCTTGGATTCCCCTAGGCCTCTAGTTTTCAGAAATGCACAGGTTTGGTAGGTTTCCCTAGGTGCCGGCTGAGCTAGAGGCCAAAATCTACAGGTAGGCACTTCACAAAAAACTCCTCTGTTTTCTTTCAAAAAATTTGATGTGTCCACGTTGCGCTTTGGGGCGTTTCCTGTCGCGGGCGCTAGGCCTACCCACACAAGTGAGGTATCATTTTTATCGGGAGACTTGGGGGAACGCTGCGTGGAAGGAAATTTGTGGCTCCTCTCAGATTCCAGAACTTTCTGCCACAGAAATGTGAGGAACATGTGTTTTTTTAGCCAAATTTTGAGGTTTGCAAAGGATTCTGGGTAACAGAACCTGGTCAGAGCCCCACAAGTCACCCCATCTTGGATTCCCCTAGGCCTCTAGTTTTCAGAAATGCACAGGTTTGGTAGGTTTCCCTAGGTGCCGGCTGAGCTAGAGGCCAAAATCTACAGGTAGGCACTTTGCAAAAAACACCTCTGTTTTCTTTCAAAAAATTGGATGTGTCCACGTTGCGCTTTGGGGCGTTTCCTGTCGCGGGCGCTAGGCCTACCCACACAAGTGAGGTATCATTTTTATCGGGAGACTTGGGGGAACATAGAATAGCAAAACAAGTGTTATTGCCCCTTGTCTTTCTCTACATTTTTCCCTTCCAAATGTAAGACAGTGTGTAAAAAAGACATCTATTTGAGAAATGCCCTGTAATTCACATGCTAGTATGGGCACCCCGGAATTCAGAGATGTGCAAATAACCACTGCTTCTCAACACCTTATCTTGTGCCCATTTTGGAAATACAAAGGTTTTCTTGATAGCTATTTTTTACTCTTTATATTTCAGCAAATGAATTGCTGTATACCCGGTATAGAATGAAAACCCACTGCAGGGTGCAGGTCATTTATTGGCTCTGTGTACCTAGAGTTCTTGATGAACCTACAAGCCCTACATATCCCCGCAACCAGAATAGTCCAGCAGACGTAACGGTATATTGCTTTCGAAAATCTGACATTGCAGGAAAAAGTTACAGAGTAAAACGTAGAGAAAAATTGATGTTTTTTTCACCTCAATTTCAATATTTTTCTTTTTCAGTTGTTGTTTTCTGTAGGAAACCCTTGTAGGATCTACACAAATTGTCTACTTTTCATAAATGTTGCGGTTTCTGGGATCCAGCATTGGTTTCATGCCCATTTCTGTCACTGACTGGAAGGAGGATGAAAGCACAAAAAATCGTAAAAATGGGGTATGTCCCAGTAAAATGCCAAAATTGTGTTGAAAAATTGGTTTTTTCTGATTCAAGTCTGCCTGTTCCTGAAAGCTGGGAAGCTGGTGATTTTAGCACTGCAAACCCTTTGTTGATGCCCTTTTCAGGGAAAAAACCACAAGCCTTCTTCTGCAGCCCCTTTTTCCAATTTTTTTGAAAAAAACGAAATTTTCACTGTATTTTGGCTAATTTCTTGGCCTCCTTCTGGGGAACCCACAAAGTCTGGGTACCTCTAGAATCCCTAGGTTGTTGGAAAAAAAGGACGCAAATTTGGCGTGGGTAGCTTATGTGGACAAAAAGTTATGAGCGCCTAAGCGCGAACTGCCCCAAATAGCCAAAAAAAGGCTTGGCACCTGAGGGGGAAAAGGCCTGGCAGCGAAGGGGTTAAATTATCACTCGTAGGTGGCTTCCTTATGCTTTAAGAAGGTGCTGGATTTATATAACTAGTACTGATTGACACTTTCTATCTGTTATACTCTTTACCTGTATTGAGTGATTTTTTCTAGGAGTTGTGCTGTTCACTATGTTTTGTTCATTAAGATGACCCACAGATTTCTATTGCCATCAAGGGTTGGAACATGTATTATGTTTCATGAAAGAAAGTGCTAACAATCATGCTGAAGGAATTTTGATTATTATGACTCTGCTGGCAGATTTTACTGTGTGTTTCTTTCTCTTTGGAGAATTGGTTTTCTTACATGTATGTGTATTATTTTCAATACATTTTTCTTTCCTCACAGTAACACAAGCACTTGAGCTCTGCTTCACTTTGCTTTATTTATTTGTTTACACATTGGATGTAATCTCTTAATCCATTACTCTGAGCTCATTACACTATAATATTTATTCATTTACTACACTATGCATGAAGCGTACTTTGTAATAGAAGGATCATTGTTTTGATGGCGTTACTTACACTCGTTCTTATTTGTTGTTGGGTAGCCCTAGTTCTTGAAAAATAAATAAGCAACACCTTAAACATATCACAGTAATACCCATAGGCCCAAGTTTAAGAAAAGTGGTGCTGCATCCAATACAGTGGCACTTTTTAGCCCCCTTAGCACCCCCCTACCGCCACCCGGTGTGCACAGTATTTAATAGACCTCGCACCAATGGGGCAGTGTAGGGGCAATAGTATCAAAATGTTTGACACTATTGATATACTGTGCAGGATTATCACAAAAATGTTGGTGCTAATCCTGCAGATTACATAGGGGCCCTTTGAAAATGGTATGACACCTTTTAACGCCTGCGCTGAAAGGCATTAACAATAGCCGCTAAAAATGGTTCAGTTAGATTCCACTGCTCTATTTTGTGGACCCCACTCTTGTATACATTATGCCTGACACAGGCATAGTGTGGCGCAAGTGCATTGTGTCACTTTGTAAATATGGTACAGTTATTATTACATTAATGTGGCACAAGGATTAGCTAGGCCCTCTTAAGTCTGGGCCATAGAGTTTTTTAATATGGTCTGTGGACACACAATCGACTAGTATTTTAGAGATAAAATCTGTGAAACTATCTGAACACCGTTGACTCTCATATTGCGTATCTCTGCAGTCCCCATAGTAGTAGAATCCTTAGTAGTCATGCATTCCCTAATCATACACTTAATTTCAAGATTTGGTATTTCTGTACCATAAATATGGGCACCTAGAACAAGCAAAATTATTTGCTGTAAAATGATTTCCTTATTCTCAGTACTTGAGTAGGCAGTGCACATATTTCAACAATTTCATTGATCTTTTCTTCAAAATAGTCCCACGATGGCAAATACACTTAACAAATAAATATAATATTTTGAAAAGGCACTATTTAGATTCTTTAAAATTCAACAATTCTGAAAGAACATATGAGAAAACTTAATTAAAATAGTTTTGGTACTAAATGAACACACTGATATAAAAGGCTATCAATGGCTTTTAGTAGTTAGATAGATTTAACATCCGGTGGATAGAATATTGAAGCAAGCTAAAAATATAAAATTGAACAATAAAGGTCTAACCTGCAAGCCTTTTCGATAGCCAATAAACGTTATGCCATTTATTCATGCAAACAATTAAGTTTTAAAATTTCCACCCACTCCTTATTTCCCTTATTTAACCCCTGGGGTGGCGAGGACGAGCTGGTTACGTCCTCGGCGCTCGTGTGCAGAGGACTAACTAGATTATCCTGCACCTGGCCCATGGGGTGAGCGCTAGTCCCTGTGGGACACCCACCCTCCTCCCCTGGTCAGGGATGGCAGGGAAAGCACTTTCCCTGCCACCTCCGACCCACCCCGAACGCCCCGTGACGTGTGATGATGTCAGCACACGGTTGTGTGCTGATCTCATCAGAGGTCACCCCACCGCACTGGAGGCTCAGCTTCCAGCATGATCGGAAGAGAAAAGCTTTAATTTCTCTTCTAATCGGAGGGTGGGATGGGGGAGATCAGAGAGGCATGGAAGGAAAGGAAAGGAAAGGAAAGGAAAGCAAAAAATAGGAAAGGAAAGGAAAGGAAAGGAAAGGAAAGGAAAGGAAAGGAAAGGAAAGGAAAGGAAAGGAAAGGAAAGGAAAGGAAAGGAAAGGAAAAGAAAGGAAAGAAAAGGAAAGGAAAGGCTTTTTCTTTCCTTTCATGTCCCTCTGCATATTCCTGCAGCACAATCGTATACCAGGAATACCCTCTAGATACCTGGGATTGTGTTTACATTTTGTAAACACATGAGGGGAGCAGCCCCTTGGGCAAGGGCCACTCCCAAAGGCCAGCATTTATTTATAAGGCCATTTTTGACTCGGGACAGAAGACACTAGGCACCATGGCTAATTTGTAATTGTATTTTTTACAGGTGGGGAGCGACCCTTAGGCAATGGTAGTTCCCCTGGGGGGCAAATTTATTTGAGGCCATTTCTGCCTTTTATTAGGGCAATCTGCCCCCAAGGGGGGCAGAAACTACTAGACACCAGGGATTTTTTCCACTTCACTATTTTACATACGGGAGTGGCCTCTTGGGCAAGGGCTATTCCCCATGGGAGCATATTATTTTGGCCCATTTAGGCCCCCTCTGGGGGCAGATTGGCATATTTCTATAAGGCCCATCTGCCCCCAAGGGGGGCAGAAACCACTTAGGCACCAGGATTGGTGTGTGTTTTGTTTGGGGGGCAGCCCATTTTGCAAGGGTCGCTCCCCATGGGTGCACATTACTGTTGGCCATTTCTGTCCCCCTTGTGGGCAGATTGGCCTATTTTTGTAAGGCCCAACTGCCCCCAAGAAAGTCAGAAAACCCACTAGACACCAGGGAAGAATTTGTTTTAAAAAAAAGAGGGTTGGGGTATGGCCAAGCCCCCACCCCAAATAAATGGGGACAAAGTTGTTCTGCCCACTGGTGACTAGATGGGGCACTTAACCCCGATCCACTCACTGGGGGGGGGGGTGCAGAAAGCCTACTAGATGACAGGGAATTTAAAAAAAAGACAAAATAGTGGGATGGTGGCTACCAACCAGTATGGGCATGGTTATACCCCCACCCCAACTGAAGAGGGTAACAGTCTTTTAGCTCTCCCCAGCACACCAAAACATCTCATCCCATGGCAAGCAAGAGGACATTTGATTATTTTGGGTTTTGATTTTACATTTGGCCAATGAGAGGATTTTTATTTTTTTATTTTTTTACAGATGAAGAGCAACCCCTTAGGCAGGGGTTACTCCCCTGGGGGCAATTTTATTTTAGGTCATTTCTGCCCAACTTGAGGGCAGGTCAGCCTATTTTTCTTAGGCCAATCTGCCCCCAAAGAGGGCATAAACCACTAGAAACCTGGGATTTTTTTAGCACCTATTTCACACAAGGAGAGCGACCCCTTAAGTAAGGGTCAATCACCTGGGGGGCAAATTTATTTTAGGCCATTTCTGCCCCCCTTGCAGGCAGATGGGCCTATTTATATTAGGCCCATCTGCCCCCAAGGGGGGCAGAAACCACTTAGGCACCAGGGATTTGTGTGTGTGTTTTGTTGGGGGGGCAGCCTCTTGGGCAAGGGTCACTCCCCATGAGGGAACATTACTGTTGACCATTTCTGCCCCACTTGGGGGCAGATCTGCCTATTTTTGTAAGGCCAACCTGCACCCACGGGGCTGAAAGCCCACTAGACACCAGGGAAGAATGTTTTTTTTCAAAAAAGAGGGTTGGGATATGGCCATACCCACACCCCAAATAAATAGAGACAAAGTTGTTCTGCCCACCGATGGTCAGATGGGACACTGACCCCCGATCCACTCCCCGGGGTCAGAAAACCTACTAGATGACAGGGAACTAAAAAAAAAAATAGTGGTATGTGGCTACCAACTAGTATGGGCATGGTTATGCCCCACCCCAACTGAAGAAGGTAACAGTCTTTTTTAGCTCTCCCCGCACACCAAAAGATCTTCTTCCAATGGCATGCAACAGGACATTTGATTATTTTGGGTTTTGGTTTTACATTTGGGCCATGAGACCTTAGCTAACTCTCAAAGTCTTCCCACTTGGAATGGTGAGGGCTGCACTTTTGGAATTTGGGATGCTGCCATCTGGAAAAATCTACGAGACCTAGACACATCTTAAAACTAAACATTTGAGTGAGTCCAGGGTGGTGGGCTTCACATGGACCCCTCACCATTTTCTTACCCACAATGCCCTGCAAACCTCGAACTTTGCTTGAAACCACATATTTTCCCCATATTTTTATGAAGGAACCTTCCGGAATCTGCAGCAATCCACAAAATTCCTACCACCCAGCATTGTCACATCTATACCAATAACAATTCTGCCCCACTTGTCAACCTAAAAACAATTTTTTCGAAAGTGCCCTTTTGCACCCAATTTGGTTCCCTCTCAATTTTGACATGTTTTGGCTCTTCCCTGTCACAGGCACTTGGCTCACCTACACAAGTGAGGTATCATTTTTATCGGGAGACTGAGGGAAACATTGCGTGGCAGGAAATTTTGCCGGTGCAGTGATCCCACACAGAAATGTGGGGAAAATTTTATTTTTCAGCTAAATTTGGGTTTGCTGAGGATTCTGAATAAGAAAACACTGGGGGATCCATGCAAGCCACACCTCCCTGGACTCCCTTGGGTGCCTAGTTTTCAGAAATGTCTGGGTTTGGTAGGTTTCCATAGATTGCTGCTGAGCCCAGGGTCAAAAACGCAGGTCCCCCCACCCCCTCGAAAAAAAAGGTAGTTTTGTAATTGATAATTTTTATTGGTCCACATAATGTTTTGGGGCATTTCCTGTCACGGGCACTAGGCCTACCCACACAAGTGAGGTACCATTTTTATCAGGAATGCTGGGAAGAAGGAAATTTGTGGCTCCCCTCAGATTCCAGAACGTGGCAGCACCGAAATGTGAGGAAAAAGTGTTTTTGTTTGCTACATTTTGATGTTTGCAAAGGATTCTGGGTAACAGAACCTGGTGAGAGCTCCACAAGTTACCCCATCCTGGGTTCCCCTAGCAGTCTAATTTTCAGAAATGCCCAGGTTTGCTAGGTTTCCCTAGGTGCCGGATGAGATAGCAGCCAAAATCCACAGCTAGGCACTTTGCAAAAAACAGGTCAGTTTTCAGAAGAAAAAATTGATGTGTCCATGTTGTGTTTTGGACCCTTCACTATTGCGGGCACTAGGCCTACTCACATAAGTGAGGTACTATTTTCATCAGGAGTCTTGGGGAAATGCTGGGTGGAAGGAAATTTGTGGCTCCTCTCAGATTCCAGAACATTCCATCACCGAAATGTTATAAAAAAGTTTTTGTTTTTTTGTTTGCCATATCTTTAGGTTTGCAAAGGATTCTGGGTAACAGAACCTGGTGAGAGCGCTACAAGTTACCCCATCCTGGATTTCGCTAGGTGTCTAGTTGTAAATAATGCACAGGTTTGGTAGGTTTTCCCAGGTGCCCGCTGAGCTAGAGGCCAAAATCCACAGCTAGGCACTTTCGAAAAAACAGGTCAGTTTTTTTGGCGAATATGTGATGTGTCCAAGTTAGGTTTTGGGAAACTTCCTGTTGCAGGCACTAGACCTACCTACACAAGTGAGGTACCATTTTTATTGGGAAACTTGGGGGAATGCTGGGTGGAAGGAAGTTTGTGGCTCCTCTCAGATTCCAGAACTTTCCATCAGTGAAATGTGAGAAAAAAGAGCCCCACAAGTCAGCCCATCCTGGATACACCTAGGTGTCTTGTTTTCACAAATGCACAGTTTGCATCACCGAAATGTGAGGAAAAGGTGTTTGTTTGCCAAATTTTGAGATTTGCAAAGGATTCTGGGTAACAGAACCTTGTGAGATCCCCACAGGTCACCCCATCCTGGATTCCCCCTGGGTGTCTAGTTTTCACAAATGCACGGGTTTGCTAGGTTTCCCTAGGTGGCGGCTGAGCTAGAGGCCAAATTCCACAGCTAGGCACTTTCCCAAAAAACCCTCAGATTTCAATATAAAAATGTCATGAGTCCATGTTGCATTTCCTGTCGTGGGCTTAAGACCTTCCCAAACAAGTAAGGTACCATTTTTATCGGGAGACTTGGGGGATCACAGAATAGAAGAACAAGTGCTACATGCCCTTGTCTTTCTCTACATTTTTTACTTCCAATTGTAGGACAGTGTGTAAAAAAGAAGTCTATTTGAGAAATGCCATGTAATTCACATGCTAGTATGAGGACCCCGGAATTCAGAGATGTGCAAATAACCACTGCTTCTCAACAACATATCTTGTGCCCATTTTGGAAATACAAAGGTTTACTTGATTCCTATTTTTTCACTCTTTATAATTCATCAAATGAATTGGTTCTTGATGTACCTACAAGCTCTATATATACCCACAACCACAAGAGTCCAGCAAATGTAATGGTATCTTGCTTTTAAAAATCTGCCATAGCTGGAAAAAGTTATAGAAGAAAATGTGGACAGAAATGTCTCTTTTTTCACCTCAATTTCAATATCTTTTTTTTTTTATTTTAGCCGTTACTTTCTGTAAGAAAACCTTGAAGAACCTACTCAAATGACCCTTTGCTGAATTTAAAATGTTGTCTACTTTTCAGAAATGTTTAGCTGCCCAGCATTGGTTTTACATCCATTTCTGTCACTAACTGGAAGGAGGTTGAAAGTACAAAAAATAGTAAAAATGGGTATTCCCCAGTAAATTGCCAAATTTTGTTGAAAAATGTGGTTTTCTGATTCAAGTCTGCCTGTCCCTGAAATCTGGGAAGATGGGGATTTTAGCAGCACAAACCCTTTGTTGATGCCATTTTCAAGAAGAAAAAAAAAACACATGCTTTCTTCTGCAGCACTCTTTTCACATTTTTTCTGAAAAAAACCACAAAATGTTAGCTGTATTTTGGTTAATTTCTTGGTCTCCTCGAGGGGAACCCACAAACTTTGGATACCTTGAGAATCCCTAGGATGATGGAAAAATGATGCAAAGTTGGCGTGGATAGCTTATGTGGACAAAAAGTTATGAGGACCGAAGCACAAACTACCCCAAACAGCCAAATAAAAGCTCGCACCTGAATTGGAAAAGACCTGGCAGTGAATGGGTTAACACTCTCCATTTTTCCTCCAACATTTACATACCCTATGCATTTACCTGGAGCCTACCTGCGTTATTTTATATCCAAATAAAACTTAACTTCTTCTTGCTGAACAGTTGCCATTCTCTTTCTGAAAATACGTAGAAACGTGTTAAACCTCTCCTTATCATTTAGTATCATGATTACTAAAAACAACTGATTGAGCTTCTACTGGTTGTGCCTCCTCAATTAAAATATCTATTTTGGAGTTTGTCTCTGGACAAAACCATAAACTCAGCCACATGCATGGTACTCAAATTACACACATCCTTCAGCCCCCGCTATTGCCAAGAGGGAGAGAGGCTACCTGCTCAAAATAGTGTCCTCAACTTCTTCACTTTTTACAATCAGGGTGGTTCATTATACAGTATGGCAACCCTTCACCAAGAAGCCACAGCGGCATCTTCCATCCACCTGAATGCTTAAGAGTTCTGCACTTTACTTCTGAATCTGCCGTTAACAACATCCTGCCGTGGACCTTCTCACATGTCCATGGGGAATCAATTTCAAAACCATAGGTGTAGACCTGTGTAACTTCTGTGCCATCCGTCACTTCTGAATACCTCCTCTGGACACTGATCTTATTTGTATCTGATTGAGTCTGTACCCATAAAGAATTCAAACGTTTGTCCCCACCATCCCCAAACGTTCTGAAATCGCTTCCCGTCTAGTTCTTGGGTACCATTTTTGGCACTTTAAAAAATTAAACATCTGTGAAGATGTTCCATAATGGAATATAAATACAAATACACTTCTTTCTGTCAATGAGGAGAGACTCCGTGTGCGGAGTTGCCATTCAGTTTTTAGATCACACATGCTTGACTTTCGTCCCAATTAGATGAGTATTTGCAGTGTTTGATTCTGAACATGAACGAATAATACATTTAAATCACAAACTATTTTCACATTTCCCTAGTATTCTTATGATTAATCTGAAAGCTTCCTTCCTATGCCACTTATTCTGAAGGAAGTTTAAAAATTCCCTAGCTAGTGTGGGCTTAGGTGTACACTTACAAATTACAATTTAAAAATGAATTGCCTTGACAAAATCTAATGTTTTGTGACACAGCACAAATATGTATTCATTCCTGAGGAGAGAGAAGGAGCTTACTGGAAATATTAAATTAAGCAGTGTAACGGCTGAAAATAATTCAGTTGTCTGCACTGTTGCTTATGATTTGGTGTAAAGCGTTAGGTGACAGGCCAGTTTCAGCTTACGATGATAGGTGAAAAGGCATAAGGGTTTTATCTGAATGGATTCGCTACAGGATGGAACGTTTTAACACTGATGTGGACAGCTGAATTTCTTTTTTTTTTTTTTTTTTTTTTTAAGTTTCACAAGTTTTATTAAGAATATATAAGGCGGTACATACAGCATATAAACAAACTGTTTAGCTTTCAAAACATTGTTTTTGTTCGTTTACCACAATTATTTCCATTGTAAGCATATATACATGTACTGTCAGGTAAGTAAAAATTCCCAGTTGCATAGTTGAGTTGTGTACCCTTATTTTGAAGAAGAGTGGAAAACAGGTGGGGGGGGTGGTAAGGGGAGGGGGAGCGAGGATATGGTTGTGTAGGAGGGGTTGGTCTTGGTATAGGGGAGAGACAAAATAGTCATATGAAATGGGGAGGGGGAGAGAAGGGAAAGAAAGAGGGAGAAAGAGGAAGGGTAATCGCGGGGGAATGTAGAATGAAGAGACTCGAGGTAGGCAGGGGGTCTTTGTATCCTGAGACTAGCTTGTTCAGGCCTAAGAGTAGATCGTTCTGTACTTCTCCGTCTGTAGCAAGTTATTATCTAGGGGTAGATAATATGTATGATAGATATGGTAAGGTCGGTTAGAGAGTGTCTACGTCTTATATGAGTTGATTTCTCAGTCCTTGTTTGTGTTAGGAAGCGACTTGTATTACTATGTTGGGTAGTTCATGGTCTCGGGCATGTGACAAAATTAGAGGCCTGTGGATTGACAGAGAGAGAGAAAAAAGAGAGAGAGAAGAGAGGATAGCGTAGCTAGGGAGAGAGAGAGGGGGCAGTAGGAGATTAAATGTGTTTCCGGAGTCTAGGATTCTCAGAGGGTGATTGGTAATTAATATTCCCTAATCATTGATCATTGAACATTAATCATCCGTTGGTCATCCACCAGCCGCTTCATGGTCTCTTCAAGAATGGGTGCCAGACCTCCTCAAATTGTTCTGCTTGGTCCTGTAGGTTATAAATCACTCGTTCATGGGTAGCCGTTTGATACATGGCCGTCATCCATTCCATGGGTGTGGGGGCAATGCTAGATCTCCAGTGCCGGAGTATGCATATTTTGGCCGTGGCTAGCGCTGTGTGGATTAATCGTTTATGTGCCCGCGATAGGGAGGGATACGGGCGAATGTCATGTAGAATGAGAAATGCTGGTGGGGTCGGTTTTGGTATCTGTATGAAGTCCGATAAGGCGAGGCGTACCGCGTCCCATAGTGACTGTACCGTGGGGCAGTGGCATAAAATATGAAGTTGGTCGCAATATGGCTCTGTGCATCTCCAACAGTTCGCGTGAGGTATCAACCCTGCCCTGAAGAGTTTAACGGGGGTCCAGTACCATCCCTGAAGGATTTTAAATAGGCAAAATTTCAGGCGTGCTTCACGTACGCCCCTGTCGAGGGCTTCTAGTATGTCTGGCCATTCTTCGTCCGTGTAGGTTATCTCTAGTATGTCCTGCCACTTTAAGCGTAGTCGTTCAAGTAAAGGCTGAGAGTAAAGGTGGTTAGTTAATTCGGCATAGAGGCCAGCCAAGACGCCTTTTTGTCGGCCCCATTTCTGAAGATAGGTGACGATGGGTGAGGTTTTGAGCAGCCACGGGGGGGTTCCTAATGTTCTCCGCATACAGTGTTTGAGCTGTAGATATCGCCACTCCTGGTTACTTTGGATACCGAATTCTTCCTGGAGGGAGGCGAATCTGCGGAAGCTATCTCCATCTATTATGTGAGATATATTGTGGATACCTGCCTCGGACCATTGGGGCCATCTGAGAATAGTCCCTCCTATTTTAATGCTTTTATTCCCTGCTATGGGAGCCTGAGTATGCAGGGAGGGGTGTACTCCTAGTAGTCGATGGGCTCTGCACCACGCTGTGTTTGTAGCCTTGAGGATGGGGTTAGTTAAGGGAACGTGGTCGGCCTATGTTCCTCCCATCTCCGTACACTGTCCATATAGGAGTTTCTCTGTGATCACCCATTGTGGTGGATCGGCTATATCCGGAAGCGTATATATTAGCTGTGAGAGTTGTAGGGCCAGAGAGTATTGTTCTACCGAGGGTAGTCCTAATCCTCCGTAGAGCCGTCGTTCCAGTATTATTGCAGGTTTCAGTCTTGGGCGTGAGGAGCCCCAGACGAAGGCCCTTATGGATGCGTCTATTAATCGGAGTGAGGAAAGAGGTATCTGTAGGGGAAGCATGCCTAACACGTATGTGAAGCGTGGTAAGGTGACCATTCTGACCGCCTGTGTCCTGCCCCACATGGACAGGCCTAGTAGGGACCATTTGGCAAAGTCTTGCTTCATTTTAGATATAAGGGGGTCTATGTTGTCCCTGACCATATGTTCTAGACCTCTGTTAATAAATGTTCCTAAATATTTAAGGCGGGTCGGGGTCCATTTGAATTGAAGGCCATGTATCGCTGCCCTCGTCGTTATGCGGGATAATGGTAGTGCCTCACTTTTATCCCAGTTTACCCGATATCCGGATAGGGATGCAAAGTCTTCTATAGTGGAAAGTAGTGCTGGGAGCGAGGTTTCTAGATCGGACATTGTTAACAGAATGTCGTCTGCGTAGAGATATATTTTGGATATGCCCCCGTTGATATAGATCCCTTTTATTTGGTGAGAATTTCGTATGGTGGCAGCTAGGGGTTCCATGGCCAATAAAAATAGAAGTGGCGACAAGGGGCATCCCTGGCGTGTGCCCCTTCCGATAGGGAATGGGTCTGACATGATGCCCCCACAGTTAACCTGTGCTGTGGGGTGGTCATATAATAAACGTACTTTAGAGATAAATTGTTCCCCCAGGCCAAAATGCTTCATGGTTGTGAATAGGTAGGGCCACTCAATGCGGTCGAATGCTTTCTCCGCGTCTAGGGACAGGGCTAGGGCTTCGTCAGGTAATTGTATGGATTCTAACAGTGTATGGCAAAGAGTTCGCATATGATTTCTAGAGGTACGGCCTGGTACAAATCCTACTTGGGTATTGTGAATCAATGATGGTATCACCTTGCGGAGCCGCGCTGCTAGAACACTGGCTAGGAGTTTGACATCCCCATTCAAAAGGGAGATAGGACGGTAACTGCCGCAAAGAAGGGGGTCTCTCCCTGGCTTAGGCAAGATGACAATCGTGGCTTTATTGGATAGAGCGCCCAGGGAGCCTTCTTGACATGCTTCTGTCAGTGCTTCATGTACTGCGGTTATTGCCTCCTCCCCAGCCCATTTATAGAATTCTGCAGGGAATCCGTCCTCTCCTGGTGATTTATGGTAGGGGAGGCTTGTTATAACTTGGGTTATCTCTTCTTTGCTTATGTTACCGTCCAAGAGGGCCCTGCCTGCCTCAGACAGACGGGGTAGATTGGCCGCGGCAAGGAATGTCTCCATTTGTGTTTGATCTGTCATTGTTTCAGGAGTGTACAAATGTCGGTAGTACTTGGCGAACTCATTTACAATGTCTTGTGGGCGAGTTAGCACTGCTCCTGAAGAAGATGTTATGGCCGCAATGGCAGAGGCTGCCTCTCTTTGTCGGAGCTGCGCCGCTAGGAGGCGACCTGCTTTTTCCCCTTGTTCGTAATGGCGGCCTCGCAATTTTTGCAGTGCGTATTCCGCCTGAGATGTATAGAGTTCATTGTGTGCCATGCGGGCCTGTTCTAAGGCGTGTCGCAGCCTAGGGGATGGTTGGGCGGTATATTGTTTAGTGAGGTCCTGTATCGTGGTCTCTAAGGTGGTTTGGCGGGCTATTCTGTCTTTGTTGGCCAGTGCTGCATCTCGCATCATATTCCCTCTTAGGGTTGCTTTTGCTGCCGCCCATAGGATCCTTTTTGAGGATACAGTGCCTGAATTCTCGGCCATGTATGTGGTTACATGAGCTTTTAATTGTTCCTTCCCTTGTGGAGAGCGATATCTGTGTACAGCCAATCGCCATGGTTTACGACCAGAGAAGGAGAGTCCCACCTGGATCCGGATTAGTATTGGGGAGTGGTCTGAGAGCCCGCTGTCTAGGATACAGGTGTCTTGTATATGAGGGATTACAGTGTGTGATACTAAGAAATAATCCAGACGCGATTGGGTGCCATGGACGGTGGATAAGAAAGTATATTCCTTATCTTTCGGGTGTTGTATTCTCCAGCAGTCCACCAGACCGACGTCAGTGGTCAGGTCTGTCAGAAGCGCTCTGTCGTGATTGTTACATACATCAACAGGGCCTGTCCTATCCATTATGGCGTCTTGGACGAGATTCCAGTCTCACCCGATTATGTATCGAGTAGTTCCGATTTCTGTCAGGAGGCGATTTAGCTGTAGAAGGAATGGGCGTTTTGGGCCGGTTGGTGCGTAAACGGATCCCACGCATAAAACAGTGTCCCCTAGTTTTAATTTAGCAAATATATACCTTCCTTCCGTATCATTCCAGGTTTTAATGATAGTGACCGGGAGGGATTTACGCACTAGTATCGCCACTCCACATTTGCGGGGTCCGTTACTTCCAGATTCCTGACTCGTTGGACGGCAGCTGAAGGCAACCCTCTCTACCCAATCCCGTTTAAGTTTACTGGATTCCAGGGTGTCAAGGTGAGTCTCTTGAATCAGAGCTATATCTGTTTTTTTGGATTGAAGATAGGACAGTATCTTTTTCCGCTTAACATAGCTCGTCATGCCGTGTACATTCCAAGAGAGTATGCGTAATGGTCGCGTCGCTTGAGGGTGGGGCTTCGACATATTGGATAATTGTGAGTAAGTAAGCACCCTCGATCCGGGGTTGGTGTTGGTGGGGGGGGGGAGGGAGGGGGGGAGATATTGACTTAGTAGTTAGAGTGGGAGTTGTGTTTCGATATGATACGGTGTTTTATTTTATTTTATACGGGGGTTAGTAGCTGGTGGAGGCCAAGGGAATCCTCTGGAGAAGAAAGAGAAGAGAGAGGAGAGGGTGAAGGAAGAGAGGTAATATAAGTAGGACGAGAGCCAGATGGCGGGGAAATATGAGGGAAAAAGAAGGCAAGGAGAAATGAGAGGGAGAAGAAAAGAGGGAGAAGGGGGGGAAGGGATGGATGCGTGTGCTGAAGTTGAGATTGAGAGTATAGCAAGAGAGCGTGCAATTTGGGGGAAGAAGTGGAGAAGGGTAGGGATGAGGGAGGTTAGGAGTCCAACCTCCTTCGTTCGTTAGGTCTGTAAACGGCGGGACCGATTTCTCTCGGAGCTCTCGTGCCGTAGGGCGGTCTCGATCGGGGGGGCGAAGGGGGGAAACAGCAGACAGCCAGTTATCGATATGTCGGTGATAAGGAGGGGTGGGGGGGGCACACAGCAGTGCTTATGTTTATGTATCGGGAAGTGAGTCTGTTCATCGGTGGTTAGTGGCTAGTGTATTAGTTATATAACTAAAGTGTATATTGGCAGAAGTAATGATCGGTTAATAACTATAGTACCTGAGTGGCGCTGGAGAGGAGGGAGAGGGTGTCGGGTGTTGATGGGTTATGGTGTTTAGGATGTTGTGCCTAGTACTTGATGTTGTATGGTATCGTAGGGTGTTTAGGAGTTCATAAGATAGGGTCGTAAATTAAAGTAGGGACTGGGCAGACAGAAAGACCGAGACCGGCTGGCGAGGGGAGGGGGGGCAGGGCAGAGGAGGGGGGGAGAGAGCTCAAACAGAGTATTATAGTTCTCGCTTATGCATGGGTACATAAAGATATCAATATACAGTATAATATAATACTTCCTGAGCATTTCTTTTCAACTATAACACTGCCTCGTCTCATCTCGCCTTACAACTGTTCAATGACATATTAGGTTGATCAACATAACATATCCTGGCATCTTATCACATTATCATGTTAGGAGCCATTATGCCAAACGTCTCTCTATTAATCGTAGGATAGGTAATGAGTGTAGCTGAGCCCCGGGTTACGCGAGGATAGTGCGTATCTCATCCTATTACTAACTCCTTGCCGTGTATTATTACATCATAATACTGACCTACTAAGGTCTTACTTGGTATGTGCCACCATCATAGTCGTTCTGTTGTTGATGATAGTTTAAGATAGTAATAATGATTAGGATGGGGGTAGGTACGAACATCTGGGGAAAAGAATAGCTAATAGTTTATAATTTACATTGTGATGTTATAATGTGGTGTGGAGTGGCAGTGTATAATGTCATAATATTTCGCTTTGTTATGCGGTATTATGTTGTATTATGTCCTCGTGTTCTATTTTTTTTTTTTTTTCCCCAGTTTCTTATTGTAGAATAAGGTAAAGTCAAGTAGTGGGAGCTTTGATATGTTTCAGGTTATATCGTATTGTGTATCCCTGTATTGGAATTAATTTATCTTTACGTGGTCTAGTCCCATCCCTTGGGGTGATAATGGGGGCTAAACGGTTCTAATGTCGGCGCTGGTCGAGTGTGGTGTATATTAGGAAAGTTTCACATACTTTGTTGTTTACTACCATGAGATACTTTGTAGTGTGTGGAATGTAAGGTAAGTTCCATGATAGTTAATTAGTGTTTATTTTTTGTTATCTGTTTAATGCCCCTGTTACCTTGTTACCTTGTTATAGGGTTATAGGGTCAGGACCGGGCCCTTATTCAACATACAGTGAGTTGGTGGGGTCTGATCCCTGTTCTAGTAATCATCATCTGTTGTGTACTGAGGGCAAATATCGATTTACTGGTAGTTTCCATTATAGGGCCTCGGCTCTAGTCATAAAGAGCATAGATTTTTCATGTATCTGGTTTTAACATTGATACTAGCAGTCTTAGACAATTACAATAGTAATACACATATGATCTGGAAAGGTACTCATCCTTCCGCGGAGTCTATAGTTGTTATTTTCGACTCTCTGGCGATAGTCCCATAAGTCGTCTTGTCGCGTTACCTTCTCAAGAAGACCCAGTTGTAGGGTTTAAAGGGGAGCGGGATTTGTCTCTTTCCGATAATTGGGTGTGGGTTACTACTGCGTGTAAAATCTGACCCCTGTCATCATATGATCTAGTTAGTCTCTCCATGTCTCTACCTCTATGACTGGCTCCGGTGTCGTGTAGAGCCGTCTTCACCTTTTCTATTCCCGAGTGGGGGGTTTCGGCCCTATCACTGCCTCCTACAATGTCATGCTCACTGTCTGTGTTGTAAGAGTCCATAGGCTGGGATTGGAAAGAGTCAAGGAAGAGTCTCAATTCGTCGGGGTTATAAAAGTCCTTGGATACTCCATTTTTTGTAACCCACATTCTTGCAGGGTCAAAGAGACCGTATTTCATCTCTAGTTTGCGAAGCCGGGGTCGTAGGGCTAGGAAAGCCTTTCTACGTTCGTTGGTTTCCTTGGAGTAATCGGCGGTTATTCGGATCTCGTGCTGGTCTATTCGGAAAGGGCAGTGGTTGCGTGCTACTTGGAGTATTTGTCGGGTTTGATTATGCCGCAGCAAGCATGCGATGATTGGGCGGGGCCTTGAGGAGTTGTCAGAGCGTTTTGGGCCTATCCTGTGTGCCCGTTGGAATTCTAGCGGCGGGTCAAAGTCCAATGAAATCATTTTTGGAAGAGTGGAGGTCAGAAAAGTCTGCATATCCGAGCCTTCTTCGTTTTCCGGGATCCCAAGTATGCGGATATTGTCTCTCCGGCTCCTGTCCTCCATGTCCGTTAGTTTGCTCCTGAGGTAGATGAAGTCTTGTTCTCGCACCTGAGACGTGTTGATCTGCGTCTCTAGTGATCCCATGCGTTGTTCTAGCCCTGTCACTCTAGATTGAAAGCCGGCAATGTCAGATCGCATGGATTTGGTTTCTAGTGTCAATGAAGTTATAGAGGCGTCCATCCCCTCTATGCGGCGGCTGACGGTGGTGATCTCTTGTAGTATCCTGTCCATAGTCGTGGATTGGTCTTTATCAGGCATCGTGGTGGACTCGTTTAAAGGTGGCGATGTTTGAGGGTTTATCTTCGTGGGGGTTAGGCGTTTGTGTTGTAGCACTTCTGAGAATAATAGTTGTTGTGCAGGCTTGCTGACAGGTTTATGGTTCGGTTTGTTGCCGGGCATCGCCTCAATTGTCTACAGAGTCTGACCACGTGGGGCCCGAGATTCCCTCCGTAGATTCCGATAAGGATATAGATGTTCGGTGGCTTACACTGGTGTCAGTCCACTCCCTTCTCCTGTATCTCTGTTCTCTTAGCTCCCTCTGGCTCTCCTCATCTCCGGTGCCCCCCCAGTCGCTCACCCCTCTCGTCCCCTCGCCTCCACGTGCCTCCCGTCGTGCCCCTCTGCCCTCCTCAGTATTAGTTGTCTGGAGGGGGGGGGAGAAAGTTTATTATCTCAGCGGAGGGTTTTTGTTGTCCCTCTGTGATGGAAAAGAGGGGAGAAGTCGTGCCTCTGCCTCCGGCGATGCCGTTCTTATTTTGAAGAGATTCGATCCTACCTCTCTTTGGGTTTCTCTCCCGGCTGTCGAAGGGGCCGCACCCCTTTGCTGCGTCTTCCCGTCTCCCTGTGGGGGGGGAAGGTCCACGGGTGTTTGTTGGCGTTGTAGGGAGATGGATGCGGGTCGTCACGGCTCCCGCAGTCCCTGCGGCCTGTTCAGCTTGCTCCTTGCCGCTACGGGCACGCCGTCCGCGGCCTTCCGAAGACGCGACTCTGCCCCTGTTTCCAGGCCTTATCGGCCTGGGGCGAGTCGCGAGTTTCCTGCCTTGCGTCCCGCTCCTACGGGGTCCCCGGACATGGTTCTGTGTCGCTGCTGTTGTAGGGGTGGAGGGGCACCGAACCCGGTGTGTTGTCCGGCTGTCTTCTCGCCCCCGTCGCCCCTCCGGGACCGCCTCGGCGCGGAGCTCTCGCTCTAAGCGGCCATCTTGTTTCGTGGCCCGGCCACGCCTCCGGACAGCTGAATTTCAATCTTCGAACCATGACGCCAATGAAATAAACATCTTGCCAACTGAAAAAGAATTATTTAACTTTACGTTCTACGATTTTTCCGTGGTTGTAAACCATTATGCACGTTCTATACTTTTAAAGTAGAATGTGAATTCATGTGCATTTTGTGATTTGCTATCCTCCAAATCAAAGAAAGGTACTACCCATCTGGTAGAGCATGTTGACCAGAGCATAATGAAGGAAAGCATGCAGACTAGCATTGGATATTGCAAACGTTCCAAAAAATATCATAGTTTTATAATGAAAGCAGAGAAAATAAAGCAAATCACGCCTTTCATGGATATTCTATTCCTAGAAGTGCATACAAGGGCTGAAAGCCTTAATATATGTACATAAAAAACAGAAATTAAACCCAAGGTATGGGCACAAGTGAACAGAAACAATAACTTGTAACCAATGCCCCGGGGTCATAAAAATTTAAGAAGATCGTCATTATTCAGGCCTGTACAATGTGCACGCGGCGCTAGAGACATAACTATTTCTGAATAACAGAGCAAGGGCCAGATATACGGCCATGAGTTTTGCGACTCGCAATTTGCAACTCATTTGCCAGTCCCAAGTTCAAGTGTGCAACAGTGTAACTCACACTGCTTGCAATTCCCAAAGGCGTTGTAAATGACCTACCTCATTACTATTAATGAGGTATGCTGCAATTTGCGACCAATTGGGAATGACTGCACTCACAAAGGTGGTGGCCTGCTGGGGACAGTCTGTGACTGCTTTTAAATAAATCAGTTTTTTTTTTTTAAACGCATCCAGTTTTCCTTAAAGGAAAATGGGATGTACTTCAAACCAAAAAAGGATTGTTTTTTTTCTTTTATTCAGAGCAGGTAGTAGTCTGTTGGACTGAAAAATGATTTTTGCATCAATTCACAAAGGAAAAAGGGTACTGTGGGGACCCCTTCCCATTTGTAAATGAGCTACCATCAATTTCAAATTAGTGGCAACTACAATTGTTTTGCGACTGCGATTGCATTCACAAAACAATCATACATCCCCCTGTGACTTGTAGTTAGGAAGGGATGCACTCTGGGTGCACATTCCTAATTGCGAGTTGTGAATACCTATTTTGTGACCAACTCACAAAATGGGGATGGTACATCATACCAGCCCATTTTGCAGTCACAAATGACAATTGTTGCTGTTTGTGACTGCATTAGGTTGTTATACTTCAGGCCCCAAGTCTGGACTGCCCTTTTGTCTCATTGGCATTTCCATGGGGCTATGGTGCCATCAGGGGTGGCTCCTTCGCAATGGCTGAGCCAGTAACTGAAAAATAAAACAATATTTTAATATTGTTATATTTTTGAGCTGCGGGCTCACCCGGCATGTGGAGGGAGGGGTGGGGCTGGTCCATGGGAGGGGGGAGGAGGAGGATTAGAGTCAGTGTATTAAGTGCACCTGTCAGTTTGGCCAGCCATCTAGGCTGGCCAAACTGACATATACACCTAGGTTTCTCCAACCCAGCTATACAACACAGCTGGGTTGGAGAAACTGCACAGACCCCAGTGCACTGTGTGAGCAGCAGGCCAACCTGCTCAGACCAATCCTAAGTAGAGCATGAGAGCAGCACCAGGATTGTGTGAGGAGCCTGTGCTGGTGTCCCAGGCACTGCTGGAACACCAAAACCTTTGAGGGAAAAGGATTGAGGTGGCCAGCAATGGTGGCAGCAGAAACAGGTAAGTTTTGTTTCTAAATTATTATTATATTTTTCTCAGTACCCTCCCCCCATCCCCAACCCTGCCCACCACTTCACTTGAGATTTGCAGTGCTCTAACCATTAGCAGCATGTTTTTGAAGGCCCTTGACTGCCACTGGTGAGTGACTCTGACACACTGTCCAGCTTCTCTGGGTTTGATGCAGTGGGCACAGCGGGGGCAGAGAGGAAGGGAAGAGGGAGAGGGGAGAAAGAAAGAGAGAGAGAGAGAGAGAGAAAGAAATAGAGTGTTAAGCTATAGATGGAAGGAAAGCTGAAAGAAAGACATAGGAGAGAGAGGGAGAAGAAAGAGTGGGAGCGAAGAGATGCAAAGGGTCTACTAGATCTGTTTTGAGCACTTTAGATAGGGCGTTTTTTTATCACAAATTCAGCATAAAAGGGCAGAGGTACCATTGAAGCAAAACAAAATAGAGAAATAAAAGTTCCACTTGTTTCTGCAAATCGTCTTTTTGTGGAGCATTTGGTCTGCAGTGCTGATAACTGTGCAGTAGGTCACATATCTGCTGCATGATCATTGGCAACAGCCTCAAGAATGGATTGACAGTGGGACTCCATACATAACAGAGCAAAGCTGAAAGTTCATAGAACATACCTGTTCGCACAATTGGTATGCACAGTATATAGGGGTTGCTCTAAAAGCTTCTTGAGTGCTCATGCAATGCCTTGAAACTCATCTATGACCAAATATGTTGAAAACCAAAATCTTTAGCCCATTGATGAGCATGCAAATCTACTGGATGAGACATGATTCCAAATTGACAGTGACTCTGGCAGGATTTATATAGTTAGAAGAACTTACCTTACAGTTGGTGTGCTAAACTAAGATGCAGTGCACTTCTGCACTCCAGTGATGTAGTGTGCCAGAGGCATACATAAGCGTGAAGAGCTAATGATGGTGCACAAGAGAAGTTGGGCCAGCATGAATGCTAAGTGAACCATACATATTTTGACATATAAGGGGTATGTAATATTTGGGTCTTTGAAAGCTTTTGTAGGATCTGCCCAGTTTGCCAACTTCGATTGCTCTTTCAACTGTTATCCCATTTATTTGTCAGAAAGGTACTGTACAAGGTGCAATGCCTTCCTTCCAAATTTGCATATCCTCTACTCATGCATGCTTTTATTGTCACTTCAACTATTATTTCAAACAACGTCAGACATTCGACAGTATCCCTTGTTAAAATACTTCACTATTAATCCTCACCCCAGTATGCCATGCCCATTTTTTTACTTTTAGGCAGTGCTTCTTTCATCCTTCATAGCCTTTTGCCACAAACGATACCCAAGTCAAACGTGCACTTTTTTCCCAGGTATACCTAGGGTTTGTTATTTACCATAATTAAGCATGAAAAAGTATCCATACTATGGATAATACAAGGGGGAGGTTGAAAATGGGGAAAAGAGCTGTAGAAAAAACAGTGTCTTGTTTTGCAAAAAATACCAACCGAAAAAGATTTGATCTGTTTAGATTACTTTCTTCAGAGCTTACTGAAATAGGCATAGAAAAACCATTAATTTGCAGCTTTTCAAATATTGGCCTAAATTTCCTAATTTGCTTCCTGTAATAAGTAGGGAAATGGATGAAAAACAAATGGCTAAACTCAAGATGTTATGCATTTCTGAAAAGCGGACAAAATTCTGAATTCAGCAAGGAGTAATTTGTGTAGCTGGATCAAGGTTTACTTGAAGAATTTAATTGATAAAATAAAGAAATAGTGACAGTTACCACAAAAAAAGAGAAATTGTCAACAAGACTTTCACCAGTAAGAAATGTACTCAGGGGCTGCACGTTAAATGTCACTAGTGAACTACAGCACCCATTGTGGCACCCACTACAGTGACAGGCTAAAACAAGGCTTCAGGCCTACCATTATTGCCTTACTAGAACAGCTTTTAAACTGCAATTTGACTAGTCAAAGTAAACCTTTTTGACAGGTCTGAACTTTCCTTTTCAATATCACTAAGGCATGCCTAAGCATAGCTTTTAAAAGTAGGACATTTAGTTATGTAATGTTAAACACATCCTTATAGTGACAAAGGCACAAAAGCTATTACATTGTAACAAAGGTGGCTGTTCCATTGGAATACCCTGGGATGCAATATTAAATGTAATCATGTTATCTCCGACTAGGAAACAACTACAAATTCATTTCTTGGACACTTTGTAATATTTTTTGCAATTACAAGTCATTACAGAAATCAACATTTCAATACATATCATGGAAAAGCTACTTTTTGAAAATTACCTTTTCCATACCCTAAGCCTCTGATGGCTAATTTGCATTATCTTCTAGCTTCAGCCCTTGAGTGTTTAACCGTCAATGTGGTGTGAAAATGGTTACCAGAGCAGGGAACATTAGTTTTGGAATGAAAAGTTTGTATCTGTTTTTGTATCTGTTCCTCTGGCATGATAGCCATTTTGTGAGTGCCCAATAACCTAATCATCTTCAAACAGACCTTCCCTGTCATGGACAGATGTCAGGTGACAACTTCACAGTTCACTTCATTGTTCCGCCACTCAGCCAGCCTCCAATCACAGTAGGGCGGGAGCTGCCTCAGACCCGGTTTTAAATCACCACAGAGGAGGGGTGCTCATTTCCAGGGCCATACGTCTGGGGTGGGCTCATTGACTCGGCACAAAGCCATATCATCTTTGATTTATACAGAACGGGGCACTGGGGGATATTTTGCAGTAGGGCACACTAATTGCAATAGTGGGTGGGGTAACCCCAGGGAACATTTATCCTATTGCTGAAGTAGTAGCCAGAAGACATTCTTACCCACAGACTCGTGCCAGGAATACATATGACATCACCAGTACCCTCCTAAGAACACTACTGGACCTTTGGAAGATCAGAAGAGGATTGAACCTGCAGTCTGAGGTGTGAGAAGAGCCCTGAAACACTGCACCCACTATCCCTCTTGCATCCAGGAAAAAGAAATGGATGACAAGTGTCATAAGGCTGACCTACTGTTTGAGTAAAAGGGACACAACAAGCTACAAGAGAACTGTTCTGCAACTACACAGCAGATCATTTACAACTGGACCTGGTCTGTATCCTGCTGGTGGCTTCTGTCATAGGGAGTCTTGACGCCCGAGTGCTGCGTCTAAGGTCTTGGCCTATGCCTTGTAATGCGAGTGGCAGTTCATCATATAGTTTTATAGTGCATACTGAAGGTCTGTGGGGCTTAAACTGTATTAGAAATTGTAAGTAAAATCTGCATGAAGTACAGTTTTGATTCTGTTAGGCCTACAGGGTGCAGCATGGTGCCAGTCGAAGGATAAACATGCACCTCAAGTTTAGATTTACAGATTTACAGTCTATAATATCACACATACATTCTTTAGAACACTGGCTCAGTTCTTGATCAATTTAGGACTTTATCCTCACCCGACTGGCCCAAGTTGATTACTCTGCTCCCCAGAAGGAGGTTCAAAATCCTCCCAACAGAACAAGGCCATTAACGCTGCTTGATCCAGTTCCTGTGAGAAGATGCAGTAGAGAGAAGGTCTGCATCTTTAAATTAGCTTATCTCATTGCATCTGGACTTGGGAAGCCCAAACTCCCAAAAATAAAGGAGAGGAGACAATCCCTGTATCCAGCGCAGGAGAGACTTGACTTAGTGAAGAGGGTTCAGGCAGATGGTTGAGGCAGGGATAGAGCTCACTCTAAGGCAGTGGTCTCCAAACCTTTTAATGCTGCGCCTCCCCGGTTGAAAAATAAAAATCATTGGCCCCCCCTCAGAATTTTTCACAATTGTTTTATAAAGATGGCAATGTTTAAATATGTCTAGACATATTTAAACATTGCAGTTAAGTACTGTTACCTTTTTAAAAATGCAATAACATGCTTCTGCTTAAAACAAAGTCATGTTATCTGTATAATGCTTCTTTTGGCAAGTGTCTGGCGCCCCCCTGAGGTCACTTGAGGCCCCCCTAAGGGGGCCAGCCCCCCAGTTTGAAGACCTCTGCTCTAAGGGAAGCTCTTTCCATAGACACTTGAAGCTGCAATTATGTATTACTAAGAAATACTGTGCAGGAGGGTTGGGACAGAAGTGAAGTGATGATATGTCACCCTAAGATTTAGCCAGGGGTATCTGATTTCCATAACTTCCACCCCCACTTACAAACCTCTGCACATTGAGGAGACTGATGAGAAGACATTGGACCATGGTGCTATGATGATGAGAAAACACCAATCCCCCTTGGAGAAACGAAGACAAGGAGGCATCAAAGAGAGTGCCCTAAAACTCTGGTGTATAGGGCCATACAGCTTCACACTCCCCTTGCTTGTGATTGGAGGTGCTGAGGAGGCATAGTCCAGAAGTGAGGCACCTGTGAGGACATGGCAGGAGAATCATCATGCCAACTCCTGTGCTGCCACTGGATGGTATTAGCTGGACAGGTGCTGGAATGGCAGTATGGGATTAGGCTCCCCATGCTGTTGTTGCAAAACATAAAACAAGAAGGACCAAGGATAGTGGATGATGGGTGATAAAGATAAATGATATGCAGCTGGAGGCCGCACAAATGAATTAAAATCCCAAGGCATGGTGCTCTGACTAATCCGCTAGGGGGGGTCAAAAGTTCCATATTGCTCGTATATGGTACGCTGTGATGGCCAAGGACACTTCCAACATCTTTAATATTGAGTTTGAAAGAACACATGGAGTGCATCAGCTCGCTAAAAGCTGCCTCAGAAGTTATGCCAAGTCTGCCAGTGGGTTACATTAATCCTCACAACAGAGGTTTTACTACTTTGTAAAGCTCTCCTGGAACTTGGACTGCCCACAATCTCTCGAAAATGAGGACCCATTATGGTTTTTCCATGAATTGACTTCAGTTGGAATCTAATACAAGTAAAAGTAAGACCCAGAAGCACATGTTCTGTACTGTAGTGCTTTATTGATAACATTGTTGTTGACCGTACAAAGATTATAAGTGTAATGAATGCTATTGACTGTTGGTACAGTCCCCACTAATTTCAATAGTGGTACATTATTAAATTATAATGTTACTGCTGTTACTCATATGGTCATACCATGGCAAAGTCAATAGGCCTGCCTTGTGGATAAAGAAACACCCTTACAATATCTTACTGCAGCTACTAAATGAAGGGAGAGTGGTTGTACGGTGCAGGACCCACTAGGATTGTAACATGATATGAAGGGGTCACCAAAGGTATTTCCAGATAGCTGATTTTATATATTTTTATTTTAAAGCATAGTTAGTAGTGTGTATGTATTAGAAAAGTAATTTTCCTTCCCGAAAGCAAAAGCACTGACCGGATCATGATTTAATGAGTCTTATTGTGGTGTAAAGGCAGCTGGGGTTGCTAGCCCACCCCACCTACCCAAAGTAGGCCTTGGACTGTTCTGCTTCACTGTCCTGAAAGAGTAAAGTGGTACACTGGAGCCATTAGTTCTCAGTTAAAAGACAATTGGGGTTTTACTACTTGTGAAAGGCTCAAATCCTTCTCAACTAATAGCCGAATTTCTTACAGGGACAGTTCCACAATTTGTGATAATAAACAAAATTCCTACCCCCCCCCCATGTTCCCACACCCCAGAAGCATCACAGACGCATCAAGATTTGTTCTTTGAATTTTAATCATTCTAGGGATGTCTGTAACTGTGGTATTTGAGTCCTGAATTGGCCGGGCCCTAATAACCACCAACATTTCTGAAAACTAGACACCAATGGGAGTCCAGGGTGATTTGGCTGTTGTGTACCTCTCTCCTTTGTTATACCCAGAAGTCAATACAATCTCCAAACTTTGGCCCAAAACACAAGTCATTTCCAACTGTTTAGGTGAGGTAAATATCAGAAATCTGCAAGTATCGATAAACATTCTACTACTCAGTTTTTCCACAGTTCTCCTCATGAAAACGGTCTACACTTGGGGATTGGGCCTATTGTTCAAGACAGAAAAGGCCCCAAAAATAAATATGAAAACATCAAGATCTTTCCATTGAATTTCAATAATCTGACAAAGTGGGTAACATTTATTTGGGACTGAGTTAGTCAGCACCCTGGGTATACCACCAATCCCAGACATTTTTAAAAAAACGGTGCACCATAGGGAGTCAAAAATGGTCTGGTTTGAAATGTGCATTGTCTTGCATCAACTGTGTGCAACGGGTGGCTGGCTGCAGGGCCTTTTCTCTGGCCAATGCCTTGTGGGCTCCTATCCTCCCAGGGACATCAAACCTGCATTCTGTAGTTCTTTCTTTCTTCATGTATTTGTTGTGGATATTGAAGCTTTACATCTGTACCAGACACTCAAGCTTCACCCCAATAGTACCATAGCACTATGCAAGCTCCCACAAGGAAGCTTGCATGAAACTACAGTAACATGGGATGCAACTTTAGTGACAGGTACTGCAGAAGAACCACAGTTTTTCACAGGAAGTGTGTGATTGTTTCAGTGGGGGTATCATTGTACCCACTGCAAGATTTTTGTTTTTCTATTTTGGCCCCGGGGGGTACCTCTGGGTCCCCAACAAGTGTCAGTGGGTCATGGTGTCCGTATCCTGACCCCTAAAGTCCTATTTTACAAATTGATTCAGGACACACAAACCGAGGCCCCAAGTTGTAAGTTGTTACCACCCAAGCAGATCCTTTATAATAATAATGGCTAATGGGAGAAAAAGCTGCCTTAGCCACTTAGAGGGCCCTATTTTTAAATTTTAAGTTTTGCAGACACCAGTGAGATCACCTGTTAGACCTGCCAGCCTTAGGGTGCTCTTCCCCCAAACGTTTTGCTGTCTTACGTATTTGTTGGATTTTTGTGTTTATTGACCTTAGGACTCTGTGCACTTTACCACTGCTAATCAGTGTCAAAGTGCTTGCACTCACTCCCCTAATCATCATTTGATTGCCATATAATTGGCATATTTAATTTACCTATAAGTCCCTTTGTAGAGTGGTATACCATATATCCAGGTCCTGTAAATTAAATCCTACCAGTGGACCTGAAGCACTCATTGTGCCACCCACTTAAGTAGCACTTTAAGCAGTTTTATGGTGCTACTTAAGTGGGCGGCACAATAAGTACTTACAAAAAGTAGGATTGTAGTCTGAATAAAGTGTCACAGTGCCATGTTGACTTGGCATTTAAACCCCATTGCATAAACTCTCCTTTTATCATATATGTCACCCTTAAGGTAGGCACTAGGTAGCCCATAGAACATGGTTCTATGTAATTAAATGTCTGGACATGATCCTATAAGTGTTAAATGTACTGATAGTGAAAATCCATCATATTCATTTTTCACTACTGTGAGACCTACCCATCTCAAATAATAACATTGGGGATTCATTATTACATTTAATAAGCTGTAATTCCTAATTGAGATGAGGTAGACATGTTATGTTTGGTACCTATACAATTTTAATTATAAACCTTTGTAATGGTAAATTCAGATTTTCCTTACAAATTTACAAATGCCACTTTTTGAAAGTTGGTATTTTCCTGCTCTTAGCCTTTTTGTACCTGCAGCTTGTCTTGGGTCACGTGACTAGTTGTAACTGACAGTCAGACTTTGCAAATTTCTCCCTGACAGTCACACAATAGAAGGATTAGGAGGTGAGCCTGAAGGTATCATCTGCTGGCAAGATGGTTGGTAAAGCTGAGCACAGCCCCACTTACACCTGAATACCTTATGATCTGCTTCAATGCAAGGGGCTCAACAACCCTGTATTTTCATTGCAGCCAGCTTGAAACCAGGTCAGGGGACTCAGGAAATTCCATGTACTTGAAATAACTTTTCCAGAACCTTCTCCCACTTTCCAGAAGAAGGGCATCAGGGTATAAATATAGGCCATTCAGTCCCACTCTTAACTTAACTACTAGACCTCTGGAAGGAGTCTCAGGGGACTGCATCTGCTGTGACCTTCTGCATACTCTGCCAGTCTGTTGCTGTACCTAGAAGGACTGATTTGCTGCCAGGAGCTTGCCTTGAAACCTCAGAGGCCAGCCCTGCTGTTGAGCCCTGCATCTACACTTGCACCCAGGGCTACCAGTAGTGACTCTAAGGGATAGTTTGGTGGCCTTCTTCTTAGAGCCATGGGGACATAACAGGCCCGCATCATCTTGAACACACACCTGGGCCCAGCTTGAATGAGTCCTGAACCCACAAGTGATGTCCCATCAGCCTGACCTTTGGTTCTGGTGGTAAAGCTCCCCAGGGGACCCTTTCTAAAAACTGAGGACTTTGACAAAAAATTGCCAAAAGTGCTCTTAGAACGAGGAGGGGACCAGGACCAAACTTGCTTGTGCATTCACCCAAAGTGCATTGCTGATCAGATTGACTTTGTGTCTTCTGCTGCTACTGTGAATCCTCTTAGCAGCAGTGTTAGAAAACAAGGATTTTTGTAGGTATCCCCCCACTTTCTGCCTCCATTTGGACTACTAGATGCTAGATTTCTGACTCTGATTGGGCCCTGCTAACCAGGGCCAGGGCCAATGCTTTTTTTTAAAATGGATAAGGTAATTAGCTGTAATTACAATTGGTTCTGACAACCTACCTCTAAGACTCTAGAATGTGGTACAATATGTAGGATTAAAGACACTAGTTGACTTATTGTGGACTTAATGCATTGCTGTGATGTATGCTGTCATTTTAAAGTCAGCCCAGACTTCCTTTAAAAAAAAATCTATGGGCCTCATTGTGACTTTGATGGACGGGCCGTCGTTCCACCAGACCTGTGGGGAGGAGACCGCCACAGAGCTGGAAGTCTCCCACCATCCCTATTACAATGATTCCACTAGGCTGACTGACAGAAACTTCCAAATTAGGAGGTTTCCACCTGTCTGCCCAGTGGAAACAGTGTGGCGGCATTGGCCTCAGCTCCTCAGGGAGTTGAGGACAATTCCGGTGCACAGAGGGTACCCCAGCACCCTTGGAATGTGCCGTAGCAGACAGTGCACTATCTGAGGGTACTATGCAGGAGGGTTCCTGCAGTCCCTACAACATGGTCGTGGGTGGTGCAGAGCTCCCTTTTGCCCCCCCCCCCAGCACTGCCTTTCCACCAGCCTTTTCATGGCAGGGAGGGGCTGTCAGCTCCAGTGGATGTTTGGAGCTGGACTGGCCAAAGGTGTGGCACTGTGACCTATCCCATGTCACACATAGACAAAGGCTGTGCACAGCTGGGGGTAGGATGCCCACAGAGGGCATTAGGGCAGGGCTTGGTGACAGTCCAGACCCTGTGCCCAACCACACCATGAGCATTGCTAAAGGCCTTTCACCGTGGGGGGTGGCTGAGCACCTGCAGCGGGTTGGGTATCCAACCCCACACTATGCACAGTGATGGACAGCTTTATATTACATTACAAACAAATAGTGGTGTTATAGGTAGGATTTGTGATAACCTTTGCTTTTTACTTTGAATTGTGTTTTTTTAGCGTAAACTAAAATATTATTACAAGACCTATATACAAGGTCCCTTTGACCTTTGTTTATTTCAGTGAGTTTCTGAAGGTTTTTTTTAAAGCAAAGTCACATCTTACTATCACTTACTATCATATTATAACTATAATAAATTGTGTTTTGGGAAACCCCTTTTTCCTCAGCCCTGCATGATGGATCACCCCAAAACTTAAAAGGAAGAAGATGATGTGGATACCGTTTATTTAGAACATGTTGTCAATATTCTGCAAATGGTGGCACTGTTATTGGTGAAACACAAAATCCATTTCCTAAGGTTACTAGGTCCTAACTATAATTACACAGTGGCAATTAACACTGTATAGTTATATTTATGTCACAATTACTATAACAAGACTTTGGCACTGTTTAACAAATCTGCACAAAACTTTGCAAAAAACGTTCATCTACCTAAGCTCCTTTATGGGTAGTTTGCACTGATTCATCAAGAAAAAGAGGGCGGTTCCAAATGTTAATTTCTCATGTTAATTCCTATAGGAATTTTTGCTCTAGGATACAAAATGAAGCAGCTGAATGCAATTGCACTAAATTTGACAACATTTTAGAACTTTTCTCAGAAAGCATAATTTTTGCGATTGGTGTAAATGCATTATGCCGATTTCGAGAAATGTTGAGAAATGTGTGTTTAAAGAGGTGTTTGGGTTGGGCTTGAAACAGTTAAAAGTCTTGGGTATATATGAATGGTTGGTGTGAGAAATTGTGTTGTTAATTGACTAGTGTGTGAGCTATGGTCAAGCAACAGCCACAATCCCCGGCAGTGTGAACCATAAAAAGTCAATAAACAAATATGTGCCTAATAATGCATAACTGGGCACAAAAAGCAGTCAGCCTTAACTTATAGGCAATGCATAAATTATTTATAAAGCACACAAACAGTAATAAAGTGAAAACAAATCACAAAGAAGTCCTGTACCACTTTGGAAAAACAGAGTACATTTTAATACATTATTTAACAACAAAACAAAAAAAGATTTCAACCAGTAGAACTAGAGTTATGAATTGTTGAAGTTTAAGGTTTAAAATAGCATGTAAAAGATCAAAACCCTAACCACGGATGTCTGATCTCGAGACACTGGGTCAAAGGCAAAAGTTAAAACCGACTGCATTGGAGTGCGGTTTGGATACAAGAAGTGGATTAGGCCGGATCCACTATCACATTCAGACTTAGAAAAGTTTTAGAAGAAAAATATCTGAGAAGATATAATTTAGCAGAGCAAGGCTGCAGGAGGTGTCTGATGAGGAAGCATTGTTGTCTGATGGCCTTGGGTCAAAGCCACGGTGAAGATTTCTATGTTTGGACTTAGGGCCTCATTACGGGTATGGAGGTCTTTTGGCAAGACCGTCTTTGTGGTGGCTGCCAAAAGACCACAATGTTGGCAGCAATCCAACTGCCGTATTAAGAGTCACACAGTGAAGTCTGCCAAAAAGGAGCCAAATTTCTGATACCGGCAGGACACTAGAAGATGGAAAAGTCGTGGTCCAACCACCAGCACCACTAGTCCAACAAATATCTTCCCATCAGATTAGGATCCACAAATAGCGACAACGGTTCTTCCATTGCGGATTACCATTGACGGTGAGAACTGCGGCGGTCTCAACTCACTTCAGTCAGAACACCACACCATACTGGATAGTTGAATACCCTACACCTGACACACATCTAAACACCTGACAAACATACTCACTGCACTATAAACCACACCTCAACACAACCCACAATCCTTTGCAATCAAAGCTCCTCACACAACCACAGACAACTAACATCCCATACAGTTTAATATAGCAATAATAGGCACCCATTTACACTTTACCACACAAACACCACACACCTGCACAGGACACACAACACACACACATTAGTACCACACACAATCCACAACACCCATCCCCCACTCACATCACAGCACCTACACTTTGCCATTTACCTAACTTTGCACGCATTCTCTTTGAACACAATCACACCATTTTCACAACCACTACCATGTCCCCACAAAAACATCCATGTTTCACTGATGAGGAGTTGAGGGTCATGGTGGATGAAATTGTAAGGGAAGAGCTACACCTGTTCACAGCACAAGTCCAACAAACATTTATTGCCAGGAAAATGGAGTTGTGGCAAAGGATAGTTGAAAGGGTCGATTCTTTAGGCAGTTATCCACACACAAGGGAGGACATCACGAAGATGTGGAACAACTTCAGGGGAAAGGTACTGTTTATGGCATCCAGGTACCAGCCAGTGATTCTGAACAATGGCGTTGGGCCCCCACCTCCTTCCCCTATGTTCACATCTTGGGAGGAGAAGGTCATGAACATCCTGCATCCTGAGAGCCTGACAGGAATACATGAGGGAGTGTAGTCTGCTACGTACCATCAACTTTCTTGTTACACAATTGTTTGTCTTGCATGGTCCCTCTCCACCTATACCCACCCCAATTTACACACCACCCACTATGACTGTCACAACAATAAATCTCCTAATCACCTGGCATGCCACATGTCAACTAAAATCATCTGGCCCCACAGCCCTCGGAAATGACAAGCGAAGCACTGGCTAATTATAGCACTACAACTCTCAAAATGCAATATCCCAATATTTTCAACACCAGTACACTGCACCAAATATTATTTGTCATGCATGTTAAAGCAATTTCCTATCAAACCCATCTTGATTGTTCTAGTGTGGAGGAGTACAAGGCAATCACATCAATAAAATGGCTCACACAAACTAGCATCCCAAGCAAAACACAGCCACAGCTGCGTGTTCATGTATACTTTCCACAGATTAAAGGTCCCAAGCTAGAAATATAGTCACCTCGTTAGGAAAGTTAGGTGGCTGAGTGGATGCACATGCAGTACATCCAGATACAGGTCAATGTCCATTGTCAACTCATATACTGTGTTCTTAGAAGGACACCAATGTGCATTGTACAGCTCTTATTTGTGCCATCTTTCAGACACTTCACTAGGTAACAGAGGTAAACAGCCATATCAATAATCAGACAATATCAGATGTCATCAGCAGTACAATCATAGGGGCATATTTAATTAAAGTGGTGCTGCACGTAGCATCCCTTATCACCCCCTATCTCCACCATGTGTGCGCCATATCTAAGATACAGTGCATCAAGGCACAGGGCAGTAGCATCATTTTTATTGACGCTATTGATGTATTTTGCATTCTGCATGTTGGCGCTACTCCTGCAGAGTGCATAGGTCTACCTTTAAAATTTATAGAGCGGCTCGTTTTAAGGCCAAGTCGGCCTTTTATAGGGTTAAGGTCCAGGAGGCTTTGAATGTCCCGAGAGAGCTATTTAAGGTGATCAAGGAATTATCCACCCCTTCTAAGCCACCTGATTTAGTAAATACACAAGAGTACTGTGACAAGGTTGCAAAGCATTTTGAAAATAAGATCCTTCGCTCTTATGCTAACTTTGCCCCTCTTGATGTTAGTGGGGAGTTAATTTCCTGTATTTCTCCTGACTCATTAGCTAACGAAATAACTTTGTCTGATTTTCTTTGCCCGTCTCATGACAAACTTAGTAAACTAATTCTGAATATGAAGTCCGGCTCTCCTTTAGATCCATGTCCTCCCTCAGTGATTCATATGATCCCTGACTACATAGCTTGGTTTCTCTTTCCGAGTTTTCAGGAAATTCCTAAATCTGGATGTTTTCCTTCCAGATGGAAGGAGACCTTAGTAGTCCCTGTAAAGAAGAAACCACTTGGAGACGTGGAGGACCTTGACAATTTACGGCCAATTGCGCTCCTTCCTTTCTTTGCCAAGATCTTAGAGAAAATCATGAACAAGGCTCTAGTGGATTTTCTGGGAGAAGTGGCAGTTTTAGACCCTTGGCAGCATGGCTTCAGGAAAGCTCATAGCACGGAAACGGCCCTTATCTCCTCCACTGATTCTATTCGTAAACTAGTGGATCAGGGACAGGGTGCCATCCTAGTCCTGTTAGATTTATCTGCAGCCTTTGATACTATTTCTCCTCAGATTCTGATAGCCCGTCTCTATCAAGCAGGCGTTAGAGATAGGGCCTTGAAATTACTAGAATCTTTTTTAACTAACAGATGGACTACGGTCAGATGTGGTCATTTCGATTCCACACCTTACCTTCTTCCTTGTGGGACTCCACAGGGTTCCTCTTTGAAACCTACTTTGTTTAACAATTATGTTGCCCCGCTAGCCAAGTTGATTCGTTCTTTTGGCTTTATCACCACATCATATGCAGACGATACACAGCTTATTATCCCTTTTAATAAAAACTGGGAGGAGGTGGCGGACCGTTTTAACCTTTGTATGAAGGAAGTTAGCAACTGGATGGGATCTAATTGGCTGAAATTGAATGCTTCAAAGACTGAGATTCTCTGCTTTGGAATTGGTGTTAAATATTGGAATCCACACTGGTGGCCATTAGATTGTGGTTCTCTTCATACCCCTTCTAATTTTAGCAAAAATGTCGGTGTTATGTTTGACAATCAACTAAACTTCAAATATCAGGTCAATCATATGGTTAAAATTGGTCTATGGCTGATTAAAATGTTAAGGAAAGTTTTTCCTTTTCTTCAGCACAAATGGAGAATTGCTGCCACTCTAGCTTTGGTAATATCAAAAATTGATTACTGTAATGCCTTGTTTCTTAATTTAGACAAAGGTCTTCTTAATAGGCTACAGTTGGTTCAGAATTCAGCTGCCAGAGCAGTTCTTAATCTCTCACATTGGACCTCTGTGAGACGTAGTCTCAGACAACTGCACTGGCTTCCTGTGGCTCAGCGGATTATTTTTAAATCCCTTTGCTTGTCTTTTAAAGCTGTGAATGGCCAAGGCTCTAAATATCTGTCTACTAAATTAGGCTGGTACAAACCAAAGAGGCATCTTAGATCTTTATCAGCCTGCTATATTCATGTTCCCCGCACTTATAGAGCGAAATGGGGTGATAAAGCCTTTACTGTGGCTGCTGCCAAGTGCTGGAATTCCCTCCCTTTCAATATCAGAACTGAAACATGTTATTTACAGTTTAGGAAGTTTATTCAAACTTGGCTCTTTCCTAACTAATTCCTCTTTTGTTTCTCTATGGGTTGGGTTTTTCTCTATGAGTGTTAGTGACGCCTTTTACCTATGTCAGCGCTTCGATGCTCTTTGTGAGCCGGTATGCGCTTTATAAATATATCTACATACATACATACATAGGGGGGCATTATAAATGATGGAAGCCCCCTTTTAACACCTGCTCTGAGCAGACGTTGAAATTGCTGTAAAAAATGACACAAGGAAATCTGTTAGATTTCCTTGTGCCATTTTTTCGGCCCCCCTAATGGGGGAACATCCCCTTTGCTTACATTATGCTTGGTGCAGGCATAATGTAGCATAAAGTGTTACAAAGGGACGCAATGATTTGTAAACATGGAGCAAGGATTTTGGCATCGTTGGTCCACATTAGCGCCGAAACAAATGACGCTAACGTGGCGCAGGATGGCACTATGGGCTAATAAATATGCCCCATAGTTTACCAGCATAAAACATGGTATATTGAATTGAAGTTACAGTTTCATGTACGAAATTACATTGTGCAGAAACTGTCATTGTCATTGTTGGAGATCATGTTAAGGCATTGTCTGCATCTCACACAACTGCTACAATATCCCTATTTTAACCTGCACTTAGTGTTTCATTCCCTCCACAGGTAACCTTGACATTGTCACCATGGAGAGGATACCCGAGACAGTCACTACCCCTGTGGATGAAGGCCCCGTGAGGACAACACCTCTGGATGTCTGGACACTGACAAGGAACCTGGCCCATCTGGGACACCTAGTCAGTCAACAACTGTCAGCCCCACCCTCCCTACAAAAACTCCTGCCAGCCCTGTTACATCAACATCACAGGCAACCATTATCCCCCAACTTGTGTCCCAAGGACTGTTTCAGCCATTGTGTGCCCCACAGTAAAGGTACTTGAGTCTCACCTTCCCACCCCTGACAATGATGGACCTGCTACCACTGGGATTAGACACACTGTGCCAGGGGCACAGGAACATGGGGCAGGGTGTGTGAGAGAGAGCTGTGGGCCAGAGGATGAGGTCTCAAAGGGACACTACTGACCAGGAAACCATCTCCCAAGTCTTGGGAGCCTACCAAAGTTCCCAAGGAATGAGAAATTATCACCATTTTGGGGGAAATCCAAAAGCTGCAAAGGGACAACTACGAGGAAGTCATGCAGCAGTGGCAGGCACAAAATGCCCACTTGGATTCCATTGCAGGGGTGCTGAGAGACATGAATATCACACTAAGTAGGGTTTGTACCCCACATCTGGTCCCTTCCACTAGCAATGATACATCAGGCCCTTCTACATCTGCGGCTGTTAATGTAATGGAGGCCCTGCCAGGGGAAGGACTTGCCTCAGACACACACCATCTGTAGTTGAAGAACCCCCCCCCCTGCAAATGTGGACGTAAACCCAGACATCCAGTAGGAGCAGACCAAAACCACTGCCAGGAAGTAAACCCCTCCTGAATTGTTCCCCTTGTGTGCCACTGATACGCCCTATTGACTGTTCTGTAACCATACTCCATTTTCCTATGGTGCAAGGACACTCACCTTGTGTTCCAAATGGCGTAGCAGCTATGCTGATGATTTCATTCACTTTGACTAAACCTATCATAATTTTTGTGTGTGTTTTACGTTAATAGTCACATATGTTGTTTTTTTTTCTACAATAAATCACGCTTAGGTCATGTGTATGTCTCATCTATGTGCAATAGTTATGTATGCCAACTCTAGTCTAATCATTTCCCTTTGTATTGCACACCCATTATTATGGACTTCAAACGTGGACTCCATCAGCAGGAGACTCACTGCAATAAGATTGTTGACAGATTCCAAAAAAGTTGTAAACTACAGCTACACACAATCAGTAATAGATATGCTAACAGCACAAACAGTATGACAGAGTAGCATTAGGATGTCTGTTAAGGTGTAACACAATGCTAATCTACATGATACAGAAGTTAGGGTCATATAACTCTACCAACAAGGCAGGAGGCAAAGATTGGTTCTTTGTATCATCTCGTAAAACCTCATCACATACCCATGCAATAGCTTCCAAATATACAATACCATAGTACAGACTGAGATCAGTATTGATCTACCCAGTCCAGGAACATTTCAGTTACATTGGTCACATGCTTGTAGGCTTGTCACTCAGCTATGTCAGTCCACAGTGACAGGCACATTGGTCTGCAAAGTAGGAGCACACTGCCATCTAGGTTCAAGGTAGATTACAGACAACTGTTACCATTGTGATGGGAGAGGCTATGATCATATATTTACACATGAGCCAGACATATATCCAGACACAAATGACAGCATTTCACAACCTTCTGTACCCTACAGGTGAACCTGATGGGAAAACACTTTTCCATCCCAGTGTCCTGATAGTCTAACAATGTTAGTCAGTCGTATAGTACCTTGGTTCTTATGGTATCAGCCATGTCCACTTCCCATGTCTGTCTGTAATTCCCATCTGCTTCTGACACTATCTGTAATTTGCCAAGATTGATGAGCCACACAGGATCTAGGCAAATCTGTGATTCTAAGAGAAGAGGGATGGAACATTGCAGAATACACTCCTCAAATCGGAGCAGTCATGTCCACAAGTATAATTTTGCATCTGCTATAACAATACATGATACTGAAGACCACTCTGTTCTGTACACAATACATATTTTCAGGTTGCATGCACAACTCACTCATAGGCATTGGAGCTATCTACAAGCCGAAAGATGATGCAATAAAGGAGGTGACATGCTACCCATCTACTTCTGGGTTGCAAATTTGAACCACAACATTACGTCTACTTCATATACGTTTTAGTCAGTTGAAGTACTGATTGATGAGATCTGCCTAGAGACTCTTGCTTCATCTTACTCTGGCTCTTCCTCACTTGGCAAATCTGCATTTCCACCAACAGGATCTGCTGGCTCCCTCTCGTCTGGTATTAATGTTATCCGTTGTCTCAGGGAAAGATTGTAGAGCATGTAGCAGGCAACTATCATTTGACATACCTTGTTGGGTGAGTAGAGGTTTCCTCCTGATCTTTCCAGGCACCTAAGTCTTGCCTTCAGGAGCCCAAACTTCAGCCCAACAACATGCCTGTGAACACATTGGCAGAATAGCGCACACAGATTGGACCTATGGGACATGCAACATTGTGATGGCAGGAGACAAACATTGCAAACACACAGTTCAGTTGTATCTTACCAACCAGGTCGGTTACAAACTCTGATATCTAAAGTACAGCACATAGCTATGCACTTGATGACACCCTCCTTGGTGCATGTTCCCCCAAATAACTATTGAAAATCACATACACATTCATCTGTTACTATACATGGTTGTAAGTCCAAACAATTTGACATATCTTTCACATACTGTTGCACTTTATCTACATTTTCAAAGCACAAAGGAACATCCGAGTAGGCATACCTTGCTATCACCACATGTTCTCCAGTAGCACAGCATTTACTGCACAGATTCACAAATTGACAACTAAAAATGAAGGCTGTACTTACAGATGTACTGCAAAATATGAGGAATAGTTTATGACCCAGTTTACAGATTTCTTCTATACATGAAATGTGCTTAAAATGGCAGTCACCTCACTTACTGTACTGGACATATGGAAGTGAACTAAGTCCACTGGCGGAAGTCGTCATGGTGGTATGGAGTCACAACCGTGGTGGAAACTGCCATTGGAAGACATTGCTGCCTTTAGTGGACTTGGGGTAATGGTGATGTCCGCTGGTGGTGACGGTCATGTACGTGGTGGATGTGACTGCCACCTTCTGCAGTATTTCTCACTTGACTCCTGATACTGCTGCCAGCAAGACCCCCACTACCTGATTGCTGGGTACTGCCTCTAGGAGCTATCATGCCACATCCTGCAGGTGATACGACCCCAGCCTTTACCCCGGAAGAGCTGGATAAGCTTGTGAAGGAGGTCCTACCCCTGTATGAATAGCTGTATGGTACACCAAAGGAGCAGGTGAGTCCAATTCAATACCAATGTGTGAGAGGTGTGGTGTATGATGGTGTACCTGAAATGTAAAGTAATGAAAGATGCATGCAGATGATAATTTGTAAATGAGTGTGAGTTGAGAGGATGGAAGCGTTTGCCTACTTACTGTCACTGAAGTGTACTGTCCACTACTACTGGCATGGTTCATGTGGACATGACTATTTCCTTTTGTCTTTGTCATCCATACAGGTCAATGCTCATCAGAAGACGGGAATTTGGTGTGCCATTGCCAAGCAAGTGTGGACCCTGGGGGTTCACAGCTGGATGAGCACCCACTGTAGGAAGCGTGGGAGGACCTGAAACACTGGGCCCGGAAGATCGCAGAAGTCTAGCAGGAGATGTCCTCCCAACGAGGGAGGGGTGCCCTTTGGACCTTGACTGTTGGGCGTTTAAGGGTCGCACAGAAGAAACAAGGGGGTAAGTACTGTCCGAACCCATATATTTGTCCTGAAAGTTTAGTGTATTATGTCTAAGTATTGCATCTGTGACAATGTGGTAAGTGCAACAGGTCTGGTGACTACTAAGAAGACATGGTAATACATTTGCCAACATACAAACACATATGAGGCCATTCTATTGTGCACAAAAACATGTTAATCACCTTTGTCAACCAAATAGTATGACTGCATGTGGCGATGCACATTTGACTGCGTCTTATGTGTGACTCTACTCAGCCATACATATTTGTAACCTGCTGTATCGCCCTTCCCACCTAGTGTTCCCAAATCCATTTACCCAAATGGTACCACTTCTATTCCACTGGATCTAGCTGTATGTTGAACAGTAGGTCTGACAGATGAGTGACATGGCCAAGTAATCCTGTGTCCTGAAATAGTTAGGCACTTCATTTGAGGCTGGCATCCCAATCAGTCTTTTGGTATGGTCAACTTACTACACTCCCTATGAGGATTGAGGAGGTGTCTCCATTGTCATGTCAGATTCATATATTGGGAAATGTGAAGTTTGATCAGTGTGGACTTTCTGCATTGTGAAAGTCATGTGACAATAATACATTGACATTTCATGACATTGCAGTGAAATGTGTACAAATACTTTTTATCCTAATGTATTTGGTGTTGAGAAGGTAAATGGCTAGACTGGTAATCCTTTAGCCCATGTATATTTTCCATGCTGCGTAGGGCAATAACATACCTACATGGGTGCAGAAAATGCTATTTTCTGCCTACTTCATGTGTCAATTGATAATGCATGCCTGATTTAATATTGAAACCTCTTCTTTGCCAGACTGACCCTTGAAAATCTGAGGCTGTTTGGACAGGTTTGGTAATGACTCTGCTCATTTCTGCCTGTCTTAATGGTGTAGAAGGTGTTCCATTTCACATACACATTTTGGTGTTATGAGATATGCTGTCATTCAATTTGCTTGACTCTAGGTGTATGTGTAATTCATGGGTACATTAATAATCAGTTGTGCAACTGTTAAGGTAATATGATTTACATTTCTGGACAGTTGTTAGTGATATGGGTGTTTACATGTTGTCATGTAGAAGTTTCTAATCAGCATGTATGGTGGAATGCTATGAGCCCATCATGCACATTGTTTGGTGTCCATTGTATTGTTGGTGTTACTATGCTCCCTGTGGTTATCCGTGGGTGTATCCTGTGTGCCAAGTTGGCACCTATTGCAGTGCATAGAATTGTTGTCTATGTGACAATGAGTTAGATATTTGGGTTTTGATACTTCTAATGAATCTTTTCCTACTATCTAGATAGATGTTTCAATGACATGCTATGTAGTTTTGTGATGCACACTGTATGGGTATACCATATGTAGTGTTTTCATCTGAGGTGCTTGCCATTGTGTATGTTGTGTATAGAATGATAAGTTAGGCATGTGATTAGAAAGCAACATGCTGTGTCATATTTTAAGTGAGACAAGTTTACTTTCATGGAACATGACTACTGGTCTACTGGTAATGGACTGGGCAGGTGTGGCGTAGGGAGAGGCATGATATTGTGTAGTCAGTCTACTGCATTTCCTTAGACTGTTTCGATGATGGACAGTGATGATCTGTTTGAGGATAGACTTTAGATGTAGCCAATCTATCTTGTGCCTGAAGCTTTTGAGTTACAGCTGAATTTGTGAGATAGTGATGCAGTGGTCAGATGGTTGGCTTATGTTGTAGGTGAGACTGGGGTCATACGGTAATGTTGGAAGTATCTTGGTGTGACATGATGTAGTCTCTGAATGGTTTCTAACTGGGGCTTCATTTGACATAGATGTATTGTTACTGTTGTGCATGTTTTAATGTATGTGTGTGTGAAGAATGTGATGACTCTCTCTCTCTCTCTCTCTCTCTCTTCTCTCTCTTTCTCTCTCCCTTTCTGTGCATTAGGTTTGACCGCAGGGCCTGATATCCCGCAAAATGCTGGGACAAACCCCCCCTAACCACCCAACCCCATGCTTAAAGCAGGTAAATGAGCAGATACACACCTAGGTTGGAACCTTCAAACTTCAGTCTGTAACCTGATACCTTACCCACTAGGCCACGGGAGACTCTATTTTTGCAGAATCCAGACACTGACATTCAACCCAAGGAATTTCCTATTAGGAAATCGCTATTTGGGAAATGCAAAACCAAGGATGGCCATGGGCAAAAGGCCTCCCATTGGTGCACCCCAAAAAATAGGGGTGCCCAAGGGGCATGTGTGTGCTCTATTGCACTTTTAAACGAGCATTGTGGGTGTTTTTTCTAAACTGCACATGGTTACCATCGATTTGAAGTCAATGGTAATTGCATTTCCTAAATGCTCAATTTGCTAAATACTTTGTACATCTGCATTGGAATCACAAATAGATAATCCATATTTGCAAATTCCTATTCATGGGATCATAAACTATGATTTCTGCAATCACTTGAAGGGCTTTGCACATCATAAAAAAACATTTTGCATTGTCGCGTAGGCTCTCGTTATTCTAATTAGACTACTGGATTTTGAGCAGCAGAATCACCTGCGGTGTGGGAGGCTAAGTCTGACCCACTACAGGTGACACCTCCCATCCCAATCCGGGTTGTGCTCCGGCTAACTAGCAGTGCCTCATCTCTACCCAAGGGCAGGGATGATTGGGCAGAATAGCGCATGACATAATTGATTTCTCAGGGAAACCGTGGTCACTCAGGTCTGATCCATTTCTCTCAGTTACATTAGTCTCACATTCACAATGACAAACAGAGGCAGTATATGTTTCAATAAGATTTTAATGAAGCAACTGCATCTTAGATAGCAAAGCATGTGCTGCAATAACCAGGACGATACAGCATGACAAAATTAAAATGGTGAAAAGGAGAGTAAAGCATTGAAACAACGCTACCATATTGTCACTAGAGTCAATAGACTAATTCCTACCAGCGTGTTAAGCTCTAATTCTGCCCTTCAGGTTCCCCTGGAAGACATCATCCTCCATACCTAAGCAAAGCCCTGAAGTCTGCATAAGCAGCTGTAGCAAAGCATTCATCAATCAGCATACAGTTGTGGTTTTCTGGCTGGAATCTCCCTCTAACGTGTAAGGGAGAGTGAAGTGTTTTTATAATAAAACAGCTGATGTTTTGAGTAAATGTCCCTACTCAAGCATGTGTGTTTTTCTGTGAATGTCAGAGACACAACTTGTACCACGTACACTGGCAACCTATCTCACTGCAGCCTTAAATGAAGCATAGAGTGAGCGAGAATGTTTTGTTTGATAACCTAGGGTTGGCCTTGGCAAAAACAGCTGGAGAGAAATAAAACAAGACCGCAAAAGTGGCTATATAAGAATAATAAACAAAGCTGAATAAAATATATCTAGTATTAAAGTACACAGTGGCAAGCCTAGTATGTTAAAATAACGTGCATGGAGCTATAACTAAAATGGCTACACAACAGGATTTCTTAATGACCCAAAAAAGCAATTTAGATTGTTAAGAAATGCAAAACTGCTTTGTACATCTGGTCCCAAAAAAAAGAGTTTTGGCAAACTTCGTAAATCATAACGTAAATGTACTTACCCGATTTTGATGATCTTAATCTTAAGAAATTTTAATACAAATCTGAAGTATTTTTATAATTTTGTCTTGAGTTATTATTTTGAGCATGTGTCCACATATAATGTGAGTGTAACAAATGCTTAGCACATCTCTAAGATAAGCCTAACTGCTCACCTAGACTACCACAATAACAGAGCATTGGATAGTCTGCTTTTTACCTCTGGATGCTAAAGTGGGGTTGCTTGAACTCTCTGCACAGGGCACATCTTTTTCATACACTATATAGATAGCTACTCTCTACAGCTGCAAGGCCTGGCATGTGGCCAACCCATATATCCTCCCAACCCCATGCTGTGCACAGCTCTGTGGTCAGCCCCTCTAACCACCCAGCCCCATGCTGAGCACTGCCTTTGCCTGTGCGCTGTAGGAGCTGGCCATGGCCTTTCTCTCACTGGATGTGGGAATAGGTGTGAGAGGGTGTACCTGGGTGTGACAGTGGCTGTGAGAGTGTCTGTCCGGGTGTGAGGGTGGGTGCATCAGTGTCTTAGTGGGTCTGTGAGTCGGTTCGTCAGTGTCTGTGTGGGTCTATGGTTGGATGCGTGTGGGTTTCACTGGGTCTGCGAGTGGGCATGTGAGAGTCTGAGTGGGTAGGTGAGGGAGTGTGTGAGTTCTGAGTTGGTCTGTGAGTGGGTGCATAAGGGCCTTAGTAGGTGTGTAAATGAAAGAAAGATATTGAAAAAGGGAAGTGAGAGAGAAAGAGAAAGGGCATGAGAAGGAGATAGATAAATAGTTTTTTAGGTTTTAATGAATGATATACTTAGAATGAGATATCTGTGGACAAATTGAAAAGAAAAATGTATTTGTCAGTTAAAAAGAGTGAGATTACTTTTCAGTATGAACCATAAACCTTTGAAGTTTAAAAGAAATTAAGAAGGTAAATGACCACAGACACACCTGAAGTAAACCCTCAACGTTCAGACCTTAGGCCATAGGTGACTCCTTACTGTGATGGGTCCAGACATACTTATGACAGTCAACCTAGGCATGTGATTGGAAAGAAACACGAATTTTCCATCATTAGGAAGGTTTAACAGTCAAAACACTAGTAAATAAACAAACACACTGCCAAGTGATACTAGGATTTGAGCCTTCAGTCCACTAAGTGACAGCACAAGACCTTGACCATTAGGCCAGAAGGGACTCTGTTCTGCTCTCCTTCCAAACATAACTATAACGCTCTAACTAACTAAACATCTTGCTGGACTGACTCTTTTAAGTCATGTAATGGAGAGACCATTGTAATGACAACATCTTTCTCTCTTCCGTCCCTGTATGGTATGGAAGAGAAGGAGTGACAAGACTGCAGGGGGATCCTCAAGGTTCCCGCATACCCAACTGGCTCCCCGCATCCTGTGGGAGCTGTCATTGCTCCCACAGGCAGGGAGCTGCTTTAAATAGCAGTTCCCTGCTTGTGGGAGCAATGTTGCCAACTGTTTCCCTGTATGCATATTTGTGTGCAGGGGAAATAGGTGAAAACTCTGCAGACTTTGTTTGCTATTGCCTGGTGGGAGCTGTCAGACATCAAACAGATATGTCCCAAGGGTGGGAAACCAAGAACATAGCAAAAGCCGGCCCTGGGTGGTGGCAGTCCTAGGGCCATTATTGGCTCCTCAAAGTGAGCCATGTAGCCCCCTCCATTGACTATTGCCTCGGGGAAGTGGTGGTCCCCAGGACACGGGGTTCAAAACTGACTCCCCTCATTATTGTATTTTAGCCCCGGGAGGTGCGTTCCCCTGGCCCAGATCTAAATATTTGCCCCGGGCAGGTGGTGGTCTCCTGGGGCTGCAGAGTGGATCTTGTGGCCACCAGCATTTACTGCTTTCTTTGCCCCGGGTACGTGGCCGTCCCCTGGACTGTGGGCAGGGGTGCTCAGCCTCCCCTCGCACATTTACATTTTCACCCCGGGGAGGTGGTGGTCCCTGGGGTGGCGGGGTGCTACATGCTCCCCCCCACATTGGATTTAGGCTCATGCCCCAGGGAGGTTGGAGGTTCCCGGGGCCGCGACGATGCTGGGTGGCCTCCACATCCATTTTCTATAAAGTCCCATAAATGTGGTGGACTTTGGGGCTGCGGGGGATGGGCGGCTCCCCCACATTGGATTTAAACTTGTGCCCCGGGGAGGTGGTTGACCCCGGGACTGCGGGTAGGCCAGGTGCCCCCTTACATCCATTTTCTATGAGGCTCCAGGGAGGTGGCAGTCACATTCAAAATTTAAATGCCCCCGAGACCTGGACCACCAAGGGTTTTTATTTAAGCACGTGCAGGAGCCTGAGCTTGTTTTTTGTTTCTTTTTTAAATTGTTGGTGGATCTGCCATGATTCCTGCCAAAATTTTTAAAAATGCTTTTTTCCTCTGGGAGGTTCCTCTGAGACCCCCGTGCCAGAGCTAAGGAGTCTGGGTGTCTCAACCCTGGTCCTTTTTCTTTTTTTCAAGCCGAGTCCCAAAATGGCTGTCAATATTTCCATTTGAAGTGTTGGCATCCTATCAGATCTCAGTACGAGAATGGGAAGGTTCACCTAGCATTTGTGTTCCTATGTTTTTAATTTATCACAAAGTACTGAATAGATGTACACTAAATAACAAAAAGGGTGCTTTCTGGATCAAGCGCTACCTTTCTGCCAAACTTGGTTTAGTTCCGTCCAGTGGTTTGGATGCTATTTTGCTGTTCAAAATCACTATGGAAAAATGCATGGGGAAAAAAAGTTTTGTTACCCTCCCCTTTTTCTCTGCCGTTGAGCACCATATTTTCTTAGAAACGTTTGTGAAGATTCATCAAGTGGCTCCAAAGTTACTAGCAAAACAAAACAAAAAAAATTCTATAGAAACTGGGACCTAACTATAACTACTTAGTAGTATCTCTAGTGTGTTAGTGTTACTCAGTGCTTAATTTGTAATTAAAAAAGTGCTGGTGCCCAAAGCTCTCCTCTTAAGCACGCAGCTGCTGCTATTAAATGTGCGAACATGGAATACTAAGGCAGAGTAATCCTGAAGCCATCTCGGGCCTCTTCAATCCATTTAAAGCCACTCCCTGCCCCTTCAGCTCACTCTTGCAGCTTTCTGGTTTCTCCCATTGTGACTCTTTTTCGTTTTTCTCTTCCTCCGTTTTTCCCATTTGTGTCTTTTGCTCACAGTAAATGCTCTAGGTAGAAAAATAAGCACCTGCCCACAAAAATAAGTGCTGGTGCTCCGCACCGGAAACAAAAAGCACAAATTAAGCATTGGTATAACTAATAATAATCATGTTGTAAATAGGTTTTACATTTTTTGATTTTGTATATGTGTTTTTACAGTGGCAGCGCCTTCAGGGGGCATATAGATGAAGGATCTTTAAAATTCAATTGCCAACGTTTAGTTATTGGTGCGCTAACAAGTATGTATTTAAAAATCTATTTGTTGATGGAAGTGGCAGTTTGGAGGCAGGGTACATTTGCCCACTTGTCTTCAATTAGACAAAACAAATAGAATTTGTTTGTGTAATGAGGAAAATGTATGTGAATATATGTTTGTTTATTAGATTTTTCCTTTCCTTCATTGCAAATATGCGATTCAGGAGACATGTTTAAACTACTGGACAGCAATATCACGATCGTCATAAAGTTCTTAAGAACTATGCTTCTAAGTTGCCTTAAAGACGTATGGAATTTAATCACGTGACAAGACTTTGGTCAATTGTAATGTATTATCTGGTAACTTCTGCATTAAGGTGCTTTGAAAATGTTTCGATTCTAAACTATTCTAATATTATAGACATGATTAAATATGGCAATGTCCGTATTATAATTTGCTTTTGTCCTATGTTGATTACCGTTATGTAGTGCACTAATGAGCTTTGTTTATATAGCACGCTTAGGGCTAACAACAATAATGTTGTGACAAAGGCGCAGTGAGCGCAGAGCCGCGGTTGAAAGACCTTGGTCAATAAATTCATTGCACAAGTTCCAGGATTAGTGCAGCGATTTATTTATGGTTATCGGTAATCGATTTGTCAATCGCAAAAGACGCGAGGTGCTGCGCTGTTGTGCGGCACCGCCGGTAGTTTAGCAGACTGGAGGTAAATGTGCCAACGAGTGTGGCAAAATATATATACATATACATATATGTAATTATCTTTGTATTAATGTGTCATTCAGGATGCCAGGGTGATATGCCATACCTGGAGAAAAGGAGCTCTTACATCATTTCCATCCCACAGGCACTGAAAGGGGCATTGATTTTTGTTTATGATATTTGGGAAAGTGGTACACGTTTAATTTTTTTCTCAAGCTCTTTACTCCTGCATAGAGGAATATGTAGATGGGAATCTCCCCGCTTCGGATGTGCACCTTCCATGTGAAATGCCGTGGGGAAATGCCAATTAGTTTGTATCCCATCGATGCGTTAATCAGAACCGGAAATTAACTGGGATTATGAGTAGTCCCTTCTCTAGTAAGACCTTGAGAAGAGATGCAATGGACATCTTCAAATTCACTTAAATTACATTACCTCACTACTCTGGATCCACAGACTACAAATGTAACAAACGTGAGATCAGAAATGTGTATTTTTTTATTGTTCGAAACGAGGGATACAAATAAATCGTACATATCTGACCAAGTTAGAGAATACTTCTTACACAGAAAATAATGTACTTCATATATTACGCCATACATGTACCTGTGCAGCACCATGAGGTTTGCTGTAAGATAGAACACACTTATCAGAATTCAGTTCCCAAAAGTTCATATTCACTGTACGGTAAACTGTGTCAAACATCCCAGACAGGGATATCTGACTTCAATAGAACATACACATTATACTTCTATTACACTTTTACATATATGTTCTTTGGCTGTGAGACGTGTGTTGCAAACATGCTAGGTATAAAGGGCAGGAACTCTATTTCAAACAAATGTTCAGATCTGGGAAGTGATCAGGAAATGCATAGCCTACGTCTGAGGCCTGGTCTGTAATTAAATACATTTTAATATGTCTAAAAAAAGTGGATATCGGGTTCATGAAATCTCACTTAAAGAATATTCTATCCTATTATTGATTTAGGGTTAGTAATTATTAAGGCTTTATCTGGTGAAGTGACCTGAAGTAGTAGACCGTGTTCCTTCTACGCAGAATAGTATTTGAGTCGTTAATGTAAAAGGTAGCTAGCAATTTTCCTGATCAAGTATGGCAATTAATTTAAAAGTGTCCATTTTTTGACTGTCAGATAAAGACTTTTATTTATAATGGTATTTTCGATTTCAACAAAGAATACTTCACTCATGCTCCATGCAGATTTCCTGCAGACAATGGAGATAACGTCTTTCTCTTGTCGTGGTGTTGACATATGGAAATGACTCCTAATGGAATAGGCATAATTGCAAGAATTGTGTGTAAGGTACAATTAGTGTCTTTTGCTAGAAGTGTATTAATCAAAAGATATCGGAAGAAAAGTCCAAGAAATGTAAAAAAAAATATCCTTGGATCGGAGACCAAATCAGGAACACATGAAAAGAGAAAATGTGAAGTGCTTCTGTAATGATGAGCTCTGATTCAGAGCTGCCCTTACCCTACAAGAGTAAATATTTGAAATAAACATCGCATATATTTTATTCAATAATAACCAACTTTAACAATAAGCAACATTACCAATTTTAAATCGATGTAAACAGCAAATATTATTTTTTGCTTTCCCCAATATTACTACATGAAAATGCAATATCATTAATTCATTCAAACTTAATTTTACAGACCCTATGGACGTGAACAAGTCCATGGTAACCTTCCATGATTTATTTAGCTAACTGTCGGAATCAAATAAGACGTATTATTCCTTATCTAATTGTAAAGTAAAACATTCAAATGCGAAAGAAACCTCCAGGCATCACATAATTTTCAAATGCGTTACAAAACCATGCATATATGTGAGTTTAGATTTCAGAATTATCGTCCCTTCGTTATTGATTCTCATATTTGTCAACTATAATGGAATCAACATATATTTTTTTAAAATGAGGAATCTATACTCGTGCGTTTAATTTAAGATGACATAATTTCCAAATTACAAAACCATGCATATATGTGAGTTTAGATTTCAGAATTATCCCCTCTTTGTTATTCATTCTCATATTTGTTAAGTTCTAATAGAATTAATGTTTTTTTTTTTTTTTTAAATTGAGGAATCTATACTCGTGTGCTTAATTTAAGGTCACATTGATTGGCAAAATGTGCATTTTTAAATGGTTACTTAAGATGTGATTTCTGGAATGTTCTTAGTTGACAAACAGTATTCAAATTAGCTACGAGTTCAGGGCGCAGCTGTCTGTTGTGTAGCAGGTGCAGTTGCACTACGTCCCTGGCTTGAGAGGGGGCCAGTTCACCCGTGGAACTGGCTGAAACCGGTAAAAGTGTGCACGCCGACTCAGTTCACCAGATTTGCATTATCTCTGGGTGTTTTTTTTTTTTTTACCGCAGTCTCGTATATTTTGAGTGTGAAATGTGCTAAATCTATGGATTTTGGTGGCTTTTAAAGAGAGGCAGACCAGAAGCTCCTCCACTATTGAAACGTTCTCCGACATTTAGCTTCACGAAAGTCTTAAAGTGATGTACATAGCCATTGTAAAACACATTTAAAAAGTAGAGGCAATTAGTGACACAGCACTGGTGCCACTGGCCCTACTAAAAGCAAGGAAACGGTGTGCTCTTGTTCTTTGGTTGGGTCACAACAGACAGCTAAAAATGAGTTGCAGCGGTCAGCTCACACACCTGCTGCACAAATTACCAAAAAGGCAACGGTTATCCATTTGAAAGGCAGCATGCATACTGCAGTTATGTTTTCGGATTAAGCATGGACACTATCTTGACTACTCTATGCATATTGTATGTATTATGCACTTGTATTTTTCACAGAACAAATTTAATAATTCCTACCGAATTTAATGGTTTTCATTTTATCACCCTCCGAATTAAATTGAAAGTTACCACTGCAAGGACTCAAACCCATGTCTTGCAGGTTATATTCAGACTATCCAGCTGTTGCATAACACAATGAGATGTTTCACTGTTTTTTTTTTTTTTAATTCAACCATTTTATTGAGATGTATGCATAGCAATAGCAAAGGAATATACAGTGCACTTCCGAAGGGGAATATGTCACACGGAGATGTCCATGGGAACAACAGTATACTTGTAATACAAAACACCACAAACAAAGCAGACTGTAATGTGGTCCAGGATATGTGAAGTCATAATGGGGCAACATATTACCACACACATCCCTAGGTAGATTAGGACCTGACCCTCGTATTGACAGATTATCCGATATCCCAAAACAGAAGTGCACATTACCAAGCACAAGTGAGAAGAGAAAGAAAAAGAAAGAAACCCCAGCAACGGAAAGAAATAAAGAATTAGAGAGAGAGGGGAAAGGATGGGGAAAAGAGTAAAAAAAGAAGGAAAGGGAGAAAAACACATAAAGATGTCAAAAAAGATTCGGAAATCAGTACGAAAATATCAATTTCTATAATGTATTCCCTGTCTCGTAATCAGGAGTCATTCTTCGAAACTGAAATTAAAAATGCCCACGCTGACGGTAATTTTGGGATGTGTAAATTGCAGCCCCAATCCTGGGCCATTTGTAGTAAGCTCCTCAGCGCTCTGCAGCGAGTACATTAGAACTGAGGACAATTTATGATGGCTAGAACCTGTAACCTCTATGTTACACACTGCTTCTGCAATAAGAACCTCAACCCTCTCTGTTATCTTTCTAGGATATAGAGGTACCTGCAAATGTAGCAGGTAGGATGCTCAGAGGGCTAATGTTGATATTGAAAAATGCCTTTGTACACAACATCGCTTCTTATCCATTCATAGATGATAAAATGAAAGGCACTGAGTTATATAACAACTTTGATTTATAGTACTCTAAAAATTATGGAATTCGGGGATTTGAACTATATTACAAAATACCACTACAGCAAGTCCCTGTGTGTGTGTTTGTGCATCTGTGTGTTATGTATGTGTTTGTGTACCTATATATTCATGATGGTGTACGACTGAGGTTGCTGCAGAGAAGAGTATCAATTTTTCAGGAAATGACAGTGACGTAAGGACACCCGCACTGGAACATACATTGTACAAGAGGGATAACAGTGTTTTTTAGTGCCCAATATGTTAACTTCCTCTTTCCAGATCATTAGGGGCGTGTTTCAGTCTTCAACTTGAGTGTGAGAGACACCCGTTTCTCGGGTGTTTATAGTATTAATTTGCTTCCAGTGAACTAATGATACTGGCACCTCATTTGTAGGTGAAAAGTTGGGGACTGGAGATAGTGTCCATGCTAACCTACAGTGAGGCCGCTGCTCTAGTGTCAATTGAACACAGGTCTGCTTTCCACTCTACATCTTTATTTAGAGCAAGTCAGTAAAGTATAGTCAAGCAGAGTTTGTCACAGCATCAGCAAAAGATAAACGAGCCAATGAGATAAAGTGAGCTTTGAATACTTCTGAAAATTATGAGGAAACCATCAAGCTCGTTTTAGGCTACTTAACTATCCATTAGAGAGGAGACACGCATCACCACGAATGGGTTCCAAGATTACTGGTGGAAAGTACACCCGCACTCCACCAACTCTAAACTACACATTGCAGAAGCATCACCCACTAGTGAGACCCAATAAAGAGTCTCCCAGCAGTTTCCACCACATGCCACCACCATAGACTCCATTGCAGTCCAACCATTTTACCAACCAAGAGCTTCCTCATTAGTTCCCTCACCCCATTTTCTTTAATCATCAACGTCAAATTTCAGGACTCTCAAATCATTATAGAAATATATCCTCATAACATGAAAATACAAACACCCACACCAACAATCTCCATTATGTAACTCCTGTCCCTTTTCACAGTGAGCCCTTACATTTCAAACAAATATTGGATTTCCAGCTACCATAGCTTGCACACATAGAATTAATTTGAATGTCTATGACAACACGTAATCCCCTTGGAGAGTCCTGAAATATCCAGATGGCAATAGTTTTGCTCTCAGTGCCCCGCCTGTTCTCCATACACAATGGTACCATACTGGAGTAATTTTGAGGAACACAGGAATGGAGAGTAGAAAGAGAAAGAAGACGTTGGTTTGTAGTAATGCAGACTTCCACATTCATTCTAGCATCAGTTGATGGTGTCAGTGGACAATGTATAAGAAGAGCAACAAACAGGATAAAACAATAATGCATAAGCAACTATGATTGCTATCCTCTGACTTCGCGCACCAATACGCCATGTCTTCCCCTCGAATTCGAAATCATAGTTTTGACATGGTCTTTATTAATCTCTGAGACATGGCCTCCATTATAGGTGTTATGTAATTCCTAGTTTGGCCAGAAGCTGCGGTGGCCGAATAGAAAATTACAATAGGTATGTGAACACCACACTACTTACTGTATCCCTGGCCATTTCACCAGATAAGACACAGTGAAAACTATGGGTGGAACAGGGCTGAAGATAGGGAACTACCTTGAAATGCACAAAGTAACTCGCCATTTCGCAAGGGACCCTTGGGGTATAAATTGGAATATTGTGGTATTCCCACCGCACAAAATTACCAACACCACTGACATTAGTAATAGCAAGGTGCTGATATGTTGCACCAGGATCCCCGCACCCCTCTGAATGAGTGCCTCTGTGGTAATGGGCTGTGGCGATTTAGCAATATTATCCATGCATATGTGAACATAAAGTAAGATCCTGACTTCGGAAACTGAAAATAAAAACCGTACACATATTTTAAAACACTGTTTTTTTTCTTCAAATGGTGATAACATGGGCTGTGACAAAGATTTTTAACTACATTGTTCCTTGAGTCAGGCTGTGTGCCTTAGGTTTTAGAAATGGCCCTTCCTTCAGGCCAACGTGAGTGTTACTTAATTTTCAATTTTCAAACTGTTCACTAAACGGAAGCCTTGATTCAATATGTTCTGTAATTACTGAAATTTACTGTGATCCTTTAGCTATCCTTTTCTTAACCTCCTTTTCTTCTCAAAAGTGAATATAAGGATACTTTGACATGAAAGGCAGGATGCTTGAGGGCAAAGATGATATTATGTGAAAATCAGAGTGTGGTAAGTGTTGCCTTAACAAGGTAAAAGTATGGCGCTAACAATGCTTTCTCCTTTTTGCAGGCTGGATGGCAGTTCAGGAGTGTGTATCATGGGTATATGGACATTGTATTTCCAAGCACTTCGGATGTTCTTATTTCACTTGTGAGAAAATGCTTCTTTTTATCTGGGCATTTTTCTTCAGAAATTAATGGCTGCTTTTTAGTCTCTGCACAAGTTAAATATCACCTGTGGACTGCAGCAGTATTGTGCATCCACTAGTGTGACAAGGGCAACATGGCTTTAGGCCAAATATTTGTAAAAAACGATCAGGGTATTAGGAAGGAGCCTGACTCCTGCACTCCCAGGAACATCAATACCCCTTGATGTTAGTCATTTAATAATGTTCTACTCACTGGGGAAGCTTAATCATAATGCAATATGATTCAGGTTCAAATAAAGGTTTACGGTGGCACAGCCAGTGTGTCATGGGTCTTAGGACAAGAAACGTAATGGGCCCTCGGCCGCATTTTGAACTGTGGAGTACAGAAATAATCAAGGTTCAGTGGGCCGTTAAACATTTCACAAATACAGTTCACAATACAATATGGAAAGAGTGTAGGTTCAGAACTCTTAGTATCCAGAGTTTACATATATCCTTCACTCTTTTATTCATTATGCATTTCATTATTTTTTCATCGTTCCATTAGTTTGACATTAACATAAGACAGGAGCCAACAGCAGCCGATGCTTGTTTAGTGGACCGCTTCATCAGGTCCTCTAGAAATGCAATATGAAGAATTCCAGTTATAACCATATTTTTTTTATCTTGTTCGACAGTGAAAATTAGGTAATGTCGTTTTGCTTTGAGTGCCTTTTCTTTTTCTCCGTATTTTATTTGAGGGGGAATCCCACAACCATCTCTAGTTTAATTAGAGGTCCCTTTTAATTTCTAGCACTAGTTTAATTTATTCAGAATTTTAAAGGCTGACTACACTAAGCAGCTCGAAGTTGTAATTAAAATACAAATAATAAAAAAAAGAGACTTAAAGCAAAAAGACGACAGAGACCTATGTATATAATAACTAAGCCAAAATCACAAATACTGAAAAGTTTGCCACTACATCAGTAGTACAGGCCAATATAGAAAATCAACTAACTTCCATGGAAAAACCGTTAATTCCACCGCGACCAAAAGAGGCTTTCGTTAGTATTTGTCAATCTACTAATTATGCTAAGTTCCTTTGCACCTCTGGATGACTAAGATTCACCATAGAAACTCCGCTGTTCCACCCCTAAAGCCTACCGTGAGCTTTCCACAACCTTCCACTTTATCCTGTTCAGTATTTGCTTGAAGACATTTTCAAATCGTGAAAATTGTGATTTTGTTTCTCCATATTTTTGTATCGTTTATTTGTTCATATCTCTGCCATGTATTTGCCATTCTCGTCAGACCCTATTTCATTTGATTTCATTTAGTCTTCATGCACGCTGATCAGTGAGACCACAATTTGGTACAGGTGTTCGTGTTCTTTTTTCACTATGAATACATTGTTTTCGTTCTAATCTGTACTCTGGTGTCTTCTGGCGCTTCAAGCCAACGTTAAAGTTCATTTTTTAAAAACAACCTCACAAATATTGAAAAACAGATAAACTAAAATTATGATTAAGATTCAAGTGGGAAAAATCCTAAGAAATTCACTGAAAAAATACAGTTACATTGACATAAACGGTTCAAATCAAAAGGCGCCACAAGGTAAACCATAACGGACACTAAATAAACTGTTTGTAGTTCTCAATATGTAGCCCAATGAAAAAATGTACATAACATAAAAATATCTTAAAATATTACTACATATCCAAATAAGAAAAACATACTGTGTCCATAGCGATGGCGTTGAAAAGGGTAATGACAGGTCGCTATGTAATGCTATTAGTTATGTTATCATTTTGAGAAGAATTATGATAGTTGCATGATTTAAAACTTCTGTCACAGATAACGTATTAAAAAATGAGCCACTGACCGAAGCTGTTAGGGGGCACAAGACCACCACAAAGAGCACCAGTCTCCTAGAAGGGGTCTCCAATTTCCACACTCCTTAGCACCCACAGGCACCGCATCAGCATGAGAAGGATGTGATGCTGCCTTAACCAACGCACTAAAAGTGCTCTCGCAGCGCAGGACACTGACTGAATCTGTTTTTAGGCCCAAGACTCTCACAAAGAGCACCAGTCCCTTAGGAGTGGACTCCAACATCCATGATCCTTAGCGACTAGAGGTGGCTCATCAGCATGAGAAGGGGGTAGGGCTACCTTGCCAAAGAGCTAAAAGTGCTCCCAGCTACCTTGCAGCACGGAACACACATCAGACGTGTGCTAGGCGCACTTGGGTTGGGCCAGGGCCAAGGACGGGCCCATCTGCGCTCGTTGACAGCCAGAAAAGGCTGGGCTGGGTCACCCTCTTTGATCCCTTGGTAAAGCTACTGTGTTTTTTGGTCTAATACTGATAGCTACAACTAGAGGATGACCTTTATTTTGAGAATTACTTTTCCTCTTGTCCTGTTGCTTGTCCTTTGGCCTGGGGAGAATCCAATAGCTATGGCGCTTACATGCTTGAGGAAATGACCCTTTCTATTTAGCATGATCTTCCCTTGAAGGATTGATTGTCATACCTACTGAAGGCCTAACTAGTATAGTGATTACTCACTAAAATGTTGCTAAGGTTTGTACCAAACACTTAAGGCCTGGGTTAAAAAACAAACCCTGACCCTCCCAGAAGAGTATGGTAGAGTTTGTTTAACGCATTCTTTGTATGCCGCGTGCTATGACTTGTAACACGAGTGAGGCACCTGTACCATTGGGCCAATCTACTTGGGCCATCTACTTCCGAGCCCCACACCCTCCGAGTAGTGTGCCCCTTCTTTCAGTCAGACTAGAGGATAATGGGGCAATGCAAGGCTGCGGACAAAGCTGGGGAATTAGGGAAAGCAAAGAAACATGCAAAGCATGCTGGGAAAAATGCACCTTGGATGATGTTGAGGGTATAATTGAAGAAGTGGAGGGATTGTTGACTCAGAAAGACAAGGGGGACCCATCAGGACTGATGAAATCAAAGCGTTTGGATATTAGATCTTATTTAACCTAACCACGTTCTAACCCAAGCAATATGCAGGCACCAGAGTCACATGCTCCTAAGAATATTACCAGGGTAATAGCAGGTGCATTGCAGTCTGAGAAGGCACCTGGTACAGGAACAAGTGAAGCTCAACAAACTCCCTTTCATGTGAACATCGAATGCATCAAAAGGTTCTCAGCGCTTTATGAATATGAGGATCCCCCCACTCCAAGGGTTGCAGTCCCAAGTGGCCCAAGAGCAAGTTTGAGTGAACCCATAGTAGGTATCACCACCAACATCCAGTTGATGCTGCTGAGGGATCAGATCTGTGAACTAAGAAAAGTTGTTACCCTCTTCATGCAGCCTCTGCCAAACAAGTGGGCAAACTGTCTCTAATGCTTGGCTACCTAGAGAAGAATAAGGGGCTTGTTTCACCCAGAAATACTGAACTGAATGATCCCAATGTGTATGTGACAGCCTCCCCGTTAGGGCCCCTTAAACACCCAAGTTAGACACCTTCCCAAGTTTACCACTTTTAATATATTTAGAGTCGCTTATCCTAATTGTAGTCACTGAGCAACTGCCCACTATGAGGGAGGAGGCCACAGATGGGAGGACAGGGAACACAGCAAAAGACGGGAGCTATGGGTTCAATCATACCACAATCCTTATCAAGTGAACCAATGAAGTCTGATGGGAGGGCTTATGGCCCCTCATTCTTGATGAGTAACAGACCGGCTCCATAACACACATGCTGGAAAAGAGTAGTGTCTGTGCACACATGGGGGGATGAAATTCTTCTAATAAATGTTCCCAAATTAATCACTGGGGCTTCTGAAAGCAAAACAGCTCTAGTAAATAAGTCAATTCACTGGTTACACAAAAAACCTCAATAATCAGGGAGGATATTGTACAAATCAGGCGTTATAGTAGCGTTAGGAGGCACTGACTACATAGGCATAAAGTTTACTAATAGCAAAATCAACAAAGGTATGATTGCCTTGGAGCACAGAGTGCCCTGATAAAACACCTCAAAAGTATGTATTAAAATAAAACCACCACCAATAACGGTCTCTAAGGATAGAAGAAGTCTGGCCCTGATCCAAAGAACAGCACAGGAAATGAGGGCGGGTAACTCAAGTTCCCTGGCTACATCTGATGTTGATTGACTCCCCTGGGACGCTGGCCAGGCTAGTGCTAAATGTTATGTTGCATTACGTGTCACTGGGTAAAAGCCGGGATTAGCAATTACTAGGTCCCCCATACTGGGGAGGGAGAGGTCAATCTTGTCTATGATTGCACAAGAGTCATCTACCACACATTCCTGATCTACTCTTCAGGTCCAATGCACACCCCCAACCCTAGTTACGTTTGAAGTGAGGCAAGATGTTGAACTTAAACTTGTGGCATGGAATGTTGCAGGCTAAACAAAATGATTCAGAATAGGGGGGATTTTTTGATAGCCATCAAATCATTCTACTACAGGAATCATGGGTCACAGAGCCAATTTACAGGCCAAGCTACCTCACCTTTTTCATAAATGCCCCCCCAACTACTTCTGGGAGAGCCTCGGAGGCCTAATATTCCATCAATCAATCAATCAATGCATTTATAGAGCGCGCTACTCACCCGAGAGGGTCTCAAGGCGCTGGGGAGGGGGGGGGGGGGGGGGGGTTACTGCTGCTCAAAAAGCCATGTCTTGAGGCGCTTCCTGAAGGCGAGATGGTCCTGGGTAGTTCTTAGGTGTGCGGGGAGGGAGTTCCATGCTTTGGCTGCCAGGTAGGTGAAGGATTTACCTCCTGCGGTGGTTCTGCGGATACGTGGAACGGTGGCGAGGGAGAGGCTGGCTGAGCGAAGCTGACGGGTGGGCGTGTAGAACGAGAGTCGGCTGTTGAAGTATTCGGGGCCCATGTTGTGGAGAGCTTTGTGTGCGTGGGTGAGGAGCCTGAAGGTGATCCTCTTGTTGATGGGGAGCCAGTGCAGGTGTTTCAGGTGGGTGGATATGTGGCTGTGGCGCGGGATGTCGAGGATGAGGTGTGCGGAGGCGTTCTGTATGCGTTGAAGACGTTTCTGTAGCTTTGCGGTGGTCCCTGCGTATAGGGTGTTTCCGTAGTCCAGACGGCTTGTGATGAGGGCATGGGTAACTGTCTTTCTGGTTTCAGCGGGGATCCATCAGAAGATTTTTCGGAGCATGCGAAGGGTGTGGAAGCATGATGACGAGACGGCGTTGACTTGCTTGGTCATAGTGAGGTGGGGGTCCAGGATGCATCCGAGGTTGCGTGCGTGGTCTGAGGGGGTTGGTGTGGTGCCCAGAGCCGTGGGCCACCAGGAGTCGTCCCAGGCAGACGGGGATTGTCCGTGGATGAGGACCTCCGTCTTGTCTGAGTTCAGCTTCAGGCGGCTGAGCTTCATCCATTCCGCGACGTCTTTCATTCCTTCCTGTAGGTTGATTTTGGCGGTGGTTGGGTCTTTGGTGAGGGAGAGTATCAGCTGGGTGTCATCGGCGTAGGAGATGATGTTGATGTTGTGTTTGCGAGCGATGTCGGCGAGGGGGCTCATGAAAATATTGAATAGGGTTGGGCTGAGCGAGGAACCTTGGGGTATGCCGCAGATGATCTCGGTGGGTTCTGAGCGGAAGGGCGGGAGGTAGACTCTTTGGGTTCTGTCAGAGAGGAACGAGATGATCCAGTCAAGGGCCTGTCCTAGGATTCCAGTGGAGCGGAGGCGGGTTATTAGGGTGCGATGGAATAGAATGGAATGGATATCAGAAATATTCCAACAATTATAGGGTGAAAGTACTAGAATCAGAGACAAGGGATATGTTAGGCATCTTTTTGACATTTTGAAGATCTGCTGTACTAAACCATCCAGCTGTGATCAATATCTACATATACTCAGTCCAGGATAGCACGGACTCTTCAACACACTTTACTTCTAGTGGAGGGCAATACACATTCCCTGCTCTTGATAATAGCAGCCAACTGTAACACCAAATTTGAACCTCTTGACCAATGTTCCCTGTTGCGCGCGCGCACCTTTCCTTCCCCCATTGCGCAGGCCCCTTTGGCAAGCGCGCACGTTGTGCTGTTATCGAATGTTCCACCATTCCTATACGTTGTGGTAGTTTATATGCTTTATCACTTTCTGAGTTTAAATAAGCCTTTTAGAGCGATATACGTGCTCCCTTAAGGCAGATAATGCTCATATTTGAATCTGGATTGAAGTCAATGAAAACAGTGTTTAAATGCCGCAGGAAGTGTTGTAAAAATCATTTGGCGTACTTTAGCATACAAGCGAGCAAGTGATATTTGTCTTGGAAATTAATGGTTAATGAGCTAGGAAATTCTTCAGAACAGTAGAAAATGTGCTGTTATCGAATGTTCCACCATTCCTATACGTTGTGGTAGTTTATATGCTTTATCACTTTCTGAGTTTAAATAAGCCTTTTAGAGCGATATACGTGCTCCCTTAAGGCAGATAATGCTCATATTTGAATCTGGATTGAAGTCAATGAAAATAGCGTTTAAATGCCGCGGGGAGTGTTGTAAACATCATTTGGCGTACTTTAGCATACAAGTGAGCAAGTGATATTTGTCTTGGAAATTAATGGTTAATGAGCTAGGAAATGCTTCAGAACAGTAGAAAATGTGCTGTTATCGAATGTTCCACCATTCCTATACGTTGTGGTAGTTTATATGCTTTATCACTTTCTGAGTTTAAATAAGCCTTTTAGAGCGATATACGTGCTCCCCTAAGGCAGATAATGCTCATATTTGAATCTGGATTGAAGTCAATGAAAACAGCGTTTAAATGCCGCGGGGAGTGTTGTAAACATCATTTTGCGTACTTTAGCATTCAAGCGAGCAAGTGATATTTGTCTTGGAAATTAATGGTTAATGAGCTAGGAAATGCTTCAGAACAGTAGAAAATGTGCTGTTATCGAATGTTCCACCATTCCTATACTTTGTGGTAGTTTATATGCTTTATCACTTTCTGAGTTTAAATAAGCCTTTTAGAGCGATATACGTGCTCCCCTAACAGGTCATGTCCTTGGGGTGTGCAACCAGGTCACAAAACTGCCTTGATGCCCTATTGCATGGAGCAATGATATCCCTTTTTTGCTTTAGTGGTATGGAGAGGCTAATGCCAAAGATTTTGGCTAGTTATGCGCTGCGCGCGCATGAATGGTCAATTTCTTGGCGCATGTATCCTTGGCTGCAGCGCCCAGAGACCGCACACTGCCGCACACAGTGGAAAAAAATTAGAGGGAACATTGCTCTTGACCCTCTTACAGCCTTAATGGCTGACAAGGATGAGGAGTGGGGTATCCCTGAGCTCACAAGAAAGCCACTGTCAAAGAGGCCAAAAGTAGTAAGTCAAATTTTCCATCTTTGTTTAGACCTCACGCCTGAGAACTGCCAACAGGCACACTAAACCACATAGGTTATATTTTGCTTGCCTTGAGGCTATGGCTTTACATAGTAGATATGGAAGTTGTCAATCTTGGGGATAGAAATCAGAAAGCACTTGCTGCTTTTTTCAAGTTAGATTTGTTTCACAAACCCCTTGAGCAAGCCAGTAACGCATCCACTAAAACATACAAAAAATCGCAGGAACATAAATTGGGCCAATATTAGTAAGGATACCTTGGTCAAGATGAAAATCTGTCAGTCACTCGAAACTTATACTCCTCTTAACTGGGATGCTGCTATGTTTAACAGCAAGTCCACAGAGTTTTTTTTAGTACCTTTAGATTATTTCAATGAGCAGAGCATGAAGGGACATGCAGCCTTTTTGAGCTGCCCTTGGTTCACCAAAAGGGGTATTAATTAAGGCTATTAAGGAAGGATCAAAAATAAATGTATTGCGTTCTAGAAAGGCCTATAAAATTCTACTGACCAATGCTAAGGGTCACTGGGAGGAGGGGGAGTGGAGCAAAATGCTAGAGGTTCTGGGGAAACTTGATTGTAGAAAATAGTTGTGACAAGCAGTAATGGTTTCTCTACCTCTCCCGATGTGCATGTCACATTTGACCTCTGGGTTTACCATTTTAAAGCCTTATATAACACAAGTGCAACTGCAATCAAAATAAATTGCCTCCAGGAAGATAGTAAGGGTGACATATTAGTGGCAGCGTCACCTGTCCTTTCTGCTGCTAGCATCCCTTGCATAGATTTTTCAATAGAGGAAACTAGGGCTGCTCTTTCACATATGAAGAAGAAGAAAGCGTCTGGCCTAGACCCTCATCCAGTGGACCTATTCAGAAATGTTGGCACCTTACCTGAATAAGTTAAGCAATGCTATTCCGAATGGGGAGGAAATACCAGAGATGTGATGTGCTGTTATTAATGTCCCAATCCTTAAAAAGGGCCAAAAAGACACTCCTGTAAAGTACAGGCCTACAGGCCAATTAGCATCATTGGTAGGACCCATAAAACTTTCTGTAGGCAACTCCTATTTTGTTTACAGGAGTGGATGGAAGAACATATGATCCTGTCACATCTGCAGGCAGCTTTATGCAAGAACATTGGTGTTATAGCCCGGATTTTTGTGTTTTATGACTATCTGTTCGAAGTACATCACCATCAAGAAGGAGCACCTGTATGTAACAGTTATGGACATGAGGGCAACATTTGATCTAATACCAAGGTGCACTCTCTGGGAGGAACTGGCCCAAATGGGGATCCCACATAATCTACGTTATCTCCTTGTTAGACTTCATGCAAACACATTTGCTCAGGTAAGGTGAACACACAGGGCTACCTTCCCACCAGGATTCTTGTCAATCATGGGGTGAGACAGGGATGTGTCCTGGCTCCCACACATTTCTCTTTGTTCATGAAAGGTGTAGTGGAAGACCTGAACAAATGTCACTATGATTTCCCCAAGATAGCTGGTGCACATATGACGGTATAGCAACCTCTCCTGAAGCCATTTTTATATTATATGATTGTAATAGCAATCTTTTTTATTTGGATTCCAGTGACTTCGCTGTGTTTTTACTGATATCTTTTTATTTGTTTTAATTGCTGTTGGGGGATATTTGGGGGCATTTCTATTTTTAACTTGCACTCGGTAGCGCTGGCACCCATGTTCAGAGGCTTCTGGCTGTTCCGTTTTATTTCTTTCCCTCCTTGTGTTGGGCCATTTTTGGTCCGCCATTTTTGTTGGTGGTCTAGTGGTTCAGATCCTCTGGGCCAGGCATCCCGCATGGTTTATTTAAAGCCTGACGGACGCCCGCCGTGTACGGTATAGCAACCTCTCCTGAAGCCATTTTTATATTATATGATTGTCCTGGCAATCTTTTTTATTTGGATTCCAGTGACTTTGATGTGTTTTTACTGATATCTTTTTATTTGTTTTAATTGCTGTTGGGGGATATTTGGGGGCATTTCTATTTTTATCTTGCACTCAGTAGCGCCAGCACCCGTGTTCAGTGGCTTCCTGCTGCTCCGTTTAATTTCTTTCCCTCCTTGTGTTGGGCCATTTTTGGTCCGCCATTTTTGTTGGTGGTCTAGTGGTTCAGATCCTCTGGGCCAGGCCAGGCCAGGCACACTGCATGGTTTATTTAAAGCCTGACGGACGCTGGCCGTGCAGCAGATGCGTGCAGCGGGCGTGCCAAAGGCGCACCAGAGGCAAGCCCATCCGCGCCCTGAAGTGCCCAGAGCCCAGAGATGCTGCTCCTCCCTTTACCAATAAGTTGGCCTACTCTTCTTCGCAATTACTGCGTAAGTACTTTTGGGCCCACTGTTCCCTCTCCATGCCCTAGTTGCTCTTGGATGCCCACTGCTGCCTTATCATCTAACACCCCCTTTCACCAATTGGGTAGAATGTTGCTGCTCAACTGCCGTTCCTTACCAGCCCACTCCCAACATATCTATACTCTCCTAGAAGACCTCATACCGGACGCCCTGTTTCTTACGGAAACATGGTTGGGTGAAGAATCTTCAGTTGAGATCTGTAAATCTCTGCCTTCTACTTACTTTATAGTGCACATAGATAGTCCTCTTATGAGAGGTGGAGGCATAGCCATTATTTATAAAAGTACCATCAAGTGTGTCACATCGTCTCTTGACATTCCAGACTGTGAAAGTCTGACCTTCTCTCTATATTTGTCACCCACTTTTACTTTCTCTGGGATCCTTCTCTATCAGCCTCCGGGCCCCTGTGCCAGCTTCTTAGAAGCCCTACCCGATGTTGCGGCTAGTCTCATCTGTAAATTCCCTAACCTAACCATCCTCGGGGATTTTAATGTACACCTCGATAATGCAGACTATCCTTCGGCTAAATCATTGTTAGCCTATCTTATTGCACTTGACCTAACTCAAGATGTAACTGAACCCACCCACCTTAAGGGCCATACCTTGGACCTCATATTTAGTAATATTTCTGATCTTACCTCTCTATCTCCTCTGCCTCTATTCTGGACAGATTATTCTCTTTTATCATTTGCTTTCCCTTATAATGTCTCTGGGGATCTTCAACACAGCTCTATAACCTTTGGGTGTATCTGGTCAAAGTTGGTCTCTAGTGAATGGCACAATGCAATTTGTGCTTCCTTTATAACTAACAACTTTTCCGCTTTGACTGCTGCAGATTCTTTCGATGAGTGGATCTCTTTTTCTCTGGATTCTATTCTGCCTATTAAATCAAGAATAAAAAAATCATCTCATAAGGCCAAACCTTGGTTTTCCCCTCTTTTACTAGATCTGAGAAAGAACTGTAAAAAGCTAGAGAGAATCTGGAGAAAGAATTATAGTCCCTCTGCCAAAGAAACGTATAGGCAATCTATTAGATTGTGTCATCAAAATATTAAAGCAGCTCAGTCTACCTACTATGGCGCTAAAATAGAAAAGTCCTCCAGATCACAGAAAGAAATCTTTCAGAACTTTAAAGAACTCACCATAATCCCCATGCCCGCCTCTTCTATAGAGGCATCCACTAAACATAGTAACCAATTGGCAGCCCATTTTCAGGACAAGATATACTCTGGGTTTCCTTCCTCTTCCCCTCACGAACCCTCAGATGATCAGGCCACTGATCCCTCTCATTCAGGGATTTTATTAACTGCTTTTTTACCCCTTACAGATGCTCTAACATCCAATCTACTTCTTAACATTAAATCCGGTTCCTCCCTGGACCCCGCTCCTCCATCTATTCTCTTGCGGGCTTCAGACATCATTGTCCCACTTCTCACAAGAATATTAAACTATTCCCTTTTCCTCAGGTTCTCTTCCTCAATGTTTTAAGCATGCCATTGTTAAGCCCCTCCTAAAAAAGCCTAAGTTGGACCTCTTCTCTGGAAAACTACAGACCTATTGCTCTTCTCCCCATCCTAGCTAAGATCCTGGAGAAAAATGTGAATCATCAATTAACCAGCTATCTCGAGAGCCACGAGCTCTTACATCCTACCCAAATGGGTTTCAGAGCTCAACGCAGTACTGAGTCGGCTCTCCTTACAGTGACCGAGTCTGTCCGTCAACTTCTGGATCAAGGGGGCCACACGGCCATTATCCTACTTGATCTTAGTGCAGAATTCAACACTGTGGATCATAACTTTCTCTGCTGCAGACTTTCTAAGATGGGGATAGGAGGCACGGCTCTCTCTTGGCTCTCCTCCTTCCTCATAGGAAGATCTTTTCAAGTTATTGACCGTTCCTTCCTATCTGATATTTTCCCACTGACATGTGGAGTCCCTCAGGGCTCCTTCCTGAGTCTGACTCTTTTTAATATTTATTTATCACCGCTGGCTAAAGTGATTGTTCCCCATAACCTTTTTATGGTTACCTATGCTGACGATACCCAGCTCGTGGTATTCCTCTCCAGCACTGGGGACTCGTCCTCTGCAAATCTTTCCCGCTGTATGAAGGATATTGGTGATTAGATGATTCAATCCAAATTCAAATTCAACAACGGAAAACCAGAGGTAATAATTGTAGGTAATGCCCCCCCTGCTCTTCCTCTGGCGTCGTACTCAGAGGTTTTTAATAATCTCCCTCCTCCCAAGACGCATGTTAAAAGCCTTGGTTTCTGGCTTGACCCTCGCTTAACCATGGAACTTCAGGCCAATAAAGTGTCTTCCATGTGTTTTGGTCTCCTAAGAACTCTTAGGAAGATCTTCAATCTCTTACCTTTTACGGCCAGAAGAATCCTCATTCAAGCCTTGATTCTTTCCCACCTTGACTATGGGAACTCTTTGTTTCTTAGCTCCCCTGACTATGTGATAAAGAAGCTGCAAATAGTGCAGACTGCAGCAGCCAGGCTCCTTACGAATTCACCTAGACACCTCTCTGCGAAGCTTGCCCTTGCAGTACTTCACTGGCTCGCCATTAAGCAGCAAATTCATTTAAAAGCTCTGTGCATTATTCACAGGGCCTTACATGATGATGCTTTTCTTCAGAAAACGGATCTCTATCTACGCCCCTACCAGAAGTTTGAGATCATCCTCCACCCGGCATGTTTACATACCTCAGTTCAAGAGAGCCTGGGGAGGCAACTCTTTTTCCATCAAGGCTGCCCGCCTTTGGAATGCCCTCCCGTCCGAGCTCCGCCATGAACCTTCAGAGCGTCTTTTTAGGAAGAAGCTAAAAACCATCCTTTATTGTAGTTAACTTTTTTTCTTATCATTTTCTTTGTTTTCAGGAGTCGTTATATACCTTTAGCGCTGGGATGCCTTAGGGTAGCTACGCGCTTTATAAATTCATAAAACTAAACTAAACTAAACATATCCCTGTTCTACTCTTTGCAGATGACTTCCTGCTGCTCTCTTGAACTCCTATGGGCTTGCACAAATTGTTAAACTATTCTGTGGGGTTCGGCAAGAACCGGGAGCTTGAGAATAATGCAGGCAAATCCATGTTTATGGCTGTTAATCCTCATTGTCGATTTAGAAGAAAAATGGCTGTGGAGGGTTCCAACATTGATCAGATCAGGAGCTTTGACTACCTGGGAGTTAGGTTTACTGACAATCTTTCCTGGGATCTTCAGCTGGCAAAAAGTAATTCTATACTAGCAGATAAAGCTGTGACTATTGTCAGGAGATATAAAGCATTGACTATCAGGACTGTATTGCCAACCTTGAACGTATATAGGGCCACATGTATCAAGCGTTTTTGCCCATTTGCAAATGCAAAAATGTCATTCAATATGTATGAAAGGCATTTGCTATGCAATTTTAAGGAATCGCTAAAATAGCGATTCCTTAAAATTGCGAGCCCATTTAGAGAATCGCAAATTGCGATTCTCTAAATAAGAAATTGAAAATAAGAAATCCTTATTTGCGATTTCTTGAGATCATGTATCAAGCTTTTCCTTAATGAGAAATGGGCATTAAGGAACTGCAATTACCACCAAGTAAAAGTTGGTGGTAACCATGTGCAAAATGTAAAAATGCATTAAAAATTGACATGTAGCAAACATGTCTAACATGTCCTAAATTATTTTTTTGGGGCGCAGCAGAGGGAGCCTTAGGTCCCCAGCACCCTGGGGTTTGCATTTCCAAAATGCGAATTCCAGTTAGGAATTTGCAAATTGAGAAATGCTAAAAACCCATAGGTGCGAATGGGGTCTGTATCGCAATTTGCAATTCGGTAATATCATTTACGATTTTTAAGAAATCGCTATAAATGAATCGCAAATATGATACATACCATTTTACATACCATTTTACGACTTAGAAATAGCGATTTCTTAAAAATCGCTATTACCGAATCGCAAAAGGGTTAGATGATACATCTGGCCCATAGAGCTGTGGCTGTGGGAGACAGTATGTATCAGTTTTGATTGTCCCAATAAGCACCCCACTTATGCCTTTAAGACGGGATCTCAATATAAAGAGAGGTGACCAAATTGCTCATTTAAAAATCCTGATCTACTGGATTAAAATATAGACAACCCAGCTCAAGTTTGGGGGTATATGGGAAGACCATAGAAAGTTCAAGGCAAATTCGGCTAAATGGGTGCAAGGCACTTACCGGGAGCATCTTCTACAAAAGACGTAGTGAGAGGTGAGGCCTGATGGCCTAACGGATAAATTCTTAAGCCATAAATGCTACCTGTTTTTTGAGCCATTTCTTGATAGAATTAACCTCCCCCAAACACAAACATTGTATATTTGCTCCCAAATTGGAACACTACCACTTAGGGTCCTTACCTCAAGATGATCTAAAGAGGAGGAACATAACTGCAACTGCCCTTTGGTGCACCTTTTAGTTTTTTTGTCAAAAGTATAACAAAGGGAGATCCAGGTGGATTTTCCCCTTCTGTCGCAATCTTGGAGTAAGGCAATGTCTGGGTACCCTAGGTATATTGCAATCTGACACTTCCAAACCCATTTGTATTTGCTCTTGCAAGATTTTTAAATCGGGCCTGGTCTTTCAGAGTAGCTGCGATGCAAGCTGGTGCAGCAGAAGCCATAATTGTTTAATTGAGCATCTGTAGGGCTTATAAAGAGAGTGCTGTAATAAAATATTTTTAATCTTTGCATCTTGTTATAGTATTATACTGCACTTTAGCACTTTTTGTCTATATGAGCTTGTTCCTTGACATCAAGGTGTGTTATTTCTTGTTCGATACTCTACTTGCTGTCAGGAAGTGTTAATGTCACACAATATTTTTAACCTCTGTAAGCTGTTACAATCTTATGTTGCACTTCAGCACTTCCTTTTGAATGGGTTTTATTCTTGACATTGCAATGCATTATTTTGTGTTAAACACCTTACTTGCTGTCAGGAGTTACTATGAACTTAGGGGCATATTTATACTTTGTTTGCACCGTACTTGCGTCATTTTTTGACTCAAATCCGGTGCAAACTTAACTCCATATTTATATTTTGATGCTAGTCCTGTCAAGCTTCAAAATATTGGAGTTTACGTCATTTTTTGCCTGTGGAAAACTACCTTGCATCAATGAGATGCAAGATAGGTGTTCCCAGGTAAAAAATGACTCTAAGGCCTTTGCGCCTTATTTATCCTCTTGTGCAAAAATCACGCACAGGAGGAGGAGGACCTTAAAAAATGGTGTTAAGCCTGCTTTGCGCCATTATTTAATGCCTGGGTCAGGGAAGGGGTTAGGGGACCTGTGGGCCATCCCACAGGTGCCCTTCCCTGCACCCAGGACATACCCACCCACCCCCACCCCCACCTGGAGGACACTTAAGGATGAGGGGACCCATCCCAGTTTAGTCCTGGTAGTTTTTTTTTCAAAGTGTTGTAGGAGTCTTTCCTTGGGCCCCCCTACATGGCACTATGCCTAATGGCCATGCCCTAGGGAGACATAAGTCCCCTGGACATGGCCATTGGGCAGGGGGGCATGACTCCTGTCTTACTAAGACAGGAGTCATGTCCATGGGGGTTGTGTGTCAAAAAATGACGCTAGTCAGGTTAGCGTCATTTTTCTAACTCTAACCTGACTAATGCCGTTCTTTGACGCACAACCTCCTGTTTCCCTTACACCTCCCCCACCTGGTTAGCATCATTTATTTTGACGCTAACTGGGCCTTACCGTCATTCCTCAAATATGATGCCTAGCTGGCATCCAGGAATGGCGCTAACTGGTGGTAAAGTTTTTGACGCAAACCTGCGCTAACGCAGGTTTGCATCAAAAAGTATAAATCAGGGCCTTAGATACATGTATATTTGTATATCACACTTCTATGGATACTTGTTAGATATGGTCTAATGTACTGTACCTTTGTATGGTCCTTTGTGACTGGAATAAAGGAATAATGATTATGATGAATTAGAGTAATGTTTAAGTTTTGAGTCAGAACCATGCCATCACTTTATTAGTTTTTTCCAGTATAACATGCATTCACATTTATTGGTATTTTGTCTGTTTCTGTTTCCTTTTTAACATCACAGTAATACGGCGTGTTCCTTTTTTTCTAGCAGTGAATTTTAAGACATTTGGCTGGTTATCATAAATTTTATCAGACTACTGATTTTGCCCGAAGGAAGGTGATCATTAATTATAAGTGTGTTGATCTCTTAACTATTTTGTCTGGGATTTTCAATACTTCATTTATTTACTACTTTGTCTACTCAATTTGAACAAAGGTCAACATCATTTTATGTTGGGGCATCTTCGAACTTAGCAGTTCTGACTACTTCGGGGTTGCATGATTTTAGATAATGATGTAACTGAGGTTTCTTCTTTTTGTTGCTCTAATGTTTTATTTTTCTAAGTAATAAAAGGCTTTATTTAGAGTTTTGCTGACTGAATAATTTGTGACCAAATAGCGGATGGGCTGTCAGCTGAATTACACTTGCATTATGGCTTAATGCACTTAAATCCCTTTGAACTCTAAATAAGACCCAATGGGGGTCATTCTGACCTCGGCGGTAAAAGGCCCTTACCGCCGGTCAGAAGTCTGCCATTCTACCGCCGCGGCCGCGGTAGACCGCCACGGTCATTTGACCACCAACTATGAAACCGCCAAAAATCCGACATCCAAGGAAGGCCGCCACATCAGCGGGCCGCGGAAAACTGGAGATGACCAAACCTCCACCGTCACGCCAACACAAACACGCCCATGGCATTCTGACCCACGAATCCACGCGGCGGTCTTTCAACCGCGGTATTCCATTGGCGGTACACACCGCCGCGGTCAAAATACACACACAGCTCCAAAACACTGCCACATTGGACATTTTGAAATACGCACACCTGAGACACATACAAACAACGCTCCCACACATCCAATCAACTATAAAACACACACCCACATCACCCACAAACCCCCACTAGTTGGAAATCGGAGCGAAGGCGAGAGCGAGAGAGATAGAGATAGCGAGCACAGCATTAGAAAACCCCAACACACACAGGAACACAACTTCATCACCCACACCACATCTACGCACACATCACCACATATCACCACGCACATCACCACAAACACCACCCCACACCTCATCCACACCACCCCATGGCACCCCAAAGACACCCAAGGTTTTCGGACCAAGAACTCCGGGTCATGGTGGAGGAAATCATGAGGGTTGAGCCCCAGCTCTTCGGCACACAGGTGCAGCACACCACCATAGCAAGGAAGGCTGAGCTATGGCAAAGGATCGTAGACAGGGTCAACGCTGTGGGACAGCATCCCAGAAATCGGGAAGATATCAGAAAGCGATGGAACGACCTACGGGGGAAGGTGCGCTCGATGATTTCCAGGCACAACATTGCTGTGCAGAAGACTGGCGGCGGACCCCCACCCACCCCACCCCAATTCACAGCATGGGAGCAAGAGGTGGTAAACATCCTGCATCCTGATGGCCTCGCTGGAGTACACGGAGGAATGGACTCTGGTAAGTCGAATCTCAACTACTTCACCCCCCCAACCACCAGCATGCCAACCCCCCCACCCCCCAATATCACCCCCAGCACATAACCTCCCTGCCAATTTCTCACCAGCACAACCCACCCTAAACAACACCAACCCCTGAATGCCAACACAAACCATAGACAGCCACCACCAAAGCATGACCATTGCACATACCCATACACCCCCCCCAAACCCTCACAACACCTCCCACAAGGGAATGCGAGCACTGGGGGACAAGGGCACCCAAAATGCACGCCATGGCACACACAGAAACAATAACCATACTCCTTCACCCCTGCAGGGCCCGAACGCCAACACACCGCCACGGAGGGTCCAGAGATGTCCATCCCACCCCCAGAACAGGCCCCCAGCGAGGACCGCAGCTCTGTCGACCTAGAACCTGACGACCAGCCCGGACCATCGGGGACCTCTGGACAGTCGGTTCCCCACACACAGACACAGGCCACAGCAGACCCAAACCCCTCTGGGAACACCAGCACAGCTCCCACCCAGCGGGCCCATGCCTCTGTCCCGCGGACGCGTCAATCAGCGGTGTGTCGGCCACTACAGGGCACCCAGGCTGACCCAACACCCCAACAACAACAGGGACCTGGGGGCAGTGGTAGTGGGCACACCGTCCAGGGTACAGAGGCCCGGGGAAACAGGGCAACTGGGAGGGCTGCTGTGCGACAGGGGGGGGAGGACAGGTCCAGGGAACCGACTCTCCAAGAGGCCCTCACCACCATCATGGGAGCATACCATCACTCCCAGGAGACGATGGCGATGGTACTGGCCAGGTTCACCGAGATCCAGGCACAGCAGGAGGAACGGTACATGGGGTTCAGCAATGAACTCCGGGACATCGCTACCGCAATGGGGACCATAGTCCAGGCCCTCAATCCGATAGAAACCACATTGCGGGACCATGTGGCACCGCAAAGGGCCCCTGTCACTAGCCAGGAACAGCCTACCACCTCCGCCGGCGCTAGTGGTCAGGAGGCCCCCACAGAACGACGGGCCACCAGAACCCCACCTCCTGCTGAAGAACAACCACCCCGCAAGAGGAACCTGAGATCTCAAAGGAAGACAGAGTAGGATGCCAAGACCCCCGCCAGTCTAATATCCCCCCGGATGTCATTCCACTGTCCCACAGTGTCACCCTGTCCAACCTTGAACTGCCCCTGCTCCATCCTCCCACAGCCATATGAACAATGCACCTGTGCGACCGAGAACTGGACTCTGCCATGGACATAACTCCACCCTCACCCTTCACCGTTTTAATATCATGTACCAAAATATAGCACTAAAAATAAATCACTCATTGCACATAAATCATTCTGGAGTCAGCCTGTATTATTTACAAATGTATAACACATTACTTATCAATAATGTTCTGTTATTTATGTGTGGACAACATACCAATGTCAATAAGCATTAGTCCATGGGCTAACCAAGCAGAAGTCACGCAGTGGGTCATACAGCACTGAAAAGGGAAGGGAAAAGTAAACTTCAGTTTAAAAGAACTGGGGGGAAATACACAAAGTAAAGATGCAGGGGGCATTCAGTAAATGGCGTGGGTGATTCCTACCTGTGTGCTACTGAAAATACTGTTGGATAACTCTGTCCCTGTTGTCTGGGTCGTCCTCTTCGTCTTCCTCCTCTTCACTCTCCGCAGGCTCCACAGCTGCTTCAACACCACCATCTGGACCATCCTCCTGCAGGAAGGGCACCTGACGTCGCAATGTCAGATTGTGAAGCATACAGCAGGCCACGACGATCTGGCACACCTTCTTTGGTGAGTACATCAGGGATCCCCCTGTCATATGTAGGCACCTAAACCTGGCCTTCAGGAGGCCAAAGGTTCTTTCAATGACCCTCCTAGTTCGCCCATGGGCCTCATTGTACCATTCCTCTGCCCTGGTCCGGGGATTCCTCACTGGGGTCAATAGCCAAGGCAGGTTGGGGTAACCAGAGTCACCAATTAGCCACACACGTTGTCTCTGTAGCTGTTCCATCACATAAGGGATGCTGCTATTTCGCATCACATACGCGTCATGCACTGACCCAGGGAACATGGCATTCACATGGGAGATGTACTGGTCAGCCAAACAGACCACCTGGACGTTCATAGAATGGTAACTTTTCCTGTTTCTGTACACCTGCTCATCGTCTTTTGGGGGTACTAAAGCCACATGGGTCCCATCAATGGCACCAATTATGTTGGGAATATGTCCAAGGGCATAAAAATCACCCTTCACAGTGGCCAAATCTACCTCCTCAGGGAATACAATGTAGCGCCGCATGTGTTTCGTCAGGGCAGACAACACTCTAGACAAGATCTTTGAAAACATAGGCTGAGACATTCCAGATGACATGGCCACTGTTGTCTGGAATGAGCCACTTGCCAGAAAATGGAGGACTGACAGAACCTGCACTAGAGGGGGAATTCCTGTGGGTTGGCGGATGGGGGACATCAGGGCTGGCTCCAGCTGGGCACACAGTTCATGTATAGTGGCTCGGTCAAGTCGGTATCGTAGTATGATGTGGCGTTCTTCCATTGTCGACAGGTCCACCAGCGGGCGGTACACACGAGGATTCATCCTTCTCCTCGCAAGTCCCAGCGGACGGTGCCTAGGAAGGACAACATGGAGCACAGAGTCAAGTAAGTCACAGGTACGTTCACCACTGCATGCATAGCACACGATTATCTATGTATTGAAAGGCGTGTATGTGTGGCAATGCAAGGCCTAGGCCTGTGTGACGCAGTACAAATAATGCCATGTGGGCCCTTGAAATGGCGGCTGCCTGACCTGTGAAGTGGGACAATGGGATGTGAGGTCAATGCGCTGGCGTGGCACACCGTGGCGGTAGGCGGTCGAAGACCGCTATACGAAGCCGCATTGGCTAACATTGAAGCCTATGGGTTTCAGGAGCCAATAATGAGGTGCGCCGGCGGTCGCGGTACGCACCGCCGCGGTACGCACCGCCGCGGGCATGACCGCCATTTTCTATCTGCTTAATCACTCGAGACCTGATCTTCCACAGGAGAGGACCTATACTGCAAGTGCTGCTGTGACCTCGGTCTGGAAGTGACAATGGCTGCTGCGACTGGGGAAAGGGCCCCCGCCTTCAGTTCCGAAGAGTTGGAGAAGCTCGTGGACGGGGTCCTCCCCCAGTATGCGTTACTCTACGGTCCTCCAGACCAACAGGTAAGTACACTGGGTGCACATTGAATGGGCTATGCCTGTGTGGAGTGGGGTGGATGCTAAGTTGGTGGGGTGGGGGGCGAATGAGGAGTGCAACGCACGACAGATGAGAGCATGTGCCATGTGGCAAGGTTGGGGAGGGGGGGCCAATCGCATCTAACATGCAGGAATATGATGATTTCTCCTTCCCACCCTGTACATGTCAAATAGGTCAGCGCCCATCAGAAAGTGGACATATGGCGTGCCATCGCCAAGGAAGTCCGGGCCCTGGGGGTCCACGTCAGACGGGGCACCCACTGCCGCAAGAGGTGGGAGGACATCCGCCGCGGGACCAGGAAGACCGCCGAGTCACTGCTGGGGATGGCCTCCCAACCTAGGAGGGGAGCCAGTCGTACCCTGACCCCCCTGATGTCCTGGATCCTGGCGGTGGCCTACCCTGATTTGGATGGGCGCTTGAGGACATCACAGCAGACTCAAGGGGGTGAGTATCAGCACATTCTGCTATCTCTCTGCGCAGTGGAGGCGTCTGGGTGGGGGAGGAGGGTTGGGGGTGACATTAGGCCAGGGCGCTTTCTGTTGTGTAGTCCGCTCCTTTAGGCATGGCCCTGTGCTCCCGGACCCCACCTCTGTAGGGTGACAAGTACAGCTATCGATGGTCCAGCATCACACATGTGCGCCTTTGGCGTCTCTAGACCTGTAGTCCTAGTCCGAAGTACTGAGTAGTGTACCCCGAATGCGCGGCTTAGTGCATGAGGCCCCTGTGTCTGTCCTCTCCGCCAACGGTGTTGACATTGCATGCACTCAACCTGGTCTTCGTTTTTCTCCACCCACCCTTCTTCTTCATCTTCTTGTGCATCTGTGCATTAGCATCATCAGGCGGAGGAGATTTGGCATCGGAGCACGAGGGAGCTGCAAGTCACAAGGCCCCGGTGGGACCAGGAACAGACACCGAGGGCACCAGTGATCCGGAGGGCGAGGGGAGCACCACAACGGGGACCGGTGGTGACACCAGCGACAGCGACACGTCCTCGGATGGGAGCTCCCTAGCGGTGGCGGCAACATCCGGGCCCCCGCCTCTCCAGGTACAGCCGCCACCCAGCGCACCAGCCCCGCCCTCCCAGCAGCCCCTCAGCCTACGCTCCGTGCCCGCTCGCCCCGGAAGGCGGGCGTCTCCTTCGCCCCAGGCACCTCAGCCCCTGCCCCTGTTACCCCTGCTGCCCTCAGTGAGGAGGTCATTGATCTCCTCAGGACACTCATTGTTGGGCAGACTACCCTTTTGAATGCCATCCAGGGGGTAGAAAGGGAGGTGCATCGGAGCAATGCCTACCTGGAGGGCATCCATTCGGGTCAGGCTGCCCATCAACGATCGTTCAATGCTCTGGCCTCAGCACTGACGGCAGCCATTGTCCCTGTTTCCAGCCTCCCTCTTCTGACTGCCTCCAGCCTGTCTCTGTCTCCTGTTCCTCAGCCTATCCCATCCACACCATCAGACCAGCCTGCACACACCTCAACACCAAAGGGAAGCTCATCCAGACACAGGCACCACAGAAGCCACAAGCATTCACGCAAGCAACACCCAGATGCAGACATTCCAACAGTCACTACCACCTCTGTGTCCCCCACCTCCTCGTCTCCCTCCTCCCTCCCTGTGACGTCTACACTCACACCTGCATGCACACCACCATCAGCCAGTGCTTCCATCACCAGCACACCCTCCAGTCCAGTCCGCACACGTGCAGTCACCACCCCCACTACCATTTACACGTCCCCTGTGTCCTCTCCCACTGTGTCTGTCACCCCCTCTTCCAAGACACACAAACGCAGGCAGCCACCCACCCAACAGCCATCCACCTCACGACAGCCTCCTGCACCCAAAGACAGCACACCTGACTCTCCTACAACCACATCCTCTTCCTCCACTTCCATCTCCACTTCTCCTACCTTTTACCTTGGTCCTAAGAAAGTTTTCCTTGCTAATCTTGACCTCTTTCCCTCCACTGACCCACCCCCTCCATCGGCAAAGAGTCCCAAGAGCACCTCAGCCACCACCAGCCCAGCTTCGAGTGTCACTGTGGTGCATGGGTTCTGGAGCCCAGCCTTTGCCAGCAGTGACACCTCAATCAGCAGCAAGGGGACAGCCAGCCCCCCACCAGGCAAGAAGACCAGGAAGGTAAAGGGCCGCCGTGAGAGGACTGACACGGCTGCCCCCAAGGAGCCAAGTTCTCCCACATCACCAGCCACAACAGCTAGGGGAGGCAAGGGACCGAGAGCCCCATCTAAGGAGCGAAAGGGCAGCAGGGCGGAAAAGTCAGCCAGCAGGAGCGCGGAGCAGGAGGGGCCCACAAGCCCCATCCCGGGTGTTAGGAAGGACACCAAAGGGCCCAGGACTCCGTCACCGAAGGGTCCAGCAACAGCACGGTCGGAGGGCGAGTGAGCAGGGAGTCCAGGCCAGGTCTGGCTCCCTTGACCTACTGGACGAGCACCGCTGAACAGGGCCCCGCCATGCAGAAGAGCACCGCTGAAGAGGGCCCGCCGTGCAGAAGAGCACCGCTGAACAGGGCCCCGCCGTGCAGAAGAGCACCGCTGAACAGGGCCCCGCCGTGCAAAAGAGCACCGCTGAAGAGGGCCCCACCGTGCAGAAGAGCACCGCTGAAGAGGGCCCCGCCGTGCAGAAGAGCACCGCTGAACAGGGCCCCGCCGTGCAGAAGAGCACCGCTGAACAGGGCCCCGCCGTGCAGTAGACCACCGCTGAACAGGGCCCCGCCATCTCAAGCACCGCTCCGCTGGGCCCTTCATCTCAAGCACCGCTCCGCTGGGCCCTTCATCTCAAGCACCGCTCCGCTGGGCACCGCCGTCTCAAGCACCGCTCCGCTGGGCCCTTCATCTCAAGCACCGCTCCGCTGGGCACCGCCGTCTCAAGCACCGCTCCGCTGGGCCCTTCATCTCAAGCACCGCTCCGCTGGGCACCGCCATCTCAAGCACCGCTCCGCTGGGCCCTTCATCTCAAGCACCGCTCCGCTGGGCACCGCCGTCTCAAGCACCGCTCCGCTGGGCCCTTCATCTCAAGCACCGCTCCGCTGGGCACCGCCGTCTCAAGCACCGCTCCGCTGGGCCCTTCATCTCAAGCACCGCTCCGCTGGGCACCGCCGTCTCAAGCACCGCTCCGCTGGGCCCCGCCATCTCAAGCGCCGCTCCGCTGGGCCCTTCCTGTCAAGCACCGCTCCGCTGGGCCCTTCCTGTCAAGCACCGCTCCGCTGGGCCCTTCATCTCAAGCACCGCTCCGCTGGGCACCGCCGTCTCAAGCACCGCTCCGCTGGGCCCTTCATCTCAAGCACCGCTCCGCTGGGCCCTTCATCTCAAGCACCGCTCCGCTGGGCACCGCCGTCTCAAGCACCGCTCCGCTGGGCCCTTCATCTCAAGCACCGCTCCGCTGGGCCCTTCTTCTCAAGCACCGCTCTGCTGGGCACTGCCGTCTGAAGCACCGCTCCGCTGGGCCCTTCATCTCAAGCACCGCTCCGCTGGGCACCGCCGTCTCAAGCACCGCTCCGCTGGGCCCTTCATCTCAAGCACCGCTCCGCTGGGCACCGCCGTCTCAAGCACCGCTCCGCTGGGCCCCGCCATCTCAAGCGCCGCTCCGCTGGGCCCTTCCTGTAAAGCACCGCTCCGCTGGGCCCTTCCTGTAAAGCACCGCTCCGCTGGGCCCTTCCTGTCAAGCACCGCTCCGCTGGGGCCCGCCATCTCAAGCACCGCTCCGCTGGGGCCCGCCATCTCAAGCACCGCTCCGCTGGGCCTTTCATCTCAAGCACTGCTCCGCTGGGCCCTTCATCTCAAGCACCGCTCCGCTGGGCACCGCCAACTCAAGCACCGCTCCGCTGGGCCCTTCATCTCAAGCACCGCTCCGCTGGGCACCGGCGTCTCAAGCACCGCTCCGCTGGGCCCTTCATCTCAAGCACCGCTCTGCTGGGCCCTTCATCTCAAGCACCGCTCCGCTGGGCACCGCCGTCTCAAGCACCGCTCCGCTGGGCCCTTCATCTCAAGCACCGCTCCGCTGGGCCCTTCATCTCAAGCACCGTTCCGCTGGGCACCGCCGTCTCAAGCACCGTTCCGCTGGGCACCGCCGTCTCAAGCACCGCTCCGCTGGGCCCCGCCATCTCAAGCGCCGCTCCGCTGGGCCCTTCCTGTCAATCACCGCTCCGCTGGGCCCTTCCTGTCAAGCACCCCTCCGCTGGGGCCCGCCATCTCAAGCACCGCTCCGCTGGGGCCCGCCATCTCAAGCACCGCTCCGCTGGGCCCTTCGTCTCAAGCACCGCTCCGCTGGGCACCGCCGTCTCAAGCACCGCTCCGCTGGGCCCTTCATCTCAAGCACCGCTCCGCTGGGCACCGCCGTCTCAAGCACCGCTCCGCTGGGCCCTTCATCTCAAGCACCGCTCCGCTGGGCCCTTCATCTCAAGCACCGCTCCGCTGGGCACCGCCGTCTCAAGCACCGCTCCGCTGGGCCCTTCATCTCAAGCACCGCTCCCCTGGGCTCCGCCGTCTCAAGCACCGCTCCGCTGGGCCCTTCATCTCAAGCACCGCTCCGCTGGGCACCGCCGTCTCAAGCACCGCTCCGCTGGGGCCCGCCATCTCAAGCACCGCTCCGCTGGGCCCTTCATCTCAAGCACCGCTCCGCTGGGCACCGCCGTCTCAAGCACCGCTCCGCTGGGCCCTTCATCTCAAGCACCGCTCCGCTGGGCACCGCCGTCTCAAGCACCGCTCCGCTGGGCCCTTCACCTCAAGAACCGCTCCGCTGGGCCCTTCATCTCAAGCACCGCTCCGCTGGGCACCGCCGTCTCAAGCACCGCTCCGCTGGGCCCTTCATCTCAAGCACCGCTCCCCTGGGCTCCGCCGTCTCAAGCACCGCTCCGCTGGGCCCTTCATCTCAAGCACCGCTCCGCTGGGCACCGCCGTCTCAAGCACCGCTCCGCTGGGCCCCGCCATCTCAAGCGCCGCTCCGCTGGGCCCTTCCTGTCAAGCACCGCTCCGCTGGGCCCTTCCTGTCATGCACTGTTAACGGTTCACTGTGTCCACCATGCCTCCTCCTTGACCAGTGGAGACTGTAATCCACCTGATGGACTGTGGCTTTGCACTTCCCATGATGGAACAGTGGGCAAGCCACCCACTGTAGAGACTTGAGAGACTGTGGCTTTGCACTCCCCAGGATGGCCGAGTGGGCATCCCACCCACTGTAGAGACTTGCGAGACTGTGGCTTTGCACTCCCCAGGATGGCCGAGTGGGCATGGTGGCCCCTTCGTGGATCTGGCATCGTGGACTCATGTGGCTGTGGTGCCCCCCCCCCTTCCTTTGCCCCTGAGGTGCCTGTAGTTTTTTCATCAGATGCCCCTGCAGTGTTCTCTCCAAAGGACTCAGGTCTCCTGTGTGGGCTTTGCCCTTGTGTTGCTACACTTTGGCCCACGGACACTTTGAATCTCGTTAGTTGTGCAGGACTTTTTGCCTCGGTATTTCGTATGCACTGGATATTGGTTTTGGATATTTGAGTTGTTATTGCTATTTGACCGTGACTTATCAGTGGTTTTTATTTCCCATAAATTTCGAGTCACTATTTAATTATGTCCTTGTTTTCTTTACGGGGGTTTGGGTGGTTTCACTGTGACTTGTTGCTCTACATTGATCTGTACATGGTTTGGGGGGGTGGGTGTATCGCGTATGTGTGTGCACGTGACCTTTCGTCCTCCCCTGTGTCGTAGGTGCAGTACTCACCGTTGTCGTCTGCGCCGGCGTTCGTACTCGTGGTAGATGAGCAGGTAGACGAGAGCAGGTAGGATGTTTAATTCGGGTTCCATGCTGTCCTCCTTCCTCGTGGAGTGCGTAGAGGTGCGCGTTTTCCCGTTCGTAGTCTGTTTCCGCCGTGTTTTTATCGGCGGTGCTCCCGCCCCGGAAAAGGTGGCGGATTGGCCGGTCATGATAGTGTGGGCGGAACATTGTCTGCCGCATGGCTGTTGGCGGTGACCGCCGCGCTGTTTGCCGGTCCCGCCGTGGCGGTCGGAGTGTTAAGTTGGCGGGCTGTGTTGGCGGTTCCCGCCAGGGTCAGAATTCAATTTTTTGGACCGCCGGACTGTTGGCGGGTTGGCCGCCGCTTTATCACCGACCGCCAGGGTTAGAATCACCCCCAATATGTCTTAGGATTTCCTTGTTTTATTGCTGACTTTTGTTTGACAAGAAAGGATTTCCTTATTTGGGGTTTGACCTTAGCTGTTTTATACATAAATCTCAAAAACAATGGTTGTCCCAGATTGTGATGTCTCGAAAACCCTGACACACTGAAGAACCTTTGTCAAGTGTGCCATCCTGCCATTGTGGCCCTTGTATCCCGATATTGTGATCCAGCCTTTATTGATATTCTCATAACTCCAGATAGCTCAAAGTACACTAGCTATTCCTTGCACTCACATATATCCCTCCGCTGCCTGTGACATTTAGGCAAACACTTGAGATTCAAGTGTAAAATTAAATACTCTTACAAACCCCATGCATTCCAAATAAATACTACCATCAGCAGCCTATTATGACCTTCATAATGCCAAGCCTCCATCAAGTGTGGACATCCTACCTTCTCCTTTGACACTAGTGGAAAGTGCTGATAATCCCATCAACTCTTGTTTTTTGGGTTGAGGTGACAAAAGTCCTCTCTGTCTTTCAATACATTAGAAAAAATAGTGGTCTGCACTGCAACACTGTTGTGATGGAAATAAAGTGGTTTGAGGTTTCTAGAATGTGAACATGTGCCCTACAATCTGCAGCAGAGCTTAGAAATTTCACATCTACTACCATATAGAGAATAGGACCTTGGTTGATCACTACACCATGATCAATAATAATGAGAATCGCATTAGTCTTAGGTTTTTCAATAATGTAGTAATACCGAATAAAGTGAATGGAGAAGACAAAGAGAACTAGTTAAGAAAGGCCACATTTGATCAAAAGCGTTCATAATTAAGACAAAGTAGCAAAAAACTGTAGCGCACAGACACAATCCCAATTGTAAAGAAACAGCATATTAAATGGAGCCTTTCGTTCAAAATATAAAAAAGTCATTGCTAAGAGCAAGGTATTCATACCACACACAGAACATTCATGGCATCTGTTAGAAATGGGGTTTTTGGTTCCCGCGTCTGTGTGTGGATTTTCCTGCTTGTTTTCTGGCTGCGCGTCGTTCTGCGGGGCTGCGCGTCGAAATTTCGATCTCACGGCAGGCGTCGCGTCGATTTCTCCTCTGGAGGTCGGGCGGCATTGTCCTTGCGAAGCCGTGTGTCGAAGTTCCGGTCGTCCCGAAGGCATTGCGTCGATCAGCATCGGTGTGCGGCGTTTTTCTCACCGTGGAACAAGCTGTGCGTTGAAAATTTCGGCGCACGGAGCGTCCAAGTGAAAAAGAGAAGTCTTGTTGGTCCTGAGACTTCAGGGAACAGGAGGCAAGCTCTATCCAAGCCCTTGGAGAGCACTTTCACAGCCAGACAAGAGTTCAGCAAGGCAGCAGGCCAACAGCAAGTCAGCAGTCCTTTGTAGAAAGCAGACAGGTGAGTCCTTTGAGCAGCCAGGCAGTTCTTCTTGGCAGGATGTAGTTTCTGGTTTCTTCTCCAGCAAGTGTCTGATGAGGTAGGGCAGAGGCCCTGTTTTATACCCAAATGTGCCTTTGAAGTCGGGGAGACTTCAAAGAGTTGCTAAGAAGTGCACCAGGTCCCCTTTCAGTTCAATCCTGTCTGCCAGGGTCCCAGTAGGGGGTGTGGCAGTCCTTTGTGTGAGAGCAGGCCCTCCACCCTCCCAGCCCAGGAAGACCCATTCAAAATGCAGATGTATGCAAGTGAGGCTGAGTACCCTGTGTTTGGGGTGTGTCTGAGTGAATGCACAAGGAGCTGTCAACTAAGCCCAGCCAGACGTGGATTGTAAGGCACAGAAAGATTTAAGTGCAAAGAAATGCTCACTTTCTAAAAGTGGCATTTCTAGAATAGTAATATTAAATCCAACTTCACCAGTCAGCAGGATTTTCTATCACCATTCTGGCCATACTAAATATGACCTTCCTACTCCTTTCAGATCAGCAGCTACCACTCAAACAATGTATGAGGGCAGCCCCAATGTTAGCCTATGAAGGGAGCAGGCCTCACAGTAGTGCAAATTTAGGAGTTTTACACTACCAGGACATGTAACCTACACAGGTACATGTCCTGCCTTTCACCCACACAGCACCCTGCTCTAGGGGTTACCTAGGGCACACATTAGAGGTGACTTATATGTGGAGAAAGGGGAGGTTTAGGCTTGGCAAGTACTTTTAAATGGCAAGTCAAGGTGACAGTGAAACTGCACACACAGACCTTGCAGTGGCAGGCCTGAGACAAGGAAAAGGGGCTACTTGAGTGGTTGGCACAACCAGTGCTGCAGGCCCACTAGTAGCATTTAATCTACAGGCCCTAGGCACAGAGAGTGCACATTACTAGGGACTTATAAGTAAATTAAATCGTCCAATCAGGTATGATTCAAGGTTACCATGTTTTAAGGGAGAGAGCATATGCACTTTAGCACTGGTTAGCAGTGGTAAAGTGCGCAGAGTCTAAAAGCCAGCAAAAACAGTGTCCAAAAAGTGGAGGGAGGCAGGCAAAAAGTTAGGGGTGACCACCCTAAGGCTGTCAGGTCTAACAGCATCTATATATGCACGAATGTGAGAGTATAAAGTAGTAGATGGAATGTAAGGCAACAGAGCGCTGTACTGAATGGATGGTGCATATTTAAGTGGTAGGGAGGAAGGCATGAGGTGTTGGCATGGCAGATTTTGGGATTGAATTGATACCTTAGTGGTGTTTCCAAAAAAAGAGCTGACCTCTATCCCTTCAATTGCACTTTTTAGTGTTTCCTAAGCTGGCAATACTGATGCACCTTGAAATGCTGGCAAGAGTAGGCATTTTTATCTTTTAAAAGATTTTTGAAGGATGACTATAGTTTATATGTCCAAATCAATCATATGGCTTAGCATCAAATCAGCAAGAAGTGCATAATATAACTGACAAAGTTTTTCGATTAAACTATACTTAATCCTTATCTGAATCCACAGACTAAAATGTCATATTTCAGCAGGCAGAAAAAATGTATCATTCTTACTATAGAGACCAAAATCATACTAATAGTAACTCCTCGGAGTCCACCAATTGGTCCCATTATTTTATTTTGTTTGATTCAGTCATTTTTTATTTGGAATATTGGTACTAGCCTAGTATATGAATGCTCTATTGAAAGAGCTACCTAAAAAGAGCAATAGTGGTTTCCAGCACTAAGATGCCTGAAGAGATTGGAAATGTGATCTTGGTGTACGTATCTTATCAAATCCCTGGAAGTATTGAATATCATAATATGTGACATGCTGTTCGGGGTGTTTTTCTCAGGGACTGCATCAATTGGCAGTGTCAATCAATGTGTCTTCCATTTCTGCAAGTGAACCAGAGGATGCATCCAAGCAGGTACATGGTATGATGGTTTCTTGAGTCACATAATTCCATTTGATGCTGCAGGAAAGTGCAAGTTTATTGTACTGTATGGGTAAGCCACATGCATGTGTCTTTCTTTACTTCAGGAAATCAAAGAAAATACAGCCTCAGCCACGGTCTGTCTTGATACAAATGTGTAATAATAATGTGTTCTTCTCTCCAGATGGAAGGATGCATTTCTGCAGCAAGTTCAAAGTCACATAACCAGGCCTGCTGGTTGTTGAACTGGCTATATTCTGGTATTTCATAATGTATGATATCAGATCCTTAATTAAATATGTGCAACTTCAACCAATAAGGTGTTTTGGGAAGTAGGAGTTTCTAGGTGTGTTATACCCACTATTAGATTTATCGATTTTCATGAATGAAGCATTTTTAATCCAAACCTTCAACGCAATGTCATGCAATCCTACAAAATCTTAATCACCTTCGAAAGGTACATGGCTTTTGTTCAGTCTTGCCCTTTCTCTCTGGGCCACTTGTGATGTGTGTCTAGCAATGGATGGCGAGAAAAGCAAATTGACGGCATGTTTCTACATCACTCTTAATATTTTCCCTCAATTAATGTGATTTTTTGTTGTGGTGTATTTTTGCTTTATAAGTGATATATATATATGTATGCCGGTCATTTATTATTCTGTTTTTTATTACAATTTTTGTGCCTCAGTGCCCACTCTGAGTACCCAGACCTATTTGTTTACACTGGTGGACCACAAGGGAGAGCCCTACAGTCCCTGCAGCTCCCTCAGCCAGCACCCACACTGGGCCTCGGTGGGAGTCAGTGTGATATTTTCCAACAGTACATGTCCTGGTGCCTACCCAGGACACCCACAATATGGTGATCATTGGGGGCCATAAGGGAGCTGAACTTTATTTTGAGTGAAGTGCATTCATTGGTGTCTACCAAGGACACCAACAAAGGAGTTTTCACTGGAGGCAGCAGTGGCTCCCCAAAGACCCACAACACCTACCAGCTTCCAAGCCAGCACTATACTGGGTGATGGCAGGAGCTGGTTCCAATATGTTGCTCTCTCCTGGGCAGTAGCAAAGTTATTTTCACTGCTCAGGAGAGTGCAGGTAAACCCTGTGTGCAGGAAATGCAGTGTCCCAGGTAATGGGGTCACCAGTACACTGCTGGACCAGGTCTCTGAGGATGGGGTTCCTGGAACTTGTGTACTGTTCAGGGAGAAGGATACAATGCCCTCTTCCCCAAAAATCAACTCACCCTGGAGATTTGCACCCCCAGGCCCATACTGTGACTCGGGGAGAGGGGCCATATGCCCCCTCCCATTTATTTTAAATACAGAACCCTTTTTAAGGTTTTCGGCATGGGGGATGCGTGCCCCCACCTTAATATTCATGTAATGGCTCCTGGTGATGAGGTCTTTTGGACCTATTCAAGGCTCAGGGGTATGCTCCTTATCCCCTCAATATGAATGTTCGGCTCAAGTTGATGGAGTCCCCGGGGCTCAAGGAGGCTTTGGGATGAAGAATGCACATCCCTCTCCCCATTAAAATACATTGTGCATCCCCCTGGGCCCTGGCCCAACGTGGGTTTTATTTCTTTTATTTTACTGCAGATTCACTCTAAAAAAACACTGCACTGACAAACTGGGCCCTACCCCATCCGGAGAGGGGGGTTTTGATTTAGAAAGGGCTTAAGCCACTCTTACTGGTAAAACTATGATCTAATCCCATCAGTAGATTTCAGTATTTCCACATTAGTAGCTTTAATCCCAAATCAAGAGTCTGTCCTAATAATACTTTATGATAACATCTATGTGCTTCATGAATTGGTTATGAAAGGTCTCTTTACCATTATGCCACTTGAAATAACTTATTTTTATACTTTCATTGGCCACGATCAGGGGATAAGACCTGAGAACACTACCTTACACCCAGACCTATGTATTTTTATGATTATACCTAGATGTTTCTGGAGATGATAAGATTTTGCTTCTATGAAAATATTTTTATATTTCATGATACTTGCTGTTGCCATTAACTTACAGGAATAGCCGTGGGCACCTGCTTCACTCCCAGGTACACATATCTTTTCACGGGCTGCTGGGAGGAGCAAGAGTCCTGGACCACTGACAATGAAGATTGCCTGAGGCATGTAACTTGTTGGATTAAATACATAGATGATTTATTCCTAATTTGGGAAGGGCCACCTAACAAATCTAAGGAATTCATTGATATTCTTAGTATTCATAATTGTAATTTATGATTTACTAAAAGCATGAGCAATACTCAGATTGTCTTACCATTATGAAATTCCAGATCATTTCTGATGTCCACAAAAAAGAAACAGCAGGCAATAGCGTGTTACACTTCAACATCCCTACAAAACTAAAAAAAACAGTATTCCATTTGTTAAAATGATTAGGGCTAAATGCCTTTGTAATAGGGATTATGACTTCAAAACTGAGAAAGTTAAAATTACTCAGAGATTTAGAAGCAGTGGCTACAACTATAAAAAATCAAGAATTGCAGTCTAAAAGTCACAGGTATGAAAAGGGACCAATAATAATACCTAACAAGGGGACCAAAACCTCCAAAAGAAATAATATAAGATTGATTTCTACATATAACGGAAAATCTGAAAGTGTAAGGAACAAAGTAAACTGACATTGGAAAGTTTTGAAAAATGATCTGTTTATAGGGAGTGAGTTACATTCTTAAGCTTCCTTAAAGTGCAGAAAGGCCAAATCAATTACGAGATATCCTTAGATGTAGCTATTTCAGTACAAGAAAAGAAGATGGTAAACAATCCATCCAGGGAATAGCAAATGTGGGAAATGTAAAGCTTGTATCTACACATAAAATGTGTTGACTATGTGTTACCCACTAGTCAAATAAGAATACCAGGAATATGTGGGAAGTACCATCTTTCCTATGAAGAAAACATACTTGAACATTTGAGAGCAATTCGGTATGCTCATAATGCATATCCAGTTCCATGTCATTTTGATGGACAACACCATAGAGACACTTTTCAATTGATTTGCTTTGCTAGTGAAAGATTTCTCAGGAACATAGGACACACTTGCTTCAAGAGACCGTGCAAGTTGGATTTCAGATATGTTACAGAGTTGCAGAGGAAACATCCATAAAGACTTAATAAGAATTAGGCACTGGGGGTACACATTGGATGAAAAGGGCATTCTCAGGTCCTGATCCCTTGGAACTTCATTTTGTATCTTAGTGTCAAACGGCAATATGGACTGAGCTGAGCTTTTGTTTACCTTGTTAGGAGATATTTTGGTTGACTGAATTAAGAACTCTTTATATTTTCATTTGCAGTGTTTTCCTATGTTGACTTTAATAATTTGGGAGTAATATTTTCGTCCTGAGAATCGTAAGGCACAATTAACAAGTTATCATTTCACATAACTATCTCTCGCCAGACCCTGGGGTCTGTTATGGCTGCAACACTCTATAAGTGTCTTCCTTATTATAATTATTATTGATATGTTAGGGCCATGGATGCAAATCACTCACAACTATCTGATAGTCTCCTTGGTCCATTGGAGTGAGAGCATCTTGAGGAAAATGAACATTCATGTGAACCTGAAACGGACAAATGGGAAAGATTTTTGCCTGTGAATGTGCCATTTCATTTTCCCATGAGAAACTATGTTCCATTTTCTTCAACACACACCTTTAAAACAAAATAGAAGAAATATACATTAGATCGCACAGGAACACCTACATTTATCATGCAACATATAATGCTGTTAAGTATTGTTTATACATTCTTAAAATGTCCTATATTTTCATTACATTCATAATGATTTTGATTTTGTGCATTGCTTAATGAATCATTTCATCATCGTTTGTGGGCTTCAATAGTTGGTATGTGTTCATGTTCCTGCATATGGATAGATTTCTTCCATCAATCAATCAATTGAGCAAACCCTTGTAAAGCGTGACTTATCACCCGTGGGGTCTCAAGGTGCTGTTGCAGGCATGCTGCTCAATTGAAAAGCCAGGTCTTGTCAGTAGCTTGTAGGTGATGCATTTGTCACTCGGGAGCCAGTGTAGGTCTCTGAGGTGGGTGGCGATATGGCTCTTGTGCAGGATGTCCACGATGAGTCTAGCTGCTGCATTTCAGATTCTCTGTAGCCTTGTTTGGAGCTTCTTTGTGATGTGGGCGTAGAATGCCTTGCCGTAGTCTAGTTTGCCCCTGACAAGTGTTAGGGTAACTGTCCTTTTCTAGGTGAAAATCCACTTAAAAATCTTGTGAAATAGGTGCAGGGTGTAGAAGCAAGACGATGAGACAGCATTGACTTGGTGGGTCATGGAGAGCATGGAGTCCAGGATGATGCCCAGGTTGCGTGCATAGTCAGTGGGGGTGGGGTGTTTCCCAGGGCAGTTGGCCACCGGGAGTCGTCCTACATCAAGGGGATGAAGCCGATTCGAAGATCTCTGTCTTGTCTGAGGTGAGCTTGAGGCAGTTGTTTTCCATCCAAGCGGTGATTGCTCTAATTCCTTTGTGGAAATGTCTCTTAGCTATTGATGGGTCATTGGTCAAGGAGAGGATAGAATGGGGATCCAAGGTTTAGGCTGTGCTGTCTGACGATTTTAAAGAGCAGGGTCATGTAGATATAGAAGAGGGTCGGGCTTAGTGAGGATCCCTGGGGTACTTCACAGCAAGTTTCTTTGGGTGTTGAGGTGGCCGGCGGGAGTCTGACCCTTTGGGCTCTTCCGGTGAGGAAGGATCAAAGCCATTTCATTGCTTTACTGCCAATGCAGGTGTCATGGTGTCTGGTGCAAAGGGTAGAGTGGAAGACTGTGTCAAACGTGGTGAAGAGGTTGACGAGGATGAGGGTGGCTGAGTCTCCATGGTCCAGTATGGCGTGGATGTCGTCGGTGGCTGCGAGGAGGCCTGTTTCAGTGCCGTTGTTGCTCCTGAATCCAGACTGGGCATGACCTAGGACCTGGTTTACTTTGAGGAACTCTGTGAGTTGCATGTTGATGGCCTTTTTGGTTACCTTGGCTGGGATGGGGAGCAGAGAGATGGGTCTGTAATTCTTCAAGTCACCTGGGTCACTGGAGGGTTTCTTTGGGAGTGGGTTGCTTTCTGCGTGCTTCCAGTTGGATGGGAAGGTGTCCGCTTCAATGGAGCGGTTGATAGTCAGGCAGAGCTCTGGTGCGATGGTGGCACTGGCAAGGTTGAAAATGTCAACGTGGTCACAGGTCTGAGGGTGCCCCTGAGTGAATGGGCTCCATGTCTGTAACTCCACATTAGGCCAGGTAGAAGCAGATAGATTTATTTGTAATGCTTGAATTTGCGATGGATTACAGTTGTGATGCAATAGTGTGAGTTACAATGTACCAAAGCTACTTTGCATGTCGGCGCAGCATCTCTGACTAACAACGTGCTTTTTATGATCCATTTCAATTCACAAAGTGAAGGGGGGGGGGGAAGAATGCTCTGCCTCTATACACATAGCTCTTTGCAATGAGATTATCAATTCTCTGCAACCCTAACTGTAATTGCAAGTCATTGACAGGTTAGTGATCCCCACCACTGGGCAGCAAGCCATTCATAAATTAGAGGTTGTTCCCCTGGAACAGGTTCCACTTCAAGAATGGTGGTAGGTAGCCTCAGGGGCAACAGAGTGAGACTGAGGGAACTGCTGCATGCTCTTTGATGTCATTATCTGTATTCTGATTTGTTTACTTTTTTTTTTTAATAACCTCTGTCATTTTAACTAACTTGGGTGGCTTCTAAAAAGTGAACATGCAGAGATGGGGGGGTTGTTTTCTCTCACACGCCTTCATTGCTACATTCTCAGTGATTTGCAGGGCCTTCAAAATGTCTCATGTCTAATGCAGTGGAAGATTTGAAACCTGCTATGAATGTGTGTTTTGTGCTGTGATTGGTTAGTAGATAAAACCATTGCAAAACTGAAAACAAGGCAAAACTTAAAGGCAGGTCAAAAACCTGTATCTAAAAATGACAACTGGTTTACACACTTTGTACACTGGAGCCGTAAATCCCTTGTCAAAAGACTGTAGGGGCAGGTTCAATTAGACTACATATCATTTCTGTGGCACTTGATGTTTAATAGCCATGTGTAAAGACTTTTCACTTTAAAAAATATTTATTACATAGCTCATTTTGGAATTTAGAGAGGCTGTGATCCTGTTTGGTTTAAGCATTAGCATGAAGTTTTATAGCAATGAAAAGGACACATTCATTATTCAAAGGATTTCTCTCAGGTTAGAGAGACTTTAAAATCATTTAGGGCCAGATGTAGCAAAGGGATTTTCCCATTCTGTGTCAATGGGAAAATGTGTTCGTACATATGGCCCTTAATTATCAGAAATAGCCAAAGTGGGTGAAGTCACGTTAGAACTTTACAGGCAAATTTATAGCCAAACCCAGGATATTGATCTTAAGATCATCAGGGATTTTTTGGGGAAGTTAGATATCCCTACTCTCTCAGAAGAAGACCGTGATGCTCTTTTGCAGCCATTTACGAAGTCAGAAATTCTCGAGGTTGTTAAAAACCTTCCCATTGGGAAGGCGTGTGGCCCTGATGGTTTTTCAGCTGAATTTTATAAAACCTTTATTAATGTACTTGTAGATTTTTTTTGTCTCTAATTAATGACTTGTTAAAGGGTTGGCAGATCCCTATTTCTTGGCATTTAGGGAATGTTGTCAGCTTTCCAAAAAAAATAAGGATAGGGAAGACCCTAATGCATATCGTCCAATTTCAGTTCTAAATACGGACTATAAAATTATTACAAAACTTCTGTCCAATAGGCTTAATGGGGTTGTTGCTAAATCAGTGCACCCCAATCAAAATGAGTTTATTGCCGGTCGACAACTCGCAACTAACACACATTATTTAGTCGAGGCTCTGGACTATTTAGCTTCTAATAAAATCTCTGCCATCATCCTCTTATTACGTGCGGAAAAAGCTTTTGATCTAGTTGTTTGGGATCCACTGCATGAAATATTACCTAGATACAGGGTGACCCCCCAGGTTTCTGCATTAATTTAAAGGTTGTATCAAAGCTCTGAAGCTAATATTATAATTAATTCTGTTAGCGTTGGTCAGCTGAAAGTTCAGCGTGGGACACGTCAAGGCTGCTCCCTCTCCCCTATTCTCTGTGCTCTCTTTATTGAACCGTTAGCTATTACAATTATACAGAATAACCAGATTCATCAATCAGACAGAATAACCAGATTCAATGGGGAAGATTAAACTCTAAGCAGATGATATTCTTATGTTTTTGGATGAGGAGCGAGGCTCCCAGGAGGAGGTTTTAAGGTTTTTCGGAATTCAAGCAAATTGGTGGCTATGAGGTTAACATGAGTAAAACCGATATCATTCTCTGTGGCACTACTCCCAATAGATTACTTCCCAAATTATTACTTTGCTTGAATACTAGGCCAAATAGATACCTTGGGATTAATTTTTCATCCAATAAAGGAGATCTATATGATATCAACCACGCTCCCTTGCTCTTGAAAACCCAGACGTCTGCTTGCACGCTAGGGATCATTCTCCCTCTCTATTCTTGGTCAAATCGTGCTGATTAAAATGTCTATATTACCGTTATTTAATTTTTTATTCTCTGCCACCCCTTGAGGATTAACGTCCCTATTTTTTAGGAAGCCAGATTCTAAGTTCTGCTAATTTATTTGGCACAACCAGAAGGCGTGTACTGCATTAAGTACGCTATACGTTGATAGAGAAAAGGGTGGGTTGGCACTACTGAACTCTAAAGATTATTACTTTGCTTTTTTTGCATATTACTTGACCAATTTCAAAACCATACAGCCCATAGACTGCCTATTTACTCAGGAATTTCATGAATTAATTTGCAGGGAGCATGATATGAGGAATCCTGAACTCCAAGAAAAGTTTGAAATATGATCCTTAAGTGGCTTTTCAGAAAGAAGTCTGATTTCTATAGAAGATATTCAATCCCATATTTCAATTTTCTTACCCCTCTTACACAAACGACGCTGCGGTCAGGAGCCCAGCTTGACTCAGAGATAGCAAGGAAATGGGAATATGCAGGTTTCAGGATCAATGACAGCTGGGAAACGCTCTCATATATTTGGACTGCAGTCCAAAATGATTTTTTGTTGATGGGATCACATCATATAATGCTCCATATTCTCAGTGACCTCGACACCGATCTAATCTATGATACACAGACATTAGTTACAGAACTGGCAGATCTTTCTGGGGTAATGAGAGCTGGTGCGTGGAGAAGGTCACTCTCGGAGCAGGAATAAATTGACTTCTGGGTAAAAGCATAAACGTGATGTGCTCAGGAAGAATGTACTGCTGGTTTTGGTGTAATTTCCATTACTGCCTCCATGAAGAGATGGAAGTGACAAACATTCATCAATACTGTGTAAAACACGAAAGCTAACTCAACTAGATCAATGTGTTGTAATGACTCCAGTTATAGAAATAAGACTGCTGTATTTGGGCGGCAGCACCACAGGGTGTGGGGGTCTGAGCCTGCACTGTGTGATAATGAAAATGTAGTGCAGAGAACAGAATAGCAGAATTCTGTGCGAAATGACAAGCTGATAAAATAATAAAAACATCTTCACTAAAATAAGGCTTTTGCTAGAATAATAGAAAAAATAAAAAATGCATACCTTTGAGTGAAAGGGCACAAGCTGCAGGCCTAAGCTGAAATAATATGCCTGTGTAATAGCTAAAGTAACCTCATGGCAAATGGTGTCACAGAAAAGACTTTAGAAGACTGCAGCAGTGCAGTCAATGTTATTGCTGTTTCACTTCTTGAAGGTGCCAAGGAAATCTATTTTGGAGAGTAAGGAAGAGGTGATGGTTACGCATAATCAAAGGGATATTAAGTCACCATGTCTGCAATTAGTGGATCTGGTCAATGAACTCCAGGGCAATTTACTCCATTTTTGATGTAAATCATATGCATATTAGACACAAACCAGTATGCTGACAGCATTAAAAGGGGGCTTACCAACCAGAAGAAGCACAGGAGTCTGTCAAAGCCAGATTATGCAGTCTATTGTGATCTTCCTGTTTCACCAGGAAGTATGTCTTTTCCTCCCAGGTCTTCCACGTTTGATCAAATAGCCAGACATATTTAGCTAATGCAGCCAGCCTCATGGATTTTTTACCCTACAATTCCATTCTTGTTTGAGGATGGCCACAACATAAGAAACCTAGGGCTTTTTCTTCCAGCTATACCATTCCTCATGCCCATCAAAGCAAAGGAGTTTACTGCTGTTTCAGACAAAGGGCCCGCTTATGAGTCTGGTGGTCTTAGGACTTCTAGGCTTGCAGTGGCGGACTGACCGCTGGCTGTGGTGGTCCCACTGTCACATTACGAGGTTGGCAGGCGGACTCGCCAAACTACTGCTGTCCCTGCCAGAATCTAAGATCCTGACAGGCTGAAGGCGTTCCTGGTTGTAATCAGCCAGGGAGGCGATTAACTCAGTGCCACCCTGCAGATTGCAACCTTGTTCTCTGTTGGCCTTTTCATGGCAGTTCCAGCACCATGAAAAGGATGGCAGCCAACAAATGCAGGAGGCCACAGGGGGGCCTCCTGAATTGGCATGAGCAGTGCAGTGGTCCCCCGTGCCAACACCCTGAAAATGTGCACTGTTTGCTGTGCAAAGAGTGCACATTTCAAGGGTGTTGGTGCACCCTTCGTTCAGCAGCATTGCCGCCTGGCTCAATTGTGAGCCAGGAACAATGCTGCCACACCTTTCTCACTTGGCTGGCTGACGGAAACCTTGGTTTCTGCTGTTCAGCTCAGTGGGAAAGTTGTAATGGGGCCAGTGAGGAAACCACCAGCACTTTGGCAGTCTCCTCATCAGGAGTTTGCCAGACAGATTTGTCAGTCTGCCAAACTCCTAAACTTCTCATTTACCTATGCTACTTCTGGCCAAAGCACTGTTGCGTTTGCCCTCATTGTACCAATGAGGCTGCTGGATTTGGGCAGCAGCATCCCCTAAATTGTGGGAACTGAGTCCAGTCCCACACCATCTGACAACTGTTGTCCTAATCCTGTTCCAGCCAGCTAGCAGCATCTTATCTCTGCCCAAGAGCAGGGATGATTTGTGACAACCAAACACATAACATTCTGACTTTTCAAGGAAATTGTGGTGGATCAGTTGTCATCCTTTTCTCTCAGTTACGTTAGTCTCACACTTACAAAGACAAACAGAGGAAGGAAATTGGTTCAAAAAGATTTATTGAATCAGCTGCGTCTTTGATAAAATATCATGAAATCCAATAATTAGAATCATGATACATACCAGAAGCAAAATGGTGACAAGGAAAATGAAAGACACAGGAAAAGTGCCACTATGCACAATGTATGGAATTCCTACCTATGCTACATTGTAGCACAGCAGGATAAGCCCTAATCTGCCCTTCAGACTTCCCCCTGAGAAAACATCATCCCCCAAACCTGAGTATGACAGTAGTGTAGAAGCCTGTTCCTATGTGGACCAGGGAACCGATGGTCTCAGCAAGCAGCTGTAATGAAGTCAGACAGCATGTGGCCATGGTCATCTGGCTGGAACCTCCCTCTAACGTGCATGCGACAGGGAAATGTTTTTATAATAAAAAAACTGATGTTCTGAGAAAATTTTCCCCTATAGAAGAGTGTTAAGAAATTTAGGGGGTCATTCTGAACCTGGCGGTAAAAACCGCCAGGGCCAACGACCGCGGGAGCACCGCCAACAGGCTGGCGGTGCTCCCATGGGCATTCTGACCGCGGCGGTACAGCCGCGGTCAGAAACGGAAAACCGGCGGTGTACTGCGCCGCCATGGGGATTCCGAGCCCCATACCGCCATCCTGTTCCTGGCGGTTTTGGCCGCCAGGAAGAGAATGGCGGTATGGGGTGTCGTGGGGCCCCTGGGGGCCCCACAAAGATTTTCAGTGTCTGCCATGCAGACACTGAAAATCGCGACGGGTGCAACTGCACCCGTCGCACCCCTTCCACTCCGCCGGCTCCATTCGGAGCCGGCATCCTCATGGAAGGGTGTTTCCCCGCTGGGCTGGCGGGCGGCCTTCTGGCGGTCGCCCGCCAGCCCAGCGGGAAACCCAGAATACCCGCGGCGGTCTTTTGACCGCGCAGCGGTATTCTGGCGGGCCCCGCCAGGCCGGCGGCTACCGCCGACGGCCGGGGTCAGAATGACCCCCTTAATGCTTACCTAGCTGAAAGGACAAGAGAAAGAAAATTAAACATCACCACGAATGTGGCTGATTATAAAAGAATAAAATGAAATAAAATGAAATAAATTAAAATGTTACTAGGCTAAAGGACACAAGCAGGAGGCCTAGTTACTAAAATAATGTGCTATGAGACATCACTAAAATGGCTCTACGACACCCTCCCCTTGTCCGTTCAGAACTGATAAAGCAGCCTAACTCCATAAGTTAAAAACGACTACAATGCAATGCTTTAAAACATATATACATAAACATCAATTGTGACTAGTTAAAACATACTGAAGCATGTGAAGAAGTGGTCAATTTAGAAACTCAGCAGTGGTTCCAATGAAACCAAATTTAAAAGTCAGTGTCAATTTGCAAATCTCCAATTACAGCTGGGACAATTGAAGCAAGGACATGTTCCACTTCAGCAGGTGGTGAGACTAAATCGGTGCCAAGGAAAACTAAAGAGCACTCATGTTCTAACGCCTGGGCTACAGCATTCCGTGTTGTGCCCGATGTTGAGTCAAGAACTGCATGTTTTGTGAAGGGCTGTTCATAGAAGGGTTCCTGTAGTAAATGCACCCTCAACATGCATGACTGGTAATGAGCCCACAGTGAGAACATCAAAAGATCAGCGTCCAATGAAAGTAAGAGCTGCGTAGATAGAGAAACTTTTAGTGCACATTTGAAAAGGCACCAGAGGCATTGAAATACAGGCTGCACACAATCCAAAACTGGTATGAATGACAGAGAACAGTTGCACTCCAGTTCTTCCAGGAATGGTTCTCTGAAATACTGCATCATGCGTTCACAACACAGTGGCGCTAGTGAAAGCGCATTCAGTTCTCCTTGTTGAAATTGGACAGCCTTTGCGAACAAAAAACAGCAACAACAAAATGCCACTTATAATAGCCAAAGTAATTGGAAATCCCCCCAAAAAACTCAAAAATATCAGGTGTATGTCTGAAGTAGCAATGTGGGGCCAAATATCTGCTACTTTCATCTGTTGCGTAGGGGGAAAAGGGAGACGAAATGACATAAGCAACTCCGACTCACATTCCACACAGCTCTAACTGTTAAGAATCACATAGCTTTTATTAGAGAGCACCTGTAACACTGTACTAATAAAGAGCACTGGAATGTCCTTCAAATATCAAGCTAAATTCACTGCTGAAGCATTACACACCCCATGCAAGGACAGCTGCCTATAAACTATTGAATGGCTCACCGAAGTCTCACATTCACTGCCGCTAAGAAAGACCTGTTTCATGCCATTGAGACATTGATGTTGAAAGGGTAGTGCCAACACCTCATGAATGTAAAAATCTCCTATCTTTTAAAATCTGCCCACTGGAATGTGTTTTAAGCAGGATTAGAATTGCAGTGTTGAAATAGGCAGATTGATAACCCTATGTATCAACCATTCAGCAGATGATAGTTCAGCCATAGTAAAAGGCAACTTTTCTAACTTCTCGATGTTATAAATAACATAACCTGCTTCCTTCTTAGCCATTATTTGTTGCTGTCACATCAAATTAAATGCTAAAATAATATCCCTCGCTCTGACATGTTGCCAGGGAACAAAACCACATTTCAATGATTGTAGTGTCCATCCTAACAACATAGTGGACCAAAGCTGGCTCTGTCCATCTTGCAAGAATGACATGTCATTTTGTACAAAGACTATTTCAGATGAAACAATGTTGTTTACAGTGTATATGCAGTCAGACAAGGTGTTAATCCCTTTATGTACAACAGCTAATGCTTTCTTTGAATTTCCCTGATCTATTTGCCTTAACTGGGCAGCAGTTTCTTGTTGGTAAAGTTTCTAAATTTCATTATAAACTGCATTTAAGAAGCACTTTTTACATTGTCTTCTGGGGCCTAACAGGAAATCCTGGAAGTCTGTGTTGTTATACAGGAGATTGAGGTGTTCTTTAACAGCATCTAGTGAGGAACTTTTTAACCATTGCTGGCATAATTTCCCCATAATGTATGTTGTTGCCATACCCAAATATTCTGATGACACATAGAGAGGATCTGGTCCATTCATTCTAAACCTCCCCTCCATGGAGTTTACAAAACGCACATGACAACCAGTTGTGTCCACTGGCCACAATAACCATCATCCAGGATGTGAAAGTGATGTGTTAAATGTTCCTTTTTGGACCAAACATCGAGCTGGTCTTCAGTTTCATTGGCCTATTTTTGACATTTATAAAATTAAGCACGGGAATGGATACTGGGGGCATTTAATTCCAAGCCAAGCCTAAACAACTTGTCTGTTGTACAGTTTCATTTAAAAATATCATTTGAACAGGTATTAGGCATACTCTAAATAAATCTTCCTTTCTATTTATTTGCCAATTTTTAGTTTCTCATACACGCTTTAAGTCAATCGACTTCAGCCAATATTCATAGCCTTGCATGGCCAACTGGGAAACAGAGGAATCAGAATAAATCAATTTTGTATCAGTCAATAAAATATGGTGCATTTCCATCAATGGCAATCTAAAATAATACAACTGAGCTTTTTTAACATTGTGCCCAGAAAAATATGTAAATCTTTCAGAGTATGAACTACAACTCCCTATTGGTGAAGTTGGACAATGTTCCCATTGTGTGCAATTAAAAATCGTCTTTTGGGTACTTGCTCAATGAATGTAATGATGTCCACAAGAATTCTAACAGAATATGGTGGTCATTCTGACCTCGGCGGTAAAAGGCGCCTACCGCCGGTCAGAAATCCTCCATAATCCCGCCGCGGTCGCGGAAACCCGCCACGGTCATTCTGACCCGCAGCAGCCAAACCTCCGAAAATCCGACAGCCACAACAGACCGCCAGACCAGCGGTCAGCGGAAAAGTGGAGGTGACAAAACCTCCACCGTCACGCCAACAGAAATACGCCCATGCCATTACGACCCACGAATCCACGCGGCGGTCTTTCAAACGCGGTATTCCATTGGCGGGACACACCGCCGCGGTCAGAATACACACAAACGAACAAAACTCAGCCACATTGGCCGATTTGAATTCCACACACCTGATACACATACACACACCACTCCCACACACACAATACAATATAAAACACACACCCACATCACCCACAAACCCCTACGACCAAAAATTCTGAAAGAAGGCCAGAGCGAGACACCACCATCCACAAACTAGCAGCCACAGCCACTCAACACCATCACCCACACAATATCCACACACAAAACAACACACACCACCACACTCAACACACTTAACTACACATACTCCACCCCACACATCATACACACCACCCCATGGCACCCCAAAGACATCCCCGCTTCTCAGACGAAGAACTCAGGGTCATGGTGGAGGAAATCGTTCGGGTAGAGCCCCAGCTGTTCGGCACACAGATCCAATACACCAGCATTGCCCGGAGGACGGAGCTATGGCAGAGGATTGTCGACAGGGACAACGCTGTGGGACAGCACCCCAGAAATCGGGAAGACATCAGGAAGCGATGGAACGACCTACGGGGGAAGGTGCTTCCATGGTATCCAGGCACAACATCGCCGTGCAGAAGACTGGCGGAGGACCCCCACCTCAACCCCCACACTTTACAACATGGGAGGAGGAAGTCTTGAACATCCTGCATCCTGACGGCCTCGCAGGAGTCGGCGGAGGAATGGATACTGGTAAGTTGAAGCTTCACTACTGCTTCCCCCCCACCTGCATGCCAAATCATACCCCAACCCTCACCCCCATCCTCGAACCCCACCCTCACCCCCACCCCCATCCTCACCGCCACCCTCGCCCCCACCACCATCCTCACCCCTACCACCATCCTCACCCCCACCCCCAGCACACCTATTCCCTGCCAATGTCTCACCATCACAACCCACACATCCAAAAACCTAGGCCTGCATGCGTCCACTAAGCATGGACACCCATCACCAAAGCATGCCCAATGCATATACACATCCCCCCCACAAGCCACCCTCACCAAAGCCCCCACACACGAATGCCAGCACTTGGGGACACGGGAACCCACAGATACACCCATATGCCACACATTGAAACTATAACCATACCTCTATACCCCTGCAGGACCCGACCGTCAACACACCGCCGCGGAGGGCCCAGAATTCTCCACACCCCCCACCCAAAAGGCCGTCAGCAATGACAGCAGCTCTGTCGACCTGGACACCGATGACCAGCCCGGACCATCGGGGACCTCTGGACAGTCGGTTCCCCTCACACAGGCCCAGGCCACTGCAGACCCAAACCCCTCTGGGAACACCAGCACAGCTCCCACCCAGCGGGCCCATGCCTCTGTCTCCAGGGCGCGTCAATCTGCGGTGTGTCTACCACTACAGGGCACCCAGGATAACCCACCACCCCAACAACAACAGGGACCTGGGGGCATTGGTAGTGGGCACACCGGCCAGGGGGCAGAGGCCCAGGGAAACAGGGCAACTCGGAGGGCAGCTGTGCGACAGGGGAGGGACGGGCCCAGGGAACCCACTCTCCACGAGGCCCTCACCACCATCATGGGAGCATACAACCGCTCCCAGGAGACGATGGCGACGGTACTGGCCCGGTTCCAGGAGATCCAGGTACTGCAGGAGGAACACTATCGGGGGTACAGGGAGGACATCAGAGCCCTCACCTCCACCCTGGTTACCATGGTAGGGCTGCTGCAGGACCTCATCAACACCAGGACGGACACTCAACAACACCAAAGGGCCCCTGCCACTAGCCTGGACCAAGAACAGCCAACCACATCCGCCGGCGCTAGTGGACAGGAGGCCCTCGCACAGCAGCAGCCCACCAGACCCCCACCTCCTGCAGGAGAAGAACCACCCCGCAAGAGGGCCCTGAGATCTCGCAAGAAGACAGAGTAGGATGTCAAGACCCCCGCCAGCAAAGGATACCACCTGATGTCATCCCACTGTCCCACATTGTCACCCTGTCCATCCTTGAACTGCCCATGCTCCATCTCTCCACAGGCCTCTGGACAATGCACCTGTGTGACTGTTACTCTGGACTCTGCCATGGACATTCCTTCACCCTAGCCCCCACCCACTTGAAACCACCCATCCCATTTTGAGCACTTAAATAAACACCTATTTTGCACAAAACTATCTGGAGTCTGGCTGTGATTTCAAAATATTGTAATTGACATGACAGTGCAAATATGTCCTTGTACATAGTGAAGTCAACAAACAGCTGCCACAAAGCTGTAGTCCATGGGGAAACGAAGCACAGGACTCGTAGTGGGGACCCCAGATCTGAAATAGGGAGGGAAAAGCCACAACTCAGTCATCATACACTGGGGCAAATAGACAGGCAGCAGAGATGCAGGAGAGTAGTTCAGATTTACTAAATTATCTTTGAATTGTTACCTGTGTCTATTGGAAGTACTGTTCAATGATTCTGTCCCTGTTGTCTGTTTCAGCCCCGTCGTCTTCCTCCTCGTCACTCTCCACAGGTTCCACCGCTGCCACAACACCACCGTCTCGACCATCCTCCTGCAGGAAAGGCACCTGGCGGCGCAAAGCCAGCTTGAGAAGCATGCAGCAGGCCACGATGATGTGACACACCTTCTTAGGTGAGTACATTAGGGATCCACCTGTCATATGCAGGCACCTAAACCTGGCCTTTAGGAGGCCAAAGGTGCGTTCGATCACCCTCCTAGTACGCCCATGGGCCTCATTGTACCGTTCCTCTGCCCTGGTCCGGGGATTCCTTACTGGGGTCAGTAGCCACGACAGGTTGGGGTACCCAGAGTCCCCCAATAGCCATACACTGTGTCTCTCTAGCTGTTCCATCACGTAAGGGATGCTGCTATTCCTCAGGATGTAGGCGTCATGCACTGACCCTGGGAATTTGGCATTTACATGCGAGATGTACTGGTCAGCCAAACACACCACCTGGATGTTCATGGAATGGTAACTTTTTCTGTTCCTGTACACCTGCTCCCTGTCTCTTGGGGGAACCAAAGCCACATGGGTCCCATCAATGGCACCAATGACGTTGGGAATATGTCCAAGGGCATAGAAATCACCCTTCACTGCAGCCAATTCGCCCACCTCAGGGAAAATGATGTAGCTCCTCACGTATTTCATCAGGGCAGACAACACTCTGGATAACACCTTCGAAAACATGGGCTGAGACATCCCAGAAGCAATTCCCACTGTTGTCTGAAATGACCCACTTGCCAAGAAATGGAGTACTGACAGGACCTGCACCAGAGGGGGAATCCCTGTGGGTTGGCGGATGGGGGACATCAGGTCGGGCTCCAGCTGGGCACACAGTTCATGTATAGTGGCACGGTTAAGACGGTAGGTCAGGATAATGTGGCGTTCTTCCATTGTCGACAGGTCCACCAGCGGTCGGTACACGGGAGGATTCATCCGTCTCCTCGCCAAACCCAGCGGACGGTGCCTAGGAAGGACAACATGGAGCACACAGTCAAGCAACCCACAGGTACGTACTCACAGCTAGCACAGTAAACGATTCTCTATGCAGTGAATGGCGTGTCTGAGTGGCTATGCAAGGCCTAGGCCTGTGTGACGCAGTTGAAATTGAGCCATGTGGACCCTCGAAATGGCGGCTGCCTGACCTGTGAAGTGTGACAATGGGATGTGAGGTCAATGCGCTGGCGTGGCACACCGCGGCGGGCTGCGGGAGAAGACCGCGGCGCGAAGCCGCATTGGTTGACATTGAAGCCTATGGGTTTCAGGAGCCAATGGCGAAGGGCGCCGGCGGTGGCGGTACGCACCGCCGCGGTACGCACCGCCGCGGACGTGACCGCCATTTTCTATCTACTTATCCACTTGCGACTTGAACTTTCACAGGAGAGGACCTATACTGCAAGTGTTGCTGTGACCTCGGTCTGGAAGGGACAATGGCTGCTGCACCTGGGGAAAGGGCCCCTGCCTTCACTGGAGAGGAGTTGGAGAAACTTGTGGATGGGGTCCTCCCCCAGTATGCGCTACTCTACGGTCCTCCAGACCAACAAGTGAGTTTAATTCAATCTGGATTTGGGGCCACTGGCTGGCTTGGGGGCCTGGCGGGGGACCTGGCGGGGATGGGGGGCATGTTGGGGCTGGCGGGGGGCCTGGCGGGGATGGGGGGCATGTTGGGGCTGGCGGGGGGCCTGGCGGGGGGCCTGGCGGGGATGGGGGGCATGTTGGGGCTGGCGGGGGGCCTGGCGGGGTGCCTGGCGGGGATGGGGGGCATGTTGGGGCTGGCGGGGGGCCTGGCGGGGGGCCTGGCGGGGATGGGGGGCATGTTGGGGCTGGCGGGGGCCTGGCGGGGGGCCTGGCGGGGATGGGGGGCATGTTGGGGCTGGCGGGGGGCCTGGCGGGGATGGGGGGCATGTTGGGGCTGGCGGGGGGCCTGGCGGGGATGGGGGCACGTTGGGGCTGGCGGGGGGCCTGGCGGGGGGCCTGGCGGGGATGGGGGGCGTTGGCCCACTGGCAACGAAAATGCAGACAAACTTGAACGTGGTATTTCTCCCTCCCTGTACGTGTCACATAGGTCCGCGCCCATGAGAAGATCGGGATTTGGCGTGCCATCGCCAAGGAAGTCCGGACCCTGGGGGTCCACCATTGACGGGGCAGCCACTGCCGCAAGAGGTGGGAGGACATCCGCCGCGGGACCAAGAAGACCGCTGAGTCTCTGCTGGGGATGGCCTCCCAACGTAGGCGGGGTGCCTGCCGTCAACTGACCCCCCTGATGTTCCGGATCCTGGCGGTGGCCTACCCTGATTTGGATGGGCGCATGAGGGCAGCACAGCAGACACAAGGGGGTGAGTCCAAGCATTATCTACTCTGTTGTCGCGCAGTGGAGGTGTCTGGGTGGGGGAGGAGGGCTGTGGGTCCCCCTAGGCCAGGGCGATATCTGTAGGCTGGGCACCCCCGTAAGCCCCTGTGTCCCCAGCCAACACCCTCAGTAGTGTGTCAGTACAGCCATCCCTGGTCCGTGTCATCCATGGGTGCAGTTGTCAACTCTAGGCGTGTAGGGCATGTTCCACGGAATGCGTAGCGGACCCCAAGTGCGCAACTTAGTGCAGGAGGCATCTGTGTCTGTCATGTCCGCTAACTGTACCGGAGATCCATGTACTCAATATCCCTTTATTTCTCTCTCCCCCCCCCCTTTTTGTTTGTCTTTCTGTGCTTGTGTGCATCAGCATCATCAGGCGGAGGAGAAGTGGCATCGGGGCAGGAGGGAGCTGCATCTCACATGGCGTAGGAGGGCCTATGCCACAGAGTCTGACTGGACCAGTGAGACGGAGGGCGAGGGGAGCTCCACAACGGGGACGACTGGACCCTGCAGCGACACGGACACGTCCTCGGAAGGGAGCTCCCTTGCGGGGGTGGCACCATCCGTGCCCCCCGCCATTACAGGTACAGCCGCCACCCAGCGCACCATCACCGCCCTCCCAGCAGCCCCTCAGCGTTCGCCCCGTGCCCGCTCTGCCAGGAAGCCGGGCATCTCCTTCGCCCCAGGCACCTCAGGCCCTGCCCCTGTTACCCCCGCTGCCCTCAGTGAGGAGGTCATTGACCTCCTCCGAACGCTCATTGTTGGGCAGACTACCCTTTTGAATGCCATCCAGGGGGTGGAGAGGGAGGTTCATCGCAGCAATGCGTACCTGGAGGGCATTCATTCGGGTCAGGCTGCCCATCAGCGATCGTTGCAGGCTCTGGCCTCACCACTGACGGCAGCCATTGTCCCTGTCTCCTGCCTCCCTCTACTAACTCCCTCCTCCCAGTCTCCTGTTCCTCTGCCTGTCCCACCCACACCATCAGACCAGCCTGCACACACCTCAACACCCAAGAGAAGCTCATCCAAACATAAGCACCACAGATCACGCAGACATTCACACACGCAAAATTCCGATGCAGACATGCCAACAGTCACTACCACCTCTGTGACCCCCACCTCTTCGTCTCCCTCCTCCCTCCCTGTGACGTCTACACTCACACCTCCATTCACCTCACCATCAGCCAGTGTTTCCATCACCAGCACACCCTCCAGTCCAGTCCGCACACGTGCAGTCACCACCCCCACTGCCATTTACACGTCCCCTGTGTCCTCTCCCACTGTGTCTGTCACCCCCTCTTCCACACCACACAAACGCAGCCACCCACCCACCCAACAGCCATCCATCTCACGACAGCCTATCCCTCCTGCACCTGCACCCAAAGACAGCAAACGTGACTCACCTACAACCACATCCTCTCCCTCCACTCCCATTCCCACTGTACCTACCACTCTCCATTGTCCCAAGAAACTCTTCCTCGCCACTGCTAACTTCTTTCCTGACCCTGAGCCCCCCCCTCCTTCTCGTCGGGGTAAGAAGAGCACCTCAGCCACCACCAGCCCTGCAGCCCCCTTGACAAGGGTGCAGGGGTATTGGAGCCCACCAGCCCGCATGTCTGGATCTTCGCCCAGCAGCAAGGGGACAGCCAGCCCACCCCCTGGGAAGAGGAGCAGAAGGCGGAAGGGGCGCCGCAGGAGCCCGGCTTCTACATCCCCCCCGGACACCACCCAGACACAGTCACCAGCCTCAGCTCCAAAGGGAGGAAAGGGCCACAGACTCCCGACTAAGGAGGGCAAGGGCAGCAAGTCGGAGAGGTCAGGCTGCAGGCCTGCTGCCCAGGAGGAGCCCACCACCCCCATAGCCACTGGCCAGGGAGGACCCAGCCCAGCTGGCCAGGAGGGCCCCACCACCCACAGCCCAGGTGGGCATTGAAGGAGCACCATCCCCGCTGCCCAGGAGGGCACCACCAGGCAATGAGCAGTTGGCCATAGACCGGCCGCCGTCTCAAGAACCGCTGAACTGGGCCCCGCCGTCTCCAGCACCGCTGAACTGGGCCCCGCCGTCTCAAGCACCGCTGAACTGGGCCCCGCCGTCTCAAGAACCGCTGAACTGGGCCACGCCGTCTCAAGCACCGCTGAACTGGGCCCCGCCGTCTCAAGCACCGCTGAACCGGGCCCCCGCCGTTTCAAGAACCGCTGAACTGGGCCCTGCCGTCTCAAGAACCGCTGAACTGGGCCCCGCCGTCTCAAGAACCGCTGAACTGGGCCCCGCCGTCTCAAGAACCGCTGAACTGGGCCCCGCCGTCTCAAGCACCGCTGAACTGGGCCCCGCCGTCTCAAGCACCGCTGAACTGGGCCCCGCCATCTCAAGCACCGCTGAACTGGGCCCCGCCGTCTCAAGAACCGCTGAACTGGGCCCCGCCGTCTCAAGCACCGCTGAACTGGGCCCCGCCGTCTCAAGCACCGCTGAACTGGGCCCCGCCGTCTCAAGCACCGCTGAACTGGGCCCCGCCGTCTCAAGCACCGCTGAACTAGGCCCCGCCGTCTCAAGAACCGCTGAACTGGGCCCCGCCGTCTCAAGCACCGCTGAACTGGGCCCCGCCGTCTCAAGCACCGCTGAGCTGGGCCCCGCCGTCTCCAGCACCGCTGAACTGGGCCCCGCCGTCTCAAGAACCGCTGAACTGGGCCCCGCCGTCTCAAGAACCGCTGAACTGGGCCCCGCCGTCTCAAGCACCGCTGAACTGGGCCCCGCCGTCTCCAGCACCGCTGAACTGGGCCCCGCCGTCTCAAGAACCGCTGAACTGGGCCCCGCCGTCTCAAGAACCGCTGAACTGGGCCCCGCCGTCTCAAGAACCGCTGAACTGGGCCCCGCCGTCTCAAGCACCGCTGAACTGGGCCCCGCCGTCTCAAGCACCGCTGAACTGGGCCCCGCCATCTCAAGCACCGCTGAACTGGGCCCCGCCGTCTCAAGCACCGCTGAACTGGGCCCCGCCGTCTCAAGCACCGCTGAACTGGGCCCCGCCGTCTCAAGAACCGCTGAACTGGGCCCCGCCGTCTCAAGCACCGCTGAACTGGGCCCCGCCGTCTCAAGAACCGCTGAACTGGGCCCCGCCGTCTCCAGCACCGCTCCGCTGGGGACCGCCGTCTCAAGAACCGCTGAACTGGGCCCTTCAAGGCAAGACCCGCTGAACTGGGCCCTTCAAGGCAAGAACCGCTGAACTGGGCCCTTCAAGGCAAGACCCGCTGAACTGGGCCCTTCAAGGCAAGAAGCGCTGAACTGGGCCCTTCAAGGCAAGAAGCGCTGAACTGGGCCCTTCAAGGCAAGAAGCGCTGAACTGGGCCCTTCCAGGCAAGAACCGCTGGTCCTTTGGCAGACGTGGCAGGGCAGGATCTGTCTCGGGCAGGGCTGCAGGATGTCCTCTGCCCAACATGCCTCCTCCAGTGGCAGTGGAGTCTGTTATGGACTGTTTGGACTGTGGCTTTGCTCTCCCCAGGATGGCCCAGTGGGCAGGCCACCCACTGTATGGACTGTATGGACTGTGGCTTTGCTCTCCCCAGGATGGCCCAGTGCGCAGGCCACCCACTGTATGGACTGTATGGACTGTGGCTTTGCTCTCCCCAGGATGGCCCAGTGGGCAGGCCACCCACTGTATGGACTGTATGGACTGTGGCTTTGCACTCCCCAGGATGGCCCAGTGGGCAGGCCACCCACTGTATGGACTGTATGGACTGTGGCTTTGCTCTCCCCAGGATGGCCCAGTGGGCAGGCCACCCACTGTATGGACTGTATGGACTGTGGCTTTGCTCTCCCCAGGATGGCCCAGTGGGCAGGCCACCCACTGTATGGACTGTATGGACTGTGGCTTTGCACTCCCCAGGATGGCCCAGTGGGCAGGCCACCCACTGTATGGACTGTATGGACTGTGGCTTTGCTCTCCCCAGGATGGCCCAGTGGGCAGGCCACCCACTGTATGGACTGTATGGACTGTGGCTTTGCTCTCCCCAGGATGGCCCAGTGGGCAGGCCACCCACTGTATGGACTGTATGGACTGTGGCTTTGCTCTCCCCAGGATGGCCCAGTGGGCAGGCCACCCACTGTATGGACTGTATGGACTGTGGCTTTGCACTCCCCAGGATGGCCCAGTGGGCAGGCCACCCACTGTATGGACTGTATGGACTGTGGCTTTGCTCTCCCCAGGATGGGCCAGTGGTCATGGAGTCCCCTCGTGGATCTGGCGTCGTGTACTCAAGTGGCTGAGGTGCCCCCCCTTCCCTTCCCCCTGAGGTGCCTGTCCTATTTTCTTTCTGATGCCCCTGCAGTGTTCTCTCCGTGGAGTTCTTGTCGTGGGACTGGGCCTTGCCCCTTTGCACAGGACCCCTGTGGTCCACGGACAGTGGTTGGACTACATTTAGTAGCTGTATATATTTTGTACATAGTTTATTTATTTATTGGGATTACTGGTGTCCATATTTCAATATATCTGCCCGTTTATGATCTCTTCTTTTGGTCTTTGCATTATTTCGGAGGGGGGGGTTTGTGGGTTGTGACAGTGATCTGTGGGAATGCATTGATGTGTGTGTTGTAGTGGGTGTGGGTGGGTGGGTGTGTGCCGGTAATCTTTTCCCTCCCCTGTGTCGTAGGTGCAGTACTCACCGATGTCTTCCGCGCCGCCGGGCGTGCTCCTGGTACAGGAGCAGGTATAGGAGTGCGGGGATGACCTGCAACTCGGGTTCCATACTGCCGGAATCTCGCGTGGAGTGCGTAGAGGTGAGCATTTTCCCGTTCGTAGTCTGTTTCCGCCGTGTTTTTATCGGCGGTGCTCCCGCCCCGGAAAAGGTGGCGGATTGGTGGGTCGTGATAGGGTGGGCGGTACATTGTCTGCCGCCTGGCTGTTGGCGGGGACCGCCGCGCTGTTTGTTTGTTCCGCCGTGGCGGGTGGAGTGTTAATGCGGCGGCCTGTGTTGGCGGTTCCCGCCAGGGTCAGAATTGCATATTTTGGACCGCCGGCCTGTTGGCGGCTTGGCCGCCGCATTATCACCGACCACCAGGGTCAGAATGAGGGCCAATGTCTCCATAGTTTTCTTTTGATTGATAAACATCTTCACTTCCAAATATAGAGTATTCAGGAAGATAATGACCATGTATTAATAAGAAAAAGATGATAAACCAAATCCAAAGAAGAAAGGCAAGTACCGTTAATAAGACCTACATTTACACAGACAAATGAAATTGTTAATTTTGAGGCAATTTATCAGCTTATGTGCTCTTGGCAGTCTTGTTGCAGAAGAGGCAGATGAGTCGGTAAAAGTGTAATTGACGTCGGCAAAATATCCAGAAGCAATTCATGCAAAAACTGGAGTCGCGTTCGGAAGAGGAGAACTGGCAGAAGTCTCCATTGATGGTTCACAGTAAACAATTCCGTCATTTTGAGTTGAATTTGTGTGAAATCACTCAATATTGTTGACAATGCTTGCCGCAGAAGTTGTTAGTGGAATAAATGAAAGATCATTTTCCATCCTCCCCAAGCTCAGAGACGTGTCAGCGTTGCTGTTCAAAACCTGTAGAGGAACATCCTGGTCTGTAATGAGAGGGAATCAGGGTCTACACAGGAGTCCTCAAGGTCTGCTGTGCAGGATCAGCCGTATGGTGTAGCTTGACATTGTCAATGGACACAAAGTGGTTTTCTCTAGAACCAGGCAGCAGTGGTAGAACAAGAGTTCTGATACGGTGTATTCCCAGGACTGGAATCAGTGAACAATAAGAAGGACTGGACTCCTCTTTCACAACAATCTTTTCACACACTAGATCCCCCAACTTTTAGAATACACATGGTTGGTGTCATTGGTGCATTCCGGATTCCCAAGGAGGCAGCACTGGTGGATGCATTGTCATCAAAGAACTGTTGTAAGTCCTGCAAGATAGTGACACGTTCATTTATGTCAAAAGGTATAACTGCAGCCTACGCGCCAGGACCATAAAGATCTGGAACATACATTTGTGCTCCAAACGGGCATTCCTGTGGGGTACACCATCTGGAGAGACTTCTGGGCAGGTTATTAAGTGCTCTCTGGACTCCATACAGGTGATTAAGCCAACTAAGACCAGTGCCTCACACTTTAGCTGTTAAGGATTTCTTTAATTCCTGATTTCTTTGCTCCACCACTCTGTTTCTCTTGGTATGATATTGAGACAAATAATACAGTTTCACCCTTAGTGAAGCTATGGTGTCTCTGAATGCCCTTTAGCTGAAAGCAGAGCCCTGGTAGGAGTGGAAAGCCGCAACTGCATATGTGCTGATAAAGACCTGCAAATGTTTAATAACATTTTGGGCGTCAGATGACAGTTGTGGCCATACCAATAGAAATCTGGAGCATGAGTCACCGGTGACTAGGAAATATTTGATGGCACCATCAGGTGGCAATGGACCACTATGGTCAAGGTACACATATTGTAGAGGTTTGTTGGAAATTAAGAGGGGTGTCTGCGGTGGGTGTTTGACGGTGGATTCTTATTTGCTGACAGATGTCACAGCTAGGAACATACTGCTTGGTCTGTTTGTATTGACCTGGCCACCAATAATATGCTTGTAATAGTGAAATAGTAGCTGCCACACCAGCATGAGCAGAAGCAACTCCCTCATGTGCTCCTTTAATCAACTCAGGTCTCTGATCTTGGCTGGGGCTCACAAGATCACCCAACCCTGGTATTGTTACTAGAGCAGTATTTAGGCTAGATATGCAGTATGAATAATTGGTAGGGTATGCCTTTGGAATGGGCTTGCTTTCAGCCGAAGCTTTCACAGCAGCCAATGTTTCATTATCCAACCTTGTACATGAATGAGTTATTGCAGCAACATAAGCCATAGATACTGCTGACTTGGCCGCTTCATCAGCCAAGATATTGCCTATAATGTGTATTCCAACACGTATATGTCCCAATGTATGAAATACATGGACATTGAGTAGCGTTTCTTTCAGATCACTACCTTTTCCCACAGAAGTCTGTGTTTGATGGTGTTGACTTTTGAATCTCTGTACCCATACTGGCACTAGTAATGCACATATTTATTGAAGGACTGGACACAGTAGTACGAATCACAGAAGATTAATGTTAACTGCCCTGGATCCATGTGTTCCAGTACCATCAACAGAGCCTTGCACTCTGCTAATTGTGCAGTGCAGTCCCCTAATGTCTGTGTGTAGATATGTTGTGGTTTGAATTCACCATCCTTCATATAGCCACTCACAGCTGCACAGGTGGCCGAGTATTGATGTTTGGTGCCTACTGCTGGTTAGGCTGAGCCATCAGTGTATATAATTATTTGATATTGTGCAATATTTGCTGGAACTGGGTATTCTAGTTAATTTTTTAGAAATTCTTGAGTTTTTAATTTAGTGTCAAAAACATAATCAACATGAGTGGCCATCAGAAATGTTTCCCATTGAATCCAATGTGGATGTAGTGCCTTGGCATTAGTAATGCTGGCTTTTGTGACAGCCTCTAGGGCTAGTATCAGAGATACAACAATAATGCGTTTCCTCTGGGCCAAAGGTCTTTCTTCAAAAACTGTTATCTGAACAGCAGTCAGAATTGTTTCAGTGGGAGCAAAGCATTGTTCAGCTGTGGAATACAGATGTGATTTGTATGTGATAGGAACAGTATCACCCTCATTGAAAGTTACATAGGTGAAACCAATGGCACTAGCACTTACTCTTATGACAAAATGTGCTTTGCTGTCTCTTGTGTTTAAGTGTTTAGCTGCAAGCACGTCTTGTTGCAATGCTTTGCAAATGGGTGTGTGTTCAACTGTTGAATTTTTGCTTGAAAATTCAGGACGTATTAAGTCATATAATGGTTTAATACATTGTGCATAATCTGTAATGTAAGTTATGCCAAAGTTTAAAAAGTCCAACAATGACTGGAACTTTTTGATGGTGTTTGGTGGTTGCAATGGGGAGTTTTTTTCTAAAAATTGGGACACTAGGCTCTTGCCTTCATCTGATAATTCACATCCTAAAAATAGGACATTAAGGAAGGCTATTTTTGTTTTTCTGAAATTAAATTTGTACCCTAATTGAGCAAATCCTACCACAATGCGGGTCATCCATCTGATATGTTGAACAAGATCATCATCATAAGGTATGTATCATCTACTTAGGACAATGCCTCATGTCATGTAAAATTGAAGTAACACAAACTGAAAACAATCCTGGACTGTTTTTATACTCCTATGGGAGTCGGCAATTTTTGTCTGTGAGCCTAAAGTGCTAAAACTTGTTAAATCCCTACTTTCATGTGCTGTATTTTGGCAGAAAATAAAGTTGGAAATACTTTTTTGTGCACTATTGTTAATAAGTGCTATACTGTGTGCATTTTAAATGACAAAGGTGCATGTGTGACTTTTTAAATATCTGCAGTCTAAGACTATTCTATATGAACAGTCTGGTTTAGCTATGGGGAACAAGGGGTTGTTCATTGGTGAGACACAGGGTTCAATTATGCCTTGGTACTCTAGTTTCATGAGGATTTCCCTCACAGGTGCTCTAGTTTCATGCTTTATTGGATATTGTGGTTGAGGTTGTGGTTGGAATCTAAGTGGTATTATATGGTAGGGAAAATGTTTATCCCAACCTACATGGTTGTGATATAATGCGAGTGCCTGCACCAATGCCCAATTAATAGTGCAAGCCTCCTTGACAATTTCTAGTGGCCAATCTTTTTTCGCTCAACAAAATATCATAAATGGAAGTTATACAATCACAAAAGATAGGGGGTCATTACAACCCTGGCGGTCGGTGTTAAAGCAGTGGTAAAACCGGCAAAAGGCCGGCGGTAAAAAAAATGGAATCACGACCGTGGCGGAAACCGCCAACATAGACAGCCACTTTAACACTCAGACCACCACGGCGGTACAAACAAACACCGTGGCGGTAACCGCCAACAGACAGGCAGAAGACAAGGTTCCGCCCACTGCATTACAACAGGCCAATCCGCCACCTTATCCAGGGCGGATTCACGGTGAACAAAAACATGGCGGAAACAGGACTTGGAAGGGAAAACGCTCACCTCTACACACCCCACGAGGAACCAGGATGCCATGGAACCCAAGCTCCAGATAATCCACGCCTTTATCTTCCTGCTCCTCTATCAGGAACAACAAAGACGGCGGCGAAGACCACGGTGAGTACTGCACCTACGACACAGGGGAGGGGGGAGGGGAAAAAGAGTGACACACACACGCAACACGCAAAACTCCCACCCCCGCCCACACCCACTACAACACACACACAAGTACCTGTAGGTACATTACATTTACAACCCCCAACCTCCCCGGAAGAATGCAAGGACAAAAGGAAATGATTTGAACATTTGTAATCTATTTAAATACAGTAATCAAAAATATATATATATATTTACACTATAAACAAATATATACACAAATAGAATACAAGTCCAAGGTATTCCACCATCATAGTCCGTGAACCACTGGGCTCAAAATGCATGGGCGAGGCCCATACTCAATACCCGATCAAAACGGAGAGAACACTGGTGGGGCACCAGATAGAAATACAACAGGCACCTCAGGGGGAAGGGAATGGGGGGGCACCTCAGCCGGATGAGTGCACGACGCCAGATCCACGAGGGGGCTCCATGTCCACTGCTGTATCCTGGGGAGTGCAAAGCCACAGTCTCACAAGTCTTTCCAGTGGGTGGGTTGCCCACTGCTGCATCCTGGGGAGTGCAAAGCCACAGTCTCACAAGTCTTTCCAGTGGGTGGGTTGCCCACTGCTACATCCTGGGGAGTTCAAAGCCACAGTCTCTCACGTGGATGCCTTACTCCACTGGTTCTGGAGGGGCTTTGTGCCCAGAGTGCTTCATCCTGCCAAGGACTGAGGTAGTGGACGTAAATCTCCACTGGTTCTGGAGGGGGCCTTGTGCCCAGAGTGATTCATCCTGCTCGTGGTGGCCTCAGTAGCGTCGGAATCTTTGGCGCTCATTGGCCTGTGGTGCTGGTGGCGGCGGTGTCCTGTTCAGCGGTGCTGGTCGCGGTGGTGTCCTGTTCAGCGGTGCTTGAGGCGGCGGAGTCCTTGGCAGTGGTGCTTGTGGCGGCAGTGTCCTTGGCAGCTGTACTTGGGCGGCAGTGTCCTTGGCAGCGGTGCTTGTGGCGATAGTGTCCTGTTCAGCGGTGCTGGTGGCAGCGGTATCCTGTTCAGCGGTGCTTGTGGCGGCGGTGTCCTTGGCAGCGGTGCTGGTGGCGGTCTTGTCCGCCGTGCAGGTTTTCGCCGACTTGCCTGTTTCTCTGTGCCCCTTCCCTTGGATGGTGGCGCAGCTGTCTTCCCACTCCCAACTGTACCCCTGGGAGAGGCTTTGGTGGTAGATGTTTTGCCTCTCTCCCGCCGGGCACTGGCCAACGTTTTGTGCTTTTGATCTGGGGGACTGTCCGTGGTCTGGCTCCTTGGAACACTGGCTGCCCTGCTGTTTGGTGCACCGCAGAAGCCGGTTTCTACTGGCACCACTGTTCCCGCAGATGTTGTGGCTGAGGTGCTGGGTTGGGACCTGGAAAGGCAGTCCCTAGGAGACTGAAGTGGTGGGGGAGGTGAGGGGAAGAGGTCAAGGTTGGACAGGAAAAGTTTTTGGGACACATTGGGAGGGGTAGATGGAGGGGGTTTGGGAGTGGAGGAAGAGGTAGTGGTTGTAGGAGGTGTTCGTTTGCTGACTTTGGGTGAAGGTGCATGGGATGGAGGCTGTCGTGAGGTGGATGGCTGTTGGGTGGGTGTGTGGCTGCATTTGTGTACCTTGGGAGCTGGGCTCACAGAAACAATGGGAGAGGACACAGGGGATGTGTGAATGGTAGTAGGGGTAGTGACTGCACATGAGCGGGGTGTGGTGGTGGGTGTGCTGGTGATGGAGGTAGTGGCTGAAGATGTACTACACGCAGGTGTGAGTGGAGAAGAGACTGGAAGGGAGGAGGGAGAGGAGGAGGGGGACACAGTGGAGGCAGTGGATGTTGGTATGTCTGCATGTGTATGATGCTTGCGTGAGTGCCTGTGGGTTGTGTGGTGCTAATGTTTGCCTGAGCTTCCCTTGTGTGTTAACATGTGTGCATGCTGGTCTGATGGTGTGCTTGGGATAGGCTGAGGTACAGAGGTTTGGGTCTGGGTGGAGGAAGTTGGAGGGGGGAGGCTGTAGACAGGGACAATGGCTGACATCAGTGCTGAGGCCAGAGTCTGAAAAGCTCGCTGTAGGGCTGCCTGACCAGAATGAATGCCCTCCAAGTATGCTTTGGTCTGTTGCAACTGCCTCTCCACACCCTGGATTGCATTCAAAATGGTAGACTGCCCAACAGTGAGGGACCTGAGGACGTCAATGGCATCCTCACTGAGGGCAGCAGGGCTGACTGGGGCAGGGCCTGAGATGCCTGGGGCGAAGGAGATGCCAACCCTCCTGGGTGAGCGGCCACGGGTCACACGCTGAGCGGCTGCTGGGAGGGCGGTGCTGGTAGGGGGTGGCGGCTGTAGCTGTTGATGCGGTGGGCACAGAGGGGCCCGCCACAGCAAGGGAGCTCCCATCAGAGGAGGAGTCCGTGTTGCTGGTCTCAACTCCTGTCCCCGCCAGGGAGCTCCCCTCGCCCTCGTCCAACTGGTGGCTTCTGACTCCGTTGTGTCACCCTCCAGGGCCATGTGGGATGCAGCTCCCTCCTGCTCCGATGGCACTGCTCCTCCGCCTGATGATGCTAATGCACACAAGAACAGGGAAACCACAAAAAGGGGGGGGAGACAGAAGAAAGACATGTTGAGTGCATCCAATACCGCTACCATTGGCGGACACTACAGACACAGAAGCCCCCTGCACTTAGAGTTCCCTAATTAATCACAGGGTGTTAGAAATGGGGTTTTTGGTTGGCAGTCAGGTTGCCCTCTGTCCAAGCAAGAACCCTCACTCTAGTCAGGGTAAGTCACACGCAATCCAAAATCAGCCTGTGCTCACCCTCCGGTAGCTTGGCACGAGCAGTCAGGCTTAACTTAGAAGGCAATGTGTAAAGCATTTGTGCAATAAATCATACAACACCATAGCATAACACCACAAAAATACACCACACAGTGTTTAGAAAAATATATAATATTTATCTGGGTATCTTCAGGTCAAAACGATCAAAGTTGCAATATGAATTTGTAAAGATATCACTGAAAAGTGATAAAAAGTGTCTTAAGTCTTTAGAAAGTAAACAAAGTCTCTTTCAAACACAAAGTACCTGGTTTCTGGTGGAAAATCTCCTCAGAGGGCCACAGGAGAAGAGGTACGTGGAAAACTGGTGTGTGCGTCGATTTCTCCTCAGCACACACGGACTTGCGTCATTATTTTCCACGCGGGGAGTCGTGCATCGTTTTCCGGCGCGCGGACAGTCTCTTTCTGTGGTTCGCGGGGAGAACCAGATGTCCCGGGTCTGTGCGTGGATTTTCCTGCTTGTTTTCCGGCTGCGTGTCGTTCTGCGGGGCTGCGCGTCGAAGTTTCGATCTCACGGCAGGCGTTGCGGCGATTTCTCCTGGGGGGTCGGGCGGCGTTGTCCTTGCGAGGCCGTGCGTCAAAGTTTTGATCTCACGGCAGGCGTCGCGTCGATTTCTCCTGGGAAGTCGGGCGGCGTTGTCCTTGCGAGGCCATGCGTCAAAGTTTCGATCTCACGGCAGGCGTTGCGCCGATTTCTCCCGGGAAGTCGGGAGGCGTTGTCCTTGCGAGGCCGTGCGTCAAAGTTTTGGTCGTCCCAAAGGCGTCGCGTCGATCAGCGTCGGTGTGCGGCGTTTTTCTTGCCGCGGAACAAGCTGTGTGTCGAAAATTTCGGCGCACGGAGCGTCCAAGAGGAAGAGAGAAGTCTTTTTGGTCCTGAGACTTCAGGGAACAGGAGGCAAGATCTATCCAAGCCCTTGGAGAGCACTTTTACAGCCAGACAAGAGTTCAGCAAGGCAGCAGGCCAACAGCAAGGCAGCAGTCCTTTGTAGAAAAGCAGACAGGTGAGTCCTTTGAGCAGCCAGGCAGTTCAGCAAGGCAGCAGGCCAACAGCAAGGCAGCAGTCCTTTGTAGAAAAGCAGACAGGTGAGTCCTTTGAGCAGCCAGGCAGTTCTTCTTGGCAGGATGTAGTTTCTGGTTCTGGTTCAGGTTTCTTCTCCAGCAAGTGTCTGATGAGGTAGGGCAGAGGCCCTGTTTTAAGTTGTGCCTTTGAAGTGGGGGTGACTTCCAAGAGTGTCTAAGAAATGCACCAAGCCCCCTTTCAGTTCAATCCTGTCTGCCAGAGTCCCAGTAGGGGGTGTGGCAGTCCTTTGTGTGAGGGCAGGCCCTCCACCCTCCCAGCCCAGGAAGACCCATTCAAAATGCAGATGTATGCAAGTGAGGCTGAGTACCCTGTGTTTGGGGTGTGTCTGAGTGAATGCACAAGGAGCTGTCAACTAAACCTAGCCAGACGTGGATTGAAGGGCACAACAAGATTTTAGTGCAAAGAAATGCTCACTTTCTAAAAGTGGCATTTCTAGAATAGTAATATTAAATCCGACTTCACCAGTCAGCAGGACTTTATATTACCATTCTGGCCATACTAAATATGACCTTCCTGCTCCTTTTAGATCAGCAGCTGCCACTTCAACAGTGTATGAGGGCAGCCCCAATGTTAGCCTATGAAGGGAGCAGGCCTCACAGTAGTGTAAAAACGAATTTAGGAGTTTTACACTACCAGGACATATAACTACACAGCTACATGTCCTGGCTTTTACCTACACAGCACCCTGCTCTAGGGGTTACCTAGTGCACACATTAGGGATGACTTATATGTAGAAAAAGGGGAGTTCTAGGCTTGGCAAGTACTTTTAAATGCCAAGTCGAAGTGGCAGTGAAACTGCACACACAGGCCTTGCAATGGCAGGCCTGAGACAGGGTTAAGGGGCTACTGAAGTGGGTGGCACAACCAGTGCTGCAGGCCCACTAGCAGCATTTAATCTACAGGCCCTAGGCAAATATAGTGCACTCTACTAGGGACTTATAAGTAAATTAAATAGCCAATCATGGATAAACCAATCAATAGTACCATTTACACAGAGGGCATATGCACTTTAGCACTGGTTAGCAGTGCTAAAGTGCCCAGAAGTCAAAAGCCAACAACAACAGGTCAGAAAAAATAGGAGGAAGGAGGCAAAAAGTTTGGGGATGACCCTGTCAAAAAGCCACGTCCAACACAGGGACATGGGTTACAAGGCCTATGCCCGATTGTTGGACACATGGAAGTCACAGGAGCCTGACTAGGTGTAGTTGGCTATGAACACAGCTGGGGTGGAGTGCCACAGGGCCTGCCTTAAGAAGGGACCTTGCCTACTAAACTCGCCCTGGCCTAGGGAACCCACAGCCCACCTCCCCCGCCCAGACCCCTACAATGCGCGCTGAATCAGCAGAATAAGAGTGTACTCACCCACTTGTGGCTGCTGTGATGCCCTCAAGCACCCATCCAACTCTGGATACGTCACCGCCAGGATCCGGAACATCCGGGGGGTCATGGTGCAACGGGTACCCCTCCCACGTTGGGAGACCATCCCCAGCTGGGCCTCCGCTGTCTTCTTGCTCCAGCAGCGAATGCCCTCCCATCTTTTACAGCAGTGGGTGCTCCGTTTGTGGTGGACCCTCATGGTCTGGACTTCCTTGGCGATGGCACGCCAAATATCCTTCTTCTGGTGGGCGCTGACCTACAGGAATAGTACAGGGGAAAAGGAGAAGATATAACCGTCAGCACCGTCACAGTCATTGGCCCGCATCCCTACCCTTGCCATGACGCAGGTATCCGGGAACGTAGCCGCGGGGGTAGGTGCTCCAATGAACGCCGGAAATCACGAAAATTCATTGTGAACCGGGCAACAGGCCTGCGTGATCCCATGATACCCTTTCTTTAATGGAGATGGGTGACTGATAGGAAAGGAAAGCCAGTCCAGTTTACCTCCAGTAAGTGACTGATGACGTCTTGACTGTGAGCGTTAGATTGCAGGAGCTGATGATTTTTTCCTTTTTCCTCTGTTTTCAATTGGAGAAGTCCAATGATAAATTAGGTCCTGAAGAAGCGTCAGGGGATCCTGTTGGACCATAAGAGACGCGAAACATGTCGACCATATGACCATATATTGAGGGATTGCGGATAAGCACCGTCTCCCTCTGCCCTCAAATTTTTTTGTACGAGTGTTTGAGCATTATCTCTTGTTTCACTCCCTTGTTTATTTTTTTTAATCTTGACCAATTCCCAACAGCAAGCAATAAATGATTTAGTAAGGGTTTTGAGCCAATTTTACCTTTTTTCTTGTTCTGTCCTTCCTCTTTTTGGGACCCACACTTGGCCCCACGGCTTCATCATTAACAAAAAGATCTCCGGCAAAGAGCCCCCCTTCGGGGGGTGCCCGTCAGGCATTGCAGTGCCGGCCTGACGAGGAGCTGTCCGATGATGAAGCATGACACCAAATATGGTGTGTGAGGACTTGTGCTCCTGATTATCAGGACTCTTTCCCCTCTTCCTTTCGCTCATTTTGGAACAGTGTATTATATTATATTATCAAAAGCCAACAACAACAGGTCAGAAAAAATAGGAGGAAGGAGGCAAAAAGTTTGGGGATGACCCTGTCAAAAAGCCAGGTCCAACATGACCCCCTACCAGCCTAAAGCCAGGGGAAAACAATCACTATCCTGATGTACTTCCCTGTTTGAGGCGACAGAACAAGGACCCAGGCCCACAACAGCAGGGGCATGCTCCAGTTCTTCGCCTTCCTGACTCCAATTGGATCCCTCTGTCCATACTCTCAGGGCCCACTAAGCCAACCCATGGGGAACCTTTCTCCTTACCTGCGGATCCCATCTGTGCAGCACCTAACCTTACTTTGTTCACAGATGTATCTCAGGAGCAGGATAGTACCACCATGACCAACACAGTGGTGTTGCCCACTCTACCCCCGGGGTGTGACACTTGTCCCCTCCCCAGGGATAACTCTGTCCACCCGGACAGCAAGCCACAGTGGTTACTGACAGCTGCCAGGGATGAGAGCCAGGCCCCAGGCCTCTCAAAGCTCTCCCACCACTGTGGCTGTGGAGAGTGGGGGGCGGTAGCCCCGGTGCTGGGCACCCTTTAACCACTCTCCCTTCCACCAGGTCAGGGATGACAGCCTGAACCTGGTCCTCCCCTCTGGGGCTCTGTACCCTCCCTCCTGGAGCAGTACCCCCAGAGTCCAACATGGTCAGCGTGCTTATAGAAGTCGCCCTGTACCATTCCTCCACCAGTGCAGGGCTGTTAACCTGCAACTGGCCCTCCAACCTGGGGTCTGTACCTTCAGGTTGGACTAGGGCCCGGGGTGAGGCTTCCCTCCCCCTGCCCTCCCTTCTGGGGCCCAGCACCCTCCAACTAGGAGTGGCCTCCTCAGAAGACAACATGGTAGAGGCACTGTTATCAGTAGCCCCTCCCTCCAGGTCCGGGGGGGGACACCCTGAACCTGGTCTTCCAGCCCAGGGTCTGTACCCTCAGACTGGATCACTGCCTGGCAAACCAGGAATTTCTGGGAGGCACACCGACCCCCCACCAGGTCAGAGTTTAACCTCTGCACCTGACCATTCAACTCAGAGTCACCACCCTGAAGTTGAACAATTGCCTGGCACGCCAGGACTTCCTGGAGGGCACACTGACCCTCCACCAGGTCAGAGTTTAACCTCTGAACTTGGCCATCCAACTCAGAGACACCACCCTGAAGTTGAACAATTGCCTGGCACGCCAGGACTTCCTGGAGGGCACACTGACCCTCCACCAGGTCAGAGTTTAACCTCTGAACCTGGTTCTCCAACCTAGGGTCACCACCCTGAGGTTGGGCAACTGCCTGGCACACCAGGACTTTCTGGAAGGCACACCTACCTCCCACCAGGTCAGTGGTTAACCTCTGAACCTGGTTCTCCAACCCAGGGTCACCACCCTGAGGTTGAACAATTGCCTGACACGCCAGGACTTTCTGGGGGGCACACCTACCCTCCACCAGGTCAGAGTTTAACCTCTGAACCCGGTTTTCCAACCCAGAGTCAGCACCCTGAGGTTGGACAACTGCCTGGTACACCAGGACTTTCTGGGGGGGACTAGTACCCCCCACCAGGTCAGAGTTTAACCTCTGAACCCGGTTATCCAACCCAGAGTCAACACCCTGAGGTTGGACAACTGCCTGGCATAGCAGGACTTCCTGGGAGGCACACCTACCTCCCACCAGGTCAGAGGTTAACCTCTGAACCTGGGTATCCAACCCAGAGTCACCACCCTGAGGTTGAACCATTGCCTGGCATACCAGGACTTTCTGGGGGAAACACCTACCCCCCAACAGGTCAGAGTTTAACCTCTGAACCTGGTCATCCAACCCAGAGTCAACACCCTGAGGTTGGACAATTGCCTGGCACAGCAGGACTTCTTGGGAGGCACACCTACCTCCCACTAGGTCAGAGTTTAACCTCTGAACCTGGGTATCCAACCCAGAGTCACCACCCTGAGGTTGAATCTTTGCCTGGCATGCCAGGACTTCCTGGGGGGCACTCTCACCCCCCACAAGGGACACACCGTCCCCAAGGGCCACACAAGAGTCTGGTTGGCGCAGGTCTCCCGACCTCTGCCCATCCGGCAGAGTCTGGGTTTCCCCCAAACCAGAAACGGTTTCACCTGGGTCATTCCTGGGGGGCTCTGCTTTCAGAGCTGACCCCTGACTCTCAAGGTCCTCCACTGGGGTCTGCAACCCCCTCTCAACCCTATGTCTGGACTTCTGCACCCCCTCACTAGGAGGGGTACTGCCAGACACCAGAACTGTTGGGATGCTGGCTACAGTCACCCCCCCAAGTTCTTCTGACACTGCGGGGCTTCCCTCAAAAGGTGGCCCTACGGTACAGGCTAGGCTTCCCTCCTGGTGTTCCCTATAGGAACCCTCTAGGACCTGGGACCTACCTGGGACACTACAATCCTTTCCCACCTCACTCGGTTGGGAACCACCCAGACCACTCCCTTCAGGAGCACCCCTAAATGCCTCTTCAGACTCTCTGGTACTCACTCAGAAGTCTGCCTCCATTGTAAGTTCCCTGGGGTCAGAGAACTCACACTCCACCTGGTGTTGGCGTAGCTCTGGAAAATAAGGACCAGACATATGCTCTCCAGCAATTACATCACTCCGCCCTTCACATGTATTAACCACAGTACCCTTCACCCAACCATCCAGTAACTCAGCCTTGGAAAAGCACTCTACATCACCCTCATGAGACTGGTGAGACAGTATCTGCCTGTCTCTGACACTCACCCATACTCTTCTGGGATGTCTCTACACTCTATATCCAGGACGTCCACCAGGGGGGAACCCTTTTCTCTGTCACTCTCTGCTAGAGTCAGTAAAGTGTCCCTCCCCCCAGTAGGAATATGAAGCGCATTGCAGCCGGGGACTCTGTGAAGGGCAGGAGCCCTTTAAATTCCTTTCGCGCTCCCGCCGTCGCGGGAAGCGCATTGCAGCCGGGGACTCTGTGAAGGGCAGGAGCCCTTTAAATTCCTTTCGCGCTCCCGCCGTTGCGGGAAGCGCATTGCAGCCGGGGACTCTGTGAAGGGCAGGAGCCCTTTAAATTCCTTTCGCGCTCCCGCCGTTGCGGGAAGCGCATTGCAGCCGGGGACTCTGTGAAGGGCAGGAGCCCTTTAAATTCCTTTCGCGCTCCCGCCGCGCGGGTCGCGCCCGGGCAAAGCCCGGGCGAAGCCCGGGCCAAGGGCGGGCCCGTCCTTGCCCGTCATTGCCAGGAAGAGGCTGGGCTGGGCCCCCCCTCTTTCATCTGCTTTCTGAGGGCCCTAGCTTATAAAGGAAAGATAAATACTAACCGGAATTGAGAAGACAAAGGAACTATCGTCCATCTTGACCCGGCCAGTGGCTTCTTTTGGGAAACCTTGGGATTCGCCTTCAGCCTTCGGTGGGACACCAAGTGTAGGAATATCCCAGGAGCTACCATACGCGGGACAAACAAGTGACAATTTATCCTTTTATCCTTTCCTTCTTTTATTTTCTTTCTTTTTTAAATTCTAACTTATACTCAAACAGATTGCTACCTGTCAGCAAAGTGTTTTCTATACATTTTACTTTCTGCCAATTCGTTTAATTATCTTAGTTGGGGTGGTGCTATTTTGGTGCACACAATTAACTAAGTGTAACTTACCTTATATATAAATACCCCATTTTCCTCATACCGGATTTAGAGTGACATCACATAAAATATGGGGAAAAGGAAGCACTCAAAATTGAGTCACCCCCCAAGCTTAAAAGACAGTACCTCTATATTAAAATACATTTCAGGGGCCATGGGTATGATAGACAAACAAATTGCTAATGTAGAGGGGAAAATTCTGACATCCAAAGAACATAACACCCAATCTCCAACGGACGTGGTGATAACAGATGATTCTACAAGGTGTAATAATGAAGCATTGAACAGAGATGCAACAGATAAAAATGGATGCATTCAAAATATCTCAGACTCAATTCTCTCATTAGATGACCTTTCACCTGTAGCTAAACGCCAAAGGAAGCCGGCGCCAGAAAAGGCAGACAACACCCCTAAAAAATCTCTTAAGAATGACTCGGTACCCACACTCGATAGAAAGCCCTTAAGGAAGTCATCTCGGAAGAAACTTCCAATTAAACCAGTAGATACGACTAGATCTCTCCTAGCCAACCTCTGTGACCTAATAAATAGCATGAAATCATAATATGGGGCCAAACTGGATTCCCTGTTGGAACGCTTAAAAGTAGTGGAGTGCAGGGTCGAGGCAGGCATGGGATTTGTAAAGTCTTTACACCCAGAGGCCCTACACGACCTAAAACAAAACCCAAGCTTAATATTGCCAAACTCGAATTTCGAGCGAAATTCCCAATCCATACCCCTAGATAAGGTTAATGACCCACACTCATTCTCAAAGCTCTTGATTAAACCACAGGTACCATTCACATCAGCAAGTACTAGCCATATACACTCTATTCACAAGCCTCTAACCAGTATACAATTATTACCACCAGTACAAACTACTAATCATAAACAAGTTTCCACATTGCCCAACACTCCCTCACTAATTAGGACAAATATTCCCCAAACAGACAAAGGAAGGTCTCATTATATTGAAACAAGACCCCCGAACTCTACATACATACCTAGTGACCATTTACATCTTCCTCCGGAGGCAACTCCATACATTGTGGTCCTGACAAATGTTCCCCCTATAGGTGATCAACACCGGGAAACATGGCCGGCATTGAGGAATAAGGCCCTGAATTGGATAGGAACACGTTTGGGTCCTGGGGGGGTGGGGGTCCTATTTAACGATATAAAAATGGTAAGAAGAGTCAAGTGGATAGGAAACAGGGAAAAAGTAGTGGAAGGAGACTGTGTGGTTCTTTCATTCAAGACCCCAGACTTGGTGCATAGTATCATCCACAAATTAGGTGCTAGACAAGCCACTTGTCAAGGAATTTCACTGCTACCTTTGGGCTTCTTTTATCCAAGATCTTCGGGGCGCAATGTTAGGAATCTACAACCCGTAAATGAACAAGTACCAAATACACTGGACCATAATCCTCTTAGTAATAGATTTCAACCTCTTACAACGCTAGAAGATTTGGATTGACTAAACAGGAACAAGATAGATTTTCCATATGATCTTGCCCTGGATGTAAATAAAGAAAGGCCTACCGAGAACAGGGGAGATGTATTCCGCGAGAAGGTACCTGATAGGAACATCATAGACATCGTTTGAATCAGGGAAACCAACTCCCTCCAATAATCTATACTCAAGATGATGTACCACCTTTACCATCTATAGAGGAGGCGCACCCCCAACCCTATCAATATATGGGAACAACTATACTTTACTCGAATGTGGCAGGCCTAACTAATAAGATCAATAACGAGCTTTGGGTGAATTTCATTGGGGATTTTCCTTGTATCTGTCTTCAGGAGACTTGGACATTAAATCCAGTCCACATAAATGGGTACAAGACATTCCATACACCAGCTGTACAGGCTAATCATGGCAGGCCAAAGGGAGGCCTATGCACATATATCTCAAACAAGGCATGGCTACGCAACCCAAAAATGCAAATCACAAAAACCTATTATCAAATGATTGAATGCAATTTGGATCAGAACACGCACCTAGTACTCATCAACTTCTATAATAATGCAACGCATAGAGAAGTCCCCAAAATTTTAACAGAGATGGGTGAGGACCTAGAGGAAATATGTGCGAGCAACAGACGCGAGACTCTTATTATATGGGGGGGGCGACTTTAATGTACATCTTTGCAAGGAACCCACAGGAAAGGTGTGTGGTTGGGATACCGAAGACATTGGCATAGGACCGCACTTTTCACATACCATTCAAGGAGAGGCAATGAATTTAGTGGCCCAAAAACATAATTTGTCTCTTGTAAATGAATTAGTTTCCAAAGAACTACAGCTTAAACCAACTTTTAATTGCAGGGGCGCGAATACAGTTATTGATTATATTTTAATGTCAACACACTTTGTACACTATTTTACTAATTACATAATCCACGACATCGCAATAAGCGACCATTTCCCTCAAAGCCTGGAACTTTCATTAATCCCTGCCACACAGGCCAAAGCCAGAGAGGTAACGATGGCAAACGATATTGTACTAGCCCCGGGTAATGGTTATATACTGAGATGGACTCAGACTGACCCTCAGGCATTATTAAAAGACATATTACGTGAACATACCCAAGTGTTCCTTGATTGCCTTAGTGATGACACGGCCTCAGGACAATGTCTAAGTGCTTTCCAACAGATAACCTACGCCGTAAAAAAAGCCCTCACGTTTAGGACAGGAGGGGCAGGGGGTAAGAAAAGGGAAACCGGCTGGTTTGACCACGATTGTACGAAAGCGCACACAAGATTAAAAAAAGCCCTAAGTGCCCCCATAAGATGTCAGACCGAAATACGTACCTGCAGACTGGCATTCAAGACAGCCACAAAAAAGAGGAAACTCGCTTTGAGAGAGAAGTCATGGGACAATCTACACAGAGCTAGTCTGACGAAAGACAATGCCCTCTTCTGGAAAATAATAAATACTCCCGTTCTAGGGGACAATAATACCCCTAGAATGGAAATTGCAATTTCGGAAGAGGACTGGATCACGTACTTTTCTAACATATACTGTCAACCCAATGACAGAGTTCCTCTGGACCTTCTAAAAGTCCCAGACCCTGAGGAAGATCGACACCTAGCAGTATCACCTCAGTTTACCTTAGAGTAGGTAGTAGAAGCTATAAACACAAGCAAAGCCGGGAAAGCGCCAGGGCCCGATGGTGTTCCAATTGACCTATATAAAGCTAACACCGACTTATGGGGCCCTCTATTGACGCAGGTACTGAGGGCCATTTGCACACAAGGCCCACCATCAACATGGCGCCATTCTATCATCATACCCATATACAAAAAGGGGGATCGCCTTAACCCAGCCTGTTATAGGCCAATTTCTCTCCTCGATACATCAGCCAAATTAGAGGGGAGAATAATTCTAAATAGACTCCAAATATGGTCGGAAGAAAATAACATTCTATCCCCAGTGCAGTATGGCTTCCGCACAGGTCTAGGTACAGTGGAACAGGCTCTGAACTTAACTATCCTAGTGGGGAAGTATACGAAGACCAGAGAGGTAATTTGCACCTGGCCTTTATAGATTTGTCCTCAGCATTTGACTGTGTTTTGCATGAAAAGTTATGGGATATTCTAAAAAGCATGGGGGTTGAACCAATGATAGTCCATTTCATAAGAGATCTGTATACTGGGTGCAGAGCAAGTGTAAGGTACGGGATGAGAGGGGAATGCACTAAGTCTTTTGGCATATACAGAGGGGTGCGTCAAGGCTGCGTTCTCGCACCACTTCTATTTTCACTATACATAAACAACCTAGAAAGTGAATTGATAAGCAAATGTAAAGACCTTCCACAAATAGGCAATCGCCCCGTCCCTGCACTCCTTTACGCAGACGATGCAGTACTCATGGCCAGGACACCGCTAGCCCTCCAGAAACTCCTAACCACTTGTATAAATTACATGACAGCCCTGGGCCTCACAGTCAACCGTTCGAAAACGTTCATAATGAACTGTGGCAGGAAACTGAGGAAGTCCTATAAAATCACTATTCACGAGGACAAGGTGAAGATAGCTCCCACCTTCTCATATTTGGGCATAATGTTTGATAAACAGGCCACCTGGGCACACTGCGTGAAAACAAAAAAAGACCAGATTATTAAAACAACGGCGGCCTTGAAGATTTTTTCCAAAAAACTAGGGGGGATCTCCCCGTCAAACATGGTAAAAATCTACAAAGCCAAATGTATCCCGGCGGCTACTTATGGAGCATGTATCTGGGGGTATACGAACTGCCATGCGATTCAGTTGGTGGAAAATGACTTCCCGAGATACCTGCTAATGGCACCAAATAGCACGTCATCATATATTAGCCATTCGGAACTAGGGGTCCACTTTGTAATTGATCTAATTAAGATACAGCATCTATTATTATGGCATAAAGTGTGGACCTCTGAGCATACCGGATTAAACCAAGCCATACTATCCGACTGCATGAATCTAACACCCTCGCTTAGAGTTCCCTGGCTAAGATATATTATGACCTTTTTTTAAAATATGGGCTGCGAAGCATATTACCAAAACCCACAATCACTGGAAAAAATAACCAGGAGAGATTTGAGGGCTCTGACTTTGAAGCACTTGGATGAACAGAGATGGGAAGTGGAATCAAAAAAATCTACAGTAATGTCTAACCAACTAATTCTGTCGACGGATGCATGTCCAGCCCTATTTAGTAAGCGTGGTAAATCGCCGACATCGATTTGTTCCTACAAGATTCCGCTTAAATATCTTCCATCGGCTAGTAACCTTTCCGATTATGTGTGACTGGAGTACAGTTTTAAGAGTATGACCATGTGATGCAAAAGCTCCTCAATCTACAATGCATGTGGTCCTCTTTTGTAAATTTTATGATATTCCAAGAAAACGTTTTTTATTACCTTTTTTAAGATCGACTAATTTGCGTCAGTGCCGCGACGCGTATTTTAGCTTACAGATTTTATCCTCTATTGAAATGTGTGGAATTTTAGCAAACTTTTTATGTACAGTACTCTCTGTAAGGAAGTCTATGGGCGTACTGAACTAATTTTATTTGAAAATTTGGAATTTCCGGTAAACTCCTCACTCTCTAGAAAATACTGTAATTGAACTCGATTTTGCACTGATGTAAATTTATCAAGTTTTATATACCTGTCCTTGAACGAATTAACGATGTGTTTTATTATCTTCCCTATTTATTTATAATTTTTCTTATATATATTTATTAATGTGCTATTACTTGATACTTTTATGGCCTGTTGAAAGCCGAATAAAGTCTGTTTGATGATGATGATGATGACTCCCTGTGCCAGTTCCTCAATCCTTCTCAGGGACCCTGTGAATAACGGGAACTACCTCATACTCTTGAACCACCTGGGGTGTGTCAACTCCCTTCTTCAAGTTGGGCACCACATCTCTGGGCTGTGCCCTTCTTCAGCAGTACCGGATGCAAGATTTTTGCTGCCACCATCTGAACTGGACTCAGCCCTTCCGGCCTCCAGTTTCAGCTCTTTACAGCTCAGCTCTTGAGCTGCAATCTTTTCTTCTTCCAGGGCTAAGAGTCTTTTTGCCTCAACCCTTGCAAGATACTCCTCTAATTGTTGCTCCTGTCGACTTTGACCTCGGAGCCATTCATCTATCTCTGGGTCTCTTTCCTCATCTGAGTAGTCTTCCTCCTCATGTGAGCAGTCTTCCTCCTCATGTGCGTAGTCCTCCTCCTCATCTGAGGGGTACTTAGTCATTTGGTTTCTTGCTGCCTCTCTCTCTGCCCATCTTTCCTCCCCCCAGACTATGTAGTTATGTAGCATCTCCGCCTTAGTAGATCTCCTTGCTACAGGAAGGCCCCATTTTCTGCAAAGCCTCCTTAGGTCAGCCTTAGTGAGGTGGTCAGTACGAACAAAGAATGAGTAGGTAAGCAATCCCATTCTGATAAGATCTTACCAGCAAAAACCAAAATCCAAAGTCCAAAATATCAATAGTATATCCAGGAGGACATCAGAGAATCAAAAGCCAAAAAAGATGAAAAATCAAGTGGACCTTCAACTGTGGGTAGGTAGTGAAATACTTAGCTACTGTATGTCACTGCACAAACACAAGTCCTATCCTCACCGCTGATCACCAATGTTAGAAATGGGGTTTTTGGTTGGCAGTCAGGTTGCCCTCTGTCCAAGCAAGAACCCTCACTCTAGTCAGGGTAAGTCACACACAATCCAAAATCAGCCTGTGCTCACCCTCAGGTAGCTTGGCACGAGCAGTCAGGCTTAACTTAGAAGGCAATGTGTAAAGCATTTGTGCAATAAATCATACAACACCATAGCATAACACCACAAAAATACACCACACAGTGTTTAGAAAAATATATAATATTTATCTGGGTATCTTCAGGTCCAAACGATCAAAGTTGCAATATGAATTTGTAAAGATATCACTGAAAAGTGATAAAAAGTGTCTTAAGTCTTTAGAAAGTAAACAAAGTCTCTTTCAAACACAAAGTACCTGGTTTCTGGTGGAAAATCTCCTCAGAGGGCCACAGGAGAAGAGGTACGTGGAAAACTGGTGTGTGCATCGATTTCTCCTCAGCACACACGGACTTGCGTCGTTATTTTCCACGTGGGGAGTCGTGCGTCATTTTCCGGCGCGCGGACAGTCTCTTTCTGTGGTTCGCGGGGAGTTCCAGATGTCCCGGGTCTGTGCGTGGATTTTCCTGCTGCGCGTCGTTCTGCGGGGCTGCGCGTCGAAGTTTCGATCTCGCGGCAGGCGTCGCGACGATTTCTCCTGGGGGGTCGGGCGGCGTTGTCCTTGAGAGGCCGTGCGTCAAAGTTTTGATCTCACGGCAGGCGTCGCATCGATTTCTCCTGGGAAGTCGGGCGGCGTTGTCCTTGCGAGGCCGTGCGTCAAAGTTTCGATCTCACGGCAGGTGTTGCGTCGATTTCTCCCAGGAAGTCGGGCGGCGTTGTCCTTGCAAGGCCGTGCGTCAAAGTTTTGGTCGTCCCGAAGGCGTCGCGTCGATCTGCGTCGGTGTGCGGCGTTTTTCTTGCCGCGGAACAAGCTGTGCGTCGAAAATTTCGGCGCACGGAGCGTCCAAGAGGAAGAGATAAGTCTTTTTGGTCCTGAGACTTCAGGGAACAGGAGGCAAGCTCTATCCAAGCCCTTGGAGAGCACTTTTACAGCCAGACAAGAGTTCGGCAAGGCAGCAGGCCAACAGCAAGGCAGCAGTCCTTTGTAGAAAAGCAGACAGGTGAGTCCTTTGAGCAGCCAGGCAGTTCAGCAAGGCAGCAGGCCAACAGCAAGGCAGCAGTCCTTTGTAGAAAAGCAGACAGGTGAGTCCTTTGAGCAGCCAGGCAGTTCTTCTTGGCAGGATGTAGTTTCTGGTTCAGGTTTCTTCTCCAGCAAGTGTCTGATGAGGTAGGGCAGAGGCCCTGTTTTATACTAAGGTGTGCCTTTGAAGTGGGGGTGACTTCCAAGAGTGTCTAAGAAATGCACCAAGCCCCCTTTCAGTTCAATCCTGTCTGCCAGAGTCCCAGTAGGGGGTGTGGCAGTCCTCTGTGTGAGGGCAGGCCCTCCACCCTCCCAACCCAGGAAGACCCATTCAAAATGCAGATGTATGCAAGTGAGGCTGAGTACCCTGTGTTTGGGGTGTGTCTGAGTGAATGCACAAGGAGCTGTCAACTAAACCTAGCCAGACGTGGAATGAAGGGCACAACAAGATTTTAGTGCAAAGAAATGCTCACTTTCTAAAAGTGGCATTTCTAGAATAGTAATATTAAATCCGACTTCACCAGTCATCAGGACTTTATATTACCATTCTGGCCATACTAAATATGACTTTCCTGCTCCTTTTAGGGCAGCCCCAATGTTAGCCTATAAAGGGAGCAGGCCTCACAGTAGTGTAAAAACGAATTTAGGAGTTTTACACTACCAGGACATATAACTACACAGGTACATGTCCTGCCTTTTACCTACACAGCACCCTGCTCTAGGGGTTACCTAGGGCACACATTAGGGATGACTTATATGTAGAAAAAGGGGAGTTCTAGGCTTGGCAAGTACTTTTAAATGCCAAGTCGAAGTGGCAGTGAAACTGCACACACAGGCCTTGCAATGGCAGGCCTGAGACAGGGTTAAGGGGCTACTGAAGTGGGTGGCACAACCAGTGCTGCAGGCCCACTAGCAGCATTTAATCTACAGGCCCTAGGCACAAATAGTGCACTCTACTAGGGACTTATAAGTAAATTAAATAGCCAATTATGGATAAACCAATCAATAGTACCATTTACACAGAGAGCATATGCACTTTAGCACTGGTTAGCAGTGGTAAAGTGCCCAGAGGTCAAAAGCCAACAACAACAGGTCAGAAAAAATAGGAGGAAGGAGGCAAAAAGTTTGGGGATGACCCTGTCAAAAAGCCACGTCCAGCACAGGGACATGGGTTACAAGGCCTATGCCCGATTGTTGGACACATGGAAGTCACAGGAGCCTGACTAGGTGTAGTTGGCTATGAACACAGCTGGGGTGGAGTGCCACAGGGCCTGCCTTAAGAAGGGACCTTGCCTACTAAACTCGCCCTGGCCTAGGGGAACCCACAGCCCACCTCCCCCGCCCAGACCCCTACAATGCGCGCTGAATCAGCAGAATGAGAGTGTACTCACCCACTTGTGGCTGCTGTGATGCCCTCAAGCACCCATCCAACTCTGGATACGTCACCGCCAGGATCCGGAACATCCGGGGGGTCATGGTGCAACGGTTACCCCTCCCACGTTGGGAGACCATCCCCAGCTGGGCCTCCGCTGTCTTCTTGCTCCAGCAGCGAATGCCCTCCCATCTTTTACAGCAGTGGGTGCTCCGTTTGTGGTGGACCCTCATGGTCTGGACTTCCTTGGCGATGGCACGCCAAATATCCTTCTTCTGGTGGGCGCTGACCTACAGGAATAGTACAGGGGAAAAGGAGAAGATATAACCGTCAGCACCGTCACAGTCATTGGCCCGCATCCCTACCCTTGCCATGACGCAGATGCACTCACCGTCGTATCATTCACTCCTCATTCTCCCACCCCCCCATATTTCATCAACACCACTCCACACAGGCATTGCCCATTCGGTATGCTCACAGTGTACTTACCTGTTTGTCTGAAGGACCGTAGAGTAGCGTGTACCGGGGGAGGACCCCATCCACTAGTTTCTCCAACTCCTCCGTGCTGAAGGCAGGGGCCCTTTCCCCAGACACACGAGCCATTGTCTCTTCCAGACTGAGGTCACTGCAGCACTTGCAGTGTAGGTCCTCTCCTATCGAAGATCAGGTATCAAGTGATTGAACAGAGAGAAAATGGCGGTGACGTCCGTGGTGGTGCGTACCGTCACCGCCGGCATACATCGTCATTGGCTCCTGGGACCCATAGGGTCCGATGTTAACCAATGTAGGATTGCGCCGAGGTCTTCGACCGCCTACTGCGACGGTGTACAACGCCAACGCAGTTACTTCATATCCCCTTGTCCCACATTACATGTCAGGCAGCCGCCATTTCAGGGAGCCACATGGCATTAACTTTGACTGTGTCACACATATCTAGGCCTTGCTTAAACACTAATACAGCCAGATATCGATTTTCAAACAATTTGCTAAAAAGTTGTGTTTACGTACCTCAGTGTTGGTTGACTCTCTGCTCACTGTTCTCCTCCATAGAGCACGTCCACTGGGGCAGGTGAGGAGATGGTGGCATCCTCCGGTGTACAGACCGCTGGTGGACCTGCAGACAATGGAGGAGCGACATGTAATTGTCACATACAGACTTGATCGTACCACAATCCTGGAACTGTGTACCCAGTTGGAGCCAGACCTGATGTCAGCTATCCGCCATCCCACAGGAATCCCCCCTCTAGTGCAGGTCCTGTCAGTACTCCATTTCCTGCAAGTGAGTCTTTTCAAACAACAGTGGCCATTGCATCAGGAATGACCCAGCCTATGTTCTCCAACGTGTTGTCCAGAGTGTTGTCTGCCCTGCTGAAACACATGCACAGCTGCATCGTTTTCCCTCAGGTGGAGGATTTGCCTACAGTGAAAGGTGACTTCTATGCCCTGGGACATATCCCCAACATCATCGGTGCCATTGATGGGACACATGTGGCATTGGTCCCCCCCGTATACTGAAGCCGGAAGAGTTACCATTCTATGAATGTGCAGCTGGTGTGTTTGGCCGACCAGTACCTCTCCCATGTAAATGCCAAGTTTCCTGGCTCAGTGCATGATGCTTACATTCTGTGGAATAGCAGCATCCCTTATGTGATGGGGCAACTCCAGAGGCACCGTGTGTGGCTATTAGGTGAGGACATGGACCCAATTGTCAACACCAGAGCAGTACGCGCTCTATTGGCGACAAAAATGCAAAAACCCAGCACTCTCAAAACAACAGGGGTCTTGGCATTGTTCTCTGTCTTTGTACTGGATCTCAGGGACCGCTTGCAGGGTGGTTCTCCATCTGCAGGGGGTGGGTGCTGGTGTTGTGGTCCTGTGGTGGTGCCTCCTGTCCTCTAGCGCCGGCGGAGGTGGTGGGCAGTTCATCATCCAGGCTAGTGTCAGGGGCCCCTTGTTGTGCCACAGTGTCCCTCCTAGTGTTGACGAGTTCCTTCAGCACCCCTACAATGGTGCCCAGGGTGGAATTGATGGATTTGAGTTCCTCCCTGAACCCCAAATACTGTTCCTCCTGCAGCCGCTGGATCTTCTGAAACTTGGCCAGTACCATTGCCATCGTCTCCTGGGAATGGTGGTAGGCTCCCATGATGTTGGAGAGGGCCTCGTGGAGAGTTGGTTCCCTGGGCCTGTCCTCCCCCTGTCGCACAGCAGCCCTCCCAGTTCCCCTGTGCTCCTGGGCCTCTGCCCCCTGAACCGTGTGCCCACTACCACTGCCACCAGGTCCCTGGTGTTGTTGGGGTGGTGGGTTAGCCTGGGTTCCCTGTAGTGGTGGACGCACTGCTGCTTGACGTGTCCTAGGGACAGAGGGATGGGCCCGCTGGCTGGGTGATGTGCTGGTGTTTCCAGAGGGGGAAGCTCTGTAGTGGCTTGTGCCAGTGTGAGAGGAACCGACTGTCCCGAGGTCCCAGATGGGCCGGGCTGCTCATCTTGATCCAGTTGGACAGAGCTGCTGTCATCACTGTGGGCCTCTTCTGTGGGTGGAGTGGACATGTCTGGACCCTCCTGTCCATTCATGTTGGGTAGGGGTCCTCCAGGGGTGTAAAGGCATGATTATTGCATCTGTGTGTGCAATGGGTGGGTCACCCTGTACCCCAGTGCTTCCATTCTTGTGTGGGACCTTCTGTGATAATGGTTTAGGGGGGTGTATGGGTATGTGCAGTGGACATGCTTTGGTGATGGGTGTCCCTGCTTTGGTGTTGCATGCAGGGCTTGGGTTTGAGATGTGTGGTTTGTGATAGTGGGACATGTGTGAGGAGTTGGAGTGATGGGGGTGAGGGCGAGGGTGGGGGTATGTGATAGCATGCAGGTAGGGTGGGTGATATGGTAGTTAAAGGTTTGACTTACCAGAGTCCCTTCCTCCAGCTACTCCTGCGAGGCCCTCAGGATGCAGTATACCCAAGACCTGCTCCTCCCATGTCGTTAGTTCTGTGGGAGGAGGTGGGGGTCTGCCACCAGTCCTCTGAACCGCAATCTGGTGTCTTGAGACCACGGAACGCACCTTCCCCTGTAGGTCGTTCCACCTCTTCCTGATGTCATCCCTAGTTCTTGGGTGCTGTCCCACTGCGTTGACCCTGTCCACGATTCAGTGCCATAGCTCTATCTTCCTAGCTATGGTGGTGTGCTGCAACTGTAATCCGAATAGCTGTGGCTCTACCCGGATGATTTCCTCCACCATGACCCTGAGCTCCTCCTCAGAAAACCAGGGGTGTCTTTGCGGTACCATAGGTTGGTGTGGGTGATGTGTGGGGTGGTGTGTTTTGTGATGTGTGGGGTGATATTTAGAGGTGTGTTGTGTGAGGTGTGTGGATGTTGTGTGAGTGATGGTGTTGAGTGCCTGTGGATGCTAGTGTTGTTTCTGGTGGTGTCTATCTCTGGCCTTCTGTCGCAATTGTTGTCGTAGGGGTTTGTTGGTGATGTGGGTGTGTGTTTTATATTCTATTGGGTGTGTGGGAGTGGTGTGTGTATGTGTATCAGGTGTTTGTATTTCGATTTGTCCAATGTGGTAGTGTTTTGTAAATGTGTGTGTATTTTGAGCGTGGCGGTATTTACCGCCAATGGAATACCACGGTTGAAAGACCGCTGCGTGGATTCATGGGTCGTGATAGTGTGGGTGTATTCCTGTTGGCATGACAGTGTAGGTTGTGTTATCGCCAGTTTATCACTGACCTTTGGTGTGGCGGACTTGTGTGGGTGTCTAGATTTTGGCGGATTCCGAGGTGTGGGTCATAATAGCTATGGCGGAATTCCGCGGCAGTGTGTTGGCGGTCTTCTGCACGGCCGTAAGCAGCTTTTACTGCCAATGTTGTAATGACCACCATAGGGTCTATTGTGCGCTAAATCTCCTCTTCTAAGTGTATTTTTACTTTATCCACCCTATCGGGTATGGAGGCACACAAGTCCGCAGTCTCGACTTTTAAAAAGTCATCATTTCTTTCACCTCCAGATGATCTTGAAGATGCCGGCAAACTATTTCTGACCTATGCTGTGCTGTCTAGCAGGGCTAGTGCTCGCGTCCTGTTCTTTAGTAAAGATCTCATCCTGAGAGGCATTTCGTATAGAAATTGCTGCCACTTTCTTCTTTTTGAATTAAAGATTTTGTTGGGGAAGTTTCTCTTCTTTCTTAACAGAAACGTCTGACGAGTTTTCTGACTCCTTTCTATGGTTCACATATGCAGTTCATGATTCTGACCACACTCCTCTATCACAGCATTTATCCATTGAGTCCTGAAATGAACGAGGTTGGCATGTATCAGTATATTGATAACTATCAGGAGTTTTTATATTATCTCTATATATAAGATTATAGCCGTTTTGAGGGGTCTCTGAATGTGGAGATTCTCCCCTTTCTTTTTTTAGGTGTTTGTTTTTATTTTTCCCAGCATTTTTAAGAATCCTCTGGTGTTTGCTTAGTAGAATCCTCATTGGATTTATCTTACTCGGTCTGTCTCCCAGACTATCTCGAACAATACCAGAGTAGGTCTCATCAATAATCATTGGCAGCTCGCATTCTTGATCCTATATGGGATTGTCCCGGAGCTGCAGGCACACTGCTTCTCCTTTAAGGTTACTTAATAGTATTGAAGATACAGTGGCAAAATTGCACATTAATTTCATCCCCAAATGCAGGGTGGGGGCAGCCCTGTATTCATCTTGAATTTGTTCTAACACTTCAGAAGACTGACAAATGTTGGTGTACCGTTGGTGTACCGTGTGCGGTATTATACAACATGGCAAATACCATGCCCCAAGTAGTGCAGTTATCTACTCTAGGAACCATCCCAAATGGCAAGCACATAGTGAGAATTCTATGTTCATCTTGAGGTCCCGTATGGGGAAATACTGCTAAACCAAAACTGAATTTATTCTCATTTGGCGGGTACTTTACTCATGATTGACTATACAGTTGTAGGGTTAATGTCTGGAGTGACTGCATGCAGTTGTACTGGGGCAGCTGGTACCGGGTTGGTATTTAATGTTTGCACTACAAACTGTACTGAGGCTATATATTGCTGTAAGTTCAACCTATAAGCGGTGAACTTCAGCTACCACAACAGTGTCTGCATTAGGGTGTGGTGTATATGTGGCCAATAAAGGCCAGGTAGGACCAGCATTGCTCAGAGGACCTATCCTAATATGCAGTATTGTATGGGGTAGGGTGCCATCAAGCCAGTTATTATGGTCTTGAAAAGATAGAGGTATCTCTAAGTATTTGTATGCTCTGTATTGTACAGGGACATTGGCAGGTGTGTAATAATGAAATGTATTAATTTTCCCATCAACTGCTGAAAGATTGACCCAGGAATAAAACATTTCTGTCCTATAGGTTGGATGAGCCTCATCTACAACCCAAGCAGTGAAAGGAGGTCGCATGTTTACTGCAATTACCACCCATTGCGGGTTCGCCATGGTAGATATACCTGTTCAAAGATAAGGACACCAAATGGGGATCAATCCTTTTAAGGGTCTAGCTTGAGTACCCTACAATTGTATTTTGTAAGTTTGCGCCGCTTTTGTGTCAAAAAATGACGCAAATGTGGCACTAAAAAAGTATAAATATGGTGCCTATGAGGCCTAGTACTCACTTAGCTCTGTGGACTGGAGAGAGGTGCGTTGATTTGCAAAATGCTGTTGAGTGTGCGTTTGCTGCATTGTTCGCTCAAACATGAAACTCTGCTTTATGTTCTTGCTCTGCCTCTGAATCTTCTTGGTACACTACTGACTCCTCATAAAGCTTACCTTGCTTCATTTTATCCTTCTCCTTTACTCTGTAATACAGTTACTGTTTTTCAATACACAGGCCTTCTCCTTGCCCTCTCCTGCACAAACAAAACTTGGTGATAGTTCAACTCTCCAACTGAAGCTAAGCTTAAGCTTAGTGACGGACGTTCCAGGAAGAGTTGAGATACATTGCCCAATTTGGAAACACAGTATCATTTTCCTTTTTGCTATCATAATATTTAGAACTGGGTGGGTTAACTTAATTCCTCAATTATTTGTATTTTTCGTACCTAGAAGACATAAAATGTAGAGATATACTATCTTGGGTCTCTGTGGTCAGGCAGAAGGACTGTTTGCAATGCATTTAACTGAAGAGTGTCATATTTATCCCTTTATCATTTCCTTCCACAACAGATTAACGATGGTGTGCTGCTCAGCACTCCAATGAAGATTGTTGTTTGTGTAGTGTTTGATTTGTCATACCTTTCCCCAAATCCCCTTTCCCATCTATTCCTCGAGCCACTAACCCTCTTCCTATAGGCTTTGAGACTTATTGAGATGTGACTTAAGTTCACACCATAAATGGATCACACACTTGCTGGGGTGGATGTGATGAATGTGACACTGCACTCACTGCATGAACTTCTATTTCCTGAGCAATATTCCACATTGGCCCAATCAACATCATCATTAAAGCCTGTTGTGTTGTGTGTTGCATAAACAGTTAACCATGTCCAACCACTACTGACTCTGAGTCCACTTCTCCTGACTCAAGGATATAATTTTGCTTTTATATATTAGCTCCCCATTGCTCAGAAGATGCTGATATGCTAGTCTTCATTAACATATCAAGTCTTAATTGTTGTATGTCAATTACTGTGATTGTGCTAGTCTGCTCTCAGTCTTCCTAAAGTTATGATATAACATATGTCTCACTAAATCTCAGTTTTCTTTCAATCTAGTTGACAGTGATGGATATCGCTTTGATTAGTTCTGCAGTTGGAGTTTGCATTGGTGAGAATGGGACCTTGTGTCTTCTCTGTTAGCAGCGCTAGCCTGCTGCTACTAATACTACCCGCTTAAGTTAAAATAATTTAACATTTTGGGAAAACCCTCCAGTAAGAAGATACAGGTATCAGCCTTTGCTTTATCTATTCAGGTATGAGAAGAAGTATGGATTGAAATGAACTTGTTTAGTTAGTAGAAGAAGATGTATATGTGTATCTAGGTTTTTGTAGGCAAAATAGGCAATGGCAAGCAACCCCTAGTATTCAATATAGTTACATAGGACAGTAGAACAATGGTATAAGTACATGGCAAACATTTTTTGAAGATTTAAAAAACAAGCTACACTAAAAAACACCAGTACAAACGAAAACAGAAAAAAATAAACATTTGTGGCATAAATGAATAAAATAAACATCCCCTTTCATTTTTAACACATCAAAACACACCCTTTCTACCCACAACAGGCATACCCCTTTCTGCAAACAAATTGTCCCATTCTCAAAAGATCCAACAAAAGTTCAAAGGGAAACCTGGTCCCAACTCCCTCTCCACTCTCCCCATCATCATCAAGTCCCTCCCACCAAAACAAAAAATATAAAAAGGGCTCAGAAAGGGGCATTGTATACTTGGGTCCAGAGCTAGTCCAGCCTCTGCTCAGTCCTGGCAAGCTGACTCTCCATACTGTCCATCTTCTGCAAGATACAATAGAGTAATACCCTGGCGGAGCAGGAGGCAGCAGCAACAGGTGCAGTCAAGGTCCCTGACAGCTGACGGCGGCACCAGCAATGTAATGGCCAGAAAGCTAGAAGCTGGGCTGGCAAGCTGCTGAACTGGGTCCTGGGTGAGAGTCAGCAATTTCTGCCTCTTGATCCTACAGCACCAACACCAACTGGTATTTTGCAGGTATAATCTCCAGCCTCTGCCACTGCAGACGGGACCCTATCTCCTGCCTGATGGATGGTGCCGGTCAACCAGCAAGAGTATCAATATTAATAAAAACAAAAATAAATAAGGCAAATTGTAAACAATGCTCTGAGCAAACACTTATTTGAAAGTATTTAGTTGGTGGCACAGTAGCAGGGGCATTGGAATTTGATGTGATTATGAATAGAAGGGTCACAGGGGCAACTTTATTTGCATACCTCCCATGCCTCACATTAAATGCACTGACTGTTTGGTAGAAAAGAATTAAGGCACAATAACACCAGATTAAAAATAGGGATTTAATTTTTTCCTTTAAAGACTTTTCTAGTAACTAAACAGACACTTTTAGTGGAAAAATAAAAATAAATTGCCTCTTATTGATCAGTAAGGCATTATGAACTATGGATTAAGTTTTTATGCTAAAATAATGGAGGCATGCTAGCCAGTGCTTTGGGTACTTTGCTACTGCTACTGTCTGAAGATGGGGCTATTACAGTTGTCAATCTTTAGTTCCAATGACCTGATCTTCTTCAAATACCTTTTACTTGGTTTCTACCCTGACTCCAAAGAGGCAGATGAATAATAAATACATCACACATAAAATCACACATCACACATAAAATACAGATATATTATCCTGTCTGCCATAAGTACATGGTAGGGAATACAATGTACTGCACTACAGGAAAAAGAACAGGCTATGTAGGTTATATTTGGCACATTTGTTACAGAGTATCCCTGATGCCAAACTTGAAATCAATTTAGGCACTTGCTAGTCTCACTTTATTCACTAGCCTTGCCCCCCCACCACCACAAATTATTTCCAGCAAATTAATTTGCTAGGCTGTGAGGAAAGGAAACTTTACTTACTCTACTACAGGGTAAGGCAGAGGGATTAGGCAGGTAGGTGGAGCTTTTACTGTAGAATAGAGAGGTGTCACTGATCACCAAATCATCATGTGTCTAAGCTTTGGCTTATTCAGTCACTGTATAGACGAAAGTCTAAAGGGAAAAATCTGAACAGGCGTAAAATAAATCTGTTGTGGGAAACCATGAAATATATATTTTGAAAAACTTTACATGGCCATAAAAATGTGGCACATTCCATGAATAGGTTTTTCAATTTTTTTGGTAGGCTGGGATAGAAGAACTTACGAAAAAATAAAGGAGTGAAGTACTAAGAGGTGGCTGAGTGGGTGAAGGGAAACACACCTTGTGTGTTTGGTTTGAAATGCATTGAGAGCTTTGTAAATGGTACATTAACTGAAGCAGATGCACATTGCACATCCAACAATGCAGTCATGAATTGAACAATACTGCACTTCTTCGGTCATGGGTGGTGAAATGCCATGGGCAGGGAGGGGGTCGATGAATGATGAAGGGTGGGATGCAAATCTGTGTTGCTTAACAAATGAAGTGAGTCAAGGGATAAGAACACAAATTAAAACACCCACAACTTTGAGCCGTAGCTTTGATAATGTGGAAAGTCCTCCTTTTTGCCCTGGTCACCCCCAAATGTTTTGGGCAGATACTGATGGTTACTGACTCTTGGCTGTGCCCTGGGTACTGCTTACGAGTCCCAGGGCCAGTGCTCTGTGTAAAGTGGATATGCAAATTAGGCTAATTATAATTGGCAATATTAACCTACCTATATGTGCCTAGTATATGGTTGGGCATGTAGGTTGAGGGTTCCAAGCAAAGGTAGTGCACCCATAGGTACTGCTGAGGTGCCCAGTGTCATTTTAAAGGCAGACCTGCCTTGCTGTCTGCTTTTAAACTAAAGTTACTTGCAAATTCGACTTTGGAATTAAAAGTACTTCCAAAGTCTTAAACTACCTTATTTGTACATATAGGTCACCCCTAAGGTGTGCCCTATGTACCCTTAGGGTTGGGTGCCATGTAACTATATACAGGGGCCTTATAAAAAATAGTTTTATAAGCCCTGGTGAGGCAAAACAGCCAAATTTGTTTTCCCTCATTGTAGTGAATGGCCTTCATAAGCTAGAATGGGAAGACTTTATTTTAATTCATAAAGTCCCCATAAGTGTCAAATACCTCAAGTTTAGTAGCAAATTATTTGTTATAATAGATCCCACAACTTACAATTGTTAAATTTAATATAACCTGTTTAGGTAAAGAATTTTAAACTCTACTTAAAAGTTGCCAACTTCAGCCCTGTAATGCTTTGCTCTGACTGGCCAGGCTGCCTTGAGGTGTGAAGTAGCCTGGGTCGAACACAAAGAGATGTGCCTGGGGGAGGAGAACTTCCATCAGCAGATGGAGAAGCAGGAAGGGGAGGGCTGCCAAACTGATCTTCAAAGGCAAGGAAGGACATTTGGAGCACCCCAGCACCTCCCTCACATCCTGCAAACCCAGACAATTAGGTGCCTCCTTGATAGGATTAGGAGAGGGCAGGAGAGGGGTGTGTTTAGGATGTTTAGCCACACTAGTGGGTGAGCTCAGCCAGATGTAACCTCCAAAAATAATTTTCAGCCATGATGGATTTTTGAGGAATGTTGCTCCCTGTGATTGATTTTTCTACACTTCCCATGAAGTGGTCATCACAGAGGGAAGGACCCTTCACCTGATTGGAGAACCAGGACCCCACTGATTTTCACCTAGGAGCAGGGATAAAACTGGCAGACCTGCATCCACACCACAGATCCCTATAAGGAAGAACTACAGGAGAAGAAGGACTGCCCTGGCGAACCCCTGGCCTGCGCCTGGACCCCTGGACTGCACTCTGGAGGACTGCACCAGCGGCACACTTGGGCTTCACCACAAAAGGACTTTGCCTAGCTTCAACTGGTTCAAGGAGGGCTTCCCTGTTTGCTACAGGTGAAACATTGCTAACCAGAGTCCCCTGCACCAGCTCCTGAAGAAACTGATCAGCTGACCACTGTCCATTGGCCAAATTGGAGTTTGCACCAAGTGTATTCTGGGAGTTGTAGTCTGCACCCTCAAAGAGCACCTCAGTGCTTCTTAAACTTTGGGGTGAGCTGTGGACATCAGAAGAGCCTTGAATGAACATATGTTAGAAGATCCAGACTTTTTGAGACGTTTGGAGAACTTTTTGAACAAAGCTCCATAAAGGGACCGACCCGCCGCAGCAACGCTTGCTGGCTTGCCTCAACTGTGACCCGGCCTGACTTGCAGGTTTGTACCGGTGAAAAAAACTCAAAAAAGTAACTAAGTCTGAAAGAAGAAAGTTGAACAGGACCTCCCAGGCAGTGTATCCGAAGAAGGCTCCAAGGACATCAGATCAAGATTCAGGTTTGCCCCAGTTGAAGGATTTTCATCTAAAAAAAAACGACTAAGTCTGAAGGTAAAAACATCCACAGAGAGCTCCCATGATGCGTATCAGAGTAAGAGTTCCAGGAGGTCGGTTTTGGACTGGGTACTTGGTCCTGCTGAAGAAAATGTTGAAGAAAATGACAGGTAAGCTTTTGACCAAGGCCTCCCGCAGGCTGTAGCCGAGCAGGGCTCTATTGCGGTCAGCCTTAAACTTTGACTTTGCCCCGGTCGAGATGCAACCAGATGACCAGATTGGTGCTATTCATTTCTAAGCTCCAAAAAGCATTAATTCTTGGAAAATGTATAACTCCGGTTCCCTTTATCTGATTTTATTAGTTTTGGTGTCATTTCAAAGCTAAAAATATGTCCTATCTTTATGAATTGGTATTGGATTTTTAAACTGTTTCCTGCGTTTTATTTTATTACTGTTTTATGATATTTGAACACTTTATGCTTTGTCTCCTAAGTTAAGCCTTGACGCTCAAGGGTTGAGCTGGGTTTAATTTATTGAGACCTAACTAGACCTAATCGGAGGTTAGTGGCATATTGCTAAGAATATGTATTTACCTGCCATTACCAACAACCCATTTTCCAACAGATAACCATAAAATGAAGTGAGCAAAGTAGGGGAGCAGCATGCCCCTCTCCTTGTTATTTATCCAAGCAATTATACAATCATCCTTTCATTTGTCCTACTATATTGACACATAGCCACCATGATTTAAGCTTTATTTTCTCTCATCCAGTCTTTCACCAGAATTTCAAATCCATTATTTATCCATTCAGTATCCACCCATTCAATCAATCATCCTTCCACCCATCTACCCATTTACCCAATACTCACCCCTGCATCCTTTCACCCACCTAAGCTTCCTTTCCTTTCACTCATTTCATCCATCCTTTTTTTAATGTTCAGTTCTTTTCTGTTCCCATCTAGCCATCATTTTTAGCATATATTGTGTAAGTTTTGGCTGAGTTGCAAAAAGATGAGGCCATTACTCAACTGCCCTTGTAGCTGCTAAAACGGGGGGTTCACAATCATGTTGCAGTCCTTGTAGCTAGTGAGTATAATAGTAATTGTGAATAAGCAAGCAATCTGATTTACCACTGCCTTTCCCTGCCACCGTACTCCACCTCCAACTGAATCTCCACCTTGTAGTGGTACTTGAGCCAGAACCACTGGTGTGGGTATGGCTAGAGAAAAGATTATGTATTGTTTAGTTGGCAGATATGCCTCCCCTTAATTTTTTTTACTAAAAATAATGAAACTGCAAACATCGATGCAGTTCGGTTAGCACAGCGACATCTTCTATAAAAAATATCACTTTGGATATTTTGTTGCTTCACAATGTTAGAAAAGCCAGGTGGTCAAGCCAACCAAAAACTTTTCATACTTGGAGGGGTAGGGCTATAGCCAAATGATGATGATGACTTTGAATAATTTGTGCACTGAAGGGGGGGAATAATAATGGTTAATGCAAGACAAAAAAAAGATGATGCAGGGATAACAAGAATTAAACAAAAATTGGATAAGGGAGTTGGGAAACAAAGGAGACAGTATAAGAAAAATAAACAAGGCAAAATAAAACAAAATATTATAATGGAAGGCAAAGGTAAAAGTTAGGGAATTAATAATAAATAATAGGACTTACTGGGATGAGCAGAGCCCTAAGCAGTGGCACTGGTGTTCGGCACTTCCTTCTCCCCAGCTCTTTCAGAACCTTTCTCGGAGCTGCCCCTCTTCTTGCCCTTCGGTGCTGATGTAAGAAATAAAGAAGATTAACAAATAAATTAGTGGTACAGTTAATCTTAACAAAATTATCGTAGCAGGCAAAGGCAGTAACATTGTACTTATCAAAATCAGATCGCCTATGGTATTAATATTGACTATCATGGAGTTGGCCATATAAATCCTAAAATACCTGTTCCAAATTTCCTTATTAATAACTACATTTGGAACTAATGCATTGAAATGAATGATTCTTGATTCTATTCTCAGTTATCAAAAGTCACAGAGAATGGTAACTCACTGATATCACTAATTCACTATGGTGACCAGAGGACAGAGGAGTCTGCTTTACAGTGGCTTTTAAAATAATCAGCCAAAACAACTGCGGACGAGTACAATTAGGTAGCGCCGAGCACCTGCTAGCTCAAACTGGATCACATAATAATATTCTTAATGTAAACTCAATGTAACTTACCACTGAGTGTGAGCAGCATGTTACACTCAGCAAAAAAAATATCATTGTATAACACAAACACAAAAAATTATATAATTAATACTCACCGGGCCCTGGAATCTTGATGCCTAGCAGGTTGAGCAGGTCCTGTTCGTGGTCAAGAATATCCACCGAGCAGTGTGTCAGCTGCTGGGTGGTGCACTGGATCTGGCTGGTATGCCACACTCCCCCATTGCAGCCGACACTCCGGCAGGGGGTACCCACAGCCAGGCCTGCCACCTGCTGCAAGCATGGCAGGAAGGTGGAGCTGCACATAAAAACATTGCTGTCACCTGTACATTTCAAAAGATTGGCCGAGGCTGCACACCGTGGTGGCGCTGCCACCCACAACGTAGGAAGCTGCTGCTGGCTGCTTTGTGGGCTGGTGCAGCCACTCCCCTGCTCGCTACCCTGCTCTTCCTTGGTGCTGGGTGGGGTAAAAAAAACAAAAAGAAGGAAGGAAGGAAGGAAGGAAGGAAGGAAGGAAGGAAGGAAGGAAGGAAGGAAGGAAGGAAGGAAGGAAGGAAGGAAGCACAGGGAAAAACAAACAAACATACAAAATGTCACAAAACATTTAAAAAAATGAAAACAAAAAACCATAAAATACACAAACACAAAAACACACACCAATACAATAAATAACAAGCATTTGCAATGCAATGGGTCTCCCCTTTGCTCAAGTTAGAGCTGATAATGTTGTAAATTCCTAACTGGACCACATAAATTGAAAATGAAAAGTAAAAAAGTTGACATAATAAAGCTGATTCAAAGTGCCACATGCGCCATGAGCATGAGTGCAAAGGAAATACACAAAAGAAAAACTATTTGCTCACATTGAAACGTACCAGCAAAAGTGCAATTATCCATGCAACAGGGTGGGTGTCCAAGGCGGTAACCAATCGGCCCCAAGGAGCCAACTGTGAGTCCTACCTTACCAAGTGGTGCTGCACCAGTCCCGAACACCTGGAAGTGGGCCGCCAGGTGACCTGCCAGTCCACCTGTGGACTCAGAAGAACTATTGCATCGCCTCTGCTGCTTGGTGCAACTCCGAGAAGAACAAATGCATCATGTCTGCTGTGAGGATTTTTCCAGCGCAAGGACTCTGCCTCAACTTAGCAAACCTCAGCCTCATTGGAGCCAATAGCCTCCTTGACAGCAATGCAGGTCTTTACGTCACAGCTCCCTGGAACTGATTCAACACCACACATCTCTGACCTAGATCTTGCATCACCTCAGCTGCATAATTCATTCTTGAAACTGGACCTTGCAATGCTCCGCAACCAGGACTTAAGGTACTCTTGTTGAGTGGGCTTAGTTGGATCCCTGTAGTCTGACAATGACCCATTGCAGTCAGTCTGAACTTGTGACTATGTCTTCGTCTCATGAGGTCAGATATCAACAGTTGACCTGAAAACTTTAAACCTGATATCCCACGTTCTACAGGTTTTGTCATTTGATCTAGTTTTAATTATTAAAAATAACTCTATTTCTCTAAATTGATGTGGGATTTTCCTTTTGGTGTTTTTTTCACACTATTATTGTTTGAAGTGTTGCAAAAGTACTTTACACATTGCCTCTGAGTTAAACCTGACTTTTGTGTTCCATGCTGTGTGCCATGCTACTCGAGGGTTCAGCCAAGGTTAATTTACGATTTGCTTGTGACTTTACCCTGACAAGGATTGTAGTTACTGCTTGAGTAAGTTCTTTATCCCCCTCAAACAGCAACCCAGTTTCTTACACAGTGTTTTCTATTTTCAACATGAAATTAGAGAGCTAAAAATATAAAGTCTAATCTTGAAACACCATATGAAAAAGGCAAGTGCCACCCATTTTATGTTAACTCAATCATTGCTGCACTGCTCCAACAAATGATGGACAATTTGTCTACTAATCGATCAGGCCATGGAGCTGCAGTTCCTGTCAAACAAGCTGCGAGCATCATTCCTACTGGGGCAGGGTGAGATGTAGAGGGCATTACAAATGTATCTCACAGGTCGGAGCTAAGCCAAGAAAGGAAAAGAGTAAAATACAATGGTTATTGTATCAGAACACAAGGACTCACAACGGGATATGTTTTGTGAACTAGAATAGCACTCAGAATATGGTATAGTAAAGTTAAAAAAAGTGCGCACAGGATGAGGCAAATCAGACATACCAAATTAGCATTACTGCTCCCAGAAACTCAATACATAGATGTAAGCATCATACCAATGAGGACTAAAAAACTGAGAACAACTCTGGTATTGCATCACCCCTTTTTCAACCTGAATTCAAGTTGACAGGACCAGAGGACACACTAAATCAGGGGAACATCTTAAAATGTTAAGAGGTCTGCTGGGCCTTAAGGCAGCTGTATCCCGTGGCATAAAGCCCTTTGAATTCTTACCACCATGGGCACACAGAGTATGGAGCCCACTTTGGTTACATTCGCCTCTAGCTCACTTGCTCAGATGATCTTCAGTTTTAAACACAAACTTTGGGACTGGGAAATAAAGGTCACCAAGTGTTGTGGGCACGCTTATCCACTAGCATTAAACACCAAGCCAAGAGAGAAGCTGCACTGCTGAAATGATTCACTAGGATGTATTTCATGCAGGCAAACAGCAATGCAAAAGGAAAAAAACTTACTCTATCTTATGAGATGTTACTGGAGCAAAACTGACTATGTCAAGGCTATAGTACGGTATCACATAAAATTGACATCTGCTCAAATGTCCTGGGATCAAATATTCCCAGTAAAGACTGGGCTTGGCTTTAGGTCAGGTCATAGATGAGTACTTCACCACAAACATTGGTTTGTTGGGCATATTTGCAGCAGTATGGGAAACCTTCAAGTTTTACATAAAGGGGGTCACTTTATTTAAACAAGCTGGGATCCTTAGGTCTATCTGCAGGCACCTGCAGTGCTTAGGGGTAGATTAGCTGACTTAGAGAGGCAACATAGGGCAATGGTGGATAGGAAAATCCTGTGCAATATTAGGACCAAGATGGAGAAATTCCAGGAGCAAGCACAAAATGAAGTTAATCACATGAGGAAATATGCACTGGTGCTTGAATTTGGTGAAGGGGAATGCCCCGGAAGTGACCCTGGTTGCACTGTTGTGCCCCTGATAGAAGGACAGCATGATCCTAAAGATTCAGGATAAGCATGGCCAGGCCCTGTGCATGAAAGATCAGGTCACTGAACACTTCCGTAGATAATATCGTGATCTATACCAGTTATGGTTGGTATATGATGAAGAAGCTGACACAGATTATCTTACGCATATATAGCAATACACTGGCTCCTGGCGGAACATAGAGAATGCCTTATGGACTTGTTGCATTCAGAGGAGGTATGTACCGCACCTAAAGACATGCCATCAGGGAAAGTGGCAGGCACTGATGGGCTCACAGTGGCCTTCTACAAGGCCTACCAGGACCAGTTCATACCTCACTTAATCACCCTGTACCAAGGGCAAGGGAGGGATACATGACCCCTCTATGTGAGAGGCTTCACTGGTGGTCCTGCTGAATCCGGGCAAACCAGTGGATTGCTGCTAATCATATCTGTCGCCATCACTTATGAACTTGGAAACTGAAATTTACATGACAATCCTGGACAATTCATTGTCTCCTCTGCTACCAGGAGTGGTGGGTCTTGAGCAGACTGGTTTTGTTTCGCAATGGAGCCTGTCATTCAATCTCAGAACACTATTCAGTACAATACATTATCTGGATCCTGTTATTGGGGCTGCGCTCAATGAAGAAAGGGTGTTTGAGTTGGTGTAGTGGGGATTTTTTGCAGGGGGCCTTGCGGCATATATGAGGTAGGCAACATATTTCTTCAATTGGTCAGGATACTATACAGGCTACTGACGACTCGGTGAGGGTTAATGGCATGGTCACTTCCTCCATCAATATCGAAAGTTGCATCAGACAGGGCTGCCCCCTTTCCTGCTTACTGTATGCCCTGGTGGTGCAGCCCATGGTGTATGCACTTTGTGAATAGTACTTGTATATGGGCCTATGGTTCCCTAATTATAACCTGTTCATCTCAGCGTACACTGATCGTGCTCTGATCTATATACACGACCCTGTGCTCAATTTAACACCAGTGCTGTGGGGAATGGTTTTTATTGGGAGACATACTGAACTCATTGAGAACTGGGAGAAATCCATCATATTCCCACTCTCTCAGTCCAGTAAGCTGATGGTGCTGGATTATCCTTTGCACTGGTCAGAGGATTTGGTACATTATGTGGTGATCCAGGTGCATACAGAACCTGTGGTTGTTATGCAGGACAACTATGGCAGAGTGGTACAGCGCTCCTTGGAAGCCATGGACTTTTGGATTAGGTTGCCTCTTTCACTCACTGGGTGGATATCCTTTATGAAGATGGTACCCCATTTTTTATTCCTCTTCCTGAAACTCCCTTGGTGTTCGATAAACTTCGGGCACCGATGGTCCATTTGGTGTGGGCAGGTAAGCAACCAAGGGTGCTGTGGACAACTCTGACCTTGCCTTATGATATGGGGGACTCAATGCTCCTACCTTAGAAGGATATTACTGGACTGCGCATTCACACTTCGCACATTATTGGGTTCATGGTCCTTGTGACCTACCAAAAGGGCACCAAGAACAAAGTAAGGTGACCCCACACACATTGCCCCAAATTTTTTTAGATGCCCAGTTAAACATCATGAAGTCTTAGGGCCTGATTACATGTTTGGCAGTTGGAAGATCCACCAACCAGACCCGCTGTGTGGAGACCAACATGGAGCTGGTTTCCACCGATCAACATAGTGGAAAATGTGCTATGGCATTTGACTCACCTCCACATGGAGCTGAGTCAAATGCCACCACACAGGGGGCCTCCCTAGCATCCTCAGAATGTGCAATGCCTGCTGAGCAGACAGTGCGCATTCTGACGATGCTGGGGAGGAGGGCCCCTGCACTGCCCACAACAATGTTGTGGGTAATGAAGGGGTCACCCTGTGGCCCCCAGCACTTGTTCTCTGCCAGTCTTTTCATGGCAGTTAACCCGCCATGAAGAGGCTGGTGGAGAACATGGTCGTAATCAGCAGGGCGGCGCCTGGCTGACCTCAACCAAGACTGCTGTCAGCCTGTCGGGATCATAGATCCTGGCAGAGATGGCTGTCTTTTGTCAGTCTGACCGCCAGACTTGTAATGTGGAGGTTGGACACCACAGCCACATCGGTCCGACCGCCACCATAAGTCTGGAGGTCTTGAGACCACCAGACTTGAAATCTGGTCCATAGACTCACAAAATACAGTGCTTTGTGAAAAGCATCAGCTCCTGGAGAGACAGGCGGGTTTGTGGCTGTACTTACCCTTGCACTGTTGGACTGGTGTTTGTGGTTCCTGATAGGCCAGGCATGGGGACCTGCAAAGGCCCTGAAGGCCCTGGTCATATGCATGATGGGAGATTTATTTGCTGAGGGTAAGATGTATGACTGAGTAGAGACTCAAGAACAAGGAGATGAATTCTCCCTGTTAACGCAAATCTACTTTTACAGAGAGCAACATACAATTCAAGATTTATTGGGGGAAAAGGGACAGGAGCCACCAGGGATGCTGAATGCATATGTGCAGGAAGCGCATAGACTGTGAATGTCTACAGCCAGACTGGACTAGCAAAGGGACCTGGGGTTTATGATTAGTGACAAGCAGTGAAAATATTGTTGTTCGGTCGTGAAGATGGTCCCTTTTGAACAGTAGCCATAGGCTCTTGCACTTCAAATATGATAATAGAGTACATTATACTCTAGCAAGACTGCATAGGTATGGTCTATGCAACAGTGCTGCTTGCACACAATGTAATGAGGTAGTGGTTTATACATTTAGCATGGTCTTGCCCAGGGATACAGAGCTTTTGGCAGTCTGTTTTTTGGGAGCTGGGTACGATAGTTGGTGAGCAACTGGAGCCAGACCCACTCCTGACATTACTGGGATTAGACAGGAAGTTGCAGAGTTCTACTAGGCGACTGGTCACTACAGGTTTATTACTTGTTAAGTGCAGAGTGCCAGTGCAATGGGCCTGCTGCTCCTTACCAACTTTACAAGAATGGCTCAAAGATACAGCATACTGCAATACACAGTCTGAGTTACTCCAAAGCTGTAGCCTTCTAAGGGATATTTGGGGGTCTTCTCAGGCGTACCTAGTTGGACATGATGTGGAAGCATTCATGGGGAAGGAGAGCATTGGTCCCCCTGCTGTGTCAGTGACAATCCACATGTGATGAACTATTAAACTTATGGACTGCTCATGCCCAACCATTTCAGTGTAGAAACAAGCAAATTGCAATTTTCCCTGCGGGGTTGAATTATAATTGTCGACGTGTTACCCATGGTTGCACATAGTATGGATTAGACTGTTGTGTGTTCTGCATTCATGCTGCCCAAAGCAGGGGACCTGGACTCTTCTGTCTGTCTGTGAAGTACTTAGGGCTTTTGCCCCCCTCCTACCATCACCATGTGTGCGCCATATTTAAAATACGGTTCACCCCTGTGCAGGGTAGGGGGCAATAGCATTATTCTTTTTGATGCTATTGATGTACGTTGCAGGAAAAAAATTGGCGCTACTCCTGCAGAGTACATAGGGGCCTATTGTATTCAACGCATGCCCCCTTTTAATGCCTGCTCTGAGCAGGCATTAAAAGTGCTGAAAAAAATGTGCAAGGAAATCTCTTACATTTTCTTGAGCCATTTGTTCAGCTTCCCTAATGGGAGGAGGCCCCCTTTACATACATTATGCCTGGCTCAGGCATAATATAGGACAAAGGGTGACAAAGTGGTGCAATGCATGAATTGTGCCACTTTAAATATATGACACAGAGGTTTTGGCCATCTAACAACACATTAGCATAAACAAAATGATGCTAGTGTGTCATTAGGATGGTGCTTGGGGCTCTTAAATCAGCCCCTTAGTTTGTGTTTTATATAACATGGATACTTGGGTATGTGCTTATACCAATGTCACATGTTTTAAAGATGTGCTGTAAGTTTAGTGGAGAAAAACTGGGAAAAGAAGTTGGAAAAAAAAAAATTGGATTGGCTACCTGTTGCCTTAGCTTCAGACACTACAACCTGATTGGAGGCCTCACAGGGTCCAACACCTGGACCAAAAAACACTCACACAATCTGTAGTCCTTAATATCTGCACATAGAATGTGGCAAGTCTTCAATAAAAGCTAGATTAAGTAGACTTCTGTGAATAGCTGCATAAATTACAGATTATTCTCTTACACAAAAACTGGATGAACTTACCAATTCTTTAGCTGGGTACACAGAAATTATTACTCCTGCTTGGAAGACTAAGATGTAAAGGTGACCAAAGGGTGGCCTTGCTATGCATTTTAGTACGGATGTTCCTTTTGATAAAAAAGATGCTGGATGGACAAGAATCATGGCTGCACGCTGTAAAGATTGATGGATCAGCTGGGAATCACAACATCTCATTAATCATCGTAAATGTCTATATAAACCAGACTCAAGCAGCGAAACAAGGTCTGTGGAACAAAATGCAAGAAGTAGTTGAGGACTTAGGAGCAACTCACTCAGATGCCAGGCTGTTAGTTACTCGTGATTCTAATACAAATCAATTGCAAGACAATGTAAATGACAAACATACTAATGCCTAAAATATTTCATGAGCTATCCCAATCCAGGTGCTTCTGCAAACTAGCCATTGAGACAAGCGGAGTGAACAGAAGGCTACAACCTTATTGACAATTGAACAGAGAGTCCTTAATGGTCGTTTTGATGGGGGCAACTGAGATCACTGACATAATATTGATGAACACAATATCAAAGCACAAAAATATCATAAATAAAGTGCTTGTTCACCCCATCTGTGCTATGAGATAGCCCTAAGCACCTTTAAGAGAGCTGAGGGCTATCTCGGAGCACTGTTCCTGCTGGTCTGACTGGGAAGAATGCTCTATTGCAAAGTTCCCGCCGGTAAGAACAGTGGGAACATTGTAATAGTTCATGGCAGTGGCTTCCTGTGAGTTTGGAGGTCCCGTTGTGGGCCCACAAAACTCTTAATGAGGCCCTTCGACAGCAACCTAAATATTAACAAATATGCATATATATAAATTCAATTATATCTAATGTTATCAAACTGTATACCATACAGTACAAATAAATCCTAAATTAGTGTTTACCATAGAAGGACATAACTAATAAAAACAATCAAACTAAAACTAAACCGGCCAATAAAATAATAGTATAAACAACTTAAGCAATAAAATCATAAAAAAATTAAATAAAAAATATAAAAGGCACACTAATTTAAACAACTAAATACTTCAAAAACGATAAACGCTGCAAGACAAGAAAACTCTGACTGCTTCATAAAACAACCTTTGCAATGAAAAATAAATCCTAATATTCTCTACCGCAAATAATTACTAAAACTAAGCCATTGTCAAACATGGATGATGACTGGAACCTTCAAAATGTGTCCCAAACCATTCACTCAGATATGCAAACCATAATTGGTGAATATCAAATCACAAATTGTACTTTTACATATGCCCTACTATCAAATAAACAAAGCAGTACTTACTACAAACTCTACAAAACACATTAAACATAAAACAAATAACTACTGCCCCCCAAAAATTAATCATAAACTTTGAGCATGACATGATTCAAACCATTTTAAAATTATACCTCCACACAGCCATGCAAGGGTGTTACTATCATTCCACTCAAAGCATGTGGAGACACCCCCAACACTCTCACTAAGTGTAGATCAGTCCACAAACAGCCAATTTTCTTTTGAAATCAAAATAACACTTGCCTATTTTCCTGTCACAGAGGTAGCTAACTACTATAATCTACCAATAGAAAGCCCTTTCTATGAAGAAAATGAATACAAACTAAGCCCCTAATGGATTATTTCGAAGACACAGGTTTGGCAGACTGCATTGATCCGGACACAGACACCAACCTAAATTCCAAATACCATGTTGGAATGTAGGATGCCAAAAAAAAAACCACAATGGTAGAAATCCACAATCCACACTAGGCAGAACCTGACCTACACTCTATGGCCCTGATTACAAGTTTGGTGGTCAGCGTACTGCCGCGGCGGAGTTGGCGACCGCATCGCTGCGGGCCCGGCGGTGAAGACCAGCATATTACAAATCCTGGAAAGGTACCTGCAGAACACAGCCAAGGCACGTTCAGCCCGCCATGGCTGAAGTCCTGGCACGCCAGACAGCAGCCATCTCCAGCCTTGCGGCCAGGCAGCATCCCACAACCATATTGCAAGGTTGCACACTGCCAGGATTTCCAGGGCGAAACCACTGCCACCAAAAGCCTTGCACAAACAAACAATATAAAGGGAACACCCACCTTCAGAAACACAGGCACGTCGGTAGGTACCATGGTATGCAAATAGCAACTCCTTCCAATCCTGTATCTGGCCCTGCAACTCCCGGAGCAGCGACAGCGACCACAACACCAACCGCCTAGTACACACTGGGGGATCGATGTTATTACACACACACGCAACACATACCAATACCCAACACCACCACACATACATGGTGAATGAAAGCCAGGACTAGGTAGGTAACAATGACACCAACGGTGTAGAGTTGCATAAGGACCATATATTGCAAAAATGTACAACAACAAAGATGCATACAGGCCCAAGGGCCAGTCCAAATTCCATAGTGCCCCGATCACCCTGGCACAAGATGACGCCCCAACATGACTCCTGACTGCAAAGTGTAGACCTCCACAGGGGAGGAGCATCAATGGGGAATGCAGGTACCTCAGGGGTAAAAGGGGGTCCTTGGGCTTGGAGGGGGTCCTTCTGTCTGGGACTGCAGGGGGGCCCTTAGGGGTGCCCTTATATGGAGGGTCCCTGGGCTTGCCCTTGGATGGGTAGGCTTAGCTGGGGGGGTTGGGCTTACCCTTGGATGGGGGGCTTAGCAAGGAAGGTGGGTATGGGCTTGGCCTTGTAAGTGGAAGGAATGGGCTTGGCCTGGGAAGAGGAGGGAGTGGGCTTGGGTTTAGCAGCAGGAGCAGTGGATGTGACAGGGGCAGAAGTGGCAGGTGGTGGAGGGACATGAGAGGGGCAGGGGCAGACTGGGATGCAGAAGGTTGGGGCAGAGGAAGGGTAGCAGGGCACTTGGGGGGAACAGGGACTGGGTCAGTGGTGGGGAACAGGGAAGACTCTCATAGGAAACATTTTTTGGGAACACATGGTAGGTCACTAGAAAGACATTTGGGAGTGGAGGGATTGGGTATGGTTGAGAGGTTTGTACGTGGATGTGCCATGGGTGCAGGTGCATGGTGGATGAAATGTGTCCTGAGAGACTGTTGGACGGGTGAGTATGCACGTTTAGATGTACTGGGGTACTGGGAGGTGGTGGGGAGGAGATGCATGGAGATGGCGGGGGAAGTGTGAGTGTATGTTGGGGTGGTGTCTGCAGGTAGGGTGAATGTGCATGTAGGTGTGTTGATAGTTGTGGTGTCTGGGGTGCATGAATTGGGGTCAGAAGATATGGTGACAGTGGCAGTCACCTGTGGCAGGGACAGTGACTGATGTGATGCTGACTGCAGGTGTGAGTGTTGTGTCGACTGTGAGGGGGAGGTGGTTGGGGAGTCGTTTCAGGGTGTGGATGTTGACATGTCTGCATGTGTGTGTTGAGTGTTTGGATGGCAGGGCCTATGTTTGTCCTTGCATCCGGTGTCCGTTGATGTGGATGCATGTGGGTCAGTAGGTTTGCTTTGGATGAGTGAGGGGATAGAGATGTGGGACAGGTAGCTTGACGGGTGATGGAAGAAGAAAGGACACTGGCTACCGTCAACGAGGAGGCCAGAGCCTGAAACAATCTCTGTAGGCCAGACAAGGCACCGTGAATGCCTTCCAGGAACGCTTTGCACTGTTGCATCTGGGATGCCAGTCCCTGTATGGCATTCACAATCGTCTGTCCCACACAGATGGACCTCAGGAGGTCAATGGCCTCCTGATTGAGGGCAGCAAGGCTGACTGGGGCAGCGGCAGAGGTGCCTTCAGTGAAGGAGATGCCCACCCTGTTGGATGAGTGGGCACGGGCAAATGGGTGAGGAGCTACAGGGAGGGAGGTGCTTGTATGGGGGGTGGCAGACAAGGATGGTGCTGGGGTGGTCCCAGATGGGTCTGCCACCACCAGGGAGCCACCATCGGAGGAGGAATCTGAAGATGTTGTGGTCAATCTGGTCTCCCCGTGGCACTCCCCTCGCCCTCTGTCCCACTGGTCACCTAGGCTCCGCTGGTGTCAACCTCCTGGGTACCGTAGGCTGCACCTTCCCCACTTGCTGGTGCCATTCTCCTTCACCAGATGATTCTGATGCACACAAAGACAGAGGAGGAGAGGGAGGGAGAGAAAGAGAGACAGGGTGCAATTGGTCAATGCCAGCACAACCGTCACACAGGGTAGAACATCAGCATTTGATGCCATGACATTATACATTACTCCCATCTCTGATCATCCTACTACTTGGTTACACCATGGCGGACACTGCAACAATGCACATGTCAACTGCTGATGGTCTGACTGAGGCATATCTCCACATGAAGAGTGTCATACCCGCCACACCTGTCCAGCTCCTAAACTCTACCCTTGGCCATTGAGACAAGCATGCAAAGGACTGGACACCCAACAGGATCCTGCATAGCTAGTTGGCAGACCCCCTTATCTATTGTGAAAAAGCACTGTCACCACTTTGTGTACCCACCCCACCATACATGCAGTGCCTGTCAATTGATTGAGGTCATGGATACACCCCTAGCACAGTGGTTGGTCAAGACCAATCACAATGCCCTGACACCGCAGCTCTGGAGATCCAGTTACCATGTGCAGGCATGCAGGTCTAGCAAGTAGGTGGCCACTCAGTTTTTCATTGAAGGAGTCGTGCTCCGCTATTACTGACTGCATGGCATTTTTTACACCTGTGATGTCAATCCTGCCCAGATGGACACAAGCCATGGCGGACATCAGTGTGCCTAGGATCCACGCCATAGTTACCTAAAGGTGCCCACCCACAGCCACCATGTTAACACATGTCACAAGTGAGAGTGTGTACTCACCTCCATGTGGCTCCTGTGCTGCCCTCAAGCACCCATCCACCTCAGGGTAGGCCACCACCAATATGTGGGCCATTACAAGGGTCAGGATCTGACAGGCACCTCTTTCTCATTGGGAGGACGTTCCCAGCAAGGCCTCCGTGGTCTTCCGGGACCAGCATCCCAGGTCCTCCCACTGCTTTCTGCAGTCGGTGCTAAGCCGGACATGGACCCCAAGGGGCCATACTTGCTTGGCATTGGCACGCCAAATCCCCTTCTTCTGACGAGTGCTGACTTGCATGGGTGACACAGACAGAGGAACACAGTCATGTATGGTGGCATTCCCTGGGACACTAGTGGACAGCACACATCACACTTCCACACACACATGTCATCTGCCAACGTGGCCCTCGGCCCCTCACCCATTTCCATGCTCCATTCAAACTGCCACCTACCAAGCCCCTCATCACCATGCGCACAACTCACATACAGGACAATGACAATGGACTCACCTGCTGCTCTGGTGACCCATACAACTGTCCATACAGGGGCAGGACCCCATCTATAAGCCACTCCAACTACTCCCGGGTGAAGGTTGGGGTCCTGTCTCCTGCTGGATGCGTCATCTTGGCTACCAGAGTCAGTACACAGCAGCACACGCAGTGGAAGCCTTCAGTGCATGAGGATCAGGAGTCAAGTGAGCATGAGCACATGAAATGGCGGTCACGGCCACTGTGGACATAATCGTCACCACCGGCAGCGATCACCATTGGCTCCTGCCTTCCATTGGCAACAGTATGAGCTAATGGTGAGTAGCACGGTGGTTGTGACTACCTACCGCCATGACGTGTTACGCCGGCGGGATGATCTCAATTTCACATGTCCCATGCATGCGGACAGGTGGCAACCATTTCACATTTAGAATGTGTGGTGTGTGTGAAATTTAGTGTGTCATTCGTCTATGCTGCACAACATGTTAACACCTCTCCCCTGTTCCCAGGTACTATGCATGGTTGAGGATGAGGTGTACAAGCCCCTAGTAGACCTTGCCACACTGGAGAAGCGTCACATCATCCAGATGTATCGGCTAAACCAAGTGACCATAATGGAACTAGTGGCCCAGTTGGAGCCGGATCTGTTGCCTGCCATACGCAATACCAATGCCATCCCTCCCACAGTGCAGGTTTGTCATTCCTCAACAACCTTGCCTCAGGCTCTGGTTCCCCCGCTGTGCAGATTTGCCCACTGTCAAGGCTGTGTTCTACGCTGTGGGACATGTCCCACATGTCATTGATGCAGTTGACGGCACCCACATTGCCCTGGTGCCACCCAGGATAAATAAACAGGTGTACAGAAACTGCAAAAACTTTCATTGGTCAACATGCAGGTGGTTATCATCCCAGTGTCTAGGAGCAACTGGGAGGAAATGGCTGATCGGTTTAATAATTGCATGCAGGATATTAATAAGTGGATGAGACAGAACTGGCTGAAGCTTAATACAAATAAGACGGAGATTGTTTTGTATGGTTGTAGTAAGAAGCTGTGGAGTTGGCGATGGTGGCCTGATGAATGTGGAAAGCCACCGGTCCCGTGCGTGGCTACCAGAAATTTGGTATGAAGCTTTAAGCCACAGGTTAGTGCTATAGTCAAATCTAGTTATTGGACACTGAAACTCTCGAGAAATTTTTTACCGTTTTTGAAGCAGGAGGAAAGGTTCACTGTTATTTTGCCATTGATTATGTCCAGATTGGATTACTGTAACTCCTTACTGTTGGATACTGATGGGGGTTCTATGAGGAAACTGCAGTTAATTCAGAACAATGCAGCTCGTATGATTTTGGACCTTCCACGTTTTGCCTCGGCTTCTCATAGCCTAAAGTATCTTCATTGGCTTCCGGTTGGCAAGAGGATTATTTTTAAAGCCCTTTGCCTAACCTTTAAAGCGCTCTATTGGGACGGTGCTGAACACCTGACTGATAGACTCAGGTGGTATCGTCCAGGGCGTGTCCTAAGATCGGACAATTCCTACCTGATTCAGGTCTGTCGAACTCGTAGAGTCAGGTGGGGAGACAAAGCTTTTACAGTGGCGGCTGCCAGATATTGGAATGCTTTACCGTTGGACATCAGGAAAGAACATAACTTCCTGATATTCAGGAAGTGAGTGAAAACATGGTTGTTTCCACAGTAAGATTGCTGGTCTCATTCGTTCCCTCCTTATTTATGTCCTCTAGCGCTTTGATGCTAAAGCCGGAACGCGCTATATAAATCTCCATATACATACATACATACATACATACGTTTGTCTTGTGGACAAGTACATATCCCAGATGATGGCCAAGTACCCAGGCTCTGTGCATATTTCCTACATCCTACGGAACAGTAGCGTCCCGCATATGATGCACCACTCTAGAGGGACTGGGCCTGGCTCATCGGCATGTACCCCTGCATATGTGTGCCCCTCAGCTCACTGCACACTTGTGTCCCTACCCTATTGCCCTCCAAGTCCTGGTATGCCTCTTTCTTCTATGCACACAGGTGATTCTGGCTATCCCAACCTGCCCTGGCTCTAGACACCCGTGAGTCATCCAACCTCAGCTGCAGAGGACCATTACAATGAGTCCCACGGTCGTACCAGACGGGTCATTGAGAGATCCTTTGGTCTGCTGAAGGCCAGGTTCTGGTGTTTGCATGTCTCCGGGGGTGCACTGCTCCTATAACCCACAAAAGGTGTGCCAGATCCTTGTGGCTGGCTGCATGCTGCACAATCTGGCCCTGAGGTGTCACATTCCATTGCTGGATGCAGAGGAGGGGGTAGCTGTGCCAGTGGCTGATGAAGGGGACATGGGAGGTGATGAAGAGGAAGATGATGAGGATGCAGCTTACTCCCGGGTGGAGCTGATTTGACATTACTTTGGCAGAGTTTCAGGTACATGCAAACTGTGTGGTATATGTCCTCTACAACTGTTTGCCTTATCCTTGATGCTACCTGTTGTCTGTGACCACTGATGGTAAAGTTTGCAAATCTGACTCTGGGTGGATTGGGGGAGTGTCACATGTGCCCATGACTGAGGTAGTCACAGAGTACAGGTCAGGCCTATGGTCAGGCAGGTGTTGTGCTGGTGCAATATAGTCATCAATGTGTATGTGGAATGTTCCCTGAGTTGCCACTGCAGGTGCTGTGTCTGTGCAGCATCCATCCTGGGAGTCGTCATTGGGTGGCAGTGCAGTATTGTTGTTGGTGGCAGTGGGTATGGGGTCAGGTCTGGTCTGGGCGATGTGAGGGTGGGACTATTGGGTTGGTATGTGTTGTGTATGTGTGTTGGTACTGGCCATATGGTTGTGGACCTGCCTGGCAGATCTGCCCTGGATACCTGCTCCTACAGTGCATTTGTGTGGAGTTGGCATCTGTGACTCCTACAGTGATTATTGTCCCTGTCTTGCTCTTCTTTAAGGACAATGTTGTGGTGTTCTGTGCTATCTGCCTGGGCTCCCTGCCTGGGCAGTTGCCTCCATTGACAAATATGTCCAGCCAATGCAGCTGATGGGGCTCCTGCACGGTGGTGATGATCTGGGCCACTGTATCCTGGGTGTGCTGGTACACACCCAGGACTTGTTTTGATGCCCTCCTTGCAGTCAGTTGGTGTGGCTGTCCCGACCCTTGGGTCACGGTTACCCTCCCACTAACCCACAGTGCCTGTGCCCCTGGCAGAGTGTGCCCACTACCAGTAGTAGCAGGGCGGTCATTGTCTGGTGTGGGTGCCCTTGACTCTGGCCGCTGTCCTACCGGGCAAAACTATGATTGATGGGTCCCTGGGGCACAGGTTTGGGGTTCTGGGTCTAGCTGTGGTGTTGTTCCCACGTTGGCAGGGTCTTCCGGTGTGTCCAGGTTGGGTGAACGTTGGTGGACTGCCCAGTGGCCCCAGATGGCCCAGGCAAGTCGTCCTCATCCAGACATCCAGTGGGGCCTTCATCCTGAGGAGGGCTGTCTGTGCCTGGAATCCTCTGCAAGGTGTCAGTGGTATGGAGTATGGTGGATAGGGTAGATGTTAGTTGTGTGACTGTTGTTGTTGTGTCCCTGGTGTGTAAGCATGCGGTGGCTCGACTTGTTTCCCAGTGATAGTAATGACAACTGCTGCACTGCAGACATTGGTTTAGATTGGATTGTGGGAGCTGTGGTTCTTCACATTGTGGTTGACATCCATGCATTCGGGATGTGTGAGTAGGGATGGTGGGAGTGGAGTGGTGTGTCATATAGAGGAAGGGCATGGGGTGTTTGGAACGGGTTAGAGAGTGGTGGGGTGGCATGCTGGGCATGGGTGGTTGGTGCTTGGGGGTATTGCTGACCTACCAGTGTCAAGCCCTCCGCTGATGCCAGTCAGGCCCTCGGGATACATGGGGGCATATTTATACTCCGTTTGCGCCGAATTTGCGTCGTTTTTTTCGACGCAAAACTAACTCCATATTTATACTTTGGCGTTAGACGCGTCTAGCGACAAAGTTCATGGAGTTAGCGTCATTTTTTTGCGTGAACACCTTCCTTGCGTTAATGATATGCAAGGTAGGCGTTCCCGTCTTAAAAAATGACTCCGATGCATATGCGTCGTATTTATACTCCCGGGCAAAAATGACGCCCGGGAGTGGGCGGGTCTAAAAAACCCACATTAGCGCCGGATTTTAGCGCCTGGGTCAGGGCAGGCGTTAAGGGACCTGTGGGCTCAGAATGAGCCCGGAGGTGCCCTCCCCTGCCCCCAGGGACACCCCCTGCCACCCTTGCCCACCCCAGGAGGACACCCAAAGATGGAGGGACCCACCCTAGGGACATTAAGGTAAGTTCAGGTAAGTATTTTAAAAAAAAAAAAATTGTGGCATAGGGGGGCCTGATTTGTGCCCCCCTACATGCCACTATGCCCAATGACCATGCCCAGGGGACAGAAGTCCCCTAGGCATGGCCATTGGGCAAGGGGGCATGACTCCTGTCTTTGCTAAGACAGGAGTCATTTCAGTGGGGGTTGGGCGTCGTAAAAAAATGGCGCAAATCGGGTTGAGGCGATTTTTTTTGCCTCAGCCTGACTTGCACCATTTGTGGACGCCCATACGCCATTTTCCCCCTACGCCGGCGCTGCCTGGTGTACGTCGTTTTTTTTAACGCACACCAGACAGCTCCGCCGGCTAACGCCGGCTAACGTCATTGAATAAATATGGCGCCCGTATGGCGCTTCAGAATGGCGTTAGCCGGCGCTAATTTTTTGGGCGCAAAACTGCGTTAGCGCAGTTTTGCGTCAAAAAGTATAAATATGGCCCATGATGTCCAGGACCTTCTCCTCCCAGGTTGTCAGCTGGAGGGGATATGGTGGGGACCACCGCCATTCTTATTACTGACTATCCTCTGCCTGGACGCCATGGAATGGACCTTCCATCTGAGGTAATTCCACCTCTTTCTAAAGTCCTCCCTTGTGCATGGGTATGTGTGGACTGTGTTGAACCTGTTGGCGATCCTCTGCCATAGCTCCATCTTTTTGGCTATTGATGTTTGTTGTACCTGGACACCTATGAGCTGTGGCTTGACTCTTATGATCTCATCCACCATGACCCGCAACTCATTGTTGGCGGACCGTGGGTGCTTCTGGCATGACATGTTGTGGGGTGGGTATGTGTTGTGCTTGTTGGGTGGCATATGGGGTGTGTGGTGATGTGGGGGTGTTTGGCTGTGTGTGCTGGTGAGCTGCGGTGGTGCTTTGTCTAATGTGTGCTGTGTGATCTTTGTTTGCTGTGTTTAGTGTTTGCTTAGTCTCGGGTGTGGCTGTGGCTGCTCGTATTTGTCACAACAGATTGCTCAGGGGGATATGGTGGCGTGATCAGGTGTGTGTGGTGTGTGTATGGTTATCAGGTGTGGAATATTCGAACTAGCCAATGTGGTATTAGCTACTTTCTGTGGTGCCTTTTTGTTCCGCTGCAGTGCGAACCGCCCACTGTGTCCGCCATGCATGTTCCGCTGGGGTGGAGGTTTATTCATAATATGATGGTTAGAATGGTCTTGGCGTGGTGGGGCCTGCGGTTGATCAGTCACTCATTCGACATGGGGTGGCCTGGCAGTGTTGATTTTGTGCCTGTATTTTGTCGGTTTGTGTTTTGTGACTCACAATCTGGCGATTGCTATTTCGCCACCTGTGCTGGTAAGGTGGCGCCATTTTACATGGCGGTCTTGCCCGAATACTCCCAAACTCGTAATGAGGGCATATACATATATTTTATGAAGCATTCAATCAATCAATCAATCACAACATTTGTAAAGCTCACTATGTACCCGTTAGGGTTTCAAGGCACTGAAAAAGGGGGGGGGGCGGTGCTGCTACTGGTCGAAGAGCCAGGTCTTAAGAAGTCTCCTGAAGGTGAGAAGGTCCTGGGTCTGTCGCAGGGAGGTAGGGAGGGTGTTCCGGGTCTTGGCGGCGAGGTGGGAGAGGGATCTGCCACCAGAGGTCTTGTGCTGGATGCGGGGGACGATGGCGAGGTTGGCAGAGCGGAGTTGGCGGGTGGGGGCGTGAAAGTTGAGTCTGTTGTTCAGGTAGGCTGGTCCGGTGTTGTGGAGTGCCTTGTGGGCGTGGGTGAGGAGTTTGAAGGTGATCCTCTTGTCCACGGGGAGCCAGTGGAGGTCTCTCAGGTGGTGGGAGATGTGGCAGCGGCGGGGTACGTTGAGGACCAGTCGGGCAGAGGCGTTTTGGATGCGTTGGAGGCGTCGGATGTCTTTTGCTGGGATGCCTGTGTAGAGTGCGTTGCCGTAGTCTAGTCTGCTGCTGACGAGGGCCTGGGTCACCGTTCTTCTGGTTTCCGACGGGATCCATTTGTAGATTCTGCGGAGCACGCGGAGTGTGTTGTAGCAGGAGGAGGAAACAGCGTTGACCTGCTTGGACATAGTGAGGGCGGAGTCAAGGACGAAGCCCAGGTTGCGTGCATGGTTGGCTGGCGTTGGCGGGGCTCCCAGCGCGGTGGGCCACCAGGAGTCGTCCCAGGCGGAGGGGGTGTGTCCGAGGATGAGGACCTCCGTCTTGTCGGAGTTCAACTTCAGGCGGCTGTGTCTCATCCACTCGGCGATGGACTTCATTCCCTCGTGGAGGTTGGCTTTGGCGGTGTGGGGGTCTTTGGTGAGGGAGAGGATGAGCTGGGTGTCGTTGGCGTAAGAGAGAATGTTGAGGTTGTTCTGACAGGCCAGTTGTGCGAGGGGGGCCATGTAGATGTTGAACAGGGTCGGACTCAGTCAGGAGCCTTGGGGTACGCCGCAGATGATGTTGGTGGCTTCGGAGCGGAAAGGAGGGAGGTGGACTCTCTGAGTTCTGCCGGAGAGGAATGAGGAGATCCAGTTGAGGGCTTTTTCTAGTATTCCGGCTTCGTGGAGGCGTGTTAATAGGGTGCGATGGCAGACCGTGTCGAAGGCTGCGGAAAGGTCCAGGAGGATGAGGGCTGATGTTTCGCCATTGTCCATTTGCTGTCTGATGTCATCTGTGGCGGTGAGGAGTGCTGTCTAGGTGCTGTGGTTGCGTCTGAAACCGGATTGGGAGGGGTCCAGAATGGAGTTGTCCTCGAGGTGGTGGGCAAGCTGGGCGTTGACGATCTTCTCAGTGACCTTCGCCGGGAAAGGGAGCAGGGAAATCGGTCGGACGTTTTTGAGGTCGTTGGGGTCTGCCTTGGACCTCTTGAGGAGGGTGTGGATTTCGGCGTGCTTCCAGCTTTCCGGGAAAGTTGCGGTTTTGAAGGATAGGTTGATGACCTTTCGAAGTTGGGGGGCAATGGTAGAGTCGGCTTTGTTGTAGATGTGGTGGGGGCAAGGGTCAGAAGGGGATCCTTAGTGGATGGAGTTCATGATCTTGCGTGTTTCAGTGTTGTCTACGTAGGTCCAGGCGGTCAGGCGGTTGGTGCAGGTGGAGATTCCGGGGGTGGGGTCTGGCGGAGGCGTGGTGTTTAGGCTGTCGTGGATGTCCCCGATCTTTTGATGGAAGAAGGTGGACAGGGCGTCGCAGAGTTCTTGGGATGGTGGGATGTCATTGATGTTGGCGCTGGGGTTGGAGAGCTCTTTCACGATGCTGAAGAGTTCTTTGCTGTCGTGTGCGTTGTTGTTCAGGCGTTCTGTGAAGTGGGAACGTTTGGCGAGTCTGATTAGCTGGTGGTGCTTGCAGGTGGCCTCCTTGGGGGCTGACAGGATTTCGGGTGTGTGTTCGAGGAGCCATTTCTTCTTTAGTTTCTGGCAGAAGCGTTTGGAGGTTAGGAGTTCGTCAGTGAACCAGGCGGCTTTTTTTCTTTCTTGGTTGTCTGAGGACCTCTTAAGTGGTGCAAGGGTGTTGGCGCAGTCGTTGATCTACCGTCGTAGGTTGAGTGCGTCGTCTTCTGGGTCGGTGGAGTCGGTGGGTAGGTTCTGGGTGAGGGTGCTGGTCAGTTGGTCAACGGTGACTTTGCTCCAGCGGCGGTGTGGTGGTTGTTGGGTGCGGTGGTGCTCTGTGTGCTTCTTGAATGTGAAGTGGATGCAGTGGTGGTCGGTCCAGTGAAGTTCGGTGGTGTGGTTAAAGGTGACGTGGTTGCTTGCGGAGAAGATCGGGTCGAGTCTATGGCCGGCGATGTGGGTGGGTGTGTTGACCAGTTGTCTGAGGCCGAGGTTGGAGAGGTTGTCAATCAGAGATGTGGTGTTGGCGTCGTTGTTGTTCTCCAAGTGGAAATTGAGGTCTCCAAGGAGGATGTAGTCCGTGGAAGGGAGCGCGTAGGTGCTCGTGAGGTCGGCGATGGAGTCGCTGAAGGGTGCTCGTGGTCCTGGGGGTCTGTAGATGAGCGTTCCCTGAGAGTGGTGTTCGGGTCGGTGTGGTTCCGGAAGTGTAGGTGTTCGGCGGTCTTGAGGATGTCGTCCGTGTGGGTGAGGATTTTGAGAGTGGATTTGTGGGCGATGGCTATTCCTCCTCCGATTCTGTTGGGGCGATCCCTTCTGGTGATCTTGTAGCCATCCGGGATGGCTATGGCGATGTCAGGTGCTGAGGAGTCGTTCCACCAGGTTTCGGTCAGGAAGGCTACGTCTGGGGCGGTGGTGTCGAGCAGGTCCCAGAGCTCGATGGCGTGCTTGCGTGCGGAGTGGGTGTTGAGGAGTATGCAGCGGAGGTGGTTTGTGCTGGTTGTTGTAGGTTTCCTTGTTTTGTCGCAGGTGAAGTTGCAGGCGCGGCAGGAGAAGGGTCCTTTGGTGTACTTTGGTGAGGCCTGGAAACAAGTTGTAGAGCGGCCGGGGTTGAGGGCGATGAGCTGGTTGGCCGAGTAGTGGCGTCTGGTGGTGCGGGGCTCGTGCGGACCAGGGGGGGTGGCGCTGGGCGCGGTCCAGGCGCGGACATGCGCAGACGGGTTTGCCTCCGGCGCGCCTCCGGTGCGCCAGCGGCGCAGACGCGCAGCGCCAGCCATTAAGAAGGGAGGGGGAGGGAGGAGGGAAGGAGGAGCAGCTGGGAGGCGGGAGGGAGCAGCGAATGGGGGCGCGAGGGGGGCGGGGCGGCAGTGAGGCAGCGGCAGGGGAAAGCGGCAAGGGGGAACGCACAAGGGGCGAAAAGCGGTTACAACAGTCTAAAAAGGCACAAATGGAAGCAAAAAAGCACAAATGGAAGCAAAATGGAGCAAAAGGCACAATAAAGCAAGGCACAGAATACAGTCACAAATACGGCGAAAACGGCACAATGCACACGAGTCTAGCGACGCTTACAAGATGCCCACTAGACACCAGGGATGAGGCGCAGGTGGATGCCTGCGGGTGGAGGAGGGCCTCGAACACGCTAGCAGCGGCGTGGGTCAGGGACACGGACACAGCAAGGTGGTGCTGCGGACGTGGGGGAGCGAGCTCTTGACCGAAATCAGGTCAGAGGTCGCTCACCCTCGACGCGCAGCGCCAGCCATTAAGAAGGGAGGGGGGAAGGAGGAGCAGCTGGGAGGCGGGAGGGATCGGCGAATGGGGGCGTGAGGGGGGCGGGCCGCCGGGAGGCAGCGGCAGGGGAAAGCGGTAAGGGGGAGCGCACAAGGGGCAAAAAGCGGTTACAACAGTCTAAAAAGGCACAAATGGAAGCAAAAAAGCACAAATGGAAGCAAAATGGAGCAAAAGGCACAATAAAGCAAGGCACAGAATACAGGCACAAATACGGTGAAAACGACACAATGCACACGAGTCTAACGACGCTTACCAGAAGCCCACTAGACACCAGGGATGAGGCGCAGGTGGATGCCTGCGGGTGGAGGAGGGCCTCGAACACGCTAGCAGCAGCGTGGGTCAGGGACACGGACACAGCAAGGTGGTGCTGCGGACGTGGGGGAGCGAGCTCTTGACCGAAATCAGGTCAGAGGTCGCTCACCCTCGACGCGCAGCGCCAGCCATTAAGAAGGGAGGGGGGAGGGAGGAGCAGCTGGGAGGCGGGAGGGATCGGCGAATGGGGGCGTGAGGGGGGCGGGCCGCAGGGAGGCAGCGGCAGGGGAAAGCGGCAAGGGGGAGCGCACAAGGGGCGAAAAACGGTTACAACAGTCTAAAAAGGCACAAATGGAAGCAAAAAAGCACAAATGGAAGCAAAATGGAGCAAAAGGCACAATAAAGCAAGGCACAGAATACAGTCACAAATACGGCGAAAACGGCACAATGCACACGAGTCTAGCGACGCTTACCAGAAGCTCACTAGACACCAGGGATGAGGCGCAGGTGGATGCCTGCGGTTGGAGGAGGGCCTCGAACACGCTAGCAGCAGCCTGGGCGGGGGTCAGGGACACGGACACAGCAAGGTGGTGTTGCGGACGTGGGGGAGCGAGCTCTTGACCGAAATCATTACAAAAAGAGCAAAGATATCAACTATTATGGAGCACACCCATTAGCCAAAATGCCACAAAAACTAAAAGAATTTCTGACATCCTACAATTTAAAGTAAAACTTTCCATAAATAAAAAAAGGAGTAGATTACTTTGAAACTGTAGGCAAAAACATATTATACAATAAATATTAACCTTCTAAAGTCCCAAAATATTATCACACAGTCTAAACCAACCTGACAAACTATTTTTGTATAAATATAATATATTAGTACATCAGTCTCAAACCTATATCAAATTCAGATGTTAATGAAGACTGACAGAATAAAATAATATATAAATCATTGATACAAAAAAACAAGAAATAGAGAGCAAACTCAATCCATCACATACATTTAATACATCACATTATTCATACAATTCTAAAAAACAATCATGTAACATTTACATAAATAAGTAATATCACATTTTCCACCCAAAAGAAACACAATAACTAAAACTTACTATTTTGTAGTTGCAGACCTTCATCTGTATCCATGTAGTACAAATAGTAAGTCAGCAAAATGGGAAGATCATTTCCAAAAATCCCCTAAGAAATGCAAAAATAAAACATATCTAATAGAAATCCTTTGAAGCAATCCAAACTATCTAGGAACGATAAAAAACAAAATAAAGTTCTTAAAGAAGGAAATGCTTCAGGAAACACCGCAAAAGAGGAAATCCATGTAAGTGGATTAAAAAAAAAAAAAAACTGAAACTCTGAATGCTAATCATGTGAAATAATGACCACCAGATTACGACTCTCCAAAGGTGCTGTTGTGTGATGGCATTGCCTTCAGCTCCCTTAAGGCAAGGCAGTGTTTCTGCCTAGCTGACTGGTGTAAATGTCATAATATGAAGGTTCTGACAGTCAGACCGGTGGAAACATTGTAATACAACTGGGGGAGGCTGCCTGCATGACAGAAGCCTCCTCCTTGCGGCTTTGGCAGTAGCTGGTCCTACTGCCAAAGTAGTAATGAGGTCTTTACTCCCCAAAATATAAGTACCATAACACAATTTAACATGACATAGCAATACATTACTAAAATAGTATATGAGAACCCAAACTACGTACCATACAAAAAATCCTAAACAACCCTCCTCCCCAAACCTTCCCTACCCTTAAAACTCTTAAAAAATCCTTAAAAAGGACTTGCTAGCTTACATGAATAGCAGAACCTTACTGTAACCTGGTTCTGAAACAATATACATAAATAACACAAATGGACAACAAAAGAGAAAGCAGTGGTAAAAAAACAACTGCTAAATTTAACTAAGAAATGAAATGAATGGAGAATAATGTATAAATGTTGAATAAACGTATGAAAAAATGTAAAACATTATTCAACATGTGATGCATGTCAAAATGTTGTAGAAGTTTAAAAATATGTGAAGCATACATTAAATAATAGTCTAAAATGTATACAATTGCTTAATATATATTGATAAAACTTACTTTAATAAGCATATAGAACAATTTATGGAAAAACTGTTTTAAACAATGGAAAATAAAAGTGGAAAATGTAAAACTTGCAGTAGTATTTAAATAAAATGTGTTTTCTTTTTTTCATTTTTATTAAATAATAATAACAAATCATCAAAATGTTTTATTTACTTAAATACATATATAGATATTCGTTTTTAAGTTGAAGTTTATATGTTTCAACACGTAAAAATATACATTAAATAAACTTCAATAAGATAATTAAAATTACAAAAATGTGTTGCATGTCTTTATTCAATAAACATGTAAATATTGATATCATGGCTTAGAAATATACAACGAACTATTTTTTATTATATTTCTAAACACCAACAAAGTTATTGAAATAACACAAACTATTTGTACTGCATACAAATAAAATTTGTATTGTAAACAAAGGATTTCAGATTAAGGGTCTTATTATGAGGTTTGCGGTGCGAAGACCGCCAGTTTTGTGCTGGTGGTCGGACTGCCACGACTGTAGCAGTCCAACCAGCACATTACGATGTTAGCGGGCAGACCCGTCAACCAACCACCATCCCCGCCAGATCAGTGATCCCGATCGGCTGACGGCAGTCCTGGTGGTATTCAGCCAGGGTGGCACTGAACACAGAGATGCACTGCTGATTACAACCTTGTTCTCCACCACACTTTTAATGGCAGTTCTACCACCATTAAAAGGCTGGCGTAGAACAAGTGCTGGGGGCCACGTGGGGGGCTCTGCACTACCCATGCCCAGGGCATGGGCAGTTTAGGGGGCACCCTGCCAAGCACCCGTGAAATGTGCTCTGTCTGCTGTGCATACTTTGTGCATTTCAAGGGTACTGGTGCACCCTGCGTGTGGCAGCATTGCTGCCGGCTCAATTATGAGCCAGGAAAAATGCTGCCACACCTTTTCCACTCAGCCCAGTGAGAAAGATGAAATAGGGCTAGTGAGAAGACCGCTACCTTGAGGGCGGTCTCCTCACCACAGGTCTGGCGGTTGGGTTTTCTGACCGCCAAACCTGTAATCAGGCCCTAAGGGCCTAATTACGAGTCTGGCAGTCACTAGAATTGTGGTAGCGGACCAGACCACCGCAGCTTTGATGATGTGACTGTTAAATTAAGAGTTTGGCGGTCGCACCACCAAAAAACTGCAGTCTTCGCCAGTATCAGTGATTCCAACAAAATGACGGCGGTCGTGGTTGTAATCAGCCACGGCAGCGCCATCGGCTCAACAATGACCCGGGAACAAAGCTGCTGCACATTTCACCCTGGGCTGGCTGGTGGGTGGTTCCCGCCCTTGAGCCCAGTGGGAAAGTTGGAATAGGGCTGCTGGGGAGACCACCAGCACCATGGTAGTCTCCTCGTTGGGAGTTTGCAGATGGTTGTTTCCATTTGCCAAACTCCTAATGTCCCTGTTAAAGTATAAAATTAAATAATCACACTCCGACATAAACAATTTTTTTAGTGTTGGGAACTAAAAGGGGGCCAATTACTATTTCCACTTCAATATATACCAATTTGGGGAAGGGTTTGGGCACTAAAAGAGTAAAATGTATTTATCTCACTCCAATCTATGCCAATTTGAAGAAGTTGTTGAACACTAAAGAGACAAAAATACCATTCTCTCTCCTATCTGAACCAATTTGGGGACAATGTTGGATGCTAAAGGGTAGCATTTGCTATTCCCACTCCAAACTAAACTGATTTGGAGAAGTCATACTACACTAAAGGGGTTACATTTACTCTTTCCACTTCTCAATCATAGTGTTAGAAGGAGTTGGACATTAACTGAGTGACATGTACTATTCTTGCTGCAATCTATTTGAAGAACGTGTTAATTGTAAAAGGGTGAAATTTACTATTTCCCTTTCATTTAAAAATAGTTTTAACAAGGTAATACAAATTAAGCATTTTATATACACAATAAATACTCCATATTCACAATCTTTTAACTGTAAAATAAACTACATATTTAAACATTAACATATACACATATTTTGTTACTATTAATATTTAATATAATTTAGATTTTATTTACTACCATTCCTAAATTTAAACCATAAAACCAAAAATAAAATCATAATCCAAAATTAATAAACTTAAAATGAAAAATGATATGCAACCAATGTTTCAGTTGAAAAACAATATGTATATACATTTTGAAAAATATAAATGTAAATATTACAAATTTTTTATGTTTGTTTTAAAAATATAATTGTGTAATAAACATTTATATGCACAATCATATTTTTAAAATAAGCAATAAATATCTGTAATATTTACATTTATTTTTTACAAAATGTATAAAAGTAAATCTTTCATGTAAATGATTTCAAACTATATCACTTTCTTAAAATAAATATTTATTCATTTTTATTTTTTATTTTTCTATTTTTTTTTATTTATTTGATTAATATATATGTTAGTTTTTTTTAAATAAAATGTCTTAAAAGATTAATGCAACACAATATATTTTAAAATTCTAAAATATGAATGCACATTCATTAAAATAATTAACACACAATTTACTTTCAGATATACACTTTTAAAAAATCCCCTCACACTAAAAACCCAATATCCTACTACTGAAAACAAGTATGAAACCATCATTTATATACTTTAATAAAACTAAAAATACTAATTACAATAATTTCATAATTTATAAATGATCTTAAAAAATAAACTAATAGAATCAAATGCACTACAGTAAATTACATACTAGTTAACACAAACAATATTACATACAATTATATTTTCTACATCAACATTGTTTACAACAACATTAAGTACAACACAAAAAATTATATTTTTACACGTATGTTCCTGTTGACAACATTTATGACATCCTGATATGGTTGACACAATATTTTTGTATCACTATATTTTTTTCTGATATTTTGTCTAAACACCAACATTTCACCTAAGTGGGCATGTATTTCTGAAAACTCGAAATCTATAATTGATTGTACACCAGCCACAAACTGACAGTTAACTACTCACTCGATTACCGACCTGAGGGTGATCATCATCCGCAGAGTAATAATCTTGCCACTAGTTTTATGTCAAATCAAAACAGTAATATTCTGTATGAAGGAGTGTACACGGAGAATTTTAAAAGGCTTAAGTGGTTTGAGGAGCTGGCTGTTAATAGCAAAAAAATTACTCTGCTATTCTGGAGTGACCTGTACTAAGCTCTGGTAATTGTATTGCCGGGGTATGAGCAACAAGTTCCCATGGTTCACAACCACACAAAAGCAGCAGAAGAAATATGCGGCTAAGCAAATAGGTAGCCTAAAGAAGGTCTCCCAAGACCATAACCAGGTTGATAACATTAGAATCCACAGGAACAGTGTGGAAAGGAAATTTGGACAGCAAAGAAACAACATCAGGAGGAATTTAGGGCAAAACTGTTTTACACCAGTAACAAAGAAGAACCCATAACAGTTTTGGGAAATTAAAATTTAGTTTACGATGACAGTGGAAGAACACAAAATATAATATTCATGAGTCATCTTGGGTAACTTTTTTTCAAGGCTACTATTCACATGCCAGTTTGAGTGTAACACATGCTTCTCCAGGAGGCACACGTTCCTGTGAAATCTTTATTGTACCATTGATTTTGCCATTTGAAGAAGGAAACAGCATAGTGATTGAGAAAGATAAAGGTGCCTTGCCTTCCACTTGTCAAATTCACTCCAGTAAACAACTGTTGGTGATACAGAAAGCCATTTTTAAAGTCAATGTTGACTTCTGGGCAGCCAAACTCTGCCTTTGTACAAGGTAGTTCTGAGAAGGGAACAAACTCCAGACACCTGGAGAGGGTCAATTTTAGATCCTATTTTTAAGGACGAAGACAAGAGTAGCTTGAGTACCTAGGGGCATATTTATACTCCGTTTGCGCCAAATTTGCGTCGTTTTTTTCGACGCAAATTCGACGCAAAACTAACTCCATATTTATACTTTGGCGTTAGACGCGTCTAGCGCCAAAGTTCATGGAGTTAGCGTCATTTTTTTGCGTGAACACCTTCCTTGCGTTAATGATATGCAAGGTAGGCGTTCCCGTCTAAAAAAATGACTGCGATGCTATTGCGTCGGATTTATACTCCCGGGCAAAAATGACGCCCGGGAGTGGGCGGGTCTAAAAAACCCGCATTTGCGCCGGATTTTAGCGCCTGGGTCAGGGCAGGCGTTAAGGGACCTGTGGGCTCAGAGGCCCATATTTATACTTTTTGACGCAAAACTGCGCTAACGCAGTTTTGCGCCAAAAAAATTAGCGCCGGCTAACGCCATTCTGAAGCACCATGCGGGCGCCGTATTTATTGAATGGCGTTAGCCGACCGGCGCTGCTGGTGTGCGTGAAAAAAAAACACGTACACCAGGCAGCGCCGGCGTAGGGAAAAATGGCGTTTGGGCGTCTAAAAATGGGGCAAGTCAGGCTGAGGCAAAAAAAACGTCTTAACCCGATTTGCGCCATTTTTTTACGACGCCCATCCCCCATTGAAATGACTCCTGTCTTAACAAAGACAGGAGTCATGCCCCCTTGCCCAATGGCCATGCCCAGGGGACTTCTGTCCCCTGGGCATGGTCATTGGGCATAGTGGCACGTAGGGGGGCACAAATAAGGCCCCCCTATGCCACAAAAAAATAAAAATAAAAATACTTACCACAACTTACCTTCTCTTCCCTGGGGTGGGTCCCTCCATCCTTGGGTGTCCTCCTGGGATGGGCAAGGGTGGCAGGGGGTGTCCCTGGGGGCTTGGGAGGGCACCTCTGGGCTCATTCTGAGCCCACAGGTCCCTTAACGCCTGCCCTGACCCAGGCGCTAAAATCCGGTGCAAATGCGGGTTTTTTAGACCCCCCCACTCCCGGGCGTCATTTTTGCCCGGGATTATAAATCGGACGCAATAGCATCGCAGTCATTTTTTTAGATGGGAACGCCTACCTTGCATATCATTAACGCAAGGAAGGTGTTCACGCAAAAAAATGATGCTAACTCCATGAACTTTGGCGCTAGACGCGTCTAACGCCAAAGTATAAATATGGAGTTAGTTTTGCGTCGAAAAAAACGATGCAAATTCGGCGCAAACGGAGTATAAATATGCCCCAGAATGAGCCCAGAGGTGCCCTCCCAAGCCCCCAGGGACACCCCCTGCTACCCTTGCCCACCCCAGGAGGACACCCAAGGATGGAGGGACCCACCCCAGGGAAGAGAAGGTAAGTTGTGGTAAGTATTTTATTTTTTATTTTTTGTGGCATAGGGGGGCCTGATTTGTGCCCCCCTACATGCCACTATGCCCAATGACCATGCCCAGGGGACAGAAGTCCCCTGGGCATGGCCATTGGGCAAGGGGGCATGACTCCTGTCTTTGCTAAGACAGGAGTCATTTCAATGGGGGATGGGCGTCATAAAAAAATTGCGCAAATCGGGTTAAGACGTTTTTTTTTGCCTCAGCCTGACTTGCCCCATTTTTAGACGCCCAAACGCCATTTTTCCCTACGCCGGCGCTGCCTGGTGTACATGGTTTTTTTTCACGCACACCAGGCAGCGCCGGTCGGCTAACGCCGGCTAACGCCATTCAATAAATACGGCGCCCGCATGGCACTTCAGAATGGTGTTAGCCGGCGCTAATTTTTTGGGCGCAAAACTGCGTTAGCGCAGTTTTGCGTCAAAAAGTATAAATATGGGCCCTAACGTCTTATAGCTCTTTTGGACAATGAGGCCAAGTATTTTCAAGCCTACTCCTGCAAGATCTACATAAGTGGGTTAGTGATCATGAGAAGGTACCCTGGAATCAAACAAGCTTTCGTTCTGGATGTAGTACAGTGTCAAACCTTATGGCACTTTTGTTGTGTATGGAAAAGTCCTGGTCTGATTTGAAGCAAGGGTGCATTTTGGCCCGTCTCCTTTTCAATTGTTTACACTCCCACCTAAATTGGACAGTAAGTTGGTCTCAAATCTATCATACACACATGTCCTATTATTGTTGAGTCAGATGAGGGTTGGGCTGCAATTATTATTGAATGAATTGGAGGCCTTCTCAAACAGGATGTTCCCAAACTCAAGCTAAACTAAGAAACTAAAAATAGGAAGGAAGCTCAACAAATCAGTTGCTAGGATTAATTATGGGGAAACCCCTTGAATATGAGTACACTTATCTTCGGGTCACCGTTGACTCCAAAGGCACCTACAGCTCCAGGTCAAGGCCAAAGTAGGGTCTCATATTTTTTCATTTGATTTTAAGAAGGTCATTAGAAGGTGCGACTTATAGCACTTCGCTAAGCATTATGTATAACAGTGAAATAACTGGAGGGAAGAACCCCTTCCTTTAAGTTAGGCTGATTGCTAAAACCTACCGACATACATTTAGGGCCTGATTACGAGTTTGGTGGCTGGACCACCAGACAGCCATGTTGGCGGTCCTGAAAAGACCACTGAGCTGGGTGTCCTTAGCCTGTAGCATTACAATGTAAATAGGCAGAACTGCTGCCTGCCAAACAACAGGCAGACCATCAGCGATGTAGCATTGTGATATCTAGGTGATCCAACCTCCAGTGCTGTCAGCACCACAGCCAACCACCGAGCCTACGACAAACACACAGTTGCAGTGGTGGTCCCCATGCAGTGGTTAGCCAATGGTGGGTTGACCACCATGATACACGTTCTGCAAAGTAACAAACAACTGAACAATGGATAAATTCAAAAACAACACAGCTGACAATTATTGGCCTAATGGACACACCTGCAAATCACACTATAAAACCAACTCCTTCACAGACCATGATCTTTTGCATCTCCAATGCAACCAAGAGACTAAATTTGATTTTGTTGAGAGTGATTAGGCATACCTTTTTTCACTCTCCCATTAAACCCCCTTCACACACTTTTCTCCATTTACTCCACACATCACTTTTCTTTTGTAACTCCCTGGAACTCACTTTGTTTCCACCATTTCATGTCATAAAAATCCCCGTTTTTCAGAGGATTTTTTCACTCTCCCATTAAACCCCCTTCACACACTTTTCTCCATTTACTCCACACATCACTTTTCTTTTGTAACTCCCTGGAACTCACTTTGTTTCCACCATTTCATGTCATAAAAATCCCCGTTTTTCAGAGGATGAGTTGAGAGCCATTGTAGATGAAATCCTAAAAGTAGAGCCACAATTGTTTGGAGTCCATGTCCAGGACACTCCTCTTGATAGGAAAATTGAACTGTGGCAAAGGATTGTCAATAGAGTGAATGTTGTAGGTATCATTCTGCACACAAAGGAGGACATTAGGAAGAAGAGGAGTGACCTGCGGAGTAAGGTGGGGTCCCTGGCCTCCAGGCAACAGTTGAAGGCCAACATGGCTGGTGGTGGCCCTCCCAGTGCCCCATTACAACTCTTTCCCTTGGAGGAGAAGGTCTGGGCCATCATGCTTCCTGAGAGCTTAACAGGAATACCTAGGGGAGTGGAGTCTAGTAATTGCAATGTTATACATGCTCATGGCTCATCTTTTGCCACTGTGTTGTTCATTGACTCTAACAACATTCAATACCCAGAGTATCTGAGATGTAAGACTGTCATTGTGTATTGTTGGACCTAACAATACAGCTAGCAAGTCCCATCACATGCCAAACGTTGGAATGGTGCCTGTAACTATTTCAAGAACAAAACCTCAGGACCCATGGAATGTTTCAACATGTAAATGTATGCTCCACCTAAATGCAGTCTAGTAGCAGATATATAATACCCATTTGTCAAGTGGTAAGAAGTAGGGGGAGTGACCTGACTACAACTCACAGGAGGCCCTGTTTCTCCAACTCTAAACACCAGCCCAATGTTCACCTGTCCAAAGACACCTGTGTGTATTCCCTCAAATTAAGTTTACTCACTTGGTAGTATGCTATTTGCAAAGTATTGGTAAGCAGAGGGATTGACCTCACTGCTGAGTCCAATAGGCTCTGTTTCTGTAACTCCAAACACCAGCCGATTGTTTACTTGCCCAAAGACACCTGTATGTGCACCCTCAAATGAAGTTTACTCACCTGGTAGTTTGCCATTTGTTAAGTGTTGGTAAGTAGCAAGATTGACCTGACTGCAAAGCCCAATAGGGCCAGTTTCTTTAACTCCAAACACCAGCCCAGTCTTCACTTTTCCAAAATCATCTGTTAGTGAACTCTCAAAGGAATAATACTAATCTGGGAATGAGCACTATACAGAGCATGCTCAACTCACTGATGTATCTGTCTAACTAGCTCCTTTCTTGATGCTTCTTTCTTGACCTAGTATCCCAAAATGAAACTAGTGAGGACAGGAATGACACCTTACCAAGTTAGTACACCAAGTATACCTAAGGCCTTAAGCAGATTGCTAACTGCAGCAAACACATTGACACACCCCTGCACACCTGAGGACTGCATATACAGCTACAACAAAGTTGTGTGTTTGCCTGTATCATACTCAACTAGGCTTCCAAAAGGTCATTTTCATTCCCTCACCCACACTGGAAATGATCAGTACATCTACAGAGCTGCTTGAGTCTAATAGTCTAGGCAAGGTTCACACGTCATGTCAAGTTCTCCAATACCATGGTAACATGGCACAATAGGCTACCCTACAACTTAAGAATGTCCAATGACTCCACCTACTGTGACACAAAAACTTTGGAGGCCAATGGCACTCTTCAACCAATAAAAATGTACTCTCTTACTCAACAGGTCCAGCTGGCTTAGCCCCTGGGCAGGCATATTCCACTGACCAGACTACTACTCCACCCCAGGATGAAGTCCTCAGTGGTGACAAGACTCCTGGACTTGTGATGTGGAGGAAGGTCCTAGCACATCTGGGCAACCTGGTCAGATGGCAACAGTGAGTCACATTGTGCCCAAACTACATCTCTCAGCCCTGTTGCGCCGACATCACAGGCAACAACACCCCCAACCTGTGTAGCTAACACAGTTTCCATCATCTTGTGCCCCCTAGACCTGGATCCTGAGGTCCAACCCAACAATCCTGATACTGAGGTTCCAGGACCCAGTAGAAGAGGGCACCCTATGCCAAGGGCTCAGAGCCTGCAGAGTGAGGCCACTGGGGTCACTCACAACCAGAATACCGTCAGCCAAGTCTTTGGGGTCTTTCAGATGTTCCAAGGCGTGATGGGCCAGGTATTAACTGAACTTTGGGAAATAAAGCAGTTGGAGAGGGACATAAATAGGGACATGTGTGAACAAATGGAGGCCCATAATTCAAACATTGCTTCCCTAACAGGGAGGCTGAGGGACATTCATACAACACTGAGCAGGACTTTTCCAACTCAATCTTCCCCTTCCTTTGCATCAATAACATCAAGCTCAAGTACATCAGCACCAGCCACAGGAAGGGAAGCCCAGCAAAGGTAAAACCACCCACGGACACCCCTGCCTCTGTAGCAGCAATCCCTCCCCTTGCAAGCGGGGACGTCCATGCAAGAATCCAGGATGTGTGGATGGCAAGACATCCACCACGGCCACCAATATACCTCTTCCTTAATGTCCTCCTTTGTGTGTCACACATACACTCTGTGGACTGATCCTCTGGACTTTGGACTTCCAATGGTGTGGCATCTACTCCAATGATTTCATTCACCATGACTGACCCCTTCACAAATATTTTTCTGTCACAAATACTTTGTATGCAGTAGCATGGATAAAAATTCACCCATCACAAACTGATTCAGCCTCATTACGAGGTTAGTGGACCGCAGACCGCCATGGCGGTGGTGGCGTTCTTACTGCCGCAGGCTTGGCGGTCCGTCCACCAGATTACAAGTTTGGTGATGGGACCGCCAGCCGTCTGCAAGCGCACCACCAGCAACACCATAGTCAGGACGGAGGTGAGCATATCTGTCAGGACTGCAGTGGTCAATGTTGTCAAATCAGGCTTTCTGACTGCCACCACCATTATGACCTACAGGACCGCCAAGCTTTCCATGATGGGGACCCCGCAATGGAAAGTTTTGCAGTCCAACATGTGAAGGGCCTGAAACCGGGGCCCCGGGGATGAGGGCCCCAGGGTTTGTGAGATGGGGTCCTTGTGGGCCTCCCTCTACCTGGCGGCTTTTAGGATGCGCTTTGTGCTATGCATGATGGGGTGCAGGGACACAGGCCACCCGCCGGGCTGGTGGTAGCCTACCATGTCTGTCTATGGCCACAGTATGCTGCCCCCTGCCCCTATCCCCCAGCTCCTCCAGCCTCATGGGAAAGTCGTCATAGGGAGTGCCAGCGTCGTCCGGCCTGGCACCATCCAGAAGGCCGCCACCTCAGTGGTCCAACTGGTCCACCCACCAGCCTCGTAATGAGGCTGATTGTCTGCTGTCTTCATTTTCACATTTAGCCATGTAGATATGTCAGACCATGTGAACCATAAGACAGAGATCCAAGGTACTTGTGCAAGCAGGGATATGTTGCATGTATACAGTGTCCAGCTCAGGATTACAACCATTCCACACAAGCACCAATATACAAGTGTCTTATCAAAGGAGAAATGTTGTTCCATTATTTAGGACATAGCTATCAATATGGCTGAAACATAGAAATCATACATGATTGAATAATACTGTGTGAAACATCACATTTACAGGTACAGGCCTCCAGACCATGAAAGGAAGGGATTTATCAGATATTATCTTGTAGCATAGGCTAACATTAAAGTGGTTACCATTGTCGTTAGTCGCCTACCACACAAAAGTAATCTAAACTAACATAAAGCAAGACTCAGACAGATAGCAGTACAACAGTTTCTTATTACAGTGTCATTACATTTCAGTACTTCTGCATCAAGTGATATAACACAAACAAATGTCAGTGATGTGCCACAGGCATTTTGGCCTACAATGATGAAACCCATCAACAGCTACATGCAGTTCATACAAAAAGAGTATTTAGCAAATGTGAAGGGAAACTAACATGAATTTAGCCTAGAACTACATTTCTTCTGACCACATGATGATACACATGATGCATCAGGGCCATCACACGACAAGGAACAAGTTTAATGCAGTCTTTTGAAATTGCATCCTATCACTGTGCAAGCTGTCTTTGCACAGGTCTTGTACACCTTAAGTCTGTGACCTACATTCCCAGGAACAATCCATGTCCACTTTGTATGTCTGAACAGCATCACATACCTTCCAATGTCACAACTCTGAAATGCCCACATGAAGATGTCATGGTAAAGGTACCTGAACAAAGAACAAAACAAGAACCATAGGTAGGAAACCATACATATGACACAAGTCACATCGCAAGCATCTGGTGAACAAAGAACATCTAGATGTGGATATATCAAAAGCTACCTCATCAAACACCCTTTGGATGATTTTGCCTGAGCACCAGCTCCCTAACTATGTCCAAGATTTAACTCCACACATTATCACAACTAAAGTTCATTGTACAGTCAAAGTCTTGACAACTCATGACATACTTACACTCATGAGAAGAAGATGTCAATGAGATCTTGTGGCAAGTCAACTCATTTGTCTTCACCACTATCATCTTATTTTGACATTTCAAGATTCACACCGCTGGCACCACAGGCTCCGTTTCCTCTGGGATGTAAGGGATATTCTTCCGCAGGACTATGTTAAGGAGCATGCAGCATGCCACAGTGATCTGACACACTTTGCTGGATGAGTAGAGGAGGGCTCCCCCAGTGCTGTCCAGACAGCGAAATCTGGCCTTCAGGAGCCCAAAAGCCCGCTCCACTGCCTGCTGTGTTCTTCCATGGGCCTCAGTGAAGTAGACTTCCCCTGGTGTAGTTAGATTCCTCGGCTGTGTCAATAATAAAGGACGGTTTGCATATGATGAGTCTCCTGTTTAGGAATGAGACATAGGTGCAATAATGAGTCACTCAGTTCATGATTGTAGCACCTGCCATTGACACACAAAATATGAACAGATGTAATTTACCAACCAGCATGGCCCTCTCTGGTTGTGACATCAGCTGGGATATGGTAGTGTTCAGAATTACAAAGGAATCATGGACTTAACCTGGGAACCAGGCACAGATCTTTGAAATGTATCGATATGAGAAGCAGACAACTTGCATGTTGATAGAATGGAAGTGTTTACTCTTGCATTAGACTTGTTAACTGTCCTGTGGTGGCACTGAGACAACAGGTGTGCCATCAATGGCTCCCATCTCATGTGGAGGCAAGCAAAACCATAGAAGTCAGCCTTCACATTGGCTAAATCCTCACATCTGGAGAACCTGATATAGCTGCCAATGTGTTTCATCATTGCTGATATCACATCTCTTAACACACCACTGAACATAGGTTGGGACATACCACCAGATATGGGCACTTTATATTGGAAGGACCCTGTGGCAAGGAAGTGTAATACTGCCATGAGTTTCACATTGGGTGGTATGCATGTTGGATTTATGTTTTCAGGCATCAGGTCTGGCTCCAAATGATGGCATAAATCCACAATAGTTTGCCTATTCAGACAGTACTGTTTGACGATGTGGCGTTCTTCAATGCCTTGAAGGTCTGGCCTGGGGGTTGTTGCCTTCTCCCTCTCCCAGGATACCTATTTGTTAAAATACATGAGTTGGAGCATTAGTTACTGTGTTCAAACCAACATACATGATGAATAGCAACAAACTCATATGACAAATCATTTCTGACTGGAAATTCATTACACTCAGCACACATCACAGCAGTCAACTACACAAGAGTCAAATGTTATCCCCCATGGTTGTCAAAACGTGTCTACAACATGGATTAGGGCAACACCCACTATCTGCTCCTCAAATGACCCCTGAAATTTAACAGTCTGTTCCAACCACCAAAAAGCCCATCAGCGCACAGCCGTAATATGCCATCTGTGCTGAGCAACACAAAACACTGGTGGTTGTGTAGTAGAACCTACATATCAAGGCTGCTTAAGAACGTTTGTGATGATCCGACACATATATTGGTGTTATGACACATTTATCAGGGCCCAATACTGTATTTCCAACCGCCAAAATGGCAGATGTCTGACACTTCACTGGACATTCGGAATTGCCCACGGCCACCAGTTGACCACGCGGTGAGCAGTACCAACTGCAGTGGACACAGCCATAGGCTAATGTCGTTTGTTGCCTGTAATGGTTGCAGGCCAATTACTGTAGCCATCGGCGGTGATGACTGCATATATGGCGCATATGTACACTGCACTTTGCCAATTCACTCTCTTGACTCCTGACACTGCTCCCATCAACACCTTCACCACTTCAGGTTCTCTGTGCTGCCTCTGGGAGCAATAATGCTAGGCCAAGCAGGTGAAAGGGCCCCTGCTCTCTCCTGAGAGCTGGAGAGGTTCATTGAGGAGGACCTTCCCCCGTATCGTTAGTTCTCTGGCTCACCAAAGGAGTAGGTAAGAACCTCGTGGGCATATTTAACTGTGCTCAACACCATCCCTTTCTTCTTCATAGGTTACAATGTGCCTCAGTGTGCCAGTTAAACTTTTCGGGTGCCTGTTGTCACATTCTGTGTTCCATACATGAGGTGTTCATGGTGCAGGTAGTGGAGAAAAGTACTCTATGTATTTCACATTTACATTGTGCTGTGTGACGTGTGATATGGCCTAGCTCCTCCTTGTGTTGCATTCATATATCTAAGCAAGGATACTTTACAGTTATACAATAACATATTTATCTTTTGATATGATATGTGTAAATGTCAAATGACATTTATGTGCATCACAGCATGAGGTGTGTTTGTATACTGTTTCAGTCATTTGATGATTTTGTAAACAATATGTATAGTGTCACGAAGCACTCAGCCCACATCTGTTCTTGGCAAACTGTTTTATCAGAAGCATATATATATATATATCTGTGCCCTTCAGAGTGCCACACAAGACAAATCCCACACAGAGGATGGGCACATGATGTACTGTTATGCCTAGAGGTGATGGAAAAGTGAGTGTCCTGTAGGTTCTGTATGCTCAGCCTGCAGAGACCAGGGCATGTCCTATTTATCTCCCAGTATGGGATATAGGTTAGGCTGGGGTAGAGTTACTGTGGCTATGCTACTGTGGCACCAGGCACTCTCCCTAAAGACCTGCAGATCCTGGCATGTGGCCAAAATCAATCTCAAGTGGCAAGTCTTGGCCTGAAGTCCTTGGTAACTTCCTGAACTAGTACATGTGTGCACTTTGCCTCATTATCAATGTGTCTCATTGACTTGTGAAAGGTCCCTTACTCCCACAGCTCTGTTGGCAACTTTACATAAGTTATATTTGTCCAGTACAGAAGTACTGCACAAATACCAAACCAACAGTGCAGATCGTTGTTGATTCCGCAGAGTGTATGAAATGTGACTCATTAGCTTGGTTACATGCAACCAATCAGACCAGACATACCGTAAGTTGGATGCCATCTCTGTAGGATTTCCACATATGGTAAAAATTGTGTTCTGTGCTACAAGTACATACCACATAAACTCACCATGAAGTTGTATGAGTTAACATTGGGTAGCCCACATGTCCACACATACACAGGGAAGATACTGTGCCACCCATAGCAGCCCTTCCATTGTCACTTAAGTATTAGGGTGAAGTCTGCACTATGGTAGTTGCCTGTAGGGACTGTATGCATTGAGTCAATGTGGCTGGATGTACATGTGTCTGTCCAGTCAGGCCTGAGGTGTCTACCTGATGTCAGCAGGCATGCTTAGTCAGTGTAGAGCATGAGCAGGGTAGTGAGTTAGTTTGCAGATGATTCCAAAAGTGTGTAGTCATGCCCCAGTACTTATCATCATGTGTGCTTTACACCTGAGTTGTGTTTACAATTACAAACTCTGCCTGGTGTTTCCTAAATGTGTGTGACATAACAATGTGGCCACAAAAATGGATTTGTAAACTTTTTATTTGTCTTTTGCATCCATACAGGTCAAAGCTCATCAGAAGAAAGGTTTTCGGAGAGCCATTGCCCGAAAGATGCAAACTTTGGGGGTTCATAGCCAGTGGAATGCCCACTTTTGAAAGAGGTGGGAGGACCTTAGATGCTGGGCCCAGAAAATCACAAAAGTGCGGCTGAGGCTGTCTTCCCAACGTGGGCAGGGAGCACATCAGAGCCTGACCCCCTAATGGCCCTTATTCTGACAGTGGCCTACCCCAAGCTTAATAAGCATTTGAGGGGAGCACAGCAGCTTCAAGGGGGTAATATTCCTGCCTGTTACATTGCCAAGTTGATGTGTAAGAGCCTGCCATATCCTCCTGTGATATGGGCCAAGTGTGACACACAAGATGAGTGACTGTTTGTGTGGGTATGATAGTTGATGCATGCTGATGTTCCTTGCCTTTTGGCCCAGTGACCTAGGACACAACAGAGTACACTCCACAACCAATTAACTCTCCAGGGACAAAACATGGCTGAGTACATTGGTCAATCAGATCATGTTGTGGGTATCATTTGTACCCAGCAGTCCACTCGTCTTCTGTGTGTCAGTCCAATCAACATCGAGTAATACATCACTGTGCTCATCCATGTGTCTGCTCAAGTGAGTCTATTGGCATTTGTTCCCAACAAGCCACTTGTCTTCAGAGTGTGATGAGTGCTTGTGCCTCACTACTGTCTGTCATGTAAAGGTTGCCCTCATACACGATAGAACACACATTACACTTTGGATGCACTCTCAGATCAGGTACCCAATGATTGCCCAGTGATTTGATTTTGGTGACATCACTGTTGGTATCAATCCTTGTGCCTACATGTTAGCATCTGTACCTTTCACTTTTTCCATATCAATTGCACTGCTGTTTCATTCATGGTTTACCTGTCTTCATGGGATCATGTCTGATTCCCTCACATATGTGTGCATACCAACATGTGTTTGGAACTGGACCTATGTCACGAGGCTACAGTTATTGTGGTGCCACAGACAAGAGTATAGCACCATTAATGGGTGACTCACACATACCCTCACCATGTAATTTGGCATGTATAGTTGCAGAATCTATGAAAAACATGACAGGTAGGATTACAGTTATTGCTCTAAAGGAGTATTTCCATGCCATTGATGTAGAATCATTTAGAAAAGTGCTTACCACATGTTAAATGGTGATGGTCCATTGCCTAACTGTTGACATGCATCAGGGAGTGACTTGCAGTAATGTAGAAATCATGTGTAGCTGTGTACAACCATTTATCCAATGGAATCTGTGTTTACATGACAAAAAGGGACGGTGATATGCCTTCCCATTGAGCAACATGTTGAGGGCCTTCAACAGGTATTCGAGTATACCTAGTTCTCTACAACATTCAAATGACCTTTGGCTTTTATTTATGCAATCTGAGTAGGGTATTCTCAGAAGTACCAATCAAGAAAGGTTATTTCCCTAGTGCTAGCTGATTCATTGTAGTGGGGATTTTGTAGACAAATCTCCCTGACATTTTGCCAACTTGTGGCCAGTGTACATTTCTGTGCAAGATGTGTTATCTATCTGAGCAACATTAGAACAATCTGCTTGAGCCCATTTAGACAATATACATATAGTGAGGTGACCATTGTTGATTTTTTCCAGTGTGACATGGGTGTTTCCAAGTCACTATCTTCCGGCTATTGTACTTCTTTCAGCAACATGGCTGGACTATTTGGCCATCGTTTCTACATGAAGTGGCATTGGGCTTATGAAGATTAGCTGGATGCATGGCTTTGTGTGGGATTTGTGGAACTGAACTTGGCATTATCAGGGTATTTTGTGACAACAGGTTACCGAGAGATGCTACATGAGGCGAACCATTCAAGGCGATAAGGTCTTCTACTTGCTCCATGTTTACTGTGATTGCATGACTTCACCCATGAATGGGAGTTGTCTGTGATTCTGAATTTCCTGTGGGCACCTGTTGACAGTTCATGAAGCACACTTGTATATGGTGTTGCAAATGTTGTAACCACTTTGCTGGACCTTGTGGCTGGTGGCTACTCTACTTCTTGGTAATGTGTGCTAATCAAGGCTGTTTTTCAAGTTTGATCAGGAACATGTAGTGGTTGGTTTTTGGAATGACATGCGTTTCTTGATGTATGCTGGTCCTTCGTTGTGCAGGGCTTTGTACATGTGAGTCAACATCTTGAACTAGCATCTCTTATGGATTGGGATACCAGTGTAGCTTTTTGAGGTGGGGGATGGCGTGGGTTCGTCTGGGGAGTTTGTGGATGAGTCTGGCCACTGAATTTTATATTGTCTGTAGTTTTGTCTGGAGGCATGAGGCGATTTCTGTGGAAAGTGTGTTTCAAGCCTGCTGGTGATGAGGGCCTGTGTGGAATCCTTCTGGTGTTGACTGGCAGCTCTCCAAACATTTTGTGGAGCATGTGTAGGGTGTGGAAGCAGGCAGATGAGACTGCATGTATCTATTTCTTCATGAATAGCTTGATGTCCAAGATGAGGCTGAGGTTGCGGACGTGGTCTGTTAAGGCGGAGGCTGGGCTGGGTTGGGCAGGCCTCCATGTGTTGTTCCATGAAGAGGTGTTGTTCGCAAAGATGAGGACTTCAGTTTTTTCCATGTGGAGCTTGAAACAGTTGTCCATCATCTATTGGGTGACGTTCATCATACATCAGTGGAAGAAGCCTCTCGTGGTGGAGGGGTCCTCTGACACTGAGAAGATGAGCTTGGTGTCATCTGTGTAGTAGATGATGTTGGGCCCGTGTGATCTGACTGTGTTGGCCAGTGGGGTATTCAGTATTGAAGAGGGTGGGTATGAGGGATGATCCTTGGGGAATGCTGTGTATGATATTCTTGGGTTCTGAGGTGAACAGTGGGAGTCAGATTTTTGTAGGTTCTTCCAGTTAGGTATAAGTTGATCCCTGGATCCCAATGTGGTGAAGTCTGTTGATCAGGATAGGATGGGAAATGGTATTGAAGGAAGCTGATAGGTCCAGGAGGATGAGGGCTGCTGTTTCACAATAGCCTTTTATAGGAGTTAATGGCACGCTACAGTTTTTCAGTAGCCTGCACACATTTCACAAATCTGACTTCACTATTGAATTGAATCGTAATCACTATTAAAAATTGGTGTGACTAGTTAATTAACTTTTTTTCTAGGTACTCCCATATGAAAGATACTGTATTTACATTTTTAAATTGTAGTCTGGGTTTCTACATAGGACAGCTAGCCCTGCCACAGTGAAAAACTTGTTTTGGGTGCTAGTCACTTTAAGGGTGTATTACCACTACATTTCTACATATCCTACTTTTGAAGGACATTCACCAAGCATTGCTGTCAAAATGGCCTACATAGTGGTTAATTATCAAAATTTAAAAGGGAGGTTTTGACCTGTCAAAAGGGTTTGTTTTGACAGGTTGAATTACAGTTTTTACACAAATACAGTCAGGCTACATGACACCCTTGAATCCATCCTTTACACTGTCACTGTAATAAATGGCACAATAGGATTTGCTGTCCACTAGTGACATTTAACTTAGAAGCCCTGGGCATATTTTGTTCCATTTCTTATGTACTTTTATATAAGGTAGCTATGCCAATTAGGAATATGCAAATTCAATCTTTATTAAAGAGGGTGCACAGGCAGTTTACTACTGGCTAGGTGTGGTAAAGTGTATGGCATTCTAAAGCCAGAAAAAGTACAAGGTCCAGCAAAAGGTGAAACATCCAGGGTCACAATGCAGAAAAGGGGGGTTTGCTACAATACTCAACAAAAACAATATTTATTCTTAATATGAAATTAAAATGTGAAACAGTACTAATAACAATTTAACTAACTACAACTTCAAAACATTAATTTAAAACAGTAGCTACCTAAAACCACTATGGAATCCAAAATCACAAAAAAACTGTAAATTAAAAAAATATATATTTTTAAAATGTAGTTAAATTATACAAATTCTAAAACTATTTTAATACCCACTAGGCTTAGCCAGTTTCTGATATATCATTGTTGACTTCAGCTTGTGCCTAAGCCCCGTCCAAGCCGCTGTCTCTTTCTGCATTCAACCTAAAAACCTTTTAGGATTTCAAACATTGGTGTATCATTTTTCTCATTAAAGAAATTGGTTGTAGTTTGTTGTTTTTGTTTTTCAACTTTTTAATTGTTGTGATTCTGTTAAATAAATACATACTGGCCCTCATTTTGAGTGTCCCCTTTACTTAAATTGCAGTCCATTCACAAATAGTCATTTTTGCATGGTTTGCAGTCAGAAGTTGTGCTATGTCTTTTAACTCCAATTAGAAACCAAATGCGATAATGATTGTACTATTAATTACATTTAAGCTGGTCAAGTCTACCATAATTTAACAAGTGGAAATGGCCGGATTTACACCATGACATGCAGATTTTGGTGTGGTCAGCACCAAAACCCACATTATTCCTAAAAATATGGGACATGCCATAATTCTGGCATCTGAAAAACAGTCAAACACATTAGTGTAAGATGTTATCCATGCAGTGATTGTTAAACTTGTAATGAGAGCCATTTTGTCTAAGTTTATCCTGGCTGCTCTGTAGCATACCTACTGTGGATAAAGGTGATCACATGTTTATTTAATGAACTTTGTGTGACCTGACAGGGTTTTGGACTTACATCATCCCCAACTAACATCCACATTCTAATAGCTTAACTTGTGGAAGAATATTCTCAGAATATGTTCCAGAATTCTCATATTAAATGTGGGATTTTGACAAGATATTTTATCTGCATATTAGAACTATGCATACAGTGTTTGCCACTTTTTTCTGCTCAAGGTCAGTTGTGAAAGGCTGCTGAGCAGCTGGGGGAAATGAGCTCTTCTTTCACTAGTTTGGAGTGCTTTGGCCGCCATATTTTATAGTATGCAGAATATTTATTGATGAAGCATCAGGAGGATAACCAAGTTCTGAGAGTTTAAATTCAAAAATATCATGGATCCAGAAGTGACATAATCACTGTTGGCGTGGTGACAAGAAAAACAATTGTTCTCATATAAGTGCAGAGTTCAACATATTCATGTATAAAGGATACTAAAAACACTGGGGCAGATTTAAGAGCCCCTAGCGCCTCCTTGCACCACATTAGCATTTATTTTATTTTTTATTTTTTACACTAATGTAGCCCAACAAGTCAAAAATCGCCACACCAAATTTACAAAGTAGCGCAATGCATGCATTGCCCCACTTTATAACCCTTTTTGCTACATTATGCCTGCGCCAGGCTTAATGCGTGCAAATGGGGCGTCCTCCGGTAAGAGGGGCTAAAAAAATGGTGCAAAGAAATCTAAACAATTTCTTTGCATCATTTTTTTGCCACTTTTAACGCCTGCTCAGAGCAGGCGCTATGAGGAGTCACACCATTGCTTGCAATGGGCCTCAATGGGCTTGCAGGATTAGCGTAAAATATTTTGACACTAGTTCCCTAACTACTGCCATGGTGCTCCATATCTTAGATACGGTGCACACATGGTGGCGCTAGGGGGGCACTAAGGGTTGCAAGGAAAGTGGTGCTGCTCTGGGTGCTTCGCCACTTTCCTTAAATCAGGCCCTAAATTTCACAATCCATAGTGATGATATTTGGTTCCTGTGATGGTGAATGCAAAATAAAGGAAATAGTTATAGTATAAATTCTGCAAATGACAATCTAGATTTAAGATACATTTCTCTGCAAAAATGAGTTATGCGACATTAAGAAGTGATAATCATCTAAATGGGAAAATAGCAGAATATGCAGAATTTCAATTCAGAGTCCAAACCGAAGAAATGACCTAATAGTTTTACATTTCCCATGGCGCTCTGCAACAGTAATCCCCTGCAGTAAAAACAACTTTATGTAAACATCAGAAAATTATATTCTCAGAGGGATAAATGCATGTAAATCTGAAAAGTGTTTAAGTCACATGAGAAATCTGCCTTGTGCATGTGTCACTTGTGCCAATATGAAAAGAATGTTCTGCCGGGAAAAGCAAACGCAGTCTGTGCTGGTTGAATACATGCAGCACTACTTGGAATCCAGGGAATAATTTATCAGAACTTCAAACCCGGACACCAGATTAACATAGAAACTGTTCAGAATTTCGAGGGTACACCTGATATTATCACAGTGCAGCTCAGGATGCCAGTTTGTAAATGATATCACATAGCAGCTTACATATGTGATAAAAACGTTACTGCTCAATATGCCTGGATGAATGAAGAAGGCTAACCTACTAACTTCCGGTCATTACGGACACTGTGCCCAGGCCTGGAGTTTTCAACTACAAATGAATGATGTCAGTGATGTCAGGTGTGTTAGTTTAAATAGTTTAGTGAAAGAAAAACAAAACTAAGAAAACCAAAAAACATTAACCTATCACACACATATCCAGCACTGCTTACAGTCTCTGTGATGAAGTTGAGGGAAGTGGTCACCCTCGATGCAATTTGAGTTCAAATGAAAATTTCAAGAGTTTGTAGTCATAAAACGTAATCACCACCGTTATCATCAAGGAATAGCCTGTTCAACAAATTCCTGCTCCATTTTAAAGGGGGTCTAATGTACTGAGTGCCATGTATCTGCTATTAAAAGAACTATCGACTTTGGGGGGCAGACCAATTGGAAGTTCTGAATCTGAAGAATCAGAGCAGCGGGTATTCACATCTAGACAAATGGTGACCAGGATATGTTATGATGTTAAAGAAAACAGTGCTTTATTATCAAGGCATGATAATGGTCAGAATTAGACATCTTCAAACAGTGTTGCTATACATTGCATTATATTCTACTGTATTGTATTGTTTTGAATTGTATTGTATTGATCTGTATAGTGCCGTCTTACCCGTGGCAAGGCCCAAAATCCATTTGTACAATGGCCTTAACAACAAACTAATGTCTTCATACACAAATCGTCAGTCTCCTGGAGTGGCTCTAAAATCGACTCACGTATCCCTTTTTCTTGACCTTTAGCTACTTCCTACCAACCAGTCCTGTCGGTTTGTTCGAACTTGGAACTGCAGGTTAACTAGGATCAACTGGAACACCTTACTCAGCTTAGCAGAGAGATGATGCTTTCCTACTCATTACCAATCACTTCGAATGAATCCTAGCTAAGAGGGAGTTTGCCTCTCCTTCACAGAGGGCCCCACTTGGATGACAAAAGCATACCACCGGGGTCTCAATTATGGTCTCTGAAGACTCCAAAAGCATCATACCTACATATCTGTAAGAAGCACACCCCTGATTCCATTTCTTCTTTCCAGAACCTTATCTATAATTACCTCACGTTACATACGTTGAGCTAATATCCAAAATTATTTTTGCACACTTAATTCTGCAAGGACATTCTCAACTGTTACTCCATGTCCACTATTGTGGTTCACATGTCATATTCGCTCACTGAAAACAAGGATAGGAATATTTACAAATGTCAAAAACACGAACACTAGAAAATGTTGACATTTTCCTTCGGCACACTTTTGCTTTAGGCAAAGCCACATCAACTTACTATTAAAGTCTAACCGTCTCTCTGCAGGCCCATTGTCAATGACTTGTACACACAATCTCAAAACTAATGTCCACTCCACTCACTTCAAAGATTCATTGTTTGTTTACTGGTAAGTGTTAGAAATGGGGTCTTTGGTTGGCAGTCAGGTTACCCCCTGTCCAAGCAAGGACCCGCACTCTAGTCAGGGTAAGTCACACACAATCCAAATTATCCTGTGCCCACCCTCTGGTAGCTTGGCACTGAGCAGTTAGGCTTAACTTAGAAGGCAATGTGTAAAGTATTTGTGCAATAATCATGCAATAACTCAGTAGAACACCACAAAAATACACCACACAGTGTTTAGAAAAATATATAATATTTACCTGATAAAATGTGGGTCAAAACGATTAAGATGCAATAAGTATATGTTAAGATATCACTGTAAAAGTGACATAAAGTGTCATTAATCTTTTAAAAGCAATAAATGTCTCTTTCAAGCACAAAATACCTGGTTTGTGTTCAAAATCTCTGCAAAGAACCCCAGAGGAGGAGATGCGTGGAAAACAGGAAGGTATGCGTAGATTTCTGGGGCCTCACACGGTGATGCATCGTTTAGTTTTCATCCAGGGACGGCTTTGCGTGGATTTCCGGCGCTCGGTCGTGGTTCCTCTTCGGGTTGCTGGGTTTTCGGATGCCCTGGAGCCATGCGTGGATTTCCGGCACTGACAGGACAAAGTCACAGGGGCTGCATTGATCCGGTGGGCATTGCGTGGAAATTTCTGCCGTCAATACGATTAAGATGCAATAAGTATATGTTAAGATATCACTGTAAAAGTGACATAAAGTGTCATTAGTCTTTTAAAAGCAATAAATGTCTCTTTCAAGCACAAAATACCTGGTTTGTGTTCAAAATCTCTGCAAAGAACCCCAGAGGAGGAGATGCGTGGAAAACAGGAAGGTATGCGTAGATTTCTGGGGCCTCACACGGTGATGCATCGTTTAGTTTTCATGCAGGGACGGCTTTGCGTGGATTTCCGGCACTCGGTCGTGGTTCCTCTTCGGGTTGCTGGGTTTTCGGATGCCCCAGAGCCATGCGTGGATTTCCGGCACTGACAGGACAAAGTTACAGGAGCTGCATCGATCCGGTGGGCATTGCATGGAAATTTCTGCCGCACAGCAGGCACTGCGTTGATTCCTCTCTGGAAGTTGGACTGCATAGTTCCCGCTCAGCTGTGCATCGATCCAGTGGGAGGTGCGTCAAATTTTCGGTCGCTACGCTGATGATGCGTCAATCTTCTCGTTGGGAAGTTGGGCTGTGTCGTTCCGGTTCAGCGTGCAGTGAATTTTTCACCACAATGCAGGCTGTGTGTCGTTTCTGGCAGGGTGTGCGTTGATTTTCACCACACAAGGAGTCCTTCTTGTAGAGATGAAGTCTTTTTGATCCTGAGACTTCAGGGAACAGGAGGCAAGCTCTATCCAAGCCCTTGCAGAGCACTTCTCACCACAGCCAGAGAGCAGCAAGGCAGCAGGGCAACAGCAAGGCAGCAGTCCTTCACAGAAAGCAGTCAGGTGAGTCATTTGGGCAGCCAGGCAGTTCTTCTGGGCAGGTTGGAGATTCTGGTTTGGGTTCTCTTCTCCAGGAAATGTCTTGTCAGGTAGAGTGTCTACCTCAGAAGTGTCCAAATTGGTATGGTCAAAAACCATGCTTAAATATCCAAATGTGCCTTTGAAGTGGGGGAGACTTCAAAGAGTGGCTTAGAAGTGCACAAGCTCCCCATTCAGTTCCATCCTGTCTGCCAGGGTCCCAGAAGGGGGTGTGGCAGTCCTTTGTGTAAGGGCAGGCTATTGTGCTTTGACATGTAAGTGTCAGGCCCTCCACCCTCCCAGCGCAGGAATACCCATTCAGTCTGCAGATATATGCAAGTGTGACTGAGCATCCTGTGTTTGGGGTTGCCTGAATGAATGCACAAGGGAGCTGTCAACTAAACCTAGCCAGATGTGGATTGGAAGGCACAAAAGGATTTAAGTGCAGAGAAATGCTCACTTTCTAAAAGTAGCATTTCTAAAATAGTAATATAAAATCCAACTTCACCATTAAGCAGGATTTTGTATCACCATTCTGGCCATACTAAATATGACATGGCTTCTCCTTTCAGATCAGGATCTACCACTCAAACAGTATATGAGGTTAGCCCTAATGCTATCCTATGAAAGGAGCAGGCCTCACAGCAGTGTAAAAACGAATTTAGGAGTTTTACACTACCAGGACCTATAGAACACACATGTTCATGTCCTGCCTTTTACCTACATAGCACCCTGCCCTATGGGCTACCTAGGGCCTACCTTAGGGGTGACGTATATGTAGAAACAGGGGAGTTTAAGGCTTGGCAAGCACTTTTAAATGCCATGTCGAAGTGGCAGTGAAACTGCACACACAGGCACTGCAGTGGCAGGTGTGGGACATGGTAAAGGGGCTACTTATGTGGGTGGCACAACCAGTGCTGCAGCCCACTGGTAACATTTAATTCACAGGCCCTGGGTACATGTAGTGCACTTGACTAGGGATTTCCAAGTAAATTAAATAAGCTAATTGGGAATGACCCAATGTCACCATGTTTGAAGGAAACAGCATATGCACTTTAGCACTGACTAGCAGTGGTAAAGTGAGCAGAGTCCTAAAGCCAGCAACAATTAGGTCAGAAAAAGAGAAGGAGGAAGGCAAAAGGTTTGGGGGTGACCCTGCAGAAAGGCCATTTCCAACAGTAAGAATTTAGCATCATACTTTTCTTCCAAGAGCACCAGTATCATGGAAACCTTCACTAACCTACCAACTATCGCATCCCACACCTTTTTCCTTCTTCAACTGCAATCAAATGAGCTCTTTTGATTGTCTGCCAGTTCACCTATGGAGCTCAATCCTGTATTCAAATTTACAAACTCACCATGTTCTCCATCTGACCCCTTTAGTCCACTTAATATTGAAGATTAGTCTCTCTTCCCAGGTACATTATTTCCATACCACCAGATACCCCTATTACTCTTTATCTGGTACCTGCCCACAATATTTCAAATCTTCAGTTGCAATATCTTGTCATGAGCGGCATACCTCATGCCCATACAGCATTGGGCATTATGCTTCCTATGTTCCAACCACAACATGGGTCACGACTACGTGGCAAAAAACATGTTGTCGGTGGACGCTAGTCATGGTATTGCTGGCAAACCTGTAGGAGTGAAGTTGCTTTTCACCATTCCAAGATGGCCAACAAGACTTCTGTGTAAACAACATAGTTTCCCTGTACGTCAGTTGCCTCAAGGAGATTGGACGACGCAGCTATATTTGGCCTAGACATAGAATGCACTGTGACTGCTATTCTTGGATATTTTCACATTCCTCATTGCATGGCTACTCTATGTCAGTGTTCTCCTAGCTGCTTCCTGTGGAATGGTACACACACAAAGTATTTTTACGTATCTATCTTGCATATGTGTACCTTTTGGTCAAAATGTACACACCTACATTGACACAATCATAAAAATGTATCTTGTATTGCTGACTGAGTCCCCCGCTGGTCCACTGCAGTCAAGTACACCACCACTGGGCCAGCAGTAACACTGTAATATGGCAGGTGGGAGACCATCGACTTGGTGTTCTTTTTAGGACTGCCATATTGGCTGTCTGGCGGTCTGACCGCCAAACTCATAATCAGGCCCAGAGACATTTTAAGGCTTCATGTATTGGAATATATTCAGAACTAAATGAAACATCTTTACAAAAGAATGGGATTGCCATTCCTGTTGCTTATGTAATCGCATAGTGAGTTAATATCATATTATTAATATGGGAATGTGCATTAATATATTAGAGTATTTCTAAAGTCCTCTACTTGTGGTTATAGATCTGCACAGGGACTTTACATTCATAAGGAAGAGAAAGTAATGTAGCTCATTTCTTTTCCTTTCGACTATGCAGATATACCCAAAACGTATAACATATCTGTTTCCTCTTCCAGATCTAACGTCGTTGCTGAACCCTCCCAAATTACCCTTTCCCCTGTTTACCTACTCAGTTTTTCTGAGCTATATATTACACCAGAGACCAATTTGCTAAAAGTTGGCATTTGGGGTTGGGGGGGCCGCGGGGGTTGCTGTTCCAGAGGATCCATCACCACTAGTGACATATGTTCACGTAAAATCATCTGCTGACACCACCTCTCCTACTACCTATCAATATCACAACGCCTTTCTTCTCAAATATTATGGAAATCCTAGTTTACAACCAAAGTGTTACACATCTCTCCAACATTAACCTTCTCAATCTATTTCAATTAGGCATCTCCATTCTGTTATATTTTCCTCCCCTTTCGTGTTTTCACCCTCTCATTTCATTGTATTACTTTTCCTCTCTTGTGTCTTTCTCTTATGTTTCTTTAGTACCCCTTAAGATCCCACCAACCCTACAGAGTAAAAATAAAATCAGGTCCCGGACAGGCTTTGTTTTGGAAAAATACTGAAAGGTCAGCCTGTAATTTAAGTGCAGTTTTTGCCCTGGTAGACTGGGTTTCGATGCACCACTGGGCCTGGTCTCTTCACAGGCTGCAACACTAATAGATACTCTGAAGGGTTACACTTATGTTCACAAAAAAGTTTACCTAATTCCACACCTCAGTTGTAAATATGTTATCTGTGAAACTCTAATGTACAGCCTCCTCAAGTGTTTTGTGTTCTTTTTAATTTGAAATACACCCTCATCTTCATAAAATAACTCTGATCCTCGGACTGTGTACCTTTATGTCGTACACATCATGGCTGAGCAAAGTCACACAAAGTCACATGAATAAACAAATAATTAATTGCGTGGTACTAAAAGCCAGAGTTGCTGCAGTTAATTACCGCTGGTGACAAATACATACTTGTATGTCATCTTGCTCCTTTTACCACAACTCAGAGCCGACTTCTTGTTCAGGACACACAAAATAGTAGACCTCCGAGTCATAAAAAGAAGCATAAAAATAGCATATGCAATGTAATTACTATCGTGGATCACAAAACCTATTGTTTTGGTACCTTGGTTCATTGGTGGCCGGCAGCTTTAGAAGAAAGGGGGGCGGGCGGGAAGCACACACAGACACACACACTCATTCTTTCAAACACAGACACGCATGCACGCACACACGCACATCCATTAACAACACTCATAACATTCAAACATGCACACACGCACCAAACATTATTTTTAAAGCCTCACACACACAAACACACTCATTTTTTCACACACGCAAGCACGCACATCGATTAACACTCATAACATTCAAACATGCATGCAGGCACCAAACATTCATTTTAAAAGATCACACACACACATTTTTTCACACACGCATGCACGCACATCCATCAACACTCATAACATTCAAACATGCACGCATGCACCAAACATTCATTTTAAAACATCACACATTCACTTACCTTCAGCCTCGAGGTCCCAGGAGGGTAGGGACTGCTGCCTTCCCTCATTGGCTGACCTTAGGTCAGCCATCAAGGGAAGGCAGCAGTCCCAGCCTCGTCACAGAGTGGGATGGGGTCAGTGAGACTGCTGACCCCACCCCACTCTGTGACGAAGTGTCACTGATTGACACTCACCCTGGGCGCTTCAGGTTTAAGCCCTGAAGCGCCCAGGGCGAGTGTCAATCAGTGACACTTTCCTCGTCACCCAGGGGAGGGCCTTGAAGCACCTTTGCTGAGCCGAGGAGGTCACGTCCATAGGAGCTGTGACCTCCTCAGCCTAGCAAAGTTCAGCTCAGGCAGCCAGGAGTCTGCGCAAATCGCGCATGGCTCACTCCTGGCTGTCTGAGCTGAAAATGAAGAGTGTCTGTCAGGTTGACCTTTGTTCAGGCTGCCAGTCACTCTTCACGAGGGGCAAAAGGTAGGGGGGGCGTGGCCCCTCCGCTCTAAAGGACGGGCCGCGCCTGCCCTCCCTGGTTGCAGAACGAGGTTTCATTGTGTCCAATAAGAGAACATGTAACACACCCTATGAGCAAGAAACGTTTTACAAAAATGTAACGAAACTGGCGATAAAGTCCATGTAAGAAACTACTCAAATTAATGCATATCGGAGTGCTGTACTGTTTAGTTTAATTGCCTTTTAAAGACTAAAGGAACTTTTGTAAAATAATGAAAGTTCCTGTGGGTCATCCACCAAGAGCCAGGGAAAACATGATTCTAAATCTGGAAGTACATTTTAATCCTACGGTTAGCCTTTTCAGAAGCAGAACAACTGACAATCTGTTATCTGAGGCATCACAAAGGGTGCCACCTTTTCTGTAAAAAAATCTGGCGGCTTGAAGTTTCCTTCTCTTATCTGTCTGCTTTTTAAAGGCTGACTTCATCTTCAGAGTGCAGTAGTTTCCTTTTGCAGTCCTTAAGAATAGAAATGTTCTTTTTCTATTCCTGTCACGTGCTGGTAAGGTTACATGGCCAGCACTCTTATCAGCAGACAGCACCCAGTGCATTGTGGGAAATCCCCGACTAGGTGTTAGCTTTTCATGAGATGTCTCATGAAATCCAACACTGGCCAAATGCCCTGAGTGACCTTGGTTGTTTTTTTTATTTTTTTTGTAAACACACTTCGTTTCACAAAAGCGAAAATATAGTCAGTGGGTACTCTTTGGAGACGAATTTTTTAGACACTACGTACAGCAATCTAAAAATGATATGTGTGTGGGAGAGATTTGTGTATAAACGTGATTATGTATATCACATTTAGGAAAAAATACATTTATAATTCAAGTGGAGAACACATTTCTATTTTGCTGTCTCACTTAGCCCCTGATTGTATTTTGTAAGCTTGTGCCGCTTTTGCGTCAGAAAATGACGCTCATGCGGCGCAAAAAAAGTATAAATCAGGACCTTAGTGTTAAAGCTTTAAAATGTGCTAAAGATCGGAAAGTAAAATTGCTCTAAAAAGACCAGATGCAGCTTTTTACAGGCAAAGCAATCTACAGCAAAACCTCCACGATCCTGACATATTGGAGCCTGTCAGCACCTTTTTTCACATTTTCTTTGTAATGGCATGTGCTTACGGAGGCTTTTATGATGCATTTACCGGCTTACAGGGTGCCATTTTTCTGATATATGTTGGCACTAATATCCCTATAAACGAAGTCTATAGAAGAATAATTATTAACACTACAACAATGTTCCAGCATTCGAAGGCAAGCTGAGTCTAGTGAGCAATGCACAAATAGGCATAGTCTAGTATTAGATGAAAACACAATTTTATTTCACTACCATACATTCTTACCAGTTTACTTTTAATTATACTGCTCGTTATTTTAATCACTTTACATGCTCACAACTATATTATCTGTACAATAATACAGCCCTTGCTACAAAAGTGGTTGAGGTCTCCCAACTGTAGACATGGCTCCCTCCAGGCAGGAGCTATTTCACCATTACACAAAGTGCTACTGTGGGCACTTGCTGTCAACAGTGGATGTGTTAAAGGTGAGTCTGTATGTAAATTAACATCTTCAACTTGTCTCGCCAGCTACTAAGTGACTTAAACAAGAGTCATGGTATTACCTGTGCGACATAACCTCAGAGAAGAAAGGTCTAGCAGAGAATGTCCGTCTGCTGCCTAGCCGAGTAGTATGCCGGGGAGCGTGTTTAACGTAGTTAAACCTTTCTACTTAATGGAGCTCTTTTCCAGAGAATGAAGATGTTATAAGATTTCTCGAGTAAAAGAAGTTGTGTGGAAAAGGGATTGAAACCATTCAAATTACCCAAAGTAGGGTCCATTTTGTACTAGTGAGATGCTGGCTTTATGGTAGAATTACCAATATGTAAAGCAGACAAACATACATGTTTTCTCATCACTGACAAGTAAAAAGAGCAAACTAGAACAACCTTGAAACATAAAGGTATATAAAAACAAAAAAGCTTTCCAAGACTTCTAAAAAAATGTAAATTTCTGGAATGATTCTGTTGGAGAAATACCTCAAGCTTGTATACATTTGATCTACTTACGTTAATTATTATAAATACAAGTGCTGTAATATCAGGACTCATCCCAGCGATTAATGGCAGTGCTGTATTGTACAGAACTGTATTTTACTGTCTTTTTGGAGCATTTGTATAGCACTCCATACCCCTTCATACCACTGTTGACGCCTCTAAGCACTTTATTGAAGGCCTTTTCATTTGTTGTGCAAGGTTGGTAGTATGTGGGTGGCCTACAGCTGGCTTGTAGGAGCACATGTTATTGTATGTGATGTAAAGAAGAACGAAATGTAGGATAGCAGTTCTTAAATATTTATTAATCTATGAATTCAACTATGCCTGAACGATCATCTGTTGGGGAAGAGTCTGGTCTTGACAGCTTTCTTAAATTCTACATGGATTTCAATTATCCTTATTCATGCAGGAAATGAGTTCCCAGAGTATAGATGTATGTATGGTAAATGAACCCCTTCTGATGCACCATTTTCTGAATCAAATAACATCAAGGGAATAGCCATCAAAGATTCCTCATTGTTGGACCTGGCCCTTTTTGCAGGGTCATCCCCAAACTTTTTGCCTCCTTCCTCCTATTTTTCCTGTCCTGTTTGTGTTGGCTTTTGAACTCTGAGCACTTTACCACTGCTAACCAGTGCTATAGTGCATATGCTCTCTGTGTAAATTGTACTGTTAATTGGTTTATCCATGTTTGGCATATTTGATTTACTAGTAAATCCCTAGTAAAGTGCACTAGAGGTGCCCAGGGCCTGCAAATCAAATGCTACTAGTGGGCCTGCAGCACTGATTGTGCCACCCACAAAAGTAGCACTGCAATCATGTCTCAGACCTGCCACTACTGTGTCTGTGTGTGCAGTTTTAAACTGTAAATTCGACTTGGCAAGTGTATTCCCACTTTCTAGGCCTAACCCTTCCCTTTTACTACATATAAGACATCCGTAAGGTAGGCCCTAGGTAGCCCCATGGGTAGGGTGCAGTGTAAGGTTAAGGTAGGACATATACTATAGTGTTTTATATGTCCTGTCATTGACATACTGCCAAATTCGGTTCTCACTGTTGCAAGGCCTATCTCTCTCATAGGTTAACCTGGGGGCTGCCTTTAAGCATGATTAAAGTGTAGATTCTCTTTGGAAGTAGATCGACATGTGGAGTTTGAGACCTCTGAACTCACCATTCAAAAATACATCTTTTAGTAAAGTTGTTTTTAAGAGTGTGTGTTTGAAAATCCCACTTTTAGAAAGTGGGCATTTTCTTGCTTGAACCATTTTTGGGTCTCTGCCTGTGTGTGGATTCCCTGTCTGGGTTAGTTTGACAGTTGGGCTGTTTGCACCTCTCTCCAGACAATGACACAAAGGGGGATGGGGTGTAGCCTGCATAGTCTGATGAGCCATCTGTGCTAGGAGGGAGGGGAGGAGTGGTCACTTGCTCCTGAAAGGACTCTGCCTCTCCTCACACAATGCAGACTCCAACTCCCTGGTGTGTGTCTGAGGCCTTGCCTGGGCAAGGCAGGATTTCATAAACAAGTGAGACTTTTCTTTGAAGTAACCCTACTTCAAAGGCCAAAATGGGTATAAGAAGAGGACCCAAAACCACAGACTTTAGACACTTCTTGGGGTAGATACTCTACCTCACAGACACTTCTGGACAAGAAACCTACTGGTGAAAAATCCCTGAACCAGACCTGCCAAGAGGAACTGCCTGGCTGCCCAAAGGACTCACTAGGACTGTGTTTATGACAAGGACTGCTGCCTTGCTGTTTCCCTGCTGCTTTGCTGCTCTCTGGCAGTGCTGAGAAGTGCTCTCCAAGGGCTAGGATAGAGCTTGCCTCCTGTTCCCTGAAGTCTCAGGACACAAAAGACTTCACTCCTGCAACTGGACTCCTTGTGCGGTAAAAATTGGATGCACAGTCTGCTAAAAACGATGCACAGCCTGCCCCGTGGTGAGAAATTCACTGCACGCCGAACCGGAATGACGCAGCACAACTTCGCAAGGAGAAGATCAACGCGACGCCTGTGTTGTGACCGGAACTTCGACGCACGGCCCACCGGATCGACGCACAGACAATCCGGGATGATGCAGAGAGGAATCGATGCAGCACCTGCCGTGCAGGAGAAATTTCCACGCAACGCCCACTGGATCGACACAGCGCTTGTGACTTCACTCCGCAAGCCCAGGATTCCACGCACAGTCCCCGGGGCACCAGAAACCCCACAACCCAAAGAGGAACCAAGTCCGCGCACCTGAAATCAACGTAAAGCCTTCCCCTGCGTGGAAAATAACAACACGAGTCTGTGTGCGAAGGGGCTAAACCGACGCACACCTCTCCATTTTCCATGCATCACCTCCTCTGTGGTCCCTTGTGGAGATTTTTAACGCGAGCCAGGTACTTTCTGCTTGCAATAAACTTTTCTTGTTTTTAAGAGTGATTTACTTGTTTTTAAAAGACTTAAAACACTTTATTTCACTTTTACAGTGATATCTCAACATCAACTTATTGCATTTTAGTCGTTTTGACCTGCATGTCATCAGATAAATAGTCAATATGTTTCTAAACACGGTGTGGTGTATTTTTGTGGTGCTATATGGTGTTATTGTTTGAGTTAGTGCACACATACTTTACACATAGCCTTCTAAGTTAAGCCTGACTGCTCAGTGCCAAGCTACCAGAGGGTTGGCACAGGATAATTTGGATTGTGTGTGACTTACCCTGACTAGAGTGAGGGTCCTTGCTTGGACAGGGTGTAACCTGACTGTCAACCAAATACCCTATTTCTAACACTCATCTAGTGTTTGATCAAGAACTTAGATTGAAGGAGGATTTAGACTGAAAGGAACTACGTAGTTGGCTGGCAGAGAATAGTTAGGTGGTTCCTTAATAGAGGGTATACCAATTATTTGATAAAAATGCCAAGGATCGCATTAGTAGAGCTGATAGTACACTTTGCTCTCTCCACAGACCAGACACAAAAAGAAGATGCACCCTGTTCTTATTACAGCATACAACAAGAACAGTAAGGATATATACAACAGCATACGCAGCCATTGGCATATTCTTTCTTTTGAAACTAATTTGAAAAATAATGTCCCTGCTAGACCTGGTATTGTTCATAAAAGGGCACAGAATTCTTGGGATCAACTTTGCCATATTTATCTATCTCCTGTGCCTTCCTGGAATTCCATTGAATGTCTACCTTCAAAACCAAAAGGCTTTTTCAAGAGTGGTAAATGTAATGTTTGTCTCTATATCATCAACAGGATAGTTTACTTGCAGTTCAATAATAAAGGCCAATGCTTGTCGTAGTTTGGACTCTTGCTCTGAGCAAGACTGCTGGTCTCAGGATGACAGTACTTTCGTTCGTAGGTGACTAGGTCTCTTCCTACAACTATTTGTAACTGTTGTCCAAACCTTACCGGCTTACTAGCAGTACCTCACCGAAAACACAATAGTAAAAGGTGATTTGTAGCAGTCGCTTACGCATGGACTCAAAATACAATATCTCAGGGTTGTCGTGGTTAAACGGAAATTACCCTTTTCTCACAGATTTATAATGTCTCATACAAACAAAGGCAATAACACAGATGCAGTATAGTTATAATAGTTTTTATTCAACATAACTGCAATTTGTGATAAGTTGCATGAACTGCAATGATTAGGATAATGAATATACCAAGCAACAGTATAGTAAAGAGGAGAGTCATTGTTATAAAGACCCCCACCATTATGTAATATAAGATAAAATATATGTACAGTATATGTAAAAGATGGAATAAACCCTAATACCCTAAGGAGAGTATGTCTAACCTTCTACCTAAAAAGGAAGAGCTGGGTTCGTTAAACCTAATCTGCCAAAACCGTGTCCATGAGTAGAGCCCCCAACCCTCGTTACCTTGGAATGAGGTCTCTATCTCAGACTCCGCAGGGACAGGAAGACTGGATCAGTGTCCAGATGACTGCAGCATCGGTATCAGCGATGGTGGCGATGCCCTCTGGTCGGAATCCCTCTGATTATCTGTCTAAAAGTGTGTTGTATTTATACAGATCTACAAGGTCCCCTGACATAAGTGTTATTCATAACAATAGATAACAGGCATGCTTGGGACGGCAATTAATATTAACAATCCCTCGAAAGCATAGAGAGGGAAAATCCATAAGTGTGAATGCCTACTGTATGTTTGTCTTTCGTGCTTGATCTTGACGCCTTGGCGCAGTGACACTGATAATAGAACCCATAACAAGTGGCCTAACTATAAACAAGGCCGCCATTTTAAAGGAAATAAATAATTAAATGGACTAAGCCAGAGCAAGCTAAGTAGGTTAAAAGTCACTGGGTGACGGGGGCACGAGTTTACAAGCCTATGGCTAAGCTAACTCCTGTTAACCCGTTAAAACAAACTAGGATTCACTACATGCTTTATCAGAGATTTTATCAACTGTGGCTCCAACTAAATGTTTCAGAGAGAGAATCCAAGAACATTTCAGTTCCCTCCATAATAGAGAAGACAAATATCCTTTTGCTTCGCACTATGATTCAGTACATGCTAATGGTGATTATATGAGAATTAAATGTCACGCTCTAGAAATTGCCAACATGCCACAACATGGTGGCAATAGTGTGGCTTTAGTATGTAAACAAGCGTCAAAATGGCTTATTAAACTTAGAGCTGCTGACTTTGACCTAAATGCTGACAGAGATTTGCACAATTTTCTGGATATGCGTTAACATACATTATGCAAATCATGAACTAATATCTTTACATCTGATTGGGCCATGCAGTTCCACTCTGATCCTTCTATCTTGTCTTGGTTAATATGCATAAAATGCACCACAACATTATGCCCTGCTTTTGTAGCTTGAATATGTGTGATAGTCATTACTATGGGCCTAAGTATCCCACAACAACCATACTTTTGATTAGTTGTAGGTTTGTAACTATTTGGAATCTGTTCTTTTTAGATGGGTGGTTTCTTATGTAATGCAGTCTCTATTTACATAATGTTACATATTTGTCCTAATGCTAGCCTAATGTTCTCAAGTCTATACTAACGTCACCTGGGGCTATGAGTAACAATATTTTCGGTGCAATTCTAATTATTTAAGCTTATTTAAAAGTGTTTTGCGCATTTTCTTTAACTCATTTATTATGTTTCCAAATAATTTTTGTGCGATATTGTTTTAGCGTGGATATCAGTGAACTTGAGTTAAGCAGGTGTTTGGTGCTCTATTCATAATGGTTATATATTTGTTTAATTGAGAACCTGGCTTTGAGGTATATTTAAAAATGGTGGCAACCTTGTTGAGTTACTGGGTATATGCGACTCTAACCTTCTCATTTCTCTGACAAGGGCTTCTTTTCTGTCGGTTGTTCTTCCATCTAAGTGTACGCTTTGGTGGATAGTTGTTTTAATATTTTCGGCCTGGTTTGAGTTCAGTTTCATTCCGTATCGGCACGGTTATCAAGTCCGCACACGGATGATGTTTTTCTTACTTCTGTTTGCAAATGTTCTCATTCGTGAGATCAGAGCTGAGGTTTAAGATGCTGTCGATTTTTGACCCAGAGTTTATGTGCGCTTCGTCAATTGACTTGTAAGCTTTGGACTTCTGTTTTTTATCTTTGGTTTGATCATTTAAACAAGTGTCTCAGATGGCAATTGTTTTACTACTGGTAGTCTGGTTAGGGCAGTTTTCGGTGTTCATTGTGACATCTGGGCTAATATTTATACTTTTTTAGTGCCGCATTTGCGTCATTTTTTTATGCAAAAGAGGCGCAAACTTACAAAATACAATGACCCTGATTTATACTTTTTGGTGCAAAACTGCACTAACTCAGTTTTGCACCAAAAAGTTTAGCACCAGCTTGCACCACTTCTGTGCACCAGCCGGGCACCATATTTATGGAATGGTGCAAACCGGTGCAAAAGGTAGGCTAGTGTAAAAATAAATGACGTTAGTCGGGTGGGGCTGGCGGTATGGAAGTAGGGGGTTTTGCACCCAAAAATGACATTAGGCAGGTTAGAGTAAAAAAATACATTCTGACGCAAAACCATCCATACCACATGACTCCTGTCTTAGAAAAGACAGGAGTCATGCCCACCACCCCAATGGCCAGCACAGGGGACCAGGGTGCCCTGGGCATGGCCATTGCACCCTGTGCCATGTATGGAGCCCATTTAAGGGCCCCCTATGGCACTTTACAAAATAAAATGCAATACTTACCTGTACTTACCTGGGATGGGGTCCCCCATCCTCTGCAGTCCCTCTGGTGTGTGTGGGGGGGTGTCCCTGAGGCCTGGGGATGGCACCTGTGGGCTTATTTCATGGTGTTCCACCATGGAAATAGGCCCACAGGTCCCGTAACACCTGCCCTGATCCAGGAGTTAAAAAATGGGGCAAAGCAAGCTTTGCCCCATTTTTTGACCCCTTCTCTCTCCCGTGCACCATTTTTACACAGGAGTATAAATATGGCATTAAAGCCATAGAGTAATTTTCTGCACAGGAACACCTACCTTGCATCTCATTAAGGCAAGGCAGGATTCCACTTCCAAAAAATGACTTTAACTCCATAAATTTGGCGCTAGATGGGTCTAGCACCAAAGTATAAATATGGAGTTAGTTTTGCACCAAATTAGAGTAAAAAAAATGACTCTAATTCGGTGCAAAAAGAGTATAAATATGCCCCAATATTTTGTACGTTTGCGCTGCTTTTGCTTCAAAACATGACTCAAATACGGTGCTAAAGAAGTATAAATATGGGCCCTGGTGTGAGTACATGCAGTAAGGGCAAGGTATGGTGGATTTCTATGCCTTCAGGTTTTTTGTACATATTGTTGCTTGCGGTTAGCTTGAGAGTTTGATATGTTGTTCTAGTATTGCCCTTTACGTTCTAAGCTATAGAGAGGCACAATTTGTGACTTATTCAATATCTTTACCTTGTGGGGCTATTTTTGCAGGGTGCTGGTGTCTGCAGGCAGTATGGCATCTTAACATGTTGCCCGAGTATCGAATTTTTGTCCATTACTAGGCACAGCGTAAGGATGATCCTCGTTCTAGCTTTTCACATATGCATTGTTGAGCTATTATTGAAGTATTTGTTAACGAGTGTAAATTGAATTTCTCGTTGATATGGGTTGGTTTTAGCTGTTGTTTTTACACATAATACATCTCATGATACCTGGATTGTTAATATACCCCTTTTCCCATCTGTTGTAGATATTTATCCCTTGTAATGGGGTGTTGAACGTACCCCATGTAACGGTTTGATTAATCCTTTATTCATTGGCAAGTTATTATTTCACCACCTATTGGCACAGCATCTTTGTTTGCCTTCCTTTTGTAAGTTGCTTTGCTTTTTTGGTACGAAACACGTTTTTCTCCTCATGACTTATAGTTATTTTAACTCACTTTTGAATGAATATATTTCCAACAGATTAATATCTACCTCTGTAGTTTTATCATTTTGGCCCATATTTATACTTTTTTAGCTCAGCATTTGCATAATTTTTTTACGCAAAAGCAGAGCAAACTTACGAATTACAATTGTATTTTATAACTTTGCACCGCTTTTGTGTCAAATAATATGGGCCTTTGTTTGGCAAATGCTGAATGGTATAGTTCCTTTTGACATCTCATAAGGTATTGCTTGGTCTTTTGTTTAGGTGTTTGTGGTCCTTATCTGATGATGATAGTAACACATTGTATGTCGTTGGTCTTTATGTATGCACATTATATTTGTTACCACTGTGGATGTATTTTGTTGACTTGTATTCTTTATTGTTTTGCTTTTCCACACTTTGCACATGGGTGTTATATACACATGTGGAGGAGTGGGTATTTTCTGTTCAGTGTTTTCGTCTTGTTTGTAGCTTGTGGTTCTTCAGATATATGTTTATGCCTTTGCACCCTGAGGAATTCTTGTTAAAGATGAACAGCTGTGGTCGGATTGCATTTGTGTTAAGATTTCAACTTGTTCTATTGAATCTGCATTTTATACCTATATAGCATGTATTTGTTTTTCATATTTGTGGATATCTGTATTTCTAGGTTATAATATTTTTGTATGTATGACTTTTGGCCTAATTTATATTTTGGCGGACAAGTTACTCCCTCACAACGGTAATGGATATTCAGTCTGCTGAAATATAAATCTCATTACTACCAATGGGATTTAAATTTTGGCAGATGGAATATTCCTCACCATTGTGACGGAGTAACCCGTCCGCTGAATTATAAATCAGGCCCTTAATCTGAACAAATTTGTACATATGAGTATATTTTTCAATAAACAAATGATTACAGACCCCAATAATTTTTAAAAGAGAAAATATTTTTTGTGCTCTAAACAAGTATGTTATAGCTAGGCAGATGTAGAGTGGTGTGCTTCTTGACATTTTCTTCATGTACAAGAAGCTTTTGGTCACCTTGTTGAAGTATGGTTGGAGGGATGAATAAGTCCAGTTTCCTCACTGGGGATTTCCAATACAAGTATAGTTTTTGGCCACGCAGCATTAAGATTGTCATTAGACTGTTACCAATAGGAGATAATTTCAGTCATGGAAGAATTGAATTTGAAATATATGTGCCACGTCCTTTGGTAGATGGTTGAAGGTATAACAGAGGGTATAGCTGTCCATGTCAACAGGTTTTTTCAGACTAAGTATAATTTGCATATTGCAGTTGTAATTATAGCAGGTTGTGTTGAATGAGGCGATGAGCTCCTGAAGAGGGCTGAAATATGCATCATAGAGAAGGGTGAGGGTAGAGCCTTGGAGAATGCCTACATGAAAGAAAAATAATGAAAGACTTATACCTTGGGATTTATTGGCGATGTCAGAAGTGCAGCATTCTAAGACGGTAACTTAAATGCTGATATCACTTAGTTTCTAAAGAGATATTTGGCGAGCTGCCATGTAAACATCAGTAGAGAGGTCCACAAGAAGGAGGTGGACATTCTATTTCTAATAAAGGTATTATTGATATTATCCCTTATAATGATCAAAGTAGATACGGTGCCAATCTCAGGCGAGAATTTGGTTAGTTTATCAAGAAGGAGGTTGTTTTTCCTAAGAAACCTGAATGCTGTTTTTTCAGTAAACTTGCCCATAAATGATCTGTTAGGTATTTGCCTTCAATTTGCAGGATCAACCTAGAAAAAGCCACTTGTTCAATATAAGAGGTTTGACAACGGGTGTTTTTAGATGAATAGTGTTCTTAGAGAATGAATGGAGACATGGGCAACCGTTTTGTTGCAGTGTAAACAGATTATTTGAGGAGTGTGTTTTTGGAGGTTTGTAGAGGGCACATATCTGCTGGTGAGCCAGTGATACTACTGGCCTTGATTAGGTTGGTGATGTCATTTATGGACCAGAGATTGAAGAACTGGAGTCAATTCATTGCATGCCGAACCGGAATGATGCAGCCCAACTTCGCAACAATATCGATGCAGCGCCAGCGCAGCAACTGGAAATATGACGCACGGCCCACTAGATCGACGCACAGCCGAGCCGGAACAAAGCAGCGTGACTTCCAGAGAGGAATCGACTCAGCGCCTGCCGTGCGGTAGAAATTTCCACTCAATACCCACAGGATCGATGCAGCTTCTGTGATTTTGCCCTGTCAGTGCTGAAAATTCATGCATCGTCACTGGGGCATCCGAAGACCCCGCAACCCGAAGAGGATCCACGACTGAGCACCGGAAATCGACTCACAGCTGTCCCTGCATTAAAACTAAATGACGCATCACCATGTGCGGCCTGAGAAATCAACGCACACCTCCTTGTTCTCCACGCATCTCCTCCTCTGCAGTTCTTTGCAGAGATTTTGAATGAGAACCAGGAACTTTGTGCTTGGAAGAGAAATGTATTGCTTTTAAAAGACTAAAGACACTATGTATCATTTTTTACAGTGATATCTCAACATATACTTATTGCATCTTAATCATTTTGACCTGCATTTTTACCAGATAAATATTATATATTTTTCTAAACACTGTGTGGTGTATTTTTGTGGTGCTGTACAGTGTTATTACATGATTTATTGCACAAATACTTTACAAATTGCCTTCTAAGTTAAGCCTGACTGCTCAGTGTCAAGCTACCAGAGGGTGGGCACAGGATAATTTGGATTGTGTGTGACTTACCCTGACTAGAGTGAGGGTCCTTGCTTGGACAGGGGGTAACCAGACTGCCAACCAAAGACCCCATTTCTAACAGGGATCATCAGCCAATTTTGTCAGAAAGTGATATTCAAGATTGACTTGTATTTTACCACAATGATCAGGTAGACTATTCATAATATTTGGGGACATGGGTTATATTAATCTGATTTGTGTGCGATCAACATTTTACGACTGTAAAAACAAAAACAAATAGAGAATATCAGGCTATTCGCTTGCCATAAGTGCAACAAAGAAACAATTCACTATAGCTCCTCAAAATAGCATTACCTTACAGTTGTTTTTCAAGAATGTGTTAGCAATTGGTTGTTTGTGCAAACATATAGAAACATACATTAAAGGTTCACACAAGGTCATGATGTTGCACCATTGTGTCCTGAAAAGTGAATGTGAATAAAATAAGGCTAATATTGTAGTTCTGTTTGTAGAAGAATAAATATCTTATGTATCCATTAAACCGGGTGTATATACACTGTGAACTCATCTTTCCTTATCCTTCAGCCCTGCTTATTGATTTCAGTGTGTGACTGCACCATATGTTAAAACTCACTGAAATTTGTTCTGGCTCATTCTCTGTTGACAATTTGGGAAGTCAGCACTTTCACTTCCATGCTAAATTAGCATCATGGAAATTTGTTGCATATATGAAAAATGTACAAAATTGGAGCATAAGTTGAGTGTAATGAGGACCCACTTTAAAAAAAAAAAAAAAAACCTTTCAGGGTTAAAAACTAGAGTCACTAAAAAACCTGTTCTCAACCATCTAGCAGTTTGGCACAGAGCAGTCAGTCTTAATTTAGAGACAATGTGTAAAGTATTTATGGAGTACTCAAAATGTAATAAAGTGAAAACTCAACACAATAAAAAATCCCAAACCAATTAAAACAAAAAGAGACAATATTGTAGTAAATAAAAAGATACCAATCCAACTATCCAATAAGTAGACCCAGAGAAGAGATTTCAAAGTTTGAATGAATAAAAAGCACCAAAAAGTTCTAAGCACCAACTGTGGATATCTGATCGTGCTAGACTGGATCAAAATCAAAAGGTAAGGGCAACTAGAATGGATCATTGGTTGGGTACAGGGACCAAGTTCATCCTGGTTGAAAGTTACCTTTGGACTTAGAAAGTTTTAGGCATTTAAAATGTCTTTAGCCGGGATAGGCAGCTTGCTGGATCCAAGGAAGGACTCCTTAATAATGGCAAGCCACTGCACATGTTCTCAGAATCAACCCAAAGCTGCTGGGTGTCAGGCCTGACAAAGCCATTGACAAATGTTACTGGTGTAGATGCTCTTCTGCTGCTTGGCGTCTAGTCCAGTGAAGCTGGCGATTGGGGTCCTGCTCGGAATTAAGTGCAGTGAAGCAATCAATAATGATTGTTGCTTTCAATGTTCGGACTTGAGTCTGGTGAATGTGTTAATGAAGGTTGTTGGCATTGATGCTTGGCATTGGGTCTGGTGAAACTTTCAGTAAGGCAGAGAGGATTGAACTCTGACCAGAGCAAAGGGTCCAGGGCCTTGGGAACTGTACTTGGGGGTCAGGGCCCACTTCCACTGAGACCCGTCTAGAATACAGGTCAGATCCAGTTGTGACTGGTCAGCTGTAAAGCAGGAGACGCCCTCTGGAAGCTTGTTGTAGCCCTGTAGCTCAAACAAGACCTCAGCCAACTATTTCTTAGAATCACTTCTGGGACTCTGTAGTCAAGGCAAGTGTTATGTTTTGGTTCTGCGTTGTGTTCTGTAGAATGTAGGCATCTAAACATTCTGGAGAAGACAGTTACTGATGCCTCTCCAGAGTGGCTGGACGCTAGGTCGCGTTTAGCAATAAACTTGCTGTTTGAACTTACTTCTGTGGCGGACTCTATCTTTCTTCACATCAGTTTTGGCGACGAGGGTCAGGAACTTGACGACGCGACCTAGGTCGGCCCTGTTCATCGTTCGTCTCGGACCTTGTTCATGCCGTTGTTGATTGCTCTTGACGGCGGAGCACAGGTGTGCTTTCCTTGAGTCTCCCAGGCGGGAGTGGCGCTGATCCCCGGCCGGTCCCGGCAGCTGGCGTTGATCCGACATTCATGGGCGGCTTGCCCACACTTTGACGCCTGTCTCCTCTGGACTTCCGGTCTTGTCTGCCGGCACCCATTCGGCACTAACGGGCACCTCCTGTTCTAATCGGTGTTTTCCCTTCGTGCTGCCGGCGTTGACGACACCACTAGTGCTTCTGGGGAAGCAGGCTGGTTCACGTCACACCAGCGCTCCTATTGGAGGAGGCAGACTTTGTGGGTTGCACCCTTGGACTAGTGAGGAGGAGCACGGAGTTAAATACAAAAAAAAAAAAACGGTGCCCTGTAGGAGCCTCGTCATGACACAGTGTTGTTATTGGTGCATGGAGGTACAAGACATTAGAAAAGAGCTGGCACCTTTGGAGTGCTGAAGAGGAAGTGGTGCTTCTAATTAGAAAACGGAACATAGTTGGAATTTTGGGGAGAGTAGGAAAACACTATAATGTTCTCTTCACTACATTTGATTTTGTGCATATTGAGTTGTATTGCTACTGTACTCCAACATAGCACTGTATTGTGTTGTATACAAATTGTTTCCTTATTGCTTGACTGTGCACAGTTGTAATGGCTACCCAGACCAATATTTCCCCACCACCATTATTTCTACCTCTTCCAGGTACTCCAACTCTTCCTTGGGAAGATTGGATAGAAATGTTCGATAATTATATTGTTGTTTTGGATGGACAAGGTTTTTCGCCACAAAGAAAAAAAGCTATTCTTTTAAGTACTTTGGGGTGTGAAGGTTAAAGAATCTTTAAATATCTTTCCCCTTCCATGGGGCCCAATGGCCAGCCCATGGACGATGTTTTTAAAGAAGCCATTAAAAGATTGGAGAACAGGTTCGCTAAGGAGACTAATCTAGTACTAGCTAGGTATACATTTTATACCAAAACCCAGGATCATCATGAATCCATTGACGATTTTGTGTCACGGTTGAGAGAGTTGTCTGTCAAGTGCAGGTTTGGTACCATGACTGATGAACTAATAAGGGATCAACTCATTGTTCAGTGCTGCGATAAAAAGATTCAGGAGAGGTTATGGGCAGCAAAGGATCCCACGTTGCAAGAAGCAATTGATCTAGCAAAAGGAGGAATTGAGACGTTGTATAAAAGAATTAGAAAGGAAAGAGAAAACTGTGGATGTTATGGCTTTGTCAAGTGATTCTACAGGGTCTCAACAGGAAACTGGAACTGTATCAAAGAAAGGGGGGTATACCAGGAGCAAGGGGAAGGAGTGCTTTAGGTGTGGCAGTACTTTTCACTTAGGGGACTCCAAGAAATGTTTTGCTGTCAACAAGGAGTGTTGCAAGTGTGGTCGTAGGGGGCATTATGCTCGTGTGTGCAGGGAAAGTAACCGATTTGCTAAAGAATCTAAACCAAGTATAACTATAGTGGAAGAATGCTGTGAATCTACTTGTGAGGACAGGATACTCGTAGTTGAGAACAATGTGACCATGAGAGCGAATGGGGGTGACCGCAGATGCTCTAGACCGTCAGCTCTTTTCTCTATTGGGGAAGTTCAAGTTAATCTCATGGTGGACTCTGGTTCATTGTACACCATAATTCCTGAGAACCTTTTTAGACGCCATTGGCGGAAAGAAAAATTGTTACCAAAAGACATATCCCCTGGTGGGTATCAAGGGGTGAAAATTCAATTGCTTGGTTATATGTCGAAGGAAATTCAGTTTGAATAATGGAAAGTTCTTGGGAAAATCTATGTGGCTGTTGAAAATGGAAAAATGTCCAGGCCGATTGCCTGTCCAGATTGTCTCTTGACTGGGAGAAAGTTGATGCTCAATCGGTAAAGTGTTGCGATACGAATGATGCTGTAGCCTCTATTTGTGATGTGGTTGAGTGGGGTTTGGGTACATTTACGCTGGAGGAATGGAAGAGTGAGATGGCTGCAGATGATTGTCTTAAGTGTGTTTTTAAACTAGTTTCTTTAGGGGCTAGAAGAGAGAGTTCTCTTCCGTTGTCGGTAAGACCATTTCTGGATGTGTTGGATGAATTGTCGTGTTGTGGGGACAGTGTATTGATGCAGGGAGAACGTTTTGTTCCACCAGCTGGGTTAAGGTTTAAATTATTTTCCCTAGCTCATGAGGGTCACTTGGGTCAGGGGATGACAAGCAGGAGGTTGAAAGAGTTTTTTTGGTGGCCGGGTTTAGATGGTCAGGTTAAGTTTTGGGTGGAGCAGTGTAGACTGTGCAAGGAGAGTGAGAAGAGGTTGAAAGTCGGAGTGGGCAAGGTGGAAGGACACATTGAAGATCCTGGGAAGCCCTGGCACACTATTTGTTTAGATTTTATTGGTCCACTTTTGGAACTTCCACTTCAGATGTGTTTTGCAGTAGTGGTGGTGGATGTACATTCAAGATGGTTAGTGGTTAGATTTGTACGTGATGTGACCACAACCACGACCATAAAAGTTTTGGAGGACATTTTTATGGAAGAAGGTATTCCAATGGTTCTGATTACGGACAATGGCACTCAATTAACTTCGAATGAGATGTGTTCGTTTCTGAAGAATTGTGGAGTGTGTCACGCCAGAACGTCCCTGTATTACCCTCAGGGTAATGGAATTGTAGAAAGAATCAACAGATTAATCAAGAGGACAGTACAGCTAGCTCTTGCTAATCATTGTTGTGTGCGGAAAATGATGGTTGATGTGGTACGAGCCTATTGTTCCACAATTCACAGTGTTACTGGTAAGTCTCATTTTTGAGTGATGAGGGGGCGATCGATAGGGTCGAAATTGATTCCCCCCTGGCTTCAAGAGTGGGTTGCTTCAGGTGGAGTCAAGATGTCGAGTGGTGAGAAGGTTGGGATCCCTCATTACAACCATAAGTTGAAGGTGGGGGATTGGGTCAAGGTCAAGTCAGGTGGAGTCAAGGGGGGCGTTTTGAGATTTAGAGGCCCTTTTCGTGTGAAGAAGGTGGGAAAGTTTCAAGTTGAGATTGAAGGAGGGGAGAAGTGGAATGTGAGAAATGTGGCTTTGTATCAGAGAAGTGGAGCGCGTGCCCGAAGTCAAGAGGTGGAAGAGTGATTGAGTTCCTTTTTCTTGGGGAATGAGAGTAAGATGGAGGTTGTTTCAGAAGCATCTACCTTTGGTGTGAGTGATGGAACCCGTGAAGAGGCTGGAGAGGTTGAGATACAAAGCACGAGTGCAGTTCAAGAAGGTGAGATACAAGGTGCAAGTGCAATTCAAGAGGGTGAGAAACAATGTGCAAGTACACCTCAAGTGGAGACATCCAATGAACAACCGATGAGGATTCATAAGTGTCCTAATTATCTGAAGGACTATGTTATGAAGTAACTTTTGTTCTAAATTGCTGCTTTATTGTTTTTTTATCAATGTACCAATTGTTTGAAGAACTATGTTATTAATAACCTGTATTCTTAAGTACAACTTGTTTTCCGTTTCCCTTGTTGTTTTTGTTTACCATTCTTAATTAGTTACTCAATGTGAAGATAGGAGGATATGTTATGTTTTGGTTCTGCATTGTGTTCTGTAGAATGTAGGCGTCTAAACATTCTGGAGAAGACAGATACTGATGCCTCTCCAGAGTGGCTGGACGCGAGGTCGCGTTTAGCAATAAACTTGCTGTTTGAACTTACTTCTGTGGCGGACCCTATCTTTCTTCACATCAGCAAGCAGGTTTGATATCCTTGTAGGTTCTTGAGACAGCAGGATAGTCTTTTTCTGATTCGTCTCAGGTCCAGGAGTGTTCTGAGGAGAGTCTTGGGGATGCCAATTTTATGCCCTGTGCCTTCCTTTGGGAGACGGGAAATCTTGTGCGCACCCTCTAAACCAGTTCTGGGCAGCTTTTCTCCCCCACAGGATTTGGAACATGATTGACTAGAAAGGCAAAAGGTAGGCAGGCTTAGATGTGAGCTTCATCATCTAGTGACAGGGTAGACATTGTTTGAAGATCTGAAAGGGGCTGGTCACAGGCCCCCAAGCCAGGCTGTCAAGGAGGGAAGCTTCCTCCTCACACCCAGGACCCTTGGCACACTGGCTGGGAGCAATACACATCTCACTATACTGGAGCTATCAGTAATCAGGTGACAGTTGGCCATTGGCAGAAAGCCCCTTTGGTTTGAAACAGGAAGAAGACAACTTTTTAAAAGTGTCTATTCTAAAATAGCAATATAAATTTTGATCTTATCATTACATTGGATTTCAAATTATTATTAAACTGAATCCCTACTTTGTTTTTATTCTAGCTGTTCCCAAACTGGATTTACAACTTATTAATTGTAATGTTGTGAGCCAGACCTAACCTATGGAAGAGCCAGCCTTGCCGCAGCGAAAGACATCTTCGGGGTTCTTTCACTGTAAGTACATGTAAAACATTAATTTCTGCATGTTCTACTTTTACATACCATGCACCCTGCCTTATTTGCAATAAGGTTTACTTTAGGGGTGACTTTAGTTTGTAAAAATGAATGTTTAGGCCTCTCAAAAGACTGATTTTGCCTGGTCAAAAAAGCAGTCCAAAAGTGCACGCCAATGCTGAAGTGGCAGGCCTAGGGACAGGTATTTACACTGCTACTTAAATGGGTGGCTCAATGAGAGCTCCAGCCCACTGATAGTATTTAATTTACAGGCCTTGGGTACATGACATACCATATACTAGTACAAGTAAATTAAATGTGCGAAGCACGTGTACACCATTTGTAACATGATGGAAAAGAAAAGCACAAGCATGTTACCACTAGGTGGCAGGGGCAATGTGTGGAGAACCCTAAGGCCAACAAAAGAAGGCAAACATCTGGATAATACCATGCAGAACATAGTAATTCTGAATAAGAAACATTTGTCCTCCGTTGAATTAAATGACCTTTGCATGGTATCATGTAATACTACATGATGACTTTTCTCCAATCTGTAATGTGGTTGGGAGTGTATTTATATGTGATCAAGCTGATGTATGTATATTTCGTTGGCATGTGATCATATGTAATGCCTTGGAAAACCAAATGTGGAATTCTTTCTGTATTATTTGGAAAAACTGTCAGGAAGGCAATGTGTTTGTCATAGCAAGTGAGAAGATACCTTTCATTCAAATCCAATATCCATCCCCTACACATTGTCAAACAACAATCCATATTTCATTCCGCCAGTGGGGGGAACTGTGCTTTTGCAGCCTACCCTGACATTCAGCATCACATGATCTTGTTAAGTGGACATATAGGATCCCACACTAACCAAAATTATGGTAGTATTGAAGAGATATACCAGATGATGAAGCATGTCACAGAATGTGACTGAAAGTTATTGCCCTTTTTTAATAAGTTGTTTAGAGTCACAGAATGCTCATCACCCTTACCCAATGACCTGAGGTAAGCCGATTAGGAGATACTTTTGAGGCCTTCTGATATTTTTTGCCATGTACATTACCGCCAATTCCAGTTTTCTGTTCAGGTACACAGACAACATTTTGCACTTTGTGAAAATTTTATCATGTGGGTCAATGAATGGCGAGTTTTGAGCCACACCCACATTTTTGTTATTATCAAGTATACAATTGGGTTTATGCACTTTTACTAACTGACCACAAATGGTACAGGAAAGGTGATTTCATCTTGAACTGTACTGAACACATGTATGTCATGTCAGTCTGAGAATATGTATGATGGATGTTGGTTGCAACACGGGTCAAAGTGCTGTCCTTTTTTCCCCTTTTACAAATATACTCCTAAGAGAATCCTGTTTGGTGGTTTTAACTTGGCTCACATCCCACAGAACCTCTATTGTAAAGCTCACTGAACAGTTGTATTACTATAAATATTATCCGCATGAGGATGATAATCTTTATGAATGAGTTATGAGCAAGATCCCACACAATCTTATCACCAATGAATACTCTCAAGTGTATGCATAGCCAGTGGAACTCTTGTAAAGAACATAAATCAGAAAATTAAACAGAAAAAGAGACTGCATACAACGCAAATGAGAGTGGAGTACAAAAGAATTAGAGATAGAATACCACTTGAAGCCATCAATGAATGTAAAACACTTTTCAAACCAACCCAGCATCAAAAGTGTCACAGGAAACATAGGGCACAGTACTGCCCTTTTTGGATCCTTTTACAAACACACTCCTAAGAGAATCCTGTTTGGTGGCTTTGGATTGGCTCACATCCCACAGCACGAATGTTGTATAGCTCACTGAACAGTGGTATTACTACATAAAAATGTTGTCCACAAAAGGATGAGAATCTTTATGAATGTGTGATTTAGCAAGATAATACATAATCTTTTCATTATTATATACTTTCACGCTGTATGCATAACCAGTGGAACTCTTGTAAGACATATAAAGCAGAAAATGGAGCTGAGAAGGACATTGTTATACAGCACAAATGAAGGTGGAGTACAAAAGAACTAGAGGTAGAAAAACATTTGAAGCCGTCAATTAATTTCAAACACTTTCCAAACCAAACCAGTGCCAGAAGCTTCACAAGCTGGAAAGAAAAAGCTTACATTGTAAGATAAAGTAAAAAGCATTATTGTAACATGCAAGCACACATCAGTAAGGTATATTAAAACTACAATAGTAATAATAATGAAGAAATCAACAAAGCAAAACTGTATGGATGAGGATAGTGATCAGATGGCATAACCCAATTAGGATACAAACTCCCATTTGTTTAAAAACAGGATTACAATTAATGGGTAAAACTCCACTGAAAGACAAGTTTATATTCACACTTTATATTCACCTGGGAGGATCTGCAAGTCCTCTGGGGCACAGAGAAGGTGAATCTGAAATGTCAACTGCCATTTTCCTTTCCAAGTTGGGGCCTTAATTGCCCCCCACGTGAGGGAAAATTATACAAATCTATTTTCCTCAAGGGAGAGTCAGCACCTATGACAAGGGAGCTGCTACCAACCTAATCATGAACCCTGTTATCTAATGATGGATTCTAGTAGGGGAAATTGTGCGATAAGCAGCAATTCTCAAGCAGGAATCCTGTGTAGATGGATTTCTTGGAAACAGAACATTTTCACCCAGGGATTAGGCACAGTGTCTCTACAGCCCTCATGCCTAACAGGAATGAAACACACCTATATAGCGAGCTTTCAGGGAAGAGTAGAGGTAGATGACACCAAAGCATGAACCCTGTCAGCCTTGGTCAAAAAACATTATTTGTGTTGATCTATAACATCAATGTAATGATAACCACTTCATCTAGTTTGCATGATGAAGTGGCTCAGCTCTTTGAGACTGAAGTCTCAGGTTACATGTTGTTCTGCAGGCCAGATGACAGCCACACAGAACAAATATCTCTGTAAGTAAGAATTGAATATCTTAGCACCTTTACTGCAGTAGCACATGATTTAGGGGAGTGCAATTTTCAAGATATAGGCAAGGATGCTGACCTAAGACCAAGAGACTTTGGGCCTGATTACAACTTTTGAGGAGGTGTTAATCCGTCCCAAAAGTGACAGATATACCACCAGCCGTATTACGAGTTCCATAGGATATAATGGACTCGTAATACGGCTGGTGGTATATCCGTCACTTTACCGTCACTTTTGGGATGGATTAACACCTCCTCCAAAGTTGTAATCAGGCCCTTATTCTTTTCATTTCATTATATCTTTGTTGGCATTTTATACATTATCCATGTTCATTATAGCGTTAGTGCTGTCATTCCATTCACAATACTACCAGAGGTAGAACAGGAGGTATAAGGAAACGGAGGGGGGATAGAGAATATCAGGATGTAGGGAATGGAACTTGATGCACATCACCTAAAACTGCAGATAGGGAGGTGCATAGGAGGGTACTTAAAAAAGCAGGTTGTCCTTGGCTTATTTTTCAGATAATGTTTGTATGGAAGATGTATTTGTCAAAAAGTATCTGCTTCAATATTATTTTACTTTAATACAATCAGTATCTTATGCAGAGTAGTATGAGATGATGTACTCTTCAGCTATCTAGGAAATACTTGTATTGCAATGCCACATGAACTATTTTACACGTGAAAACTACACTCTAGCAACACACTGATTTTCACATTCAATTTTATACTCTTATATAATTTCCTTTTTATGATGAAATAATGTTTTTGTTTCTTTTTTCTCCTTTGCTAATTCCTAATGCTGTTATTAGGAATCTAGTTTGAGTCTGGACCTTAAGATGGCTCTCCTTTTGGGCTGTCCCTTTGCAGATGGGGAGAGCCTGTCCACAAGATAGTCACCTTAAAGTCTTGTGACCTTGTAAGACTTTCGACAGCATTCATCTCCTAAACCCCTGTGCTTCATTATGGGCAATGATGTATTGAAACACTAGGGATCTTGTGGGAGTGTAGTAGTCTTTACTTTTCACTCCCTTAAACAATATTCAATGCGTTATAAAAATGTCTAACATAACAATAACTTGTAGTTAGTTTGATGCCAAAATGAGTGCATCCTGCACCCAAAAATAGGTACCCATTTGCAGGGTACCTTTCTTCTCCAATTTCCACAATTGTACTAATGATCCACAGAAGTTAGCCACATTTCTGGTCTGCTGTGTCTTCAGGTGAAAACTTGGATTCAGGTCTCTAGCCCTTTGTGCCCACTTTATATTTGAAACCTAACCACAACTTCTAAATCTTCCTTTGTTTCAGTTTCTTGAGTCCTCATATTCCTCTTGGGATAATTGATTCCACATAAGCCAAGTGGTTACAATGAGGACTATGACAAACTGTTAAAAAAGAAAATTGTCATCAATAAGACTTTGAAGGTGACTTGGCAACTGCATGCACAAATTGATTTTTGAAATGAATACTTTTACCAAAACTATATACTATTTTCAAACGTATTTATTTACAATATTCAGAAAGTACAATAAGAGCATCTGGTCATAAGGTTACAATGTGAAGAATTGTATTTACCTAGATCAAATTCATTTAAATAATATGCATTTTCGAAACATAATTTAAATGTTTGTTCATGTATTGTTACGTTTATTACAATTGTCATGGATGAGGAATACGTACAAATGATTTCTACTGACTACATTTAGATTTGGTTTTATAAATATTGTTTGTGTTTTTGTTTTGGCAGGAGGCAAACTGATCAGCTCATCTTTTTATCTTTCTAACTATCAGGGCGGCTCCTCCATAATAGTGGAGGAGCATCACCTCCCTCCTCAGAGTCAGGCAGTGACAAATAAAATGATATTTTATTATCATTTTATTTGTCACTGTCTGACAGAGCCATGCAAGTCTAGGGTGGGGCTGGGCCAAGGCAGGGAGGAGGTTTGGTGGGCACAGTAAAGGGCGCACATGGATTTGGCCTGCCGTCTTAGGTCAGCAAAACCTCAACCCAGATGTTGCACAGCTGGATGGAAAAATAGCACAGGCTTGCTGTGCCTCAGCGAGTGTCACCTGAGCCCGCTCATACCAATCCTAGTGCTGCTCTGCTTCTTGCTATAGCATGAGAGCAGCGTCTGGATTGGGAGCCTGTACTCATGCCCCAGTGACTGCCGGGAGGACAAGGAGCACCTAGGGGGCCAGGACCAGAGAGGCAGGTAAGTTTTTATATATTATTTTTCACCCTCAACCCCCCTAACAGTGCCCCCACCCCTTTCATTGGCAGCATCCGCCACTGCAATTAATCAATCAATCAATCAATCAGTAGACTTCTAATGCGCTGCTAATCACCTGTGAGGGTACCCAGGTGGTGGAAGGAAGCTGGGGCTTTATTCATAGTGTCAAGTCTTCAGCAACTTTTGGAATTCCGACAAGATGATAGTTGTCAGGCTGTGGAGGGGGAGGCCATTCAAAGCCATCACTATAAAGTAGAAGAAGGAGCAACCTCTGGGGGTGTCATCCAGGGAGATGGAGGCAAAGGCTTTGTTCCTGGTTGGTTGGTGGAATTGAAGTTGGTGGTTGATGTATGCAGGGCCAAAGTTGTGCAGTGCCTGGAACTCATGGGTGAGAATCTTGAATTGGCATATCATCTGGACCGGAAGACAGTGCACACTTCTTAGGTGAGGGGTGATGTATGTTCAGTGTGAGAGGTCAATGACTAGTTTGGTGGCTGGATGGTTTGGAGTCAGTGATGGAGGTGAGTGGAGGGCCTGAAGTAAAGTGAATTGCCGTAGTTCATCCGGCTGGTTATGAGGGCATGAGTGACGGTGTGTTTGGAGTCCAAGGGAAGCCACTTGAATATGTTATGCAGCACACAAAGGTGGTACAAATAGAAGGAGGTGATAGTGTTGATCTGGTGCCTCATGGTGAGCCTGTTGTTGAGGATGATGCCTAGGTTTCTGGTGTGGTCAGTGGGAGTGGGAGTGGGTCCAAGTTCTTAAGGCCACCAAGAGTCATCCGATGGGGAAGTTGTTGAACTCCCCTACAATGCTGAAGAGTTCTTTGCTGCAGTTAGAGCTGGTTTTCATACATGCCTCTGAAGCTCTTCTCTTTGTCTCACATAGTTGTTTATGGTATGTGCTGTTTTGCAGGAAGTTCTATCTGTATCATCCTTGCTGGTGCCCCATATCCTTTTGAGACATTTGCAGTGGCACTTTGTGGTTGTGGTTTGTAGTTATCATGTCTTCTGTGTACCAGCTAGCTTGCTTGGAAGTTCTTCTGTGCTTGGAGGTCCTGAATGGTGCTATGGTTTTGGCATACCCTGTGATCTAGGTGTTGAAGTTTCCTATGATGAGGTCCATGCTGCAGGATGGGATTGACTGGTTGTTGGCAAGGGTGTTGTTTCATTCAGTATCTGTGACCGTGTTCTAGCTATGGAGTGGGAATTTGGGCATTGTGAATGGAGGTAGCTCTAGTGAGGAGTCGTTGAAGTGGACACTGTGGTGCTTAGACCAGGTGAGATGTGCGCTGTGACTGAACATAATATGTTGCTAGAGTTGAAAATGGGGTCAAGTATTTGTCCTGTGGTTTGAGTATGGTTGAGACTGATTCCTTCTACACCTTCCAAGAGATTGGCTGAGTTCTGGTCAGTGGGGTCATGCAGGAGGAAGTTAAGGTCGCTGAGGAGTATGAAGACTGATGTGTCATTGGCGAGGGGGCTATAAAATCGGTGAGAAAGTTGCTGAAGCTGGTTCTTGGTCCAGGTGGATGGTAGACATGAGTTCTTTTGATGGTGGTTCTATCATTTACTCACAGCTGGAAGTTTAGGTGTTCCATGGCTTGGGTGTGGTCATCCATCTTGGTGGTGCAGCAGATAGATTCTTTTTGGATGATTGCTAGCCCTCCAACTGGTTTTTTGGCCTGGTGGGAGATCTTGCATCATACTACGACAATGGTGGCAATGTCACAGGATGAGGTGGGGCTGATCCAGGTTTCTGTGAGGAACAGGACATGGGACATGAGTATAGTGGTGAGGTCCCATACCATGGCGTATTTACACAGTGAGCTCAAGTTGAGGAGGATGCATGCTAATTGGTAGGGAAGTGTCTGCAGTGTGGTTCTCGCAATGGGGGTGTTTGTGAATGTGTGCTGGCTCAGAAGAAAGGGCTTACTGTGGTGCATGATGTGAGCAGTATCAGTGTTCATGGTTGTGTCCAGTGTTCAGGGCATAGAGTGCGGTGGAGGAATCTGCAGGGGTTTGCAGGGCCAGGGTTCCTGCCATTGGGTGCAGTCCAGGCACACACAGGCGCAAATAGGCTTGCCCCTGGTGTGCTTTTGGTGTGCCAGTAACACAGCAAGCACTGTGGCCTCCATTAAGTAGGTCCTAGGAGGTGGAAGGAGTGCAGGTGGTGGGGCAGGTGAGAGAGGGAGGAAAGCAGATAAGAAGCATAGTGGGGCGCAAGCATGCGGGAGGTGGCAGAAGAAAAAAAAGGCAGGAGCAACCCTTTGGGTAGGTGGCATGGGGCATAAGCTGAGGGAGGCTGAGGGGCAAGCAGGAGGAGAGAGGGGACAGAAAGAGGGCACAGGGCAGGCAGAAAAAGATCAGAAAGTCACTAATGTTTATAGCAGAAGGGCACAAACAAGCAGAAAGGTCAGAGATGGACAGGAAGCAGAAGTAGCAGAACGGCAGAGATCGAGCAGAAAAGTCAGAAATGGGGAAGAAACAGAAGTGGTAGAGCAGCACAGATCAAGCAGGAAGGTAAGAAATGGGCAAGAAAGCAGAAGTGGCAGAACAGCACATAATGAGCAGAAAGGTCTGGATTAGGCAAGGTCAGAAATGGGCAAGAAATCTGAAATGAGGAGAGAAGAGAGCGGAAGAGAGAGATGAGAGAGAGCATGCATGAGGAGTTCAGTGAAGAATGGAGTTGGGGCCTAAAGGGCTTTGACTGGTCGGAGGACCAGTCCAGGTAAGTGGCAGCTGGGGCCTGGGTACCAAGCTACATTTAATGTACGTATTGGGAGTCTTATGTGGGGGGGTTTGAATCATAAACTTTAGCTTTTGGCGACAAGCGGTATTTACTAAATTAGATTGATCTGGCTTTGCCTCAGTTGTTTCTGAAAACATGTTCAACTATTCTGTCAAGGTGAATATCACTAGAAATACCAACATATAACATGCATGCTTTTTACGAATGCACATATCTCACATACCAAATCCTAGGATAAATGCTTCTCGTCTGTCTTTGCATCATAATGTATGGTTAAGCATCATGCAGAACAATCAAATTATGCACAAGTGCCACTGATGATACAACTGGCAAGATGTTCTTACAAAATATTGGGGGTGATTCTGACCCCGGCGGTTCACTACCGCCGGGGCCAGGGTCGGCGGGAGCACCGCCAACAGGCTGGCGGTGCCCCGCAGGGCATTCTGACCACGGCGGTTTGGCCGCGGTCAGAAAGGGAAAACCGGCAGTCTCCCGCCGGTTTTCCGCTGCCCTGGGAATCCCCCATGGCGGCGCAGCTTGCTGCGCCCCCATGGGGGATTCTGACAACCCATGCCGCCATCCTGTTCCTGGCGGTTCTACCGCCAGGAACAGGATGGCGGTATGGGTTGTCGTGGGGCCCCTGGGGGCCCCTGCAGTGCCCATGCCAATGGCATGGACACTGCAGGGGCCCCCGTAAGAGGGCCTCACATTGTATTTCAGTGTCTGCATTGCAGACACTGAAATACGCGACGGGTGCCACTGCACCCGTCGCACCTTCCCACTCCGCCGGCTCAATTCTGAGCCGGCGTCCTCGTGGGAAGGCTCTTTTGCACTGGGCTGGCGGGCGGCCTTTTGGCGGCCGCCCGCCAGCCCAGTGCAAAAGCCAGAATCACCGCAGCGGTCTTATGACCGCGGAGCGGTGTTCTGGAGGGTGAACTCTGGCGGGCGGCCTCCGCCGCCCGTCAGGGTCAGAATGACCCCCATTGTGTTGTGCTATTTTCTGCCTTTTGCACAATTAAGCACTGCCATTCTTATTAAACGCTTCTTTGCACAAAGGAGAGTAAATCTATACCAGAGTGTAATAGCAGCTGGAGACAATTGTGTTACTGAATATCAACATCAATTATATTATTGCATACTAATATCAAAGACAGAATATCAAGAAATAAAATATGGAAATACAAGTGCCTATAATGAAGTTTAGATTTACTATTCTTAAGTCTATGGTGGTCATTATGACCCTGGCAGAAATCTGACTGGCAGGGTTAACGTGGCGGTATCACTGCCAACAGGTTGGCGGTAATGACCGTCAAATTATGACCATGTGGTCATCCCTCCTATAGACAGTCAATGTACCACCCCAACCGCCAGTGAAGTACGAACACCGAGCACAGCGGTAGCCACATACAGGCAGGTGGAAGACAAGGATCCACCCATCATACTATGATATAGCACACCACCATGATTTCCGGGGCGGTAGCAATGACACCAAAAGCCTGGCAGATACACATCATTTAAAAGGAGACACTCACCTCCAGGGACACACAGGAGTCCACGGCCATGGAACCAGAACTGCAAATCTTCCCAATGCTGTACCATGCCATGGCCATCCTGGAGCAACAACGCCGACGAAGATGATGACGGTGAGTACAGCCACTTAGCACATAAGGGAAGGAGTGACAAACACACGCACAACACACACCATACACACACCAAATCACCCAGAAACACGTGGACACAGGAAAATAACAGTGTCCTAACCCCAGAGTAAAGAAACCCAGGACACATACACAGTTCCAGCCACTGTATTCCTGTTGTACGAATATGTAAAATGCTAAATAAATTCACAACAGCAGAAATAAATAAATGCCGGCCCAAAGGCCAGTCCAAAGTCACATATGCCCAAAGGGCAAAGTCCAACCCCCAACCTGACTCCTGACAACATTGCGACTCCACTGTTCCGGGGCATCATGTTAGAAATGGGCAGGTACTTCAGGGTGTCGGGGGGTACCCATTGGGAGGGGGCTTCCTGCCCACTGGTTCTGGAGGGGGCTGCCTGTCCACTGATATGGAGGGGGCTGTCTGCCCACTGGGTCTGGAGGGGGGTGCCTGCCAACTGGTTTTGGAGGTGTCTTCCTGCCTACTGGTTCTTGCGGGGGCTTCCTGCCCACTGGTTCTGGAGGCAGCTGCCTGCCCACCTGTTTTGGAGGGTGCTTTGTGCCCACGGGTTCTGGAGGGTGCTTTGTGCCCACTGGTTTTGGTGGGGGCTTCGTGCCCACTGGTTCTGGAGGGGGCTTCTTGTCCATTGGATCCGGAGGGAGCTGCCTGCCTACTGGTTCTGGAGGGGGCTTTCTGCCCACTGCTGCTCTTTGGCCTTTGTCTCCGGATGCTGCTCCTTGGCCTCTGGTTCCAGATGCTGCTCCATGGCCTCTGGTTCCAGATATTGCTGCATGGCTTCTGGCTCCGGATGGGGCTCCCTGGGCACAATTTTGAGTGGGGGCTCCTTGGCCATGGTTTCATGTGGGGCCTCCTTGTCCTTGGATTTCTGTTGGCCTCTTTTGCCTTGGATTGCTGTGGGGCCTCCTTGGCCAGGGATTTCTGTGGGGCCTCCTTGGCCAGGAATTTCTGGGGGGCCTCCGTGGCTTCGGATTTCTGTGGGGCCTCTTTGGCCTTGAATGTCTGTGGGGCCTCCTTGTTCTAGGATTTGGGTGGGGCCTCCTTGGCCCTAGGTTTTGGAGGTGGCCCCACGGTCTTGCCAATTTGTTTGTGACGGGGCAGCTCTTTAGCCCTCTGTTTTAGGGGAAGGAGTGTCCTTGGTGTGGGGGGCCGGCGTCTCACTCATATGCCCCTTAGTGGCAGCTGGAGTTTCTGGGGGTGGAGCTGTGTCAGGCTGAATGCTTGAGATACTGAGCTGGGGTGGGACCTTCCTCTTACGGGCAGGTATGGGTGTGGAGGTAGAGGGAGTGGTTGTAGGAGGAAGAGGTGTGATGGACTTGGGTGCAGGTGCATGGACAGTGTGCATGTGTGAGGTGGATGGAGGTTGGTGGTCTGAGTGCGAGCGTGTGTGTCACTGGAGGGGGAAGACAGGGTAGGGGAGGACAAACAGGATGTATGGATGGATGCTGTAGTGGTCTCTGCAAGTGAGGTGCGTGTGCTTCATGAGGTGGTGGTGACTGAGCATGTGGTGTGTGGGGTGCATGTCTGCGGGTCTGCTGTTGTGGTGACTGTGGGCAAGGCTGTGCAGATGGCAGGTTCCCGGACTGTTGATGCAGTGCATGCAGGTGTGAGTATGGATGTGACTGTGAGGGAGGAGGAGGAGGGGGACACAATGGAGGCAGTGGATGATGTTGTGTGTGCATCTGTGTGCTGGCTATGTGAGTGCTTGTGGACTGAAGTGTTCTACTTGTGTTTGTCTGTGCGAGTCTTGGGTGTTATTTTGGGTACATCTTTATCAGAATGTGTGTGGGATGGGATGGGCGGGGAGACTGGGATTGGGTATTGATAATTGGAGGGGGGATGGATGAAACAGGGACAATGGTTGCCGTCAGTGAAGAGCCCAGAGCCTGACACGATCTCTGTAGGGTCACCAACCCACCATGGATGCCCTCCAGTAAGTCGTTGCATTGCTGCAGCTGGGATGCCAGCCACTGGATGGCATTCACTATGTTTGACTTCCCTACAGAGATGGATCTCTGGAGGTCAATAGCCGCCTCGCAGCAGGGATGACTGGGGCAGGGCCTGAGGTGCCTTGGGCGAAGGAGATGGGCACCCTCCTGGGTGAGCAGGCACAGGCAACTCAGTGGTGGGCAACGGGGAGGGCAGTGCTGGTACAGGGGGTGGTGGCAGAACCTGTAGCTGAGGTGATTCCAGAGGAGTCCGCCACCACCAGGGGGCTCCCATCAGAGAACGAATCAGAGTCAGTGGTGTCACCTCCTGTCCCTGCCGTGGTGCTCCCCTCGCTCTTTGTCCCACTGGTCCCATCTGCGTCAGTGGACTCTGCCTCCTGGGTCCCTGTGGGCTGCAGCTCCCTCACTCGCCAGTGCCCCTGCTCCTTTGCGAGATGATGCTAATGAACACATGGACAGGATGACAAAAGGAGAAAGAGGGGGGAGAGAGAAAGGGAGCACAGGGCCAATCTCAGCACCAACAGCACAGGTGGCATACACACCACTGGGACTAAGAAAGGGCAGTATGGACCACACTGGCATACCATTGCCTAAGTACCACAGCAGGTAGGAATCAAACACTGCCAGCTGGGACCAGCTAAGCCCTGTCTGAGATGGGGAGATGCCCGGCTAGCTAGTAAAAACATGCTTTCCACCCTATTAACCTGAGCTGGACCATGCAGCAATGTCTGAACTGGCATATTATGGCATCCACTGACTAGTACCATGCATCCAAATCTCATGCAAGGCAACAGAGATGGTTGACAAACACCCTGTACTCTCCCACTTGTGGCTGCTGTGATGCCCTCAAGCGCTCACCCAGCTCTGGGTAGACCACCGCCAGTATGCAGGCCATCGGGGGTCATGTTCCGACAGGCACCCCCTCCCTCATTGGGAGGCCATTCCCAACTGGGCCTCCACGGTCCTCCGCACCCAGCATCTCAGGTCTTCCCACCATTTCATGCAGTGGGTGCTCAGCCTGCTATAGACCCACTGGGTCTGCATGTCCTTGGCGATGGCATGCCACAACCCTTCTTCTGATGGGCGCCGACTTGTAGAAGAAACACAGAAGGTGGAACAGCATGAACCTGACAATCCAGCCTGTCACGCATATGACCCACAAAAAGCATTTCCCCTTATCAGGCACACACATGACCTGTACCCCTGCATTAACGCTGCCACCAGCCATATCCCCCACTTGACACACTGCCAGCACACACACACATCGCCATGCAGTCATGTCACATGCAACGTACCCATGGTGTACTCACCTGTTGGTCTAGAGGCCCATACACCTGCCCATACTGGGTTAGTACCCCATCCACGAGGCACTCCAACTCCCCGACGGGAAGGCTGGGGCCCTTCAGCCTGTTGCACAAGCCTTGGCAGGATCCAGACACAGGTCACAGCAGCAGTACACGCAGTGGAGATGTCGTCCTGTGGAAAGTCAGGAATGAAGTAAAGTTGTAAAAAGAAAATGGTGGTCACGTCTGTCGCGGTGAACACTGTCACCACCAGCACTGATCATCATTAATTCCCACTAGCCAATGAGGAACTGCACAGCGGTGCAGACCGCCTTCCGCGATGACGCGAATGTCAGTGGAGTGAGGTCACTTTCACCTGTCCATGAATACAGGACAGCTTGTGCCATTTTCTAATACTGGTACACATGTACAGATTTAAAAGTACCTCATTTTAGTCAAATGTACTCACCTACACAATTCCAGTGTCCAACATACAAGCATGCTCTGTGTACACTGCTGTAGTGTTTTCATGGTTCCTGTTGTCACTCCTTTCGTACATTTGGGCCCCTTAGGTACCAACCACCGCTGAGGAATAGGAGGAAGCACACACCAGTGTACAGACCCCTCGTGGACTTGGCTACACTGGAGGATCGGCACATCATACTCACCTATCGTCTGGAAAGGGCCACAAACAGAGAGCTGTGTGAACAATTGGAGCCTGATCTGCTACCTGCTACCTGTAGCAGCACAGCAATCCCCCCTCTTGTCTCAGTGCTCCATTTCCTGGCAACAGGCTCTTTCCAAGTGACATTGGGCTTGGCTGTTGGGATGTCACAGCCTGTGTTCTCTATTGTGCTTGCAAGGGTTTTGGCAGCCTTGCTCAAACACGTGCAGCTACATCGCATTCCCCCAGGGTAGATGATTTACCCTCTGTGAAGGCTGGATTCTATGCAATGGGACATATACCTCAAGTTATTGGGGCCATTGATGGGACCCATTTTTCCTTAGTCCCCCCCCAGGGCCAATGAAAAAGTGTACAGGAATAGGAAGAGTTTCCACTCCCTCAATGTCCAGGTGGTGTGCCTGGCTGACCAGTACATCTCCCACGTCAGTGCCAAGTATCCAGGGTTGGCGCATGATGCCTTTGTCTTGAGGAAAATCAGTGTCCCACAGCTGATGGCACAACTACAGTTTCACTGAGTATGGCTTATAGGTGAGCCTGTGTCCCCACCCAATGTATGTAAGTGTATGCCTTCAGGAGTCATAGCCCATGCCATTGTGCAGGGCTAATGTGTGTCCTTTTCTTCTTGGAGGTGATTCCGGCTACCTAAACCTGTCATGGCTCATGACCCCTGTTAGAAATCTGAGAACAAGGACTGAAAGTAGGTTCAATGATGCTTATGGGCGTACCAAGAGGATTGTAGAAAGGACCTTCGGTCTCCTCAAGACTAGGTTCAGGTGCCCCCATCTGAAAGGTGGATCCCTATGCTACTCCCCTGAGAAGGCCTGCAGAATCATTTGTTGGATGGATCAACATGTTACTGGACATTTACACAGGATCATGCAGTTCATTACAGTTCATTACATTGTACATTACCTGTAAATAAAGCACTATTACTAAATTTGTGTCCAAGGGTGTTTATTGAAAATTGTCATACAATGGGAAGTGCAATAGAGTGGGTGATGTTTGGGAATAGTCCAGTGTATTGGGACAGTCTGTTTTTACCACAGGTCCAGTGTCCAAGGGGCCATAGGAAGGGTAGCAATGGCAGTTCAAAGTGGACAAGGTGACTCCGTGGAACACAAAGGGGACATTCAGGAGGGTCTCATTTCCTGGAGTTGGTCTTGGACTTGGCAACTGTCTCTGGTGTCTGTCTGGGTCACAGGTAACATTTGTGGGGTGGTTCACCTTCTGCAGGAGGAGAGGTGCTGGTGGCATGTGGTCCTGTGGCAGGGTCTCCTGTCCATTAGCTGCAGCAGATGTGGAGGGCTGGTTAGTTGACTGGCTAGTGGAAGGGGCCCGCTGGTGTGATGTGTACCTTCGGCATGATTTTGACCATATCACCCAGCACCCCTGCAATGGAGACCATGGTGGTGTTCATGGCCTGCAATTCTTTCTTGATCTCCTGGTGGTATTCCTCCTGCAGACACAGGTTTTCCTGCATGATGTCTATCGCCTGACCCATCTTGTCCTGGGATTGTTGGTAAGCCCTCAGGATATTAGTGAGTGCCTCCTGAACAGTCAGTTGCCTGGGTCTGTCCCCCCCCCCACTGGCTCACAGTTGTCCTTCGAGTGTCCCTAGCCCCCTGTGTTCCCTGAATGGTGTGCCCACTGTCACTGACCCCAGGACTTTCATTGTCTTGCCTGTGAGGTGTGGATTGGGGTCCCTGTACAGGTGGGCACACTGCTGATTGACGTGTCCTTGGGACAGAGGTCTGGGGGATGTTGGGTCACTGCTGTGATGCTGGATACTGAGGGGGGAGGTTCTTTGGTGGACTGGGTGTGGGCTGGGGTAGCCGACTGACCAGTGGTCCCAGATGGACCAGGGAGTTCATCCAGATCCAGAACTCCAGAGTTGCTGTCATCACTGGGAGCATCTTCTGGTGGTGGACTGGGTAGTCATGGCACCTCCTCGCCACTGAGATTGGCTGGGGCACCTGTGGGGATGTAAGTGGTGTATTATGCTACATGTCTGTGACATATTCTGCGTTCCTAGCTTACCCTATACTGTTGCTGTTGCCCTGCCACCTTTGTTTGTATATGGTGATGTATTGTGGGAATGTTAGTTCTCCATACTGTGCATGCACTGGTGGTGGGTGTACATGCAAGGTGAAAGGGATGTGCATGCAGTGGGTATGACATGCATGGTTCGCCATTTTAGTTTGTTAATTGTTGTGGTGCACTTCGTGGGATGGTGTGGAGTGATGGGTGTCAGGGTGAGAGGTGGTGGTGGCATGCAGGTATGGGGGTGATTGGAAGTAAATGTTGAATCACTAGTGTCCACTCCTCCGGCTATTCCAGTGAGTCCCTCAGCATGCAAGATTGCCAAGATTTGCTCCTCCCATGCTATCAGCTGTGGGGGAGGAGGAGGGGGGCCACCACCAGTCCTCTGGATAGTGAGCTGGTCCCTTGTTGCTATGGAAAGCATCTTTCCCCCATAGGTTGTTCCACCTCTTCCTGATGTTGTCCCTTGTTCGTGCATGGTGTCCCACGGCGTCCACCCTTTCCACGATCCTCGCCATAGCTCCATCTTTCTGACAATGATATCTGCTGGATCTGTGCTCCAAACAGCTGTGGTTCTAGCCTGACTATTTCCTCAACCATGACCCGCAACTCCTCATCAGTGAAACGGGGATGCCTTAGTGGACACATAGGTGTTGTGTTGTGTGTGTGTTGTGCAGAGGGTGTTGAGTAATGTGGTGGGGTGTGTGGTGCATGACGGATGAATGTGTGGTTGGGGTGTGTGAGGTTGTCTCTTTGATTTTGGTGGCTATCTATTGCGGTCTTTTCATGTTAGCAAAGGATTGTGGGTGATGTGGGTGTGTGTTTTTTTAGTGCTGTTGGTGGGTGTGGGGAGTGTGTGTATTTGTGTCAGGTGTGGGTTTTTTGTTCTGGCCAATGTTGTCTTGCTTTGTCTTGGGTGGCCTTATCCACCACAGTGGTGTTTACTGCCAATGGTTTACCGTCATTGAATGTCTACTGTGGTGATTGATGGGTCATTATTTGGAGAGTGTAGTATTGGTGACTTAACAGTATGGGTGGTAGTACCAACAGTTTATCACATTCAGTGGGTATAACAGATTTGTAGTTGTGCCTGTTTTCTGTCGATTTTGTATGCCTGTATCATAATGTGGAGGACAGATGTCCGCCTCCACAGCGGTATGCTGGTGACATTCAGCATGTCAGTATTTGGTATTTACCGCCAAGGTCATAATGAGCCTAATATCTACATGCTTTGAAGATATTTGTATAGCGTAGGTACATAGATCTGGAGTTAGGTATGGAAAATCGAGATAAATTGTTGATATTTTATTTTCAGTACTCTTTTCTTGAGAGTGCGTTCCATCAATTTTGTTGATGCGAAATTCAGGGGGTACACCAAGAAACATAATGGGAAAGAAACTTGTCAGAATGACTAGTAATTAGCTGGATGCAGTGTGCTTTTGCTTAGCTTGATTCCTTTGCTTCTTCAATGTTTGAATCAATTAATTGTGTCAATATGATGATGGTAGCTGTTCCAAAATGTGAAGAGCATAATTTACATATATTACAATCAGTCATAGTAAATAGCTCTCTCGAGAGAGAGTATGACTGGAGGGCTTACAATGGTTGCAGCTTGAGAATATGGGAGCCTTACAGTCCGCAAGGCAGCAAGAAATATCTCACTCTGTCTTCAGATTGGTCCCAAGGCAGTTCCAGTTGGTGACAGCAAGCAGGATTTGAATGCCAGCTAGGTCACATTAATCGGATACTATTAAATTATTAAATTTGTTTTTATTATTACTAGCCTCATTGGAGATTTTTGATTAGTTCCATGACACTGGAGCTTGAATTAACTGTTCCAGCCAGTATCACCCTTGAGCTAATGGGGAATATGAAAAGAAATCCCTGAAAAGGAAAATAGTCTCACCAGCCTGAAAATACACAGGTCTTCTAGAGTCTATGAAGCTCATTGCTGATATTTAACTCCTGTTTTGAACAGATGGTAAATGGCAGCAGGGGCATGGTGTGATTTGGGAGTGGGTGACATTAGGGGATATAGGCCAACCATTGTCATGTCAATCTGTGGACTGGATGGGGAAGCTTATCCTGCTCCTCCTATGGTGTGGGAGGATGTTCCTGCTCACAGGGTCTGCCTCTCTCCAGACACGTGTGTACTAGGTGCTGACTATCCTGACCTTTTTAAAACCAGGCTCAGATTTTTCCGACCTCATAATGGCAGTTCTGAAAATATCAGACCACTCTTACTTTCCAGCATCTCCCCTAGAGATACTTCCCAGACTGTTGTTCACCACAGCCACCTACATTCTAATACATACAGGACTGTTAATGGCACATACAGCACATACGTGCTTGCATCATTTAGACTTTGGGAATAGGACTTATCTCTCCTCTCCCACCTGATTTTCCCAGTCATCATTCCCATTCCTTTCTGATGCTCCTCATTATTTTTTTTTTAAATAGGTAGATTGTGCAGAAAAACATATATTTCCAAAATCTACCAGGAAATACGTTTCTGTATTTTCCTTTAAAAATGCCTCATAGACCCATAGACCCATAGCCATACGATTCAATCCTCATTGGTGGTCAGATATTGGTGGCATATTAAACACAATCTTTCTCATGCTTTCTTGCTCTCTCTAGTTCTCTGTCTCTCTCTCTCTCCTTCTGTTTCTCTGTTTAGAAAACCTCCTAATGTACAGGAATAGATAATGCTAAACTGGACAGATAAAATTTTAGAAATCTACTTCTTCAGTCCCTGAAATATTTGTAGGTCTCGCTTAAAGACAGGTTTAGATGACTGTTGTCAAAGACGTAGTAGAAATGATGCAAAACTCCATAGAGTTTCCCATGGGACAGCAGCTCACTCACGAATAAATAACTTTCTTGTCTATCTCCCTTTCCTGTTCATGATTGGATGGCATTCCCCTATATTCTTGCATTTGTCCCAGAAATTATACATTTTGGTCTGACCACATTTTGATTGATTGGCATGTGGACCCGTACATTGCATAAGGACTATTTTCTCTTCCTTTCTGTCTATTCCTGCTCCCCACACCTTCCAGCGCCCTCTGCGGTGGCATCTTGAATAAAGCAACACACTGAGAAAATCTAAAAATTTCCCATTCTCGGATTACATGTGGCTGAATTGTATCTCATCAAATCCATCCAAAAATAGCCAAATAATTTAAACATTTGTAACATATATTTTCAATAGAGCAAGAAAAACAGTTCTGAAAGTGTGCGTAACATATACATTGTAAAGTCTACAAATGAAAAAAACTCACAATCTTGGTAAAGGAAAGGATCTCTAGCATCTGCTGCTTGTAAAACATTTGCACTGGTGTTTTGTTACGACTCGGTCGTCCCATTTCCAGGGGGCGCTGTAAGGGGACTGTCAGAAGCCTGGGAATCACCTTGAACACCTATCTAGAGTCCCTTGCTGACCCCTGTGTGTTTCTCTTTTCTCTATGGTACACTTGTATAATACTACATTTGCTTCTTGGAACTGCAAATCCCATAATGCACAGCTTGGTAGTCAGGAAAACCCGGATTCTGTTTCCCATTGTTTTCAATGGGAGAAGTCCAGTTGCTCCTTTTCACTGGATCCTCTCCTCCAGGACTTGCAAGTGTCCGAAACTACACACACCTGAAACCTCTCCTGTGCAGCCCAGCTTGGAACTGCTTATAAGCAGCCATTTCCTTAAGCTCCCTGTCGTGCATCGGACTTCGATTCCTTTGTATTACAGACCCTTTGTCAGATGGTGTTCCAGTTTTGTTCCTGTTCCTGTTCTGTTCCAGCTTGATCCTGTTTCCTGTTTCTCTGCCCTGCTCCTGATTGTTCCAGCCAGAGTCTGCTCCCTACTTCTTAGCCTTGTACCTGTTTGTTTCTTCCAGAGCCTGCTCCCTGTTTCTCTGCCCTGCTCCTGCCTTGTTTCAGTCTGAACCTGCTCTCAGTTTCCCAGTCCTGTCTCTGTTTGTCCCAGCCAGAAGTTTGCGCCCTGTTTTCAAGTCCTAGTCCCGCCTTTGCTTCAGCCTGAGCCTGTTCCTAGTTCTTGCCTCTGCCTCTTTGTTGTTCCCTTCTGTTTCTGTTTCTTCTTGGTTCTTTGTGTCTGGTAAGTGTTCTATCAGTCTTCACCAGTGTATACGTGTCCTCCTATGTACTGGGGTTGGCTCCTGGTTTCCAGGAGGCAATTCCAGCCCCATCCTTGTCCAGTGTTATACGTTGTATTTTCGTGCCTAACAGTGACAGTGTGCTATTGCTGTTTTCTCAGGAATCGCCACTGTGTTTCCAGCTGGACCCTCAAGAGCGTGTCTTGTGTATGTAAGTACTTTCCTTGTCTGTGCTCTAGGGTCCAGAGACAGAATCACTTCTGCTGCCTCCTTTCTATGGGGCTGGCAGGGTGACTATCTGTAAGAGCAAACTGCACAGAGGCATTGAGATTCCCTGTCACTGTGGGAGGTTCTGCGCCTTACTCTGTGTACAACCCCAGCGTGTTTGTCCACTAGTAATCTGTTACTTGTTTGTTCACACAAGGGTTGCTCTACTTTTACTTTCCTATGCCTGTTCATAGCTGTCCTTTCCGTGTATGCCTTTAGCTGCTCCTCTGCCCCAGTATACTACCTCTTTAGGACATTCGGTGACCTCAAGGGGTGTCCCAACCAAAGTCCTGATCAGACCCGCCCGAAACCGTGACAGAATGCACGACCCAAACATTTCAAGCTCCCCTGGCAGTAAAGGCACACACAAACCTAAAGGGCTTTCCTATCATGTTAAGACACCCCTTTCTAAACCTAGACATTCTCTGAAGACCTCTAAAAAAGGCCTTAGTTTAAAGGATAGACTTGTTAAAGAAAATCAAAGATTGCAAATGCAGTACTACATTGCGTGGCTTGCTGATCCATCAATGTTCAACTATTATAACATCTGTGATTATGACCCCCAATCCCTGTCTGTAGAAGAATTACAAAGTAATAATGAGTTTTTGGAGGTTCTATTACCTCAAACAGGGGAGAATGTTCCTAACAGTGAAAGTGCTCTTGCTACCTCTGCACAAGACACTCACACTCCAGAAAGACTGGTTAATTCCTTGCCTCATGCTAGCGCATTCCAAATTCACTTCCAGGACTCTGTCAAAACAAAGAACCCTGACACTGTTCAAGAAGCCACACTAGGGATTCCCTTGTTTTCTGTTGAGTGCTTCAGCCCATCTAGGCCAGTTTCTCAGAATTTAAAGTACAGTGCTGACTCTTATAAAGACCTATCAATCCCTCAGAGCTTCCAAGTCAGCAGGCTAGACCCTGTATCTAAGGGATCAGTTAAAACTGTGGGATTCCTTAGTTCAACTCAAATGGCTTGTGCTCCTCCCAAATTGGATGACAGTACATCAGTCTCAATTCCTAAGTGTTGTACTGACTCGTGTAAGGATCTACCAGTCCCTCAGTGCTTTCAAGTCAGCAGGATAGAACCTGTATCAAAGGGATCAGTAAAGACTGTGGGATTCCTTAGTTCAATTCAAAAGGCTTGTGCTCTTCCCAAACTGGATGATAATATACCAGTCTCAATCCCTAAAAGCTCTGCTAAACCCTTTTCTATTCTGAGTGGGTTTGATAACAATATGGACATACACACACTAAAAGAGCAGTTTTGGCAGATTAAAAGGCAGATATTGGACTTCTATGATGATTATGTTGTAACATACACAAGAAATCGAGCACGTGGGCTCTTTTCATCCATGCATATTTCACTGTTGCCAGAACCAGACATTCTGTTTATCTGTAAGGTAGAAGAAGTAACAGAGCAGCTGATGGAAACTACTGCAAGACAATTTGAAAACCTGAAAAAAGAAAATGATCACCAGCTTTGGCTCAAAGAACAGTATGCTACTTCATGTGCCTCTCCAAAGACTGCTATAGAGCATATTGTCCCTTCTATTATTGACAGTCAAAAGACAGCTCCAGTTATAAATATATCAGCCTCTTTTTCAGACTCTCTCTCGGCTTGTAGTTCTCCAGAGAATATCCCAGTACAGTTGACTGAATCTCTGACATCTCTGAGAGATTTGACACCTCTTGATTCAAAGGATGGATCAGAGTCTTCAGAAGGAAGTGTCTCAGACCCTCTATCAGAACAAATAAACCCAAAGGAAGAAGAGAGTTATGATGCAGACTCCAATAGCTGCACCTTAAGAAACCAAGATATTACTTTTCTGGAGATTAATGGCAAGTTGTGCAACAGTGTTGAAGAATCTGAATCTAATGATGACAGTGGTTCCTGCCTTGCCGTGAATAAACCTGCAGATAGTGCTGTTCAAATGGCGCACACACCAGAATTTTCAGATTGTGGGGATACTCCTGCCCTTTCAAACAATATCATAGAATTTTCAGACAATGAAGAGACAGTTCCTGTTTCAAGTGAACTAATGGATTTTTCTGACCATGAAGAAATCCCCGCAATTAATAAGAATGTAATGGATTTCTCAGAAAGTTTAAAAATCTCTTCTGTGTCAAAGCAAACCGTGGAGAATTCAGACAAGGAAGAAAGCCAGCAATCTGAAACTAAAGAGCCTGTCATAAGAAATGAGAGCCTTCTCCCAGAACTAGACCCAGTTACGGCCTCAACCACTGATCCTGACTTGCTGTTCCCTGCCACTGTGTATCCTGTTTCCAGCTCCACGATTAGTGAAGAACAGATCTCTGAGCTACCGGTATCTGATCTTGATGAAAAATCAGGTACACCAATGTCACCTGCTGTGTCCCTGAAACTAAAGACTCCTGAAAACCAGCAATCTGAAACCGAAGCTCAAGTGCTGAAAGATGTAATACTTCCCACTAAAACTAAAGACTTGAATTTGAATCTTGTATTCGAAGATCTGATGATAAGTACTGTTCTTAGTGTTTTATTGCAAGAAACCATCTTCAATTCAAAGGCTAAAGCTGAAGATTTAGATAGCAATGTAGAGGCGATTTCTGAAGAGACTCCAGTTCTAGTTCAATTCAAAGAACAACCTTTCAGTGTTAACAGAGTTGAAGATCAACTACTTGTAGTAGAAACGCCTTGCAAAGAAACCATTTCTGATACCACGAACACACCACAGAGCACTTGCAATGATGAAATCTCAGTCTTGTCAGAAGATCACCCTAAAGAATTAGTTTGTGGAACTTCTACATTTTCATATGTTAATCCAGTCTCTAAAGACATGAAAACTCCTGTTGCTCCTGAATTTGATACTCCGAAGTCATCCAAGATGAAAGAAAACTCTGACTTTTTTATGTTTACCTTGAGAACACCAGTTACCCATGTCTCCCAAGTCTCTATGCTTTGCAAGCCTCAGACCACAACCAATGCAAATACTGCTGCAGAAACTGACATATTCTGCTTGTCAGAAGGTGTTACAGACCTTACAGTTACTAATACGGCAATTATCTCCTCCAAAGAAGAAAGTATTGAACAGGAAACTAATGTCATAAAGAATACCGCCCATAATGCCATTCCAGATCTCCTTGCTCCTGAATCCACTTCACCAGAAACCAACGTCATGCACTCCTCCCATAATATCACTCGAACAATAAAGAGGAAAGACATTGGAGCCCATATGGGTATTAATACATGCTTTGCTCATTGGAAGATTCACCTATGGCAGGACTGTAAACTTATCAACCAAGGTTGGTGTTGGATTTTCTTGCTGTGGCTTTTCCTCTTCAACTTTTTTCAGCCAAAGGATCGCCTTCTCTTCTTGAGCAGACTGGTGGGAGGGGGTATACTGTTACGACTCGGTCGTCCCATTTCCAGGGGGCGCTGTAAGGGGACTGTCAGAAGCCTGGGAATCACCTTGAACACCTATCTAGAGTCCCTTGCTGACCCCTGTGTGTTTCTCTTTTCTCTATGGTACACTTGTATAATACTACATTTGCTTCTTGGAACTGCAAATCCCATAATGCACAGCTTGGTAGTCAGGAAAACCCGGATTCTGTTTCCCATTGTTTTCAATGGGAGAAGTCCAGTTGCTCCTTTTCACTGGATCCTCTCCTCCAGGACTTGCAAGTGTCCGAAACTACACACACCTGAAACCTCTCCTGTGCAGCCCAGCTTGGAACTGCTTATAAGCAGCCATTTCCTTAAGCTCCCTGTCGTGCATCGGACTTCGATTCCTTTGTATTACAGACCCTTTGTCAGATGGTGTTCCAGTTTTGTTCCTGTTCCTGTTCTGTTCCAGCTTGATCCTGTTTCCTGTTTCTCTGCCCTGCTCCTGATTGTTCCAGCCAGAGTCTGCTCCCTACTTCTTAGCCTTGTACCTGTTTGTTTCTTCCAGAGCCTGCTCCCTGTTTCTCTGCCCTGCTCCTGCCTTGTTTCAGTCTGAACCTGCTCTCAGTTTCCCAGTCCTGTCTCTGTTTGTCCCAGCCAGAAGTTTGCGCCCTGTTTTCAAGTCCTAGTCCCGCCTTTGCTTCAGCCTGAGCCTGTTCCTAGTTCTTGCCTCTGCCTCTTTGTTGTTCCCTTCTGTTTCTGTTTCTTCTTGGTTCTTTGTGTCTGGTAAGTGTTCTATCAGTCTTCACCAGTGTATACGTGTCCTCCTATGTACTGGGGTTGGCTCCTGGTTTCCAGAAGGCAATTCCAGCCCCCATCCTTGTCCAGTGTTATACGTTGTATTTCGTGCCTAACAGTGACAGTGTGCTATTGCTGTTTTCTCAGGAATCGCCACTGTGTTTCCAGCTGGACCCTCAAGAGCGTGTCTTGTGTATGTAAGTACTTTCCTTGTCTGTGCTCTAGGGTCCAGAGACAGAATCACTTCTGCTGCCTCCTTTCTATGGGGCTGGCAGGGTGACTATCTGTAAGAGCAAACTGCACAGAGGCATTGAGATTCCCTGTCACTGTGGGAGGTTCTGCGCCTTACTCTGTGTACAACCCCAGCGTGTTTGTCCACTAGTAATCTGTTACTTGTTTGTTCACACAAGGGTTGCTCTACTTTTACTTTCCTATGCCTGTTCATAGCTGTCCTTTCCGTGTATGCCTTTAGCTGCTCCTCTGCCCCAGTATACTACCTCTTTAGGACATTCGGTGACCTCAAGGGGTGTCCCAACCAAAGTCCTGATCAGACCCGCCCGAAACCGTGACAGTGTTTAGTTTAAGAATGTGGTAACGATAGGGCACACAATTAAATATGAATGTCCTCTTATGCATACTTTGTGAGGAGCTGGACATTACATTTATATTTCTTATTTTGAAAAAACGGGAATTTAAAATTAGGCAGACTTATATATTCCTCCTTAGTGATGTCTAAGGAAGCATTACATTTGCTGGGGTTTGGGCACATTCTTGAAGAACTCTGTGAGATTGTATCAGGTGTAAAAGGAGTGATGTTGTTAAAATTAAATGTTTAACCTTGCTTATACATCAGCTTCTGCAGATCAATGCTGAATGCATCAGTAGTCACCACATAACTCAAGGGGAGGGGTAGGGGACAGAGAGGAGGTTAAAATTAAAATTAAAATAAAAGCACTCACCTTACCTCCATCCCTGCTGCCTCCTGCTGCCTCATGATCATCTTCTTCTGTTGTCCCTGCATTCACTGATGGGACACCAGCACAGGTTTTCCAGCAGTCCTAATGCTGCTTTCATGCAAGACCTAGCATGAAAGCAGCTCCAGGATTGGTGTGAGTGCCTCTGACTGCCACTCAGACACAGCCCTGGGGTCGGTGCAGTTTCTCCAGCCGGGCTGTTAAACACAGCGGGCTAAAGAAACCGAAGTGCGCATGAGTGTTTGGCTGGCCTGAGATGGCCCGGCCAACCACATATGCCCACTTAGGTGCACTCTCCACTCCTCCCCCGTCCCACCTCCTATGGCCCAGTACTGCACATCCCTGCACTGCTGGCAGAGCCAGAAACAGAAAAATAAGATAATAGTAAACTATTGTTTTATTTTTCTGCCTCTGGCTCAGCTATTGGGGCAACGCTGCTTCACCATAATGAAGGAGCTGCCCTCTCATTAAATGCTGTGGTAAATTTAGCATAAATGTTATGGTGCATAAAAGCCAATATGTGTTGTGATTGTTTGAACCTGAAATTTAGCAATTTGATAATTAATGTATGTTTTATTTTTTTAACACTTTTATTTGCTAACAGTAGCTAATTTGAACTCACCCGATATCATTAACTTGTATGTATTTGCTTCATATTTCTTGTAATGATCTGTTCAAAATAACAATGTTTATAAAATGAATTTTATATCTCGTAATTGTTAGATAGGTCAGTGAGGTGAACAATCAGGGAATAGTACTAGTAATTAAACGTAGACTAAAAATTCTAATCAGGTCACAGGTGACTCAATATTTCATCGGTCTGAGCTAGATAGAATTAGCTTGTTTGAGATTAGTGATAATAACACATATTAATAAAAGTTTCAAGAGCCAATTTGCATTTAGGGCCTCAGTATGAGGCTAGCAGTCAGACCACCACAGACAGGGTGGTCCGACTGCCCCATATGACCGTAGCCACAGTCCAACCGCTCACACCCACCTGCAGCCTGGCGGTCCCAGCAGCTGTCATCCACTGGGGGGGGTTAACCATTCCATGGGGGGTTAACAACGCCATGGAGAGGCTGGCGGAATGGGGGTGTCGGGGTCATGAGCAATGCAGGGGCCACCATGCATAGCCCCATCGAGCGTTTCACTGCCCGAATTAGGAGCAGTGAAATGGGCGACGGGTGCTGTCACCACACCATTGCCGCAGACTTAATTACGAGCCAGCCTCAATGATGCAGTGAGTGTTCTGCTGGGCCAGCGGGCGAAAACACTGTTTTCTATCATTGGCCCAGCAGAACACTCCTAATATGGTGGTCTTTTGCCTCCAGCGCCTTTGTAATGATGGCCCTTAGTGTGCATTCTATAAAACTTCAATGTATCTTTATCATCAATAATAATGTTGAAAAATGCTCAGTTGCATATGTTTTATGCTGAAATTGTGTCTACAGTGGTTTGCTTGCTTATATTTAAGTAGTGTCTTCCTCTTTTGTAATGGAGGACAGATTTTCAGTATCCAAACGCTAATTAATGCTGATTTACATGTAGCTATAGGTGTGCATTTATTATTTTGCCACTGAACAGTATGAATATACAGAAAACCTGTTAACTGTAAAATTTTAGGGTCCTGCTGCCATGCTTAGTAAATAAGTTCTTTGGTTAGAAATAAAGAATCCTGATATAAATAATCAGTATTTGATAGTTTTTAAGAAACAGTATTTAATGCATTACTTACCACAAATTCCAATTATTACCATAATACACTTACATAAGGGAATTTCCCTTACCATAAGTATATATTTAAAGCTGAATTCAACGATGTAGGAAAGCAGCCTTTTCTACATGGTTACCCTGGAAATTTCTTATTTTGCTATGTAACAATTCCAATTTGCGATTCGGTAACTTGCTACTGAATTGCAAATTGGATTTGCGACTACATACCGATTCGATATTAGGAAGGGGCGTGTCAAGGGCATCCATTCCTAATACCGAATCGCAGAGGTATGTATGATTGTATTGTGACCGTGAATGTGGTCTCAAAACAATCGCAGTTACCACCAATTTGAAATTAGTGGTAACCCATTTGCAAAGAGGAAGGGGTCCCAAGGAACCCTTTTCCCTTTGTGAACGCATGCAAAAACGTTTTTTAAGAGCAGGCAGTGGTCCCACGGACCACTGCCTACTCATAAAAAAATGAAAAGAAAACTTTTCATTTTTCATTTTTAAACACATCCTGTTTTCCTTTATGGAAAACGGGCTGCATTTAAACAAAAAAAAGATTGTTTTATTGAAAAGCAATCACAGATATGGTGGTCTGCTGAGCCCAGCAGGCCACCATCCCTGTGATTGTAGCCATTCACAATGGTTCACAAATTGCAACCTATCTCATGAATATTAATGAGGTAGGTCCATTTGCAAGCCCTTTCAAATCACAGTATGAAACTCCTGAAGTTTCATACATTCCAGATAGTGATACTGCAGTGCATGGTACCTGGTTCAAGCATGGAGAGAGAACCGCCATCACGTTCTAGTGGACTAAACAGCAATATTCTGGTGATGCTGGCCCCTATAGAGGATAGCAGATACCCAGCAGGCAGTTATATAACTAAATCCAGAGAGAAGGAGAAGGAAGCCCCGGGGGGGGGAGAATAACAAGAGGAGGGGACATGTCACTAGCCAGCTGCATTCAGCCTTGTGTCCACAGCTGCCGATTTACCACCCCATGGGGCTAGACTTCCTCAGCACTCAGCTATTGGGATTCTTCCGCCGAGGTGCCCCAATCTTCCACCTCGGCCTCTCAGTGCAGCCACTCAAGCATACTATACCAGTTCTCCATAGTTAGACCTTAATTTCCAGGACAAATTTCACTTTTGGATTTTAAAGGAATAGTGCTTTCTAGGATTGATTTTGCAACATTTTATAGGAAATGGTCACCCCAGAGGGGGTCACACTGCACCCTATTGGTCAGGAGTGCCTCCCTGCTTGCCAGCCCAGGAACATTGAATAAATATGGGAGAGTTGCCCAGCAACTGAGATCACTGTCTGAAACTAAAAAGAGAAGAAGGGCTGCCCTGCTGGAATCCTGGCCTGCACGTCAAAGGACTACACTCTGAAAGACTTTACCTGCTGCACACTGAGGAACTATAGTGCTAAGGACTTTGCCTGGCTTCAAGAAGTGGAGAGGTGGCTCTCTGACAGCAACAGGCTAACAGAGCTTTTTCTGCACCATCTCCATCAAGAAGACCCCAGCTACACTGTCTCCCGTGGCCTTTGAAGGAATTTACCAAATGCATTCTGTGAAACATAGTCCCAGCATCCCAAGGACCATCTCAGAGCTTCTGGACCCTTGGATTGGTCCTGTGGATGTCCAAAGATTCCTGCCTGCAAACAAGTAGAAGAAGAAGGACTGACCTGCCGAATACCTGGTCTGCATAAAGAAGGAATGCACTCACAAGGACTGCACGTGTTGCACACTCTGGGCTTCACAAAAGAGGACTTTGCCTGACTTCTGAAGGATTCAGGTGGAACTACCTGTGAACAAGAGGTAAAAAGGAGCTACTAAGAGTCACCTGCATAAACTCCTGTTAGAAGAGCCAAGCTGGACAGTATTCAGTGGACTTTTAAGGATTTGGCTCAGTGCATTGAGTGAATTGTACCTATCAACCTAAGGAGAAACCAGAGATTCTAGAACATTGGAGCGGTGTTGTGGACCACTGTCTTGCATCAAGAAACACAACTGGAAGTAAGTGTAAAAGTGTTACATCATGGTTGGAAAGAACATTAGACTTTGTCCAGGTCCAATGTGACCTTTTTTAAACCTTTAAGCTCTATTAGCTTTTAAGTACTAGTTTTACGTTTAATCTTGAAAAATGTATATCTGTGGTTCCCTACATTGGACTTGTGCCTTTTTGGTGTCATTTTAATCATAAAAATATTTCTTACTTTTATAAATTGGTGTTGGATTTTTATTGTGTGTTGTGTCTTACTTATGTATTGTATTGGTGTCTTTAAATGCGTTGCACACCTATCTCCTAAGTTAAGCCTGCCTCCTCATTTCCAGCTACCACGGGCTGAGCTGAGCTCAGGATGGGATTAATTTACTGAGATCTTGACTGGACCTTATATTGGGGTTGTGGCTGTATTACTAGTGGTGGGTAACCCCTACTAATAAACCACCTTCCAGGAATAGGAAAGTCATTCTTTTTGCCCTGATTGCTCCCATTTTTGGACTGATGCTGGTGATTAATGACTCTGAAAGTGCCCAGGGCTCTGCTAACGAGATCCAGGATCAGTGCCTTATCTTCAAAAATGTATATGTTGATTGGTATAATTCTAATTAGCAAAGAAAACTTACCTGTAAGTCCCTACTATATAGTAGATATAGTAGGGCATGTAGGTTTAGAGTCCTCAGTTTACTTCATGTACTTGTGTGTGCACTGGTGTGGTGCCTGATGTTATGTTAAAGCCAGGCCTACTTTGCAGGCTGTTTTTTAGAACAAAACTGTATATCCAAAAAAGCCCTTCCAAAGCCCAAAACAATTTTGTATTACTTATAAGTCATCCTTGAGGTCTGCTCTAGATGCCCCTATGCCAGGGTTCATAGTTCTGAAAATATCAAAGATGCTTATATGCCCTGGTAAGGAAAAACAAGCCCAAAGCCATTTTCCCTATTGTAGTGCTGCCAGCCCCATAGGCTAACATGGGAAGATGTTATTAAGCTTAATAAAGTCTAACCTTTGATTGGTGCTTGTTTGGTATATAATTCAAAGTATCAATGTAATAGTTTAATTAAACCTAAAAACTTGCCAATGTTATATTTAATATAATTAAAGAAGAAAAGTAGTTTTTGAACTTACTATCCTGAAGTTACATAAAACAGCCCTGTAGCAGTTTCTTCCAATTGGTAAGGGGCCTGAGATTGCAACAATACATCCATTTGGTGGAAGGAGATCTTTTGGAGAAGCCGGTGAAAGAGAGGGGACTGAGTAGAGAAGCTGGGCTTCAAAGGCATTTGCCTATGCAGACAAGTAGGCGTGGGTGATAAACTCCACCGCTTAAGTGGAGTTAGCAAACTTTTGGCGATTCTGCGTTACGCATGTAACACGGAGTTCAGGCCAAATTCTGCTCACCAGGGTATGACAGTTTATTCCTGTGCATGGCTAGGCAATGGTAAGCTGACAAGCATGAGCGAGAATTGGTGTCCTCTAGTGAAATTTTTGGACACTAGGAAGGCACCCGGTGGGCAGGCTGTTGCAAATACTTGCATTGGTAAAACTGCTGCTTGAGTAGAGGACATACTTGTACGGAAGTAAAACCAACACGAGCAGCAGCGCCCTCTGCATGCTGCATGGTGCTGTTCCTGCTGATTTCTCAGTGCAGAACAAGCTCCTGGTGCTAAAAATCAGCACAACGTACCAATTTCCTTCCACTTGTGGAACTCTGCAGATTCTTGCACAGTTTTTATGTAACTCTGTAGAGTTCTGCGGAGTGAAACTCCATGAGTTCCACCCACCCCTCCAGAAAATACATTTCACTGGATCCAGACGACCCCCACTTCCTTGATCTAATGCCTAATTAGATTAGTAGAGGGGCCAGGTGCAGAGTATAGTCAGTTGTTAGCGACACCTTTTCGGTTGGGTTACACAGACACATGTGCCAAGGAGAGATTCCTCCATTTTGATTTGTAGGAGAATGCTTCAACCTGGCCAGAAATATGCCATACTTCACAGGAAGTGGTCATAACAGAGAGAGATAGCTTTACCACTATTGGTGAGGAAGTCTGGAAGAGCTGCAGGAGCTCCTAATAACAATGCCTGTTACAAAAGAAGGAGAAGGACCACCCTGCAGGACTCTTGGACTGAACCATAGAAGGTCTGCACTCTGTGAGACTGCATCTGCTGCACTCACAGAGCTCCACCAAGAAAGTACCTTGACTGACTTAAACAGAAAGGAGTATAACAGGTACTATGGAGCTGGAAGGCATCACATGCAAAGACAAAGAGAGGATCACACCAGCTGGCTAGAAGCAACTAGAATTTTCCTGGACCATGCAGGTTCATTGTAGGAAATTGTATAATTGCCCCCAAGACACAATTGAGAGTCTCTGAACCCTTGCCCTTAGCTAGTAGACCTTTATTTTCCATAAAAAAGACAAGAAATAGCAAGAACTGGAAGTTTGGAAACTTTCTGCAAATGTTTGCAGAAACATTCCAGGGGGAGACCTGCTTGACATTGAGAGTCAAGCCACTGAAGTTGACTCACCATTCAATCAACTACACTGGTTAATCCTGTTGCAAAGTTCCAGGAAGAGCTTCACTTGATGCCAAGATGGAAGCTGTTGATGACAGCTCTAAGATTCTCCTTGCCCTCAACACTGCAGACTCATCTCCCTCCTTTCCTCGGAACCGCTGAGCTGCACCAGACCACCGTAGACTTGAACTTTGGATCTGGCCAGTACAAAGATAGTTGACGAGCCAGTCGATGAGACAAAAGAATGTAGAAAAAGGTAAAACTTTAAATGAGGCCTAGCCTGCAGCCTAGTCAGCCAGCACTCCATTGCTGGTGGCATTAAACTCTAACCTTTGTCTTGGTAGCAAGCCCTTTAGTGGTTGCACATGGCTATTTAGGCATTTGGAACTATAGCATACAAATTGTTATTTCATATTTAGAAATTCAGATCTCTGGTTACTTGCATTGAGTTTTTGTCACTTTGGGATCAATTTAAAGATAAAAATATTTCCTATTTTTTGTATTTTGCTGTGTCTTTTATTTATTTATTCTTTTGGAATCTCCTAAGTTAAACCTGACTGCTCGTTTGCCAAGCTACCAAGTGATGGGCAAAGATGAAATGACTGAGACTTGACCTATTTAGTTATTGCAGTATTATTACTAGTTGAGGGTGAATGTTCCCAGCTACTAATAACCCACTTTCCTACACAGAATATATATTGTATCCCCATGCAAGACACAGGCTGCAGATCACAAACAACGTAACCCACATTATCATGGATGGTACCGTTGCAAGCAATAGAAAAAGAGGAAACCCCAAGTCAGACTGGATCAAGATGTCAGCAGAAAAGTAATAAAAAGATGAAATTACTGAAGAAGGTATGCAATCAGAGGCCACCAAAACACAAATCCACCCTTCACAAACAAGGTATGTTATATTATGTTATGTATGTTATGTGGATCGTTATAGTGCACTGAACAGCTGAGGGGTATCTAGGTGTTGGAGTAGGTGAAAAGACTAATTGGTTTTCTAGTCAAAACCGAGGTCTTTAGTTTCTTTTCAAATTCAAGAAGGGATGGAGAGGTCCTAATGTGGAAAGGAAGGTCATTCCAGGATTTGGCAGTGATATAGAAAAAAGAGCTTCCTCCCGACTTGCTCCTGCCCCAGATGTGGAATTGCACGAGGAAGACTGAGGCTGAGCACAGTTGCCTGGTAGGTTGGGGGAATTTAAGGCGTGGTTGATGTAGACAGGTCTTACATTGTGGATAGCTATATACGCATGGTTGAACGGTTTGAATCGGCATCACTTCTAGATTGGTAGCAAGTATATATTTCTGAAGTGGGGTGTGATGTGTGCATTGTGGGAGATGTTGAGGATAAATGTAGCGGTTGCGTTCTGAGTGGTCCAGAGTCTTTGTGAGACTTGATTGGTGAAGCCGGAGTACAGTGCATTGCATAGTCCAGTCTGCTGGTGCTGAAGGCCTAGGTGAGCGTGTGTCTGGGATCATATAGGAGCCAGTAGAATATTTTGTGGAGCATGTGTAGGATGAAGAAACAGTATGAGATGACAGTGCTCACTTGTCCCGCCACCGTCTCCCACAATGATACCAAGGTTTTAGACATGGTTGGTAGGGGTGGATGTGGGTCCCAATTCTGTTGGCCACCAGAATGAATCCCATTGAGTACTCTTTTTGCCAAACATTAGGACTTCAGTTTTGTCAGTTTTGAGCTTTTGTCAGTTCTGTTTCATCAAGTTATTTACATTGGACATACAGGTGTCACACTTGATTCTGGTGGCGTGGTTGTTGTCATACAAGGGAGAGATTGAGCTAGGTGTTGTCTGCATAGGATCCAATGTTAATTTGATGGGATTTTATGACATGGAAGAGTGGTGTCATGTAGAATTTGAAGAGGGTAGGACTCAGTGATGATCCTTGAGGGACCTCAGAGATGAGGTTCTTAGGGATTGGAGGTATAGTGCAGGAGCCTGATTCACTGGGTCTGGCCAGGGAGGAAGGAGGGCAGCCAGCTCAGGACGGGACCATGAATTCCACATTTGTGGAGTGTTGTGACAAGGGTGCTGAGTTAAGGCAGTGGAGAGGTCGAGTAATATGAGTGCAGCGGTTTCATCTTTGTCCATGATGGTTATGATGTTGTCAGTTGCTGCTACGAGAGTGGTTTCCATGCTGTGATTCTTGCGGGACCAGACTGTGAGATGTCTAGTAGGTTGTGTTGTGTGAGATGGGTAGAGAGTTGTTTGTTGATCGCTTTCTCTGTAATTTTGAATGGGAAGAGCAGGAGTTAAATGGGTCTGTAGTTGCTGAGCTCCCTAGGGTCTGCTGTGGGTTTTTCCAGGAGAGCTGTGACTTCTGTGTTTTTCCAGGTGTTTGGGAAGGTTTCACTTTGGATGCAGGTGTTGATGGTGGTGAGGTGGGAGCTGATCTGGGTTCCTTCAAGGTTGAGGATATGGATAGGGCAGGGATCATTGGGGGCCCTGTAGTCAGATCATCTGTGTATTTGGAGGGCAAGAAAGAGATCCCAGGTTCAGGTTTTTCAGAATTTGCATCATTCACAACATAAACAGAAATGCTTGCAAAATTGGGTAGTTTATTAGATGTGAAGAATGTTATAACACTAAAGATAATCCAAGCATACCATAACAAACTCAGCAGTTCAACCTCCATGAAGCAATATGAAGCAATACACTCGGCACAATACATGTAACCCAAACAATAAGAAATGAAATGCTATCCCCTAATATTTTACCACTGTCTGATCTACTTACCATCATGCAACTGCCCTCACTAATTTACAGTATTACAACACAGACAAAAGGAACTCAGGTAACAGTTCAAACCTTATCTCCCCCCCGGTGAAATCTGTATGGAAAACAGCTTGCGTAATGCTGAAAAACCTGTCTATGATCTATGAGAATAGAATGGTTCAGCTGGCAGACTATTCTTTAGTCACAGTTCAGACTGAGAAATATTTGTCTATCAGATTTTACAATTTCTATAACAAACTAGAACCTCTAGTCTGGCATAACTTCTTGCATACGAAGATGTGCTAACATATGACTTGATTTAGGGTTTGCCAAATGCGTACTCCACCACAATTGTGGCAGATAACCTGTACATCTTATTACAAGTGCATTAGAACATAATGTACTTGTAATAAGGTGGACAGGATATTGGTTATGTTTGCAGTGGACTAGCTGCTTGCCAACCTCTAAGGGGCAGTTTAAGAAAGGTGGCTCTGCACCCAGTAACCCCTTAGTGCCCGCCTACCACTTGCATGTGTGTTCCATATTTAAAATATGTGGCACCATAGAACAGGGTAGGGGGCAATAGCATCAGACATTTTGATGCTATTTGTTAGAAATGGGGTCTTTGGTTGGCAGTCAAGTTACCCCCTGTCCAAGAAAGAACCCTCACTCTAGTCAGGGTAAGTCACACACAATCAAAATTATCCTGTGCCCATCCTCTGGTAGCTTGGCACTGAGCAGTTAGGCTTAACTTAGAAGGCAATGTGTAAAGTATTTGTGCAATAAATCATGCAATAACACAGTAGAACACCACAAAAATACACCACACAGTGTTTAGAAAAATATATGATATTTATCTGATAAGATACAGGTCAAAACGATTAAAATGCAATAAGTATATTTTGGAATATCACCGTAGAAATGATATAAAGTGTCTTCAGTCTCTTAAAAGCAACAAATATCTCCTGCAAGCACAAAGTACCTGGTTTGCGTTCAAAATCTCCACTAGGAACCGCAGAGGAGGAGATGAATGGAAAGCAGGGAGGTGTGAGTCGATTTCTCGGGCCACACACGATGATGCGTCGTTTATTTTTCATGCAGGGAAGGCTTTGCGCCGATTTCCGGTGCTCGGTCTTTGATCTTCTTTGGGTAGTGGGCTTTTCGGACACCCCGGGGGCGATGCTTTCAAATCTGGAGCTGATAGGCTGAAGTCACAGGGGTTGCATTGATCCGGTGGGTGTTGCGAGGAAAAGTTTACCGCACGGCAGGCGCTGCATCGATTCCTCTCTGGAAGTTGGACTGTGTTGTTCTGGCTCTGCGTCGATCCAGTGGGCCGCACATCAAATTTTCGGTCACTACGCTGGCGCTGCGTCAATAGTCTTGTTGCAAAGTTGTGCTGCGTCGCTCTGATTCAGCATGTGGTGAATTTTTCACTGCAATGCAGACTGTGCGTCGTTTCTGGCAGGCTGTGCATCGATTTTCACCGCACAGGGAGTTCTTCTTGCAAGAATGAAGTCTTTTTGGTCTTAAAACTTCAGGGAACAGGAGGCAAGCTTTATCCAAACCATTGGAGAGCACTTCTCAGCACAGCTAGAGAGCAGCAAGGCAGTAGGGCACCAGCAAGGCATCAATCTTTCAAGGAAAGCAGTCAGGTGATTCCTTTGGCCAGCCAGGCAGTTCTTCTTGACAGGTTGCAGGATCTGGTTCAGGTTCTCTTCTCCAGGAAGTGTCTGAGTTGGTGGGGGCAGAGGCCCTGTTTAAATACCCAAATGTATCTTTGAAGTGGGGGAGACTTCAAAGAGTGGCTTAGAAGTGCACAATGTCCCCTTTCAGTCCAATCCTGTTTGCCAGGGTCCCAGTGGGGGGTGTGGCAGTTCTTTGTGTGAGGGCAGGCTCCTGTCCTTTGACATGTAAGTATCAGGCCCTCCACCCTCCTAGCCCAGAAAGACCCATTTAAAATGCAGATGTATGCAAGTGAGGCTGAGCATCTTGTGTTTGGTGTTTGTCTGAGTAAATGCACAAGGGAGCTGTCAACTGAACCTAGACAAACATGGATTGAAAGGCACAGAAGGATTTAAGTGCAGAGAAATGCTCACTTTCTAAAAGTGGCATTTCAAAAATAGTAATATTAAATCCAATTTCACCAGTCAGTAAGATTTTGTATTACCATTTTTGCCATACTAAATACGCCCTTCCTACTCCTTTCAGATCAGAAGCTACCACTCAAACAGTATATGAGGGTAGCTCTAATGTTAGCCTATGAAAGGAGCAGGCCTCACAGCAATACAAAACGAATTGAGGACTTTTACACTACCAGGATGTGTAAACTAAACAGGTACATGTCCTGCCCTATGGGTTACGTAGGGCCTACTTTAGGGGTGACTTATGTGTAGAAAAAGGGGAGTTTGAGGCTTGACAAGTACTTTTATATGCCAAGTCGATTTGGCAGTGAAACTACACACACAGGCATTTAGTTAAATAATCCAATTGGGTATGATCCAATGTCATCATGTTTAAAGGGAGAGAATACATGCATTTTTGTACTGGTTAGCAGTGGTAAAGTGCGCAGAGTCCTAAAAACAGCAAAAACAGCATCCAAAAAGTCGAGTAAGGGAGGCAGGCAAAAAGTTAGGGGTGACCAACATAAGGCTGTCAGGTCTAACACTATTGATATACTAATCAGGGTTAGTGCCAACATTTTGGTGCTACCCTTGAAGATTACATAGGGGCCCATTATAAATAATGGTGTGCCCCCATTGAGCAGGCATTACAAATGCGCAAAAAAATGATGCAAAGACATCTTTTGGATTTTGTTGTGCCATTTGTTTTGGCCCCCCCAACTGGGAAACACCCCCTTGCATACATTATGCCTGGTGCAGGCATAATATGGTGCAATGAGTTGTAAAGTGGTGCAATGCATGCGTTGCACCACTTTGTAAGTCTGTTACAGTGTAATTGCCATAATATCGCAACATTAACATAAAAAAAATATGCTAATGTGGTGATATTATGGTACAAGGGGCTTTTAAATCTGCCCCTGAATTGTTGCCGCAGACTGATATCCTTGGGTCTAGGGCAAAAACCATGAAACTCAACAAAATCAGGATGTGGCCCTTAATGCAACTTTTAAATTAGAGGGGTACAGCTCTGCTTCTTCTTACATATTAATCAGATAATTGGTTGAATAGAATCTACAATCTGTCTGAATGCAAAGTTGGTGAAAAGTGTCCAAATGAAGGGTATTCCTTACAAAAATATGCAGCAGCACATATGACTGCACCAGTATCAGTTAACCTCTGTACACCACCACAGTGGAGATGGTGGTTGCACCACCTCAGGACTGGCGGTATAGACCACCATATTACAAGTACTGGGAAGGCACCTGTCAAGTTTCCATCCGAATCACCAATGTGGATGGACCGCTGTTGCCGGCGGAAGGCCTCTTCAGGTCGGCGGCCAGACAGTTTCTGCCCACTGTATTACGAAGTTGCACACCGCCAGGACTTCCGGGGCGGTCTAACCGCTGAGAAAACAATGGCGGAAACGAACAACATAAAAAGGAAGCACCCACCTTCTGGAACACAGACAAGTCCGTAGGCGCCATGGCACGCAAATTGAAAGTCTTTCCAATTCTCCATTGACATTCAGGAGCAGCGACACCGACATACACACTGGCCATAAGTACCCCATTCTAGCACACACTAGAGGGAAAGACATTAGTACACACACACACACACAAATGCACAGTCACCATACTTACATCAGCAAGGAAAGCCAGGACAAGCTATAAAGCATCGATATTAATGGCGCCGTTGTAGATAAATATTATTGGAAATATCTAAAATGTCATGATAATAACTATTTACAAAATGCCACAAGGGCCAGTGCATCACTCTCCAAATGTCCCGGGCATGTGAGGAGTGCCCAACTTGACTCCTGATTGCAATGTGCAGACCTCCACAGGGCAGGGGCATAAATGGGGCATGCAGGCACCTCAGGGATGTGTGGGTGTGTGATCAGGGTTTGGATTGGGTGGCCCTTCCTCTTCTTCTCAGGCTTCCCCCCCTTACTGTCCTGCTTTCGGGGGACACTTTGGCCTTGCCCCTCTTTTCAGTCTTCTTAGGTGGGAGGGCGGGTGGAGGCCAACACACCAGGGGACCCATATGGAGTGCTACCAGGGCTGGAGGAGTGAGGGGCAGGTGTGCCTGTTGTGGCAGCACTGCAAACTGCTGACTGTGGGGCATGGCTCAGCCCAGAGGTGGACAGGGAGGTGGAAGGCAGGGCTCTGGGAAGGGTAGCAGGGCGTTTGGGGGGAACAGGGACTGGACCAGAAGATGGGAACAGGGAAAACTCATGCAGGAATCTCTTTTTAGGGGCAGCGGGTAGGTAATGGGTTAGGCGTTTGAGAGTGGAGGGAGAGGGGATGGTTGATAGGTGTTGTCGTGGATATGGTTTGGGTGCTGGTGCGTTGGTGTATGGAATGTGTGTGCTGGGTATGTGTTGGGTAGATGAGTGTGGATATAAAGGTGTACTGGCAGTGGAGGAGACACAGGGAGATGGTAGGGGGTATGTGTAGGAGGCTGGCCTGGCTTGTAGTGGGTACCAGGGGTACTTACACCTTGTGCCAGGTCCAGTTATCCCTTATTAGTGTAGAAGAGGTGTTTCGTGCAGCTTAGGCTGATAGAAGGTAGCTATGGCAAAGCAGCTTTGGCTGAACTAGGAGCCATGTAAAGCTCCTACTATACCACTGGTGTCATATGCACAATATCATAAGAAAACACAATACACAGATATACTAAAAATAAAGGTACTTTATTTTTATGACAATATGCCAAAAGTATCTCAGTGAGTACCCTCAGTATGAGGATGAGAAATATACACAAGATATATGTACACAAACCAAAATTATGCAGGAAATAGCAAAAGGAAGTAAGGCAAGCAATGTAAAGTTACAGTAGATTGCAATAGGAGCACATAGGTATAGGGGCAACACAACCCATATACTCCAAAAGTGGAATGCAAACCACGAATGGACCCCAAACCTATGTGAGCTTGTAGAGGGTCGCTGGGACTGTAAGAAAACAGTGAGGGTTTGAAAAATAGCCCACCTCAAGACCCTGAAAGGTAGGTGTAAAGTGCACCTACTACCCCTAGAGAGCACAGAAGTCGTGATAGGGGGATTCTGCAAGGAGAACAAACACCAGCAATGCAACAATAATGGATTTCCGGACCTGAGTACCTGTAAGACAAGGGGACCAAGTCCCAGAGTCGCGACAGTGTCGAGAGTGGGCAGGAGCCCAAGAAACGCCAGCTGAGGGTGCAAGGAAGCAGCCATCTGTTGGAGTTTTGCAAAAATGAAGATGACTAGGAACATCCCCTTTGGAGGATGGATGTCCCACGTCGTGAAGAAGCTTTCAGAGGTGTTCCCATGCAGAAAGACCGCAAACAAGCTTTGCTAGCTGCAAGAGTCGCAGTTAGGGTTTTTGGGTGCTGCTGTGGCCCAGGAGGGACCAGGATGTCGCCACTTGGATGAGGAGACAGAGGGGGCACCCAGCAACGTAGGGAGCCCTCAAAGAAGCAGGTAGCACCCACAGAAGTACCTGAACAGGCACTTAGAAGAAAAGTGAACCAGAGTCCACCCAAAGTGACAAAAGGGAGTCCCACGACGCCAGAGGACAACTCAGAAGGTCGTGCACTGCAGGTTAGAGTGTCGGGGACCCAGGCTTGGCTGTGCATGAAGGAAATCCTGGTAGAGTGCACAGGAGCCGGAGCAGCTGCAAATCACGCGGTACCCAGCAATGCAGTCTAGCGTGGGGAGGCAAGGACTTACCTCCACCAAACTTTGACTGAAGAGTCACTGGATTGTGGGAGTCACTTGGAGAGAGTTGCTGAGTTCCAGGGACCATGCTCGTCATGCTGAGAGGGGACCCAGAGGACCGGTGATGCAGTCTTTTGTTGCCTGCGGTTGCAGGGGGAAGATTCCATCGACCCACGGGAGATTTCTTCAGAGCTCCTGGTGCAGAGAGGAGGCAGGCTACTCCCAGAGCATGCACCACCTGGAAACAGTCGAGAAAGCCGGCAGGATGAAGTGATACAAGGTTGCTAGTAGTCGTCTTGCTACTTTGTTGCAGTTTTGCAGGCTCCCTGAGCAGTCAGCGGTCGATTCTTTGGCAGAGGGTGAAGAGGGAGATGCAGAGGAACTCTGGTGAGCTCTTGCATTCATTATCTGGTGAGATCCACAAAGCAGAGACCCTAAATAGCCAGAAAAGGAGGTTTGGTTACCTAGGAAGGAGGATTGGATACCAAGAGAGGTAAGAGCCTATCAGAAGGAGCCTCTGACGCCACCTGCTGGCACTAGCCACTCAGAGCAGTCCAGTGTGCCACAAACACCTCTGTTTCCAAGATGGCAGAGGTCTGGGACACACTGGAGGAGCTCTGGGCACCTCCCCTGGGAGGTGCAGGTCAGGGGAGTGGTCACTCCCCTTTCCTTTGTCCATTTTCGCACCAGAGCGGGGCTGGGGGATCCCTGAACCGGTGTAGACTGGCTTATGCAGAGATGGGCACCATCTGTGCCCATCAAAGCATTTCCAGAGGCTGGGGGAGGCTACTCTTCCCCAGCCTCCACACCTATTTCCAAAGGAAGAGGGTGTTACACCCTCTCTCAGAGGAAGTCCTTTGTTCTGCCTTCCTGGGCCAGGGCTGCCTGGACCCCAGGAGGGCAGAAACCTGTCTGAGGGGTTGGCAGCAGCAGCAGCTGCAGTGGAGACCCCGGAAAGGCAGTTTGGCAGTACCCGGGTTCTGTGCTAGAGACCCGGGGGATGATGGAATTGTTCCCCCAATGCCAGATTGGCATTGGGGTGACAATTCCATGATCTTAGATATGTTACATGGCCATGTTCGGAGTTACCATTGTGCCGCTGTACATAGGTAGTGACCTATGTACAGCGCACGCGTGTAATGGTGTCCCCGCACTCACAAAGTCCGGGGAATTTGCCCTGAACGATGTGGGGGCACCTTGGCTAGTGCCAGGGTGCCCTCACACTAAGTAACTTTGCACCCAACCTTCACCAGGTTAAGGTTAGACATATAGGTGACTTATAAGTTACTTAAGTGCAGTGGTAAATGGCTGTGAAATAAGGTGGACGTTATTTCACTCAGGCTGCACTGGCAGGCCTGTGTAAGAAATGTCAGAGCTCCCTATGGGTGGCAAAATAAATGCTGCAGCCCATAGGGATCTCCTGGAACCCCAATTCCCTGGGTACCTCAGTACCATATACTAGGGAATTATATGGGTGTACCAGTATGCCAATGTAAATTGGTAAATTTAGTCACTAGCCTATTAGTGACAAATTTGGAAAGCAGAGAGAGCATAACCACTGAGGTTCTGGTTAGAAGAGCCTCAGTGAGACAGTTAGGCATCACACAGGGAACACATACAGGGCACATACTTATGAGCACTGGGGCCCTGCCTGGCAGGGTCCCAGTGACACATAGACTAAAACAACATATATACAGTGAAATATGGGGGTAACATGCCAGGCAAGATGGTACTTTCCTACAGTATGTGTGAGTGAATGTTGAGATGGTGTGTGAAGATACGGTAGATGTGCTGCATGTGGTTGTGTTGACTGTTGTGGTGCATGCGGATGTGGTGTATGGGGTGCATGCATGGGGTCTGCTTTTGTGGTCACGTGGCAGTGGCTTGACATGTGTGTAGACCTGGGATTGATGATGTGGTGTCTGCATGTGTGAGTGGCAATGTGACTGTGAAGGGGGAGCAGGCGGGGGAGTCAGGGTAGGATGGTGGTGTGTGTGCATCTGAATGGTGGGTAGGTGCATGGCTGTGGTGTCATTTGTTGTGCATGTAAATGTCCTTGCGCTCAGGTCTATTGATGGGGATGCAAGCTGGTATGAAAGTGTGCTTTAGATGGGAAATGGGAGAGGGATGTGGGAGTGGGAACAGGTAGTTGGAGGGGGGGATGGAAGAAAAAGGAACACTGCCTGCCGTCAATGAGGAGGCCAGAGCCTGAAACCATCTCTGAAGGGCAGACAGGGCTCCATGAATGTCTTCCAGGAAGGAATTTGACTGTTGCATCTGGGATGCCAGTCCCTGGCTGGCATTCACGATGGTTGTCTGCCCAACAGAGATGGACCTCAGGAGGTCAACAGTTTCCTCATTGAAGGCAGCAGGGCTGACTGGGGCAGGGGCAGAGGTGCCTACAGGTAAGAAGATGTCCATCCTCCTGGGTGAACTGGCACGGGCAACTGGGTGGGGAGCTACATGGGAGGGCAGTGCTGGTAAGGGGGTTGGCAGACAAGGATGGTGCAGACATAGGGCCTGCAGGTTCCACCACCACCAGGGAGTCACCATCAGAGGAAGAATCAGATGATGCTGTAGATGTCCCTGTCTCTCCTGTGGTGCTCTCCTCGCCCTCCAATCCACTGGTCCCCTTGGCTCCACTGGTATCAGCCTCCTGGGTCCCGTAGGATGCACCTTCCCCACTTGCCAGTGCCTCTTCTCCTTCGCCAGATGATGCTGTTGCACAGAAAGACAGAGGAGCAAAGGTAGGGAGGGTGGGACAGTGAGAGACAGGGTGGGAGAAAGAGAAATAGGGACCCAGTTGTCAATGCACATACTCCAGTGCCATGACATTACATGCCATGTTTTCACACACACGTCATGCACATGAGTTTCACACATGATGACACACATTCAGTCCTGTACAGGATGAAAGCCATACCCTCAACACATGTCTGACCCACCCCATTGGCTCATGGCTCTATACCAGCAGTTCCCAACCTTTTGATTTCTGTGGACCCACAATGTAACATTAATGGAACCCAGGGACCCCCACTGAATCATCACGGGAATCCGGGGACCCCCTCCTGAGTCATCACTGGAAGCTGGGGACCTAATTTGTCAATATTTGTTAATATTTTTTAATTTTCTAGGCTCACCCCAGGGGTCCCCGCACCACAGGTTGGGAACCACTGCTCCATATGATCACTAGACGTGCACTAGGAGTTGCACGTCGGTTGCGACCGCCTACCACTATGACGTCTTACACCAGTAGAATTTGCTCACTTCCATCTGTTCTTTGCATGCAAGATGGGTGGCTGCCATTTTACTTTTACAATGTGTAAAGAGGGGGGGGTTATGAGGTGCATCATGGTTGTTTAATAGTGACCTGTACACAGCTCTGCTGCGTCCACACAGTCCTTTTTGCACATAATGAATGCCACTCTTTCCTATTCCCAGATGCGGTGGAAGAATGATGGTGAGGAATGCTCCTGTCTACAGTCCCCTGGTTGATCTTGCCACCCTTGAAGGGGGCACGTCATCCAGTGCTATCAGCTCAACAGTCTGACCATCATGGATCTTGTGAGGCTGTTGTAGCTGGATCTGCAGCCTGGTCTTCATCATCCCAATGCCATCGCTCCCACTTGGCAGTCCTCCACTTCCTTGCCTCAGGGTCATTACAAATAACAGTCGGCTGGGCTGCCAGAATGTCCCAGCTCATGTTTAGTAACGTCTTGAAGAACTTCCTATGTGCCCTACTCAAACATATTGGCAGCTATATAAGGTTCCCCCAATGTGAAAATCTGCCTACTGTGAAAACAGCCTTCTACACTGTGGCACATGTGCCACATGTCATAGGGGTTATTGATGGGACCCACATTACCGTGGTGCCACCCAGGAGGAGTGAACAGGTGTTTAAGAACCTTAAAAACTTCTACTCATCCAATGTTCAAGTGGTATGTCTCTCAGACCTCTACATCACTCAAGTGACTGCCCGGTTCCCAGGGTCAGTGCATGATGCCTACATACTGCGGAACAGCAGTATCCCACACCTGATGGCACCACTGCAATGGGATCGTGCCTGGCTCATTGGTATGTATCCTGTAATATGTGTACCTCTGTGTTCTACAAACTCTACACCACCTTCTAGATTAACCTACAGTTTTCAATATGCCAATTAACTCTGTGCATACAGGTGACTCTGGTTATCCCAACCTGCCATGGATACTGACACCTCTCAGGCATCCGACTGCAGCAGCAGAAAACCGTTTCAATGAGGCCCATGGTAGGACCCGAAGAGTAATCAAACGCACCTTTGGAGTGCTGAAAGCCAGATTCAGGTGCCTGCACCTCACTGGAGGGGCCCTACTGCACAGACCAGCAAAAGTGTGCCAGATCATTGTGGCGTGCTACATGTTGCACAATTCGGCTATCAGACGTCACTATGGGTTGCGTGCTATGCGTGGAAGGTGCAGTGCGGGCAGATGATTGTTGTGGGGGTGTGTGCAATGTGCAAATGTATTGCTATATGTGCAGTGGTTCTTGGGTCATATATCTCTGGCTCGTGGTGATATCCGCAAGGGTTTGTGAGGGTGTGTGCATTATAATGCTGTGAACAGGTGCGTGTGGTGTGTGTATATGTTTCAGGTGTGGGATATTCGGGCTGTCCAATCAGGTGTTGCCGTCTATTGATGGTGATTTTCTAGCCCGCCGCGGTGCGCACCTCCAATGGTTTCTCGTTGTGCATGTTCCGCTGTGCTGATTTGCAACTCATAATTTAGTGGCTGGAATGGTGTCGGCGTGGCTGGCGGACAGACAGTCGCTCTTTCTCCGTCTGTGGCACTGGCGGTGTTGGATTTCTGGCTGTGTTTTGTCAGCTTGGTGTTTGTGACTTGTAATACGGTGGACACTGGGGGGTGGTGGTGGGATTTTGCATGGTGGTCTTGCCCAAAGACTGCCAAACTCGTAATGAGGGCCTAAATGTGGGAGCTTGAAACCTGTTTGTTGTGTGCTGGTAAGATGAATTATACGGACAATGCACATATTCAAGAGACTTCACCCATGGAGAAGAAGGAGAAGGTCCATTTATAGACAGCGCAGATATCTGGTTGGTTCACTTAGCCTCGATGAAAGTGAAAAACACAGAAATTCACTTTGTTGGTGTTTATGTTGGGTGAGAAGATGCCATTTGACTTAATCTGCTGATATTAAACATAGTAGGCTAAAACACTGGTACAAAGACAGAGCTGGGAGATTTCATCTAGATAAACTACATCTTTGAAGAAAGGAAAGAAAGGAAGAAGCAGAATTAGTCCAAATCCTTGCACCAATCATCACAGCAAAGGGCATGAGAGAAACAATAACCCACTTTTAAATGCAATAAACACCAAATAGAGATCACAAGGCAAAACAAACCAAACACCTCTGTCGTCAAAATTCATTGCATTTCAAAATGTTGTCTACAGATATATCATCTGACATAAATACTGTGTCTGAATCGGCATTTATATGAACATTGGTCCATTTAGTAGAAATTTTCTACTGTCGCCAATGGTTCCATGAATTTGTCAACTATACTTAGAATACAATATTTAGGTCAAATGATGTGATGACTATGAGGTTGTGGTACTAAACTATCTGCCTTTGCAAGGTGCCAGCCAAATCTGTTGGATGGCGATCTAAGTAATGTTCTTTTAACAACAGGGTTCTTTAACTATAGGGATACTTAAACAGATTTAGTGCAAGAAGTAGGGCCCATATTTATATATTTGTTGTGCCATATTTGAGTCATTTTTTTAATGCAAATTCAGCGCAAACATAACTCCATATTTATATTTTGACGTTAGACATGTCTAACGTCAAAATATAGGAGTTTGCACCGTTTTTTGGATGGGTAAACCTATGTTGTGTAAATGAGATGCAAGGTAGGTGTTCCCACCCAAAAAACTGTGCTATCCTCATAGCCCCATATTTATCTCCTGTGCTAAAATGACGCACAGGTGGGAGGAGGGGCCAAATAATGGTGCTAAGCTTGCTCAGCACCATTATTTAACACCTGGGTCAGACCAGGAGTTAGGGGATCTGTGGACCCATTTCCATGGTTAAACAATATTGGAATGGGTCCACAGGTGCCCTCACCAAGCCCCAGGAACAGCCCACCCACAACAGACCACATCCCAGGTAAGTCCACGCCCAGGGGACACTTGTACCCTGTCCTGGCCCTTGGGGTGGTGGGCATGACTCCTGTCTTTTCTAAGACAGGAGTCATGTTTTTTGTGGTTGTGCACCAGTAAATGGCGCTAATCTGGTGAGAGGCTTTTTTTTTGCCTCTAACCAGGCTAGCGTCATTTTCTGACACACAACCACCTCCATCCCTACCGCTACCCCCACCTGGCTAGTGCCTTTTTTTAAGATGTTAGCCCAAGTTTAGCACCAGCTTGCTGCATCCCATAAATACAGCATCCAGCTGACATTGTGAAATGACGCAAGCTGGCACTAAACTTTTTGCCGCAAAACTGCGTTAGCACAGTTTTGCGGCAAAAAGTATAAATATGGGCCTAAATGCATCCTGTTCTATAGACACATTATGAACAAAGGATAACCGAAGAACAAACCACCTGAAAGGGCACCCTTTTATACAATGAATTGATATTCCTATCCAAACATTTGGCTTTCTTTTTGACATTATAGATTGCTGAAAGTTCTAAATATCTTCATGCATTCCTCATTCAATCAATACATGTTGTATCTTCTAAAGACATTTCAAAGCAAAGAAAACGAGGCAGGGTTGAATGTGATAAGCAGCATATGCCTATTCAAAGCACGTAAACAGTGAATGTCTGTTTTTACATGTTTGGCAAATTGATGTAAGACATATCATCTTTGCCACTGCTTGTTCTTAAACTGTCCCTTTAAGAGCTGAACCTTTGACTGTGACGTAGCTGAGGCTGTGCTGATATATATATTCTTGAGTCCAAAGATAACTGCAAAAAAGGCATAAGAGGCAGGGTAGGGATACCCTGACCCCTAGCCCAGTGTTGGAGCTGATCATTTTTTTCACAACTGTGTACAGGATCCACAAATCTGCAGTGATTTCTTAAAACAAATCCTATGCCTTTCAAAAAATGACCACCATAAGTTGTACAAAAGGGGAGGGGAGTGCATAATCCACCTCCCTGAGCATAAGATGGCCCCAGGGACCGCATTTCCTGAGCCAAAGTGCATTAAAAAGGGTAGGAGGATTAAAGGGAGCTGGGGCCCCCCTCCCCTTTTTAATTGTCTTTGGCCCTAAGTGATGCAGTCCCCGGACCTGATAAGACTCAAGGAGGAGCGCCGAATGCCCCCACTCATAATACACACCTTCTCTCTTTTTTGTTGAATTTAGCCCCAGGGGGTGGGATCCTCAGGGCCTATTAAAGCTTGGTGAGGGTGGCTACACTCCCCTTCCCTTAATATAGATGTTTTGGCAATGAGGATGGGTTCTAGGGCTCTAGAGGTCAACCCTTTGCCCCATCACCAAAGGCTGTGGGTGAGGTGGGGTTGGCAGCCTGCAGAGGGGTTATCTGGCTTTAGGTAGGTTGCCCTTTGGGCAACTGTTTCTGTACACCACTGAGGTGGCTGCCTAGGGGGGGTTGGCACTTCACACCACAGAGTTGGCTGCCTGCGTGGGGCTGGAACCAGGGCCTGGCCACAGGTTACAAAATATTGCTTTATTTTTAAAGAAACCCTAGATATTTACTTGAGAAGCAAAGGTTAAAGTAACGTTTTGGTTGGGTGAACTATTCAGTAGCACAGTCAAATTTTAAATTAAAAAAACACAAAAATTCACCAGTAATAGTTATCTTGAGTACATATAACTCCTGCTCTAAAGAAACTATAACTCTCACCTTGCGATGCACTGCTAATTACCCCACACATTATGGGGGTCATTACGACCCAATGTGGCGTCCGTACCGCCAACAGGCTGGCGGTACGGAGACCCGTATTACGACCGTGGTGGTAGCGCCGCGGTTGCACCGCCGGGGCCGGCGGTTTCCCGCAGTTTTAGCCCCGGCGGTGATAATCCGCCAGGGCAGCGCTGCAAGCAGCGCTGCCCTGGGGATTATGACTCCCCTACCGCCAGCCTGTTTCTGGCGGTTTGCACCGCCAGGAAGAGGCTGGCGGTAAGGAGAGTCCTGGGGGCCCCTGCACTGCCCATGCCACTGGCATGGGCAGTGCAGGGGCCCCCTAACAGGGCCCGTGCAGCTTTTCACTGTCTGCATAGCAGACAGTGAAAAGCGCGACGGGTGCTACTGCACCCGTCGCACGGCCGCAACACCGCCGGTTCCATTAGGAGCCGGCTCCTATGTTACCGCTGGGCCGGCAGGCGTAAACTAGGTTTGTTGGTTTGTTAGGATGTTGGGCGGCTTGTAATGACCCCCTATGTCACTTATGATATCTTTTATGCCATCATTTATAATATCACTACAACATTTGAAATTAAGTTATTGATAAGAAAACTGTGCATGCCAGGGCATGAATTAGAGCTACCTTATGGCAGTTACTTGAGATGACTGGTGAATTTCTTTTTTTTTTGTGTTTAAAACATTTTGAGCCATTAAAGGCCCAAAGGACCGAAACCTCTGGGGCTGATTAGCAAATAAAAAGGGGAGTGTGGCCATGCAGCCCCCATCCCGGAGCCTCTAAAGGCCTTGTTCCCTAGAGGAGTACTCTGATCCCTGAGAAGGAAGACAAGACCTGCTCCCTTTATTGCAGGGTAACATGAATGCTTTCAAGGGTCAGTTGACAGTTCTCTTGTTCTGAGCTACTGAGACAGAACAAGCTCCAGAGTCCCCCTCCCTGCAACTGTTTGGCTGCCCTGCAGCACCTGGATCTGCCTGAACTTGCAACTGGAACTGCCTGATCACTGCTATCCTCTATTAGAGTGAGTCCCCGAACCCTAAAGAGTGCGTCCACAGATCCTGGACCCATGGTTGGCATCAGATCATATTACTTTGCAGGAAAAGTCCTGAAGTTTAGTCCCTTTGTGACAATGAACAGGGCTTTTTATGGTGAAACACCACTGCTTGCGATGACTTACAATGTAAAAATGTAGTAAACACAACCCTTCCAGCTATAGTAGCCGGCAGAAATGACCAGCAAAGTGATATCTGTGCTTCCTTTTCCTTTGAGTGGGAAGGGTATGCCTAGACATGGTTCCGGTGCTCCCCATGCCCCTGGACTCAAGCTAGCTTGGCTGATGAGGGATGATTCCCTGAAACTGCTCCCAGAATGCTTGTTTCCAGTCCAGGGAAGACCTGGTCTGGCAGTTTGGGCTGGACTGTTCCCGTGGGGAGCAGGGTCAAGACTGATTTCCATATGGATGAGTCCAAATTAGAATGGCATGGGCAGCAAAATACAATGGGTTTAGATCCAGGTCTTTGTACTGGGGGTGAAAGTTTAACATTGTTCAGCATTCTGTCCATCACTTGTTCTTTTTGCATTTGATGCTCTAAGTGGGAAGGGTATGCCCAGACATGGATCCCGTGCTCCCCATGCCACTGGATTCAAGCTAGCCTGGCTGAGAAGTAATGATACCCCAAAAAAGATCCCAGGATGCTTGTCTAGTCTAGGGAAGACCTGGCCTGGCAGTTCTGGCTGGACCTTTCCCATGGGAGACAGGATCAAGTCTGATTTGCATATGGCTGGGTCCAAACTGGAATGGTATGGACAGCAAAATACAATGGATTTAGATGCCGGTCTTTGTACTTGGGGTGAATGTTTAACGTTGTTCAGCATTCTGTCCATCACTTGTTCCTTTTGCATTTGTTGCCCTAAGTGGGAAGGGTATGCTCAGATGTAGGTACTGTGCGCCCCATGCCACTGGATTCAAACTAGCCTGGTTGAGGAGGAGTGATATCCAGGTCTCAGGATGCTTGTTTCCAGTCCGGGGAAGACCTGGCCTGGCAGTTCAGGCTGGACTGTCCCCATGGGTAACAGGGTGAAGACTGATTTGCATATGGCTTGGTCCAAACTGAAATAGCATGGTCAGCAACAAAACAATGGATTTAGGCCCAGATCTTTGTATTGGGGGTGAATGTTTGACAGTATTCAGCATTCTATCCATCACTTGTTCTTTTTGCGTTTGTTGCCCTAAGTGGGAAGGGTATGCCCAGGCGTGGGTCCCGTGCTCCCAAAGCCACTGGATTCAAGCTTCCCTGGTGAGGAGGGGTGATACCCTAAACCTGGTCCCAGGATGCTTGTTTCCAGTCCACACAATTCATGGCCTGCCAGTTCGAGCTGGACTGTTCCCATGGGGAACAGGGTTAAGACTGATTTGCATATGGCTGGGTCCAAACTGGAGTGGCATGGGCAGCAGAAAAACTATGGATTTAGGCCCAGATTTTTGTACTGGGGGTGAATGTTTGACATTGTTCAGCATTCCGTCCACCAGTTGTTATTTTTGCACTTTTAGAAAGTAGGCATTTTCTTGCTTAAATCATTCTTTGATTCTGCCTGTTTGTGGATTCCCTGTTTGTGTCAGTTTGACAGTTGGGCTGTTTGCACCTCTCTCTAGACAGTGACACAAAGGGGTCTGGGGTATAGCCCGCATAGCCTGAAGAGCCATCTGGGCTAGAGGGAAGATGAGGAGTGGTCACTCACCCCTGACTGGGCTGTGCCTTCCCTCGCACAATGCAGTCTCCAACCTCCTAGTGTGTGGCTGGGGTCTGGCCTGGACAAGAAAGTATCTTACCAACACTTGAGACTTTCATTTGAAGTAGGCATTCTTCAAAGGCAGAAAGGGGTATTAGAAGAGGACCCCAAACCCCAGACCTTAGATTGCTTCAAGGATTCAAGAGGGCCCTCTGCCTGGAGAAGAGCTGAAGAGCTGAGGAGAAGTGCTGTCCTGGCATGTGACTGTGCTGTGTTGGGCTATCCTGCAGTGGCTGCTTCTGCCTGTGCAAGGGCACAGAGACTGGACTTTGTTGCATTCCGGCTTGAGAAGGAACTCCTAGAGCTTGTGGTAGAGCTTGCCTTCTGTGTTGAAGCCTCCGGGACAGCAAAGGCTTCACCAACCAGACCTAAGTCTACTTGCTTTGGACTCTAACTTGCCAGAGGGTGCCATTCCAGTTCCTGGACCCCTGGAAGTGAATTCCGGCACTGCAACCCCATCTGCCCCAAGGCCGTAGACCTTGTAGAAGTCTGTTGAACCTATAGGCCTCGTGATGCTGTAGTCACTGATACCGCCTAACTCCGCTGGCACCCAATTGTTGTATGTCCAACGTCCGTGACGATCGGACCTCATCGCAACACCTGTGACGTCATTGCTACCCCGTGAGGTTGCCCCAGACATCTGCCGGAACCAAGGGACCGACTTGGCATCTGATGCCGATTCATCTCCACCGCCCTGAAGTGAGGACCCGACTCCACTGCACGAAGCCACAGTCCTGTGGCACGGGAACTGATGCCGCATTGGACCCAGAAAAGCTGTTCTCCCCGACTCCGTGCACCAGTCTGTTTTCTAATTGCTTCTTAAGGTACTGTGCCAGGGTGTGAGAAAACAGGGCTGATTGCAGAGGCCCCCTAACTTTTTGCCCCCATTTTCCACTTTATGCTGGTGTTTTCCTGACTCTGATGGTGCCCTGGGTACTGCTAACCAGTCCCAGGGCCTGTGCTCTGTGTAAAATCAATATGCAAATTAGGCTAATTATAATTGGCTAAGTTAACCTACCTATAAGTCCCTAGTATATGGTAGGGCATGTAGGTTTAGGGACCACAGCATAGGTAGTGCACCCATAGGTGCACTGGTGAGGTGCCCAGTGTCATTTTAAAGGCAGGCCTGCCTTTCTGGCTGCTTTTAAATTAAAGTTATATGCAAATTTGACTTTGGAATTAAAAGTAGTTCCAAAGTCTTAAACTACCTTATTTTTACATATAAGTCACCCCTAAGGTGTGCCCTATGTGCCCCTAGGGCTGGGTGCCATGTAACTATAAGCAGGGACTTTATAAAAATAGATGTATAAACCCTGGTGAGGTAAAAACAGCCAAATTCGTTTTTCCCTCATGGAAGTAAATGGCCTTCATAGGCTAGAATGGGGAGACTTTGTTTTAAATTTTAAAGTCTCCTTAAAAGATGCATACCAAGAATTTGGTATCAAATTAATTGTTGTAATAAATCCCACAACTTCCAGTTGTTGGATTTAATATAACTTGTTCAGGTAAAAAGTTTTAGACTTTACCTCAAAAGTTGCCAATTTCAGCCCTGCATTGTTTTTGCTGCTGTGCTCTGATTGGCCAGCCTGCAGCAGCTTAGCCAAGCTGCCTCGATGAGGTGTGAAGTGGCCTGGCTTCACACAAAGGAATGTGCTTGTGGGAGAGAATCTCCCCTCAGCAGATGGTGAGGCAGGAAGGGGGGGGCTGCCAAACTGGTCTTCATAGGCAGAGAAAGACATTTGGAGCAACCAGCAACACCCCCACATCCTGCAGCCCCAGACAACTAGGTGCCCCCTTGATTAGATTAGGAGAGGGCAGGAGACGGGTGTGTTTATGATTTTTAGCCACACCAGTGGGTGGGCTCAGCCAGATGTAACCTCCAAAAATCGGATTCAGCCATGTTGGATTTTTAGAGAATGTTGCCTTCTGGGATGGATTTTTGCCACACTTCCCAGGAAGTGGTCATCACAGGGGGACGACCCTGTACCTGATTGGAGAACCAGGACCCCCCTGCTTTTCACCCAGGAGCAAGGATAAAACTGGCAGACCTGCACCCACACCTCTGATCCCCACCAGATTTCAACAAGAAAAGAACTACAGTAAAGGAGAAGAAGGACTGCCCTGCTGGACCCCTGGCCTGCACCTGGAACCTGCACTCAGAAGGACTGCACCAGCTGCACACTTGGGCTTCACCACAAGAAGGACTTTGCCTGGCTTCAACTGGTTCAAAGAGGGACTCCCTGTTTGCTATAGGTGAAAAATTGCTATCCAGAGTCCCCTGCACCAACTCCTGAAGAAAGTGACCAGCTGCTCACTGTCCAGTGGCCAAAAAGGAGTTTGCGCCAGGTGCATTCTGGGAGTGGTAGTCCGCACCCCCCAAGGACCATCTCACAACTTCTGGACCCTTGGGGTGAGCTGTGGACCCCAAAAGAACCTTAAAAGAACATCTGGGTGAAGCCCCAGAAGTTTGGAGAAGATTTGCGTATTTTTGTAAAAAAGCTCCATAGAGGGACTGACCCGCCGCGGAAATTCTAGCCGGCTTGCCTCAACCGCGAACCGGCCTGATTTGGTGGTTCGTCCCGGTAAAGAAAAATCTCCGAAAAAGAGACTAAGGGCCTCATTATGACCCTGGCGGGCGGCGGAGGCCGCCCGCCAGGATCCCGCCCTCCAAATTTCCGCGCCGCGGTCAAAAGACCGCGGCGGGTATTACGAGTTTTCCCCTGGGCTGGCGGGCGGTTCCAGTTAAACCGCCCGCCAGCCCAGGGGAAAACGACCTTCCCACGAGGATGCCGGCTCGTAATCGAGCCGGCGGAGTGGGAAGGTGCGACGGGTGCTACTGCACCCGTCGCGTATTTCACTGTCTGCAAGGCAGACAGTGAAATACATTTTGGGGCCCTCTTACGGGGGCCCCTGCCGTGCCCATGCCATTGGCATGGGCACGGCAGGGGCCCCCAGGGGCCCCGCGACCCCCCCTACCGCCATCCTGTTCATGGCGGCTTTCCCGCCATGAACTGGATGGCGGTAGGGGGGGTCAGAATCCTCATGGCTGCGGAGCGCGCTCCGCAGCCATGGAGGATTCCAATGAGCAGCGGAAAGTCAGCGGGAGACCGCTGACTTTCCGCTTCTGACCGCGGCTGAACCGCCGCGGTCAGAATGCTCATTGGAGCACCGCCAGCCTGTCGGCGGTGCTCCCGTGGTCGGTGGCCCTGGCGGCCACCGGCCGCCAGGGTCAGAATGACCCTCTAAGTCCGAAGGTAAAAAGTTGACCGGGACCTCCCAGCCATCGTATCCGAGAAGGGCTCCATGGACGTCGGATCAAGATCCAGGTTTACCCCGGTCGAAGGATTTTCACCTCGAAAAAACGACTAAGTCCAAAGGTAAAAATCTCCACCGAGGATTCCAGTATCGCGTATCCGGAGAAGGGCTTCAGGAGGTCGGACAGGACTGGCAGGTTCGTCCCGCTGAAGAAAATCTTCAAAATAAAGACTAAGGCGCCGCCCGCCATGCGGTTGCCGCCAAATGACCGCACCGCGGTCACAAGACCGCGGCGGCCATTCTGCCTTTCCCGCTGTGCTGGCGGGCGACCGCCAAAAGGCCGCCCGCCAGCACAGCGGGAAAGACCCAGCAACGATGAAGCCGGCTCCGAATGGAGCCGGCGGAGTTGCTGGAGTGCGACAGGTGCAGTAGCACCCGTCGCGAATTTCAGTGTCTGCTAGGCAGACACTGAAATTCTTTTTGGGGCCCTCTTACGGGGGCCCCTACAGTGCCCATGCCATTGGCATGGGCACTGCAGGGGCCCCCAGGGGCCCCGCGGCACCCACTACCGCTATCCTGTTCCTGGCGGGAGACCCGCCAGGAACAGGATTGCAGTAGGGGGTGTGAGAATCCCCATGGCGGCAGAGCGCGCTCCGCCGCCATGGAGGATTCTCACGGGCAGCGGAAAGTCGGCGGTACACCGCCGACTTTCCGTTTCTGGCCGCGGCTGAACCGCCGCGGTCAGAATGCCCAGCGGTGCACCGCCAGCCTGTTGGCGGTGCGACCCGCGTCATTCGCCCTGGCGGTTTTTACCGCCAGGGTTAGAATGACCACCTAAGTGTGAAGGTAAACTTTTAACCGAGGCCTCCCGCGACCTGTAGCCGAGCAGGGCTCCATCGCGGTCGGCCTGAAACTTTGACTTTGCCCCGGTCGAGGTGCAACCAGATGACCCGATTGGCGCTTTTTGTTTCTAAGCGCTAGAAAAATAATAATTCTTTAAAAATTCATATCTCCGGTTCCCTTTATCCGATTTTATTCGTTTTTGTGTCATTTTAAAGATAAAAATATAAACTATTTTTATAAATTGGTTTTGGATTTTTAAACTGTTTCCTGTGTTTTATTTAATTACTGTTTTGTGATATTTGAATGCTTTACACACTGTCTCCTAAGTTAAGCCTTGACGCTCATTGCCAAGCTACCAAGGGTTGAGCTGGGGTTAATTTACTGAGACCTAACTGGACCTAAGTGGAGGTTAGTGGCTTGTTGCTAGGTGTAGGTACCTACCTGCCCTTACCAATAACCCATTTTCCAACATTTTTGGTGGCAGCGGTGGGATCCTGTACTTGTGTTCAGTATCACGTTACAGTTTTAAGTAAAACAAATTAAAAATCCTTTAAATTGTTTAGTGCAAAATTATTATTATTATTTTTTAAATTAATTATTTTTTTTTATTTCGATTAATTTCTATTATTGAATTTTTGTAATTTTTCTAAATTATTGTTTCCAATTTTTGCAAAAAGTTTTTGTTGACACAAAACTAGGGAACCATGGAGCTTGATCTGGCTAGCCTACCCACACTGACAGTAGTCCAGCTTAGGGGGTTGTGTACTGAAAGAGGGTTGCCTGCAACCACTGACCTCAGGAAGCAAGTCCTGATCAAATCCCTGACAGCATGGGCTGAGGCCCAAGAGGTAGACCTAGGGGAAGCTCCAGAGGAGGAAGAAACAGGGGAGGGTGCTAGCTCTAACCACTCAGGGGAGGGAGGGCATCTGAGCCTAAGTGAGGATGAGGAAGAACGGTCCTCAGTACATACAGTCACTAGGGGCAGACCCAAAGCTACTGGTGGGAAGGGGGTCCCTTCAGGAGGAGAGAACCCATCCATCAGGGAAAGAGAGCTGGAGGCCCAGCTAGCATACATAGCTTTGGAAGCAGACAAGCTGGCCCTAGAAAAGAAAAAGTGGGCAAAGAAAGAGAAAAGAGATGGTGGCAGCGACAGAGAAGTTGAGGTGTCCATGGGTGGGGGAGTTTTCCCCAGATTACCCAAGGGGGTGGTTCCTGCTTATGTAGAGGGGGATGATATAGATAAGTGGCTGGGGGCCTTTGAGAGGGCCCTCCAGATGAGGAGAGGCAAGCCTCAGTACTGGGGTTCACTTCTTTGGGAGTTAGTTCCCAACTCTGGGAGGGATAGGCTCCTAACCATGAGGGGGGAGGATGCAGACTCATACCCCAGTATGAAGAGTTGCTTGACTAAAAAGTTTGGTCTGACCCCAGAGCAGTATAGGCTCAAGTTTAGGGAGACCCAGAAGGTCAGTACCCAGTCTTGGGTTGACTTTGTAGACATCTCACTAAAGGCACTAGAGGGCTGGATTATTGGTAACAAAGTAAATACTTATGAGGGGTTATACAATCTGATCATGAGAGAGCACATCTTGACCAATTGTACCCAAGAAAGGTTACGCCAGCATCTAGTGGACTCTAAGCAGACCAACCCTAGAGAGCTAGGGGATGCAGCTGATGAGTGGTTGAGAACCAGGGTGGTTGTCAAGTCCCAGGTGGGAGACTCCAAGAAGGGGGGGTCAGGTCCCCAAAAACCTAAGGAGGGAGGTGGTAAGCCCACCACAGAGACTCCCTCTGTACCCCAGAACCCTAAGAAGGAGGAGAGTAAATCCCACTCCCACTCTGACAAGCTGAGACAGGGAGACCCAGGGTTAAAAAAGCTCTTGGACAGTAGGGCTTGCTTTGACTGTCAGCAGACAGGTCACTTCAGAGGGGATGCAGCCTATCCAAAGAAGGTGGTTAGCACTGGGCTGTCCAGTGTAGCCATGGAGGAGGACTCCTCAGATGATGAAGTCCTCCTAGCATTGAGCTGGGAGACAGGACCAGATGGTAAGCTGGTGATCCCTGAGGGTGGAAGTAGGCACTTCCACCCCATTCAGGTGAATGGGATCCCTACCACTGGCCTGAGAGACACCTGTGCCAGTCACACTATAGTGAGTGACCGGTTAGTGACCCCAGACATGTATATCCCAGGAGAGACAAGGAAAGTCAGGATAGCCACAGGGGAGGTCACCACCAAACCTGTAGCCATAGTGCCCCTAGAGAGGGAGGGTATCCTTGACTGGTTTAGGGTGGTAGTCAGTGCTGACCTCCCCCTAGATTGTATCCTGGGCAATGACCTCCCAGATGTGGGTCTGGTCCCAGATGGGGCAGTCGCCCAGGGCGCCCCCCCAAACCAAAGTCCTGGGGAGTCAGTCCCTACAGTTAGGAGACAGGGGTCCCCAAGAAAAGGAAAGAAGAAAAGGAAGGGTAGGCCACTCTTAAAGAGAGTTCCAGGGAGCCAAAGGCCTTCTGCCCCAGTAGGGGGGGAGCCCAGAGTTGGCACTGGTGAGGCCTCCCCTGACCCCAAGGAAGTCCTGAGTAGTCAGGCAGCTGTCCAGATGCAGGGTGTTGCCCCTGCACTGACAGAAGGGAGAGTGGAAGGAGGGTGTCTGCCAGAGGAGGTGGTAGCCCCCCACTCTAGACAGCAAGAGGGGTGCCAGGACCCCAAAGTTGCCCCTAAAGCAGCTCAGCCACCTGTCAGTGGAGAGCTTAGGGTGTGGTTCTGGGTACTGACAGCTGTCAGTAGCCTCTGCTGGGTGCTAGCCTTCCTGGCAGCACTGTACTTGGCCTGGGAGGCAGACCCCAGGGCCAATAGCAAAGTAGGCCCCCTGACCCTGTTGGTCATGGTGGGGTTGCTCAAGTGTTGGGTGACCTCTTTGGGTAAGCTAGGTGTTGCCCTAGCAAAGTTAGGAGTAGGGGAGGTGGGCACCTCACTACCCAAGTTGGCAGAGAGAGAGGAGGAAGACCCCCCTAGAGGGAAGTTTCAGTTTGAGATGGGTCCTTTCACTGTTGGGATGGCTTCACTACCCAGAGGGAGTGACCATGACAGGAGGATGTAAGGCAGAGTAGGCCCTGCAAAGGGACAGCCAGTTTTCTTCACTGTCTTCCTCGCCTAACAAGCCAGGAAGACTCTCCCAGGGTTGGGCTGAGTCACCTGGGCGTGTGGGCTGGGGGGGGCTTGTGTGAGAAAACAGGGCTGATTGCAGAGGCCCCCTAACTTTTTGCCCCCATTTTCCACTTTATTCTGGTGTTTTCCTGACTCTGATGGTGCCCTGGGTACTGCTAACCAGTCCCAGGGCCTGTGCTCTGCGTAAAATCAATATGCAAATTAGGCTAATTATAATTGGCTAAGTTAACCTACCTATAAGTCCCTAGTATATGGTAGGGCATGTAGGTTTAGGGACCACAGCATAGGTAGTGCACCCATAGGTGCACTGCTGAGGTGCCCAGTGTCATTTTAAAGGCAGGCCTGCCTTGCTGGCTCCTTTTAAATTAAAGTTATATGCAAATTCGACTTTGGAATTAAAAGTAGTTCCAAAGTCTTAAACTACCTTATTTTTACATATAAGTCACCCCTAAGGTGTGCCCTATGTGCCCCTAGGGCTGGGTGCCATGTAACTATAAGCAGGGACTTTATAAAAATAGATTTATAAACCCTGGTGAGGTAAAAACAGCCAAATTTGTTTTTCCCTCATGGAAGTAAATGGCCTTCATAGGCTAGAATGGGGAGACTTTGGGGGTCATTCTGACCCTGACGGGCGGCGGAGGCCGCCCGCCAGAGTTCCCCCACCAAAATACCGCTCCGCGGTCGAAAGACCGCTGAGGGTATTTTGGGATTTGCCCTGGGCTGGCGGGCGACCGCCAAAAGGCCGCCCGCCAGCCCAGGGCAAATCAACCTTCCCACGAGGACGCCGGCTCAGAATAGAGCCGGCAGAGTGGGAAGGTGCGACGGGTGCAGTGGCACCCGTCGCGTATTTCAGTGTCTGCAATGCAGACACTGAAATACAATGTGGGGCCCTCTTACGGTGGGGCCCCTGCGGCACCCCCTACCGCCATCCTGTTCCTGGCGGGAGACCCGCCAGGAACAGGATGGCGGTAGGGGGTGTCAGAATCCCCATGGCGGCGGAGCGCGCTCCGCCGCCATGGAGGATTCTCAAGGGCAGCGGAAAACCGGCGGGAGACCGCCGGTTTTCCAAATCTGACCGCGGCCAAAGCGCCGCGGTCAGAATGCCCTGCGGGGCACCGCCGGCCTGTCAGCGGTGCTCCCGCCGACCCTGGCCCCGGCGGTCTCAGACCGCCGGGGTCAGAATCAGGGCCTTTGTTTTAAATTTTAAAGTCTCCTTAAAAGATGCATACCAAGAATTTGGTATCAAATTAATTGTTGTAATAAATCCCACAACTTCCAGTTGTTGGATTTAATATAAGTTGTTCAGGTAAAAAGTTTTAGACTTTACCTAAAAAGTTGCCAATTTCAGCCCTGCATTGTTTTTGCTGCTGTGCTCTGATTGGCCAGCCTGCAGCAGCTTAGCCAAGCTGCCTTGATGAGGTGTGAAGTGGCCTGGCTTCACACAAAGGAATGTGCTTGGGGGAGAGAATCTCCCCTCAGCAGATGGTGAGGCAGGAAGGGGGAGGGCTGCCAAACTGGTCTTCAAAGGCAGAGAAAGACATTTGGAGCAACCAGCAACACCCCCACACCCTGCAACCCCAGACAACTAGGTGCCCCCTTGATTAGATTAGGAGAGGGCAGGAGAGGGGTGTGTTTATGATTTTTAGCCACACCAGTGGGTGGGCTCAGCCAGATGTAACCTCCAAAATTCAGATTCAGCCATGTTGGATTTTTAGAGAATGTTGCCTTCTGGGATGGATTTTTGCCACACTTCCCAGGAAGTGGTCATCACAGGGGGACGACCCTGTACCTGATTGGAGAACCAGGACCCCCCTGCTTTTCACCCAGGAGCAAGGATATAACTGGCAGACCTGCACACACACCTCAGATCCCCACCAGATTTCAACAAGAAAAGAACTGAAGGAGAAGAAGGACTGCCCTGCTGGACCCCTTGCCTGCACCTGGAACCTGCACTCAGAAGGACTGCACCATTTGCACACTTGGGCTTCACCACAAGAAGGACTTTGCCTGGCTTCAACTGGTTCAAGGAGGGACTCCCTGTTTGCTACAGGTGAAAAATTGCTATCCAGAGTCCCCTGCACCAACTCCTGAAGAAAGTGACCAGCTGACCACTGTCCAGTGGCCAAAAAGGAGTTTGCGCCACGTGCATTCTGGGAGTGGTAGTCCGCACCCCCCAAGGACCATCTCAGAACTTCTGGACCCATGGGGTGAGCTGTGGACCCCAAAAGAACCTTAAAAGAACATCTGGGTGAAGCCCCAGAAGTTTGGAGAAGATTTGAGAATTTTTGTAAAAAAGCTCCATAGAGGGACCGACCCGCCGCAGAAACTCTAGCCGGCTTGCCTCAACCGCGATCCGGCCTGATTTGGTGGTTCTTCACGGTAAAGAAAAAATCTCCGAAAAAGAGACTAAGTCCGAAGGTAAAAAGTTGACCGGGACCTCCCAGCCATCGTATCCGAGAAGGGCTCCATGGACGTCGGATCAAGATCCAGGTTTACCCCGGTCGAAGGATTTTCACCTCGAAAAAACGACTAAGTCCGAAGGTAAAAATCTCCACCGAGGATTCCAGCATCGCGTATCCGGAGAAGGGCTCCAGGAGGTCGGACAGGACGGGCAGGTTCGTCCCGCTGAAGAAAATCTTCAAAATAAAGACTAAGGGGCTGATTCTAATTCTGGCGGGCGGCGGAGGCCGCCCGCCAGAATTCCACCCCCATAATACCGCTCCGCGGTCAGAAGACCGCGGAGGGTATTATGAGTTTTTCCCTGGGCTGGCGGGCGGTCTCCAAAAGACCGCCCGCCAGCCCAGGGAAAAACTCCCTTCCCACGAGGATGCCGGCTCGTAATCGAGCCGGCGGAGTGGGAAGGTGCGACGGGTGCAGTAGCACCCGTCGCGTATTTCAGTGTCTGCAAGGCAGACACTGAAATACCTTGCGGGCCCTCTTACGGGGGCCCCTGCCGTGCCCATGCCATTGGCATGGGCACGGCAGGGGCCCCCAGGGGCCCCGCGACCCCCCCTACCGCCATCGTGTTCATGGCGGCTTTCCCGCCATGAACAGGATGGCGGTAGGGGGGGTCAGAATCCTCATGGCTGCGGAGCGCGCTCCGCAGCCATGGAGGATTCAAACGAGCAGCGGAAAGTCGGCGGGAGACCGCTGACTTTCCGCTTCTGACCGCGGCGTCAGAATGCTCGTTGGAGCACCGCCAGCCTGTTGGCGGTGCTCCCGTGGTCGGTGGCCCTGGCGGCCACCGGCCGCCAGGGTCAGAATGACCCCCTAAGTGTGAAGGTAAACTTTTAACTGAGGCCTCCCGCGACCTGTAGCCGAGCAGGGCTCCATCGCGGTCGGCCTGAAACTTTGACTTTGCCCCGGTCGAGGTGCAACCAGATGACCTGATTGGCGCTTTTTGTTTCTAAGCGCTAGAAAAATAATAATTCTTTAAAAATTCATATCTACGGTTCCCTTTATCCGATTTTATTCGTTTTTGTGTCATTTTAAAGATAAAAATATAAACTATTTTTATAAATTGGTTTTGGATTTTTAAACAGTTTCCTGTGTTTTATTTAATTACTGTTTTGTGATATTTGAATGCTTTACACACTGTCTCCTAAGTTAAGCCTTGACGCTCGTTGCCAAGCTACCAAGGGTTGAGCTGGGGTTAATTTACTGAGACCTAACTGGACCTAAGTGGAGGTTAGTGGCTTGTTGCTAGGTGTAGGTACCTACCTGCCCTTACCAATAACCCATTTTCCAACACAGGGAGTCTAACAACTCCGTAAACCATTGGCGTCGAAATGTAGGAAACAACTCTGTCATGATGCCCCCCATTACCAACTTGCAGTATTTGTGGCTTAAGGCACAGTTTTCTTGCTTTTAAGTGTTAAATTTGTATTTTTAACTATGTATTGTGGATTTTAGAAAAGTATGTATTTGAAAAGTAAATTTGTGTATTTCCAAAACTCATAAACTGACCTCAAAACTGGAATGGTGTGGCAAGCAAAAATGATGGATTTAGGCCCAGATCTTTGACTGAGGTGAATATTTGACTTGAACAGTGTTCAGCATTTCATCCATTATGTGTTCTGTTTGCATTTGTCGCCCTAAGTGGGAAGGTCATGCCCAGATGTGGGTGCCTTGCTTGCTATGCCACTGGATTCAAGCTAGCCTGGCTGATGAGGGATGAGAGCCTAAAACTGGTCTCAGGTCTTCTGTCCATCATCTGTTCTTTTTGCATTGAGCATCCCTCTGTAGATTCTGCTCTTTGGTGTAGCATGGTCACCTCCTCAGCCATGGCCTTCAGTTGCATCTGCAAGTCTTGCACAGTGGGCTTCATAGTGGTCAGGGCTGATTCCACTCAGAGGTGGCTGGTGACATTTGAAAGTTGTGTGGCATAAAGGTTGGGTATGACTTATGTAGCGAGCGAAACGACCAAGAAAAATGGACAAACCTGGGTTCCAGGGTGGGTCCTCCTCCCGATAAAAAATTGAAAAAAGATGGACAAGTGGTGCATTTGAAATTAAATGACTTTAGTGGCAAAGCAAGGTTTATAATGCAGTGCAAATATATAGCCTTGAAATATTAAGCACATTAAAAACTGCCCCATATCTTACTACAAAAATAAGCTCAACAGTTGTTTAAATGTGCAAATTGTACAGCATCACAACTTTAGGCCCTTTAAAGTGTCTGCTTGCCCAGTGTCTTGCACTGCATGCGGCATCAACTTTGGAAGAAAATGTTCTAATCAGGCATCGGGAAGCACCCACACCTGCTAGTTGCAATCAGTCTTACAGATATATGTGCAGACCAGGGGCGGTTTCTCCTTTAGGACTAAGGGGCACACCCCTCTGATATTCCTGCACATTTATGTTAAAAAGTATTAAATGCATTGATTTGTTTAGGGATACGATTGTATCTCTAAACAAATCGATGTATTTATCTGTGGGCTTTAATTCCTAGGCTTCCTGCCCCACCTAGCTTTAAGGTAGGAGACGGAAGCCATGCAGTTAATCAACTTGTCTGAATTTTGATGCATGATGTAGGGCTTAGCTTTCTAAAACTCTTCGTTTCCATTGTGGTTTATGGTGGTATCGACGGCAGGCCAGTGACGCCTTTAGCATCACGGGTTCAGGTATTGGAGTCTTCATCCAAGGGCAGGCATTTGTCATTCGCATGCATAGATCCCACCCTTTCCCATTCGTCACACAGTATGAGTGAATGCAAGCACATCTGGTTTAATGCCTTGTCCTTGGCAATGGTTTGCTGTAATGCTAGTCTTGGGTTATTTATATTGTGCTGAGACCCCTTGTCACCTTAAACTCCCCTACCTGAACATCCCAGGCCCTGGCTGCAGATTGCTGGCCCCTTTAGAAGTGACTTTGCTATATTGATCCTCCTCTAAATTGTTCCAAAAGGGAGCATGATTTCTCTTGCAAAGTTTATCCACATATCTGAGTCAAGATCAAAGCAAGAAATATGTGCTTACAGGAAAGGGAGTTATTTTCTGTATGGCGTTTTAACTGGCCCTAGCTCCATGCCCTTTACATTAATGTCAAAAACATGGATTGATTTGTGAATAATGAATGTTAAAAGCATTAAGGTAATATGTATCAGTGATTTAATTTCTCTTTTTTTCACATTTTTCCTAATGTTGCATTCCCCAAGAGAGTTAGCTCTTTTATTATGTTGTGTTTCGGTATTTTTTTGTGTGCATTTTATCACTTTTGTATGGTGTATAGTTTGACTTGTGCCAGGTGTTCATGAAAGGCTTTGATTGAGCTTGCTGGCACTGAGGCTGAAGCCAGCAAAGCACAGTGCCTGTCAGTGTGGCCGCTCCTCTGCAGAGCACACAGAACAATGGTCATGTATTACAGTTACAATTAAAATTCATTGTAAATATATGTGAAAGTTGTGCAAAGAGGTAAAAATATTAGGAAGGCAAAAGGAAATAAAGTGCTTAAATGTGTAAGAGAGCAGTGTATGTTTGAGATGGTAAAATGTGGGGGATGCAAGGAAGTTCATTCAAGCATGTCTGAAAAGAGGGTGCTGAAGAGGAAAGAAAGGAGATTGAAAATGTGCAGATGTGCAGAGAAAAGGGGTATAAATATCTAACATAACATAGAGCACTCATAACTGAAGGCCGTAGTCCGTCCGCAAGCCTCAATAATAATTAATTCATAGTCTCACAATTTCAGAATTGAAACATTTCCAATGTTAATTATCCATAAGAAATCATTATTGTTACTCATTTATCTTAAACAGATAACCATTGTCAAAGCCAATAGGACTGACAAGTTTTAGGTGTATTTCAGTTGCTGTATTATATTTCTGGATGCAATAACATCTCAGAGAGAAACCAAAATGCACGTCATGTGGCACACTAAGGGAATCACAGAAATGTATTTGACATGTCCCTTTTAGAAAGCTGCAACTTTTTTCATCTGTGGGGGTGGGGGTGCTGTATGGGGAAATTATGGGTGTAGTGGTATGTGTGAGTGACTGTTGGATGCTTCCATGCTGGTGTGTCTTGTGTGCATGGGCCTATGTGTGCTGTTTGTGTGTGCAGAGGTGGGTGCATGCAGATGTGTGTGTGTGCTTGGGACAGGTAAGGTAAGAGGGAAATTGGCTGGGAAAGAGGTAGGATGTGGGGGTAGGATTGTGGGGGGGTGAAGGCTGTAATGAGTGAGGAGTCCAGAGCCTAAAAATATATCTGTCGGCCAGACATGAATGCCTTCCAGGTACACAACCACCTGCTGAAACTGGCTGCCCTGCACCTGAATGGCATTCAGAATGGCAGTCTGACCCACAGAAATACTCCTCAGGAGGTCAACAGCCTCCTCACTCAGGGCAGCAAGGAGACACCCACCCTCTTGGGTGAGCAGGTACGGAAAACTGGGTGGGGAGCTGCAGGGAGGGTGGAGATGGAACTGGGGGTGGTGGACAAGAATGGAACAGGTACAGGTCCTGATGGGTCTGCCACCACTAGGGAGAGGTCACTGGAAGAATAATCTGAAGATGCTGATGTTGATCCTTTGTCCTCCGTGGCACTTCCCTCACCTTTCGGTCCACTGTGTCTAGCCGTGTCTAATGTCTTGTGACTGGTTGCACCATGGACAGCTGCTTCCCCACTCATTTTGGCCTGTCTCCTCCACTTGCCTGTGCTGATGCTGAAATTACAAAGACAAGTAGGATCACCACATCTGCCTGATCACACTTGAACAACAGCTTTGATTACCATGGATTACCATTTTGTACAGTAGTCCCCAGTCAAAAGCTTCAGCAAAGTAGATCCAACATTTGCTATACCATACACATGCATGCTACATGAACTCTGAGCAGTTGCCTATAGAAAAGTCAGAATCACAGAGAACTTCAATTGCATGGGTGCAGTTGTGCAATCACAATACCCATGGAACAAGTAGGAGACTCTATAACTTTGAATGGTTTGGCTTATGTAGCATCCCTCAGTAACCTGTTGTCACAAAATAGCATGCAATGCCAAGTTCAGTCTCACAGATTACACACAAGGTCATGCATCCAGCTTACCTTCATATACCCTATCCCACATCATGATGATATGATGTCCAAATAATGCAGCCATATTGCAGCAAGAAGTACGGTAGCTGGAAGAAGGTGACTGGGAAACACCCATGTCATTCCGTAAAAAAATCCCCAATTGTAACTTCACAATATGTTGATTGTCTATATAGACTCATGATAGATAACACATCTTGCATAGAAAAGTACATTGGAGACAATCTGGGCAAAATGCCTGGGAGATTTGTCATACATATCCACACCACAATGAATCACCTAGCCCAAGGGATATCACTTGTCGTGATTGGTGCTGCTGGGAATACCCTACACAGATTGTATAAATAAAACCAATAGTTAATTGGATGTTGTAGGAAATCTCCAAAATCTGTAGAAGGCCCTTAACATTTTGCCAGGTGGAAAGGCACATCACTGTCCCTTTTGTCATGCAAACACAGATTCACATGGATGAATGAGTGTACACAGGCACATATGGTTTCCACATTCCTGCAAGTCACTCCCTGCAAATCAACAGTTAGGTAATGATCCTCCACCATTTAACATGTGCTTAGCACTTTGCCAAATGATTCTACATCAATAGCAAGGAAATGCACAAAGTGAGTAAAATATGTAGTCATACCTGTCATGTCCTTCATTGCTTCTGCAATTGTACATGACACATTACATAGAGTTATGGGCGAGAGTATGTGTGATCCACCAATTATGTATGTTCAATTCCAAACACATGTTGACGTGCAGATATGTAAGGGAATCAAACATCATGCCATGAAGACAGGTGGACCATCCATTAAACAGCAGTGAAAATGATATAGCAAACGTCAATGGTACACATGCTAGGATGTAGGCAGACAGAATGATGGCAAGTGATGATACTAAAATCATGTCACCAGACATTCACTACTTACCAAGGGAAAGTATTGCTCTGTGACTGTACTGAAAGGGCAATGTATGTTCTGTCATATGCATGATGGCCACCTTCATATGAGAGACAGTAGTGAGGCACCAGCACTTTTGATACATCAGCATACACCAACTTCCATACCTACACAAACAATAACTGATCTTGTGTGTCACACATGGCCCATCACCAATTTTCAGGGGGAGATTGCAGACTCTAACACATCAACTTGGCAATGTAGCATGCAGGAATCTGCCTGGTACTAAGCCCCTGGTAGCTGCTGTGCTCCCCTCAAACCCCCATCAAGCTCAGGGTAGGCTGCCGCCAGAATGTGGGCCATCAGGGGGGTCATGCTCCTATGTGCGCCCTGCTCAAATTGGGAGGTTAGCCCCAGCTGGACCTTCGTAATCTTCCAGTTCCAGCATCTCAGTTCTTCCTACCTCTTGTGACAGTGGGCACTCCACCGGCTATAGACCCCCCAGGGACCACACCTTCCAGGCAATGGCTCTCCAAATCCCCTTCTTCTGATGGGCAGACCTGTATGGATGCAATAGACAAAAGAAGAGGTTACAATTCCATTTTTCTTACCAACTGGTTGTGTCACACACATTTCAGAAACACCAAGCACAAACATGTTTTAATGGTCAACACACCACATATGTAAAGCACACATGCTGATAAGTACAGGCACATAAATACACACTTTTGGAGTCATCCGCAGACTAATCCACTACTCTGCTCATGGCCTACACTGACTTAGCAAGCCCACTGACATCAGGTAGCCTAAGCTCAAGCAACATGTATTGTGATGTGTGGCACAATGACACACAACACACCACTGTGACCTTCCGAAAGGTAAACTCATTGGGCCTGACTGGACAGACACATTTACATCCAGCCACATTGATTAAATACAGCCCCTACACACAACTACCATAGTACAAACCATGCCCTAAGAATTAAGTAAAAATGAAAGGACTGCCAATGCACAGGAAGTCTCTACTCTGTGCATGTGGGGACATGTGGCCTACCAAATGTAATCTCATAACACTTCAGAGTGGGTTTTGTGATAATAACTTTCAGCACAGAACACACCTTTTACCATATGTGGCAATCCTACAGAGATGGCATCCAGCATACTAAGGTATGTTTGGTCTGATTGATTGCATGTATTGAAGCTAATGAGTCCAAGTCATGCCCCCCCCTGAAATAACCAAGTGTCTGCACTGTAGGTTGTCACATGTGCAATATACCTGCACTGTACAAAAATGACTTATGTAAAGGTGACAACAGAGCTGTGGGAGTAAGGGACCTGTCATAAGTCAATGACACACATTGCCAATTAGGGCCAATGGAAATATGTTCTAGATCAAGGGGTTGCCTCAGTACCCATTCCTAATTTAGTCAATGTACAAAGGCCTTCAGGTTAAGTCTTGTCACTGAAGACTCATTTTGGCCATATCCAAGGATCTTCGGGTCTACAGTGAGTGGGCCCAGTGCCACAGTTACACAGCCACAGTAACTCTACCCCATCCTGGTCTATGTCCCATATTGAAATGAAATGAAATGTATATTTATATAGCGTGGCTTATCACCCGTGAGGGTCTCAAGACACTGTCCAAGGGCATGGGGAGAATAAGTGATTTTCCCAGAATCAAACTCAGATCTCCTGTTTCCAGGGCCGATTGCTCTGACCTCTGCGCAACATCCTCTCACTGGGAAAAAACAATTGACAGGCCTTGGTCTGTGCAGGCTGAGCCTACAGTACCTACATTACATTCACATTTCTATCAATTCCATGCATGACAGTACCTCCTGTGCCCATCCCCCATGTAAGCACTGTGACTTTTATATGGTTCTCATACAACAGTGTGACAATGCCAGATGTGAAATGTGTGATCTGTGGGACTATACACATTGCTAAAAACATCCTCACATGACTCAACCAGTATGCATACACGGCTCATGCTGTAATGCACAAACATGTTTTACATTTACAAACATCATATCCAAAGATATGTCATTGTATGGCTGCAAAGCCTCTTTGCCTAGATATATGAATGCTACAGAAGGAGGATCTAGGGCTTATCACACATGACACAACACAATTTTGAGGTGAAATACATAGAGTACTTGTCTCCACTACCAGCACCAGGAACATTCTATGTATGAAACATAAAATGTGACAACAGGCACCCATAAAAGTCTCACTGGCACTCAGAGGTACATTGTAGCCTCTGAGGATGGAAATGATGGTATTGAACAGAGTCATATATGCCTATGAGTTTCTTACCTGCTCCTCTGGTGACCCATAGAGTTGACCATACAGGGGATGGGCCTCCTCAACGAGCCTCTCCTACTTCTCAGGAGAGAAGGCAGGGGCCCTTTCACCTACTTGGCTTGGCTTGATTGCTCCCAGAGGTGGAACACCGCAGGTAAAGTGGTGGAGGTGTTGATGGCAGGAGGGTCAGGAGTCAAGTGAGTGATTTAGCAAAACACTGGGTATTTCTCTACCACTTACATGGTCTTCACTGTAGACACCACAGCCATTGGGCTGTGACCGTCACAGTCTAACATTAGCCTGTGACTGTGTCCGCCATGGTTGAAACTACCCACTGCATGGTCAACTACTGCCAGCCGCCACCAGCAGTTGCTAATGTCCAGTGAACTAGGCCCGGCATCTGCCATTTGGGTGGTTGTAACTACAGGCCCATAACACATCTTGTTTCCCGATGCATAGGCCAGGGAAGCAGGTGCAGTGTAGATAAGTCAGCCAAGAGTTGTGCGTCAGGGAGTCCTTGGAGCCAGGAGCAGGTCCCTTGGAGGGTAGACTGCAGATCAGCAGGGCCACTATGGGGGGTGATTCTTAGGTGTCCTGAAGTCTCTTGACTGGTGCTTGCTTCTAGGCTTTTAAGAGTCTAGAGTGGACTCTGTTTCTGGCAGTCTGACGTTAGGGGTCCAGTACCCCATGCACTGGAACATCTCAAGCCTTGAAAGTTGCAGTGCCACCAAACTGGGTGCACTGGTAGATTTTGTCCTTCTGGTCTGTTGTGTGGATATTTGTAAGGCTGTTGGGTCTAGTTCATTGGTCAGCAGCCAGTCGGTGAACTCGATATCACTGGTTACTTGCTTACAGGTGGCAGGAGAGTGATACCTTTATTCTGAGGGAGATTTTTGGTGACTTGCAGAAGGCTGGAGGTGCTCTGGTGGTTTTTATTGTCCTTCAGGTTTCCAGGCAACACCTCAGTAGTCGAGTCCTATCAGTAGCAGGCAGGGTTTGCAACTTTTTCTTCTTGCAGCAGGGCTTCTGTTCTCATGCCTCTAGTCTTCTTTGCTCCTGGTCTTCTTGTGTCAGTCAAATCTGATCTATATTTCTTGGGATGCCCACTAAATACTGCATTTAGTGGGTGTTAGGGGTAGTAACATGAGTGGCCAATGGGCCACCTACATTAGGGTGGCTACACCCACTAAGTGACCACTTCCTGTGGGAAGGGGTCATATCCCTAACTGTGATTGGTTATTGCCCTACCATCTAAGAGGAAGAAAAATGAAATGGGGTATTCACCTGACCTGCCACACCTGAGTGGTGGTGCAGGCTGGGGATGGCCACTTCTCCTACTCTGGCTACGTTTTACTGTCGATTTTCCCAATCAAAGTGGGGTAAAACCATATGGAAGTTGACTGCTGGTGCAGGGAACCTGCCTGGGGGTGGAGGTGTAACACTTCTACCCAGGAAAGGCTTTGTCTTCTGGCTCCTGAGAGCTAAGTTTCTCACCCTAGGGATTCCAGACTTCTGTCTGGTGGTGTCAGGCTGGCTAAGACCAGTCAGCAACCATGACAGGGCCTCTCAGAGTTGCACAATTGCACATTTGGTGCTGCAGCTCTGGGGAACCGTCTTTAGTACCCATGCCCTAGGTAACAGAGTTACCAATTACTAGGGACTTACAAGGGTGGTTGAAGTGCCAAACATAGTACAGTTTGGGGGAAGAGATTTGGCCCTGGAAACCTGTTTAGGAGGAGCCCATGGCACTTACATTTTGAAATCATATCATTTTCCAGGCAAAAGGTGAGGGGCTACCATGTCATAAGGAGCCCTTTCTCACAGGTCCTATATATCTACATTGGTAAATGTGAAATTTAAGACAAAAGACAATGAGTTTGTGAGTTAATTATAATGCTAACACCAAAAATATATTTGGGACAGAAAGAAACAAAAATGTACAGTGAAGAGGACATGGTAAATTAAATCATTGGAGTAGATGCCACACCATTGGAAGTCCAAAGTCCACAGTACTCCTCCCATTGGAACTGGAATGTGATTCAGGAGTATATGTGTGAAACACAAAGGAGGACGTGTTTCATGCTAGAAGTGGTTGGTGTCTTGCCATCTGCACCTCCTGGATTCTTCCATGGTTATCCCTGCTTGTGAGGGGGTTGATCAGTTGCTGAAGAGGCAGTGGTGTCTGAGGTGGGGTTGTGCCTCTGGAAGTGCCTCCCTTCTTGTGGCTGCCACAATGTACTCAGGCTTGAGGTAGTTGGCCCATAGGAAGGGGTGGATGGTGGTGGAAAAGCACTGTTCAGGGTTGTGTGGATGTCTCTTAGCACCCATATTAGTGTTCCCATGTTGGAATTGTGGTCATCACATTTTTGGGTCATGTCCCTCTGCAGCTGCTTCATTTCCCACATTTTAGTTAACACCTCACCCAGCACACCTTGGGACTACTGATGGACACCCAAGACAGGGCTGATAGTATCCTGGTTGACAGCAACACCAGTGGCCTCACTCCACTGGCAAACAGCATCCCTCACACACACTGTACCCCCACAACCCTGTGCCCTTGACACAGGGTGCCCTCTCCAACTGGGTCCAAGACTCTCAGTGTCAGGAGTGTTGGGTCCAGGATCCAGGACTGGGGGGCACAAGATAGTTGAAACTGTGCTAGGTGCACAGGTTAGGGGGCATGTTGTTGCCTGTGATATTGAAGCAACAGGATTGGGAGGTGTTGATGTGAGCACAGTGAAACTCACTGTTGCCCTCTGGCCAGGTTGCCCAGATGTGCCAGGACCATCCTCTACATCCTCAAGTCCAGGAGTGTCATCATCACTGAGGGCTTCATCCAGGGATGAAGTGGGAGTCTGGTCGGTGGACAAGGTCTGCCCAGGGGCTTTGCCTTATTGAGCTATTGAGAAAGAGAGTACATTGTTATTGGTTGAAGTGTGACAGCTACCACCAAAGGTTTTATTTTACAGTAAGTGTAGTCATTGGACATTCTTAAGTGGTAGGTTAGCCTATTGTGCTATTATACCATGGTGTTAGAGTATTTGACCTGATGTTTGAAGCTTTCCTAAACTGTTAGACTCAAGCAGCTCAATAGAAGTGCTGATAAGTTTCACTTTGGATGAGGGGATGAAAATGACATCTTACCAAAAGTGAAGCCAACACATCGGAGAGGCAACATGTGCATTTGACAATTCTGAGGCCTAGTTGAGTGAGATTGTGGCAAACACACAACTTTATTGTATATGTATCTGTGGTCATCATGTGTGCAGTGCTGTGTCAATGTGTTTGCTGCCGCTACCAATCTGCTGTTGCAGCTTAAGGCTTTAGGAATACTTGGTATACACACTTGTTAAGGTGTCATTCCTGTTCTCAATAGTTTAATCTTGGGATACCAGATGAAGTAGAAGCTAAGTGACAGACATGTCTTTGAGTTGAGCATGATCTGTATATTGCTCACTCCCAGGTGAGTTGCAGTCAGGGCACTCCTTCTACTTTACACATTAGACAAATGGTATACTCCCAGGTGAGTAAACTTAATGTGAGGGAAAACAAACAAGTGTATTTGGGCAAGTGAACACTAGACTGGTGGTTGTAGTTGCAGAAACATGGCCTCCTGGGAGTTGCTGTCAGGTCACACTCACTCTACTTCACATATTAGACAAATGGTATACTCCCAGGTGAGTGAAGAGCATTTGAGGGAACACAAACAGGTGTATGTGGGCAAGTGTATACTGAGCTGGTAGTTGGAGTTAGAAAAAAAGGGCGTCCTGGTAGTTGCAGTCACGTCACTGCCTCAGCTTCACATCTCTTGGGTGAGTGAAGAGCATTTGAGGGAAAACAATCAGGTGTGTTTAGGCAAGTAAACACTGGGTTGGTGGTTGGAGTCATAGAAAGAGGGCCTATTGGGCTTTGCAGTCATGCCATTTGCTCTACTTTGCACATTAGACAAATGGTATACTCCCAGGTGAGTATACTTACTTTGATGGAAAACAAACAGGTGTTTTTGGGCAAGTGAACACTGGGCTGGTGGTTGGAGTCACAGAAATAGGGCCTCCTGGGAGGTGCAATCATGCCACTCCCACTACCTCCCAACACTTGACAAATGGTATGCTCCCAGGTGAGTGAAGAACATTTGTGAGATTGCAAACCAGTTTATTTGGGCAAGTGAACACTGGGCTGGTGGGTAGAGTCAAAGAAACTGGTCCTCCTGGTAGTTGCAGTCAGGTAATTCTCAGTGCTTAATTTGAGGCAGTGGTTTCCGGTGCTCAGCACTGGCACTTAATTACCAGCACCTGACAGCTGCCATATGGTAGCTCTGTGTTTTGTCATTTAAAGATGAGCATAACAACAATAGTTTACTAATTCAATATACATTGTAAACAACTACCTCCTACCCAAGTCATTCTTATGGCTTTGGGGGCACCAAACAGTATAAATTGTCATACTTGTAGCAGTGCGATGAGTAAGAGTTGGGTAGGTATTTGCCATTGACAGTGCTGACAGTGACAATATGTGGTGCCAGCTGAGGTGGCCTCGTGACGAGGGCCCTGGCACTTATTTCATTTGAAAATTATGCACTGCTCTCTCTACTGCCCAACACTTGACAAATGTTGGTATTACATACCTGTAGCCAGACTGCATTTAGTTTGGCGCATACATTCACATGGTGAGACATACCATGAACCCTGGGATGATATTTTGATATTGAAACATTAACAGGCACCATTCCAACCTATGGCTTGTGATCTGCCTTGGTAGCTATGAAGTTAGGTCCAACAATACACAATGAAAGCCGTACATCTCAGATACTCTGGATATTGAATGTTGGTAAAGTCAATGAATGACACAGTGGCAAAAGCTGAGTTGTGAGCATGCAGAACATTGGCACTTAGCAACCGTTTTTGTGTTGAAATGTACCAGAATCTGCTGACCCATGTATTCCCGTCAAACCCTCAGGATGCAAGATGGCTAAATGTTAAAAGGAGGCTTTCATTGTTTACAATGGGCGTCTGGGTGCTTTGCAGAATTAGCTAATCCTGTAAAGCGGCAGACTTGTGAAAAAATCCAAAGCTAGTTCTCTAACTACCGCCATGATGCGCCATATTTTAAATATGGCGCACACATGGTGGTGTTAGGGGGACGCTAAGGGGTGCAAGAAAAGTGGTGCTGTGAATTTTCTTAAATATGCCTCTTACATACTTGAAGGAATATGACTGTAAGGAAAAATGATGACAAAAAGGAATAAAAAAAGAAACACGTTTTTCCACAAGTTGTACGTGGGAGGTCCCCTATTGTGTCATATAATACACTATAAATATATAATTTTCCATGATTTATTCTCAATGCTCAGTCCCGTGGCATCAACTTTTAATGCACCTCAGCCAGCAATCATCCTCCTCTGAGCTCAAAACATTCCATTGAGCTCATCACAATCTAAAACACACACTCTCACATTCTTCCAAACTGTAATTCCATGTAACATAAGACAACATCCCCAAAGTAACAAGGATTACAATGAGTTGTTCGATGTTTACAGCCCAGAAATTCCTAGTTCAGTAGTACTGCTTCCAAGAGATGTCATTGACATCTTGAGACATTTACAGTGTTTCTTTTCAAATGAAAATAACATAAACATTTAATTGCTTCTGTGCCAGTTCATCCAATCTCTTCAACACTAAATTCATCCATTACAAAAACCACCCCTAGTTGCAGACATGTCAACGATGATTGCTTGGGGGAGTAGCCTCTTTTCAACAACCGTGTTCTTATTCTTCCATGCACACAGTTCCATAAATCATACCATCTTTTTCTATACCCTCACGGTCTCACTGGACAGCTGCTGCTGCTGCATATATTTTGTCAAATAATTTCCCAAATTTTATTTTTAACAGATAAAAGAGTCATATGTGCTTTTGCGCCAGATCAATGTGAAATGTGAGCTTTTGCTTCTTCCACAAATACTTCCAACTCAGTCTCATTAAACGTCACTAAGTAGTAGAAACCAGATGTATTTGTTCATCAGTCATGAAGCCCTTCACATACTTTACGTAAATGGGGGAAAACACATTGATTGAGCAACATCAGCCATTAAAACACTAAACACTAAAGTACTAAAGCAAAGGTAGAAATACAGAGAACTCACGTCCTACATTCCTACCCTTCTTCCAGTGGTTACCTGCAACCTGTTCTTGGTCAGGACTCAAGTCTCCATTCCTTTAAATTTGTCATATTTAAGGTTCTACTTGCTCCTTATTCATACAATTCTTCCTTCAGAATTCTGCTTTCCATAAAGCTGCTGCTTTCTATGAATGCCTTTTTATCTGGTCTAACCTCTGTTTCTTTCTCCTAGCTGTTACATCATTTCTGTAAATACCATCTAAAAAATGCTGCCAGGCCAGAATTTTGTAGTAAAAATCGTGACCTTGGAAACATAGTGAACATAAATATCAAATATGTTTGAAAATATTATTGAGGAGAGAGGAAACACCAATGGTGGTAATGCTGCAGCAGTACTATGGCAGATCTGAGTCGGGCGCCACGGTTGCCATTGGTTAACACCCCCGGCAGCCACGCGCTGCTGGCCTCAGGGGATACATAGGCCCATATTTATACTTTTTTAGCGCCGCATTTGCGCCACTTTTTGACACAAAAACGGCACAAACTTACAAAATACAATTGTAATTTGTAAGTTTGCGCCTCTTTTGCGTCAAAAAATGGGGCAAATGCAAATCAAATCAAATCATTAACATTTATAAAGCGCACTACTCACCTGTGCGGGTCTCAAGGCGCTAGGGGGAAGGGGGGGTTACTGCTGCTCGAAAAGCCAGGTTTTGAGGAGTCTCCGGAATGCGGAGTGGTCATGGGTGGTCCTGAGGCTGGTGGGGAGGGTGTTCCAGGTCTTGGCTGCCAGGAAGGAGAAGGACCTCCCACCCGCCGTGGAGCGGCGGATTCGAGGGACGGCAGCGAGCGCGAGGCCCAAGGAACGGAGGAGACGGGTGGGGGCGTAGAAGCTGAGGCGACGGTTGAGGTATTCCGGTCCCTTGTTGTGGAGGGCTTTGTGTGCGTGGGTGAGAAGTCGGAAGGTGATCCTTTTGCTGACTGGTAGCCAATGCAGGTGTCTCAGGTGTGCGGAGATGTGGCTGTTGCGGGGTACGTCGAGGATGAGGCGGGCCGAGGCATTTTGAATACGTTGCAGGCGTTTTTGGAGTTTGGCGGTGGTCCCAGCATAGAGGGTGTTGCCGTAGTCCAGGCGGCTCGTGACGAGGGCGTGGGTCACGGTTTTTCTAGTGTCGGCGGGGATCCAGCGGAAGATCTTGCGGAGCATGCGGAGGGTGAGGAAGCAGGCGGAGGACACAGCGTTGACTTGCTTGGTCATGGTGAGAAGAGGGTCCAAGATGAAGCCGAGGTTGCGGGCGTGGTCTGCGGGGGTAGGTGCGGTGCCGAGGGCCGTGGGCCACCAGGAGTCATCCCAAGCGGACGGGGTGTTGCCGAGGATGAGGACTTCCGTTTTGTCAGAGTTCAGCTTTAGGCGGCTGAGCCTCATCCAATCTGCGACGTCCTTCATGCCCTCTTGTAGGTTGGTCTTGGCGCTGGCGGGGTCCTTGGTGAGGGAGAGTATAAGTTGGGTGTCGTTGGCGTAGGAGGTGATGATGATGTCGTGCTTGCGTACGATGTCGGCGAGGGGGCTCATGTAGACATTGAAGAGTGTCGGGCTGAGCGATGAGCCTTGAGGTACGCCGCAGATGATCTCGGTGGGGTCTGAGCGAAACGGTGGGAGGTAAATTCTTTGAGATCGGTTTGAGAGGAAGGAGACGATCCAGTCCAGGGCCTGGCCTTGGATCCCGGTGGAGCGGAGGCGGGTAATTAGGGTGCGGTGACAGACGGTATCGAAGGCAGGCGAGAGGTCGAGGAGGATGAGGGCGACTGTTTCACCGTTGTCCATCAGGGTTCTGATGTCGTCTGTGACTGAGATGAGGGCGGTTTCAGTGCTATGGTTGGTTCGGAATCCGGTTTGTGAAGGGTCGAGCAGGTTGTTGTCTTCCAGGAAGGTGGTCAGCTGTTTGTTGACGGTCTTCTCTATTACCTTGGCGGGGAAGGGGAGGAGCGAGATGAGGCGGAAGTTTTTCAGGTCGCTCGGGTCAGCCGTAGGTTTCTTTAGTAGGGCGTTGACTTCGGCGTGTTTCCAGCATTCTGGGAAGGTAGCAGAAGAAAATGAAGAGTTGATGACGGCCTGGAGGTGCGGGCGATGATGTCGTCGGCTTTATTGAAGATGAAGTGAGGGCAGGGGTCCGATGGGGCGCCGGAGTGGATGGAGTTCATGGTGGTTTTGGTTTCTTCAGTGTTGATGTGGGTCCAGTCGTTAAGGGTGATGGTCGGGGGTGTGGGTTCGGTGGTGCTTGGTTGGGTCTGGTGTCCGAAGCTGTCGTGGAGGTCGCTGATCTTGCGATGGAAGAAGGTGGCGAGGGAGTTGCACAAGTCTTGTGAGGGCGTGACGGCATTGGAGAACTCTTTGACGATGCTAAAAAGTTCTCTGCTGTTGTGGCTGTTTTTGTCCAGTCTGTCGGTGAAAAAGTTCCTTTTGGCAGCGCGGATCAGGTGGTGGTGTTCGCGGGTTGCGTTTTTGATGGCGGTCATGTTGTCGGCGGTGTGGTCCTTGCGCCAGGCCTTCTCGAGGGCGCGACACGTTTTCTTCGATTCTTTGAGGGTGTCAGAGAACCAGAGAGGTTTTCTGGTGATGGCCTGTTGATGCGTGCGTCTGAGGGGAGCAAGGTTGTCTGCGCAGTTGGAGATCCAGTTCGAGAGGCTGAGGGCTGCGTCGTTGGGGTCGGTGGTGAGGGTGGGTTGGTTGACGGTGAGTGCGGAGAAGAGTTGCTCTTCGGGGATTTTGTTCCACTGTCGAAGAGGGGTGGGTTGAGTGTGGAGGTGGCGGGTCTCGCGTCGGAATGTGAAATGGACACAGCTGTGGTCGGTCCAGTGTAGAGCGGAGGTGTGGCTGAAGAAGACGTGTTTGCTGGCGGAGAAGATAGGGTCAAGCGTGTGTCCGGCGATGTGGGTGGCGGTGTTCACCAGTTGCTTGAGGCCAGGTTGGCGAGGTTGTCGAGCAGGGCGGTGGTGTTGGGGTCGTTGTTTTGTTCCAGATGGAAGTTGAGGTCGCCTAGGAGGATGTAGTCCGGCGAGGCGAGGGCGTGCGGGGAGATGAAGTCGACGATGGAGTAGCTGAAAGGGGCGCGCGGTCCGGGGGGACGGTAGACGAGGGATCCTCTGAGGGTGGTCCTGGGGTCGGTGCGAATCTGAAAATGCAGGTGTTCAGAGGCGAGAGGGGTGTCTTCGGTGGAGGTGGTGACGCTGATGGAGTCTTTGAAGACGATGGCGATACCTCCTCCTACTTGGTTGGTGCAGTCTTTTCTGGAGATCTTGTAGCCTTCGGGATGGCAGTATTTGTATTTGTTCATCAGTCATGAAGCCCTTCACATACTTTACGTAAATGGGGGAAAACACATTGATTGAGCAACATCAGCCATTAAAACACTAAACACTAAAGTACTAAAGCAAAGGTAGAAATACAGAGAACTCACGTCCTACATTCCTACCCTTCTTCCAGTGGTTACCTGCAACCTGTTCTTGGTCAGGACTCAAGTCTCCATTCCTTTAAATTTGTCATATTTAAGGTTCTACTTGCTCCTTATTCATACAATTCTTCCTACAGAATTCTGCTTTCCATAAAGCTGCTGCTTTCTATGGATGCCTTTTTATCTGGTCTAACCTCTGTTTCTTTCTCCTAGCTGTTACATCATTTCTGTAAATACCATCTAAAAAATGCTGCCAGGCCAGAATTTTGTAGTAAAAATCGTGACCTTGGAAACATTGTGAACATAAATATCAAATATGTTTGAAAATATTATTGAGGAGAGAGGAAACACCAATGGTGGTAATGCTGCAGCAGTACTATGGCAGATCTGAGTCGGGCGCCACGGTTGCCATTGGTTAACACCCCCGGCAGCCACGCGCTGCTGGCCTCAGGGGATACATAGGCCCATATTTATACTTTTTTAGCGCCGCATTTGCGCCACTTTTTGACACAAAAACGGCACAAACTTACAAAATACAATTGTAATTTGTAAGTTTGCGCCTCTTTTGCGTCAAAAAATGGGGCAAATGCAAATCAAATCAAATCATTAACATTTATAAAGCGCACTACTCACCTGTGCGGGTCTCAAGGCGCTAGGGGGAAGGGGGGGTTACTGCTGCTCGAAAAGCCAGGTTTTGAGGAGTCTCCGGAATGCGGAGTGGTCATGGGTGGTCCTGAGGCTGGTGGGGAGGGTGTTCCAGGTCTTGGCTGCCAGGAAGGAGAAGGACCTCCCACCCGCCGTGGAGCGGCGGATTCGAGGGACGGCAGCGAGCGCGAGGCCCAAGGAACGGAGGAGACGGGTGGGGGCGTAGAAGCTGAGGCGACGGTTGAGGTATTCCGGTCCCTTGTTGTGGAGGGCTTTGTGTGCGTGGGTGAGAAGTCGGAAGGTGATCCTTTTGCTGACTGGTAGCCAATGCAGGTGTCTCAGGTGTGCGGAGATGTGGCTGTTGCGGGGTACGTCGAGGATGAGGCGGGCCGAGGCATTTTGAATACGTTGCAGGCGTTTTTGGAGTTTGGCGGTGGTCCCAGCATAGAGGGTGTTGCCGTAGTCCAGGCGGCTCGTGACGAGGGCGTGGGTCACGGTTTTTCTAGTGTCGGCGGGGATCCAGCGGAAGATCTTGCGGAGCATGCGGAGGGTGAGGAAGCAGGCGGAGGACACAGCGTTGACTTGCTTGGTCATGGTGAGAAGAGGGTCCAAGATGAAGCCGAGGTTGCGGGCGTGGTCTGCGGGGGTAGGTGCGGTGCCGAGGGCCGTGGGCCACCAGGAGTCATCCCAAGCGGACGGGGTGTTGCCGAGGATGAGGACTTCCGTTTTGTCAGAGTTCAGCTTTAGGCGGCTGAGCCTCATCCAATCTGCGACGTCCTTCATGCCCTCTTGTAGGTTGGTCTTGGCGCTGGCGGGGTCCTTGGTGAGGGAGAGTATAAGTTGGGTGTCGTTGGCATAGGAGGTGATGATGATGTCGTGCTTGCGTACGATGTCGGCGAGGGGGCTCATGTAGACATTGAAGAGTGTCGGGCTGAGCGATGAGCCTTGAGGTACGCCACAGATGATCTCGGTGGGGTCTGAGCGAAACGGTGGGAGGTAAATTCTTTGAGATCGGTTTGAGAGGAAGGAGACGATCCAGTCCAGGGCCTGGCCTTGGATCCCGGTGGAGCGGAGGCGGGTAATTAGGGTGCGGTGACAGACGGTATCGAAGGCAGGCGAGAGGTCGAGGAGGATGAGGGCGACTGTTTCACCGTTGTCCATCAGGGTTCTGATGTCGTCTGTGACTGAGATGAGGGCGGTTTCAGTGCTATGGTTGGTTCGGAATCCGGTTTGTGAAGGGTCGAGCAGGTTGTTGTCTTCCAGGAAGGTGGTCAGCTGTTTGTTGACGGTCTTCTCTATTACCTTGGCGGGGAAGGGGAGGAGCGAGATGAGGCGGAAGTTTTTCAGGTCGCTCGGGTCAGCCGTAGGTTTCTTTAGTAGGGCGTTGACTTCGGCGTGTTTCCAGCATTCTGGGAAGGTAGCAGAAGAAAATGAAGAGTTGATGACGGCCTGGAGGTGCGGGCGATGATGTCGTCGGCTTTATTGAAGATGAAGTGAGGGCAGGGGTCCGATGGGGCGCCGGAGTGGATGGAGTTCATGGTGGTTTTGGTTTCTTCAGTGTTGATGTGGGTCCAGTCGTTGAGGGTGATGGTCGGGGGTGTGGGTTCGGTGGTGCTTGGTTGGGTCTGGTGTCCGAAGCTGTCGTGGAGGTCGCTGATCTTGCGATGGAAGAAGGTGGCGAGGGAGTTGCACAAGTCTTGTGAGGGCGTGACGGCATTGGAGAACTCTTTGACGATGCTAAAAAGTTCTCTGCTGTTGTGGCTGTTTTTGTCCAGTCTGTCGGTGAAAAAGTTCCTTTTGGCAGCGCGGATCAGGTGGTGGTGTTCGCGGGTTGCGTCTTTGATGGCGGTCATGTTGTCGGCGGTGTGGTCCTTGCGCCAGGCCTTCTCGAGGGCGCGACACGTTTTCTTCGATTCTTTGAGGGTGTCAGAGAACCAGAGAGGTTTTCTGGTGATGGCCTGTTGATGCGTGCGTCTGAGGGGAGCAAGGTTGTCTGCGCAGTTGGAGATCCAGTTCGAGAGGCTGAGGGCTGCGTCGTTGGGGTCGGTGGTGAGGGTGGGTTGGTTGACGGTGAGTGCGGAGAAGAGTTGCTCTTCGGGGATTTTGTTCCACTGTCGAAGAGGGGTGGGTTGAGTGTGGAGGTGGCGGGTCTCGCGTCGGAATGTGAAATGGACACAGCTGTGGTCGGTCCAGTGTAGAGCGGAGGTGTGGCTGAAGAAGACGTGTTTGCTGGCGGAGAAGATAGGGTCAAGCGTGTGTCCGGCGATGTGGGTGGCTGTGTTCACCAGTTGCTTGAGGCCGAGGTTGGCGAGGTTGTCGAGCAGGGCGGTGGTGTTGGGGTCGTTGTTTTGTTCCAGATGGAAGTTGAGGTCGCCTAGGAGGATGTAGTCCGGCGAGGCGAGGGCGTGCGGGGAGATGAAGTCGACGATGGAGTAGCTGAAAGGGGCGCGCGGTCCGGGGGGACGGTAGACGAGGGATCCTCTGAGGGTGGTCCTGGGGTCGGTGCGAATCTGAAAATGCAGGTGTTCAGAGGCGAGAGGGGTGTCTTCGGTGGAGGTGGTGACGCTGATGGAGTCTTTGAAGACGATGGCGATACCTCCTCCTACTTGGTTGGTGCAGTCTTTTCTGGAGATCTTGTAGCCTTCGGGATGGCAGTGGCGATGTCTGGGGCCGAAGAGGCGTTCATCCAGGTCTCCGTGATGAAGGCGATGTCCGGTGCTGTGGAGTCCAGGAGGTCCTAGAGTTCAACGGCGTGCTTGTGGACCGAACGAGCGTTGACCAGGATGCACTTGAGGTGGTTGATGGCGCGTGGGCTGGTGGTCGTGGTAGTTGCGTGGTGGAAGATGCGTTTGCAGGAGTTGCAGGCGAAGGGTCCATCGGTGCGTTTGGGGTGAGCTTGGAAGCAGGTGTTGGAGCGCCCTGGGTTGAGGGCGTGGAGGGTGATGGGGTCGTAGCGGATCAGCGGGGCTTGGGAGAGCTGGGGACCAGGGGTCGTGGCGGTGGGCGCGGGCCAGGTGCGGACGGGCGCAGACGGGCTTGCCTCTGGCACGCCTCTGGCACGCCCGCTGCGCAGTTGCGCAGCGGCCGCCATAAGAGGGAGGAGGGGGGTAGGGGTCAGCTGGGGGCGAATGGGAGCTGGGGGGCGGGGGCGTGCAGGAGGTCGCGGCGGGAAAGCGCGAGGGAGGGGGGGACAGGTAGAGTGAGAAGAGCTGGGGAAGGGGGGTTTAAGGGTGGAGGGGGGTGAGTGTTAGGAGGTTTAGGAGATTAGGGAGAGAGATAGGAGTAGGGTTGGGAAGATAGGGGAGGGGGGTTGTAGAGGTGGGTGAGGGTGAGAGGTAGAGTGAGAGGATAAGAAGATAGGTAACAGAGGGGGTGGCGGGGAGGGAGGGAGAGATAGAGAAATAGATAGATGGAGAAATAGGTGGAGAGATAGAAAAATAGGTAAATAGGAGGAGGTGGTGAGTGAGGGAGTTAGATAGTGAGATGGAGAGATAGAGAGATAGGTAGATAGGAGGAGTGATGGAGGCAGATAGCGAACGGGGTAGATAGGGGTGATAGAGAGGGGAAGGCGAGTGAGGGAGGGGGATGAGACAGGAGCAGGAGGGCAGGTGCGAGAAGAAACAGAAGACGGAGGACGGAGAACGCAGAAGAACAGAAGAACACAGGAGAACACAGGAGAACAGAAGAACACAGAAGAACACAGGAGAACACAGAAGAACACAGAAGAACACAGAAGAACACAGAAGAAGATACAAAAGACGAAGAACAGAAGGCAGAAGACCACAGAAGAAGATGAAGAAGAAGAGAGGCGACAGGAGAGGCTGAGAAGCACACAGAAGAAGAGAGAAGACGGGGAAAAGAAGAGTACAGAAGAAGATTATAGAAGAGGAGCGAGGAGGAAGAACAGAGAGGAAGAAAAGAAGCAGGAGCAGGAGAGAGGGTGAGTAGCGCGGGGCAGGGCGAGGGGCTGGGAGGTGGGGGGTACTTACTGCGAGGTGGGTCTCAGGAACCTGGAGGAGCTGGAGGAGCTGCAGCGGCAGGGGGAGCGACCTACCCTTGGGTCAAGGGTCGCTACCACTGTCGCGCAGCGGCCGCCATAAGAGGGAGGAGGGGTCAGCTGGGGGCGAATGGGAGCTGGGGGGCGGGGGCATGCAGGAGGTCGCGGCAGGAAAGTGCGAGGGAGGGGGGGACAGGAAAAGTGAGAAGAGCTGGGGGAGGGGAGTTTAAGGGTGGAGGGGGGTGAGTGTTAGGAGGTTTAGGAGATTAGGGAGAGAGATAGGAGTAGGGTTGGGAAGATAGGGGAGGGGGGGTTGTAGAGGTGGGTGAGGGTGAGAGGTAGAGTGAGAGGATAGGAAGATAGGTAACAGAGGGGGTGGTGGGGAGGGGGGAGAGATAGAGAAATAGATAGATTGAGAAATAGGTGGAGAGATAGAAAAATAGGTAGATAGGAGGAGGTGGTGAGTGAGGGAGTTAGATAGTGAGATGGAGAGATAGAGAGATAGGTAGATAGGAGGAGTGAGGGAGGCAGATAGCGAACGGGGTAGATAGGGGTGATAGAGAGGGGGAGGCGAGTGAGGGGGGGGATGAGACAGGAGCAGGAGGGCAGGTGCGAGAAGAAACAGAAGACGGAGGACGGAGAACGCAGAAGAACAGAAGAACAGAAGAACAGAAGAACACAGGAGAACACAGGAGAACAGAAGAACACAGAAGAACACAGAAGAACACAGGAGAACACAGAGGAACACAGAAGAACACAGAAGAACACAGAAGAAGATACAGAAGACGAAGAACAGAAGGCAGAAGACCACAGAAGAAGATGAAGAAGAAGAGAGGCGACAGGAGAGGCTGAGAAGCACACAGAAGAAGAGAGAAGACGGGGAAAAGAAGAGTACAGAAGAAGATTATAGAAGAGGAGCGAGGAGGAAGAACAGAGAGGAAGAAAAGAAGCAGGGGAGAGGGTGAGTAGTCCAGGACGAGGGGCTGGGAGGTGGGGGGTACTTACTGCGAGGTGGGTCTCAGGAACCTGGAGGAGCTGCAGCGGCAGGGGGAGCGACCTACCCTTGGGTCAAGGGTCGCTACCACTGTCGCGCAGCAGCCGCCATAAGAGGGAGGGGGGGGGAGGGGTCAGCTGGGGGCGAATGGGAGCTGGGGGGCGGGGGGGCGGGGGCAAGCAGGAGGTCGCGGCAGGAAAGTGCGAGGGAGGGGGGGACAGGTAGAGTGAGAAGAGCTGGGGGAGGGGAGTTTAAGGGTGGAGGGGGGTGAGTGTTAGGAGGTTTAGGAGATTAGGGAGAGAAATAGGAGTAGGGTTGGGAAGATAGGGGAGAGGGGGTTGTAGAGGTGGGTGAGGGTGAGAGGTAGAGTGAGAGGATAGGAAGATAGGTAACAGAGAGGGTGGCGGGGAGGGGGGGAGAGATAGAGAAATAGATAGATGGAGAAATAGGTGGAGAGATAGAAAAATAGGTAGATAGGAGGAGGTGGTGAGTGAGGGAGTTAGATAGTGAGATGGAGAGATAGAGAGATAGGTAGATAGGAGGAGTGAGGGAGGCAGATAGCGAACGGGGTAGATAGGGGTGATAGAGAGGGGGAGGCGAGTGAGGGAGGGGGATGAGACAGGAGCAGGAGGGCAGGTGCGAGAAGAAACAGAAGACGGAGGACGGAGAACGCAGAAGAACAGAAGAACAGAAGAACAGAAGAACACAGGAGAACACAGGAGAACAGAAGAACACAGAAGATCACAGAAGAACACAGGAGAACACAGAAGAACACAGAAGAACACAGAAGAAGATACAGAAGACAAAGAACAGAAGGCAGAAGACCACAGAAGAAGATGAAGAAGAAGAGAGGCGACAGGAGAGGCTGAGAAGCACACAGAAGAAGAGAGAAGACGGGGAAAAGAAGAGTACAGAAGAAGATTATAGAAGAGGAGCGAGGAGGAAGAACAGAGAGGAAGAAAAGAAACAGGAGCAGGAGAGAGGGTGAGTAGCGAGGGGCAGGGCGAGGGGCTGGGAGGTGGGGGGTACTTACTGCGAGGTGGGTCTCAGGAACCTGGAGGAGCTGGAGGAGCTGCAGCGGCAGGGGGAGCGATCTACCCTTGGGTCAAGGGTCGCTACCACAGTCGTGCAGCGGCCGCCATAAGAGGGAGGGGGGGAGGGGTCAGCTGGGGGCGAATGGGAGCTGGGGGGCGGGGCGTGCAGGAGGTCGCGGCGGGAAAGCGCGAGGGGGGACAGGTAGCGTGAGAAGAGCTGGGGAGGGGGGTTTAAGGGTGGAGGGGGGTGAGTGTTAGGAGGTTTAGGAGATTAGGGAGAGAGATAGGAGTAGGGTTGGGAAGATAGGGGAGGGGGGTTGTAGAGGTGGGTGAGGGTGAGAGATAGAGTGAGAGGATAGGAAGATAGGTAACAGAGGGGGTGGTGGGGAGGGGGGGAGAGATAGAGAAATAGATAGATGGAGAAATAGGTGGAGAGATAGAAAAATAGGTAGATAGGAGGAGGTGGTGAGTGAGGGAGTTAGATAGTGAGATGGAGAGATAGACAGATAGGCAGATAGGAGGCGTGAGGGAGGCAGATAGCAAACGGGGTAGATAGGGGTGATAGAGAGGGGGAGGCAAGTGAGGGAGGGGGATGAGACAGGAGCAGGAGGGCAGGTGCGAGAAGAAACAGAAGACGGAGGACGGAGAACGCAGAAGAACAGAAGAACAGAAGAACACAGGAGAACACAGGAGAACAGAAGAACACAGAAGAACACAGGAGAACACAGAAGAACACAGAAGAACACAGAAGAAGATACAGAAGACGAAGAACAGAAGGCAGAAGACCACAGAAGAAGATGAAGAAGAAGAGAGGGGACAGGAGAGGCTGAGAAGCACACAGAAGAAGAGAGAAGACGGGGAAAAGAAGAGTACAGAAGAAGATTATAGAAGAGGAGCGAGGAGGAAGAACAGAGAGGAAGAAAAGAAGCAGGAGCAGGAGAGAGGGTGAGTAGCGTGGGGCAGGGCGAGGGGCTGGGAGGTGGGGGGTACTTACTGCGAGGTGGGTCTCAGGAACCTGGAGGAGCTGGAGGAGCTGCATCGGCAGGGGGAGCGACCTACCCTTGGGTCAAGGGTCGCTACCACTGTTGTGCAGCGGCCGCCATAAGAGGGAGGGGGGGGAGGGGTCAGCTGGGGGCGAATGGGAGCTGGGGGGCGGGGCGTGCAGGAGGTCGCGGCGGGAAAGCGCGAGGGGGGACAGGTAGAGTGAGAAGAGCTGGGGGAGGGGGGTTTAAGGGTGGAGGGGGGTGAGTGTTAGGAGGTTTAGGAGATTAGGGAGAGAGATAGGAGTATGGTTGGGAAGATAGGGGAGGGGGGTTGTAGAGGTGGGTGAGAGGTAGAGTGAGAGGATAGGAAGATAGGTAACAGAGGGGGTGGTGGGGAGGGGGGAGAGATAGAGAAATAGATAGATGGAGAAATAGGTGGAGAGATAGAAAAATAGGTAGATAGGAGGAGGTGGTGAGTGAGGGAGTTAGATAGTGAGATGGAGAGATAGAGAGATAGGCAGATAGGAGAAGTGAGGGAGGCAGATAGCGAACGGGGTAGATAGGGGTGATAGAGAGGGGGAGGCAAGTGAGGGAGGGGGATGAGACAGGAGCAGGAGGGTAGGTGCAAGAAGAAACAGAAGACGGAGGACGGAGAACGCAGAAGAACAGAAGAACAGAAGAACAGAAGAACACAGGAGAACACAGGAGAACAGAAGAACACAGAAGAACACAGGAGAACACAGAAGAACTCAGAAGAACACAGAAGAACACAGAAGAACACAGAAGAAGATACAGAAGACGAAGAACAGAAGGCAGAAGACCACAGAAGAAGATGAAGAAGAAGAGAGGCGACAGGAGAGGCTGAGAAGCACACAGAAGAAGAGAGAAGACGGGGAAAAGAAGAGTACAGAAGAAGATTATAGAAGAGGAGCGAGGAGGAAGAACAGAGAGGAAGAAAAGAAACAGGAGCAGGAGAGAGGGTGAGTAGCGAGGGGCAGGGCGAGGGGCTGGGAGGTGGGGGGTACTTACTGCGAGGTGGGTCTCAGGAACCTGGAGGAGCTGGAGGAGCTGCAGCGGCAGGGGGAGCGACCTACCCTTGGGTCAAGGGTCGCTACCACTGTCGTGCAGCGGCCGCCATAAGAGGGAGGGGGGGAGGGGTCAGCTGGGGGCGAATGGGAGCTGGGGGGCGGGGGCGTGCAGGAGGTCGCGGCGGGAAAGCGCGAGGGGGGGACAGGTAGCGTGAGAAGAGCTGGGGGAGGGGGGTTTAAGGGTGGAGGGGGGTGAGTGTTAGGAGGTTTAGGAGATTAGGGAGAGAGATAGGAGTAGGGTTGGGAAGATAGGGGAGGGGGGTTGTAGAGGTGGGTGAGGGTGAGAGGTAGAGTGAGAGGATAGGAAGATAGGTAACAGAGGGGGTGGTGGGGAGGGGGGGAGAGATAGAGAAATAGATAGATGGAGAAATAGGTGGAGAGATAGAAAAATAGGTAGATAGGAGGAGGTGGTGAGTGAGGGAGTTAGATAGTGAGATGGAGAGATAGACAGATAGGCAGATAGGAGGCGTGAGGGAGGCAGATAGCAAACGGGGTAGATAGGGGTGATAGAGAGGGGGAGGCAAGTGAGGGAGGGGATGAGACAGGAGCAGGAGGGCAGGTGCGAGAAGAAACAGAAGACGGAGGACGGAGAACGCAGAAGAACAGAAGAACAGAAGAACACAGGAGAACACAGGAGAACAGAAGAACACAGGAGAACACAGAAGAACACAGAAGAACACAGAAGAACACAGAAGAAGATACAAAAGACGAAGAACAGAAGGCAGAAGACCACAGAAGAAGATGAAGAAGAAGAGAGGCGACAGGAGAGGCTGAGAAGCACACAGAAGAAGAGAGAAGACGGGGAAAAGAAGAGTACAGAAGAAGATTATAGAAGAGGAGCGAGGAGGAAGAACAGAGAGGAAGAAAAGAAGCAGGAGCAGGAGAGAGGGTGAGTAGCGCGGGGCAGGGCGAGGGGCTGGGAGGTGGGGGGTACTTACTGCGAGGTGGGTCTCAGGAACCTGGAGGAGCTGGAGGAGCTGCAGCGGCAGGGGGAGCGACCTACCCTTGGGTCAAGGGTCGCTACCACTGTCGTGCAGCGGCCGCCATAAGAGGGAGGGGGGGAGGGGTCAGCTGGGGGCGAATGGGAGCTGGGGGGCGGGGCGTGCAGGAGGTCGCGGCGGGAAAGCGCGAGGGGGGACAGGTAGAGTGAGAAGAGCTGGGGGAGGGGGGTTTAAGGGTGGAGGGGGGTGAGTGTTAGGAGGTTTAGGAGATTAGGGAGAGAGATAGGAGTATGGTTGGGAAGATAGGGGAGGGGGGTTGTAGAGGTGGGTGAGAGGTAGAGTGAGAGGATAGGAAGATAGGTAACAGAGGGGGTGGTGGGGAGGGGGGAGAGATAGAGAAATAGATAGATGGAGAAATAGGTGGAGAGATAGAAAAATAGGTAGATAGGAGGAGGTGGTGAGTGAGGGAGTTAGATAGTGAGATGGAGAGATAGAGAGATAGGCAGATAGGAGAAGTGAGGGAGGCAGATAGCGAACGGGGTAGATAGGGGTGATAGAGAGGGGGAGGCAAGTGAGGGAGGGGGATGAGACAGGAGCAGGAGGGTAGGTGCAAGAAGAAACAGAAGACGGAGGACGGAGAAAGCAGAAGAACAGAAGAACAGAAGAACAGAAGAACACAGGAGAACACAGGAGAACAGAAGAACACAGAAGAACACAGGAGAACACAGAAGAACACAGAAGAACACAGAAGAACACAGAAGAAGATACAGAAGAAGAAGAACAGAAGGCAGAAGACCACAGAAGAAGATGAAGAAGAAGAGAGGCGACAGGAGAGGCTGAGTAGCACACAGAAGAAGAGAGAAGACGGGGAAAAGAAGAGTACAGAAGAAGATTATAGAAGAGGAGCGAGGAGGAAGAACAGAGAGGAAGAAAAGAAGCAGGAGAGAGGGTGAGTAGCGCGGGGCAGGGCGAGGGGCTGGGAGGTGGGGGGTACTTACTGCGAGGTGGGTCTCAGGAACCTGGAGGAGCTGGAGGAGCTGCAGCGGCAGGGGGAGCGACCTACCCTTGGGTCAAGGGTCGCTACCACTGTCGCGCAGCGGCCGCCATAAGAGGGAGGAGGGGGGGAGGGGTCAGCTGGGGGCAAATGGGAGCTGGGGGGCGGGGGCGTGCAGGAGGTCGCGGCGGGAAAGCGCGAGGGGGGACAGGTAGAGTGAGAAGAGCTGGGGGAGGGGGGTTTAAGGGTGGAGGGGGGTGAGTGTTAGGAGGTTTAGGAGATTAGGGAGAGAGATAGGAGTAGGGTTGGGAAGATAGGGGAGGGGGGTTGTAGAGGTGGGTGAGGGTGAGAGGTAGAGTGAGAGGATAGGAAGATAGGTAACAGAGGGGGTGGCGGGGAGGGGGAGAGATAGAGAAATAGATAGATGGAGAAATAGGTGGAGAGATAGAAAAATAGGTAGATAGGAGGAGGTGGTGAGTGAGGGAGTTAGATAGTGAGATGGAGAGATAGAGAGATAGGTAGATAGGAGGAGTGAGGGAGGCAGAGAGCGAACGGGGTAGATAGGGGTGATAGAGAGGGGGAGGCGAGTGAGGGAGGGGGATGAGACAGGAGCAGGAGGGCAGGTGCGAGAAGAAACAGAAGACGGAGGACGGAGAACGCAGAAGAACAGAAGAACAGAAGAACACAGGAGAACACAGGAGAACAGAAGAACACAGAAGAACACAGAAGAACCCAGAAGAACACAGAAGGAGATACAGAAGACGAAGAACAGAAGGCAGAAGACCACAGAAGAAGATGAAGAAGAAGAGAGGCGACAGGAGAGGCTGAGAAGCACACAGAAGAAGAGAGAAGACGGGGAAAAGAAGAGTACAGAAGAAGATTATAGAAGAGGAGCGAGGAGGAAGAACAGAGAGGAAGAAAAGAAGCAGGAGAGAGGGTGAGTATCGTGGGGCAGGGCGAGGGGCTGGGAGGTGGGGGGTACTTACTGCGAGGTGGGTCTCAGGAACCTGGAGGAGCTGGAGGAGCTGCAGCGGCAGGGGGAGCGACCTACCCTTGGGTCAAGGGTCGCTACCACTGTCGCGCAGCGGCCGCCATAAGAGGAAGGGGGGGGAGGGATCAGCTGGGGGCGAATGGGAGCTGGGGGGCGGGGCGTGCAGGAGGTCGCGAAGGGAAAGCGCAAGGGAGGGGGGGACAGGTAGAGTGAGAAGAGCTGGGGGAGGGGGGTTTAAGGGTGGAGGGGGGTGAGTGTTAGGAGGTTTAGGAAATTAGGGAGAGAGATAGGAGTAGGGTTGGGAAGATAGGGGAGGGGGGGTTGTAGAGGTGGGTGAGGGTGAGAGGTAGAGTGAGAGGATAGGAAGATAGGTAACAGAGGGGGTGGTAGGGAGGGGGGGAGAGATAGAGAAATAGATAGATGGAGAAATAGGTGGAGAGATAGAAAAATAGGAGGAGGTGGTGAGTGAGGGAGTTAGATAGTGAGATGGAGAGATAGAGAGATAGGTAGATAGGAGGAGTGAGGGAGGCAGATAGCGAACGGGGTAGATAGGGGTGATAGAGAGGGGGAGGTGAGTGAGGGAGGGGGATGAGACAGGAGCAGGAGGGCAGGTGAGAGAAGAAACAGAAGACGGAGGACGGAGAACACAGAAGAACAGAAGAACAGAAGAACACAGGAGAACACAGGAGAACAGAAGAACACAGAAGAACACAGGAGAACACAGAAGAACACAGAAGAACACAGAAGAACACAGCAGAACACAGAAGAAGATACAGAAGACGAAGAACAGAAGGCAGAAGACCACAGAAGAAGATGAAGAAGATGAGAAATGCAGAGTTAAAAAAGTATAAATGTGGGCCAGAGTGCCTTGAGTACCTTTATTGCCCTGCTCTGGCCTGTGGTGTCTACCTGGAAGAGTGATTGGCCGGTAACACCCTATGCTTTCCCGGCATCAGAGGGGATTTGCCACTCACTGGGCCTGAGTTCTCCAGATCAGTTGCAATCAATCATGCAGGGGAGTCAGTCACCTGCACAGGTGGGGAGGGAAGAAGGTGATCATCCTCTGCAACAGCTGTTACTCTGTCTCAGGCCCTCCCTGTGAAGCACTTGGCAGCCCATTTAGTTCCAGGTTCTTGACAGATACATTGTTGCACACTGGAGTTTCCCTACTCTCAGGCTTACTATCTAAGTTGTGTCAGTAAAAAGTAGAAGGGCTCTTAGTCTTCAAGTTACTGTTGTTTTTTGCATATTGGTGTTGCAGTGTATGGTGCTCAAGATAAGATGCTGATTGGGGGGGCAAAGAGATGAGGACAATTGGACATAACTAGGTCCCAGACTGCCTCAAAGGTTGACAAGAAGAGTCTGCTGTCTGAGAGACAGAGTGAGGGCAATCATGGCAATCTTAGTGGGCCTCAGGGGATCAAGAGGTGTCTATTCAGCCTCTCAATATTGCTTCACATACCCAGGAGAAGGTAGTAAGTCCAGATCAGAAGTCGGAGCGAAGCTGCTTGAGGATACTATGATTCTGAGCGTTGGTGAAGGGTAGTTCTGCCTTTCAATCACAGTTGACATTGGACTCTTTCATGGCTCCACTGTTGTCTTCTGGACCCACTGTTTCAATCTGTGATCCAGGATTAAGGAGCAAAATAGCAGTTGCTCAGGTGTCAGCCCAAGCATCTTCCCCCTCCCCCTCGGCTGCCCCCCTTATTGGCAGCAAGGAGTTTATCACTCCAAGCTATAACCTCCCTGCTCAACAGGCCATGGAGTTGGCACATAAATCAGATGCAGCAGCCTCCCAGGTAGATGTGGGAAGCTGGCAGAAATCTATGGCACTACTGGTGCTGTCTTTGCAGCCCTCTCAGCCAGTAAGCCCTGGTGGATTAAGCGGCTCAAACAATCTTAGTTACAAACAGCTCTGACTTCCTTAGGAAATCTTCTATGAGCACTTGTCTCTCTCATATTGCACCACCCCCAGCCATGAAATGAATTAGGTCTCAGGGTACACTAGCTGGCAAGCTGGAGGGCTTTATGTCTGTGGCTTTTGATGAAGGTGTAATTGATCCTCTCCCTGCTGTCTCTGAGGAGGCAGAGGAGCTGTTGTGCAATCCCGATGGGACTGAGCTGACCCCTACTAACTGCTCGGATACCTCCTGTTATACCACCTAGTGAGAATCAACCCCCATCCAGTGATTAAGCCTTGGGTGGGGTTCACCGATCCCAGTGTGGACATCAACAGACAGGGTCATCATAGGAGACTCCCACTTTAGTCGCAATTTAGCATCTTCGTGAGGCAAAACAGGGAGTAGTATAGGAATGACACACTGGCATTGAAGGTCGATCAGCTGAAAACCCAATTAGTCCTCTGCAAGCTTTTAAAAATATTGACATTAGATAACCCCTAATGGGTGCAGTGGAATCATCCCAGCTGGCCCTCAAAAGCTTGTGGAAGAAAACAGCTCGAATATTGTTCAGCAGGACTCACAGTTTACTACTCTCCCATCCAGTGTGGAAGACTGCAGATCCTGGGGATCCCAGAAGGCACAGAAGGAGATGACCCCAGGGGCTTCATGATCCACCTGTTTTGAGAGGAATTTCCTGCTTTGAGTTACTAGGACATGGTATGTTCCAGAGGGTTCATCGTTTTTGCTTTCAGACCAACCAGTAAGCACTCTTGTTACCCCAGGGCTATTCTCATTTATATAGGGAATTTCATTCCGCAACATGAGATATATTGAGCTGCTACTCCCAAGCTGCCGGTTAAAGCCTGTGGGTGGAATTTTTTGTCCTTTCTGATTTCTGTCACCAAATGGCGGTGAGACGTTATCAGCTTTGGGGGCATAGTCCAACATTTCAAAAGCTTGCTGTAGGGTCACCCTAATGGAGCAGGCAACCATGCTGATCCGAATAGATGGTCAGACTGTTTAGTGTTATGAGGGTCTGAAAGTCCAGGAGTTGTTAACTAAATAGCAGCCCAGTGGCTGAGAGGTTTTGTTTTTTTTGCTTGCTTTGCATGTTTTTGACCCAAACTTAAATAATCAATGGTGTCTAAAGTTTCTGCCTAGTCTATGTGGCTATAAGGTATTCAACTGTGTTGGGCTCTGCCAATGGATATCTGGTGTGTGTTTTTTTTTTCCTCTCATATCAGCTAGATCTTGCATTAGGGACGTGTTAGGTTTCTCTTTGGGTTTCCTTAGGGGACGAGCGGGTTGTCTTTTTTCTTATCTCCTCTTTTTCCTTATTTTTTGGTATTGTCCTGATTTTTATTATTCTACCCCTCTGTTACTGAGTGGGGGAGTTTTGTTCTACTATTTATTCGTTCATGTAGTTATTATATCATTACCATACATTGTTATCACTTGCTGGTTATTATTGACTATTTTTCCTTGTATTACCAATCATGTGTAATTTGGAATGGGTCAGCCCATCTGTGTCGCTCTCAGGTGTGAGCTGTAATGGGTAATAAACCCTAAGGGTGGGGGTAATGGCCCTTTATTCCATAGGGCATAGCTCAGGATGGGTTGGTTTCTCTTAATGGAAATCAGTGATGCAGGTGGCTTGGAGTATAGGGGCGGTGGAATGGGACTGCTTGTTTCTTGTACAGAGCATAGGAGTTGAATCTGTAGTAAAACTGTCTTTGATTATTTTGGCCAGCACAAGAGTAATGATGCATATGTGGGTTTGGTATTAAAATTTGGTATGTGTATGCCTTGTTTGCTGTGGTGGAAGGGTGACTCATGGATCCGGAGATGTGATGCCTAAAGTCAATAATGGTGGTAGTCCTGGCCATCAGCTGCATGTTTTATCCTGGAATATCAGTGGAGTTAATCACAAAATGATCCGACAGGAATTTAATATTTTTGAGTCGCAAATTATATGCTTTCATGAGATACATCTATCTCCTGCAGAAAACTCCTTGCTAGCAGAGTTTGGTTATTGAGTTATGTCTATCTCATGTTTCACCTCTGGTCAGTGGTGCACGTTAATAGCCCTTGATAGTAAATGGAGGGTTATGCATTAGAGGATGGATTTGGGTGGGAGCGTTGGTTGCAGGCAGCCATCCAGAAGGATAGAGATTTGGCATTTTGAGTGGCCTAGTGAACCAAGTTTTACCTTTTATTCCGCTCTCCCCCCCTGTAAAGTAATGTCACGGTTGGATATGATTTTTGTCAGCAATACATTGATCTCATCTTCAAAGGTAGTACTTAAGCCATGGATCTTATCTAATCATAATTCTTTATCTCTGTTTATGCAACCAAATGAATTCACGCATATATCAGGGCTGGGCATTTGAATCAAAATTGCTTTTTGAGGTGAGATATGTTAGTTCCTTTGTCTCCATTTATGAGAGTTTTTGGATGATAATGTAGGCTCAAATCACCTCTGGTGATCTGGGATGGCCTCAAGGCCTCGTGTTGGGGATAAACCCTTAAATATGCCTCTCCAGAGTGGAGGATGTCTTTGATGGAGGTAACAACATCTCTTCTGATTCTTAGCTCTTTAGGATGCAACCTGGCTCATAGTATTATCACAAATGATGGCCTTCACTGATAAACTGCACTTGGAGGAGGCTATTTCCCTTAGGGCTTCTCTTCAGAAGCGAATCCGAGACAGGGTGGCTAAGAATAGTCGAGATAGGTAAATGGCTAGTTTTGAGAATAATAAAGAAATAGGGTGAGTTCTCTCTTTTTTAGAGTGAGGGATATCTCTAGCTTTAATATCATCCAACAGATCAGGGAAGACAATGTGGAGATGGTGGCAGACACAGTGGTTATTAAAGATGCCTTCTGACTGTTTTATCAAAATCTGTATCGGGGGATTGTTTCTTTTCCGCTGAAATAGACTCCAATTTGTGCTGCAGTTTTTCCACTAAAAAGTCAGTCTCTCTCAATGCTCAATTTTAGAGGCACCTATAGCTCATTTGGATAGAGTTTCACTCCATCTTCTCACATATTTTGTCCCTGGTACTTACAGATTTTTTAAATTAATTTGACTCATTGGATCAGGTCCCTGAATCTGGGTGGGAGACCAATATATTTATCTTCCCAAAAACTGGTGAAGATCCTATGGTGTGTGGCTCATATCACCCATTGCCCCCCAATTAATGTGGATACTAAGACCGATATATGTGTTCTTGCTAATATATTGTCTGTCATTATTTCTTAATTGGTGGATCTTAACCAATTAAATTCCTGGGCGGTACACAACCTCCCATGTCAGCGCAGCAATCATGGCATTAGAGATGACTTCTTCAGTTGGGGGTCCATTGGGCATGATTCTTCTTGATGCCGAGAAGGCCTTTGATCCCCTTGATTTGGTCACCTGGCCCTTCCATTCGGGGGTCATGGAGATTGCTGGTCTAGGTTCTGGTTTTGTTCCCAGAGTTTGACATCTCTATGCCAACCTTAAAGCAAGGATATTCTGCAGAGGCATGCTCTCAAGGTACCAGGTATGGGTGCTTTCTTTCTCCTCAGCTATTCGCTCTATATGTAGAGCCGCTTGTACAATTTCTCAATCAGGCAGAAGAAATTCAGCCCCCGAGAATACATTGGTATGAATTCAAGGTATTGGTCTATGCCGATCATGTGGCCGTGCTAACCTCTACCCTGATTGGTAGCCTGAGGGCCGTAGCAGCAACAGCTCAGTTATTTGGGAAAGTATCTGGGTATAAGGTGAACTCTGATAAAACACAGGCATTGTCTAATGTACCTCTCCCCAGATTGGACGTAAGATAGGTTCAATCTGCATTGTATCTAGGCGTTACCCTTTCAGTTAACATTGCAGAGATTGTGGAGAAAAACTATGGGAAGTTTTCTCAACATACAGCAAGCTTTCTCAACATACAGCTAGGGTCTTTACTAAATGGAACCATCTCAATTTGGGCTTGATCAGCCACTGCAACCCCATCAAGATGATTATTCTTCCATGAAATCACTACCTGTTTCTCTGTGTCCCTTTTTTTCTTCCTATGTCCTTTTTCACTAAGGTTGAGGATTTGTGGCAAAGATTCATATTGTGTTATAGGAAGCCCCGCTGCAAGATTCAGCTCTTGCAGCAACCTAAGGAGGAGGGTGTGATCTCGGTTACAGTTTTGTGCTTTTATTATCTGGCTGCCTTTTTTCGCAGCTCTGATTGGTTTTGGGTAGAGGGGTGTGGGAGCAAAGGCATATGTTTGCTGATTTTCTTCCATTGGGAGAATCAATTTTCTCTGGGGACAATACTTTATTTACAGATTTCATATTGTTTTAAGGCATATAATAAGTTGCAATTTTGGGTTGTAGGACTTTGTGCGATAATGAGTGTGTAGTGGTTACGTAAAATATTTTAATTGATAGTAATTGTTTATTGATTATGGTAATTTTGTTCTACATTTTTTAGCAAATGATAAAATGGTTTTTCACACCATCATTTTTTTAGATTTTTTTCTATAAATGGTGTTCAGGATTTGGATTCAGATTATTTTGATTATTGTTATTTTAATTTTTAATGAAATGTATTGTTTTACCATTTCATTTTTTATTTATTTTGGTATGTGGGCCATGTGAGGGGAATGCCTGACTAGTGTTTGTATTTAAATTTAAACCAGTCAAACTATAATTCAATACAGATTAAATGAGTGCTTCTTATAAAGATTGTATTACTTTTCTGTTATGGTTTTATGTTGTGTTAAGGGGCTCGTTTGCTGAATTCCTCCTTTCTCAATTCGTATTTCTTATTAAAATAAGCAAGTACAATTCTGATATAGTTGTTTTTTCAAATGTATTGATTTTAATGCATGTATGATGCTTAAATTGTTCGTTTGAATGTATGACATCATTTGAACCCCCCAATCAATGCTTTTTCTCGAATGTTTGTTAGATAGGTGTTTAAATATTAAATCTGATACCCTAAATAATTCATTCACTTTCTCCATTATCCACTGGGTAAAAATGCCTTGTCTTTCCCCTTGCATTCCTCCCTTTGTCTCCAGTACTACAATTATAGAGAGCATTTTTAAATAAAATGGAACTAAAAATTCATTATGCTACCAAAATAAAAGAAAAGGCCCAACTACTAGAAACAATTGACAAAGAAGGTACTCCGAAGCCAAGTGAGTTGGCGACGTAACTGGGAATTTTTTTTTATTTTAGTTAAACAGTGATTGGTAATATTCAGCTGATTCCCTAAGATTAAAATGCACATGCCCTCATCTATACTTGAGGTTGTGTCTCAGAGTGCCAGGCCCAATTTTATTTTGTACCAACATCTCTGCTAACTACCCACATGTATAGGGATATTGAGACGTTTCCCTCTCTCCTTGCACATGTGCGCTACAGCGCAAGGTTGTATGCATGCAATCAAGCAGAGGTTTCGTACTAAATGGGACTACTTCAGTACCAATAATAGGCTTTAATACTTTCCCACTTTGTATGTCTGCTTTACATTACAGCATACATGCACATTTGGAAAGATTTATTTAAAAAAAAAACTTGCTCCACTGTTACACCGCCCTCAAGAAGGTATGTATTTGGCGCAAATACCTGTTGACCAATGTAAGTAGATAGGGATTTGCATCAAAACCCAAATGCCCCCCCATGGCACACCCATTGATGCAATTAGTGAAATGTGGTGCATATCACTACTATGCCTTACTTTAAGAGACTTTTCAACTTACATCATGGTTTACATTAAGTAAATCCTACCACAACACTTTGTGCTGGCTTTCTGTTGCATTTATGATGCAAAACCGGCACAAAGTATGAGTAAATCTGTGCCTGTGTATCTAAGGGAATAGGACTAAGAGAAAACTTTTGTAAATACACAGATAGGGAAGATGAAAGTCAAATCATTAGTACCTAATATTATTTATTTGCATAATGATGAAATCATCATAAAACATCCAACAGCAAGACAAAAATATAAAATGGAAAAAATCTATAAAAAAACAATGATACATCGATAGAAATATTGACATAAACTCACAACATTTGTGGGCCCTCTTAATACAAAGCTAAAAATCATTCAACTGTAAGTCTGCCTGGCACAGAGCCACTCATACAATTGTCTTGATGATAACCCCAGAGAATAGCATGATTAACAGTATAAAATACCACTGTAAGGTGATGAATCAGGACTTTTACACTAACAGCATCAGCAAATAAGCGTAAATTATCCAGGGTAGGTAGGAGAGCTGGCTCGGTGGTCTGACATGGGCAAAGCCTACCAAAACATTATCTATTGTGGTATTTCTGAGCAATGTCTCAGATAAACAACTATGGGCCTTATTACAACCCTGGCGGTGAAAGACCGCCAGGGTTGTTTTGGCGATTGTTCAGCCAACGGGCTGGTGGGACAATTTGCCATATTATGACTGCGGCGGTAACGCCACAGTCGCACCGCCGGGACCGGCGGTTTCCTGCCATCTTTGTCCCGGCAGTTATAATCCGCCAGGGCAGCGATGCTTGCAGCGCTGCCCTGGGGATTATGACTCCCCTTCCCGCCAGCCTGTCCATGACGGTAGAGCACTTGGCATGGGCAGTGCAGGGGCCCCTAGGCACAGCCCCACCCTGCTTTTCACTGTCTGCTGTGCAGACAGTGAAGAGCGCAACGGGTGCAGCTGCACCCATCGCACTGCCACAACACCACAACGCCACAACAACACAACACCGCCGGCTCCATTAGGAGCCGGTTCCAATGTTACGGCCGACATCCCCGCTGGGCCGGCGGGGATGTTGTAATGCAGCCGGCAGAATTGTGCCACATAGGCGGCCGCTCGGCGGTCTAACCTTGGTGGGCGCCCTCCGCCGCCCACCAAGGTTGTAATGAGGGCCTAAGTCTCCGGGATTGTGACTCCTATGGGTAGCAGTAGCATCATTCTAAAATTTGCAAGGTGACTGGGGTCGACGTCAGGCTTTTTAAAGAGTGAATTTTCACAGTAGCTAAGCTTGCGAAAATAATGAAGCAAGTTTCTGTCTTGATATGGAAGCTTACGGAGAGGCTAAGCCAATTTATTTAGGGTGGTCACTGTCCATTTGGAAAATGTGTCATGACGGAGAAACCCATTTTTAGTGGATGAATTATGGTAATCATTATTAGGGTGTATTCCAGATCAATCTCATTTTGTTATGTGTCCCTTAGGATGTTTTGTGTGGCTATCCCAGTGGAATTTTGTGGTAAATTGAGTTACTAATTTGAGAGTGGGCTACCCCGCCCAATTTACCATAAAAAGTCTGTTCAGTTCAAAGCTCAGTTTTGAGAGAAACTATGCTCAGCCCCAGGTAGCTTTGACAGAAACAGCAGGTGACCCCCAGAGATATGTCTGTTACGTTCAAGATGTAGTAATAATTTTTCACTGAAGATCACAACAAAATTCCCAAATAAATATCGAAAAATAGGGAAAAATGTAATCTTTAATTTACTGCACTGAGCTGATCTACAAAAATCTGCCAACCTCTTGCGCTGATAGAGACATCTTGAGTTTGTCGATCTTCAACAACACGTGATAGCCACAGTCATGTAATGAGCACTGAAGTATAATTATGTTTCATTGCATATCGACCATTCATCAATAGGTAAGATAACATCTAATGAATAAAAACAGTAGTGAAGGAAAGGTGTGCATTTTCAAAATGTTCCTAAGAATATGTTTAGAAATAGGGATTAGGTATACATTTGGAATTTGTGGATAATAATACCATCAGAGGATTCTTAGGGCAGTTTGCAAAATGAGTTCTTATTTCACATCTACGTACATTTCGAAGTCTAAAGTGCCATGGAATCGAACAGATGATGAGAAATGTCCTAGTACTCTGAATTCTCACACCTTTTAAAAACAAGGTAAGCTACTGGTATTGATGGGCATATCACCAGCAACAGCAAAGTTCCCAAAATGCAAGATGTAAATATAAAGAGTTTTCCATTAAATTTCAATCATTAAAAAATCTAAGTTGCTGTAGTATTTGGGCTTGGGATGGCCAGCATACAGGGAATGCTACCAAGACCAGATATTTCTGAAAGTCCAGGATGGTAAGGCTTGAGTAGATCTGTGACAAATTGGGTTGTTGGTTGGCAGGGGTGAGAGGCTGGTTGAGCAACAGCCAGAATCCTTTCTAGGGTGAACCACAAAAGGTCACTAAACTAACCTATGATTAACCATGGGTAGCTTGGCACAAAAGCAGTCAGCCTTAACTGATTTGTACAGTATTTATGCAACACACAAACAGTAATAAAATAAAAACACAGCACAAGAAAAATCCGATCACAATAAATAAAAATAGAGAAAAGTTTAAGGAATTATTTGACACCAAAATGACAAAAATGCAATTAGTGGAACCAGAGTTATGAATGTTTAATTTTTTTAGTGAAAAACTAGTGCCTAAAAGATGAAAGTGTCAACTGCAGACATCTAGATTCTCATTATGAGTTTGGTGGTCATGAGACTGCCAAACTTGCAGTGGCAGTCTAACCGCCGTGGACCCGGTGATAAAGACCGCTGCATTACGAGTTTTGGGGTTTGGCCAAACCAAACTGCCACAACGCCGCACGTCCTGATGATCCGGTCGGACTGCCATGGCTGGCATTGAGCTCCTCTGGGCCAGTGGCAGGCCTAAGACCACCGGCGGTATTAGGAGGCAGCACACTGCAAGGCTTTTCGTCTGGCAGTAACACACCGGGCGACGGGAATTCCCATTCCTGTCATGGGCACATGTACCCACACACATCCACACACTGCCACACACTTGTAGGCAACCCCCAAACATCCACACGCTTACAAACACACTCCCCCACCCAACCACACACATCCATACAAACACCCCCACCCGTCTGCAGGCATAAATACAAACACCCTACTCGCTATCACTCTGACATACACACACCCCCACTGTCTCTCACACTGACATACACACACTCCCCTTGCACTCACACATATGCACCTCCCACTGCATTCATTCACACTACCACCAACTCCACACACACATTCATTCACATACTCCTCCTCCACGCACATATTCATTCACACACTCCCCCTCCACATATGCATACAAGCACACACTCCCCCTCTGCATACATGCACACACTCCCCCCTCTGCCTACGCAAACATGCATACAGGCACGGACAAACATTCCAACACACACACATGCTCGCACACACACACCACACACATGCACCTGCCACACACACAGCCCCCCTTTTTGTTGCTCCACTTACCTGTTTGGGTAAGGTGGTTGTCTGGGAGGGGATGAGTGTTGGTGTTAACAACGCTGCACCACCATGCAGGAACCACCATGCCGTACTACCTTTTGTAATACAGTGGGTGGAGTCATTTTGTCATGGCTGTGCTGGCAGTGGAACCGCCTCTCACCTGCCATTGGCCAGGCAATGGTGTCGGATTTTTTCCCTTAAATGAGTGGAAATCCTTAAGTGACTCCTAATACCGCAGTCTAGCAGTCTTCGGACCGCCAACCCCGGCTGTCTTTCGGTGCCCGCAACAACGGTGGTCTTTTTCAAAGACAGCCAAAGTCCTAATGAGGGCCCTAGTCATGCAAGACTGAGTCAAAGTAAAAAAATATGGAGCTCAGTTTGGATAAACGAAGTGAATTTGGCCTGGTCAGCACTTGACTTTAGACTTAGAAGGCATTTTGAGACGAATGCTCTGAGAAGACAATGCTCAGCAAGACAAAGCTGCAGGAGGTGTCTGAGGAGGAAGTGTCATCACTGGATAGCCTTGGGTTGAACCAGCAGTGAAGATTTTCATGTTTGGACACAGTACCTGATTTAGAGTTTGGTGAAGGTGTTACTCTGACATCCTGTTGAGCGAAATATAGATCCATTTAGATTCTATGGGATTTATATTTTGGTGGACAGGATATCCGTCAGTGTTGTGATGGAGTAACCCCTCTGACAAACACTAAATTATGACCTTAGTCTCTTTTTTGGAAGTCGAACATTTCCAGCTGGATGAGACAGAGGGTTGTAGGTGAAGACAGTTCCACAGGGCCAGATACCCTTTTGAAGAAGGACTGATAAACAGGTTAGAAATACCGGAGAAGCATGAAGTCGATCTGACCAGTGATGAACCTTGGGCGGATAGGTGAGCAGGGTGGTTCTAGTCTCTTCCTGATTCTCAGAGTAGGTTTTGGCCAAAAATGTTCAAAGCCCTTAATTTCAGGATTTGGCCATCGCAGCAACTTTAGCATCACAACCATGTATCCAGGACTGGTGGGACACCACCTAAGGTTTCAGGACTCACACATGATGGGTCCAGATGCAGGTTGAAGATGGTGGGATCCTTTTATGTCTCTGTGATTCTGAAGAGGAGGCCATCAAACTAGTCCTTGGTGTCATTTTTGTAGTCGTTGTTTCAGGTGAAGATGCAGGGCTGGCTTTTGCTGGTTCAAGGAAGGGTCCAAGGAGCAAAGCTATTCTTCTATTTATAGCAAAGTAGGAGTGAACTGAAGAGTTGGTGTCTGAGGTCCTATATTTATACCCTGGTGTCCTGCATCCAGAATGTGAGAGACAGTTTTAGACAATGGCTTTGAAGTACATGGAATTTCCTGACTTCCCTGGCATAGCTCCAAGCTGCCTGCAGAGACAACCTGGAGATGATAGGTCCTTTGTGTGAATGTAGAGCACTCCCTATTAAGTTGCAAGAGGGGCAGTGCACCGCTCTGCCCCCATCCTGCCATCAGAGGGCCTATTCAGGCACACCTACTCCTGTTACTGTGTGACTGTCTCGGATGAATTCACAAAGTCTGTCAATAACATCCAGTCATGTACCGTAAAGAAAGTTAAAAAAGTTTAAATACCTGAAAGTTATGGAATCAATGAGGATTGAAAAAAAACATTAAGCAAGCCTACGCCTTGCCCATTAATAACATCAAAGTCCTCATTCATTATTGTCGTTTAAAACCTCATCCTGGTACCTAGAGATCTTTTCATCTATCGGGAGTCTACAGATTGAAGGTAATCACTCACCATTGCGCCTTCGCAAAGGGGGGGTGGGCAGAAAAGCTGTATGGTCCTTTGTGGTGGGAGGAGGAGCATATTGTTTTTTATTTTGGAAAACATTAAAAAAAATTAGATCTACATTTAGCTTACAGTTAGAAGACTCTCCAGTGAGAGTTCAAAAGTCCACACTATCACGAATCAATGCAGCAGTCATTCAACTGCAGTAATCCATTGGCGGTACACACCACCACGCTAAAAATACACACACATTTACAAAACACAACCACATTGGACAATTCAAAATAGACACATCTGATGCACATACACACACCACACCCACACACGCACACCACTATAAAACACACACCCACATTACCCATAACCCCTTCCAATTGCATTTTTTCAAAAAGCAGAGAGATAGAATAGCAAATACAACACCAGCATCCATACGCACACAACACTATCATTCATACAACATCCACGCACCTCAAAGAACACACCCCAACACAACACCTCACACAGCACAACAAACATCACCTCACACATCACCCACACCACATTATGGCACCTCAAAGACACCCCAGGTTTTCTGAGGAGGAGCTCAGGGTCATGGTGGAGGAAATCATCCGGGTAGAGCCGCAGCTATTCGGATCACAGGTGCAGCAGACCTCCATTGCAAGGAAGATGGAGCTATAGCGCAGAACTGTCGACAGGGTCAACGCAGTGGGACAGCATCCAAGAACATGGGATGACATCAGGAAGAGGTGGAACGACCTACGGGGGAAGGTGCGTTCCGTGGTCTCCAGACACCAGATTGCTGTACAGAGGACTGGCGTTGGACCCCCACCTCCTCCCCCACAACTAACAACATGGGAGGAGCAAGTCTTGGCAATACTGCATCCTGAGGGCCTTGCAGGAGTAGTTGGAGGACTGGACACTGACAAGTCAAATTTGCATTACCATATCCCCCTACCCCACCTGCATGCCATCACATACCCACACACTCCCCCTCGCCCCCATCACTCCAACACCTCACATATGCCCCACTATCACAACCCAGCCATCCCAATACCAAGCCCTGCATGCAACACCAAAGCTTGGATACCCATCACCAAAGCATGTCCACTACAGATACCCACACAGACCCCAAACCAACTATCACACAAGGACCAAGCCAAGAATGCAAGCACTGGAGTACAGCGTCACTCACCCATTGTACACAATGGCACTCATAGATTCAATAATCATGCCTTTACACCCCTACAGGACCCCTACCCAACTTCACCAGACAGGAGGTTCCAGACATATCCACTCCCCCCACAGAAGAGACCAACAGTGATGACAGCAGCTCTGCACAACTGGATCAAGATGACCAGCCCGGCACATCAGGGACCTTGGAACAGTCGGTTCCACTGACACTGGCACAAGCCAACACAGAGCCTCCCCCCTCAGAAAACACCAGCACAGCACCCACCCAGCGGGCCCATCCCTCTGTCCCCAGGACACGACAATCAGCAGTGTGTCCACCACTACAGAGAACCCAGGCAACCCTACTAACACAGGACGATCAGGGACCTAGGGGCAGTGGCAGTGGGCACACGGTTCAGGGGACAGAGGCACCGGAAAACAGGGAAGCTGGGAGGACTGCTGTGCGACGGGGGAGGACAGGCCCAGGGAACCCACTCTCCACGAGGCCCTCTCCAACATCATGGGAGCTTACCATCATTCCCAGGAGACGATGGCATCGGTACTGGCCAAGTTTCAGGAGCCCCAGCGGCTGCAGGAGGAACACTACCTTGGGATAAGGGAGGACTTGAAGTCCATTAAAAACACCCTGGTCACCATTGCAGGGGTGCTGCAAGACCTTGTCAACACCAGGAGGGACACAGTGGCACAACAAGGGGCCACTGACACTAGCCTGGACGATGAACAGCCCTTCACCTCCGCCGGCGCCAGTGGACAGGAGGCACCGCCACAGGAACATGACACCAGCACCCCACCCCCTGCAGATGGAGAACCACCCCACAAACAGTCCCTGAGATACAGGAACAAGACAGAGAACATTGCCAAGACCCCCGCCAGGAAATGAGACCCCCTGAATGTCACCCTTCTGTCCCACTTTGTCACCCTGTCCATCCTTCAACTGCCATTGCTCCACTTCCTATGCCCCTTTGGACAATGCATCTGTGAAACAAATAGACCAGACTCTGCCATGGACATTCCTCCACCATCCTCCCAGCCCATTTTAGAACTCCCTCCACTTATTTGCACAGAAATAAACACACTTCAATCACAAAACAATCTCGAGCCAGTCTGTGATTTCACAAACGTGTAATTACAATAACCATGGGATATAGCAATGTCAATTTACTTGTGCACATACCGATGTAACACAGCTGTAGGCCTGGAGGAAATATAGCAGAGGGCACAAAGTGGGACCCACATCTGGGAAATCGAAAGGCTCCAGAAATTGTAAGACATGTGGGAGGCAGTGACATTTTCTTACCCGTGTCTCACTGGAAGTATTGCATGATTATGTTGTTTCAGTTGTCGATATCCTCTTCTTCTGCCTCCTCTTCTTCACTGTCCACAGGCTCCACAGCTGCCACAAGACCACCAGCTGGCCCATGCAGAAAAGGCACCTGCCGTCGCAAAGCCAGGTTGTGCAGCATACAGCAGGCCACGATTATCTGGCACACCTTCTTTGGTGAGTAGTAGAGGGAACCACCTGCCATATGGAGGCACCGGAATCTGGCCTTCAGGAGGCCGAAGGTTCGTTTGATCACCCTCTTAGTTCACCCATGTGCCTCATTGTAGCGTTCCTCTGCCCTTGTCCTGGGATTCCTCACTGGGGTCGGTAGCCATGACAGGTTGGGGTAACCAGAGTCACCTGCAAATATTGAGTGACAAGTGTTAGACACACACTAACCCTTAGGGACAACCCCATACCCAGACACCTATTTACACTGTATTGGGTCCTTGGCCTCACCTATTAGCCACACATGGTGCCTCTGGAGTTGCCCCATCACATAAGGGATGCTGCTATTCCTCAAAAGGTAAGCGTCATGCACTGAGCCAGGAAACTTGGCCTTCACAGGGGATATGTACTGGTCTGCCAAACACACCATCTGCACATTCATCTAATGGTAGCTATTCCGGTTTCTGTACACCTGTTCAATCCTGCAGGGGGGTACTAATGCCACATGTGTACCATCAATTGCACCAATGATGTTGGGGATATGTCCCAGGGCATAGAAGTCACCTTTCACTGTGGGCAAATCCTCTACCTGAGGGAACACGATGTAGCTGCGCATGTGTTTCAGCAGGGCAGACAACAGTCTGGACAACACATTAGAGAACATTGGCTGGGACATCCCTGATGCAATGGCCACTGTTGTTTGAAAGGAACCACTTGCCAGGAAATGGAGTACTGACAGGACCTGCACTAGAGGGGGTATCCCTGTGGGAAGACGGATAGCTGACATCATGTCTGGCTCCAACTGGGCACACAGTTCCTGGACTGTTGCACGATCAAGTCTGTATGTGACTATTATGTGTCTCTCTTCCATTGTCGACAGGTCCACCAGCGGTCTGTACACCGGAGGATCCAGCCATCTCATCACCTGCCCCAGCAGACGTGCTCTATGGAGGAGAATAGCGAGCAGAGAGTCAGCCAACATTGAGGTATCCCAAAATGTCATTTGCACAAATTTATTAATCCGCAATGTGCCTGTAACTGTGTATATTCCAAGCCTACATAGGTGTGATGCAGTTATTATTAATGCCATGCGGCCCCCTGAAATGGCGGCTGCCTGACCTGTAAGGTGGAACAAGGGGATTTGAGGTAACAGCGCTGGCGTTGTACACCATCGCGGTGGGCGGTCGAAGACCGCGGCGCAATTCTGCATTGGTTAACATTGGGCCCTATGGGTCCAAGGAGCCAATGATGATGTACGCCGGCGGTGACGGTACGCACTGCAGCAGACGTGACCGCCATTTTCTGTCTGTTCACTCACTTGATACCTGACCTTCAACAGGAGAGGACCTACACTGCAAGTGCTGCTCTGACCTCAGTCTGGAAGCGACAATGGCTCATGTGTCTGGGGAAAGGGCCCCTGCCTTCACTTCGGAGGAGTTGTAGAAACTAGTCGATGGGGTCCTCCCCAGTACACGCAACTGTATGGTCCTCCAGACAAACAGGTGAGTACACTGTGAGCATGCTGCATGGGCAATGTCTGTTTTGAGTGGTGTGGATGGAAGATAATGGGGAGGGCTGAGGCCTGCCTGTCCGGATGGGGAGTGTATGTGCATCAGGGCAAGGGTGGGAACGGGGGGGCAATCAGTATGACGGTCCGGACGGGAAGTAATTTCTTTTCCCCCTGTACCATTCCTCTAGGTCAGCACTGCCCGAAGAAGTGTATTTGGCGTGCCATCGCCAAGGAAGTCCGGACCCTGGGGGTCCACCACAGACGGAGCACCCACTGCCGGAAAAGATGGGAGGACCTGCGCTGCTGGAGCAAGAAGATGGCGGAGGCCCAGCTGGGGATGGCCTCCCAACGTGGGAGGGGTGCCCGTGGCACCATGACCCCCCTGATGTTCCAGGTCCTGGCGGTGGCCTATCCGGAGTTGGATGGGCGCTTGAAGGCATCACAGCAGCCACAAGGGGGTCAGTTCACTCTCATTCAGCTGACTTTGCGCGCATTACGAGGTGTCTGGGCGGGGGAGGTGGCCAGTGGGTTCCCCTAAGCCAGGGCGATCTTGGTAGGCAAGGTCCCTTGTGAGGAAGGCTATGTGGCACCCCAAACCCACTAGTGGTTAGAGCCATCTACACCTAGTCAGGCTCCTGTGACTTCCAGGTGTGCAGCAATTGGGCTTAGGCCTCATACCCCATGGGCATGTGATTAATCTAGGAACTATAAGTGCATGGCGTAGTGCAGAGGGGTGCTCACTGTCTGTTGTGTCTGCCAACGGTAGTGGTGTTGCATGCACTGAACATGTCTTTCTTCTGTCTCCCCCACCCCTTTTTGTGGTCTCCCTGTTCTTGTGTGCAATAGCATCATCAGGCGTAGGAGCATTGCCACCGGATCAGGAGGGAGCTGCATCCCACTTGGCCCTGGAGGGTGAAGCTACGGAGTCTGAAGCCACCAGTGGGACGGAGGGCAAGGGGGGCTCCACGGCGGGGACAGGAGCATACACCAGTGACAGCGACTCCTCCTCTGATGGAAGCTACCTTACGGTGGCGGGCCCCTCTGTGCCCAATGCATCAACAGGTACAGCTGCCACCCCCCCTACCATCACCGGCCTCCCAGCAGCCCCTCAGCATGTGTCCTGTGCCCACTCACCCAGGAGTGTGGGCATCTCCTTCGCCCCAGGCACCTCAGGTCCTGCCTCAGTCAGCCCTGCTGCCCTCAGTGAGGAGACTATTGACCTCCTGAGATCCCTCACTGTTGAGCAGTCTACCATTCTGAATGCCATCCAGGGTGTTGAGAGGCATTTGCAACAAACAAATGCATACCTAGAGGGCATTCATTCTGGCCAGGCATCCCAACAGAGAGCATTTCAGGCTCTGGCCTCAGTACTGATGGCAGCCATTGTCCCTGTGTCCAGCCTCCCCCCTCCAACCTCCTCCACCCAGACCCAATCCCCTGTCCCTCAGCCTATACCAAGCACACTATCAGACCAGCATACACACACATCAACACACAAGAGTGGCTCAGGCAAACATAAGCAACACACATCCCACAGGCACTCACACAAGCACCATAACCATGCACACATACCAACATCCACTTCCTCCACTGTGTCCCCCTCCTCCATGTCTCCCTCCTCCCTCCCAGTCTTGTCTACACTCACACCTGCATGCACTACATCCTCAGCCACTACCCCCATCACCAGCACGCCCATCACCACACACCGCTCACCACCCCCACTATCATTCACACATCTCCAATGTCCTCTACCAGTGTGTCTGTGAGCCCTCCTCCCAAAGTACACAAACGCAGGCACACACCCACCCAACAGCCATCCACCTCACAACAGCCTCCAGCCCATACACCTTCACCCAAATTCGGCATACGTACACCTCCTACAACCACTACCTCTTCCTCCACTCCCAATCCCCCTCCATCTACCCGTCCCAGTGTGTCTAAAAAACTTTTCCTGTCAAACCTTGACCTCTTACCTTCACCTCCCCCCGTCCTTCCCCTAGGGCCAGGCTTTCCAGGCCCTAACCCAGCACCTCAGCCACCACATCACCAGGCACAGTGGTGCCAGAAACTGCAGGTCATGGAGTGCACCAACCATCAGGGCTGCCAGTGTGCCATGTAGCGAGGGCAAGGCCATTCCGCCACCTGCCAAGGTGGAAAAGATACCCACATCCCGGAGGGAGAAGCCGAAAACACCAACCACCAAGGGGTCAGCGAAAACGAAAGGCGATAGTGGCAAGACAACTGCGCCACCATCTAAGGTGGGGAAGGGCCAAAAACTGAACAGCAGGTCAGGAGAGGGCATGGTGGCACAGACTGAGGGACCAGTGTCACACCTTCTGTCCACATCCATGCCAACCTGTACGGCGGTGAACACCGCCACCTGCACCGCTACCTGCACCGCCACCTGCACCGCCTCCGGCACGTCTACAGCCGCTGCGACAGTCCCCAGCCTCTTCCCCGGTGGGCAGCCGTCTGAGGCTGCAGGAGACATCCTGCTTTCTCACTCAGCAGGTGCTGACACATGCCTTGCCGCCATATACGCCACCGCCAGCACCGCCGCCACAGACCCCGCCGCCAGCACCGCCGCCACAGACCCTGCCGCCAGCACCACTGACACAGACACCGCAGCCAGCACCGCTGCCACAGACCCCGCAGCCAGCACCGCCACGACAGACACCGCCGCAAGCAACGCCAGCAGCCCCATGACGTCCTCGGACAGTGGCACCACCGCAGACATGCCTACCATCCCCAGTGGTCAGCCGTCCGAGGCTGGTGGTGAGTTCCAGTACCCTGGCATCTTCCATGAAGCATTACTGTCATTACTGTTGTCACATGCAGGTGGAATGAAAAGCCGCAGCAGTGTGGGGTATGTCGCTGCCTCCATGGGGTATCATCCTACCTGTACCTCAGCAATCGCGTGGCACACACACCCAGGTGAGGGAATTGTACCGGCCACACTCTACGTGGGCACTCTGGGCACCAGCCCCCCTCCAGAACCAGTGGAGAATCACATCTACTACCTCAGTCATTGGCAGGATGAAGCACTCTGGGCACAAAGCCCCCTCCAGAACCAGTGGAGAATCACACCCACTACCTCAGTCCTTGGCAGGATGAAGCACTCTGGGCACGAAGCCCCCTCCAGAACCATCGGAGAATCACATCCACTACCTCAGTCCTTGGCAGGATGAAGCACTCTGGGCACAAAGCCCCCTCCAGAACCAGAGGAGAATCACACCCACTACCTCAGTCCTTGGCAGGATGAAGCACTCAGGGCACAAAGCCCCCTCCAGAACCAGTGGAGAAACGCATCCACTTGAGAGACTGTGGCTTTGCACTCCACAGGATAAAGCAGTGGACAACCCACCCACTGGAGAGACTTGAGAGACTGTGGCTTTGCACTCCCCAGGATACAGCAGTGGGCAACCCACCCACTGGAGAGACTTGAGAACCTGTGACTTTGCACTCCCCAGGATAAAGCAGTGGGCAACCCACCCACTGGAGAGACTTGAGAGACTGTGGTTTTGCACTCCCCAGGAAAAAGGAGTGGGCAAACCACCCACTGGAGAGTCTTGAGAGACTGTGGCTTTGCACTTCCCAGGATGCATCAATGGGCATGGAGCTCCCTTGTGCAGCAGTGGCGTCGTGCGTTCATCTGGCTGAGGTGCCCCCCTCCCCCTGAGGTGCCTGTTTCATTTCGATCTGATGCCCCTCCAGTGTTCTCTCAGTTTCCAGTCAGGTATCTAGTGTGGGCTTCGCCCATGCATTTTGGGCCCAGTGGTCCACGGACAATAATTGGTGCACTATCCGGACTTGTGTACTTGGTGTACATAATTGCGTTTACTGGATATTGAACTTTGATAATGAGATTTCACATGATTACATTTGTTCAAATAATTTTATTTTGTCCTTGCGTTCTCCCAGTGGGTGGGGGGTGCATGTGTACTGTTGCTGCATGTATTTGTGTGTATGGTGTTGTGGGATGGGGTGGGGGTGTTGCGTGTGTGTGTCACTCTCTTTTCCCTCCCCCCTCCCCTGTGTTGTAGGTGCAGTACTCACCTTGGTCTTCGCCGCCGTCGTTGGAGCTCCTGATAGACGAGAAGGAAGACCAGGATCGGCAGTATCTGCAATTCGGGCTCCATGGCATCCTGGTTCCTCGTGGGGTGTGGAGAGTTGAGTGTTTTCCCTTCGGTGTACTGTTTCCGCCGTGTTTTTGTTCGCGTTGGTTCGCCCTGGAAAAGGTGGCGGATAGGCATCTTGTGATAGGGTGGGCGGTACATTGTCTTCCGCCTGCCTGTTGGGGTTACCGCCGCGCTGTTTGTTTGTACCGCCATGGCGGTCAGAGTGTTAAAGTGACTGTCTATGTTGGCGGTTTCCGCCACGGTAGTAATTGCATTTTTTTTATCGCCGGCCTGTTTGCGGTATTACTAACGCTTTAACACCGACCGCTAGGGTTGTAATGAGGGCCAATGTCTGCAGGTGTGGTGCTTGTGGTGGATGTCTGCAGGTTTGCTGGTTTGGTCTCTGCTGGTTTGATGGGAGTACTGGGTATGTCAGTGACTGTTGATTTTGTGCCTGTGGGTATTCTTGCTGTTGTGTCTGTGATGCTGGGGGTGGTGGGAGTCTCAAGGGATGTAGTGAGTGTTGTTGTGTCAGTAGGTGGCTTTTGTTTTTGTGTGTGCTGGTGTGTTTTGTGGTGCTTGTGTTTGTTTGAGCTTCTCTTGGGTTTTGAGCTGGATGTCTGTGCATCTGTCTGTGTGCCTTGGGTAGGTAAGTAGAGGGAGTATTTGGATTAGGAAGAGGGAGTTGGAGAGGGGATAGAAGCTGGGGGATGACTGGCTGCCATCAGTGAGGCAGCCAGAGCCTGAAAAGATCTCTGAAGGCCAGCCATTGCACCATGAACGCCTTCCAAAAATGCATGCATCTGTTGTAGCGGACTTGCCAATCCCTAGATGGCCTTCACAATGGCTGACTGACCCACAAAGGTTCTTCTCAGGAGGTCAGCAGCCTCATCACTGAGGGCAGAAGGGGTATCAGGGGCTGTGGCTGAGGAGAAGCCCAACCTCTTAGGTGAGCGGGCACTGCCAACTGGGTGGAGAGCAACAGGGAGGGAGGTGATAGAACAGGGTGTAGTGGACAAAGATGGTACAGGGAGATGCCCCAATGGGTCCGCCACCACTAGTGACCACTGGAGGAGGAATCCAATGATGATGAGGATGTTTCAGTCTTTCCCGTGACACTCCCCTCACCCTTCAGACCACTGGATCCTTCTGTGTCGGTGATGTCATGACCTGAGGTCCCGTGGGCAGAAGCTTACCCACTTGACTCTGCCCTGTCTTCTCTACTAGCTACTGCTGATGCTAAAAGGGCAAAGAGGAATAGGGTCATCACATGTGCACGCTAACACTTGAACCACAACTCTGATTCACAAACATTACCATTATGTCAAGTAGGCCCTAAATATCACTTGCACTTCAGTGGCACATACGTGTGCCATAACATATGCATGCACGCTAGCTGGACTAACTAAAGTTGTCCACTAGAAAATCAGGATCTCAGACAACTAAGTCTTGGAACCACAAAAAACATACAAGAACTAGGAGACCTCTTCATCCTTAAAGCTGTTCCACATGCTGCAGACCTCAGTTAACAAATGACAAACTATATTATCTCATTGTAAAGTCCATTCCCACATATCCCACACACGGTCATGCACACATCTATTTGGCATATGCTTGATGGACCAACAATGAGAAATGATGCCCTGAAATCCTGTTCTGTTGCTTACAAAATTCTTATATCCTGAAGTAGTGGACATGGAAATACCCATGTCACATTGGAAACATATCAACTATGTACACTTCACCAAGTGATATCTGTCCCAATAAAGTCAAGGAGGAAGCATCAATATTACTCAGATAGGTATCACACGTGGCATTGAAAGGAACACTGTTGATGTCAGGTTTAATATGTCATGGAAAGATGTCCCTAGAATACATAAAGCAATGAACCAGCAAAGCCCGGGATAGTCTCCACTAATGCCTGACACCCATTACAATGACATACTCTGAGTGTTTCTGCAGAAGCTATCTGACCTTTGCATGATGGAGAGACACAGGACTTGCAAGGACTTATAAAAGGCAATCAACATGTTGCCCAATGAGAAGCAACATCACTATCCACATATTGGGCATGGAAACCCTGATGACTGTCTGTGGATGGATGACTGTACCCAAAAACATGCCATGTCAACATCACTGCAAGTCAATCCATCATGCAAGCCAATAATCAGGGCACAATACTCAACCATTACACATGTGCAGTGCAGTTTTCCACATGATTCAACCTCAAGATCCAAGATGTACCCAAAGTGGTTCCACACTTTGGGCCTACCCGTCATGTCTTGCATTGCTACTACAGTTCTATATGCCAAATGACATACTATGATGCATGACGGTATCTGTCAGACAATACACAATAGTGACACACTCCTGTTTGTGGCACAACATGAAATGTACCTCCACTGTTAGTGTACAATTCCACATAATGTTTGCCATGAACACATATGTGGGAAATACAGACATAATCCCATCAGCATAGGTAGAGCATGCATGAAACTGCAACTTACTAATGTTTCTTAAATAGAAAGGGACACTTGCTGACATGTAGGCACAAGGAATGCTGGCAACAGCGATGACACATTAATGTCAATAAACATTTCCCACTTACGAAGTGAAAGTATTTTGGTGCATCTGCAAACATTTAGGGGGTCATTCTGACCATGGCGGTAATTACCGCCATGGCGGAGGTCGGCGGTAGCACCGCCAACAGGCTGGCGGTGCACCGCTGGGCATTCTGACCGCCGCGGCCAGAAACGGAAAGTCGGCGGTGTAGCGCCGACTTTCCGCTGCCCGTCTGAATCCTCCATGGCGGCGGAGCGCGCTCCGCCGCCATGGGGATTCTGACACCCCCTACCGCCATCCTGTTCATGGTGGCTCTCCCGCCATGAACAGGATGGCGGTAGGGGGTGCCGCGGGGCCCCTGGGGGCCCCTGCCGTGCCCATGCAAATGCATGGGCACGGCAGGGGCCCCCGTAAGAGGGCCCCAAAAAGTATTTCAGTGTCTGCCCAGCAGACACTGAAATACGCGATGGGTGCAACTGCACCCGTCGCACCTTCCCACTCCGCCGGCTCAATTCTGAGCCGGCATCCTAGTGGGAAGGTTGATTTGCCCTGGGCTGGCGGGCGGTCTTTTGGCGGCCGCCCGCCAGCCCAGGGCAAATGTCAGAATCACCGCCGCGGTCTTTCGACCGCGGTGCGGTGTTCTGACGGCAGTACCTTGGCGGACGGCCTCCGCCGTCCGCCAAGGTCAGAATGACCGCCTTAGTCATGAAAGCCACGTCACGTGTATGATGGACACCTACACATCACAGACTGCAGTGAGGCACCAGCACCCATCATACACTGACGACAACTAGCTTCTCCATGGCAGGTGTCTACATACACATATACCCAGACACATGGCAGAGTACAGTGATCCATAAACTACTTATCTTTGGCCCGCAACATTTAGGAATAGTGATCTATTGGATAGATATTATACCTACTACAACAACAAACAGTACATGAATGATCACTGTACACAGTCATTTGTGGTCCCTGTAGAGCAAGTGGTTTGCGTTTCCCCCCCCCCCCCCAGTTTTGTCATATTTCCAAAAGACAATGCAGACCACTTTGATATACATGTCATGTCAACAGAAACAATCTCCCACCTACTGTGTGACACATGGCTCATCCCTCACTGTCAGGGGGAGCAATCAGTACCTCACTCAATCATCTGGCAATGGGACATATAGGAATTTTCTGTGTACTCACTCCATTGTGGCTGATGTGCTACCCCCAAATGTCCATCAAGCTCCGGGTAGGTCACCGCCAGATTTTGCTCCATTAGGAGGATCATGGTCTGATGGGTACCCCACCCATGCTGGGAGGATAGCCCCAGCTGGGCCTTTGCTATCTTCCAGGCCTATCGTATCAGGTTCTCCCACCTCTTGCGACAGTGAGCGCACCACCGGCCTTGGACCCCCAGTGTCTGCACCTTCATGCCGATGACCTTCCATATCCCTTTCTTGTTATAGGTGTTGCCCTTCATGGATGAAATAGACAAGACAAAAAATGATGTTCATAAGTCTCATCCAAAATGGCTGAGTCACATACATGTCAGTACACCAAGCTAAGAACATTCTGTATTGCCCATACTGCCCAAGTGTGGCACATACTAGCAACAGAGTACAGGGATATGACTACTAACCCTTCCCAGCCCACCACCCTGCTCAAGCCCTGCACTGACTAAGTAGCTCAACTGACATCTTGTGGGGTATGATCTAGCAATCTGGATGAGATCTGGGAAAAGTTGATACACATCAAACCTCAATGCCTTCTGAAAGGTAGACACCTTAGGCATAAATGCATCAAAACACACACTCTGTGAAAATTATCCTCTGCATACAGTCCCTACAGGCTACTGCCAGGGAACAAATTATAACATTACACATGGGTAACAATAAGGAAACCGGCATGGTGGGTACAAAAATACTCTAGGCTGTCCATGTGTGGACATGTGCAAATATACAAGCAGACTCATGCACTTCAGTGGGTGAGGTTCTGTGTGTCTTACCATCAATACAGAAAACACTTTTTGACATATGTGTCCATATTACATAGTTTGCAATCAAAACTACATAGTCATGATTGTCCATTTACTGCAATGTAAATAGACTACTGAGTCACAGATCCTGGTTTCCCAGGAAACAACACACTGTTTGCAATTTTGAAACTTCAGAGATGCAATGAACCTGTACAGGACATACATGACCTGAATGAAGGTGACAGCAGGACTGTGGGAATAATGGACCTGTCAGGGGTCAGAGAAACACATTGACAATGATGCGAAGTGCACATTAGTCACAAATCTTTAACTCTTCCCTAAAAACAATTACATTGTTATAAGAGGAAAGAGCCTCAATAAGCTGCATATAAGCACAGAGGCAAGAGTTGGCCTAAGAACAGGATCAGCTGGGATACAGGGAGTGAGCACAGTGCCACAGTTACTTACCAAAAATAATTATGCACCAGCCTAGGCTTGGACACATACTGTGACATACATTTGCAGGCCTTGGTCTCTGCATGCTGAGCAGACAGAACCTACATGAAACTCCAATCCCATCACTTTCATGCATGACAGTACAATATGTAGCCAACAGTAATTTGGCATGTGGTGTGTGTGCCAAAACTGAAGGGCAGAGTGAATCAGAATATGCCTTCCAAACAACAGTTTAGCAAGAGGAGATGTGGTTTGAAATCTCTGTGGCAATATATACAAGCCTCACTTTACACACAACTGACACATACAAGAGGCATACACAGCTCTTGTTATCATGCAAATACATGTTGTTTCACAATGACAACATCCCTGATGTAAGAAATGTCTGGGTTGGCAGTAATGTCATCTCACCTAGTTATATGCATCCAACATAAGATGGATAAGGGAACACTCAATACATAGGCACCACAATGTTTTAGAATACAACATCTGGCACTGAACACAGATAGCTGCACATTGACTCTCCCACTGGTGCACACTGACTGCATATACAGGGTCTTGAGTTTACATACTGGTAGATATGAGCACATTCTAGCCCGTGTAGAGGGAATATATGGTGAAGTACAGAGAAAATGTGTGTACAAGGCACTTACCTGCTCCTCTGGTAGACCATCAAGCTGTTATAACAGGGGTAGGACCTCAGAAGCCAGCTTCTACAAATCTTCTGGTGAGAAGGATGGGGCCCTATCATCTGCTGGACATGACATGATTGCTCCCATAGGCAGTACACAAGAGCCCAGGTAGTGGAGGAAGTGGGCAGCAGCAACGCCATCAATTGTTTTGGCTCACAATGTTAGGGGTGCCCCCTAAAAAAAAAAATACATTGCTGTCATATAGTGGGCATTCTGTCCCCAAAGAGTAGCAGAACAGGGGCAATCAGCCCATCTACCACAGTGGGTGTCAGAATGACTGTTTCCCCATTTTATGAGGGGGTGAGGGCATGGCCATGTTTATGTTAAGGGGTCCCCACCCCTGCAATTAACAAAAATGTAATCCCTTGTGTCTAATGGGATTTCTGCCCCCCCCCAGCAGGTATATGGGGGGATTTCCCCTTACTGCGCCCCCAGGGCAAAAATACTTTCTTCATTTGTATGGGGCAGGAGCATGGTAATGTCCATGCCGGGCAGCCCCCTACCCCTACAATTAAGAAATAAAGTAATACCTGGTGTGTAGTTGCCTTTCTGCCTTTCTGGGGGGGGGGCAAGAAATATGGTTTACCTTTTTTGGGAGGGGTGGGGCATAGCCAATCCCAGGCCCAGGCTGGGTATCCCCCATACCTACAATCAATTAAAGAAAATAATCCTTGTTGTCTACTGGGCTTTCTGCCTCAGGGGAGCAGATGGAGTAATTGCCCCCTTCTGCTCCCTGAGGGGGCATAAAGAATTTCTCCATTTTTATGGTGGTGGTGGCATCGCCATACCTATGATGGGCTGCCCACACCCATGCAGATATAAAAATAGAAAGTAATTCCTGGTTTCGAGTTGGCTTTCCACCCTCACCCTGGGGGGAATATGGAGTAAATGCCCCATCTGCCTCCCGGGGGGCAAAAACATATTATTTATTTTTTAGGGGTTGGGGGCATAAATAAACAAGCATTTGCAATGCAATGGGTCTCGCATTTGCTCGAGTTAGAGCTATTAGCGTTGTAAATTTCTAACTGGACTTTTCTTGCCACATAAATTGAAAATAAAAAGTAAAGCTGTTGACTTAAGAGAGACGATTCAAAGCATCACTGCTGCCCTGAGCATGAACGAGAGACACTAAAAGAAAAAGAAGTTCGCTTGCAGTCAAACGTATCAGCAATTGTGCAATTATCCATGTAACGGGGCAGTCTGCAAGGTGGTAAAAAAGGAGGGACACACGTAAAGCATTTACCAGTAATAGTAAGCCCACGAACGAGTGAAAGTGATGGACATGCGGTGGGCATGGTTAAAACCCCACAATACTTACAAGAGGTCAAAGTGCTTGCGTGCTCGACCTAAAAGCAGCACTGATAAGCAGCGGATAACAAGAAACTTAGGTGGTCATTACAACCGTGGCGAACGGTGTTAAAGCGGCGAAAAGACCAGCAACAGGCCGGCGGTAAAAAAATTGGAATTACGACCGTGGCGGAAACCGCCAACAAAGACAGCCACTTTAACACTCCGACTGCCACGGCAGTACAAACAAACAGCTTGGCGGTCACTGCCAACAGACAGGCGGAGGACAATGTACCACCCACAGTATCACAACCTACCAATCCGCCACCTTTTCCGGGGCGGATTCACCGCGGACAAAAACACGGCTGAAACAGGACTTTGAAGGGAAAACGCTCACCTCTACACACCACACGAGGAATCAGGACGCCATGGAACCCGAGCTCCACATCCTGCCAGCCCTTATCTTCTTGCTCCTCTACCAGGAGCACGAACGCCGGCGGCGAAGACCACAGTAAGTACTGTACCTACGACACAGGGGAGGGGGGAGGGAAAAAACAGGGACACACACACGCAACATGCAATACCCACACCCCCACCCTCACCAACGACAATGCACACACTAATACAGCATGATACATTACATTACCCCACCTGGAAGAATGCAAAGACCAAAGAAAATGAGTGTAACCATTGTAATATATTAAAATCCAGTACGCAAAAAAAAAAATATACACTATAAACAAAATATACACTAAGAATATTAGTCCAGGTAGTGCTCCATTGAAGTCTGTGGAACACTGGGCCCACACGGTATCGGCGAGGCCCACACTCAATCCCCGAACATGACAGAGAGAACACTGCAGGGGCATCAGATAGCAATAAAAAAGGCACCTCAAGGGGAAGGGAAAGGGGGGGCACCTCAGCCGGTTGAGTGCACAACGCCAAATCCATGAGGGGGCCACATGCCCACTGTTCCATCCTGGGGAGTGCAAGGCCACAGTCTCTCAAGTCTCTACAGTGGGTGGGTTGCCCACTGTGCAATCCTGGGGAGTGCAAAGCCACAGTCTCTCAAGTCTCTCCAGTGGGTGGGTTGCCCACTGTTCTATCCTGGGGAGTGCAAAGCCACAGTCTCTCAAGTCTCTACCGTGGGTGGTTTGCCCACTGTTCCATCCTGGGGAGTGCAAAGCCACAGTCTCTCAAGTGGATGCCTTTCTCCACTGGTTCTGGAGGGGGCTTTGTGCCCTGAGTGCTTCATCCAGCCAAGGACAGAGGCAGTGGAGGTGATACTCCACTGGTTCTGGAGGGGGCTTTGTGCCCAGAGTGCTTCATCCTGCCAAGGACAGAGGTAGTGGATGTGATATTCCACTGGTTCTGGAGGAGGCTTTGTGCCCAGAGTGCTTCATCCTGCCAGGGACTGAGGTAGTGGATGCCTTTCTCCACTGGTTCTGGAGGGGGCATTGTGCCCAGAGTGCTTCATCCTGCCAAGGTCAGAGGTAGTGGATGTAATACTCCACTGGTTCTGGAGGGGGCTTTGTGTCCAGAGTGCTTCATCCTGCCAAAGACAAAGGTTGTGGATGTGATACTCCACTGGTTCTGGTGGGGGCTTTGTGCCCAGAGTGCTTCATCCTGCCAAGGACAGAGGTAGTGGATGTGATACTCCACTGGTTCTGTAGGGGGCTTTTTGCTCATCCTGCTTGTGACGGACTCAGTAGCGTCAGTGCCCTTGGCGCTCATGGGCCAGCAGTGCTTGTTGCGGCGGTGCCCTGTTCAGCGGTGCTTCTTGCGGCGGTGCCCTGTTCAGCGGTGCTTGTGGCGGCGATGCCCTGTTCAGCTGTGCTTGTGGCGGCGGTGCCCTGTTCAGCGGTGCTTGTTGCGGCAGGGTCCTTTGCAGTGAGTCAGCTGCTGGCGGTCCTGTCTGGCCCAGGGGGGCTGGTGCTGGCGGTCCTGTCAGGTCCAGCAGGGCTGGTGCTTGAGGTCCTGTCTGGCCCAGTGGGGCTGATGCTGGTGGTCCTGTCTGGCCCAGCGGGGCTGGTGCTGGTGGTCCTTCATGGCCCAGCGGGCTGGTACTGGCGGTCCTGTCTGGCACAGCGGGGCTTGTGCTGGTGGTCCTTCATGGCCCAGAGGGGCTGGGGCTGGTGCTGGCGGTCCTGTCTGGCCCAGCTGGGCTGGTGCTGGCGGTCCTGTCTGGCCCAGTGGGGCTGGTGCTGGCCGGAGGCCTCCTGGGCAGCTGGGCTGGTGGCGGTGGCCTCCTGGGCAGCAGGGCTGGTGACTGTAGCCTCCTGGGCAGCTGGGCTGGTGCTGGCGGTGGCCTCATGGGCAGCGGGGATGATGGCGTCGCCTCCTGGCAGCAGGGCTGGTGGCGGTGGCCTCCTGGGCAGCAGGGCTGGTGCGGGCGGTGGCCTCCTGGGCAGCAGGGCTGGTGGCGGTGGCCTCCTGGGCAGCGGGGATGATGGCGGTCTTCTCCGCCGTGCTGCTCTTCCTAGACTTGCTGACTTTCTTGTGGCCCTTCCCCACCTTGGAAGGTGTCGCAGCTGACTCCACACTCCCACCTGTACCCCTGGGAGCAGCTTTGGTGGCTGGAGTCTTCCCCCTCTCCCGCCGGGCACTGGGCAACTTTTGATGCTTGACAGGTGGGGGACTGTCCGTGCTGTGGCTCCGTGCCACACTGGCTGCCCTGGTGGCCGGTGCACTCCAGATTCCGGTGACTACAGGCACCACTGGTCCCGGAGATGCTATGGCTGAGGTGCTAGGTTGGGACCTGGAGAGTCGGGCCCTAGGAGACGGACGGGGTGGGGGTGGGGGAGGTGAGTGAAAGAGGTCAAGTTTGGACAGGAAAAGTTTCTTGGGAACACTGGGACGGGTAGCTGGAGGGGGTTTGGGAGTGGAGGAAGAGGTTGTGGTTGTAGGAGGTGTTCGTTTGGTGACTTTGGGTGAAGGTGCATGCGCTGGAGGCTGTCGTGAGGTGGATGGCTGTTGGGTGGGTGTGTGCCTGCGTTTGTGTATCTTGGGAGGTGCCGTCACAGACACACTGGGAGAGGACACAGGGGATGTGTGAATGGCAGTGGGGGTTGTGACTGCAGGTGATCCGGGTGTGGTGGTGGGTGTGCTGGTGATGGAAGTAGTGGCTGTAGATGTAGTGCATGCAGGTGTGAGTGGAGGCAAGACTGGGAGGGAGGAGGGAGACGAGGATGAGGGGGACACAGTGGAGGCAGTGGATGTTCACGTGTCTGCATGTGTGTGATGCTTGTGTGAGTGCCTGTGGGATGTGTGGTGCTTATGTTTGCCAGAGCTTCCCTTGTGTGTTGACATGTGTGCATGCTGGTATGAAGGTGTGCTTGGGATAGGTTGAGGTAGAGGGGATTGGGTCTGGGTGGAGGAAGTTGGAGGGGGGAGGCTAGAGACAGGGACAATAGCAGCCATCAGTGCTGAGGCCAGAGTCTGAAAAGCTCGCTGAAGGGGCGCCTGACCAGAATGAATGCCCTCTGGGAATGCATTTGTTTGTTGCAACTGCCTTTCTACACCCTGGATGGCATTCAAGATGGTAGACTGCCCAACAGTGAGGGACCTGAGGAGGTCAATGGTCTCCTCACTGAGGGCAGCAGGGGTGACTGGGGCCGGGGCTGAGGTGCCTGGGGCGAAGGTGAGGCCCACCCTCTGGGTGAGCGTGCACGGGGCAAAGGCTGAGGAGCTGCTGGGAGGGAGGTGCTGGTAGGGGGTGGTGGTGGCTTTACCTGTAGATGCTAGGGGCACAGAGGGGCCCGCCACCGCAAGGGAGCTCCCATCAGAGGAGGAGTCCATGTCGCTGGTGTCTGCTCCTCTCCCCGCCGTGGAGCTCCCCTCGCCCTCCGTCCCACTGGTGAACTCGGAGTCCGTAGTGTCGCCCTCCAGGGCCTCCAGGGATGCAGCTCCCTCCTGCTCCGGTGCCACTGCTCCTCCGCCTAATGATGCTAATGCACACAAGAACAGGGAAACCACAAAAAGGGGGGGACGACAGAAGAAGGACATGTTGAGTGCATCCATTACCGCTACCGTTGGTGGATACGACAGACACAGAAACCCCCTGCACTACGCCGCGCACTTGGGGTCCACTGTTCAATCCCTGGGACATAGCCTACAAGGCTATGGACGACATCTGCACACATGGATGACACAGGAGCCTGACTAGGTTTACTTGGCACTGTACACAGGTGGGGTGGGGTGCCACAGGGTCTGCCAGAAGTAGGGGACCTAACTAGCACACTCGCCCTGGCCTAGGGAAACCCACAGCCCACCTCCCCCACCCAGACACCTCCACTGCACGCAAAATCAGCAGAACGATAGTGCACTCACCCCCTTGTGGCTGCTGTGATGTTCAAGCGCCCATCCAACTCTGGGTATGCCACCACCAGGATCCTGAACATCAGGGGGGTCATGGTGCGACGGGCACCCCTCCCACATTGGGAGGCCATCTCCCGCTGGGCCTCCGCCGTCTTCTTGCTCCAGTGGCGAATGTCCTCCCATCTCTTACGGCAGTGGGTGCTCCTTGTGTGGTAGACCCCCAGGGTCCGGACGTCTTTGGCGATGGCACGCCAAATATCTTTTTTCTGGTGGGCTCTGACCTACATGAACTGTACAGGGGGAAAAGAAAAGTTATTACCAAATGCGCCGTCACAGTCATTGGCCCCCATCCCTACCCTTGCCATGATGCACATGCACTCACCTTCGTTTCATGCACGCCTCAATCTCACCCCCCATCTTTCATTCACCCCACTCCACACAGGCATAGCCCATACAGCATGCTCCCAGTGTATTTACCTGTTTGTCTGGAGGACCGTAGAGTAGCATGTACTGGGGGACTCCAACTCCTCCGATGTGAAGGCAGGGGCCCTTTCCCCAGACGCACGAGCCATTGTCTCTTCCAGACCGAGGTCACAGCAGCACTTGCAGTGTAGGTCCTCTCCTGTCGAAGATCAGGTATCGAGTGATTGAACAGATAGAAAATGGCGGTCACGTCCGCGGTGGTGCGTTCCGTCACCGCCGGTGTACATCGTCATTGACTCCTGGGACCCATAGGGCCCAATGTTAACCAATGCAGCATTGCATCGCGGTCTTCGACCGCCTACCGCGATGGTGTACAACGCCAGCGCAGTTACCTCACATCCCATTGTCCCACTTTACAGGTCAGGCAGCCGCCATTTCAGGGGCCCACATGGCTTAATTTTTAACTGCGTTACACATACCTAGGCCTTGGCTCAACACTCATACAGGCCAAATTTCAGATTATGATTCGTGTTCTGTGTAAGCTGTAGGTACGTACCTCTGAGTTGGTTGACTCTGTGCTCGCTGTTGTCCTTCATAGGCACCATCCGCTGGGACATGTGAGGAGATGGCGGTATCCTCCGGTGTACAGACCGCTGGTGGACCTGTCGACAATGGAGGAAAGACATGTGATCATCACCTACAGGCTTGACCGTGCCACAATTCTGGAACTGTGTGCCCAGCTGGAGCCAGACCTGATGTCAGCTATCCGCCATCCCACAGGAATCCCCTATCAAGTGCAGGTGCTGTCAGTACTCCATTTCCTTGCAAGTGGGTCATTTCAAACAACAGTGGCCATAGCATCAGGGATGTTTCAGCCTATGTTTTCCAACGTGTTGTCCATAGTGTTGTCTGCCCTGCTGAAACACGTGCAGAGCTACATAGTTTTCCCTCAGGTGCAGGACTTGCCTACAGTGAAAGGAGACTTCTATGCCCTGGGACATATCCCCAACATCATAGATGCCATTGATGGGACCCATGTGGCTTTGGTACCCCCCGCAGGCGTGAACAGGTGTACAGAAACCAGAAGAGTTATCATTCCAAGAATGTGCAGATGGTGTGTTTGGCAGACCAGTACATCTCCGATGTTAATGCCAAGTTCCCTGGCTCAGTGCATGACGCTTACATCCTGCGGAATAGCAGCCTACCTTATGTGATGGTCAACTCCAGAGGCACCATGTGTGGCTCATAGGTGAGCACCTGGAAGCAAGTCAGTGGGAATGGTTGTCTGGGTCTGGGGATATCCCTACATGTTAGTGTGTGTCTAACAGTTGTCCCTCACCATTTGCAGGTGACTCTGGTTACCCCAACCTGTCATGGCTGCTGACCCCAGAGAGGAATCCCAGGACAAGGGCAGAGGAACGCTACAATGAGGCCCATGAGCGATCTCAGCGGATAATAGAGCGGACCTTCGGCCTCCTTAAGGCCAGGTTCAGGTGCCTCCATATGACAGGTGGATCCCTATTCTACTCACCAAAGAAGGTGTGCCAGATCATCGTGGCCTGCTGTGTGCTTCACAACTTAGCTTTGCGACGACAGGTGCCTTTTCTGCAGGAGGATGGTCCAGATGGTGGTGTTGTTGCAGCTGTGGAGCCTGTGGACAGTGAAGACGAGGAAGCAGAAGAAGAGGATATCGACAACAGGAACTTGGTGATCCTGCAATATTTCCAGTGAGACACAGGTAAGAATACAAACCTGCCTACTACATGTACTTTAACACTACTACCTCTCTACTGTCTGTTGTTTTCACCCAGTGTAGGGTCACTGAGTTGTCACTTTCCCTTTACGATTTCACAGATGTGTCTCCCACAGTGTGACATCTGCTTTGTTTCCTCATGGACTGAGCTGTGTGACATAGGTATGTTGACATTACATTTGATATAGCATTTTGCCACTGTAATTGCTAATACACTATTTCAAACTCACAGACTGACTCCAGATTGCTTTGTGCTTCAAGGGTGTTTATTTAAGTGCTCAATATTGGAGGGGCTTGTAAAATGGTGAGGGGTGATGGTGGAGGAATGTCCATGGCAGAGTCCAGTCTATTAGTCTCACAGGTGCATTGCCCAAATGGGCATAGGAAGTGTAGCTGGGGCAGTTTGAGGATGGACAGGGTGACAAAGTGGGACAGAAAAATAACATTCAGGGTGGTCTCATTTCTTGGCGGGGGTCTTGGCATCGTTCTCTGTCTTTGTCCTGGATCTAAGGGACCGTTTACGGGGTGGTTCTCCCTCTGCAGGGGGTGGGGTGCTGGTGTGGTGGTCCTGTAGCGGTGCCTACTGTCCACTAGCACGGGCGGAGGGGGTGGGCAGTTCATCGTCCATGCTAGTTTCAGGAGCCCCTTGTTGTGCCACAGTGTCCCTCCTGGTGTTGAGTACTTCCTTCAGCACCCCTACGATGGTGCCCAGGGTGGAATTGATGGATCTGAGTTCCTCCCTGAAGCCCAAATACTGTTCCTCCTGCAGGCGCTGGGTCTCCTGAAACTTGGCCAGTATCATTGCCATCGTCTCCTGGGAGTGGTGGTAGGCTCCCATGATGTTGGAGAGGGCCTCGTGGAGAGTGGGTTCTCTTGGCCTATCCTCCCCCTGTCACACAGCAGCCCTCCCAGTTCCCCTGTGTTCCTGGGCCTCCGCCCCCTGGACCGTGTGCCCACTACCACTGCCCCCAGGTCCCTGTTGTTGTTGGGGTGGTGGGTTAGCCTGCGTTCCCTGTAGTGGTAGATACACTGCTGATTGCCGTGTCCTGGGGACAGAGGTATGGGCCCGCGGGTGGGTGCTGTGCTGGTGTTTCCAGAGGGGGGAAGCTCTGTAGTGGCCTGTGACTGTGTCAGGGGAACTGACTGTCCCGAGGTCCCCGATGGGCTGGGCTGGTCATCTAAATCCAGCTGGACAGAGCTGCTGTCATCACTGTGGGCCTCTTCTGTTGGTGGTGTGGACATGTGTGGACCCTCCTGTTCGGTGATGTTGGGTATGGGTCCTGCAGGGGTATAAAAGGATGTTTATTACATCTGTGTGTGCCATGGTGTGCAATGGATGGGTGACCGTGTACCCCAGTGTTTGCATTCCTGTGTGGGACCTTGTGTGATGGTGGTTTAGGGGGGTGTATGGGTATAAGCAGTGGCCATGCTTTGGTGATGGGTGTCCATGCTTTGTTGTTGCATGCAGGGCTTGGTGTTAGGATGTGTGGTTTGTGATGTTGGGACATTTGTGAGGAGTTGGAGTGATGGGGGTGAGGGTGGGGGTATGTGATGGCATGCAGGTAGGGTGGGGGATGTAATAGTTAAGATTTGACTTACCAGAGTCCATTCCTTTATCTACTCCTGCGAGGCCTACAGGATGCAGAATCGCCAAGACCTGCTCCTCCCATGTTGTTAGTTGTGGTCGTTCCACCTCTTCCTGATGTCATCACGATTTCTTGGGTGCTGTCCCACTGCGTTAACCCTGGCCACTATTCTGCGCCATAGCTCCATCTTCCTAGCTATGTAGGTGTGCTGCACTTGTGATCCGAATTGCTGTGGCTCTACCCGGACGATTTCCTCCACCATGACCCTGAGCTCCTCCTCAGAGAACCTGGGGTGTCTTTGCCGTGCCATGGGGTGGTGTGGGTGATGTGTGGGGTGGTGTGTGTAATGATAAGTGGGGTGATATTTAGTGGTGTGTTGTGTGAGGTACGTGGAAGTTATGTGGATGATGGTATTGTGTGCCTGTGGATTCTTGGTAGTTGTTTGTGGTGTCTCTCTCTGGCCTTCTCTCGGTAATTGTGGTCGTAGGGGTTTGTGGGTGTGTGTTTTATATTGTAATGGGTGTGTGGGAGTGGTGTGTGTATGTGTATCAGGTGTGTGTATTTCAATTTGTCCAATGTGGTAGTGTTTAGTAAGAGTGTGTGTATTTTGAGCGCATGGGTTAGTACCGCCAATGGAATACCGCGGTTGAAAGACCGCCGCGTGGATTCCTGTGTCGTGATAGTTTGGGCGTATTTCTGTTGGCGTGACGGTGGAGGTTTTGTTTTCGCCAGTTTATCACTGACCTTTGTTGTGGCAGACTTGTGTGGGTGTCTGAATTTTGGCAGATTCCGAGCTGTGGGTCATAATAGCTGTGGCGGATTTCCACGGCTGCCGTGGTGTGTTGGCGGGCTTCTGCACGGCGGTAAGCGGCATTTACCGCCAAAGTTGTAATGAGGGCCTTAGTGACTATAAGTTAAATACTGGAAAAAAATACATTTGTGGCCAGGCCCTCCATGATTCATTTTAGGATACTAAAACACTATGGATCTTCTACTGTAAAGAGCAAGCCACCTAAGATATACATTCATTTTTCTTAGCATGGTAAAACGGACATGTGTTATGGAAAGAACACTTCATTTTGGATAAACAGTTGGCATAATGTTTTGAAAAAGCCCATCCGAGTAATGTTAAAGACGACAATGCAGGGTAATTGTGCATTTATTTACTGGGAAATGCTGTGTGGTAGGGAACCGTGCACTGTGCCTTGTGACAGAGATGGTCCCTATGGATGTAGTTTGGCTTCCAACACATTGGGCCTCTTTGCGTCACCCAACAACTAGTCTCATGTCCACCACTGGTCAGGAGTGTTTCACCCAGACACTTCGTCTGGGTGGAACACCAAGGGGAGTGGTAAAATACCATGAGAATAGGGTGTATTATTAGTGATTCCTCAGTAACTTCTTAGGTGATCCTCATGGCCTAACTCCTGATCTTGCAGCTTGCACCCCAAACACCTGTAGAATTTTAGATGCGCGTGACAACAGTAACTTGGGGGTTGTGAATTGTTAAAAACTGGGACGTTTCCAGGCCACTCATAATGGCCTGCCAAATACATGTCAGTTTCAGATCTTGAGCTCTCTCTCTTATCGCTGCCTTTTTTAAATTAATACTCAAACGTATTCTTGACTCTGTCCCTAGCTGTGGTGTCAGACATAGGCTTTTAAATCAGCTTGAAGAGTACTTGATAAAACTGAATATCCTGAAATGGCATGTCACGTGACAAAAACAATCACTTTCATTTCACACTGTTCTCTTATTCGTTAAGTTATGGTGTTCATCAAATAGGACCTGGTCCTTTCACGCACAGTAACAACATTCTGCTCTAGAACGCCGAACAATGCAAAAATAAAATGAATGAAAGCATGCCTTGACAATGCAGCGTCACAATAAGATTACAGCGTATCCTTTCCATATAAAGGGCTTTCGATAAACAATATCCAGTGGTATTAACCGCATGAGTTAATGATAACGTGACATTTGCACTGAATGTTGGGGGGCGGAGGTGCCAGGCAGCGGGCACAGCATGAATAGCATTCATTTTCTCTTACTACCCACTCCTTCCGCTCATCTCCAACCCTGCCTCCGTCCTCCCTGCCTGCTCGCTGACGCCTTTCCTGTGCGCATGCCCCTTTTTCCTCCCTTCTCTTCCCTCTGAAGAGAGCCGTGCTGTCCTAGCAGCCGAGAGCCCGCAGCCATCCTTAAAAATGGTGCAGACTGCACCATTGAAGCAATCGGTCGTGCACAGTTTGGAGCGCAAGCTGGGAACCGACTGCACCACTTTGTCTAAAGTTAGACTTAGTACAGGGGTTGTTTATAGCCTTTAGGGTAGAAACGTTCCACTCGTCACCTCATAGGCCCAATAGCAGCGTTAAGTGCCGAGTTAAACCGTTACGAAACCCGCTCATGCACCGTGACGTGCATCCTGTGTTGTGCAAGGCCCTTTCTCCTTTTCGATCCCCCCTCACTTACTAGCAGTACTAGTTTCAGCACTGTATTGACTTCTCATCGCACGTAACTTCTTACTGAAAGTGTATATGTGCGGGGTAAGGGAGAAACGAAATAATTGTGGTACCGGCAGATTAAAGCGGGTTGGGTCCAACGAGCAGTGGCAGACTTGGACCAGGCAAAGCACCACGGTATAAGTGCTCAGCAAATTTCGGAATGCCGAGCATCAGCCAATCATTGGGAAAGTACATTTGCACTGACTGACTGATGGACCAACACGATTTTCTTTGGTGCGGGATGTACGTCATCTGCTTTACGTGTAAGAGGTTTCATGCAGCACTCATCTTTAGGGGACAGTTGGATAAGGTACACGGTAAAGCATCGTATTAAATAGAATGCATTAAGCAGCTCCAGTATTGCTGAAAGAGTACCTGAACTACCTCCTCATCCCGTCTACTTCCTTCTTCCAGTCATTTCTTTCTGAACCGTTCATCTCCTGTTACAGACCGCTTCTTAGTTTTACCTTTAATTTGACTATAGGAAAATTATACTCAAGCCCCCTTCCTATCAAGGACCTGCCCTTCAGTCTCTCTTTTTTGCCTATTTTCTTTGACAGGCCTGTTATCGGGGTTGTGACAACGAATCGGTCTATTTCTAATCAATTTACTTTTCATGTAATTCTTTTTTTGCTTTGGACACATTAATTCTAGTGCACCAGTTTATTAAATAAAATTCATAGTTTCCTTACATTCAATGTTGGCAGCACTGTCAGAAAAGACATCACTGAGCCCAGATGATTATTTTTCTTAATAGTTACAGGAAGCAGAAGCAGTACTGTAAACTCCCAAACGGATTTTTCTTGCATAAAAAAAAACAGCGCAATCGCGCTGCTACAGTTCACACTAATAATACCTATCAGCAAAAGTGCAATTAACTGAGTAACAAGATCGATAGTATGCGAAGCGCTGGACTTCTGCCCAGCGAGATCGCACTGCAAAAACAGAGAAAAAGTAGTCCACAAACCCAGCAAGCCTCGCATGTTTTCTGTACTTGGTCGCTGCGCTTGAGGAGGGCTCACCACTGGAAAAGGCATGAGGTATGCATGCCTTCCACTAATGAAAAGAAGCGGATTCTAACAGCCAAGCCAACTTGCCAATGAAACACACTGACGTGACGTCGACAGGGCTCGGAGCCCTTTTCTAATACCTAAAGTTCGACCCTAAAAAAAGTAATCCTTGGTATCTAATGGGCTTTCTGCCTCCCCCAGGTAGTAGATGAGGGTAATTGTCTCATCTACCCGCCGGAGGGCAGAAAGACTCTTGTGGGGAAACTAGGCTAATTGCTGAAGCACCCTCACTTTTCACCCCCACTTTTACCTTGTATTTGTGTTTTCTGACTCTGACTGTGCCATGGGCACTGTTAACCAAAGGGCCAGGGTTCTGTTTAAAATGGTATATGCAAATTAAGCCTCATTATAATTGGCTCTGACATCCTACCTGCAAGTCCCTAGTACATGGTAGGACATGTAGGCTTAGTGATCCCAGTATGGTTAGTGTTCCCATAGGTGCATTGCTGCAGTGTCCAGTGTCATTGTAAAAACAGGCCTGCCTTGATGGCTGCTTTTAAGTTACAATTAACCCCAAATTCAACTTTGGAATTACAAGTACTTCTAAAGCCCCAAACTACCTTTTTGTTTGCATATATAACCCATAAAACCCCGAACATCTGCCCTAGATGCTCCCAGGGCTGGATGCAGTGTATATATAAGCAGGAACGTTATAAAATATGTTTTATAACTCATGATGAGGGAAAAAAAGCCAAATATGATTCCCCATTGTAGTCAATTGGCTCCATATGCTAACACTGTAGGACTTTATTTTAAAATAATAAAGTCTTATTTCCAATAGAGATGAGCTAAATATATATAGTTTGGTATCAAATGAAACGTTATGATGAATCCAACAACTTGCCAATGTGCATTTTATATGATTAGCACAGGGAAAGAGTTTTAGAACTCCTTCTGAAAGTTACGAAATGCAGCCTACAGTGCTGTTTCCTGAATGGTCAACCTCGGGAAGCCTGAGCCAGGCTACCTTAATGAGGTGTGAAGTGGCCTGGGCTGAGACAAAGGAAGCATTTGGTGGGTGGAGAACTGCTGCATCAGATGGCAGAGCAGGATGGGGGAGGATTAGCCAAACTGCTCTTCAAGGAGGGTAAGCCACTTGGGACAGAAACTGGACCGACCCCATTTCCTGGTCCCCCAGACAGATGGGAGCACCACTGATTAGGTTAGGAGAGGGGCTGGGAGGGGTGTGTTAAGGGAGACTTAGCCACATCAGTGGGTGGACTCAGCCAGATCAAACCTCCAAGGATTAATTTTTGCCATCTTGGATTTTTAGAAAATGTTGCTTTCTGGGATTGATTTTTACCACACTTCACAGGAAGTGGTCAGCCCAGAGGGTGGTGGCATGCACCCCATTGGACAGGAGCACCCCCTGCTTCCCATCCCAGGATCAAGGATGAATATGGCAGAACTGCCCCACAATCCCTGCTAGAAGAAGATACTGAGAAGAAGGACTGTCCTGCTGAACCCCTGGTTTGCACCTGAAGAATTGCACTCACAAGGACTGCAGCAGCTTCACCCAGAAGAGGATTTTGCCTTGCGTCTGGACTCCCTGTAAGCTATAGGTACAAAGTCCTTTGAATCAAGCCCTGCAAGAAGATCACAGCTGACCAGTGTCCAAAGGGCATTTGCGGATTCTGTGGAGGTGCATTCTGGGAATTGTAGTCCTAATTCCCAAGGTGCAATTCAGAGCTTCTGGAACCTTGGATTAAGTTTGTGGACACTTCATGGACCTAAAAGAATCTTTGGAAAAAGAGTGAGAAATTTGGAGAAGTTACGAACAACTGTTATAAAAAAACTCCATAAGTTGAAGAGGAGTATTGTGGGAGTTGTAGTACCAGACAGTCCCAAACCAGAGCCTCTAAACCCTTGGCTGTTGCTGTGGACAACTTTCCTGAATCAAGAAACATTTCTGAAAGTAAGTGTAACAGTGTTATATTGTGGGTAGCCTGAACTATGGACTTTGTCCTTGTCCAGTGAAACCTTTTTTTAACCCTTTGTGCACTATCTGCTTCTAAGCCCTAGTTTTACTTTTAATCTTTACAAAATCTTATCTCAGGTTCTCTACATTGGAATTTTGTTGTTTTGGTGTCATTTTAAAGAGAAACATATTTGCAATTCTTATAAATAGATGTCTGTTTTTTGTGTGTGTTGTGTTTTACTTGTTTACTGTTTTATTCATATTAATTCCTTTATACAGCTGCCTCCTAAGTTAAGCCTAACAGCTTGTGGGCCAAGCTGCCAAGGACTGAGCAAGATTAATTTACTGAGACCTTGACTGGGCCTAGTGGGGATTTATAGTCTATTGATACATATAGGTACCTACCTGCCATTACCAATAATCCACTTTCCAACAACTGCATTTTTTTTTTGGGGGGGGGAGCACAAGTGCTTGCCCATGCAGCTGCTCCCCCTTCCCTGGTATCTAGTGGGTGGATTCCTGTTTGGGGATCGCCCTCCTATGTCAGTCCCCATAAAGTGATCTACTAGAGAAAGGTATCATTGCTATGTATTCTTTCCAATAATCCCTCTCTCATCTGAGTCAGTGTTCAGGGGGCTGAGAAAACCCCCCAAGCATCAATGCAGTGAAAGTGAAATGCGCTGATCAGCTCATTTCACTTTAGTTTCCATTGAAAGGATGTCAGTGCACCATGCACCCCAATCATCATCTCAATGAAAAAACTAAAGTAGACTTGGGTACAGGGGAATCTCTTCTCTAGCTCGCAAGGCTATTTTTAGTTAGAGGAAATCCCTGTGGCACCAGAGGGATTCCTGCCTTGTGTGTGAGAATGTCTTGGAGCTGTCCTCAGCAAACGAGGACCAGTGTGGAGGGTGGCCTGGAGCCGTAATCCGCACCTAAGGGTTTGACTTGGCCCATTCCCTACATATGCTTTTTGTGTTATTTTCTTACTCATGGATTACCAATACATTCTTCCTTGTCTGGAAAAATGCTGGAAGCCTGTGATTTTACCCTTCATCACAATAAGTGGCTTGATGCCATTCATCCATGGCTACGTTGGAATACCACAAAACAGCCCAAACGTTTTATGGATATGCAGCTAAATCACTAAATCCTCTGCCTCATCATTCTATCTCCATGCTAAACCTGTGTTGGTGTAGGATACTGGACAGATTCCACCAACTGCCAAATATTTCTGGATCTACATTCTGACTCAAATGATCTAACAAATGGGTCTTGCTTCTTCCACTTATAAAGACTCAAACGGCTTTATTTGTCAGGCAGTTGCTACAGCTTGCTAAAGCACTATAGACTACATTTACAGGTTATATCGCAACCTATCTATAATTGTGTGATGGCTCTAATGTGTTCAAAACCTGGCAACTCGCCCTCTAACAGAAACATTACAATTTGAAAGTGGGGCCACAGCTCTATACATCGTACGCGGACAAATATGTATTTCTCATTGAACATTCCATTATCCTGAATGTACATTCTTTTTCTAGTCCTATGTTCTTTTTTGGTTACTTAAATGATCCTTCCAGTGAATTTTTGCTGAATCAGTGATGGTGGCAGAGCTGTGGCATAACATTAACCCACCACAACCCCTGTGGTGTGGGGTTGCCTCCCAAGTTCCAGGGACACCCTCTCATCACAGTACAATGTGCACAGGCCCCTGGCTGAGTTGTGAGCAGGGGGCCCCATATATGTACTTTGCAACTTGCAGGGGTGCCCCCTCTAGTTTTGCCACTATGGCAGAGCCCATCTGAGTATAAAGTTAGACACTGAAATTTGCTTCCCAATTTAATCCAGATATCTTGAAACTCATCTGCATTTGTGGGCATTGCCTTTCATCAGTGGATCTGATAGTGTCTTGGCTCTTCAGAAATGCTATTATATTATTGTCAGGTCAAAGGCAAAGTTGATCCTGCTGGAATTCAAAGCCATTACTAGTTTTGGTGCACAAATGGGTACACTAAAACAGGTTAGAATACACGGTATCTAATCCTTTTACTATTGTTTAATGCACTTCAATAAATTTGAAGTATTTTCACAACTTTAAAACTAAAAACTATTGAAAAGGTTTTAAACAGCCACTATGTATGAAGGCATTAATTGTCTCCACACATTAATAAATAGAAAAAAAGTATTATTCAGCCATTAGTGTAATACGTTTGGAGTTTATGGCAACGTAAAAAAAAAAGAAAAAACATGGAGTCTACTTAGAGAGCTTTTCATGAACCTCCAAAAGATTAACCTGCTCTGAATAGTCAAAATAGTAATACCTGAGTATTTACTGTTACATAGGTGCTGCTCCCCTCCCACTTTCATTTATTTTTACCATGAGGTCAGTTGTCAACAATCTGACATCCATTCATTCAATATACTAAACTCTGAATTATTCCTTCTTCCATCTACTCAGGCTCCGGGCTCCACATGATGTCCTCCAGAATCTAGTTTTACTGGTCAATTAAGAACACAATTTAACTGGGTGGGCCACTATTAATAATCCTTAATAATCTCAGATGACGTTATTGTGGATTAGAGATTAATTTCCACTGAGATATTACAACTTGAGTGGCAGCTATCTTCTTCCAACACCTATTGTGACATTTAATATTATTTCATGGACATATCTATTCTAACAAGTTTGTGAACTGATAACCCTGTGACATCCTATTGTTTTCATCCCTGGTTTACAGTCATTGCAGGCTTGGCTATGACTCAAACCACCTATGTGTCATCCACAGGGCTGCATATGAAGCAAGCATTGACTACATGACAGACATATAAAATAACAGAACAACATCTTTGTAATAGGCAGAGAAGCACAACTATTTGATACTCCACAAAGAGCAGCAGGCTGTCCAGTATTCAATGTGAAAATAATTGCATTTCTTAAGATTAGAAAATAACAAAAACACAGAAACAAAGCTTTCAAGAGCTCAACCAGTATGTCTGGCATTGTATTACATTATCAAGCTCAAAGGGAATAACATTCAATCGTTCTGGTTACACAAATAGACGTGCACACCTTGCATTTGAGATAACAATCTATAGCCCCTGCTGATACAAGGCAGCAATCAGAGCTGAGACTCACTGAAAGGAAAGCACATGCTTGTAGTTTTCATGCAGAGAGAGATGTAATTCCTCACAGTCTGAGAACATACAGATATTTACTTCCACTGGAAAAAAGCAGTCAGCAGCTCTTGTCTGCAAAGAAGATCGAGTCCCAGCCAATAAACAGAATAAATTGTACCTAAAAAGTGTTCAAGTGTTATTCTAGATGAACTGGTTTTAGCATTTTCTTGGAAGAGCACAATGATACTATGTTTCAAATAAATATGCTTGTACTCCAGATGTGCTACCTATAACACAGAAGTGTTACCTTAAGTCACAAAGGTAAAAGATACTAAAATAACTCACCTAAGATTGTATCTAATGAAGAAAAGTTGCTGAAAGAAGCAAATGTCACACAGACATTATCCCTCATTCAAATGTTAACACATGTTGACCGTCTGCAAGCATTAGACTAGAGATGGCTATCCTAGTGGCAGACACCACAGGATCTGAAGCAAAAAGTTAAAAAAAAAATGTAAAACCATCATTAAACCCAACAATAGAGCTGTACTGCCTATAGTCTTCTCCGCAGGTTTCTCAACTGACAGAGTAGAGTATTCAAGCAACATGATTCTACTGTAGAGCTCTCCTAAAGGAAAGTTAATAAGGAATATGTATGGTTATTATATTTTATAAATTAGTTTTTTGTCTAAAATACCATCTTCAGAATGAGAGACATCTGAAACCAAACTATCTTCATGTCATACAGGAGGAACTTACATTCTGGTTGGTCCTTTGCTAAAGGTAGAACTCCTTAGAAGAACACTCATGTTTGTAGAATCCGCATCTTTTGAACAATTAGGAGCAGATGCAATCAATTTGTTAATTTCCCTCAACTGTTCATTTTCTAACTTCACAGCATTATATTTTACTTTTTCTATTCTCAGTGGTTTGAAGAAAGAAGACACCATGTTTTTCCTTGATCCTCGCTTCTTTATCCTCACATATTCTTCACAATCCAGACATGATAACACAATGGGCCTGATTCACAAAGTTAAACTTGCGCTTTTCTGTAAGTTTACATTGGTTTTTGAATTCACAAACTGCAATGTAATAGTAAGTTTATGACTGCAGAGCTCCGGTGTCAGAATGAAGATCTCCACATATAAAAAGGTAGGCATGTCTTGTTTTTTTATGTGCAGAGTCCTCCACCTTGACTGCTGAGTCTCTGCAGTCATAAACTTACTATAAAATGTGAGTTTGTGAATTCTGAAACAAATGTAAACTTATAAAAGCATGTATGTTTACCTTTGTGAAACAGACCCAATGTATCCTGTCATACCTATCGTTATATTCTGAATTGCAATGCTTAATTTTTCTGGCTCAAATAGCATTACACCCTTGTCACTATTATGTCACTATCATGTAATAGGCAGTAACTTTCTAGTATGGCTTTTTCAATGTATATATCCAAAGTACAAGCTAATTAAATGCATTCTTTGATCCTACAGTTTACTCTTTCTATGAGCCTATTGGTGTCCCACAGCCCACTCATGAGGACATTTCTGCATGAGCTTTCATGTAAACTGTACTCCACTGTCTTTGGCAAATGAGAAAACCTGTAGTAATCTGCTGACCAGGTCTATCCATTTAGAATGGTAATCAACCAAATCTGTCATTTATCTGCCTCTGAACTTTGGTTGCTAAATTAGGCCTATTACATCCATGGCTAACTTGACCCAGGATTTGTCATTGGCAGCACAACATAGTCAACCACTGACTTTTTCCATATTGTTATTTCGGCATCAATAATGTGAACAGACCTTGGTTTTGGATAAACCCCTGCCTTGGTGACCTCTCTAGGAGATGCCTACACTTTTATCTTGCAGTGGCCGGGGAAAACAACCATTTTGCATCTCTATACATTGTTGTCAAATAGACACAATGTATTCCTGATGTTCCAAACCCTTTTACATTTTCTGGTTCACCATTATAACTTCCTGGCTCATCCATACATTTTTCAGCTCCTTTAGGTTCTCATCTTCTACCATAATCTTTCCCATTCTGTTCTATTAAGCCCATCTATCAAGACAGGGAGCACATTATCTTCCAGAAGATAGTCAGAACCGTCATTACCCTGTATAGGTAAGCAAGAAAGGCAGTCAGTATTAAGATCAGGTGAGCCAGGAAGATACTCCATTTTAAAATGGTACCTTTCCAACCAACAGGATGTTTCAGGAGTTGTATGTAGTACCCCTTCAAGGGAGAAAGCAAATATGAATAATTTATGGTCTGTTCTCACCATAAAGGGAAGTGCTACACAAACAATACTTGAAAGAGTCTCCTTCGCTACAGTAAAGTAATTACACTCAGAACCTTTAAAAACATGAGAAGACAAATGCTTTGATGTTTCTCTTTTTCTCGTTCAAATTAAACTAGGCTAGATACTACCCCTTGGCATTGGCATCAGTGGGTAGAACAGATTGGTGAAGTGTATGAAAGTTAGTTAGGTAAGAAGCCACTACAATGGACTTTTGACAGTTTCAAAAGTGTGAGTGTACTCTGCTGTCCACAAAGAGAGTGTCCCTTTCCAAAGGAAGATCCTAATGGGCTGAAGTTTGTTTCCAAAATATTTTACAAGGCCCAAGAAAGACCTTTCCTCATCTCAGTTCTGAAGTGTAAGAGCATTGCCTACAGCTTCAGCTAGGTTACCTTTGGGTTTGATGTCATTTATTTACAAGGTAAGTCCTAAATATGAGTCAGACTGTGCACCTGTTTAGAATTTTTCTTTCTTTATGGTAAGACTCACCTTCCTGAGTCTTTCTAAAGCTTGCATCAAAGTGTTTTCATGACATGTTTCATCTTTATCTATTACCAACATGTCGCTTTGGAAGCACATAACATTTAGGATGATCTCTAATACCCACTGAATTATGCACTGTAAAGCAGTGGCATCAGAGGCTAAACCAAAAGGCATTGGATGAAATTGGAAAGTCCTGAATGACATTTGAAGGATGTGAGCGCTCGAGAGTTGAGATGCAATTCCTCTTGTCACTAAACTGCTGATAAATCCAATATGAGATAAAAACATGCTTCCCCTATAACAAATACAGTCTCATTTACAAATATTAGGCGTAAGGCAGTGCCGCACGTCTTGTTGCTGTGCTGCCCTACACCAAATCAAAAGGGCAGGAATGCACCGTATTTAAGAGATAGGGTGCATACCTGTAATTTCAGCCAGCGCTGGTGCACAATTTGGTGCTTAGCTCCAGCACAGATACCCTTGCATTGTGATGTAAGGGTGTCTGCATTGTTGGCAGGATTGTTTTTGTGCAGAAAGGGACACCTTCAGAACAAAAACAATCAACAGAAGCATTTTTACTATTCTCATGGAAAGAGTAAAAATAAGGAGAAATTAAAACATTTCTCCTCATTAACCCTGCTCTGGGTAGGTGTAAGGTTTTGTCGTAGCCCCAGGTCTACGGATTTTGTAAATCTGGGACAGCATGGAAATCCGTGGGTGTTGTATGGGAACACCCACATCAACACCCATTGAACACCTCCTTGACGCAGAGTAAGGCAACCCATACTGCCTTGCCTTACTCCATATCTATGAGGCTAAGCATATGACTGAGAGGCCTGCAGTACTGGACTATCAAAAAAAGTAATGCTTCGGCAGCCAGGCCTGATGTAAATGACCCCCTACGTATTTCATATAATTAAGGTAGGTGATAGTGATACATCCATACTTTGGCATTTAAATTTCTTAAATTGACATCTTAATTTCTCTTTACCTCCACTCTTGAAAGTCTTGAAATTAATAACGCTAGAGGCCAACACATGGAAAATTCAATAAGTTAAGTAATGTGCAAACTTAAGAGCCCATTTAATTATTTGATAAATGCCTCTATAATTAGTTTGGGAATGGGATGAACCTTATGCACTGTAGGTTTTGGTGCAGGCTTACAACTGATTTTATGTTAGAAATCAGACCTAAGTCCTAACTCATCTGTAAAGACTTCAGGAAACTTACTACATACCACTTATCCTGAAAGGTAGTAATTTACCATTAGTTCAGGTTCAATGGCATCATGAGTGAAAATAATTCAAAATTCTTCTTGGTGTCTCCACCCTAATATTTGAATCTTTCTTGTGATTTAGACCTTCCCCATGGTTGTCCTACGTTTGAAAAAGATTTTCATGTAGATCACCCCTTCTAAGGGGATGGAACCTTTATTGTAAGCCTGGAGCCATTGCATTAATTTCAGTAACTATGCACTACACTTTTAATGAGAAATTACCAAAATTATGCAATTATGCCATCTTAAGTAGTTAAGAGTAATTTCTGGCAAAAGGAGGACAGGCAGAACAAACTCAGAGAGACTGAGCTGCTGCTCGGTACTGCTGTTTGTGTCCTGTTGCTTTTAGTGCTATTTTCCTAGCACAAAATGCACCCTTGGGTGCATTTTGGATGCAGATGTGCATTTTGCATTAGGAAAATAGCATTAACTGCTGGATTTCCCTTTTCATGTAATTATACATAGTTGTTAAACATTTCTCAGTAATTACGACTAATTTGCACTAAAGAGAATTTCACAATCTATTCCCTCTCCTACTTTATTGTACCATCTAGGATTGGTATCTGTCTTTTTAATAATATACATGTTTTTTTCTGAATTTTTCATAAAATACCTCTCTGTCAATCAAGGTGAAAGGAGAGTCAGAGTTAGCAAAAGGTTGATACCTTCCACATCTAAAGAAATTTCACAAGTACTTGACTATACATTAGATTATTTAGCATTAATTTTGAAGTCAATACTTTGGCTGTCTTCATCCACAGTATCTCTGTCATTTACGCTTTCAATGCACAACTATAATACTCTGATGAAATGTCCTGTAATAGAGCACTTTTTGAAAGACATGAAGGATTAGTACCTAAATGACCCAAGTTTCCAACGCAATAGTATTTCAGTTGGATAACCCTACATGAAGATTTAAACTTGGGATTTTCATTCTTCATGTTGGAGTTGTTTTCCTTTTATTTTCACTACACACACTTGATCAATGGAAGCTTTCATAATTTTGACACAGCCATCCATATGTTTTATAATTCTGACTGTTTCTTTTAGGTCCACATTTAGCTGTAACATATTTTCCTGAATATATGGTTTGCTACTGCATCCTAGTGATTGGTCTCTTATTAAGAAGTCACACTACCAAAATCACAAGTTTTAGACACTCTACGTAGCATTATTATACAGCTTGCTAATTTTTTCTTCCTTGAGTTCTGCCAAAGTACTTGTTTTTCTCTAATATATATATACTTTGTCTGCAAGGTGATCCTCTAATTTCTTTGAAGTGGGTTGGTAAAGAACTCATTGAGTTTTGCTCCTACTGATACTTCATTAAGTTGGTCAGGTAATCTTTTGTAAATGTTTCTACCTTTCATTTCTAGGTTCTAAAGAAGCACATGTTGTTTTCGGAACTTCTCTCCACCTATCATAGTTAGGTATCATTACGTTAATAGAACTATTCTTTCCAAATTAATAGAGGTTCTCCTGCTTCACTGAAGAATGGTGAGTGCTGCTACATGTTGTTGGAAACATGATAATAGGTGAATAAGCATTAATACAAGCAGAGATGTAATGTCTTGCATGATTTGAATGGAACCTTTATGGCTTGTCGAGGACTCTGTGTGACGTAATTGCTAGAATAAAATGTAGGAGAATTTGCTTTAGAATGTTGGAGTTCACAGGTACATACAGAAGAATAAAGGCATGTGATTTACAGCTATGTGTGTGGCCTCGTCATTCAATAGGTACCATGCTAGGGAACAAGGTACAACTGGCAATGAAGGTGGAATAAGTAACCCGAAGAATAAAGTCCTCTCCTGGAGAGTTAGCCATGGTCCGAGCAAACTGCTTGTGTGTACCATGTGTGCCTTTGTCGAAGTGACAAGTTGACAGTTGGCATTTGTGGAGTCAAAGTGCAACTCTAACTGATGCAAAGCATGTGAATAGAAAGAGAGCTTAATGGAAAAGTCTACGAAGCTTTGTCCAAAAGACTGTGGCCCTAATTAAAACTTTGGCAGTAATAACCGCCTACCGCCGCAGTGACGGCCTCCAACATACCACTGTGGTGGCGACCATCCGTCCTCCAGTTTATGAGCACTGCCTGACTTCCACCACAATAAGGGTGGAAATCCGGCAGTGTTCATACTGGCAGACGGTGGTGACCTGGGGCTGCTAACACCAGCACCGTCCCAACAGTAGAACGCTGCCAGATGTATTTTGAGCTGAAATATGGCCTGGTGGTGTTCTGCTGGTGGGGCGCTGCTGGCAGTAGCAGTGCCCCTTCCTGTTCCCTGCCGGACAACCTTCTCGCTGCACAAGGTAAGTCAGGCATCTGACAGGGAAGGGTGGTCGGGGGGTGTTGGGTGGGGGTGTTGGTGTGTGTGAGAGCGTATGTGAATGCTTCTGTGTGTGTTGTGTTTTATGCGTGGTTGTATGTGTGTGTGAGTGAATGCGTGTAAAAATGGTGATGTGAGTGCATGTCTGCATGTCAGTGTGTCGTATGTAAGAATGTGTGTGAGTTGAATGCGTGTATGCCAGTGAATGAGTGAATGCGTGTATGCCAGTGTACATGAATGGGTGTATGCCTGGTGCGTGTGGGTGTATGTGTGTGTGTATGCAGGGAGGTGTGGGGTGAGGGCCGCTGTAGTGGGGGTAGGGGGAGGGAGGATGATGTGTGTGTGTGCGTTATTGGGGGTTGGGGTGAATGGTTTTATCGGAGGGGTGGGGGGTGTTTGTATTGGGGGTGTTTGAATAGGGGGGTGGGGTGTATCAGGTGAGTATTGGGGGTGGGGGAGCTGCCTACTGGTGACAGGGAAAGAATTCCCTGTCACCGGCAGGGCCTACTGACATGGTTTTCATGGCATTGCTAAATGCACTGAAACCATGGCAGTAGGCTGGCTCATAATTCCACCAGCAGTACTCTGGGCCACCGGGTTGGAGATTGACATCTCTGGCCCGGCGGCTCATACCGCCATGAAGGTATGAGTGGAGAAGGGGCAGGTTGGCTGCAGCCAACCCGCAACACTCATAATGTGGTGGTATGTACCGCCAGCCTTTTGGCAGTAATACCGTCACATTAACCCTGACAGACATACTGAGGGCCTATAACCAATATCCTACAAAAAGGTACCGCACTGCCACACAAAGTAAAGTTAGACAGCATAAGGAGCGTTAACACTAACGTGGAGTTAAGCAAGTTTACAAAGTGCAGTTAAAGACAGTTATCAGATATCAAATAGCTCTGGTTGACAGAATAAGGAGAAAGGAGGCATACTGCTATTACTCTTAAGTGAGCCTTAAAAAGTGGAGCTTTGTACCTCCACACCAGGAAATAAGACCCAAGAAGAAGCACTCAGGTTGTGCTTACTGAGCTGTCCAATACCTGAAGTGGCACACAATCAAAGCTGCCAGGTAGTGGCTCAGAACAACTATAGAGGTCTCCATGTGTGACGGGGCTGTGATGGAGACCAAGTAGAAAGTAAAAACTCCAAAGGCTGCCCTGAATGGTCCAGAAGCTGAAAGATCATCGAGCTTTCATGATGATGCAGAGTCCCTGGGACAGTTGACTATGTCTGACAGAGCTCCACCCTGAAAGCCAGCCACTCCCATGAACAGTTACAATGCTGCCCCCATCCTCAAACTACCAATACCTTTCAACGCTGCCAAAAAGCAAAGCATTTGTGATATATAGACTGCCTGGATAGAGACATGTCAAGATTTCACTGATACACTTGGAGACACTGATGACAGTAAAGATTATCTAATATCTCAAACATCTTGCTGGTAATGGTGTGAAAGAAGTCATAAAGAAAATCCCAAAAACTAATGAAGAAGTCACATGCCATCTAACTAAGAATGCATTAAAACTCAATCCAGTACCAAAGCATCGATTATGAACAAAATGTTTTTAGTCAACAATGTCAGAGTTGGCACAACAATCAATGAATTCATGGAAAGGCTTGATACACTCATCAAACAGTGTACGTTCAGTGAATTTAATGATGAAGAAGCCATGAGGGTTAGAGTGGCCAATAGAGGCCAGATGTGCCCGTAGTGAGTCAGTAATGAGTGTAAAAAGTAACTCAAAACAAAAGACCGAAGGACACAAAGTGATGTCTACAGAAAAAAAGTTGTGCTTCAGAGGTGGATTTGTATTTCCATATGAAGAAAAGTACCCTGCAATTGGTCAGATATGCAAAGATTATGGGAAAGAGAACCGTTTTGTGATGATGTGCAGAGCAAATGAAAAAGCAACTGCGTCACAGCAACAAAATGGCTAACAGAACGTTCCAGAATCAATATTCGACAGGAGCCCACAAAGCCACGCAATGACATCAGTTGAAGTAAATAGATACTAGATGAAGTTGATCGTCATCTAAATCATTGTGAAATATTTTGTCAGCCTCAATAATTAGTGAAAGTGAAGAAAGCAAATGTACCATGTCAATGATTACCCCAGAAAAACGTGCACATGTCAGACTGGTTGCCTGTGAGGAAAAAAGTAATTCAAAGAAAAGTCAAAATGATGAAATCATACAAACACTGTCCAAAGATTACACAGAAAATAGATGGATGTTCAAAACATTTCATCATTGATAGTGGTGCTTTGATAAATATAATGCCTAAAGAAAAATGCAGTGAACTGTTTCTGATACTGCAGCTCACAATATCAAAGACATAAGCATACACTTGAGGGTGCTTTGACACACATGAAGACTAAAGGCTTGTTCATGGTGACAGTGGAACATAGGAAAACAAAAGTCCATTCACTGATCCATGTACTCCAAGGTACAGCAGCTCAGTTTCAATGCTGTTGCTGACATGGGACTGATTTCAATGAATTACAACATGAATGTTTATCACAAGATAGTAAGTGAATTCCCTTCATTGTTCCAAGGTTTTGGAAAGTTGAAGATTTTGAAAATAAAACTGCATATTAATGAGGATGTCTGTCCTGTTGCTTAGAAACATAGGGCCATATTTATACTTTTTGACGCTAAACTGCGCCAATGCTTTTTTGCGTCAAAAAGTTTAACAACATTTCTTTGTGCCACACGGGCGTCAAATTTATACTTTGACAGTCAGTGGCGCAAACCACGGGTTAGAGTCATTTTTTTTTTTACTCAAACCATGGCACCACGTCATAAAGAAAACGATGTTAACGCAGCGAAAATGACTTTAATCCGGTTTACGACGTCACAAACATGATACGCACCTTTTTTTGCTGCAATAGCATCAAAGAGCAGCGCAAACACAGCAAAAGGAGCCCCAAAATGGATCCCAGAAGCCATGAAATACTCCAGGAAGACTGTAGGAACCAGCCAGGAGGACCCTGAGAAAGACCCAGGAGAGGGAGAAGAAGAAAAGGAAGTGCCGGTTCAGTGCAGAAGAGCATGAAATACTGGTGAAAGAGGTGATGGAACACCAGCATCAACTTTTTGTCACCTCAAAATTGCCAATTGGGAGGAGAGAGGCAATATGGCAACAAATTGTTGACAAGATAAACAGTGTGGCGGAAGTACGGAGAACAGTCAGTGAGTGCAAAAAACGCTGGCATGACTGCAAGCGCAGGACCAAGGAAAAGATGGCAAGGAACAGGAAGGCAGCACTGCAGACTGGAGGTGGGAGTCCAGCACCGCAGGAGGCCCTGGACCACATGGAGGAGATGGTGGAAGCCGTCATCCCAGAGTAGATCATCACAGGGATTCAAGGAGAGGAAAGCGCAGACTACCAGGAAACAACAAAGATGCAGGGTAAGTTGCATGGGGGACAAAAATGCCTAAATGTTAACTGTAAGCAGGGGGGGCATACCTACTACACAATGCATGCCAGCCATGATAATCAGGTAGTGGAAAGGGCAAAGGGGCACGGCACAGGTGCATGGGCTATGCAGGTGAAACCTGGGGCACAGCACAACACTACACCAACAACCTTTGCATGGGGGACTCTGCCATGCCAATGCTGTTGGAAAGGCAAAGGCATTCCAGGAGGGTAAAGTGCAACTTAAAACTGGCCTGCTGTCACACAACAGCTGGTATTGTTGCTACATGAACTAGGGCTCAATTACCAGTCTCAGGCCATATCCACAAGTGGTATTTACCATTGACAACAGTTGCCACTACCACTTGTGCTGTGTGTGCAGGTCAAGTAGCTTATGGCAGTTAGGTGCCATGTATCAAACACACCCAAAATAGAGGGTTCAAGATGACAGCTTTATCAATCCCCTGTAATTCCTAACAAAGTTCAAATCCTGTCAAATGCTAATGTCTATAGTCACTATAAACATCAGGTATTGTTGCTTACGTTATGAAGTACACAGCAGTAATGTCATACCCATGCTGCACATTTCAGGGTCTACCCTGTTCCTGTGTTACAGTAGCTGCAATGTCACCTTGCTACATCCCAACTGTCATGCTGCTAAGACAACAGCATTGAGGGGGAGGACATATCTCTATAGGTCTAGATAGTTAAACACAACCGCACAGTCATAAGAGGAAATGGAACACTGCCAGAACCATCACTGCAATCCAATGTAGCACACATTCCCCAACATCAACATTACACACTACCAATGCTGACACCTGTATCGTGCCATGCCAATGCTATACATAGTATATGCTAGGTCTCAGCAACATATAGGTGGATGTGAAATATCTGAGACTGGGTCAGTTCCAGATTGTTAAGTGTGGTGCAAGTGGCATCAGAACACCCACAGCCAGTGCAAGGCCTCATCATGATAAATGAAGTAGACGGAGGGTTGAGTAGGAAATATGGTGGCAACATACAATTTGGACAGAACCTACACCTAGAGGATGTGACGCAGACAATTCCCCAAACTGCCCACACTACATGTGACATGCAGGTGGGGCATAGGCCTGGGAGAATGTTAATCTTAATGACAGGAACAATGGACAAGAGCCAAGATTACAATGTTCCACTAATAGGAAGTCAGTAACGTCACATTACAAATGACACAACAGAGACACACTAATTGTACAATATCTCATTGCAGAGGACGATGGCTCTCCTGGGGATATGCATGTCCTGGACTTCCCTGATGACATGGATGACGAGCTGACAAACATTACCCATCAGACCCTCCAAGATGCCAGACCCCACCTTCAGTCGCAAGGAGGAGCACAGAAGTAGCAGCCATCACAAAGGAGCCACCCACCACCCCAGTAGTACGACCTGCCAGCTTCAACCCAGCTGAGGACTCTGAGGACACTGGTACCACCTTTGAGAGGACTGTAGTTGGAGTACAGCGGGAGCTAGCCAAGGAGGTGCAGGTGGGGATGCAAAATATGGCAACCAGACTTGAGGGGATGCGCATGTGCATGATGTCATCTGCAGAACAGGCAGCAGCCATGCAAGCGCTACCATCCATCCTGCAAGGACCACAACAATGTGTAAGGGAATTCACCACAGCGGTAAGGGAGTTGCCACAACACCTTGCATCCCAAACCTTTCACTGCGTGCACGAATGCAATCATGACCCCCTCAGGGCTGACCTGGCTGCCTATCACAGTGATGTAGCTGCTATACTCAAGATCCAGCAGCTCCTCCTTGCTGCAGTAATGCCCTTAATAGCCCCACAGTTGGCAGCTACCGGCAATTCTGACTCCACGTCTTCAAACACTGAAGTGTGTGTTGCCCCTTCAAACCCACCACCACCAAGGGCAGAGGAGACAACGCACACATCAGAGGATGAAGACGTGGAACAGATCACCTTCACCCGTAGGAGTACTCGGTAGCACCAGTCCATGCCACATGGGCACTAATATCCTAAGTCTTGTGCTTGTTAACATGCCAGTCTTGCTATAGTTGGTCACATGCACTGTTCTCCAACACACTGTTTACCTTGACACTATGCTCTGTGATTGTCTCTCACTACCTTATTGGCAATTCATGTTCCTCTGCACTGTATGACACTTCACCCCAGCATGTCCAATGACATGTCCCATTGCACTTGTGTTGCATCACAATAGAAGGCGTCACACTGATGGACTCACAATCCTGGACTATGTAATTATTGCACTACAGCACTTTAAAATAAATAGCACTTACACAACCACTTTGTCTCTGTGTAATGTGACACATCAACTGTGTAGGAGATTCGTGATGTATGTCACATGTGAATGGCCATAAAATGTCAATACAACTGTGTTGAAAGATTGTGGGCTGATAACTAAGCACTGGGGTCTGGATCGTATCATCATCTGTGCTTCCTGATGCTTATATCTGAAATGAAATGAAAACAAACAGTATAATGATGTGTAGGACTGAAAAAGTCCGCTTCAAGGTATGTATAAGCTGAAAATCAATGTGGCCAACATTCCCTTCAAGACAATCTTTATGTATGTGACATCTGACTATAAACTTTCATCACACAACATACAGCAGGAATGGATGTGTATGCGTGTATGGACAAATATGTAACCTGGGAGAACAATGTAAGAAATGATAGGTGTGAATTCAGTATACAGTACTACATAAGATTATACCATCACTCGCCTTATCAGGGTTCACATGAACATCAGGCTGCAGGCAGACATACCACAGTGCCCAAGATTCAAATTCAGGACTCAAACGATGACAGATTTAAAAACACATCCAAACTTCACAACACATTGGGAACCATAGTAACCTGGAGTGGTGGGTGTAATGGATGGCAGATGCATGGAGAAGTAGCTTTGGTCTAGCTGTCAATGTGCCAGCACAGTCGGAATTGAAAATAACCATGTCAATAATGGGATTTGGATGCGGGATGGAACACAAATGCAGATACTAAGTTGACATTGTTCACCCATGCCAAGGCCCTGATCCCCAAGAATATGTCACATACTGTAAAGGAGTACCTACAACTTTATTTAACAGTAATAAACGATTCCAAAACTAGGGGAAACACCTTAACTAACCTAACCTATCCTAACTACACATTACCAACAACTGGCCCTAACTACCCTAATCTAAACTTACCTATCACATTTAACTAACCACTGTAAACATCCACCCCCACTCCCCTTACATGACGGGAGACATGTAGGACAACATATACTAACCTAAACACATACTAACTTATCCTAAACAAATATATATATATATTTTATTTTTTGTTTTTTATATTTTTATATTTGTTTGAGTTTTTTTTCATACACATAAACTCCAACATCATCCCACTGCCACCCACAAAAAAAACCATATAATAATATAACCCTCTCCACTCCCAACCCACTTATACTAACTAAACTAAAAGCCTACTCTAACACTAAGACCCTTAAACCCACTAAAGATAAGAAGCAGGAAAGAGGAGGGAGGGAGGGGAGGGAATCATGGCTGAGGATCCAACAGTCACAAATTGGCCCTTCACAGGATCTTCTTAATACCCCGCAGTCACCTGCTATTGTGGGACACCTCCTGCTGCAGCCTGTCCATCCTATGCAACATCCGTTTGCATGTCACATCTCATGGACTGAAACTCTGCATTGTCTATTACAGCAGCTTGGGTTGTCTGTGTTCCACTAGTTGATGGCACTGCTGGTGTCGGTGCCGTGCTTGGAGGGGGAGGTGCAGGAGCTTCTGTCTGTGGGCCTGGAGCAGATGAGGTTGACGGACCTGCAACAGTGGCTGTCATCCTTTGGGCGACTGTGGTTTGAGCAGTGCTGCTGGTGGTGGTGGCTGTTGTGGGCAAGGCTGCCCACCTTGGGTAAATGCCCTCCAGACCCCTATGGCTCTCTCATGGTGATAACACTGTGCCATATTGCGGAACTCGGACTCCACATCTAGTATGTGGCACTAACGCATTGCCCGCCTCTGGAATTCCCTGATCTCATGGGCATTCATGTTGGCAGCTGTAAAAATAGAGAAAGCCAAACATTAGTGACATCATTGTGTGATACATCTATAGATGATATTGTAACACTTCCTCAAAAATAGCTGAAACAGTCCAAATCACAGTACAGATCATAGAATGTCCCTGAGGAATGGCAGGCCAACGCAGCCTACACATCTACTATATAACAGCACAGCAATGCACAAAAAGGTGTGTACCTACTTAAATGATCTGTGCATCATTGTACTGCTATTAGTCACATAACAGGCAAACTAATGACTATCTTCTGGATGACAATCAAGGCTCACAAGACCTGTGATTTGTAAATGGAATTGCCTAAACAGTATGCAGTTGCTAATCATGAGGGGTTATCCTAGGTTGGAACAAATGAATGTTGGAATTACATGTCTGTCTTCTACACTGGGATCCTCACACCTAGGTACACATATTTCATAACCCTAACCCTGTGCCTCAGGGGGTGATGGACATGCAACACATACTTTCAAACACCAAGGACAGGCAGGAAGCTTTGGACAGCTATCCATGGGTTCAGTCAGTCCACCACAGGTAAGGAGGGCTGCCAACTAGGATTGACTACAAAAGTGGACAATCACATCCACATTTATGTTCCTAATTTCGGACAATTGTTAACATTATTTGATCTCACTGATACCTTTTCAAAAACAAGCACATAGATGCAAGCACCCATCTGGGCTTGAGCTGCATGCACACCTATGATATTCCACTCAAGTGCCACATAAACAGAGCACAACCTGTGGAGCTAGATGCTGCTAGGAAGTCAAACATACAGTCCTACATGTTCATTAGTTAACAGGGATGCTCAAGTCTGTGTGTAAGACTTCTGCATCACTGGTCTGTGTGAATCAGGGTATGACTTGCTGACTAAATCATGAAAATGGCCACCTCCAAATTTATCATTGGCACACATGTAGCATCAAATATAACTCTGTTCACCTGCCCATGCCTATAGCACTGCACTCGCCTCCCAATATATGTCTCTCCGCCACAGATTGTCCAACTCAAACATGGAACAAAATGTCAAACTCCAGTCAAGTCACATATCAGATCATGTGCCAGCACATCATACCTTGCAATGAGTCCAACACACAGGAGTCAATCACACAATAGCTGCAAACACAACACAGGACAAACATATCAACACTTACTAGATATGTCTGGGTCCGCAAATCGAGCCACTTCACCAACTGTGTAGGGGACTTGTTCCACCTGTAAAACATGGAAGGGTGAAATGTGCTCAATGTCTGCTCCCTGCACATAACTTGGATCAACAAATTACTGTGTGTGACATTTTACATGATAGATCAGCACATCAGGCATGTAGACACACCAACAGACATACTACTGCAAACATGCATTGACCCTGTCACTCCAGTGAGTGATAGACACACATATGCACACATGCACAGGCTCTAACAATTATGTGGTGCCAAACATGATTACTCAATTTTGTGCAGAATTATTTCTAGAGGGTACTCCATTTCATCATTTGTTATTATGAGAGACATGCAAAGCCACATTCCTGGTACACTGCAATACCAGTCACTCAGGTATTGTGGCTTGTGCATCAAGGGACAATGAGTTACTGTGCGATGCTCATGTGGGTTGAGTTTAGTTCTGGAATTATTGTGCTTTCTATGGTCCATTATATGTCTGCCTGTGTTGTATGTAGGTTACATATGCCACATTGGCAGTTTACCCAGAGCCATATATGCCCCCTATAACACAATGATGGCAGGGATCCTTTGTGTTACTTGATGACACTGTTATGCTAAACATGGATTGGCCATTTATCTAAATCAAAACAACAAAAGAAATATATGCTGACAGTGTCTAATTTGATCGTCCGTGACAGAATGCATGGGCACAGGTGTAGTCATTGCACCTGAAATGTGTTACTCAGGGCCCTGTGTACCTATATCAGGTATTGTAGAGGACAGTTTGCCACATTCATTATCTTCCATTTGCCAAGTTGGGTGATTTGTGTTTATACAACCGAACTGACACTGTCCCCTAATTGAAACATGGTTTAGCAAATGTCCTACTTCGGCAGTCTTCATGACGTAGGACTCTATTTATATGCACCTTGGGAATGGCGGCACTCACAGTAATGCTGGCCTGCTGATCTTAGCATACAACGATGTCTGTGATAGCCTTCAGACTGAGAAGATAACAACTGTACATATGCTGCACTAGATCAGTAGGGGTGTACCAAACGTAAACTATCAAACTATTTAATCACTTTAAATGTATGATGGAAGCAGTCAGTGGTCCCTTGCACAACATCATGCAAATAAATATTTTCTGACCATGCATTCACAAAGTTCAGAGATCCCATGATGACTTTATAAAAATGTTTGGCTATAAAGTGACACAGATGGCAAAAGCACCAGCTCTGTACCAGCAGTTGTGCCCAAACCGAAATTGTTGTTGGCCCACGCTACTCAATGATAGGAAATCTATGCCTGCTCTGAAAAGCCACAAGAGGATCCTGTGTACTGCTACTACAATCTGGTACAATCCGGGCACAATTACGTTTGGCCATGTGAAAGATTATCTGTGCAGACGTAAATACACAGAAACAATGAACTTAGGGCCAGATGTTATATTTTTTTTTATATGTGTAGCATTTGCTTCATTTGTTTACTCTAAAGCTATGGAAAATAGCACCAAAACTTAGATAATATCAAGTGTGCATTACCTTGGCATCCATAATTATTTTAAATGCTACACAAAGCAAGTCGAAATATCAGCCGAAGACATTAACAGAGGTTAGGAAGATATTTGTACGTAGGGCCATGAGTACTGTGCAGACATGTATTCAAGAATTTGGGGAATACTTTGGTTACTTGCATTAGCATGTGAAATACATCTCCTTCCTGGTACACTCACAGGCCCTGAATAATACTTCTGTTTGTGGCGCATGACCATCATCTATTGATGTCAAAGCAGCACTTATTAATAAGCTAAAGTTGTATTATGTAAGTTTGTGCAGCTTTTGCTTCAACAAATGATGGAAATGTGTAGCAAAAATAGTATTCATCGGGGCCACAGTTTGTTCAACTTGCATTCCACATGTCCACAAACATTGCATGCAGCATGTCACAAAATTTGCTACTGTCACTACAGAGCATTTAACTGTACACATTAGTCTAATTTGTACTCACCAACAGGGCCACCAATCACAGCACCCAGGTAGTCCAGGAGGTCTTGCTCTCTGGCCACCAGGTCAGCTCAGCGATGTTTAAGTTGGTGGTTGCTGCGCTGGCTTTTGAACAGTCTCTTTAGGAGGAACAGCATCTTTGACCACCTGAGCCTCCTCACCTTGGTGTGATACCCCTATATCACCCTGCTACCAGCCTCTAACATCAGGGGGAGGAAGTGGAAAACCAGCCAAATAAAAGCCCCCAGATCCTCCTCACCCATTCTCACCAGACGTGGCCTTCCCAACATCCCAAAAATGATAGGGATAGGAAAAGAAAAAGAGGGAAATACAGGGAAAGGAGGTATGGGAATGAAACTTAAAGAACCCTCAAACAGCCCAACAATATCCCAACTAACAATACCCACTACACCCTCCCAACAGTACAAAGACTGTTTTGTACTGTTGTCACAAAAAATGACAAAAACACACTTACACTGATTTACACAGACACAAAAATAACAGATGACAATTGAAATGGGACACAGGAGACAAAAGCACAATATTGACAGACACACTTTCCACACAGCCACACAGTATAGAAGAATCACAGACTGCAAATTGAAAGTGAAAGTACACCCACTGTACCATTTCTGTAAACAGGATATCCTATGACATCACTTCCTGTCTCAAATGCGGTGTGTTTTTATTATGATGCATGGAATTTTATGATGCTTACGGGCTTTGCGTCAATTTTTTTTTACGCATATGCTTATAAATTCCCCCGCATTCAAGGATCAATATTTTTTTAATGGGTAACCGATTTTATGGGGTGCAGTGTTGGAATTAACTCTAGGGACCAATCGATGTATAATGGATGTGAGCGTTCATTTTTAACGCATAGGCATCATATTCTGACGCATTTACGTCTTTTTGACGCTTTTGCATCAAAATATCTGTCTATAACTGTGTGTGTGTGTCATTTTGTCTCTTTTTACCATACATGAAGGCTATAACTATACAAAGATAGGATGTTATGGTCTGCTGTGTATGTTGTAGTGTTTTGGCACATGTGACAGACCACACTACTGCGGACCATAATACTCATGTTGTTGTGCCAGATTTGCACTCTTAACTGACGCAACAGCAGCAAAAACTTTTGGAATTCAAATTGGCATTTCCTAGTTTGAGCAGATGTTGCATCAATAGAGGATAGCAAGTCTACACAACTTAAATAATTCACTCATGGCCTGTGTGTTTATGTCTGTGAACTGGCTATTTCAGTTGTTGTTGTGCCTCTGTGTGAACGTCACAAGAAGTGTTTTGCATAATCTGCTTGTATGCATGTGTTGTAATTGTGGATAACCATCAGATGCCATTCATTGAAGTACATCAGTCATGATATGTGTTTGTCATATCTGTTGCGTCTTATGCTGTGTGAACTTCCCTCACTTTGGGACAAAACTTCTCCCATGACAAACTATACACAGGATAGATAGAGGACGGTTGATAATGGCAATGTCAAAAATGTAAGCCATCACATGCAATGGAATGTTGGATACCACTTCATGGTTACTTGTATGTGTACTACCCATGAGTCAAGCAGTTGAACATGCTAGGTAGGTACAGTGTTTGTGACACAGAGTCCCAACTCCAATCCAAAAATGTTTTGGTACAACACAGTTTGAGTCATGTAAATGACCTATGTTTCTCCTGTGGCTGTGCAGGACCAGCAGACCATGCTGCATGTGTTCACATATTTCCAGTGGTCCATTGCACAAAGATGTCCATTTCAAGTGTGTGGCCACGTATACCTGTGTCAGTATTGGCCTCCATGTTGTCATAGTTACGTGCAGGTCTAGTCATGAGTCTGTGGAGTAATTCCCTCAATTAACAGACTATCCTTCAAAGCAGATTTGCCCTGAAACCAAAGATAAACTAACAACACACATGGTGATAGCCCAGCTATGGCACAGCAGAACTTTTAGAAGGCTGATGACAGAGCAACCTTGGTGTGCTCCTAAACGTTATGGATCAGTAATAGGAAACAGGCAGGTTTCTTCACATCATTTGTACAGAGGGTGGCCTCTAAAATTCCCACTGCAACAGGGAACATCAGTTCCTCTATGCTGATTAATCTCACAGCGAGTCACCACGCAAGCCCCATCAGAAGGTGGCGGCAGAAGTGAATATGTGTCTGGACTGTCAGGGCACAAACATGTTTTGCCCTTACATACACATTAGCACTCCTTGTTTGTTGTGCTGTAGGCACCATACCAAATCTATGCATACAGCCATAGCACACTGTCACTGTTTGGCACTAATGAATACATGCAAAACCATACAAGGGATGGGGGCTGGAGTAGGCCATTTGAATACATGTCCCAGAACAGAATACGGTAAGTAAACTGATTAAACAATACTGTACATTTGAGGATTCATTGTCGACCTACCAGACACAATACCCCAGGAGGAAACAGAGGACATGGAAAGCAACTAAGAGACAAATGTAGCCACAGGGAACCTCTATGGTTAACCCAATGACTGGAACCATTCTGGCTAACAGTATGCAGGCTGTGTCAGGAACAAACATGAACAAGTCAAATACTCAGTGAGCAGACTCCGACTGGGACAAGCAGGAACAACACTGTGAGAACAAAAAACTGTTTCTGCTGTGATCTGCACTGTTACTCAATCCCCTAAGGGCTCTGGTACACAAGTGATTTGTACGTCAATGCACAACAGAAAGTGGCAGCTTCTAGCAGTTCCAGGCAGCAGCAAGGGCAGAGTCAAATGCCTGGTCTACATGGTAGTGCTCACAGGTGTCTGCAGCTTCAGTCTCTCACAGGTTGTGGAGGTGAGAGTCAAGTTCAAAGGGCCAAGTGGACCTTTCACATTGGAAGCAATGGACAGCTGATTACAGGTCTTACCGACTACCAGGCAGTGCATTATTTGACCTGAACTACATGCAGACTGATGGACTACGACTATGGCATGCCATCTTGAAGTGGGAAGCACACAGGAGTCAGAATGGGAGTCTGGGTGTGTGTAGCTTAGGAATCTCAGGCTACAGATAGTCCATTTACATGGGGAGAGACTTAAAACATGGCAGTGGCAGGACTTATTACCTGGGATTGACTGCGCAGGGCATGTTTTGTGAGCAATGCTTGTCATACTTGGGGCACTCGTGCTATCCATTTTCAGCTTAGATGGACTTCTTGTCCCGTGCTCCTTGCAGAGATAGCTGATGTCACACTTACTGCAGTCAAAGGTCTGGTCATACATTCCTGTTACCAATGCATTAGCACATCCACTGTGCCATGTATGAGACACTTTTTTTCATTATGATTGATGATGTCTTGGTTGTGTGTCTTATCCTGCAATGGACCATGTTGGCAACATGGATGTCTCTCATAGCTGTGGTCCTCTTATATTGCCCTTCACATGTGAAATAGACAGGATATATGTTATTTACACTGTGTGTGATGTTGGGTGTGCATTCATACCCATCAAATGTGATGTGGCTTTTTCAGTATCCTAATCTGTACTTCTGCATTGCTCCATGAGGCTAAACTGTTTATGATTCCTAGGGATCATGTGATGCATAAAACTTACCCAGAGCATGATTAAGTGATGAAGGTAGGATTTTAATGATATATGATAACAAAGTGGTGATGGTGACTATAGTTAGAAGACGTTTTGTACAATGTGTTGTCTCCGACGCAATCCTGCAGCAGTGTTTGGATGGTCGCCTTAATTTTCACGGACAGCATCCTCCTCTTCCTCCTCTTCAGGCATTTATGTGTCTGGTTCATAGAGGGGAATGTTCCTCCTCATACAGATGTTGTGCAGGATGGCACAGGTCAAAATGATCTTGCAGACCATTTCAGGTGAATATAGGAGGCTGCCTCCGGTGATGTCCAGGCAACTGAATCTGGACTTCAGGATGCCAAAAGTCCTCTCACCTATGGTGCGTGTCCTCCGATGTGCCTCATAATAGGCATGCTCTGCTCCTTTGCTTGGGTTGGCAAATGGGGTCATGATCCATGGCTGGATCCCGTAACCCTGATCAGCTGAAAGAGAAATTGAAGGTAAATATTTGGTTGTTGGTTGCACCTTGATTATCACTTTGCATGGCAGTTGTTATCTTGTGCCATCGGTGACTCATCTGTGTTTGTGTTATTGTGTGGGATGCTAGGCTTCTAAGATGTTCTTTCTGCACTGGGTTGTTTAACTATCACAACTGGCGTTAGGCTGGTAGACCTGATATCAGCGGTATATTTGTAAACTTGCAGCTCATTGTGTATCTCCTATGCATTATGTCATGTGAAAGAAGTTCCCATGTGCCTTCACTGGAGGTGACATGATACTTCCACACACAATCGATTCCACTGTGGTGGTAACAGGGTTGCACTATATGCCCTGAACATCCCATCCAATTCGACATATGTAATTGCATGTGAAATACAACAGTTAGGCCCTATGATTTGGCTAGGTGACAATGTACAACACATCTCCATAAGTTGGCAGCAATGAAGTGTTCACAATTGACAATGCATAAATATCCCATGTGTGACAAGTTTTATGCAAACCAATATTTGTGCCCTCACCGAGTTGGCTCATGTACCTACACTACTGAACCTGCTCCAGCTAAGCTGGCTAATTTGGTTGCGGAGGTGAAGGTTTAAGTGTCAGAAGGTCCATGTGCCTGTACAACTGTTATGTATATGTGTTATTGTCTCAATCCGTATGTGTAGCAGTGTGCACTTTGCATTACTGTCACATCAATATGTATTCATAGCACAGTCCACTTCCTTGTAGCTAGCCGGCAATGTCACCCCAGGAGTGATGTGAGATGTTGGTACTGCCTCAATGATTCCATGTCACCTTCATTAGAGTCAGCATCATCATGCTATGCGTCTCCTGGTGTTTGACCTGCAGCCAAACACCTTACACACCCCTTTCACAGTACGTATTGCTTGGAAGGGTGTGTGGTTGAGCATTAGTGATGTGATATTTGAAGATTCATCTTCCAAGTTGTACTGCCAGTTAAGGCCATGTCATTGTCACTGTGTAGTTTAAAATTGGTCCCTTGTGGCTCTGGAGTGGCATCTGTTGTTATTTGCATCTGTGATTTCTCCATAGGTATATATGCCATTGGGTCAGGATATCAAACATGACAAGCAGTGTCACAACTTCAGTGTCTTCCTGGCCACGTGTCAATGTAGTGGTGTATGTGTTGTGTGTCCTACAGGGTTGCTGTGCTGTGTGTATATTACTAGGTTTCTGTACTTACCAACAAGTAGGCCATTGCCATATCGTCCATCCTGGAAGTGTTGATTGATTGTGCCGTGGCGGAAGATGAATGAATCATGTACACTCCCAGGATACTTTGCCACGATGTTGGTGATCAATCCACGGTGATCCACAATGGCCTGCACATTGATGGAGTGTGTGTGCTTCCTGTTGCGGTATAGATGCTCAGTTGCAGATGGTGGCACAATCCGTACATGTGTGCAGTCAATGACACCAAGCACGTGCAGGAAGCCATTGATTTGATAGAACCCCTGTTTGGTCTCCTGCTGCTTCTTCTGTGTGTTGGGGAAGCTGATGTGGCGGAGTGTGAGAGAGATGATGGCATCCAGTACCTTGGGAAGTCAGGCAGAGAATGAGGGCTGTGAGATCCCGGCAACCAGGGCACCAGTGGTTTGAAAGGAGCCACTTGCCAACATGTGCAAGAAAGCTAGGAGCTTCGTCTCTGGTGGAATGATGTGGGGTGTCTGCAAGCTGGGTGCCAGCTGAGGCTCAATGTGGCGCAGCAGCTGCTGAATGGCTTGCCAGTTTAGTCTGTACCTCTGGGTGATGTCATGTTCTCTGAGGCCCTGAAGGGTTGTCCTGGTCCTGAATATCCTCTCCAGTCTTTGGCGTTGCCTTTGGGGTCCCTGTTGGTGTGGTGGAAGCTGCTGCTGTTGGTCCTGTGCTCTGCGTCTTCGGGCATGCTGGATGAATAGCACCTCCATGTCTTCCTTTTTGAGCTCTGATGTTGCTTCTGTGTGTTTTCCTTAAGTACTGGTGTGTTTGCCCCATTTTAACGCCTACCCTGACCCAGGCGTTATTTTTAGGCGCAAATCGGGATTTGCGCAATTTTCTGGCTCCGCCTCCCAGCTGTGCGTCATTTTTGCGTGGTTGGATAAATATGGCGCAGGGGTGTTTAAGTCATTTTTTGGACGGGAATGCCTACCTTGCATCTCACTAAGGCAAGGTGGTTTCCCGCATCCAGAAAATGACGCACACTGGGATATTTTGACGTTAGATGAGTCTAGCGTCAAAGTCTAAATATGGTATTAGCTTTGCACCGAATTTGCGTACAAAAAATGACACAAATCCGGCCAATCAGAGTATAAATATGCCCCATAGATGAGTTGCTTTTCATTTACAAGAAGCTGTAGCAAAATAATTTTAATCATTGCTAAAGCATGGCAATCTTGAACTTTCCACTGGTCCAACGCCATGGGTTTCTTCTGTAGTAGCAGGGCCTAAAATGGATCATGGAAGAGCTGTGCGCACATGTGTTAACATGTTTAAGGGAAAAAAGCAACTGATCAAGAGCAACATCTGGGGATGCACATTGCAGACATGATTATGCAATTAAATGGTACCAAGATATTTTCTTTAATTGTTTTAAATATAGGTTATCATCAGTTAGAACTAGAAGAAAACTGATGATATGCTACATATGTTGTTTTTTTAAATACAAGAGACTAAGGGGGTCATTCTGACCTCGGCGGTAAAAGGCCCTTACCGCCGGTCAGAAGACCGCCATAACACCGCCGCGGCCGCGGTTAACCGCCACGGTCATTCTGACCCACAACGGCCAAACCTCCAAAATTCCGTCCTCCACTGCAGCCCGCCACAGCAGCGGGCAGCGATAAACTGGAGATGACCAAACCTCCACCGTCACGCCAACAGAAATACGCCCATGCCATTCTGACCCACGAATCCACACGGCGGTCATTCAAACGCGGTATTCCATTGGCGGTACACACCGCGGCGGTCAGAATACACACACATCACCAAAACACAGCCACATTGGACAATTTGAAATACACACACCTGATACACATACACACACCACTCCCACACAATCAACCAACTATAAAACACACACCCACATCACCCACAAACCCCTGCGACTATAATTACTGAGAGAAGGAGAGAGAGACACAGCAGACCATCCAAAGCAAGACACACTGACCACACTACACCATCACACACACCACATAGTAGCACAAAGCACCACTCACCAACATACTCATCATCACATACACCACCCCACACCTCACCCACACCACCCCATGGCACCCCAAAGGCACCCACGCTTTTCGGACCAAGAACTCCGGGTCATGGTGGAGGAAATCCTAAGAGTGGAACCCCAGCTCTTCGGCTCGCAGGTGCAGCACACCAGTATAGCTAGGAAGGCGGAGCTATGGCAGCGGATCGTGGACAGGGTCAACGCGGTGGGACAGCATCCCAGGAATAGGGAGGACATACACAAAAGATGGAACGACCTACGGGGGAAGGTCCGATCGATGGTCTCCAGGCACAACATCGCGGTCCAGAAGACTGGCGGCGGACCCCCACCCACCCCTCCCGAATTCACATCGTGGGAGCAAGACGTCTTGAACATCCTGCATCCTCAGGGCCTCGCAGGAGTAGCCGGAGGAATGGACTCTGGTAAGTCCAATCTCAACTACTATATCCCCCCCACCCCACCAGCATGCCAACCCACACCCCCACCCTCACCCCCAACCCCCCAGCACACATCCTCCCTGACAATGTCTCACCAGCACAACCCACCCATCCCAACACCAACTCCTGCATGCCAACACAAATCATGGGCACCCATCACCTAAGCATGACCACTGCACTAACCCCCCCCCCACTAACTACCCTCACAACACCTCCCTCAAGGGAATGCCTGCACTGGGGGACAAGGGCACCCATAACACGCACGCTATTGTACACACAGAAACAATAACCAAACTCTCTTACCCCATGCAGGACCCGAATGACAACACACCAGCCAGGAGGGTCCAGAAGTGTCCATCCCACCACCGGAACAGGCCCACACTGAGGATAGCAGCTCTGTCGACAGTGAACCTGATGACCAGCCCGGACCATCAGGGACCTCTGGGCAGTCGGTTCCCCTCAGGCAGCCACAGGCCACACCAGACCCGACCCCCTCTGCCAACACCAGCACAGCTCCCACCCAGCAGGCCCATGCCTCTGTCTCTAGGACAGCTCAATCAGCGGTGTGTCTGCCACTACAGGGCACCCAGGCTAACCCAACACCCCAACAACAACAGGGACCTGGGGGCAGTGGTAGCGGGCACACCGTCCAGGGGACAGAGGCCGGGGGAAACCGGGCAGCTCGGAGGGCTGCTGTGCGACAGGGGGGGGGAGGAGAGGCCCAGGGAACCCACTCTCCAAGAGGCCCTCACCACCATCATGGGGGCATACCACCACTCCCAAGAAACGATGGCGACGGTACTGGCCAGGTTCACTGAGATCCAGGCACAGCAGGAGGAACGCTACATGGGGTTCAGGGAGGAGCTGAGAATCATCGGGACCGCAATGGGGACCATCGTCCTGGCCCTCAACAGGATAGAGGACGCGTTGCGGGACCATGGTGCACCACACAGGGCCCCTGTCACTAGCCCGGACCAGGAACAGCCTACCACCTCCGCCGGCGCTAGTGGACAGGAGGTCCCAACACCTCGACAGCCCCCCAGAACCCCACCTCCTGCTGAAGAACAACCACCCCGTAAGAGGAGCCTGAGACCAAAAAAAAAGACAGAGTAGGATGTCAAGACCCCCGCCAGCAGGACATACCCCCTCAAGTCTTCCCACTGTCCCACATTGCCACCCTGTCCAACCATGAACTGCCTATCCTCCATCCTTCCACAGGCAAAAGGACAATGCACCTGTGAGACTGAGAACTGGACTCTGCCATGGATATTCCTCCACCCCCACCCATCACCCTTAGAATCACATGTACCGATATCTAGCACTGTAAATAAATCACATTTTGCACACAAATCTGTTTTGAGTCATGCTGTATTATTAACAAATGTATTACATATTACTGTTCGATTTCTGTTCTGTCAATTAGTCATGACAACATACCAATGTCAATACGCTGTAGTTCATGGGCGAACCAAGCAGAAGTCAGGTACTGAGTCAGACAGCACTGAGAAGGGAAGGGAAAGGCAAAAATTAATGAAAAACATCTGTGGGGAACTACAGAAAGTACAGATGCAGGAGGCTATAAGCAATTGTGAAATGGCGTGGGTGATTCTTACCTGTGTGTTACTGGAAATACTGTTGTATCACTCTGTCCCTATTGTCTGTGTCGTCCTCAGAGTCTTCCTCCTCTTCACTCTCCACAGGCTCCACGGCTTCTACAACACCACCATCTGGACCATCCTCCTGCAGGAAAGGCACCTGGCGTCGCAAAGCCAGGTTGTGGAGCATACAGCACGCCACGATGATATGGCACACCTTCTTTGGTGAGTACATTAGGGATCCACCTGTCATATGCAGGCACCTAAACCTGGCCTTCAGGAGCCCAAAGGTTCGCTCAATCACCCTCCTAGTACGCCCATGGGCCTCATTGTACCGTTCCTCTGCCCTGGTCCTGGGATTCCTCACTGGGGTCAATAGCCACGGCAGGTTGGGGTAACCAGAGTCACCTATTAGCCACACACGCTGTCTCTGTAGCTGTTCCATCACATAGGGAATGCTGCTATTTCGCATAACATACGCGTCATGCACTGACCCAGGGAACTTGGCATTTACATGGGAGATGTACTGGTCAGCCAAACAGACCACCTGGATATTCATTGAATGGTAATTCTTCCTGTTCCTGTACACCTGTTCATCGTCATTTGGGGGGACTAAAGCCACATGGGTCCCATCAATTGTACCAATGATGTTGGGGATGTGTCCAAGGGCATAGAAATCAGCTTTCACTGTAGGCAAATCACCCTCCTCTGGGAAAATGATGTAGCTCCGCATGAGTTTCATCAGGGCAGACAACACTCTGGATAAGATCTTGGAAAACATAGGCTGAGACATCCCAGATGACATGGCCACTGTTGTCTGGAATGAGCCAGTTGCAAAGAAATGGAGGACAGACAGAACCTGCACTAAAGGGGGAATTCCTGTGGGTTGGCGGATGGGGGACATCAGGGCTGGCTCCAGCTGGGCACACAGTTCATGGATGGAGGCTCGGTCAAGTCGGTATCGTAGTATTATGTTGCGTTCTTCCATTGTGGACAGGTCCACCAGCGGCCGGTACACGCGAGGATTCCTCCTTCTCATCGCTAGTCCCAGCGGACGGTGCCTAGGAAGGAGAATATGGAGTACAGAGTCAATCCACTCACAGGTACGTACAACACAGCTTGCACAGTACAGGTAAATGTATGGTTTGATATGTTTGTATGTGTGCCATTGCAAGGCCTAGGCCTGTGTGACGCATTAGAAATTAAGCCATGTGGGCCCTTGAAATGGCCGATGCCTGACCTGTGAAGTGGGACAATGGGATGTGAGGTCACTGCGCTGGCGGGGCACACCGTGGCGGTAGGCGGTCGAAGACCGCTGTGCGAAGACGCATTGGTTAACATTGAAGCCTATGGGTTTCAGGAGCCAATGACGATGTGCGCCGGCGGTCGCGGGACGCACCGCCGCGGTACGCACCGCCGCGGGCGTGACCGCCATTTTCTATCTGCTCAATCATTCGAGACCTGATCATCCACAGGAGAGGACCTATACTGCAAGTGCTGCTGTGAACTCGGTCTGGAAGTGACAATGGCTGCTGCTACTGGTGAAAGGGCCCCCGCCTTCAGTTCAGAAGAGTTGGAGAAGCTCGTGGACGGGGTCCTCCCCCAGTATGCGCAACTCTACGGTCCTCCAGACCAACAGGTGAGTACACTCAGTGCACATTGAATGGGTTATGCCTGTGTGGAGGGGGGGGGATGTAAGTTGGTGGGGTGTGGAGGGAATGGGGAGTGCAACGCACGACAGATGAGAGAATGGGAACCATGACAAGGTTGGGGAGGGGGGGGCATGTACTCCAAACATGCAGATATGTGACGGTTTCTCTTTCCCACCCTGTACATGTCAAACAGGTGAGCGCCCACCAGAAAATCGATATTTGGCGTGCCATCGCCGAGGAAGTCCGGAACTTGGGGGTCCACAACAGACGGGGCACCCACTGCCGCAAGAGGTGGGAGGACATCCGCCACGGAACGAGGAAGACCGCAGAAACACTGCTGGGGATGGCCTCCCGACCTAGGAGGGGTGCCAGTCGCACCATGACCCCCCTGATGTCCCGGATCCTGGCGGTGGCCTACCCTAATTTGGATGGGCGCTTGAGGACAGCACAGCAGACACAAGGGGGTGAGTATCCGCACATTCTCCTATCTGTATGCGCATTGGAGGCGTCTGGGTGGGGGAGGAGGGCTGTGGGTGACATTAGGCCCGGGCGCTCTCTGTAGTGTAGTCCGCTCCCTTAGGCATGGCCCTGTGCCCCCGCCCCCCACCTCTGTAGGGTGCCAAGTGCAGCTACCCATGCTCCAGCATCACACATGTGCGCGTGTGTTGTCCCTAGACCTGTTTGCCTAGTCAGAAGTACTGAGTAGTGTACCCCAAGTTCGCGACTTAGTGCACGAGGCACCTGTGTCTGTCCTCTCCGCAAAGGGTATTGCTAAGGCATGCACTCAACTTTGTTTAATTTCTCCCCCCGCCCTAAATCTTTGTCTTCTTGTGTTTTAGCATCATCAGGCGGAGGAGATTTGGCGTCGGAGCAGGAGGGAGCTGCAGGTCACCAGGCCCCGGTGGGCACTGACACAGACACCGAGGGCACCAGTGATCCGGAGGGCGAGGGGAGCACCACAACGGGGGCCGGTGGAGACACCAGCGACACGGACACGTCCTCGTTTGGGAGCTCCCTAGCGGGGGCGGCACCATCTGTGCCCCCCGCAACAACAGGTACAGCCGCCACCCAGCGCACCAGCACCGCCCTCCCAGCAGCCCCTCAGTCTTCGCTCCGTGGCCGCTCGGCCAGGAAGGCGCGCGTCTCCTTCGCCCCAGGCACCTCAGCCCCTGCCTCTGTTACCCCTGCTGCCCTCAGTGCGGAGCTCATTGACCTGGTGAGGACGCTCATTGTTGGGCAGACTACCCTTCTGAATGCCATCTAGGGTGTGGAAAGGGAGGTGCATCGGAGCAATGCCTACCTGGAGGGCATTCATTCGGGTCAGGCTGCCCATCAACGAGCGTTCACTGCTCTGGCCTCAGCACTGACGGCAGCCATTGTCCCTGTCTCCAGTCTCCCTCTTCTATCTGCCTCCACCCTTTCTCTGTCTCCTGTATCTCAACCTATCCCATCCACACCATCAGACCAGCCTGCACACACCTCAACACCCAAGGCCAGCTCATCCAAACATAAGCACCACAGAAAACACAAGCATTCACCCAAGCAACACACAGATGCAGACATATCAACAGTCACTACCACCTCTGTGTCCCCGTCCTCCTCGTCTCCCTCCTCCCTCCCTGTGACGTCTACACTCACACCTGCATGCACCCCAACATCAGCCAGTTCTTCCACCACCAGCAAACCCTCCACTACAGTCCGCACACCTGCAGTCACCACCCCCACTGGCATTTACACGTCCCCTGTGTCCTCTCCCACTGTGTCTGGCACCCCCTCTTCCAAGACACATAAACGCAGGCAGACACCCAAACAACAGCCAACCACCTCACCACAGCCTACGTCCCAGTCACCTGCACCCAAGGACAGCACACCTGGCTCTCATACAACCACATCCTCTTCCTCCACTTCTCTCACCACTACTCCTACCCCTTACCTTGGTCCCAAGAAAAATTACCTCTCCACTTTTGACCTCTTTCCCTCCCCCGACCCACCCCCTCCAACTGGGAAAAGACCCAAGGGCACCTCAGCCACCACCAGCCCAACTACTACAGTGCAAGTGGTGCATGGCATGTGGAGTCCACCCTTTGGCGGCAGTAACACTTCGGTGAGCAGCAAGGGGACAGCCAGCCCCCCCCCAGGCAAGAGGACCCGGAAATTGAAGGGCCGCCGTGAGCGGACAGAGACGGCTGCCCCCAAGGAGGTGACTCCGGCCACTTCACCGGCCACAGCAGCCAGGGGAGGCAAGGGCCCGAGAGCCCCATCTAAGGAGCGGAAGGACAGCAGGGCGGAGAGGACAACCACCAAGAGCGCGGAGCAGGAGGGCCCCACAAGCCCCATCCCGGCTGCAAGGGACGACACCAAAGGGCCCAGGACTCACTCCCCGAAGGGGCCTGACACAACACGGTCGGAGGGCGAGTGAGCAGGGTGTCCAGGCCATGTATGACTCCCTTGACATACTGCAAGAGCACCGCTGAACAGGGCCCCGCCGTGAAGACAGGTACCGCTGAAGAGGGCCCCGCCATGAAGACAGGTACCGCTGAACAGGGCCCCGCCGTGCAGAAGAGCACCGCTGAACAGGGCCCCGCCGTGAAGACAGGTACCGCTGAACAGGGCCCCGCCGTGCAGAAGAGCACCGCTGAACAGGGCCCCGCCGTGAAGACAGGTACCGCTGAAGAGGGCCCCGCCGTGAAGACAGGTACCGCTGAACAGGGCCCCGCCGTGCAGAAGAGCACCGCTGAACAGGGCCCCGCCGTGAAGACAGGTACCGCTGAACAGGGCCCCGCTGTGCAGAAGAGCACCGCTGAACAGGGCCCCGCCGTGAAGACAGGTACCGCTGAAGAGGGCCCCGCCGTGAAGACAGGTACCGCTGAACAGGGCCCCGCCGTGCAGAAGAGCACCGCTGAACAGGGCCCCGCCGTGAAGACAGGTACCGCTGAACAGGGCCCCGCCGTCTCAAGCACCGCTCCGCTGGGCCCTTCCTGTCAAGCACCGCTCCGCTGGGCCCCGCCGTCTCAAGCACCGCTCCGCTGGGCCCTTCCTGTCATGCACCGCTCTGCTGGGCCCTTCCTGTCAAGCACCGCTCCGCTGGGCCCCCCGTCTCAAGCACCGCTCCGCTGGGCCCTTCCTGTCAAGCACCGCTCCGCTGGGCCCCGCCGTCTCAAGCACCGCTCCGCTGGGCCCCGCCGTCTCAAGCACCGCTCCGCTGGGCCCTTCCTGTCAAGCACCGCTCCGCTGGGCCCCGCCGTCTCAAGCACCGCTCCGCTGGGCCCTTCCTGTCAAGCACCGCTCCGCTGGGCCCCGCCGTCTCAAGCACCGCTCCGCTGGGCCCTTCCTGTCAAGCACCGCTCCGCTGGGCCCCGCCGTCTCAAGCACCGCTCCGCTGGACATCGCCATGTCATGCACCGCTGCGCTGGGTCCCGCCGTCTCAGGCACTGTTTATGGTTCACTGTGCCCACCATGCCTCCTCCTTGACCACTGGACTCTGTAATCCACCTGAGAGACTGTGTCTTTGCACTCCCCAGGATGGTCCAGTGGGCAACCCACCCACTGCAGAGACTTGAGAGACTGTGGCTTTGCACTCCCCAGGATGGCACAGTGGGCAACCCACCCACTGCAGAGACTTGAGAGACTGTGGCTTTGCCCTCCCCAGGATGGCACAGTGGGCAACCCACCCACTGCAGAGACTTGAGAGACTGTGGCTTTGCACTCCCCAGGATGGCGCAGTGGGCAACCCACCCACTGCGGAGACTTGAGAGACTGTGGCTTTGCACTCCCCAGGATGGCACAGTGGGCAACCCACCCACTGCAGAGACTTGAGAGACTGTGGCTTTGCACTCCCCAGGATGGTACAGTGGGCATGGTGGCTCCTCGTGGATCTGGCGTCGTGGACTCATGTGGCTGTGGTGGCCCCCCCTTCCCTTCCCCCTGAGGTGCCTGTAGTTTTGACATCGGATGCCCCTGCAGTGTTCTCTCCAAAGGACTCAGGTCTCGTGTGTGGGCTTTGCCCTTGTTTCGCAGAACCTTGGCCCACGGACATGTTAGATTCGTAGGATGTGCAGGACTTGTTACTTCAGTGATACACTGATGTGTATATCTTTTTGGTTTTTGTAAATATTTTTCACGGTTGCTCAATTATTTCCAGGTGCTTTTTTTGTACATGAAAATTTATTCCAAATTTGGTTGTGTCATTGTATTTTTAAAGGGGCTTTGTGTGGTGTCACTGTGACTTCCTGCTCTGCATTGGTGTGTACATATTGGGGGGGTCGCATATGTGTATGCCCATAACCTTTCTTCCTCCCCCCTCCCGTGTGTCGTAGGTGCAGTACTCACCGTTGACGTCTGCGCCGGAGTTCGTACTCGTGGTAGATGAGCAGGTAGACGAGAGCAGGTATGATGTTCAATTCGGGTTCCATGCTGTCCGGATTCCGCGTGGAGTGTGTCGAGGTGAGAGTTTTCCATTGAAAATGTCTGTTTCCGCCGTGTTTTTATCAGCGGGGCTCCCGCCCCGGAAAAGGTGGCGGATTGGTGGGTCGTGATAGGGTGGGCGGTACATTGTCTGCCGCCTGGCTGTTGGCGGTGACCGCCACGCTGTTTGTTTGATCCGCCGTGGCGGTCGGAGTGTTAATGCGGCGGGCTGTGTTGGCGGTTCCCGCCAGGGTCAGAATTGCATTTTTTTGACCGCCGGCCTGTTGGTGGGTTGGCCGCCGCTTTATCACCGACCGCCAGGGTCAGAATGACCCCCCAAGGGCCTAATTAGGACCTTGGTGGATGTGATAGTTTGTCACAAACGTGACGGATATCCCGTCCACCATATTACAAGTTCCACTATATTCTATGGAACTTGTGAAATGGCAGGCAGGATATCTATCAGGTTTGAGACGGAGTATCTTGTCTGCCAAGGTCCTAATCAGGCCCTAAGTCCTGATTTGGAGATTGGCGAGAAGTTACACTATCACAAACATGATAGATACCCACACTGCATTATTATGATCTCAGTATAGCCTATTGGGATCGTAAAAGAGATGGTATATCTATCATATTTGTGGTGGAGCAACCCATCCACCAAACTCAAAATCAGGCCCGTAGCTTTGGTGTGTCATCAGTTTCAGATCTTTTCCAAGACATGATACGCTGCATTGTACAACAAGTTGTGAATGCACTTAACTATAGTGATTACAGATTGTTTTTTAGAGCCACACAGAAGGAGCACAACAGAGCACTCACACAAGTATGCTAAATACTCAGTGATGCAGACTTGACTTCAGATGCTGACAAGTGTGAGTTCAATATGATTAGATTGAAATCTTGGGCCACATATTTTCTGAAAGGGGTATGACGCCTGATCCTGCAAAAGTACAAGCTTTAACAAATGCTGAACCCTCCAAAAATGTTTCAATGTTTTTTTTTTTTTCTTGGAATGGCCAGCTACTCTTCAGGATACCTAAGGGACATTGCCACTGTCAAATAGCCATAGATTTCTTTGGTTCACTTGACAATGGACATCATTTTATTGAGCTAATACATGACGATTCACCTTTTCCCTTGGTTGAAGATCTCCCATCCACAACACATGAAAGAGTAATTGAACCTGATGGCAGACAGCTAGTTTATAGATTCTAATGTGCTTGTATTGCCCTAAAACCTGACTCCACTAAGCGGGCATGGGAGACAGACCTGGTTCCCTCCTCCTTGATAAAGTTTAGTCATACTGCTGCTTCCAAATCAAGCTTGTCTCAATTACCCATAAACACAAACTGTTACGTTTCAAATTTCCTGTGCCCCAAAATCCATACTCCAGATGCTGACTTTGCCCATCTCGCCTGGACATGCCCCCTTGTGGTCATTACCGGTCCACCATTCTCTCTGCTGTGATTGACATCATGGTCTTATTGGGGTACACACATCACAGATGAGATTACACTGAGTACCCAACAATTCATATTTATTGCCCTACTATTTGTGAAACATGAGATTGTGCTATAGTGGGTAGCAGACACGCTTCCAAGGACTCTGGCTAAAAAATATTTATAATTGTGAAAAACTTTGTGAGAGCTATGCGCAATTACAGCCTCACACCTCTCAACCAGTTTTCTGTGTCAGAAGGGCATGCTATGAGTGTTGCTGTGGGCATTCCACTGCAACACCCATTGCTTTTGACGCTGCCTCAGACTTACGAGTTGTTGTAAACCTGAGGCAGCACCACAAACTAACACCACCCCAGGGGTGATGTTAGCATGGCAAAACAAGGAGGAATGCTTTTATTTCTCCTAGTGATTTGCTTTTCCTATGTGTGCTGCATTCTGCACAGCTGCTGTGCTGTTGCAAGGAGTGCCACTCTGGACTACTGCTCTCGAAGAACTGCTTTTCTGCTGGGCCTCCTTGCTTCCTGCAGCCCTGTTGAGGAAGGACTGGACCCAAGTCCTGGTGCATCCTCGACTTTGCACGGGTCGGAGCTGATGCATCCCCTACATCCTTGGGATAGACGCCAATGCATCTGCTCGTTTTGTCCTAGCATCTTGTTCTTGATGTTAACATAACTCTGAACCAAGATACTGTCTCAGCAGTCCAAGGCTGGTTCCTGTATCTGACTCCCTCTCCATCGCAGTTCATGTGACCTTTCACATTTGATCAGATCGAGCATGACCTGCTTGGCGCTTTAGCCTTCTAAGCACTACAACAAAATGTATTCTTTACAAATTCATATCTCAAATTCTATTTATTTGATTTCTGTTATTTTGGTCTTGTTTTATTCATAAACATATAATCTATTTTTCTAATATAGTGTGGAGTCTTTTGTGGTGTTTTCACTGTGTTACTGTTTGAAGTTGTTCACAAATACTTCACACATTGCCTCTTAAGTTAAGCCTACCTTCTCTGTGCCAAGCTACCAGAGAGCGAGCACAGGTTCCTCTAGGGTGCGTTATCTGATTTACCCTGGCTACGATTGTGGGTCCTGCTTGCTCAGGGTTCATACCTCTACCATTCAGAATTCCAATTTCCAACAGGGTGTATAAAATCAAGCCATAAAAATCTTAAAATGGAGTAATAGAAATTTTGGGATTTACTTTTATAGACTGACTATAGTTCAGAAAATGGTTCTTGAGCTCCAGCGTCTGAAATAAACTATTCCAAATTGTTATGGAAAAATCATGCCAGCCTCACATCCAGATAAACAGGGAGCATTTCTGTGTGAAGGGCCTGGGTGAGGGGCTTCTGTCAGTAGTATAAACCCCACCAAACTTCAGCTATGAGTATACTTAGCACAGGAAAGAACCAAAGAGAAGGTTGAACAGATTTTGTTTCAAAGTTAATTAATTTGCCTCTTGGAATTGGTGGTGGAAATGCACTGTTACACTTACTTTTGACCCCCAATTGTGTGCTGTTACAGCAAAAAAGGAAATGCCTGTTCATGTTTAAAAAACAATTTATATTTGTGATTTGTATTGTGCTCAAGTAATACCTGCAGTAGAAAGAGAATGAATACGCTTTTGTTTGATTTGACCAATTGTATGTGGTCTTTTTGAATTGAGAAATTATAAAAGGGGGCCACACCCAAATGAAGCAGCCTATTATCCTGAAACTTTAAGTTGTTTATGTGCAGTCATCTCTTAAGACTGCTGGTAGACTGGCAAGAGGAACAAGCATGTTTGGTCTGTGCTGGTTTACAGCTCCCTTTGTCCATTCCACCCAGACAGCCATAAACACAGGACACTCATTCACATCTGCATTTATCTGCATACTGCATGGGTCTCCCTCCCAGGAAAGGTGGAGGGGCTCTCTCTTACACTTCAAAGCCCTGTGGCCTACCATCACACAAAGGACTGATAACCCCATACAGGAATAATGGCAGACAGGATGGAGCTGAAACGGGAACTTGTGCACTTCAAAACCACAATTTGAAGTTTCTCCCATTTCAAAGGCGTTTTGGGGTGATTATGCTGGATTCCTGACCCCACAAAATCAGACACTTCTGGATCTACCCCTAGACCGTGCCAGAGGGACTACCTGGCTACACAAAGGCCTCACCTGGACTGCTTTGCTGAGAAGGACATCTGCCCTGCTTGTTGCCCTGCTGCTTGCTGGCCTCTGACTCTGCTGGAAGGACTCTGCCTTCCCCACAAGTGCTATCTAAGGGCTTGGATTGAGCTTACCTCCTGTTCTGAAGTCTCAGGGCCACAAAGACTTCACCCTGGAGAAGAAATTTCTCATCCATCAGAAAATCAACATAATGGCTGTAGAAATCGATGCAGCTCCTGCCTCATGGCTGAAAATTCACGCAGCACCTTCTTACCAGCGCATCAAGGATTTTTCAATGCATCCTCCCTGGGCATCAAAATATCCTTGAATTGCAGTGAGGAAACAAGGCTGAGCTCCTGGAAAATCGATGCATCACCTTGCAGTGGGGAAAGAAATGATGCATCATCTGTGCTTGCTGGAAAATCTGATGCAGTGCCTTATTTTTTAATGCATCTCCTCCTCTGCGACCCCGTGCGTCGTTATTTTTGGTGCATCCATGGTATTTTTAAATCTTTAAAAAGTGATATTGGCTTGTGCAAATTGGATTTTGTCATTTTTTCTTATTTTATGCAGATTAATAAAATTGGCCCTCATTATGACATTGGTGGTAAATTTCAAATACTGCTGGCATGACGGCCACCAACATACCACCACAGAGACGAATATCCGTCCTCCAGATTATGACATACACACACCGAACTGACAGAAAGCAGCCACAACCACAAATTCGTCAGACCCAACTGTCAGAACTAGCACCCACACCATTAAGCCACCCAAACAACGTCCTCCAAATAATGACCCATAAGTCACCATGAGACATTCAACAGTGGTAAACCATTGGCAGTGCACACCACCTCAGCGGAAATGGCTGCCCAAAAACAAAACAAGACAACATTGGCCAGAACAAAAACCCCACACCTGACACAAACATGCACTCCCCACACACCCACAAACAGCACTATCAAACACACCCCCATATCGCCCACAAACCTTTGCAAACATGAGAAGACCGCTCTACCTTGCAATGCCATGCCAGAGATAATTGCACTACCCATTCATCTGACATACACCACATACCACACACCTCACCACATCACTTAAGACCCTCTGCACAACACACACACCACACAACACCCATGTCCCCACAAGGCACCCCCGTTTCACTGAGGAGTTGCGGGTGATGGTGGAGGAAATAGGTAATTGTAATTGTAATCGTATTTATATAGCGCTTACTACCCCTGACGAGGCGTCGAAGCGCTTTTCGATGAGTAACACGCTACTCCGGTACCCAACAAGAATTAGTGATGGATTAGTATAATTTAATAAGGAGTACAGTTTTAGTATTATTATGAGTTAATTTGAGCTGCGGATATGAGGGTTTGTTAGTTAGATTGACTGGAGTAATGGAGGGGTGGAGGAGGAAAGAAATCCAGAAGTGTTAATTGGGAGTTTATCCTTCATTTACTCAATCCAAAGGCTTGAGATGAATAAAAGGGGGGCGGAGGGGAAAGAGGATGTGGAAGGGTTAGGGAGAGCATAGTAGCAGGGTGAGATGAATGCAGGAGAATTTAGTAGGGTTGTGTGGGAGGTCACAGAGGTAGAGTGAGGTTTGGTGAGTTAGATGTGGGGGTGGAGGGATGAGCTTAGGCAGAGATATTTAGGAGATGAAAGTGGTCGAAGGGATTTGGGATGAGTCCGAGTGAGAATGGAGGATAGTTTGATAGAGACATGACATAAGAGTGATGAGTAGATAAGTGTGATAAAAAGAGAGCAGAAATTCATAGAAACATGCCAGGCACAGAAACAACATATACACATACACACACATATATATATATTTATACACACACACACACATGACTATACACACACATCTGCACATACAATACATAATTAGAATCATGGGTAAAAAATACTTAGTCGTCCATCCATCATCCTGGTAAAAGGCGGGAACTCCCCCACCTACCTCGAGGGTGGACGGGGCGTGGCCCAGCGGGCGGAGCCCACAGGTGCTCCACAAAGGGAGAAACCCTCCACTCTGTGTCTCCAGCAGAGGAAGACAGAACCCGCGCGTCCCAGTCAGACACAGACCACGCTCCAGCACATCATCAGCTCACCTCCAGGAAGGATTCCAGATCCCCTCCGCCATGGGATCTCTGAGCGCACAGCCCCGCCCCGCCCCGCCCCATCCCTGCTAAGCCCAAGAGCCAGGGTGGGCCGTCCTTTCCGGAAGGTGAGCTTCAACCGCGGCATCTGCCGCGTCCACATTGTACACTAGGGTACGTGATGGGCCACGGGGGCAAAACGTCTTCAGCAACCTTGTGTGCCTCCGGCAATGTCATTGCCACTAGTGCGTCCCCGCGGAGATGTCCTCGCGCCCCTGCGCATCAACAACGCACCACGCGAGTCGGCGGCAAACGCAGTGGGGTCGCCTTGGAAAGCTGTCCATCATCCTGGCAAGAGGCGGGAATTCCCCTACCTACTTCGAGGGTGGACGGGGCGTGGCTCAGCGGGCGGAGCTTACAGGTGCTCCACGAAGGGAGAACCTTCTACTCTGTGTCTCCAGGAGAGGAAGACAGAACCCGCGCGTCACAGTCAGACACAGACCACGCTCCAGCACACCATCAGTTCACCTCCAGGAAGGACTCCAGATCTTCCTCTGCTATGGGATCTCTGAGCGCACAGCCGTGCTTCATCCTTGCCAAGCCCAAGAGCCAGGGTGGCTTGTCCTTTCCAGAAGCTGAGCTTCGACTGCGGCACCTGCTACGATTATGATTGTAAGTGCTTCCTTTGAGGTTTAGTTTCTGTAAAATGAGCATCGTGGCCTACACAACCGGAGTATTTTCTACGAGTATGTCAGTAAGCGTTACCTAGCATGTTTTATACGCCCCGTTTATATTCTACACTAAGGGTACGTGATGGTCCACGGGGTAAAACGTCTCCAGCAACCTTGTGTGCCTTTGGCAATGTTATTGTTACTAGTGCGTCTTTGTGGAGATGTCCTCGTGCTTCTGAGCATTAACAACGCACCACCGGAATCGGCGGTAAACGCATTGGGGTCGTTTTGGAAAGCTGTCCATCATCCTGGTAAAAGGCGGGAATTCCTTTACCTACTTCGAGGGTGGACGGGGTGTGGTTCAGCAGGCGGAGCTTACAGGTGCTTTATAAAGGGAGAACCTTCTACTCTGTGTCTCCCGGAGAGGAAGATAGAAACCTGCGCGTCACAGTCAGATACTGATTACGCTCCAGTATATCACCAGATTCACCTCCAGGAAGGATTCTAGATCTTTCTGCTATGGGATCTCTGAGCGCACAGCCTTGCTTTATCTTTGCCAAGCCCAAGAGTTAGGGTGGCTTGTCCTTTCCAGAAGGTGAGCTTCAACTGCGGCATCTGCTACGTTTATATTGTACACTAGGGGTATGTGATGGGCCATGGGGTAAACGTTTCCAGCAACCTTGTGTGCCTTTGGCAATGTTATTGTTACTAGTGCGTCTTTGTGGAGATGTCCTCGTGCTTCTGAGCATCAACACCGCACCACCGGAATCGGCGGTAAACGTAGTGGGGTCGTTTTGGAAAGCTGTCCATCATCCTGGTAAGAGGCGGGAATTCCTTTACCTACTTTGAGGGTGGACGGGCGTGGCTCAGCGGGCGGAGCTTACAGGTGCTTTATAGAGGGAGATCCTTCTACTCTGTGTCTCCAGGAGAGGAAGATAGAACCCGCGCGTCACAGTCAGACACAGACCACGCTCCAGCACACCATCAGTTCACCTCCAGGAAGGACTCCAGATCTTCCTCTGCTATGGGATCTCTGAGCGCACAGCCGTGCTTCATCCTTGCCAAGCCCAAGAGCCAGGGTGGCTTGTCCTTTCCAGAAGCTGAGCTTCGACTGCGGCACCTGCTACGTTTATATTGGTAAGTGCTTCCTGTTGAGGTTTAGTTTCTGTAAAATGAGCATCGTGGCCTACACAACCGGAGTATTTTCTACGAGTATGTCAGTAAGCGTTACCTAGCATGTTTTATACACCCTGTTTATATTGTACACTAGGGGTACGTGATGGGCCATGGGGTAAACGTCTCCAGCAACCTTGTGTGCCTTTGGCAATGTTATTGTTACTAGTGCGTCTTTGTGGAGATGTCCTCGTGCTTCTGAGCATCAACAACGCACCACCAGAGTCGGCGGTAAACGCAGTGGGGTCGTTTTGGAAAGCTGTCCATCATCCTGGTAAGAGGCGGGAATTCCTTTACCTACTTCGAGGGTGGACGGGCGTGGCTCAGCGGGCGGAGCTTACAGGTGCTTTATAAAGGGAGATCCTTCTACTCTGTGTCTCCAGGAGAGGAAGATAGAAACCCGCGCGTCACAGTCAGACACAGACCACGCTCCAGCACACCATCAGTTCACCTCCAGGAAGGACTCCAGATCTTCCTCTGCTATGGGATCTCTGAGCGCACAGCCGTGCTTCATCCTTGCCAAGCCCAAGAGCCAGGGTGGCTTGTCCTTTCCAGAAGCTGAGCTTCGACTGCGGCACCTGCTACGTTTATATTGGTAAGTGCTTCCTTTGAGGTTTAGTTTCTGTAAAATGAGCATCGTGGCCTACACAACCGGAGTATTTTCTACGAGTATGTCAGTAAGCGTTACCTAGCATGTTTTATACGCCCTGTTTATATTGTACACTAGGGGTACGTGATGGGCCACGGGGTAAACGTCTCCAGCAACCTTGTGTGCCTTTGGCAATGTTATTGTTACTAGTGCGTCTTTGTGGAGGTGTCCTCGTGCTTCTGAGCATCAACAACGCACCACCGGAGTCGGCGGTAAACGCATTGGGGACGTTTTGGAAAGCTGTCCATCATCCTGGTAAAAGGCGGGAATTCCTTTACCTACTTCGAGGGTGGACGGGGCGTGGCTCAGCGGGCAGAGCTTACAGGTGCTTCATAAAGGGAGAACCTTCTACTCTGTGCCTCCAGGATAGGAAGATAGAACCCGCGCGTCACAGTCAGATACAGATTACGCTCCAGTACATCATCAATTCACCTCCAGGAAGGATTCTGGATCTTTTTCTGCTATGGGATCTCTGAGCGCACAGCCTTGCTTTATCTTTGCCAAGCCCGAGAGTTAGGGTGGCTTGTCCTTTCCAGAAGCTGAGCTTCAACTGGGGCACCTGCTACGTTTATATTGGTAAGTGCTTCCTGTTGAGGTTTAGTTTCTGTAAAATGAGCATCGTGACCGAACCAACCGGAGTATTTTCTACGAGTATGTCAGTAAGCGTTACCTAGCATGTTTTATACGCCCCGTTTATATTGTACACTAGGGGTACCTGATGGGCCACGGGGTAAAACGTCTCCAGCAACCTTGTGTGCCTTTGGCAATGTTATTGTTACTAGTGCGTCTCTGTGGAGATGTCCTCGTGCTTCTGTGCATCAACAAATGCACCACCGGAATCGGCGGTAAACGCAGTGGGGTCGTTTTGGAAAGCTGTCCATCATCCTGGTAAAAGGCGGGAATTCCTTTACCTACTTCGAGGGTGGACGGGGCGTGGCTCAGCGGGCGGAGCTTACAGGTGCTTCATAAAGGGAGAACCTTCTACTCTGTGCCTCCAGGAGAGGAAGATAGAACCCGCGCGTCACAGTCAGATACAGATTACGCTCCAGTACATCATCAGTTCATCTCCAGGAAGGATTCTGGATCTTTTTCTGCTATGGGATCTCTGAGCGCACATCCTTGCTTTATCTTTGCCAAGCCCAAGAGTTAGGGTGGCTTGTCCTTTCCAGAAGCTGAGCTTCAACTGCGGCACCTGCTACGTTTATATTTGGAAGTGCTTCCTTTGAGGTTTAGTTTCTGTAAAATGAGCATCGTGGCCTACCCAACCGGAGTATTTTCTACGAGTATGTCAGTAAGCGTAACCTAGCATGTTTTATACGCCCCGTTTATATTGTACACTAAGGTTACGTGATGGGCCACGGGGTAATCGTCTCCAGCAACCTTGTGTGCCTTTGGCAATGTGATTGTTACTAGTGCGTCTTTGTGGAGATGTCCTCGTGCTTCTGCGCATCAACAACGCACCACCGGAATCGGCGGTAAACGCAGTGGGGTCGTTTTGGGAAAGCTGTCCATCATCCTGGTAAGAGGCGGGAATTCCTTTACCTACTTCGAGGGTGGACGGGGCGTGGCTTAGCGGGCGGATATTACAGGTGCTTTATGAAGGGAGAACCTTCTACTCTGTGTCTCCAGGAGAGGGAAGATAGAACCCGCGCGTCACAGTCAGATACTGATTACGCTCCAGTACATCATCAGTTCACCTCCAGGAAGGATTCTAGATCATTTCTGCTATGGGATCTCTGAGCGCACAGCCGTGCTTTATCTTTGCCAAGCCCAAGAGTTAGGGTGGCTTGTCCTTTCCTGAAGCTGAGCTTCAACTGCGGCACCTGCTACGATTATAATTGCAAGTGCTTCCTTTGAGGTTTAGCCTCTGTAAAATGAGCATCGTGGCCTACCCAACCAGAGTATTTTCTACGAGTATGTTAGTAAGCGTTACCTAGCATGTTTTATACGCCCAGTTTATATTGTACACTAAGGGTACGTGATGGGCCACAGGGAAAACGTCTCCAGCAACCTTGTGTTCCTTTGGCAATGTGATTGTTACTAGTGCGTCTTTGTGGAGATGTCCTCGTGCTTCTGAGCATTAACAACGCACCACCGGAATCGGCGGTAAACGCATTGGGGTCGTTTTGGAAAGCTGTCCATCATCCTGGTAAAAGGCGGGAATTCCTTTACCTACTTCGAGGGTGGACGGGCGTGGCTCAGCGGGCGGAGCTTACAGGTGCTTTATAAAGGGAGAACCTTCTACTCTGTGTCTCCAGGAGAGGGAGATAGAACCCGCGCGTCACAGTCAGATACAGATTACGCTCCAGTACATCATCAGTTCACCTCCAGGAAGGATTCTAGATCTTTTCTGCTATGGGATCTCTGGGCGCACAGCCTTGCTTTAGTTTCCAAAGAAACTATAAATCAATAGAAATATACATATAATCTGAAAAAAATAATTATCCCCATAGGCATATGCAGTTCATAGTTGTTTGAAAAAGGTGGTTATGAAGGAAAGAGCCAACTCTTGAGTAGTTTCCTGAAAACAAGAAAGTTATCTGTGGCTCTTATAGTTGGGGGTAATGAATTCCATAGTTTGGCTGCTTGGACGGAGAAGGATGTACCACCTACAGTCTTTTTCTTGTATGGTGGTGTTCTAAGGCGGGGTGCCAGTCTTGAGCGGAGGGTTCTTTGTTGGATGTATTTGGTAATTTTCTTTCTGATGAAAAGCGGTCCTGTTCCATGTATAGCTTTGTGGGTGATACAAAGCAGCTTGAAAGTGCATCTTCTGGCAACGGGTAGCCAGTGTAGTGCTCTCAAGGCAGGGGAGATGTGGGCTTGCGGCTTTATATGTAGTAGTAGCCTGGCTGCGGAATTCTGGATACGTTGTAGTTTTTTCATAACAGATAGAGATGATCCATGGTAGAGGCTATTGGCATAATCCAGTTTGGATAATACAAGTGAGATAATAGCTTGCACCTTGTGTGGAAATCCGAGGTGAGGGAAAATGCGTCGTAAAGTCTTTAAGGTGATGAAGCTTGTGCGTGCTAATTTGTCTACTTGGGCATTCATAGTTAGTTTGGAATCCATGGTAATTCCTAGGTTTTTCACTTCCTTGGATAATTGAGGAGGTGGTCCGAGATCGTCAGGCCAGACGCACAGAGGGTCATAATGTTTCCAGTCACCACATGTGAGTATTTCAGTTTTGGAGGTATTTAGTTTGGGTAGAGCCACAGCTGCTTGGAGCACAAGTACAGCAGATCTCCATTGCCAGAAAGATTGAGGTATGGTGTAGGATCATGGACAGGGTGAACGCCATGGGACACCATCCACGATCAAGGGCCGACATTCGGTATAGGTGGAACGACCTACGAGGGATAGTGCATTCCATTGCATCAAGGCACCATCTCGACATCAGGAGGACTGGCAGTGGACCCAACCTCCTCCCCCACAGTTGACAGCAGGGGAGGAGAAAGTCTTGGCAATACTGCATCCTGAGGGCCTCACTGGAGTAGCCAGAGGACTGGACACTCATGAGTCACCATTACCAACCTACCATCACCCCATATTAGCATGCCATCTCAACCCCTCGCCCTAACTCCCTTCACCCCACTCCATCGGACACAGTGCACCACCCCAACTACCACACATAAATGTCTACCCCTGCATGCCATACACATTGCAAACACATCACTCCCAGTTCTGCATGCACACCCACCAGCACTACATTGACAGCATGGAGAACTATCAATCCCACAATCCATCACCATATTCAGCGCTGGGAATTCCCATAACATAACATAACATACACGTACACTACCAATATCATTGGGAAAGGTACAAATGCAGAATATGTGACAGACAATTACCCTAAAAAATCACTTACATCCCCACAGGTGCCCCAGCCAATGTCAGCGGCGAGGAGGTGCCACAGCAACCCAGTCCCCCACCAGAAGAACCCCTAAGTGATGACAGCAACTCTGGAGGTCTTGAGCTGGATAAACTCGCTGGCCCATCTCGGACCACTGGTCAGTCGGCTACCACATCCCACAGCCAGTTCACCACAGGGCCCCCTCCTCAGACTCAAACACCACAGCAGCCAGCCAACACCCCAAACCTCTGTCCCCAGGACACATCAATCAGTAGTGTTCCCACCTGTACAGGGACTTGAGTCAACACCACACAGGCAAGACAATGAAGGTCCTGGTGTCGGTGGGAGCAGGCACACAGTTCAGGGGACACAGGTAAAGGGGGCCAGGGACAGTCAGAGAACATATGTACAGCTGTGCGCCAGGGGAAGGACCGGCATAGGGAACCGGCGGCCCGGGAGGCACTCACAAATGACCTGGGGACATACCAACAATCCTGGGACAGGATGGGTCAGGTGTTAAACATCATGCAGTAGAACCAGTGGCTGCAGGGGGAACACCACCAGGAGGTCATTCAACAATTGCAGGCCTTGAATACTACCATGGCATCCACTGCAGGGGTGCAGAGTGACGTGGCGAACATCATGCATGAGCACACAGCACATCAGTGGACCCCTACCACCAGCCAGTGTATTGACCAGCCCTCCACATGTTCTACATCTAGTGGACAGGAGGCCCTACCACAGGACTCACAGGCCACAAACACCACTCCCCCGTTAGATGGTGAACCACCCCACAAACATTCCCTGTGACCCAGACAGACATCACAGACAGTTTCCGAGGACACTGCCAGGAAATGAGACTCTCCAGAATGTTCTACTGAGTCACCTTGTTCACTTAGGACTGCCATTGCTCCTCTTCCTATGGCTCCTTGAGCCCTGGACCGGTGCTAGAAGCAGACTGACCCACTACAATGGACTGTTCCCAACCATCACCCCCCTCAATTGCACTTTCCATGATTTATTTATTCAAATAAACACCCTTGATCACAATAGTGCTTTATCAGATAGAAATGTGCAATGTATTGAACTGCATTATCCTCTGCAAATGTCCTGCAATGTGTTAATCAATCGAACAAATGTGTTTCAGCAGTCTGTAGTCATTACATCAGTACACTGTTGTAACCACACCAACATCTGCAATAAGGGAAGGCATAGGTGACAGTCATTTGTGATGCAAAGGTAGTGACTGGCACAACTCTACAGCTACATGGCACTTTACTAAAATGGAGACGTGTATAGATCAATAGTCTTACCTGAGTGTCATTGGAAGTACTGTTGAATGATATGTGTCCTGTTGTCCACACCCTCCTCCTCTTCCTCCTCCTCACTGTCCTCAGTGTCCACTGCTGGCACAGGTGCATTGTCACCCCATCCTCCTGCAGATAGGGCACATGGAATCTGAGGGCCAAATTGCGCAGCATACAGCAGATCACCACAATCTGGCTTACCTTCTCAGGGGAGTAGCATAGGGATCCACCTGTCAAATGGAGGCACCTGAACCTGGCTTTCAGGAGACAGAAAGTGTGCTCCACAATCCTCCTGGTTCGCCCATGAGCATTATTGTACCGATTTTCAGACCCTATTCTCGGATTCCTAACAGGAGTCAACAGCCAGGAAAGTTTTGGGTAGCCAGAGTCACCTGGAAGATGTGAGGGAAATACATTAGCCATGCACAATGGCATGGGGTATGACTCTAGTATGCATACAGTGACATATATTGGATGGGGACTCAAGCACACCTATAAGCCACACTCTGCCTCTGTAGTCATGCCACCACCTGTGGGACGCTGCTATGCCTTAAGACATAGGCATCATGCACAGATCCAGGATACTTGACAGTGATGTGCAAGATGTACTGGTCAGCAACACACACCATGTGGACATCGAGAGAGGGGAAACTCTTCCTATTCCTGTACACCTGCTCAATTGCCCTTGGAGGGACTAATCCAATATGGGTCCCATCAGTGGCACAAATCACATGTGGTATGTGTCCCATTGCGTAGAATCCAGCCTTCACAGTGGGCAACTCTTCACTCTGGGGGAATGAGAAGTAGCTGCACATGTGTTTGAACATGGCAGACAAAACTCTTACAAGAACAATCAAGAACTTTTGGCTGTGACATTCCTGCAGACAAGTCCACAGTCACCTGGAACGAACCAGTTGCCAGGATATAGAGCACTGACAGTACCTGCACAAGAGGGGGAATTACTGTGGTGCAACAGATAGCAGGTAGCAGATCAGGCTCCAATTGTGCACACAGCTCAGTGATTGTGGCCCTCTCCAGATGATAGGTGAGTATGATGTGCCAATCCTCCAGTGAAGACAAGTCCACAAGGGGTCTGTGCATGGGTACTTGCCTCCTTCTACTATTCCTTCACAGTGGTTGGTGTGTAAGTGAGCCAAAAGTAAAATGGGTGTGACAAATTGACTTATGGATACACAGCACCATAGTACACAGATCATGTATGTATGTAGGACACTAGAATTTTCTAGGTGTGTACAGTCAACACCAATGACACACATATAAATTCTAAACATGAGTACTAACAGCAGGAAATGGCAACCGCCTGTCCTGTATGCGGGGACAGGTGGAAGTGACCTCACTCCTCGTGCATTAGGCGTCATGGCGGAAGGTGGTCTGCACTGCCGTGCAATTCCACATTGGCTAACATGGAGCTCTAGGGAGAACCAATGATGATCAACGCAGGTGGTGACGGTGTTCACCGCCGTGGATGTGACCACCATTTCCTTTCTACCACTTCACTTGATTCCTGACTTTCTACTCAACGACATCTCCACTGCGTGTGCTGCTGTGACCTGTGTCTGGAACCTGTCATGGCCTGAGCTACAGGGGAAAGGGCCCCACCATTCACGTCTGAGGAGTTGAAGAGGCTTGTGGATGGGGTCCTACCCCTGTATGGGCAGTTTTATGGGCCTCCAGACCAACAGGTGTGTTCATCATGGGTATGTTGCATGCAACATGGCTGCATGTAGATGTACGTGTGTGCTAGTAGTGTGTTATTTGGGGGTATGGCTGCAGGCAATGTGACTGCAGAGGTACGGGTCATGTGTGTATGCTTGATTAGGGGCAAATGAAGTATGTAGGCCATTTGTGTGACAGGCTGGATTGTATGGTTCATGGTACCTACTGTCTGTTTCCTCTGCAGGTCAGCACCCATCAGAAGAAGGGGTTGTGGCATGCCATCCCCCAAGGAAGTGAGGACTCTGGGAGTCCATATCTGGGGGAGCACCCACTGCAGTAAACGGTGGGAGGACCTGAGACGCTGGGCCTGAAAGAACGAGGAGGCCAAGTTGGGGATGGCCTCCCAGTGAGGGAGGGGTGCCCGTCGGAGCCTGACTCCCCTAATGGCCCACATACTGGTGGGAGCCAATCCTGAGTTGATTAGGAGCTAGAAGGCAACACAACAGCCACAAGGAGGTGAGTACAGTGTGTGTGTGTGGTATTCACTTTTTTGTTGCCTGGCATGGGATTTGAGTACAAGGTTTTAGTCATTGGATGCCCTAATATGCCTGTTTGGCCATTCCTGCGTGGTCCTTCTTAGCTAGGTAGGGTGGTATCCATTGTTTGTATTGCTAGGTAGCTAGCATTCCATGTCAGACAGGGCTTAGTTGGTTCCAGTAGATGTGCATTTAGTAGTGTTTGGGTTCATTCCTGCTGTGTTACCTAGGCAATGGTTTGTCACTGTGATCCATTCTGCGCACTGTAACTCCCAGGGAGTGATTCTGATATGTATGCCATCTGTGCTGTTGGCGCTGTGGTTGACAATGTGCTCCTTTTCTTTCTCCTCCCCCCTCTCCTTTTGTCATCCTGTCCATGTGTGCATTAGCATCATCTGGCGAAGGAGCAGGGGCACTGGCAAGTGGGGGGGCTGCAGTTCACGGGACCCAGGAGTCCACAGATGCCAAGGAGACCAGTGGGTGGTAGGGTGAGGGGACCACCACGGGGGAGACTGGAGCTGATACAACAGACTTTTTTTCCCCCCCTGATGGAAGCTCCCTGGTGGTGGGAGAACCCTCTGGGACCAGGCCAGCTGCAAGATTTTCTGCCACCCCCGTACCAGTACCACCCTCCCGGTAGACCCCCACCCAGATGCCCATCCCCACTCAATCAGGAGGGTGGACGTCTCCTTCACCCCAGGCACCTCAGGCCCTGCCCCAGTCAGCCCTGCTGCCCTCAGTGAGGAGGCTATTGGCCTCCTGAGATCCATCTCTGTAGGGCAGTCAACCATAGTGAATGCCATCCAGGGGCTGGCATCCCAGATGCAGCAATGCAATCCCTACCTGGAGGGTATTCGTGGTGGCTTTGTGGCCCTACAGATATCGTTTCAGGCTCAGGCCTTCTCTCTGACAGCAGCCAGTGTCCCTATTTCTTCCGTCCACCCTCCAACTAACTCTTCTGAGTCCCTGTCTCCTCTCCCCCAACCCATCTCACGCACACGTTCTGACAAGCATGCACCCGTCACAACAGACAGGACTTGCACAGACAAACACAGGCACCACACTTCACTCCACAAGCACACACACAGCCAACACACAGATGCACACACAACAGACAATGCCTCCACTGTCTCCCCATCCTCCCCTTACAGTCTCTTCAGCACTCACACCTGCATGCACTGCATCAACACTCCCAGATCCTGCCACCAGTACAACCTTTCCCACAGTCACCACAACAACGGACCCGCAGACATCCCCCGACACACCAAATGCGCAATCACCACCACCACCATCACCACCTTATGCAGCATACCCACCTCACTTGCACACACCACCTCAACATACATCCACACATCATGTTTGTCCTCCACACCTTGTCTGCCCCCTCCAGAGACACATAAATTCTCCCAATCAGACACCCAACAGTCATCCACCTCACACATGCACACTGTCCGTGCACCTGCATCCAATTCTAGCACACCTTCTCCTCCAACAACCACTCCCTCTACCTCCACTCCCATTCCTCCTCCCACACCCCACCCCATTAGTCTTAAGAAGCTCTTCCTTTCCTTTCCTGCCTTGACTTCTTCCCTACCCCACCCCAGTCCTGCTCGTAAGAGAAAAATTCCACCTCCCAGCCCAGTACCTCCAGCTCCAAGTCAACTCACATTCTTACCCCTAAGACTACGCCTACCACTAAGGTGCAAAAGAGTGGCACTCTGGCCCCCCATCTGCCCCCAAAACAGAAGGGCAATGAACTGCCCCCTCCCAAACCCAAGCCCAAGGACCACCTCCCAAGAAGAACCCCATACACCCTCCCACCCACCCCTGCCCCCTAAGGTGCCTACCTACTATCTTGATGATGCCCCTGCCCAGTGGAGTGACTGGGCTGTCAGGAGTCAATTTGGGCCTTGGAAGTTGCCCTGTGGCCACTTGCGAACTTTGGACTGGCCAATGACCCTGCATGTAAATATGTTATTTATTTGACTTTACACTCATTATCCAACATGATTACAGTTGTTGGACCAGCGGTATGTGTCCTAGCTTTCTTTGTTCCTGGGTTCTGTTTTTGTCAATTTACCCTGCAGATAGTTCTGGCTGTGTGGTGTGTGTGTATGGTGTGTGATGTGCGTGTGTGTGTTACTCTTCCCTCCCTCCCTTGCGTGCTAGGTGGCTGTAATCACCATCCTCGTCTTTGTCGCCATTACTGCTCCTGGTCTGCCTTCGCATGGTACAGCATTGAGAAGACTTCCAGTTCTGGTTCCATGGCGGCTGCAGACTCTTCTGAGTACCTGGAGGTGAGTGTCTCCTTTTGTATGGTGTGTTTCCGCCAGGCTTTCGGTGGCGGTGCTAACACTCCAGAAATCCTGGCGGTCTATTATGTCATAATATGAAGGGGGGATCCTTGTCTCCCACCTGCCTGTAGCTGGCTACCGCCATGGTCAGTGGTCGAACCGCACTGGTGGTTGGGGTGATACATTGGCTGTCTATGGAAGGGATCACCGCCATGGTTATAATTTGGCAGTCATTAACCCCAGCCTGGCGACAGTACTACTGCCATCGCCGGCGTGGTGGTCACCTAACCACCAAAGTCAAAATGAGGGCCATTATCTCTTTTTTTTAAACCTGTGTGGTGTATTTTTGTGGTGTTTTCACAGTATTACTGTATGAATGATTGTACAAATATTTTACACATTGTCTTATAAGTTGAGCCTGTCTGTACCAAGCTACAAGAAGGTGAGTTCAGGATAATTTGGATTTTGTTGTGACTAACCCTGTTTAGGATTGTCGGCCCTATTTGGACAATGATGTATACCTCTGCCAACTAGAGACCCAATGTCTAACACAATTGTTTTGTTTTCAGTGCTAAAGTATATTCAGAGTTGTCACTTAATGTAGTTAATAGTAGAGATAAAAGTGTGTCCGTAACTATTGAAGGATATCTTCAAGTGAATTACACTGTAAGGAGGAAATCTATTAACAGGAAGAGCTGACCATACCGCAGTGTGACAAACATTGCTTTTCACCATTGATTTGTATTCTATGTATCACTTTGCGCATCCACATATACTTCATTATCAGTATCTTTCTCAAAGGACCCTAAATTTAGAGTCACACGCCCAAAGCTTAGAGTGAGCTTTTCTTCATGATAAGAGTAGATAACTCTTCTTCTTATTTCCAGAACAGAGAATAGATGTAATTCAACATTTTTGCACCCCTAATGAAATCTCCCTTTTCTGCATGATTATTCCTCATTTTTCAACTTTGGGTGGACCCTTTATTTTTACTGGCTCTGCAACTCTGCACAGTGCTTGTGTTCCCACTTACAACATGATCAAATTAGCATACTTCTAATTGATATATCTAACTTGCCTGTTAGACTTTACTATATGGTGCAGAATGTAACAAAGGCCTGGAATTTAAATGCCACTAGTGGTCTGCAGCACCTTTTATGCCTTCTACTATAGTGGAAGTGCAGAACATGGCTTAAAGACCACAATGTAATCTGATGGTAACAGTGCCAAATATGCCCTGTGGCCTGTCAAAAGAAATCCTTTTTGTCTGGTAAATATCTCTCATTCAAATATGAATAAGTTATCATTGGCAAGGCCTTGTAGCCCACAAGGCAAAGTGCCTGGTATTTGAAGTGAAGGAAGGACATATAGAAGCTTAATGTTAACATGTCCTTACCGTGATTGTCCAGCAAAAGCTTTTCTCAGTGTGGTAGGCCTAGCTGACCTATGTAGGAAACCCGACTAAAGATTAAAATACTTATGCTGTATCTTGAGAAAGGGAGCAGTTAGAAAAAAAATAATCCACTATTTGTAATAGATATTAAAAATCCAATTTGATGGTGAATTGTGATTTTTGACACATATTACTGCAAAGTAATTTTTAGAAAGTTTTTTTTTTTTCCTTCTTGAAGTTCCTGCAGGCTACTTTCTATTAGCTCTTTAGCTTCTTCCAGTCAGTAACAGAATAGGTACGAATGCATGTGAAATGCCTCCCAGCAGCAAATTATAGGATGACATGAATGGGAAGAGATGAATCCTTAGAATATGCAGAGTGAGGGCTGTAGTCATCATTTTTGGCACTTTAGTGTAAACTCCTGCTCAAGTGTCAATTCCTGATTTACAGGACTGCTAGATTCATATACATTCTTTGGGGCACACATGAAAGGGGAAAAATAAGGACGCCAAGACAATTTTTGTGTTTTCACTGTCTGGTCCCTAAAGGACTTTGCTTTTTCCTATCAGACCTATACGTCTGCATTTACTGTGGGTACAATGGTTGCTTCACACTCTATTTTAGTTTTAGATGTGGAAGGACACCAGGAAAACCATAGTACACTCCCCACATACCCACAGCCCTCAGAACCCACATTTAGTGTGGCCTAAGACTTTTGCCATCATGCACAAATGCCCAAAGTGGGTAGGGCTAGCCTTGGAACTTAAACCCTTCTGGTCAGGTTGTGCCCATAAGTCATTGTAAATAAATAGCTAGTTCTAGGCTTAAATGTGGCATCTACAGGTTCTGACTTCAAAACTCTCCCTGGACAGTGAAAGATCATAAAAGGACAGGGCTGGATCAACTTTCTGTGACCTGAAGAGAGCCCTGATGCATGGTACCTGCTCCCTTTTGTCCCTCTTGTACCGAGGACAAGGATGCAGACTACATTGGTCATAAGACTGAATTTATGTTTAAGCATCAGGGAGACAACAAACTATAAAAGGGTTTTTCTTTGAAGTACCAGCTGACCAGTTGCAACTCACCTGGGACCAGACTCTGCTGCTGGCCTCTGCCTGACATCTTGTGAGATCTTAGGGGCCTTTTAAAGAGTACTCCTGTGGTGGATTGGGACTTAGAGGACTAAGTCAAAAGGTAACATTTTTGACCAGTACAAATGACCACTGACTATCATTGGCACTTTGTGCTTTTTGGAACGTTCAACATCCATATCTTTAGTTCTCCTTATGGAAGGTTTGCCATGTTGGTGCCATCTTGTTTATTAAGGTTTACTCTATTTTTCTTTATTATGATACTGCATAAATACCTTACACTTTGCCCTGAGATAAACCTGGCTGCACTGTGTCCTAGCTACCACAGGGTTGATCTCAGGTTAATTTGTGAACTTGGCGGGTTCACCCTGAAGAAGGTTGGGATTGTCTCTTGGAGTGGGTAATCACCCATCCCAAATAATAATCTGATTTGTACACCATCCGTTCTAATGATGAAGACACATGGGTGATGCATCCCCAGACTAGATTTTTAATTTCCAAATTTCCCCTAAATCTATGACTACGATACAGAACTAAACAAGTTTTTTCAGTAAGAACGGCAATGATTATGCAATTTATTTATATGATTCACTGTTGACTGGACATTTTTACATCACATTGAAACATGAGCAAATATGAGTATTGTATATGTTTGCCTGATCTGGTGATTTCTTTGTAGGTTCTCAACAATAAGAAAATAATGGCAAAGATACTGAAAAAATGATGAACAATGAATAAAGAAGGTTTTTCTTAGTGGCAGCACCTCACTAATTCCCAAACATGCACAGCTATAATGCCCTAAAGTAATGACATTGAGGCCCATATTTATACTTTTTGACGCTAAACTGCGCTAACGCAGTTTAGCGTCAAAAAATTTAGCGCCGTCTAACGCCATTCTGAAGCGCCATGCGGGCGCCGTATTTATGGAATGGCGTTAGCCGGCGCTAGCAGACCGGCGCTGCCTGGTGTGCGTGGAAAAAAAACACGTAGACCAGGCAGCGCCGGCGTAGGGGGAAAATGGCGTTAGGGCGTCTTAAAATGGGGCAAGTCAGGTTGAGGCAAAAAAATCGCCTCAACCCGATTTGCGCCATTTTTTTCGACGCCCAGACGCCATTTAAATGACTCCTGTCTTAGTAAAGACAGGAGTCATGCCCCCTTGCCCAATGGCCATGCCCAGGGGACTTATGTCCCCTGGGCATGGTCATTGGGCATAGTGGCATGTAGGGGGGCACAAATAAGGCCCCCCTATGCCACCAAAAAAAAAAAAAAAAAAAAAAAAATTATACTTACCTGAACTTACCTGAATGTCCCTGGGATGGGTCCCTCCATCCTTGGGTGTCCTCCTGGGGTGGGCAAGGGTGGCAGGGGGGTCCCTGGGGGCATGGGAGGGCACCTGTGGGCTCATTTTGAGCCCACAGGCCCCTTAACGCCTACCCTGACCCAGGCGTTAAAAAGTGGCGCAAATGTGGGATTTTTTGACCCGACCACTCCCGGGCGTGATTTTTGCCCGGGAGTATAAATACGACGCATTTGCGTCGCCGTCATTTTTTTAGACGGTAACGCCTTCCTTGCATCTCATTAACGCAAGGAAGGCGTTCACGCCAAAAAATGACGCTATTTGCCCATACTTTGGCGCTAGATGCGTCTAACGCCAAAGTATAAATATGGCGTTCGTTTTGCGCCGAATTAGCGTCGAAAAAAACGACGCTAATTCGGCGCAAACGGAGTATAAATACGGGCCTGAATTCACTATGTGAGTCATTGCTGCCCACTGTTGGAAATGGCCCTTCTGCAGGGTCATCCCCAGACCTTTTGCCTTCCTCCTTCTCTTTTTCTGACCTCATTTTTGCTGGTTTTTAGACTCTGCACAATTTACCACTGCTAACCAGTGCTAAAGTGCATATGCTCTCGCTCTTTTAGCATGGTAACTTTGGATCAAACCAAATTGGACTATTTGATTTACTTATAAGTCCCTCGTAGAGTGCACTATATGTGCACAGGGCCTGTAGATTAAATGCTACTAGTGGGCCTGCAGCACTGGTTGTGCCACCAACTTTAGTAGCCCCTTTACCTTGTCTCAGGTCTGCCATTGCAAGGCCTGTGTGTGCAGTTTTACTGTCACTTCGACTTGGCATTTAAAAGTACTTGCCAAGCCTAAAACTCCCCTTTTCTACATATAAGTCACTGCTAATGTATGCCCTAGGAAACCCCTAGAGCAGGGTGCTGTGTGGGTGAAAAAGAAAGGACATGTACCTGTGTAGTTTACATCTCCTGGTAGTGTAAAACTCTAAAATGTGTTTTTACACTACTGTGAGGCCTGCTCCCTTCATAGGCTAACATTGGGGCTGCCCTCATACATTGCTGAAGTGGTAGCTGCTGATCTGAAAGGAGTAGGAAGGTCATATTTAGTATGTCCAGAATGGTAATACAAAATCCTGCTGACTGGTAAAGTTGGATTTAATATTACTATTTTAAAAATGCCACTTTTAGAAAGTGAGCATTTCTATGCACTTAAATCTTTCTGTGCCTTTCAATCCACGTCTGGCTGGGTTTAGTTGACAGCTCCTTGTGCATTCACTCAGACACACCCCAAACACAGGGTACTCAGCCTACTTGCATACATCTGCATTTTAAATGGGTCTTCCTGGGCTGGGAGGGTGGAGGGCCTGCCCTCACACAAAGGACTGCCACACCCCCTACTGGGACCCTGGCAGGCAGGATTGAACTGAAAGGGTACCTGGTGCACTTCTAAGCCACTCTTTGAAGTCTCCCCCACTTCAAAGGCACATTTGGGTATAAAACAGGGCCTCTGCCCTACCACCTCAGACACTTCTTGGAGAAGAAACCTGAACCAGAACCTGCACCCTGACAAGAAGAACTGCCTGGCTGCCTAAAGCACTCACCAGACTGCTTTCTACAGAGGACTGCTGCCTTGCTGTTGCCCTGCTGTCTTGGAGAGCCTTGGCCTGCTGAAACTGTATCTTGGTTCAGAGTTATGTTAACATCAAGAACAAAATGCTACGAGCAAAGAAGACGATGCATTGGCGTTGATCCTGAGGATTTAGGGGATGCATCAGCTTTTGTTGTGTAGCCATTTTTAGCCATAGTTTTATACACACTATTTTAGCAAACAAGGCGTGCCGCTGCACACTTTAACCTAGATATGTTTTATTTTTAGCTTTGTTATATTATTTTAACAGTAGCTACATTTGCAGTATTGTTTTATTTTCTCTATCTAGCTGTTCTTCGCCTAGGTCAGCACTGCATTCTTAAACAAGACATTTCTTTCACTTTGTGAATTCTCATGTGTGCGAGGAGATAGGTTGCCGGCAAAAGTGGTACACTTTGTCTCCAATGTTCACAGAAACATACACACTCTTACGTGGGGATCCTTTCTTAGAACATCAACTGTTTTACTATAAACAATACTTTGACCCATGTACATTAGAGGGAGATTCCAGGCAGATGACCACGACTCTATGCTAATTACTGATTGCTTCACTGCTGCTGCTTATGGAGAATACAGGCCTCTTGCTCAGGTATGAGGGATGATGTCTTCCCATGGGAAACCTAAAAGGCAGAATTAGAGCTTAACATGCCGTGCTCTAACATAGCCTAGGTAGGAACTATCCTTAACAATGTTAGTGTCACTATGGTAGTGTTATTTTTGTGCTTTACTCTCCTTGTCACAATCTTTATCTTATTGTGCTTCATTCTCCTAGTTATTGCAATACATGCCTTATCTTCTAAGATGAAGTTACTTCAATGAAACCTTATTGAACTATATTATGCCTCTGATTGTCCTTGCACATGTGAGACCAATGTAACTGAGAGAAACAGATGAGACCAGAGTGACCACGATTTCCCTGAGGAGTCATTTATGTCATGCGCCCAGTTGCCCAATCCCTGCTCTGGGGTGGCGATGAGGCACAGCTAGATAGCAGTAACAAAACCCGGATTAGGCCAACAGGTTTCAGATGGTGCGGGATCAGACTTAGTTCCCCCTAGTACAGGTGATTTTGCCCTTGATATATGGCGTATCAAGTCAATAAAAGGGTTTTATGCGTGTTACGTAATCTGGAATGTATGTTCTGCCAAAATTTAGAAAACTCAACAGTGATTGGAGTTTTTTAATAGTATTTGGAGATTGTAACTGTGCACATTGCGGCATATTTATACTCCGTTTGCCCCGAATTTGCGTCGTTTTTTTCGACGCAAATTCGATGCAAAACTAACTCCATATTTATACTTTGGCGTTAGACGCGTCTAGCGCCAAAGTTCATGGAGTTAGCGTCATTTTTTTGCGTGAACACCTTCCTTGCGTTAATGATATGCAAGGTAGGCGTTCCCATCTTAAAAAATGACTGCGATGCATATGCGTCGTATTTATACTCCCGGGCAAAAATGACACCCGGGAGTGGGCGGGACTAAAAAACCTGCATTTGCGTCGGATTTTAGCGCCTGGGTCAGGGCAGGCGTTAAGGGACCTGTGGGCTCAGAATTAGCCCAGAGGTGCCCTCCCCTGCCCCCAGGGACACCCCCTGCCACCCTTGCCCACCCCAGGAGGACACCCAAGGATGGAGGGACCCACCCCAGGGACATTAAGGTAAGTCCAGGTAAGTATTTTTTTTTTTTTTTTGTGGCATGGGGGGCCTGATTTGTGCCCCCCTACATGCCACTATGCCCAATGACCATGCCCAGGGGACAGAAGTCCCCTGGGCATGGCCATTGGGCAAGGGGGCATGACTCCTGTCTTTGCTAAGACAGGAGTCATTTCAATGGGGGATGGGCATCGTAAAAAAATGGCGCAAATCGGGTTGTGCCGATTTTTTTGCCTCAGCCTGACTTGCACCATTTCTGGACGCCCATACGCCATTTTCCCCCTACGCCGGCGCTGCCTGGTGTACGTCGTTTTTTTTAACGCACACCAGACAGCACCGGCGGCTAACGCCGGCTAACGTCATTCAATAAATACGGCGCCCGCATGGTGCTTCAGAATGGCGTTAGCCGGCGCTAATTTTTTTGACTCAAAACTGCGTTGGCGCAGTTTTGCGTCAAAAAGTATAAATATGGGCCATTTTTCTAAGAATTGTGGCACTAGGCTCTTTCCTTCACTCGATAATTTGTATCCCAGAAACAGGACACTAAGGAAGGCTATTTTTGTTTTCTTGAAATGTAATTTATAGCTGATTTCGGCAAATCCTCCAACAATGTGAGCTACCCGTCTTAGATGTTGCAGTAATTCTGTAAGGTAGATATCATCTACATAGAACAATGCTTCAGGGTCAATGTTATGCAATATTGAAGTTACACTAGCTGAAAACAATACTGGACTTTTCTTATACCCCTGTGCTAAATGACAGAATTTTTTCTGGGAACCTAGGGGCATATTAATACTTGTTTTGCACTGAATTTGCATCATCTTTTTTTTTACGCAAATTTGGTGCAAAACTAACTTCATATTTATACCTCGACGCTAGACCTGTATAGTGCCAAATTTATGGAGTTAAAGTCATTTTTGTGACATGGAAACCTACTTTGCATCAATGAGATGGAAAGTAGGTGTTCCCATGCAATAAAATGACTCTATGGCCTTAGTGCCATATTTATCCCCCTGTACTAAAATCATGCACAGGAGGGAAGAGGGGTAAAAATGCCTGGGTCAGGGCAGGTGTTAGGGGACCTGTGGGCCTATTTCCATGGTGGAACACCATGGAATAAACCCATAGGTGCCCTCCTCAGGCTCCAGGGACACCCCCACACTCACCAGAGGGACAGCAGAGGATGGGGACCACATCCCAGGTAAGTTTAGGTAAGAACAGGTAAGTATTTTATTTTATTTTTTAAAGTGCCATTGGGGGGCTTGATATGGGCCCCCCTACATGGAACTGGGTGCAATGAGCATGCCCAGGGGACCCTGGTCTCCTGTGCTGGCCACTGGGGTAGTGGGCATTACTCCTGTCTTTTCTAAGACAGGAGTCATGTGGTATGGATGGTTTGCATCAGAAAATGACTCCAGGCAGGTTAGAGTAATTTTTTTTTACTCTAACCTGCCTTGCATCATTTTTTGGTGCAAACCCCCCTTCTTCCATACCGCCAGCCCCACCCGACTAACATCATTTTTTTTTACGCTAGTCTACCCTTTGCATTGGCGTGCACCATTCCATAAATATGGTGCCCGGCTGGTGCATAGAAATGGTGCAAGCCGGTGTTAAGCCTTTTTTGTGCAAAACTGCATTAGTGCAGTTTTGCACCAAAAAGTATAAATCAGGGCCCTTGTGCTCTGAAACCTGTTAGGCCTCTACTCTCAGGTGCTACATTTTGGCAGAAAAAGCCATTGGAAATAGCCAATGTTGTTTTCTATTTTTGCACACTATGTTGTTCATTAGTGCTGTGCTATGAGAGGTTTGTATAGCATATGTGCGTGTATGACTGTTCAAGTGTCTGTAGTGTAAGACTATTCTGTGTGAATGGTCCGGTTTAGCTGCTGGAAATAAGGGATTATTCATTGGTGAGACACAGGGATCGATTATGGCCTGGTACTCTAGTTGTGTGAGGATTTCCCTCACTGGTGCTTTATCATCATATTTTATTGTGTACTAGGGTTGAGTTTGGGATTGATTTTTAATTGGAATTGCATAATAGGGGGAGTCTTTATCATGGTTGTGATATAACGCAGGTTCCTGCGCCAATGCCCAACCAATGGCGAAGGATTCTGCGAGCTCATCGGGAACAAGAGGCGAAAAAAAAGGTTTCATAACCTCTTCCCCAAATGGGCAAGTACAGAGAAATTTGGGTGACCAATCCTTTTCGGCCAGTAAAATATCATACATGTTTACGACGAGGTCCCAAAAGATTGCGTTGATTGTGCGTTCAATGTCTCCTAACTGCATCATTTCTTTGTACACCCTGTCAGGCATGGAGACACGCATGTCCACAGTTTCATCTTTTAAGAAGCCATCAGTTGCTTTCACCTATAGATGCTCTTGAAGATTCCGGCGAATTATTGTGACCTTTGCTGCACTGTCTAGCAGAGTTAGTGCCCACGTCTTGTTTTTCAATATAGCCCTCTTCTTGAGTGGCAGGAGGAATCGCAACTGCTGCCACTTTTTTCTTTTTAAATTAGGTTTTGTGTGGGGTAAGTTTCAGTTTTTTTAAACAGGATCTTCTGTTGAGCGTTGTGATTCCTGTCTCAGTTTGACGTACTCAGTTCTTCACTCTGACCGCCCAGCTCTCTCACTGTGTCTTTACAGTGAGTCCTGAAAGTAACGAGATTGGCGTGTATCAATATATTTATAACTGTCAAGACATTTTTTCATATGTCTATTTGTGAGATTATATCTATCTTGAGAGGTCTTCGTTTGCGGATATTCTCCCCTTTCTTTTTTTATGTGTTTGTTGTTTTTTATCCCAGTGTTTTTTTAGAACCCTCAGGTGCTTGCTTGGTAGAATCTTTATTAGATTTACCCTGAAACTGTTGTTTCATGGGTCTGACCCCCAGACTATCTCAGCCAACACTAGAGTAGGTCTCCGTGATAATGTTTGGCAGCTCACATTCTTGATCCTATGGAGGAACGTCCTGAAGCCGCATGTGCATTGCTAGTGCAACTGCTTCCCCTTTAAGGTTACTGAAAATAATTGAAGATACAGAGGCAAAATTGCCCATAACCCGCATCCCCAAGTCCAGGCCTGAGGCAGCCCCGTATTCATCTTAGATTTGTTTTAACACTTCCGGAAGATTGGCAAGTGTCGGTGCACCGTGTGCGATAGTATAGAGCATGGCAAATACAGAGCCCCAAGTATTACAGTTATCTACTGTGGGAAACATCCCAAATGGCAAACACACATAGTTAATATTCTGTGCTCAACCTGAGGTCCCATATTAGGAAATACTGCTTCCAGTGCATTTCTTTTTTGAGCTAACCAAAACAGAATCTTTTCCCATTTGGGGGGTACCTTACCGATAACCGAATGTTCAGTCACAGGATTAATGTCTGGAGTTGCTGGATGTAGTTGCACCGGGGCAGCACGTGCTGAGTTTGTATTTTATATTTGTATTACAAACTGTACTAACCGTCTGTATATTTCCATAAGCTTAGTATATAAGCGGCAGACTTCAGCTACTGTCAATGTTGCTGCATCACGGTGCAGTGTATATGTGGCCAATAAAGGCCAGGTATACCAGAATTTCTTAGAGGACCTATCCTAACATGTAGAATTGTATGTGGTAGGTCACCATCAAGCCAATTATTATGGTCTTCGTCATATAGAGGAATCTCCAAATATGCATAAGCTCTGTATTGTTCAAGTATGTTTGCAGGTCTCTAGTGATGACATGTATTTGTGTTCCCATCAGCTGCTGGAAACAATGACCCAAGAATAGAAAGTTTCTGTTCTGTAGGCTGGATGAGCCTCAACAACAAATGTAACTGGACCCCCCCTGGGCGGTAGGCCATGTGCCAGTAAATGTGAGGTGTTAGATCTGACACGATCTGAACGGAGTAGGAAGGTCATATTTAGTATGGCTAGAATGGTAATACAAAATCCTGTTGACTGGGGAAGTTGGATTTAATATTACTATTTTGAAATACCACTTTTAGAAAGTGAGCATTTCTCTGCACTTACATCCTTCTGTGCCTTACAATACACGTCTGGCTAGATTCAGTTGACAGCTCCCTTGTGCATTCACTCAGACAAACCCCACACACAGGATGCTCAGCTTCACCTGCATACATCTGCATTTTGAATGGGTCTTCCTGGGCTGGAAGGGTGGAGGGCCTGATACTTACATGTCAAACAACAGTAGCCTGCCCTCTCACAAAGGACTGTCACACCCTATACTGTGACCTGACAGATAGGATTGAACTGAGAGGGGACCTTGTGCACTTCTAAGCCACTCTTTGAAGTCTCCTCCACTTCAAAGGCACATTTGGGTATTTAAACAGGGCCTCAGCCCCTACCAACTCAGACACTTCCTGGAGAAGAGAACCTGAACCAGAACCTGCAACCTGCTAAGAAGAACTGCCTGGCTCCCCAAAGGACTCACCTGGCTGCTTTCTGTGAAGGACTGCTGTCTTGCTGTTACCCTGCTGCCTTGCTGCTCTCTGGCTGTGGTGAGAAGTGCTCTCCAAGCGCTTGGATAGAGCTTGCCTCCTGTTCCCTGAAATCTCAAGGCCAAAAAGACTTCATTCCTGCAAGAAGAACTCCCTTTGATGCAGAAATTGATGCACAGCATGCCACAAACAGCGTACAGCCTGCATCGCGGTGAAACATTCACTGCACGCCAAACTGGAACGACGCAGCCTGACTTCGCAACAAGAAGATCGATGCAGCGCCAGCATAGCGCCCGGAAATTCGACCCACAGCTCACTGGATCAATGCATAACCTAAACAACGCAGCCTGACTTCCAGAGAGGAATTGATGCAGCACCTGCCATGTGGTAGAAATCTCCACGCAACGCCTACCGGATCAACGCAGCCCCTGTGACTTCGTCCTGTCAGCACCGGAATTCAACGCATCGTCCCCAGGGCGTCAGAAAACCCCGCAACCTAAAGAGGATCCAAGGCCGAGTACCGGAAATCAACACAAAGCCTTCCCTGCGTGAAAAATAAACGATGCATCATCTTGAACGGCCCAAGAAATCGATGCACACCTCTCTTTTCCACGCATCTCTCCCTCTGCAGTTCCTTCCAGAGATTTTGAACGCAAACCAGGTACTTCGTGCTTGCAAGACACATTTATTGCTTTTAAGAGACCAAAGACATTTTATGTCATTTCTACAGTGATATTTTCAACATATACTTATTGAAGCTTAATCATTTTGACCTGCATCTTATCAGATAAAAATTATATATTTTTCTAAACACTGTCTGGTGTATTTCTGTAGTGTTCTACTGTGTTACTGCATGATTTATTGAACAAATACTTCACACATTGCCTTCTAAGCTAAGCCTGACTGCTCATTGTCAAGCTACCAGAAGGTGGGCACAGGATAATTTGGATTGGGTTTAATTTACACTGACTAGAGTGAGGGTCCTTGCTTGTACAGCGGGTAACCTGACTGCCAACCAAAGACCACATTTCTAACATGCGGTAAGGGGTGGTCACATATTATCTGCGATTGCTACCCGTTGCAGGTTTGCCATGGTGAACACCAAATGGGAATTATCCTTTTAGAGTTCAAGCGTGAACAACCTGCAGCTTTAGTTAGGTACTTCCTACTTAGCTGAGGAGGAAAATCCTCAATACCACGGACATCTCTGTAAATAGTACTGAGGTGTCTTTGCATGTAGTGAGACAGAAATACTCAGGAGTATCCGAAAATTAGTGCATGACCAAACATTGGTAGTGCCATGTTGTGTAGGATCTCATTATCCTAATGAGACTGCTGGATTAAGGCAGCAAAATCACCTGTACTGAGGCGGACTGAGTCTGATCCCACACCATGTGACACCTGTCGGCCTTATCCGGGTTTTGTTCCAGCAAAGAGAAGGGATGATTGGGCAACCGGGCACATGACATAAATGACTCCTCAGGAAAATTGTGGTAACTGAGATCTCATCAGTTTCTCTCAGTACATTAGTCTCACATGTGCAAGGACAATCAGAGGCAGAATGTAGTTCAATAAGGTTTCATTGAAGTAACTGCATCTTAGAAAATAAGACTTGTATTGCAATAACTAGGACGATGAAGCACGATAAGATTAAGATTGTGACAAGGAGAGTAAAACACAAACATAACACTACCATTGTGTCACTAAGATTGTTAAGGATAGTTCCTACCTAGGCTATGTTAGAGCACAACATGTTAAGTTCTAATTTTGCCCTTTAGGTTTCCCCTGGGAAGACATCATCCCTCATACATAAGCAAGAGGCCTATAGTCTACGTAAAAAGCTGCAGCGATGTAATCAGAAATCAGCATCTAGCCGTGGTCATCTGGCTGGATTCTCCCATCAACGTACATGGGTCAAAGTAGTGTTTTTATAATAAAACAGTTGATGTTCCAAGAAAGGATCCCAACGTAAGAGTGTGTATGTTTCTGTGAACATTGGAGATAAGCTGACCTGGGCGACGAACAGCTAGATAGAGAAAATAAAACAAGAGTGCAAATGTGGCTACTGTTAAAATAATATAACAAAGGTAAAATAAACCATATCTGTATGCACAGCGGTAGGCCTAGTTTGCTAAATTAATGTGTATAAAACTATAGCTAAAAATGGCTACACAACACCCTCCCCTTCCTAGTTCAAAGGTGGTTCAAAGCCTAATTATATATATAAAATCCACAAAAATTCATCCTAAGGCATATATATGTGAATGTCAAGCTGTATAATTCACAAAGGGCAACTCACAAACAGCTTCCCATAGCAAACGCACCCTCAACGTGCATGTCTGGTAATAAGCCCTCAGCGAGAACACCAACAGATTAGGGTCCAATGAAAGCAAGCGCTGCGTAGAAAGACAAACTTTCAGTGCACATTCAAAAGTGCACCAGAGGCACCGAATTACCGGCTGCACACAGTGCAAAACCGGTTGAATGACAGAGACCAGTCGCATTTTAATTGCTTAAGGAGTGGTGCTCCAAGGCACTGCATCATGCGTACATGACAGAGCTGCGCTGGTAGAAGTGCTTTCAGTCCTCCTTGTTGCAATGAGACAGCCATTGTGCATAACAAGTAGCAATAGCAAGATGCCACGTATTACAGCCAAAGTTATCAAAAATCCCCTGAAAATACTGGAGAATGTTGAGTGGATGGCTGAAGGTATTAAGCCAAATATAGAGGAGAAGGTATGAATGAAACCAAAACCAACAGCCTTAAAGAAATGTGCAATTCCAGTAGTAGTGGATGCATAAAAAATCCATCCCATGAGTTTACCAAAGTGTCTCAGAAAGTTAGTTCTTGAAAAGGACTATAGCTCTGCGGATGACCTCGCAACCTGAAGCGCATAGGTCTCATGTGCAGATGTAAGCGCCACATGTTTTTGAAACAATAAAGCCTTGAGTCTGCTTAACTTGTCAAAATTCACATTTGAAGTAGCGATATGGGGCCAAATCTCAGCTACTTCCCTCTCTCATGCAGGAGGAAAAAGTACATTCCCGCAGCATGTAACAATTTTGGAGACCCAAACGACATAAACTATTCCTGCTCACATCCCACGATACCTCTCGCTATTAAGGAGGACATAGCTGCCATTCGAAAGCAACTGGAACGCAGGTCTTATCAAGGGGTCTGGGACTCCCTTCAAATAACAAGCCAAGCTCACTGCCGAAGCGTTGCACGCCCTGTGGAAGGACAGCTGTTTACAAACCATCCAATGGCTGACAGAAGTCTTGCATTCACTACCGCTAAGAAAGACCTCTTTCATGCCACTGAGACATTTGTATGAGAAGAGTAGCTCCCAAACCTTGTGGATGTAACTGTCTCCTAGCTTTTCGTATCTGCCCACTGGAATGTGTTTTAAGCAGGATGTGAATTGACGTGTTGAAATAGGCAGATTGATGACCCCATGCACTAACCATTCAGCAGATGGTATTTCAGCCATAGTAAAAGGCAACTTTTCAAATTTTTCAATATTGAACAGGATATAAGTCGCTTCTTTCTTTACCATTAGTTGTTGTTGTGTTAAATTAAATGTGGAAAATATGTCCTTCGCGCTGACAAGTTGCCAGGGAAGGTGACCTGCTGTCAGTGTTTGTAGTGTCCAACCTAACTGCATAACTGCTGACAAACTCTGACCCACTGGCCCTCCCACAGTGGACTGTTTTCACCTCCTGTTCTGCTGTGGAGCGGTACCCCCAGAAAACTGAACTGGTAGGGCAATTTTTACAGCCAACCCACCCAGCTCTCCTGACACTGTGGAGCGGGGACCACTGGATGGTCTGTCTGTACAGACCAGGTCCCCCTGCTTGTGCCCTCTCTGAGAGCAATCCTGGTTCTGGGACTAGAAATAGGGCAGCCTGCCCCCCTGCCCATTCCAGCCTTTGCTCCCACTCTTAGAAGGGACATGGGACCCTTTCCCCCCTACCATACCAGGACCTGTCTTGGTCACTATATACCTCCCTCTCAGGCTGTTGAATGGAACCTGAACCTCCCTCTTCAGGATCACTCCCAATGCCTCCTCACCCAGAGGACTTTCTCCTTTGCAAGCTCCCAGTGGTCAGTAAAATTGCAATCATCCAGGTGAAAAACAGTGACTGAACCAGTGCTTTCTAGCAATCAAATTGTACAGCTCCTCAAAAGTCTGTTCCTTACTACCCTTCACCTAACCATCTAGCGCCTTGCAGAAATAACCCTGTCACAGGGTCACAGTAATGGAGACTCGCAGGTGATTCTTATTGTTTATTTGGTTTATTAGGTTTTGTGTGATAAATAACAGTTCTCTAGTTCTTTTCTTTCTATTTGGTTTTAATTCTCTTTGTTTTTTTCTTTCTTCTCTGTCGTCTCATGTAGTTTTCATTCTTTTCATTCTTCTTTTCCCAGATGGTGACTCAGGAGGCGCATGGGGAAAAAGAATAATACAAAATTGTTGGTGGACAGGTAAATATTACTACTGCTCTTTATCTTACTTTCCTGGTCTGTCAGGCTCTCCTCTCTTTTCTTTTCTTTTTTATCTACTTTTCTTTTCCTTGCTAGTTTCTTTTTCTTTCTTTTCTTGGAATTCTTTTCCCATTATCAGGGTTCCTTTCTTTGCTGTCTCCTTTCCTTTCTTGACTGTCCCTTTTCTTTTTGTTTTTTAGATTGAACTAGGCTATTCTCTATTTGGTATTGCTTTCCTACTCCCCTGCTACCCCTTAGCAAATATGTATTGGAGTCAAAACAGAAAAATAATGAAATCCTTAACCCAATTCTCGTAAGGTCCCCGTACAGCTATGGTGTTATTACTCCGTTTCACCCAGCACAATAAATGAAACAAATAAAAAATAAAAAAAACAAAAACACACCCGTCTTCAAGGTTTTCCCTCCTCCCACCATTCCCAATTGTCTTTCTCCCCGTCCTGTTACAGGACTGTACCTGGCGGGGCCACGCTCTCCCCAGAGCGTGACCGGTCTGCTTGCCTCTCCGCCTCCTGCTCTTCCACCCGGGCATCGAAAAGGTTGTTGGGCAGTCGCATTCAGTTTTTCCTGTGTTCTGGCGTCTTCTCCTCTGCTCCACTTCTCACTGTGATCGGCCTGCCGGTGCTGTCACTGCTGAGGCTCCACCCCCTGGTGAGTAACGCGGTGTGTTTAAAAACCCCTCCTTTTGCTGCAGTCATCCCCTGATTGGCTGTTGAGACGTGTACATCCGGGTCACCAACTCAGGACCCGATGGTGCCCCCGGGGTATTGCTGGGCCGGATTTCTGATGGTCGGCCCGGCACACACCCACATAATCCCACAGGACTGGTAAGACAATTTCTGACTCTCCCTGAATCTCAACCTGTACTCTTCTGGGCTGATTCCATTTATCTTGACAATGGTTTCCTTCATGGTGGGATACCTCAGCCTGTCCCCCTTGTCTAGGGCAAGGAGGGCTCCCCTACCATCACTAGGCATATGCCTCCATATGCCAGCTCCCCATTCCTCCTCGGGGATCTTGTGCACCTTCAGTGTAACCTCATATACCTCAAACCACCTATCTATGTCATCTCCCTCCTTGAGGTCTGACACCAAATCAATGGGTGTGTAGATTCTTCCCTCACCACTTGACACTGCAGTATCACTGCCACCATTCTTGCAAGACTCTGCCTAGCAATAAGCTATGTGAGCTTTCAAGTCAAGATCTCTCAGACTCAGTTCATGAGCTTGTATGATCTTTTTCTCTTCTAAGGCAGTCTCAGCTGCCTCCATGGCAAATGTTTCTTTGACTAAGGCCCTCTCAGTCTCAGCCCTACTCTCTTCTGACAGGGCTTTGTTAGCCTGAGCTCTTCCTTATTCTGCAGTCAACTGGGACAGCTGCAGCCTCAGGTCCCTTTCAGCCTGTCTGTCTCTTCTCTCCTCATGTGACAGGGTTTGGAAGAAGGCACTGCTTCCTGCATTGGATCCAGCAGGATCCAGCAGTGTACTCACTCTCAGTGCCCCCCCCTTTCTCCTTCAGAGCCTTTGCCCAGTCATGTTTCTTCTCCTCTTCCTCCTTCTCAAGGCCACTGCTGTCTTGGGCATCTGGTAGAGAGTCCAGGCATAACCAGGGCACTCTAGTGTTTAGTCCTGGAGAAGCAAAGGGGTGCTCCTCCTCAGACTCCTTCCCAGAGCCATCTGTTGGAACCTCTAGATGGCCTAATTCCTCAAAGGCATACAGGGCTGCCTGAAGATCCTCACAGTCAGACCCCCTACCCTTGCAGAAATCCTTCAGGTCCTTCATATATTCCCAAGTGTATGAAGGAGAAGCAGATGTCAAATTTAGAAAAATTAAAACTTGTATTAGGTCTGGCTACTAGTGTACACCAATCACTGTATAGCATGGCACAAACACAAGTCCTATCTTCACCGCTGATCACCAGTGTTACAAACAGGATTCTGGTTGGCAGAGGTGTGCACTCTAGCCAAGCAGGAACCACAGTCCAAGTCAGGTTAAGTTAGATACACATAATGGTCCCGCTAGACCAGGTCAAATCTGAAAAGGCAGGCCAACCACAATGAAGAGTGGGTCTGATCCAGGGACCAACCTTGGCCCACTGAAACTGGAATTTGGTTTAGAGTCGTGTAGATGTTGAAAGCAAGATGCGAGGAACAAAGTAGGTGATGCATTGATCCTGAGTATGTGGTCGGTGCATTGACTCTGAGCCGAGCAGAGTCATGGATGTGTCAGGAATAGAGATGATACATGGTGCAGTCAGAAATGTAGTGCTCCTGATCCTCGCAGCAGTGATGTGGCCTGTCAGCGGAGATTCTCTTGTTCCGATCAGTGCAATGGCATCTATGCACAAGTTCTGGCAGTTGCAGTGCTTTGTATCCTCTTGCAAGGGCCCAGGTTTTAATTGGAACCACTTAGTAGGATACGATTTACAGGAAGCAAAGTAGGTGCTGTAGGTGATGAGTTGGACGTTTTTGGTGTCTTTGAGACTTCAGAAGAACAGGAAACAGCCTGGGAGTCACTCTAGGTTCAAGTGAGATGGGCCCAGTCCTTCCTCAGCAGGACAGAGGGCAGCAGGCAGCAAAGCAGCATAGCAGAAAATCAGTTCTTCCAAAGCTGCAATCCATAGTGGCATGCCTTGTATCAACACAGCAGTCCATCTTCCTGGTAGAGTTCTTCATAGAACGGGAAGTGTACTACAAAGTGACAGTCCTTTCAGCAGCCCCAACCATTCTTCGTCTCAGACTTAGGGACTTAGAAGTAAATTAAATATGCCAATTTTGGATAAGCCAATGTGACAACAATTTAAGCAGAGAGCACATGCACTTTAGCAGTGGATAATCGTAGTATAATGCCCAGGGTCCCTAAGCCAAAAAAACAAGGTCGGAGAAGGAGGAAGGCATAACGTTTCGGGATGACCCTGCAGAAAGGGATAGGTCCAACACACATACTATTTCTGAATGAATACAGGTGGAAGATGTGGAATAGCTTTCTTTGTTGGTGGTTTCAACAAAGAAGTATAAAACACAGGATGAATTTTCATAGTGGAAGGCTGGTCCCACAAAGTGAATGTTTAATTTGTGTCGCTGTGTGAAGGTGAAATGTTTAGTTAGAGAAATAAACCAATTCAAATGCTTAGTATAATCGACCTCCTTCTCCCTTGTGATTTGTAAAGGTCTGTAACTGCTTTTCTTAACAAACAGTGCATGTTAAGCCCATAATTGGCATAAAAGGGTTAAATTTGGGTACATGTATCACTCACATTCTTGTACACAAACTAAAACATCCCAACCCATAATGTTGTAGAGTCTAACAAGAAACATGAAAAGTAAAGTTTAATTTGTTAGTTCACATGCTCAATTTGTCATCTGCTTCAGAATAGAAAGTGATGGTTAATGTAATCTTAACTTGTAATGCCGAAAAACATACCTTACAAAATGTCTAAGCAAACTGGACTTCTTGATCTGATGCAATTTGTGTTGGTAAGCCACATAAGTGTAGCATATTCTGTATTAAGATGCACCAAATCCCGAGAAGAGGGAATCTTTTTGCAGGCTACAAAAAATGTGTTAAACAGTCAACAGTAACTGCAAAAACTGTATAACCTTGATCACCTAGAAGATTGATGATGAAGTCTGCTGTTACTGTGTCCCAGTCTCCTGCAGGAATTGGTAGGAGTTGCAAGAATCACTATGGTCTGGATCAATCTGCTTTGACCCAAATGTAGATATCCCAATTAGAGTTATATTTGTGTAAGTTCTTGAGTAAATTGAAAAGAACATGTTTCTCATTCCTGTGTCTTAGGGATTGATTATGATTTTGGCAGGCAGGTACTCCATCGCAGATGTGATAGCTTTCCCATTGGCCACATTGCAAGTACATTAGGACATATTGCAGTTGCAATTAGTAGGACAGAATACCTGTCTGCAAAGCTCTGGATGTCCCATTAAAACTGTCTCAGGACTCTGTCAACTACTTGTTGCCTTAAATCATCTTCAGAGAGAGACAACTGATTCATGCAGTGGTAACCCCCTTGCTTGTTCACTTAGCGTCTGGAGCTATAGTGGAAGAGAATTCTAAATCTCTTTAAAAAATGTCTATGCTGAATTAGCCGACACTACCTGAACGTCTGCAATTAATGATGGAGGCTTCTTTTTAGCATTGTTCAAGCCATCTTCAAAACAATGAGATAAAGAAGCAGATATTCAATTATCTCAACCTTGATTAACGGTAATACCAAAGCCCAGCATTTCTGTCTTGTAGACTTTGAAAACTGCAAACTTCTGTGGTCAGCATATACTGTGACAGAGCATTATGCTCCGTACAAATAGTGTCTTCATTATTTAAATGCAGCTGAAATGCCTAATAACTCATTATTTCTCATTGGATATTTGATTTTTGCAGAATTTAGGTGTGCTGCAAGAAGTTGATGTCCAGTTTCTTTCAGTATTTGAGGCAAAACATATCCTCAAGCCAGATCTCAAGCATTTGGTTTCACAGCAAAAGTCTTAATGTATCTAGTTGAAAGACATTTTGTTAATTTACTGTAATGCCCATGGTGTCAAGGAGATCCAGTTTAGTGTAAACAGCAGCTGATTTGACTTGATCCAGCAGGATGGCAAAAAAATAGCAAATGCTATTACCGAAGCGCAAATTGCAATACCGGCCCCATTCGCAGCCATGGGCCTGTTGGCCCATAGCTGCAAATATTTTGCATTTCGAAAATTGCGATTTCTAAACCAGAAATCACAATTTTGGAAATGCAAAAGGCCAGGGTGCTTGGGGCCTAGGGCCCCCTCTCCTGCACCCCAAAAACTTTTTTTAAACATGTAAGGTACACACATGTCAAAAGGGCATGTGTGCTTTACATGTTTAATTTAAAAATGCAGTTTAACAGCATTTTTAAATTTTGCACCAGGTTACCACCTGGTTGCAAAGCATGGTATTTTGCAAGTGCAAAATGCCATTTTTGGAAAAATCGCAATTTGCGATTTTTTCCAGAATAGCCTTGCGACCTGGAAATTGCGAATCGGAAGTTGCGACTCGCAATTTCCAGGTCGCAATGCAAGAAATTGCTATTTTAGCGATTTCTTATCTGTGGTCTGCAAATGCATTTCATGCATCGCAGACCACGGTTTTGCACTCGCAAACGGCCGAATTTACCGTTTGCAAGTGCAAAACTTTTTAATACATCTGGCCCCTTGTTCCCTGCACTAAATCAATTTGATATTCACAAAGTCTATGCAGAGGCAAAGTTTCTGGTTTTTCCTTACTGAACTTATTTTCAAAAGGCACAAATGTGTGTTTCTTTGTGACTATTAGAATATTGTGACCTAAACTAAACTTTCTAAATAAAGCATTGTCTCACTAAGAAGGTTAGCACCTCACAGAATTACAAATTAAAATCAAGACTATGCAAGTCTAAATCAATTTTCGGCTTATGAATGGTCAGTCATGAAATACCTAACATGAACTTAAATTATGGAGCACCAACAACATCAGATTTCAAAATCTCAGAATGATTCACATAGCTTTCTCTGCATTCAAACAACTGTGGCTCGGTATGAATCAGTTATTGGCTCCAATGTGAGCATGGGCCTCTCTACCACTCTTACAGCTTCAGCTTCTTGTTTCCTTTTACTGGAAATCTTTCATTTTTTTAGATACCATGCATCTATGAAATTGTGAGTGGGCTGAGCTTTAGTCATTGCCACTGCTTGAAAATTGGAATGATTCAAAGGACCTCTGGTTGCATTGAGAATTGTATGTGATACTACACTTTGCAAGATGTTAACAACATTAAATCCAGAAAGGTTCTCATATATGCCAGAGGCCTGATGACGGAACAGCCCGAGCTACCTGGTTTCTTTGGCCTCTTCCTTTGTTACTATTTGACTTTTAGGTTAAATGAAACAATCTTTAATATTGTTTCCTTTTGGATCACATTAGAAACTTTTTTCATGTCTTCTCTCCTGCTCTTCATGGGCTAAAGGTCCTCTCATTCCACCTATATCCATGGGTTCCCAAAAATCAGGTATGAAGACTGTTTTATGTCTGAAACTGTAAAAAGTTCCTTTTAAATACCTCTTCTGACTCCTCCCTTGCATTCCAGCTAATCTATGATCTAACCTCAATGTGAAGTTTATTAAATGTGAGCACTTAGTAGGCAGCAGATCAATTTGGGGTAGAATATCCTTCATCTTGTCTCTAAGATCTTGATAGTACAAAGCAGTCTTATTTTCCTCTAGCTACCCTGTTTCTTCTACAAGCCAATCAAAGTGAGTCACATCCTACTAAGGGCTGTTTTTATATGTTGGTGGTATGTATACTTCAATGCAATGGTGATGGAGGGTACATACCATCAATATAAAGGTCCGCCTGCCTCATTGCAATGCAGACAGACCTTCGGTTTATCCATGGTGGTGACAACTCTGTCAACACCATAGCCAGTCGGAGACAGTGCCATCAAAGCAATGGCTACATGTCCACCCACCCAGGATGGGCAGCATGTAGCCATTTTCTTTTCTGTCCATCACTGCCAGGGAAACCCTGATGGTGAGGGAAAGTAAAAATTAAATTATGCACACCCACCATGGGAGATGACTCCCATAGCAAGGGAAACATTACTTTTTTTATTTCCAAAAAGAAAATTCTGCTTGGTGCATGGTTGCGTTATGCTGACGTAGCTCTGCACCAAACAGCGTATTGTATTAACAGGAACTTCCATGACGACAGTTCCTGCCAGTTATTTATAAATGACTGCCTATTTGGTGGGCAGTCCCTCCATCATGGGGAAGGAGGTACTTACTCCTTCCCCATGGAGGAACAGCAGGCCGTCCTCCAAGATGTAAATGAGGCCTTTATGAACCTATTTACAAAATGTCACGCAGTTCAGTGTAGCAAGTCATCTTGCTGCGCTGCACTGTGGGACAGGGAAAGAGCTGGAATGTGCCATATTTAAGACAGTACGGTCCATTCCTGTCTTTTCCCCTGTGCTGACACCATTTTTGGCAGCCTAACACCAATGCAAGCACTCTTACACCATGGTGCAAGAGTGCCTGCATTGCATGCAAGATTATTTTTGTACAGGAAGGGACATCTTCTGCACAAAAACAAACTTGAGGGGCATATTCATCTTTCTATGCATGCCGCAGAATGTAGCACACATGGAAAGAGAAAGTAACAAGGAGAAATAAACATATTTCTCCTCATTAAGACTCACCGGAGAAGGTGTATCTTTTTGGTACAGTCCCAGAACTGGTTAAACAGGGAATGCATCAACATCCATGGGAATTGCCTAGAGACACCCATGTAACACCCATGAAATGCCTTCCTCGAGCACAGTAAGGAAACACAGTGATGTGCGCTGCGTTGACTTTCTCCAGATTTATGGCGGCACTTAGGGCCACTCAAAGAGGCCTTGCATGACTTTATAAATCACATGCAAGGTAAACATCTCTGTTGCACCATAATGCATTGTGCAAGAGTAACACTAATCGGCTCATAAATAGGACCATAAGTTTCTATCCTGTTTTAGTTCAACAAAGACTCAAACAGCATACATAGATAGGTGGTCAAACATCTTTTCGAATTCTGATGTAAAGTTTGACCAATAGTGCATAGTTGGTGCATCTCCATTTACAAAAGAGGTTGCCCACAATGTTACATCCCAATTTAAATATGTTAAAAATGCTGCCTTAGAGTTTGCACCAGATAATTCAACAGGTTTCACTATAAAGCACAATTGAACTTGCTCAGGGAACACTTACACCTAAAAAGGTGTTGCGTTGGCTCTCATTATACTAATGAGGCTACTGGATTTTGGCAGCAGCATCACCTGAATTGTGGGGAACTGAGTCAAACCATACACCATGTGACAACTGTCAGCCTACTCCATTTCCTGACAGCTAGCAGTGCTTCACCTCTGCCCAAGAGCAGGGATGATTTGTGGCAAGTGGCCAATCGGATGCATGACATTGTGACTTCTCAGGGACATCTTGGTGGATCAGATCTCATCCTTTCCTCTCAGTTACATTTGTCTCACACATAAAAAGACAGACAGAAGCAGGGAATGGTTCAATAGGATTTATTGAATCAGCTGCATCCTAGGTAAAATAACATGAATTGCAATCATTAGGATGATAAAACATACTAGAGGGAAAATGGTGACAAGAAAAGTGAAACACAAGAAAAGTGTCATTATACTGTTACTATACAGGATGTGTGATTCCTACCTATGCCACTGATGTTCTATATTAGAGCACAGCAGGATAAGCCCTAATCCACCCTTCAGGATCCCCGGGGAAGACATGATCCCCCATACCTGAGTATGACAGTAGTGAAGGAGCCTGTCGTCTAATAAGACACGATCCCCATATAGGCCAGGGAACTGGTAGTCTCAGCGAGCAGCTGTTACAAAGTCAGACAGCATGGGGTAGCGGTCATCTGGCTGGAACCTTACTCTAACATGCAGGGGACAGAGAGATGTTTTTACAATAAAACAGCTAGTGTTCTGAGAAAGAGTCCCCATGTAAGACAATGTAAGTTTCTGTGAAATGTAAGAGACACAGTTTATGACTTGTGCCTGCAAACCTATTTAGCTGCATCCTTGAAGAAACAACAGAGTGAAACAATGCTGTGCTAGGAAATGTAAATGCTTTCATAAGCAAAAGGACAGCAACATAATGAAAAATAAAACATCAATACAAATGTGATTATTTCTAAAATAATACAATTAAATAAAATTAAATGAAACATTACTAGGCTAAAGAGCACAGGCAGCACGTCCTAGTTGCTAAAATAAAGTGCCACCAAACATCACTAAAATCGTTCCACATCAAAGGATCTCAAGAAAATGTCTCTAATGGGGCTAACAGGACCAGAGTTGGTACGGTGACTAATACTGTATGTGTATGAGGTTGTACAGATGGATATTTGATACCAGAGGTGAACCCACCCCAGTTCGTAACTGGGCAACTCTCTCTGCCAATGCAGCATTATCAGCTCTTGACACCTTTAATTTTTGTCTCTTGTCAACTAGCATTTTGCACACCTTTTTTAATGTGGCCTTTTTGGAGGACACTTCCTGTGAGGATTGTATCCATGGGCCTGTAATTCTGTCAGGTCCAAGTTCTCTGATGAAGCCCACTTCCAGAAGCACACCTTCCATTACCATCCACTTAGCGTTCACACTATTGTGGTTCAGAGTAGCTAGATGATACGATAGGTCCTAGGTAAGGTGCAGTAGGAAAGGAGATGTGGGAAGAGGAAAACAGGATGAAAATTTGTTTTGCAAAATATCTCAAAGTTATATGTAATAATTAGGCTTCGATATTTCTATGGTAATTATCCTAAATTATCTGTCAGTGTTCAGTAATGATCTCAATCCACGCAAAACAACTTTTAAAGCAATAGTTATATAGGACTCAAACTGAAATGAACTCAACCTGCAAAATCAAAACAGCAATACAACATCAAATCTCAGTTATACTAATGAAATAATTACCTTAGAAGTACTTGTTGGTACTTACAACAGAATGTGTGCCATGACTTTAAATTGTACATTACTTTTTTTCTTTTTTCTTGAATCTGTTTCTTCAGAAATCTCACTAAGTCTATCCTTCACACTGAGTTTTTTTCAAGAAAATATGGCAATTATTGCATTGTCGAAGTCTGGAGAGGAGGGCTTGTGGTTCCAAAGATAATTGCTGAGGCAACATTGTCCTACCTGGTTTTAAACTATTCTGCTAGCAATTAATCCAAATACTGCTGCATCACCAATTCCTTAATGGATCTGAAGTTCTACTGAATCCCTTGAGTGGGATGCAATATACAACTACAAATTGCTTTTTCAAACATGAAGCACACATTTGCTTTTTTGGACAATATAGTATACAATTTAAGGTTACATGTCACCATTTCCAAGAGGCAAAATATTGTATCTTACCACACAATTTGCTACACATCCTCCTTCAGTTCTTTCCTTTGCTAAGTTTATTCATAGTTGAATATTTATATTATAATTATATGGTGCTTACCTTCCAGAGCAAAACGTGTTTTACATTGGAAAGGTGCCTGAAATCAGTGCAACGCCGTGGAAAGTACAGGTTTGTAATACTTTGCACAATAAACTAAGATGTAAACCCTTGTTTCTCAGAACCATGGTTAATTACAATACAGAAATGCAAGTATAATTATGTCAGAATTATTCAAAACAATATTTACCTCCAGGTAGTCCATTTCAAAAACAGTCCTCACCAAATCACATTAATTGACACAATTACAGTTATAACACACAAACAAAACTATAAAGAAGTTTCTATTTTCAAGTAGTGTATGATTTTGGCAGTAATTCAATTCGCTATATAAACAAACCCTTATCAAACTGAGGTGCCCCAAAGAGATGCAAAGAGCATAAACTTCAGGATCTCTCTTTTCTTCACAGAGGAGTGCACTCTGATGCCAGCCAAGAGTCCAGCCTGTGGGGAGGCACACTTTTACATTCAGAGGAAACCTCAGCATGACTCAGGTAGGTCAAGTTGCAGCAGGTCAGCCAGGAAGTTACAGGGAGGCCTCTGTTTCCCTGTATCCCAGAACAAGAGGTCAGCCAACTGACCCTTGGCGTCACTGAGGTTAGCCGGGGATGAAGGTTGTAGGTGCAGTCTTTCTTCACAGACAGCAGGGCAGGCTTCAAGCAGCAGGGCAGCCCTCTAGAGAACAGAGCAGGCCTCAAGCAGTAGGGCTGTTTCCTAGTGGCAGCAGTGCAGTCCTCTAAAGAACAAGACAGGCCTCAAGCAGCCAGGTAGTTTTCTGGTCTACAAGGTAGTCTTTCTGTAGTCCACAAGTCCAGGAGTGTCTGAAGAGTTTCTTCATCAGGTATTTAAACCTGAAGCCAGCCTTTAAATTAGTAGTGGCATCCTGGCTACCCTCACATCTAGTTCTAGAAAGTTCTTCCCTTCCCCTCACAAGACCCCAAGACATCTGGAGTGGCAAAAATACTAGTATCAATTCCTTTATGTGTGTGCTGGAAACCAGCCTTTCGAAATGTGAGTAGGGCAGGGAGCAGCTGCAACATATGCATTCTGACAAATGGCCCTTCCTGCCAACACCTAGAACCCCTTTGTCTCACTGTGTGGGAGGAATATACAAAGCCCAACTTCCAAATTAATCATAGTTATGAGACCAGAGGCACAGGCAACAACATGACTTGTTTAGGACTTTCTAAAACTGGCGTTTTCAGAATTGTGATTTACAATCTGACTTTACCAAAGTGGATTTCATCATTACAAATCATTGTAGTACAAACATGACATTCCTATTGTTTCCAATCCAAAGTTAGCACTTAGGCTGAGAACTAGTAGTGAAGAAGCTCTATCAAAATCTAGGACGTTCCTCAGGTCCTCCAGATACCAATTATTATTCATTGTCAGTGCTGTGCTAATCTAATTCCTGTCTTTTGTACTTCAACTGCAGTCCTTTCAGTTAATTAATGATTAATTAATGATTGCACAGTGACAGCTTTTGCATGGTCTTGAATATGTATGGGCCTACGGTCAACAGGATATCCAGCTATGTTGAATGAAATAATTAGTAATTTGTTTCTTTTGTGAATAATTAATACAAAATAAATGTATAGTTTTGGGTAAATGGTGGATCATAATCTTTCCTATTTTACCTTATGATGTTGTTCATGTCTGAGTTTGTTAGAAAGTAGGTTTAAAGACCTTTAGAAAGTAGGTTTAAAGAGCTTTAGCATTTTATGCACTTGCCCAGCAATTTAATTGCAACTAATGTGGCAGTGATTAGCATGCAATAATCCTTTGATTTAATTGGTGGCATTTGCAATGCCTTGAAACTAGTGTTGCTGGCCTTTAAATGATTACCTTGTAGATTCGATATTTACTCTCTAATATTTTGTCTATCCAGGTCATTATTTTTTGTCTTTTGTCTTTTGAGAGTGAAGATTTAGATTTTCTTTTGTTTGTGTCTATTTTGAAATTCAGCTAACTTGCTTTCTAGGATGGTTTCCTTTGTCCTTTGGCTTTACTGGGAATTATTATATCAAACAACCCAGTGGGACACAGGTGGTATTGGTTGATGGATGTCAGTGAGTTCAAAGGAACAAATTGTTGCTAGAATGTGTTCATTTTGAAGGCATTCCAATGACTCTTAATGGAGATGTTATTTTGTATTGTTATTGACAAATTAGGTTGGAGTTGTGATGGTCTCTCACCGTGACTAGCTGTTTACTTATATCTCGATGAGGTCCTTAGAAGGGTGATTATGGCACTAAGGGCATAGCATCTGTCATGTGTGGCAGAGGCTAACTTTGTTGATTCATTCAAACCAAATGCTAAAATCCACACAGATACAAAGAGCTAGGGTGGTCAATTGTGAAGTCTTATACAGAGGTGTACAAGTAAATGTTGTATTATGTAGAAGTGGCCAGTAGATGAAAAGGAACACAGTCATAAAATCTGGTGGTTATGAGCAGCTGAAAAATAGTGATTCGCATACTAGTGTTGCAATGATGTTGAACACGGTTGAGCATGGTAGCTGATTAAGAGAGTTGAGGCCTGATTTGAAAAAAGTGGCGTTGTATCCAGTGCAGTGACACATTTCTTGTACCCATTAGCACCTCCCCTTATGGCACCATGTGCACGCCAAATCTAAGATATGACACAGCATGGCGGTAGTTAGGGAATTAGTGTCAAATTTGTAGATGCTAGCTCAGAGCTTTGCAGGATTAGTGTAAAAAGTTTAGATGCTCATCCTGCAAAGCCCATTGATGCATATTGTAAACAATGGTGTGCCTCCTTTTAACTCTTGCTTTGAGTAGGCATTAAAAGTGCCGAAAAAAATGACACAAAGAAATCTCGCCCCCCCACAATGTGGGTATGCCCTCTTTGTATACATTATTCCTGGTGCAGGCATAATATAGCACAAAGAGTTACAAAGAGGCACAATGTATGCATTGCGCCACTTTGTAAATTTGGGACGGTGATTTTGGCCTCCTTGGCCCACATTAGTATTACAAATAATGATGCTAATGTGACACAAGGAGGCAGTAGGGACTCTTAAATCTGCCCTTTTGTTTTCTTTGCTGACATTTACTTTTAATGGGTCAGCTTCTATATCTTGTTAGGTATTGAGAAAAATGTGCTTCTTTTTCACTCCCACTGTTTGTGCTGATGCTGTTTTTGAACTTTGTGCAGTGGAGTACTTCCATCCGTCCCCAGTGAACATACTCTGACCACAAAGTAAAATTGGCTAAACCACAACTGACATTTGTAACTTTCTAGTAAGGCCGTAGTATATGGTGCAGGAAAATACACAAGTAGCATAGAAACCTAAAAGATACCTGTGGAGTGCAGCACCTAGTGTGCCGTTTACTAGATTGACAGGGAAAATATGGGTTCAGGCCTGCACATGAAGTCTGGCTGCTGCAACCTTTAAACCTGCATTCAAAGTAACATTTTTTGACAGGATAAAACCCTGCTTTCAAATACTAAATAAGTCACCCTTAAGTAGGCTTTGTAGCCCACAAGGCAGGGAGGCTATTGTATTTAATTGGAATATATAAAAATGTAATGTTTGCATGCTTTTATAGTGACTTTCCCAAAAAAGCTGTTTCTCTGGCCACTTTATCTAGTACTCTGAACCAAAATCTGAGGGACAGGAATAAGCTCATTCCATAACTTTTTTTTAGTATAAGCTACAAAAATGATTCAGCCACTGTTTTTAATATTTATTAAAAATCCAATTCAATTCTGAAGTTAGATTGTTGATAGATATACAGAAAATATAATTATATTAGCTTTTATGCTGATGGCTAGTTACTTCTGCTTTGATGAGGTGAGAAATATTGTTCTCAGAGAAAAGACAATGGTACGGGCCTGGCAGGGTGGCACGGGGAAGGAATGTGCTTTTGCTTAACCCAAGCAAGGCAGTTTAGTAGTATCCAGGAACTTCACTAACTTAAAAAGGACCAGCGGAGACCTATACTTGTATGGTTTAGAGATAAAGAAAACATAAAAAAGAAGAGTCTTTTGAGCAAAAGATGCACTTATGCTTCCTGGCTTTAGTATCAGAAGAGCAGGTACATAGCCCCTGAAACAGTTTTGAGTGGTTGAGTGGGAGATGACTGCTCATTATTTTAGGCAACCCATAGGTGTGCCACAGAATCACTCCAAGGATTTAAATATTCCACTGTGATGGATATTACTGAAACTGGTGCATTTTGACATAGTTTGTAGCCATGATGTGCTGCTAAAGTGGAAATGTTTTTCCTATAGAATTTCTAGTCCATTGATCAAGAAGCATCCAGGAGACACCCCATTCACTGGCTAGTGAATTGATCAAAAGTAGCATCACACCCTCAATTCCTTAGGAAAATGTCTGTACCTCAGGAGAAAGAATAGGTCATAAGAATTAGTGGGATGATCTTATTTGTGGCTAAGGGGACATGAAAGGCTGAAAGAAGCCTTTATCTCAGACCAATTACAACTAGTAGATGTGGCTTACCATTGAGAGCATGGGGTCTTGTCCACCCAAGCCTCTTTTTCAAAGCATGGTGAGTGTCTGTCAGACTGAAGAAAAGGTCAGCCTGACAGACACCGTGCCTGGGGGTAAAACTCTTTCCATGGGCTACTGCTCAGGCATCTGGCAGTCTGAGCCAAGTTTTAACAAGCTGAAGATCTCACAACCCTGAAGCAATGACATCATCAGTCCGTTAATGCCCTGCAAGGGTGTCTCCCCTCATGACAAGGAGGAGTATTACTGATGGAGTCAGGCCTGGAACCTGCAGGTTTAAGCCCAAAAGGTCGTGGACTGACCGTCTATCAGTGAAGCCTCAGGTCACCCTTCCATAACACATCACAGAGTAGGAAGGGATTAGCAAGTCTCAACGACCCCACCCAACCTCACTCTGTAATGAGTTAGAGAGCGTCCTCCTCTTATTGGGTAACCCTTGACAAGGTTAGCCAATGAGAGGAGGCAGGATAATCTTCCATTTCCTGCTTCCCCTCCAGAAGCCTCCAGCTCCTTGTGTGCTGTTGTGCTGGTCCTGTCAGAACCACCGTGGCAGGTTGAGAGCCTTATTGATGGTTGGGTGGACATGTGTTTGTATAACTGTAAGTGTATTTTTATGTTTTTGCTAAGACTGCATTAGTGCAAGTGTGTTTATTCATGTATTTGTGAATTGGTAGGTGTGAGGGTGTGTCAGGGTTCAGAGTTCCAATATTCACTATAGCATGTCCCAATAAAGTGCAACTTGTGCGCTAACATCCCTGGAGTAACTTAGCCTTTTTCCTTTACAAGAGTGGTCCCCTTCCTGGGGTTTATCAAGGTAGGAAGAAATTATTACATGTGCATATATACACCTTAGTGCAGTAGTGGTGGGCTTATAATGTACTTGTGAGTACACTGTTTAATGTTTATGTAAAAATCCCTGGTGGCAGTAGTTGAACTGCAATACAGAACTCTGCATGCTTTAGAAACAACAAGATGGTTTTGACATGGCTCTCACCAGAGCTCACAAACGTGTTACACTGACCATGCCCAGTCCCACCTAGCCGCTTGAGCACATGCTCCAATGGCTGCACATGCTTCAGGTGGTTTTGTGATCAAGCGGCTAGAAAAGCCACTTCCCCACACGAGACAGTGCTTGGCATCATTGCATCTCCTCCACTTACCTGCTCCCGGCTCCCGTTGCTTCTGGCTCCGGTGACGATTCCCACTATGACTCCTCAACAGCGGCTCCTCCACCCCATAACCTTCATTTTAAAACTCCCGCCATTGCGGTCTTCCACTTCTTGCAAGAGAACAACAAAGAACAACAGACATGAATAAGGATTGATGCAAACACTTAGCATGACACACACAATTGCTATCAAAAGCACTACAGATACTAGCATTTACAAAGAAAGGCCTTTCTATTGACATTATAATCAATATAACTAGTGCGAAAGTGACTCACATTTACAATTAAAGGCCTTGGTTGAAAGCAGTATAATCTCTATTGTTACCGCAACAAAAACTTTCATTTTGAAACAGAGAGTTGCATGTGTAAACAAATACTTTGGCAATTGGCATGTTGCACGCAGCATGAAAGACGACACACTGTGATTTAAAATCTTCAAACTTTTGACATTTCAGAGATTTGACTAACAATTAGCTTGTACTTGTTATTAATACTGGTCAATAAATTTTAACTAAGGACTAGTGTTCTGATTGTGATAATGTCATGATATTAATTCTTGTTCCCTGAATCATAACCCAAGAGAGAGTTTAGTGGTAAAAGCGGTAGCTCAACTTCTCTTGTTATAAATTGTGGCACTGCTCTATGAATGTTGCACTGTTACATGAATATTCCACAAATGTGAACCCTGAGAAGAAGAGGGTGTAGTTCCTATTCATTATCCTGTGTGTTTTGGGTGAAACTACAGAGCAACTCAAGGGTAATGTGTAATATGCGTACTCTCACATGAACACAGAGACAATTGTTTATTTTCCCTTGACAGGACCCTATGCAGACGCTCTGCAACAATCTGGGGTGCAGAAGCAGCTGAGCAGTGTTTAGGGCTGAAGCAGCAGTTCAGTGACCACGTGAAAAAGATCTGACTGCAACATTCTTCTCTCTTGTCAATCCCATTCCCCCTTCCCCTTGGGTAATGTCTCTCTTCTAATGCTGAGGTTAGTGCGCTGCCAGAGACGGTGGTCCAGGAGAGTGGCACAGCCTTGAGTATTGAAAGTGTGATGGTGCTTGTGTGTTTGTGAATAGATGTGTATGAATATGTGTGTGATAGTGTGTTTGTTAATTGATAGGTGTGAACGTGTGTGCATGTGTGATAGTGAATGGATGGCTGTAAGCATGTGCTTGTGAATTGGTAGAAGTGTGCATGCAAATGTGCCCATCCCAGAACACCTGCAAGATACCAGTCACCACAATTCATCTGGAACTCAGTGGTAGGCTGTTCTGGAGTGCTACCTGGCCCTAATGTCTAACCCTGAGGTCCTGGAAGCCTTAGAAGTGATGAAGAGGAAATTATCCACAAGATATGACAAGTTGTGACTTAGAAAATGCTTTGACTTCAAAGACCTCTGGAGTGTAGGACCTTGTGGCAAAGGTGTCTGAGTTTAAGAGGTCTTCATTAGATAATGCTTCAGGCCGTCCCTCCTGGGAGATGCTGAGTTCCAAAAAGAGGATATGTCAGAAGGCAAACATTTGGGCCAGTAACAGCTGCCAAATTATTATTTTCCCAATGGGAGCAGTTAATAACAAAGCAAACTTCTTCAGCAGGTCTTCATCTCATAGCTATAAAAAATTGGGGGAATTCATCAGATACAGCCTTCAACTTTGCCCGCTGCAGGATTTCTATTTCCATAGAGAAAGATTAAGTCAGAAGGTAAAAACATTGACCCGGATAACATGCTTGGTGTACCTGCTTAATTTCTTCCATCCTGAAATTGCACCAAAGTTTGAGTCAACTGCACAGATTGATTTCTGGTTGACACTTTACGTTTTATTGGTGCGTTTTCTTTAAAAGTTTTAAAAATAATTATCTCCTTCTCACTCTTATTGCATTTGAGTCATTGTGGAGTCATTTTTTCTTTTTGAATTTTTCATAATATTTGGAATTAGTTATAGGATTTTTATTGAGTTGTGTTGTGACTTTTCAACAGTTTTAGGGGCAGATTTAGGAGCCCCTAACGCCTCCTTGCGCCACATTAGTGTCTTTTTATTTTACACTAATATGGTCCAACAAGGCCAAAATTGCAGCACCAAATTTACAAAGTGGAGCAATACATGCATTGTGCCACTTTGTAACCCTTTGCGCTACATTATCCCTGCGTTAGGCATAATGTATGCAAATTAGGCGTGCCCCTGTTAATTGGGCTGAAAAAATGCCACAAAGAAATCTCATTTTTTTACATCCTTTTAATGGCTGCTCAGAGCAGGCGTTAAAGGAGCCACATCATTGTTTACAATGGGCCTCAATGGGCTTTGCCTGATTAACGTCAACATTTTTTATGCTGATCCTGCAAAGCTCTGAACTAGTGTCTAAAATGTTGATGCTAGTTCCCTAACTACTGCCATGGTGTGCCGTATCTTAGACATTGGGCACACCTGGTGGCATTGGGAGGGGGGAATAAGTGGTGCAAGAAAAGTGGTACTGCACTGGGTGCAGCACCACTTTTCCTAAATCTGGCCCTTGGTGTTGCTAAATACTTAACACATTTTTCTAAATTAGCCTGTCTGGTTTGTGCCACAGCTACCAGCCTTTGAGCCCAGGTTTAGTGAAACTGTGTTTGATTAACAGGATTTGGGACTTATTACTTGATTAGAACCCAGATTTCCCCCACAGAATAATGATTTTCTTATTCTTAAAGGTATGCATTAGAAACTGATTTGTGTAATGTGACAGAAACATAGTCTCATTATCTGTGATCTTGTGTTCTACTGTAGGTCATGTTTGTGGATTTCAATATTCCTTAAACAGCTAGCATTTAGTAAGATGCATGATAGCTGCTTTTGGGGGTGAGTGAAACATTATGTTTTCCCCACTACCTAACATGCTGTCAGTTGTTTTAGATGTTTGGGCTGTATTGTTTGATTTTATACATCATGCAATATCGGTAACTAGGATATTCAATGTTGTAGCCTTTGTCCCAACAAGGCTACTATGAGGTGGTTGGAATGTCCTTGGTATGTAGTTGGTCCCATACAAGAGGTGCAAAGAGTCTTTTTTGCCCCCTCTTCTTCTTCAGGATCGTCTAGTTGGCTGTGGGTCACTTGAATAAATTTACCTCCACACTATTCAAGCAGCCTAGCACTCTTAAAAATGAGGTCTCAGCATTCCTGGAGTGTCTCAATGAATAATCAGGGTGAAGAGGTTGAAGATGTATGAAATGCTCCAGAGACACTTCTGAAGACTGAAGTGAAATATTGTGTTGATTCAATAAAACGATGGCTGATTTCACTGTCCTTACACTTGCTTTTTGAGTGTTATGGATTCGTTTCTTAAAACCATTGTGTGTTTCATATTTTTATTTGCACCCTTCTGATTATATTAGCGTGGGTTTCACACAGATGCCACCCACCTCTTCCTTAGAGTAGGAAAACGTCTTTCAGTGAACAGAATAGACCCAAGGATGCAACAACACTGCAAGGCAGATTGAGATGTTCCAGTTTCCCTGATAATTAGACAAGCTCATCATGTCTGATTTTCATCACAGCACTTGTAAGGATTTAAGGACTTGTAATGAGCTGTTATTGGTACATGGGCAATGAACATAATCATGATTCAAACATGTGTGATCATCGCTGATACCTTAATAGTTAAATTCACGTTTCACATTGAAATGGAATTGTTTTCTTATAGAAGAACCAATAAGAAGTCTTACTGAAACAGTCTCTTCCTTACTATTTAGTGGACAAGCTAAATTAGCCATCTAATAGACAGTTGCCAATTTTTCTTTTCCTGGAGAGAGCTTTAACTCTTCTATGGCTCCCTATTGTATTTTCTTTCCAATCGCCCGTATGTTCTCCTTATGGATGACAAAAGAAATCACATACCAGTGAAATAACCAGTCTCTGTTTAGAACAAGAGCTCTAGATTTTAAGCCTCATAATACAGTCTTTATGCCAGAATATTTCACTTAATTTTGGTAATTTGGCATTACGCTTAATATGTGAAATTCCTGAAATGTTTACTCCTGATGTGAGAGTGCCATTATCTTGCATCTAATAACAAGGTGGGCCTTCTTTTATTCAATATGTTGCAGACAGTTAAAAATATAAGAATGTGATTAGAAAGGTAATGCACAAATTAGAACATTCTGGTTTGGAGACTACTATAATAGGAAGTGGTCCAATTGTGAATCAGAGTTGCACATAGATTAAGTTGATAATAAATCATGCCTACAATTTTGCTCATGTAACAGAAAATAAATTATATGTTTTTTTGACATACAAAACTAAGGGGCGGATTTAAGAACTCCTATCGCCTTCTTGCGCCAACTTAGTGTCATTCTTTTTACACTAATGTGGTCCAATGAGGCCAAAATCATCATGCCATAGTTACTAAGTGTCGCAATGCATTTATGCATTGCGCCACTTCGTAACTATTTGTGCTACGTTATGCCTGCATCATGCATAATGTATGCAAATGGGGTGTTCCCCCGTTAGGGGGGTGGAAAAAATGGCGCAAAGCTATCTAAGAGATTTCTTTGCCTCATTTGTTTTGGCACTTTTAACATTTGCTCGGAGCAAGCTTTAAAAGGAGGTTCCCATTGGTTTCCATCAGCCTCTGGGTGCTTTGCAGGATTAGCGCCCTGACGCATCCCTCTGAGAATAGCTACTTCTTGTGAAAGCACATCATTAATCAGAATTCTCGCTGTTGGTGACCTATATAGTTAATTAACTGCTCTGATAAAAGTAGTCCCTAATCCAAACCTTTCCATAACCACCTGCAAAAATAGCCAGTTTACCTGATCAAATGCCTTGGCTGCGTCAAAAGTTATTATTGCTAGAGGAAGCCTCTCTGCTAAAGCCAAGTCCATTGCCGCCAATAAATCGTGAACTAATTCCTGTAGCTGTCTACCTTTAATGAACCCTTTCTGATCTGGATGGACTAGTCCCGGCATAACCTTCCCCAGCCTTTTGGATAACAAACTTGTATACATTTTATAGTCTGAATTCAGTAGTGAAATAGTCTGATAAGAAGAGCACTGTGTTGGGTCCTTACGGGGCTTCAAAATCAAACAGATTACCGCCTCCGTCCAAGAGCTCAGTGCATGCCCCCCTTCCAAGAGCATATGATTAAACAATTTCAATAAAACCGGAATTAATTCTTCCCTCAGTACCAAATATAGCTCATTCGGGAGATCGTCTGGGCCCGAAGCTTTTCCTCTCTTCAAACCCTTAAAAATGTCAATTAATTCAGACCCGGTTACCTCTCCTTCTAAAACATGTAGCGCTGAGCTCTCCAGACATGGCAGCCTAACCGTAGCCAAGAAATCCCTAACCTGCTCCTCAGAGTTCCGTAGCTCATCTGAATACTGGTCTTCAAAAAAGGAAACAAAAGCGGCTTCTATTTCTGATCTTTCTACACAAATCTGCCCGGTAGCCTTAGACCTAATTGAAGAGATATGTTTCTTTGAACGATCAGATTTTACCTTCCAAGCTAGTAATTTACTGCACCCTTCACCATCTTCATAATGCGCGTACTGACTAGCTTCCCATTTCTTTCTTTCTCGAGCTTCTAATAGACACTCTAATTTCAAGTAGGCTTCCTCATGTTGTCGTTCAAGTAACATTAATTGATCCCTATTCCCCGTTTCCTGTGCGGCTTGTATAGAATCCTGCAAGATCGCTATTCTGGTCTCGACATTACATAGTTTCTCTCTCTCCTCCCTGCGCCTAAATACAGCCAAATTAATCAACCTCCCCCTTATATAGGCTTTATATGCATCCCAAACTATTTGCAAACTAGCAGACCCCTGATTCACTTCAAAAAACTCTATTGTATCTTTTCTTAATGTCTCAATAATCAGGTCATCCAATAATAATGAACGACTTATTGTACATCAGAGCCTAGGAACTTGCGCCATGAAGGAGAGATACAACTTAACGGCCGCATGATTTGATAGACGTGCCGGGCATGTACTATTGAGGAAACATTTCCTATCAAGCTATTCTGCAATAGAAAAAAATCTATTCTGGACTTATGGCCATATTTCTTGTTATGATAAGTAAATCTGGGTCCTACACCCCCCTTAACCTGCCACACATCCACCAACCCCAGGTCGGTTATCGCCTGTTTAACCAATAACCTACATCTAGGGGAATTAGCTGTCCCCCAGGTAGTGGATTTGTCCAAGACCAAATTCAACAGTATATTAAAATCCCCGCCTAACACAACCGGGTGTTTAGTTTTCAGAAGAAGATTATACAGTTCTATAAATGAAGTAGAATCATCCGTATTGGGACCATAATAACCTGCGATCGTAAGCCATAAACCAAAAAAACAAACCTCAGCCACCACCCATCTACCCTTTGAGTCAACATGCACCACCCCTATGCATAATCCCTTCGCTATTTTTTCTTTAAAAAGAATAGCAACACCTTTAATCGGGCACAACTGATTGGTCACTATACCCCGCGATATCCACCGTGTATTTTTAAACACATTTTCCCATTCTTCTCGTGAGAGATGTGTCTCTTGTAATATAATCACATCCTCCTCCGCCTGCCTAAGAAATTCCAAAATCTTCCTTCTTCTACGCTTAACCCTGAGCCCATTGATATTCCATGAGCTTATTTTTAATAATAAGCCCTCCTGCTTACCCATCCTCTAAAAAGAAAGAGAAGAAAAAAAATTATTGGATCCTCCCCTTCTTCATTCGTGAAAAACCCATTTTGAGGACATTTATATTTTTTAACTTTTTTCCCCTTATGCTCCCACACCCAAAACAACAAATTCCCCAAACCCCTCCAAACCCCCTTATGCCCCTACCCCAACCACCCATGGGAACCCTCCCTACTTTTAATAGGACAACCATTGTTATCCCATAGAGCCCTCCGCACACCGGGCAATCTTCAATCATACCAATACAATTACATTATTGCGACAACTTTATCTGTTCTATAAAGGCCCTAACCTCCTCTGGCTCTCTTATATTATGAGTTTTATTCTGCCACATATTCCGTAGGGCCGCCGGAAACCTTAACTGCACCGTTGCTCCCAAACAGCGAAGCTCTTGCATTAATTTCCCCAGATCCCACTGTTTGTCCAAAGTCGCTCTGGAGACATCTGACCGAATTCTGAAGGACCAGTCATCCTTAATAAAGTTTCCCACCTTCAAAGCCTCAGACAAAATCTTCTCTTTTATTGAGTAGGTGGCAAAGTTCACTAGGATTCTTCTAGGGGATTTCCTTCCCACGTTCTTTTTGAACGGGTCTCGGTGTATCCTTTGAATGTCGTCCTCCAGTTTCAGGTGCGCTAAACCCGGCATTGTATCTTTTATCAGTGAAACCAAATAACCCTTGAGGTCTGCTCCTTCCGCCCCCTCCGGTACTCCAAGAACTCTAATATTGTTTCTTCTCATGTTGTTCTCCAAAAACTCTAGTTTATCCTGTAGAGCCTTCTCCCCCCGCTTAAGATACAAAATATCTTGAGAGTTGGCCAGCACCTGGCTTTTCTGCTGCTCCATGGTCTCCTACACCTTGCCAACCCGATTGATCTTCGTCTCCAAAATCATGCACGCTTCTTGTATCTTAGCCTGATTGTTTTCAGAGATCTCAAACTTCTCCCGGATCTCCTTCGTAAGGGAGAGTAGAAGCTCATATACTCCCCCATCCCTGGGCTCCAGGAGGGCTGAGGCGTTAGACTCCGTGAGGGGGCCCTGTACGGACAAGGAATCCCCTTAAAGAGCTACCCCCTATTGTAGTTAACTGGGTCATCTGTGCCTCCCACTGCATCTGGGAGTCCCGCTCCAATACCGCTGAGCCCTCTAAGGCCGGTTGTGATTCCATAGGGGCCGGAGAAATCTCACTTATTTCCTCCATGTCTGACTGGAAGTATTTAGTTATTGACCCTGGGGTAACACTTTGTCCCCCTGAGCCTCCTCCCGTATTGTTCTCCAACTCCCCCAGACTCCCCTTTGCTCTAGCTTGACCTCTCCTTTTGGTTGAACATATATTGTCCGTAGTTATATTGCACTCCGGCCCTCGAGATCCCGGCTTCCCTTTCCGTATTGTCCCCAGCTTACCAGTACCAACCTGAGGACCTTTCAAATAATGCTTAACCGGTGACATTAATGCTGGAGCAGTTGTCTCTCCCCCTTGCTTCTTTACTTCTGTTAAGTCCGCTCCCGAAAGTGTTCTTGGACCTCGAAGACTGCACCTAGCGGTGTAGCGTCTCCCCTGACGCACGCCCCTTATCGCCTCACTCCACACACCTGAAGTTGAGCAAAACCTCCTACGCCTCTCTCCACATAAACCATCATTTGCGCCTTTTCCTGCCGCGTCCGTGGCCCGAACCAAGATATGTGCCAGATTTAAATATGTTGAGTAACACCCTGTCACTGTCTATCTAGCAAGCAGGGAGGGAAGGAGAAAAGGCTTTCCAGAACTCCCCCACCCCCTGCAGAAGCCAGACTCACCTTGGGTCTTCCACTTGCTTAGAGAAACGATAATTTCCCAGTCTATGTCCCCTGAGAAGAAGTCTTACCTCCAGGATATCAGGTACTGCCCAGAGAAATAGCCCGTCTGTGAAGCTCCAAAACTCAGTAGAAAAAAACAACCCCTCTGATGGGCTTAAAAAGAAGAATATCCAGAGGCTGGGATTTAACAGAAAAATACCCGTAAAGCAGAAAAGCGCGTTTACAGCGCTCAAAAATGATTTTCTCTGTGCTCCGGAGCTGCCGGCACTAGCGCTGCCTCAGCGCGTCCGGCAAGCCCCTCCTCTTCCTCCTGCGTCGCGTCGGCTCTCCCGGTGCGGAGGACTCGCGGCTCAGTTTCCTAGCTGGCCGCCATGTTCCCCGTCGTTCGAATTGTGGTTTTCTTGTTGTTTACACCAATCTGAAAGCTGCGTGCACCGCGCAGCATCCCGCTCCTCTGCTGGCAGAGACAGTCACCCAGCCTGTCCTGCGGCCAAGCCTGACACTGCTCAAAGCAGCATCAGGATTGGCTGGGAGCACCTCACATGTATTGCTAAAGATTATTTTGTGAATAGGTCTTTATGTATTTGGCTCTTGTTTGATAGAGCCAAAGCCCTACTGAGGTAAAATGTGGAGCTGGTCAAACATATATATTAAGGGGAGAAGGCAGCAAAGCAGTGAGTTCACTACCAAGATAAAGCTTAGTTATTATCACTTACTTTAACCACTTTGGTGAAAGAGATGTTTCAATTACGCTTTGTTTATTGGAAAGCAATTATCTAGCTATTCCTTCACACAGCATAAGAATTTGCAGAGGGCGCGAGAGTCGCAAAAATATATAGCTACAGCTGCACTCTCCTAAAATGGTTCACACATCACTTACTGATGACTTAAGTTAAGAATGTGAGACAAGGAAAGGTTAGTCTGACCTTTTTACTTTTGTTAGGGTAGAAACATTGTGTCCTTTACTTACACAATTCTGCTGTGAAGTGTACTCACTTTACAATAGTGTTGTTTATTAATAGTGCCTCTTCTCCTGCATCTGGGCTTATCATAATTCCCGAATTAGGCTAAAACAGAGACACTTCATTGAAATACAAAATTGGTCATTTACATACCTCTCAGTAAAAAAAACTAGTTATACCACCCCTAATTGGCTGACCATTATTTAGTATTTATGTTTCACAGGCAGCTAACTTTACACACCCTTCATACTTCATATTTCTTTTTAAAAGGGTTTCAATACATATGATAGTGCTAATAATTCATGTGTAAGCTTTGGTGAATCCCTCAAGTCATACTAAGGAGCAATGCATCCATTCTCTTGTATTAAAGCAGCCATCATTTGCTGTTAAACGTTATATGAAGCTACCCTTCACCATAGAGACCCACTTAATTGTGGATTGACAGGAAATCTACTTTTAGATCTGTGAACCCCTATACCGCATTGATACACATTGGGCTACAGATGGCAAGGTTCATCCAGGCTCATTGACATGTGACTATGTAAATTTGCAGAAAAAAATCACAAAAGTGATGTCTCTTCATAAATGCATGGCTGCCTTGCCATCTGGTAGAATATTCAACATAACTGATATTCTTGGGATAACCGAGCTATACACCCATTTTGTTAGCCATCTTTCAAACAAACCAGTAATGGAGCTCCGTGAAGTCCCTTTTTAATGGAATCTAATATGCACTTAGCATGTATAGTTCCAATCAGGTTGGTCATTTGCATGGCAATCCTCCACAGATCTACTGTTGTGCCCTGTACCCCTTGTGCAGACTGGTAGGTAGGGAAATACATCCTCTGGAACCCTGGTCCCCAAACACTAGGTCCCATGTTTAAACCCAGGGCACACCACTAGTTTCCATGTTTATTCCCCAAGGCCATTTTCAGCAGCATACAGAATGGCCTCTCTTTAGATTGTTGCAAAAACTGGAAACGGTTTGAAAAACGCACTCTTTCTGAAATCTTGGGAATTTTTGGGAACAAGCAGGTGTCTTGCGCACTATAAAATAAATACTGAACCCCTGCTATGCATTCTTGTTTGGCTTCTGCGCTCCCAAGGAAAAAGAAGCTCCAATCTCATAGTACTTACCAATGAGAAATACATTGATGATGATGGTTCCTGATATGATGGTTCCTGATCTGAGTGGGTTGTCCTGTCTTCTTCGCATCAGCTGACAATCATCTTGAGTCCAGATATGAGTCTTGCAACAGAAAGAAAAGAGAGATTAGTCAAGTGTGGTGAGACAACATTATCAAAACAATCAAGGATGTGCAAATACAAAGGTAAGTGCACAAATAACAGGGTATAGTTAAAGATGTTGTTTTGCAACAATGTGTAATGTGACTTTTTGGGAATAGTCAAGAAAAGACTCAGAACTTATGTTGCTAAAAGAAAGCCCTCAGAAAAAGTGAAGAAACCTTTCAACTAGTACAGAACTTGTCTTCAAATTCTGGTTGAAAACCAAGAACCATAAAGAAACAAAACAATAGTTTAAAGAAAATTCCACGGTAAGAGAAAGAAAGTTTCCCCAAGGCAAGAAATCCTAGCCCAACAGAAGGATCTTGAGTTCCAGAAATAGATCAAATGACAAAGCCCAGAGAAACCAAGCAAACCAACTTGCAGGAGTCCAAGACACTTGAGAGTTCAGAGCCTAGTTCACCCTTGTGTCACACAACCAGTTTCTGTCCTGCCAATAAGAATCCAGTCTGCATGACTGACGACATCCATTATTTCTTTTTCTCTCATCCCAACCCCCATTCTCTTCACATCCCCCTCTCAGCCATTATGTGGTCAGGTGTTGGGCTGGGCAGAAGTTGTAAGGGGTGCTGGTGGTCAATCTTCATTTCTGCACAGCCCGGGAATTCAGGTGAGTGGATTTGGTTTGACATCTACATTTTAATAAAGTACTCTTTAATTATGTTCTGGGTATAATAACAAGACTTAATAAAATGTAGTTTATCATGATAACATGAAAACTCAATCTTAAACATCTTGCAGTATTATGAGGGAGTGACCTGTTCAAATTCGCCCCTACTTCCATGTCCAACTTATGTGGCCAAGAATAATGAACATCCACTCGTCACTTCTCAATCTTGGAGATTACCAGTAATCGTGGGGATTTTTCTAGAGGGATGTCACAAGTGATATCCTCTCAGGAAAAATAGTTCATCTGGTCCACATCTTGATTAGAAGGAGAGAACTTCTATGGATAAGTGTATTATCCCCTTTGTTTAGAATTCTATGGCATGTAAATATTGATATCATGATCAGTTCTATAGGTTTTGCTGCTGTGGATCCATAGCTGTGGTTAACTAATTTCAGCTTCAGTTGTCATAGTGGACATCTCGCTCATCAACTAGTTTATCAGCAACCAAAGACTTCTACCAGCCTCACACAACCAACAATCTACTCAGACAAACCGGCAAGCCCAACCACTCACTCAATATTATCTGCACAGTTCAGGAAACACACTGACTTGTACTACACTCATGTTCGAACAGTCTTTTCATAAAAGCCATAAGTGTTGCATGATGATGAGCCCTCTTTATACATACATATGAGTTTTGCCATCTGTCTTTTTTTATCCTGATATTTGTGTCTCTTAAGAAGTATTAGATTTAAAATAAGGGAATACCTTAGATCTGTACAGATCAATAGAATTGTTTGTACTTTTTATTTTAACTACACAGAATTAGGTTCAATCTGTATCAAAGAAAGGCAGTGTCTGAAGAACTAAGCAGACACTAATATCACATGAGATTGCGAAGTGTCATCCAGTATAAGTCATGAGTATTTAACTCTAAATTGTATCAGAACATTGATATCCATTCCTTTGATACAATCTGGGCAATAGGTTTACTAGAAATAATACATATAGATACTCTAGACATTCAAAAATACTTGCTGTAACACATCAATAGTCTTAGATTGCAAAGCAAAGTTTTCTTCAAACATATGTGTAGTGTAGTGAGTTTTTTAATGTCAGATATTCTACATATCACTAAAGTGGAAGCATGTTCACAATCCACAAATATATCGGTAAGATGAAGGAGGCTATCAATAAGGTGATATGGAAGTCAGCTTGCCTTGCACTGAAACAAACAACATCCACAATTCTAATAACTCCTTTTTATATTTACAAAACCCTGTTAAAGATCTATGTCCTTGCAATCCTTCCATTGAGTGCAGCCACTAACAAGCTAGCTGTAATCAAGCACATTGGGCAAGTATTGACAGTCTCCCAAATCAAGTTTCCAGTTTATTGCTGTTAACTTACATTGTCATTAAGGTCATTGTCTCATTTTATCACTTTCAGAGGTCCTCCAGAGGGCAGACAGCCCTTAAAGCTCTGTACACAGCAACTTTCCTGATTGTACACGTATTGGTTTGTGACTTGGCTTTCTAAAATCTCAGATGCATACATTCAACAGTCGCCTTTTCCTCTGGCATAGATGCACACAGCGCCATTCCTCAATGTAGTGTGACAGCTAGATGAAGCAGACTAAGGGGGTTATTACGACCCTGGCGGTAGGTGGGGAAGCGGCGGTCTTACCGCCAACAGGCTGGCGGTAAAATTTTTGGAATTATGACCATGGCGGTTACCGCCATGGTCATCCGCCACTTCTCCGTTCCGACCGCCAGGGCGGAGACGAACGCTGGGCTGGAGACTTGGGTCTCCAGCCCAGCGGCCATCACAATACAGCCGGCGGTATCTTGACCCGGCTGACCGCCATGGATTTCATGGGGTTTGAAACCGCCATGAAATCCATGGTGGTAAGCACTATCAGTGCCAGGGAATTCCTTCCCTGGCACTGATAGGGGTCTCCCTCACCTGAGTCCTTCCCCTACACCCCCCACCACCCCTGCCAACCCCAAATGTGGCAGGACCCCCCTCCCCACCCCAACCCCCAATATTACCTTACACATACACACCCGACACGCACACAGGCACCATCAACACACATACCCGCACACACATCAACATACATACCAACAGCCACACACACAGTCATACGCACACACCCACATTCAGACATACACGCACACATCCATACAGACATACATACACTCATTTCCAAACACACAACACCCCTGCATGCATACACGCACTCACACACCCCCTCTACATACACACACGCACACCCCCATGCACGCACACAACACACAACACTCCCCCACCCCCTCCCCTAACGGACGATCAACTTACCTGGTCCGTTGATCCTCCGGGAGGGGACGGGGTCCATGGGGGTTGCTCCGCCGCCATCACACCGTCAACAGAACACCGCCACGCTGAATCACAGGACGTGATTCGGTGGGCGGTGTTCTGTTGACGTGGCGGTGGAGGTGGAGCAACCTCCACTTCCCCGCCGCCCGCCAGTATGGCTGCTGGCAGCTCTCCGTCCAAAAAAGGACGGAGGGCTGCCAGCAGTCATAACACGCAGAGTGGAAAACCGCCACCACTGGTGGTCTTCAGCACGGCGGTCCCTCAGCGGTCTTGGCAAAAGACCGCCGAGGACAAAATTACCCCCTAAGTACATTCTGACAGAAAGTAACAACTAACATGCACACGAGAAAGGACTGCCACCTGCCCATTCAGCTGGAGGATCATAGACTTCTCTCCTATACTGGGACAAGGAAGTCCCTTTCACAAATGCCCCAGAGATGCAATAGGAGTTACTGAAATATTATATTAGCATATGCAGGCCTAAGCTATCCAAAGTCAGTGTCTCAGCAAACAAATGCTGTAAACCTGAACGCTATAGGGAAACCTGCTGCTCTGACCTAAATAAAAAAGTTTCAAAAAGTGCCATCAAGTTCATTGACATCATGGTAATCACTGGTAACTACTAAAGGCTAGCAGTTGGGTATTTCTCATGTGAAGTTTAATGCTGGTGGATGATTTCATTACAGTGCTAAACTATGTCACACTGTTCTACTAGACATGGGCTCAAATATATAAAAATAATGGTCACTATGAAGCAACAAATTCCATACTGCTTCCCCCTCTTCGGTCCAAAACAAAGTTTAAATTATAGATTAATGTGGACTGATTTAAATAAACAAGTTGCTCCGAAAAGTGTGTGCACTGACTATGAATGAGGAATTTGCACACCAGTAGTAGTTGCCGAGACACTGGGTAACACAAGTGCACGTTTCTGAGTTTGATGCTCCTGCTTAAGATGTTGACACTAGGGATATACAGGATAGTTAATCCTGGCCCCCTGATATACCTCTGTGAAAAAATTGTTGGCCAGAGATTTTCATTTTTGATTTGTGCTTTTGGATCATTAGAGAGGTAAATTAGCTTGGGTAGACATTGCTGATCCAAGCCAAATTTTTCTGGACAGCATTTATTTAAATGGCGGATATGTTGCAGTGATGATGTAATATTTCAGGAATCATGAGACCTATATACTTCATTTTGGTGTCCAAACATAGGGTTTGGGGTTCAAGTAGTGTTATAGAGACAGAAAAAAAACTCTTCAGAGCAACCTTTCCACCATTTTCCAAAATGGCTGATATAATAGAGGAAGGAGAGATGTATATAGAAATGGTTTTTAATCCTTTTTATGTACACACCAAACAATGTTTATGATCTGAATATGAAAAAATAATGTTTATCACTCCTGTTTTAGACAAATTTTCATAGTCCACTTTATTTATTTGTTTCAGCAATCACTCGTGGTACATTTGCAGAATATTGAACATTTGAGAAGAGCATATTGACAGGGACACAGGTTTTTCAAGTACATATATGTGTAAGTTCTGTGGGTAGAGGCTTTGGAAATTTTAACCCCCCTTCAATATCTTCCCAACTGAATTCAAACTGATGTTTCTCTACACGTGCATTATCCAAAACATTTACACATCTTATGATCAAGAAGAATGCTCTTTTAATGAGTCCACACACAGTATATTATGTCAGTGGAAGGTCACTTAGTGGGGCTGATCTCTTGAACTCAGTGTACCAAAGAATGTCAAATAGGTGACGGTCAGAAATTGTTTTCCACACATGCATGAGGTATTTTTCTACGTCTTCATATTCTTCTTCTGCCTCAGCAAAGCCTTTTAGAAACTTCACAGGGTCAGCGTGCAAAGCTTCAGGCTTTGTTCCAATTTTTCTCATAGGCCCTCATTATGATCTCGGCCATTAAAACCACTGAGATCCATGCTGGCCGTCAATAGATGACTGCCAGCGTGACTACCCCCGCCAGCCGTATAATGTTTTCCTCGCTGGGCTGGCGGGTGGAAACAGTGTTTCCGCCTACTGGCCCAGCGGGGAAAAGGGCCGTAACATTGACAGCAGCTCTAAATGTTGGTGTGCGGCGGGTGCAGCTGCACCCGTCGCGCAGATCACTGCCCGTAAATCGGCAGTGCAGGGGCCCCCAGGGGGCCTCCAAATTGCCCCAAGATACCCATGCCGCCAGCCTTTCCCTGGCGGTGTGAACCACTGGGAAAAGGCTGTCGGAATGGGTATCATTATCCGGAGGGCAGCGCTGCTGGCGGTGGTGGTGTATTCCACCGTGGGGTTGAGGGCGGATCATTATATGGCAGTCTTGGCCACCATGCCGGATGGTGGTATTTACCGCCACCGCCGGCATGGCGGCCTGGACCGCCAGGATCATAATGAGGGCCATAGTGTCATCATCCGTAGGAATAAGTGCCTTGATAAGAACATTGTTGTATCTGCAACAATGTCTCATCAGGGATCAATCACAAGTACAAATGAAGAAACCACAAAGAATCAGATCATAGGGAAGACCCATACTCACAAATGTATTGATATTATTGAAAACACAGATGACAACAACCACATTGTGCAAAGCCAAAATCATGTCAGTGAACATGGTGTATCAGTGACTATAGTGCTTGTGAATGGCACAGTGAAAAATATATACAATATGTACAGATCTGCATATGAGCTATTGCCTTGCCCAGCAATTTGAATACAGGTGAGAATTGAACATACATAATATGTTAATATTAAGAATCGTCTAACAATAATAGACCTATTTTGCTGAAGAGATAGCCAACGTTTCAACCCTGTCCTATTTAAATGTCATTGTCAGGACTGCAGGTAATGCAATATGTGATGCTGAATTACGATGGCAATTAAAGTGTAGAAGTTTAGCTTTAGTGATTTTGTCAAACAGCTTTTTCTCTTTCAATGCAAATCTCTCCTGCTTCGGTTCTATGTATAGTTTTGACCCATGTTTCAAGACATCTAGTAAGCATGTCTTTATATTGTTATCCACATATTGTTTGGTCACAAAGTTGTGTATTCGCACAGGCTCAGTCATTTCAAAGAGGTGTCCTTGCTGCTGTATGCAATGAAGAAGGCTGTCAACATGTTTATTAAAATGTTTCTCTCTGTTCAGCACAAGTTCTTGATGAGGAACACTTTCACGATGGTCCATTATTTTTAAATGTGTCATCTCTCTCAAAGCATTGCAAATAGAAAGGACTTAATGGTAACCTAGCTGCCATTGAGCAACATATTCACTTTTACATGTCTGACCAACAAATCCCTTGGTGCTTTTCTGTGATCTCTGGATCGTCTGTTCCAGTTTCATATCTAGAGCCACAGCATTGAAGCTTCCCTCTCTCTCTTTCACCATAAAATGTCTTTAGATTAATTTTCTGTAGAGGTATGGTTTTCTCACCTCTAGCTTCTTCACTCTTTCCAAATACCACAACCCACGTCCCAGACAGTTTATGCAATTGAATTCGCAAAACACAGTAATCATTAACTTCACAGTCTTCACACGCAGCTCCAAATCACCTTCCAGATCAGCAAGTACCAAGTTTTCACAAGAGCTATCATGTGTGAAACATTTCCCCAGTCCTTGCAAAGCTTTGATTTGTCTTCACATTCTTTGACAAACTCTACGAACTTAGTTTTCAGATTCTGAACTGAGTGTATTGAACATTACCTGGCTTTGCATTATGTGTTTTGAATGAAGAACAGCCAGTGCTTGTGAAAAACATAATTCGTCATTCTTGTTACAGAAAGCATTCCAACGCAATGTTTCTATAGCCTCAGATATGATGATCATACCTTGTAACGAATGCTGCTCAATACTGACTGGGCAGTTTTGCTTCCAAAGATTTCAGCCTCAATAAGTGCACTGTCTATGCCACATCCACTGAGATAACTTCCTGGGCACCGCAATGCAACTTTTTGTCATGTGGAAAATTACCATTGTTGGATACAAATTATCAAAGTCTGCTGGATTGCTCTTAAAAATTACAGCTACAATACGCAATACACCTTTATCTCAGAAAATTGGCAGGATAGGCTAGTAGTCAAGCTGAGTATGCACATTTTGATAAATGGTTAGAGCTGTGTAAACTGTTGGTAGTTTGTGACTGGGGATGCTATTAATGGTAAAAACCCAACCTTCTTCAGTGGGCTGGTATTCGGGGAGATCAGAGCATGAATTCCAGCCCACAGACGACCTGGCCTTTCTTCATCCTTCAGTCCGCACCAAATAAGCAATATGATAAATTCTGTTTAATCAGCTTTGGAAACTGCAGCATCAGGTAAAAGGAGATCTGTGCCCTCAACCACTTTAAAACTTTCTGGTAGACTGGGATATGTTGATAGCTTGTAGTGCTTATGCACACATTGCACAAGCAGTTGGGTTATAAGTTCGGAGCTTCGTGACACAGCTTGTTTTCCAGGAGCTACTTCATTGATGCAGTTTTGAAAAAGCACCATAGCAGTATCATGTGTGCTGGATTTTCCAGACAAAGAAGAGCTGTCTTCAAAATAAAAATTATCAAGAGCAGCAATTGTAACTCCTTCCCTGGTAAAGTAGCTTGGAAGTGGTGTGCTGTCGGATTCACAAGATTTTACAGCATGAGCTGCTAACAAGTTCCTGCCCTGTACTATGTCATTATAACTTGTTGTATACAAATCCTAATTATTTAAGTGATTAGCTCTCTATTCGTGCACTTGTCATATATTTGGTGGGCAGTCATCATGTGTTGCAGAGTTTTCTTTTTTGCTGTGATGTAATTTTGGAACAGACAATACATTTGCAAAGCATAAGCCTGTCAGTTCATTTGATTGTCTTCCAGATTCAAGTTGGAACTCAAGAACTTTAGTTGTGCTTTGCTGATATTAAACAATGATGTAAACAATGTTAAGACAACATCAGGCATTCTTGTTGACTCCCATGATTTGCAGCGCTCTGGGGCATCACAAGATTTGTCATGAAGTCCAAAATCTTAATATTTCAGAACATTTCTTAAAATGGTTCCTGCTGATTTTACTGCATCCTGTGATCTTATTCTGGCAGCAAGAACGTGAGGAGTCTCATTCACTGAGAACACCATAAGTGGTTCATTTATTTTGTTAGACTGACAAAAACGAATTCTGTAATTGTACATTTTAACCAGATAAATCGTAATTTCATTATTATGGATCTATACAGTTTCATCAATGTTAACCATTATTTCTCTGATCTCAGCTTTTTCAAAGAGTGCAAACTTAACTGAAGGTGGGTAGTCAAGTCGATACTTGGAGCTCATTGTACATTCATATTTTCAAGTGTATGTACGCATGCAGTTCAGGTGGCATCCAAATCCAGTACAAATACATTCACCTGGCTGTTTAGATCTGCTACTGAGCTAAAACTTTATCTTAGAAGAAAAAAGCTGCAGATAAAAACATGTTTCCCCTTTGAGACTCACCTACACTTTATTTTGTTCTTTCATCAATCCCTTTGGCACTTGTTCTGGCTAAACCACAGATAACACATTGAAGATCCTCTGCTTTCTAATCAGTAGTTGAAGGTGAACGAGGGGTAGCAGTCGATCTTCTAAGTGGAAGGGTATTGAGTTGGTTGTGGTCGCTTTTTCAGAAGACTCAGATTCTTGTGGTGATTCACTGGTTTCTGCTATTTTTTGACAATTTCTTTCCAGACTTTTTTCCATTGTATACAACTTGTAGCACGTGTTGTTACAATGATACGTTTGAGCCTCTTCACCCATCATTTTCAATCTTTTGTGAACTTTGTCTTGCAGTAATTCTTCAGCATCTCAAACTCTCTTCTGTCCATCTACAGTTGATGTTATCTTTTCTTTTGGAATAATTTGGCATATGACATATTCTTTGTTGAAGGAGTCCTCAGATTTTGTAGTTAGCAACTCTCTGTCGTAAGGTAAAGTTCCTCTGCTACCACTAATTACCAATATGATGGCTAACTCACATCTTTATAGAACCTTCATTTTGGAAAATGGTGGACAGGTAGCTCTGAGGAAAATTTTCTGTCTCTAAAAGACTACTTGACCATATGTTTTGACACCAAAATGAACTATATATGTCTCATGGTTCCTGAAATATATCATCAGTGCACCACATCCACCATTTTTAAAAATATCATCCAGAAAAAATCGGCCTGAATTAGGAATGTCTATCCAAGCTAAATTATTTTCCTAATGATACAAAATCACAAAACAAAGATGAAAATCTCTGGACAACAATTTTCTATTGCGTTTTATCAAGGGGGCAGGGCTGAGGGCCGAATGTACGAAGACAAAAATTTGCGAGTCGGAAATAACGATTCCATGCGAATCGCAATTACCGACACTCAAATCAGAATGTACGAACAAATAGAAGACCAATTTTGCAATTCGGTGCCGAGTCGCATCACAATTCGTGAAATCTCAAACTGTGATTACCTAAATTGCGCATGTGGGGTGTAACCGAATCGGAATTTGTGACCCAGAATCGCAAATTGTGACTGAGTCACAATTAGTGAACGGGTGCAAAAGAACAGAGAAATTTCACTTTCTGGTGGTGTATGATGACCTCAAAACCAGGAAGTGCCTCCCATGGAAGTGGGAGGAGTCTAGCCAGCACAAACAGCATAGGCACACCCAGCTGAGAGGAGCAACTGTAGCCATGGCAAGCCAAAGAAAGGAGAGAAACACAGCAGGGAGAAAGAGAAAACTCACATTTTCAGACAAAGAGTTGGAAGTCCTCACTGAAGAGTGCTGCCTACATCATGAGGCCCTGTTTGGGAAGGCAGCAATGAGTGTACCTGACTCACAGAAAAAGAATATCTGGCTGAACATACAAAGTAAAATCAATGCCATTTGAGTCAGTCACAGCTCCATCGAGGAAGTACGCAAAAGATGGTATGACCTAAGGTCAAGAACCAAGGAAAGGGTTGCAGAGCAGATGAAGGAGGTGCATGGAACAGGTGGGGGACCATCTACAGTACCACCACCCACAGCAATTGAGAGTATGGTAGAGACCACACTGGAGCCAGAGGCTGTTGTTGGAATATGGGACCTGGACAGTTCAGCACCAGGAACCGTGAAAAGTAAGTAGCACATCTCACCTCACGAATTCACACTTTTCAAGGCACCATCCGCACAACATGCAAATCAAAAAATATACACAGTTCCATTACCAGAGTGTGTGCTACCAATTCATAGGTTCCTGAAAATTCAAATATTTGAAGCAAGAGCCTTCACTCACCGTCCGGTGACATGCTTCATCATAGGGCTTTGCTCCTCGTCAGGCCGGCACTGCAATGCCTGACGGGCCCCACAAGGGGGCTCTTTGCCGGAGATCTTTAAAGGTGGTAACGAGCCAGTCAAAAATATATTAGTACAGGATTGGTATGGAAAGGAAAAAATTATGTTAAAAATGGCTAAAGGTAAAACACAATTTTATTATGATATCGAACCTCTGTCATGATTAAAAACAAGGGTGTGGGGAGAAAATCAAATAAGGTCTAAACTCCCCCAAAAAATCTCAGGTTACCACAAAATCCCTAATCTTCGAATATAGTGACGGTAAGTACAGGATTCCCTACACTTATTCTTAAATCGTGGTCAACATGTTTCTCACTAGTAGTCTAAATGATCTGGCGCGATTCGTCAGGACCAGTACACCTACCTAATCCTTCAAAAAGTGTCACCCATATTCGGGGAAATCATAAGTAGCAGGAACCTAGAATATAGGACAAAGTAAACACAATTTGTAAATAAGTATCACAACATTCAATTGTGTGCACAGTGCCAACACACCAACGCCACATACTAGTGAGATCTCCCTTCCGTGATGTGCAACAAAAAGAGTGAAAACTATTTTTTTCATATGAATACACAAAGGCAAATATGCCATACGTGCTTACCCTCCTCATATTAGTGGATGGGCCCCATTGGGGAAAGCACGAAGCTTGAGTGGTCCAATATGGTCTAAGTATGTGAGTATGAAACAAAGTGTTATTAGATAAGGCGTAACTATCATATCAATTACAGGTCGAGCTAGCAGTATCCTGTAGAAAATAAACATACTGTTTTGAGTAAATTGCACCTTCCAAGATCTTCAATAAAGTATATCAACACTAAACAATGTGATCTTTGTCAATAAACTATGGATATAACAGATGCAGCTTACCATAGAAGACTTGACAATATGCTGAAAAGGTGTAACACAATGTGCATATAAGTGTGTGGTAGCTATCCCTAAAGGAAAAGGCCAGGAAGAATGACTGGTAAAAATGAGAAAGTGGTGAAAAGAATTGCCCCAATTAAGACGAGAAAGCAACTGAAAAGGCAGACCGGCACACTAAGCGGTCAAAATATCCACACTGCGTCGAACTAGCATGTGGAAATAGATTTATGTTGGAAAATGGGTTATTGGTAAGGGCAGGTAGGTACCTACACTTAGCAATAGGCCACTAACCTCCACTAAGGTCCAGTTAGGTCTCAGTAAATTAAACCCAGCTCAACCCTTGGTAGCTTGGCAACGAGCGTCAAGGCTTACCTTAGGAGACAGAGTGTAAAGCATTCAAATATCACAAAACAGTAATTAAATAAAACACAGGAAACAGTTTAAAAATCCAAAACCAATTTATAAAAATAGATTATATTCTTATATTTAAAATGACACCAAAACGAATACAATCAGATAAGGGGAACCGGAGATATGAATTTTTAAAGATTTTTTTTTTTTTTTGCGCCTAGAAACAAAAAGCGCCAATCGGGTCATCTGGTTGCACCTCGACCGGGGTAAAATGAAAAGTTTCAGGCCGACTGCGATGGAGCCCTGCTCGGCTACAGGCCGCGGGAGGCCTCGGTTAAAAGTTTACCTTCACACTTAGGCCCTCATTCTGACCTTGGCGGGCGGCGGAGGCCGCCCGCCAAAGTCCCGCCGTCAGGTTACCGTTCCGCGGTCGAAAGACCGCGGCGGTAATTCTGACTTTCCCGCTGGGCTGGCGGGCGGTCTCCTTCAGACCGCCAGCCAGCCCAGCGGGAAAGAGGCTTCCACGATGAAGCCGGCTCGGAATCGAGCCGGCGGAGTGGAAGCTGTGCGACGGGTGCAGTTGCACCCGTCGCGTATTTCACTGTCTGCGCAGCAGACAGTGAAATACATTTAGGGGCCCTCTTACGGGGGCCCCTGCAATGCCCATGCCAGTGGCATGGGCACTGCAGGGGCCCCCAGGGGCCCCGCGACCCCCCCTACCGCCATCCGGATCTCGGCGGTCCGACCGCCGGGATCTGGATGGCGGTAGGGGGGGTCAGAATCCCCGCGGCAGTGCAGCAAGCTGCGCCGCCGCGGAGGATTCAATGGGGCCGCGGTACACTGGCGGGACCCCGCCAGTGGTGCCGGTCCGACCGCGGCTTTACCGCCGCGGTCGGAATCCCCATTGAAGCACCGCCGGCTTGTCGGCGGTGCTCCCGCGGTCCTCCGCCCTGGCGGTCAAAGACCGCCAGGGTCAGAATGAGGGCCTTAGTCTCTTTTTCGAAGATTTTCTTCAGCGGGACGAACCTGCCAGTCCAATCCGACCTCCTGAAGCCCTTCTCCGGATACGCGATGCTGGAATCCTCAGTGGAGATATTTACCTTCGGACTTAGTCGTTTTTTCGAGGTGAAAATCCTTCGACCGGGGTAAACCTGGATCTTGATCTGACGTCCATGGAGCCCTCTTCAGATACGCTGGGTGGGAGGTCCCGGTCAACTTTTTACCTTCGGACTTAGTCTCTTTTTCTGAGATTTTCTTTACCGGGACGAACCAGCAAATCAGGCCGGGTCGTGGTTGAGGCAAGCCGGCTAGAGTTGCCACGGTGGGTCGGTCCCTCTATGGAGCTTTTTTACAAAAGTTATCCAAACTTCTCCAAACTTATGGGGCTTCTCCCAGATGTCCTTTTAAGGTTCTTTTGGCGTCCACAGCTCACCCTAAGGGTCCAGAAGTTCTGAGATGGTCCTTGGGGGGGGTGCGGACTACAACTCCCAGAATGCACCTGGCGCAAACTCCTTTTTGGCCACTGGACAGTGGTCAGCTGGTCGCTTTCTTCAGGAGTTGGTGCAGGGGACTCTGGATAGCAATTTTTCACCTGTAGTAAACAGGGAGTCCCTCCTTGAACCAGTTGAAGCCAGGCAAAGTCCTTCTTGTGGTCAAGCCCAAGTGTGCAGCTGGTGCAGTCCTTCTGAGTGCAGGTTCCAGGTGCAGGCCAGGGGTCCAGCAGGGTAGTCCTTCTTCTCCTTTGGTTCTTCCTTGTTGGAATCTGATGGGGATCTGAGGTGTGGGTGCAGGTCTGCCAGTTTTATCCTTGCTCCTGGGTGAAAAGCAGGGGGGTCCTGGTTCTCCAATCAGGTGCAGGGTCCTTCCCCCTGTGATGACCACTTCCTGGGAAGTGTGGCAAAAATCAATCCCAGGAGGCAACATTCTCTAAAAATCCATCATGGCTGAATCTGATTTTTGGAGGTTACATCTGGTTGAGCCCACCCACTGGTGTGGCTAAAAATCATAAACACACCCCTCTCCTGCCTTCTCCTAATCTAATCAAGGGGGCACCTAGTTGTCTGGGGTTGCAGGATGTGGGGGTGTTGCTGGTTGCTCCAAATGTCCTTCTCTGCCTTTGAAGACCAGTTTGGCATCCCTCCCCCTTCCTGCCTCACCATCTGCTGAGAGGAGATTCCCTCCCACAGGCACATTCCTTTGTGTGAAGCCAGGCCACTTCACACCTCATCAATGCAGCTTGGCCAAGCTGCTAGAGGCTGGCCAATCAGAGCACAGCAGCAAAAACAATGCAGGGCTGAAATTGGCAACCTTTCAGGTAAAGTTTAAAACTCTTTACCTGAACAAGTTATATTAAATCCCACAACTGGAAGTTGTGGGATTTATTACAGCAATTAATTTGATACCAAATTCTTGGTATGCATCATTTAAGGAGACTTTAAAAATTAAAATAAAGTCTCCCCATTCTAGCCTATGAAGGCCATTTACTACAATGAGGGAAACACGACTTTGGCTGTTTTTACCTCACCAGGGCTTATAAAACTATTTTTATAAAGTCCCTGCTTATAGTTACATGGCACCCAGCCCTAGGGGCACATAGGGCACACCTTAGGGGTGACTTATATGTATAAATAAGGTAGTTTAAGACTTTGGAACTACTTTTAATTCCAAAGTCGAATTTGCATATAACTTTAATTTAACAGCAGCCAGCAAGGCAGGCCTGCCTTTAAAATGACACTGGGCACCTCAGCAGTGCACCTATGGGTGCACTACCTATGCTGTGGTCCCTAAACCTACATGCCCTACCATATACTAGGGACTTATAGGTAGGTTAACTTAGCCAATTATAATTAGCCTAATTTGCATATCAATTTTACACAGAGCACTGGCCCTGGGACTGGTAAGCAGTACCCAGGGCACAGCCAAGAGTCAGTAACCACCAGTACCTGTCCAAAAAGTGTGGGGGTGACCAGGGCAAAAAGGAGGACTTTCCTACAATATGTATATGAACCGATGAAAAAAAGGGGGGGAAATGCATGTGTAGCGAATTATTCTCATCATACATAATGCATTAAGTTATATTCACAAGGCCTTGTAGGGAGGTAATGAAGTAGGGATAGTTATGTGGAAATTCCAGCAGCGCTTCATAATGCTGACAAAAGGACCGCACGTCACGGTCCCGAAAGCGCGTGTAATACAGAAACCACGCCGGTTAAGAGGAACCGGCTGTCTAAAGCACTCAGAATCAAACAGTAAAAAAAGAGTAAAAAAAGTATAGTATTACTTACAGAAATTGGTCCACGGTAGATTACTACACCTCCAAACAGCTTGTAGCTCCCGGTACTACGGGGCTCGGTTGGTAGTCTGAGCTTAAAAGGAGGAAACCATGGACAGCGAAGAAGGACAAAAAAGTCTCAATCTACTGAAAGAGGGGTAAAAACAGAAAACGGACAATAAAAAGAAGAAAAATGCAAAAAGCAGGGGCCATATTGGAAGAGGAGTAGACCAGTGGCTGGGAGTCAGGCGTCATCACCCTTGTGGTGGATGCAATGTTTGCTCTTTGACTACCAGTACTCAAGATTTGGACTTAGGTGAATCAAGGAATTGGCAGTTGAGAAAACATACTAACTGCCGCACTAAGAACTGTATATATAAATGATCACGTGTCCTTGCAACTTACGATACATTGGCATGACCACTAGAATGGTCAAAATACGAATCAATGAACATCGCAGCACCATCAGGCACTTGAGGTCCTCTACAAAATTAACAAACCACTATATTGAGAAGAGCCATACCCCCAATGACATGAGATGGATCATCTTGGAAACCATTAACAACCATAGAGATTTTTTGAGAAGGAACAGCGCTGGGTTTTCAGATTGAAAACACACCAGGAGGAGCTTAATGATGAAATTCCCTGGACTAATTTCATTCACAGATAGGTCCATTCCACCTTTGTCTTCATTGACTATTGGTACTCAGAACTTGGTTTTGATTTCCACAGGAATGAGGCTTACATTGAGATGCCTGTGAGTTTCTCCCTGGTATCCGTAATATTATTCCAACTATAAATAGCTTAATATATTTTTGTGGGATAAGGGTGATTGCTATGCCTCTTTCCGTAAATTTTGGATTCTTGCCTCTTCTGTAACTATCAGAACATGAGGGTCTACTCCTTTTCCAATATGGCCCCTGCTTTTTGCATTGTTCTTCTTTTTATTGTCCGTTTTCAGTTTTTACCCCTCTTTCAGTAGATTGAGACTTTTTTTTGTCATTCCTCGCTGTCCATGGTTTCCTCCTTTTAAGCTCATCCTACCAACCGAACCCCGTAGTACTGGCAGCTACGAGGTGTTTGTAGGTGTAGTAATCTACCGTGGACCGATTTCTGTAAGTAACACTATACTTTTTTTACTGTTTGATTCTGAGTGCTTTAGACAGCCGGTTCCTCTTAACTGGCGTGGTTTCTGGATTACGCGTGGTTTCGGGACCGCGACGCGCGGTCATGTTGTCAGCATTATGTCGCGCTGCTGGAATTTCCACATAACTATCCCTACTTCATTACCTCCCTACGAGGCCTTGTGAATATAAGTTAATGCATTCTGTATGATGAGAATAATTCGGTACACGTGCATTTCCCCCCCTTTTTTTCATCGGTTCATATATATATATATCTATTTCCACATGCTCGTTCGACGTAGTGTAGATATTTTGACCGCTTAGTGTGCCGGTCTGCCTTTTCAGTTGCTTTCTCGTCTTAATTGGGGCGATTCTTTTCACCACTTTCTCATTTTTACCAGTTAGTCTTCCTGGCCTTTTCCTTTAGGGATAGCTACCTCACACTTATATACACATTGTGTTACACCTTTTCAGCATATTTCAAGTCTTCTATGGTAAGCTGCATCTGTTATATCCATAGTTTATTCACAAAGATCACATTGTTTAGTGTTGATATAATTTATTGAAGATCTCAGAAGGTGCAATTTACTCATAACAGTATGCTTATTTTCTACGGGATACTGCTAGCTCGACCTGTAATTGATATGATAGTTACGCCTTATCTAATAACACTTTGTTTCATACTCACATACTTAGACCATATTGGACCACACAAACTTCGTGCTTTCCCCGATGGGGCCCATCCACTAATATGAGGAGGGTAATCACGTATGGCATATTTGCCTTTGTGTATTCATATGAAAAAAAATAATTCACTGTTTTTGTTACACATCACGGAAGGGAGATCTCACTAGTATGTGGCGTCAATGTGTTGGCACCGTGCACTCAATTGAATGTTGTGATACTTATTTACAAATTGTGTTTACTTTGTCCTGTATTCTAGGTTCCTGCTACTTATGATTTCCCCAAATATGGGTGACACTTTTTTAAGGATTAGGTAGGTGTACTGGTCCTGACGAATCACGCCAGATCATTTAGACTACTACCGAGAAAAATTTTGACCACGATTTAAGAATAAGTGTAGGGAATCCTGTACTTGCCGTCACTATATTCCAAGATTAGGGATTTAGTGGTAACCTGAGATTTTTGGGTGGAGTTTAGACCTTATTTTATTTTCTCCCCACAGCCTTGTTTTTAATCATGACAGAGGTTGGATATCATAATAAAATTGTGTTTTACCTCTAGCCGTTTTTAACAGAATTTTTCCAAATATTTGAATTTTAAGGAACCTATGAATTGGTAGCACACACTCTGGTAATGGAACTGTGTATATTTTTTGATTTACATGTTTGATGGGAGCTCTATACACAGGATCAGGACTTTGTTTCCGGACCTCCCATAATTTTTGAGCCCCTCTTTTTGTATTGTTGGACGATTTCGTGCAGCTTTTTGGCTGCGGGGCATTTGAGTTCACCCTGTTAAATTATATGTAGCGGTGATCCTGGCAGACTTACAGGGTCTCAGTTTCGATGGCAATGTGGTACAACCCTTCTACAGACCCCATCTATACTAGGAGATTATGGCAGTGGTCCTTCTGGTGGTTCTAAGGATGACTGGGCAAAACTATCAGCTTTGAAAAAAGAATTGATCAAAACTGTTCTACATGGCACTATCATGACGGAGTATCTGAGGGCTAACATCTCACCTAATGGTTTGATCGTTACCAATGTCCCCAGAATTTTCTTACATGATTTACAATTTAGGAATGATTGTTAACAGATTTCATGGAAGTGTAGTCGTGATTGGTTGGTTTTGATCATTAATACCTCAAAACGTTTGGCAGATTCTATCACCATTCAAATTTCTATCATGGAAACATCCATCAAGACACTGTTTAACTCTTGCAGTTCAAATCCCGCCTTGCAGAGATTAACCTGGAACTTAACAAAATGAAAGAGTATTTAACACGACAAAAGATCAATAAATTGCAGAAAGACATCAAGAAATTCAGCAGAGAGAAGGTCTACCCCCTACACTAAGGATGATTATCAATGCGAAGGGGCCCCAGAGACCTCTGATGATTCTGATGTCCCACAACACAAACCACGGGCATCTCACTATAGCTCAAATTCAGATGAATGGAGTAGTGATGAAGGAGATAGACCTAACCAGAATCACTATGTTCCCCCAATACCTTTTAACCCGCCATTCCCTTACCAACAGATATCGCCTTGGCAACCTAATTTATTTCCTCCCTTCTTCCAACCCCAGCCACACTACAACTACAATCGTTTTTTAGGAAGAGACCGGGGCAGAGGCAGAAACAGAAGAAGTGGCAGAAGCATTCATTGGGCGCAGGAAGAACCAAAAATGATAACCAGGAGTCGCAGTGCGATACCTCAAAAGAAACCTAAGTTGTCAACCTATCAGGTACTCTCCTCTCCCCATCAGAACTGTCAGTTCTCGAGAAAGGATTGGGCATTGTACCGACTCCCAAAGGAGGATCCCTTCCGATTGAACTGTGAGATTACAGCTTTGTTACGGAAAGTCCGGTTACAGTTTTTTTTCAAAGATCGCCCTCCACCTGACTTGAGGGGAGATACCAATGTGAGGAATCCATCTACTTTTATGCCTCCCCCCTCAGCAGTACTGATAGAGGTACTCACCTTTGAGAAGGCAGTGCGTCATGAAGTCGAACTTTTGGGATCCTCACATCCTTTCTAGAATATATCAAGATTGGAAAGGGCAGGGATCCGTTCGTTATCCAACAATCCAGATATTACCATCAAGCCCGCAAACAAAGGTGGTGCGATTGTAGTACTCGACACCGCTTTTTATAGACAAGAGTGCCTCAGATTACTCAGTGACACCAAGTACTATGAACCCATATCTACCGACCCCACCTGTCGTTTGCAACGCACGATTCATGGGATGATCACTGAAGCGGAGTTAGCTGGTTGGATTACCCAACAAGAAGCAGAGTTCTTAGATACTAACAATCCTAGAGTACCCTACTTTTACTGTCTCCCAAAGATTCATAAAGGCACTCCTCCTCCTGGTCGTCCAATTGTATCAGGGATAGGATCCCTTTTGGAACCCCTTTCCTAATTCGGTGATTTCTTCTTTCAACCTATTGTTCTGAAGACCTCTACTTTTTTGAAAGACACCAAGGACACCTTGAGATTATTAGATGACATTAACAACACGGACACCACTGATATGTTGATATGCCTTAATGTTGAAGCACTGTACACTAACATACCACAGGAGACCACACTAACTGCAGTAGAGGAGATTCTTCAGTCTTGAACCTGGACCTTTAACACACCTATTAGTTTCATTATGCAGTGTGCAAGCCTGGCTCTTAAAGATAATTTTTTCCAATTTGAAGATCAATTTTATCACCAAATACAAGGCACTTCCAAGGGAAGCATTTTTGCGCCGAGTCTAGCCTGCCTATACATGTACACCTTTGAGCAGCGCCATACTGTATATTCATTCCCACACAACCCTTTTTTTCTAATATCAGACTGTGGCGGTGCTATATAGATGATATCCTAGTGGTATGGAAGGGGATGCAGAACAGGTATTAGCTTTCACACAGTGGGTGAACACTTTAGATATACATCTATGTTTTAGCACCCACTTCTCTGATACAGAGGTTTCTTTCCTAGATTTACGTATCACTCTGTCAGATGTGGATTTGCATTCATCAGTGTTCCACAAACCGACGGATAGGAATAGCCTCTTACTTTATGAGAGCCATCACCCCAAGGCGTTGAGAACAAATCTTCCTTTTGGTCAATTTCTGAGAATTAGACGAAACTGTTCAGAGCTAGCTAACTTTCATGCACAAGCAGGCGTTCTATGTTGTAAATTGATGGAACGTAACTATCCTAAAACTATCCGCTGCTGGAATTTCCACATAACTATCCCTACTTCATTAACTCCCTACGAGGCCTTGTGAATATAACTTAACACATTATGTATGATGAGAATAATCGCTACACGTGCATTTCCCCCCCTTTTTTTCATCGGTTCATATATATATCTATTTCCACATGCTCGTTCGATGCAGTGTGGATATTTTGACCCCTTAGTGTGCCGGTCTGCCTTTTCAGTTGCTTTCTTGTCTTAATTGGGGCGATTCTTTTCACCACTTTCTCGTTTTTACCAGTTATTCTTCCTGGCCTTTTCCTTTAGGGATAGCTACCACACACTTATATACACATTGTGTTACACCTATTTAGCATATTGTCAAGTCTTCTATGGTAAGCTGCATCTGTTATATCCATAGTTTATTGACAAAGATCACATTGTTTAGTGTTGATATACTTTATTGAAGATCTTGGAAGGTGCAATTTACTCATAACAGTATGCTTATTTTCTACAGGATACTGCTAGCTCGACCTGTAATTGATATGATAGTTACGCCTTATCTAATAACACTTTGTTTCATACTCACATACTTAAACCATATTGGACTGCGCAAGCTTCGTGCTTTCCCCGATGAGGCCCATCCACTAATATGAGGAGGGTAAGCATGTATGGCATATTTGCCTTTGTGTATTCATATGAAAAAATAAATTTCACAGTTTTTGTTGCACATCACGGAAGGGAGATCTCACTAGTATGTGGCGTTGATGTGTTGGCACCGTGCACACAATTGAATGTTGTGATACTTATTTACAAATTGTGTTTACTTTGTCCTATATTCTAGGTTTCTGCTACTTATGATTTCCCCGAATATGGGTGACACTTTTTTAAGGATTAGGTAGGCGTACTGGTCCTGACGAATCGCACCAGATCATTTAGACTACTAGCGAGAAACATGTTGACCACGATTTAAGAATAAGTGTACGGAATCCTGTACTTACCGTCACTATATTCCAAGATTAGGGATTTAGTGGTAACCTGAGTTTAGACCTTATATTATTTTCTCCCCACACCCTTGTTTTTAATCATGACAGAGGTTGGATATCATAATAAAATTGTGTTTTACCTCTAGCCATTTTTAACAGAATTTTTTCCTTTCCATACCAATCCTGTACTAATATATTTTGGACCGGCTGGTTACCACCTTTAAAGATCTCCGGCAAAGAGCCCCCTTGTGGGGCCAGTCAGGCATTGCAGTGCCTGCCTGATGAGGAGCAAAGCCCTATGATGAAGCATGTCACCGGATGGTGAGTCAGGGCTCTTGCTTCAAATATTTGAATTTTCAGGAACCTATGAATTGGTAGCACACACACTGGTAATAGAACTGTGTATATTTTTTGATTACCATGTTTGATGGGAGCACTATACACAGGACCAGGACTTTGTTTCCGAACCTCTCATAGTTTTTGAGCCCCTCTTTTTGCATTGTTGGACCATCTACACAACCACAGTTCACAAAAGCATGCATCATCCAAATAGTTCCATTCCTATAAGTCCACCTCAAATGTAGTGCATTATGGGTAATGTAGTACAGTAGTCCAAATTTTGATGAACTTTTTTCTTGATAAGCCACACATCTAAGAGGCAGTGGCAGTGTATCCCCTGTGTCCCACAGGTCTCCCTCAGGTATCACCCAATGACCCCAGTGTGGAGGGAGGTGATGATGGCACCATGGCAGCAGAGGAAGAAGTCATAATTTCCGCAGAGGAGTGCAACACAACAAACATTGTTCCCAAAGCACCTGAAACGACACAGATGAGGACAAAGAGGGTGTAAACCTGACTCCCGGTCCACAAATGGGTGTTAGCCAGCCACAGAGAACAGCAGGGTGTGGGCATAGAAGGCATGATCTGACACATGATGCGGGTGAGGAGGACGCCTATTCCTGGGACTGGAGACATCCCTACTCAGCAGTCACTGCCTGCAAAACAAACACATGTGGTTGATGAATCGGAATTTACACTGTGTGCAACAGACTCTCACACAGAGATTTGGGAATGTGGAAACACAATTATCCACCATGAATAGCAACATGGTCAACCTCATCACTGCCATCACTGACCTATGTAGGGAAATGGTGGCAGATCGGGCCCATGTAAGGCGCAATGAGTGCAGCACAGCTGCACGGTTGGACCAGCTCAGTCAGTCCATTAGCCGCCTAACCACCACAACAACATGCTTATCAAGACGCACTGTCACACTCCAGGAGAAACTGGGCCATTTGCTGGTGATGTGGCAAGGGGACTAGGCCGCATTACTGCTGCTGTGGAGCTAATTCATGCCTCCCAGGCAGCAAGAGGCAATGTTGACACCCCTTAGGACAATGAGGACTTATCAAGTGTGAGCAGCATTTCTTCCTCAGATGCCTGCATGCTGCGTAGTAGCATTGCCCGCCAGACATCTGTGGACCAACCAGGCACAGGCCGTGATGGTCTTAGCCGTAGGAGGGTGTGATGTTATGTCTCTAGGTTTATCCTAAGGCATATGATTGGAATGTGTTAGGTGATGTTACAAAATTTTTGTTTACAGCTTGGTATAAGCCAGCATTTACATAATGCATTTCTGACATAAAAGGATATTTTTATTTTCCACAACCTGGCTATGTGTGTTTTACATTTGTGAGTGCAGTTACGGTTGGCACTTACCAGCCAAAGTAATGAGTTGCTATGTGATCCCTTCTCTGTCTGCCCTCCATTGCGAAGTTACCATCCCCAGGCTGTCGTAGTGGTGGGTCCTGCTCCTCATACTTAGAATCTGTGTCATCTACGGTGAGATGTAGCCCACATCTGGTTGCAATGTTGTGTAGGATGGCACATGTTGCCACAATCTTGCATGAAATCTCTGGGGCACACTGGAGTACACCTCCACTTTTGTGATGGCATCTAAAACGTGATTTAAACATGCCAAAGGTCCTTTCAATGACGCTTCTGGTGTGCTGATGTCCAGTGTTGTAGCGCCTCTCATTCTGATTAGCAGGTGTTAGGTATGGGGTGAGTATCCATGTCCTCAAAACATATGCACTGTCACCTGTGTAACAAAACAGCAAATATGAGCATGGCTTTACATGGTTATGCAGTGACACGTATTTATGACATTGGTGGGTACTACACAATACCTAATAAATATCCATCATCAAACTCCCTAGGCGTTGGTGTATCCCATTGTGCCTGAAAATGTACAGATCATGTGTGCTCCCTGAGTATGTTGCCACTATATCGGTTATGACATTATGGGTATCACATACCACCTGGATGTTGAGTGAGTGAGTACATTTCCTACTGCGGAACACATATTCCAGATTTGCAGGAGGGCATATGGTATATGTGTGCCGTCCACACACCCTATTACATGGGGAAAGTTGGCAATTCCTGTAGAAGTCCAATTTGGTGTTGTGTATTTCCTCTGCATTCCTGGGAAGGTAAATGTATCTGGACATGTGTGCGAGTATGGCATCTAAGAACCGTCTAAAGAATCGTGACAGGGCCTTTGGGACACCCCACCAGCAACAGCAATTACCCCCTGGTAGCTAACCGAGGCCAGGAGGTGCAGTGAGCATAGCACTTGCACATGTTTGGGGATGGAGCAGCAACGCAGGGTTTGGCTTTCTAGCTGAGGTTTCAGCAGTTCAATGATCTCTAAGATGACGGTGCTGCTCAGTCAATATTTCTCATATATTTCCTCCTCAGTCTGTTGAAATATGGTCTGCCTGGTCCTGTATATCCTCTCCTGTCTCTGCCTCCTCCTCTTCTGCATGGCAGCCTGGAATCGCCTCCCCCATGCAATCACATAGAGTGCAGCCATTTCGGAAAACCCTGATGCCTTCTGGGTCTGCTTTTATACTTTGGTTCTGCTTACCACCTGTTTGGAATCAGTGCTAATGTGCGTGTGCAAAATGGCCTATTTGCGACTAATCCCAATTTGCGACTACCATGTACATTAGGTTTGCGAGTCGCAAATTGTGATTTCTTATGTGCGAGTCACAAAATCCAGTCACAAATGTTTGCGATTCAGTAATTGGTTGCATCGCTATTTGGGACTCCGAAATGGCATTTGTTCATACCATTTCGCGTTTTGCACAGTCACAAATAGTGTTGCGACCCATTTGCGAGTGACAAAACTTACGTACATGTGCCCCTAAGTGTCCAAGGATTGGATAACGTCATATAATTCTAATGATGATACACACCCACACAAACCTCAAGGTCAATTTACAAACTTGATGGATGTGTGAAACAAACTGTACCTATCTTAGTGGCAGAAACTTGCAAGCTAAAACCTCTAACACTTCCTCTTACTGACTACTTAAATCTCCATACACAAAATATAGTCACAACATATTTTCAGGCATAGTAAAGTATTCCACTTTCAGCCTGGTTAGGTCAGAAATATTGACAGTGCAAATATGATGAAACCATAGTTTTAATACTTATTCACAAAACTCTATCCAACCAAATAATTAAGAAAAAGTTTGATGGAAATATGGAAAATATGAAAAAACAATATTTTTCACACAGCTACAAAATCAGAAAAAAGGTGTCTTCAAGGGAGAAGGTTTGCTCTTATATGAGGTTCTACTGAGTGACTGTTCATTAGGGTTTAGATTTAAAATGATTTTGTGACAGGGTTGTATCACTTTTGTACCACAGCCCTGAAGCAATATACATTTTGACATTAATAAACCATGCAAAGCCACTTTGCTTGGCTCTGTCTGGTTTAGTTAGTGTACTGCAACATATATAAAAAGAAGAATATGCCTCTAAGGATTACACTGCAGTGAAAGGGTGCCTGTGCTGGCACTAGACAGCACACAGTGCACTAGCACAAGGAAAGAGCAGAAATGATCCATACATGTGTAAATTTGGATCACTTCTGCTCTCTCCCTTTCATGTACTGCAGCACTGCAAGTTTCTTAATAGAACATGTGGTCCTTAATTCACAAGCATATTCTGTGGCCTGGAGGAGGTGATCATTAGCACAGGTATGGCAGTCAGAGTTTCAGGTGAGCTGTCTGTGCATATTAGTGTTGTATCATTATGTCCGCCGTTCTTATATGCATTATCTATCATTAGCTAAGTGGATGGAGGCAGGAACCACCTCATGTCTGCAGGCCTCTGCCTATATGCCTGCTCATATCACAGAATTGCTTTTCGCAGGACATATTGTGAAAGATCCAAACTGGATAATTAATAGGAATACATTTCTAACCCAAATTTGAATGTTAAATTATCTAATCCTTTCTACCAGCACTTACTGGAGTGTTGGAGGATAGTGACCACAATGTGTGCACTGTGCCTTCACTGTACTTTCACCACGGTTGTATTGCACCAGATCAAGAGCATCTGAGTAGAATCCCTTCATGTGTGGGGCACATACAGACCTTTATAACTAACTTCCTAAACTTCTCTCTGCCCCTGCCAAAGCAAAGATTTTTACTGGGGCAATTGTGGGCCTCATTTACAAGGTTGTAGTGGCACACTGCGCCACCGGAGCATAATTTTTTTACGCTCCGGTGGCGCAGTGTGCTCACTCATATTTACAAGGCCATGCAGAGTCACCTTTTGTGGCTTTTCATGGTCTTGTGAATATGGCCCATTTTCACACATAACTATGTGTAAAAGGGGTGTACCATGGAACCTGATGGAATCAGATGCATTTCCAGATTTACAAGGCTGGGAATTCATCAGATTCCCATTCCACCTCAGGAATGGCGTAAATGCGGCACATGGGGGAGAAATAACATTATTTCTCCCTTTTTTTTTTTCTTTCTCTTTGTGCTGCATTCTGAAGCACACAGAGAAAGAGGAAAACGCCATTAATGATTGTTTATGTCCAGGAAGGTGTCTCTTCCTGCACATAAACAATCATCCCTGCAATGCCAGCACCCTTGTTCTATGGCGTAAGGGTGCCTGCCTTGGAGCTAGGCATTAGTTTGTGTGCCAGCACAAAGGAAAGTACAGGGATGCATCGTATTTCTCTAAATACAAAGCTTCCCTGCACTTTCAGGGCCATGCAGCGTTATTTCCTTGTAAATTAGGCCCTGTGTGTTTCCAACGCAATATGCGCTGAGAAAGCACCTTTAGCACATGTGCAAATTTGGTTGATGAATAATTAGATGGGAAAAATAGATTTTCTCCCAGATTTTACCAAAAGAAACCATGGTGAAATTGCGATGTATTGTTCAGGAAAAGGGAACTAGATATTAAAAACTATTAAAGCGACTTTGATGGAATTGTCAAACAAACAACTTATTAAAGAGCGAAAAAAGCATGAGTCGCTTCTCAGGCAAGGGTTAATTTATAAACCAAGGGAGCGCAATAACACAATAGTATTAACATATCCCTGCGCTCTGCATACAAGCCAAGCATGGACTTTGGCAGCATGAATATTCCCATAATTTTACGCTCGCAGCTCGTAAATGAAATGGCGCTTTCAGCACCAAAAGTCAGCCCACTGTAACAAATGGAGACATCGCGGAAAGCTACTTATGAACTGTGAATCACACGACAGAGAAACTGTGCAGGATGTTGGAGGGAAAGATCAGCGCTACCGTGCCTGATCGACTGCAGTTTTATTTCCTCTTTTGCACTGATTATTAACATGAAATGTACTGTGTCTGCATTTGGCATGGTTTTTGATCTTCCCACAGTACAGCAGCTTCTAAACCAGGAATTATGGTAAATGTCTACTATTTTAAATGTCAATGGCATAATAAACATGAATCTGAGAAACGCTGTTTAAATAAGGTTAATGGAGCCTAGTTTATTGCATTCTGTGCCATGGCTAACTAGACCAAGATAATTGCCACCACGGTTTTATTTATGCCCGTTTTAAGGCTATTTTATGCTGATACCAGAGGTTAAACCCACTGTTATTTCCTTCTGGCTTTATTGAAAGATATGGAGCAGAACATTCAATACAGCCTGACTCCAGAGGGTTTAACATCAGTGTTAGCATTTTCAGACAGTAAAACCTGCCAAATAAAATTAAATCTCATATTAGTAAATATTCACCGTGGCTCGCGTGCCCCATTGACACTGCATGTAGAAAACTGAGCAATTAAACCCTTGTCTTGCTTCCTAGAGCTATGGTTAGTCATATATGTATATATATATATATATATATATATATATATATATATATATATATATATATATATATATATATATATATATATATATATAATTTGTTTTATTGTGAGCAATCTCCTAGCTCTACTAGCTCGAAACCCGTTTCAATGCAGAACACGAAAATACACATTTGAATCACGTATAAACCTACACACCCACACACCCACACTGTGGCAACCAGGCTTTAAGAGCAATAGCCAAACAAGCCAATATACACACTCAGACACCTTATGCACCCGGAAAACATTCAGAATTAAAAACACAGACATAAAGAGTCACAATTTCTCTGTAACATGCAGAGAAAATCATGCTTACAGAGCAATATCCAAACAGGCACACACATAGGCACCACACATGGCAGTAAATAAGAGGCATATTTATGAGAGACTTGCACCACTGTTGTGGCAAAAGATTGAGGCATCGGACGTGCAAGTACTACTCCAAATCTATAAGACAACACATTTGGGAAAATGTGTCATTTTTTAGAGTTGCCTAATGTAAAAGCTGATCCTCAACCAGCTGCGCCATATAGAAAGTAGTACATGCAAGGTAAGTATTACTCCGCAAAAAGTCACAGAAAACAAACACAGTAATATAAACGGCTTTGGCAATGTGTGACACATCATATGGATGCAGCACACAAAACCTCAAATGGACCAAAATGTCTGTGCATAGCTAACCCAGGCATATGAAATGATGCAGTGGTTGACTATTTATAAGCCTGAACATCCAAAGACACTTTGGCAAGCTCATCTACATCATAGAGCATGTCATTCTGCAACTAAGAGTAGCGAGGAGACCACCACCAGCATGTCGGTAGTGAAGGAGGAGGGAGAGTGTGTTCCACCAACAGATCTCCCGCATCAACATCAGGGAGGATGAGGTGATCAAATTCTATAGGCTCAGGAGGAAGCCCATTATAGAATTGTTGCAGAAGATTGGGCCAAATCTGCTGCCACCAACTGCCTGCCAGGCCCACCAACATTCTTCCACAGGTTCAACTGACGGCTGTGCTACACATGCTGGTCTTTGTGTCATTCCAGGTCACAACAGCAAGAGTGGCAGGAATATCACAGGCATCTTTTTCTGCCTTCTTGTCCACTGTCCTGGATGCCATCATTCGCCTCACATCACAGTACCTCCTCTTCCCCAAGACACAACAACAGGAGATAGAGACCAAACAAGGCTTCTATGCCATTGCAGGGTATTCACATGTCTTGAAGGCAATGGACTGCACACGTATGGAATTGGTTCCCAAACAGAAATGGCATACCTGTTACGCAATTGGAAACACATAATTAACCAGGCCATTGTGGACCATCTGGTGAGGTTCATCAATGTGCTAGCAAAGTCCCTGGGGAATGTACATGATGCATACGTATATAGGCACTGCATTATAAATGAGTGCTTCCAAAATGGGCACTATGGGTATGGGCTACTTGAGGGTAAGTAAATCCAAAGTATACAACACACCAACCAAAATGTAAAAATGTATGGCAGAATAGTCACATCTGTGTCATTTGATTGAGCTAGGGCCATCTGTACGAGGGGTGTACCTCAAACTTGCACCATGCATCACGCCACACATGGAATGAAAATACATAACACTGATATGTCAAGGCACACAAAGCACCTTTGGGTGGTTTTCTAAATCAAAGCATATAGGACAAGTACAACCCTGTGCAAAATGATGTGCAAGAGAGATGTCCCATTTGTGTTGTATGGGTGTTTCCATTAAACTGGCATGATTGATGACTTATGTCATCTATACCAAATGAGGGAAACCTGGAAATGCATCCAAAAACTACTGCCCACCCACCCACTGATTTGTATGAAGGATAAACAACTGTAGTCCCTGAAGTCAATACGGCTTACTATGTGTGCTGCATTCTGTTGCACACATACATAGTTGACCATGCTTCTAAGGGTGATATATGTGCAAGAATGTGTCTATTCGTGAACAAAGAGTATTTTGCATGCAGCACAGGTAATCTTGCATAATGGTGTAAGGGTGCCTATGAATGGGCTGGGCAGCCCATTGAGTGCCAGTGCATGGTGAAAGGACAAGAAAGTGCTTTTTGGCCAAAATACTGTGCAACATTCCCCTTTCCATGTGGCACAGTGTGGTGAAGATAGTTGACTTGATGAGCTGCACTGTGCCACCTTCCAAAATTTAGGGCCATGAGCAGATAGTGGAAACAATGTACAGCAACATGTAGCCATTGATTTTACAAACTGACAATCCTGCACTAAACTGTCTATGTCAGTAGCTACAGAACATCTGTGAGCAGTAATGTATCACTCCGCATGAATGAAATGAACAAAATCATCTGTTCTGGTCAAGGAATCACATCAAAACCTAATGTTTGTTCTGCATTCTGTTCATCATCTGTCCTTTTTGCATCTGTCGTCCTAAGTGGGAAGGGTATGCCCAACAAGAGTCCAGTGCTCTCTATGCCACCAGATTCAAGCTAGCCTGGCTGATGATGAGGGTCATACCGCAAACCTGGTCCCAGGATGCTTATTTCTGGTCCAGGGAAGATCTGGCCTGGCAGTGCAGGCTGGACTGTTCCCATGAGGGGCAGGGACAAGACTGATTTCCATATGGCTGGGTTTGAACTCGAATGGATTGGTGTGCAAAAAAATGATACATTTAACCCAGATATGTGATTGAGGCAAATGTTGGATTTGTTCCACAATCTATTCATTGTACGTTCTTTTTGTATTTTCTCACAACACAGCACATGTGACCTAATTTCTGGCTAAATTGTCTTATATACCACGTATAGAAAATCCATATAGCCATGGAAATGCAATGAAGAATAAAGGCTTGTAAAAGAACAATATGAGCAGATGACGTTCAGTGAGTAAATAGCCAGAGAATTATGACACTGGAGATGTTTTATGCTAACATCTGAACACTTGAAGAATACAGAGATGTCAAGAGTGTGATTGCACTGTCAAAAGTCTGACAAAGCTATATTTGCAAACACATTAACTCATTGAACATGGTCAGAGGTATGCAGGCCCACATGAATCATGAATCGTTACATGCTGGGGTGATGTTTGCTCATCTACTGTTTGGATTCTTATGGTACATTTTCCATCAGCATGCACTACATCAGCAGCTGATCTATACTTCTATTGTTTTACACCCTAACAAAATTTAAAAACGTCATAATCTATGGGTCAACAAATGTTGCAGCAATGTGGAATGAGCAAGGCTTAGCTTGTCTCGAGCCAGTCCATTTGCCTCTGTTCATATGTGAGTATGTGACTGGTGCTGGTGATGTGAAACACATTAACTAGACAACGCTAACTATAATCCACATTCTAGTCTCCTGTAATCAGTATTACAGTAAGTGTGTGCCCAAATTCTTACATATATTTTAGTTGTGCATCATTCTGTAGTCATATGTGCTGCATACATTTAACCTCACCTGCACATTGGGCTCATTGTGAATGACTATAGGCGTGATCAACAGCTACATTATTTTGTGATCATACCTGTTACAGTAGTTATGCGTGAACTCAAATGCCCAATTTGGACAAACATGTGTTACCGTGTCAGCAGGCTAACCATTGATAAACAACATTTCTTCCTGTGATATCTGGTGCCAATATTGTTCTGATAGAGCAAAGATATTTCAAAACATTGACTAGAGTCATGACAGGGGACATATGGTAATTCAACATGTGTAGTGGTAAGGGTGTTTTTACATTGTAATTAGGAAATATTGATTTTCTTTCACCTCTTTAGCATTTAGCCTGTCATGACTGCTGTAATCCAGACTCAGGGGTAACTAAGTATCCATTAGAGTAGTCCTTATTATACATAAGTAAGATGGGATGACAGAGGAACAGTTACACAGATGCCATGGAGACTGTAAGCACATTTTTATAACCACAGTGTTGGACAAATTATCATCGTACTGGCTGTATGATGCTTATTATGAGTGTAGATGTTCACATGGCAGGGTATGGACATATGACTTAGAAGGTTGTGACAGAATGTAAAGAATGCTACTTCAGTGTAAACAGATTTGGTTGGAGTACATTGGGTACATATCTCCTGTCTGCACATGCAAATGCAGTGAAAAGCCTAACTCATGTTCTGATATATCCTATGTCCCATTCAAGGGAAGCATGCAACAATGTAAGGGACTTGGTCATTTTAATGTAATGTTGAAATAACCACTTATAGATATGCACTGTGTCAGCACCATACAGCCCATTACAACACTCACCTACTGGTGGCTTAACATTTACTGGCTAGCATCTTGACCCTGCAAGGTTAGCTGCAACATACAACACAAAGGCCCATGTTCATGGGCTTTGTTGCACAGAGCAGCACAGCAAGTCACCTTGCTGTGCTGCTCTGCTTCACGGGGAAGAAATTTGCTCTATATTTATCCAATGCGGCTCATTCCTATCCTTTACCCCTGCACTGGTGCGGTTAAGGCAGCCTAGCTCCAACACAGGCACACCCTGCAGCATGGTGCAAGGGTGTCTGGATTGCATGCAGGATTCATGTTGTGCAGTAAGGGGCATCTTCCTGCAAAAAACAATCCTGAGAGTCTTTTTCCTCTTTCCATGTGTGCTGCAAAGTGCAGCACACAGAGAAAAATGAAAAACAGAGGAGCAATAAAGATATTTCTCCTTGTTACTCCTATCCTGGGGAGGCCTATCTTTGTATCACATTCCCAGGTTTACAAGTTCTTGTAAATCTGGGAATGTGTCAAAATCTAGGAATGTTGCATGGGAAGACCCTCGCAATGCCCATGGAAATACCTCCGTGTGCAGAGTCAGAATTATGAAGCCATGCAGGGCCATGCAAGGTGGCTTTGCATGACTTCATAACTCTCAAGGTTTGCATCCCTCTTGCACCAAGTTGCATGGTACAAGAGACCCACAAACCAGGTTAGGAATATGGCCCAAAGTACTTGAACAGATGAGAAATGCAGCATGCATGCACACAATTCTGACATGCATAGCCTAATATTTAATGTGCATCAATGAAAGCAGCCTTGCTGATAAGGGTGTATAGACACTAGGATATGTTAAGGTCACAATAGTATTGCTACAACTGCATACCAGAAGCTATGTGTTAGGGTTCCTGGTATTTCTCAGAGTCTATATTGGTGAGGTATACAACAGGTATATTTCACAGGCAGTAGCTAACCATCCTCCCTGTATGTTTTGAGTACCTGGCACAGAGTATGTAAATACTGCAGTGTGTGTTGCCTTGTGTATTTTCAGTTGAGTAAACCAATGTAGATTCACACAACCTGTGCTTGTATGATGTAACTGTGAGAAAACAGGGCTGACTGCAGAGGTCCCCTACTTTTTGCCCTCATTTTTCACTTTTTGCTGGTGTTTTCCTGACTCTGATGGTGCCCTAGGTACTGCTAACCAGTCCCTGGGCCTGTACTTTGTATAAACTAAGTATGCAAATTAGGCTAATTATAATTGGCTATGTCAACCTACCTATAAGTCCCTAGTATATGGTAGGACATGTAGGTTTAGGGACCCGAGCATAGGCCTAAATTTAAGTGCAAACTTGACTTTGAAATTAAAAGTACTTCCAAAATCTCAAACTACCTTATTTTTACATATAAGTCTGCCCTAAGGTGTCCCCTATGTTCCCCTAGGATTGGGTGCCATGTAACTACAAGCAGGGACCTTCTAAAATGGTGAGGTAAAACAGTCACTTTCATTTTTTTCCTCACTGTAATGAATGGCCTCCATAGACTAAAATGGGGAGACTTTATTTTAATTAACAACGTGTCAGATACCTGTTACTAGTATCAAAATCATTGTTATTCTAAATCCCACAACTTACAATTGTTGGAATTAATATAACTAGTTCAGGTAAGGAGTTTTAAACTCTACCTAAAAAGTTGCCAACTTCAGCCTTGTAGTGCCCTTCTCTGATTGGTCAGGCTGCCTTGATGAGGTGTGAAGTGGCCTGGGCTGAACACAAAGGATGTGCCTGGGGGAGGAGAACTACCTCAGCAGATGGGGAAGCAGGAAGGGGGGGGCTGCCAAACTGGTCTTCAAAGGAAGGAAAGGACATTTGGAGCAACCCAGCACCTCCCTCACATCCTGCAACCCCAGACAATTAGGTGCCCTATTGATTAGATTAGGAGAGGGCAGGAGAGGGTTGTGTTTAGGATTTTTAGCCACACTAGTGGGTGGGCTCAGCCAGATGTATCCTCCAAAAATCAGTTTCAGCAATGATGGATTTTTGAAGAATGTTGCTTCCTGGTATTGATTTTTGCCACACTTCACAGGAAGTGGTCATCACAGGGGGAAAGACCCTGCATCTGATTGGGGAACCAGGAGCATGTATAAATATGACAGTGCTGCACTCACACTTCAGATCCCTACAAGGAAGAACATCAGGAGAAGAAGAACTGCCCTGCTGGACCTCTGACCTGCAGCAGAACACTGCACTCTGAAGGACTTCACCAGCTGCACACTTGGGCTCTACCACAAGAAGGACTTTGCCTGGCTTCAGCTGGTTCAAGGGGGGTCTCCCTGCTTGCTATAGGTGAAAAATTGCTAACCAGAGTACCCTGCCTCAGATCCTGAAGAAACTGACCAGCTGACCACTGTCCAGTGGCCGTTTTGGAGTTTGAGCCAGGTGCATTCTGGGAGTTGTAGTCCGCACCCTCAAGGAGCACCTCAGAGCTTCTGGATCCTTGGGGTGAGCTGTGGACTCCTAAAGGACCTTAACAGGCCTTCTAAAAGAAGATCTAGAAGTTTGGAGAACTTTTTTGAAAAGCTTCATAAAGGGATCGACCTGCCGAGCAACTCTAGCCGGCTTGCCTCTTCTACGACCCTGCCTGACTTGCAGGTTTGTCCCACTGAAGAAAATCTCAGAAAAAGTGACTAAGTCTGAATGTAGAAAGTTGACCGGGACCTCCTGCGCATTGTATCCGAAGAGGGCTCCAGGGACGTTAGATCAAGATTTAGGTTCAGCCCATCCAAAGGATTTTAATTTCGAAAAATCATCTAAATCCGAATGTAGAAATCTTCACCAAGAGCTCCCACAATGCATATCCTAGGAAGGGCTCCACGGAGGTCGGATCGGACTGGGTACTTTGTCCCGCTAAAGAAAATCTTCAAGAGAATGACTAAGTCCGAAGGTAAACTTTTGACCGAGCCCTCCCACTTGCTGTAGCTGAGCAGGACTCCATCACGTTTGGCCTTAAACTTTGACTTTGCCCATGCCAAGGTGCGACCAGATGACCAGATTGGCCCTTTTCATTTCTATGCGCTAGAAAACAATAATTCTTTAAAAATTCATATTTCATTTCATATATTCATTTTTTCATAATTTTGGTGTCATTTTAAAGCTAAAAGTATTTCCTATTTTTATACATCGTTTTTTGATTTTTAAACTATTTCCGGTGTTTTATTTGATTGCTGTTTTTTGATACTTGAATGCTTTACGCTTTGTCTCCTAAGGTAAGTCTTGTTGCTCGTTGCCAAGCTACCAAGGGTTTAGCTGGGGTTAATTTATTAACTGAACCTAGCGGTGGTTAGTGGTCTATTGCTAAGTGTAGGTACTACCAATAATCCATTTTTCAACAGTAACTAATTTCACATATGTAAATTGCTGAAGGCTAACCCAGTTGCATGCTGCAATACCAACTCCAAAGTGTCCATGTGTGGACCATGTGTCTGATTCCATGTGGACAAAACATCATGCTTGCAAAACTGTCTTAGGGATGATCTTGTTACAATGAAATGTGTGTTGATATTACCATATTGTATACTTAAAATACCAGCACTTGAGTACATTTACCTTGTTTGTTTTGGAAAAGTATATGTACAGAAGGTGTATTGCTCATATTTCTTTCTCAATATTTGGTATTTGGCTGGCCTGTCACATGTAAATGGTCTGACATCATGCCTTTTATTACAGACATCATGTACATTTTCAACCTAAGCTGATACATATTTCCTTTACATTCCTAGACAACATGACAGCTGAAGATGCAAAGAATTATTACATACATTTGGAGAAGAATTGCCACATTCACCATGTGACAAAGGCATACAAGAAGATGAGCATCCTCCATGAGAAAGGAAAGGCAGCCAGTACATGGAAAGCAGGCAGGCAGGAACACAAGGGACAGTCAAAGCAAAAAAGCTAACCAGAGGGTGCCCCACAGCACACAGATATATCTCAGGCCTTTCCAGGACCATTGTCTACACATCAGGTGCCAGCCACAGTGACTATACTGACAACCCCTGCCACAGGGTTCACATTTGAGGCACAGGCCCTCAAAGACCTGCAGGACCTTGAATTAAGGATGGCAGTCATTGAGGGTGAGCTGTCAAGCATGCAACAATGATTCTGACACTGCAAGAGACAAGGTAGCCTTAGTGCACAAATATATCTCTCACTTGCACATTTCATTTTCCCCATCTTGTACATTTTTTAAACAGTTTTAGTAATTTAATCATAGTGTAGGTTGGCATTTAGGATAGGCATAATGTAAGTATCGAATATATGTAAATAATCAGTAGTTTTAAGACGTGTTTTTATAAGAGTAGTTTTTGTAGTGGGTGGGGGTTGATGTTTAATGTGTGTTTTATACATTTTTTTTAAATACCAAAAAATAAATATTTGTTTAGACTTCAATTTAAAGATAGTGTATGATTAGGATGTGCTAATTTTCTGTATCATCATTTCTATATAATGATTTGCTAAAATGGATTCGAATGATTTTAGTACACAATGTGGGTATTGACCTGTTGGCGCGGTATATAAGCGTTGTTTCGTCAGAGGCCTATGAGAAATTGATAGTCTATATGACAACTGAGTTAAGTGCTTCTTTAACATTAGCAACCTTAAGTGGGCCTCTTTTTAATTATTTTTTTCACAAGACAACTCAGGCAGCACACTACTGTTTCATTATGTGCGAAAGTGAGAGAGCACGTATGGTTGGTCTAGTTTTTGTAACACAAATTACAGATTTGATGCTGCAGCGACACACACTGGTGCCCACCAGTAAAACACACACCCTTGCACCATTGTACAAGTGGCTCAGGCTCAGTAATGTTGACAACTTTAAAAATTAAAACCTGAAAGTATCCACACCTCCCTCTATAACCTCCATCAGCACTGCCATTGGGCACTTGAAAGTGTTGCACTACATGCAGTTAACTTTCGGTAACTAATTTCATTGATTCATAGCCATACGTGTCCCATGTCATTTTCCCCTGGTGAGGTGTTACTTTGTGTCTGCTTCTGTGCTCTGTTTCCCATGCAGCAGCATGTGGGTGTAATGTATCATAGATGTAATGTGAGGGTACACCTGCATTCAATACATATGATGCATCATCAAGACAGAGTTAAACATTTGCCCTCCTTACACCAAAGTAGTATTAACACTGGGCCCCAACAGTAATTGTCTGCATTTCTTGAATACTGCAATGCAAGGTAGGATTGGCCTTGTGCAATCTAGTTTTGCATAGGTGTGATGCTACGTATGATGGGTATGGGCATGACTATCTGCCTATCAATAGTCAACACAATGTTTTTCTGTACTTTAGGAGGATCTCTTCAGTGTTAACATTGAGGCTAATATTTGTGTTTGATCAAGTTGTTATGTTCACTGAGCCAGACATGTGTGGAAGCGTACCCCCATGTTATTGGATCACATGGCTCACAGACCCCGTTTATAGAACGTAAACATTTTTGTCTTTAGATTGAGCTTTTCACTGTGTCAGTCAAGTACCTGAAGCCTATTGTCACACCCTGCTGTTCCATTGTGAAGCAACACATTCCTCAGTATGCCATTGCAGTGGTTGTTCTAGTTGTTGATGGATATCTAAAGACAGCATGTGTTAATGACTAATGGTCATTCTCCTTGAGATGCAATGAAGTGAGTTATGTTAATAAACATCCTTTATGGTATAAGTAGTCCGTTCATCAATATTTGTGTGGCTCAGCATGATCTTCCTTGCAGTGTTTGGGGCAACAACACCAACATTAATTATGAGCAAAAGGTGTCCAGACAGAGTCCATTTTGGAGCCATGTCTTTCAACATGTAGAGGTAAGGAGAATTTCAGTGAGGAGGTAGAAAATGCGATTAGGGAAGGCAGGCTTCTTCAGAAGTCTACAAGTGGATATGATTAACAGGTGCATGAACAAAAAGGTGCATTGCTAGTTGACTGAGAAGGTTGCATAATGACAGACACAGGACCAGTGGGAAACTGGTTAGTGGGCAAAGACAAATGTTACATGGCAGTTCTGTGACAGAAATTGGAGACATCCATATCTTCCTACTCTGATGGTTGTTATGCCTCCCCTGCCGATTAAGGTGTTTGTGTGGAAGGCATCTAAGGCACATGGACATCAGGGACAGAAGATGTGGGCCCCCTGCCCACTGCAGCATTTGTCTGTGCCAGCAAGGAAGGCAGCACAGTACTGACAAGGGACTGATGGCTTCTCAACAATACAACATCAGTATGGAAGGCAGGCATTTTTGCTATATAGGAATCTAACTCGTGCACCATAGATGCCATGAGATTAATGACAGTCGGCCAGGCTGGTGGCAACCTCATTGGAGTCAGAGGTTGAGGCCTGTTGTTATTCCTCATACCACCAGCAATGTCAGCTAGGAACTCATTCATTCTATGGAGCCAAGAGTAGGTGCCTTTAATTTGCTCAGAGGTGCCCTTATTAGTACTGAGGCACCTATGGACTCACTCTAGGCTGCCCACTGTTGTCTCCATTCTCACCTGCACCACATCAACTATTTACTGCTGGACTCCTACCACTCGCCGTTAGAAGACAACTTTGGGGTCCTCAGAGTCCACAGCTGTACTTGGACTGGCAGATGAGGCATGTCCTCTGGTTGATGGTTCCTCTGGAGACCCTGCAGCACTGTTATCCCTTGCCTGAGCCAGAGAAGGAGATTCTGTGCACTCCAGGATTTGTTGGAAGGTGTCATCAACCACTGGGGTCAGGATGTCATCACCAATAGGTTTGTCATCTAGGACAGGCTGTTGGAAAAGGAGGTGTTATTTGTATTTCTGCAATTAAATACTAATCTGTTTATAATGGTCTTTGATGTATATTGACAATATTAATTTTGTTGACATACAGATTTTACTGTCATTCATTTTATGTTACACATAGATGTGTTGAACATGTGTTACTAACATTAAATAAGGACAAGTTAGAAGGTTTTGGCTTCACCGTGGTGATACCTGTACATTGTTCACATAACCACCATAGTTACAAGGGGGGCATTTTTGTGTCATAACACATATTGCAAGGCAGTTGCACAGCTTACTGGTCTGCCCTGGTACAAGTACGGCCCTGTTTATCTTGTTGATTGGCTTATTTTTATATCATGTCTATTTTAGCTTAAGGTTCACTTATTGAAACTACCACTGCGAAATTTGCAAGCATGTCATCAGCGTGCCTTCATTCCCTGTTGCCAGTACTTAGCCAACAGCTCATGACAAAGTGATGTTTGTTTGGTCAACTATTAATTTTGGTCATAACTCTGCCTTTCACACAGCACAACGCTTCAATCTGCCTCTCTGTATTTCATGCAACTGTTGCATTCTTGTGGCCAAAGTCTCATACTTCACACACATCCACACACCTCACACAGCCATCAGCCTTGCTACATAGCAGGACTGGGTAAGGGCATGCCATTACAATGGTTTACTTATTTGTGTATACTCCTGTGCTTTCCTAACACAGACAGGCATCTCCAGAGTCCAGACCTATAGGCATTGTGAACTATCTCTGAAGGGTATCACCCTTGTAAAAATACAAACTATCAATTTCTCCACATTTTAAAATTAGCCAGTTTGATCATCTTCTGTTATCTCAGCCCTGATCATTTGTACATAAATATGGATTCTCTGTCACACAAGGGCTTACTGTCAGACACTGATAACACCCAGATCATACATAGATTCTCTGGAGACACCGACACAACCAACATTAAGTACAATATGCAATCACCCAACAGGCCTATCCTATATGTCACAACTATGGCTCGTGCTGAATCTAACAAGAGAATAGTGATGATTATATGTAACATTTATCTGCTCTGGTTGCCAACACAACTAGGTCCAGACACATCACCCTCCAACCATGCCCATTTTCCTGGACAACTGATCAGTTCTGTCATTTCACATTTCTCTGTTTAACTACTGCCTGCTATAACATATGTAGCATACTCCAACTTTTGTGGTTAAGGCCCCCTTATGACACCTTCAACACATTCTCCAAGCCCAAATCATATGTCAAGTGTAGTACATTAACATCATCTTCTTCAACATCCCTTTCCAACTACTACACACGTGCAACACTACAAAAAGAAGCTGTGAATGACTGTCACTGAGGCTACCTTGCCCCATAAACATCACCCCTCTAGTCCTTAATTCCAATTTCATATAATTCACACCCACTGGAAGCTTAATGTTCTGATCCACAACTACATGGCATTACACTACCAGTGACACCCCCAAGCTCTCACACAGTCTATGCTTCCAACAAACACTCATAGACCTCTGGTGTGCATCATTTGCATTCTTCCCACTCCCATTCTTCATTTGTACAAGACAGGAGGTAGTGTTGTCTCTAGCATGGCAGATGTCACCTTTGAGTTCTGAATGAGTACATCATGTGGTTCAATACTAGCGACTGTACAATGACTCTTCACATAAACCTACTGGGAGATACCCACATACTGATGCACTATATCCCATACCAGGTGAAACATCGATCCTCTGGCAATCCCATTCCATTCAATTGTTTCATGTTCCACTTTTGGCTCAGTAGAACCAAGAAACACACATTTGCCTCATGGTACAAGGGGACCATATTGACACAGTAAGGTTGTGGAGGTTTCACCTGCCCTTGTATAATGTGCTGCTCTATTCCAGCTTTTTTTTAAATTGTGGCACTTGTAGTCCTGGTCACTCATGTTAAGCAGAGCTAGACAGGACAAATTTTGCTTGATTAAAAAATCCTGACATTTATGTGATGTTGCATTGACATGTTAGATCTTCCTGCATTTTCTCTTGCCCACCTTGTAGTTCAGTGCAGCAAAGTGTATTGCTGCACTGCCCAACATAATGGTCCATAATTATGGCCAGGTTTACGTTGCTCTTGCACCACACAATGGCTTTGAATGGCCTTGTACATATGGAGTAAGGCAGCGCAAATCACTATGTTGCCTTACTCTACATTAGGAAGGCGTTCCATGGGCTTTGCAGTGGGTGTTCCCACTCAAGACCATTGGAATGTAATGCATCCCCAAATTTACAAGACCATGTAAACCTGGGGATGTGTCAAAATCTTAAGATTCCCCTAGAGAGATTTTTACTATTAGGCCCGGGTGCTGAACTCTGCTCTGCCAGTGGAGCTTGCATATTCAGGCACTTTGCACTATGTGGAGTAGAGCGGAATTCCCGAATTCCACAATTCGGCATGGAGGGGAGTTTGTTAATGTGAGGTTGGGTATTGTTGCTCCCGTGTGAGTGCCACAAAACTCTGCGGCCGCTAGTGAGCATGCACAAGTCTCTCCATTCACTTGCGCTGCTTCCGGCCGCCCGCACGTGACTCCGTGTTTACCACCGCTGCTTCTGGCCATGACAGCGGCCAAACATTTGCACTTGAGAGCGCAAATGCACCTAGAGTAGATTTTATACTCAAGATCCAACTTAATCTAGTCATAAAGTGTTTTTTGAGTGGATTTTCTTCTCCACTGGACCCTTCAAGTTGTTTTTAAGATTGAGAAGGCTTTTTTTCAAACAGGAAGAAAACGCCCCAGAGACTGTAACTTCCTGTTTCTATCCAGCAGGCTCCTTTCAGTGCTTTGTCCATCTCCTGCTCCCTTTTCACCTGGATTTCAAGGTGGAAGGATCACTCTCTTTGTCTCCTGGATATGCCTTTGGATTTAGGGACGTTGGGCCTAATTACGAGTACGGCCGTCCTAGGGCTGCCGAAATAGTGGTGGCGGTCCAACTGTTGCATCCTTGATGGTCCAACCACCAGATCTGGATTTTGGCAGCCGGACCACCACAAGACCGATGCAATTGCCTGGACCAGAGATCCCATGGTTGCGGTGGTGCAGAAAGCCATGGTCAAGCACAGCAGTGCCAATGTCGGCACTGTCGTGCCGATCACTATTTCCCTATGCACCTGCCTTTTCATGGAGAAGACATTGCCATAAAAAGCCCAACAGAAAGGCAAAAGACAGGTCCACATGGGGGCCCCTATACCGCCCATGCCATGTCATGGGCAGTGCAGAGGCCCCCCTGTCAGCACAGTCAGAATGCGCACTGTCTGCAATGGCAACAGGACACATTGTGTCTGTGCTGGAGGCACCAATAGTGCACTGGCATTGGCCTCGACTCTCCCTTAGAGCTGAAGGCAAAACAGTTGCATAGTCTCTGATGTCCAGCCCCTCATGATCATCCTAATCTGGTGGTCCAATGGTTGGACCACCATTATTATAATCTGGGCATTTGATTTTGTGAAATCACACAAGTAAGTTCCAAAACTATTGAATAGGGCTGTTTGTTTGTTTGCTTAGGCATGCAGCACTAATTTGTTTGTACTTTAATTTAATTTTAAAAATATACAGTGGTAGGTGGCTTGGAGTTTAAATATGGGACTAGTTATTTATGTTGCATTTAATAGATTTTTCATCTTTTGTAAAGGAAAATGGTTGCACAGCTCAGTACCTGTCCTTTCTACATATTGGTATCATTTGCAATAGTATTTTACTATGTGGCCTCAAAGGTAAATCTAGCCAGTAGGCCCAGTACGACTAGTCATAAAAATGTAAGTGTTGTATATGTTTGAAACTTCTTTTAGGGCTGAAATAGCATTGAATTGAATTAAATATGTTGGCTATTGTTGCATTTCATTTTTTTTGTAAAAAGTGTTTATGTTGTGTGGTAATATTTCATGGCATAGGAGGATGTGTACTGTTAATGTGAAATTTGTATAGCTCAGTTAATTTTTGTATATTGCATGGCTGAATTAATGTTAGTGTTTCTTCAGTGTTAAATGTTACCACCATGCCTCCTTCTAGTCAGTGTGAGTGTGTATGTGTGTGTGTGTGTGTGTGGGTGTGAGAGCGTCTTTGTCATCATCCACCATATGCCTTTGTTCTCCATTCTGTGTGGCCAGGCCCAATTTTGTGTAGTCTATGTCCACAGGTGTTGAAGTGTTCTTTGTTCTCTATGCCTTCTTGTTTACAGTTGTTGGTTCACCATGTGGCTGCCGGCCAATTTCTGCATCCTGCCAGTGTCCCTTTCCCATAGGTTTGCATATTTTCTTTGTTTATCATGCCTCCTTGTTGTTGTTTTACCATGTGTCTGGCAGCCATTTTGTGCATCCAACCAGTGTTTCTTTATCAGAAGCTTGCATGGGTTCTTCTTTGTTCCCCATGTCTCCTTGCTCCTTGTTGTTGTTTGACCTCGTGGCCATATTGTTCATTCAGCCAGTGTCCCTCTGCCGTAGGCTTGCATGGGTTCTTCTTTGTTTCCCATGCCTCCTTGTTCCTTGTTGTTGTTGTTTTACCATGTGGTTGGTAGCCTTTTTGTCCACTGAGCAAGTGTCCCTTTGCCATCGGCTTACATATGTTCTTTGTTTTCCACACCTCCTTTCTCACTGTTGTTATTTTAGCATGTTGTTTGCAGCCACTTTGGGCATCCAGACGGGTTGTCTTTTTTTTGGTTGAGAATCCAGATATAAATTTAACTAAGAAAACATGCATGTATTAGCTCCTCCAAAATTAGGCAACATCACAATTTTAAATATCATAGTATCTTAGGAAAAGCAGATATACAAAGAATTGAGACAAGGATCTAAGATCCCTTTTTGTAAAAATGTGTTGAAATAGGATTTGTTGCTACAATCATTAATCAGAGTATGCAATTATTACATTTAAAATGTAAAGGTTAAGGGGAGTGAGACAGAGAACAATACATTACACAAATAATGTCACAGTTTCGGGCGGGTCTGATCAGGACTCTGGTTGGGACACCCCTTGAGGTCACAGAATATCCCAAAGAGGTAGTGTACTGGGGCAGAAGAACAGCTAAAGGCAGACACATGAAAGGGCAGCTATGGAAAGGCACAGGAAACATGAAAGTAAAAGCAGAGCAACCTCAGTGTGAACAAACAGGAAACAGATTACTAATGGACAAACACACTGGGGTTACCACTAAGGTTGTACACAGGGTAGGGCTCAGAACGTCCAACTGGAACAGGGAATGTCAATGCCTCTGTGCAGTTTGCTCTTACAGATAGTCACCCCGCAAGCCCCATGGAAAGGAGCAGCAGAAGTGATTCTGTCTCTGGAACCTTAGAGAACAAACAAGGATAGTACTTACATACACAAGACAAGCTCTTGTGGGTTCAGCTGGAAACACAGTGGCAATTACTGTAAAAACAGCAATAGCACACTGTCACTGTTAGGCACTAAAGACAACGTATAACACTAGACAAAGGATGGAGGCTGGAATTGCCTCCTGGATCCCAGGAGCCAACCCCACTACAAAGGAAAACACTTATACACTCGTGAAGACTGATAGAACACTTACCAGACGCAAATACCCAAGTGGAAATGGAAACAGAAGGAACAAACTAGGAGGCAGGGGCAGGAACTGGGAACAGGCTCAGGCTGAAGCAAAGGCAGGAATAGGACTCGAAAACAGAGTGCAAGCTTCTGGCTGGAACAAACAGAAACAGGAATGGGAAACAGGGAGCAGGCACTGGCTGGAACAAGCAAGGACCGGGCTGGAATACAGGGAGAAGGAATAAGCAGTAAACAGGACTGGAAAACAGAGAGCAGGTTCAGGCTGAAACAAGTCAGGAAAATGACTGAAAAACAGGGAGTAGGCTCTGGAAGAAACAAACAGGTACAAGGATCAGAGACAAGGAGCAAACTCTTGCTGGAACAATCAGGAGCAGGGCAGAGAAACAGGAAACAGGTTCAAGCTGGAACAAAACAGGAACAAGACTGGAACCCCATCCGATAAAGGGTCTGTAACGCAATGGAATCAAACTCCAATGCATGACGAGGATCTTGAGGAAATGGCTCCTTATGAGCAGTTCCAGGCTGCAGCAAACCCAAGGTGGAATCACATGACTGGGCTGCACAGGAGAGGTCTCAGGTGTGTGTAGTTTCAGACACTCCCAAGTCCTGGGGTAGAGAATCCAGTACAAATGAGTAACTGGACTTCTCCCATAGAATACAATGTATAGCAGAGGCTTTCCTGACTACCAGACTGTGCATTATGGGATTTGCAGTCCCAGGAAGCAAATGTAATTCTACAAAAGCAAACGAAAAGAGAAACAGACGGGAGTCAGCAAGGGACTCTAGATAAGTGTTCAAGGTGATTTCCAGGCTAACATCAGTCCCCTTACAGCACCCCCTAGAAATGGGACGACAGAGTTGTAACAAATAATGGTTAGCAGGCAGGAAATACCATCGTAAATTAATTAAAATATTTAACCAATATTTAAAAAAGTGACCGTTTAGCTCATTAAATGCATGGTAAAAAAAAAGTGATGCATCTGGGATAAGACAGACATACAGATATCTGTCTCAGATAATTAAACTATTAATCTGAACAGTAAACAGAAAGATATATTACCTCTGATCTCCGATCTCTCTATATCTTCGTCCTTAACACTGCTTCAATCTTCCCCAAACATCAAAAACCCCACCAATTCCTCTAATTCATACAGGGTAACCACCTAGTGAAAGGAGACCAAACTCGGGTCCCCCATTTATGAACCCTCCACCCCTTACTTCTATATACAAATTAATCTCCAGATAGTAAATTGATAATAATCTAAACCTTCATTCTGCAAATGTAGGGGGGTCTGGTTTTAGCCAGTCTGACACAATGGACATATGAGCCACTGACATTGCAATAAATACAAAATATGATACTAAATTGTTGTGCCAGGTACATCCTTAACTACCACTAGTAATATCATTAAAGCAGTCATTTGCACCTGTTCCCCATGGCCATGCAAATAAAAGAGCAGATGTCTTGTGAAACAAAATAGCCTGAGTCAAGCATGTGAAATATGTATGCACAATGTCTGCTTGATCCGCTCCACTTCGATAGCATCTACTGTCAGATTTCCTGCCCCATTTATACATTTTACCAGCTGTGTTTTATGCTTTTTAACCGCTGTGTATTAAAGGCTGAATATTGTTTTATAATGCTGGCTCTTTAGCCCCGCTGCAATCAATACTATACTGCCAAGATCTAATGACTCCTGGAGAACTAACCCTTCAGTCACAAGTCTTCTTTTCCATTTAGAATTTTGAACCTCCAGATCATCAGATGAACCTTCTAATAACAACAAATTGAGTGTTGCAATCTTGCGTTTTTTTAATCAATATCATTGACTAGTGGAACCCGGTCAGATGAAAGTTGAGTCTGATACAACTTATTTTAAAAAATCCTGAATCTGGAGAAACTTAAAATAAGCTGCCCTTACTAGATCAAACATTTATTTGAGATCACTAAAGGAAAGCATTTTCCCCTCATCAAAGAGATCACAGATTACCATAACCCCCTTCTCTTTCTATCACCCTACTGCATCATGAAATAGCTCAGGTAGTGCAGAGTACCACCAGAGAGTTGTATAATAATTAGATTTCTGGAGCCCTATAGATCTTTTGACCAGCCACCACACTTAATATGTAGGTTCATATTTCTCCCTCGCCAGCCCTTGGTGCCAAGTATTATTTCATAAATTGTTGGAGATTATGCTGGGACAAAGCTTCCTGTTCTACCCAGGACCAATATACCCAGATGTTGAAGCACACAGGACCAATAATACAATGTAAGGTTTGGGACAGCCCAACCAGTGTGATCCTTGGGCAATACCATAAATACCATAAACTTAGAAGCCCTTCTTGGCTTTTTGAACTCCCAGATACAGCTGTAGCATACACTCCCGAATCTAGCCAGCCGATCCTACAAAATTCCAGAGGAATAGCGCTGAATAGATACAGGAGCTTGGGCAAAATTATCATTTTCAAGATGTTTCACATTCCTACCAATGACAGACATAGGCAATTAATTCACCTAAGATCTTGCCTTATGTTAGTTAGAAGAGGAGCCAGATTCAAGTGACCCAAGTGATCTATCTTTGATGTAGTTCTTACTCCCAGATATACAGCTTCCTTCACTCATTGAGGGTTCTCAAAGCAGGTGCCCTTTGTGCATATAATCTGTGTTGTTGCCACATTAAGCATGTACCCAGAGTACTTCCAAATAGATTCTGCTCCTTTCTCTATCTCCTTTATAGCCACAGAGGGGTTAGTAGTTATCATCGCTATATCATCCCTGTAGGTGAGAACCTTGTTATTAGTTAGATTCACTACTACTGGGGAATTTGAGACTTTCTTTCTAGCAGAGAGATAAAGGCCCTAATTACAACCCTGGTGGTTGGTGTTAAAGTGGTGGTAAGACTGCCAACAGGCCAGCAGTAAATAAAATGGAATTATGACCGCGGCGGGATCCGCCAACATAGACAGCCACTTTAACACTCTGACTGCCACGGCGGTAGAAACAAACAGCATGGCGGTCACCGCCAACAGACAGGCGGAAGACAATGTACCGCCCACACCATTATGAGAGGCCAATCGGCCACCTTTTCTGGTGCGGATTCAACGCGAACAAAAGCACGGCAGAAACAGGACTTGGAAGGGAAAACTCTCACCTCTACACACCCCACAAGGAACCAGGACGTCATGGAGCCGGAACTCCAAATTCTCCCTGCAATAGTATTCCAGCTCCTCTACCAGGAGCACGACCGACAGCGGCGACGAGTACTACACCTACGACACAGGGGAGTGGGAGAGGAAAAAAAGAGAGACACACACACGCAACACGCAACACCCCCACCCTCACACACAACAACACACACATCAATACATGCTGAAACGTTACATTTCCCCCCACAACCCACCCTGGAAGAACGCAAGGACAAAAGGAAATGAGTTGAACAATTGTAATCATGAAAAATCCATTACTCAAAAATATATATACACTATTAACAAATATGTACACCAAGAATTCAAGTCCGTGTACTGCACCTACATAGTCTGTGGACCACTGGGCCCAAAATGCATGGGCGAGGCCCACACAAGATACCCGATCCAAACGGAGAGAACACTGCTGGGGCATCAGATCAAAATAAAACAAGCAGCTCAGGGGGAAGGGAAGGGGGGGCACCTCAGCTGGATGAGTGCACGATGCCAGCTCCATGCCCACTGCTTTATCCTGGGGAGTGCAAAGCCACAGTCTCACAAATCTCTCCAGTGGGTGGTTTTCCCACTGCTTTTTCCTGGGGAGTGCAAAGCCACAGTCTCACAAGTGGATAACAGTCTCCACTGGTTCTGGAGGGGGCTTTGTGCCCAGAGTGCTTCATCCTGCCAAGGACTGAGGTAGTGGATGCCTTTCTCCACTGGTTCTGGAGGGGGCTTTGTGCCCAGAGTGCTTCATCCTGCCAAGGACAGAGGTAGTGGATGTGATACTCCACTTGTTCTGGAGAGGGCTTTGTGCCCAGAGTGCTTCATCCTGCCAAGGACAGAGGTAGTGGATGTGATAGTCCACTGGTTCTGGAGGGGGCTTGGTGCCCAGAGTGCTTCCTCCTGCCAAGGACTGTGGTAGTGGATGCCTTTCTCCACTGGTTCTGAAGGGGGCTTTGTGCCCAGAGGGCTTCATCCTGCCAAGGACTCAGGTAGTGGATCTGACACTCCACTGATGGTGGGGCAACATGGAAGCTGCACAGGCCCCTGGAACTGAACCACCAGCCTCGTACGAATGACCACTGGGGATGGCAGCCATGTCTGCGGTGGTGCCACTGGCACAGGATGTGGCGTGGCCGCTGGCGGTGCTGGCGGCGGGCTCAGAAGCGGCGGTGCTTGCGGCGCTCATTGGGCAGCGGTGCTGGTGGGGGGCTCATTGAGCGTGCTGCTGGCAGCGGTGTCCTGAGCGACGGTGCTGGTGGCGGCCTCACTGAGCTTGCTGCTGGTGGCGGTGTTCTGAGCGGAGGTTCTGGTGGGTGGCTCACTGAGCTTGCTGCTGGTGGCGGTGTCCTGAGCAGTGGTGCCGGTGGGGGTCTTGTATTGTAGCCATTTTTAATGTAGCTTTATGCGTGTTTGCTTAACGTATTAGGCCTCTGAGCACTTTGCCCTAGATGCATTTTATTCAACCTCGCACTGTTATTTTACAATAACCAGTTTCACGGTCTTGTTTTTATTTCATTCTATCACACTGTCTAGCTTACTTCAGCACTGTGTTCTCAAACAATACATTCTTGCTCGCTCTGTGCTTCAGTCAAGGATACAGTCTGGTACATTGCCGATAGACGTGGTAGAAGTTTAGTCTTTAGGGTTCGTAGAAAGTACACATCCTTACGTAGGGACATTTCTTAGAACACCAGCGTGTTAGTTATAAAAACACTTTCTAGTCCTAGTACACGTAAGAGGGAGATTCTGACCAGGAATCCACAACTAGATGCTGACTGCCCTGTTGCAGATGCTGATGCAGATTACAGGCTTTTGCTCAGGTATGAGGGTTGATGTCCTCCCGGGGGAACCTGAAAGGCAGGCTTAGAGCTTCACAGGCTGTGCTCAAAATATAACTTAGAGAGAACATAATTTAGTTGCACTATGATAGCCTTATTCTTATGCTTCACTCTCCTCGTTACTATTTCAATCCTATGTGTTGTATAGTTCTGGTTATTGCGGCTTACGCTTTGTTATCTAAAATGCAGTTGTTTTATTAAACCAATCTTTAAAACTCAAACTGCCTTTGTCATTTATATATGAGACCGCATTGTGTACGATAGAACCAGTTGTGACCTGAGTACCGCCGTCAGAATACCGCTGTGCCAGCGCAGCCTGCGCCTGCCAGCCCAGCGGGAAACCCCCTTCCATGAGGATGCCGGCTCCGAATGGAGCCGGCGGAGAGGAAGGGGTGCGACGGGTGCAGTTGCACCCGTCGCGATTTTCAGTGTCTGCTTGGCAGACACTGAAAATCTTGGTGGGGCCCTGTTAGGGGGCCCCTGCAGAGCCCATGCCAGTGGCATGGGCACTGCAGGGGCCCCCAGGAGCCCCGCGACACCCGTTACCGCCAGCCAGGTTCTGGCGGTCACAACCGCCAGAGCCAGGCTGGCGGTCACAACCGCCAGAGCCAGGCTGGCGGTAAGGGGTTTGGAATCCCCATGGCGGCGCTGCCTGCAGCGCCACCATGGAGGATTCCCCAGGGCAGCGGGAAACCGGCGGGACATCGCTGGTTTTCCGTTTCTGACCGCGGCGGTACCGCCGCGGTCAGAATGCCCATGGATGCACCGCCAGCCTGTTGGCGGTGCATCCGCGGTAGTTGGCCTGGCGGTAGTCTACCGCCAGGGTCAGAATGACCCCCTTAGTCTCACACAGTGTGAACGATCTTAACGCCAAAAAATCCAGTAGTCTCATTAGGAAAATGAGAGCCTACGCAACAGGCTCACTGAGCTTGCTGCTGGTGGCGGTGTCCTGAGCGGCGGTGCTGGTGGCGGCCTCACTGAGCTTGCTGCTGCTGAAGGGCACAGTGTCGGCAGTGCAGGTGAAGGGCACAGTATCCTGGATGCTGGCAGCGGTGGCCGTGGCGGCGGTGCATGTGGCGGTCTTGTCCGCCGTGCAGGTTGGCGGCGACTTCCCTTTCTTTCTCTGGCCCTTCCCCATCTTGGATGGTGGCGCAGATGTCTTGCCACTCCCAACTGTTGTCTTGCCTGAGCCCTTGGTGGCAGGTGCTTTGGCCTTCTCCCTCCGGGCTGTGGGCAACTTCTTTTGTTTTGGAGGCGGGGGAATGTCCTTGGCCTCGCTCCTTGGGACACTGGCTGCCCTGCTGCTTGGCGCACTCCAGAAGCCGGTTACTGCTGGCACCACTGTTCCCGGTGATGTGGTGGCTGAGGTGCTGGGTTGGGACCTGGAAAGGTGGGCCCTAGGGGACGGAAGGGGTGGGGGAGGTGAAGTGAAGAGGTCAAGGTTTGACAGGACATTTTTTTTAGACACACTGGGACGGGTAGATGGAGGGGGTTTGGGAGTGGAGGAAGAGGTAGTGGTTGTAGGAGGCGTTCGTTTGCTGACTTTGGGTGAAGGTGCATGGGCTGGAGGCTGTCGTGAGGTGGATGGCTGTTGGGTGGGTGTGTGACTGCATTTGTGTAGTTTGGGAGGAGGGCTCACAGACACACTGGGAGAGGACACAGGGGATGTGTGAATGGTAGTGGGGGTAGTGAGTGCACGTGAGCGGTGTGTGGTGATGGGCGTGCTGGTGATGGAGGTAGTGGCTGAAGATGTAGTGCATGCAGGTGTGAGTGGAGACGTGACATGGAGGGAGGAGGGAAACATGGAGGACGGGGACACAGTGGAGGCAGAGGATGTTGGTATGTGTGCATGGGTATGATGCTTGTGTGAGTGCCTGTGGAATGTGTGGTGCTAATGTTTGCCAGAGCTACCCTTGTGTGTTGAGGTGTGCGCATGCTGGTCTTATGGTGTGCTTGGGATAGGCTGAGGTACTGGGGATTGGGTCTGGGTGGAGGAAGTTGGAGGGGGGAGGTTGGACACAGGGACAATGGCTGCCATCAGTGCTGAGGCCAGAGTCTGAAATGCTCGCTGTTTGGCTGCCTGCCAGAATAAATGCCCTCCAGGTATGCATTTGCCTGTTGCAACTGCCTCTCTACACCCTGGATGGCATTCGGAATGGTAGACTGCCCAACAGTGAGGGATCTGAGGAGGTCAATGGCCTCCTCACTGATGGCAGCAGGGCTGACTAGGGCAGGGCCTGAGGTGCCTGGGGCGAAGGAGATGCCCACCCTCCTAGGGGAGCGGCCACGGGGCACACGCTGAGGGGCTGCTGGGAGGGCAGTGCTGGTAGGGGGGGTGGCGGCTGTACCTGTAGATGCAGTGGGCACAGAGGGGCCCGCCACCACAAGGAAGCTCCCATCAGAGGAGGAGTCAGTATCGCTGGTCTCAGCTTCTGTCCCCGCCATGGAGCTCCCCTCGCCCTCCATCCCACTGGTGAATTCTGAGTCCGTAGTTTCGCCCTCCAGGGACATGTGGGATGCAGCTCCCTCCTGCTCTGGTGGCACAGCTCCTCCGTGCTAATGCACACAAGAACAGGGAGACCACAAAGAGGGGGGAAAAAAGTAGAAAGACATCTTCAGTGCATGCAATACCGCTACCATTGGCGAACACTACAGACACAGCAGCCCTCTGCACTATGCCATGCACTTTGGGTTCCCTAATTGATCACAGGGACATGGGGTACAAGGCCTATGCCCGATTGCTGCACACATGCAAGTCTCAGGAGCCTGACTAGGTGTAGATGGCTCTTACCACTGGTGGGGATGGGGTGCCACTGAGCCTGCCTCACAAAGGGTCCTTGCCTACAAGGCTCGCCCTAGCCTAGGGGAACCCACAGCCCACCTCCCCCCACCCAGCCACCTCCAATGCTCGCTGACTCAGATGGATGTGAGTGTACTCACCCCCTTGTGGCTGCTGTGATGCCCTCAAGCGCCCATCCAACTCCGGACATGCCAGCGCCAGGATCCGGAACATCAGAGGGGGTCATGGTGCGACTGGCAGCCCTCCCGCGTTGGGAGGCCATCCCCAGCTGGGTCTCCGCCGTCTTCTTGCTCCAGTGGCGAATGTCCTCCCATCTTTTCCTCCAGTGGGTGCTCCATCTGTGTTGGACCCCCAGGGCCCGACATTCTTGGCGATGGCATGCCAAATATCCTTCTTCTGGTGGGTGCTGACCTACAGGATTAGTACAGGGGAAAAGGGAAAACTATAACCGTTTGGACCATGACAGTCATTGGCCCACGTTCCCACCCTTGCCCTGATGCACATACACTCACCGTCCGCTCATGCACGCCTCATTATCCCCCAGCTATCTCCCATCCACACCACTCCAAACAGGCATTGTCCATACAGCATGCTCACAGTGTACTCACCTGTTTGTCTGGAGGACCGTAGAGTAGCGTGTACTGGGGGAGGACCCCATCCACTAGATTCTCCAACTCCTCCGATGTGAAGGCAGGGGCCCTTTCCCCAGTGACTCGAGCCATAGTCGGTTCCAGACACAGGTCACAGCAGCACTTGCAGTGTAGGTCCTCTCCTGTTGAATGTCAGGTAGCAAGTGAGAGAACAGATAGAAAATGACCACGGTCACGTCGTTGAGTACAGTCACCACCGGCATACTTCAGCATTGGCCACTGTAACCCATAGGGCCCAATGACAACCAATGAGGAGTTGCACGGCGGTACTTGACCGCTTCCAGCTACGGCACACAACGCCAGCGGCATTACTTAATTTCTACATGCCCATCCACACTGGACAGGTGGGCGCCATTTCAGGGGGGGCAGGTCATGGCACCTAACTGCGTCACAGTACACATAGGTACCATTTTGGCCTATCCAAAACATACTGTTTCTGTCACAACATGCAATGTAGTGTACAGTTTGGAAATGTGGAATACTGACCAGCTGCTCACTCTTTTGCCCCCTAGATTACAACCGCTGCTGAAGAATAGGAGATGGAGACATCCCTCTGTGTACAGACCCCTGTTGGACTTGGCAACAATGGAGGACAGGCACATCATCCTCACCTACAGAGTTGACAGGGCCACAATCACAGAGCTGTGTGCCCAATTGGAGCCTGACCTAATCTCTGCTATCCTTCACCCGATTGATATCCCCCCTCTTGTGCAAGTCCTATCTGTGCTCCATTTCTTGGCAACTGGTTCTTTCCAAGTGACAGTGGGCTTGGCAGCAGGAATGTCTCAGCCAATGTTCTCAATAATGCTGACCAGTGTGTTGTCTGCCCTGATTAAACATATGTGCAGCTACATGGTTTTCCCCCAGGTTGAGGATTTGGCCACAGGGAAAGCTGACTTCTATGCAATGGGACATATCCCCAACATTATTGGGGCTACTGATGGTACGCATATTGCACTTGTCCCCCCTGGATAAATGAACAGGTGTTCAGAAATCAAAAGAACTTTCACTCCATGAATGTGCAGATAGTGTGCCTGGCGGACCAGTACATCTCCCATGCCAATGCAAAGTATCCTGGGTCTGTGCATGATGCCTTTATCCTGAGGAATAGCAGCAATCCCATATGTGATGGCTCAACTCCAGAGGCACTGGGTGTGGCTAATAGGAGAGCCCATGGTTCCAACCCAGTATATGTTGGTGTATGGGTATGATGTTGGCCCTAAGGGTTAGTGTTTGGCTATCAGGTATCGATTACTTTTTGCTGGTGACTCTGGTTACCCCAACCTCTCATAGCTACTGACCCCAGTGAGGAATCCCAGGACAAGGGCAGAGGAATGTTACAATGAGGCACTTGCACAAACGAGAATAATTGAGAGGACATTCGGCCTCCTGAAGTCCAGGTTTTGTTGCCTCCATCTAACAGGTGTTTCCCTGTGCTACTCACCCAAGAAGGTCTGCCAGACCATCGTGGCATGCTGTATGTTGCATAACCTTGCCTTGAGACGTCAGGTGCCTTTTCTGCAGGAGGATTAGGCTGAAGATGGGCCGGTGGCAGCAGTGGACCCTGTGGACAGTGACGAAGAGAAGGCAGAGGATAAGGATGAGGACAACAGAACAGCAATCACACGAAAGTACTTCCAGTGACACATTTTAACTTCACCTTCCATTAACAGTTTTGTGTTGGACATTGTATATGGCAGGCTGATGTTCCCACTACTATGGCCACTTACTGTAACCTTTGGCATCTCTATTTTCAGATATCTGTGCCCCACTCTGTCTCCTGGTGTGTTGAGTGCTGCCAACTACAGGTCATACCTATGTATACTTAACTGTACAGTTGATTTGCAATGTTTACAGTTTGTTAAATTAATACATATTTCAATCAATTGACAGACTCCATACTTGTATTTGTTCCAAGGGTGTTTATTTAGGTGTTAATAAGTGGAGGGGGTATTGCAATGGGCTGGGTTGCTGATGGAGGAAAGTCCAGGGTAGAGTCTAGTCTATTTGTATCACAGGTGCATTGTCCAAGGGGGCATTGGAAGTGGAGCAATACCAGTTCAAGGTGGACTTGGGTGACTGAGTAGGGACACAAGTGTGACAATCAGGGGAGTCTTATTTCCTGGTGGGGGTCGTGGCAATGTTCTCTGGCTTCTGCCTGGATCACAGGGACCGTTTACGGGGTGTTTCTCCTTCTGCAGGGGGAGGGGTTCTGGTGGCCTGTTGTTCCTGTGGCGGGCCTTCCTGTACAATAGTGGCAGCGGAGGTGGAAGGCTGTTCATCATTTTGGCTAGTGTCAGGGGCCCTTTGGTGTGCCACTGCCTCACTCATGGTGTTGGCCATGTCTGCCAGCACCCCTGCAATGGTGACCATAGTGGTGTGGATATCCCTCAGGTCCTCCCTGATCCCCAGGTACTGTTCCTCCTGCAGCGGCTGTGTCTCCTGCAACTTGTCCAGTATCTGGCTCATCGTCTCCTGGAAATGGTGGTATGCTCCCAGGATGTTGGTGAGTGCCTCCTGGAGTTTCGGTTCCCTGGGCCTGTCTTCCTCCTGTCGCACAGCAGTCCTCCCAGCTTCCCTGTTGTCCTGTGCCTCTATCCCCTGAACCGTGTGCCCACTGCCACTGACCCCAGGTCCCTGATCGTCCTGTGTTTGTGGGCTGGCCTGGGGTCCCTGTAGTGATGGACACACTGTAGATTGATGTGTCCTGGGGACAATGGTATGGGCACACTGGGTGGGTGCTGTGGTGGTATGGGACTGTGCCTGGGTAACCGACAGATAGAGGGGTGATAGTAATAGAGAGTTCACTTACCAGAGTCCTGTCCTCCTGCTCCTCCTGCCAGGCCCTCAGGATGCATGATTGCCAAGACTTTCTCCTCCCATGTTGTTAGTTGTGGCGGAGGAGGTAGGGGTCCACCGCCAGTCCTCTGTACTGCTATCTGGTGTCTTGCTGCCATGGAATGCACCTTCCTCCGAAGGTCGTTCCACCTCTTCCTGATGTCAGTCCTTGTTCTTGGGTGCTGCCCCATGGCAATGACCATGTTCATGATCCTCCGCCATCGCTCCATCTTCCTAGCAACGGATGTCTGCTGCACCTGTGATCCGAATAGCAGCAGCTCTACCCAGATGATTTCCTCCACCATGACCCTTTGCTCCTCCTCTGAGAACCTGGGGTGTCTTTGTGGTGCCATGGGTGCAGTGTGTGTGGTGTGTGTGAGGGTGTGTGGGGTGATGTGTTGGGGTGTGTGCTGTAAGATGTGTGGATGGTGTATGGGTGATGGTGTTTTGTGGCTCTGATTCTGTGGTTCCTCTTGGTCTGTCTCTCTCAGTTGGCAACATTTTTTCATCGTAAGGGGTTGTGGGTACTGTGGGTGTGTGTTTTATAGTGGTGTGGGTGTATGGGTGTGGAGCGTGTATGTGAGTCAGGTGTGTGTAGTTTGAATTGTCCAATGTGGTGTAGTTTTTTATGTGTGTGTGTATTTTGAGTTCAGCGGTATGTACTGCCAATGGTTTATCACAGTTGAATGTCCGCTGCCGTGATTCGTGGGTCATAATGGTGTGGGCGTAGTTCTGTTGGCGTAACGGTGTGGGTTTTGGTACTGCCAATTTATCACTGACCTTTGGGCTGGCGGACTTGTGTGTGTGGTTGTATAGTGATGGATTGGTATGTTTGTGTCATAATATGGGTTGCGGTAATCCGCCACTGCGTTGGTATGTTGGCGGCAGTCAGCATGGCGGTAAGCAGGACTTACCGCCAATGTCATAATGAGGGCCTAAATGTACATTAAAATCATCACAGAAAATACCTAGAGTTGCCCAAAAGGCTAATTCCACATTTAAAAAATTAAGGCATTAGTGTCGTCCAAACTGGACCAGTATGCTGAACATAGGTGGTCATTATGACATTGGTGGTAAATCCTGCTTACCGCTGCAGTGACGGCCACCAGCATACTGTCGGGAAGGCGAACATCCATCTGCCATATTAAGACACACACACACACTAAACCGACAGAATACTGCCACAAACACATATCTACCAGATCAAAGGTAAGTGTTAAACTGTCGGTGTGAACACCCACACCGTTACGCCAATAAAACACCACCCTCCACATTATGACCCATGAATCACTACGGTGGACATTCAATGGCGGTAAATCATAGGCGGTACACACCATGCATAGTCAGAACGGACACCCAAATACAAAACAACACAACATTGGCCAGTACCAAAAACACACACCTGACACCAATACACACACCACACACACCAACCAACAGCACTATGAAACACACACCCACATTACCCCACAACCTTTATGAACACAAAAAATAGCCACAAGACAGACACGCAAATCACAGACTCAACTACACACACCACTAACACCAAGCCATCCATCATGCACCCCACACCCCACCACATTATTCAATTTGCACTGCACAACACACACCACACAACACCCATGTCCCAAAAAAGGCACCCTCGTTTCACAGGTGAGGAGTTGCAGGTCATGGTGGAGGAAGTAGTCAGGGTAGAGCCACAGCTCTTTGGAGCTCAGGTACAGCAAATACCCATTGCAAGGAAGATGAATTGTGGACCAGGTGAATGCTGTGGGACAGCATCCAAGAACAAGGGACAACATCAGGAACAGGTGGAATGACCTACGGGAGAAGATACGTTCCATGGCAGCAAGGCACCAACTTGCCATCCAGAGAACTGGCAGTGGACTCCCACCTCCTCCCCCACAGCTGACAGCATGGGTTGAGTAAGTTTTGACAATACTGTTTTCTGAGGGACTCACTGGAGTAGCCAGAGGACTGGACACTGGTGAGTCAAAATGGACGACTTATCACCCCCCCTCATACCTGCGTGCCCTCTCACCCCCTCACCCTGACTCCCATCACTCCACTCCATCCCACACAGTGAACCTACACATATGACTAACCCAAATGCCAAGCCATGCATGCCATTCCCACTGCATGTACAGCCTTCCCAGCCCTGCATGTACACCCACCACCTATGCATGCACAGCATGGAGAACTAACAATCACACAATACATGGCCATAGACAAACAAAGGTGGCAGGGCAATAGCAATGATATAGGGGAAGCTAGGGATGTACAATATGACATGAAGCATAATACATCACTTACATCCCCGCAGGTGCCCCAGCTAATCGGAGCGGCGAGGAGGTGCCACTGCCATCCAGTCCCGAAACAGAAGATGCCCCCAGTGATGACATAACTCTGGACATCTGGGTCTAGATGAATTACCTGGCCCATCAGGGACCACTGGTCAGTCGGCCACCTCAGCCCACTCCCAGTCCACCAAAGAGCTTTCCCCCTCTGTATCCAACACCACAGCACCCACCCAACATCACCACACCTCTGTCCCCAGGAAATGTCAATCAGCAGTGTGCCCAACTGTACAGGGACCCCAGTCCACACCTCACAGCCAAGACAATCAGGGTCCTGGGGTCAGTGGCAGAGGGCACAGTGTTCAGGGGACACAGGCACGGGGACAGGGACACTGGGAGGACAGCTGTGCACCAGGGGGGGGACAGGCTCAGGGTACCAACTGTCCTGGAGGCACTCACCAATGTCCTGGGGGCTTACCAACAATCCAAGGACAAGATGGGCCAGATTATTGACATCATGCAGGAGAACCAGCGGCTGTAGGAGGATCACCATCAGGAAAGATTTGCAGGCCATCTACACCACCATGGTCTCCATAGCAGGGGTGCTGGCTAACATGGCCAACACAATGAGAGAATATGCAGCACACCAACGGGCCCCCTCCTCTAGCCAGTCAACTAAACAGCCCACCACATCTGCTGCAGCTAGTGGACAGGGGGCCCTACCACAGGACTCATAGGCTACCGGCACCTCTCCCCCTGCAGAAGTGAACCACCCACAAATGGTCCCTGCGACCCAGACAGATGCCTGACACACTTGCCAAGACCAAGCCCACCGCCAGGACATTAGACCTTCCTGAATGTCTCCCTTGTGTCCCACTCTGTCACCTTATCCACTTTGAACTGCCTATGATCCGCTTCCTATGGCCCCTTGGGCACTGGACCTGTGCTACAAACAGACTGGACCAATACCCTGGACTTACCTCTACCATCACCCCCATTCCGTTGCACTATTCCATCTATAAATTTCACTACAATAAACATGCTTGAACACAACTTGAGTGATAGTGCTTTATGTTAAGAAAATGTGCAATTATGGTAACAGTTACATCTTGTGCAAATGACCTGAACTCTGTGATAGTATACAAAAAATGACCTGTAGCTGTCTGTAGTCATCACATTAGTACATAGTAGTAATAACACCAACATCTGCAAAATGAGAAGGCATAGGTGACAGTTAGTTGAGATGCAAAGGAATTGACTGCCATCATGCTACAGCCACACTGAAAAGATAAATAGTCAGAGGAATGGTCAGTTCCACTGTCTCACCTGTGTGATATTGGAAGTATTGCCATATAACTGATGTTCTGTTTACCACATACTCATCCTCTGCCTCCTCATCCTCACTGTCCTGCGGGTCCACTGCTGCCACAGGGGCATTTCCAATCTCCCCCTCCTGCAGATAAGGCACATGCCATCTGAGGGCCAGGTTGTGCAATATGCAGCATGAAACAACTATCTGGCAAAACTTCTCAGGGGAGTAGCACGGGGATCCACCTGTCAGATGGAGGCATCTGAACCTGGCCTCCAAGAGGCCGAAGGTACGTTCTATGATCCTCCTGGTTTGCCCGTGAGCATCATTATACAGATTCTCAGCCCCTGTCCTGGTATTCATCAGAAGGGTCAGGAGACACAATAGGTTTGGGTAGCCAGAGTCATCTCCATGTATTAAGGGACAAACATTGGCGTTACATAATGGTATGGGGATGACTTTTGAAGGCAGACACTGACATACAGTGGGTGGGGACTCTGGCTCACCTATTAGCCACACCCTGTGCCTCTGTGGTTGTGCCATCACATTTGGGATGCTACTATTCCTCAGGACGAAGGTGACATGCATCGACCCATGATACTTGGCAGTGACATGAGAGATGTACTGGTCAGCCAGGCACACCATTTGCACATTGAGTGAGTGGAAACTCTTCTGATTCCTCAATACCTGCCTATTATGCCGGGGAGACAACTGCAATATGTGTTCTGTCAATCACACCAATAATATTTGGTACATGTCCCATTGCATAGAATCCAGCCTTCAAAGTGGCAAAATCTTCCACTTGGGGGAAAGTGATGTAGCTTCTCATGTGTTTGACCAAGGCAGACAAAACCCTTGTCAGCACTATTGAGAATATTGGCTGTGACATTCCTGCTGCCAAGGCCACCGTCACTTGGAAAGAACCAGTTGCCAGGAAATGGAGCACTGCTAGAATTTGCACAAGAGGGGGAATCCCAGTGGAGTGACGGATAGCTGATATTGCATCAGGCTCCAATTGAGCACACAACTCTGTGATCCTGGCCCTGTCCACTCTATAGGTCAGTATTATGTGCCTGTCCTCCACTGTAGCCAAGTCCACATGGGGTCAGTACAGCGGCTTTTTTTTTTTTTTTTGTCCTCATACACCTCTGGCCTTCAAACCACTCCATAGCACCCTTGTGATGTTCACCCTACACAGAGATAGCTAAAGCCAGGGAGAACAGAGCTCTCTCATTCAGACTTCGACCAACATCAATGTCAACACAAGAGTAACTGAGTTCATAATCATAGGACACAAGTTATTCATGAATAGATAATGCCTTATACTACAGTATCTTTCCACTCCCATAAGCGTGACCAGATCTTTATTTTCTTATCCTTATTTAACTTACTCCCTCTCACATCCAGTCTTGAAGTAGCCATCAAAGCGTTGAGCCAGTCTATGTAGGAAGGAGCGAGGGAGACCATCCACTTCCTGCAAATTCCCCTCCTAGCAAAGAGTATAGCATAGAACAATATTGTTCTAATATCCTTCTTAATTGGTTCATCCCCTTCCTGTACCAAAAAAATAACTAAGGGCAAAGTTGGATAGACATTTTTCCGAATAATAGCTGAAAGAGATATACATACTTCCCTCCAAAAAGAAAGCACCCTTGGACAGTCCAAAAACATATGGATATCAGAAGCACCTGACAAACCACATTTTGCATGCAACACGTCCTCGCCTCCTCTCATCTTGGAAAGCCTATCGGAGGAGAAAAAGGCCCTTTGCAGCGTGAAAAGATGGTTCCTCCTCAATGAAGCCGGTTTAACAATTTTAAATATCCCTTGCATTGACATTTCCTACCATACCTGCACCTACCCAAGAGGGAACTCTTCCCCCCAAAGATCGACTGGTAATCTAAGGTCACCCTCTAAGACATCCAACATTCCCCAATACCATTTTGAAACATTTTGTACTTGTTCATGATTCCTAACCAAATTATCCTCTAAAGTGATAATGGGCTCACAAGACCAGTTCCTTATTTAGACATATTTCAGTCTTAAAATTGATCCCTCTATGAAACGCTTTCACATAGAACTGAATATCTGGGACCGTCAAACCCCCCTTCTCTCTTTTTCTACGCAGTTTCTTCCAAGCTATCCTAGAGCCCTTATGTGCCCATATAAAGGAGGTTATTTTCTGTTGACACAGAGCCAATAATATTTTATCCATAAGTAAAGTAAGAGAATTAAAAAGAAAATTCAACCTAGGCAATATTATCATTTTAATCAGATTCACCCTCCGTATAACTGTGAGTGGCAGATGTAACCAACCAAGCATTAACTTATTGTACTCTGTTGTAACCACCCTAATGTTTACTACAGGTATTTGTTTCAAATCGTGAACGATTGACAATCCTAAATACCTCATACAAGTCGTAGTATGCCAATTTGCACTCTTCATATTCCAGACCATTATTTCAGTCTTATCCAAATTAATACAATAGCCTGAAATCTTCCAAAATTCTTCCGTAACCCCTTCGCTGCCAGGCCTTTTCCCCCTCCTGTGCTGAGCCTTTTTATGGCTATTTGGGGCAGTTCGCGCTTAGGCCCTCATAACTTTTTGTTCACATAAGCTACCCATGCCAAATTTGCATCCTTTTTTTCCAACATCCAAGGGATTCTAGAGGTACCCAGACTTTGTGGGTTCCCCTGAAGGAGAACTAGAAATTAGCCAAAATACAGTGAACATTTTTTATTTTTTATTTTAAATGGGGAAAAAGGGCTGCAGAAGGCAGCTCGTGTTTTTTTTCCCCTGCAAATGGCATCAACAAAGGGTTTGCGGTGGCAAGATCACCATCTTCCCAGCTTTCAGGAACAGGCAGACTTGATTTGGAAAACCCCATTTTTCAATACAATTTTGACATTTTACTGGGACATACCCCATTTTTACTATTTTTTGTGCTTTCAGCCTCCTTCCAGTTAGTGACCAAAATGGGTAAGAGACCAATGCTGGATCCCAGAAAGCTAAATATTTCTGAAAGGTAGACAAAATTCAGAATTCAGCAAGGGGTCATTTGTGTAGATCCTACAAGTGTTTCCTACAGAAAATAACAGCTGAAATAAACAAATATTGAAATTGAGGTGAAAAAAACAGCCATTTTCCTCCACGTTTTACTCTGTAACTTTTTCCTGCGATGTCAGATTTTTGAAAGCAATATACTGTTACGTCAGCTGGACTCTTCTGGTTGCGGGGATATATAGGTCTTGTAGATTCGTCAAGAACTCTAGGTACCTAGAGCCAATAAATGAGCTGCACCTTGCAATGGGTTTTTATTCTATACCGGGTATACAGCAATTCATTTGCTGAAATATAAAAAGTGAAAATAGGTAGCAAGAAAACCTTTGTATTTCCAAAATGGCCAGAAGATAAGGTGTTGAGAAGCAGTGGTTATTTGCACATCTCTGAATTCCAGGGTGCCCATACTAGCATGTGAATTACAGGGCATTTCTCAAATAGACGTCTTTTTGACACACTGCCTTACATTTGGAAGGAAAAAATGTAGAGAAAGACAAGGGGCAATAACACTTGTTTTCCTATTCTGTGTTCCCCCAAGTCTCCCGATAAAAATGGTACCTCACTTATGTGGGTAGGCCTAGCGCCCATGAAAGGAAATGACTCAAAACACAGCGTGGACACATCACATTTTTTCACAGAAAACAGAGGTATTTTTTGCAAAGTGCCTACCTGTGGATTTTGGCCTCTAGCTCAGTCGGCACCTGGGGAAACCTAGCAAACCAGCACATTTTTTAAAACTAGACACCTAGGGGAATCCAAGATGGAGTGAGTTGTGGGGACCTGACCAGGTTCTGTTACCCAGAATCCTTTGCAAACCTCAAAATGTGACAAAAAAACACTTTTTCCTCTCATTTCGGTGACAGAAAGTTCTGGACTCTGAGATGAGCCACAAATTTCCTTCCAGCCAGCGTTCCCCCAAGTCTCCCGATCAAAATGGTACCTCACTTGTGTGGGTAGGCCTAGCGCCCACGAAAGGAAATGGCCCAAAACACAACGTGGACACATCACATTTTTTCACAGAAAACAGAGTTTTTTTTACAAAGTGCCTATCTGTGGGTTTTGGCCTTTAGCTCAGCCGGCACCTGGGGAAATCTAGCAAATCAGTGCATTTTTAAAACTGGACGCCTAGGGAAATCCAAGATGGGGTGACTTGTGGGACTCGGACTAGGTTCTGTTACCCAGAATCCTTTGCAAACCTCAAAATTTGACCAAAAAAACACCTTTTACTCTCATTTCGGTGACAGAAAGTTCTGGAATCTGAGAGGAGCCACAAATTTCCCACCACCCAGCTTTCCCCCAAGTCTCCCGATAAAAATCGTACCTCACTTGTGTGGGTAGACCTAGCGCCCACAAAAGGAAATGGCCCAAAACACAACGTGGACACATCACATTTTTTCACAGAAAACAGAGGTGTTTTTTTACAAAGTGCCTATCTGTGGATTTTGGTCTCTAGCTCAGCTGGCACCTGGGGAAACCTAGCAAACCAGCACATTTTTGAAAACTAGACACCTAGGGGAATCCAAGATGGGGTGACTTGTAGGGCTCTGACCAGGTTCTGTTACCCAGAATCCTTTGCAAACCTCAAAATTTGACCAAAACAATACCTTTTCCTCTCATTTCGGTGACAGAAAGTTCTGGAATCTGAGAGGAGACTCAAATTTCCTTCCACCCAGCGTTCCCCCTAGTCTCCCGATAAAAATGGTACCTCACTTGTGTGGGTAGGCCTAGCGCCCACGAAAGGAAATGGTCCAAAACACAACGTGGACACATCACATTTTTTCACAGAAAACAGAGGTGTTTTTTACAATGTGCCTACCTGTGGAATTTGGCCTCTAGCTCAGCCAGCACCTGGAGAAACCTAGCAAACCAGCACATTTTTGAAAACTAAACACCTAGGGGAATCCAAGATGGGGTGACTTGTGGGGCTCTGACCAGGTTCTGTTACCCAGAATTCTTTGCAAACCTCAAAATTTGGCCAAAAAAACACTTTTCCTCTCATTTCGGTGACAGAAAGTTCTGGAATCTGAGAGGAGCCACAAATTTCCTCCCACCCAGCGTTTCCCCAAGACTCCCGATAAAAATGGTACCTCACTTGTGTGGGTAGGCCTAGCGGCCACGAAAGGAAGTGGCCCGCACCACAACGTGGACACATCACATTTTTTCACAGAAAACAGGTGTTTTTTACCAAGTGCCTACCTGTGGATTTTGGCCTCTAGCTCAGCCGGCACCTGGGGAAACCTAGCAAACCAGCGCATTTTTGAAAACTAGACACCTAGGGGAATCCAAGATGGGGTGACTTGTGGGGCTCTGACCAGGTTCTGTTACCCAGAATCCTTTGCAAACCTCCAAATTTGACCAAAAAACACTTTTTCCTCTCATTTCGGTGACAGAAAGTTCTGGAATCAGAGAGGAGCCACAAATTTCCTTCCACCCAGCGTTCCACCAAGTCTCCCGATAAAAATGGTACCTCACTTGTGTGGGTAGGCCTAGCGCCCACGAAAGGAAATGCCCCAAAACATTATCTGGACACATCAAAATTATCAAATACAAAACGACCTGTTTTTGCAGGGGGGCACCTGCGTTTTTGGTCCTGGGCTCAACAGCCTTCCAGAGAAACCTACCAAACCCAGACATTTCTGAAAACTAGACACCCGAGGGAGTCTAGTGATGTGTGACTTACGTGGATCCCTCAATGTTATCTTACCCAGAATCCTCAGCAAACCTCAAATTTAGCTAAAAAATCTAATTGTTCCCACATTTCTGTGTGGGATCACCACACTGGGACACATTTCATACCACCCAATGTTCCCCTCAGTCTCCCGGTAAAAATGATACCTCATTTGTGTAGGTGGGCCAAGTGCTTGTGAAAGGGAATAGCCAAAAACATGTCGATATTGAGGGGGAACAAAGGGGGTCCAAGAGGTCAGTTTGCAAAAAAACATTTTTAGGCTGACAAGTGCAGCAGAATTTTTATCGGTATAGATGAGACAATGCTGGGTGGTAGGAATTTTGTGGATTCCTGCAGATTCCGGAAGGTTCCATCACAAAAACGTGGGAAAAATGTGTGATTTCCAGCAAAGTTGGAGGTTAGCAGGGGATTGTGGGTACAAAAATGGTGCGGGGTGCATGTGAAACACACCACCCTGGAATCACCCAGATGTTTAGTTTTCAGATGTGTCTAGGTCTTGTGGATTTTTCTACATGGCAGCGTCCCAAGGTCCATAAAGTGCAGCCCTCACCATTCCAAGTGGGACGATTTTGAGAGTAAGCCGAGTTCTCACGGCCCAAATGTAAAACTAAAACCCAAAATAATCAAATGTCTTCTTGCTTGCTGTGGGATAAGATGTTTTAGAGTGCGGGGGAGAGCTGAAAGACTGTTATCCCCTTCAGTTGAGGTGGGGGCGTAACCAGGCCCATACTGGTTGGTAGCCACCACCCCAATATTTTTAGTTTTTTTAAAAATTCCCTGGCATCTAGTAGACTTTTTGCCCCCCCCGGGGTGTGGATCAGGGGTAATTGCCCCATCTGTCCACTAGTGGGCAGAACAACTTTGGCCCCATTTATTTGGGGTGGGGGTATGGCATACACACACACCAATCCCTGGTGCCTTAGTGGTTTCTGCCCCCATTGGGGCAGATTGGCCTAACAAAAATTGGCAGATCTGCCCCAAGGGGGGCAGAAATGGTCTAAATACAATTTGCCCCCCAGGGGAGCGACCCTTGCCTAATGGGTCACTACCCATCTCTAAAAAAACAAACAAAAACAAAACACAAAAAAAAAATTGCCCTGGCGCCTAGAGGTTTCTGCCCCCCCTGAGGGCGAATCGGCCTAATAACAATAGGCCAATCTGCCCCCGGGGTGGGCAGAAATGGCCTAAAATAAGTTTGCCCCCCGTTCCCCCCAATCCCCCGGGGAGCAACCCTTGCCTACGGGGTCGCTCCCCTTGCGTGACATTGGCGCAAAAAAAAAGATCCCCGGTGCCTAGTTGTTTCTGCCCCCCATGGGGGGAAGATTGACCTAAAATCGGCCGATCAGCCCCCAAGAGTGGTAGAAATTGTCTAAATACAATTTGCCCCCCATGGGAGCGACCCTTGCCTAAGGGGTCGCTCCCCTTGCGTGAAATTCACAAAGAAAAAAAAAAACACCCTGGTGTCTAGTGGTTTCTGTCCCCCTTGGGGGAAGATTTACCTCATAAAAATAGGCCAATCTGCCCCCAATGGGAGCAGAAATGGCCTCAATATAATGTGCCCCCTAGTGGAGCGACCCTTGCCTAAGGGGTCGCTCCCCACCTCTAAAAAAAAAATGATCCCTGGTGCCTATAGGTTTCTGCCCCCAGGGGGGGTAAAAAGGCCTTAAAAAAAATGCTTCCCTTCGGTGTGACCCTTGCCCAAGGGGTCGCTCCCCTCATGCAAGTTTCCTTTTGAAAAGTAAATCCCTGGTGTCTAGTGGGCATTTTAGCAGCCCGATTGCTTGCAATCCGGCTGCTAAAATGCTGAGAGAGACTTCAAAGGGAAGGAAATTCATTTCCTTCACTTTGAAGTCTCTCCGGCCTCCTCCACGTGATCGGAAGAGAAATGCTTTGCGCTGACGTCACAGGGGGGGTGGGGGGGTTTGGGCTGGAAGGGCTTCCCCTTCCATCCCTGCCTTGGGGGGGGGTGGGGGTGGGGGAGAACCCCACAGAGGGAGCGCTAGCGCTCCCTCTTGGCTCTGTGCCTAGGACGTAATGGTTACGTCCTGGGCACACGAACACTGTGTCTCAGGACGTAACCATTACGTCCTGGGCACAGAAGGGGGTAGTAGCAAACAAAACAGGCATTGTTGTCAGTAAGTCGGAGGTATAGATAAGAAGATCATCAGCAAACAGAGCGACATTCTTCACCCAACCCTTGCTCCTGAATGGGGAAATTCTCAAATCCTGCCTAATTCTCCTAGCCAATGGTTCTATGTACAAGTTAAATAACAAAGGAGAGAGAGGACAACCCTGTCTGGTACCCCTAGTGATCTTAAAAGAACCAGTTGGCCTACCATTAACCAACAGCCTATCCTCGGGTGCCTGATCTATAGATCAAATTAAATGACAAAATGTATGACCCAAATTACATTGATCAAGGACCCTATATAGATATTTCCAATTCACTCTATCAAAAGCTTTCTTTGCATCTACTGCTATAACTGCCAAGGGGTCCTGGAAAGTGGTAGCTAAGTCAATGGCCCCCATTAAATTAAATGTCTGCTCATATAAAAATCTATTTCTGATAAATCCCCTCTGATCCGGATGAACCAAATCGCTTACAACAATACTTAACCTGTTCGCCAATATCTTAGCAAAGAGCTTATAATCACTATTTAACAAAGAAATAGGTCTATAAGAATCACACTTCAATGTAGATTTACCAGGCTTTAAAATAAGCGAAATAGTAGCCTCATGCCAGGAGGCCGGCAGAGCGGCTCCACCATCAAAAATCTCTGAAAACAATTGCAAGAGAAAAGGGATTATAGAGTCCCCCAACACTTTGTAAAACTCAACCGGATATCCATCTGGACCTGGGGCCTTGCCACTTTTACTTTCTCTTAACACTGCTCTTATTTCCTCCTCCGTGATAGGTCTGGACAGATCATACTGTTTACACTGCGACAAACGGGGGGCATATCATTTCCCAACCATTCCCAAATCATCTCCTCGCTTACCTCCCTCTCCTCCATATAAAGTTCTGAAAATAATTTATAGAACACCTTCCCTGTAGCCACTGAAGAGGTAACACTAGCCCCTGACTGAGTATCCACCAGTTCCTTAACCATATTACGCCCCTGATCCTTTTTACACTTCCAAGCTAGTAATTTTCCCATGTTTTCTCCATATTCAAAGTGAATTTGCTCTCTTGCCTCCCATCGCTTAGCAATCCTAGCTTGTAAAACAGATTCCAACTGTAATTTTGACTGGGAAATCTTATTTTTCTCCGCCCCTATCGTAGTAAATATTATGTAACGCTATTTGTTGTTCTAAAGATTTCACTTCTTCTCTATATTTCTTGTTCCTGTAACTCACAAGACTTGTGCCTTTTCCCCTTACCACTGCCTTGAAAGTATCCCATACTACCGCTCCTGATGCTGACCGTTGATTCACTCTAAAAATAATCCTCAACTTCCTCCTGAAGAGTACAAATGACCTCATCCTCCATTAAAAGGGTCTGATCAAAAGTCTATCTCACCCCGCCTGCCTCAGAGGGGCAACTCAAACTTAACGTGACTGCAGCGTGGTCCGATAAATGGGCGGGTGAGTAAACTATGGTCTCTACCAAATCACAAATAGTGTGGTCCACTAAAAAATAATTGATCCTTGATGCATGACCATACTTTTGATTATGGAATGAAAATTCCTGCGTTTGCCCTGCTCTCTGCCTCCACAAATCACACAAACTAAAATCCTTCCTCATTAATTTTAGATATTGCTGAGACTATAGAGTACCCACGACCTAGATTTTGCTGACCTGTCAAGCCTATTGTCTAGAATCATGTTAAAGTCACCCATCATTATAACTGAATCTGAGAAACTCAAAAGATGAGAAAAAAACGTTCTAAGAGGTTCTGGATCATCGCAGTTAGGACCATAGTATCCTACCAATGTAAATGCCCTACCCCCCAACTGCAATCTAAGTATAATCCATCTCCCTAACTTATCCGTTAACACCTTGGATAGAATGACATTCAACTGATGCTTAACTAGAATTGCTACTCCCTTTGTGTTAAAATTGTGATCGGTAGTAGCAAAGTCCCTTATCCATCTCTGTGTTCTAAACAGAGTTACGCTTTCATCTTTAGTTAAGTGTGTTTCCTGTAGAACTATAATATTGTCTGGGGAATCCCTAAGAAATTGCAGAACTCTCCTCGCCCTAGCTCTCACACGCAACCCATTAACATTCCATGATATCAATTTTACCAATCCCTTCCTGCCTCCCTGGACCCCCTGGCTCTTATCCAGGTGAAAAGAAATCTGAGATGTATGAGGTAAATTTTTTTTTTTTTTCCTGCATGCCTCACCCTTAGTGCACCACAAAAACCCCTGCCGTGCCCTACCCCACCTTCCCTGGGAGAACCCCCACCGCCATTGATAGACCCATAGGCCCAATTTTTTGAAACGCAATGAGCTCTCTGGCTTCCTCAAACCATCTTCCCCTTCCTTATAGTTTCTATAAGATCATCCGCCACAGCTGGATCTCTGATGTTATACATTTTGTTAATTAACATCACGCGCAAGTTAGCTGGAAATTTTAATCGGGCTACCGCACCCAGATTTTTAAATTCCTCCAAACGTTTTCCTAGCTCCCATTGCCTGTTCAATGTTAATCTAGAGAAGTCAGACCTAATTTCAAATTTAATTTCTCCAGTCTCCAGGGATCCAAAATCTAATGCCTTTCCAAGATTTTTTTCTTTCAGCAAAAAAGTTTGAAAATTCAACAAGATCCTCCGTGGTTTCTTGATATTCAGATTCCTCCTAAAAGGATCACGGTGCACTCTCTGAATATCATTGATATTCTGAACCTCTGTCTCATCCAAAGGGATTACGTTTTTAATAAGAGAAACTATATACTTCTTCAAATCCAACCCCTCCACTCCCTCCGGGACGTTTAATATTCTAAGATTATTCCTTCTTGAGTTATTTTCTAAATATTCCAATTTCTCCTGCAGGTCCTGTTCCGTCATTTTTAACTATTGAATCTCTTCCTTATTCTTCCTCAAATCCGCTCTCATAGTCTCAACCGACTCTTCAAGGGCCTGAGTTCTCAATGCCAAAAGATCTATTTTTTTCTCCAAAGATTCACAGGCTATTCTTATTTCATCTTGATTTGCCTCAGAGGTTAAAAAACTCTTGTTTATATTTTCCGTCAGCGAGGCAAGCATGCTTTCCAAGGTACTAGGCTCTGATACTGTAGTCTGGGGTTGATTATTCAACACTTGTAAGGGTTCTACAATTTTTGCCCCTGCCAGATGGTGCAAGATTTCATGCGTCCCAAAAATATCCCACCTAGCCTTATTTGCCTCCTGGGACCTGGGGTGCAAAACCAAAGGTGGGTTAGGGGATAAGTCTACTAAAGAAATGGGTGTGGATGCCCCCTCCCTAACCTTATCTTGACTCATTGATAAATCAAGAGTGGTAGACACTATCGGGAGGGCTCTAAAATATGCTCGTAGAGAGGGGGTAATCCTAGTACTAGTCCTGACAGACCTCTGCTTTATTTTTGTTTTTTTAATATTACAGTCCTCCTCCTTCTCACAAAAAACTCCTCGTTTGTTCCCCGATTACGGCACCCCTGCAATATCCTGATTCATACACAAAATTGTTGCCCTTACTTGCACCTCCCTTGAGTCCAACCGTAGTGGCTAAGGAACTTCTTGCTGGTGGAGGAATTGAAGTGAGCGTCCCAGCCTCAAAAAACAGCTTCCTTATTCCTTGCACCGGCTCCTGTAACTCTGGCAGCCCCAAAGACGCTGCTCTCACAAGAGAGACTGCAGAGCAGCTAGCGCTAGTGCTGCCTCTGCCAACGTTCCCCCGGAGGGGAATGCGTGACTTCTTCGGAGCTCCAGGGCGGCTCGGATACAATTAGCTGCCCTGGACTCCTCTTCGGTCCACGAGCATCTTCCTGTGCTCATAAGCTGCCACTGCAGCTACGGCGAGTCCAGTGAGGGGAGTAAAGCAAATCCACCGGGGAGCTCAGGTATGCGTTTTAGTGCGTGACCATGCTGCTGCCCGCCATGTTCCCCCGATTGGCTGCATGTGTTGTTCCAGTATAACGACTCTTGTCTCTTCCTCCTATTCCTCTGCAGTGGTAGGTATCTAAGGGACATAAGAGTGAGTAGGGTGTCACAATCCGAACAATGGAACCGCCAGCTCAGTGTACATAGAGCATGTATGTAATTGGAAATTTGTGAATGGCAACATGAACAATTTATAGCAATGATGCAGTTTCCAATTTCTGAATGTTGTCCACCACCATAAAATGGTGACCGCCTGACCTGTAAGTATGGACAGGTGGAAGTGATGTAACTATGGCGGCGTCATGGCAGAAGACGGTCTTGCACCACTGTGCTATTCCTCATTGGCTAAAATGGGGCTCTATGGAATGCAGTGTACAATGGGGATCACAGGCGGCGGTGACAGTGTACACCGCCGCAGATGTGACCATCATTTTCTGTCTAAAACCTCACTTGATTCCTGACTTTCCACAGGACAACACCTCCACTGCGTGTGCTGCGGTGACCTGTCTCTGGATCCTGCCATGTCCCGTGTGACAGGGGAATGGGTCTCTGCCTTCACTTCAGAGGAGTTAAAGCGCCTGGTGGATGGGGTCCTATCCCTGTATGGATAGCTGTATGGGCCTCCAGACCAACAGGTGATTACACCATGGACATGATGCATGTGACAAGGTTGCATGGAGATGTATGTGCTAGCAGTGTGTAATTTGGGTCGGGGGTATGTCTGGTGGTAGTGTACATGCAGTGCTCTGGGTGATCTGTGTGCCAATGGAGATGGAAATCGTATTTTTGGAACATATGTGTGACTGGCTGGATTGTATGGTTAATGGTGTCCTCCTGTCTGTATTACCTCTGCAGGTCAGCGCCCATCAGAAGAAGGGATTGTGGCATGCCATTGCCAAGGACGTTCGGACCCTGGGGGTCTATAGCAGGCAGAACACACACTGTAGGAAAAGGTGGGAGGACCTTAGACGCTGGGCCTGGAAGACCGCAGATGCCCAGCTGGGGATGGCCTCCCAATGAGGGCGGGGTGCCCATCGGAACCTGACCCCCGATGGCCTGCATACTGACGTTGGCCCTCCCAGAGCTAGATGGGCACTTGAAGGCAGCACAGCAGCCACAAGTGGGTGAGTACAGTGAGCATGACAACAATTATTGTTGGGTTTCATCGGATCCTGGTGGTGGGTTTCAGTTAGAGGGTGCCCCTTAATGCCAGCTCAGCCATTGCTGTGTGGTCAAGGCTCAAGGTAAATGGGTGTATAGCAAAATCTGGTAACCTAGATAGGTAGCATCCCATGTCAGAAAGGGCTGAGTGGGACCCAAGAGGGATGAAGTTGACAGTGGTTGGCTCTCATCTTGCTGTGGAACTTAGCCTATGTAATGCCTATGTGATGTATAGTGCTCAATCCTGATCCCTGTGTGTGATTGTAATGTGTATGCCAACTGTGGTGTTGTTGCTGACATTGACCCAGTGCTCTCTTTATCTCCCCCCCATTATCTTCTGTCATCCTGTCCATATGTGCATTAGCATCCTCTGGAGGAGGAGCAGGGGCACCAGCGACTGAGGGAGCTGCATCCCACAGGATCCTGGAGGCAGAGTCCACCGACACCGAGGGGACCAGTGGGACGGAGGGCGAGGGGAGCACCACAGCGGAGACAGGAGGTGACAACACTGACTCTGATTCCTCCTCTGATGGGAGCTCTCTGGTGGTGGCAGCACCTGTACCAGCACTGCCCTCCTAGTAGCCCTCCCCCACCTAGTAGCCTGTTCCTGCTCACCCAGGAGCATGGGCATCTCCTTTGCCCCAGGCACCTCAGGCCCTACCCCAGTGAGCCCTTTTGCCCTCAGTGAGGAGGCTATTGACCTCATCAGATCCATCTCTGTAGCGAAGTCAACCATTGTGAATGCCAATCAGGGGCTGGCATCCCAGATGAGGCAATGCAATACATACCTGGAGGGCATCCACGGTGGGTTGGAAGCCCTACAGAGATCGTTTCAGGCTCTGGACTCTTCTCTGATGGCAGCCAGTGTCCCTGTTCCTACTGTCCCTCCTCCACCTACCACTTCCCAGTCCGGGTCTCCTCATTCCCAACCCATCCAAGGTACAGATACAGATAAACATGCACACAAAACATCACCCAGGAGAAGCACAGTCAAACACAGGCAGCACATTTCAGGCCACATGCACTCACAGAAACAATAGTGCACACACAACCACATTCACTGCCTCCACAGATTCCCCCTCCTCCCTCACAGTCACATCTGAACTCACACCTGCATGCATTGCATCAACAGCCACTACCACCATCACCACATCATGCAGCACCCACACCTCACTTGCAGACACCTCCACATCATCCATTCACACGTCCTCTTTGTCCTCTCCCACTCCGTCTGCCCCCTCCTAAGAGACCCAAATGCATGCACAGAGACACCCAACAGCCATCCACCTCACACCCACACACACTGTCCATGCACCGGAACCCACGTCCAGCAGATGTACACATCCAACAACCACTCCCTCAACCTCCACTTCCATCCCTCCTCCCACATCCCGTCCAATGCCCCTAAGAAGCTTTTCCTTGCACGTCTTTACCTCTTCCCTCTCCCTCCACCCCTCATCCTGCCCATAAGAGCAGGGTCCCAACAACCCAGCCCAGCACCTCAGGCAAACAATCTGCCACTGCTCCTGTCAAATCATCGGCTGCTGGCACAAAGGGGCCCCAGAGTGTGTCGGCTGCCACTCCTACTGACAGCATAACTCCGGCTCAGAAAGGGAGGACTAGGGTGGTGAAAGGAAAGGGACGTGAGGCGGGGACAGTGGAGGCATCTCCTAGTCGTGGAGGCAAGGACACAAGTGACATATCTAAGGCCAAGGGGACCCAATACAATAGGGGACACATGGACCCCCCTCCACCGGCAAGGAAAGTGAAGGTTCCTTCTCAACCACCAATGAAAGTGAAGGTTCATACTCAACCACCAATGAAAGTGAAGGATCCCACTCAACCACGAATGAAAGTGAAGGTTCTCACTCAACCACCAATGAAAGTGAAGGTTCCCACTCAACCACCAATGAAAGTGAAGGTTCCCACTCAACCCCAAATGAAAGGCATAAGGCCCACTCAACCACCAATGAAAGGCAAGAAGCCCACTCCAACACCAAAGCGCCAGGAGTCTCCACCTCCAGCAGAGACACAGCAGCCCTCAACTCCAGCAGAGGCATAGCAGCCCTCACCTCCAGCAGAGACACAACCGCCATCACCTCCAGCAGAGACATGGCAGCCCTCACTTCCAGCACAGACACAGCAGCCCTCACCTCCAACAGAGGGCATGTAGGCCACCCTCCAGGGACTGTTGTACAAGGAGCCCCCTCCAGAACCAGTGGGCAAGTTCCCCACTTCAGAGACTGTGGCCTTGCACTCCCCAGCAAAGACATATGGGCATGGAGCCCCCTCCAGAACCAGTGGGCAAGTTCCCCACTTCAGAGACTGTGGCCTTGCACTCCCCAGCAAAGACAAATGTTCATGGAGCGCCCTCCAGAACCAGTGTGTAAGTCCCCCACTTCAGAGACTGTGGCCTTGCACTCCCTAGCAAAGACAAACGGGCAGGGAGCCCCCTACAGAACCAGTGGGCAAGTTCCCCACTTCAGAGACTGTGGCCTTGTACTCCCCAGCAAAGACAAACAGACATGGAGCCCCCTCCAGAACCAGTGGGCAAGTTCCCCACTTCAGAGACTGTGTCCTTGCACTCTCCAGCAAATACAAATGGGCATGGAGCCCCCTCCAGAACCAGTGGGCAAGTCCCCCACTTCAGAGACTGTGGCCTTTCACTCCCCAGCATAGACAAATGGGAATGGAGCCCCCTCCACTACCAGTAGGCAAGTTCCTCACTTCAGCTGAGGTGCCCCCTGCCCCTCCTCCCCTCCTCCTGAGATGACTGCCCATTTCCAACGTGATGCCCCTGAAGAGTGGATTCCAGAGAGTGTCAGGAGTCAAGTTGGGCCTTGGCCTGTGCCCTGTGGCGATGTGGCCCTTTTGTACTTTGGACTGTCCATTGGCCCAATCTGAACATTTTCGCCTACTTTTGGAATCGAATGGACAATGTGGTGGCTGTTGACATCAAATTACAGTGTTTGCTGATTTTCATAGTTCTCCTTGTTTTATTTTAACGTGTGTCCTGTGACATTGGTTTAACTCTGCAGCTGGTTCTGTGTATGGTGTGTGTGTGAATGGTGTGTGTCACTCTCCTTTTCCTCCCTCCCTCCCTTGTGTGCTAGGTGGCTGTACTCACCATTGTCGCCTTCATCGGCATTGGTGTTTCAGGAGGGCCATGGCATAGAATAGCATTGGGAAGACTTGAAGCTTCCGCTGCATGGCGGCGCCGGTGTCCTCTGTGTACCTGTTGGTGAGTCTTACGTTTTCTGTGTTCTGTTTCTGCCAGGCTTTTAATGGCATCGGTACCTCCCCGGAAATCCTGGTGGTTTGCTATGTCATAATATAGTAGGCGGAATCTTGTTTTCTGCCTGTCTGTTGATGGCTACCGCCGTGGTCAGTGGTGTTAACGCCCTGGGGGTTGGTGTGGTATATTGGCTGTCTATGGGAGGGATCACCGCCATGGCAGTATTACCACCACTTTAACAGTCACCGCCAATGTCATAATGACCACCATAGTGTAAATCTTCCTACCCCCACACAACACTCCAGAATGATCCATCTAGCCCCTTTATCTTCTGTCCTCCGAATCACTGAGCAGTTATTTTGTTGGCTAAATGGCCAAACCCCCCGCCCACCCAAATGCCAGGACCTGACGAGTGTAAGCAAGAATTGAAAACCCCAGGTCTGCAAAGAGAGTTCTCTTGCCCCAGGGTATATGTGTTTCTTGGATACATACAATATCTGTTTTCAACAGTCTTAAACCCAATGCAGTCCTCCATCTTTTAGTCTTATTATTGAGACCGCGAATATTAATCGTACAAATATGAATATTGTTACATAACATTCGGGAGGATGGTAAAAAAGCCAGTTTGCCCCTCCACAGTTAATCAGAGTCTCTGGAGGATCCAAAAGCTGAACATGATCCAGAGGGTCAACTGCTTTCTTTTCCCATTTACTGAAAACTCTACAAGACCACTCCTCATTTTCAACCATTATACTTGCGCCACCCGCCCATGGTATTTGCTTTTGCCTAAAATGCCAAAAAATGGGTACTCTGCTGCCCCCCTCATTTCACCCTCTCTGACCTTCCCCACATCCCCCAAAAGCAGAGCCTTTCACCCCCAGCCCACCCGAACCCTGTAAGTAAGGGCAACTGGACCAGCCAGGTCCATATATGGTAGTGCCCCCTCCTTCCTGTGTCTGACATAACAGAAACAACACCATACAAAGCCTTGTCCCCATCCCCCGAAAAAAAAAAAGAACATGAAAAAAGGCCCCCGGAGGCCTTAGCGAGAAAACCCTCTCTAAAAGAAAAGGGAGAAGCAAAAAAAAAAAAAACAGGAACCCAAACCTAAGCCAGGACTAGACCTATTACAACACCACCATCATCATCATCATTAAAGCTGTTGCATTTCCAGTCCCAAATTATCCTTCATCTGCTCTAAGCAATATGACTATTATGATTGGTTAGGAGCGCTGTCAGATGCTAACCCATCCAGAAAATATTTTTTACAGCAACTTCTGAGGTAAAAAAAGTGAACCATATTAAAAAGAACAACTTTTATCTTGGCAGGGGCCAGTAAAAATGCCTGAGCCCCTTTGTCCTGAAATGGTTGTATCAGTTGGCTTAAGCACCATTGTCTCTCGACAGTAGCATGACAAAAGTCAGGATGGACAAAAAAGAAAATCCCTCCTGAGAGCACTTCTTATATGGACAAACAAGCTAAAAAATATTTTATCTTAAAAAAAACCCTAGAAAGGTCAAAATTGCTCATATTTTGCCTGTGTCCTGTAGATGTCGCGGGTGCTGCTTGAACGGAAACCTGTGAGCTGGCTGTACTTCCAAATCCCAGTTCAATTGAGTCAGTTCTGTAAAGGTTTTCTGAAATAAGTCCACTACACATTTCTGAGTATCTGCTCCTCTAGCCCCTTCTGTGTCCCCAGGTCCCCTCAGGTATTGTGCCACATCGACTTGTTGAATTCTTCCAACTTCCAGGGAGTGTCCATCATTTTCGCTTCGACTGCCTCAGTCTTCTTACTCTGTGCCATAGCCTCACTCTCCAATGTAGCTACTCTTATCTCCACCCTTGCAATCCTTTGAGAGAATTCAGTGCAAGTCTTTGCAACCCTGAGGATGGCCCTTTGAAGATTCTTATAGGGTGCCCGAGCATTACGACTGTCAGCCCTGGTTTCCTATTGATGTGCCATAATCCCCTGATAAATTGCTTCCAAAGTTGCTCTGTCGGGATGCCCAGGTGGCCCCTGCCCCTGATTATTTGATGAGGTACCTTCAGGGGAGTGTTGGTTGAATAGTCCCATCTCAAGCCATCACCTGCAAAAACCAGGTCAGTACTTGGCGTTGATGCTGCAATTCCTTTTTCTTAACTGTGCGAGATATACGGCTGCTTCTGCACCCACATTTTCAGAGATCAAAGTCGCTCCCTCATCAGATAGATTGCTAAAACTCCCAGAGACACTCCCCTTAGACCCCCTCAAGCAAATTTCCTCAACAGACACTATGGGGACCTCTGCAGAGAGTGTTATTGTGGCAAATGTACCACCAAGAGGCAGGTGGTAAATACAGTCACATTATGATAATGGTGGGTTGGCTGCAGGCAACCCGCCACTTTTCCACTCATATCGCCATGGCGGTATCAGCCGCCGGGTTGGAGATATCAATTTCCAACCTGACGACCGGCAAAGTACTATTACGAGCCTGCCTACCACCATTGTTTTCGTGGCACTAGAAATGCCACGAAAACCATGACGGTAGGCCCCACTGGTGACAGGGAATTCCTTCCCTATCACCGGTAGGCAGCTCCCCCACCCCCCCCAACACACCCACAACCCCCTCTATCCAAAGCCCCCCAACCCCATACACACAATAACCCCCCCACCCCTGACTTCCAAATACACCCCCACCCGATCCAAACACGCACACACCCATTCCCTCTGATTATCACACCCCCACCCCTCCGATCATCACAAATATCCCCCACCCCCTCCGATCATCGCAAACACCCCACCATACACACACACACCCACAAACACGCACCACGCATACACCCAATCACTCACACTGGCATACTCGCATTCATACACGCATACTTCTAGACATGCTCGCACACATTCTTACACATCACTCATACAACCACACAAACAACACAACACACACAGACGCATTCACACACTCACTCACACATTCATGCACACACTCAGACACACACACAACACCCTCCCCCCCTCCCCCTTCCCCTGTCGGAAGCCCAACTTACCTTTGTCGAGGAGGTCTTCCAGTAGGGAATGGGAAGGGGCACTACTACCGCCAGCAGTGCCCCGCATGCAGAACACCGCCAGGCTGTATTACTTGTAATAATATGGCTGGCAGCGTTCTACTGGCATGGTGGTGCTGGTGGTAGCAGTGCCACCTTACCACCGTCCGACACCATGAACACTGCCTGATTTCTGCCCTTCTTTTGGCGGAAGTCCGGCAGTGCTCATAATTTTGCGGATGGATGGTAGCCGCGGTGGAAGTATATTGGCGACCGTCACCACGGCGGTAGGCGGTTTCTACAGCCAATGTCGAAATGACCACCTATTTCTCCAGCAGACCAATCTGAGTGGTGTGAAAGAGTAAAAGAATACTCCTCAACTTCCAAGTCACCTTTAGAAAGAGGTTGAGAGTGATCTGTACCCCTTGGCCATTCCCTTGCTCAGATTATCAGTCAGGCCTCATAAGCCTCCTAGATTCCCCTTCTGTGCACCAGTCATAGCCCCTGAGTTCTCTAGTCCCTCAGAGTTGTTCTTTGAGTTAGATAGCCTACCAGAGCCCAACTCTTTTACTCCTCCATTACCCCCAGCTTCCACATCCACCTCAAAGCCATGAGAGTTCTCTCTTCCCTTGACAAGGCACCTATCAAAAGTGCCAGTAAGTTAAGTGTCTGCAACAACACCCCCAAACATAGTATCAACAGAGCTGACCATACCAAGAGTACTCACAGTTAGATCAGTATTGTGCTGTAGTTTCAGAGGAGTATTGACCGGGTCTTGGGCCAGAGGAGTCTGCGTATCTCCTGCCAGGAATCTGACCCCAATTCATTCTGGGTACCTTTAAACAAAGTCCCATCTTTATCCTTGCTAACCTTGACATCTGTATAGGGCAGGGTAGCACAAGCCGCTTCCTTGAAGAAGGTTGCTGGTGTCAATGTCAGCTTGCTAGGCTTGCTAGAAGAGGCAGCTGATCCAGATATTCTTTTTTTTTACTCAGTGAACCCACAGAGGTCACCGAGTTCATCGCAGCAGCAGTGGGCCCTCCCATTCTATCTGAACTACTCTGTTGCTCCACCCTTCCAAACCCAGGAGGGGGAGAGCATCCTCGGCACAAGACTACACAGGCCTCACAGCCTTTCCCGGCTTCACAGACTTCTGTTGTGGTGCCTTCTGAAAGTATACTCTGGGAGGGAGCCCCAGCATGGGAGCCCATCAGTGACTCATGGACCGTAGACAGCATAGCTGCAGCAATGTAGAAACCACAACAGTGCCAGTGGGGAATTTGCACTCGCTCTGAAGGATCCAGTAGCTGCAGCAGCAGCAACAGCTAACGCTGCCCCACTGTATTATAGATGCCACTTGACAAAATCTTTAATATATACCTGGAGGTGCCCTCACAGCACTGGGTAGGTATTCCCTGTACACCAAAATGGAGAGGGGGGGGTCATACTAGACCAGAAGACATTCAGTCAGAATGGGAGAGGAGGATCTGATTGGCCACATTACACTGTCACCATCTTGCCCCTTACGTATTTGTTAATTGTTTGCCATGCTTGTTGTTTTACCATGTGGCTAGGAGCCATTTTGTGCATTGAGCCAGTGTGTCTTTGCCATAGACTTACATACAGACATTGTTAATTATTTATTAATTGTCTATTTTAAGTTAAGTTTAACGTATTTTAATTTTCTATTTTAACTTTTAATTTTATTTTTTAATTCTATTGTTTGATTCTTTTTTTAATTTCATTTTTATTTTTTTTATTTTAGTTTATTTTTTGATTTTTTAAATTTTATTTTTAATTTTAATTTTGTTTTCTTGTTTTTTTATTTTAGTTTTTATTTTAATTTATTTTTTTATTTGTAATTATTTTATGCCATTTTATTTAATTCTGCATTTTGCCTTCATCCGTCCTGCCATCTACATCCATTCCTCCATCCATCCACCGGAAGCGCACAGCTGCACTACAGCATTTGGTTTCTTTAGGTATATAATAATTCCATTTCCATCTATGCACCCTGGCTGCCGTGCAGTGCGGACAAATTAGCAGCATAATTCATTGTTTTAATGATAATTCCATTTTCCATGGACCACTTTGCCGCCATAGGTTTTTTAAAAATTACACATGCACATCTCTCTGACTATCACAGGTGTCTCCTTTAAAACAGAAGGTGAAAAAGCAAAGTTCTATATCTCAATGATGCGCTGCCTAATTTGAAATGAAATTTTATAGTGCTAGTGTGGTGGCGTGGCTTGCTTTTACAATATTTGATTAAATTGGTCTTTATTATGTATGCAACCATCTGCACTAAGATTGTATTTGTCTGTGCTATTTTAACCTGCATCAATGCCATGTTTCACTAACTACATGTTTTTATTGCATGGTTGCTTTTAGGTGCACAAGAGAAGGGTGTCACATCACCCACAGTACTGCCAAAGGGAAGACTGTCCAATTAAGTCCTCAAATTTCTTCTGCTTGTGCATCTTAATGCCACTGCTAACTGACAGCTTTAAGATGGACCCAAAGAAAGTTGCTCCCAAGAAAGCAATCAGTGAGAAGAGGCAGCTTGAGAGAAGTGTGCCTGCCATGCGGGTCTCCGGAGAGGAACCTGGCAGCAGCACTCCCGCATCCAGTTCAGTTCTTCTTCAGGTATTGGCAGTGGCCCAGTAAGAAAGTACCTCTCCCCAGTTTGGGACTTTTTTATGATTAGCAAACCGGAGGACAACATTGTGATATGTTCCATTTGCCATGTGAGTGATCATCGAGGTAAGCCTGGTTCACATTATGGTACTGGAGGCCAGATGACCTATTTGAATAAATGACATGCATTCTGGTGGGAGGAGCATAGTAAAAATATGCTGAATGTGGTCGTGGTTGTGAAGGTAAAGGTGAGGAGAGCAGGGAAACATCAGCTACAACTGATCAAATCATAGTCGAAGGTGAGGAAGAAGTGGGTGACATCCTCACACGAAGCAGCCCTTTACCCAGCAGTGCACCAGAACCACCTGCCTCAGCTACCTCACAATGGCACAGAAAGACTCAGAGTCAGATGGAGATACCACAGTATATGGGGACTGCACATTGAGTCCGCCACCACCTATATCTCAAACATAACTTGTGCCAGTGGCCCAAGAAAAGAAAAAAATCTAGGCTATAATTACAGGCATGTTTAGACAGGATTCAGTGTGGCGGTGTTCTGGTGACGGGGTGCTGGCGGTGGAGCAGCCCCCATGGATCCCGTCCCCTCTCGGAGGATCAATGGACAAGGTAAGTTGATCATCCATTAGGGGAGGGGGGTGGGGGCGTGTTGTGTGTTGTGTGCGTGCATGGGGTTGTGCGTGTGAGTATGTAGAGGGTGTGTGTGAGTGCGTGTATGCATGTGGGGGTGTTGTGTGTTTGAAAATGTGTGTGTGTCTGTCTGTTTGTATGTCTGTATGTGTGCGTGTATGTCTGTATGTATGTGTGCGTGTATGACTGTGTGTGTGTCTGTTAGTATGTTTGTGGGTATGTGTGCAGGTATGTGTAATGGTGCTATCTGTATGCGTGTAGGGTGGGGGTATGTTTCAATGTTGGGGGTATGGGTGGGGAGGGGGGTCCTGCCACGTTTGGAGGGTGGCAGGGGGGTGGCGGGTGGGGGGAGGACTCGGGTGGGGGTGGGGGGTGCAGGAGACCCCTATCAGTGCCAGGGAAGGAATTCCCTGGCACTGATAGAGCCTACCGCCATGGATTTCATGGCGGTTCCAAACCACCCGAAATCCATGGCGGTATGCAGGGTCGTGATACTGCCGGCAGTCTGGTGATGGCCGCCGGACTGGAGACCGAAGTCTCCAGCTCAGCGGGCGTCACCATTCTGGCGGTCGGAGTGGAGAAGTGGCGGATGACCATGGCAGTAACCGCCGTGGTCATAATTCCATTTTTTGTTTTCCGCCGGCCTGTTGCCAGTATTACCGCCACTTCTCCCCCTTCCACCAGGGTCATAATGAGGGCCATAGTCAGCAGCATACTGACCACCTGCAGATGAATCTGCACTCATTTCAGCCATTCTTTTAAAGCACAGAATCAGTTGCGGATTATTCAGCGTGGCAACAGAGTACCCGTTCAAACTCTTATACAGGAGGTACCAACACTCAACCTGGTATATGTTGCAACATCTGATCGATTAGTAGACAGATCAATGACTATATCATTCTAAGAAGGGCTGAAATTGGAAAAGCTATGACTTTGAATGGAGACAAATGGGGGCTAGTCAAATGCCTGACACAGATACTGCTCCTTTTTGAGGATTTCACGTGGGAAGTTAGCAAGGAGGACTGTACAATGGGCCAGGCTACCCCGTTGTTGCATCTGCTACCCGAGCAGCTAAAGAACGTGTCTGAAAGGTTTGCATTCAGAAGTGTGAATGAAAACCAACAAGCACATGCCTTAGTTGAGAACTTAATCAATTAATCAATCAATCAATCAGAGCTTTTAAAGCGCAACTACTCACCCGTTAGGGTCTCAAGGCGCTGGGGGACGGGGAATAGTACTGTATAACGGTGAGGTGGCTATTGAAAAAGCCAGGTCTTCAGTTCCTTTGTGAAGCTGTGGAGGGAGGTGGTTTGTCTGATGTGGAGAGGAAGGGTGTTGCAGGCAGTAGCTGTGAGGTTGGAAAAGGAGCGTCCTTCCCTTGGCTTGTAAAGCTAGGCTGTAAAATGACATTATTGTATTCAAAGAGTACATTTATTCTTCTTTACATGATCCACGCTACGAAATAATTCTTCCCATTTTTATTCCTTTTCCTGAAGGGGATGTTTCAAAATACAAGAGGTGAATTGTTGAGCAAGCCGGATGACTGGAAGAAGTATGGCTGGAACTTAAAGTCCCACTCAGCAGTTCTGGGGTGCCATCTTCAAGTTCCAGAAAGTACAGTCTTGTCTAACAGCAGCCACAACTGGCAACAAAAACACAACAACAACAGCATCAGAAGAATTTTACCCAACCTCTGCATTGGCTTGCTTTCTAGTGGCAGGTCTTAAGTCCAGTGCAGAGGTAAAGGAAAAAGAGGTTGAGCAGGTGGCATCACCAATAACACTTTAGAGGATGTTCCAGAAGTATCTGAATGACCCAAAAGAGGTGCATGTGGATCAAAACCCATTTGTTTATTGTTATGGAAAGATGCACCAATGACCAGAGATCTACAGACTGGTGATAAGGTATCTGGCTTGTCTTGTAGCCAGCATGTCTGCTGATTGTGTGTTCAGTACAGTTGGTGCAATTGTAACAGTGAGAAGGTGCAGCCTCTCACCTCAAAATGTGGAGAGATTAACCATGATTAAAATGAAGCAGTATTTTATACCACCTGATTATACTGTTTCAAAAATACTGCAGGAGAAGGAAGAGGATGATTGGTCAGAATAAAGTGTGTTTGCTGAACAACTTCTGGATGAACGATCTGAGTTTGAGAATGAACTCTACTTCCTGGAATGAGTATGCCAGTGCCACCACAGAACTTTTTAATTATTTCTCATTGAACTTCTTTCTTTCTACCTCTGCAAAACAAAAATACTGTTGGAACATTATGTTTGTGTTGGATTTATACAGCGCCACCATTTTTTAAGCATACAGATGGCCGGATTGGAGTTGGACTCATGTGCAATGAGAATCCCACACATTCCTTTACGTACATTGGAGGTAATGCCTGCCTTCCTCAGTCGCCATTGCCTATCCTTTCTTTTTACATTACCTAGCAGGGCGGCCCCACAAGATCGCTGATTAAAAGACTGCCAGTCCCACTGCCAAATTTCAATGTGTTGCTACCATCAAAGAGGAAATAATATTTTGTAAACAACCACCGTTCTTGGATTTGAAGAAGTAAATACTAATAATTGCACCAATGACTCATGATATACTGAGGGATTGTGAGTGAAACTGTATGCGGTGACTGACAGTGAGGGAGTGAGTTCAACAAATTTGTAAACCTGTTTCTGATGATTGCAATGTTTGGGGGCTGATGGCTGATCATTGTTTCCTGAAAGTGGCCTTTTAAACTTACTGAAATTTACCTGCATGGTCCACTCACTTTAGTTACCAAAAACAAATCCACACAAAATACTCCAGTTCTGTTTCTCTAATTGTTTATCAATTGCAGTGCACTACACAGGTCAACCTTGTCCAGTTTGGAACTGGGGCAGAGTTGCTCAGTATCAGAAGGAAGAGGATGGAATAACTCAGGGTGGGACTACCTCAATAGGTAGAAGAAGAAAGTTATTGACTTAAAAAAGAAACCATGATGATGGCAAAGGCTGAGGCCTAGTACTCACTCATCTCTGTGGCCTGTAAAAAGGTGCATTGATTTGGGAAATGCTGATTAGTGTGTGTTTGCTGCATTGCTGACTCAAATGTGAAACTCCTCTTATGTTCTTTCTCTGCCTCTGAGTCTTCTTGGTACACTCCAGACTCCTCATGAAGCTTATCTTGCTTTATTTTGTCTTTCTCCTTAACTCTACAATACAGTCATTGTTTTTTCTATACACAGACCTTCTCCTAGTCCTCTCCTGCATGAACAAAAGTTGAAGAAAGCTCAACACTCCAGCTTACCTACAGGACTGGTTCAGCAAGGCACCCAAGAGTAATGGATATTCCAAGAACAATGCAGATGCACTGCCAAATTTGACAATACAGTATCAGTTTCTATTATACAATCATAATTCTTACAATATAATTTCAAACATCCATAATTTGTATTTTTTATTTTTCAAACATAGAAGACATATCATTTAGAGATATACTATCTTGGGTCTCTCTGTATGCAGAAGGACTGTTTCTGATTCATTAAACTGAACTTTGTCATACTCATCCCTTTATCGTTTCCTTCCACAACAGATTCATGATGGTGTGCTGTTTAGCGCCCTGCTGAATATTGTTGTGGTTTCTTTTGTATAGTGTTTGTCCTTGTCACACCCAAATCTTCTTTCCCAGCTATTCATTGAGCCCCTAATCTTCTTCCCCTGGGTTGTGTGATTTATTGATGTGTTGCTTAATTTTACACCACACATTGACCACACACTTGCTGAGGCAGATGTGGTGAAAGCGACACCAACTCACTGCATGACCTTCTTTACTTGAGCAATATTCCACACCAGCCTCATCAATATCAGCATTAAGGCCTTGTGTTGTGTGTTGCATAATCACTTAACCTTGTCCAATCACTCTTGACTTTGAGGCCACTTCTCCTCACTCCATTATTTAAATTCCTAATTTTTGTCTTCAAACACTAGCTCCCCACTATTGTGCAGAAGAAGTTGATATTGCTAGTTTTTAGTATCATATCAGGTCTTCTTTGTTGTGTGTCAAATACCGTCATTGTTGTAGTCTGGTCGCAGCCTTCCTAAAGTTATGATAAAATATGACCCACTAACTCTCTGTTTTCTTTCAATCTAGTTGACAGTGATGGATAACCCTTTCATTAATCCTGTAGTTGGAGTTCATATAGGTGAGAGTGGCACCTTCTGTGTTCCTTGTTAGCACTCTAGCCTGCTATTACTATTACCACCCCCCTGAAGATGCCACATTGGTAAAAACTCTGCAGTAAGACAACTACTTTGCTTCATCTATTAAGGTAAGAGAAGAACCATGGATTGAAGTGAACTTGTTTAGTTAGTAATTAACATCTACTGAAAAATATATTGTTTGTGTGTATCTAGGTTTTTGTAGGCAAAATAGGTAATGACAATTACCTCCTAGTGGTCAATGTAGTTGCAGACGGCACTAGAGCAAGAGTATAAATAAATGTCATAAACTTTTGTTTAGAAAATTTGAAAACAAAGCTGCACTAAAAGACAGCAGTAGAAACTAAAACAACAAAATAAGCATTTGAGGCATAAGTCAAGTAATTGACAAATAAAAAACCCACCATTCTAACCACAACAGGTCTATCCTTTTCTCCAAACAAATAGCCTTGTCCCGACAAAGTCCAAAGACAGTCCAAAGTGAAACCCGGTCCCAACTCTCTCCACACCCTCTCCACCCACAAGACCCTCCTAGAAAAACAAAAAATTAAAGAGAGGGCTCAGAAGAGGGCATTGTCTATTTAGGTCTGGAGCTGGTCCAAGATTTGTCCATCTGCTGCAGGATACAGTGGAGCAATGCCCTGTCAGAGCAGGAAGGGGCAGCAGTAGGTGCAGTCAGGAACCCTGATAGCTGGTAGTGGTGCCAGTGATGTAGTGACCAGGAGGCTGGGGCTGGGGTGCTGCTGTACTGGGTCCTTGGCTCAGAGAAAGCTATTTCCCCCTCTTCTTCCTCCAGAACCACCAGCCGCTGGTATTCTGCCTATATACTCTCCAGCCTCTGCGGCCCAAAATAGACTGCTATCTCTAGTAGTGGATGGCACAGTAGCAGTACAATGCGGGTCCCCTTGGGACATTGGAATTTGATGTGATTATGATTAGGAGCGTCACAGGATCAATTTGTTTAGCCACAAATGCCTCACATAAAAAGCACTGCCTGTCACGTAGAAAAAAATAAGGCGGAATAACATCAGATTGAAAAGAACATTGATTTTTTTTCTTTTAAATGATTTTCTAGTGACTTAAAAAGAAACTGTTAGTGGAAAAATAAAAATGAATTGCCTCTGATTTATGAGTAAGGCATTATGCACTATGAAGTACAAGTTGTTGTGCCAAACTAATTGAGGCAAGCTAGCCAGCCCTTCAAGTACTTTGCTACTGTCTGCAGTTGGGGCAGCTGTGGTTGACAATTACCTATCTTAAATTCTAATGGCCCTGCTCTTCTCCAAATGCCTTTTACTTAGTTTTTATCCTGACTCCAAATAGACAGGTGAACATTAAATAAGATAGGTCACACATGTAACGTATAAAATGGGATACATTTTCCTATCTTCCCTAAGTAAACAGTGGGTAAAAAACATTGTGAGTGGAAAATTCTGACTATCTGGTCTACCTGGATGTTTTGCTTTTGTATCACTTGGTTTTTTACCTTTTTACAGTGAGGGAGCCACCCACAGTACACTTATGGTAAAATGGAGTGTGTGTGTACCGCCGGTGCCACCTTGTTGAGTAAAGGCTAATGTGGGGCAGCAAGAGTATGAGACCCAGGCCTGGTTACACGTGATCACGTGCACACACATGTGTGGGCAAGTGTGAGGGCTGGACGGGGAGGATTCCTGTGTGCACAGACCAAAATCTGTGCTTTGGTAGCCTGGCGCACAAAGGACCATGCAGAGTGGGTGGTGATTAAGAGTAGGCCTTATGAGTTAGGTGTACACATGTGAGGGATAGTCAGTGTGCTTAGTGTCTTGATTGCATGAACACTTCATTTTGGGTGTAAATCCAGTTTCCTAGGGTCCACAGACTCCAGAGTCACACCAATGAACATTTTAACCTGTATGAAAAATATAATGCAGTAGATTACAAAAGCATATTTGTACAGCTTATTTGTCACCCAGGAAAGTCAGCTTTCTCTGACTCCATTCAGGACTAAGGCCAATTACTGCTCTGTCCAGTCGAGGGGGAGCAGGGCCTTGCATCAATCAGCCAGCTGTTATTCCGTGCCAGGAACCGGGCCTGAGCAGCCCTGGAAGGAATGTTAGGGAGGAAGGCCTGAGTCTCTCAGAGCACATGGGGCAAATAACTCCTGTACAATGCCATTTTGAGCTATCCCATAAGGCTCTGCTGGAAAGTTGGGACGGGACGGAGAAGTGATGTGGCACATCTGGGTAGGCCAGAGGAGCAGCCCTACTGGACACTTCTGCCTCCACTTAAAAGGTCTTGCACAGAGGAGGGTTTGCGCTTTTGAATGTGCTTTTGCTGTGGAATCATGGAACTGGAGGCTGACACCATAGGCAATTGTAAGTAGGAGCCTGCTGACTATCCCCAGGACCAAGGACTCTGCCTTTGATTGACCCCAGGACCTGTGGGGAGAGATTGGGCTCTGTGCCAGGAGGTGAGAGGCCCGGAAGGAGAGCACAGTGGAATCTTGCGCATGGAGCCTATGATAATTTGTCACCCTTTCAGGCAAAGAGGCCTGATGAAAGTGCTCGTGATGGCCTGGGCTCACCACCAGGAGGAAAATGAGCCAATGATCACTGAAATCAGCTCAACGGGGCCCGAGATATTGCCCTTCAAACTCTGCTGACCTTTGTTCAGCTGGCAACAAAGTTTATGGGGCTCCGCTGCCATTCTACAACTTGCCCCCAGGGAGAGCCAGGGCTTGATGGCTGCTCTTAAAGAAAAAAGGAGCTGGGGAGCACTGCGGCACCCCCCCACAAAACTGCTGGCATGAGGGAGTGCCGTCATACTCCCTCAAAGGTGTGCATGAGGGGCCCAGGATCCCATGTGATCCTACATGTAATCCAGTCTCCCTTACACCATGATGCAAGGGTGCTCACATTGGCACTGTTCTGCCCAAATGGTGCCAGCACAGGAGGAAAGGAAAGAAATGCCCAGCAGCCCATAGATACAATATATTTGTGCCCTTTCACTTTGATGCAGGGCAGCAAAGCAAGGTGACTTTCTGCACTGCCCTGCACTAAATCCCCATAAATCTAGGCTTTAGGGACTCAAATAGACACAGACAACACATGTACAAACACAAGTGCAGTTAAATACATAAAAATACAGAGATTTAGGCCTACATACTTATATAGGCATGGATACATGAGCATGGCGAATGGATGGGTGGGTATAGGTGGCGGTGAGTGTATGGTTACACTACTAAATGGACTTATCTATAGATGGAAAACTAACCTCTTGTAATTATTTTTTTAACATTATGATTATTTTGGTGTTGCTGCTGTCAAGGGCTGAAGGTGTCTCTTGATATTGACATCTTGTTAATAACTATTGCTGCAGTAATGTTTATAAAATTCAACAACTGGCCTGTAAATTATAAACAAAAATGTGTCCGAATACCCAACATTGGGCCTCATGTTAAACCTTTTATTTAAAAAATACATGATTTCTTTCGTAGAATATAAACCTGTGTTTCAAAACTAGCACTTTCATTGTGAGAAAAGCTGATTCATGCTAGGAAATGTTTGCTGAAAAGTAAAAACTTACAATAAAGTTGTTTTAGTGAGAGGTAGAAAAATGCAAAATTAGTCTCAGCTAACACCTAGACTTATTTACAAACTTCATTTTGTAGTACATTTAGTAGTATTACAATAGTAATAATAACATACTACAAGATGCTTATCAGAAAACGAAGTGCAGGGGTTCTGCCTTAATCATTCTTACTGTTTTTTAACTGTGGAGTCTCCACACACATAAGGATACGTTTTAGTAGTAAATGTGGAAGGGACAGAGGAGAGGTCCAGGGAAATGGGAAATACAACTAAAGGAGATGGAAATATGGAGGTGTAAGGAGGAGTTTAGGGAGGGCTATGAGAGGACTTGGGATAGAAGTCCACCCACCCCCGCAAGAGTATGCCCATTGGTATCCACAAATTGCACGCCTAAAGTTACTACTGCTAATGAGGGCCCCAAACAGTAGTAAATTAGTCAACCTTGGAGCAGCTGAAGCAAGCCCAGCACCATCCATTATCAACTGCTGGCTCTTCAACACCCTCCTACAGAACATAATGGAGATAGGGACTCAAAGTAAAGCCCCATTGGAAATCATTTGAAATTAAATATATTTCTTTAAAACACATAAACATACACATGCATATAACACATGTTATTATTTAGTTGTAAAATATTTTAATTACCTTTCTTGTATTTAAAAATTAATATAACTTTTTTAAAAATATTGTAAAGTTACTTGTATTTAATTCCATATACAACTGTAATAATTATTAATGCATATTATAAAATGTATGTTTTTTCTTTAGGTGGGAAATTAATGTTTAATTTAAAATTCAGAAAAATAATTCTATTTAATTTACTATATTAATATAAAAAAATATAATTCAAAATTGTGTTAATAGTGCTGTATAATTTCTTATTCTAAATTTAAAATACATTTATATAATTAATTCACAATAATACTTAATGTAAAAATAATTTTAAAACTTTTTTTTTTAGTTGAATATACTTTTTTACCCCTCCGTATAAATTTCCGTAATCAGGGATTTTGGGCCAGATGTAGGAAACGTTTTGCGACTCGAAAATGTCAAAATTTGCCGTTTGCGAGTCGCAAAACGCGTATCCTAATGCAGAAATGCATTTTGCGAGTCGTTACCGACTCGCAAAATGCATTTCAGACTCGCAAATAGGAAGGGGTGTTCCCTTCCTATTTGCGAGTCGCATTGGGATGCAATACAATTTGCGACCGCATATGCGGTCGCAAATGGCATCGCAGTTACCATCCACTGCAAATGGATGGTAACCCAATCGCAAATAGGAAGGGGTCCCCATGGGACCCCTTCCAGTTTGTGACTGGAGCCCAAAATATTTTTTCAGGGCAGGGAGTGGTCCAAGGGACCACTCCCTGCCCTGAAAAAAACCGAAACTAAAGGTTTCGTTTTTTTTTTAAGTGCAGCTCGTTTTCCCTTAGGGAAAACGGGCTACACTTCCAAAAAAAAAAACTGCTTTATTTAAAAGCAGGTCGCTAACATGGAGGTCTGCTGACGTCAGCAGGCCTCCATGTTAGCGAGTGCCTATACTCGCAATGGGGCCGCAATTTGCGACCCACCTCATGAATATTCATGAGGTGGGTCATTGCGACCCCATTGCGAGTTGCAGTCGGTGTCTGAGACACCGTACTGCATAGCAATTTGCGACTTGCAAATTGCGAGTCACAGGGACTCGCAATTTGCAAGTCGCAAATTGCTTTTTTCCTACATCTGGCCCCAAATGTTTGTATGGAGAAATTGGCGTTAGGTTTCTAATTTAGATTTCATGGTAACAGGCTTTCCTGTACCAAATTAACATCTCCCTCCCCCAAATCTCAGCCAAAGTCTTCTCTTAATAACTCCTTTAATATTGTTGAGTTGGGTTGCTGAGAAAGGGGGACCTAATGACATTGTTGACCTCTTCAAAGACACCTTGGGATCAATTTGCTAAATCTTTTATGAGTACAGGAACTAATACTACAGGAGTATCCTATATGTACTCTTAAAAGTTTTTGTGAATGTACCTCAAAACTTCCAAATTGGCACAATCCCCTCTGTTTCTCTTAATTGTATATAACTATTCAATGAATACTCCCATTTCATTAGCATTTGAGAAGTTTAGGGCCTATTTTACAAACACATGTAAGAGTACACAAAAGGGTACTTCAGGGGAATTATCTTACATGGTCCTGAATGGCTTTATGAATAGGTTTCACTCTACTTATTCCAGTTCCAGTCATCAACAGGGGACTACAGTTATTCTACCCCATCATTGCAAGCTCATCATTCCTATAGCTATCCATCATAGAAGTTTTAATACTTCTATGAGTACTATATATTTGCATTGAGACTGCAGTTTTTTTATTTCTTCTAAGCAAGATTAATCATGTGTTTACTTTAGTTGTTACATTTCAACCTTTTTGTCTTTTTTAAAGTTTCTTCTTTCCCAAAAGTACTCATGAGAGGTGATGAAAAAAAAGATTTTGAAAAAAAAAGATCTGCATTAAACATTTTTCATTTGTTACACAGGCATATGGTTGTGTTTTGAATATGTATAAATTGTTCCTACTGGTTAGAACTTTCAGTGTTGCACTAAAGTGTTGCTTGTGCTTGGTGGCCTTGTCTCTTGAAGAAACCATAGCACAGAGTATGTGCCCACAGTGATTAGCTCTAGTCTGGAGGACCATACTGTAAATGTGAAATTAAAAGTTCTGAGTTTATGTAAAAGACTAATAGAAAATAGTGTGTTAACTTTAGTTGCAGACAGCAAAAGTCAACTTCATGAAATCCTACATTTCTCCAGAAAAAAATGATGAACTGAGAGTCATTTTAAAATGTGGTCATCCACTAATGGCTGCACAAGAAATCAAAGTATTCCTTTTGGGCAGTCACCTGAACCGCAACTGCTAGTTGAATGTAATATAAAGGTGCTTTAGTAGCTCAAATGTCTGACTTAGGCGGTCATTATGAACATGGCGGTAAAGACTGCCGACCGCCGTGGCGGCGGTGAACAGAATCCCGCCGGCGGAAGCGAATGGAAACCAGCCATATAATGAACAAAAAAAGAACACCGCCAAACATTCCCACACCACCACTCCCCGCCAGGACCCTGTCGGTGGGAATCACGGCCCAACCCACCCGCCCCCTCCAAGCACACCCAGATCCCGCCCTCCAAATAAAGATGCACAAATCACCTCGGCGGACAGTGGAGGCTGGACGACCATTGGCAGCTGCGACTGCCATGGGCGGCAAGTTGGCCCAACAGCAACCACTGCACACATTGGCTAGGCTTAGCACCCACACACCTGACACACATCCAATACACCATAAAACACCCCCAGACACACCCCACAATCCCTTGTAATGAAACCAGGAGCATAAGACGGAGACCACCAGAGCCAGACAGAGAACGCCAGCAGACAGGACACGCACATCGACCCACACAGGAGCACCCAAACACAGTCTCCAGTCCCGAAGCCATCCACCACCCTCACCATATCCCCACCAAAAAATTCCACGCTTCACCGAACGGGAGCTAAGGACCCTGGTGGACGAGATCCTAAAAGTGGAGCCACAAATATTCGGCTCCGAGGTGCAGCACACACACATCGCCCGGAAAATGGAGCTGTGGCAGACCATCGTCAACAGGGTGAATGCAGTTGGACACCATCCACGCACCAGGGACGACATCCGCAAGAGATGGAACGACCTGCGGGGGAAGGTCCGGGCCATGGCATCCAGGCACCACATCGACTGGGGGAGCGCCACCACCAACACCACCCGACTACACCGACTGGGAGGAGAAGGTACTCGCCATCCTGCACCCAGAGCGACTAACTGGACTCACTGGAGGAATGGACTTGGGTAAGTCGTTTACATTTACCCCACATACACCAACAGTAATGCATGCACCACCCCATCCCACCCACACCCACCTAGACCCACACCTCTCCCAGTCATTACCCACCACATCCACCACCATGCATCACCCACAACTCACTACCAGGCCCACATCACTCCCGCTGTGCACAGCCACCCACCCCTGCACGTTTCCACAATGGAATAATAACCCCCACCACAATGTAACGCCACCACTGCCACTAGATACTATGTCCACCTCACAAAGGCACCCCTGAAGGCCACTGAAAGGCACACCAGCACTAAATTGTACAGTACTGCCCACCTCAGACCCGCCTGCATATGTAACAAACACTTCTATATCCCCCAACAGGCACCACCACCCATGCAACCCTAATGGAGGGGACAAGGAGTGCCACAGCATTCCAGGGAGACAGAGACACATCACAGGACACTGGTGAAGGATCCCTGGACAATGATGAGCAGGCAGGCCCTTCACACAGCCCTGGGTGCTCACCATGCAGCAGCCCCATCCAGGAAAACACGGTCACCCCTAACACCCAGTCAAGACCAGCAGGCCATGGGAGGTGTACCCACACCAGTGGACCCAGGGTACAAACAGGTGGAACACAGCAACAGAGGCCACAGTCTCCCACCCCCAACATGCAGGAAGATGAGGGCCCCAGTACTAGTGGCACATCCAGACCTGCGCAGGGGACACAGGCACAGGGGGCCAGGGCAAGGTCAAGTGCCCGAGTGGGTATGGCACCAGATAGATGCAGCAGCTGAGGACATCATTGCAGAGGTATTGGGGGCATACCAACATACCCAAGACAGGTTGGCACAGATTGTAACCACCCTGGAGCAAAGTCAGAGGATGCAGCTGGAACACCACCAACAGGCCATGGAGCAGTGGAAAGAACACAATTCCACAATGGCCACCATTGCTGGAGCACTGCTGCAGTTGGTCAACAAACCCTCAGACACCCAAACCGGACAAGAGGCCCCCATAACAGCCCTGGGCAACCAGCAACAGTTGTCCCAAGCAGCTGAAACTGCACAGGAAAACCCCTCCCAGGAATCACAAGGGCCGACCATGTCACCCCAAGTAGCTCCACAGCAGGCGCCCAAACGTAGCCTCAGGCCAAGATATGGCAACCCAGCCAAGAACAAGCCCCCTACCAACAATTGACACTGCTGCTACTGCTGCTACTGCCAAACAACCAACACACCCATTCACAAACTGTACTTAGCTGAGGGCTAAATGATGAACAGAACTACAAATAGGACCCACCTATGAAATCAAACAGGCCTGCCACCATGTCGGTTTTGAGGACAACCAACCATAACGACTTCCATCACTGTACATAGCACATTTCACTGTATTCCACCAATAAACAACATATCTCACCTCTAACACTGCCCCCTGTCTTCAATGTTGAATAAAGTGGAGTAATGATGCAACAGGCAGGGATAAACTTTATTGTCAAATTGTGCATGCTGCTGGTACAGTGTGTTTCTAAAAAGTCAAGAAGGGTATGCTTATGTTGTCTGTCTGTAACATACTGAAGAGGTCCATGACTCGCATATCATGACCAATTCCCCCCAGTTGACATGGCACACTTACAGTATCAGTCACTAACTACATATACAGGCTGAGGTCCCAGACAGTTATTGGAAGTAGAGCTGTATCAGTTGGTTTCTGGAATTTACATCTTCCCCTTCCTCACATCACTCTCCTCACCTCTCTGAGGTAACAGATTAGCACCTATAGCACCCTCCACCTCAAAAAGGGGGATTGAATGTCTCACTGCCATGTTGTGCAGCATGCAGCAGGCCACCACTATCCTACACACCTTATCAGACCCATAGGCAGGGGAACCCCCAGAGAAATGTAGGCACCGAAATCTAGCCTTCAGGAAACCTAGAGTACGCTCTATTACCCTCCTAGTACGTCCATGGGCCTCATTGTATTTCCTCTCTGCATCCATCCTGGGATTCCTCACTGGTGTCAGGAGCCAATGCAAGTTTGGATAGCAAAATCACCTAGAGGAATGGTCAATACAGAGTCGTCATTGGAATGTACTTAGTCTGACAGGCTGTTTTTCAGCAATGTGTCAGTTAGTGACAGGCACACTTACCTATGATCCACCCTCTGTCCTCTTGGAGTTGTTCCATCTTTTGTGGCACACTACTGTTCCTCAAAACAAATGAATCATGGACTGAACCAGGAAACATGGCATTCACATGGGATATGTACTGGTCTGCTGTACATACCAATTGGATGTTCATGGAGTGAAAGTTCTTCCTGTTTCTGTACACCTGTTCACTCACTCTTGGGGGGATGATGGGTATGTGGGTTCCATCGATGGCACCAATAACATTGGGAATGTTTGCAAAGGCATAGAAGTCTGACTTGATGGCAGGGAGCTCAGCACTTTAGGGAATCGCACATAGGATTGCAGATGTTGTACAAATGCATTTAGAAATCCTGTAAGTACCTGGCTGAACATTGGCTGTGAGAAACCAGCACCCATGCCCACTGTCACTTGAAAGGAGCCTGTGGCCAGGAAATGTAGTGCGGAGAGCACCTGCACCTCAGTTGGAATGGCATGCTGATTACGATTTCTGGGAGTCAGTGCAGGTTCCAGTAATGCACATAGGTCCTGAATAGTTGCACGCGTGAGTTTGTAAGTGATAATGATCTGACGCTCCACCATGCTCCCCATATCCACAAGTGGTCTGTACACAGAAGGTGCCCTTCCTCGCCACAAGGGTCTATACCTCTGAGGGGTAAGAACAAGGAGTCATGTGCACACATAAACAGGCCTATTTGCTAAACACATTCACTGCATTCTTCATAGTAGCGTCTGTACAATAACTGCAACCTGACAGATGTACATTGTCACCACTGAGAGGGAACGGAGTAAATCATGTGTGATAATATACTCTATGGATAGAGACATATGTCAATCATATGGCTAGTAGGCCCAGCATTGTGACTAAATTGAATTTCAAGATGCGTAGGTGATGGCAAAATGTCTGCCCACTGTAGTTCGGCCCCTTCGTTGTGGAAGTGACCTAACACTGCTAGCGGTTGACGTCACAGCGTTCGGCAGTGTTTACCGCTGTTTGCACCCTCATTGGATAACATGGATGCCAATGGGGAATCTTTGCGTATCATGATCGCCGCCGGCGGTGACGGTGCATTCCGCTGTGGAACAAACGCGCGTTCGTCATTGTGTGCTCACTTGACTCCCTGATCTTGTGCGGACAAGTACTCCACTCAGTGTACTGCTGTGGTCTGCCTATGGCTATGGATGTTACACATGGTGAAGGGGAAAGGGCCCCGGCCTTCACCCAGGAAGAACTGGAGAAACTGGTGGACGGGGTCCTGCCCCTGTACGGCAGACTCTACGGCCAGCCAGAGGTACAGGTGGGGGACTGTGTGTGTAATGGATGGAGTGGATTGCTCTGATGTGCGTTCCTGTGAGCCAGGATGGGGCTTAGTGCATGGAATGCTGCGTGCCACTGTCCTGCATGTCTGGTAGTACTGTCTGTCCTATGTCTAACAATCAGCCAGCTATTGCCATCGTGCAGGTGCCTGACCTCTGTGTTTCTTCTCTGTGTCTCCCTACTAGGTTAGCACCCACCAGAAGAGGGCACATTGGCATGCCATTGCCAAGGAGGCACGGCCCCTTGGGGTCTACATACGGAGGAGCACCCACTGTCAGAAGAGGTGGGAGGACCTGCGGCGCTGGGCGTGGAAGATCAGTGAAGCCCAGCTGGGGAAGTCCTCCCAACGTGGTAGGGGTGCCCGTCGGGCACTGACCCCCTTAATGCGAAAGATCCTGGCGTTGGCGTACCCAGACCTGGATTGAAGGCTGCACAGCAGTCACAAGGGGGTGAGTACTCACAGCCCATACTTCAGCCTGGAAGGATGAGTGTGTGTACGATAGGGTCATGGGGCTTAGAGCAGGGTTTTGACTGGTGTCCAGCTACTGTCTGCTCCCAAAAGGGTGTAGGGGTGTCCCTGTCAGGTTTCACCTACCTCAGCGTCAATGCAATGACAGGATATGGGTGTAGTTCACTATACTGCTCAGTAGTCAGGGCCATGGTCATGGGCCTAGTGCACAGTGCAGCCTGTTGGGTGTGTCTGCTGGGTAGATGTATGTCTGGCCATTGTGTATCAGCATTCAGCTACTTACAAGTGTCTCTCCTGTTTTGTCTCCCCATCCCTGTTCTCTTTTGTGTGTCTGGTACAGCATCAACATCAGACGAGGGAGCTGAGGCACCTGCTAGTGGGGAGACAGCGGCCCACGGATCCTCGGAGGCAGAGACAATGGACGCCCAAGGGACCAGTGTGTGGGAGGGCGAGGGGACTTCCACGGGGAGGCTACTACCACTGGTGGTAGTGACTCTGAAACCTCCTCCGATGGGGGTCCTCCGGCGGTGACGGACACTAGTGGACAAATCACGACTGTGACATCGTCCGCCATCACCCATACCATCAGCGTCCTCCCTTCTGCCCCCCACTGAGTTGGTCGTGCCCGCCCACCCAGAATGGTGGGCTTCTCCTTTGCCCCAGGTACCTCCTCCCCTGCCCCAGCAGCCCTGCTGCCCCCCAGAGGAGGCTATTGAGCTCCTGAGAACCATCTCTGTAGGGCAGACAACCATCGTCAATGCCATCCAGGGGCTAGCATCAGAGGTGCAGCAGACTAATGCCTATCTGGATGGCATTCACGGTGCTGTGTCTGCCGTACAGAAATCTTTTCAGGCTCTGGCCTCCTCTTGGACGTTAGCCAGTTTCCCTGGCCATTCTGTCCCCCCTCCAAACTCCTCTACCCCTTCTAGCACCCCACTCCCTTCACCCGTCCAAGGCACACATTCAGACACACAGTCAAGCACTTCAACACACAAAAAACACACTTCCAAGCACAAGCACCACACCTCCGACCACAATCATTCACACAGCCAACATACACCCGCACACACAACAACGTCCACTTCCCCCAGTGTGCCTGCCTCTTCCGCCTCCCTGTCTGTCCCCTCTACATGCACACCTTCATGCACTGCACCATCACTCACTGTTACTGCTCCTCTTCCTGCACTCACCACAATAGCAGACAGCCACATATGCACCCCATACACCACACCTGCACTCACCACCTCCACTGTAGTTGACACATGCAGCACACTCACCCGACTTACAGACACACACCCAACATGCATCCACACTAGCTGTCTATCTTCTCCCACTGTGTCCACCCCCCACCCCCCACCTCCCAAAACACTCAAACGCAGCAAGACACCCACCTATCAGACATCCACCACACCACAGCATACTGAGCAGTTACCGGCACCCACTACATGCACACCTACACCCCATACATCAACTCCCTCTGCCTCCACTCCCACACCCTCATCCACACCCACCCCACTTGCTCCCAAGAAACCTTTCCTCTCCCATTTAGACCTGTTCGAACCCACTGGCCCACCCCGTCTTGTCCCGAAACGTGCCCACCTCCTTGCCCTTTCCGCACCTTCCACAGCGCAGCCCACCCCGGTCCAGCCTTCCCATTCCTGTGCCCCTTCTCCAGTGAAGAAGAAGGCCTGCTCAGAGCCTAAGGCATCCAGCTCCACGAAACCGAAAATCCCCCACCCCTTCAAAGGAGAAGCCCACCCCCCTCCAACCTCCTCCCGCAAGTCTAAGTCCCACCCCCTTTGTTAATCCCCTTTACCCCCTTACCCCCATTCCGTGAGGTGCCTGGATCCCCCTATGATGCCCCGTTTTGTGGAGTACCCAGCACTTGAGGGAGTCAGGTGTGGCCAGTTGTGGCCAGGGACAATTGCATCTTGTTGGACTGGCCATTGGCCCTGTTTGGTTCATCTAGCTCGCTGAGCGAGATAATAAAGTTTCTGTGTGGCCTGTGTTTGGGCTGCACACAGTTCCACCCTGGTGTCTGTTTAAATGATTTATGTATATGGGGCTATTGTATGTCTTATGGCCACATTGCAGTGGCCTCTGGTCGGGTACGTCCCTCTTGGTGTGGGGTGTCTGACTAGTGCTGCTTGGAATGGGTGGGGGGCTTTGCGGGGTGGATTAAGTGGGTAGGTATGTAAGTTTGCCCTTTCCTCCCTTGTGTCGTAGGTTGCGGTACTTACCATTGTCGTCTTCATCGGCACTCTCAGTCATGTAGATATATGTCAAGGAGCAAGGCTGGCATGATCTGCATCTCTTTGTCTATGGCTGCCGCTGCACGTTTTGTGGGACTCCGGTGAGTGTTTCCTTCTATTTGTTTCATTTCTGCCTGGCTTTGTGTGGCGGTGGTTCCCGTCCCGGAACTGGCGGCAGAATGGTGTTCATAATTTGATGTGCGGGTTGGGCCTTTCCGACGGCCTGTGGGCCCACTCTGCTGTCGTCAGCGGGGCTACTTTCCTGGCAGTGGGTAGTGCGCGGGATGCAAGAGTTTAGTTTGGTTCATTATTTGGCGGTCTGGACCGCTCCTCTGTTGGCGGATTCTGCCGCCACCGCCGGCGGTGCGGAACGGACTGCCATGTTCATAATGAGGGCGTTAGTTTCTAGTTATACAGTTGACCTCGCATCCAATCCTCATTTTCCTGACCAGATCATGGCCAAATATGTTGAGTTCTTTGCTTCCCTAAAATCACTTTTTATTAGGGAAAACAGGGGAAGCGGGAGGCCAAGTGTGCACAAACAAAATTCATGGTTTAATAACACCTGTAAAAGGGCCAAGTGTGGCCTTTTGGAAGCAGTCAGACAACAGGATAGACCAGCTATAACGATGGCAAGGCACGACTATGCTGCTGTAATTAAGTCTAGTAAGGCATAGTGGGCAGAGGATATATGGCAAGATCTTCTGGTAGCAGCCAAGGATTCTAATGTAAAGCGATTCTGGTCTTTGGTTTCCCAAGAAGGACGAAATCTAAGCTCTAGACTGACTGTCATATCCCTCCAAAGCCTGGATTTCATACTTTACTACACTCTACAGGCTGGATTTAGCTTCTCCAGTGTATATAGAGAGTGTACTTACAGATATGATCGATGGGGCATGTGTTATCAGACCGTTCACTAGAAAAGAAACATAGATAGCCATTATGGCCCAAAAATCAAGGAAGGCTTCTGGTTTAGAGGGGATTCCATCAGACCTGTACAAGTCTGATTTGCAAGTATGGGACCCTTACATTAATCAAGTCTCAAACGCTATTTTGGAGAGTAATACCTTTCTCCACTCCTGGAAGGGTGCAATAATTGTCCTTATCTATAAAAAAGGGGGACAAATTGGGTCCTGGTAATTATAGACCGATCAGCCTTTTAGATAATCTTCAGAAGATTTTTTCCTTTCAGGTTCTGGGTAGGCTCAGTGCCTGGATGGAAGAAAATGGGTCCCTAAGCCACTTGCAGGAGGGGTTTAGGCAGAAGACGGCCATGGTGGATCAGGTCTTCCGCTTTCTTACAGTTAAATGGAAGGTGGTGGACCTGGACGGCGGTAGGTTGTTCGCCGCCTTTGTAGATATTAGATCTGCTTTTGATTTGGTCCCCCGTTCAAAGTTATGGGAGACCTTGGCAAAAATTGGAGTCCCGGGCCCACTGTTAAACTTGATCAGGGAACTGTACTCCGCGAGTTTTGCTAGAGTAAGGTGGGGGAAGGACATCGACTTATCTGATGAGTTTCCCATACAGAAAGGTGTTAGACAGGGTTGTGTTCTGGCTCCCACTCTTTTCTTTCTTTTTATAAATGCTTGCATTCCATATTTATTTGATAGCTTAAACGACGCTCCGAAATTGGATGGGATCAAGACACCATGTCTGTTTTTTGCTGATGATACCCTGTTCTTATCCCAAACTGCCTCTGATTTATCTAGGCTTTTGGAGAAATTCTCAGGGTTTTGTAGGGACTATGTCCTACAAATAAATAGAACGAAAACCAAATGTTTGATATTTGGTGACCCAAAATTTAGAGCAAAGAAAAGTATAGTGTTGGATGGGAAGGCCCTTGAACATGTTACTGATTTTGACTATCTGGGAGTTAGATTAGAAAACTCCCATAAATGGTTAGCTCATCTGACAAAGTGCACTGTGTCCCTAAACAAAAGACAGGGATTTTGAGATTTGCTGCTAGAACGCCCACCTTTTTCACCAGACCTGCAGTAGATATTTGCAGGCTAGAGCGGGTGCCTTTTGTGGTGCTGAGCTGTGGGGCTAAGGCAAACTCCATGACATAGAAAGAGCAGAGATGTTTTTTATTAAGGCACTGTTAAAGGTTCCCTCGAGTTCTCCTACCTTGCCTATCCAAATGGATCTGAACCTGTACTCTATTGCAGACATTGTTGCCCTGAGACCGTTGCAATATTTTATCTGGATTTTGTCCACAGCAGCTTTAGATCCTTATAGGACATGGTTAGGAGTGCTCTTAAGAGATCCCCAGGTTGGAAAAATTCCATGGTGTCATTATTTAAAAAGCATTTCCCTTAAACTTGGATTGGGCTCCTATTGGGCGGATCCTTGCATCTTCCAAAAAACACCTCACAGAACTTGAAGGATGCACACTGGGTGAGTGTACAAACTACAATTTTAGCAGCTGTTCCTTCGGGTAGTATGGCAGACAGTTTTTAATCATTTAAGTGTCATTATGAATTTGAGCACGTTTTAAATATTATTTTACATCCTGTGGCATGTGCACGTTATATAATATTGAGATTAGGATCCTTACCAGTACGTGGTCCTACTTCCAGGTGAAAGCAGGCTGCTAGTTCAACAGACTCTTGCCCGATGAGGTGTAACACTAGGGAATCAATTAGTCATGTCTTATTCAATTGTCCAGCATATAAAAAGCAAAGGGCCCGATGGATAAGAACTCTCTGCAATACCATGGGCAGTAGGGACTGCCATTTGGCCCTTAGGATTTGCAGTACAAGCACCCACGGGTCGGTGGTGTGCGCTGTGGCAAAGTTCTTAGGGGCAATGTGGCATACCAGAGTAAGTTTTACCCATTAAGTACACCGTTTATTTAATGAAAGAGACTGTGGCCCATATTTATACTTTTTGACGCTAAACTGCGCTAACGCAGTTTAGCGTCAAAAAGTTTTGCGCCGGCTAACGCCATTCTGAAGCGCCATGCGGGCGCCGTATTTATTGAATGGCGTTAGCCGGCGCAAGCAGACCGGCGCTGCCTGGTGTGCGCGAGAAAAACCACGTACACCAGGCAGCGCCGGCGTAGGGGGAAAATGGCGCATGGGCGTCTTAAAATGGGGCAAGTCAGGTTACGTCGAAAAAATCGTCGTAACCCGACTTGCGCCATTTTTTAACGACGCCCATCCCCCATCAACATGACTCCTATCATTGTAAAGATAGGAGTCATGCCCCCTTGCCCAATGGCCATGCCCAGGGGACTTCTGTCCCCTGGGCATGGTCATTGGGCATAGTGACATGTAGGGGGGCACAAATCAGGCCCCCCTATGCCAAAAAAAATTATTAAAAAAAAATAAAAAAATACTTACCTGAACTTACCTGAATGTCCCTGGGGTGGGTCCCTCCAGCCTTGGGTGTCCTCCTGGGGTGGGCAAGGGTGGCAGGGGGGGGTCCCTGGGGGCAGGGGAGGGCACTCTGGGCTCATTTTGAGCCCACTTGTCCCTTAACGCCATGCCTGACCCAGGCGTTAAAAAGCGGCGCAAATGCGCCGTTTTTAGCCACGCCCACTCCCGGGCGTCTCTTTTGCCCGGGAGTATAAATACCACGTAAAGGCCTGGGAGTCATTTTTTAGACGGGAACGCCTCCCTTGCATATCATTAACGCAAGGAAGGGGTTCACGCTAAAAAATGACGCACATTCCGGGAACTTTGGCGCTATACGCCTCTAACGATATAGTATAAATATGGCGTTAGTTGGCGTTAGTTTAGCGTCGAATTTGCGTCGAAAAAAACGACGCAAATTCGGCGCAAACGGAGTATAAATACGGCCCTGTGTTTTTAGTTGATGTAATATTGCTCATTTTCAGATTGTTGTTTATACATTTGTATTATATTAGGCACCTTATAACACGGGGCAGAGAACACTAAGGTTTTAGGAATTTAAATCCATTTGGTAAAGCTTTATGTGTTACTTGCTTTACTCAGAATACAAGTTTGTTTAATCATTTTATTATATAGGTTCACAAAATTTCAAGATCAATTAAGCTATATGTATCTTTTTGATGGAGCACCTAGTGTGCGATTTGTACGTTCTGAGTTTTGGTATTGTGGAACTTTTATCTTGAGAATTGTATTGAACTTTTACATGTTGTATTGTGAATCATGGTTTTATGTCTGTATATGAATTGCTTTTATGGTACTTGTTGCCTAAATAAAGCTCAATTGAATGAATGAATGTAATATACAAATCACTTTTCTCTATTTTCCTCTTGGTCTATGCAGCTGAAGCGGACTAAAAATCACTGACAAAATAAATAGGTCTAGCTTATATATTTCCAAAGGCGTGTTGAGTGAAACTAATATAAATATGTGGGTAAGCATGTTTAAAAAAGTTAAAGGACATGAGGACTGCTGCAAATCAAACAAATATACACATGTAAGAAATAGTTTAGACCTAAAGGCAATGAAAATCAATGAGGGGCACGTAACACAACACACAGTACTACTAATAAACTCTTGGTTGCTTATTTAGACACCTATAGAAACCCAGAGGTAGCTGGGAATTTAAAACTAAGATGAGAAATATACAGGGCACAAGAAAGATAGCTAATAACTACCTACTAAAATGTTTTAGTGGAGAGAGAAGGATAGAACAGTGAGAACGCATCTGGCCCATGTTCTAGTTTCTCTGGTTCTGACGTAACTTTTTAGGAGTTCCAGATGTGGGGAGAAACAAACCAATACCTTCTAATCAATTAAGAGTGTAACTCACTTGGTCACACAATAAATCTCAGCAGCAGGAGTTCAAACTAAAGTGTATTACAAATTTAAGGCCAGACTCATGTAAATGAGTCTCAGAAACACTATTTAAGTACAGAATAGTAGAATTAAATATGTTAATAAGATTAAATCGTACAAGCATACAGCATACCAATATTTCAGCATAGCAATATAAAAGATAAAAAACTACACTTGGTGTTCAGAGTCCAAATTGTGATCTTCCTGTCGAATCAACTAAATTTATGTAATTATTTTATTTAAGCTAAGAGAAACCTTAAAAATTCTCCAGAAATGAAGGAAATAGGAAATTAATCAAATGCGTTGGCACAACAAAAACCTCAGTAGAAGTCCTGCAAGAGAAATGTGCATAGCATAAACCTACTTCAGCCAAGATAAAGTAGTGAGATCTGTATTCCTCTAAGTCTCTATGGATCTCCTCTAGTCAAAGGATAAAAAAGGTCTGCCTTACCTAACTAACTGAATACCACTTTAGGTTTTACAGAACCTTCAAGAGTCCACGCCATCATCACCAGTAATTTTCTATTTTTTATGTACAGTTTGGAATCTGCAACTCCCATCAGACTTTTATTCCCATAAACCAAACATCACAATGAACTTTAGTACCTCCCATATCCAGGAGCTTGGAGGGGATGTCTTCTCTCTCATCCTTAATTAGTGCTCCTTATCGTTGCCTATATATCCTTCCATACTGTTTTACCTCAATCTCACAACAGTCCTTTCATTAATTGTAGGCTTGTGCAGACCCAACTGCAAATAAAAAAATTGCAATGCGAGTAAACTTCATGTTGGAAGTTAAGCATAGAAACCATTTCAGGCCTTTACTTGAGTCAACTAAACACAGAATACAATTCACATTTGAATACATAGCTATACATGTGTTTCACCTCACCATTACTATAAATTATGAATAACTGTGATGATATAAGGTTTACCGATAATATCACAATCCCCAATGCATTGAATATAAATGTGTACATGTATTATTTTTCAGTCAATAGATGCATTTACAGAAACATGTACATGACTTTTCCACATTGATTAATATGATTTTCAATGCACTATGTTAACATGAATATATTAGAACACACATTATGGGCCTAATTACGACCTTGGCAGAGGGGATTACTCCGTCCCAAATGTGACAGATATCCAGCCCGCCGTATTACAAGTTCCATTATATCCTATGGAACTTGTAACATGGCGGATGGGGTATCCGTCACATTTGGGACAGAGTAATACCCTCCGCCAAGGTCATAATCAGACCCTATATATGTCATTGATTACATTGTAATGTCACTTCCATTGTACCTAATGGCACCTACAATATATGCTCTTTTAACACCCTAACGAGTATTACTGCCAACAAAATCCTCAGGGTAGTTCGCTACCAGTATCTGTCTGGGGGGAATAAGACTCCTGGCAGGTATTACCTGGAATATGACTGTCTTCACCAAAATACACAGGAGAGAAGGGATATGGTTACCACTATGAAGTTGCTGGGAACAAGGAGCATAAATGTTAATAGAAATGATTTCTGGATTGCTATCACTGAATCCCATGGACTGGAGTGCACCCAAAAAATCATGCAATATGACAATATGACTGCTACAATTGACTGAGACATGGGGCTGTTTACTTAATGTACATTGTAAGGTGGGGTCTGGCTAGTGCCTATTCACGCCTATGAAGGGCTGGACAAAAGACTGCTACCAAGATACCAATAAAAAAACTATGCATGATGTTTATAGTAAGTAGTTAGGATGCTGATGTATGTAGGAGTGTGACCTGGGCTATAGAGTTACTGGCTGAAAATATCCTAGATGGTATGGGCACCTATAACTTCAGAGACCAGATATTAGTTGTTGGGCAATTATCAAAAATAAGTAACTGCTCTATTGTGTTTCCTGGTAGGTATGACTGTATCCAAGTGGTACAGTGATTTAGGCATAATTAGAATAAATAACTGGGGAATTCAGACAGGATTGTGACTTATATATTTCAGCATAGGCTGTTGGAAATAAATGCCTATGGTTAAGAGCAGAAAAGCTCCTAGCAATTATTCAGTGAGTGAACACACTTCGGTATATATCTGTCAGGTAGAATACCTACTATGTACAAGAATGCTGGTAGTGATAATGCCCACCTTCAAGTAACTTACACATCATTTCCTAACAATCTTTACCTCCAGTGTTCTCCAGTTATGCCACCATGGGTGTCCTATGGGCTTCACTTTTCCTTTTTCCTGTTTCTTGTTATATAATTCTTCTACTGTTCCTTACATTTGTTGGCATGAATACCTATTTTCTAGTTACTATACAGTGTTTATACATTAATAAACCCTGCTGCCATTTTTAAAATTATAGATGAAGATCTGTAATAGTTTGTTTCTAGTTTTTGCATGACGACCAGTAAGAAAATGAATACAGGCAAAAATGAACTATATTCACAAATGGTTGTACCTTAGTCTAACAGGACCCTGGACAATAGTCTGTGTTTGTCAAGATGCCTCCTGGGGTGAACATTTGCACTACATGTGTCATTTAATAATGGAATTAAATGCAACGTAGAGTTCCATTATTACCTTGGAAAACAGCACTGCAATGTAATACTGGTTAGGTAGCACAGTTAACAATAAAGCCCAGGATGAAATATTTTCTAAGAATAGGTACTTAGTAGTCAACCTGCACTAATATATTTCTAACTTAGCTTTGTAGCCTTTTATTTACTTTTAGGCTAAATCCATGCCAATGGATACAACAGGAGATGGGGGTTATAAAAAATAAAAAAATTGTATTGCATTATTGTCACTATTAATAGCTAAGAGTATCAAATAGCGAGAGATATTCAGGAGTATAGATGTGCCATCAACATTTTCCCAAGGTTTGAAAAAGGACATGGGCCATAAATATCTTACAGTTGAGATATCCACCAGGAAATACCCAGGAGGTGTCACTAGATTACAAGGGGCCTAAGTAAGTCACCTGTCTATAAATACTTCAACAATCTAGAGCAAAACATACTTGGATAAAAAAAGGAATGCCATTTCACAGATCAGCCATCAGTAATGGTGCAGTCAACAAAAAATACTCAAAGCACAATTACCAAAAATACAATGAGTTTCAGGACAGCCACCAATAAACTTCCAGAGGAGTAGCACAACCATCAATATATACACAGATGTATTAAGCAGTCACCAGAACAACCATGACAATAGGACAGACACAACACATAAGGGAGAAACAGAATTTTCATCAATTAATGGCTGGGCAAATAAACATAGAAACCACCAATAAATCAAAGAGACAATTATACTAACACTAGCACAAACCCTGTATAAGGCCACCAATAACTTCTTAGGGGAAGGGACTTCCATTGAACAACCCAGAGGTAGAGGATGATAAAAAATAAGTATAAAGAAGCTTAGGACAATCAAACCTTTACAACCCAGGAAGGGTTAGAAGACTGACTTTAGCTAAAACCTAGGAGGTATAGAAACACAAAGGAAGTATCCATATTGGAGGATAGATTTACCTGCAATAAACATCACAGTAATAAACTGCTACCAATAAAAACACAGTGGGCCAGATTTACAAGGCCCTATCACCACCGGAGCATCACTTTTTGCTATACTTCTGGGCGCTAACCACTGCTCCATCTTTACAAGGATGTGTAACACCACCTTTTGTGGCTTTACACTGCCTTGTAAATCTGGGCCTTCTGATGCACTTTTCTGCGGCAGAAGGGCGTGCAATGGGTGTTGCAGTGGGCATTCCATCACAACACCCATTGCTTTTGATGCTGCCCTAGATTTATGAGAAGTCATAAATCTGTAGTAGCGCCAAAAACCCCAGGGTTGGCATTAGCATGGCAAAATGAGGAGGAATGCTTTTATTCCTCCTCGTTTTTTGCTTTCTCCATAGTTTTCAATATGGTGCAAGGATGTCTGTGTTGGCGCAGACAGCTTTTTTTTTATTTTTATTTTTAAATATTTTTTATAGGTTTTATGTTTCAGACATAGAATACAAACTGTTCAATTATCGGCAACAGGATCTCTATTACATTGTCCAATATTGAAACCATTTAACAACCACAGACCCCACCCCTAATACACGCATCAGAACACTGTCAATCCTGTAGTATCTTTTCTTACTGCAGTTGCCGGGAGTTGTTTTGTGCTAGCTATCATTGGAATTGCACACTCATGCCCAGAGTGGACCCTATTCAGCTGGGCCTATATCACTAGCCGCCTGATGGAGATTCCGGTTAGGTTGCCAACCGAGGATGCCTGCCCGGGTTGCTCTACACCCTATACTTTATTAGTGTACTTGCTTTGGGAAGCTGGTGAGTTGTGAATACAGGAGGAAGAGGGGGGAGAGGTGTCAGTGCCGTCATGCCGGGTCGCCCTGCGGGTTGTGCCTCTGTGTTGGAGGGTGTGGAGAGAGATGTATCGCGCTTATTACAGGTATGTATTCCCTGGTTCATGGAGGCATCTCGTCATTTTTGGCTTCAAGTTTGGTTACCAGAGTTTCCCAGGTGGAACACCCTGTGTGTTGTCGCCCCTCCTGCGCAAGTTTTTTAAGTACATAGTATTCAGTGCGAGCCCAGCGTAGTATTATAGTGAGCCAAGATTTACGATCAGTAGCGTTGGGGGCTTTCCAGTGCATCGCTATCAATCTTTTATACATTAAACTTGCTAGATCTGCGAATTTGTGCAGGTATCTTTGCTTTTTAGGTCTCTCCCTCATTCCCAGTAGACAAGACCCGGTGTCTGCTGACAACGCAAGCCCCGTTAACTCGGAAATCTCCCGCACCACCTCCAACCAGGCTGTTTGTACATTAGGGCAGTCCCATACCATGTGGTAGAAGGATGCTGATAGTGCCTTGCATCTGGGACACACCGGCTCGGAGTCAGGGAACATTCGCTTTATCCTGGCGGGGGATAAATATGTTTGATGTGTAAAGTTAATTTGAGTGTACCTGAATCTGGGGTTCCTTGACACGCCGCGGGTGTGATACAAGGCTTTTGGCCAGTCCACCAGTGGGATCGGGGCGGGGAGTACAGCATTCCATCTCTCCCGGGCTTTCTCCGCTTGTGGTTCAGGAGATTTGTTTAGGATTTTGTACAGGCTAGATATTATTTTTATTTGGTCATTGTATTGTAGGAGATGGTGAATCACTGGGGAGACTGCCGGTTCCGAGGTGCCTGCCCCCCACGTTTTCCTTATTGCGTGGCATATAGCGTAGTATGTCAGAAACTGACCGGGGCATATCTCAGTGAGCACCTGTAAGGCCTCAAATGACATTAGCTTGCCATCTTCGAAGCAGTCGCCCACTGTCTGTACCCCTGCCTCCATCCATGTCCGCGTCGCCCGCGCTCCAGTTGCGATGCCTCCCAGTATGTAGTCCAATGGTATATTTGGGGAGTAAGGGAGCTTACTCGCTCCGTTTTGCACAAATTTAGCCCAGCACGCGTGCGCCACCCCAAGCAATGGGTTGATATGTTCTGCCTTAGAGTGTTTAGATGTCAACCACTTTAACAGGGGGGTCCCTTCCAACCAGCACTCCAGGCATGTGGCTTCTGCCTGCGCTGGTCTGTGGATCCAGTTCAGAACCCACTGTAGCTGTGCGGCTGCATAGTAGCGTTCGAAGTTGGGGGCTCCCAGACCGCCCACATCCACCGGCCGTTGTAGCATGGCTAGAGCCACACGTGCTCTGGCACCGCCCCAGATGAACTGCAGCAGGGCTGTGTTTAAGTTTCTGAAGAAGCTTTTGGGAATAATTATCTGCAAGGCGGCAAAGTAGTATAGCAGCCTGGGTAGGATCAACATGTTTGCAATCGCCACCTTACCAGGCGGCGAGAGCGGGAGCTTGTTCCAGAATTGCAATGAGCCTTTTATGGAGGTCAGAGCTCTCCCTAGGTTTCCATCTCTTAGGTCTTCTGTGTCGGGGTATATATTTATCCCAAGGTATTTGAACGTTACCGGGCACCACTTTAGACGCCCTACCTGAGGGGCACCCTGACAATCGGTTGACTGCTTTGCCAGAGGAAACGCACATGACTTTTCCCAGTTTACCACTAGACCTGACAGGTCCCCGAACTCAGCTAATAAGGATATTACTAAGGGAACAGCTACGCGGCCGTTCCGAATGTATATTAAGGCATCGTCTGCGTATAATGAGATCGTGTGATGGAGCCCATTCCTGATTATTCCCCATTCGCGTTCCATGAGGCGTACTCTTGCCGCCAAGGGTTCCATTGCTATGGCAAACAATAGCGGGGATAGAGGGCAGCCCTGCCTTGTGCCCCTGGAGATCGAAAAGCTATCGGAGATCACCCCACCCGTCTTCACCCTTGCACTGGGGTTAGAGTACAGTGTCTGGACCCAGCGAATACAGTTGGGGCCTATTCCCATGCGGGCCATTGTGGCCAAGAGGAAGTCCCACTCGAGCGTATCAAAAGCCTTTTCGATATCCAGTGAGAGCACCATTTCCTCTTGTGTGTCTCGGGGAGTATCCCCCATTATGCTCAGTAGTCTGCGAATATTTAGGAAGGTGTTGCACCTAGGAATGAAGCCATTTTGGTCTGCGTGTATCAATGAGTGCATGAGAGGGGCTAATCTGTTAGCTAGGATTTTGCCTAATATTTTACAGTCTAAGTTCAGAAGTGATAGTGGTCTATAGGATTTGACATCTGTGGGATCGCGGCCCTGTTTGGGGAATACCACTATCATAGCTTCTCTTTGGGATGTGGGCAGGCATTCGTTAATCCACGCTTCTACGAACACTCTTAGAAGGTGAGGTTTCAGGTAAGGTAGGTGGGCTTTATAGTATTTTGCCGGGAGGCCATCTGCGCCAGGCGCTTTATTTCTGGGCAATTGTGCAAGGGCTAATTCTATTTCATCCATTGTCATGGGAGCCTCAATTTTTTCTCTATCAGTTTGTGACAATTGCGGAAGGAGAGAGTCAGCGAGAAAAGCCTCAAGCTGTGGTGTAGTGCATGAGGTGCTTTTGGTGTATAAGTTTGAGTAGTATTTTCTGAACGTCTCGTTTATCTCTGCTTGTGTGGTAACCATAGCATGTGCGCCCACATGTATGGCCCCTATTGGAGATTGCTGTCTATCCTCACGGAGCAGCCAAGCTAGCATTCTGCTTGATCTATCCCCTTCTGTTTGCAACCTTGTCAGGCGATAGTTGTAATCGTGGCAACGGAGTTTGCTGTCTGCGACATTGTAATTTTATCGCTTTTCTTTTAGGACAGTGTGAGAGATTTCGCCTAGTGCTACCGCTATTTCCGTTGCTCTGAGCTCCTTCTCCAGTTTGCTAATCTCCGCTTGCAAGGAGCGTCTCACTCCCCACGTGGAGGATATGCATACTCTGCGTGCTACTACTTTGTGGGAGTCCCACTCTATCGCTCGTGATGTTGCGGACATGGCATTTATATCCCAGTACTGGCTTATAGAGTCTTTAAATTTTTCGGCGAATGCCTGGTCCTGTAGTGCTTCCGCCTGGAACCGCCAGGTGGTGACCGCCTGGCGTGACCTACCCCAATTTAGTGTTACTCTTAGTGGTGCGTGGTCCGACAGTGTCTTCGCTAAACATTCCGACTCGCTGATCAGTGATCGCAAAGGCCGAGTACGTTGTGCTTATCAGCAGGCCTCCCCATTTCGTGCGCAGGTCGCGTAGGTCCCCTTCTAGCATGTGTGTCTCTTGTAGGATGGCAATGTGCACTCCTAGTCGTTTGAGCCGTGTGTGTACTCTGGTCCGCTTACTCAGCGCCCCCAGGCCCCTAACATTCCATGTCACTATAATATACTGGTTTTTATTATTTTTACCGGAAGGTGTCATATGGAGTTTTGGGGGTAAATCTCTGTGCTTAGGTACTGAGCTTTGGTGTTGGCCCATCTGGTCCCAACCCTTCTGTACCTGTCATTTGTGGGAAACATCCTTTATGCCGACTTTTTTATAACGAAGTCCTGGTTAACGAAAGCGGAACAACGCTTTCTTTAACCACAACTTCATTATTTTGTGCCTTAACCACGCATGTCCTGAACAACGAACATGCATGGTTAAGGTACAAACAAGGGAGTCGGCTGAGGAAGATGATGCAGATGAGGCGACGACTCAGGTAAGTGGGGGGTTTTAGGTTTTGGGGAGGGGGTGGGGGGTCGGGGGTTTTAGGTTTTGGGGTGGGGCGTTTTTGGTTTTGGGGAGGGGGTGGGGGGTTGGGGTTTTAGGTTTTGGGGTGGGGCTTTTTTGGTTTTGGGGAGGGGGTCGGGGTTTTTCGGTTTTGGGGTGGGGTTGGGGGGGTGGGGCGTTTTTGGTTTTGGGGAGGTGGTGGGGGGTCGGGGTTTATAGGTTTTGGGGTGGGGTTGGGGGGTGGGGCGTTTTTGGTTTTGGGGAGGGGAGGGGGTGGGGGTCGGGGGTTTTAGGTTTTCGGGTGGGGTTGGGGGGTGGGGCGTTTTTGGTTTTGGGGAGGGGGTGGGGGTGGGGGTTTTAGGTTTTGGGATGGGGTTGGGGGGGTGGGGCGTTTTTGGTTTTGGAGAGGGGTGGGGGGTCGGGGTTTTAGGTTTTGGGGTGGGGTTGGGGGGGTGGGGCGTTTTAGGTTTTGGGGAGGGGGTGGGGGGGGTCAGGGTTTTAGGTTTTGGGGTGGGGTTGGGGGGTGGGGCGTTTTTGGTTTTTGGGAGGGGGTTGGGGGTTTTAGGTTTTGGGGTGGGGTTGGGGGGTGGGGCGTTTTTGGTTTTGGGGAGGGGGTGGGGGGTCGGGGGTTTTAGGTTTTGGGGTGGGGTTGGGGGGGTGGGGTGAGGCATGCAGGATCAATGGGTGCCTGTTACTAATGACTTTACCAGGAATGCCTTTACAACGAAATATCGTTGTTAAGGCATTCGTGGTAAAGGCATCAGTAGTAACAACGAGGTCGGTGTTCCGACCTTGTTGTTTAGGCACCCGTTGTTTTGTCAGTCGGCATTCCGTCGTACAACCGTCATTTGTTAAATATATCAGGTGCAGCTGCTTATTTTGAGTTTTGAGTGGTTCCGATACATGCATTTCTGCTAAACTACTAACCCCCACCCCCTTTAATAAATCCCCATTACTACTTATAACTGGTGTAAAACTACTGAACTCAAAAACACGTGAACTAACCCATATCCGGTTGGATTTACATATTGGGGTTCTCATTTCTTCCAGATGTGGCTCTTATAAGGGGCTCACATCTTTCCGCAGACATAGTCTGCTAATATCGTTGGGCGCCCCTCGGATATTGGACTCCTTCCTGCACCGCCCGCGATCCGCCCCCGTATACCCCCTATGAGTTAGCTATTCATTTATATCAAAGATACACATTGCTGGAGGTGCATTCGCCCCAGTCCACGACAGCGCCACAGAGTCTCCGGAGGCTTTTCGGATTTCGAGCGTCGTTGACGCCAGCGGGCCGATGAAGTAAATATGTGCGACTTAGAGTTCGTCTGCGGACCTGGGGGTGACCTTTGGCCCACCTAGCACTCCAGATATTGTAGATGTGGAATTGGCCGTGTCGGAGTCAGAGCCCAGCTCTGGGGGTTTCCTAGCAGTGGCAAAGTTGCTTTGCATGTGTAAGGGCGTCTCTTTTAGCACACATGCTCTGTCTTCCGCTGCCTGCCGGTCATTGGGCTGGCCCCTGGTGTGTCTCTTGGATCGCTTCCTTGAAGCAGAAGTTTGCCATTCCTCATCTCCCTCCGCAGCTTCCGGCGGGCGAGCTAGGCCCTTGGCATGTAGCCATGTCCAAGCATCCTCAGGATTAGTGAATATGTGGGTACGGTCGTCCGCTACCACCCTTAGTTTCGCGGGAAAAAGCAGGGCATATTTTATATCATGCTCTCGCAGGCGCTGTTTAATTTTAACGTACGAGTTACGTTGGTTCTGCACCTCCTGCGTAAAGTTTGGGGAATTCGTTTATAGTCGAGTCCTCGTACTTGAATGGGCCTTTGTTGCGAAATTGTTGTAATATTGCATCTCGGTCTCTATAGTTCAGGAATCTGACGATCAATGGTCTAGGTGGTTGGCCTGGGGCCGGGGGTCTGCCCGGTATTCTATATGCCCTTTCCACAGAGAAAAACTTGGATGGAGCCCCATTTAGCACCTCCTTGATTAGCCAGTGTTCGAGGGGATTTCCGATTCTGTTTGCCGCATACTTTCTGGAACACCCAGGAAGCGTACGTTATTGCGGCGCGCCCTGCTCTCCATTTCTTCCGATCTCCTCCAGAGCATCTTCAGCTCCGCGTCCATACGCTGGATCTGTTTTTGGTTGCCTTGAGCCATTGGGGTTAAGTCGGATATTTCATCCTCTGCCGTTTTCACTCTTTCAGCTAGGTTTCGGTGATCCACGCGCAGGAGATTCACGTCTTGTGCAACTGCGTCGATTCTGTTTTCTAGAGATGATTTAGTGTCCAAAATCGCCTGTAGCACTCTCTCAAACTGAGCAGAGTGCGACTTGAGAGTGCTTTCCAGTGACTGTAAGGACGGGTTGGATTGCTGGTCACTGGGTGTTAATCCATGAGTGCTACGGTCCAGGTTCTTGGTTGACTTGGCCCTGCCGGCCATTTTGGCTGTCTCAGGGTTGCCTTGCTTGCAGGTATTTCGCAGATGTGGGGCCGGGTGGGCCGCCAATGTCGAAGCAAATATTTGGCTTCTGGGCGGGATCTGGAAATCGCTATTTAGGCACTAGGATGCTCTAAAAAAACCCTGTGCACCCTTTGTAGCGTAATGTCTTTATGGGCCCGGGCAGGTGTCCACTGTACTTGGCAATGTCCCTCCTCCAGAAAAAAAAAAGTTCACCCCTGTAGGGGGTTGGCAAAAGTGCCTTTGCTATTGTCAGAAGTCCCAAGGTACCCCCTTGTACTGAGCGGCATCCAGTGTTTTTTGTTTTTTTTAAGTCGTGCCGCGGCAGCTGAAGGTATGCGAAGAAGGAGGGGAGGGGCGGGGGCAGGAGGGGGGGAGTTAGCAGTGGCTCCCCCCCACTTAAGCTATGCTCAGCCCAGTAGTTCGCCCCCTCACCTCTTAATCCCAGCGTGATGATTCAAGCCTCTTGCCTGGGCTCTCTCTCTAGGCGATCTCCTTAACGTGGGTAAACAACCCACAGTCAGCCCTGCCTGGCTGCCGGCACGAGCGTTGCTCCTTGACACTTCTGCAGGAAGCATTCGTGCTCCTCGGGCCCCGACCGGGCCCACGAGTTTCAGTCGCGCCAGCTCCCCAAGTTTTCAACAGGAGCGCCGAGCGCTGCTCCCCAGGTTCCGCGACCGCTGCACTGCGGTCGGAAGCCCTCACTCTCCGGCTTCTAGACCGCCGAAGGGGATCAGGTACAGGGGGGGGCAATCGATGACTCCGGAGGCGCGCCTCCAAGTTCCGGATCGCCCGGAGCAGACGGCGCGGGCCGCCTCCTCCCCCACCGCAGCTCCGGTCGAGCGCCGCGCCCCTCACAGCGGCCTCTTCTCCCGAGATCGGGTGCTGGCTCCGCAAACTGCTTGCGGCCAGCACAAATTCCCCAGCAAGCCACCTCAAAGACCTCGGAGTCGACCGCCCCACACAGTCCGGGTGTAATAGACCGGGTGCGCCCTTCAGGATTTTAACAGGCAGGCCCTGGACGGAGCGCTCGCTCACACGTCCATCCTGGCGCAGACAGCTTAATTTAGTGCTTGCGCAGGGGGAATTGCAGGGCTGTGCTGTATTCTTGTGAATAGGGCGCAGTTCTGTGTTTCAAAGCTGGTGCAGTGCAGTGCTGTTGATTTACGAGAAATCATAAATTTGTAGTAGCGCCAAAAACTAACGGCACCCTAGGGGTGGGGTTAGCTTGGCAAAATGATGAGGAAAGCTTTTATTCTTCCTCGTTTTTTTCTTTTTCTATGTGTGCTGCACTGTGCGGTCAGTCCTGTGTTTCAAAACTTTGTAGCGCTGCAGATTTTGGTGCAACACCACGCTGCACCAGTTTCTTGCAAATCTTACCCAGAGGGTGCAACAATACATTCCATTTGGTTCTCCACGCTTCTTGCTGATAAGAATGGATACCTCAGTCCTCTATATCTGTGGTTCTTAACCTGTGGTCCGGGGAACCCTGAGTGTCCATGATGCCTACTCAGTGAGTCCTCAACTGCTTAGAAATGATATTGACAGATTAAGTTTATATAATTAAATAAATGAAATGTATAGTTGAAAATGTTAAAACGTTATTTAAATATGAAGGATTTTGAGAATAGAGGTTACAAATTAAGTTAGAGTCCTCAGATTGATTTGAGGGAGTAGCACAAGTGCATCAAACAGAATATAATATGAACTTTGGGTGCCTCAAATGAATTTAGCAAGGCTCCAACCTTTTATATTTGTTTCTGCATTAAATAAAATATATCATGTTTTGTGTATTTCTCTGATTAATGTTTGTGTCTGTATTTTTTGGGTATTGTTTTGTGGTTCAACATGCTCGGGCCAGGCTCCTTGGCTTCCATTCATGATACAGTGGGGGCCCCTTGATTCCAATAATGAATCAGTGGGGTCCCCAGGATCCAGTAACAATTAAGTGGGGGTCCACAGAACTCAAAATGTTAACAACCACTGCTCTGTAGCATGTATTTTGATACATGTGGGATGTTAGAGCCACCAGAGGACATCGCTTGCTCTCCCTCCTCCATGGTTAGTAATTCCAGATCCTGGGAAATCACTCAATTTATTCTTATTGTTCTTGTTTGTTAAGACATATAGGGCCAGATGTACCAAAAAAGCAATTTGCGACTTGCAAATTGCGAGTCCCTGCGACTCGCAAATTGCAAGTCGCAAATTGCTATGCAGTACGGTGTCTCAGACACCGACTGCAACTCGCAATGGGGTCGCAATGACCCACCTCATGAATATTCATGAGGTGGGTCGCAAATTGCGGCCCCATTGCTAGTATGGGCACTCGCTAACATGGAGGCCTGCTGACGTCAGCAGACCTCCATGTTAGCGACCTGCTTGTTCAATAAAGCAGGTTTTTTTTTTTTACGTGTAGCCCGTTTTCCCTAAGGGAAAACGAGCTGCACTACAAAAAAAAACCGAAACCTTTAGTTTCGGATTTTTCAGGGCAGAGAGTGGTCCCTTGGACCACTCCCTGCCCTGAAAAAATATTTTGGGGTGCAATCACAAACTGGAAGGGGTCCCATGGGGACCCCTTCCAATTTGTGATTGGGTTACCATCCACTTGAAGTGGATGGTAACTGCGATGCCATTTGCGACCGCATATGCGGTCGCAAATGGTATTGCATCCCAATGCGACTCGCAAATAGGAAGGGAACACCCCTTCCTATTTGCGAGTCTGAAATGCATTTTGCGAGTCGGTAACGACTCGCAAAATGCATTTCTGCATTGGGATACGCGTTTTGCGACTCGCAAACGGCAAATTTTGCCGTTTGCGAGTCGCAAAATGTTTGGTACATCTGGCCCATACTTTGCAAATAGCTAAATCTGTCTTTAGCCCTGCCTAAAAATATGTGTGCCTTGGAAGAGGAAGTGAAAGACTGGTAGAAAATTCATGATACTGGCAAGAATATATCTCATAGAATGAGGACTGTCATTTATAATCTTTAAGAAAATATGATTATTAAGACCAGAAGAAACTATGATGTCTGGTAAAATCTTATCAGTTGTTGTATATTCACCACTGGGTAATACTTTGTATTACTGGACCTATTTACCACATGGGCCAACCTCAAGAGTTAGACGTTTGCCTGTTTTGTCTTGTAGGCACCCTTTCCCAATTAAATTGTGATGCTTGCCCAGTCATATGTCAAGCAGACAGGTGCACTGTAAAGAGCTAAATCTGTGGTATCACTTCTTCCCTTTCAAACTTAAGGTCAAAGGCCCATACCTAGGGACTTAGGGCCTGATTTATACTTTTTAGCGTCACATTTGTGTCATTTTTTTATGCAAAAGCAGCGCAAACCTACAAAATATAATAGAATTATGTAAGTTTGTGACACTTTTGCGTAGAAAAATGACGCAAATGAGGCTCTAAAAAAGTATAAATCAGGCCCTTAGTTACAAGCTCCTTGTGCCACAGGTGTGTCACTTTTTCACATATAAAAGGTGAGGCACCGGCGGTAGAAGGGGCTTGTAAATAAGCCCCTTAGGCCCAGATTTATGAAAAGTGACGCTTCATTACATGTAGCACCACTTTTCTCTTGCGGCCCCTTACACCCCCGCCACCACCATGTGTGCGCCATATTTGAAATACGGCGCACCATGACACAGGGTAGTGGACAATAGAGTCAGAATTTCAGATGCTATTGATGTACTGTTCAGGGTTAACAACAACATTTTGTGCTAACCCTGAACAGTACATAGGGGCCCATTGTAAACAATGGTGTGCCCTCTTTTAACATATGCTCTGAGCAGGCGTTAACAGTGCTGAAAAAAATGACGCAAAGAAATCTATTAGATTTCTTTGTGCCATTTTTTTGGCTCCCTCTAAGGGGGGTGCCCTCTTTGCATATATAATTCTTTGCTCAGGCATATTGTAGTGCAAAGGGTTACAGAGTGGTGCAATTCATGCATTGCACAATTTTGTAAATATGGCGTGGAGGAAAGGCCACCTTAGCGCCACTTTAGCATTAAAAAAATGGTACTAAGCTCTCTTAAATTAGGGCCTTAGTTCTTTGACCGGAGTACCTATAGCCTTTATTACTTCATTTGGTTATTGGTTCACTTAGGGGTTGGTATACGTGTAGAAGCTTAGACTCACCTGGCCTACCTAAAATATAACACAAAACAACACATCTAACACAACGCAGCACCATGCTTCAGTGGGGTACAGAAAGCAAGACCGGTATGTTGACTCTGCATGCCAGAGAAGAATACATGCTTGAGCTGATTTGGGTGTGCGTTTGTGATTGTGTAATCAGGTATGTGTGTATGATTATGTGCAGTGTATGTGTGTCTAAAAATGGAGTGGAAAACTATTATCCATAAAACAAACCTCTCTACCAAAATACTCAGATGTTCAAAGGAAGTAAAACTTACATCCATAAATCTTGTGCAAAGATTACTTTTACAGGAATTACCAAGAGCTAGTGTGGCAGTTACATATGGTCCATATGCTATTGAACAGCACAGCGCTCAAAACACCTGCTAAGCACAGTATTTAAATCATTTCTGGTTTTGAGGCACTGCTGATTGTCGAATATGCTTTATAAAGCACAATGCTTCACAAAAGATTTGATATGCGAACATGAAGAACATTGTACTAGTATGGATCGAGTATTTTGTTGAATACCATTACTTGTACTGTGAATTGAGACTTGGAAGTTATACATCCCGTGCCCAAATAGAAATAACAATCCAAAAGTCAAGGGGTATTATCTAAAATTTTGTTTAAGCACGTGCAGCGTTCGGAAGAAGAATTCATTTTATATCAATCACAGCAGGGATACGTAGCACATAAAGAAACCTATAGAACTTCCCAGCATCCGGCACTGTAAATGTCGCCCATGTTTTGAAAATCAGACACAATGTAATGTAACGCTCCCGTATTATTGCTAAAATATTAATAATAGCATGATGGTTCGTTTGATCCACAATATGCCAAGGGCATTGAAACAAACAGATCACAAAACAACTTGATAAATATGGTTGTACAGACAATGCTCTTTTGTGATAAATGTATACATTCTACAAAATAGCGCAACGGAAAGTGCCAAGCGTGATTAATGAGGGGCAATTTACCCCACTTCAGTTAGCATAATTTAAGAAGTAGAAGGGATCCGAGCCCAAAAACTAATTTCAAGGAGGTCGCAAGAAGCCTTTGATGCGATTGACCATCGTGTGCCACTAACATAGAGAGGACATGAACCTCTGACCTTGTGATGGAAGACTGTCAAGCCTGCCACAGTACACAACAGATATGGAGGAGACGTGCCTGTATACTCTTGGGACACGGATTAACAATCCGTACAGCTCGCCTTCCTTTTCAAAGTTGTTCTGTTTCTGCTCTCAAAGTATCACTGAACGAGATAAAACATATTTGATTGGAAATGTATCAATATTATTATATCCTTCACAGTTCATTGGCAGCTACAGTACAGACACTGTGTTGTTTTTTCTGAAATTTGGGGATTAGCAATACTCTTCTCAGTGACAATAGCTTCCAGTCAAATGTATTCACTTCTCAACAGACCCTAATAAACAGGTGCAAGATAACTGTCTTGATTGTACGAGAGAGCAACAGTTTCAAGCTAAAAGGCTAATGGAAGGTGGCAGAAAAAATGATTATCAAACAGTTAAACCAAGTAAGATTATCACGTAGGAGAAATGACAGAAGCGTTATGGAGAATTATTTCTGATGACTATTACTGCTAAGTTTTCATTCCCTTCATTTTGTCATTGTTTAAATTTAGAATATATACAACATGCCAAAATAATTACCTACACGCTGTGCTGGCCAGATGGTCCACTAATCCAATTTGCATGTTTGTATCTTCCATGTTCTCGAATTTTCCAGTCCCTGCTTTTCAATGCTGCATTCACCTCTTCATGGCAGACTTCAAGTTTCGAAATAATAATAATAATAGTAATAATAATAATAATAATAATAATAATAATAATAATAATAATAAGAATATTATGAGAAGTCATAAACTAAGGGCCGGATTTATAGTTTGCAATTGTAGGGATTTAAAGTACCCTCTTCATCAAATTGCAGTTTCCTCTGCCTCTTTGAGCATCTCTGCCACTATATTTGGGCTATAAGATATTTGGTTATTTGCCTGCCCAACCTATTTAGAGTGGTCAAACAAACGGTCAGTTTTTACAGTTCATCACCACCATGTAAACTCTGGCGGAAAGGGACAGAGAAAACTGTTCAAAGACTTCCTTACTATGGGAGAAATATCCCTTGATGACGAGGTCATTGTTTTTTATGTTCAGAAAGAAATTCCTGCATTGGGTTAAAACAATTACAAAAATTGAAATTTTGATGGCGGATTCTGTAAATGCAAAAAAATGTCAGCTGGGCTGGCAGGCATCTGAAAATTTGGTGGGTGGACACACCCTGAGGGCAATGGATCACTTAACAAGGTCACCCTGATGGAGTAAGTACCCAATTGCCAAACTCTAAACCAAGCCCAAAGTTTTAAGACAGTCTCTATTTCTCTAAACTTCCACAGAAGCACAATTGACTAAATTACATGAACTGGGGCACAGAGAGATATTTGTAGATAAATATGTTCTCATGCAAAGAAATGTACTTATGATCATGTGCTGATTTAAATGTTATATTTAAATATTATAGCCTTTTGGGAAGGCTTTAACAGCTGTAAATTGCCCATCTCCCAGGTATGAACCTGAGTCAAAAGGAAAGGTTCAAAATGAGGACAGCATATTCAATATTTAGTACCAACCTGGAGCCTTTGAACAATAATGCTGTTAATACCATTCTGTGTTCTGCTTCCCTCTTCATCAAGAGTGTGTACATGCACACATAGACATACACCCTCTTGCTCACTCTCTTTCTCTCTGTCTTTCTCTCTGCCTCTCTCTCTCTCTCTCTATCCTTTAGAAGTCCATTACAATATCACAATGCAGTGATCTGACATACTATATTAATCATAAATGGTTTCCTTCTTATATTGAAAGCATGTGCTTTGTGGCTGAGTAGCATGATCACAACTTATCTTTGCTCTGTCATTTGTCACTAACATCTTAATAATGCCACTCATTTAATAGAAATAGGCAACGTATTTAAAAGTAAAAAGGAAGGACTCTAGCGAAAGTAAATTGTCTTCATATCATACAGCCTTTAATAGCCAACCACCTAATGGTCTATGTAACGGCCAAGTGAGTGTAATATCAAGTGATGGAAGTCTTAATATCAATATAGACTCTTTTCTTAATATTAGTATACAACACCAATCGATTTTCAGCAGGAGAAATTATTTTAAAAGGATATGTACTCCTTGTGCTCAGTCTTTTAATGGACATATTGTACTTGGTGAGGCTACCTGGGAGGCCTTGACTCATCCCCTCCTACCTGCAAATTGCTGCCACCAGTGGTAACCTGTGAGGAACCACTGCCCAGCATAAAGACTCCGGCAAGAAGCTTTGAGGATAGTGGAGTGATTTTGATCCCCAGAATACAGCCAGCTAGAAGCTAGCCCTTGGCTTTTGCTTCTTATTCCAGCTTGGTAAATGCTTTGTTTTAAAAGACAGTCAAGGCCACATGCAGCCCATAGGAGGCCACCTGGCTTTCGGTGACCAAACCTTGGGCTTGACTATTTCCCTGCATCCTGCACCATGATGTCATAAATGAGAAGCCACATGCAGGCACTTCCCAACAAAAAAAGATACTGGTGGGAAGTCACATAACTAATAGCTGGACTTCTAGTCTAGTCTCAGATTCAATCTGCCAGAACCCAACATTTTTCTGCTGATTTCAGCTAGGGGCAGAGGCTTCATTCTCTAAAGTTGGGCCAAACTAAAAGCAGCTCTGCAAGCAGCTGAGGCATAGCAAACATGGGGATTTCTGACTCATCATGGCATGGAACGGCGGTGCATAGAATTGACTTTGTCTAACTTGTCTTCTTATTGGATGCCACCTTCTCCACTTACTTTGCATCTCTGCAATGTTAGTGGGCTCCCAGGGGATCACTGATTAGTGTGAAGAGAAGTAGGCTGCCTCATCAATTTATATATATGATTATAGATTTACTAGTTGTGCCAGTTGATACTGATATGTACAATGAGAAGACAAATTATTCTTATGTTATTATTTGGTGTGCTTAGACTCACACCTTCTCAGCACTGGTATCCTCTCCCTGTGGACAGTATACTCAACAAATCTGCATAACATAACATAGAATGTTGCAAGAAAATATGCTACACACTTGGTGCAATTGATTCATTTTTCCTTGCTCATGGGCTCTTAAATGGACCTGTTAGTTTGAGACTAAGGGTCTGATTTAGATCTTGGCAATGTTAATGCCCAGCTGCGTCAGCACCAAACCTGAAAAGATCAACAACGGTGTTTTGTCCACTCTATTTAGAAGTTACAGCTCTGCAAGTGGTGTACTGGCGATGGATTGCTGATGGAGGGAGACAGTGGTGGAACCCAATGGACTTTATACAATGGCACGGGCTACGGAACAGAGGTAAATGACACACACAAACGTTCCCTTAGTCATACGAGTACCCCTGCACTACACTGTACAACACAGTACATTACACCATCATCCATTACAATTCCAACATAACATAATCCATACATGCTGAAAACACACATTGACTTACATCCATGTCACAACATGCACACACGCCATTGACACTGCACCCACACAACACAACCACAACAACCAACAGAGCTAAACAACCATTTACACAATTTCACACACTCGCCCAGTTAGACACATCCCAACAATATCCACCACACAACGACACTCACCTGAATGTGTCACATGACTACAAAACATACACAACAGTATCAATCTCACTTGCAAGTGACACACATATAGACACAACCACACCACCCACTACAGCACCCTCCACCTCAACCAGCCAATTCACACAAATACATATACATACCGACTCACATACACAACAGATGGCACAAACCTACCAGTACAGATTTCCTTTCTCTGCTCACATATGGACACCATTGATAAGTGTGAATGTACCATCACTGTAGTGCCTGAATTCATTTGGCAATGAATACTGTCACCACAATGTATGTGTGCGATATGCAGGTTGTGCCAGTGTGTCCCCAGCAATATGTGACACAATTGCCTCCCTAACACATCACAGTGATTTAAAAAAAATTACTATGACATGTATATGCCTGTGGTGGGCCTGACCTCCCATGCAGTGCCAACCCAATGTACCCGGCGATGTGGCTTCCCTACTTTCGAGCCCAGTGATGAGGGGACAATGTTTTCTCTGTGGGATCATGGCAGCAGTGATGACAGGTGTTGTCCATACAGATCTAGTGGAAAACAGAAGTGGAATCAAGGAAAAAGGTGAGTTTGCACTCCTGCACACCAATCTGCCAACTTAGAATTTGAGGTCGAATCGCCACTTTTTTCTTGGCGGTAAGGCATATCCAAACCTGCATGGTGGTAAGGGTGTCTGGGTTCCTGCCACTATCCAATTTTCCCTCTTATGCCATCAACATGGGTGCTCTTTCTTGGCAGAGACAGTGATACAAATGCGGGCTTTCTGCTATGGGACTGCCAGTATCTAAATGCGGCTGGCGAACCATCATAGCGGCGGTTGGGTTTTCAGTCAAAAAGTCAAATCCTTGAAGCGCATCCAAGGGCTGAAATAAAATGGTCAGTAGGATTGAAGGCTGTGGGGTGAAATAAGTCAGAACAATCAAGTACTGCCAATTGGTTCAATGTTTGCAGGGGTTAAGGCTGACAATGGATTTTGGGTGGTCGGCACAAGGTTAGGGGCATCAGTGAACTTATTATATATAAGTGCAGGTGATGGAATGTATCCGCCTCAACTCATCTAACAAATGACAGTTAGTAAGGGAGGAGATTAAGATGTACAGCCCACATCTGTTATCATTAACAGAGACCCATCTTCCTTCAAAGACCGCTACACGGAACTCTGAAAAGTGGGCCAAAAACAGGCATGATGGGAAGCTGCGGACTCGCAGTGATCCCCATCTCCCCGTTCCCATTGCGTGTTACGTAAAATTCAATGCGAAGTGCATTCTCGCATTCAAAATTGATGTAAATGACACCACACAGTTCGCATGGGCACGGCCAACTGGTTTTTCTTACTCTGTTGATGGTGCCGGGCATTTTATTATCTTTTCAATTCTGCACCCCCTTAGTTAATCAATGGCTCATTTTTATTTATTGTATTATTGTGTGTTTTTGTGTAGGCTTAAAAAAAAAATAAGTGCTTTTGTGAATTTTTGTATTTTTAAGTATTATTTGTCCTTCTACTTCCTCATTTTCTTATCTTCCTTCATCCATCTCCTGTTTCTTTTTTGTTACTTTACCCTATCCAAGCCACCACCATGGCAGAGCAGCAGGGGAGCAGAGGCGTCAGGTCCTCCTAAGCAGCCATAGGCAGCAGCCACCTACCTTGTGGGTGGCAGTGGTGCCAAGGGGTGCAGCCCCGGCCCATCTTTTGCGAGGTGGAGGTGGCAGCACTCATTTTTTATATGCAGCATCACATCCCACCCATGCTGGCAGCAAGCCTGGCAGTGGGTCCCCCCTGAAGGAGCATAGGCTGCATTGGGGGAGGACACGCAGGTAGGTGGAGTGCACCAGCCAGGTACCATGCACCATACAGCAGCTGATGCACTGCTGGGCAAATATCATCTTCCACGAGCAGGATCTGTTCAACCAGCTAGCTTTAGAGATTCCGGGTCACAGTGAGTTTTATTAACTATGTTATTGTGTTCTACAATGCTAACGTTTTTTCCCATGTAGCACGCTGCTCACACTCAGATGTAAGTTATGTTTGGTTTATGTTAACAATATTATTATGTGATCCAGTTACAGCTAGGCAAGTTTTCCGCACTACATCATTGTACTTGTTTACCCTCGCTTTGGCTGAATATTTAAGAAGCCATTGCAATGAAGACTCCTCTGTCCTCCTGTCACCATAGAGAATTAGTGAAGTCAGTAAGTTAGCATTCTTCATGACTTTTATCTAAGTAGCTCTTACAGTCCTAAACAGTTACACAGTGATGTGTAGTAGTACTACTAGTATGCATCTATGCATTGCAAAAAAGGGAGACTGAGTTGGTCCATCAAGGAGGCTGAGAAATGAGAATAGAATCAAAGATAATTAATTGCAGTACATTAGTTTTAAATGTAGTTTTTGTTGAGGAAATTTGCAATAGGGATTTTAGGAGTATAGCCAGCTCAACCAGCTCAACCATAGTCGATCACACTAATGCAATAGGCAATCTGATTTAGATAAGTACAATGTTACCTAGTTTGCCTGTTATTATAATTTTGTGGAGATTAACTGTACCACTAATCTGTTTTTTTATCTTCTTTCCATAACTGTTACCTCTGCTCACTAATATGCTACTTTTAATTTTGCCTTACTCCTTGCCCAATTGTTTCTGGAGAGGAGTGAAAGGCCACAGTCTCTGAAGTGGGTAACATGCCATCTGGTTATGGAGGGGGCTTTTTGCCCAACAGTCCCTGGAAGGTGACCTGCATGCCCTCTGCTGGTGGATGGGGCTCCTTGGCTGCCTCTGCTGGAGGAGAGTGCTCCTTACCCTCTTCTTGTGGAGGGGGCTCCTTGGTTGCCTCTGCTGGAGAGGTCTTCTTGCCCTCTGCTGGTGGAGGGGGCTCCATGGCTGCCTTTGCTGGAGGAGAGGGCTCCTTGCCCTCCGCTGGTAGAGGGGGCTCTGCTGGAAGAGTGGGTTCCTTGCCCTAGGCCTTTCTTTGAAGGTGGAGGGGGAACCTTGGCTTTCTTAGATGGTGGAGGGGAATCCTTGGCTCTCTTTGGTGGTGGAGGGGGATCCATGTGGCCCCTCTTCTGACAGGCCCCCTTAGCCTTTGACAAATGACTTGTGACCTTGCCTCCAGGACTAGTAGGTATGTCCACTGTCCCCATCCTCTGTCCCTTTGGTCTCGCCACCCTAGTCCACCCTTTCTGCGGCTTTTACTAGGAGTGGCTGCCGTCACACTCAGGGGCCCCTTTGTCCCAGAAGCAGATTTTTTGGTGAGAGCAGTGGCAGACAGTTTGGCTAAGATGCTGGGATGGGTCGTTGGGACCCTACTTTTATGGGCAGGATGGGGGGCTTGAAGGGTAGGGAAGATGTCACGTTGGGCAAGGAAAAGCTTCTTAAGGATGTTGGGGTAGGATGTGGGAGGAGGGATGGGAGTGGAGGTAGAGGGAGTGGTTGTAGGAGGTGTACATCTCCTGGACTTGGGTGCATGGACAGTTTGTGAGGTGGATGGCTGTTGGGTGCCTGAGTGGCAGTGTTTGTGTCTCTTAGGAGGGGGACAGACAAGGTGGGAGAGGACAAAGAGAATGCGTGGATGGATGTTGTGGAGGTGTCTGCAAGTGAGGTGTGTGTGCTACATGATGTGGTGATGGTGGTGGTGGCTGTTGATGCAGTGCATGCAGGTGTGTGTTTTGATGTGACTGTGAGGGAGGAGGAGGGGGAGACAGTGGATGTTGTTGTGTATGCAACTGTCTGTTGTTTGTTTGAGTGCTTGTGGCCTTACGTGTGCTGCCTGTGTTTGTCTGTGCCACTCTTGTGTGATGTTTTATGTGCATGCTTGTCTGTATGTGTGAATGGGATGGGTTAGGGCTGAGCAGACTGGAACTGGGAAGTGGTATTTGGAGTGGGGACAGTAGGAACAGGGACACAGGCTGCCATCAGAGAGGAGGCCAGAGCCTGAAATGATCTCCATAGGGCCGCCAACCTACTGTTGATGCCCTCCAGGTGTTGTGTAGCCATTTTAGTAGAAAGCTTCATGCACGTTATTTTAGCATACTAGACCCGCCGCTGTGCACTTTCACCTAGATATGTTTTATTCCACTCTGCCGTATTATGTTTACAATAGTCACTTTTGCGGTCTTGTTTTATTTTCTTCTATCTGACTGTTTTTGCCTAGGCCAGCACTCTGTTCTTAAACAAGACATTCTTGCCCACTCTGTGCTTCTTCCAAGGCTATAGAAAGATAGGTTGCCGATGAACGTGGTATGAGTTTAGTCTCTGACATTCATAGAAAACACACATCCTTACGTAGGGCCAGTTTCTTAGAACATCAGCTGTTTGATTATAAAAACACTTCCCTGTCCTTTACACCTTAGAGGGAGATTCCGGCCAGAGAACCACGACCGTATGCTGATTGCCGAATGCTTCATTACAGATGCTAATGCAGAATTCAGGCCTTTGTTCAGGTATGGGGGATGATGTCTTCCCAGGGGAACCTGAAGGGCAGATTTAGAGCTTAACACGCTATGTTCTATTATAGTCTAGGTAGGAATTAGTCTATTGACTCTAGTGACAATATGGTAGTGTTATTTTGATGCTTTACTCTCTGCATCATAATTCTAATCCTGTTATGTTGTGTCATCCTGGTTATTGCAGCTCATGCTTTGCTAAATAAGATGCAGTCGCTTCATTAAAATCCTACTGAAACATATGCTGCCTCTGTCAGTATGTATATGAGACTGATGTAACTCAGAGAAACAGATGTGACCTGAGTGACCACGGATTCCCTGAGAAACCATTTATGTCATGCGCTCGGCTGCCCAATCATCCCTGCCCTTGGGTAGAGATGAGGCACTGCTAGTAAGAAAGAGCAAAACCCAGATTGGAGCGACAGGTATCACCCGCAGTGGGTCAGACTCAGTCTCCCACACTGCAGGCGATTCTGACGCTCGAAACTTAGTAGTCTCATTAGACTAACGTTTGGTCAGGCTCTAATTTGCAGGTCCTCCTGAGTATCTCTGTCTCATTATATGTAACGACACCTTAGTACTATATACAGAGACGTCCGTGGTATTGAGGATTTCCTCCTCAGCTAAGCAGGATATCCTATCTGATGCTGGAGGTTGTTCGAGCTTGAACTATAAAAGGAAAACCCTTATTTGGTGTGCCTTCTCTGGACAAATTTAACATTGATTATGGCGAATCCACAGCAGGTAGCAGTTGCAGTTAACATGAGACAAACCCTGACTATGCATTTAATGGTAAATGGCCTAATGGCCCAGGAGGGTCCAGTCATATTTGTTGTGGACGCAGATGCAGCTTATAGAACAGAACTCTTCTTTTCTTAGGTCACATTTCCAGCAGTTGATGGGAACAAAAATACAGTTCATCACTATACACTTGCAAACGCACCTGGACAATACAGGGCTTATGCATATTTAGAAATATCTTTATCATATCAAGAACATAATAATTGGCTTAATGGCGCCCTACCCCACACAATATTACCAGTTAGGTTAGGTCCTCTAAGTAATGATGGTCCTACCTGGCCTTTATTGGCCACCTATACACCTCACCCTGCAGTAGCAAACTTAGCAGTAGCTGAAGTCCATTGTTTGTATACTGAACTGACGGCAATATATAGACGATTAGTCCAGTTTGTAATGCAAACATTAAAATACAAACCCAGTGCGTGCTGCTCCAGCGCAACCACTTACAGTAACACCAGGCATTAATCCTGCAACTGTACATTCGATCATGGGTAAAGTACCAGCCAATCGAGAGGAAACTCCGTTCTGGCTGCTCAAAAAATAAATGCACTGGAAGCAGTGCTTCCCCATACGGGACCTCACGATAAACATAGAATTTTCAACAATGTGCTTGCCATTTGGGATGGTCCCCAAAGTGGATAACTGTCATACATGGGGCATGGTGTTTGCCGCGCTCTATATCACTGCACACAGTACTCCGACAGTTGCCAACTTGCCAGAAGTGTTGAAACAAATTCAAGATGAATACAGGGCTGCCCCGGCCCTGGACTTGGGGATGCAATTAATGGGCAATTTTACCACAGTATCCTCAATCATTTTAAGTAACCTCAAAGGAGAAGCAGTCACACTATCAGTGCGCATGCGGCTCCGTGATGTTTCTCAACAGGATGAAGAACGTGAGCTGCCAAAAATTATCGCAGGGACTTATTCTAGTATTGGTCGAGATAGTCTAGGGGTCAGACCAACTAAACCACAGTTTCAGGGTAAATCTAATAAAGATTCTACCAAGCAAGCCCCTGAGGGTAACAAGAAACCCTGGGATAAAAAACAACAATCTCCTAAAAAAGAGAGGGGAGAATCTCCGCGTATGGAGACCCCACAGAATAGATATAATCTCAGAAATAGAGATAATATAAAAACGCCTGATAGATATCAATATACTGATACATGCCAATCTCGTTCCTTTCAGGACTCATCGGAAAAACGAAATGAGAGAGGTGGGCGATCAGAGCGAAGAACAGAGTACGTGAGACCGAGACAGGAATCACAACGCTCATCGGAGGTTTCTGTTAAAAAGAAATAGAAACCTCCGCAACAAAAACCCCAATTCAAAAAGAAAAAAGTGGCAGCAGTTGCAGTTCGACATGCCACTCAAGAAGAGGGTCCTCTTGAAGAACAGGAAGTGGGCACTAGTGCTACTAAACAGCATGGTAGAGGTCACAATAGTTCGCTGGAGTATTCTAGAGCATCTGGAGGTGAAAGCAACTGATGACTTTCTACAGGTAGAGACTGCAGACATACGTGTCTCTACACCTGATATGGTGCATAAAGTAACGCTGCAGATAGAAGGAGACATTGAATGCACAATAGACGCAATTTTTTGGGATCGCTTAGTACATATATATGATGTATTATTGGCCTAACAAGACTGTCCGTACCTGCCCATATGGGGAAGATGTTATTAAATGTTCTTTCTCGCCCCTTGTTCCGGAGGAACTCGCAGAATCCTTCGCCATTTATTGGGCATTGGTGCAGGCATCCACGTTATATCGCAACCACATAGGATGGGACAAAGATTCCCCCTACCATGTAATTCCTATTAAAAATCAACCCCAACCACAACCTCAATATCCAATAAAACATGATGCTAAAGCACCTGTGAGAGAAATACTCACACAACTGGAGTACCAGGGTGTAATCAAATGCCGTGTCTCCCCAATGAATAATCCTTTATTTCCAGTAGCTAAACCAGACCAGTCATAAAGAATAATTTTAGGCTACAGACATTTGAACAGTCATACTCACACATATGCTATACAAATCTCACACAGCACAGCACTGATCAACAATATAGTGTGAAAAAAAATACAAAACAACGTTGGATATTTCCAATTGTTTCTTCTGCCAGAATAAAGCGCCTGAGAGTAGAGACTTAACAAGTTTCGGCGCAGTAGGTTCTCAGAAAAAAATCTGTTGTTTACCCCAGGGGTACAGGAACAGTCAAGGACTGTTCGCAGCTCGTGTGACTGCAATTCTGCACAACATTGATCCTGAAGCATTGTCCTATGTAGATGATATCTATCTTATGGATGATGAATTACTACAACATTTAAGATGGGTAGCCCGCATTATATGGTATTTGCTGAATTTGGCTACAAATTCAACTTAAAAAAAACAAAAATAGCCTTCCTCAGCGTCCTGTTTCTGGGATATGAGCTATCGAGTGAAGGAAAGAGCTTAGGCCACAATTGTTAGAAAAATGCGCACAATTAAAAATCACCAATCTCTATTGGGTTTCCTAAATGTTGGCAGAACTTACATTCCAGATTATGCTTCACGCATAAAACCTTTATATGACTTAATACGTCCTGATTTTTCAAGTAAATTTGGACAATGGAACATACATGCATTCACCGAGACCTGCAGACTGATATGCTTGCAGCACAACATTTACACACAAGGGACAACAAAACACACTTGATCATCAGAGTAATCTCTGGTGCCATCGGTTTCACCTATGTGACATTTAATGAGGGTGGGACCGTCCCGATTGTATACAAATCACACTTGTACTCAGCAGCAAAACAACGCATTGCTCCCACTGAGAACATTCTCACTGCTGTGCAGTTGGCTGTCATTAAAGAAAGACCGCTAGCCCAGGGCAAATGCATAATTGTTGCTTCCCCGATTCCAGCCCTAGAGTCTGTCACAAAAGCCAGCATTCTGAATGCAAAAGCATTACATTCATGTTGGATACAATGGGCCACATCTTTGACAGCCACTGATGTTGACTACATTTTTGATCCAAAGTTACAAACTCAGGAATTTTTGCAGGACAAACCAGAATACCCAGTTCCAGCAAATACATTGCCTATTGAACAATATCATAGAGTCATGTACACCGATGGCTCTGCACAACCTGCAATTGGCACAAAGCACCAATATTCTGTTGCTTGCACAGCCATAAGCGGCTATATGGAGGACAATACATTTTGTCTCCTACACACATTTACGCAAATCCTAGGGGATTGCACAGCACAATTGGCAGAGCTAAAAGCTCTGTTGATGGCACTGTAAGATATGGATCATGCACAGCCAACGCTGATTGTTTGTGATTCGTACTGTTGTCTCCAGTCCTTCAATGATTACCTGCATTACTGGCAGCAGAATGGGTTAGGAGATTCTAAAGGCAACATCACTAAACACAGATTTCTGTGGGGGAAAGTAACGGATCTGAAGGAAACGCTACCAAATGTCCATGTTGTACATACACTTGGACACCAGCGCATTGGAATACACGTGGCTGGAAATACACTGGCTGATGAAGCTGCAAAGTCAGCAGTAGCTACGGCTGCTGTCGCTGCAGTAACATGTTTAAGTATGAAACCAGGTGCAGACATATCGGCTGCGGTGAAAGCTACAGCTGATGGTGCGCCCTATCCCAAAACATTTCCTGCTGAATATTCCTACTGAATGGGAGGCTGCCTAAATGTTGAGGTTAAGATACCAGGTGTAGGTGTGCAGGATATTCCCAAAAAAGACATAAGACCAGAGTTGATTAAAGCAGCGCATGAAGGGGTGGCATCTGTCCATGCTAGTGTGGCGGCTACTATATCTATCTTACAAGCTCGCTAATGGTGGCCAGGCCTCTACAAGGAGACCAAACAGTAAGTCTTTTGTTGTGACATCTGTGAACAAATTAAAGTTCCCACCGCTAAGTGCCCACCCCAGACACCCCTCCTAATTTCCAACAAACCGTTACAGTGTGTGTACTTGGACTATTGCGGTCCCCTAACACTGGACAGTGCATACAAATACATCCTAGTCGCTGTTGACTCCTGCTCCAGATTTCTATGGGTGTGGCCACAATGCTCACCTGAAGCTCGGACTGTTATTAAAGATTTGCGAGTCTTTATCGGTACATATGCAGTTGCGGCTTTCCATTGGGACCAGGGCCCTGATTTTGCCTCAAGGGCATTCAGGGACACCATGGCTTCGTTGGGGGTCCAACTCCAGTACTCGTCTCCATTTCATCCAGAGGGAAATAGTTTTGTGGAGCGATTAAACTGTGATTTAAAGCAATCCTTAACAGCCAGAGTATTGGGTATGGGTCGTAGTTGGCTTAATCACCTGTATGGAGTCCAGAGAGCACTTAATAATCTGCCTAGAAGGTCCCGGGGGGGGTCGTACTTCATATGAGTGCCTGTTTGGAACTCAAATGTACGTTCCAGATCTTGATGTTCCTGGCATGGAGGCGGCAGAAACACCTTTTAACATAAATGAACGTGTCACTGTTTTACAGGAATTACAACAGTTCTGTGACGACAACTCTTCTGCCAGTTCTGCCTCCACAGGAATTAAGGATGTACCTGTAACATCTACCAGCTGGATTACTAGAGTAGTGGATCTAGTACGTGAAAAGGTTGCTGTGAAAAGGGAATTTGGTCCTTCTTATCGTGCACCAGTCCCAGTCTTGGGAATACACGGTACCAGAACTGTCATTCTACCACTGTTGACATGTGCCAAAGAAAATCGATTTGTCTCCATCAACAATGTCAAACTACACCATGTCGCTGATCCTGCACAGCCAACCAATAGGAGCAGTTAGTAGTTCCCTAATCCCTCTCACTACTGGTCAAGAAGTTCCTCTACAAGTTGTAAGCAGCATCATTGATACCTCTCGAGCTTGGGGAGGGAGGAAAATTATCTTGCATTGGTTCCACTAACAACAAGTAATACAGAAATAAATGATCGATTTGATACTACTTCAACACAGACGAATGGTGCTATTTACTCACTGCCAACACGGGAAACACTGACTTCACCAATGAACATGGCTCCAGTTTTTGCACGAACTGCCTCTGGATATTTTGCCGACATCCATGATGACATCTCAGACTCATTCGCCTCTTCAACTCCAGAACTGTCAAAAACACGTAATCTGATGAACTGGCTTAAAGTAATTTATTTTGTTCTTCCATGGAACTATCTATGGCTTTCTTTTACTGTTCTAGCATTTCTGCTTTGGATTGGGTTTGTTATCACTTTCTTTTTATTAATACTTGGCCATATTCTTCCTGAAAGATCAACAGTTGAACTGGTGGATGAAGTCTTAAAACCACATTACTCTTCACACAAGGTCCGCAGAGACTTTTCCTTTGTGAACATTTCTGCTATTCTGATATGGGATTGTTTGGGATAAAGTAATATTTGATATATACGGCCCTACACAGGTCATTCAAATACCATATGTGTTCAAACTATCAATGAATTATATAATAGCACCAGCCATTGTTTCTGATGATTGGGATGTGAAAAAAGTTGATTCTATGATGACTTATCAATCTAAAGAGAATTATGGTGATATGCTTTGCTATAATTATTATGGGCACCATTTCATCCACAGAGCAAGCAGCCCAAAGACTGTTTTTAATTTTACACAATGGGAACATTGTCTGTCTCCCCCACAAGGGAGTTCTAAAAAGTATGCCGAAATGTTTACATAGTTTTCTGGGAATGATGTTAAAAATGCGGAGTCATATTATTTTAAATTGCCACCTACAGTAAACATACGCTTACTGGTGACAAACACAAAATGTATATATTCGTATTCCTTTGTTTTCTGGTTGACTATAGAAGGCTATGAATGTTGGCTGAAGTCGATCGACTTAAAAAGTGTGTGGGGAACTAGACATTGGCAAATAAGGGGGAAGGAAGCTTTATTTAGAGCATGCCTAATACCTATTCAAATTATATTTTTAAATGAAACTGTGCAACAAAAAAGTTGCTTAGGCTTAGCAAAAATTAAGGAATTAAACATGCCCAGTATACCTGCCCCTGCAAAATGTTATAAATGGCAAAAATGTGTCAATGCAGCTGAAGATCAACTCGATGAATGGGTCTAGAATGATAAATTTAATGTTTCACTGACACGTCTTGGCGGATGGTTATTGTGGCCAATAGATACCAATGGGTGTCACAAACGTTTTAATAACTTCTCAGGGTTTTAGAATAAGTAGGTCGGACCCTCGCTATATATCGTCCGAACATGCAGGTATAGTTACAACATATAGGGGGTCATTCCGACCTTGGTAGGCGGCTCCACGGCCATTATTAGATCCCCGCTGGGCCGGCGGGTGGAAACCTGGTTTACGTCCGCCGGCCCAGCGGGGATCTTGGCCGGAACACAGGAGCTGGCTCCAAATGGAGCCCGCAGTGTTGCGCCCGTGCGACGGGTGCAGTTACACCCGTCGCGCTTTTCACTGTCTACATAGCAGACAGTGAAAAGCTGCACGGGGCCGTGGCAGGGGGCCCCTGCACTGCCCATGCCTGTGCAGTGGCATGGGCAGTGCAGGGGGCCCCAGGGGCCCCGCAACTCCCCTTTCCACCAGCCTTTTCATGGCAGTGCAAACCGCCATGAAAAGGCTGGCGGGAGGGGGACTCGTAATTGTAATGCAAGCAGCGCTGCCCTGGAGGATTACTCCCGCCAGGACTAAAGTGGCGGGAAACTGCTGGTCCCGGCGGTGCGACCGCGGCTCTTCTGCCGCGGTCGTAATACCAAGGATTTCACCGCCAGCCTGCTGGTGGTGAAATCCGCCAAAACAACTGAATTGACCCCCATAGTATAGGGAAATTATGCCAGCAATAGTTACAAACTTCCTCATTAGATGCGGTTAGAGAACACCTCAGTGTCCTGTCTAATAACACAGAATTACAGGATTTCCTGTTAGGCCCCAGAAAACAACGTGAAAAACGCTTCCTATATGAAGTGTATAATGAATTTTGGAAGCTTTCACAACAAGAAGCTGCTGCCCGGTTAAGGCAAATAGACCAGGAACATTTTAAAAAGGCATTAGCTGTTGTAGATAATGGGATTAATACCCTGTCTGATGGGATATACATTTTAAACAACATTGTTTCTTTTGCAATTGACATTATACAAACTGATATGTCTTCTTTAAATCATGGACAGAGTCAACTAAGGACCATTATGCAGTTGGGTTGGACACTTCAAACATTGAAGGCGGGTCCTATTCCCTGGCAACATGTCAATGCGAGGGAAATATTTTCTTCCTTTAATTTAACATGTCAACAACAACTAATGGCTAAGAAAGAAGCTACTTACCCCATGTTAAACATCAAGAAATTTGAAAAGCTGCCTTTTATTGTGGCTGAAATACCATCTGCTGAATGGTTAATACAAGGGGTCATTATTCTGCCAATTTCCACACTACAATTCACCTCCTGTTTAAAACACATTCCGGTAGGCAGATATGAAAGGCTGGGATAGTTACATCCATGAGGTGTGGGAGCTGTGGGAGCTTCCCTTCTCGTACAAATGTCTCAGTCAACCATTCGATGGTTCGTAAACAGCTGTCCTTTCATGGGACGTGTAACGCTTCTGGAGTGAACTTGGTTTGTTATTTAAAGGGAGGTCCAGTCCCCTTGATTAGACCTACGTTCCAGGTTCTTTCAAACGGCAGCTATGTCCTCCTCAATGGTGAAGACTGTTGTGGGATGCGAGCCGGAATAGTTTATGTTGTTTCAGTCTCTAAGATCGTTACCTGCTGCGCGACCGTACTTTTTCCTCCCACTAAAGTAAAAGAGGTAGCTGACATTTGGCCTCATATTGCTACTTCTAATGTGAATTTTGACAAGTTGAGCAGACTCAAGGCTCTATTGTTTCAAAAACATGTGGCTCTTACTTTTGCACGCAAGACCTACGCACTCCAGGTGGCAAGGTCGTCAGCAGAGATACAGTCCCTTTTAAGTACCAACTTTCCGAGACACTTTGGTGAACTTGTGGGACGTATATTTAATGCATCCAGTACTACTGGAATCGCAAACTTCTTTGAGGCTGTTTGTTCTGGTTTCATTCGCACCTTCTCCTGCATATTCAGTCATCCACTCAATATTCTCTTGTATTTTCGAGGGGGTTTCCAGTAACTTTGGCCTTATTAGCTGGTGTTTTGCTGTTGCTATTTTTCATGTGCAATGGCTGTCCTGCCGGAACAAGGAGGAATGAAAGCGCTCCCATCAGTGCAGCTGTGTCATGAATGCATGATGCAGTATTTTGGAGCAACACTCCTGGAGCAATTGGAGTGTGACTGGTCTCTGTCATTCAGACTGGTTTTACATTGTGTGCAGCCCGTGTTTCGATGCCTCTGGTGCGCTTTTGAACATGCACTGGAAGTTTGTCTTTCTACGCAGTGCTTGCTTTCATTGGACGTTGATCTGTTGATGTTCTCGCTGCGGGCTCATTAGCAGACATGCGCATTGAGGTGCGTTTGCTATGGGAAGCTAGTTATGAGTTGCCCTTCCTGGAGGATGTGACTCTTAACTCCTCACTGGGCACACCACGGAATGCCACCTTGGCCGAGGCTCAGGCTATGGAACACGAATGCTCCTTGGTCCTTCTCGGCGATGTCTTTTCAACTTTAACACCTGCTGAAGTGGAAGATTTCTTGTCCTCTATTGTCCGGTAATCGATTGGGAATTTTAAAAATAACTTTGACTCTTGAAATTTGGTCTTTTTATGCCACATGTTAACAGTTTTAAATTGTCCTTTTATTTGCTCATACGTCCCTTTAACTTGTCATTGTTGACATTTTTTACATGTATCTTGAAGCGAGTTGTAGTAGCTTTTATGTATATTTAGGCTTTGAACCACCTTCAACCGACAAGGGGAGGGTGTTGTGTAGCCATTTTAGTAGTAAGCTTTACGCACGTTATTTTAGCATACTAGGCCTGCCACTGTGCACTTTCACCTTGATATGTTTTATTCAGCTCTGCCGGATTATTTTTACAATAGTGACTTTTGCGGTCTTGTTTTAATTTCTTCTATCTGACTGTTTTTGCCTAGGCCAGCACTCTGTTCTTAAACAAGACATTCTTGCTCACTCTGTGCTTCTTTTAAGGCTATAGAAAGATAGGTTGCCAGTGAACGTGGTATGAGTTTAGTCTCTGACATTCATAGAAAACACACATCCTTACGTAGGGACAGTTTCTTAGAACATCAGCTGTTTTATTATAAAAACACTTTCCTATCCTTTACACGTTAGAGGGAGATTACAGCCAGAGAACCATGACCATATGCTGATTGCTGAATGCTTCGCTACAGATGCTAATGCAGAATTCAGGCCTTTGCTCAGGTATGGAGGATGATGTCTTTCCAGAGGAACCAGAAGGGCAGATCTAGAGCTTATCATGCTGTGCCCTATTATAGTCTAGGTAGGAATTAGTCTATGGACTCTAGTGACAATATGGTAGCGCTATTTTTATGCTTTACTCTCTTCATCACAATTCTAATCCTGTTATGTTGTGTCATCCTATTGCAGCTCATGTTTTGCTAAATAAGATGCAGTCACTACATTAAAATCTTATTGAAACATATACTGCGTCTGTTTGTCATTATGTATATGAGACTGATGTCACTGAGAGAAACAGATGTGACTTGAGTGACCACGCCTTCCCTGAGATACCATTTATGTAATGCGCTCGGCTGCCCAATCATCCCTGCCCTTGGGCAGAGATGAGACACTGCTAGTTAGCTGGAGCACAACCCAGAATGGAGTGACAGCTGTCACCCCCAGTGGGTCAGACTCAGTCTCCCACACAGCAGGCGATTCTGCTGCTCGAAACTTAGTAGTCTCATTAGAATAATGAGAGCCTACGCGACACAGGTAGGCATTGCATTGCTCGATCTGGGATGCCAGCCCCTGGTTGACTGCCCTACAGAGATCAATCTCATGAGGTCAATAGCCTCCTCGCTGAGGGCAGCAGGGCGGACTGGGGCAGGGCATGGGGTGCCTGTGGTGAAGGAGATGCCTACCGTCATGGTTGAGCAGGCACGTGGGGGGCTACTGGGAGGGTGGTGCTGGTACAGGGTGGCGGCCATAGCTAGGGTGGTTACAGTGGTGTCCGCCACCACCAGGGAGCTTCCATGTGAGGAAGAATCAGGGTCAGTGTTGTCACCTCCTATCCCCGCCGTGGTGCTACTTCGGTGTCCACCACACTGGTCCCCCTTCGGCGTCGGTGGACTCTACCTCCTGGGTCCCGCGGGACGCAGCTCCCTCAGTTGCCGGTGCCCCTGCTCCACCACCAGATGATGTTAATGCACACATGGACAGGATGACAGAAGAAAATAGGGGGGGAGAGAGAAAGAGAGCACTGGGTCAATTACAGCACCAACACCACAGATGGCATACACATTACCATCAGACACAGGGATCAAGATAGAGCACTATGCTCCACACTGGCATTCCATTGGCTAGGTACCACAGCAAGATGAGAGACAACCACCACCATCTGCACCCCTCCTGGGACCTATTAAGCCCTGTCTGACATGGAATGCCGTAAATAGGCCCATGCCCGAATCAGAGAGTCAGGGCCACGAGAGCGAGGGGTTCATCACAGAGAAACCAACCCCAACCAGAATATATGAGAACAAGGAACCAAAGATATTGGAGGTAGATAAAGCCCCTGTAGTGAATTTATCTCAAAGATCCTTGACAAGTAGGGAGATAGAAGTGTTAGAAAAGTGGCTTTGTTTTGCCTCTACAGCAAGGGTTGATAGGTTAGAGTTGCAGAGGGATTTAAGGGCCTTTTTTAGAAAAGTCAGATTACAAAAGTTTTTTGTGGGACGAGAATTCGCTAGATATGAGCGGAATGTCTCGGGGTTAACACCTAAAATGATGTTTACCCCCTCTCTTACACAAGTAGGTAAAGAAGTGGAGTTATTTGAGACCCTTGTAGAGATGAAGATCCAGAGAATTTTGTGGGACCCTTTTAAACCTAGGGATAACTTAACAAGGGAATAACGAAATGCCCTTAGTGAACTTAGTGAACTTCAAGAAGATGTTAACATCACCATAAAACGTACAGATAAAGGGGGTGGTGTTGTAATTTTTGATACTCGAGATTATGAAAATAGAGCTGAGGAGCTTTGTCAGGGAAAGAACATTATCAACAAGTTCCAATTTTCAGACTAGAGGCATTAAAGAAGGAAATTGGAAAAGTCATTGGCAAGGGTCTAACGGAGGGGCGATTTCTTATAAACGAGAACCCCATTACCCCAGCCTTTTATGAGTTACCTTAAAATCAGAAGAATCTGTTGAATCCACCCCTGAGACCAATAATATCATGTATCGGTCCCTATTGGAACCCCTTCGCAAATATGTAGATAGGTTTTTAAAACCTCTGGTTTCACAACAGAGATCTTACATTAGAGACTCAGCTCACATGATATCTAAGGTTGAAGGTATGGAGTTTAATAGGAATAGGCAATTCCTTGTGACCTTAAATATAGGTCCTCTATACAAACATTCTGCAGGACAATACGATTGTAGTGAGCAGGAGCTGTTTAGAGATGACATATTTGAGAGGGGCCAATAGAGGGTTTATTATAAATTGTGTTACTTTGGACCTTAAAAACATTTTTTTCGTATTTAAAAATGATCTTTATTTACAACTTAAAGGGACCAGCATGGGACCTGTGCTCCCAATTTAGGTTGCCTCTATGTAGATGAATTTGAGAACAAACACATTTAGAATGAGTCAGCCCCCTTTTTAAAAAATATCTTGACTTGGCACCGGTTTATTGATAGTATTTTTTTTATAAGGGAAGAATCCCATCAAGAATTAGAAGAATTTTTGTTGTGGCTAAATTTGGACGATATGAATTTAAGATTCACAGCCCATGTGAGTGACACTGCAGTAGATTTCCTTGATATTTCGGTCAAGGACAATGGAGGGGTTTTAGAGGTGGAGTTATTTACAAAACCAACTGATATAAATACTCTCATTCATTATTTAAGTTTTCATCCCAAAGCCCAAAGGGAGTGTATTCCGTTTGGGCAATTTTGGAGACTCAAGAGGAATTGTGCTACCCTTGATGATTTTTATAACCACTCTATGGTTTTGAAACAAAAATTGAAGAACGGAGGTTATCCACATAAATAGATTAGCCACTCCTTTAAGAGAGCTTGTTTCTATAAGAAAGAAAGCATGTTTGAGAATGAACGTAGGAATAAAGAACTAGACAGGATTGTTTTTGTAAGCCACTTTAATGGTAGCAATAATATAAAGAATATTATTAATAGGAGTTGCCATGTTTTAAACAATGGAGAAGAAATTCCCCTAAATAAACCTCTCTATGCGTTTAGACACAATACAAATTTGAGAAATAGGTTGGTTCAAATTTACAGAGAGGAACATTCATCTAGACAGCTGAGTTTGACTGGCAGGGAAATAAAAGATAATTATAGATGTGGTAATTGCAGCTGCTGTGATTTATGTATAGAAGAGAAGTCTATAGAATATCAGGGCTTTACAATTACACCCACAAGTATGAATAATTGCCACAGCAAAAATTTAGTGTATTTAATACTGTGCCCATGTGGCAAGGACTATGTGGGGGAAACAGGAATAGAACTGAGGACTCGTCTATGTGAACATAGATCAGCAATCAAAACAGATAAGATAAATGCACCATTTGTGGACCATTTTCACAATAGGAGACATTCTGAAAAAAGATATGCCATGGTTTATTCTGGAGAAAATCTGTCCAAGAAAGAGGGAAGGTAATTGTGAAACATTTAGAAAGAGGTGACAACTTTGGAACATTATTAGATTGGACACGACGAACAATGGTCTGAATAGTAAGGAGGATTGGGATAAGGGGGTTTGTTTTTAATATAAATTTTTATTTTTACATGAGTGAGGGGTCTTTTTGTTAGTTATTAATTGAGTTATAACGTATGACCCCTTAATGATGCAACTGTATGCAGTGTGTGGTTAAACAGTGGACTATCATTATATGATTAGTCGAAAGTTGCTATTTCACCTATGCGATTTGGATGATAAACGGATATATAATATTGAGTGAAGAAGAGTTTTATAGAATGGAATAGCCCCCCTGGATTATAACGAGCGATTAGTTCATATTAAACAAGGAAATTCAATATGGGGCATACATTGGAACCGCTGAGTGTATGCGAGCTGTTCAGTGTTCCGTAAAACAGGAAGTCAGTGTTTTACATTAGGAAGTCGGCACGAAATAAGGAAACAAGAGATTGGATGTAGACTGTAACCGCCGAACTGGTGTTAGCGGTTCAGTGTTTTATGTAACAGGAAGTTAGTATCTCATAGGAGGAAGTTAGGAAAGGTACAAAGTACTTTGATGATTGGTGGTGGGTTGTGTAAGGACACACCCACCGCTAAACATAAAGGAAGGAGGTATAGCTGATGAGTTGATTGAACGGAATTGAAATAAAACGAGGACGCCACCCTGCAATTCGGTAGGTAATAACCGAGGAAACGATGTGGATAGTCTATATGCTATAATATAGGGAGATTGTTACTGGATATATGATAATCTGCGTTATTTGGAACCCACTACATGATAGTGGGGAGGTGATAGGAATTATGTTTACTGGACGGTTTTTAGATAATGAGTAATCACCGTTCTTTCTAAAAAATCCTTATTTATACTGGCGCAAGTCTGTTGTCTAACATATCCTAGTGAAATATAGGAAGTGGAGGTAGAGTATCATGTTTTAGATAGAGGATTAAGGAACACACTAATTTTTATAGTGAGGTATGGTCAAATACTGAAAGGTTTTTATTCATGCCCTCTACCTATAGATTAGAGACTGAGAGCCAATTTGACGGTACAGGGTTCTTCCTGAGTATAATAAGTTCCAAATAAAAGTGAACACCACAGTAAGTCCTGTGGACAATATTTGTATTACTATTAAATAATTATTTTTAATCATGATTAAATCTTTTCCCTCACCCTATTTTTATACACTATTTTTGGTTATAATAAAATGGGCTATGCTTGCAATGGATTAGTCACACATGACACAATAAAATAACCAAAGTTATTAACAGACAGGATGATAATAGGTGATTAATCTATTGTGTTTTGCCCATATAGAAATTATCCAATTGTTGGATTATCGTGAAGCAAAATACAATTTGTGGCTAAGGATTTGTGATGAATGATGAGCAGGTATCTGTTTGACTGATGTTGGACGCAGGTGAGGTTAAAGGAAAGATGATGGGACAGTAGTACGTAGAGAATTGTTTTTTTTTTCAGAACATATGGAGACCATTGATTGTACATTGTGAATTCCTCCATGTGACATTCTCTATAAAGGAATCGAGATATTCTCTTTGTTTTTGGTATCTTATCTAGATAAGTGATGAGAGGTGGTAATTGAATGGAATATATTGACATTGAAGATTTTTTTTTAAAGGGGGATGCAAATAATTTGGGAATGTATGTCGTTCTTTTGTTTGTTCTTGTATAGATTTGCAAAATATATGTTGGGGGTGTATTGAACTGTCGTGAAGAAGGTGGTAGAAGAATCTTTAAAGACCACCAAAATGCGTTGACGCAAATTGCACTCTTGGACCCATTGGAACGGGCTTAAAATTGAATAGGGATTGTGTGCACAAATCAATTGGCCTATTGATATCAAAATTGGGGCAGCAACGATATAATGGACTAAGATGGATGTCTTGCTTTGTCTCCCTCATGTCTGATTTGTATATGTATGTTTTTTATTAGTTTTGTGTTGGTTTTGAAGGGTGATTTCAATTTGTCATTTTAAGGAATTAGTTATTAAATATATTTTTTAGATTTCTTTATTTGAGATTGATCATTGGAGTGAAGAAGTGGGTGATTTAATGAGTTGTGTATTGAATGGTTTGCTGTTTCCCTTGGGGATCTTTTCTTTTTACTGTATCACAGTGCCCTGTCCCCTTGGGGTGATAGGTATAGGAGGGCCATCTCTTTCTTTTATGTAATTACATGGAATGCGACCTAGCTAGTTAACAAGATTTTGCCATACACGCATTTAATATGAGCTAGACCACGCAGCAATGTCTGAGCTTGCATTAAGGGGCACCCACTAACTGAAACCCACCACCTGTATCCCATGCCAGGCAACAAAGATGGTTGTTACACACACTGTACTCACCCCCTTGTGGCTGCTGTGCTTCCCTAAAGCGCCCATCCAGCTCTGGGCAGGCCACCGCCAGTATGCAGGCCATCGGGGGGTCAGGTTCCGAGGGGCACCCCTCCCTCGTTGGGAGGCCATCCCCAGCTGGGCCTCTGCGGTCTTCCGGGCCTAGCGTCTCAAGGCCTCCCACCTTAACCTGCAGTGGGTGCTCCATCTGCTTTAGACCCCCAGGGTCCGCATGTCCTTTGTGATGGCATGCTACAATCCCTTCTTCTGATGGGCGCTGACCTGCAGATGAAATACAGACAGGAGGACACCATTAACCATAAAATCCAGCCTGTCACACATATGGCCCACAAATACCATTTCCCCTCAAATGGCACATACATCACCCGAGCCTTACATGTAAACTACCACCAGACATACCCCTACCCAAAAAATACACACTGCCACACATCTCCATGCAACTTCGTTGCATGCATTGTCTCAATGGTGTACTCACCTGTTGGTCTGGAGGCCCATACAGCTGTCCATACAGGGGTAGAACCCCATCCACCAGGCACTCCACCTCCTCTGAAGTGAAGGCAGGGGCCCTTTCCCCTGTCACATGGGCCATGGTAGGTTCAAGACTCAGGTCACAGCAGAACACGCAGAGGAGGGGTTGTCCTGTGAAAAGTCAGGCATCAAGTGAGGTTATAGACAGAAAATGGTGGTCACGTCCACGGCGGTGTACACCGTCACTGCTGTCAGTGATCCTCATTGGACAGTGTACTCCATAGAGTCCAATGTAAGCCAATGAGGAACAGCACGGCAGTGCAAGACCACCTTCCATCATTACGCCCAATGCCGGCAGAGTTACATCACTTCCACCTGTCCCTACATACAGGACAGGTGACCACCATTTTATGGTGGTGGTCAACATTCTGAAATTGAAAACTGTGTCATTGTTGTCAATTGTACATACATTGCCATTTCAGTTGTCCAATTACATACAAGCTCAGTTCCACTGAGGTGGTGGTTCTATTGTTCAGTTTGTCACTCCTTTCTCACTCTTGTGCCCCTTAGGTACCTACCACTGTGGAGGAATAGGAGGAGGAGGCAAGACCTGATTTACAGACCCCTTGTTGACTTAGCTATACTGGAGGACAGGCACATAATATTCACCTATAGACTGGAGAGGGCGACAATCAAAGAGCTGTGTGCTCAATTAGAGCCTGATCTGATATCAGCTACCCGTCATCCCACTTGGATCCCCCCTTGTGCAAGTTCTCTCTGTGCTCCATTTCCTGGCAACTGTCTCTTTCCAAGTGACAATGGGCTTGGCAGCAGGAATGTCACAGACAATGTTCTCAATAGTGCTGACAAGGGTTTTGTCTGCCTTGCTAAAACACATTTGCAGCTACATCGCTTTCCCCCTAGTGGAAGATTTGGCCACTTTGAAGGCAGGATTCTATGCAATGAGACATATTCCAAATATTATTGGGGCCATTAACGGAACACATATTGCATCTGTACCCCCGGCACAATGAACAGGTGTTCAGAAATCGGAACAGTTTCTACTCACTCAGGCCCGTATTTATACTTTTTGACGCTAAACTGCGCTAACGCGTTGGGAAAAATGGCGCTAGGGCGTCTTAAAAATGGTGCAAGTCAGGTTGACGCAAAAAATCGCCTCCACCCGATTTGCGCCATTTTTAAAGACGCCCAGACGCGATTTACATGACTCCTGTCTTAGTAAAGACAGGAGTCATGCCCCCTTGCCCAATGGCCATGCCCAGGGGACTTATGTCCCCTGGGCATGGTCATTGGGCATTGAGGCATGTAGGGGGGCACAAATCAGGCCCCCCTATGCCAAAAACAAATATTAAAAAAAAAATAATTATACTTACCTGAACTTACCTGAATGTCCCTGGGGTGGGTCCCTCCATCCTTGGGTGTCCTCCTGGGGTGGGCAAGGGTGGCAGGGGGGGTCCCTGGGGGCATGGGAGGGCAGCTGTGGGCTCATTTTGAGCCCACAGGTCCCTTAACGCCTGCCCTGACCCAGGCGCTAAAATCCGGCGCAAATGCGGGGTTTTTTGCCCCGCCCACTCCCGGGCGTCATTTTTGCCCGGGAGTATAAATACGACGCATTTGCGGCACAGTCATTTTTTTAGACGGGAACGCCTACCTTGCATCTCATTAACGCAAGGAAGGCGTTCATGCAAAAAAATGACACTCTTTCCTCATACTTTGGCGCTAGACGCGTCTAACGGCAAAGTATAAATATGGCGTTAGTTTTGCGCCGAATTTGCGTCGAAAAAAACGACGCTAATTCGGCGCAAACGGAGTGTAAATATGCCCCTCAATGTGCTAATGGTGTGCCAGGCTGACCAGTACATCTCCCACATCACTGCCAAATATACTAGGTCGGTGCATGACACCTTCGTTTTGAGGAATAGAAGCATCCTAAATGTAATGGCACAACTACAGAGGCACAGGGTGTGGCTAATAGGTGAGCCTGAGTCCCCACCCAACACATTTCAGTGTATGCACCATACCATTGTGCAAGGCTAATGTTTGTATCTCAATTCTTGCAGGTGACTCTTGCTATCAAAATCTGTTGTGGCACTTGACCCCTGTGTGGAATGCCAATACAGGGGCTGAGAAAAGGTATAATGATGCTCATGGGCGAACCAGGAGGATAACTGAGTGAAGCTTCGGCCTCCTGAAGGCCAGGTTCAGATGCCTCCATCTGACAGGTAGATCACTCTGCTACTCCCCTGAGAAGGTGTGCAGATAGTTGTTGTATGTTGCATATTGCACAACCTGGCCATCAGATGACATGTGCCCTATCTGCAGGAGGAGGAGGGTGAAAATGCTCCTGTGGCAGCAGTGGACCCTCAGGACAGTGAAGATGAGGAGGCAGAGGATGAGGATGTGGACTACAGGACGTCAGTCTTACAGCAGTACTTCCAATGACACACAGGTAAGACAGTGGAACTGACCATTCCTCTGATTATTTGTCTTTTCCCTGTGGCTGTAGCATGATGGCAGTCACTTCCTTTGCATCTCAACTGACTGTCACCTATGCCTTCTCATTTTTCAGATGTTGGTGTGGTTACAACTGCGTACTGATGTGATGACTACAGACAGCTACAGGCCATTATTTGTATGGAATCACAAAGTTCAGGACAAATGCACAAGAGGCATTTCTTAATAATATTGCACTTTTTTGTCACATTAAGCACTGTCAGTCAAGTTGTGTTCAAGAGTGTTTATTGTAGTGAAATATATAGAAAGAATGGAGCAATGGAATGGGTGATGGTAGAGGTACACCCCTGGTATCTGTCCAGTTTGTTTGTAGCACAGGTCCAGTGTCCAAGGGGCCATAGGAAGGGGAGCAATGGCAGTTCAAAGTGGACAAGGTGGCAGAATTGAACACAAGGGTGACATTCAGGAGGGTCTCATTTCCTGGCGGTGGTCTTGGTCTTGGCAAGTGTCTCTGGTGTCTGTGTGGGTCGCAGGGACCGTTTGCGGGATGGTTCACCTTCTGCAGGGGGATGGGTGCAGGTGGCCTGTAGTCCTGTGGCAGGGCCCCCTGTCCACTAGTTGCAGCAGATGTGGAGGGCTGTTCAGTTGACTGGCTAGTGGAAGGGGCCCGCTGGTGTGCTGTGTAGTCCCTCATGATGTTGGCCATATCAGCCAGCAACCCTGCTATGGAGGCCATGGTGGTGTTGAGGGCCTGCAAATCTTTCCTGATCTCCTGGTGGTATACCTCCTGCAACCGCTGGTTCTCCTGCATGATGTTTAACATCTGACCCATCTTGTCCTGGGATTGTTGGGAAGCCCCCAGGACATTGGTGAGTGCCTCCTGGATAGTCGGTACCCTGGGCCTTTCCTCCCACTGGCGCACAGCTGTCCTCTGTGTGTCCCTGTCCCCCTGTGTCTGTGTCCCCTGAGCTGTGTGCCCACTGCCACTGACCCCAGGACCCTGATTGTCTTGGCTGTGAGATGTGGACTGGGGTCCTTCTACAGGTGGGCACACTGCTGATTGAAGTGTCCTGTGGACAGAGGTGTGGGACGTTTGGTGGCTGCTATGGTGTTGAATACCCATGGGGGAAGCTCTGTGGTAGACTGGGTGTGGACTAGGGTAGCCGACTGACCAGTGGTCCCTGATGGGCCAGGTAGTTAACCTAGATCCAGAAGTCTAGATTTACTGTCATCACTGGGGGCATCTTCTGTTGGGGTCTGGGTATCCGTGGCACCTCCTAGCCACTGAGATTGGCTGGTGCACCTGTGGGGTGTATTATGCTACATGTCTGTAACATTTTCTACATCCCTAGCTTCCCCTGTATCGTTGCTGGTACCCTGCCACCTTTGCTTATGTATTATGGGATTATTAGTTCTCCATGCTGTGCATGCATTAGTGGTCGGTGTACATGTAGGCCTGGAAGGGATGTTCATGCAGTGGGTATGGCATGCAGAGCTTGGCATGGAGGTTAGTAAATTGTGGTGGTGCACTATGTGGGATCGAGTGGAGTGATGGATGTCAAGGTGAGTGGAGGTGGTGGCATGCAGGTATGTGGGGGATAGGTGGTAAATATTGTGTCCAGTCCTCTGGCTACTCCAGTGAGTCCCTCAGGATGCAGTATTGCCAAGACTTGCTCCTCCCATGCTGTCAGCTGTGGGGAACGAGGTAGGAGTCCACCGCTAGACCTCTGGATGGTGAGCTGGTGCCTTGCTGCCATGGAAAGTACCTTTCCCCGTAGGTCATTCCACCTCTTCCTGATGTCATCCCTTGTTCTTGGATGCTGTCCCACAGCGTTCACCCTGTCCACGATTCTCCGTCATAGCTCCATCTTCATGGCAATGGAGATTTGTTTTACCTGTTCTGTAAATAGTTGTGGCTCTACCCTGATTATTTCCTTCACCACAATCCCTTTGTGGGGACATGGGTGTTGTGTGGTGTGTGTTGTGCAGTGGTGTTGAATAATGTGGTGGGGTGTTGGGTGTGTGACAAATGTATGGGTGTTTGTGGTATGTGTAGTTGTTGCTGTGATTTGCGTAGCTAGTTTTGGCCAATGTTGTTATGTTTTGTATTTGGGTGGCCATTCTGACCGCGCCGGTGTGGTACTCCAATGGTTTACCACCGTTGAATGTCCGCTGTGGTGATTCGTGGGTCATATTATGGTGGGTGTTGTTTTGTTAGTGTAACGGTATGGGTGTTTGTACCAACACTTTACCACTAACATTTTGTCTGGTGGATATGTGTTTGTGGCAGTATTCTGTCGGTTTAGTGTGTGTGTGTGTGTCATAATATGGCAAATGGATGTTCGCCTCCGAGACGGTATGTTGGCGGCCGTCACCGCGGTGGTAAGCAGAATTTTCCGCTAATGTCATAATGAGGGTCAATCAGCTGGCAAAGTTTCTAATGCCTGTTTATTGCGGATTTGCACAAGTCAGAATAAACAAAGATAAGCAAAGAATCAACTGCTACAAGTGAAGCAAGATGAGCTTCAAACAAGATTGCCTGCCTTAATAAGAAGTTACCTACATAAATTAAAATAGGACAAGGGTGTGCGGGGCAAACATTTGAGGAACACTTGTTGCTGCTGCGACTTAAAGGGAGCCGATGGGCCCACTGAATTTATGAATCCATGTCCCAATCCATGAAGTCAGGGAAAGCCTTATCAAACAGCTGTACTACTAGTTCCCCTTCTTTCCCTCCAGGTATACAAAACATGCACAATTTCTCCTCTGACGGATCTATAGGACTTCAAGATTAATCTGGATCAAATCCAAGCGACGATCATGATTCTCAGGTTTCTCAGACTTTACCTTAGCTGTGCTCACTACTTCTGCATCAGTCACTTGCTGCTGTAATTCAGCCATCTCTGGAGAAAGAGCAGACAATTTGCCAGTACCTTCAGCTAAACATTTTTGAATTGTTGTGTTATCTGCTCAACTTGTACATATTGTTGTAGTGCCTTCATCCACTGTGCCTGTAGAGGCTGAAAGAGTACTGGAAAAGTTGGCTCCTGCACACCATTCACTGCCATAGTCACTTCATAAGTCCCAAGAGAGGGAAAGGTGGAAAGGGAGCCACTAGACCCAGGAGGAGAGATGGCTTTAAAACTACAGGAATCAGTGATAGACTGCCTCCCCGGGTGCTGTTTCTTCCCCTTTGACAGTAATTGGCATTCCATGTTAGCAGTAGACAAATGGGAAATTAAGGATTTTAACTCACCCTTAAAAATCCTTTTGCACCACTGCTGGCTGCCCTACACTGAGCCTGTGGGATTGCAGACTTGGGTTGAAATCCATTAAAAGCTACTTTAGGTTTATTGACATTTCCTTGGCCAGTTTGAGAAAGCTGCTGTCTTACTTTGGTAGAGACATTCCAGAAGTCTCCTCATGTGCTTCCTAAATAATGACTGTGGTACTGCCTCTCCCAGTAGCATTGGCAATATAGATGGTGGCTGAACATGGGGCTGAAGGCGAAGAAGAAGAAAGAGATTTGGCAGAGTCAGGAGCTGGCAGCACTTCCGCAAGACCGAGTGTATGCCTTGAACCCACACCATCTGCTGCAGTACAGTTCCTGCCTGCATTATCCCCAGTAGTAGACATCAAAGTACTCACACAGTCAGTAGCCAGGCCTGATCCTGGTGATGTTGTTTGTAACAGTGCCAATGCACCTCTGTGAGCCTGCTGAGATAATTCCTTGGGGGAAGTAGCAAGTAAGGGCGGATTGACACAATGTGGCATACTTATAAATTCAGCATCTGATATTACAATGTTACAGTCAGTGGATGGAGTGAAAACAGAGAACCAGACCTCCCAAATGGGGCAGCTACCACCATTGTTACATCTGCCAGCATAGTTTCCACTCTAGAGGCCGAGCTCTCCCCAGAATATGCATGTGCCTGAAGGAGGCTCGCTACCCTACTGGCTTGCAGTAATTTCTAAATTGGGTGCGCAATCTGAGAAGTATTTTGGTTTATCGATGTACTGGGTCAGTCCACTGTGGCCCCCTCTGCCGTTTCTGCAGCTTCTAGCGTTTCAGGAACTGTGTGTGTTTTCACGAGGTTGCAGGACCCCCCACTCGCCATGCAGCACGGAGGAATGCAGCAGAGCCAGGTTGCCAGCTGGGAGCCTCAATAGATTGGAAAAGCCACACGGAATAAACTGCCATAATAGATAAAGTAGTGACATGAAACCATACTGTCCCAGACTGCAAAGCTGCCACATACGCGGCCCACTGAAAAAAGTGCCTTGCCGGTGATTCTGCTGCAGCGAGGCAGTTCAGCACAGCTCATCGCCAAGCACTGTGGTAGATGGGAGTCAGTGTTCAGTGTAGCAATGGGGAGAAGGAGCTCCCAACTCTGAGATCAGCCCTCCATATACCCCCCTCCTCTGTCCCTCCTCTTTTGCTGATTTCATTTATTTTATTTTTATTTATGTATTTAATTATAAAAGCGTACTGTAACCATACTGGAATCCTGGTGCTGGTAGAGAGCCCACTGGCACATATTAGAGGGAGAGGGAAGGGGGTAAATAAAAAAATACTGCAACTGAGATCATACCAAGAATGATAAAAATGTTGCTATATAAATTTCTACATTATAAGCTGACATACCTAGGGAAGCAACAAGTTTTCAGAGCTTTTATGAACTGCAACAGATCCATCAGGGATCTGATGGGACCAGGAACCTCCCATCCCATTTGTGTTGGCCATTTGGACTCTGTGCACCTTAGTACTGCTAACCAGTGCTAACGTGCTTGTGCTCACTCTGAAAGACCTGATAAAATTGGCTTACACCTGATTGGCATATTTAAATTACTTTTAAGTCTGTAGTAAAGTGGCATACTATATACCCAGGGCATGTAAATTAAATGCTACAAGTGTGCCTTCAACACTTATTGTGCTACCCACTTAAAAAATGATTTAAAACATGTCCCTGGACTTCCACTGCAGCCTCTGATGCAGGTATAAACTGCCAATTCAACTTAGAAAATTAATCGATTTGCGAAGCCTAAAACCGTTTCTAATACATATAAATTATCTCTAAAGTATGCCTTAAATACCCTCTACAGCAGGGTGCATTGTATTTAAAAGGTTTGACATGTACTTTTGCGTTTTACGTGCCCTGGTAGTGAAAACCTCAGAAATTCATTTATCACTATTGTTGGGCTTACCCCTCAAATAGGATACTGTTAGGTTGCCTTATTACATTTCAGAAGTACTAATCTTTGATTGGATGTAGGAAAGTCAAGTTTGGTGTGATTGTAATTTTAAAATGCTCTTTAATTTTAAGTCACAAGTCAACAAATGCCACGTTTAGAAAGTTGGCATTTCTCTACCCTAAGCATTTGGGGCCAGATGTAGCAAACGTTTTGCGACTCGCAAACGGCAAAATTTGCCGTTTGCGAGTCGCAAAACGTGTATCCCAATGCAGAAATGCATTTTGCGAGTCGTTACCGACTCGCAAAATGCATTTCAGACTCGCAAATAGGAAGGGGTGTTCCCTTCCTATTTGCGAGTTGCATTGGGATGCAATACCATTTGCGACCGCATATGCGGTCGCATATGGCATCGCAGTTACCATCCACTTCAAGTGGATGGTAACCCAATCACAAATTGGAAGGGGTCCCCATGGGACCCCTTCCAGTTTGTGACTGGACCCCAAACTATTTTTTCAGGGCAGGGAGTAGTCCAAGGGACCACTCCCTGCCCTGAAAAAACCCGAAACTAAAGGTTTCGTATTTTTTTGAAGTGCAGCTCGTTTTCCCTTAGGGAAAACGGGCTACACTTCAAAAAAAAAAAACTGCTTTATTTAAAAGCAGGTCGCTAACATGGAGGTCTGCTGACGTCAGCAGGCCTCCATGTTAGCGAGTGCCTATACTCGCAATGGGGCCACAATTTGTGACCCACCTCATGAATATTCATGAGGTGGGTCATTGCGACCCCATTGCGAGTTGCAGTCGGTGTCTGAGACACCGTACTGCATAGCAATTTGCGACTTGCAAATTGCGAGTCGCAGGGACTCGCAATTTGCAAGTCACAAATTGCTTTTTTCCTACATCTGGCCCTTGCTGCCTGCAACTTGTTGGGTCACATGACTAAGTATGAGTGGCAGTTGGCTTTTGCATACTCCTCTCGACAGCCACACGATAGAGGGATTAGTTGTGCCTGGATGAACCATCTTAGGCAGGATAGGGGGCAGAGCTTTTCACAGCACTTGTTGCACATCAAATGCCTGTGCCCTGCTCTCAAACAAGGTACCTCACACTACCTTGTTCTTCTGGCAAACAGACTGGGGCCAGTTCGTGAAGACTGAACATTCCAGACACTTCTGTGGGGGGAAGCCTCAAAAAGTTTCTTCACTTCAAAGTGAGCACCAGATATAAAAGGGGTGCCCTTAGACCGACGCCTCAGTTCAATTTCTGGATGTGCTGTAGGACTCTCAAAGGACTTCCTGCTGCTTTTGACTGCTGTGCACTTCAGAAGACTGCCTTGCTGCACCAAGAAGTGTTGTTTTGCTACCTGAAGCCTATATGTGCCTTTAGTAGTCTGCTTTGCTTCTTGAGTTCTACTCTCCATCTTGAACCCTGGCTTACAGAGTGACTGCTAGGGCTAGTTGTCTGGCCTCTTGATCAAAACTTCAGGACAGAGAGGGCTTTGCCCATATCTAACCCACACCTGGGCCATGTCTAAGTGAGTCCTGACCCCCCAGGTGGTGCCTCTCCAGTCCTGGACCCTCGGACCTGGTGTTGAAGGTTCCCATATAGCCCACATCTGAAACTTCTCAGACATTTCTCTGTGAAATTCTCTGTGAAATTTCTTCAATGTCTTTTGCATTAATAATTCATATCCTCACTGTGACACAATGTGAGAATTTGTAGTATTTGTGCTTGACCCTAACAATGTGCGTAGTAACATGACTGAATACAAAATTGCTGATATGTCGCTTTTTTAATAGTGTGACATAGAGGAAGATTTCCTATTGTAGTTTATCATCCTGGTCATGCCTCACATGCTGTAAAATATTCACTTGTATTGCAATAGTCAGTTCTGTTGTGAATTGTTTGGCGAAGTGTGGTATTTAACAAGTAACGTTATTGTTGAATACAGAGCACAGATTGTGTCACTTTAGTCCCATATGTTTTAAGCATCAGCTTTTACATAAATAACATACCATATCTGTTGTGCCTGATGAAGACATCTGGGCCCGTATTTACACTTTTTTTGCGCCGCATTTTCGTAATTTTTTGACGTAGAAGCGGCGCAAACTTATAAAGTATAATTGTATTTTGTAAGTTTGTACCTTTTTTGCATCACAAAATGACGCAAAAAAGCTATAAATATGGGCCCTGGTCGGATGCCATTTTTCAAGAATTACCATTACTGATCAGAAGTAAGGCATGAATCATAGCCTAAAGTATCTCAGTGTGTGTATGAGTTCATAAATATTAATTGGAAATTGTGTGACAGTGGGAGAAATAGAACATCATGCCAAATACATTGGCTATATTTAGGCAATTACTCTAATGGTATAAACAAGCCCCTAGCTGGCATTGCCCATCGATTAGTAACAACACCCATATTGCCAGGAATTAATGATACGAAGCCAACAATGCACATCCTACGTTGCCCAATGCATTTACATTTTGATATGTACCTACCCAGGTTATGGGAATGTTTCTTTGAAGTGAATGAAACTCAACACTTGGCTGCTGCCTTTGGCTGGGTGGAACTCTTCATTATGTCCAGATCCTTCGAACTGGAATACCATCTGAGATGTTTCTAGCACTTCCTGGTATCCCTTACTTCTGGATTGTGAATTCTGCAGTAAACATTCGGACAATGTCCTACCAGATTGCAATTAATGTTCATGGCCCAGAAGTTCATCTGCCAAACAACAAGGACAACCTGCAAATTAATCCTTTCACAAAGGCTACCATTTCATCCGTCATGACGTTACGGACTCTCTCGCTTCTTCGCTCAGCCATTGTTTTGCCCAAAGTTGGTTCAATCACTCAATCAGGGATTTGTAAAGCACGCTACTCACCCCTGAGGGTCTGGTTGAACGGCAGCAACATAGATAGCAAGTGTCCATAGGTTTAGCAGAAAAAACGATGAATTTATCCTTTATAAGTTGGGGAATGGACTTGGTGGAAACTACAGTAGGAGACAATTTAGAAAACAATACAGCCTAAATTACATTTAAATTCACGTAGTATAATATGACGTTTTTTTCAAGTGCACACTGAAGCAAAACAAAAACGTGAGAAAAACGGATTAGTGCAAAAATATGAAACAGCCAATGAACAGTAAAGGTAATTTTTACTTAGGCACGTTTACATGCTCACATTATGAACAACTATTGTTTGCTGCCTAGTGACACGTTATTATTGCCAATGAACCACATAAGCATGACACAATGAAGACATAAATGCATTTGTTCACACTTACAAACAAAAGGTTAGTGTATGATTGTTGCACAGTTTCATGACATTTACTATTGCGCTATACATCTCAACCACTAAAATCAGGTCGTCAGCAATGGCCTGAACCAAATGTCATATTGTGCAACACACACAGGCTAGGGCAATTTTACACAGCAATTATAATAAATACATTCACACACCGCTGTGTGAGTCAGATACTTAAAGCATGACTTCAACAGAATAATGGTCAGCTCAACCACGCCTTGTGCTTTTGTGTGTGTGCTCTCTCTACCTCAGCTGATATGCCATAATTGGGTGATGAAGGGAATATAGGAGATGAGTACGGTTGGGCAACAATCTCAGAGTTTCACTTCACAGAGTTCCATGGAGTTGCATAAAAACTCTGTGAAATTCCACAAACAGGTGTAAAATATGTACATTACACTGCTCGTGCTGCAGTTTAGTGCCAGTAGCATGAACAGCACTGAAAAAACTGTGCAAACCACACCATGAGGTGCACAAGAATGCACGGCTATTTGAATTAATTTTACTGTCGCTTCAGCAGAAAATCTACTCAAGCAGCAGAAAATACTCAAGAAGGAGCCATTTTATCACGACCACTAGTGATCGCCCACATTAGAAAATCACGCTAGGGGATGGCAAATCTTCTCTGGAGACTCGTGAGAAAAAAATTCCAATTAGCGAAATTTGATCAGAACTCTGTGTTACAAGAGTAATGCAGAATGGCCAAATTTTGGCAATTCTGCAGGCGGAGTGAATCATTCTTCTCACCTCTAGAGATGACTAGAAAGCTAACAAAAGTACTTTTGTGCAGCAGATATATTAAACAGAAGTTTTTACAGGGCACATTAGTTTTGCTGCATTAAACTTGAAATGTACTGCGTATTTCACCATCCATTTAAATGCTGTATGTTTTAAGTACCTTTTAGGGAGCCATGGTATGTTGCTCGTGTTTGTTTAAATCCTTTGCGACTCTAATGAGTGACACAATATTGAGACGTGACACACTCCAAGTCTTGATAAATGTATCGTTGTGCATCTAGTTCACAGAGTAATCTTGGGGTAAGGGTGTATGTTTCCCTTAGTAAACTACCATGCCACTAGTATGACGTCATAAGTTACTAGTGTATCAGATGACCTACACTGCCTTTCTTGACCTGTTCATTATTTTCCATGTTATTACTACCAATGTGGAGGGGCATTTCCCAATTTTTAACAAATCCTCTGAAATTGACTAAATGCAATTTTTGTTCATTTAGAATGATACATGAGCGGCATGTTTATTGTGCACAAAAATTAGGCAACGACTCAAAAGGGAGTATGTGGGTTCAAAAATATTACTTTTACATTATTTATAGTGCATAATACAGACTGGATTTTTTATTTAGGTAATCAGGTCCCACAAATTGTAGCATATTGATATTATACTCACTAGAATTCTTGTGGTTCTGGACGAACTCTGAACACTAAGTACATAATGTGCAGGGTGGTACTAGGGTGTAGTTAACAGAAAGTATGATGTAATGAACAGTTTGTGTTAGTGTATGCTGAGGAATAAAGTAAAGGTTGACCACAGCTCCATGTGGTGCAATTCATCTGCATGCTCCTGGGCTGGGAAAGATGTTGTAACTGGTGATGAGTAGGGGATACGTCCCTGAGAAGACAAGACTGCTCTCCCTGAGAATTTGCAATGATACAATAAAGTGCTTGTTTGTGCCACATGTGCCCAGAATTGATGTAGAGTGGTATGCTCATGTGGAGTCAAAGCCCTGCTCCAGCCCATACACAGATGGAGAAGAGATCGAAGGCCATAAATAGGAGCACATTCAAAATGCTCACCAAAACTGCAGATAAGGTGGTCAACAGAGATGCTGTGCTGTGCACCGAATACAACACGTTTATTCAGATGAAGCAAGAAATAAGGATCATGTTAACAAGGCATGAAAACAGAAAACGTACTCACCGTCAAGGGCGATTGAAGCACACAGGGGTGCAAACTCCAGCAGTAATATCTGTTTGCAGGAGTTCTTGTTGCCACTCTGTGCGACAAAAGCTGTCTGAACAGCATGTGCTCTCACTGGTGACAAAAGGGAGTGCAAAATACAATGCAGCTATACTCATGAAGCCGCCACTGCCTTTCAACACTTCTGAGAAGCAAAACATTGGTGCTAGGTGGGCTGAATGGATCAAACTATTTATGACTTCATAGATGCACTAGAGGAAGAAGATGATAAGAAGGTCATCAAATATGTAAAAAAACTTGCAGGGGATTAAGTGAAAGAATTGCTAAAGTACATCTCACAGGCAGATGAAAAATCATACCAAAAGGTAAAAGAAGCATTAGAGGTCAAGTTCACTCCAATGCTGAATGTTGACTATGAAAGGTATTTCTTCAACCAGGTGCAACAAAAGGTTGGTGAAACAATGGATGAGTTTGTTGAAAGACTTGATGCACTCATTAAGCATTACAAGTTCTAAACCTTCACAGACGAAGAAGCCATGCAGCTCAGAATCATTGATGGATGTTTTTTAGCTTTGTTTAGAAAGCACATGCTAAGAAAAAGGCACAGTTTAGAGAAAATGTTGATACCTGCAAGAGCAGAAGAATGAGCTGATTTACAGGCTGCTGACACAGAAGCAGGAATGGCACACCATGAATTGGCATTGACCTTGAAAAGCAAGCACAAGCATAAACAAGACACACATAAGTCGGCGTCTTCAAAGAAAGCAAAACTATTCTTCAGATATAGATTTTCACTTCCCCTTGAAGGTAAATGCTCAGCCGTAGGACAAGTTTGCAGAGGTGTGGGAAAGAGAACCATTTCATAGGTGTGTACTGAGACAAAGAAAACTCAAGTGTGTCACAACGGCAGGAGAAAATGGGTGCAAGAACATTCCAGAAGCATTCACATCACACCCCTAACACTGAAAAGCACCATCAACTATAACAATTAGAAACCTGTCAAAACCAATCCTCATCAAGTTCATTGTACAAATATGACTAACTGCCAGTGAAGTAGATGAATATGCACTGATTATATCTACCAAAAGATAGCATGCACATGTGGGTTTGGCTATCTGTAAAGAAGACCATAGTTCAAAGAAAGCTCACCAAAAACAGCGACAGACATCATTTAGACACTGTCCCAAAATCAAGTTGAAAGTGAACTATCATCCCATAACTTTCATCATAGGCAGTGGTGTTTCTATTAACATAATGCCAGTATAAGAAGTTTAACAGCCTATCCCCTGTGTCTCACCTCATTGCATCAGGCATGGAGATAAATACCTGGGCTGCTTCTCAGTCATTGCAAAGCCAATGGTCATTGTTAGCGATAATGCGTCACAAAAAGACATTGATGAGAGCCACCATTCATGCTCTACAAGGAACTTTGTTGATTGACTATTTACTCAGTTTTGCCACTGCTGCTGACATGATATTAATATCCTTCAACTACAACCTCTGTGCTATGTCTGTGATCGTGACAAGATTCCCGCCACTTCTCCATGACCTGCGAAAACTCAAGAAAATGAAAGTACAGCTTCATATAAATGAAGACATTTGCCCTGTTGCTCAGTGACACACTAGAGGTTGTTTTCATTTACAAGGAGCTATAGAGAAAGATTTGGAAGCCCTCTTAAATCATGACCTCATTGAATGCTCCACTGGCCCCACTCCATGGTAGTAGTACCACAAAATGACAATAGCAAAGCGTTGCACATTTCCGTTGATATGCGCCAAGCAAACAAATCCATTGAGAGGGAGAGACACCCCGGTCCACACATAGCAGACATGATCATGCAATTGAACAGTCAAAATGTTTTCCCACCTTGACCTGAATAAAGGATACCATCAATTCGAGTTGGGGAGAACTGCAGGCAGATTACTAGCTTTTTTAAAATCAAAAAGCCTGATTTAGAGTTTGGTGGACGGGGGAACTCTGTCAGAAACATGATGGATATCCTGTCTGCCGTATTACGATCCAATTACATCCTATGGAAATTGTAATACGGCAGACAGGTTAGTTGTCATGTTTCTAATGGAGTAACCCATCTGCCAAACTCTAAATTAGGCCCTCAGTTTTGGAATATACTCGGCTGCTGAGATATTTCAGGATGCTATTCGGTGAGTGACTCAACCTGTCACACATGTTTTCAATTATAGAGATGATAAACTGTTTTTTGGGAGAGCACAAAAAGAACACAACAAAACCCTTACCCAAGTGTTCCAGCTACTAAGGGATGCAGGTCTCACTAGGAATGCCACAAACTGTTTCACAAAATGGTTTTTGGGCACATACTCTCTGATCGGTGAATAACTCCAGACCCAGACAAGGTGCAAGCACTATCATCCACTTGGCCTGCCTCCCTCCCCGAGATGTTAGCATGCTGCAATCCTTTACAGGTATGGGCAACTATTGCTCAAGATACATTTGCTAGTTTGCTACCATGAGTCCCCTCTAAGAGACTTGATAAACGGAAGTGTACTATTGCAGAAGTCTCTAGTATGTGACCAGAGGTTCAAAGACAATATACATGCGAATGAGAATGCAAAGGAAATGGCTTACATTGACCCCAAGATACATACCAAAATAACGGTTGATGCGAGACCGGTAGATGTAGGGGCAATTCTCTCTCAATGCAATGGTCATCCAAATGCTCTGAGACACATTGTGGCCTATGCCAGTCAAAGCCTGTCCAATACAGAACATGCTTACTATCAGCCAGAGAAAGAGACCATAGCTGCGGTGTGGGCCTCTAAGTATTTTCATGTATGAAAAACAATTCACCCTCATCACGTATCATCAAATTTTGCTTACAATTTTGAAACCCAAAGGCTCAGATGCCCCCTCATATCGAGAGGTGGGGGTTAAGACTACAAGAATATGGCTACAGGATTGCACACGGGATTGAATCAAAACTCAGCAGATTACTTTTCACGAGTAGCGCTGCATTGTGACAGTTCAACATCCAAGACAGCAGAAGCATATCTCAACTTTATTGTGAAATCCAGTGCACCAGCGACTCTGTCTGTGGAACAAATCATTGCTGCCACCAATACAGATAAAGACATGATCAGCAAAGAACTGATTACCACTAAATCATGGAGTAGAAGTAACCGGTCCCTTGCTGAGGATGCATGTAAGGAAATGCCTCCTTGGCATGGTTACCCCCTGACTTTTTGCCTTTGCTGATGCTATGTTTTGAATTGAAAGTGTGCTGAGGCCTGCTAACCAGGCCCCAGCACCAGTGTTCTTTCCCTAACCTGTACTTTTGATTCCACAATTGGCACACCCTGGCATCCAGGTAAGTCCCTTGTAACTGGTACCCCTGGTACCAAGGGCCCTGATGCCAGGGAAGGTCTCTAAGGGCTGCAGCATATCTTATGCCACCCTGGGGACCCCTCACTCAGCACAGACACACTGCTTGCCAGCTTGTGTGTGCTGGTGAGAACAAAACGAGTAAGTCGACATGGCACTCCCCTCAGGGTGCCATGCCAACCTCACACTGCCTATGCAGCATAGATAAGTCACTCCTCTAGTAGGCTTTACAGCCCTAAGGCAGGGTGCACTATACCATAGGTGAGGGCACCAGTGCATGAGCACTGTGCCCCTACAGTGTCTAAGCCAAACCTTAGACATTGTAAGTGCAGGGTAGCCATAAGAGTATATGGTCTGGGAGTCTGTCAAACACGGACTCCACAGCACCATGATGGCTACACTGAAAACTGGGAAGTTTGGTATCAAACTTCTCAGCACAATAAATGCACACTGATGCCAGTGTACATTTTATTGTAAAATACACCCCAGAGGGCACCTTAGAGGTGCCCCCTGAAACCTTAACCGACTATCTGTGTAGGCTGACTAGTTCCAGCAGCCTGACACACCCGAGACATGTTGCTGGCCCCATGGGGAGAGTGCCTTTGTCACTCTGAGGCCAGTAACAAAGCCTGCACTGGGTGGAGATGCTAACACCTCCCCCAGGCAGGAGCTGTCACACCTGGCGGTGAGCCTCAAAGGCTCACCCCTTTGTGCCAGCACCGCAGGACACTCCAGCTAGTGGAGTTGCCCGCCCCCTCCGGCCACGGCCCCCACTTTTGGCGGCAAGGCCGGAGAAAATAATGAGAATAACAAGGAGGAGTCACTGGCCAGTCAGGACAGCCCCTAAGGTGTCCTGAGCTGAAGTGACTCTAACTTTTAGAAATCCTCCATCTTGCAGATGGAGGATTCCCCAATAGGATTAGGGATGTGACCCCCTCCCCTTGGGAGGAGGCACAAAGAGGGTGTACCCACCCTCAGGGCTAGTAGCCATTGGCTACTAACCCCCCAGACCTAAACACGCCCTTAAATTTAGTTTTTAAGGGCTTCCCTGAACCTAAGAATTTAGATTCCTGAAACCTACAAGAAGAAGAAGACTGCTGAGCTGAAAAACCCCTGCAGAGGAAGAACAGAAGACACCAACTGCTTTGGCCCCAGTCCTACCGGCCTGTCTCCTGCCTTCCAAAGAAACCTGCTCCAGCGACGCTTTCCAAGGGACCAGCGACCTCTGAATCCTCTGAGGACTGCCCTGCTTCACGAAAGACAAGAAACTCCTGAGGACAGCGGCACTGCTCCAAAAGAACTGCAACTTTGTTTCAAGGAGCAGACTTAAAGACCCCTGCAACTCCCCGCAAGAAGCGTGAGACTTGCAACACTGCACCCGGCGACCCCGACTCGACTGGTGGAGAACCAACACCTCAGGGAGGACCCTCCGGCGACTCCGAGACCGTGAGTAACCAAAGTTGTCCCCCCTGAGCCCCCACAGCGACGCTTGCAGAGGGAATCCCGAGGCTCCCCCTGACCGCGATTACCTGAACTCCATTTCCCGACGGCTGGAAAAGACCCTGCACCCGCAGCCCCCAGCACCTACAGGAACGGAACTCCTGTGCAGGAGTGACCCCCAGGAGGCCCTCTCCCTTGCCCAGGTGGTGGCTACCCCAAGGAGCCCCCCCCTTGCCTGCCTGCACCGCTGAAGAGATCCCTTGATCTCTCATTGAAATCTACAGAGAACCCGACACTTGTTTGCACACTGCACCCGGCCGCCCCCGCGCTGCTGAGGGTGTACTTTCTGTGTGGACTTGTGTCCCCCCCGGTGCCCTACAAAACCCCCCTGGTCTGCCCTCCGAAGACGCGGGTACTTACCTGCTGGCAGACCGGAACCGGGGCACCCCCTTCTCTCCATTGAAGCCTATGCGTTTTGGGCACCTCTTTGACCTCTGCACCTGACCGGCCCTGAGCTGTTGGTGTGGTAACTTTGGGGTTGCTCTGAACCCCCAACGGTGGGCTACCTTGGACCCAAACCTGAGACTTGTAAGTGATTTACTTACCTGACAAAACTAACAAAAACTTAACTCCCCCAGGAACTGTGAAAATTGCACTGTGTCCACTTTTAAAACAGCTTATTGTGTTTTATGTAAAAAGTATACATGCTAATGTAATGATTCAAAGTTCCTAAAGTACTTACCTGCAATACCTTTCAAATGAGATATTACATGTAGAATTTGAACCTGTGGTTCTTAAAATAAACTAAGAAAAGATATTTTTCTATAAACAAAACCTATTGGCTGGATTTGTCTCTGAGTGTGTGTTCCTCATTTATTGCCTGTGTGTATGTACAACAAATGCTTAACACTACTCCTTTGATAAGCCTACTGCTCGACCACACTACCACAAAATAGAGCATTAGTATTATCTCTTTTTGCCACTATCTTACCTCTAAGGGGAACCCTTGGACTCTGTGCATACTATTCCTTACTTTGAAATAGTGCATACAGAGCCAACTTCCTACATTGGTGGATCAGCGGTGGGGTACAAGACTTTGCATTTGCTGGACTACTCAGCCAATACCTGATCACACGACAAATTCCAAAAATTGTCATTAGAAATTGTTTTTGCAATTTGAAATTTTTCTAAATTCTTAAAAGACCTGCTAGGGCCTTGTGTTAGATCCTGTTTAGCATTTCTTTTAGAGTTTAAAAGTTTGGTAAAAGTTTGAATTAGATTCTAGAACTAGTTTTTAGATTCTTAAAAAGTATTCCAACTTTTAGAAGCATAATGTCTAGTGCAGAGATGAATGTGGTGGAACTCGACACCACACCTTACCTCCATCTTAAGATGAGGGAGCTAAGGTCACTCTGTAAACTAAAGAAAATAGTAATGGGCCCCAGACCTTCCAAACTACAGCTCCAGGAACTTTTGGCAGAGTTTGAAAGAGCCAACCCCTCTGAGGATGGCAACACAGAGGATGATGATAGTGACTTGGAGGGTGATTCCCCCCTACCAGTCCTATCTAGGGGAGACAGGGCCTCTCAAGCCCTGACTCCACAAATCATAGTCAGAGATGCTGGTTCCCTCACAGGAGGGACCAACCTCTCTGAAATCACTGAGGATAACTCCAGTGAAGAGGACATCCAGTTAGCCAGGATGGCCAAAAGATTGGCTTTGGAAAGACAGATCCTAGCCATAGAAAGGGAAAGACAAGAGATGGGCCTAGGACCCATCAATGGTGGCAGCAACATAAATAGGGTCAGAGATTCTCCTGACATGTTGAAAATCCCTAAAGGGATTGTAACTAAATATGAAGATGGTGATGACATCACCAAATGGTTCACAGCTTTTGAGAGGGCTTGTGTAACCAGAAAAGTGAACAAATCTCACTGGGGTGCTCTCCTTTGGGAAATGTTCACAGGAAAGTGTAGGGATAGACTCCTCACACTCTCTGGAAAAGATGCAGAATCTTATGACCTCATGAAGGGTACCCTGATTGAGGGCTTTGGATTCTCCACTGAGGAGTATAGGATTAGATTCAGGGGGGCTCAAAAATCCTCGAGCCAGACCTGGGTTGACTTTGTAGACTACTCAGTAAAAACACTAGATGGTTGGATTCAAGGCAGTGGTGTAAGTAATTATGATGGGCTGTACAATTTATTTGTGAAAGAACACCTATTAAGTAATTGTTTCAATGATAAACTGCATCAGCATCTGGTAGACCTAGGACCAATTTCTCCCCAATTATTGGGAAAGAAGGCGGACCATTGGGTCAAGACTAGGGTGTCCAAAACTTCCACAGGGGGTGACCAAAAGAAAGGGGTCACAAAACCTCCCCAGGGGAAGGGTGGTGAGACAGCCAAAAACAAAAATAGTAAAGAGTCTTCTACAGGCCCCCAAAAACCTGCACAGGAGGGTGGGCCCAGAGCCTCTTCACAAAACAATCCTGGGTACAAGGGTAAAAACTTTGATCCCAAAAAGGCCTGGTGTCGTAGCTGTAGTCAGTCTGGACACCAAACTGGAGACAAGGCCTGTCCCAAGAAAGATACCACTTCTAACTCCACTCCAGCTAACACTGGAATGGCCAGTCTCCAAGTGGGATCAACAGTGTGCCCAGAGCAAATCAGGTGTCACACTGAAGCTACATTAGTCTCTGAGGGTGGGGTGGATTTAGCCACACTGGCTGCCTGGCCCCCTAACATGCAAAAATACAGGCAGCAGCTCTTAATTAATGGGACAAGTGTAGAGGGCCTGAGGGATACAGGTGCCAGTGTCACTATGGTGACAGAGAAACTGGTTTCCCCTGGCCAATACCTGACTGGACAAACCTATCCTGTCACCAGTGCTGACAATCAGACTAAAGTACATCCCATGGCTATGGTAACTTTAGAGTGGGGAGGGGTCAATGGCCTGAAACAGGTGGTGGTCTCCTCAAATATCCCAGTAGACTGTTTGCTTGGAAATGACCTGGAGTCGTCAGCATGGGCTGAGGTAGAACTGAAAACCCATGCAGCCATGCTGGGTATCCCTGAACTGGTGTGTGTCAAGACAAGGGCACAGTGCAAGGCACAGGGTGAAAAAGTAGAGCTGGAGTCTGGAAGAAAGGCCCAGCCTACCAAGAGAAAAGGAAAGTCAGCTGGGAAACCAGCTGCAACACAACAAGAAAAAGAGAACCTCTCTTCTCAGGAAGAAGTTCTGCCCTCTGAGGGAACTGAGCCTATGGAGCTGGAACCTTATCAGGTTGAGCTCTTAGGCCCAGGGGGACCCTCAAGGGAAGAGTTGTGTAAGGGACAAGAAACCTGTCCCTCTCTTGAAGGCCTTAGGCAGCAAGCTGCTGAAGAGTCCAAAGGCAAGACAAATGGAACACATAGGGTCTATTGGGAAGATGGACTCCTGTACACTGAGGCAAGAGATCCCAAACCTGGTGCCACTAGGAGAGTGGTAGTGCCTCAGGCGTTCAGAGAGTTTATTCTGACCTTAGCCCATGATATTCCCCTTGCTGGGCATTTGGGACAAACCAAGACGTGGGAGAGGTTAGTCAACCACTTCTACTGGCCCAACATGTCCCAGAAGGTTAAGGAGTTTTGCATCTCCTGTCCCACCTGTCAAGCCAGTGGTAAGACAGGTGGACATCCAAAGGCCCCCCTCATTCCACTTCCAGTGGTGGGGGTCCCCTTTGAAAGAGTGGGTGTTGACAAAGTGGGTCCACTTGAACCTCCCACAGCCTCAGGAAATATGTACATCCTAGTAGTAGTGGATCATGCTACTAGGTATCCTGAAGCTATTCCCCTTAGGTCGACTACTGCCCCTGCAGTAGCCAAGGCCCTCATTGGTATCTTTACCAGAGTGGGCTTCCCTAAGGAGGTGGTGTCTGACAGAGGTACCAACTTCATGTCAGCATACCTGAAACACATGTGGAATGAGTGTGGAGTGACTTACAAATTCACTACACCATATCATCCACAAACTAATGGCCTTGTTGAGAGATTCAACAAGACATTAAAGGGCATGATCATGGGGCTCCCAGAAAAACTCAAAAGGAGATGGGATGTCCTCCTGCCATGTCTGCTTTTCGCTTACAGAGAGGTGCCTCAGAAGGGAGTAGGGTTCTCACCCTTTGAACTTCTGTTTGGCCACCCTGTAAGGGGACCACTTGCTCTTGTTAAAGAAGGCTGGGAGAGACCTCTTCATGAGCCTAAACAAGACATAGTGGCCTATGTACTTGGCCTTCGCTCAAGGATGTCAGAGTACATGGAAAAGGCAAGCAAAAACCTTGAGGCCAGCCAACAGCTCCAGAAGTTTTGGTATGACCAAAAGGCTGCACTGGTTGAATTTCAACCAGGGCAGACAGTATGGGTTTTGGAGCCTGTGGCTCCCAGGGCACTTCAGGACAGATGGAGTGGCCCTTACCCAATCCTGGAAAAGAAGAGTCAGGTCACCTACCTGGTGGACCTAGGCACAAGCAGGAGCCCCAAGAGGGTGATCCATGTAAACCGCCTAAAACTCTTCCATGACAGGGCTGATGTGAATCTGTTGATGGTAACAGATGAGGACCAGGAAGCTGAGAGTGAGCCTCTCCCTGATCTCCTCTCATCAGACCCTAAAGATGGCTCAGTGGATGGAGTGATCTATTCAGACACCCTCTCTGGCCAACAGCAAGCTGACTGTAGGAAGGTCCTACAACAGTTTGCTGAGCTCTTTTCCCTAACCCCTGGTCAGACACACCTGTGTACCCATGATGGGACATAGGAGACAGCATGCCTGTCAAAAACAAAATCTTCAGACAGTCTGATCAAGTTAAGGAAAGCATCAAGGTGGAAGTCCACAAGATGCTGGAATTGGGAGTAATTGAGTACTCTGACAGCCCCTGGGCTAGCCCAGTGGTCTTAGTCCCCAAACCTCACACCGAAGAAGGAAAGAGAGAGATGAGGTTTTGTGTGGACTACAGAGGCCTTAATTCTGTCACCAAGACAGATGCCCATCCCATTCCTAGAGCTGACGAGCTGATTGACAAATTAGGTGCTGCCAAATTCTTAAGTACCTTTGACTTAACAGCAGGGTGCTGGCAAATCAAAATGGCACCTGGAGCAAAAGAGAAAACAGCATTCTCCACACCTGATGGGCATTATCAGTTTACTGTTATGCCCTTTGGTTTAAAGAATGCCCCTGCCACCTTCCAAAGGTTGGTGAATCAAGTCCTTGCTGGGTTGGAGTCCTTTAGTGCAGCTTATCTTGATGATATTGCTGTCTTTAGCTCCAACTGGCAGGATCACCTGGTCCACCTGAAGAAGGTTTTGAAGGCTCTGAAATCAGCAGGCCTCTCTATCAAGGCATCCAAATGCCAGATAGGGCAGGGAACTGTGGTTTACTTGGGACACCTTGTAGGTGGAGGCCAAGTTCAGCCACTCCAGCATAAGATCCAGACTATTCTGGACTGGGCAGCTCCAAAAACCCAGACTCAAGTCAGGGCATTCCTTGTCTTGACTGGGTACTATAGGAGGTTTGTGAAGGGATATGGATCCATTGTGACAGCCCTCACAGAACTCACCTCCAAGAGAATGCCCAAGAAAGTAAACTGGACTGTAGAATGCCAACAGGCCTTTGACACCCTGAAACAAGCAATGTGCACAGCACCAGATCAAAAAGCTCCAGATTACTCCAAGCAGTTCATTGTGCAGACAGATGCCTCTGAACATGGGATAGGGGCAGTTTTGTCCCAAACAAATGATGATGGCCTTGACCAGCCTGTTGCTTTCATTAGCAGGAGGTTACTCCCCAGGGAGCAGCGTTGGAGTGCCATTGAGAGGGAGGCCTTTGCTGTAGTTTGGTCCCTGAAGAAGCTGAGACCATACCTCTTTGGTACTCACTTCCTAGTTCAGACTGACCACAGACCTCTCAGATGGCTGATGCAAATGAAAGGTGAAAATCCAAAACTGTTGAGGTGGTCCATCTCCCTACAGGGAATGGACTTTATAGTGGAACACAGACCTGGGACAGCCCATGCCAATGCAGATGGCCTTTCCAGGTTCTTCCACTTAGAAAATGAAGACTCTCTAGGGAAAGGTTAGTCTCATCCTCTTTCGTTTGGGGGGGGGTTGTGTAAGGAAATGCCTCCTTGGCATGGTTACCCCCTGACTTTTTGCCTTTGCTGATGCTATGTTTTGAATTGAAAGTGTGCTGAGGCCTGCTAACCAGGCCCCAGCACCAGTGTTCTTTCCCTAACCTGTACTTTTGATTCCACAATTGGCACACCCTGGCATCCATGTAAGTCCCTTGTAACTGGTACCCCTGGTACCAAGGGCCCTGATGCCAGGGAAGGTCTCTAAGGGCTGCAGCATATCTTATGCCACCCTGGGGACCCCTCACTCAGCACAGACACACTGCTTGCCAGCTTGTGTGTGCTGGTGAGAATAAAATGAGTAAGTCGACATGGCACTCCCCTCAGGGTGCCATGCCAACCTCACACTGCCTATGCAGTATAGATAAGTCACTCCTCTAGTAGGCCTTACAGCCCTAAGGCAGGGTGCACTATACCATAGGTGAGGGCACCAGTGCATGAGCACTGTGCCCCTACAGTGTCTAAGCCAAACCTTAGACATTGTAAGTGCAGGGTAGCCATAAGAGTATATGGTCTGGGAGTCTGTCAAACACGGACTCCACAGCACCATGATGGCTACACTGAAAACTGGGAAGTTTGGTATCAAACTTCTCAGCACAATAAATGCACACTGATGCCAGTGTACATTTTATTGTAAAATACACCCCAGAGGGCACCTTAGAGGTGCCCCCTGAAACCTTAACCGACTATCTGTGTAGGCTGACTAGTTCCAGCAGCCTGACACACCCGAGACATGTTGCTGGCCCCATGGGGAGAGTGCCTTTGTCACTCTGAGGCCAGTAACAAAGCCTGCACTGGGTGGAGATGCTAACACCTCCCCCAGGCAGGAGCTGTCACACCTGGCGGTGAGCCTCAAAGGCTCACCCCTTTGTGCCAGCACCGCAGGACACTCCAGCTAGTGGAGTTGCCCGCCCCCTCCGGCCACGGCCCCCACTTTTGGCGGCAAGGCCGGAGAAAATAATGAGAATAACAAGGAGGAGTCACTGGCCAGTCAGGACAGCCCCTAAGGTGTCCTGAGCTGAAGTGACTCTAACTTTTAGAAATCCTCCATCTTGCAGATGGAGGATTCCCCAATAGGATTAGGGATGTGACCCCCTCCCCTTGGGAGGAGGCACAAAGAGGGTGTACCCACCCTCAGGGCTAGTAGCCATTGGCTACTAACCCCCCAGACCTAAACACGCCCTTAAATTTAGTTTTTAAGGGCTTCCCTGAACCTAAGAATTTAGATTCCTGAAACCTACAAGAAGAAGAAGACTGCTGAGCTGAAAAACCCCTGCAGAGGAAGAACAGAAGACACCAACTGCTTTGGCCCCAGTCCTAGCGGCCTGTCTCCTGCCTTCCAAAGAAACCTGCTCCAGCGACGCTTTCCAAGGGACCAGCGACCTCTGAATCCTCTGAGGACTGCCCTGCTTCACGAAAGACAAGAAACTCCTGAGGACAGCGGCACTGCTCCAAAAGAACTGCAACTTTGTTTCAAGGAGCAGACTTAAAGACCCCTGCAACTCCCCGCAAGAAGCGTGAGACTTGCAACACTGCACCCGGCGACCCCGACTCGACTGGTGGAGAACCAACACCTCAGGGAGGACCCTCCGGCGACTCCGAGACCGTGAGTAACCAAAGTTGTCCCCCCTCAGCCCCCACAGCGACGCTTGCAGAGGGAATCCCGAGGCTCCCCCTGACTGCGATTACCTGAACTCCATTTCCCGACGGCTGGAAAAGACCCTGCACCCGCAGCCCCCAGCACCTACAGGAACGGAACTCCTGTGCAGGAGTGACCCCCAGGAGGCCCTCTCCCTTGCCCAGGTGGTGGCTACCCCGAGGAGCCCCCCCCTTGCCTGCCTGCACCGCTGAAGAGATCCCTTGATCTCTCATTGAAATCTACAGAGAACCCGACACTTGTTTGCACACTGCACCCGGCCGCCCCCGCGCTGCTGAGGGTGTACTTTCTGTGTGGACTTGTGTCCCCCCCGGTGCCCTACAAAACCCCCCTGGTCTGCCCTCCGAAGACGCGGGTACTTACCTGCTGGCAGACCGGAACCGGGGCACCCCCTTCTCTCCATTGAAGCCTATGCGTTTTGGGCACCTCTTTGACCTCTGCACCTGACCGGCCCTGAGCTGCTGGTGTGGTAACTTTGGGGTTGCTCTGAACCCCCAACGGTGGGCTACCTTGGACCCAAACCTGAGACTTGTAAGTGATTTACTTACCTGACAAAACTAACAAAAACTTAACTCCCCCAGGAACTGTGAAAATTGCACTGTGTCCACTTTTAAAACAGCTTATTGTGTTTTATGTAAAAAGTATACATGCTAATGTAATGATTCAAAGTTCCTAAAGTACTTACCTGCAATACCTTTCAAATGAGATATTACATGTAGAATTTGAACCTGTGGTTCTTAAAATAAACTAAGAAAAGATATTTTTCTATAAACAAAACCTATTGGCTGGATTTGTCTCTGAGTGTGTGTTCCTCATTTATTGCCTGTGTGTATGTACAACAAATGCTTAACACTACTCCTTTGATAAGCCTACTGCTCGACCACACTACCACAAAATAGAGCATTAGTATTATCTCTTTTTGCCACTATCTTACCTCTAAGGGGAACCCTTGGACTCTGTGCATACTATTCCTTACTTTGAAATAGTGCATACAGAGCCAACTTCCTACATTGGTGGATCAGCGGTGGGGTACAAGACTTTGCATTTGCTGGACTACTCAGCCAATACCTGATCACACGACAAATTCCAAAAATTGTCATTAGAAATTGTTTTTGCAATTTGAAATTTTTCTAAATTCTTAAAAGACCTGCTAGGGCCTTGTGTTAGATCCTGTTTAGCATTTCTTTTAGAGTTTAAAAGTTTGGTAAAAGTTTGAATTAGATTCTAGAACTAGTTTTTAGATTCTTAAAAAGTATTCCAACTTTTAGAAGCATAATGTCTAGTGCAGAGATGAATGTGGTGGAACTCGACACCACACCTTACCTCCATCTTAAGATGAGGGAGCTAAGGTCACTCTGTAAACTAAAGAAAATAGTAATGGGCCCCAGACCTTCCAAACTACAGCTCCAGGAACTTTTGGCAGAGTTTGAAAGAGCCAACCCCTCTGAGGATGGCAACACAGAGGATGATGATAGTGACTTGGAGGGTGATTCCCCCCTACCAGTCCTATCTAGGGGAGACAGGGCCTCTCAAGCCCTGACTCCACAAATCATAGTCAGAGATGCTGGTTCCCTCACAGGAGGGACCAACCTCTCTGAAATCACTGAGGATAACTCCAGTGAAGAGGACATCCAGTTAGCCAGGATGGCCAAAAGATTGGCTTTGGAAAGACAGATCCTAGCCATAGAAAGGGAAAGACAAGAGATGGGCCTAGGACCCATCAATGGTGGCAGCAACATAAATAGGGTCAGAGATTCTCCTGACATGTTGAAAATCCCTAAAGGGATTGTAACTAAATATGAAGATGGTGATGACATCACCAAATGGTTCACAGCTTTTGAGAGGGCTTGTGTAACCAGAAAAGTGAACAAATCTCACTGGGGTGCTCTCCTTTGGGAAATGTTCACAGGAAAGTGTAGGGATAGACTCCTCACACTCTCTGGAAAAGATGCAGAATCTTATGACCTCATGAAGGGTACCCTGATTGAGGGCTTTGGATTCTCCACTGAGGAGTATAGGATTAGATTCAGGGGGGCTCAAAAATCCTCGAGCCAGACCTGGGTTGACTTTGTAGACTACTCAGTAAAAACACTAGATGGTTGGATTCAAGGCAGTGGTGTAAGTAATTATGATGGGCTGTACAATTTATTTGTGAAAGAACACCTATTAAGTAATTGTTTCAATGATAAACTGCATCAGCATCTAGTAGACCTAGGACCAATTTCTCCCCAATTATTGGGAAAGAAGGCGGACCATTGGGTCAAGACTAGGGTGTCCAAAACTTCCACAGGGGGTGACCAAAAGAAAGGGGTCACAAAACCTCCCCAGGGGAAGGGTGGTGAGACAGCCAAAAACAAAAATAGTAAAGAGTCTTCTACAGGCCCCCAAAAACCTGCACAGGAGGGTGGGCCCAGAGCCTCTTCACAAAACAATCCTGGGTACAAGGGTAAAAACTTTGATCCCAAAAAGGCCTGGTGTCGTAGCTGTAGTCAGTCTGGACACCAAACTGGAGACAAGGCCTGTCCCAAGAAAGATACCACTTCTAACTCCACTCCAGCTAACACTGGAATGGTCAGTCTCCAAGTGGGATCAACAGTGTGCCCAGAGCAAATCAGGTGTCACACTGAAGCTACATTAGTCTCTGAGGGTGGGGTGGATTTAGCCACACTGGCTGCCTGGCCCCCTAACATGCAAAAATACAGGCAGCAGCTCTTAATTAATGGGACAAGTGTAGAGGGCCTGAGGGATACAGGTGCCAGTGTCACTATGGTGACAGAGAAACTGGTTTCCCCTGGCCAATACCTGACTGGACAAACCTATCCTGTCACCAGTGCTGACAATCAGACTAAAGTACATCCCATGGCTATGGTAACTTTAGAGTGGGGAGGGGTCAATGGCCTGAAACAGGTGGTGGTCTCCTCAAATATCCCAGTAGACTGTTTGCTTGGAAATGACCTGGAGTCGTCAGCATGGGCTGAGGTAGAACTGAAAACCCATGCAGCCATGCTGGGTATCCCTGAACTGGTGTGTGTCAAGACAAGGGCACAGTGCAAGGCACAGGGTGAAAAAGTAGAGCTGGAGTCTGGAAGAAAGGCCCAGCCTACCAAGAGAAAAGGAAAGTCAGCTGGGAAACCAGCTGCAACACAACAAGATAAAGAGAACCTCTCTTCTCAGGAAGAAGTTCTGCCCTCTGAGGGATCTGAGCCTATGGAGCTGGAACCTTATCAGGTTGAGCTCTTAGGCCCAGGGGGACCCTCAAGGGAAGAGTTGTGTAAGGGACAAGAAACCTGTCCCTCTCTTGAAGGCCTTAGGCAGCAAGCTGCTGAAGAGTCCAAAGGCAAGACAAATGGAACACATAGGGTCTATTGGGAAGATGGACTCCTGTACACTGAGGCAAGAGATCCCAAACCTGGTGCCACTAGGAGAGTGGTAGTGCCTCAGGCGTTCAGAGAGTTTATTCTGACCTTAGCCCATGATATTCCCCTTGCTGGGCATTTGGGACAAACCAAGACGTGGGAGAGGTTAGTCAACCACTTCTACTGGCCCAACATGTCCCAGAAGGTTAAGGAGTTTTGCATCTCCTGTCCCACCTGTCAAGCCAGTGGTAAGACAGGTGGACATCCAAAGGCCCCCCTCATTCCACTTCCAGTGGTGGGGGTCCCCTTTGAAAGAGTGGGTGTTGACAAAGTGGGTCCACTTGAACCTCCCACAGCCTCAGGAAATATGTACATCCTAGTAGTAGTGGATCATGCTACTAGGTATCCTGAAGCTATTCCCTTTAGGTCGACTACTGCCCCTGCAGTAGCCAAGGCCATCATTGGTATCTTTACCACAGTGGGCTTCCCTAAGGAGGTGGTGTCTGACAGAGGTACCAACTTCATGTCGGCATACCTGAAACACATGTGGAATGAGTGTGGAGTGACTTACAAATTCACTACACCATATCATCCACAAACTAATGGCCTTGTTGAGAGATTCAACAAGACATTAAAGGGCATGATCATGGGGCTCCCAGAAAAACTCAAAAGGAGATGGGATGTCCTCCTGCCATGTCTGCTTTTCGCTTACAGAGAGGTGCCTCAGAAGGGAGTAGGGTTCTCACCCTTTGAACTTCTGTTTGGCCACCCTGTAAGGGGACCACTTGCTCTTGTTAAAGAAGGCTGGGAGAGACCTCTTCATGAGCCTAAACAAGACATAGTGGACTATGTACTTGGCCTTCGCTCAAGGATGTCAGAGTACATGGAAAAGGCAAGCAAAAACCTTGAGGCCAGCCAACAGCTCCAGAAGTTTTGGTATGACCAAAAGGCTGCACTGGTTGAATTTCAACCAGGGCAGACAGTATGGGTTTTGGAGCCTGTGGCTCCCAGGGCACTTCAGGACAGATGGAGTGGCCCTTACCCAATCCTGGAAAAGAAGAGTCAGGTCACCTACCTGGTGGACCTAGGCACAAGCAGGAGCCCCAAGAGGGTGATCCATGTAAACCGCCTAAAACTCTTCCATGACAGGGCTGATGTGAATCTGTTGATGGTAACAGATGAGGACCAGGAAGCTGAGAGTGAGCCTCTCCCTGATCTCCTCTCATCAGACCCTAAAGATGGCTCAGTGGATGGAGTGATCTATTCAGACACCCTCTCTGGCCAACAGCAAGCTGACTGTAGGAAGGTCCTACAACAGTTTGCTGAGCTCTTTTCCCTAACCCCTGGTCAGACACACCTGTGTACCCATGATGGGACATAGGAGACAGCATGCCTGTCAAAAACAAAATCTTCAGACAGTCTGATCAAGTTAAGGAAAGCATCAAGGTGGAAGTCCACAAGATGCTGGAATTGGGAGTAATTGAGTACTCTGACAGCCCCTGGGCTAGCCCAGTGGTCTTAGTCCCCAAACCTCACACCGAAGAAGGAAAGAGAGAGATGAGGTTTTGTGTGGACTACAGAGGCCTTAATTCTGTCACCAAGACAGATGCCCATCCCATTCCTAGAGCTGACGAGCTGATTGACAAATTAGGTGCTGCCAAATTCTTAAGTACCTTTGACTTAACAGCAGGGTACTGGCAAATCAAAATGGCACCTGGAGCAAAAGAGAAAACAGCATTCTCCACACCTGATGGGCATTATCAGTTTACTGTTATGCCCTTTGGTTTAAAGAATGCCCCTGCCACCTTCCAAAGGTTGGTGAATCAAGTCCTTGCTGGGTTGGAGTCCTTTAGTGCAGCTTATCTTGATGATATTGCTGTCTTTAGCTCCAACTGGCAGGATCACCTGGTCCACCTGAAGAAGGTTTTGAAGGCTCTGCAATCAGCAGGCCTCTCTATCAAGGCATCCAAATGCCAGATAGGGCAGGGAACTGTGGTTTACTTGGGACACCTTGTAGGTGGAGGCCAAGTTCAGCCACTCCAGCCTAAGATCCAGACTATTCTGGACTGGGCAGCTCCAAAAACCCAGACTCAAGTCAGGGCATTCCTTGGCTTGACTGGGTACTATAGGAGGTTTGTGAAGGGATATGGATCCATTGTGACAGCCCTCACAGAACTCACCTCCAAGAGAATGCCCAAGAAAGTAAACTGGACTGTAGAATGCCAACAGGCCTTTGACACCCTGAAACAAGCAATGTGCACAGCACCAGATCTAAAAGCTCCAGATTACTCCAAGCAGTTCATTGTGCAGACAGATGCCTCTGAACATGGGATAGGGGCAGTTTTGTCCCAAACAAATGATGATGGCCTTGACCAGCCTGTTGCTTTCATTAGCAGGAGGTTACTCCCCAGGGAGCAGCGTTGGAGTGCCATTGAGAGGGAGGCCTTTGCTGTGGTTTGGTCCCTGAAGAAGCTGAGACCATACCTCTTTGGTACTCACTTCCTAGTTCAGACTGACCACAGACCTCTCAGATGGCTGATGCAAATGAAAGGTGAAAATCCAAAACTGTTGAGGTGGTCCATCTCCCTACAGGGAATGGACTTTATAGTGGAACACAGACCTGGGACAGCCCATGCCAATGCAGATGGCCTTTCCAGGTTCTTCCACTTAGAAAATGAAGACTCTCTTGGGAAAGGTTAGTCTCATCCTCTTTCGTTTGGGGGGGGGTTGTGTAAGGAAATGCCTCCTTGGCATGGTTACCCCCTGACTTTTTGCCTTTGCTGATGCTATGTTTTGAATTGAAAGTGTGCTGAGGCCTGCTAACCAGGCCCCAGCACCAGTGTTCTTTCCCTAACCTGTACTTTTGATTCCACAATTGGCACACCCTGGCATCCATGTAAGTCCCTTGTAACTGGTACCCCTGGTACCAAGGGCCCTGATGCCAGGGAAGGTCTCTAAGGGCTGCAGCATATCTTATGCCACCCTGGGGACCCCTCACTCAGCACAGACACACTGCTTGCCAGCTTGTGTGTGCTGGTGAGAATAAAATGAGTAAGTCGACATGGCACTCCCCTCAGGGTGCCATGCCAACCTCACACTGCCTATGCAGTATAGATAAGTCACTCCTCTAGTAGGCCTTACAGCCCTAAGGCAGGGTGCACTATACCATAGGTGAGGGCCCCAGTGCATGAGCACTGTGCCCCTACAGTGTCTAAGCCAAACCTTAGACATTGTAAGTGCAGGGTAGCCATAAGAGTATATGGTCTGGGAGTCTGTCAAACACGGACTCCACAGCACCATGATGGCTACACTGAAAACTGGGAAGTTTGGTATCAAACTTCTCAGCACAATAAATGCACACTGATGCCAGTGTACATTTTATTGTAAAATACACCCCAGAGGGCACCTTAGAGGTGCCCCCTGAAACCTTAACCGACTATCTGTGTAGGCTGACTAGTTCCAGCAGCCTGACACACCCGAGACATGTTGCTGGCCCCATGGGGAGAGTGCCTTTGTCACTCTGAGGCCAGTAACAAAGCCTGCACTGGGTGGAGATGCTAACACCTCCCCCAGGCAGGAGCTGTCACACCTGGCGGTGAGCCTCAAAGGCTCACCCCTTTGTGCCAGCACCGCAGGACACTCCAGCTAGTGGAGTTGCCCGCCCCCTCCGGCCACGGCCCCCACTTTTGGCGGCAAGGCCGGAGAAAATAATGAGAATAACAAGGAGGAGTCACTGGCCAGTCAGGACAGCCCCTAAGGTGTCCTGAGCTGAAGTGACTCTAACTTTTAGAAATCCTCCATCTTGCAGATGGAGGATTCCCCAATAGGATTAGGGATGTGACCCCCTCCCCTTGGGAGGAGGCACAAAGAGGGTGTACCCACCCTCAGGGCTAGTAGCCATTGGCTACTAACCCCCCAGACCTAAACACACCCTTAAATTTAGTTTTTAAGGGCTTCCCTGAACCTAAGAATTTAGATTCCTGAAACCTACAAGAAGAAGAAGACTGCTGAGCTGAAAAACCCCTGCAGAGGAAGAACAGAAGACACCAACTGCTTTGGCCCCAGTCCTAGCGGCCTGTCTCCTGCCTTCCAAAGAAACCTGCTCCAGCGACGCTTTCCAAGGGACCAGCGACCTCTGAATCCTCTGAGGACTGCCCTGCTTCACGAAAGACAAGAAACTCCTGAGGACAGCGGCACTGCTCCAAAAGAACTGCAACTTTGTTTCAAGGAGCAGACTTAAAGACCCCTGCAACTCCCCGCAAGAAGCGTGAGACTTGCAACACTGCACCCGGCGACCCCGACTCGACTGGTGGAGAACCAACACCTCAGGGAGGACCCTCCGGCGACTCCGAGACCGTGAGTAACCAAAGTTGTCCCCCCTCAGCCCCCACAGCGACGCTTGCAGAGGGAATCCCGAGGCTCCCCCTGACCGCGATTACCTGAACTCCATTTCCCGACGGCTGGAAAAGACCCTGCACCCGCAGCCCCCAGCACCTACAGGAACGGAACTCCTGTGCAGGAGTGACCCCCAGGAGGCCCTCTCCCTTGCCCAGGTGGTGGCTACCCCGAGGAGCCCCCCCCTTGCCTGCCTGCACCGCTGAAGAGATCCCTTGATCTCTCATTGAAATCTACAGAGAACCCGACACTTGTTTGCACACTGCACCCGGCCGCCCCCGCGCTGCTGAGGGTGTACTTTCTGTGTGGACTTGTGTCCCCCCCGGTGCCCTACAAAACCCCCCTGGTCTGCCCTCCGAAGACGCGGGTACTTACCTGCTGGCAGACCGGAACCGGGGCACCCCCTTCTCTCCATTGAAGCCTATGCGTTTTGGGCACCTCTTTGACCTCTGCACCTGACCGGCCCTGAGCTGCTGGTGTGGTAACTTTGGGGTTGCTCTGAACCCCCAACGGTGGGCTACCTTGGACCCAAACCTGAGACTTGTAAGTGATTTACTTACCTGACAAAACTAACAAAAACTTAACTCCCCCAGGAACTGTGAAAATTGCACTGTGTCCACTTTTAAAACAGCTTATTGTGTTTTATGTAAAAAGTATACATGCTAATGTAATGATTCAAAGTTCCTAAAGTACTTACCTTCAATACCTTTCAAATGAGATATTACATGTAGAATTTGAACCTGTGGTTCTTAAAATAAACTAAGAAAAGATATTTTTCTATAAACAAAACCTATTGGCTGGATTTGTCTCTGAGTGTGTGTTCCTCATTTATTGCCTGTGTGTATGTACAACAAATGCTTAACACTACTCCTTTGATAAGCCTATTGCTCGACCACACTACCACAAAATAGAGCATTAGTATTATCTCTTTTTGCCACTATCTTACCTCTAAGGGGAACCCTTGGACTCTGTGCATACTATTCCTTACTTTGAAATAGTGCATACAGAGCCAACTTCCTACATTGGTGGATCAGCGGTGGGGTACAAGACTTTGCATTTGCTGGACTACTCAGCCAATACCTGATCACACGACAAATTCCAAAAATTGTCATTAGAAATTGTTTTTGCAATTTGAAATTTTTCTAAATTCTTAAAAGACCTGCTAGGGCCTTGTGTTAGATCCTGTTTAGCATTTCTTTTAGAGTTTAAAAGTTTGGTAAAAGTTTGAATTAGATTCTAGAACTAGTTTTTAGATTCTTAAAAAGTATTCCAACTTTTAGAAGCATAATGTCTAGTGCAGAGATGAATGTGGTGGAACTTGACACCACACCTTACCTCCATCTTAAGATGAGGGAGCTAAGGTCACTCTGTAAACTAAAGAAAATAGTAATGGGCCCCAGACCTTCCAAACTACAGCTCCAGGAACTTTTGGCAGAGTTTGAAAGAGCCAACCCCTCTGAGGATGGCAACACAGAGGATGATGATAGTGACTTGGAGGGTGATTCCCCCCTACCAGTCCTATCTAGGGGAGACAGGGCCTCTCAAGCCCTGACTCCACAAATCATAGTCAGAGATGCTGGTTCCCTCACAGGAGGGACCAACCTCTCTGAAATCACTGAGGATAACTCCAGTGAAGAGGACATCCAGTTAGCCAGGATGGCCAAAAGATTGGCTTTGGAAAGACAGATCCTAGCCATAGAAAGGGAAAGACAAGAGATGGGCCTAGGACCCATCAATGGTGGCAGCAACATAAATAGGGTCAGAGATTCTCCTGACATGTTGAAAATCCCTAAAGGGATTGTAACTAAATATGAAGATGGTGATGACATCACCAAATGGTTCACAGCTTTTGAGAGGGCTTGTGTAACCAGAAAAGTGAACAAATCTCACTGGGGTGCTCTCCTTTGGGAAATGTTCACAGGAAAGTGTAGGGATAGACTCCTCACACTCTCTGGAAAAGATGCAGAATCTTATGACCTCATGAAGGGTACCCTGATTGAGGGCTTTGGATTCTCCACTGAGGAGTATAGGATTAGATTCAGGGGGGCTCAAAAATCCTCGAGCCAGACCTGGGTTGACTTTGTAGACTACTCAGTAAAAACACTAGATGGTTGGATTCAAGGCAGTGGTGTAAGTAATTATGATGGGCTGTACAATTTATTTGTGAAAGAACACCTATTAAGTAATTGTTTCAATGATAAACTGCATCAGCATCTGGTAGACCTAGGACCAATTTCTCCCCAATTATTGGGAAATAAGGCGGACCATTGGGTCAAGACTAGGGTGTCCAAAACTTCCACAGGGGGTGACCAAAAGAAAGGGGTCACAAAACCTCCCCAGGGGAAGGGTGGTGAGACAGCCAAAAACAAAAATAGTAAAGAGTCTTCTACAGGCCCCCAAAAACCTGCACAGGAGGGTGGGCCCAGAGCCTCTTCACAAAACAATCCTGGGTACAAGGGTAAAAACTTTGATCCCAAAAAGGCCTGGTGTCGTAGCTGTAGTCAGTCTGGACACCAAACTGGAGACAAGGCCTGTCCCAAGAAAGATACCACTTCTAACTCCACTCCAGCTAACACTGGAATGGTCAGTCTCCAAGTGGGATCAACAGTGTGCCCAGAGCAAATCAGGTGTCACACTGAAGCTACATTAGTCTCTGAGGGTGGGGTGGATTTAGCCACACTGGCTGCCTGGCCCCCTAACATGCAAAAATACAGGCAGCAGCTCTTAATTAATGGGACAAGTGTAGAGGGCCTGAGGGATACAGGTGCCAGTGTCACTATGGTGACAGAGAAACTGGTTTCCCCTGGCCAATACCTGACTGGACAAACCTATCCTGTCACCAGTGCTGACAATCAGACTAAAGTACATCCCATGGCTATGGTAACTTTAGAGTGGGGAGGGGTCAATGGCCTGAAACAGGTGGTGGTCTCCTCAAATATCCCAGTAGACTGTTTGCTTGGAAATGACCTGGAGTCGTCAGCATGGGCTGAGGTAGAACTGAAAACCCATGCAGCCATGCTGGGTATCCCTGAACTGGTGTGTGTCAAGACAAGGGCACAGTGCAAGGCACAGGGTGAAAAAGTAGAGCTGGAGTCTGGAAGAAAGGCCCAGCCTACCAAGAGAAAAGGAAAGTCAGCTGGGAAACCAGCTGCAACACAACAAGAAAAAGAGAACCTCTCTTCTCAGGAAGAAGTTCTGCCCTCTGAGGGAACTGAGCCTATGGAGCTGGAACCTTATCAGGTTGAGCTCTTAGGCCCAGGGGGACCCTCAAGGGAAGAGTTGTGTAAGGGACAAGAAACCTGTCCCTCTATTGAAGGCCTTAGGCAGCAAGCTGCTGAAGAGTCCAAAGGCAAGACAAATGGAACACATAGGGTCTATTGGGAAGATGGACTCCTGTACACTGAGGCAAGAGATCCCAAACCTGGTGCCACTAGGAGAGTGGTAGTGCCTCAGGCGTTCAGAGAGTTTATTCTGACCTTAGCCCATGATATTCCCCTTGCTGGGCATTTGGGACAAACCAAGACGTGGGAGAGGTTAGTCAACCACTTCTACTGGCCCAACATGTCCCAGAAGGTTAAGGAGTTTTGCATCTCCTGTCCCACCTGTCAAGCCAGTGGTAAGACAGGTGGACATCCAAAGGCCCCCCTCATTCCACTTCCAGTGGTGGGGGTCCCCTTTGAAAGAGTGGGTGTTGACAAAGTGGGTCCACTTGAACCTCCCACAGCCTCAGGAAATATGTACATCCTAGTAGTAGTGGATCATGCTACTAGGTATCCTGAAGCTATTCCCCTTAGGTCGACTACTGCCCCTGCAGTAGCCAAGGCCATCATTGGTATCTTTACCAGAGTGGGCTTCCCTAAGGAGGTGGTGTCTGACAGAGGTACCAACTTCATGTCGGCATACCTGAAACACATGTGGAATGAGTGTGGAGTGACTTACAAATTCACTACACCATATCATCCACAAACTAATGGCCTTGTTGAGAGATTCAACAAGACATTAAAGGGCATGATCATGGGGCTCCCAGAAAAACTCAAAAGGAGATGGGATGTCCTCCTGCAATGTCTGCTTTTCGCTTACAGAGAGGTGCCTCAGAAGGGAGTAGGGTTCTCACCCTTTGAACTTCTGTTTGGCCACCCTGTAAGGGGACCACTTGCTCTTGTTAAAGAAGGCTGGGAGAGACCTCTTCATGAGCCTAAACAAGACATAGTGGACTATGTACTTGGCCTTCGCTCAAGGATGTCAGAGTACATGGAAAAGGCAAGCAAAAACCTTGAGGCCAGCCAACAGCTCCAGAAGTTTTGGTATGACCAAAAGGCTGCACTGGTTGAATTTCAACCAGGGCAGACAGTATGGGTTTTGGAGCCTGTGGCTCCCAGGGCACTTCAGGACAGATGGAGTGGCCCTTACCCAATCCTGGAAAAGAAGAGTCAGGTCACCTACCTGGTGGACCTAGGCACAAGCAGGAGCCCCAAGAGGGTGATCCATGTAAACCGCCTAAAACTCTTCCATGACAGGGCTGATGTGAATCTGTTGATGGTAACAGATGAGGACCAGGAAGCTGAGAGTGAGCCTCTCCCTGATCTCCTCTCATCAGACCCTAAAGATGGCTCAGTGGATGGAGTGATCTATTCAGACACCCTCTCTGGCCAACAGCAAGCTGACTGTAGGAAGGTCCTACAACAGTTTGCTGAGCTCTTTTCCCTAACCCCTGGTCAGACACACCTGTGTACCCATGATGGGACATAGGAGACAGCATGCCTGTCAAAAACAAAATCTTCAGACAGTCTGATCAAGTTAAGGAAAGCATCAAGGTGGAAGTCCACAAGATGCTGGAATTGGGAGTAATTGAGTACTCTGACAGCCCCTGGGCTAGCCCAGTGGTCTTAGTCCCCAAACCTCACACCAAAGAAGGAAAGAGAGAGATGAGGTTTTGTGTGGACTACAGAGGCCTTAATTCTGTCACCAAGACAGATGCCCATCCCATTCCTAGAGCTGACGAGCTGATTGACAAATTAGGTGCTGCCAAATTCTTAAGTACCTTTGACTTAACAGCAGGGTACTGGCAAATCAAAATGGCACCTGGAGCAAAAGAGAAAACAGCATTCTCCACACCTGATGGGCATTATCAGTTTACTGTTATGCCCTTTGGTTTAAAGAATGCCCCTGCCACCTTCCAAAGGTTGGTGAATCAAGTCCTTGCTGGGTTGGAGTCCTTTAGTGCAGCTTATCTTGATGATATTGCTGTCTTTAGCTCCAACTGGCAGGATCACCTGGTCCACCTGAAGAAGGTTTTGAAGGCTCTGCAATCAGCAGGCCTCTCTATCAAGGCATCCAAATGCCAGATAGGGCAGGGAACTGTGGTTTACTTGGGACACCTTGTAGGTGGAGGCCAAGTTCAGCCACTCCAGCCTAAGATCCAGACTATTCTGGACTGGGCAGCTCCAAAAACCCAGACTCAAGTCAGGGCATTCCTTGGCTTGACTGGGTACTATAGGAGGTTTGTGAAGGGATATGGATCCATTGTGACAGCCCTCACAGAACTCACCTCCAAGAGAATGCCCAAGAAAGTAAACTGGACTGTAGAATGCCAACAGGCCTTTGACACCCTGAAACAAGCAATGTGCACAGCACCAGATCTAAAAGCTCCAGATTACTCCAAGCAGTTCATTGTGCAGACAGATGCCTCTGAACATGGGATAGGGGCAGTTTTGTCCCAAACAAATGATGATGGCCTTGACCAGCCTGTTGCTTTCATTAGCAGGAGGTTACTCCCCAGGGAGCAGCGTTGGAGTGCCATTGAGAGGGAGGCCTTTGCTGTGGTTTGGTCCCTGAAGAAGCTGAGACCATACCTCTTTGGTACTCACTTCCTAGTTCAGACTGACCACAGACCTCTCAGATGGCTGATGCAAATGAAAGGTGAAAATCCAAAACTGTTGAGGTGGTCCATCTCCCTACAGGGAATGGACTTTATAGTGGAACACAGACCTGGGACAGCCCATGCCAATGCAGATGGCCTTTCCAGGTTCTTCCACTTAGAAAATGAAGACTCTCTTGGGAAAGGTTAGTCTCATCCTCTTTCGTTTGGGGGGGGGTTGTGTAAGGAAATGCCTCCTTGGCATGGTTACCCCCTGACTTTTTGCCTTTGCTGATGCTATGTTTTGAATTGAAAGTGTGCTGAGGCCTGCTAACCAGGCCCCAGCACCAGTGTTCTTTCCCTAACCTGTACTTTTGATTCCACAATTGGCACACCCTGGCATCCATGTAAGTCCCTTGTAACTGGTACCCCTGGTACCAAGGGCCCTGATGCCAGGGAAGGTCTCTAAGGGCTGCAGCATATCTTATGCCACCCTGGGGACCCCTCACTCAGCACAGACACACTGCTTGCCAGCTTGTGTGTGCTGGTGAGAATAAAATGAGTAAGTCGACATGGCACTCCCCTCAGGGTGCCATGCCAACCTCACACTGCCTATGCAGTATAGATAAGTCACTCCTCTAGTAGGCCTTACAGCCCTAAGGCAGGGTGCACTATACCATAGGTGAGGGCACCAGTGCATGAGCACTGTGCCCCTACAGTGTCTAAGCCAAACCTTAGACATTGTAAGTGCAGGGTAGCCATAAGAGTATATGGTCTGGGAGTCTGTCAAACACGGACTCCACAGCACCATGATGGCTACACTGAAAACTGGGAAGTTTGGTATCAAACTTCTCAGCACAATAAATGCACACTGATGCCAGTGTACATTTTATTGTAAAATACACCCCAGAGGGCACCTTAGAGGTGCCCCCTGAAACCTTAACCGACTATCTGTGTAGGCTGACTAGTTCCAGCAGCCTGACACACCCGAGACATGTTGCTGGCCCCATGGAGAGAGTGCCTTTGTCACTCTGAGGCCAGTAACAAAGCCTGCACTGGGTGGAGATGCTAACACCTCCCCCAGGCAGGAGCTGTCACACCTGGCGGTGAGCCTCAAAGGCTCACCCCTTTGTGCCAGCACCGCAGGACACTCCAGCTAGTGGAGTTGCCCGCCCCCTCCGGCCACGGCCCCCACTTTTGGCAGCAAGGCCGGAGAAAATAATGAGAATAACAAGGAGGAGTCACTGGCCAGTCAGGACAGCCCCTAAGGTGTCCTGAGCTGAAGTGACTCTAACTTTTAGAAATCCTCCATCTTGCAGATGGAGGATCCCCCAATAGGATTAGGGATGTGACCCCCTCCCCTTGGGAGGAGGCACAAAGAGGGTGTACCCACCCTCAGGGCTAGTAGCCATTGGCTACTAACCCCCCAGACCTAAACACGCCCTTAAATTTAGTTTTTAAGGACTTCCCTGAACCTAAGAATTTAGATTCCTGAAACCTACAAGAAGAAGAAGACTGCTGAGCTGAAAAACCCCTGCAGAGGAAGAACAGAAGACACCAACTGCTTTGGCCCCAGTCCTACCGGCCTGTCTCCTGCCTTCCAAAGAAACCTGCTCCAGCGACGCTTTCCAAGGGACCAGCGACCTCTGAATCCTCTGAGGACTGCCCTGCTTCACGAAAGACAAGAAACTCCAGAGGACAGCGGCACTGCTCCAAAAGAACTGCAACTTTGTTTCAAGGAGCAGACTTAAAGACCCCTGCAACTCCCCGCAAGAAGCGTGAGACTTGCAACACTGCACCCGGCGACCCCGACTCGACTGGTGGAGAACCAACACCTCAGGGAGGACCCTCCGGCGACTCCGAGACCGTGAGTAACCAAAGTTGTCCCCCCTGAGCCCCCACAGTGACGCCTGCAGAGGGAATCCCGAGGCTCCCCCTGACCGCGACTGCCTGAACTCCATTTCCCGACGGCTGGAAAAGACCCTGCACCCGCAGCCCCCAGCACCTACAGGAACGGAACTCCTGTGCAGGAGTGACCCCCAGGAGGCCCTCTCCCTTGCCCAGGTGGTGGCTACCCCGAGGAGCCCCCCCCCTTGCCTGCCTGCACCGCTGAAGAGATCCCTTGATCTCTCATTGAAATCTACAGAGAACCCGACGCTTGTTTGCACACTGCACCCGGCCGCCCCCGCGCTGCTGAGGGTGTACTTTCTGTGTGGACTTGTGTCCCCCCCGGTGCCCTACAAAACCCCCCTCGTCTGCCCTCCGAAGACGCGGGTACTTACCTGCTGGCAGACCGGAACCGGGGCACCCCCTTCTCTCCATTGAAGCCTATGCGTTTTGGGCACCTCTTTGACCTCTGCACCTGACCGGCCCTGAGCTGCTGGTGTGGTAACTTTGGGGTTGCTCTGAACCCCCAACGGTGGGCTACCTTGGACCCAAACCTGAGACTTGTAAGTGATTTACTTACCTGACAAAACTAACAAAAATTTACCTCCCCCAGGAACTGTGAAAATTGCACTGTGTCCACTTTTAAAACAGCTTATTGTGTTTTATTTAAAAAGTATACATGCTAATGTAATGATTCAAAGTTCCTAAAGTACTTACCTGCAATACCTTCAAATGAGATATTACATGTAGAATTTGAACCTGTGGTTCTTAAAATAAACTAAGAAAATATATTTTTCTATAAACAAAACCTATTGGCTGGATTTGTCTCTGAGTGTGTGTTCCTCATTTATTGCCTGTGTGTATGTACAACAAATGCTTAACACTACTCCTTTGATAAGCCTACTGCTCGACCACACTACCACAAAATAGAGCATTAGTATTATCTCTTTTTGCCACTATCTTACCTCTAAGGGGAACCCTTGGACTCTGTGCATACTATTCCTTACTTTGAAATAGTGCATACAGAGCCAACTTCCTACAATGCAGAATTCCAAAAGTTAAAAAATGTACAGGATGAGTAAACTGTATTTCAAGAAGGCGTACTGCTACAAGGCAAGATCATTGATATACCTAGAAGCCTCATCAAGCTGACCAAAAAAAACATTATTAGATCAAGTCTGGCTCCCTTTGTTAGGGGAGCCAGTCGAGAAGGAGCTGAAGGCATGCCACATTTGCAATTGTTTGTCCCCAAGGTGGTGCAGCACCTAGTGAAAATGTCTATTCATAATTACCATGCATGGGAGAGAGTTGAAGTTGACTTTCTTGGGCCTTTAGGAAATGGACACTATCTCATGGTAGTCATAAATGGTAGTCACGTTTTCCTTTGGTGGAAGACCTATCATTAATAACCCATGACAAAGTCATAGAAGAGCTTGATGACATCTTTGCAATGTGGGCGTGTAGGAAAGTACCATCTTGCATGGCATGTTACCCCCATATTTCACTGTATATATGTTGTTTTAGTTGTATGTGTCACTGGGACCCTGCCAGCCAGGGCCCCAGTGCTCATAAGTGTGCCCTGTATGTGTTCCCTGTGTGATGACTAACTGTCTCACTGAGGCTCTGCTAACCAGAACCTCAGTGGTTATGCTCTCTCTGCTTTCCAAATTGTCACTAACAGGCTAGTGACCAATTTCACCAATTCACATTGGCATACTGGAACACCCTTATAATTCCCTAGTATATGGTACTGAGGTGCCCAGGGTATTGGGGTTCCAGGAGATCCCTAGGGAGATCTGACAATTCTTACACAGGCCTGCCAGTGCAGCCTGAGTGAAATATCGTCCACATTATTTCACAGCCATTTACCACTGCACTTAAGTAACTTATAAGTCACCTATATGTCTAACCTTCACCTGGTGAAGGTTGGGTGCAAAGTTACTTAGTGTGTGGGCACCCTGGCACTAGCCAAGGTGCCCCCACATCGTTCAGGGCAAATTCACCCAGACTTTGTGAGTGCGGGGACACCATTTCACGCGTGCACTATACATAGGTCACTACCTATGTATAGCGTCACAATGGTAACTCCGAACATGGCCATGTAACATGTCTAAGATCATGGAATTGTCACCCCAATACCATTCTGGCATTGGGGAGACAATTCCATGATCCCCCGGGTCTCTAGCAAAGAACCCGGGTACTGCCAAACTGCCTTTCCGGGGTCTCCACAGCAGCTGCTGCGGCTGCCAACCCCTCAGACAGGTTTCTGCCCTCCTGGGGTCCAGGCAGACCTGGCCCAGGAAGGCAGAACAAAGGATTTCCTCTGAGAGAGGGTTCAACACCCTCTCCCTTTGGAAATAGGTGTGAAAGCTGGGGAGGAGTAGCCTCCCCCAGCCTCTGGAAATGCTTTGATGGGCACAGATGCTGCCCATCTCTGCATAAGCCAGTCTACACCGGTTTAGGGATCCCCCAGCCCTGCTCTGGTGCGAAACTGGACAAAGGAAAGGGGAGTGACCACTCCCCTGACCTGCACCTCTCAGGGGATGTGCCCAGATCTCCTCCAGCGTGCCCCAGACCTCTGCCATCTTGGAAACAGAGGTGTTGCTGGCACACTGGACTGCTCTGAGTTGCCAGTGCCATCAGGTGACGTCAGAGACTCCTTCTGATAGGCTCTTACCTTTTCTTACTAGCCTATCCTCCTTCCTAGGGAGCCAAACCTCCTTTTCTGTCTATTTAGGGTCTCTGCTTTGGGGAATTCTACAGATACCGAATGCAAGAGCTCACCAGAGTTCCTCTGGATCTCCCTCTTCACCTTCTGCCAAAGGATCGACCGCTGACTGCTCAGGACGCCTGCAAAACTGCAACAAAGTAGAAAAGACGACTACTGCAATCTTGTATCGCTTCATCCTGCCGGCTTTCTCGACTGTTTCCTGGTGGTGCATGCTCTGGGGGTAGCCTGCCTCATTCTTGCACCAGGAGCTCTGAAGAAATCTCCTGTGGGTCGACAGAATTTTCCCCCTGCAACCGCAGGCAACAAAAGACTGCATCACCGGTCCTCTGGGTCCCCTCTCAGCACGGCGAGCGTGGTCCCTGGAACTCAGCAACTCTGTCCAAGTGACTCCCACAGTCCAGTGACTCTTCAGTCCAAATTTGGTGGAGGTAAGTCCTTGCCTCCCCACGCTAGACTGCATTGCTGGATACCTCGTGATTGGCAGCTGCTCCGGCTCCTGTGCACTCTTCCAGGATTTCCTTCATGCACAGCCAAGCCTGGGTCCCCGACACTCTAACCTGCAGTGCACAACCTTCTGAGTTGTCCTCCAGCGTCGTGGGACTCCCTTTTCTGACTTCGGGTGGACTCCGGTTCACTCCTCTTCTAAGTGCCTGATCCGGTACTTCTGCGGGTGCTGCCTGCTTCTGTGAGGGCTCCCTGACTTGCTGGGTGCCCCCTCTGTCTCCTCATCCAAGTGGCGACATCCTGGTCCCTCCTGGGCCACAGCAGCATCCAAGAACCCTAACCGTGACCCTTGCAGCTAGCAAGGCTTGTTTGCGGTCTTTCTGCATGGGAACACCTCTGCAAGCTTCTTCACGACGTGGGACATCCATCATTCAAAGGGAAAGTTCCTAGTCCACTTCGTTCTTGCAAAACACCAAGCTTCTTCCATCCGGTGGCAGCTCCTTTGCACCCTCAGCTGGCATTTCCTGGGCATCTGCCCACTCTCGACACTGTCGTGACTCTTGGACTTGGTCACCTTGTCTTACAGGTACTCAGGTCTGGAAATCCACTGTTGTTGCTTTGCTGGTGTTGGTTTTCCTTGCAGAATCCCCATATCACGACTTCTGTGCTTTCTGGGGGTTGTAGGTGCAATTTACACCTACCTTACAGGGTCTTGGGGTGGGCTATTTTTTTAACCCTCACTGTTTTCTTACAGTCCCAGCGACCCTCTAGAAGCTCACATAGGTTTGGGGTCCATTCGTGGTTCGCATTCCACTTATAGTATATGGTTTGTGGTGCCCCTATACCTATGCGCTCCTATTGCATCTACTGTAACTGTACATTGCTTGCATTACTTCCTTTTACTATTACTGCATATTTTTGGTATTGTGTACATATATCTTGTGTATATTTGTCATCCTCATACTGAGGGTACTCACTGAGATACTTTTGGCATATTGTCATAAAAATAAAGTACCTTTATTTTTAGTATATCTGTGTATTGTGTTTTCTTATGATATTGTGCATAAGACACCAGTGGTATAGTAGGAGCTTTGCATGTCTCCTAGTTCAGCCTAAGCTGCTCTGCTATAGCTACCTTCTATCAGCCTAACCTGCTAGAAACGCCTCTTCTACACTATTAAGGGATAACTGGACCTGGTACAGAGTGTAAGTACCCCTTGGTACCCATTACAAGCCAGGCCAGCCTCCTACAGGGCGTCCCCAACATCCTCAAATCTGATAATGGCCCACCCTTTAAGAGCAAAGAGCTCAATGATTTTCTCATCCACGTAAACGTCAAGCACCGAAAGAGTACACCCCTCTGACCCCAAACCAATGGTGTAATTGAACAATTCATGGGCACCCTCAAGAGGGTGATTCAGCATGCATCAATGGAAGGAACCGATCTGAACCAACCCAAGTGTCAGGCCCTTCAGGACTATCCACCCCTCACTCCACAACTAGTTGAAGCCGAGTAACCTTGCTACTCAGGAGAGCCATCAGAACAAAACTACCACAATGGACAGATCTGTGGATACTGACAAGATTCAAGATGCCAACGCGGCTCGGAAAAGAAAAATGAAAACATACGCAGGTCAGTGTTACCATGCCCAGGAGATAGTTTCTGACAAAAGGAACTGGGTACTGGTTAAGGAAAAATGCAGACAGAAAATGGCCACAGATCTGTTTCAGGTTGTGGTATGTAAAGGACATATGGTGACAGCATAACATTATGGACAATTCATCAATTGAGACACATCACATTTTAACTCCTTTACTTCTAGGACTCCTTTCCCATGCTAAGGCTATTTTGGCTATTTGGAGTAATTTGCACTTAGGCACCAATAACTTTTGGTCCACATAAGCTGTGCATGCCAAATTTGTGTTCTTTTGTTCAAACATCCTGGCAATTCTAAAGCTATCCAGGGTTTGTGGATGCTCCACGAGGGAACCAAGAAAATAGCCAAAATACAGCTACATTTTAGTTTTTGGGGGAACAAAGGGGACAAAGGGCTGCAGAAGAGAGTGTCTGTTTTTTCCCGTCAAATATCAACAATGTGTTTACAGTGCTTAATTGACATCTTCCCAGCTTTCAGAGACAGGCAGACTTAAATCATAAAACCACATTTTCAACCCAGTTTTGGATTTTTACTAGGACATAGCCCATATTTCCTATTTTTTGTGCTTTTAACCTCCTTCCAGTTAGTGGTAAACATGAGTATGAAAGCAATGGTGGATCCCAGAAAGCTATACATTTCAGAAAAGTAGATGAAATACTGAATTCAGCAAGGGGTAATTTGTGTAGATACTTCAAGGTTTTCCTGTAGCAAGTAAGAGGTGAATTAAAAATATTGATATTGAGTTGAAAAAAACAGCAACTTATGTCTATGTTTTAATCTGTAACTATGTCAAGCTATGGCAGATTGTTTAAATCATAATACCATTACATCCACTAGTTGCTTTTGGTTGTGGGGACATATAGGGCTTGTAGGCTCACCAAGAACCTTAGGTACCCAGAGCCAATAACTGAGCCGCACCTTGCAATGGTTTTTCATTGTGTACCGGGTATACTGCAATTTATTAGATAAAATATAAAAAGTGAAAAATAGGTATCAAGGAAATCTATGTATTTTGAAAGTAGGCACAAGATATGGAGTTTAAAAGCAGTGGTTATTTGTACATCTTTGACTTTGTGAGTACTCATATTAGCATGTGAATTAGAGTGCATGTCTAAAAATGACTTCTTTCTTATACACTGCCTTACATTTGGAAGGTACAAATGCAGAGAAAGACAATGGATAATACCACTTTGTGTACTATTTTGTGTCTCTCCAAGTCTTTTTATAAAAATGGTACCTCACTTGTGCGGGTGGACCTACTGCCAGCAACAGGAAACGTCCCAAAATGAATACCTTGCAAACCTTAAAATGTATCTAAAAAACACATTTTCCTCACATTTCCGTGGTGGAAGGTTCGGGAATTGCACAAAACCACAAACTTACTTCCACCCAGCTTTCCCCTAAGTCTCTCAATAAAAATGGTACCTCACTTGTGTAGGTGAGCCTAGAGCCTGTGACAGGAAATAGATCAAAAATACAATGTTGACACATCACATTTCTCCACCGAAACCAGACCCTTTTTGCAATGTGCCTGGCTGTGGATTTTGGGCCCTAGCTCAGCCGACATCTAAGGAAACTTAGCAATCCTGTACATTTTGGAGAACTGGACACCTAGGGGAATCCAGGATGTGGTGCCCTGTGTGGCTGTCACAAGGTTCCATCACCCAGAATCCCTTACAAACCTCAACATTTCTCTAAACAAATATATGTTTTCATCACATTTCTGCGTGGAAAAGTTCTTGAAACCGAGGGGAGCTGCACATTTCCCACCACTCAGCATTCCCCTTTAACGCCTGATAAAAATCGTACCTTACTTGTATGGATGGGACAAGTGCCTGCAACAGACAAGGGCCAAAAACATTTAGAGTTTGAGGGGAAACGAAAGCGATCCTAAAGGGCAGGCTTGTTTTAATAGATTTTTAGACTGACTCTGCTTTGGGCACCCACTCAAGTGAGGTAGCATGTTTATCAAGAGACTGAGGGGAACTCTGGGTGGTGGGACATTTGTAGTTTATTTCTGTTTCTGGAAGAATATAGCAGATAAATGCAAGAAAATGTGTGATTTAAGTCTCATTCTCAGGTTTGAAGGGAATTGTGGGTAAGAAAGGTTTGGGATACACAACCACCCTGTACTTCACTGGATGTCCAGTTTTCAAACATATCTTGAGTTGGTAGATTTTCCCTAGGCAAGAAGTGAGCACTTCTGTGATGGCCCAAAAACTGTGGAAAAAACACCCTTAGGTGTTGTTAAAAAGAACCCTCACCTACTAACCTAGTTGGAGGCATGCTTTAACATTGGGGTCCTACTGGAGATCCCTAGTGTGTCAGGGGTGTGCTTCAGCACCTGGTTACAGCAGAGAGGGTTTTTTTTGTGAGTTGAATTTACAATCGAGAGAAGAAGTGCAATAAAATTGACCAGCAGCCAGTCACTACTCACACACCGCTAACAAAATGCCAGCTCGCACACACCACAAGCCAAGTGCCAGTTCACACACACTGGCAGCCAAACACCATTCCATACACACCACCAGCCAAGCGCTTGTCCACGCAGACTGCCATCACATTTCTTTTAACAAAAAAGAAAACACAAACCAAGTGTAAGTAATGCAAAACTACAAACAAAAGAGTTCTAACTAAATACATCACACTAAAGCTAACAGTGAAACTGAACAAAAAATATAAAACAATGAAGACAAGGCAGATCTGTTTCATGCTCACAGTTGCGCCCAAAATGTTGTTGCTTGCGGTATAATGTAAAACATGCAGGTACACACAGCCCAGGGTTAGAAGGACACTCAGGGCAGTCCTTCCACATGCCTCTTCACTTACAGACTCCACATCACTTACAGGGATTGTTTTTTAAGGGTGATGTGAGAGGAATGTAATCAGAAAAGTGGAGATCTTTCAATCTAGCCACATCCTCCACCACTCCAACTCTAGGAACACTTGCCTGTTCCACTACAACAAGGCTGCCTGTCACAGACTGATGAAATGGAACAAACAACATATTTGACTCTGGAGAACAATGCTTAAAGACACCAAAAGCATTGAAGGTTACAAGAATAAACAAATAGATAGCCAAATTCTTACACCAAATGTAAACCTTACTAACAGCACAGTAAAGTTGCAACCTCTGATCTACTCACCATCCATGTGCTTTTTGTAGTCTAAAATGCACACAGGTTTGCACACTTAAGCAGTCTAACCCCAAACAGCCACAGATGAAGCACTTTCATCATAGGTGGTAGTCAGCATGTAGACATCTCTCCTGTCTTCAAATTTCACAGCTAGCAGTTCATCATTATGCAAGGCACTGCATTGTCCCTTCTCAAGTTGTTTAGAAACAAGCTCCTTTGGATAACACTTTATAGTTAGAGCGGACTGTGCCACAAGTAACAGCAACCACTTTGAATAATTCTCTGAACAATTGCACACCAGTATAGAAGTTATCCACATAGAAATGGTGTCCTTTTTTAAAAAGTCCTCTACCAAGTTCCTACACAATTTTCTCACTGACTCCATAAATGGATGTACAACCATGGAGGTCAATAGTGGAACCGTATTAGTGTACACCCTGAAATTATAGGCGTATCCTGTACTCCTCTCAGAGAGCATATACATCTTAATTCCATAACATGCCCTCTTGCTAAGAATGTACTGCCTAAAAACCAAATAGCCCTTGAATAGGACCAAAGGCACATCCACAGCTATTTCCTTTCTTGGAACACAGATCTCTGAAAATCGATCTACAAAATGTTCAAGGACAAGCCAAATCTCATAGAGACTGTCATAATGAGGGTAAGCTTGTGGAAATGCTGATGCATTATCAACAAAGTGCAGCAACCAAAGCATAAGCAAAAAGCGATCATGACTCATGATTGGAGTAAATATGGCCGTGGCCGTGAAGGGTCTGGTAGATCAACATGAAGACAGCAAAGGCCTCCTACAAGCCCATCAATAAGTTAAATCCAATTGCTTCAACTCATCCAGATTTTTGGGACTCCACTGGGGAGCTCTAGAGCTGGGCTTAGGTCTGGCACTGTTGTTCCTCAAATACTGTTCAGCATACAAATTAGTCTGGTCGGCAATCTCATCCAAAAGTACATTGTCCATAAACAACTGAAAGGAATCTATAAGCAAAAAGGTTTCAGTATTCACTCTACGCATTGTGACACCAGTAAAGGCAGGCTATGCTGGCTGCACCATGTTTGGGGCAACCAAGAGTTCAGCTCTTCCAATGGAAAGCCTTTTAGCCCCAGGCTGCACACCAGGTGCCTCTTGCTGCATCGGCACATCAGTGTCCTCCTCTAAAACCAGCACTTCCTCCACTTTGACAGTGGCTTCATCATCAGATGGTTTCTCTCAGACAGAAAATTCACTGCCAGAATCTTGCACTTCTTGCTCTGCCTCAGATCCAGAGTCAATCTCATAATTATGGTCAGAGAAAGATTAAAAATTATACCAACAACCTGCTGAGAAGTAATCCCTCGGCTAGACGTAATCCTTACTGATAAAAGTAACTTGACAAATAAGTCAACAACAACCAACATTTTTTAAAATAAGTAATAAACAAAGTGTGGCTTATAAGAAAGACCTATGTGCTCAAACACAATGCAACTCACTTGTCAGAAACAGCTAGACTCACCAGCACCTACTCTGTATAGACACAGCAAGCACCAACGATATCCCACTAAAAAGGAACAGCAAAATAAAAGTGCACAAATCCAAGGAGAATTTCACACAAAGTAAAACATAAGCTAAATATGCAGCTATTATTACACCATTTACAAAATATTCATTCATGTATGGCAATTATACTTATTTGGAGTAGACAGTATTAGAAAGCTTTCTTTACCAAACACATGCAACTACACAAACTGCAGATCTACCACTGCTGATGCTGAAACTACAAGCAGGAGTCATGGCAAAGGAATCAAAAGCTTTGCACTAGAATAAAAATGAGAAATAAAATAGTACAGTCACAAATGCAAATAATGTGCCAGTTCACACACATCGCCAGCCAAGTGCAAGCCCACATACTGCCAGCCAAACTCAAGTACACACTCAGCCAGCCAAACACCAGTACACACAGACCATAAGTTGAACTCCAGTTCACACACACAGTAACTTTCCCTGGTGGGGTGGGAAAGGACCTAAACATATAGCCAATCTGCCCCTGAGGGGGGCAGAATAGCCACAGCAATCACCCTCAGAAGGGGAGCGACCCTTGACCAAGGGGCCGCACCCCAGGGTCGCTCCCCACAACAGAAAAACAACATTACAAAAAACTAAAATCCCTGGTGTCTATTGGCTTCTGCACCCCTTGGGTGCAGATGGGCCTTCATCATGTGGCTTATTTGCATCCAAGGGAGCGAAAACAAATATTGCAAACACAAAGAAATCCCTGGTGTCTAGTGACTTCTGCTCCCCTTGGTGCAGATGGGTCTAAATCCCCTGAGAGGTAAGAAACAGCCACATTATTATCCCCTAAAATGGACCAACCCTTGCCCAAGTGGGCACACCCCAAACACAAAGAAATCCCTGGTGTCTAGTGGCAGGTGCCCACCTTTGGGGCAGATAGGCCTAAATATTATGGCTTATTGACCCCAAAGGGGGCAGAAACAGCCAACAATATTTTTCAGCTAAAGGGGAGCATTCCTTTCTCAAGGGGCTGCTTCCCAAAAACAAATATTGCACATAAACACAAACTCATCGCTGGAGTTTAGTGGTTGGATTCCTGCTGTGTGATCCTAGCGATCGTACAGCAGGAATACACATTAAAGATTCATTAGGGGAAAGGAAACCCTTTCATTTCCCCCAATGCCTCTTTGCCTTCCCCAAACACTCCCCGGAGGATCCACTTACCTGTCCTCCAAAGCATTGGAAGCAAATAGCTTTCAACACCTTCCTGGTGACTTTTGATGACATTGGTGGGCCGTGCATGCTGATGTCATCAGATCTCCGAGGGTACAGGGGTGGCAGCAGAAGTACTTCGGCTGCCATCTCTGGAGGTGGGGTGCAAAAGAGCGGCCCACGGGGAGCGCTACGGCTCCCCGCAGTTGGGTGCCAGAATGGTTGGAAGCCGTACAATGCACATGCCCACTGTGTCGTGAGGCAGCTCCTGACCGCCTGACGATGGAAAGGGTTAAACATCTACCACAACACTTGTCGAGTTCAGAAATCATACAGAAGGTGATCCTACCAGCTGGTCCAGCTCAAGTGCCTAAACCTATGTGGTAGTTGCCCAATCAGGGTGAAAATTTGGATCAACTGAGCTGGCAGACAAGTGAGAGCGCTTTGTCAACTAATCAAGGAAATGATTTTGGTGATGTCTGTCACCTTTTTATTTAACAAAGGGGGAAATGTAGCATATTGATGTTATGTGCACTAGTATCCTTGTGGTTTTGGGCAGACTCCGAACAGGAAGTATGTAATGCAAAGGGAATAGTTTGGTTGTGGTTAACAGAACGTATGATGTAAAAAACTGTTTGTGTTCATGTATGCTGAGGATTAAAGTAATGTTTGACCACAGCTTTCATGTGGCATAATTCTTCTGTGTGCTCCTGGACTGGGGAAGATGCTACACAAATGTTGCTGGAATGCACATAAATATAAGCTAGCTAAAACTTGCAATATGCTTAACTTAAGTCCAACCATCCTGATGAAAATCTTACAGTCAAAAATGGCCTATTAAAGTCAGGCAGGATACAATATATCTAACAACACTGTTACTTATACACACAGGCCACATACACAGATATGCACAGACACGCACATGTGCACACACACACACGCATGTGCACACACACATCATATTAATGTTGTTTTTGATGCAAGAGTGAAAACAACTGTATAGTACAGATCTTGCCCTAATATCATATGCAGGGTAACGGGTTCATTCTTTCACTTTTACAGTTTTATCAGGTTAAGGTAAAATATGTTGATTTAGGTATTGCGATTTTTTGTGCATCTGATCAAACATTACTCCAATGAATGAGCTTTAAAATCATATGCATTATAAGGAAAAGGTTGAGTCTTCCTTTCTTGCCAGAGTAACGTTGTATTTCTTTGTTAATGCCATGCAGTGCACATATGCTCTTTTCATACTTCAAAGAAGAGTGTGACTAGCGGAGTAGGCAGCACAGAACATGCACAACTCTAACCTCTATTTGCCAAACCGTCCACTCATTTGTTCTGCAACATCTGGAAACAAAACAGGGTTAACAGTACTCTTGTGTCCCGGGGATGAAAACTACCATTGGGAGACCCAAGACAATTTTTATATAGGATTAGAAAACAAAAATCAATATTTAATTATCTGTAAGCTTTTTGTGTCACTGCATCTTTAGATCACTAACTCTGAGTGCAAGCTGCCAGTGAGAAAGTAAGCCGTTAAAGGAGCAGTATCTTTTACAGGCCATTTTATTGGTACATAGTAAATCGAGTATATTATCACTTCCTACATACTGCTGTTGTTATTTATCTTTACAAGCTCCACTCCTCTGTATTTATTCTGACGTTTGCCCATATTTTATGTGGCTAGGTCAACTTTTAGTCATCCACTGAAGAAGTAGTTACCACAAGCATGCCTTTTTTTAATACACTGCTGGCAATAAAAGAGAAGTTATTATAAATACATTACAAAATGGTTTCTGTCCACATAATTAACACTCAATTCCGTCATATTTGGAATGCAAACCACAGTACGGACCGTGCATTGATAATGAAAAAGTATTTAAACACAATAAAATGTAACTTGTCGAAGGTATTTTTCTGTTACGTCTGTTTTCCATGCTCATACTATATGTAGACTGATAAACCATTAGTGTTTGATTTCGTCACACACAAGAGGGGCATTATGAGATGAAATATGAACATGAATTAATTTCAATAGACTTCAGAGTATCTAAAAAGTCAACTCAGGGAATAAATGATAGGAGAACGTATGATCATGATGTAGGTGTCTGGTGAGTAGACATATGAGTGGCATTTCATCTTACTTATTTTAGATATCTCTGGCTTTAAACCTAAGCTGGGTGAAAACAGGAGTTTTTGTCACAATCGGTCACAATCGGTATAACAACTTTGGGACCTGAATAATGCTGCTCACAAAACTTGCCTAAGGTTAAACCAGAGCAAATCTTGCTGGCAAATAGTGCACATTTGAATATGCACACTGTGGAATGGAGAATTGGGCGTGAAGTAACATGTTATACTGAGAGGCATATTTATACTCTATTTGTGCTGAATTTGCATATTTGTTTTTTTACACAAATTTGGCGCAAACTTAACTTCATATTCATATTTTGACGCTAGACATGTCTGGCATCAAAATATTAGCACTATTTGTGTCAGGATTTAATTGAAACACACCTGTATCAACATCTGTTGATGAATTTGAAAATAATTGTAGTTTAAGTGTGGTGTAAGTTGTCATTACCTAAATGAATGCTTGCAACAACTTCCCAAAGTCCATCACAATAAGAAGCAATGCCAACATCTGAACTTTGCAACGGGACATGTCAGTAAAATGTTGTTTTTCCAGTTGTGACTGTGAATCAGAACATGGATCTCACTGTTACATCAATTCCATTTACTTAACACATGTTTCCTACAGCAATAATCAATGCAGGACATACTTTGTGAAAGTTGAACTTAAGTAGTCGTTCATGTAGCACTTCTCTCATGCACATTATTTTGAGATATGTGACAGTGAACAATGTTTGGAAGGTACAATTCCTCTTGTCTTTGTTGCCCATAACTTGTCTTCTGCATACAGTCCAGTGGTAACCTCCTCAGGAAAGGGCATCTATTGGCAACATAGCCTCATGATACATGGTCATACCATCCTCTTTCCCACAAACCACTTAAATCATGGGTGAGAGAGAGCATATTTGCAAACATAAATAATACAAACAGAATTTCTAGTGGAAAGGTAAACACATAAAAAGATGCTTGATAGTTGCTGTAAAATATGTTAGAACAATGTAGTAGATTGCAGTAGAAGAATGCAGAAAGATTCTAACATTTCTACAATTATCCAAGGAGAGCAACAAATAAACATGTTTTCACAAATATCGGCAGTAATGGATAAATTCCACCACACCGGTATTAAAAAGTATAACGAATCAACTTGTGTGGTAAAGTACAACAGGGCTTGTGTAGAGCCTACACTTTTAAGATTGCACATTTTAACTTAGAATTTCTTTCTAATGGTGAGTTTTTCCTTGATTTTTCCATCATGCAATAATGTACTAAGAAAAAACATATTCATACAGCCTATGCCTTGTAAGCATTGCTGCAATGAAGCCTGTACACTCTGTCCAAGGCGAGGCACACAGAACGTGATGCCCTTGTAGTATTGTAACATGATTTTCCATTGGAGACATCTCCTTACTTGCAGACATATCATCACGTCCACTTCACACTTCTGAGACAGTGCAATATGAATGGTGCTTTGTTATAAGAACTGCCTCTATGCTACATTCATCAGAGGAGCACTTCTGCTGGGATTATCCTTGAACATTCTGGAATGTGACTGAGATGGAGCCCTGCTGACCGTAACCTCCATCCTACAAGGGATGATAGCCCACACTAAACCTGACCAGATTCCTGGCTTTCCAGTGCATTTTACTCTGGTGTAGGGTATTAGGCTATCCTAATTGATCTGACAGAGGGTACGCCAACTATCCTTACGATAGTGTAGGTATCAACAGATAGGAGTGTATCAACACAGTAGTAACATTATCATGGTTGGACTGTTTATCTTTTTCACCATTTTCTTAATGCTGGTTACCATGCTTTGTTTAATTTCCCTAATAATAAGTGCAACTTATGCTTTTTATACAAGAATACAGTTGTTGCAATAAATGTCTGAAAATACATTTTCCTATCTTTCTTGTGTCTCATCTTGGGCACACAGAGTGACAATGAAAGTATAGATCTGTTTCCTTTATTTCCTTGGGAAGTAGTCTTGTTTGAGGTTGCAAATACTGTATGGTACCCTGGTAAGTTTAGGGGTTCAGATAGGGCACCGTGAGATAGCCAGGAACTGTGTCAACATTTCCTGATGGTACAGGTGGACTTAGTCCCTATAACTGGATGTTTATGTTGACACTCCTACTTAATTCGTAGGAAACTTATAACACTTAGCTGCTCAAACTCTGAGGTTCATCTGCCAAATAACATCCTCATTATTCTGTTATTATAAACACACAATAAATGGAAGCACTCCAACTATATTGTAGTCCTGACTTCTGCTATCATTCAACAATTGTGTTAAAGTTCCAAATGATGGATGCGGAAGGAAGATGGAAGGCTGATCCTGCAGCTGTGACACTCTCTCCCCTTCGCTCTCTGACCCTGGCTAACAGCTCTCTTTTCTCTACTGAGCATCCTGCTTGCTCATTGTCAGCAGCTATAGCTTTTTTTTCTCAAGCACAGCAGGTGTTGTCTATGTAGCAGCTCCCAGCGCCCTCAGCACTCCTATGGCAAATAAAACAGCCTGCATATCCTTGGATCTCTGTTCATTATTTTGAACTGATTCTCAGTAGCATGCTGCTGAAGTGCCTGAATGCTCCCAGAGGCGGTATATGGCCCACACACCAGCTAACCCCTGTGGGGAGGTTGATTCTGCTGACAGTGTGTCGGGCTGTGTCAGTTCCCCCTCGGCTTTAGCAGACGGTTGTTCTTCCCTGGTTGGTCACCCGTTCTTAAAGCTGCTCATATCGGGCACGGAGACCTTACTGTTTCAGACTTATAGCAAGGAGCAACCTGCCTCACGAGAAGAGGCTTCCTTAGCCAGCACTCTGTTCGCAGCAGCCGGAATCAGGACAGTTCACCTGCCATATCTGAAACCTTGCTGCAAGGAGGCAACAATGTTGCTGAGACTGTGGAGACTGCAGAATATGTATGCCAGCAACAAAGTGTTAACACTGAGTTGTGTGGAGTGCCTGAGGATGCTCCTACAGCAGCAACAGCTGGCAGTCCCCTGCAGTGGGAGACAGCTGACAACCCTGGTTCAGAGACTTTGGGCAGCACAGTGAGTCAACATGAGGTGACTGTAGGAAACAACAGGGTTCTGCAGAGGAGATATTATGGGGGTCTTATCCCTTTACTCACCTGGTTCCCTGTTCCTGGAAGTCTTCTTCCTCTTTTTCTTCTGCTGCACTGCAGGGCCCTGTTTTCCCCATCCCAGGATTCTGTTATCTTCCCTGCACGCACCTGTTTCCTTTTTCTTCCCTTTTCAAAATGGCACCTTTTTCCCTGCTTTTTCCTATGGCTTCTTCCAAATTCAAGATGGTGTTCTTTCTTCTTCCTGCATGTCACTTCCTGTTCATTAGTATATAAGGAGCCAGATCTTGGCCAGACCAGAACATACAAGAACCAAGGTCGCACTCCAGCTTCATCTGACCAGGGCGGTAAGCAAAAGGCAGAACATGAAATGACCACCTTGCAGCCATAGGCTTTTTTAAAGATTATTCCATTTACCCATGCATCTCTCTATGACTACCACAGGTATCTCTTTTAAACCAGATTGATATAAAACAAAGAGCTACATCTGCATTTTGTGGTGCCTGATTTGAGATGAAATGTTATGGTGTGGTGGTATGATTTGATTTTGCAATGTTTGTTTAAATTGGTATTTATTACATATGTAACCAACTGCATTAAGATTCCATTTGCCTGTACTATTTCAACCTGCAACAATGCCACATTTCACTAACTATATGTTTTTTTTGCTGGTTTGCTTTTATGTGTACAAGGTGCTTTTAAGTGCTATTAGGTGCACAACAGAAGAGACATCACATCACCCACAGTACTGACTCTGTAGTTAAGTCCTGAAATCTCTCCTGCTTATGCAACTTAATGCCACTGCCAATTGAGAGCTTTAAGAAGCCCCAAAGAAAGATGATCTCAAGAAAGTGGGCAGTGAGATGAAACAGCTTTCCACCAGTGGTGTGCCAACTGCAACTTTTTTCAGGAGATGTGTGCCTGCCACACCTGCCTCAGGGAAGGAACCTGGGAGCAGCACTACCGCATCTACAGCACCACCCCAACCTAAGCCCAAGACATGTCTGTCAGTGAGGCAGCCACTGCAATCATGGCGACGCCGACAAGCAATGGGGTAGAATTGGATTAGTCCCTTTCTCAAAGTAGTACCCAGTCATTTCAGGAAACAGCAGTAGATCCTTCCAAAACTGGAGAAGAACAGGAGTTTGAGCTTCCTGCTGAGCAAAAACCTCCTGCCTGAGAATCAATGGCTCCCAGATCTCCAGCAAGAAAAGGAAGGGTACCACTCCCCCACCTTCTCTAAGCACCACTTCTGATGATGTTAATCAGAACATGGAGTGGACCCTGGCAGAGTCCAGGAGATGCCAGGAGAGGAAAGTGAAAAGAAAAGTTCAAGAAATCCTTAGATTCATAGAAGGAGATGATGGTGAGGAGCATGATGACGATGAACCAGTCAGTGTGGAAACTGGCACATAGAAGTCTGAAATTACTATCCAACCTGCTCCGAGGGATGTGGCACACGCAGCACCATCTGCTGCCATATTTGTAAGGCCCCAGCAAAGACCTGCACCAACCCTTACCTCAGCTAAAGTATGCGCTGCAGAGATGCAATTGATGTGCCCACCTACTTCCTGTTCTTCTTCAGACATTGACAGTAGACCAGTAAGAAAGTACTTCTCCCCAGTTTGGGACTTTTGTATTATTAGCAAACAGGAGGAAAACATTGCGATATGCTCCATTTACCATAAGAGTGTTTGTTGAGGGAAGCCTGGTTCACATTACGGTACTGGAGGCAAGATGATCCATCTAAAAACATCTTTCAATCCAGTGGAAGGAGTATCTAAAAAAAACATGGTTGTGGTGGTGAGGGTGAAAAGAGGTGGAAAACATCAGCTGCAATGGGTCAAATCATAATGGAAGGTGATGAAGAAGAGGTTGACATCTTCATGCAAACAGCCCTGTTCCCAGCAGTGCACTACAATCACTTACCTTTGCAAACTCACAATGGCACAAGAAGATTCAGAGTCAGATAGAGACACCACAGCATACACTGACAGCACCACAATGCACATTGTGTCTACCACTACCTACATCTCAAAGGTCTCCTTAGTCAGTGGCCTCAGAAAAGAAGAAAATCCAGGCTATAATTACAGGCATTTTTAGGCAGGAGGGGTCCTATGACTGCAAACACCCAATGGCATATTTTTACAATGGGAAGCTGGAAATATTTTTAGTGGTGGACCTCCTCCCTTTTTCTTTTGTGGAAGGAGTGGGATTCTTAGAGTTTGTGGCAGCCATCTGCCTAAAATAGAAGGTTCCAAGTCAGACCTATTTTGCCCACGTTGCTGTTATAGTGCTGCATCATGATGTGCTGCAATTGGTTGGACGATCTTTGCAGCAAAGTGTTGACCACACTATCCACCTGACGACATGTGGACCAGTCGTCAGGGCACTGATTACATGTGCATCACTGCACACTTGGGGCCATATTTATACTTTTTGACGCAAAACTGCGCTAACGCAGTTTTGCGTCAAAAAAATTAGCGCCGGCTAACGCCATTCTGAAGCGCCATGCGGACGCCGTATTTAATCAATGACGTTAGCCGGCGTTAGCCGCCGGCGCTGCCTGGTGTGCGTGGAAAAAAACGACGTACACCAGGCAGCGCCGGCGTAGGGGGATATGGAGCTTGGGCACCAAAAAATGGGGCAAGTCAGGTTGAGGCAAATTTTTCGCCTCAACCCGATTTGCGCCATTTTTTCCGACTCCCAACCCCCATAGAAATGACTCCTGTCTTAGCAAAGACAGGAGTCATGCCCCCTTGCCCAATGGCCATGCCCAGGGGACTCCTGTCCCCTGGGCATGGTCATTGGGCATAGTGGCATGTAGGGGGGCACAAATCAGGCCCCCCTATGCCACAAAAAAAAATGACTTACCTGAACTTACCTTAATGTCCCTGGGATGGGTCCCTCCAGCCTTGGGTGTCCTCCTGGGGTGGGCAAGGGTGACAGGGGGTGTCCCTGGGGGCATGGGAGGGCACCTCTGGGCTCCTTCAGAGCCCACAGGTCCCTTAACGCCTGCCTTTTCCAGGCGCTAAAAAACGGCGCAAAAGCAGCCGTACGTCATTTTTTTTGACCCGCCCACTTCCGGGCGCGAATTTTGCCCTGGAGTGTAAATACGTTGCACATGCCTCGGAGTCGATTTTTTAGACGGGAACGCCTACCTTGCATATCATTAACGCAAAGTAGGTGTCCACGCTAAAAAATGACGCAAACTCCATGGACTTTGGCGCTAGACGCGTCTAACGCCAAAGTATAAATATGGAGTTAGTTTTGCGTCGGAATTGCGCCAAAAAAAACGATGCAATTCCGGAGCAAACGGACTATAAATATGCCCCTTGATCTCCTTTGCGTCTGTAACTTAAAAGCTATATACAGGTCTTGTCCCTAAAGAAATTGAGAGTGTTTACCGGCATGCAACAGTAGCCAAGTTCACCAAGGACAAATCACAGACATCTGCAAACATCTTGGAGGAATTTAATGGCAAGGTGTCTGAATGACTGCGACCCAGAGATCACCTATTTGGATTTGTTGCCAAAGGCAATGGTACTAACATAGCCAAGGCCATGGCAGACAGTGGCTATTTCAGGGTCCTGTGTTTAGCGCACTTCATCAACCTGGTTGTGAAAGACTTTCTCTGAAAAGAAGACATAGGCCCTCATTAAGAACATGGTGAGAAAGACCGCACCTCCGGCGCTGGCGGTCTGGCCCACCAAATAATGAAACACACGAAAAACAGGCAGCCTGAAAACCACTCAACACCAACAGAGGAGTGCCGACAACGACAGAAGAGGCCACTCACAGGCCGACAGAAAGGCCTTACCAGCCCAACAAATAATGAAGCACAAGAATGCCGTCAGTTCCGGGATGAGAACCACCGCCACGCAAACCCCGGCAGAAACAAACCAAATAAAAGGAAACAGTCACCGGAGGCACACACAACACACTGAAGCAGACATGGAGAGAGAATAGGAAATCATGCCAGTCCTGCTCCTTGCCATATACCTCCACGACCGTGACCGATGACGAAGACGACGACTGTAAGTACCACAACCTACCAAACAAGGGAAGAAAGGGCACAGTTACATACCCACCCACTCCACCCATCCTGCAACGCCCCCAACCTCTCACAACCTCAAAAGCCATACACACGTGAGCAAGAGGTACTTACCCGACACAAGGCCAAGACAACCTGCCCAAAGACCCCCCCACAATGAATTGATGAACCACGTATCCAGAGTGTGCCAACACCAACACTGGGCACACAAACTTTATTAGAAAAGTAATAGCGGATTGTCCAAATGAGGCCAATGGCCAGTCCAACACAAAAAGGCTGATTGGCCCAAATGGCCCGAACTTGACTCCCACAAGTGCATATGGTACTCCACCATAAAGAGACATCAATGGGGGCAGCCAGGCACCTCAGGGAACAGGGGCAGGGTGAGGCACGGTTGGGGACTTTCATCTGGGGGGCTTGGGCTTATCTTTGGGAGGTGGAGGGAGTTTGGGTTTAGCCTTGGAAGGTGGGGGAGTGGACTTGGACAAGGGGGTGGCAGATGGACCAGGGCCAGCACAGGGCTTCTTTCTCACTGGGGGAGGGGCTTGCAAATGGTAAGGGCAGACAGGGGCGGACTTGGATGTGGAAGGAGTGGACAGGGCAAGGAGGTGGGCACGTTCACAGACGAGATGGGGTGGGCCAGTGGGTTTGAAAAGGTCAACACAGGACAGGAAAAGTTTTTTAGGGGCAGTCAGGCTGGACATGGAGGAAGGTGTGGGAGTGGAGGTAGAGGGAGTGATTGTACCAGGTGTAGGTGTGCTTGACGTGGATGCAGGTGCCTGTACAGTATGCTGAAGTGTGGTGGATGTGTGTTGGGTGGGTGTCTGGGAACGTTTGAATGTCTTGGGAGGAGGGGGGTGGACACAGTGGGACAAGAAAGGCTGCCAGTGTAAATGGATGTTGTCTGGGTGTCTGCAAGTTTGGTGAGTGTGCTGCAAGTGTCACTCAAAGTCATTGTGGTGAGTGTAGGTGTGGTGTCTGGGGTGCATGACTGGATGTCTGCAAGAATGGGGCCAGCAACAGTGACTGAGGGTTCAGTGCATGTGAGGGTGAATTTAGAGGTGACAAACAGGGAGGCGGGAGAGGTGGACACACTGGGGAAGTGGATGTTGTTGTGTTTGCCTTTGCATGTTGGCTGTGGTAGGAAGTGTGGTGCTTGTGTTTCTCTGTATGTTTTTTGTGTGTTGAGGTGTGTGCATGGCTGTCTGAATGTGTGCTTGGGATGGGTGAAGGAAGTGGGGTGCTGGAAGGGGTAGAGGTGGTTGGAGGGGGACGGAAAGACCAGGGACACTGGCTGCCATCAAAGAGGAGGCCAGAGCCTGAAAAGATCTCTGTAGGCCAGACAAGGCACCGTGAATGCCATCAGGAATGCATTGCACTGCTGTGTCTGGGATGCTAGCCCCTGAATGGCATTCAAGATGGTTGTCTGCCCTACAGAGATGGTCCTCAGGAGGTCAATAGCCTCCTCAGTGAGGGAAGCAGGACTGACTGGGTCTGGGAATGAGGTGCTTGGCACGAAGGAGACACACACCCTTCTGGGTGAGCGGGCACGGGCAACTGGGTGGGGAGCAACTGGGAGGGTGGTGATGGTATGGGGGGGTGGCGGAATATATCAACCACCACCAGGGAGCTCCCATCGGAGGAGGTATCAGAGTCACTACCGCCAGTAGTAGTAGCCTCCCCTGTAGTACTCCACTCACCCTCCAACCCATTGGTCCCCTTGATGTCAGTCGATTCTGCCTCCCTGGAACCATGGGCCGCTGAATCCCCACCCGCCGGTGCCACTGCCCCCTCGCCAGATAATACTGATATACACAGATGACACAAGAGTACAGTGGTAGGGAGACCAAACAGGAAAAAAATATGTTAACACCTGATTGGATGCATATATTTGGTACATCATACTCCCACTCAGCTAATACACCAACATGCAGCACCTACAGGCTATAGTGATGCCTATGCCCCTGACTAGTGGCCACAACCCTAACATACAACCATCTCCCACATTACAGAAGGACCTGAGGAACTGCAGACCTGCCCCATATCATCTTATTGCCCCTGGGTGCAGTATTGCTGTAAGACACCAGTCAGAGTCCCCACCACTAGACAGCATACATACTACAGCACCCTCAGACATCCATCAAGGAGCCATAAAATGGTGCTGGTACTCACTCCCTTGTGTCTGCTGTGCAGACTACAAGCGCTCATCCAAGTCTGGATATGCCACTGCCAGAATGCGGCGCATTAGGGGAATCAGGGCTCGATGGGCACCCCTTCCTCGTTGGGAGGACTTCCCTAACTGGGCCTCATAGGTTTTCCTGGCCCAGCACAGCAGGTACTCCCACCGCTTCCTGCAGTGGGTGTTCTGCCGGTTGTAGACCCCCAGGGTCCCCACCTCCCTGGCGATGGCCTGCGAGAGTTCCCTCTTCTAATGGGCGTTGACTTGTAGGGGATACACAGAAAAGTACCACAGAGGTCAGACAATGCCCATTCGATACGGCTGGCTATACATCCCCTATGGGACGGACACTTAACAACATCATTCCACCACCTTACCCACGCTGATTGTCAAATATTCAATGCCTGTGCAGATCCAAATTATGCACACATGCATACAGGCATCCACCACTATCACACACATCCATGCACGCGATACACCTACTCACCTGCACTTCTGGTCCCCCATATAACTTGGCATAAAGGGGTAGGACCCTGTCCACCAGCTTCTCCAGGTCCTCCATGGTGAAGGCCAGTGACTCTTTCCCCTGTGACTCTTGCCATTTGAGTAACCAGAGTCAGGACACAGCAGCACACTCAGTGGAGCACTTCTATGCGCGGAATCCGGGAGTCAAGTGAACCTGGGGTGACAAAATGGCATACGCTCTGCGGTGGTGCGCACCGTCACCGCCGGTGGCGATCATGATAGGCACATATTCCCCATTGACAACCATGTTAACCAATGAATGGGTGCATGGTGGTGAACACCGCCTTACGCCATTACAACAAACGCTAGCGGTATGAGGTCACTTCAACTGCTACATATCTGGATGGCAGGGGGCTGCCATTTTGCAAGTACTACGCAGATATTTCCTGGTCATGGACTCCATGGAGGCTCTCTAGACCCTAGCACTCATTCGCATGCCCTAATGACTATTTACTGCCCACAACAGTCCAGACGTATCAGTGCAAACATGTTACTCCAGTTGTACATCCTACAAGGCTTGTGTGTAACCTACATGTTGTACAGCAGTGTTTTCTACACAACAGGTTGTGCAAATGAATGTGTGTCCCTCACATGTTTTCTCCACTCCTTCTAGGTACAGACCCATGTGACGAGGGAGGGCCCCATCTGTGTACAGACCTCTACACAGATGAGGCCCTCTGGACTCACTCATGCTACTATCCACAAACTTTGTGCATTACTAGATCCTGTGCTGAGACCGGCAAATCAGAATCAGCATGCCATCCCTACTGAAGTGCATGTGCTCTCTGTACTCAATTTCCTGGCCACGGCTCATTTCAGGTGACAGTGGGCATGGGTGCAGGGTTCTCACAGTGAACGTTTAGCCTTATCCTGTCCAAATTCCTGGATGCATTTGTACTATACCTGCAGATATGTGTGAAATTTCCCCAAAAGGGATGAACTCCCTGCCATCAAGTCAGACTTTTATGCCTTTCCCAACATTCCCCATGTGATAGGTGCAATCAATGGCACTCACATAGCACTCATCCCCCCAAGAGTAAGTGAACAGGTGTACAGAAGCAGGAATTGGTGTGTACTGCGGACCAGTACATTTCATATGTGAATACCATGTTCACTGGATCAGCCCATGATTCATTTGTCCTGAGGAACAATGTTGGAAAATGGGTTATTGGTAAGGGCAGACAAGTACTTACACTTAGCAGTAGGCCACTAACCTCCACTTAGGACCAGTTAGGTCTCAGTAAATTAAACCTAGCTCAACCCTGGGTAGCTTGGCAACGAGCGACAAGGCTTAACTTAGGAGATAAAGCGTAAAGCATTCAAATATCACAAAACAGTAATTAAATAAAACACAGGAAACAGTTTAAAAATCCAAAATCAATTCATAAAAATTGAAAATATTTATAGCTTTAAAATGACACCAAAACGATTGGAATCGGATAAGGGGAACCAGAGATATGAAGTTTTAAAGAATTGGGCCCTCACTATGACATTGGCAGTAAGTCCTGCTTACCGCCATGGCGACTGCTGCCAACATACCGCGACCGTGGCAGTATAGCGCTACTCATATTATGACCCACACATAGAAATCCGTCACTACACAGACACACACACAAGTCTGCCAGCCCAATGGTCATTGATAAACTGACTGTACCAAAACCCACACCGTTACGCCAACAGAACTACGCCCACCACATTATGACCCATGAATGACCGCGGTAGACATTCAACCACGGTACACCATTGGCGGTACATACCGCTGCGCTCAAAATACACACAACGTAACAAAACAACACCACATTGGACAATTCGAACTACACACACCTGACACACATCACACATCACACCACACACCCATAACACTATAAAACACACACTCACATTACCCACAACCCTTTACGACTCAAAAAAATTTACAACTGAGAGAGAGAGAAATACCAAGAGCTCCCACACAACTAGAGCCACAGAACATCATCACCCATACACCATCCACGTACCTCACAGCACACACCCCAACACATCACCCCATACACCCTCACACACACCACTCACACTACACCCATGGCACCACTCCCATCACTCCACCACTACCCACACACCCCACCATCACAACCCACTCATCCCAATGCCATGTCCTGCATGATATACCAATGCATGGACACCACTCACAGACCTGCATTGATAACCATCACCACTGCATGTACACTAGATAATCACCTGGTTCACCAAATAACAACTCTCACTAAGGCCAATCTGCCATGGCAATATCAACCATAGAGGGCAACATATCCATGCACAAGATGACACACACTGAAACTAAGAGACTGCATTACATCCCTACAGGTCCCCCACACAACGTCACCGGAGATGAGGTGCCAGAAACATCCAGTTCTCCCACAGAAGAGGCCCACAGTAATGACAGCACCACTGCACGCCTGGATCGGGATGACCTACCTGGCCCATCAGGGACCTCCAGACAGTCAGTTACCCAGCCACAGTCCCATACCACCACAGAGCCTCCTCCCTCAGGAAACACCAGCACAGCACCCACCAAGCGGGCCCATACCTCTGTCCCCAGGATATGTCAATCAGTAGTGTGTCCACCACTACAGGGACCCCCAAACACCCCACAAACAAAGGACAGTCAGGGACCTGGGGTCAGTGGCAGTGGGGACACGGTTCAGGGGACAGAGGCACAGGACAACAGGGAAGCTGGGAGGACTGCTGTGGGATGGGGGAGGACAGGCCCATGGAAGCGACCCTCCACGAGGCACTCACCTACATCCTGGATGCATACCACCATTCCCAGGAGACGATAGGCCAGATATTGGCCAAGTTGCAGGAGACCCAGCGGCTGCAATAGGGACAGTACCTGGGGATCAGGGAGGACCTGAGGGACATCCACACCACACTGGTCTCCATTGCAGGGGTGCTGGCTGACATAGCCAATACCATGAGGGAGGCAGTGGCACACCAACGGACCCCTGACACTAGCCACAACGACAAACAGCCCTCCACCTCCGCCAACGCTAGTGGACAGGAGGTCCTGCCACAGGAACAATAGACTACCAGCACCCCACCCCCTGCAGAAGGTGAACCACCATGCAAACAGTCCCCTGCGATCCAGGCAGAAGCCAGAGAAAATTGCCAAGACCCCGCCAGGAAATAAGACTCTCCTGATTGTCACCCTTGTGTCCCACTCTGTTACCCTGTCCACCTTGAACTGCCATTGCTACACTTCCTATGCCCCCTTGGGTAATGCACCTGTGATACAAACAGACTGAACTCTATCCTGGACTTTCCTCCATCATCACCCCAGCCCATTGCACATCCCCATTTACTTCTCAGCAAAGAAATAAAAACACTGTTAAAAAATGCAAGTATGGATTCTGTCAAATGAATTAAGGATGTATTTGTTTAACAATCTGTAGACATTACAATTAGACTGTACAGTTATGTATACATAGGTATGACCTGCAATGTGCTTCAGTCAATACACCAGGAGCCAGAGTAGGGTAAAAAGATCTGTAAATAGACATGTCAAAGGGTACAGTAAGTGGCCAGAGTAGTGGGAACAGCGGTCAGCCTAGAGAAAATTAACTACACAAAACTGCAATGGAAGGTGAAGTTACAGTGTCTTACCTGGGTGTCACTGGAAGTACTGCCGTATGATAGTTGTTCTGTTGTCCACATCCTCATCCTCTGCCTCCTCTTCATCACTGTCCACAGGCTCCACAGCTACCACACGCCCATTTCCAGCCCCATCCTCCTGCAGAAAAAGCACCTGGCGTCTCAAAGCTAGGTTGTGCAACATGCAACATGCCATGATGATCTTGCAAACCTTCTTGGGTGAGTAGCACAGGGATCCACCTGTCACATGGAGGCACACAAACCTGGCCTTCAGGAGGCCAAAAGTGCACTCAATAATTCTTCTTGTATGCCCATGTGCGTCATTGTAACTTTCCTCTGCCCTTATCCTACCATTCGTCACTGGGGTAAGTAGCCATGAGAGGTTGGGGTAACCAGATTCACCTGCGTACTTGTGTACCATCAATTGCCACAGTGATGTTGGGGATATTTCCCATTACATAGAAGTCAGCCTTCACTGTGGCCAAATCCTTCACCTGGGGGAAAACGATGTAGCTGCGCATGTGTAGACAACACTCTGGTCATCACGTTTGAGGGCATTGGCTGAGACTTCCCTGCTGCCCTGCCATGGCTACTGTCACTTGGAAGGCGCCACTTGCCAAGAAATGTAGCACTGATAGAACTTGCAAAACAGGGGGATCCCAGTGGGCTGACGGATAGCTGAGATCAGGTCTGGCTCCAATTGGGAACACAGCTCTTGGATTGTGGTCCTATCAAGTCTGTAGGTGAGGATGTCCTGCATTGTTGCCAAGTCCACCCAGGGCCTGTACACGGGGGAATGTCTCCATCCCCTATTTATCCTCAGCGGTTGTACTCTAGGGGTAAAGACGATGAGCATCTGGTCACTTTTCAACATTTCTTCATTGTATAGTATGTTTATATTTAATCCCAAAATGTGCTTATGCCTGCTGTGACGCAGTTAGGTGCCCTGGTCTTCCTACCCTGAAGTGGCGGATGCCTGTCATGTGTGGAGGGACAAGTGGAAATGAGGTAATGCTACTCACATTGTGCGCCGTTGCGGGAGGTGGTCGAGAACCGCCGTGCAACTCCTCATTGGTTATCATTGGGCCATATGGGTTCCAGTAGCCAATGGTGATGTGCGCCGGCAGTGACTGTACGCACCGCCGCAGACGTGACCGCCATTTTCTATCTGTTCACTCACTTGCTACCTGACCATCAACAGGAGAGGACCTACACTGCAAGTGCTGCTGTGACCTGTGTCTGGAAGCGACCATGGCTCGAGTCTCTGGGGAAAGGGCCCCAGCCTTCACTTCGGAGGAGTTGGAGAGACTGGTGGATGGGGTCCTACCCCAGTACCGATTGCCATATGAGCCTCCAGACCAACAGGTGAGTACACTGTGTGCACGATGCATAGGGCATGAATGCATGGAGTTCTTTGGGCGAAGGCCTCGTGTAATGGGGTCTGGTTGATGGGTCTTGGGCAGAATGCTGCATGTATGGTGGGCAATGTATGTGCGTAAGGGAATGGGAGGGATATGGTGGGGCATAAGTGTAACAGGCTGGATGGTATGACTGATAGCGTTACTCTATGTGTATTTCCCTGCACGTCAGTGCCCATCAGAAAAAGGGTATATGGCGTGCCATCGCCAAAGATGTGTGGACCCTGGGGGTCTGCGACAGGCGGAGCACCCTCTATCGCAAACCGTGGGAGGACCTGAGATGCTGGGCAAGGAAGACGGCAGAGGGCCACCTGGGAATGGCCTCCCAATGAGGAAGGGGTGCCTGTCGAACCCTGACCCCCCTGAGGTTCTGCATACTGACGGTGGCCTATCTGGAGCTGGATGGGCACTTGAGGGCATCACAGCAGCCACAAGGGGGTGAGTACAGTTTCCAATTCTGCGTGTGGTGGGGTGTTATCTGGGTGGGGGATGTGGGCCTGTGGGTGCCCCATGCCAGGTCGAACATTGCAGGGTAGTTCCATGTCGGGCAGGCTCTGTTGCACTCCACCCCCAAACATGCTAGTGGGCATCCACTACTGGGCATGGTTTTGTGGGTCTCAGGTATGCTGTTATTGCCTTTAGGCATTATTCTCCATGGCCTGGTGACTAGCATTGTGGATAGTAGTGCATCGCCTAGTGCATAGGGCTGTCCCCTGTGTGTTGTGTATGCCAACGGTGGTGTTGTTGCTGGCATTGACCAAGTGTATCCTCTGTCTCTCCCCCCTTTTTATTTTGTCACCCTGTCCTTCTGTGCATTAGCATCATCTGGCGGAGGAGCAGAGCCACTGGCGATGGAGGTAGCTGCATCCCACATGGGCCTGGAGGCAGAATCTACAGACCGTGAGGGCACCAGTGGGACGGAGGGCGAGGGGAGTACCACGGCGGAGTCTGGAGGGGACAGTTTGGATAGTGATACCTCCTCCGATGGTAGCTCCCTTCTGGTGGCGGACTCCTCTGTGCCCACCCCAACTACAGCCGCCACCCCCTGTACCAGCCCTGCCCTCCAGCAGCCTCTCAGCATGTTTTCCGTGCCCGCTCAACCAGAAGGGGGGCATCTCCTTCACCCCAGGCACCTCAGGCCCTGCCCCAGTCAGCCCTGCTGCCCTGAGTGAGGAGACTATTGACCTCCTGCGATCCATCTCTGTTGGGTAGACAACCATTGTGAATACCATCTAGGGGCTGGCAGGGCATTTGCAACAAACAAATTCATTCCTGGAGTGCATTCACTCTGGTGTGCCGTCCCAACAGAGATTATTCCAGGCTCTTGCCCCCTCCCTGATGGCAGCCATTGTCCCTGTCTCTAGCCTCCCCCATCCAACTTTCTCTACCCAGTCCCATTCTCCTCAACCCCAGCCTATTCCAAGCATACCATCAGACCAACATGCACCCAAGACAACACACAGGAGTGGCTCAGGCAAACACAAGCACCACACATCATCCCACAGGCACTCACACAAACACCATCCAGATGCAGACATACCATCCACTGCCTCTACTGTATCCCCTCCTCCTCCTCATCCACCATCCTCCCGGTAGCATCTACACTCACACCTGAATGCAGCAAATCCTCATCCAATGCCCCCATCACCATCATGCCTATCACTACACACCCTCACTGGCAGTCACCACCCCCACATCCATGCACACGTCCCCTGTGTCCTCTCCCACTGTGTCTGTACCCCCTCATCCCAAAGTACACAAACGCAAGCACTCAGACACCCGACAGCCATCCACCTCACAACAGCATCCAGCCCATGCACCTGCACCCAAACACAGCAGACAGACACCTCCAACCACCACTCCCTCTTCCTCCACTCCCAAACCGTCACCCTCTTCCTGCCCAAGTGTCCCTAAAAAGCTTTTCCTCTCCACCCTTTACTTCTTCCCTGTCCCTCCCCCCGTCCTTCACTTCGGGCCAGGGTAGGCAGAACCCAGGCCAGCACCTCAGCCACCCAGTCCACGGCCACTGTAGTTTCGGCAGCTACTGCAGGTGTGAGAGGCTCCAAGGAGACAACCGTCAGTACTGGCAGTGTGCCTGCACCAACTGCCAAGGGCAAAGACAAAGTGCTGGCCACTGCAGGCATGATGGATAGGGGGCCTGGTACTGGAGCTGGATCTGAGCACACAACACCAACCATGGCACTTCAGCTGTCCGAGGTTGCAGGGGAAGGGCTGGAGCCTCCCCCAGCCACTGCCAGCACCACCACCAGCACCGCCACCAGCCCCGCCACCAGCACCGCCAGCTTCACCACCACCTGCAGCACCACCTGCACCACTGTCAGCACCACTGCCAGCAGTCCCAGTAGGTGGCCTTCCAAGGCTGAAGGGGAAGGACTGGAGCCTCCCCCACCACTGCCAGCACTGCCACCAGCACAGCCACCAGCCCCGCCACCAGCACCACCAGCTGCAGCGCCACCTGCAGTGCCACCTGCAGTGCCACCTGCACCACTGTCAGCACCACAGCCAGCAGCAGCAGCCCCAGCTGGAGTCTCCCCCCACCACTGCCAGCACCGCCACCTGCACTGCCACTACCACTACTGTGCAGCCATAGCCGCCGGCAGATGGACTGTAGTCCTGCCTCCATGGAGTGTCATGCATCCTGCCCACTGGAGATCTCGTGGGTCTGACACACAGGTGAGGGACTGTGACCTGGCACTCCCAAACTGCTGCTTCACTGGGCACAAAGCCCCATCCAGAACCAGAGGAAGAAGGCCTCCACTCACAACATCCTTGCCAGGATGAATCACACTGGGCACAAGGCCCCCTCCAGAACCAGTGGAAGAAAGCATCCACTCACCCCTCCTTGCCAGGATGAAGCACACTGGGCACAAGGCCCCCTCCAGAACCAGTGGAGAAGCCATCCACTAGAGAGACTGTGGCTTTGCTTTCCCCAGGACCAAGCAATGGGCAAGCCACCCACTTGAGAGGCTGTGGCCTTGCACTCCCCAGGACCAAGCAGTGGGCAAACCACCCACTTGACAGACTGTGGCCTTGCACTCCCGAGGAGCTAGCAGTGGGCAAACCACCCACTTGAGAGACTGTGGCCTTGCTCTCCCCAGGAGCAAGCAGTGGGCAAACCACCCGCTAGAGAGACTGTGGCCTTGCACTCCCCAGGACCAAGTAGTGGGCAAACCACCCACTAGACAGACTGTGGCCTTGCACCCCCCAGTACCAAGCAGTGGGCAAACACCCCACTCGAGAGACTGTGGCCTTGCACTCCCTTAGGAGCAAGCAGTGGGCAAACCACCCGCTAGAGAGACTGCAGCCTTGCACTTCCCAGGACCAAGCAGTGGGCAAACCACCCGTTTGAGAGACTGTGGCCTTGCACTCCCCAGGACCAAGCAGTGGGCAAACCACCCACTTGAGAGACTGTGGCCTTGCACTCCCCAGGACCAAGCAGTGGGCAAACCACCCACTAGAGAGACTGTGGCCTTGCACTCCACAGGAGCAAGCAGTGGACAAACCACCCACTTGAGAGACTGTGGCCTTGTACTCTCCAGGACCAAGCAGAGGGCATATTGCCCCCTCCAGGACCAGTGGCTTTGTACCATCTCTGGCTGAGGTGCACCCCCCCTCCCCGTCCCCCTGAGGTGCCTGTGTATTTTCGACCTGATGCCCCAGCAGTGTTCTCTCCGTATTGAGGCAGGAGTCAAGTGGGGTCTTGGCCTATGTGATATGGCACTGAGGCCCACAGACATTATGGACTGGGCAGTGTCCCTCTATTTGTATATATGAGTATATACTGTTTTGATTTTGAATCACAAATTTCTAGTATTGAATCTTATTACACTCACTTTAATCAATTCTTTTTGTTCTTGCATTATTCCTGAGGGGTACTGGGTGGATATGTAATGTTATTTCATCTGTTTGTGTGTATGGTGTTGGGGGTGGGGTGAGGGTGGGGGTGTTGCGTGTTGCGTGTGTGTGTCACTCTCTTTTCCTCCCCCTACCCTGTGTGCTAGGTGCGGTACTCACCATGGTCGTCTTTGCCGGCGTTGGAATTCTGGGTGTAGGATGAGGTAGACAAGCATGGGGAACACCTGTAGTACTGTTTCTGCCATGATTTTGATGGAGTTGGTACCGCCCCGGAAAAGGTGGCGGATTTGCTTGTTGTAATAGTGTGGGCGGTACATTGTCTTCTGCCTGGATGTTGGTGTTTACCGCTGTGGTGCTTGTTGCTACCGCCATGGTGGTGGGTGAGTTAAAGTGGCTGTCTGTGTTGGCGGTTTTGGCCGAGGTCATAATTCCAATTTTTTTTACCGCCGGCCTGTTGACGGTATTACCGCTGCTTTATCACCGACTGCCAGGGATGTAATGAGGGCCTTAATGCTTTCTAGCGCATAGACATAAAAAGAGCCAACCTGGTCATCTGGTCGCACCTCGACCGGGCCAAAGTCAAAGTTTAAGACCGACTGCGACGGAGCCCAGCTCGGCAACAGCCCGCGGGAGGCCTCGGTCAAAAGGTTACCTCAGGACTTAGTCGTTTTTCTGGAGATTTTCATCAGCAGGACCAAGTCGCCAGTCCAATCCGACCTCCTGGAACTCTTCCTCGGATACGCGTCGCGGGAGCACTCGATGGAGATTTTTACCTTCGGACTTAGGTGGTCATTATGACCCTGGCGGTATCATAACCGCAGGGCCAAAACGACGGGAGCACCGCCAACAGGCTGGCGGTGCCTCCCGGCATATTTTGACCGCAGCTGTAGCGACGCGGTCGCACTGCCGGGGCCGGCGGTTTACCGCCACAATGGCCCCGGCAGATGTAATCCGTCAAGGCAGCGCTGCTTGCAGCGCTGCCCTGGGGATTACGACCCCCCTACCGCCAGCCTGTTTCTGGCGGTTTGCACCGCCAGGAAGAGGCTGGCGATAAGGGGTGTCCTGGGGCCCCTGGGGGCCCCTGCACTGCCCATGCCACTGGCATGGGCAGTGCAGGGGCCCCCTAACAGGGCCCCGACCAGCTTTTCACTGTCTGCATAGCAGACAGTGAAAAGCGCGACGGGTGCAACTGCACCCGTCACACAGCCGCAACACCGCCGGCTCCATTAGGAGCCGGCTCCTATGTTGTGGCCTCATTCCCGCTGGGCCGGCGGGCGCAAACTTAGTTTGCGTCCGCCGGCCCAACGGGAATGTCATAATGGGGGCCGCGTGAGTGCGGCCACATTGGCGGCCGCACAGCGGTTACCGCCTGGCAGGCGGCAGTAGCTGCCCGCCAAGGTCGTTATGACCCCCTTAGTAATTTTTTCGAGGTGAAAATCCTTCGACCGGGGCAAACCTGAATCTTGATCCGATGTCCTTGGAGCCCTTTTGGATACACTGCCCGGGAGGTCCAGGTCAACTTCCTACGTTCGGACGTAGTCACTTTTTCTGAGATTTTCTTCGAACCTGCAAGTCAGGCCGGGTCGCGGTTGAGGCAAGCCGGCTAGAGTAGCCGCGGTGGATCAGTCCCTTTATGGAGCTTTTTTCCAAAAGTTCTCCAATCTTCTTTATCTTCTTCCAGATGTTCCTTTAAGGGTATTTTGAGGTTCACAGCTCACCTCAAGGTTCCAGAGCTCTGAGATGCTCCTTGAGGGTGCGGACTACAACTCCCAGAATGCACCTGGCGCAAACGCCTTTTTGGCCACTGGGCAGTGGTTAGCTGGTTGGTTTCTTCAGGAGTTGGTGCAGGGGACTCTGGTTAGCAAGGTTTCACCTGTAGCAAACAGGGAGTCCCTCCTTGAACCAGTTTAAGCCAGGCAAAGTCCTTCTTGTGGTGAAGCCCAAGTGTGCAGCTGGTGCAGTCCTCCAGAGAGCAGTGTCCAGGTAAAAGTAAGGGACACAGCAGGGCAGTCCATCTTCTTCTGTAGTACTTCCTTCTTAGAATCTGATAGGGATCGGAGGTGTGGGTGCAGGTCTGCCAGTTTTATCCTTGCTCCTGGGTGAAAAACAGGGGGATCCTGCTTCCCCAATCAGGGGCAGGGTCCTTCCCCCTGTGAGGACCACTTTCTGGAACGAGTGGGAAAAATCTATCCCAGAGAGCAACATTCCTCAAAAATCCATTATGGCTTAAAGTGATTTTTACATCCGGCTGGGCCCACCCACGGGTGTGGCTAAAAATCCTAGACACACCCCTCTCCTGCCCTCTTCTAATCTAATCAAGGGGGCACCTAATTGTCTGGGTTTGCAGGATGTGAGGGTGTTGCTGGGTTGCTCCAAATGTCCTTCCATGCCTTTGAAGACCAGTTTGGCAGCCCTCCCCTCTTCCTGCTTACCCATCTGCTGAGGGGAGATCTCCTCCCCCAGGCACATCTCTTTGTGTTGAGTCAGGCACTTCACACCTCATCCAGAGGCTGGCCAATCAGAGCAAAGCAGCAAAAACACTGCAGGGCTGAAGTTTGCAACTTTTCAGGTAAAGTTTAAAACTCCTTACCTGAAAAAGTTATATTAAATCCCACAACTGGAAGTTGTGGGATTTATTATAACAATTAATTTCATACCAAACTTGTCGTATCTGTTACTTAAGGGAACTTTTCAAATTAAAATAAAGTCTCCCCATTCTAGCCTATGAAGGCCATTCACTACAATGAGGAAAAACCAAAAAAAATTCTGTTTTACCTCACCAGGTCTTCTAAAAAACATTTTTAGACGGTCCCTGCTTATAGTTACATGGCACCCAGACCTAGGTGCACCTTAGGGGTGACTTATATGTAAAAATAAGGTAGTTTAAGACTTTGGAACTACTTTTAATTCCAAAGTCGAATTTGCAGTTTACTTCAATTTAAAAGCAGCCAGCAAGGGAGGCCTGCCTTTAAAATGACACCGGGCACCTCAGCAGTGCACTTATGGGGCCACTACCTATGCTGAGATCCCTAAACCTGCATGCCCTACCATATACTAGGGACTTATAGGTAGGTTAATTTTGCCAATTAAAATTAGCCTAATTTGCATATCCACTTTACACAGAGCACTGGCCCTGGGACTTGTAAGCAGTACCTATTGCATAGCCAAGAGTCAGTAACCATCAGTACCTGTCCAAAAACTTTGGGGGTGACCAGGGCAAAAAGAAGGACTTTCCTAAAAACATCAGTGTGCCACACATGATGGAACAGCTACAAGGGGATAGAGGATGGCTCATAGGCAAGTGTGTTTGACACTTTTTCTCTATATAGCTGACACCCAGGCTGCAAGTGATGGTAGTTTGTTGCAGTCCTGTTTCACCCACTTTTGCAGGTGATTCTGGATACCCCAACAAGCATTGGCTCCTGACACTACTGAGGAATACTAGGACAGATGCAGAGAGGAATTACAATGAGGCCCATGGATGTACTAGGAGGGTGATAGAGCTCACTATAGGTCTCCTGAAGACTAGATTCAGTTGCCTCCATCTCTCTGGGGGCTCCCTGTGCTATGGCCCTGAGACGGTGTGCAGAATAGTGGTGGCCTGCTGCATGCTGCACGACGTGGCTGTGAGGAAGTCTATTCCCCTACTGGAGGAGAATGGTGCTGTATATCCAGACCTGCTTCCTCTGAGAGGGGATGAGAGTGATGATGATGATGAAAAGGGGGAAGATGTTCACTCCAGGAACCAACAGATCCAACTATACTTCCATTGACAATGAGGTACTGTTCACTGATGATGTTGTCTGCACTGCATATTGTCAGTCTGGTTTATTCACTATGGGGATGTGGGGCCTGTAGTCATTGACACTGATACATGAATTTCAGGTGCCATGTGCCATGATAACCAACATGGTGTACATTTCAGTTTACTCCACACAATGTTGTGCGTGGTGTGACATTCGTGCAATAAATGTCAGAATATTGAATTTAACTGGCAAATGCATTCACACTTACATTTGACATAGGAATTGGTGTGCATGTGTTTTATTTGTTGTCATGATTGAATTGGTGTGCATTACAGTGATAGGGAGTGGGCTGATGGTGGTTGTCCATACTGGGTACATGGGCTGGGCGATTGGTGGCAGTGGGTATAGGTCCATCTGTACCTTGCAAGCTATTGAGTTGCAATTGGCTGGTGAGGATGATAGCACAGTGGCACACTTGGGAAACAGTTCATGTCAAAGTCACTTCTTTGAGGGTGGCAGGTGTTCCAGTGCAATATCTGGGTCTGAGGGACTGTCTGAGTGGCTGGTGCTGGGCTGTACGGGTAGGGGTGCTGGTTTCCTGTGTGTACTTAGACAGTGACACCAGTCAAGTTGCTGCTGATAAGGTTGATGGCTGCTCTGTGTCGTGGTAGGGGTAGGGGCATCCTGGTTTGTGGGGGTCTCAGGCTGGGTTGGGTGGTGGTACTGCAGCACCCCTGCAATAGTGGCCATGGTGGCATTGAGTGGTTTCCACAGCTCAATGGTCTCTTGATGTTGGGATATCTGCAGCCTTTGACTCAGCTCCAGGGTGGCCTGGATCTGGCCCATCCTGTCTTGGGTACAGTGGTATGCTCCCAGGACCTCAGATATCACTTCCTGGGCTGTAGCATATATACCATTGGCCTCCCCCCTGGGCCACTGATACCCTCCCACTAGGCCTAGGCCCCTGTGCCTGTGTCCCCTGCACAGGTCTGGCAGTACCACTTGTACTGGGGTCATCATCATCCTGCATGTTGCTAGGTGGAGACTGTGGCCTCTGTACTTGTGTTCCACCAGTCTGGGGCCTGGATACACTGGTGTGGGTTTGTTTGGCAAGTGCAAATGTTGGGGCTGGGTGGTATGGGTGTCAGTGGTGTCCTGGGCAGAGCTCCTGGAGGGTGACAGTCCAGGACTGTGTGATGGGCCAGGGTATTCCTCGGTGTCCACAGTTCCCTCTCCAGTGCCCTGAGTGGTGCTTCTGTCTCCATGTGGGGCACTGGCATTCGTTGGCCTTTCTGTCAGGGTGGCTTGGGTGGTGGTGCCTGTGGGGGGGGGATGGACATGTATGTTACATTTACAAGTTCGGATAAGGATGCACAGCTCTGCCCTGTTTTATACAGTTTTTCCCCTGTTGGGCTATGCAGGGACCTTTGGTGGGGTTACCATTGCATTTTTCATGGGATGTGGTGGTGCATTGTGGGTGGTGTAGTGCCATTGTGATACCTTGCAGGGGTGGGTGGCGGTGCAGAGGGGGAGGGATGTGGGCTTGTATGTTGGTTCGTGGGCATGCAGGGTGCCTGTATGTGGTGATTGGGACACGGGTGGGGTGTGATCCTGGTGGTATTTGGAGGGGTGAGGTGGTGCATGGATTACAGGTTTGGTGGATATGGGGTAGTTGTAGATGACTTACCCGAGTCCATTTCTCCAGAGTCCAGTGAGGCTCTCAGGGTGCAGGATGGCCAGTACCTTTTCCTCCCAGTTGGTGTAGTCAGGGGTTGTAGGTGGGGGTCCTACCCCAGTCTTCTGGACCACTATGTTGTGCCTTGATGCCATTGACCTCACCTTTACGTGCAGGTCATTCCATCTCTTGCGGATGTAGTCCCTCGTGCATGGACGGTTTCTCACTGCGTTGACCTTGTTCACTATAGTCTGCAATAGCTCCATCTTCCTGGTGATGGGTGTGTGCTGGACCTGTGCCCCAAAGGTTTGTGGCTCAACCTTGAATATCTCATCACCATTGTTCTTAGTTCCGTTCCGGTGAGGTGTGGGTGCTTAGGGGGTTGTATTGTGGTGTGTTTTGGGTGGTGTGTTGTGTGGCTATTGGTGAGTGTGCTGTTGTGTGGTTGGGTGTGTGAGTTGGGTGATGTTGCGATCAGTGTCTGCCTGTAGTGTTGTCAGTCTGGCTTCTCCTATTGGCGATGCAGAGGATTGTGAGATGTGTCTGTACAGGTTTTATAGTCTTGTGGATGTGTGTCAGGTGTGTGGGTTTCAAACTTGCCAATTTGTGCTTTTCTTGCAGTTGGCTCCCATTGCTGGCCATGGCGGTCTGTACCGCCAATGGTCGTTCGGCATCCATGAACCGTCGCTGTGATTTGTGCATCATTATTTGGAGGGCAGGGGATTTGTGTGCTTGGCAGTGGCAGGGTGGGATGTGCAACCTTTCTGCCAACAAGGCCCTGGCGGTGGCTGGTGGTAGCAGAAATTTTGGCAGTTTCTGTTTTTGGCATCTTTATATGGCGGGTTTCTGTTTACTGGCAGGCTTCTGTTCACCGTCGCCACGGCAGCTGACGGTGTGTACCGCCATGTTCATAATGACACCCATAGTCAGCAACATACTGAGGCCCATATTTATACTTTTTGACGCAAAACTGCGCCAACGCAGTTTTGCGTCAAAAAAATTAGCGCCGGCTAACGCCATTCTGAAGCGCCATGCGGGTGCCGTATTTATTGAATGACGTTAGCCGGCGTTAGCCGCCGGCGCCGTCTGGTGTGCGTAAAAAAAACGACGTACACCAGGCAGCGCCGGCGTAGGGGGATATGGGGCTTGGGCGTCAAGAAATGGGGCAAGTCAGGTTGAGGCCATTTTTTCGCCTCAACCCGATTTGCGCCATTTCTTTTCACTCCCAACCCACATAGCAAAGACAGGAGTCATGCCCCCTTGCCCAATGGCCATGCCCAGGGGACTTCTGTCCCCTGGGAATGGTCATTGGGCATAGTGGCATGTAGGGGGGCACAAATCAGGCCCCCCTATGCCACAAAAAAAAAAAAAAAAAACACTTACCTGAACTTACCTTAATGTCCCTGGGATGGGTCCCTCCAGCCTTGGGTGTCCTCCTGGGGTGGGCAAGGGTGACAGGGGGTGTCCCTGGGGGCATGGGAGGACACCTCTGGGCTCCTTCAGAGCCCACAGGTCCCTTAACGCCTGCCTTTTGCAGGCGCTAAAAAACGGCGCAAAAGCGGCCGTACGTCATTTTTTTTGACCCGCCCACTCCCGGGTGTGATTTTTGCCCGGGAGTATAAATCCGACGCACATGCCTCGGAGTCGATTTTTTAGACGGGAACACCTACCTTGCATATAATTAACGCAAAGTAGGTGTCCACGCTAAAAAATGACGCTAACTCCATGGACTTTGGCGCTAGACGCGTCTAACGCCAAAGTATAAATATGGAGTTAGTTTTGCGTCGAAATTGCGTAAAAAAAAACGACGCAATTTCGGCGCAAATGGAGTATAAATATGCCCCTGAATACCTGCAGACACATCTGCACTCATTTCAGCTGTTCCATTAAAGCACAGAAGCAGTTGTGCATTATTAAGTGCAGTAACAGAGAGTACCAGTTACTCCCTGATACAGGAGGTGTCAACACATTGGAATTCGACCTATTATATGATGCACCATCTGTTTGAGCAGTACTGATGATCAATGACTATGTAATTCTAAGAAGGGATGCAACTGGGAAAGCTATGACCATGGATGCAAATAGGGCTTAGTCAAATGCCTGACACAGATGTTGCTCCCTTTTGAGAGATTCATGCAGGAAGTTAGCGAGGAGGGCTGTAAAAGGGCCCAAGCTATCCTGTTGTTGCATTTGCACTTGGAGATATGAACGAAAATCCAGAAGCGTGTGCCTTAGGTTAGAACTTAATCCTTCTCTTGGCTTGTAATGCAAGGCTGAAAAATTACATTCTCTCGTCCAAATAGTACATCTGTTCCACCCTACTTGATCCATGCTACAAAACAATTCTTCTCACATTCATTCCTCTTTCTGGAGTGGATGTTTCAAAATACAAGAAAGGGGACTGTTGAGCAAGCCAGAGAACTGGAAGAAGTATGACTGGAACTTATAGTCCCACTCTGCAGTTCTGAGGTGCAGGTTTTAACTTCTAGCGATGACAATCTTGTCTCGCAGCAGCCAAACTGGCAACAACAATGCCGGCAACAACAGCATCAGAAGAATTGAACCGTACCTCTGCATTGGCTTGGGTTCAAGTGGCAGGTCTTATGTCCAGTGCAGTGGCAAAGCCACAAGACGTCGAGCAAATGGCAGCACTAATGGCACTTCAGAGGATGTTCCCAGAGTATTTAGATGTTCCAAAAGAGTTGTATGTGGATCTAAACTCATTGATGTATTGGTATGAGAAGACGCACCAAAGGCCAGAACAATGCAGGCTGACAATGAAGTATACAGCTTGTTATGTAGCCTGCGTGTCTGCTGCATGAGTGTTCCATGCAGCTGGTGCAGTTGAAAGAGTTATAAGGGGCAGCCTCTCACCTAAAAATATGAAGAGATTAACCATAATCAAAATGTAACACATTTTATATCCCTCCTGATTAAACTGTTCCCGAAACACCACAGGAGGAGGAAGAGGATGATTAGTCAGAATCAAGTGTGCTTGCTGAACAACTTCTTTGTGAACCAGCTGAGTTTGAGGAAGAACTCTACTTCCCAGACTGAGTATGCCAGTGCCACCATATAACTTTTTAATTATCTCTTGTTGAACTCCTTTGTTTCTTTGCAATTTTTTTTTATTTGTGTCGGATTTATGCTGCCCCACCATTTTTTATTCACATATATTCCGGATTGAAGTTGGATCTGTGTGCTGTGAGAAGCCCCCACCTTCCCTTCAGGACATTTGAGGCACTGCCTGCCTCCCTCACATGTCGTTGACTATCCTTTTTTTTGTATCCCCTCTTCTGGGGCTGCCCCAGAAGATCATTGATTAAAAGACTGCCAGTGCCAATGCCAAATTCCAATGTGTTGCTACCATTAAAAAGGAGATAATATTTTATTCAAGAAGCGTGCTTAGACTGGAAGAGGTTAGTACTAACTATTGCACCAATGAGTGGGTAATATATTGAGTAACTGTGAGTGATGATTGATGATGTACGAGGTGGTTGACAGTGAAGGAGGGGGTTTAGCACACTAGTCAACTTGTTTCCAGTGATTTGCAGTGTTTGGGGGCTGATGGGCGGTCATTTCTTTCTGAAAGCAATTGGCCTTCTATACCTAGTGACATTTGCTTGCAGGGTCCACTCCTTTTTTTCTGATTCCTCAGACCAGACCAAGCACTTTAGTTACCAAACACAAATTTACCAAAAATACTCCAGTTCTGTTTCTCTTTTTGCTCTTCAACAGCTGTGCCCTCCACAGGTCTACCTCGCTCGGTTTGGGACTGGGACGGAGTTACTCAGAATCATGAGGAGGAGGATGGAAGGAGTCAGGGCTGGACTAACTCAACAACTAGTACTCACTCAGCTTTGTGGACTGGACAGAGGTTCGTTGATTTGTGAATTGCTTCTGATTATGTGTTTGCTGCACTGCTGGCTAAAATGTGAAACAAATCTTATGTTCTTGCTCTGTCTCTGAGTCTCCTTTGGTACACTTTGATTCCTCATGAAGCTTACCTTACTTCCTTTTGTCTTTCTCCTTTACTTGATAATACAGTTACTAGTTTTATCAATAGGCAGGCCTTTTCCTAGTCCTCTCCTGCACGAACAAAACTTGGTGAAAGCTCAATGCTCTAGCTTACATACCGGACAGGTTCAGCCAGGCACCCAAGAGTGATGTACATTCCAAGAAGAATGGAGATGCACCACCCAATTTGGCTATACAGTATGATTTTCCTTTTTACAATCATAATTTTTAGAACTGGGTGGTTTAACTTCAATCCTCCATAATTTGTATTGTTCGAACCTAGAAGACATAACATTTAGATGTATACTATCTTGGGTGTCTCTGGGGCAGAAGGACTGTTTGCAATGCATTTCACTGAACTGTGTCATATTTATCCTTTTTTCATTTCCTTGAACAACAGATTGATGATGGTGTGCTGCTCAGCGCACCAATGATTATTGTTTTGGTTTCTTTTGTGTACTGTTTTTCTTTGTCATACATTTCCCCAAATCCCCTTTCCCATCCATTCATCGAGCCCCTATCCCTCTTCCCCTGGGCTCTGACTTATTGAGGTATGATTTCGTTTTACAACATAAATGGATCACATACTTGCGAGGGCGGATGTGGTGAAAGCGACATCAACTCACTGAATGACCTTCTATTTCCTGAGCAATATTCCGACCCCATCAACATTATCATTAAGGCCTGCTTTGTTATATTTAGCATAAAGGCTTAACCTTGTCCAACCACTCTTGACTCTGAGCCCTCTTCTCCTGACTCCATGATTTCATTTTCTAAGATTAGTTTTTAAATAATAGCGCCTTGTGGTTCTAAAAATTCTGGACCCATGTAATTTACTTTGCCACAGCAGTACGATTTTAGTATCAAAAGACCGATAATGACTAGTACACTAAGCATGAGCATTTTCGCTCAATTCCAGCAGCGTTTTAACCTCGAAATCGCCATTTTCGTCCTGCACTCGTGGCTCCCATTTTATACATGGCAGCCATTTTTAAAAGTTGCCCTCACATAGCCTTATAATACAGTCAGATTTGATTCCAAGGACACGTACACCTTGATTGACTTTTCTCTGACCTGGGCAAGCTGGAACCATTGCCTCAGGCCAAACCTGTTTGGTCAGTCCCTCTCCCAGTGGCCGAATCAGATAGCATCAAGGCACACCATGCCATAAAACCCTTATTATCGCTCACACACCCTGCCTAATCTTGCTCACACCTGCTCTTTTCTTCTTCTTACTTTACGAGGGGGAGGTGCCCGTTTTTATTGGGGGTCCACACTTATCTGATGTAAAATACTAGGCCTTGCCGGGTAATTTATTATGGGTTGGATGACATGAAATATGAGGTTTCATCATGACACTGTTTTTTCCTTTGTAGTGAAAACATGTGAATGACCAACCAAAATGTCAAGAATGTTTGCCTGAAGCTTAAAAAACTGTATATAAGGAAACCTGACTTTGCATTGACACACAGTCTCCTGAGAACATACAAACCGTGCTGTTGTACTTCTAGGACGCTTGTTACTTGGTTGCAGCCAAAAAATTCGATCTTTGACTTCACCTAGAAGACTCTGAGTTTCTGTAGTCTGAATCAGGAAAGTACCCGAGGTCTTTGGGTGTACCCTGGCACCACTGGGTTACCGGATCAGTACCGGTTCTGAAAAACCCAGTACCTCAGCCTCAATGGCTCAGAAGAATTTGACACTACTAGTTTTTATTACCATATCTGTTCGTCTTTGTTGTGTGTCAAATACTGTCATTATGGTAGTCTGGTCTCTGTCTTCCTAAAGTTAGGATATGATAAGACCCACTAACTCTCTGTTTTCTTTCAATCTAGTTGACAGTGATGGATAACCCTTTGATTAATCCTGGAGTTGAAGTTCACATAGGTGACAGTGGTGTCTTCTGTCTTCCCTGTTAGTGCGCTAGCCTGCTAAAACTACTACCACTCCCTTAACATGCTACCTTTGGAAACACCCTGCAGTAAGAAGACTCCCTCATTTCATCTCTTCAGCTAAGAGAAGAACTATGGATTGACATGACCTTGATTAGTTATTAATTAACTTGTGCTGAAGAAGATGTTGCCTGTGTGTATCAAGGTTTTTTTTAGGGGTGAGCAGAGCTTACGGAGTTCTACTCTGCGGAATTCCTCCAAATTGGCTAAAAACTTCATGGAATTCCATGGAGCTCAGCATGCGGTTGAGTGCCGCCTGCCCTACTACCCTGGCCTGAATGTGCCGTATCTCGGAAGTGCTAAGCAGGGTCGGGGTGCAGAAGTGCTAAGCAGAGTGGGGCAGCTCAACCCAGCTTAGTGCTTCTGAGATTGGGTGCACTCAGGCCAATGGTATGCTATAGACAGCAAAAGCTGCCTTTTCAGGCCTCTTGTGCTGATACAGCACCCCAGCCTGGAACCTGCTGCCTCACACCTACATACTCCCCTTCTCCACCTGCCCTCCTTCACAAACTTGCTGTGAAGGACCAAACACCCCCGCACCAGCTTTGCAATTGCTTCATCTGTGCTTAAATACAGCTTCAGCCCACCCTTTCTTTAGGGCCTTGCACTAGCAGCAGCAACCAGCTCACTACCAGCAGCCTGGTGTCAATCTCAGGCCACACACATCTCTATCTGGAGGGGGGTCTGCTTGACTACCACTCAGTAGCTAATGCTCCTCCGGTCTACAGCTCTCCCTGCTGGCCTCATCATTGTACCCCACAACACTACTTCCTTTACCAGGGTATCTGAGGAGACAGGCACTTTTCAAGTGGAGCTCTGACTGCAAGTTTCCTTTTTTTCCAAGCACAGCCCCTCCTCTTATGCAAATACTTTCCATGCCCACTACTGGCCCCTGTGTGCACATAAAAGAGAAAGTGAAACAAGGGTCTTACCTGGGTCCAGGTCTCAAGTGTGCCCGTTGCCAGCGGCTTGGCTCTCTGCCTCCCTCTGCCCCATGCTCCCGGGCTGCTGACGACAGTCAAAGGTGCGAGGCCCTGCTCTAGAGCAGGCACTGGTGCAGCCCCTCAGCAGTAGATCGCAGCAGCTCCATGCCAAGTTTTTTCGGGCCACGTGCTCACGGCAGCCCAGTTATGGGCCACAAAGTGCAAGCGCAGTCTGTCTTTGCTTGCACTCTGTGGCCCATAACTGGGCTACAGTACATGCCAGTGAGCTCTGCTCCACTGCTAGCAGAGTTTTTCGTTGAACTTCCTGCTCCAAATGGAGTGCAGAGTGTCAAACACTCCATTAACTCCGCCAGTAGAGCGAAGCTCACCACCACCACTAGTTTTTGTAGGCAACATAGGCAATGACTATCATTCCCTAGCGGTCAGTTTAGTTGCAGAGGGCTGTAGAGCAAGGGTATAAGTAAATGACATACACTATTTTCTAGCATATTTAAAAAAGATGCTATAGCAGTGCAAACTAAAACACCGAAAAAAACATATGAGTTTTAAATCAAGTAAAATAAATTATGCCTTTTTATTTTTAACATATAGAAAAAACACCCCTTCTACCCACAACAGGCCCATCCCTCTCCCCAAACAAATACTCCTATCCCAAAAAAGTCCAACCAAAGTCCAAAATGAAACCTCAGAAGAGGGCATTGTCTATTTGGGTCTGGAATTGATAAGGGGTTTGTTGTTTGGTTGATCCTGGTGAGCTGGCTCTCCATCCCCATACCATCCATCCATAGCAGGATACAGTGCAATTCCCTGTCAGAGGGGGCAGCAGCAGGTACAGTCAGGGACCTTGACAGCTGGTGGCCGCACCGGCGATGTAATGGCTGGGAGGCTGGAGGCTAGGGTTGGCATGATGCTGAACTGGGTAATGAGTCAGAGGCAGCTATTTCTCCCTCTTCCTCCTCAAGGACTACCACCTGCCAGTATTCAGCCTGCCTACTCTCCAGCTTCAGCCGCCACAGATGGGCTGTTATCTCCTGCCTGATGGGTGGGGCTGGTCAACCAGCAGAAGTAGCTGTATCATGAAAAATAAAAATAAAAAGCACAAATTGTAAACAATTCTCTGAACAAACACTTCTTCAAAAGTAGATAGTGGGTGGCACAGTGGCAATACATTGCTGGTCCCCTAGGGACATTAGAATTTGGTTAGGAGAGTCACAGGGCCGACTGTATTTGTTTAGCCACACATTCCTCTCATAAAAAGCACTGACTATCTGGTAGAAAATAATTTAGGTAGAATAACATCAGTTTAAAAAAAAAACTGATTTCATTTATTTTCTTTTAAAGGCTTTTCTAGTAACTAAACAGGCACTTTTAATGGAAAAATAAAAATGAATTACCTCTCCTTTACGGTTAAGACATTATTCACTATGGAGTTCAAATTGTTGTGTCAAATTAATCGAGGAATGTTAGCCAGCACTATCAGTATTTGCTACTATCTGCAGCTGGTGCAGCTGTAGTTGAGAAGTATCTATCTTTATTTACAATGGCTGCTCTTTTCCAAATGCCATTCACTTAGTTTCTACTGTGACCCCACAGAGGCAGATGACTAATATGTAAGATACGTCACACATGCCATGTACAAAATGCAGATATATTATCCTGTCTGCCATAAGTAGATGGTGGTGAAAACGATGCACTGTACTACAGGGAAAGGAACTGGCTATACAGATTGTATTTGGAAAGTTTGTCACCGAGTATCCCTTATGCCAAACTTGAAATCAAATCAGGCACTTACTAGTGCCACTTTACTCACTGGCCTTGCCCACCACCACACATTTTTTCCAAGAAATTCATTAACTGGCCTGTAAGAAAGGGAAACTTGACTTACTCTGGTGTAGGGTAAGGCAGAGCATTTAAGCGGGTAGGTAGAGCTTTTGCTATAGAATACATGGGTATCACTGATCATCGATTCATCATATGCCTAAGCTTTGGCTCATTCAGTCACTGTATGGATGAAAGTCTAAAGGGAAAAATCTGAACAGCTGTAAAATAAATCTTTTATGGAAAACCATGAAATATATTTTAGAAACACTTCCCATGGCCATAAAAAATGTGGCACATGGCAAGAGCAGATTTTTCTATTTGTTTGGTAGGCTGGGATGGAAGAACTATTAAGAGGCGACTAAGTGGGTGAAGGGAAACACACCTTGTGTGTTCGGTTTTTAGTGCATTGAAAACTTTGTAAATGTTGCATTAACTGAAGTAGATGCACATTGCACATCCAACACTGCGGTTACAAATTAAACTATATTGCACTTCTTCGGTCATGGGGGGCAAAATGACATGGGCGGGGGTTAATGAATGATAATCGGTGGGATGCATATCTGCCTCACTTAACAAATAACTAAGTAGTGAACACAAATAAAAATAAACCCATTTTTAAACTATCCAAGCAATTATTCATTCATACTTTCATTCTTCCTACTATATTCACCTATGGCCACCATGATTTAAGCTTTACTTTCTCTCATCCAATCTTTCACCAAAATTCACAATCCATTTTCCATCCATTCAGTATCTACTATCCACATTTTCTTTCAATCATCCCTGATCTCTTCTCTAGCAATCCCAAAGATGGTTCTGTAGATGGAGTGGTCTTGTCAGACACCCTCTCAGGACAACAGCAGACTAATTGCAGGCACATCCTCAACCAGTATGCTGGGCTAATTTCTCTGACCCCTGGGAAGAAAAAATAGTGTACCCATGATGTAAACACTGGAGACAGTCTGACCATGTCAGAGAAAGTATAAAAGTTGAGGTCAAGAAAATGTTGGATTTGGGTGGCAATGATCCCTCAGAGAGCCCTAGGGATAGCACAGTAGTGCTAGTCCTCAAAACCTCACTCCAAGGGTGACAAGAAAGAAATGAGTTTTTTTGTGAACTGCTGGGGCCTCCACTTATTAACCAAGACAGTTGAACACGTAATCACAAGAACTGATGATCTAATTGACAGATCAGGGGCAGCCACGTATCTGAGTACTTTTGATTTAACATCAGGGTACTGGCAGATTGGTCTAACCCCAGGAGCAAAAGAGAGGTCGGCATTTTGTACTCCTAGTGGGCATTATCAGGTCACTGTTATGCCCTTTGGACTAAAGAATGCACCTGCCACCTTACAAAGATTGGTGAACCAAGTCCTTGCTAGACTGGAAACCTTTAGTGCACCTTACATAGATGACATAGCTGTCTATAGTTCCACTTGGCAGGATCACCTGATCCGCCTTGGAAAGGTCCTTGAGGCTCTGCAAAAGGCAGGCCTTACTGTCAAGACCAGTAAGTGCCAGATAGGGCAGGGAAAGTTGTGTACTTGTGCCACCTAGTTGGTGGAGGCCAAGTGCAACCTCTACAACCCAAGAGTCAGACTATTCTGGCTTGGGAATCTCCCACTACCCAAACACAAGTCAGGGCATTCCTTGGCTTAACTGGATATTAGAGGAGGTTTGTGAAGGATTATGGCTCAATAGTTGCCCCCCTCACAGAGCTTACCTCCAAGACGATGCCCAGAAAAATCAAATGGACAGTGAATTGTCAAGAGGCCTTTGACACTCTGAAGAAAGTTATGTGCTCTGCTCTGGTCAACCAAGCACCAGACTGCTGTAGGGAATTCATAGTCTAGACAGATGCTTCAGAAATGGGGATAGGAGCAGTCCTTTCCCAAAGGGATGATGATGGACATGACTATCCTGTTGCTTTTATTAGCAAAAATCTACTCCCTAGGAAACAAAAAATGAATGCCATGGAGAGGGAAGCCTTTGCTGTGGTTTGGGCTCTGAAAAAGTTGGGACCCTACTTGTTTGGCTCTCACTTCATTGTTCAGACTGACCACAGGCCTCTCAGATGGCTACAACAAATTAAAGGTGAGACCCCAAACTGCTTAAGTGGTCCATTTCCCTATAGGGGATGGGCTTTAAAGTAGAACACAGACCTGGGACTGCCCATGCCAATGCACATAGCGTCACCAGGTTCTTCCACTTAGAAGATGAAGACTCACTAGGAAAAGGTTAGTCTCATCCTCTCTGGTCTGGGCGGGGGTAATGTGAGAGGAGGCTTCTTTTTGCATGGTTAGCCCTCATATTTTGCCTGATGTTGATGTGTCTTATATGTTGTTGTGCCCAGGGCCCCTGCTAACCAGGTTCCCTGGGTCAGAGCACTTTCCCTAAATCTGTTTGATGCTTGCCACAATTGGATATACTCCTACATATCACTGTAAGCCCCTAGTAAATAGGTGCCACAGTACCCAGGGCATGGGATATTAAGGGTAGGCCTCGAATGGCAGCAGCACGGATTATGCCACCCTTTAGGACCCTGCACAGAGATGCACCGGCACTGCCATTGCAAGGTGAGTGTACTGGGGCAAACCTAAAAAGGCGAACTCAACATGGCCCACTCCCTGTGTGCCCTGTACACCCTACACTGAATATGTTATGGGTAAGTCACCCGTCTGGTAAGACGTACAGCTCTAAGGCAGGGTGCACCATACCACATGTAAGGACATAATTGCATGATCAATATGCCCCCACTGTGTCCTTGCCAAACCTGGGACATAGTGAGTGAACAGACCAGCCATTTTAAGTATATGAAACAAAACATTTTCGGCAACACTAGAAGGACAATCAATGCACATTCCCATAGTTCTCTATATGTGATGATAACTAAAGGTGCTCATACACTAATGCACATCGTTGCCATGATGTGAGTCCCGAAATACTGACACAGGAGACCAGTAACATAGACAAGAAGAATAAATATAGCTGAACACACAAATTGTAATCGATATGCAAATATTGAAGGCCAATTGTGGCTTGAGGAAGATGATATGGGTTCCTGATTATTCTTAAAGTGATATTTTTACATTCACAGCAATGGTGTAGGTTCTCTTAATATAATATAAGTACCAATTCTTTTATACATACAACATTTTTATTAGAGACAACATGTATCATCAAAGACAAATCATTACACAAAAGCTAATACAATGAAGATGCACTGAATTGCATCTATCACAGAGAACGTTATATATTCCTATTGAGCTGATCCGATTCTGAAGTATGTGGGCCCAGAGGTTGTGTGTTGAGCCAGCATGTAGCATCAGCCGACACGTGTTTCCTCCAAAACTGGACTTCTTCAAGGCTGACAAATTATAATACAAAACATTATATTACTGATTAAAATTATTTAATATAAAAATACAATGGTAACTGCACAATACAGATGGATATGAAGACACATCAAGTCTTCAAAGGTGTGTAGTAATAAAAAAGATTTGTGAAAGGAGAACCAACACCATATATCGAGTATAATAGTTGTTATAAAATAATTAGTGACTATTTATTAACCATAAAGTATGGCCAGGTGTTCAAGTGATAAAAGTATAAGTATCCTTTAGGTAAAACAACCATGCAAGAACTGTAGATTCAAAAGACACCTATTAATTCCTAAAAAATAGAGTGACCCCTCTGTGTCAGGTCATCACCGAGGTGATCATAATCACTAATCCTAAAGGTAAGTACCTTAGTCATCCATATGATCATAAGTCCCAAAATGATGTCTAAAACTATAAAAAGACAAAAGGAGCTGAGTTATAAACTTAAACTCAAAACTATATGGATGTATTAATCCTGAAAATGTATAAATCCCATACTAACCTTAAGAAATCATATATACCAACTTATCATAGTGGGTCCAAGAACAGGCTTCTTTATTGAAAATTGTACTTCCACTATCAGGTCTCGAATAGGAGGAGATAGCGTTCACATATACCTCATATATAGAGGAGAAAGTCACAAAACAATGTTCTTCTATCTACAAGCATGAAATTATAATGGCTTACTAATGGAAAAAACTGTTTTCCAGTTATGAAGACTTTCTAGTAGAACTTGATATAATTATAGCACTAGATTATCTATAGATCAACAGCAAGTAACTTACATGTTCATTTAGACAGAGTCTAAAAAACGCCTATTTGTATGGAAATCACACACAATATAATCGTGTGTAAATAAGAAGTTGAAATGTATTATTTTACAAGTGTTTACTAAAACACAGTCTACAAAGCCGGTGGCTTGATGAAACATGTATGTTTATAGTGCAACTTGCATAGTATATGTGCAGTTCTTGTATACCAAACATCAGTTTGGAAGAAGAACGTTTTGAAAGATCATCAAGATAAATATAGCACTGGGAAAAACGGGCATAAAGAAAACAATAAACAAATAAATGTCATGAGGTACCTGTATATTAGCACATCAAGCGTCGCAAATCCGCATCTCACTGTAACTCCGTAAGAAAAACGTCTAACCCAACAAGTAGAATAGCCGCCTAATATAATCATTGGCAACATCGGCATGTGTCCAATACGACATAGAATGTTAAAACGTCTGAGAAAGGACGGAATCAAACTACTGTCGAAAGCAAAAGAGTCTTAAAGGAGCAGCGAGAGACATGGCGGCCATCTTGGAATGTAGTCCATGTGGCTCATAAATGTGACATTGAATTGTACATGTTACCAAAAACAGCTATCATAGGCTTTCAAAATGTGAATAACATATGAATATATATCAAGATCTTAAGTCCAAGATCCCATCTAAGTTTAATAAATTCCCTTGTTGAAAAGAGCATATCCTAACTCACATAACTAGTAGATCAATCGAATGAATGAGTACGATAACATGCACAGTGCCCCACACAGGCACAAAAGTGGTCTCTTTCTAATGTACTGGTACCAGTGTGGTAATAGGCCATCCATAGGTACATCTTAATGGGTACAATAAAAACTGACTAACCTATACAAACTCCAAAATATACCTATATATGGAGAATAAGTCTGAAGTGAGTAAAGGAGCAGAGCCAAAGAGTGTTCAAGGTATCCTGAAGAGACAGTCCCCATGATGAAAAGATATATCTTCATGTGAACATTGAGCAACAACACCATTATGCATGAATCAAAAAAGTATTATGGTTGACAAATAGCCACTAATTATTTTATAACAACTATTATACTCAATATCTGGTGTTGGTTCTCCTTTCACAATTCTTTATTATTTCTACACACCTTTGAAGACTTGATGTGACTTTATGTCCATCTATATTGTGCAATTACCATTGTATTTTTATATTAAATAATTTTAATCAGTAATATAATATTTTGTATTATAATTTATCAGCCTTGAAGAAGTCCAGTTTTGGACGAAACACGTGTCGGCTGATGCTACACGTTGGCTCAACACACAACCTCTGGGCCCACATACTTCAGAATCTGATCTTTTCAATAAGAATATATAACATAGTTTTTGTGTTATGATTTTCTTTGATGATACATGTTGTCTCTAATAAATATTTTGTATGTATAAAGGAATTGGTACGTATATTAAAAGAACCTACACAATTGCTGTGAATGTAAAAATATCACTTTAAGAATAAGCAGGAACCCATATCATCTTCTTTAAGCCACAATTGGCCTTCAATATTTGCATATCAATTACAATTTGTGTGCTCAGCTATATTTTTTATTTTTTTCATTTTAAGTATATGTACTGGTTACTGGTCAAACACGCGTTCCCCAGTTACACGATGGCCACTTTGCACCCTGGGTTGTTTGGTATCAAACAACTCAGAATGATAAATCCAAACTGGTATCAGTATTGGATGTATCCCTAGCTGTACCCAGGGGTCACCTTATTGGTGCCCCTTACAAAAGCTAACATAACTGGCATGGTTGCTGACTGGTTCCATTAAGTATGCCACCACCATACAGCCAATATAAAAACCTGTGGGAGAGCCCTGACTCTCTGGTTTGTAAAACAGTGCCCTTCCTGGGTGGAAGAGATAACAGTCCCTCCCTCAGGAATGTGCACTCTCCTGGCGATGACAGTCAAAGGGCTACTGCCCTTGATACCCAAGCCCCCAGGACTGCTGCTAGGAGCAGATGAATTCCCCCTTTGCCAACCTCCACGTTTGGCGGGAGCAAAGGTAAGAAATCACACAAAGGGTAGGAGGAGTGTTCTCACTGAGCATGCACCACCCCAAGGGGCTTGCAGGCGAAGTGGACTCCCCATTTCTATTTCCTCCATGTTGGATGACAGGAAAATATTCAATGAGGTTGAGGGAATTGACCCTTCCCACAGGAAGTGGTAATTGTATTGGGCGTAGCCACCCAAGGGTAAGTGTCCAATTGGAAATTACCAGGTTCCCCCTAAAACGCCCACAAAATCATGATTTTGGGGGCTCCACTAGACCAAGAAACCAGATTCATCAGGAAGAAAAGAAGACACACCAAAGAACCAGACAAGACGAGAACCTGCTGCACCAGAAGAGGCTCCAAGACCCCTGCTTGCTGCACCACTGGACTGACCTCAAAAGACCCTGAGGACTTCCAGGATTCACAAATTGCCTGAGATCTCCCTCCTGAGTGAAGGCACAACTCAAGAAACATAAGAAACCTGCAAGGAAACAGCAAACCAGTGAGGGTCACTTCACTGGCCATCCAATGTCTCCGCAACCGGAAGTTGCAACCACACCTGACAGCACACCAACAACAGCGCAGATGAGCCCTACAAGTGTCCTAAATGTGGTGGCACAGTGCCTTCCTGTGGCTGAATTGTGCCAGTACTCCCGCTAATGGTCAGTGCACATTGGACACCACAAAAAACCACTCACCCAGAGCTGCAACTGGACCAGCAGGAAGCTGCAGTCAAGGGACATCAGAGACACCCTGGATCTCCCACTAGAGCAGCCTTGTCATCCTGGAAGGGTCCCGGAAGAAGACTTACCTCCAGCTCCAAAGGGCTCCATTGCGCACAGCATCCAAGACCTCGAACTCACCCTGCATCCGGCCACCCTGAGCCCTGCATCACAGAACCTGCTGTGTGCCCTGAGTCCCTGACCCCTTGCAACCTCAACAGCCCAAGGGGACCCATAGCACCACCTTTAATCATGCAAACCAGCTCCCTTTCCAAGTGGCCCATCCAAGTGGCCCTGTACCTGTGACAAGAGACTTTCCAGCACTGCTCCCACTAGAACCGTGAGCTGCCCAAGACCCTCCAGCTGGCACGGTGTGTCCACCAACCTCATCGGCCATCCTGCAAAAGAAGAGACTGGTAACTCACCTGTGTGATTTTATATGCATTTTATCTAGGTGGCCTTCCATTGATTCCTATGGTGCAGAATTGCGCACAGAAAGACTAACTTTATTAACATTTTGAAAAAACATAACTCAAAAAGTACTTAACATTTCTTAAAGATCTTGCTCTTAAAAATTACATAAGGGTCTGAAGTATTTTGATAAATTCTGATCTTGAGTTATTCATTGAGTGTGTGTGGTGCATGATTGGATTCGTGAGTACAACAAATGCTTAGCACATCTCCTGGATTAGCCTAACTGCTTGACCAGCTACCTTAAAAATTGGACGATTAGGTGGTTTAATTTTTACCCCTGGAAACCAACGTCTGGTTGCCTGGACTACCTGCACAGTGTGCCTAGTTTTGCACACTACTTAGGGGGCAAGCCTCTAACAATGCATACTAGTAGTACTAATACACATCACTGTGTAAATGCTTGGGACTGTATGAGCTACATAAAAAGAAGTCACAGAGAATGCTAACTCACCACTATCACTAATTCACTATAGTGACAGGAGAACAGAGGAGTCTGCAATGCGATGGCTCTGAAATAATCAGCCAGAGCGAACACCAACAAGTACAATTAGCTAGCGCCGAGCACCTGCCTAGCCCTAACTGGATCACATAATAATATTCTTAACGTAAACTAAACATAGCTTACCTCTTAGTGTGAGCAGCATGCTATTGGGAAAAAAGTTAGCATTGTACAGCACAAACACAATAATATAGTTAATAATCACTGAGCCCCGGAATCTCTACACCTAGCCGGTTGGGCAGGTCCTGTTAGCGGTCGATGAAATCTACTCATCGATGCATCAGCTACTGGATGGTGTGCTGTACCTGGCTGGTGTGTTGCACACACTGGTGCACCTTCCCCCAATGCAGCTGATGCTCCAGCAGGGGGTACTCGCTGCCAGACCAGCCGCCTGTTACAAGCATGAATGGGAGGTGGTGCTGCACATACAAAATGAGTGCTGCCACCTCCACCTCGCAAAAGATGGGCCGGGACTGCACCCCTTGGTGGCATGGCCACCCACAAGGTAGGAGGCTGCTGCTGCTGGCCACTTTGGAGGGCCTGCCACCACTGCTCCCCTTCTCACCAACCAGATCTGCCATGGTGCTGGCCTGGGTACTTTAAAGAAAATGAAAATAAACATTGGAAGAAAGGAAAAAAGGAAGGATGGAAGAAAATGATATAAGGATGCAAAAAGAAAAATAATAAACAAAAACACTAAAAAAGGTTCAAAAACGGTAAATACAGAGACACAAAAACACACACTAATACAATAAATAAAAATGGGATGTAGATTAATTAAGGGGGTGGAGGACTGAAAATATAACATAAGGATTCAAACTAGGCTCAGCACCATGAACAGAGTAAGAAAAATAAGACAGCTTCACCCATGAAAACCGTACGTACTTCGCATTGTGTTTGATGTAAAACGCAAGGTAAACGAGTGCGATGGGGAACTTTGCCCACCCATGGAACTCTGCAGAAGTACGTACTTCGCATTGCGCTTGATGTAAAACGCAAGGAGTGCGATGGGGAACTTTGCCCACCCATGGAACTCTGCTTAGTGTGGCAGAATTTTTGCATTACTTCGCAGAGTTCAGCATAGTGCAACTCAACGCACTCCATCCAGGGCTATTATTACTCAGTTACTATCTTGAAATAGGCTTCCGATCAGCATCATAGGCCATTGATATATCAATAAAATGATTGTCTTGCCACTTTTTCTGTATTTGTTTTAGGAAATTCCTCACTGGGTTCCAAATTCAATTTTTACGTGGTTAGAAGGTGTCATAGATAGCTTCATCCTGGTCTATAGATGTGCCAGATGTGCAGTACGTCTTTTAAAATCTTCTGGGTGGGCTGCATCTATCTGACTTTAAGTTGTATTCTTGGGTGGCATTTGCTGGCCATCTGCATAATTTGTTAGCACAGGATGACCCAGACCTCTCAGTTTTTGGTTATTGGCATCTATTTTGGTCTGATTATAAGCTGTTTCTTTATAGACTTCTGGATCCCAACTATTTTAAATGTATGCTCAAATTCATTACAGATGTTATTAGTATACAGTTGGACATATGTGTCAAATTCTCCCTTGTGGCAATAAATGGAGACATACAACTTTGGTACAACCCTGCTGTTCCCAGCTGTATTTCTTTACTCCATGATTAATGCTTGGATGAGGCATGGGGTTGAGACTGTTGGGCAGCTTCAAGATCTTAATGGGTTTCGTCCATTTGCTGGGCTCCAGGCCTCTTTCAGCCTCCCTCATCATTTTTTCCTTAAATATCTGCAGATAAGGAATTTTTTCAATGTCAGGGTGCAGGTACACAATGGACCTGGTAGGCTCTGACATTCTTTTGTGCTTACATAAGGCGCTTAGGAGGTTGCTGAGTTCTGTAAGCACAGGGTGGATAATAGCTCACTACTCGCAGCAAAATGGAGGAGGATACTCTCGCTGGAGACTCTAGCTTCTGAAATCCATTCTGCTCTGGAGACTGTAGATGGTTTGGTACATTATATTACTCTAAAACTGCAACAGTTTAAAACTATTTGCATGCTGTATTACAGGCCTGGGAAAATCTCAAAGAATAATGGGAACCTGAGTTTAAATAAGACTAAGGGACAGATTTACAAGGCCCTAGCACCTCTTCGCGCCACACTCTTGTCATTTTTTGTGTGCTAATTTGGCTTTAAGGAGGCCATTCTTCTTCACCGTATTTACAAAGTGGTGCAATGCTTGCATTGTGCCCCTTTGTAACCACTTACCCCACATTATGCCTGCCCAGACATAATGTATGCAATGGGGCCTTCCCCGCAGGGAGGCCCAAAAAAAGTGGTGCAGTAAAAGTTACAACATTTCACTGTACCATTTTGAGCATAATTTTTTAAACCTGCTCAAAGCAGAAATTAAAATGATAAGCCCATTACTTTCAATTTGCCATGCTTTACTTTTCGGGATTATTGCCACAATGTATGGCGCTAATTCTGCAAAGTACCACAATAGTATCATAAATTCTGACACTATTGTCCTAACATGAGCCATGGTGTGCCGTATTGTAAATACGGCACATACATGATTTCATTAGGGGGAGTACAGGGGGGCACAAGAAAATTGATACCTCATAGCTGGTGCACCACTTTCTTGTAAATCTGGCCCTAACTCTCGTAATTTGGCTGCTTTGCCGCTGATATTTGACATATTTTGTTGCATGTCCTGCTTTGCAGGAATTCTGGGAAGTGATGACCCAGTTCTGAATATCCTGTCTGGGATTTGCAGTACAGTTATGTTGTGAAGCATATTGGAATTTGACTGTTACTATGTGTTGCGATTGTCACGACCAGGCTCTATATTACTAGAGCATGGGTGTCCTCTTCATCCCCAAAGACTTCTGAGTGGTGGACCAATATTTGGGAAATCTGAGTCTGAGGCCCAGACTTATACTTGCTTTGCGCTGAATTAGTATCATTTGTTTTACGCTAATTCAGTGCAAACTTAACTCCATTTTTATATGTTGGCGCTGTACCTGTCTAGTGTCAAGATTTTGGAGTTAACATCATTTTTTGGATGCGTGAACCCACCTTGCGTTAATGAGATGCAAGGCACGAGTTCCCGTCCCAAAAAATTATTCTAAGCCCCTAGCGCCATATTTATCCACCTGGGCAAAAACTATGCACAGGTGGGAGGTGGACCCAAAAAATTATGTTAAATCGATTTGCGTCTAATTTTAACACCTGGGTCAGACCAGGCGTTAAAATGAGGCCCACACATCACTACTTAAGGAAAACATACAGAAGCAACATTACCAACCTACAAGACAACATGGAAGTGCTACTGCTCCAGCTTGCGAGACAACGGAGAGGACAGCAACAACAACTGCAACCACCAATACCACAACGAAGCCCACAAAGGAAATGCTGAAGGCAGGAGAGGATATTCTGAACAGGCCAACCCTCGTAGGCCTCAGAGAACGATACATTAGAAGGACATACAGACTCAACCGGCAAGCCATACTACACCTGCTGCACCAAACTGAGCCACAGATCACAGCCAGCCTGCAGACCCCACATAATATACCACCTGTGACAAAGCTGCTAGCTGTCCTGCACACGGTGGCAAGTGGCTCATTTCAAACAACGGGTGCCCTAGTTGCTGGTGTGTCACAGCTGTCATTCTTGGTGTTCCTGCCACGGTGTTAGACACAATCATCTCTTTAACATCCCACCACATCTGCTTCCCAAACACCCAGCAAATGCAGCAGGAGATAAAACAGGGGTTCTACCAATTTGATGGTTTCCCGCATGTGCTTGGTGCAATTGACTGCACCCATGTCAGACTTGTTCCACCTACAGCAACAGAGCATTTATACCAGTATTGCAAACACACGCATTCCATAAATGTGCAGGACATAGTGGGCCACCAGGGACTATTCACAAACATTTTGGCCAAGTATCCTGGGAGTATCTCTGATGCCTACATATTCAGACAGAGCAGGATCAACAAGCACTTCCAGGATGAATAATATGGAAATGGCCTACTTGTGGATAAGTCAACAATCCTAGCAATTTATGGCCAGGGTAACACAGATGTGCAGGTAACAACACATATGCACCATGCTGCAGTACAGCAAAATCAGTGCACACCACAAACACATACATCTACATGTACATAACACACCCACAACTTGACAGACACACCACGTGAAGGACAGCTGCAGATATATACCTTTTGCAAACATAAGATATACACAAACCACTACAAGTGCCCACATGCTGCATACTACGTACACTTCACACACAGTACACCCAACAAAGAATAGCACAGCAATGTTAATGGCATACATCATGCTCATGTAACGTAAGTCACACATAGTCGAAGATCATTCAAATCATGCCGTGCAAGTCTTTGCCAGAACAAACATCAAACGCCAGACAACTGGTGCCAATACCAACTACATTTCAGCAACATGTACCTGTAGTGTACATATACATCTGCCTGATGCAATGGGTCACACTAATAGGACTACAACATCAATGGCAATTACATACAATGTGCCAGATTTGTGAGAAGTGGCACCACACCTACTGGAGTGCCACCTCACATACACCACTTACTGACCCACACAACCATCATGTCTGTACTGTAAACGATAAATGGCCCACCATGGGGAAGAGTCACTGTTGGACAGTGCAGATCATGGATGCCATAGTGGGACCCTGTAGAAGTAATTAGGAAATCACTGACCTTCCATGCACGGTGCTAAGCTACACATTTGCTAAGTAGCTGAGCTCCATCCCATAGCCTACACTGTGCATGGGTGGACAGTATAAATGCTGATTCATGTTTTGGAAGATAGAAGAAACACTGGAAGTGATGTTGATCATCCTGAAACAATGGGATACACACCCTTGGAAACCTGATGCCTGGCACAAACATCAGCTGCCACTCAAGATCACTAAGAGGCCTATGTAAGAGCTCCCAGCGCCATTGTCATGGCCTGCACTGTATGTACAAGTTTGCGGATGACAACTCTTTTGTGACTTGAAGCAACATTGAAAATCGGCCACCCTTTCATGCAGCACTTACCGTGGAAGGGGCTTGCAATGTGTATAGCTGCAGGTCTGTCACCACAAGATACATAGCATTATGATGCTGACACAGATGTAGGTGTCACCTAAGACCTGAGGCAACCCCAGGGGTGCCGTTTGCAGGTTGCAATAATGAAATAGACTGTGATTTTACCCCATATGAATGTGCCACCTATGCATGCTGCATACTGCTGCAAAGGCAGAAAGAGCCAATTGGCCATCAAAAATGTATATGTATAGATACATCCACTTCCACAGGGCACCTAGCCAAGCACCCTGTTGCAAGGTTGATAGTCTTGGTGCAAGGCTGATATTAGCTGCTGGCGCATGGGACAACAAAGGGTTGCCTGGTAACATGTCACACATGGTGCATTCCTGCATACTCAAAATGTTGCAGCACAGTGCTGCCAATGTTGGAGTTGTGGTGTGCATTGTCACTCATTAAAATGGGCATAAGTGTTGCACTTCATCTGTAATGGCACATGTCAAAATGGCTGGGATGTCCAGGCTCTGTATGGCTACCATGTTGTCACCACATCTGACCCCATTGTGTTGTGAGGATATGTCATGTCCCCTCTAATGGAAGCACACTGATACAAAGGACCACTACGCAACACATGGTACTTACATACTGAGCATTAGTTAGGATTCCAAAATATATGTCTTAGGTCCTTGAGCCAATACCCAAAATTGTCATGTTCAACAACACAGTGCTAAGAAAGCTCTGCACAAAGCCAGGAGCTCACACCATATCACAATCACATATGAGTTACAACCAAATCAAAATAACAACTGCCATGCTACATGGCAAACCTGTTGCAAGCCTAAGCAACAACTAACACCTTTTATCTTTTGCAGCGGATCAGGGCTATGGCATACAATCGTGGATGATGGCCCCATTTGCAAACCCAAGCCCAGCAGCAGAGCGTGAATACAATGAGTGTCCTTTCCATGCAATATTGTGGAAAGGACATTTGGCATACTGAAAACAAGATTCAGGTGCCTGGACCTCACAGGAGGCAGCCTTCTAGATGCCCAACACATTGTGCACAAAATCATCCTGACATGTGTTATCCTGCACAACATATGTGTGCGGATGAACGTTTCTATGTATGACCAGGTAGATGACCTGCCTGAGGAGGAGAAGGATGGTGCTGACGATAAGGAGGGGGAACAGCACAACACAGCTGCTGGGGTATGCCGGAGGCAGCACATAGTTGACAACTTTTACTCTTAAGAACCACTGAATTCACCTTGTCAATATTGTAAATAAATACTTCACTAATGCAACCAATCCTGATTTGGTATTTGCAGTCTCCACTACACATAGCATAGGAATGTGAGTCAAAGGTCAGGGGTCGTGTTAAAATTAGGAATCTCACAAGTACTGTTGCAGCAGGGTCATCCAGGGATACCAGACCTAGGCCAGGTGGCTGAGTTGGGGCAAGGTGCTCCACCACCTGAATAGAGTGTACAGGAGTGGCAAGAATGAGCACCAGCTCAAGCATTGATGGGCAGATCTGGTGGCCAGGGAGCAGGATCTGCTTGATCACATAGGTGTTGAGATTGACAGACCTGTTGGTGAGTCTCCCATTGGCATATTGTTTATTGTTCACTACTCTTGAATGACAGTAGCAGGTGAGTTGGAGTGCTGCATGCTATGCTTGTGGAAGGTTGTATGCAATGAGAATGAAGTGTATCTGCACCAGTCTAGGTCTGGAGTTCACATGTCCAGCCATGTTACCAATGCAGGTCAGATGTCTGTTGAGTCCTGCACAGCCATCACGTAGGTCCCCATTTCAGAGGCCATAGCGACACCTCTGCCCCAGCATAGTGTCATGTATGAAACGCCAAGGCACCGCCATCCCTGGATTGTGTCAAAAAAGTTGGGCAACTTTTTCATCATTTAATGCACATAACTCCTGCCACTATGTCAGCAAAGGGGGCCTACCCGCTGTGGGAGCAATGAGTATGGGGCATTTGATACCATTAGACAACTTTGCCACATCAGTTATGGATTAATCAGTGCATGATCATTGCAGACTTAAAATTGAGCGACATGTCTATCACAAAGCACCTCTGGGTGCCTTGCAGGACAAGCTTGAGAACTTGAGTCATATGTCTTGCTAGGCGCCAGGTTAGTGTCATGTTTACTTACACAACTCCCCCTTATACCATGTTGTTCCATCTTCTATAGATGGCCCACATATGGTTGTTGCAGGGTGTGGCACTACATGAGTCTCTGACCCAGTGTTAGTGTTGAGACTTACTCACCTGAGTGTCTGTATAACTGTGTGATCATAGTGGTGTGTCTGTTGCACTGTTTTCACTAGGATAACTAGCTCATTCCTCTCAACTAGTTCACACTGAAATTTGTTGTCCACTCACAGTGACTGTGATATGACACTAAGCATGGTTTTCCATTCATGTCTTATAGGTGGACCTGCCCCCTACACAATCGGCTAAGTGGCACGATTTGAGGACCCAGATGTATCCAGTAAGTGTGATAATGTGTGTCCTGTGAAGTAATCCAGGGCTTTGTGTGAGTGAGTCCGGTGTGTTGAATACAATGCCAGATGTGATACGCTGTCCAATGATCAGACATCAAAGTAGGCTGGATCCTGACAATATGGCCCATTCAAAGAATCACCATGCACCACTAGAGGGCCCCATCTTGTAAGGCTTGCGGTGCACAATGGCCAGCACCGTGTACACAAGGTGATGACAAGCCACATGTAGGGCCATATGTGACTAAGAAAGACAGAGTGAAATGCTGTGAGAATAATGGTAGTGGCCCTCTCCATCATTCTCACAACACAGGTGATGCACCATATTGAACCCAATTTGGTGCATCCCAGTATTGTCATGAAGATGGAGGACTGGCCTGGCAATTGTTCCCCAGCATGGCGCTCCGTCTTTTGCACTCATGTACGTTACACTTATGTGGAATGTAATTGGCTTGCATGCAGGTCAAGGCCAAACGTGTGCAGGCATCAAATTGGGTGTGTAAGGAATAGTAGTGGCAGATCAGGTATTGATGGGTGTCTACACCTCGACACACGAATGTAGATGTGATAGTCCTATGGATACCAGCTTCCTAGTTGTCAGCCCTCCTAACATATGGTCCACTCCTTGACTCCATGTATGAGTAGGCATGCCTTGGTGGATGACCAGGACAGTTGAGAAGACGGATTGCATGGCCATCCCCCCTAGGCTCAGGGGGAGTCAAATACCACATTAGTAGGTAGATGTGATGCTCACAGTGTAGGTGACAGTCATATTGACCAGGCTTGCATGTGTACCTATCAGCTTTGACCCCTTATGTTTACAAACAGCATCCCATCCTCCCATTAACATGTCCAAGTTCCAGGTGATGTATGATTGTAAATAGACACAGATGATGAATATGTTTTGGCCTGATCTATGTAAAATTTGCACTGCCTTTGCATTATTCTTTATAATGCAAAAGCAATGCACACTTCCATATGTTTGGTTCTTTTTCATGTTTTGTGTCGCTTAAGTGTCGATACAAATATGCTAAGGCAGCATTGTCATTACATTTATCAGGGCCATTGGCTTTTCTGGAATGTGAGTTGGAGTGCATGTGTAATTAGATGTAGCAATGTAAGCTACTAATCTGTACAGACTCCACACAATGTTGACACTGATGGTTGCCTGTCTCCATTTCACCTCTGCCAACATGAGCAATGATAAGCTATGCGCATTTCAAAAGAGGGTAGTGAGGTACCGCCATATCCTGGCAGTGGAATCTGGCTTCCGTAAAATGGCTGGCTGCTACCGTGCTGAGAGGGCAATGGGGGAATAGCAAGCACACCCCCAAGGGGTCCTAACCGTGGCAAAGAAGGCACCCCAGACACATAGCTCCTCAGCAGTGCAGAGGGCACATCTGGCACCAGTCCCACAACCTCGCTGCAACTAATTCAACAACAACAGTGCAACAGCCTCCACCACCTGCTGCCATGGACATGCTGCATGGTCTGAAGAGGGACGTTTCCCTGGTCCTGTCATGTTTGGACAGTTTGGAGAAGGAGGTGGCCACCAACACCAAGAGGCTGACATTAATTTTTAAAAAAAACTGAAGAAGGCCAAACTCTGAGTTACATCTGAACTGCCACCTCCAAGTTCTGTCCCCTACCTTCTGTTTTTAAGTTATGTTTGATTGTGGGTTTTAGTGGGATAGTGTTAGTGTAGGTATGTAGTATACTTAGGATAAGTGGATTTGGGGGGTGGATGATTTACTTATTACGTGTTAATTGGTGGGTGGGTCTGTGAGTGGGTGGGGGGGTCATGTTGGGGTATCTATGTGTTAATTAATTTTTTTTAAATGTAAACATTTAAAAAATATATATATATATATATATATTTGTTTAGATTTAGACAGTAATTGTGTAGTACCGGTATATATTGTCCTGCATGGGTCCTGTAAGTTAAGGAGGGCAGGGGGGAAATGTTTAGAGTGTGGTGTTAAATGTGTTAGTTAAGTTTAGCATAGGATAGTTAGCTTTAGTTGTTGGTTAAGCATAGTTAGAATAGGTTAGTTTAGGATAGGTTAGGTTTTTTAGTTCAGTTTAATACTTAATAAACATTTTGCATACTCCTAAACATTTTGGGGGTTATTCTAACTTTGGAGGAGTGTTAATCCGTCCCAAAAGTGACGGTAAAGTGACGGATATACCACCAGCTGTATTACGAGTTCCATAGGATATAATGGACTCGTAATACGGCTGGTGGTAAATCCGTCACTTTTCCATCACTTTTGGGACGGATTAACACCTCCTCCAAAGTTAGAATAACCCCCTTTGTGTTATGTGATAGTGTCGCAGGGTCTTTCCATGAGTGCACAGTGCAAAGTGTGTGTTGGCCTAGGAATTAGGTCCTGCCCCCGAACCCCTCTCTTGACATTTACATCACCTATTGACAACTGGGCCTAGGAATTTGGTCCGGCACCCGAATCCCTCTCTTGACATGTGCATCACCTATTGACAACTGAGCTGTCACATTGGCAGCAAAAACACATTTACTTGTCCATGCATCTGCCATTCGGTGTACCCACCACTCAAGGTGACTATGTTAACTTTGTTTTGGGCAGGTAGGTGAGGTAATTCAGCTGTCAGTGTTGGGGTCCTGTGTAGGAATGTCGGGGACAGTGACACATCTAACAACAGCCTACATTTGAACTCTATCCTGCAAAAGCAAGCAGTAGCAATCACTAATGAGGTTAGGTACCTCTATTTCACACCAATGTGTTCTACTGGTACTCCCAGCTGACGATATTGCCTGAGAACTGTTTCACAGCAATTCCTGCCATATGAAGTGAGTGAAGCATACTTGTGTTCTTCATTTTTGACATACTCAGTGAATTGCTTGTAGGGGATAAGACCAGCATTGACATTTATCATGTTAGAAACTTGTGTGTGGGTATGTGCCCCCATATCCCTGCACTCTTGTACTGACACCCAGTGACTAATGACATGTTTACACACATCACAGGGTACACATTAATTGTATAATATCTCATTGCAGAGAAGGATGGCTCTCCTGTGGATCTGCCTGTCCTGGACTACCCTGATGACATGGATGATGAGTGGACAACCATCAGCAAAGAACCCTCCAAAATGTCCTGGGAACCCTCCAGACACCACCTCCATTCGCAAGGAGGAGCACACATGTAGCAGCCATCCCAGAGCACCCACCCACCACCCCAATAGTACAACCTGCCAGCTCCAACACAGCTGAGGACTCTGATGACTCTGGGACCACCTTTGAGAGGACAGTTGTGGGAGTACAGCAGAAGCTGGCCAAGGATGTGCGGTGGGGATGCAAACTATGGCAGCCAGCCTTGAGGGGATGCGCATGTGCATGATGACATCCGCAGAACAGTCAGCAGCCATGCAAGTCCAACAATCACTACTAGAAGGACTCCAACAGTGTGCGAGGGACCTCACCACTGCAGTGAGGTAGCTGCCACAACACCTGGCCTTCCATACTTTTTGCTGCATGCATGACAACAATCAGGACTCCCTCAGGGCAGACATGGCTGCCTACCACAGGGATGTTGCTGCTATACTCAATAACCAGCAGCTCCTCCTTGCTGCGGTTATGCCCTTAATAGTTCCACAGTTGGCAGCTGCCGGGAATTCGGAGTCCACTTCTACAAACACTGAAGTGTGTGTTGCCCTCTCAAACACACTATCACCACCATCAAGGGGAGAGGAGACGACATACACATCAGAGGATGAAGACGTGGAACAGATCACCTTCACCTGTACGAGTACCCGGTATCACGAGCCCATGCCACATGGGCACAGTTTTTCCTTTGTCCTGTGCTTGATAACATGCCAGTCTTGATACAGTTGGTGACATGCACTCTTCTTCGACACACTGTTAACCTTACCACTATGGACTACAATCGTCTCTTACTACCCAATTGGCAATTCTGCACTGAATGATGATCCATCGCAGCATGTCCAATGACATGTCCCTCAACATTGCACTTGTTTTGCGTCACAATATAATGCTTCACACTAATGGAATCACAAACCTGCACTATGTAAATATTGCACTAACCCGCTTTAAAATAAACAGCACCTACAAAACCACTTTGTCTCTGTGTAATGTGATACATCTACTTTGCTGGAGATTTGTGATGCATGTATCGTGTCAATGGTCACAGAATGTCAATACAAGAGCGTAGAAATAATGTGGGCTGATATCTATGCACAATGGTCTGGACTTTAAAATCATCGGTGCTGCTTGTGACTCATTTCTGAAGTAAAAGCACCACTAACTCACAAAATATCATTGCAATTTGTAAGTTAGTGCTGCTGTTGCATTAAAACAATGAGTCAAATGCTGTGTAAAAATTGTATGTTAGGCCCAAGGTATCTACAAGATTAAACTCAATGCTGGCCAAAGCCCCTACAAGACAGTCATCGTGTACGTGACATTTGACTCAAAAAATAAATGCCACAATCACAACATACAGCAGGAATGGCTGTGTAAGATTGTTTGGCCAATAACGTCACCTGGGAGTACAATTTAAAGCCATAGGTGTGAATTTTGTATACTTAACCTCATAAGAAATTGACACCACTCAGTTTATCAGGGTTCACATGAACATCAGGCTGCAGGCAGACATCCCACAGTGCCCAAGATTCCAACACAGGACCTAAACAATGACAGCTTAAAAATCATACCTACCTGTCTAACACATGGGAACCATAGTCACCTTGAGTGGTGTGTACAATGGATGGCAGATACATAGAGAAGTAGCTTTGTTGTAGCTGTCAATGTGACAGCTTAGTTGGAAGTGGGAATAAACATGTCAAGAATGGGATGTGGATGCAGGATGGAATACACAGGCCAACACAAATTTACCACTGTACACTCATGCAAAGGCCCAGATCCCCAAGCATATGACACATACCGTAAAGGAGTACCTAAAACCTTATTAACTGTGTCTAAAAGAAAAGTTAAAACTATGTCACACACCTCTACTAAACTAACCTATCCTATCTATACATTGCCCACAACTGGCCCTAACTTCCCTATGCTAAACTTACTTACCACATGTAACTAAACACTCTAAACATTAACCCCCTGCCCCTCACATATGACGGGACACATGTAGGACAACATATACTAACCTAAACAGATACTAACTAATACTAATGAAATATATTTATTTTGTATTTTTTAAATATATTTTTAATTTTTTTTTTATGATAGAATACACAAAAGCCCCAACATCAACAAAACAAACTCACATGTAAAAATATGACACCCCCACCCCCCAACATACTTATCCTATCTAAACTAATAGCCTACTCTAACCTATCACTAAACCCCCTAAACCCACTAATAAACAGGATAAGGAAAGAGGAGGGAAGGGACGGAATTAGGGGTGAGGCAATGCAGGTCTTAGAGGTTTGCTCTCCTTAGAGTTTTCTGAATGTCCCGCTGGAGACTGTCCACTTTCTTCAGGACCTTTTGCATGTCCCTCTGTAGCTGCCTGAATGTGGCCATGTCCAAAGCAGCTGCTGTGGTGGTCTGTGTCCCTGATGTTGTAGCAAATGCAGGTGCCATGGTCGGGAGTGGTGGAATTGACGGTGCAGAAAGTGTTGTGGCTGTAGCTCCTGAGGCTGAGGGTGCAGCAGGTGTGGCTGAGATACTGGTGTCCACTTTGCCATTGCATGTAGTCTGGGTGGTGGCGACACCTGTTGTGGCCAATGCCGGGCCCTCTTGGCTAAAAGTCTGTCATGCTCCAGTGGCTCTCTCCTGATGATAGCGTCTTGCCATCATTCGAAAGCCAGACTCCACATCAAGGATATGCCTATATCGCACTGCCCGCCTCTGGAACTTTCTAATCTCTGAGGCATTCATGTTGGCAGCTGTGAAAAAGAGACAGGCAAACATTAGTGTCATCATTATGTGGTGCATGTACAGATAATAATCTAACACTCTCCCTCAAATTGCACATGCAGTCCAAATCACAGTACAGATGATAGATTGTCCCTGAGGAATGACATGGCAATGTGAACTTCCCATCAAGTATTTAACAGCAAAGCACAACAAGGTGTGTACCAAATTAATTGATCTGTGCATTTATGTAGTGCAATGTGTCACAATGTGAATCCAGCAAGTACTCAACATGTGCCAGTGGACTAATCCCTATCATCTGGATCAACTTCAAGGCACACAAGACCTGTGCGTTGTATATGTAAATGGAAGGATGGTATACAGTTGCTAATCATTAGGAATCAGTGTTGTTTGGGACACGTGCCTGCTTGAATTAGATGTCTGTCATCTACACTGTGACCAGCACACCTAGCTACATATATTTTCTCCCCCTACTCCTGTGCCTCAGATGGGATGGGCATGCAATACATCATCTCAACCAGCAAGGACAACCACAAAGCCTTGTCCAGCTGGATTCAGTGAGTTGAACACATGTAAGGAGGCCTGCCAACTAGGAGTGAGGTATCCACTGATCAATCACATCTATATTCATGTTTCCATTTGTGGACAACCATCAACATCAGATCTCACTGACACATTTCCTAAATCACCCACATTGATGCAAGCAGACATCTGGCCTTGACCTGCATGCACGCCCATAACATACCACTTAAGTGCCACGTAAATGGAGTACAACATTTGGGGCTAGATGCTGGGGGACAGTCACCCATACAGTCCAACATGTACATTACAATAAAGGTATGCACAATTTAGTGTGTAAAACTGATGAATCACTGGCTTGTGTAAATTAGGGTATGACTTGCTGTCAATATTCAGACAATGGACCACCTCCAACTCAAATGTGGGCCTACATGTGGCTACCGATAACCTTGTTCACCTGTTGCTGCCTATTGCGCAGCACAAGACTCCCAAGATATGACTCTCTGGCAGTGAATGTCTAACCTGCGCATGGAACTCTGTGTCAACCTCCAGTTAAGCACATGTCAGATTACATGCCAGCTCATCATATCTTGCAATTAGTCCAATACACAAGAGTCAATCACACAACAGCTGCAATCCCAACAAGGACAGACATTTTCACACTTACTGGATACGTCTGGGTCCTCAAATCGAGCCACTTCCCCGATGGTATAGGGGCCTGGTCCACCTGTAAGACATGGAAAGGAGGTATGCTCAATGTCTGATCACTGTACAAACATGGGAACAACATGTTACAGCATGTGACATTTTATATGATTGCGCTGCACATCAGGCATGTAGACACTCCAACAGACATACCACTGCAAACTTGCATAGACACCGACACTCCAGTGAGTGGTAGACACACATATGCACAAATTCACTGGCCCTAACAATCATGTTGTGATAAACCTGACTACACAATTTTGTAGCAAATCAATTTCAGATGGTACTCCATTTCATAATTTATTGGGTGACAATTGCAATGGCACTTCCCTGGTGCACTGCAATCCAAGTGACTCAGGTATTGTGGTTTGTGAATCAAGGGACAATGAGTAACTGTGTGATGGACATGTGGGTCGATTTTCAGTTAGCAATTATCGTGCTGCCAGTGGTCCATTACAGATGTGGCACAGTTTTATGTGGATAACAAATGCCCTATTGGCAGTGTTCTCTAAGCCGTATATGCCCCCTATGGCAACATAATGGCAGGGATCGTGTGTGTGTGTGTAATTATAACATTGTAGTGCTAAACATGGATTGCCCACTTTGGTGTCCCAAAACTGCGAAATATGGTATGCTGACAGTGTCTTAGCTGATCATCATTGACAGAATGCATGGGCACAGGTGTAGTCATTGCACCTGAAATATGTCACTCAGGGCTATATGTACCTATAGCAGGTATTGTGATTCATACATTGCGGGACTTAGCAACTAGCAATTAGCAAGTTGGATGATCAGAGGTAGAACCTTCAAAATTACACTGTTTACAAATCAAAAATAGGGTAGCAAATGACCTACCTCTTAAATCATGATGAGGTAGGTCTCATTTTGCAAACCCCTTGGGAATGGCGGCACTCACAGGGATGCTGGCCTGCTGAGCTCAGCAAACCACCATGTCTGTGACTACTTTCATATTGAGATGTAAATATTTGTTGAATTGCAGAAATATTTCAGCAGGGGTAAACAGAAAGTATTTTAACAACCTATTTCATTACTAAAAGAGATTTTTGAAAGCAGGCAGTGGTCTGTGGCACAACTTCATGCTCAGAAAAAGTTTTTGACCATGCATTCACAAAGAGGAAGGGATCCCATGGGGACCCCTCCCCTTTTGAAAATGGGTTAGCACCAAGTTGAAATGTATTGTAACTGCAATAGCTTAGTGCCGGCATTTGTGCCCAAGAATAAAAGAAATAGCCACCTACGACTCAATCATAGGATTTGAACGCCTAATCCTAAATGCCATTAGAAAACCCTGTTTTGTGATTGTGGAATCTGATAGCAGAATGGCAAATTTTATCTTTGTACATTTGAATGAATATGTGTTCTGACGTAAACACAAAAATTCAGTAAATTTAGCCATTAGTAAAAGTTATAAATAGCTTGGTACATATGGCCCTGAATAATAGTCGGACATGGCTCAACAAAACTCTGGACTGCATTGTTACCATGTATTAACATGTGTAAAGCATCTCATTACTGGTACTGGAACAGTTTGTTCAACTTGTATTCCACATGGACACAAACATTGCATGCAGCACGTCACAACATCTGCTACTGTCACTCAGAAGCATTCTACTGTACACATTTGTCAATGTGATACTCACCAACCGGGCCACTGGTCACCACACTCAGGTGGTCCAGCAGGTCCTGTTCTCGGGCCACCAGGTCAGCCCAGTGATGCTTCAGCTGGTGCTCGTTCCGGGAAGTGTTGAATATTCTTTTAAGGTGGAAGAGCACCTTCGCCCAACGCAGCTATCTTGCCTACGTGTGATACTCCTGTATCACACGGCCCCCTGACTTCAGCATTATTGGAAGGAAGTGGCACACCAGCCACACAAATGCCCCAGCTCCTCCTCACCCATGCACCCCAGCCTTGCCCTTCCCGACATGGTACAGTATATTATTTTGACAATAATATGAAAACTAAAGGAAAAGAAAATAGAAAAAAGGAAACATACAAACCCCAAGGACAGACCCCAACTACCCCAACTAATCTAACCCACAGACACCAGACAGTACAAATACAATTCTGACAACAATAAAGGCACAAAAACACTTATACAGGTACAAAATACAATAAGGATACACCAAAAGACAAAAGGTAGACCACACAAGGGACAATATACACAATCCACAAGAGAGCAAGACCAACACACAGCCACACAGTCATGAAAAATCACAGACTGCAAAGTTAAAGTGAAAGTACACCCACTGTACCATGTCTGTAAACAGGATTTCCTATTAAATCACTTACTATCCTCTTTGCCTCCCGTTTTCCATCTTGCGTGTACATTTGTTGATGCTTACGTAGCTTGCATGAATATTTTTGATGCATAAGCTACATCTCCATCAAAATCCCACGCATTACTGGGAAACTAGTATTTTTATAGATATCTGCATGCGTGGGGTGCGCTGGTGGAATTAACGCTAGGGACCCATTGATGTTTAGTGTGCGTTTGCGTCATTTATTGATGCATTTGCATCACAATTTCTGACTCAAACTGTGTTTGTGTGATTTTTCATTATTTAACATGCATGCACCCTATATTGAGACGAAGATGGGATGATATGGCCTGCAGTGTGTGTTCTGGTGTTTGGCCACATGTGGTAGACCATGCAACTGTGGCCCGCATTTCTACTATCTTTGTGCAGGATTTGCTTTTCTTTACTGACACAAAAGCAGCGCAAAGTTGGATAATTTCAATGGAATTTGTAAGTTTGCGCAGACTTTGTGTCAATAAATGACGCCAAGGCTGTGCTACAAAAATATAAATCATGGCCTGTGTGTTTTGTGTGTGAATTGTCTTTTACAACTATTTGTGTGCTTCTGTTGGAAAGGCATGCAATACATTTGGCGTGATGTTCAAGTATGAATGTGTTACAAATGGGTATCAACATCCAATGGCAATCAATGAGGTACAACAGTCATGATAAGTGTTTGTAATATGTGTTGACTCATTTGCTGTGCGTAGTTGTTTGACTTTGGGGACAATACATTTCCCCCGACAAACAATACATAGGGAATATTGAGGATGGATGATGAGTGCTATGTCAGATATGTTACCCCTCACATGTCAATAAATGTTGCCTACCACTTCATTGTCACTTGTGCGAAAACAACCCATAAGTCAGCCATTTTATCATTTTTGGAAGGTACAGTGTTTGGGACACAGAGCCTCAATTACAATCATAATATTGTCATGTACACGTCAGTTTGACTAATGTAAGTTGCCTATGTTCCTCCTGGGGCTATGGTGGACCAGCAGCCCAGGCTTCAAGTCTTCACATATTTTCAGAGGTGCATTGCACAAAAGTGTCCAGTTCAAGTGTGTGGGCATGAGTACCCTGTGTCAGTATGGGGCTCCATGGTGTTATGGTTTCATGCAGGTCTAGTCAGGAGTCTGTTGTGGCAAACCTTAAGTTCATAGAGTATCTTTCAAAACAGATTTGTCCTAAAGCCAAAGATCGGTTAAAGGCATACAAGGGGATATGCCAGCTATGGTACGGCAGATAATACAGAAGAGTGAAGACAGAGCAACCTTAGTGTGGACAAATATGTAACAGATCAGTAATGAACAAACATTGAGGGCTCATCACTACGTTTGTATACAGGGTAGGGCGCTGAACTTCCCACAACAACAGGGAACGTCAGTGCCTCTTTGCAGATTAATCTCACAACTAGTCACCACCGAAGCCCCATTGAAAGGTGGAGGCTGAAGTGAATCTGTGTCTGGACCCTCAGGGCACAAACATGGATTGTCCTTACATACACGAGACTAGCCCTTGTTTGTTAGGCTGGGGGCACAGTACCAAATTCAGGAATACAGCCATAGCACACTGTCACTGTTTGGCACTAATGAATACTTGCAAAACCAGACAAAGGATGGGGGCTGGATTCGCCTCATGGAAACCATATGTTAGTACAAATACAAAATTAAACAATTCTATACAGTTGAGGACTGATCGTATACTTACCAGACACAGTTCCCCAAAATGAAAAGGAGGGCAAGGGAACCAAGTAGGAGGCAAATGCAGGCACAGGGAACAGGCTCTGGTTGACCAAAGACTGGAACCGGTCTGGCTAACAGGAAGCAGGCTCTGTCAGGAACAAACATTAACAAGGCTGAAAAAAAGGGAACAGAGTCTGACTGGAACAAGCAGGAACAACACTGTGGAAACAGAGAGCAGTTTCAGTGGTACTCAGAACTGTAATACGAGCCAACAAGGGCTCTGGTTTACAAATGAATTGTACTCCAATGCACAATGTGGAACTTCAGGAAATGGCAGCTTCTAAGCAGTTCCAGGCAGCAGCAAGGCCAGGGCAGAGTCAAATGGCTGGGCTGCATGAGAGAGCTCACATGTGTGTGCAGCTTCAGTCTCTTACAAGTCCTGGACGAGAGAATCCTGTATGAGGGGCCAATCAGACTTTTACTATGGGAAGCTATGGAGAGAAGATTACAGGTCTTACCGACTACCTGGCAGTGCATTATGGGACCTGAAATCCATGCAGGTTAATGTAGTTGTACTATGGCATGCCATATAGAAAAGGGAAGCAAACAGGAGTCATAAAGGGAGTCTGGGTGAGTGTTGATGATGATTCCCAGGGCACAGATAGTCAATTTACAGCACCCCCTAGAGAAGGGAGGGCAGAGACTTTAAACATGGCTGTGGTAGGACTTATTACCAGGGATGGACTGTGCAGGGCATGTCTTGTGAGCATTGCTTCTCATACCTGGGACACTAGTGCTGTCCATTTTCAGGATTGATACACCTCTTGTCACACAAGCTCCTTGCAGAGATGTCACACTTACTAAGGTCAAGGGTCTGTTCATACATTCCTGTTACCAATGCTATTTCACATTCACTGCCTCATGTATGATGCGCTTACTTACCTTATGATTGAGGATGTCATAGTTGTGTGTCATGTGCTACAGTAGACCATGTTGGCAACATAGATGTCTGTCATAGCTGTAGTCCTATGATTTTGCCCTTCATATGTAAAATAGAAAAGATGTTTTTTATACAAACTGTGTGTGATGTTTGCTGTACAATCCTATGCATCAAATGTGATGTGGCATCAGAAGTTGTCAGATTTGTCTTTGTGACATGCTCCCGGAGATAATACTCAGATTCCTAAAGAACATGTGATGCATAAATAATTATGTTCAGCATTCTGTCCATCACTTGTCGTTTTTGCATTTGTTGCCCTAAGTGGGAAGGGTATGCCCAGACGTGGGTCCCGTGCTTCCCATGCCCCTGGAGTCAAGCTAGCCTGGCTGATGAGGATGCTTGTTTCCAGTCCAGGGGAGACTTGGCCTTGCAGTTCGGACTGGACTGTTCCCATGGGGAACAGGGTCAAGACTGATTTGCATATGGCTGGGTCCAAACTAGAATAGCATGGGCAGCAAAAAAATGATGGATTTAGGCCCAGATCTCTGTACTGGGAGTGAATGTTTGACATTGTTCAGCATTCCGTCCATCACTTGTTCTTTTTGCATAAATAATGACCCAGAGCAGGATTCAGTGATAAAGTGTGGTGTTTATTTCCATATCGTAACAATGTGTTTGTAGAGACTACTTTTGAAAAAGGTTTTGAATGATCTGTTGTCTGCAACACATTCCTGCAGTTGTGTTTGGATGTTCCCCTTCATTTTCCCTGGCATTATCAGCCTCCTCCTTCTTTTCAGGAAGTTCTTGTTCATGTTCATAAAGGGGGATGTTCCTCCTAACACAAATGTTGTGCAGGATGGCACAAGTCAATATGATCTTGCAGCCCATTTCCGGGGAATATAGGAGGCTGCCTCTGGTGATGTTCAGGCACCTGAATCTAGACTTCAGGATGCCAAAGCTCCGTTCAACAATGGTGCATGTTCTCTGATGTGCCTCATTATAGGCACACTTTGCTGCTGTGCTTGGGTTGGGGAATGGGGTCATGATCCATGGCTGGATCCCGTAACCCTAATCAGCTGAAAGAGAAAATAGGAGACAGGAATGTCATGTAGCATGGCAGATGATATCTTGTGTCGTCTGTGACTCATAGGTGTTTGTGGGATTGTGTGGGATCCTGGGCTTCTATGAAGTTCTTTCTGCATTGGGTTGTTTGACCTGAGAACTTGTGTTTGGCTCATTGACCTGATATCTATGGTTTAGTTTCCAAATTGCAGTTCATTGTGCATCTCCCAGGTGTTGTGTAGTGAGCAAGATGTTTTATTGTGCGTTCATTGGAGGGGACATGATACTTCCACACACAATAGATTCCAATGTGTTGGTAACATGGTTGCACTACATGACCTGGACATCCCGTCCACTTGGACATATGTAATTGTAGATGAAAACCAGAGGTGAGGCCCTTTGATTGGGCTTTGTGGCAATGCCCGACACATCCCCCTAAGTTGGCAGCACAGAGGTGTTCAGTATTGACAATGCACAATTGTCCCATGTGTGACTTGGTTCTATGTTTACCTTTGTGGTTTCCTCTGCCAGTGGCTCATGTGCAACTGTGCACCTACACTACCAAACTTGCTCCAGGTAAGCTGGCTAACTGGCTTGTGGAGGGGGATATATCTGTGCAGGAAAGGCAATCTCCCTGTACATCTCTTATTTAGATGGAGAATTGGCTCTTTCAGTATGTGCAGCAGTGTGCAGTTTGCATCAGTGTCACATCAATATGTGTTCATAGCTGAGTCCACTTCCTTATTGCTAGCTGGCAACGTCACCCCAAGAGTGATGTGTAATGTTGGTACTGCCTCAGTATTTCCATGTCACCTACATGTGAGTCAGCATCCTCATGCTATGGCGGTCATTACAACATTACAACATTGGCGTTAAAAGCCGCTTACCGCCGTGCAGAAGACCGCCAACACACCGGCGCGGCCGCGGAAATCCGCCACAGCTATTATGAGCTACAGCTCGGAATCCGACAAAATTCAGACACCCACACAAGTCCGCCACACCAAAGGTCAGTGATAAACTGGTAAAAACAAAACCTCCATGGTCACGCCAACAGAAATACGCCCACACTATCACGACACACGAATCTACGCGGCGGTCTTTCAACCGCAGTATTCCATTGGCAGTACACACCACACGCTCAAAATACACACACATTTACAAAACACAGCCACATTGGACAATTCGAAACACACACACCTGATACACATACACACACCACTCCCACACACCCATTACAATATAAAACACACACCTACATCACCCACAAACCCCTACGACCACAATTACCGAGAGAAGCCCAGAGAGAGACACCACAAACAACTACCAAGCATCCACAGGCACACAATACCATCACCCACAGAACTTCCACACACCTCACACAACACACCACTAAATATCACCCCACTTATCACTACACACACCACCCAACACATCACCCACACCACCCCATGGCACGGCAAAGACACCTCAGGTTCTCTGAGGAGGATCTCAGGGTCATGGTGGAGGAAATCGTCCGGGTAGAGCCACAGTTATTCAGAGCACAGGTGCAGCCCACCTCAGCAGAATAGTGGACAGGGTTAACGCAGTGGGACAGCACCCAAGAAATCGGGATGACATCAGGAAGAGGTGGAACGACCTACGGGGGAAGATGCGTTCTGTTGTCTTAAGACACCACCTTGCGGTTCAGCGGACTGGCGGCGGACCCCCACCTCCTCCCCCACAACTAACAACATGGGAGGAGCAGGTCTTGGCGATTCTGCATCCTGAGGGCCTCACAGGAGTAGATGGAGGAATGGACTCTGGTAAGTCAAATCTTAACTATTACACCCCACCCTCACCCCCATAACTCCAACTCCTCACAAATGTCCCAACATCACTAACCACACATCCCAACACCAAACCCTGCATGCAACAACAAAGCATGGACACCCATCACCAAAGCATTGCCACTGCACATACCCATACACCCCCCTAAACCACCATCACACAAGGTCCCACACATGAATGCAAGCACAGGGGTACACTGTCACCCACCTATTGCACACCATGGCACACACAGATGTATAAACATCTTTTTATAGCCCTGCAGGACCCCTACCCAATGTCACCCGACAGGAGGGTCCACACATGTCCACTCATGTCCACACCACCAACAGAAGAGGCCCACAGTGATGACAGCAGGTCTGTCCAACTGGATCTAGATGACCAGCCCGGCCCATCGGGGGACCTCGGGACAGTCGGTTCCCCTCACAGAGTCACAGGCCACTACAGAGCTTCCCCCCCTCTGGAAACACCAGCACAGCACCCACCCAGCGGGCCCATACCTCTGTCCCCTGGACACATCAATCAGCAGCGTGTCCACCACTACAGGGAACCCAGGCTAACCCACCACCCCAACAAAAACAGTGGGGCAGTGGCAGTGGTAGTGGGCACACGGTCCAGGGGACGGAGGCCCAGGAACACAGGGGAACTGGGAGGGCTGCTGTGCGACAGGGGGAGGACAGGCCAAGGGAACCCACTCTCCACGAGGGCCTCTCCAACATCATGGGAGCCTACCACCACTCCCAGGAGACGATGGCAACGGTACTGGCCAAGTTTCAGGAGACCCAGCGCCTGCAGTAGGAACAGTACTTGGGCTTCAGGGAGGAACTTAGAGCCATCAATTCCACCCTGGGCACCATCCTAGGGGTGCTGAAGGAAGTACTCAACACCAGGAGGGACACTGTGGCACAACAAGTGGCCCCTGACACTAGCCTGGACGATGAACTGCCCACCACCTCCGCCGGCGCTAGTGGACAGGAGGCACCGCCATATGACCACCACACCAGCACCCCACCCCCTGCAGAGGGAGAACCACCCCGCAAGTGGTCCCTGAGATCGAGGACGAAGACAGAGAACGATGCCAAGACCCCCGCCAAGAAATGAGACCACCCTGAATGTCATCTGTCTGTCCCACTTTATCACCCTGTCCATCTTCAAACTGCCCAGCTCCACTTCCTATGCCCATTTGGGCAATGCACCTGTGAGACTAATAGACTGGACTCTGCCATGGACATTCCACCACCATCACCCCTCACCATTTTACAACCCCCACCAATATTGAGCACTTAAATAAGGGCAGACAACACTCTGGACAACACTTTGGAAAACATAGGCTGGGACATCCCTGATGCTATGGCCACTGTTGTTTCAAATGACCCACTTGCAAGGAAATGGAGTACTGAAAGCACCTGCACTTGAGGGGGGATTCCTGTGGGATGGCGGATAGCTGACATCAGGTCTGGCTCCAGCTGGGCACACAGTTCCAGGATTGTGGCACGGTCAAGCCTGAAGGTGATGATCACATGTCTTTCCTCCATTGTCGACAGTTCCACCAGCGGTCTGTACACCGGAGGATGCCGGAATCTCCTCACATGTCCCAGCGACGGTGCCTATGAAGGACAACAGCGAGCACAGAGTCAACCAACTCAGAGGTACGTACCCACAGCTTACACAGAACACGAATCATAATCCGATATTTGGCCTGTATGAGTGTTGATGCAAGGCCTCAGTATGTGTGACGCAGTTAAAAATTAAGCCATGTGGGCCCCTGAAATGGCGGCTGCCTGACCTGTAAAGTGGGACAATGGGATGTGAGGTAACAGCGCTGGCGTTGTACACTGTCGCGGTAGGCGGTCGAAGACCACGGCGCAATGCTACATTGGTTAACATTGGACCCTATGGGTCCCAGGAGCCAATGACGATGTACGCCGGCGGTGACGGTACGCATGATTGCCATTTTCTATCTGTTCAATCACTCGATACCTGATCTTCTAAGGGGAGGACCTACACTGCAAGTGCTGCTGTGACCTCGGTCTGGAAGAGACAATGGCTCGTGCGTCTGGGGGAAGGGCCCCTGCCTTCACATCGGAGGAGTTGGAGAAACTCGTGGATGGGGTCCTCCCCCAGTACACGCTAATCTACGGTCCTCCAGACAAACATGTAAGTACACTGGGAGCATGCTGTATGGGCTATGCCTATGTGGAGTGGGGTGGATGAAAGATTGGGGGGGGATTGAGGCGTGCATGAAACAACAGTGAGTGCATGTGCATCATGGCAAGGGTAGGGAAGGGGGCCAATGACTGTGATGGTGCATTTGGTAATAATTTTTCTTTTCCCCCTGTACAATTCATGTAGGTCAGCGCCCACCAGAAAAAAGATGTTTGGTGTGCCATCGCCAAGGATGTCCGGACCCTGGGGGTCTACCACAGATGGAGCACCCACTGCCGTAAGAGATGGGAGGAAGTTCGCCGCTGGAGCAGGAAGACGGTGGAGGCCCAGCTGGGGATGGCCTCCCAACGTGGGAGGGGTGTCCGTCGCACCATGACCCCCCTGATGTTCAGGATCCTGGCGGTGGCCTACCCGGAGTTGGATGGGCGCCTGAGGGCACCACAGCAGCCACAAGGGGGTGAGTACACTCTCATGCTGCTGATTTTGTGCGCAGTGGAGGTATCTGGGTGGGGGAGGTGGGCTGTGGGTTTCCTTAGGCCAGGGCGAATGTGCTAGTTAGGTCCCCTTGTTCTGGCAGACCCTGTGGCACCCCAAACCGACATGTGTACAGTGCCAAGTACACCTATTCAGGCTCCTGTGTCATCCATGTGTGCAGATGTCGGCCATAGCCTTGTAGGCCATGTCCCAGGGATTGAACAGTGGACCCCAAGTGCGCGGCTTAGTGCAGGGGGATTCTGTGCCTGTCGTGTCCGCCAACAGTAGCGCTAATGCATGCGCTCAACATGTCTTTCTTCTGTGGTCCCCCCCTTTTTGTCGTCTCCCTGTTCTTGTGTGCATTAGCATCATCAGGCAGAGGATCAGTGGCACCGGAGCAGGAGGGAGCTGCATCCCACATGGCCCTGGAGGACTACACTATGGACCCGGAGTTCACCAGTGGGACGGAGGGCGAGGGGAGCTCCACGGCGGAGACAGGAGCTGACACCAGTGACACGGACTGGTCCTCTGATGGGAGCTCCCTTGTGGTGGTGGCAACATCTGTGCCCCCACATCTACAGGTACAGCCGCCACCCCACCTACCAGCACCGCCCTTCCAGTAGCCCCTCAGCCTTTGCCCTGTGCTCTCTCTCCCAGGAGGGTGGGCATCACCTTTGCTCCAGGCACCTCAGCCCTTGCCCTAGTCAGCCCTGCTGCCCTCAGTGAGGAGGCAATTGACCTCCTCAGGTCCCTCACTGTTGGTCAGTCTACCATTTTGAATGCCATCCAGGGTGTATAAAGGCAGTTGCAACAAACAAATGCATTCCTGGAGGGCATTCATTCTGGTCAGGAGGCCCTTCAGCGAGCTTTTCAGACTCTAGCCTCAGCACTGATGGCAGCCATTGTCCCTGTCTCTAGCCTCCCCCCTCCAACTTCCTCCACCCAGACCCAATCCCCTGTACCTCCGCCTATCCCAAGCACACCTTCAGACCAGCATGCACACACGTCAACACACACGGGAAGCTCTGGCAAACATAAGCACCACACACCCCACAGGCACTCACGCAAGCATCACACACATGCAGACACACCAACATCCACTGCCTCCACTGTGTCCCCCTCCTCCTCGTCTCCCTCCTCCCTCCCAGTCTCGTCTACACTCACACCTGCATGCACTACATCTACAGCCACTACTTCCATCACCAGCATACCCACCACCACACCCCGCTCACATGCAGTCACCACCCCCTCTGCCATTCACACGTCCCCTGTGTCCTCTCTCAGTGTGTCTGCGATGCCACCTCCCAAGATACACAAACGCAGGCACACCCACCCAACAGCCATCCACCTCACAACAGCCTCCAGTGCATGCACCTTCACCCAAAGTCACCAAAAGAACACCTCCTACAACCACAACCTCTTCCTCCACTCCCAAACCCCCTCCAGCTACCCGTCCCAGTGTTCCCAAGAAACTTTTCCTGTCCAACCTTGACCTTTTTCCCTCACCTCCCCCACCCTGTCCATCTCCTAGGGCCTGACTCTCCAGGTCCCAACCTAGCACCTTAGCCACAACATCTCCGGGACCAGTGGTGCCTGTGGTCACCGGAATCTGGAGTGCACCGGCCACGAAGGGCAGCCAGTGTGGCACGGAGCCACAGCACGGACAGTCCCCCATCTGTCAAGTATCAAAAGTTGGTCAGCGCCCAGTGGGAGAGGGGTAAGACTTCAGCCACCAAAGCCGATCCCAGGGGTACAGGTGGGAGTGTAGAGTCAGCTGCGACACCTTCCAAGGTGGGGAAGGGCCACAAGAAAGTAAGCAAGTCTGGGAAGAGCAGCACAGCAGAGAAGACCGCCATCATCCCCACTGCCCAGGAGGCCAGCACCAGCCCAACTGCCCAGGAGGCCACCCCCACCAGCCCTGCTGCCCAGGAGGCCAGCACCAGCCCAGCTGCCCAGGAGTCCACCACTACCAGCCCCCCTGCCCAGGAGGCCACCGCCAGCACCAGCTCAGCTGCCCAGGAGGCCACCGCCAGCACCAGCCCAGCTGCCCAGGAGGCCACCGCCACCAGCCCTGCTGGGCCAGACAGGACCACCAGAACCAGCCCCACTGGGCCACGAAGGACCGCCAGCACCAGCCCCGCTGGGCCATGACGGACAACCAGCCCTGCTGGGCCAGACAGGACCGCCAGTACCAGCCCCGCTAGGCCATGAAGGACCGCCAGCTGCTGAGTCACTGCAAAGGACCCCGCCGCCACAAGCACCGCTGAACAGGGCACCGCCACCACAAGCACCGCTGAACAGGGCACTGCCGCAACAAGCACCGCTGGCCCATGAGCACCAAGGGCACTGGCGCTACTGAGTCTGTCACGAGCAGGATGAAGCACTCTGGGCACCAAGCCCCCTCCAGAACCAGTGGAGAATGGCATCCACTACCTATGTCCTTGGCAGGATGAAGCACTCTGGGCACAAAGCCCCCTCCAGAACCAGTGGAGTATCACATCCACTACTTCTTTCCTTGGCAGGATGAAGCACTCTGGGCACAAAGCCCCCTCCAGAACCAGTGGAGTATCACATCCACAACCTCTGTCCTTGGCAGGATGAAGCACTCTGGGGACAAAGCCCCCTCCAGAACCAGTGGAGAAAGGCATCCACTTGAGAGACTGTGGCTTTGCACTCCCCAGGATGGAACAGTGGGCAACCCACCCACTGTAGAGACTTGAGAGACTGTGGCTTTGCACTCCCCAGGATTGAACAGTGGGCCACCCACCCACTGTAGAGACTTGAGAGACTGTGGCTTTGCACTCCCCAGGATTGAACAGTGGGCAACCCACCCACTTTAGAGACTTGAGAGACTGTGGCTTTGCACTCCCCATGATGGAACAGTGGGCATGTGGCCCCCTCGTCGATTTGGCGTCGTGCACTCAACCGGCAGAGGTGCCCCCCTTTCCCTTCCCCCTGAGGTGCCTGTTTTATTGCTATCTGATACCCCTGCAGTGTTCTCTCCGTCATGTTCGGAGATTGAGTGTGGGCCTCACCCATACCGTGTGGGCCCAGTGTTCCATGGACTTCAATGGAGCACTACCTGGACTACTATTCTTGTTGTATATTTTGTTTATAGTGTATATATATATATTTTTGCGAACATGGATTTTAATATATTACAATGGTTACACTCATTTTCTTTGGTCTTTGTATTCTTCCGGGGTTGTTGCGGGGTGTAACTGTAATGTATCATGCTGTATTAGTGTGTGTGTTGTCGCGGGTGAGGGTGGGGGTGGGGGTGTTGCGTATTGCGTGTGTGTGTCCCTGTTTTTTCCATACCCCCTCCCCTGTGTCGTAGGTGCAGTACTCACGCGGTCTTCGCCGCCGGCGTTCGTGCTCCTGGTAGAGGAGCAAGAAGATAAGGGCTGGCAGGATCTGGAGCTCGGGTTCCATGGTGTCCTGATTCCTCGTGGGGTGTGTAGAGGTGAACGTTTTCCCTTCGAAGTCCTGTTTCCGCCGTGTTTTTGTTCACGGTGAATCCGCCCCGAAAATGGTGGCGGATTGGTAGGTTGTGATACTGTTGGCGGTACATTGTCCTCTTCCTGTCTGTTGGTGGGGACCGCCAAGCTATTTGTTTGTACCGCCGTGGCGGTCTGAGTGTTAAAGTGGCTGTCTTTGTTGGCGGTTTCCGCCACGGTCGTGATTCCATTTTCTTTGCCGCCGGCCTGTTTGCGGTTTTACCGCCGCATTAACACCGACAGCCAGGGTTGCAATGACCACCATAAAGAAAAGGTGAAACAAAAAATAAACCAAAATATAAGAAGAAGAATGTAAATACAAAACATACCCTAAGAGTAAGTATGGTCAAATGTTAAAAAAATGTTGGAAGTTCACAAGTTTGAGAACCAACATAAGTCTTTGATTGTGGAAGCCAAATCCTGAGATGTTAAATTAAACAACCGGTGGCAACAGCCATGATAAGCCAAGATGTAAAAACGATGAATATAATAAGGAAATGAGAGCTGGTAAATTTAAGAGCTGTGAAAACGTGACAATGCATAAACACTGCGTGCTGTGCAGAACAGAGTTTACAAGTAGTACGAGTGCCGCCATATTGACCTATATGTAGCAAAATCATGACGATAGATAGAGGACTGAACATATCGACCAGTGTAGTGAGACTAATAGGGAAAGGCACCATATTGGAGTGGTGTGAAGTACATGCACAGATATATCGAGTAACAAGTGATAACTAAGAATCACGAAGACATGAAGAAATGCACAATGTACAACCCAATTGCTGACTACAGCATACACAATCGATGATGTTAAATCATTTCAGACACATTTGTGATAAGCTTTGTATGTCGAATGAAAAATAACACGTTCGCTGAAGAAAAATATAATATGAACCACAGAAGAAAACATCCATAACATGACCATAATCATAGTTACGCAAAAATTACAGAATTACACTGCCAAGGTGAAACAGGAGGCACATTTGAATGGCATTACTACAATACATGGTTTTGTAGATCATCACCCCAATAATACACAGGGCAAATTTTTGTATCAGTGCAGAAGCACCGGTACCATACAATATCCAAAGGGCTAGTGTGTCAAAAAGATGCATGCACTACCAAATGTAATGCATGTACAGCATAACTCCAGAAAACAGTGTACAAGCTTTACAGAAAGACATGTAAGTCTTTCTCAATATTGAGCCTCTCCTCTTCTGCTCTCAGTTTGACAATTCACTTACTCTCCATGCATCTTAACATCAGGGTCCTGTCTCTACCTCGTGGACAGGTACCCAATGTATCAATACAATGTACAGTAATCTCCAGAACTTTTCTCTGTCCATGTATGGAGTTGTAATGGGCTTCAAATGGATAATCAGTATTATTGTGCCTAATAGCCCTGATGTGCTCTTGAATTCTTTCTTTGAAAGGCCTGATGGAGCTACTTACATAGATACGTTTACAGACAAACATTATGCAGTATACTACATATCTGGTATTGCAGTTCATGAACTTAGAGATCCTATAAGATGTTTTGGTATTGCATCGAAAGGTAGCCAACTTGTCTTTCACATAGCCACAGATGTTACAGTGTCTACACTTACGGAAACCAAAGGGCGGTTTGGGCAACCGTATTTCATTTGTTGTAGATGGCATGAAACTGTGACATAGCTGGTTGTGCAATGTGCGTCCCCCTGCTATGTATGATACTGGGTCTATCAATCATACCTTTTCTCATAGTATTGTCTGCTAATAGGTAGAACCAATTCTTTTGGAGAATCTTGTGGATCTGAGGGATGAGGGTGCTGTAGGGGATGATAGGAGACAAGTTGTTTGTTCCTTGTGTTTACCTATAGTGGGGGCAGTAAGAAGAGCCTGTCGGTTTGTCTTTCTGATTCTCTTGTTAGTCTCTTTTAGGAGGCTTTTTGAATAACCCGGTGTTATGAGGTGCTGTTCCATTCCCCATAGCTCACTTGCAAATATCTCATCTTGACTGCAGTTACGTCTGATTCTGGTAGCTTCTCCATATGGGATAGCCTTAATCTATGACTGGGGATGGGAACTGGTGGTATGTAGTATAAAATTACACATGTGGGTTTCTTATACATCTTATAACATATTTTGTCATGATCAGTACATATAGGGTAACATCTAAGAAATCCACTCTAGTGCCACTGTGAAAACTCGAAAACTTAATGTAGAAGTCATTGGTATTGAGATACTGAATAAAAAGTCCTAATGAGTTGGCATTTCCAGAACAGAACATTATTACATCATCTATATATCTACCCCAGTATAGAATATAGAGAGTTAGTTCCGGGGGAATATTTCTGCCATAAGTGCTACGTTTCAAAGAAACCCATATACAGATTCGCCAAAGATGGAGAAAAGGTTGCCCCCATGGCTACTCCTTGTATTTGTCGGTACCATGAACCATTATGTATAAAAACATTGTTGCCTAAAACAGTTTGTATGAGATCCATCAACATGTTGGAGTGCTCAAATAAGGTTGCAACCCACTTGTCAAGAAAATGTTGTATAGCGACCATGCCTTTCACCCTGTGGATGCTAGTGTATAGAGAAGCAACATCAAGGGTAACCAAAAAGTGGCATTTGGTCCATTCATAGTCACTGACCTTGGATAGTAGGTCCTTAGTATCCCTGATGTATGATGGTAAGTTGCTTATAAAGGGTTGCAGAAAAATGTCAATATATTCTGATTCTCTGTAGGTCATCTTATCCCTGAAATTATGGGCTTGCCTGGTGGAAAAGTATCTTTTTATGTAGTTTGGGAAGAATGTAGATGCACGATGCTTTGGGTGTAGAGTTGTATATGTACCGATATTCAATATCTACTATGAGGCATCTGTCTCTTCAATGACAGAGTTTCTCTTGTATAGTTCTGTTGACTTTTTTCACCGGGTTCTGAGAAAGTCTGCAAAAGGCAGAGGTATCAGAAAGCTGCCTATCAATCTCATTAATATACTTCTCTTTATTCATCAGGATTATGTTACCCCCTTATCTGCCTCCTTGATAACAATTTCATGTGCCTTAGAGAGTGAGTATATGGCTTTTTGTTCTTGTCTTGTTGTGTTGTATGTAATCTCCCTACGTTTTGTTACATATAGATCTTCCAATTTGTAAAGATCCATGGTGACACGTTTATGAAAAATGTCAATAGCATTTACAGATGGGAGAGATGGAGTGAATTTGGAAGTTGGCTTAAGACCACTATCGACACTCAAAAATGGATCAAAGTCCAGATTACATAAAATTTCCAACAGGGAAGGAACAGAGGTAAGATCGGTAATACGCTCCAAGAATAATAGTGTCTGTATGTCCCTTGCATCCTTGATGGTCAGATTGCCAGGCACATGGATACTCAGCATTGGAGAAGCTATTGTGTTTCTTTCATGGAAAAATTTGAACAGTTTACACTTGTGAACGAATTTGTACATGTTGACATGTAGTTCAGAAAAATCAGGCAGGGAAGGAGGAACAAAACTCAAACCTTTGCTTTGAATCTTTATTTGTTGTGCATCAAGTGTCATGTTTGAAAGATACATTATGGAGATCTCATTCTGGGGTAGAACAGGGCCTCGTGGGCTATTGCTTAATTCCTCTGACTGTGAGACGCTGGACTCGTAGTCACACCATCCCTTCCTCTCTCTTTTTCTTTTGTTCTTCCTTTTCCCTCTTCTGATTCTCTTGTGTATGCTTTCTGGTCTGTGTGAGGTGGTTTCTGACCCTTGCGGTGTCTCTCTAGCTCTAATAAAAAAGGCGATTTATTGATAGTGACATGTGAATGTTGCCTGTTAGAACTACTAGTATTATCACTTGCTAAGCTCGAAATGCTGGAAAGCTCATTATCACTGGTAGAGGCAATCAATATCAAGTCAGTGTTTAGTGTCTGGTTGGTGTCTATGTGTTTGTCAACATTTCTATTATCATATTTACGTCATTCCTTGCAGAGCAGTTTGTGACCGCTGGGGATGGCGATTGTGATGTTCGGATCAAACGCCGTGTTTGTCCATGTCTCAGTGAAGAAGGTAAGTGGAGTCTATCAGGTCCCAAAGTTCCACAGCATGCTTGAGCGGGGAGAAGATGTTGAGGAGGATCGGCTTGAGGTGGCCTGGAGGAGTTTTTGATGGCTCTGCAGCAGAGGGGTCTGGCGTTTGGAGTGAGGAGAAGGTGCGATGCAGTTGCAGCAGGTGAAGGGTCCATGTGTGCCTCTGGAGGAAGCGAGGTGGCAGGCTGTCAAAAGTCACGGGTTCCGTGCGCGGAGGGTTTCGGCATCATATCAGTAGATGGTGCAAGAGCCAGGGACTGAAACTTCTGGGTGCAGTTTCAGTTGCTGACTGGTGCAGACAGGCTTGCTTCTGGCACACCTTCAGCTCACCAGCAGCACCCACGCTGTGTGCACCGACTGCGCACACCCACTGCAGACACCCTTTAGAAGGGAAGGGAGGGGGGAAGGATTGGCCAGCTGGGAGAAGGGAGGGCGGGAAAGCGCTTCGAGGGTGGGAGGCGGGGTCACAGGGGACGGCAGTGGCAGGGACTGAAGTGCGGGACAGTACTGGCAGAGCACAAAATGGGTGAAAAAATGCAAAACAGAGACACAGAAAAGGAGTAAAAAACAGAAAAAATAGGAAAGACAGAAAACAGAAAGACCCAAATGGCCACTAGTCCACCAGTAATGAGGCACAGGCCGGTGCCTGTGGGTGGGGGCAGCCCTGAAACACAAAGCCGGTAGGCTCTGTTACACACAGAGAGCAGCAGCAGCAGGGGCCGTGCAGGTGGGAGCGACAGAAACTGTCCAGAAAGTCAGTGGAGTCACCCATCACTGCGCAGCAGCCGCCCTTAAGAAGGGGAGGGATTGGTCAGATGGGAAGTAGCAGGACAGGAAATTGCTTCAAGGGTGGGGGGCAGAGCTGCAGGGTCAGAAGCGGCAGGGAGGGAAGCATGGGAGTGGTTCGGGCAGAGCGCAAAACGGGTGAAAAAATGAAAAACAGAGAAACAGAAAAGGATTAAAAAAACTGTAAGAAGAGGAATAAAAAGGAAAGACAGAAAACAGACAGACTCAGATGGCCACTAGGCCACCAGAGATAAGGCGCAGATGGGTATCTGCAGATGGAGGTGGGCCTCAATCACAGAGCCAATAGACTATGTTAGACACAGACAGGGGCAGCAGCTGTGGCCACAGAGGAGGGAGTGACGGACGCTCTCCAGAAGTTTGTGTGTGGAGTGGGGCTGGCTGTATGGTGGGGTTGGCCAACCTCCTGCTGCACATGGCTTAAGGCATGGGGTTGGCTGCATGTTGGGGCTTAAGTGGTTAATTTTATCTCAAGAAACTATAACTCATGTCCTAAGGTAACTATAACTCGCGCCCTCGCCATACACTGCTAAATCCCCCCCATATTATATCAGTCATGACATCTTCTATGACATCATTGATATTATGATTGCAATATTTGGAATAAAATTTTGTTGAGAAAACTGTGCCCGCCGGGGGCGCGAGTTATAGTTACCTTAGGCCACAATTGTATTTTCTGGAGATAAGTATAACTGCTGAATTTCTATGGTTTTATGTATGTAAAATCTGTACCTAACTATAATATCCTTGTAACCTTTGTTTTGTTTTAGTGAATAGATAGATAGATAGATAGATAGATAGATAGATAGATAGATAGATAGATAGATAGATAGATAGATAGGTATTTGTGTACTTAAGACGTGTAGCATCACAATGTTATGGTAAACAATATTTTTTTCTGATATTTTTGACAACAATATTCCTTGCAACGATATTATGTCAGTGATTTAATTTTGTCGGCCCATAGTATAGAAACAGAAAGAAGTGATTTGAACCTCTTCTCCATGCGTCTTTGGTGTAAACTTTCCAGCTCATTTTCTAAGATCAAATGTTAGCAACTCCGCTGGTGACTACAAATTTATTTTGGTGTCCTAACAAAATGATCTTTAATACGCTAGATGCACTCAATGAGGATATGCACCAATGTAATACAGGTCTGCTCACCCATTTCTCTAATAAGGCACTGGGACTCATTCCTTCCTAAATGGGGTATATCAGCAGTCTTTCCATTCACCATGTTGGTCTTTGTGCCAGTGGAAATCCATCATATTTAAAGTCGTTTGCTAGAGAATAGGACGTATGTTTGTTAAAGTGGCTAGATTTTTCATCAGAAAAGCCACTTTGGTGGGGATACATTTTCGTGGAAAATTCACTATGGTCTGTAGATTCTAAAATACATTCTACAAAATGTGGGAAGTGAGGATGCCCCTAATGATTACACTATGAGTGCCAACACAGCACTTTCCCAAACATGGTGAGTACCTTGGGTACAGCATACTTACCATTTTTAGAAACATCACCACAATTTCCTTGGTGGTCTTTCACCCAGTGTATGCTGCTACACTTGATGACGAATCAGTCACTCTTCCATGGGTGGCTATTCTGTCACTATGCCTGGTGGAGTCCAATCCAGATCTTGGTGTGGTTGCAGGGTTGGCATGTCTGAAACCTATATTAAATAAATCAGGTCTGGAGTATGAGACCCTAAAGAGGAATCTGCTGGAATCCCATTACTGCACTCCTCAAAATCCAGCTGCAGAACCGATATATGTGTGTGGTAGAGAAAGATCATTGATCCACAAACTCTCACCACAGACCCACCAGTATCTCTTCAGAAATATCCTTAGTTAGCTATTTTAATCCCTACTTTGGAGTTGTATAACGTGTCGTTTATAAATAGAATAGCATACGTTACACTGAAACAGTGCAGGACCACATGTATTTAGACATTCTGCAATCCATGGCGTGTTAATTCGTTGCCGACATTTGTCATTTTTTAAATGAAAAGTGTTGCTTTTTATCATGCTGTTGTTTCTCAAATAGGCTTCAAATTATATCTATGCATATACTATATCTCTGACCTTTGAACTATCAAATGCCACTTCTGACTGCTTAGTTGGTGTTATATTTTTAAGAACTGTACTAGCATATTTGGTGACGCAAACAGGAGCAAGTAGCCAAGATCGTTGTCTATAACGTATCTTTCCAGTCAAATATTTCCAGTATTTTGCAGCCTTAAGTTTATGTTACTATGGTCTGGTTGGTTTAAAATGAAAGTTTGAGGCCTTGGTATGTTGATATGGGCACACATTTACATTGCGTGTCTGTATCCAGTGCAAATGGGTAGAATGATTCCGTGTATTCCTGTATGATTCACTTAGTATTTTTGGATTAAGTACAGCTCGCAACGTATTTAACTTTTTCATGATTTAAGAGATCAGCCAAATCAGACCTTTTCAGGTTCAAAATGGTTTGGACTGTATTTCAGTCAATTCACGAACCCATAATGACTTTTCTGCATTTTATGTAGGTTACTGAGTGTAAGATTGTGTTTAAATTAACTGAACATAAACTTTAATGATGTCTCTCTGGTAACAAATTGGAATAACATTATCATCATCCTCTTCCTTGTTGTAATAAATGCACCTCTGACATACCAAAACCACTTACTGAAATGCACATACTCTATAGGATACACGAAATAAGCATCTTGAAAAGTGTAAATAATTTGTTTAATTTGCTCAACTGGTTTATAGAACGCAGGCTTCAACCTCAGTCTTGAACTGTGTAAAATCATCAAGCCATAAATTACAGAAGACAAAGATAAAACTTGCCACGGGCTTTTCTGAAAGACGTCAAGTTGGAAAGAGATCATAAATGGACAAGAGACAAATATTTCACAGCTAAGGTACTTTATTTATTATGCCCAGGTATTGGTAGAACAAATTCAAATACTTTTCTCTTAAAAAATCCATTCACCTATAGTGGTCCCCTAATGTTTTTGCTTTGTGTTCCCCTAGGGTCTGGACCCCTGCCAGAGATCAAAACTTGCTAGTCAAGCCTCAGATATTATGCCTTCTACATAAAATGGTTTTCTTCTCGCCCTTGGTTTAGCATTGATTATAGTGGGATCTGGGTATCATGCTTTAAGTCATAAGGTAGAGACTGGAAATGGGCTACACAGAGGCCGAGTACCATAGTTGTGTACCACCCTAGGTGATTTACCTATGCGAATGTATGTACTCATAATTCATGACACCGAAAGTGTCTCACATGCCTGCTATTTTAATTTTCCCTGAAACCACATGCAAGACTTCATTTGTCAGATTGCAAAGAATACATGGATTTGCATACATCATACAGTTTGAACAGCATGAATCGAAACGGCAGGTATTTGCTGAGGTCTCTCACAAAGACTGACTGACTGTTGCTTCTTCAGAAACAATCTTAACTATCTCAGACTGGACTGTTTTGAACAGAAGATACAAAATAAAACATTGAAAGCGTGACAAGTTTAAATAAGTTATTTTGGACCAACGGTATGGGGTTCTTGCGATAACCAACTAACTTCCAAGTGCAGTACCTGAAAATGTTCTTTAATTCTGTCCAGTTGGACTTTTGTCTTGGAACTGTTCTTAGTGCAAATATAAAATGAATTGATACATACTTTACCGAAACGCCCCCTTTCTTTTGGTCGACATTCTGCACTCACTGGTTTTTACTTCACTTTGCCTCTTTCTGGAGAATTATCCACATTCTTTATTTCCCCTTTTCACATTCTTTGCTGACGTGTTCCACTCACATTTGGAGAGCAGTAATCTTGATGAGGATCAACAACTATTTTCTGTCAAGGTACTAACCGTAAAATGGAACTGCGTTAACCCATGAGGATCTTAACACTCAATGTTATGCATTTGCACTGAATAAAAAGCTGTAAAAGCACCATACTGGATTTCCAAGGGGGCGTTTTGTTGCTGAAAGAGAAACAAATGGATCAATCTTAGCTTTTGCAGGGTAAAGGTTTTTATAATGTGCATATTTCACTTGTGTCACCTCTGTGAGCTAACCATCTGTGTTATTTGCATAACAATTGCAATCTCTCATCTATGAAGCAACTGTAAATTATTGCTGCTATCAGTGTTCCTTAGAAAGACTTTTAAAATTGCTTTCCCCTACATGAGGTTGAAATGCATGGCAAGGTATATGAATTAGTGTATGTGGACAACTTACTAAGAAGAGTGCATCCGTTGTCTTTTATTAGAGCTTCTTATGATTCCCATTTCTTACTTTTTATTCTGCCTGTCAGGCCTTCTGGATTGTGTAGCTGGTGGTTTGGATTTAGATGAGAAGTGGAGAAAGGACAAGGATATTCAATGAATCTCAAAGGAATCTGCTGAGCATCAGAGATGATGAATGGAACACCTCATGTTTCGGGCCAAATCAATAAAAGAACAATACTTAAAAACTGACTTTAGTTGTCAACAAGAAACTCGCTTATGATGTTGTTGCTTCAACTAATCATACTGTAATCCAAGAAGCTATATGGCTGGTACCCACAATGCTTACATAAAGTGGAAAACCTGAACAGTTTCTTTGTCCTCCCACTTTTGCTTTCAACATTGGTTTCCTTCTGAGGGCTATTAGACTGCTAAAGAATTTTAACCTGACGACCTGCTTCTAGAATGATACATTTTCACTAAGGAGTTCCTGCCTATTACCATCAATATAATGATTTCTTTGAGAAATCGAAGGAATTAAGTGCTGAGATTTCACTGTGTTAATATTAGGGTTCCCACCCCGTGAGAAAGTACCTGGGTCCAGTGGCTCTTTGATCCTCTGGGTTGTCTCTCTGAGGCCCCAACAGCTGGTGTCCCTACGTCCCCGAATGCTGACAGGTTCTCACAGCATGCAGCATCTTGTGCAAAATAGGGATGGTGAACAGCAGTCTCTCAGCCACGGGGCCCGTTTTGTGTGCTCCGCCCCCATACAACTCTGCAGCTACAAAGACACCAGGGAGCCAACCTAGGCTTCCATGGCTAATGTGAGGTGACTTGTGGTCTAAAGAGGCTACACAGGAGATTTGGCCCAGTGTATGCAGATGCAGCTGCAGCTGTGGTCATAATTTACCAGGTACCTCTTTCCTGTTACTGAGACCCACTGCTGCCTTTTCCTGCTGACCGGTTGGGCCCAGACCAATGTGAGTGGAGGTGAGAGGCCCGCAGTGGGCCTTGTGCTTAATCCTCTCCAACCTAAGAAACATTTCACTGTTGTAGTAGTCTTGCATCCTTTCTTGAAATCCACAGAAAGACCTGTGATGGTTCAGCTTGCTCCATACCAAGACTGAATGACTGAATTTTTAGGCTCCTACCATTATTTGAACTACAGCAATGCAATTCTGATCAATTTGTATTAATAATTTTTGGGTGTTTCCCTGTCAATTTTACAACTGTTCTTGCAACACAGATTTTCAGAATTCACTTGGGGCACATGAGACATATTTCAAGACCACACATTAAGTATTGTTTTATAGAAGTTGCTTTTCACACCGTTCTTTATTGAAAATTAGCTTTAAAATACACCATTTGGTTCTCTTTTTTCAAGAGTCTCTGCTAAGTGCTTCTGCTGATGCTGATTGCTAACCTGTGTAATAAGTAAGGAAGATGGCCCTAAAGAAAAAGATTCCTGTAAAGAAAGTAGTAAGGAGAAGAAGTCTGTTGTCTGCATCTCCACTGGCATCAAGCCCTCATCCTCTTTATGGAAAAGGGATGTAACCGGCTGCATTCTTCACTGGGCAGGAACAGGCTGGGAGAATGATTCCACTACCGAAACCAAAGAAACTGCTTTCATGGAAACTAGGAGTGGGTCTGAAATTGACTTGTCCCAGCTGCAAACCAAATCCTGATGGGAAATGCAACAACAGGAACCACATACTGCAACATCTGATCTGAAGCTGGAGGTCAACTCAGGGAGTTGAGCAAAGCAGGATGGAGTGCTGGGGACCTGGGCTAGGCTGTGCACCAAGGGTTCCTTGCAAAAGTGCACAGAAGCCCTAGCAGCTGCAGTTCACATGGTGCACAGGATTACTGTCTGGAGAGGGGAGCCAAGGACTTACCTCCTCCAAATTTGGACAGTCTGGGTCACTTGCGTCTACCACCTGTGTTCCAGGGGCCATGCTTGTCAGGATAAGAGGGATCCTAAAAAACTGGTGATGCTGAAGTTTGGTGCCTGGTGGAGCAGGGGGAAGATTCTGTCGATCCACAGGAGATTTCTTTTGGCTTCCAGTGCAGGGTGAAGGCAGACAGCCCTCAGAGCATGCACCACCAGGAAACAGTTGAGAAAGCCAGCAGGATTAGGTGCTACGATGTCGCTGGTAGTCTTCTTGCTACTTGTTGCAGTTTTGCAGGCATCCTGGAGCAGTCAGTGGTCGATCCTTGGCAGAAGACATAGAGGGAGATGCAGAGGAACTCTAGTGAATTCTTGCAAGTCGTTATCTGAGGAAAAGCCCACAGGAGAGACCCTAAATAGCCCTCAGAGGAGGATTGGCCACCTAGTGAGGTAAGCACCTATCAGGAGGGGTCTCTGATGTCACCTGCTGGGACTGACCACTCAGAGGCCTCCATTGTGCCCTCACACCTCTGGATTCAAGATGACAGAGGTCTGGGACACACTGGAGGAGCTCTGGGCACCACCCATGGGGTGGTGATGGACAGGGGAGTGGTCACTCCCCTTTCCTTTGTCCAGTTTCATGCCAGAGCAGGGACTGAGGGTTCCCTGAACTGGTGTAGACTGGCTTATGTAAGTAGGGCACCATCTGTGCACTTGAAAGCATTTCCAGAGGCTGGGGGAGGATACTCCTCCCCGGCCCTTAACACCTATTTCCAAAGGGAGAGGGTGTAACACCCTCTTTCAGAGGAAATTCTTTGTTCTGCCTTCCTGGGACTGGGCTGCCCAGACCCCAGGAGGGCAGAACCCTGTCTGTGGGTTGGCAAAAGCGGTAGCTGCAGAGAAAACCCCAGAGAGCTAGTTTGGCAGTACCCGGGTCCATAGTGGAGCCCCGAGGATGCGTGGGATTGGCACACCAGTACCAGATTTGGCATGGGGGGACAATTCCATGACCTTAGACATGTCACATGGCCATATTAGGAGTTACCATTGTGACGCTACATAAAGATATTGACCTATATGTAGTGCACACGTGTAATGGTGTCCCTGCACTCACAAAGTCTGGGGAAATTGCCCTGAACTGTGTGAGGGCACCTGGGCTAGTGCCAGGGTGCACTCACACTTAGTAACTTTGCACCTAACCTTCACTAAGTGAAGGTAAAACATATAGGTGACTTATATGTTACTTAAGTGCAGTGTAAAATGGCTGTGAAATAACGTGTGTGTTATTTCATTCAGGCTGCAGTGGCAGTTTTGTGTAAGATTTGTCTGAGCTCCCTATGGGTTGCAAAATAAATGCGGCAGCCCATAGGGATCTCCTGGAACTCCAATACACTGGGTACCTAGGTACCATATACTAGGGAATTATAAGGGTGTTCCAGTGTGCCAATTAGAATTAGTGAAAATGGTCACTAGCCTATAGTGACAATTGTGAAGGCAGAAAGAGCATAATTACTGATGTTCTGGTTAGCAGAGCCTCAGTGATACAGTTAGTCACTACACAGGTACACACATTCAGGCCACAGACTATGAGCACTGGGGTCCTGGCTAACAGGATCCCAGTGAGACAGGCAAAAATAAACTTACATACATGTGAAACATGGGGGCAACATGCAAGGCAAGAAGGTACTTTCCTACAGTAAGTGTCTAAGTCGGTGTGTGAGTAGTTGTAGAAATATCCGAGACTGTGAGTGGATGCATCTCTTTCTCGATGGGTGTGTGGTAGTGGGTTTGTTGTTGTCCAAATACATTTTTGGTAGGAGTGCAAGTGTCAAAGTTGGTGTGTTAGTGGGTGTATAAGTGTTTCATTGGTCTGTGACTTGGTGTTACAGTATCTGACTGGGAGTGTGAATGGGTGCATAAGTGACTTAGTAAGTATGTGAGTGGATGGGTGTGTCTGTGAGTGGGTGAGTGAGCGTGCACATGATTGTGTGAGTGGGTCTGTAAGAGGATGCATCACTATTTGAATGGGTCTGTGAGTAACTCTATGAGTGTGTGTGTGTGTGGGACTGCGAGTGGGAGTTTCAGTGTGTAAGTGGGTCTATGAGTAGGTACATAATTGTCTGACTAGAATTCTGAATGGGTGCATGACTGTGTGAGTGAGTCTGTGATTCGGTGTATGAGTGTTTGAATGGGTGTGTTAATACATGTATAAATGTCTTTTAAGGTTTGTGAGTGGATATGAATGTCTCATTAGGTGAGTGAGTGGGTACATGAGCATGTGCATGGATCTATCAGTGGTTCTGTATTGATAAGTGAGTGAGTAAGTGTGTATGTGGTGTATGGATGAATGAGTGAGTGTATCAGTTTATGCCAATGGATCAGCGCAAATGAGTATGTTTTCCAGTGAATTATATAATGTGTGAACTAATGTTTATTTTCCTAGGCAGCAAGACAAATATGCACATGCTTGATCTAGTACATGTTAATACAACTAACAGTAGCAGAACTGCTAATAAATCATAGACAGCTCCCTCTGAGTCTTGAATGCTGAGCTGTGTTAGAAATATGTGCAGATTCCATATTGTACAGTAAATTACTAATTTACATGAATTTTAGAGCTGCCCCTTTATAGTTTGCTGGGTTATATTTGGTGGTGTGTGTACTTTATCTAAAATGATTTATAAAAAAAAAGTGTTGCAGATGTCACAATCAGTCGCAAATTCGGCAATTTCAGAAAGTTTGAAATATATATTTATACATTTTTTACCTTATCTTTGACATCAATATATCATTGCTTTGCTGTAGAAACTAATATTTCTATGACTAATTGAATTGTAAAATTGCTTTTTATTTCCTTTTTGCGTATTCGCAAAGCCGTCATTATTGGCGATGATGTTGTCATTCGCCAATGCTACATGATCTCCACATAAAGGGATTTTATTGGGCAAGAATCGATTCAGTTATATTTTGGGGAAAACCAACCCACTCTTGCCATATGGTTAGAACCAGCAGTGGGAAAAGAAGCAGATTTTGCTGTGCTCAATCTACTGCTGTATCAGGTAATTGTTTTTCATTATATTTGTTTTTTGTTTATAAAATGGCATCTAGTAGTTCTCAGCAGCCTGAGTAACACCCAGATGAAGATTATTTTTCAGATTAAGAACCTTTGCAGAAGAAGCAGTCAATTGCTTGGGACTTTTTTTGTAATCCCTCTAGGAGAGAAGAAGACAGTGGCCAAACTGGTGAAATGAACACTATGTGAGAAAACCCTTTCAAAGGGCTCAAGTAAGAAATATTCATGCCCAAAAAAAAGCATGCTTTTCTATTTAAAAGCGTACCACAATAGGCAGTATGTAAGAGCTGTGATGGAGTGAAGAGTTGGGGAAGCCTCAAACCCCAGTGGGCTAAGATCATCTGTTGCCAGTTAAACAGTCAACCTGCAGACATTGCTCCAGAACTTGACTGCATGGGGAGATTCTGCCTGGATTGTAAAAACATACTAACTGCAGGTAGCAGCTGGTCACTCTGATGAAGAATGCTGCAAAAAACCACCAGTGTTATTTATTTATTTTTTTACTTAGTTTTGATCTCCAGTTTTTGGAAGTTTTAGGGACCATGTTTTTGTCTAGTTGCCATTCTATTAAAAAAAATGACAAACATTTTTACAAAAGTTTCTGAAAATAACAAAACACTTTTTCAAAAGTTCCAAAAAAATGGCTCTTTTTCTTGGATTTCTTGGTGTGTGTTGGTGTGTGTGTGTGTATATAAGAGAAAATATTGATATGATTGTAAAAGGGCATCAGTTATTGGGTGTTACACATTGAGTATATGACTAACTGACTGAGTGAGTGATTGCATAACTGCACGTACAGTTGCCTAAGTGCATAACCTCATCTTCAGGTGAGTGAGTGAGTGATAGAGTGCTGCGTGGGCGACTGAGTGAGTGCATTCGAGAATCTATTGGGGAGTAACTGACTGCATGAGACCATGGATTTGTGAATCATTGAATGCAAGGGAGTGTGTGTGAGTGAGTGTATAAGTGGTGTATGGGTGATTGACCACATGACTGCATGTATGAATGAATGAATGAATGAGTGATGTGTAGGCATATGAGTGAGTGCATGCGTGTTGTGTGGGCGATTGACTAAGGAGCTGATTACTAGTTTGCCAGTCTGAGGACTGCGAAACCCACGGTGGCGGTCGGACTGCTTCACTCCTGGTGGTCCAACTGCCAGATTATGATCCTGGCAGTCAGACTGCCAGGAGACCACCTCCACTTCCAGGATCATAGATCCCAATGGGTAGGAGGAGGTCAGAGTCATGGTCAGCCTCCACTTTCCGCCAGCCTGTCCATGATGGTTGCACCACCAAGGAAAGGCTGTCAGAAAGTCAGTGCTGGGGATCACTGAGGGGGTCCCTGCACACCCATGACCATGTTGTGGGCAGTATAGGTCCCCCAAGCTATCAACCTCAGAATGTGCACTGTCTGCTCTGCTAAGAGCGTTGTATAGACCAAATATATAATAACTCCTTTATGGAACAGTACAAGAACTCTTGACACTTGAGCATCTTTTTTAAAGGCATTACCCTTATTAGGCTGAATAATGTCTAAAATGCACATGAACGGCATAGTGGAAACACTATACACCACTTTTTTAACCATACATTTTCCTTAGAGCATTCGTTGAAGAAAGAGAATGTGAGAAAACAGGGCTGATTGCAGAGGCCCCATGACTTTTTGCCCCCATTTTTCACTTTTTGCTGGTGTTTTCCTGACTCTAATGTTACTCTGGGTACTGCTAACCAGTCCCAGGGCCTGTGCTCTGTGTACAATCAGTATGCAAATTAGGCTAATTATAATTGGCTAAGTCAACCTACCAATGCGTCCTAGTATTTGGTAGGGCATGTAGGTTTAGGGACTCCAGCATAGGTTACATGCAAATTCGACTTTGGAATTAATAGTTCCAAAGTCTTAAACTACCTTATTTTTACATATACGTCACACCTATGGCGTGCCCTATGTGCCCCTATGACTGGGTGCCATGTAACTATAAGTAGTGACCTTATAAAAAAGTTTTATAAGCCCTGGTGAGGTAAAACAGCCACATTTGTTTTTACCTCATTGTAGTGAATAGCCTACATAGGCTAGAATGGTGAGACTTTATTTTAATTTTAAAAATCCCCTTAAGTAACAGATACCATAAGAGATGTGCCTGGGGGAGAAGATCTCCCCTCAGCAGATGGGGAAGCAGGAAGGGGAGGGCTGCCAAACTGGTCTTCAAAGGCAGGGAAGGACATTTGGAGCAACCCAGCAACACTTTCACATCCTGCAAACCCAGACAATTAGGTGCCCCCTTGATTAGATTAGGAGAGGGCAGGGGAGGGGTGTGTTCAGGATTTTTAGCTACGCCAGTGGGAGGGCTCAGCCAGATGTAACCTCCAAAAATCACTTTCAGCCATGATGGATTCTTAAGGAATGTTGCTCCCTTGGATTGATTTTTGCCACACTTTCCAGGAAGTTGTCATCACAGAGGGAAGGACCCTGCCCCTGATTGAATAGGCAGGACCCCCCTGTTTTTCACCCAGGAGCAAGGATAAATCTGCAGATCAGCACCCACACCTCCGATCCCTATCAGATTCTAACAAGGAAGAACTACAGAAGAAGAAGGACTGCTCTGCTGGACCCCTGGCCTACACCTGGACACTGCACTCTGGAGGAATGCACCAGCTGCACACTTGGGCTTCACCACAAGAAGGACTTTGCCTGACTTCAACTGGTTCAAGGAGGGACTCCCTGTTTGCTACAGGTGAAGAATTGCTTACAAAAGTCCCCTGCACCAACTTTTGAAGAAACTGACCAGAGGACCACTGCCCAGTGGCCAAAAACGTTTGTGCCAGGTGCATTCTGGGAGTTGTAGTCCGCACCCTCAAGGAGCATCTCGGAGCTTCTGGAACCTTGGGGTGAGCTGTGGACCTTAAAAGAACCTCAAAGGAACAGCAGGAAGAAGATCCAGAAGTTTGGAGAAATTTGGAAACTTTTTGGAAAAAAGCTCCATAAAGGGACCGACCCGCCACAGCAACTCTAGCCAGCTTGCCTCAACCGAGGCCAGGCCTGACTTGCAGGATCATCCCAGTGAAGAAAATCTCTAAAAAAGTGACTAAGTCCGAACGTAGGAAGTTGACTGGTACCTCCATGGCAGTGTATCTGAAGGGGGCTCCAAGGACGTCTGATCAAGATTCAGGTGTGCCCCAGTCGAAGGATTTTCAACTCGAAAAAGTCTGAAGGTAAAAATCTCCACCGCTCCCTCAAACCATATCCGAGGAAGAGTTCCAGGAGGTCTGATTGGACTGGCGACTTCGTCCCGCTGAAGAAAATCTCCAGATAACAATTAAGTCCTAAGGTAAAGTTTTGACCGAGGCCTCCCGCAAGCTGTAGCCGAGCCGGGCTCCATCGCGATCGGGCTTAAACTTTGACTTTGCCCCGGTTGAGGTGCGACCAGATTGGTGCTTTTTGTTTCTATGCGCTAGAATGCATTAATTCTTTAAAAATTCATATCTCCGCTTCCCCTTATCCGATGTTATTTGTTTTGGTGTCATTTTAAAGATAATAATATAATCTATTGTTGTGAATTGGTGTTGGACTTTTATTGTGCTTTGTGTTCTACTTACATACTGTTTTGTGATTTTTAAGTGCTTTACACATGCCTCCTAAGTTAAGCCTTTTCGCTCGTTGCCAAGCTACCAAGGGTTGAGCTGGGTTTAATTTTTTGAGACCTAAATGGACCTAAGTGAAAGTTAGTGGCCTATTGCTAAGCGTAGGTGTTTACCTGCCCTTACCAATAACCCATTTTCCAACAGAGAAGATATGAGTTTGGTAGTTTGAGGGGAAGTTTTGATTTGTATTTCAAGGTGCTGTCATTACATTCTGTCCATCCAGTTTTGCTTTTTAAATATACAGTGACGTGTCCATAGGTTGTATTAACTCCTTTGTGAAAGATGATAGCCAAAGTAGTAACATTTCTTCCTGAAATGGATATTTGCCCAGCTTTGATGTTTGTACTTTGAGTTTCCATTTTGGAACCATGTGGTCCGCATTGTTGTAGCATTACTAGTAGCTACTTTCCTGTTCTTTGTAGAAACAATGTAGAGATAAGGTCAGATCTGCAGTTTCGGCAGGTTTTATTTTAATTACCATTTCTGTACAATTTGTAAATAGGTAGATGAATCATTCAGTATTGATTTAAGTGCCGGATTTAAAAGAGCGGTCTTCGCAGTCATGGTTCCAATTGTAACTGAGTCCAAATAGATCATCAATATTTATTTCTTCTTCTTCTAAGACTCCAAGGAAGACCATAATAAATTCTTGTATGTTTTGCTGAGTGTTGATCCCGTACATATATCTTAAAGGTCTTGAATCCCTGAAGCAGAATGTATTACAGTTCTATAATTTATTAAATGTTGCAGTAAATGACATAGCGCAGAACACATTCTCTTCTTCTATTATTGTTCAATTTGGTTTACTACATGTGGTAAATGGAACAGTACATTAAGAACAACATTTGCTTTCAGTTGACTCCTGAAGTGTTTTTCAACTTGTAACCTCCAATTTCACTGTCATTTTCCAGTTTAATCTTCTTGGTTCTCTCTATAGTGTCCTTTTCTCCTTCTCTTTCCTTTTCTTGAGGGTCCTTGGACTCTTTTGTAATCTTTGGACAGAGTATCCATTCCTCATAAACAGGTTACTTGCCTAAATGAGGAGCACATAAAGCTTTTGACCAATTATACTCTCCTACTCAGCTTACATCAGAACTAAATGTGTTCTCATCAAAGTCAATCAAAAATAAAACTGATAATGTTCTATTTCATGACCATGCAACATATGACATTCTTTCTTTGAATACTAAACTTCCAATATTAACCAAACTGCATCTACACTTAAACCTTGTGATTTATGGATGGTTACATCATATGCTAAAAAGAGAGGAAATTGTGGGTGCTGGGTTTATAAATCTTTCACAAGCAAAAACTGTACACTACATCACCTTATCATCTTCACATCTTCTATCTTATCAAATTTACAGCTAAATAATCTACTTTATCTCAATTTGGGAAATTAATGAAATCAATAACGTAGCTCCCTCTAATAATCACATCAAATGAAACAAGCCCCCACGCAGCATGCAAAACTAACCCCAATAACCAATTGACTGACCACTAACTAGGCTCTGTGTAGCACGCTACTCACTGTAAAGGACTTTGATGCCTCGTCAGGGAAGTAAGCAGTATAAAAATACAATTTATTATAACACTAAACACATGGCATCCTCCCAGGTGAGTACACTTCAATTGAGAGTTGAGGAACAGCTGTATTGGGGCATGTGAAGACTGGGCTGCTGGTTGTAGTTATAGAAACAGGGTCTATTGGGCTTTAGTGTCAGGTCACTTCCTCTACTTCCCAGTGCTTGACAAATGTTATCCCCCCAGGTGAGTAAACTTAGTTTGGGAGTTGACAAACAGGGGTCTTTGGACACAAGGACACTGTGCTGGTGTTTGGAGTTAGAGAAACAGTGGTGGTCATTCTGACCTCGGCGGTAAAAGGCGCCTACCGCCGGTCAGAAATCCTCCATAATTCCGCCGCGGTCGCGGTAACCCGCCACAGTCATTCTGACCCGCAGCAGCCAAACCTCCGAAAATCCGACAGCCACAACAGACCGCCAGACCAGCGGTCGGCGGAAAAGTGGAGGTGACCAAACTTCCACCGTCACGCCAACAGAAATACGACCATGCCATTACGACCCACGAATCCACGCGGCGGTCTTTCAAACGCGGTTTTCCATTGGCGGTACACACCGCCGCGGTCAGAATACACACAAACGAACAAAACTCAGCCACATTGGCCGATTTGAATTCCACACACCTGATACACATACACACACCACTCCCACACACACAATACAATATAAAACACACACCCACATCACCCACAAACCCCTACGACCAAAAATTCAGAAAGAAGCACTGAGAGACACATCAGCGATCACAGAATACCATCACACAGAGGCACACTACACCATCACCCACACAATATCCACACACAAAACAACACACACCACCACACTCAACACACTTAACTACACATACTCCACCCCACACATCATACACACCGCTCCATGGCACCCCAAAGACACCCCCGCTTCTCAGACGAAGAACTCAGGGTCATGGTGGAGGAAATCGTTCGGGTAGAGCCCCAGCTCTTCGGCACACAGGTCCAATACACCAGCATTGCCCGGACGCGATGGAACGACCTACGGGGGAAGGTGCGTTCCATGGTATCCAGGCACAACATCGCCGTGCAGAAGACTGGCGGAGGACCCCCACCTCAACCCCCACAATTTACAACATGGGAAGAGGAAGTCTTGAACATCCTGCATCCTGACGGCCTCGCAGGAGTCGGCGGAGGAATGGATACTGGTAAGTTGAAGCTTCACTACTGCTTCCCCCCCACCTGCATGCCAAATCATACCCCAACCCTCACCCCCATCCTCGAACCCCACCCTCACCCCCACCCCCATCCTCACCCCCACCCTCACCCCCACCACCATCCTCACCCCCACCACCATCCTCACCCCCACCACCATCCTCACCCCCACCCCCAGCACACCTATTCCCTGCCAATGTCTCACCATCACAACCCACACATCCCAAAACCTAGGCCTGCATGCGTCCACTAAGCATGGACACCCATCACCAAAGCATGCCCAATGCATATACACATCCCCCCCACAAGCCACCCTCACCAAAGCCCCCACACACAAATGCCAGCACTTGGGGACACGGGAACCCACAGATACACCCATATGCCACACATTGAAATTATAACCATACCTCTATACCCCTGCAGGACCCGACCGTCAACACACCGCCACGGAGGGCCCAGAATTCTCCACACCCCCCACCCAAGAGGCCGTCAGCGATGACAGCAGCTCTGTCGACCTGGACACTGATGACCAGCCCGGACCATCGGGGACCTCTGGACAGTCGGTTCCCCTCACACAGGCACAGGCCACTACAGACCCAAACCCCTTTGGGAACACCAGCACAGCTCCCACCCAGCGGGCCCATGCCTCTGTCTCCAGGGCGCATCAATCTGCGGTGTGTCTACCACTACAGGGCACCCAGGATAACCCACCACCCCAACAACAACAGGGACCTGGGGGCAGTGGTAGTGGGCACACCGGCCAGGGGGCAGAGGCCCAGGGAAACAGGGCAACTCGGAGGGCAGCTGTGCGACAGGGGGGGGGACGGGCCCAGGGAACCCACTCTCCACGAGGCCCTCACCACCATCATGGGAGCATACAACCGCTCCCAGGAGACGATGGCGACGGTACTGGCCCGGTTCCAGGAGATCCAGGTACTGCAGGAGGAACACTATCGGGGGTACAGGGAGGACATCAGAGCCCTCACCTCCACCCTGGTTACCATGGTAGGGCTGCTGCAGGACCTCATCAACACCAGGACGGACACTCAACAACAACAAAGGGCCCCTGCCACTAGCCTGGACCAAGAACAGCCAACCACCTCTGCCGGCGCTAGTGGACAGGAGGCCCCCGCACAACAGCAGCTCACCAGACCCCCATCTCCTGCAGGAGAAGAACCACCCCGCAAGAGGGCCCTGAGATCTCGCAAGAAGACAGAGTAGGATGTCAAGACCCCCGCCAGCAAAGGATAACACCTGATGTCATCCCACTGTCCCACATTGTCACCCTGTCCATCCTTGAACTGCCCATGCTCCATCTCTCCACAGGCCTCTGGACAATGCACCTGTGTGACTGTTACTCTGGACTCTGCCATGGACATTCCTTCACCATAGCCCCCACCCACTTGAAACCACCCATCCCATTTTGAGCACTGAAATAAACACCTATTTTACACAAAACTATCTGGAGTCTGGCTGTGATTTCAAAATATTGTAATTGACATGACAGTGCAAATATGTCCTTGTACATAGTGAAGTCAACAAACAGCTGCCACAAAGCTGTAGTCCATGGGGAAACGAAGCACAGGACTCGTAGTGGGGACCCCAGATCTGAAATAGGGAGGGAAAAGCCACAACTCAGTCATCATACACTGGGGCAAATAGACAGGCAGCAGAGATGCAGGAGAGTAGTCCACATTTACTAAATTATGTTTGAATTGTTACCTGTGTCCTATTGGAAGTACTGTTCAATGATTCTGTCCCTGTTGTCTGTTTCAGCCCCGTCGTCTTCCTCCTCGTCACTCTCCACAGGTTCCACAGCTGCCACAACACCACCGTCTCGACCATCCTCCTGCAGGAAAGGCACCTGGCGGCGCAAAGCCAGGTTGTGAAGCATGCAGCAGGCCACGATGATGTGACACACCTTCTTAGGTGAGTACATTAGGGATCCACCTGTCATATGCAGGCACCTAAACCTGGCCTTTAGGAGGCCAAAGGTGCGTTCGATCACCCTCCTAGTACGCCCATGGGCCTCATTGTACCGTTCCTCTGCCCTGGTCCGGGGATTCCTTACTGGGGTCAGTAGCCACGACAGGTTGGGGTACCCAGAGTCCCCCAATAGCCATACACGGTGTCTCTCTAGCTGTTCCATCACGTAAGGGATGCTGCTATTCCTCAGGATGTAGGCGTCATGCACTGACCCTGGGAATTTGGCATTTACATGCGAGATGTACTGGTCAGCCAAACACACCACTTGGATGTTCATGGAATGGTAACTTTTTCTGTTCCTGTACACCTGCTCCCTGTCTCTTGGGGGAACCAAAGCCACATGGGTCCCATCAATGGCACCAATGACGTTGGGAATATGTCCAAGGGCGTAGAAATCACCCTTCACTGTAGCCAATTCGCCCACCTCAGGGAAAATGATGTAGCTCCTCACGTATTTCATCAGGGCAGACAACACTCTGGATAACACCTTCGAAAACATGGGCTGAGACATCCCAGAAGCAATTCCCACTGTTGTCTGAAATGACCCACTTGCCAAGAAATGGAGTACTGACAGGACCTGCACCAGAGGGGGAATCCCTGTGGGTTGGCGGATGGGGGACATCAGGTCGGGCTCCAGCTGGGCACACAGTTCATGTATAGTGGCACGGTCAAGCCGGTAGGTCAGGATAATGTGGCGTTCTTCCATTGTCGACAGGTCCACCAGCTGTCGGTACACGCGAGGATTCATCCGTCTCCTCGCCCAACCCAGCGGACGGTGCCTAGGAAGGACAACATGGAGCACAGAGTCAAGCAACCCACAGGTACGTACTCACAGCTTGCACAGTAAACGATTCTCTATGCAGTGAATGGCGTGTCTGAGTGGCTATGCAAGGCCTAGGCCTGTGTGACGCAGTTGAAATTGAGCCATGTGGACCCTCGAAATGGCGGCTGCCTGACCTGTGAAGTGTGACAATGGGATGTGAGGTCAATGCGCTGGCGTGGCACACCGCGGCGGTCGAAGACCGCGGCGCGAAGCCGCATTGGTTAACATTGAAGCCTATGGGTTTCAGGAGCCAATGGCGAAGGGCGCCGGCGGTGGCGGTACGCACCGCCACGGTACGCTCCGCCGCAGACGTGACCGCCATTTTCTATCTACTTATCCACTTGCGACTTGAACTTTCACAGGAGAGGACCTATACTGCAAGTGTTGCTGTGACCTCGGTCTGGAAGGGACAATGGCTGCTGCGACTGGGGAAAGGGCCCCTGCCTTCACTGGAGAGGAGTTGGAGAAACTTGTGGATGGGGTCCTCCCCCAGTATGCGCTACTCTACGGTCCTTCAGACCAACAAGTGAGTTTAATTCAATATGGATTTGGGGCCACTGGCTGGCTTGGGGGCCTGGCGGGGGACCTGGCGGGGTGGGGGGCATGTTGGGCCTGGCGGGGGGCCTGGCGGGGGGCCTGGCGGGGATGGGGGGCGTTGGGCCACTGGCAACGAAAATGCAGATAAACTTGAACGTGGTATTTCTCCCTCCCTGTACGTGTCACATAGGTCCGAGCCCATGAGAAGATCGGGATTTGGCGTGCCATCGCCAAGGAAGTCCGGACCCTGGGGGTCCACCATCGACGGGGCACCCACTGCCGCAAGAGGTGGGAGGACATCCGCCGCGGGACCAAGAAGACCGCCGAATCTCTGCTGGGGATGGCCTCCCAACGTAGGCCGGGTGCCTGCCGTCAACTGACCCCCCTGATGTTCCGGATCCTGGCGGTGGCCTACCCTGATTTGGATGGGCGTGTGAGGGCAGCACAGCAGACACAAGGGGGTGAGTACAAGCATTATCTACTCTGTTGTCGCGCAGTGGAGGTGTCTGGGTGGGGGAGGAGGGCTGTGGGTCCCCCTAGGCCAGGGCGATATCTGTAGGCTGGGCACCCCCGTAAGCCCCTGTGTCCCCAGCCACCACCCTCAGTAGTGTGTCAGTACAGCCATCCCTGGGCCGTGTCATCCATGGGTGCAGTTGTCAACTCTAGGCGTGTAGGGCATGTTCCACGGAATGCGTAGCGGACCCCAAGTGCGCAACTTAGTGCAGGGGGCATCTGTGTCTGTCATGTCCGCTAACTGTACCGGTGATCCATGTACTCAAAATCTCTTTATTTCTCTCTCCCCCCCCTTTTTGTTTGTCTTTCTGTGCTTGTGTGCATCAGCATCATCAGGCGGAGGAGAAGTGGCATCGGGGCAGGAGGGAGCTGCATCTCACATGGCCCAGGAGGGCCATGCCACAGAGTCTGACTGGACCAGTGAGACGGAGGGCGAGGGGAGCTCCACAACGGGGACGACTGGACCCTGCAGCGACACGGACACGTCCTCGGAAGGGAGCTCCCTTGCGGGGGTGGCACCATCCGTGCCCCCCACCATTACAGGTACAGCCACCACCCAGTGCACCATCTCCGCCCTCCCAGCAGCCCCTCAGCGTTCGCCCCGTGCCCGCTCTGCCAGGAAGCCGGGCATCTCCTTCGCCCCAGGCACCTCAGGCCCTGCCCCTGTTACCCCCGCTGCCCTCAGTGAGGAGGTCATTGACCTCCTCCGAACGCTCATTGTTGGGCAGACTACCCTTTTGAATGCCATCCAGGGGGTGGAGAGGGAGGTTCATCGCAGCAATGCGTAGGGAGGGCATTCATTCGGGTCAGGCTGCCCATCAGCGATCGTTCCAGGCTCTGGCCTCAGCACTGACGGCAGCCATTGTCCCTGTCTCCTGCCTCCCTCTACTAACTCCCTCCTCCCAGTCTCCTGTTCCTCTGCCTGTCCCACCCACACCATCAGACCAGCCTGCACACACCTCAACACCCAAGAGCAGCTCATCCAAACATAAGCACCACAGATCACGCAGACATTCACACAAGCAACATTCCGATGCAGACATGCCAACAGTCACTACCACCTCTGTGACCCCCACCTCCTCGTCTCCCTCCTCCCTCCCTGTGACGTCTACACTCACACCTTCATTCACCTCACCATCAGCCAGTGTTTCCATCACCAGCATACCCTCCACTACAGTCCGCACACGTGCAGTCACCACCCCCACTGCCATTTACACGTCCCCTGTGTCCTCTCCCACTGTGTCTGTCACCCCCTCTTCCACACCACACAAACGCAGCCACCCACCCACCCAACAGCCATCCACCTCACGACAGCCTCCCGCTCCTGCACCTGCACCCAAAGACAGCAAACTTGTCTCGCCTACAACCACATCCTCTCCCTCCACTCCCATACCCACTGTACCTACCACTATCCATTGTCCCAAGAAAATCTATCTCTCTACTGCTACCTTCTTTCCTGACCCTGAGCCCCCCCCTCCTTGTCGTCGGGGTAAAAAGAGCACCTCAGCCACCACCAGCCCTGCAGCCCCCTTGACAAGGGTGCAGGGGTATTGGAGCCCACCAGCCCCCAGGTCTGGATCTTCGCCCAGCAGCAAGGGGACAGCCAGCCCACCCCCTGGGAAGATGAGCAGAAGGCGGAAGGGCCGCCGCCGGAGCCCGGATTCGATATCCCCCCAGGACACTAGCCAGCCACCGTCAACAGCCACAGCTCCAAAGGGAGGAAAGGGCCACAGACTCCCGACTAAGGAGGGCAAGGGCAGCAAGGCGGAGAAGTCAGGCAGCAGGCCTGCTGCCCATGGAGGACCCGTCACAGCTGCCCAGGAGGAGCCCGCAACCCCCATAGCCGCTGCCCCGGGAGGAACCGGCACAGCTGCCCCGGGAGAGCCCACCACCCCCATAGCCGCTGCCCAGGGAGGACCCAGCCCAGCTGGCCAGGAGGGCCCCACCACCCACAGCCCAGGTGGGCATTGAAGGAGCACCATCCCCGCTGCCCAGGAGGGCACCACCAGGCAATGAGCAGTTGGCCATAGAATGGCCGCCGTCTCCAGCACCGCTCCGCTGGGGACTGCCGTCTCAAGAACCGCTGAACTGGGCCCTTCAAGGCAAGAACCGCTGAACTGGGCCCTTCAAGGCAAGAACCGCTGAACTGGGCCCCGCCGTCTCCAGCACCGCTCCGCTGGGGACCGCCGTCTCAAGAACCGCTGAACTGGGCCCCGCCGTCTCCAGCACCACTCCGCTGGGGACCGCCGTCTCGAGAACCGCTGAACTGGGCCCTTCAAGGCAAGAACCGCTGAACTGGGCCCTTCAAGGCAAGAACCGCTGAACTGGGCCCCGCCGTCTCCAGCACCGCTCCTCTGGGGACCGCCGTCTCAAGAACCGCTGAACTGGGCCCTTCAAGGCAAGAACCGCTGAACTGGGCCCTTCAAGGGAAGAACCGCTGAACTGGGCCCCGCCGTCTCCAGCACCGCTCCGCTGGGGACCGCCGTCTCGAGAACCGCTGAACTGGGCCCTTCAAGGCAAGAACCGCTGAACTGGGCCCTTCAAGGCAAGAACCGCTGAACTGGGCCCCGCCGTCTCCAGCACCGCTCCGCTGGGGACCGCCGTCTCAAGAACCGCTGAACTGGGCCCTTCAAGGCAAGAACCGCTGAACTGGGCCCTTCAAGGCAAGAACCGCTGAACTGGGCCCCGCCGTCTCCAGCACCGCTCCGCTGGGGACCGCCGTCTCGAGAACCGCTGAACTGGGCCCTTCAAGGCAAGAACCGCTGAACTGGGCCCTTCAAGGCAAGAACCGCTGAACTGGGCCCCGCCGTCTCCAGCACCGCTCCGCTGGGGACCGCCGTCTCGAGAACCGCTGAACTGGGCCCTTCAAGGCAAGAACCGCTGAACTGGGCCCTTCAAGGCAAGAACCGCTGAACTGGGCCCCGCCGTCTCCAGCACCGCTCCGCTGGGGACCGCCGTCTCAAGAACCGCTGAACTGGGCCCCGCCGTCTCCAGCACCGCTCCGCTGGGGACCGCCGTCTCGAGAACCGCTGAACTGGGCCCTTCAAGGCAAGAACCGCTGAACTGGGCCCTTCAAGGCAAGAACCGCTGAACTGGGCCCCGCCGTCTCCAGCACCGCTCCGCTGGGGACCGCCGTCTCAAGAACCGCTGAACTGGGCCCTTCAAGGCAAGAACCGCTGAACTGGGCCCTTCAAGGCAAGAACCGCTGAACTGGGCCCTTCAAGGCAAGAACCGCTGAACTGGGCCCCGCCGTCTCCAGCACCGCTCCGCTGGGGACCGCCGTCTCAAGAACCGCTGAACTGGGCCCTTCAAGGCAAGAACCGCTGAACTGGGCCCTTCCAGGCAGGAACCGCTGGCCCTTTGGCAGACGTGGCAGGGCAGGATCTGTCTCGGGCAGGGCTGCAGGATGTCCTCTGGCCAACATGCCTCCTCCAGTGGCAGTGGAGTCTGTTATGGACTGTTTGGACTGTGGCTTTGCTCTCCCCAGGATGGCCCAGTGGGCAGGCCACCCACTGTATGGACTGTATGGACTGTATGGACTGTGGCTTTGCACTCCCCAGGATGGCCCAGTGGGCAGGCCACCCACTCTATGGACTGTTTGGACTGTGGCTTTGCTCTCCCCAGGATGGCCCAGTGGGCAGGCCACCCACTGTATGGACTGTTTGGACTGTGGCTTTGCTCTCCCCAGGATGGCCCAGTGGGCAGGCCACCCACTGTATGGACTGTATGGACTGTGGCTTTGCTCTCCCCAGGATGGCCCAGTGGGCAGGCCACCCACTGTATGGACTGTATGGACTGTGGCTTTGCACTCCCCAGGATGGCCCAGTGGGCAGGCCACCCACTGTATGGACTGTTTGGACTGTGGCTTTGCTCTCCCCAGGATGGCCCAGTGGGCAGGCCACCCACTGTATGGACTGTTTGGACTGTGGCTTTGCTCTCCCCAGGATGGCCCAGTGGGCAGGCCACCCACTGTATGGACTGTTTGGACTGTGGCTTTGCTCTCCCCAGGGTGGCCCAGTGGCCAGCCCACCCACTGTATGGACTGTTTGGACTGTGGCTTTGCTCTCCCCAGGGTGGCCCAGTGGCCAGGCCACCCACTGTATGGACTGTATGGACTGTGGCTTTGCTCTCCCCAGGATGGGCCAGTGGTCATGGAGTCCCCTCGTGGATCTGGCGTCGTGTACTCAAGTGGCTGAGGTGCCCCCCCTTCCCTTCCCCCTGAGGTGCCTGTCCTTTTTTCTTTCTGATGCCCCTGCAGTGTTCTCTCCGTGGAGTTCTTGTCGTGGGACTGGGCCTTGCGCCTTTGCTCAGGACCCCTGTGGTCCACGGACAGTGGTTGGACTACATTTAGTAGCTGTATATATTTTGTACATAGTTTATTTATTTATTTGGATTACTGCTGTCCATTTTTCAATATATCTGCCCGTTTGAGATCTCTTCTTTTGGTCTTTGCATTATTTCGGAAGGGGGGGGTTTGTGGGTTGTGACAGTGATCTGTGGGAATGCATTGATGTGTGTGTTGTAGTGGGTGTGGGTGGGTGGGTGTGTGCCGGTAATCTTTTCCCTCCCCTGTGTCGTAGGTGCAGAACTCACCGATGTCTTCCGCGCCACCGGGCGTGCTCCTGGTACAGGAGCAGGTATAGGAGTGCGGGGATGACCTGCAACTCGGGTTCCATACTGCCGGAATCTCGCGTGGAGTATGTGGAGGTGAGCGTTTTCCCGTTCGTAGTCTGTTTCCGCCGTGTTTTTATCGGCGGTGCTCCCGCCCCGGAAAAGGTGGCGGATTGGTGGGTCGTGATAGGGTGGGCGGTACATTGTCTGCCGCCTGGCTGTTGGCGGGGACCGCCGCGCTGTTTGTTTGTTCCGCCGTGGCGGGCGGAGTGTTAATGCGGCGGGCTGTGTTGGCGGTTCCCGCCAGGGTCAGAATTGCATATTTTGGACCGCCGGCCTGTTGGCGGGTTGGCCGCCGCTTTATCACCGACCGCCAGGGTCAGAATGAGGGCCAGTGTCTCCTGGGAGTAGCAGTCATGGAACCCACTTTAGCATAAACACTATACAAATGTTGGATATTTCTTATGTATATACAGACTGCATTTAGGTTTGGGCATTGTTAAACCTGGCATTCTTGGCATAGTCTCCCCTGTCTTTTTTATCTCTGCTTCCTCTGTTTTGACAGTGTGGTGGAATTTGTTTTTGCTGGTTTTGGTACTCTGGGCACTTTACCACTACTGACTAGTGCTAAAGTGCAAGGTCAACCTGTGTAAATTGCTTGTGTAAACGGCTTTTCATGATTGGCATGTTTGATTTACTAGCAAGTCTCTAGTAAAGTGCACTAGATATTCACAGGGCCTGTAAACCAAATGCTACTAGTGGGCCTGCAGCACTGTTTGTGCCACCCACATGAGTAGCCCTGTAAACATGCCTCAGACCTGCCACTGCGGTGTCTGTGTGTGCAGTTTTAAACTGCAAATTCAACCTGGCCTCCAAACCTTCCCTTTTTATACATGCAAAGCATCCCTCAGGTAGATCTTAGGTAGCCCCATTGGCAGGGTGCAGTGTATGTTAAAGGTAGGACATGTAGTGATGTGTTTTACATGTCCTAACAGTGAAATACTGCCAAACTCGGTGTTCACTGTTGCAAGGTTTATCCCTCCCACAGGTTAACTTTGGGGGCTGCCTTAAAATAACTTCTAAGTGCAGTTTCCCTTTGGGTGCAGATAGAGATGTTGAGTTTGGTGTTGAAGAACACACAATTTAAAAAATACAACTTTTGATAAAGTTGGTCTTTAAATTGTTAGTTTGAAAATGCCACTTTTAGAAAGTGGTCATTTTTTTGCTTAAGCCATTTTGTGACTCTGCCTGCTTGTGCAATCCCTGTCTGGGTCAGACTGACAGTTGGGCTGTTTGTGAATCTCCATTAGACAGTGACAGAAAGGGGAGCTAGGGATTAGCCTGCGTATCCTGATGGGTCAACTGCGCTAGAGTGGAGGGAGGAGCTGACACTTACTCCTGAATGGGCTGTGCCTGTCCTCACACAATGCAGTCTCCAACCCCTTGGTGTGTGTCTAGAGCCAGGAATGGGAAAGTCAGGATCTTGTGAACAACATAGACTTCCCTTTCACTACTTCAAAGTCAGAAAGGAGTATTCATAGTAGACCTAAAACACAATATTTTTCGATTACTTCTGGAACCAAGAGGAACCTCTTCCAAGGAGAAGAGTTGAAGAGCTGGAGGAGGAATACTGCCCCTTTGCCTATGACTGTGCTTTGCTGGGTTGTCTGGGTTGTCCTACAGTTGCTGTTTCTCCCCGAAAGAGGACAAAGACTGTACTTTGTGGTATATTTATGCTTGTGAAGTGTCTTCAAGGGCTTGAACTGAGCTTGTTTCGTGTTTTGAAGTCTCAAGCCCATCATAAACTTCATCTGCCAGCACCAGGACTCTCTGCTGAGATTCCTACCCTGACAAGTGGTGCCCTATCCAGTGCCTGGGCCCTTGAATGGTAAAGCTGGTGTGGTGTCCATTTTGTAGTGTTTGCACTGCATTACTGTGTGTTTTCGTACAAATACTTTACACATTGCCTTTGAGATAAGCCTGACTGCTTGTGCCAAGCTACCAAGGGTGAACAGCAGTTATCTTAAGTGAGTATCTCCCTTGCCCTGACTAGAGAGAGGGTCCCTGCTTCAACAGAGTGCAAACTGACTGCCAACCAAAGACCCATTTTCTAACAGGCATACATTTTCCTGTTGGGATATACCATGAGTCCTGGGAATATTATTGTATGTTGAAAGACTTGCAGGCCCCATTTAGCCCAATATCATGTGATGGGCCTTAGTAGCTGTGATATTGGATCGAACAATACTGATTGACAGTGTCAATATCCTGATACTCTGGTTATTGAATGTTGGTGGGGTACATGAACAAGTCAGTGGGTATAGGTGTGCTGTGAGCATACAGGACATTGCAATTTTGTGATGTTTTTGTGTTGTGACTCACAAGACTTTACTCCTCCAGGTATTTCTGTCAAGCCCTCAGGATGCATGATGGCTAAGACAGTCTCCTCCCATGGAAAGTGATGTTATGGGGCACTTGGAGGACCAGCAGTCTTCTTGGCCAGCAGCTCATGTCTGGAGACCAGGAAACAGACCTTGCCTATGAGGTTGTTCCACCTCTTCTTGATGCTCTCCTTTCTGCACAGGGTAATGTTGACATCATTCACTTTTTCAGCGATCCTGTCCCACATTTCTATTTTACTGCTAAGAGGAGTATGCTGGACTTGTGCTCCAAACAATTGTGGCTCTACTCTTATTAGTTCATTCACCATGACTCTTCTGAAAAACCTGTTTTACTTGTAACGTGACATGGTTGAAAAAAATGTTTTGACAGTGACTTACAACACAGGGGAAGTGCAAAAGGGTGGAATGAACAAAAGTGTGTGCTGGGTGTTCTGTGGGATGGCAAAAAAAAGAGATGCCCAATATATGTACTCAGGTGGAAAAAAGCACTCTGGCTTCTGTGTCTTGCTATGTAAATGCAAATGATTATGGTTTGTAAACGGATGTGTTTTATAGTGTCCTTTGCAGAAGTGTCCACTGTGGCAATGTGTGTCAGCTGTGTGGTTTTCAAATTAATCCACTGTGCAGTTGTCTCTTACTTAGCTGATCGTGAACCACTGTGGTTCAGACCACCATTGGCTGACCACCATGAAGGGACCGCCACAGAGACTGTGTGCTTGCAATATGCTTGGTGGTTGATCATGGTGCTGACAGTGCTGCTGGTCATACCGCTTATATCAAAGTGCTGTGCCAGTGGCATTCTGCCATTTTTGTTTGGTGGTTGGCAGTCCTGTCTGTGTAACTCATAATAGGGCAGTCTGAAAGAACACCAGCAAGGTGGTATTTTCAGGAAGTGCTAACATGGAGGTCTGACAGTTTGGCCACCAAACTCATAATGAGGCCCTGAATTTGAGTGGGTGCATGAGATTCTGAGTGAGTGTGTGAGTGTCTCAGTGTCTGAGTGGGTCTGTGAGAGGGTGCATGAGACTCTGAGTGGGTCTGTGACTGGCTATATCAGAATCAAAGTGGGCATGTCAGTATCAGATTCAGTCTCTGAGTAGGTGCATGATATTGTTAATAGGTCTGTGAGTGAGTGTGTCAGTGTCTGAGTGGGTCTGTGAGTGGGTGTGTGAGTGTCTGAGTGGGTCTGTGAGTGACTGTGTGAGGGTATGAGTTGGTCTGTCAGTGGGTGTGTGAACTCTGCGTGGGTGAGTGAATGGGTACAAGAGTTTCTGACTACATCTATGAGTGAATGAATTAGAGTATGAATAACTCTTTCAATAGTTTTTTTGTTGTCACAGATAATCAAGAATTTATCATGACATTACATGGGGGAGGTCATGCTGCACATCATTTTGTATTTACAAATATCATGCAACATGAAAACAACATTCTAGGATAATAATTTGACTTACAAAGACTGCTGTATCTCAGCCCAGGGTTCAAGGTAACACCCAAATGCCCTTATGACACCTTTCATTTCAATTTTAAGTTCCTTAAAATGGCAGGCACAACTTTCTACTCAGGTTGCAGTCAACCAATCTCATCATTCCTGTTTGCACGTGCACGCACATTGGCGAATATGTCACGATCATTACGAAAATGTCGTGACCTCAGATCTACACATTTATTTTCCCTTTAATATCTCAAAAACTAATTAACAGATTTACACGACTAACCAAAAGCACAATCGGCGTACCAACATATAGCTTTTTGCCAAATTTTGTGTAATTCCATTCAGTGGTTTGGGCTGTAGTCGTGTTCAAAATTCCTGTGGGAATTAACATCGAAAATACATGATTTTTTAACCTTTCTTCTGGCCCCTACTTCATGGTTCTCCTCTATACTTCCTATGCCCAACAAGAATGCACACCACACTTCTTTGGGAAAATTTTATAAAAGTATATACAAGTCAAAAAATGCTTTTTCTATGGAAATATGGTCCTAACTATACCTATGGGCAACAAGCTTGTGATAGCTTACTGGTGGCCTCTCCAAAACCAGTAGGGTTTTTTTTTGGTTGCAGCAGGTTTTTTCGGTGTCTTGTGGGGTGCATTTTTTTTCTTATTTTATTGGTGGCCAGGTTGACCTTTAGGCCCATATTCATACTTTTTTAGCGCTGCATTTGGGTTGTTTATTTACGCAAAATCGGTGCAAACTTAAAAAATACAATTATATTTTGTAAGTTTGCACCAATTTTGCATAAAAAAATTATGCAAATGCGGTGCTAAAAAAGTATAAATATGGGCCTTAGTTTCTTGGGAAAAACCACAAAAAGAAAAGAAAAAAGTTCTTGTTAGAACTTTTTTCACATTTATTGTAATAAAGAGTTGGTTATTGTCACACAGGTACTTTTAGCAAAGAAATATAAATGTTACTTTCAGAATTACAAATGTAATTTATTTTATTAATGTTAGACACTACATTAAAATATTTCATGAACTTCAATTCATATACATATATAAGTAAATAAATGTTTTTCTTTAGTGTTATTTAGATGGTAGAAACAGGGAAGTTATTAATGCATTCTATCATTTACCACCCACCATGGTGTAGATTAGTATTATGTTTTGTTCATCATCAAACACTGGGGAAAAACACAAATCAAATGAATTGTGACAAACCCTTTGCAATATTGTGCTTGTTCATCTACAATTTTCACTTTCATTTCTGAAGTAATTCTTAATAGTGAAGTATGGGCTAGATTTACAGGAAAGTGGTGCATCAGCATTGAAGTGCCACTTTCCTTGCCCCCCCACCGACGCTTAAGGACACCATAGTGTGCAGCATTTATAAAACAGTGTACCGTGGTGGACGCTAGGACAATAGCGTCCAATTTCTTTTCGCTACTGTGGCACTTTGCTGCATAACGCGTCAATCATTTTGACCCTAGTGCAGCAAAGTGCAAGGAGGCCTATTGAGTTGAATGGGTGCATCCATTTAACGCATTAAAAATGACTCCATAAATGGTGCAATTAAATCTTGTGGATTTAATTGCTCCATTTTTGCAGGCCTACCAACTCCAGAACACCCCCCTTGCATACATTAGTTCTTTCACAGGAATAATGTGGCACAAAGTGGCACAATAAATGCATTGCACCACTTTGTAAATCTGGCGCATCGGAAGTTGCCTTATTGAGCCACATTAGCGTAAAAAATAATGTCACTAATGTGCGCAAGGTGGGGCTAGTGCCTTGTAAATTTGACCCTTCATTTCTTACCTAAACCCTTATTTCTTGACAAGTCATCAGCCATCCTAGGCCACATACTGATAGTAGGTTATATATATTGTTAGATATTGGGTTGTTTGTTGGTTGACTGTGGTCAAACAGCAACCAGAATTGTATTCAGAGTAAGTTTCGGGCACACCCTAAATTAAACTTTGCTTACCCTCCAGTAGCTTGGCACAGAGCAGTCAGGCTTAATTTGGAGGCAGTGTGTAAAGTATTTGTGCAATGCTTTACAAAATTAATCCACTTCAGTTTAGAAAAACGTAGTAGGATTTAATAAATAAAACAAGACCAAAGCTACAAAAATCCAATGAGGTGAACTTGAGTTCTGAATTTTTAAATATTAAACAGTAAAATAGGCCATAGAAGACATGAGTGCCAGTCAGGGAAATCTGGCCATGCTGGACTGGGATGGGATCCGGAAGTGAAAAGTTCAGACCAAACACAATGGAGCGCAGGACGCTAGAGGGACCAAGTTAGGCCAGTTGAACAAAAGTACCTTAATGCTGTTCGTGGATCACTGCATTGGTTCTGAACCACACAGTATAGGTGTTGCATTGATCTTCTCCATTCAACATTGGTGATGTGTCTATTCTGGGATGCAGTTTTATTCAATTACAAGTTCCTGCTGTGTCGACTTTGAGAATCCAGTTGCTGGGGCTTGTGATGCAAAGACCGGTGTCAAGGGTACATTGGGCAGTTGAGGTGATGTGTCGGTTCCGAAGAGCGCAGAAACTGCAATGCGGAGATTTGAGGTTGTTCTTGAGTCTGCCATTTACAGGGATGCAATTACTTTGCGTTGGAAAAAGTCCTGAAGGCGATGTGCCGGTTTTGTTCCATGCCACAGTGGCGATGCATCAATTCTGCTCCCACAGAAGAGGATGTGTCAGTTCTACTGCAGTAAACATCTTAGCCTAACTTCCAAGGGTCCAATACTGGGGTGGTACTACTTGGCAGGGTCGCCTCACAGAAGGCAGAGTCTATTTGCATAAGCATGGTGGTTGGAAGTCTTTTATGTTCCTAAGACTGTGGATCAGGAGACCAACCACCTATCCCTTGGAGTCACTCTGGGTTCAGGTTATGCAGTGCCACTCTTCTCACCCAGGAAGAGGAAGAGAAGGTAGCAGGGCAGCTCATGAAGGCAGGAGTTCAGACTGGTAGTCCTTCAACAGCATAGCCGTTCTTCTTCCTGGCAGAGTAGTCACAGATCAAGAAGGGTACTGAGTTGGTTGTGTCCAGTACATATACCTAGCTGGGCCTTTGAAGGGATGGAGACTTTAAAGACAGGCTTAGTGCACAGAGGTCCTGCTCTTCCTCCTCTGGCTCCAGACTCACTACAGGGGTTTATGTAGCCCTTTGTGTGGGAACAGGACACAAGCTATTCAGGTATAACTGAGGTTGTGGCCAGCTCCTACCTCCCATCCTGCTAAAATCGTCCATTCAGTAACACTTAAACTCTCATTGTGTGTGGTAGTCTAGAGTGAATACGCAAAGCCCAGCTCACTCACCCCAGACAAGTGATCAGAGACAAGTCAGCACGTACCAATTGGCTAAAGTTAGAAAACTTTCTAAAAGTGGCATTTTCAGAATCACAATTTAAAATTCGACTTCACCATATGTTAGGATTTTAAATTGTGATTCCAGAGACCCCAAACTCAAAAGGACTAATGCTTCCAGTTTGTGAATTACACTTATAAGACATATCAAATTAATCCCAATGTTGACCTACTGGGGAGATAGGCCTTGCATTGATAAAAAAAGATTTTTTCACCACCAGGACCTATAAAACTTAAAAGTACTTGTTCTGCCTTTCATACACATTGCACCCCGCCCTCTGGGTTGTCCAGGGCCTAATTTAGGGACAACCTATATGAAGAAAAAGGAAAGGTGTGGACCTGGCAAAAATGTTTTTTTGCCAGGTTGACATGGCAGTATAAAACCACATACAAAGGCTGTGCAATGGGAGGCCTAGACATGGTTAAGGGTGTCCTAAGTAGGTGACACAATTAGTGCTGCAGGCCCACAAGTAGCATTTGATTTCAGGCCATGTGCACTTTACTCTGGAATTAGATATAAATTAAATATGCTGATTGGAGATAAATCAATATTATCATGCTTAGGGGAGAGAGCATGAGCACATTAGCACTAGTTAGCAAGGGTAAAAACCACATAGTCCTAAAGCCAGTAAAAACTAGGTCAGAAAAGTGGAGCAGGTAGGCAAACAGTTGGGGGGAAGGCCACTCCAGTGCTGTCAGGTCTAAAATATATGTACTTCATAATTCACAAATCTTGAATTTTTCACCTACAATTAAAATTAGAGAGTTAGTATGAAAAGGTAGCAGTTTATTATATTTTTAGGCAATCTGTGTTTAAAGATTAACTTTGTGCCATCACAATAAGTCCATCCTTTGCTGTTCCTTAATTATATGGTTTAATGGCAAAAAATTGTAGTTTCGCCATAATGGAAAATAATTGCAAGGCATGCAAAATTGCATCCAGATATTGAAATTTGAGTTGTAGTGAAATCTGCATTTACTGTATTAATTTTCCTATCAACTGGAGCACTTCTTTGAATCATTTGACATAAGCACTCATTTGCCATATTTGAAGCAAGTGTTGCAACAACTTCTGATCCACAATTTGAACAAACGTTTGAGTGCACAGTTTGATAAATCAACGTTTTAAACTTTATTGATTTACAGTCAGGATTAGGAATTGTGTAAATCTTTCAAATTGTGTCACTGTTGAGAAAGCATGTAAGCATTGAAAACATTCATGTTTCCAATAGTAGTTTAGAGCCAAAAGATCTGTATGTGTGAAACTATCATTTGCTACTATTTCCAGAATAGCTCTGCAAAATCCCTGGTCATCTTGCTGCTCATTTATTAAGAAATGAACAGTTCCTGTACAAACATTCACAATATCTCTTACACCACTTATAGATTGGCACAATTGTTTGTTGAACTGAAGTGTAGAATCCAAGATACTGACTGGCAGTCTTATAGTCTTACAAAAAGCATTATCTGTGTTTTCAAGAAGTAATTCTTTCACTAAAGATAAATACAAAATCACATTAACTATCATTTTACTATAGCAATGAATACCATTTGTAGTACTAAACTAAAATTTCAAAGTTGTGTTTTTTCTTCTTTTTTTTACATGGTTGAACATTTTGAATTGCCTCATTACTTGTGAGGCTTTCATTCCTTTTCAGATATATTTTAGGTTTACACACCACTGAATATTAACCAAGAGATGGAGAATGTGTATGTCTTAAGCTATTATATTTCCATACACAAGAAGTGTCTCCATTAATTTTGGTGTCAACTAAATCTATAGGATCTATAATGTATAGTCCTTCTAAGGTTCTCAAGTAGAATAAGGCAACATAAGTCATACCATCCTCAAAAATAGTTGAACCAATGTTAATTAATGCATAATCCAAGCTTAAACTTTGAATTTTCTGCATTGTAACATCATAAACTAACTATAAAGAAAATTGTTCTCTTTGAATATATGTCATTCATTAGTAAAAAATATTGCCATTTCTTTTGCAATGTGTTTTGGGTCCTCAGCATTGCCAAATTTCTTAATAATACATTCAGTCTCATCATTACTTTTGTATTGTATACAAATTGCTCTACATCTCTTAGCCCCATTTTACAAGTCCTCATTCCATATCCAAATTGCATTGTAAAAGAGTACAGGTATTTGTGCAAAGAAAGAAGTCTTTTTCTAAACTGGCTGATTGTGACACATGTTTCCCCATGTTCAAAAATTTTGTAGATAACTATTTTGTTATAGGAATATTTGTACAATGAGTTACAAAAGATTCTTTGCAAGGTAGAAGCATGATGTTTTCTTTCTCCATTGATAACATTCCCATATTTAAACCATTGCATTATTTTAGAATTGGCATTAAACAAACAACTGGTGGTGCTTTCAAAAGAAGGCAATGCATAACGGCTTCTGGGGTTTACAAATGCAGCAAAATAGTTTATATTCTTCTTGTGATGAGCATTTTTTCACATTTTGTAACAATTCCTTTCTTCATAATTTTCTTGTCTTATATTTTATGCAAGTTCACTGTATGAGAAATGTAACCAAACATTAACATTACCTATACATGCTAAGGCGTTTTAGGCTTCTTTGGCTGTCACAGTTTTAAAGATTTGGTCACTTTTAACTGGAATAAGTTGAGGTAGATCTTCTAAAACAATAACATGTTTCCCACCAAATAGATTATTATGTGCTGTCTTTACTTCTGTCATATGTAAGTGAACAAAAGCCAACATTAAGTTGGAAACCATGCGTATTTTAGAGACTTGCTCTGGGCAAGACTGCTGGTTAAAGGATGACAGTACTTTTGTTTGTAGGCGACTACGCCTTTCCTACAACAAGTCGCAACTATCGTCCCTACCTTACCAGCTCACTAGCAGCACCTCACCAGGAACACAATAGTAAAAGGTGATTTGTGGCAGCCTTTACACATGGACTTGAGAATAGGACATCTCAGGGAGTGTCGTGGTTAAACGGAGATTACCCCTTTCTCACAGATATATCATGTCTCATACAAACATAGGCAATGACAAAGATGCAGTAAAGTTTCAATAGTTTTTATTCAAAGTAACTGCAATTTGCGATAAGTTGCATGGGCTGCAATGATTAGGATAATGAATAATGCAAGAAACAGAATTGGGAAGACGAGAGTCATTATTATAAAGACCCCCACCATCTTGTAATGCATAAGAAAGACATACACAATGTAATATGCCCTAATAACCTAATGTGAAAGGCCTAACCTCCTACCTAAAGGAGAGCTGGGTTTGCTAAACCTAATCTGCCAATGCCATGTCCATGAGAGGAGCCCCCAACCCACGTTACCTTGGAATGAGGTCTCTATCTCAGACTATGCAGGGACACAAAGACTGGGTCAGCGTCAAGATGACTGCAGCATCGATATCAGGGATGGTGGCAATGCCCTCTGGTCGGAATCCCTCTGATTATCTGTCTAAAGTGTGATGTATTTATCCAGATCTACAAGGACCCCTGACGTAGGTGTGTTCCCAAACAATAGATAACAGACATGCTTGGGACGGCAATTAATATAAACAATCCCTTGAAAGTATAGAGAGGGAAAATCCCTAAGTGTGAACACCTACTGTTTGTTTGTCTTTTGCTTGATCTTGATGCCTTAGCGTGGTGACACTGATAATGTAACTCATAACAAGTGGCCTAACTATAAACAAGGCATCCATTTTAGAAGAAATAAATAATCAAATAGGCTAAGACAGAGCAAGATAAGTAGGTTAAAAGTCACTAGGTGAAGGAGGCACAAGTCTGCAAGCCAGAGGCTAAGCTAACTCTTGTTATCCCATTAAAACGAACTAGGATTCACTACAACCATACTAACCTTGCCTATAATCAAAGTTGGTATTTTTTTAGAACTCTACGGAATTCTTGTCACAACTTAACTTAAAGTATTCCAGTTTAATATTATGTTCCACAGGTAGTAGTAGTAGTCTCTGTAATGTTATCCCTGTAATATTATGTGCCGCTAATTAATTTGGTACTGTAACAACCCAAGACATATTTGAATTGATCACTTTTTTAAGGTAACTTATTTTAAATTTTATGATATACATTTCCTGGTACCAGCCTGGTGAGATATATCTATTAATATATGCTGCAATTCTGAACATATATATAAAGTATGTTCATGTTGAAGTCCTTGATCAACACTTGTTTTAACTTCCTCAAATAGTTCACGTTGAACACTATTTAATTGTGATAAGAGGTATTCAAACTTTCACCATCCTTCCACAAATTGTCCATGGCAATTTCAACCTCACCCATAGCAATTGTTCATTCATTCATAATATTTGTTACCCCAATGGGTCCGAAGGACTTATATTTGGCACAATTGGTTGTTAAACTGTAGTAAGGGACACAAGTTACCTAAGGTAAATATAAAATCAAAATAACTATCACAATACTATACTATATATTCCTATTCTTTACTAATTACCTGAAACTGGCCCATTTTACTTTCATCTGGAACTAGTAGGTCATTGGTGTCTATAACGTCATCCAGTTTCAAAATCTGGTAAAGTATGAAATAGCCTCTTGTATTTTGGAAATGCTTATCAATTCTTGCCAATTTGTTTATCTTTTGTTGGCTTTCTATTAACTAATATAACTAAAAGTGCTTCTAATTTGCACTGTACTTCTACAGTTTCATTTTGTTTATCTAATGCTAAAAAACAACTTTTCCTTTTAGTACACACACTAATTCTTTAGCTTGACATTCCCCATATTTAGGTTGGATTCTGATTATAGTTTGGAAAGGAAGTAGAGTTTGAACATGGATACTTTCATATAAATTTAAATGTTGTAATTCTGCAGGAATATGGGAAATATCCAAATTATTTCAAGTTTCACATGAAGACATAAAGTTAAAGTCAAGTTTCCCAAGGCAATAATAACATAGTTTGATCACAACAAACATCATATCTGTTTTCCACAATAAGGTAAATATGAGGTTTTCTCCAAGCAATTCTGTCTTCTGTTTCTTTTTTTGTAGTAAAGCAATATAGCAAGTTTGTTTTCCATAATGAGTGTGTCTGCTGCAAATGCACACTTTATTTGGAATTTCAGAAGTGTTTCTATGGAATTGTAAAATATCCAAATCATACTGTTTGAAGTCAATAATTGGATTATGCAGTGTACTTTCAGTATATACAATTTTAGGACAGACCTCATCTTTGGCCTTAGCATCAACATATTTTGATTATATATACTTGGTAATTGGTAGGTCCTTCTCAGGATTAGATAGTCATAGAGCAGCATTTATTAGCTCCAATTGTATCAAGGTCCGTTAAAGAAGTATACAGTTCGTACTAGTTTTTGTATTCTGGAATGATGAGTTGAAAACATTTTCATGTCATGAAAAGTGGAATTACACATATCATTTTGAAAGCAGTCTAAATAATCCTATGTCCACCCTCCACTAGCCTGGCACTGAGCAGTCAGGTTTAACTGAGAATGCAATGTGTAAAGTATTTGTGCAGAACTTTATAAAATTATACAGCGAAAGCACCACAAAAAGACATCAAACAGGTTTAGAAATATAGAGAATATTTATCTGGAAAAAATGTTGTTGAAAAAGTACACAAGCAAAGTTATGAATTTTAAAAGATTAAATCCAACTAAAGCACCTAGAAATCACAAAAGCTACAACTGGGACTATCAAGGCATCATTGACAGGGTTGTTCTGAATAATCCAACACTACTGGTGCCCATCAAGGAGTCACATGGAAAGCCAGTTACAGTACCTGTTGAAAACAGAGAACAAGGATGTCGCACAGAATAGGAAAGAGGTGTCGCTGGAGTCGGTGCGGCATCAGTCCCATATGGCTTCTGAGGAGAGAGGCACTGGTTCCGTGCTGCGATGCAGGTGGAGGTGAGGCGTCGATTCCATCAGATGAAGGGGGGAGATGATGCGGCGGCATCCACAATGCGTTGATTCCTTTTGACCAGACTGGGTCACTGGTTCCGGTCCGTCAGGATGTGATGTGCCGGCTTTGCTGTGTCTCGATGACCCTGAGTGATGTCAGTCGAGTCACGACAACATAGGACTTGCGTTCTAGGCTGCAATCATTGTGTGCAGTGAGGTCCACAGAGCGGGAGCAGGCTGTGCATCACTGGAATCGGTGAAATCATTTCAGAGTCGCTGGAGTCGGGTACTGGTAAAAAGCTAGCAGTTGAAGTCTTTGTTGTCCCTGAGAATTCAGAACAGGAAGCAAGCTCAATCCAAGCCCTTGGAGAGCACTTTTGGGGGAAAGCAGAGTCCTTCCAGCACAGTCAGAGGCCAGCAGGGTAACATGGTAACAGCAGGGCAGCAGTGTTTCTCAGTAAAGCAGTCTAGAGAGTCCTTTTGGCAGCTAGGCTGGTCTTCTGACAGATTTCAGGTGCAGGTTCAGAAGTGTCTGAGTTGGTGGAGTCAGAGACCCAGTTCATATACCCAAATATTCTTTGATGTGGGGGAGACTTCAAATAGTGGTTTTGAAGTGCAAAAGTTCTCATTTCAGCCCTGATCTGTCTGCTAGGGTGCCTGTGGGAGGCTATCAGTCCTTTGTGTGGGGGCAGCCCACTGGCCTTTGAAATGTAAGTGTCAAGCCCACCATCCTTTCAGTCCAGGAAGACCCATTGTTGGAAAGTGGATTATCATTAAGGACAGGTAATTACCTACCCCTTACAACAGGTCACTCACCCACACTTAGGTCCAGTTAGGTCTCAATAAATAAAACCCAGCTAAACCCTTGGTAGCTTGGCTTAACTTAGGAGACAGGTGTGTAAAGCATTTAAAAGTTACCAAACAGCAAATAAGTAAAACACAAAACACAATAAAAATCCAAAACCAGTTTATGAAAATAGATGTTTATCTTTAAAATGACACCAACACAATTACAATCGGGTAAGGGTAACCAGAGATATGAATTTTTAAAGAATTAATGTTTTCTAGAGCATAGAAGCAACTAACACTCAAAGGGTTAAAAAAGGTCACACTGGACAGGGACAAAGTCCAGAGTTCAGGCCACACACGATGTATCACTGTTACACTTACTTTCAGAAGTGTTTCTTGATTCAGGAAAGTGGTCCACAGCACCAGCCAAGAGTTCAGAGTCTCTGGTTTGCCTCTTGGGGTCTGGGACTACAACTCCCACAATGCACCTCTTCAACTTATGGAGTTGCTTCAAACATCTCCAAACTTCTGGATCTTTTTACAGACATTCTTTCTGTGTCATTGAAGTGTCCACAACTTGATCCATGGTTCCAGAAGCTCTGAGTTGCTCATTGGGAGCTGGGACTACAGTTCCCAGAATGCACCTGGTCAGAATTCTCACATGGCCACTGGATGCTGGTCAGCTGGCCTCTGCTTGCAGGACTTGATGCAGGGCACTCGGGGCAGCTCCTTTGTAACTGTAGCAAAGAGGGTGTCCCTTCTGGAAGCAGTAGCAGACAGGCAAAGTCCTTTTAGTGGTGCAGTCCTTCAGAGTGCTGTGTCCAGGTGCAGGTAGGGGTCCAGCAGGTCAGTCCTTCTTCTTCTTTGTCTTGTTCTTTGTAGGGATCTGATGTGTGGGTGCAGCTCTGCCATACGTATCCTTGCTCCTAGGGTAGAAAGCAGGGGGGATGACTGTCCAATCAGGCTCCTCCCCCCTTTAATGACCACTTCCTGGGAAGTTTGGCAAAAATCAATCCAGGGAGCAACATTCTTCAAAAATCCAACATGGAGGAAACTGAGTTTTGGAGACTAGGGCCCATATTTATACTTTTTGACGCTAAACTGCGCTAACGCAGTTTAGCGTCAAAAAGTTTAGCGCCGGCTAACGCCATTCTGAAGCGCCATGCGGGCGCCGTATTTATTGAATGGCGTTAGCCGGCGCTAGCAGACCGGAGCTGCCTGGTGTGCGTGGAAAAAAAACACGTACACCAGGCAGCGCTGGCGTTGGTGAAAATGGCGTTAGGGCGTCTTAAAATGGTGCAAGTCAGGTTGACGCCAAAAAAAACGCCTCCTCCCGATTTGCGCCATTTTTAACGACGCCCAGATGCCATTTACATGACTCCTGTCTTAGTAAAGACAGGAGTCATGCCCCCTTGCCCAATGGCCATGCCCAGGGGACTTATGTCCCCTGGGCATGGTCATTGGGCATTGAGGCATGTAGGGGGGCACAAATCAGGCCCCCCTATGCCAAAAATAAATATTAAAAAAACAAAAAATTATACTTATCTGAACTTACCTGAATGTCCCTGGGATGGGTCCGTCCATCCTTGGGTGTCCTCCTGGGGTGGGCAAGGGTGGCAGGGGGGGGTCCCTGGGGGCATGGGAGGGCAGCTGTGGGCTCATTTTGAGCCCACAGGTCCCTTAACGCCTGACTTGACCCAGGCGTTAAAATCCGGCGCAAATGCGGGTTTCTTTGCCCCGCCCACTCCCGGGCGTGATTTTTGCCCGGGAGTATAAATACGACGCATTTGCGTTGCAGTCATTTTTTTAGATGGGAACGCCTACCTTGCATCTCATTAACGCAAGGAAGGCGTTCACGCAAAAAAATGACGCTCTTTCCTCATACTTTGGCGCTAGACGCGTCTAACGCCAAAGTATAAATATGGCGTTAGTTTTGCGCCGAATTTGCGTCGAAAAAAACGACGCAAATTCGGCGCAAACGGGGTATAAATATGCCCCTAGATCTGGCTGAGTCCACCTACTGGTTTGGCCAAAAATCCTAAACACACCCCTCTCCTGCCTTCTCCTAGTCTAATAAAGAGGGCATTGTCTGAGGTTGCAGGAAATGGGGGAGGTGCTGAGCTGCTCCAAATGTCCCTCCCTGCCTTTGAAGACCAGTTTGGCTGCTCTCCCCCATCCTGTTTCACCATCTGCTGAGGCATATCTCCTACCCCAGGCACTTCCTTTGTGTTCAGCCCTGGCCACTTCACACCTTATCAAGGCAGCCTGTCCAGGAGGCCAGAGGCTGGCCAATCAGAGAAGGGTACTACAGAGCTGAAGTTGGCAACTTTCAGGTAGAGTTTTAAAGCTCTTTACCTGAACTAGTTATATAAAATCCCACAAGTTGTGGGATTTATTATAACAATTAATTTGATACCAAAACTCAAGGTATCTGCCTCTTATGGGGAATAAAGTGTCCCCATTTTAGCCTATGGAGGCCAATCACTACTGTGAGGGAAAAACAAATTTGGCTATTTTACCTCACCAGGGCCTATAAAACATATTTTATAAGGTCCCTGCTTATAGTTACATGGCATCCCAACCCTAGGGGCACTTAGGGATACCGTAGGGGTGACTTGTATGTAAAAATAAGGTAGTTTAAGACTTTGGAAGTATTTTTAATTCCAAAGCCGAATTTAATGTAACTTTAATTTAAACGCAGCCAGCAAGGCAGACCTGGATTTAAAATTACCCTGGGCACCTCAGCAGTGCATCTGTGGGTGCTCCACCTATGCTGGGGTCCCTAAGCCTACATGCCATACCATATGCTAGGGACATATAGGTAGGTTCACATAGCCAATTAATATTGGCCTAATTTGCATACTCGTTTTACACAGACCACAGGCACTGGGACTAGTTAGCAGTACCCAGGGCACCATCTGAGTGAGGGAAACATCAGCAAAAAGTAAAAAATGGGGGCAAAAAGTTAGGAGGCCTCTGCAGTAAACCCTGTTTCTCACACCCATTCAGTATGCAGATGAATGCAGATGTGACTGAGTGCTCTGTTTTGTGTTCTCTGGGTAAAATGCAACCACCATAGACCTGATGTTGATTGGAGACAGGTAAACACAGAGAAATGCTCACTTTCTAAAAGTGGCATTTCTAAAATAGTAATATAAAATACAACCTCACCAATAAGTAGGGTTTTCTATTACCATTTTGGCCATACTAAAATGACCAGGTTACCCCTTTCAGATCAGAATCTACCACTCAAAAAGTATATGAGGGCAGTCCTAATGCTACTGTATGAAAGGAGCAGGCCTCACCGTAGTCAAAAATGAATTGAGGAGTTTTTCACTACCAGGACATATAAAACACATATGTACATTTCCTGCCTGTTATCTACATAGAACCCTGCCCTATGGGTTACCTAGGGCCTACCTTAGGGGTGACCTATATGTAGAAAAAGGGGAGTTTAAGGCTTGGCAAGTAATTTTAAATGCCAAATCGAAGGGGAAGTAAAACTGAACACACAGGCCTTTGCAATAGCAGGCCTGAGACATGGTTAAGGGGCTGTATTATGTGGGTGGCACAATCAGTGCTGCAGGCCCATTGGTAGCATTTAATTTACAGGCCCTGGGCACATGTAGTGCATATTACTTGTGACTTATAAGTAATCAAATATGCCAATTGGGGATGAACCAATGTTACCATGTTTTAAGGGAGAGAGCATATACACTTTAGCACTAGTTAGCAGTGGTAAAGTGTGCAGAGTCCTCAAACCAGCAAAAACAGTGTCAGAAAAGTGGAGGGAGGCAGGCAAAATGTTGGGGGATGACCAACCTAAGACTGTCAGGTCTAACAAATACCAATTTCTGTAAAAATCCAAATTGTATTTATAACAAAATTCAGTAATGCTAATATGTTCTCATGTTTATAATGTTATTATGCCTTCACATCTGTTTTAAACAAATCCCCAAGTACATAGTACATATACAGTGGGATACTCATCTAATACTGTGGTCTGTTGATTTACATAGTCACTGCACTGAATTTGCTGTAGCTGCAGTCTACTTTTTTAAAGTACGCATTTTAGACTTTTTAGCAATGAAAGTGCATCTCTGGCGGTGCTTGGGCTATTTTACCTGCCCAATATAGGATATAACCAATAAGCCTGTTTCTTTTATAAATATAATAATATGTTGCATACAATGCCGCTGGTCAGTATTGTAGCCCAGTACACCCATGTTTTACTTTGCTACATAGAGTCGGTGTTTCTTTAAGTTTTTTGTTTTGGTGAAAGAAAAATGGTCTGTGCATGGATAATTGGAAAGAGGAATAGAGCATAATTTAGAAAAGGCAAATGTTGGTATCAAAAGGATAGCAAAAAGAGGCTTAAGGTGGAATAACATCCTACCTCTTATTTAATCTCTTACTAATTGCGAACATCCAGAATTTATGATTATTTATTGTGGAGGCAATGATATTGATAACCTCACTGGTGTATGAATTGAAATAGGGATGAAAGCTACTTTGAAATCTCTAATAACTCTATTTCCCCATATCCCTTATATATGTTCAAATGTTTCCCATATATTTATGGCAAATATAATATTTGGAAAATAGCAAATGTGAGAAAGTATTGGTGGCCACCAAAAGACCGCTATGTTGGCAGAAATCTGACTGCCATATTAAGAGTCTCAATGTAAAGACTGCCAAAAGTCAGCCAAAAATCCAAAACCGCCAGGACACTGGAGGGCGGGAAAGAGGCGGCTGCACCACCCGCATCGCCAGACCAACACAAATCCACGCATCAGATTATGAGCCACAAATCACCACAGGGGTTCTTCCATGGCAGAAAACCATTGGCAGTGCGAACCCCCACAGTCAAAACTCACAACAGTCAGAACACCGCAGCACAGGTCATGGACATACTGCATCCTGAGGGACTGACTGGAATTCCTGGGGGAATGGAGTCTGGTAAGTACCAACAAACGTCTTGTCAAACATCTGTATTGGCCTGCATGCTTCCTTACCACCCAAATACTCCCTAATTAACTAAATGTCCCACTACAGCTCCCACCCAATCACCTAATGCCCCTCTCCTGCATGCCAACACTCCACTCAGTCCAGCTGCCCTACTATCTCTTGGCAATGGCACGTGAACTCCAGGCCAATCATATCACTACGACTCCCAGAATGCACTAACCCATTATTTCAAAAACTGGAATGTGCAAAACATATCACATTTCATGAATGTACAACAAAAATACTATCTACACCATCTAGATTGTCCTAGTGAGTACCAATACATGAAATGGCACGCTCACAATAGCAAACAAAGTAATATACTGCTACAGTTGAGTGACCATTCCTAATGGCCACAGATCAAATATCCCAAGCCAGAAATAGATTGACCTGGGTTGGAATGTAAGATAGCTGAGTTGATGCAAAAGCACAACATCTAAATACAGCATTATTACCCTTGCATACTCACATACTGTATTCCCAGTAGGACACCATTGTGCATAGTGCAGCTTTAATGTGTGACATCTAGCAAACCTGACTATTCACCAGGTAACAGAAGTGAACAGTCATGTTAATTATCAGACAAAAACTGAACCCACCCCCAGTGCAATTTGTACCAAACTTGTATGACAGCTCCCAACATGGAGCATGGTAATCAAGTCACAGAGTAGTATGTACAACAAGGTATGCTGTGCAGCATATATCAATGTAATTGCATAGAATCATGTAAGGTTACTGTCTGCGTTTCACAAAGAGGTAATCAAACACATATTCTAACCTGAACTCTGTGTTTCACTCCCTTCACAGGTAACCCTGCCATTGCCACCATGGAGAGGATACCTGAGACTGCCAGTCCCCCTCAGGAAGAAGGCCCCTGTGAGGACACCATGCCTGGATGTCTGGACAATGACAAACAACCGGGCCCTTCTGGGATACCTGGTCAGTAAACAACTCCCTGCTTCACCCTTCCCACATAAACAACCCCATCCCTGGTGCATCCACATCACAAGCAACCATTCACCTCTATCCTGTGTACAAGGACTGTTCAATCAATTGTGTACCCGACAGTACAGGGACTTGAGTCAAACCTTGACATCCCTGAAGGCCTTGCTACCAATGGGAGTGGGCACACAGTGCCAGGGGCACAGGCACCTGGGTGTAGGGTGCATGGGAGGGATGCTGTGGGCCAGAGGATGGGCCTAAAAGGGACTCTACAGACCAGGAAACCACCTCCAAAATCCTTGGAGCCTACCAAAGTTGCCAGGACAGGATGGGTCAATTAATCACCATGTTGGGGGAGAATCAAAGGCTGCAGAGGGAATATCACCAGGATGTCATGCAGCAGTGGCAGGCCCATAATGCCACCATGGCTACCATTGCAAGGATGCTGAGGGACATCAATGGGACCCTCATTGGTTCTTCAACACACCATCAGGCCCCTTCCACTAGCAGAGTAACATTTGCCCCATCTACATTTGTAACAGCTAGTGGAATGGAGGCCCTGCCAAGGGAATCACATGCCTCAGGCACCTCTCCCTCTGTAGCTGAATCCCTCCTAAAAAAACACCCATAAATGTGGTCTTCCACTCAGACATCTGGCAGGAGCAGATTTTAAGACCAAACCCAATGCCAGGAAGTGAACCTCTCATGATATGTCACCCTTGTTTGCCACTGAGACACCCTGTAGACTGTTCTGAAGTATGCCTCCTTTTTCCATGGTACAAGGACACTGGACCTGTGTAACCAACTGGGGCAGCTGCTACTCTGATGAATCCATCTACCATGACCTAACTTATCACCCTATTATTAATTTAAGCACTTTGATTTTGACCTTCAGCATCCTGATATGCACAGTAAATCACAATTGAACACAGCTACTATACATGCTTGCCAACTGTGGTCTGGTCATGCCCCCCTGCATCGAACAGCCAGTGTAATGGTCTTTAGAAATAGGCTCCCACGGGAGACACATGACAACAGAAATGTCACCGGACAGATGTCAGAGATTTTGAAATCCAGGCCAACATCATAGTATAGTCAGTATTCCAATCTGCAAATAGAGCATGGCAGAGGGTACTATCAGAATGGAAGGCATATTGGCATACAATTCACAAATAACAAATACAGGTAATAGAAGTCATGCCCATGGTAACCCACCTACAAAGCAGGGGCACCCAGATTGGACCTATACATCACCAGTTACAGACTCTTCACCTATCATTACTATGTGTACATGATCACATATCCCATGGAACACACATAGAACATCATTGAGGGACCCAGTATTTAACCATACACCAACATAGGGTCCATACCTGTAGGATTGATACTCACCTTTATCACAATACAGTTACCTGGACCTACAAACAAGTTTCCATTCCACTGTAACTATATCCATTTTACTGGCTATTCATCAGGTACACCTCTCATGTCTGCCAGCAATTACCATTGGCTACTGACAATGAATACCACAAGCGATAGGTTGCAGAGCGGAACATGAGATTGCAATTTCAGTGAGTGGAAGGAAAAGACGAAATGAGAATGCAAGAAACATACCTCAATGCTGAGTAGTCCATTACAGAAGTGTATGTTTGGATCAAATGTAGCATGATAAAGCAGATCAGATTGCACTACACACTTTACAGTCTATCAGTCTGCTTCCACAACTCACACATAGGCATTGGAGCTCATTACACCCCCACTGATGATTCAAGTCAGGAGGTGTTATGGAAGCCATCTACGTCAAATTGTGCACATTCAACACTTCTAAAGGTCCACTTCACATACCTGTATGTCCATGGAAGTACTGATTGATGAGATCTGCCCTAGAGTCACCTGCTCCTTCTTCCTCTAACTTTTCATCACTTGCCATTTCAGCATTTCCAGCCACTGGTACAGCCGCCTCACTCTCATCTGCTATCAATGGTATCTGACGTTTCAGGGCTGGATTGTGGAGCATGCAGCAGGCAATGATTATTTGGCATACCATGTTGGGCGAGTAGAGGAGGGCTCTTCCAGATAGGTCCAGGTACCTGAATCTTGCCTTTAGGAGTCCGAATGTTTGCTCAATTATACATCATGTCCTCCCATGGGCCTCATTGTAATTTTTCCCAGGCGTTGCTGGGTACCTCACTGGTTTCAACAGCCAAGGAAGGTTTAGATAGCCTGAGTCACCTGTGAACACAATGGTAGATCAACTCATAAATAGGTCCTGCAACTGGCTATGTTGTAATAACAGGTCACATAGCACAGAAACACATACTATAATGCAAACTTACCAAGCAGCCAGGCCCTCTCTGTTTGCAGTCATGCCATCAGATGTGGGACATTGCTGTTCGGCATTACTTAAGAAACAAGTACAGATCAAGGAAACTTGGCTCTGAGTTGTGAGATATACTAGTCTGCCAGACACACCACCTGTACTTTGATTGAGTGAAAGTTCTTACTGTTCCTTTAAACCTGCTCATTGACACTGGGAAGGACCAGGGCTGCATGGGTGTCAATAATGGCTCCTACCACATGAGGAATGTGTCCCATCTCACAATAGTCTTCCTTCACATAGGCCAAATCCGCTTGTTGGGGAAACCTGATACAGCTGTCCAGGAGTTTCAACAATGCACACAGTACATCCTTCAATACCAGACTGAACAATGGTTGAGACATCCCTTCTGTTAATGCAAAAGTATTCTGAAAGGACCCTGTGGCCAGGGAGTATAGCACTGACTAGCATTGAACGATGGTATGCTATAGGGATTGTGAATGGCTGGCATCAGATCTGGATCCATCTGTGTACAAAGATCCATGATGGTTTAATGATTCAGACGACATGTCTGGATGACACGCCTTTTCTCCATGGTGTCCAGTTCTACTAGTGGATGGTACACTGGTGGTTATCTCACTCTCCTCATGACAGGATAACTATGTTGAGAGGAGAGAATATACAATGAGACATGCAGTCTGCACACATCATTAACACATAGTATATAATCTGACACCTAACATATGTAGGGGATGCGTAGCACTTCTGATATATATAGTACAGACCATATATATGCACCTAATTTACCCTCATTGCCACACATTGGCTAATATGTCAATTGGATTATACATATGAAACAACTGTAATTTTACATGTCTGTGAGACTTAGCTGTCCTGCACTAATCACACCTATGTTTTGGATTCTCCCAGTATCTACCCGTGGCCTATGTACCTCAGAGTAGCTTTACATAGTTCTCACCACATATACTCCCTCAACACATCATTGTGTACAAATTGGCACAATATATTGCACAACCTTGATGGCACTACATACGAATTTTGGGGGAGTAAGTGATAGACACAGATAATTAAGCACATCCATTGATTACCTGTGCCCAAAACAGCAGGCGCCTGACCTACTATATTGGACAGTTGGAAGTGGCCTAAGTCCACCAGCAGAGGTCTTCATGGCGGTAGGCAGTCACAACTTCAGCGCAACTTGCCATTGCATAACATTGCTGCCTTTGATGGACTGAGGCTAAAGAGCATGACCACCGGTGTTGATGGTCCTGTATGTGGTGTACGTGACTACTATTTTCTGCAGTATTGCTCACCTGACTGTGGACACTGTTGCCAGCAAGATCTGCATGACATGATCTGCTGTGTTCTGCCTCTGGGAGCCCTCATGCCACTTTCTGCAGGTGATAGGGCCCCTGCCTTCACCCCGGAAGAGCTTGAGAAGATAGTGGCGAGGTCCTACCCCTGTATAAACAGCTATATTGGGCACCAGAGGAGCAGGTGAGTCCAATGCCCTAGCTCTGTGTGATAGGTGTTGTGTGTGACGTTGCATCAGGCATGTGAACTTGTGAATGTATAGATGCATTCAGTTTGCATAATGTGAAGGCGTGTGAGCAGAGAGAATGGGTATGTGTGCCTACTTGCTTTGACTGATGTGTACTGACCACTTCTATTGGTAGGGTGCATGAGTACATGACTTTCTCCTTTTGTCTGTATCATCCATGCAGGTCAACGCCCATCAGAAGAAAGGGATTTGGCATGCCATTACCAAGCAAGTGGGGACCCTGCGGGTTCACAGCCAGTGGAGCACCCATTGTTGAAAGTGGTGGAGGGTCCTAAGAGATGGGTACAGAAGACTGCTGAGGCCCAGCTGAGGATGTTCTCCCAATGAGAGAGGGGTGCCCGTAAGACCCTGACCCCGTAATGGCTTGCATTTTTTGCAGTGGCCTATCCTGAGGTGGATGGACGTTTGAGGGCAGCACAGTAGCCACAAGGGGGTAAGAACTGACTGTATCCTTATACTTTGTTCTGGTAGTATGGTGTTTGCTGTCATACTTTAGAAGCTGCGACAATGTATTAGGTGCTACATGTATGTAGACTAGTAGGAATACATAGTACATACGTAGTACTCACATTCCCTGACTATTAGATGGAGATCTGGCATTAGGATTGGCCATATGTACGTTGAGATCTCCTGTGTCAAGGTATATCTATGTCTGCATATGGAGATGCACGAATGACAATGCCACATGTGTGACTCCACCCAGCCATGTATATAGATGTAAGCTGCTGCATCATCCTACCCATAAAGTATTTCCAGATCCTTACCTCAGCATATGTGATTATGCAGCTCTAAGGTGTCAGACCACTGCAATCTGTGTAGATCACCTGTATTTGCTACTGAGTGCCTGACAGATTTGGTACAGGGGCTAGTCAACTTTTGTCCTGCTACAAGTATTGACTCCGTGTGAGGCTGGCATCTCAATCAGTCAACAGACGTGGCCAGTATAAGATTTGTAGATGTATCCCCATTGCCCCTTCCTATTCATAATATGGGGTATGTGAAGGTTGTAACAGAAGGAGATTCAACTTTGGGTGCCTGATTTTGTCTTTTTGCCCTTACCATGCATTTCCATGCCATTGACATGTGGACAAATCACTTTTATCCCAATGGATTTGTTGTAGAGGAGGTAAGTGGATAGGCTGACTTACCCTTTGACAATATAAAATGTCCATGCTATACGTGCCAATGCCCTACCAATAAGAGTGCAACATATGGTATTAGCTTCCTACATTATGTCTTAATGGTTTTTGAGGTGCCCATCTTATAGAGTGGGACAATCATCGCTACCCTTAGCCTAGCTGATGTGGTCAGTTTGGATAGGAATTTGTATTGACTCACCTCATAATTCAAAATGTAATGGTTTAGCTGTACTACTATATCTCATACAGGTGTTGTGGGATATGTTGTCAGTGCAATGGCAGTAATGTAGGTCCATGTGTATATCATGTGTACATGTCTTTTCAGTGGGATATGTGTGCTGTCTGGACTTAGGTACAGGTAATCACATGTCAGGAATGGTATGAATGATGTTGGTTTACTCATGTTGTCATGTTGTGGAACAGTATCTGCATGTCAGGTGGAATGTTATGTGCCATATAATGTATTTGTTGGCTGGCGTTTGTTTAGTTGTTCTTAAACTGCTCTCTGTGATTGTCAGTGGATGTCTCATGTGTGCTATGTAGGCCACTGTAGCTGTACATGCATGTTTGATGTGATGTGATGTATCTGTTTATAGCATCTGCAGATATCCCTCTGTGATTTGGTATGTACAGTGACATGGCTGTTCTCCAGACATGGATTCTAAACATCATATGTCATCTGTATGGGAGTGCCACTTGTGGCTTCATCAGAGACTGTATCCATTATGGCATATATGTACAGAGAGTTCAGCTAGGCATGATTGGAATTTCAGGTGCTGTGTGGTCTGTGAATAGAGTTGTCTTAACTTGAATGGGACATTACTTATGTACATGGACTGGTCAGGTGTTGAATCAGAACATGAATGATATGGTGTGATCAGTCAACTGCTTTTCCTAAAGATGATAGGAGTACAGAGAGTTATGATCAGGTTTAGTACAGATGTTCAGCTTAAACCAGGGCATGATGAGCATGCTGACATAGATTTGCAGGTGATTTGTTGGAATGCTCTAGTTGTGCTACCTTACTTGGATTATGATGTCGGTGATGGAGATGACATAAAGGGGTGGATAGAGGTAACATGTTGTGACATGATTTAGGATATATGGTTTTCTATATGGGATTGCCTAGCCAGGAGATGTATGCCTACAGTTGTCCATGCTGCAATGTGTATATGTGAAGAATGTGATGACCCTCTCTCTCCCTGTCTATCTCTCCCTCCCTCTGTTTGTGTGCATCACCATTGGCACGTGTTAGGACCTGCACTCACACACACACACACTTCTTGCTGCTCCCTCACAAAATAAATCAGCATGTATGAAAAAAGATGAAACATGTCATGAATGTGTTTACAGCACAGCCCTTCCATGTAACTTGTGAGGAAAATGATCTTCCGTCTGAAGACCGAATATTACATTACATGTTTGTTTATATTAATAAAAGCAAGTGTTGCCCCATTTGTGTGCCAAGCAGTTTATAGAGACATCAAATTCCTTCATATGAATCATCAGAAGTGTTTGATGACTCATCACCAGAATTGTTTGATGACTCATCACCAGGATGTGACTGATGGCTCATCACCAGTACAGCATCCACACCCCTCATGATTGATGACTCATCACCATCATGTGTCTGATGACTCATCACCAGCACACCAGACTATAAATAGAACTGTCAAGGTATTTCCTATGCTTGGCTTCTAGTCTTCCTTCACTCAGAGGTATTCCTGATTCAGCTGGAGTTCTGTGATTCTTTCAGGTGTCATCTTTTCAGTGCAAGGCTTCATCGGAGCTTCCCTCTCTGAAGCGGATTACTTTTGCAGCGGCTGGAGAATTTAAGAGCAGTATTCCATCTTCCTCAAATAATCAAAACATTCCAGGAGAAGTCGGTTTGTGAGTAATTCCCCTCGTGTCTCCCTATTTTCAGCCTTCTTGAGGTTAGTGACCTTTTGGTGCATTATGAAAAGACATTCATTGATACTGAAAAACCTGTGATACAAGACTATATTCCAAAGACAGCTTGAGAAGTATTTGTAAAAGCAGCATTGAAGTTATGTGTTTTGCGATTTCCTGAACTCGCTTGATATCTATACGAACTTCAACGTTTCTTCTGATTGTTTTGGAGCGAGTCTATTGTTTGAGAATGAATAACAAAAGAAAAATTCATAAGTTTGATTTTATAACAATTTTGTTGTGAGTTACAAAAGCGTGCTTCATATTTGAGCAATCGAGTGCTAATAATTATTGTGACTTTGCTGAAAGACTCAGTGATTGCCCAATCGAATGATAATAAATATTGTTATTTTGCTGAAAGACTCTGCGATATTTGTAGTTCTTTGGTTTTTGATTTGTTTGTGGTCTTAGAATTCCTGCACCAAGCCCTAAGGCAACTTTCTTAGAACAACAGTGATGCTCCTTCATGAACCAGTGTTTTGTTTTTCTTGCCTTCCCAAATCCCTGTTTCCTATCCCTTTCCCTTGAGGGTATTCGCTCATTCCCTATTCACTTTAGATACAAGAGAATAATGTTTACGGGTGAGGGTTTTATTCTCTTTGTTCCCGCAGAACCTGGAATTCAGGTGAGTGGACATGGTCTTGTCAGCAGGTGAAAGAGAGTAGGCACAGGCGAATGGGGATGCTGCTGGCCACGGGGACCAGGGTGCTGATATCACTGACAGCAAAGGACACGGAGGAGACAGGATCATCATTCTCAGAATCCTTGTCTAGTGGACACTCCCTGGCAGTGGTGGACCCTTCTGGGACCACCCCAGCACATCTTTGTTTGTCACCATCACACTACCACCACCCTGTAGCTCCCCACCCAGTTGTCGATGCCCATTCACCCAGGAGGGTGGGCATCTCCTTCACTGCAGGCCCCTCTTCCCCTGCCCCTGTAAGCCCTGCTGCCATTAATGGGCAGGCTAGCGACCTCCTGAGGTTGATCTCTATGGGTCAGTCGACCATTGTGAATGCCACCCAGGGGCTGACAAATCAAGTCCAATAGAGTAATACATTCCTGGAAGGCATTCACGGTGCACTCGCTGGCCTAAAAAGATCCTTTAAGACTCTGGCCTCCACACTGCTGGCTTCCGCCCCCCTCCACCTTCCTCTTCGCAATCACAAATCCTTCTTCCCCGACCCAGCAAAAGCACACAGACAGACAAGCATGCATCTACCGCCACATCCAAGGGCACCACTGACAAACACAAGCACCACAAGACACACCACCAGCATGCACACAAAAAATGCCCACCTGCAGACACATCAACAGTCCCTACCTGCACTGACTCCCCCACCACCCCCAGCTTCACAGACATTACACCGGACATACCTGCGGACACCACAACAACATTCACCGATCTAGACACAACTCCTATCCTACCAACAGTCAGCACAATAGCAGTCCCTCGACATCTACTCAGTCATCACATCCCCAGACACCACAACCACAGACATGACTACATGCAGCACATCCACCATACCTGCAGTCACCACCCCAACAGATAGTCACCCATCTACCATGCCATCAACCGGCACTTCCACCCCCTCCTCCCAAGACACAGAAAACACCTACCTTCACCCAGCCAACAGTCACCCACCACACACAAGCATACCTCGCACACACAGGCACCCAAGACATCCACCAAAACACCTCTTACAACTACTCCCTCTCCCTCGACTCCCAAACCCTTTTGCCATGACTGTCCCCGTGTGTCGGAGAAATTTTTCCTCTTGGAGTTATTCCTTTTCCCTACTCTTCTCCCACCCCATGTGACCCCCAAATAATCTGTGTCCCTCCCTAAGTCCAGCCCTTCTACCTCGAAGGCCTCCCCTGGCCCCCCCTCTAAGTAGCCATGCCCCTCCCCCTGCAAAGAAGTCGGCCACCGCCAAGATTTCCCAGCCCGCTACTAAGCCTCAACCTAAGCCCCCTTCCCAAGCCCAAACCAAAAGATTAATCTTCCAAATCTAAACCCAACCCCTCATCCACCCCCAATCCCTGAGGTGCCTGCCTGCCCCCTTGATGCCCCTATGTGTGGAGCTTATATGGCAGTCAGGTTCAAGTTGGGGCACTTGGAAGTGCCATATGTGCATGATGCACATATGTGTTTGGACTGGCCTATGGCCTTCATGTGTGTACATAGTTCTGTATATATATTTATTTATTTATTACCACATATCTGGGCCAACTATTTGTCAGTTCGTAGGTTACATCTTTGTCCTGTCTTTCTTTTCGTAGTCCAATTTTGGTCTTGGCTGCTAATGTTGGTGTGTAAGTTATTTTTGTGTGTGTGGTGTTTGTGTGACTAGTTGTGTCTGGGCAGCATGTTTGTATGTGTGCATTGCATTTGTCCAGTAGTGATGGGTGTGTATTGTGTGATGGGCATGTATAAGTTGGGGACATGAATTTGTGTCAGTATTGTGTGTTGTGTTTGTGTTGATGTGTTATTTGGAGTGTTATGTAGCCTTGTGTGGTTTTACTGTGTGCATGAGTGTGTGTGGTGATTGGTATGTCAGATCCATTGTGAAGTGTGTTTGCAGGATATGGCATGTGATTATGTGTCTTCATTCTCTGCTGTGGTTACATTGTGTTGTATGTATGATTTGACAAGTGGAGGTGTGTATTGTGGATGCTTAACTGTGCTTTTGATGTGTTGCGATTGTGGTGTAGTTGGGTCATTCAGTAGTGTTGTGTCTTGTTGTGTTTGACTGTTCCGGTGCTGTGTATATGGGGGTTGGTGTGTGTTTTTTACATATGTGTTTGTTGGCTGTAGTGTGTGTACTATGTATGTGTGTGTGTGTATGTGGCTGTGTGTGAGTGTGCCTGTCAGTGTGAGGGTACTTGTGTGTGTCGCCATTGCCGCCCGTGCAGGATGTGTATGTGTGAAGATACATTGGCATTGTGCAACAGTGACAGGTAGGTGTGTGTACTCACAGTTGCTGTCTTCGTCGCTGGTTCCGGAGTCGCTCAGCGAGCAGGAGCAGCCGGAAGACATGTAGTCAGGTTCCATGGCCGCTCCAGATGGGTATGTGTTCCTGAAGGTGAGTGTCTCCTTTTATAGAGTTTGTTTTCCCCAGGGTTTCTGTGGTGGTGCAAATGCAGTGGAAACCTTGGTAGTGTGCATCCTCATAATGTGTCTGGTGGGAGCATGGTCTTCGCTGGCCTGCAGGTGGCTACCATCATCCATGGCGGCCTGACCACAATGGTGGTGCCAACGGTCGATTGGCTGTATCCTGTTGGGAATACTGCCATGGTCATAATTTGTCCGTCTTCTCCGCCAGCCTGTTGGCAGTATGAGCGGTCATGACACTGTCAAACTCATAATGACCCCCATGTCTCCCATATATCACCTTAACATAATGTTTTGAAAATCTCACCTATATCATACAGATGTGTACATTTTACCGCTAGTAGGAATAATATCTTCATTATTGACATCCACCAACTCCTACTGACACACATATAAATTCAAGCTACAAACTTGAAATAAAAGGCTCTTTTAAAAGCCAACATAACAGTATGATGAGTACATGTGAAAATGCACTGGGTTATTTAAAAAAAAACTTTTATGGTACCAGAGTACTCTGTAGTTACCAATGCGATAGTACCACAGTACTCCATTTTAATACAGACATTTAAAGATTTCCACACAATTTCTCCTACATACCACTCCAATACTGACCTAATTATAATTACAATGCGGAACTTCATTTCAAAGGGATTGTTAAGGTGTATTTCATAACACACTGAAACTGCTGTATAAACAAACATGGTTGGCTTTAGGTTTTGCTAAAGTACACATTAGCCAATCACATAATCCCTTGTCATTGCAATGTAGCAAGGTTGTACTGTGGTGCTACCGTGGTGATTAACATACCTAAAAAAAAATCTCATGACTTTACATGCACTTACTCTACCCAAGTGCACTACCCCACAAAATCATCTTTACCCCCTAATATGTAATACTACCAAATTTCAGAAAAAGTCAGCTGGCTGCTTTCACACTATGAGAAATACAAAAGTCTATGAAACATGCATTGCTTTGAAGTCCATTTTGGAACCCCTCTTTTTTCTTTGCACCCCTTCAAAAAATGCTGTAAAACTGCCAGGTCTCCAAGATTGAAATGAGGGCACTAAGGGGGTCATTATGACCCCGGGCGGTGAGTGTGAATGTGACGGTAGTACTGCTATCAGACTGACTTCTGCACTATGCTTCCCCTGTCTATCCTCGGATGTATTGCCCTTCTCAAAATGATAGCACTCCCCTATCTATTGTATTTCTACGTGGCTTTACCTTATGGACCCTCGTGCAGAATTCCAGGATGTAGATTCGCTCATGATGGCCTTTCTTTGGGCTGAAGCATGGCTTTGGTGACACTGCAATTCCCAGTGGGTGAGGGAAGATTCACATTCTAGGCTTATTACCTTTTTTTAATAGGTTCAATGGCTTGTTCAGTTATTAGTAGACAGAGAAACCCAGGGTGGAAGATGGGACAATTAGTCCCCGAACTTTCCAACTTTTCCGGGTCATCCTGAAGGCTGGACAGCCCCCAGCTAGGAAATCCATGGGATTCTGGGAGCTGTGGCACTTTTGGAGAAGTTGCTTACAAAAAACATGTAAATGAGTCCCATACTCGCCAGAAATGCCCCTAGGTTTGCTGCACATGCTGTCGCATGAGTGGGAGTGGCAGGGCCTCGACAAGTGGGAGACAGCAGGCACAACATGAGTGAGGGATTTATTTTGTGCTGAGGAACTTCTCCCCTATGAGGCTTTTTGCTAATAACTTGACTTACACTGGGCAGTGTTGGCAGCGGTTAGGAAACATTAGGGGGGGAGGGATTCTTAGAACCACCTTATCATAAGAGCTGCCAATACATAGTCACATCCTCTGGCACCTTTAAAGGCAGTTTCCTGTTAATTTTGTACAACAAGAGAACACATGCTACAGCCACTAGACACATTATGTACATGATAGGAGGACGACCTGGAGAATCTGATACCCAAGGGTGACTGGGTAGCTTCACTGCATCGGATGACTATGATATTGCAAAGCACCCACTTCAAATTGATTAACTATCATATTTTCCACAGACCAGACCTAAACCCAGGAAAGGTGAATAGGTCTTTTAAAACAGCTGGAGCAACATGCCCAAGATGTGGGGTGATTGGGGCTGAATCTTTACAGATGTTCTGGGAATGCCCATTGGTGGGGACCATTTGGGGGAAAATCATGGCCTCGTTCACAGACATTACACAGAAGGAGGTCCCCCGATCCCTGGGGCATTGCCTGTTGAGCTGGTTTCCGCACATTGCTAAGACAAAAGTAACAAGCAGGTTTTAGGACTTAGCCTTTGGCCTAGAAAAGAGAGAATATTATTATACATTGGAAAGCTACTAGGGGACCCTGGGCCACAGTCTGGCACAGGAAACTTGAGAGATGTGTGAGCTATAAGGTAGAGGTCCTGCTCTGAGGGGCCAGGTGAGGGGGGTCACTAGAAGTGACCAGGTTCTGGGTGGCACTGGTTGATTGCCTGAAAGACCCAGATCCACATTCCACATCCTGGGTGGCATCTCTGGTGAATTGAGAGTATTATCCCCCTGATAAGAGCAACTGCTGCATATGTGATCTCTCTTACTGAAATAGGCCTCTTGCAGCAGACCCCCTGGCATGTTATGTTGCCAATCCCTCCCTATACCTTGCTACTTAGGACCCACTGGGAAGCGAGGACTTAGGGATAACTACCGTGAAGAAAATAAATGCATATTCTTTTACCTAATTTTTATGATCTTGCAGGACTCTGGATCATTAATATTAAAAAAAGGAGTAGATGAGTTCTCCATACACTATACGTTTTAATGCATATTGTTCTTGAGAGAAAGTGTGTGAAAGATAAGTACTGTGATGAGTAGATGGTTAATTTTGATGAGAATCGTTCAATCTCGGGAACATACTGTGAGACTCACGTGGAAATTGGCTGGGCCTGCAGCAAGGTGTTTTACAATCGTGCGGGAGTTTTGTGACGTGAGGTCCTATGGGGAGGAGTAAAAAAAGAAGAGCCAAAGCTCAACCAATAGTGACCATTCTCATTGTGAATTTCGCATAACAGAAGTGATTGAATTTGGACCTGAGACAAGCTGGTTTCTTCAGCAGCATATAAGAAATATACCTTATGAACATTTTGCGAAGCATCAGTAAGTGCACTACTTTTGGTAAATCTATTTTTTACAAGGTTTAGTGAGTCAAAGACTGTTTGTAGAGGTGTATATTTATTAATATAGGTTTTGAGAGGTAGAGTGCAGAATGTGGAGTGATATAACCATGTATTGGATGTTGTGTTAAAAAATAAAAAGATCAATCTGTATGTAGTATAAGTAAAGGAGGCAGTGTTTCTGGAATTAGAAAACAAACAATAAGTAGTCTGTTAATACAAGGTCTAATGTTTTTATGAACCTTACTGTCCACATATTTTACCCCTATGAGATGTTTAAGTGGAGACATTGCCGTTTCTAGAGTAAAACACTGAGCTCACTGTTAGGAAAGAGGAATGTGTTACTTTACAAACCATGTTTGAAGGCATATTATAATTTAAAGGTGGATAACAAATGCAGTATTTGAGACAGTGGAATATTTTAACAGAAATGTGTTAGACCTGGCAGCCTTGGGTGGTCTTCCCCCAAACCTTTTGCCCACTAGCCTCACATTTTTGTTGATTTCATTTTTTCGACCTTAGGACTCTGAGCACTTTACCAAGGCTTACTAGTGCTAAAGTGCATGATCTCTCTACACTAAGCATGGTTTGATTTGGTACATCCCTAAATGGCATATTTAATTTTCTTATTTTAAGCCCCTAGTGAAATTCCCAACATTTGCCCAGGGCATTAATAAATATTAGTATTAAGACTGCAGCACTGCCTTTGCCAAGTAGCCCTTTAACATGTCTCAAGCCAGCCATTGCAGAGCCTGTATGTGCAGTTACACTGCCATGTCAAGTTGGCATTTAAAACCTATTGCCAAGCCTTAAACTCCCTTTTCATTACATATATGTCACCCCTAAATTAGGCCCTAGGTAGCCCATAGGGCAGGGTGCGATTTAAGTAAAAGACAAGATAAATGCTTTTTAAGTTTTACATGTTTACGATTTGGGTATTCCTTATTGCAGTTAATAGTCTGTAATTCCTAATTGAGAAAGAGTAGATGTAGCATGTTTAGTGTCTGTGGAGTTGTTATAATAAACCCTTTTTAACCCCTTCGCTGCCAGGCCTTTTCCCCCTCCTGTGCCAGGCCTTTTTTTGGCTATTTGGGGCAGTTAGCGCTTAGGCCCTCATAACATTTTGTCCACATAAGCTAGCCAAGCCAAAATCTGCGTCCTTTTTTTCCAACATTCTAGGGATTCTAGAGGTACCCAGACTTTGTAGGTTCCCCTGACGGAGGACAAGAAATTAGCCAAAATACAGTGAAAATGTGTTTTTTTTCAAAAAAATTGGAAAAAGTGGCTGCAGAACAAAGGCTTGTGGTTTTTTCCCTGAAAATGGCATCAACAAAGGGTTTGCTGTGCTAAAATCACCAGCTTCCCAACTTTCAGGAACAGGCAGACTTGAATCAGAAAACCCAATTTTTCAACACAAATTTGGCATTTGAAAGGGACATACCCCATTTTAATGATTTTTTGTGCTTTCAGCCTCCTTTCAGTCAGTGACAGAAATGGGTGTGAAACCAATGCTGGATCCCAGAAACCTAAACATTTCTGAAAAGTAGACAAAATACTGAATTCAGCAAGGGGTCATTAGTGTAGATCCTACAAGGGTTTTCTACAGAAAATAACAACTGAAAAAGAAAAATATTGAAATTGAGGTGAAAAAACAGCAATTTTTCTCTATGTTTTATTCTGTAACTTTTTCCTGCAATGTCAGAATTTTTTAAAGCAATATACCGTCTGCTGGACTCTTCTGGTTGCGGGGATATATAGGGCTTGTAGGTTCATCAAGAACCCTAGGTACCCAGAGCCAATAAATGAGCTGCACCCTGCAGTGCGTTTTCATTCTATACCGGGTATACAGCAATTAATTTGCTGAAATATAAAGAGTGAAAATAGCTATCAAGAAAAACTTTGTATTTCCAAAATGGGCACAAGCTAAGGTGTTGAGGAACAGTGGTTATTTGCACATCTCTGAATTCCGGGGTGACCATACTATCATGTGAATTACAAGGCATTTCTCAAATAGACACACTCACTTATATTTGGATGGAAAAAATGTAGGGAAAGACAAGGGGCAATAACACTTGTTTTGCTATTCTATGTTCCCCGAAGTCTCCCAATAAAAATGATACCTCACTTGTGTGGGTAGGCCTAGTGCCTGCCACAGGAAATGCCCCAAAACACAACCTGACCAGGTTGTGTTACCCAGAATCCTTTGCAAACCTCAAAATTAGGCTAAAAAACACATTTTCCTCACATTTTGGTGACAGAAAGTTCTGAAATCTGAGAGGAGCCACAAATTTCCTTCCACCCAGCGTTCTCCCAAGTCTCCAGATAAAAATGATACCTCACTTGTGTGGGTAGGCCTAGCGCCCGCGACAGGAAATGCCCCTAAACACAACGTAGACACATCACAATTTTTGACAGAAAACAGAGGTGTTTTTTGCAAAGTACCTACCTGTAGATTTTGGCCTCTAGCTCAGCCGGCACCTAGGGAAACCTACCAAACCTGTGCATTTTTGAAAACTAGAGACCTAGGGGAATCCAAGATGGGGTGACTTGTGGGGCTCTGACCAGGTTCTGTTACCCAGAATCCTTTGCAAACCTCAAAATTTGGCTAAAAAAACAAGTTTTCCTCACATTTCGGTGACAGAAAGTTCTGGAATCTGAGAGGAGCCACAAATATCATTCCACCCAGCGTTCCCCCAAGTCTCCCGATAAAAATGATACCTCACTTGTGTGGGTAAGCCTAGTGCCCATGACAGGAAATGCCCCAAAACACAATGTGGACACATCACATTTTTTGAAAGAAAGCAGAGGTGTTTTTTTGCAAAGTGCCTACCTGTAGATTTTGGCCTCTAGCTCAGCCAGCACCTAGGGAAAGCTACCAAACCTGTACATGTTTGAAAACTAGAGACCTAGGGGAATCCAAGATGGGGTGACTTGTGGGGCTCTGACCAGGTTCTCTTACCCAGAATCCTTTGCAAACCTCAAAATTTGGCTAAAAAAAACACGTTTTCCACTCATTTCGGTGACAGAAAGTTCTGGAATCTGAGAGGAGCCACCAATTTCCTTCCACCCAGCATTCCCCAAGTCTCCCGATAAAAATGGTACCTCACTTGTGTGGGTAGGCCTAGCGCCCACAAAAGGAAATGGCCCAAAACACAACGTGGACACATCACATTTTTTCATAGAAAACAGTGCCTACCTGTGGATTTTGGCCTCTAGCTCACACGGCACTTGGGGAAACCTAGCAAACCAGCGCATTTTTGAAAACTAGAAACCTAGGGGAATCCAAGATGGGGTGACCTGTGGTGCTCTGACTAGGTTCTGTTACCCAGAATCCTTCGCAAACATCAAAATGTGGCCAAAAAAACACTTTTTCCTCTCATTTCGGTGACAGAAAGTTCCTCCAAGTCTCCCGATAAAAATGGTACCTCACGTGCGCCCACAAAAGGAAATGGCCCAAACACAACGTGGACACATCACATTTTTTCACACAAAACAGAGGTGTTTTTTGCAAAGTGCCTACCTGTGGATTTTGGCCTCTAGCTCAGCTGGTCCCGGGGGGCAGAAATGGCCTAAAATAAATTTGCCCCCCCCCATCCTCCCCCCTGGGAGCGACCCGTAGGCAAGGGTCGCACCCCCTGCATGACATTGGCGGGAAAAAAAAATCCCCGGTGCCTAGTGGTTTCTGCCCCCTTGGGGGCAGATTGACCTAAAATCGGCCGATCTGCCCCCAAGGGGGGCAGAAATGGTCTAAATACAATTTTCCCCCCAGGGAAATGACCCTTGCCTAATGGGTCGCTCCCCATCTGTAAAAAAACAAACACAAAATTTTTTTTGCCCTGGCGCCTATAGGTTTCTGCACCCCCCGGGGGCAGATCGGCCTAATAACAATAGGCCGATCTGCAGAAATGGCCTAAAATGAATTTGCCCCCCAGCCCCCCACCGGGAGCGACCCTTGCCTACTGGGTCGCTCCCACTGCGTGATATTGGCGCCAAAAACAAAAATCCCCGGTACCTAGTGGTTTCTGCCCCCTTGGGGGCAGATTGACCTAAAATCGCCCAATCTGCCCCCAAGGGGGGCAGAAATGGTCTAAATACAATTTGCCCCCCAGGAGAGCGACCCTTGCCTAATGAGTCGCTCCCCACCTGTAAACAAAACAAACACACAAGCTTAGAGGTTTCTGCCCCCCCGGGGGCAGATCGGCCTAAAATAAATTGGCCTAAAATAAATTTCCCTCTACCCCCAACCTTCCCCCCTGGGAGCGACCCTTGCCTACGGTCGCTCCCCCTGCGTGACATTGGCAGGAAAAAAAAATCCCCGGTGTCTAGTGGTTTCGGGGGCAGATTGGCGTAGCAAAAATCTGCCAATCTGCAGGGGCAGAAATGGCCTAAATACAATTTTCCCCTCCAGTGGAGCGACCCTTGTCCAAGGGGTCGCTCCCCATCTGTAAAAAAAAAAAAAAAAATCCCCGGTGCAGAGTGGTTTCTGCCCCCCTTGGGGGCAGATCGGCCTAATCAAAATAGGCTGATCTGCCCCCCAGGGGGGCAGAAATGGCCTAAAATAAATTTTCCCCCCAGGGGAGCGACCCTTGCCTAAGGGGTCGCTCCCCTTGCGTGAAATTCGCATAATAAAAAAATCCCTGGTGTCTAGTGGTTTCAGTACCCCTTGGGGGCAGATTGGCCTCATAAAAATAGGCCAATCTGCCCCCAAGGGGGGCAGAAATGGCCTAAATATAATTTGCCCCCTAGGGGAGCGACCCTTGCCTAAGGGGTCGCTCCCCACCTCCAAAAAAACAAAACAAAACAAAAAGAAAAAAAATTACCCCTGGTGCCTAGAGGTTTCTGCCCCCCCTGGGGGCATATCGGCCTAATAATAGGCCGATCTGCCCCCAGGGGAGGCAGAAAAGGCATTCCAAAAAAATCCCCTCCCCGGGATCGACCCTTGCCCAAGGGGTCGCTCCCTCATGCCAGTTTCACACAAAAAAGAAAATCCCTGGTGTCTAGTGGGCGTGTCAAAAGCCGGACTGCAAGCAATCCGGCTTTTGAAACGCTCAGAGAGACTTCAAAGGGAAGGAAATTCCTTTCCTTCCCTTTGAAGCCTCTCTGGGCCTCCCCCACGTGATCGAAAGAGAAATGCTTTAAATCAGTGCGCAATCGCACGCTGACGTCACAGAGGGGGTGGGGGAGTCGGGGTGGAAGGGGAAGGGCTTCCCCTTCCATCCCTGCCTTGGGGGGTTAGGTGGGGAGCACATGGGGGGAGCGCTAGCGCTCCCCCCAGTTCCCGGGTGCAGGACGAGGTGATCTCATCCAATGAACCCGGGAACCGGTGCCTTGGACAAGATCACCTCGTCTAGGGCACCGTAGGGGTTAATGGTAAGGTCAGTTTATTGCTACCATTTTGAACATGCCACTTTTAGAAAGCTGGCATTTTCTTCCTCTTATCCATGTGTGCCTGCAATCTGTCTTCAATAAACGCCTGCCCTGGGTGACAGCTGGACATTGTGCATCCTCTCTGGACAGCCACACACAAAGGGAGCTTAGGTGTGACTGATGATCCTTTAACATCCTGATGGGCCATCCTGGGCAGGATGGGAGGGAGTAGCTGACACACCAGAATAGGACCCCGCACAAAGGTTTGACTGACCCCCTGTAGTGAGTCTGGAGCCAGGAAAGGAAGAGAGGACCTCTGTGCAGTTCAACTCTGGAGCATTGTTGTCACCGCCAGTGAATCAACGCTGCTGAAAGGACCAGGAGCACCACATTGCCAACTGCACAAAGCATCTCCTACATTGCAGACACATCTTTGACTTTGCGTGCCATGAAGCTGACACATCACGTACATGTTCAGGAACTACACCAAAGCATTGCCTCCTTTGTTCTTCACATCTTGTTCTCGATGTTGACACAACTCCGAACCAAGGTAGTGTTTCAGCAGGCTAAGGCTGGTCCCTGTATCAACTTGCACTCCATCACAGTCGGCCTGAATTGTAAGATTTGACCCAGTCCAGCCAGACCAGATGCTTCTAAGCACTACAACTAAGTTTGTTCTTTAAAAGAAATCAAAATCATATCTTGACTTCTACTTGAATGATTTGTTTCATTTTGATCTTGTTTTGTTCTTAAAAATATAATATATTTTCCTAAGCTCGTGTGGAGTCTTTGTGGTGTTTTCACTGTGTTACAGTTTGAAGTGCTGAACAAATACATTACACATTGCCTCATAAGTTAAGTCAGCCTGGTCTGGGCCAAACTATGAGAGGATGAACACAGGTTAATTTATAATGTGTATCTGACTTACCCTGACTAGTTTGGATAGTGTGCAAACCTCTGCCAACCAGAAACCTAATTTTAAAAAAAAAGAAACATGACATTAGTGGTTCAGAACCTAAAAATATGTGATTGTGGGTGGAAAATGTAGCAATCTTCACAGAATGCAGTGAAGGATGATTATTTATTGATTACTGATCAGTTTGTAACTTTGTATTTTTTTTTTAATTGTCTTTTTTAGGGAGAAAATTGAAAATTAAAGCCCCTTAGAGACAGAAGTACCATAAAACACAATATACAGAGGAGTAAAATAAACATTGTTTACTTTGAAAGAAAGATGGAATAGTTACTGTGTTGAAAATCAGGAACATTTTATTGCACAATTGACGTTGTTCTAACTGCTTCTTTGACATTTATAGCCTTGGAGAAGCTTGTTCTGTGTAGCTCTATTTGTTTTTAATGATAAAGTGATCTGCTTTCTTAAGCAGGAAAAAGTGATTTATTGTTCTCTGCTTGAGCAGTTAGCACCTTGGGAGAGGTTGAATCTGCTAGTTGTAAGAATATGTAGGCGGCTGGAGAACTGTATAGTTTGGCTGCACAAGCTAAGGTTATTTTAGCTATCCTTTTCAGAATTACTGTGTTTACAATACTTCAACATTTCTGCAAAGGATGTAACACACTAGTTGTTTCGAGTTTCCCAGCTGAACATCTTTATTGCATGTTTTTTAACAGATTGCTTTGCCGCTTAGCCTGTCAGAAAAAGACTATTACATGAGATATTGTTTGGTAGGCTAAGCTGTCTGAAACAAAGAAAAAGAGATCTATGTACATCAAAATCCAGTAGGATAATGAAGTAGGAGGTTTTACTTCCTAGAAATGATAGGGAAGAAAAAAAGTTTGTGATATTTGTTTTTCAGTTTTTTTACTGTTGTAGTTCATTAATGTTGTTATTGTTTGGTATGTTGTTAAATTGTTTTTGTAATAAAACATTTAAAGTTACTACTGAATTTTCTCCTGGATAGTCTTTAAAGATTTGAAAATGATTACAGTCTTCTAATTTTGATTTAAAGTGGCAGTTCATTCCTCAAGAACGTTAACTGTTCTGCTCCATGTCTTGTAAGACTCTTGTGAATGGAAACACTGCCTCTTCGCAGTTAATGCAGAAGACTATGACCCTCATTACAACCCTGGCGGTTGGTGTTAAAGTGGTGGTAATACCGCCAACAGGCCAGCGGTAATTACCACCAAATTATGACCATGGCGGAAATATCTCCAATAGACAGCCAATGTACCACCCCGACCGCCAGGGCAGAAACAACAGGCACCACTGTCGTAGCTGCCTACTGCCATGCGGAAGTCAATGTTCTGCCCACCATATTACGACCTAGGAAACCGCCATCTTTTCTGGGGTGGTACCAACAACATCAAAAGCCTGGCGGAAACAGACCTCATAAGGGAAAGAACTCACTATTGGAGACACAGGGAACAACCACGCCACCATGGAGCCCGAGCTGCGTGTCTTCCCCATGATCTTCTACGTGCTGCTCCCCCACGAACACCAATGTCGTCGAAGACAACGACCGTGAGTACAGCCTCCTAGCGCACAAAGGGAGGGTGGGAGGAAAAAGAGAGTGACACACACACGCACCACACCCCCCAAACACCATACACACAATCAGCTGCATTACTAAAACATTTTTACCCGTACCTCATATGAATAATGCAAGCACAAAACGATTTGAAAAAAGTGAATGTAATGTGAGCAACACATCAAGATAAATAAGTGAGGCAAAATAATAGATATACATATGTACACAAAAAGGTACACAGCCCATTCCACAATGTACATTGTCCACATGGCCACAGGCCAAGGTCCAAGGCCACACATGGCACCTGCCTCAGCACGGAGGGAACACTGCAGGGGCATCAGTTGGGAAATTGGCAGGCACCTCAGGGGGACGGGGGACGGGGGACACCTGAGATGGAACAAGACCACTTGCTCTGGAGGGGGCAACATGCCCTGTGCTTGGTCCTGGGGAGTGTAAAGCCACAATCTCTTGAGTGGATTACTTGCCCACTTGCTCTGGAGGGGGCAACATGCCCATTGCTTGGTCCTGGCGAGTGCAAGGCCACAGTCTCTTGAGTGGATGACTTGCCCACTTGCTCTGGAGGGAGCAACATGCCCTGTGCTTGGTCCTGGGGAGTGCATGGCCACAGTCTCTCGAGTGGGTGACGTGCCCACTTTAAAGATACATATATTTTTTTATTGTTTTTCCGTTACAGATCCATATGTCATACTTTTATAATTACATCAATAGGAATTGGTTGATCTGGTAGAGTTTTACATTCAAACAACTAAACAACACAAAATGTACACAAGTTAGGTCCGGTTATAACATCCAATATATTTTCCTGCTGTAGTAACTGGCTGCTAAAGCTTATATTTTAAAGTTGAGGAGCCCCTCATGTAGTTACTGGAGTGTTCTATTCCCTGCTGAGCCCTGCTTATTGTAGTGGCTAGGAGCGCCGTTTTATGAATTTACTAGTGAGGTGTGTTGGGAATGCATTGAGTCTGTGCTCTGCGTTTTTGCCCTGCACTCGTGAGCTGACGGACGCGTGGTCAGGTGCAGGGGAGTGGGGATACTTGTTCCTAGATAGTGTATTGCGCAACAGACTGTTGCATTGTTGTATTATGTAAAGGCAGATATCATCTGAGTGTGTTGTAATTACTACATTCCTTTATTCATGGTGGCTTCTCGTCGTTCTTGGCCTCTAGTCTGGCTACTAGTGTTTCCCAGGCTTCACATCCTGTGTGTTGTTGACCATCTCGTGCTAGTTTCCTTAATACTTGGTATTCTGTGCGGGCCCAGCGCAATGTGAGTGTATGCCAAGTTTTCAGATCGGGTGCATTGGGTGCTTTCCAGTGCATAGCTATCAATCTTTTGTACATCACATAGGCTAGATCTGTGAACTTATGTAGATGCCTGTGTTTTTTTACTCTTGTCCTCAGCCCTAGTAGGCAGGACTTGGGATCTGCTGCTAATTCGAGCCCCGTCAGGTCCGTGATTTCTTTTACCACCCCGTTCCATTCCTTTTGTACCTGAGGACACTCCCAGACCATATGGTAAAAGTGTGCCAATGGCGCTTTACATCTAGAGCATGCCGGCTCCGTCTCAGGGAACATTCGCTTTATCCTGGCAGGCGATAACTATGTTTGGTGTGTAAAATTAAACTGTGTGTAGCGAAATCTAGGGTTTCTTGACACCCCTCGGGCATGATATAGAACTTTCGACCAGTCTTCTTGGGGAATCGGATCAGGTAGAACAGTGTTCCACCTGTCCCTAGCCCTCTCCAGATCAGGCTCAGGGAGCTTACTCAGGAGTTTATATAGGCTCAACACTACTTTTACTTGGGCATCATATTGTAGCATGCGATGTATTATAGGGGAAGTCTCTGGTTCTAGATGTCCTGCCCCCCATGTTTTTTTAATTGAATGGCATATGGCATGATAAGCCAAAAAATGTCCCGGGTTCACTGCTGTGAGAGCCTGTATGGCTTCGAATGTCATTAGTTTACCATCTTCAAAGCAGTCGCCCACTGCTTGTATGCCGGCTTCTAACCACGCCGTGAGTGGATGCGTTGCAGCCTCAGTCCACCCTGGAAGACGGTCCAGGGGGATGAGCGGGGTGTAGGGGAGCGTCTTGCGCCCCCTTTGTACATACTTCCCCCAGCATGCATGCGCCACTACCATCAATGGGTTATCAGGTGCACTTTTGGGATTTTTGTTTGTCAGCCATGTGATCAGGGGAGTCCCCTGCAGCCGGGCCGCCAACCATACGGACTCAGCTGTCGCAGGCCTGTGGAGCCAGTTCAGTATACACTGTAACTGTGCAGCAGCTTAATAAAGTTCAAAATAGGGGGCTCCCAGTCTGCCAGCACCTATTTGGCGCTGCAGCGTAGAGAGTGCTACTCGCGGCCTGCCTCCACACCATATAAGCTGCAGCAACATTGCATTCAGATTTCTGAAGAAACTTTTGGGGATATTAAGTGGCAGTGCCGCAAAGTAATATAACAGCCTGGGTAGTATCAGCATGTTCGCCACCGCCACCCTGCCCGGTGGTGATAGTGGCAGTTTATTCCAGAAGCGCAACGAGCCCTTCATTGAAGCCAGCGCTCTTCCCAGATTACCATCTCTGAGGTCCTCAGTTTTATGATATATACATACCCCTGGATATTTGAATGTTTGGAAGCACCATTTCAGGCGTCCTACTGGGGCATTATCTTGTCTTGCCGGTGGCCAACTAGTTAATGGAAACACACACGATTTTTCCCAATTTACCACTAGGCCAGATATCCCTCCATAATCGGACAGTAGTGATATTATAGAGGGTATCACCTTGCTTCCTTTCCGTGTGTATATTAAGGCGTCGTCGGCGAAAAAATGATATAGCGTGGTGTGTCGCGTTCCTGATTATTCCCCATCTGTCTTCCATGGCGCGTATTCGTGTCGCTAATGGTTCCATTGCTATGGCGAACAGCAGTGGGGAGAGGGGGCAGCCCTGCCTTGTGCCCCTAGTGATCGGGAAGCTGTTGGATATAACTCCACCCGTTTTCACTCTGGCTTGTGGCCTGGTGTATAGTGTCTGTACCCAGCGTGTGTAATTAGGGCCAATTCCCATTCGCTGCATAGTAGCGAGTAGGAAGTCCCACTCTAGTGTGTCAAATGCCTTCTCAATGTCTAGTGAGAGTACAATTTCATCTTGTGCATTCGGGGGAGTGTCTTCCATTACGCTCAATAGTCTACAAATATTTAAGAAGGTGCTACGTTTTGGGATGAATCCGTTTTGGTCATCATGTATCAGGGTGTGCATGATCGGGGCTATCCTGTTAGCCAATATTTTACCCAGTATTTTACAATCTAAATTTAGCGAAAGTGGTCTGTAAGATTTGACATCAGTAGGGTCGTGTCCTTGTTTAGGGAGGACCACTATCATTGCTTCTCTCTGAGTTGGGGGCAGTATTTCGTTGGCCCATGCCTCTTCGAATACTTTCAACAGATGGGGCTTTAAGCGTGACGAGTAAGTGGTGTAGTATTCTATCGGGAGGCCATCTGTGCCTGGCGCTTTGTTCCCAGGCATCTGCGATAAAGCTAAATCTATTTCCCCCAGAGTCAGAGGAGCCTCAAGTGTCTCCCTGTCTGCCTGTGAGAGCTGCGACCGGGATGAACCTGCCAAAAAGGACTCAAGTTGTTGGATCGTGGGCGGAGCCAAGATGGCGACCGGGTGGGACGCTTGATTAAGCGCTCCTCTCGGGCTCGCCACACAAATATCTGCGGGGCGCTCCTGGGGCGCCGCTGTAACATCCCTGTGCCGGGATCCGCTTCTGGGGCTGCTTTCCCCTCGCTGGCGGCTCCGGGCGTGATCGGGCGGCCGAGCGGAGGGGCTGCCATGGAGCGGAGTGGAGCTGAGAGCTGCGGCCGCCATTTTGCCGGCCGTGTCGGGCTGGACGCCGCACTGAAGACTGGAAGAGAGGTGGGTGCGCGGAAGCGGGAGCGGCCCACCTCGTGAGGGCGATAAGCCCATATTTTGCCTCTGTTCTGCCCTGGGTGGCCCCCCCCTCCTCGCCCGCCTATCGGCCGCTGGAGCTTCCCCCCCCCACCAGGCGCGGGGGCTCCGTGGAGTAGCGGCGAGCTAACGGCGGGGACTGCGGGGGCCCTGGGCGGGCGCCCCCGCCGCGGCTTGAGACGAGCGGAGAGATGCGCCTCCCCCTCCGCAAAAGGCCCTGTGGGACCACAACAACAGGCCAGGGGTGAAATCGTCCCTGGACCCCCTAGATGCTACACATGGCTACGAGGCCTGCTGGGCGGCTGTGAGCTCGGCCGCGGCGGGCGTGCCCTCTTCGGGAGACCGCTGGCGCCGTCTCCCCCTGAGCTGAGATTCTGCACCAGACTTGGAGGCCCTGACGGTGAGACGGGTGTACGGCGCCTGCAGAGACCGCCGCAAGGGGAACTGGGAGCCATTGCCTTCGCCTTGCACCGACTACCCCCTCCCCCCCACGAGGGGGGATAAAGGACGGGAGACGAATCTTGACGTGGGCCACTGGAGGTGCCTCCCTATCTCGTGCCTGATGGCGTGGGGCGCCCGTCCCGGGAGTCGTCTCTGGACCTGCAGCTGGATATCGAAGCCACCACAGACGTGGTTCGCGCAGGTCGGTCCGGATCAAGCTAAGCCATATCCTCTGTTAAATGGCGCCGACCTGCTCCACAGCGTGGAACAGTGCTTAAAGAACTGTGCGAGCCCGCAACACACTTAGCGAATACACTTGGGAATGCCACTCCTCTACTCCATACCGAAAGAGGACCTAGAGCCTGGAGCTGGCTGCCGACTGGGGGCCCAAGGCACACGTGTGGACCTAGCGACGGGAGATACCAGACCACCTGAATAAGATCTCACTTAGAGGATCACCAGCAGGGCCGAAACTTCAAAAACTGTGGTCTGCACCGACGTGGCCCCGCAGGGATATATATGCCCTCCTCGCTTGCAGGGCCCAGAGAAAGTAGGTGAGCGCGTGATTCTAGGAGGAATCAGGCCGCAACAGATAAGTCAAAATGGCCGGAAGGCCCAAATCAGCTAAAAACCAGGATCGGAACACACAAGGCCAGGCACCCGGAGATCAGCAGCATACGCCCTCTCTGCAGTCGTTGGAGTCCACGCTCATGTCCCATTCCTCGCAATTCGAGAAAGTACTGCAAGCAATCATGGACACTAAAACCTCACTGGAGACCAGGATAGACACGGTATCGCAAGATCTGAACATCCTCAGAGTAGACCATAGCAAACTATCCGATAAAGTGAAGACAACGGAGGCGGCGCTAAGTGAACTGGCCCCCACGGTAGCGGATAACCAAAAACAAATTCTCCGCCTAGATGCAGAAGTAAAGTCACTGCTGAAAAGAGCAGAGGAGGCGGAGGGTAGATCCCGCCGCAACAACATACGGTTTCTTGGTTTTCCTGAAAAATCACTGGATCAAAGCTCAGAGCTCTTGCTGGAACACTGGTTAATTAAAGAGGTCCTGAATGGAACCCCATCCAAATTCTTCTCAGTGGAAAGAGCATACAGGATCCCTGGACGCCCCCCGACACCGGGCCAACCACCGAGAACGTTGATAGCTAGGTTTCTAAACTTCAGGGACCGGGATACGATACTCCAACAGTTCCGCAGCAAAGGCCCATACAGGTATGAGGACTCGACTGTTTACGCTTATCCAGACTTCACTCAGGAAGTGCAAAGGCAACGTAACTCCTTCACCCAAGTTAAACAACGCCTCCGGGAACACGACATAAAATACGCATTAATGTTCCCCGCTAAATTACGTGTAATAACAGATGATCGCACCCATGTGTTCACCTCACCGAAAGATGCCTGGACGTGGATGCATGCCAAAGGAATCGCCCAACCCCGCGAGGCAGCCGGTACCGACAAGAACTGGTCAATGACGAAACCTAGGAAATGGTCCAAGAGGCACGCCAGGGGTCAACCCACGGTGGAACAGGCTGCAGAGGAGAGAGCCAGGGCCCTTAAAGAAACCCCCCTACTAACACAGAATTCCTTTGAGACGCTCAGGACCCAACCAGTGGAAGGCTCGGAATCTGACTCGATCAGTTCGGACTCTACATTAACGGAGGCATTGAGGGGCCCGGAGTTCACCCCCAGGTCCGCAGACACACTCTGAACAAACACTACTGATCTATCCCCCCAAGGGCGACCAACCGCCACAGCCGGAGTACAGAACTGAACTTTGCGACTTCCTCCTGAAGTGGGTGGTCACATCACCTGAACTTATGTATCCTTGCACGTTAACTCCTGGAGATGACTCCTTTATTCATATTGTGCGTGGCTGGAGTCGCGGGGCGGGGGGTGGGGCGGGCGGATGGCCGTGCCCTGGGAGTGCCCCAAGCTAATTGCGGACCGTGTCTGCAGAAGGATGCGAGCCCCTAAAATGAGCCGCATCCGGATAGTATTATTGCTCCCCCGCAGACATCCATACGGATACACCTTAGCCCACACCTAAAATGGGTGTGTAACCTGTTGCAAGTTCACAGTTGGGGTTGGGATCCAGTTGGGGAGGGAAAGAGGGTAACTATTAGTTTGTTCACTACCGGTCTGCTCACAACACTGGACAGGTGCCCGGAGGTGGGGGGCCCGCCCGCGGGGACGACGGGGGCGGAGGAGACCCAATGGGCCTTCCCGGGATCCGGGGAGCAAAACATTCACTCACAAATTGAATATGGCCCAATCCACAGCCCATAGCACATACAAATATGACATAGTCACCTGGAACGTCAGGGGACTGGGGACTCCGGGCAAAAGGTCCAGGGTGCACACACGACTCAAACGCCATGGCACACATATTGCAATCCTACAAGAGACTCACCTGCGGGACCCAGACCTGCAGGATCTACGCAGTAAATGGGGAGGTCAGATTGTGGGCACATCCTATTCAACCTTTGCGAGGGGGGTACTCATATGGATAGCAGGAAATGTCCCCTTTATCCAAACATCACACAAGATAGATCACGAGGGCAGGTATGTGGTAGTGGAGGGTAAGCTGGATGGCAAACAGTTGTCAATTATAGGGGTATACGCTCCCAATAGCGCTCTGCCTGAGCTCCTGAGCACACTCACTCCAGCGTTATTAACGAATCCCAAAACACCCGCCATTTGGGGAGGTGACTTCAACTGCACGCCAGATCCAGCATTGGACAGGTCAAATCCCCCCACACATTCAACAGTCAGTAGACACCTCAGCCGCCCATTATCGACATGGGCTAGTAACATGAGCCTCCATGACATATGGCGCATGAAACACCTACGACATAGGGAATATTCATTTTATTCAGCACCACATAAGGTACACACCAGGATAGACTTGATGTGGGGCGCCCAGGAGATCTGCACAGGGACCAGTGGAATAGAATACTTAGCCAAGACACTATCAGATCACTCACCGCTTAAAATAGTTTTGGACTGGGGCAGGAAGCGCCAGGCTATCCCAACGTGGAGGCTACAAGTGAAAGCCTTACACGACCCTGCATTCACAGACTCACTGAGAACAGCGCTAAAACAGTATTGGGAATTAAACACCGACACCACAAAACTAAGAGCAATGGAGTGGGATGCACACAAAGTGGTGATCCGTGGACATTGTAATTCCACTACATGGGGGGTGAGGCGCACACTCCATGCAGAGGTTAGTAAGCTGGAGAAGAAACTAAGAGCACTAGAAAACGCAGTCGCCCGCAATGAAACGCCATATATGGCTCTGAAGGAAACGCGCGCGGAACATGCAAAGGCTGATGCTACATTACGCCTTCACGATTACAAGCACCACGTGGCTAGGCTACAGTCGGAAGGCGACAGATCTGGTAGGCTGCTTGCATGGCTGCTGCGGGAGGACCGGCGGTGCCCTCCAATCGGGGCGATAGGAACAGGCGCAGGCGCAATAGCTACCACGCAGGCAAAAATAAACGATGTGTTCAGGGAATATTATACACGATTATACACCAAAAGCACATCATGCTCTATCCAACAGCTTGAGTCCTTTCTAGCAGATTCTCCCCTGCCCCAACTAATGCACGTCGACAGAGAGGCACTAGAAGCCCCCATCACACTAGGGGAACTTAATAAGGCCCTCGAACAACTACCTAGGAATAAAGCCCCAGGGACAGACGGCCTGCCATCTGAATACTACTCTACTTTTGTGACACATCTTAACACACATCTCCTAAGAACGTTCGAAGAAGCAGGGACCAACGGTATCCTGCCCCCCTCAATGAGAGAGGCAATGATAGTGGTCCTTCCAAAGCAGGGGCGCGACCCCACTGACGTCAGGTCTTTTTTACCTCTCTCACTGTTGAACCTAGACTGTAAGATACTTGGCAAAATCCTGGCTAACAGACTAGCACCCTACATGCATATCCTGGTACATGATGACCAGAATGGATTCATCCCGAAACGTAACACCTTCCTAAATATTCGGAGGCTGCTCAGTGTGATGGGTGACACCCCTCCGACCGCACTCGAGGAGGTGGTGATATCGCTCGACATAGAAAAGGCGTTTGATACATTAGAATGGGACTTCCTGTTTGCCACTATGCAGTTACTGGGTATAGGTCCAAAATTCACAAACTGGGTACGTATTTTGTACACTGCCCCACAGGCTAGGGTGAAGATGGGAGGAGAAATATCAGAAAGCTTTCCGATTAGCAGGGGAACAAGACAGGGATGCCCCCTCTCCCCCCTCCTATTTGCCTTAGCAATGGAACCACTAGCTGCACGTGTCCGTGCAAAAAAAGAAGAATGGGGGGTGTCAAGGAACGGTACTCTTCACTCCATTTCATTATACGCAGATGATGCCTTGATATACATACGCAGAGTGGAGGAGTCGCTGCCCCCAGTGATGTCGCTGCTGTCTGAGTTCGGAAGGGTATCTGGTCTAATAGTTAACTGGGAGAAATCCTGTATATTCCCACTAACCAGCTGGCCCCCTGTGAGGCAAGAAAGTGCCCCACCAGGACATCTAAAATGGTGCTTCGACACATTTAAATACCTAGGGATCAACGTCTACCACAGGGCGGAAGACCTAAGGGATGGAAATCTGGGGAAAGCGGTGTCCTCTTTTAAGAGCTCAATACACTTCTGGAATAAATGACCACTCTCACCACTGGGTAAAGTAGCTATAGCAAACATGCTGATATTACCTAGACTGTTGTATTATTTTGCGGCCCTACCAATCATTATCCCCAAAAGCTTTTTCGTTGGCTTGAACTCAATTCTACTACAACTGGTGTGGGGCGAGGGCAGAAGGCGGGTTGCACTTACCACGCTGCATCATCCAGTAGCAATGGGTGGACTGGGCGCCCCAAACTTTGAGCTTTACTCTGCGGCCGTACAGCTGCAGTGGATCTTAAATTGGCTCCATAGACCTAGCTCGGCAGAAACTATATGGCTGCAATCCTGACTCCAAGGCGCTCCCATACTAATTTGGTTGCTGGATAAGCAGATTAAAAGTACATGCACCAACCCGTTGATGATAGTGGCACACACATATTGGAAGAAGTATATCCAAAAGGAAGTTAAAAAACTACCCTACTCACCACTCCTCCCACTGGATCGGCTCCCCGGGTGGGTGGAAGCAGGCTCATACTCACCTACAACTTGGTTAGACGCAGGTATAAGTGCAGTAGGAGACTGTTTTGAGGAAGGGAAATTAATGACCTTCGAAGCTATACAGGCCCTTACAGAGATCAATCCGGGGCAATTCCTGGCATATCACGCGATATGCCATGCAATCAGGAAAATGTGGGTGTCTGGCGACGCAGAGCCTGATATTTCAGTCTCCCTACACCACATGCTGAACTGGGACCCCCAAGGAAAAGCAGTCTCAAACCTTTATAAACTTCTGAACAGACCCCCGGAAGACAACCTGCAGAAAGCTAGGGAGAGGTGGAACATCGTATTGCCCACTCCGATCTCAGGGACAGTATGGCCAAAAGCTATGTGCCACACACGTGAGGTCTCAAGAAACCCCAGATTCCGATATACACAGTTCAATTATCTACATCAGACATACCTGGCGCCGGCCAGGATTAAACGCATGTTCCCCGGGTCGGACCCAGCCTGTCCCAGATGCAAAACACCAGCAGCACAGTTCTATCACATGGTCTGGGAGTGCCCGCGGTTACGGGGGGAATGGGAAGGGGTGGTCACAGCCTTAGCGGAAATCACGGGGCTCAACCTGGACATGAATCCCAAATCCTGTCTACTCGGACTAAGGACAAGGACGAAAAGAAATAAACACCTGCATAGGTTTGTAGATCTAGCGTATGTAATGTACAAAAGATTGATAGCAATGAACTGGAAGGCTCGCAACACGCCTGACTTAAAAGTCTGGCTTGCCCTCACGCTACGCTGGGCTCGCGCTGAGCATCAGGTATTAACAAATTTAGCTCGTAAGGGACTGCGACAAGTGGGCGGTGAGGCCTGGGGCGTCTTAGTGTCCAGGCTAGAAGCCAAAAATGATGAAAGACCCCCCTGAATCACAGACAGCTGCACCCACCTGGAAGGCCGCGGGCCCAGCCCCCGGCAGAAAGCCAATACTATACTTGGGGACGCATACATATCCATCATCAAGGCCTCGCCTACACTGATAGCACAGCAGCCCCCCCCCCCAATGCATGCATGCCACAGCACCAAAAGGCCTGCACACTCAATCGACATACACCAGCGCTATGACCCATTGGGCCAGATCCCTCCACCTTGCTCCCCCTTCCCCCCCTCCCTTGTTTCCTCTGCCCCCCACCCTCACCCGTGTGGCGATGAGGGCCCCTGTCACCATGGTAATAGAATCGCATTGCAAATGTACGCTTCGTCATATGTGGCGGCAACTTCTGAAGTGTTGGGTAGAATTAGCGAACCGGGAAGTGCACACAAGTTCTTAGTAGTTTGTTATATATATTGACCTTAATATGGGAGAGCCAGACGACAGACTGTAACCAATGACAAAGTGCTATTAATGACTTTTACATGCAAGAAAATGTATGGCTTTTGTTTTGAAAAACCAATAAAAACATGTTAAAAAAAAAAAAAAAAAAGTTGTTGGATCGTACATGAGGCGCGTTTGGTGTATAAATTTGCGTAATATTCTCTAAACGTCTCATTTATCTCGTCTTGTGTAGTGACCATTGTACTTGCACCTACCCGTATAGCCCCAATGGGGGATTGCTGTCGGTCCTCACGTAGGAGCCACGCCAGCAACCTTCCCGACCTATCTCCCTCTGTTTGCAGTCGCATTAAGTGATAATTATGGTCGTGTCGGCGGAGTGTGATATCTGCCTCGTTGTATTTTGTACGCGCTTCTTTTAGCACTGTATAGGGTGTTTCCTTGCGTGCCACTGCAATTTCTACTGCTCTAAGTTCCTTTTCTAATTTACTGATCTCTGCATGTAGGGTGCGTCTTAATCCCCATGTGGTTGAGATACATTGTCCTCTGGTCACTGCCTTATGTGCATCCCATTCTACAGCTCTTGAATTTGTGGATAAATCATTTGTTTCCCAGTACTGTCTCAGTGTTATGCTCAATGCTTCTGCGAATGCCTGATCTTGAAGAGCGTCCACCTGTAGTCTCCACGTGGGGATCCCCTGACGTCTCCTGCCCCAATTCAGTGTTATTCTCAACGGTGAGTGATCCGATAATGTCTTAGCTAAATATCCTTTCCTGTTAACCAATGCACCTATTTCCTGGGTTCCCCATATTATGTCAATTCTGGTGTGTGTTTTGTGTGGTATTGAATAGAATGAATATTCCCTCTGTTGCGGGTGCCTCGTGCGCCATACGTCATGGAGTCTCATGTCCCCTGCCCATATCTGCAGCGGGCATTTGGCATTTCTATTTGCTGTCGTTTTCACTTGAGCGTTTGACCTGTCTAATATTGCGTTCGGTGTGCTATTAAAGTCACCTCCCCAAATGGTCGGGCCATTGGGTTTGTCAATAATGCCGGCGTGAGCGTGCCCAAGAATCCCGTTATCCCGCTGTTAGGGGCATATATGTCAATTAAAGATAGCTGTCTGCCATCCAGCTGGCTTTCCACCACCACAAATCTACCCTGTGATCTATTCTGTGTGACGTTTGAACAAATGGGACGCCTCCTGCTATCCATATCAATATTCCTCTTGCAAAAGCTGAGTATGATGTGCCTATGACCTGTCCTCCCCACTTCACGTGCATCTCCTGTAGATCCGGCTGCAGCAAATGTGTCTCTTGTAAGATGGCAATGTGTGTGCCCTAGCGCCTGAGGCGTGCGTGTACTCGGGATCTTTTACTCAGTGCCCCCAAGTCCCTCACGTTCCATGTCACTATATCATATTGATGTGTGTTGTGTTTCGCTTTTTGAGCCATGTAACATTTTAAATTGTGTCAACTTGTGAAGCTCTCTTATTTGCAAATCCCTTCCAGGCTCCACCCCATCCTGCAGTATATTTTGTTGAGGTTACCAGTTCCAGCAGTATTTCCTGTGTTTTGAGTAGACCTGTAGTGTACACTTTAACTGTTTCCGCCCCGCACCCCACCCCAACTTGTTCCCTAACCCAACTATTAACTTGTGCTAAACTACTCATCCCAGAAGTGTGTGAAGAGACCTGTATCCGTTTGGATATCTGTGGTGGAGCTATCATGTCAACCAGATGTGGCTCTTTTACGGGGCTCACATCCTTCCGCAGACTTAGAGGGTCATTACAACATTGGCGGTAAAAGCTGCTTACCACCGTGCAGAAGACCGCCAATACACCGCCACGGAATTCCACCACAGCTATTATGACCCACAGCACGGAATCCGCCGAAATTCAGACACCCACACAAGTCCGCAACACCAAAGGTCAGTGATAAACTGGCAAAAACAATTCCTCCACCATCACGCCAACAGAAACACGTCAATGCTATCACGACCCACTAATCCACGCGGCGGTCTTTCAAACGCAGTATTTCATTGGCGGTACACACCGCAGCGCTCAAAATACACACACATCTCCAAAACACCGCCACATTGGACAAATCGGATTACACACACCTGATACACATACAAACACCACTCCCACACACCCAACACAATATAAAACACACACCCACATCACCCACAAACCCCTACGACCACTATTACAGAGAGAAGGCCAGAGAGAGACTACAGCAATACACAACCCCACCACACAGAGGCACACAACACCATCACCCATACAACATCCACGCTCAAAACACCCCACACCACCACACATCACCACACTCATCACGACATACACCACCCCACACATCACCTACACCACCCCATGTCACGCCAAAGACACTCCAGGTTTTCTGAGGAGGAGCTCAGGGTCATGGTGGAGGAAATCCTACGGGTAGAGCCACAGCTATTTGGAGCACAGGTGCAGCACACCTCCATAGCCAGGAAGATGGAGCTATGGCGAAGAATCGTCGACAGGCTCAACACTGTGGGACAGCATCCAAGAAATCGGGAGGACCTCAGGAAGAGGTGGAATGACCTATGGGGGAAGGTGCGTTCCGTGGTCTCCAGGCACAACATCGCGATTCAGCGGACTGGCGGCGGACCCCGACCTCCTCCCCCACAACTAACAACATGGGAGGAGCAGGTCTTGACCATCATGCATCCAGAGGGCCTCGGAGGAGTCGGTGGAGGAATGGACACTGGTAAGTCAAATCTTAACTATCATATCCCCCACCCTACCTGCATGTTATCACACACCCCCACCCTCACCCCCTCCCCTCTCACTCAAACTCCTCACTAATGTACTCATAACACAAACCACACATCTCAACACCAAGCCCTGCATGACACAACTAAACATGGACACCCAGCACTAAAGCATGCTCACTGTACATACCCATAACAACCCCCCAACCATCACCATACAAGCCCCCACACAGGAATGCTTGCAGTGGGGTACACGCACACCCACCCATTGCACACCATGGCACACACACATGCAATAATCATGCTCTTATACCTGTGCAGGACCACTACGTAACGTCACCACACAGGAGGGTCCAGACATCTCCACCCACAGAAGAGGCCCACAGTGACGACAGCAGCTCTGGCCAACTGGATCCAGATGACCAGCCCGGACCATCGTGGGCCTCGGGACAGTCGGTTCCCCTTGCACAGGCACAGTCCAACACTGACCTTCCACCCTCTGGTAACACCAGCACAGCACCCTCCAAGTGGGCCCATACCTCCGTACCCAGGACACGTCAATCAGCTGTGTGTCCACCACTACAGGGAACCCAGGGTAACCCGCCACCCCAACAACAACAGGGACCTGGGGGCAGTGGTAGTGGGCACAAGGTCCAGGGGACGGAGGCACAGGAACACAGGGAAACTGGGAGGGCTGCTGTGCGACAGGGGGCGGACAGGCCAAGGGAACCCACTCTCCACGAGACCCTCTCCTCCATCATGGGAGCATACCACCACTCCCAGGAGACGATGGCTACGGTCCTGGCCAAGTTTCAGGAGACCCAGCGCCTGCAGGACGAACAGTATTCGTGGTTCAGGGAGGAGCTCAGAACCATCAGCTCCGCCCTGGGCACCATCGTAGGGGTGCTGAAAGACATACAAAAGACCATGAGGGACACCGTGGCACTCCAAGGGGCCCCTGACACTAGCATGGAGCAAGAACTGCCCACCACCTCCGCCGGCGCTAGTGGACAGGACGCCCCGCCACAGGACCACCACACCAGCACCCCACCCCCTGCAGATGGAGAACCACCCCGCAAACGGTTCCTGAGATCCAGGAACAGGACAGAGCAAGATGGCAAGACCCCGCCAGGAAATGAGACCACCCTGATTGTCCTCCCACTGTCCCACTTTGTTACTCTGTCCATATTGGAACTGCCCCAGCTCCACTTCCTATGCCCATATGGGCAGTGCACCTGTGAGACTAATAGACTGGACTCTGCCATGGACATTCCTCCACCATCACCCATCACCATTTTGCCACCCCCTCCAATAATTAGCACTTCAATAAACACCCTTGAACCACAAAACAATCTGGAGTCAGTCTGTGATTTAAAAAATGTGTATTAGCTATGACAGTGACAAAATGCGTTTTCAAATGTCATGCCAACATGCCTATGTCACATATCACAAGTCCATGAAGGATGCAAGCAGATGACACACGTTGGTAACCACACCTGTGAAACCGTAATGGAAATGTACAACTCAGTTACCAAATACTGCTACTAATTGACAGACAGGATAGAGGTAGAAGTGTGAAAGTGAATGTGATAGTAAAAACATTGTTCTCACCTGTGTGTCACTGAAAATATTGCTGTATGACTGACTCCCTGTTGTCTATGTCTTCTTCCTCAGCTTCCTCCTCATCACTGTCCACAGGCTCCACAGCTGCCATAACACCGTCATCTGGACCATCCTCCTGCAGAAAAGGCACCTGGCGTCGCAAAGCAAGATTGTGAAGCATCGAGCAGGTGATGATGATCTGGCACACCTTCCTTGGTGAGTAGAATAGGGAACCACCTGTCATATGGAGGCACCTGAACCTGGCCTTCAGGAGACCGAAGGTGCGTTCGATCACCCTCCTAGTCCACCCATGGGCCTCATTGTAGCGTTCCTCTGCCCTGGTCCTGGGATTCCTCACTGGGGTCAGTAGCCATGACAGGTTGGGGTAACCAGAGTCCCCTAATAGCCACACCCGATGCCTCTGGAGTTGACCCATCACATATGGTATGCTGCTATTCCGGAGGATGTAGGTGTCATGCACTGAGCCAGGGAACATAGCATTCACCTGGGAGATGTACTGGTCTGCCAAACATACCATCTGTACATTCATGGAATGATGACTCTTCCGGTTCCTGTACACCTGTTCACTCCTGCGTGGGGGGACCAGAGCTACATGGGTGCCATCAATAGCACCTATGATGTTGGGGATATGTCCCAGGGCATAGAAGTTACCTTTCACTATAGCCAAATCCTCCACCTGAGGGAAAACGATGTAGCGCCTTACGTGTTTCAGCAGGGCAGACAACACTCTGGACAACACGTTGGAAAACATAGGCTGGGACATCGCTGATGCCATGGCCACTGTTGTTTGAAATGATCCACTTGCAAGGAAATGGAGCACTGATAGCACCTGCACTTCAGGGGGTATTCCTGTGGGATGGCGGATTGGTGTGATCAGGTCTGGCTCCAACTGGGTACACAGTTCCTGGATTGTGGCACAGTCAAACCTGTAGGTGATGATCAAGTGTCGCTCCTCCATTGTTAACAGGTCCACCAGCAGTCGCTACACCGGAGGATTCCGCCATCTCCTCAAATGTCCCAGCTGACGGTGCCTAGGAAGGACAACAGCGACCACAGAGTCAACGAATTCCCAGGTATGTACCCACAGCTACACAAAACACAACACCAAATACAAAACTCTTCCTGTATGTGTGTTGAGTGTAGGCCTAGGGATGTGTGACGCAGTAGTAAATGAAGCCATGTGGGCCCCTGAAATGGCGGCTGCCTGACCTCTAAAGTGGGACAATGGGATGTGAGGTAACTGCGCTGGCGTTGTACACCGTCGCGTTAGGCGGTCGTAGACCGTGGCGCAATGCTGCATTGGTTAACATTGGACCCTGTGGGTCCCAGGAGCCAATGATGAAGTGCGCCGGCGGTGATGATACGCACCGCCGCAGACGTGACCGCCGCGGACGTGACCGCCATTTTATATCTGTTCAATAACTCGATACCTGATCTTCGACAGGAGAGGACCTACACTGCAAGTGCTGCTGTGACCTCGGTCTGGAAGAGACAATGGCTGCTGCGTCTGGGGAAAGGGCCCCTGCCTTCACTGCTCAGGAGTTGGAGAAGCTAGTCGACCGGGGTCCTCCCCCAGTACACGCTACTCTACGGTCCTCCAGACCAACAGGTAAGTACACAGGGAGCACGTTGTATGGGCTATGCTGGGTGGAGAGGGCTGGATGTCAGTAGCAAGTGGGCAGAGTTCAGCGACCATGAAGGACTGTGAATGCATGTGCCACATGGCAAGGGTAGGGATGGGGGCCAGTCACTTCGACGGTGCAGTTGGTAAGGACTTCTCTTCTTCCCCTGTACATGTCATGTAGGTCAGCGCCCACCAGAAGAAGGACATTTGGGGTGCCATCGCCAAGGACGTCCGGACCCTGGGGGTCCACCAGAGATGGGGCACCCACTGCCTTAAAAGATGGGAGGACATTCGCCACTGGAGCAAGAAGACGGCGGAGGCTCAGCTGGGGATGGCCTCCCAACATCGGAGGGGTGCCCGTTGCACCATGACCCCCCTGATGTTCCGGATCCTGGCGGTGGCCTACCCTGAGTTGGATGGGCGCATGAGGGCATCACAGCAGACACAAGGGGGTGAGTACACTCTCATTCTGCAGACTTTGCGGCGCAGTGAAGGGGTCTGGGTGGGGGAGGAGGGCTGTGGGTTTCCCTAGGCCAGGGCGAGTTCCGTAGGTTAGGCCCCTCCGTAATGCAGGCAATGTGGCACTCCACCCCACCTCTGTAGAGTGCCAAGTACAGGTATACATGCCCCTGTGTCATCTATGTGTGCAGATGTCCACCATAGCCATGTAGGCCAGATCCCAGGAATGGCATCTGTAGAGGCCAAGAGCACGGCGTAGTGCAGGGGGCTGCTGTGTCTGTATTGTCCGCCAACGGTAGCGGTAAGCCATGCACTCAACCTGTCTTTCTTCTGTCCCCCCCTTCTTGTGCTCTCCCTGTTCTTTTGTGCATCAGCATCATCAGGTGGAGGTACAGTGGCACCGGAGCATTAGGGAGCTGCATCCCACATGGCCATGGAGGGCCACACCACAGACTCTGAATACACCAGTGGGACGAAGGGCGAGGGGAGCTTCACGTCGGTCACCGGATCACCAAACAGCGACACGGACTCGTCCGCCAATGGGAACTCCCTTGTGGTGGCGGCACCATCTGTGCCCCCCACTTCTACAGGTACAGCCGCCACCCCCCCTACCTGCACCGCCCTCCCAGCAGCCGCTCAGCCTTCGATCCGTGCCCGCTCACCCAGGAGGGTGGGCATCACCTTCGCCCCAGGCACCTCAGCCCCTGCCCCAGTCACCCGTGCTGCCCTCAGTGAGGAGGCCATTGACCTCCTCAGGTCACTCACTGTTGGGCAGTCTACCATTGTGAATGCCATCCAGGGTGTAGAAAGGGAGTTGCAACACGGTAATGCATTCCTGGAGGGCATTTATTCTGGTCAGGCTGCCCTTCATCGAACCCTGCAATCTCTGGCCTCAGCACTGATGGCAGCCATTGTCCCTGTGTCTAGCTTCCCCCCTCCAACTTCCTCCACCCAGACCCAATCCCCTGTACCCCAGCCCATCCCAAGCACACCATCAGACAAGCATGCACCCACCCCAACACACAAAAGTAGCTCAGGCAAACATAAGCACCACACAACCCACAGGCACTCACACAAGCATCACCCACATACAGACACAGCAACATCCACTGCCTCCACTGTGTCCCCCTCCTTGTCGTCTCCCTCCTCCCTCCCAGTGTTGTCTACACTCTCACCTGCATGCACTACATCTACAGGCACTAGGACTCGTAACAGAACACCCAGCACCACACCCGGCTCACCTGCACTCACCACACCACTACCATTTACACATCCTCTGTGTCCACTCCTAGTGTGACTGTGACGCCCCCTCCCAAAGTACACAAACGCGGGCACCCACACACCCAACATCCATCCACCTCACGACAGCCTACAGTACCTGCACCTGCTCCCAAATCACCTAAAGTGACTCCTCCTACAACCACCTCCTCTTCCTCCACTCCCAGACCCCCTCCAGCTACCCATCCTAGTGTTTGTCAGAAACTCTTCCTCAGCGACATTGACCTCTTTCCCACAACCCCCACCCCTCCAATTCATAGGTCCCGTAGTAGCACCTCAGCCAAAAAAAGTCCGGTACCAGTGGTGCGTGTTAAAGGTGTGTGGAGTGCCACAAGGGCAGCCTGGGTGACATGGAGCCAAAGCACTGCCAGTCCACCCCCTGTAAAGCACCTTAAGTTGGAAAGTGGCAGACGGGAGAGGGTGAAGACTCCTGCCAGCAAAACAGCTCACAAGGGTCCCGGGGGGAGTTCCGAGTCAGCTGTGGCTCCTCCCAAGGTGGTGAAGGGGCAGAAGAAGTCTCCAAAGTCTGGGAAGAGCAGCACGGCGGAGAAGGCCGCCATCGTCCCCGCCGGCCGGGACGCCACCGCCAGCAGTATTGTGACTGGTCTGGAGACCACCTCCAGAGTCAGAGCCCTTGAGGGCACCAGTATCGTCACTGGTCCGGAGACCACCGCCAGAGTCAGTGCCCTGGAGGGCAGCAGTATCGTCACTGGTCAGGAGACCACCGCCAGAGTCAGTGCCCTGGAGGGCAGCAGTATCGTCACTGGTCCGGAGACCACTGCCAGAGTCAGTGCCCTGGAGGGCAGCAGTATCTTCACTGGTCCGGAGACCACCGCCAGAGTCAGTGCCCTGGAGGGCACCAGTATCGTGACTGGTCCGGAGACCACCGCCAGCGCCAGTGCCCTGGAGGGCAGCATTATCGTCACTGGTCAGGAGACCACCGCTAGAGTCAGTGCCCTGGAGGGCACCAGTATCGTCACTGGTCCGGAGATCACCGCCAGAGTCAGTGCCCTGGAGGGCTGCAGTATCGTCACTGGTCAGGAGAACACCGCCAACGTCAGTGACCTGGAGGGCCCCAGCAGCCACAGCCCCGCTGGGCACTGAGGGATCATAATGCCACACACCGCTGCACAGGTCAGAGACAGCAAAGGCAAGCACCGCTGAACAGGGCAAAGACCGCCATGGCAGAGCACCGCTGAACAGGCCAAAGACCGACATGGTGAAGACCGCTGAACAGGGCAAAGCACCGCTGAACAGGCCAAAGACCGACATGGTGAAGACCGCTGAACAGGGCAAAGCACCGCTGAACAGGGCAAAACCGACATGGTGAAGACCGCTGAACAGGGCAAAGACCGCCATGGCAGAGCACCGCTGAACAGGGCAAAGCACCGCCATGGTGAAGATCGCTGAACAGGGCAAAGCACCGTTGAACAGGGCAAAGCACCGCCATGGTGAAGAACGCTGAACAGGGCAAAGCACTGCCAAATCAAGCATGTGCAGCTGGGACAGTGACGGAACTGGGACCGTCATGGGGAGCATGATGCACTCTGGGCACCAGTCCCCCTCCAGAACCAGTGGAGACCTGCATCGACTTGAGAGACTGTGGCTTTGCACTCCCCAGGATGGAACAGTGGGCAACCCACCCACTGTAGAGACTTGAGAGACTGTGGCTTGCACTCCCCAGGATGGAACAGTGGGCAACCCACCCACTGTAGAGACTTGAGAGACTGTGGCTTTGCACTCCCCAGGATGGAACAGTGGGCAACCCACCCACTGTAGAGACTTGAGAGACTGTGGCTTTGCACTCCCCAGGATGGAACAGTGGGCAACCCATCCACTGTAGAGACTTGAGAGACTGTGGCTTTGCACTCCCCAGGATGGAACAGTGGGCAACCCACCCACTGTAGAGACTTAGAGACTGTGGCTTTGCACTCCCCAGGATGGAACAGTGGGCAACCCACCCACTGTAGAGACTTAGAGACTGTGGCTTTGCATTCCCCAGGATGGAACAGTGGGCAACCCACCCACTGTAGAGACTTGAGAGACTGTGGCTTTGCACTCCCCAGGATGGAACAGTGGGCAACCCACCCACTGTAGAGACTTGAGAGACTGTGGCTTTGCACTCCCCAGGATTGAACAGTGGGCAACCCACCCACTGTAGAGACTTGAGAGACTGTGGCTTTGCACTCCACAGGATGGAACAGTGGGCAACCCACCCACTGTAGAGACTTGAGAGACTGTGGCTTTGCACTCCCCAGGATACATCAATGGGCATGGAGCCCCGTCGTGGATCTGGCGTGGTGCTGTAATCCGGCTGAGGTGCCCCCCCTTCCCTTCCCCCTGAGGTGCCTATTGTATTTCTATCTGATGCCCCTGCAGTGTTCTCTCCGTTTGTGGACAGGTATCTAGTGTGGGCCTCGCCCATGCATTTTGGGCCCAGTGGTCCACGGACATTGAAATGTGCATACCTGCACTACTAATCGTGATGTATATATTTGGAGAGTGTATATACAGTATATCTGTATCTAGTAGGTTACTGTATTTTGATACATTACAAAGTGTGAACTGATTTCCTTTTGTCTTTGCATTCTTCCGGGGGGGGTTGTTGGTTGTTACTGTGCTGTTTGGAAATGCATTGGTGTGTGTGTTGTAGTGGGTGAGGGTCGGGTTGGGGGTGTTGCGTGTGTGTGTCCCTGACTTTTGCCTCCCCCTCCCCTATGTCGTAGGTGCAGTACTCACCATTGTCTTCGGCGCCTACGTTGCTGGTGATTGTAGAGGAGCAGGAAGACAAGCGCAGGGAGTATTTGTAGTTCGGGCTCCATGGTGGCCTCCTTCCTCGTGGAGTGTGTTCAGGTGAGCGTTTTCCCATTGCAAAAGCTGTTTCCACCGTGCTTTTATCCACGGTGAATCCGCCCCGGAAAAGGTGGCGGATCGGCGGGTTGTGATACTGTGGCGGTACATTGTCTCCCGCCTGTCTGTTGGCGGTGACCGCTGCACTGCTTGTCTGTACCGCCGTGGCGGTCGGAGTGTTAAAGTGGCTGTCTATGTTGCCGGTTTCCGCCACGGTCATAATTCCCTTTTTTTGTCCGCCGGCCTGTTTGCGGTATTACCGCAGCTTTAACACCATCCGCCAGGGTTGTAATGACCACCTTAGTCTGCTGATGCAGTTGGGCGCCCAGGGGTACTTTCCCCCCTTTTGCCCCCCCCACGGCTTCACACAGTACACTCATCAAAAAGATGGAGGTTTATACAAAAGATACTCGTTGTTGGGGATTACATCCTCCAGCATGCACTCCCGCTCACGGGCATCCTGTGCCTTCCTTCAGGGTCGGTGGTCAATTCAATAGGGGAGGCGGCTCGTCTGCATACAGTCAAAGTTCATACGCAGATCTGGCATGGGCACTGCAGGGGCCCCCTAACAGGGCCCCATTAAGATTTTCAGTGTCAGCAAAGCAGACACTGAAAATCGCGACGGGTGCCACTGCACCCGTCGCACACCAGCAACTCCGCCGGCTCCATTCGGAGCCGGCTTCATCGTTGCTGGGGCTTTCCCGCTGGGCGGGCGGGCGGCCTTTTGGCGGTCGCCCGCCTGCCCAGCGGGAAAGTCAAAATGACCGCCGTGGTCATTTGACCGCGGTACGGTCTTTTGGCGGTCTCCGCCCGGCGGGCGGCGCCCGCCGCCTGCCGGGGTCGGAATGACCCCCTTAGTGTCCCTTATTGCCTGTAGTACTTTTTCAAATTGTGTGGAGTGGGCTTGAAGCGTGCTTTCTAATGATTGCAAGGTTGGGATTATCTGTTGATCACTGGGAGGTGGTCCATGTGTATTTCGGTCCTGATTTTTTGCTGATTTGGATCTCCCAGCCATTTTGCTAAACTATTAGGTGCCTTTCAGGGTGCAGCGGAATGCATCCAAGCGCTGCCCACTCCGCAAATTTCACTTTACGGTGTGTTGTTGGTTTAATGCTTATTTCTCTGCACCTTAGTGCTGGCGGAGGCGCTCGGGTTTCCCCTAGACAGGCAGGGCAGAGGTGGCGTCCGTTGCAAGCTTTGGCTGATGGGCCCTCACTCTTGCTTGTTATCGATCTGGGGCGGTCTTAAAAGGACCGATGCGCCCCTTGTTGTATAGTCTTTGTGTGGCTCCTATTTGTCAATGCGACCCCCCACGAGGGCAACAGTGGGGGCGGGCGGCAGCAATGCCCCGGGAGGAGCGGCGAGACAGAGAGAGAAAGAGAGAAAATAGGAAAAGGGGAAAAGGGGGAGCGGAGGTCCGTTCACAGCCCCCCCCACTCAGCCCCCTCTCAAATTATTTGGCCGAGTTTCCAGAACCGCCGGGCAGGGGAGAGATCCGCTAGTGGTGACAGCCAGAAGGCCGCGGGCCTGGCTCTTAAATATCTCCCCCGCGCTCAGTCCAGGCCAAATCCTTAATTAGTAGGCCTCCAAGTCTGGTTAACGCAATTTCCCAGTTCTCCACTCAATGGCGGTCACGCTCCAAGCGCAGGGAGCAAAATTCTACTGGCAACGTGTAGTGTCCTATTTTTTTAGGTGTTTCTGCTCCAGCGTAGGGAGGGGGGGAGGAAGTCCCAGCCACGCCCCATCTCCCGTAGCCGGGCCCCAACCTCGCCAGCCGCTCACCTACCGCTCCTTGGTGTCCCGTGGCTGGTGCCGCTGATCGTGTCCCGCACCGCTCCAAGCGGGAAGCCGTGATCCCGGCTCCTAGATGTCAGCGCCTCGCACGGGCAATCAAGTACCGGGGCAGCACGGCGAGCAGACGCTCTCGTCCCGGACAATTCAAAATCTTCCTGCCTGTATTTTTAGTGGCAGGCTGCCACCATCATTATGGCACCCGGCTTCCAATGCCCCACTCGGCGGCCGCCGTTGAGCGGGTGCCAAGATGGCGCCCCCCTCCATAGGAACGCCGGGAATCACTTCGGCTCCTCCTCGCGGCGCAGGTGGTGACAAGGAGGGGGGGAGAACCCCAGTCGGCTCTCGGCCCAGGGGCCGTGGCACCGTATCTCCAGGCCGCGAGCCCCTGCACGCAGGCGCTCACTCAGCGCGCTCAAGCGACCCGCGATCAGGGCCGCAGAGCGCGACCTGCGCCGTCCCAGGCGCCGCGGTCCTCCTCCCTCCGCAGGCTGCCACCCGGCCGCCGTTCAAGCTCAGCTGCCGCGGCACCGGTCCTGACGCCGCACAGCTCCTCTGACACGCGTCGGTCACCCAAACCCGGACTCCGCTTCCACAGGCGCCGATATCGTTCCGGGTGCGCACTTCAGGATATATACGGCGAGCCCGGGTCGGAGCTCGCAGATTAGGCGTCCTTCCCGGCTGCCATTTTGGCTCCTCCCCTCGGTGACCTGCCCACTTGTTCTGGAGGGGGCATCATACCCTGTGTTCTTGATCCTGGGGAGTCTGGTGTAGGTGGGTGTCTTACCACTGGTTGTGGAGGGGGCTTTGTGCCCTGTGTTCTTGATCCTGGGGAGTCTGGGGTAGGTGGGTGTCTTATCCACTGGTTCTGGAGGAAGCATCATGCCCTGTGCTCTTGATCTTGGGGATTCTGGGTAGGTGGGTGTCTTAACCACTGGTTCTGGAGGGGGCATCGTGGCCTGTGCTCTTGATCCTCGGGAGTCTGGAGTAGGTGGATGTCTTACCCACTGGTTCTGGAGGGGGCATCATGCCCTGTACTCTTGATCCTGGAGAGTCTGGGGTAGGTGGGTGTCTTGCCCACTGGTTCTGGAGGGAACATCGTGCCCTGTGTTCTTGATCCTGGGGAGTCTGGAATAGGTGGGTGCCTTACCCACTTGTTCTGGAGGGGGCATCATGCCCTGAGCTCTTGATCCTGGCAGTGCAAGGCCACACAGCAGCTCATGGAGGCAGGATTACATACCGTCTGCTGGTGGTGACAGCTGCTCAGTGGAGGTGGTGGTGCTGCTGGTGGGGTGATGCTCCTGCCCATCCCCTGCAACCTCGGATGGCTGCTCACTGGTGTTGATGGTGCTGCTGCTGATGGGGGGAGGCACCTGCCCATCCCCAGCAACCTCAGATGGCTGCTCACTGGTGGTGATGGTGCTGCTGCTGGGGGGGAGGGTTCTGCCCATCCCCTGCAACCTATGACAGCTGCAGAACCATGGTTGGTGGTGGGGGCTCCGTCACAGTTCCTGCCCCAGGCCCCTTGCTGTTGCTGCCTGCTGGTGCAGGCTCCTTGCTCTTCCTGGCAGCTGGTGCAGTCTCCTTAGTCTTCCTGGCAGCTGAGGTAGGCTCCTTTAACGTTTTAGCAGCAGCTGGGGCAGGCTCCTTTGTCTTCTTGGCAGCAGCTGAGGCAGGCTCCTTTATCTTACTGGCAGCAGCTGGGGCAGGCTCCTTAGTCTTCCTGGCAGGAGCTTGGGCAGGCTCCTTTCTCTTTTTGGCAGCTGTGGCAGCCTCCTTTCCCTTGAGGCTGCCTGGTGCAGGCTCCTTCACCCTCAGGACATGTGCCCTGCATCCTTTTCCACCACGAGAGGGTGTGGTGATAACTGGGCCCGGGGACTGGGTGGCTTAGGTGCTTGGCTTGGTTCTCCCGACCGTGGACAGACGTGCAGGACAGAGGGAGGGGAGGGAAGAGGTCAATGGTGGATAGGAACAGTTTTTTAGGGACATTGGGGCAGGAAGAGGGAGAAGGTTTGGGAGTGGAGGAAAGGGAGTGGTTGTAGGGGGTGTCTGCCTGCTGATTTTGGGTGCAGGTGCATGGGCTGGATGCTGTTGTGAGGTGGATGGCTGTTGGGTGTCTGAGTGTTTGCGTTTGTGTACCTTAGGAGGGGATCAGACACAATTGGAGAGGACACAGGGGACGTGTGCAAGGCTGTTGAAGAGGTGTGTGCCAGTGAGGTGTGTGTTCTGCTTGGTGTGGTGGTGCTGCTGGTAGTAGATGATGATTTAGTGCGTGCAGGTGTGACTGTAGACAGAATTGGGAGGGAGGTGGAGGAGGAGGGGGAGACAGTGGAAATTGTGGATGTGGGTATGTCTGCATCTGGATGGTGTTTGTGTGAGTGCCTGTGGGTTGAAGTGTGGTGCTTCTGTTTGCCTGTATCGCTTTTGTGTGTTGTCTTGTGTGCATGCTCGTCTGCCTGTGTGCTTGGGATAGGTTGGGGTTGAGGAGAATGGGACTGGGAAGAGGAAGTTGGAGGGTGGAAACAGGGACAATGGCTGTCATCAGAGAGAAGGCCAGAGCCTAGATCGATCTCTGTTGGGCTGCCAAGCCAGTGTGAATGCACTCGAGGAATGCATTAGTCTGTTGCGTCTGGGCTGCCAGCCCCGGGATGGCATTCACAATGATTGACTGCCCTACAGAGAAGGATCTCAGGAGGTCAGTAGCCTCCTTACTTAGGGCAGCAGGGCTCACTGGGGCAGGGCCTGAGGTGCCTGGGGTGAAGGAGATGCCCACCCTCCTGGGTGAGCGGCACAGGCAACTCGATGAGGGAATGCTGGTAGGGTGGTGCTGGTACAGGGGTGATGGATGTACCTGTAGCTGGGGTGGTCACAGAAGTGTCCTCCACCACCAGGGAGGTTCCATCGGAGGAGGTATCTGTGTCAGAACTATCCCCTCCAGTCTCTGCCGTGGTGCTCCCCTCGCCCTCCGTCCCACTGGTGCTCTCACCGTCGGTGAACTCTGCCTCCTGGGTCCTGTGGGATGCAGCTCCCTCTGTCGCCAGTGCCCCTGCTCCTCCGCCAGATTATGCTAATGCACATAAGGACAGGATGACAAAGCAAAAAGGGAGGGGGAAGAGACAAAGGATACACATGGTAAATGGCTGCACCAACACCACCGCACTACCAGACAAATAGTTAGCAGCCAAGGCATGGGGAGGGGCACACACTGCCAAATGCAGCACCCCTGGGACCCACGCAACCTTGATCAGTAGTGGAAGCCTAGGAGCTAGGTAGCAAGATTTTCCCTTCAGAACCCTAGCCACCAGGGGCCCTATGCTGCAATGTCAGGCCTGATGAAGGGTGATACCCTGAAACAAGGATGCTTGTTTCTGGTCCAGGGAAGATCTGTTGTTTTTGCATTTGTTGCCCCAAGTGGGAAGGGTACGCCCAGACATGGGTCCCGTGCTTGCTATGCCACCAGAGTCAAGCTAGCCTGGCTGATGAAGGGTGATACCCTGAACCGATCCCAGGTTGCTTGTTTCTGGTCCATATAAGACCTGGCCTGGCAGTTCGGGCTGGACTGTTCCCATGGGGAACAGGTTCATGACTGATTTGCATATGGCTGGGTCCAAACTGGAATGGCATGACAAGCAAAAAAACTGATGGATTAAACCCAGATCGGTGACTGGGGGTGAATGTTTGCTTTGCTCTGCATTCCGTCCATCATCTGTTGTTTTTGCAATGTCAGGCCTGGCCTAGGGGCACCCACTGAAACACATACCCCACCCTGATACCATCCTACCATGTGTAAGTTGTAATGATGAGCACTGTACTCACCCCCTTGTGGCTGCTGTGATGCCCCCAAGTGCCCATCCAACTCTGGATAGGCCACCGCCAGTATGCGGGCCATCAGGGGGGTGAGGGTTGTACAGGCACCCCTTCCTTGTTGGGTGGCCATCCCCAGCTGGGCCTCTGCGGTCTGCCTTGCCCAGCGTCTCAGGTCCTCCCACCATTTGCGACAGTGGGTGCTCCGCCTGCCATAAACCCCCAGGGTCTGCACCTCCTTGACGATGGCATGTCAAATACCCTTCTTTCGATGGGCGCTGACCTGCAGAGGAAATACACACAGGAAAATAGTATTAGTCAAACAGTCCTGCCTGTTACACTTATGGCCCACCATACCGCTTCACATCACCATTTCCACACACATGGCCCAGCACACAAACAATACACCACCCAGAGGACACCCACCCACCCCCCTGACACGAGGCCTTCACACATACACCACTCCATGCATTCATGCCATATGCATCGTGCACACAGTGTACTCACCTGTTGGTCTGGAGGCCCATACAGCAGTCCATACTGGGATAGGACCCCATCCACCAGTCTCTCCAACTCCGCCAAAGTGAAGACTGGGGCCCTTTCCCCAGTCACACAGGCCATGGCAGGTTCCAGACACAGGTCACAGCAGCACATGCAGTGTAGGTCCTCTCCTGTTGAAGATCAGGTAGCAAGTGAGGAATCAAATAGAAAATGTCAGTCACGTCCATGGCAATGCATACCGTCACCACCGGCGTAATTCACCATTGGCCACTGTAACCCATAGGGCCCAATTATAACCAATGAGGAGTTGCACGGCGGTTTCTGGCCACCTCCAGCAACGGTGCACAACATCAGCGGACTTACTTCACTTCCACCTGTCCCTCCACACAGGACAGGTGGATGCCATTTCAGGGGGGCAGGCCCTGGATATTTGCTGCATCACTGGCAAATATGGACATACTGGACAATTCACACTTACCTATTACAAGTTAATGGCATGCAAAGTTCTGTTGTAGCCCCACTGTTCAGTTTGTTACCGGCTCCTCACTCCTTTGCCCCATAGATTGCTATCCCTGTGGATGAATAGGACATGGAGACATGCCCTTGTGTACAGACCTCTGGTGGACTTGGCAACAATGGAGGACATGCACATCATCCTCACCTTTAGACTTGACAGGGCCACAATCACAGAGCTCTGTGCCCAATTGGAGCCTGACCTGATATCTGCTATCCTTCACCCCACTGGGATCCACCCTCTTTTGCAAGTTCTATCAGTGCTCCATTTCCTGGCAACTGGCTCTTTCCAAGTGACAGTGGACTTGGCAGCATGAATGTCACAGCCAATGTTCTCAAACGTGCTGACAAGAGTGTTGTCTGCCCTGGTTAAACACATGTGCAGCTACATTGTATTTCCCCAGGTTGAAAATTTGGCCACAGTGAAGGCAGAGTACTATGCAATGGGACATATCCCCAACATAATTGGGGCAATTGATGGAACACATATTTCTTTTTTCCCCCGTCAAAATGAACAGGTGTTCAGAAATTGTAAGAGTTTCCACTCTATGAATGTACAGATGGTGTGCTTGGCAGACCAGTACATCTCCCACGCCAATGTTAAGTATCCTGGGTTGGTGCATGATGCCATTGTCCTAAAGAATAGCAGCATCCCAAATGTGATGGGCCAACTACAGAGGCACAGGGTGTGGCTAATAGGTGAGCCCTGGTCCCCACCCAGTATATTTTGGTGTGTGAGTATGGTGTGGGCCATATGCCATAGTGTGTGGCTAAATGTTGTCCCTCAATATTGCAGGTGACTCTGATTACCCCAACCTATCATGGCTGCTGACCCCTGTGAGGAATGCGAGGACAAGGGCAGAAGAACGTTGGACGAACCAGAAGGATTATAGAAAGGAAATTTGGCCTCCTGAAGACTAGGTTCAGGTGCCTCCATCTAACAGGTGGATCCCTGTGCTACTCACCCAAGAAGGTCTGTTAGATAGTAGTGGCATGCTGAATGTTGCACAACCTTGCCCTGAGACGCCATGTGCCTTTTCTGCAGGAGGAGGAGGCTGGAGATGCCCGTGTGGCAGCAGTGGACCCTGTGGACAGTGAGGATGAGGAGGCAGAGGATGAGGATAACAGAACATCAGTCATTAGACAATACTTCCAATGACACACAGGTAAGACAGTGTTACTTCACATTTCAATGAAATGTATTGGTATTTCTGTGGCACTGGCATGCTGCTATTTCCCACTTCTATGCCCACTTACTGTACCCTTTGGCAATTCCTTTTACAGATGTTGGTGACCTCACATATGCTCCTGGTGTGATCACTGCAGGCAGCTACAGGTCATTAACCTTTGCTCATTTTCTGTACAGTTGAATTGCAATGTTTGTACCTGTTTAAATGAATACATACTTGAAACATTTGACATACTCCATACTTCATTTTTTTCCAAGGGTGTTTATTGAAGTGCTAAAATATTGAGGGGCAAGTGCAATGGGTTGTGGTGATGATGGAGGAAAGTCCAGGGTATTGTTCCAGTCTATAGCACAGGTGCATTGTCCAAAGGGACATAGGAAGGGGAGCAATGGCAGTTCAAGGTGGACAGGGTGATAGGGTGGGACACAAGGGTGACAATCAGGAGAGTCTCATTTCCTGGCACGGGTCTTGGCAAGTGTCTCTGGCTTATGTCTCAATCGCAGGGAATGTTTGCGGGGTGGGACACCTTCTGCAGGGGGAGGGGTGCTGGTGGCCTGTTGGTCCTGTGCCTCCTGGCCCCTAGCTGCAGCAGAGGTGGAAGGCTGTTCAGATGTCTGGCGAGTGGCAGAGGCCCGCTGTTGTGTGACTGCCTCCCTCATAATATTTACCATGTCGGCCAGCACCCCTGCTATGGAGACCAGGGTGGTGTTATTGGCCTGCAAGTCCACCCTGATCTCCTGGTACTGTCCCTTCTGCAGCCACCTGTTCTCCTGCACATTGTCCAGGATTTGGCCCATCATGTCCTGGGAATGTTGATATGCTCCCAGGATCTCTGCAAGTGCCTCCTGGAGAGTCGGTTCCCTGTGCCTGTCCTCCCCCTGGCACACAGCAGTCCTCCCAATGTCCCTTGTGGCCTGTGCCTTTGTCCCCTGAACCATGTGCCCACTGCCACTGACCCCAGGTCCCAGATTGTCTTGTGTGCGAGGTGTGGCCTGGGGTCCCTTTAGATGTGAACACACTGCTGATTGATGTGTCCTGGGGACAGAGGGGTGGGTATACTGGGTGGGTGCTGTGGTGGTGTTTCCTGGTGTTGGCCTGGATAACCAACTGTCCAGAGGTCCCTGATGGGTCAGGTTGGTCATCCAGATCCTGAAGACCAGAGTTGCTGTCATCACTGTGGGCCTCTTCTGTTGGGGGACTGGATAGTTCTGGCACCTCCTCTCCGGTGACATTGGCTGGGGTACCTGTGGGGATGTAAATGATGTATTATTGTTTCTGTATCTGACATATTGTGCATTCGTGGCTTGCCCTTTTTGGTTGTATTTGCCCTGGCAGCTTTCACTTGTGTAAGTTTGTATGTAGTGGGTTAGCTGATTCTCTCTAGTGTGCATGCTTTAGTGATAGGTGTGCATGCAGGGCTGTGAGTGGTGTCCATGCATTGGTATGGCATGCAGGGCCTCTCATTGGGACGAGTGAGATGTGATGGTGGGGTAAATGGGAAGTGGTGGAGTGATGGAAGTGAGGGTGAGGGTGGGGGTAGGTGATGGCATGCAGGTAGGGGTGTGATATTAGTAAAGTGTTGATTTACCAGATTCCAGTCCTCCTCCTACTCCGGCCAGGCGCTCAGGATGCAGGATTGCCAAGACTTGCTCCTCCCATGCTGCTAGTTGTGGGGGAAGAGGTGGGGGTCCACCGCCAGTCCTCTGTACAGCGAGTTGGTGCCTTGCTGCAATGGAACACACCTTCCCCCGTAGGTTGTTCCACCTCTTCCTGATGTCATTCCTAGTTCTTGGGTCCTGTCCCACGGCATTGACCCTGTCCACGAGTCTCCACCATAGCTCCATCTTCCTAGCTATCAATATCTGCTGCACCTGTGCTCCAAATAGCTGAGGCTCTACCCTGGTGAGTTCCTCCACCATGACCCTGAGCTCCTTCTCTGTGAATTGGGGGTGTCTTTGTGGTGCCATGGGTGTTATGTGAGGTGTGTAGGTAAGGGTGTGTAGGGTAATGTGTTGGGATGTGTGATGTGGGGTGCATGGGTGGTGTATTGGTGTAAGTAGTATGTGGCTCTGGTTTTTTCTGTGGTCTTGGCATCTGTCTCGTGCCAATGGTTTGTAGCCATAAAGGGTTGTGGGTAATGTGGGTGTGTGTTTTATAGTGGTCTGGGTGAGGGGTGTGGTGTGTGTATGGGTGTGAAGTGCGTGTTATTTAAGTTGGCCAAGATGGTGTTGTTTTGTTTGTGTGTGTCCAGTTTGTGGGTGGCTGTATTTACTGCTAATGGTTTACCCCCATTGAATGTCCGCTGTGGTGATTCGAGGATCATAATGTGATGGGCGTTGTTTTGATGGAGTAAAGGTGTGGGTTTTGATACCGCCAGTTTATCACTGACCTTTGGTGTGGCAGAATTGTGTATGTGGCTGAATAGTGATTGATTGGTGTGTGTGTGTCATAATATGGTGAACGGATATCTGCCGGCGCAGAGGTAAGTTGGCAGCAGTCAGCATGGGGTTAAGTGGGATTTACCACCAATGTCATAAGGAGGGTCTATGTGCCTGACTCTCATAAGAGGCTAGTGCGAATAACACATGTTATGTATGGGAGCATCATAGCTCTTATGAATGTCTTGCAAGAGTTATCAAGAGGGAAAAAAAGGATATATATTACAAGCAACATGCATAATGAAAGTATAGGGTAGCTGTGAAAAGAGCTTTTTCAAGTAACATTTTAAACAATTGCATGTTTTGAGTTTTTATTTTATTTTTTTACTTTTTGTAATTTTTTTGAAGGGATAGAACAAAAACAAGAACCATCGAGTAAAAAAAACAACACCTTCAAAACAAAGAGGAGAAAAATGTAGAAAAAATGTTTAAGAAAATAGTGCCCAGGTGAGCATATATGATCCTGGACAATCGTGTCCTGTGCAGCCCTGCTTGTCTCAAAAAAATAAATATTTTCCTTGCATAAGCAGCAAAAAAGGGCTTTGTTCAGATATACAAGCTTGTTATCTCTGGGAACGGTAAGTACCTGGGTAGGCAGTGTCACCAAGTTGAAAAGATGTGGATTCCCCTGATGAGTTTTCAAGCTCTGCAGCACGGGCAAACTCAGCCCGACCAAGGCGTTCAGGGTGCATAGCTCTCAAATGTCACCACATCCCTGTGGTACTCATGGAATATTGCTTGTTCTGCTCCCTCTACTGAACTCTTTTTTGCATAGCTTGCGAATTACATACTTGGCAAGCACTTTCTTTATACCAGGCTTCATTTGAAGAAACTGTCAGCCCCAGGATGCCTTGGGTGGCTGACGTGAGTGATTGCAGGAACAGGAGTAGGGTTCTCATCTGAATCAGATAATAACATTATGATCACAGAAAATAAGCAAAGCCAGAGAGGTAGCCAAAAAGGTGTAATCACAGAAAAACCCAAGAGGCAAATGAAGCAAGAAGGAGGCAACCTTTCTTTTGTAAATAAAGACATCTATATGAACCAATCACAATCCTTCCTTGGGATGTCTTTCTCTCCCGGGAACCTCTCTAGAGGCTTGTAAGATTGTAAAAAAAAGAAGACTTTCTTACTATCTCAAATGCAACAATACATTAACTTTTTAGACTTTAAACAATACTTCTCATTCCTTACTTTCTTCAGAACTACAACAATGCACTGTTCTGAACTTAGTTCCAAATGTACAATCTCCCATGTGGATCACAAGAGTTGGACAGGAAGTACAGCCTCCTTGTAGTCCATGCAGGAGATCATGTGTTCAGCTCCAGTGAGCATCTTGCAAAAGCCATAAGTTTGCAAACAAAATAATTAATGCAGTATAGAAATTGTACTGACTTTATTATTAAAGATTACCATTCAAAATGAACTGACTAGTTGAAAAAGAACTCTGTACAACAGATTAGAACAAATTTATAACTCTACAATCTCGCGAATCTCCCATAAGCGACTCAGGAGCCTCTCTTGAGAGCGATCACACACCCTAAAAAGGGATGTACATATTGAAAACCCATATTTTACGGCATACGAATGGTATATGACTCCCACTAAATTGTAGAACTGCACATTAGGGAAGCAGATCTTGAGGACGAGAGGAATGAGACCCTTATTATGAGTTTGGCAGTCTTTTGACAAGACCGCCGTACTAGCGGCCGCTAAAAGACTGCCAGTGATGGCGGTACAGTGACCACCATATTACGAGTCTCAAACTGAATGCCACCAACATGCAGCCACAAATCCTAAACTGCAGGGATGACCGAGGGCGGAAGAGAGACAATCCCACCACAAGCACTGCTTCTCTGACAACATCCCACCATCCATATTATGACCCACAAATCAGCACGGCGGTCATTGCGCAGTAGAGAACCATTGGTGGTACGAATCACTGCAGTCTAAACATCACCTCCACCAGAACCCAACACCAGATTGGACAGTTTTAATACCCCACACCTGACACACCTACACACACCACACACACCTGCCCACTGCACTATATAACACACCCACAATCCTTTGCAGCCACAACTACTAACAGAGACATTGAGGAGCCTCCCAATGGAAGACACTGCACGTCGATACATAAGCACCAACACACTTCCCATGCATCACACATCATACAACTGCACCAGCAACACAATACACACATCACCACGGCACACAAACACCAGATACCACCAGCACACACCACCAAACACTCACACCCCACCAAGCACCCTACTCTTCTCCCCACACACAACACACCCCCTGCCCACAACACAACCACCATGTCCTATCAGAAGCACCCACGTTTCATAGATGATGAGTTGAGGGTCATGGTAGATGCAATCGTCAGGGTAGAGCCACATCTGTTTGGTGCTCAGGTACAGCAAATCTCAATAGCCAGGAAAATTGACTTATGGTGGAGGATCGTTGACAGGGTCAACTCAGTGGGCATCCATCCACGCACAAAGGAGGACATCAGGAATAGGTGGAACAACCTTAGGGGGAAGGTGCGTTATATGGCATCACGTCACCAGATTGACATCAACAAGACTGGCAGTGGGCCCCCATCTCCTCCCCCTGAGTTCACATCCTGGGAGGAGAAGGTCTTGGACATCATGCATCCCGAGGGCCTGACTGGAATCATCAAAGGACTCAACTCTTGTAAGTGAACAACACTCCCAGGCATCAACTACTTCTGTCCAGCATGTGTCCCCCCATCCATCACTCCCTAATCCACCCCATCACATACTTCTGCACCCCCCAATCACCCCTCTGTCCTCCCCTGCATGCCATCCCACCCCACTGTCACTATCCCCATAAAGTCCCTCCCTAGTGCACAGATAGCACTCACAATGGCAAGCGCTACAACTCCCACAATGCATGTTGTCAGCGTAGAAGTGCTGGTGGTGGGATTGTCTCTCTTCCTTCCTCGGTCATCCTGGCAGTCTAGGATTTGTGGCTGTATTTGGGTGGCATTCAGTTTGAGACTCGTAATATGGTGGTCACTGTACCGCCATCACTGGCAGTCTTTTAGCGGCCGCCAGTACGGCAGTCTTGTCAAAAGGCTGCCAAACTCATAATAAGGGCCTCATTCCTCTCGTCCTGAGGATCTGCTTCCCTAATGTGCAGTTCTACCTTTTAGTGGGAGTCATATACCATTCGTATTCTGTAAAATATGCCTTGTGCACTTCTAAGCCACTCTTTGAAATCTCCCCCACTTCAAAGACACATTTGGGTATTTAAGCAGGGTCTCTGACCCTACCAACTTAAACACGTCTGAGGTAGACACTCTACTTCACAGACACTTCCTGGAGAAGAAACCCTGAACCAGAACCTGCAACCTGCCAAGAAGAACTGCCTGGCTGCCCAAAGGACTCACCTGGACTGCTTTCTGAGAAGGACTGCTGCCTTGCTGTTGCCTGGCTGCATTGCTGCTCTCTGGCTGTGCTGAGAAGTGCTCTCCAAGGGCTTGGATAGAGCTTTCCTCCTGTTCCCTGAAGTCTCAGGACTAAAAAGACTTAGGGGGTCATTCCGACCCCAGCGGTCAAAGACCGCCGGGGCCGGGGTCGGCGGGAGCACCGCCAACAGGCTGGCGGTGCCCCGCAGGGCATTCTGGCCGTGGCGGTTTGGCCGCGGTCAGAAGAGGAAATCCGGCGGTCTCCCGCCGGTTTTCTGCTGCCCGACGGAATCCTCCATGGCGGCGCAGCTTGCTGCGCCGCCATGGGGATTCCGACACCCCATACCGCCATCCTCTTCCTGGCGGTTCGCCCGCCAGGAACAGGATGGCGGTATGGGGTGTCGTGGGGCCCCTTGGGGCCCCTGCAGTGCCCATGCCAATGGCATGGCACTGCAGGGGCCCCCGTAAGAGGGCCCCACAAAGAATTTCAGTGTCTTCTGTGCAAACACTGAAATTTGCGACGGGTGCAACTGCACCCGTCGCACCTTCCCACTCCGCCGGCTCCATTCGGAGCCGGCTTCCTCGTGGGAAGGGGTTTCCCGCTGGGCTGGCGGGCGGCCTTCTGGCGGTCGCCCGCCAGCCCAGCGGGAAAACCAGAATGGCCTCCGCGGTCTTTCGACCGCGGAGCGGCCATTTGGCGGTTCCCGCCAGGCGGGCGGCGGTAGAATGAGGCCCTTAATTCCTGCAAAAGAACTCCTTCTGCGGTGAAAATCGATGCACAGCCTGCAAGAAACGATGCACAGCCTGCATCGTGGTGAGAAAATCACCTCACGCCGAACAGGAAAGACGCAGTCTGACTTCGCAAGGAGAAAATCGACGCAGTGCCAGCATTGTGACCGGAAATTCGATGCACAGCCCACTGGATCGATGCAAAGCTGAGCCGGAACGACACACCCCGATTTCATGAGAGGAATCGACCTAGAAATTTCCACAGAGCGCCCACCGGATCGACGCAGCCCCTATGACTTCATATTGCACACCCAGGATTATTACACATCGTCCCCGGGGCATCCGAAAACCCCGCAACCCGAAGAAGATCGCAGTCTGTGCGCCAGAAATCGTTACAAATCCTGCCCTGTGTGACAACTCAACAATGCATCATCTGTGTGCGCTGGAAAAATTGAGGTCCACCTCCCCGTTTTCCACACATCTCCTCTGTGATTCCTTGCGGAGAATTTGAACGCAAACCAGGTACTTTGTGATTGCAAGAGACATTTGTTGCTTTTTAAATGACTAAATACACTTTATATTATTTTTACAGTGATATTTCAATGTATACTTATTGAATCTTGATTGTTTTGACCTGCATCTTATCAGATAAATATTAGATATTGTGTGGTGTATTTTTGTGGTGTTCTACTGTGTTATTGCATGATTTATTGCACAATACTTTACAAATTGCCTTCTAAGTTAAGCCTGACTGCTCAGTGCCAAGGTACCAGAGGGTGGGCACAAGATAATTTGGAATGTGTGTGACTTACCCTGACTAGAGTGAGGGTCCTTGCTTGGACAGGGGGTAACCTAACTGCAAACCAAAGACCCCATTTCTAACACTCATGTATGACCAGGGTAAATACAAGATATGAATAAAGGTTTTCAAACATTTTGTGAAACAATTGTATTCTTGCATAGAGAGAATGGGCTGTGATAATTAGGCAGATGAAACAAAGCACTGTAACCACCATTACTAACATGGTGAAATGAATGAACAGTCCAACCAAGGTGATCTTAGATCTTTATCTTCCTACTTAGGTAACTTCAACCTGAGAGCATAGCGGGAGAACCCTCTGCTTCTCCTGATCTAGAACTATAGTCTGAGACCGCTATACTTGGTTGCTGAGCTTGGGTGCCAGTCTAAAATGGATTTAGCAATCCTTCTCTGCAGGACAGGAGATCAGTTTTAGCAGAGCTTGATGTCAAACACAGCATTCGACACAGGAGAATAGTGGCTGGAGTACTCCTTTGACACCCTTGAAGCAGTGCACAGTTTATATAATCAAAACCACATTGTGTTAGATGCAAAGCTCTGATGCAATGATGTGTCTAGGTGTAAGATCATCAGCAGCATAAATAATTTTTTAATCATTATTCCATTTCCCTTGGGCCACCTTGTCGCTATAGTTTTTTTAAAGGATTTTTCCATTTACCAAGGCCACTCTCTCTGCCTGGCATAGGTATTTCCTTCAAAACAAATGGAGAAAAAGCAAGGAGCTAGATCTGTATGTAGTATTGCCTGATTTGAAGTGACATTTTATGATTTGGTGGTGTGGAGTGACTTTACAGTGTGTGATTAAATTGGTATTTATTACATAAATAACCAACCACACTAATATTGCATTTGTCTGTACTATTTCAACCTGTAAAAATGCAATGGTCCATGAACTACATGTTTCTTGGGCTTGGCTGATTTTAGGTGCACATGAGAAGAGACATTATATCACAGGTAGTACTACCAAAGGTAAGCCCTGCACAGTTAGTCCTACAATCTCTTTGGCTTGTGCATCTTAGTACCACTGCCAACTGAGAGCTTTAAGATGGCCCAAAAGATAGTTGCTCTAAAGAAAGTTGCCAGTGGGAAGAAGCATTATTCTACCATTGGTGCGCTGACCAGATTATTTTTCAGGAAAGGTGTGCTTGCCACACCAGCCTCCGGGTAAGAACCTTGTAGCAACACTCCTGAATGTACAGCACCACCCCAATCTAAGTCCAAGACCATATTTGTCAGTGAGTCAGCTACTACAATCATTGTGATGGCGATGAGCAGTGCTCTCCAAGCACCACTTCTGATTACGATGTTAAGGAAATAGGGTGGACCCCAACAAAGTCTTTGAGATACCAGGAGAGACAAGGGAAAAGAAAAGTTCAAGTGAGCTTTAGAATCATGGAAGGGGATGATGGTGAGTAGGATGATGATGATGAGTCAGTCATTGTGAAGTTGGCACAGAGGAGTCCGACATTGCTATTCTACCTACTCCGAGGGATGTGTCACAGGCAGCACCACAAGGTCCCATCTTTGTAACGCCCCAGCAGAAACCTTCACCAACCTGTACCTCAGTAGAAGCATGCACTGCAGAGAGGCAATCAACACAATCACCTACCTCCTGTTCTTCTTTATAACGTTGTCAGTGGACAAGCAAGAAAGTACATCTTCCCAGCTTGGGACTTTTTACAATTAGCAAACAGGAGGAGAACATTGTGATATGCTCCATTTGCCATACACTTGTTCTAGTTCACATTATGGTACTGGAGGTCAGACGACCCATATGAAAAAAAATCACACAACACAGTGGGTGGGCACACCTTAAAATATTTCTGAATGTGGCCACAGTGGTGAAATTGAGGTGAGTCAGAAAACATCAGCTTCAACTGGCAAAATTATGGTAGAAAGGTGAAGAAGAGGGTGACATCCTCACAAAAAGCCCTGAACCTAGCAGTGTGCCAAAATCACCTGCTTCAGCATCCTCACAATGGCCAGGAAGACTCAGAGTCAGGTGGAGACACCACAGCATACAGTGACTGCAGCGCAAGGCACCTGTATCCTACCACCACCTACATCTCCAAATTCGCCCGTGTCAGTGGCCTAAAAAAACAAGAATATCCAGGCTACTATTACGGGCCTGTTTAAGCAGGAGGTGCCCTATGACCGCAACCACCCAATGGCACATTGGTACAATGTGAAACTTGCAAAAATGTCAGAGCTGGACCTTTTCCTTTCCTCAGTCTCCTATTACAGGCATTTTGCTTTTCCTTCGGCTTCCCTGTTTGCCTACTAAGCTGTCTACCTACACTATTTAGATGCAGGTGGGTCAATGAACAAACGTCAATCAGAGAACCTCAATCTCTGATCAAATTTTCCTCCTGCATAGGCAAACGCAGCTGTCAGAGGGAGGCAGACAGTTTTTATACCAGGCAATTCACTATATGCCTTCTCACCGATGAAACTATGGTGGGTAAATCTCCAAACCTGAGTTGGTGGATTGGAAGGGATATAAGCCTCAAACTTACATTTTCCTCTTCTTTCACTTCCCTTTCCATCATGAACCTGATCATCCAAGTCCTTCCTTTGCCACTGCAAATTGACCACAAAGTAAATCAACCCTGTTGTTGCCGGAATCAAAGGTAATTTTCTTTTTTACCTGTTACCTTTTGAATTGTCTGTTTACATAAGCCCTGGACTTGTGCATGTTTAATTCACATGTACAAGCAATATTTTACTAATGTGCAATGCATATGTGTGTGCAAGACACACACATATGCATGTGTTTAAAACATTTGAAAGAAACAAACCTGTATAATTTTCCTTCATTTACAAATTTGATGTAAGGTCCCTTCATGCTAATAGACAACCACACAAACAGCAACATTAATCCTAAAAAATGGGTCTATGCAGGGGTATTTATTCATTTTTCGTTTCTATGAAATAATAAATATATGCATTACATACTTTTGGAATAATACATATTTAATGAAATGTAGAAATTGCACTAGACAAGGCAAAACGTTTGTTTACAATAAATGTAAAGTCAATGTTTTGCAAAACTTAAAACATCTTACTTATTTAGGGCCTGATTATAACCTTGGCGGTGGGATACTCCATCACAAACATGACAAAATCCTGTCTGCCAATATTACAAGTCCCATTATATCCTATGGAACTTGTGAACAGGTGGATGGGACATCCATCACATTTGTGATGGAGTATCCCATCCGCCAAGGTCATAATCAGGCCCTTAGTCATGTCACATTTCCCCTTGTCTAGTGCATTTTCTGTAAAGAGTTCAATTTTGACTTACACTAACTATTTTAACCCTTTCAGTGCCAAGTATGGTAGGCAGCTGAGGAATTCCCTTTCTCCAAAAACAGATTTGGGAGGTGGGGGGGTTTCAGTGAAATGACAAGAAGTGAGAATGTCGCGTTGATGTCATTTCACTGAAACTGAAAGTGAAATGAGCTGATCAGCTCTTTTGACTTTCTCAGCATCTTTGCTCTGGGAGCTATCTCAGCCCTCTAAACACTAAGGTGGTCATTCCGACCCTGGCGGTCATTGACCGCCAGGGCCGGGGACCGCGGGAGCACCGCCAACAGGCTGGCGGTGCTCCCAAGGGCATTCTGATGCGGCGGTACAGCCGCGGTCAGAAACGGAAAACCGGCGGTCTCCCGCCGGTTTTCCGCTGCCCTGAGGAATCCTCCATGGCGGCGCAGCTTGCTGCGCCACCATGGGGATTCCGACCCCCTCACCGCCATCCTGTTCCTGCCAGGAACAGGATGGCAGTGAGGGGTGTCCTGGGGCCCCTGGGGGCCCCTAAAAGATTTTCAGTGTCTGCATTGCAGACACTGAAAATCGCGACGGGTGCTACTGCACCCGTCGCACCCTTCCCACTCCGCCGGCTCCATTTGGAGCCGGCTTCCTCGTGGGAAGGGGTTTCCCGCTGGGCTGGCGGGCGGCCTTCTGCCGGTCGCCCGCCAGCCCAGCGGGAAACACAGAATAACCGCGGCGGTCTTCTGACCGCGTAGCGGTATTCTGTTGGGGGAACTTTGGCAGGCGGCCTCCGCCGCCCGCCAAAGTTAGAATCACCCCCAAAGGGAGGCGGAAGAGGTATCTTTGGAAAGGGGAGACTCTCCAAGCATGGATCCACCAGAAGGCACCAGGGAGGGGGAAGCAGCCTCTTGGGTAAGGGATTTGCTTTCCCCAATACTTTTGGACATAATCAGTCTTTCTGCCCCCCAAGGGATTTTTTGTTTTAGGGGTGGGCCATGATGGTCCTATCAATGCCCTATGCCCCAAAAAATGGGTACAGTCTTTCTGTTCCCTAGGGGGCAATCGCCCTTGATCTGCCCCTGAGGGGGCAGAAAGGCCTCTAGGACACCAGGGATTTTTTTGTTTATTTAGTGTGAGGACAAGCCTATCAATGCCCTCACCCCCAAAAAAGTGTACAGCCTTTCTGCTCCCCCAGGGGGCAGAAAGCCCACTAGGATACCAGAGATGTTTTTGTTTGGTTAGTATTAGCCCCCAATCTGTTTTCTGGGGGGGGGCACTAGCACACCAGGGAATTAATTTTATTATTAGTGTAAGGGTGGGGGCTGGGCATGATTGCCTTGTCAGTGCCACCATCCCAAAAAAAGTGGGCTCAGTCTTTCCCATCCCCCCAGCAGAAAGCTCGCTTGGACACCAGGGATTTTTTATTTATATAGTATAGAGGTGACTGGGTCTGGTTGATGTTTCTAGGTAGCAGCCTACCCAAGCCCAGAAAGTGTAGCCGCTAACCATTGCAAGTGGGTTAATATTGGTTAGTTAGCCAAACTCTGCTACCCCATATGTGAAATCAACACCCACAAGAGTCAGATCTCCGTTTCCTTGCCAGTGGGATGAGATGCGTTAGTCATGAAGGTGGGCAAAAAGACTGTGTACATTTCGGTAGGCGGAAGGCATTGCCAAGCCCATTATGGGCAGCCCCAACCCCTAAGAGTCCCTGGTAGCTAGTAGGCTTTCTGCCACTCCGGAGGGCAGATCAGGGTCTATTGCCCCCCTACTCCCCACAAGGGGAAAGAAAGACTCTGCCCATTTATTTTGGGAATTTCGGCATTGTCATGGCCATCATGAGGTCTGCAGGGCATTTGCACCTTTCAAATATAAGACAGTGTGCAAGAAAGAAGTCATTTTTGAGAAATGTTCTGTTATTAACATGCTAGTTTGGGTACCCCCTAATTCAGAGATGTGCAAATAACCACTGCTTATCAAATTTATTCTGCCCTTTTTGGAAATACATAGGTTTCCTTGATACCTATTTTTCACTCTTGCTATTTTAGCAAATGAATTGGTGTATGCCCAGTACACAATGAAAAACCATGGAAAGGTTCAGCTCAGTTATTGGCTATGGGAACATATGGTTCTTGGTGAACCTACAAGCCCTATACATCCTTGCAGTAAGAAGGATCCAGTGGATGCAACGGTTTATTTCTTTTGAAAATCTCCCATATTTAGAAGCAGTAACAGATGAAAACATAGGGACAAATAGCTGTTTTTTAACTCAATTTCAATATTATTTTTCATTTCAATTGTTACTTTCTATAGAAAAACCTTGAAGGATCTACCCCCTTCAAGAATTTGAAAATCTGTCTACTTTTTAGAAATGTATAGCTTTCTGGAACGCACCATTGATTTCAGACCCATTTCGAACACTAACTGGAAGGAGGTTGAAAGCACAAAAAATAGGAAAAATAGGCTATGTCCCAGTAAAATGCTAGAAACTGTGTTGAAAATGTGGGTTTCTGATTCAAGTCTGCCAGTTCCTGGCAGCTGGAAAGATTGTGGCACCAGAAACCCTTTGTTGATGCTATTTGGATTGAAAAACAACAGATGTTTTCTTCTGCAGCACATTTTTCCCCAAACCCCGAATTTTAGCTGTATTTTGGCTAATTTCCCAATCCTATCCAGGGAAATCGACAAACCCTGGGTACCTTTAAAATCCCAAGGATGTTGGGAAAAAAGGACACAGATTTGGCATGGATAGCTTACGTGGACAAAAAGTACCCCAAATGGCCAAAAACAAGCTTAGCACAGGAAGGGGAAAAGGCTTAGCAGTAAAGGGGTTAAATGTGCAATGCATATGTGTTTAGTTTTATCGCTTATCAATTTAAAGTAAACACACCTGTATTAATAAAGAAAAAATAAAAATGTTTAATTTTGGTGTAAGTGTCCATTATCTAGATGTATGATTGCACCAAAAGTATCACGTTCATTACAAATATTTATCACTATTGTGTGCACTGTACTAATATTCTATTTAAAAAAGCTGTTGTGTTTACCTTCATAAATCTAAGTAAGTTTATGTATCTCACATTTTCATAATTTATGTTGTTACTAATCAGTGACTTGTAAAGAAATAATAATGTCAGGACAAACTTTGTGAAAGGAAAATAATTTTATTTAGAAATGAGATTACCACTCTCAAAATCTTTAGTAACAATTATATTTATGTTTGTCAAGAAACGTGATGCACAGAATCAACTCAGGTTTTGCCCCTGAACTTGCCTACTAAATAAACAGCCAAGGGGTAATCTCCTCAGGAAGGAGCATCTAGTTGGTACAGAGCAGCCACCTCAAGGATCCTCCCTGGGACAGGAAGTAAGTGAATTCAGGCCATAGGAATATGGGAAGGAGGGGTGGAAGAGGGAGCTGAAGTGGTTGATGTGTGTGTGTGTCTGTTTTGCAGGTGCATATGGATCTTTTGTATGTTGTGTATGTTTGAGGGTGTTTTGGAAGTGTTTGTTGTTCAAGTGAGTGTGTATTTGTATTTGGTTGGTGTTGTGGGTGTGCTTTTGTGTGAGTGTGTTTGGATGGATGCACTGTTGAGGTGGTTGGTGTGTTTGTCATGCATGTGTCTGTATGTATGTCTCATCTATGTTTGGATGTGTATGGTATAGTAGACGTTTGGTGTGCACCTGTGCATTTGGATTTTGTGGGTGTTTTGTGTGTCGGTGTGGTTTTGTTTGAGTGTGTTTGGATAAGTGCACTGGTGAGGTGGTTGTTGTGGTTGTGGTACTTGTGGGTATGCTGGTGGTTGTGGGTGTCCTGGTGCTTGTGGTGCTTGAGGGTGTACTGGCAGTTGTGGGTGTTCTGGTGGTTGTCGGTGTGGTGGTGGTTGTGGGTGTGCCAATGCTTATGGGTGTGGTGGTGTTTGTGGGTGTGGTGATGGTTGTGGTGTTTGTGGGAGTAGTGGTTGATGTGGTACCTGTGGATGTAGTGTCAGTAGTGTACGTATGTTGTTTGGTTGTCTGTGTTTATGTGTGTGTGCTTGTGTTTGTTGGAGTGGGTGCCTGCAAAGGAGTGTGATTGGGACAGGGTGGGACCTGCGGTTTAGGGGGAGGGAGGGACCCGAGATGGGGCAAAAGGTTGGGCTGGTTGGGGGCTAAGGTGAGAGCAGAGGCTATTTTGCACACTATCTCTGCAGCCCAGACATCAAACTATGAAGTGCATCTAAAAATGTGTTGTGTTTGTCAACTAACATCCTGGATGCCATTCACAATCACTATCTGGTCTACAGATCTGCTGTGTGAAAAGTCAATGGCCTCCGCAGCACAGTCAGGGGTATAGAGACAGGGGGTGAGGTGCCTGCAGTGAAGGAGTCCCCAGGCCTTTTAGGGTCGAGTTTGGCCAACTGGGGGGGAACAAGAGAGAGGGTAGAGATGGGTTTCTGGTGGGTGGACAAGGATATGAATGGGACAATTCCTGTAGCATCCACCACCACTAGGGCCTGGTCATTTGTGGAAGTCCCCGAAGATGAAGTGCTGGTGGCCTCTATTCCAGGACCCTCACCCTCCATGCCACTGTATCCATCAGTGTCCGATGTCTCACCATCCAACACAGTGGCCAGCTGGTTCTCCGCCTTCTTGGCCAATATTCCCTTTGCCTGCGCCTCAAGATACTGAAAAGACATATATAATAATTTTATTGTATGTGTGTAAATTGAACAGATCATGAGGTGCTTTCTCAAAACATTTTCAAAATGTACATATTTCACCTGCTTCAAGGCTTTCAAATTTAGGATTACTGTTCCATTATGCAGTGCATGTTGGCAACAGCTGCAGAAACCATTTGGTCACATTTTTTTCATTTACTGTTATTTATCCCATAATATCTATGATCATTTTTCTAAACCTTTTTCAATTTTTCCAGGAAGTGTTTGACACCTTTGAATTGTTGTGATCGGTTGTTTTAAATAGCAAAATTATGGGGGTCATTCTGACCCTGGCGGCCGGTGACCGCCAGGGTCACCGACCACGGGAGCACCGCCAACAGGCTGGCGGTGCTCCCGAGGGCATTCTGACCGCGGCGGTTCAGCCGCGGTCAGAAAGGGTAAACCGGCGGTCTCCCGCCGGTTTACCGCTGCCCCAATGAATCCTCCATGGCGGCGGAGCGTGCTCCGCCGCCATGGGGATTCAGACACCCCCTACCGCCATCCTGTTCATGGCGGGAAACCCGCCATGAACAGGATGGCGGTAGGGGGTGCCGCGGGGCCCCTGGGGGCCCCTGTTGTTCCCATGCCAATGGCATGGGCACTGCAGGGGCCCCCGTAAGAGGGCCCCGCAAAGTATTTCAGTGTCTGCTTTGCAGACACTGAAATACGCGACGGGTGCAACTGCACCCGTCGCACCCCTGCAACTACGCCGGCTCAATTCTGAGCCGGCGTCCTCGTTGCAGGGGCATTTCTGCTGGGCCGGCGGGCGCTCTTTTGGAGAGCGCCCGCCGGCCCAGCGGAAATGTCTGAATGGCCGCCGCGGTCTTTTGACCGCGGTGCGGTCATTCGGCGGCGGAACCTTGGCGGACGGCCGCCGCCGTCCGCCAAGGTCTGAATCACCCCCTATGTCACAAAATATCAATATCAAGCAAATAAAATAATTGTACATTGTACATTGTCCATCTGCAAAAGTCCCTTTAATTAATCTCTTTTTCTTCAATATTTATTTATCGTCTGCACATAACAAAGGACATAAAAAAGTAGTTTTTGCATATGTGTTACTCTGTCGCTAATGAGTGCACATTCCTGTCTGTTTTCTTAAAACAAATTGCCCATCAAAATCATTTTTCAAAAAACATACTAGCTTAGATGCAAATTTGTGAAGGAGTAAGACATCATTCAAATCTGTCACTTTTAACGTAAGTTGAACAGTATTTGACAGAAAAAACAGCTTATAATATGTTTTTAACAAAACATCTTACCATTTATTCTCACAGAACTAGTCTTTTTTGCTTACATGTTCACTATTGTTTGTTTATAATACTCACCAAGGTGATGTTTGCACATCGACTGTATTATAAGTGTGCTATATGTCATGTAAACTGTAAAAGGGTCAACATAACTTCCTTAACAATGGAGCAGCACACCAAACACAATCATAAATAGTGGACTGTTAGATAAAACTATCCCCTATAACATCAAACAAACTAATGTACCCTTTTTTCTCATGCAGGCATGTATCTGCAGAAAACTGTCCCTTCGTAGTGATCAAAAATATAGTGGTATCATACTAAACTAAAAATAAATACAAAGCACTTCATCAAACAGCTTGTGCAAAATTTACACTTTTCAGATCTCTTCTTGTGCACTGGAGATGTGTCAACCTTGATGTTGATGCCATAGTTTATGTATTTAACAAAAAATAGCTACTGAAACTCAAAAATAACTTACCCCCTTGCTGCTGCTGTTGGGCTCTCACTTGCCCATCAAGCTGGGGATAGGTCACCACAAGTATGTGGGCTGCTGGAGGGGGGGGGGGGCGGTTAGTATGTGGTACATTTGCTTCCCATGTTGAGAGGACTGGCCTAGCTGGACTTCAGCTGACTTCATGTTCCAGCATTGTAAGTCCTTCCTTCTTTTGTGACAATGGATGCTGTGCCATTTATAGACCTCCAGGGTCCACACCTTCCTTGTAATGGCCTTCTGCTGGGAATTGACCTGTATGGATATGAAAAATGAAAGAAACTGTTTTTTTTGCATTTGTGTTTGTTTATAATGTAACACAATTTTAAAAAAACAATCACAAGCATTTTGAAAAATGTGAACAGCATAATAGCTTCTTGATTTTTCTGACAGAACGTTGAGTACCCTTATCTCTTTTTGTGTCCCTAATTTAATAATCCAGGCCAGTTATACCATCTAGGCCAGGGGTCTCCAACAATTCTTGTAATGAGAGCTACTTCTGATCAGCAAAAACCCATTGTGAGCTATTGTAAGCTAAATAACTAGCACATTGTTATCAGGCTCCCCCATGCTCAGCTTCATTGACTTTGATCATAATGTCCATAGAGCCAGATACTATGGTTTGTACCTAAAACTATGACTAAAGGACTACAAATGGGCTGCCGTGTGTGATTGAAAGCTCTGTCTTTATGGATGTATGAACAAGTGTGCACATGGAGCGTGACTGAGAGACTGTGTCTTCTGTACTTGCAGAACATGACTTGCCTTTCGCCATATGTGGTAATCCTACATGTATAACACAAGCATGCATTTTGTATTTTAAATGGAAGAAAGTGCAAACAAATTATTTTCCAAAAAGTTCATATTATTTAACTTTTTTCTTCACTTAAAAATTCTCACATTTAAAAAACCGAGGTACATTTTTCCCTTATACTCATGGCACAAATCATTTATATATATATATATATATATATATATATATATATATTTATCTTAGATTTATTTCAAATATAATATATTTAAAAAATTAAATATTTTTAATATAGTAGATTTCACATTAAAATCATACATTTACATGTATGTATAGAATTACACAACAAAAACATAGGGCATCAAACGCACAAAACATACTAATTTTGTGGTGTTTGTATGATTAGAGTGTGTTCCAAAATAGACAGTGTGATTTTTCATTTTTAATTTACAAAGAAGTGAACCACACTTCACTCAGGAACTAAAAGAAACATTCTAGCATGTGGTTCTACAAACAAACACATTACTGAGAATTATAATTTTCATTTTTAACATGTACATGTTACTCTGGTGAGGCTTACAGCCTAATGTACAGTGACAGGACCCTCATTGCCAGCAAATCAAGCTCCTCTGATGAGAAGTTAGAGGGCCTGTCACCTGCTTTCCCAGCCGTCATAGCTTTCAGATGTCAGTAACAACAGTAAGTGTTGCTGGTTGCAGTGTTAGGAGGCCAGTGAGCTTTTTTTTGACACACCAAGTACTTCTACATGATGTTCTCAATTGTAAGTGGAGATGGTAACGTCCATCGGTGTTCTGTGCTAACCACTCACTGGAATTCCAGGTGTTCCGATGGGGCGATGAAAATTCCCCAATCCCGGTGAGAACTAATGTGACCGTGATGAAGAGTACATTTCTCTCTCGCAAGTTCTCAAGGGGAAGAGGTTTTTGGGAAGAGAAAAAGAGAAAATACCGGCTTCTGCTTTGTGGACTGCAGAATCAGACTGCTGGACACTGGACTATGAAATTATACATTGTTGACACATTGTGCTTACGTTTCTGTAAGGCTGAACAGGTCTCCTCCTCTTTTCACAACACTTTCAGAGTCTCTGAAGAAATGTCTGAAACTCAAAAACAATCAACTTGAATAAAGGGCTTCTTTCTATTCCTAGGTAATCTCTTGCCAATAAGAGTTTTGATAAACTTGCTCTATTCCAAATCTCTTAATTCTCAGGAGAGCGCTTGTTACCGGAAATATGTCTTTCCTTAATGACTGTTTAGCGGTACCTTGGGTTTCCACCAAAACGAGTAATCACACTAGTTATTATTTCCATAAATTGTTTAAAAGACAGAGCTCTGTCTTTTTTTCATTTAAGCAATTAATCTTTCTTTACCTTGAAATGAAGTTACTCGATTGAAAATTTCAAAAGAACCCATACTGGGTTTTTTCATTATTCTATTTTCTTATTTTATCTCTTTCACAGGATATACAGGATTGTCGTAAGATGGAAGAGGAGAGCCAGGACTCTGCAGGAAGCTGACCGGAGGGCGACAATTGCCGGTACTCAACTGGAGACTGTCCGGAGTATAAGAAATATTGGAACTCAACTGGAAGCTGGTAGGAGAACGAAGAACACTGGAACTTGCCTTGAGGCAGGCTGGAGGACAAGGAACTTGACTTGACTGGAAAAAGATGAACAAAGTAATAGGTACAAAACCAAGCAAGACCTCAGACTCTCAAGCATCCTTAAATAATCAAGTGTGCACAAGTACCTTTTGGTAGTTGATTGCTTATTAAGGAAATGAACAATTATCCTCCTGATTGTGGCACATGTTCAATATAGATCACATTGTGAAGAGCACCTGTTTTGCAGTTACAGTTGGAGTAGGTGGAATACAATGTGCATAATCAACAAGCATTGGTTATAATAAATGAGACAATTAACAAGCATTGGTTATTGCAAACTTGATATTCAAGGATATAATGAATATACTCAAATAAGTCTTGAATGTCGCAATCAACAGCATCTTACTGTGAACAAGCTCTTGGATGTGCAAGGGTACCAACAACAATAGGCTTTCATACTTTGCTGTCACACACAATAGTCTATGCTTGTGTCCGTCATGGCATTTACACCCACTACCTAGCCAACTTCTGCCAACAGAAGTGTCCTGATGACGAGGTCAGGTGCCCGACATTTTAGAATGTGAAATAGTGTGTTTCTGAATGTTAAGTGTGTTACCAACACTCAATCAGTAGCTAGTTTGTTTACATAGAGCAAATGACAATGTTACTTATTGTTTAGAACAAAAACAGTATGAAGTAGTGTGTTACTGTGGTTAAATGCCATAGTTGTGTGGTTTTGTTTACATCACTGATAACAGAATCTTTGCAACAACAAAAAAAAAAAATGAAAATATAATGTGTCTGTAACACATTTGAAATGCATTTACTAATAAACTTCTAGAAAAATAATAGACATTTCAAAAATGTTCTCTAAAAATTAAAAATCATTATTAAATGTTGTGTACAGATGTGCCAACGAACCAATGAGAGTTTTAGGAATACGTGACATTTGTGTAAAATATCAAATAAAGGATTGCAAATGCTCTTAAAATATTGTTCAAATTTTGTAAATCAGACATATGAACCCAGGGAGACCTTACCACCATGGAAGAATTAGATATTTTGAAAAAAATCATATTGAATAGGCAAACTCAGCTGGAGCCAGATATTTGCCTCACAATAGGAATCTTGCATCAATAGCACCAATAGAGAAAATCATGGCTGTACATTTTGTAGCAACAGAATTATTACAGTGTACTGTGGCAGTTTCTGGAGGAATGGCAAACTAACCTTCAGTGAGGTACTACAAGACGTGATGTACATGCAATCAGTAGCCTAGTAACTGGTCCACATATCTTTCTTCAGGTGAACAGTGTGGACAAGAGCCAGGGTGTCCAGGAGGAAATGGAATTATTGAACACGTAAAGAAACCGAATGCTGTAGCACAGCTGTGTACCTTTGGTGGATGGATCAAAGTAAAATGCTCAGATAAATAAAATGAAATTCAAAATAAAAAAAATAAAAACAAATTGAAAACAAACAAAAAATCAAACTCAAGAAATAAAACAAATAAGTTAAAAACTGAAATTAAAAATTAAAAATAAAATAAAAATGAAAAATTAAATTAAGAACCCAAAAAAGTAAAAGTAAAATAAAATATAACATTAAAATAAAAAATAAAATAAAAAATCTAATAAAAAAATTTAAATAGAAAATTAACATAAAAAAATAAAAAATAAACTTAAAATAAAAAATGGTCAATAATTGCAGATGTTTGTAAGTGAGCCCATGGCAGACACTCTAGCTTGATGCACAAAATGGCTGCCAGCCACATTTTAAAACAACAACAAGGAGCAAGGAGACATGGCAAACAAAGAACATATGCAAGCCTATGGCAAAGGGACACTGCCTAGATGAACAAAATGGCCACCAGCCACATGGTCAAACAACAACAAGGAGCAAGCAGGCACGGGGGACAAAGAAGAACCAATGCATGCCTATGGCAAAGAAACACTGGCTGAATGCACAAAATGACTGCAAGCTCCAGCCACATGGTAAAACATCACCAGGAGCAAGGAGGCATGGCAAACAAAGAACACATGCAAGAGGGGGCAAAGGAATACTGGCTAAATGCAGAAAACGGCCACCAGCCCATTGGTCAAACAATAACAACAAGCATCAAGGAAGCATGAGGAACCAAGAAGAATCCATGCAAGCCCATGGCAAAGATATACTGGCTGTGTGCACAAAATGGCTACCAACAACATGGTAAGACAAGGACAATGAGCAAGGAGGCATGGCAAACAAAGAAAACATGGAAGCCTATGACAAAGGGACACTGGTTGGATGCAGAGAGAAACTGCTAGCCACATGGTCAAGCAATAAAAGTCAATAAGATGGCATGGAAACAAAGAACAAATGTAAGGTTCTGGCTATAGACTACACAAAATGGCCAGTAGCCACAGGGCATGGAGAACAAAGACACAACTGAAGGACTGTTTGCACTGCATTGAACTGAACTGTAAACTAGTTAATCTTTCATCATTTCCTTCCACAACAGAATGATGATGGTGTGCTGCTCAGTGTCCTGATGAACATTCTAATTGTTTCTTTTCTGTAGTGTTTGTTTTTGTCACACCTTTCCACAAATCCCCTTTCCCATTCATTCATCAAGCCCCTAATCCTTCTACCCTGGGATGTGTTATTTATTGACCAACTCATTGCATGACCTTCTATTACCGCCACAATATTCTACACTGGCCACATCAACATCATCATTCAGGCCTTGTGTTCTGTACTGCATAAGGACTAACCTTGTCCAACCACTCCTGGCTCTGAGCCCAATTATCCTGAATCAAGGATGTCATTTCCTAAGCTCATTAAAAATTAGCTCCCCATTGCTCAAAAAACGTTGCTATTACTAGTTTTTAATTTCATATCAGGTCTTCTTTGTTTTATGTCAAATACTGCCATTCTGATATTCTGGCCTCAGTCTTTCTAAATATAATATATAACCGACTAACTCTTTTTTCTTTTGATAGAATAATGCTATCAGTCATACCGTCTGGCCTTTTATGCTCATGCCCCACCATATCCCTCCCATCCCCTTACGCACATACATTGAACACCATACATGCAGCCCTCTTCCCAGGACCCCTCAACCAGCCCCCTTTACATGAGGCCTTTGCCCACAGCACTCCATGCCTTCATGCTCCATGCATAGTGCACACAGTGACTGTTTAGCAATCGGTAGTGGGGTAGGACCCCATCCATCAGTCTCTCCAGTTCCTCTGAAGTGAAGGCTGGGGCCCTTTCCCCAGAGACTCGAGCCATGGTCGCTTCCAGACACAGGTCACAGCAGCACTTACAATGTAGGTCCTCTCCTGTTGAAGGTCAGGTAGCAAATGAGTGAACAGAGAGAAAATTGTGGTCACGTCCACGGCCGTCACCGCTGGAGTCATCACCATTGGTCACTGGAACCCATAGGGCCCAATGATAACCAATGAGGAGTTGCACAGCGGTTCTCGACCGCCTCCCCCAACAGCACACAACGTCAGCAGAATTACCTTATTTCCACCTGTTCCTCAACACAGGACAGGCATCCGCCATCTCTGGGGGGGGGGCAGGCCATGGCACCTAACTGTGTCACAGCCGGCATAAGCACATTTTAGGATTAAATATAAACATACTGTTTCTGTCACAACATGCAATGCCTTGTACAATGCCGAAATGTTGAAAAGTGACCAGATGCTCATTGTTTTTACCCTTAGAGTACAACCTCTGAGGATGAATAGGAGATGGAGACATCTCCCCGTATACAGGCCCCTGGTGGACTTGGCAACATTGGAGGACAGTCACATTATCCTCACCTACAGACTCGATAGGTCCACAATCCAAGAGCTGTGTGCCTAATTGGAGCTGAACCTGATCTCAGCTATCCGTCAGCCCACTGGGATCACCCCTCTTGTGCAAGTCCTATCAGTCTACATTTCTTGGCAAGTGGTTCCTTCCAAGCGACAGTGGCCATGGCAGCAGGGCTGTCTCAGCCAATGTTCTCAAACGTACTGACCAGAGAGTTGTCTGCCCTGATGAAACACATGTGCAGCTACATCGTTTTCCCCCAGGTGGAGGATCTGGCCACAGTGAAGGCTGACTTCTATGCAATGGGACATAACCCCAACATCATTGGGGCAATTGATGGTACACATATTGCATTTGCACCCCCCCCCCCTGGAGAAATGAATAGGTGTTCAGAAATTGCAAGAGCTTTAATTCTATGAATGTGCAGATAGTGTGCCTGGCAGACCAGTACATCTTCCCTGTGAATGCTAAGTATCCTTGGTCTGTGCATGATGCCTTTATCCTGAGGAGTATGCAGCATCCCATATGTGATGGCTAAACTCCAGAGGCACAGGGTGTGGCTAATAGGTGAGCCCTGTTCCCCACCAAATTGATGTAGGTATATGGGTGTGGGGTTGGCCCTAAGGGTGAGTGTCTGGCTAACTGGTATCCCTCAATATTTGCAGGTGACGCTGGTTTCCCCAACCTCTCATGGCTACTTACCCCAGTGAGGAATGCTAGGACAAGGGCAGATGAAAGTTACAATGAGGCACATGGGCGTACAAGAAGAATTATTGAGCGCACCTTCGGCCTCCCGAAGGCCAGGTTCAGGTGCTCCACGTGCAGTGTGGGCGGTACAATTCCCTCACCTGGGTGTGTGTGCCATGAAATTGGCGATGTACAGGTAGCATGATATGCCATGAAGTCAGAGATATACCCCACACTGCTGGGGCTTTTCCTTCCACCTGCAGGTGCAAACAGTGATGGAAGTCGTGCCTCGTGGAAGCTGCCCAGGGGACAGAGGCCCAGGAACACAGGGGAACTGGGAGGGCTGCTGTGCGACAGGGGGAGGACAGGCCAAGAGAACCCACTCTCCACGAGGCCCTCTCCAACATCATGGGAGCCTACCACCACTCCCAGGAGACGATGGCAACGGTACTGGCCAAGTTTCAGGAGACCCAGCGCCTGCAGGAGGAACAGTATTTGGGCTTCAGGGAGGAATTCAGAGCCATCAATTCCACCCTGGGCACCATCGTAGGGGTGCTGAAGGAAGTACTCAACACCAGGAGGGACACTGTGTCACTACAAGGGGCCCCTGACACTAGCCTGGACGATGAACTGCCCACCACCTCCGCCAGCACTAGTGGACAGGAGGCACCGCCACAGGACCACCACACCAGCACCCCACCCCCTACAGAGAGAGAACCACCTCGCAAACAGTCCCTGAGATCCAGGACAAAGACAGAGAACTATGCCAAGATCCCCGCCAAGAAATGAGACCACCCTGAATGTCATCCTTCTGTTCCACTTTGCCACCCTGTCCATCCTTAAACTGCCCCAGCTCCACTTCCTATGCCCATTTGGGCAATGCACCTGTGAGACTAAAAGAATGAACTCTGCCGTGGACATTCCTCCACCATCACCCCTCACCATTTTGCTACCCCCTCCAATATTGCGCACTAAAATAAACACCCTTAAAGCACAAAACAATCTGGAATCAGTCTGTGATTTCGGAATAGTGTATTAGCAATTACAGTGTCAAAAAGCTCTTTCATTTGTAATGTCAATATACCTATGTCACTCAGCTGTAGTCCATGAGGAATCAAAGCAGATGTCACACTGTGGGACCCACATCTGTGAAATCGTAAGGGAAAATGACATCTCAGTGACCATACACTGGGTGAAAACGACAGACAGTAGAGAGGTAGTAGTGTTAAAATACATGTAGTAGGCAGGTTTGTATTCTTACCTGTGTCTCACTGGAAATATTGCAGGATCACCGAGTTCCTGTTGTCTATGTCCTCTTCTTCTGCTTCCTCGTCTTCACTGTCACAGGCTCCACAGCTGCAACAACACCGCCATCTGGACAATCCTCATGCAGAAAAGGCACTTGTTGTCGCACAGCTAAGTTGTGAAGCATACAGCAGGCCACGATGATCTGGCACACCTTCTTTGGTGAGTATAATAGGGATCCACCTGTCATATGGAGGCACCGGAACCTGGCCTTCAGGAGGCAGAAGGTCCGCTCGATTATCCGCTGTGTACGCCCATGGGCCTCATTGTAGCTTTCCTCTGCCCTTGTCCTGGGATTCCTCACTGGGGTCAGTAGCCATGACAGGTTGGGGTAACCAGAGTCACCTGCAAATGGCAAGGGACAACTGTTAGACACACACTAACTCATAGGGACATCCACAGACCCAGACAACCATTCCCACTGTCTTGCTTCCAGGTGCTCACCTAATAGCCACATACGGTGCCTCTGGAGTTGACCCATCACATAAGGGATGCTGCTATTCCGCAGGATGTAGGCGTCATGCACTGAGCCAGGGAACTTGGCATTAACATGGGAGATGTACTGGTCTGCCAAACATACCATCTGTACATTCATGGAATGGTAACTCTTCCGGTTTCTGTACACCTGTTCACTCCTGCAGGGGGGGACCAAAGCCATATGGGTCCCATCAATGGCACCTATGATCTTGGGGATATGTCCCAGGGCATAGAAATCCCCTTTCACTGTAGGCAAATCCTCCACCTGAGGGAAAACGATGCAGCTCCGCATGTGTTTCAGCAGGGCAGACAACACTCTGGACAACACGTTGGAAAACATAGGCTGGGACATCCTGATGCTATGGCCACAGTTGTTTGAAATGACCCACTTGCAAGGAAATGGAGCACTGACAGCACCTGCACTTTAGGGGGGATTCCTGTGGGATGGCGGATAGCTGACATCAGGTCTGGCTCTAGCTGTGTACACAGTTCCTGGATTGTGGCACGGTCAAGCCTTTAGGTGATAATCAAATGTCTTTCATCCATTATCGACAGGTCCACCAACGGTCGGTGCACCGGAGGATGCCGCCATCTCCTCACATGTCCCAGCAGACAGTGCCTATGAATGACAACAGCGAGCACAGAGTCAACCAACTCAGAGGTACGTACCCACAGCTTATACAGAACACGAATCATGATGCAAAAAGTGGCCTGTATGTGTGTTGAGTCTAGGCCTACGTATGTGTGACGCAGTTAAAAATGAAGCCATGTGGGCCCCCTGAAATGGCGGCTGCCTGACCTCTAAAGTGGGACAATGGGATGTGAGGTAACTGTGCTGGCGTTGTACACCGTCGCGGTAGGCGGTCGTAGACCGTGGCGCATTGCTGCATTGGTTAACATTGGACCCTATGTGTCCCATGAGCCAATGACGATGTACGCCGGCGGTGACGGTACGCACCGCCGCGGATGTGACTGCCGTTTTCTATCTGTTCAATCATACCTGATCTTCGACAGGAGAGAACCTACACTGCAAGTGCTGCTGTGACCTCGGTCTGGAAGAGACAATGGCTCGAGTGTCTGGGGAAAGGGCCCCTGCTTTCACATTGGAGGAGTTGGAGAAACTAGTGGACGGGGTCCTCCCCCAGTACACGCTACTCTACGGTCCTCCAGACAAACAGGTAAGTACACTGGGAGCATGCTGTATGGGCTATGCCTGTGTGGAGTGGGGTGGATGTAAGAAAGGGGGAAGATTACGGCATGCATGAAAAGACAGTGAGTGCATGTGCCACATGGCAAGAGTAGGGATGGGGGCCAATGACTGTGACTGTGCATTTGGTAATAAGTTTCTCTTCCCCCTGTACAATTCATGTAGGTCAGCGCCCACCAGAAAAAATATATTTGGCATGCCATCGCCAAAGATGTCCAGACCCTGGCGGTCTACCACAGACGGAGCACCCACTGCCAGAAAAGATGGGAGGACATTCGCCGCTGGAGCAAGAAGACGGCGGAGGCTCAGCTGGGGATGGCCTCCCAACGTGGGAGGGCTGCCCATCGCACCATGTCCCCCTGATGTTCAGGATCCTGGCGGTGGCGTACCCGGAGTTGGATGGGCGCTTGAGGGCATCACAGCAGCCACAAGGGGGTGAGTACATTCTCATCCTACCGATTTTGCGCGCAGTGGAGGTGTCTGGGTGGGGGAGGTGGGCTGTGGGTTTCCCTAGGCCAGGGCAAGTTTCATAGGCAAGGTCCCTCCGTAAGGCAGGCCATGTGGCTCCCCACCCCACCTCTGCAGAGTTCCAAGTACACCTAGTCATGCCCCTGTGTCATCCATGTGTGCAGATGTCGTCCATAGCCTTGTAGGCCATGTCCCAGGGATTGAACAGTGGAACCCAAGAGCGCGGCATAGTGCAGGAGGCTTCTGTGTCTGTTGTGTCTGCCAACAGTAGCGGTAATGCATGCACTCAACATGTCTTTCTTCTGTCGCCCCCCCCCCTTTTGTTGTCTCCCTGTTCTTGTGTGCATTAGCATCATCAGGCAGAGGAGCAGTGGCACCGGAGCACGAGGGGGCTGCATCCCACATGGCCATTGAGGGCCACACTACGGACTCAGACTTCACCAGTGGGACGGAGGGCGAGGGGAGTTCCACGGCGGGGACAGGAGCTGAGACCAGCTACACGGACTCGTCCTCTGATGGGAGCTCCCTTTTGGTGGCGGCAACATCTGTGCCCCCCCCTTCAACAGGTACAGCCGCCACCCCCCTACCGGCACCGCCCTCCCAACAGCCCCTCAGCCTTTGCCCCGTGCCCGCTCACCAGGGAGGGTGGGCATCACCTTCGACCCAAGCACCTCAGGCCCTGCCCCAGTCAGCCCTGGTGCCCTCAGTGAGGAGGCCATTGACCTCCTCTGTCTGACTGTTGGTCAGTCTACCATTTTGAATGCCATCCAGGGTGTAGAAAGGCAGTTGCAACAAACAAATGCATTCCTGGACGGCATTCATTCTGGTCAGGCGACCCTTCAGCGAGCTTTTCAGACTCTGGCCTCAGCACTGATGGCAGCCATTGTCCCTGTCTCTAGCATCCCCCCTCCAACTTCCTCAACCCAGACCCAATCCTCTGTACCCAAGCCTATCACAAGCACACCTACAGAGCAGCATGCACACATGTCAACACACAAGGGAAGCTCTGGCAAACAGAAGCACCACACATCCCACTAGCACTCACTCAAGCATCACACACATGCAGACACACCAGCATCCACTGCCTCCACTGTGTCCCCCTCCTCCTCGTCTCCCTCCCCCCTCCCAGTCTCGTCTACACTCACACCTGCATGCACTACATCTACAGCCACTACTGCCATCACCAGCACACCCACCACTACTCACGTGCAGTCACCACCCTCACTACCATTCACTCGTCCCCTGTGTCCTCTCCCAGTGTGTCTGTGACGCCACCTCCCAAGATACACAAACGCAGGCACACACCCACCCAACAGCCATCCACCTCACGACAGCCTCCAGCCCATGCACCTTCACCCAAAATCAGCAAACGAACACCTCCTACAACCACAACCTCTTCCTCCACTCCCAAACCCCCTCCAGCTACCCGTTCCAGTGTCTCCCAAAAACTTTTCCTGTCCAACCTTGACCTCTCTCCCACAACTCCTCCACCCCGTCCGTCTCCTAGGTACCGAACTAGCACCTCAGCCACAACATCTCCGGGTCCAGTGGTGCCTGTAGTCACCAGAATCTGGAGTGCACTGGCCACCAGGGCTGCCAGTGTGGCACGGAGCCACAGTACGGACAGTCCCCCACCTGTGAAGCATCAAAAGTTGGCCATTGCCCGTCGGGAGAGGGGGAAGACTCCAGCCACCAAAGCCGCTCACAGGGGTCCCGGTGGGACTGTGGAGTCAGCTGCGACACCTTCCAAGGTGGGGAAGGGCAACAATAAACCAGGAAAGTCTGGGAAGAGCAGCACAGCGGAGGAGACCGCCATCATCCCTGCTGGCAAGGAGGCCACAGCCATCATCCCCGCTGGCCAGGAGGCCACCGCCGGCATCCCCACTGCCCAGAAGGCCACCGCCATCATCCCACTGGCCAGGAGGCCACCGCCATCATCCTCGCTGGCCAGGAGGCCACTGCCATCATCCACGCTGGCCAGGAGGCCACTGCCATCATCCCCGCTGGGACAGAGAGGACCGCCAGCACAAGCCCCGCTGGGCTAGAGAGGACTGCCAGCACAAGCCCCGCTGGGCTAGAGAGGACTGCCAGCACAAGCCCCGCTGGGACAGAGAGGACCGCCAGCAGGTCAGTCACTGCAAAGGAGCCCGCCGCTCCAAGCACCGCTGAACAGGGCACCGCCGCCTCAAGCACCGCTGAACAGGGCACCACCGTTCCAAGCACCGCTGAACAGAGCACTGCCACCTCAAGCACCGCTGAAAAGGGCACCACCGCCTCAACCACCGCTGAAAAGGGCACCGCCACCTCAAGCACCACTGAACAGGGCACCGCCGCTCCAAGCACCGCTGAACAGGGCACCACCGCCTCAAGCACCGCTGAACATGGCACCGCCGCCTCAAGCACCGCTGGACAGGGCACCGCCACCTCAAAAACCACTGAACAGGGCCCGCTGCCTCAAGCACCATTGAACAGGGCACCGCCGCTCCAAGCACCGCTGAACAGGGCACCGCTGCCTCAAGCACCGCTGGCCCATGAGCGCCAAGGGCACTGACGCTACTGAGTCCGTCACGAGCAGGATGAAGCACTCTGGGCACCATGCCCCCTCCAGAACCAGTGGAGAGATACATCCACTACCTCTGTCCTTAGCAGGATGAAGCACTCCGGGCACCATGCCTCCTCTAGAACCAGTGGAGAGATAAATCCACTACCTCTGTCCTTAGCAGGATGAAGCACTCTGGACACCATGCCCCCTCCAGAACCAGTGGAGAGATACATCCACTAACTCTGTCCTTAGCAGGATGAAGCACTCTGGGCACAGAGCCTCCTCCAGAACCAGTGGATACTGTCATCCACTTGAGAGACTGTGGCTTTGTACTCCCCAGGATGGAACAGTGGGCAACCCACCCACTGTATAGACTTGAGAGACTGTGGCTTTGCACTCACCAGGATTGAACAGTGGGCAACCCACCCACTGTAGAGACTTGAGAGACTGTGGCTTCGCACTCCCCAGGATGTAACAGTGGGCATGTGGCCTTCTCGTGGATTTGGCATCGTGCACTCAACCGGCTGAGGTGCCCCCCTTTCCCTCCTCCTGAGGTGCCTGTTGTCTTGCTCTCTGATGCCCCTGCAGTGTTCTCTCCGTCATGGTCGGGGATCTTGTGTGGTCCTCGCCCCTACCGTGTGGGCCCAGTGTTCCACGGACTTCATTGGAGCACTACCTGGACTACTAAGCTAGGTGTATATTTTGTTTATGGTGTATATATATATTTTTGCCTACTTGATTTTAATATATTACAATGGTTACACTCATTTTCTTTTGTCTTTGCATTCTTCCAGGGGGTTGGGGGGTGTAACTATCATGTATAAATATGTATTAGTGTGTGTGTTGTAGTGGGTGAGGGTGGGGGTGGGGGTGTTGCGTGTGTGTGTCCCTGTTTTTTCCCTCCCCCCTCCCTCCCCTGTGTCGTAGGTGCAGTACTCACCGTGGTCTTCGCTGCCGGCGTTCGTGCTCCTGGTAGAGGAGCAGGAAGAATATGGCAGGGAGAATTTGGAGTTCCGGCTCCATGGTGTCCTGGTTCCTAGTGGGGTGTGTAGAGGTGAGCGTTTTCCCTTCAAAATCCTTTTTCCACCTTGTTTTTATCCACCGTGAATCAACCCCGGAAAAGGTGGTGGATTGGTAGGTTGTGATACTGTGGGCATTACTTTGTCTTCCACCTGTCTGTTGGCGATGACCGCCAAGCTGTTTGTCTGTACCGCCGTGGCGGTCGGAGTGTTAAAGTGGCTGTCTTTGTTGGAGGTTTCCGCCACGGTCGTAATTGCAATTTTTTTACTGCCGGCCTATTGGCGGTCTTACCGCCGCTTTAACACCGACCGCCAGGGTTGTAATGACCACCTAAATGTTTGCTGTCTTTTGGCTAATTTCTTGGTCTCCTCCAGGAGAACCCACAAACTCTGGGTACCTCTAGAATTGCTAGGATTTTGGAAAAAAAGGACACAAATTTGGTATGGGTAGCTTATGTGGACAAAAGGTTTTGAGGGCCTAAGCACAGACTGCCCCAAAAAGCCAAAAATAGGCCTGGCACCTAAAGGGAAAAGGCCTGGCAGCGAAGGAGTTAAGTATTTTATCTTGGTACACCTCTGCTTTGAAGTCAGACAAATATTTAAACATCATAATATCTCACTCTTATTGTTTTAGGGATATCCACATGTTTGATGCTTTGAATACATGGCCATTTATGCACAATCATGTATGTACAGGGAGTGCAGAATTATTATGCAAATGAGTATTTTGACCACATCATCCTCTTTATGCATGTTGTCTTACTCCAAGCTGTATAGGCTCGAACGCCTACTACCAATTAAGCATATTAGGTGATGTGCATCTCTGTAATGAGAAGGGGTGTGGTCTAATGACATCAACACCCTATATCAGGTGTGCATAATTATTAGGCAACTTCCTTTCCTTTGGCAAAATGGGTCAAAAGAAGGACTTGACAGGCTCAGAAAAGTCAAAAATAGTGAGATATCTTGCAGAGGGATGCAGCACTCTTAAAATTGCAAAGCTTCTGAAGCGTGATCATCGAACCATCAAGCGTTTCATTCAAAATAGTCAACAGGGTCGCAAGAAGCGTGTGGAAAAACCAAGGCGCAAAATAACTGCCCATGAACTGAGAAAAGTCAAGCGTGCAGCTGCCACGATGCCACTTGCCACCAGTTTGGCCATATTTCAGAGCTGCAACATCACTGGAGTGCCCAAAAGCACAAGGTGTGCAATACTCAGAGACATGGCCAAGGTAAGAAAGGCTGAAAGACGACCACCACTGAACAAGACACACAAGCTGAAACGTCAAGACTGGGCCAAGAAATATCTCAAGACTGATTTTTCTAAGGTTTTATGGACTGATGAAATGAGAGTGAGTCTTGATGGGCCAGATGGATGGGCCCGTGGCTGGATTGGTAAAGGGCAGAGAGCTCCAGTCCGACTCAGACGCCAGCAAGGTGGAGGTGGAGTACTGGTTTGGGCTGGTATCATCAAAGATGAGCCTGTGGGGCCTTTTCGGGTTGAGGATGGAGTCAAGCTCAACTCCCAGTCCTACTGCCAGTTCCTGGAAGACACCTTCTTCAAGCAGTGGTACAGGAAGAAGTCTGCATCCTTCAAGAAAAACATGATTTTCATGCAGGACAATGCTCCATCACACGCGTCCAAGTACTCCACAGCGTGGCTGGCAAGAAAGGGTATAAAAGAAGGAAATCTAATGACATGGCCTCCTTGTTCACCTGATCTGAACCCCACTGAGAACCTGTGGTCCATCATCAAATGTGAGATTTACAAGGAGGGAAAACAGTACACCTCTCTGAACAGTGTCTGGGAGGCTGTGGTTGCTGCTGCACGCAATGTTGATGGTGAACAGATCAAAACACTGACAGAATCCATGGATGGCAGGCTTTTGAGTGTCCTTGCAAAGAAAGGTGGCTATATTGGTCACTGATTTGTTTTTGTTTTGTTTTTGAATGTCAGAAATGTATATTTGTGAATGTTGAGATGTTATATTGGTTTCACTGGTAATAATAAATAATTGAAATGGGTATATATTTGTTTTTTGTTAAGTTGCCTAATAATTATGCACAGTAATAGTCACCTGCACACACAGATATCCCCCTAACATAGCTAAAACTAAAAACAAACTAAAAACTACTTCCAAAAATATTCAGCTTTGATATTAATGAGTTTTTTGGGTTCATTGAGAACATGGTTGTTGTTCAATAATAAAATTAATCCTCAAAAATACAACTTGCCTAATAATTCTGCACTCCCTGTAGTTTGTCATGCTACAATACCTAAGTAAGGTATTACAGATGTCCTTGCATAACAATTGTGTTCCACGTGTAGAAAAGACTTACATAGGCATTGCATTGAGCTAGACAAAGGAAGAACAGAGTAGAAAAGAAATAGGTTATAATGTGGCGCACAGAGACAGCCTGTGTATTTATGTGTAAAATGTTACATCAGCAGTAATGTTTGGTGCCTAATGTTGTAGTCTTACTGTATACATCACTGAGAAAAGTTTACAGGGTTGGCGTGTTGGTCAGACCCATACAACACAGATATTTGCAACATAGACCAAAGTTATATAGCTACTGAACCAGGAAATGTGTTAAAAGTCAATCCCATCCAATGAGAGATTTAAGAGGGTTAACTATTTTTGAATTTCTTGATGCCTTCAACTTGCTATGTGTGCTCCTTTAGGCAAAACACATGCACAATGGACTATGCCTTGGATTTTTTTTGTGTTCCATTAAAACATATTTACATGATTTCTGTGACCATGGTACCTCTGCATAATGGTGAATGTCTACCCATGTTGGTGCAAGCCTGCACAGTATGCATGTGGTAGGAGAGTTAGAACATGGTGCCCATATCTTTGAATGTTTTATTTGCATGGTATGTTGAAGTGATATAACAGACAAATGCTAACTTACTTTACAACCTACAAAACCCACAGCATCTATACAAGTGACACAAGGTTAAGGTTTTATGAAGGGTTTGCTTTGCCCCTAAGTCATGCAAGTTGACACAAGGGCAATGCAAGCCTTACATCAGATGTACCAAGCCACACTAGCCTACCAAGAGTGGACCTGCTTAAGTTGCTAAATTTGGGGTAACACAATGAAGCACAAGGTGATGCCTCACCTGTGCCAGCAGGAGGAGGCATTACATAGGTGGTGCATGGGTGTTAAAATGCATTCCCCAATGTATTTCATAGACATTCACACATTTAGTTAGACTGGTAAACTAGGGAGTGTTTCCACATGGTTCAACTTACCAGGAGATGCTTAACAAGGAGACATATCATTAGGTTTCCTTATTTTCCTCATTCTGTGTGCTGCTTCCTCTAGGGCAATAAGATAAAGGGATGCACCTCTGAGAAATGTTAATGTGAAGGCATGTGTCCCATCCCATACAATGTCTGTAAAGCAGGCACACTTGCACCATAACAGAAGTATGCCTGAGTTGCTACTAGAAAGAAGATTGTGAGGCTGTATAGGTATGGAGCACAAATGCACTATCTAAGGCTAAATATGGGTCCTTCCTGCCCTCTCTGTTTCATACAGCCCACTGCAGCACAAAATCTTGCTGTATTGTATTGCATGAACTATTATTAAATCTGCCACTTCATGTCAATCTGTCATGCAGGCAAGGCTGCTGATGCTGTAGTAATGAAGTTGTGCCGTCCCTGTCATGTATGTATATATGGTCCACAAATTACTGAGCATTGAAGTGGATGCTTGAACTCTTGATGGCCCATAAAAGATTGGAATGTGGCTTACATGTTCATATAATATACACATATATATTGCAAGCCTATTGCAGTGCATTGTTACAGATATATGTGTAGATGGTTATCAATTATGATACAGCCATGTATGGTCCCTCAATGATGTCAAATTATGTGTGAAATTGCCTCTCACTTCTACATAGATGTGGTCTGACATTATCAAATGATGAAATAGAAGTGTTCTTTGCATATTATGTCAGGGAAGGTTGTGTACTTACACCATGAGTCACAATTAGTTGCAGCTCCACAGTTGATTTAATTGTTCACTAGGACTTTTCTACATGTCAAGTGAGGTATGGAAAGATCTGCAAGGTTGCAAGAGTATTTAAGAGGATGGGTCAATTTTATGAAGTGGAAAAAGCAAAAGGCACAAGGGCACAACCTCCAACAGCACAAATGCCTTCAGCAGCCACAGGTGCCCTTACACCTCCTAGAGCCACAAAAGTAACACAAAAACGGGAGCCATTCCACAGCCACTAAAGTTGCTATCAAACAGCAAGAAAAAGGGACAAAGGGCTGGACAGGCAATACTGCACTATTTTATTTGTATTTAATTTTATTAGTTCAATATCATGCCAATTCGGCCATACAAACCACATATCTCTTAGCATATCATTCAATCAATCAATACATTTATAGAGCACACTACATACCCGTGAGGGTCTCAAGGTGCTGGGGAAAAAAAGGGGGGGGGGCTGCTGCTACTGCTCGAAGAGCCAGGTCTTGAGGTGTCTCCTGAAGGTGAGCAGGTCCTGGATCTTTCTTAGGTCGGACGGTAGGGTATTCCAGGTCTTAGCGGCGAGGTAGGAAAAAGATCTGCCGCTGGAGGATTTTCGTCGGATGCGGGGGATGGAGGCGAGGGCGAGGTTGGAAGAGCTGAGTTGTCGGGTGGGGGTGTAGAAGCTGAGTCTGTTGTTAAGGTAGGCTGGTCTGGTGTTGTGGAGTGCTTTGTGTGCGTGGGTGAGGAGTTTGAAGGTGATCCTCTTGTCGACGGGGAGCCAGTGCAGGTCTCTCAGGTAGGGGGGTGATGTGGCTGCGGCGGGGAATGTTGAGGATGAGTCAGGCGGAGGCGTTTTGGATGCGTTGGAGGCGTTGCAGGTGTTTGGACGGGATGCCTGCGTAGAGTGTGTTGCCGTAGTCAAGCCTGCTGCTGACGAGGGCCTGTGTTACTGTTTTTCTTGTTTCGGTTGGGATCCATTTGTAGATCCTGCGAAGCATGCAGAGGGTGTTGTAGCAGGAGGAGGAGATGGCGTTGACCTGCTTTGACATGGAGAGGGATGAGTCGAGGCTGAAGCCAAGGTTGCGTGCGTGGTCAGTTGGTGTCGGTGGGGTTCCCAGCGAGGCTGGCCACCACGAGTCATCCCAGGCGGAGGGGGTGGGCTCGAGGATGAGGACCTCGGTTTTGTCCGAGTTCAGTTTCAGCCGGCTGCCTCTCATCCAGTCGGCGACGGCCTTCATGCCCTCGTGGAGGTTGGTTTTGGCAGTGTGTGGGTCCTTGGTGAGGGAGAGGATGAGTTGGGTGTCGTTGGCGTAGGAGATGATGTGAGGTTGTGTTGGAGGACCACTTGTGCGAGGGGGGCCATGTAGATGTTGAACAGCGTCAGGCTGAGGGATGAGCCCTGGGGTACGCCGCAGATGATGTTGGTGGCTTCGGATTGGAAAGGGGAGAGGCGGACTCTCTGGGTTCTGCCGGAGAGGAAGGATGTGGTCCAGTCGAGGGCTTTCTCTTGGATCCCTGCTTCGTGAAGGCGGATTTTCAGAGTGTGGTGGCAGACTGTGTTGAAGGTGGCTGACAGGTCTAAGAGGATGAGGGCTGATGTTTTGCCATTGTTGAGTTGGCTTCTGATGTCATCTGTGGCTGCGAGGAGAGCGGTCTCAGTGCTGTGGTTCTGTCTGAATCCGGACTGGGAGGGGTCGAGTATGTTGTTGTCTTCGAGGTATCGGGTAAGTTGTGTGTTGACGATTTTCTCAATGACCTTCGCCGGTAATGGGAGCAGGGAGATCGTCCGGAAGTTCTGAAGGTCTTTGGGGTCCGCCTTTGGTTTTTTGAGTAGAGCGTTGATTTCAGTGTGTTTCCAGCTTTCCGGGAATCTTGCTGTTTCGAAGGAGATGTTGATGATCTTCCGTAGGTGTGGTGCGATGGCTGTGTATGCTTTGTTGTATATGTGGTGTGGGCACGGGTCTGACGGTGATCCGGAGTGGATGGAATTCATGGTCTTGCAAGTCTCGTCGTCGTTGATACTGGTCCAGGAGGTCAGGTGGTTGGTGCGGGTGGAGTTCGTGGAGGGGGACACTGGCGTGTTTCAGGTAGTAGGGGTGTTGAAGCTGTTGTGGATGTCAGCGATCTTTTGGTGGAAAGCGGTGGCTAGGGCGTCGCACAGTTCTTGGGAGGGAGGGATGTCATTGATGGTGGAGCTGGGGTTGGAGAGCTCCTTCATGATGTTGGAGTTATTTGCAGTCGTGAGCAGTGTTTTCCAGGCGGGGTTTGAAGCAGGATCTCTTAGCTAGCCTGAGGAGTTGGTGATGACTGCGTGTGGCGTTCTTGAGTGCTGTGCGGCTGTCAGGTGTGCGTTCGTGGAGCCATTTCTTCTTGAGGTTACGGCAGTTGGGTTTGGAGGCTTAGAGGTCTTTGGTGAACCAGATGGCTTTCTTATTGGTTTGGTTGTTGGAGGGCTTTTTGAGTGGTGCGAGGTGGTTGGCACAGTCGTTGATCCAAAGCCTGAGGTTGTGGACGGCGATGTCAGGGTCGGTGGGGTCGGTGGGCGGTTTCTGGGCTAGGGCGTTGGTCAGCTGATCTTTGGTGACTTTGCTCCAGCATTGACCGGGTGGGAGCTCGGTGTGGTGGTGTTTGGTTTGTTTCTTGAAGGTGAAGTGGAAGCAGTGGTGGTCGGTCCAGCAGAGTTCGGTGGTGCGGTTGAAGGTGATGTGGTTGCTTGTGGAGAAGATGGGGTCTAGAATGTGACCGGTGGCGTGGGTGGGTGCGTTGACAAACTGTCTGAGGCCGAGGTTGGCGAGGTTGTCGATCAGGGTGGTGGAGTTGATGTCGTTATTGTTTTTGAGGTGGAAGTTTAGGTCCCCGAGGAAGATATAGTCTGTGGAGGCGAGTGCGTGGGTGCTGGCAAGGTCGGCAATGGCGTTGCTGAACAGTGCCCTGGGTCCAGGAGGTCTGTAGACGAGCCTTCCTCTGAGGGTGGTGTTGGGGTCAGTGTGGTTTTGAAAGTGTATGAGTTCGGCAGAGTCAAGGGAGTCGTCCAGGTGGGTGTGGACTTCGAGGGTGGCCTTGTGGACGATGGCTATGCCTCCTCCGGTTCTGTTGATGCGGTCTCTGTGGGAGATCTTGTATCCGTCCGGGATGGCTATGGCGATGTCAGGCGCTGAGGTGTCGTTCCACCAGGTTTCGGTCAGGAGGTCTACGTCGGGGCGGTGGTGGCGAGCAGGTCCCAGAGCTCGATGGCGTGCTTACGTGCAGAGCGAGTGTTGAGGAGTAAGCAGTGGAGGTGGTTGGTCTTGGTCCTGAGAGGTTTATAGGCTCTGACGCAGGTGAAGCTGCAGTTGTGGCAGGAGAAGGGTCCGTGCGTGCTTTTCTGAGTGGCCTGGAAGCAGGTGGTGTCTCGACCGGTGTTGAGTGTGAGAAGGGTTCTGGCATCGTAGCGGAGGTTGGCGGTGTGGCTGTTGAGGGGTCCCGGGGTTCTGACGCTGGGCGCGGTCCAGGCGCGGATGGGTGCAGACGGGCACAGACGGGCTAGCCTCTGGCTCGCCTGCTGCGCGTGACCGCCATTAAGAAAGGAGGGGGGAGGGAGGTACAGCTGGGAGGCAGGAGGTGCGGGCAAATGGTGGTACGGGGGAGCGGAAACAGAGCGGGGAAAAAAGGCGCAAAACGGGGGAGCAGTGGGCAGAAAAAGAGAAAAAGCTGAAAAAGTGAAAAAAGCTGAAAAAGTGAAAAAGCTGAAAAAGTGAAAAAGCAGAAACAACCAGAACAAGGAATGCAAGAGTGCAAGATAGATAGAAAAAGATGGACAGAGAAGCAGAGAAACTGAAAAGCGCTCTAGCACTCACCAGGCACCAGGGCGGATCGGGTCCATGAGGGCCTCGATCCCTTGGAGCATCGAGGGTGGGGAGGGGGAGACAAGCGCACGGCTTGGTGGTGCTGTGCGCGCGGGGAGTGTTTCACCTGCCCAAAACAGGTCAAGGAACACTCCTAATAAAAATACAATAGGCATACAATTAATTGAATATCAATCAAACAAGTGATATTGATGTACCGATCCATACTTCCAACAATGGTGCTGTGAACCAGTACTCTAATTCAAAAAAGAAAATACACATAAAACTTCAAAAGGTTAGTGAACCTCCCCAATCCCCGTCAACAAATTTGCCAATTAAAACCTTTCACTTATAAAAACAAATTGTGCAAATGACTCAAAATATGCAAATCCATTAAAAAAAATCACCTTCAAACTTTAAGAGTTAGCAAACTAATAAATTGCTTACAGGCCTACAATCATCAGTATTGTTCAAAGAACAAATTACGTTATTTAGTAAACCAGGGAATAACCGCTAGCTTTTGAGATACCACAGACAAAATGTAGCCATAGCCCAGCATGCCAACACATCATTACATTGCAGAATTATCCTCAACAAATCTCTGATACAGCGTAACTGCAACTTTCCAGAAACCGGTAAGAGCAAGCTACAACCTATTTTTACAAGGGAGTCACAAGAGTCAATACTGTGTGGAAGTGACAGTTCTTCCAGCTTACAAAAAGGGCAAGGATTCCTACCCAACCCCACCTGACTAATACCCCGCCACCTAATAAAAGAGGACACTTGACCCAACCTGACATCCGGGGCCCACACCCTAAAACATCTGCGCTTATTGTCCCTCAGATAGAGCTGGATTAGACCCCTGTAATCTGCCTCCCATAGATGCTGCATGATTCTCTTGCGAACATCAGCAACATCGCTATTTTGTGAACACTCTTTTATTAAATATTGTAGTGCTTGTTCCTGTTGGAGCACCAACATATTTAAAGAAGTAAACTCTGTAAACAGGTTAAGGAAAGCCGTGATAACCTCCATGTAATTTACTCATTGATTTAAATGCTTCCCTTGTAAACTAAGTTTTATGAGGTCCCTAAAGGATCCTTTTTCTGCTTTTAAGAGTTCAGTCCAATAATTGAGCATCCACTGTATATGTTTAAAAAGAATGTTGGTAAGGCCCAGCTCTAGCCTCAAGGCACTACTCACAGAGCCTGTGGACAGTCCTAGCCATCTTTCCAAATGGTTGTTTCTAAAATTTGCAATCACTCCACCTGTTTTTCTAGCAGAACCTCACAGCCATAGAGCAACAGTGAAAATATTTTTGCATTACACGCCTCTCTCGGCACGTCAGCAGTCTTATGGCCCAAACCAATATCCAGTCACTGACGTGCATCAGCAATCAACTTGGCACTAGATTCTTGTAACGGAACATGAGCCCTGAAGTCCAGATTGTGAATGAGAGGCCTAAATATCTGTATTCCTTATCCACCTCCACTTGAATATCATCCAGTCACCACCTAAACCCCAGAGGCAGCCACTTACCCTTTGAAAAAAGCATAATCTTAATTGTGGCCTTATTTATAATTAATTTGTTTCCCTTACAGTAAGGTGAGAAAGCATTCAGTTGGCTCTGTAAGCTGACCAGCGTTAGATCTCATAACACTGTGTCATCCACATAAAGCAACACAGAAATAGGCTCTACCTCTAACTTAGGGAGAAAACACCTGATGTGCTTTGGGGCTCCCAGGGCATCTGCTGTATGGATTGAAAACAACAACAGAGCTAAAATATACCCTTGCCTCAACCCATTAGGGTTACTAATTTTTTTCAGACAAGGCCCATTAGCCCCTAGTTCCATACTGGTCCATGCAGCTGGCCTATCAATTTCAAACGACCCCATTGACACTTCTATTTAGCCATCTTTTCACATAAAAGAGGTATGTTTATGGTGTCAAACACTGTAGACAAGTTGATATATGACAGGTAAAGTGGCTGATTTCTTTTGGCATAATCTTCCATCAACAACTTTAATATCACACAACCAGCCATAGTTAAATACCCTTTCCTAAAGCCCATTGGGGTCAAAGGCAGATTTCTAGCTGAGCACACTCCATCTTCTAATAAGCCCAGCAAGTGCCTCGCATACGTTTTATTTAGGATATCCAACAATGTAATCAGTGATAATTAGAGGGCAGGGTCCTGTCCCCCTTATCAAACAAAGGCACCATAATGCTACCTTTCCAGGTTTCAGGCAAATCATGCCCCTCAATTATTTCTTCAAACAGTGGTACCAGAATCTGTGCCCACAAGTAGGGTTTGAATTTAATATTATCTGAAGAAATGCCATCTGACTCTTGCATCCCTTGAACTTTTCAAGCCTTTAAATCACTGCTTCAATCCACTAACTGTAGGGAGCGGAATACTCTTACCATAGGGACTCATCAACCATGTACCCACAACCCCTATATCATCTTGGACTTCATACAAATCTGAGATGCAGCTGACCTAGTTTCTTCAGGAATTAAAACTGCTGTAATGTGTGCTGCTAGTCCAAGAGTACTGTTTAAAATCCTACAAAATCTCTTTAGGTTGTCTCTGTATAGGGAAAAGATTGCCTTAGCCCAAAGCTTCTCTCTCTCCTTCCATTTGATTCTTTCCTAAAGTCTTTCCTATGCTTTTTCATCAAACTATACCTTTGGTCCCCCCTAACCTGTACGTCTCTCGTATTTACTTAAGCATTGCTTTTCCTGTGCTTTTTCAAAAATCATAGGGTCCTTACTGACCCAACTTTTATTCACCCCTACTCCCACCATTTCCCTTGTTGCAGAGATAAAAATGTTCAAAGGCCTGAGCTGTGTGGTGTAGAGGTGAACTGGATTTCGCCTTTAGCAACTCCTTCATGCTATTTATAATATGACATTTTAGTTTGGCAGACCACATTATTCTATGGTCATTCTTACAGTACCGGTGCAAGCTATTAGACCACTGATGTAGTAGTGTCTCTACCCTAGCCAATGATAGGATGAGAGGCGTGTGGTCGCTACCTGCAAGAGTGCCTACTGATACATCCATCACCATGGCAAAATGCTCTGGGAAGATAACTGCATAATTGATCAGGGATGTTACCCTCCCACTATCAAACATTGACTGAGCCTGCTGATCCCTCACACATCCCCTATCTACCCCTATCTACCCCGTTCGCTATCTGCCTCCCTCACTCCTCCTACCTACCAATCTACCTATCTCTCTATCTCACTATCTATCTCCCTCACTCACCACCTCCTCCTATCTACCTATTTCTCTATCTCTCCCCCCCTCCCGCCACCCCCTCTGTTAACACCCCTATCTTCCTATCCTCTCACTCTACCTCTCACCCTCACCCACCTCTACAACCCCCCCTCCCCTATCTTCCCAACCCTACTCCTATCTCTCTCCCTAATCTCCTAAACTTCCTAACACTCACCCCCCTACACCCTTAAATCCCCCTCCCCCAGCTCTTCTCACTCTACCTGTCCCCCCCTCCCTCCCGCATTCCCGGCGCGACCTCCTGTACGCCCCCGCCCCCCAGTTCCCATTCGCCCCCAGCTGACCCCTCCCCCCTCCTCCCTCTTATGGCAGCCGCTGCGTGACCGTGCAGCGGGCGCGCCGCTGGCGCGCCAGAGGTGTGCCAGAGGCAAGCCCGTCTGCACCCGGCCGTGCCTGGCCCGCGCCCAGCGCCACGACCCCTGGTCCCCAGCTCTCCCAAACCCCGCTGCTCCGCTACAACCCCACCACCCTCCACGCCCTCAACCCAGGGCGCTCCAACACCTGCTTCCAAGCTCACCCCAAACGCACCCATGGACTCTTCGCCTGCAACTCCTGCAAACGCATCTTCCACCACGCAACTACCACGACCTCCAGCCCACGCGCCATCAACCACCTCAAGTGCATCCTGGTCAACGCTCGATCTGTCCACAAGCACGCCGTGGAACTCTGGGACCTCTTGGACTCCACAACACCGGACGTCGCCTTCATCACGGAGACCTGGATGAATGCCTCTTCGGCCCCAGACATCGCAACTGCCATCCCCGAAGGCTACAAGATTTCCAGAAAAGACCGCACCAACCAAGTAGGAGGAGGTATCGCCATCGTCTTCAAAGACTCCATCAGCGTCACCACCTCCACCGAAGACACCCCTCTCGCCGCTGAACATCTGCATTTCCAGATTCGCACCGACCCCAGGACCACCCTCAGAGGATTCTTTGTCTACCGTCCCCCCGGACCGCGTGCCCCTTTCAGCGACTCCATCGCCGACTTCGTCTCCCCGCACGCCCTCGCCTCGCCAGACTACATCCTCCTAGGCGACCTCAACTTCCATCTGGAACAAAACAACAACCCCAACACCACCGCCCTGCTCGCCAACCTCGGCCTCAAGCAACTGGTGAACACCGCCACCCACATCGCCGGACACACGCTTGACCCTATCTTCTCCGCCAGCAAACACGTCTCCTTCAGCCACTCCTCCGCTCTACACTGGACCGACCACAGCTGTGTCCATTTCACATTCCGACGCGAGACCCGCCACCTCCCCACTCAACCCATCCCTCGTCGACAGTGGAACAAAATCCCTGAAGAGCAACTCCTCTCCGCACTCGCCATCAACCAACCTACCCTCACCACCGACCCCAACGACGCAGCCCTCAGCCTCTCGAACTGGATCTCCAACTGCGCAGACAACCTTTCTCCCCTCAGACGCACGCATCAACAGGCCATCACCAAAAAGCCTCTCTGGTTCTCTGACACCCTTAAAGAATCGAAGAAAACTTGTTGTGCCCTCGAGAAGGCCTGGCGCAAGGACCACACTGCCGACAACATGACCGCCCTCAAAAACGCAATCCGCGAACACCACCACCTGATCCGCGCAGCCAAAAGGAACTTTTTCACCGACAGACTGGACAAAAACAGCCACAACAGCAGAGAACTTTTCAGCATCGTCAAAGAGTTCTTCAACCCCAACGCCAACGCCGTCACGCCCTCACAAGACTTGTGCAACTCCCTCGCCACCTTCTTCCATCGCAAGATCAGCGACCTCCACGACAGCTTCGGACACCAGACCCAACCAAGCATCACCGAACCCACACCCCCGGCCATCACCCTCAACACCTGGACCCACATCAACACTGAAGAAACCAAAACCACCATGAACTCTATCCACTCCGGCGCCCCATCGGACCCCTGCCCTCACTTCATCTTCAATAAAGCCGACGACATCATCGCCCCGCACCTCCAGGCCGTCATCAACTCTTCATTTTCTTCTGCTACCTTCCCCGAAAGCTGGAAACACGCCGAAGTCAACGCCCTACTAAATAAACCTACGGCTGATCCTAGCGACCTGAAAAACTTCCGCCCCATCTCGCTCCTCTCCTTCCCTGCCAAGGTAATAGAGAAGACCGTCAACAAACAGCTTACCACCTTCCTGGAAGACAACAACCTGCTCGACCCTTCACAAACCGGATTCCGGACCAACCACAGCACTGAAACCGCCCTCATCTCAGTCACAGACGACATCAGAACCCTAATGGACAACGGTGAAACAGTCGCCCTCATACTCCTCGACCTCTCGGCGGCCTTCGACACCGTCTGTCACCGCACCCTAATAACCTGCCTCCACTCCACCGGGATCCAAGGCCAGGCCCTGGACTGGATCGCCTCCTTCCTCTCAAACCGCTCTCAAAGAGTTTACCTCCCACCGTTTCGCTCAGACCCCACCGAGATTATCTGCGGCGTACCTCAAGGCTCATCGCTCAGCCCGACACTCTTCAATGTCTACATGAGCCCCCTCGCCGACATCGCACGCAAGCACGACATCATCATCACCTCCTACGCCGACGACACCCAACTTATACTCTCCCTCACCAAGGACCCCGCCAGCGCCAAGACCAACCTACAAGAGGGCATGAAGGACGTCGCAGATTGGATGAGGCTCAGCCGCCTAAAGCTGAACTCTGACAAAACGGAAGTCCTCATCCTCGGTCACACCCCGTCCGCTTGGGACGACTCCTGGTGGCCCGCGGCCCTTGGTACCGCACTGACCCCCTCAGACCACGCCCGCAACCTCGGCTTCATCTTGGACCCTCTTCTCACCATGACCAAGCAAGTCAACGCCGTGTCCTCCGCCTGCTTCCTCACCCTCCCCATGCTCCGCAAGATCTTCCGCTGGATCCCCGCCGACACTAGAAAAACCATGACCCACGCGCTCGTCACGAGCCGCCTGGACTACGGCAACACCCTCTATGCTGGGACCACCGCTAAACTCCAAAAACGCCTGCAACGTATTCAAAACGCCTCGGCCCGCCTCATCCTCGACGTACCCCGCAACAGCCACATCTCCGCACACCTGAGACACCTGCATTGGCTCCCAGTCAGCAAAAGGATCACCTTCCGACTTCTCACCCACGCACACAAAGCCCTCCACAACAAGGGACCGGAATACCTCAACCGTCGCCTCAGCTTCTACGCCCCCACCCATCTCCTCCGTTCCTCTGGCCTCGCGCTCGCTGCCATCCCTCACATCCGCCGCTCCATGGCGGGTGGGAGGTCCTTCTCCTTCCTGGCAGCCAAGACCTGGAACACCCTCCACACCAGCCTCAGGACCACCCAGGACCACTCCGCATTCCGGAGACTCCTCAAGACCTGGCTTTTCGAGCAGCAGTAACTCCCCCTTCCCCCTAGCGCCTTGAGACCCGCATGGGTGAGTAGCGCGCTTTATAAATGTTAATGATTTGATTTGATCCACCATTAATTATCATCATGTTGAATCTCAAATTGCCTACCTGCCCCCTCACCTCCCTACCTTCTCAAAACTTGACTGGGAATATTCAATGCACTTTCTTTGACTCTTTGAGTAACATTCGGCCTCTGCCCCAAAGGGATTATTATGTTTAAATCACCCATCAAAGAATAGTGTTAGAAATGGGGTTTTTGGTTGGCAGTCAGGTTACCCCCTGTCCAAGCAAAAGCCCTCACTCTAGTCAGGGTAAGTCACACACAATCCAAGATTATCCTGTGCCCACCCTCTGGTAGCTTGGCACGAGCAGTCAGGCTTAACTTAGAAGGCAATGTGTAAAGTATTTGTGCAATAAATCATACAATACCACCATATAGCACCACAAAAATACACCACACAGTGTTTAGAAAAATATATAATATTTATCAGGATAATTGTAGGTCAAAAAGAATAAAGTTGCAATGGGAAATTGTAGAGCTATCACTGAAAAGTGATATAAAGGGGGTCATTCTGACCTCGGCGGTAAAAGGCGCCTACCGCCGGTCAGAAATCCTCCATAATCCCGCCGCGGTCGCGGAAACCCGCCACGGTCATTCTGACCCGCAGAAGGCAAACCTCCGAAAATCCGACCGCCACAACAGACCGCCAGACCAGCGGTCGGCGGAAAGGTGGAGGTGACCAAACCTCCACCGCCACGCCAACAGAAATACGCCCATCCCATTACGACCCACGAATCCACGCGGCGGTCATTCAAACGCGGTATTCCATTGGCGGGACACACCGGCGCGGTCAAAATACACACCAACGAACAAAACCCACCCACATTGGACGATTTGAATCCCACACACCTGATACACATACACACACCACTCCCACACACACAATACAATATAAAACACCCACCCACATCACCCACAAACCCCTACGCTTACAAAATCGTAAAGAAGGCAAGAGCGAGACACCAGCATCCAAAACATAACAGCCACAGCCACTCAACACCATCACCCACACACTATCCACACACAAAACAACACACACCACCACACTCAACTCACTTAAATACACATACTCCACCCCACACATCATACACACCACCCCATGGCACCCCAAAGACAACCCCGCTTCACAGACGAAGAACTCAGGGTTATGGTGGAGGAAATCGTTCGTGTAGAGCCCCAGCTGTTCGGCACACAGGTCCAATACACCAGCATTGCCCGGAGGACGGAGCTATGGCAGAGGATTGTCGACAGGGTGAACGCAGTGGGACAGCACCCCAGAAATCGGGAAGACATCAGGAAGCGATGGAACGACCTACGGGGGAAGGTGCGTTCCATGGTATCCAGGCACAACATCGCCGTGCAGAAGACTGGCGGAGGACCCCCACCTCAACCCCCACAATTCACATCATGGGAGGAGGAAGTCTTGAACATCCTGCATCCTGACGGCCTCGCAGGAGTCGGCGGAGGAATGGATACTGGTAAGTTGAAGCTTCAATACTGCTTCCCCCCCACCTGCATGCCAAATCAGACCCCAACCCTCACCCCCATCCTCGAACCCCACACTCACCCCCACCCTCACCCCCACCCTCACCCCCACCACCATCCTCACCCCCACCACCATCCTCACCCCCACCACCATCCTCACCCCCACCCCCACCACACCTATTCCCCGCCAATGTCTCACCATCACAACCCACTCATCCCAAAACCTAGGCCTGCATGCGTCCACTAAGCATGGACACCCATCACCAAAGCATGCCCAATGCATATACACATCCCCCCCACAAGCCACCCTCACCAAAGCCCCCACACACGAATGCCAGCACTTGGGGACACGAGAACCCACAGATACACCCATATGCGACACATTGAAACTATAACCATACCTCTATACCCCTGCAGGACCCGACCGTCAACACACCGCGGCGGAGGGGCCAGAATTATCCACACCCCCCACCCAAGAGGCCGTCAGCGATGACAGCAGCTCTGTCGATCTGGACACCGATGACCAGCCCGGACCATCGGGGACCTCTGGACAGTCGGTTCCCCTCACACAGGCACAGGCCACTATAGACCCTAACCCCTCTGGGAACACCAGCACAGCTCCCACCCAGCGGGCCCATGCCTCTGTCTCCAGGGCGCGTCAATCTGCGGTGTGTCTACCACTACAGGGCACCCAGGATAACCCACCACCCCAACAACAACAGGGACCTGGGGGCAGTGGTAGTGGGCACACCGGCCAGGGGGCAGAGGCCCAGGGAAACAGGGCAACTCGGCGGGCAGCTGTGCGACAGGGGGGGGAGGAGAGGCCCAGGGAACCCACTCTCCACGAGGTCCTCACCACCATCATGGGAGCATACAACCGCTCCCAGGAGACAATGGCGACAGTACTGGCCCGGTTCCAGGAGATCCAGGTGCTGCAGGAGGAACACTATCGGGGGTACAGGGAGGACATCCGAGCCATCAACACCACCCTGGTTACCATGGTAGGGCTGCTGCAGGACCTCGTAAACCGCAGGGCGGACACTGAACAACACCCAAGGGCCCCTGCCACTAGCCGGGACCAAGAACAGCCATCCACCTCCGCCGGCGCTAGTGGACAGGAGGCCCCCGCACAGCAGCAGCCCACCAGACCCCCACCTCCTGCAGGAGAAGAACCACCCCGCAAGAGGGCCCTGAGATCTCGCAAGACAGAGTAGGATGTCAAGACCCCCGCCAGCAATGGATACCACCTGATGTCATCCCACTGTCCCACATTGTCACCCTGTCCATCCTCGAACTGCCCATGCTCCATCTCTCCACAGGCCTCTGGACAATGCACCTGTGTGACTGTTACTCTGGACTCTGCCATGGACATTCCTTCACCATAGCCCCCACCCACTTGAAACCACCCATCCCATTTTGAGCACTTCAATAAACACCTATTTTGCACCAAAATATCAGGAGTCTGGCTGTGATTTCAATAGATTGTAATTGACATGACAGTGCAAATATGTCCTTGTACATGGTGAAGTCAACAAACAGCTGCCACAAAGCTGTAGTCCATGGGGAAACGAAGCACAGGACTCGTAGTGGGGACCCCAGATCTGAAATAGGGAGGGAAAAGCCAAAACTCAGTCATCATACACTGGGGCAAATAGACAGGCAGCAGAGATGCTGCAGAGTAGTTAACATTTACTAAATTATCTTTGAAATGTTTCCTGTGTCCTATTGGAAGTACTGTTCAATGATTCTGTCCCTGTTGTCTGTTTCAGCCCCGTCGTCTTCCTCCTCGTCACTCTCCTCAGGTTCCACCGCTGCCACAACACCACCGTCTCGACCATCCTCCTGCAGGAAAGGCACCTGGCGGCGCAAAGCCAGGTTGTGAAGCATGCAGCAGGCCACGATGATGTGACACACCTTCTTAGGTGAGTACATTAGGGATCCACCGGTCATATGCAGGCAGCGAAACCTGGCCTTTAGGAGGCCAAAGGTGCGTTCGATCACCCTCCTAGTACGCCCATGGGCCTCATTGTACCGTTCCTCTGCCCTGGTCCGGGGATTCCTTACTGGGGTCAGTAGCCACGACAGGTTGGGGTACCCAGAGTCCCCCACTAGCCATACACGGTGTCTCTGTAGCTGTTCCATCACGTAAGGGATGCTGCTATTCCTGAGGATGTAGGCGTCATGCACTGACCCTGGGAATTTGGCATTTACATGCGAGATGTACTGGTCAGCCAAACACACCACCTGGATGTTCATTGAATGGTAACTTTTTCTGTTCCTGCACACCTGCTCCCTGTCTCTTGGGGGAACCAAAGCCACATGGGTCCCATCAATGGCACCAATTACGTTGGGAATATGTCCAAGGGCGTAGAAATCACCCTTCACTGTAGCCAGTTCGCCCACCTCAGGGAAAATGATGTAGTTCCTCACGGATTTCATCAGGGCAGACAACACTCTGGATAACACCTTTGAAAACATGGGCTGAGACATCCCAGAAGCAATTCCCACGGTTGTCTGAAATGACCCACTTGCCAAGAAATGGAGTACTGACATGACCTGCACCAGAGGGGGAATCCCTGTGGGTTGGCGGATGGGGGACATCAGGTCGGGCTCCAGCCGGGCACACAGTTCATGGATAGTGGCACGGTTAAGACGGTAGGTCAGGATAATGTGGCGTTCTTCCATTGTCGACAGGTCCACCAGCGGTCGGTACACGGGAGGATTCATCCGTCTCCTCGCCCAACCCAGCGGACGGTGCCTAGGAAGGACAACATGGAGCACACAGTCAGGCAACCCACAGGTACGTACTCACAGCTAGCACAGTATACGATTCTCTATGCAGTGAATGGCGTGTATGAGTGCCTATGCAAGGCCTAGGCCTGTGTGACGCAGTTGAAATTGAGCCATGTGGGCCCTGGAAATGGCGGCTGCCTGACCTGTGAAGTGTGACAATGGGATGTGAGGTCAATGCGCTGGCGTGGCACACCGCGGCGGGCGGCGGGCCAAGACCGCGGCGCGAAGCCGCATTGGTTAACATTGAAGCCTATGGGTTTCAGGAGCCAATGGCGAAGGGCGCCGGCGGTGGCGGGACACACCGCCGCGGTACGCACCGCCGCGGACGTGACCGCCATTTTCTATCTACTTATCCACTTGCGACTTGAACTTTCACAGGAGAGGACCTATACTGCAAGTGTTGCTGTGACCTCGGTCTGGAAGGGACAATGGCTGCTGCGACTGGGGAAAGGGCCCCTGCCTTCACTGGAGAGGAGTTGGAGAAACTTGTGGATGGGGTCCTCCCCCAGTATGCGCTACTCTACGGTCCTCCAGACCAACAAGTGAGTTTAATTCTATCTGGATTTGGGGCCACTGGCTGGCTTGGGGGCCTGGCGGGGATGGGGTGCATGTTGGGGCTGGCGGGGGGCCTGGCGGGGGGCCTGGCGGGGATGGGGGGCATGTTGGGCATGGCGGGGGGCCTGGCGGGGGGCCTGGCGGGGATGGGGTGCATGTTGGGGCTGGCGGGGGGCCTGGCGGGGGGCCTGGCGGGGATGGGGGGCATGTTGGGCATGGCGGGGGGCCTGGCGGGGATGGGGGGCGTTGGGCCACTGGAAAGGAAAATGCTGAGTAACTTGAACGTGGTATTTCTCCCTCCCTGTACGTGTCACATAGGTCCGCGCCCATGAGAAGATCGGGATTTGGCGTGCCATCGCCAAGGAAGTCCGGGCCCTGGGGGTCCACCATCGACGGGGCACCCACTGCCGCAAGAGGTGGGAGGACATCCGCCGCGGGACCAAGAAGACCGCCGAGTCTCTGCTGGGGATGGCCTCCCAACGTAGGCGGGGTGCCTGCCGTCAACTGAGCCCCCTGATGTTCTGGATCCTGGCGGTGGCCTACCCTGATTTGGATGGGCGCGTGAGGGCAGCACAGCAGACACAAGGGGGTGAGTACAAGCATCATCTACTCTGTTGTCGTGCAGTGGAGGTGTCTGGGTGGGGGAGGAGGGCTGTGGGTCCCCCTAGGCCAGGGCGATATCTGTAGGCTGGGCACCCCCGTAAGCCCCTGTGTCCCCAGCCACCACCCTCAGTAGTGTGTCAGTACAGCCATCCCTGGGCCGTGTCATCCATGGGTGCAGTTGACAACTCTAGGCGTGTAGGGCATGTTCCACGGAATGCGTAGCGGACCCCAAGTGCGCAACTTAGTGCAGGGGGCATCTGTGTCTGTCATGTCCGCTAACTGTACCGGAGATCCATGTACTCAATATCCCTTTATTTCTCTCTCCCCCCCCTTTTTGTTTGTCTTTCTGTGCTTGTGTGCATCAGCATCATCAGGCGGAGGAGAAGTGGCATCGGGGCAGGAGGGAGCTGCATCTCACATGGCCCAGGAGGGCCATGCCACAGAGTCAGACTGGACCAGTGAGACGGAGGGCGAGGGGAGCTCCACGACGGGGACGACTGGAGCCTGCAGCGACACGGACACGTCCTCGGAAGGGGGCTCCCTTACGGGGGTGGCACCATCCGTGCCCCCCGCCATTACAGGTACAGCCGCCACCCAGCGCACCATCTCCGCCCTCCCAGCAGCCCCTCCGCGTTCGCCCCGTGCCCGCTCTGCCAGGAAGCCGGGCATCTCCTTCGCCCCAGGCACCTCAGGCCCTGCCCCTGTTACCCCCGCTGCCCTCAGTGAGGAGGTCATTGACCTCCTCCGAACGCTCATTGTTGGGCAGACTACCCTTTTGAATGCCATCCAGGGGGTGGAGAGGGAGGTTCATCGCAGCAATGCGTACCTGGAGGGCATTCATTCGGGTCAGGCTGCCCATCAGCGATCGTTCCAGGCTCTGGCCTCAGCACTGACGGCAGCCATTGTCCCTGTCTCCTGCCTGCCTCTACTAACTCCCTCCTTCCAGTCTCCTGTTCCTCTGCCTGTCCCACCCACACCATCAGACCAGCCTGCACACACCTCAACACCCAAGAGAAGCTCATCCAAACATAAGCACCACAGATCACGCAGACATTCACACACGCAACATTCCGATGCAGACATGCCAACAGTCACTACCACCTCTGTGACCCCCACCTCCTCGTCTCCCTCCTCCCTCCCTGTGACGTCTACACTCACACCTCCATTCACCTCACCATCAGCCAGTGTTTCCATCACCAGCACACCCTCCACTCCAGTCCGCACACGTGCAGTCACCATCCCCACTGCCATTTACACGTCCCCTGTGTCCTCTCCCACTGTGTCTGTCACCCCCTCTTCCACACCACACAAACGCAGCCACCCACCCACCCAACAGCCATCCACCTCACGACAGCCTATCCCTCCTGCACCTGCACCCAAAGACAGCAAACGTGACTCACCTACAACCACATCCTCTCCCTCCACTCCCATTCCCACTGTACCTACCACTCTCCATTGTCCCAAGAAGCTCTTCCTCGCCACTACTAACTTCTTTCCTGACCCTGAGCCCCCCCCTCCTTCTCGTCGGGGTAAGAAGAGCACCTCAGCCACCACCAGCCCTGCAGCCCCCTTGACAAGGGTGCAGGGGTATTGGAGCCCGCCAGCCCGCATGTCTGGATCTTCACCCAGCAGCAAGGGGACAGCCAGCCCACCCCCTGGGAAGAGGAGCAGAAGGCGGAAGGGGCGCCGCAGGAGCCCGCCTTCTACATCCCCCCCGGACACCACCCAGAGACAGTCACCTGCCACAGCTCCAAAGGGAGGAAAGGGCCACAGGCCGACGACTAAGGAGGGCAAGGGCAGCAAGTTGGAGAGGTCAGGCAGCAGGCCTGCTGCCCAGGAGGAGCCCACAACCCCCATAGCCGCTGCCCCGGGAGGAACCGGCACAGCTGCCCCGGGAGAGCCCACCAGCCCCATAGCCGCTGCCCAGGGAGGACCCAGCCCAGCTGGCCAGGAGGGCCCCACCACCCACAGCCCAGGTGGGCAGTGAAGGAGCACCATCCCCGCTGCCCAGGAGGGCACCACCAGGCATTTAGCAGTTGGCCATAGACCGTCCGCCGTCTCAAGAACCGCTGAACTGGGCCCTTCAAGGCAAGAACCGCTGAACTGGGCCCTTCAAGGCAAGAACCGCTGAACTGGGCCCTTCAAGGCAAGAACCGCTGAACTGGGCCCTTCAAGGCAAGAACCGCTGGCCCTTTGGCAGACGTGGCAGGGCAGGATCTATCTCGGGCAGGGCTGCAGGATGTCCTCTGGCCAACTTGCCTCCTCCAGTGGCAGTGGGGTCTGTTATGGACTGTTTGGACTGTGGCTTTGCTCTCCCCAGGATGGCCCAGTGGGCAGGCCACCCACTGTATGGACTGTTTGGACTGTGGCTTTGCTCTCCCCAGGATGGCCCAGTGGGCAGGCCACCCACTGTATGGACTGTATGGACTGTGGCTTTGCTCTCCCCAGGATGGCCCAGTGGGCAGGCCACCCACTGTATGGACTGTTTGGACTGTGGCTTTGCTCTCCCCAGGATGGCCCAGTGGGCAGGCCACCCACTGTATGGACTGTATGGACTGTGGCTTTGCTCTCCCCAGGATGGCCCAGTGGGCAGGCCACCCACTGTATGGACTGTTTGGACTGTGGCTTTGCTCTCCCCAGGATGGCCCAGTGGGCAGGCCACCCACTGTATGGACTGTATGGACTGTGGCTTTGCTCTCCCCAGGATGGCCCAGTGGGCAGGCCACCCACTGTATGGACTGTTTGGACTGTGGCTTTGCTCTCCCCAGGATGGGCCAGTGGTCATGGAGTCCCCTCGTGGATCTGGCGTCGTGTACTCAAGTGGCTGAGGTGCCCCCCCTCCCTTCCCCCTGAGGTGCCTGTCCTATTTTCTTTCTGATGCCCCTGCAGTGTTCTCTCCGTGGAGTTCTTGTCGTGGGACTGGGCCTTGCCCCTTTGCACAGGACCCCTGTGATCCACGGACAGTGGTTGGACTACATTTAGTAGCTGTATATATTTTGTACATAGTTTATTTATTTATTGGGATTAATGGCGTACATATTTCAATATATCTGCCCGTTTATGATCTCTTCTTTTGGTCTTTGCATTATTTCGGAGGGGGGTGGTTTGTGGGTTGTGACAGTGATCTGTGGGAATGCATTGATGTGTGTGTTGTAGTGGGTGTGGGTGGGTGGGTGTGTGCCGGTAATCTTTTCCCTCCCCTGTGTCGTAGGTGCAGTACTCACCAATGTCTTCCGCGCCGCCGGGCGTGCTCCTGGTATATGAGGAGGAATAGGAGTGCGGGGATGACCTGTAACTCTGGCTCCATACTGCCGGAATCTCGCGTGGAGTGCGTAGAGGTGAGCGTTTTCCCGTTCGTAGTCTGTTTCCGCCGTGTTCTTATCGGCGGTGCTCCCGCCCCGGAAAAGGTGGCAGATTGGTGGGTCGTAATAGGGTGGGCGGTACTTTGTCTGCCGCCGGGCTGTTGGCGGGAACCGCCGCGCTGTTTGTTTGTACCGCTGTGGCGGTCGGAGTGTTAAGTTGGCGGGCTGTGTTGGCGGTTCCCGCCAGGGTCAGAATGCCATTTTTAATACCGCCGGTCTGTTCGCGGTCCGACCGCCGCCTCTCCGCCGACCGCCAAGGTCAGAATGAGGGCCAAAGTGTCTTAAGTCTTTAGAATATAAATAAAGTCTCTTTCAAGCACAAGTACCTGGTTTAGCGTGGAAAAATCTCCTCAGAGGGCCACAAGAGAAGAGGTGCGTGGAAAAAGGGTGTGTGTGTCGATTTCTCCCCAGCACACACGGACGTGCGTCGTTATTTTCCACGCGGGGAAGTCGGGCGTCGTTTTCCGGCGCGCGGACAGTCTCTTTCTGTGGATCGCGGGGATTACCAGATGTCCCGGGTCTGTGCGTGGATTTTCCTGCTTGTTCTCCGGCTGCGCGTCGGTCTGCGGGGCTGCGCGTCGAAATTACGATCTCACGGCAGGCGTCGCGTCGATTTCTCCTCTAGACTTTGATCTGCGGGGCTGCGCGTTGAAATTACGATCTCACGGCAGGCTTCACGTCGATTTCTCCTCTAGAGGTCGGGTGGCGTTGTCCTTGCGAGGCCGTGCGTCGGATCTTCGATCGTCCCAAGAGCGTCGCGCCGATCAGCGTCGGAGTGCGGCGTTTTCTCGCCGCGAAACAAGCTGTGCGTCGAAATTTTCGGCGCACGGAGCGTCCAAGTAAAAGAGAGAAGTCTTTTTGGTCCTGAGACTTCAAGGAACAGGAGGCAAGCTCTATCCAAGCCCTTGGAGAGCACTTTCACAGCCAGACAAGAGTTCAGCAAGGCAGCAGGGCAACAGCAAGGCAGCAGTCCTTTGTAGAAAGCAGGCAGGTGAGTCCTTTGAGCAGCCAGGCAGTTCTTCTTGGCAGGATGTAGTTTCTGGTTCAGGTTTCTTCTCCAGCAAGTGTCTGATGAGGTAGGGCAGAGGCCCTGTTTTATACCCAAATGTGCCTTTGAAGTGGGGGAGACTTCAAAGAGTGGCTAAGAAGTGCACCAGGTCCCCTTTCAGTTCAATCCTGTCTGCCAGGGTCCCAGTAGGGGGTGTGGCAGTCCTTTGTGTGAGAGCAGGCCCTCCACCCTCCCAGCCCAGGAAGACCCATTCACAATGCAGATGTATGCAAGTGAGGCTGAGTACCCTGTGTTTGGGGTGTGTCTGAGTGAATGCACAAGGAGCTGTCAACCAAGCCCAGCCAGACGTGGATTGTAAGGCACAGAAGGATTTAAGTGCAAAGAAATGCTCACTTTCTGAAAGTGGCATTTCTAGAATAGTAATATTAAATCCGACTTCACCAGTCAGTAGGATTTTGTATTACCATTCTGGCCATACTAAATATGACCTTCCTTCTCCTTTCAGATCAGTAGCTGCCACTTCAACAGTGTATGAGGGCAGCCCCAATGTTAGCCTATGAAGGGAGCAGGCCTCACAGTAGTGTGAAAACGAATTTAGGAGTTTTACACTACCAGGACATATAACTACCCAGATACATGTCCTGCCTTTCACCTACACAGCACCCTGCCCTAGGGGTTACCTAGGGCACATATTGAGGGTGACTTATATGTAGAAAAAGGGGAGTTCTAGGCTTGGCAAGAACTTTTAAATGCCAAGTCGCTGTGGCAGTGAAACTGCACACACAGGCCTTGCAATGGCAGGCCTGAGACCAGGAGAAGGGGCTACTTAAGTGGGTGGCACAACCAGTGCTGCTGGCCCACTAGTAGCATTTAATTTACCAGCCCTATGCACATAGAGTGCACCTTACTAGGGACTTATAAGTAAATTAATAGTCCAATCAGGTATGATTCCAGGTTACCATGTTTTAGGGGAGAGAGCATATGCACTTTAGCCCTGGTTAGCAGGGGTAAAGTGCGCAGAGTCTATAAACCAGCAAAAACAGTGTCCAAAATGTGGAGGGAGGCAGGCAAAAAGTTAGGGGTGACTACCCTAAGGCTGTCAGGTCTAACAAATAGGCTTGGGGAAAACCAATTTGAACCGTAACTAATGGACATGTCAACGTATTTATCATATACCAGACAATGATAATACCAGACAATGATAATATAAGAAAATTTGAAAAATCCCTAAAAGGGGTAGACATTACAATATCATACTCCACTGCTACAAAAACTGAAAGCCCTCTGCCAGTGGCCCAAATTGCCCCTTTATCACCTTTAAGCTAAATACAACTTATTCCAGCAACACCAAGTCCTCCGTTTCTCAGGTTTCTTGTAAGGCAGCTATCACTACTTTATTATCCTTAATAATCGACTGGAGCAATTCAAAATTCCTTTTCAGACCAGCTATGTTCCAAGACAGAAAATTAACCACGGAGACATCAGGATCTATGGAAGAGGGTTTTTGATGACTCCCTTTTCAAATTAATTGCCCCCGCAATCCAATTTCGATTCATTTCTATCTTCTCTGCCGGCTCTACTCAGTTAGAGAAAATCTGTCTGCCCTGGTAGGCATCATCGAGAAAAGATCTCCGGCAAAGAGCCCCCCGATGGGTGGTGCCCGTCAGACATTGCAGCGCCGGTCTGACGAGGAGCTTGTCCGATGATGACGCATGACACCCAACTGGGTGTGTGAGGACTCTTGCTCCTACTATATAGGATCTTAGAGCACTTTCCCTTTCTCTCCCTGGTCTATTAGGAACAGTGTATTGCATTAACAGTAACTTTCATTGGAGGGTATACACTGGACCTTTAATCCTCCCAATCCCCTGTATTTTTGATGCCCTGGTTCATCTTCAGCACAAGTAGCTGTTCCATCCCTAATCCCCAACGGCCTCCCACAAGCACAGATGAGGCACAGAATTGGATAAGGAAGAATAGGGATCGGCCCTGACCCCATGACTCGTTGCTGTCACTGGATGATTTAACGGGATATTCAGCTGATATATCAGAGTAGCATAGACATGAAAACCTGACCTCCTAAGATCATCCAATGATTTAATGACAACTTCTGTCACTACCCTAGAGTAGAAGTAAGCCCATGCGTGTGGTCAGTCTGCAGATAACTCAAAACTATGCCGCTGAGTGAACAAAGCAATATCTTTAGAGGAGATCTTCGCCAACTATGAGATTGATTGAACAAAACATAATATATGTGATCTATTGGGCGTCCCATCTGCTTCTGAGTCTGCAATGATGCAAATTCAGCACAAACAGAGTATACATCTGGGCCTCAGTGTACTTGCAAACAGAGACATGGCATGTTTCTGTTGCTTTGATATTTCAGGCAATGACTACCCCCGCCCAGTTAAAGCCAGAGATACTGGTCTAAATGGTGAGATCTCAGGTAAGGTATAATCTAAATTAAGTGCAAGCTGAGAGGCCGGTGGAATTGGTAACATCTCCATATCATTTCCTCCTAACAGAGAACATAATGAAGACCGCTCCTCAGAACATTTCTGGCCATATCTAACTAAAGGTGACACTTGAATCTGTGTGTCCGGCAAATTAACAACAGCCAACTGATCTCCTCCCATGCCACCTGATCTTTAGCGGGGATGACTTCCCCCTTCGACACCCCAATAGTATTAACTGTGGAGCTTCTAAGGAAGTGGCTTTTCATCAGACAGTCTTTAAAAAAAGGCTGGTAGTTTACCCTCACCTTTGAGAATCCCTCAATGGGGAGCTCTTCTCTGCAATGGAATTGCTTTAGTCTTTTGGCACAGTCGGGTGGTAAGTGTACAACCTGATCTTGATTTTTTTCACCGTCTTCACTACTTTCTCTCAGAGCACCCAATAAAAACAACCAATTGCTTGGGCTCCTAGAGGTAAAGGCTTTAACTACACTGATAAAACAGGCCACATGAGGGGATCTTAACCCACCTCCAACTCTTCTCCTTAAGTGGGCAATTGTGTGGAAGAGAACAACTTCCTGTGGAAGAGAACAACTGGAATGACCACGACTAGCCCAACCAAAGGGAAAAAAAAAATCAAAAGGACACCCTCAACTTTTATACTCTGAATTTAGCATGTACAGAAGCTTCCTAGGTCCCCAGGTATGGTCGTCATCACTCTATCAGTTATGAGACCAATTATAAGGCCTCAACAGCTTCTCCTGATTTGTACGGCTCTTCCTATACTTTCCTGGATACTACTGCAAAAGAACACCACTCTCCTAGAAGTGTAGATGTGCCAGTGCATATTACTCCTTCGCCAGCACCTCCTAATCTTCTCGAAGGGAGGACTAGCTCCCTGCGCACATGCTAGTCAGCCAGCCTCAGCATAACCCCAACTGCAGCTCCCACTCCACAGGGGTGTACCTCCCAATTCCAGACAGGGATGAGCCCACCCAGCTCCCAGTTCAACTGGCTGCTCTCTACCCCACCACTGCAAGGAGACCCCCCACTCACTCGCCTACACAACAAAAGAGGAGGCAACCACCACACCTGCATGTGTGGGAGCACAGTTTGGTGGTGAACCTGCCACAGGCTATGGTGCACACACTTGAGCTGCTTCTGTGGTCTCAGCTCATCAGGGCTTTTGGCTCTTGGATCTTTGAGCCTCTTTAGGTCTCCCTAGGGCTTCCCTGGGCCGTGGCCATGTCCCACTAGCTATATATAAAATATGGAGTCCTGTCCTACAGGGACGCTGCTACCACCTCCTTGCCCCTTCACACTTCGTGTTACTTGACCACTACCACTCGCAATGCACTGGAGTAGCACTCTGCACGCCGTCCTAAGGTAACTATAACCTGCACCCTCACCATGCACAGTTTTCTCACCAATAATATTACGGCAAATGTTACAGTGATATTATTATTGATGTCATAGAAAATGTCATGAGTGATGCAATATCTGGGGTAATTAGCAATGCATGGTGAGGGTCTTAGCTATAGTTACCTTAGGGCACAAGTTATAGTTACTTGAAATAACTCTAACTATAACAGTTAAATTTGTATGGTTTTGTGCCTGTAAAATGTTCACCTTTCTAAAACTTTCTTGTAACCGTTGTTTTTTAAGTGAATTGGTCATGTTTTTTCTAATTCTATTACCTAAATATAACATCCCAATAACCTTTGTTTTTCAGTGAATTTCTAGGGTTTTTTAATGTTACGTCAAATGCCCATTGCAATGCACAGTGAGGGGGGAGTTGGGCGCACGGCCTGGCCTGACATTGTGCTGGCCCCAACCTTGCTCTTCCTCCCCCCTTCTCCTTGCTATCCATTGCCCAAGTCCATGCCCCAGCTCCCTCATTACAGCCCTATGTGGCTGTCGATCTTCAATTGCCCTTCCCGCCTGCCCTGAACAGTTGGCTTGCTGTCCCATTAATATCCTCCCTACCCTCTGTTGCCTGAGTCCATGCATCAGCCCCTTCCCTCCTGCCTTGCATGGTCTGGTGTGCTGCCACTGCCCTCCATTTAGCCTGATGTCCAGGCCCTCTCATCCTGTCCCATGTAGTCCCATTCTATGCCCCATCATTGCCCTCCTGCTTGGCCTCTGTGTTTAGCTTGTTCCCCAAACTTGCCTTTCCCATGCCTTCCAATATCTGTGTGCTTGCAGCTGCTCTCTCTTTTTGCCCACCATGTTCCATGGACCTGCCACTACCCCTCCTATCTACTCTGAGTCTTCTGTTCAGCTGCCACTGCCCTCCCACCTTTTTAGCAAGATCAGATGACTGCCACCTGTCCATGCCACCTCCACCCTGCCTGTCTGAGTGCCATGCACCTATTCCCTCCCGCCTGTCCTCAATGTTCCATTTTGTTGCCACTCCCTTCTGCCCTCCATCCTCTGATGTGTTGCAACTGTTTTTCTGCCTACTCCATGTGGTCTTTTGTAAGGACCCTTCCCCTGCCCTCTCTTGTCTATGACCAGCCCCTACCAATCCCTTCTGACCGCTATTGTCCTTTATGCATTCCATTGCCCCCTTCCTCTTACCGACAATTACTGTTGTGCTGCCACTAACACCCCTGCTTGCCATGCATTGCCTTCTTTGCTGCCACACCCCTCTGACTCCCCACAGCGGTCAGTCTTGCCCCTGACCCTCTCCCACCTTCCCTCCATTGTCTGTGTGTATGCCATAATAGTCTCACTGTTGCCCTCCATGATGTGTTGTGCTTTCAGTGTCCATCCACCTGCAATGCATGTTCATCTTGCTGCTCCAGCTCTGCCCCCACCCCTACCCTCTGCTTTCAATGTGTAACCCCCTAGCCCTCCCTCCTGCCTTGTGTGGTCGGTTGTCATGCCCCTGCTCCCTCCCTCCGGCCCTTCTAGTCCATTATGCTGCAACTGTTCCTCCTGTCTGTTCAGTATGGTCAGCTTGCTGCCCTTGCCTCTTCCCCTTCTGCATGTGAATGGGCCTGTCCCCTTTCTATTCCTTTCCATGGTCCATTGTGAAGCACTGCTGTCCCGCTTTCCCTGTGTGGCGTATTGTTCTGCTTCAACCTCTTATAAGGTCAGATTGGTGCTCCTGCCCATCTCGCTCCTGCCCTCTGTTATCCAAGTCCATGCTCTTATTCCCTTACTCCCGCCCTCAGTGATCGAATGTACCATACTTGCCAACATTTTGAACTAGGTAGAAGGAAGGTTTTGAAAAAAAACCTGTGAAGTGATTCTCCTCATTGACTTACAATGTAAAAGAGAAGTTTTAGTCAGAAGACAGATAAAAAAAGCCTTTTATGGCACAAAAATATGAAGAGTCTCCTGCCTGCAATGGGTCTTTTCACATGCATGGTTGTAACGCCATCACCTCTTCCTTCTGTCCTCAACAGTCTGTTATATTGCCAGAGCCTCTTTTTTCTGTCCTGCATGGTTGGTTTGTTGCGGGTGCCCCCTTTCCCTTGCCCCTATGTTTGTTGTGCTGCCACTGCCCTTCCCACCTGCCCAGATTGGTCAAGTTGTTGTCTCTGCACCGTCTTCCCTGTGTTCAATTATCTGAGTCTGTGCCCCTGACATTTACGTCACCAAAGTATTCTAATGAACAACTAGTTTGTCAACATTCTATATATACTTATTACAAAAGTGTGGCATGCCTGATGTCATGTTGACATAAACAAATCGGTAATACATAAAACAATACCAATTATAAAAATGAGAGGGTTTTATTCCTATCGAAATTATGATTAGTGCTTTAAAATTCTAAATTGAGTACATAAGTTGTCAAATAGCAACAAAGTGCTTTTAAATTATTTGCTATCATGATTCTTTTTTATCCAGTTGACCACTTGATAATATGTTACACTTAAGGGAGAGAATGTGACATTATGGCCAGAGCTTCAGACTTTGCAACTGTGGAACCAGGTTTGAGTTTCGGCATAAGCTTGACATCCTGTGATTCTCGCCAAATCACTTAGGCACTCATTATGACATTTGCAGTCTTTACCGAAAACCGCCATGGTGACGGCCACCAACAAACCGCCGCGGAAGCAGTAATCTACCCACCAAACTATGACATACAAAGAGAAAACCAACAGAAACCAGCCACAACCACAAGTCCTCCAGACCCAATGAATCGAAAAACTGTCGGACCCACCACCCTCACCATTACTTCATCAAAACACCGCCCTCCAAATTATGAACCACAAATCACCACAGCGGACATTCAACGACAGTCACCCATTGGTGGTGCACCCGCTGCGGTGGAACTGGGCACCCAACACCACTTCAAGCCAACATTGGCCAGAACAAAAAGCCCACACATGACATACATACATACACCCTACACACCCACCAACAGCACTATAAAACACCCCCCCACATAACCCAGAATCCTTTGCAAACTTGAATATACTGGTACACCGTGCCAGGCCAATCCCTTAGAGAACCACACACACACCACGTCTACCCATACACCAGACACACCACACACCGTACCATCACACCGAATACCCACTGCACAACACACAGAACATACAATAGGCATTTCCCCACAGAAGCACCCCTGTTTCACAGATAAGGAGTTGCGGGTGATGGTGGAGGAAATCTTGAGGGTAGAGCCACAGCTGTTTGGTGCAAAGGTCCAGCAGATCTCCATTGCCAGGAAGATGGAGCTATGGAGGAGGAACAGGGTGAACTCCATGGGAAAATATCCACACAGAAGGGATGACTCCCGAAAGAGGTGGAACGACCTACGGGGGAAGGTGTGTTCCATTGCATCAAGGCACCAGGTCCCCATCATGAGGACTGGCGGTGGACCCTCAACTTCTCCCCCACATTTGACAGCATAGGAGGAACAAGTCTTGGCAATCCTGCAAACTGAGGGCCTCACTGGATTCACTGGAGGGCTGGACACTGGTAAGTCAACATTAATACCTACCTCCACCAATACGTGCATGGCATGTCACTCTCTCACCCGACTCCCCACACCCCACTCCATCCCACACAGTGCACCACCCTAATGACCAAACTCAAATGTGTACCCCTGCATGCACTACCCACTGCAAGCACACCCCTCTCTGCACTGTATGCACACCCACCAACAATGCAAGAACAGCCTGTGGAACTACCAATCCCACAATCCATCATAATACACTATCAGAGGTGTGAGGACAACAGCAAACCCATAGGGAAAAGTAGAAATGCAGAAAATGTGACAGAAAAGGACCCTAACAAATCACTTACATTCCCACAGGTACCCCAGCCAATGTCAGTAGTGAGCAGGTGCCACGGCAACCCAGTCCTACACCAGAAGATGCCCTCAGTGATGACAGCAACTCTGGATGTCCCGACCTCGTTGAACTCCCTGGCCCATCTGGGACCACAGGTTAGTCGGCTTCCACATCCCACATTCAGTCCACCACAGCCCCACCCTCCAACTCCAAAACCACAGCAGCCCCTCAATGTCCCCTGTTCCCAGGACATTTCAATCAATAGTTTGCCCACCTGTACAGGGACCCGAATCAACACCACACACGGAAGACATTAAAGGTCCTGATGTAAGTAGGCACTCACACATGTCCTCGGGGCATACCAAAAATCACAGGACAGGATGGGCCAGGTGATCACTATCATGTAGGAGTACCAGTGGATGCAGGGGTTCACCACCAGGAGGTCATGCAGCAGTTGCAGGGTCTAAAGGCCAATATGTCCTCCCTTTTCGGGGTGCTGGGTGACATGGCCAACAGCATGTGGGAAAATAGAGAACACCAGCAGCCCACTAACATTAGCCAGTCCATTCACCAGCCATCAACATCTGCTGCAGCTAGTGGACAGAGGGCGTGCACAAGACCCACAGGACAACAGCACTCCTCCCTCTGCAGCAGACAAACCACCCCACAAATGTTCCCTGCAACCCGGACAAGACACCAGAGACTGTTGCCAAGACCAAGACCATTGCAAGGAAATGAGCACCTCAAGTGTTTCCCCCATGTGTGCCACTGAGTCACCTTGTTCACTTTGGACTAGCATTGCTCATCACCAGTGGCCCCATGGACTCTGGACCTGAGCTAGCACACCAAGTGAGCCACTTCACTGAAGTTTTCCTCTACCATCACCTCACTCCATAACACTATCCCATTATTTTAGTCACTTAAATAAACAGCCTTGAACAAAACTTGTGTAATAGTGCTTTATCAGACAGAAATGTGCAATGAAATGAACTGTATCATCCTGTGCAAATGTCCTGTAATGTGTGATCCCATCCAATAAATGTTTAAAGCAGTCTGCAGTCATCACATCAGTACCAGTTGTGACCACACCAACATCTGCAAAAAGGGAATGCATAGGTGATAGTCAGTAGAAATGTATAGACAGTGATTGGCACAACAGAGCTGGCACACAGCACGTAGCTAAATAAGAGATATGATCAGATCTATAGCCATCCCTGAGTGTCATTGTTAAGTACTGCTCTATGATATGTGCCCTGTTGCTCACATCCTCCTTCTCTTCCTAATCCTCCCTGTCTTCAGTGTCAACAGCTGCCACAGGTGCTTTGTCACCCCCCTCCTCCTGCCGGTAGGGCATAAGGTGTCTGAGGGCCAAATTGTGCAGCATACAGCAAACCATCACAATCTGGAAAGTCTTCTTAGGGGTGTAGCATAGGGACCCACTAGTTAAATGGAGGCACATGAACTTGGCTTTTAGTAAACCACATGTGCGCTCTACAACCCTCCTAGTACGGCCAGGTCCCTCATTGTACCGATTTTCAGCCCCTGTTCTCAAATTCCTAACAGGGGTCAACAGCCAGGACAGGTTTGGGTAGCCGAAGTCACCTGAAAGTAGTGAGGGACACACATTACCAATGTAAAATTGCATAGAGTACAGCTCCAGTTGGCATACACTGACATACATTGTGTGAAGATTCAAGCTCACCAATGAGCAACAATTTGTGTCTCTGCAGTCAAGCCATCACCTGTGGGATGCTGTTATTCCTCAATACATAGGCAACATGCACAGATCCAGGGGAACTTGGCAGTGATGTGGGAGATGTATTGATCTGCAAAGCAGATCATCTGGACATTAATTGATTGGAAACTCTTCCTATTCCTCTAGACCTGCTAATTTGCCCTGGGAGGGACCACAGCAATATGGGCCCAATCACATGTGGTATTTGTCCCAATGACGTAGAATCCAGCCTTCACATTGGGCAATTCTTCACATTGGGGCAATGGGATGTAGCTGCTCATGTGTTTGAGCAAGGCAGCCAAAACCCTTCCAAGCACAATCGAAAACTTTGGCTGTGACACTCCTGCAGCCAAGCCTACTGTCACCTGGAATGAACCACTTGCCAGGAAGTGGAGCCCTGACACTACCTGTACTACTGGGAGAATCGCTGTATTGGTATGGATACTAGGAATTAGATCAGGCTTCAATTGTGCACACAGCTCAGTAATTGTGGTCCTGTCTAGACTGTAGGTGAGTATGATGTGCTGCTCCTTCAGTGTAACTAAGTTCACAAGGGGTCTGTACACAGGAGCTTGCCTCCTCCTCCTCATCGTCTGCAGTGGTTGATTCCTAAGTGAGCTAAAATTAAAATTTGGACACACAATATCACAGTACACTACACATAACATGTAAGCATGTAGAGGACTGGAATTGTCAAGGTGTTTACATCTTCTTCATTGGCATTGGTGCTCCTGGACTGCCATCGCGTGGTACACCATCCGCAGGACTTCCAGTTCGGGTTCTATGGCAGCCATAGACTCCTCTGTGTCCCTGTAGATGAGTGTCTCCTTTTATATGATGTGTTTCCGCCAGGCTTTTGGTGGAGTTTTTCCCGCCCCAGAAATTCTGGCTAACTGCTATGTCATAATATGGTGGGGGGATCGTTGTCTTCTGCCGTGGTCAGTGGCCAGACCTCACTGGCGGTTCGGATGGTACATTGGCTGTCTATGGGAGGGATCACTGCCATGGTCATAATTTGGCGGTCTTCACAGCCAGCCTGGCGGCTCCACTACAGCTATAGTCGGTGTGGTGGTGAGCTGACCGCCAATGTCATAATGAGGGTCTTAATATCCCAATATCTAAAGTTCAAAAGAAATGTGTCCTTATTTATTGCAACAGAAGGTCATTTAAAGCACTGCAAGTCTGTGCTATGTGCTACAAAAAAAAAAAGTGTATTTTACGCTTATGTCATTGGGCTTTATATGAGCTACATTTGGGGTATATTTGTGCTATATTTGGGCTCTTTTACCCTGGTGGCCATCTTGGGAGACTTACTGTTATGAAGCTCCCTAATCTCCTCATTTACTGCAGTATCCTGAGTAAAACATTACTCATTAGAATACTGTAGTAAACTGCTGATCACCAGGGAGTTAACTGGCAGCCTGCTGTTGGTGTTGAAAGTGCAGGTCTACACGTCAGAGTGTTTTAATGAAATAGAAGAAGAAGATATTTGAGAACTCACTTAAAACGTGTCCTAATTTTTCTTTCTACAATACTGACCATAATTTCAAGGACAAAATGAATCCTCTCTTTTTGTTCCTTTCTAAAATAAGTGTTTTAAGTTTTACCAGTTGGATTCAATTGAGATGAATTCAGCTGAGCCACACTTTTGTCATAAGTAAGATTGTTAGCACTCTAGTTATTCTTTATAACACTCTTGGAGGTTGCAGTAGAATACAAGGGAATCAACTGATAGGCTGCTCCTGTTAGAAGGACAACAGAAAGATTGCTCAGAACTTACTTAAAATGTGTCCTGTTTTTTCTTTCTAAAGCACTTACCATATTTTCTATGACAGAATAAACCCCCTCATTTTGTTACTTTCCAAATTAAGGCTCTCATTACAAACCTGGCGGTCGGTGTTAAAGCGGCGGTAATACCTCGAACAGGCCGGCGGTAAAAAAAATGGGATTACGACCGTGGCGGAAACCGCCAACATAGACAGCCACTTTAACACTCCACCCGCCATGGCAGTACAAACAGCGTGGCAGTCACCGCCAACAGACAGGCGGAAGACAATGTACCACCACCCTATCACAACAAGGCTATCCACCACCTTTTCTGGGGCGGAACCAACGCGAACAAAAACACGGTGGAAACAATACACCGAAGGGAAAACACTCACCTCTCCACACCCCACGAGGAACCAGGATGCCATGGAGCCCGAACTGCAGATACTGCCGGCGATGGTCTTCCTGCTCCTCTATCTGGAGCTCCAACGACGGCGGTGACGACCACAGTGAGTACTGCACCTACAACACAGGGGAGGAGGGAGGGAAAAGAGAGTGACACACACACGCAACATGCAACACCCCACGCTCACCCACACCACCATACACACAAAGACATGATGCAACATTACATATACACCACCCCAACCCCCCTTGAATAACGCAAGGACAAAAGGAAATGATTTGAACAATTGTAATCAATAAAAATCCATTAGTCAAAACTCAAAATCCAGTATATACAATTATGTACACCAACTACACAAGTCCGGATAGTGCACCAATCATTGTCCGTGGACCACTGGGCCCAAAATACATGGGCGAGGCCCACACTAGATACCTGACTCCAAACGGAAAGAACACTGGGGTGGCACCACATAGCAAATATACAGGCACCTCAGGGGAGAAGGGGGGCACCTCAGCCTGATGAACGCACAACGCCACTGCTCCACGAGGGGGCTCCATGCCCATTGATGTATCCTGGAGAGTGCAACGCCACAGTCTCTCAAGTCTTTCCAGTGGGTGGTTTGTCCACTGCTTGGGCCTGGGGAGTGCAAAGCCACAGTCTCTCAAGTCTCTCGAGTGGGTGGTTTGCCCACTGCTTTCTCCTGGGGAGTGCAAAGCCACAGTCTCTCAAGTCTCTTGAGTGGGTGGTTTGCCCACTGCTTTATCCTGGAGAGTGCAAAGCCACAGTCTCTCAGGTCTCTTGAGTGGGTGGTTTGCCCAGTGCTTTATCCTGGGGAGTGCAAAGCCACAGTCTCTCAAGTCTCTCGAGTGGGTGGTTTGCCCACTGCTTTATCCTGGGGAGTGCAAAGTCATAGTCTCTCAAGTCTCTTTAGTGGGTGGTTTGCCCACTGCTTTATCCTAGGGAGTGCAAAGCCACAGTCTCTCAAGGCTCTCAAGTGGGTGGTTTGCCCACTGATTTATCCTAGGGAGTTCTTCATCCTGCCAAAGACTGAGGTAGTGGATGTCTTTCTCCACTGGTTCTGGAGGGGGGATTGTGCTCAGAGTGCTCCATGTGCATTGTGGCCGCAACAATACACTCGCCTGGGTGTGTGTGCCACGAGATTGCCGAGGTACAGGTAGGTTGATATTCCATTGAGGCAGAGACACACCCCACACTGCTGCGGCTTCGCATTCCATATGCAGGTGACAAATATGATGACAGTGATGCTTCATGGAAGCTGCCCAGGGTCCTGGAACTCACCATCAGCCTCCGACAACTGACCACTGGGGATGGTGGCCATGTCTGCGGTGGTGCCACCGGCTCAGGCTGTTGCGGGGCTGCTGGCGGTGTTTGCGGTGGTGTCAGTCACGGCGGTGCTTGCAGTGGTGTCAGTCGCGGTGGTGCTTGCGGCGGGCTCTGTTGCAGCGGTGCTTGCGGCGGGCTCTGTGGCAGCAGTGCTGGCAACGGGCTCTGTGGCGGCGGTGCTGGCAACGGGCTCTGTGGCGGCGGTGCTGGTTGTGGGCTCTGTGGCAGCGGTGCTGGTTGCGGGCTCTGTGGCAGCGGTGCTGGCGGTGGGCTCTGTGGCAGCGGTGCTGGCGGTGGGCTCTGTGGCAGCGGTGCTGGTTGCGAGCTCTGTGGCAGCGGTGCTGGCGGTGGGCTCTGTGGCAGCGGTACTGGCGGCGGGGTCTGTGGCGGCAGTGCTGGTGGCGGGGGTCTGTGACAGTGGTGCTGGCTGCAGGGTCTGTGTCGGTGCAGGTGGCGGTCTTCTCCGCCGTACAGGTTGGCGTCGACATGGACAGAAGGGGTGACACTGGTCCCTCAGTCGGTGCCACCATGCCCTCTCCTGACCTGCCCTTCAGTTTCTGGCCCTTCCCCACCTTGGATGGTGGCATAGCTGTCTTGCCACTATCCCCTTTCGTTTTCCCTGACCCCTTGGTGCGAGGTGTTTTCGGCTTCTCCCTCCGGGATGTGGGCACCTTTTTCACCTTGGCATGTGGCGGAATCTCCTTGCCCTCGCTCCGTGGCACACTGGCAGCCCTGATGGTTGGCGCACTCCATGACCCCGCAGTTGTTGGCACCACTGTGCCTGGGGATGTGGCGGCTGAGGTACTGGGCTGGGACCTGGAAAGCCTGGCCCTAGGGGCAGGACGGGGGGAGGTGTAGGGAAAAGGGCAATATTAGCGAGAAAACGTTTTTTAGACACACTGGATGGGTAGATGGAGGGGTTTGGTAGTGGAGGTAGAGGAAGTGGTTGTAGGAGGCGTACGTCTGCTGAATTTGGGTGAAGGTGTAAGGGCTGGAGGCTGTTGTGAGGTGGGTGGCTGTTGGGTAGGTGTGTGCCTGCGTTTGTGTACTTTGGGAGGAGGGCTTACTGACACACTGGGAGAGGACACTGGGGATGTGTGAATGGTAGTGCGGGTGGTGAGTGCACGTGAGCGGTGTGTGGTGATGGGCGTGGTGATGGGCGTGCTGGTGATGGAGGTAGTGGCTGAGGATGTAATGCATGCAGGTGTGAGTGGAGACGAGACTGGGAGGGAGGAGGGAGATGTGGAGGAGGGTTACACAGTGGAGGCAGTGGATGTTGGTACGTGTGCATGGGTATGATGCTTGTGTGAGTGCCTGTGGGATGTGTGGTGCTTATGTCTGCCTGAGCCACTCTTGTGTATAGATGTGTGTGCATGCTGGTCTGATGGTGTGCTAGGGATAGGCTGAGGTACAGGGGATTGGGTCTGGGTGGAGGAAGTTGGAAGGGGAGGCTGTACTCACCAGTTTGTCTGGAGGAACGTACAGTTGTGTGTACTGGGGAGGACCCCATCCACTAGTTTCTCCAACTCCTCCGAAGTAAAGGCAGGGGCCATTTCCCCAGACACATGAGCCATAGTCGCTTTCAGACTGAGGTCACAGCAGCACTTGCAGTGTAGGTCTTCTCCTGTTGAAGGTCAGGTATCAAGTGAGGAACAGACAGAAAATGGCAGTCACAACTGCGGCGGTGCATACCATCACCACCGGCGTACATCATCATTGGCTCATCGGACCCATAGGGTCCAATGTTAACCAATGCAGGATTGCGCTACGGTCTTCGACCACCTACTGCGACGGTGTACAACTCCAGCGCAGTTACCTCATATCCCCTTGTCCCACCTTACAGGTCAGGCAGATGCCATTTCAGGGGGCCACATGGCATTATTTTTAACTGCGTCACACCAATGTAGGCCTTGCATACACACAGTAACAGGCACATTGCGGATTAATAAATGTGTGCAAATTACATTATGTGATACCTCAGTGTTGGCTGACACTCTGCTCACCATTCCCGTCCATAGGGCACATCCGCTGGGGCAGGTGATGAGATGGTGGCATCCTCCGGTGTACAGACCTCTGGTGGACCTGTCGACAATGGAAGAGAGACACGTAATAGTCACCTACAGACTTGATTGTGCAACAATCCATGAACTGTGTGCCCAGCTGGAGCCAGACCCGATGTCAGCAATCCGCCATCCCACAGGAATCGCCCCTCTAGTGCAGGTCCTGTCAGTACTCCATTTCCTGGCAAGTGGTTCCTTTCAAACAACAGTGGCCATTGCATCAGGGATGTCCCAGCCAATGTTCTCTAACATGTTGTCCAGAGTGTTGTCTGCCCTGCTGAAACACATGCGCAGCTACATCGTGTTGCCTCAGGTGGAGGATTTGCCCACAGTGAAAGGTGACTTCTATGCCCTGGGACATATCCCCAACATCATAGATGCCATTGATGGGACTTATGTGGCCTTGATTCCCCTCGCATGAGTGAACAGGTGTACAGAAACCAGAAGAGCTACCATTCAATGAATGTGCAGATGGTGTGTTTGGCTGACCAGTACATCTCCCATGTGAATCCCAAATTTCCTGACTCAGTGCATGACGCTTACATTCTGAGGAATAGCATCATCCCTTATGTGATGGGGCATCCCCAGAGGCACCGTGTGTCGCTAATATGTGAGGACAGGGACCTATACAGTGTGAATAGTTGTCTGGGTATGGGGTTGTCCCTAAGGGCTAGTGTATGTCTAACAGTTGTCCCTCAACATTTGCAGGTGACTCTGGGTACCCCAACCTGTCATGGCTACTGACCACAGTGAGAAATCCCAGGACAAGGGCAGAGGAACGCAACAATGAGGCACATGTGTGAACTAGGAGGGTGATAGAACGGACCTTCGGTCTCCTGAAGGCCAGGTTCCGTTGCCTCCATATGACAGGTGGTTCTCTCTACTACTCACCAAAGAAGGTGTGCCAGATCATCGTGGCCTGCTGAATGCTGCACAACCTGGCTTTGCGACAACAGGTGCCTTTTCTGCAGGAGGATGGTCCAGCTGGAGGTCTTGTGGCAGCTGTGGAGCCTGTGGACAGTGAAGAAGAGGAGGCAGAAGAGGATATTGACAACAGAAACAATGTTATCCAGCAATACTTCCAGTGAGACACAGGTAAGAAGATGTAACTGCCTCCCACATCTCATACTATTGTTTGAGCTATCATAAGTCTGTCATTTTCACTCAATGTATGGACCCTGACTTGTCACTTTGCCTTTCCATTTAACAGATGTGTGTACCACTTTGTGACCTCTGCTATATTTCCTCCAGCCCTACAGCTGTGTTTCATCGGTATGTGAACAATTAAATCAACATTGCTATTTTCCATAGTTATTGCAATTACAGATTTGTGAAAGCACAGACTGACTCCAGATTGTTTTGTGATTGAAGTGTGTTTATTTCTGTGCAAATAAGTGGAGGGGGTTGTAAAATGGGAAGGGGTGATGGTGGAGTAATGTCTATGGCAGAGTCCAGTCTGTTTGTTTCACAGGTACATTGTCTAAAGGGGCATAGAAAGTGGAGCAAGGGCAGTTTAAGGATGGACAGGGTGACAAAGTGGGACAGATGGGTGACATTCAAGGGGGTCTCATTTCCTGGCGGGGGTCTTGGCAATGTTCTCTGACTTGTTCCTGGATCTCAGGGACCATTTGCAGGGTAGTTCTCCATCTGCAGGGGGTGGGGTGCTGGTGTCGTGTTCTTGTGGCGGTGCCTCCTATCCACTAGCGCTGAAAGGTGGAGGGCTGTTCAAGATCCAGGCTAGTGTCAGGGGCCTCTTGTTGTGCCACAGTGTCCCTCCTGGTGTTGACAAGGTCTTGCAACACCCCTGCAATGGTGACCAAGGTGGTGTTTATGGACTTCAGTTCCTCCCTGATCCCCAGATAGTGTTCCTCCTGCAGCCGCTGGGTCTCCTGAAACTTGGCCAGTACCATTGCCATCGTCTCCTGGGAATGATGGTACGCTCCCATGATGTTGGAGGGGGCCTCGTGGAGAGTGGGTTCCCTGGGCCGTTCCTCCCTCTGTCTCACAGCAGTCCTCCCAGTTCCCCTGTTTTCCTGTTCCGCTGTCCCCTGAACCGTATGCCCACTGCCCCCAGGTCCCTGATTTTCTTGGGGTGGTGGGTTTGCCTGGGTTCCCTGTAGTGGTGGACACACTGCTGATTGACGTGTCCTGGGGACTGAAGGATGGGCCCGCTGGGTGGGTGCTGTGCTGTTGTTTCCTGAGGGGGGAAGCTCTGTGGTGGCTTGTGCCAGTGTCAGGGGAACCGACTGTCCCAAGGTCCCAGATGGGCTGGGCTTGATCCCGTTGTGCAGAGCTGCTGTCATCTCTGTGGGTCTCTTTTGTGGGGGGACTGGATATGTCTGGTACCTCCTGTCCGGTGACGTTGGGTAGGGGTCCTGCAGGGGTGGAAAGGCATGTTTATTACATCTGTGTGTGCCATTGTGTGCAATGGGTGACTGACCCTGTACTCCAATGCTTGCATTCTTGTCTAGGTCCTTGTGTGATAGTTGGTTAGGGGTCTGTGTGGGTATCTGTAGTGGACATGCTTTGGCGATGGGTGTCCATGCTTTGGTGTTGCATGCAGGGCTTGGTGTTGGGATGGGTGGGTTGTGATAGTGGGACATATGTGAGGTGTTGGAGTGATGGGGTGAGGATGAGGGTGGGAGTATGTGATGGCATGCAGGTAGGGTGGGGGATAAAATAGTTAAGAGTTGACTTGCCAGAGTCCATTCCTCCTGCTACTCCTGTGAGGCCCTCAGGATGCAGTATTGCCAAGACTTGCTCCTCCCATGTTGTTAGTTGTGGGGGAGGAGATGGGGGTCCACCGCCAGTCCTCTGTACAGCAATCTGGTGTCTGGAGAAAACGGAACGCACCTTCCCCCGTAGGTCATTCCACCTCTTCCAGATGTCATCCCTAGTTCTTGGATGCTGTCCCACTGCGTTGACCCTGTTGACGATTCTGCACCGTAGCTCCATCTTCCTAGCAATGGCGGTTTGCTGCACCTGTGATCCAAATAGCTGTGGCTCTACCCGGACAATTTCCTCCAACATTGACCCTGAACTCCTCCTCAGAGAACCTGGGGTGTTGTTGAGGTGCCATGATGTGGTGTTGGTGATGTGTGAGGTGGTGTGTGTTGTGATGTGTGATTGGATGTATTGGTGTGTGTTGTTTGAGGTGCGTGGATATTGGGTAAGTGATGGTGTTGTGTGTCTGTGGATGCTGGTGTTGTTTATGGTGGTTTCTCTCTCTGTCCTTCCTTGAAAGAATTGGTAGTAAGGGTTTGTGGGTGATGTGGGTGTGTGTTTTATGTTGGATTGGGTGTTTGGGAGTGGTGTGTGTATGTGTATCAGGTGTGTGTATTTCGAATTGTCTAATGTGGTTATGTTTTGTAAATGTGTGTGTATTTTGAGCGCGGAGGTGTGTACTGCCAATGGAATACTGTGGTTGAAAGACCACCACGTGGATTCGTGGGTCGTGATAGTGTGGGTGTATTCCTGTTGGCGTGACGGTGGAGGTTTTGTTATCGCCAGTTTATTACTGACCTTTGGAGTGGTGAACTTGTTGGCAGATTCCAAGCTGTGGGTCATAATAGCTGTAGCGGAATTCCGCCACCACAACGGTGTGTTGGCGGTCTTCTGCAGGGCGGTAAGCGGGATTTACCGCCAGGGTTGTAATGAGGGCCTAAATGTTTGAAATTTTACCAGTTTGATTCAAGAAAGATGGCTTCAGGTGTGCCACACATTTGTCATAAAAAATACTGTTAGTGTTCTCTTTGTTCTTTAGAATAGTCTGGGAAGCTGCAGTAGAACACAAGATAATCAACTGACAGGCTGCTCCTGTTGGAAATACATGTTTTACTGAGAATGTCAAATTTATTCTCATATGGCTGAGAAAGATAATGTGAATGTACAGAAAATGTGTTCTCATCTTAGCTTCTGGAGCACCTTCCATAACCTCTATTGGAAAATTATGAGAAGACAGTTTTCTATTAAACATGATTCATGAAATCCCAGCAGCAGGCTTTTTCACATGCTAAAATCGCCTTAACAAGAAATGCTTTATATTAAAGTCTGTTTAAAAATTCTCCTTTTTGTGACCCTCAAACTTGCCTTTCACTATAATGCATTTCAATTGACTGCTATCATGTATATTGGTCCCAAAATGTCTGCCATCACTTTCTGCTTGAAGTGCTGGCACCCAACCCGATCTCAGCATGAGATCTGTGCTTGGCCTTGACGCAGATATACACATTTCTTTTTACTCTAATATCTAAAAAAAATAGTAAACAAATTTACACCAAATAACAAAACGTTGCTTTTTGAACCAAGAGCTACCTTCCTGCACAATTTGGGGTAATTCCATTCAGTGATTTCGGCTGTAGTTGTGTCTAAAATCTCTATCGCAATTAATATAGGAAATGCACTTCATCTGACCCACCCTTTTTTCTTGGCCCCCGCTTGAGGGATCACCCAAAATCCTTCCATGTACAACAAGACCCAACCAGACTCTTTTTTTGGATAATTTCATGAAGATTCATCAAACTGTGCCAAAGATATAGCCATGTCAAAAACTATTTTCCTATGGAACCTAGGTCCTAACCATAACTACCTACTGGTGACCGCCATTAGGTAATATACAAGCTATTTGATTAGGAATATGCTTTTAGATAATATGTGCGTATGTGGTATTATATGTAGGTCTTGTGTCAATTCATGTTTATTACAGGGTGGAAGACTGATGTGTAATATGCCTTGTGTTAGTTACAGTTAGTATTAAGCAGAACAGGGTTAGTATTAGTTAGTTAGCCATTTTTAGTGTTTGAACAATTGTCAAAATAAATATTTTTCTAGTTTTCTTAAGTGGTTCATCTTTTTTTCTAAGGACGTATACTATACATGTATTCATTGAGGGCAAAGTTAAGTTATGGCTTAGCATTTATATATTGCATTGCTGTGTCACCACCCATGATTTTTGCTGTGTCACCACCAATGATTTTCAGGCAGTTTTGCAGACATTTCAAATCATTTGCCCATTCAATCAAATGTTACATAGCATGATATGTATACAAGCCATGTGGTAATAGTTGTAGGTGATTTATATTCATATAATGTTGCACACATTCACACACAATTGCAGACAGTATTGGCTAGGGTGACAGGATCATAAACTCATACCAGTGAAATTAACTGGCCAGAACACACTCACCAATGTTCAACTAGAAAATCTTTTTTGTACATTAGGGAAATGTACATCTCCATACACTGATGAATGAGCTGCCTCCTGTTGTTGTTGTGGTGGATGATGACATCAATGCATACAAGTAAGGCTGCATGGTAGTCACTGGCAAGGGATTACTGGTGTTGAGGGCACTAATTGTTGCTATGAAGGAGTCAATCTTGGGCTCCAATTTATTGCCTAAGGCAGCCAGTCCTCATTCCAAACACTGGATCGGGGAATTGATGACATCTAGATGTTTTATAACATCACTGCTGTTAGATGCAGAAGCCTGTTCTTCTTTGTCCCTCAGCATCATGACACCAGCTATATCAGTCAAGGAACCATCAATTCCATGGAGTGAAGAATGCTTGCCACACACTGTGTCAGCCAACCCCTTCCTGGGGCTCTGACACTTCCGAACTCCTTCAAGGGTGACCACTAACATCTCCTCCCAAACTTGACATTTTTCACCATGCACTGCTAAACCACTATCTCTCTGCATTGGAACTGTATTTGGAGGGCAGCATGGTCTGTGCTGGCAATATAGTGAACAAGTGTGTCTAATGCAGCCTGGGTTGGTTCATTTGGAGATACAAATATATCATCTTTCATTGCCAAGGCTCATGTAGTATGATTATACATCCTTAATGTCAACTATTGCCTAGTTATTATGTAAGGGCAACACAATATGCTGTTACAACGCACATATCGTTACTGCATATACATCTCTACTAAGTTTTAAGTAATGACATTACAAGCTTATACCCAAAATGTATTGCTATGCATCCATTATCATTGTAACATGGAGATTATTTCATTTGAGTATTGTCTTGGCCTTTTTTCACACTATGTGACACAGGGGAAATGGACTATTTCAGTCATATCTACCCAACCATACAAAGCTACCTTCAGTGGCCATGTGTACCTTCTAAAATCCAGTTTAGGCTTTCAACCCTGTTAGTTTTGCATTATTCACTAACTGAATAGACATTACATAGGTGCCACATTGGTGTACCTACGCATCCTCCCAATAAATTTGGTAACACTGGCAGATATACACAGAGCACTACACATGGGTTTATGCATTTTACATCTTCCCTATTAAGGCTCTTTTTGACAATCATAACTTTATTTGCTATTTTTGTTCAGTGTTTCTGTGTAAGGTACATAATGCTGTAAACATATGAAAAAGTTAACTAATGTAAGGTTTATTTTTTGAGGTAGAAGATGTTCTTTTATGGAATTAATACAATCAGCCTATAACATAAAAAAAACTTCCATCATGGGACAAGGATACCTGTATTGGCACTTGACATCACATAGTTTATATGTGCAGGGTGAGTACAGATTTTAGCCGCAATGTAGTATGCATGCTACATTTCTGCTGTCTTATTGTGCCACACGGTATGTCATCAAGATATGGAGGTACATAGACAGTCTTTCATTTACATAATTAATGCCCATATTTCCCACTCACATTTATGTTCATGTCCTGTTGTCATTGTGGAAAAACTACAGTTTTTTCCTAATGTCTACAGAAAAGAGGCATAGACAACTTATTGTATATCCCTACATTCACCATTCGTGCCAGATACTAGGCAAAGATGCATATTTATGTATTACATAGGTTTTGAGGACTTCCATTTGTACTATGTGCAGTTGCATTGGCATTTCAATATACAATATATTAATTCGAGTTTTGCTCTGATTTCTATGATGTGAGTATTTACATCACAATACATTAATTGAAATTTCTCCCACATACTGACTTACTAGACCACTGGACATGCCTCTTTTTTTATTGCCATCATCAAGATGCATCATGATGCCTACCAGGTAATTAAAATGGTATGCGTGCCTGACTGACACTGAATCTACAAACACTTACCTGCTATGCATGACCAATTCACTAATTGTTCAATGATACAGTGACAGGTATATTACATAAACAATAGTGGCTGTGCTATATGGTTTGCACTTCCTTCAGTATGTCTGTAACAAAATTAGTCATATAGGTGGTCATTACAACCCTGGCGGACGTTGTTAAAGCTGCGGAAATACCGCAAACAGGGCGGCGGACAAAAAAAGGGAATTATGACCCTGGCGGTAACCGCCAACAAAGACAGCCACTTTAACACACCGCCCGCCACGGCGGTACAGACAAGCAGCACGGCGGTCACCACCAACAGACAGGCGGGAGGCAATGTATCGCCCACACTATTACAACCCAACAATCCGCCACCTTTTCCGGGGCGGATTCACCGTGGATAAAAACACGGCGGAAACAGCTTTTGCTATGGGAAAACACTCACCTCAACATACTCCTCGAGGAAGGAGGACACCATGGAGGCCGAATTACAAATCCTACCTGCCCTTGTCTTTCTGCTCCTCTACGACCAACAGCTACGAAGGCGCCGAAGACACCGGTGAGTACTGCAGCTACGACATGGGGGAGGCAAAAGTTAGGGGATACCCACCAAACACCCCCACACTCGCATGTTACAACATACACACCAATGCATTCACAAAAATCACAGTAACAACCCACAATCCCCCCGGAAGAATGAAAAGACAATGCGAAATTCGGTCAAACATTGTAATGTGCCAATATACATGTCATACAAAAATATACAGATATATATATATCAAAATCACTCTTATTTACACATACAATCCGAGAAGTAGTGCAGATATGTACACAACAATGTCTGTGCACCAAAAGTCCAAAAATGCATGGGCGAGGCCCACAAACTATACCTGACCAAAATCGGAGAGAACACTGCCGGGGCATCAGATAGAAACACTACAGGCACCTCAGGGGGAAGGGAAGGGGGGCACCTCAGACAGATGAATGCGAAGCCAGATCCACGACGGGGCTCCATGCCCATTGATGTATCCTGGGGAGTGCAAAGCCACAGTCTCTCAAGTCTCTACAGTGGGTGGGTTGCCCACTGCTTTATCCTGGGGAGCGCAAAGCCACAGTCGCTCAAGTCTCTACAGTGGGTGGGTTGCCCACTGTGCCATCCTGGGGAGTGCAAAGCCACAGTCTCTCAAGTCTCTACAGTGGGTGCTTTGCCCACTGTGCCATCCTGGGGAGTGCAAAGCCACAGTCTCTCAAGCCTCTACAGTGGGTGGGTTGCCCACTGTGCCATCCTGGGGAGTGCAAAGCCACAGTCTCTCAAGTCTCTACAGTGGGTGGCTTGCCCACTGTGCCATCCTGGGGAGTGCAAAGCCACAGTCTTTCAAGTAGATGCAGTTCTCTACTGGTACTGGGGGGGACTGGTGCCCAGACTGGATGAGTCTCCCTGTGAAAGTTCATGTCCGGTCACTGTCCCAGCTGCAAATGGGAGAAGGATGCCTGATGTGGCGGCCTTTTCATTCCTACACGGTGCATGCCCTGTTCAGCGGTGCTTTGCCATGGCGGTCTTTGCCCTGTTCAGCGGTGCTTTGCCATGGCGGTTCTGGACTGTTCAGCGGTGCTTTGCCATGGCGGTCTTTGCCCTGTTCAGCGGTGCTTTGCCATGGCGGTTCTGGACTGTTCAGCGGTGCTTTGCCATGGCGGTCTTTGCCCTGTTCAGCGGTGCTTTGCCATGGCGGTTCTGGACTGTTCAGCGGTGCTTTGCCATGGCGGTCTTTGCCCTGTTCAGCGGTGCTTTGCCATGGCGGTCTATGGACTGTTCAGCGGTGCTTTGCTATGGCGGTCTTTGCCCTGTTCAGCAGTGCTTTGCCATGGCGGTCTTTGCCCTGTTCAGCGGTGCTTTCCCATGGCGGTTCTGGACTGTTCAGCGGTGCTTTGCCATGGCGGTTTTTGCCCTGTTCAGCAGTGCTATGCCATGGCGGTCTATGGACTGTTCAGCGGTGCTTTGCCATGGCGGTCTATGGACTGTTCAGCGGTGCTTTGCCATGGCGGTCTATGGACTGTTCAGCGGTGCTTTGCCATGGCGGTCTTTGCCCTGTTCAGCGGTGCTTTGCCATGGCGGTCTATGGACTGTTCAGCGGTGCTTTGCCATGGCGGTCTTTGCCCTGTTCAGCGGTGCTTTGCCATGGCGGTCTTTGCCCTGTTCAGCGGTGCTTTGCCATGGCGGTCTTTGCCCTGTTCAGCGGTGCTTTGCCATGGCGGTCTATGGACTGTTCAGCGGTGCTTTGCCATGGCGGTCTATGGACTGTTCAGCGATGCTTTGCCATGGCGGTTCTGATACGGACATTGGTGTGTGGCATGACGATCTCTACACTGGGCATTGGTGTGTGGCATGACGTTCTCTCCAATGGGCATTGGTGGGTGGCATGACGTTCTCTACAATGAGGATTGGTGGGTGGCATGACGTTCCATCATTGCCCAGCGGGGCTGTGGCATCCAGGCCCCTCCTGGGCTGTGACTCCGGCAGTGGTTTCTGGACCAGTGACGATATTTGGGCCCTCCTGGGCTGTGACTCCGGCGGTGGCGGTGGTCTCCTGACCAGTGATGATACTTGGGCCCTCCTGGGCTGTGACCCGGCGGTGGCGGTGGTCTCCTGACCAGTGACGATACTTGGGCCCTCCTGGGCTGTGACTCTAGCGGTGGTCTCTGGACCAGTGACGATACTTGGGCCCTCCTGGGCTGTGACTCCGGTGGTGGCGGTGGTCTCCTGACCAGTGACGATACTTGGGCCCTCCTGGGCTGTGACTCCGGCGGTGGCGGTGGTCTCCTGACCAGTGACGATACTTGGGCCCTCCTGGGGTGTGACTCTGGCGGTGGTCTCTGGACCATTGACGATACTTGTGCCCTCCTGGGCTCTGACTCTGGCGGTGGTCTCGTGACCAGTGACGATACTTGGGCCCTCCTGGGCTGTGACTCTGGCGGTGGTCTCTGGACCAGTGACGATACTTGGGCCCTCCTGGGCTGTGACTCCGGCGGTGGTGGTGGTCTCCTGACCAGTGACGATACTTGGGCCCTCCTGGGCTGTGACTCTGGCGGTGGTCTCCTGACCAGTGACGATACTTGGGCCCTCCTGGGCTGTGACTCTGGCGGTGGTCTCCTGACCTGTGACGATACTTGGGACCTCCTGGGCTGTGACTCTGGTGGTGGTCTCTGGACCAGTGACGACGGTGCTGGCGGTTGTGTCTGGACCGCCAGAAATGATGGCGCACTTCTCCGCCGTGACACTCACAACAGGCTGGGCAGACTTCCTCTGGACCTTCCCCACCTTTGTTGGAGTTACAGCTGACTCACCAATCCCCTTCAAACCCATGTCACTTGTTGTCCCACCAGGAGTCTTAACACAGTCCCGTCGTCCACTCTCCAATTTTAGAGCCATTGCAGGGGGTGGGCTGCCAGTGCCTTGGCTCCGGGTCCTACTGCCTGCCCTGGTGGCCGGTGCACTCCACAAACCTTGAACAGGCACCACTGGTATTGGAGGCTTTTTGGCTGAGGCGCTACGACGGGACTGATGAATTGGAGGGGAGGGGTGGGGGCAAAAAGGTCAATTTGACATAGGAACAGTTTCTGACGAACACTGGGATGGGTAGCTGGAGGGGGTCTGGGAGTGGAGGAAGAGGAGGTGGTTGTAGGAGGTGTCACTTTAGGTGTTTTGGGTGCAGCTGCAGGTACTGGAGGCTGTTGTGAGGTGGATGGATGTTGGGTGAGTGATTGCCGGCGTTTGTGTACTTTGGGAGGGGGCGTCACAGACACACTGGGAGAGGACACAGGGGATATGTAAATGGCAGTGGAGGTGGTGAGTGCAGGTGAGGGGCTTGTGGTGCTGGGTGTCCTGATGCTAGTCATAGTGCCTGTAGATGTGGTGCATGCAGGTGTGTGTGTAGACGAGACTGGGAGGGAGGAGGGAGAAGAGGAGGAGGGAGAAGAGGAGGAGGGGGACACAGTGGAGACAGTGGATGTTGCTGTGTCTGTATGTGGGTGAGGCTTGCGTGAGTGCCTGTGGTGTGTGTGGTGCCTATGTTTGCTTGAGCTACTTGTGTGTGTTGACTTGTGTGCATGCTGGTCTGTAGGTGTGCTTGGGATGGGCTGGGGTACAGGAGATTGGGTCTGGGTGGAGGAAGTTTGAGGGGGGAGGCTGGACACAGGGACAATGGCTGCCATCAGTGCTGAGGCCAGAGATTGCAGGATTCGCTGAAGGACAGCCTGACCAGATTGAATGCCCTCCAGGAATGCATTAATGTGTTGCAACTCTCGTTCTACACCCTGGATGGCATTCACAATGGTAGACTGCCCAACAGTGAGTGACCTGAGGAGGTCAATGGCGTCCTCACTGAGGGCAGCAGGGGTGACTGGGGCAGGGCCTGAGGTGCCTGGGGCGAAGGTGATGCCTACCCTCCTGGGTGAGCGGGCACGGGGCGAACGCTGAGGGGCTGCTGGGAGGGCGGTGCTGGTAGGGGAGCTGGCGGCTGTACCTGTAGAAGTGGGGCACACAGATGGTGCGGCCACCACAGGGAGCTCCCATCGGCGATCGAGTCCGTGTCGCTGGTTGGTGATCCGGTGGCCGACGTGAAGCTCCCCTCGCCCTCTGTCCCACTGGTGCATTCAGAGTCTGTGGTGTGGCCCTCCATGGCCATGTGGGATGCAGCTCCCTCGTGCTCCGGTGCCACTGTACCTCCGCCTGATGATGCTGATGTACAAAAGGACAGGGAGAGCAGGAAAAGGGGGGGAGACAGAAGAAAGAGACTTTTAGTGCATGGCATTCCGCTACCGTTGGCGGACAAGACAGACGCAGCAGCCCCCTGCATTACGCCGTGCTCCTGCCCTCTGCACATGCAATTTCTGGGATATGGCCTACATGGAAATGGTGGACATCTGCGCACATGGATGCCACAGGGGCAACTATACCTCAACTTGTCACTCAGTTGAGGTGGGGTAGAGTGCCACATGGCCTACATTACGGAGGGGCCTTTCCTACCGAATTCGCCCTGGCCTAGGGACACCCACAGCCCACCTCCCCCACCCATACCCCTCCACTGCACGCAAAGTCCGCAGAATGAGGTTGTACTCACCCCCTTGTGTCTGCTGTGATGTCCTCAAGCGCCCATCCAACTCCGGGTAGGCCACCGCCAGGATCCGGAACATCAGGGGGTCATGGTGCGACGGGCACCCCTCCCACGTTGGGAGGCCATCCCCAGCTGAGCCCCTGCCGTCTTCTTGCTGCAGCGGCGAATGTCCTCCCATCTCTTACGGCAGTGGGTACCCCCTCTCTGGTGGGCCCCCAGGGTCCGGACCTCCTTGGCGATGGCACGCCAAATGTCCCTCTTCTGGTGGGCGCTGACCTACATGACATGCACAAGGGAAGAGGTACATTCATTACCAACTGCACCGTCAATGTGAGTGGCCCCCTCCCTACTCTGGCCATGTGGCCCATTCATTCCCATGCATAAGTGTTCTATGTACTCTGCCCCCTTCCCTCTTCCACCCAGCCCTCTCCACCCAGGCCTAGCCCATACAACGTGCTCCCTGTGTACTAACCTGTTGGTCTGGAGGACCGTAGAGTAGCGTGTACTGGGGGAGGACCCCATCCAAAAGTTTCTCCAACTCCTGTGCAGTGAAGGCAGGGGCCCTTTCCCCAGACGCAGCAGCCATCGTCGCTTCCAGACCGAGGTCACAGCAGCACTAGCAGTGTAGGTCCGCTACTGTTGAAGGTCAGGTATCTAGTGAGTGAACAGATAGAAAATGGCGGTGACGTCCGCGGCGGTGCGCATCTTCACCGCCAGGGCACCTGTTCATTGGCTCCTGGGACCCATAGGGTCCAATGTTAACCAATGCAGCATTGCACCGCGGTCTACAACCGTCTACCGCGACGGTGTGCAACGCCAGCGCAGTTACCCCACAATCCCATTGTCCCAGTTTAGAGGTCAGGCAGCCGCCATTTCAGGGGCCCACATGGCTTCATTTACTACTGCGTCACACATAGCTATTCCTACACTCAACACACATACAGGAAGGGTTTTGTGTCTGGTGTAGTATTGTGTGTAACAGTGGGTACATACCTGGAGGATTAATGACTGGTTCTTCGCTGTTGTCCTTCGCAGGCACCGTCAGCTGGGACATATGAAAAGATGGCGGAATCCTCTGGTGTACCGACCGCTGGTGGACCTGTTGACAATGGAAGAAAGACATGTCATCGTCACCTACAGGTTTGACCGTGCCACTATTCAGGAACTATGTACCCAGTTGGAGCCAGACCTGATGTCACCGATCCGCCATCCGACTGGAATCCCCCCTGACGTGCAGGTGCTGTCAGTGCTCCATTTCCTTGCAAGTGGGTCATTTCAGGCAACAGTGGCCATGGCATCAGGGATGTCCCAGCCTATGTTTTCGAACGTCTTGTCCAGAGTGTTGTCTGCCCTGCTGAAACACGTAAGGAGATACATCATATTCCCTCAGGTGAAGGATTTACCTACAGTGAAAAGTGGCTTCTATGCCCTTGGACATATTCCCAACGTCATAGGTGCCATTGATGGGACCCATGTAGCTCTGGTCCCCCCCGCAGGAGTGAACAGGTGTACAGGAACAGGAAGAGTTATCATTCTATGAATGTCCAGATGGTCTGTTTGGCAGACCAGTACATCTCGCAGGTAAATGCTATGTTCCCTGGCCCAGTGCCTGACGCTCAACTCCAGAGGCACACTGTATGGCTATTGGGGGACTCTGGTTACCCCAACCTTTCTTGGCTATTGACCCCAGTGAGGAATCCCAGGACCAGGGCAGAGGAACGGTACAATGATGCCCATGGGCAGAATAGGATGGTTATCGAACGCACCTTCGGCCTCCTTAAGGCCAGGTTCAGGTGCCTCCATATGACAGGTGGATCCCTATTCTACTCACCGAAGAAGGTGTGCGAAATCATCGTCGCCAGCTCCATGCTCCATAATTTGGCATTGCGATGCCAGGTGCCTTTTCTGCAGGAGGATGATCCAGATGACGGTGTTGTAGCAGCTGTGGAGCCTGTGGAGCCTGAGGACAGTGATGAGGATGAAGCTGAGGAAGAAGAAAACGACAACAGGGATTCAGTCATACAGCAATATTTCCAGTGACACACAGGTGAGAAAATGTTCTGGTTTAACATTACATTAACTTTCACACGTCTACCTCTATCCTGTACCTACATTTCACTCACTATTTGTTAATTGAGTTGTACCCTTCCCTTTCAGTTTCACAAGTGTTGGAACCTACGTGTCAACTGCTTGCATCCTTCAAGGGCTTGTGATGTGTGACATAGGTATGTTAGCCTTACAATGGGTAACCCATTGTGACACTGTGATTGATAATACAAAGTACCAAATCATAGACTGACTCCAGATTTTTTGGTGTTTCAAGGGTGTTTATTTAAGTGCTAAAAAAATGAAGGGGGTTGTAAAATGGTGATGGATGATGGTGGAGGAATGTCCATGGCAGAGTCCAGTCTATTAGTCTCACAGGTGCACTGCCCATCTTGGCATAGGAAGTGGAGCTGGGGCAGTTCGAATATGGACAGGGTAACAAAGTGGGACAGTGGGAGGACAATCAGGGTGGTCTTATTTCCTGGCGGGGGTCTTGCCATCTTGCTCTGTCCTGTTCCTGGATCTCAGGGACCGCTTGCGTGGTGGTTGTCCGTCTGCAGGGGGTGGGGTGCTGGTGTGGTGGTCCTGTGGCGGGGGTGCGTCCTGTCCACTAGCGCCGGCGGAGGTGGTGGGCAGCTCATCGTCCATGCTAGTGTCAGGGGCCCCTTGGAGTGCCACGGTGTCCCTCAAGGTCTTTTGAATATCCGTCAGCACCCCTACGATGGTGCCCAGGGCGGAGCCGATGGTCCTGAGCTCCTCCCTGAACCCCAAATACTGCTCCTCCTGCAGGCGCAGGGTCTCCTGCAACTTGTCGAGGACCGTCGCCATTGTCTCTTGGGAGTGGTGGTATGCTCCCATGATGGAGGAGAGGGCCTCGTGGAGAGTTGGTTCCCTTGGCCTGTCCTCCCTCTGTCGCACAGCAGCCCTCCCAGTTCCCTGGTGTTCCTGTGCCTCCATCGCCTGGACCGTGTGCCCACTGCCACTGCCCCCAGGTAGCCTGGGTGCCCTGTAGTGGTGGACACACCTCTGATTGACCTGTACTGGGTAGGGAGGTTTGGGCCCGCTGGTTGGGTACTGTGCTGGTGTTACCAGAGGGTGGCAGCTCGGTGTTGGGCTATGGCTGGGCAAGGGGAACCGACTGTCCAGAGGCCCACGATGGTCCGGGCTGGTCATCAAGATCCAGTGGGGCAGAGCTGCTGTCGTCACTGTGGGCCTCTTGTGGGGGTGGAGTGGTGTTGTCTGGACCCTCTGGTGTGGTGACGGTCCTTCAGGTTCCTGCAGGGGTATGAGAACATGATTATTGCATGTGTGTGTTTCATGGTGTGCAATGGGTAGGTGTTTGTGTACCCCAGTGCAAGCATTCCTGTGTGGGGGCTTGTGTGATGATGGTTGGGGGGTGTTCTGGGTATGTGCAGTGAGCATGCTTTAGTGAGGGGTGCCCATGCTTAGTTGTGTCATGCAGGGCTTGGTGTTGGGATGGGTGGTTTGTGTTATGGGTACATTAGTGAGGATTTGTGGTGATAGGGGAGGGTGTGAGGGAGGGGGTGTGTGATAGCATGCAGGTAGGGTGGGGGATGTGATAGTTAAGATTTGACTTACCAGTGTCCCATCCTCCACCGACTCCTCCGAGGCCCTCAGGATGCAAGATGGTCAAGACTTGCTCCTCCCATGTTGTTAGTTGTGGGGGAGGAGGAGGGGGTCCGCCGCCAGTCCGCTGCACCGCGATGTTGTGCCTGGATACCGTGGAACGCACCTTCCCCCGTAGGTCGTTCCACCTCTTCCTGATGTCGTCCCTATTTCTTGGGTGCTGTCCCACGGCGTTCACCCTGTCCACTATTCTGCGCCATAACTCCATCTTCCTGGCTATTGATGTGTGCTGTACCTGTGCGCCAAATAGCTGTGGCTCTACCCGTATGATTTCCTCCACCATGACCCTGAGCTCCTCCTCGGAGAAGCGGGGGTGTATTTGGCGTGACATGGGGTGGTGTGTGTGATGTGTGGGGTGGTGTATGTGGTGATGAGTGTGGTGAGTGTAGTGGTATGTGGTGTTTTGTGCGTGGATGTTGTGTGGGTGATGGTGTTGTGTGCCTCTGTGTGATGGGGTTGTCAATAGCTGTGCTCTCTCTCTGGCCTTCTCTCAGAATTTCTGGTTGTAGGGGTTTGTGGGTGATGTGGGTGTGTGTTTTATATTGTGTTGGGTGTGTGGGAGTGTTGTTTGTATGTGTATCAGGTGTGTGTATTTGGAATTGTCCAATGTGGCGGTGTTTTGGAGATGTGTGTGTATTTTCTTCCGCCAATGGAATACCGCTGTTGAAAGACCGCCGCGTGGATTCGTGGGTCTTAATAGCATGGGCGTGTTTCTGTTGGCGTGGAGGTGGAGGATTTGTTTCCGCATGTTTATCGCTGACCTTTGGTGTGGCGGTGTTGTGTGGGTGTCTGAATTTCGGCGGATTCCGTGATGTGTGTCATAATGGCTGTGGCGGTCTACCGTCCGGTTTTGAACTTAGTCCATGAAAACGATAAAGTAAAAAGCTTGAGTGCCACCACCCATTTTAAAATGGAACATACAAAGCAGACCTGTGAACATAGAAAGCGGACTGCAACTGGGTAGACAAAAGAGGAACTCAATTACCTGAAACTACAGTCCCCATTTTAAATTAGTAAAAATCTATGTCACACTAGGCACATGCAAGTGAATTGAATTTACGTGTGCATGCATATAAGCAAAACCTGTTTATAAATTGCAATTTTAAAGCCACAATGGCATAAAAGAAAAAAAAAAAGAAAAAATATAGGAACAGAACAGAATGCAGCAATAACATATAAAACGGGAATATACAAACGTCATGGTGTGACGCACTTTCCATTATATATTTTATAATAAGAGGAAAATCCCCATACGCAAGATGCAGAGCCAAAGAAAGTGAATGTCTAAGGTGACAATAACAAATCATGTAACAAAGCGGATATATCATTTTGAAGAAAGTACATCATGTGCCATTATTTAGAAGAGGTGACAATTTGCATACAAATCAAGAGATGTTACAAATGTGTAAAAGTCTGTATACATAGACAAAAGTAAGAACTTCCCAAAATACATATTTTAAGAACATATACTATATGTACATAAGATATAGTACCACATGTAATCTTCAGCAGTATTACACCATGATGGGAGGAAGAAATGCACATTCTTACAAAAAAACATGTAAATCTTAATCTACATTTAATCCTTTCCTCCACTGCTCTCAATTTAATTATCCATTTACTCTCTAACCGTCTCAACATCAATGTCTTGCCCACCCCTAGGACAGGTACCCACAGCATCTATGCCATGCGTAAAAATACCCAGCACCTCTCTTTGGCCATGGGTCAAATTATAATATTGTGCAAAGGGGTAATCAGTATTGTTGTGTCTTATAGCCCTAATATGTTCCTGGATCCTCTCTTTAAATGGCCTAATTGTGCTGCCTACATAGACACGATCACACACACAAATCAAAACAGTACACAATGAATCTACTGTTACAGTTCATGAATTTCGAAATTGCATATGCTCTATTTGTATGGTAATGAAAGGTGGAAATGTTATCTTTGACATAGAAGCAAATGCTACATCGCCAACATTTATGGAAACCTTTCAGCAAATTCGAAAGCCACATTTTATTAATTGGAGAGGGCGGTAGGAAACTGTGACAAATTTGATTGCGGAGCGTGCGTCCCCTGCTATGTACAATACTCGGTCTGTTGGTGATTCCTTTGGTCAAGGTATTGTCTGCTAGAAGCAGCGGCCAATTTTTTCCACACATCTTATAAATTTCTGGACTAAGTGTAATATAAGGGAAGATCAGAGATAGTTTTGTCTGTTCCCTCATTTTCTTGCACTCGCAGTAGAGAATGAAGTTAGCCTTGTCACCCGATTAATCCTTCTTTTTGTGTCTTTGAGAAGTTTCTCCGGATACCCACGTGCTAGAAAACGTTGCTCCATCTCACCTAGTTCTCGTGTGAAAATCTCATCCTGACTACAATTCCGTCTAATCCTGATGTCTTCCCCATACTGTATGGCGTTGATCTGAGATCGAGGATGGGCACAAGAGTCATCTAATATGGAATTACATGCAGTAGGTTTCCAATAAATTTTTTGAGCAAATTTTGTTACCTTTCACACAAAGTGTAACATCCAAGAAGTCAATCTTAGTCTCACTATAAGTACTGGTGAATTTTATATTGTAGGAATTGGAATTCAGATGTTGAAAAAAACAAATTAAGGGACCTGACATCACCAGACCAAAACATTAGGACATCGTCTATGTATCTTCCCCAATATATAATATATTCAGTAAGTTCAGGGGGAGAATTGTGCCAAATATGCTCTTTGAAAAAAAAAAAAAAACATATACAGGTTGGCAAAGGATGGAGAAAATTTCGCTCCCATGGCCACCCCTTGTATTTGATGATACCATGAACCATTGTGCATAAAATATTATTGTCCAAAACTGCTTCTATTAGGTCTATCAACATATTAGAGTGCTCTAGTAGAGTCACATCTCTTTGTTCCAGAAAGTGCTGTATGGCCACAATACCTTTAGCTCTCGGGATGCCTGTATATAGTGAGGCTACATCCAAGGTGACTAAAAGATGACCACAGGTCCATTCAAAATCACTGACCTTAGATAATACGTCTTTGGTGTCCCTGATATAGGATGGTAAGTTGCATACAAAAGGTTGCAGATAAACATCAATAAATTCAAATAATTTCTCCGTTGGTGAACCTATTCCTGATATTATAGGTCTACCAGGTGGAAAGGTATCCATTTTATGTATTTTAGGAAGGATGTATATACAAAGAAACTTGGGGTTGCAGTAGTAAATATATCTGTACTCCATGTCTGTTAGTAAACACTTGTCTTTCCAAAAATACAATTTGTCATGTAATAAACAGTTGACTTATTTTATCGGGTTGTGTGTCAATTTGCAAAAAGCATTGGTGTCGCTCAATTGTCTGTCAATTTCCCTCACATAATACTTCTTGATCATAAGGACTATATTGCCCCCCTTGTCTGCCTCTTTGATAACGATGTCATGTGTCCCAGATAATGTGCGGATTGCCTCCTGTTTTTTCTTCGTAATATTATGTTTAAAAGTTTTGTATTCGTTATTGTATCGATCCTCTAGTTTGTACAGATCCATAGTCATTCTTTTATAGAAAATATCTATAACATTCCTTGATGGTACAGGGGGAGTGAACTTAGAAGTGTGTTTAAGTCCACTGTCGGTATGCCCATATAGGTCTATGTCTAAATCATTAAGAACCTCCATAAGCGTAGGTGTAGAGTTAGTGTCCAAAGTGTGCTCCAAAGATAACAACATTTGCATATCTTTCACATCTTTAATTGTCAGATCGGTCTGAATTTGAATGTTATAATGTTCATTAGAAGGAAAAAGTACCTTCCTTTCTTCAAACAATTTAAACAATTTACATTTTCTAACAAATATGTAAAGATTAATATGTAACTCTGAGAAGTCAGGTAAAGAAGTGGAGAAAAAACTCCACTTCCTTTCTTTCCCTATTCCCTTTTCTCTTCCTTTTATCTCTTCTACTTCTCTTGTATGTAGTTGTTGACCCATACTCGGCTGTTTCTGCCCCTTGCGATACCGCTTCATTGCTAATAAAAAAGGCAACTTACTGGCAGCAGCTACTGACAATTGCTGGTCCATGCTGTGTGCATCACCACTAATGAGACTAGAGATACTGGAGGATTCTGTATCACTTGTGGATGCAGTGGATGTAAGATCAATATTCTGATTTGCACTAGTACCTTGCCGTTGGTCGATTTTTATATTGTCAAATTTACGTGCATATGTAAAGACTCTGCCACTCCTGTAATCATTGGCATCTCTTTTTTAGTTTGCGCAAATAAAGAACTCAAAACGGTCACTTGGGTGTTAATGCACCGTATCGCATGCAGTTTTATCTTCCTGCTGGGCTTCACATAATTTTCTTTACTTTAACTATACCGCAAGGGGGACCCTTTTGTGTGTTGCTGTCGTGTAATTTTCTTCTTTTTGCATAATTTGGTTTCGGTTTGCTTTTTTGTAGTACGGCAATCTTTGTAATTTCTAAATACCTTGGCATGGTATCACTACATATTTTTTCTTTTTATACATTTATGTTACATCCTTGAGGAAGTCTTCTTGATGAAACACGTGTCGGCTGTATTCTCATTAGACTAACTGGTGTTCTTATTGGAAGCATATGAAAATGAACAAATAAAATATTCTTGATGGACTGCATTACAGTGTGGTACGTTTCTGTATAAATACACAAAGGACTGGACCTTATGGACTTTTTGGTGTGCCCTGGTACATCATTGTTCTTGATACAGTGACAGGTGTTATCATATTTCAGTCATTCAAGATTATTCACTCAAACAGTAAAGATAACTTTACATTGGTTTTGCATCACATAAGATTGAAAAAAGAAGATGCAAAAGCATTACTGACATTTAAATAGCCGGATTTCCATGGTCTTGCATGGCTTGGTAATGGCATGCACTAAAAGGCAGATAATTGGCCTGTGAATGACTAAAATGTAGGCTAGTAGGCATTCTTTAGGTGGGCATTGGACAGTCCCATGCACCCACCCCTGGATATCTGCAAATTCTCACATTTCACAAGACTTTAAAACCTGGGAACACTTCCAAATTCTATCCCTTCCCAGGGGAGGTGGAACAGGAAAAAAGATTTGTATTTCTCATTATTGTTTCATCATGCAAAATGTGCTGCATTGTGCAGCACACATAGAAGAGGAAAAATGTTGTAAGGGTTTTATTTGTGCAGAAGGTGTTGGCGTCTGCAGACAAACAATCATGCCTGCAACACACCCACCCTGGCACCACAGCACAAGGGTTCTTGTATTGAAGCTGGGCTACAGTGAGTGCACCACCACAAGAAGAGGACTGGAATGCACCATATCTTGATTGAGATGGCACATTACTAAACCCTGGCTTTCATGCAGCACACCACAGCAAGTTGTCTTGCTGCGTTACATCAGCCCCTATTTATATTAAACTCACACATACTATGTTGACATCTATTATTACATGCATTTTGGTATGTCTCAACTTATATATTTTGTTGATCCTCATTGTTAGCATTGTAGACGGTCTGCAACCAACTCCGTAGGAATGAGTGCTGCCACCTGCTCCTCCAAAGGGGTCAGCTCCTCCTGGACATCTGTTCCTCCTCCAGTCATTAATGCAGCATTTCACAACCTGGCCTGTTTTCATATGGTTCTGCTTTTGTGATCATGCCACCATTTCATGCCACAGTCCTTATTGTTGGTGCAACACAATTGATCTTGTCCAATATTGCACTATTCCATTCTGATTATTATTTGGCTTTCCTCCTCTGTGAAATTCACCTTTCTCCTCCTCTTTAAGCCCATATCCATGTATATCTCCAGGATTGGTGGTATCATGTCTTCCTCTTGATAGTGGATGCCGGGCTGTGTTTAGTAAACAATTGCATGGTGTTGTGCAGCTTTTTTTTAAAAGCTTTATGCCACGCATTGTTCTCCTGCATGACTCAAAGCTGACTTGTGACAGATACAAGTATTTTGCAGTACGCAAATCTGACCCTATTTTTATCTAAACCCCTCTCAAGCATTACATCAATCATCAGTTGGCATTCCATTTAACTAGCTATCCATTTCCCTTTCCCATGGAAGCAAATACGTAACTAAGCAGTGCAGTCCTTTGAACCTTCACTGACAACCAAGAATGGAATGGGAATTATGTTTAGGAATGGGAGGCACCACCAATTGCAGTCTTAGAGATGCCATTGCTGTCTGAAAAGTCTATGGTTGACCATAAGGTTGATTTTTTTTTCTTTCATCACCTCTCATCACACAGTTACCAGACCAAAATGGGTATGTCTTCCTTGATTGTCTATCTGTGCCATGCATACTGTTCCATTCAAGTTTACTAACATTAGCTACACACCATATGTAAATATAAACTTTCTATATATATATATTTTTTTTTTACAGCAGGCATTTTTGTTCTGTTCTTATTTATTTTTTCATTCCAGGAATAAAAGTTAATCTTCCAGGGTGTTTGAAGGATGTTCACTTACCCACTCAGTTTTGTTTTATTTTGTGTGTGAAGTGTTTATTCATTTTAATCATCATCAGTCTATCCATATTTCAAGGAGACAGACTGGTCCTTCTGATCGTAAAAATTACCTCACTGGCACTGAGCCCCTGCTTCAAAGATAAATATGCTTCAGAATATACAAGATAATTTATTTCCAGCCTGCTCAGTTCTTTCCACTGTTCCTCTTCATATGATAATATTTCGATTGCTCTTGATCCAGGTATATTCTGCTTCATCATTCAAGTAGTCTTCTATGAACGTCTCGATTGTCATGGTTGTGGATATTTGTGTTCCTGAGTTTCCAGCACCTGTGCATTTGATTTAAGTCTTGGCATATTCATCCTAAACCAGTCGATTGTAGAGGTTTGATGTGAAAGTGATGCTGTTTATATTGTTGATGCTGATTTAGTGACATTGCATCTTGTCTGAATGGTGATGTTTGTGTTTCCACTAATGAGTACTGCTGCAGTTCTGACACGCTTATGGACTTGGAGCTACCACTGTGCTCTCCAGAGGTTATAAGCAGCCCCTCTATGCCCTTGAACGTGCAATTTTTCATCTTACAGTTCACTCACTTTCCTGGTGATCCAATTCTTCTTAATAGAAATATCAAGTGAAGAAAAGGGAGTGGAAGTGGGCAGCCCTTTTATGTACCTTAGATCCACTTTTGTGGCACAGATATACACTCTTCAGAGGATGTAATCTCTTTTTGCAGCCTCTGATGTATATTCCCATAAAAGATTAAGCTGTTGACTAAAGCAGCTCCTTTTTATGGACATTTAAGAATGTTTTTCCACCATTTTCAAATAGTTCTGCAGCATGTGCAACAATGTTATCAGTAATATCATGGTACAATAGTCTGTACTGACTTCCTGTGTCAAAAGTTCAAAAGGCACTAGAACTTTAACCAGGCAGTCTACTAGCCTCTTTTTGTCAACTTCCATCATCATGACTTTGGCAATCGCATTTAATCCTCTTTGTAGAATATAATCAATGATAGACCTGTACTGCTCAATTGGCATTCCAACATGTTGTAAATGGAGTGTGACCTGGTAAAGCCCTCTTGTAAAAGAGCTTTTAAAGTTTACAGGTCCCAAATAACATGCTGACTGATCCTCAACTGATTTGAGGCTTTGCCAGAATGACTCAAACTAGTGCAAATCCTATGGAAGATGACAAACATGTTGTTGACTGCTTCTTCTTTTTTGAGGATATTCAGCAGAATTTCGCTGATGCAGAGCTAAACAAGGCTACTTGATGTAACCTCCATCAGCCATGGGTTTGACAATATTACTATCATTATCAGTGACAATGAATCAAAAAATGAGAAGGCTGAAATATCCTCCAGCAACATTGGCTTTCGTAATATCACTGCCTTGTCAGTGGCAATGAAACCACTGCTGGGACCTCAGCATTTATGCACTTTATAGACTTTCATATTGAACTCTTGAAGAATGTTGGCACCTGTTTATGCTTTCTCCATGGAGAACATTGTAAGTCAAATGCTTTGAATAGCATAGACAATGGTGAGCTAACCTTTGATTGACTCCCTTAAAGGAGACCCAATATGCAGCGATGCACAAGTTTTCTGTAGCTTGACATCAGTCTGACATGTCTTGAAGTGGATGGACTGTGTAGCACACGCCTTCCTTGCATTGCCAGTATTGCCAGTACTTGATGGCCAAACACTAGAACACCTACCTAAAAGATTGGTCTACTTGGAGCCTTCCATTTTGCAGAGATGGTCGTCAGACACTCTAAAAACTCTCTCAAGCCACAAAACAAAAAGGAAGGAAGTCAGTTGTAATTTTGGCCAGGTTCTCATTTTATATATATATATATATATATATATATATTAATATATATATATATACCCTTACCCATAGCCTCAGTGGAATAGTGATGTGTTCATGAACATAGACTTGATAGTGGGTTGTTGTGACTGTTGTATTTTCATGTTTTTCATGAAAATACTTCTACAAGTGACCTATGTGTCACATGTAAGCTTCATGTGTGCTTTGTGGCAACTTTATCCTCTTTTCCTTGTTACATGTTAAGGTTGCTGTGTGTCATGACTGCATATGAAGAGCAACAGTCACACAGATGCTTACATGTAACTCAAATCTTCTTCCTTGTCACCACTTCCTTCTATCTGACCTCTTCTCCTCTTTCAGCAATGGGTATCCTTTCAAAGTGCTAGTCCCAAATGATGTTATGTAGATTTTTCAAATTGGCCAGTTGACCCCATGTAACATAATTTTCACCCGGCTTCCCACAATGTAGTGTTCTGTGGAAAATTGCACAATCTGCAATATCATCTTCATGTGGTCTAAGTGTAAGGAATTATCAAAATGATGAAGAGAGCTTTGTTCCCGACCTGTAGCCTAAAGTATTTTTTGTGGTAGAGCTAGAGGTTTAGTTTGACTTTCCATAGGGCAAGCTGTGTCTGTGGTAGGGATATGGGTTGATATACTTTTTTGGACTCTAGAAAAATGGATCAGGTAGTGCTTGTTGTAATAATTGACTCAGAGCAGGTTGAAAAGAAGTGATTTGCATTTACTCTGTGCAGCTCTTCATCTGATCAATCATTGAGTTTTCTTCCTCACTTCCGAGGCATAAGGCAGGCTAACCTTTGCCTTGCCTTCCATAGCAGTGTTTGTGGGTCCTATTCATGTCACAATCATCCAATGGGACTTCAAGATGATGGACGAGTGCTTTTTCTTTTTCTTAGAAGAGGTATTGAAGACAATGTGTCAAATAGAAGAGCAGTCTCAAGATACTGCTCTTCAGCAAGCTCAACGTCCTGCACTGCACCTAACCTTGGTTGCTGCTGACTTTCTTGGGAAGATTCAACCTGCTGCTGGGACAATTCCATGTCACACATCCTTTTCTCAGCCACGATTGCAGGTAAGGAAGTGCTCAGAGACATCTGCTTCAGTTTTGGTGGTGGTGGTGCAGTTGGTGATCTAGTGATTATCCTCCTCCCAGTGTCTGCCTGTCCAGAAGAGGGTGTAGTAAGTATTACGGTTTGAAGAGAGCTTGATGCCAGTGATGACAACAAACTTCTCCTCACTGGTCACATTCTTGGCAGGAGCCTGTTTCTTTTGGGGCACCTTTTTACATCATTGCGTCAGCAGCAGAACCACTTAGCAGATACATCTCTAGACATTAGTGTCAACTAGTACTAAGACTTCACTTCACTAAGAAATCAATTATATGAATTAAAGGCAATAGCTTTGTACTATATTTTGCACACGCCTGTACAGATATATAGATGGATGGATAGATAGATAGATAGATAGATAGATAGATAGATAGATAGATAGATAGATAGATAGATAGATATGTAGATAGATCAATAGATATTCCCCTGATTTTTGATCTACAGTAACTTTTCACCCATTCAGCAAATGTTCCCACAGCTTTGCAGACCTATAGCTTTTCATACATTGGCAAATGATGTAAAGGTTTATGGTGATTGGTCAACGGAGCGTTCCAAATGTGTTTTCCCTAATGCAAAATGCTTTTGTATTGAATATAACACCAAAATGGCCAAATGGATTTCCATGAAGTTTGTCAGGATTATTCATTATGGGGTGCATATTATCATTTAGGTATTACAGGTAATTAGGGTAAATATTTTTAAAGTTATAAGGTATTTTAACTTACTGATATCTGTGGCCACCACATTTAGTGAAATTGCATGGTATTTCATAAAAGCACTGTGGTACAAGGTATTAAGTGATTGGATAATGACTGCCCTTGTAAAAGGTAAAGGCACCCATGCTGCTTTTAAGTACACTTTGGTTGTGTTCTCGGTGAGGGCCTTAGATATAGGTATTCAACTTTATAGTTTTTTTCCATCTATTTCCACAGTTTTAAAGGGTAATAGGTGGGTACAATTATTTAGGAGATTTCATATATTTTTTAAATAATATATATAAAATACCATAGTAGATGGATGGATGGATGTATAGATAGATAGATAGATAGATAGAGAGCCCCCCCACTACCACAAAATGTCTATTGCATGTTCATTCATATCCTTTAATCTCACATGGGCCTACCTACATCGTACACTACATCTCCCAGCAATAAACAAGCAAAATAAAGCAAAGCAAGCACAACAGTAAGAGGTTTATGTTGACAACAAACATTTTGCAAAGTAGTTCACTGAATGTACTTGATTTTCCCAACAAAGATTCCAACATGATTGATGCAGCAGAGTTTTGGAGACAAAGGATGAGTGAAAACTTTCCCTACAAAATCTGATACCAAAATGACCAAGGCTGACGAAAGCTTAGGCGGAGACTTCAGGAAAAGGAGATTATTTTTACTTTATGCAGAGTAACCTCACTCTATATCGCACTTCCTCTAGAAACAAAAAATGCATTATTATAAGAGATGTGTTTTGCTCTAGAAAAATGACCAGAATGGGGTGTTGGGGGACAGCCAACCGGAGGGAAGGTCTGTTCCCCCAGGAGCTTTGGAAGTGGGTTCAGTCAAAATTGACTGCACTCCACATTCTTGTAATTATAGAGGCTTTGGCCCCTTTGGAGCCCAATATAGTCCAATAAGGCAATATGTTGGACATTTTGGCCTCTCCAGCAACCAGTTTAACAAAGGTGACCGGGTGTATGTTTTTTTTTTCAGTCCCTGCATTTTTTCCCCCACCCCACCATCCCCTGGGTTACGGGCTCATTTAGGTAGGTTCATTAATGTTGATTTAGACTATGCCATGGTTTGTCACACGTGTTCAAAGGGAAGTTGTGTGGGTCTATTTTTTTGTTGTCATTGGAAGCAGGTGCTCAGTAGGGGAAGCTGTGTTCTGGAAAGTTTGAGGTGGCATTGCCAGTGGGAAACAGGAGGAAACGAAAGGTAGACACGGCGTTTAAGGTTAAGAATTTGGTTGTTTCAAGTTAATACTTGTGGCTTTAAGGTGGAGGGATAGACCAAAGTTATTGAGGTTGGAAGAGTTGCGTATTCATAAAACACAGGTGGGGTGGGCTATTGGCAGATGGGTCAGTAGAGGTGGGGAGTAGGATTTTGGTTAGGCAGTAGTTTTGAACAGCAGATTTGCCCAGGTTTATGCACCTGTTTCAATAAAGCCGTCTTTTCCACACAGACAAGGCACACTGTTATTTTTGCCAGCACCCATATCTCCCAATCATTTGTTTTAGTGAGAAAAAAAATGAACAATTCTTTTTAGGGTTTAAACAATTGCTCCTTGTGTTTGTGTCAATCGTGTTGTTTGCATGAACCTGCATGAACCTGCGATAGGTTGTTTACCTGAACAGACATCCTCTATCTACACAATGTGGTGTAATGGCATAATCTCTGGCATTAAACATCACCTCTACAGTGTGACATACTGTAGATAATGCAAGATTACACCGACTGGTACCTGATTCTGTAGATGGTGCATAGATTACATGTCTAGCACACCTCAAGTACAAAAAAATATTTGAAAATAAAATGGTTTCCAAGCATCAATTCAGTTTTTACCATAACCTTTGATCCCTATATTCAACGTTCTTGATAATTTTGCTCCTTACATTATTCTCTTTAAAGTTATGACGAAATAGTTTGGTCATTTAATGGGTTTTACTTCCTAACTATAATGTTATTTTGTTGTTGCTGTTGATGTTAATTTGTTGTTGGTCCATGTGAAACACATAGGCCCATATTTATACTTTTTTAGCACAGCATTTGCGCCACTTTTCGATGCGAAAGCGGTGCAAACTTACAAAATACAATTGTATTTTGTAAGTTTGCGCCGCTTTTGCATAAGAAAATGACACAAATGCGTGGCTAAAAAAAAGTAGAAATATGGGCCATAGAGTTTTCTCTGTGTATAGCATTACTTCTTGCTATTATGACAAATGGCCCAATGAACTAACGGGCCTGAAAATAAGTGCATGTGCATCTTAGATGACAATGCACAATACTAGTCATAAGCACCTTAAATGCGCTTTAAAAAAAAGTTAAATAAAGGAAGATGGTTGTCCTTCGGAAGTACAGTTGATTAGTCATTGAAAAATATGCCTGTGTAGAAGGGACTACAGCAGCACTTGATTGTCATCTTGATTTCTTAGATAGATAGGCTGCATTCCATAAACACTATTTGGATAGCCCATTTCTCAATTTGCTTCTGTCTAAAACATTTCTATTAAAAGAGGAAATATTTTTTTTTGACTAGCACTCACATAGTCAGTTGTAAGCATTCGTATGTTATGGAACATTTGCCACTGGACTACAAATGCTGGTATCGTTTACAAAGGAACCCAAACCTTCACAAGTCACTACTAGAGTTTTTTTTTTTACCCTTGGCTCCTTGGACTAAAACATTCATCGCAGGTTTCTGTTTTTGATCTGATGGTCATCTTGTTATGTCCACTTCATGTATCATCCTCCAGGGGGTGGTAAAATACAATCCATTGAGTTGGCTAACAATAAGTGCTGTCCAACGCCAAGAGGCCCAGTGGTGTGTCTGTGCTTTTTATACATGAACACTTTATGGTATAAATCTACTTTTAACTTAATTTCCACATGATCCTTGTTCAAGTACTGTAGGAGTTTCTGCGCCCAGTGCACTCAATTATGGATCAACTCAGACACAGAGTTTTAAATGATGCAAATTCGAATATTTTTTTCTACAACTAGAATATCAGGTGCTTTATTTGCTAATCTTTACTTGACTGATCTGCATATCTTTGCATTCATACATGTCTCGCTTTAATCATGTTTTATTGAACTCCTTCAGACGTCTACAGAGAAATGCATTTATATTCCCTTTATAAATATGGTTTAATTTCAAAGATCGAATTCATCTATTATCCAGTTCTTCTGTCCGCCTGCCCACGCTCTATTAATATTATATGTTTCAACGATACCTCATGTCATTTTGGGCTGGTTTTTATTTCACTATTTTACAACACATTTTACATGCATAAGACCTTTATAGAGTTTTTTCTCACAATGTTTCATTAGAGGATGTATTCTATAAGAGATTAATTCAAAGGTGACCTATTAATAATGTATAGCCTGAGATAAGATCAAATGACATGTTTTAATTAACTTTAATTATTTTGCCTGGCGATTAGATTTTATTAAATAACGATAAATACATGAGTATTCATTTTAGGTGTATGGAGAGATCAAACGTCTAAAGGAATGTTGCTAATGTGAAGAATACATCAGTATTTAGAAAGATGTGTTCTTTCATTGTTGTAAAAATACCTTATAATTCCTAAATTGATATTAATCTTAAGAAGAAGCTCAGATAATCATGAGGTAGGGAGCCTTCCACTCTCTCTCCAATACATGACTATCTTGAAAAGGTAATTTGCTACTAGTGCAATGTAGTAGTTGTGGTTGCTATTCTGACATCATAGTGAAGCTGTAGCGCCAACACTGCCTCTGCAGAACTCGGTGTAGGGAGCACTTCTTTTTCTCTTTCCCCTAGGTGTTGAGTCTTTCACCTTCATGTTCAGAGACTCCCTTGACAACCCATCTTTTTTTTTTGAAGGCATCTTGTGCTGAAAGGGGAATTAAAAAAGACAGTACTTGTTTGTACAACTGATTTAGAAGAGTGACAAAGTTGTAGTCTTGGAGGGATATTAATACTTCCTGCAGCCTGTTATTTGTCCCAGATAAAGAAGAATGCTATTTACACAACCAGCAGGATTAGTAACCTGGCTTTCTTCAATTGCTTGCTCCACCTTATGCAACTCTTATCCAGATTTGCTGAGGTTATGTTTTGTGTTACATTACTTTTATGGTGCAGCCATTACGCAAAATCCTTTTTGGTATTTACTAAGCCACGGAAAGCCACTTTGCATGACTTTGCATGGTTTAGTAAATACATAATGCTGCCTTGTGTTGCTTTGTGTTAGGTAGGTGTTCCTTGGGTGGAGCATTATTTATGCAATCCCAGAGTTACTGAGGAGAGTAAACCTTGGAGTGTGCCAAAAAGCTGCCCCTCCCTGAAGCGGGTGTAACAAAAAGAAATATCTTTATTTCTCTTTAAAACCTCCTCTTTTTATACATAGAAATTGCTTCAAAGGTTTGTTTTTAGGAGGAAGCTATCCCTTCCTTCATAAAAACAAAGTTGTCTGTAATGCAGAAATCCTTCTTTCATGGTGCAAGGGTGTGTGTGTGTTGGTGCTCCACAACATACAGAGCCAGCGCTTTAAGACAGCAGGAATGCAACTTCAGAAATGGGAGATATCTTAATACATATGACATATTTCTGCTGTCTCCTTTTCATGCAATGCAGTGCAGCAACAGTGCTTCCTGCTTTGTGTTGCATGAAATTTATGTAAATATACTTTTCTGGTTGCAGCAACTTTAACCATGGGAAATCTTGACTCATAATCCAATTGCCCATTGCTGACTGATGTTGGCAAAACCACCAATGTGCAACCATATTCATAAAGCGCAGTATTAGCCCCCGATTTCTCAAAATTTTACCACATAGCTTTAGGAGATCAAGGGCCAGATGTAGGAAACAACATTTTTGCGACTCGCAATTTGCGAGTGGGTGCGACTCGCAAATAGAAATGCAGGTACAATGTCAGTGTTGAAATAGCGACTCGCACCCGGAGTCGCAACGCAGAGAGCGAGTCCGCTGATTGCGAGGTCGCTTTTTGCGACCGTGCAAAAAACGAACTCGCAATTTGCGAGTGGGTGTCGCAAATTGCGAGTACCTTGTAAATTGCTTACAGGTGCTGCAGAACACTCCAGAAACCACTCCAGAACACTCTGGAAATACTTCCTGGCACATGATGATGACATCACAGCCAGGAAGTTTACAAATACACCTGGGAGGAGGGAGGACCACACCCTTTTTAACTGCTGAACTGCACACAGGAGAAACAGCAGCTGCAATGGAAGGGACTCCTAGGAAGAGAAAACTTAAATTCTCAGAGAAGGAGCTGGAGGTGCTGACAGATGAATGCTGTCAGCACTATGACAAATTATTTGGGAAGGCAGCCCTCAATATGCCAGAAGCCACCAAAAGACAACTGTGGCAGGACATCCAGGAGAAAATCAACTCCCTGGGGGTGAGCCACAGGAGTGTTGACGAAATAAAAAAAAGGTGGTATGACCTCCGCTCCCGGACCAAGGAGAGGGTGGCTGAAAGGCTCCGGGAGATGAGAGGCACAGGAGGGGGACCATCTTCAGTACCACCACCCACACTCCTAGAAGAAAGGGTGGAGGAGACCCTGGAGCAGGAGGCAGTATCAGGATTTGGAGACCTGGACACCTCAGAGCCCACCATATCAACCGGTGAGTACCATGTGATATGCCTGTACCCCTATCAATGCCATACCTCCACCCACCATGTAGACAGGGGCATGCTCAACCAAGATAGCTCCATTTCAGGGTAGCAAACACCAGAATGATGCATTATGGGAAATGTAGTCAAGTAGGCAGTTCATAGGCAATTGTTTAATAGGAAGTGTGCAACAGATAGTAGACACTGACAGTCTGTTCCCCATGTCCCACAGGTCTCCCACAAGACACCACCACAACCCACAGCAGCCAGCCCCATGAGGACAGCTCAGGAGCCGCCAGCACTCCCACCTGCGTGGCCAACATCATCCCTGAAATGTCCACACCTGCTGCACCTGTGTCCAAGGAGGCTGCGCCAGCAACAGGCAGGAGTGATACAGTTGAACACACAGGGCAGCCACCGCTGCGCAGGCGATGCAGGTACAGGAGATCAGGGCTGCAGGCTGCGTCCGGCCGTCAACCTCCCAGCAACAGTGAGGCACAGCTGCTGCGTGGTCAGCGCCTGCAAAATAACATATTAGGGAGGATTAGTGGTGTGCTGCACCGCTTTGTCCGCAATAACGAGGCCAGCATGCAGCATCTTAACTCCAGAATCTACATGATTGCCACAAACACTGGGGACCTTGCCCTGCCCATGAGGGATCTGGCGGCAGGACTACTGGCCCAGGCCGAGGGTGGGCGGCGCAGGGACCGTAAGCTCCTAAAAAGACTAGATAGGATGGCCACATCCATCGGCAGACTGGCTGTGAACACCACAGGCCTGTCGAGGAGGACAGTTGGCCTCCAGGTCGAAATGGGCCATTTTGCTGGAGATGTGGCTAGGGGCCTGGGACGTATCAAACACGTGATAGACTTAATGGAGGCACGGCATCTGTCCAGGGGCACAGGGGAAACACCCCAGGACAGTGAGGAGGGCTCTACAGTGATCAGTGTCTCTGCCACTGACACTAGGGTGCTCCGGAGTACCAGGCAGAGCACAGCAGAAGCACCAGGGACCAGCCAGGCTGGCAGGAGCCGCAGAAGGACATAGACATTACCCTGGCCCTGTTGATGTGGCACATGGCATCAATGTGCCCCATGCATGGTTTGCATTTACATGTCCATGAACAGTCATTATTTGTAAATAGTTCTATTTCTGCACAAATTAAATAGTTTTTTTGTTACATTTAACAAATGGAGTTTTTGGTTAATAGGTGAGTATGGTTGGAGTTGACACGTACCTTCCAAAGTATTGTGTTGCGATGTGTTCCCGTCTCAGTCTGCCTTGATTAGCTATACTCCGATCCCCATGATGGCGATGTGGTTGCTCTTGCTCTTCATCATCAGGATCTGGGTCTGCAGGGGTGAGAGGTAGCCCACGTCGGGTGGCTATGTTGTGGAGAATGGCGCATGCAACCACAATTATGAATGCTGTAATGGGGGTATACTGGAGGGCACCTCCACTGCGGTGGAGGCATCTGAATCTTGCTTTCAGGAGTCCAAAGGTGCGTTCGATAAGGTTCCTGGTCCTCTTATGTGCATTGTTGTATCGCCTCTCACATTCATTGCTGGGTGTTAAAAACGGAGTCATAATCCATGGCCTTAGAGCATATGCACTGTCACCTGTTGGGCACAAACATTACACTGTTAGAAACTTCTGGTTGGTGTGCACAGTGACCTGTCTGTATGTCTGCAAGGTGTATGCAGCTCTACCTAGGAGGTATCCGTCTCCAAACTCCCCACGTTCCAGGCGTTGATGTATCCCACTGTGCCTAAAAATGTAGGAGTCATGGGTACTGCCTGGAAACTTAGCTACAATGTCAGTGATGACATAATGGGCGTCACAAACAACCTGTATATTCAGTGAGTGGGTACACTTTCTGTTGCGGAAAAGATGTTCCAGGTTTGCAGGGGGGCATATTTGAATATGTGTCCCATCTACACATCCTATGACATGGGGAAAGTTGGCAATGCGGTAAAAGTCCAGCTTGGTGCTGTTAATTTCTGCCTCATTCCTTGGTAGATATATGAAGTGAGACATGTGTGTGAGTAAGGCATCAAGGAAGGCCCTGAGGAACCTTGACACTGCACTTTGAGATACCCCACCTGCCACAGCAATGACCCCCTTATAGCTCCCTGAGGACAAGAGGTGCAGTGAGCATAGCACTTGCACATGCGTAGGGATGGCGCAGCCACGCAGAGTCTGGTGTTCTAGCTGTGGTTTCAGTAAATCAATTAATTCTAGTATGGCAGCGCTGCTAAGGCGATATTTGTCATAGATCTCTTCCTCAGTTTGCTGAAAAAGAGTCTGCCTTGTTCTATATATCTTCTCTTGTCTGTGGCCCCTCCTCCTCCTCAGCTGGGCGGCGTGGACTCTCCTCCTCACTGCTATCAGGTATATCTCCATCATCTTGAGTAACACAGATGCCTTCTGGGTCTCCTTTTATACTTTGATTATGGTTACCACCTGCTCTGAGTTAGTGGTAAATTGCAAGTGCAAACTGGGCTTTTTGCGACTAGTCGCAATTTGCGAGTTGCAATTGCATAAGGTTTGCGACTCGCAAATTGCGACTTGCTATTGGCGGGTCGCAAAATGGGGTCGCAAATTTTGCGAGTCGCTAACGGCTCACATCGCTTTTTGCAAGTCGGAATTGGGGTTTTTGCATCCCATTTCCGATTTTGCACAGTCGCAAATAGCGATTCGGGCCATTTGCGACTCGCAAAAATTTTGCTACATCTGGCCCCAAGCATCTTTCTTTCACAACACTTAGCCATTATAAAAAATTGGAGTATTAGTTGGGGAGGGACTGAGCTGAAATCCCTGGAAGTTATGGCACTAAGCAGAAAAGCGTAACCTAAAGGCAATATGTAAAGTATGTATGCAGCAACAAATCAGTAATGGAGTCACAAAACACAACACAAAATATACTAATACAACTTAGAAATCCAATAAGAGGAACCAGAAGTATAGATTTTTTTTAACTTAACTTAAAAAATAGCGCCAAAAGCTGTTCAGAATCAACTGCAGTCAACTTGTCACAGTAGAGTGGAACCTAGGTGGAATTGAGGCCCACTGCAATGGAATATGGATTGGATGCATCAACCTGGTTTAACGCAGTCAGAGGATTTACCTTCAGACTTAGGACCCTTTAGTCTTGGAGTTTGGGGGGAGAGGATCCGCCATCTAAAAGGCAAAGAAGTTCACCCTCCACTAAACTGAAGGTTCCTCCCATCTCATTTAGATTTGATGGACTTTCTGTATGTCAATGGTAGGAAATACGCTGTCTCCACTGCTGACATACACCTCTGTTGGCCCAGCAACCTAAAAGCTGTCAAAGGTTTTGACATTTGTCTGCCCTCTCTGTTTAGTTTGGGAGAGCAAATGGCAGGTTTTCAATGAGGTAAGATGTTGTGAAAACTGCAAAATGACCCCCACACTATGAAAGAAGACTCCCATGGGATTCGGTTTTTGATACCAAAAATACATGTTGATGTATGACTTCATCATGTTGATCTACCCACCAGACAAACTTCAATGCATTTACAGAACCCCCCATGATGGGGGCTCCTGGAAAAGTAACAGATATCCTCTGGATATATCCATGGCGATGGTACATCATCCATCAACCAAATTCTAAATCAGTCCTTTAGTCTCAAAACTGAAGCAAAAAGATCTTCAGTGGGGCAAGGCAGAGGGCTGGGGCTAAATAGGGCTTCATGAAGTCTGATAGCCTTCGGACGAGGTCACAGTGAAGTAATGGACTTTTGGCAGGAAAGGTCAGAGGAAGAGAAGTTCAAACTTTGTGCCCAAGGAAGATCCCTTGCTGGTTGGATACATTTGGTGCCCTCACCCAGTAAAAATTCCTACATTCACACTTTGTCACTTTTATGCAGCTTGGATTCTTTCTGCGGGGCAAGGTGCAAACTTTAGTCTAAGAGGCCAGATACCTTTTCTTTGCAGTCTGGCTGAATCAGATTTGATGCTGCAGAAAAGTTCCAATTGTGAGACACTTGAATGTCTATTCCAACAGCAACACACCCTGGTTGATTAATATTGGCACAATCCATGGTTCCAGCATCTCAGTTACAGCAAGATCAAGACTCACTCCAGCAGAAGCCACTAGCAGTTTCAAGGGTGAGTCCTGTTGGCATTGGTCAGCTGGCAGTTACAGGAAAGGTCTCTTGTAGCTTGTTGTATCACCATGATAAGAACATGATGCCAGCTTTATAAGCCTTGGAGTCCACTTCTTTGTCCTGGGTACAGGAGGGAGAGCAGTTCCAGTCCTTTAGGGCTCTTCTCATATCCTAGACAGCAGATTCAGGCCCTCAGTACGAGTCTAGTGGTCCTAGGACCAGCAGACTTGTGGTGGTGGTTGGACCACCCCCAATACTACGGTCCGACAGCAACGTTATGACAGTGGCAGAAGCACCACGATCCGACCGCTGGCACTGCCACTTTTTTGCCAGCCGATGGCCTGGTGGTGCCTGTGGTCACAATCTGCCAGGTCAAAAATTACGAGCCTGTGTAAATGTTGTGGGTAGTTTCCCACTGGGCTAGTGGGAAACTCATAATAGGGCCAGCCGGCAGAAGATCGAACTGGCAGTACTCTGACCTAACGAGTTTGGCGGGCAGCCTCCACTGCCCGTCAAACTCTTAATGACGCCCTCAGTCCTTTTCCGATTTTCCATACTTCCAGTAATGTAATGAGGAAGATACTGGGGATGCCACAGTTATGCTTGGTACCAGACTGTGGGTTGGATTGAATCCTGGCCCCTCCCTAACCAATAGGGTAGAAGTTCCGAGCAGTAACCAAACCCATTTTGCTGCATTTCATGTCTGCCCCACAGCAAAAAATCCCACTGTGCCCCTTTCTACCTGGTAATAAAACCCTTTTCCCCTTGCACAGAGCCTGTGTGCCCACCCTAGAGGTATCCAAGGAAATGAACAACCCCTCCTCTGTGGTAACTTCAGATCAGTTACAGAAGCAGATCCCTTCCGACTATGACTGGAGTCTCTCTGACTGCGGGTACAAAGAAGAGGTCTGTGCAAGTCTCATCTGTCATCTGCTTGTGATATCTCTTTGAAATTAATTGAGTTCCTAGGCACTTTACAAATGGGCATCCTGCCATAGAAACAGAAACACATCCTCACACCTAAGCTATTGTCCACTGCCTTGGGAGTAGTGTTTACACCTCCTTTAGGATTAAGCCCCCAGAGGCTGCAACTGAAGCCTAGTGCAAATTAGCTTTCAGAAACTTTAGACAAGGAAAAGATAGCTTTCTAAACTAACATTTTGCTTAATAATTATTACAAATCTGCCTTGGCCTGTGAGTATGGCTTTTAATAAACATTACGATGAGTCCAAAAATGAAACTTCTAAGTGTTTTGTGTCTGGACATTTAATTACTAAATTCAATATTGCATCCCAGTGTTTTCTTATGGAAAAGACAACCTTGCTGCTGTGAAAATAGCTTTTTGTGTACTGTAAGGGCACGTTTAACATTTAATTTTTACTTGTTCTACTTTCAAATACTACGCACTCCTGCCTAATGAGCACCAAAGCCCACATGTGTGTGACATTAATATAAAAAAGCAAAGTTTTCACCTGTAAAGAGGGTTTATTTAGACAGGAAAGTTTAAAAGCTGCATTATTCAGGCTACAGGAGTAGGTCTGTAACAATGCTTTACACTAGTGCTGAAGTGGATGGCACAATGGTGGCTGCAGGCCACTCATGACATTTAATTTGTAAGTCCTGGGTACATTTTGTACCACATACCAGGATGCACATGTAAGTTTAATATGCCAATAAAGGGTATGCCAATTTCATCAAGATGAAAGGAGGAACACAAACAGTTTATCACTAGTAGTAGGGGTAAAGTGCACAGACTTCTAGAGCCAGAGATGGTAATTTCCTACAGTCACTGATAAGCGTTTGCTGTTTAAAAAATGTGTTGTAACGTGCAGAATTTGGGGCTAGATGTATCAAGCGTTATTGCATTCGTAAACGGTGTGAATGTCCGTTTGTGAATGCAAAAATGTGTTTTACGATGTATGAAACGCATTTGCTGTGGAAACATAAGAAATCGCAAAAATTGTAAATTTTTGCGAATGAGAGACGAATTAGCACGTTGCAAGCAGCGTATTGCAAATAGCGACATGATTAACCGAATCAATGGTAGCGAAACGCTAATTGCAATACAGAATAGCGATTCGCAGATAGCGATTTCCTAAATCGGGCCACTATTTGTGAGATGCAGATTGCAACACTCAAAAATGGATTCGCAATGTGATGTAGCAAAAAATCAAAATTTTCGATTATTCGCAGAATGGCCGTTTGCACATGCAATTTACCCCAAACTGAAACCAGGTGGTAACGAGGTGCAACCTATATAAAGAGGCCCAGAATGCCTCAGCTCCTCTTCCACAATGTCTGCACTCTCCGCCATGGCGAGGAGAATGAGGATCTCGGCATGTTTGAGGAGAGAGAGGAGGAGACAGGAGCGCACTTTCAGAGTGCGCATAACCCTTTTTGATCAGACTGAGGAGTAAATTTATGATAAGTACAGGTTAAGCTCAGGCATTATACTTGACCTGATAGCTGAGCTACAACCCATGCTGCAGCGCACAACACACAGGACCAATAGCATACCCACACAGCCTCAAGGAGCTATCAAGGGGTCATAGCAGCAGCTGGAGGGGTATCACAGAGTGCCCTCTCTAGATTTTTCAACACATTTCTCAATGCCATGCTGAGCAGAATACAACTGTACATTAGATTTCCCAACACCCCATAGGCAGTACAACAAACCAAAGTAAATTTTTACCAGATATCACAGTTCCCACATGTGCTAGGTGCCAATGATGGGATACATGTAGCAATCTGTCCACCGTCGGCCACCGAGTATGTGTATCGCAACCATCATTCCATGAACATACAGGTGATATGCAATGCCTCCTACATCATTACCGATCTCGTGGCCAGATACCCAGGGAGCACACATGACTCCTACATCTTTCGCCACAGCGGGATACACACAAGACTGCTAGCTGGGGAGTTTGGGGAAGGATATCTACTAGGTAATTTGATAGTTCACAATAATGCATTGATGTAAGCATGACGTCAGACAGAAAATGTACTCATTTTACTCTCTGTGCATTCAGGAGACAGTGCCTACGCAGCGTGCACCTATATGCTAACGCCCTACCTGAGCCCTGCCACCCCAGCAGAGAGGAGGTACAATGCTGCACAAAGGGCTACCCGCAATGTGGTGGAGCCACTTTTGGGCTGCTGAAGAGCCATTTCAGGTGCATCCATAGGAGTGAAGGTGCACTACAGTACAGCCCTGAGACAACATGCAAAATTGTGGCCACATGTGCTATCCTGCACAACATAGCAACCACCAGGGGCATACTAGTGGAACTCATGGAGCCAGACTCAGATGAGGATGATGATCCCTTACCACCCCTTATCCCGGCAGACAGGACCAGTGCAGCAGAAGGCAGGCAAAGATGTGCTGACATCACACGCAACCATTTTTTATGTAAGTAATGACAAATCCACTTCAATAATATGTAGTTCAGTAGTTAGCATCTTTATTACCTTGACTTCAGGTAGACATTGTGTCAGTAGGACATAGCTATTCACAATGGGCAGACATGATCTATTAACAGTGTCACACTATAAGCATCATAGCATGACTTTATTACACAAGTTGAGGTGGTCCCGTGTAGCCCTTCACATCACTTCTTCCATCCACGCACTCCACTTGAGTGCTCAGTCCCCTCACTGGCACCTCTAGTAGCAGGTTCACCTGCAGTACTGTGTCTGGCATTGCGACGCCTCGGATCAATCACAGGGACTGTCAGACGTCTGATGCTAGAGGACTCCTAACTGTCACTAACACCCAGTTTGCTGGTTGTGGCACTGTGTGCTGTTTGCATGGCATCCACTACATTGGTAATTTGCACCAGTCCCCATGCAATGTCCCTACTGCAATGTGCCATCTCCACCTGTTTGGCAACGGCACACCGTGATATCTGGGCTACTGAACTTGCAAGCCGATTGACTGATCTACAGAAGCTGTCAAACTTAGCTAAATATTGGTGATGGCGCCTGCGCTGGCTGACGCGCTCCCGCCGTATCTCAGTGCATAGTTCCCCAATGGCCTGTGTCAATTCCTTGGTGTTTTCAGCAACTCTTTGATGTCCCTCAATCAGGGTCCCCAATCTTGTTTTGTAACCCCAAATTGCAATTGTGAGACACAAACTGTCTGTGCAATGACATCAAATGTTTGCATTGCAGGCGCTGCACCTTCAGCATGGAAGCTTCCAGGCCGCCAAAGATTGATGGGCCCACTCCTTCTTCTGTGCCCTGTCTGCCTGCATCGTGGTGCCTCCTGAGGGGAGTTGACTGGCTCTGGAACTGGTGAAGGGACTGCTGTCTTCCTGTGGGACTCAGCTCTGGTGGTGGTGTGGGTTCATGTTCTGACATCCATCTCATCTGAGTCCAGGTTGTACTCTGGCAGTGGTAACACCCTTGCCCTGCGTCTAGTCTGAACAATACTCTAGGACTCACTTGTATTTCAGTCTGACTGTGGCTGTGTTTCTGCTTCCCCCACTTTTTTGATCCTGCAGCAGCAGGGACCGAGTCATCTGCAAGGATAATGTGCAGCATGTCAGTTCGAGCATTTATCACAGATTTCCACAGAGTTGCTTTATATGTACACATAAATTGTGTCACCCTGAGTCATTTGTGGTGTTTCTCTATGTGGCTACCCACTATCTTGCTATTTATGTTGTGTATTCACCTTAGGGTTGTGTACTACCACTCCCACTAGGCACTGGTGTGTTGTATGTAAGATGTGACATGGACTACTTTTTATTGTGCATCAAGCTATGTTCTATTTTCTAAGGAGCATGTGTACATGCACATGTGGGGATACACAAAATCACTGGCCTTACCTTTGCTGGTGCTGGGTGTCCCTGAGGTGTCAATGTCAGTTACACCACTGACAGCTTCTGGCAGCAATGTGGACTCCACCAGGTCTTCCATAAGGGTGGACGGTGTGTGGGTGGATGGACTTTGCCTCGCTAAGCCTGCTGGCCACCCTCTCCTTGGCACGGGACCGCAAGTCATACCATTGCTTGCGTATCTCCTCCACAGAGCGCTGCGCAACACCCACTGCACATATTTATGTCTGTATGTCAGACCAGAGTTTCTGCTTCTCACTCTCAGGTACTTGGAGTGAACTCTTGCCAAAGAGTCTGTCATGGTTCACAACAACCTCCTCAATGAGCACAATCAATTCTTTCTCACTGAATTTCAGCTTCCTCTTCCTGTCTCCCTTCTCCTTCCCATTGCCAGCATTCGCCATGTTGCAGTTTAATCCTGGCTTCCTCACAATACTGACTCCTTGGTGCTGAGCTGTGTCTCTCTCACTGCTCCTTTGGCTGTGCCTCATGGGCTGACTCACTTCCTGGTTGTGATGTCATCAGGCTGTTCCAGTTTGCCGTTTTCGCTATTTGCGATTTTCAATTACCGAACCGCAAATCTTTTTGCGATTCGGTATTTGCATCTCGCAAATAACGTTTGCGAATTTTAAGAAATCGCTATTTGTGATTTTCCAATTTGATACATCGCGTTTTGCATTTCTAAAATTGTGATTTCTAAAAAATCACAATTTGGAAATCGCTAACTGAAATCTTGATACATCTGACCCCTGGTGTTTAAATGGGTAAGTACCTCCCATAGGAGTACATGTACAGGGACATGATTAGCTCGCTGAAAGGCAGCCAACTAAATCTGGGTATTAAATGAATGGTTTCAAAATGAGTGGATTCTGTGATAGACAACCAGTATGTCATGCTTTGCTTTTCCTCTTTTGAGGATGCTCTGTATAATTAGCACAATGCAATGGGCAAACAGTCAGAAAAAATCCCCATCAGAAAGAGCACACCCTTTGCCTGGCAGTTAATCTCCTTCTGATTGACCTGTATGCAGTAACACAGATACAGTGTGTAACTTCACTCCTGCTCTGCATGTAATTTGCTGAATGAATGGCAGGTACAAAACTTTTCTTTTTTTGTTTCAGCACATAAACCTGTTTTCTTGTGCAGCTGAGGTACAGCAATCATTGCAAAATAGATCCAGCTTAGAACCTTCTTCTTTGCACACATTTACTTAGGAACTTTGGGCCACATTATGACTTTAGCAGTCTTTTCGGAATACCGCTGTGGTGGTGGCCGCCAAAAGACCGCCATGTTGCTGGTAATTCGCCGTATTAAGAGTCACACTATGAAGACAGCCCAAATACAGCCACAAGTCCAACACCGCCAGAACTCAGAAGGGCGCGCACCACCAGCATCGCCACGCCGACAGCCTTCCACCCACCACATTATGACCCACAAGTCACCACAGCGGTTCTTCCATGTTGGAAAACCATTGGCGGTCCAAATTGCCGCACTCAAAACACACTCCTGTCAGAACACAGCACCACATTGGACAGTTTGAATACCCCACACCGGACACACACATTCACACACCAGGCACACCTACTCAGTACACTATAAACACACCCACAATCCTTTGTGACAAAATCAACCACCACATGCACTGAGAAGTCACACTCTCATTACTTAGCACTCATACACCATAGGCACATTTACAATTCACACTCACCACACACCACAGAACTGCACGAAGAACACTATACACACATCACAACCACACACAAATACCACAACCTACTGGCACTCACAACCAAGCACCCTCTCTCCATCAAGCACCACACACTGCATCCTACACACACAACACCCATCTCCACCTCCACCCCCAACATAACCATGTCAAAAGCACTCACACTTCAGTGACAATGAGTTGAGGCTCTTGGTCGATGAAATCATCAGGGTAGAGCCACTACTCTTAGGTGCACAGGTACAGCAAACCTCCATTGCCAGGAAAATGGAGTTATGGCAGAGAATAGTCAACAGGGTCAACTCAGTGGGCAACAATCCACACACAAGGGAGGACGTCAGGAAGAGGTGGAACGACCTATGGGTGAAGGTGTGATCCATGGCTTCACAACACCAGATAGCTGTACAGAAGACTGGCAGTGGGCCTCCACCTCCTCCCACAGAGCTCACACTGTTGGAGAAGAAGGCCTTGGACATCCTGCACTCTGAAGGCCTGATTGGAATGTCTGGAGGACTGGACTCTGGTGAGTAACTTCCACTCCCCTAGCACTAATTCCACCTGCCCAGCATTCTTCCTCACCACCCAAACACTCCCGATATACCCCATCTCCCACTACACCTACAGGGAGGCATCCTCTGCAGTACAACGGGGTAGATGTAAGGGAGTCACTAGTACAGCCAAACACCAGAATATATCCACTTATCCAACCTGCAAAAAGACCATGACAGATGCTACCATCAGGATACTAGGCATGGTATCGCACAAAACACATATTCAGTTCATAGTTTTCTTGTTCAGTGTAGCTAGCCATCTAAACAGGGCACAACAGATATCACTTCTATATCACCAGTCTCAGTTAACACATCACAATACACTGTAGCTGGCATCTGTCATGGGATAAACACTACTCTGTGACCAGTAACAAAAGGCTAATGAACATGAATGGCATACGCAATAGGTAGGAGAGCCAAAGATTAACAGTACACAGTCACTCGCTGAAATGACATGAGAACAGGAGAATACAGGACACATAGCACAATACAGGCCTGTCTATAGGAAATGTGAATCATGTAATCTGCAGAGAGTACATGTGAGAAAACAGGGCTGATTGCAGAGGACCCCTAACTTTTTGCCCCCATTTCCCACTTTTTGCTGGTGCTTTCCTGACTTTGATGGTGCCCTGGGTGCTGCTAACCAGTCACAGGGCATGTGCTCTGTGTAAAATCAATATGCAAATTAGGCTAGTTATAATTGGTAAGTCAACCTATCTATAAGTCCCTAGTATATGGTAGGGCATGTAGGTTTAGGGACCCCAGCATAGGTAGTGCACCCATAAGGTGCACTGCTGAGGTGCCCAGTGTCATTTTAAAGGCAGGCCTGCCTTGCTGGCTGCTTTTAAATTAAAGTTATATGCAAATGCGACTTTGGAATTTAAAGTAGTTCCAAAGTCTTAAACTACCTTATTTTTACATATGTCACCCCTAAGGTGTGCCCTATGTGCCCCTAGGGCTGTTTGCCATGTAACTATAAGCAGGGACCTTATAAAAATAGTTTTATAAGCCCTGGTGAGGTAAAAACAGCCAAACTCGTTTTTCCCTCATTGTAGTGAATTGCTTCCATAGGCTAGAATGGGGAGACTTTAATTTAATTCTAAAAGTCCCCTTAAGTAATGGATACCAAGAGTTTGGTATCAAATTAATTGTTCAGGTAAAGAGTTTTAAACTTTACCTGAAAAGTTGCCAATTTCAACCCTGCATTGTTTTTGCTGCTGTGCCCTGATTGGCCAGCCTCTGGCAGCCTGGCCAGGCTGCCTTGATGTGGTGTGAAGTGGCCTGGCTTCACACAAAGAGATGTGCCTGTGGGAGGGAATTTCCCCTCCGCAGATGGTGAGGCAGGAAGGGGGAGGGCTGCCAAACTGGTCTTGAAAGGCAGAGAAGGACATTTGGAGCACCCCAGCAACACCCCCACATCCTGCAACCCCAGACAACTAGGTGCCCCCTTGATTAGATTAGGAGAGGGCAGGAGAGGGGTGTGTTTATGATTTTTAGCCACACCAGTGGGTGGGCTCAGCCAGATGTAATCTCCAAAAATCAGATTCAGCCATGATGGATTTTTGAAGAATGTAGCCTCCTGGGATTTATTTTTGCCACACTTCCCAGGAAGTGGTCATCACAGGGGGAAGGAACCTGCACCTGATTGGAGAATCAGGACCCCCCTGTTTTTCATCCCAGGAGCAGGGATAAAACTGGCAGACCTGCACCCACAACTCAGTTCCCTACCACATCCCTACCAGGAAGAGCTACAGAAGAAGAAGGACTGCCCTGCTGGACCCCTGGCCTGCACCTGGAACCTGCACTCAGAAGGACTGCACCATCTGCACACTTGGGCTTCACCACAAGAAGGACTTTGCCTGGCTTCAACTGGTTCAAGGAGTCCCTGTTTGCTACAGGTGAAAAATTGCTAACCAGAGTCCCCTGCACCAACTCCTGAAGAAACCGACCAGCAGACCATTGTCCAGTGGCCCAAAAGGAGTTTGTGCCAGGTGCATTATGGGAGTTGTAGTCCGGACCCCCAAGGATCATCTCAGAGCTTCTGGACCCTTGGTTGAGCTGTGGACCCCAAAAGAACCTTAAAAGAACATGTGGGAGAAGCCCAAGAAGTTTGGAGAAGTTTGGAGTACTTTTGACAAAAAGCTCCATAGAGGGACCGACCCGCCGTGGCAACTCTAGCCGGCTTGCCTCAACCGGGACCCGGCCTGATTTGCAGGTTTGTCCTGGTGAAGAAAAACTCCAAAAAAGAGACTAAGTCCGAAGGTAAAAAGTTGACTGGGACCTCCCAGCCAGCGTATCCGACGAGGTCTCCAGGGACGTCGGATCAAGATCCAGGTTTGCCCCGGTCGAAGGATTTTCACCTTGAAAAAACGACTAAGTCCGAAGGTAAAAATCTCCACTGAGGTCGGATTTGACTGGCAGGTTCGTCCCCCTGAAGAAAATCTTCAGAAAAGAGACTAAGGGGGTCATTCTGACCCTGGCGGTAGACTACCTCCAGGGCCAACGACCGCGGATGCACCGCCAACAGGCTGGCGGTGCATCCATGGGCATTCTGACCGCGGCGGTACAGCCGCGGTCAGAAACAGAAAACCGGCGGTGTCCCGCTGGTTTCCCGCTGCCCTGGGGAATCCTCCATGGCGGCACTGCACTGTTTTGACCGCCAGAACCTGGCTGGCGGTAACGGGTGTCGCGGGGCCCCTGGGGGCCCCTGCAGTGCCCATGCCACTGGCATGGGCACTGCAGGGGCCCCCTAACAGGGCCCCACCAAGATTTTCAGTATCTGCCAAGCAGACACTAAAAATCGCGACGGGTGCAACTGCACCCGTCGCACCCCTTCCACTCCGCCGGCTCCATTCGGAGCCGGCATCCTCATGGAAGGGGGTTTCCCGCTGGGCTGGCGGGCGGCCTTCTGGTGGTCGCACGCCAGCCCAGTGGGAAACTCAGAATAACCGCGGCGGTCTTTTGACCGCGCAGCGGTATTCTGGCGGTTCCCGCTAAGCTCAGAATGACCCCCTAAGTCTGAAGGTAAACTTTTGACCGAGGCCTTCCGCGAGCTGTAGCCGAGCAGGGCTCCATCGCATTTGGCTGTAAACTTTGACTTTTCCCCGGTCGAGGTGCAACCAGATGACCTGATTGGCGCTTTTAGTTTCTATGCGCTAAAAAACAATAATTCTTTAAAAATTCATATCTCCGGCTCCCCTTATCCGATTTTATTAGTTTCTGTGTCATTGTAAAGATAAAAATATAATCTATTGTTATAAATTGGTTTTGGATTTGTAAACTGTTTCCTGTGTTTTATTTAATTACTGTTTTTTGATATTTTAATTCTTTACACTCTGTCTCCTAATTTAAGCCTTGACTCTCGTTGCCATCTACCAAGGGTTGAGCTGGGTTTAATTTACTGAGACCTAACTGGACCTAAGTGGAGGTTAGTGGCCTATTGCTAAGTGTAGGTACCTACCTGCCCTTACCAATAACCCATTTTCCAACAGTACACATGGTACAATTTCAATTAGCCCCTTACATGCATTCAGTCACCTCCCACAACACACACATAGGGATAGGAATACATCACACCACTAATGATAATCCAAATCAGAAGGACTATTGGCAGCAAACTTTGTAGAAATACTACACATGCAAATACATAAACAGCATAGCTGAAAGTTACTGGAAGTACTGACTGATGAGCTCAGCCCTAGAGTCAGCTACCCCTTCCTCATCTGCCTCTTCATCACTTTCCACTTCTGCATCACCAGCCACTTGCCCAGCTGCCTCCTTCTCATCAGCTAGTAAGAGTATCTGATGTCTCAGGGCCATATTTTAGAGCATGCAGCAGGCAACTATGATCTGGCATACCATTTGGGGAGTGTAGAGGAAAGCATCTCCAGAATCGTACTGGCACCTGAATCTGGCCTTCAGGAGGCCAAAAGTATTTTCTATTACACGTCTCGTCCTGCAGTAGATCTAATTGAAATGGAGTTCCCCTTCAGTGGCAGGGTACCTCACTGGTGTCAACAGCCAGGGAATGTTAGGATAGCCAGATTCACCTGTGTGCACAGAGGTAGGACCTGTCACAGTACAGGTAAAGCCACAGGGAATAATGTGAAGACAGGTGTTATAACAGAGAAATACATCCAAATGCATACATACCAATCATCCATGCCCTCTCTCTCTGTGATTGTGCCATCATGTGGGGAACATTACTGTTCCTCAGCATGTAGGAGTCATGCACAGGTCCAGCAAACATGCCTATCAGATGGGAGATGTATTGGTCTGCCACACACACTAACTGAACATTGATGTAGTGGTAGTTTTTTCTGTTCCTATACACCTGTTCATTGGCACTGGGAGGGACCAAGGTTATATTGGTGCCATAAAAGGCCCCTATCACATGAGGGATGTGTCCCATATCATAGAAGTCTGCGTTCACATAGGCCAAATCCCCTCGTAGGGGGAACCTGATTAGCTGTCCAGGTGTTTCAATAAAGCACACAGTACATCCTATAACACAAGACTGAACATGTACTGTGACATCCCTGCTGCCAAGCCCAATGTATTCTGAAGGGAGCCTGTGGCAGGAAAGTGTAACACTGACAGAACTTGAACTGTGGGAGGAATTGCATAGGGATTACGTATGGCAGGCAATAGTCCTGCTCCAACTGTGTACATAGATCCATAATGGTCTGACGATTGTGTCGATAGGTCTGAATGATATGCCTCTCTCCCAGGGTTTCAAGGTCCTCTAGCGGACGGTGTGGGAAAGTAGCCTCTTTCTAGCCTTGTTACCCCCACTTTTGGCCTGTTAGTGAGTATATGTCAGGGTGTTTTCACTGTCTCACTGGGATCCTGCTAGCCAGGGCCCAGTGCTCATAGTGAAAACCCTATGTTGTCAGTATGTTTGTTATGTGTCACTGGGACCCTGCTAGCCAGGACCCCAGTGCTCATAAGTTTGTGGCCTATATGTATGTGTTCCCTGTGTGATGCCTAACTGTCTCACTGAGGCTCTGCTAACCAGAACCTCAGTGGTTATGCTCTCTCTGCTTTCCAAATTGTCACTAACAGGCTAGTGACCAATTTCACCCATTCACATTGGCATACTGGTACACCCATATAATTCCCTAGTATATGGTACTGAGGTACCCAGGGTATTGGGGTTCCAGGAGAATAGATCCCTATGGGCTGCAGCATTTCTTTTGCCACCCATAGGGAGATCTGACAATTCTTACACAGGCCTGCCAGTGCAGCTTGAGTGAAATAACGTCCACGTTATTTTACAGCCATTTACCACTGCACTTAAGTAACTTATAAGTCACCTATATGTCTAACCTTCACCTGGTGAAGGTTGGGTGCAAAGTTACTTAGTGTGTGGGCACCCTGGCACTAGCCAAGGTGCCCCCACATTGTTCAGGGCAAATTCCCCGGACTTTGTGAGTGCGGGGACACCATTACACGCGTGCACTATACATGGGTCACTACCTATGTATAGCGTCACAATGGTAACTCCAAACATGGCCATGTAACATGTCTAAGATCGTGGAATTGTCACCCCAATGCCATTCTGGCATTGGGGGAGACAATTCCATGATCCCCCGGGTCTCTAGCACAGAACCCAGGTACTGCCAAACTACCTTTCCGGGGTCTCCACTGCAGCTGCTGCTGCTGCCAACCCCTCAGACAGGTTTCTGCCCTCCTGGGGTCCAGGCAGCCCTGGCCCAGGAAGGCAGAACAAAGGATTTCCTCTGAGAGAGGGTGTGACACCCTCTCCCTTTGGAAATAGGTGTGATGGCTGGGGAGGAGTAGCCTCCCCCAGCCTCTGGAAATGCTTTGATGGGCACAGATGCTGCCCATCTCTGCATAATCCAGTCTACGCCGGTGTAGGGATCCCTCAGCCCTGCTCTGGCGCAAAACTGGACAAAGGAAAGGGGAGTTACCACTCCCCTGACCTGCACCTCCCAGGGGAGGTGCCCAGAGCTCCTCCAGTGTGCCCTAGACCTCTGCCATCTTGGAAACAGAGGTGTTGCTGGCACACTGGACTGCTCTGAGTGGCCAGTGCCATCAGGTGACGTCAGAGACTCCTTCTGATAGGCTCTTACCTTTCTTACTAGCCTATCCTGCTTCCTAGGTAGCCAAACCTCCTTTTCTGGCTATTTAGGGTCTCTGCTTTGGGGAATTCTTGAGATACTGAATGCAAGAGCTCACCAGAGTTCCTCTGCATCTCCCTCTTCACCTTCTGCCAAAGGATCGACCGCTGACTGCTCAGGACGCCTGCAAAACCGCAACAAAGTAGCAAGGGCGACTACTGCAACCTTGTATCGCTTCATCCTGCCGGCTTTCTCGACTGTTTCCTGGTGGTGCATGCTCTGGGGGTAGACTGCCTCCTTCTTGCACCAGGAGCTCTGAAGAAATCTCCTGTGGGTCGACGGAGTCTTCCCCCTGCAACCGCAGGCAACAAAAGACTGCATCACCGGTCTTCTGGGTCCCCTCTCAGCACGACGAGCGTGGTCCCCGGAACTCAGCAACTCTGTCCAAGTGACTCCCACAGTCCAGTGACTCTTCAGTCCAAGTTTGGTGGAGGTAAGTCTTTGGCTCCCCACGCTTGACTGCATTGCTGGGTACCGCGTGATTTGCAGCTGCTCCGGCTCCTGTGCACTCTTCCAGGATTTCCTACATGCACAGCCAAGCCTGGGTCCCGACACTCTAACCTGCAGTGCACAACCTTCTGAGTTGTCCTCCGGCGTCGTTTTTCTGACTTCGGGTGGACTCTGGTTCACTCCTCTTCTAAGTGCCTGATCCAGTACTTCTGCGGGTGCTGCCTGCTTCTGTGAGGGCTCCCTGACTTTCTGGGCGCCCCCTCTGTCTCCTCATCTAAGTGGCGACATCCTGGTCCCTCCTGGGCCACAGCAGCATCCAAAAACCCTAACCGCGACCCTTGCAGCTAGCAAGGCTTGTTTGTGGTCTTTCTGCGTGGGAACATCTCTGCAAGCTTCTTCACGACGTGGGACATCCATCCTCCAAAGGGGAAGTTCCTAGTCCTCTTCGTTCTTGCAAAACACCAAGCTTCTTCCATCCGGTGGCTGCTTCCTTGTACCCTCAGCTGGCATTTCCTGGGCTCCTGCCCACACTCGACACTGTCGTGATTCTTGGACTTGGTCCCCTTGTCTTACAGGTACTCAGGTCTGGAAATCCACTGTTGTTGCATTGCTGGTGTTGGTTTTCCTTGCAGAATCCCCCTATCACGACTTCTGTGCTCTCTGGGGGTTGTAGGTGCACTTTACACCTACCTTACAGGGTCTTGGGGTGGGCTATTTTTCTAACCCTCACTCTTTTCTTACAGTCCCAGCGACCCTCTACAAGCTCACATAGGTTTGGGGTCCATTTGTGGTTCGCATTCCACTTTTGGAGTATATGGTTTGTGTTGCCCCTATACCTATGTGCTCCTATTGCAATCTATTGTAACTTTACACTGCTTGCATTACTTCCTTTTGCTATTACTGCATAATTATGGTATTGTGTACATATATCTTGTGTATATTTGTCATCCTCATACTGAGGGTACTCACTGAGATACTTTTGGCATATTGTCATAAAAATAAAGTACCTTTATTTTTAGTATATCTGTGTATTGTGTTTTCTTATGATATTGTGCATATGACACCAGTGGTATAGTAGGAGCTTTGCATGTCTCCTAGTCCAGCCTAAGCTGCTCTGCTATAGCTACCTTCTACCAGCCTAAGCTGCTAGAAACATCTGGTACCCACTACAAGCCAGGCCAGCCTCCTACAGACGGTACACTGGTGCCTGTCTCAATATCCTCATGACAGGGTATCTAGAATAGAGAGGAGAGAATGTAATTTGTAATAGGCAATCCACACATTAGCAGAACACTGTAGACATGCCACACACTGCTGATACATACTGTATTGGCCATGCTGATGCTGCACAGACTCCATGCTTGCTGCACATTGCTGCCCCTGATTAATAGTTTCTGACATACATCACATGTGTTGGTTACCATATGTGCTACACTGCGCTGTCCTGCACTGAGCACGTATGTATTCATGCTAATTGCCTATATGGTTACACTGCCTCTGAGCCAATGTGTATCTAGACAGGCACGTCATATGACAACCGGCAATATTAGACCACCGTGTCATGCATGACACATGTATAAGCCAAACCATAATGCCACAACATAGGCCTAGTTCGCATTCACATGAAAAAGTGCATTGCACACGTATTTTCATGCATCAAGGAATGATATGAGCATTAAAATCGCAGCTACCTATCCTGCAGCACTAGACAGATATAAGTGACCTATGTCCACCGGCGTGTGTCGTCATAGCAGTAGGCGTGCAACTTTCATTGTGTAACATTGTTGCCCATTGGGGACTGGAGCAAATGGCGATCACTGCCGGTGGTGACGGTCCTGTACACAGCGGCCGTGACCACCATTTTCTGCAGCCTTGCTCACTTGACTCCTGCCACTCTTGCAAGCAAGAGCTCCATGAGCTGAGCTGCTCTGTACTGTATCCAGGAGCCATCATGTCATGTTCTGCAGGTGATAGGGCCCCAGCCTTTACCCAAGAAGAACTGGAGAAGATGGTGGAAGGGGTCCTAACCCTGTATGGACATCTGTATGGAGCACCAGAGAAACAGGTGAGTCCAATGCCATATTCATGTGTGATAGAGGTGTGTGTTAGGGTGAATTGAATACATGGTCCGGTCAGGGACTAGATGCATGCAGTGAGCATGGTGTTTAAGTGTGTGAACCATGAGGGTGGGTATGTGTGGGCATTTGGTGGGTCTGCTGTTAATAGTCCACTGCTGGTATGGTGTTAGTCTATATCATTTTCTCCTTCTGTCTGTGTCACCCATGCAGGTCAACACCCATCAGAAGAAGGGGATCTGGCATGCCATTGCCAAGCTGAGATGCTGGGCCTGGAAGACCATGGAGGCCCAGCTGGGGATGTCCGCCTAACGAGGGAAGGCTGCCCGTCGGAGCCTAACCCCCCTAATGGCCTGCATATTGGAGGTGGCCTACCCTGAGACAGATGGGCATTTTAGGGCAGCACAGCAGCCACAAGGGTGAGAGTACTGACTGCATTCTGGAACTTGGCTGGCCTTAAATGGGTTTGGATGCCTCACTGCAGGCAAAGTGACATTGAAGTTAATGTTAAATGTGTATCAAGATTTATAAATGGGTACTAAGCACCCTGGCGGAGTATACATTTGTAGCTATGTCTCCATGCTTTACTGTCAGTGGATGTACACCTCCCATTTCCATACCTCTCCATGTCTGTAATGTGGAGATGCACTAATGTGGTAGGCACATGTGTAACTCCATCTTGGCTATACAATGGATGTTAGTGTTTGTATCACCCTAAGCATTGTGTATGAGCAGTTCCTGACAACTGAATTGATGGCTCTGAGATGTCAGTCCACTCCCATCTGTGTAGCCTACCGTGTATATGCGACTGTGTCACTCTCCTGATATCGTTGGAACCATATTAATCATGTACTGGTAATAGTATTGACAAATTGTGCGTCTGTCGATAAAGTTCACCACAGAACTGGCCTTCATGGGACATGAGTTTTGGCCTGATAGCAGACTAGGCAAATATATTGGTGATCTGATGACTGTAGGGTATGTGTAGGTAGCCAAACTGGAATACTGTAAAATGTGGAATTGATGAGGTCTGATGGCACAGATAATGCTTTCCTAGGGGTTATACTTATAGGGATGTAACCTTCTAACTCACGAATTGGTACTGGAGGTGGTAAGTGCCCTGGGAGATCCTTTATTTGTCACCATGGTGTTTATATGGCATGGAGGACAAAGTCATAGCAAGTCCTATGCTGCATTGCTCACTGACTGCCTACATCATGTCGTCATGGATAGTTGGGTGCACATCTGATGGCCTGTGACTATTATAGCCTGCCTTGGCTATTAGGTAGTGACAGATTAAGAGTAGTTTTGATACTGCATGACACAAGACATGTTGATGCGCAGGAATATTTGTATTCGGTGTCCTCAGGCTGCTTATGTGATAGTGGGGTTTGTATTTGGTGTACTGGCAGCGGTGTTCATCCATGTGTGCCTAATGCATGCTGATGTACACCCGTGAGATGTGTGTCTCTGGGCTCAGTGACAGGTGTTGCCATTTGTGGAATGGAGTGTGTGAGGGAGGAGTTGTCATGGTGCGTAGTTCAACTTGTGTACATGCATGTGTGGTGGCCTTGGAAGTGGTCCATAATGTGGTATGTGTGTTCCATAGGTACATCTGTTGTAACAGTGCCATCAGTGGATGTGTTATGATGTATTACATGTAGTACATGGACCATTGTAGATGCACTAAGCAGTATACTAGGTGGTGATATGTGTGTCACCTGCCCTGGCTGTATGATAGGGTCTGACAGCTCACATGGATATATCACAGATTCCCATAGTACACATCATATGTTAACTGTTCTGTCTGACTAGTATTGCCTAAATCTGAGTTGTCCTCTATGATGGCATTAGTATACCAAGTGTGCAGAGATGTAAAATGACAAGTACATGGTGTGTGGTCTGTGAATGGAGTTGTCGTCACTGTAATGGATATGTTAGAGAGGACATGGACTAATCAGGTGTTGTTACTGTAGAGGACTGATGTCTTGTGTCTAGTCAGCTACACATCCAATGGGTAAAAGGGTAATGGAGAGGTAAGATGTGTATACAGGAATACTGTTGTTACTGCATCCAGGACATGCAGTGCCAGCTAAATGACTTAGGTTGACATCATGGGGATGAGTCCAGTAGTGCAGTCTCACTTTGGTATAGCTGTAGGTGTTAGGGTTGGCAGACATGTGTGGGTAGTAGGAACATGGTATGACATGATGTAAGTAATGTATATTGGCAAATGTGATGTCCTAACCATGATATGTATTGTGACAGACGTGCATGTGTAGCTGTATCAATGGGAGGTATATGTTAACCATTGTGCCACCTATATCTCTCTCCCTCCCTCTTGCTCTCTCATTGTGTGCATCAGCATCGTCTGGAAAGAAGAAGGGGCACAGGCAAGTGGGGAAGCAGCAGCCCTCTGGATCCAGGAAGCTGGCACCAGCAACACTGAGGGAACCAGTGGGAAGGAAGGCGAGGGGAGTGCCACTGGGGAGACCGGCTTGTAAACCTTATCCTCAAAATCATCATCCAGTGGACACGCCCTGGTGGTGGCGGATCCATCTGTGACCACCCCAGCTCCATCTTTTTCTACCACCTCCCTTAATACCACCGACGTCGCTGTAACTCCCCACCCAGTTGCCCATGACAGCTCACCCAGGAGGGTGGGTGTCTCATTCGCCGCAGGCACCTCTGCTGCTGCCCCTGTCAGCCATGCTGCACTCAGTGAGGAGGCTATTGACCTTCTGAGGTCCATCTCTTTGGGTCAATCAACCATCATGAATGCAATCCGGGGACTGGCAGCTCAGGTCCAACAGAACAATGCATTCCTGGAAGGCATTCATGGTGCCATGTCTGGCCTACAGAGATCTGTTCAGTCTCTGGCCTCCACTCTGATGGCAGCCAGTGTCCATTTGTCTCCCGTCCCCCTTCCAACTACCTCTTCCCAATCCCAGATCCCTCTCCCATACCCATCCAACACGCACAAACATACCGGCATGCATCAACCGCAACAGACCAGGGTAGCTCAGACAAACACAAGCACAAGACCAACCACCGGCATGCACACAAGCAACACCCACCTGCAGACACATCAACATCCATTCCCTGCAACCCACCACCTGCTCCCTCACAGACACTACACCAGACACACCTGCATCTGCCACACCTTCCTGTACAGATCCAGCCACAGTCCCATGTTACCCACAGTCAGCACAATAGCAGACCCTCAGACATCCACCCCAGTCACCACATCTGCAGCCACCACAACTACCGACACCCCACATGCAGCACATATACCATAACTGCAGACACCACCCCAACAGACAGTCACCCACCCACCATGGCCTCTCCCAGCACCTCCTCCCCCCTCCTCCCAAAACACCTAAACGTCTGCCCTCATCCACCCATCAGACACTCCGCCTCCACAACCATTCCACGCCCGCACATGCACCCAAGACATCCACACCTATACATCTGACAACCACTCCCTCTACCTCCACTCCCAAACATTTTTGCCAAGACCGCTCTTGTGTGTCCAATAAGCATTTACTCATGGAGTTTTCCATGTTCTCTACCCCTCTTCCACCCCATGAGACCGCAAGTGCTCTGTGTCCCTGTCCAAGTCCAGCCCTTCTATCTCCAAGTCCTCCCTTGCCCCCTGATAGTACCCATGCCCCTCCCCCTGCCAGCAGATCTGCCCCTCCCAAGCCCAAGGACCCCCCTCCCAAACCCAATCCCAGACTCTACTCCATCCCCCCTTAATCCTTGAGGTGCTTGCTTGCCCCCTTGATGCCTCTACCCTGTGGAGGTCATTTTGCAGTCAGGAGTCAAGTTGGGGCACAGTCAGGTGCCATTTGTGCCTTGAACAACTCAAACTATGGACAGGCCAATGGCCTTCTATTTGTATATAGTTATTTTAAAATCTTTTAATATTTTAATACATCTGGCCCAACATGCTGTTGGTATCAATAATAACATACTTGTCCTGCCTTTCTTTCTACATGACTGTCTCATGTTTGTGGGCTTTGGTTTGTGTGTGAGAGATGTGTGTGTGTCTGCTGGTTGTGTTTTCTGTTGTGCCTGGGCTACATGTGTGTGTGTGTGTGGCCCTGCCATTAGTCCAGCTGTCAATGCTGTAATTTGTGTGTAGGATATGTTTGTGTTTGGTACATGCATGTGTGTAGCCAAATTGTGTACAGTTTGTGTTGTCATGTATAATGGTGGTGTTGTGTGCCCTTGTTTGGTGGTTGTGTGTACATCCATGTGTGTGGTGTTGGCTATGTCCTATGCATTGTGTGTGGTGTGGTGTGTGCTGGGTATGATAAATCGTTCATTGTATGGCAGTGTGATAGTGTTGATTGGTATTGTGGTGTTGTTACGTGTTGCTGTATGTATATGTTGTCATGTGGAGGTGTGCAGTGAGAGTGCTTGGTAAGGCATTTGTGTAGTTGCAGTTGTGATGTCACTGTGTGAGTCGGTGGTGTTGTGTATCATTGTATTAGATAGTGGCAGTGCTGTATGTGTGTGGGTTGGTGTGTGTATGGCACATGTGTGTTGGCTGTGGTGTGTGTAGTTTGGGTTTGCATCTGTGTAGTATGTGTGTGCGTGTGTGTATGTAGGTGTGTGTTTGTATGGGTGTGTGGTTACGTGTGTGTGTGTCTGTTGCAAGCCGTCCCAGATGTGTGTGTGTACTAAAACCTTTCCCTCCAGTGTATGCGAGGTGTGTGTACCTATAGTTGTTGTCTTCATCGCTGGTTTCGGAGTCGTTGAATGAGCAGGAGCAGTGGGAGGACTTCGAGTTCAGGCTCCATGGCAGCTCCGTGCAGCTATGTGTTCCTGAAGGTGAGTGTTTCCTTTTATAAAGTTGGTTTCTGCCATGGTTTTGGTAGCGGTCTGACCGCAGCGGAAAGGCTAGCAGTGTGCAGCCTCATAATGTGTCCAGTGGAAACATGGTCCCCACCGGTCTGAAGGTGCCTACAGCTGTCTGTGGCAGCCTGTCTGCACTGGCGGTACTGGTGGTAGTTTTGCTGTGTTCTGTTGGAAACACCGCCATTGTCATAATTTGACAGTCTTCACCGCTGGGCCGTCTGTGGTACAACCACCACCACCAACATGGCGGTCCTGAAACCGCCAAACTCATAATGAGGGCCAATGTGTTGACCCTGATATCCTTTCTTTGTGTCAGCTAGAGGTCAGTGTTGTTGAATGCTGGCTTTTAGTAACAACTATTTGATATCTAATTACTCTGCTACTGAGGATTTCAGAGCAATAAAAAAGCATCCAGCTTCCCATGAAACTCTGTCTCAAATGAATCTATGGAACCCTAATGCAAGATTGGCACCTAGCCTCATGCAATGCACATCAGTGCAGCAAATTGTGCAATACGCATTTTTGTACTCATTTCTCCCAACATCAAATAAATTCCACCATGTATGACATCTTAATTATGGTGCCAAAACCAGTAAAGGCTGGCTCCACATATTTCAGGTGGTCTGGAACTAAGGTGCTGGTTGTTGTTGTTGGATGCAGGTGGTGTTACTGCAGCAGTCTGAATATATCTCACTGACTCCTCCTCAGTTCCATTCTCAGTAAGACCAATGATAGGTTAATTTTCTTCTCACTATGATGACTACTAACTGTGCTTTCAGAATGATTTCATTTGTGTATTCATTTGTGTGCCTCTCCTGACAATACTCAGGCATCCACTCTATGTCACTGTCTTGTTAAATGGGCATGGGTAATCTGAGTGACTTACTCTTCTTTCTCTTGGAGGAAGGCATTCTGAAGAAGATTATAACAATGATGAAGCAGCTATCACAACCAACTCCACTGCTAATAAACTGTGGGATTTTAGGTAAATGCTCCAACTCCACTGGGATCAGTAGAGTGTTAGCCAGGAGTGTGGATCTCTTGGCCACCTTTATTAAGGATTTGGATTTAAAAAGAAATCCTGCCAAATCCTATGTGATGGTGTTCAGCCCATGTCCCACACAAACTAAGCTCCAATACATCAGAGCAATGCGCATTTAGTACCTGGGAGTTTCTTTAGACCCATCATTCAAATAGGATGATCTTTGTAGAATCAGAACACAACAATCATAACAATCTGTTAAAGTAGTCTACAGATTCTCCTATACATTGGTGTTGAAACTAGTTAGAGAGGTGTTGGCCAGTTACAAAAGCAAATTTATACTAGGCACAATAGATGGGTTTGAAATATAGGCTTATACAAATTTAAAGATGGTTCAACTGGTTCAACCTTTCAAAAATGACTTTCTATGTATGTTACTATCAGTTGTGAAATGTACCTCACCATTTATTAGCCATGCAGATTTGGAAATTGCTACCCTGGAGGACCATATCAGACCAAATCAGACTTCGTCCACTGATGATGTGACTTTTAAATTGGTCTAAACAAGAGACTTCTTTTAATTATTTGATTATCTCTGACATCAAATGCCATGGATTAAATATGTTAAAGAAAGTTTTGAAAAGTTGGGTAAACCTGAAGTTTTTAAAAAACCCAAACCATAGCCACTCTTTGCATGAAAGACAACTTTAAAGTACTGTTTTACAGGCAATGTGATGACAATTGGGCTTTAGCACAGACATCTAACATCACTGTGAACACTCACATGCTATTTCTACATCTATTAAAATCAAACTGGATCTTTTATTTATAAATTATGTTTAGTATCTAACTCTCTTCAGAGCCCTGGTCAAGCTGCAACCACAATTCTTGTTAGGGTAAGGTGCAAGCAAGCCCCAAATTAACCTATACTCACACGTAGTAGCTTGGCACAGAGCAGTCATAGTTAACTTAGAGGCAATGGGTAAATTAGTTGTGCAACATCTCATACAGTAAAACAGTAAAAACACCAGATAAAGGTGTTCATCTCAGGCTAATTTAGAGCTTGATTTAAGGAACAAAACAAGACTAAAGCAACAAGAATGCAGCATGTGGAACTGGTGCTATGATTATTTTGTGTTCAAATTGTTTTTATAGAATTATAAAACAGGAGAAAAAGACAGCTAGACATGAATTGGCCAGTCAACTGCAATACATACACATGATATCAATACTGAACACATCAGGCAGTAGACAAATGTCATTAAACAAACTAGCAACTTATGGTTGGTAACCGAGGGGTTGTATGATGAAAAGTATTGCACAACATGATTGTGAGTAGAAATTATGTATAATGGGTTGTCAATGTATCCCTAATATTCTGACCCATATGTAAATAAAGGTGGCAGGAAAGGAGGATTGGGGGGATAAGTGGTGCGAACTGTGTTATACATACCTTAGAGTCAGAAAGGCTGCAAAGGGTCTATAAGTGTTATTTAGGACTCTTTCTGGATCGGGGTGACATCATGCTATTCCATGAAATGATTTAATGTTTGTCATATTGTATTGGAAATGTTAGGAATGAGTGGGTTAGTAGTGTATAGTTTGTGTACTCCTCTGAGATATGTTACCCATGCCCACCATGCATGGTATGAGATATGATTGAAAAACTTCCATTCTGAGAGAATAATTTTAACTGCAGTATTTAGGAGGAGATCTAACAGTTTCATGTCATTAAAGTGAAGGTTCAATGTAATTGAAGTGATCCATGGCCCCAATACTATCAGTAGGAATTTCAGAGTGATGATTTTACCAATAGGTAAGCAAGTTGGTTTCGGATTGAGGTCCAGTAGGAATCTAGAAGCGGGCACTTGAAGAGCATGTGTTCATAGGAACCAGGTGTTGAGTAACAATTCCAGTAGGTATTGTTATCTCTTAGGTGTGAGAGAGCGGAGCTTATGTAATCTATATTAACATGAAACGTATATATATCAATGTGTGATGATGCTGCATAGAAAACTATAATAATAGCGATTTTGCTTAAACGTGCACCTGAATTGTGACCACGATGAGTGGCCACCACTGTATACACAAACTTATAATGATGAGTGAAATGTTTATGTTATGATTCAATTAAGCTTATATTAACCTTTGCATTATTAAAACCGCATCAAATATACTTATAGGCCTTAAGTTAGCGTGAGCTGCAGTTTAGCTGCTCGGCTCTCATATTAAATGCATTTTTCTGTTTTTTCAGTGTGCTGACTCGCAAAGGGCCATGACCCTGCAAATGTTCTTTTTCTTCAACTTGGAAGATGAATGTAACCATGTTAAATCCGTTCCCAAGCGCATATTCGGTGCCTTGGTTTAAAAGTTATGAGTAAATTGAAACAAATGTAGATTAATTAAATGTACAAGGTCACTTAGACCGATGGACAATGAATCTGCTGACCCAAAAGACGAGCCAAAGAATGAAGTAACGCCGGATGTGCCACCTCTGAAGACGTCAATTATGAAGACCAATCAAAGACCCGTGAATTAATGTGGGGTGACAATTGGGATTACCAAATGTTAAATTTGATAGGTTAAAGATAGTGGGGTATAGTAAGTGTCAAATAGAATTTTGGGGGAATGTACTATGAAAAAGGGATAAAAACCCATGTCACAGAAAGGTCGAGGGAATTAGGTAGGGAATGCTATTGATTTCATCCAGAAACTCTGTCACTCTGTTTGGTGACTTTGAGACTTATTAAAACCATCCTCACCCATAAACTGCCCATTTACACTTTTCCTCTTTACGAGGGAAGTGCCCCTATGCCCTTTAGTTAAATCCTGACTGATGGCATTTTGACTGATGTCCTGAAGACGAAGACTGATCCTGTGTGCTGACCTAATCCTTGGAGGGTAATTATGACAATGCAATTTGTAATTTGTCTGTTTGCTTTTCCTTTCTAGGTACAAACTGCTTGCTTTTGACAGAGACCATAGCTAGATGTTTTCCAAATTGGTGTTCTAAATTGTTTTGCATGAAGCCCAACATGCCAATGCTAATTAGTGGTTAGGACAGGTGATCATCAAATTGACGCAAATAGACAAACGACTGACATTATGCTATGTTGAACTGATGTGTATTTGAAACTCTGCTATAGTTTGATCTATGTTTATGTCGTGCTATGTCCTAATGTTCGTGATTTTTGCCTTATTGAAATCTTATCAAAGTTGTCATATCGTGACTATGATGTTGTGTTTCTTGGCTTTAAAGTTAACGCACTTAGGCCCTCATTCTGATATTGGTGGGCGGCGGTCGCCGCCCGCCAATATCTGGCCGCCGAATGACCGCCCCGCTGTCAAAAGACTGTGGCGGCCATTCCAACTTTCCCGCTGGGCCGGCGGGCGCCCTCCAAAAGAGGGCCCGCCGGCCCAGCGGGAAAGCCCCTGCAACAATGAAGCCGGCTCCGAATGGAGCCGGCGGAGTTGCAGGGGTGCGACGGGTGCAGTGGCACCCTTCGCGATTTTCACTGTCTGCTAAGCAGACAGTGAAAATCTTTGTGGAGCCCTGTTAGGGGGCCCCTGCACTGCCCATGCCAGTGGCATGGGCAGTGCAGGGGCCCCCAGGGGCCCCACGACACCCGTTCCCACCATCCTGTTCCTGGCGGTAAAAACCGCCAGGAACAGGCTGGCGGGAAGGGGGTCGGAATCCCCATGGCGGCGCTGCAAGCAGCGCCGCCATGGAGGATTCCCTGGGCCAGGGGAGAACCGGTGGGAAACCGCCGGTTCCCCTTTTCTGACCGCGGCTTTACCGCTGCGGTCAGAATGGCCCTGGAAGCACCGCCAGCCTGTTGGTGGTGCTTCCGTGGTCCCCAGCCCTGGCGGTTTGAAACCGCCAGGGTCGGAATGACCACCTTAATCTTAGATTGTAATTATAGGGAATAAAACTCATAAAATATTATTAACTGGTGTGGTTATTCATGGCTGGAAGGTCATGGTTGCATCGTCAATTTGATTAATGACTTTGACTAAAGTGAAATGTATTGTTGTGATAAATATTGATGACATTATTGATATATTGATTGACATATTGATTAGCTATCTCGTCCTACGGTGTCTCTCAACTGGCTCAAAAGAGTAATTGGCCTAAAATGAGTCCTAATGTGTAATACATTTACATAAAAGGACGCGTTATCAGGTGCATTTTGTGTAGTCTGAATGGGGAGATTCATTGTGAAGAGTTTGGACTGGATCCAGGATGAAGCAATTTTGATGAGAAGGGCATTTTTGCCCACCATTAGCCAGTCCTCCTCCGAGATGTGGGCCAGGAGACCAGGATTGAAATATCTGATCCAGTTAATGACACAGGGAACTATTTGGCTTCCGCCCGATCTAGCAGATACTCCCCGATGGCCTGACATAGAACACATGATATGTCCCCAATTCAGCATTACTGTCTACATTATCATGTCAAAATTCAAACCCTCACATTCCCACTGTATCCTTTCCGATACCGCATCTGTTCTCAAGATGGGTACAAGGTCTCCCGCAGAGACCGCACCAACAGAACCGGAGGAGGCATAGCCGTCATCCACAAAGCCACCCTCGAAGTCAAGACCCTCCTGGATGACTCCCTCAGCTCCGCCGAATTACTGCACTTTCAAATCCACAGCAACACCACCCTCAGAGGAACGCTCATCTATAGACCTCCGGGACCCAGGGCACTGTTCAGCAACGCCATCGCCGATCTTGCCAGCACCCACGCACTCGCCTCCATGGACTACATCCTCCTCGGGGACCTGAACTTTCACCTCAAAAACAATAACGACATCAACTCCACCACCCTGATCTACAACCTTGTAAACCTTGGCTTCAGACAACTCGTCAACACACCCACCCACTCAGCCGGTCACACTCTTGACCCCATCTTCTCCACAAGCGACCACGTCACCTTCAATCACACCACCGAACTCTATTGGACCGACCACCACTGCATCCATTTCACCTTCAAGAAACAAACTGAATTCCACGTCACCGAGCCACCACCCCGCCGACGCTGGGGCAAAGTCACCGAAGATCAGCTAACCAACGCCCTAGCCCAGAAACCACCCACCAACCCCACCGACCCTGACATCGCCGCCCACAACCTCAATCTATGGATCAACGACTGCACCAACCGCCTTGCACCACTCAAGAAACCCTCCAACAAAAAAGCCCATGGTTCACCAACGACCTCCAGGCCTCCAAACGCAACTTCCGTAAACTCAAGCAAAAATGGCTCCTCCAACTCACACCAAACAACCACACAGCACTCAAGGACACCACACGCAGCCATCACAAACTCATGAGACTAGCAAAAAGATCCTCCTTCAAAACTCGCCTAGAGAACAATGCTCATGACTGCAAATAACTTTTTAACATCGTAAAGGAGCTCTCCAGCCCAAGGGCCACCGACAACGACATCACCCCCTCCCAAGAATTATGCAACGCCCTAGCCACCGCCTTCCACCGAAAATTCACAGACATCCACGACAGCTTCAACACCCCTCACACCTCGAAGACACCTACCCCGCCCTCCACAAACTCCACCCGCTCCAGCCGCCTGACCTCCTGGACCAGCATCAACGATGACGAAACTCGCAAGACCATGAATTCCATCCACTCCAGATCACCATCAGACCCCTGCCTTCACCACATATTCAACAAAGCAGACGCAGCCATCGCACCACACCTACGGAAGGTCATCAACATCTCCCTGAAACAGCAAGATTCACGGAAAGTTGGAAACACGCTGAAATCAACGCTCTACTCAAAAAACCTAAGGTGGACCCCAAAGACCTGAAGAACTTCCAAACCATCTCCCTGCTCCCATTCCCGGCAAAAGTCATTGAGAAAATCGTCAACGCACACCTCACCCGGTACCTCGAAGACAACAACATCCTCGACCCCTCCCAGTCCGGCTTCAGATGAAACCACAGCACCGAGACCGCCCTCCTCGCCGCCACAGAGGACATCAGAAGCCATCTCGACAATGGAGAAACATCAGCCCTCATCCTCCTAGACCTGTCGGCCGCCTTCAACACTGTCTGCCACCACACCCTGAAAATCCGCCTCAGCGAAGCATGGATCCAAGACCAGGCCCTCAGCTGGACCACATCCTTCCTCTCCGGCAGAACCCAGAGAGTCCGCCTCCCCCCGTTCCAATCCAAAGCCACCAACATCATCTGCGGCGTACCCCAGGGCTCATCCCTCAGCCCGACGCTGTTCAGCATCTACATGGCCCCCCTCGCAAAAGTGGCCCATCTATACAACCTCAACATCATCTCCTACGCCGACGACACCCAACTCATCCTCTCCCTCACCAAGGACCCTCACATCACCAAAACCAACCTCCACGAGGGCTTGAAAGCCGTCGCCAACTGGATGAGAAGCAACCGGCTGAAACTAAACTCAGACAAAACAGAGGTTCTCATCCTTGGGCCCATCCCCTCTGCTTGGGACGACTCGTGGTGGCAAGCCACGCTAGGCACCCCACCGACACCAACCAACCACGCACGAAACATCGGCTTCATCCTCGACTCATCCCTCTCCATGTCAAAACAAGTCAACGCCGTCTCCTCCTCCTGCTACAACACCCTCCGTATGCTTCATAGAATCTACAAATGGATCCCATCCGAAACAAGAAAAACAGTAACCCAGGCCCTCGACAGCAGCAGGCTCGACTACAGCAACGTACTCAACGCAGGCATCCCGTCCAAACACCTGCAACGTCTCCAACGCATCTAAAACGCCTCCGCCCAACTCATCCTCAACATCCCTCACCACAGCCACATCACCCCCCCTCCTAAGAGACCTCCACTGGCTCCCCGTCGACAAGAGGATCACCTTCAAGCTCCTCACCCACACACACAAAGCACTTCACAACACCGGGCCAACCTACCTGAACAGCAGACTCAGCTTCTACACCCCCACCCGGTAACTCCGCTCCGCCAACCTCGCCCTCATCTCCATCCCCTACATCCGGCGCAGATCCTCCGCCGGCAGATCTTTCTCTTACCTCGCCGCCAAGACCTGGAACACCCTCCCGTCTGACCTAAGACAGATCCAGGACCTGCTCACCTTCAGAAGACACCTCAAGACCTGACTCTTCGAGCAGTAGCAGCCTCCACCCCCCTCCCAGCGCCTTGAAAACCTCACGGGTAAGTAGTGTGCTTTAGAAATAGACTGATTGATTGATTTTGGAATGTACAAATGCTATTTTGTGATTTAGTAATCCATTACCAAATTGCAAAATAGGTTTGTGAGTCACTATTAGGAAGGGGTGTGCCAAGGGCATTCCTTTCATACTGTCGGTCACAGTGATATGTATGATTGTTTTGTGACCGTGAATGTGGTTGCAAAACAATTACAGTTACCACTAACTTGAAGTTGGTGGTAACCCATGCGCAAATGAAAAGTGGTCCACAAGGGACCACTTCCCTTTTGCAAATGGGGTTGCAAACATTTTTTAGTAGCAGGAAGTCCCTACTCTTAAAAAATGAAAAGAAAACTTTTTGTTTTTTTTGTTTTTTTTTTGTAATGCATCATAATTTTCTTTAAGAAAAATGAGCTGCATTACAAAAAATTGTTTTGTTTAAAAAGCAATCACAGACATGGTGGTCTGCCATCCTGTGACTGTAGCCATTCACTGTGGGTCACAAATTGAGACCTGCTTAATGAATACTCATGAGGCAGGTCCAACTGCAACCCACTGCAAAATGTTAACAGTGTTGAAGACATTGTTGTACATTTGGGCCCGTATTTATACTTTTTAATGCAAAACTGCGCCGGCGCAGTTTTGCTTCAAAAAATGTACCGCCGGCTGACGCCATTTTGTTGCGCCGTGCGGGCGTCATATTTATACTTTCATGCACGGCGGCGCAATCAACAGGTGGGAGTCATTATTTTTAACGCACATCGCGGCGTCAAGTCGTAAAGGAAAACTACGTTAAAGCGGCGGATATTACTGTGGGCCGATTTATGACACCGCAACCCGGATATGCGCCATTTTTTTACGCAATAGCGTAAAAAAAAAACGCAAACACTGCAAGTGCACCAGAGGAGAGCCAAAATGGATCCCAGATGCCACTACAGACCCCAGGAAGATGACAGCAGACCAGGAACCAGCCAGGATGATCCATACAAGAGCCAGGACACTTATAGAAAGAAAAGAAAGTGTCGCTTCAGTGCAGAGGAGCAGGAAATTCTGGTTAAAGAGGTGACGGAACACCAGCACCAACTGTTTATCACCTCAAAGTTTCCAATCAGTAGGAGAGAGGCCATATGGCAACAAATTGTTGACAAGATTAACAGTGTGGCTGAAGTATGCAGAACAGTCACTGAGTGTAAGAAACGCTGGCATGACTGCAAACGCAGGACCAAGGAAAAGATGGCCAGGAACAGGAAAGCAGCACTGCAGACTGGAGGGGGGAGTCCAGCACCACAGGAGGCCCTGGACCACATGGAGGAGATGGTTGCAGCCATCATCCCTGAGGAGATCGTCACAGGGATTCAAGGACAGGACAGCACAGACTACCACGAGACAACGCACATGCAGGGTAAGTTGCATGGGGAATTATAATGCAATAATGTCAACTGTGAGCAGGGGGGGAAATACCTACTACACATTGCATGTAAGTCATCATATACATGGCGTGGCATGGGTAAAGGAGCACCGGGGGGGGCATGGCCTACACAAACAGAAGCTGGGGCACACCATTACACCACACCAACAACAGTCCCATGGGGGAATGCTGTCATGCCAGCGATGGAGCAAAGGGAAAGCCACAACAGGAGGGAAGGCCACTATTTCAAACTTACATCCTGGCACTCGTCAGCCAACATATCTCCGACATTAACTAGGGCCCTATTAGCAATCCTCTAGCCAAACTGACAACTGCAATGTAACTGCAACAACAGTTGCCACCACCACCTCTGATCTGTGTGCAGCTCAAGTAGCCAATGGCAGTAACCTCCCCATGGAACATACATACCTAAGGGGGTGAGGATGACATCTGCAACAATCTCCTGAAACAAGACAAAGGCCCCAGTACACTCATATGTCAATGCCCATAGGTGTCACTAACATCAGCCAATGTAAACAACAATAGGAGCGACACAGCACTAAGGACACACCCATGCTGCATATGTCAGGGTCCATCCCATGCCTGGCTAACAAGGCAACATCACAAATGTCATACTGCTCAGACAACAGCATTGAGGAGGGGACACATGCAACTGGTCACTGAAATACACCTGCACAGTCAGAGAACAAAATAAGACACTGATTAGACTATTAGGGCAATCCAATGTAACACACATTACCCAACATCAGCAGGACACATCAACAATGTCAACATCCATATCACAACATAACATTGCCATGCATACGATATGCTACATGTCAAGTAAAATTAAGTCGATGTGAACGATCAGGGATTGGGGCAGGTCCTGATAGTTACGTGTGGTGCCAGGGCCATCACAACACCTACAGCCACTGAAAGTTCTCACCATGAGAATGGATATACACGGAGGGTCGCGTAGGACAAGAAGGTGGCAATTCTCTAGTTGGCATAAATCTACACCTAGAGGCGATGAGGCTGACAAGTCGGATAACTCAATAACATACATGTGACACACAGGTGGGCCATAGGCCTGAAACAATGCCCATCTGAAGGATTGCAGATATTAACACAAAACAAGATCACAAAGTGAATTCATCAAAAGGCAGGCACGTCACGTCAAAAATGTCACAACACAGACACACTAATTGTACCCTGTTTCATTGCAGAGGAAGATGTATCTCCTGCCGATATGCCTGTCCCAGATTTCCCTGATGACATGGATGATGAGCCCATAAACATTCCCCAGGAGACTATCCAAAAGGTCCTTGAAACCCTCCAGACCCCACCTTCAGTCAGAAGGAGGAGCACAGAACAAGCAGCCATCGCAGAGGGCCCACCCACCACCCCAATTGCAAGACCTGCCAGCTCCAATGCAGCTGAGGACTCAGACGACACAGGCACCAGCTTTGAGCGAACTGTAGTTGGAGTACAGCGGGAGCTGCCAAGGAGGTGCGGGTGGGGATGCAAACTATGGCAGCCAGCCTAGAGGGGGTGTGTTTGTGCATGATGTCATCTGCAGATCAGGCAGCAGCTATGCAAGCCCTAACATCCATACTGCAAGGACTACAAGAAACTGTCAAGGAATTCACCACTGCAGTAAGGGAGTTGCCACAACACCTCGCACCCCAAACCTTCCACTGCATGCACGAATGCAATCATGACTCCCTCAGGGCCGACCTGGCTGCCTACCATCGTGATGTGGCTGCTATTCTCAAAAACCAGCAGACCCTCCTTGCTGCAGTACTGCCCTTAAGACCTTCACAGGGAGCAGCGACCGGGATGTCTGACTTCACGTTTTCTAACACTGAGGTGTGTGTTGCCCCTTCACAACCAACAACAACAAGGACGAAGCAGGCAACACACACATCAGAAGAAGAAGACATGGAACAGATCACATTCACATGGAAGAGTACCCGGAAGCACTAGTTCCTGCACCATGACCTACTTTGACCAAGGTCCAACGTTTTGTCAAATGCCAGTCTTACAACAACTATACTCAATGACTGTTCTGCTAACCACTGTATAACTTGTCAGCATGCCCAGTTAATGTCTCTCTCCTACTAATCGGCAAATCCTGTCCCTCTGCACTGTCTGTAACATCACCCCAGCATGTCAGTAGCATTACCTACAGCCCTTCTGTAGGATCACAATGTAAGATTTCACTAGAATGGACTCAGCAAACATGGACAATGCACATATTGGACTACAGCAGCTATCAATAAATAGCACTTGCACAACAAATATGTCTCTGTGTAATTTGACACATCAACTGTGCAGTAGATAACACAAATGTGCCTGTGTTCCAATCATGTAGCTTGTCAATAAAACTGTCCTGACATTATGTAGTCAGAACCATCTGCACAGTGGCCAGGATTGCATCATAGCCTGCCCATCCTGAGGAGAATAACTGATGAAGTGAGAAACCACACACCATCATGCTGTGTTGGACAGAATAATGGTTCCTCAAGAGATATCAAAGTCAACTATTAGTGGCTGTTAAATGTTGTCACCATGCAATACTAACAGATTGAACTGTGCAGTCTAATCTAAGCAAATACTACAAAACATAGCATGAATCAATCTTTCTGAGTTAACACCCAAATAGGTAATGATGCTGAATATTGACACAAATGATCTATGTCAGTTATGAAGACAAGAGTGTTAACAAGACCTCATCTTCGAAGGTGTCCCTGAACATCACACTGCAGTCCGACCTAAGACTGTCCCCACAATACCAAGTCTGGAAGCACACTTTGTGACGTAGAAAACATACTCATCAACAAAAATCCTTTGTGATCCATGTCAACTCCGATTGGTGGTTCGAACAAATGGTGGATTCTTACCAAGGTAGCACTGGGGTAGCTGCCATTTTACACCTCAGTTTGTATTTGTTTGTAGCATAGGACACAAATGTTATAGAACAACAATGATCTACACTGATGCCAAGGCCATGATCAAGTAACAGTTAACACATAATGTAAAGGGTTATCTATATATTTATTCAAAACGAATCACACCAGAGGCAACTAAGGGAAAAGTCATGCCTACCCTACCCTAATCTAACCTGACTACTCATTACCCACAACTGTCCCTAACTAACCTAAGCTAAACTTACTCTACACATATAACGAATTGTTCTAAACATCAACCCCCCACCCACCACTATGAGACAGGACACATGGAGGACAACACATACTAACCTACACACATACTATACTATCCTAAACAATCATATATTTTTTTGTTATTTTTTTTGTATAATTTTTATATATTTTTTTTTTTCAAACACACAGGAACCCCAACATTGCCCCCCACCCACCCACCCACACACTTAATAAGAAAAAGTAGAAAGAATCAGGACCCCCCAACCCCCCTCCCTAACACTAACTAAACTAACACCCTATACTAACCTAACACTAATCCCCCAAGCCCACTAATCATGATAACAAGGAAAAAGGAGGGAGGGGAGGGAATTATGTCCATAGAAAAAAGTTATTCCTAGAGGTTGGCCCTCCGGAGGGTCCGCCTGATCGATTTGACCCGCTTCTTGATGTAGCTGACATCCTGGCTAAGATTGTTCACCTTCCTTAGAACTCTGTCCATTTTACGTTCCAAAGCCAGGAATGCCGCAGGGTCGATTGTTGGTGCTGGTGCCGTTTGTGTCCCGGCCGAGGTGCTCTGTGGCCGTGTGGAACCTAGCCCACTGGACTGTCCTGCAGCTGTCACACTGCTGGGGCCTGGGTGTGCTGCAGATGTAGGGACAACTGTCCCCGCTGTGGCTGGGGCCACCTGGGGAGAACCAGTGGTTGTGGTAGTGGTGGCTGTAGTGGACAACCTTGGGCCACCCTGCGGTGAAGCCCACCATGCTCCGGAGGCCCGATCAGACTGGTAGGTACGGGCCATCCTTCGGAACCCCGACTGCACCTGCAGGATGTGTCTGTACCTCATGGCCCGCCTCTCAAAATCATGCTTCGGGGCAGGTGTCATGTTTGCAGCTGTGAAGACAAAGGGCAACTATTTACAGAGGTCATCCCACACATAGCACATACAAAATCTACATGATGGGTAACAACTGGCAATAACTTGTCATCAAAGTACTGACAGTTGCAGCTAACAATCATGCTGCACCTCCTCCGCCTATTGCCTGGACTACATATGTCAGTGTATGTGATGATAATCACATACCTCAAGGTCTGCGATTTGTAATGGGATTTGCTAGTACAGTACTCATGTGCCACACCTCAGTGTGTACACTAGGTTCAAAACAATTTTTCAAATAGTCGCAAGTATGTGTAACATACTGGTTGCTTCAGTCCTAGGTACCCTATTCACAAACCCATGCCTGTGTTTGGGGGGGGGGGAGAACAACAAACAATTCCAAAATACATGCACACCCAGGAGTGTATAGAAAGCTCAACATGTTTTTGGCTCTACACACACACCACCAGTAAGGGCTATCAACAAATTGGAGTCAGCTAAACCTTGTCCTATCCAAGGACCACACATGTCAGAATGTACAGACCTATGTCAACATCACATACTTCCAGTGAGGCATAATTTTCAACAGACACAGAGGAGCAAGAACACCCATGATCATGAATAGCATGCACACCTAGGCCTTTGCACTCTCGTTCCACACACTTGTAGTACAACTTGTGGAAGAACATGCTCCCAGAAGGTCCAACCTACAGTGTACTCAGTACATCGGTTAATAGGGAAGCAGCAGTCTTCAGAAAAGCCATTTGCAGAAGCTATCTGGGAGAATGTCAGTCTGACATACAGACTCAGTCCGAGACGAGTCCCAGTGCAACTCTTATTGTAACTAGTGTCTTCCACATGACTCACCCCAGTTCTCATAGCGGGCCCTACAGGAATGGCCTACAAAGCCAAGATCAGACAAATGGATAAGCATTGGTCAACTCAAAATATTCCAAGAACTGAAATCCCACTAATGGAACAAGACTAAGGATTGGGCAGTGCATCACACCTTGCAATGTGTTAAACACACTGGAGTCCATCACACATCACCAGCAAACACAAAACAGAACACACATGTCAACACTCACTGTAGGTAACGGGGTCCGCAAAATGAGCCACCTCTCCCACTGTGTACGGTGCAGGTCCACCCGTAAAGCATGGAAGGAAGAATATGCACAGAATCAGTGCAGTGACAAACAATTTCAAATAAAAATTAAAATTTGTAAGCTGACATGGGTAATGAAACACTTTCAGACATGAGCATACTGCATGGAATCTTTAATGGACAACATTTACATAGGATGGGTCTCCTGCTACAGTTACACACACTTCTACACACATGCAGTGGCCCTGACTGTCATGTGGTGGCAAACATGCACCTCCATTAGTGAGCAGCAAGAATATTGGTGTGTATTCGTCTATTCATGTGCATACAAGAGAGACATCCATAGACTGGTTACTTGAGGACTGCATGACCTGTCAAACAGCCTATGTGGTCATGACACATTTGTGACAGATAGGTACATGGTACAGAGGGGCAGGGACTTTGGCAATACCTCATGTTGTAAAAGTTTAATAAATTGATGTGTCCCAACAATGGTGATTGGCACCAAACATAGATGTTTGTACCCTAGTCCATACCTTTGGACTGCCATCCCTAATCGGATTTTGGCACAAGAAACAAAAAATACCTGTCTAAGATGTTAGCTGAGGGCACCTGACTCCTTTCCAAATATGGTTCATGTTCAGATCTGGCATGTATCAATAAAATATGAAGGAGCACATTAATCCCTAACAGGCATAGCACTTCCGTGAACACTTTCCTTACACACTCACCAGACACACATGAGACATATGTCTGGGCCACATTGATATCATCAAATGACGTGAAGGCAGCACTCATTTTCTGCATCATGTAGGGTTTCCAATTTCAGTCTAGCTATAGCGTCAACATATGTAGCTATGATGTTAGTACATCCATACTTCACTGGCAATTGTGACCTGTTGAGTACTGATTGCCACATTAATGTTTTGCTTGTCTGACACAAAGGCGGCACTAAATTACATTCAGCAACAAGCAACCTGTAAGTGTGCAAAACATGAGCTGCCTGACTGCTAGTATTTGTCATCCTTCGCATAGTGCATCAATTACCCTGTATGTTTCCTCACCATTACACACAGTCAGCTACTTATCTGGCAGATTGTGTACCAATCATCTCATGTCACTACACAGCTTTTAATTGTGCACATTTACATGATCTGTACTCACCAACATGGCCACCAATCATGATTCCCAGGTGGTCCAGCAGATCTTGCTCCCTGGAGGTCAGGTCAGCCCAGCGGTGCTTCAGTTGGTGCTCATTGCGTTTTGCTCCCATACAGATGCATCAAGTGATGGAGCACCTTCCCCCACCGGACCTGTATCACCCTACCCCCGGCCTCCAGCATCAGTGGGAGGAAATGGCACACCAGCCATATGAACCCCCCCCCAATTCCTCCACACCCATCCTGGAAAGACGTGGCCTACCAGACATTTAGGCACAGAAAAGGGGAAAATGTAGTGGTAAAAAAAGAAGAAAGGGGAAAATGGGGAAAGTTGGAGTAAGGAAATACAAAGTCAACTTAACAAATAGAAGAGCCCAACTATCCCCTATATTACAGTACCCACAACAGACTCCCACAGACAATAAATACAACTCTGGACTAGACAAATGTAGACAACACAGACTCAGACAGTATTCTACAACAATATATTAATGACAAAACAACAAGTAAGATGGCACTCTGGACACAAAAGCACAAAATCACAGGACAACACTCTGCACACAGCCACACAGTCTAGAATAATCACAGACTGCAAAGTGAAAGTGAAAGTACACCCACTGTACAGAATCTGTAAACAGGATATCCTATTACATCGCATCCTACATAATATGGCCACCGCTTTTTTCAATTATGCGTCATATTTTCACGCATACAGCTTGTGCGTCATATTTTTTGACGCACAGGAGTGCAAATAATGCTAAATCAAAATATTTTTAATAATTGGTAAATATGATTTGTTTGTGGCATAATTTATAATTCGAGAGGTGAAAATTAAACCGCACCCAAATATTATTTACCAATTATAAAAAATATTTTGACTCAGCATTATTTGCACTCCTGTGCGACAAAAAATATGACGCACAAGCTGTATGCGTGAAAATATGACGCATAATGACAAATATGTATTTTATATGTCCAAATGAGTCATGAAATTCTCCTTTACCAAACGGTGCTAAATGATAAATACTGGGGTTAACTAAAGCAAATGTGCCTTACAGGATGTATGGAAGGTATTCACAGTGCAATAGTAATGATTGGCCAAAATGGAGATTACTCATAATTGCCCACACATGTAGGGAAATGCTGTTTGCGACTTTCCAAATATGAAAGAGCTGACAGGATGTCTTTATTAGCTAATTTGTGAGCACATGTATCAAGCTATTCCAAATTGCAAAATGGCCATTTAGGTAATGCAATTGACGCCTAAACAATTTTTGGGGGTAACCATGTGCTAATTACGAGTTAATGTAGCAAAAATATGTTTCACTATAGACATGTAGCGCACACATGCCCCTTAAGCATGTGTGTGCTTCACATGTCCGTAAAAAGTTTTTCATTGGGGTGCAGCAGAGGGGGACTTAGGCCCCCAGCACCCTGGGATTTGCTGTTCCTGACTTGCAAATAAATCAACGGTTTTACCAATTTCAGTAATGCTAAACCATTGGCAGCAGGCCCATAGATGCAAATTGAGTATGATTCTCATTTTTGCAAATCTCTAATACCATTAGCCCATTTGAAGTTTGCCCTATTACTTCTTTAGAGAATTGTGACATGCCATTTAGCATTGATTTATTAGGAAATTCTCAAAGTTCCTTATGTCATAATTGCAAATAGGTTTTTGATGTATGTGGCCCTTTATGCATTACCTGGTTTAGTGGCATGTTTCAATCTTCATGCTAGGTTACAATTGGGATACTACTGTGATAAGCTGCTTGCAAACTTGATTGGATGGTACATGTACATGTGTGTGGTCCAATGTTGATCCTGTGTCAACGTCCAGGTCTCATCATGAGTTAGTGGCAGCTAATCGTGTATCTAATGAGTATCCTTTGGAGATAAATGTGAGTAAAGTCATTGAGGACATGGTAAACTACACGTGGATGGTCCCACCCTGTCACTGAAGACGTGTAATGAGACTTTCAACTGGGCAACCTTGGTGTGTGTCATTGCAACATTTGTACTCAAGTTGGCCTCTGTGGATGGAAATGCATCTGGGAACATCATAGCCTCTGTGCAGAATAATATGGCTGGTATTCACCACACACGAGCCATCTCTATTATTTGGACAATGTTACTCAGTGTGTGAACTGTCAGGGTCCTCAAATGTGTCGACTTTTCATGGACATTATCTGAGGTTGCTGGTTCTGCTGGAGGCCACGTACACCATCAAAGGCTATGGGCCAGGTACACTGTCACACTTTGTAGTTTAGGCATTAATGAGGCCCAGACAACGGATGGGCCATGATTTAGCTATTCAAGGGCACTGTAGCAAATATGATACCAATAAAAGTCAGATGATGCAACACAATGTATTTGAGTATACATTGATGAGGTATATGACAAATTAGCGTCTGAGGAAAGAGAGGTTTTGAACAGCAAGTGTGGTCCATATGTGGCCACCGGGTATCTTTAGGGTGACCCACAGACAGATGCCAGTCAGGCTGACAGGATGCAGGGTCAATCAGGATCCAGCTCTTTCAGAATTGACATGATCAGTGGTCTGACTAAGACTGGTCAGAGGGAGCAGTAGACAGTTGACATGTCAAACTTTGTATGTCCTGTGTTCTTCTGAAGGTGACACATGAACCCAGATACAGTGTTACTCGGCAACATTAGTAGCAATGCTTAACGATGTAATTGTCAAAATAACTACATCTATGCTGTAGGAGGCATCAGCAGGGACAGTGCATGTAAATTTGGGTGGTGTGCATGGAGGTGATTACTGATGTGGCCTCCATCAGTGTCTCACAAGTCCTGTCGGATGAGAATTGCTTTCAAATAGCCTACAGTACCTTTCACACTGGAAGCAAATTACAGGTGATACCAGGCCTTAAAAACTCCAAGCCAGTGTATTATTTGAGCTGACTTCCATGCAGTCAGATAGTACAATGACAATGGTATACCATAGGAAAGGGTGTGGCACACTGGATGACTCTTGTTAGTGTGTGTGTGTGTAGATGAGGGAATATCAGGGTACACATATTTGTATTCCAGGGACCTCTTCAGACAGGTGGGGTGTGACCAGGTGCTTGGGTGTGTCATGTTTTTAGAAAAGGGCTGACATGTAGATGGGATGTGATGTGCTGGATGCTTGTCATATGTGTGGCACTTGTGCTGTGTATGTTCTGCTTATGTGTAACTCTAGTGACAGATAGTCTTTGCAAAGATTGTATGTAGTTGGAATTACTGCTGCCAAGGGTCTGGTCATACATTCTTATTCCTGATGCAAAAGCATGTCAACTGCCTGATGTATGAGGCCTGTTTTCCCCTAGTTGAGTGATGGTGTTTTAGTTGTGTGCCATATGCCGCGATGAAACATGTTTCCAACATGTATGTGTGTAATAGGTGTGGTCCTCAGCTATTGCCCTTCAAAGGTGAACTGTACAGTATGTTGGTCATTTACATTGTGTGTGTATGTGACCGTTGTATGATAGCCATCACATTTGTAGTGGTATTTTCTGTGTCCTGATTGTTATATCATCAATGCTCCATGAGGCGACACTCTTCTCCTGATATTTAGAACTAAAGGTGTGCAGAAATGATTAGTCAGACCATGATGTGGTGTTTCTTATCAGTGTTTATTTACAATAGTTCATTAAGTGGTGATGGTGATAATATTAAAAAAAAAAAATGTTCACAATGTGTTGGCGCCTGCGCACTCCAGCAGCCGTGTTTGGTTGTTCCCCCTCGTGTTGCAGGGCAGCATCCTCCTCTTCCTCGTCTTCAGGCATGTATGGGTCTGGTTCCAGGAGGGGAATGTTCCTTTTGATGCAAATGTTGTGCAGGATGGAACATGTTAGTATGATCTTACAGACCATCTCGGGGGAATATAGTAGGCTACCTCCAGTGATGTCGAGGCAGCGGAACCTTGACTTGAGGATGCCGAAGGTCCGCTCGACAATGCTGCGTGTTCTCTTATGGGCGTCCTTGTATGCACGCTCTGCAGCTGTACTCGGGTTGCCAAATGGTGTCATTATCCATGGCTGGATGCCATACCCCTGATCAGCTGCAAGAGAAAAAGAATGGGATCATGTTGATGTAGCTGGCACTATTGAATAGACCTTTAATGGCAGTAGTTGTCTTGTGTTGTCTGTGACTCTTTTGTGTACTGATGTGACATCCTATACTTGTAGGCTATACCATCTGCATTGTGTTGTTTCCTTGGCTGTGCAAGTGTTTGTCTGCTAACCGTTTGTCATCAGTATGTTTTGGGATTTTCAGTACAGTGTGCCCTCCCTAGCATTGTGACTTGTGATACAGGTGTCCGTGTGTCTTCACTTACAATTTGCAAGGTAACATTTCGGCAACCACACTCATTAATGTCTTCACATTAGGCTGTACAGTAATTTCCAATGTGTGACAGGTTCAATGGTGACTTAAGAAACATGGCTAGTGATGTCAGGACCTCGGTGTGTTCCTGTTGACATGTTGCTGTTGTGGTGTATGTGTTGTGTGTCCTAGAGGGTTGCTGTGCAGTGTGTATATATGTAGGTAATTGTACTTACCAACAAGAAGTCCATTGCCATACCGTCCATCCTGGAATTGTTGGTTGATGGTGCAGTGACGGAAGATGTATGAGTCATGTACACTCCCAGGATATTTAGCCACGATGTTGGTGAACAGTCCTTGGTGATCGACAATGGCCTGCACGTTGATAGAATGTGTGTGCTTCGTGTTGCGGTAGAGGTGTTCAGTTGCAGCAGGTGGCACAAGGCGTACATGTGTGCAGTCGATTGCACCAAGGATGTGTGGGAAGCCACTGATTGTGTAGAACCCCTGTTTTGTCTCCTGCTGCTTCTGCAGTGTGTTAGGGAAGCAGATGTGGCGGGGTGTCAGTCCAATGATGGCATCCAGTACTTTGGGCAGAAATGCGGAGAATTATGGTTGTGATATTCCACCAACCAGGGCACCAGTTGTTTGAAAAGAGCCACTTGCCAGCATGTGAAGTACGGCAAGCAGCTTTGTTTCTGTTGGTATGGTGTGAGGTGTCACCAAAGTGGGGGCCAACTGCTGTTCGATATTTCGCAGCAGCTGCTGAATGGCCTGCCAGTTCAACCGGTACCTCTGTATGATGTTGTGTTCCCTGAGGCCCTGAAGGGTTGTTCTTGGGCGGAATATCCTCTCCTGCCTTCTGCGCTGCCTTTGGGGTCCCTGCTGGTGTTGTTGTAGCTGCTGTTGTTGTTGCTGGGCTCTGCGTCTGCGTGCACGCTGGATTAGAATCACCTCCATGTCTCCCTGTTGCTGCTCTGCTGCTCTGCTGTTTGTTCTGTGTGTTCTGATTAAATACAGGTGTGTTTGCCCCATTTTAATGCCTGCCCTGACCCAGGCGTTAATTTTTGACGCAAATCGGGCTGTGCATCATTTTCTGGCTCCGCCTCCCGGCCGTGCGTCATTTTTGCCCGAAAGCATAAATACGACGCATGGCCATTTAAGCCATTTTTTGGACGGGAACGCCTACCTTGCATATCATTAACGCAGGGCGGGTTGCCGCATACAAAAAATGACGCACACGTCAGAATTCTGTCGTCCGCGAGCTCGGGCGTCAAAGTTTAAATACGGGGCAACGTTTGCGCTGATTGTGCATCAAAAATTTTGACGCACAATCGGCGCAAACGGAGTATAAATATGCCCCTTGGTATTTTGACTTGCAAATTGCGAGTCACAATACCAAATGGCCATACATTTGACCCCAAATTTAAAGTAGTTTGGTTGCCATCTGAGTCCAGAGTCTTCAAGATGAGCAGAAATGCATAAAGGAGACACCTCAGTTTTGCCTTTATTTAATGTATATTCCTAAACCTAGGACAAGTTGTTTATGATGTTGGTGATGTTCAACATCTTCAGCGAAGATTAGGATTTTGTCTGCATACGCTGCAGTTTTAAAGGATCTGGAGACAAATCGAAAGCCTTTGATATCTGGGGAGGTGTATGTTAGCATGAGCAGTAGTTTAGTGGTGAGTAAGAAAGGGAGGGGAGATAGAGGGCATCCCTGCCTAGTGCCTTAGTGTAAATCAAAGGTGTATATTTCTCTTTTATCCTAATATGCGATCTAGGATTGGCATAAAGTGCCAATGTCATGCTAACAAATGATTCACCAATGTCATGGGCTTCCAGGATTGCATGAAGAAAAGGACAGTAGACGTTATCAAAGGCTTTTTTCTGCGTCAAGTGCAATCACCACAGCGGGTAGGGAAGAATGTCTAGCATACTCTATTATGTGATAGATGGAACAAATGTTATCCCTAGCTAACCTGCTTTTACCAAAGCCGGATTGAGAGTTGTGGATTAGTCTAAGGATGAATGATTCCATTCTTTTAGCTAAGAATAGAGAATATTTTTTCCTCCATATTTAGTACAGAAATGGGGTGATAGTTTTGGGATCTTAGTGATTTTTGTCCTTTTTGGGGAGTAGTAGTTCCGCCACGGTGCCAGAGATTCCACCTTGCTAGCTGAAATGGTCTAATGTATTTTTTAGATTTACAGTAATGGAATGTTGGAATGCTATATGAAATATAATGGGAAATCCATCAGGTTCACATGTTTTCCCAGATCGGATGGAATTTATAGCTTTCAAGACTTCAGCAGTTTGGAGCAGCTTGTTCCCGCCTGAGAGTTTGGGGATATTTAGTGAGCAGAGGAATGCATAACATTCCGATTTCTCACAGGGAGCCTTTGGAGTACAGAGTTTAGCATATAATTCTTTAAAGACGTCAGGGATGTCCTTAGTTTTGCATTTCTAGGAGCCATTTGTATCTTGAATGTGTGAGATGTTATTCAAAGATTTATTTTTATTTAAGAGTGGCTGCTAGGGCTTTGCCAACTCTGTTAAGGAATAAGAGTTGTTTGGATTCTCGTGCATGAACCAAAAGGTAGGCTATTTTACTTACAATAGAGTTGTGTTTATATTTCTATTGTTTGATCTCATTAAGTATATCATCAGTGTCTGAATGCGGATTCCTTGTTTTTAATTTCAAAACCTAACTTATATAGGGTCTCTTTAATTTCACATTTCCTCACAAGGACCTTACAAATATGGTCTCTCATTGCACTCTTAAACACACCCACCACAGGTGAGGACATAGAGTGTACATTTTCTTTGAAGGAGATATCAATCTAATTTTTAGGTCCATTATGTCCGTGGCTTACCAAGGATTTCTTCATTCAGATACCATATTTTGTTTTTACCTTTACTGGGCATGTCCAGGACAAAATTAGAGATTACTGCATGATAAGAGATCAAAATAGGGTGGGTTAGGCCAAAGAGGTGGCCTAGAGTATGGAAGGGAGAAGAAGGTAAAGTCATTGCTAGTTAGGTTGTGGATTCTTCATAAAACTGTCAGTCTATATGTATTGCAGAAGTTAATCATTTGTTTATGAGCTTTGGGAATTCTAGACCTGAATGCTGAGTGGTGATCTAGCATGGGGTTGATTGGGAGATTAATATCTCCACCCAGTATCAATTTGGAGTCAGGCGGGATGTCTGTCAGCTTCTTATTAAGGGAACACCAGGTTGTCTGCATTATGGGTGTATATATTCATTACATATAGATCTTGTTCTCCAGCATTAAGTCTAGCAAGAAGTGATCTACCAGGGGTGTGAGGTTCGGTGGCTATCAGCGATAGATGGTGTAAGAAAGTCCTTCTTTTTGCCCTGGTCACCCCTTCACATTTTGGACAGGAACTGGTGGTTACCGACTCTTGGCTGTGCCCCGGGTACTGCTTACCAGTCCCAGGGCCAGTGCTCTGTGTAAAGTGGATATGCAAATTAGGCTAATTATAATTGGCAAAATTAACCTACCTAAAAGTCCCTACTATATGGTAGGGCATGGAGGTTTAGAGACCCCAGCATAGGTAGTGCCCCCATAGGTGCACTGCTGAGGTGCCCAGTGTCATTTTAAAGGCAGGCCTGCCTTGCTGGCTACTTTTAAATTAAAGTTACATGCAAATTCGACTTTGGAATTAAAAGTAGTTCTAAAGTCTTAAACTACCTTATTTTTACATATAAGTCACCCCTAAGGTGTCATGTAACTATAAGCAGGGACCTTATAAAAATAGTTTTATAAGCCCTGGTGAGGTAAAAGAGCCACATTCGTTTTTCCCTCATTGTATTGAATGGCCTCCATAGGCTAGAATGGGGAGACTTTATTTTAATTATAAAAATCCCCTTAAGTAACATATACTACAAGTTTGGTATCAACTTAATTGTTATAATAAATCACATAACTTCCAGTTGTTGGATTTAATATAACTTGTTCAGGTAAAGAGTTTTAAACTTTACCTGAAAAGTTGCCAACTTGAGCTCTGCACTGTTTTTGCTGCTTTGCTCTGATTGGCCAGCCTCTGGCAGCCTGGCCAGGCTGCCTTGATGAGGTGTGAAATGGCCTGGCTCAACACAAAGAGATGTGCCTGGGGGCGGAGATCTCCCCTCAGCAGATGGGGAAGCAGGAAGGTGGGAGGGCTGCCAAACTGGTCTTCTGAGGCAGGGACGGACATTCGGAGAAACCCAGCAACACCCTCACATCCTGCAAACCCAGACAATTAGGTGCCCCCTTGATTAGATTAGGAGAGGGCAGGAGATGAGTGTGTTTAGGAATTTAAGCTACACCTGTGGGTGTGCTCAGCCAGATGTAATCACAAAAAATCACATTCAGCCATGATGGATTTTTGAGGAATGTTGCTCCCTGGGATTGATTTTTGCCACACTTACCAGGAAGTGGTCATCACAGGGGTAAGGGCCCTGCACCTGATTGGAGAAGCAGGACCCCCAGTTTTTCACCCAGGAGCAAGTATAAAACTGGCAGACCTGCACCCACACCTCATATCTCTATCAGATTCCAACAAAGAAGAACAACAGAAGAAGAAGAACTGCCCTGCTGGACCCCTGGCCTGCACCTGGACACTGCACTCTGGAGGACTGCACCAGCTGCACACTTGGGCTTCACCAGAAGAAGGACTTTGCCTGGCGTCCACTGGTTCAAGGAGGAGAGTTTGTGCCAGGTGCATTCTGGGAGTTGTAGTCCGCACCCTCAAGAAGCATCTCAGAGCTTCTGGAACCTTGGGGTGAACTGTGGACCACAAAAGACCCTTAAAAGAACATCTGGAAGAAGATCCAGAAGTTTGGAGAAGTTTGGAGAACTTTTGGAAAAAAGCTCCATAGAGGGACCGACCAGCCACAGCAACTCTGGCAGGCTTGCCTCAACCTAGACCCGGCCTGACTTACAGGTTCGTCCCGGTGAAGAAAATCTCCAAAAAGTGACTAAGTCCGAACGTAGGAAGTGTATCCGAAGAGGGCTCCAAGAATGTAGGATCAAGATTCAGGTTTGCCCCGGTCGAAGGATTTTCACCTTTGAAAAACGACTAAGTCCGAAGGTAAAAATCTCCACCAAGGGCTCCCGCGACACGTATCCAAGGAAGAGTTCCAGGAGGTCAGATTGGACTGGCAGGTTCGTCCCGCTGAAGAAATTCTCCAGAAAAATGACTAAGTCCTAAGGTAAACTTTTGACCGAGGCCTCCCGCGGGCTGTAGCCGAGCTGGGCTCCATCGTGGTTGGCCTTAAACTTTAACTTTGCCCCGGTCGAGGTGCGACCAGATTGGCGCTTTTTTTTTCTCTGCACTAGAAAGCATTAATTCTTTAAAAATTCATATCTCCAGTTCCCCCAATCCGATTTTATTAGTTTGGTGTAATTTTAAAGATAAAAATATTTCCTATTTTTATAAATTGATTTTGGATTTTTAAACTGTTTTCTGTGTTTTATTTAATTACTGTTTTGTGGTATTTGAATGCTTTACGCTTTGTCTCCTAAGTTAAGCTTTGTCGCTCGTTGCCAAGCTACCAAGGGTTGAGCTAGGCTTAATTTACTGAGATGCAACTGGACCTAAGTGGAGGTTAGGGGCCTATTGCTAAGTGTAGGTACTTACCTGCCATTACCAATAACCCATTTTCCAACATTTTTGGTGCTGAGTGGTGGGATCCTGTACTTTTGTTCAGTATCACGTTACAGTTTTAAGTAAAGCAAATTAAAAATCCTTTAAATTGTCCTAGTGCAAACATTGTTTTTAATTTTTAATTTGGATTAATTTCAATTATTGAATTTTTGTGATTTTTCTAAATTCTTGTTTCCAATTTTTTGCAAAAAGTTTTTGTTGACACAAAACTAGGGAACCATGGCGCTTGATCTGGCTAGCTTATCCACACTTACAGTAGTCCAGCTTAGAGGGTTGTGTACTTTAAGGGGGTTGCCTGCAACCACTGACCTCAGGAAGCATGTCCTGATTAAATCCCTGACAGCATGGGCTGAGGCCCAAGAAGTAGGCCCAGAGGAAGCTCCAGAGGAAGAAGCAAGGGAGGATGCTAGCTCCACCCACTCAGGGGAGGGAGGTCATCTGAGCCTAGGTGAGGAGGAGGAAGACTGGTTCTCACTGCACACAGTCACTAGGGAGATACCCAAAGCTAGTTGGGGGAAGAGGGTCCCTTCAGGAGGAGAGAACCTGTCCCTCAGGGAAAGACAGCTGGAGGCCCAGCTAGCATTTGTAGCTTTGGAGGCACAGAAGCTTGTCCTAGAAGAGAAAAGGTGAGCAAGGGAAGAGAAAAGAGATGGTGGCAGCGACAGAGAAGCTGAGGTGTCCATGGATGTTTTTTTTTGCCCCAGTTAACCAAGGGGGTAGTTCCTGCCTATGTAGAGGGGGATGACATAGATAAGTGGCTGGGGGCCTTTGAGAGGCCCCTCCAGATGAGGAGAGTTAAGCCTCAGTACTGGAGTTCACTTCTTTTGGAGTTGGTCCCCAACTCTGGGAGGGATAGGCTCCTAACCTTGAAGGGGGAGGAGGCAGATTCATACCGCAGTATGAAGAGATGCTTAACTAAAATGTTTGGTCTGACCCCAGAGCAGTATAGGCTCAAGGGTAGGGACACTCACAAGACAAGTACCCAGTCCTGGGTGGACTTTGTAGACATCTCAGTTAAAGCACTGGAGGGCTGGATACAGGGCAACAAGGTAAGTACCTTTGAGGGGCTTTACAATTTGATTATGAGTGAGCACCTTCTAACCAATTGTTCCCAAGAGAAGCTACGCCAGTTTCTAGTTGACTCTAATTTGACCAACCCCAGAGAGCTTGGGGAGGCAGCAGATGACTGATTAAGAACTAGGGTTAACCAGAAACCCCTAGGGGTGATCAGAAAAAGGGAGGACATAGTGCTTCACACGGGAAGAACCAAGGGAAAGATGATAAAAAGCCCAAGGAGTCCTCACAAGAGTCCCCAAAAATTTCTCAGGGTGGGGGAGCCCTGAGCCATTACACTTCTAAGGGGAAAGTGTATCAAGGAAAGCATTATGATCCAGTTAAGGCAGGAAAGTTTCAGGAGCTTGCTAAGGCCGGCAAGTGCTTTGAGTGTCATCAACCTAGACACAAAAGAGGAGATGCTATCTGCTCCAAGAAGCCCCCCACTGGTGGGCAATCGCAGGGGATTGCTGGTGTAGGGATGGGGGTGGAAGGTGGCCCAGGGCTGGGATCAGGGTATACCGAGGTCACCTTAGTATCCGTGGGTGGGTTGGACATTGCATCTATGGCCACCTTACCTCCCAGCATGGAGAGGTATAGGGAAAGGCCTAAAGTCAATGGGACTGAGGGGGAAGCTCTGAGCGATACAGGGGCCAGTGTGACAATGGCCACAGAGAAGCTGGATTCTCCAGAGCAGGTCTTACTTGGTGTCTTCCACCAAGTAACTTATGCAGATAGCCGAACCAAACTCCATACCATGGCCATGGTGAGCCTGGAATAGGGATGTGTGACTAGCCCTAAGAATGTAGCTGTACCTCCTGCCCTCCCAGTAGAGTGTCTGCTGGGAAATGATCTGGAAGCATCTGACTGGTCAGAGGTGGAAAAAAGGGTCCATGCACAGATGCTGGACCGCCCTGAATGGGTGGGTGCTGTGACCAGGTCACAGGCAGCACAACAGGGAAGTGCTGGACACTTGGAACGTGGAACAATGGGCCAAGCCTCCAAGAAAAAGAGAAAGGGCACTGTGTCTGGCTTGCCAGCCACAACAAGTAGAGAGAGTCAGGAGGAATCCAAACCTGAGGGGGAGGATCTGACCTCTGGGGGAGGGCCACTTTCCCTGCAAGCTCTGCCTGACTTGGCAGAACTCCAAGGGGCAGGCGGGCCCACCAGAGAAGAATTGTGCCAGGGACAAAGAGAATGTCCCACTCTTGAGGGCCTAAGGCAGACTGCTGCCAAGCAAGGACAAGGGGATACCAGTGGAACCCACAAGGTTTTCTGGGAGGATGGAGTTCTCTACACCAAGGCAAGGGACCCCAAACCAGGGGCCACCAGGAGAGTGGTGGTCCCCCAGAAGTATAGAGAATTCCTCCTCACTTTAAGCCATGATATTCCTTTAACTGGACATTTGGGACAGATCAAGACCTGGAACAAGCTGGTCAACCATTTTTATTGGTCCTAAATGTCAGAAAACATCAGGGAGTTTTGCAGCTCCTGTGTTACCTGCCAGGCGAGTGGCAAGGCAGGGGACAAGCCAAAGGCTCCCTTGATACCACTGCTAGTGGTTGGGACTCCCTTTGAGAGGGTAGGGATTGACATTGTTGGTCCCCTAGACCCACCAACTGCCTCGGACAACAGGTACGTTTTAGTGGTTGTGGACCATGCCACCAGGTACCCTGAGGCAATACCCCTCAGAACAGTCATTGCTCCCACAGTGACTAGGGTCCTACTTGGTGTGTTCAGCAGAGTGGGATTCCCAAAGGAGGTGGTCTCAGATAGGGGCACACATTTTATGTCTGCCTATCTGAAAGCCATGTGGGATGAGTGTGGTGTTACTTATAAGTTCACCAACTCTATCATCCACAGACCAATGGACTTGTGGAAAGATTTAATAAGACCCAGAAGGGCATGATCATGGGTTTGTCTGAAAAACTCAGGAGGAGATGGGATGTTCTCCTCCCATGCCTGCTGTTTGCCTACAGAGAGGTGCTACAGAAAGGGGTTGGATTCAGCCCCTTTGAATTACTGTTTAGGCACCCTGTAAGAGGCCCATTGTGCTTGGTGAGAGAATCTTGGAAGAAGCCTCTCAAAGAATCCGAGGAGAATGTGCTAGATTATGTGCTGGGCCTACGGTCATGCACGGCTGAGTACATGAAGAAGGCAAGCAGGAACTTGGAGGCCAGCCAAGAGCTCATGAAGCTCTGGCATGACCAGAAGGCTACCATGCCTGAGTACCACCCAGGTCAGCTGGTATGGGTTTTGGAGCTTATGGCTCCTAGGGCCCTTCAGGCCAAGTGGACCGGGCCCTATCCAATTGTGGAGAAAAAGGGGGAGGTAACCTACCTGGTGGATCTTGGCACCCCCTGGAATCCTCATAGGATCCTGCGTGTCAACAGACTGAAACCCCACAAGGACAGGGCAGACATGACCATGCTGATGGTCACTGATGAAGGGAGAAGGAGGAGATTGAACCTCTGCCAGACCTCCTGTCCTCAAATGAAAAAGATGAGTCAGTGGAGGGAGTGGTACTCTATCCCAAGTTGACAGACCAGCAACAAAAAGACTGCAGGAAAGTTTTGGAGCAGTTTGCTGGTCTGTTCTCCTTGACCCCTGGACTCACCAATTGGTGTGTCCATGAGGTTGACACCGGTGACAGCTTTTGCCTTTTGTAAGAACTTCTCCAATGCACTGGAAAGGTTGGAGCTGGATTGCAGCCAGGTCCTGGAACTTTCTCCATTGCATTTGAGAGTGATTTTGAAGAAAGTAACGTGGGCTTTGAGCTTCCGCCTAGACTTGGAGAGCTGTGAAAAAATAAAAGTTATTTTGTGAATAGAGTCAATACTCTATTAATACAAAATCACAACTTTACTTCACTTGGAATATCCCTCACAGTGTTAGACGCTTTTGGACACTGCTTCACCAGGAATTGCTTCCTTTGAACACACTACTGACAAAATGGCACGGAACAGCAAAACAGAGTAACTTCTGTCTGGGGGAATCTCAAGACCTAGTCCACGTATTAGTTGTCTGTCCATCTCGTGCTTTATTTTGGCATAAATGTCTAAAACCTATCTGTCTCCAGCTCTCTCTGGTGTCAGTGCCTGAGTTCCTCCGTGCCCTGTATGATCATCCTAACGAAAGATTCTGTTTTAAAATATTTAAATTTTTTCAAATGTTTTTTAAACTTATTTTAAGAGCACTCGCCGAATGGCAAGTCGGTTGGCAAGGTCTATTAACATGATTATTGCTTCAACTCGCTTGTAATAATATTATTATGGTGGGGCTGAGAAAGCAAGGCCCCTCACAATATAACGCAAAAAGAAGACTTGAGTTTGGCCCATGAAAATGCTGTTTTTTGCTCATGTATTTATCAGCAATATTATGTTTCGAGAGGTTCTGTTTTAAGTCAGTCAGTGCTGGAAATCTTTTTTTTGGTATTCCTCCCTCTTACATACTGTCCTCTACTTATACTTTGCCACCCTACATCTTTCATCTATATATAACGGGGATTGTTTTTAAAGTCTTAATATTTTCGTATTTTATGTTATTTTAATTGCACTGAGGTGAGCATCCACATTTTTTCTTTCTTTTTTCTCCTTTCACTTTTCGCACTCTTCACATGAGTTTTGAGCATGTAATTACAAGGTTGGAAAACATTGCGGAGCATTTTGATACAAATTTTATTGTATACATTTTTTTTTTTATCCAATCTGATTTTAGGTGTAAATAGCAATAGAGACTAACGCTTGGTTATAGTGTGCTTTTTTTTTATGTGGACCTCAGTTGAGTTCCAAATCATAAATAAAATAAAATTGAATTGAATTGACAGCTTACCTGTCAAAAACAAGCTGTACAGGCTGTCTGACCAGGTCAAGGCCAATATCAAAGCTGAAGTGGCTAAGATGTTGGAGCTCAAGGTAATTGAGCCCTTTGACAGTCCTTGCTCAAGTCCAGTGGTACTGGTACCCACGCCTAATTCCCAAGGTGGGAAGCAGGAATTGGGATTCTGCGGGGACTACAGAGGTCTTGTTGTGTAGCTATTTTAGTTATATCTCCATGCACGTTAGTTTAATACACCAGGCCGCTGTGCACCTTGACCTAGATATCTTTTATTCAGCTTTGCATTGTTATTTTTACAATCACCAGTTTTACGGTCTTGTTTTAATTTCTTCTATCTAACCGTTTTGCTTAGTTCAGCATTGTGTTCTCAAACAACACAATCTTGATCACTCTGTGCTTCAGTCAAGGCTACAGTCTGGTACATTGCTGGTAAATGTGGTAAAAGTTTAGTCTCCAACATTCGTAGAAAATACACATCCTTAAGTAGGGACATTTTCTTAGAACATCTGCTGTGTTAATTATAAAAACACTTTCTAGTCCCATTACACATCAAGAGGGAGATTACAGCCAGGGAACCACAACTGTATGCTGAATGGTTCGCTGCAGATGCTGACGCAGATTACAGGCTTTTGCTCAGGTATGAGGGTTGATGTACTCCCAAGGAAACCTGAAAGGCAGGTTTAGAGCTTAACATGCCGTGATCAAAATATGATTTAGATAGGAAATAGTCAATCGATTCTAGTTGCAATATGATAGCATTATTCTTATGCTTCACTCTCATCGTCACCATTTTAATAATGTTGTGTTGTGTCGTTCTGGTTATTGCAGCTCACGCTTTGCTATCCAAAATGCAGTCATTTTATTAAACCAATCTTTAAAACTTATTCTGCTTTTATTGTCATCTATATATGAGACTGAATTGTGAATGAGAGAGCGGGATGCGACCTGAGTGACCACGACTTCCCTGAGAAGTACGATATGTCATGCGCTCGGCTGCCCAATCATCCCTACCATTCGGGAGAGATGAGGCACTGCTAGTTAGCCGGAGCAAAGCTCGGATTTGGAGTGACAGGTGACCCCCCCCCTGGGGGTCAGACTCAGTCCCCCACACTGTGGACGATCTTGCTGCTCAAAATCCAGTAGTCTCATTAGAATAATGAGAGCCTACTCGACAGTCTAAATGCAGTCAGTAGGACTGATGCTCACCCCATACCTAGAGCTGATGAGCTCATTGATAGGTTGGGGCTGCCAAATTACTGAGCACATTTGATCTGACTTCTGGATACTGACAGATTGCCTTAAGTCCAGGAGCTAAGGAGAGGTCAACATTCTCCACACCAGAGGGTCACTTTCAGTTCAAGGTGATGCCCTTTGGCTGAAAAATGCTCCTGTCACCTTCCAACGGTTTGTGAACCTGTCTGGGTTGGAATCTTTCAGTGCAGCTTATCTGGATGATATAGCTGTATTTAGTTCCACCTGGGAGGACCACCTGGTCCACCTGAAGAAAGTGATCCAGGCCCTGCTTCAAGCAGGCCTGACTACCAAGGCAAGCAAGTGCCAGATAGGGCCGAGTTCAGTTGTGTACCTGGGCAACCTTTTGGTGGAGTCCATGTACAACCTCTCCAGCCCAAGATCCAGCCTATCCTGGATGGGGATGCTCCTAAAACTCAGACTCAGGTCAGGGCCTTTCGTGGCATGACTGGGTACTACAGGAGGTTTGTTCAGAATTATGGGATCATAGTGGCCCCTCTAAATGAGATTACCTCCAAGAAACAGCCCAAGAAGGTCATTTGTACCCCAGAGTGTCAGAAAGCTTTTGACACTCTAAAGCAGGCTATGTGTTCAACACCAGTGCTACTGACCCCTGACTATATCAAGGAGTTTATAGTGCAAACAGATGCTTCAGATGAAGGGATTGGGGTAGTGTTACCACATGTTAATGAAGAGGGCCAAGATCAGCTAGTTGCCTTTATCAGCATGTGACTACTCCCCAGGGAGAAAAGATGGACTGCCATTGAGAGGAAGGCCTTTGCTGTGGTCTGGTCCCTGAAGAAGTGGAGGCCATACCTGGTTGGCACTCACTTCCATGTACAAACTGGCCACAGACCTCTCAGATGGTTGATGCAAATGAGGGGGGAGAACCCAAAACTGTTAAGGTGGTCCATTTCCCTACAGGGAATGGACTTCACAATGGAGCACATACCCGGGACTGCCCAGGCCACTGCAAATGGTCTTTCCAGGTTTTTCCACTTAGCTGATGAGGACTACCAGGGTGTAGTATAGTACCCATCACCTTTTATCTGGGGGGGGGGCAGTGTAGGAAAATCCTCCTTTTTGCCCTGGTTACCCCTAAACGTTTTGGACAGGTACTGGTGGTTACTGACTCTTGGCTGTGCCCTGGGTACTACTTACCAGTCCCAGGACCAGTGCTCTGTGTAAAGTGGATATGCAAATTAGGCTAATTATAATTGGCAAAATTAACCTACCTATAAGTCCCTAGTGTATGGTAGGGCATAGAGGTTTAGGGGCCCCAGCATAGGGAGTGCCCCCATAGGTACACTGCTGAGGTGCCCAGTGTCACTTTAAAGGCAGGCCTGCCTTGCTGGCTGCTTTTAAATTCAAGTTACATGTAAATTTGACTTTGGAATTAAAAGTAGTTCCAAAGTCTCAGACTACCTTATTTTTACATATAAGTCACCAGTAAGATGTGCCCAAAGTGCTCCTAGGGCTGGGTGCTATGTAACTATAAGCAGAGACCTTATATAAATTGTTTATGAACCCTGCTGAGGGAAAATAGCCAAATTTGTTTTTCCCTCACTGTAGTGAATGAGCTCCGTAGGCTAAAATGGGGAGACTTTATTTTAATTAATAAAGTCCCAATAGGAGCTAGATAGTTCAAGTTTGGTATCAAAATGATTGTGTAAGTAAATGTAACAACTTGCCATTGTTGAATTTATTTTAACTAGTTCAGGGAAAGAGTTTTAGAACTCTACCTGAAAGTTGCCAACTTCAGCTGTGTAGTGCCTTTCTCTGATTGGCCAGCCTCTGGCAGCCTGGCCAGCCTGCCCTGATGAGGTTTGAAGGGGCCAGGGCTGAGACAAATAATGTGCCTGGGGGAGGCAATCTGCCTCAGTAGATGGTGAAAAAGGATGGAGGAAGAGCAGTCAAACTGGTCTTCAAAGAGGGAAGGACATTTTGAGAAGCTCAAGACCTCACCCATTTCCTGCAAACCCAGGCAACCAGGTGCCCTCTTGATTAGATTACGAAAGGGGCGTGTTAAGGATTTTTAATCACACCAGTTGGTAGACTCAGCCAGACCTAACCTCCAAAATTCAGTTTAAACCATTTTGAATATTTAAAGAATGTTGATTTTTGCCTCACCTCCCAGAAAGTGGTCATCCAAGAGGAGGGTGGCCTGTCTGTAATTGGACAGTCACCCCTCACCCAGATTTTCACCTCAGAAGCAAGGATCAATTTGGCAGAGCTGCACCCACAATTCGGATCCTTACAAGGAACAACATTAGAAGGAGAAGAATTGCCCTGCTGGGCGCCTGACCTGGACACTGCACTCTGAAGGGCTGCACCAGCTGCACACTTGGGTTTCACCACAAAAAGGACTTTGCCTGGCTTCAACTGGTTCAAGAAGGGACTCTCTGCTTGCTGCAAATTGAAAATGGCTAACCAGAGTCCCTTGTATCAAATCCTGAAGGAAGGAACTAACCAGCTGACCACTGTCCAGTGGTCATTTTGGAGTTTGGAGTTTGAGCCAGATGCATTCTGGGAGTTGGAGTCCTGCCCCTCAAGGAGCAATTCAGAGCTTCTAGAACATTGGGGTGAGTTGTGGACTCCTAATGGCCCTTCATAGCCCATCTGGAAGAAGGTCCAGAAGTTTCGAGAAGATTAGAGAACTTTTGGTGAAAAAGCTCCGTAAAGGGTCCGATGAGTCAAGCTGGCTTACCTCAACTGTGACCTGGCCTGACTTGCAGGTTCGTCCCGCTATAAAGCTCCAGAGTCCCAGATTTCCAGGATTTCACTGGTGGCTCCTGGAAAGGTGAACCGACAACCTTGCATCGAAATCGGCTTGCTGTAGAGGATCGAGCACTGTAGGAAAAAGCTCCAAAGAAGTGACAAAGTCTGAACATAAAAAGTTGACTGGGACTTCCCATGCAGCATATCCGAGGAGGGCTTCAGGGATCCCAGATCACCATTCAGCAACAGCCTGGATGAATATTTCCATCCTGAAAAATTGACTAACTCCGAACATAGAATTCTTCACTGAGGTCTCCTTCGAGGCGTTTCAGAAGAGGGCTCCAGGGAGGTCCGATCAGATTGCTGACTTTTTCCCACTGAAGAAAATCTTCAAGAAAAAGACTAAGGCCCTCGTAACGACCGTGGCGGTCAGTGATAATGTGGCGGTAATACCGCCAACAGACTGGCGGTAACTACCAACAAATTTTGACCATGGCGGAAAGTTCTCTGAAAGACATCCAATGTATCACACCGACTGCCAGGGTGGAAAAAACAGGCACCCCAGTGGTAGCCACCTACAGCCAGGGGGAAGTCAAAGTTCCGCCCACCATATTATGACAACACAATCCACAACCTTTTCTGGGGCGGTACCAATGACATCAAAAGCCTGGCGGAAACAGAGCTCAGAAGTGAAAGGACTCACCTTTGGAGACACAGGGAAGAGTGCAAGGCCACAGTCTCTCAAGTGGGTGTCTTGCCCACTGGTTCTGTAGGGGGCAACATGCCCATTGCTCTTCGTCCTGGGGAGTGCAAGGCCACAGTTTCGAGAGTGGGTGTCTTGCCTACTAGTTCTGGAGTGGACATGCCGCACAGCAGCCCATGGATGCAGGATTACATGTCGTCCACTGGCGGTGATGGCTGCATTGTGTTGGTGGTGGTGGGAGGCTTTGGCACATCCTCTGCACCCTCAGATGGATGCACTGTGGTGGTGCTGCTGGTGGGGTGTGGCTCCTGCACATCCCCTGCACCCTCAGATGGATACACTGTGGTGCTGCTGCTGGTGGGCGGAAGCTCCTGCACATCCCCTGTACCCTTGGATGGATGCACTGTGGCGGTGCTGCTTGTGGGGGGGCTCCAGAACATCCTATGCACCCTCGGATGGATGAACAACCATGCTTGGTGGTGGTGTTGAAGTAAGCCTCAGCCAGGCCTACTAGTGCAAGGGGTTCACCCTTCTCTGCACAAAGTCCTCAGACCATATAGGAAGAAGTTGGCACAGAAACTGAAATAGAAGACAAAGTTTATTAAACCTCATGAGGTGGTACTACAGTTCAAACAGCACCCTTCGGTAATGTTTGAAGTAGCACACTGAACTGAGAGAGCATGGTCCTTTTATACCCACGCAGGGGCTAAAAGGAGGTGGTACAATTATAGAAGCAAGACTTACATACATGTAAGGTCATATGGAAATGCACAGTCGACAGGTAGGAGGGGCTAAAAGTTTTCAAGGACTAACAGCTGCAGACCTTACTGGGCATGTGCGAAAGTGGGAAATGCTAAATATAACTTGTCACTAGGCAGATTTTCAAGAGTAGTTAACAGAAAGGTAGGACAGAGCACATAGTGAGCACATGGCAGCATGTGGCAGGGAGAATGGCTGCCATGAATACAAAATGGATTCCGCAAAATGTTCACAATAGTTGCTAAATACAAGATGTCTTCTGCTAATGCTTAATCTAAGCGCTGGTAAACTACAACAGTGGGGGCTCCATCACAGCTGCTGGCCTAGGCTCCGTGACCCTCTTGCCAGCAGGTGCAGGCTCCTTGGTACTCCTTCCTGCTGGTGCAGGCCCCTTGCCATTTCTGGTGGCAGGTGCAGGCTCCTTGGTCTTCCTGTCTGCTGGTGCAGACTCCTTGCCCTTTCTGGTGGCAGGCTCCTTGCTCTTCCTGCCTGCTGGTACAGGCTCCGTGCCCTTTCTGGTGGCAGGTGCAGGCACCATGCCCTTCATGCCTGCTGGTGCACACTCCTTCCCCTTTCAGCAGGCTGGTTGTAGTACCGACACAATAAGTAAATGAGCTTCTCCTCCAACAGCCGGGTACTGAAAGTGGGATTTATTTCTTCTTCTTTAAGTTGAGCAAGCAACAAGAGCCACGGCTACAGTAGTCACCAGATGAGAGGTTCAGAATAACTGCCTCTCACCAGGAAAACAAAAGCAAACATTCCAACAGAATGTAGAACGGAACTGCATCAGAAAGAGAGTACTTCCCGATGTAATCATAATCCACACTGCATTAAAGACACACACTACATCATCTCCCTTAAGAAAATTAACTAAGATCATAGTCTAACAATTTTACAGGCAGTTTGGAGACCCTTTTTGTGGCAACAGAACTCTGTGGAAAATGACAAGAAGAGTTGTCAACATTTACATAATTGTTATTAAAAATGTTCTCTGGTACTACAGACGATCCAGGACCTGGTACATTAGGAAACTTATTTGACATGGGAACTGTACACTGTTCAATACTCCCTTGCTTCTCTGTTTCGAAAATTATAGAATCATCCTTGGGTATAACACATGTTCTGTTGTAGATCTCGTTCAGTGCATCGGAAATCCTACTCTTATTCCACCAACTCTTATCTGTCAGCAAAACAGCACTATTGGAGACCCGCTCAATCCCAAAAGGAGAGGAAAACTGAGACATCCCTTTACTGACCTTTTAAGGTTTTTTGATGAGCACCCATTGTCCTACAACAAAACGTTTCTCATGTACATGTTTATGAGAATAAAAATATTGTTTCTGTTGAGCTTGCTTTAGCCGCACTCTTTTCTGGACAGACAGTTGAAGATATTCAGGACATCTATGTGCACGCTTTAACCAATTGGGAAAAACCCTTGACACACATTTCCTTCCCCTCAATACCTCAAAAGGAGACAGACCCGTAGTGGAGTGAGGAGTAGAGTGATAGGCATTAACTTTGTTTCTCAAAAAACTCAACACATCTGTGGCAGAAGAAAGAGCAGATTGAATGCCCTCTTTGAGAAAGTGGTTTACTCTTTCAACTAAACCATTTGCTGAAGGACTGCACAAGGCTATTTGCAGATGTCTAATATCATGTTTAGTGAGAAAATATCTAATTTCACCAGAAACAAAGTGAGTACCATTATCCATAATTATTTCTTTAGGGATCCATTCAATAGAAAAAACATTCTCAAGGAATTGAATAACAGATCTGGTATTTGGTGCCTCTACAAAAGCATAGGAAATCCATTTAGAAACTTAGTCAACAAGAACAATTAAGAACTTATTATTGGAGGAGAGTAGACTGAATGGACCCTTGAAGTCCAAAGCTACTTTCTTCCATGGTTGATCAGGGAATGGTACAGGAAAAAGGGGCTTCTCAGTTGTTTTCCAGTGTTTATCAGAAACAATGCACTGTGGGCACAAATTAATGAAAGAGGAAACTTGGCTGTTAAAATCAGGCCACCAATAGAGTTCTTTGATTTTCCTGCACCTAGTAGTAATCCCTAAGTGGCCCTTATGTGCCAAAGCGATCAATTTGTTTCTTAAACCAGAAGGTGGAAACAAAACATCCCCCTCTAATGTAGATGCCATTTTCACATGATATCTCTGTTGAAATCTGAGCAAAAGGTTTTAAAACAGCTTCAACACTACGAATAGGTGGCCACCCTTTTTGCATGAATGCCATAACCTTCAATAACACGTCCTCTTGAGATGTGTCTTCTAGACATTCTTTTTCAGAAATAGCACCCTGGAGCTCTGACACTGCATCAGTGGTAGCAACAACACATTCATTATCTTCATCTATCCATAAGCCTCTGAAAAACACTAGCTGCTGAGGCAAGACCAAAAGGTAACCTCAGATACTTGTATGCCCCAAAAGGTGTGATGAAAGTAGTAAGATCTTGCAACTCACCATTCAAAGAGATCTGATGGTAAGCAGCATGCAAATCAATATCATAAACATATTTTGATTCTCCTACATTAGCTAACATCTCATGTATCCAGGGTAAAAAATGGCAATCAACAATAATGTTATTATTGAGAAAATTGAGGTCTACACACAAATGAGGTTCTTCTGATTTTTTCCTAGCTAGGACAATGGGAGAGACCCATTCTGATGACTCAGTGGGAGTTATAATATCTCCTTGTTCCAAATTTCCAAGCAATGTCTTCAAATCTTCCCTAACACTGATGGGAACTAGCCTGACCTTGTGCGAAATGGGCTTGGCATTTGGTTTCAACTTGATTTTGTGCTGGAAACCCAAAACAGTACCGATCTCAGAACTGAGAATGTTTGGAAATTTGGAAATAATAGCATGCAAAACATCAGAATGCATTTCCAATGAATGCACCAGTAGTTCACCCATCACAATCAGATCAACTTACCCAGGTCTGAGATGAATACCTAACTTGGCCAAGTCCATCCAACCAACAATGTTTCTCCCATTAACAGCTACGTAGATTTTGGTCCCTGTGCTACTGCCAAGAATTTGTAAACATGCAATATAACCAAGCTATTCAATTTCTTTATCGCCAAATGCCTTGGGATTGATATCAGGATTTTCCAATTTAAAGGTAGTCGGCCAAAGAGAGTGAAAAGTACTGTCAGCTAAAATTGTGATAGGAGCCTGAGTCAGCCATGATTGAAAGCGATCCACCATCAATCAGAGCTAGACACATAGGTCCCTTAATGTTAACATGAGACTAATCACTATCAATAGTAAGAATTACATCAGCAAATCTGTCCGAACAATTTTGAACTTGTGAATTTTAGACATCTATAGAGTCTTGAGAAGAGCCAACATCAATATTGTGCATCCTAACATTTGTGTTTGAAAGTTGCGATTTACAAACTGCTTGAAAATGTCCAACTTTTCTGCACCTCACACATTTCTGGCCTATCGGTGAACATGAAGAATAGTTACCCATGTGGTTGCGTGAGCCACATCTGTAACAAATAGTTTTTTTATTTTCCTTCACATGGCTAACAGCTGCAATAGCATAGTTGCCGTCTGTAATACAAGAAACAGGTGAGAGACCCTCTTCGCTATTAAGAGCTTGAGTGGAAACAATGGATCTCTCAATACTTTTGGCAACGTCAAGACTTCAGAAAGAGAAGGATTCCTGCAAGTAAATAACCTTTCTTGCATTTTTTTTAGAAAAGCAGTTGAAGACAAACTTATCTCTGATATATGTCAACAGAAATTTCCAAATTTGCATTGTGCTGCTAAAATACGCAAAGCTGCAATATATTCCTCCACCGTCTCATCACTAGATTGTTTGCATTTGAAGAAGCTGTGTCTCTCTAACAACATACTAGATTCCTCAGCAAATTGTTTCTTTAACCTCTCAATGGCCTCAGTCTAGACATTCCAGATAGTGTCCGCGCTGGGAGTAGGTATTTGAGGAAGATTGTCAAAAACATTTTGCCCTGCTACTCCTAGATGATAAAATAGTAATGAAAACTTCCTGGGAGGATCATACGAAAGCCCACCTATGGCTGACAAATAGTTTTCAAATATACTCATCCAACATTTCCATTGTATTTCAGGTTTGCCTGGTCTTGACAGAAAAGGAGGATTAATAATATTTTGTGGTGTTGCCCACAATAGTAGAAAGAAGAGGCAAATTGTAAAAGAAAACAAAAATAAAATAGGAATTGCCGGTTTCAAAAAGCATCTTTTTTTTATTTTGACAAAAGATGTATAATGAACATGAGACTTAGAAGCAAATTCGTATAATAAAATTAAAAATGTCAAAAAGGCACACTTTAACCATAATAAACGATGAAAACGAAGACCTTCGATTTCTGTTGGGATACATGGAAGTATCCCAATCTTCCAAGATGGTGTCTAAACATTGATCGATGTGAGAACGCCTGTTTCTGGAGCGGATAGAGCTTTCTTGAAACGAGCGGCAGGAGAAATGTGCTGTGCGCGTGAGACCAAGTGCGCGACAGGATGACAGCATGAGCAAGAGCGTGGTATTAAACAAATAAAGACTTGAAAACAAGCCCGCACCACGCGCCTGAAGTAATCGGCCATCCGATGTGGCAGCAAAACGCCTGTGGCTCTTTTGAAAGAGCGACGCCACGGTCCAATCACTGTTTACCCAACTCCTGGTACCAAAAAGTAGTACAGGCGCAATAAGTAAATGAGCTTCTTCTCCAAGCGGCGGTTATTGAAAGTGAGGTATATTTCTTCTTCTTTAAGTTGAGCAAACAACAAGAGCCACAGCTACAGTAGTCACCTGATGAGAGGTTCCGAATAATTGCCTCTCACCAGGAAAACATAAGCCAACATTCCAATAGAATGTGGAATGGGACTAGATCAGGAAGAGAGAACTTCCCGATGCAATCACATTCCACATGGCATTAAAGACACACACTACACTGGTGCAGGGTCCTTCCCCTTCAGAAAATGTGGCCTGGATTCCTTTCCACCACGAGTGGTTGTGGATGGAACTAGGCCCATGGACTGTGTGGCTGACGTGCTGGGCTGGGTTCATGACATTGGGTTTGGGACATTGTGGTGGGAAGAGGGAGAAAAATAGGAGTGGAGGATGAGGGAGTGGTTGTTGGAGGTGTTTGTCTGCTGTATTTGGGTGAAGGTGCATGGACTGTATGCTGTTGTGAGGTGGATGGCTGTTAGGTGTCCAAGTGCTTGCGTTTGTGTACTTTAGGAGTGGGGGACAGATACAATGGGAGAGGACACAGAGGATGTGTGCATGGATGTTGTGGAGGTGCCTGGCAGTTAGGTGTGTGTTCTGCTTGGTGTGATGATGATGCTGGTAGTGGATGATGATGTAGTGCATGCAGGTGTGAGTGTTGACGTAACTAGGTGGGAGATGGAGAAGGAGGAAGAGGGGGAGACAGTGGAAATAGTGTATGTTGTTGTGTCTGCAACTGGATGGTGTTTGTGTGAGTGCCTGTGGGATGAAGTGTGGTGCTTGTGTTTGCCTCTGACGCTCTTGGGTGTTGTCTTGTGTGCATGCCCGTCTGCCTGTGTGCTTGGGATGGGGTGGGGTTGAGGAGAATGGGACTGGGAAGTGGAAGTTGGAGGGAGGATGGTAATAACAGGGACAATGGCTGCCATCAGAGAGGAGGCCAGATCCTGGATCGATCTCTGTTGGGCCACCAATAGATTGTTGCATCTAGGCTGCCAGCCCCTGGATGGCATTCACAATAGTTGACTGCCCTACAGAGATGGATCTCAGGAGGTCAATAGCCTCCTCACTCAGGGAAGCAGGGCTAACTGGGGCAGGGCCTGAGGTGCCTGGGGCAAAGGCGATGCCCACCCTCCTGGGTGAGCGGGCAAGGGCAGCTCGCTCAGGGGCTGCTGGGAGGGCGGTGCTGGTATGGGGGTGGCGGCTGTACCTGTAGCTGGGGTGGTCACAGAAGTGTCCGCCCCCACCAGGGAGCTTCCATCGGAGGAGGTATCTGTGTCTGAAGTGTCCCCTCCAGTCTCCGCTGTGTTGCTCCCCTCCCACTCCGTCCCACTGGTCCCCTTACCACCAGTAGACTCTGACTCCTGGGTCCTGTGGGATGCAGCTCCCTCTGTCGCTGGTGCCTCTGCTCCTCAGCCAGATTATGCTAATGCACATAAGGACAGGATGACAAAATTAGAAAAGGGGGGAGAGGGACAAAGGATACACTGGGTCAATGGCTGCACCAACACCACCGTTGGCGTACACAGTACCCTCCCACACAGGGAACAGGCCTACGCAATATGCATTGCACCACCACTGATATTGCTAGCAACCAAGGCATAAGGATGGGCACACACCGCCAACTGCAGCACACCTGGGACCCACGCAGCCCTGGTCAATAGTGTATGCCTATGAACTAGGTAGCAGGATTATCCCTTCAGAACCCTAGCCACCAGGGAACCTATGCTGCAATGTCAGGCCTGGCCTAGGGGCACCCACTGACACACATCCACCACCAAGATACCACCCTACCATGCATAAGTTGTAATGATGGGCACTGTACTCATCAACTTGTGGCTGCTGTGATGCCCTCAAGCACCCATCCAGCTCTGTAAAGGCCACCACCAGTAAGCGGGCCATCGGGGGTCATGGTTCGATGGGCACCACTTCCTCATTGGGAGGCCATCCCTAGCTGGGTCCCGCCATCTTCCATTCCCAGCGTTTCAGGTCCTTTCACCGTTTGTGACAGCAGGTGCCCAGCCTGCCATAAACCCCCAGGGTCCGCACGTCCTTGGCGATGGCACGCCATATACGCTTATTTTGATGGGCACTGACCTGCAGAGGCAATACACACAGGGAAAAACCATTAGACAACGAGTCCAGCCTGTTATACATATGGCACACCATACCCATTTCCATCACCTTTGGCATACACATAGCCCAGCACACAACGTGTACGCCACCAAAAGGACTTCCACCCACCCCCCTTACACAAGGCCTTCACACACACCACTCCATGCGTTCATGCCACATGCATCGTGCCCACATTGTACTCACCTGTTGGTCTGGAGGCCCATACAGCAGTCTGTACTGGGGTAGGATCTCATCCACTAGTCTCTCAAACTCCTCTGAAGTAAAGGCTGGGGCACTTTCCCCGGTCACACAGCCATGGTAGGTTCCAGACACAGGTCACAGCAGCAAATGCAGTGTAGGTCCTCTCCTATGGAAGATCAGGTAGAAAGTGAGGAATATGATGGAAAATGGCGGTCATGTCCACGGCCGTGCATACCGTCACCGCTGGCATAGATCACCATTGGCCACTGTATCCTATAGGGGCCAATGTTAACCAATGAGGAGTTGCATGGCGGTTCCTGACTGCTTTCCACGACTGCGCACAACGGCAGCGGAATTACCTCACTTCCACCTGTCCCTCTACACAGGACAGGCAGATGCCATTTCAGGGGTGGTCATGCCTCTGGAATAATGCTGTATCACAAGAGGTATAGCACATACTGGACAAATCACACTGACCCATTACATGTTTACTGAATGCAAACTACTGTTGTAGCTCCATTGTTCAGGTTGTGACCAGCTCCTCACTCTTGTGTCCCTTAGATTCCTACTGCTGCATATGAATAGGAGATGGAGATATAACCCCAGTGTACAGACCCCTGGTGAACTTGGCAAAACTGGAGGACAGGCACATTATCCTCAGCTATAGACTTGACAGGGCCACAATCACAGAGCTGTGTGCCCAATTGGAGCCTGACCTGATATCTGTTGTCCGTCACCCCACTGGTATCCCCCCTTTTGTGCAAGTGCTATCAGTATTTCCTGGCAACTGGCTCTTTCCAAGTGACAGTGGGCATGGCAGCTGGAATGTAACAGCCAATATTCTCAAACGTGCTGACAAGAGTGTTGTCTGCCCTGATAAAACACATGTGAGGATTGAGGTTGAGGATTTGGCCACAGTGAAGCCAAGTCTTATGCATTGGGACATATCCCCAATATAATTGGGGCGATTGAGGGAACATATATTGCATTTGTCCCCCCCCAAAAGAATGAACAGGTATTCAGGAATCTTAAGAGTTTCACTCAATGAATGTTCAGATGGTGTACTTGGCAGACCAGGACATCTCCCACGTCAATGCTAAGTATCCTGGGTCGGTGCATGATGCCTTTGTCCTGAGGAATAGCAGCATCCCAAATGTGATGGGCCAACTACAGAGGCACAGGGTGTGGCTAATAGGTGAGCCCTGGTTCCCACCCAGTATATGTTGATGTATGGGTATTGTGTGGCCCATATAGGATAGTGTGTGGTTAAATGTTGTCCCTCAATATTTGCAGGTGACTCTGGTTATCCAAACCTATCATGGCTGCTGAACCCTGTGAGAAATGCCAGGACAAGGAAAGAAGAACATTATAATGAGACACATGAGTGAACCAGAAGGATCATTGAAAGGACCTTTGGCCTCCTGAAGGCCAGGTTTCGTTGCCTCCATCTAACAGGTTGATCCCAGTGCTACTCACCCAAGAAGGTCTGCCAGATAGTAGTGGCATGCTGCATGTTGCATAAACTGGCCCTCAGGCGCCATGTCCCTTTTCTGCAGGAGGAGGAGTCTGGAGATGCCCGTGTGCCAGCAGTGGACCCTGTGGATAGTGAGGATGAGGAGGCAGAGGATGAGAATGAGGACAACAGAACATCTGTGATCCGGCAACACTTCCAATGACACACAGGTAGGACAGTGTAACTTTACATTTCAATGACTTTGGTTGTAATCTGTGTGGCAATGGCATGCTGATAGTTCCCACTTCTATGCCCTCTTACTGTTCCCTCTGGCAATTCACTTTGCAGATGTTGGTGACCTGACATACTCCTGGTGTGATGACTACAGCCAGCTACAGGTCATTAATCTATGCTAATTTTATGTACAGTACATTTGCAATGCTTGTACCTGTTTCAATCAATACATATTTGAAATACATGACATACTCAAAATAGAATTTGACCCAAGGGTGTTTATTGAAGTGCATATATATATGGGGAAAGTGCATTGGGAAAGGGCAATGATGGAGTAATGTCCAGGGTATTGTTCCAGTCTGTTTTTAACACAGATGCAGTGTCAATGGGGACATAGGAAGGGGAGCAATGGCAGTTCAAGGTGGACAGGGTGACTGAGTGGGACACAAGGGTGACAATCAGGAGAGTCTAATTTCCTGATGGGGGTCTTGGCAAGTGTCTCTGGCTTCTGTCTGGATTGCAGGGAACGTTTGCGGTGTGGTTCACCTTCTGCAGGGGGAGGGGTGCTAATGGCCTGTGAGTCCTGTGGCAGGTCCTCCTGGCCACTAGCACCAGCAGAGGTGGACAGCTGTTCAGATTTCAGGCTAGTGGCAGGGGGCCCCTGGTGTAAGACTGCCTCCCTCATAATGTTGACCATGTCTGCCAGCACCTGTGCTACGGAGAGCAGGGTGTTGTTGATGGCCTGCAAGTCCTCCCTGATACCCTGGTACTGTCCCTCCTGCAGCTGCTTGTTCTCCTGCACGTTGTCCAGGATCTGGCCCATATTGTCCTGGGAATGTTGGTTGGCTCCCAGGATCTCGGAGAGTACCTCCTGGAGAGTCGGTTCCCTGGGCCTGTCCTTCCCCTCACGCACAGCAGTCCTCCCAGTGTCCCTGTTGGCCTCTACCCTCTGTACCCTGAACAGTGTGCCCACTGCCACTGACCCCAGGTCCCTGATTGTCTTGTGGGCAAGGGTTGGCCTGGGGTCCCTGTAGAGGTGGAAACACTGCTGATTGACATGTACTGGGGACAGCGGTGTGGGTACGCTGGTTGGGTGCTGTAGTGGTGTTTCCTGATGGGGAGGCTCTGTGGTGGTATTTGACTGGGCCTGGGTAACCAGCTGTCCAGTGGTCCCTGATGGGCCAGGTAGGTCATCCAGATCCTGAAGACCACAGTTGCTGTCATCACTGTGGGCGTCTTCAGTTGGGGGACTGGCTAGTGCTGGCACCTCCTCTCTGGTGACATTGGCTGGGGTACCTGTGGGGATGTAAATGATGTGTTATGGTTTCTATGTCTGACATATTGTACATCCGTAGCTTCCCCTCTATCGTTGGATTTGCCCTGCCAGCTTTCACTTGTGTATGTTAGTATATGGTAGCATTGTTAGTTCTCTCTGCTATGTATGCTTTAGTGATGGTTGTCCATGCAGGGATGTGAGGGGTGTCCATGCATTGGTACAGCATGCAGGGCTTGGCATTGAGATGAGTGAGATGTGATGGTGGGGTGTGTGGGATGTAGTGGAGTGATGGCAGTGAGGGTGAGGGTATGTGATGGCAGGCAGGTAGGGGGGTGAAAATAGTAGAGAGTTGACTTACCAGAGTCCAATCCTCATCCGACTCCAGCCAGGCCCTCAGGATGCAGTGTTGCCAAGACTTGCTCCTCCCATGCTGTGAGTTGTGGGGGCGAGGTGGGGGTCCACCGCCAGTCCTCTGTACATCGAGCTGGTGTCTTGCTGCTATGGAATGTACCTTCCCCCTAGGTCGTTCCACCTCTACCTGGTGTCATCACTAGTTCTTGGGTGCTATCCCACGGCGTTTACCCTGCCTACGATTCTCTGCCATAGCACCATCTTCCTAGCTTTAGATATCTGCTAAACCTGTTCTCCAAATAGCAGTGGCTCTACCCTGATGATTTCCTCCACCATGACCATTAGCTCCTCCTCTGTGAAACGGGGGTGTCTATGTTGTGCCATAGGTGTTCTGTGAGGTGTGTTGGTAAGGGTTTGTTGGGTAATGTGTCAGGGTGTGTGATCTGAAGTGTGTGAGTAGTGTATAGGTATGAGTAGTGTGTGGCTCTAGTTGTGTCAGTGGACTTGGTGTCTCTCTGGTGGCAATGGTTTACAGTCGTAAAAGATTGTGGGTACTGTGGGTGTGTGTTTTATAGTGGTTTGGGTGTGTGTGTGGGTGTGGTGTGTGTTTGGGTGTCAGGTGTGTGTTATTTGAATTGTCCAATGTGGTGTTGTTTTGTCTGTGGGTGTCCATTTTGAGCGCAGTGGTATGTACCGCCAATGGTTTTCCGTCATTGAATGTCCGTAGTGGTGATTTGTGGGTCATAATGTGGTGGCCGTAGTTCTGGTGGCGAAACGGTGTGGGTTTTGCTACCGCCACTTTATCACTGACCTTTGGGCTGGCGGATTTGTGTGTGTGGCTGAATTCTGTCAGATTGGTGTGTGTGTCATAATGTAGTGAATGGATTTCCACCACAGCGGCAGTAAGCTTGCAGCCATCAGCGTGGCGGTAAGGGTGATTTACAGGCAATGTCATAATGTAGGCCTAAGTCCGAAGGTAAAGTTTTGACTGAGGCTTCCTGCTAGCTGTCTCTCAGTCAGCCTTAAACTTTGACTTTGACCCGATTGAGGGGCGACCAGATTTCCCGAGTGGCGCTTTTAGATTCTATGCGCTAAAAAAATGTTAATTCTTTAAAAAATCATATCTCTGGTTCCCCTTATACAATTTTATTCGGTTAGGTGTCAAATCATAGATATTTTTTTTTTCTAAATCGGCTTTGAATTGTTTAACTGTTTCTTGTGTTTTATTTTATTACTTTTCTGTGATACCGGAATGCTTTACACACTTTGGCCTTCATTATGACCCTGCCACGGTGGCAGTCTCATCGCTGATGGGCCGGCGGTAAAAACACGGTTGGACTCTGCCAACCTGTCACATCCCTCCTTATACGGCCAGGGCAGTTGGACCCGCCAGGCCAGAGATTAGCATCTCTGACCGAGCGGTCCAATGAAGACCGCCAACAGTAATAGTCGGCTTTCCACCAGGGTTTTCGTGGTGATGCTGTTGCCACTAAAACCCTGGCAGAAAGGCTACCGGTGGCAGGAAATTTCTTTCCTGTCACTGGCAGAGGATTGCCCCACCCCTCCCCAGCAAGCCGAATACCCCCTACGCCCCTCCATACCAAAACCCCCACCCTCTACAAGAACATCGCCCCGCCAACACTTACTCCTCTTCTAGTACAGCACCCCACCCCATCTCCCTACCAGAACAGCACCCCCTCTACCACCCCTACTCCCCCTCCCTGCATACACACAATTTCACAGAGACACCCACACGCACCCTTCATACCCTCATTCACACACCCCACATACACTCATTCACCTTGTCCGTCAAGGAGGTCAATCAATAAATAACTTTATTTTAGCTAAAAGCCATAAAAGTATCCAATAAATAACAGACAATTACCATGCGACAAGATTATAAATGAGAAAAAGCACAATTTCCACATGAAACATTAAAAAGAGGAACAAATAATTATCCTGAATTAGAATATAAAAACTCATTTGTTAGATCAATTACTGGACAACTATCTAATTTTATAAATCTGAAAGCCTACCTAAAATTGATTCCATAGAATAGTCTATTTCTTCCTACGATAGATTGTGCAAAAATAAGCTGTTGATGCACTCAATTATAGCAACAATGTAAAACTAACATCAAGTTTCCTTTTTCTTTACAGAAAACCTTTGTGGTTTTCTGCCCATAATGGTCAACAGAGGCCTAGGGTAATTATAGCTAATCCAATCAGTCAGCAGTGTATTCTCTAGTTCTTATGGCCCAAGCGTTTTGTAGGTACTTGGCAACGGCAAAGACCACCTTATCACTTATGTCACTAGAAAGAATTTGCAAGGATATATTATGTTTCCTTATCCCCATTGATCTGCATAATGGGATTATCCACTTCTTTCTGGGCACCAGATACCCAGAACAAAAAACATAAAATGGGCCAATGTCTCAGATTGCTCAGGACAGAAGTGGCAGAATCTCGATTTATGAACCTCCTTGCACCATCTTGCAGTAAACGTATTAAGAGGCAATACCTCTAGCCTAAATTTAATAAAAAGTGTTTTGGCGTAGGGGGGATTGATATTATCCATAAAAGCCTCAAACTTAGGGCTACACTTGTGGTCCAAAAACTGTAACGTCCTACTACCTTTGTCGTTTTTGGACCAAAGTTGGATCAAAATGAACTCCCAGTAACACCGCCTTATTCGTGCCTTTACTTCCTTCGTCAAGCTATGGGGGTCTTTCCACACCTCGTCCATTTGAATAAGTTGGCATGTATCTTTGATGTATTTAAATCAGGGAATTTTTAACACACCGCGATCCGCTAAAAGCTCAGCAACTGCTGTTTGGTAGGGGGACAAGTATTCGGATGTCCAAAGGCGGACCCAATAAATAAGGGGTCTTAAGGCGGCCTCGTTATGGATCTCATTTAAGGCTAAATCCAGTCTTAGAGGTGTGAGTGGGTTACTTGTCGGTAAGCACAGAAAATTACGCATAAAATGATTTTCCACCTTCGTCAAGCAGCTAGAATTGCAGTGCCCCCATAATTCAGCATCATGGATTGAAGCAGCCACAGCCACTGCCTTATATAGTGTGATAGCAGGTGAAATTTCACCTTCCGTAGTGTTAGCAGTTTTTCTAGCTATCACAGTTGACCTCTGTCGAAGGGAGGACACACTCTTCTCGATCTGTGGCGACCACCGTTGTTCATCAGATATCCTAATCCGCAAATAGTCAAATTGCTTAACTTACTCTATCAGTTGGTCTGCTAGAGTCATTTTCCCCCTAAAGGACTTATGAGGATTAAAAGCCATAAATTTAGTCTTAGAAAAATTTATCTCTAGGCCCCTCTTTGCACAACATTTAAAAAAGGCATCGAGTTCGTTTTGAAGACCCAATGGAGTTTGTGAGATCAATAAGGTATCATCTGCAAACATTAAAATAGGGACAGAGGTTCCTGCTAACTTTGGGGCGTCATGATTACAGTGCATCAGCTGGTCAACCACGTCGTTAATATAGAGATTGAACAGAGTGGGGGCCAGAACGCACCCCTGTCCGACCCCCCTATCGATTGGTATAGCTTCTGTCAAATCGCCACCTTGGGACCAGCGTACCTGGGCATAAGTGCCCTCATGGAGATACCTAATCAATTTCAACATCTCATTGTCTAACCTATAGGACTCAAGGGCGTTCCACAGTAAATCCCTTGGGACCACATCAAAAGCAGCTTTTAGGTCAATGAAGGCCACATACAAGTGGCCCTTATTTAGTGTCAGGTGTTTCCAACAGAGAAGGTTGAACCTAAATGCCTGGACAATAGTACTCACACTCTTCCTAAAACCTGCCTGGAGGCCAGAGAGGATATATGAGTCCTCTATCCACACCTGCAATCTAGCCAAAATGTGCTTGCAAAAAACTTTATGGCTAATGTCAATTAAACTTATTGGCCTGTAGTTGGAAGGAAGTTCCCTTACGCCCTTTTTAAAAACGGGAACTATAATAGCTCCTTGCCATGTGGAAGGAAGCCCACCACCTCTCAAAATCTCATTACTAAGTATGTTTAAATATAAGGACCAGGTTCTAGGTCGGGACAAATACAAATCGCCTGGGATACCATCTAGCCCTGGGGCCTTCCCTTTGCGTAGCGTTTGGAGTGCCAAAGTTGTTTCTTTTCAGGAAAATGGAGCCAGATCGAATTTAGGTGCAGTAGCTAGCCCAGAAAAAGGTGGATGGGAGGACCCCTCAAGGGGTGATGGGACAGTAAAACTACTAATTTGAGCCACACTATATACAGTTCCAAAATATGATACCCAAAGTGCTGGTTGAATTACTGGGTATGTCTCCGCGTTGTCAGAATGACCTTTGTCTGCCACCAACTTCCAAAACAATTTTTAGTCCTTTGCTTGTAAAGCATCTACCAAAGCCTTCAGTTGATTGAATTCCCACTCTTTTTTTGCGTTTTTCAGTTCTACTTTATATACGGAGCTGGAGGCTCTTATCGCACCGCAACTCCCTACCTTCAGTGCTTCCAAAAGTCGTGATTTAGCCAATCGACAAGAGCTAGTATACCACCTCAAAGGTCCGGCCCTAGTTTCTACCCACCTCCTCATTACCTGAAAGAGGGGCCTTAGCTGGTTGACCATAATATAATGTAAATTAATTAAGTCAACCCGGCAAGGAGGTCATCCGGAAGGAACCAGGAACGGGCGCATCCTCCTCTGGCAGCACCCCACCATCAGGGAACCGCCAGGCTCTATTACAGGTCTTAATATGGCTAGCCAGCATGACTACTGCAGGATTTCTGCCCAAATGTGGCGGAAATCCTGCAGTACTTGTAATATGGTGGTCGGAAGCCCACCAGCACTGGCAGTCTTCTGGAGCCCATGGCTTTGGCTGTCTTGTGAAAAGACCGCCAAAGTGGTAATGAGGACCTTTGTCTCCTAAGTTAAGCCTTGTTGTTAATTCCCAAGCAACCAAGGGTTGAGTTGTGGTTAATTTATTGAGATCTAACTGGACCTAGTCGGGGTTAGTGGCCCATTACTAAGTGTAGGTACTTACCTGCCCTTACAATAACCCACTTTCCAACAATTTTGGTGCCCCGTGGCTGAATCCAGTTCTTGTGGTCAGTATCACACTACAGTTTTAAGTAAAGCAAAATAAAAATCCCTTAAATTGTCCTAGTGCAAAAAGTGTTTTTGATTTTTAATTTAGACTAATTTCAATAGTTGCATTTTTGTGATTTTTCTAAATTCTTGATAGTAATTTTTGCAAAGGTTTGTGTGTGAGTTTTGTGTGACACAAAACTAGGGAACCATGGAGCTTGATCTGGCTAGCCTACCCACAATGACAGTAGTCTAGCATAGGGGGTTGTGTACTGAGAGGGGGTTTCCTGCAGCCACTAACCTCAGGGAGAACATTTGATTAAATCCCTGGCAGTTTGGCTGTGGCTCAAGAAGTAGGCACAGAGGATGCTCTAGGGGAGGAAGAAGTAGAGGAAGATGCCAGCTCCAACCACTCAGGGGAGGGAGGGCATCTGATATATAGTGAGGACGAGAAAGACTGGTCATCACTTCACATATTCACCAGGGCCATACCCAAAGCTAGTTGGGAGAAGGGAGCCACTTCAGAAGGAGAGAACCTGTCCCTTAGACAGAGAGAGAGAGCTGGAAGCAGAGAAGCTGGTCCTGAGAAGAAAAATTGAGCAGGGAAGAAAGAAGAGATGGTGGCAGCGACAGAGAAGTTGAGATGTCCACGGGAGGGGGGCTTTGTCCCAGACTGCCCAAGGGGGTTGTTCCTGCTTATGTAGAGGGGGATGACATAGATAAATGGCTCGGGCCTTTGAAAGGGCCCGCCAGATGAGAAGGGTTAGGACTCAAAATAGGTGTTCACTCCTATGGGAGTTGGTCCCAACTTCTGGGAGGGATAGGATCCTGGTCCTGAGTGGAAAGGAAATAGACTCCTTCCCTAGTATGAAGAGGTGCTTAACCAAGAAGTTTGGCCTGACCCCAGAGCAGTACAGGCCCAAGTTTATAGGCACCCAGAAAACAGCTATCCAGTCCTGGGTTGATTTTGTGGACATCTCAAATAAGGCACTAGAGGGCTGGACACAGGGCAACAAGGTGAGTACCTTTGAGAGGCTTAACAAATTGATTATGAGGGACCACCTTCTAACTAATTATGCCCAAGAGAAGCTATGCCAGTATCTAGTTGTTTCTAAGTTGATTGAACCCAGAGAGCTGGGGGAGGCAGCACATGACTTGCTGAGAACCAGAGTTAACCAGAAACCCCCAGGGGTTGATCAGAAAAAGGGAGAACATGGTTCTTTTCAGGGGAAGAACCAACTAAAGAATGATAAAAAGTCCAAGGATCCTCACAAGAGTCCCCAAAACCTTCTCAGGGTGGGGGAGCTCCAAGCCAAGCCTCTTCTAAGAGGAACAGGTCCCAGGGGAAGCATTATGATCCTGTTAAGGTAGGAAAGTTTCAGGAGCTTGCTAAGGCTGGCAAGTGTTTTGAGTGTCACCAGCCTGGACCCAAAGAGTGCATGTCTGCTCATAGAGGCCCCCCACTGGTAGGTAGTCCCATGGACTGTTAGTGTAGGTATAGGGGTGGAAGTTGGGATCACGGTACACAGAGATCACCTTAGTGTCTGTGGGTGGGGTGGACATTGCAACCATTACCTCACAGCATGGAGAGTTACAGGCAGAGGCTCAAAGTCAATCGGACTAAGGATCGTCTTAGAGATACAGGAGCTAGTGTGACTATGGTCACAGAAAAACTGGCTTCTCTAGAGCAGGTCATACCTGGTGTGTTCCATCAAGTGACATATGCAGGCATCAGAACCAAACTGCATCCCACAGCCATGGTGAGCCTTGAATGAGAAGGTGTGACTGGCCCTAAAAAGTTAGTGGTAGCTCCTGTCCTCCCAGTAGGTGGAAGGAAGGGTCCATGCACAGATGCTAGACCTCCCTGTATGGGTGTGTGCTGTGGCCAGGCCACAGGCAGCACAACAGGGAAGTGCTGGACACTTAGGGCCGTATTTATACTTTTTGACGCAAAACTGCGCTAACGCAGTTTTGCGTCAAAAAAATTAGCGCCGGCTAACGCCATTCTGAAGCGCCATGCGGGCGCCGTATTTATTGAATGGCGTTAGCCGGCGCAAGCAGACCGGCGCTGCCTGGTGTGCGCGAGAAAAACCACGTACACCAGGCAGCGCCGGCGTAGGGGGAAAATGGCGCATGGGCGTCTTAAAATGGGGCAAGTCAGGTTGCGTCGAAAAATCATCGTAACCCGACTTGCGCCATTTATTTTCGACGCCCATCCCCCATCAACATGACTCCTATCATTGTAAAGATAGGAGTCATGCCCCCTTGCCCAATGGCCATGCCCAGGGGACTTCTGTCCCCTGGGCATGGTCATTGGGCATAGTGGCATGTAGGGGGGCACAAATCAGGCCCCCCTATGCCACAAAAAAAAAAAAAAAAATACTTACCTGAACTTACCTTAATGTCCATGGGATGGGTCCCTCCGTCCTTGGGTGTCCTCCTGGGGTGGGCAAGGGTGGCAGGGGGGGTCCCTGGGGGCAGGGGAGGGCACTCTGGGCTCATTTTGAGCCCACTTGTCCCTTAACGCCATCCCTGACCCAGGCGTTAAAAAGCGGCGCAAATGCGCCGTTTTTGGCCAAGCCCACTCCCGGGCGTCATTTTTGCCCGGGAGTATAAATACCACGTAAAGGCCTGGGAGTCATTTTTTAAGACGGGAACGCCTCCCTTGCATATCATTAACGCAAGGAAGGGGTTCACGCTAAAAAATGACGCACATTCCGGGAACTTTGGCGCTAGACGCGTCTAGCGCCAAAGTATAAATATGGCGTTAGTTTTGCGTCGAATTTGCGTCGAAAAAAACGACGCAAATTCGGCGCAACCAGAGTATAAATATGCCCCTTAGATCCTGGAACAATGGGCCAAGCCTCCAAGCACAAGAGAAAGGGCATTGGGTCTGGCTTGCCAGCCCCACCAAGTAGAGAGGTTCATGAGGCATCCAATCCTGAGGGGGAGGATCTGACCTCTGAGGGAAGGACACTTCCCCTGCAAGCTCCGTATGACTTGGCAGAATTGCAAGGGGCAGGTGGTCCTACCAGAGCAGAGATGTGCCAGGGACAAAGAGAGTGTCCTACTATCCAGGGTCTGAGGCAGACTGCCTCCAGGAAATAACATGGGGATGTTAGGGGATGTTAGTGGGTCCCACAAGGTTTACTGGGAGGATGGAGTTCTCTACACTGAGGCAAGGCAACCAGGAGAGTGGTGGTCCCTCAGAAGTATAGAGAATTCCTCCAAACTCTAAGCCAATGCATTACCTTACCTGGACATTTGGGGCAGACCAAGACCTGGAACAGGTTGGTCAACCATTTCTATTGGCCCCATATGTCAGAAAAAGGCAAGGAGTTTTGTTGCTCCTATGTCACCTGTCAGGTCAGTGACAAGGCAGGGGACAAGTCAAAGGCTCCCTTGATACCACTACCAGTGGTTGGGGCTTCCTTTGAGAGGATGGGGATTGACATTGTTTGTCCCCTAGACCCATCAACTACCTCAGGTAACAGGTACATTTTGGTGGTTGTAGACCATGCCACCAGGTACCCAGAGGCAATACCCGTCAGGCCAGTCACTGCTCCCACAGTGGCTAGGGCCTTGCTTGGTGTGTTCCCCAGAGTAGGATTCCCAAAGGAGGTGGTCTCAGATAGGGGCACAAACTTTGTTTAAGCCTATCTGAAAGCAATGTGGGATGAGTGTGGTGTTACCCATAAGTTCATCACCCCCTATTACACCCAGACCAATGGTCTGGTGGAGAGATTTAAAAAGACCCTGAAGGGCATGATAATGGGTTAGTCTGACAAACTTAGGAGGAGATGAGATGTTCTCCTCCCAGGTTTGCTATTTGCATACAGGGAGGTGCCACTAAAGGGAGCTGGCTTCAGCCCCTCTGAGTTACTGTTTGGACACCCTGTAAGAGGCCCATTGTATTTGGTGAGAGAGCCTTGGGAGAAGCCTCTCAAAGAGTCCAAGCCAAATGTGCTTGATCCTGTGCTGGGCCTGCAGTCATGCGGGGCTGACTACATGAAGAAGCCAAGCAGCAACCTGGAGGTCATCCAAGAGCTCATAAAGCTCTGGCTTGACCAGAAGGCTACCATGCCTGAGTATCACCCAGGTCAGCTGGTGTGGGTTTTAGAACCTTTTGCTCCTAGGGCACTTCATGCCTTATAGGATCCTACATGTGAACATACTGAAATCCCACCAGGACATGGCAGACATGATAATGCATATGGTCACAGATGAGGGGAGGGAGTAAAGTGAACCTCTGACAGACCTCCTCTCCGAAAATGCACAAGATTGGTCAGTGGAGGTAGTGGTACTCACTCTCAAATTGATAGCCCAGCAGCACAGAGACTGCAGTCAAGTTTTGGAGCAGTTTGCAGGAATGTTCTCTTTGACCCCTGGACTCATCAATTGGTGTGCCCATGATATAGACACTGGGGACAGCTTGCCTGTCAAAAATAAGTTGTACAGTGTTTGACCAGGTCAGGGCCACCATCAAAGCTGAAGTAGCTAAGATGTTGGAGTTAGAGGTAATTGAGTCCGCTGATAGTCCTTGGGCCAGTCCAGTGGTACTGGTGCCCAAACCCAATTCCAAATGTGGGAAAAAAGCTATGATTGTGTATAGACTAGAAAGGTCTGAATTCAGTTATTGAGAATGTTGTTCACCCCATACCTAGAGCTGATGAGCTCATTGACAGCTTGGGGGCTAAGTTCCTGAGTACATTTAACCTGCACTTATGATAGTGGCAGATTGCCTAAATCCAGGAGCTAAGGAGAGGCCAGCATTTTTCACCGAAGAGTGCCACTTTCAATTCAAAGTGATGACCTTTGGTTTAAAAAATGCTCCTGCCACCTTATAACGGTTGGTGAACAGAGTCCTGTGTGGGTTGGAATCTTTCAATACAACTTATCTGGATGATATAGATGTATTCAGTTCCACCTGAGAGGATCACCTGGTCCACCTGAAGGAAGTGCTTCGGGCCCTGCTCCAAGCAGGCCTGGCTTTCAAGGCAAGCATATGCCAGATATGGCAGAGTTTAGTAGTGTACCTGGGCCACCTTGTTGGTGGAGGCCATGTATAGCCTCTCCAGCCCAAGATCTAGATTATCCTGGATTGAGAGGCTCCTAAAACACATACTCAGACCAGAGCCTTTCTTGGCCTGACTGGGTATTACAGGAATTTTGTTCTGAATAATGGTACCATAGTGGCCCCTCTGACAGAACTCACTTCAAAGAAACAACCCAAGAAGGTAATATGGACCCAGAGTGTCAGAAAACTTTTGACACTCTGAAAAAGGCTATGTGTTCAGCACCAGTGATACTGGCCCCTGACTACAGCAAACAGTTTATGGTACAAACAGATGGTTCAGAGGAAGAGATTGGGACAGTGTTAGCACAAGTCAACAAACAGGGCCAGGATCATTCAATTGCCTTCATCAGCAGGCAACTACTTCCCAGAGAGAAGAGATGGAGTGCCATTGTGAGGGATGCCTTTGCTGTGGTCTGGTGCCTGTGTTCAAACTGATCATAGACCTCTCAGATGGCTGATGCAAGTGAGGGGGGAGAACCCAAAACTTTTAAGGTGATCCATTTCCCTTCAGGGAATAGACTTCACAGTGGAACATAGACCTCAGAGTGCCCATGCCAGTGCAGATGTCCTTTCCAGGTTTTTCCACTTAGCTGATGAGGACTACCGGGGTCTAGGTGACTCTTAGCTGTGCCCTGGGCACTGCTAACCAGTCCCAGGGCCAGTGCTCTGTGTAAAGTGGACATACAAATTAGGCTAATTACAATTGTCAGTATCATGCTACCTATAAGTCCCTAGAATATGGTAGGGCATGTATGTTTAGAGACCCCAGTAGGGGTAGTGCACCCACTTCTGACGTACCCAGTGCCATTTTAACGGCAGGCCTGCCTTATTGGTTGCTTTTAAACTAAAGTTACGTGCAAATTCAATTTTAGAATTAAAAGTACTTTCAAAGTCTTAAACAACCTTATTTTTACATATGTCATCCCTAGGGTGAGCCCTAAGTACCCCTATGGCTGGGTGCTATGTAGCTATAAGCAGGGACCTTATAACAAAATGTTTTATAAATCCTGGTGAGGTAAAACATCAAATTAGTTATTCCTTCATTGTAGTGAATGGCCTCCATAGGCTAAAATTGGGAGACTTTATTTTAATTAATAAAGTCCGAATAGGAGCTATATATTTCAGGTGTGGTAGCAAACTGATTGTTATAATAAATGCAACAACTTGCCATTCTCTGACTGGCCAGCCTCTGGCAGCCTGGCCAGGCTATCGTGATGAGGTGTGAAGTAGCCTGGGCTGAAGAAAAAGAATGTGCCTGGGGGAGGAGATCTGCCTCAGCAGATGGTGAAACAGGATGGTGGGAGAACAGCCATACTGGTCTTCAAAGGAGGGAAGGACAGTTGGAACTGCTCAGGACCTCTTCCCCATTTCCTACAAACCCAGACAACCACGTGCCCTCTTTATTCGATTAGGAGATGGCAGGAAAGAGGTGTGTTAACGATTTCTAGCCACACCAGTGGGTGGACTCGGCCAGACCTAACCTCCAAAATTCAGTTTCAACCACTTTGAATTATTTTTAAAGAATGTTGTTCCTTGGGATTGATTGTTGCCACACTTCCAAGGAAGTGGTGATCCAAGAGGGTGGGGGCCTGTAAGTGGTTGGACAGTTGCCACCCCTGCTTTTCACCCCAGGAACAAGGATAAATTTGCCAGAGTTGCACAAACACCTCATATCCCTACAAGGAACAACATCAGAAGAAGGACTGCCCTGCTGGACCCCTGACCTGCACCTGGACACTGCACACTGAAGGACTGCACCAGCTTCACACTTGGGCTTCACCACAAAAAAGACTTTGCCTGGCTTCAACTGGTTCAAGAAATAACTCCCTGCTTGCTACATGTGAAAAATAGCTAACCATAGTCCCCTGCATCAAATCCTGAATGAAGTGACCAGCTGACCATTGTCCAGTGGTCATTTTGGAGTTTGAGCTAAGTGCATTCTGGGAGTTGGAGTACTAGCCCTCAAGGAGCAACTCAGAGCTTGGGGGTGAATTGTGGACTCCTCAAGGACCTTCAAAGACTTTCTAGAAGAAGATCCAGAAGTTTGGAGAAGATTGGAGAACCTTTGGTAGAAAGCTCCATAAAGGGACTGACCTGCTGTGGTGAGTCAAGCTGACTTACCTCAACCACCACCCGGCCTGACTTGCAGGTTTGTCCCGCTAATATGTTCTGGAGCCACACACTTCTAAGATTTCACCAGAGCTTCTGGAAAGGTGATCTAACAACCTTGCATTTAAATTATCTTGCTGTGGAGGGTCGACCACCCTTGGAAGGAAAAAGCTCCAAAAAAGTGACAATGTCCAAATGTAAAAAATTGACCCGGACTTCCTGTGCGGTGTATCCAAGGAGGGCTCCAGGGACATCAGATCAAAATTCAGCTTTGGCCCGGTCCACAAATTCTGTCCTGAAAAATCGACTAACTCCAAACGCTGAATTTTCTGCTGATATCTACTGCGACTCGTATCCGAAGAGGGCTAGAGGGAGGTCAGGTTGGATTGGTGAATTTATCCTGATGAAGAAAATCTTAAAGAAAAAGACTAAGGCCCTCGTTATGACTTTGGCGGTCTTTTTCATAGACCGTTGAAGTCACGTCCGCCCAACACATGACTAGCAGACCACATTATTATGGCTGCTGGCTGTTCTTCGCCACTGTTTGGCAGAGAGGCGCCAGCAGCCATACTGGTGGTCGACGGTCTAGTGGTCCTTGCTCTGTCGCCACCACCACATCACAACAACACCGCCTGCCGTATTACTACATTGTAGACCACGTGGCGGTGTTGTGTTGGCAGGCTGCTGACATTGGAGCAAGCACCATGGACCCCATTCCCTACCGTTCCCTTCCAGATGACCACCGCGACTACCAGGTAAAGTGATCAACCAATAGGGGTGTGGAGGTTGTTGGGTGTTATGTGTGTGAATGGGGGTATGTTCGTGTGTGAACTGAGAGGAGTGGGAGGGGTGTTGTGTGTGTATGTGTGCATGTGTGTGCAAGTGTCTGTGTGTCTGTGTTAATGCATGTATGCAGGGGAGTATATGTGTGTGTGTATACGGGGGTGGGGGAAGTGTTGTAGCTGTGTGTGCATGTGTGTGTGAATGAGTGAGCGTTGATGTGTGCGTGCATGTATGCAAGTGTGGTATGTGCATGCATGGATGGGGGTGGGAGTACAGAACGGGGATATATGGGCTGGGGGCACAGAACGGGGATCAGGGGAGGGGGGTGTCGCTGCTTGGTGATTGGGGGTTCTGATGGGATCAGGGGTGTGGGTGACTACTACATTGAGTGGGGTTTCGGTTCCTGTTGTGGTGACAGGAATGAGTATTCCTGTCGCCATTATCCTTACCAGCAGGGATTTAGTGGCGGGGCTACTGCCACAAAAACCCTGGCGATAAGGATACTCAAACTATTGCGGGTGGTGTTAGGTGGACCGCCGGGTCGAAGGTGGTCAACCTTCCACCAGGCGGTCGCACCCCCCTGGCGGTACAGATTGTGAGCTGGCTATGATGCAGCCAGTTCACTTGCAATGTCATAATTTGGAGATCCTGACCTGCCATGCTGTTGGCGGTCTGGCCGCCACCGCTAACTTCGCGTGGTGGGACCGCCAGGGTAATAATGACCCCCTAAGTCTAAAGGTAAACTTTTAACTGAGGCCTCACACTTGCTGTAGCTGAGCAGGGCTCCACCGCGGTCAGTATTAAACTTTCACTTTGCCATAGCTAAGGTGCAACCAGATATCCCCAGCGGTGCTTTTAGTTTCTATGTGTTAAAAACATTAATTCTTTAAAAGTTTATATCTCCGGATCCCCTTATCCGGATTTATTCATTTTGGTGTCAAATTAAAGATGAAAAGATTTCCTATTTTTATTAACTAGTTTTGGATTTTTAAACTGTTCCATGTTTTTTATTTTATTACTGTTTTGAGATAATTGAATGCTTTACACACTTTGGGCCCTATTACGAGTTTGACTGACAGGAAAGCCCACCAAACTCCCAACAGGTTTGCTGCTGCCTACAGGCCCTACTGAAGTTATTAAGAGTCTCCTGCTTGGTCTGCGTCTGGAAACACGACTTTCCACCTACTGGCCTAGCAGGAAACAGGCTACAGCATTGTCCCTGGCTCGTAATTGAGCCGGCGGCAATACTGTAGCCAGCAGGGTGCACCAGCACCCTCGCAATGTTCACTGTCTGCTAAGCAGACAGTGTACATTGTGATAGTCCTGTCCAGGGGAGCCCCTGCACTACCCATGCCAAGTGCATGGGCAGTGGATGGGCCCCCCTTTGGTCCCCTGCACCCATTCTCCACCAGCCTTTTCATGGTGGCGGTACCACCATGAAACCACTGGCAGAGAACAGGTCCATAATCCATAGGGCAGCACTGCTTGCGGTGCTGCCCTGGCAGATTAGGACTGCCATCATCCTGGGATTCCCTGGTGGTCCGACCGCCAAGGTTGTAATGTGGCAGTCAGACCACCGCATTGGTGGTGGTCCAGACTGCCACTGCAGGTGTGGCGGTCTATATACTGCCATGCTCGTAATCGGGGCCCTTGTCTCCTAAGGTAAGCCTTGTTGCTTATTGCCAAGCTACTAATGGTTGAGATGGGTTTAATTTATTGAAACATAACTGGACCTAGTGGGGGTTAGTGGCCTATTGCTAAGTGTAGGTTCTTACCTACCAATACCAATAATCTACTTTTTAACAGGCAGATACAGACTTTTCCAGTCCCTTAACACATTTAGATTGAGCATTATTAAAGTCTTTGATCAAACTAATGTTTGACTCAAAATGAGATATCCTTATTGTTAAATCTTTGAGGTCTTTATGAATTCCTGCTTCAACTTGGAGTAACTCAGTGTTTGTTTTGGTACTTTGTGCAATGCCATGTACCTTATTCAGTTTGTGTCCGAAAACGTGTCCGACTTTTCCATGACAGGAGAATCTGTGATGGGAGGAAATTGTTGCAAGCATTTTAAATTGGCCGTGGATGCTGTCGCCTTCATGACTGAGTCTTTGGAATTAGACATAGAATCCTTAGTCAGTTTAATTTGCAAAAGCTTTAGTATGTAGACAGATTGGAGTGCACTCACTGTTAAGATATCTTGTGCCTCAAGCACTAAACACAGTTCTGCAGTAGCCGTCTTTAGTGTATGTGCCCAGGTCACTTTGATGTTGTCACCGAAACTCAGTGTGAAGGGACTTCAAATTACGTATAGCCTCTAAAAGTCACAGACATGAGAGGGGTCTTGGAACAGCTGCTTGGGGTGCTTTAGTGTTTGTTCAGCAACTTCACACAGTATGGTGATTTAGGGCAGAGGCTGTCAACTGTAGCACTAAAGTAGCGTCAGTGCTGAGATCTTATGAGTTGGGCAGAAGAGCAGTTGAGGTAACCTTTAGTGTTTTAATTCTGTTCCCTGATTGAAAATGTGAGGCAGGAGATTGGATGGTTATATATTCACATGCTGCCATAAACTGATTTGGGGCATGTAGATTAGATGCCTCTTAAGGAACGATCAGATGACAGTGGCACCTAACTTGAGTGGCAAGACTTATAGTGGAGTATAATATCAGAGACACCCAATATCTCAGTCACATGTTTCCCAAGCCTCCTGGGTTAGCTAAATGCAGGTTGGGGAGTGCTGTTGTATAAGGTAAGTATGGTTACCAGTCCCCTGTCTGAATGTGTGCATTGCACTCTTCATGCTCACAAAATCACTCTCAGACTGTGTGCAAGGGCAACAGGTGTTGGACTGGAACCTGGCCCAGGATTCAGGAGCAGGGCTTCTGCAGCGTATCATGAGTAGGCCAGTGTCAGAGCTGTGCAGCAGGAAAGGGGGCTGGTCTCTTACAGCCTCACATGCATACCACAGTTGTAGTGGTGTGATTGCCCCATGCAGTCACATTAGGAGTACTTGTCTATCCCCAGCGTGCCTCAGACATTAGTTATTCCGTATAGATCAGTCACGGGCTCTGATCGTTTCAGCCATTTTGGTGTAACACAATGTCTGTGGTAGTGCAGAAGATGGGTTGCTGGGTGCAAGAAAAAACAACTTTGGTTGTTTGTGGCTCTCCCCTTAATGTTGAAGGGTTCCACTACATATTTTGAAAGCTCGCAGGAACATCAATAATGATTTAGTCCAATATTGTGGCGGAGGCTCGCTGGAGTTCACAGACGACCCGCAATCTTTGCCACACACCAATCCATGCCCAGGTCAGCTGGCACTTTAAGTTGGAGTTATGAATTTTTAAAGACTAAACTGCAATTTTGAGCCCAGAAGCATAAAGTGCCTACCGCAGCTATCTGGTGACACTGCACCGGGTCAAATTTAAAAGGTCAGGCTGAGCATTATGGAACGTGGGTCGGATGAAGTCCCAGATTAGTCCTGCTGAATGTTTACCTTCTAAAGTTTTGTGCCAAGAGTCCTGTTCGCTTCTGGGAGTATCAGGAGGAACAAAGAGATGATCACTGGAAGCTGTTGGTGTGGAATGAAGAACAGTCCAGGCATCGTTGGTGTACAGGTTGGTGCTTTACCCTGGTAGTTTCCCGTGAGCGGTCAATGCAATAAGTAAAGAAATATACATTGCCAAAATATCAAATGTGATTTTAATAATCCCAGAATCCCTACAGGGTGTAAAATATAGAGGTGAAACCTAAAACATGCTTCTAAACCCTCACATTCAATTGAAGCACACAAAAATGGAGGAAGCATAAGAAAGAAGCAACAGTATTTTAGTGACATCCCTAAAAAACAAAAGTCAAGAAGAAGAATCTTTAACTAGTCTTACTTCCTGAAACCTTGCATGACAAAGCTATATTATGTTGGCCCCTTAAGGAAGAAATAAACATTACTCATTCTCTCTGGCTGTTTTCATTTGGGTGGGGTTTTCTCAGTTACTGTGGTTTAACCCTAAAAAAGGATAGCCTAAATACATTTTATTGTTTGATATCAACAACAAAGTCATTACAGCACAGCCACCACGGCAACCTCAAGCAAGTATTCAATTTTTACAAAAGAGTGTTGGTAAACGTGCAGCAAGTATAGTATCTAAGTTGGCCATTAATATAGGCAGTCTCGAAATTGTGACATGAGTAGCAAGACTCCTATGTTTTCCTTTTCAAACAGTCTATCAGTCGCTTCAAGCCATTCTTTCATGCCCTCCTTTAATTTAATATTATTATATAACATATTCATCTGAATTTCATTGACTAGTAGACATAAACTTGTTCATAGTTGTAGTCCTAGGGAGAGGCCCTTTAGTTGCAAGCAGTGTATTTTTAACCAGCATTTTGTTAACAAAAGTGTTACAGACACAGACCTACAATGATTGTCACCATTTTTGGGGTTTTGGATGGAATCCTACTATGCAGTGTGTTAAGGAACAAACCACCCTCACTGCTGGAATCCTCATTTAGGGCAGTCACCACCTGTGGGAGGCTGGCCTGGTTTGTAGTGGGTACCTAAGGTACTTACACCTTATACCAGGTCCAGTTATCCCTTATTAGTGAAATGTAGGGAGTGTTTAGAAGACATGCTCTTTAGGAGTAGCTGTAGCTTAGCAGCCGAGGCTTATCTAGGAGAAATGCAAAGCTCATGCAATACTACTGTAGTCACACAGTACTCACACACATGAAAGAAAATAGTAAGGCCCTCATTATGACCTTGGCGGGCGGCTTCAGTCGCCCGCCACGATCTGACCACCGGGCGGCCGCCAATGCAGCCGCACTCCCGCCACGGTCATTTTTAGATCCCCGCTGGGCCGGCGGGCGAAAACCTGGATTCCGCCCGCCGGCCCAGCGGGGATCTCGCCGCAACGCAGGAGCCGGCTCCAAAAGGAGCCAGCGGTGTTGCGGCCGTGCAACAGGTGCAGTTGCACCCAACGCAATTTTCACTGTCTGCATAGTAGACAGTGAAAAGCTGCATGGGGCCCTGTCAGCGGGCCCCTGCACTGCCCATGTCCCAGGGGCCCCGCAACTCCCCGTACCACCAGCCTTTTCCTGGCGGTTTGAGGCTGGCGGTCGGGGACTCGTAATCCCCTGGGCAGCGGATTATCACCGCCGGGGCAAATGTGGCGGGAAACCGCTGGCCCCAGCGGTGTGACCGTGGCGCTTCCACTGCGGTAAAAATACACAAGATTGCACCTCCAGCCTGTTGGCGGTGCAATCGCCAAAACAGCACTGGCGGTCTTTGACCGCCAGGGTTTTAATGACCCCCAAAGTGTTACAAAAAATAACTACTTTATTTTGGTGACACAAATGCCAAAAATACCATAGAGACTATACTCCCTTAGGAGGTAAGTTATACACAAATTATTAACACTAGTATGCAGAGATAGTTGTAAAAACAGTTAGAAACACTGCAATTAGTGAAAATCCCAATACTGCCTATGAGCCTAGGCAGAACACAAACCATATACTAAGAAAGTGGAATACGAATGTCAGTTTCCCACCTAGGCAAGTGTGGTGCGTAGAGGGGCGCTGGGAGTATTAGAAAACATCAACGGTAAGTAATAGAACCCACCCCAGAGCCAAGGAAAGCAGGAGTAAATCACAATAACTTTCATAGAACGCACAAGAACACGAGAAAGAGGATTATGCAAGAAAAAGAAGAGACTGCAAGACACCAACAGTGGATTCCAGGACCGGAATACCTGTGGAAAAAGGGGACCAAGTCCAAGAAGCACAGAAGAGTCCAGAGAGAACAGGAGCCCCTTCTAACCCAGATGAAGATGCAAAAGAAGATTCACCAGTGAAGAACAACAGTCAGTACTGAACCCAAGAAGACGGATGTGGGTTTCTGGTTGGTGCAGGTGATGTTCCACGCCAGATGGATGATTGCAGTCTGGTTTGCATTGCTGGATTCTGCCAACAAGCTGTGGCACACGCAAAGATCACAGTTGGCGGAAAATGACGCTGCCCGGGACCAGGAGGGACCTGGTGGACTCTACCTAAGAGAGAGATTCAGAAGAGGTTCTCAGCAACTCAGAGAACCCTCAGAAGACCAGGCAGTGTGCATAGGAGTCCAACAGCATGGGGACAAAGAAGGTGCAAAAAGAAGGCCCATGCAGCACTACAACAAAGGGTCCCACGCCGCCAGAGAACCTCGCAGGAAGTTGTGCATCACAGGACAGGGTGCAGGGGTGGAGCTGCACAGTGCATGAAGAACTTTGTGGAAGGATGCCAACAATCTTTGGCAACTACAAAACACGTGGTGCATGGGGGTACTGACTTGCTTGGGGAGGCAAGCTCCACCAAAGTTGGACAGTAGGACGTCAGGACCGTAAGGACCACTTCAGTCCACCACCTGTGAGGCAGGATCCATGCAGCTCATCAGGAGAGGGGACCCATGGTCCCAGTCGTCGATGTAGAGAGGTACCTGCTGACGTAGGGGAGTGACTCCTTCACTCCAAGGAAGATTCCTTTGTTCTTCTGGTGCAGGCTGAAGACAGGCTGTCCTCTGACGATGCATGACCAGGATACAGTTGCAGTTGCAGGCAGGAGCTGAAGATGCAATGTTGCAGAAGTCGTCTTTGCTTCTTTGTTGCAGTTTGTAGAGTTCCTGAAGGGTCCAGATGCAGGTTCTTTGGTGAGAAGGTGAAGGAAAGGAGGCAGAGGATTCCTGCTGAAGTATTGCAATCCGAATCTGAGGAACCACCCAAGAGAGAGATCCTAAATAACCCTGAAAGGGGGATTGGTCAGCTGCACAGGTAAGCACCTATCAGGGAAGGGCTTTGACGTCACCAGCTGTCACTGACCACTCTGATGCTCCCAGAGTTCTCTGCCAAATTAGAATCCAAGATGGCAAAACCCAGGGACCTTCTGGAGGAGCTCTGAGCACCAGCCCAGGGGTGGTGATGGACAGGGGAGTGGTCACTACCCTTTCCTTTGTCCACTTTCATGCCAGAAAAAGGACTGTGGGTCCCTGAACTGGGGTAGACTGGATTATGCAAGGAGGGCACCAAACGTGTCCTTCAAAGCATTTTCAGTGGCTTGGGAAGACCACCCCTCCCAAGCCTGTAAAATCTATTTCCAAAGGGAGAGGGTGTAACACTCCTCTCCCAAAGGAAATCCTTTGTTCTGCCTTCCTGGGCTTGAGCTGCTCAAGCAACAGGAGGGCAGAAACCTGTTTGAGAAGTGGCAGCAGCTGAGGCTGCCTGGAAAACCCCAGATGGCTGGAATGGCAATACTGGGGGTCCTCTAAGAAGCCCCCAGAGTCCATGGAATTACACAACTAGTGCTTGGAAAAGCATTGGGGTATGATTCCAACATGTTTAATACAACACATGCCTATGTTCCAAGTTACCATAAAGTAGCTGGATATAGGTAGTGACCTATGTCTAGTACACGTGTAAAATGGTGTCCCCACACTGATAAAGTCCAGGAAAATGGTCCTGGAGGTTGTGGGGGCACCTCTGCTAGTGCATAGGTGCCCTCACACACAGGTATTCTGCACCCTGCCCTCCGGGCTGGAGGGTCTGCTATAGGGGTGACTTATAAGTGACCTGGTACAGTGTAAATGGCAGTGAAAGGGTGCATGCACCTTTTCACACAGGCTGCAATGGCAGTCCTGTAGAATCCTTTGAATGGGCTCCCTATGGGTGGCAAAAGAAATGCTGCAGCCCATAGAGATACCCTGGAACCCCAATGCCCTGGGTACCTAGGTACCATATACTAGGGACTTATAAGGGGGCACCTGTATGCCAATTTTGGGAGAAATACTGGGTTACAAGTATACAGTGACAACATTTAGAGGAGAGAGAGCATAATCACTGGGGTTCTGGTCAGCAGGATCCCAGTGAATACAGTCAAGCACACTGACATCAGGCAGAAAATGGGGGTAACCATGGCAAAAACGGGGTACTTTCCTACACTACCCACTTTCAGTTGTCGCCAATAATGGGACAATACAACACACCATGTACAGAAAGTCCACATCAAATTTTCAGCAGTGTGGGTATTTCTCAGAACCTGTTGGATATGTATTGTATAATGTGTGTGAGGTAAGTTAATCCCTATGTAGTACCTTCAGTAGGATGAAGCAGATGTTCGCAGTACTAGATATTTTGTCACATGTCACTATTCTAGTCTAGTCCATGTCTATGAATGGCATCTCATGGTCCTGTTCCCATTAACCTCAGATATTTTGATTTTCAGGGGAATATGTGAGCAGTCCTTCAACAATGCTTTGTATATATACCATGAGTTCAGTTATGAGTTTCATTGTAATACATTTCAGGGGATGCCTGGGGTTTCTCCACAGATGCATCTTCTCACTACATCCAGTTTATCGAATGTGAAAAGCTGACCCATACCTACTGCACACCTCCATTGTGCTTCATCAAAATGAATAAACACTCATACATTTCACAGTGTTTCTAACCTCCTCCGTCAATGTACACGCAGTTTCCATCACATGTTTTCATTTATGAAAGCCTGGGTACCTGCATATATCCATGTCAAACATATACAATCCCCTCACAGTAGATCTAGTCACAAACTGCATTCTGTAGTGTGTATTTTATAACTACAAAAATGTACTACATAGTAGTAGTCACAAACTTATGTTCGGAGTTTATGCCTCCACTTCTTCTTTGTTTTTCTGTGCAGAAATCTCTAGCCCAGGGGTGGAGTCCCTGCACATGTAAGAATGCATTTTAGTAGTAAATGTGGGAGGGGCAGTGGTGATGGCTGAAAAACAGATAACACGTACTACTAAAAGTGAAGGAAAAAAGGAGGTGTTAAGGCAGGGGTAAGGAGGGGGTTTAGGGAGGAACACTGTACCAGAGTAAGTACATTGTTATTCACAAACTGCACTTCTAAAGTTACTCCAGCAAAAAGGGACACAAAATGGTAACAACTTACTCAAGCCCAGAGCAGAAGTATGCCCATGACCACAAATGGCCAACCAGTAGTACTGCAACACTTTTCCATAGCAATCAAAAGCTTTAAGGACCGAGCATAAAACCATAGGAAACCATTAAATTAAATTAAATTATTGAAAATAGCTATAAATATGAGTAATTATACTTTAATGTTCCAAAAATGCAAGTAATGCATATTTTTATTTAATTCTAAAATGTTTTAATGAACCAATTTAAATTCAAATTTAAGGTAACAATAAATGTTACTAAAAAATTAATTACTTTTAATCAATTCATCACTTTTCATAAATATTAATACATTATATTTGTTAAATTGAATGTATTTTAAACTTGAGAAAATTAATGTTAGTATCCTTTCATACATTTATATTGATTAATAATTGATTTCAAAATTCAATTAGTAGTGCTGCAGCATTTTTGTCTTCATTTCTACATTAAAAAAATATAAAATTGATTTACATTAAATATTTTTACAAAATTGTTTAATTTTATTTTTTTTCTTTTTTGACCACAGGGAGACTCCACAGCCAAGGTGGACGTCCCTGTATGCAGAAGTATAGATAACAATTCACTATACTTTACCATAGAGAGTTCTCTAAAGTCAGGGTGAACATCTCCACATGATATAGTAAAGAGAAAAGTTTAGTAAACTTGGAAAAAAAAATTGTAAATAAATGTTAAATGTAGAACTAAAGCCAAAATACTACAGCACTAATGGCTACATTTTGCACAATTTCTTCATTCAAACTAAATGTATTAAATTACTTTCAAATTATTGTTTTTGTTTAAATTAAATAGTACATTCCCCAGTGAAGTAACAATTAGAAGTCATTTATTTATATTTTAATAAAGTGTATTGTTACAATAATTTTAAAATACAAACCAATTATTATTATTATATTTTATAGTTAAGTAAAATGTATATACTATTTATACATTTTTGACAATAAATTATAATTATTTATATTTTAACTATTGAAGCAATACATTTAAAAGACAAATATTATCTGTAATGTTTACATTTAAGTCTCTGCCACCACTTTTGTTTCTATTGCAGGATGATACAGTACACGAACTGGCCATGTGTGGAGCTAGGTTTACTATTTTTCATAGTAACCTGGACCAGTAGGTTAGGCAGTACGACCTTTTTCAGTGGATAGATATGTATAAGTCTACACTTTTGAATAAGTTTACACTCATAGTTTGTGAAAAGCTAAAGGCAATAAAGTTAATCAAGTGTGTAAGAGTAATATTATATGTGTAATTTACTCCCTATATAAAGTACCTTTGTGAATAGCCCCAAGTTTGTTTTGTTCCTCATGTTTCAATGTCAAGTGTACAGTATTAAAGTCAGTTAGTATACCACCACCATTGTCCTTTCTCATGCAGGGTGGACTCATCAAACAACAGCGACAGGTGTTGCATTTGGTAGGTCATGTAATAACACTCAAAATGTGGGAGAGCTGAACCTATTTTCTCATATGGGAGTATAAGTGTAGTTAGCAAGATTAAGGGGATTGCTCCTTTCCACAGCAGAACAATTAGTATGCTGTCAATTCTATGAGGGACAGTTTGGGCAATAGGTACTTTATGCCATGAAAGGCATACAAGCACCTAGAGAGCAATTTCACTTTAGTAAAAACTACCGTCTCCATGAGGATAAGGGTGTTCCATAACTTGCATTGTCTTTTCAATGTTCAATATTTAATTTGCTGTCCTTTTACATGCAAATCACATGGGAGTGGGGCCATTTTTAAAATGTGCTTAGTAGCCCAACTGTACTAGGTGTTCTTCTATTCTGCACGTACCCAAGTACGACCTTAAATTCTTCAATTGTCATAGACTAGTCCAATTCGAATACTGGGAGGCAAATGTGGGAGTCTCACTATTTTCAAGTATTAAGTCACCTACTCTTGATTTAATAGGTCCCTTGTGTGTATGCTATTTGGAGGATGAGGATAGGGGTGTTCCACACCTTGCATTGTCTTTTCAATATTCAATATTTAATTTGCTGCCCTTTTTCTGTGCAAATCACATGGGAGTCGGGGTCATTTCTAAAATGTGGTTAGTAGCCCACCTGTACTGGGTGTTTTTCCATTCTGCACATACCCAATTAGTGCCTTAAATTCCTCACTTGTCATGGACTGGTTTTTGGGAGTCTCACTATTTACAAGTACGGAGTCACCTACTCTTGATTTAATAGGTCCCCTTGTGTGTATGCTATTTGTAGGAGTCCCTAAAAAACAACATTTGTGGTGTCCGTGTGTCGGATATGTCTGACCATCATCATCAGTTACCACTAGATTAAAACTAGAATTAAATTATCTTTGCTAAAGCCAGGCCATCATCCTTATAAAAACCTATCTACTTCTCTGTGTAGTTTTTGTCTGTATGCTTTGTGCAAATATTTATCTAACCTATCATACAGCTCTTCTAGAGATCTTTTCTGCAGTTTTAGGTTCCTAATTTCAATTATGGGGTTGTGGCAGCTGATATTCCAACTCTTTTGTTCCTTATCAATAATGTATTTCCATACTGTCCAGCTGCTCCAAATATTTTACTAATAGTGGCAAATCTCATCTTCAGCTTTAATGCCTCCCATTCAATAGCTCTCTTGTGTGTTGATCACAATTGGTATCAAAATAGGCAGGTAATGTCTATTTGAGGAACAAAACAGATTCCACTTCCTCACGTGATTCAGTTCTTACTTGCCATGTGAGAATTTGGCCCCTCCTGCATTCCCTGTTATAGGTTAAAACCACTGAAGAATAGCCTGACAGGGATCTGCCCATGCAATCTACCCATGTGCACTCTGCACACAATTCATGGATAGGAAAAAAAGTAATCCAGATTACAATAGGAACCATGGGGTGGTGAATGAAGGGAATAGACCAAGTTGTCTCGGTGTCTGGACCTCCATATATTTGTCTTTTTTAGCCCCTATACAATGACTGTTAGTTGTAGAACCTGGCGTGATGGATGACTTTCTTTTTAAGGTGACATGAATCACCAGCTGGCCTCTATGGAGTACCCAAGTGTGGAAGTCTGTGCTCCTGCAGGCTAGGGAAGAAGGACATGTCTTACTTATTGGAGTAAATTGGTAATCTACATACTTATTTCCCTCCCGGTCAGATTGTGTTGACGATGATATACCTGCTCCCGTGGTCTCCCTTTCCACTTGTGAGTTTTAATGGGATAAGTAAATATCAAATAGTAGGATAAGTTCACAGCTGAGTACTGTTGCTTCCTCTATTCTGATGCTAAGTTTGTGTGTTCATATAATGGTATATGAGTCTCTTACAGAAATGCCATGCTAATTTGTATTTGTTTTTGTATTTGTAAAGCTCGTTCCAGCTGTAGCATTGAAGTGCTAAGTGGAAAAAAGTGCAAATGAGAGCAGAAGAAGATGAGAGAGATGCAGCCACTTTCATGGAAGAAAATTATAATTTTAGGGGAAAAAGCTATGTTTTTCACTGTTTCCGAAAAAGCATAAAAGTTTCCTCTTTCCTGATACGTAACGGGAGAGTGTTCCAAAGTTTAGCTGCCGCCACTGAAAAAGCTCTGTAACCCTATTTAGATTTCCGTCTGTGAGGGACAGAGGTCAGATAGAGACTGGTGGTCCTAAGGTGGTGAATAGGCGCATAACATCTCATAGTTGCGCAAAGGTATTTGGACCCTTCGAAGTGGAGCACTTTATGTGTGAGGCGAAGAGCTTTAAAGAAAATACGCTTCTCCACAGCTAGCCAATGCAGCTGCCTCAGGCTTCCACTAGCAGATGCCAACCTCGGAAGAGCCAACACCAGGCAGGCTGCAGAGTTCTGTATAAGTTAAAGCTTAGGGAGTGAGCCTTTGTTTATGCTGTGTTTAATACATGAGGATCATTTCATGTGTTTGGCCTCTTTTTCATACCCACTCACATTCCACCTGGCCATTTTGATGCAATCCATTCTCCAGGACAATACCTGAAATGTTGTTCACCACTGTGCACCACCTTGTGCTGGATTGTCCCACATAGTCAGTTACCATACATTTGCCTATTGTGTAATACTTACCCCTCTGTGAAATCCAACTTGGCCCTCCATTCAACGTACATCTCCTTCCTCAAACTCTTGTGAAAAACATGCTCTGTTGTAACCTATATGATACTGATTGATGGCAAACCATCCAAAGCATAAGACTAAACCTATGTGGCCACATCTCAAAAGTCTATTTCTGAGTTTTTATATGTCTAGCAAGGTCCACTCATCCCTCCCTCTAACCAATGATTCCCCTTAGACTAACAAAAAATAACCAATGATAATATTGTCAAAAGCTTTATCAAACTATTATATGATTACCCCAATTTAGGCCCCTGCTAGTTTTGATCCAAATATGTGGCCACCTTGGAGGCTATTGTGGATCTGGAAGTATCTCAGTAGCAAGGTTGGGAGGAAAACTCCTTTATAGACCACATTTTTTCTACATCCCCATTACTTTTAACACAAGTCTATTTAAACAGCTACTATTCATTGTGTGTCTAAAGGTGTCCTTAGTATATCTGCAGTGACATAGCTGTACCATTGTTGTTTGGTGCTCAGCTTCCAATCTGTAATGACCACTGTGTGTTCCGACAAATCAGGAAGGGTGCCAATCTTGTGTTCAGTAGCATTTCCCTCATTGCTGTCCCTTTCCAATTACCCAAATGCATCTGGATCCGCAATGTTTCTCCCACATTTCCAGACAGTCCAACACCATTTCAGGTGCATTCAAAGACATGCTTTGCATTGTCTTTAGTCTCATTCAGAGTTGTCTTTCATCTCCCAGCTTCCCCATCATATCCTCAAATGATATTCTATCCTCTTGCACATGGCATGTGTACTCTGGGTATATGTATATTGCTAAGCCCTCGAACTGCAATGCGCCACTCTGCTGGGCCCACTGCATGAGGGTGTCTCTGCCCCAATAATTTAGGAAGTGAGCAAGATACCAGTCCTTTTTAGGTCGAGCATTTGAGACCTCTTGTGTATACTTTAGTATATACTTCTTTGTGGGCTTCAACTCCGCCCCTGCTTCCCAGTTGCTTATGTGAGTGTTCTTTAAAATCCTTGCTTCTTAGTGGTTAATCTTTCCTATTTGTCCCACCTTCTCCTCCTTTGTCTTCTCCCACGGAGGACGCCCCCAGTACTTGTGCCCTTCCACTTGTCCCATTAAAGCATCTGTGTCAGGGACTATTTTTTCCTTGCTGCTCTGGGTGCTTTTTGAGCCAGAGGCTACAGTGTTATCTCCTCCAAGCTTGTTGTGATCCCCTACCTGCTGAGTTCTTAATTGTAATTATATTCGTAAATCACTTCATCTCTCTGTGCCACCTCCCACCCCAACAGCTCTCACACATGGCTGCTGGCATTTTACTACACCTCCAATCTTCCCGTGCCCTCTTGCCCCTTAGTGCTTTAAATAAGTGGAACCAGAATTCCTAGCCACTTTTAAGAATGCAGAGAAACAACGCACAGAACTGAACTTTCTATTTTCTAATCCTTGTTTACTCTTTGCTGGTGGAGCTCACTCTCTTCTCCCTGCTCTTACCTGCTCCCCTGGTACTGCTGCTCGCTCCCTCTCCTCGGGGTGCAGCTTTAAATCCTGGGTATTATCGGAGATTTCACTTCGTCAAAGCGAAGGAGCGAAGCAATTGACACACGTGGGTAAAGCTATTTGACCCAGCACAACTTTCTCTTGGCTGTGATTGTTAACCCGCTACTGTGGTTGGAGGGGTTCCTGTCAAAGTTGGAATGTTTATCTTTTTAGTATTCCATTTCTTCCCGTTGTACTGCACCTTCTGCCCCATTCTTGTTTTGCCTGTGACATGTGCTCATTAAATACATGTCCCCCTTTCTAGTCTGTGGGGCTGTGCGCATGGCTGCGATCGGGACCAAGAGTTGCAGCACGGGGTATGCCTGCTGCTGCTCTGCGCCCGGCACATAGGGACTGAAGATGGGCTGCTGCGGCCTTCCACATCTACTGGTAAGTGTAGGATACCATGTCCCACCTCTGTGTGCACACAGAGCGAGCCCCAGCAATGTCCCTCTTGGGCTTTTTCTGCCATTGCGCCTTGCCTCCTTCTTTATTGCTGCTTGCCACTGTTGCAGTTGCCCTCCTCCTCCCCCTGTTTCTGTAGCTTGCCCACGTGGTTGTGTTCTGCTTTCCTGCTCTTATCTCATAACCGAGCTTACAGAACCTCTCTGGAATGCACTTCTGAGTTTAAAGAAGACATTTATTGTTAACCACAAGGTTCCTGAGAGACGAAATTAGTAGATTGGAAGCACACGTTCAAAAGTAGTCACAGCAATGAAAGCAAAATACATCAAAGTACTTCTCAGTTGCAATATACACAGCAAATATAGGTAATTATACTATAGCATAACTTCAAAGCAAAGCATAAAAGTCCAAATTCATCATCGTAGGGCCTATAGCTCAGCTTCATCTTTCTGGGGTCTGCAAGTTGATGACTCCAGTCAACTGCGAGAAAGCGATTTTCTACCCAAACGGGAGACAGGCAACTGACGTCTCCGTTCCTGTCTGAAGTCAAGCAGATTCAATCTACCTCTGATGTAGCCCAGAGTCATCCTTAAAAGCAAGCTCAGTGTGAGAACCGAAGAACCTTGGAGAGTGGCCAATTCTCCCGAGCTCACTCGCTCTCAGACTGGATTGCGAGGTAAACACAAAATCTACGTGCTCTTATCAGCTAAGGTCTGGTATGAAAAACACTGCTTGGTCCACCATGTGGAAAAACACAGCTTGGAAAAACACAGCTCATCTGCAATGTCTCAATTGCAATGTTTAACCCCACGTTAAAGCCAATAGGCAGCTAACCTAAATATCAAATGTAATGTCTAATGTCATGTCAAAGCCAATAGGCAACTAAACTGAATACAGAATGTAATGGCTAATGCCATGTCAAAGCCAATAGGCACCTAAACTGAATGTCTAATGCCATGTCAAAGAAAATAGGCAACTAAACTGAATACAGAATGTAATGGCTAATGCCATGTCAAAGCCAATAGGCAGCTAAACTGAATACAGAATGTAATGGCTAATGCCATGTCAAAGCCAATAGGCAGCTAAACTGAACAAAACATATAGGGCCTGATTCTAACTTTGGAGGACGGTGTTAAACCGTCCCAAAAGTGGCGGATATACCACCTACCGTATTACGAGTCCATTATATCCTATGGAACTCGTAATACGGTAGGTGGTATATCCGCCACTTTTGGGACGGTTTAACACCGTCCTCCAAAGTTAGAATCAGGCCCATAATGCGCTACTGGTGAACACTGAGCAACTAATATGTGCAATGGTGAAACACAAAGTCATTGGTCAAACACAATTATTGCATCACAGGTTGTTGGTGCTTGCCCATTCTATATTGTTGCAGTTTGTACAGTCCTACCCAGCCCTCATCCTCTCTGTTGTTTGCTCTAGTCTGAATAGAAACCTAAATGGAGCTCCTTTTTTATCAGCTTTGAAAGGATGAGATGAGTTGGGGCTTATGCCTTTTTACATTTCACAAATTTGCGCTACAGATGCACTCTGCTTCCATGGGACCTGTCCTAACTGAAAGTATTGTACCCTATTTCTCGGATTGACAGGAAAATGCAAGAGCTGCTGGCCCCAGAACACCTGAAATTACAGAAGTATTAAATGAGAACTCAGGGATTTCATGCGGGGTCAGGCCTTTCAAAGGAACCTTTATACTCTAAAAGAAATTACAACATATTCCTCCTGCGCAGACCTTAAACGCAACCCAGGGGCTTGGTAGCGTCTCAGACAAGTGTTGTTAGCAACTTAAATAGAACTCCTTTTGGATCGGCCCAGGAAGGATGAAATGGCGGGTTGGTGCTTGTGACCAGTTGGGAAAGAGCTTGTGAGTCCTGCATGGAAAATACTGCTGGAGAAGGAGCCTGAAAGAAGGTGCGGCTACCAGAGGGTTTCTTCAATGTGTGTGCCCAAATTATGCCACCTTCTAATCAGTTCTAGGGGTTTGGTAGCACTTTAAATGTCTGCCATTAGCAGCCTAAGTAGAGTTCCTTTTTATTGGCTGCAGAGGATGAGAGGCCAGGTTGGTGCTTGTTTTTTTTTGTTTTTTTTTGCCCGTGGGTGCTGCTGTCAAAACATGATAATTAACTTGTTAAAGTTGTGAGAGCCAGAGAGATGGCAGCACCTTGCAACAGGTCACTCACAGGCCTCAGTTTCCAGCCTCGTTCCCTGATATTAGTCTACATCTATTTCAGGCACACTGTGAAAACTGTAGCTGAGGAGGGTGAGAAAAATAAAGCTGAAACGCTTCCTCAGAAAGTGTGAGCAGAAGAATGTGAAGTATGGGCGTAGTTAACAAAGTATCAAATCAAATCAAATCATTAACATTTATAAAGCGCGCTACTCACCCGTGCGGGTCTCAAGGCGCTAGGGGAAAGAGGAGGTTACTGCTGCTCGAAAAGCCAGGTCTTTAGGAGTCTCTGGAAAGCGGAGTGGTCCTGGGTGGTCCTGAGGCTGGTGGGGAGGGAGTTCCAGGTCCTGGCTGCCAGGAAGGAGAAAGATCTCCCACCCGCAGTGGAGCGGCGGATGTGAGGGACGGAAGCGAGTGCGAGGCCAGAGGAATGGAGGAGGCGGGTGGGGACGTAGAAGCTGAGGCGTCGGTTGAGGTATTCCGGTCCCTTGTCGTGGAGGGCTTTGTGTGCGTGGGTGAGAAGTCGAAAGGTGATCCTTTTGCTGACTGGGAGCCAATGCAGGTGTCTCAGGTGTGCAGAGATGTGGCTGTTGCGGGGTACGTCGAGGATGAGGCGGGCCGAGGCGTTTTGAATGCGTTGCAGGCGATTTTGGAGTTTGGCTGTGGTTCCAGCGTAGAGGGTGTTGCCGTAGTCCAGGTGGCTTGTGACGAGGGCGTGGGTCACGGTTTTTCTAGTGTCGGCGGGGATCCAGCGGAAGATCTTGCGGAGCATGCGGAGGGTGAGGAAGCAGGCGGAGGACACGGCGTTGAATTGCTTGGTCATGGTGAGAAGAGGGTCCAAGATGAAGCCGAGGTTGCGGGCGTGGTCTGCGGGGGCCGGTGTGGTGCCGAGGGCCGTGGGCCACCAGGAGTCATCCCAGGCGGACGGGGTGTTGCCGAGGATGAGGACTTCCGTTTTTTCAGAGTTCAGCTTTAGGAGGCTGAGCCTCATCCAATCTGCGATGTCCTTCATACCCTCTTGTAGGTTGGTCTTGGCGCTGGCGGGGTCCTTAGTGAGGGAGAGTATAAGTTGGGTGTCGTCGGCGTAGGAGGTGATGATGATGTCGTGCTTGCGTACGATGTTGGCGAGGGGGCTCATGTAGACATTGAAGAGTGTCGGGCTGAGTGATGAGCCTTGGGGTACGCCGCAGATGATCTCGGTGGGTACTGAGCGAAACGGAGGGAGGTAAACTCTTTGGGAACGGTTTGAGAGGAAGGAGGCGATCCAGTCCAGGGCCTGGCCTTGGATCCCGGTGGAGCGGAGGCGGGTGATTAGGGTGCGGTGACAGACGGTGTCGAAGGCAGTCGAAAGGTCGAGGAGAATGAGGGCGACTGTTTCACCGTTGTCCATCAGGGTTCTGATGTCGTCTGTGACTGAGATGAGGGCGGTTTCCGTGCTGTGGTTGGTTCGGAATCCGGTTTGTGAAGGGTCGAGCAGGTTGTTGTTTTCCAGGAAGGTGGTCAGCTGTTTGTTGACGGTCTTCTCTATTACCTTGGCTGGGAAAGGCAGGAGAGAGATGGGGCGGAAGTTTTTCAAAGTATGTGTAATACCGCCCTGATGCTGCAGCACGGCAGCTTGACTGTACAAGAACTCAGTCTTTTTCTCTATAGGACAGCCCGCTGAGCCCTGCATTCACACGTTCACTGATCTATCCATTTGTCCTTCCATTTGTTCACCCAATCATTCTTTCACTCGTTCATCCTTCCTTTCACCTGTTAATCTATCATCCTTCCTTTGACGTTCACTAATCCATCCATTCATCCTTTCACCCGTTCGTCTCTCCTTTCACCTGTTAATCAATCATCCATTCTTTGACTCCTCCATCCAGCCAATCAGCCATTCACCTACATGTATAACAACTAGTCCATCCAATCATCCATCCATCCTTTCACCTTCCTTCCATCCATTATTTTAGTCAGCCTTGCATCTTTTCAGCCATCCACCCATTCAAACTTTCATCCATCCATCCTTACACCTTTCCGTCCATCCACCCTTTCCCCATCTATTTTTCCATCCTCCTATCCATTCTTTCACCTTGTTTCACTTTCCCTTTTTCACCCTTCCATCCTTTTAGCCCTCTGTCCTTTTCAATCTTTTTCCTTTCTTGTTCTCTTTTTCTTTCTTCCTTCCTGCCTAGCCCTTTCTCACTTTTCACCTGTTGCTCTCTCTCTTGCCTTTGTATACATTTTCATCATTACTCTTTATATGTTTATAAATAAACAATTAGCATTTTAGTGAGGTCTAGTTTAGCAGCCCATTGTACTCACACTGTAGCTGCTAGAGCGGGGGATCACATCACCAATGCACTACAACAACATGTTATTCTTAGTGCATTAACATTGGAAGGATGAAATACCCCGTGAGATTTGAACCTCTGCCTCTCAGGCACACACACACACACACACACACACACCTCTTGCAGAACAAAGGGTTATCTTGGTACCAAACTGAACAAAGTGACCACATGTTCTTGAAAAATGCTCCAAGCCAGATTTGGGCTCCTACCATCACTCAAAGCACTTCCAGAATGGTACCAACTTATAAACAACGAGTGCAGGTTTTGCCAACATCCGCAGGAAGACTTCCTGCATATATTATGCATCTCTCCAGTTTTCTTACATTGGCGCAAAATCTATCTTTGAAATACCTTTAATTCAAACAGCATCAGGTCTTGTCACCAAACAATCCTGATCTGCATGAAAGGGCTGACACCACAAACCATGGCATGTTTTTGCAAAAGTTCTTTCAAAAGCAGATTCTCTTATGAAACCGACCACAAATCAATCTTCAGGAATCATGATGGAGTCCTTATATAACCTAGTTCCATGATTCATCTCAAAACTCCATTATTTAAAACTTGACAAATGAGAAGTCCACTGCACTTTAGCAACTTATCATATAATTAATGACCGGCAAAGAAATGTATGTTGGCCCTTGCGACAAAATAAAAGGGCAATTTCAGAATACATGCCGCTAGGATCTGCGTGGGCCAGTTGGCACATACCTCTCTGTTGCATATATCCTTAAGAGGAAGCATTGCACTGCAGTTTTTTTGCTTCTTTTGGATATGGACTAGGACAGTTGGGTTAAACTGCAGTTTTAGATATAGCACGCTTCCGTTGTAATCTATCTATAGGCTCTTAAGCACGCTTATCTCACTCCCATCACTATCACTCGTTCATGGGCTTGCCTTTCAAAAATCTTTTGTTATCATTGGTAAATGTTTTACATTTGTGCCTGCTTGGGGCGCTTTAGTTACCGCCTTAGACATCGCCCCGTTACATGGATAATCACATATTTGACTGCGAGCAAACTTCCATTTTCCTTTTATGTCTCTCCTTTGCGCTCATGCTCATGGCAGCTGAGGCGCTTTGATTCGGCTCGCTTATGTCAACTGTTTTACTTTTCATTTTCAATTTAAATGCAAGAAAAGTCCAGTTAGGAATTTACAAGTTAACAGCGCTAACTCGAGCAAATGGGAGACCCATTGCATTGCAAATACTTGTTATATCTGAATGTTATTTCTATTGTAGGAGTCTTGCAGAATTCGCACTTAGGTAAATGGTAGATGACTTGTAGATGACTGGCGTGAATGTAAATGAACCAGCTAGTTAATGGGTCGGCTTTGTAGTAATTCTTATGATTTCCGATTCAACATTTTGAATGTATTTACATTTTGTCTATGTTTTTAAAAGCAATTTCATGAAAAACTCACCAAATGTTTTTCATTTATGCCCTCTCATTGCAACACTAAAACTTTAATATATAGAATTGGCCCTACGTCTCACTATTACTGGGTGTTAGTTATACTGGTAATTTGTATTTCTTGCAACATTCATATCACTTACGAATAAAAATATACGCTAAACAAACAGGCGATTAACGTAATCTACTACATTTGTCATACTTCCATTGCTGTTATTTACTTCTGTTCACTTTTATAAACCTAAAATATGAAGAGGTCTTTTACAACAAATAACCCTGGGCCTGGTTTAGATGTCGGTGGAGGGGTTACTGTATCACAACAAAAACGGGGTAACATGTCCGCCGAAATCTAAATTAGGCCCTCTATCTCTATCGTGTGCATTGTTTAGACATGTGTTGTTTTATTTTATTATTTAGTTTTATTTAGCGTAAACCAGGGCCCAAGACACAACAGATAGCTTTAAAGAGGGGATTTTAAGCTCTTCTCAGTTTTCCACAGTTAATAATGAATACTAACAGCTTAAACTATAAATTAATTTAACGCAGTTCGCAGATGCACTGGGATATTTAGGCAGGGGCAATTGAACAGCATATGTTTGAGTGGCTAATTGGCTTAATTGCTGTTAGGCTATTAGCACCCTTGATCCACCCCAATGACCGCAATACTTAGTTAATGGTGTTGATTGTATTTGAATGCCAAGCTCCAGTTACCATTACAGGGACGTTTCCTATTGCTGATTACTTCATAAATATATAATTATACTTATAGGCTAAATAAAACCAACCAGCATTAATAATGAAGACCGTTTGACTAGGAGTCGTTAAAGACAGGCTGGAAAGTTTCATAAGAGACGTTAGCTCTTCTCGAAATGTAAATAATCCTTCAAGCTTCAATTTTTAATGAGGCTACACACATTTTTCCAGTTGGCAGGAAGATATGAGAAGAGAGTGATGCATCACAGGGTGGGGAAGGATCTCAAGAGGGACGTTGTGTAATCATAGATATTAGAGTTTTCCCAAACGGTCTGCAAGGTTTTTAACATAGCCATAACCAGAAATCTCACATTACAATGAGGTAATGTATTTAAAAATAGAGTACATCATAGAAGATTATTATCCGACCACTGAATCACTTATTCACAACAGTGGATATACACAAACACACACACATATATGCACCTAGTTTACGCAAAATGGTGCCGTGCCAATGTGGTCCTTCGTAGCGGAAGCCATTTATAATTTTTTGCAACAAATAAGTCAAAATAGTCTGTTGTGCGTGCATGTTAACACAGTTTGAAAGCATGCACTGTATACTTTTCACAAGGAAGAAAACGTATATTTTTATTTATTAGTAGTTATATATATCATTGCACAGGACGGGACAGGCAAAAGGGAGTTTTACAAAGAACTCTTACCAATACCTCCTTCAAGTTGCTGCAATGCGGGTTTTAGGTTGCATTTTTAAACAATTCACTTCTAAATGCTCACTCAAACGAAAGTCCAAAAAACTGTAGAATTAAAGGCGTAGCCTGTCGGTTCCAAAGGAGGGAATCTTCAGTTATTGTGGAGCGGCTACCACACCGGCCTCCTCTCACCTGTTCCCATAAGCTGTCGGGAAGAAGACAGTCAAAGATGAGGTGTAGCAAAACATCGCCCCAAGCCAAGGTCGACTCTTGGGGCCAGATGTACAAACCATTTTGCATGGTGCAAACTGCGAAATTCTCAGTTTGCGCCATGCAAAACGGCCATCGTGATGCACATTCCCATTTTGCGAGTCGGTACCGACTCGCAAAATGGGAATGGGTGTTCCCTCCCTATTTGCGATTTGCACCGCAATGCAGAATTGCTTTGTGACCGTGAACGCGGTCGCAAAGCAATTTGCAGTAAGCACCCTTGTCAAGTGGGTGCTAACTCTTTGTGAAAGTCGCACAAAATATTTTTTCAGAGCAGGCAGTGGTCCAATGGACCACTGCCTGCTCTGAAAAAATGAAACCAAATGGTTTCATTTTTCCTTTTGTAATGCAACTCGTTTTCCTTTAAGGAAAACGGGCTGCAATACAAAAATAAAAAACTGCTTTATTGAAAAAGCAGTCACAGACAAGGAGGTCTGCTGTCTCCAGCAGGCCACCATCCCTGTGAGTGCAGGGAATCGCAAATTGCGACCCACCTCATTAATATTAATGAGGTGGGTCTTTGCGACCCCCTTGCGATTCGCAGAAGGTGTCTGAGACACCATTCTGCATATGCTTTTGCGACTCGGAAATTGCGAATCGCACCGACTCGCTATTTCCGAGTCGCAAAAGCATATCTTGCTACATCTGGCCCCTGGTATATTATTAGCACTGTAAAAGTTTTCCGCATTCTATGATGAACAAAGGTAAGAAAGGCCACTGATGATATGAGGTAAATATAATGTCAGGTGTTTTAGTGGTGGAGCTTAGACTTCTAAAATGATATACCAATAGTCCTGAGATAGATTTCTAAATTCTTGTTACAGCATGTTAGTGACTTGTGACCTCCAGAAACATTTGCCAAAGCATGCCTTCAGGTGTGCACTCACTACATAATTTTCCAATATCCCATGATAAACATGGCAATGAAGACCTGAATTTCCGAATAAAGAGCAGTAAAGCCTTGATTACAAGAGTCGCACATTATTTCCTGTTAGCTCCATGCCCCGAATAGCCATTAACAGTGTCCCGATATTTCTATGGGTGGAGAAATAACAGGGATTGCAAGTTTTGGCAACGTAACACGTGGAATCAATGTTTCCGCACCAATTGTGACATGTTTTCACCTGGTCTATCATAGAGAAATCACCATGTGAAGAACCAAAACTAGAATTCCGCTTGGCACCAATGCTTCTTTTATTCGCTGTATAGAAATGAATGGGCCAGTGGTAAATTTATCGCTTGTGAGATTGTTGGCCCATTAGAAAAGAAATGTACAATTTAATTCACAAATGATTGTGTATGTAGTTGTGTTCTATTTAACCTGTTCTTAAAAAAAACATTTTTATGTCAATGTTAGATCGATACTGTGATAGCCCAAGTTCAAACCAGAAACTCTAAAAGAGATCTAAAGTTCACTTTATAAAACAATCAATATATTGGAATTAAATATGAATATTATTACAATATACATTTAAGGTAAATGTCGTCATCATTATCACATAATGATAGGTATTCACTAAGGGTGTGTGAAATCACAATTTTCTTACCCCATGCTACTCCAAATGTCAAAATGTTACATGAAATGTGTGTAAATTTTAAAACAATATTCTTTAAGGTATCTAGACAAAGTTAGTTCAAAGATTTCAATTGCAAAATATAGTGTTAAAAAAATCGAGGCACATACATTTATTGTCAAAAATATGATTTACACAATGCCATGGTCCTTCTATACTTATAATAGGAATTACAACAGTATTTGTGAAGGGAACATTGTGAAAATAGGGTAAGACTACTGATTATATATATATATATATATATATATATGCATATATATATATATATATATATATATATATATTCCAAAACAAACAGTCAATAGCAACTGCAGCACTGCACTCCAGGAGAAGAGATTTTCTCTTTTCTTTATTTGCAGTCAAAAAAAGTCACCATCCATCACCACCGCCGCGTTTCGACTTGCTGGTCTTGATCACAGTATTTTAGTCTCATTTCAATGTCTCTTATTTATAGTGTCTCCACTACTACCCATACCAATGCATTGTGGGAAATGTAGTCTATTAAAAACAAAGTTAAAAAACAAAAGTATTCCATCCACCACAAATATACAAAATTAAACCTCCATATGTGCAGAAACCATCAAAATTCAAAATATTAATCACATCTATCCCTAAATCAATCCAAACTGGGAAATTTTGGTATCAAATGAAATGTTTCTCTAATTATCATGGTCCTGCTTACAGGTGTACATGCATATTATCTTACTTTCACTTGTCGCATATTACTACGTTTCAATATAGCTCTTATTTAATATACAAACTTCCCATTAATCTATCACTGTAAGTACACTAGTCATTGCCTTGATCGATATTTCTACATAATGACCATTAATTTATACATCATTCCTCCTCAATTTATAGATGATAATGTAATTCCTCATCCCCATTGAGATTCCTCGGACTTTTGGTTCTTAGCTGTACTATAAAATGTGACTCCACACGTCTCAATTTTAACTCTCTATTTCTTCCTCTCTCATTGCTATCAACACTTGCAATTCCAAAGAATCTCATATCTGTCCAGTTGGCTTCATCGAGAGTCATCAAGTGTTTGGCCATGGCACAAGTTTGGTCCTTGTTTTGAACAGCTCTAATATGTTCTAGAATGCGTTTTTTCAGGGGACAGATTGTACTACCCACATAGCGTAGACCACACATGCATTGAATTATATATACCACATAATTAGAGTTGCATGCAATTCTTTTGTTGATTCTCACCTTGTTACCACCAAAATCCTCAAACTCCTTAATATTAATTCCTATGGGGCATGCTTTGCATTTATCACAACACAAAAAGCCAGTTTTTTGGACTGAAAGCCAGTTTGGTTGTTTTTTTAAGCTGAAAATGACTATTAACCAACAGGTCTTGTAGAGACGGGACTTTTTTTTGGAGTAATCATAGGTCTATCATCCACCAATTTGCCCACATCTGGGTCCTTTCTTATGGCATTCCAATATTTCTTCAAGATTTTCAAGATCAAATGGCTCTCTTTGCTATATGTCATTATAAGTCTTATATTCTAGTCCTCCTGAGGTTTAGCCTTCATAGGTTTATTCAATACTTCCCCTGTGGTCCGAGCTCTTGCTTTCAATTCTTCAGATCTAATGTCTTTGTTTTTATACTTTCTCTGAAGAAATCTATGCCTAGACTCAGTGAACTGTTGTTCATTTTCTTGCTCAGTAGAGCAATTCTGTTTCATCCTAATGAATTCCCCATATGTTATGCTACTTTTAAGTGGTATTGGATGGAAGCTCTCTATTCGACTGTTCTCTACGTATACCGTCACGTCCAAGAATTGGACACACTTATCACTCATGTTAAACGTAAATTGTAGACCCATATTGTTTTGATTACGTTTTTCAAAGTATTGCATGAATTTTTTTTCTGTCCCATTCCAGATGATAAAACGATCGATATATAGACGTGACGGTATACGTAGAGAACAGTCGAATTGAGACAACCCTATTTCGGAAAGAAACATCCACCAATAGTATTTTGCATGGAGACAGCTTCGTTCCAATACCACTTAAAAGGAGCATACCATATGGGAAATTCATTAGGATAAAACGGAATCGCTCTACTGAGCAAGAAATGGAACAAAAGTCATCTAAGAGGGTGGTGGCCTGCTTGTGATTGAATAGTTGCCCCCTGCTTTCCACCCCAGGATGAAGTACACATCTAGCAGTACTGCACCCACACCTCATATCCCTGCTGGAAGAAGATACTGGAGAAGAAGGACTGCCCTGCTGGACCCCTGCCCTGCACCCGGACAGTGCACTCACAAGGACTGCACCAGCTGCACACTTTGGGCTTCAATAAGAGAAGAACTTTGCCTTGCTTCTGCAACGCCATGTTTGGACTCCCTATAAGCCACATTTACTAAGGAGCTGCCCAGAGACCCCTGCATTAAGTCCTGCAAGAAGAGCCCAGCTGACCAGTGTCCAGTAGCCATTTGAGGGATCTGCCAGATGCATTCTGGAAATTGTAGTCTCAGCTCCCAAGGAGAAATTCGGAACTTCTGGAACCTTGGGCCAAGTTGTGGACACTTCAAGGACCTAAAAATGACCTCTGGGAAAAGATACATAAGTTTGGAGACATTTGGAGAAACTGTTGTAAACAGCTTCATAATTTGAAGAGTTGTAGTCCCAGACCCCAGGAGGCAAACCAGAGCCTCTGAACTCTTAGCTGCTGCTGTGGACCACTTTCCTGTATCAGTAAACACTTCTGAAAGTAAGTGTAACAGTGTTACATTGTGGGTGGCTTGAACTCTGGACTTTGTCCCTGTCCAGTGTGACCTTTTTTTAACCCTTTGAGCGATATTTGCTTCTTAGCACTAGAATTACTTTTAATCTTTAAAAAAATCTTATCTCCAGTTCCCTAGATTAGATTTGTGTTGTTTTGGTGTCATTTTAAAGATGAAAATATAATCTATGTTTAGAAACTGATGTTGGATTTTTATTATGTTTTGTGTTTTACTTATTTACTGTTTTGTGATGTTATACACTTTATACACCTTTCTCCTTAGTAAAGCCTAACTGCTCATTGTTAAGGCTTAAGGTGGGTTTAATTTACTGAGACCAGATTGGAGCTAGTGGGTTTTGGGGCCTATTTGTAAGTATAGGTACTTACCTGCCCTTTCCTATAATCCACTTTCCTACATTTGTGGTGCACAGTGGTGGGATCCAGTACCTGTATTTAAAGTCACAATACAGTTTTAAGTGACATTTGTTAAAAATCCTCTAAATTGACCTACAGCTAAAGCATTTTAGATTTTTCAAATTTGGACTGATTTTTTTTTCAATTACTTCATTTTTGATGTTTCTAAATTGTTCTGATCAATTGGTGCCAACATTTTTTAAGTGACAAACAACTTAAGAGAGGCCATGGAGCTTGATCTGGCTAGCCTGTACACACTCACTGCAACTGATCCTGAGGTGTTGTGCAAAAAGAGGGGATTGCCTTCTGCAAACAACCTTAGGAAAACTGTGATGATCAAGTCCCTTGAACCCTGGGTAGTGCAGATGGAGGCAGAGAAAGCTTCAGAGTTTGGAAGGGAGAGGAAAAATGTCCTCTTCAACCTCCAGGAGGAGGATGATTACCAAACTGTTGTTTCAGTAGCTAGGGCCACATCCAAAGCTATTGGGAGGGAAGGGAAGGGTCTGTTGCATCAGATCAAGAAGAAGCAGAACTGGACCTCAGGTAAAGGGAACTTGATGCCCAGGTAGCCTTCATAGCTATGGAGGCAGAGAGGTTGGCCCTAGAGAAGATGTGGGCAAAGAGTGAACAAAGAGATGTGGGAGCAACAGAGAAGTTGAGATGTTCATGGGCGGTAGGTTGTTCCTGCTTATCAAAAGGAGGATGACTTTGACAAGTGGCTGACAGCCTTTGAGAGGGCTCTCCATGTGAGAAGGTTTAGGCCCCAATATAAGGATTCACGCCTATGGGAGTAGGTCCCAATATCTGGGAGAGATAGACTCCTGATCATTGAGAGGGAGGAAGCAGATTCCTTTCTTTTAATTAAGTTTGGTCTGACCCCAGAGCAGTACAGAATGAAGTTCAGGGATACCCAGAAGGTCCATGTCCTGTCTTGGGTTGAGTTTGTAGACACCTCACCTAAGGCACTAGAGGGTTTGATACAAGGTAACAAAGTAAATACTTATGAGGGGGTATAAAATTTGACAACGAGGGAGCACATCATGACCAATTGTATGCAAGAGAAGTTATGCCAGCATCTAGTGGACTCTAAGCTGACCAATGCCAAAGAGCGGGGAGGCAGCAGATGAGTGGTTGAGAAGCAGGGTAGTTGTCAAGTTCCCAGGGGAGAGACTCCTAGAAAGGGGGGGTCAGGTCCCAAAAAACCTAAAGAGGGAGGTGATAAGCCCACTGCAGAGACTCCCTCTGTACCCCAGAACCCTAAGAAGGAGAGCAAATCCTTCTCCCACTCTGAAAAACAGAGGCAGAGAGACCCAGGGTAAAAAATGCTCTTGGACAACATGGCCTACTTTGACTGTCAATTGACAGGTCACTTCAGAGGAGATGTAGCCTGTTCCATGCCTGTTCCAAGAAGGTTGTTAGCACTAGGCTGCCCAGTGTAGCCATAGAGGTGGACTCCTCAGATGATAAGGGCCTCATAGCAATGGGCTGAGGGACAGGTCCAGATGGTAAGCTGGTGATCCCTGAAGATGGGAGTAGGTACTTTCACCCCATTTAGGTGAATGGGATCCCTACCACTGGCCTGAGAGACACATGTGCCAGTCACACTATAATGAGTGACCGGTTGATCACCCAAGACATTTATGCCCCAGGGGAGACAAGGAGAGTCAGGATAGCCACAGTTGAGGTCACCACCAAACCTGTAGCCATATTGCCCCTAGAAAGGGAGGGTATCCTTGATTGGTTTAGGGTGGTGGTCAGTGCTGACATCCCCCTAGATTGTATCCTGGGCAGTGAACTCCCAGAGGTGAGTCTGATCCCAGATGGGGTGGTCAACCAGGGTGCCCCTAACCTAAAGTCCTAGGGATATAGTCCCTACAGTTAGGAGACAGGGGTCTACAAGAAAAAGGAAGAAGAAGAAAAAGAAGGGTAGTCCATTCTTAAAACCAGTTGCAGGGAGAGAAAGGACTTCTGCCCCAGTAGGGGGGAGCCCAGGGTTGGCACTGTTAAGGCCTCACCTGACACCAAGGAAGTCCTGAGTAGTCAGGCAGCTGTCCAGCTGTAGGTTGTTGCCCCTGCACTGACAGAAGGGAGAGTAGAAAGAGGGTGTCTGCCACAGAATGTGGTAGCCCTCCACTCTACACAGCAAGAGGGATGCCAGGACCCCACAGTTCCCCCTAAAGCAGCTCACCCACCTGTCAGTGGAGAGCTTAGGGTGTGGTTCTGGGTTCTGACAGCTGTTAGTAGCCTCTGCTGGGTGCAGGCCTTCGTAGCAGCACTGCAGTTGGCCTGGGAGGCAGACCCCGGGGCAACAGCAAAGTAGGCCCCCGACCCTGTTGGTCATAGTGTGGTTGCTCAAGTGTTGGGTGACCTCTTTGGGTATGCTAGGTGGTGCCCTAGAAAAGTTAGGGATAGGGGAGGTGGGCACCTCACTATCCAAGTTGGCAGAGAGAGAGGAGGAAGACCCCCACCAGAGGGAAGTTTCAGTTAAAAATGTATCCTTTTACTGTTGGGATGGGTTCACTACCCAGAGGGAGTGACCATGACAGGAAGATGCAAGGCAGAGTAGACCCTGCATTAGGACAGCCACTTTTCCTCACTGTCTCCCTCGCCTGACAAGCCAAGAAGACTCTCTTAAGGTTGAGCTGAGTCTCCTGGGCGTGTTGGCTGGGGGGGCTGTGTGAGGAAACTGGGCTAATTGCACAGAAGCCCCCTAATGTTTTGCCCCCATTTTTCACTATTCCTAGTGTTTTCCTGACTCTGGTGGAGCCCTGGGCCCTGCTAAAATGTCCGGTGACCTGTGCTCTAAGTAAAATGGCAAATTAGGCTAATTATAATTGGCTGTACCAACCTACTTATAAATCCCTAGTATATAGTGGGGTATGTAGGTAAAGGGGCGGCAACATAGGTAGTACATCCATAAGTGCACTGCTGTGGTATCCAGTGTCCTTTTAGAAGCAGGCCTGCCTTGCCAACTTCTTTTAGGTTAAAATTGACCCCAAATTCAACTTTGGAATTAAAAGTACGTCCAAAGTCCTAAGCTACATTATTTTTACAAATAAGCCACCCCTAATGTATGCCCTAAGTACCCCAAGGCTTGGGTGCAGTGTAACCATAAGCAGGGTCATTATAAAATATATTTTATATGCCCTGGTAAGGGGAAAATAGCCAAATTAAGTTTACCCTATTGTAGGGAATGGGTTCCATAGGCTAACATGGAAAGATTTTTTTTTAAAATAATAAAATCCTATATTCCATAGGAAGGAGCTAAATAAATTAAGTTTGGTATCAAATTAAAAGTTGTAATAAATCCAACAACCTGTCATTGTTGAATTGAATATAATGTGGACCGGGAAATAGTTTTAGAACTCTTTCTAAAAGTTACTAGCTTCAGCCCTGCAGTGCTCTTCTCTAATTGGTCAGCCTTTGGCAGCCTGAGTCAGGCTGCCTTGATGAGGTGTGAAGTGACCTGGGCTAAAACAAAGGAAGCATCTGGTGGGAGGAGATCTGCCTCAGCAGACAGTAGAATGGGATGGGAGGGTAGAGCAGTCAAACTGGACTTCAAAGGAGGGAAGGACATTTAGGACAGCAACTGGACCTCCCCCATTTCCTGCAGACAAAAACAGCCAGATACCCCCTGATTAGATTAGAAGAGAGATGGAAAGGCACATGTTAGGTGGAACATAGCTACACCAGTGGGTGGACTCAGCCAGATCTAAACTTTAAGATTATTTTTTTGCCATCTTGGATTTTGGAGAAATGCCGTTCCCTGGGATTTATTTTTGCCACACATCCCTGAAGTGGTTGCTTAAGAGGGTGGTGTTCTGCACGTGATTGGACAGTAGCATCCCCTGCTTTTCACCCAAGGAGCAAGGATAAATATGGCAGAGCTTTCCCACACTTCTAATCCCTACTGAAAAAAGACAAGAAGAAGGAGGATTTCTGTGCTGGACCCCTGGCCTGCACCCAGACCCGGCACTCAGAAGGACTGCACCAGCGGCACACTTTGGGCTTCACCAAGATAAGGACTCTACCTTACTTCTACAACCTTAGAAAGGGATTGCATGTAAGCTACAGGTAGAAAGGAGCTGACCAGAGTTCCCTGCATCAAGTACTGCAAAAATAGCCAAGCTGACCAGTAACTAGTGGCCATTTAAGAATTTGGACCAGGTGCATTTAAAGAGTTGAAGTCCTAACCCCCAAGAAGCAACTCAGAGCTTCTGAAACCTTGAGATGACTTGTGGACACTTGATGGGCCTTAATAAATGACTTCTGAAAGAAGATCCAGAGGTTTGGAGATGTATTGAGCAACTTTGGGTCTGGTGGTCAGAAAAGCCCTTTGGGGTTTTTCTATCCTCCCAGGACCCTGCACACCTTTAGTAATGACTCAGCACCCACGTTACAGGCTGCCCCTTTTGTAGATCGATATTTTATCATGCCTTCTATTAAAATATTTGGATCCCTTAGCTCCTTGGACAACAATGATTGCCTGAACATCATTACTTCCACAGTCTCAGTAGATCGTTAAAACTATTGTTATTGATTTTACTACAATCCAAATGCTACGCAGAGAATTACGAAATGACTCACAGCCTTGAATGCATTCTTTGAGCATGTCAGATCTGATTGCACCTCTTTTTTCCCTTTATGCTCATGGGTGATTTATTGCAGTTATGCATTGGGAGCTCTTATAGTTCTTTTAGCTGACAAGAAATTGTTGTGGCAGTTCCCTGCATGTGACACACACCGCACAAGAGGAGATGTTAAACTGAATACTAAATGAGTGCTAAAGCACTTGAGTGTGGATAGCTCTACATTCAGAGACCCAGCTTTTATTGGGCAAGGTGTCTCAATTATAATTGATTACATCTTTATTTTGGCCACCCTTCCTTTATCAGTAATGTTAGAAATGGGGTCTTTGGTTGACAGTCAGGTTACCTCCTGTCCAAGCAAGGACCCTCACTCTAGTCAGGGTAAGTCACACACAATCCAAATTATCCTGTGCCCACCCTCCAGTCTTCCCACTAGCCTGGCAGGTGGGGCAAGCTCTGCAGAAATGATCTGAGGCTACCCACATTCAGGCCAATGGAAGTGGGTGACAAGCCTGTTAAAGGTCTTGTCTTGACCCAGATGGCCTGCCAGGGTAATGTCGTGAGCCAGACCCAGTAGGAAGGCCTGGTTACACTGGGGGACCACCAGCACACGTGCTGCCCCAGGACCTGGAACCTTAGGCTCACTGTGAAGGAAATTATTTTCTCAGTAAATATGGTGAGTGCCAGAGGCGTCACCTGCTGCTTGGGCTGTGGCCTGTTGCCTCAGACCCTCAAGGGTGGGGCATTCCTTCTGCGCCTTGGAGAATTCTGCCCTGGTTGGCCCACACTCTACTTGGCAGCCAGCAAGTTCAGGTAGGTTGCCCAGGTCAGCTATGTCCTCCCCAGTTGGCTCAGGAGCCTCCTCCTCCTCAGGGGCCCTATCCACCACCGTGGGAACATCTGAGGTGGGTTTCCAGCGCATCTTGCCCTTCCTCTTTGCAGCTGTCTGGGCCATTGATCCAGGCTCCAGACGCCTGTGGCTCCCTTCCTGGGCAGCCATGGACCTTGTGGTCATGCAGACCCACTCAGGCAAACCTAGCATCTCCAGGTGGGATCTGAGCTCTACCTCCTTCCAGGCAGTATGCTCATGACCAAGACAATCTACAGGCATGGCAGGACTCACAGCTACTTTCAGAGTACCAGAGACACCCTCACTCAAAGGCAACCAGAGCCACCAGTAGGTGACTCTCATGATTGTCAGCGACTATAACCTGGTTGAATGTATTAGGGACTACCTGCTCTGCTGACACTAGCTGACTCTTGACAGTAGTCATACTGGCTCCTGTGTCACGCAGAGCCTCCACCCTTTGTCCCTCAATGGTGACCCGCTGCCTATACTTTGTAGTATTTTCTGGCATGTGGGTTTTGGGCACTATCTCACTTTCTCCCAGGGACACTAGGGAAACCTCTGTCAGCCCCCCAATGTTAACTGGGACTGTCTCCCCCTGAGCGCTACACTAGCCAACCCAGGTGTCTGTCCAGTGGTGGACCCTGCTATCTTGGAACATTGGGAGTCGCCCTTAGAGTGTCCATGCCGGTAGCACTCTAAGCATTTGGGGATTAATTTCCCTTATGTTCTATCAAAGTACTCTGGCTTCTTCCCAAATCGAGAAGAGGAATGGTTACCACCTCCCACCTTGGGAATTCTTCTGGGGGCCTTTTGAGAACTCCTTATCTTTAGGTTTTTGTCCCCCCTCTTTCTTCTGTTGGGAACCCTCACCACCTTTGTGGGTGTCCCCCCAGATGCCTTCTTGGATACTCTGGATCTAACCCAGAGGTCCGCCTCCTCAGCAAGCTTCCTGGGATCAGTCAGCTTACTATCTACTAAGTGCTGGCACAACTCTGTAAAAGAAATACTGAGCATATGCTCTCTCAGAATCAAGTCATATAACCCTTTGTAATCATCTACTTTTCTGCCCGCACCCATCCATTTAGTGCCTCATTGGAGAAATCATAACAATCTGCCCAGGTTTGTGTGGAAAGTTTGGTGCTGTCCCTAAAACTCTGATGGTATTTCTCAGGGGTCAGCCCAAACTTGGCCAGTAAACTGGCTTTCATGAGTACATAGACACTCTGATCACATGGAGCTAGTGTAAGAAGTGTGTCCTTCCCCACTGCTGGTACATGAAACCACAAGGCACCCCCCCATTGCTTCTCAGAGGTCCCATGTGCCCTAAGTGCAACTTCATAGGCAGCCAACCACTTGTCAATGTCATCTTCCACCACATAACTTGGCACCACATTCTTGGGTATACAAACCTTTTTCTCCCCAACAGGTCCTGCATGTATGCTGCCACCATCACTGCTGGACTCAGACTGTCTTGCCTTGATCTGCAGCTCCTTGAGACTCAGTTCACGAGCCAACAGCAGTTTTTTTCTCAGCTAAGCCTCTCTCAGCTGCAGCTTCAGCTCTCTCAGCTTCAATCTGTTTGGCTGCTCTTTCAGCCTCAGCTTGCTTGGTTTCTCTCTCTGCTCTCCTTTCTATCCGTTGAGCCTCAATTTTTAGCCTTGCCATCTGCAACTGAAACTCTCTTTCCTCTCTCCTTTCCTCTGCGGTCAGGCCTTGATCTGAGACACAGGGGCCACAGTTGCAGTGGTAACATTGTTCACTGATGGCAAAAAATCCTCTGGGGAGCCATCTTCTGGCTCCTCCTCCTCAGCATCCTCTGCTGAATGGGCTTCTGCCCAGACCCTCAGTGCTATTTGAAATTCCTCCTTTCTGGAGGCACCTTGGGTAGGTACTCCCATATTGCTGCAGAACCCTTTCAGCTGTTCGACAGTATATGTGTCCAACAGGGCTAGGTCAAAATCTCTTGCTTGAGACCTAGCCTGAGACATGTTGAGTGAGGATTTTGGTCAAACAATTGACAGGAAAAACAAAATTGCAGAAAAAGAGAAAAACCAAGTTGACCTTCAACTGTGGGTAAGTAGTGAAATACTTAGCTACTGTATGTCACTGCACAAATACAAGTCCTATCTTCACCGCCAATCACCAATGTTAGAAATGGGGTCTTTTGTTGGCAGTCAGGTTACCCCCTGTCCAAGCAAGGACCCTCACTCTAGTCAGGGTAAGTCACACACAATCCAAATGATCCTGTGCCCACCCTCTGGTAGCTTGGCACTGAGCAGTCAGGCTTAACTTAGAAGGCAATGTGTAAAGTATTTGTGCAATAAATCATACAATAACACAATATAGCACCACAAAAATACACCACACAGTGTTTGGAAAAATATATAATATTTATCTGGATATTTGTAGGTCAAAACGATAAAAGGCCCAGAGTGCTTCATCCTGCCAAGGCCTGGGGTAGTGGATGTGATACTCCACTGGTTCTGGAGGGGGCTTTGTGCCCAGAGTGCTTCATCCTGCCAAGGACTGAGGTAGTGGATGTGATACTCCACTGGTTATGGAGGGGGCATGTGCCCAGAGTGCTTCATCCTCCAAAGGACTGAGGTAGTGGATGTATCTCTCCACTGGTTCTGGAGGGGGCTTTGTGCCCAGAGTGCTTCATCCTGCCAAGGACTGAGGTAGTGGATGTGACACTCCACTGACGGTGGCGCAACATGCAAGCTGCCCAGGCTCCTGGAACTGACCACCAGCCTTGTACGACTGACCACAGGGGATGGCAGCCATGTCTGCGGTGGTGCCACTAGCTCAGGATGTTGTGGGGCCGCTGGCGGTGGTGGCGGCGGGGTCAGTAGTGGCGGTGCTTGTGGCGGACTCTGTGGCATCGGTGCTGGCGGTGGTCTTTGTGGCTGCGGTGCTAGTGGTGGCCTCAATGACTGCGGTGCTGGTGGCGGCCTCATTGACTGCGGTGCTGGCAGCGGTGTAAGTAACGGTAGTGCTTGCGACGGGCTCACTGACTGCGGTGCTGGCGGCGGTGTCAGTAGCGGCGGTGCTGGTGGCGGGATCACTGACTGCGGTGCTGGTGAAGGGCACAGTGTCTGCGGTGCTGGTAAAGGGCTTAGTGTCTGGGGTGCTGATGGCAGTGCGGTCTTGTCTGCCGTGAAGGTTGGCGTCGACGTGGACCTGCCTTAGATTTCCAGGTCCTTCCCCACCTTGGATGGTGGCGCAGCTGTCTTGCCACTTTCAACTTTTGTCTTGCCTGAGGCCTTGGTGCAAGGTGTTTTCACCTTCTCCCTCTGGGATGTGTGCAGCTTTTTCAGTTTTGGAGGTGGTGGAATGTCCTTGCCCTCGCTCCTTGGGACACTGGCAGCCCTGTTGCTTGGCGCACTCCAAAATCCTGCTATTGCTGGCACCACTGTGCCCGGTGATTGGGTGGCTGAGGTGCTGGGTTGGGACCTGGAAAGGCGGGCCCTAGGGGACGGACGGGGGGGAGGTGTAGGGAAGAGGTCAACATTTGATAGGAAAAGCTTTTTAGACACACTGGGACGGGTAAATGGAGGGGGTTTGGGAGTGGAGGAAGAGGTAGTGGTTGTAGGAGGTGTTCGTTTGGTGACTTTGGGTGAAGGTGCATGGGCTGTAGGCTGTTGTGAGGTGGATGGCTGTTGGGTGGGTGTGTGACTGCGTTTGTGTACTTTGGGAGGAGGGCTCACAGACACACTGGTAGAGGACACAGGCGATGTGTGAATGGTAGTGGGGGTGGTGAGTGTACGTGAGCGGTGTGTGGTGATGGGCATGCTGGTGATGGAGGTAGTGGCTGAAGATCTTGTGCATGCAGGTGTGAGTGGAGACGTGACATGGAGGGAGGAGGGAGACGTGGAGGAGGGGGACACAGTGGAGGCAGTGGATGTTGATATGTGTGCATGGGTATGATGCTTATGTGAGTGCCTGTGGGATGTGTGGTGCTTATGTTTGCCTGAGCCACCCTTGTGTGTTGATGTGTGTGCATGCTGATCTGATGGTGTGCTTGGGATAGGCTGAGGTACAGGGGATTGAGTCTGGGTGGAGGAAGTTGGAGGGGGGAGGCTGGACACAGGGACAATGGCTGCCATCAGTGCAGAGGCCAGAGCCTGAAATGCTCGCTGTTGGGCTGCCTGGCCAGAATGAATGCCCTCCAGTTATGCATTTGTTTGTTGCAACTGCCTCTCTATACCCTGGATGGCATTCAGAATGGTAGACTGCCCAACGGTGAGGGATCTCAGGAGGTCAATGACCTCCTCACTGAGGGCAGCAGGGCTGACTGGGGTAGGACCTGAGGTGCCTGGGGCGAAGGAGATGCCCACCCTCCTGGGTGAGCGGCCACAGGACACAAGCTGAGGGGCTGCTGGGAGGGCGGTGCTCGTAGGGGGGGTGGCAGCTGTACCTGTAGATGCGATGGGCACAGAGGGGTCCACCACAGCAAAGGAGCTCCCATCAGAGGAGGAGTTGGTGTCACTGGTCTCTGCTCCTGTCCCCGCCGTGGATCTCCCGTCTCGCCTACCGTCACACTGGTGACTTCAGACTCATTTGTCTCGCCCTCCAGGGCCATGTGGGATGCAGCTCCCTACTGCTCCGGTGGCACTGCTCCTCCACCTGATGATGTTAATGCACACAAGAACAGGGAGACCACAAAAAGGTGGGGGGGAGAAAGAAGAAATGTTCAGTGCATGCAATACCGCTACCGTTGGCGGACACTACAGACACAGCAGCCCTCTATACTACGCCATGCACTTAGAGTTCCCTAATTAATCACAAGGACATGGGGTACAAGGCCTGTGCCTCGATTGATGCACACATGGAGGTCACAGGAGCCTGACTAGGTGTAGATGGCTCATACCACTGGTGGGGTGTCACATAGCCTGCCTCACAAAGGGTCCTTGCCTACAAAGTTCACCCTGGCCTAGGGTAACCCACTGCCCACCTCCCCCAACCAGACACCTCGTAATGCGCGCAGAGTCAAATGGATGTGACAGTACTAACCCCCTTGTGGCTGCTGTGATGCCCTCAAGCGCCCATCCAACTCCGGATACATCCAGGGGGTCATGGTGCGACGGGCACCCCTCACACGTTGGAAGGCCATCCCCAGCTGGGCCTCTGCCATCTTCTTGCTCCAGCGGTGAATGTCCTCCAATCTTTTACGGCAGTGGGTGCTCCGTCTGTGGTGGACCCGCAGGGTCCGGATGTCCTTTGCGATGGCACGCCAAATATCCCTTTTCTGGTGGGCGCTGACCTAGAGGAATAGTACAGGGGAAAAGGAAAAACTTTGACCGTCCGGACTGTCACAGTCATTGTCCAACGTTCCCACCCTTGCACTGACGCACATACACTCACCGTCCGCTCATGCAGGCCTCAGTTCCCCCCGTATCTTCCATCCACACCACTCCAAACAGGCGTTGCCCATACAACATGCTCACAGTGTACTCACCTGTTTGTCTGGAGGACCGTAGAGTAGCGTGTACTGGGGGAGGACCCCATCCACTAACTTCTCCAACTCCTCCGAAGTAAAGGCAGGGGCCCTTTCCCCAGACACATGAGCCATTGTCGCTTCCAGACACAGGTCACAGCAGCACTTGCAGTGTAGGTCCTCTCCTGTCGAAGGTCAGGTATCAAGTGAGTGAACAGACAGAAAATGGCAGTCACGTCCGCGGCGGTGCATACCGTCACCGCCGGTGTACATTGTCATTGGCTCCTGGGACCCATAGGGCCCAATGTTAACAAATGCAGGATTGCGCCTCGGTCTTCGACCGCCTACAGCGACAGTGTACCACGCCAGCGTAGTTACCTCATATCCCCTGGTCCCACATTACAGGTCAGGCAGCTGCCATTTCATGGGGCCACATGGCATTTTTTTTTTTAAATGCGTCACACATATCTAGGCCTTTCATACACACAGAGACAGACAAATGTGTGCAATAAATCCTTTTTTTACTACCTCAGTGTTGGCTGACTCTGTGCTTGCTGTTCTCATCCATAGGGCACGTCCACTGCGGCAGGTGAGGAGATGGCGGCATCCTCCGGTGTACAGACCGCTGGTGGACCTGTCGACAATGGAAGAGAGACATGTAATAGTCACCTACAGACTTGATCGTGCCACAATCCAGGAACTTTGTGCCCAGTTGGTGCCAGACCTGATGTCAGCTATCCGCCATGCCACAGGAATCCCCCCTCTAGTGCAGGTCCTGCTAGTACTCCATTTCCTGGCAAGTGGGTCTTTTCAAACAGCAGTGGCCATTGCATCAGGGATGTCCCAGCCTATGTTCTCAAACATGTTGTCCAGAGTGTTGTCTGCCCTGCTGAAACACATGCGCAACTACATCGTTTTCCCTCAGGTGGAGGATTTGCACACAGTGAAAGGTGACTTCTATGCCCTGGGACATATCCTCAACATCATAGGTGCCTTTGTTGGGACACATGTGGCCATGGTACCCCCCCCCGCAGGAGTGAACAGGTGTACAGAAACCTATACCCTGTGAATAGTTGTCTGGGTCTGGGCGTGTCCCTATGGGTTAGTGTGTATCTAACAGTTGTCCCTTGACATTTGCAGGTGACTCTGGGTACCCCAACCTGTCATGGCTACTGACCCGAGTGAGAAATCCCAGGACAAGGGCAGAGGAACGCTACAATGAGGCACATGGGCGAACTAGGAGGATTATAGAAAGAACCTTCGGCCTCCTGAAGGCTAGGTTCTGATGCCTCCATATGACAGGTCATTCTCTGTACTACTCACCAAAGAAGGTGTGCCAGATCATCGTGGCCTGCTGTATGCTGCACAACTTGGCTTTGCAACAACAGGTGCCTTTTCTGCAGGAGGATGGTCCAGAAGGAGGTCTTGTGGCAGCTGTGGAGCCTGTGGACTGTGAAGAAGAGGAGGCAGAAGAAGAGGATATCAACAACAGAAACAACATGATCAAGCAATACTTCCAGTGAGACACAGGTAAGAAGACATCATTGCCTCCTACATCTCATACAATTGTTAGACCTATCATATGTCACTTTCACCCAGTGTATGGACCCTGACCTGTCACTTTGCCTTTCCATTTCACAGATGTGGGTCCCACTGTGTGACCTCTGCTATGTTACCTCATGGGCTAGAGCTGTGTGACATAGGTATGTTGACAATACAGTGGACATTGCTATTTTCCTCAGTTATTGCAAATACACATTTGTGAAAGCACAGACTGACTCCAGATTGTTATGCAATTCAAGGGTGTTTATTTAAGTGCAAATTAGTGGAGGGGGTTGTAAAATGGTCAGGGGTGATGGTGGAGGAATGTAAATGGCAGAGTCCAGTTATTTGTCTCACAGGTGCATTGTCCAAAGGGGCATAGGAAGTGGAGCAGTTTTTTTAATGATGGACAGGGTGACGAAGTGGGACAGAAGGATGACATTCAGGGTGGTCTCATTTTTTGGCGGGGCTCTTGGCATTGTTCTCTGTCTTGTGCCTGGATCTCAGGGACCGTTTGTGGGGTGGTTCTCCATCTGCAGGGGGTGGGGTGCTGGTGTCGTGGTCCTGTGGTAGTGCCTCCTGTTCACTAGCGCCGGCAGAGGTGGTGGGAAGTTCATCATCGAGGCTAGTGTAAGGGGCCCTTTGTTGTGCCACAGTGTCCCTCCTGGTGTTCACAAGGTCCTTCAGCACCCCTACAATGGTGACCAGGGTGGTGTTGATGGACTTGAGTTCCTCCCTGATCCCCAAATACTGTTCCTCCTGCAGCCGCTGGGTCTCCTGAAACTTGCCCAGTACCGTTGCCATCATCTCCTGGGAATGATGGTACGCTCCCAGGATGTTGGAGAGGGGCTCGTGGAGAGTGGTTCCCTGGGCCTGTCATCCCCCTGTCGCACAACAGTCCTCCCAGTTCCCCTGTTTTCCTGTGCCTCTGTCCCCTGAACCGTGTGCCTACTGCCACTGTCCCCAGGTCCCTGATGTTCTTGGGTTTGTGGGTTTGCCTAGGTTCCCTGTAGTGGTGGACACACTGCTGCTTGATGTGTCCTGGGGACAGAGGGATGGGCCCACTGGGTGGGTGCTGTGCTGGTTTTTCCTGAGGGGGGAGGCTCTGTGGTGGCATGTGCCAGTGTGTGGGGAACCGACTATCCCGATGTCCCAGATGGGCCAGGCTGGTCATCTAGATCCAGTTGGGCAGAGCTGATGTCATCACTGTGGGCCTCTTCTGTGGGGGGGTGGACATGTCTGGAACCTCCTGTCCGGTGATGTAGGGTAGGGGTCCTGCAGGGGTGCAAAGGCATGATTATTGCATCTGTGTGTGCCACTGTGTGCAATGGGTGGGTGACCCTGTACCCCAGTGCTTACATTCTTGTCTAGGACCTTGTGTGATATTTGGTTTGGGGATCTGTGTGGGTATCTGTAGTGGACATGCTTTGGTGATGGGTGTCCATGCTTTGGTGTTGCATGCAGGGCTTGGTGTTGGGAAGGGTGGTTTGTGATAGTGGTGGGGGGTATGTGATAGCATGCAGGTAGGGTGGGGGATGTAATAGTTAAGATTTTACTTACTAGAGTCCATTCCTCCAGCTACTCCTGCAAGGCCCTCAGGATGCAGTATAGCCAAGACCTGCTCCTCCCATGTTGTTAGTTGTGGGGGAGGAGGTAGGGGTCCGCCGCCAGTCCTCTGAACTGCAATCTGGTGTCTTGAGACCACGGAACGCACCTTCCCTCGTAGGTCGTTCCACCTCTTCCTAATGTCATCCCTAGTTCTTGGATGCTGTCCCACTGCGTTGACCCTGTCCACTATTCTGCACCATAGCTCCATCTTCCTAGCAATGAAGGTGTGCTGCACCTGTGATCATACAAGCTGTGGCTCTACCCGGATGATTTCCTCCACCATGACCCTGAGCTCCTCCTCAGAGAACCTGGGGTTTCTTTGCGGTGCCATGGGGTGGTGTGGGTGATGGTGAGGTGGTGTGTGTTGTGATGTGTGAGGGGATGTGTTTGAGTGTGTTGTGTGAGGTGCATGGATGTTGTGTGAGTGATTGTGTTGTGTGCCTGTGGATGCTAGTTTGCTGATGGTGGGGTCTCTCTCTTTGATTCGTTCTCAATATTTGTCATAGGGGTTTGTGGGTGATGTGGGTATGTGTTTTATATTGTATTGTGTGTGTGGGAGTGGTGTGTGTATGTGTATCAGGTGTGTGTATTTCGATTTGTCCAATGTGGTTGTGTTTTGTAAATGTGTGTGTATTTTGAGCGCAGCGGTGTGTACCGCCAATAAAATAGCATGGTTGAAAGACCGCCGCATGGATTCGTGGGTCGTGATAGTGTGGGCGTATTCCTGTTGGCTTGATGGTGGAGGTTTTGTTATTGCCAATTTATCACTGACCTTTGGTGTGGCGGACTTGTGTGGGTGTCTAGATTTTGGCAGATTCCAAGCTGTGGGTCGTAATAGCTGTAGCAGAATTCCACTGCCGCAGCGGTGTGTTAGCAGTCTTCTGCACACCAGTAATTGGGATTTACCACAAACGTTGTAATGAGGGCCAAAGTGTCTTAAGTCTTTGAAAAGCAAACAAAGGGGGTCATTCTGACCTTGGCGGTCCATGACCGCCATGGCGGAGTGCGGCGGAAGCACCACCAACAGGCTGGCGGTGCTTCCTGGGCGATTCTGACCGCGGCGGGGCAAAGGGGAGCCGGCGGTTTCCCGCCGGTTTCCCGCTGGCCCAGGGAACCCGCCATGGCGCCGCTGCTTGCAGCACCGCCATGGGGATTCCGAGCGGCTTCCCGCCAGCCTGTTTCTGGTGGTGTCCACCACCAGAACCAGGATGGCGGGAACGGGTGCCGTGGGGCCCCTGAGGGCCCCTGCACTGCCCATGCCACTGGCATGGGCAGTGCAGGGGCCCCCTAACAGGGCCCCACAAAGATTTTCACTGTCTGCTGTGCAGACAGTGAAAATCACGATGGGTGCCACTGCACCCGTCGCACCCCTTCAACTCCGCCGGCTCCATTCCGAGCCGGCTTCATTGTTGAAGGGGCTGTCCCACTGGCCGGCCGGCGGTCTTCTGGCGGTCGCCCGCCGGCCCAGCGGGAAAGCCGGAATGGCCGCCGCAGTCTTTTGACCGCAGAGCGGTCTTTCGGCGGGAACCGCTTGGCGGGCGGCGACCGCCGCGGTCAGAATGACCGCCAAAGTCTCTTTCAAGCAGAAAGTACCTGGTTTGGGTGACAAATCTCCTCAGAGGGCCTCAGAGGAGGAGAAGTGTGGAAACAAATGGGGTGTGCGTCGATTTCTCAGGCCGCACATGGCGATGCGTAGTTTAGTTTCCATGCAGGGACAGATGTGCGCCAATTTCCGGTACTCAGTCATGGTTCCTCTTCGGGTTGTGGTGTTTTCAGACGCCCCGGGGACAGTGTGTGGATTTCCTGCACTGGCAGAATGAAGTCACAGGAGCTGTGTCGATCTGGTGGGTGTTGTGTTTCTACAGCATGGCAGACCCTGCGTCAGTTCCTCTCTGGAAGTCGGGATGCGCCGTTCTGCTCGGCTATGCATCGATCCAGGGTGCTGTGCATTGTATTTCCGGTCGCTATGCTGGCGCTGCATCGATCTTCTTGTTGCAAAGTCAGACTGCGTCATTCTGGTTCAGTGTGCAGTGAAATATTCACCGCTGGGCAGGCTGTGCGTTGTTTCTGGCAGGCTGTGCATCGAATTTTGCCACACAAGGAGTCCTTCTTGAAGCGATTAAGTCTTTTTGGTCCTGAGACTTCAGGGAACAGGAGGCAAGCTCTATCCAAGCCCTTGGAGAGCACTTCTTCACCTCAGCCAGAGAGCAGCAAGGCAGCAGGGCAACACCAAGGCAGCAGTCTTTCACAGAAAGCAGTCAGATGAGTCCTATGGGCAGCCAGGCAGTTCTTCTTGGCAGGATGCAGGTTCTGGTTACAAGTTTCTTCTCCAGGAAGTGTCTGTGAGGTAGAGAGTCTACCCCAAGACGTGTCTGAGTTGGTAGGGGCAGAGGTCATGTTTAAATACCCAAATGTGCTTTTGAAGTGGGGGAGACTTCAAAGAGTGGCTTAGGAGTACACAAAGTCCCCTTTCAGTTCAATCCTGTCTGCCAGGGGCCTAGTAGGGGGTGTGGCAGTCCTTTGTGTGAAGGCAGGCCCTCCACCCTCCCAGCCCAGGAAGACCCATTCAAAATGCAGATGTATACAAGTGAGGCTGAGTATCATGTGTTTGGGGTGTGTCTGAGTGAATGCACAAGGAGCTGTCAACTAAACCCAGACAGACGTGGATTGTAAGGCACAGAAAGATTTAAGTGCAGAGAAATGCTCACTTTCTAAAAGTTGCATTTCTAAAATAGTAATATTAAATCCAACTTATCCAGTCAGCAGGATTTTATATCACCATTCTGGCCATACTAAATATGACCTTCCTACTCCTTTCAGATCAGCAGCAACCACTCAAACAATGTATGAGGGAAGCCCCAGTGATAGCTTTTGAAGGGAGCAGGCCTTACAGCAGTGTAAAAACACATTTAGGAGTTTTACACTACCTGGATATGTAAACTACACAGGTACATGTCCTGCCTTTTGCCTACACAACACCCTTCCCAATGGGTTACCTAGGGCATACCTTAGGGGTGTCTTTATATGTAGAAAAAGGCGTGTTTTGGGCTTGGCAAGTACTTTTAAATGCCAAGTCGAATTGGCAGTGAAACTGCACACACAGGCCTTGCAATGGCAGGCCTCAGACAGGGTTAAGGGGCTACTTAAGTGGGTGGCACAATCATTGCTGCAGGCCCACTAGTAGCATTTAATCTACAGGCCCTGGGCACACATAGGGGGTTATTATGACCTCGGCGGTCTTTTTGCAAGACCGCCGAGGGACCGTCGTGCGGAAGACCGCCTGTGCAGGCAGTTTGCCGCTCAGCGTATTATGACTTTTGGCTGCTCTCTGTCATTATTCCGACGGAGAGCAGCCAACAGCCATACTTGCGGGTGGTGGGGAAGTGGAGGTTGCTCCACCTCCACCGCCACGCCAACAGAACACCGCCCAGCGAATCACGTCCTGTGATTCACCGTGGCGGTGTTCTGTTGGCAGTGTGGTGTCGGCGGAGCTGCCCCATGGCTCCCGTCCCCTCCCGGAGGATTGACGGACCAGGTAAGTCGATCGTCCGTTAGGGGAGGGGTTGTTGTGTGTTGTTTGCGTGCATGGGGGTGTGCGTGTGTGTATGTAGAGGGGGTGTGTGAGTGCGTGAATGCTTGCGGGGGTGTTGTGTGTATGGGAATTAGTGTGTGTATGGCTGTGGGTATGTCTGTATGGATGTGTGCGTGTATGTTTGAATGTGGGTGTGCGTGTGCGTGTGGATGTAGGCATGTATGTTGGGGTGTGTGCGTGTGTGTGTTGGTGGTGCCTGCATGCGCGTCTGGTTTGTCTGTATAATGTTATGTTGGGGGTCGGGTTGGGGAGGGGTGGTGGGGGGTGTAGGGGAGGGAGTCGGGTGGGGGTGTGGGGTGGGGGAGACCCCTATCAGTGCCAGGGAACAAATTCCCTGGCACTGATGATGCTTACCGCCATGGATTTCATGGCGGTTCAAACCGCTGGAAATCCACGGCGGTAAGCCGGGTCCAAATACCGCCGGCGGTATACTGACGGCCGCAGGGCTGGAGACCCAGGTCTCCAGCCCGGCGGTCGTCTCCGCCCTGGCGGGCGGGACGGAGAACCGGCGGATGACCATGGCGGTAACCGCCATGGTCATAATACACCAAGGTAAGACCGCCAGCCTGTTGGCGGTCTTACCGCCGGTTCTCCGCCATCCGCCAGGGTTGTAACGACCCCCATAGTGCACTCTACCAGGGACGTATCAGTAAATTAAATAGTCCAGTTGGGTGAGAACCAATGTTACTATGTTTAAAGGGAGAGAGCATATGCACTTTAGCACTGGTTAGCAGTGGTAAAGTGTGCAGAGTCTAAAAACCAGCAAAAACAGTATCTAAAAAGTGGAGGGAGTCAGGCAAAAAGTTAGGGGTGACCACCCCAAGGCTGTCATTTAGTGATCCCAACTCTATTAACCTTTCTTTATTCTGGGCAAAACTAAACAGTTTGGATACATACCTAACAATCTAGTTTGTTGCTCTAACCTACTAAACCCACAGTCTAAAATTAAGTAAAGTGATCCCTGAAATTTTCCAGTGTGCTCTCAAATTACACCTTGGATTTTGAGGTATGTCTTTCTGAGCATTCAGGAAACATAGCAATATTAGGTTCATTTAGGAAACAATGGTGAGAATGCAGGGTCAATAGTTAAAGACCCCTCAGCCCAGTCCCCCTGTGCAGGTGTTCAACAATAGTTATTATAGGGCTCATTCTGACTTAGTAAAAGCATTGAAGAAAAACACAAGACATGATGCTGTGATTTTTTGCCTGATGTATCATGTAACTTAAAAAGAATGGAAAAAGCAGTTCGGAGAGGAAGTTAGTACTCTTAGGCAAATTTCATTATTTCGGAACATAGTGACACAGCCAATTGTTGTCAGGGTTGAAGGGAACTAGCTATACGCTCATATTTCCCCACAAACTGAGTCAAACACTTATACAAACATGATTTACTACTCTACTGTGGACCTTCAAGCTTGTTATAGTGCTGCACAGTGCATGTTTGCATACTTTCAGCTTCATATTCCGGCAGACCTACCTCATCTTTGGCTGAAGCAGGATTCTGCTCTGCCTTTGTCTCTGCCCAATGTTTGTTTAGTAAACCTGTGTGGTGCTTTTGTGCTGTGTACCTTACTGATACCATGCAATGCCTTTGGAAGAAATGAGTAGACTCTCAGGATGGGATCTTGCTCTCTTACCCTGGTCTACTTCGTAAGTTGTATGTGTGGTTTCCTCTGAGGCAGGAGAGGGTGGCTGCAAGCACACTTCAAGGGCTTGGAACGTGGTATATGGTCAACCTCTTTGAAGGGGGAGCTCTCCATGATTGACCGCAGGTTGGTGCACAATGAGAGGCACTGACTTTACTCACTCAGTTCCATTTTTATTAAGCGCATTATGTAATGAGGGCCTTGCTGGGAGAATCACTGGTGAAACCCTTAGAGACACCAGCTCTTTATTATTTAAAGGCCACACTGTGTGATCATTAAACTATACGCATTCTAGCAAGAGGTCTAGTGTCCTGGTGTCACCAGGGTTCACCAGGATTGTCTGGAGGTCTTAGATATAGTCATCAGTGACAATGGGCTTACTGTTGCTCAATGGTATGAACCGTATCTTTGAATAGTCACCATTGACTTCTGCATTTCATGTATCTTAACCTGGTGTATTATGCCCCGGCTTGCCTATTTCGTTATGGCCTGCATGATGATTCTTGCTGTCCACGATGCAGTGAAGATGATGCTGGCTTTGCACATGTTGAGTGGTACTGCCCTGGTATACAGCACTTCTGGCTTGCAATGTTCTAGGAACTACGGGAGCGCACAGGGGAGACTGTGGCCCTTACTCCTTTAGTAGCATTCTGGGGTTATGACATGGACTTTCCGAAGGACTGCAGACGGCTTGTTGAATTAGGACTTCTGCTTGTGAGGCATAGAATAGCAATTTGCTGATGAAGGATCCCCTCTACATTGCAAGAGGGGCATACTGACATGATGTACTGTAATAGCCAATCAGATGCCTATCATGATCTTATGCTGCTTCACAATTCCCCGAGAGATATTTGGGGTCCATACCAGATGTACTTGGTGCACAAGTGGAATGACGAAGATACAGATGGGGTGATGAGCAGAGTAGTGTCATAGATGGCATATTGCGCCATCATTAATGTGCCAGCTAGGCGGTGTTGCTGTATCTGTTGTAGTGCGGGACACTGTCAGGAGATGGGGTAAAGGCATCTGTTTGAACCTTTGCAAGCCAATGCCATAAAGGAAGTCACTCACTAGACCCTCTGAAAAGACTGTTGTGGATGAATATCCACTAGTGTTGGTAAATGCCAATTTTTGCTATTGCATAAACACCACTTTACTGTCTATCACATAGGATTATGATCACACTCACTGTTAGCCTGCAACATTTCCATACATGTTTTCTGAAACTTGCCTGTACTTTTCTGAAGCATGCCATTTTATGCTGACCGGTTGTTAAAAAGATGAGTGACATTCAAAAAGTTTCAGAAGTTTAAAAAAAAAAATGTACCACTCAGCTGACCCAACCAGGTATGGAATATGGTTTGATGATCCCCAGGGTTATATGAAAATTACATTTCACCTTGATGATATTACTGACACAAACTAATGGCTCTAAAACAATAAAGCTAGTGGCCCTGCTGGGGGTCCCTTGAGATTTATTTAAACTAAATGTTTATTTTTGGGCCTCATTACTCACACAGATATCAAATGCTGCTGCCATAGAAGGGATCCTGTTGGAAACGGCCCTCTCTGCAGTATCACCCCCAAACCTAATGGTTTAGTTTTTGTTGGCCTTAGGACTCTGTGCACTTTACCTCTGCTAATCAGTGCTGACGTGATTGTGCTCTCTCCCCTAAATCGGATTTAATTGACTTATACCCATTGGCCCATTTATTTAATGTACTTATATGTCCCTTGCAGAGTGGTATACCATATACCCAGGGCCTGGAAATTAAATGCTACTAGTGGGCTGCAGCACTTATTATGCCACACACTCAAGCAGCACCTTAACACATGTCCCAGGCCTGCCACCGCAGCCTGAATGTAGTTTTAAACTGCCATGTTGAGTTGGCAAGAAAACCCCCTTGCCAAGCCTTAAACTCCCCTTCTATTAGATATGGCACCCCTTCGGAAGGCTCTAGGTAGACCAGGGTGGTGTGTAATTAAAAGGTTGGACATCTACTTTTAAGCTGTACATGTCCTGGTATTTCAAATCTCCTACATTTGATATTCACGGTGAGGCCTACCCCTCCCATAGGTTAAGATTGGGGATTCTTCAGTACATTTAATATGCTGTAATGTCCACATGGGAGCTGGTGGCTACATTATGTTTGGTGGCTTTGGAATTGTAATGGAAACCCATATGTAATGGTAAAGTAGGGTTTATGATTACAAATTTAAAAAAATGAATGACACTTTTAGAAAGTTGGCATTGTTCTACCCTTAGCCCTTTTGTACCTATAGCCTGGATTGGTTCACATGGCTCAGTGTAACTGACTGTTAGACTTTGCGAAATCTTCCCAGACAGTCACTCATTAAAGGGATTAGGTGTACTTGAATGGGCCATCTACTAACAAAATGGGGGGGTGGAGCCCAGCACAACCTCACTTGCAACTGAATAGGCCGTGCTCTACCTTCAGACAGAGGGCCGATCAACTTCACATTGTCAATGCAGCCAGCTTGGAGCCAGAGCAGGAGAGTCAGGAAACTCCATGTACTTCATAGCCACTATCTAGAAGCTTCTTCTACCTTCCAGAAGGTGTGCACCCATGTAAAAAAGAGGACTTCAGACAACACCAGTTCAATACACTTCTGGATCTTCAATACTCATCCAGGAAAAAGGGCTGCTGGGCTTCTGGAAGGACAGCCACTCTTCTGGACTGATGCTCTGAAGGAATGCTGTCCTGCTGGATTTGTGGTCTATTGTCATGCTGTTCTGCTACCTTCTTCCTGGGTACACAGCTTGGATCTTCAACTGTCACAGGACCTCCAAAGTGACTCACAGGGGCATGTCTATTGATCTCCTGTTGAGAGCCACAGGGACACAAAAGCCTTCCTCTATCTTGAACCTGCACCTGGACCCAGCCTGAGTGGGTCCTGAACCTCCAGCTGGTGCCCCTCTAGTCATGGACCTTTGGGAATGGTATAAAAGGTGCTCAGATAGCCAACTTCCAAGTGGGGAATTTTTGGCTAAAACCTGTTCTGACAATCAGGAGGAGACTGGACAAACCTGCTCGCCTAGCCACCCAAGATGCATTGCCATTCGTATTGGCTTTGCAGCTTCTCCCTCTACATTCTTCCCAGCAGCGACAAATCCTTTTCAGCAGTCCTTCCCCAATGGGGTATCTGGCCTTGTGGAACTGTCTTTGGCTACAGGCCTTTGCCTCATCCAGCTGAAGATTTTTGATCTCCATTTTGTAGACTAAGGGCCTGATTACGGAAAACCGAACCGCCAGACCCTTGGTGAGGAGACCTCCGTGGACCTATTGGTCTCCCGACCTGCCCTATTATGAGTTTTCCACTGGGCTGACAAATCACAGTAGAAAACATGTCACACAGGGGGGCCTACCAGCACCCTTGGAATGTACACTGCCTGATGAACAAGACACTGTCAATGTTGTGGACAGTGCAGATGCCCACCTGTGGTCCCCAGAACTTGCTCTCTGCCAGCCTTTTCATGGTAGTCAAACCACCATGAAAAGGCTGGTGAAGGACATTGTTGTAATCAGCAGGACAGTGCTGACTTCATTGCTGCTCTAGCTGATCACAACCAAGACTGCCATCAACCTATCGGGATAAGAGATGCTGGCAGAGGCGGTAGTCTCCTGGTGATCCTACCGCCAGGGTCATAATGTGGCGGTCGGACAACCACATCTATGGTGGTCCGACCGCCACCAAGAGCCTGGTGATCTTGATACCACCAGGCTCATATTCAGGCCCTAAGTTTGACCATACAAATCTTCACCAAGCTTCTATCCAAGGCAATTTCATGATGACATTCCCTCCTCAGAGACCTCCTACAGCCTTGCTCGCTAAAAGTAAGCACTGGTCCCAGTCCACTCCTTGCATCCAAACCATGCCCCATCGTAGTCAGCCATATTTTTTACTTTGACCCAGGCTCACTCAGCTAGATGACCGTGGTTGGCACTTTGATCTTTTAGGAGCTAGTCTTACTAATAACAAGTCATAACTGTCACAGTTCTGCAGATTTGGGTTTTTGTTATTTTGATGTTAAACTATTTATTAAAATATACCCTCTTTTTTCTAAATTCGTTTGGGATTTTTTTCTTGAGCTGTGTTTTCACTTTAGTCCTGTTTGTGTGATGCATAAATACTTTACACATAGCTTCTAAGTTAAGCTTGACTGCTTTATGTACCAAGCTACCCAGGGTTAAGTAAAGGTTAATTTAGTGACTTTTTGAAGATCACCCTGCAAGGGACTGTGACAGTTGCTGGACTAGGGCTTACACCCAGTCTACCAATAACCCAGTTTCTCACAGATCCCCTCATCATTGTCACACTCAGGCATTAGCCACATTTTCAAAAAAGGAGACAGGACTTTCCTTTGCCTATTGACACCCAACCTCAATGGACACTTTTTGAGTGTACACTGCCTTGAACCCCTGCAGGCTTGGGTGCTCTCTACAACACTATTCTCTCCTGTTCTCCCCATTGTCCCATCACAGTGCTTGCTATGTGGGAATGTTGCAAAGGTGCCCTCCAGTGCCTAGGGATTGACAGTCTGATTTACAATGAAGCACCACTCTGGCTGAATGAGGGCATACACACAGTTGGTCATCTGGTCAACATATGTGTTTAAGAGACTATTGGAGATGTCCTTAATGGAGACACTTTCTGACTCTTTTACCTCTTCAAATGGACCTCTCTTTAACCCCGTCACAACACTTGGCAATTGAGGAACTGTCAATGAGGTTGGCAGGTGAGACCCGGTACACCTCCTGAACACCCCCATTTTGAAATTCCTTAGGACATGGGGCCACCCCCAGAGGCTCGATTTCAAATTTATATCAGATCCTTTCCAATGTCTAGTCAAACACTACATTGAAGCACTCTAAAGTCTACTTCTAGGAAGGACTGGGACTTGTCTGCTCTTAAGAGGACTGGGAGAAGAGTATGGAATACCATGATCATTCTCTCAAAGAAGCCTAACTCAAATACTGTTACATGAATGGTACTGGTCCCCTTACAAAATGCATGGTGCTCATTTAATCCAGCCTAATACCTGCTGGTGCTACCAGACCACTGACTGTGACCTTCCCCCCATACTATGGTTCTGCTCAACTTTGACTTCCTACTAGCATTCAATATGGAGAACATTGTACAACACTAGTTCTATCCCCTTCACAGTCTCAGCCAAATTTGCCATAATGCACAATTTTTTGATATAGATCATTCCACCCTCCATTCACCTAGGTATATATTGAAAACCTTCATGGTTGAGAAAGTATATATTTTGAGGCACCGGCGATCCTCATATGTACCTACTCACCAGAAATGGTTCATTAAACACTGTAATTTGGGCACCTAGGAGAGCTGCATATAAAAACTTCTAGACCAACTGTTCCAATTTTAGGCCACCCTTGATACTTTCCTCTATCCCAAAGACCTATAACACACAGCCATGTCAGTGTGCACAATAGACCTTTTTTTTTTTTCACTTTTACCCCCTCTCCCGCACTTCAATCTTTGCTTTTGACTTACGCTGTTTGACATTTACTTTTACTACATTTGATATGTCAGTGAGTTGGATACTGACCTTGAAAATGTCTAATGACATGCATACCTGATTTGGTTCAGCCTTGTGGAGGTTTGTTACTTTCCTGCCAGAAGTGTATATAGGAGATAATGCCTCTACTTCAGACACATCCTAATCACTTTTTTGTACTGTAAGATCTGTACCAACTGTGAATTTCTTCATTTGTTTTCTCACTGACTTAGACGTTTTGTTGCTTTATGTTTTTTAATTTACACTATATATATATGTGCCCTCTTTCAGTACCTGGATTATACTGTTTCTTGATACTGACTGTGTTCACCTTGAAATCGCAACAAAGAAATGCTTCTAAAAACCAAGTAGTTCTTTTGTGACTCATTGGTTAAGTGGAGAAAAATCTGATAATTTCAGGTTTACAATATGGCTTCCAGCCTGGTCTGAGTATGTTTGATCAATGTCTAAACCTGCATTTGATTATATATAAATATATGATGGCTAAGCAGGAGAGTCTACATATTGCCATTATGGACCTCGTGTCCACCGTTGACAACATCAAAAGGGAAAAAGTTTGACCTTTGATGATTTCTCTGTGAGCTGACTTGGATATAATTAATTTTTTTATCCAAATTGAAGAGGGTTCTGATGGCTTCGGGAAAGACTAGGCTCCGATGGTACACAAAGGTGCATTTTCATTCCTTTTTCATTTACATTGTATATTAATCAAGTCCTCCCTGCTCAGGGATGATTGTGATACGCCACTGGTGGGCCCTAGATTCATACTGGCACTACATTATGCTGACAATGCAGTCTTGATTAACAGAACAGCACCAGGTCCTAAATTCTTATTAGATTCATTTGTGAGTTTTATGAGTTCTCTGAACCATTTTACCAACCTTAGTATGTCCCATATTATGATGTTGATCCAACAGGTCAAGACAGTGGAATGATCTGTGACCTCTCTGATCTCATTGTTTACGTGTCTGGGCGTGCTTTCAATCAAGCAGGGAGATGGGTACTGCTTTAAAATACTAAAAAAACATTCATTTACTATGCCAGTTTCTGTTGTATTTGAGTTTGCTCCTGACTGGGGACTAAAATAATTAATACATTGACAAAGATCTATTAGGTAGTGACATGTGGTGTTTTGTGGGCACCTTTATGTTGCAAATCACAGAGAATAATTTAATGCAAAGCCTATTTTATTTACCCCAGAATACTGCTTCTTATATAACACATGAAGAATTAGGTCTGGGATACATTGCTACACCTCTAAATGCACTAGAAAATTCACACCCTGTTGGGGAGGCTATCAACTTGAAATAAAGCTGGAAAAGAACTGAATAGAGTAGTAGGATTGCGTAAGTCTTCAGATTCCTTGGTGTAACTATGTTGAGTCTTTTTTATATGGATTTAGGCCACCCTGAGTGCTTTAACACCCAGCCCAGTATTACTAAATCTTACCTGAAATGGACCCAAAAAATGTTTCTGTAGCATAATCAAACAAGTTAGTTAATCCCTCAGTATGTACCCATACCCTATTGAAATCATCTGTGTTGATCGAACCATACCTGAATTTTGTTTCCAACTTCTACCATAATTTGTTATTAACTAGGTTCAGGTTTAATTCTGATGATTCCTTGTTTATTGCTGGTGCCACAAGATTGACACCAGGTGAAAAGACTGGGTCCCTGCTGGTGCAATTCTATATCAACTCACAGCACCATACACTTTATGATGTCTGTGTAAACTTTGGAGATTTGCAAAAGAGGTTTATTTTACATTTGTTTAAATATTTACATTTTAATAGTGAGGCCAGCCTAGATATATTTACAAATGTTGTCAAGGAAACAGATTTGATTTTATATTGTTAGTATTTCAAAGAGCACTTTTGAAAAAGTGAGTTGATGGATTTTGGATGTGTTATTACATTGTATGCTATGTGCACTTTTATGGATTTGTTGAAGCCAACTGTAAGGGAGTTGATGTTAATGGACAACTAAAAATTACTTACCATTCAAGTTAAATTATTTATACTTCAACTAACTTCCCATCCCACTTCCTTACAAAATCAATTTCCTGCTATTAAAATATAAACAAATCGACACAAATAAAAGACATTTAAATATACTGTATAATTTGTCATATAAAACATCCAACAATAAACAAATAACACAACTTAAATAATTTAAATAATTCAATTTCATAATGATGAAACAAGTAACAATGTATTATTATAGACTCATTAGTAATTTTAAAAGCTTCCCATCCAATCCCTCATTAAAAACAACCTGCTACTACAATAAAAATAGTTAATAAAATGTAAAAATATACATTAAAAGTAACAAATTACACTTAAAAACATACAATACCTATTAAACAAATAGGCAACATAAATAATTATGTCTCTAAATAAATATTTACTTCACAATACAAAATTGTCTTCACATTATTTTTTACATTATATAATATTTATGACAATATCAAAAATGTAGGGGCGTAATTAAGAAAAGTGGTGCGGCACCCTCAGCGCAGCACTACTTTTCTTGTGCCCTTCAGCGCCCTCCTGCAGCCACCATTTGTGCGCCATATTTAAAATACCACGCACTATGGTGCAGGGTAAGGGGCAAAGGCGTCATTTTCTTTATGCTATTGATGTACTCTGCAGTAGGGGCCCATTGCATGCTCCCTTTTAATGCCTGCTTTGAGCATGCATGCGCCACTTTATAAATATAGGGCCAGATGTAGCAAAAAGTTGCGAGTCGCAAATGGCCCAAATCGCAATTTGCGAACCTGCAAAATCGGAAATGGGATGCAAAAATCCCATTCCCGTAGTGCAAATTGCGATGCGAGCCATTACCGACTCGCAAAAATTGTGACCTGATTTTGCGACCCGCAAATAGGAAGACGCAATTTGTGAGTCGCAAACCATATGAAAAAGCCACTCACAAATTGCGACTAGTTGCAAAAAGCCCATTTTGCACACCCAAATTACCACTAAGTCAGAGCAGGTGGTAACCAGAACCAAAGTATAAAAGGAGACCCAGAAGGCATCTGGGTTACTCAAAATGGCTGAAATATATGTGATAGTAAGGAGGAGGAGAGTCCACGCCGCACAACAGAGGAGGAGCCAGAGACAGGAGAGGATATGCAGAACCAGGCAGACACTTTTCCAACAAACTGAGGAGGAGATTTACGCTAAATACAGACTTAGCAGTGCAGCAATTTTAGAATTAACTGATCTACTCAATCCACAGCTTCAACGACAGACTGTGCGTGGCAGCGCCATCCCCACACATGTGCAGGTGCTATGCTCACTGCACCTCTTGGCCTCGGGTAGCTATCAGGGGGTCATTGCTGTGGCAGGTGGGGTATCCCAAAGTGCACTCTCACGTTTCTTCAGAAGTTTCCTAGATGCCATACTCACACACAGGTCCAGATATATATACCTACCCAGGAATGAGGCAGAAATTAACAGCACCAAGTTGGAATTCTACATAATTGCCAACTTCCCACATATAATAGGGTGTGTAGACGGGACACATATACAAATATTCCCTCCTGCAAATCTCGAATATCTGTTCCGCAATCGGAAGTGTACACACTCACTGAACATTGAGGTGGTATGTGACGCCCATTATGTCATCACTGACATGGTAGCCAAATTTCCAGGGAGTACACATGACTCATACATTTTCAGGCACAGTGGGATACACCAACACCTAGAACGTGGGGAGTTTGGAGACGGATATCTGTTAGGTATTGCTGAAGACACCCTGAAGCCATGCACACAAGTCACTGTAGAAACCATCCATGCCCTGCTAACATTGCTTATTTTTGCGAAACAGGTGACAGTGCATATGCGCTACGACTATGGATACTTACCCCGTACCTAACACCCAGCAATGAGAATGAGAGGCGATATAACAGTGCACATACGTGGACCAGAAATGTCATAAAGAGGACCTTTGGACTGTTAAATGCAAGATTCCGATGCCTCCACAGAAGTGGAGGTGCGCTCCAGTATGCCCCAATAACAGCATTCAAGATCGTTGGCGCATGCGCAATCCTACACAACATTGCCACAAGACGTGGACTACATCTCACCCCTGCAGACCCTGATTCGTAGGATGATGAGCAAGAGCTACCACATCGCCAGCCTGGGGATAGAAGAATTGCAAATCAAGGCAGACAGAGACGGGACCATATTGCAACCCAATACTTTGGAAGGTACGTGGCAACAGACACCACACTCACCAATGTCACACACAAAGAGCCCAGTTGTGTAGTGGATCAAACAAACACATTTTAATAAGTGAACCTAATAACTAAAGAACAGAACTGTCGGTAAGGGGCTGCACATGTCCACCCTTAATGAGGACACATTAACTACATGTGCCTCATGAGTCCTGCAGTGTTTGTGCCTAACACCTCCTCCTGGTTCGCCCAGCATGGCTCAGGCCAGGTGGGTCAGCAGACCTCTGACGTGCACTGCCACTCCGCAGTACACGTGTGTCTGTGGCAGATGCACTGCTGACAGTGGACCCCTCCTCACTGTCCTGAGAGGTCTCACCCGTGCCCCTTGCCACCTGCCTGGCCTCCAACATGTCCACAGCGTGGGTAATGCGGCCCAGTCCCCGCACCACATCCCCTGCAAAGTGGCCCAGTTCCACCTGCAGGCTCACGGTCCGTCGTGACAGGCCTGTGGTGTTCAATGCAAGACGGACAATGGACGCTGCCATGCGGTCAAATCTCTGTACTAGTTGGCGCTCACAGCGCCTTGCACTTTGTCTCTCAGCCACCAGTTCCGTCACCAGTTGGCGGATTGATTGTGTGAGGTCACTGACATTGTCATTCCGGCTTTTTGAACTGTGTGTTCACTTCTGCCAGGCCATGTGTGAAATTGTGTTCCATCCTCTGCATTGCCCCAAAGATAATCCTCAATTGCCTTGTTTGCAGGCGCTGACCAGATAGGAGGGATGCCTCAACTGCAGACATGGATGCCTCCCCAAAATCCTACTGGGCCACTGCCTGGACCTGGACTCTGTGTCTGCGACGCAGTGGTGCTTCAGGCTCTTGCTGTCTCACAGTGTGGCTGGGACCAGGTGTTGTGTCTCCTTCCTCCATGTCCAGTTCTTCATCTGGAGGGGACTGTGTTGGTGTTGTGCTGGGCCCTGTATTGGCTGCTGCAGCCTCCTGCCTGTGGCCTGCTGTCTTCACCCTGGATGGTGTGGCTGGTGGGAGTCTTGTGGGAGACCTGTGGGCCTGTGATGATATTAATTGAGTTTGACCAATGACTTTCTGTTTCACCTCTGCGCACATTAGTTGCTCAATGTTCACCAGTAGCACATTATGGGGGTGATTCTGACCCCGGCGGTCACGGACCGCCGGGGCCAGGGTCGGCGGGAGCACCGCCAACAGGCTGGCGGTGCCCCGCAGGGCATTCTGACCGCGGTGGTTTGGCCGTGGTCAGATGCGGAAAACCGGCGGTCTCCCGCCGGTTTTCCGCTGCCCTTAAGAATCCTCCATGGCGGTGCAGCTCGCTGCGCCGCCATGGGGATTCTGACAGCCTATACCGCCATCCTGTTCCTGGCGGTTCTCCCGCCAGGAACAGGATGGCGGTATGGGTTGTTGTGGGGCCCCTGGGGGCCCCTGCAGTGCCCATGCCAGTGGCATGGGCACTGCAGGGGCCCCAGTAAGAGGGCCCCACTTTGTATTTCAGTGTCTGCATTGCAGACACTGAAATACGCGACGGGTGCCACTGCACCCGTCGCACCTTCCCACTCCGCCGGCTCAATTCTGAGCCGGCGTCCTCGTGGAAAGGGTCTTTTGCACTGGGCTGGCGGGCGGCCTTTTGGCGGTCGCCCGCCAGCCCAGTGCAAAAGCCAAAATACCCTCAGCGGTCTTTCGACCGCGGAGCGGTATTTTGGAGGGGGGAAGTCTGGCGGGCGGCCTCCGCCGCCCGCCAGACTCAGAATGACCCCCTTAATGTTTTGTTCAGCCTAGCCGCCTATTGGCTTTGACATGGCATTAGCCATTACTTTCGGTATTCAATTTAGCTGCCTATTGGCTTTGACATTGCATTAGCCATTACATTCTGTATTCTGCCTATTGGCTTTGACATGCTGTATTCAGCTCAGCTGCCTATTGGCTTTGACATGATATTAGACATTGCATTTGGTATTCAGCTCAGCTGCCTATTGGCTTTGACATGATATTAGACCTTACATTTTTTATTCAGCTCAGCTGCCTATTGGCTTTGACTTGACATTAGACATTACATTTGATATTTAGGTTAGCTGCCTATTGCCTTTAACGTGGAGTTAGACATTGCAGTTGAGAATCCAAGCTGTATTTTTCCAAGCTGTGTTTTTCCGCAAGATGCTTCACACCAGACTAGACCTGATAAGAGAGAGTACATTTGGTGTTTTCCTTTCTGCTCAGGCTTGGGAAGAGGAGGAGTCTAGGAGATCTGGCCAGTCTCCGAAGGCATGCGTAGTTTTCCCGAGTCTGAGAGGAGGGGGCACGCTTTTGTAAGGATGGCTCGGGCTTCAGAGAATTAGATTCGAATCTGCTGGACTTCGGGCTGGAACTTGGTGCCAGTTGCCAATCTCCCGTGTGGGTAGATAATCTCTTTCTCACAGTTGACCGGAGTCATCAACTTGCAGACCCCAGAAAGATGAAGCTGTAAATAGTTTCTCACACAGTGAAGTATTTGTTTTGCTTTGCATTCAATATCTTATATATATAACCTGCTGTGTACATTGCAACTGAGAAGTACTGTGATATATTTTGTTTTCATTGAACGTGTGCTTGAAATCTATTAATTTGTCTCTCACGAACTTGTGGGTGGGGAAGAATTAACAACAATAAAGGTCTTCTTTGAACTCAGAAGTGCATTCTTGATATGTTCTGTAAGCTCTGATACGAGATAAGAAGGAAAGCAGAACATTTTGGTACCAAGAGTGGGGTAGGGTCGAATTATAGATTTCTACGTGCACAATTTGAAAGTATAATTGTTTTTTGTTGTTTGGAGAATTTCAGAAGCACGGCAGACCATGTTTGATAATGCACGTGTAGTTAAACTGTCTGATGGTGCTGTGAGAAACATGTTTTTTTGTTTTGATGAAGCATATTTAGAAAATGTGCCTTTTGGAAGCAATGATGATTCTTTTGTTTTTGACAGAAGGGTTTGGATACTTTTATCTGCTTACAGAGAAATGCAGGAGAAATGTAGGCAGTTGGAACATGAAAATAAGAATTTACGTGAGCAAATTAGCCAGAATACATTAATGCAAGATAATGCTGAAAGTTATAAAAATGCTGTTTTAGAAGAATCTGTCTTTTCCCATTCCAGTAATGAGGGGGTTAAGACAGCTTCGAGCTACTCTGAGCCTTCGTGTGAGCCAGGTTTTTTGGCAGTCAAAGTGCATTCCTTAACTGATAACACAGAGAAGAACGACAGAGCTCACAATGTGGTTTACGAGTTACAGTTGCAAAATGAAGTAAAACGAAAGATTTTAGAGTTTCTTACCATTTGCACTAAGCAAGAGACACCGAGTTTCATTAGCTTGTTTGATTTTTGGAAACAGAATAGCCCTCATCTGAGTGAAATCCTAACACTTTGGTATATGGTCACTGGGAAAAATTATATGCAGCTGCACGCTTGTGATTTGGCAAATGAAATAATTCAGACTTTAGGTTTCTGCGCAGTGCAAGAGGGAAACACTGATTTACATGTAAATCAGGAACAGGGGAAGAAAAGAGTGCCCCTAGCTAGGATCATACATTGGATCTGGTACTTGCAAGACAGGGCTAGAGTACCACAGGTAAAAGAGTCACCAGTGAAATTGAGTGCACCATTTGAATTCGTGTCTACTGAGGATAAAAAGCATGTTTGTTTGACTAATGATTCATTGACTGAAATGTTGTTTTCTGGAACAGGAGAAGGAACAGCGTTGTACAATGTGTGTCAGATTTTAAAGCAAGAGCTACGTGAGATGTGTCATTTTTACACTGATTCTTGGTTCATTGACAATGGTTTAACCGTTTGGTTTTCCACATGGCTTGTGCATAACTGGTTCAATTCCCTTGCAGATGTTAAAGAGAAAAATTCAGAGAGAGAAGTGTTCACCCAGAATTCTGACTTAGTGGGGATGGCTAAGTGGGTGCACCAGAAATGTGAACAGCTAGGAGAAAAAGCCACTTACAGGTGGGCAGAAATGAGAGGGATGCACATTCCCCTAGATTTGATAAAAACTGTGCAGCACGCACAAAAGAAATCTGTCATGCAAGCAGTCACAGAGCAGTTGTGGAGAGGAAAGTTACCAGAACAGAAATGGCAAATTGATCAGGTTTTAGGGAGAGTGATTGCTGCAGATTACCAAGGAGAAATCAAAATGATGCTGATAACTAGAAAATAATCTGATTCATTCATACAAATTGGAGACAGAATGGCCCAATTTGTCAAAAATGCAGTGAATGGAGGTTTGGTAAACAATGCGCCTGCCCCAGCCCTTCTGACAGTGCAAGAAAAGGGAAGCTGTGGCGCAGCAGATAAAAACCTCAGCGCTGAGGTGTGGGTTGAAGCCCCAAGTGACCCTCCAGAATCTGCGGAAATTATAACAAAGGGCCCCAAAAACGTCCTGCTGATTATAAAACAGGGAAAGAAAGAGGAAGGGTACATTTTAAATGATAAATGTTATTTGCAAGAAAAGTCATACTTTTTTCTTTTGCAGATCCCACCACGTTTCGCCACTGTCCCTGAGTGTGCTGTGCGGTCCCCCTTTGGGTGTGTGCGTGTGGGGTCGGGGAAGGGACCGAACCCCCAACCTGAACCTGACTGAGTAAAGTACGAGCACCATGGATCCATTTTGCGCAAATGGCGCCTTCAGTTCAAGTTCAATTTGGTTGATTACATTCTTCCACTGGAACTAAGCAACCTTAACAGTTAACTGTCTGTGTTTTTTCGTGTGGAACTCTGACTTTCACTTACCTTCCAGCAAACCTTTCAGGTGGACCGTGCACCTTTACATGAGTAGTACTCATGCTACATCAACTTGCTATTTTAGAGACACTATCATCTTATTTAGAGTATAAAAGTTTCAGTCTTTTCTGTGTAGATGTATCTGATGTGAAAGGTTACGAGATCTATACGTTAATCCACCTCCATTGCTTTACAGTTATTGCTTTGATCATTCAAATCTGATTTGCTGATAATGTTTTTTTTTTGTGCTGATGTTTTTTTTTTTTGAAACAAGAGATATGTGAAACAAAAATTCATTGGTCATAGGGTGGAATGTGATGATATTAATTGAGTTTGACAAATGACTTTCTGTTTCACCTCTGCGCATATTAGTTGCTCAATGTTCACCAGTAGCACATTATGGGCCTGATTCTAACTTTGGAGGACGGTGTTAAACCGTCCCAAAAGTGGCGGATATACCACTTACCGTATTACGAGTCCATTATATCCTATGGAACTCGTAATACGGTAGGTGGTATATCCGCCACTTTTGGGACGGTTTAACACCGTCCTCCAAAGTTAGAATCAGGCCCTATATGTTTTGTTCAGCCTAACCGCCTATTGGCTTTGACATGGCATTAGCCATTACTTTCGGTATTCAATTTAGCTGCCTATTGGCTTTGACATTGCATTAGCCATTACATTCTGTATTCTGCCTATTGGCTTTGAAATGCTGTATTCAGCTCAGCTGCCTATTGGCTTTGACATGATATTAGACATTGCATTTTGTATTCAGCTCAGCTGCCTAGTGGCTTTGACATGATATTAGACCTTACATTTTGTATTCAGCTCAGCTGCCTATTGGCTTTGACTTGACATTAGACATTACATTTGATATTTAGGTTAGCTGCCTATTGCCTTTAAGTGAAGTTAGACATTGCAGTTGAGAATCCAAGCTGTATTTTTCCAAGCTGTGTTTTTCCACAAGATGCTTCACACCAGACTAGACCTGATAAGAGAGAGTACATTTGGTGTTTTCCTTTCTGCTCAGGCTTGGGAAGAGGAGGAGTCTAGGAGATCTGGCCAGTCTCCGAAGGCTTGTGTAGTTTTCCCGAGTCTGAGAGGAGGGGGCACGCTTTTGTAAGGATGGCTCGGGATTCAGAGAATTAGATTCAAATCTGCTGGACTTCGGGCTGGAACTTGGCGCCAGTTGCCAGTCTCCCGTGTGGGTAGATAATCTCTTTCTCACAGTTGACCGGAGTCATCAACTTGCAGACCCCAGAAAGATGAAGCTGTAAATAGTTTCTCACACAGTGAAGTATTTGTTTTGCTTTGCATTCAATATCTTATATATATAACCTGCTGTGTACATTGCAACTGAGAAGTACTGTGATATATTTTGTTTTCATTGAACGTGTGCTTGAAATCTATTAATTCGTCTCTCACGAACTTGTGGGTGGGGAAGAATTAACAACAATAAAGGTCTTCTTTGAACTCAGAAGTGCATTCTTGATATGTTCTGTAAGCTCTGATACGAGATAAGAAGGAAAGCAGAACAGGGACATAGGGAACACACTGTCAGTCTCTAACATCTGTTGTATGCCTCATAATAAACATTTGCCTATATGCTGTCTACTGTACAACATTGCCCATAATGCACCATTCTGGTGGTTGCTAGTCTGGAATGGAGCTAGTCTGGTTGTGCATGCTGCTGTGTACTGGGTGAGTGTGGGTATAGCATTTATAGGTGTACATGCATGTTACATGGTACTCACTTTTGGATGTCCCTTGCGCTAACGTGTCCAGTGCTCCAATTCCTGACACTGCCTCAGGCTCCAGTGTCTGCTCCACCAACTCCTCCAGGACTGTGGGTGGTGGGATGGTGGATGGGCCTCCTCCTGTGCTCCTCATCTCCCTGAGGCGCTCTGCCACCCTCTCCTTTGTCCTGAAGCGCAGGTCATACCACTGTTTTTTTATTTCTTCAATGCTCCTGTGGCTCACCCCAATGGCATTGATCCTCTCCTGGATTTCCTGCCAGATCCTCCTCTTATCAGTGTCTGGGACACTCAGGGCTGCCTTTCCAAAAAGCTGGTCATGGTGCTGGCAGCATTCTTCTGTCAGCACCTCAAGTTCCTTCTCTGAGAATTTTAATTTCCTCTTCCTTCCTGCACTGCCTGTGTCTTCCATGGTAGCAGCTGTTCCTCCAGGTAGTTGCTCAGCAGTTTGAAAAGGGTGTGGTCTTCCCTCCTCCCAGGTGTATTTGATGTCTTCCTGGCTCTGATGTCATCAGCAAGAGCCAGGAAATGTTTTTCCAACTGTTTTGCTGCACCTGCATGCAATTTGAGGCACTGTCGCAATTTGCGACACCCGACTCGCAAATTGCGAGTTCGCTTTTAGCGAGGTCGCAAAAAGCGACCTTGCTAACAGCGGACTCGCTATCTGCGGTGCGACATCATTTGCGAGTCGCAAATTGATGTTGCTTTTTTTTGTTGGATCCCATTTTGCGAGTCGTAAATTGCGAGTTGCAATGACTTGCAATTTCCGACTCGCAATTTTTTTCCTTCCTACATCTGGCCCATAGTGCAGTGTTTTTGGTCTAAAACTCCATATTAGATTCCAACACAACGTTCGGTTGAGCACTCCACCAAGAGAAGTGATTTAATCATTTATTGACTGTGAGAAAAGAAAGAACAACGTGTTTCGACCATTTCGGTCTTTGTCAAGTTCAATATTTCCCAATTCCATTAATACCCTATTTATAGCTAATTACAATTATACCCAAGCGATGCAAGCTGGGACTTGTAGTGTTGACTGAAAAAAGGAGGAGAAAAAGAGCAAAGTGCCAAACTACAAAACACCTATAAACTTAAATCAACAAAAAAACATATATATATTTTATACATACTCTTTGTCACAAATCTAATTCTATTAAGAATTAAATGATTCTACTATCACATGCAATGTTGACTAAATATCCACATCAATTTGTCATTGCTCGAAATATTTACATATAAGCCTTAGTACCCTGAAATTGAATTGAATTAAATATTATTACATGCTTTGCCCTATATATTAAAACGTCATATAATATATGCAGAAATACTTACTAACCCCGGTAGCCAATTCATCAACAGAGTTTTTCAAAATTCCAAAATTACATTGATGTATTTTATAAATGTACATAAAATTCCTCATCGTAATTCATTCCATGCGGGACTCTCGTTCGCATTTGAATTATATACCTAGACTCCAGCTGTCGTAACTTTTTAATTCGGTCACCTCCTCTTTCCTGGTCTGGAATGTGATCTATTCCATAATATCTCAAACTTCTCCAATCACTCAATGTATGTGTCTGCATGTGTTTTGCTGTAGCATAAGTCATATCTTTATTGGTTATTGCTCTCATGTGTTCTAATATTCTTTTCTTAAGTATGCAAATGGTGCTCCCAATGTATTTAAGACCACAATGGCATTCAATAATATAAATTACAAATTTGGTATTGCAAGTGATTCTGTGTTTAATTTTTCTCACCTGCCCATTTGCAAATGGAATATTTTTCATAGATTGGCCTATTTTACACCTTTTTGTTCCACTTCCAACCAGTTTGAATCTTTATTAAGAGTGAAGTGACTTCTCACCACTAAGGCCCTCATTCTGACCTTGGCGGGCGGCGGAGGCCCGCCAAAGTCCCGCCGTCAGGTTACCGTTCCGCGGTCGAAAGGTAATTCTGACTTTCCCGCTGGGCTGGCGGGCGGTCGCCTTCAGACCACCCGCCAGCCCAGCGGGAAAGAGGCTTCCACGATGAAGCCGGCTCGGAATCGAGCCGGCGGAGTGGAAGCTGTGCGACGGGTGCAGTTGCACCCGTCGTGTATTTCACTGTCTGCGCAGCAGACAGTGAAATACATGTAGGGGCCCTCTTACGGGGGCCCCTGCAATGCCCATGCCAGTGGCATGGGCACTGCAGGGGCCCCCAGGGGCCCCGCAACCCCCCCTACCGCCATCCGGATCCCGGCGGTCGGACCGCCGGGATCTGGATGGCGGAAGGGGGGGTCGGAATCCCCGCGGCGGTGCAGCAAGCTGCGCCGCCGTGGAGGATTCAAAGGGGCGGCGGTACACTGGCGGGAGCCCGCCAGTGGTGCCGGTCCGACCGCGGCTTTACCGCCGCGGTCGGAATCCCCATTGGAGCACCGCCGGCCTGTCGGCGGTGCTCCCGCGGTCCTCCGCCCTGGCGGTCTTTGACCGCCAGGGTCAGAATGACCACCTAAGTCTCTAATACTAGGTGCCTTTCTAAATGAAAACTGAGGTTTGGAACCCACTAATGGCCCCAAATCCAGATCCTTCTCAATTATTTTCCAATGTTTCTCAATTATATTCCTTATACAACCACTTTCTTTTGTGTATCTCATAACCATTCTAACTGGTTCCTTCAGGTTAGATTCTCTTTTCTTAAATAAAGTTTCCTCTCATTTTTTTAATTTGATTAAGATCATGTTTTCCTTTAATATGTTTTCATTATATCCTCGATTCCTGAATCTTTCATAAGTTTCTAAACATTTTATAGATAACTCTTTGTCATTAGAACAAATTCTCCTCATTCTAAGAAATTCTCCCATGGGTATACTCCTCATCAAAGATTTAGGATGAAAACTCTGTCCGTGTAGTACACTGTTGCAAGCTGTTTCTTTGCAATATACTGTTGTTTCTATTTTATTGTTCTCAATATAGATGGTAATATCTAAAAAATTAATCGATGTTGTGCTTGTTTCACATGTGAATTTTAAGCCTACCTGATTATTATTAAGGATGATAAAGTACTCCATGAATTCAACTTTGGACCCATTCCAGATAATAAAAAGGTTATCAATAAAGCGGACCCACAATAATACTCTCTCAACATATTGATCATTCATTCTGGCCCATGCTATTTCTCTTTCCCACCAACCCATTACTAAGTTCGCATAATTTGGGGAAAGAGAGATGCCATAGCTGTACCACACAATTGATAAAAGATTTCGTGATTAAACATGAAAATATTGTTCTTTAAACACATATCAATCATGGATAGTAACATGTTCAAATGTTCTAATTCGGAAATATTCAGTTGTTTTAAAAAATATTCTACTGCTTTTAATCCAACTTCATGATTGATAGATGTGTAAAGGGAGACTGCATCAATTGTAACTAATAAATACTCTTCCTGCCAATCAGTATCCAACAGAATTTTTAGTAAGTCTCCTGAATCCTTAATATATGAACTTAAGGTTCTAACCATGGGGGCTAGATAAATATCAACATAGTCCGACAATATTTCAAATAATGAATCACATGCCAATACAATTGGTCTTCCTGGTGGTGATATTGCTGATTTCTGAATTTTTGGTAGAAAGTAAATTGTCGGTAAGGTTGGATTTTCTTTTCTCAAATAGGTATATTCCTCACGATTCAATAGTCCTTGTTGAAACCATTCATCCAATTTAGAATGTAAATGTGCAGTCATTCTTTTTAAAGGATTTTTTGTCAATTTTTTGTAATCATGTGGATTGTTCAATTGCCTATAGGCTTCTTTCATATAGTCAGATATGTTGAGAATCACTATGTTTCCTCCCTTGTCCGCAGATTTTATTACTATCTGATTGTTTAGCATCAAATTCCTCAAAGCTAAACGTTCCTTTTTTGTCAGGTTTTCCAAATGACTGGTTTGTCTTTTATTACACAACCGTTCTATGTCTTCCAGCATGTTGATGAATTGGCTACCGGGGTTAGCAAGTATTTGTGCATATATTATATGACGTTTTAATATATAGGGCAAAGCATGTAATAATATTTAATTCAATTCAATTTCAGGGTACTAAGGCTTATATGTAAATATTTCGAGCAATGACAAATTGATGTGGATATTTAGTCAACATTGCATGTGATAGTAGAATCATTTAATTCTTAATAGAATTAAATTTGTGACAAAGAGTATGTATAAAATATATATATTTTTTTGTTGATTTAAGTTTATAGGTGTTTTGTAGTTTGGCACTGTTTGCTCTTTTTCTCCTCCTTTTTTCAGTCAACACTACAAGTCCCAGCTTGCATCGCTTGGGTATAATTGTAATTAGCTATAAATAGGGTGTTGATGGAATTGGGAAATTTTGAACTTGACAAAGACCGAAAAGGTCGAAACGCGTTGTTCTTTCTTTTCTCACAGTCAATAAATGATTAAATCACTTCTCTTGGTGGAGTGGTCAACCGAACGTTGTGTTGGAATTTTATATTGAGGGATCGGCTTGCCCTTGGTTTGAGCACCAGTGTTTTGGAGCGCGGCGCCATTAACTGAGCCGTTTTGTTTGTTTGAAATAACTCCATGTTAGAGTACAACAATTATGCTAATATGGCATTAGAATGGCACCAGGGGCTCTTAAATATGCCCCTTAATATTTTATCCAAACATCATTTAAATGCAATGGCATATCTTACATTCAAATGTCACTTGAGCTAAGGACTTATTTGCAAGAAATTGTTTCTCACAGCACATTTCTGCTTGATCCTGTCTCCCACAACAGAGTTTCGGCTCAAACTAGACATCTGCATCAAACAGTTCTGCAAAATGTCGTGCTTGTCATGCATAGATCTAAATTATATAATGCTAAGTTTACAAATTAGACAATGTATGCTGGCCTATTAGAAAATTTACACTAGGCAACTATTTACAGAAGGTCTTTATGAGTATGTGGAGTCATATTGGCATAGCACTCCTTAATATACTCCTTAGTGCAATTTAGGTAGGTTAGGTTGTATATTTGCAACTGTACCTGTTCTATAAGTTAGTTATACATTTCTGAAGTACACGTTGGGGGCGGTAATTGTGAAGAGTTGCAGGGCTCAGTTTTCTGGCCCCCTGGCACTAATGATTCAGTCAATGTGCCAACCCAAATAAAAATACAGTTGAACTCAATCCACTGTATAAGAAGTGTTGCAGATAATGATCAGCCCCACCAGCTGAGTCTGGGACTATAAGTGGACATCCACCACTTCTTTTCGAAAATAATTCTTCCCAGCCAAAACACTAGGAAACAGGAAGTACAGTTAAAATGTTTATTTTTAAACCTTCACCTAGTGCATATGCTTGTTTTATTTCTAAATGATATGCTAGCTCAAGCAGGTTACTAAATAACTTACCAATTCTGAGTTTCAGAGGTGGTACACCTTACATGACTATTTCCTATACTTTGGGTTAAAGGTTGTGGATAAACACAGAGCCCACCAGCTGCCAGTGAAGTCTTCCCACCATACGGCAGTTTGATTAGAGCTAGTTTTGAAGTTGTGCCTCTTCTGTCAGATGTCACTGTTGCAAAGCTCGTCTCTAACCTATGGCCTGATAAGCAAGGTTGTTATAGTCAGAAAGCTTGTTGCAAACTGTTAAAATAAACAACAAGCGGTTTAGCCAGAAAGCGTATGAACACTGTTAGAATATACAATAAACATAACGTTTAAATATCATGAATGCAGTTGATTAATCGTAATTATCATCATTTCATAAAGCATTTTAAAATAGAATTGTTAATTTGATTGCATTACTCTTATTCACCTATTTAAAAACACACATTTCATATCGACAACAAAGATCTTCAGACTAGAAATACATGATATTTATAACAACAGGGAATGGACTAAAGATGTGAAATATCTGCTACAAAGTTAGCCGAGAACAGGGAACATACAGGAGGGATACATCAAAGGACATGCAAATACAAAACAAACTTGCAAATGGGAAATCAGTTGCAGTTTACAAAATGTGCACACATATGTACTCAAGTGGCCATACTGCTCAAACAGGCTCAAATCTACTTCAGCCAAACCTTGAAATAAGTCTCACACTACACATGGACTCTCACAGATTCTGCATGGCAACCACATAAACAAAAATGATCAAAAATAAAAAACATTGCATACACAAAACCAAAAATTGAATAAATGTTTATGAAAAAAACATTATTGTACCACTATCTTTACCTATTATAGACATCACCACAAAGTATATTTCAGAAATTTTCTCAGAGGCCTTTATTATGAGTGGCCTGTAATTTTTTTTTATTCCCATTTATGTGAATTCCAGTATTTCTTGGGGTGAGGAAGATCATGCAGCTGCAAACACTAACCTGGACCTCCATCACCAACTGAAAGAACAGCAAAAGAAGGAAGACAGTATTTGATGTTTACCTTCATTGACATGCCACACATGTTGAGTGCATGCTTGTTGTTTCAGATGTTTTTTTTTAATTAGGTTTGATTGTGAGGTATTTTCAGCATATCTGCCCGAGTACGGATGCACATCCCCCCAATCGAGGACCTTGAAGGATTGCCAGAGAGTATTCTTTCTCGGCAGAGTGCCCACATTGTTTTAAAAAAACTCAATAATAGCCCATCGGATTCCATCTTTAAACATAGTGTCAAGTAAAGCTGATGCTCAAAAGTGTCATATAATGGAACCAGGGTGATATGGGGTAAATTTAATCTCAACTGCACTGGTGCACGATCAAAGAGTGTTCAAGGCATATGTTTTACCTTTGCAACAGATCCCCTGGATACAAAACGGCAGTCCAATCTTTACCACAACCCATAAACAGATGAGATGAATGTGCCCTCCCTCGACAGTGGGTATTGCAGTTGCCAAATATCTACCAGGCTGTATTCATCTATCCGTGCTCTAATAAAATCAGCACAGCACTTGTCCTGTCAGTTGGACACCATAGATTAGAAAACTGGAGGATTCAGATATGTGTTCAGATCTCCTTCCCATATAATATTCGTTGGTGACATGGCATGGAGATGGCTCCAGAGTATTGTGTAAAAACCAGGGTCAACATCAAAGAGAGGGACAGGGAGGATTAAAGGTCCAGTGTATAGTCTCCCTAAGTAACAATAGATAAAATGAATACACTGTTCCTAGCAAAAAAGAAGAGGGGAAACCCGGTGGTTTAGGAGCAAGAGCCCTCACACATCCATTCGGATGTCATGCTTCATCATTGGGGAGCTCCTTGTCATACCAGCACTGCAATATCTGATGGGCTCCCCGTTAGGGGGCTCTTTGCCGGAGATCTTTTTAGAGTAACTGCCGTGATGGACTTAGACCTACAGACAGGTAGTGATTCAAGAGCAGGAGAGATTTAAAATTGGTTCTCTATCCCGACAAGCAATTCTCATTTAATGGGCAGAAAGGGGATAGGACCAAGATTAAAAACAAATTGAAAGTGATAAAATGAGGTAATGCTCAAACACTTTCTAGGAGTCATGGGGGGTAAGAAATTATCTCAAAGCCACCCAAACAATGGTCAACATGGTTTGCGTCTTCGGTCTAACAGATCCACTGACGCTTCTTCAGGACCATACATCAAAAAGATACTTCTCCTGTATCACAATAATGAAAGCATTATAGTGTAGTTTATCAAGAGTCTAATAAACGAGGCCAAACTTCGCAGTCACTTACAATAAAGCGTACTGTCCGTCCAGTCAACTAAACATATTAAGGTCGCCCTAGGAAAAGTAAGAAGGTGGATACAAGCAATATAAGTAATATTAATGTAATTGAGACCAGTGCTGGATTAGTGCGCACACTGAGTGATAAACCACAAAGCACAATGTGAAACTAAAAAAAGAGAGCTTACCATCCCATATTCTAGGAAGGGCTCCATAGGAGGTACAAGCATAAGGTTGTCGCTACTAAGTAGAGAAATGAAATAATTAACACAAATGCATATACTCCTATCAAGTTTAAAAGGGATCATTTAATGCCAAATAGCAACCTTAGGTCAAGTCAAAAAGTATAATACACTGTCATTATCATATGCAAGAAATAGGTGAAAAACTGACTCAAACATTGTTCATAATTATACCCAAAATGTAGCACAACAAGATTTCTAAATTATGTATACAGATAGGGTAATGTATGTGGCCCTAAGTACCTATAGCGGGAACGGCGCTTCAAATATCAGCGTCGGAAGTGTTCACATGACCGCAACTGCTAGGTAGACAGGGGCCCAAGTGCGAATTAAGCACAGGTTTTGAGATACCTGGATAATGTCAAAAAAGATCTGGCTAGGTCAATAGCGACAAGCGCACACTTTATCCAATTTAGTAGAGGGAGGGGCAGCAAGGTACTTACAATTTGCTGTGACAATCTTCTTTTCATCACCTACCCCAGCGCATCCTCCTGAATCAGTGCATTCTGCGGGTAGGCGCGGTATTATGTAGTTGGAGAACGCGGAAGTGAAGCGTTTCTCCGGCGTGTGCTGTAAAAATAGAGGAAGGACAAAACAGTGTAATAGGTGCATTAACACTGTAAAAGGAATAGAAAATGCCGCTTTAGGAGCCATGATGGAAAAGATAATCGTAATAGAGAAAAATAACAATTAAAATACTTAATTTCAAAATAAAACATCAACTGATGTAGGAGATTACGCTAGTCAAGATCAGAGCCAGTACACACTCATAAAGTATCCAACTGCCATGGGCTCAAAAAATTGGAGCAAATTCTAGACATCGGTCTCTAGAAAGATATATAAATTAAACTGGGAACAAGTAGTGGATGTCACATTTCACAGCTGTATAGTACTGAAGAAAAGGAAATAACCAAATATCTTTAGGTTATGTATCTAATTGCTACTAAAAGTGGCAGGGGTAACTGCTGTAGAATCTAATGGGTTTTCTGAGACAGACTAATCCAAGGTATATCATCATTTAGGCCTGTGACATGTGTCCGGAGTCTCTACACCCAACGTTGTTCAAGTCTGAACAATGAGCATGTCATATTACCCTGATAATTAGGAACATCAAGGACCGCCCATTTAAAATCGTCTGGGTCGTGGGGCGCTTCAAGGAAATGAGCGCAGAGTTTCGTGGTAATGCGCCTACACCTGATGTTACTGCGGTGTTGTTTATTCTTAACTTTACGGGTCTAGTCGTCATGCCCACGTAGCGTAAACCACGAGGGCACGTGATCATGTAGGTACACTGTCTAGTGTTGCAGTTAGTGTGTTTTGTAAGGCTCCAGTGGCCCAAAGGTTCTAAGTCAGGGGTCTTGATGGCATTGGTCAGAGGGCATACGTTACACTGCCCGCATAGATAGTGGCCAATCACTGGAGGAAGATTCCAGAGTGTCGATTGTGAGTTGTCCCTGCGATTGTTGCGTGGTCTGGTATGTACCACTAAATCCTTAATGTTCTGTGTCCTCTTAAAGGCAAAGAGGGGTCTAGGGATAGACTCTCCTCCACTTGTAAGAATTGCTCACCTCTTGTTGATTAATTTCTTAACAACATTTGATGATGGTGTGAAGGTTGAGACACAAGTGAGACGTGGAATACTCTCCTTGTTCTCATTGCATAGAAGAGCTTCCCGGTTGTTGTTTCGGGCTCTCTTGCGGGCTTGTTTCACAATATGTGCTGGGTACTGACGTGCATGTAGTTTTCTCTGTAGGTCATCAGCTTGAACCTCATAAGTCGTCGATGAACTACAGTTGCGTCGTAACCTAAGGAATTGCCCAAAGGGAAGATTATTGCGTAGGGCTTTGGGGTGCTGTCTGTCATATGTCCTTAACCCCTTCGCTGCCAGGCCTTTTCCCCCTCCTGTGCCAGGCCTTTTTTTGCCTATTTGGGGCAGTTTGCGCTTAGGCCCTCATAACTTTTTGTCCACATAAGCTAACCAAGCCAAATTTGCGTCCTTTTTTTCCAACATCCTAGGGATTCTAGAGGTACCCAGACTTTGTGGGTTCCCCTGAAGGAGGCCAAGAAATTAGCCAAAATACAGTGAAAATTTCTTTTTTTTCAAAAAAATGGGAAACAGTGGCTGCAGAAGAAGGCTTGTGGTTTTTCCCCTGAAAATGGCATCAACAAAGGGTTTGGGGTGATACATTCACCAGCTTCCCAGCTTTCAGGAACAGGCAGACTTGTATCAGAAAACCCAATTTTTCAACGCAAATTTGGCATTTTACTGGGACATACCCCATTTTTAAAAATTTTCGTGCTTTCAGCCTCCTTCCAGTCAGTGACGGAAATGGGCATGAAACCAATGCTGGATCCCAGAAACCTAAACATTTCTGAAAAGTAGACAAAATTCTGAATTCAGCAAGGGGTCATTTGTGTAGATCCTACCAGGGTTTCCTACAGAACATAACAACTGAAAAAGAAAAATATTGAAATTGAGGTGAAAAAAACATCAATTTTTCTCTACGTTTTACTCTGTAACTTTTTCCTGCAATGTCAGATTATCGAAAGCAATATAGTGTTACGTCTGCTGGACTCCTCTGGTTGTGGGGATATATAGGGCTTGTAAGTTCATCAAGAACCCTAGGTACCCAGATCCGATAAATGAGCTGCACCCTGCAGTGCATTTTCATTCTATACCGGGTATACAGCAATTCATTTGCTGAAATATAAAGAGTAAAAAATAGCTATCAAGAAAACCTTTGTATTTCCAAAAAGGGCACAAGATAAGGTGTTGAGGAGCCGTGGTTATTTGCACATCTCTGAATTCCGGGGTGACCATACTAGCATCTGAATTACAGGGCATTTCTCAAATAGATGTCTTTTTTACACACTCTCCTATATTTGGAAGGAAAAAATGTAGAGAAAGACAAGGGGCAATAACACTTGTTTTGCTAATCTATGTTCCCCCAAGTCTCCTGATAAAAATAATACATGACTTGTGTGGGTAGGCCTAGCGCCCGCGACAGGAAACGCCCCAAAACGCAACGTGGACACATCCCATTTTTTTTAAAGAATACAGAGGTGTTTTTTGCAAAGTGCCTACCTGTAGATTTTGGCCTCTAGCTCAGCCGGCACCTAGAGAAACCTACCAAACCTGTGCATTTATTAATACTAGAAACCTAGGGGAATCCATGATGGGGTGACTTGTGGGGCTCTGTCCAGGTTCTGTTACCCAGAATCCTTTGCAAACCTCAAAATTTGCCTAAAAAAACACATGTTGCTCACTTTTCTGTGGCAGAAAGTTCTGGAATCTGAGAGGAGGCACAAATTTCCTTCCACCCAGCGCTCCCCCAAGTCTCCCGATAAAAATGATACCTCACTTGTGTGGGTAGGCCTAGTGCCCGCGACAGGAAATGCCCCAAAACGCAACGTGGACACATCCCATTTTTTTAAAGAAAACAGAGGTGTTTTTTGCAAAGTGCCTACCTGTAGATTTTGGCCTCTAGCTCAGCCGGCACCTAGGGAAACCTACCAAACCTGTGCATTTCTGAAAACTAGAGACCTAGGGGAATCCAAGATGGGGTGACTTGTGGAGCTCTGACCAGGTTCTGTTACCCAGAATCCTTTGAAAACCTCAAAATTTGGCAAAAAAAACACATGTTCCTCACATTTCTGTGGCAGAAAGTTCTGGAATCAGAGAGGAGGCACAAATTTCCTTCCACCCAGCATTCCCCCAAGTCTCCCGATAAAAATGATACCTCACTTGTGTGGGTAGGCCTAGCGCCCGCGACAGGAAATGCCCCAAAGCACAACGTGGACACATCCCATTTTTTGACGGAAAACAAAGCTGTTTTTTGCACAGTGCCTACCTGTGGATTTTGGCGTCTAGCTCAGCCGGCACCTAGGGAAACCTACCAAACCTGTGCATTTCTGAAAACTAGAGACCTAGGGGAATCCAAGATGGGGTGACTTGTGGGGCTCTGACCAGGTTTTGTTACCCAGAATCCTTTGCAAACCTCAAACTTTGGCTAAAAAAACACATTTTCCTCACATTTTGGTGACAGAAAGTTCTGGAATCAGAGAGGAGCCACAAATTTCCTTCCACCCAGCGTTCCCCCAAGTCTCCCGATAAAAATGATACCTCACTTGTGTGGGTAAGACTAGCGCCCACGAAAGGAAATGGCCCAAAACACAACGTGGACACATCACATTTTTTCATAGAAAACAGTGCCTACCTGTGGATTTTGGCCTGTAGCTCAGCCGGCACCTGGGGAAACCTAGCAACCCAGCGCATTTTAAAAAAACTAGAAACCCAGGGGAATCCAAGATGGGGTGACTTGCGGGGCTCTGACCAGGTTATGTTACCCAGAATCCTTTGCAAACATCAAAATTTGGCCAAAAAAACACTTTTTCCGCTCATTTCGGTGACAGAAAGTTCTGGGATCTGAGAGGAACCACAAATTTCCTTCCACCCAGCGTTCCCCTAAGTCTCTCGATAAAAATGGTACCTCACTTCTGTGGGTAGGCCTAGCGCCCACGAAAGGAAATGGCCCAAAACACAACGTGGACACAACATATTTTTTCACAGAAAACAGAGGTGTTTTTTGCAAAGTGCCTACCTGTGGATTTTGGCCTCTAGCTCAGCCGGCCCCGGGGGGGCAGAAATGCCCTAAAATAAATTTGCCCCCCCAATCCCCAACCCCCCCCGGGAGCGACCCTTGCCTCCTGGGTCGCTCCCCCTGCGTGACATTGGCACCAAAAAACAAATCCCCGGTGCCTAGTGGTTTCTGCCCCCTTGGGGGCAGATTGACCTAAAATCGGCCAATCTGTCCCCAAGGGGGGCAGAAATGGTCTAAATAGAATTTGTCCCCCAGGGGAGCGACACTTGCCTGATGGGTCGCTCCCCATCTCTAAAAAAACAAACAAACAAAAAAAAAACACACAAAAAAAAATTGCCCTGGCGCCTAGTGGGATCGGCCTAATAATAGGCCGATCTGCCCCCAGGTGGGGCAGAAATGGCCTAAAATAAATTTGCCCCCCCATCCCCCACCCCCACCGGGAGCGACCCTTGACTACGGGGTCGCTCCCCCTGCGTGACATTGGCGCCAAAAAACAAATCCCCGGTGCCTAGTGGTTTCTGCCCCCTTGGGGGCAGATTGACCTAAAATCGGCCAATCTGCCCCCAAGGGGGGCAGAAATGGTCTAAATACAATTTGCCCCCCAGGGCAGCTACCCTTGCCTGATGGGTCGATCCCCATCTCTAAAAAAACAAACAAACAAAAAAAAAACACACAAAAAAAATTGCCCTGGAGCCTAGAGGTTTCTGACCCCCCCTGGGGGCAGATCGGCCTAATAATAGGCCAATCTGCCCCCAGGGGGGGCAGAAATGGCCTAAAATAAATTTGCCCCCCAACCCCCACCCCCTCCGGGAGCGACCCTTGCCTACGGGGTCGCTCCTCCTGCGTGACATTGGCGCCAAAAAAAAAATCCACGGTGCCTAGTGGTTTCTGCCCCCTTGGGGGCAGATTGACCTAAAATCGGCCAATCTGCCTCCAAGGGGGGCAGAAATGGTCTAAATACAATTTGCCCCCCAGGGGAGCGACCCTTGCCTGATGGGTCGCTCCCCATCTCTAAAAAACCAAACAAACAAAAAAAAAACACAAAAAAAAATTTGCCCTGCCGCCTAGTGGTTTCTGACCCCCCCTGGGGGCAGATCGGCCTATTAATAGGCCGATCTGCCCCCAGGTGGGGCAGAAATGGCCTAAAATAAATTTGCCCCCCCATCCCCCACCCCCACCGGAAGCGACCCTTGCCTACGGGGTCGCTCCCCCTGCGTGACACTGGCGCCAAAAAACAAATCCCCGGTGCCTAGTGGTTTCTGCCCCCTGGGGGGCAGATTGACCTAAAATCGGCCAATCTGCCCCCAAGCGGGGCAGAAATGGTCTAAATACAATTTGCCCCCCAGGGCAGCGACCCTTGCCTGATGGGTCAATCCCCATCTCTAAAAAAAAAAAAAAAAAAAAAAAACACAAACATTTTTTTGCCCTGGAGCCTAGAGGTTTCTGACCCCCCTGGGGGCAGATCGGCCTAATAATAGGGGGGGCAGAAATGGCCTAAAATAAATTTGCCCCCCCAACCCCCACCCCCTCCAGGAGCGACCCTTGCCTACTGGGTCGCTCCTCCTGCGTGAAATTGGCGCCAAAAAATCCACGGTGCCTAGTGGTTTCTGCCCCCTTGGGGGCAGATTGACCTAAAATCGGCCAATCTGCCTCCAAGGGGGGCAGAAATGGTCTAAATACAATTTGCCCCCCAGGGGAGCGACCCTTGCCTAATGGGTCGCTCCCCACCTCTAAAAAAACAAACAAACAAAAAAAAAAACACAAAAAAAAAATTGCCCTGCCGTCTAGAGGTATCTGCCCCCAGGGGGGGCAGAAATGATCTAAAATAATTCCCCCCCCCAGGGAGCGACCCTTGCCTAAGGGGTCGCTCCCCTTGCGTGAAATTCACGTAAAGAAAAAAAACTCCCTGGGGTCTAGTGGTTTCTGCCCCCCTTGGGGGCAGATTGGCCTCATCAAAATAGGCCAATCTGCCCCCAAGGGGGGCAGAAATGGCATAAATATAATTTGCCCCCTAGGGGAGCGGCCCTTGCCTAAGGGGTCGCTCCCCACCTAAAAAAAAAAAAACATAACAAAAAGAAAAGCAAAAAAAAATGATCCCTGATGCCTAGAGCAGAAAAGGCCTTCCCCAAAAAATGCCCCCCCCTAGGAGCGACCCTTGCCCAAGGGGTCGCTCCCTTTTGTCACTTTCTGAAAAAAAGAAATCCATGGTGTCTAGTGGGGTTTCAAAAGCCGGATTGCAAGCAATGCGGCTTTTGAAACCCTGGGAGAGACTTCAAAGGGAAGGAAATACATTTCCTTCCCTTTGAAGCCCCTCCGGGCCTCCCCACGTGATGCTGAGCATTTCTCTTTCAATCGCGCTGGAAGCAGAGATTCCAGCACTATGGGGGAGGCCCCTGTGACAAATCAGCGCACGCTCGCGCGATGATGTCACAGGGAGGTGAGGGGGTCGGGGTGGAAGGGGAAGGTCTTCCCCTTCCATCCCCGCCTTGGGGGGTGAGGGGGGTGCACAGGGGGGGCGCGCTAGTGCTCCCCAAGTTCCTGTGCTTTGGACCAGGTGACCTCGTCCAAGGCACACGGGAACTGTAGCCTTGGACCAGGTCACCTCGTCCAAGGCACAGAAACGGTTAAACTGGTACGGTCAGTGGATTTGTGATAAGTACAAGTAAACAGTTTACCGTAATCAACAGATCAAGAACAGCCACCTGAGTAGTAGAAACAGTGGAAGTGAATTTAAGATAAGGATCCAGTGAATTAATCCAATCGCTGAAAGTTGGACTTCAGCCAGGGGACCCTGCCATACTATGAAGATGTCGTCAATATAACAACACCATAGTTTAATATCATCATGGAAAGGATTAGTGTGAGTGAGGATAAACTGCTTCTCAAAATTATACATATACAAGCAAGCCAGACTAGCGGCAAAGGTACTTTCCATTGAGGTACCCCAGATCTGGTAGAAAAGCTGCTCTTCAAACTGAAAAAAAAAATTGTCATTTCCAAAGTTGCACATTGCATGATAAAAGTAATAGGGGAAGACAAGTTCCCAGGGTCTTCACGCAATAAGGTTTCCACTGTCTGTAATGTAGCCTCTTGGGGTATATTTGTATAGAGGGCCTTGACATCGAGGGTAATCAGTCCATGGACCTCTACTGTGGAGCCCTTCCTAGAATATGGGATGGTAAGGTGTCTTTTTTTAGTTTCACATTGTGCTTTGTGGTTTATCACTCAGTGTCCGCACTAATCCAGCACTGGTCACGATTACATTACTATTACTTATATTGTTTTTATCCACCTTCTTATTTTTCCTGGGGTGACCTTAATATGTTTAGTTGACTGGACGGACAGTACGCTTTATTGTAAGTGACTGCGAAGTTTGGCCTGGTTTATTAGACTCTTGATAAACTACAATATAATGCTTTAATTAATGTGATACAGGAGAAGTATATTTTTGATGTATGGTCTTGAAGAAGTGTCAGTGGATCTGTTAGACCGTAAGACGTGAAACACATTGACCGTTGTTTGGGTGGCTTTGAGATAATTTTTTGCCCCCCATTACTCCTAGAAAGTGTTTGAGCATGACCTCATTTTATCACGTTCAATTTGTTTTTAATCTTTGTCCTATCCCCTTTCTGCCCATTAAATGAGAATTGCTTGTCGGGATAGAGAATCAATTTTAAATCTCTCCTGCTCTTGAATCACTACCTGCCTGTAGGTCTAAGTTCATTACAGCAGTTACTCTAAAAAAATCTCCGGCAAAGAGCCCCCTAACGGGGAGCCCGTCAGACATTGCAGTGCCGGTCTGACGAGGAGCACCCCAATGATGAACCATGACACCTGAATGGATGTGTGAGGGCTCTTGCTCCTAATCCACCGGGTTTCCCTTCTTCTTTTTTGCTAGGAACAGTTTATTCATTTTGTCTATTATTAAAAACCAGGGTCCTCAACATTAGGATCGTATCTATTAACCATTTTGACTGGAATACCATATAGCATCCCATGTGCTATTGCAAGGTGACACTGATCATCCACCATAGATTGTGTAAGTGTACAGGGAAACCCTCTAGAATAAGAGGAATAGGAGGATGCCAGCCTGTACTCCACCCACCTAGTTCTAATATGGTGTTCAGTGAAGCATGTCAGACGTGTCTCCTGCAGGTGTGCAATCTGAATGTTATGGCAGTGGCGGTAGGAGAGGACCAGTTAAGAAGTTGTATGTTCCATGTCAAAAGGTTACTTGACTCCCAAATCTGATCACTGTAACATCATGAGTATAATTGCTGCATTATTTAATCTTCAGCACACTATACCTCATAACATGAGACTAGTATAATGAGTGACATTCTGGTGATGTACAATCAAGCAAACCCTTAATCCCCTCTCCCACTTCAGCATTTCAAACTTGCTAAAGACATTCCCTGGTCTGACAAAGTCAAAGAAGTAAAAACAGAACATACCAAAACATCACCTAACATGTGGATCTATTTATCATATCCACTCAAGGTGCACCCTATTGAGAGGACGTCAGGTTCCCAGACTCCATCCTGATGTACAGAGGTAGCCGGAGAGATTCTTGTCCATGCCATCTCACCAGGGTCAGGCAGGTAGTTGAGATAGACCATCTCCATACAGATGAGCACATGTCCCACATGCGTCTAGTGAATAGTTCAGTAGCACCGGTTATGCATTTCGTGAGTCGGACCAGGGGTGCGAGTTCTATGATGTATCTTCCTTATTGCTGTTGTCCATGCGCTGATCTCGTTTCCACCATGAGAGAGATTTGAGGAAATCCTTTGATACTTTGGGGTTTGCAAAAATAGTTTTCCTTTATAGTCTATGCAAAGGCGAGGCAGGTAAAGCATAGCATGTGAGATTTACAACTTTTGGAGGTGTTTCTTGACTGCCAGGAACTCCCGGTGGGCCACCTGCAGCGCCACTCTGAAGTCTGGATAAAATGTGATCTGGTTGCATTGATAACTAATGTCTTTCTTATCATGGGCTAGCTGGAGCACAGTGTACCAGTCACAATAATTCAGTAATTTTCCTATGATTAGGGGCAGGGATGCCTCAGGAGGTGGCCTCATCATGAGTGATCTGTGTACTCTTTCCACAATGTGATGCATTTTAATCACCAAACAGTGTAGTTTCACATATGTTTCCATCTATCCTATGTTAGTTGTTATGGTGTGTGCACGCCTCCAATTTCTCATTTGTTTGCTTGTATTACTGCCAGGACTTTCTCCATACTCAGGCGGATCATACACACAGACTTTAGCTCATCCTATACTGTTGAATTCCTCCACTCTTCTGTGGTGAGTCACATTGATTGTTTGACCAATTTAGTAGCCATGTAGTGCATACATAAATTCATGGAATTAAATTTCCCATTGATTGATTAGAGACCGTTCTGCATTGCCAGTAGTGTAGTATCGAGTGTAAGCATACTTAAGGAGCCCATAGCCTGGTTGCGATCCAGTGGGGTATCCTGTGATGGTTTTTTAGAGCCCGGGGTCTCAAACTTAAGGTGGGTTTGACTTTTCTCTGCTTTTCCCCTGGTTACCTCTGGATCACCTCTGGGCCACCAAAGGGTCTTCACACTAGGAGCTCACAAAGCTCACCAAGGATCACAGGCACAAGCCCTATGTCAGGGAGTGGTCTCACACCAGCCAGTGATCGAAGGTTGATGAATGCCCCTATCATTTTTTTGCTCCTTAAATGTCAGCACCAGCCGGCAGGCTTAGGGTAGGAATTGCAGCACAGTCCAATTACTCAGGAGGTTCGTACCTGCAGCTCATAGGGAGAGAACCCCTCCGCCCCACAACCCACACAGGCTTGTGTCTATTGCACTGCTGGGCCCTTCATGGACAACAGCCAGAGCCACATGCTTTAGCTGGCAATCAGACGGGCTATGCTGTGCCCTGTACCTGTGTGCTCATGTTTGCCCACTAGCCTCTGCCCATGTAAGCCACGTCTCCAAGGAAGACAGTCCTTCTAGTGGGGGAGAAGGCCTTGATCAAGCTCCATAAATTATGGATTTCAGAAAACACAGACCAAATGCCACATAGTGCAATGCTCCTCTAGGCTATCACACACATCTGGCAGCTGTAGGAGACAACCTATGGAAAACAAAGTCTATGCTTCACCAGAATGGCTTCCGCAGTATCACTCAGTTGCTCTGGCGCTTAGTCTGCTTTTTTTTTAACATTCGGCAGATCGCAGGATATTTGTCAGATTAATAAATATGCCTGCCAGTGCCACACTAAAGTGCGGCCATCTTGCCCTGGGCGATCTGTCACCCCTTCCAAATTAAGAAGTGAACATGTAATACCTAGACTCAAGAATCATCTACTATCTTCCTATTCCTCCATAACAATCAGCCATGAACAAGGAGGGAAGCCACAGCCATGGATGGCCCTAACCTGCAAGGTAGACATGCAAAGAAACCACCAGAGAAGACTAGAGGGAGGGCTTCAGTGTTGATGATTTTGCATCCAACCAGCAGAAAACATGTTCCAAATCCCATGGACTCTGGTTGGAGTGTGTAACTAGTACATTGGGATATTCACTCCAGACACCATATGCAAGGAGGAGGTGGATGATGGGGCTCCATCTGGTCACAAAAAACATGTAGTCTCAGAAGAACAAGTAAATTTACCATCAAGACCTCCAGCCACCACAGGACTCCCGACAAGGCACCACCATCACTTGTAACTAAGGTAGCCTCTTCTGTCACTGTCCCACAGATGACACCCATCAAGCAGAGCAGAGGTTGAAGGTATGTTTAACCCAACATTTCTGTGTCCTCATGACTCACTCACTCTTATTTGATTAATATATATTGCAAGAAAAATTAAAGAGACTATAAAGGAGATACCTTGTAGTGAGCCGGTAGTCTTGCAGAGTATTGATCATGTTTGAGCTATCATTTTGATTGTACTCAAAGTCCTGCAAGATACCTAGGCAGTCCAGCATCACTACATGGCCTGTTTACTTCCCTCCTGGACATCTGCCATATCTTCCCCATATAACCCGCTCCTCCCCCATCTAGTGTCATTGTCAGCCCCTGTTCAGCTACCACCACTACATCTTCAACTCATAGTGCATTTCAGGACTCAATGGGTATTATGTCCTGCCCTGTCAATGATCATGCCACACCCTTGATGGTGGGAGAGGTGAATCCCACCTCTGAAAGATATGAGATGGGCAGCCCCAAACCAGATCTCAGATGACAAAATTCATTCTTGATTAGGGAGCAACTTCACATTTCATGAGAACAGTTTAGGATTTTTGGTTGCCATTGACTTCAATTTCAAATACTTTCCTCTTTGAATAGTGTATATAATTTCCCCTTATGTTTCACAACTTATCTTGCTTTGTCCAACCCCCCTTCTAGATTTCTTTACCTATCGTCAACTAAGTATCTATTTTCACTTTTGAAGGGAATGCAGGGAAAATATTGACACAAATTTACAGTTGTGGGAGTTATTGCCAGACATGTACGATTGTAACATCTGCATGGGGAATAAATGGTGACCACAGTGTTTATTTGAGTGGTGCTTGCTGTGAATGCCCACAGGATGGTCATCAATGACCCCATGGGCCAATGGATCCATTTTGGCTTGAGGATCAGGTTGTTCTATAGAAGCATGTAGGTTGATGAATGTAGCTGATGAGTGTGCTGGGCCCTACAAGGTGGTTGTTGACCATCTGTTGTCAAAGGAACCTGATTCAGCCCTGCAGCTTGAGACAGTCCTTTAGTGAGGGCTCATCTGAACTTAATGAACTTGTCATGGTGTCTTGCATCCTCCTCCTCCTCCACTACTAGATATGTCCCCAATTAGTCCTAATTAGTTTCTGGAGGCTTTTGTTTTTGTTTGCCAAGACCAATATCCATCTCTTCATCAAAGTGGGAAGGTCTTGATAGTTTCAGGCAATGTTCCCCTCTTGGATAGAAAGGAAACACAAGGTCCTCCCCGCTCCTTGGATCTCAGATTTGTCATCAATGAAGACATCCTGCCACACCTGGGAAGTTGTGGAGTTGAAATTGTTCCGTAGGAGAGAACTCTTTCTCCTTGTGTGTTTCCTATTCACGAGAAAATGAAAACATTTGGGTGGAAATGTGTAATAGGCGAGGCAACAAAAGTACTTCACTGTGACTCTATGGTGGAAGTGAATGTTGCATCACCAAAACAAACATCTATATCCTTTTAGTGCATCTCAGTGTTTCAATGTAAAAGACTACGTATTGAGGGGGATTGCTAGCTGGCAGTGAGGAGGTCTGTGAAGTGGCATCCTGCTTGAGACAACAATTTCCTCTTCCCTTGTAGAGTGGGATGTCACTGACGTTCAACGGATTGTCTCCAAATGGTTCACTATAAGAGAAATGGTTGGCATTTTGGTATTTGAGAGGGCAGAGATTCATACTGTCTCAGCAAAATATGTTGTAATATAATTTAAAGATAATGTTGACATTGGTAAATTCAGAATAGGGTTAGAATCTGCATAATTTAATTGCTTATAACTATGCAAAATATCTACAAAATTACATCTAATTACAAGAAATGCATATTCAACACTTAGCGCTATATTTGAATGTGAAATGAATCAGTATGTCCATTTTTGTTGCAAGAATGCAGGTTGTCCTAAAAAATAGTGCAAAACCCAACAGTTGTTTACATTCTGTTGATCCTGTGTGTTTATTTTAAATTTTCACCAATAATGGCACATTTGTGGTAAATCGTTATTGCACATAGCTGTAATTATGTGAAGTGGCACAATGTCATAACTACTGGAATTTTGTGTAAGAGGGATAACATGAACTTCTGAAATAATGCATATTATGCTGGCATAATTTAAATTTCACCCAGGCCTTATCCAGATGGACATAACATGGTGTATATATGAATATGGGTCTTGGTATGGGCCTGTTGACATGAAACAGGATTGTGTATAATCTGAGAGTGTCACAGATCCCTGCTCTCCAGCAGGCCCCATTACATGGTGGCTGTGGACATGTGCCCCCAGATGCAGCAGCTACAGAAAATATTACTGAGAAACATTAGGTCTTGGACAATGTATCTGATGACAACTAGGACAGGTGCTGATGCTGAAAAATGTCACAACATGATGTGTAATTTTCCTTTCACATAAACAAATTAATAAAAGGACTAACTTAAGGTGGGAAATGATCAATGGATGTAGATAATGGTAAGTTTACTATGGCCACAGACCTATCTCATTAATCAGTAATAGAGTATTTAACTGCTGCTTTCAGGGTAGACCCTGCAATGGGGGGATGAATATGTGATAGTGTGGATACCAAAGGAAATAATTTCAATACAGCTGTGGGGAAACACATACACACACACACCCACACGCACGCACACACACACACACACACACACACACACACAGGGCTTGATATATAATGGTAAATTACACTTTTGTGTAAGTTTACAATTCTGAGTACACGTACTACTTTCGGCACTCATAAACTGCACTTTTGTAGTGACTTTCACTTTTGTAGTAAGTCCAACACTACACTTGGCCATCCAAAGGTGCTGCAACACCCTCTCATGTAAAAAAGAAAAACTGTGGTAGGAGTTTAGTACAAAAGTCTAAGGGCCTGATTTAGATCTTGGCAGATGGAATACTCTGCCACAAAGCTGAAGGAAATCCCATCTGCCATATTACTATCCCCTTAGGATATAATGGGATCATGATACAGCAGACAGGATATCTGTCACATTTGTGACAGAGTATTCCCTTTCCACCAAGATCTAAATCAGGCCCTAAGCTACTACAAAGGTTTAAATTACTGCAAAAGTGTAAGTTACTACAAAATGTTGTTTGTGAATGTAGAAAAGTAGTAACCTTACTCAAAATTGCAGTTTGTGAATAGGACTATGTAGTATGTTTTGTAGTACTACTGTTGTACTAGAAAATTTACTATTAAGTGCAGTTTGGTAATTAGGCCCAGAGTATTAATGTAGCTCAACATAAAGCCCCATCCAAAAGTAAAACATGCATATGTTTCCTTTTTTTTGTTATTCACAAACTGTGAGTTAATACTAAGTTTTCTACTTAGTATCTGCAGTCAGGTGGAAAACTCTGCACATAAAACTATGGACTTGCACTATCTTTTTATGTGAGGAATTCTCCCGACTGCATAATCTCCTTTCGTATACTTACTATGAACTTGTAAGTTTGGAAATAGCAAAAAAAAAAAAACAGTAAACTTACACACAGGTGTAAGTTACTTTGGTGAATCAGACTCATAAATAGCAACTAGGTGTCAGGAGATGCCAGTAGTGTTATGCCTGTTTTGGACTTTCAAAAATAGCTACTTTGTGAATACAGTAAGATAGAAAACAATATTCACATGTTGTGAGACAGTGATAGACACTGTGAGAAAGTACATATTTCTCATTGATCGTTTGAAATGCAGAGAAGGGTGGATTGAGCGTGTAGCAGGCGACATACACTAATCTAAATTCAATGTTGCATGCTGTGCAGTAAGGACACACATGTCAGTCTAAGGTTGAATTAAGTTGACTTAACTTGCTATCCCATTGTTACACAAACTCATGCGTAATTGTATGTTGTTAGACCTGACAGCCTTAGGGTGTTCTTTCCCCGATCTGTTTGCCTCACATCTTTGCTGTATCTTTTTTTGTGGACTTGACAACTCTGAACACTTTACCACAGGTGACCAGTTCTAAATTGTATGTGCTTCTCCCCTAAACTTGGTAACATTGGTGTATCGACAATTAGAATATTTGATTTACTTGTAAGTCACTTTTAAAGTATATACCATGTACGCTGGGCCTGTAACTTACATGCTACTAGTAGGTTGGCAACACTGGTAGTGCCACCACAAAATTAGCCTTTCAAACCTGTCTCAGGCCTTCCATTGCAGAGTCTGTGTGTGCAGTCTCACTGCCACTCTAACTTGGCATTTTAAACCTCTTGCCAAGCCTTCAACTTCCACTTTATTACATATGTCACCCCTAAGGTGGGCCTTGGGTAGCCCATAGGGCAGGGTGCTATGTAAGTAAAAGGCAGGACATGTATTTTTAAGTTTAACATGCCCTGGTAGTGAAAAACCTTCCAATGTTATTTTTTACTACTGTGAGGCTTACTCCTATCATAGGTCAGCATTGGGAATTCCTTAATTTACCTTTAAGCTGTAACTCTCGATCACAAAGGAGTAACTTAGCCATCTTTCATATCTTTGGAATGGTAATGATAAATCATCTTCAATAGTAAAGTCGGATTTAACATTACTATTTTAGAAATGCCACTTTTAGAAAGTAAGGTGTGTCTGAGCACTAATCTTCATTCATCTGGATCTTGATGGGCCTTTCTGGGCAGGAAGGGTGGACGGGAACTGACACACATAAATAGGGACGTGTGTGCTCTACACAAAGGGCTGATTACCCCTATTTAAAGATTGGAGCCAGGTCTGGGATGAAGGGAGACCTGAGTTCATGGAGCTGGGGCTCTGACCCTACCAAATTAGACACTATCTCTGCCAGAGGAACTCCTGTGCTGCTTAAATGACTCATTTGGGCTGCTTTTCTGGAAAGACAGTTTTTTGGCTTTGTTGCCCTGCTGTCTGCTGCTCCTAGACGCTGTTGAAGGCGAACTGGTCTCTGCCTTCTTTTGATGCGATCTCCAAGGGCTTGTTGGCCTTACCCCTGTTCAGAAAGTCTCAGGACCATAACAAAACTGCTATCCTACTGCTGTAGGACTCTGCTATACATGAGTCCAGCAGCTGCACTTTGACAAGGAGCCACACATACCTGATCAGCAACTTTTGCTGTTAAATAGTAGTCACTTTGTGTGCAGCAAGATTGAGTGCTTTTTGCTTTGCTCTGGATTAACATGTGCCTGATGGCCGGTGTGAATGGTGAAATGCTGAGCTCTTTTGTTCCCTGAAGGACCAAGCTCTCTGCTGTGCTGAAAGATGCTGCAGTGCCAAGAGAAGCCCTTCCAGCCAGCACTGCTGGGTTGTCTTGTCAACGGGAGCTTTGCCAGTGCTGATCCATCAGCGCAGTTTGCCCCCAAGAGCAGAACACCGCTGAGCGCTGTCATCATCAACTCCATGGTGGGGAGCCTCATCATAGGATTGTCGAACTTGTGCTCCCTTCTGGCATTGGGCTACTGGGTCTGTACCCAGCACGTCCAATCACTCCCTCACCTTCCCCCTGGGGAGATCCAGTGATGTGGGCCCCTGTTACTCCAGAAGAAGGTATTGCAAACACACAAGACGCATGAAGTCTCTACAGCTGACTGGCGTGACATCATGACATCGTGGCTGGGATTGACTCAAACATACTAGTTTCAAAACATCTGCCATAAAAGCAATAATTAATTGCTGTGGATGCCCTTTTTTCTTTTGCGTTTCCATGTTAAGAAAGTCCATTTTCCTTTCACTAGCATTACAAGGGATCTAATGGAAAAGAATGTGTCTTTGATCACAGTATTTAGTGGTTGCCTTCAATTTCATAACTTCAAATGTGTACATTGGATTTTTGTTATTTTGGTATTGTTTTACACATATAAATAAATACTGCCAAGCTACCACAGGGTTAGCACAGGTTAATTTAAAGTGTTTATCTGACTTTCCCTGACTAGAGTGGTAGTTCCTGATTGTACAGGGTGTATAGTCTGACAGCCAGAAACCCCATTTCTAACATACAAGAAATTCAAATTTTTCATTTTGACATATTTATTAGTGAGGAATATGTCCTTGCACCAATTGTTGCTGTGAAGACGCCTTTAAACAAAAACATTGCAAACAACAGCTATTAATGATCTGCTGTTCCTGTGCTTTTGAGGTAAACTTTTACTGAAAATTGTGCATTTGCAGAAACATTTTACCACAAATTGTGTGTAATTACACAAACTGGCCGTAATTTCAGGAATTTCACCTATAAAGTATAGCATGACATTCTTGAAAATACACAAATTCAACTGGCATTACTAATACTTTCCTAGGCCTTCATAAGAGCTATTACTTCACCCATTTCGCTGATGGTAAGACATGTTGAAGACAGTCTATCATTGATTGATAGCTTCACCATCCTCACACATGCAGATGAGAATATGTATAAACAAATATAGTTTGCACTGGATGTTGACTTACCAGTCACTGTCATCAATCTGGTGTCATAGGGCTGTCGACCTTGCCGTGCAGAAAATGCAGAAATAGTGTAGTTGGTGGCATGTGGCTGAGGAACTGGCAACACAATATTTGCAAAGAAGACAACTACATAATTGTGATGACCATATTGAAGGCTTTGCTGTGGGAAAACTGGGCTGATTGCAGAAGCCCCCTAACTTTTTGCCCCAATTTTTCACTCATACTGTATTTTTCTGACTCCGATGGTGACCTGGGCACTCCTAAACAATCCCAGGGTCTGCGCTTTAATTAAAATTAGCCTAAGTATAATTGGCTATATAAGTCCATGATATATGGTACGGCATGTAGATTTAGGGGCCCTAGCATAGGTAGTAAACCCAAAGGTGCACTGCTGCGGTGTCCAGTGTCATTTTAAAGGCAGGCCTGCCTTACTGGCTACTTTTCAGGTAAATTTGATCCCAAATTTGACATTGTAAATAAAAGTACCTCCAAAGACCTTAGCTACCTTATTTTTACATATTTCACCCCTAAGGAATGGTCTAAATGTCCTCAGGGTTGGGTGTAGTGTACATATAAGCAGGGTCTTTATAAAAATATGTTTTATTAGACCTGGTAAGGGAAAAATATCCAACTTCATTTTTCTCCTTTGCAGTGAATAGGCCCCATAGGCAAACATAGAGAGACTTTATTTTGAAATAATAAAGTCTTATTTTCCATAGGAAGGGAGTAAATATTACAAGTTTAGAATCAAATTAAAAGTTGTAATAAATTCAACAACTTACCACTATTTCCCTGTTCAAGTTTAATTTAACTTGAAAAGGGAAATAGTTTTAGAACTCTTCCTAAAAGTTACCAACTTCAGCCCTGTAGTGCCCTTCTCTAATTGGTCACTCTCTGGCAGCCTGGGCCAGGCTGCCTTGATGAGGTGTGAAGTGGCCTAGGCTGAAACAAAGGAAGAATCTGGTGGGAGATTTAAACTCACATATTGAATTTTTGTTATCTTGGATTTTGGAGGAATGTTGTTGCTCCCTGTGATTGATTTTTGCAACAGTTCCCAGGAAATGGTCAGTCAAGAGTGAGGCGGTCTTCACACGATTGAGCAGGAGCACACCCTTGCCTACCGCCCCATGAGAAATGATAAATATGCCCTACACTTCAAATCCCTACTGGAAAAAGATAATAAGAAGAAGGACTGCCCTGATGGACCCCTAGCCTGCACCTGGACACTGTATCCAGAAGGACTGCACCAGCTGCACACCAAGAAAAGGACTTTGCCTTACTTCTACAACTTCAAGAAGGGACTTCCTGTAAGCTACAGGTAGAAAGGAGCTGACCAGTGTCCCCTGCATCAAGTCCTGCAAAAATAGCCCAGCCAACCAGTGGTCATTTTAGAATTTGGACCAGGTGCATTCTGGTAATTGAAGTCCTTACCCACAAGGAGCAACTCTGAGCTTTTGGAAACATGGGGTGAGTTGTGGACATCTGAAGGAACGTAAAAGTACTTCAGGAAGAAAATCAAGACATTTGGAGCAACTTTGGAAAAAAGCTGCATAAGTGGACCATCCGGACATCGTGAGTCAACCTTGCCAACGACGACCACAACCCGGCCTAACTTGCAGATTCGTCCAACTGAAAAGCTCTGGAGCCTCAGACTTCCAGGATCTGACCGGGGGTTCATGGAAAGATAATCGCATGACAGTGCATCAAAATCACCTTGCTGTGGAGGGTTGTCTGACATCGGGGATGAAAAGCTCCCGGAAAAGTGAGAAGGTAAAAGTTTGACTGAGGCCTCCAGGGCAGGGTTTCCGAGGAAGGCTCCTCAATTTCAACTTGACCTTGGAAGAAGATTTAGTCCCGGTCAAGGAAAAGTCTTCATGAAAACGACTATGTGTGAAGGTAAAACTTTAACGGAGCACTCCTGCACAGTGTAGCAGGGCTCCATCGTGGTCAGCCTCAACTCTTGACTTGTCCCCAGTCGAGTGCAACCAGATGTCCAGAGTGGAGCTTTGGATTTCTAGGTGCTAGAAAACATTTAGCCCCTCATTACGACCCTTGCGGTCTAACCGCTGCTACAGTCAGACTGCCAGCACCGGCAGTTTCCCTCCGCTGGTGGGACTGGCGGTGCTGGCGGTCCTAATCCACCAGGGCGGCACTGCAGTCAGCGGAGTCCTGGGGATTACTACCTCCCTCTCCACTAGGTTTTCCATGCCAGTTGCACTGCCATGTAAAATGTGGTGAAGACAGGGTGCAGTGGACCCCATGAGGATCCCTGCACTGGCCACACACTTGGCATGAGCAGTGCAATGGCCCTCATGGATAGCCCTGCCATGCTTGCAGACAGTGAAAAGCGCGACGGGTACCGCAACATTGCTACCGGCTAAATTATTAGCCAGTGTCAGTGTTGTGGGCTGGTCCCTGCTGGGTCAGCGGACAGAAGTGCTTTTTACACCCACTGAACCAGTGGGAAACTTGTAATGGGGGCTGCGGGAAGGCAGCCGCACTGGCGATAATCTGACCGCAGGAGTTTGGTGGCCTTTTCCGCTCGCCAAACTTGTAATGACCCCCTTAATCTTTAAAAATTCATATCTCCAGTTCTCTTTATTGGATTTCTGACATTTTTGTGACATTTTGAAAAATAACATATAATTAATTTTTATAAATTGATGTGGGATTTTTATGCTTTATATATCTGCCTCCTAAGTTAAACCTAACTGCTCATTGCCAGGCTACCAAGCGTTGAGCAAGGATTCATTTATTGAGACGCTTGACTGGGCCTAGTGGGGGGTTGTGGCTCATTGCTAATGTAGGTACTTACCTTCCCTTACCAATAATCCACTTTCCAACACCAAAATATCATGGTATAATGATTAGTACAAAAATATTAGAACTAAAACATCAATTCACACTAATATTGTCCAAAAACATGGAAAATATCACTTTTTTTAAAATATACATGCCGTTTATACTTGAAAACCTTATATATTTAAATATATAACTTTAATATAATGGAAAATGTATTAAATACATACATTCCACTAATGTTTAACAATATATATATATATATATATATATATATATATATATATATATATAACTTATTTAAGGTCAGCTGCTGTCTGGAAAGTTTTGGGGTGCTCTGTCCATAGGGGGGGGGGGGCGGAGAAAAAGGGGGCATCCCAAAACATTTTTTCCTCATTCATTTTTCCATTGGGGTTTTGCATAGCGATAGCTCCAAAACTACTGGACGGAATTACAGAAAATTTGGCAGAAAGGTAGGTCCTGAAACAGTTCTTGTTTTGTTCTGGTGTAATTCCGTTCAGTAGTTTTTTTAGAAATTAAGAGGAAAACAAATTTGTATATCTAGGGATGCAAAAGATTTGTGACCCCTCCCGAGCTCAGGCTGAGATGTGATTGGCTGACAACACTTCAAAAACAGAAGCCATTAAAGTGTTGTCAGCCATCTAGGGACTCGGCTGAAACGGAGTCACAGAAAAAGGGTAAAAAACTAAGAAAAGTGGCCAGGGTAAAAGCACCCTGACCCCTTAGTTATGGTGGTTAGGGTTCCCCCAGGGCTAAAAAGCATTTTTTACATTTAATGGGCAGAGTCGTGATGGATCTGTGGATCCGCAATAAAATAAAAAAAGAATTGAAGTGTGGGGTCCTGCAATTTGTGTTTATTTAGTCCCCGGTTAGGCCAAGTCCCGGGCGCATTTGTACAAAAATGCAGGGGGTCCTCCTGGCCACCTTCCGCTGCCCTGGGGACTGCCACCTCCCCAGGGTGAAATGGAAATTTTGTGTGGTGTGGCACACGGCGCCCTGCACCCTGGGGATTACCACCTCCCCGGGGTGAAATTGTTTTAAAGTATGGGGGAGGCCCATCGGCCTTTCCTTCAGCCTTGGGGACTGCCACCTCCCCGGGCTACAATCAAATATGAGCTGGGGGGCACGCGCCCCCGCACCCTGAGGATCACCACCTCCCTGGGGCTTCGTAAATATTTAGGACAGGGTGCACATCCTCCCTCCTGCCCTGGGATCACCACCTGTTAAAGCAGCTCCATGCTTGCTGAAGCAATGGCACTACGAACCAAATAGCTCATAAAGGGCATTTTGTTCAAATAATAAACAATAAATGAATAATTAAATAAATAAATATGAAGGGACCACTGGGAGCCCTTGAGGGTGCCCCCATGCTCTCTGAAAACCCATGAAGGGATAAAAAACAAAATTTAGAAAAGAAAACAAATAGCTCAGTCGGAAGGTCACAGACCTTCACTCTGAGCATTGAGTGCTCGAGTCCAGCCTTACTCATTTCCCTCTTTTTTTTTTACTACAAACCTTTAAGGCTCATACTAAAAGGTAATTTACTCTTTTTAAATACCATTTTTCTTTTTCAATTGTCCAGAAATATCACATTCTAAGCCTAAACTCTCTGTATCTATCCCTCTCACTCTTTCTCTCTCTCTCTCACTCTCTCTCTCTCTCTCTCACTCTCTCTCTCTCTCTCTCTCTGTATCTCTTTCAATCTTTCTCCCTCTCACAGACCCACTCAGACACATATGCACCCACTCACAGATGCACTCAGACACTCACACACATGCTCACAGACCCACTCAGACAGTTACACTCCCACTCACAGACCCACTCAGACTGTCACACACCCAATCACAAACCCACTAACACCCTCATGCACCTACTCACAGGCCAGGGCACACACAGATGCACCCACTAAAACACTGATGAACACACTCTCACACCCAGACCAGCAATCTGACAGCTACTCTCACCCCAGATCCATCCTTGCACACCTATCCTCACACCCAGAGAGGCAGTGGCCAACTCCTATTGCACACAGTCAAAGGGCTGTGCACAGCATGGGATTAGATGGTTGGGGGGTTGACTGTAGGGTCTGGCTGCAGGCCAGGTCTTGTGAGCAACCTCCCGTGCTCAAAGGTGAAGGCCATGCATGATGCAAGGTTGGTCTGGCCCCATGGCCAACCGCCGCCTGGCAGGGCCAAAGGCTGTGCGTGGGGGTGGTTGGATTAACACATATTAATGAAAATTACTATATATTAAAAACAACACAGAAATACAATGAAAAAAAAACAAAGGTTACATGGACATTATAGTTAGGAAATAGAATTTTTAAAAGAAACATAGAAATTCACTTAGAAAGCGAAGGGTTACAGGGGCGTTATAGCTAAGCTCACATTTTAAATGTACAAAACCATAGAAATTAACCAGTTATAGTTAGAGTTACCTCAAGTTACTATGACTCGTGCCCTAAACTAACTATAGCTCGCACCCTCACCATGCACTGCTAATGAACCCACAAATGATGGCACTCATGACATCTTTGATATCATTGATGATATCAATGTAATATTTTCAGTTAATATTTTGCTGAAAAAACTGTGCATGGCGAGGGCATGAGTTATAGTTACCTTAGGGCATTAGTTATACTTACTTGAAGTAACTCTAACTATAACTGTTGAATTTCTATGGTTTTGTATCCTTAAAATGTGAACTATAACGTCCTTGTAACCTTTGTTTTTTTAAGTGAATTTCTATTTTATTTTAATATTGATTTTAATTACACTACGTTAATCCAACCAGTGCCGAAGACCATGTGTGAGGGGTTGGCCTATCAAAAGAGCCCTAGGACAGGGGCCACTTGAGGGCTAAGCTGAAACAAGCACTGGAGAACGCGCTTCTTTTTTTTAAATTTTGTCAGCAGATTTGTGAATCAATCGCAATGCAAACATTTAAAAAAAATGTTTTTTTGCCATTCAGGGTCCCTGGAGAACCCCAGTGCAAAGGCTAAGGGGTCAGGGTATTCGTACCCTGCAACCTTTTCTTAATTTTTTATCTTTTTGTTTGGGACTCAGTTGAGTTGAAGTCCCAAAATAGCTGCCAACACTTCCAGGTTGAAGTTTTGGCAGCCAATCAGAATCTGCACGAAAGCAGTAGGATTTGCAAAGTGTTCGTGCCTCTCTATATACATTTTTCTTTTCTTTAATATCTCAATAACTACAAAATGGATTTACACCAAATAACAAAACAGGCTCTATCTGGACCATGAGCTACCTTCCTGCCAAATTTATTTGGTGTAATTCCATCCAGTAGTTCAGGCTGAAGTCATGTTCAAAATCCCATTGGGAAATTGCATGGGAAAAAAAGCATTTTGGGACCCCCCTTTTTCTCAGGTACTGTTTGACGAATCACACCAAATCTCTCAAGATAGCAGCTGAAGTGACTGTCATACTAATTTGGAATGTTTTGTGAAGATTTGTCACACTGCGCCAAAGTTAGTAACAAAAGAAAAGACACTTGTCCTTTAGAAACTAGGTCCTAACTATAGCTATAGCTAAATATGCATATGTATACATATACATATTTACATATATACATATAGTTCAATGAAGTAAACACATAACGGAAAATTAATAAACTAACAAATTATGATAAAACAGTTTATTTAACCAGTAGCAGGAAAAGTATTGTACTCTGGGAATATTGGATATGCTATTTCCACTCCAGTTTATTTAACTTAATTAATGTGTAGGACTTTGGAGGGATAAGATTTATTATTCCCACAGTCCAATCAGCACAACATTAGGGAACGTGTTAGACTTCCGAGGAGGTAGATTTACTATTCCTACTCTAAACGGTGCAATAATAAGGAGGGGTTAGATTTACTTCTCCCACTCCAGTCTATGCAGCAGCAGGGAAAGCATTGGACTTCATCGGCGTGAGGTTTTCTATTCCCACTCCAATAAGAGTGCAACAGGAGGGAAAGTGTTAGAATTTGGAGGGATAAGATTAGGGTCTCATTATGAGTCAGGCAGTCAACAGACCGCCAGACTCTCGGTGGCAGTCATGTCATGTTGGTTTGGAGCTCCGACTGGCAAATGAAGAGTTCAGCGGTCGGACCGCCAAGCGACCGCCATCTCTGCCGGGAACAATGCTCCCGATGGGCTGACTGTGGTACCGGTTGTAATCAGCCAGGGCGGTGCTGAAGTCAGCGCTCCCCTGGTGATTAGGACCTGGTTCTCCACCAGCCTTTTCATGGTGGTCTCACAAAGGCTGGCGGAGAACAATTGCAAGGGGCACCCTGCCCAGAACCCTTGTAATGTGCACTGTCTGCTGTGCAGCCAATGCGCATTACGAGGGTGCTGGTGCCCCATGAGGGGGGCAGCATTGCAAGCGGCTCAATTATGAACCAGCAACAATGCTGCCACCATTTTCCCCTTGGGCTGATGAGTGGAAACCTTGAATTCCCCCGGTCAGCCCAGCAGGAAAGTCATAATAGGGGCAGTGAGGAGGTCACCAGGAAGGTGGCAATCTCCCTGTCGGAAGTTCAGCAGATTGGTCTTTCCGTCTGCCGAACTGGCTTTATGTATTCCCAGTCCAGTCTATGCAACAGTAGGTAAAGCGTTGAATTAGGAGTGATTACATTTATAATTCCAAATCCAGTTTAAGCAAAAGGAGAAAAAGCATTAGAGTTTGGAGGGGTTAGATTCCCTATTCTCACACCAGTCACTGAAGCGGTTGGGAAAGTATTGGACTTCAGAGGAGTTACATTTACTATTTCTACTCCAAACAGCACAACAGTAGGGAAAGTGTCAGACTTTGGATGGATAAGATTTACTTTTCACATTCCAGTCTCTGAAACAGTAGGGAAAGCTTTAAACATTGGAGGGAGAAGATTTACTATTCCCACTCCAGTCAGTCCATCAGAAGGGAAAGTATTGGAGTTCGAGCTAGTTAAATTTACTTTTTCCACTCCAAACAGCACACGCACAAAAGTTTGGAAAGTGTTTTACTTCGGAGGGATTAGATTTACTATTCCCTCTCCAGTCTGTGCAACAGAAGGGAAAACATTGAACTTTGCAGTGTTTAAATTGACTATTCCCACTCCAGTCTAAGCAACAGTAGTAAAAGTACTTCACTTCAAACACATCACATATTAGAATAACATTATTATCATTATTAAAATAAAATATTTATTTATATCAAAAATTAAAAAACATTTAAACAATGTACACAATTAACAAACAAATAAATAATTATCAATTATCAACTAAAAATAGCTGTTATTTATTTATTAATTAACTAACTCCCCACCCTATACACCGACAAACCTAGAATCCCATATCTAAAACATAACTAAAATGGCATAATTTATAGGATGATAATCACATACATATTTTATTAACAATTAATAATTCATTGTACAATAAGTATTACTTAAAACAATTGTAATAATTATTACACTATCTGCATAATTAATCATCAAATACATAATTATTAATTAATAATTAATAGGTAAGTAATTATAGCTCAATGAAAATCCCACCCTATACTCCTACTAACCCTGGAGCCCACACCTAAAAAGGGACTGCATATGTATATATGTACAATATATTTACAACTCTATATTTTGTCCACAAACATACATAATTATTATAACTTACATAATTAATACATAAAAAACTAATTGTTAATAAAATCAATATGTAGTATCACTTATTTATTGTTTAATTAACTTCCCACCCTTCACCCCTACAACCCTAGTAAGCTGTACCTAAAATATAACTAAATAAAACAGTATTACATAATTAACACAATTAATATCAAGCACATAATTAAAAAAATATTAATACATTTGTTTTTGCTTAGTTAACATTCCATCCAATCCCCCTACAAAACCAACAATACACCAGAATACTATAAATGACCATTACCAATATACAATTGAATTACAAATTCTATGTAACTTAAAATTACAAGATATAGTCAAAAATGTATAAAAATTAAACAAACAATAGTAATGTATATTTTTTCTGATATTTGTGTTTCCCGATATTTAAAAGTCTATATTTTGTCCAAACGCCATGGGATGCATGCTGGGGACAAGTCTATTGTTTGACATTTGGAATGGCATGCCAGGAAAGGAGATCAAAGTGCACTGTTGAGAGGCTACACACATTGAGTGGGGGAGAGTAAACAGATGGAGTCCACCACAGGCAGATCTTTGCACTTCACCCACCTCCTTTGATCCTACCATTATTTTCAAAAGTGTAAGTATTTCAAAGTACAGTATAGCACTTTATAGTACATTTTGCAGTACTGTGGTCCATTTCCTTTTCAGTAAGCTCAGTGGATTAGATCACAATGACCACAAAAAGCACGGGAAAGGAAGACTTTGAGGATAGAGGTTTGATCTCACTAAGAAAGATTAAATATGGTCTTACTACTGACTCCCATACTGTGGTAAAATGAAGATACACTCACAAGAGATGGAAGAAAAAAATTAAATAGTGAAAGGCAGGAGGACACAAATACCAGGTCACCACTGAAGGGAAAGGGGCACAGAGCCAGCAGTGAAGCAATTAGGGTCCTGGTTCAGTAGGGTCAGGCAAGATGGATCACAGAGTGGATTTTTCAAGGAGTGGAAGCAGAAAACTCCTGCCCAGAAGTTAAACATGCAAGCGATCTCCCTTAGAGTTCCAAGCTGGACAAATGTGCCCCAGACTCTCCTCCTTACACAGGCAGGGGATAAAATTAGCACCACTGGTTCCGGAGTACCTCTGAAGCTTCATGTTAGCACACTATCCTCCTTATGACCATACGTTTTCGGCAAAGAAAGGGAAAAATGCACTGTGCTGTTTGAATGAGAGCATTTGTAATGGCTATTGTAAACTATGCACTACCACATTTCATGCATGTAGACCATTAAGGGCATTGCACCTCTGCAATGCAGAGAAGAAGTTATTTTGGAACAGTCAGTCCAGGCAGAGTGGCAATCCTTACAGCACAGCCGTCTCAACTCCAGCAGAGTGCTTCCCAAGGCCAGTAGAGATCTGATTTCAGGGGGGTCAGAGCCAATGTACCTATACCCAAAAGTACCTTTGATGTGGGGGATGACTCCAAAGGATCTCTTTGAAGTGTACTGTTTTCCTTTTCATCAGTTTGGGGTAATTGGCCCTAGGTCTGGGGCTCAAGTCACTACCCTTTAAAGTGTAAGTGTGAGACCTTTCCATCCTTCCTGCCCACGAAGACCCATCTGAATGCAGATCAATGCAGGTGCAGTTGAGTGGCCTGCTTGTGGGTGTCTGGAGGGAATGCCAGAATGTCGCTGTTGCCCAGACCAGACATGTATTCAAGACAGACTGTCAGGCACACAGAGCAGTGAAATCAGAGAAATGCCCACTAAAAGTGTCATTTCTAAACTTAATTATAAATCTGAACTTACCAGAAAAGTGGATTCATCACTATCATTCAAATGATATGAAACATGATGCATCTACTTCTTTCTGATCAGGAATTACACTTTAAAAGTGTATAAAGGAATTCCAAATGCTGAAATATGAGAGGAGTAGGCCTCACACTAATGAAAAATTACTTTGGGAGTTGTTCATTTCAGGAAATGCAAAATGTAAAAGTACATGGACTGCCTTTTAGATACATAGCACTCTGCTTTATGGGCTTCCCAGGGCCTACCTTAGGGGTAACATATGTAATAAAAGGAAGACTTAAGGCTTGTCAAGAGGTTTAAAATGACAAATCAAAGTGGCAGTGAAACTGCACGTACAGTATCTGCGGTGTCAGGCCTGAGACATGTTTACAGGGCTACTTAAGTGGGTGGCACAATCAGTGCAGCAGGTCTACAAGTAGCATTTAATTTACAAGCCCCGTGTATATAGTATACCCACTTTACAAGGATTTACAGGTAAATTAAATATGCCAATTGTGGGTACACCAATGTTACCATGTTTTAAGCAGAGAGCAAATGCACTTTAGCATTGGTTAACAGTGAAAAAGTGTTCATAGTCCTATAGCCAACAAAAACAAGGTCAGAAAAAGAGTAGGAAGAAGGCAAAATGTTTGGGGTAACCATGCCAGATGGGCCATTTCTAAAAAGTAATATGCCATTTTACTCTGATCAAGATTAAGAATGAGCACACTTGAACTGCCACATTGCTCTTGAAACCCACGTGTGACGTAAAGCCAGAATTTTACCCAATTCTTCCCGCAATATGTTATGAAGATGTGGGGCTACGTGAATGAAACGATTACATTATTGGAAGCCCTGTGATTCATTAGATGGCTTTTTTGGCATTCGTCAAACACATTTTCATGATTTGAATTGTAAAATGGGTTTAGAAGGACATAAGTAATTTTCTATTTTGAAGTGGCATCCTTTGGGAGTCCCTCCCAAATAATGATTCATTATGATATGTATTGATGTTTTGCAATTAGAATCTGGTTGCAAAACACTGAAATTTTACGGACAACCTTCATGAGGAGGTAAGCCATTTTCAAAAGGGAAGGTGTCAGCTTGGTAACTGTGAGGCAATGGGTTGTGGGTTGACAGAGTTGTGAGGCCTGGCCAGGCAGCAACCACAGTTCTTGTTATGGTGAGGCACAAGCCAATGCTAAATAAATCTGTGCTCAACCTCTGGTAGCTTGGCACATAGCAGTCAGGCTTAACCTGAAGGCAATATGTGTAGTGTCTGTGAACAACTTTAATCAGTAAAACAGTGAAAACACCAGCCTTAAAGGATCTGAGGTTACACAAATGGAACTTATTTTAATAAATAAAATAAAACAAAACCAAAACCACAAAAATCCAAAAAGTAAAACTTGAGTTATGAATTTTTAAAGAACAAACTCTAAAACAGCACTTAGAAACCAAAAATGCCAACCAGGGATATCTGGCCACTCTGGACCAAGACAAAGTAAAAAGTACAGACAGACCATGATGAAGCATGGGCCAGCTACAGGGACCCAGTCTGGCTCGCTGAACCAAAGTACCTTAAATCCAGGTTGTGGTCCTGAACCACACAGTAGAGGAGATGTGTCAATTTTATCCACACAACAGCTGTGATGGGTCAGTTCTGAGATGTGGTGAGGCTGTGGTGCAAGTTCCTAATGTGTTGATGTGGAGGATGTGTTGGATAGTCAAGGTGATGCGTTGGTTCCGATAAGCACAGAGGCTGTGATTCAGAGTTTTATCATTGTGGATGCCATCAATGGGGATGTGAAAACCGTGCGCTGACAAAAGCACTGCAGTGTCAATTTCGAAGGCGATGTGCTAGTTTTGAGGTGTGTGGTACAGCTGTGATGCAATTCTGGTTGTGCCAGTTCTGATACATGCAGTATAGGCGATACACTGATTTTCTCCACGCAGCAGCAGTGATGCCTCAATACTGCTTCTGCAGCAGAGGATGTGTTGATTCCACTGGAGAAAGCACTTTAGGCCCACTTCCAATGGTCGAGGACTGGTGTGGCACCACTGGCAGGACAGACTCACAAATGGCAGAGTCCAGGAGCATGGTGGTTGGACATATTTTATGTCTCTGTGACTTCAGATCAGGAGGCCAGCCAACTAGCCCTTGGAGTTAAACTGGGTTCTGGGTTAGAGAGATTCAGCTCCACTCCTTCTCACTTCCAGGCAAGAGGGCAGGCAGCACAGCAAAGCAGGAGTCCAGCAAACAGCAGTTCATCAGAATGGCAGGCCTTCAGCAGAACAGTAGGCATGCTTCCTGGCAAAGTATTTACATGTCCAGAAGTGTACTGTCTTTGTGGTGTCTGAGGTCCAGTTCTTATAACCAGTGGTGTCTTTGAAATGGGGAGACTTCAAAGAGATGCCTTTGAAGTGCAGAGATGTCCTGCCCTTCCTGCCCTGGCTCCAGACTCACTAAGGAAGTTTATGCAGCCCTTTGTGTGTGAAGAGGATACAGCGTATTCAGGTGTAAGTGAGGCTGTGTTCGGTAATCCCTTCTATCCTTCCAAGTATGGCCCATCAAGTCACATCTAAGCATCCCTTTGTGTGTGGCTATCTAGGGGGAATGCAAACATCCCAGTTGTCCCCCACGCCATACATGTGATCAGATACAGGGAGCAGGCACCAAATGGCTAAGGCAAGAAAATGGCACCTTTATAAAAGTGCAAAAAACAACAGATGATGGACGGAATGCAAGACAAATCAAACATTCACCCCCAGTCACAGATCTGGGTTTAATCCATCAGTTTTTGTGCTTGTCATGCTATTCCAGTTTGGACCTAGCCATATGCAAATCAGTCTTGACCCTGTTCTCCATGAGAACAGTCTAGCCCAAACTGCCAGGCCAGGTCCTCCCTGGACCAGAAACAAGCATCCTGGGACCGATTTCAGGGTATCACCCTTCATCAGCCAGGCTAACTTGAATCTGGGGGCATAGCAAGCATGGGATCCATGTCTGGGCATACCCTTCCCACTTTGGGATCCAAGAAGGGAGAGTTGGTGGCATAAGTTCAGCAGAGGGGCAAAATCCTTTATATAATTGCATAATTGATTATTTTCTAAATCCTAAACATCTTTAAAAAACTGCAGGATGTTGAGATTGTGGGCCTCTTTCATGGAACCAATCTTGCGGTTTGCAAACTTATATTCACTGCATCAACAAATGACTGGGATGAGTAAGGGCAACAAGGCCAGATTTTGGGAAAGACGAGCAGGGCCCAGTTCGCCAACCTTCAGGTGGGCTTATATCACTGTCTGCATTAGTGTCATGTAAACCAATATGTTGCTTTTACTCAGGTGATTCACAAAAGTGTTTCAACCTGCCACAGGTGCTGCTTTTAACATCACATCAGCATCTATACTGGAATTTTCAACATGCTATTGGTGTCTTTTATTAACATCCCATAAGCTTGTTTTCTTGCCCTTCCACCTGTCTCTCAATCACAGAACCCATACACCAACAATACCTCCACCAACCCCAACAAACAAACAGGAAGCCAGAGTGACAGTGCTATGCTATGGATGATTCGGGTGAGTTGGGAGAGGTGCATTGATGTTTCTGGCCAGAGGCTAGTTGCTGTAATCATCTGCTGACTGATCTGTGAACACAAGAGGGGCTCATCTCTTGCCTCATTTTATTTACCATTAGAGCAAGGGTGCAAAATCTCTATCCACCTGGGGCGCTAACCCTTCCAAGATGGACTCTGTAGTACAGGGCTAGGACAAATGAATATTACCAGTAAAGAATTTAGACTTTTATAACCACACAGTTATTCATAATAACACTGAATGGCCCAAAATTAAGAAGGGCCTAGTGCCTATTATCACCACATTAGCGTCATTTTTTTACACTAATGTGGCAATAGTGTGGCTAAAGTTCTGTGCCATATTTACAAAGTGGTGCAGTGTTTGCATTGCACCACTTTGTAAACTCTTGTGCCACATTATGCCTGCGCCAGACATAATCTATGCAAGGAGGCGTTGCCCCTTTAGGGGGCCTGCAAAAATGGCGCAGTAGCATCTATGACATTTCACTGTGACACTTTTTTCAGCATTTTTTATATCTGTACAGAGCAGGGGTTAAAAGGAGGCACACCAATATTTATAATGACCTTTATGTACTTTCCAGGATTAGCGCCAATTATGAATCTATTGTCCCTAACCTGTGCCATGGTATGTTAAATATGGTGCACACATGGTGGCGTTACGGGAGCATAATGGCCTGCAAGAAAAGCGTCACTTCATGACATGAAGAGCCACTTTTCATAAACCTGCGCCAATTTGTTCAATGCCCTATGCACTGAATGAAAACTTGCCTTTTGTACATCATTTTTGACTGTTCAGGTGTATGCTTCTACAAATATAATGACTACACCTTGAGAAACGTTTGAAATAATTATGAAATCAACTTGTACCTATATTTAGACATTTTTGTTTGAGTTAATATATTTTTACCCTTTTTTTTACTTCTCATATCTAATGACAGTATTCCAGTTTTGTAGATAGAGTACATTTCTACAAATTAGCACAAAAGGTTGTTATGTACTGTAATGATAATACCTCATATTTCTACCATGACCTATCAGGTATATATAAGCAACAACGTACTAGAAATGTAAATCAGAAAAGTAAAAGGTAATATTTAAAGCATTTGTCAAACATAGAGACTCAATTACGAGGCCCTTGCTCCATCAGAGCGTTATTTTTAGCGGCGCTCCGGTTGCGCAATGACCTGCACCATATTTACAAGGCAGTGTTAGGCCACTTTTTGTGGCTTAATGCAGCCTTGTAAATATGGCTCCTTCACACGCATCACTGGTAGGCTGTGCAATGGGTGTTGTTGTAGGCGTTTCATCGTAACACCCATTGCATTGTGACGATGCCCCATATTTATGAGGAATTGTAAACCTGAGGCAGCGCCAAAAATTAACGCCACACCAGGGTTACCATTAGCATGGCGCAACAAGGAGAATACATTTATTTCTCCTAGATTTTGCTTTCTCTATGTGTGCTGCAGCACACATAGAAAGAGAAAAACACCATTAATGATTGTTTATGTGATGGAAGGTGTTCCTTCCTGCACATGTTCAATCATTAACCAATGAAAATTTCTACTTCTATGTGTGCTTCTGAATGCAAATTGCCATTACTGATTGTTTATGTGCCAGAAGGGACACTTCTGGCACATAAACAATCATCCTTTGCAACTCAGCACCCTTGCACTATAGTGCAAGGGTGCCTGCATTGGCGCTAGGCAGCTAATTATAGTGCCAATGCTAGGGAAAACATTGGGGTGCACTGTATCTTTGTAAACACGGGGCTTCCCTGAATTTCTAAAGTGACACAGTGCAGTGCTGTCCATAGGGCCTTATGTACAAGGAAATGGTGCAGGGCAGTGCCACATGCAATCTTGCTGCGCCGAGCTGCATCATTTCCAAGATGCAGTGATGTGCCATATTTGAAAGATTACAGTGCATCCCTGTGTTTCCCCATGCACCAGCACTAAATTAGCTGTCTAGCCCCAATGCAGCCACCCTTTCGTCATGGTGCAAGGATGGTTGCGTTGCAGGGGAAATTGTTTTTGTGCAGGAAGGGGCACCTTCCTGCACAAAATCAATATTTAATGGCTATTTGCTCCTTTGAAGTAAGCTGCGGAATGCAGCACATATTGAAAGAGAAAAAAACGAGGAAAAATAAACTTATTTTTCCTTGTTGCACCACTTTAATGCCTCCCCGGGGAGGTGATAGTTTTTGGTGCTGCCTAGGGGTTTACGATTTCTAAGGCAGTGTCAAAAAGCAATGGATATTGTGTGGGTATGTCGACAGCAACACCCATTGCACGCCCCTTAGGCGCAGAAAACAACGTCAGGGTGGCCCATATCAACAAGGCTGCGTGCAGTGCCCAGCTCCACTGGAGCATTAGATAAAGGTGCACACCTCAGATACAGAAGGGCACTCTTGGAACCACGGATTGCAATACTTGCATCAAAAAATGAGTTTAAATCATTTCCTTCAAATGTCACTTTATGTATTTCTGGGAACTCTGAGTTAGCAGCACCCTAACATTTAAAAAAATGCTCTGTTCTACTTTGTTATATCTTGTCTTTATTGGTGATCACTTTACCGCAAAATTCTATCGTTTTGATATTTCAATCTTCCGGCAAAGCATTCTTTTTTCTTTAAGGAATTGATAAACCCGACATTTCAAGATCATTTTGAGGAAATTGTAAAGTATCAGTGGGTTTGATTGCTTTAAACAGTTTCTACACTACTTCTTTAGGGAACACGCAACCCTTTAACATCTGTGGGATAAGATATGATATACATAAATAAACAAGTGTGTAGTCATGCGTTTGTACCAGAGTTTAGCTTGTCTGTTTCAACCAGGTTTGTAACAAAAAAAAAGGAAATACCAATACCTGCTTTGATCAGCCTAAGAAAACAACTCAACTGTATGTCACATAAGTATATGGTAAAAATAGAGCCATTCCATAGTTAAAGACCTGCTCCTCGTTGCCTTTACTAATGTGTTTCTCATTAGGGAACATCCTATTGGATAAAGGACACCCGGACTGCAACTCACCTTTATTCGGTGATTTGCTTATGCAGGGATGTTTAGATATGGATTGGTTTACAGTTTAGGTTACGCTGGCACCATCAAATTATAATCATTCACCATTAGACTGTAGGGCTGAACGTAAAAGCCAGCTCTTTTGTAACATGACGTCGATTTTCTTTTCAATGATTATTGAAGGAGATAGAATAAACTCACTGCAGATGGTGTGGGTTAGCCTATCAGATATATTCAATGAAGGCCAGTTAGTTAAATGATATATAGTTTATATGTGTGTGCACTATTGCATTCAGCAACTGTGATTAACAAAGAAGAGTGCAATATTATATGTTTTCAATGGTACTACCGATAACCCGTTTCTGAAGTATGGAAAACCGCTACAAGTTTTGCATTGCAAAAAGGTCGCAGGCTGATTCATTTATTGATTTTCAAACTACATCTGCTCATAAACACATTTTATTTGTAGTCTGGATAGAGATTCATGGTATAAAATCTTTAGAAGCATAACTTGAGTTTGTTGTATCAAGAAATGTTGCAGATCCCACAATCCAGTACAAGACCACAAGAAAATAGAATACATTCAACTCTCAAAAACAAGGCCCAGAATTACAAATACTGTGTGTCAGGTCTGTATTACATTTTTAAAGCAACCCCTACTCAAAGTGTTTTGTACAATACAACACAAATTGTGATTTGCATTGTATTGTACTCCAAAGTAACACTTAACTTCTCAGTCTGCTGCCTTTGCGTCAAGGGAAGTTTTATGGGTGGTTCATGGGCATTGCTATGCAGTAGTTTTAATGCAAGTACTTATCTACAAAGAATTGTAAACAGCGATTTGTGCCAAAATCCTATGTCACCGGGAAGCAGGAAAAATGAGTTTAATTACTCCTTGGTTTTTATACTTTGCATGTGTGCTGCATTGTGGTGCACACCTGCAGGACATGCCTTAATGCATAGTTTGTGTACAGCAATGAACCCCTTCCAGCACAAAAACTATGCTTCCCACAGTGCAGACACCCTTGCACTGTGGCACAATGATGTCTGCATTAGAACATGGCAGCCAAAAGTGCTCCAGTGCAGGGGGAGAGGAGAGCAAAATCAAGTCTTCTTCGACATTCAGCACTGCAACTTTACTTGCTGTGCTGCATTAGTTCTACGTAAATCTGGGCCAACTGTATTTTCATACAAGAATATCAGGTTGCATTGCTGCTGATTTTCTTGCCCAAAGTGAGCCAAGTCAGTGTTAATATATCAAGGAAAACAAACAAGTGATGGGTGTATTACTGACAAAAGCCTTAACCACAAGCAATGACTCCAGCAGCCTTCCTGTCCATCTCTGGTCATTTATTATGAACCGTTCAGAGAATAGCCACATGAAGAGAACCACTAAGATAAGCCTCCTTTGAATACAAGCAAACACTTCCAATCTATCCCTATGCAACTGTGGCACAGAGACAGGTGAAATAGGCATAGGATGCAAGCTTCTGTTCTTGACGAATGGTTGAAACAAATTTAAGGAACTCCTTCTCCTAATCTGTACCATTTTTAGAAATATAATATGAAAGAACCTCTGTAAAGATGAAGTAGCTACAAATTTTGGGAAGACTGCATTTTCCTTTTGCCAGCTATAGGTTCCTCATGCTGAAGTTAGGCGATGAGCATCAAGCTTGGTGGCCTGAACTCTGAAACTTTCAGCCCTGTGAGCTGCAATCTTCATATCTTCATCACATCATCATCTTCTACTTCATCCACTTTTGGCTTTAGTGCAATATTAGCAGGACCCACATTTATGGGACACTTTGTCTATTTGACTGCTTGTTTGTTTTTAAAACGGTCTCTGGTAAAAAGGTGCCTGGTCTCCCTTGATGCACCTACATCTGGTAAATTGTGCATTCTGCAGTGTTTCTCTCATTCTGCTTAGCTGCAAAAATATTCCAAAATGGGAATGAGGTCTAATTTTACAAATCTACATCCAAAACGTATTGTAGACTGAGTTTGCTTGGGGTGGGGTATGACTTAGGGGGAGGTTTTTTGCTTTAAAAACGATGATGACATGTGGTGTGACAGGTGAACGTTCAACACAGTGTGATTTTCAGTTCTTAGGTGGCACTCTCACCACCAAGAACAGCAGGTTCATCTTCATCATCATCACCACTGAAATTGTACTTTTTTAATGTACCATTCAACAGAGTTCCACACTTTTTTCCCTAAATCTGGAGGGTGGCTTGGAGAAAGTAAGTGAGACTGTTTGCTGAGTCGATTACGTTTCTGACACACTAGTCACAGCCACGAATGTGGTCATTGAAGCATTGAGGGAAATTGGCTTCTATTTTGGTGGTGGCATCTTGGATCAGGAGCACATTGGATCCATTCCTGCTTTCCATACTATCTTTCTGTCCAGAAGATGACTTAGCAGAGATACTGAGTTGTGCTATTCTGTCAAAAATTGAATATGCCAGACTTGGCAGTGCTGTGCTCTTATATTTCATAGGACATGTCCTCGGCAGGGATCAGCTTCCTGGTTATGATCTTCACTTCCTCCTGGTTAGTATAGAGACCTGGAGTCATGTAGTTCATGATGAGGAAATAATCGGGCTCTCTTTGTGATCATTCCTATTTACCTGCAGGCAAGAGAAATAAAGAGGCAGGTCAGCAGACTTGCCCTTGTTTTGAATGCAATATATGTCATCACACATAACCATAATGTGCATGCTAGTGGTTAGACTCGATCTCAAGTTCAACACAAAGCTGTCATTTAACATTGATATTACATAAAATAGTGTTCAATATGTGGGTTTTATAACCAATGAGCAATTCGACATAACCCTCGTTACAACTAGGGAGGCCTAAGACAAACTGAAGTAAAACCTTCTGTAATAACTAATTAGAATAAACATGTTACATTAAGGTAAGTACCAGAATGAAACTTATGAGCACTGACGCAGACCCTTTCAGTTAAACAACATAGTGCACAGAGGGTGGCACAGAGCACACATCCCATATCAGGCAACAATTCTCAATGTTTTAGAAAAGGAACAATGATATAAAGGCACCTAATAGAGCCCACTAGAGCCCTTGAAATAATGAGAGCATCAGTAACATTAGGAACATTTTTCACATTTAAAATAATAACCACGACACACAGACTACCACCTAGACACCAACACAATAGTGGAAAATGTAGAAAAATATCAGTAGAATTAGCTATTTTATCTGGAGGGCAAGCAATACTCTGGGGTGCCCCATGGTGGGAGAAAGGAAACAGGTGGCAAAAGTTGCTTGAGCACATAAAATATGACAATGGCCTGCTCAGTGGGCAGAATTCATGGAGTTTCACTCTACGGAATTCTGTGGAGTTACATAAAAACCTATCCTAAGTTTTATCGAATATATTTAAGTAGGTTGGATCATCACAGTTGGGGCAGTAATAAAGTGCATATTACAAGGATATATTGCTGTCCTTTTAAATTGCTACAGGCCATTTTCCTGTATTGTCAGTTTTCAAGTTCATTAATTCAGGAGTCTTTTTATGGCCATAGCCACGTGTTTCATGCTGTTTTCTGCTGCTCTGAGCATACATTGTCTTGTACCTAGCTACATTTACTAAATAGGGCCCTGCAGTCTGGTGTCTTCAGGGGAGTATCCTGTAGCATTATAACCTGAGCCACATTGTTTCCTAAGTATTTTTTCCTAGCTCTTAATCCATTCACATTCAAGTCCTGACCCCTTGATATAACACTTTAAAAAAAAGTCGTTGTCTAGAGATTTTCATTTTTGATTTATGTTTTTGTATCATTAGAGAGGTAATTTAGCTTGGGTAGACATTGCTACTCTGTGTTGATTTTTCTGGTCAACATTGTGAAAATGGCGGATGTGTTGCAGTGATGATATAATATTTCAGGAACCATGAGACCTATATACTTTATTTGAGAGTCAAAACATAGGTTTTGGAGTCACGTACTCTTAAAAAGACAGAAAATAACTCCTCAGAGCACCCCTTCCACCATTTTCCTAAATGGTGGCTCTATAATGATGTGTTTCAGCCATTATACTGGTAATTTATTTCAATATTGCTTTTGTTTCAGGTTTTCCGTTGATTCAAATTCACAAACATGAGCAAAGCAGGTGGTAGCAGAAGATCTTCACCTCCTGAGAGAGTGTTGCTAACTACAAGATCTGAGGACTCCTGCAACAAAGAAAAATGTATCATATGCCAAACTAACCTGAACGAAAAGCTAACATCAACTGCGGCTGAAAAGAAGAGAGATTAAGATGCTTCAGAAATACTGCAAGACGAAGTTCACAAAACATTGAAACTGATGGACGAAGAGGATCAAATATTTTATCATTGTAACAACAAGTGCTACAAGTTGTATATTATGGAAAAAAGTTTTGAAAATATTTTCAAAAAATAGCAGAAACCAGTGAAACACAAGAATCTGAGTCTCCTGAGAAAGCAAAGCCAACTATACCCAATGCCTTTCCACTTAGAAGATCGATGAGTTATCTGTGGTTTAGCCAGAACAGGGACCAAAGGGATACATGCACACATTTGAAAATATGAATGTACGATGAGCTGTCAGCAGCAACATAACTGCCAGCCTTCAGTTAAGTTTGCACTCTTTTAAAAAGCTACTCTTGAGTGCTGGCTACGGGTTCACACTCAGTGAGATCAGAGAAATAGTGGTCAAAATTGATGAAACTGTATTGATCCATAATAATAAAATTAAGATTTTTTTGGTGAGAATGTACAATGACAGAATTAGTTTTTGTCAGTTTAACAAAAAATGAGCCACTTCTGGTATTGTCAGCTCGTTTGACTTCTGAAGTTTTTGCTGCCAAAATAAGATCACAAGATGCAGTAAAATCTGCAGGAACCATTTTAAGAATCATCCTGAAAGACTGTGATTTTGGACTTAATGACAAATTTGGTGATCCCCCAGAGCTCTGCAAATCTTGGGAGTCAACAAGAATGCCTTATGTTGTCTTAACATTTTTTACATCATTGTTTAATATCAGCAAATCAAACTGTTACAAACTAAAGTTATTGAGTTCAGAGCAGAAGCCGACAACATTGATTATGGCTTTGACAATATAAGCAGAGAAGTGGAAGACAATTCCATGAACCAACAAGCTTATGCTCTGCAAATGTACTGTTGTTTCTAAATCACGTTTTATGAATCACATAATGGCAAAAGGAAAACTCCTCTACGCATGATGACTGCCAACTCAATCCATGATAAGTGCAAAAGTAGAGAGCTAATCACTTCATTGAATAGGATTGGTGTATAACCAAGTTATATTGGCATAGGGGGTCATTACAATTTTGGCGGACAGAAAAGGCTGTCCACCGAAATCCTGACGGGGAGGTTGCCGCCATTGTGGTTGCCTCCCTGCCGGGCCCATTACGAGTTTACCCCTGGGTCAGTGGGCAGAAACTACAGTTTCCACTCACTGACACAGTGGGAAATGGCCTACAGCATTGTCTCTGGCTCATAATCGAGCCGGCGGCAATGCTGTAGTGTGCAGGGTGCACCAGCACCCTCGCAATGTTGACTGTGTGCAAAGCAAGGCAGACAGTGAACATTGCAATGGTGTTAGCCTGGGGGTCCCCTGCACCCGTTCTCCACCAGCCTTTTCATGGCAGTAGTAGCACCAGGAAATCGCTGGTGGAGAACAAAGCCATAATGCCCGGGGCAGCACTACTAGCAGGACTGCCCTAGTGGATTAAGACCACCAGCACCGTCAGACCGTCGAGACGTCATAATCTGGCGGTGCTGGCAGCCGCGGTCTTGATATGGCACTCGGAATGCCACCATGAACCTGGCAGTCATGAAACTGCCAGGTTTGTAATCAGGCCCATAGTGTGGAGCAGTGACTTGTTACCACTTCATGATGTAAAATCTTGTGAATCCAACAGCACACCACTTCTAAGTGACTTTACCAGGAAAGGATTTACAATTGCTGCTCTTGACAATTTTGATTTTGAAGAAATCTCTTCTTTGTCTAAAACATCCAGCACACATGATACTGCCATAGTGCTTTTTCAAGACTGTACAAATGAAGTAGCTGCTGGAAAATAAGCTGTGTCAGCTGTAGGCATGAACAAATGAAGCTGCAAACTAATAATCCAACTGCCTTGCCACGTTTGGAAAATCACTACAAGCCATCAACACGTTCCAGTCTACCAGAAAGTTTCAAAGTGGCTGAAGACATGGATCTTCTTTTACCTTATGCTGTGCTCCAAAAGCTGATTCAACTGAATTTATCATATCACTAATTCGATGCAGACTGAAGGACGAAGAAAAGCCAGCTCATCCATGAGCTGGAATTTATGCTCTGATCTCCCAGAATACAGTCCCACTGAAGAAGGTTGAGGTTTTACCAGTAATACTATCTCCAGTAACAAGCTATGCAACAGTGTACACAGCTCTAAAACATTTCCAAAATGTGCTTGCTCAGCTTGAAGACAAGCCTATCCTGACAATTTTCTGTAATGAAGGTTTTTTCCATATTGTAGCTGACATTTTTATGAGCAATCCAGTAGAATTTGATAATCTTTATCCAATGATGGGTGTTTTCTACATGACAAAAATTGTGTTGCAGTGTGTAGGAAGTTATCTCAGTGGATGTGGGATAGATGATGCACTTATTGATGCTGAAATCATTGGAAGCAAAACTGTCTAGTCAGTACTGAGCTGAACTCATTATGTTTGTTTGTTACAGTGTATGCTCCTCATATCTGAGGCTATAGAAACATTGCGTTGAAATGCTTTATGGAACAAGAATGACAAATTAGGTTTTGCAATTCTTATCTCAGAAGTGAGCAAAGCACAGGGTGGACTTCATTCAAAAGTCACAATGTAAAGCCAGGCAATATTAAATACACTCAGTTCAAAATAAGAAAACCTGAAAACCAAGTTTGTACAGTTTGTCAAAATATGTTGTAGGAAGTTGGCTCTGTATGCACTATTTCAAAGTAAGGAATAGTATGCACAAAGTCCAAGGGTTCCCCTTAGAGGTAAGATAGTGGCAAAAAGAGATAATACTAATGCTCTATTTTGTGGTAGTGTGGTCGAGCAGTAGGCTTATCAAAGGAGTAGTGTTAAGCATTTGTTGTACATACACACAGGCAATAAATGAGGAACACACACTCAGAGACAAATCCAGCCAATAGGTTTTGTTATAGAAAAATACCTTTTCTTAGTTTATTTTAAGAACCACAGGTTCAAATTCTACATGTAATATCTCATTTGAAAGGTATTGCAGGTAAGTACTTTAGGAACTTTGAATAATTACAGTAGCATATATACTTTTCACATAAAACACAAATAGCTGTTTTAAAAGTGGACACAGTGCAATTTTCACAGTTCCTGGGGGAGGTAAAGTATTGTTAGTTTTAGCAGGTAAGTAAACCACCTACGGGGTTGAGATTGGGGTCCAAGGTAGCCCACTGTTGGGGGTTCAGAGCAACCCCAAAGTCACCACACCAGCAGCTCAGGGCCGGTCAGGTGCAGAGTTCAAAGAGGTGCCCAAAACACATAGGCTTCAATGGAGAGAAGGGGGTGCCCCGGTTCCAGTCTGCCAGCAGGTAAGTACCCGCGTCTTCGGAGGGCAGACCAGGGGGGTTTTGTAGGGCACCGGGGGGGACACAAGCTCACACAAAAAGTACACCCTCAGCGGCACTGGGGCGGCCGGGTGCAGTGTAGAAACAAGCGTCGGGTTTCCAATGTAAATCAATGGGAGACCAAGGGGTCTCTTCAGCGATGCAGGCAGGCAAGGGGGGGGCTCCTCGGGGTAGCCACCACCTGGGCAAGGGAGAGGGCCTCCTTGGGGTTACTCATGCACTGAAGTTCCGATCCTTCAGGTGCTGGGGGCTGCGGGTGCAGGGTCTTTTCCAGCCGTCGGGATTTTAGAGTCAGGCAGTCGCGGTCAGGGGGAGCCTGGGGATTCCCTCTGCAGGCGTCGCTGTGGGGGCTCAGAGGGGACAACTTTGGTTACTCACAGTCTCGGAGTCGCCGGAGGGTCCTCCCTGAGGTGTTGGTTCTCCACCAGTCGAGTCGGGGTCGCCGGGTGCAGTGTTGCAAGTCTCACGCTTCTTGCGGGGATTTGCAGGGGTCTTTAAATCTGCTCCTCTGTAACAAAGTTGCAGTCTTTTTGGAGCAGGGCCGCTGTCCTCAGGAGTTTCTTGTCTTTCTTGAAGCAGGGCAGTCCTCTGAGGATTCAGAGGTCGCTGGTCCTGGGGAAAGCGTCGCTGGAGCAGGTTTCTTTAGAAGGCAGGAGGCAGGCCGGTAGGTCTGGGGCCAAAGCAGTTGGTGTCTTCTTTTCTCCTTCTGCAGGGGTCTTTCAGCTCAGCAGTCCTCTTCTTCTTGTAGTTTCAGGAATCTAAATTCTTAGGTTCAGGGGAGCCCTTAAATACTAAATTTAAGGGCGTGTTTAGGTCTGGGGGGTTAGTAGCCAATGGCTACTAGCCCTGAGGGTGGGTACACCCTCTTTGTGCCTCCTCCCAAGGGGAGGGGGTCACATCCCTAATCCTATTGGGGAATCCTCCATCTGCAAGATGGAGGATTTCTAAAAGTTAGAGTCACTTCAGCTCAGGACACCTTAGGGGCTGTCCTGACTGGCCAGTGACTCCTCCTTGTTATTCTCATTATTTCCTCCGGCCTTGCCGCCAAAAGTGGGGGCCGTGGCCGGAGGGGGCGGGCAACTCCACTAGCTGGAGTGTCCTGCGGTGCTGGAACAAAGGGGTGAGCTTCACCGCCAGGTGTTACAGCTCCTGCCTGGGGGAGGTGTTAGCATCTCCACCCAGTGCAGGCTTTGTTACTGGCCTCAGAGTGACAAAGGCACTCTCCCCATGGGGCCAGCAACATGTCTCGGTTGTGGCAGGCTGCTGAAACCAGTCAGCCTACACAGATAGTCGGTTAAGGTTTCAGGGGGCACCTCTGGGGTGTATTTCACAATAAAATGTACACTGGCATCAGTGTGCATTTATTGTGCTGAGAAGTTTGATACCAAACTTCCCAGTTTTCAGTGTAGCCATTATGGTGCTGTGGAGTCCGTTTTTGACAGACTCCCAGACCATATACTCTTATGGCTACCCTGCACTTACAATGTCTAAGGTTTGGCTTAGACACTGTAGGGGTACAGTACTCATGTACTGGTGCCCTCACCTATGGTATAGTGCACCCTGCCTTAGGGCTGTAAGGCCTACTAGAGGGGTGACTTATCTATACTGCATAGGCAGTGTGAGGTTGGCATGGCACCCTGAGGGGAGTGCCATGTCGACTTACTCATTTTCTCCCCACCAGCACACACAAGCTGGCAAGCAGTGTGTCTGTGCTGAGTGAGGGGTCCCTAGGGTGGCATAAGACATGCTGCAGCCCTTAGAGACCTTCCCTGGCATCAGGGCCCTTGGTACCAGGGGTACCAGTTACAAGGGACTTACCTGGGTGCCAGGGTTGTGCCAATTGTGGAAACAATGGTACATTTTAGGTGAAAGAACACTGGTGCTGGGGCCTGGTTAGCAGGGTCCCAGCACACTTCTCAGTCAAGTCAGCATCAGTATCAGGCAAAAAGTGGGGGGTAACTGCAACAGGGAGCCATTTCTTTACATATGTGAAGAACAATCTGAACTTGGATGGTACTGGGGAAATGTTTTACACATGATAACTCTAGTGAAAAACTTGGTACATGCTGATCGGGAAGGTGATTGAGAGCTGTGCGTGAAAAATGTGGAGTCACTTGATTACTGTGTTTTGCAAATTCAGTTGCATAAGCTACCTGAGATATGGGTCCTGGTATTTACAAATCAGTCTTGACCCTGTCCCCCATGAGAACAGTCCAGCCCAAACTGCCAGGCCATGTCCTTCCTGGACCAGAAACAAGCATCCTGGGACCGGTTTCAGGGTATCACCCTTCAACAGCTAGGCTAACTTGAATCTGGTGGCAAAGCAAGCATGGGACCTACGTCTGGGCATACCCTTCCCACTTTGGGATCCAAGAAGGGAGAGTTGGTGGCCTCCAGCTTTCAGTTCCCCCAGTGCTGACTCTGCCCACAATACCCCTGAGGCTAATCCATGTAACAGCAGGTCGAACACATCGCTGAGAGGCCGACGCGCGACTCCAACGGGACCTCAGATGAGGAAACTTCTGAATCTATGAGGCATTGATGGTACAAAGTAGTAAGCGTGTTTAATCTTTTAAAAATTGGCTGGTCTAGGTTACCTCATCTCACTGCAGCCCATTCCTGCGGCTACTGTCAACCATGCTTCTCACCACCAAATTAAATGGGCAATACCAGCCATTTCTGTTAAATGTGTGCTATGATCCCCTTGACCACTTACTTGTCTTGTTGCACTTTTCATGTATATTACCAAAGCAAAGACATTAAACTAGCGCTTCTTATCAATACCTGGATAAGGTTCAACAATTAGAATATGTCTTTTCATTTAAATGGGTCAACAGAGCAGAGCATTTTCTTTATAAAGCTACTTACAGAAACAAAGTGTAAACCTCAGGTGAAAGGAAGGGAATGTAAAAATGCATAAAATCAGATAGCATAAACAAATTAACTCTGTCTTGAGGTGGAAAATAAAGATTTACACAGCCGGGTGGGATAAGTATGTGAGCATCTGTTTCACTGACACACACATCCCATCCCGCAACACACAATGAAGACATAAATACGGAACAAGTGGTATGTGTATCGCGCTAAACATTCAAACACTTCAATGCCAGAGGGCTTTTAGATGACAGTTTGTTGCTCTCAAAACAGAACATAATATTCATGGCTCAATACACTATAAGCTAGCACTGAATGACAGCACTAAAACCAGAATCAAATGCTGAGTTCCAACAGCAAGGAATGTATCCGAGGTGCTGTGCCATCAGTCATGTGAATCAGAAGTAGAGTGTCAGCAATGAAGTTCATGGAAGCTAGTTTTCTCACATACTGTTGACTATGATGGCTGGATTATGAGGGCACGAGGGCCACGTGTCATTATCTACCGTGAAACATTTGCAACTAGATATGGGCACCCATCCCTGACCGCATGCTTTGTTCTTTACTTTCCAACTCACTGTTAGAATGTCACGTTTACAAGATTAACATTCCCTTAAACGAATGTGCCATTCTCGACTACACATGTAAACACTTTTAAAACCAGGGCCTGATGCCTAAGTCTTTGCTTGCTAATGATAGCAGGCTTTTATGGGTACTGTCACACACATTTTTCCAGCTGCATTACTTCCATTTTCATTTGCATGTGCTAATCTTTGATTTACAATCATTAGAGAGCGAGTTGATCATGAACAGTCACGCAGCCCAGAATGTGTATTCACAACACACACACCCCTCAGTACACACACAAAAAACAATCCCAAAACAACTCAGAAGTGCTACGAGTCCACACCAATATTCATAAATTAAAATTAGAAATGGAACATTCAGGACATTTTTTTATTGTGGTCCCCTATAGACACTCTAAGCAGCGGTGAATAACCTGAGGAGAACAGTGCTACTACACCAAATTAGGCATAAGCAATTTATGCATGATCACTTGTATTCAAAGCTGCTTTTACTAGAGACAAATTCTCAAGGTGGAACCTGGAATATTATTCCTCAATAAATCATTCAGTATTAATACACCTAGAAATGTTAGGTACAATAATTCTTCACCTCTTGTCATTTCCATTTAGGCCAGTGAAAGTAGTTACCAGAATCATGAACAGTAATGGACCCCATTATTTTGATAAGTTCTACAGTTTATACTGTTTGAACCACAGAGATCGTTGGTGAAACTAGAAACCCAGTCAAATGTCCTTTATGTAACATCACTTTGAGTGGGTTTTGTTGCCTGATGGAAGTGAAGAATGTGTATTACTTTGAATCGGAATACGAATTGGTTTGAAACCAATCAGCATTGTTTAAAGGAGTAACTGAACATCCATTTGGCCTAGGGTGTTTTAAACTTATTCAAATAGTTTAATGGTCACAGTACAATCATATCGTTGTTTAAAGACGTTTTCTTGTGCAATAGAAATGTTCCACTGTTTTAGAAAACTTAGCGCATTAGAAGAGAAAAAACAACAGTGAACAGACTGTTCCTGCTACAAGTTAATTTATAACTCTAGAGGCATCTCCAGACGAGGGAGGAGCCCTGTAAATCGCCCTCAACAAGGCAGTAACTTTTGATGATCTAGTGGCCTTCAAAGAATGAGCAGGATATTTATGATATATGTTCCAGTGTTGACGCAGGGTTTATAAAAACTTTATTACACAAGCTAAACTTGGTCTCTTCACGATAACGATAAATGTTGACAGGTGCATGGTTTGTATCCTGCCCTGATGATAAAAAGCGCAGCTAGGGTAACTCATCTATTATTTTCCTAAAGACCTGGTAAAGTTTATATAAGATTACATGATTAGGCTCAGAGCACTCTGTGAGTACATCCTCAAGTTGTTCTACAAGGATGATGTAACGCACTTAAAGAAACACCTTCAGCCAAGTAGCTGCAAACTGCATATTACCATGAGAGTAAGAACAACTAAGAATTATTAGTTGAAGTATTTATGCAGGGGCATAGCTTCAGGGGGATGTTTGGGGTGTGACACCCCCTGATGAATGTATTTTGTGATAAATAGTTGGGTACAGGTGCTTTTAGTCGGTTATTGTGAGGTGCCTGTCATATTTCACCAGGACCTTTCACATACAAATAGACAAAAACGCAAACACACTCTCTCACTCTCGGTTTTGAAAGGCCTCAAAAATATTGCTTATTTTAGAAAATATTGTTTTCTCTCTTAATACTCCTACCAATCTGCATTCCTCTTCCCTTCCATTGCCCCGTAGGCCCCGCTCAAGTACCTTGCTTGCCCTTTAATGTATTTAAAAATGATATGCCAGTCTGAATGTTTAAAAATGATATGCCAGTCTGAATGTTGGATAATCTGAAGCTCTCCTCCCATCTCCCCAATATTACTGACCAAGCTACGCCCCTGTATTTATGTGGGCTTTAAGGTACAGTGTGCATGCACATGAGCAGCAGGGAGATGGAATTCTCCAGCAGTCCTTGAGCCACTGAAGTGATAAAAGAGAGCTGAAACAAAGTAGGTATTTCTCATTAGTGTGATTCAAACTTTAAACTATAAAGATGATATGCTTGCTGACCAATACATGATCACCTGGTGCAAGTTTGTAAAGAGAAAGTAACTAATCTCCCGATGTTTTATACTGATAATGGAAAGCCTGTGCAGTTTAAAAACTATTTGCAGAAACGAAAGCGTTAGGTGTTCGGGACGATATTAGTCTCCTTCTATAAGGCAGTTTTTTTCAGAGATTAAATCCACAGACACGGGGTCTTAACAAAGGCCCCTCAAGATCCTGCAACACAGTGTAGCCCACACTCCTTCAGGAACCCTAAACTGGTGCTTAATTTAAGCCAGTGGTCGCCGGTGAGGCCACTGGCACTCATTTTTGGGGCCCGACACTCATTTTGCCGCATCCGATATTTATTTCAAGGTGGACAGAGAAACACACACAAACGGCAAATAAGGTGGAAGAGAAAGACGGGAGAAAGCAGGGACCAGAAAGAGGGAAATAAGGGGTTAGCAGTGCCTGGCAGTGGTTTAAAAGGACCTGAGATGAATTCAAGTCTACTCAGCTATGGTATTTGATTTTAAATAGTACCACTGGAAAAGAGCTATGGCCACAAGCACTCATTCATTTACAAATTAAGCACTAGCTCAAACCTTTTATGGGACCCTACTCAGACCAAGGTCAATCAATATATTTGAGATAAGGGAGACTCGTGAACCACTCGTCATATTCTGTAGGGGGTATATTCATGTTGCATTTAACCACTTCCCAGACACATGGATGGAATGTGCCTGTGCACTACGGGTAAATCTACCACAAAGTCAACTGCAGTATATTAAAAACAAATGACCTAGAAGACCAATTGAATATGAGAAAGATGACTCATATTTTGAAGGATTTTTATTTGCCAAAGTAATGTGTTCCAGTAACGAAATTCAAATACACAACATAAAAAGTATTGTTGGCTCACATACACGCACGATGCACCACGTTTTTTCTGCATCAATACTCTTAGATTATGAGCAGTGGTAAGCATAAAATAATAACCAAAACTCTATCATAATATCAGACACCCTCAGAATGTGCTGACGTGGAAAAAATTGATGCGTTCATATGGAATGCCAAATCATTCATAGATATGGCCCGACATTGTGCTGTAGCAAAGCAAAGACGTCTTGAAATAATATGTTTCAGCCCTTTAAGAAATCAGCACGAACAGGATTTAATCCGGAAAACAGAGTAAAACGAGCATTGGCAAAGCCAATAGTTCTGGGGTTGGTTGCTATCTTTGCCCTTGCTTGTTATTTTTAATATTTTTGTAAACATGTATCATATAAACATTTAAAAATGGGTACCCGTACCTGAGTATATGTGTGCATGCACAGGCAGCTGTTGAATGTCTTTGTAATAAAGCTTTACAAAAATATTGAAAAATAGTCGCCCTAGCTTGGATGTGCATGGACAGGCAGAGACCCTGGAATAGGTTAGAAGCCCATTCAAAAGTTGGTTACCTGTGTATGAGCACGGCTGGGCAGCCATCTATCCCATTCAGAAGGTACTTGCAGTGCCCAAAAGGGATTCGGAAACCATGCAAGCAGCAGTGCAGGTTCAGTAGCAGTGTTTCAGGAGCTGTTGATACCTCATAAAATGAAAAAAAGCCAAAGAACCTTTATAAACAGATATTGGCACAGTAGGCAGCACAAAAGTGTTTTTGCTTTTAAATACATTGAGCACAAGCAAAATGCCACCATTCAAATTGATTGTGTATATATATATATATATATATATACCATTTACTTAGATGTAAGGGCATTCTGGCAGGCCTCTTGCTCTATTGGTCTATTATTGTGTCAGTCACAATATAGGATCATAAAAGAACTGCTGTTGCTTACTTATGGGGTACATTGAGCAGCCAAGTCATGGAATTAAACAAAAAAACAAAGACTGTCTGTTACATGGTCTCTCTTCCAAAGAAAGTGAAGGCGACTTCAGAACTGTGCTCAAGCCCTCATACACACTTGATGGTGGTAATTCCCTACTCCATGCTTCCCAGACTTCACACTAGCACCCCTGCAGGCATCTTAAATGCCACAGACTGTCTCATTCAGAGCCTGAATAAGTATAATCACATCATCTCTGTCCTGACAGAACTCCATTGACCCTTCTTAGCAGTCTTCGCTATCTTCAAAAGCTGATGCAGTGTTTACAAAGCCATTACAACCAGAATCCATGCTTATTTTGCAGACAAAGTTAAGCATTGGGTTGGGCAATGAAGTTATTAGGCTTTTGAGTGTTTGTTGAGTGCTGAGCCTCTTGTACCTCCACACTAAACTCCCTGAGAAGCCTTTGAGTGCTTGCCATTGCTACCACTGAGTCGCCAAGTGTTGAAGGGGGTCCTAATTGACCCAGTAGTTTGCAGAGCCATAGGAAGAGGGCTCCCATGACATCAGATGCAAAAGACCCAGTCCCTCATGGCTGAGGCCCACTAGCAGCTGCATGCACAGTGGATCCACGAAAGGGGTCCTACATACCACATGTGACTGAAGGCTTATTACCGCATATCCTATGGCTTTGGCTGTGTTTGGGTGCCTGATACCCACGTATTTAACGTGTTCAAGTGCAATTTCTAACACGTGTGATCGTGATACAAACCTAAATTTGAAGCCAAAACTAGAAACGTATATTGTTGACAGCATCCTCTTGAAATTAGAAGTGTTACTTGTACCATCTGATTACGTGCAAAAGAAAGCCAGTGGGAGGGGTAGTGATGGCTTTATACGATACTAAAATAAACATCTGAGCTGTTCTGCTAATAACGTGCAACGTACTCAGCTGTTGCCTTCGTGAGAATGAGATTTGACGCTAATGACATTTCTGGGCAGCGAGCACCAAACGGTGCACTTTCAAGGATGGAAATGTAAATGTCTAATATTACTTACTTTAAAATTCCATGTTACAATTTGCAATGTATTAATGAGCAAGCTGCTACTACAGGCATGGATGATAGTGCTCTGAATTAATGCATAGGCAGAGTCATTAATGCATGGAATAAAACGAAGCATAATTAAGATGTATTGCAACTGTACAGTTTAACAACTTATTATTTGTTTATTTTTCCTTTTCCGTGTAGTTACACACGAAAGCGCTTAAAAGAATATTTTGTCAGCGTTCTAATTGTATGACTGCGGTAATCGACAGCAGTCGGATAGTCTGAGTTATTCTGATATTTTATTTAGTCAGTAACTGACGCTGCCTGAGAATTAAAAATAATGGCACATTGAGCTACATACAGTATGCTGAGTCCGACAGTTTATAGATTTATTGGAGACTACTGTAGATGAAGCTGACCAGTAAGTAACAAGCCATCTCCGACTTCTACTGACAGACAAGGTTTGTTGTGAAACGTTTATTATTAAAGTTCAGCTTGTGGTAGCATGTTTGGTTGAAAAATGTATTTCATCGTGAAGTAGGTAGTGAAAGAAACTCTATCTGCTGTTGGTCTGTGAAAGTGTGGCTTAGTCTAGCCTCGGCTTGATGTGCGCCTTTTGCGGGAAGGCATGCTTTAGGCTTCACATGGGAAACACGACGAGCAGAGCACCACATGGCTGACTCGGCAGCCAGGAGAAATATAAACCGGAGGTCGGAGGTCAGTGCTTCAGTTAAGTCACGTACCTGGCAGAAACAGTGTTTGTGCAGAATACTGCATTCTAGAACAAAGGGACCTTTATTTTGTCGAGATAGAGGGTCTTAGAATGTGAGTGTGTGTGGTCCCATGTGCTTGTGTGTACTTGTTAGATGACTAATGCAGTCTCTGCTCATTCAAGAGAGTATGACCAAATATACTATGCAGATGGCAGTCTTCTTTATTACACGAAATCGAAACTTTTAGAAGTAGTGAAATCTTTCCATTTCTATTTGTCTTCTTTTGTTACCGTAATCAAATATAATTAAAGATGAGAAGCAAAACACTACAACAGAAAAAAAGTAGATTGTAAACACTCACATTTTTATACAGCGCGAACTTAATCCAAAGGCATTGGAGCGCATTACATTGAGCTCAAGTTACATTACATAAGAACACATTCTTTTAATTTTTTCGGCACTGAGGCATTGGTTGATCGGCCCAGAATCATAGGATGGTGAGACATGCTGGGACTCGAAGCTGGTTCCCCAGGTACAAAGTCGGCAGCTCTGGTCCTTCGCCACACTCTCTTGATTTATAATTATCGTTTTCTGCAGCTCTACAGGTGTGGCCTACAGAGCTTTAGGTGCCGCGCCAGCCTCAAGAAATAATATAAAAAAATCTTTAAATCAAGGCATTTCAACGAACACCTTACGGATCTTTGGGTCAGCCCTCTTCATCCTGATCTGTTCAAATGTCATTCATATTTTGCTTCCGCCCACCAAATCTTGCATTAAGGAGGCAGTGAGGCAGCCCACTACAAGCATTGACTCTCTTTCACTGAGGAGGCTTTTTCCCTGCTCACCCGTGCACATCTGTCTCAAAAGAAGTGCACTTCAGTGCAAGAGCCAAAAGGATTGCCTATTTTTTAATTGCTTTCTATTCTTTGGCCTATTTTATATTTATTCATGTGTGAAAAAACTATAGGCTTGGGCTAGAGTTTGGCAGACAGGCCACTGTTCTTCCGTAATGGTGGATCTGATCCGTCCATCAGGCAGACAGTTAATCATATTTAGGGCTTTGCTTGACAGACTGCATCCATCATGTCAGAGGAGGGCCTTTAGCTGTTTTTCATCATTGGTCCCTGTATTTTGACATAGGACATCACTCCAACAACGTTGGTATGGTAGACATATGTCCACCATATTTAGAGTTGTCTCCTGTGAAAGTGGGACAGAGGAACCCTCACAATGGAGGATTGCAATGACTGACAGCAGACATGTGAGTGTTGATGGACCTGCCAATCAACGCAACTAATAAAAATCCACTCAACAACAATACGGGCAGCTCCCACTACAAAGGACACTCCTCTGACCACAGAAACCATTTGCCACTTCTAACATGAACCGAAAACATCAGACCTACGGCGTCATTATTTGATATAGTTACTGGAAGAAGACAACCCAGGCTCTTTGAAAATGAGTCAATTGTGATGTGAGATGAGATAATTATTTTTGAGCCCTAGTTGTTTATAGCATTGATCCAGACAACAACCATGAGCCAACAAAGGCAAATGTAGGCCAAAATTGTGGATTAGATGAATGCTGTCTCCAACACCAGAGGCGCACAAGAGGCTATCCACAAGCAATGGAATGACCTATGTGGGAGAATCACTTCCAGGGCACATCAACAGGACCTGGAAACTGGAGGTGGGTCTTGGAGGCCTCTCAATCCCAAGGCTTAGGTGGAGAAAGTGTTGTCCACACTCCACACTGAAGAGATTGTAGGAATTGCAGACAGAGTGGAGGCTAGTAAGCACAAATACTAACTGTATCACAGTAACTAATTCACCCTCCCCACACTCTCACAACCCTAATCCCTAACACAAATCTCTACACTAACGACAACATATCACACAAACAGGCTTCCTGATGTCTCTCACACCTCAATACATTTTCTATGTATTTATAATCCATGATGTACTTACTCTGGCACAACATTCTCCTTAACCCACATAATATAAGAAACACAGTCAAACTGGTATATTCTTATGTCACATTACATAAACTATCTCTCTTGATGCAATATTAAAAAATGCTTTAGTAGACGTTGGAACAACTGAATTCATGTAATCAGGACAAAATGTTCTGCATCTGGGTTTTAAATTAACAAATATAACGGCATTCTGGAAGTTTATTTTTATTCATTCAAATTGAGTTTTTAACAAACACACGTTATTAAAATGATTATGTAAAAGCTATTTAATGTAAAAGTGGAGTCACAGTAAAGTTGACCCATTTTGTCAACTAACACTCTACTTTGACACTTATTACTCTCACATATCATTGAGTACGTTGATCGATGAAAAGTGCAAAGACTACTAGTTTTTACATTATAAAGACAAACACACATCCATCAGCTCATCTTTATGGTATTGAAAATACAGTAACGTATATATAAATCAGCCAAAAGCACTGCAAACTGGTCTATGTCTACTAACCAGAGTAGTTCAGCTGTCCCACTCAACTGTGGCGCAATCTACCTAACAATAGATTGTCAGAGCCAGACCTGACATGTTTGATGTGGTTTCCTCCTAACTTTCTACCTTCAGACCACCTGTTTTTGCTGATTTGGTTTATGACTCCACACACTTTATCACTGCTAACCAGTGCCAAAGAGCTTGTGCTCTCGCCTCAAAACATGGTAACATTGATGTAAACCCAATTGGCATAATAAATGTACCTATAAATCCCTAGTAAAGTGCACTACATGTGGGCTGGGACTGTAAATTATATACTACTAGTGAGCCTGCAACACTGATTATGCCACCCACTTACGTAGCCTTTTACACATGTTTCAGACCTGCCATTGACATAGCAGATCCTTTGTGTGCAGTTTTGACCTGCCATGTTGACCTAGCAAAATAAATTCTTTGTCAGGCCCAAATTTTCCTTTTTAATACATAGATGTCACCCCTATGGTAGGCCCTGGTTAGCCCCAAGGCCAGTGGCAGTGTGTTTAAAAAGTTGTACATGTGTTTCAAGTTTTTCCTGTCCTGGAAGTAAAAAACTCTCAAATTCATTTTTCACTACTCCAAGGCCTCTCTCTCCCCTAGGATACAATTGGAGTTGACTTATTACATTTTATACGTTTAATTTCCAAGTGGGAAGAGAAATTCCTAATTTAAAATCCTAATGTATGGTGAAGTCAGGTTTCAAATTACAATTCTAAAAATGCCACTGTTAGAAAGTTGGCATTTTCTTGCCTTAGATATTTGGTGCCTGCATCCTGTCACATGTGACTGGGTGTAGTTCGCAGTTGGGCTTTGTGTATTCGTCCTAGAGAGTGACACACAGTGGAAGCTTAGATGTGACTGGATGGGCCATTATTGGCTGGATTTGAGGGAGGAGGTGGGCCCAGATTCACTTACATCTTAATAGACTGTGTCTTATTTACACACAAAGGACTGCATACTTCTGTAGTTAGTCTGGAGCCAGGGCAGGGAAGGCAGCACATCTGTGCACTTCAAAGGAATGCCTCTAGAAGTGTATGCCCACTTCAAAGGCACTAATGAGTATAAAAAAAAGACCTTAGATCCCAGGAAGAAGGACTGATGTGCTGCTGAAGGACTGCCACTCTACTGGACTGCAGTCTGCTGGACTCCTACTTTGCTGTATTGACCTGCTGCCTCCTGACCTCTTGCCTGGGTGAAAACGGCTGGAACTGCAGCACTTGAAACCAGAACCCGGAGCGACATCAAGGGCTAGTTGGCTGGCCTCCTGGTATGAAGCCTAAGGGACATGACAGGCTTCCAACAACCTTACATCTGCACCTAGACTCAGCCATCTGTGAGCCTTACTTGCCAAGTGGTGTCCCCTCCAGTCCTGGGCCCTTGGAAGAGGGCTTAAGGTGCTTTCCCTGCCTCTGTGGATCCAGTAGAATTGATGCATCTGCTCTGCTGTGTGGTACAACCCTGAGCAGAACCAACGCGTGTTTGCTGCTGGGTGGGTTGTACCCATCACAAAGACTCACATCACCTCCAGAGCCTGCATTATGTTCCGAACCACCATTGCGTGATGCATCCTCAACACAGGTCTTCACATCACTTGTCAATGGAAACCTTGACAATAAAGCCGGACTCTGCATCCCGATCTGCAGCACTTCAGAACTTACACATTGCCCTGACTGCATGCCACATTCCTGACACTGGACTTTGCACCGCAAGCCCCATCAAAGGGATCCTTGACGTGGAAGCAACAGGACCTCACACCACAGCCTCACCACATCTCGGAACTGACACATCATCGCAGCTGTGCAACACATCTTTGGCGCAGATTTACACAACTCTCCGCAACCAGAATTTAAGGTACTCTGCAGGCCTAACTGAGTCCCTTTAGCTGGCCAGCACTCCATCAAAGTCAACCTGAACTTGTGACCTTGTCCTGGTCCGGTGCAACCAGATATCCACAGTTGGTACTGTACACCTCTTGTCGCTATTTTCTGGAGAAAAAAAATTAAAATATTAAAATTCAAAATCTCCAATTTTACTAATTAGATCTATTCATTTTGATCTTCTTTTATTTATTAAATTAGGCTGTATTTTTCAAACCTAGCATGGGATCCTCTTTGTGTGGTGTTCACTGTTTTACTGTTTGAAGTGTTTTAGCAATAGATTACACATTGCCTCTAAGTTAAGCATGACGTCTCTGTGCTAAGTTACCAGAGTGTGAGTACAGGTTAATTTGGCCTTATCGTGACTAGAATTGTGGTTGCTGCTTGACCAGAGCTCACATCACAGTCAACCATTAATCCAAATTCAAACAGCCAGTTACCAGTAAATGTCCAGAGATTGTGTGTTAGTCTGCAGGAAAAAACACTGTCATGGATGCTGTATAGGAAATGGAGGGTAGTGCTGCATCTGTACTGTGCATAAAGCTAACAGACACAACTCTACAATAAGGAGTTGGTGGAGCTACATAGAATCAGCTAATCTTGATGTCTTTGAATCACACCTGTGTATTGGCATTCAGAACTGTATATGTGTTTTATTGGTTTTTCAGTATTACATTACAGCACTAGTTTGTACTAAAAATTGGAAGGCATTGTGAATCTATATTTTGTAAATTGATTATAACCTTAATGTTCCAATCAGACTGTGCAATATGTTCTCAATAACTTTATAAGAAGCCTACGATTATTTAAAATTACTGACACTGATATTGGGGATTTTGAGGGATTTTACTTCACACAGTATTTGTAGGAATCTACCTTTTCTACACAGCCAGCCTGATTTTTCACTTTTTGGGGGTCCCTATGTTTAGAACTCTGTGCACTTTACTCCTGCTATCCAGTGATAAAGTAATTGTGTTCCTCCTTTCAACATTGTAAAATTGAAATTCCTCTACTCGGTATATTCTATTTACCTATTAGTCACTATTATGTGGCACAAAATGGACCCATGGCCGGTAACAAGTACACTGCAACACCCATTATGCCATCTACTGCAATAGCAAGGTAAAAATGACTGCAGGCCTTCCCACTGTAGCCTGGCTGTACAGTCTTACACTGCAAATTTAACATGTCAAAATAACCCCTTTGCCGGACTTAACCTTCCTCTGAAATACTTATGTAACCCCTAAGTAGGATTTATTGCCTAAGAGGCAGGGTGCATGGTATTTAAATTGATGAGTTTTAAAAGTTTACTGTTGCATATGTGTTTGCAGTAAAAAGGCCATAAAAGCTATTTTGACTGTAGCAAGGTTTTTTCCCATAGGAAAACAGTGGGATGCTTTATTAAATACTAATACAGTATATCAAGAATGCGACTAGCTAGAAAAGCAATGAAACAACAGTTTTTAATATGTCTTAAAAGCCAAATTTAATTGTAAAGTTATAGTTTTACTAAATATTCTACAAAGTAACTTGTGACAAGTTACATTTTCACTGACCGAATTTCCTGGACGTTAATCTTCATTTTGTTCTCTCATTTCTGCCAGCTAATAATTAGCATTTGACTAGGCCAGTTGATGATGTCTGAACTTACTCCCAGAGTTGAGAAAAAGGCCTTGGGTGAGGGGAGGTGTTGTTGTGCCCTTGACAGGATGGCTTAAGGGCTGGACCCGGGAACCTGATTAATCTGAAAGGGACTTTGTCATAGGCAGGTGTAGCTAACACCCAGGCCTAGCCCTTTGCCAGGCAAGATCCTATCAAAGTGGGCCTTTACAATGTCAAACTTTGCTTGAGTGTCAAACATGCTTGACAGGTCTGCTGGAGTTTTACATTTAAGACTTGGGGTGCACTTCAAAGGGCTAGACCAGGATGTCAAATCAAATCTTATATATGTAGTCTCTATTGCTGGAAAACCCCACTTTTTTTCTACCAGAGTTCTGGCTCTCGTTTTGTGTGCGCACAGGATGTGCTCAAACTAGATTTTAGTGTTAGAAGTGATAGGGCTCTAGGGTTACCATGTTACACTTTCCCCATACACCCCCAACACTTGGAGATCAGGTTTAGTGTGGCAGAAGACTTTCACAATTTTGAGAATGCCCAAAGTGGGTAGAGTTAGCACTGGGAACCGTTATGCCATTAGTTATGGTATGTCCCACCCAATAGATCATGCCAGGCATAAATGTTGCATCTCCAGGTGCCCGCATCAGAACACTTCTGGAACTGTGGAAGTTCAGAAGAGGACTGAACCTGCTGTCTGAGACCTGAAGAGAACACTAAAGGACAGCATTTTCTCTACCTCTTGTATCCAGGGCATAGAAGTGGACCCTATTAGAAACTGGGTGTCTAGGTGGACGAGATATGCAACCTGTCCAAGTAGGGATCACAACCCTAGTCAGAGTAAGTCAGATACACACCCTAAATTAAGCTGTGCTCACCCTCTGGTAGCTTGGTACAGAGCAGTCAGACGTAAGAGGCAATGTGTGAAGTATTTGTGCAACACTTAAAACTGTAAAACAGTGAAAACATCACACAAATGTAATTCACACCAAGTTAGAAAAATAGACTTCAATTCAGTAAACAAAACGAGACCAAAATGACAAAAAACAATATGTAGATTTTGAGATATTAATTTTTAAAGAATATCTTCAAGTGTAATCTTAGAAAGTTAAAATGTCCTCGAGGTGTGGCGTCAAACCCTTTGCGATGATGGCAGTGCATCATCATTGAACTATGCAGCCAGGTGTTGTGAAGCTGATGCTCTGGGACTGATGGTGATGCCTCGATCCAGAGCCAGGTAATCTGTGAGACAAAGTCATTGTCCTCAGTGGCAGCGGCGATGCGTCAGCTATGAGGAGAGGTGCGACGGTTCTGATCAGCGCTGTGATGGCGATGTATTGATATTTATAGAAGAAAAGCTGCAAAATCCACTTCCAAGACCCAAGACTGGATTGGCACCTCTTGGCAGGGCTGGACTCAGAGTTGGCAAAGTCCAGCAACTGAAGCAAGATTGAAAGAAGTTTTGGGTCACCCTGATACTTCTGAACAGGAAGCAAGCCTGCAAGCCCTTGGAGTCCCTTAGGTTCTTGGAGGATGTAGAGTTGCAAGTCCAGTCCTTCTCACTCCCTGGCAAGAGGCAGCAGCCCAACACAGCAATGCAGTTCTGCAGAGTGGGAGTCCTTCCTGGCAGCATAGCAGTCCTTCTTCCTGGCATGATGTTTTGAGGTCTAGAAGTGTACTGATTTAGTGGAGTTTAGGGTGCAGTACTTATACCCAGTTGAGCCTTTGAAGTTGAGGAGACTTCAAAGAGTGACATTTGAAGTGCACATGGTTCCTTCCCTGACTCCACATGCTCTACAGGGGTTATGCAGATCTTTGTGTGGGGGCAGGCACAGCGGTATTCAGGTGTAAGTGTCAGCTCCTCCCTCCCATCTAGGTCAGGAAGGCCCATGAGCCTGGCGATAGGCTATCAGGATGTAAATGTCACACCCAGCTCCTTTTGTGTGTGACTGTCTAGAGGGAATGTCCAAAGCCTAACTGTCACCCACCCAAGACGTGTGTTGAAAAACAAGCTGAAAACAAATTTAGTAGTTTTTCCCTACCAAAACATGTTAAACTTAAAAATACATGTCCAACTTTTTAAATACACTGCTTCCTGCTCTTGGGATTAACCAAGACCTAACTTAGGGGTGACTTTAATAAATGCAGTTAAAAGGAAGGGTCAGGCCTGGCAAGTGGGTGCACTTGCCAGGTCAAAATGGCAACTGCATGGAGAATAATAGAGCCAGCTTTGTGAAATTGTTCTGTTTTGTCAAAGTGTGCTACAAAGCTGTATTAAAGAGGAAAACCACTCCATGTCAACATTGGCAAAGAATATGAGGTGAATACAGAAGGATATGTACCTGTTGTCATGAAATGTCTTGTTCATGTAAGGTTAATCTACATGGAAGCTGGAAAAATATTTTAAATAAAGGCGAGCACAGCAAATAGTTATTCATAGTCAAAGAATAGGGATTTTGAATCAATAAAGTGAAAAATACATGTGCAGAAGAGATTTAATTTGAGCCCATTGTATGGAAGTTAGTATCAGAGGAAATGCAAGCTAAACACCACACACAATTGCGGACATGGCATCAACAGTGAGGGGGCGTGACCCCAGGGCCAGCTTTGAGAAAATACTTAGAAGCAGGTGAAGAAAAGCAGCCCTGCCAACTTACCCATGTACTTTGAGGTAAAGTCTAATGAACTGAGATGTGATATCCCCTACATGATGTCTGCAAGTGGAATAAACTTCAAACTCGGCGCATAGCTCAGCAGGCCATTGCCATCTTGAAGGATGCCCGAACCATGCACCCTCAGGCCTGTGTTGGCCACTCTGCCCGAGGAAAGAGGATCACAAGCCTTCTTTGGGAACAGCACTTCTGCTGATGAAGATGATTTTATTAGACAAACCTGGCCCATCATGTTTGTTTGGCAATCATCGTATACCTTTTTCTCTCCTTACTAACACAAGGTTTAATGTATCTAGCAGAGGTGCACAGTCCCCCTGTGAACCTCCATCCCCAACTGTGGCCACCATTGTTCCCTGTAGCATGCATGGGCAAGCACCCTCCTTCCCATCAGACACACACTCTCTCAAAGCACACACTATAGTGCTCCATGTGAGACCAAGTGAGGCTCTGAAGTGGAGTGGCAATGTGGTTTGAAAGCCAGGTGGAGGAGCTGAATTTGTGTGAAAGCAGAGACTTCCTCTCATAGGCAATTTCTTTTTGCCACTGTGGGTGACAAAATGTGGAGCAGGCAGCTGTTACACAAACTGCTTACTCTATTAGTGTCAGGTGTGGGAGGGGGGTCCTGCCAGTATTTAGCAACAGCAGCAGCTTCCTGGAGACATTTTTGGAATGGATGTATTGTTGTCAGTGGCACTGACATATCTTGACAAAACCTAATATTGGTGTCTGTTGTAAAAACAGATAAAACTGCACAATGTTTGCACTACATAAAACTGTGCAAAATAAAATGTGGATTCTCACTATCACTAAGGGGGTTATTACAACTTTGGAGGAGGTGTTAATCCGTTCCAAAATTGATGGTAAAGTGACGGATATACCACCAGCCGTATTACGAGTTCCATAGGATATAATGGACTCGTAATACGGCTGGTGGTATATCCGTCACTTTACTGTCACTTTTGGGACGGATTAACACCTCCTCCAAATTTGTAATAACCCCCTAAAATCTTATTGTATCCTTTAAGTAGGTCCAAAGTATCTTTTTTGTCAGAAACAGATACCAATCTTGTGACTGAGCATCTTTTTTGTTCTTTATCACATATTAGAGCATGCTCAAATACTTGAGTTCAGGATGTACATTTTACAAAACACACGGCACTCCCGCGGACCCCATTACAACATCCCCGCTGGGCCGGTGGGCGCAAACCTAGTTTACGCCCGCCGGCCGTGCGACGGGTGCAGTAGCACCTGTCGCGCTTTTCACTGTCTGCTATGCAGACAGTGAAAAGCTGCACGGGGCCCTGTTAGGGGGCCCCTGCACTGCCCATGCCAGTGGCATGGGCAGTGCAGGGGCCCCCAGGGACCCTAGGACTCCCCTTACCGCCAGCCTCTTCCTGGCGGTGCAAACCACCAGAAACAGGCTGGCGGTAGGGGAGTCATAATCGCCAGGGCAGCGCTGCTTGCAGCGCTGCCCTGGCGGATTATCACCGCCGGGGCTAAAACGTCGGGAAACCGCCAGCCCCGGCGGTGCGACCGCGGTGCTACCGCTGCGGTCGTAATACGGGTCTCCGTACCGCCGGCCTGTTGGTGGTACGGATGCCACATTACCCCTGGCGGTCGTAATGACCCCCTTAGCTTCTGTTTGAGTTAATAGCTTATATAGTTGCTCTATGTAAAAAAAGAATCCAGGTCATGTATTCTGTATGCATTACAACTGACGTGTGTCTTTGTTCACTTATAGCATTGTCATCAGGGCTGGGGCAGGAACATTTCTGAGTTCATGCTTAAATATTCCCACTTTTAATAAGCACTTTCCAAATAAAATGATGCGCTAAGGTGAAATGCTTCTGTGCATTAAAAATATACACTTTCTTGTATCTTGAAGATGACTTATCCTATTCCAGCATGGTGCACAATTTAGATATCAAATATTTGAAGAGTTTGGTCGTACATGGGCTGTTAGTGGCAGGACTGACCGTTGGCTCAGTTCTTGCTGTTAATTTGCTGGGTCTCTCACCTCTACTCATTCCCCGCTCTGCTATGGACTGAAGACAATTGTTAATATTTGTGCCCCCTCCCCTTCCATAGCACAGATTGTCCTCTCATCAGTTTATTTTATGATGTCTCTTGAGTTCTGCCAGCAAAAGAAAAAATCATACTTGTCACTGTGGCTTTAAGTGGGATTAAAAAATTAGGGTGTCTCTAAAAGGGGCATGGAAAGCAGAAGTGCAGCTGTTGCTAAGGTTTGGTGAAAGTGTAGTGCAATACCCCCTTACTTGTGAGAACTGCATTTTCATGTACTTTCACCTACTGTTGATTAAGGTGTCTTATATCTTTTTCACACGCATTGCATATAATCACAATTACAAATTTACCATTTATCTGTGCTCTCTGCATAGGGGCCAACAATTAACAATTGGATGCACAGTATTCTGAACACCCTTAGGAACCACTGACAGGCATTGTGTGAATCTCATATTTCCATCAGCCTCAACTACAGAGCTCTCAATTGTGGACCATTATAAATATCCACCTACAATCTGAGCTTGCAGTGGTGCAAAAATCAGAGCATATAACAAATACAAGCATATACAATTCTGGCTTGCTCTGTCACAACTGACATGCAATGACTAGGCTGGTCCATATTAATGTAGTTTTCTTACACCATTTAGCTTCCATTAGGATGCAATGCATGTGTATGTTTGTAACAAGTACAACAATAAATCATGTTTATGTGATATGGAAGACTGAGTTAAAAGTGACATAATTAACCATATGTTTTTGTAGTTGGGTTCTAACATCCCAATTTCCTTCTATTTGCATTTACCAACCAACCCCATTAGGATGTTGATTACTGAAACATAACAAATTCATCCATTGTAATGTTGAGTATAAAATGACTCACTTCTCAAAACTATGTACGCACTGCATAGCATATTGTACCCCTAGCTGTCTTTTTGTACGATTCCACCCCACACTCAAGTCACAAGTAGAGGCTGTGTCTTGTGTAGATTGTGAATTAGGGACACACCCTTTTTAGCTTCAATAATGTCACAGTCTGACGCCAGTACCTGGTTAAACTCAACTTTTGATAGCCCAAGTCAAGCAGTTTTCAAATTGTTCAACAATAACAGACAGGTTTTCCCTGTTTGAGACTCAACAGTGTGATGAGAAAAATACTTTCATCTGTAGTACTAGCAATGGCACTGAGGAGCATAGTATAGAAGCCATGCACAGGAGTGAGGGGACACTGATGGTGTTGCTAGACAGATTTAAAAAGAAAGTATATCATCAAAGTATATCATGTGAAGTTCGAGATCCACAGACCTAGCACCCGTGGAGGTCCTGGATTCCATGAAAGAAGAGAATGGTTCAGGGGAGGAAGGGGATGGGACACGCAGGTAGCAAGGCCAGAAGCAGAAAGTAAAGTTCAAGGAAAAAGACAGACACCATGCCAAAACCCCATAATCCTGCCTGGTCATGATCACCCGGGGGACCTGGAACTCCACAAAAAATATACTCATGATCTTCCAGGTAAGATGACTGCCTCCCTTTCAATAGTGTCTAAGGACTTGTTCACCATTAGGATCTCCTTACTACGTGTTGTAAAAGCTAATACCACCACCTCTAGCTCTCTTTTCTGTGGTTAAACATGCTACATTAACCAGCTCTAGCTGTTCAAGAGTATTGTCACCAGGACACCACTTTACCTTCAGTAGAATCCTATAAATGTGCAACCTTCTGAGACCTATCTTTTTTTAAACCTGGGGTGTAAGTGCTACTAGAGTAAACAATTCATGTCATGCAGAAGTATATCTCATTGCAAAACTGCCTCAAGTCCCTATTAAATGTAGCTGCATGTGTGGAATGCACCTGTTTTCTCTTTTTCTGTTAAAGGTTTGGAGTGGTGATTGCCACAGATTCATGCAACTGATGATTAGTTCCTTGATGCACATTGACTTGTCTGCAGTGCACAGAGATCTTCCACTGCCACACATAGAGAAAAAGAATGAAAAGGAACATTGATGGCCACCCCGTCCTGTCTCCTCTGACAACCAAAGCCATAACACCTGATGTGCAGCCAGAACACACTACACTTGTGGCCATCCAGTCAAGGTCATAGGCTGGTTTAGAAAGGACAGAGGCAGAATAGAGTTCTGTCACCAGTGTCAACACCATTAAAGAGACCTGCTGGGTGCATCTATGCAGCAGGGGATCAGCTGTGCCAGCATTCTGGACTCCTAAAGGCACAGAATGATCAGATAAGTACCTAGAATGATATATTAAAATGTAACATGAGTTACATATTTTAAAATTCATTTTCTGGGGTAATGCAGAATGGTTTCACAATGCAGTCAGTATCCCTTTCCCTGTCTAATTTAGCTGCCACTTTCCATGGCAGCTCCTGGAAGCTTCAAGGAAATTAGCTGACAGAGCCTCTTGTTACCACTCCTCTGTTGACACTATTAGGGGTCGTTCAAAGTCAACACCAAAGAAACTAACACCAAGATATGCAAAAAGTGATGTCCTAATGTGAGGTTTGTCTCTCCTGATCCAAATTATATCCACACATTTCACATCCACTGTAGGAAGCCGGCTGTGTATATACTATATCAAAGTGAGATATAGGGGGTCATTACAACATTGGCGGTAAAAGCCGCTTATCGCCATGCAGAAGACTGCCAATACACCGCCGCGGCCGCGGAATTCAGCCACAGCTATTATGACCCACATCTCGGAATCTGACAAAATTCAGACACCCACACAAGTCCGCCACACCAAAGGTCAGTGATAAACTGGCGAAAACAAAACCTCCACCGTCACACCAACAGAAACACGCCCATGCTAGCACGACCCACGAATCCACGCGGCGGTCTTTCAACCGCGGTATTCCATTGGCGGTACACACCGCCGAGCTCAAAATACACACACAACTCCAAAACACCGCCACATTGGACAATTCAAAATACACACACCTGATACACATACAAACACCACTCCCACACACCCAACACAATATAAAACACACACCCACATCACCCACAAACCCCTACGACCAAAAATTAGAGATGAAGGCGACAGACAGAGAGCACAGCAATAGACAACCCCACCACAGAGAGGCACACAACACCATCACCCATACAACATCCACGCACAAAACACCCCACACCACTACACATCACCACACTCATCACCACATACACCACCCCACACATCACCTACACCACCCCATAGCACGCCAAAGACACCCCAGGTTTTCGGAGGAGGAGCTCAGGGTTATGGTGGAGGAAATCGTACGGGTAGAGCCACAGCTATTTGGATCACAGGTGCAGCACACCTCTATAGCTAGGAAGATGGAGCTATGGCAAAGAATCGTGGACAGGGTCAACGCAGTGGGACAGCACCCAAGAAATCGGGAGGACATCAGGAAGAGGTGGAATGACCTACAGGGGAAGGTGCGTTCCGTGGTCTCCAGGCACAACATCGCAATTCAGCGGACTGGCGGCGGACCCCACCTCCTCCCCCACAACTAACAAAATGGGAGGAACAGGTCTTGACTATTATGCATCCTGACGGCCTCGGAGGAGTCGGTGGTGGAATGGACACTGGTAAGTCAAATCTTAACTATCATATCCCCCACCCTACCTGCATGCTATCACACACCCCCACCCTCATCCCCTCCCCTATCGCGCCAACTCCTCACTAATGTACTAATAACACAAACCACACATCCCAACACCAAGCCCTGCATGACACAACAAAGCATGGACACCCATCACTAAAGCATGCCCACTGCTCATACCCATAATACCCCCTAACCATCATCCCACAAGCCCCCACACAGGAATGCTAGCACTGGGGTACACGCTCACCCACCCATTGCACACCATGACACACACAGATCATGCTTTTATACCCCTGCAGGACCACTACCTAACGTCACCAGACAGGAGGTTCAGACATCTCTACCCCACCCACAGAAGAGGCAAACAGTGATGACAGCAGCTCTGGCCAACTGGATCCAGATGACCAGCCCGGACCATCGGGGGCCTCAGGACAGTCGGTTCCACTCACACAGGCACAGCCCAACACTGACCTTCGAGCCTCTGGTAACACCAGCACAGCACCCACCCAGCGGGCCCATGCCTCCGTCCCCAGGACACATCAATCAGTTGTGTGTCCACCACTACAGGGAACCCAGGATAACCCACCACACCAACAACAACAGGGACCTGGGGGCAGTGGTAGTGGGCACACAGTCCAGGGGACGGAGGCCCAGCAACACAGGCGAACTGGGAGGGCTGCTGTGCGACAGGGGGCAGACAGGCCAAGGGAACCCACTCTCCACGAGGCCCTCTCCTCCATCATGGGAGCATATCACCACTCCCAGGAGACGATGGCTACGGTCCTGGCCAAGTTTCAGGAGACCCAGCTCCTGCAGGAGGAACAGTATTTGGGCTTCAGGGAGGAGCTCAGAACCATCAGCTCCGCCCTGGGCACCCTCGTAGGGGTGCTGAAGGACATACAGAACACCACGAGGGACACCGTGGCACTCCAAGGGGCCCCTGACACTAGCCTGGACGATGAACTGCCCACCACCTCAGCCGGTGCTAGTGGACAGGACGCCCCGCCACAGGACCATCACACCAGCACCCCACCCCCTGCAGACGGAGAACCACCCCGCAAGTGGTCCCTGAGATCCAGGAACAGGACAGAGCACGATGGCAAGACCCCCACCAAGAAATGAGACCACCCTGATTGTCATCCCACTGTCCCACTTTGTTACCCTGTCCATATTGGAACTGCCCCAGCTCCACTTCCTATGCCCATATGGGCAGTGCACCTGTGAGACTAATAGACTGGACTCTGCCATGGACATTCCTCCACCATCACCCATCACCATTTGACCACCCCCTCCAATAATTAGCACGTCAATAAACACCCTTGAACCACAAAACAATCTGGAGTCAGTCTGTGATTTTTTAAATTTGTATTATCTATGACAATGACAAAATCCTTTCGAAGATTGTAATGTAAACATACCTATGTCACACATTACAAGTTCATGAAGGATGCAAGCAGATGACACACGTTGGTAACCACACCTGTGAAACCGTAATGGAAATGTACTACTCAGTTACCAAATACTGCTTCAAATTGACAGACAGGATAGAAGTAGAAGTGTGAAAGTAAATGTACTAGTAAAGAAATTGTTCTCACCTGTGTGTCACTGGAAATATTGCTGTATGACAGAGTCCCTGTTGTCAATGTCTTCTTCCTCAGCTTCCTCCTCATCACTGTCCACAGGCTCCATAGCTGCCACAACACTGTCATCTGGACCATCCTCCTACAGAAAAGGCACCTGTCATCGCAAAGCCAAGTTCTGAAGCATACAGCAGGCCACGATGATCTGGCACACCTTCTTTGGTGAGTAGAATAGGGAAACACCTGTCATATGGAGGCACCTGAACCTGGCCTTCAGGAGGCCAAAGGTGCGTTCGATCACCCTCCTAGTCCGCCCATGGGCCTCATTGTAGCGTTCCTCTGCCCTGGTCCTGGGATTCCTCACTGGGGTCAGTAGCCATGACAGGTTGGGGTAACCAGAGTATCCCTAATAGCCACACCCGGTGCCTCTGGAGTTGACCCATCACATAAGGGATGCTGCTATTCCGCAGGATGTAGGCATCATGCACTGAGCCAGGGAACATAGCATTTACCTGGGAGATGTACTGGTCTGCCAAACATACCATCTGTACATTCATCAAATGATAACTCTTCTGGTTCCTGTACACCTGTTCACTCCTGCAGGGGGGACCAGAGCTACATGGGTCCCATCAAGGGCACCTATGATGTTAGGGATATGTCACAGGGCATAGAAGTCACCTTTAACTGTAGCAAAATCCTCCACCTGAGGGAAAACGATGTAGCTCCTCATGTGTTTCAGCAGGGCAGACAACACTCTGGACAACACGTTTGAAAACATAGGCTGGGACATCCCTGATGCCATGGCCACTGTTGTTTGAAATGACCCACTTGCTAGGAAATGGAGCACTGATAGCACCTGCACTTGAGGGGGGATTCCTGTGGGATGGCGAATTGGTGACATAAGGTCTGGCTCCAACTGGGTACACAGTTCCTGGATTGTGGCACGGTCAAACCTGTAGGTGATGATTAAATGTCGCTCCTCCATTGTCAACAGGTCCACCAGCGGTCGGTACACCGGAGGGTTCCGCCATCTCCTCACATGTCCCAGCTGACGGTGCCTAGGAAGGACAACAGCGACCACAGAGTCAACCAATTCAGAGGTATGTACCCACAGCTACACAGAACACGACACAAAATACAAAAAGCTTTCTGTATGTGTGTTGACTCCAGGCCTAGGTATGTGTGACGCATTTGAAAATGAAGCCATGTGGGCCCCTGAAATGTCGGATGCCTGACCTCTAAAGTGGGACAATGGGATGTGAGGTAACTGCGCTGGCGTTCTACACCGTCGCGGTAGGCGGTCGTAGACCGCGGCGCAATGCTGCATTGGTTAACATAGGACCCTATGGGTCCCAGGAGCCAATGACGAAGTGCGCTGTCGGTGATGATACGCACCGCCGCGGACGTCTTCGCCGCGGACGTGACCGCCATTTTCTATCTGTTCAATCACACAATACCTGATCTTCGACAGGAGAGGACCTACACTGCAAGTGCTGCTGTGACCTCGGTCTGGAAGAGACAATGGCACGTGCGTCTGGGGAAAGGGCCCCTGCCTTCACTGCACAGGAGTTGGAGAAGCTCGTGGACGGGGTCCTCCCCCAGTACACGCTACTCTACGGTCCTCCAGACCAACATGTGAGTACATAGGGTGCACGTTGTATGGGATATGCCTTGCTGGAGAGGGCTGGATGTAAGTAGGAAGGGGGCAGAGTTCTGCGAGCATGAAGGAGTGTGAATGTATGTGCCACATGGCAAGGGCAGGGATGTGGGCCACTCACTTTGACGGTGCAGTTGGTAATGACTTCTCTTCTTCCCCTGTACATGTCATGTAGGTCAGCGCCCACCAGAAGAAGCATATTTGGCGTGCCATCGCCAAGGACGTCCGGACCCTGGGGATCCACCAGAGACGGAGCACCAACTGCCGTAAAAGATGGGAGGACATTCGCCGCTAGAGCAAGAAGACGGCAGAGGCTCAGCTGGGGATGGCCTCCCAACGTGGGAGGGGTGCCCGTCGCACCATGACCCCCCTGATGTTCCGGATCCTGGCGGTGGCCTACCCTGAGTTGGATGGGCACATGAGGGCATCACAGCAGACACAAGGGGGTGAATACACTCACATTCTCATGACTTTGCGCGCAGTGAAGGGGTCTTGGTTGGGGAGGAGGGCTGTGAGTTTCCCTAGGCCAGGGCGAGTTCCGTAGGCTAGGCCCCTCCGTAATGCAGGCCATGTGGCACTCCACCCCACCTCTGTAGAGTGCCAAGTACAGGTATACATGCCACTGTGTCATCTATGTGTGCAGATGTCTATCATAGCCATGTAGGCCATATCCCAGGAACTGCATCTGTAGAGCCCAAGAGCGCGGCGTAGTGCAGGGGGCTGCTGTGTCTGTATTGTCCGCCAACGGTAGCGGTAAGCCATGCACTCAACCTGTCTTACTTCTGTTTCCCCACCCCTTTTTGTGCTCTCCCTGTTCCTGTGTGCATCAGCATCATCAGGCGGAGGTACAGGGGCACCGGAGCACGAGGGGGCTGCATCCCACATGGCCATGGAGGGCCACACCACGGACTCTGAATACACCAGTGGGACGGAAGGCGAGGGGAGCTTCACGGCGGTCACCGGATCAGCAACCAGTGACACAGACTCGTCCTCCGATGGGAGCTCCCTTGTGGTGGCGGCAAAATCTGTGCCCCCCACTTCTACAGGTACACCCGCCACCCCCCCTACCAGCACCGCCCTCCCAGCAGCCCCTCAGCCTTCACCCCGTGCCCGCTCAGCCAGGAGGGTGGGTATCACCTTCGCCCCACGCACCTCAGCCCCTGCCCCTGTCACCCCTGCTGCCCTCAGTGAGGAGGCCATTGACCTCCTCAGGTCCCTCACTGTTGGGCAATCTATCATTGTGAATGCCATCTAGGGTGTAGAAAGGGAGTTGCAACACACTAATGCATTCCTGGAGGGCATTCATTCTGGTCAGGCTGCCCATCATTGAACCCTACAATCTCTGTCCTCATCACTGATGGCAGCCATTGTCCCTGTGTCTAGCCTCCCCCCTCCAACTTCCTCCACCCAGACCCAATCCCCTGTACCTCAGCCTATCCCAAGCACACCATCAGACCAGCCTGCACACACGTCAACACACAAGGGCAGCTCAGGCAAACATAAGCACCACACATCCCACAGGCACTCACACAAGCATCACCCACATACAGACACAGCAACATCCACTGCCTCCACTGTGTCCCTCTCCTCCTCATCTCCCTCCTCCCTCCCAGTCTCGTCTACACTCTCACCTGCATGCACCACCACTACAGCCACTAGGACTAGCACCAGAACACCCAGCACCACACCCCGCTCACCTGCACTCACCACCCCCACTACCATTTACACGTCCCCTGTGTCCTCTCCCAGTGTGTCTGTGACGCCCCCTCCCAAAGTACACAAACGCGGGCACACACACACCCTGTTACAACTCTGTTGTCCCATTTCTAGGGAGCGCGGTAAGGGGACTGTCGGAAGCCTGGGAATCACCTTAAACACTTATCTAGAGTCCCTTGCTGACTCCTGTTTGTTTCTCTTTTGGCCATGGTATACTTGTGTAGTACTACAGTTGCTTCCTGGGACTGCAACTCCCATAATGCACAGCCTGGTAGTCAGGAAAACCTGGATTCTGTTTCCCATTTTTTTCTATGGGAGAAGTCCAGTTGCTCCTTTTCACCGGATCCTCTACTCCAGGACTTGCAAGTGTCTGAAATTACACACACCTGAGACCTCTCCTGTGCAGCCCAGCTTGGAACTGCTTATAAGCAGCCATTTCCTCAAGACCCTTTGTCGGATGGTGTTCCAGTTTTGTTCCAGCTTGATTCTGTTTCCTGTTTCTCTGTCCTGCTCCTGATTGTTACAGCCAGAGTCTGCTCCCTATCTCTTAGCCTGGTACCTGTTTTTTTTTCCAGAGCCTGCTCCCTGTTTCTCTGCCCTGCTCCTGCCTTGTTTCAGCCTAAACCTGCTCTCTGTTTCCCAGTCCTGTTTACTACTCATTCCTACTCCCTGTATTCCAGTTCTGTCCTTGCCTGTTCCATCCAGAGCCTGCTCTCAGTTTCCCAGTCCTATCTCTGTTTGTTCCAGCCAGAAGTTTGCACCCTGTGTTCAAGTCCTAGTCCTGCCTTTACTTCAGCCTGAGCCTGTTCCCAGTTCTTGCCTCTGCCTCTTTGTTTGTTCCCTTCTGTTTCTATTTCTTCTTGGTTCTTTGTGTCTGGTAAGTGTTCTATCAGTCTTCACCAGTGTATAAGTGTCCTCCTTTGTACTGGGGTTGGCTCCTGGTTTCCAGGAGGCAATTCCAGCCCCCATCCTTGTCTAGTGTTATACGCTGTCTTTCGTGCCTAACAGTGACAGTGTGCTATTGCTGTTTTCTCAGGAATCGCCACTGTGTTTCTAGCTGGACCCACAAGAGCGTGTCCTGTGTATGTAAGTACTATCCTTGTTTGTGCTCTAGGGTTTAGAGACAGAATCACTTCTGCTGCCTCCTTTCTATGGGGCTGGAAGGGTGACTATCTGAAAGAGCAAACTTCAAAGAGGCATTGAGATTCCCTGTCACTGTGGGATGTTCTGCGCCTTACTCTGTGTACAACCCCAGCGTGTTTGTCCACTAGTAATCCGTTTCCTATTTGTTCACACAAGGGTTGCTCTGCTTTTACTTTCCTGTTTCCTGTGTCTGTCCATAGCCGTCCTTTTCGTGTATGCCTTTAGCTGTTCTTCTTCCCCAGTATACTACCTCTTTAGGATATTCGGTGACCTCAAGGGGTTTCCCAACCAGAGTCCTAATCAGACCCGCTGAAACTGTGACACACCCAACATCTATTCACCTCACGACAGCCTCCAGAACATGCACCTGCACCCAAAGCATCAAAAGTTACACCTCCTACAACCACGTCCTCTTCCTCCACTCCCAGACCCCCTCCAGCTACCCGTCCCAGTATTCGTCAGAAACTTTTCCTGAGCAACCTTGACCTCTGTCCCACCACCCCCCCCTCCAATTCATAGGTCCCGTACTAGCACCTCAGCCAAAAATAGTCCGGTACCAGAGGTGCCTGTTAGAGGTATGTGGAGTGCACCGGGCACCAGGGCAGCCAGTGTGACACGGAGCCAAAGCACTGCCAGTCCACACCCTGTGAAGCACCAGAAGTTGGACAGTGCCCGACGGGAGAGGGTGAAGACTCCTGCCGGCAAAGCCGCTCACAAGGGTCCCGGGGGGATTGTCGAGTCAGCTGTGACTCCTCCCAAGGTGGGGAAGGGGCAGAAGAAGTCACCAAAGTCTGGGAAGAGCAGCACGGCGGAGGAGGACGCCATCCTCCCCGCTGCCCAGGACGCCACCGCCAGGCCCATCGTCACTGGTCCGGAGACCACCGCCAGAGTCAGTGCCCAGGAGGGCAGCACAATCGTCACTGGTCCGGAGACCACCGCCAGAGTCAGTGCCCAGGAGGGCTGCACAATCGTCACTGGTCCGGAGACCACCGCCAGAGTCAGTGCCCAGGAGGGCAGCACAATTGTCACTGGTCCGGAGACCACCGCCAGAGTCAGTGCCCAGGAGGGCCCCGACAGCCACAGCCCCGATGGCCAATGAGGGACCGCCATGGCACACACCGCTGCACAGGTCAGAGACAGCAAAGTCAAGCACCACTGAACAGGCCAAGCACCGCTGAACAGGGCAAGCACCGCTGAACAGGGCAAAGACCGCCATGGCAAGCACCGCTGAATAGGGCAAGCACCGCTGAACAGGGCAAGCACCGCCAACTCAAGCATCGTTAGCCCATGTGCGGCAGGGGCAGTGACGGAACTGGGACCGTCACGGGGAGCGTGATGCACCAGCCCCCTCCAGAACCAGTGGAGAACAGCATCCACTCTGTCTGTCCTTAACAGGATGAAGCACTCTGGACACCAATCCCCCTCCAAAACCAATGGAGACTGTTATCCACTTGAGAGTCTGTGGCTTTGCACTCCCCAGGATGGTACAGTGGGCAACCTACCCACTGCAAAGACTTGTGAGACTGTGGCTTTGCACTCCCAGGATGGTACAGTGGGCAAACCACCCACTGCAAAGACTAGTGAGACTGTGGCTTTGCACTCCCAGGATGGTACAGTGGGCAACCCACCCACTGCAAAGACTTGTGAGACTGTGGCTTTGCACTCCCCAGGATGGTACAGTGGGCAACCCACCCACTGCAAAGACTTGTGAGACTGTGGCTTTGCACTCCCCAGGATACATCAATGGGCATGGAGCCCCGTTGTGGATCTAGCGTGGTGCTGTCATCCGGCTGAGGTGCCCCCCCTTCCCTTCCCCCTGAGGTGCCTGTTGTATTTCTATCTGATGCCCCTGCAGTGTTCTCTCCGTTTCTGGACAGGTATCGTGTGTGGGCCTCGCCCATGCATTTTGGGCCAAGTGGTCCACGAACATTGAAATGTGCATAACTGCACTACTAATCGTGATGTATATATTTGGAATGTGTATATATTTATGTATATATGAGCTTACTGTATTTTGATACATTACAATGGTTGTACTGAATTTCCTTTTGTCTTTGCATTCTTCCGGGGGGGTTGGGGGTTGTTCCTGTGATGTTTGGTAATGCATTGGTGTGTGTGTTGTAGTGTGTGAGGGTCGGGGTAGGGGTGGGGGTGTTGCGTGTGTGTGTCCCTGACTTTTGCCTCCCCCCTCCCCTATGTCGTAGGTGCAGTACTCACCGTTGTCTTCGGCGCTGCCGTTGCTGATGTTCGTAGAGGAGCAGGAACACAATCGCAGGGAGTATTTGGAGTTCCGGCTCCATGGTGTCCTCCTTCCTCGTGGAGTGTGTTCAGGTGAGCGTTTTCCCATTGCAAAAGCTGTTTCCGCCGTGTTTTTATCCACGGTAAATCCGCCCCAGAAAAGGTGGCGGATTGGCCTGTTGTAATACTGTGGGCGGTACTTTGTCTCCCGCCTGTCTGTTGGCGGTGACCGCCGTGCTGCTTGTCTGTACCGCCGTGAAGGTCGGAGTGTTAAAGTGGCAGTCTATGTTGGTGGTTTCCGCCACGGTCATAATTCCCTTTTTTGTTCCGCCGGCATGTTTGCGGTTTTACCGCCGCTTTAACACCGTCCGCCAGGGTTGTAATGACCCCCATAGTCTGCACAGAATCCAGTGGTTCCCCAGAGGCTTAACAGAGGCTAAAGTAGATAACACTAATGCTCTCTTTTGTGGTAGTGTGGTTGAGCAGTTAGGCTTATTAGAGGGTAGTGCAAAACATTTGTTCTACACACACAGACAATAGAAGAAGCACACACTCAATGACTTAACTCCAGACCATTGGTTTTTATATAGCAAAACTATATATTCTTAATTTACTTAAAGAACCATAAGATTCAAGTTGCAGGTAAATACTTCAATAGTTTCGTATTTCACACAATTATCAATAGCACTTTGTTTGAGATCGATAAGTTATACAGGTTTTGAAATATTGGCAATTATCTGTTTTAAAAGTTGACAGTTCATGGGGGGCAGAAAAGTGAGATTTACTTGCAGGTAAGTACAAAACTTACAGTTTAACCCCAAACACCCACCACCAGCAATAAGGGGCCAGCCGGGTGCAGAGGTCAAAGTTGAGGCAAATTTACCATGGGCTCCAATGGAGATGGTTTCAGATCTGGAGGCAGGCAAGTGCCCACATCTTCGAAGGGCAGTCCCAGGGGGTTTAGAGCAGCACTGGGGGGCCACAAGTAGGCACCAAACACACACCCTCAGTGGCACTGAGGTGGCCAGGTGCAAGGTGCAAACAAGGCATCGGGTTTCCAATGATTCTCTATGAGTGGACTCTGTGGGCCACAAGGAGGAAGGCTGCCTGCTGAATGTTGCTGCATTGGAGGTCAGGTTCTCCAAGGGCTTGGAGCTGCAGGTGTAGTGGTCTTTTAGGAGTCAGATTTCTTCATCCACAGCTTTCGCGGTCAGGGGGGTCCTCGGGATTCCCTCTGCATGCGTCATCGAGGAGGGGTGGAGAGGTCAACCCAGGGTGGGAACTTGCTCAGAATCACCTGGGGATCCTCTCTAGCTGGTTGGGCCACCTGGACACGGGCCAAGGGCCTCAGGTGCAGAGCGGTCAGGACTCAAGCATTCAGAGTAAGGCTGGCATCATTGGTTGTTGTTTCTTCTTGGACAGGGCTGCTGTCCACTGGAGTTCCTGGTCCTTTTGGATGCAGGGCAGTCCTCTGGAGCTTGGCAGAACTTGCTGGTCCCGCTGGATGTGTCGCTGTTCTTGTACAGGTTCTTTGAAGCAGTAGACAGGCTTTGTTTCTGACCACAGAGAGCACAAAGGCTCTTATCCCATGTGGTTAGAAACTTGTCTGAAAGTGGCAGGCTGGCAGAGACCTGTCAGTCCTGCACTAGCAGTTTGGCTAACATACAGGGGGCATCTCTAGGATGCCCTCTGGGTACATTTTTCAATAAATCCCACACTGGCATCACTGTTTTCTTTTCGTGCTGAGACGTTTGATATGAAACTTCCCAGTATGCAGTTAAGCCATTATGGAACTGTGGAGTTTGTAATGACAAACTCTCAGACCATATACTTAATGTGGCAACACTGCATTTACAGGCCCATATTTATACTTTTTAGTACCACAGTTGTGAAAATTGTTTGATGCAAAATTGGTGCAAAGTTACTAAATTCAAATATATTTTGTATGTTTGCGCCGCTTTTGTGTAAAAACATGATGCAAATATGGAGCTAAAAAGTATAAATATGGGCCACAATGTCTAAGAATGGACTTAGACTCTGTTGAGGCATATTTCTCATGCTGCTATGCCCTCACCTGTGGTATAGTACACCCTGCCTTAGGGCTGTAAGGCCTGCTAGAGGGGTCTCTTACCTATTTCACAGGCAGTGATTTGTGGGCGTGGCACCCTGAGAGGGGTGCCATGTCGACTTTACCTTTTCCTCCCCACCAGCACACACAAGCTGGTGAGGGGTCCCCTGGGGTGGCATAATACATGATGCACCCCTTGGGGACCTTCCCAGGCCACAGGGCCCTTGGTACCATTGGTACCTTTTACAAAGGACTTAGCTGTGTGCCGGGGATGTGCCAATTGTTGAAACAAAGGTACAGATTTTGGGAGAGAACACTGGTGCTGGGGCCTGGTTAGCAGGATCTCAGCACACTTTCAATCAAATTTGGCATCAAAACTAGACAAAAAGTGGGGGTAACTATGCCAACAGTGGCTCCTTCCTACAGCCACTCATTGACTGTTGTCTGTAAAAGGACATTAAGCAATTGCTGGTTTACAGTTAAATCCTTATTCTGCATACAAGTTAACTCATTTTCAGATAATCTGAAACTGAAGGTATTCTGCATTACAAACAAATAAAATAAAGACTAAGGGGCTTCTTTACAAACCCCTTGTGCCACTGGAGTGTCACGTTTTGCAGTGCTCCGGTGGCGTAATGCCCTGCACCATATTTACAAGGTGGCATTAAGTCACTCTTTGTTGATTAACGCCGCCTTGTAAATATGGGCCACTGCAAAACAGATTTTTGTGGTAAAGGGGCGTGCAATGTGTGTTGCTGTGAGCGTACCCATGCATCACCCATTGCTTTTTGACACTGCCGCAGATTTACAAGGAAACATAAATCTGAGGCAGTGCCACAAAGCGTGATGCAATGAGGAGAAATACTTTTATTTCTCCTCATTGTTTGCTCTTTCTATGTGTGCTGCATTCTGCAACACACAGAGAAGGAACACATTGCCATTAGTTATTATTTTTGTACAGAAAGGTGTCCTTTCTCGCACATAAACTAACACCACCACAATGCGGGCACTCTTGCACCATGGAACAAAGGTGCCTAACTTGGCACTAGGCAGCTAATTTAGTGCCGGCGCAGGAGAGAACACAGAGATGCACCATATTCTTGTAAATTCAGCACATCCCTGTGTTCTGGGAAATTACGCAGCTTGGTAAAGCAAGATTGTTTGCAGCACCGCACTGGGCCATTTCCATGCAAATATGCCCCTAAAAATGATGAGTGAAATTAAATCCTTCTCAGAAAATATTTAAATGTATTTTGTTTTGTTATCAACCATTTCTTCACTTTTAACATATTTTCTACATGTTTAGTCTAGATCCTCAAAATACATATTCCATAAAAATACATATTCTATAAAATACAAATTGAGAATTAATGTGAACTCAGAATGTACAACAACACCTAATGTGATTGGTCATATGTTCATTTTAATATGAACGTGTCAGCCATCCAAAAGACCAGCAAGGAAGAAAGGCATATCAACAATGTGTACAAACACTTGTCTACATGTAACCATGCAGAGAAACACAACATCTAGAAGAATAAACTTAAAAATAAAAAGTTGCATGAGCCATAATGACAAAGAGAATATGACATTAACAATGCAAGGTGCATAATATTATGTCGGTGTAAAGTCACTGTCACATTTCAGTACCAACTGTTCCTCTATATACATTAGTAACTGAAATATTAGTCTTCAGATACACATTGGGCCGTCCTCATGTTTTACAGAGACATTAAACTTGACGATGACACACACACAATATGTATCATGTACCTTTAATAAAACTCTTTTATATTGGCATCAGTCTAAGTGTTGTTTCAGAACCAATAGACCAATGGTCAGGCACTTTGCTCTGCTAATCGCTCTACAACCAGTATCTGATCAACACTTCAAAGTATCCTCCTTTGGCTTTCTAGTGTCCCGGTAGATGACATAGCTTGGGAAGCATTAAGCAGAAATATAAATAACATAAACTCTGACATATAATGTGCATCATTAAATGTAAGAATTAACAATACACTAGTCTATATTCCAAGTATGAAATTAAAAACAGAATCTGAAATTAATTGTGACTATTAATACCAAAAACTCTAATAGGTAATCTGTCCAAGGTGAATGCAAGCAAATGAAATTTTTTACAAAGTCACTTACTATCAGTCAAACATGTTTTCAATGTGTTCATGTATGAGGTCAGTGTCTTCGTCTTCATCATTCACAATGTGCAGAAACCTGTCACCAATATCAACCTAGGGTTCTCACTGGTATTGTCGTTATGGATGAAAGGCATGTTTCTCCACAGGGTAGTGTCATGAAGCATACAACATAGCAGCACAACCTTGCAGATCTTCCCAATAAAGTAGAACAGTACCCCACTGGTCTTGTCCAACCATCTGAGCCAGGCCTTTAGGAGCCCCAAAGTTGCTCAACTGGACACTAATTTGCTTCTTGGCCTACACTTGTTATTGTTGTGTCTCTTAGAGGTGTTAAAACAAGTGGTCTTGTCCAACCATCTGAACCAGGCCTTTAGGAGCCCCAAGGTTGCTCCACTGGACACTCATTTGCTTATTGGCCTACACTTGTTATTGTTGTGTCTCCTAGAGGTGTTAAGTAAAACCAGTTATAACTTGGATACACTGAGACTCCTGAAAATATAATCACAAAGGGAAGTAAGCAAAATTATGTTTGGAAGGACACAACATTACTACAAAAATGTGCACCAACATAATATTTTAAACTTACCAATAGGCTGTATGCTCCTTGGTGCAAGGTCTTGCATCTCTTGAGGTATGAATCTATTGCATAGCACTTGCTAGTCATTGGTAGAACCTGAACATTTTCCACACACACTGGTGATGTAGAGATAAGCTACGCAAAGCTTCCCATTGCAGTACACTTGCTCCTAACCATGAGGTTGCACAAGGACAACAAGAGATCTGTGCTCAGCATTAGCCACATGTGCCATGCCATCTAATCCATAAAACGTGGCCTTGATATTGTTCAGAGCAGCATTTTGCATTGGAAATTTGATGCATACACATAACTATATCATCCAGGACCCATTTGACGACAGCTAAAAAAGTTGGCTGTGACATAACATTAGAGTAGCTAACTGTTTTCTGGTAGGAGCCAGTAGTATAGAAAAGTAGCAGTGTCATTATCTTCACAATAGGTGGGATAGCAGTCTGAACTCTGATGCTTGACAGAAGTTCAAATTAAAATTGTTATGCTCAACCAATCAATGGTGGTATGGTTCAGCCTGTACATTTTAATGTTAATGTTGTGTCTTTTCTGCATTGTTTCTAGATCTAGACATGGTATGGTCATGTGTCCATTACATTTGCATATCCATTATCACATGGATTACATGCTTGTCTGTCTTGCCAGGGGTGGTTGATGGATATATCTGCAACATATGAGTGAAATATGGCAATGGTATAGGCTCACAAATGTTTGATTAATATATTTATAAAATATAATTAAGCAAATTTCTAAATACAGGCACATGTAAAATGGCAAGCATTTGAAAAATATATATGAAGTTTTCATGCACTGTAAATGTATTATTTATTTTTTTGTTTGGGATGGAGCTTGCTGGGCCATAAGATGGCTGCAACTTAAGAGTGCTCTGTCAGCCGTCACCGATTCAACATGATCCTGACACCCCTGGCAGCCTTATGAGCCCTGTGGCAGCCATCTTATTCTGCAGGGTGTCTGTGCATCCAGAAAAGAGGGGTCTGGCGGGAGCAGAGGGCTGGAGCACATGGACGGATGGGCCACATGGCAGGCCGAGAAGAAGAGAGTGGGCCTGGACTACTGCAAGCTCTACCCGGCCAAGCTGTGGATCATGGTGGCTGGGCAGCCAAAACCTTTCAAAGATCATTAACACCTTACCCAATTTTAGCAACACAGGGCTTCCATGAGAAGCCGCTGTGGCTCGCCCTCCCTGATGCGAGAGAGAAATGCTGTAAACATAGTTAACTGTGATTGATACTTTTTGTTTTCCTAAAGGTGTTCTAATTGTTTGGCGGATTGTTGACAGTGGGATGGGACCGTGAACCTTCTCCCCCCAATGATACTCGTAGTCGGATGGAAAGATTACTAGTGATTGACTGTTAACGTGCTCGTATAATGATATGTTGGATCACTGTGAAAGACATAATGCATATTTGCCCTGTCTGGGTGATAGGAAGCTGTCCATGCATTTGTGGCTATTGATGCTGACAGTGGTGAGGGCAGGATTGAGGTTGGATCTGGTCGCCGGGAAGAGTTTTTCCTCCTAGCGAATAGCAGTGGTATACTGATATGCAATATGACGGCCAGGAGGGGGCATGATAGGGAACGGCCCGGTAGCATCCACCCCTGTGTCTACTCCACACTGTTCCATAAGGGGGGTGTCTCATACAGAGAATGGGTGGGATTGGGTGGGTTTCTGAATGCAGAAATGGGTGAGTTGGGGAACAGTCTGTCGTGGGTGGGGTGAGGGTTGCGGTATGTCAGTTGGGAAAAGTTCTAGCTTCTGTATAAGTTTTGCAACAATGGATGGCAGCTTTTTTATTTAGACCAAGTACATCCTATAATACATTGACTGGAATATGGCTGGACATGGGTTAGACCCTTCAGGTAATGACTACCTGCTTTGAAGCTATTGACGTGGAATATCGGGGTTAAATGATAACAGGAAGGTGTGGAATGTGATTGCCTATTTAAAACGCCATGCCATAGACCTTGTAATGCTAAAAGAAACACATCTGGCCCCGGACAACTCTGTCCTAGCCACCCGTAGGCTCCTGGGTCAGTTTCTGGCTGCAGGTTTTACTTCACATGCACGTTGGGTATTAATCTGGACAGCAGGAACTCGGAGATTCACATATGAGAACTATCAAAGGACATAATAGCTCACTATACTAAGGGGGACCTCATGTTCATATTGGTGGGACTTTATGGACCTAATTATGATGATCCACAGTTTTATCAGGGCCTGTCTGTAAAACTAGTGATGATGGGGGCCTCCCGCAAATGCGAGCAGGAGATTGTAACTGTGTATTGGATCCGGCGGTAGACCGCTTGGGTTGTCCCCACAGGAGGCCCTCTGCTGCTGCTCTAGTGGTTGTCTCTATGGTGGTGGATATTAGTCTGGCTGACATCTGGAGGCATGACTTTCCTGCAGAGGGCGGACACACTCACTACTCAGTTGTACACAACTTGCACACATGTATAGATGACTGGCTTGTGGCCAGAAGTCTTATGCCCAGGGCTCATGTACATTGTCCTTGGCCCAGGATGTACTCAGACCATGCACCAGTGCTTCTCACTCTGGAGATAAGAGGCAACCGAGTTGCACAGTTTATGTCGTGATTACCACCTTATTTACTCCTAGATGCAGCCTTCCATCAGGAACTTGCCCTAGCAATACAAGAATTCTTCAGCACAAATTAAGGCTTATTCACTAAATTTAGCACTGTGTGGGAGACCTTTAAGGTATATATTTGTGGCATGACTATCTCAAAGTATTGGTGTACAGAAGTCCTTGCAGGAGTACCTGACATGATTGGAGAGTGAAATAGGATGTCTGGAGAAAAAACACTTGGATACCTGAGACAATTAGCAGAATTTAGAGAGACAGCACATACAGAGGTTCAGCATATGGGGAAGGATGCCATGGCTCGTACATATTGGGAGGGGGATTGCCTGCGGACAACACTGGCTGAACTCCTGCACCCTAACCAGGAACACAACATGATACTGGAGATGTAGAATGAGGGAGGCGGACTGCTGAGGGACCCAATACATATTGTCAATCGATTCCACGAGTACTACACTGCGGTGTACAATTCCAGTGTCTACTGACCCAGCCTCTATATCAGATTATCTAGTGCACATAGCTCTGCCCTGGCTAACTAACAGGATAGAGAACATTTGATGGCACCACTGCAGCCAGGAGAGATTTGTCAGGTTTACAGTAACTTTTTACAAGTCATACCAGGACCTTCTGATACGACATCTGATATCTGATATGAGGAGATGGCTGGACATAAAGAAATGCCACCCTGTAGGAGAGAGGTGTTAATTATAACATTGTTTAAGCCAGATAAGCTCCCACTACTATGCTCCTCATCTAGACCTCTCTCTCTGATAAATGTAGACACAAAGATCAATGCTACGAACCTAGCGAATAGCCTGCATCGCTGCTGCCGACGATGGTGGGGGCGGAACAGGTGGGATTCGTACTGGTTTGTAGTCTGACATTGAATCTTAGGACTCTCTTCAGTACCATACAACACATAGACCCAGTGGTACGGGTGGTGGCAGTTTTCTTAGATGCTGAAAAAGTATTTGACTCCATTCAGTGGGTCTTTAAGTTTCAGGTGTTGAACCGCATGGGGGTGGGTGAGGTGTTCATTCAAATGGTGCAGACATTATATACCGCCCTAGTGTCCAGGGTGAGAGTAAATGGTAGAATCTCTAGCCCGATTACTGTTTCGAGAGGCATGAGGCAGGGCTGACTGCTTTCGCCATTGCTGTATGCTCTGGTGGCAGAGCCGTTGGTGTGTGCTTTGCGAGAATACCATAGTCATAGGAGTGTTTGCTTCCCGGGCTACAGGTTGGCCTTCTTGGCTTACACAGATGACAATTTATTACATATTCGAGACCCAGCCAGCAACCTCACACCCATGCTTTGGAAGGTGTTACGCTTTGGAGGCCTGTCTGGCCTAAACATTAACTGGAATAAGTCTATTGTTTTCCCCCTTACCCTAGCTATGGTCCCAATACCAATGGAGTTCCCTTTCCAGTTGGAGACTGATTCAGTGTGCTATTTGGGGATACGGATTCACACAGATCCTGCTGTAGTCATAACAGATAACTATGGGAATGCCATACAAAAATTAACCAATGCAGTGGAACATTGGATCAAACTGCTGCTTTCATTGGGGTGGAACTTTGCCAAATGGTAGTACTTCTGAGGTTCCTGTTCCTTTTTCAGAATATCCCCATATTGCTGCCTAAGCATGTTTTCTCCAAGATACGGTTGCTTTTGATCTAATGGACATGGGCAGGTAAGCAGCCAAGTGTCTAGTGGCACATTTTGACATACCCGTACAATATCGGGGGGCTGAATGTCCCTGAGTTAGAGACCTATTACAGGGCAGCACATTCCATGTTTGCTCACATGTGGATTCATGGACGCAATACGTTGCCACACTAGCACATGGAGCATGACATGTCGGCACCCCGTTCCCCTGCCCTATCAAATATTTGCACCCTACCTGGCGTAGGCACGACGTGATGGACTTATTGAACACCACCACACATGCATGGCATCATCTTATGACTAAACAGGCTCTCCCTTTTGTATACTCACCTCATACCAAACTTGAGCGGTGCACCTGGTTTCCCATAAGTGGAGATGGGGCAGCGCTTTCAGCACCTCAGAAAATGCACATAGAGAAACTTAGGGAACTGTTTGTGGAGGGGGTGGTGAGGCCCCAGGAATTTATCATGGAACAACTGGAAGCACCTACACTACTTTTATGGTATCAATACCATAGAGTGAGGCACGCTATGTATGACTTACTAGGGGACGAGTTACTAGAGCCACCAGATATGCAGGCGCTCTCTATGATTATAGACAGTAAATTGGTATCCAGGCTGTATGCCCATGCCCAGGAAGTACGTAGACCTGGTGTAATAAGGCTAGATTGGACTGGCAAAGTGACTTAGGTATAGGCTTGCCAGATGCAAAATGGCAATACTGCTGCTCTGTGACATGTTCCATCTCGCTAAACAGGAGGCACAGACTCATTTTTTTAAAATGTATAAATCGGATATCCTATACGCCTAGCAGGCTACACAAATATGGTTTACGTCTTATTGCCCGAGATGTGGGGAGAGGGAGACAGGCTTCCTATACATGGTATGGCACTGTCCTGAAGTGCAGGGGTTCTGGTTGAAAGTGTTTGAGGAACTAAGTGTTATTACAGAGTTCGGCTGGTGGCCGCACCTCTCCTGAGTATAATAAAGATGTTAAAAAGGAGGTCAGGAAACTAGTGGCAAAGGGAATTCTACTGGCAAAGCACAAGGTAACCATAAGATGGGACCATGGCCCATTACCCATTGTCAGAATGGCATGCAGATATGGTGTATAGCAATACTCAAACAGATGCCTATAACAAGTTAGCTTCACCACAGGACCATCCACAAAATTATTGGGGACCGTATCAAATGTACTTAATTTATTTTTCTGTTCAAATTTCTATTTAATTTAAACAGTGCAACATCTGTGCAAGTATACATTATTGTCCAAAATATATGCCTAGCATGTACAGATCAGTTTCCCATCAGATTGCCCTCCCTTCGCAGTCCATAAGTCAAGTTAATATGAAAAGTGAGTGGTACTTCATTTAAGAGTCTCTTCTTGTTAGTCTCAGAGTGTTGGAGTGTTGGCATCTATCCTCAGTGTCCTGTGGATGCCCTTTAGGTGTGCCAATAGGCAATGTTCCACGAGTGGTATTCAGTTTTCCAAGTATGCTGTACAGTCCAATACTTAGTTGCCTGTCCCCATTGTAATTTCCTTGCTGTAGCTGCTGCCAGGAGTGTGACACTTAGGCACTTATTATGACTTTGGCACTCTTTTTGGAAGACCACTGTGGTGGTGGCCGCCAAAATACCACCAGTGATGGTGCTACAGTGACCGCCGTATTACAAGACACAAACAAATATGCCAAAATCCAGCCATAAATCCCAAACCATCAGGCCGACCGAGGGCGGGAGAGAGACGGTCCAACCACCAGCACTACCACGCCAACAACACCCGCCCTCCATATTATGGCCCACAAATCAGCACAGTGGTCATTTCATGGCGGTAAACCATTGGCAGGGCGAAACCACCTCAGTCAAAACATCACCTCCACCAGAACCTGACACCACATTGAGTAGTCTGAATACCCCACACGTGACACACACCACACACACCTGCTAACTGCACTATTTAACATACCCTCACACACCCACACAATCCTTTGCAACAACAACTAACAACAGAGAGACAGAGGAGCACAGCAAAGGAAGACACTGCACGTCTAAACCATAGGCACCACCACAATTCCCAAACATCACACACCACACAACTGCAACACCAACACAGTACACACATTACAACTGCACACATACACCAGATACCACCAGCACACTCAACCAAACACCCCCACACTACCAACCACCCTACACTGCACCATATACACATAACATCCCCCAACACAACCACCATGTCCCGTCAGAAGCACTCACGTTTCACTGATGATGAATTGAGGGTCATGGTAGGTGAAGTGGTCAGGTTAGAGTCACAACTGTTTGGATCCCAGGTCCAGCAAACCTCAATATCCAGGAAAATGGAGTTATGGTGGAGGATCGTTGACAGGGTCAACTCAGTGAGACATCCATCCAGGCACAAGGGAGGGCATCAGGAAGAGGTGGAATGATCTACGGGGGAAGGTGCATTCCATTGCATCCAGGCACCAGATTGCCATCCACAAGACTGTCGTTGGACCTCCTCCCCCTGAGCTGACATTGTGGGAGGAGAAGGTCTTGGACATCATGCATCCTGAGGGCCTGACTTGAATCTTCGGAGAGCTCGACTCAGGTAAGTCAACAACACTCCCCAGACACCAACCACTCATGCCCAGCATGCGTCCCCACCACCCATCATTCCCTAATCCACCCCATTGCACACTTATGTCCCCATAATCCCATGCCCCTCCCCTGCATGCCACAACACCACACTGCCACTATCCCCACACAGCCCCTCCCTAATGCACAGATATCAATAACAATGCCAAGCACCACAACTCCAACAATGCATCACTCCCTACACATCAAGAATGCATAGTCCCACTTCATAGTGGAACACCTACATGGACAACCATAGCACAAGCCATACCAACTGGATGCTATGACTGCATACCAACACATGGCAATGACAGCAATGCAATCCAAAATCCCCAGACTTAAATGCCAAATTGAAACAATGCCACAACATGTCACCCGCAAGCAATGTCTGCAGTGCTGCAGCTATCATTGCCATCACTGGGAAGCAAGTCAAGCTACTCCAAGCATCAGAAGATGATACCAACAAGTTCATCTCGATAATGTAACTCCCTCCCTTTCCATCCACAGGTCCTGCTGCCACTGCCACCTGGCAGCCGATGCCGAAGAGAGACAGCCCTCTCCAGGATGAAGGCCCCTGTAGATTTCTGGATCTTGAGGACTTGCCTGGGCCAATTGGTCAGTTCACCACTACAAGCTCCACCCTGGACACATCTTAGTTCCCCTCCCATGTGGCTACCACCACACAGACCACACAGCCAACTCCACATCTCCACACCCGTGTCCCAAGGACAGGTCAATCAGCAGTGTGCCCCCACAGTACAGGGACCAGAGTCAAGGCTGCACACCCAAGACCATGAGAGTGGGCACACTGTGCCAGGGGCACAGGCACCTGTGGCCCAAAGGATAGGGCACACACAACAAAGGACTGGCCAGGAGGCCATTTCACATGTTCTGGGAGCCTACCGCCAGTCCCAGGACACTATGGGCAAGATCCTCACAACCGTCCAAGAGAACCAAAATCTGCAGAGGGAACACCACCAGGAGGCCATGCAGCAGTGGCAGACCCTCAATGCCACTATGGCCTCCATTACAGGGGTACTGAAGGAACTGACCACCAACCTGAGGGCATCATCCACCCACCAGCAGGCCCCTTCCACTAGCCACATTCCAAATGAGCCCTCAACTTCTGGAGGACTCACAGACCACCAGCACCCCTCCCCCTGTAGCTGAGGAACCCACACGCAAGCGAGGATGTCCATCCAGATATCCTGCAGGAACTGATGCCAAGACCAAGACCACTGTCAGGAAGTGAGCTTTTTCAGAACATTCTCCCTTGTCTGCCACTGATACAGCCTGTTGACTGTCCACTGTCATGCTTCCATTTTCCAATGCCCCCTTAGATACTGGACCTGGACTACCTAGATATGGGACAACTACTCTGATGGTTACACCCACCATGACTCCACTCATCACACATTGCACTTGTGAGTAACATTAAACACCTTTGAGCACAGCTAATGCCTATTTGTCTTTATTGTAACGAGTAAGATTTGCATTTGAATGATGTCATCACAGTCAAACCAGTGTCCTGCAAATGTCTGTGAGATAAACAGAACGGGGAGCAACATGCAGCAAGGTTGATGGTAGAGCAGAGATAATCTGGATACATGTGTCAAGGGAGCCACCAGGTAAGGCAGGAACCAGAGATACACCATACGAATGCTCTGCAAATAGACCAAGACAAGGAAAACTATCATGATAGGAGACACGGTAGGTCATTCAACACACATGCTGAACAATGTCTCAATCTCTAGTATGAGTTAGCATGTGGAATCACAAACCAAATGCCCATGTCAAGTCTCCATTTCCACGATATCCTTACCCAATAGTCCTTCCCTCACAGCAGACTAATGTCACCTAAAGGCATGTTCTACGGGATGTAAAAGTTGGGTTACACGTTTTCCATTTTGGACAGTGGGGAATGATAACAATGCTGAAGACAACACTATCCTTGGCACAACAATTGCAGTTGACAAAGCAGTACAGGGAATATAGCACATGGACAATAAATTTCATGAGTGATGCTATACAATAGCACAGTGGAAATAGCACTCACATTTGAACTGAAACACCTCATCTGATAGGCAATATGCCCCCCAAACCACCCAGAGGGTAAGCTGCACTCACCACCTCCACTGATGACAGACACCAGGAGGAGCTATGGCACAATGCAGACAGGAGTACAGGTAACATACATTGCACATGACACATACCTGTTTCTCATGTATTATTGAATTATTATTATTAAATGGAGTCAGCTGCATCCTCATCATCTTCCTCCTCATCACTCACTATGTCCCTTCATCAGATACTGGTCCAGCTGCCACCTACTCTACATCAAGCAATGGGATGTGATACCTCAGGGCCAGATTGTGCAGCATGCAGCAGGCAACAACAAGCTGGCAGACTTTAAGTGGTTTATTGAGTAGGGCACCTCGGCTACATGTAGGCAGCAGAATCTGGCCTTCTGTAGGCCAAAGGTCCTCTCGATGACATACCTAATCCTGCCGTGGGCCTCATTGAAATGGAGTTCATCATCTGTTGTCAGATACCTCACTGTTGTGAGCAGCCAGGGAAGGTTAGGGTACCCAGAGTCACCTGTGTGAACAAAGGTAGGACACATCCCAACACCGGTGGGGACACAGGGTAGATTGTGAAGTGACGTGAGATGACAGGGGCACGCATCCTATTAGATACATACAGATGAGCCATGCCTGGTCCCTCTGTCGTTGTGCCATCAGGTGTGGGACTTTGCTGTTCCTCAGAATGTAGGAGTCATGTACAGAACCAGGAAATCTGGCTGTTGCCTGTGAGATATATTGGTCAGCGAGACACACCACCTCCACATTAATGGAGTGAAAGTTTTTCCGATTTCTGTACACTGTTTAATTTATCCTGGGTGGAAATAAGGCAATGTGGGTGCCATCTATGGCCTCTATGGCCTCTATCACATGAGGGACATGTGCCATATCATAAAAGGCATCCTTAACAGTGTTCAAATCCACATTATGAGGGAACATGACGTAGGAGGGCAGAATTATGAGGAAAGCACACAGTACATTCTTCAACACATTGCTGAACAGTGGCTGTGACATCCCTGCTGCCAACCCCACTGTCATCTGAAATGACCATGAGGCAAGGAAGTGGAGTGCAGACAACATCTTCACTACAGCAGGGATGGCATAGGGATTATGTATGGCAGGCAACAGATCAGGCTCCAACTGGCTACACAGCTCCATGATGGTCTGACGGTTCAGACAATATGTCTTAATGACATGCCTCTCTTCCAGGGTAGCCAGGTCGACAGTTGGAAGTGACCTCATTCCACCGGCATTAGACGTCATGGCAGTAGGCGGTCTAAACTGCTGTGCAACTTCTCATTGGATGACATTGTTGTCTATGGGAAACTGGGGCCAAGGGAGATCACTACCGGCGGTGACAGTCAAGTATGCGGTGGCCGTAACCACCATTTACTGTTACATACCTCACTTGACTCCTGACCCTCATGCAAGCAAGATCTTCACTGCGTGTGCTGCTATGTTCTGAGTCTGGAAGCCAAGATGCCACGTCTTGCAGGAGATAGGGCCCCAGCCTTCACCCAGGAAGAGCTGGAGAAGCTTGTGGACAGGGTCCTGCCCCTGTATAGACAGTTGTATGGGGCACCAGAGCTGCAGGTGAGTCTCATGTCACCGTCATCTGTGATTGTGATGTGTGTGAGGACGAAAGGAGTTGGGATGAGGCAGACGGAGTGGATTAATGGAGATGGGTGAGGAGTGTGAGCATTAGTGGCGTGAGGGCAAGTGACTGTGGTCAGGAAATGTGTTTGATGTGTGATGTCCACTGCTGACCCTGTAATGCCAATCTACATGACTTTGTCATTCTGTCTTTGTTACCCATGCAGGTCAGTGCCCATCAAAAGAAGGGTATTTGTGTGCCATTGCTATGCAAGTGTGGACCCTAGAGGTCCATGCCCGGCAGAGCACCCACTACAGAAAGCAGTGGGAGGACCTGAGACGCTGTGCATGGAAGACCGCAGAGGCCCAGCTGGGGATGTCCTCCCAATGAGGGAGGGACCCTGACTACCCTAATGGTCCACATTTTGGCAGTGGCCTACCCTGAGGTAGATGGGTGCTTGAGGGCAGCACAGCAGCCACAAGGGGGTAAGTACACACTGACAACTTGATGGATGTTTTGCCTGTATGGCTTAGGGTTTCCTACTAGTCCAATGATGTAGCATAGGTCATTGTTAGTAGCATGCCGACTATGGCTATCAGCCACCCTGGCATGATTGGTTCATAGATGTGTGCCCATACCATGCAGACAGTGACTTATGTGGGCAGTTACTTTCAATTTGGGAATTGCGTGGTGACCATCAACAAGGTTTAAGATCCAAGCTCCTAGCATCAGCATCAGTACAAGTGACGTGGCAGGGCATTGCCATCATTATCAGCTTACCACTGTGAGCGAGTTAATTAGTGTGCCCTCAATCAGATGCAATGTACTGTATGTGTAGATAGGTATAATGGGGCCAGATGTCATTGTGCTATTTGTCAATGGATCAGTGGGCATGCTATCTAGCCATGCAGGATTCAGTTGAGTAAGGTGTACAGGAAATGTCTCCACAAACGACCATGGAAATGTGCCAGGTATTGGGCAAGTGTAACTAGGTTGTCCCTCATCATGTACATGAGTGCTACTGTTTCACCATTAGCAGTTTCCATCAGCATGGCTGTGGTATCCTCCATGGTGTCCTGCGGTTGCGGCATGTAGAGGTGAGGGCATTGCCTGCCATGGCATAGAAGCAGATTGTGTTGTTGTTACTCTGTATGTAGGGGTGTTATTGACCCATTCACCCCGTCTTTCTCTGCCACTCTCTCTCCCTCTCCACCTCTGTCTTTGTGTGCATCAGCACCATCAGGTGAAGGAGAAGGGGCACCGGAAAGTGGGGAAGCTGCAGCTCAAGGGACCCAAGAGGCTGATACCACTGGAGCCGAAGGGACCAGTTGGACGGAGTGTTAGGGGAGTGCCACTGGGGAGACAGGATTGAGGACTACATCTTCAGATTCCTCCTCTGATGGACGCCGCCCTGGCGGTGGCGGACCCATCTGGGACCATCCCAGCACCATCCTTGTGCGCCATCCCCATTACCAGCACCGCCCTCCCTGTAGTTCCCCACTCGGTTGCTTGTGCCTGCTCACCCAGGAAGGTGGGCATCTCCTTCGTCACAGGCACCTCTGCCCCTGCCCCAGTCAGCCCTGCTGCCCTCAATGAGGAGGCTATGGACCTCCTGAGGTCCATCTCTCTGGGGCAATCAACCATCCTGAATGCCATCCAGGGACTGGCATCACAGATACAGCAGTTAAACACCTACCTGGAAGGCATTCATGGTGCTGTGTCTGCCCTGCAGAGATCGTTTTAATCTCTCGCCTCCACATTGACTGCAGCCAGTGTTCCTTCTTCTTCCGCCTCCCCTCCAGCTAGCTGTTCCCAATCCCACATCCCTCTACCCTCACCCATCCGAGGCACACCTTCATAACAACATGCATCCCCATCAACAGACCCAGATCACAAGGACAAATACAGGCTCCACAAAAGACACCACCGCCATGCACACACACAACATTCAGATGCAGACACGACAACATCCACTCCCTACACGGACTCCCCCACCACCTCTTTCCTCACAGGCACTACGCCACTCATACCTGTAGTCATCACATCATCACTCTCAGATCCTGCCATAAGTGCACTGATTCTCACAGTCACCACAATAGCAAACCCCATGCATGCACCTCATATACCACATATGCACTCAGCACAACTGTCAACACCCCTACATGCAGCACATCCGTCCTACCCGCACAAACCATCACAACATACATTCACACATCCCTCTGACATCACCCTGCATCTCCTCCCCCTCCTCCCACTATATCTAAATGTACACACTCACACACCCAACAGTCACATAGCACACACATGATATCCACCTTCGCACCTGCACCCAAGGCACCTCACTATGCACACCTCACTACCACTCCCTCTCCCTCCACTCCCAAACGTGTGCCCCTAAAAAATGTTTCTTGCATGAGTGTTCCCTGTTCCCTCCCACTGACCCAGTCCCTGTTACCCCAAGCACCCTGTTCCACTCCCAAAACCCCTGCCTTCCACCTCCCAAGCCTCCCATAGTGTACCTTTTACTAGCCATGCCCCTCCCCCACCTAAGACATCTACCCACACCAATGCCAAGGTCACCCCTCCTGGCGGGATGCTCCACTGGGCCCATGGCGGTTCAACCACCTCCACCTCAACAGTCATAGGACCACCAAAGTCGCAATGAGGGCCTTAGTCATGAGTGTGAATATGCACCTTTAGTGCTGGTTTATATAAGTCATTTCCCACCCTGTCAGGTTGTGTTTGGGTTCTAGTACAGAGGTCTGCTTGCAATCTATTGTCTATTGCTTATGGTGTGATTTAATTATGTGTTCATGGTAGTCTGGTATTGTTCTTTGCTTCTAGGTTCCTAATATATGTATAATCCCATATTAGGACTATGGGTCCAGGTTCGACTTTCAGATTAAGTTGTGTTAGTGTGTCAGTTTGTGCCTTTGCCCACCTCAACAAGTCTCTTGTCCACAGTCCCCATTCCGGGGCTGTACTTGCAAGGCACCTTTTTAATAGTATGAACACCAAGTTTACAAATCTACATGACAGTCTGTCACCTTTTGCATCTTGGCATGAGCCCCAGTAAGTAGAGTATGGTCTACTATCTCCAATGTGATTCTCTTCTGACATTCCCACCATATGTTAGAGCCCCTGTATCTATCAGTTGTCAGTGGGGTCACTCTTTGCGTGTACCTCCAAAAATACAATAAATGAGATGTCGGTGAGGTATGTTTGGTGCACATAATTAAATTGTGCAAAGGGGAATCTTGAGTTCTGAGAAACCGGTTTGACATGTTTATTGATCATCCCCTATTGATTTTCCAGGAACTCTTTTCTCAGATTTGTTTCCCAATTTGTCCTATAACTTGGGTTCAGATTATGTAGTTGTGCCAGAAGTAGAGTGTTCAGTTTTGTCACCGCCTTCCTACCTGCAACATAGGTGTGAAGATCCACTGGGAGTGCAGATGTGGTTGGTTCAGCTTGGCCCTCACCCCATCTTGTTTGTATGACATATTTGAGTACATTGAAAACTAGCCCTGGGTGGTGCTGCACCTCGTGCAGCATCCAAGTTTTTCTGCCACACTCCCATATGACGTAGGAGAGGAGGCCGAGCATTCTCTGGAAAAAAGATTGTGGGAGGATCACCAGTAAGGTAATATAATAGCCTTGGTAATATAAACTTTTTAGCAATTGCCACTCGGCATACCCGCAAGAGTGGAAGGAAAATCCAGAGTGGCACAGAACTTCAGATTGACCTTTACTTAGAATGCCCTTTATTGAGGTCCAGTGTTTTGTGATATATCTGTACACCTACATTTTTTTAAGTTTCACATTGTCAGTCACGACTGGTAAGAGAGATAGCCAGCCAGTTATGTACAGGTATATCTATTAGGGGAAGAGGCAGGATTTGGCCCAGTTACGTTTAGGGCCTGAGATTGCCCCAAAGCTTTCCAGTAGGTCCTCTTGTTGTGGAAGTAGCTCGTGATTTACATAGATAAAACAGGGCATCATCTGCATATAATGAAATGATATGCCATCTTCCAGTCATGCATATCCCCCGCCCAGCTGCCATTGGATGGAGTAAACATGCCAATGGCTCCATGGCCAGTTTGAAAACCAATCAGGAGAGTTGGCAGTGCTGACGTGTACCCCTGCCTATTCTGAAGTAGTCTGATATGACCCATCTTCTCTCAACTCTGTTGTTGTTTGATTATATTGAGTACAAATCCACCTGAAAAATATGGAACACATGCCCATTATCTTGAGTACCATTAGGAGAAAGGCCAATCAAGTGTATTGGATGCTTTTCCTATGTCAAGAGACACTCCTAGGTAAACCATATTGGCAGTTGTGTTGTCTCCCATAATACATATTTGGTTTGTGATGTTTAAAACATGTTCTTGGCACGTATGAAAATGTTTTAGTCCGAGTGGACCATGGACCCCACTATTGGCAGCAATCAGTGTGCAAGAACCTTCCAGAGTATTTCATAATCCAATATAAGCAAGGACAATGGTCTATTTGACTTTACATTTGTAGGATCTCAGCCTGGTTGGGGAAGTGTAGGCAAGTCCTCCTTTTTGCCCTGGTCACCCCCAAACATTTTGGAAAGATACTGGTAGTTACTGACTTTTGGCTCTGCCCTTGGTACTGCTTACCAGACCCAGGTCCAGTGCTCTGTGTACTATTGATATGCAATTTAGGCTTATTATAATCAGCAGTATCAAGCTACCTATAAGTCCCTAGTATATTCTAGAGCATGTAAGTTTAAGGACCCCAGCATAGGTACTGCACCCATAGGTGCACTGCTGAGGTACCCAGTGTCATTTCAGAGGCAGGCCTGCCTTGCTGGCTGCATTTAAACTAAAGTTATATACAAATTTGACTTTGGAATTAAAAGTACTTCCAAAGTCTTAAACAACCTTACTTTTACATACAAGTCACCCCTAGGGTATGCCCTAAGTGCCCCCAGGTTTGGGTGCCGTGTAACTATAAGCAGGGACTTTATTGAAATTGTTATATAAGCCCTGGTGAGGTGAAATAGCCAAATTCGTTTTCCCCTCACTGTAGTGAATGGCCTCCATAGGCTAAAATGGGGAGACTTTATTTTATTTAATAAATCCCCATAAGAGCCAGATATTTTGAGTTTGGTATCAAATTAATTGTTATAATAAATCCCACAACTTGCCATTTTTGGATTTAATATAGCTAGTTTAGGTACAGAGTATTAAAACTCTGAAAGTTGACAGCTTCAGCTCTATAGTGCCCTTCTCTGATTGGCTAGCCTCTGGCAGCCTGGCCAGCCTGCCTTGATGAGGTGAGGTGTGAAGTGGCCTGGGCTAAAGGATGTGCCTTGGGGAGGAGATCTGTCTCAGCAGAAGGTGAGACAGGATGGGGGAGAGCAGACAAACTGGTCTTCTAAGGAGGGAAGGACATTTGGAGCAGCTCAGGAGCCCCAAACAGTTAGGTGCCCTCTTGATTAGATTAGGAGAGTGCAGGAGAGGCGTGTGTGTAGGATTTTTAGCCACACCAGTGGGTGAGCTCAGCCATACATAATCTTCAAAATTCAGTTTCAGCTTTGTTGGATTTTTAAAGAATGCTGCTTCCTAGGATTGAGTTTGCTACACTTCCCAGGAAGTGATCATTCAGGGAGGAAGTGGTCTGTCTGTGATTGGACAGTCCCCCCGCATCCACACCTACAAGGAATATCATCAGAAGAAGAAGGACTACGGACACTGATGAGCAGACAGGCCCCTCACACAGTCCTGGACTCTCACCATGCAGCAGCCCCACCCAGTAAACCACTGTCACCCCTACCACCCAGTCAAGACCAGCAGCCCAGGGCAGGCGTCCCCACACCAGTGTACCCAGGCCACAGACTGGTGGAACACAGGTACAGAGGCCACAGTCTCCCACTCCCAACATGCAGGAAGGTGAGGGCCCCAGTACAAGTGGTACTGCCAGACCTGTGCAGGGGACACAGGCACAGGGGGCTAGGGCAAGTGCAAGGGTGGCAGTGAGCCAGGGAGGAGGCCACAGGATGGATGCAGCAGCCCAGGACGTGATATCAGAGGTATTGGGGGCCTACCAACATACCCATGACAGGTTGGCACAGATTGTGTCCACCCTGGAGCACAGTCAGAGGATGCAGCAGGAACACCACCAACAGGCCATGAAGCAGTGGAAAGAGCACAATGCCACAATGGCCAGCATAGCAGGAGCACTGCTGCAGCTGGTCAAAAACCAGTCTGACACCCACACAGGACAAGAGGCCCCCACAACAGCACCAGACAACCAGCATCAGATGACCCCAGCAGCAGAAACATCCCAGGAACTACCCTCACAGGAAATACAAGGGCCTACCATGTCATCCCCTGAAGATCAACAGCAGGTGCCCAAACTGATCCTCAGGCCAAGATATGGCACTGGAACCCCAGCTAAGAACAAGGCCCCCTTCAATAAGTAACTCTGCAACAATAGGCACAGCAACCATCCCACCCAATCACCAACCCCACATTGCTAAGAGGCAATATGAAGTACTGTTAGACAAGATGGACCCATCAATACTACCACAAGGCATCCTCCATGTTGGTCTTGAGGGCACCCTCCCCTTACGACTTGCCATCACTGTAAATAGCACTATTCACTCACTTCAACCAATATAACACATTTCACACCTGTAACACTGTCCCCTGTGTTAAATTGTGAACAAAGTTAAGTATGGATGCAACTGGCAGAGAACAACTTTATTGTCAAATCTGTGCATGAAGGGAGTCCTGTGTGCCTAAATGGTGGCAAGGAGGAAATGCATAAAATTTCAGTGTGTACCATGCAGAAGTGGGCCATGTTTATCCTATCATTACCAACCCCCCTATATGACTGAGCACACTGACAGTATTAGTCTCAAACCCTAATGTCAGGCCCAAGTCCCACACAGTTGCTGGAAGTAGAGTTGTATCAGTTGGTTCCTGGAATTGACATCTTCTCCTTCCTCATCATCACCATCACTCTCCTCACCTCTCTGAGGTAGCTGATCAGGACCTACAGCACCCTCCACCTCCAAGAGGGGGATAGAATGTAGCGCAGCATGTAGCAGGCCAATACTATTCTACACACCTTTTCAGGCCCATAGGCCAGGTAACCCCCAGAGATATGTAGACAACGAAATCTAGCCTTCAGGAGACCTACAGTTTGCTCTATTACCATCCTAGTACGTACGTGGGCCTCATTGTAATTCCTCTCTGCATCCGTCCTGGGATTCCTCACTGGTGTCAGGAGCCAACACAAGTTTGGATAGCCAGAATCACCTAGAAAATGGTGCAATACAGAGTCGTCATTGTTATGCCCCTTAGTCAGACAGGCTGGTTTTCTGCAATGTGTCAGTTAGTGACAAGCACACTTACCTATGATCCACCCTCTGTCCTTTTGTAGTTGTTCCATCTTCTGTGGCATACTACTGTTCCTCAACACAAAGGAATCATGGACTGAACCTGGGAACATGGCATTCACATGTGAGATGTACTGGTCTGCAGTACATACCAATTGGATGTTCATGGAGTGAAAGTTCTTTCTGTTTCTGTACACCTGTTCACTGACTCTTGGGGGGTATGATCGGTATGTGGGTGTCATTGATGGCACCTATAACATGGGATATGTTGGCAAAGGCATAGAATTCAGACTTGATGGCAGGTAGGTCAGTACTTTGGGGAACCTCACATAGGACTGCAGATGCCGTACAAATGCATTCAGAAATCTTGTCAGTACCATGCTGAACATTGGCTGTGAAAATCCAGCACCCATGCCCAATGTCACTTAAAATGAGCCCATGGCCAGGAAATGGAACGCAGAGAGAACCTACACTTCAGTTGGAATGGCATGCTGATTATGATTTCCCAGAGTTAGTGCAGGATCCAGTAATGCACAAAGGTCTTCAATTGTTGTACATGTGAGTCTGTAAGTGATTATGATCTGACACTCCACCATGGTCCTCGTATCCACAAGTGGTCTGTACACCCATGGTGCCCTTCCTCGCCAGAAGTGTCGGTACCTACGAGGGGTTACAAAAAGGTGTGATGAAGACACATACATAGGCACACTTGTCATCATTTGTGCACTGCATTGTTCATTGTAGTGTCTCTAAAATAACTGCTACCTGACAGATACACATGTACATCCCAAGGAGGGAACAGAGTATTTCATGTGTGCTACAATACTGAATGGACAGAGGCCTAGGTGCTTCATGTGGCTAATAAGGCCTGCATTGTGAGTAGTAATTAATTCTAGATGCGTAGGTCATGGCAAAATGTCTGCCCACTGTAATTCTGCCCTTTCATTGTGGAAGTGACCTCATACCGCTAGTGGTTCACGTCACAGCGTAAAGCGTTGTTTACCGCTGTTCACACCCTCATTGGTTAACATGGATGCCAATGGGGAATCCTGGCGTATCATGATCGCTGCCGGCAGTGACGGTGCACACCGCTGCAGAACGTACGCGCATTCGTCATCGTTTGATCACTTGACTCCCTGATCTCATGTGGACAGGTACTCCACTGTGTGTACTGCTGTGGACTGCCTCTGGCTATGGATGTGCCTTGTGTTGCAGGGGAAAGGGCTCCAGTCTTCACCCAGGAGGAACTGGAGAAGTTAGTTGATGGGGTCCTGCCCCTGTATGCAAAACTTGTACGGACGGCCAGAGGTACAGGTGAATCTGGGTTTTGTGGGCACTGTGTGTGTGTTATTGATGGTGTTGATTGCACATATGTGTGTACCTCTGAGCCTGCATGGGCAATGGTGCATGGCATGCTGCGTGCGACTGTCCTGTATGTCTGAAAGTACTGTCCATCCCATAGTGAATGATAGCCAGCTGTTCCTATCGTGCAAGTGCCTGACCTCTGTGTTCCATTTCTGTGTCACCCTTTTAGGTCAGCGACCACCAGAAGAGGGCACATTGGCATGCCATTGCCAAGGAGGTGCAGACCTTGGGGGTCTACAACCAGCAGAGCACCCACTGTAGAAAGAGGTGGGAGGACCTGCGGCGCTGGGCGCATAAGATCATTGAAGTCCAGCTGGGGAAGTCCTCGCAACATGGAAGGGGTGCCGGTTGGGCACTGACTCCCCTCATGCAACGGATCCTGGCAGTGGCGTACCCGGACCTGGATGGGCGCTTGAAGGCTGCACAGCAGTCACAAGGGGGTGAGTACTAATTTCATATAATTCAGTCTGGAGGGATGTCTGGTCTGGGTGTGCATTAGGGTTCATGCTGCTTAGAGGCAGGGACTTTGACTGGTGTCCATCTACTTTATGGTCCCCAAAGGGAGTAGGGGTGTCTTTGTCAGGTTTGCCATACATCGGCTCCTTGGGTATTCCAGGGGATGGGTGTAGAGAAGTATTCTGGTCAGTAGTCAGGGGCATGGCCATGGGCATAGTGAACGGTGCTGCCTGTTGGGTGTGTCTTCTGGGTGGGTGTATATCTGGCCATCATGTACCTCCATTCATATATTTACAAGTGTCTCTCCTGTTTTGTCTCCGCATCCCTGTTCTCTTGTGTTGGTTTGGTACAGCATCAACATCTGGCGAGGGAGCTGAGGCACCAGCAAGTGGGAAGGCAGCGCCCCACGGATCCTCGGAGGCAGAGACAACCGATGCCCAGGGGACCAGTGGGTGGGAGGGCGAGGGGAGTTCCATGGGGGAGGCTACTACCACAGGAGGTAGTGACTCCAAGACCTCCTCCTATGGGGGCTCCCCGGCAGTGGTGGGCCCTAGTGCCCACACCACTACTGTGACATCTTCCACCACCCCCATTCCATCACCGCCCTTCCTTCTGCTCCCCACTGAGTTGCTCGTGCCCACCCACCCAGAAAGGTGGGCGTCTTCTTGGCCCCAGTCAGCCCTGCTGCCCTCACAGAGGAGGCTATTGACCTCCTGAGAACCATCTCTGTAGAGCAGACAACCATTGTCAATTCCATCCAGGGGCTAGCATCAGAGGTGCAGCAGACAAATGCCTATTTGGATGGCATTCATGGTGCTGTGTCTGCCCTACAGAGATCTTTTCAGGCTCTGGCCTCCTCTCGGACGGCAGCCAGTTTCCCTGGCCATTCCGTCCCCCCTCCAACCTCCTCTACCCCTTCCAGCACCCCACTCCCTTCACCCGTCCAAGGCACACATTCAGACACCCAGTCAAGCACATCAACACACAAGAAACACACTTCAAAACACAAGCACCACACCTCCCACCACAAGCATTCACACAGCCAACACACATGCACACACAACAACATCCACTTCCCCCAGTGTGCCCACCTCTTCCGCCTCCCTGTCTGTCCCCTCTACATCCACATACTCATGCACTGCACCTTCACTCACCTTTGCTGCTCCTCTACATGCACTTACCACAATAGCAGACATCCATACATGCACCCCATATACCACACCTGCACTCACCACAACTACTGTAGTTGACACATGCAGCACACACACCAGACTTGCAGACACCCACACAACATGCATCCACACTAGCTGTCTGTCTTCTCCCACTGTGTCCACCCCCCTCCTCCCAAAACACACAAACGCACCAAGACACCCACCCATCAGGCATCCACACCACAGCATACTGTCCAGTCACCTGCACCCACTACAAGCACCATATACATCCACACCCTCTGCCTCTACCCCCATGCCCTCATCCACGCACACCCCAATTGCTCCGAAGAAACTTTTCCTCTGCCATGCTGACCTCTTCCAACCCACTGGCTCACCCCGTCTTGTCCCCAAACATGCTCACCTCCTTGCCCTTTCCACTCCTTCCACATCACATCCCACCCCTGTCTGCCCTTCACATTCCCGTGCCCCTTCCCCAGATAAGAAATCTGGACCACCATGTTCATGATGAGGGCCTTTGTCTCCCATGTTAAGCTTTATTGCTCATTCCCTATCTGCCAAGGGTTGAGCTGAGGTTAATTTATTGAGACCTAATTGAACCTAGTGGGGGCTAGTTGCCTATTGCTAAGTGTAATTACTTTCTTGCCCTTACCAATAATCCACTTTCCAACAAGAAGCACCAAGTACTCTGGCAATAATTCCTTCATCTGTGTTTTATTATAAATCTTGAGCAGCTTAGGTGACAGTTGAGTACTTTGGATGGAGTAAAATGTGAAGTGGAGGCCATTGATCACTGGTGTTTTGTTTTGTGCTATTTATGTGATGGCGGTTCATGTCTCCTTCATGAGAAGTGGTTCACCCAGTTCGCTGCATTGCAGTGGATCTATGCTGGGTATCGGTGTGTCTTGTACATGTTCAAACAGTTTGTCACTGGTTAATGCAGGCCCCTCTGTGTATAGGGTGGTGTAGTAGTCGTGAAAAGCTGCATTTATATCTACTTGCATGGTTATGTCCATGCAGTCAGATCATAACATCAGTGCGTTCACGCCTATGCACACCATCCTCTCTCAGTAGCCATGCTAGCAGCTTCCCAGTTTTTTCCACCTCCCCGGGTTTTAGGTTTATATATTTGTTTTGGCTAGCTTTCCCAATCTAGTTAGTAGTTCTGTATATTTAAGTCAGAAGGAAACAAACCATGTGTCTCTTCTGAGTTTGTGGGTTTGTCTGTTTCAAGTTGTTGCAGGTCAACTCCAGCTTTTGAGAAGTTTTACTAGTAGGGTTTGTCTTTCCCCGCATGTATTGGCTATGCATTGTCCCCTTATTACCACCTTGAAGGCTTCCTACTCTGTTCTTTTGTGTGTCCCAGAAGAGTGTAGCTTGCAGTGCCTCAGCGGAGGGCTCCAGGATGGGATCTCAGCCCTTCTTTTGCCCAACTGCACCATGATTTCCAACAGATTGTGATCCAAGAGGGTGCAATCTAGGTATTTCATGTTGACTGTTGTGGCAGTACAGAGGAACAGGTCCAGCCTTGTGCGCAGGTAGTGCACCAGAGAATGGAAACAGTACTCTAGATGGGTTGTATTTCTAACCCTCCACACCTCCCACATCTACATGTTGCTTACCCACTATTAAAAGGAATCTTCATTTTGGTGTAACCATCACCCTGTAGGAGTGGTGTTTATTGGTCCAGGTCTTTATCTAGTAGATAGTTAAAATCCCCCTCATTATGGCCTCAGTGGGTCATGTATCAGCACCAGAGTTAATCGCCAGATTGGTCAGTGTTAAGGGCACATAGCAACACTCTGATCACAAGGTTTTTGTCCAGCTGCCCTTCAAGTATGACCTACCTGCTTTCATGTCTACCCTGCTTGTGCCTACTGCAAGTGGGACCCTCGTGTTATCATGGTGCTATCCATGTTAATGCCCTCTTTGCATACACTGAGAAGGTGTGCCATATATCTGCCTCCCATCTCTTGCAGTTTCATCAATTTTGTAATGGTCAGGTGAGTCTCTTGAAGGCACAAAACGTGTATGTGCCATTGTTAGAAATGGGGTTTCTGGTTGGCTAGGGTATGCACCTCAGCCAGGCAGAACTTACCCACTCTAGTCAGGGCAAGGGAGTTACACGTCCAAGATAACCCCAGCTCACCCCCTTGGTAGCTTGGCACGAGCAGTCAGGCTTAACCCGGAGGCAATGCGTAAAGCGTTTGCACAACACACACATACATGTGACGCAATATCCCCACCACAAAGGAAACACAATACCAGATTATATGAAAATATACTGTATTGTACACAACGTAATCATTAGACCAACATCACATAACAGTACTATCCTGCTACCTTAGCAGTTGTCAGAACGTTACACATTAGTTACTCTGCAAACTAGCAGTAGTCACACATAACACACAGGTTACTCAGTATTCTGCAACATAAGCAGTAGTCAGGAAACACGTTATCACATTAGAACACTTGTCATAAGCATATCATAAAACGCCCATAGTAGGAACATTAGAAAACCTATGGCAAGTTAGGGAAACATATTAGCAAGTCATGCCCATAAAAGGAACATGTGCACACATATGTAAAAGCATCATAGAACAGGTAGGCAATATATCATAATAGCAAAGTCTGTAGAAAGAACTTTAGATTAGGAACATATTGGTCCATTTAAAAGTACCTGTCTTGATGGGGAGGCACTTCCAGTGCCTAAAACAACTAATGGGGCCCCCGGCGCTCCTCTGCGCAAAAACGGGGGCCTCCCTCAACATGGCAGACCGAGAGGGGCGGCACGCACCCTCTCTGAATTTTTGACGGGCCCCTTCTGGGACCCGTGATCACTGGGGGGCCCCCCGGGCCTCCACCGGCCCTCTCCAAGGGGGGGCCCAAGTCAGGGAAATCCTTTAAAGGGGAGGGGGGCGCCTCGCGCTCCCTCCTGGCAAAGATGTAAAAGATTGTTGCAGGGGTCAGGGGCCACAGCACCCTGCCCCTGGGAACAACTAAACAAGAAGGAGCACAGGGCTGGTGGGCCCAGCTACAGGCCAGCACAAGGGGTGCAGATGGTGGCAGTTCCTCCTAGTGACCAGGCAGGTCACAGGTCAGCACAGCAGCAGCAGTCCATGGCGGTTTCCTGGTGAGTCCATTCATCAGCGTTCTGTGTCCAGTTTCAAGTTCCAAGAATGTTCAAATTGTGGGGAAAATTCCCCTGTACTTATAGTCAGTTCTTACAGTGTTTTACAATGGTAGGGAGAGGAGGTTCCAGCCAGTTACAACTGGTTCTGGGAGTGCCCCCTCTCTCCTTTCAGCACAGGCTCCAAACATCAGTGGGGGGTTAACGACCCTATTGTGTGAGGCCAGGGCACAGTCTTTACAAATGCAGGTGTGCCCCGCCTCTCCCTTCTCTCAGCCCAGGAAGACTATTCAGTATGCAGATGCACCTCAGTGACACCTCCACCCTCCCTGTGTACAGGCTGTCTGAAAAGTATGCACAAAGCCCCAACTGTCACTCTGCCCAGACGTGGATTGGAGTCAAGCTGCAAAACACCAGAATTATAAGCACAGATAAATGTGCACTTTCTAGAAGTGGCATTTCTGTGATAGTAATAAAAAATACACCCACACCAGTAAGCAGTATTTATTATCACCATCACAACCATACCAAACACGCCTACGCTACCCCTCATAAATCAGACAATACCCCTTACACATAAGGCAGGGCATTTCTAATGCAATCCTATGAGAAGGCAGCACTCACAGCAGTGAGACACCAAGTTAGGCTGTTTGTCACTACTAGGACAGGCCATGCAATCTGGCACATGTCCTGCCTTCTACATACATGGCACCCTGCCCATAGGGCTAGCTAGGGCGTACTTTAGGGGTGACTTACATGTAGTAAAAGGGGAGTTCTGGGCCTGGCAAGTAAATTTAGATGCCAGGTCCCTGTGGCAGAAAACTGCGCACACAGGCCCTGCGCTAGCAGGCCTGAGACAGGTTTGAAAGTCTACTTCAGTGGGTGGCGCAAGCAGCGCTGCAGGCCCACTAGTAGTATTTAATTTACAGGCCCTGGGTATAGAGATACCACTGTACAAGGGACTTATAGGTAAATTAAATATGCCAACTAGGTATAAGCCAATCATACCAACTTTAGATGGGAGAGCACCTGCACTTTAGCACTGGTCAGCAGTGATAAAGTGCTCAGAGTCCTAGAGCCAACAGCGAAAGGTCAGAAAAACCAGGAGGAAGGAGGCAAAAAGACTAGGGATGACCATGCGTATGGCCAAAAGTCCAACACAACCCCCTACCAGCCAAAATCCAGGGGAGAACAATCAATACCTTGATGTACTTTCCTGATTGGGGCGATAGAACAAGGACCCAGGCCCACAACAGCAGGGGCATGCTCCAGTTCTACGCCTTCCTGACTCCACTGGGATCTCTCTGTCAATGCGTCCCAGGCAGCCTAGACCAACCCACGGGGATTCTCTAGCTGCCAATGGCCAGAACCAGGCCCCAGGCCATCTAGGAGCCTCTGGTCTCTGAAACCATAATGAGTGGGGGGTGGTAGCCCCAGGTGCAAAGCAACCTGTCTCCACTCCATTTCCGATCAGTTCAGGGGCTCTACCCTGCCACTGATCCACCAACCTGGGGTCCGCACCCATAGGTTCTACAGGGGCTAGAGGCGAGGCTCTCCTCCCTCTACCCCTCCTTCTAGGATCCCGCCCTCCTCTCCTAGGAGGGGTATCACCAGAATCCACACTTGCCAGGGTGCTGGGTACAGCAGCCCTGCACAACTTTCTCGCCAGCCCAGGATCACTACCTGGCGACTGACCACCCAACCTAGGGACGACACCCTTGGGTTGCACCGGGGTCCGGGGTGGGCTTCCCCCTCCCTGAACCCCACTTCCAGAGTCCTGCGTCTCCCCACCTCGGGAGAAGCCACCAGAAGTTTCACACGGGGTGAGCACACTAACCGCCCCCCCAACCAGATCAGAGTTTACCCCCTGAACCTGTCTATCTAGTCCAGGGATGACACCCTTAGACTGGACCATTGCCCAGCGAACCAGGACTTCCTTGGGAGCACACCTACCCCCTACCAGATCAGAGCTTACCCCCTGAATCTGGCAATCCAACCCAGAGTCACTACCCTGCGGTTGAACCACTGCCTGGCGCACCAGGACTTCCTTGGGAGCACACGTACTCCCCATCAGGTCAGAGTTTACCCCCTGGACCTGATCATCCAACCCAGAGTCACCACCCTGCGGTTGAATCCTTGCCTGGCGCACCAGGACTTCCTGGGGGGCACACCTACCCCCCACCAGGGAAACACTTTCCCCAAGGGCCACACAAGAGTCTGGCTGGCGCAGGTCTCCTGACCTCTGCCCATCGGACAGAGTCTGGATTCCCCCCAGCCCAGAAATGGTCTCACCAAGGTCATTTTTGGGGGGCTCTGCTCTCAGAGCTGACCCCTGACCCTCCAGGTTCTCCAATGGGGCCCGCAGCCCCCTCTCAACCCTATGCCTGGATTTCCGCCTCCTCCGCTGTAGAGCGAGACTACCAGACACCAGGACCGGCGGAACGCTATCACCAGCCACCCGCCTAAGTCCTAATGACAAAATGGGATCCTTCTGAACAGCTGGCCCTACGGCACAGGTTAGGCTCACCTCCTGGCGTTCACTCATGGAACCTTCAGGGGCCTGGGACGGTATCTTGGGCACCTTGGGCCTCAGCCCAGCCCCATTCCCTCTCCTCGGAGACGGGACATGGGGTCCCTCACCCATCCCAGTCCACTGGGACCTACCTGGGACACTCCATTCCTTTCCCACCACACCTTGTTGGGAAACACCTAGACCACTTTCATTAGGAACACCCCCTAATGCCACACCAGACCCTCTGGTACGCAACCAGAAGTCTGCCTCCTTTGCGAGCTCCCTGGGGTCAGAGAGCTCACACACTGACAAGTGTTGGCATAACTCTGAAAAACAACAACGAAACAGGTGCTCTCTGAGAATCAGATTAAATAGCCCTTCAAAATTGTTTACTGTGCTACCCTTCACCCATCCATCTAGTGCAATGCAGCAATCCTCCACAAACTCCTCCCAAGACTGGTGGGACAGTTTCTTACCACCCCTAAACCTTTTTCTGTATTCCTCAGGGGAAAAACCATACTTCATAATCAGTGCGTTCTTCACAGCGGAGTACCCCTCCCTGTCACTCTCTTCTAGAGTCAGTAGGGCATCCCTCCCCTCCTCAGGAATAAAACTCCCTAGGCCAGTTCCCCAATCCTTTTCAGGGATCCTGCGCTCTACCAGAGCCTTCTCATATTCCTTTAACCACTGACGTATGTCACCCCCCTCTTGGAACCTAGGTACCAGATCTATGGGTATGTGAGGAACATCTTTGCTACAGCACTGTACATTGCTGCCACCACTGGACTCCACCTGCAGCACTGGTGAGTCCAGAACCTTCAGACTGCGCTCTAGAGCGAGTCTTTCTCTGGCAAAGGCCCTCTCTGCCTCTGCCATTCTCTCCTGTACTAAGGCCTTCTCTACCTCAGCCCTTCTCTCCTCAACAGCTAGGCGCGCTAACTGCAACTTCAGGTCCCTCTCTTCCCGCCTATCTCTTAGCTCATCAGGCGTCAAGGAATGAGAGGTAGCCCTGCTTCTTATACTGGACCCAGCAAGGGACTCCCTATCACTGGGGCCTTCCCTGTCAACTGGCGTCCCCAACCGGTCATTCTCACCCTCCTGATCAGTCTCTCTACCACTCTCTAGGGATGAGGTCTGAGAGCCCTCCCATTGGAAACCCTCGCTACACTCAGGATCCTCTGGGTACCCCCTAAGCACACTCCCTCCCTGGGTAAATGTCACAAACCTTTCAAAGAAATTCAGAGATCTCATGAGGTCCCCTTCTACAGGCAGCCCTCTCTCTCTACAGAACCCCTCTAATTCCCCCTGCGTGTAAAACGGCAGGTCCTCTAAATCAAAGGTAAGCCCCATCTTGAAAAGGTACAAATAACTCAACTGTGACAACCACAATACCCAAGCGTGAGAACTGACAACAGGAAAAATGACCAAAGAGAGAAAGTTAAGAGAAGCCAAACATGTGATGGTCTAAACGCAATCCTTGTAGTGAAATAATGGGTCACAATGGTATTGTGCAAGCGCAAGTCCTATCCTCACCGCTGACAACCAATGTTAGAAATGGGGTTTCTGGTTGGCTAGGGTATGCACCTCAGCCAGGCAGAACTTACCCACTCTAGTCAGGGCAAGGGAGTTACACATCCAAGATAACCCCAGCTCACCCCCTTGGTAGCTTGGCACGAGCAGTCAGGCTTAACCCGGAGGCAATGCGTAAAGCGTTTGCACAACACACACATACATGTGACGCAATATCCCCACCACAAAGGAAACACAATACCAGATTATATGAAAATATACTGTATTGTACACAACGTAATCATTAGACCAACATCACATAACAGTACTATCCTGCTACCTTAGCAGTTGTCAGAACGTTACACATTAGTTACTCTGCAAACTAGCAGTAGTCACACATAACACACAGGTTACTCAGTATTCTGCAACATAAGCAGTAGTCAGGAAACACGTTATCACATTAGAACACTTGTCATAAGCATATCATAAAACGCCCATAGTAGGAACATTAGAAAACCTATGGCAAGTTAGGGAAACATATTAGCAAGTCATGCCCATAAAAGGAACATGTGCACACATATGTAAAAGCATCATAGAACAGGTAGGCAATATATCATAATAGCAAAGTCTGTAGAAAGAACTTTAGATTAGGAACATATTGGTCCATTTAAAAGTACCTGTCTTGATGGGGAGGCACTTCCAGTGCCTAAAACAACTAATGGGGCCCCCGGCGCTCCTCTGCGCAAAAACGGGGGCCTCCCTCAACATGGCAGACCGAGAGGGGCGGCACGCACCCTCTCTGAATTTTTGACGGGCCCCTTCTGGGACCCGTGATCACTGGGGGGCCCCCCGGGCCTCCACCGGCCCTCTCCAAGGGGGGGCCCAAGTCAGGGAAATCCTTTAAAGGGGAGGGGGGCGCCTCGCGCTCCCTCCTGGCAAAGATGTAAAAGATTGTTGCAGGGGTCAGGGGCCACAGCACCCTGCCCCTGGGAACAACTAAACAAGAAGGAGCACAGGGCTGGTGGGCCCAGCTACAGGCCAGCACAAGGGGTGCAGATGGTGGCAGTTCCTCCTAGTGACCAGGCAGGTCACAGGTCAGCACAGCAGCAGCAGTCCATGGCGGTTTCCTGGTGAGTCCATTCATCAGCGTTCTGTGTCCAGTTTCAAGTTCCAAGAATGTTCAAATTGTGGGGAAAATTCCCCTGTACTTATAGTCAGTTCTTACAGTGTTTTACAATGGTAGGGAGAGGAGGTTCCAGCCAGTTACAACTGGTTCTGGGAGTGCCCCCTCTCTCCTTTCAGCACAGGCTCCAAACATCAGTGGGGGGTTAACGACCCTATTGTGTGAGGCCAGGGCACAGTCTTTACAAATGCAGGTGTGCCCCGCCTCTCCCTTCTCTCAGCCCAGGAAGACTATTCAGTATGCAGATGCACCTCAGTGACACCTCCACCCTCCCTGTGTACAGGCTGTCTGAAAAGTATGCACAAAGCCCCAACTGTCACTCTGCCCAGACGTGGATTGGAGTCAAGCTGCAAAACACCAGAATTATAAGCACAGATAAATGTGCACTTTCTAGAAGTGGCATTTCTGTGATAGTAATAAAAAATACACCCACACCAGTAAGCAGTATTTATTATCACCATCACAACCATACCAAACACGCCTACGCTACCCCTCATAAATCAGACAATACCCCTTACACATAAGGCAGGGCATTTCTAATGCAATCCTATGAGAAGGCAGCACTCACAGCAGTGAGACACCAAGTTAGGCTGTTTGTCACTACTAGGACAGGCCATGCAATCTGGCACATGTCCTGCCTTCTACATACATGGCACCCTGCCCATAGGGCTAGCTAGGGCGTACTTTAGGGGTGACTTACATGTAGTAAAAGGGGAGTTCTGGGCCTGGCAAGTAAATTTAGATGCCAGGTCCCTGTGGCAGAAAACTGCGCACACAGGCCCTGCGCTAGCAGGCCTGAGACAGGTTTGAAAGTCTACTTCAGTGGGTGGCGCAAGCAGCGCTGCAGGCCCACTAGTAGTATTTAATTTACAGGCCCTGGGTATAGAGATACCACTGTACAAGGGACTTATAGGTAAATTAAATATGCCAACTAGGTATAAGCCAATCATACCAACTTTAGATGGGAGAGCACCTGCACTTTAGCACTGGTCAGCAGTGATAAAGTGCTCAGAGTCCTAGAGCCAACAGCGAAAGGTCAGAAAAACCAGGAGGAAGGAGGCAAAAAGACTAGGGATGACCATGCGTATGGCCAAAAGTCCAACAGCCATCATTTGAGGTATTCATAGACTGCATGTTATTTGTGGGGTGTGGGCATTAGCAGCATGTTCCTGGTCACAATGTTATATTTGGGTGTTATTGTGGTGTCTGGCGTTACATCTCCTCTGTGGGTCTATCTGCTGTTGCATAGTGATGTCATGTGGAGGTCTCGGGGGAGTCCTTTTCGGTCATGATGTGCTAAACTCTTTTGTTTCATCTTTGTGGGGGCTTTTGGATGAGGGATTCAATGTACCCTTCGGGTCCTGGCTGGGGCAGTGTTTGTGACTAACTCAATGTATGTCACAGTATTAACAAGGAATTCTTTAATAACCAACTTCCCAATAACCTCCTTCCTGGCATGTTGTTTGGTGTCTCATGCCATTTGAATACTGTAAGCCTATGCAAAAGTTAAGCTCTCTGAGAAAGTCTGTCTTGTCTTGTTAAGTGTATGGGGGGGTGTTGTCTTCATTTCTCCACCCAGAAACTTTGGAACTCTGTGTGGCTACCACCACACCCAGATCACAGTTGCCATGTGTCACCTATGGTCATGGCGGTGTAGCTCTAAAAGTGTTTTTTAAGGGTTGAACACCACTGTCTATTGGTCAGGCTATGTTGTCCGCCAGCCTGGGAGCAAGGGCCAGTCCATTGTCTTGCAAGTCATCTGTTCCAGTTTCCTCTTCTGATCCATGATCTAAGTCCAGGACAGTGAAGGAGTTTTGACTATGTTGTATCAGCACAGTCACTACTTGTGCATGCTCAAGTGCTGCATGCTTCAAGGTGGGATGACTCCCATGGTATTGGGCTTCCTCTTTCGCTGGTGTTTACGTTCCTATCTACGTATTATTTTTCACCAACCCTAGGGTAATCTGTAACTGAGTGACTTCTATTTGTATGAGGCAAAGCTGGGACTGCAACTACTATAGCGTGGGTCGCATCTACTCATAGTTGATTCTATCTCACCCACTCACTTCAATTATTTTTTAATGGTCAATCTTGATTAAATTCACCTCCATGGTGACTGTATCTGACCTGGACTACAGTGAGGCCTTAGTGTCCAGGATCACTTGTAAAACATTTTCAGGTTGCTCTGAGTGTTTTTTAGAAGTGGTTTCAAAGTGACTCAGCAGGCCACTTGTTGCTGGTGTCTCTAAGAATTATGCAATATCCTTTGTCATGGTAGAGGGCATGCTTCCCAGTTTGGGGGTGCACCATTGTTGGATGTTGATGTGTGGTGTTTGACCAGCTAGTGTACTCTGCCTGTTTTCCTCCCAGCACCTGTCTGGTCTATTCTTTTGGGTAGGAATGTGATGGTTGTGGCTCTTGGAGTCACATTTCCTGTGTTTGCAGTGAGTCAGCACGTGACAGGAAAGAAACAAGGGGTGACTGGGCTATCTTGTTGTAGTGCTGCTCCTAGTTGTGCTTCAGAGGCAGTCATCCAGTCCTCTGGTCTTCCAGCTGTGGCCTTAACCACCTTGGGTCACTTTCCTTTTTGCCCTGAGTGAAACCTCCATGGGTTGAGGAAGGCTAGGGGTTGAAATAGTCCCTATTATGTACACTATTGTATCACTGGGTGTCAGTCACTGTGTTTTTTCTTTCCCCCGGATTGGATTTGACCTCATGAAGGGTGTGGTTCTGGTTTGTAAATTGGGTTATGCCACCATGTGTTGGAGTTGACCAGGGTGCTCCGGTTTGTCTCAGTCTCATGCAGCCCCTAATGTTGGGCGAACATGCTGTTGCACATGTTTGTCATTAGGAGTAGAGGGTTTCTTGTGGAACATTTTCAATGCAAGCAGTTCAACTATGAAGGAAGGTACAGAGAATGGGTCACTATCCACTCACTTCAGCCCCTATGCATGGGGCACCGGCTGCTGGGGTCCCTGTCCACCCCTGTGTGTCTCTGATCACCTTGTGTTTCTTCGTTCTGTGTGCACAGGGGAGGGAGGGCAAGAGGCCCAGGTCTGATGCAATAGTGTGTGCCCCAGGAGTGGGGCGCAGGTCACAGTGTTTCATCTCCTCACCTATTTCAGGGCAGTCTGATATCTCTTTCGGGTTCCTTACAGGCTGGGTCTGTGGTGGCCGCACCCACTACAGTCACACTACTCATGCAACTTCTAGTCATCAGCAGTTGGTGTGGTGCACGGCCCGTGATATCCTCAGTCCTCTCTCTCTTTCTCCCACTCATCGGGGCACACAACTGCACCAGTACTCTTTTCTCACTAAATATTGGCCACCCTCCTTCTCACAGCTACCTGCCTTCTCGTCTCATCACCATCTTCATCCAGGCTGATACAAGTGTGGCCCTCACTATGGAACTTAACCTTGCAAATGACAAGTCAGTGGGGACTGTGCCATGAACATTTCTTAAGGCACTTGAAATGTTTGTGGACAGGGTACTCTCTGGCATTAGGAATGAAGTAACCTCAAGTAATACACAAAGACCCTGATCTTCTGTTTGCCAAAATGGCTACGCCATCACAATCTGACATACAGCCCATACACATAATTAGAAGTCAAATATTATAAAAAAGCACTCATATTAAGATGAACAGCTGATGTGTTACATTCTCATTTAATAACTTGTCCAGAAATTAATAAATCAACCCCATAGTTTTTTTAGGACTCACCTTCTGGTAATCTTGAAATCTTAATGCAGTGAAACATCTATGCAGTGTCCAGTGTACGTTTTTGGACCCCCTATATATTTCAGAAATAAAACTATGGCATGGAAACTTAAATTCCAGTTGTGGACGGCAGTCTCTACTGTGCCATCCACTACAGTGGCATTGAAAATATGGCTCCAGGCCTACCCTGTATAACCTGACTGCTGCAGTGTAATAACTGCAGTGAAACCTTTCAATATAACCCTTTTTGACACTTACAGACCTCCCTTTTAAAAGTTAGTAAGTCATCCCATGCAGACCTTCTAGCCCACAAGGCAAGGTACACGGTTTTTAAATTGGGACATATAGAAAATGAATGTCCAAATGTCCCTACAGTGCCAAGGCACCAAAAGCTACTTTTTACTGTGACAGGCCTAGCTGTTCTATGTAGTAAACCAGGGTGCAGATTAATACAGTAATGCTGAAATCTAAGGAAGGAAGACCAGCAAGAAATATAATTAAACCATTATTTTTGATAGTTGTTAAAATTCAATTCAGTGGAGAAGTCAGAGTTTCAATAAATACTAAGCAAAAGCAAATTTTGCAATTTTTGCTGTTTCCCTGCCAAGGCCTTCAGGAGGCTAATTAGCACTTGTTTTTGTCAGCTGGTCAGCCTGTACTTAGCCCCTGAACAGGGGTGGCTCCTCCATTAGGGCGGAGGAGCATTGCCCCCCCTGCCAGCAGAGGCAGCTGCAAAACCTTTAAAATAAAAGGATAATAAATTATGTTTCTTATCCTTTTCTTTGAAAGTGGTGGGGCCACAGGGGTGACGAGCAGTGAAGGGGAGTGCGCAGCACTCCCCCTATGAGAGCATGTGTGTTTTGGCCGACCGTCTTGAGCTGGCCAAACGCACAGGGCTATCTCCAGCCCAGCAACATAGTTGTTGGACTGGAAAGAGCTCAACATAGTTGCTGGGCTGGAGAGAGCATGCACAGGCTCCCAGTCTGCCTGGGAGCGCCCTGGCTGGGCGCTTCCAGTCAATCCTGGCGCTGCTCAGAGCAGCATCAGGATTGGCCACAGGGCAGCCTGTGCCTGCGTGCAGCAGAGGAGTGGCGCGATGTGGCAGAGGAGGTACTTTTGTTTTCTTAATTTAATTTTTCTCCCCTCTGCCCGCCCCTTCTGCGCCCCGCAAACAGCCACTGCCCCTGAATGGTGTGTGACCGAGGTATGAACTTCCACCTATGAGCTACACAATAAGGATAACTCTTCTGATCCCAGCAGAATATTCAGGGTGGGGGAAGTGGTCATCTGTTGCCTCAACAGTTTCAAATCCTGCTTATCAGGTCTGTCTGAGGTACATTTGCATTCTTGAAAGGGACCAAACAGGACCAGATAACAGCTGTGTATCTCCTGATTGGTCACTGAGGGACCCTGTTTGTTTTGCTACACGTGTGAATCCTGTTTAGTTGTGGGTTCAAGGCCTGCTTCAAACTTAATTTTATTATTAGATTTGGGAGCACACTGGCGAGTTCCATATGACACTCCCATACATACTCCCACACCTCATATCCCAGTTTTAGCGTGGTTGAAGACTTCAAACATTTTGGCATTTGGGCCAGCTTAGTGTAAGACAAACAGCAACTAATGAAAGGGTTGGTCCCACACATGTTTATCCCATTGTAAGAAAGTGCCCAGGAGTCACCCCACCCATTATCTAATATCAACCATAAATGTAACACACCAAGGCACCCTCCATAGAACACTTTCTATGTGAGAGGAGCCCTGAAGGACTGAACCTGCTTCCTCTTTGTTAGATTTGACATCCTTGGCATGGTTTCCCTGACTTTTTTCATTTATACCTCCTTTTTTTGCTTGCTTAGTTTTGTCTGTTTAAAGATTCTTCGCACCTTACCCCTCCTTACAAGTGCTAAAGTGCTTGTGCTCTTTTCCTAAAACATGATGACATTGAATTTCACCCACTTGGAATATTTAATTTACATATAAGTCCATAGTAAAGTGCATACCTGTGCCCAGGGCCTGTAAATGAAATGCTACTAGTAGGCCCGCAGGACTGATTGTGTCAATAACCTATGTAGCCCTCCAACCATGTCTCTGGCCTGCCACTGCAGAACCTCTGTGTGCAGTTTTACACTGCCATGTTGACCTGGCAGAGTAAACCTTTCGCCCGATGTAATCCTTCCCTTTTCCTACATGTAAGTCACTCCTAGGGCAGGCCCACGACAGGCCAGATGGCAGGGTGCAATATATGTAAAAAGTAGGACATGTACTATTAAGTTTTTCATGTCCCGGAAGTGAAAAACTCCCAAAGTTGCTTTTCACTTCGAGTTTTTTGTCTCTGGAATCACTATTTAAAATCACAACTTATTGTGAAGTTGGATTTCAAATTGCAATTCTGAAAATACCACTTCTAGAAATTTGGCATTTTCTAACTTTAGCCATTTGGTGCCTGCTGCCTGCCTCTGATCACGTCTGGGGTGGGTGACAGCTGGACCTTGTATATTCCTCCAAGACCCACAGACAATGGGAGCTCAAGTGTGATTGATTGACTTTCCGGGCAGGATGGGAAGGAGGAGCTCGGCACAGCCTTAATTAGACCTGAATAGACTGTGTCTCCAGACAAAGGGCTGCATAACCCCCTGTAGTGAGTCTGGAGCTCGGACAGGAAAGATGGGGACTCTGTGCACTTCGAAGGCATATCTTTGATGTTTTGTACACTTTAAAGGCATCTCTTTCAAGTGATCCCACTTCAAAGGCACAACTGGGTATAAGCACTGGACCCCTGACACCACAAATTCAGGAGGCTTCTGGATCTGTGGATACTCTGCCATGAATGAGAGCTGCTGTGATGCTACGAGTTCTGCCACTCTGCTGGACTCTGGCTTTGCTATAGTGACCTGCTGCCTGCCACCCTCTTTCCTGGGCTTGCATCTCTACAACCTGGAACCCAGAGTGACTACAGGGCTGGCTGAGTGGCCTCCTGACATGAAACCTCAGGGACATAAAAGATTTTCAATCAACCTGCCTCTACACCTGGACTCTGTCATTGGTGAGCTGTTCACACCAAGTGTGCCACCCTAGTACTGGGCCCTTGGAAGTGAACCTAAGGTATGTGCTGCAGCCGAACCAATGCATCCCCTGCTGTGTGGGCTGGAACAATGCATTGCCGATGCTGCATGGGCCAAATGAATGCATTGCCACTGTTGCATGGGACAGAATCAGTGCATTGCCTTCAGAACTGATGCTGCCATACTCTCTTCGGCACAAGGGCACTCTTGTCTTTGTTTCAATGCCAACAACAGTCTGGAATCTTTTGAAAGCTTTAGGAGGACCCACTTGGAAACAGTATCCAACTTACAGTTCCACAGGTTTGGATTGGCTTTCAGATACATCCCATTCAAAAGTCCACTCATCTCAAACATAAAAACTAAGGGCCAGGTTTAGAACTCGGCGTATGGGTTACTCCATCACAACGTTGATGGATACCCCATCCACCGAAATCTAAATCCCGTAGAATATAATGGGATTCAGATTTCCGCAGACGAGATATATGGTTGCTATGGAGTAGCCTGTCCGCCGAGTTATAAATCATTCACTAAGTCTCATTCTGTTTTGAGGGTTTAGAAAATTTTCAGCCAGAGTTGTCCAAAGCTTAAAAGTAGACCATCCTGCTGCATTTATATGACCTTCAGTTTCATGGAGGCAGAAACAGTTTCAGCTGATAATGTTCTTCCTCTCAAACATTGACAAAGTATCTTTTGGTGTTGAAACTTAATAGAAAGTTTAAAAAAAATTCTTTAGAAAGGTGTCTTTCTTAAATGGGACTTAGAAACGTTTTTCATCTTTTGGACATCCAGACTTTCACCAGAACCAACCACTTAGTGTACCTGACCGGGGCTCTTTTGCAGTCAGCCTGAAGTTGAACCTTGGTTCCATTCCAGAGCTACCATTAAATTACATTGGGTACTTGATTTTTCTTGGTGCTTTTTCTGCTAACATTTTCAAAATATCTTATCTGTGGCTCCCCTGATTTTATGTTAGCCATGTTGGTCTTATTGTACTCATAGATTTCTTCTCTTTTTTAAATTATTTTGGAGTTTTTTGTATCTTAAGTGACGTTTTCTACAGTGTATACACTTCTTTAAAGAATTACAATAATGCCATATATTTAAGCCTGATTTCTTAGTGTCACACTAAGGGCAAGTGTTGGACTATTTTGAGGTAGATACTTGTGCACCCCAAATAATAGTCCACTTTCTTACAGTAATGTCTAAAGTAAAACAAACATGCACTTATGAAAAACTATTAAACAAAACAATGACAATGATTTGTAAGTAGTTTGACTTGTTATTCTCAAACAATATAATGGATATCCAATCTACTTTATTACATGCAAATCCAACTCACAATTTGGCTTAGTGTACGCTAAATGTAATTCTAACCCTGTATGCATAATCATGTTTTAATATTTTTAAGTATACCGTAACGGATTCTTAAAACATTTTTGTTTTCTTATCTTCCTCTGCATAGGTCAGCCCCTTTCATAGGAAAATTATCTGGTGGGCCATTGCTAGGCAAGTGCGTCAACGAGAAGTTGCATCACTTTTCTGTCTCAGCCTCTAAGCAAGGTCTATTTTGGGATTTACAAAACTACTCAAAGCTCGATATGCCTAGCTTCACCTTGCTTTGTAAAAACAAAAGTGACACAAAGTATTGAATAGAACTGCTTTTCATTATTTTGCATTAGATTGGTGTTAAATGGGTGGAGCATGGGCGTTCCACCCATGTACTGTTATGCACAACCATATTTACGAAGACTTGTGAACATGGGTTTTGCACCAGAATAGTGCACCCAGTCAAGTCTGGTATAATGAGGAAAAATATTTTTTTTCTCTTTGTTTTTTCCTCTTTCCATGTGTGCTGCATTCTGCACATACCTACAAAGATGATATAGCCTTATATTATATGTATTTTCTCCAGGAAAGTATCCATTCCTGCGCTGAAGCTTTCCTCACCACAACACAGGCACTCTTCGAAACAACACAAGTGTGCCTTAGGCAGGCACAAGTGTGTCAGCACAATGAGAGAGAATAACTGAGCCACATCTTTCTATATGTGGCACTGATCTGCTCTCTCTGTTTCATACAAAGCAGCTTATCAACTTCTCTAGCTGTGCTGTGTTGTGTGAAGTCTTAAAAAATCTGGACTAGAGTACCCAGGACATTTATATTGGAGAACGGGTCTGCCAAAATCAAAATCACTTCCTTTATTGTGTTACATTATGTGCCCCAGTTAAGATTAATATGCTAAAGTGTCTACTTTTTGGACCTCTTTGTTGTGTGGCTTCTGCTATTTACCTCCCTAGTATGCAACTGATGTGCACATACATCTTCTTTCAGCTTCCTCCAGAGCAACCACGGGAGAAGTTGGCCACACTTCCCTTGGACCAACAAGGAGTCAAAAGGCGGAGCCACTAACATGAGGGATTCAGTGGTAAAGAGGGTGAAGTTGTCAGCCAGGAGGCTACTATTACATCAGGCTACGACATCTATTCCTGCAGCCACCACCACCATTACCACCTGCACCACACTCACTCCTATCCCTTCGGTACAAACTCAGCACCCAGTCTGTAAATGTACTTGGGTCTCGTTCGCCTGGGCAACTTCCTCTTTTCCCCCATACTGCCAGCGCTCATGAGAGTGGAGGCACTGACGTTTCTTAACAACCTCTCTGTAGAGCAGACTGCATAGCTGCATGTAGTCCAGTGTGCCAATAAGCAACTCTCTCAAATCATTGTCATCCTCTATGACAAGCACTCTGGCCTGTCTGCCTCAAGAGAGAATGTGAAGTGTGAGACGTGATCTGACATGAAGACATGATAAATTGTTGTTAGATATGGTCTAGTGGTCATTAAGGTAAGCATAGTGCCAGTGGTAGATAGTATGCATGGGGAAGAATAGGTAAACAGACTATTTTTGACGGTCCGTCTGCATCTGCCAAAATCTGAACCAGCCTCTACGTCTTAAGTTTACAGTAATTCAAAGTCTTCTTGCCAATGAGCATCATCTTTTCTGGCCTACTAAGAAGCATATTTATTTTTCTTTAAGAGTTATAAGTAATCACTTTATAATTTAGCATTGTCATTAGAAGCCTATGGCCATCACATTTAGGCAGCATGTCCTCATTTGTTCTCCTTCATTTATTTTATTTTTGAGAACTATGCTTGTAGTTTATTTTTTAATACAAATAGCTCACCAGTTTGCAAAGACAAGACATATCAGATTTCCCAGAGATTGCTTTTTTACTGCAGTTACAGAAGGCAAGTAAGAAACAGAAGACAAAATCTGAATATAAAAACTACAATTCATGAAAACCCAACTAGAGCAATGAAGAAATGCCAAATTCAAAATGTAAAACAAGCAAACCTGCAACATGTAGTGTAAAAGGTCGTATCATGATGCGATTCATTGTAGAGGGTAAATGCAGATGGGGCCTGTGTCTTTATTTTCCAATGCATATGCTGCAGACAGCACAGCAACACAGGGCTGTAATTGCCTCTCGTGTTTCTGAGCTGCATAGTGTACAACGTATGCATTAATCCACAAATGTTCTGATTTAATATACGTGCAGCACAAATTGGGGGAAATTAATGCATACACCTATTGTGTGTCAAACCTGGAGCGATTTACTTCCAAATCTAACATACTACAGTCTACAAAATAAGGACGAATCTGAGACGGATAGGCAATCTTATTCATCTAGCTAGAGCTCTGCTCTATGGTATGCATTCATGGTGCACATTATCACCCATACGAGCCCGCTGGCAGTAGGAATATCTGCTAGATAATCAGAAAAAGAGAACGGTAAAATGAATTAGATCAGGACGATGTTTAATGATTTACGAAAGGCAAGATGATCATCTAATAGTCGAGGCAGGAGCGGAAGGGAATTTCCAAGTCTTTGCAGCCAGATGAGAGAATAAGCAGCCACCTGTCTGGGCGAGATTCATTTTTGCTAAAAAAAAAGAACCATTGCAAAGAGGAATTTAAGGAGCGGCAAGGGGAGTAAAGCGGGAATTTCTGCAAAGAGGGCCCTGCTGGTGGATTGAATGGTGTAGTACGATTGTAGGCTCATAGAGAATGTGATCTAAATGGCCAGCCAGAGGAGCCTGTAGGGTGAGTGTGAATGCCCTGGGAGCTGGAGTATGAGTTGCACAGCAGGTTTGTCATGAGTGAGCCCACCACAGCTTGTTTCCAACCTCTGGGCACCTGGAGTGTAATCGAAGAGCGGTTGATGAGATCCATAACAACAGAAGCGAGGCTAGGGGCGAGAAAGTGAAAAACTGGAACAGGACGTGGGTCAAGTAGTGAGCCCAAGTAAATGTCACTGGACAGCAGTAAAAGGAATAAGGTTCACTAGAGAAGACCGCACAATCGTGGGACCCCTTCCTCGTTGTAAATGCACGGAAGACATTTTTGTAAGCGCAGGCAATGGTCCCAAGGACCACCGCCTACTCTTAGAAAATGAAAAGAAAACATTTCATTTGTCTTTTTTAAATGCATCCCGTTTCCCTTTAAGGATAACGGCTGCATTTAAAAAAAATATATATATTTTTTTTTATTTAAAAGGAATCACAGACATGGTGGTCTGCGGAGCCCAGCAGGCTACCATTCCTGTGATTATAGCCATTCACAATGGGTCGCAAATTGCGACCTACTTCATGAATATTAATGAACTAGGTAGATTTGTGAGCCATTGTGAATCGCTAAATGAAACTCCTGGAGTTTGATACATTCAAATGGCAATTCTGTAATTGTGATCCAAAAATAATCACAATTAGGTAATCGCTATTTGGATAAATTATACATCTAGCCCTAAGTGTTTTGTTGTTTAAAAAGCAAACTCACAAAGAAGGAAAAAGAAAAAATAAATGCCCCTGGGAAGTTGGATTTTTCTCTATAGATGTGGCAATCATGTATTTGTTTTCCTGTTCAGTTGGAAAATTGAACAGAAATACTACAAAAATGACCAAACGGAATTACATCAAATATGGCAGAAAGCCAGATTTTGGTCCAAGATGTGAGCTTTTTGTGACTTTGGAGAAATGAAAGTTTACAATCTATCTATCTATCTATCTATCTATCTATCTATCTATCTATCTATCTATCTATCTATCTATCTATTGATATATGGATATATCTATATATAGATATATATATATTTCTATTCATATATATATATATATATTTACATAATGCATACTGGTGGTCGCCAGTAGGTAGTTATAGTTAGGACGTAGTTTCTATAAACAAAGTATTTTTTGTTTCGCTAAAATCTTTGGTGCCATTTGACGAATCTTCATGAATTTTTCCACACACTTCAGCTGCTCGGCTGCCAGCACTTTGACCGGCAAGTTCTGCCAGCAATCCTGGAACTCAGATTCAGACAAGTCCACCTAGGCTTTCAGGTGGGGTCCCTAATGGCGCCCGCCGGAGTGCAAAAAGTTTTTTATTTTATTTTCAATTTTTGTCACAAAATTGCGGTGGATCTGCAAAACCATGGAAACATTTTTAAAAATGGCCCAGCTCCCCCCTTGCTGCTGTGTTGCTCGTGCTCTTTTCTTCTCCTTGCTTGTCCACCATTTTTTGAATTACTTCTCCTTCCGTTTCCTCATTTTCACTAGTTTCGCCTTATTTTTCCCCCCCTTTTTTTGTGTGCCTTCTCTTTGCTTTTACATAATTTTCTCTGTTTTCTCTTTGCTTTTCCCCATTTTTTGTGTGTCTTCTGCTCACTTTTCCCTACTGCTTTCTCCTTGCTCTTTCTTCTCTTTTTAGTGTGCCTTCTCCTTGCTTTTCCCTAATTCTCACTGCTTTGTCATAGCTTTTACCTGTGTTTTTTGTGTTCCTTTGCCTTGATTTTCTCTAGTTTTCACTGCTTTTTCCTAGCTTTTTTCCCCAATTTTTGAGTGTCTTCTCCTTGCTTTTCCCTCTTGCAAAAGGGTTGGATGCACTCAAGGGGGTTGGATGCACCCCCGCTGCATTAAAAAAAACATTGAAATAAAAAAAAAAAACAGCAAAGGTTTTAGGGACATTATAGTTAGGAATTGGCTTTTAAAAAAACTAAGAAATTCACTAAAAATACAAAGGTTACTGGGACGTTATAGTTAGGATCAGAATTTACATGCACAAAACCATAAAAATTCAGCTATTATAGTTAGAGGTTTTTCAAGTAAAACTATGGAACACATTTATAAGAAACCGGAGCTTCAGTGCTGATGCGCCAGTTTTCTTGCATTGCCCCTGCCCCACCTAACAACACCATGGATGGTACATTAGGCCAATAGCGTCAACATTTTGACCCTAATGTGGCGCTTTACTGCACTAGCGTCAAAAATTTTGCTGTTAGTACGGCAAAGTGCAAGGAGGCCCATAGGTTTCTATGGGTGTGTCATTTTAATGTCTGCCTTGAGCTGCCTTGAGCTGTCTCATCGTCATGCTTCCACACCCTGCGACTCTTGCAAAAGATTTGCAAGTGGATCCCCTCTGACACGAGGAAGACAGTCACCCATGCACTCATCACTAGCAAACTGGACTACGGCAACGCACTCTATGCCGGCATCACCAAGAAACTACAATCAAGACTACAAAGAATACAGAATGCAGCAGCTAGACTCATTGTGGACATCCCACAACACAGCTGCATCCCCTCCCACCTCAGAGACCTACACTGGTTCCCAGTCGACAAGCGCATCACATACAAATTCCTGATCCACACCTACAAGGCACTACACAACATGGAACCGGCATACATCAACCAGTGCCTAACCTTCCACTTACCCAACAGACATCTCCATTCTTCCCAGATCGCCCTTGCAGCCATTCCCACGATACAGAAAAGCACAGCAGAAGGAAGATCCTTCTCCTACCTTGCAGCCCAGACATGGAACCTGATACCTCTTAAGCTCTCGCAGACCGCATCACTGAAGCTGTTCAGGAAGGACCTCTTTGATTGAGCAATACGCCCACAAACAGCATCTTGAGACCGTATCAGTGATTGGCCTTCTTTAAAAATCACTGATTGATTGATAGACTGACTGGAGGTCATGACACAAATGGTACGCATGACCCCTGGGTGTGATATAGGATATGTTACAGATGTTAGGAAAGAAAAAGATTAGGATCTAAGGGATTAGACAAAGCTTGTGTTTGGCCAAGAAGTGCTTATAGTTGTCACGTTTTCCCTTTTCTCTCTGTATAAAATTATTGCTATTCTTGCCCCAGAGCCCATATTGATAAAACTATCAGGGATGTTTAGTCCCATGTACCATGCACAGCTTCCCTTGGTCACAGGATAGCATGCAGTAGGAGTGGGCTAAGACATTTTTGACAAAGTCATCACATTTTTTTGTGATTTGTCAGATTTTATTTGTTCCAGTCGAAAATTATGTCTCTTTGATATTGTGTCACTGGTAAATTAATGCCACTGTTTTTTCTTGTGAATTGTGTTTTTTCAATGACTGTGTTATATGAAGGCATTGCTAATTCTCACAAATTGTCATTTGATACCAAAATAAGGCCCTCATTACTACCCTGGCGGTCGGTGATAAAGTGGCGGTAATACCGCCAACAGGCCAGCGGTAACAAAAATGGAATTATGACAAAAGGCAGAAACAGCTCAGACAGACAGCCACTTTAACACACTGACCGCCACGGCAGAATCAACAAGCACCACGGCTGTAACAGACAACAGCCAGGTGGAAGACAATGTTCCACCCACACTATTACGACCGGCCTATCTGCCACTTTTTCCGGGGCAGTACCAACAACATCAAAAGCATGGCGGAAACACTGCCAGAAGTCAAAGGACTCACCTGTGGAGACTCGGGGAACAACCATGACACCATGGAGCCCGAACTGCACATATTTCCGATGCTCGTCTACTTTATGCTGCATTATGAACATCAACGCCGGCGAAGATGACCACAGTGAGTACTGCTGCCTAGCACACAAGGGAGGGGGGAAGAAAAAGAGAGTGACACACACACACGCAACACGCAACATGCAACACCCCCATCCCCAACACCATTCACACAACCAAATTCACAAACATTACACATTCCCCTTTACCCCTCAGGAGCAATGCAAGGGCAAAATGATTTGAAGAAAGTGAGTGTAATACAATAAAAAAAACATGAATAAGTGCATCAAAATACAAATGTTTATACATATTTACAAATATAGGGACACTGCCCAGTCCTCAATGTCCATGGGCCACAGGGCCACAAGAAATAGGCCAAGGCCCCACCTCACTCCTTCAACAACACAGAGAGAACACTGCAGGAGCATCAGGTTGAAAATACACAGTCACCTCAGGGGGACGGGGAATGGGGGGTTACCTCTGCCGGAAGATGGTACAACACTACTGGTCCGGGGGGGGAGGGGCAACATGCCCTGTGCGCTGTCCTGTGGAGTGGAAGGCCACAGTCTCTCAAGTGGGTGGTTTGCCCACTGCTTGGTCCTGGGGAGTGCAAGGCCATAGTCTCTCAAGTGGGTGGTTTGCCTACTGCTTGGACCTGGGGAGTGAAAGGCCACAGTCTCTCTAGTGAATGGCTTCTCCACTGATTCTGGAGGGGGCATTGTGCCCAGTGTGCTTCATCCGGGGAAGGATGGGATGACTGGATGGCTTCTTCTAATGGTTCTGGAGGGGGCATTGTGCCCAGTGAGCTTCATCCTGGGAAGGATGGGGTGAGTGGATGTCTTCTCCACGGGTTCTGGAGGGGGCATTGTGCCCTGTGATGCAGATTTTGGGGAGTGCAAGGTCACACTCTCTCACTTGGGTGTCAGACCCACAGGATTTCCAGGGGCCAGGATGCACAACAGCCCATGGAGGCAGGATTACACACCATCTGCAGCGGTGACGGCTGCTCAGTGGTGGCAAGGGAGGTGCTGGTGTCAGGGCTGGCAGTAGTGGTGGGAGGCTCCAGCCCATCCTCTGCAGCCTCAGATGGCTGCCAACTGGGGCTGCTGCTTCTGGCGGTGGTGCTGGTGGCGGTGCTGGCAGTGGTGGGGGGAGGCTCCAGCCCATCCCCTGCAACCCACTGGGGCTGCAGCTGCTGGCAGTTGTGCTGGTGGCGGTGCTGGTGGCGGTGCTGGCAGTGGTGCTGGTGGCGGTGCTGGCAGCAGTGCTGGTGGTGGTGCTGGCAGTGGTGGGTGGAGGCTCCAGCCCTTCCCTTGCAGCCTCGGATGGCTGAACCACCATGGTTGGTGGTGGGGGCTCCGAATGAGTCCCAGCACCAGGCCTCCTCTCCTTCCTGCCTTCTGGTGCAGGCCCCTTGCCCTTCCTGTCAGCAGCTGGGGATTGCTCCTTGTCCTTCCCTGTCACAGCTGGTGGTGCCTCCTTGCCCTTCCTAGACGCTGCTGGTGGTGCCTCCTTGCCCTTCCCTGTCGCAGCTGGTGGTGCCTCCTTGCCCTTCCCTGTCGCAGCTGGTGGTGCCTCCCTGCCCTTCCTTGAAGCACCTGGTGCAGGAACCCTTTCAGTGTTGCTGCCTGGTGCCCTGGATACTCTCCCACCTGCAGTAGCTGTCGACACTACTGTGGCCGTGGACTGGTTCGCTGAGGTGCTTGCCTGGGTCCTGACCACCCTGGCCCGACATGAAGGATGTGGGGAGTGATAGGGAAGAGGTCAACGGCAGAGAGGAAAAGCTTCTTAGGGACACTGGGGCGGGAAGAGGGTGAAGGTTTGGGATTGGAGGAAGAGGGAGTGGGTGTAGGAGGTGTCTGCTGTGTTTGGGTGCAGATGCATGGGCTGGATGCTGTTGTGAGGTGGATGGCTGTTGGGTGTCTGTGTGCTTGTGTTTGTGTACTTTGGGAGGAGGGGGCACAGGCACACTGAGAGAGGACACAGGGGACGTGTACATGGATTTGGGGGTGGTGACTGCCAGTGAAGGGCATGTAGTGATAGGCGTGATGCTGATGGTGGGATTGGATGAGGATGTAGTGCATGCAGGTGTGAGTGTGGATGGAACTGGGAGGGAGGTGGACAGCGAGGAGGAAGGGGACACAGTGGAGGCAGTGGATGTTGCTATGTCTGATTCTTTATGGTGTTTGTGTGAGTGCCTGTGGGATCATGTGTGGTGCTTGTGTTTGCCTGAACTATTCCTGTGTGTTGTCTTGTGTGCATGCTGGTCTGCCTGTGTGCTTGGGATAGGTTAGGGTTGAGGGGATTGGGTAGAGGAAGTTGGAGGAGGGAGGCTAGAAACAGGGACAATGGCTGCCATCAGGGAGGAGGCCAGAGCCTGGATTGATCTCTGTTGGGCCGCCATGCCAGAGTGAATGCCCTTCAGGAATGTATTTGTTTGTTGCAAATGGGCTGCCAGCCCCTGGATGGCATTTACAATGGTTGACTGCCCAACAGAGATGGATCGCAGGAGGTCAATAGCCTCCTCACTCAGGGCAGCAGGGCTAACTGGGGCAGGGCCTGAGGTGCCTGGGGCAAAGAAGATGCCCACCCTCCTGGGTGAGCGGGCACGGGAAACATGATGAGGGGCTGCTGGGAGTGCGGTACTGGTACGGGGTGGCGGCTGTACCTGTAGTTGGGGTGGGCACAGAGGTTTCCCTCCCCACCAGGGAGCTTCCGCCGTGGTGCTCCCTTCGCACTCCATCCCACTGGTGCCCTCACTGTCAGTGGATTCGGCCTCCTGGGCTCCGTGGAATGCAGCTCACCTCGTCGCTGGTGCCTCTGCTCCTCCGCCAGATGATGCTAATGCACATAATGACAGGGTGACAAAACAAAAAGGAGAGGGAGAGACAAAGGATACCCTTGGTCAATGGCGGCAACAACACCACCGTTGGCATACACAACACACACACACACAGGGAACAGCCCTACGCACTAGGCAATGCACTAACAGTCACAATGTTAGTCACCAGCACATGGACAGGGATACCTAACAGCAATTGCAGCATACCTGAGACCCACAGACCCCTATTACCTTGGTTGGAGGAGGTTTACATTAGACCCTGCTCAACATGGGACCTACTCTGCAATGTCAGGCCTGGCCTAGGGGCACCCACAGGCCCACATCCCCCACCCGGATATCATCCCACCAGGTGTAAATAGTAATGAAAGGCACTGCACTCACCCCCTTGTTGCTGCTGTGATGCCCCAAGCACCCATCGAGCTCTGTATAGGCCACTGCCAGTATGCTGGCCATCAGGGGGGTCAGGGTTCGACGGGCACCCCTTTCTCATTGCGAGGAAATCCCCAGCTGGGCCTCCGCTGTCTTCCATGCCCAGCGTCTCAGTTCCTCCCACTGTTTGCGACAGTGGGTGCTCCGCCTGCCGTAGACCCCCAGGGTCCACACGTCCTTGGTGATGGCACACCATATACCCTTTTTTGATGGGCGCTGTCCTGCATAGAAATACACATAGGAAAAGGTATCAGTCAGACCGTCCTGCCTGTTACACTCATGGCCCATCATAGCTCTCACATACCCTTACACACAGACATTGCCCACCATACATGCAGCACAATTTCCGGGGCCCTTCCACCACCCCCGACACAAGGCCCTCACACACAGCACTGTTGCATTCATACCCCATGCATCGCGCTCACATTGTACTCACCAGTTGGTCTGGAGGCCCATAGAGCATTCGGTACTGGGGTAGGACCCCATCCACCAGTCTCTCCAACTCCGCAGTAGTGAAAGCAGGGGCCCTTTCCCCTGTGACAAGAGCCATGGTCGGTTCCAGACACCGGTCACAGCAGCGCTTGCAGTGTAGGTCCTCTCCTGTTGAAGGTCAGGGAGCAAGTGAGTGAACAGATAGAAAATGGCGGTCACGTCCGTGGCGGTGCGTACCTTCACCGCCGGTGTACATCACCATTGGTCACTGTTACCCATAGGGCCCAATGCTATACAATGAGGAGTTGCACAGCGGTTCTCGACCGCCTCCTGCAACGGCACACAGCATCAGCGAAATTACCTCATTTCCACCTGTCCCTCCACACAGGTCAGGTGGATGACATTTCGGGGGGGGGCAAGCCATGGCACCTAACTGCGTCACAGTACACATAGGCACCATTTGGGCCTATCAAACAATATACTGTTACAGTCACAACATGCAATTCAGTATAGTGTTTGTAAATTTGGAATACTGACCAGCTGCTCACCGTTTTGCACCCTTAATTGCAACCGCTGGGGATAAATATGAGATGGAGACATCCCCCCTTGTACAGGCCCCTGGTAGACTTGACAACAATGGAGGACAGGCACATTATTCTCACCTATAGACTGGACAGGGCCACAATCACAGAGCTGTGTCCCCAATTGGAGCCTGACCTGATATTTGCTATCCGTCAGCCCACCGGGATCCCCCCTCTTGTGCAAGTCCTATCTGTGCTCCATTTCCTGCAACTGGCTCCTTCCAAGTGACAGTGGGCTTGGCAGCAGGAACGTCTCAGCCAGTATTCTCAATAGTGCTGACCAGAGTGTTGTCTGCCCTGATTAAACACATGCACAGCTGCATCGTTTTCCACCAAGTGGAGGATTTGGCCACAATGAAAGCTGATTTCTATGCAATAGGACATATCCCCAACATTATGAGGGCTATTGATGGTACACATATTGCATTTGTCCCCCCCCACGGAGAAATGAACAGATGTTCAGAAATCGAAAAAGCGTGAATGTGCAGATAGTGTGCCTGGTGGACCAGTACAACTCCCATGTCAAAGCAAAGTATCCTGGGTCTGTGCATGATGCCTTTATCCTGAGGAATAGCAGCATCCCATATGTGATGGCTCAACCCCAGAGGCACCTGGTGTGGCTAATAGGTAAGCCCTGGCTCCCACCCAGTAGGTGTTGGTGTATGAGTAAGGTGTGGGCCCTAAGGGTTAGTGTGTGTCTAACAGTTGTCCCTCGATATTTGCAGGTGACTCTGGTTACCCCAACCTCTCATGGCTACTGACCCCTGTGAGGAATGCCCAGACAAGGGCAGAGGAATGTTACAATGAGGCACATGGGCGAACAAGAAGAATCATAGAGAGGACATCCGGCCTCCTGAAGGCCAGGTTTTGTTACCTCCATCTAACAGGTGGATCCCTGTGCTACTCACCCAAGAAGGTCTGCCAGATCATCGTGGCATGCTGTATGTTTCACAACTTTGCCTTACGTCGCCAGGTGCCTTTTCTGCAGGAGGATGAGGCTGAAGATGGCCGTGTGGCAGCAGTGGACCCTGTGGACAGTGAAGATGAGGAGGCAGAGGATGAAGATGAGGACAACAGAAGTGCAATAATATGGCAATACTTTCAATGACACACAGATAAGACACTGTAACTTCACTTTTCATTGACAGTTTTGTGTTTGACATTGACACTGGCAGGCTGATTTTCCCACTTCTGTGGCCACTTAATGTACCCTTTGGCAAATCTATTTTCAGATATTTGTGCCCCACTATCGCTCCTGGTGTGTTGACTGCAGCCAACTACAGGTCATTCCTATGTCTACATTACTGTACAGTTGTATTGCAGTGTTTAAAGCTTGTTAAACAAATACATAGTTGAATCATTTGACAGACTCTATACTTGTATTTATTCAAATGATGTTTATTTAAGTGCCAATAAGTAGAGGGGGATGTGGAATGGTCTGGGGTGATAGTGGAGGAATGTCCAGGATAGAGTCCAGTCTATGTGGATCACAGGTGCATTGTCCAAGGGGGCATAGGAAGTGGAGCAATGGCAGTTCAAGGTGGACAGGGTGACAGGGTGGGACACAAGGGTAACAATCAGGAAAGTCTTATTTCCTGGCTGGGGTCTTGGCAATAGTCTCTGGGTTCTGCCTGGATCACGGGGACCATTTGCAGGACGGTTCTCCTTCTGCAGGGGGAGGAGTGCTGGTGTCCACTAGCGGCAGCGGAGGTGGAAGGCTGTTCATCGTTTTGGCTTGTGTCAGGGGCCTGGTGGTGTGCCACTGCCTCCCTCATGGTGTTGGCCATGTCTGCCAGCACCCCTGCAATGGTGACCAGGGTGGTGTTGATGTCCTTCAAGTCCTCCCTGATCCCCAGGTACTGTCCCTCCTGCAGCCTCTGGGTCTCCTGCAACTTGTCCAGTATCTGGCCCATCATCTCCTGGGAATGGTGGTATGCTCCCAGGATCTTGGTGAGTGCCTCGTGGAGAGTCGGTTCCCTGGGCCTGTCCTCCCCCTGTCACACAGCAGTCCTCCTAGCTTCCCTGCTGTCCTGTGCCTCTTTCCCCTGAACCATGTGCCCACTGCCACTGACCCCAGGTCCCTGATCGTCCTGTGTTTGTGGGGTTGCCGGGGGTCCCTGTAGTGGTGGACACACTGCTGATTGACATGTCCTGGGGACAGAGGTATGGGCCCGCTGGGTGGGTACTGTGCTGGTGTTTCTTGAGGGTGGAGGCCCTGTGGTGGTATGGAACTATGCCTGGGTAACCAACTGTCCGAGGTCCCTGATGTGCCAGGTTGGTCATCCAGATCCAGGCGTCCAGAGTTGCTGTCATCACTGTGGGCCTCTTCTGGGTGGGGGACCTTTGGTGATGTAAATGCTGTGTTATTGTTTCTGCGTATGACATCTTGGGCATGGGTGTGTTGCCCTCTATAGTTGTTATTACCCTGGCAGCTTTTCCATGTGTGAGTAGTTATTTGGTGGGCTAGGTGATTCTCTCTAGTGTGTACGCTTTAGTGATTGGTGACCATGCAGGTCTGTGATGGGGATCTGTACATTGGTGTTACATGGAGGGCTTGGCACAGGGAGGGGTGGGTTGTGATAGTGGTGTGTGTGTGAGGTGGTGGAGTGATGGGAGTGAGGGTAAGGGTGGAGGTTTGTGATGGCATGCAGGTGGGGGGGTGATAGTAATAGATATTTGACTTACCAGAGTCCAGTCCTCCTCCTACTCCTTCCAGGCCCTCAGGCCCTCAGGATGCATGATTCCCAAGACTTGCTCCTTCCATGTTTTTAGTTGTGGGGGAGGAGGTAGGGGTCCACCTCCAGTCCTCTGTACAGCTAGTTGGTGTCTTGCTGCTGTGGAACGCACCTTCCCCCGTAGGTCATTCCACCTCTTCCTGATGTCATCCCTTGTTCTGGGGTGAGTCCCACGGCGTAGATCCTGTCCACGATTCTCCGCCATAGCTCCATCTTCCTTGCAATGGATGTCTGCTGCACCGGTGATCCGAATAGCTGTGGCTCTACCCAGATGATTTCCTCCACCATGCCCCTTAGCTCCTTCTCTGACAACCTGGGCTGTCGTTGTGATGCCATGGGTGTAGTGTGAGTGGTGTGGATGAGGGTGTGTGGGGTCATGTGTTGGGGCGTGTGATGCAAGGTGCGTGGATGGTGTATTGGTGATGGTGGTGTGTGGCTGTGGTCTTGTCTGTGGTCTTGCTATCTCTCTTGTGGCAATGGCTTTTAGTCATAAAGAGTTGTGGGTAATGTGGCTGTGTGTTTTATAGTGGTGTGGGTGTGTGGGTGTGCTGTGTGTATGGGTGTCAGGTGTGTGTTATTCAAATTGTCCAATGTAGTGTTGTTTTGTATGTGTGTGTGTATTTTGAGTGCAGCGGTATGTACCGCCAATGGTTTAGCGCCATTGAATGTCCGCCGTGGTGATCCGTGGGCATAATGCTATGGGCGTAGTTCTGTTGGCATAACAGTGTGGGTTTTGCTACCGTCAGTTTATCACTGACCTTTGGGCTGGCAGACTTGTGTGTGTGGCTGTACAGTGACAGATTGCTATGTGTGTGTCATAATATGGGTAGCGGTAATCCACTGCAGCAGCGGTATGCTGGTGTCAGCATGGCGGTAAGCGGTACTTATCGCCAATGTCATAATGAGGGCCTAAGTTTGATATTTCAATGCCACACGCATAGAAAAAGCAAAATGCCAGAAGTGATTGTTTATGTGCGGGAAGGTGTCCCTTCATGCACATAAACAATAATTTGTAAATTACGCCTTGACATTTCTGTGTGTGCTGCATTGTGCATCACACACAGAAGTGCCAAAGCACATTAGTGATTGTTTATGTGTTGGAAGGGACACTTTCCTGCACATAAACAATCACACCCCTCAGCACAGACATCCTTGCATGATGGTGCAAGGATGCCTGCGTTGGCGCTGGCAGATAAATTTAGCGCAAGCGCAGGAGGAAACGCAGGAGTGCACCATATTTCCTTAAATAAGGTGCATCCCTGCGTTTCTAAAGTGATGCAGTGCAGCACTGCCAATTTTGGCGCTGCTCCGCGCTGCACCACTTTTCTTTAAATATGGCCCTTAGTAACCCAAATGTAAAGCGTCCATTTCACGCACACTTTAAGATTAACTTATTAAAACTTAAAAGAAGAACAAATTAGACAACATTAGATATTCAAGCCTTTACTTGCGATGAGGAAACTCAGAACTGCTGTATGTGTTCTGTTGAATGGGTATCCTCACTAGATTCTGACATTCAATGAGCTGGTGGGATCATAGGCCCCACTCTGCTGTTATCTCGCAGGGTGGGTTTACCTGGTCACACCTCAGGGTGAGGGCGGTATGATAAGTGGGGCAAGGACGGCTCCTTGACCAGTGCTGAAAAGCAGGCATCCCAGGTCCTCGCAACCACAAATCAACTTGGGTAGGTCCCAATCATCAACTTGAAAGGTCCCCACTCTAGAGCATTCAGTCAGGACCAACATTTCTTTATGTTGTGTAGTTGCAACAGCAATAGTGCCCTCAGAAAGTTAACAGGTTCCAGCCAAATGGAGGCCCTCTTTTAGTTCCAAAACAAAGCTGTCCTCCAGTGTCAGAAGCCAGGTTTCCCATATGCTTCGGATAGCGAAGACCTCATAACCTCCACAGTACATGCACAAGCACAAGTTTAACAGATTGCAAAGCACCACATAGCACCAAGCCAGTAGAGGGGGTTCACCAGAACAAGCAGCCATTACAATCCATTGCTGTCATTTGGCCAAAAGGCGATGAGTTCTTGGCCTTGCACCAGACTATCGATGGAGCGATGTCTTTACCTCCTCAGCTCCCTCCAAGTCTTCCAAAGAGCAAGTCAAAATATCCTGGGAAAGATGTGCTCCAAGGGAGAGGGGGGTGCCGAGGTGAAAGGAAGCCTGAAAAGATCCATCACAGCTCTGAGCAGATTCATTCCCATTCCCATGTCAGGCCTAGCATTCAGCACACAATACCTTACACACAGGGTGGGTCTCTCAAAGAAGATATATGATGGCGACTGTATTGTGATTAATTTTGCTAACCCGTATTTGGTTAATTGTTTATTGACAGATTTTTTACACTATGCTAAGAGGAAAGAAGGGATTCAAATTCATCCTCTGAGTTTTTTTTATGATCCAATCGCTACACCTATCCCCCTAGTTTGGCTCACTGTGATTCAAATGTGGAGATGCCTATGACATTTGTACAGGAAAATACTTCTAGACGCAGCCGGACTTTGACCTCTTTAGATGCGAATGATTGACAGATGATAAAGAATAGCTCCACAATTGGTGTTCTAAATGAAGAAGTGGTTGGTGATGGATATGTAACCCCGATATTATTAAACAGGCTTGATGAGTTAGATACTCCCCCTCAAGATATAGTAAATGTTTATATAACCAAGGAGCCAGTGGCTGGGTTTTTTGACAGGACTAAGGCCCTCATTCCAACCCTGGCGGTCTCTGACCACCAGGGCGGAGGGCAGCGGAAGCACCGCCAACAGGCTGGCGGTGCTTCCTGGGCTATTCTGACCGCGCCAGTAAAGCCGCGGTCAGAAAAGGGGAACCGGCGTTTTCCCACCGGTTTTCCCCTGGCCCAGGGAATCCTCCATGGCGGCGCTGCTTGCAGCGCCGCCATGGGAATTCCGACCCCCTTCCCGCCAGCCTGTTTCTGGCGGTTTTCACCGCCAGAACCAGGATGGCTGTAACGGGTGTCGTGGGGCCCCTGGGGGCCCCTGCACTGCCCATGCCACTGGTATGGGCAGTGCAGGGGCCCCCTAACAGGGCCCCATACAGATTTTCACTGTCTGCTTTGCAGATGTGAAAATCGTGACGGGTGCCACTTCACCCGTCGCACCCCTGCAACTCCGCCGGCTCCATTCGGAGCCGCCTTCCTCGTTGCAGGGGCTTTCCCGCTGGGCCGGCGGGCGATCTTCTGGCGATCGCCCGCCGGCCGAGCGGGAAAGTCAAATTGACCCCCGCGGTCTATTGACCGCGGTGCGGTCTTTCAGTGGTTTCCGACCGGCGGGCGGTGCCCGCCGCCCGCCGAAGTCGGAATGAGCCCCTAAACCTTTAACTTTGATTAGTTGCAATATTGCGGGGCTTCGGTCTAAGGCTAAAAATCCAGAGTGGCTGGAATTGATATCTAATTATGATGTCATCTGTCTCCAGGAAACATGGTCTACTGACCCTTTTTACTTGGATGGGTATTTTTCTGCATTTCACCCAGCAATCCCCTCCTTAGCAGGCAGGGCAAGTGGGGGGCTTTTGGTTCTTGTTTCCTTGCAGCTCCCCAAAATGGAAGCATCCTCGGTTTGGTCCTCTGCATTTTTTATGGTGGTTCAACTATCAATGGAGGGAAACAAAGATTTTTTGTTTATTAATTTTTATAAAAACATTCCTGTGACTCCTTGAATGTAACTCTTGAGGAGTTAATGGATTTTCCCGATTTTTATGGGAAATACCAGGACATTGAGTTATTCATGATTTGGGTTGGAGATTTTAATGCACCGTTATGTAATCAGGAATTACCACATGCTTGTGGCACTTTTATAGAGGGGAGAGAGACGTCCACACATTTTACCCATTCCAACCTGGGCGAAGCCTTAAATATGCTCATTTATACATTTGATCTTGTCTTTGCTAGGGAGAAGGCTGCTACACACATTCAAAAGATACCCACTTATACGGGAAATTCTAAAGGTAGTATAAATGACTTTATTTTAATTAGCTCCCCAGATTTCCATTTAATTAATTTCGGATTTTAAGATAATACCACATTGCGCCAGTGATCATAACCCCCTGTGTATTAATTTAATTTCTTATAATAATTCAACTTCATGTAGCGTAAGACGTAGGGGCAGTCCAGTTTTTAACAAATATTTTGGTCTTCGTACGAGATGGGAAAATATAGATTAATACGTGTTTAATGCCACAGCCATCATATCCTCACCTGGTTTTAGAATTTGAAGCTTTAAGCAATGCCATATCTGAGGCTTTAGTGAGTAATAGGACTTCTCATTGTCCCAAGCTGCGGCAATGGTTTAATTCTACCTGTACAGCTGCCCATAAAGAGTTAAATTAGCCCTGAAAACAATCCTGTTTAGTTGGGAACTAGTTAGACAGGCAAGGGGCCGATACAAGACAGCCCTAGTGGAAAGGAGAAATTAAATTAGAAACAAAGCATGGGAAGAACTCATGGCGGCTACAGAACTGAAGGACTCTGCACAATTCTGGAAAGTAGTTAACCACCCTTATTTTATGGAATATGACAACAAACAGGGTGAGTGTCTGATACCTGAAGGGGTCTGGGTGAAACATTTCACGAAGATATTTCAGCCTGCAATTGATTCCTATTATGAACAAGGGGATTGTAGTAATTCGAAAGTGGTGGCAGTAAATTTGAATACAAATAATTTATCCTTTGAGCTACATGAGGTAATTGCAGCCAATAAACGATCAAAATCGGGGAAAGCCCCCGGCCCGGATGGGGTCCCGGACGATCTTTTTAAATCTATTCCTGACCTCTGGGGACCATTAATCACAAATGTATTGATTAGTGCAGTTAAAAGTAACATTCCTTCTTCATGGAAATTGGCAATAATTGTTCCTATTTTTAAGAAGGGAGACAGACAAGATCCAACCTGTTACAGACCAATTTCCTTAATAGATTCTACCGCCAAGATTCTGGGAAGTGTTATCTTGACCCGGCTTGAGGACTGGGCAGACAAGACAAAAATTCTCTCTCCAATCCAATATGGCTTTAGGCCTGGCATAGGTACAGTGGAGCAGGCTTAAAACTTACATCTTATTCTTAGTAAATATGTCACGATCAGGAAAGGATCTATTCAATTTTATTGATTTATTGAGTGCATTTGACTTGGTGAATAGAGAGAAATTGTGGCAACTTATGGATAAAATGGGGATTGATCAGGATGTGCTTTAATTAATTAAACATTTATACACTGACCTTACAATTTCAGTTTAATATGGCCAGTGTGGAGAGAGATCCCTTCCTTTTCCATTCTTGAGAGGAGTTAGGCAGGGTTGCATCTTAGCACCGTTTTTATTTTAATTATATATTAATGGTCTTTATAGCTTCTTAGTACAGAATGGTAAGGACTTCCCTAGGATGGATCCAGACGACTGCCGGTCTTATTGTATGCCAATGATGCTGTTTTGATTGCCCGTACAGCAAATGGTCTTCAGAATTTATTAGACCTTTTTTCACTTTTATGCAGGATCTTGACCTGAAAGTCAATTTTGTAAAGTCACACATTATGACATTTGGCCCTCGAAACATACGATCCAGATGTTTTACTATGGATGGAAATATTTTAACTAAAGTGAAAGATTTTTGCTATTTAGGACTACATTTAAACTCCTCCTTGTCATGGTACCCCCACCTTAATTTTAAGATCCAACAAATGGATAGAAACATAGAGGCGATCTTCCGTTTTGCCCGCAAATTGTGTCATAGGCCAGTCCACCAGATTATAACACTTTATAAATTTAAATGCATCTCTGCAGCCATGTATGGGGTGGGTCTTTGGGGTTACATCAAATCAGCCCGTCTACAACGAATTGAGAATATTTTTGCATAGGCTGCTTCTGGTACCTAAGAATGTAGCAAATATTATTTGCTATGAGGAGTTGGGAGTACAGTATATTGAGGATTTGGTTGGTATTGCCCCACTTTTGCTATGGCTAAAGGTTTGGTCAAACCCTACGGCCAGCTTGGTACAAGACTGCATTATAGATTGTATCCAATCAGCTAAAATTCAGTGGCTTACTTATGTTCAAAATTCCTTTCAGAATTTAGGGTTAGAGAACATGTTTACCAATCCAGGGTCTTTACTTATTAATGCTAAGGAATTGCTTAAATCTCAACATATAGAGTATGCTGCAAATTGTAGATACCAAGAGGCAGCAAAACTGAAAACCTTCGAATCCTCTGTTCAAATTTCTACTTCCAGGGTGCTAGAACCATATTCAACTTGGTTTTCGAGCTCCTCACTATATTCTCTCCTTGTTTTATTTAGATTAAATTTTATACATTTTAGACTGGCCTTTCCAAGGAAATGTACTTGGCATAAAAAGCTTCTAAACTGCCTTTGTGACAATCTCTCAAAGCAAAGCACGTGCCACTTTCTCTTATTCTGTCCGCTTTATTCTGCACCTAGACACATTTTTATCTTGCCAATTTTACATAAATTGCAAACCACATCTTATCAGGAGGCACTGACTAATATACAAAAACTTTCCTCAATACAATTGTGCCATTCTGTTTTAAGTTTCATTAAATCGGCTATGGCCATTAGGAAACGATATGAATTGAGTGAAGTAGACACATATTAGTACAATCTGGCATTGCGTGATTTTAGTCTGATGTTGGGCTTTTACTTTTGTATTGTATACGTTTGCATTTTATAGGGCTGTCGGGTTGACTGATATTGGCAATGCGTAGAATTTTGTGATAATCTTGATTGAAGATGTTTTTTGTATTTTTGCTTTTAATATTTGCACTGTATTTTAATTATTTAAATTTCTTACTTTTAAATGTATTGTACTTTTATGGCACTCGCCGAATAAAGATTCTTTGACTGACTGACTGACCTTACACACACCATGTGAAGGAAGCAATAGTCCTAATGCCAGACATTTCAATTCAGTGACATATGGGATCCGCAGAACAACTTTCCCACCCCCCTTCAGTTCAGGACAATTAAAAATAACAGAACATGTGAAGATCTAGAGAAGCACCCAATGACCAATAAAAATAAGTCAAAATCTAGCCCAAAAGAACACTCCAGAAAAAGGGTGCAGTCAGGACACCTGCTGCTACTAGGGAAGGTCACATTTAACGCCACATGATAGGAACAGAAGGGTATACATGTGACCTCTGGGCACATTGAGATCACCAACAACGCTCAGTTACAACACGCATCGCCTTCATACATTGCCCTTCTCACGTGTAGGTCAAAGAACACTGACCTCACCGATGACACTGCCATGCATACACTAGGATACTGAAGGGCTGCCAGCGCCCACAAAGCACTAGTTCAAAATTGAAATTACCCACATGCTTTAAGAGAACAACCCTTAAAAATGCTTTGCTACTGTACAGCTAGTCAGGCATGGAGAGACCCAACCCAACAACCAATAAAAATAAATGCATTCACGAAAAATACCTCTTTTTTTTACAAAATAGGTAACCAAGTGGGACCACACTTTGGTGCCTTACTCAAATAGATATGAATGAAACTTGGAAAAAACACACCTCCAAAGAAAAGCACAGGGACCCCTAAGAAATAATTGATGATTATGCATGCAAAGATGCAATGTTTTTTTTTTCAAATAACAAACCAAACCTAGCTCTTATCCAGCAGGTCTGCAGTCAAGCCACCGAGTGCAATAACTTTACAGCAGACCATAATTTTTTTAGTGCCCATTAATACTTCCAGCAGGATCAAGAGCTACAAACTGCTCCAAGAACGTTTCCACATCAATACTCCCAACAGGATCAAGAACTACAAACTACTCTGAGAACTTTTTTTGAACTGTGTCAACTAAGAAACTCCCATCACCAGAAGACTACAGACATCTCCCATGGATTCATCTCAAGCGCCACAATGTTTTATGAGTTATGTATTGTTGTACATTTATATACCCTCTGTTTACTTGGGGTCCTGTGGCATCCATCCATTGCCAAAGAACAGCCTTGTCTAATGGAGTCTATTCAGAAATTCTCACAGCGCTTGTGTAAGGACCTCCCCTATGCCACCTTCAATTATACCATACCTAACACTAGCATTCCACACGCACTACACAGCAGCCTCTTACACAACACCTAGTATCAGCAGCACATGACCACTGTGGGTTCCAAGACATCAGCTGGGTCATGTTTAGTTTGTTCACGGATTCCATATGCAGTAGGGTCAGACAGGCTTAGCCCCTGAAAAGGAAAAATACCTTCTTCACCTACACCGATGAAGAATTGGGGCCAAGATACAACCCAACAGAGTAAATCCCATAGAGTAGTAGTAAATCTGACTCAATACAAGAGCAATCCCACCTCACTGTACCTTTATACTGAGCCTAGCAATATCCAAACTTAGCTAGATAGGGTGCGCAAGAGGGCCACCATTGGAGAGGATACTGATTGGCCCCAAGACTTTCTAGAAATAGATGATTAGAGATAGCAATGCCACCAAACCACTGCAAAAAGATGTCCACTCCCAATTCCATCTGTGGAACCAGGGTGGCCCTGAGTGTTTCTGGGGCTGTCTTCATTAATAACAAATGGACCCCAGACAAGAAGTCCTAGTGCAGGGCCATCCTCCTTGATGTGATGATACAAAGGGAACTGAGTCCCTTGGGGGAGGTTCGAATAACACAAAGTACACATGTCAGGAAATCTGGGATTCTGAGATAGCTAGATATACGTGGATAGAAGGGAAGGGGACACCCATAATTGTACAGAAACTAACACTGTATTTGTTTTGTTTCAGAGGCAAAGGAACAATTCCACTTGGTATGAATGAAAACTGTGGCATAATCCTGCACATTCCAACATGCAATGGGGCACTTCCATGCTGATGGACACTTACTGGCAATGCAGCAAGTTTGCCTACACTCAGCTTGTCCCCAGATGGCGTGGACTGTGCTCCCTCATCCATACACACCAGACAATGGTAATTTCCAGAGAAGATCTATCAGAGCTGAACCAAAACCTGCTAAGGAAGAAAACAACTCTGTTGAATCAAGCTCAAGAGCAAAGAACTGCTGATTATTTTGGCTGGGCTCAGTACAAGGCCATCCCAGAAGATTTCAGACTGTTCTCTGATGCACAAGTACCAGCAGGAGGATCAATACCCTTCTTCACCATGCAGACAAAAGTGAATGGCCGCTGGTTACAAATAGACAGGTGGGAAATACTCAAGATGAAGAACACCACTGAGCTTAGCTTTAATTCGAACAAGGAAGAACTGAGACTCTCAAGGTGATGCAACATCAGAATGTGTTGAACTTGACAACCGTACTGGCGGTAGGGGTGTGTACGAAGATTGATGCATCCTGCTTCATGCTGCAAGTTCATACCATACAATGACATGAACAATGGGACTCTGACTCTTGCCATCCAAGCATTGCACCTATTACAAAAAGACATGTGTGTATCAGAAGGTGCCCTTGAGCAGGAGTGGCTGACTTGTCTGTGCACATCATTGCTACCCGTATCCATAATAATACTGTTTTTGGGTGGGTTCGTGCAAGTAAGGGTTTCCTACTGTCAAAACAAATTCCTCAAATTGGGTAGAATGCAAGTAACTAGGAAGTAGGACAACACATCCTCAATACTTAACTGTTGCGAAGTATGGGTTGGGTGGTGTAGTTAAAAATGTAACTAGAGGGGGATTTTAATGTTGAATGAGTTGATTTTGATGCATAGAATAATACGTCCACATAGAACAATGGAATTTGCACCTCTATTAGCTAATTCACCCAACATGAACTCTTCATCAACCAAGACTCCAAAGTATGTGGTCAGGCAGGCTCTGAAACCTAGGCCTGAGGTTATTGACTGACAGGTCACTAGTTGGGCAGCACATAGTTAGCAATCTATTGTGCAAACAGAAAACTCAGATCGATCCCACAGATAGGTCCAGTTACTCCACAATGGTCCAAGGAGATTGGCTCCAACAAAGCACAAATGGCCAGAGAGGTGCGCACATTCCCAAACACCATAAGGTCAAATGCCACATGTAGTTAGGAACACTCAGTCAATCAGAACACAGCATGTATAGTAACACACCACAATCATGCACCATTCAGGCCAGACATCTGTATCCAATGGTCCTCATTGTGTCCACCTAAGGTCAAGGCTCTCCTATAGTTGTTATCAAGACCTTGTTTATTACTCCAAGACAACTGTTCACATTCTGTATCCTAAAAGGAATGCTGTAATTGTTTTATGGTACTCAGAGACATGTATAAAACACCGCTTAGACCAACTGTACATTGAGACAGTCCTCAGACATTGGTTCTGTAATGTATAATTAAACAAACTGTTCTTGCTTTGCAAAACACCTCTTGTCTTTCATTTCTTTCAAGGTAAATTCACATTCGAGCAACAACTCTTTGACAAAGCCACTAAGGGCATTACCACGAGGATGTTGGTCCAAACACTGCCAGCGTCATGGTAGCTGCCAGACAGCCACAGGTGACCTGCCAACCTCCCATCATCCCCGCCAGGATCAGTGATCCTGAAAGGCTGACGGTGGTGCAGGTTGAAATTAGCCAGGGTGGCGCTGAAGTCAGTGGCCACCAAGCTGATTACCACCTTCTTCTCCACCAGCCTTTTTATGGCAGTTTAACTGCTATGAAAAGGCTGACCAAGAACAAGTCCAGAGGTTCCTCTGCCCAGCACCTTTGAAATGCGCACTCTCTGCTCAGCAGACAGTGTGATTTTCGAGGGTGCTGGTGCCCCCTGCATGCGGCAGCATTGCCGCCAGCTCTATTATGAGCTGATGACATTGCTGATGACCCTTTCCCACAGGGCTGACCGGTGAAAACTTTGGTTTCCTCCGATCAGCCCAGTGGGAAAATGATAATAGGTCCAGTGGGGAGGTCGCCAGCATGGCGGCGACCACCCGGTCTGGCGTTTGGCAGATAGGTATTCCTGTCCGTCAAACTCTTAATCAACCCCTAAGTCTGCCTTAAATAAAGTATCACATGTAACACTTTATATTGTTCCATGACATAGAGTGTTACATGACATAGATGTGTGTGGGGGGATGATTTGTGTGTGTGAGTAGGGTTGGACATAGTGATACACATCTTACTTTTTATGTTAAAAAAATAACAATTCACTAAAAAACAGAGGATGAAGTGATGTTATAGTTAGGCACTGCAATATTTTCTTATCTTACATTAAAAAAGCTTACAACTTTACAGAAAAACCAAAGGTTACAGGAACATAATAGATGAAAATGGCAGTCTAAACGGACCAATTTAAAAGAAGAAAACCACTTAAATCTACTTGTTATAGTAAGATCAAATAACTATAACTTGCGCTTAAAGCAACTATAGCTTGCACTGTCCACATGCACTGGTAACTCCCTAGCATATTACATCACTCATAACACACTCATAACATCACTACAACATACATAACTGATGACAAAAATGTACATGTCTTCAAAATAAAATAAAATAAGATAAAAGGTGGCAGGCAAGGGTACCCTGACCCCCAAGTCTTGTGGAGAGAGACAACTGCTGAGGCCAAATTGAAATAAAATATGTTTCTTTGGGGGTTTTGTGGATTCAAGGTGAGCCCCAGTATGAACCCCTCGGAGTATCCCTGCAGTCTGTGGATCTGTAGCACAACACAATTATGGGCATTGGGTGCCCACAGTGGATTGGGCACAGAGCTTTCTGCGGGGCTGGGTGTTGGCCATCCATATGGGGTTGGATGCAGCACCTTGCCGCAGCTCAGGCCCTCAGGCTAACTCCATGGCAAGCACAGAAATGGATATCTTACTTTTTGATAAAAAAACATAGAAATTCACCAATAGTTAAAGTCACGGTCTTGTTAGGAATGGGAATAATATCGTACTCTTCATAACCTTAGGCATTCACTGAAAAAAGTTCAAAGTTATTTTATAGTTCATAGGTGAAAATGTCAGTTCAACATAACTTTAAAAACTAACAAGAACACTGAAATTCAGCCGTTATAGTCATCTCAAGTAAATATACTTTGTGCTCTAAAATAACTATGCCTCACACCTAGCCATTGTCTGCTAATACTCTCACATATTCCAAACCTTTTGACTGCATTGATAACATTATTAATGACATCTGAAATTACACCATTGATAACAACACTGTGCATGCTGTTCTATAAATATATATAGATATATTACATTGCTGGTGAAAATGTCAGTGCAGTTATGGTTAGCTAAGAGTTTCTGTTGTTTCTGAGTAACTTTGGCGCTATTGAATGAATCTGCACAAAACGTGGCACACGTGTAGAGTGTTAGAAATGGGGTCTCTAGTTGGCAGAGGTATTCCCCCTTGTCCATATAGGGACCACAATTGTAGTCAGGGTAAGTCACACACAACCCAAATTATCCTGTGCCCACCCTCTGGTAGGTTGGCACTCAGCAGTCAGGCTTAACTTAGAAGGTAATGTGTAAAGTATTTGTGCAATAAATCATGCAATAACACTGTGAAAGCACCACAAAAATACACCACACAGGTTTAGAAAAATGTATATTTTTCTAGTTAAATTAAGGTCAAAACGATAAAGATTCAATAAGCACAAGTTGAAATATCCGTTTTGCAATGTTAAGAAGAGTCTTAAATCTTAAAGATCAACAGTTGTCTCCTGTGTGCACAAAGTACCTGCTTTGCATCAAAATTACATGCATGGACAATGCAGAGGAGGAGAGGTGTGGAAAAATAAGGTGTGCGCTGGATTTTCCAACGTGGCACAGATTATGGTTTGTTTCTCTTCATCCTGAAAGGGGCTTTGCGTCGATTTCCAGCGCACAGTCTTGGGTACTCACTGCAATGCAAGGTTCTTTTGATGCCCAGGTATGATGAGTGGAAATTCTGGGCCTGCGGGATGAAGTCACAGGTGTTGCGTCGATCCAGTAGGCGTTAAGTCAAATTTTCTGACGCACTGCAGGTACTGCATCGATTCTTCACTCAGGAAATCGGGCTGTGTCGTTCTGGCTCAGCTGTGCATCGATGTGGTAGGGCTGTGCACCAAATTTCTGGTCGCAACACAGATGCTGCATTGATCTTCACTTGGAAAGGCGGGCTGCTTAGTTCCAGTTCAGCTGTGGAGTGATTTTCTCATCGCTGGGCAGGCTGTGCATCATTTCTGGCAGGCTGTGCATCGATTTTTAATGGTGCACAAGGAGTTTCCTTGAAGACTTGAAGTATTTTTGGTCCTGAGACTTCAGAAAAACAGGAGGCAAGCTCAATCCAAACCCTTGGAGAGCACTTCTCAGCAAGTCAGAGGCCAGCAAGGCAGCAGGGATACAGAAAGACATCAGTCCTTCACAGCAAAGCAGTACAGGTGAGTCTATGGGCAGCCAGGATGTTCCCCTTGACAGGTTGCAGGATCTGGTCCACAAGTGTCTGAGTTGATGTGGTCAGGGAACCAGTTTATATATCCCAAAATGCCTTAGAAGTGGGGGAGACTTCAAAAAGTGGATTTGAAGTGCACTAGGTCCCCTTTCAGTAGAGGTCTGTCTGCCAGGGTCCCATTAGGGGGGTTGGCAGTCTATTGTGTGAGGGCAGGCCTACTAGCTTTTTAAATGTAAGTTTCAGGCCCTCCACTCTTCCAGCCCAGAAGACCCATTCAGTATGCAGATGAGTGCAGGTGTGACTGAGAATCCTGTGTTTGTGGTTGCCTGGGTGAAATGCACAAGGAGGCTGTCAACCAGCCCATACGTTGATTGGAGACAGGCTGCAAGGCACAGATGGATTTTAAGTGCAGAGAAATGCTTGTTTTCTAAAAGAGGCATTTTTGAAATAGTAATATAAAATCCAACCTCACCAATAAGCAGGATTTTCTATTACCATTCTGGCCATTCTAAACATGACCTGTTTACCCCTTTCTGATCAGAATCTACCACTCAAACAGTATATGAGGGTAGCCCTAATACTAGCCTATGAAAGGAACAGGCCTCACAGTAATGGAAAACTAATGTAGGAGTTTTCCACTACCAGGACATGTAAATCACACAGGTACATGTCCTGCCTTTTACCTACATAGCACCCTACCATGTGGGTTACCTAGGGCCTACTTTAGAGGTGACTTATATGTAGCAGGAGGGGAGTTCAAGGCTTGGCAAGCACCTTTAAATGCCAAGTCAAAGTGGCAGTGAAACTGCACACACAGGCCTTGCAATGGCAGGCCTGAGACATGGTTAAGGGGCTACTTATGTGGGTGGCACAACCAGTGCTGCAGGCCCACTAGTAGCATTTATTTTACAGGCCCACGGCACAAGTAGTGCACTTTAATAGGGACTTACAAGTAAATTAAATATGACAATTAGGTATGAGCCAATCTTACCATGTTTAAGGGAGAGAGCATATGCACTTTAGCACTGGTTAGCAGCGGTAAAGTGCGCAGAGCCTGAAAACCAGCAAAAACAGTGTCAGAAAAGTGGTGGGAGGCAGGCAAAAAGTTGGGGAATGACGACCCTAAGACTGCCAGGTCTAACATAGAGCTTTACTTATGTAAGTGTATCTGCTTGGATAGCTTAGTTTGGTGTAAATTTTTCTATGGATTTTGAAAAACGAGCAAGAAATTAGCCACCCTATTGTGAACAGCTGAAAGATGTTAACAACAGGTATTGGACATCTGTGGAGGGTGGGAAACAGATACTAGGCTCTCCGTTCCATTATCTGTGGAACATAGGTGAAGGCTGAGTGCAGTGAGGGTCAGATGCCCTCAGATGGTGGGGTACAGTGCCATGCTAAATGTCAAAGGCAGTGAGCAGTAGTGGTTGTATCCCTTTGGATGTGGCCCACAGCTGTAGGCTTGATGCATTGGTGGTTGGCTCTAGCTGAGGGTAGAGCTAAGGTATACGACTCACCTCCGTTGTGCATGGCCAAAATTCACAGTGGGGGTTTCACTGTGTATGGAGGGTAGAATATAAGGCATGGGAAGAGCCTGCACTCTGTGCACCCTTGTTGTTTCTGACAGTTGTGCTGATGGACTCCTCTGTGTAGAATATGTTGTGGGGTTTGGCCAGAGGCATGATCTGCACCCCACCTCTACTGTAAATGGCTGAATGCCATGTGCAGTGGGTGTCAGACACCTGTGGGTGTTTTGGCTCTGCCGCTGACCCTAGGATTTGCCAGGCCCTGCAACTGACCACTGCTGGAGAAGTGATCAACTGCAGAAGGTAGAGTGCATGGCCTTGTAGGAAACCAACCCCTGCAAGCAACTTCATTGTGCATGGTTGAAGGCCTTCCTTTCTTTTATATATATGTTGGTGTAACAGGATTTAATGTATTTTTGCACATGTACTCTGCTCTACAACTGAGATCATTGTCCTGCATACAAGGAAATGCAAACTAATAATGCAAAGCATGTGCCACTCTCATCATTTTTTCTGCTAAACGTTATCCTATGGCAATATGCTGCCAGGAGGGATTGTTTGCTGGAATGAGGCGACAGTTGCAGGTAGTGCCTATTCAGAGTCCCTCTTTCTTTTTTCTACATTAAATTTCCACTGATTCGAAGCATTAATTTACAAGCGCATTGAAGATGTTTTCTATGACTTCCCAGGCTCATGTTTTTGTCACATAATATACCTGTGACATATTTGGACGAGATTTTTGTTCTCTATAGCGAGGAACCTGAAGAATTGCTATACATTAGACTCAGGTGGAGTCCTTGCATTTTCAGCATGATCTTCACTTTTCTCTCGATCTGCTTTTCCTGCATTATCCCTGTGGTAGGCATCCTTTCCCGAAGCCATTGTTGAAGATAGCAAAAAAAAGGTAGAATTCTTTCTTGTGTCTTCCTCGTTTAGAAAGGTGTGTAGTGATAAATATAAAAAGCAAAAGAACAATGTGAATATTGCAGTTACAGGAATTAATTAAATCTTTCCAGTGATATGCAAGGATTTGCAAATCCTATGCAGTTCCAAGGGAGTGCCCTGAAGTTCCAAAAATGGCTTAAACTTGGATATTTTGAAACCTCGCAGTAGAGTATTGAGTTTCAAGTTGTTCTTACCATCAATTATGTCTTTTACGGTATCAGTGATGTCATCATTGATATCTTGTAACCTGTCATGAGTGATGAAGTATGTGAGGTTATAAGCACTTCATGATGGGGTGCAAGTTGTGACACATTTATCAAGGGTTCTGCATTGCCCTTGAACCGCGCAAGTGGCCACAGGGTGATGCAAAAACTATAACGAGATTTACGAAGCAACGCAAGGCCATGTTGCTTGACCCTGAATGGCTTGTAAATCTGGAGTTATGCAAGGCAGCACAAGTCACTCCCTTGTATAACTGTGCCCCCAGGAGGTGATCCATGAGTGGAGAGTGGGTGTTCCCACTTATTCACCCATGGATTCTGAAGCATTTCCAGATTTACAAATGCTGGTAGACTTCGAAATGTGCCAGAGTGCTAAGCGTTCCCTGGGCAGGTGTAACAAGAAAAAATATCTTTATTTCTCCTTATTTTTCACTGAAAGAGGAAAAAGCCTCAATGTGTTTTTTTGTGTGCAAGAAAGTATTCCTTCCTTCACAAAACAATGCTGTCTGTAATGCAGGCACCCTTGCACCAGATTGCAAGGATGCTTACATTGTCATTTGGGAACAGTTTGTGCAGCAGTGCAGGCAGAGAACAGGAGTGTGCCATATCTTAATAGATGTGACGCTTTTCACGCAGCGCAATAAGAAGTCTTCCTATATTGCGTGAAATAATTGTAAATATTGTGCCTAGTTTGTTTCTTTTGTTGCAATATGTGTGCTTTCATTGAGACTTAATTGTCCGTGAGTAAGTTAAAGACCAAATGTCAAACGCTAAAGGGTTAAATGGAACGGCTCTAGCAAGTAAAAGGTGCAAACTTGTTAGTTGTGTGGATCTTTAAATAAAAGGCACAAAGTGGCCAACAGAAAATCAAAATTACAATCCTTATGCATGTATAAATGAATTCCATTTTATTTCTCACAACACCAAATCAAGTGCCTTCCTAAAGTTTCGAGGAGAGAAAAAGATGGAGTCCCAAAAAATACTGACTGGTCTAGCTTAGACATTTATAATCTCACCATCTGAAGTAAACAGTTCTGTAATATGGTACTGTACAAAAAAGTACAATTCCTAACTTTTTATTGTAGCTAAAATAAGGCAGCGCAACTGCCACGTAACGGAAGAAAAGATATGAAGCAGTGTCCTCCGTGCCGTCCTTTTAGCCAGTTTCCATTTCCCTTGCAGCCATTTCTCTATGGATTCTGAGCGCAGATCTGCAGTACACCATGCATAATGCAATGACCAAGTGAGGCATTTATGTACTGATTCATGTTTACATCACTTTGCTCCAGTGTTTTATGAGGTAGAATACTCTTTGTCTTTGACATTGCTGATTGCCCTCCACTCGCGCGAGTATTTTATTGTTTCAGACAAGCAGCCTTCACCTGAGGACATGTCACAGCTTTACTGGTTACTTGTCCAAGGGGGAAAATATTCTTTATATCCATCACTAGCTGCTCTGCTCCGTGCCACAGTAGCATCCACTGCTGTTTCACTGCAAAGCATGTTTTCATTATTTCAGTAGGAGATACGCATTACGTTTTAAACTGCTGAACTACAAAGCAAACGCCTAACATGTATATGAGCATTATTAAAAACAGATGCAACACTCCAAAACGTAGTCATTGTACCATAAAAATAAATATTCCACAAAAGTTAATTTTAGAAACATAAGCGTGAACTGCTTAGTAAGAAATTGGCAAATACATAGAATAGCTATTGATACAAAAACACTGTTTTAAAAAACTTTTTTTGATAATTTGACAATCATCAAACGTATGAAAATCTATGGCTCTGTTTTGTAGTCTGTATTTTATCCATACATTAAATGATATTGCTTTCATTAATATAAGAAAGAGGGGGTTCAATTCGCTGTAAGCGTATTTTAGGGCAACTATTTTCTGATTTTCTTATTTGTCCGTCAAGACAGTGCCTACGGCACAAACTTCACACGAACTGATCTTTCACAACTGTCATCATTCAAAACAAAGCATAACGAAAAGGTGTCACACCTCATCTTGCTTTATGCTTAACATTGCACAGAGTAATACAGAAAATGGAGCACCACAAACATAACGCACCACGTGCTTTGCTCGTGACAATTTACACGATTAAACCATCAAATATATCATTATTGACAGCATCAGTAACTTAAGCACCATTTGTACTATTATTCTCACTACAATATATAAGGCCATATTTATACTTTTTGGCGCACAACTGCGCCAACGCAGTTGTGCGTCAAAAATTTTAACGCCGGCTAACGCCATTCCAAAGTGCCATGCGGGCGCCTTATTTATGGAATGACGTTAGCCGGCGGAGCTGCCTGGTGTGCGTAAAAAAAAATGACTTACACCAGGAAGCGCCGGCGTAGGGGAAAATGGAGCTTGGGCGCCAAAAAATGGGGCAAGTCAGGCTGAGGCAAAATTTTCGCCTCAACCCGATTAGCGCCATTTTTTTTGACTCCCAACCCCCATTTAAATGACTCCTGTCTTAGCAAAGACAGGAGTCATGCCCCCTTGCCCAATGGCCATGCCCAGGGGACTTATGTCCCCTGGGCATGGTCATTGGGCATAGTGGCATGTAGGGGGGCACAAATCAGGCCCACCTATGCCACCCAAAAAAAAAAATACTTACCTGAACTTACCTTCAGTTCCCTGGAATGGGTCCCTCCCTCCATCCATGGGCGTCCTCCTGGGGTGGGCAGGGGTGGCAGGGGGTGTCCCTGGGGGCATGGGAGGGCACCTCTGGGCTCCTTCCGAGCCCACAGGTCCCTTAACGCCTGCCCTGACCAGGTGTTAAAAAATGACGCTAAAGCGGCTGGACGTCATTTTTTTTGACCCGCCCACTCCCGGGCGTCATTTTTGTCCGGGAGTGTAAATACGGCGCACATGCCTCGGAGTCATTTTTTAGACGGGAACGCCTACCTTGCATATCATTAACGCAAGGAAGTTGTCCACGCAAAAAAATGACGCAAACTCCAAGATCTTTGGCGCTAGACAGGTCTAACGCCAAAGTATAAATATGGAGTTAGTTTTGCGTCGGATTTGCGTCCAAAAAAACGACGCAAATCCGGCGCAAACAGAGTATAAATATGCCCCAAAGGGTCTCCTTGCGAACTTGACTGTCACAAGACCGCCAGGTTGGCGTATTGTGGTTGGAGTGCCCCACAATGCTGTGGTCTGAGTGCCATATTTCAACCATGGCGGTAGGGCCAGGGGACCGCCAGCTCAGCCTGGATTAGAGATCCCAGTGGTCTGGAGTTGGTGGCGGTCTTAACCCGCCACGGCAGTGCTGCAAGCAACACTGCTCTGGGGATTAAAACCCCCCTTTTCTGCCAGCCGTTTCATGGTGGTACCATTGCCATGAAAATACTGGCAGAGAACATGTGCAGGGGGCCCCCTTGGCTAGCACTGTTGCAATGTTCACTGTCTACTTGGGAGACAGTGAACATTGCAAGAGTGCTGGTGCACCCTGCGCTCTATAGCACTGCCGCAGGCTCAATTACGAGCCAGAGACAATGCTGTAGGCTGTCTCCTGCTAGGTCAGCAGGTGGAAACACAGGTTTCTGCCTTCTGACCTCGTATGAAACCAGTGTGGTGGCAACCTCCCCGTCAGAAGTTTTACCATCCACAGAACTCCTAATCAGGCCCATAATCTCCAAAGATGTCATGGATGACATCATTGGTTACTGCTATTTCGCAATGATATTGGAATTACCACACAATCAATGTTCTCCATGGGTGGCTCCTTTACAATGGCGAAGGAGCGTCGCCCTCCTGGCTGAGCCAACAGCAGAAAAATAAAACGATAATTCACTATTGTTTTATTTTACTGCTGCTGGCACAGCCAGAAGCTTGTGAAGGGAGGGAGGGGGCTGGTCCATGGGAGGTGGGAAGGGGGAGAAGGAGAGAGGGCACCTAAGTGGGCATGTCTGTTTGGCCTGCTGTCTCAGGCAGGCCAAACACATATGCACATTTTGGTTTCTCCAGCCCAGCTGTCTTGAATTACAGGGCCAGAGAAACTGCACAGACCCCACTCTTGTATCTGCACAGCAGTCCAAACTGCTCATACCAATCCTGATGTTGCTTTCATGCTAGGTTTAGTATGAAAACAGCGTCATTATTGCTCAGGAGCTTGTGCTGGTGTCCCAGTGAATGTGGAACGGCACATTTAGGGACATTGTTTTTAAATTAATTTCATTCCCCTCCCTCCATCTTTGTCCTTCCCACCCCTCCCCTTGAGATTTGTGAGGGCCACCTCTGAAGTTCTCTAAATGCAGATATGTTGTGCTTTATGTGCTTTCATGATTAGAAAGTGCACATACCAACATCAATTCAAACCATATGGTATCTTTTATTTTTAATGCCAAGTGGATTTGTTCTGTCTAAGGCTTCAAGGACACAATTTCCAAAAACATTGATGTGGTTGGGGGCACCTACGTAACTGGAACAACTGAAAAATATGCAGTAAAACTATTGAACAATAGAAAGACAAAACATTGTCAGCCTCATGGAAAGATTGATGTATTTATTAACCCTTCACTTAAGCATGCATCTTTCACTCAGATTGTTCAGAAGTTCTGTGTGATCATTCACAATTTATTATTCATATAACACGTTTATGCCATGAATGGCTACCTGTGTGGTCTTGAATCCTTCACATATCGCTACATTTGTATCTGTGCATATAGTCAATAAGGTGATACAAATGTCTTTAGTCTCTGTCTTGCACATGTGCCATAATCAGGGGCACACATATGGTACATTGAGGTATTGAAAGAAAGACAGTGACATGGAGTTATGAAGAAATGAAACTGTATGTTATATTACCTGCTTCCGCCTGAAGCATTGGATTGCATGATGCCCAAATCATGAAACAGCTGAGGCTGGCTAATGTGCATGTAGCTGCTTATTAGATGGGTAAGAGTTATAGATGTGACCCTGCACCAGATTCAGATAATGCAGTTGCCAATGTGACCACTAGGTTGACCTCATTGTTCTCATCCTGCCATTTCAATGTGCAGTTTCACCTCAACTTCATTAATCTACTTGCCAGCAGGTCTATGGTGTTAGAGTGCCACATTATTTGGCTCATCATGATCTCTTACTATATAAGCTACTAAGACATATGCTACTGATGTACAAATAAAGAGTTTGCTTTGATTGTATGACTCTAAAATGGATACGTTAACTTCTTGTTGGTTGCATGCAACATGTTTACACTGGTCCCTCAGAATTATTATCTTCTGGCTCTCTGTGGGGTGACTCAATGATCAGCCCTCCCCCAGTCTTGTTTTACTACCGCTTGGGACCCCTGCCTCTGGAACTCAACCATTACAATTCCATACCCAGGAATACACTAATATCTAAATCTGGATCCACTTGGGGAACATTCTGAAAATCACAAAAATAGGCCTAGCATAAACACTGGTCACAAAAAGTGAGCAATAGTTGCAACCATTTTTTTATTTTGTGATACACTAAGGGTCTGATTATGACCTTGGCGACTGGGATACTCAGTCACAAACATAATGGATATCCCATCAGACGCATTACAATTTTCATCATATCCTATGGAATCATGCCCTAAATCTTCAGTCACGGCGCGTTACCAAACAACCTGCCTATTAAATATTTATTAGGCAGGTCATTATTTGTGACCATCTGCTTATCTGCAAACATTGTGATCAATCATAGTGGCCTGTAAGCCACAAAAGACCATCGTTCCTGCACTTCCATTCCCAAATGGGATTTTTTTTAAGTAGCCCATGTTCGTTAAATGAATGAATGCTGCTTTAAAAAAGATCCTGTTTGGGACACATTGGGAAGAGCAGGAAGTGGTCCTCTGGGCTACAAATGCTCTCCCTGAGGTTGAGAGATATCATTCCCAAAGAGGAAATTATGTGATGGAGATAGCTTTCCATTTGTGAATGGGTTATCACCTCTTTTGAGGAGGTTGTAACTACTCAATGGTTTCCAAGTGTGATTGTTGTTGCAAATCATTGATACCTGGCACTGCTTTTTTGACTCGGACATTGGTTCAATTCATAATGAAAAGCCAATTTGCTTTCTTAAACCTTGAAAGTTTCCTAATCACAGGGGTTGCAATGCCAAAATGGACATCTGGCCCTTGACTACCAACTCTAAGAATGGAGAAAGCTGATGAATCCTAAATGGATAAAAAACAGAAATCTTAATCTTAGATGAAATACCTAGAGAAAGTGCAAAGGTATCTAAAGATATCCCACTCCTAATTCAAGGGCCTGTCTGGCAGATGTGCTGCACCCATGTTGTCTACTGGATGGAGTGGATACAAGCAAGATTTCTCTGAGTTCGGTCTAACTCCTGAAATAGGGCCATACATTTTAAGTACCCTAAACTCCTAGGCCAACTCCCAACCCAATCTGTTAAAAACAAACAGAGGGGAGATTACATGCACACATTCCGCATCTTCTTACTCTGGCAGTTTAGTTGGAATATTACAGAAGGAAGCAATGAGATAGAGCATAAGAAAACCCATCTCTTCAAGGATGTTGAACAATAAATCTTTATTGACACCACGGCTGGAAGGCGTTTAAAGGCCAAGCATCTATCCCTGATGAAAATAGGTGTCTAATGTTCATTTCCTCATAAATCATTTGGAATGATGCCTGACTGGTCAGGATGCATCAGAGCAGGCAGTAAAGGGATCAGTTTGTTTACTAATAAAATGTCTAGTAATTTCAGGTAGGAGTGGGGAATGGACAGAAAAAGGAATTAGGTAGAGTAATTATAATAGCTTCTCTAGAGGATTGTGGCAGTATTCCCTATGTGCACACTTCAACAGGCACCAAATGTAGCTTGGAAATCAATAGCATGCTGTACTTTGCATAGAGCTCTGCTGGAAAGTCATAATTTCCTCCCATGTGATGGTGCATTTTGATCACTGACATAATACTAATGCATACAATATCAAAACATTAAAATATCATAAAATATTGTAAAAAAACCACCTTGCTATACTTACCTAATAAGTACACACATATTGCATGCACAAATATCGTTTTTAAAATTTAAATTTTTACTAATAAAAACACACATGCTGGAAACAAAACTATTTTCACCTTTCAATATGAATATTTAAAAAAATACCAATTTACACTACATCAAGTACAATAATATCACCACAAAATTACAATATCATTGATAAATACTTATGTAATGCAAGAATTAAACTTATCCAACAGATATCCCGCAAGCATGTATGGACCATAAAGAAACCTGAAAAAGAGCTCCTGAAAACACAAAAAAGGAAATGAAAACTACAAATATTGGTTTAAGAAAAACCAAAAGTTATTTCTTCAAAAAATATAAAAAGCTACTTCAATTGCACAGAGGACATGTTCATTGACAAAAACCTGTGAAGTAAATTCAAAAGAAAACCCAGAAACAAAACAAAACAAATAACATTTCTGAGAAAGTCCCATAAATATATATTACACTGAATCATCATACAATATGTTACATAATTTCACGTTGCTAAAACTAAAAACTAAATAACATATACATAAACATCACTATTTTATATAGATTATAATATTTATATATATATATATATATATATATATATATATATATATATAGAGAGAGAGAGAGAGAGAGAGAGAGAACAAATTATATTTATGCATATATATATATATATATATATATATATAACTATATCTATATATATATAGTATTATGAATTTAGTTATATATATGTGGGGAATCGTAAATATTTTGGTGATGTATTATGATTATTTTAAACTTTAACCCCTTCGCTGCCAGGCCTTTTCCCCCTCCTGTGCCAGGCCTTTTTTTGGCTATTTGGGGCAGGGGGCGCTTAGGCCCTCATAACTTTTCGTCCACATAAGCTACCCACACCAAATATGCGTCCTTGTTTTCCAACATCCTAGGGATTCTAGAGGTACCCAGACTTTGTGGGTTCCGCCGAAGGCGGCCAAGAAATTAGCCAAAATAAAGTGAAAATTTCGGGTTTTTTTTTTAAATGGGATAAAAGGGCTGCAGAAGAAGGCTTGTGGTTTTTCCCTGAAAATGGCATCAACAAAGGGTTTACGGTGCTAAAATCACCAGGCTTCCCAGCTTTCAGGAACAGGCAGACTTGAATCAGAAAACCCAATTTCTCAACACAATATTGGCATTTTACTGGGACATACCCCATTTCTACGTTTTTTTTTGGCTTTCAGCCTCCTTCCAGTCAGGGACAGAAATGGGTGTGAAACCAATGCTGGATCCCAGAAACCTAATCACCTCTGAAAGGTAGACACAATTCTGAATTCAGCAATGGGTAATTTGTGTAGATCCTACAAGGGTTTCCTGCAGAAAATAACAACTGAAAAAAGAAAATATTGAAATTGAGGTAAAAAAAGAGCCATTTTTCTCTATGTTTTACTCTGTAACCTTCTTCTGCAATGTCAGATTTTCGAAAGAAATATACTGTTACGTCCGCTGGACTCTTCTGGTTGCGGGGATATATAGGGCTTGTAGGTTCATCAAGAACCCTAGGTACCCAAAGCCAATAAATGAGCTGCACCATGCAGTGGGTTTTCATTCTATACCGGGTATACAGCAATTCATTTGCTGAAATATAAAGAGTCAAAAATAGGTATCAAGAAAACCTTTGTATTTCCGAAATGGGCACAAGATAAGATGTTATGGGGCAGTGGTTATTTGCACATCTCTGAATTCTGGGGTGCCCATACTAGCATGTGAATTACAGGTCATTTCTCAAATAGACGTCTTTTTTACACACTGTCTTATATTTGGAAGGAAAAAATGTAGAGAAAGACAAGGGGCAATAACACTTGTTTTGCTATTCTATGTTCCCCCAAGTCTCCCAATAAAAATGGTACCTCACTTGTGTGGGTAGGCCTAGTGCCCGCGACAGGAAATGCCCCAAAACACAACGTGGACACATCACATTTTTCCACAGAAAACAGAGGTGTTTTTTGCAAAGTGCCTACCTGTGGATTTTGGCCTCTAGCTCACCTAGGGAAACCTACCAAACCTGTGCATTTTTGAAAACTAGGGACCTAGGTAAAGTCCAGGACGGGGTGACTTGTGGGGTTCTCACCAGGTTCTGTTACCTAGAATCCTTTGAAAACCTCAAAATTTGGCTAAAAAAACAAGTTTTCCTTACATTTCGGTGACAGAGAGTTCTGGAATCTGAGAGAAGACCCAAACTTCCTTCCACCCAGCCTTCCCCCAAGTCTCCCGATAAAAATGGTACCTCACTTGTGTGGGTAGGCATAGTGCCTGTGACAGGAAATGCTCCAAAACACAACATGGACACATCACATTTTTCTACAGAAAACAGAGGTGTTTTTTGCAAAGTGCCTACCTGTTGATTTTGGCCTCTAGCTCAGACGGCACCTAGGGAAACCTACCAAACCTGTGCTTTTCTTAAAACTAGAGACCTAGGGGAATCTAAGACGGGGTGACTTGTGGGGCTTTCACCAGGTTCTGTTACCCAGAATCCTTTGCAAACCTCAAAATTTGGCTAAAAAAACACTTTTTACTCACATTTCGGTGACAGAAAGTTCTGGAATCTGAGGGGAGCCACAAAGTTCCTTCCACCCAGCGCTCCCCCAACTTTCTCGATAAAAATGATCCCTCAATTGTGTGGGTGGGCCAGGTGACTGCAACAGAATAAGGCCAAAAACTTGTAGAGATAGAGGGGATAGCACAGCGAGTTGACATATTCTTATTTTATACATCTTTAGGCTGACTCTGCTTTGGGGACCCACACAAGTGAGGTGTCATTTTACTTGGGAGACTGAGGGGAACGCTGGGGAGTAGGAATTTTGTGCTGGAGCGGTGATCCTACTAAGAAAACTCAGGAAAATATGCTCTTTTAAGCAAATTTTGAGGTTTGAGGAGGAGTCCGGGTAAGAAAATGTTGGGGGATACACACAAGCCACACCTCCCTGGACTCCTTGGGGTGTCTAGTTTTAAAAAATGTTTGGGTTTGGTAGGTTTCCCTAGATGAAGGCCGCACCCACGACCAAAAACATAGGTGACCCCTCCCCCCCAAACACAGGTAGTTTCACAATATATAATTTTGATGTGTCCACGTACGTCTGTGATGTGCCAATCACTAAAATTGTGAAAAGAAACGCTCTTAGGTTATGTGAAAAAGACCCCTCACCCACCAAACAAGTTGGTGGCATGCTTCATTATCGGGGTCCCACCTGAAACACCTAGTGTGTCACAAGTGTGTTGCGACGCCTGATTACAGCGGAGCAGGTTTTGTCATTTGTACCACACATACTGGTTGGATTTGGCACGAGGGTGAATGATGGTTCAGTAGATCAAATTTTATTAACAAGAGATTTCACAAAAGTGAAATGCACTGTTTATAACTGAAAGGCCAAAAACTGAACCAATGATTGACAGCTCGTGAGTTGTAAAGCCTCGTCAAGGCACCGACCGTTTTACAGTCCATTCACACACCTTTCATCCATGACATGCACAAGACCATTCACACCACCAGGCAAGGGCCCATCACCTACATACACCCACATACCTGATACAGCAGTCACACTAGCTAATGGGAGTGAGTGGACTGATGTTTGGCTGGCACCACCAGCCAAGCGCCACCCCACGCACACCACCAGCAAAGCACCACCCCACGCACACCGCTAGCCAAGCGCCACCTCAGCACACTGCCAGCCAAGTGACACCCCACACACACCGCCAGCCAAACGCCACCCCACACACACCGCCATCACTTTTTTCTGTTTATAAACAACAAAGAAAACACTAACTAATTATAAAATAAGTACAAAACTACAAACACAACATCTCTAACTAAATACATGACAGTAATGCCAACCGCGAAACTGAACATATATGAAAATATAAAATAGGCCGTTTACGATCACTGTATTTCCTCAAAATGTTTCTTGGTGTGGTAATTTCTGAAACAGCCGGGCACACACAGCCCAGGCTTTGAAGGGCAACTGGGGCAGTATATCCGGCTCTCCCTCCGGATACCTCTTCGGGCACATACTTTACATTTCTTAGTGGGTAAGTCTTTCTTGGGAGTGGGAGGAATGTGATCTGGAAAGTGGCAATCTTTCAATCTAGCCACTTCCTCCACCACTGCTACTCTAGGAACTCTTGCCTGTTCTACCACAATAAGGCTCTCTATCACCGACTCCCGAAATTTAACAAATGTCGTACTTGACTCAGGTGAACAATCCTTGAAAACAATAGAGGCATTAAAAGTTGCCAGATGAAATAAATGTAGGGCCAACTTTTTATACCACACGTAAGACTTATGCAGAGCAGTGTAAGGTTTCAACCTCTGATCTACTCTTTCAACACCACCCATGTGCCTATTGTAGTCCAAAATGCACACAGGTTTGTGCGGTTCGGCAAACTGGCCCCAAACAGTCACAGGGAAAGTACTCTCATCATGGATGGTAGATAGCATGTACACATCCCTCCTGTCTGAAAATTTCAGAGCTAGCAGCTCATTATTCCGCAAGGCACTGCACTGTCCCCTCTCAAGTTTTTTACAGACAAGCTCCCTTGGATAGCCTTTCTGGTTAGAACGGATTGTGCCACAAGCAACAGTGTCCACTCTAAACACCTCCTTGAACAACTGCACTCCAGTGTAGAAATTATCTACGTACAAATGGTGACCTTTGTTAAACAGTCATCTACCAAGTTCCCACACCATTTTTTCTCTAACTCCAAAAGAGGCCGGACAACCAGGAGGGTCAATACTGGAATCCCTACCAGTGTAGACCCGGAAATTATACACGCATCCTGTACTGCTTTCTGACAGCATATACAATTTAATCCCATACCGTGCCCTCTTACTAGGAATGTACTGCTTAAAAACTAAACGCCCCTTGAAAAGGACCAAAGACTCGTCCACACTTATCTCTTTGCCTGGAACCTAGACCTCTGAAAACCTATCTACAAAATGATCAAGGACAGGCCTAATCTTAAAAAGACTGTCACAATCAGGGTGATCTCGTGGCAAGGCTAAAGCATTATCTATCAAATGCTGCATACGAAGAAGAAGCAAATAGCGATTACGAGCCATAGTTGCAGGAAATATAGCCGTTGCCATCAAGGGACTAGTAGAACAATAAGAAGCCAGTGACGGCTTCCTTATCAACCACTTCAAAAAAGTAAAACCTAAAAACTTTTTCATCTCTTCAAGATATGTGGGAACCCACTGAGTAGCTCTAGACTGAGGCCTAAGTCTGGCAGCGTTGTCCCTCAAATATTGCTGTGCATACACATTAGTCTGCTCCACAATCTCTTCCAAAAATACATTGTCCATAAACAAGTGAAAGAAATTGACAGGCAAAAAGTTTTCCTTATTGACTCTACACCCTGGGAGACCAGTAAATGCAGGTAACTGTGGCTGCTCCATGTTTGGGGCAACCCAGGTGTCAGGTCTTCTAATGGGAAACCGTTCAGCCCCAGGCTGCTACACTCTTGGCACATCAATGTCCTCCTCTAAAACAGGCCCTTCATCTGCACTAAGAGTGGCTTTCTCATTAGAAGAATCCTCTCGGACAGAAAACTCACTGCCAGAATCTCTCACTTCCTCCTCTGCCTCAGATGCAGAGTCAGTCTCGTAATCATGGTCTGAAGACGACTCAAAAAGCATGCCAACAACTTGCTGAGCGGTCACTCTGTGGCTAGCCATGATCCTCACTAACAACAAATGGATTGCCAACAACCACCAGCACTAATATAAGTAATAAACAAAGTGTAGCTTTATCACAAAGAGTTATGTACTAAAAAACTATAGCACTCACTTGCCTGAAAAAGCTACTCACCATCAACTACTCTGCACAGACACAGCAATCCCCAATGATATCCCACTAAAAAGGAAAAAGAAAAAATCAAATTAGACATATGACAACACAAATATCATTGTGCCCAAATATAAGGACAATTTCATACACAATGCTACATTTAGTACACCACCTACAAACATGTCATTCATGCATGTCAACAATACTCCTTTGGAGTAAATTGCTTTCACTTACCTAAAACATGCAACTATGCAAACCGCAGGACAACTACTGCCAAAACCGCAAGGATCCACAGCAAAGGAAGCAAAAGCTTTGAACTAGAACAAAAAGAAGAAATAAACTGTTATAATCAGAAATACAAATACTTCGCCAGTTGACAAACACCCCGCCACCAAGAACTTAGGAATTGTCCCTGGTGCCTAAGTGGCTTCTGCCCCCCTTGGGGGCAGATGGGCCTACAAAAATAGGCTGATCTGCCCCCAAAGGGGCAGAAATGGCCAACAGCTCTGTACCCTGTTTGAAAGGGGTGACCCTTGCCAAAGGGGGCAAATGGGGGTGCACCCAGCACAAAAAAAAATAAGGGGACCAAAAATAAAAAATACAATTCCCCTCATGTCTTGGTGGCTTCTACCCTCTTGGGGGCAGATAGGCCTAAAAAAATAGCCCGATTTGCCCCCAAGGGGAGCAGAAATGGTCATCAGTAATGTGCCCCCCTTTAGGGGGGGATGCTTGCAAAAGGGGCCGCCCCCCCACCCACACAAAAAACACACACAAGATCCCTGGTGCCTAAGTGGATTCTGCCCCCCTTGAGAGCAGATGGGCCTAAAAAAATAGGCAAATCTGACATGGCCAACAGCTCTGCACCCCCTTAAGGGGGCGATCCTTGCCAAAGGGGGCAACCCAGCACAAAACAAAAAAAAGGGTAACAAAAAAAAAATCCCTGGCGTATTGGTGGTTTCTGCCCTCCTTGGGGGCAGATGGGCCTAAACAAATAGGCCCATCTGCCCCCAAGGGCGGCAGAAATGGCCAATACTAGTTTTCCCCCTTTGGAGGGGTGACCGTTGACCAAGGGGTTCCCCCAAACACACAAAACACACACACCACACAATCCCTGGCACCTAGTGGGTTTCGACCCGCCCGGGGGAGAGATCGGCCAAAAACATGTCCGATCTAGCTCCAGGGTGAGCTGAAACATATAAAAGATTATTGCCCCCGGGGCAGAGAACCTTGCCTAAGGGGTCCCTGCCCAAAAACATAAGCTAAACATAATCCCTGGTGGTCTAGTGGTTTTCAACCCCCACCGGGGGAAGATCGGCCGAAAAAATGGCCGATCTGCCCCTGGGGGGCTGAAAAAGGATTATTTATGCCCCCAAGGGGAGCAACCCTTGCCCAAGGGGTTGCTCCCCAAAAAAATCTGGCTTTCGACCCCGTGGGGGCAAATCAGCCAAAAACACGGCCGATCTGCCCCTGGGGGGGGGCGAAATATGATGCACAATAGCCCCCCAAGAGAGTAACCCTTGCCCAAGGGGTCACTCCCAAAAATAAATATAAAAAAAAATCCCTGGTGTCTAGTGGGGATTCCTGGTCCATGATCGCGGGCCCCGCCCGCGTTCGTGGACCAGCAATCCACTGAAAACAGGCACAGGGGGAAGGAAAAACTCTTTCCTTTCCCCCGTGTCTGTTTTCCACCACAAAACCCCCCAAAGGAGAGAAACTCACCTTCGTCGTCTTCTCCTGCAACACGCTGGAAGCAAATGGCTTCCAGCACGACCTCAGCAGCTTCTCATGATGTTGGCGTGCTGTGAGTGCGCTGACTTCATCAGATTGCCGAAGGGGGGTTTGGGGGTGGAAGAGGAAGGGATTCCCCTTCCATCCTCGACTTGGGGGTGTGGGTGGGGGGCCCATGGGGGGAGCGCTAGCGCTTCCCCCGTGGGCCCGGTGCAGGTCGAGGTGGTCTCGTCCCAAGCACACGGGAACCGTGTGCTGGGACGAGACCACCTCATCCAAGGCACCCAAGGGGTTAATATGTGTATATTTATATTTATGTTTATATGTTATAAAACATCATACAGTATAACATAATGAAACATTTGTAAAACAGCGTAAAACAGGGTCAAAAACACAAAGTTTACAGTAGTAAAGAACACTGCTGTTGATGCAATTAAATGTACAAAAAACCTATTAACAACACTATGGGCCTGATTAAAACTTTGGAGGAGGTGTTAATCCGTCCCAAAAGTGACGGTAAAGTGACGGATATACCACCAGCTGTATTACGAGTCCATTATATCCTATGGAACTCGTAATACGGCTGGTGGTATATCCGTCACATTTGGGACGGATTAACACCTCCTCCAAAGTTGTAATCAGGCCCTATATATCAGTAGCCTCTAGACCTCCCCCCTGTGCCCCAACCCTCAAATCCCCTACAGAAAACCCTTAAAAAGGACTTACCTGTTCCGATGAACAGCAACACTTCACTGTACCCTCAACCATGGAAAGTACACTGGCACAAATCACACGAAGAGAATACAAAATATAACAATTTGATTAAAGTTAAGGGGTAACATATATTATTTCAACTCCAATCCATAATAATTGGAGAAAGGTGTTGGACTCTAAAGGTGTCACATTTACTATTCCCACTCCAACCTATACCAATTCAAAGATTATTGGACATTAAAGGGGTGATATTTTGAAATCCCAGTCCACCTATACCAACTTGAGGAAGGTGCTGGACTCTAAAGGGTTGACATGTGACATGAAACAACTTAACACAAGACATCAATATGCGCTGAGTGCTTTCATTTCTTCTTCATAAAATCATGCAAAGTTACACATATTGGGATTGCATGGCTTTTTAAATACCAAAATAGATTTTGTGTCGGGCAGCACCAAAAAAGTGACACAACCCTGAAGCAAAATCTTAGTAAAACTGGGCCTCAGTGGTTTGTATAATTTAGGTGAGGGGCAAAAAAATACAGTTTCAGCTATTTTATTATAGACACATGTGTTTTAGGTGACATTTTCTGAAGGTTTATCATCACATTTAAATTGTCTGTGCCGCATTCCATTCCATCATTTTTAGATTGCATTTGCAACTGCTGAACAAGCTCATCCGTTTACTAATTGCAGCCATGAGATTGGCAAAATGAAATCTTGACATTTCTTTATATTCAAAACACATTTTTGTCGTTCAAAGCAATAGAGAAACTACTAATATATTAAAGAAAAAAAAAGTATTATAGTTCCTTGAATGAAAGAGACAATGGGCGAGCTACTGTAAAAACTCTCAATGTGGAAAGCAAACGTGAAGTAACCATACATAGTGCTGCATCTGAACACCAGCTATGGCAATAATTGTATGAAAAATGACCTCAATGAGATTTCATTTGCGTGCCGTGCAGAAGGCTAACCATGCCAAATATGTTACAATTAAGGGAAACCTTAACAACATAGCAGCATAGTTTGTGAATTGAATAGCTATCAGCATAATATGAATAATGACAGTTCCTTTGAGGAAATCATTCAGAAATGTCAACTATAACTTGATAAGCCTATTAAGTGGGGGAGGTAGTGTGACAACTGTTTACGAAAAGCCACTCTTGGACAGAATAGCTTTTAAAAATAAAAAATGTTTAAAAAAAACACAACCAAAGCAGTGCCAGATTCACTAAATCAAATCAATGTTCAGTGTAAAGAACGAAAGAGTCTAGATTGTTTAGTTTTCCACTAGAAATACCGATATTACACAGAGATATGCAACACTACCCTGACAGTGCACTTTGTTATGTTGATTTACTTCTTAAGTGCGGGTTGTGTACACTGAGATACAAAGACAAAGTAGTGGAATTGTAGCTCCATGTGTACATTTTGTTACTTACCATTGGAAGGTTCATTGTTAAATATTATATTGACAAGAATGCACTGAAAAGTACAATGCAATGTCAAGTACATCATGTGGGCCTGGTTTGCACAGCAAAGTGACATCTAGCACAGAAACCTTCTATTCTATTCTATTCTATTCTATTCATGGATGCAAATTGATTTATTCAAGTTCAAGAGTATAGTGGAGTTTCTTTTGAAAGAACATTTACCTATGGTGTATGGTTATGAGCAATCTAAGGTCTGTGAACAACAGACATCCTGCAAGTTAAAGGGCATTTAAAATATTTGTGAGGCACTTTGCTGTCTTAGAAAATACAGGGGCATATTTACAAGCCCCATGCACCACCGGTGGGTCAATTTTGATGCTCCGGCGGCTCAGAGTCAGAGTCATACCTACGAGGCCACACAAAGCCACTTTGCATGCCTTTTCATGGCCTCTTAGTTATGTAGTAAGGCATGGCAGCGCAAGTCGTTGCGCCACCTTACTATGCGTCAGGAAGGCATTTGATGGGTGTTGCAGTGGGTTTTCCCACTCAACACAAATAGGTTTACAAGGACATGTAAACCTGGGAATGCATCAAAACTGTATGCCTCCTATTTTCATGTTTTCTAGTTTGTTCCTCTTTCTGTATGTGCAGCACACACAGAAAGAGGAAGAGCCTCCAAGGATTATTTTTTGTGCAGGAAGCTGTCACCATGGTCACTTGCTGTGCTGCCTGTGCCATTATTGTTGTAAATATGGCCCACAATTGGTAGTTTACTGTTATGAAGTTCAGAAGTAAACCTGGTTCCAGGATTGCATATGAAACACGCTCAATATTTGAGAAGTATGGGAAAGTGTTTGTCCAAATTGACTAATATTTATCTGAGTATAAAGCAAATTAAAACGATTTTATGGGATAAATGCAGTTTTGTGACATTTCCACTTTCAAAAATGTGTACATGTGCATTTCGGTGCTTGAACTTTTCTTTCTACACCTGTGAGTGTGCCTGGGAATATGCAACATTCAGAGATCTCCTGTATTTCTTTGAGAATTTAAAACAATCAGAAATCCACTCAAAAGGTGGTCTTTACAATGCATGGGAACATTTGTAAATACTTTTGTTCAAATTAAGCTATGTGGTTAGATAATTATTGATGATCCAGGAGCCTTATCAATGAATTAAGTATTTGGAAAGCAAAATATAAGGAAGGTGTTAATGACTTTGAAGATGTGTTCAGGCAGCCAAATATGGGAAGATGGTGAAATGAAACAGGGCTCTAGATATATTCTCTGGAAGTTTTATTTGTCCGTTAGCCCTGTTTTCTATTTTGGCTGGCATACGAATAAAACTATTTGTGAGGAAACTTTGCACTTTTTGATTGATTTTAATACTTTCTTGGTGGCTGTTTATTGATGATTTTTTTTTAGTCTGTCTCGTTCAACTCTTTAAGTTATGGCTGCATTATTAACCACCACTCACCACTCATCAGAGCCTGCTTACGTTTTCCGTAGGAATATTACCAAGTGACTTCTGAACTTTAAAAAACATTTAGGTAGATTTCTAGATATACCAGTCTTCAGTTTTCCTTATGCATGGCTTACAAGGGTGCAGCTGAACCTACTTCCTGTGTCTCTTCAAAGATTATCTTTGAGGATTAACTTGTATTATATATTACGTCTCTCCAAAAGATTACTATATTGTCTCTAACACTGTACTTCTCGTGAATTCATCAAAGAGAGATAAGTAGAATAAATAACTTTTGTGTAAAAGGTACCCTTGAAGGCCTCCTGCTGTGAGGAATGCCTTAGGTGGCAGATGGACCGCTGCAACCACCACCTAAAGAGGTTGGCAGTCAGACCCGCCAAACTATTGCCATCCCTGCCACGATCTTCGATCCCAATTGGGCTGATGGCAGGATATAATCATCTAGGGCAGTGCTGAATGCAGCACTTCCCTGATGATTACAACTTTGTTCTCTGCCAGCCTTTTCAAGGCAGTACCACCGCCATGAAAAGGCTATTGGAGAACAGGTACAGGGTGCCAGAGCAGGGCCCCTGCACTGCCAATGCCTGTGGCCCCCAGCCCATCACCCTTCAAATGCACACTCTTTGCTGTGCAGACCGTGCACATTTCAAGGATGCTGGTGACCACTGACTGCACTGGCACTGCCGCTACTTCTCCACTGTGCTGACCAGCAGAAACCTTGGCTTCCCCCGGTCAGCCCAGCAGGAAAGTCTTAATGGAGCCAGCGGGGATGTTGTCAGCATGGCGGCGACTAGTCCTGCCGGGAGCTTGTTGGATGGGTTTTCCAATCCACCAAATTGGTAATAGGGCCCTTAGTCTTTCCCTTTCAATAGAAATCTTGGTTAAATGTGGTGTGTGGGGCAAAACCAGACACTAACTGAACTGCAGTTGATCTCAAAAGTGTTTGTCTCTTCTCACACTGATTTTGTGAAATACTTTCTTGGTGGTGGTTCATTGGTAATTATTTTTTGGGTTGTCTCTTCCGATTCTTTAAGTTATGCCTTCATTTTTCCCCACTAGTCACCGTACATCAGAGCCTTCAGACTGTGGTTTGTCTCATAGTTTCTGCAGCAAAAATGACCAGTTGAATTGCCAGTAGAAAAAAAACAATGAAGTAGAATTCTAGATATACCAGCCTTTAGTTTTCCTGATGCGTGGTTTGGCATAGCACAACAAGGGTGCAATGAAACCTACTTCCTGTGCCTGTTTAAAGATTGTCCTTAAGGATTAACTTATATTGCCTTTGTACTGAATTATACATTATTCTTATGTCAAATATTAAGGGCCCTATTACGAGTCTGGAGGTCTCAAGGCTGTCGGACTCACAGTGGTGGTCTGACTGCCACATTACGACCCTGTCGGTCGGACTGCATAAAGCGGGATGCCAGCGGTTGTGATCAGCCAGGGCTGATTACAACCATGTTCTCCACCAGCTTTTTTATGGCAGTTCCGCTACATGGAATGCTTGGTAAACAGTGCACATTCTGAGGGTGCGGGGGGGCCCCGTGCGACGGCATTGGACTTTGAGTCATGTGGACAAGAGTCCAGTGCCACCACACGATTTCCACTGGACTGACCAACGGAAACCTTGGTTTCCCACCCGTCAGCCCAGTGGAAAACTCATAATGGGGCCAGTGAGGAGCTCACCAGCACTGTGGCGGTCTCCTCATCAGGGAATTTGGTGGTTTGGCTTTTACGACTGCCAAACTCAAAATCGTCTCCTAAGTTTCTCCATAAGTTAACCATATAATCTCTATGGTTTATACTTCCACCTGTTCATTTCTCTTTTAGGTTCCCTTCATATTGGCAAGGTTAAGATGTGGAGGAAAAAATAATTCCACTCATTATCCTTTCAGAAGATGTTGGTTCTTTTGACAAATGATTAGGAGGGTTTGGTAATGACTTCCCTCTTTGCTGTTTTCTGTTTACTTCCCAGTGCTTCCCGTAGGTCCTCAGACCTTTTCGGCAAGATTGCAGAAGTTTGCTGTTCTGCACTAATGTGAAGGAACTCTCTCAAATTCCTTGCACAACTTGGGTGTTTCCTTTTTCTTTCCTAAGCTTGCTATTATGAGTAGAATGGGGCTAATCAAGGTGTAATAGCTTTTTGACAAACACTCATTCAGGAACCACAGACGCTGGTTTATGGAGTACAGTACATTCTAAATGGCAAAACTGGAGGAGTGATGTGCGGAAGTGGGCACCTAATTATACTCTATTCACATTTACTTCAAGATGCCTACTTAGTGAAGAGTGCAAACAATTGCATACACTAGCTATGAAGATATGAATTTACTTTTATGAGTTGCAAATGAGCTATGAAGGTATTCCACCAAGTTCCTATTGGACTGCACAGGGTGGTTAGTTTGCTAGCCAAGCGGTCCTGAAAGAGAGGTCGGTATAGGCGCACAGAGAGCGCCCACCTTTGATGCAAGTCTGACTATAAGGGGACGCTCCCTCTCCAGGATACCAGAGGCTAGTAGCCTTTATTGTTAGGGTCTTCCCCAGGTATTCCCTTGGCTAAGGTAGGCCCTTCCTTCCGTTCCCACGTTTTTTGCTACTGCGAGTTAAAATGCAGCGCGCCATAAGCATCTGCAACAGGGATCCAACGCCCTGATGAATGCCCAGAGACCCTCCATAGCTCAATCACAAGGGCAGAAACATGTCGGCTAGATAGGTGACCTCGTGAGTCATTGTTCTCACACCGGTCTCCCATTTCTTTTAACCACACCACACAGAACCTTTTATTAAAATACCCTGGTATCTGAGTAGGTGTTTTTATTCCCATAGCATAGCTGGATCCCTACTTTCCAGAAATCATACTAATTTACGCACTCCCTCCTGTTCCTTTAACAGCGAGGTTGAGTCCGCCCAGGTGGTATTGTCCTACCTGGGTGGGGCTAGGTGGTCATATGATGAAGCATGACACTATACAGTGTGTGAGACCACCTAGTCCGTAAAGGAAATCCCCCTCCACAGACCACAACCACCCCTCGTTTTATCTTGAGTTGAGATTTGGGATTAGTATAATATCGCAATTAGCACACTTTCAACCCATTTGTAAATTCAAAACACCCCGTACTCTCGTTTGTGACTTAGTTTGCTAATGCAACATCTCGGAGAAGCCACTTTGCTCAACAAACCTGTGCACGCATGGGGAAGAAAGTAGCTTAGGGGCTAATTTAGAACTCAGCAGACGGGTTACTCCGTCACAATGGTGACGACTATCCCCTCTACTGAAATCTGAATCCCATAGGATATAATGGAATTTAGATTTTGGCTGACAGGATATCCATCACTGTTGTGATGGAATAATCCACCCGCTGAGTTCTAAATCAAGCCCTTAGGTGTGCTGCAGCTATGCTATGATGAATCAAATATGTAAAAAAGAGGAAGCCACGCTGATTGTAGAAAATATGTCAAAGGTGCAAAAAATATAACCCTTCCACTGAGTTCTAAATGAGGCCTTTAGTGTTGTTGCATTTATGCTATGATGAACAAAATAGGTATATAAAATAGGAAGCCATGCTGATTGTAAAAAAGTGCAGGTTCAAAAACGGTTTGTGCTCAATGGACATTTTTTGCGATAAACCCTATAGAGTGAGAAGGGATATAATACAGGAAGAGGATGGACAAAATAATTATAAATAATGAAAATGTAGATGTACATTGTGAGACATGTCACAGTATGCACAAACAAGAAAACAGTGTCATGATTGTGAGGTTGGTTTCTGATCATTAAGGAAACGTTCGTTTTTTTGCTTTCAGGACTCTTGATTTTTATCCCTTCTGCAAATTAGTCTCCATAATGGATCCTGTAATATGGTAATCATCTATTTACATTAGACTGGGCCTGCAACTTTCATATAAGATCTATCATCTTAAGGTCAGACACTTTGCATCTGGGTAAATCAGGTTATGTTGCAACATAGGTTCACATGTGTATACCCAGATATAGAGGCTGATTGGCTAATTCACTATAGGTACCAACGTTACAGATAGGACCAACATTTAATTGGTTATGGCCTAAATCAAAATGTAATTTTTCTACTTGGTTGAAGTATAGAATCTGTAGTGTTTAAACTCTTTTAACACTTTGGGTAAAATGTGCCTAATATACAACTTTTGAGTGGCACAACATAGCAAAGCAATTGGCGTGACTTTCTCTAATATGTCCTGAGACTTCAATGTTTCTGCTGGACAATGGGCCATAGGAGGGCTCAAGCTTCTCCTGAGAGAGAAAGATGTAGTGGGAAAATCTTCATAAATTGCTTTGTTGGCACTCTCTGACAAGCCACATCAGAATGCCCTTGTGGTGGACAAAGACAGGGCTAGCTAACTTTTGGCTCCAATCAATACAGATGTTTCCTTTGAAGTGTTGGGGGGAAGAAACCAGCACTGTCTTGGAGGAGTTAGGGTAAGATGAAATGTGTTTTTCAATGTGTCTTCAATCTACAATATTACAAATTATCAGCATCTATTTCAGGGGGATGCCCAGCTCAGTTATTGCTCCCAGGAGGTGTCAGTTATGAATGGAGGGGAGATGTGATGGATGAGGTAGGGACTCTCAACCTCTAGAACTCTCCACTTTCAATATGAAATGCCTGTCAAGGGAAGAGAGTTTGTGAAGAAAGGAATAATCCGAAAGAGAAAGATGGGCTCACAGTGTTGCTGAACCCATGTGTTGAGTAGACCTGTACTTCAAGTGCTTTTATTAGTCATGGTCTCCTGAGTGAATGTAATTAGCTCCCCACCACCTTATTGCGGATACTAAAGAGGTGGCCTGCTGCAGACCCTAAAAACAGACAGTTCCCAGGGATTTCTGTGAATTGTATATGGATATGAGTGCCGTGGGGGTTTGCATCTAGGACTCCAGGTAGAAACACAGGCATCCTGCAAATGGCCAGAATGCATAGGTGCTTGCGAAGTGCAGATAGGAAGACTAGTCTACCTTGAGAACTTTCCTGCTGCAAAAATGCACTACATCAAAATAATAACAAGAGATGTAGAGATGGGCTCTTGCAGTGCCAGGGGCTGAGAGGAACAAATAGGGGAAAATAGAGGCACTTTTGTGAGCTGGAGGCCTAACTAAAGGCTGGTTTGTGCTACCAGGAGCAAATAGCAACAGATCCCATTCATATTGACCAATCTGGTCCAATGGTATTTGAATTTAAGAAAGCAACTAGTATTTAGTGCTCTTCACCTCTGCAAAGTTCTCTGAGGGCTTGCAATCAGGTTGGGAATGGCTTAGCTTTGAAAAGTGGTAGCTACACAAGTAGGTTTTAGGTCACCACAGTCAACCTAACCACAACAAATTACACAACATTTGAAATTTGGGAGGTGCCTACCAACACTATTTGAACCTTATGGAACATGTTGGGAAAAACAGCTCGCCTATACAACAATTAATTTTAGAAACCGTGATTTACAAATGGTTCAATAATCTGACACTTAAACTGGTTCTCAAAATGAAATGTCATACATAAATATAACCCTTAAAAGAGCACTGCACATATTTTGCAACACTAGCTCTCAAATATTATTGAATAGTTTTACAACAAATACAAAAATAAGTTTATCTGGAATTTTTTTTACACAGGTAGCCAAGAGGGTCACATTGTGCAGAGACGAATGAGAGTCAAAAGTACCATATTGCATTGGAACCCCAAGTGGGTTTTTACATGTAATACAGATAAGATATATTGTATTTGGCTTGACTTCGTGCCTTCTCATATCTTAGGGATTTCTTCCCAAAATATTTCTGAGAACACCTCAATCATATGTAGCTGTGCAGTAGACCTGCATGACTGATGCACACATCCATCAATCTGCTTGTGACGACTGGGCCACTAACAAAAAACAATTGACTTAATTTCATGGATGTCCATGAACAGAAACAAAAATGATCATCTAAAAAATGCCACATAGTTAGCTATCAGCTATAAAAACATTCTGAGGTGCCCTATCTGTATACTTTTAGAGTGAACATCCAGATCTTCACATGGATGGGATTCAGATTAGTGAAAGACGATGTATACCCACCATATGCAGTATAATATTCTTCAGAAGTGCACAGCAGGCTTTGTGTGCAGCCTAATGGGTATATATATTGATCACTGATTATGTGTGCTTTAAGTTCCAGGTCTGGCAACTAACAAGGCCCTTTGCCCAACAACCATAACACGTGGAGCTCTTTGGGTTGGTCAATATTTTGCTTAAGAGATTATGGACATAGGACCTGTCCTTCAGCCTTTCCCTGTGCTCAAAATGTTTGCCCCGGAGCAGCTCAAGTGATGTAGTTGGTGTTGCTAATGTCAATGTAGTATGTGAGGTCATCAATTATGTCAATGATATTGTAAATTGTGATTACATCCGTGATTTCTTGTATGGGTCATGAGCCGTGAACTTGATGGTAGTTAGGGTTGCATAGCTGTCTTCATTTATTGATGTTGGGCCTGATTACGAGTTTGATGGTCCGAGGACTGCCATGGCAGCAGCCTGAATGCTGTCGATCTGGTGGTCAGACCACTGTATTACGAGTATGGTGGTCACTTATAGAAGACCGCCAGTGGTCCGCAGCACCAAGAGGTAGAATAGACCGTCACAGCTGCGAGGAAGCACAAATAGGCCTGTGGAGCCTGTATTGCCACCAGAGTCATTATGAGGTTGCAGACTGCCATTGTGACCTTGGCCGTCTAACCACCACATATCAGAAGGTGGAAACAGACAGTATAAAGGAAGACACTCACATGCAGGTAGACGTACAATTCCTCCCATGGAGCCATTCACAAACCTCATGCTGTCGCTCATCCAAAGACAACAAAATCCACACTGCCATGGACACCAACAACTGTAAGTACACACAACTACCTGTATCATTAACCTTAAAAACAGCGTGTTGTGCCTGCTTACACATCGGGAGGGGCACACCATGGGCAGCAGGCACACGTCTCAAACCACATTCACCCACAAACATACATCAACATGGACACGCACACAGTCACTATACAGCCCCTTTGGGCAGTGCAGACAAACACAGCATCTCAACATTATGTAAATACGCATGCCCACAGCTCAGGCACAGGACAGTGAAGGCTACAAAACATTGTCACCCCACTGTCTACAAAGTGTCCACACATACAACACACATATGTATTGAAGTGGCATGGAACACAAACAGCACCACCAAGAAACAACCCTGCAATGGACACACACATCACACACATCACAGCACGATGGAAGCGCAAAGGCATGCACTAAACACAGAGATAAAAATAGACAAAGAAAACATGACAACTATACCTGCACAAATGAGAGGTAGGGGGCATCTGGGACACCCAGGAAAGGGGACTGCACTGGAACATATACCACCTCAAACTGGCCCTTCAAACAACATGTGCACAGGAAATTGCCCTACATGGGTTCCAGGGACAAACAATACTCAACCCAAATGTCATGCACATATGCATGCTGGGGAAGGGCAAGTCATACCCCTACTAGGAACTAGCTGCAAGAGACACACATCAAAATGGACAATTGCACAGGCAAATTTATACACAGCTAGCACAACTGAGCACACTCCATGTCTGCACAAACAAAAGCCAAGATGACAAACATCAGATACATACAGAAGCCAAATCAGGGGGGGTAAGTCCAACATCATGAATGCCCATATTGCACAACACAAAAAGAAATACTTACCATACCAAATACTGCACAATACCATGACACCAACATTGCATAACACAGACATACCTATGTACACAACATATATTCTTCTCTCAGGGGACACTAGCACTTCCCACAAACTCACAAATGCAAACAACAGCACATGGGGCAGCAAGCAGGCCCAAACACACACAACTGCAGACACACAGCACAATGGCCCTCATTACGACCTTGGCGGGCGGCTGAAGCCGCCAGCCAGGATCGGACCGCCGGGCGGCCACCAATGCGGCACACTCTTACTGCGGCCATTATGAGATCCCCTCTGGGCCGGCGGGCGGAAACCTGGTTTCCGCCCGCCAGCCCAGCGGGATCTAGGCCGCAACACAGGAGCAGGCTCCAAATGGAGCCGGCGGTGTTGCGGTCGCGCGACGGGTGCAGTTGAACCCATTGCGCTTTTCACTGTCTGCTATGCAGACAGTGAAAAGCTGCACGGGGCCCTGTCAGGGGGCCCCTGCACTGCCCATGCCAGGGTCCTGCATCTCACTAAACCGCCAGCCTTTTCCTGGGCGTTCAAACCGCCAGGAAAAGGCTGGCGGTAGGGGGACTCGTAATCCCCTGGGCAGGATTAAAACCACCGGGGCCATTGTGGCGGGAAACCGCCAGCCCCGGCAGTGTGACTGCTGCGCTTCCGCCGCAGTCATAATATCCTGGAAGCACCAACAGCCTGTTGGCGGTGCTTCCGTCAAAACAGCCCTGGCGGTCTTGGACCGCCAGGGTTGTAATGACCCCCAATGTATTTAGACACAACATAATGGTATTAAAGGAATTGCAGGCCAAATGTGTACTCAAAAAAAAAAACTGCTTGGGTTTATTAACCTATAAAGTTTTTCAGATCAAAAGGCCATTGGCCAGTCAAAATATTTGCAAATATAGCACAGAATTGTGCATAATATGACTCCCAACAGGAAGGAGTATTAAAGGGGCTAGTTAGCACCTCAGGGATTATCCGGGAGGGGCGTACTGGGAGATCGGATTTGGGAGAGGTTGTGAGGGGTGGTCGTCTTGGGAGGGGTAGTCTTCTTAGGAGGGGTGGGCTTCTTCTTGGTGGGGGAGAGGTATGGTTGCTTGCAGGGTGGCGGGGCAGGCCTTGGAGGTGGAAGGGACGGGCTTGGAGCTGGATGTGGTCATTTTGGGTATGGTATGGGGGGTAGAACAGGGGTAAGGCCAAGGTTGCATAGGAACTGGTTTTTGGACACACAGACACGGTCATCAGAAGGGGGTTGGGATTTGGAGGTTGAGGAAGTGGTCGTCTGATGTGTAGGTGTGGATGTTGTGGGTGAGTGCCTATGGAAGGTATGCTTGTGTTTGGTTGGCGTCTGTTGGGTGGGTGGGTGAGGGTGTTTATGTATCTTGGGTTTAGGGGGTGCCCTGGTGAGTGAGTGGATGTCTGTTGGGGTGGTAACTGCAGGTATGGTGGATGTGGTAGATATATGTGTGCAAACACACAGAAAGGAGTACGGGTTATTTTATTACAACAAGGGGCAGATCTATGGTGCACCAGTTGTGCCACCAGATTCCTCGTGGTCCTCTATTGGAGGCGGGGTATCAATGTGATGTGGAGCTGCAGTGGGTCTGGAGAGCAGGGGGGAGTTTCCTTTATGGACTAGGTGGTCTCACACACTATATAGTGTCATGCTTCATCATATGACCACCTAGCCCCACCCAGGTAGGACAATGCCACCTGGGCGGACTCAACCTCACTGTTAAAGGAACAGGAGGGAGTGCGTAAATTAATTCTGGGTCTGGAGATGAAGGGATCCAGCTAATCTAAGGAATAAAAACACCTAAACAGATACCTGTGTAAGTATTTAATAGTAGGGTCTGTTTGGTGTGATTAAAAATAGAGATTGGGACACCTCTGTGAGAACAAGGACTCACAGGGTCACCTATCTAAGAAGTGAAAGCCAACATGTTTCTGCCCTCAGTAGTGAGCTCTGGAAAGTCTTGGGGCATTCATCAGGGCAAAGGATCTATGTGTGCCTGTAGCTGTGGTGTCTGTGGGTGTGGTGCTTGTGGTTGATGTCTGCAGGTCTGCTGGGGTGGGTTCTGCAAGTAGGATGGGTGTGGTGGCTGTCTCAGTGACTGTTGTGGTGGTGTCTGTAGGTGTGATTGATGTTGTGTGTGTGATGCTGGGAGTGGTGGGGGTGTCAGGGAAAGTTGTGACTGTGGTCATGACTGTAGGTGGATGTTGTTTGTGTGATTGCCAGTGTGTCTTGTGGTACTTGTGTTGGTATGCTCTCCATTTGTCTGTTGAGGTGGAAGTCTGTGGGGCTTTGGACTGGGAAGAGGGAGTTGAAGAGGGGATAGAAGGTGGGGGGTGATTGACTGCCATCATTGTGGAGGCCAGAGCCTAAAAGATGTCTGTATGCCAGCCACTGCACCATGAATGCCTTCCAGGAATGCATTAGTCTGTTGTAGCCTATTTGTAATGTGCTTTCGGTGCTGGTGGTCGGCCCACAATGGCACCCCCTCCACAGTACTGGCAGTCTTGAGTTTTTGGCTAACTTTTGTTGATCCTGCCTGTGTAATTCATAATACGGTGGTCTGTATGACTGCCAACATGGCGGTCTTTTAGCGGCTGCAAGTATGGCGGTCTGGCAGTCCGACCGCCACTCGCAATGATGCCCTTTATGGGTTTTATTGTTTTTTATCTTATATGCTGGAGCATGACAATTATATATTTGCTCAGTTTTGAAATTTGACAGTTTCAAATAGGCATGGGTGAAATCAATAGTCAGTGGTCTCTAGTTCTTCCACCTGCCAAAATGCAATCTGCATATGGCTGTCCAACATGTTCAGTAGATTAAGGCCACTGAAAACTTACAAAAGGAGCCACTCACTGAGGGCATCATTCAATTTTTTTTGGTATTCTTGAACTACTGCTTAGTAATAAGTTTATAACTGTGGAGCTTCCGCAGTTGGTGCAGAGAGCTCTGCATATAAAAAATAGACCTGCCCTATCTTTTTATGTGCAGTTCTCTACCTCAATTGCGGGGTCTCTACATTCATAAAATTACTATCAATTCAGTTTTTGAACACCAAAAAAACAGAAATTAACACAAAAGTGAACGTTCACCTTTGGGAATAAGATGCAAAAATGTTATGCCAAGCTCTCAAAAAAATCTAGACAGACTGTTCACAAAACCCTGATGGGGTCTCCTCGAAATCCTCAAACGTTGTAGATTACTAAGAGTTCTCTACTCCCTTAACACTTGCAATTGCACCTTATGGTTTAAAAAAAAAAAATATTCAGAAAATGTATTTTTTTAGGTGAAACCCTCGTCCTTAAACAATAAATATAGGTTTATTTTTCTTCCCAGTCCAGCCAGGAAACAGTTATTACAATCTTATTTGTTTTCTAACAATAAACTGTGCTTGGTTTAATTTTGCAGCAAGTCAAAACCTGAGTTAATATAAACTACTCATTTGCAAAAATGGTATATCCAACTTAAACTTGGAAGCTATGGTATTTATTTCAGTACACTGAAAGTCTAGGGTATTTTTAGTGAAGTTCTTGCTTCTACATATGGCCTAACATGTATAATTTTGTAAATGTGAATTTGCAGCAAAGTTTGGTCACAAGCACGCTAATAAAATGACTATTCACTGCATTACTGAAAAAGTACTAGACAAACCACTGTCGTGGTCCGTGATAGAATTCCCAAGGACTCCCTCTGGAAACTGGAAAAGTATTGGACCAGAGGAGCGAAAATAGGAGCACTTATCTCATTTATGACATACGCCTAGTTTAGTAAGAAATTACCATTTACAAAATCCCTGCAAGCCCAGGAATATAACCTATGCTTTATGAGGGGTTTGATTGAGATACTGTTAGGGGTCTGTCATATGTTTCCCACACACTCTTTCAAACTCTAAAGGCCACATTCTGTTGCAGTCAAATTCCTGCAGGCCAAATTTCAATGCAACTGTAAGGAACACTGTTCTGCAACCCAACAGAAAGGAAAGCCCAAGAGAATTTCCCCTGTCCATGCAACATAGATTGTGAGGCAGTCGCTCAAGAGGATTTGGGAAAAATATTGAGAACTTTGCAGGAAGAAAATCAGGCCTTGCAAAAAATTTCTACTTTACCGGTTCAATTGAATCTATCCTGTACCGGAATTTGCTTAGGGACTACTGAAACTGGGCCAAAGACCAAGTTATCTCTCACAGCACAACAGAAGTTCCTCAGAATATTATAACAATACCAACTCCTTTTCAGTTAACTCTCCCTGGGAACTTTTATGAAGTTAGTGCCAATTTTAGTATTTTCTCTATTAGCCTCACCTCCATTTCATGGAGCTTTTCACAGCTTTTTCAGATAATTCCTCCTGAGTCACTTTTGTTCTCCTTTATCAAGGTTGAGATGTTGCATCTTGGTTAATCCATTTAAAGTCAGAAATGAAAAATTGTTTGCCCATCACACTTTAATGCAAAATATAGACATCAAGCTTTTGAATCTTTAACAGAGGAGCCAGCACCTTTTAGAACTTAGTTAGTCCAAGGAGAAAAGAGCTGGTCTTTCTTAATTGAGGGCTGTGGGCAAGAATGCAGATGAGAGCAGAAGATTCAAATGAGAGCAAGCTAATGTGAGGGGCAGAGCTGTGTCCTGCAGGCAAGCCGCAAGCCATGAGGGTTACCAGAGTCCCTGGTGGGCTAGTGGGCAGCAGAGCAGCATGGCTTGAGAGGCCAAAAACTTAAAAGCTGTGGGACAACGGGGAGGTACAATTAAGTAAGCAGTAAAAGCAATAGGCATTATGTGGTTCCCTGCAGTAAACAGCAATAGGCAGTGTTGCTTGGTGACACAGAGGAGTCTACCTGGTTGTGAGCATGCTTTCTCAGCTGCCTTCCCACCCGAATTGACCTGGTAATGCCATTTTATGTACCTGGCAATCTTCAACTATTTCAGCACTTACCGCATCCAGTGGAGACTTCAAGTTTGTCAGAAGATTGAAAGCTGATATTCTCTAACCCTCATTCGGTTTCCTTGAATGCTTGCTTGTTAGATGGTTCCTACGAATTAAATAGGACTGTGTATCCGATCAACCTAAATTTTAAGATAGAGGAAGTTAGTCCATCTATACCATAAAGAAATGTCAATACAATTCCTAGCTATCTCACAGAGCCCCAACTGACCCCCAAATCTTACTAGGGTACCAGATGGTATCAGCAACGTCAAACATGACTTCCCTGATTCCCAAGGAAATCATGAAAAAAGATCTTCCCTTTTGTTGTTTCTTTGCATACTCAAGGTAAGGCAAAAGAAAATTAAGAAAATTGCTTTTCAAACATTTATTGAAACAATCATAGGGCCTGATTCTAACTTTGGAGGACGGTGTTAAACCGTCCCAAAAGTGGCGGATATACCACCTACCGTATTACGAGTTCCATAGGATATAATGGACTCGTAATACGGTAGGTGGTATATCCGCCACTTTTGGGACGGTTTAACACCGTCCTCCAAAGTTAGAATCAGGCCCATAGTCTTTTATGGAAAGCATGAGCTTTGATCATTAGGCAGATGAAACAAAGCATAGTAACCAGCTTTATAAGAATAGTAAAAAAGATAAACAATTCAACCATGATAAGGTTACTACATTGTGACACTCCGATCTCTCACTACCTGTACTAGCAAGAGCACAGTGGCAGTACTCTCTACCAAATCCATTTGGACAGACTAATCCCCCCATACCTGGGTAAGAAGTGCCGGGATGCCATTCTGATGTAGTGAGGGCTATCATCCTTTGCAGGATGGAGGTCAGAGTCACCAGGACTGCATCTCAGTCACAGTGCACAGTGTTCCAGGATAATCCCAGCAGAAGTGCTCCTCTGCTACATGTAACACAGAGGCAGTTTATATAGTAAAAGCACTGATAATATGACACTGTGTCAGAGGTGCAGAGCTGATGCAGTGATTTCTATGGAGCTCCAGGGCTGTCCCCACCTGACAATCATAATACAAGAACATCCTGTTCTGTGTGCCTAGCCTTGGATGGAGTGTACAGACTTTATGACAGCAATGCTTATGAGGTGCCTCCTCACTGATTAGATTAGGAGAGGGGCTGGAACAGGTGTGTTAAGAGAAATGTAGCCATACCAGTAGGTGGGCTCAGTCAGATCTGAACCCCAAGGATGTTTTAAGAATGTTGCTCCCTAGGATTGATTTTTACAACACTTCCCAGGCCGTGGTCACCCAAGAGTATGGTGGCCTGCACTCTATTAGAAAGGAGCACTCCCCTCCTTCCCACCTCCAAGACAAAGGTAAATATGGAAGAGCTGCCCCTGCTGGAAGAAGATAATGGAAGAAGGACTGCCCTGCTGGACCCCTGTCCTCTACCTGGACACTGCACTTACAAGGACTGCACCAGCAGCAAACTTTGGACTTCAGCAAGAAAAGGACTTTGCCTTGCTTCTGCAACTCCAGGAGTGAACTACCTCTAAGCTACAGGTAAAAGGGGCTACCCAGAGTCTCCTGCATAAAGTCTTGGGAGAATAGCCCAGCTGACCAGCATCCAGTTGCTATTTGAGAATTCTGACCAGGTTAATTCTGGGAACTGTAGTCCCAACTTCCAAGGAGCAACTCAGAGCTTCTGAAACATTGGATCAATTTGTGGACACTTTCAGGGCCCAAAAAAAACTTCCGAATGAAGATAGATAAGAGTTGAGAAGTTTGGAGCAACTTTTGAAAAAACGCTCCATAAGGTGACCTATCTTTCGACAAGAGTCAAGTCAAAGGTGTCAAACCGCGACCCGGCATGAATTTCAGGTTTGTCCTGCTGACGCTCCAGAGCTTTACCCCACTGACAAGACTTCCAGGAGTTGACTGGGACCATGCGCGGAAGCAATCCACCATTGTCGCATCTTAGCCTGGCCTGAAGAGGAGCCAACGACGAGAGAAAAAACTTCAGAAGTGTTTAAATGTTGAAAGAGGCCTCCCACTCAGTGTATCCGAGCGGGGCTCTAGCGTGGTCAGCCTAAACTTTTGACTTTGCCCAATTGCTGCTTTTGATTTTTAGGCGATAGAAAGATTTATTGTTTTCATTTAATCTGTAAAAATTCATATCTTTGGTTCCCTACATTGGATTTTTTTTTCATTTTGGTGTAATTTTAAAGATAAACATATTTTCTATTTTTATAAATTAGTGTTACATTTTTATATTTTTATTGTGCGTTGTGTTTTACTTATTTACTGTTTTATTGATATTAAATGCTCTACACACGTGTCTCCTAAACTTAACTTCTTGTGGGCCAAGCTACAAAGGGTTGAGCAAGGATTAATTTACTGACACCTTGACTGTGCCTAGTTGGGGTTTGTGGCCAATTGTTAAATATAGGGACCTACTTGCCCTTACCAATAATTCACTTTCAGCAGGAGGGTAATGTCCATTAAGAAGCAAGAAGAAAACTGTATCAAATCCAATCCAAATGAATAGAAAAACAGTGAAATGACAATTTACATGTAGGGCAATAAAGGAATCAGATAAGTCTGTATCAGCCAAAGAAGATATGCACATACTCTATTCAGTGAAGTGTGTCAGGAATTTGAAGAAAAATCATCATTATCAACAAAGTAAACTGTTACAAAAAACAGGAACCTCACATGATAAAGGAGAACTGGCAGGCACCTCCAAAGGTGGTTGATAATAAACATCGTCATTGTTAGAAGCAGCAGTTGAAAACTATAGACTCACACCTGATATGTATCCTGTGTTAGCAGTAGCAACAGAAATTAGTGGATGTTCAGGAGCTAAAGTACCCAGCTGGAGAGAAGAAATACTTCTATTGCTTAATACTTGTAGAGGGATTTCCTGCAGGGTAGTAAGAGGAGATATGGAACTAACCATGAGCCCTTATGGCCTACTGTGTAGGATTGGTCACATGATGTAGCGTAATCAGATCAATTGAAACAACTATTTTGTTTCTATATCGAGCAAGTGGTGGCAAAATCATAGTTCTGGTACCTTGAATGCCAGGAACTGGCACAGTTGCTCAATAGGCAGATTATTTGAAACTCTCTGGACTCTCGGGACTCCAGACTGGTGATGGATCCAACTACAGCCGCAACTTTATACTCTAACTGTTAAAAGGACAGTTTTAAGTCACTGTTCTTCTTTTCCACTATAAAGATTGCCTTAGGATGATAAGGGGAGGAATAATGCACCACAACACCCAGCGTTCCCATGGTAGCCCGGTAAACCCTAGGGACAAATGCTGGTCTGTGGTCCAAGTGGAAAGCTGCCACTGCATAGATTCCGATATAGACCTGCAAATCTTTATTCCAAGTTTGAGTGTCAGCCCATCACTGTGGCCACACCCATAGAAATCTATATTATAAATCTACAGCCAGTAAAATAAATGAGAATGCACCTTCTGAATGCAGATGGCCTAGATGGTCCAAATACACACATTGAAGAGGTTTGTTGGAAACTAAGAAGGGCTGGCAAGTGCAGTGGAACATTTAATTTGCTGTCAAATGTCACAACTGAGGACATATTGTTTTGTCTGTTTGTACAGTCTATGCCACCAATAGTGTTTGTGTAGTAAGAAAACTGCAGCCACCACACCCATATAGGCAGATGGTCATACCTCTTGTGCAGCAATATTTAATTTTAGCCTGTGGTCCTGGTGGGGTATCTCTCAATCACCCACCCCAGAATTGCCAGCAAAAGTAATGTTTTGGGCACTCAATACATAGGAATGTATTGCTGGATTTTTCTTAGGTAATTGAACACTACTGCGGGAAGCAGTCATAGCAGCCATGATGTGATCATTAATCCTCACATGTTAACAGGTAGTTACTACAGCAAACTAGATGGCTGCTTTAGTTACTTCATCAGCCAGTGAATTCTAACACGTTGATGGCTCAATTTATGAATAAAATGAGCCCATGGCAAGGAATCTTTAAGCTGCATCACTTTTCTTCAAAGCAATTAATGATTCATATAATTTCCTTTACAATCTATGAATCCTTTCAGGCAGCAAGAATGCAAATTTTCATTATAAGACTGAACACAGTAATATAAATCACACACTATGATTGTGGGGAATTCAGGATTCGTGTTCTCCAGTGCCACAATTAAAGCTTTCAATTTAGCCAGCTCAGTATTACAAACCCCATAAGTACTGTGTAAATGTTTTTGTGTATGAAATACAACATCTTTCATGACACCACGTGCTGCATAAAATGCAGCAGAATATTGTTGTTTAGTGCCAACAGCGGGCTGACCTGAACCATCAATAAATATTATGGAATCATGCTAATTAAGATGTATAACGTCACAGGATATTCTTGTTCGCACTGGAGGAATCCTTGTGTTTGCAAAAGTGGGGTAAAGCCAGAGTTGCCATTAGTAGTTGTTAAAGCAGTGGCCCACAGTATCTATTGTGGATGTAAGGCTTTTGCGTTAGAAATGCTTGCGTTGTGACAGCCTCTAAGGCTGGAGTTGTGGATACAACAATTATGTGTTTCCCTGGAGCTAAAGGTCTTTCCATTATAAAAGCTGTTTGAACTGCAATCAATATTTTTTCAGTTGCTGCAAAATGCATTTCTGCATTCGAGTGTAAATGCGATTTATAAGCAATCAGCACGGGAAAAATCCTGAATAGTGGATGTCTAAATCACTAGTTGCCTGAACAACGACCCCTAAACAACTAAAAAGTCTCTACAATGAAGTACTGAACAACTACCTTCTAAATAAAGATTATGCCCGAATAATGATTGCCTGAACAACAAATTTTAAGAAGGTAAGTTTTTGTTATTTTTTTTCATGGTTTTATTATAAGTCTTTTACTGATTGTTTTGTTTTTGATTACTGTTATAAATTCAGTGTAAGTAGAGGAATGTTTGTCAGGTAACAATGCATACACTATGGAGACTGTTGTGTTATTTTTTGTTCCATGAATAGTGTAAATCTGGGCAAATGGATGGGGTGTAGATTTAAATGTTCCACCCTTCATCCATATTTCACTATTCTCTAAGATAAGTAAGTTACAGGTTGTGCTAAATATTAAAATTATTTTATGAGGGTTTTCATTGTCATGCAAGAGAAAAGTTTCATTCGAGAAGGTACGTTTTAGTTCTAGGGGGATGTTAATAACTTCATAGGATTGTGGCCTTACATGTTGGGTATTACTTGCCAGTTTTTCACGTTGAAACATTCGTCTAAGATTCAGTATTGAAGGCATGCTACCTGAAACCTGTACTAGAATACTTTGCGCTACTTCCCTTAGTACCTGCTCACAGGAATCATTGGAGGTGTGGGCAAAATGTTTAATTTTCTGTACATGTCTCTCACTTCTATTTTCATTGCAGAGGCAGAGTAGTTATGCTCTGTTGTCCTAACCACAGTATCCTCCTGAGTAACAGCTCTACCCCTGCAATGTGAAGAGAAGTATTGCACACCCCTCCAATGGCTCCTGAGTTTGAATTGTAATTATCTGGTGGAGTTGGATAGTAAATTTGCCCCTTAATCACTGTCCAGCACATGCCCTGTGTAAGTACCCGATGGACTTGGATTAGTAATTTTGCCCACACTAACTGTGCAGCACCTGCCCTGAGGTAAGTACCCGGTATAGTTGGAATAGTAATGTTGTCCCTAATCACTCTCCAGTATCTGCTCTGAGGTAAGTACCCAGAGGAGTTAGAATAGTAAATTTGCCCCTAATCACTGTGCAGCACCTACTCTGAGGTAAGTATCCGGTGGAGTTTGAATAGTAATTTTACCCTCGATTTACTGTCCAGCACCTGCCCTGAGGTAAGGACCTGGTGGTGTTGAAATAGTAACCCTGCCCTCTACTCACTGTCCAGCACCTGCCCTGAGGTAAGTACCCACTGGAGTTAGAATAGTAATTTTGCCTCTAATCACTGTCCTGCCCTGTAGTAAAAACCCAGCAGAGTTGGAATAGTAATTTTGCCTCTACTCACTGTCCTCCTCCTACCCTGAGGTAACTACCCGGTGGACTTGCTATAGTAAATTTGTCTCTTACTCACTGTCCAGCACCTGCCCTGAGGTACGTTCCTAGGTGGAGATGGAATAGTACATTTGCCCCTTACTTACTGTCCAGCATCTGCTCTGAGGTAAGTTTGTGGTGCAGTTAGACATGCAATTTTGCACCAAGTCACTGTTCATCACCTGCCCTGAGGTAAGTACCCTGTGGACTTGGAATAGTAAATTTGCCCATTACTCACTGTTCAGCACCTGTCCTGAGGTAAGTTCCTGGTGGAGTTAGAGTAGTAATTTTGCTCCCAGTCACTGTCCAGCACCTGCCCTGTGGTAAGTACCAAGCGGAGTTAGAATAGTAACTTTGGGCCAGATGTACCAAAGGATTTTACCCATTCTGTGTCTATGGGAAAAAGCTTTCGTGCATATGGACCTTTGCCCTTAATCACTGTCCAGCACATACCCTGTTGTGAGTACCCAATAGAGTTGGAATAGTAATTTTGCCCCTAATCACTGCCAGCACCTATCCTGACGTAAGTACCCGGTGTAGTTGGAATAGTAATTTTGCCCCTAGTCACTGTCAAACATCCTTCCCTGAGGTAAGTACTCGGTGGAGTTGGAATAGTAATTTTGCCCCTAATCACTGTCCAGCATCTACCCTGACGTGAGTACCTGGTGGAGTTGAAATAGTAATTTTTGCCCTCTACTCACTGTCCAGCACCTGCCCTGAGGTAAGTACCCAGTGGTGTTGGAATAGTAATTTTGACCTCTTCTTACTGTCCAGCGCCTGCCCTGAGGTAAGTATCCACTGTAGTTAGAATAGTAATTTTGCCCCTAGTCACTGTCCAGTACCTGCCCTGAGCTTAGCACTCAGTGGAATTGAAATAGTAAATGTCTCCTTCACTTACTATCCAGCACCTGCCCTGAGATAAGTTCACAGAGGAGTTAGAATAGTAATTTTTCCCCCAGTCACTGTCATTCACCTGTCCTGAAGTAAGTACCCTGAGGACTTAGAATAGTAATTTTGCCCTTTACTCACTGTCCAGCACCTACCCTGAGGTAAGTTCCTTGTGGAGTTAGAGTAGTAATTTAGCCCCCAGTCACTGTCCATCATCTGCTCTGAGGTAAGTAGTCAGTGGAGTTGAAATAGTAATTGTGCCTTTATTCACTGTCTTGCACCTGCCCTGAGGTAACTACACAGTGGACTTGGAATAGTAAATTTGCCTCTTACTCACTGTCCAGCACCTGCCCTGAGGTAAGTTCCTGGTGGAGTTGGAAAAGTAAATTTGCCCCTTACTTACTGTACAGCACCTGCTCTGAGGTTAGTCCCCAGTGGAGTTAGAAAAGTAATTTTGTCCCTACAAACTGTCCAGCACCTGCCCTGAGGTAAGTACCTGGCAGAGTTGGAATAGTAATTTTTCCCCCAGTCACTGTATAGCACTTGCCCTGTGGTAAGTACCTTGTGGAGTTAGAATAGTGATTTTGCCATTTATTGCAGTCCACCACCTACCCTGACCTAAGTACCCAGTGGAGTTGGAATAGTAATTTTGCCCCTAATCACTGTCCAGCACCTACCCTGACGTAGGTACCCGATGAAGTTGGAATAGTAATTTTGCCACTAGTCACTGTCCATCACCTGCCCTGAGGCAAGTACTCGGTGGAGTTGGAATAGTAATTTTGCCTCTACTCACTGTCCAGCACCTGCCCTGAGGTAACTGCCCCGTGGACTTGGTATAGTAAAGTTGCCTCTTATTCACTGTCCAGCACCTGCCCTGAGGTAAGTACCTGGTAGACTTGTTACAGTAAATTTGCCTCTTATTCACTGTCCATCACCTGCCCTGAGGTGAGTACCTAATAGAGTTGGAATAGTACATTTGCCCCTTACTTACTGTCCAACATATATCCTGAGGTAAGTACCTTGTGGAGATGGAATACTAACTTTGCCCCTACTTACTTTCCAGCACCTGCCCTGAGGTAAGTACCTGGCAGAGTTGGAATAGTAATTTTTCCCTCAGTCACTGTCTAGCACCTGCCCTGAAGTAAGTATCTAGTGGAGTTAGAATAGTAATTGTGCCCCTACTTACTGTCCAGCACCTATCTTGACATAAGTACCTAGTGGAGTTGGAATACTAATTTTGCCCTCTACTCACTGTACAGCAGCTGTCCTGAGGTAAGTACCTGGTGAAATTTGAATAGTAATTCTGCCTCTAATCACTGTCCAGCACCTACCCTGACGTAAGTACCTGGTGGAGTTGGAATAGTAATTTTGCCCCTAGTGACTGTCCTGCACCTGCCCTGAGGTAAATACTTGGTAGAGTTGGAATACAAATTTTGCCCCTACTTACTGACCAGTATCTACCCTGTGATAAGTAGTTAACAGAATTGGAATAGTAAATTTGCTCCTTACTCACTGTCTACCCCCTGCCTTGAGGAAAGTACCTGGAGGAGTTATAATAGTAATTGTGCACTCAGTTACTGTTTAGTACCTGCTCTAAGGTAAGTATCTGGTGGAGTTGGAATAGTAAATGTATCCCCCACTCACTGTCCAGCTCCTCTCCAGAGGTACATATCTAGTGCAATTAGAATAATACTTTTGCCACATGATCACTCTGCAGTAGTTGTGTTCAGCTATGTATACATTATAGTTACCATTGGAATTGTTCTTTTTCATATTATACTTAATTTATTTAATTTTTTGTGATTGCGAGGTCCTTAATTGATTTTTTCAAGATGTTATTTTTCAAACTTTTTATGTCCTCCTGTGGTTATTTTGCTATTTGGAATCTATTAAAAAAAATAATAAACAGTGTACTATTTAGGCCCTCATTACAACCCTGGCGGTCGGTGTTAAAGCGGCGGTAATACCGCGAACAGGCCAGCTGGAAAATAAATGGGATCACGACCACGGCGGAAACCGCTAACACAGACAGCCACTTTAACACTCCGACTCCCACAGCAGCAGCAACAAACACCGCAGCGGTAACCACCAACAGACAGGCGCCCAATGTACCCCCCAACCCATCACAACCCGCCAATCCGCCAGCTTTTCCGGGGAGGTACCAACGCCATCAAAAGCACGGTGGAAACAGGACTTGGAAGGGAAACCACTCACCTCTCGACACTCAACGAAGAACCAGGACGCCATGGAGCCTGAGCAGCAGGTCCTGCCCATGCTGGTCTACCTCCTCATCTACCAGGAATATGAAAGGCGGCGGCAACGACGACGGTGAGTACTGCACCTAGTACAGAGGGGATGGGGGGAGGAAAATAGAGTGACACACACACGTAACATACAACACCCCCACCCCCACCCACAACACCATATACACAAACACATGCATCAACATTACATTTACACCCCGTAACCCCCTGGAAGAACGCAAGGACAAAAGGAATTGAGTTAAAAAGTGATATTTTGGAAATAGGCAGATATACCTAATAAATAGGAAAACAGTATATAAAAAAATATACAATATGTACATAAGACGGCACATTGTCCATTCAAAACGTCCATGGGCCACTGGGCCAAAAATCATGGGCCAGGCCCACACTTGACTCCTGCCTCAATACGGAGAGAACACTGCAGGGGCATCAGGTCAAAAACAAACAGGCACCTAAGGGGGATGGGAAAGGGGGCACCTCAGCCGGAAGATGGAATAACGCCACTGCTCCTCGAGGGGGCTCCATGCCCACTGCTTGGTCCTGGGGAGTGCAAGGCCACAGTCTCACAAGTCTCTCAAGTGGGTGGTTTATCCACTGCTTGGTCCTGGGGAGTGCAAAGCCACAGTCTCACAAGTCTCTCAAGTGGGTGGCTTTCCCAGTGCTTGGTCCTGGGGAGTGGAAGGCAACAGTTTCCAAGTGGATGGCTTCTTCCACTGGTCCTGGAGGGGGCTTTGTGCCCAGTTTGCTTCATCCTGCCAAGGATAGGGTGAGTGGATGCATATCTCCACTGGTTCTGGAGGGGGCCTTGTGCCCAGTGTTCTCCATCTTGCCAAGAATAGGGTGAGTGGATGCCTTTCCCTACTGGTTCTGGAGGGGGCCTTGTGCCCGGTGTGCTTCATCCTGCCAAGGATAGGATGAGTGGATGCCTTTCCCCACTGGTTCTGGAGGGGGCCTTGTGCCCAGTCCGCTTCATCCTGCCAAGGATAGGGTGAGTGGATGCCTTTCTCCACTGGTTCTGGAGGGGGCTTTGTACCAAGTGTGCTTCATCCTGCCAAGGATAGAGTGAGTGGATGCCTTTCTCCACTGGTTCTGGAAGGGGGCTTGTGCCCAGTGTGGTTCATCCTGCCAAGGATAGGGTGAGTGAATGCCTTTCTCTACTGGTTCTGGAGGGGGCCTTGTGCCCAGTGTGCTTCACCCTTCCAAGGATAGGGTGAGTGGATGTCTTTCTCCACTGGTTCTGGAGGGGGCCTTGTGCCCAGTGATGCAACACTTGGGGTGTGGCAGTTTACAGTCCCTCACCTGGGTGTCTGAGGCACAGGATTTACAGGTAACAGGTTGCATGATAGTCCATGGAGGCAGGGCTAGGCTCCATCCTGCGGCAGCTAAGGCTGCAAACTGTTGGTAGTGCCGGTGCTGGTGGGGGTGCTGTCAGTGGTGGTGGGAGGCTCCAGCCCTTCTCCTGCAGCCTTGGATGGCTGCCCACTGGGGCTGCTGCTGCTGGTAGTGGTCCTATTGTCAGCGGTGCAGGTGGCAGTTCTTGCGGTGGTGATAGCGGCGGTGCTGCCAGTGGTGGAGGGAGGGTCCAGCACTTCTCCTGCAGCCTCGAACAGCTGCCCACTGGGGCTGCTGCTCCTGACAATAGTGGTGCTAGCGGCGGTGCAGGTGGCGGTGCTTGCGGTGGGGCTGCTGACGGTGCTGCCCATGGTGCAGGTGGTGGGGCTGGTGGTTGTGCTGTTATCCACCAGGCCTTCACCTGCAGCCTCCGACAGCTGAAGTGCTTTGCCTGGTGTTTTCTGCCCCTTCCTCACCTTGGCAGATGGTGGTGTGACCTTGGCTCTGCCAGCTGGAGTTTTTGAGGAGGCCTACCTGGGTGGTTCGTGCTCCTTGCCCTTGCTGCATGCTATCCCCCTCTTAACCTTGGCAGGTGGAGGAATGGTTTTGTCCTTTGCAAGGGTTGGTGGCACACTGGCTGGGCTGACGGGAGCCCCCTTTAAGCCTCTGTGAGTTGCAAGTACCACTGTGGACGTCGACTTGGTGGCTGAGGGGCTGGCCTGGGTTCTTGACACCCTGGCCCGAGGGGAAGGACGGAGGGATGGGTAGGGAAGAGGCAATGTTGCCAGGAAAAGCTTCTTAGACACACTGTGGTGGGAAGAGGGAGAGGGTTTGGGAGTGGAGAAAGAGTTAGTGGTTGTAGGAGGTGTCTGTCTGCTGTGTTTGGGTGCAGGAGCATGGGCTGGATGCTGTTGTGAGGTGGATGGCTGGTGGGTGGGTGGCTGCTTTGTGTACTTTGGGAGGAGGGGTTACAGACACACTGGGAGAGGACACACGGGACGTGTGCATGGATGTGGGGGTGGTGACTGCCTGTGAAGGGTGTGTTATGATGGGCGTGCTGGTGATGGGGGTAGTGGATGAGGATGCAGTGCATGCAGGTGTGAGTAGAGACACTACTGGGAGGGAGGTGGACGATGAGGAGGAGGGGGACACAGTGGAGGCAGTGGATGTTGGTGTGTCTGCATGGGGATGGTGTTTGTGTGAGTGCATGTGAGATGAAGTGTGGTGCTTCTGTCTGCCTGAGCCACTTTTGTGTGTTGATTTGGGTGAATGCTGGTCTGAAGGTGTGCTTGGGATAGGTTGGAGTTGAGGGGATTGGGTCTGGGTAGAGGAAGTTGGAGGGGGGAGGGTAGTGACAGGTACAAGGACTGCCATCAGTGTTGAGGCCAGAGCCTGAAATGCTCTCTCTTGCAACGGGAAGACGCGGAAATGACGTATCGGCCTCGGCCGATACGTCATCTGCCTCGTTCGTAGCCGGGATCGCCCGGCTACATCCCTCTCCCCATGAAAGGTCCTGCTCGAGGACCGTAGCAGCGTCAGGGAAACAAGATAAATAGTCAGCCGGGGCCTGTTGGTGACCTGGTATGTGACGGACCTGAAAGGAAAATGGTTGCATTTCAAGGAACCATCGTAATATCCGAGAATTGGTATCCTTATGGGCAGACAACCACGTGAGGGGAGCATGATCCGTAAAAAGTATGAAGGACCGACCTAGAAGGTAATATTGCAACGTATCAACGGCCCATTTTATGGCCAGACATTCCTTCTCAATGGTCGGGTAGTGTTGTTCCCGGGGAAACAGCTTCCTACTGACGTATACTACGGGATGCTCCCTACCTTCCCCGTCAGGTTGGGCCAATACTCCCCCTAAACCCACATCTGAAGCATCAGTATAGAGATGGAAAGGTTTCGAGAAATCCGGGCATCAGAGTATCGGGTCTTTGGTTAGGAAGGATTTTAGTTGTTCAAAGCTGTTTTTCTGTTGCTCTGAAAAGGGTGCTAGCCTATTAGGATGGGATTTAGACAGAAGGTCCGTGAGAGGGGCGGCCAATGTAGAATAATCAGGTATGAATCTTCTATAATAGCCCACTAACCCTAAAAACGATCGTAACTCTTTCTTTGTTGCCGGTTTAGGTGTGTTTAGTATGGCCTCTACTTTTTTTGATTGAGGTTTTAGGTTCCCTTGACTAATTTTGTAGCCTAAGTATGATATGTCGGGTGTTCCTATGATGCACTTTTTAGGATTGGCAGTTAATCCTGCGGTGACAAGAGTGTGGAAAATTTGGTATAAATGGTTTAGATGATCATTCCACGTTTCACTGAAGATTACTACATCGTCTAGGTAGGCTGCTGCAAAAGACTGGAAGGGATTTAAAAGTTTATCCATTAACCTCTGGAATGTAGCTGGGGCTCCATGGAGACCAAAGGGTAGTACAGTGAACTGATACAGACCGGATGGGGTGGTGAATGCTGTTTTCTCTTTATCCTCTGTGGCTAAGGGAATCTGCCAATATCCTTTTGTCAAATCTAAGGTAGTCATATATTTGGCTTTTCCTAGTTTCTCTAATACGTCATCAACTCTGGGTATGTGTCAAACATGGAGTTTTCGTTAAGCTTCCTGAAATCAATACAGAATCTAATAGTACCATCGGGTTTTGGTACTAACACAACCGGGGAGCACCAGGGACTATTTGATGGTTCAATTACCCCTTGTTCTAACATTTTCTGTATTTCAGCCTCCATAATCTGCTTCCTCGCGTCACGAATACGGTATGGCTGCAACCTCACAATTTTCCCTGGTATGGTTCTTATTTTATGGGTTATCAAAGTGGTTTTACCTGGTAATGCTGAAAAGAAAACCCAGAAGTGTTCTATTAACCTGTATACTTGTTCCTTTTCTGCTTGTGTTAAGGTTTCATTCACTGGGGGTAGATCTTTCCCGTTACTGTGTTCGGTTGGACAGAACTCAATACTTGACTTATTATTTGTACATAGGAATCCCGTCAACACGCTAGCAGGGTTTGAGGGGTCTGGTTCCTCCCATTTTTTAAGGAGATTTACGTGATAAATCTGTGATTTCTGGGGAGTATTCGATAATTCAACCAGGTAGGTGACCGGAGAGACTGCTCTTATTATCTTATAGGGGCCCTGCCATTTGGCAATTAGTTTTTGTTCTGAGGTGGGACGCATAATTAAAACCTGATCTCCTGGTTGTAAAACCCGTAACTTGCTCCCTCGGTCATAATACTGTTTTTGAATATTTTGAGCTTGTTCCATATTCACTTTGACCGTGTCCCATAGACTTTGTAGCTGTGACCTTAAATTGTGGGCATATTCTAGAAGAGGCTTTCCCCCTTCTTCTGCCTCTTCCTCCCATGTTTCGATGGCCATGTCAAGAAGAGATCTTGGCTGTCTTCCGAACACCAGCTCGAAGGGGCTGTGTCCTGTAGAGGACTGTTCATGTGTTCGAATAGCGTATAATACTAAGGGTAATTTTTGATCCCAGTCTCTCCCTGACTCTTCAATCACTTTTTTCAATAAGGTTTTTATGGTTCGCTTATATCGTTCCACTAGTCCATCCGTCTGTGGATGATATACCGAGGTACGGATTTGGGAAATACCTAAGGTTTTACATACTTGCTTCATAAGAGTGGATACAAAAGGAGTCCCCTGGTCGGTGAGTATTTCATGAGGGAATCCTGCTCGGGAAAAAATGTTTATCATGGCCTGGGCCACTGTCTTAGTTGTCATACTTTTCAAGGGAACGGCCTCGGGGTATCTTGTGGCATAGTCAACCATGACTAGGATATACGTATAACCCTTTGAGGATGGTACTACAGGTCCTATTAGGTCCATTCCTATCCTACTGAAAGGGATATCTATAATAGGTAGGGGCATCAGAGGTGCTTTCTTAGGTCTGCCGGGTTCAGTGAGTTGGCATCTGGGGCATTGGGAACAATATTTACGTATGTGGGCAAATACTCCCGGCCAATAGAACCGTCTAAGAAGGTATTCTTCTGTTTTTTCCCTCCCATAGTGACCTCCCCCAGGTTGACAATGTGCCATCGTTAGGACCTGATTTCTATAATGCTCGGGTACCACTAATTGTTGTTTATGTTCTCCGGTACCGGTAGTGGTTATACGATATAAGAGGTTTTTCTTAATGAGGAAGTAGGGACCCACCTCTTCTGTTTCTTCTTCCCTGGCCGACTTCCAGGCGTGGGCGAGAGAAGGATCTACTCTTTGTTGATGGGGAAAACTGACAGGGACTTCATGTGTCTCTGCAATAATGCCTGTGTTCGGTCCTGATCTCTCCTTTCCTAAGTAATTCAATTTTTCTATTCGTTTCTCTCGGCGTGATAACTTTCTCCGGATTGTGGGGCTTTCTATACTGCTATCGGAAAAAGGAGCGTCTCTCCACCAATCCTGTGTCAGTTTGGGTTGTCGAACGTAGTCCAGAATTTCTTGGAAATGTTCATAATCAGTTCCAATGATACACTCTTCAATCAGATTGGACATTACCCCCATCGGTAAGGTATCCCAGTGTTTTCCCCATTCTACTGTGAGTTCATATAAAGGGTATTATTCTTTATCTCCGTGTATGCAACATATATTCACCCATTGTTCTGTTCTTTCATCTACTATGGGGACTATGGCCCTCATTCTGACCTTGGCGGGCGGCGGAGGCCGCCCGCCAAAGTCCCGCCGTCAGCTTACCGTTCCGCGGTCGAAAGACCGCGGCGGTAATTCTGACTTTCCCGCTGGGCTGGCGGGCGGTCGCCTTCAGGCCGCCCGCCAGCCCAGCGGGAAAGAGGCTTCCACGATGAAGCCGGCTCGGAATCGAGCCGGCGGAGTGGAAGATGTGCGACGGGTGCAGTTGCACCCGTCGCGTATTTCACTGTCTGCGCAGCAGACAGTGAAATACATTTAGGGGCCCTCTTACGGGGGCCCCTGCAATGCCCATGCCAGTGGCATGGGCACTGCAGGGGCCCCCAGGGGCCCCGCGACCCCCCCTACCGCCATCCGGATCCCGGCGGTCGGACCGCTGGGATCCGGATGGCGGTAGGGGGGGTCGGAATCCCCTCGGCGGCGCAGCAAGCTGCGCCGCCGTGGAGGATTCAATGGGGCGGCGGTACACTGGCGGGAGCCCGCCAGTGGTGCCGGTCCGACCGCGGCTTTACCGCCGCGGTCGGAATCCCCATTGGAGCACCGCCGGCCTGTCGGCGGTGCTCCCGCGGTCCTCCGCCCTGGCGGTCTTTGACCGCCAGGGTCAGAATGACCGCCTATGTCTTTTCTCACCACCGACTGGCTACACCCTGAATCAATAAGGGCCCATATGGTGGTCCCATTGACTTTCAGAAGTTGTTTAAACTTTTGGTTACCTCTTCCGGTACACAGTACCCGTCGCCTAGTAACTCCGATTTCCATGGGCTCACTACTGTCCTGTTTTCTGGGGCACATGCGGGCAATGTGGCCCCATTCCCCACAGCTGTAACATTGGGGTCCTGCTACCGGTGGAGGATTAGGAAATCGGTGAGGTGCTGGTTCCTCCGAAAAGGCTCTTGTCGTAATTTTAGGAGTGGAAGGCCCTGGTTTTAAGGTGGGTCGAGTGGATATATTTCTTACATCAGTGGAGCGATGATAAGCACATGCTAGATCAATTGCCATGTCCGTAGTCACCTTTGGATGTTGGCGTATCCAGTGCTTAGTGGTGGTAGGCAGGGACTCTAAATATTGTTCAAGGACAATTGTTTGGATTACTTCCTCCCTACTATTTCCGGAGGAACCCAACCATTTTAATGCCAAATCCTTTACCCGATAATAAAAGGTTCGGGGATCTTCATTCGGTCCCCATTTGATTTTTCTAATTTAACCCTATAGTATTCCGTGTCATGTCCCACACGTTCTAAGATACTAGTCTTTATTTCTTGGTACGGTGTGGTTCCACCCGGGTTTGCTGCTTGATATGCTGCTTGTAAGATCCCTGTAAGTAAGGGGGCGACATACTGACCCCATCTATCCTCAGGCCATTGGGCGGATGAAGCCACTCTCTCAAAATTAGTAAAAAAGGCTTCGGGGTCTTCTCCGTCTTGATATTTCTGTAACACAGAACTTGGGACATTGGGATGTACTTTACTACTAGCAATGGTCTCAGTAAATTTTTTCATGGCCGTCTCATGGACCAGTTGATTATTCGCAAGAATGGTCGCCTGACTTTTCAAAGCTGACTGTAATGCTTCCCTGTCCTCTTTGGCCTCTCGCTGGTGGGCCTCCCACACCAGTTGGAGATGACGTTGGCCCTCGGCCAATTGCTTTATCATATCCTCTAATGAGGGTTGGTCACTCATGGTTATACTGTTCGATAACTGCGGGGAGGCTACGCAGGTAGAAATCCCACTTCTGACACCACTGTCGCAGGTCGAACAGTATGAAGACCACTGAGGCGTTAGTTAGTTAGTGGGAAGTGGTTTATTTTTAAGTATACGGAAAGAATAATATGTTTAATAAAGTCCCAAGTGTTATCGTCTTCCTTAGTCTCTGTGTTCTTCTTTTCGTATCCTTTTCCCAGGATAGTGATTGTATGTTCTGTGTTTCTTCTTTCACAGGTGACCCAGCTGTCTAGCTCGCTCGTCAAAGTCCAGGGTGGTGCCGGAAATAGAAGGAAAAACGCTAAGGTAAGTATTGTGTTTTTAATTAGGGGGTCCTATGGGTGTGAAAATGCAGTGTTATTGTATCTGCAAGTGCCATCTTGTGCATGGATGTGTTTCCATGTATGGTTGTGATTGCCCTGTCAGCTTTGCCTTGTGTGCGTGGTGATTTTGTGGGCTAGGTGATTCTCTCTAATGGGCATGCTGTGGTGATGGGTGTCCATGCAGTTCTGTGATGGGGGTCCATGGATTGGTGTTACATGCAGAGCTTGGTTTTGGGATGGGTGGGTTGTGATAGTGGGGTATGGGTGAGGTGGTGGAGTGATACTGGTGAGGGTAGGGGTAGGGGTTTGTGATGACATGCAGGTAGGGTGGGGGATATAGTAGTAAAGATTTGACTTACCAGAGTCCAGTCCTCCTGCTACTCCTGCGAGGACCTCAGGATGCATTATTGCCAGGACTTGCTCCTCCCATGTTGTTAGTTGTGGGGGAGGAGGTGGGGGGTCCACTGCCAGTCCTCTGTACAGCTACCTGGTGTCTTGCAACCACAGAACGCACCTTCCCCTGTAGGTCGTTCCACCTCTTCCTGATGTCATCCCTTGTTCTGGGGTGCTGTGGCATGGCGTTGACCCTGTCCAAAATTCTCCGCCATAGCTCCGTCTTCCTAGCAATGGATGTCTGCTGCACCTGTGATCCGAATAGCTGTGGCTCTACCCAGATGATTTCCTCCACCATGACCCTTAACTCCTCCTCTGAAAACCTGGGGTGTCTTTGGGGTGCCATGGATGTGGTGTGGGTGTTATGTGTGAGGATGTGTGGGATGATGCGTGGGGTGTTGTGTTGTGAGGAGCGTGGATGGCGTATGGGTGATGATGTATTGTACCTCTGATTGAGTTGGTAGTCCTAGCTTGTCTCTCTCTGCTTGCTATCTTTTTTTTCACTGTAAGGGGTTGTGGGTAATGTGGGTGTGTGTTTTAAAGTGGTATGGGTGTGTGGGTGTGTGTATGTGTGTCAGGTGTGTATAGTTTGAATTGTCCAATGTGGTGATGTCTTGTAAATGTGTGTGTATTTTGAGCGCAGTGGTGTGCACCGCCAATAGTTTACCACGATTGAAAGACCGCCGCATTGATTCCTGGGTCATGATACTGTGGGCGTATTCCTGTTGGCGTAACGGTGTGGGTTTTGCTATTGCCAGTTTATCACTGACCTTTGGGCTGGTGGACATGTGTGGGTGTCTGTATAGTGTTGGATTTCTTAATGTGGGTCATAATACCTGTAGCGAAATACCGCCGCTGTCACAGTATGTTGGCGGCCGTCGGCACGGCGATAGGCGGCATTTCCCGCCAGGGTTGTAATGGGGGCCTTAGTGTTTCATTTTTTTAATTAATACTTTGGTTACTGTCCAGAACCTGTCCTGAGGTAAGAATCCAGTGGAGTTACAATACTATTTTTCTTTCCTGTTTACTGTTCTACACCTGTCCTGGAGTAAGCACCCAGTGGAGTTACAATAGTCATTTAGTTATCTGTTTACTGTCCAGCACCTACTCTGTGGTAAGTGCCTAGCGGAGTTAGAATAGTAATTTTAGTTCTTGGTTACTGTCCTGCACATGCCCTGAGGTAAGTACACAGTGGAGTTACACTAGTATTGTTGTCCCATGGCCACTGTTTTGCACCTGCTCTGAGGTAAGTACTCAGCTGAGTTAGATTTGTCATTTTGCCTCATGGTTGTTATCCTGCACCTGCCCTGAGGTAAGTACTCAGTGATTTTAAAATAGTAATTTTGCCTCCTGGTTTCTATCTTGCACCTGCCCTGAGGTAAGTATGCAGTGGAGCTAGAATTGCACTTTTTCCTCTGGTAACTGTGCAGTACCTGTCCTGAGGTAAGTACCTAGTGGAGTTAGAATTGTTATTTTGCCATCTCACTACTTTCCAGCACTTGCCTTCACATATGTACCTAGTAGAGTTAGAATACAAATTTTTCTCCTAGTTCCTCTTCTGCATCTCCCCTGAGGAAAGTATCTAGCAGACTTAGGGGCATATTTATACTCCGTTTGCGCCGAATTTGCGTCGTTTTTTTCAACGCAAATTCGACGCAAAACTAACTCCATATTTATACTTTGGCGTTAGACGCGTCTAGCGCCAAAGTTCATGGAGTTAGCGTAATTTTTTGGCGTGAACACCTTCCTTGCGTTAATGATATGCAAGGTAGGCGTTCCCGTCTTAAAAAATGACTCCGATGCATATGCGTCGTATTTATACTCCCGGGCAAAAATGACACCCGGGAGTGGGCGGGTCTAAAAAACCTGCATTTGCGCCGGATTTTAGCGCCTGGGTCAGGGCAGGCGTTAAGGGACCTGTGGGCTCAGAATTAGCCCAGAGGTGCCCTCCCCTGCCCCCAAGGACACCCCCTGCCACCCTTGCCCACCCCAGGAGGACACCCAAGGATGGAGGGACCCACCCCAGGGACATTAAGGTAAGTCCAGGTAGGTATTATTATTTTTTTTTTTTGTGGCATAGGGGGGCCTGATTTGTGCCCCCCTACATGCCACTATGCCCAATGACCATGCCCAGGGGACAGAAGTCCCCTGGGCATGGCCATTGGGCAAGGGGGCATGACTCCTGTCTTTGCTAAGACAGGAGTCATTTCAATGGGGGATGGGCGTCGTAAAAAAATGGCGCAAATCGGGTTGAGGCAATTTTTTTGCCTCAGCCTGACTTGCACCATTTCTGGACGCCCATACGCCATTTTCCCCCTACGCCGGCGCTGCCTGGTGTACGTCGTTTTTTTTAACGCACACCAGACAGCGCCGGCGGCTAACGCCGGCTAACGTCATTCAATAAATACGGCGCCCGCATGGCGCTTCAGAATGGCGTTAGCCGGTGCTAATTTTTTTGACGCAAAACTGCGTTGGCGCAGTTTTGCGTCAAAAAGTATAAATATGGGCCTTAGAATACTTATTTTACCCTCTGGTTATTCTCCTACACCTTTGCTGAGGTAAGTAACTTGCAAAGTTAAAATACTTATTTTGCCCCCTGCTTACTGTCCTGCATCTTTCTTGAGGTAATTAACTTGCAAAGTTAAAAATACTTACTTAGCTCTCCAGTAAATGTGAGTTAAGTATCTAATAGAATTAGAAAACATTTTACCACATGATCACCGTCTAGCTGTTTCCTTCAGTTTTGTATACATTAGACATAGGCCCTCATTCCGAGCCTGGCAGGCGGCGGAGGCCGCCCGCCAGGCTTCCCCCCTCCGAAATACCGCTCCGCGGTCGTAAGACCGCAGAGGGTATTCCGAGTTTTCCCCTGGGCTGGCGGGCGGTCTTCACAAGACCGCCCGCCAGCCCAGGGGAAAACTCCCTTCCCACGATGACGCCGGCTCGTAATAGAGCCGGCGGAGTGGGAAGGTGCGACGGGTGCAGTTGCACCCGTCGCGTATTTCAGTGTCTGCTTTGCAGACACTGAAATACTTTTAGGGGCCCTCTTACGGGGGCCTCTGCCGTGCCCATGCCATAGGCATGGGCACGGCAGGGGCCCCCAGGGGCCCCGCGACTCCCCCTCCCGCCATCCGGTTCCCGGCGGGAGAACCGCCAGGAACTGGATGGCGGGAGGGGGAGTCGGAATCCCCATGCCGGCGCAGCATGCTGCGCCGGCTTGGAGGATTCCTTTGGGGCAGCGGGAAACCGGCGGGAGACCGCCGGTTTCCCTTCTCTGACCGCGGCTGAGCCGCCGCGGTCAGAATGCCCCGCGGGGCACCGCCGGCCTGTCGGCGGTGCCACCGCGTCCCACGGCCCTGGCGGACTTGTTCCGCCAGGGTCGTAATGACCCCCATAGTATTGATTATTTTTTTTTAGATTATACTTGCTTTTCTTTTTTTGGGGGGGGTTGTCTTTAATTGATTTTTGCAAGATGTTGGTTTTCAAACTCGTGATACCCTTCTGTGGTTATTTTTGTAATTTGGAATCTATAAAAAGAAACAGAAAACAGTGTAGTAATTTGTTTTCATTTGTTATTTATTGTTTGGTTGCTGTGCACTATCTGCTCTGCGGTATGTATCCAGTAGATATTTTATTTTAATTTTACCCCCTGGTTACTGTCCAGTACCTTGTATGAGGTAAGTACCAAGTGGAGTTACAGTACTAATTTTCCCCTTGGTTGCCATCCTGGCCATGTGGTAAGGTAAGTACCCAGCAGAGTTTCAGTAGTAATTTCCCCCATCTCCATTGCTATCCCGCATGTGGTCTGAGGTGAGTTCCCAGCGGACTTAGAATAGTCATTTTTCCCCCAGTTGGTATACTGTACCTGCCCTCAGGTATGTACCCAGCGAAGTATGTAAATTATTTTTTTCCCCGGTCACTGTCTAACACCTGTTTTGAGGTAAGTAGGAAGCACACTTTGAATTTTATTTAGTAGGTGAAGTAAATTTTATTTTTACTTGCCTACTCATGAATGAAATCCAATTGCAGTTCTAATACTAATCTTCACATCTTCATTTTTTTAACACGTTTTTCAACATTATAATAAAACTTTAAAAAAAAAAAAAATCATACCTTTTATTGATAAGGTGTTTGTCGCAGGTCGAAAAGTATGAAGACCACTGAGGCGTTAGTTAGTTAGTGGTAAGTGGTTTATTTTTAAGTATACGGAAAGAATAATATGTTTAATAAAGTCCCAAGTGTTATCGTCTTCCTTAGTCTCTGTGTTCTTCTTTTCGTATCCTTTTCCCAGGATAGTGATTGTATGTTCTGTGTTTCTTCTTTCACAGGTGACCCAGCTGTCTAGCTCGCTCGTTGAAGTCCAGGGTGGTGCCGGAAATAGAAGGAAAAACGCTAAGGTAAGTATTGTGTTTTTAATTAGGGTTCTTCCCTTTCTTTTAGCTCTGGACTGGGAGGTGGTACACACAAAAGGAGGGGGTTGGTGCCAGTGAGGAGTGTGCAGGGGACTAGTGTGCACACACCTAATCTTAGTGTGGGAATACGTGACACTAGTGAGTTTATTTACAGTGCCCTTCCTTCTACCTCCCTGTCCAACCCTCCTTTATGACCCCTCCCCAGTCCCTTCCCTTCAATTTCCCTTTTTCTTGTCCAAAAGGACCGTACCTTGTTAAGCCACGACCCTCCAGGGCCGTGGCTGGCTTGGTAGTGTTCCTCCTGCTGGTCTCCTGGTTCCTGGTTCTGGAGCTCTTCTTCTCTCTCTCCTTCCTCCAGTCCCTCGTCTGTTTCTTTCCTGGTCCTTTTCTCCTCTCCGCTCTGTCCTTGCCTCGTTTCCTCCGTATTCCGTCCTCTCTCCTCGTTTTCTCCACTCTCCGCGTTCCTCTCTCCTCTTCGTGTCAGCGCGACCTCCTTTTGTCCCCCTGTAGCCCGGGAAACGCACGTCGTTTCCCGGGCAACGCCGTCCTGGCTTCCGCACTCGAGCCGCGTCTCTCCGGCAACGGGAAGACGCGGAAATGAAGTATCGGCCTCGGCCGATACGTCATCTGCCTCGTTCGTAGCCGGGATCGCCCGGCTACAGTGTTCTTTTTTTATTGTTGACACTCTTGAAAGAGATCCTTGTAATTTTTAAGAAATAAAATGTAAATTATTTGTTCTTTTTATTTTTACCGGATCTGTTTTAATATTTAAAGTATTAGTTTACCTTCTTTAGTCAATAGATGACGCTGTTATCCACAATATGAATCTGTCTGTTTCCGTACTCATAGACACGTCTTTACTCTAAGGTGTTCTGTGTGACGCTGAACAAAAATGGTGTTGTAGCACTACATTTTCATGTACTATGGAAATTGTCTTCACTGTCCGTTTCATTTTACTGTTTAAAACTGATGTATTTATATATTTTTTCACATTTTTGTTTAGCAAAGCTGTTTTCAATTTATGCTAGTTTAAAAAAAAAAATTAACCAATTTATCATTTTTCTTTTTTTTTTCGCCATTTTTTGAAGTTTTTTGTAGTTATTATTGTGGTGGTTTTGGTATGCATGGTAATTGTTTTAATTGTTTAGGTGTATTGTTTTTTAATTGTATTTTTTCATTGTTTAGGCGTAGTTGTTGAAGAAGTCGTTGTTCAGGCTTTGTCATTATTTAGCAGTCATGGTTTAGGCTATTGTTGTTTAGGACCTAGTTGTTCAGTCACATAGTCATTCGGCACAGTATCACCCTTATTAAAGGTGACATAAGTATAACCACTTGCATCATTATGCTGATCACCAAGTTAGATGATCTGACACAAGTGTGTAAGTGTCTGGATGCAAGCATGTCAGCAGTGTTCTGAGAATCTGTGCATGTTGTGATGTACAACGTGTACTGAGGAAGACAGGAGGAATTATATCGTACACTGGTTTAAAACATTGTGCACAGTCCGGTATACATATTGAACCAAAATTCAGAAAGCCTAAAAGTGATTGTAGCTTTTTTATGGTGTTTGGTGATGCAAAGGAGCATATTTCTCCAAGAAATGTGGTGCAAGGCTTTTGCTTTTGTGGGACAACTAGTATCACAAAAATACAAAAATAGGACACTGAGAAAGGCTATTTTTGCTTTTGAATATTAGACTTGTAGCCATGTTCGGCCAGTCCACAATTATATGATCTACTCTGGCTTTGTTCAAGTCATGGTCCATAGGACAATGCATCTGAGTAAATTTCTTGTTAGATTGATGTTACTCTCGCAGTAAACAGTCTTCACTTTTCTTATACCCCTATGGGAGTCTGCAGAATTTTCTCTGTGGTTAGATCTCTCTTTCAGGCATTATGTTTTTGCCAAAAACTCCACTGTAAATGTTGAACGTTGTTTTGTTTTTGTTTCGGACTATATTGTCCATTAAAGCCATACTGCTGAAATTTGTAATTGCAAAGTGCATGTTTGACTGTTTGAATGACTGTTTGAATGTCTATAGTCTAAATATATGCATTAGGAATTATCTGGTTTCGTTACAGGAAAATGTTGATATTACATGGCAGATGCACAGGACTCAATGGCACCTTGGTACTCTAATTGCGAGACAATCTCTCTTCCTAGGGCTTTAGCTTCATGTTTAATTGGGTACTGAGTTTGCACTTGTGTGTGAGTGTATATGTCTTACATGGTAAGGAGAACTCTTATCCTAACCAACATTATTGTGGTATAATGCCAGGGCTTGTGCGAGAGTCCATTCTGCAGCATATGCTTGTTTAATTGTTTGAGGGATAAAAACAGAGAAGGAAGGTATAATGAGATATTCTCCTTGTAGGACTTATCTAAAAAAGGTGGCTAATCTACCTCTGTCGTTGGATAGTTGTTCAATTTTTCCAGAAAATTACTTTAATAGTACACAGTTTGTTGCCCTCAATTTGAAAATCCAAATCATAATGTCTATCTGGTTGCTCTCGAAACCAGAAACTTTTGAAGATTCCAGTGAACTATTGGTTGAATTGTTCATTGTTTTACCATTTTTGTGATCTTGGTTACCATGCTTTGTTTCATCTGCCTAATAATCACAGCTCATGATTTTTATACAAGAATACGATTGTTTCAATAAATGTTTAAAAAGCCATTTTTGTATTTTTTTTCATGTCTTACATTGGGCATGCAAAGTAACAATGAAAGGGTACATATGTTTCCACGATTTCCTTTCTGAATCAGAGTAGTCATGTTTGAGGTTGCTGATACCATCTGGTACCCTGGTAAGGTTAGGGCTTCAAATGGGGCACTGTGAGCACAAAAATGGTAAAACAATGAACAATTTAACCATGATAATGTTACCAAGTTGTGACACACCTAGCTGCTACTACCTATACTGTCATAGTGGGAGTACCTTCTGCCAGAACCATTGGGATAGCCAAACCCCCCATACCTGTGTAAAAAGGTCCAGGAAGCCAGTCTGATGTAGTGCAAGCCATCGTCTATTGCAGGATGGAGGTCAAAGTTAACATGGCTGCATCTCAGTCAAAATGCACTATGTTTCAGGTTAATCCCAGCAGAAGTGATCCTCTGCCTCATGTTCACATTCCATTGTGTCAGGGGTGCAGAGCAGATGTGATGATTTGCCAGGAGCCCCAGCGTTGTCTCCAATCGACAATCATAATGCAAGGGCATAAAATTCTCTGTGCCTAGCCTTGGAAGGTGTATACGTACTGCATGGCAGCAACGCTTACAAGGAATAAGCTGCATGTACAGTGTATTCTCAGTACACATAAGTGAAAGTGAAAACATGTAAAACGTCAACATCAGAAAAAGATGTCAAGCTGAAATCTGCAATCTAAGAAGGAGACTCTGGGCCCTGATGTGCTTCACCACATGCTTCCTTGTTTATCACTATACTGCGGCTCTGGCCAGACTGGGGATTATTGTTGTCATTGGTTGTCCCTGGTTGTCTAGCCTGTTTAAACCAGTCACATTGACCTGTTTGTTCTGCTTTACTCTATGCTACTCCTGGCTGCTGTTGGAGACTACCTTGGTGGACTAAGTGTAACAGGAGATATGAAGGGCCAGTTGGGGGGGTTCTCCCTACACAGAGTTCAAATCAGAGATGGAACTAGCGTATGTGAGGTGGCTCACCACTTTCCATTTACATTTGGAGGCTCAAATTTGAACTCCGATTGAATTAATAGAGCTGCCAGATCTTATGCTGCAAACTTCTCCTGAAGCTGGTTTGGTTATGCCAGATCAATATTTGTCTTTTCAACTATCACAGCCTATTGCAGCCTGTCACTCCTTGTCAATGGGTGTAGCGACGATCCACGCCTGAGGACCCACTGGCCATTCAAGGAGCGGGTGGTAAGGAACCAACTGCAAAGGGATAGGGGAGGGTGGAGTGTCCCTAGTGGCAGTGGTCAGAGGCAATAGTGTAACGGTGGAAGAACATTATTATAGGTAGGTGGTACCAATTTACCTAATGAAAGAGAGCCATTTGCCAAGCACTGAAGCAAGAAACCATGCTGTGAATGGAAGGATATGGATAATAAAACAGCCAAGTATAACGAGCAGAGACAACTAATGATTTAGGCTTGTACTGACCATTGCTTATTGCTCATCATGCATTGCTTAGTGCTTATCCGTTACTGCTACTGCTTAGCTGCTTATTAATAATTTATTTATTGAATAATTGTTAATTGTCAAAGATAAGATAAGCATGATGACAGTTAGAGAAAGAAAGCAGAACACAAGGCAGATGGTGCCTAGGTTCTCACTGAGGATATATATTCACCCAAGCTAGGGAATTTAAAGAAGGGGCCTAAAATGTCTCATGCCAAACCGCTTTGTGAGGCATTGATCAATGCTCAGTCACTTCCTAAACATAAGCTAGAAATTAGGGAGTTGCTTAAAGCTTGGCATATTGATTGTCTCTTTATAACAGAAACTTGGGGTAAGGTAGAATCGGATCCTGACTTTATCGAAGCAACTCCCTCAGGTTATAGGTACTATAGATTGGATAGACCTCTGGGTCGGGGAGGCGGATTGGCTATTATTTGCAGAACTATGTTTTCCTGCACCTGGACGAATTTTCCTTCTGAAACCTGTGAAGCTATGGCTTTTAAGATTTCACAGAACGGCCAGGTGTTTCTTGAGCGGTTACTGATGTATAGACCTCCTGGTTCTTTTGTACATTTTCTTCAATCTTGGGTGTCCCTCTTGGAACCTTATGGTTATGTCTCCTAGGGCAATTATATTAGGAGATTTTAATATTCATTTTGATGAATCTTTTAATCCAATGGTTCAGGAATTCCTTGATCTTATGACAGCTTTAGATTGGACTCTCAAAGTTTCATCTGCTACGCATACAGCCGGCCACATATTGGATGGGTTTTTTGCGCATACTGATTCACGTATGGAGTTAACTAATTCTCAGTTAAGCTGGACTGACCATCATCTCCTGTTGTTTCAAAATGCATTGAACTGTACCCCCCTCCTTTTAACAGGGAGAATCAAATATTTAGACCGTGGGAACAAATTAAACAGGCAGAGCTGATACCGGCCCTAGAAAAGGCCTTGGTTAGGGACAATAGGGAATCATCGCCCCTACTTGAAAGCCTCTATCAGGGTCTAGAGACTGTTATGCTTCAATTGGCATCTCCCAAGACCCTTAGGCTCACTAGTCGAAACAAGTTGAATCAACCCTGGTTTACTAGTGAATTGAAATCTCTCCAGAGGAAATGTTGTCAATTGGAGAGACGCTGGAAACTGAATCCTGGCCCTGAGGAAAGGGTCTTACTTAAGTCTACTTTTAAAATCTATAAAGCGGCCTGATTCAAGGCCAAGTCTACCTTTTACACGGTTAAGGTCCAGGAGGCCTTAAATGCCCTGAGGGAGCTTTTTAAGGTGATCAAGGAATTATCTACTCCCTTCAAGCCACCTGAACCAGTAAATACACAACAGCACAGTGACAAGGTAGCAAAGCATTTTGAGAATAAGATTCTCTGCTCATATGCTAACTTTGTCCCTCCGGAGGAAAGTAGGGAGCTAATCTCCTGGACCTCTCCAGATCGGGTAGCAAGTGAATTAATCTTATCCAATTTTCTTTGTCCAACGCAAGATGACCTTAGTAAATTAATCCTTAATGTCAAATCCGGATCCCCTCTAGATCCCTGTCCTCCCTCAGTGTTTCATATGGCCCCCGATTGTATATCTCAGACTTTAGTCCCTATTTTTCATGAAATCCTTAAATCTGGATGTTATCCTGCTAGATGGAAGGAGACTATAGTAGTTCCTGTGAAGAAGAAACCAGATGGAGACTTGCAGGACCTTGATAACCTACGGCCAATTGTGCTCCTTCCTTTCCTTGCTAAGATTCTGGAGAAAATTATGAATAGGGAACTAGCTGATTTTCTTGGGGAAGTGGAAGCCTTAGATCCTTCTCAGCATGGTTTCAGGAAAACACATAGTACGGAAACTGCTCTTATCTCTTCCACTGACTCTATTCGAAGACTCTTGGATGAAGGACAAGGTGCCATTCTAGTCCTACTAGATTTATCGGCAGCCTTTGAAACTATTTCTTCTCAGATTTTGATGACCCGTCTTTATCAAGTAGGTGCCAGAGGTAGGGCCTTGAAACTGTTGGAATCCTTTTTAACTAATAGATGGACCACTTTAAGATGTGGTAATTTTGATTCCACACCTTATCTACTTCCTTGTGGGACTCCACAGGATTCCTCACTGAGCCCTACCTTGTTTAATATCTATGTTGCCCCGCTGGCCAACTTGGTTCGATCTTTTGGTTTTATCCCCACCTCATATGCTGATGATACACAGCTTATTATCCCAGTTAATAAAAACTGGGAGGAGGTGGCGGACCGCTTCAACCTTTGTATGAAAGAGGTCAATAACTGGATGGGGTTTAACTGGCTGAAATTGAACGCTTCTAAGACTCAAATTCTTTGCTTTGGATCTGATGTTAAACATTGGAATCCACGCTGGTGGCCATCAGATTGTGATTCCCTTCCAATCCCCACCAATGTTAGCAAAAATCTGGGTATTATGTTTGATAATCAACTGTCCTTCAAATATCAGGTAAACCACACGGTTAAAACTTGTTTGTGGCTGATTAAAATGTAAAGGAAAGTTTTTCCATTTCTTCAGTATAAATGGAGAGTTGCTGCCATTTTAGCTCTGGTAGTGTCTAAAGTGGACTAATGTAATGCCTTGTTTCTTAATCTAGATAAAGGCTTTCTTAGTAGGCTGCAGTTGATTGAGAATTCAGCTGCCAGAGCAGTTCTTAATCTCTCTCGTTGGTCCTCTGTTAGAAGTAGTCTCAGACAATTGCACTGGCTTCCGGTGGCTCAACTGATTATTTTTAAATCTCTTTGCTTGTCTTTTAAAGCAGTGCATGGCCAAGGTACAAAATACTTGTCTGCTAAACTAGGTTGGTACAAACCAAAGAGAAATCTTAGATCATTGTCAGCCAACTATATTCAGGTTCCCCGGACTAATAGAGTGAAGTTGGGTGATAAAGCCTTCACTATAGCTGCAGCCAAGCGCTGGAACTCCCTCCCTCTAAACATTAGGGCTGAAACAAGTTATTTACGGTTTAGGAAATTGATTAAAACATGACTCTTTCCTAACTAATTTTTGTTTTTCCTCTGCGGGTTGGGGGTTTCCTGATGAGTTCAGTGTTGTTCTTACTTATGTTAGCGCTTCGATGCTCTTTGTGAGCCGGAATGCGCTTTATAAATATATACACATGCATACATACATACACACAATTATGTGCCACCTGAAGGGGGCAGGATTCACTCAAAGGCTTGCAATGGCATCCCATCCCAGTTGTTGCAACCTGTCAAGAAGTCTGCTACAGTGCCCACCTGAAGACCAAAACAAAATCTAGTCTAATTACAATTAATATTCACAATGTGAATGTGGGTGGGGGACCAATTGTACAAACTGCACAAATTATACCAACTGGCTCTATCAGTGAGCTAACCAGCTTTATGGGAGTTGAAGATGCTTCAAGGCACAAAAAGTTGTTGGAGGTAAAATTATGAACCGGAACACAGCAGAGGGAGCAGGATAGTTCAAACAAACCAGAGGAGCTGTAAACAAATGAAGGGTTGATGACTAAAAATCAGCTGAATCACTCTCACTCCAGGCCTGCTAGATCGTATGTGAAGCCACCTATTGAAACTGATCCCCTGACAGTCCATGACATAGCGATGTGTTGAAGTGATTAGAGGATTTTTTCCTGTGAGGTTTACCTGAGGACAACCTCCCCTGAGCTAGCTAATTAACTATGACTATAAACTCCTAGATGTACCTATTAGACTTGGTCAAAGAAAGGAGGGGTCAATAACAGGTGCAGGAATTCCTGTTGGAGTATTAGTGAAAAAGGAGGCTGAATAATCAGCCAAAAGCTCCCTAGGACACAGATAAACCAGCACACAGGCAATGCAACAAGATGAGCATCTTATGGAATATCCCAGCTTATAACCGTGTGGCTACAAATATATCAATAACTGAAAATCAACAAGAATTTAGGATTTCAGAAGCCTTAAATCCACTCTATAGAATTCTGACCTTTATAACTGAATCAATGGAGATATCACTGAGAGGGACTAATCCTGAAGCAATTATTATAACCACTATTCTCCAAACACTGGTTAATGTAAAGGCAATATGTGATGCAGCTATGCAGTCAGAATGAGCCCCACTAGTGACATCGGCTAAGAACACAATAAAAAGTGTAAAACTGTAGGAAGCTGGATTAATTAATAAGGGTGAGTATCCCTCAAATAGCAAAGTAGCTCAAGTTGTTCAATTAGAATGTGAAGGAATTAAAGCAACCATTAATAAAACTGGCAAAAAAGAGTCAAGAGGTAAGAGTGTGGAAGGTAGAGCGTTTTCTAACCGCTCTAGGGAAACAAGGCAGGGAGGAAAAAAGCCTCTATTGAATGATTGAATATAAAGAGGCTAGTGTTGGTGGGTGTTAGATATTGGGTCTCTAATTGGTAGAGATGTGCACTATGTCCAAGTAGGGACCATGATTCTATTCAGGGTAAGTCATATATATACACCATAAATTAACCTGTGCTCATCCTCTGGTAGCATGGCACAAAGCAGTCAGGGTTAACTTAGGAGGCAATGTGTAAAGTATTTGTGCAACATTTAGTTATAGTATACAGTGAAAGACAACACATCAGATTAGGATGATAAAGACTATTTATCTGAGTAAAACAAGACCAAAATGACAAACATCCAATCATTAGAAGTTGAAATATGAAGTATTTAAAGATTACATGTGAAAACAGTGCTTAGACGTCACTAGTGGCTTACTTCAGATCACAAGTGACTGGTTCAAATCCAAAAATCCAGGCTTACCGCGATGGAGGGTAGACCAGCTACAGAACCCATGTAGGGTATGCTGAAACAGTATCTTTGATGGAGCAATGTGTCAAAGTTGAGGACACTCGGCCACTGCTTCGTCGTTGCACCACACAGAGCATCATCATCTGGCTGCTCAGTCTATGAATCCGCTGTTGTTGGGCAGCTACTGAATCAACATTGATATGTGATGCACGGATTTGTATCCAGCATGCCAGGTGATATGTTGCATTTTGTAGGTTTTAGCTGCATAACCCACTTCTGAGGCCCATGACTGGAGGGGACACCTCAGGCAAGGGTAGGACTCACAGATGGCAGAGTCCAGCCGCATCAGGAGAGTTGCAAGCAGTCTTTGTGAAGAACAGCAAGCCCTTGGAGACTTTTGGGTTCAAGGATGTACAGAACAGCCAGTCCTTCTCACTGCAGGAAAGAAGCAGCAGGCAGCAGGCCAACAGAGCAAAGTAAGTAACAAAGTGACAGTTCCTCCCACAGCACAGCAAGCGGTAGGCCAAAACAGCAATGCAGTTGCAAAGTGGTAGTCCCTCCTGGCAGCACAGCAGTCCTTCTTCCTGAAAAAGAGTCCTTGGTTTCAGTACAGATCTGATTTGCTAGGGTTTGGGGTCCAGTACTTATACCCAAAAGTACCTTTGAAGTGGGAAAGACTTCAAGGGGCCTTTGAAGATCACAATGTCCCTGTCCTTCCCTTCCCTGAATCCAGACATTCTACAGGGGTTATGCAGCCCTTTGTGTGAGGAGAGGCACAGCCCTACTCAGATGTGAGTGCCAGCCCATCTGCCCCAGAAAAGCCAATCAGCCTGGTGATGGGCCACCAGGATGCAAATGTCACACCCAAGCTCCCTTTGTGTGTTACTGTCTACAGGGAATGCACAAAGCCCAGCTGTCAATAAGCCCTTACGTGTATTCAGAGACAGCCACAGGCACAGGCACAGAATGGTTAAAATAAGAAAATGCCAACTTCGTTAAAGTGGCATTTTCAGGCTTACAATTCAAATTCCAACTTCACCATGTGTTGTGATGTTGAATTGTGAGTCAAGAGACACAAAAATCCATATTTCTATCTTTTCCCAATTGGAAATTACATGTAAAGAATGTTTTAAGGTAATCCCAATGGTATCCTATGGGAGATAATTCCTGCAATAGAGAAGAGAGAATTTAAGAGTTTTTCACTTTCTGGACATGTTAAAAGTTCAACTTTTTAAATACACTTCATTCTACCCCTGGGGCAACCTAGCGCCTACCTTAGGAGTTACGTAAATGTAATAAAAAAGAAGGTTTGGGCCTGGCAAGTGGGTACACTTGCCAGGTGAAAATGAAAAAGGAAATTTAAACCTGCACACAAAGGCTCTGCAGTGGCAGACCTGAGACATGTTTGAAAGACTAGTGTAGTGGGTGGCACAATCAGTGCTGCAGGCCTACAGGTAGCATTTAATTTACAGGCCCTGGGCACATATAGTGAATTTTACTAGGGACTTGCAAGGAAATTAAATATGCCAATTATGAAAAGGCCTGTGCTACCATGTTTAGAGTACAAAGCACCTGCACTTTAGCATTGGTCAGCAGTGGTAAAGTTCCCAGAACCCTAAAAGCCAGCAAACATGAAGTCAAAAAACAGGAGGTCAGAGGGAAAGAGGTTAGGGGAACCACACCAAGGATGACAGGACTAACAGTAGGGATGCAGCAAGGGACTAGCCACATAAATAACATGTTCCCCACTTTGAACTACATGACACTAAGGGGCATATTTATAATGCCCTAGTGCCACTTTGCTCCACATTAACGTTTTTGACATTATTGTGGCCCAACAAGGCTGAAATCCCTGTGGCGTGTAATGTATGCAAAGGGGGCGTTCCCCCGTTAGGGGAGCCGGGAAAATGGTGTAAGGAAATCTATGAGATTTCCTTGCCTCATTTTTTATGACACTTTTAATGCCTGCTCAAGAACAGGTGCTAAAAGGGGGCTTCCATTCCTTATAATGGGGCCCTCTGTACTCTGCAGGAGTAGCGCCAACATTTTGGCGCTACTCCTGCAGAGTACCTCAATAGCGTCATGAGAAATGACGTTATTGCCCCCTACCCTGCGCCATGGTGCGTATTTTAAATACGGCGCACACATGGTGGCGGTAGGGGGTGCTAAGGGGCGCAGGGAAAGTGGCGCTGCACTCGGTGCAGCGCCACTTTCCATAAATCTGCCCCTCAATATGCAAGTATAGAGAGAAATCCCAACCATTTCTGTGAGGACCTGTAAGACTAGTACTACCCTCGCCCAGGAACAAAATAGTGCAAAATGATGCTTTTAAGAGCACAATTTTAAACAAATTTGGCCAAAAAAGGACATGTTCACTAGTCTTTCATTCTTTCTTCCCTGCCTTATTACAATTGCTCCATCCTTTTTTCTATGGTCTTTCTTTCCTTTCATTATTCATTTTTTTTCTTCTCTATTTATCTGTCTTTTTATTTATACCGTCTATCTTTTTAGGGTTCTTTCCTTCTTTATATCATTCTTTATTTCCTACTTTATGGTATCCTCTTACCTTCTTTCCACTCCCTTACTTTCTCCTTTCCATCTTGCTCTTCTTTTGTCCATTATTCTTTTCTTCGACCTCGCCTTCTTGCTACCTTTTTGCCCTTCTTTATTTAATTTCCATTGCTTCTCCCTCTCTTTGCTTCTTTCTTCTATTTCCCTGTTCATTCTTTTTATTCCTTACTTATCTTCCTGACCCCCTTCTTTTCACTATGACTTTTCTTCTTAAATGTTTTCTCTTCATCTTTCCTGCATTTCATTGTCCTTTCTTTTTCCTCTGTCTCATTCCTCTTTTGCAGATTTCTTTATGAACATTTCAATTTGTTTCTCTGATGTTCTTATTTATTTCCCTCCTTCTATGTTTCTTTTATAATGTTATTGTTACATCTTTCCCTTCCTGCCACCCTTATTTCTTTTTCTTTCTTTCCTTCCCTCTAGTTTTTTTCCCTCTCACCCTTTCTTCTCCCTTTCTTTTTTATACTGCCTCCTTTCCACCTTCCTTTTCTTTCTTTATTTCTTTGTGCATTATTTCAGCTGGGCTTTCTTTCTATCTTACCATTTTTCTTTCTTTCCAGTCATATTTTTCTTTTTCTTGTTCTCTCACTCGATTAGCCTCTTACATATTTTTGTCACTGCCATTGTTTCTTTTTATTTCGGTATCCATTTAGCACCCCTTTGACAGACTCCATGGCTTTGCTATGTGTCTTCTTTCCTTTAATATGTTTTACCATTGGCTTTTTTTAGCTTGGAACCTGCATTTCACAAATAAAAGACATTTAAAAAAGTTATGTTGACCCTGCTGAAGCTGGATATAGTGGGCGCTTCTCTACGAATTTGGGATTTAGTTATTAACAGGAAAAGAGGAAAAGGGAAGTTCTCCAACATAAAAAACAAGAGGAAATCACTTAAGTATTCCCCAACGATCAATTTCTCCAATCTTTGCATTACAACAAATGTCCCATTAAGGTCAATAAAATTACTGAATGTATGAAAAGCGGCTGACAAGGAAGTAAGTCAAGACTGGACATGGGTAACCTCAGACGTAGGAAGAGGTGGCAGGAACACCATTGAATAACAGTCCGACTGATTGAAATGGGTGATTAAATAATTTTTAACTCTGTAGCTTCGTATCTCTAAGCAGTGTAACCATGAGAAAGATTCGTTTTTAGTTAGCCTCAAGGCAATCTTTGGAGTCGTGAGAGTGCTCAGTGACGTTGTCTTGCCAGTACCTAGAGTTGATAGGTTGTGATTTGTACTCTATATGCACCTGCACTGTAGTGTTTTGATATATTTTGGATGTGTACATTAGAGATAGTCTGGCTGTCAGTATTTTTAATCTACTATTAGTAGGATGTGATCTGTACTGCACATGTACTCACATCTTTCTGAGTAGAAGAAATGTGTGGTGACAGTATAGGATAAAACAGATGAACTGAATTGAACCTAGGTTGTCATCGTATTCTATCCACAAAATAAATTAATTGTACAATTGGTATTATAGCAGGGCAGTAGTTCATATGTTAATTGAGAGACTGTGCAATGGAATGATAGGTAGTAAAATAGTAATAGAAATCCAAGATGTAATTGATAAATATGTTTTGCAGATAGTTTTCGTTGACGTATTTAATTCTATTTTCTATAATAAATCTACTATGTGTTACATTGTAAGGCCTACTGCTGAAACAATAAAGACTATTGATTGACTATAGAGGACTGTACCACAAACCTTTGAAAATATATATATATATATGTATATATATATATATATATATATATTAATATCTTGAGTATCAGCAGGTTCGATAACAAACAATGCAATCATGTTATCAAACAACGTTGATGTACACTGATACAGTCTACAATGGCACAACAGTGCAGATATTCAACAATATAGTCTCATCTAGTCCATTTTCATTTCTGTGTTAAGTTTACCGTGATTACATTTGTAATCGTATGAATCCAACTACCATGTTGCCTAACATTTAACATTTCAAACTATCAAAACAAGTGTGTGTGAGTACCGCACTTATCTAAGGGAGGAGTGGGCAGTATGGGTGAAAGGGGTGGCAGTCTCAGATGGGCATACACCAGCCTTGTATCACATGTGTTTACATGACAAACCCATGGGGGGGGGTTTCTCTCTCTCTCTCTCTCAGGGTCGGGCCACAAAGCAATAAAAAAGCCCTCATTACAACCCTGGAGGATGGCGGTAAAATGGAGAAAAGTACTGCCAGCAGGCTGGCGATACTATTCCCCATATTATGTCATTGGCGGTTGGGCTCAAGCCAAACCACCAATGTACCACACCGTCTGCCATGGCGGTAACGACCGCCTGGCTGGAGACTGCAGTCTCCAGCCAGGTGGCCATCACTAGCCCGCCTGCAGGATTATGACTCCACCTACCGCCATGGTTTCCGTTGCTTCCATACCGCCACGAAAACCATGGCTGTAAGCACTATCAATGACTGCGAATCCCTTCCCTATCACTGATAGGGGTCTTCCGCACCCCTCTCCCCCTTCCCAGGTTCTCTCCTACCCCCTCCCACTCCAGACCCTCCCCACGACATACACACACCTACACGCACCATCTAATACATGTATATACACACTAATACCCACAATTATCCATGCATGCATACATCCATTCACACACACACACACACACACACACACACACACTGACATTCATATATTCACATGCACACAACACAACATCCACGCAATCACACATCCATACACGCACACACAGACAGCACACATCTCACACCCCCATACATGCATGCACGCACAGACACACACACTCCCCCACACACACACACAACACCCCCACCCCCTCCTCTGTCAGAGCACCTGAGTTACCTTATTGCAGGTGGTCCTCCAGCAGGAGACAGGATGGGGGGCAGCGTCTGCCAGCAGAACACCGCCAGGCCGTATCATGTGTCATGGTACGGTCTGCGGTGGTCTACTGGCATGGCGCTGCTGCTGGCAGCAGTGCCACCTTACCGGCACATGTCACCATGGCCGCAGCCAGAATTCTGCCATCTTTCTTGCGGAATTCCGGCTACGGTCATAATTTGGTGGACGGCTAGTAGCCGCGGCGATGGTCTTTTGGCAGCCTTATATGGCGCATCATTATATGGCGGTCCGGACCTCCAGCCTGTTGGTGGGAGTTACCGCCATCACCGGTGGAGCAGTGTTTACCACCATATTCATAATGACCACCTTAATCAGTGACAGGTCTGAGTCCGGGATGCAATTAAAGTCCCCACCACAGCAGCAGGGGGCCAGAGCATCATGCAGCAGTATCGGGGTAAGGGAGTGTAAGGAAGGTGCCTAGTTAGTGTTGTGGGCATAAAGAGAGATGCAGGAAAGGGGAAGTTCATCCAGTAGCCCTTCCAGTATTGCAAACCTCCCCTCTGGGTCAATTCTAGTATGGGACACCACTAGAGGTACCCCTGATGCAACCCATATGAGGATGCCCTTAGCATATCTGGATTATGTGATCCACACCAATGTGCCTCTCCAGTGCTTGTGCATAGCTTCTAGTACCGGGACATACGGTGGGTCTCTTGAATAAGTGCCACCTGGATCTTATGCCTATATAAATATTGGTAAACACTGTATTGTTTCTTATAGCTGGCCAATCCACATGCATTTCAGGTCATACGTAAGATTTGTGTCGCCACTAATATAATGTTAGTACCCATAACTGCTGTAGCACATTGCCAACCCTTATTCCACCTTCCCAACGCCTTTTTCCCTACCCGTTGCCCCTTAGCCCCCCTTCCTTCAACCCACCTACTAAATCAATAGAATGAAAAACAAGTAAACAAACAATGGAGATGTACCATAAACACCCAAAACCCTCTAGGCCAGTCCATCAACGGGCATTCAGCCATTAGCACTATGATGAAAAAACAAACAAATATACTTACTAATCTACATTTGAATCGCTGTTTAATTATGGGGTAGAAGATGTGTGTGAGTAACAATTACAATTAGTGGGTAAGCCCGTGACCCCCAGCGAACACAATATCACTACATAATTTTACCTGAACCCGGTCACATGTACTCGCATAAATACAGCAAAGTGTTGGTACCAAGCATTGCCCAGCAAGCTATATCAAGTCCTTGGCTGATTAAGGAGTAACTATGGGACCCCCTCTGAGCAATGTGTCAATCAAAGATTTGTTTGCATCTAAAGTTCCATCAGTAAGACTCTCTGTCCCCGACACCAGGGATGGAGGAGTCGCAACACGTTCTTCTACTTCAGCGACCACCTGAGTTCTGTCTCTGGCAGCCTGTCCCTTTGAAGCGGCAATTACATTGTGTCTGTTGAGAGGTCTACAGCATCGCTGTATGTTCCATTCTGTGGTGGATTCTTTCCCCCCTGTGGAGGAGGTTGAAACGGCTTTGCATTCCAGCCAAGTCCAGACATCTTCAGGTGTTGCACAAAAAGTAGTAGTGTCCTCATACATGATCTGGAGAGTGGCAGGGAATTGCAATGCATATTTAATGCCCTGATCAGGAAGGCACTTCTTCACGGCCAGAAAGGAGGATCTGCATCATTACACCTCCTTGGTAAAGTCAGAGAAAATGTTAATCTGTGATTTGTTGATTGTCCAGGGGCCCCTGGCTTGCGTCACTTGCAGGATATGATCCTTGTCTCTATGGTTAAAGGGGCAGGTGGCCACTGGGTGGGGAGGGAAGCCCCTGGGGGGGGGATCTGTGTGGGACTATGTGGGCATGTTCCACAGAGAAAAAGGTTCATGTTTTCCTTTTAAAATGTAGCAGTGAACTACTTCTCAAGATATAATTCCATGCTGGGGCCTTCCACATTCTCCAGGAGGCCCACAATCCTTATGTTATTATGTCTTGATCTGCCTTTTGGTTGTTCACATTGGTTGTTAACATTGTCCTGTAGCACCTTCAGGTGCTTCTCAGTGTTTTTGAATGTAGGTGGGAGAAGATAACAAAATCATACTGCTTGGAAAGCCAGGTTTTAGAAAAAAACATGAAACCATTCATAATATAGCTGCCCTGCATTTAATTATGAGAAATATGTGTCCATTAAAGGTGGGGTGACTTATGCCACCTTTATAGATATTTTTAATGGCCTTTCATAAAATCGATCAGTCTGTGATGTGGAAAAGCTATTGTATCTAGGTATGCTGAGTACCTTATTGCATTTAATCATTGCCCTTCATTCTTATACTTGGTGCAAGGTACTACTAGGGGGGACTGTGGCCCTTCAAGGGAAATCTCAACAACATTGGCCTAAAACAAGGATGCCCCATTGTTATTCTCTTGATATATTTGGGATCTTCCCACTTCACTGTCTCAGAGTACGGGTTTACCCCTTATTATTTGGTGAAGACCAGTACCATGTCTCCTATATGTGGATGACATAGGTGGTCATTACAACCCTGGCGGATGGTGTTAAAGCGGCGGTAAGACTGCCAACAGGCCGGCGGTAAAAAAATTGGAATTATGACCGTGGCGGAAACCACCAACAAAGACAGCCACTTTAACACTCCGACCGCCACGGCGGTATAAACAAACAGCGCGGCGGTCACTGCCAACAGACAGGCGGAAGACAATGTACCGCCCACAGTATCACAACCTACCAATCCGCCATCTTTTCCGGGGCGGATTTACCGCGGATAAAAACACGGCAGAAACAGCCATTTCAAAGGGAAAACGCTCACCTCTACACACTCCACGAGGAAGGAGGGCACCATGGAGCCGGAACTCCATATTCTGCCAGCGCTAGTCTTCCTGCTCCTTTACGAGGATCATCAACGCCGGTGCACCTACAACATAGGGGAGGGGGGAGGCAAAAACACAGGGACACACACACTCAACACCCCAACCCCCACCCCGACCCTCACCCACTACAACACACACACCAATGCATATCTATACATTACAGTAACACCCCCCAAACCCCCGGAAGAATGCAAAGACAAAAGGAAATGAGTGGAACCATTGTAATATATCAAAATACAGTAAGCAAATATATACAGTACATATATGTATACACAATAAACAAAATATACACCACGATTAGTAGTGCAGGTATTGCACCATTCATAGTCTGTGCACCACTGAGCCCAAAATGCATGGGCGAGGCCCACACAATATACCCAATCCAAACGGAGATAACACTGCAGGGGCATCAGATCGAAATACAACAGGCACCTCAGGGGGAAGGGAAGGGGGGCACCTCAGCTGGATGAGTGCACCACGCCAGATCCACGAGGGGGTTCCATGCCCATTGATGTATCCTGGGGAGTGCAAAGCCACAGTCTCTCAAGTCTCTACAGTGGGTGGGTTGCCCACTGCTGCATTCTGGGAAGTGCAAAGCCACAGTCTCTCAAGTCTCTACAGTGGGTGGGTTGCCCACTGTTCAATCCTGGGGAGTGCAAAGCCACAGTCTCTCAAGTCTATACAGTGGGTGGGTTGCCCCCTGTTCAATCCTGGGAAGTGCAAAGCCACAGTCTCACAAGTCTCTACAGTGGGTGGGTTGCCCACTGTTCAATCCTGGGGAGTGCAAAGCCACAGTCTCTCAAGTCTCTACAGTGGGTGGGTTGCTCACTGTTCAATTCTGGGGAGTGCAAAGCCACAGTCTCTCAAGTCTCTACAGTGGGTGGGTTGCCCACTGTTCCATCCTGGGGAGTGCAAAGCCACAGTCTCTCAAGTCTCTACAGTGGGTGGGTTGCCCACTGTACCATCCTGGGGAGTGCAAAGCCACAGTCTCTCAAGTAGATGCAGGTCTCCACTGGTTCTGGAGGGGGACTGGTGCCCAGAATGCTTCATCCTGTGCAGGACAGATGGAGTTGATGCTGTTCTCCACTGGTTCTGGAGGGGGACTGGTGCCCAGAGTGCTTCATCCTGTGCAGGACAGACGGAGTGGATGCTGTTCTCCACTGGTTCTGGAGGGGGACTGGTGCCCAAAGTGCTTCATCCTGTGCAGGACAGACGGAGTGGATGCTGTTCTCCACTGGTTCTGGAGGGGGACTGGTGCCCAGAGTGCAGCACACACCCCGTGACGGTCCCAGTTGCGTTACTGGCCCTGCCGCAATTGGGCTAGATGTGCTTTCCATGGCGGTCTTTGCCCTGTTCAGCGGTCCTTGGCCTGTTCAGCGGTGCTTGAGTTGCCAGTGTCAGACCTGTTCAGCAGTGCTTTCCATTGCGGTCTTTGCCCTGTTCAGCGGTCCTTGGCCTGTTCAGCGGTGCTTGAGTTGCCAGTGTCAGACATGTTCAGCGGTGCTTTCCATGGCGGTCTTTACCCTGTTCAGCAGTCCTTGCCAAGGCGGTCCTTCATTGCCCAGCAGGGCTGTGGCTGGCGGTCCTTCATGGGTCAGCTGGGCTGTGGCTTGCGGGGCCCTCCTGGCCAGCTGGGCTGTGGCTGGCGGTGGCCTCCTGAGCAGTGATGATGGGGCTGGCGGTGGCCTCCTGGGCAGTGACGATGGGGCTGGCGGTGGCCTCCTGGGCAGTGACGATGGGGCTGGCGGTGGCCTCCTGGGCAGTGACTCTGGCAGTGGCCTCCTGGGCAGTGACGATGAGGCTGGCGGTGGCCTCCTGGGCAGTGACTCTGGCAGTGGCCTCCTGGGCAGTGACGATGAGGCTGGCGGTGGCCTCCTGGGCAGTGACTATGGGGCTGGCGGAGGCCTCCTGGGCAGCGGGGATGATGGCGGTCTTCTCCGCCGTGCTACTCCTCCCAGACTTTGGAGATTTCTCCTGCCCCTTCCCCACCTTGGGAGGAGTCACAGCTGAGTCGACACTCCCCCCGGGACCTCTGTGAGCGGCTTTGCTGGCTGGAGTCTTCCCCCTCTCCCGCCAGGCACTGTCCAACTTCTGGTGCTTCACGGGGGGGACTGGCTGTGTTGTGGCGACGTGCCACACTGGCTGGCCTGGTGGCCGGTGCACTCCACATACCTGTAACAACAGGCACCACTGGTCCCAGAGATTTTTTGGCTGAGGAGCTAGTACGGGACCTATGAGTTGGACGGGGGGGGAATAGGTTAAGGGTGGACAGGAAAAGTTTTTGGGAGACACTGGGACAGGTAGCTGGAGGGAGTTTGGGAGTGGAGGAAGAGGTGGTGGTTGTAGGAGGTGTAACTTTTGTGGATTTGGGTGCAGGTGCTTGGGCTGGAGGCTGTCGTGAGGTGGATGGCTGTTGGGTGGGTGTGTGCCTGCGTTTGTGTATCTTCGGAGAGGGCGTCACAGACACACTGGGAGAGGACACAGGGGACGTGGAAATGGTAGTGGGGTGGTGAGTGCACGTGAGCGGGGTGTGGTGGTGGGTGTGCTGGTGCGGGACGTAGTGGCTGTAGTGGTAGTGCATGCAGGTGTGAGTGTAGACGAGACAGGGAGGGAGGAGGGAGATGAGGAGGAGGGGGACACAGTGGAGGCAGTGAATGTTGGTGTGTCTGTATGTGTGTGATGCTTGCGTGATTGCCTGATGGATGTGTGGTGATTATGTTTGCCTGAGCTTCCCTAGTGTGGTGAGATGTGTACAGGCTGGTCTGATGGTGTGCTTGGGATAAGCAGAGGTACAGGGGATTGGGTCTGGGTGGAGGAAGTTGGAGGGGGGCTATACACAGAGACAATGGCTGCCATCAGTGCTGAGGCCAGAGTTTGAAGGGTTCGATGAAGGGCAGCCTGACCAGAATGAATGCCCTCCAGGAATGCATTTGTGTGTTGCAACTCCCTTTCTACACCCTGGATGGCATTCAAAATGGTAGACTGCCCAACAGTGAGGGATCTGAGGAGGTCAATGGCCTCCTCACTGAGGGCAGCATTGGTGACAGGGTCAGGGGCTGAGGTGCCTGGGACGAAGGTGATGCCCACCCTCCTGGGTGAGCGGGCACGGGCCGATGGCTGAGAGGCTGCTGGGAGGGCGGTGCTGGTAGGGGGGGTGGCGGCTGTACCTGTAGAAGTGGGGGGCACAAATGTTGCCGCCACCACAAGGGAGCTCCCATCGGAGGATGAGTCCGTGTCGCTGGTTGCAGATCCTGTGACCGCCGTGGTGCTCCCCTCGCCCTCCGTCCCACTGGTGTATTCTGAGTCCGTAGTGTGGCCCTCCATGGCCATGTAGGATGCAGCTCCCTCGTGCTCCGGTGCCACTGTACCTCCACCTGATGATGCTAATGCACACAAGAACAGGGAGACCACAAAAAGGGGGGGGACGACAGAAGAAAGACAGGTTGAGTGCATGGCTTACCGCTACCGTTGGCGGACAATACAGACACAGCAGCCCCCTGCACTACGTCGCGCTGTTGGGCTCTACAGATGCAATTCCTGGGAAATGGCTTACAAGGCTATGGACGACATCTGCACACATAGATGACACAGGGGCATGAATACCTGTACTTGGTACTCTACAGAGGTGGGGTGGGGTGCCACATAGCCTGCCTTACGGAGGGGCCTAGCCTACGGAACTCGCCCTGGCCTGGGGAAACCCACAGCCCTCCTCCCCCACCCAGACACCTTCACTGCACGCAAAGTCCGCTGAATGATAGTGTACTCACCCCCTTGTGTCTGCTGTGATGCCCTCAAGCACCCATCCAACTCAGGGTAGGCCACCGCCAGGATCCGGAACATCAGGGGGGTCATGGTTCGATGGGCACCCCTCCCACATTGGGAGGCCATCCCCAGCTGAGCCTCCGCCGTCTTCTTGCTCCAGCAGCGAATGTCCTCCCATCTTTTACGGCAGTGGGTGCTCTGTCTGTGGTGGACCCCCAGGGTCCGGACGTCCTTGGCGATGGCACGCCAAATATCCTTCTTCTGGTGGGCGCTGACCTACATGACATGTACAGGGGAAGAAGAGAAGTCATTACCAACTGCACCATCAAAGTGAGTGGCCCACATTCCTACCCTTGCCATGTGGCACATGCATTCACAGTCCTTCATGCACGCAGAATTGTGCCCCCTTCCTTCTTACAACCAGCCCTCTCCACACAGGCATAGCCCATACAACATGCTCCCTGTGTACTTACCTGTTGGTCTGGAGGACCGTAGAGTAGCGTGTACTGGGGGAGGACCCCGTCAACAAGCTTCTCCAACTCCTCTGCAGTGAAGGCAGGGGCCCTTTCCCCAGACGCACAAGCCATTGTCTCTTCCAGACCGAGGTCACAGCAGCACTTGCAGTGTAGGTCCTCTCCTGTCGAAGATCAGGTATTGAGTGATTCAACAGCTAGAAAATGGCGGTCACGTCCGCGGCGCTCACGTCCGCGGCGGTGCGTACCATCACCGCCGGCGTACATCGTCATTGGCTCCTGGGACCCATAGGGTCCAATGTTAACCAATGCAGCATTGCGCCGCGGTCTTCGACCGCCTACCGCGACGGTGTACAACGCCAGCGCAGTTACCTCACATCCCATTGTCCCAGTTTAGAGGTCAGGCAGCCACCATTTCAGGGGCCCACATGGCCTAATTACCAACTGCGTCACACATACCTAGGCCTTGTCTCACAACACAAATACAGGCCACATTTTGTGTATGAATGGTGTTCTGTGTAGACTGTGGGTACATACCTCTGAGTTGTTTGACTCTGTGGTCGCTGTTGTCCTTCATAGGCACCGTCCGCTGGGACATGTGAGGAGATGGCGGAATCCTCCGGTGTACCGACCGCTGGTGGACCTGTCGACAATGGAGGAAAGAATTTTGATCATCACCTACAAGTTTGACCGTGCCACAATCCAGGAACTGTGTACCCAGTTGGAGCCTGACCTGATGTCAGCAATCGGCCATCCCACAGGAATCCCCCCTCAAGTGCAGGTGCTATCAGTGCTCCATTTCCTAGCAAGTTGGTCATTTCAAACTACAGTGGCCATGGCATCAGGGATGGCCCAGCCTATGTTTTCCAACGTGTTGTCCAGAGTGTTGTCTGCCCTTCTGAAACACATGCAGAGCTATATCGTTCTCCCTCAGGTGGAGGACCGGCCTACAGTGAAAGGTGACTTATAAGCCCTTGGACATATCCCCAACATCATAGGTGCCTTTGATGGGACCCATGTAGCTCTGGTCCCCCCCCACAGGAGTGAACAGGTGTACAGGAACCGGAAGAGTTATCATTCAATGAATGTCCAGATGGTATGTTTGGCAGACATCTCCCAGGTAAATGCTATGTTTCCTGGCTCTGTGCATGACGCCTACATCCTGCGGAATAGCAGCATCCCTTATGATGGGTCAACTCCAGAGGCACCGGGTGTGGCTATTAGGGGACTCTGGTTACCCCAACCTGTCATGGCTACTGACCCCAGTGAGGAATCCCAGGACCAGGGCAAAGGAACGCTACAATGAGGCCCATGGGCGGACTAGGAGGGTGATCGAACGCACCTTCGGCCTCCTGAAGGCCAGGTTCAGGTGCCTCCATATGACAGGTGGTTCCCTATTCTACTCACCAAATAAGGTGTGCCAGATCATCTTGGCCTGCTGTGTGCTTCACAACTTGGCTTTGCGATGACAGGTGCCATTTCTGCAGGAGGATGGTCCAGATGGCGGTGTTGTGGCAGCTGTGGAGCCTGTGGACAGTGATGAGGAGGAAGCAGAGGAAGAAGACATTGACAGCAGGGACTCAGTCATCCAGCAATATTTCCAGTGACACACAGGTGAGAAAACATTCCTGCCTATTACAAGTACTTTAACACTTCTACCTCTATCCTGTCTGTCGATTTCAACCAGTGTATAGTCACTGAGTTGTCATTTTCCCTTACGGTTTCACAGGTGTGGTTTCCAACGTGTGTTATCTGCTTAGATTCCTCATGGACTTGAGATGTGTGACATAGGTATGTTGACATTACATTTGAAAAAGCATTTTGTCACTGTCATTGCTAATACACAATTTCGAAATCACAGACTGACTCCAGATTGTTTTGTGCTTCAAGGGTGTTTATTGAAGTGCTCAATATTGGAGGGGGTTGTAAAATGGTGAGGGGGGATGGTGGAGGAATGTCCATGGCAGAGTCCAGTGTATTAGTCTCACAGGTGCATTGCCCCTATGGGCATAGAAAGTGGAGCTGGGGCAGTTCTAATATAGACAGGGTTACAAAGTGGAACAGTGGTTTGACAATCAGGGTGGTCTCATTTCTTGGCGTGGGTCTTGGCATCGTGCTCTGTCTTGTTCCTGGATCTCAGGGACCGTTTGCGGGGTGGTTCTCCGTCTGCAGGGGGGGGGTGCTGGTGTGGTGGTCCTGTGGCGGTGCCTCCTGTCCACTAGCGCCGGCGGAGGTGGTGGGCAGTTCATCGTCCATGCTAGTGTCAGGGGCCCCTTGTAGTGCCACAGTGTCCCTCCTGGTGTTAAGTATTTCCTTCAGCACCCCTACGATGGTGCCCAGGGCGGAGCTGATGGTTCTGAGTTCCTCCCTGAACCCCAAATACTGTTCCTCCTGCATGCGCTGGGTCTCCTGAAACTTGGCCAGGACCGTTGCCATCGTCTCCTGGGAGTGGTGGTATGCTCCCATGATGGAGGAGAGGGCCTCGTGGAGAGTGGGTTCCCTTGGCCTGTCCGCCCCCTGTCGCACGGCAGTCCTCTCAGTTACTCTGTGTTCCTGTGCCTCCGTCCCCTGGACCGTGTGCCGACTGCCACTGCCCCCAGGTCCCTGTTGTTGTTGGGGTGGTGGGTTATCCTGGGTTCCCTGTAGTGGTGGACACACAGCTGATTGACGTGTCCTGGGGATGGAGGTATGGGCCCGCTGGGTGGGTGCTGTGCTGGTGTTACCAGAGGGTGGAAGGTCTGTGGTAGGCTGTGCCTATGTGAGGGGAACCAACTGTCCCGAGGCCCACGATGGTCCGGGCTGGTCATCTGGATCCAGGTTTGTGTTATTAGTACATTTGTGAGGAGTTGGAGTGATAGGGGAGGGGGCGAGGGTGGGGGTCTGTGATAGCATGCAGGTAGGGTGGGGGATATGATAGTTAAAGGTTTGACTTACCAGAGTCCATTCCTCCACGAGTCCTGCGAGGCCCTCAGGATGCAGAATCGCCAAGACCTGCTCCTCCCATGTTGTTAGTTGTGGGGGAGGAGGTGGGGGTCCGCCACCAGTCCGCTGCACCGCCAGGTGGTGTCTTGAGACCACGGAACGCACCTTCCCCCGTAGGTCGTTCCACCTCTTCCTGATGTCGTCCCGATTTCTTGGGTGCTGTCCCACTGCATTGACCCTGTCGACTATTCTTCGCCATAGCTCCATCTTCCTAGCTATGGAGGTGTGTTGCACCTGGGATCCAAATAGCTGTGGCTCTACCCGGATGATTTCCTCCACCATGACCCTGAGCTCCTCCTCCGAGAAACTGGGGTGTCTTTGCCGTGCCATGGGGAGTTGTGGGTGATGTGTGGGGTGGTGTGGGTGATGTGTGGGGTGGTGTGTGTGGTGATAAGTGTGGTGATATGTAGTGGTGTGTGGTGTTTTGTGCGTGGAAGTTGTGTGGGTGATGGTGTTGTGTGGCTGCTAGTTTGTGGATGGTGGTGTCTCTCTCTGGCCTTCTTTCGGAATTTTTGGTAGTAGAGGTTTGTGGGTGATGTGGGTGTGTGTTTTATATTGTATTGGGTGTGTGGGTGTGGTGTGTGTATGTGTATCAGGTGTGTGTATTTTGAATTGTCCAATGTGGCGGTGTTTTGTATGTGTGTGTGTATTGTGAGTGCAGCGGTGTGTACCGCCAATGGAACACCGCGGTTGAAAGACCGCTGCGTGGATTCGTGGGTCGTGATAGTGTGGGTGTACTTCTGTTGGCGTGACGGTGGAGGTTTTGTTTTCGCCAGTTTATCACTGACCTTTGGTGTGGCGGACTTGTGTGGGTGTCTGAATTTTGTCGGATTTCAATATGTGTGTCATAATAGCTGTGGCAGAATTCCGCGGCCGTGGCAGTGTGTTGGCGGTCTTCTGCACGGCGGTAAGCGGCTTTTATCGCCAATGTTTTAATGACCCCCATAGTGTTCTTCGATTTTACCCCTAAGAGTCTTAAAATCCAACTGGAGGCATTGTAACAATTTGTTGATGTACGTCATTTAATGATTTACATCTCCAAAAGCAAAAAATACTTTGCTTCCATGGCAAGAAAAAACCTACATATGCCAATTTCTCTGGGTACTTGGGTGCCCAAATATTGGAAGTGGTGCAGTCTTTTACTTTTCTAGGGAAAATAATGTGCAGAGATTTGAGTGATAGTGATCATATTTTAAATTACACTTGTAAAGCGTAGTCAAGGGTTTCAGCTCACTTTATGGGAGTACAGGTAGAAGACATTTTGCCTACCTTTTAGAGGTTTAACAGGCTAAAATGCCAAATACTCTGCTCTATGCAGAGAAGCTTATAGATATTTCCAAATGTTTTTTTTTTCAATAAAATTGAAGGTCAGATATTGTGAAGACTTACCTCTTGTATTTTCTCAACATTGGTGGCAGCATTAAGGCTGGAAATTAGAATTAATAGTGCTTTTGCTCAATTCCTGGTGGGGGTTATTCATTCGGTGTCCTGTCTCAAGAGGAGTGAAGGGGACACACTAAGGCACTACATGAGAAAGGAAATCCTTGTTGATAAAAAGGGTAAGACTTAGTCCACAGGAATCTGAAGTACGCTTTAGCCCAAATCGGGCAGGAGTGATGCTCGGTACTTTCAGTCCCTGCCACCCAATTAAAGGTTAGTTTGTAACATGCCTCACGGGCCTTAAGATTCTGCTTGGACAGCGAAGCTTGTATCAAGAAAAGGGGATATCAAAAATTAAAAGACTCACTTTTATCCCAGAAAATTCAAGCTTACATAAAATGGAACATGCCCCATTGTGTCAGAAGATTTTGGATCTTGTTGAGGTTAGACATGCTTCCTTTAAATTGTCTTACATCTAAGTGGTATGAAACTTCTGAAGTATGCACTTTTTGGCCAAAAATAGGATCCAAGATCTGAATCATGTGTTATTTTTCTGATCCTCGCTTTTATTGTACTACTGCAAATAGTTGAGGCTGATTTTCTTGAAACGGTCTTTACGATCCTCCAAAGAAGCCTTACAGCTATTAGTTGACCCCATAATGAATTGTTCTACCATTGAATGTTTTTAGTATTTTTAAGTGCTTTTTAAATTTGTATTCATTTTGTTATGAACTTTCTGCCAACAAATTGGTTCTGTGTGTACCACAATGAATTTCATGAACTTTAAGGGTTTTTGGAAAAAGTATATGTTGTATTTATTTGTATGAACTTCTTTTATGTGGATGTCCTTGTAGTGGATGTGGCCATTGGTTTACATGCTATTTTCCAAACCTGTTTAGAGGCATGCAAATTGTGTTATGGTGTTAGCAGTGCTATTGTCACTGCATTTTTATCAGCCAGTAGCACAATGAAAATCACAGAATTGTTTAAATAGTCAATGATAACATCAGTGCTGAGCATAGCAGTATCCCTTTCCATTATAGCAAACTAGTTTCCACTAAAGTTCCTTGAAATTTAATTTCTGGCCAACAGCACTGCTTTGGGAAATGATGTAAGAAATTGAAAACCATGTAATGCATTTTAAGTCACCCTTGTACAGCAGCCAATGATGATTGGTAGTACATCACTATGGTGATTTGCTTATCAATTGTCAATTATTTTATTACAGTGCAAGAAGTACCCATTAGATTAAATTGTATTTAATTGTTTTTCAGGGCCTTGACTGAGCACGCAACTAAGTACTAAAAATATCCACTGTAAAATCAATACCTACCAATGCCAGGCTTGACACCTGAGCAGCCCACAAGAACACAGTCAAATGAAATAGATATATATATTTTACAAAAGACTGTTTCAAAACTAAGTAACATAAACCAAAACTCCAGGCAGTGTAACTTAACATGGAATGTAACAAGAGTTCCTCCATCAAGCAGCATCACACAATGAACGCACCTTCCTTATTAAATAAATCCCATGTCAAAATGGTGCCTTGCGTCCTAACCAGCAGATTGGATGCCACTGTCCCTTCAATAAGTCAAGATTATAATCATTGATACAGTACAAGAATTAACATATGTGTGAGTACCGCACTGCCAAGAATGCCCAACATTTTTCAAAAATGTCCATTGTTACTAAAATGCATGTTCATATTTGCCTCACAATTCATTAACATTAGCTGGATGTTTATATTTGCCCCACCACTCAGTACTCATTTGTGCATGTTTAAATTCAACTTATCTTTTAATAATCTTAAGTGCATATTTATGTTTGCATCATCAGTAATTCATCTTAAATGATTTGCACCATTATGTGAAAGATTGCGATCATCAATGATATCAAGTGCACCAGCATTAAATAATTCTAGTGCATGTTCAGATTTGCACCACCACTCAGATATAATTTGCACATGTTGAGATTTTCACCATCAGTCACTACTCCTCATTGCATACCCTTATTTGCACCATCTCTCAGGAAAACTGCCACACACTGTTTTCAAACATCAACAAAACACCACTTTACTTAAAATTATAATAAGCAACTTTCTGTCAAAAAAACATTGAGTTTATTTTAATGAACACTACACCCCTCTCCATCTTTTCCCTAGTTGTCTTTTTGTTTTCCTCCCTCCGTATGTTGCCTGCAATGCAATGTACAATACCACTGGTCCTTACAATATGCGTATCCAAAGTCAGCATCATGAGTGCAGTACCTCATATCTTCAGTAGTTGAAAGGGTGAGGTGTTTCAGGTTGTTCCTAGACAATCTTCTATCATCACCTTGACAGGTTAGGTACCCATGGTCATTACTAGAGGTCCCTTTTGAGTACACAAACAAATGTGTGTGACTTGGAATAGTATAAACACTTAAACCATGATAAACTAAATTAGGATAGTTAAAATGTCTTTTGAATAATTATGTTAGACCAAATAAGGCCACTCAAACTTCACATAGAGATATGCATGATTTAAAATAATTCACTCACAAATTTCTTGTGAGTACATTTGTGGACATTTTGTGGGTGGGTAATGATTTGTATATTCTTTGCTTGTATTTGTGTCTAGAGTTTCTTTTGTGGGACACTACAAACTTAAAATATAAAATGTTACAGCTCCCCTATTTTTCTATGCCTCACCTGGCAATCCCCTCATCAAGTGTGCTAAGTGGAAGAATGTGTATGGGCATTATGCTAAGGCTTGTGTGGTAGCACACTTAGGCCTGAGAGGAAAAAGTATTTGCTTCTTCATTGTCTGGGTCCAGAAGGCCAAGAAGTATTCAATCATCTCCCAAAGTTAATGATGAAGAAGCTGAGAGTCAACATGAGTTTGGTGTCTGTATAAAAAAATTGGACAAGCATTATCTCCCAAAGGTTAGCAAAACACTCAATTAAAAGGTCACAAGGAATCATTGAGAATAATGTAACAGATCTGCACAAGTTAGCCTCAACTTGTAAGTCCGAAAATACCTTAGATGAACACATTAGGGGCCAATTTAAGGTGGGGTGCCACACAGAGATAGTCAGGGAGGAAACTTGGCAAACGGGGGATCACTCCCTTGATGAGGTGTTAAGCATTGCTAAAAATATTGAGTATTCTCTAATGTGTGTTTATGCATAACAAGGGAGATGCCAATTGGCATAATGGTCATGTGCAATGTATTGTATGCAAGAAGGAGTTTCCTTTCATTGTAACAAAAAGACATGTGTGGAAATATTTAAAGTGTGGTGCACCTGGTCAAATGCAAATGACATGAATTGCCCAGCATAGGTTGTTACCTGTAAGATCTGTGATAAAAACAACCACTGTGGGGAATATTGCAAATTAAACAATAAAAAAGAAGGAGTTAAGGAGATCGAAATAGTTTTGCAATTGTGACATCGAGCAAGGAATGGCCCAGTTGATGCAATGAAGGTCAATGGGTATGAAGTGAACATGCTGGTTGATTCTAGGACATAGCCTTATTTGAAATTGTGCTAAGGGACAAATGTGTTATTGAAGCCTGGTATCAAACTGTTGGCTTATTGTGGTCATCCAATCAAGTTATCATGGTATTTTCTAGGACAGTTAGAGAACAAGGACATGGTAACTGCAGAGAAGATATAAGTATTGTGCAAAGGTGACATTATCAAAAGTTGGTTACATCATAATGACATTGACATGATGCTTGATCCTAACATTGTGTCTCCTATAATTATGAAGGAGGTGTTTCCTATTAGCTTGGTTTGTGATTCCTATTTTAAAGATTCTGTTCCTGAAGTTTTAGTGATAGGTTAGGATGTTGAACTGGATACACCCAAAGTATAATTTTAAAAGATGTTGCTTGCCCTGTTATTTACACGATGCATGCTGTTCCCATTGCTTCAGACAATCCATGTTGACAGAGCTTAGAAAGTCAAAAGAGAAGGGATCACTGAAAAAGAGGAAGCTGCTGACAGCATTGCTACTGCTGTCTTGACATGTAAAGCCTCTAGAAATGGTTTGATTTGAGAGCCATGAACAAGGTGGTGCTGGTTGATGGGTACTCCTTTGCCTAATATATCTGATATGTTTTCTTATCTTTCTGGCAGATGTCTGTTCTAGACTTTGAATCTAAGGTCCACATACCATCAGATCAAGTTTGATGAACAGTTGAAGGGCCTTACTTCTTTAATCAAAACTGTTGGTGTTTATAGCTTCACAAGGATGCCTTTTGGATTCCTTTTAGTGGCGTCTGTCATCTTAAGAGCTTTGGAAAATGCTTTGCATGATGTACCTGGAGTTAGAAAAATCCAGATGATGCGTTCATATATAGAACATCCCATGAGGAACATGAAAGTAGGCTGAGGGTGTGTTGATATACAAAATGTCTCACGAATTTTTAAGAAATCGCAATTACCGACTCGCAAAGGGCCATGTATCACATTTGCGATTACCGAATCGCAAATTGCGATACTGGCCCCCTCTCCTGCACCCCAATTTTTTTTTTTTTACCATGTAAAGTACACACATGCCAAAAGGGCATGTGTGCTTTACATGTAAAATTTAAAAATGCAGTTTTACTGCATTTTTAAATTTTGCACCAGGTTACCACCTGGTTGCAGACAATGGTATTTTGCATGTGCAAAATACCATTCTGCGAAAAATCGCAATTTGCGATTTTTTGCGGAATTGCCTTTCGACCTGGATTTTGCAAATCGCAAATTGCCATTGGCAAAATCCAGGTCGCAACGCAGAAAATCGCAATTTTCGCGATTTTCATTTTGTGGTCTGCGAATGCCTTTGATGCATTGCAGACCACGATTTTGCACTCGCAAATGGCCGATTTCGCAGTTTGCGAGTGCAAAATCATTTGATTCATCTGGCCCTATATGTAAAAATGTGCTTTCTATAGCCTAAAATCAAAAAGCACCAACAACGACCATCTTGTTGCTCTTGACCAAAACAAAGTTAAAGTTTGAGGCGGACCGTGAAGGAGCGTAAGTCAGATATACTGAGCAGGAGGCCTCAGTCAAAATTTTACCTTCAGAGTCTCTGTCCCCTCTGAAAACCCGCCTACCCCCATGACTGTCCGTCTGCCTTATTTAGATGTCAGCGGGAGCAAGGCAAAAGCCTACCGATAGTCTGCTGTCACCACCAAGAATCTCCATCCGCATCAATGGCACCATGGGCCAAAGCAGCAGGTCGCTAGCCCCTTTTCCTGCCAAGGCAATCACGATGTGTATTCCCACTGGCACAACTGTGGCAGCTAACCCTCCACAACTGAGTAGGCAGATTGGAAAGGATAAAAGGATGAAACTCACCTTTTTTATGCTTTCCACATTTCCTGCTGCCATAAACCCACTCATACCAGTCCAGCTCCTGGGTCAGTGCCAAAATGGGAATCAACCCCATCATCGTCGGAACAAAAGGGAAGTCATAGTCATGCCTGTTATCCTCAGAGTTGTTGCTTCACAGTAGGACTGGACTCATTAATCTGCAAATATTTTTGACTAACAACATCATAATGATGTTCAATGCTTATGCGTAATGTTGTACTGAGATCATGTATCAGAACAGACCTCGAAATATAAGTAGCACCCACCAATCTGGTGCGAAGTGCCTCGATGGCAATGAATACCTATACAAAAAAGTCACAGCAATCACAAAGAGGATTGTGTCCACACAGGTGATTGCAATAATTCCCCAATAAAATCCAAAGGATTAACCCAGACAGTATACCGAATAGTAACAAAAAAATCCCATGATAATGTAGCAATTCCACTACAGCATGCTACAAATGTGTGTACACAGAATGGACTACCAAACCTACCTCTAATGTGCAAACATGGCAGGGATGTATGAAGGCCACATGCCCCCTTGCTGTGTCCAATATACCACAATAATTAGATGTTACATAAATGTAAAGTGCCAGGTTCTCTGTACAATGCATATGTGCACATCATTGGTGTTACACCTGACAGCCTTAGGGTGGTCATCCCCCAACTTTTCTTTTGCTGGTTTTAGGACTCTGTACATTTTACCACTGCTGACCAGTGCTTAAGTGCATGTGCTCTCTCCATACAAACATGGCAACATTGGTTCATATCTGATTTGCATATTTGATTTACTTGTAAGTCCCTAGTAAAGTACATTACATGTGCCTAAGGCCTGTTAACTGAATGCTACTAGTGGACCTGCAGCACTGATTGTGCCACCTCCATAATTTGCCCATTAACCATGTCTCAGGCTTGCCATTGCAAGGCTTGTGTGTGCAGTTTCACTGCCACTTCGGCGTGGCATTTAAAAGTACATGCGAAGCTCTAAACTCCCCTTTTTCTACATATAAGTCACCCCTAAGGTAGGCCCTAGGTAACCCATAGGACAGGGTCCTATATAAGCAGACATGTACGTGTGTGTTTTATATGTCCTGGTAGTGGAATACTCATAATTTCGTTTTCCACTACTGTGAGGCCTGCTCGTTTCATAGGATAACATTAGGGCTTCCCTCATATACCTTTTGAGTGGCAGATTCTTATCAGAAAGGGGTAACCAGGTCACATTTAGGGCCAGATGTAGCAAGCAGTTTTGCCCATTCTGTGTCTATGGGAAAATGTGTTTGTACATATGGCCCTTAGTATGGTCGGAAACGTAATTGAAAATCCTGCTTATTGGAGCATTTCTCTGCACTTAAAATCCATCTGTGCCTTACAACCTGTCTCCAGTCCACATCTGGGCTGGGCTGGTTGACAGCTCCCTTGTTCATTTCACCCAAACAGCCACAAACACAGGATATTCAGTCACACCTGCAATCATCTGCATACTGAATGGGTCTTCCTGGGCTGAAAGAGTTGAGGGCCTGACACTTATATTTCAAAGACTAGCAGCCTGCCCTCGCACAATGGACTGCCACCCCACTGACCTGGTCAGTGAACTGCTCTTCCTCCATGTAGCTTCACCAACAAGTTGAGCCCGACTTGAACTCTGACCCTGGTCAAAGTTCGAGGCCCTCAACCTCTTTTCTCCTTCTTCTCCCTTTCGTGCCTTTCTACCTCTAGTTGGCTGTATTGTGCCTTTTTTGTGCTTTATTCTGCTGTATTGTGCCTTTTGTACCTTTTCTGTGCTTTTTTGCTTAATGTGTTTTCTATCTGTCTTTTTCCTCTTATTCTCACATTCTCTCTCACTTCTGACTCTCTCTCATCTTCCCTCTCCCAGCCGCTGCTGCCCCCGCGGCCTGCCCCCTTTTTTTGCTCCGTTTTTCCCACTTCCACCTCCCAGCTGACCTCTCCTCCACCCTCTCCCTACTTCATGGTGCCTGCTGTGTGGTAGAAAGAGCAACCCCATTGACATGGTCAGTGAACTGTTCTTCTCCTGTGTAGCTTCACCAGTAAGTGCAGCCCGACTTGAGCTTTGATCCCGGCCAAAGTTTGAGGCCCTCAGCCTCATTCCTCCGTCTTCTCCCTTTCATGCTTTTCTGCCTCTAGTGGGCTGTATTGTGCCTTTTGTGTGCCTTGTGCTGTATTGTGCTGTATTGTGCCGTTTGTGCCTTTTCTGTGCTTTTTTCGCTTTCTGTGTATTCTATCGGTCTTTTTTCTCTTATTATTGCATTCTCTCTCATTTCTGTCTCTCTCGCATCTTCTCTCCTTTCACTCTTCCCTCTCCCCGCCACTGCTGGCCCCGTTCCCCCCCACTTTTTTTGCGCCGTTTTTCCCGCTCCCCCTTCCACCTGTCTTCTCCTCCCCCTCTCCCTACTTAATGGTGGCAGCGTTCATCTGCGCCCGCCCGTGACCAGTGCCAGGACCAATGGACCTCCCACCCGCCATCTCTACACACCAACAGCACTCCACGCACTCAACCCAGGACGCACCAACAACTGCAAACTTGCATCACCAACTGACACCCACGGACCTTTCAGCTGCCTCTGCTGCTGCCAATCCCACACCACCATCAAGACCGTGGACCCGGCACAGCCCACCCGCAACAACACACCCACACTGAAGATTCTGAAATGCATCCTCCTCAACGTCTGCTCCCTCATTAAACATGCCACCGAAATCTGGGACTTCCTTGACAGCACCACCCCAGACATTACATTCCTCACCGAAACTTGGATTAACACCACCTCAGGGCCAGACATTGCCATCACCATTCCCCAAGGATACAAGATCACCCAGAAAGATTGCCCAGCCCCCCCGGGGGGTATTGCCATCATCCACAAGTCTAACATCCGACTGAGTACACACTCTAAAGACACACCCACCATCCTCAGACCCCAAAACCAACCATTTCATAGAAGCTGGGCAAGAATCACCGACCAACTCACCGACACCCTCGCCAACTCCACCCCCTCCTTTGCACACAACAGGAACCCGAACACCACAGCCCGCACCTTTCACAAATGGATTGTGGACTGCGCCAACACCATAGCCCCTCACAAAAAGAACAACAGCACCCACAGCAAGAAAGGGAGCTGGTTCACGGCAGAACTCCAAGAATCGAGACGCACATGTCGACGCTTCAAGAAAATCTGGAGAAACACCAAATCTACAGAAGGCCAAAGCAACGTAAGAGCCGCCACCACCACATACCACCAACTCATAAGAAGCACCAAAAAGAAAGCAATGCAAGAAAGAATCTCCTCACATGCACACAACAGCAAGGAACTCTTCAGTATCATCAAGGAGTTCGCCCAACCCATCAGCGAAACAACGGACATCCCATCCTCACAAGATCTCTGCACCAAATTCAACACATAATTCCCCCACAAAATCAAGACCATCTATGACACCTTCAACAAGAACAACCCACGTGCAGAACCCTCTGCACCGGAACCTGACACCAACAAATCAACGATCACCAACTGGATCCCCCTCACCACCGAAAATATACTGAAGACAATGAAGACCATGCACTGCAGGGCCCCCACGGACCCATGCCCACACCACATCTTCAACAGAACCGCTGACACGATCGCACCCAAGCTCCGCCTCACCATCATCCGCTCCCTAGCAGACGCCTCTTTCCCTGATGACTGGAAACATGCTGAGATCAACCCTCTCCTCAAGAAACCCTCAGCGGACCCCACCGACCTCAAGAACTTCAGGCCCACCTCCCTGCTCCCATTTCCAGCGAAAGTCATCAAGAAAGCCATCAAAAGCCAGATCACCACTTTCATCGAAGATCACAACATCCTCAAACCTTCCCAATCTAGCTTCAGAAAAAAAACACAGCACCAAAACAGCCCTCCTAGCCGCAACAGACAACATCAGCTCCCTGCTGGACAAGGGAATGACTGCAGCCCTCATCCTGCTTTACCTCTCGGTGGTCTTCGACACAGTCTCCCACCACACCTTGACACGCAGACTTCATAAGGCCGGCTTCAGAGATAAGGCCCTCAACTGGATCCAATCCTTCTTCTCCAGCAGAACTCAACGAGTGAGATTCCCCCCTTACTCTCGGACCCCACACCTACCACTTGCGGAGTTCCCAAGGGATCCTCCCTCAGCCCCACGCTGTTTAACATCTACATGGTCCCTCCAGCCATCATCATCAGAAACTACGAACTTAACATTGTCTCCTATGCTGACAACACCCAACTCATCCTCTCCCTATCCATCAAAGCCAACACTGCTAGACACAATTTCAGTGAAGTCACTAACTGGATGAAAAACAGCTGCCTACAGCTCAATGCAAACAAAACAGAAGTACGCAACATGGGCCCTCAACCCAATGCATGGAATTACTCCCGGTGGGCACCCACCCTTGAAAGCCTGCCTACTCCCATGAACCAAGCCCGCAACCTCTGGATCATCCTGGACTCCAAACTCAACGTGGACCGCCAAATCAACTCAGTCACATCCAACTGCTTCCGCACCCTCCACCTCCTATGGAATACTTTCAAATGGATCCACCTCGAACACAGGAAGACCATCACACTCTTTCATTACCAGCAGACTGGACTACGGCAATGCCAGACTGGTCCTAGACCTACCTCAACACTGTCACATCTCTCAGCACCTGTGCACACTGCACTGGCTTCCCATACAGAAAAGAATCACTTTCAAGATCCTCACCCATGCACAAAAGCCCTCCATGACACCAGACAAGTATACCTGAAGAGGCTACTCAATTTCAACGTACCCCACAGGACCCTACACTCAGCCCGGTCTCTCTCACTGAAGTATCCCGCATGAGGAAAACAAGAACAGGGGTACGCTCTTTCTCCTACCTCGCCACCACAGCCTGGAACGCCCTACCGCTACACCTCAGACAGACTACACCCCTCCTCAACTTCATGAATGAGCTGAAGACATGGCTATTTGAACAACCTCTGCACTGATGGACGCTCCATGGCCCCACAGCACCTTGAGACCCTTGTGTGTGAGTAGCTAAGCTTAAGAAACACTGATTGATTGATTGATTGACTGCCAAACCCCCTACTGGGACCCTGGTAGACAGACCTGTACTGAAAGGTGACCTTGTTCTCTTCAAAACCACTCCTTGAAATCTCCCCCACTTCAATGGCATGTTTGGGTATATAAACTGGCTCTCTGACCCCACCAAATCAGACACTTCTGGACCTGATCCTGCAACCTGTCAAGAGGAACTGCCTAGCTGACCAAAGGACTCATCTGGACTCCCTTGCTGAGAAGGACTGCTGCTCTGCTGTGGCCCTGGTGCCCTCTGACTTTGCTGAAAAGTGCTGTCCAAGGGCTTGGATTGAGCTTGCCTCCTTTGTTCTGAAGTCTCAGGCCCAAAAAGGCTTAAGTGGTCATTATGTCATTGGCAGTAAAAACCACCTACTGCCACGGTGACAGCCGCCAAAATACTGTCACCGCGACTACCATCCGTCCGCCATATTATGAGCACTGCTTGACTTCCGCCACAAGAAGGGCAGAAATCCGGCAGTGTTCATGGTGGTGGATGGTGGTAAGGTAGCGCTGCTACCACCAGCACCCCCACGCCAGTTGAACTCGGCCAGCCGTATTAAGACACATTATTAGCAGCGCCCCTTCCCGTTCCCTGCAGGAAGACCTCCTTGCTCAAGGTAAGACGGGCTTCCAACAGGGGAGGAGGGAAGGTTGGGGGGTTTTGTGTGTGTGTGTCTGAGTATGTGCATGAATGTGTGAGTGAGTGTGTGAATATGTCTGTGTGTATTATGTTGTTTGCGTGGTTGTATGCGTATAAGTGAATGTGTGTAAGAATGGTGAAGTGAGTGCGTGTCTGCATGTCAGTGTGATCGCTGTAAGATTGTGTGTGAGCATGTCTGGATGTATGCGTGTATGAATGCATGTATGCCAGTGTGTGTATGAATGCGTGTATGCCAGTTTGTGTATGAATGCGTGTATGCCAATGTGAGTGATTGGGTATATGCGTGGTGCGTGTCTGCGGGTGTGTGTATGTATGGGGGGTAGGGGAGTGTGTGTGTGTGTGTGAGGATTGGAAGGGGGGGGTGTGTGTCTGAGGATCGGAGGGGGTGGGTGGTGTGTTTCAGAGGATTGGAGGGGGTCGGGTGTGTGTGTGAGGATCAGAGGGGTTGGGTGGTGTTTGGATGGAGGGGGGCGGGTGTGTCAGGTGTGTGTTGAGGGGATGAGGCAACCGCCTACCGGTGACAGGGAAGCAATTCCCTGTCACCGGTAGGGCCTAACGCCATGGTTTTTGCCACTAAAACCATGGTGGTAGGCAGGCTCATAATGCTGCCGGCGGTATTATGCCGGCCACCTCTGGCCCGGAGGCTCATACTGCCATGGCGGTATGAGTGGAGAAGTGGCAGGTTGGCTGCAGCCAAACCGCCAATCTCATAATGTGTCATACCAGCACATTAACACTCACCACCGGGGTCATAATGACCCCCATTATCTCGTCAAGGAACTCCTTGTGTGCCAACAATTTACACCCCACCTGCAGGAAATGATGCACAGCCTGCCTTGCAACAAAAAGATTGCCACACAGCTGAACCGGAACGACGCAGCACGACTTCCCAAGTGAAGAATCGATGCAGCCCCTGCCTTGCAGCCAGAAATTCGATGCACAGCGTGTACCAGATTGACGCACAGCCGAACCAGAATGATGCTGCCCAGCTTCCAGAGTGAAGAATGGATGCAGCGCCTGCCGTGTGACAGAAATTTCAATGCATCACCTACCAGATTGACGCAATGCCTGTGACTTTGTCCCGCACACCCAGGATTTCCATGCACCGTCCCTGGGCATTAAAAAGATCCCCTCATCGCAGTGAGGAACCAAGACTGCGTGCTGGAATTCGATGCAAAACCCCTTGCGTTGTGGAAATAAACCACGCAACATCTGTGTTGTGCTGGAAATTCCAATGCATACCCTATTTTTCCATGCATCTACTCTTCTGTGGTCTCTGTGCCTGTCATTTTTTACGCAAACCAGGTACTGTGTGAAACCAAGAGACAACTGTTGATTTCTAGAATTTTATGCTATGGATGGACTACGATATGTGCTTAGAGCAATAGACGTCACTCATAGTGCCTTGGTGCCAGCGCACGTAAATGAACAGGCATATCGCAATCAAAAGAACTTCCATTCCATCAATGTACAAGTTATCTGCTTACCACATTTATACATCTCAAGTGTGTGTGCCAGCTTTTGTGGGTCAACCTATGATCCACTTGTACTAAGGAACAGCACCGTACCCCTGCAGATGTTGCAACTTAAACTGTGAAGGGCCAAGCTTGCAGGTAAGTACAGTATGACTTGAGGATCTTTTGCCTGAATCTTAGTTTAGGAAGGGAGAATTGCTTGATATGTTATTAATCTTTTCATGTATTGCTTTCATTTAAGAGACTCGGCGTATTCTAACTGACCATGGTTATTGGGCGGGCTGAAGACTCCAACAATGCCAGGGGATGTCTGCTTCAATGATGCCAATGGAAGAACACGGTTGCCAGTGGAGAGGACTTTCAGGCACATGAAGGTCAGGTTTAGGTGCCTGGACAAGACCGGTGAAGCCTTCCCCTACTCACCCTATAAGGTGTGTCAAATCACAGCTGCTTTCTGCTTGCTCCACATCATCCCCCTGCAATGGAACATCCCTAATATCGCAGTGAAGGGAGACCATGAAGAGACACCGGGTGAGGATGTTAAAATGCCCAATGAAGATGCCAATGGTGAACAAGGAGTTGATATACATCAATAAGTGATTGATCACTTCTTCACCTGAGTATAAGTTTACCTTAGCAAATTGTAACCTCCAATGTCAGAGCAACTTTTGTCAGAGGGTTGATATCTGTCTGCAATGGTACTTTGGTAGGAATGGTCAGTGCAGGAAAGTCCAAGGCAAAGATGCTAATGGATCAGAGTTTCCCTACATTGACTACTGTGGTTATTGACATAGATTAACTTTGCTTGTGCTAAGGATGTGTGTCCTCCTCACTTGTTGTGGAGTCCAATTTAATATGTGAAGTCATTAATTACCCTTTGTAATTCTGTTTCAGGGTCCTTCACCATGTCATCTTTATTTGGATATTTCAAAGCCATGACATTTGCAGTGATCTATTGCTGCTGGAAAGTACAAAGTGAACATGTGTTCATCCTGGGTCAGATACCCATTTGGAATAGACAGATCTTGTACAGAGGCAACTTGAACTCTGATAGAATGTACATTCAGGAGATTGTATCAGACCTGTTTTCAATGTGATGGTTCCATTAAGGCAATATGTGCCACTTAACTTGCTCAAACCACAAGTGTATGTCAAGCCCTAGCATATTGTTCCTCCTTCACATTGGCAAAATCTCCAATTTGTGTTCAGCGGAGGTAGCTCCTCAAGGTAAGAGAACTTTTTGTTAGCACACTACTGCATGGTGGTTGTATAATTGCACCAGACACTGCCACAGTGTCCTGTAATGGTCTTGTGGCCTCAAATTTTGATACTGCCAAGATGTTGACTATTGGCGCTACTGATCTAGGATTCCTATTGTGAGGTCAGGATGTATGACTCCAGCTGAGGTCATGCATCAATGATAGTTTGCCAATATAATTTGATCCCATGCACTATTCTCTTTCTTCCATGGTATCAAGGTTGTGGAGCATCCACCCCTAAATGGCACAGACTATTGGGGTTAAGCATTGTTGGTGAAACTCAGTTGTGCTTCAAGGACATGTTTGCTACAAATGTATTTTCCCAATGCATTACGATTTGTTTTTGATTTGTTTGAATGAAAAGAGTAACACATCAACTCTTTGTCAACTCTAATTTTCATTTGCAAATAAATGTTCAAAAGATTTGACAACATGATGGTGGTTACAGACATCACACATGAAATGGCACAATAAATACAACAAGTGTCTTATAGTTTGTGTTCATATCATTTATTTTCATGGCTAGAATAGAATAGATTAGAAAGAAGAATCACAAAATGTGAAAATGAACAAAAAAAGTCTATCATGGTAGATAAAAGTACTGTAGTAGAGCCAAAAACAGTTTGGAGTCCAATGTACAAAATACAACTGTCCTCAGAAAAGGTAAATGTGTCCCTGAAATAGTCCACATAGTCAGTGGCAGACACAAACTGGAGGAAATTAGTATCTGCATATCTTGGAAGTGGTGATGGTGGCAGTCTTGCCATCTTCTCCTGGCGGTCTGGACGCCTGTCCCCTCTGGGGAATTTGGGGGGGTACAGGTGCAGGGACTGGGGTCACAGGAGCAGTCTTCTCATGTGGCAGGGCCTCCCTGTCTGTGGCTGGCAGTGGTGTACTTGGGCCAGATGTAGAGGAAAGAGAGACCGGGGCAAATGTAATGGGGAAAGCCTGCTCATATGGTGGTAGGTGTCATAAGCACCCCATTCAGGGGGCTCATATTTTCATTGTGGTTTTGTATTTCCATCATGAGCTCCATCTGCACCTCCTTCTTCTCCTGGAGTTCAGTTACAACCTGACCCATCTTGTCGTGGGACGGTGGTACTGCTCCACACTTGGCCAATGGTGGTTTCACAGACTAAGATGCCAGTGGCCTCACTTTGCTGGCCAATAGATTCCTCCCACAACCCCTACCCCCACTATCCTGTGCCCTTGAAGCAGAATGCCCCATCCCACTGGGTCCTGGCATAACTGGAGGCAGTGGTGTTGGTGGCACAACAGCAGCCAGAACTCAGGGGCACATGATTGGTATGTATCTCCTTGTGACACAGCAAGTGGATGTGTCCTCATGCTGGGATGGTGTTGCAGCTGGGGTGGGCGGTGTAAGTGTGAGCTGGGTGTGATTCACTGGGGCTGTCTGGCCAGACATAACAGATGGTACAGCTGGCTCCAAGTCATCAGAACCTGCAGCAGTGGAGTCCTCACTGAAGGCTTGCTCCTGGTCTGGAGTGGAGGTGTCTTGGGTGACAGATGGTGGTCCACTGGCCCGGGGGGTTGGACCTGAGAAGTAAGCAGAGAATATGTAAATAATATCTAGTTTGTGCATTTTATGTGTCTTTATCTACAAATGGCACAACCTAAAAAAGTAGAAACAGTGATAGACTGATTAGGCCTTTCTGTGACTGTCATTGTTTTGTACATGCAAGCTGATTTACACTGATGCAGACTCCAGTTGAATTTCTGAATTGTACATTGCATATATAATACATTCAACCCAACACTGTAGTGAATAGATCAGAGAACTAAACCAATCAAATACCTAACCAGCTACAAAAAATAGAATCAATGTGGTACAACTTAAAAGTGACACTGTCATTGAACATCAGATGGACAGTACAAAGTAAAATGTGTGTAACTACTACTTCCATTCAGTATGCCATATCACATTGTTTAACCATGAGAATTATATGAGCTTTTACACCACTTCAATGTAGCTATGTCAAGGTGCCAACATGGCTGAGATACACAACAAGTGACATTTTATTTCATAGGATGACCTGGTGACTGTCAAATGCACAAGTTTTTGAGATGTGTGCTATACAGGCGTAGAGGAAGGGAGAGCAACATTTCATTGCACTATTGTTTTGAGGATCTAAAAACAGGATATCATGGTAGTTGTAGTCACCTGTTTACACCTTAGATAATACTTGTTTCTAAAATGAGATACATATATCTGTTTCAATAACTATAGTAGAGATGAACACACATTTACAACATGTACATACATATGTGTATGATGTAAATAGATGTACCTACTACTTACATACATTCTACCTTCCTATGCAGATGGATGGAGTTTTGTACCTGACTTTGACAGACAGCAAAGTACTGAGTAAATGCAAGGGATGATCCATGGGGAACACCACACAATCTGATGACACATATTGCACATTGTTAAAGTGAGAGTTACAACCATGATGCTAGTAACTGGTATGAAACAAGATAGTTTGTGTAGTCAAGTTTAGGTATATCTGCCTTGCTCAATTATGACTCTCCTGCAATGATTTCATCCTCCATGACAGACAGCTCGCCCTCTGTGAAATGTGGATTTCTCCTTCCTGCATTGAGAATAATTGTGAAAAAAATGAGTGCCCAGAAAGATGAAGGGTAATCCACAAAAATAACATTGACAAAAGACACAGAGGAAGAGAAACAAAGAGAAAAAAAAACTGTTTTCTGTCTGGAAATTCCTGATTCAAATGGTGTTCTGCAGTATAATGTGTAGGAGGCTGGCCTGGCTTATAGTGGGTACCTGATGGTACTTACACCTTGTGCCAGGTCCAGTTATCCATTATTAGTAGATTAGTAGTGTTCTAGCAGCTTAGGCTGATAGAGGTAGCTATAGCAGAGCAGCTTAGGCTGAACTAGGAGACATGCAAAGCTCCTACTACACCACTTATATCATATAGCACTATATCATAAGAAACACAATACTCAGAGTTACTAAAAATAAAGGTACTTTATTTTAGTGACAATATGACAAAAGTATCTCAGAGGATATACTCCCTCAGGAGGTAAGTAATATACACAAAATATACACACAAACCAAAATCAGGCAAGTAAACAGTTAGAAAAGTAGTGCAAACACGGTAGAACACAACAGAATGCAATAGGAGACAATAGGCCTAGGGGCAACACAAACCATATACTCCAAAAGTGGAATGCAAACCACAAATGGACCCCAGGCCTAGTGTAGTGTGTACAGGGTTGCTGGGAGTGTAATAAAACACTAAGGATGTCCAAGATACCCCACCCCAAGACCCTGAAAAGTAGGAGTAAAGTTAACCTGCTACCCCAGTAAGACAGTAAAGTTGAGATAGGGGATTCTGCAAAGACAACAACTGACTGCAAATCACTGAAGACGGATTCCTGGACCTGAGGATCTGCAAAGGAAGGGGACCAAGTCCAAGAGTCACGCAAGTGTCTGGGGGGGCAGGAGCCCACTAAACCCCGGATGAAGGTGCCAAAGGGCTGCCTCCGAGTGGAAGAAGCCAAAGATTCTGCAACAGCAGAAGGTGCCAGGAACTTTTCCTTTGGTCAAAAGATGTCCCACAGCGTGCTGGCAGATGCAGTGTTGTTTCCACACAGAAAGACCACAAACAAGCCTTGCTAGCTGCAAGAGTCACGGTTGAAGGTAATGGGTGCTGCCAGGGCCCAGGAAAAACCAGGAGGTCGCCCCTTGGAGGAGGAGACAGAGCGGGTGCTCAGCAACGGAAAGAACCCATGCAAAGGAAGGCAACATCCGCAGAAGCACTTGAACCGGCATTCAAGAAATCTGAGCACAGCGGTCATCTCAACACAACAAAAGAGGGTCCCACGAAGCCGGTGGTCAACTCAGCGAGTTGAGCAATGCAGGACGGAGTGTTGTACACGAAGGAATCCATGCAAAAGTGCACAGAAGCCCTAGCAGCTGAGGATCACGCAGTAAACAGGATTACTGTCTAGCGTGGGGAGGCAAGGACTTACCTCCACCAAATTTGGACAGACGGATCACTGGACTGTTGGGGTCACTGGTATCCAGCTCCTCTGTTCCAGGGACCACGCTCGTCAAGATGAGAGGGGACCCAGAGGACCCATGATGCAGACATTTGGTGCCTGCGTTAGCAGGGGGAAGATTCAGTCGACCCACAGGAGATTTCTTCTTGGATTCCAGTGCAGGGTGAAGGCAGACAGCCCTCAGAGCATGCACCACCAGGAAACAGTTGAGAAAGCCGGCAGGATTAGGCACTACAATGTTGCTGGTAGTCATCTTGCTACTTTGTTGCGGTTTTGCAGGCGTCCTGGAGCAGTCAGCGGTTGATCCTTGGCAGAAGTGAAAGAGAGAGATGCAGAGGAACTCTGGCGAGCTCTTGCATTCGTTATCTGAAGAGAAACCCATAGGAGAGACCCTAAATAGCCCTCAGAGGAGGATTGGCTACCTAACCAGGTAAGAGCCTATCAGGAGGGGTCTCTGACATCACCTGCTGGCACTGGCCACTCAGAAGTCTCCCTTGTGCCCTCACACCTCTGCATTCAAGATGGCAGAGGTCTGGGGCACACTGGAGGAGCTCTGGGCACCACCCCAGGGGTGGTGATGGACAGGGGAGTGGTCACTCCCCTTTCCTTTGTCCAGTTTCGCGCCAGAGCTTGGGCTGGGGGATCCCTGAACTGGTGTAGACTGGCTTAAGCAATGAGGGCACCATCTGTGCCCTTCAAAGCATTTCCAGAGGCTGGGGGAGGCTACTCCTCCCCAGCCCTTAACACCTATTTCCAAAGGGAGAGGGTGTAACACCCTCTCTCAGAGGAAATCCTTTGTCCTGCCTTCCTGGGACTGGTCTGCCCAGACCACAGGAGGGCAAAAACCTGTCTGAGGGTTGGCAGCAGCGGTAGCTGCAGAGAAAACCCCAGAGAGCTAGTTTGGCAGTACCCGGGGTCCATGATGGAGCCCTGGGGATGCATGGGATTGGTACCCCAATACCAGATTTGGCTTGGGGGGACAATTCCATGATCTTAGACAGGGGAAATTGCCCTAAACAATGTGGGGGCACCTTGGCTAGTGCCAGGGTGCCCTCACACTTAGTAACTTTGCACCTAACCTTCACCAAGTGAGGGTTAGACATATATGTGACTTATAAGTTACTTAAGTGCAGTGTAAAATGGCTGTGAAATAACGTGGACGTTATTTCACTCAGGCTGCAGTGGCAGTCCTGTGTAAGAATTGTCTGAGCTCCCTATGGGTGGCAAAAGAAATGCTGCAGCCCCTAGGGATCTCCTGGAACCCCAATACCCTGGGTACCTGGGTACCATATACTAGAGAATTATAAAGGTGTTCCAGTGTGCCAATCAGAACTGGTGAAAATAGTCACTTGCCTGCAGTGACAATTTTAAAAGCAGACAGAGCATAAACACTGAGGTTCTGGTTAGCAGAGCCTCAGTGATACAGTTCGGCACCACACAGGGAACACATATAGGCCACAAACTATGAGCACTGGGGTCCTGGCTAGCAGGATCCCAGTGACACAGGCAAAAACAAACTGACACACAAGCAAAAATGGGGGCAACATGCCAGGCAAGATGGTACTTTCCTACATAATGGCAAGGATCATAGTCTGAAGTGTTTTTGCAGGTGTTTAAAATGTTCTAATATACAACAGTTGTGGCTGCTAGTATTCAATCAATGGCCACAGGCTTAGTACAATACTGAACAGGTCACGCAACAGACTCCCACCATCATCGACCCGCTGTTCAAAAATCCCCAGCACGACTGCATGATCTAAATAGGCTTGGTGGGATCCAGCCATCAAGGTGATGGAGAGCCTAATCGTCAGTGTTAGTAATTTGGTTTCTGGTTGTCTAGGTTAAACCCCTTCAGCCAGGCAGAACCCACCACTCCAGTAAGGGTGAGGGTGTTACACACCCAAGAGAATCCCTGATCACCCCCTTGGTAGCTTCGCACGAGCAGATATGCTTATCCCAGGGGCCATGTGTAAAGTAGTTTCACAACACACACTACACACATGATGCAATAAACAAACCACAAAGGAAAAAAATAAACGGTATTCCATATAACATCATTAAACCATCTGAGAGTGGTACCGGACACCCCCCAATGATGAGGGCAGCAGGGGATAGGCTCCCCGCACTGCCCTCCAACGAGAAGGCAGCATGACAGGGTGTCCGGTTGGGACTGGACACCCCCTATTGATGAGATCAGCCCAGGGTAGGCTCCCAGCGCTGCCATCGCCCCCAGAACTGTGGCACTAGGCCACAAAACGAAAAAGGAAATGCAAAGCAGCTCTCCCCGGCACAGCGGGAGAACCTCTCATTAAATATGCATACAACCCAGAAGTCTTTGCAGGCGTAGGGCCTCCAGGACACCTAGTTCAGCTCATGGTGGCCCCAGGAAGATTGGGCCACCATCAACAAATGCCCATTGTCAGGGGGAGCTGCAGGAACGGCGCAGCGTCCCCCCAACACCAAGTTTATGTTCCCTACCCTAGGTTAGGTGGGGCCAAGGAAATATAACCCCTTAAGAGTTATGAGCAAATGCACTTCAGTATAATGTTAGAACTTTTGGTCTCAGATTGAGTGATTGCATTCTCTAGATGTGTAAGTTGGTATTGTATAAAAATGATCAAAGGTATGAAGTTATACCAATGTAATCAAAAGGTAAACTGAAAGCCATCAAAAAGTAATCTGTATGGTTTAATGGATTTAATTATATTTTTAGATGTTCCTAATAATGTTGAGTTGTGTAAAAAGACTTGTACCGCCTCTACTGTACAGTAATTGTTGATACCCACTCTGCTGGACAGTAATTACAGTTATTATGCTAATTGTTAGGCTTTGGTGCGTTCACTCTATATTACAGACAAATGTTGCATTGGGATACCAGGAACTGCTTTGCCATGTGGGTGGCTAGATTATATTTCCTCTAGGGGGAGGCATGAAAGATTACACAATGTCATCCAAGGGTACTTCCAGCCATTTGTATATATTTGTAAATTGTTGCATAGTACTGAGTTGTGTGTGTGTGTAATAAATGTACTTTTACTTTATCAAAAGAAAAAGCACAGACTGGACAATCATTTATTGAGTGCAATGCTTCTGTACCCGCAAATGGGGATTACTAGCCCACACCACCTCCTTTGAGTAAGCTTTGGACTGCCCAGCAACACTACCCTACTAGAGTCAAGCGCTACAATAGGGTGCTTGGTTTCCAGTGGTAGTCATGTGCGGATCCATTACTTGTGCAGGCCACACAACTAATGGCCCACTTTCCAACAAACCAAAAGTGACCTGTGTCAGTAATACTCTGCTACACTAGCAGTTGTCAGAGCATCACACAGGTTACTAGTACTCTGCAAAAGTAAGCAGTAGTTAAATAAACATAGAAGTTACTGGTATTCGGCAACACAAGCAGTAGTCAGGTTGTCATTACCACCAAAAATGCATATGTCAGAATAAACATCCTATCAGAAATCCTAAGACATCATCATGAAGGTGCATAGCATGGAAACATTGCACGTCATACTGACCATATTATCATAAATACCAAAATACCATCAGATAAGCAGATAACAGAAACATTTCTGTGTTGCCCATGTCTTACCACCCCCACCCTTCTAATGCGCAGAAGCAGATCCTGAAATAGGCTTGTGGTCCTACTGGGTAACAGCAACCTACATTATCTCTTCAGGTCATAAACTGCAATATACAGACATATGAGTGCCCCAGCGGAACAGGAGACACTTCCTGAGGACGCCTTCCAAGCGAAGCGTCAAGCACGTCTGTGATTCCTTTAGACGATATGGGGTGAGGGTCAAACCCACCACATATGATACCGGAGCTCTCGCACTACTATTATTAAAAATGCGGTACAGTCTCCTAGCAGGAACAGAGCCTCCATCGAGGCTCCAGCCCGTCCCACTAATGACCCAACGGAGAAATGGCCGGTAGAATGTGTGCCTTAACACACACAGCTCTCCTCAATAGCAGGGAGACCTCTCTCAATGGGCCCCCACGCAGAAACTAACAATTCATCTGCAGCTGTCCGCATCCTCGAGGCAGCAGCAAATGCTGGCAGCTTCCTGGCAAGCAGTGTTCCTCCCGGGGGTATGTCTGGAATCTTGCTGAGCCTCCTGTATATTTTGGGTCGGCCAGCTCCTTTTAATTTCTGCCCAGGTTGCATCAATGATGAAAATGGGGCGCTCTCCAAGCTGCTGATCGACGAACACAGGGGCATATTTATACTTGTTTTGTGCCAAATTTGCGTCATTTTTTAATGCAAATTCGGTGCAAAATTAACTCCATATTTATACTTTGGTGCTAGACCCTTCTAGCACTAAAGTTATGGAGTTAAAGTCATTTTTTGGATGTGAAAACCTACTTTGCGTCAATGAGATGCAAAGTAGGTGTTCCTGCGCAAAAAATGACTCTATGTCACGACTCACGTGCTGCTTGCGCCTGGAGTTTGCAGATCTTGAGGCGTGGATCTTGAGAGTTCGACTTTGGCCCAAAAAGGGGCGACTCTTTCTGGTAGCCACGGTGCTGTAGGCAAGGGAAACGCCAAGGACAGACCGTGAGAAAGTAGCGCCAGAGGGAAAAAAAACCTTCAGAAGAAGAGGAAAAAACCTCCAAGAAGATTCGCAGAGGATTCCTGAAACAAGAACAGAGGAACAGGAATCAAAAGAACTGACGTAATAACACAGAAATGGCGAAATCCAGAGCTAAAGGCTAGGAAATCAGGAGCGAGGACACTAACTGAACAGAAAGTGTTGCAGCGCAAAGAGGAGAAGAAAACACCACCCTTAAATATCATAAAACAGGAAGTGACCCACAGGAAGAAAAAGGACACCATCTTGGATAGGGAAAAGTAGATAGAATAGACTGGAGCAGAAACCATAGAGAATAGGGAAGGAGGAATGCTGGGAAGACAAGGGTAACCTGGGAAGGGGAAAAGACATAAAGGAAAGAGTAAGAAACAGACCCAAAAAGGAAGAAGACAGAAGAAAGAAGAAAAGGAGCCCAAACAGGTAAGAGGGGTCAGGAGACCCCAACAAAACGGAGGGAGAGAGCAGCGCGAGGCCCCAAGTAAGCCCTGGGGCCTCGTAGTGTGCAGGAAAGGCGCGGTGCGGCGCGACAGTAGGTCCCCCTCCCGAAGGCCCTGGTTTGAAAGGAAATAAACGGTGAAAGCGCTGAGTCAGAAGAGGAGCATGAACAGAAGATGCATCTTCCCAAGAACATTCACTGAGAGGATAACCCTTCCAATGAATCAGATACTGCAGACGGGTGTGAAAAAGACGAGAGTCACAAATCTCCTGAACCTCATATTCAGGAACATCATCCAGTAAGACAGGAGGAGGACAGGAAAACTGACGAGAATACGGATCTGGTACATAAGGTTTGAGTTGGGAGACATGGAAGACTGGATGAATCTTCCACGTGTGTGGCAAGTGAAGACGGACAGTGACAGGATTAAGCAACTGGAGAATGCGGAAAGGCCCGTAGTAGCGAGGTGTGAATTTGTTCTGAGAAAGACGTGAGGGTAAGAACTTTGAAGAAAGCCAAACTTTATCCTGTGGATGGTAGTCCGGAGAGGCCCTACGTTTCTTGTCTGCTACTTTCTTCATATATCTCTTGGTGTGTAAGAGATTAGAACGAATCAGTCTATGGATTTGTAGAAGACGTTTGGAAAAATGAGTAATAGCGGGCAAGGGAGTGGGAGACAGAGAAGAAGTAGGAAAAGAGGTAGGATGAAAACCATAAGAACAGAAAAAAGGAGTGGTCTTGGAGGCACTATGGACTGAATTATTGTAAGAGAATTCAGCAATAGGGAGATAAGTGTTCCAGTTGCTTTGAGTTGAGTTGCAAAAACAACGAAGGTATTGTTCTAAGCCTTGGTTCAGACGCTCGGTCTGTCCATTGGTCTGAGGATGGAAGCCCGATGACAGAGCTCTATTGATGTTTAGTGTCTTACAAAAATACCTCCAAAACCGGGAAATGTACTGAGGTCCTCTATCAGATATAATAGTATGAGGAAGTCCATGAAGACGGAAGATATGTTCGATGAATATCTGGCTTAACTCTTGGGATGTAGGTAGCTTTTTCAAGGCAGTGAAGTGAGCCATCTTAGTAAAGGAGTCCACAGTGACCATGATTACCCGGTTTCCTGCTGAAAGTGGTAACGAACACATAAAATCAGTAGAGATGGTGTGCCATGGAGTTGGCGGAACCGGCAAGGGCTGGAGTAATCCTGCAGGTCTGGTTCGGGGAATCTTGACTTGAGCGCATGTGGGACAAGCCTGAACGTATGTTTCAATATCCTGTTTCCAAGTAGGCCACCAGAAAAATCGTGATAACAGTTCTTGTGTGGCCTTGATGCCTCTATGACCAGCAACCGGTGAATCATGACACATTTGTAATGCCTTTTCTCTCACTCTGTTAGTAGGGATGAATAACAGATCGTGATAATAATAGTATCCTTGTCTCTTATGTAGAAGAGGCCTTAAGTTCTCTACTTCATCATCAGATAGATTGGGGTATTCCAGTTGTACCTCCTCCAGAAAAGACTGTGCTACCCCAATGATCTTATTAGGTTCCAGTAGGGGTTGAGCTGGGACAGGAGTACAATCTGGATAACGACGCGACAGAGCATCAGCCAGAATGTTTTGGGAGCCAGGAATATATGTAATGTAGAAATCATACTGGCTGAAGAAGAAGGCCCAACGAGCTTGACGACTATTTTGGCATACGAAATTTCGTAAACATTGTAAGTTTCGATGGTCGGTTCTCACTTCAAAAGGTTCCTTGGAACCCATCAGAAACTGTCTCCATTCACTACAAGCTGTTTTCAGAGCCAATAATTCTCTTTCCAGTACTGAGTAATGTTGTTCTGCAATAGAGAGTATGTGAGACAAATAGAAAACAGGATGTTCAAGACCATCATCCTCTTGTTGTTGGAGTAGGACGGCACCAATGGCCTTTTCGGAAGCATCGGTGACGACAATAAATTGTTTGTTGGTATCTGGATGTCTTAAGATGGGAGCTTGTGTAAATGCCTTCTTTAAATCCTGAAAGGCTGTTTCGGCAGCTTTAGTCCAGACAAACCCTTTAATAAGATTTTCCTTCTTTAAAGTGTGAGTTATATGGCTAGTTTGTTTTGCAAAGTCTGCGATGAATTGTCGATAGAAGTTCGCTAATCCTAGAAAGCATTGTGTTTCTTTAATAGAAGATGGAGAAGGCCAATCTAGAATAGCTTGTACCTTTTCTTGATCCATAGCTACACCGGTGGTACTTAAATGATATCCTAGATATTTGACTTCCGTCTTGTCAAACTCACACTTTTCGGGTTTGCAAAATAGTTGATGTGCCCGGAGTCATTGAAGGACTTGTTTCACATGGGAAGAATGGAGTTCGGGATTTCTGGAATAAATAAGAATATCGTCAAGGTAGATTACAACTGTCTGATTCAGGAGATCCGAAAATACTGAGTCCATCAATCTCTGAAAGATTGCCGGGGCATTAGTAAGACCGAAAGGCATTACCCTGTATTCAAAGTGGCCAAATGGAGTCCTAAAGGCCGTTTTCCACTCATCTCCTTCTTTAATGCGTAAGAGGTGATAGGCTCCCCGTAGATCTAGTTTGGTAAACCGTTGGGCCCCTCTGACTGCCTCTAAAATGTCCCTTATGAGAGGCAAAGGATAACGATCTTTAATAGTTATTTTATTCAGGCCTCGAAAATCCAGGCAAGGGCGAAGATCCTTTGTCTTCTTGGGTACAAAAAAGAGAGGAGCCCCGGCCGGAGAAGACGATGGAACAATAAGACCACTTTGAATATTTTCATCCAAATACTCCTTTAGTACTTCCTTTTCAGTTTCCGTGAGGGAATACATCCTGCCAAAAGGAACGATAGAGCCAGGTTCCAAGGGAATAGCACAATCGTAATCTCGATGTGGAGGTAACACAGGTTTGGAAGGTTTTTGGAAGACATCTTGAAAATCCAAATAGTGTTCAGGAACTCCTTGGACTGTATTTATGGTCGAACCGGTAGTACCCTCCGTGATTATTGATCTCTTAGGCGACCAATACTTGTCTGAAGCAAAACAGTGCTCGTGACAGAACTGTGAAGACAAGGAAACCGTCCGGGTAGCCCAGTTCACATATGGATTATGTCGGATGAACCACGGGATTCCAAGAATGATGGTATGGTTGGGGGAAGTTATAAGATCAAAGGAGATGTGTTCCTGATGGTTACCGATCTGTAGATTCAGCATCAGGGTAGTTGTATCTACTGGACCTGATGATATCAAAGATCCGTCCACCGTGTGTACTTGTTCTGGAATCTCCTTAGGTTGTATAGGAACTTGTTGAGTAGTGGCCCACTTCTTATCCATATAAATACCACTAGCTCCACAATCTAGTAGTGCCATAGTCTTCTCTTGACGGCCATCAGGTAATTGTAACAAGACTGGTAAAATGAACAAGGATGTGGTATTGTCATTGAAAGAACTGATGGAAGGTATAGCTGCAAATCCCGTCCCCTCCCTTCTTACAGAGGACGGGAAGCGGCGTTTCCCGATGGTCTTGATGGACGTACTGGACAGGTACGCAGTATGTGGCCGGCAGAACCGCAGTATAAACACAAACCTTTCTTTCGTCTATCTTCTCGTTCGCTAGCGGAGAGAGGGCCTCGAGTTGTATCCACCTGCATGGGTTCTCCTTCGGTGTCTCTGACAGGAGGGCGAGGTTCCTCAGAACGATGCGGAAAAACTCGTGAGGTGCTTGGTGGAAAAGACCCTCTGCTCTTTCTCTTCTCTGTTCTCCGTTCCTGAAGGCGATACTCGATGGAGAGGGCTTGATCCATCAGGCCACGAAGATCTTCCACTCTGGTGGAATGTACTAGTTCATCTTTTATTTCTTCTTTGAGTCCTCTACGAAACAAAGTCACCAAAGTACGTTCCACCCAGGTGGTCTCTGCCGCTAGTTGACGAAAGCGTGTAATGTATTGAAGGACATCTTGTGAACCTTGATGAATATCGCATAAGGCTTCTTCCGCTGAAGCCTCCAATCCCGGACGACTAAACATCAGCTTGAAGCGGTTCACAAAGGCGGAATAATCCGACAATACCGGATCGTTAGATGATACCATCGGGGTTGCCCAGGCCAAGGCAGGACCAGATAAGGCACTGATGAGATAACCCACCTTTGTTCTGTCATGGGAGAATTGGGTGGGTCGGAAGGCGAAGTACACTGTTAAGGAATCAAGGAACTCACGCAGCTTGGTTGGTTCACCAGAAAAACGATGGGTAGAGGCGGAGAGCGTCGGAACATCACCACTGCGGAAAGCCAAAGCCTGTCGCAGCGCAGCATTCTCACTACGTAGTTGCTGTAATTCTTGAGCTTGTTGCTGAATTGTAGTTAGAAGAGCTTGATCCGGATCTGCAGCAGCTACCACAGTGTCTTCCATGGTGTTAGAAGACGTCGGGATGGTTGGGCGCTGCAATCTGTCACGACTCACGTGCTGCTTGCGCCTGGAGTTTGCAGATCTTGAGGCGTGGATCTTGAGAGTTCGACTTTGGCCCAAAAAGGGGCGACTCTTTCTGGTAGCCACGGTGCTGTAGGCAAGGGAAACGCCAAGGACAGACCGTGACCGTGAGAAAGTAGCGCCAGAGGGAAAAAAACCCTTCAGAAGAAGAGGAAAAAACCTCCAAGAAGATTCGCAGAGGATTCCTGAAACAAGAACAGAGGAACAGGAATCAAAAGAACTGACGTAATAACACAGAAATGGCGAAATCCAGAGCTAAAGGCTAGGAAATCAGGAGCGAGGACACTAACTGAACAGAAAGTGTTGCAGCGCAAAGAGGAGAAGAAAACACCACCCTTAAATACCATAAAACAGGAAGTGACCCACAGGAAGAAAAAGGACACCATCTTGGATAGGGAAAAGTAGATAGAATAGACTGGAGCAGAAACCATAGAGAATAGGGAAGGAGGAATGCTGGGAAGACAAGGGTAACCTGGGAAGGGGAAAAGACATAAAGGAAAGAATAAGAAACAGACCCAAAAAGGAAGAAGACAGAAGAAAGAAGAAAAGGAGCCCAAACAGGTAAGAGGGGTCAGGAGACCCCAACAAAACGGAGGGAGAGAGCAGCGCGAGGCCCCAAGTAAGCCCTGGGGCCTCGTAGTGTGCAGGAAAGGCTCGGGGCGCGCCGCGTCTTAAAGACGCGAAGCGCGGCCCGAGCCGAACGCGCGGCTTGTGCCGAACGCTCGGCTCGCGCCGCGCGGTGCGGCGCAACACTCTATGGCCTTAGCTCCATATTAATCCCCCCATGCCAAAATCATGCCCGGGAGGGAGGAGGGGGTCAAAAAATGGTGCAAATCTTGCTTTGCACCATTTTTTAACTTTTTAACTGCTGTGTTTGGGTGCAGGTGCATGGGCTGGAGGCTGTTGTGAGGTCAATGGCTGTTGGGTGTCTGAGTGCTTGCGTTTGTGTACTTTGGGAGGAGGGGGCACAGACACAGAGGGAGAGAACACAGGGGACGTGTGCATGGATGTGGGGGTGATGACTGCCAGTGAGAGGTGTGTAGTGATAGGCATGATGGTGATGGGAGTAGTGGATGAGGATGTAGTACATGCAGGTGTGAGTGGAGATGCTACTGGGAGGGTGGTGGACGACCAAGAGGAAGGGGACACAGTGGAGGCAGTGGATGTTGCTATGTTTGCATCCGGATGGTGTTTGTGTGAGTGCCTGTGGGATGATGTGTGGTGCTTGTGTTTGCCTGAGCCGCTCCTGTGTGTTGTCTGAATGTGTGATTGGGATAGGTTGGAGTTGAGGGAAATGGGACTGGGTAGCGGAAGTTGGAGGTGGGAGGCTAGAGACAGGGACAATGGCTGCCATCAGGGAGGAGGCCAGAGGCTGGATTGATCTCTGTTGGGCCGCCACGTCAATGCTAAGTATCCTGGGTCGGTGCATGATGCCCTTGTCCTGAGGAATAGCAGCATCCCAAATGTGATGTCCCAACTACAGGGGCACAGGGTGTGGCTAATAGGTGAGCCCTGGTTCCCACACAGTATATGTTGGTGTATGGGTATGGTGTGGGCCATATTGGATAGTGTGTGGTTAAAGGTTGTCCCTAAATATTTGCAGGTCACTCTGGTTACCCAAACCTATCATGGCTGCTGACCCCTGTGAGTAATGCTGAAGAATGTTATAATAAGGCACATGGGTGAACCAGAAGGATCATTGAAAGGACCTTGGCCTCCTGAAGGCCAGGTTCCGGTGTCTCCATCTAACAGGTGGATACCTGTACAACTCACCCAAGAAGGTCTGTCAGATAGTGGTGGCATGCTGCATGTTGCATAACCTGGCCCTCAGATGCCATGTCCCATTCCTGCAGGAGGAGGAGGCTGGAGATGCCGTGTGCCAGCAGTAGACCATGTGGACAGTGAGGATTAGGAGGCGGAGGATGAGGATGAGGACAACAGAAAATATGTGATCTGACAATACTTCCAATGACACACAGGTAGGACAGTGTTACTTTACATTTCAATGACTTTGGTTGTAATCTGTGTGGCAAATGGCATGCTGATATTTCCCACTTCTATGACCACAAGGGCATCATGCACCGACCCAGGATACTTAGCATTGACGTGGCGGCCCAACAGAGATCAATCCAGCCTCTGGCCTCCTCCCTGATGGCAGCCATTGTCCCTGTCTCTAGCCTCCCACCTCCAACTTCCTCTACCCAGTCCCATTTCCCTCAATCCCAACCTATCCCAAGCACACATTCAGACAACACACAGGAGCGGCTCAGGCAAACACAAGCACCACACATCATCCCACAGGCACTCACACAAACACCATCCGGATGCAATCATAGCAACATCCACTGCCTCCACTGTGTCCCCTTCCTCTTGGTCGTCCACCACCCTCCCAGTAGCATCTCCACTCACACCTGCATGTACTACATCCTCATCCACTACTCCCATCACCATCATGCCTATCACTACACACCTCTCACTGGCAGTCACCACCCCCAAACCCATGCACACGTCCCCTGTGTTCTCTCCCTCTGTGTCTGTGCCCCCTCCTCCTAAAGTACACAAACGCAGGCACTCAGACGCCCAACAGCCATCCACCTCACAACAGCATCCAGCCCATGCACCTGCACCCAAACACAGCAGACAGACACCTCCAACAACCACTCCCTCTTCCTCCACTCCCAAACCTTCACCCTCTTCACACCCCAGTGTCCCTAAGAAAATGTTCCTCTCCGCCATTGATCTCTTCCCTACCCCTCCCCACTGTCCTTCACATAGGGCCAGGGTGGTCAGAACCCAGGCTAGCACCTCGGCCACCCAGTCCACAGCCACAGTAGTGTTGGCAGCTGCTGCTGGTGGGAGAAGCTCCAGGGAACCAGCCATCAGCACTGACAGTGTGCCTGCACCAACTGCCAAGGGGAAGGGCAAGGATGCACCACCAGCTGTGAAGGGGAAGGACAAGGAGGCACCACCAGCTGCCAAGGGGAAGGACAAGGAGGCACCGCCAGCTGCCAAGGTGAAGGGCAAGGAGGCACCACCAGCTGCCAAGGGGAAGGGCAAGGTGGCACCACCAGCTGCCAAAGAGAAAGACAAGGAGGCACCACCAGCTGCCAAGGGGAAGGGCCAGGAGGCACCACCAGCTGCCAAGGGGAAGGGCAAAGGGCCTGCACCTGCAGGCATGACGGACAGGAGGCCTGGTGCTGGGACTGATTCGGAGCCCCCATCACCAACTATGGTGATTCAGCCATCTCAGGCTGCAGGGGAAGTGCTGGAGCCTCCCCCCACCACTGGCATCCACGACAGTAGCACCGCCACCAGTACCACTGCCAGCAGCAGCAGCCCCAGTGGGCAGCAGTCCGAGGCTGCAGGGGAAGTGCTGGAGCCTCCCCCTACCACTGCCTGCACCGCCACCAGCAACACTGCCAGCATCAGCAGCCCCAGTGGGCAGCAGTCCGAGGCTGCAGGGGAAGGGCTGGGCCCCCCCCCACCACTGCCAGCCCCGACACCAGCACCACTTCCAGCATCAGCAGCCCCAGTGGGCAGCCATCCGCGGCTGCAGGGGAAGTGCTGGAGCCTCCCTCCACCACTGCCAGTCCCAACACCAGCACCGCCACTGTCACCACTGAGTAGCCATCACTGCTGGAGGGCAGTGTGTAGTCCTACCTCCATGGGCTGCACTGTGACCTGGACCCTGCAAATCCTGTGGGTCTGACACCCAGGTGAGAGACTGTGACCTTTCACTCCCCAAGATCTGCATCACAGGGCACAATGCCCCCTCCGGAACCAGTGGAAGAAGCCATCCACTCACCCCCTCCTTGCCAGGATGAAGCACACAGGGCACAATGCCCCCTCCAGAACCAGTGGAAGAAGCCATCCACTCACCCCCTCCTTGCCAGGATGAAACACACAGGGCACAATGCTCCCTCCAGAACCAGTGGAAGAAGCCATCCACTCACCCCCTCCTTGCCAGGATGAAGCACACAGGGCACAAAGGCCCCTCTAGAACCAGTGGAGAAGCCACTCACTTGAGAGACTGTGCCTTTTCACTCCCCAGGACCAAGCAGTGGGCAATCCACCCACTTGAGAGCTTGTGGCTTTGTACTCCCCAGTACCAGGCAGTGGGCAAACCACCAACTTGAGAGACTGTGGCTTTGCACTTCCCAGGACCAAGTAGTGGGCAAACCACCCACTAGAGAGACTGTGGCTTTGTACTCCCCAGGACCAAGTAGTGGGCAAACCACCCGCTAGAGAAACTATGGCTTTGCACTTCCCAGGACCAAGCAGTGGGCAAACCACCCACTTGAGAGACTGTGGCTTTGCACTCACCAGGACATCGCACAGGGCATGTAGCCCCCTCCAGGACCAGTGGTGTTGTACCATCTTCTGGCTGAGGTGCACCCCCATTCCCCGTCCCCATGAGGTTCCTGTGCATTTTCGACCTGATGCCCCTGCAGTGTTCTCTCCGTGTTGTTGCAGGAGTCAAGTGGGGCCATGGCCTATGTGATGTGGCCCTGTGGCCCACGGACATTGAGGACTGGGCAGTGTCTCTCCATTTGTATATATGTATACTGTTTTGATTTTGAATCACTAATTTCTAGCATTTTATCTTATTACACTCACTTTAATCAATTCCTTTTGTCCTTGCATTACACCTGAGGGGTTTGGAGTGTAGGTGTAATGTTACTGCATCGTTGTAATACAGTGGGCGGTACATTGTCTTCCGCTTGGCTGTTGGTGGTTAATGCTGTGGTTCTTGTTGCTACCGCCGTGGCGGTCGGCGTGTTAAAGTTACTGTATGTGTGGGTGGTTTCCGCCGTGGTCATAATTCCATTTTTGTTACCGCCGGCATGTTGGCAGTAATACGGCCACTTTATCACCAACCACCAGGGTTGTAATTAGGGCCTTTGTCTTTGAATGTGAGGGTTGGCGGTGGAGGTCATGTGATCACGAGATGTTGCATAAATAATGGCAGGTGTGGATGGTTACTTCTTTTGGTTCACCACTTTTCGAAACACGCGGTTATGAGACAATGGTGTTGTCAGATATGAGGGTGTTCACTATGATGAGAAATGAGCAGCAACTTGATTTTTATTTACATGTTCAACTATGCCGATTTACAGATTGTGTCGTACGGGACCTTTAATAAGAAGTGGGATGCCAGTAATATGTGAGAGAATGTGGTGTGCATAACACGTTTGAGACATAGGCAGGGAGTGGATGTGTGGTTATGACTCGGGGAACAGCAAAGGACTCGAAGTAGGGAGGTTTACTTTGTCACTTTTGTATTCGAACTGAGACGTGGGGTAGAAAGGTTGTCATGACCGTTATGCTGTAGAGCATTAATGTTATACGCCTGTATATTCTGAAGGCTGATGAGGAATTTTCAGTTAGTGTATGTGATGCAGTTTTGATTTACTAGTGTCGTAAAATGTTTTGGTAAACCGCATATATATGCGAGATTTTATCGCTTATTGAATTGACTCATTATTTGCTCATAGGTGTCCATCGTTGTTGTTTAATGGCCTATTCATGTGTAATGAATTGCACACATCATTTGGATAAATTAATTGCGGGCACATATAGAAGATTATGGATTGGATTTGGTGCAATATAAGGATTAGGCAACTGTTTTAATGGAGCTTCTATACATTAATAGTATGTACAAATCTTGGGAGGATGAATTCTATGAATGGGAAGGCTATAGGTAATATGGTGAAAACAGTCAGGGTGGTGAATCTATCCTGTTAGGAGGATTGGTGATGTCAATTCTAGAGTAGGAGGAATACCAGGGGAGGAATTAATCCCTGGAAACATGGATCAATCCGGATATAGGAGGTTTATATAATGTTGTATTAAAAGGTCTTTGAGGATTGGAATCTGTCCCTACAAAAATAAATGCAATATGTAATATTCAATGAGGACATTTATACAGCAAAGTCTTCAAGTATAGGTTTGACACAGTGTCAACCTTGTCGAGCTGTAAAATGACAAAAGCCATTTACCACTCCAGGAACAGTATTACAGCTTTGGACTGGTAAAATACCGTCCAAGCCAACCTGGAATGAGTAAAAGCAACCCCTGATACATGTTTCGCTCTCATTAGAGCTCATCAGAGAGGTTTAGCTTTGTCCAGACACAAGGGAGCTCCCTTGTGTCTGGAAAAAGCTAAACCTCTCTGTTGAGCTCTAATGAGAGTGAAACACATGGGCTTGGACGGTATTTTACCAGTCCAACGCTGTAATACTGTTAATGCCTGGAGTGGTAAATGGCTTTTGTCATTTTACAGCTCGGCAAGGTTTACACTGTGTCATACCTATGCTAAAAGACTTTGCTGCATAAATGGCAAAAGACTTTCTCACTATCTAGCTCGGCGTGGATAGCACTGTGCTGATCCAATTATTAAAAACTTTGATGGATAAACAGACATTTGAGGTGAGCAAATCTAGAGTGTCGCTGGTGTTGCAGAGTGCTCCTTACTAGAGCTGCTCTCCCCCTAAACTTGGGAACTATCCAGAGTTCTCTATTCTTTTTTTGCATATATATATATATATATATATATATACATACACACACACAGATACATATATATATATTTATATATATATATACATATATATATATATATATATATATATATATATATATATATATATATATATATATATGGTAGTAACTAGTTGGTGGTATAAGATTGAAAATGATATTAAGGTATGTATAGGATAGTAAATTGATTTGTATTAAATAGTTTAGTACCTGATCAATATCATTGAGTGGGTGACATTCACTTCATAACTAGAGGGCTTTTGAGGTTAATAATGCGTTTATGCGTTTTATGTGCATATGTATTGTTTTTAGTGTTTATTGGTGTGAAGTGTATGGTCATTTCTGTCTTTGTATTTATTATTGTTGGTATGCAAAATGGTGGGTGTGAGTTATAATAGGAGATTTTATATTGTTCATGTCTTTTTATTACAACCCTGAGGAAGTCCACGGGAAGTGAACAAAACGTGATGGCTGTGCCGTTTTTTGTTTCATTGGTGAAAATAAAGACATTGAACATACAATTGAGACTCAGATTCAAATTTGGAGCAATATATATTTTTGGTGCACTACCTGTTATATTTATTGGACTTTTTGATCCCCTTTAAAGACACATTCAGAGAGCAGTGGGTGCTTCTGATATTGTGCACATATTGGGACTTTTCATCTGGATGGACAAATTTGGAAAAAGGTGAGAGGTGCGGTGTTGGTTGAGAGCACTCATTTTTGGTCTTGAAAAATTATTAGTTTAAGTGTGGGAAACACAGTATTTCATTGGCTTAAAAATTGTCTCTTACCTAAAAAGTAGAATCTAGAAGCATGGATTATGCCTGTCTGTATCCAAGGAGACTCTGAATAGAGAAGCATTTCCCTGCCACAGCACCCTGGGCATGGTGATTGGCTCTCTAGCTCCCAGTCAAACCTGAGCCCTCCTGTCACAAATGCACTGGCCCTTTAAGTTTGTGAAGGTAATCCCAAGACGACCCTCTCTCTATCTTGTGAGCCCATCTTCTCTGTGCCCTAAACAGCCCAGTGACCAAGAGTCAAAGAAGGTGGTAAGACCAGAGCCTTTCTCAGTTTTTGTGTACTTTTTGAAGAAAGTGCTTTTTTCCACCCATTTATGTTTACAGTTGTTTCTTTGTTTTTGTCCAAATTTGCCATTTTTAAACTGCTGCTTTGTTCTACTATTGTTTGTATGATTTTATATTTTGGGTTTCTGCAAACCTGGCTATTTAAACTGCTGTTTTGTTCTGCCTGTGACTGACTAAATTTACCTTTTGTCAATCTGCAAATTGGTGTCTTTAAACTGCTGCTGTTTTTCTACCTGTGACTGTATCTATATCCCTCCTAGTTTTTCACAAAAAACTGTACTAAGCCTGACACCCCCTTACAAGTATTTTAAAAAAGCTAGATACACCTCATTGGTTAACCAACATGTGTTTAGGAGCCTGCTTAATCTACTCTGGTTCTAAACTGTGCTTGGAAAATGTATGCAGCACTCTTTTTTAGCTTGAAAAAGTGAATGGTTTAAGTGTGCGAAAAGCAGTATTTCATTGGCTTCAAAATTGTCCGTTACCTGAAAAGTAGAGTCTGGAAGCAAGGAAGTGTGGATTGTGCAAGTCTGTTTCCAGGGAGATTCTGAATAGAGGAGCACCTCTCTGCCCCACTGCTACAGCAACCTGGGCTTCTGGTCACTTGCCCCTTATATTATTTTCTATTGGTTGCTGCATCTGCTGCTGTGATTAGTTGCTAGAGCTTTTATTTCTATTGGATTAAGGGCTCACAGTTTGATTTCTGATTGGCTGTTAGGGCTAGGGTTCTGATTGGATACTAGGGCTAGGGTTTTTACTGACTAAGGGTGAAGGGTTACAGTTCTGATTGGATGTCAGGGCTAGGGCTGTGATTGGTAATAGGGCCTGGTCTCCCATTGATTCAAGGTTTTTACTGTTAGGGTTCTCATTTGTTAGGCTTAGAGCTAGGGCTCCATTGGCAAATAGTGCTATTTCAGACTAGGGGCCTGATTACAACTTTGGAGGAGGTGTTAATCCGTCCCAAATGTGACGGATATACCACCAGCCGTATTACGAGTTCCATAGGATATAATGGACTCGTAATACGGCTGGTGGTATATCCGTCACTTTACCGTCACTTTTGGGACGGATTAACACCTCCTCCAAAGTTGTAATCAGGCCCTAGGTGTCAGGGCATCTCAGCCCAGGCGTTGAGGCTAAGGGTGGAGAAGACAAGGGCAGTTGCCTTTTTAGGTTCGGGTCGGGCCTAGGGCCAGAGATGTTGCCCAATTTGCCATTTTCTAGCAACCATCTTAATCCCTCCAAATATTCTAACATCCAAACGCAATATCAGCAAAGGCATTGAACTCATGCACCACAAACCTCATACAGATTTCAATGTCTCAACAACCACTAAAAAAATCCCACAATCCACACCTATACACAATTCTACCCCAACTACAACATGGCACCTTCATTCTCACACACAACACAACTCTGTCCTATACCTCTAACACATCCACAAATCACCAAGAACGGACACAAAACCACATAACCCATACTCCTTCCAACCTAAACAGATGCAAACAAAATAAACAACATGCCACACTGCACAATTTTGCATCCCCATGTCTATTACACAAAATACCACTCTACAAAAAGCACACAACTCACCATGTCACTCTCAACCACCATCTAGACCACCAACACACACAGATCTAACAAAATGGCTTCGAAGAATTCTGGATGAGGAACGCGACATAGGAAAACAACACTATGGTGACCCTCACACAGTTAACATCAGTACTAATGACACACCTTCTTCAAGTTCAAAATATACTGCTCAATCTTCTACAAAACAAAATAACACCACTACCAAAACACAATCTCTAAACTGCCTACTCATAAATGCCTAATCACTCACTAAAAACAAGCATCACATCTACGACCTACTCACTTACACACAAAATTACTTACGCTTCATAACTTCATATCATGGTTGGGAGATGACACGGCCCCAGTGTTGCATGAAGCCATTCCCTCAGACCATCACACAAAACCGTATACACAAAAGAGGTGGAATCTCAGCAAAACAGACAACATCTCTATACAAGGTTGTGAGACCCTCATCACCAGATGCAACCCTACAACAACTTCCTCCTGTAACTTCCTGCTTCTTTACAGACCACCACCCTGCAATTCAACATTCCCAGACAAATTTCTAGACACAGTTTAAAACCTTAAAACACTATAATGCAACCTGTGCATTCTTTGGAACCTAAACATCTGGGCCCATGTTTATACTCTGTCTGCATCGAATTTGCGTCAACATTTTTTACACAAATTCAGTGCAAACCTTACACCATATTTATACTTTGACGCCCGAGCCCGCGAAAGGCAAAATCCCAATGTGTGCGGCATTTTGTGGATGTGTGAAACCTCCTTGCGTTAATGACATGCAAGGTAGGCGTTTCCGTCCAAAAAGTGACTAAAACACCCCTGTGCCATATTTATCCTACCGCGCAAAAATGCCGTACGGCTGGGAGCCAGAGTCGGAAAATGACGCACAGCCCGATTTGCGTAAAAAAATAATGCCTGGGTCAGGCCAGGCATTAAAATGGGACAAACACACCACTATTTAAGGAAAACACACAGAAGCAACATCAGAGCTCCAAAAGGAAGACATGGAGGTGCTAATCATGCAGCATGCATGAAGACCCAGAGCACAGGACCAACAGCAGCAGCTTCCACCACACCAGCAGGGACCCCAAAGGCAATGCAGAAGGCAGGAGAGGATATTCCGGACCAGGACAACCCTTCTGGGACTCAGGGAACATGACATCATCCAGAGGTACAGATTAAACTGGCAAGCCTTTCAGCAGCTGCAGCGCCACATTGAGCCACAGTTGCCACCCAGCTTGCAGACACCCCACATCTGTCCACCAGCGACCAAGCTGCTAGCTGTCCTCCACATGTTGGCAAGTGGCTCTTTTCAAACCACTGGTGCCCTGGTTGCCGGGATCTCACAGCCCTCATTCTCTGCCTTCCTACCCAAGGTATTAGATGCCATCATCTCCCTCACACCCCGCCACATCAGCTTCCCCAACACACAGCAGAAGCAGCAGGAGACCAAATAGGGCTTCTACCAAATCAATGGCTTCCCACATGTGCTTAGTGCCATTGACTGCACACATGTACGGATTGTGCCACCTGCTGCAACTGAGCATCTATACCGCAACAGGAAGCACACACACTCCATCAATGTGCAGGCCATTGTGGATCACCGGGGTTTGATCACCAACATAGTGGCAAAGTATCCTGGGAGTGTACATGATTCATTCATCTTCCGCCACTGCACCATCAATCTACCCTTCCAGGATGGACGATATGGCAATGGCCTACTTCTTGGTAAGTACAGAAACCCAATTATATACACACAGCACAGCAACCCTGTAGGACACACAACACATACACCACTACATTGACACATGGACAGGAAGACACTGAGGTTGTGACACTGCTAGTCATGTTTGATATCGTGACCCAATTGGATACACACCTAGGGACAAATGACGGATGCAAATAACAACAGATGCCAGTCAACAGACACAAGGGAACAATTTAAAACCACTCAGTGACAATGACATGGCCTTAACTGCCAGTACAACTTAGAAGATGAATCTTACAATATCACATCAATAACACTCAATCACACATCCTTCCAAACAATATGTACTGTGTAAGGGGTATGCAATGTGTTTTACTGCAGGTCTAACACCATGACACACATAGCATGATGATGATGACTCCAATGAATGGGACATGGAATCATTGAGGCAGTACCAACATCTCACATCACTCCTGGTCCTGACATTGCCCACTACCAATAAGCAAGTGGACTGTGCTAAGAACACATATTGATGTGACAATATTGCAAAGTGCACATTGCTACACATACGGATTGAGACAATTACACATATACACAACAGATGTACAGCATGTGGACCTTCTGACACTTAAACCTTCAACCCAACATCTAAGTTAGCCAGCTTAGCAGGACCAGGTTCAGTAGTGCAGGTACACGTTTGAACATGACCCAACTCGTTGAGGGCACAAAAATAGGTTTGCATAGAACTTGTCACACATGGGATATTTGTGCATTGTCAATTGTCAACACGTCAGTGTTGACAACTTATGGAGATGTGTTGTTCATTGTCACCTAGCCAAATCAAAGGCCCTCACTGATATTTAACAAATTCTATTGCATATGTTAAATTGGATGGGATGTCCAGGCCATATAGATGCAAGCGTGTTACCACCACTGTGGAATTGATTCTGTGTATGGAAGTATCATGTCACACCCAGTCAAGACACATGGACACCTCTTACACATGACATAATGCATGGGAGAATACAATGTACTGCAAGTCTACAAAAATACCGCTGACATCTGGTCAATCAGCCAAACACCAGTTCAGATAATGAAACATCCCAATGCTGATGATACATCCCAGAAGCCTAGGATTCCACACAATAACACAAACACAGATGAGTCACAGACAACACAAGAGAACAACTGACATGCAAAGTGATAATCATGGTTCAAGTTCCATCAAAATGTATCACTCATTTTCTCTTCCAGCTGATCAGGGGTATGAGATCCAGCCATGGATCATGCCCCTATTTGCAAACCCAAGTACTGCAGCAAAGCGTGCCTATAATGAGGCACATCGGAGGACATGCACCATAGTAGAGAGGACCTTTGGCATCCTGAAGTCAAGATTCAGGTGCCTCGACATCTCAGGAGGCAGCCTCCTATACTCACCTGAAGTGGTGTGCAAGATCATTTTGACCTGTGCCATCCTGCACAACATTTGTTTAAGGAGGAACATTCCTCTCTATGAACCAGACCCACAAATGCCTGAAGAGGAGGAAGAGGAGGATATTGTCCATCAACATGAGGGGGACCATCCAAACACTGCTGCAGGATTTCGTCGGAGACAACACATTGTACAAAACTTCTTTTAACTCTAGTCACCATCACCACTGTCTTACCATATATCATTAAACACCTAATTTAATCACTAAATCATGGCCTGGGTAATTATTTATTCATCAAATGATCCGTAGGAATCATTATCAGAGTTTAGCCTCATGGAACATTGCATATATACAGATTAGGATTCTGAAAAAGGCACATCACATTTGATGGGTATGAATGTACACCCAACTTCACACACACTGTAAATGACATATATCCTGTCCATTTCACATTTGAAGGGCAATATCAGAGTAGCACAGCTATGGCACGCATCCATGTTGGCAACATGGTTTATTGCAGCATATGGCACACAACTAAGACACCATCAATCATAAGGTAAAAAACTGCTTCATACTTGAGGCAGTGGATGTGCTATTGCATTGATAACAGGAATGTATGACCAGACCCTTGACAGCAGTAAGTGTGACATCAGCTATCTTTGCAAGGAGTATGTGTGACAAGAAGTCCATGTGAGGTACAAATGGATAGCACGAGTGCCCCAGGTATGACAACCATTGCCCTACGCATGCCATCCCAGGTTATAAGTGCTGCCATTGCCAAGTTTTCAGTCTCTCCCCACCCTTCTTTAAGGGGTCCTGTAAATGGACTATTTGTACCCTGATAATCCTTCATCTACACACACCCAGACTCACATTCTTACTCCAGTGTGCTTCCCTCTTTAGTATGGCATGCCATAGTCATAGTGCATCTGTCTGCATGGACTTCAGGTCAGATAATGTACTGCCTGGTAGTCTGTAGGACCTGTAATCACCTGTCCATTGCTTCCCATGTGAAAGGTACTGTTGGCCTTTGAACTTGATTCTCACCTACAGGACTTGTGAGAGACTGAAGCTGTACACACCTGTGAGCACTTCCATGCAGACCAGCCATTTGAACCTGCACTGCCCTTGCTGCTGCCTGGAACGGCTTAGAAGCTGCCATTTTATGTATATCCTTGTTGTGCATTGCATTGCAGCCCACAGCACAAATACAGTTTTCATTTTCCACAGTGTTGTACCAGCTTTTCACAGTCAGAGTCTGCTCACTGTGTTTTTGCCTTGTTCATGTTAGTTCCTGACAGAGCCTCCATCCTGTTAGCCTGATTGGTTCCTGACTTTGAGTTACCATAAAGGTTCCCTGTGGCAACATTGGTCTCATAGTTGTTTTCCACGCCCTCACTTTCCTCCTGGGGTAAAGTGTTTGGTAGGTGTAGATGAATCCTAAAATAGATTGTATAGTGTAATCAATTTACTTATCATATCATGGTCTGGGACATGTCTTCAAATAGCCTAATCCCGGCCCTATCCCTTGTCTGGGTTTCATGTATGCATGAGTGACAAACAGTGACAGTGTACCATGGCTGTATGCATGGATTGGGTATGGTGCCTCCAGCACAACAAACAACGTTTGCTAATGTGCATGAAAGGACAAAACATGTTTGTGCCCTGACGGTCCACACACAGGTTCACATTGGCTGCGACCCAGTTATGGTGCTTGCGTGGTGACTAGCTGTGAGATTAATCAGCACAGAGGCACTGCTGTTCCCAGTTTCCAGTGGGAATTTTAGAGGCCACCCTGTGTACAAATGCTGTTATGAAACCTGATGGTTTAAAATTACTGATCCCTTAACTTTGTGAGCACAACAAGGTTGCCCTGTTGTCAGTCTCATAAAAGTTCTGCACTGCCATAGCTGGACTATCCCCATGTGTGTTGTTGATTCCTCTTTGGCTTTCGGTCAATTCTTCTTTGAAGGATACTATGTTAATGCAGGGAATGGCTCCACAGACTCATGACTAGACCTGCACGTAACTGTGACAACATGGAGGCCAATAACGGCACAGGGTACACATGGCCACACACTTGAACTGGACACCTTTGTGCAATTAACCACTGGAAATATGTGAACACATGCAGCTTGGTCTGCTGGTCCTCCACTGCCACAAGAGAAACATAGGTCATTTATATGACTCAAACTGTGGAGTGACATTACATTTTTGGATTGGTTTTGGGACTCTGTGTCACAAACACCGTACCCACATAGCATTTTCAAATGCCTGACTCATGGGTAGTATACAAGCAAGTGACCAGGAAGTGGTATCCAACATTCCAGTACATGTGATGGCTTACTCTTGTAACATTGCCATTATCAACCGTCCTCTATCTATCCTGTGCATAGTTTGTCATGGGAGATGCTTTTGTCCCAAAAGTTAGGGAAGTTCACACAGCATTAGTTGATACGTGTATGACAAACACATTTCCTGACTCATTTCCACACTGAATAGCATCTGATGGTTATCCACACTTACAACACATGCATACAAGCACATTAATGAAAACACGTCTTGTGATGTTCACACAGAGGCCCAACTAAAATTGAAATAGCCAATTCACAGACATTGACACACAGGCAATGAGTTAATGTATTAAGTTGCGTAGCCTTGCTATCCTCTATTGATGCACAACCTGTTCAAACTGGATAATACTAATTTGTATTCCAAAAGTTTGGGTATCTATTGCGTTAGTGAAGAGTGCTCATCCGGTACAACAACTGGAGTATCATGGTCCGCAGTAGTGTGATCTGCCACATGTGCCCAAACACTGGAATGCACAATGAAGGTGCAACCAGCCTATTTCTGTACAGTTACAACTGTCATTTACTATAAAAATGTGAGAAATGACACAAACCCAGTAAAAGACAAAAAAATGTATGCAAACGCATCAAAAAAGACGCATATGCATCATAAATCACTGCATATGCATGAAAAAATGACGCTCACAGCCATGATACATCCATTGGCCCCAAGCAGTAATTCCTACACTGTACCCCATGAAATTGGTTACCAATGCTAAATATTTAGAACCATGGATGCAGGGTAATTTTTAAGCATTTAAAGAATTGACGCACAGACTGTAAGCATCATAATATTGTGACGCATCATAATAAAAATGCAACACATTTGAGGCAGGAAGTGATGTACTAGGATATCCTGTTTACAGAATTGGCACAGTGGGTGTACTTTCATTTTCACTTAACAGTCTGTGATTTTTCTAGATTGTGTGGCTGTGCTTAGAGTTTTGTCTGTCCCAATTGTGATTTTGTCTCCTGTGTGCCATCCTATTTTTCATCTGTCTTATTTGTAATTGTCTCAGTTGCTCATTGTAAGTGTTTATTTGTCATATTTGGGGGCATATTTATACTCTGTTTGCACCGAATTAGTGTCATTTTTTTTAACTCTAATTCGGTGCAAAACTAACTCCATATTTATACTTTGGTGCTAGACCCCTCTAGCACCAGATTTATGGAGTTAAAGTCATTTTTTGAAAGTGGAGACCTACTTTGCCTTAATGAGATGCAAGGTAGGCGTTCCCATGCAAAAAATGACTCTATGGCCTTAACGCCATACTTAGGGGCATATTTATACTCTGCAGCATATTTATACTCTGTTGCACCGAATTAGTGTCATTTTTTTTTTACTCTAATTCGGTGCAAAACTAACTCCATATTTATACTTTGGTGCTAGACCCATCTAGCACCAAGGCCCTAATTTAAACTTTTTTTGCACCGCATTAACGTCATTTTATGACACAAAAGTGGCGCAAACTTACAAAATATTGGCCCTTATTTCTACTTTTTGCTGCAAAACTGCACTAACTCAGTTTTGCACCAAAAAGTTTAGCACCGGCTTGCACCATTTCTGTGCACCAGCTGGGCACCATATTTATGGAATGGTGCAAGCCGGTGCAAAGGGTAGGCTAGAGTTTAAAAAAATGACTTTAGTCGGGTGGGGCTGGCAGTATAGAAGAAAAGGGTTTAGCACAAAAAAATGGCTTTAGGCAGGTTAGAGTAAAAAAAAAAGACTCTAACCAGATTAGCGTCATTTTATGGTGCTAAACCTACCATGCCACATGACTCCTGCCTTAGAAAAGGCAGGAGTCATGCCCACCACCCCAGTGGCGAGCACAGAGGACAGGGGTCCCCTGGGCATGGCCATTGCACCCTGTGCCATGTATGGGGGCCCATATCAGGGCCCCCTATGGCACTTTCAAAAATAAAATGCACTTACCTGTACTTACCTGGGATGGGGTCCCCCATCGTCGCAGTCCCTCTAGTGTGGGTGGGGGTGCCCCTGGGGCCTAGGGAGGGCACCTCTGGGCTTATTCCATGGTGTTCCATCATGGAAATAGGGCCACTGGTCCTCTAACGCCTGCCCTGACCCAGGTCTTAAAAAATGGGGCAAAGCAAGCTTTGCCCCATTTTTTGACCCCTCCTCCCTCCCTTGCACCATTTTTACATGGGAGTATAAATATGGTGTTCAGGCCATAGAGTCATTTTTTTGCACGGGAACGCCTACCTTTCATCTCATTAAGGCAAGGTAGGTTTCCACTTCCAAAAAATGACTTTAACTCCATAAATTTGGTGCTAGACGGGTCTAGCACCAAAGTATAAATATGGAGTTAGTTTTGCACTGAATTAGAGTAAAAAAACCTTGACGCTAATTCAGTGCAAACAGAGTATAAATATGCCCTTTAGCGTAAAAAAATGATGCTAATCTGGTCAGAATAATTTATTTTGACTCAAAACTGCCTAACGTCATTTTTGGTTAATCTAGCCTACCCTTTGCACCGGCTTGCACCATTCCATAAATATGGTGCCCAGCTGGTGCTAAAAAATGGTGCAAGCCGGTGCAAAACTTTTTGGGGCAAAACTGCCTTAGTGCAGTTTTGCACCAAAAAGTATAAATAAGGCCCCTGGTGTCTACTTTTGTCTTTGTACTGTTGGGAGTCTGTTGTGGGTATTGTTAGTTTGGGGATAGTTGGGGTGTTTTAGGGTTACTTTTCTTTCAGTTTCCTCCCTCATTTCCCTTTATTTTCCTATGTACCCTTTATTTTTCATATTATTTCTGTCATGTTGGGTAGGCCATGTCTGGGGAGAATGGGTGAGGAGGAGCTGGGGGCATTTATTTGGCTGGTGTGCCACTTCCTACCCTTCATGATAGAAGCAGGTGGCAGGGTTATAAGGGGTATCACACAGAGGCGAGGAGCTCCAGTGGTCAAAGGTGTTGTACCATCTGCGTCGCATCTTCAACACACCGTGCAATGACCGCCAACTGAAGCACCGCTGTGCTGACCTTGTTGCCAGAGAGCAAGACCTGCTGGACCACCTGGATATTGTGATTGGTGGCCCTGTTGGTGAGTACAATTCAGAGTAATGTGCACAAGTTAAACATACAGTGGCCCTGAGTTATACAACAATTGCTACACATTACCATCATTTGTTGACGCAACAGCTGCATTAACATCCAAAACTCAACTGGATCTTGTAAATTAGTGCTGCTTTCACGTCAATAGATGATGCTAATGTAGCTCAAACATATGTTTTATCCATGATCTGTGAGGGTACCAGGAAAGAGATGTTTTTCACAAGCTAAAGCAAAGAATTACTGTGTTCCCCAATTATTTTGAATACATGTCTGAACTGTATTCTGGCCCATACGTAACAATTTCTTTCTAACCTCCTGTAATATCTTAGGCTGATAGTTTGACTTGGTTGTGCCTCAATTACATTAGGAATGGATGCCAAAGTAATGCACACGGGTTCATATATAAATGTTTGGTGCTACTTTCAATAGCTGTAGCGTATAACATGAAGCAAATGATACAAATTGAGGGATAACAACTATCCCTGGCCTTCTGTTCATTGTACCTGTGTGTTTTAAATTGGCCTTGGGCACAATAGCTGGAACAGAGCTAATGCATCTCCCATCTGTGTTACTCCATATCCATGCACTTCTCATAAGTTATGGAGTCATCATGGGATACTTGACATTGGGGAATGCATGGTCACAATGTATTACATGCATGATGTCATGCAAGGGACCCCTGACCAGTTCTATCATACACATAATGTTCCCTAATACTTTGCTAGTTTACGTTTGGTACACCCCTGCTGATCTAGTGCAGCATATGTGCAATAGCTAACTTCCCAGTATGGAGGCTATCACAGACATGGGTGTATGCTAAGATCAGAAGACCAGCATTCCTGTGACTGCTGCCATTCCGAAGGTACATACAAATTGAAACCTACATCATCATGATTGACACAGTAGTACATTTGCTAACCCATGTTTCAATAATGTGACAGTGTCAGTTTGCTGTTTACCCGCTGATCGCCCAACTTGGCAAATGTAAGATGATGAATGTGGCTAACTGTGATTTCCAAAACCCATTATGGGTACACAGGGCAATGAGTGACACATTTCAGGTGCTATGACTACACCTGTGCCCATGCATTCTGTCATGGATGACCACAATATACACTGTCAGCATATATTTCGTTGTCGCATTAAAATTTTAAAAATGGCCAATCCATGTTTTGCCTCAAATTGTCACCAAGTAACGCACAGGATCCCTGCCATTATGGTGTGGCTCAACGTACACTGTAAATGTAGCATATGTAACCTACACACAACACAGGCCCTACATGTAAGAGACCATAGAAAGCATAAAAAATCATGACCTTAAATCAACCCACATGAGCATCACACAGTAACTGATTGTCTATTGATGCACAAGCCACAATACCTGAGTGACTGGTATTGCAGTGCTCCAGGAATTTGGCTTTGCATGTCTCTCATTACTACAAATGATGAAAGGAGTACACTCCATAAATGAGTCTGCAACCAATTGATGGATCATGTTCGTCACCACATGATAGTTAGGGCCACTGCATGTGTGCAGATGTGTGTGTATCACTCACTGGAGTGACACAGTCTATACATGATTGCAGTGCTATGTATGATGGGGTTTCATCATGCCTGAGAGGCTGGACTTTCAAATATAATGTCACACAGTAATTTTATTTGAAAGTGTTGTACAGTGCACAGACATTGAGCACATTTCATCCTTCCATGCTTTACAAGTGGACCTTCCCCTTACACAATTGGTGAAGTGGCTCGATTTGCGGACCCAGATATATCCAGTAAGTGTTGATATTTCTGTTCTGTGTTGTGTTTGCAGCTGTTGTGTGATTGACTCCTGTGTGTTGGACACATAGCAAGGTATGATGTCCTGGCACATGACCTGATATGTAACTTGACTGGAGTTTCACTTTTTTTTCCATATTTGAGTTGGACAATCAGTAGCATATAGTCATATTTTGGGATTGTAGTGCAGCCCTGTAGGCATGGCCATGTGAATAGGGTGACATTTGTTGTTAAATTTCTTGTAAAGAAAATTTAGCAGAGGGTCATTTTCATGACTTAGTCAGCATGTCATACCCTGAATCTCACAGATTAGGGATGCCAAAGTATTACCCACAGACTTAAGCCTCCCTGTTCACTAATGAACATGTTCAACTGTATGTTTGACTTCCTAGTAGCATCTAGCTCCACATGTTGTGCTACGTGTTTGTGGCACTTGAGTATAATGTCATAGATGTGCATGCAGCTCATGCCCAGATGTGTGCTTGCATCTATCTGCGTGTTGTAGGACAGGTATTGGTTGTATCAAATGACGTTGATAATTGTCTGCAATTACAAACATAAATGTGGATGGGATTGTCCAAGGTTTGTGTCTATCCTAGTTGGCCACCCTCCTTACCTGTGGTGGACTGACTAAACCCATGTACAGCTGTCCAAAGCTTCCTGGGTGTCCTTGATGTTTGAAAGTATGTGTGGCTTGTCCATTTCCCCTTGAGGCACAGGCTTAGGGTTATGAAAAGTGTACCTAGGTGTGATGATCCAAATGTAGTACACAAACATGTAAATCTGTAAATCACTTGTCCCAACCCAGGATACCCACTCTTGATTAGCAACTGCATACCATCCTGGCAATTCCATGTACAAATCACAGATCTTGTGGCCCTTGATTGTCATCCAGAAGATAGTCATTAGTTGGCCAGCTGCATTTGATACATGACTAATGGCTGAACAATGATGCTTAGATCATTTAAGTTGATACACATCTTTTAGAGCATTGCTGTGCTGTTAGATAGGACATGTGTAGGCTGCGTTGGCATGTACTTTCTCAGGGAGAATATGTGATCTGTATGGTGATATGGCCTGTTTCAGCTACATTAGATGTATTGTGTGATTCTCAACGGTAGCTGTATCACACAATGATGTACCTAATGTTTGGCTTCATCTTTTTTTAACAGCAGCCAATATTGATGCCAGCCAGATCCGTGAATTTCAGCGGAGGGCGATGCGTTACCGCCACATTCTGGATGTGTAGTTTGGGTTCCGCCACATGGTACGGCGTTATCGCCATGAAGAGCCTCAGGGGTGTGGAGGGTATTTGCCCAAGGGGGCCCTTCTGTGTCCACAACAGCCGCCACCACCAGCACCACCACTATGACCCATGTGGCATCAAGGATGCCAGCCACCACAGCAGGACTATCAACTTCCTCAGCTCCTGGACCACTGACAGCAGCACCAGCACCTCCCCCTCCAAGCATGGCACTACGAACCGGACAACCCTCAATAACTGGCACTCAGATCACCCCTGCTGCCGTCATTGGCACTGGTGATTTTCGTGCTATGCAACGTGACATGCAACGGATGTTGCGTAGGCTGGACAGGCTGCAGCAGGAGGTGTCACAAATAAATAAGAGGGTGCGTGCTATTAAGAAGGCCCTGCGGAGGGCGAACTTGTGAATATGTTAACCTCACCCATGATTCCCTCCCCTCCCTTCTCTTTCCTGGTTCTTTTAATTAGTGGGTTTAGGGGGCTTAGTGTTAGGTTAGAATAGGTTGGTAATTTAGTTTGTAGTAGTGGGTTGGGGGTGGAGGGTATGATATTTTTACATGTTTTTTTATGTGGGTGGGTGGGTGGTGGAGGATGTTGGGGTTTGTGTGTATTGAATAAAAAAAATACAAAAAATATATATTTGTTTAGTATAAGATAGTATGTGTTTAGGTTAGTATATGTTGTCCTACATGTGTCCCATCATATAAGTGTTTAGTTAAATGTGATAAGTAAGTTTAGCTTAGGGTAGTTAGGGCCAGTTGTGGGTGATGTGTAGTTAGGATAGGTTAGGTTAGTTAAGGTGTTTCCCCTAGTTTTACTATCCTTTTTTACTGTTAAATACATATTTAGGTACTCCTTTACAGTATGTGCCATGTGCTTGGGGATCAGGGCCTTGGCATGGGTGAACAGTGTCAATTTAGTATTTGCATTTGTGTTCCATCCTACATCCAAATCCCAATTGAGCTGTCACATTGACAGCTACACCAAAGCTACTTCTCTATGCATCTGCTATCCATTGCACCCATGTATGTTTTCAATCTGACATACTGTGAGACCAGATTTGGTATTGAGGACACTGTGTTACGTCTGCCTGCAGCCTGATGTTCATGTGAACCCTGATAAGGTGAGTGGTGGTATAATCTCATGTAGTATAGTATACATGACTCACACCTATCATTTGTTACATTGTACAGCCAGGTTACTTATTTGTATGTACACTCATACACATCCATTCCTGCTGTATGGTGTGTGTGAGGAAACATTTGAGTCAAATGTCACATATGTAAAGATTGTCTGGAAGAAAACTTTGAAGACAATAATTTTCTGCTTAGACATCCCTTGAAGAAGACTTATTCTGTCCTACACAGCATTATACTGTATAGTTTCTATTTACCTCAGAATTCACCCTCGTGAAGGACAGATGATGGTACAATCCAGACCACAGTGCATAGTTATCAACCCACATTCTTTCAGGGCAGTTGTATTGACATTCTATGGGCATTGACATGAGGCAAACATCACTAATCTCCCTCAAGTTTGATGTATCACATTACACAGAGAAAAAGTGGTTGTGTAAGTGCTATTTATTTTAAAGTGCTGTAGTGCTATATCTACATAGTCCAGGATTGTGAGTCCATCAGTGTGACACATTCCGTTGTGATCCTACACAAGTGCAAAAGGACTTTTCATTGGACATGCTGGGGTGAAGTGTCATACAGTGCAGAGGTACATGAATTGCCAATGAGGTAGTGAGAGACAATGACAGGGCATAGTGACAAGTTAAACAGTGGGCTGGAGAACAGTGCTTGTGAGCAGCTGTTGCAAGACTGTCCTGTTACAAAGCACAGGACCTTGGTTATAAGAGGCCATGTGGCAGGGACCTGTGCTACCGGGTACTCTTACGGGTAAAGGTGATCTGTTCCACGTCTTCATCTTCTGATGTGTGTGTTGTCTCCTCTGCCCTTGGTGGTGTTGGATTTCAAGGGGCCACACACATTTCATTGTTTGAAGACGTGTAGTCAGAAATCCTGATAGCTGCCAACTGTGTGGCTATTAAGGGCAGTACTGCAGCAAGGAGGAGCTGTTGGTTCTTAAGGATAGAAGCTACATCACTGTGGTAGGCAGCTATGTCGGTCCTGAGGGGGTCAATATTGCATTTGTGCACGTGTTGAAAGGTTTGTTGTTGGAGGTGTTATGTCAACTCTCTTACTGCTGTGCTGATTTCCTTCACACTTTGTTGAAGTTCTTGCAAGATTGATGTTCGCCCTTGCATGGCTTCTGCCTGTTCTGCAGTTGACATCATACACAAACGCACCCCCTCTAGGCTGGATGGCATATTTTGCATCCCCACCCGCACCTCCTTGGCCAGCTCCCGCTGTACTCCAACTACAGTCCTCTCAAAGCTGGTGCCAGTGTCGTCAGAGTCCTCAGCTGGGTTGGAGCTAGCAGGTCGTACTATTGGGGTGGTGGGTGGGTCCTCTGTGATGGCGGCTGTATCTGTGCTCCTCCTTGCAACTGAAGGTGGGGTCCAGAGTGTTCCAAGGACATCTTGGAGGGTCTCCTGGCTGATGTTTGTCAGCTCGTCATCCATATCATCAGGGAAGTACAGGACAGGCATATCCCCAGGAGAGCTATTGTCCTCTGCAATGAGATATAGTACAATTATTGAGTCTCTGTTGTGGCATTTGTAATGTGACGTGCCTGACTTCCTATTAGTTGTACATTGTGATATTGGTTCCTGTTCATTGTTCCTGTCTTTAATATTAGCATTCTCTCAGGTCTATGCCCCACCTGCATGTCACATGTAGTGTAGGCAGTTTGGGGAAATGTCAACATCATATTCTTCTAGGTGTAGGTTCTGCCCAAATTGTATGTTGCCACCTTCTTGTCTTATCCAACCCTCCGTCTACTTCCATTCTCATGTTGTGGCCTTGCACTGGCTGTGGGTGTTCTGATGGCACTTGCACCACACTTAACAATGTGGAACTGCTCCAGTCTCTGATATGTCACAACCAGCTATATGTTGCTGAGACCTAGCATATACTCTGTATAGCATTGGCATGGCATGGCACACTACAGATGTCAGCATTGGTAGTGTGTAATGTTGGGGAATGTGTGCTATATTGGATTGCACTGATGGTCTTAGCAGTGTTCCACTGCCTCATCTGACTGTGGGGGTGTATTTCACTAGCCAGTTACATATGTCCTCCACCTCAAAGCTGTTGTCTGAGCAGTATAACAGATGGGATGTTGCATGGTGTAATTGCACCTATTGTGACCCAAAGACCCTGATATATGCAGCATGGGTATGACATTACTGCTGTGTACCTCATAATATTTATGACAATGGCTGATGTTTGTAGCGACTATGGACATTCACATTTGACTGGTTTAACACATTTTTATTGATCACAGGGGATTGATAACGTTGTCATCCTGAACCCTCTAATTTGGGTGTGTTTGATCCATGGGCACGTAGCTGCCATTAGCTCCTTGACCTGCACACACAGCAGAGGTGGTAGTGGCTACTGTTGTCAATGTTAAATTCCACTTGCGGATATGGCCTGAGACTGTCAATTGAGCCCTAGTTCATGTAGGGAGAATACCAGCTGTCATGTGACAGCAGGCCAGTTTTGCATTATACCCTGGACTGGCTTTACCTTTCCATCATCCTTGGCATGGTAGCATATCCCAATGCAAAGGTTGTTGGTGTAGTGTAGTACTGTGCCCCAGGTTTCCTCTGAACAGCCCAAGCCCCCGTGCTGTTCCCCTTTGCCCATTCCACTCCCTGAATATCAGGACTTCCATGCATTGTGTAGTAGGTATGTTTCCACCCCTGCTTACAGTTTACAAATAGGCATTTTAGTTTCCCATGCCACTTACCCTGCATCTGTGCTGTCTCCTGGTAGTCTGCGCTGTCCTGTCCTTGAATCCCTGTGACAATCTTGTGAGAAAGTAGCCTCTTTCTAGCCTTGTTATCCCCACTTTTGGCCTGTTTGTGAGTATATGTCAGGGTGTTTTCACTGTCTCACTGGGATCCTGCTAGCCAGGGCCCAGTGCTCATAGTGAAAACCCTATGTTGTAAGTGTGGTTGTTATGTGTCACTGGGATCCTGCTAGCCAGGACCCCAGTGCTCATAAGTTTGTGGCCTATATGTATGTGTTCCCTGTGTGATGCCTAACTGTCTCACTGAGGCTCTGCTAACCAAAACCTCAGTGGTTATGCTCTCTCTGCTTTCCAAATTGTCACTAACAGGCTAGTGACCAATTTCACCAATTCACATTGGCATACTGGAACACCCTTATAATTCCCTAGTATGTGGTACTGAGGTACCCAGGGTATTGGGGTTCCAGGAGATCCCTATGGGCTGCAGCATTTCTTTTGCCACCCATAGGGAGCTCTGACAATTCTTACACAGGCCTGCCACTGCAGCCTGAGTGAAATAACGTCCACGTTATTTCACAGCAATTTAACCACTGCACTTCAGTAACTTATAAGTCACATATATGTCTAACCTTCACCTGGTGAAGGTTGGGTGCAAAGTTACTTAGTGTGTGGGCACCCTGCCACTAGCCAAGGTGCCCCCACATTGTTCAGGGCAAATTCCCCGGACTTTGTGAGTGCGGGGACACCATTACACGTGTGCACTATTCATAGGTCACTACCTATGTATAGCATCACAATGGTAACTCCGAACATGGCCATGTAACATGTCTAAGATCATGGAATTGTCACCCCAATGCCATTCTGGCATTGGGGAGACAATTCCATGATCCCCGAGTCTCTAGCACAGACCCGGGTACTGCCAAACTGCCTTTCCCGGGGTTTCACTGCAGCTGCTGCTGCTGCCAACCCCTCAGACAGGTTTCTGCCCTCCTGGGGTCCAGCCAGGCCTGGCCCAGGAAGGCAGAGCAAAGGACTTCCTCAGAGAGAGGGTGTTACACCCTCTCCCTTTGGAAAAAGGTGTCAGGGCTGGGGAGGAGTAGCCTCCCCCAGCCTCTGGAAATGCTTTAATGGGCACAGATGGTGCCCATCTCTGCATAAGCCAGTCTACACCGGTTCAGGGATCCCCCAGCCCTGCTCTGGCGCAAAACTGGACAAAGGAAAGGGTAGTGACCACTCCCCTGACCTGCACCTCCCAGGGGAGGTGCCCAGAGCTCCTCCAGCGTTCCCTAGACCTCTGCCATCTTGGATTCAGAGGTGTGCTGGCACACTGGACTGCTCTGAGTGGCCAGGGCCAGCAGGTGACGTCAGAGACTCCTTCTGATAGGCTCTTACATGTCTTACTAGCCTATCCTCCTTCATAGGTAGCCAAACCTCCTTTTCTGGCTATTTAGGGTCTCTGCTTTGGGGAATTCTTCAGATACCAAATGCAAGAGCTCACCAGAGTTCCTCTGCATCTCCCTCTTCACCTTCTACCAAAGGATCGACCGCTGACTGCTCAGGACACCTGCAAAACCGCAACAAAGTAGCAAAGACGACTACTGCAACCTTGTATCGCTTCATCCTGCCGGCTTTCTCGACTGTTTCCTGGTGGTGCATGCTCTGGGGGTAGCCTGACTCCTTTCTGCACCAGGAGCTCTGAAGAAATCTCCCGTGGGTCGACAAAATCTTCCCCCTGCAACCGCAGGCAACAAAAGACTGCATCACCGGTCCTCTGGGTCCCCTCTCAGCACGACGAGCGTGGTCCCTGGAACTCAGCAGCTCTGTCCAAGTGACCCCCACAGTCCAGTGACTCTTCAGTCCAAGTTTGGTGGAGGTAAGTCCTTGCCTCCCCACGCTAGACTGCATTGCTGGGTAACGCGTGATTTGCAGCTGCTCCGGCTCCTGTGCACTCTTCCAGGATTTCTTTTGTGCACAGCCAAGCCTGGGTCCCCGACACTCTAACCTGCAGTGCACAACCTTCTGAGTTGTCCTCCGGTGTCGTGGGACTCCCTTTTCTGACTTTGGGTGGACTCTGGTTCACTCCTCTTCTAAGTGCCTGTTCCGGTACTTCTGCGAGTACTGCCTGCTTCTGTGAGGGCTCCCTGACTTGCTGGGCGCCCCCTCTGTCTCCTCATCCAAGTGGCGACATCCTGGTCGCTCCTGGGCCACAGCAGCATCCAAAAAGCCTAACCACAACCCTTGCAGCTGGCAAGGCTTGTTTGCGGTCTTTCTACATGGGAACACATCTGCAAGCTTCTTCACGATGTGGGACATCCATCCTCCAAAGGGGAAGTTCCTAGTCCTCTTCGTTCTTGCAAAACACCAAGCTTCTTCCATCTGGTGGCAGCTCCTTTGCACCCTCAGCTGTCATTTCCTGGGCATCTGCCCACTCTCGACACTGTCGCGACTCTTGGACTTGGTTCCCTTGTCTTACAGGTACTCAGGTCCGGAAATCCACTGTTGTTGCATTGCTGGTGTTGGTTTTCCTTGCAGAATCCCCCTATCACGACTTCTGTGCTCTCTGGGGGTTGTAGGTGCACTTTACACCTACCTTACAGGGTCTTGGGGTGGGCTATTTTTCTAACCCTCACTGTTTTCTTACAGTCCCAGTGACCCTCTAGAAGCTCACATAGGTTTGGGGTCCATTCGTGGTTCGCATTCCACTTTTGGAGTATATGGTTTGTGTTGCCCCTATACCTATGTGCTCCTATTGCAATCTATTGTAACTTTACACTGCTTGCATTACTTCCTTTTGCTATTACTGCATAATTTTGGTATTGTGTACATATATCTTGTGTATATTTGGCATCCTCATACTGAGGGTACTCACTGAGATACTTTTGGCATATTGTCATAAAAATAAAGTACCTTTATTTTTAGTATATCTGTGTAATGTGTTTTCTTATGATATTGTGCATATGACACCAGTGGTATAGTAGGAGCTTTGCATGTCTCCTAGTTCAGCCTAAGCTGCTCTGCTATAGCTACCTTCTATCAGCCTAAGCTGCTAGAAACACATCTTCTACACCAATAAGGGATAACTGGACCTGGTACAGAGTGTAAGTACCCCTTGGTACCCACTACAAGCCAGGCCAAGCCTCCTACAAATCTCCTCAGGGATGACGGCTGCCACCATCTCCTCCATGAGGTCCAGGGCCTCCTGCGTGCTGGACTCCCACTTACAGTCTGTAGTGCTGCCTTCCTGTTCATGGCCATCTTTTCCTTGGTCCTGCGCTTACAGTCATGCCAGCATTTCTTGCACTGGATGACTGTTCTCCATACTTCTGCCACACTGGTTATCTTGTCGACAATTTGTTGCCAAATTGCCACTCTCCTCCCAATCGGCAAATTAGAGGTGACAAAAAGTTGGTGCTGGTAATCCGTTACCTCTTTCACCAGTATTCCCTGCTCCTCTGCACTGAACCAACACTTCCTTTTCTTCTTCTCCCTCTCCCTCTCCTGGGTCTTGGGTGGGTCCTCCTGGCTGGTTCCTGGTCGGTTGTCATCTTCCTGGGGTCTCTCAAAGCTTCTGGGATCCATTTTGGCTCTCCTTTCCACATTTTGCAGTGTTTGTGCCGCTTTTTGACACAATTGCGTCAAAAGATGGCACCTATCCGGTTTGCGATGTCATAAACTGGATCAAAGTAATTTTTACGCTGCGTTAACGTCATGTTTATTTACAATGTGACGCATTGGTTTGAGTAAAAAAGAATGACTCACACCAGTGGTTTGCGCCGCTATGCGTCAAAGTATAAATCTGACGCCCAAGCGGCGCTAAGAAATGGTGTTAGCCGGCGTTAATATTTTTAACTTAAAACTGCGTCAGCGCAGTTTTGCATCAAAAGGTATAAATTTGGCCCTTGGTTTGATAAACCCAATATGCCCAATCCAAAAGCTATCATCACTGGTCTAGTCATATTGAACCTACATCAGATCGTACACAATGCCACACACATTGCTAGACACCTCATAGATGTCATTTTTGCAAACTCAGAACTAGTTACCTTTCAAAGCATCATACGAGACCAACATAAAACACCACAATTCAACACACCAAAGACCACCTTATATACATCCACCTATCGACCATGGTAAAAACTCAATTTTGAATACTTAGAAACACTACTAACAGCCAACACAGATTTAGACACAATAAGTTCTGTTCAAAAACATTATCATTGGCTACAGGAAGCTTTCAATATACTAATACCACTCAGGAAAACAAAATAGTACAAAAGAAAACAAGCTCCTTAGATAAATACAGAACTATAAAGGATACAACTAAATATCAGAAGGTTGCAAAAAACCTTGCTCAAAACAAACAACAGTCAAGACAAACTTCACCTACCCAAACTTAAAAAAATACACAAATCCTCAAAAAGGTAAAAAAGTACTACTCAGACAGAATTCAAAATGCTATATCTGCAAATAAAGAATTGTATAACATTCTCAAAGAAATTCAAAAACCTAAATTCATGGACAGAACGCATCCCATTACTCAAGAATTCACAGACAAACTTGGCAAATCATTACACAACCAAGGCAGACACATTGGATGCCTATTTAAAACAAAGAAAAACCACCAGCACTATTGTCTTTCCAAAAATCCCCTCCAAGAGTAAGCCAACCCAGCCTCTGTACCTCTTCAAACAAATATCAGAACATAGATTTATGGATCTGGTCAAAGCAAGTAGACCTTCCAGCTGCCCTTCTGACCCTTGCCCATCCCACATCTTCAAACACATTCTTTTATCTACCTCTGTTGCCACATCAGTAGGAAGAACCATCAATAATTCTTTAACTATAGGAATCTTTCCTGAAGACCTTAAAAAGGCATATATCTGCCCATTATTGGAGAAAACAAACCTGGACCTGCATGGCCCAAACAACTTCAGACCAATTACAAATGGACCTTTCTTGGGAAAACTGATAGAAAGAGCAGCATTCGCCCTGATGTCACAATTCATTGAAGATAACTCCATACTTTCAGACTACCAAAGTGGATTCTGCCAAGGAAAAGCAGAGGTGTGGAATTTAATAAAATATTTACTTTTACATGGGACAGGTTGCTTCTTAAATCTACTTGTCCTTTAAAAGAAATCTATATGTTCCTTTGGTGCCAGGTGGTGTGGTGACAAATTATGTCTGCAATCCCATTATGTAAGAACTTGGATAACAGCCTCTCTGTTTATGCCAGGGCTAATACTATAGAGGGGCTTCAATACTTGCAATTTCAAGCCCTACTATAGCAATTTCCTTATTGTGTCACCTTCCACAGATCTACATATTGGGGCTGGAGTAAACAGTAAGTAATAGTTTAAGGGTTGGAATGTTTTTGAGTGTGTGCAAACCTACTCCCTTGCATTTTTAAGAATTTTCACTAGCTCTTTTCTAATCTTTACCCATACTGAAAAGGTTGGAAATGTACTCCTGACAAGGGAAGAAATAGAAGTTCTTCAAGGGTGGGAAAAAAGTAGTTGGAGGGAAAGTAAACTTGTAAACGCTCAATAGATGTTTGCACGAACAAATGTACATATGCATATTAGCTCATGCTCTACTACACTTCACAAACATTTTCTAGGAGTATGATTTCCTGGTCTATTTCTGTAAATTCTTGTGAATTTATGAAAGGCACTAATGCACAGACATACCATGGGTGCGATTTTTAAAATGTATTTTTAAGAGTTGGCGCCCTTATTAGGTCTGGAACTAACCAAGGAAATTTCTCTCCTTATCCATCTAACAGCTGCCTTTATTTTGAGTGATAACATTCTGGTCTTCTACAAGAAGCATATTGGCACACAAAGTAGTTTTGTTGTGTGTCAGGAACTACTATTGCATTGAGGGCCTGGAAGCTCCCACAACAGTAAAGTGTTACAAAGCCATAACAAAACAAGATATACATTTACAAATCCAAAAGACTGACAATGTTGGATCCAATGGCTTCGCTAATGCTTATTTATTATCATGTTTCCCATAACCATAGTGAAAATATTTACACTGATTTTCCATTATGAATATTTTTATGAAATACTAACAAGCATCAATACACTTTTCTAAATGATGCTTAAAAGAAATATTACCTGACATGTCGCTGTAATTTAGCAAATGTTTGTTTCCCTACTTCCATTTTTTTCTGAACATTTTATTTTGAAAGCAAAGAATCATCAATTTTGCTTACAAGCTTCAGCAAACATTTGCAATTAATCAGAGAGCATTTTGTGAGCATTTTACGTAGCTTCATATTGTTAAACTTTTCAAATTTGTGGACACATTTTCTTTTACTGGAACCACTGTCAGTAGTGAAGTTTGATCTTGCAATGTTTATTTAGAGCCCTCACCCTAACAATAAGGGCTTTGCATTAATGAACCATAAATACAAGTTTGAACAGCATTAACAGATGGACTCAAATATTTCCTCAACAGAAGACGTTTCTCTTCCGTGTACATTGCCAGCTAAAGGGTTTGTGCTGAAGGGTTTTGGGCCTACTTCTCCCAAGAACAAAATAAACATGAAAACGGGGTGCTTTTGACCCAAAACAAATTGTTCTGGGAGTCGGGCTATAGGAATTCAGCACTCCTGGAAAAGCACTGAATCTGCCCTCATTGCTACTTGGGATGATCTTAAAACCTTTGACACAGTTGACCATGAGACCCCAATATAAAGACTCTACGAAGCTGGCATAGAGGGGAATGCTCTTGATTGGATCACATCCTACCTTCACAAGAGAAAAAATGCCATCTATACTCCCCCTTTCTCATCCAAACCCTGTTTCACCAAATCAGGGGTCACTCAAGGCTCAATCATCTTACCCATGCTTTTCAACACCAACATGATGTAATTACTGGCAATGATCAATGAATTTCAACTCACATGCTACAACTATGCAGATGGCACACAAATATTCCTTAAACTTGAATGCCCCAAACACATTAGAAACTCACAAAGCTTCAGATGCCTCAGAGCCGTTGATCATTGGCCGACATGGATTGAATGCTTCCAAAGTGTATTGTCAATTGGAAAAATTTGGACCCACTCTGCATCTGGCCTGACGATCAGGGACAACCTCATAAAGTATCTAAGGAAGTTAGAAACCTTGGAATTAACATGACTCCAAGTTAACAATGAATGCCCAAATTAACATATTAGCAAGATCAAGCTTCATTACCATGAAAACTCTGCAACACATCTTCCCCACCTCAGAATTCCACACAAGGTGCAGGCTACTATCTCTCTTGTATTATTTAAACAGGATTACCCCAATGGCCTCTACTATGTTTCTACTATGAACAAACTACAATGCATTCAGATTTTGGCTGCCAGACTTCTCCTACTTGTAAAGCCACAAGCTCTTATCTCCCCTGCCTTGAGGGCCCTACATTGGTTACCGGTTGCCAGAAGATCCACCTTCAAACTGCTTTGTATCACCCACAAAGCAAAACATGGAACATTACTTCTTTTCATCAAGAATAAAATCACCAAACACATTCAACAAAGAAACCTTTGTTCAAGATCAGCACCCTGCCTCAAAACACCACCATACAAGAAAAAGACAATATGTGGTATATCTTTCAAGAGGCCAAACTATGGAATTGATTATCCCCAAATTTAAGATCCACAGATAACTATTTTATCTTCAGGAAACTACTTAAGAGTTGGCTCTTTCCTACAAAACCACCATATTCAACCAGCAATGGACTACAAATCCCTGGGGGGTTGGTGCAGGTCTCAGCTGTGACTTTACAAATATGGGAGCTGGTGGTGCTACCTGTGCCACATCCAATGAGGCAGGTTGGATATTAATGTCGGACTTCTCTGTGCCACCTTCCACAATGACTGGCTCATCATTGCCATCCTCCTCCTCATCTCCTTCTATGATTCTAAGGCTTTCTGGAACTTTTCTTTTCCCTTGCCTCTTCTTGCGTCTTCCAGACTCTGCCGAGGCCCACTCCATGTCCCTGTCATTGTTATCAGAAGTGGTGCTTGCAGAAGATGGTGGAGTAGTACCCTTCTATTTTCTTGCTGGAGATCTGGGATCCATTGATTCTAAAAGAGGAGGTACTTGCTCAGCAGGAAGCTCAACCTCCTGTAATGTTTCACGTTTTTGAAGATCTACTATTGCTGGCTGCAGCTCCGCTCCTCTTTGCTCTGTTTCCTGAAACAATTGGGTACTATTTTGCGAAAGGGACAAAGCAAATTCAGCGTAACTGCTCCTCAACGTTGTCTTGTTTGCAGTGGCTGCCTTCCTGACAGACATGGTCTTGGTCTTAGGTTGGGGTGGTGCTGTGAATGCAGCAGTTTTGCTCTCTCACTGACCACTTTCTTGGGAGCAACTTTCTTTGAGGCCCTTCTTGAAGCTCTCAGTTGGCAGTGGCACTAAGCTGCACAAGCAGAAGAGATTGGAGAACTGAAATCACTCTCTAGGCCTTCTCTTTGGCAGTACTGGGGTGATGTGACGTCTCTTCTCTTGTGCACCTAAAAGCAACTAAGCAAGAAAAACATGTAGTTAGCGAAACCTGCCATTGTTTCAGTTTGAAATAGTACAGGCTGTACTGTTGTTTGGTTGCTTATGTAATAAATAATAATTTAATCAAACATTGTAAAGTGAAACCACACCACCACACTATCAAAATTTCATTTTAAATCAGTCAACACAACATGCAGATATAGCTCTTTGCTTTATCTCAATCTGTTTTAAAGGAGACATCTATGGTACTCAGAGAGAGGTGCATAGGTAAATGGAATTACCCTTAAAAAACCTATGGAGGCACGATGGACTGAGGGAAATGGAATAATCATTAAAAAAAAGTGAATTATAATGCTAATGTGTCTGCAGTGCACTTCAAGCAAGGGTGTCCAGAAGGAAACATAATTATTACAAACCTAAAGAAACTGAATGCTCTAGTGCAGCTGTGTGCCTATGCTGGATGGATGGATGGAAGAAGTAATGGATGAATGGATCAAGGCAGAATGCAGAATTAAACAAATTTAAAAAAACATTTAAAACAAAAATTGTAAAGATTAAAATACATAAAATAAAAAACAAATGAAATAAAATTAAAAATTAAAACAAAAAATTGAAATAAAAACCTAAATTATAAATTTAAATTAATCAAGAGAGCAATAACTGCAGATGGTTGTATAGGAGGACAAGGAGAAAGAAACCTATTGTGAGGAAAGGAATAAGGAAATACAAAATAAAAAATGCAATAAAAAGAAGGAAATAGTATAAGCAATGTTCATCAGATTCATATTCTTTTAGTATAAATACTAAAATGATCCCTGAGCATATCTATATTAAAATGGTATCACATCAATCCATGGAAGCCTATGGGAAAGGCAGACTGGTTGAATGCCCAAACCGCCTGACAGCCACATAGTCAATCAATAACAAAAAGGGGCAAGTAGGCATGGGGAACAAAGAACACATGCAAGCCTATGGCAAAGGCACACTGACTGGATGCACAAAATGGCTGCCATTCACATGGTCAAATAACAGGGAGAAGGGAGGCATGGGGAACAAAGAACACATGCAGGCCTATGGCAAAGGCACCCTGGCTGGATGCACAAAATGGTTGCGAGCCACATGGTCAAACAACACAAACAAGGAGAAAGTAGGCATGGGGAACAAAGAACACATGCAAGCCTATGGCAAACACACACTGGCTGGATGCACAAAATAGCATAAAATAAGGTAGTTTAAGACTTTGGAACTACTTTTAATTTCAAAGTCAAATTTGCATGTAACTTTAATTTAAAAGCAGCCAGCAGGCCTGCCTTTAAAATGACACTGGGCACCTCAGCAGTGCACCTATGGGGGCACTACCTATGCTGGGGTCCCTAAACCTCCATGCCCTACCATATACTAGGGACCTATAGGTAGGTTCATTTTGCCAATCATAATTAGCCTAGTTTGCATACTAATTTTACACAGAGCACAGGCCCTGGGACTGGTTAGCAGTACTCAGGGCACCATCAGAGTCAGGAAAACACCAGCAAAAAGTGGAAAATGGGGGCAAAACGTTAGGGGGCCTCTGCAATCAGCCCTGTTCTTTCACTCCCTGAATATATACCTACCCCATTCTTCCTGCTGTCCGTGATCCAATGTACCATCCCTGCCAACACTTTGAACTAAAAGGGAGATTTAAAAAAAATAAAACTGGGGAACTGATTTTCCCAATTGACTTACATTGAAAAACAGGCTAATTTAGGTAGGAGGCAGATAAAATAAAGCTGTTTTGGGCTTAAAAACATCAGGAGTCTCCTCCCTGAATTTGGTCTATTGGCATGTATGGCTGTACTGCTTCTTCCTTCTGCCTTCTGAATTTTTAATAACTGTGATCTAGATGTGCTTTGTCATTATATTTTAATATCGAAAAAGTGTTTTGCCCCTATGAAATGTGCAGATTCAATTTGAAGAATTACATTCATATTATCAAAACTGATTTTGCACATTGAGATCTATTTTTGCATTTGAAGAATTGTGGATTTGCACCATGTGCCTACAACATTTCCACTTAGAGACAACTATTAAAGTTGAAGGGGGTGTGCTGCCTCCCTCAAGGAGCCAATGATGGCCCTAGGTAAAGCTACCCACAGTGCTGGCTCCTGCTACGTCCTGGGGTACTCATCCCTGGGCATAGCTGTTTGCAAAAGCAAACAAACTCCACTTTCTGACAGCAGGTGCTGTCAGAGAGTGGGGTTTCATCTGTTTTTCTGCACGCAAATATAAAACATTGTTCCCACGAGCAGGGATCTGTTTTTAAAGGAGCTCCTTCCTTGTTGGAGCTGGCTAGGACTGCTCGGGTCGAGGGGCACCCCCATGGTCCTCTCTCTCTCTCTCTCTCTCTCTCTCGCTCTCTTTCTCTTTCTCTCTCTCGCTCTTCTCCATCCCATAGTGGTATGGAAAAGAGAGAGATAGTCATTGCAATAGTCTCTCCATGCAACGACTAAAGTAAACAGTCAACTGTGGCATAATGTTTATGGTAACAGACATTCAGACTGAAAGTTGATGGTTCTAGTTCAGGTGTGTCTGTGGCCATTTCCCTACTTTAATTTTGTTTGAACTATAAAAGTTTAAGATTTATACTGAAAGGTGATCTCACTCTTTTTAATTTACAAATAAATTTTTTATTTCAATTTGTCCAGAAATATCTTGTTCTAAGTATCTCATTCACGAAAGCCTAAAAAACTATCTATTGCTCTCACTCTCTTTCTCTCTATTTCTCTTTTTCAATTTCTTTCTCCCACTCACACAACCACTCAGGCCCTTACACACCCACTCACAGACCTACTCAGACCCTCATGCACCCACTCACTGCCCCACTCAGAACCTCACGCACCCACTCACAGACCCATTCAGACACTCATACGCCCACTCACAGACCCACTCAGACACTCACGCACCCACTCAGACTCTCACACACCCAGTCTCAAACCCACTGAAATCCTTATGCACCCACTCACAGACCCACACTGACACTCTCACAGCCACTCTCACCCTCAGATACACCCTATCACACCTAGACAGACAGGCCACAGCCAACTACTGCCAGCCACAGACAAAGGGCAATGCACAGCATGGTCTTGGGTGATTAAGGAGGATTAGCTCCAGGGTCTGGGCACAGGCCAGGCCCTGCGTCCAACCGACACCGCACATGGCCAAAGGGCCATGTACGGCTGTGGTTGGATTAATGTATAGTAATGGAAGTTAATTTACTTGAGAAAAACCATAGAAATTCACTGAAAAAAAGAAGGTTACATTGATGTCATTGTTAGGAAATAGAATTTTAAAAAACATAGAAATTCACTTAAAAACCAAAGGTTACAGTGACATTATAGTTAGGCTCACATTTTAAACATATGAAACCTTACAAATTCACCTGTTAAAATTAGAGTTATCTCAAGTAACTATAACTTGTGCCCTAAGGTAATTATAACTCATGCCCTTGCCATGCAGTGCTTAGTACCTCACAAATTACAGCGCTCATGACATCTTTGATTACATGACTGATAATATCAATGTAATATTTGCAGTAAAGTTTTTGATGAAAAGACTGTGCATGGCGGGTGAGCGAGGTATAGTTACCTTAGGGAACGAATTATAGTCTTTAACTTAACTATAACAGGTGAATTACTATGGTTTCTTAAGTTCAAAATGTAATCCTAACTATATTTTCCATGTAACCTTAGTTTTTTTAATTGAATACTTATATATATATACACTACTGCCGAGAGAGGCCTCATCCTTTAAGCTCCGCATAATTTGTCTGTACCCACTCATGAACTTGCTTATTACCACATTCCTGTACTCCCAAATTCACCCATCCATCAATGCCCTCACATATTCATATAATCATCCATCTAAGCAACAACTAACCCCATACTTACTTATACTGTCAAACAAATTAATTCGTCCACCCATGCACTCACTCTCTACCTAACAGTTGACTAATTACAGCATTTACTCACTCACATATCCATTCAACCACGAACACGGCAATAAACGAAGCATTGCGTTTACCTGTGTTTATTTAGTTTGAAATTCCGTTCGCCTGTGTAAGGATAGCACAGATACACTGGCAAGAGAAGAAGGGAGACCAGCATTGGGGATACAAAGATCACGTTATTGGAACATGAGCTACAATTTTAAGAAGCTCACTGTTATTGAAAAATAAATTTAAAAAAGCATAAATTAAATTTGTTTTTAACTAAAAATCTCGAGTCCATACACAATCCCGCTTTTTGCAAAGAAGCTTAAAATCCGAATAAATTTCCCCTGAAAGGTAAAGGGTATTTTTATATGAAGTTACAAAACGAACACCAAAAGAAGACGGCTTCTATAAACAAGCGAAACGCAGTGGAAGGCTTATGTGAATCTATATTTGTCTCAGAATCAGCCCTTTCAGATTGTTCGTATTAAAAAAAAAAACATTAAGCAAAAGAAACAAATTGCCAATACTCATCAATTCGCACAGATGACAATAAAAATGGACTAAAATTCCTACAGCCGTCAATATAACCTAATAAACTCCAGCAAAAGGATGCTGTGGCACCATGCCCACAGTTACATTGTAAAAATGTGTCAGTGCTGAATCATAGAATTCCCGTACAGTTAGAGATAATAAAACACAATGAGGCTTTACGACACATAAAACTGGCGCACTAATAGAACCCTAGTGGGCCATTTCTAGTGACTTTTCGCAGTGCAGAGATACTTTAAAGGTGATAATACATTGAAGCCCTGTTAAAGAATGCCTTGGCTGCACACATAAACCCTTGCTCTCACATGTCGACAGAACAGGTGGTCTGAAATGTTCACTTTATTTTGGTCTCAGGGACTCTGTGACTTCTTATAAACGGTGCTTATTCATTTCAAAACTCTGTATACGTTCTGTGTTTGCGCTGTGGGTTACTATTTTGTCTAATGATCAATATAACGCAATTTTCACCAAATAAAATCATATGATGTGTTCGAACGGCATTTGCATTACTTTTGAAGGGATAATAGAATTAGAGTTTACAAATATAGATTAGACACACATTTGATCACACATTATGTAAACATTTAACTACAAGTGTATGTCCAATGGCAAAGGGTATTTTAAATGTTCTAATAGTTTTTGATAATGTGTTTGTCTACATTTTCTCTGATGAGAACATATGTTTCTTACGGCAAGTAAACAGACGTGGCTATCATTTGTTGACCATCTTCAAATGATATCACTTTAATTGAGTACAACTTGCAGTTCTGTTCTATGTCCATCCTTGAGGCATGCATTTTTTCCTTCAGATGGTGTGTGGCGCTCAGGAGCTGAGTCTTGGTATTACTGTTATGGAGCCACGGGGATGCAGTCGCTAGAATGTCAGGTTTGGGAGTGTGGAATTTAAACAAACTGCTTTTTTTTCCTGAATGGTGGGGTGTAAAGGTGGCATGGAAGGTTCAAACTGAAGTTGAGGACAGGGTGACATAGATGTCCCAGGCTTCCTTGGGCACATTACTTGTTGATTTGTAGCTGTATACTTTTGTGTCTTGTGACAGCCTTGAGGCATTTTACTTAAGAAAAAAAATATTTAAGTGTAAGTAAATAAATGTCATATAATTTCACAACACTTGAAGTCCAATGTTCAATCCGATGTTATTTTACAGAGTATGGTTTTCCGGGGCCGTAGCGGCGAGGAGTGATGTGGGGGGCAGTGTCTGTCTAGGGCAGTGATTCCTAACCCTTTGACTTCTGTGGACCCCCTCTTCATCATAACTGGAATCCGGAGACCTCCACTGAAACATTATTGGAATCTGGGGACACCCACTAAGTCATTACTGAAAGCTGGGGACCTAATCTGTTAATATTACTTCATTTTCTAAGCAGTCGCGGACACCCTGAGAGGGCTTTGCGGACCACCAGTGTTCCCCGGACCACATGTTGGGAACCACTGGTCTAGGGTGGTAACAGTAGCGTCACAGATATGAAAAGTGCTAACAGGTACTTTGGGGCTAGGGCCCAGTGGTGTGAGGTGCCCATTGATCCTCTTTATGTGTGCCCCTTACTATAAAAGTGGGAGGTGGAGGAGCCCTTTTCCCTTTCTTGCATTGTCACCCTTGGCACTCTTACAATGCCATTGCCTAGAGTGCTTAGAAATTGTACTACACAAACTAGAATCGTTGCCTTTTGACCGGGTGCACCAAACAGCAGCTGGGGCACATTCAGCAAAAACCTTTAATATGAGAAAACCCTAATCTGTTGCATCCGTCCAAGGGTTGTATTCCGGCAGAAACTGTCGGCCATCCACTATGGATGACAAACTCAAATAAACAACTCATACCTTCTATGTATGGTCGTTATGTGTGTCATATTCTGTTGTGGATGTAAAGGATATTTTGGAGACATTGTACTATATAATAAACATTAGCATTACTCATTTCTGTGGATGTCTGAAAAGTCCTTGGTCTCCCCTGTGTTGGATAGCCTCAGTTGCAGAATTTTGTGATGCATGAAATGACAAAGGCAGGGGTTGGTGCCCTTCTTGAGGTGCCCGATTGAGAGACTGATTAGATGTCATAGGAGGACATTGATGGAAGTGGGCTACACCAGTGTTGGTAGTGGTGGTGGGACTGCTAATAAATATTTTTGCTTTCACTTATTTACAAATTAAGGGTATTTGAACACCTATGCCACCATTCAATTGGTAGTTCCCTTCTTTGTTAATATTTTGCAAATTAGATAAAAGGACCTGACTCCTCTTCAGCTAGTAAAAGTGTATTGTTTATCATTTCACAGAAGTCTAAGAATGATGAGCAAATTCACCCACAAACGTAGCATTTGCAGGATAAAAATGTACTTTGTGGGTAAAAATGATCTTCCAAAAATGTATTAGGGTAGAATTAGTCATAAAGCATAATTGTGTACTGGCGAAGTTTCAGGAAGATAGCAATTTTTGTCGCTGTCACTTTGCAAAACTTTGTCAGCAGAATTATTATTCTACATATGATTACATCAAGCTAAAGTTTCACCACCGGCAACTGTAAAATAGGCCTCAGATACTGTGCCATATACCCATTTCAAATCGAAGAATACTGCTTCTTTTCTATGAAACTACCATAATGTAGATTTAGCCTCATTACAAACTAAAAACCTCCAAATGCACACTGAATAGGAGACAATGAAATTATTAGTTGCAAATATGCCGCAAAATTCAGCGCTTCCCAAATACTCTTCATTTGCAAAAAACAATTCACAAGAGTTTTGAGTCTTCTAATTTATCAAGATTGGTCAAAGAATATTCCTTTGATGTTCACATTTCAGATTAGGAACAGTGTTTGCCAGTGGTTAGTATAAGGGCATGGCTAATAACTGAGATTGGTGAGAAGAAGAGTAATTAAGGTATGGACGGACTGAGATGTGGCTGCACATTTAGTCAGTAAGGGGCAAACATCATTACTGATGCAATGCTGTGCTGCATCAGAATGAATTGTGCCATGTTGCGTCCGAATCCTGCACTATGGATACGATGTATTTATCATATTGCGCACCATGGTGCAGGGCTCTGTAATGTGTCACACATTGTGAAGCAAAGTAGTTGAGTATGGCACAAAGGCCCTCATTATGACCTTGATCTGACCGCCGGGCGGCCGCCAATGCGGCCACACTTCCGCCGCAGTCATTATGAGATCCCCGCTGGGCCGCAACACAGGAGCCGGCTCCAAATGGAGCCGGCGGTGTTGCGGCCGTGCGACGGGTGCAGTTGCACCAGTCGCGCTTTTCACTGTCTGTAAAGCAGACAGTGAAGAGCTGCATGGGGCCCTGTCAGGGGGCCCCTGCACTGCCCATGCCAGTGGCATGGGCAGTGCAGGGGCCCCCAGGGGCCCGCTACTCCCCGTACCGCCAGCCTTTTCCTGGCGGCTGGCGGTCGGGGACTCGTAATCCCCTGGGCAGCACTGCAAGCAGCGCTGCCCAGGCGGATTATCACCGCCGGGGCAAATGTGGCGGGAAACCGCCGGCCCTGGCGGTGTGACCACGACGGAAATACCCAAGATTGCACCGCCAGCCTGTTTGCGGTGCGATTGCCAAAACAGCCCTGGCGGTCAAGTTGTAAACAACTACTACCTAAATGATGCAAAGTTGATTTGTTTGTCATGAAAGAGCTTTATGTGCCACAAATCAACATTGTGTAATGCAGGACTTCATTGTGTCACAGGAACACTTGAAAGCTTTAAATAGAGCAATGTATTTCTCACTATGAACACCTTCTACAACCCTGGTAGGAGCCTCAGGAACCCAGGATGGCAAAACCTTAACACAGAAGACCTACCAACAACCCAGAGGAAGAGGAAATCTAGCTTCTCACAGGAGGAAAGCAAACTACTCATCAATGAGGTGACCAAGAATGAACACGTGTTATTTGTTACCCCATTAGCAAAGAAGGATATTAAATGGCAATCTATAGTTAACACGATAAACTGCATTGGGCTAACAAGAAGGGCTGTTTTGGAGTGTAAGTAAAAGTGGCATGACTACAAATGTAGGACAAAAGAAAAACTAGCCAGGAACCTAAAGGCAGCTTTGAGGACTGGAGGAGGACCTGATGTCCTGGAGGATTTGGACCCACTGAAGGAGCAGGTGGCATCCCTTATTCTAACAGTTTGTAGTCTGAATGGAAGGTCAGGACAATGGTGTCATAGAAGATAAACAAGGAGGGTGAATGAAAAAAGGGTGTAATCTCACAGAGAAGTGTACAAGGACTGAATGATCAATTGTTAAATAAGGGGCTGGTATATGAATTTACCATCTGAATGTTGGGACAACAACCTAGGGACACATTTACCAATCTTTGGTGTTGCCCTTGTACCATGCAAGGAGATTCCAGGTTGAGGAAAAATGTAAGTCTGTATCATCAAGCCAGGCAGGGCCACCCTGCATGGCCCTGAGTTGCATCAGTTAGTTAGGGCCCCATTTATCAATCCTTCATGCAGCACAATGCAAAAAGCCACCTTGCTACGCTATGTGAATGGGAAAGGGCTGCATTTAACCTTACACAGTGCATTCCTTACCTTATCTAACGCTGTCATACTTTTTGCAGTGTAGTGCCAGTGCAGGCACCTTTGAATTATGTTGTAAGTGTGCTTACATTGTAGACACCTTCTTTATGAAAGCAATCCTCAGAGGCAATTGCCACTTAATACCATGGAATGCCTCCCTGCCTCAGACTAAAGTAAGCCAGCAACTTTTGCTGTCTTGTGTTCTCTAGATTTATCAAGCCACACAAGGCAATGCAAGATGACCTTGTGTGGCTTGATAAATCCCACTCAGGTTTTGCTTGGCCCTTGGTCCTCTGTGTGTGGAGCAAGTGCAACCTCAAAACTGACTGAGTATACCCTCTACAGTAACACAAGGCTGTGCAAATTGATTTCTTGCTTTGCTGTGCAGCAGGGAGGTGTGCTATGCATAGAGCATGGGTATTCTCAGGCATCCACCTAGGGATAATGACACCCACCTCGATTTTCATAAATAGATAGGAGTGGAAATGTATCACAACACTATGCCACTCCACCACTGATGGCTTCTGAATCTTCAGTTAATGAGTAAAATTTGTCTCCTCCATCCTTAGACCAGTCCATATTCTTTCCGCCCCTTTCAAGTTTGCTAGTCTCCAGTTCTGAATCTTTCACAGCATCGTTGCCTACTAGATTTAATTCTTTCCCTTTCCTAATACGGGGTTATAAGGGCTTACCAGCAGTGTCATGAATGTCTTGAATGACAAGTTTATACCTCTCCATTTGCTTTTGCGTGCTATCGTTAGTAGGTGCCCGGGTGAAAACTTCAGTCTGCTCAATCTGTCCCTTCAGGCTCCTAGACTCATCTAATCTACTCCCTCCACAGGCTTGTGGCATGTCGGGGGTCAGGTTGCTCTCGAGGGGCCCACTGTTAGCTTGTAGGGGCTCCTCTGTGAATTAGTACCTCTAGATCCTCCCTTATACACGTTGGCATGTCCTTAGAGAGAGGTGTAGGGTTCACAATGCCATTCTCTTGCCCTCCGCTGGTCAAAAAGTTCATAATAATAGGCTGTGATCTCCCCTTTACCTTGTGATCAGACTGAGTCCCCCTAGGCACATCCTTAACATCTGTAACAGTCCTGCCTCTGACTTTACTACTTAATTTAGTCGGTTCTATAGCAGACCACCTGCCTGCAATGAAATCCAATGCAATGGCAGAACAAGAAATGTGTAGTACCTCAATGGAACGTCAGAGTAAATCAACAAGCAAACTCATTGTGGACACACAGTGAGATGAATGAAAAGTACACACATACTTATCACCTCTTGAGAAATATGTCCCATTCATAAGAAATTGCCCATGTGGCTGGCATTGAGTTGTCAAATTATGACAATTCTAGTGCTTATGTCCTGCTGGCCAAACCTAGGTCAATGCATTTGTAGCCGTGCTGTGAAGCCTACTGGAGATGCATTAATCATAATTGATATTGTCTATCAAATACATTAACATCTAAGATATACAGGCTGCCATTTATGGCACATCTCCTAGGCCATTGCACAAGTTCATTTTCATGAGGACATATAACCTCACAATGCACATCAGACTGACTGGGAGCTAACGTTCATTCAATACATTAGCTGCCCTACATCTACTCAGCCTCCAGGGCATCAGTCTTATGGGCCACTGCCACTCTATTCTACATAGGCCTGACATGAACTCTTGGATGGAGGGTCAGATAACTCTTAGAAAGGATATAAACAGCTGTACCCCAGGGAAGTGGAAATAGTGAGACAATGGTTGGACAATAGAGTGGTGTCTCACCCCTGAACCTCCAAGTGGTGAGATGTCATTTGTAGTTTTTTGGTTGTAATCAAAATACACTTAAGGTTGGGATGCTACTGCATTGTTTCCTGCATTAATCTGTTGTTTAATGATTGCAGTATGTTGGCCATCCTGGTGAGACTGTACTTCATGTCTATGCAAAGTGTTAGACTTATAATTTCAAGTGGGGTTTATCTGAAATACTTCCCAACATCTATATTGATAGTTTATTCACAGGAACAGAGCTCCTTGCTTTTTTTTTTTACACAATATGCCTAATTGATGTTGCATGGTATGTTTCCAGGTGAGGAATACCTTGTCATACACATGACCCTGTTACGTCTATTAAGAATCGCACACACATTTGTGGCACAGCTACAATCAAGTTGTCATGAGACCTACTTTCTGCATTAGAATCCCCGAAGCACCTCTATAAAAAGGGACATGTCCAAGTAAAAACATGTACAGTAAAAGTGCATTAAAATAGAGCAACTACACACATTTCAAAATCTATACTAAGCACTATGATATCCTAGAGTAATGGCACATTTTGAAACCTTTAAACACATAGTTAAACATTTTTAGACCATGAAACAAAGCTAGTCACCTTGAAGGTCAAAGCTGCATGAAGGTTAAAGGCCAGAAATGTGTAACATCATATGGCAAATCCATTCCCTATGTGTGTGCTGGTGTAAGAACTGCTGCATGGCTTCACCACTGGAACACTTGCAACATGTTACAAGGGTGACTGTGTTGTAGGCATTACAGATGTATGTGCAGGAAGGCAATACCTTCCCACAACATTATGTTCTGAGGCATGTTGTTCTTCTAAGTATGCCTCATATGCCTCACACTTAGTAAGATGAACCATTGAATATAAAAACAGTATTTCATGGTGCATGGTGCAAGGGAGAGCAAAAGCATGATAACATCATGTCCAATATTATCTATTTATCCCCACGCATTTACAGACACATGAATATATACTGCTACTTGGATGCAAATTGAGTAGTAGATTTAGAAACATTGGGGGTCATTATGACTCTGGCGGAAGGCGGAGAAGCGGCGGTAAGACCGCCAACAGGCTGGCGGTCTTTTTTTTTATATTTTGACCATGGCGGTTACCGCCATGGTCATCCACCGGTTCTCCGTTCCGCCCGCCAGGCAGAGACGATCGCCGGGCTGGAGACCAGGGTCTCCAGCCTGGCGGGCGTCACCATACCGCCGGCGGTATTTGGACCTGGCTGACCGCCATGGATTTCATGGGGTTTGAAACCGCCATGAAATCCATGGCGGTAAGCACTATCAGTGCCAGGGAAATACTTCCCTGGCACTGATAGGGGTCTCCCCCGGCCACCACCCCCACCCGACTCCCTCCCCTACCCCCCCACCACCCCTGCCACCCCCCAAAGGTGGCAGGACCCCCCTCCCCACCCCGACCCCCAACATAACATCACACATATACACATGACACGCGCGCAGGCACCATCAACACACATACACGCACATACACCGACATACATGCAAACATCCACACACACAGTCAGACACGCACATCCACATTCAAACATACATGCACACATCCATACAGACATACCTACAGACATACACGCACTCATTCCCAAACACACAACACCCCCGCATGCATACCCGCACTCACACACCCCCTCTACATACACACACACACACCCCCATGCACGCACACAACACACAAGACCCCCCTCCCCTCACAGACGATTGACTTACCTGGTCCGACGATCCTCCGGGAGGGGACGGGAGCCATGGGGGATGCTCCGCCGACACCACACCTCCAACAGAACACCGCCACGCCGAATCACAGGACGTGATTCGCTGGGCAGTGTTCTGTTGGCGTGGCGGTGGAGGTGGAGCAACCTCCACTTCCCCGCCGCCCACCAATATGGCTGTTGGCGGCTCTCCGTCCGTAAAAGGACGGAGAGCTGCCAATGGTCATAATAGGCCAAGCGGCAAACCGCTAACACTGTCGGTCTTCCGCACGGCGGTCCCTCAGCGGTCTTGGAAAAAGACCGCTGAGGTCAAAATGACCCCCATTGTGTCTTATACTCATGCCATGCATGGACACACAGATATTTGGAACATATATAATAGCTTGAGACATAAACATACCTTGTGCAGCATGGGTAATGATATGTATTGGGAATCATATTTACCAACATTTTGTGCTGTGTTTGAGGCAAATACAGCACAAAATGTTTTTTTTTTCTCTAAATTATTCTAAATAGCTCTAAAATTAAGCAAGTTAGTATGATCCCAAGTTGGCAACATTGCGTACATATTGAGTGCAATTCACATATGTAATTGATGCAAATTGAGTAACCTACAATACTAATCTGCTGTATGAACATCAATATTACATTATGTGCAATACGTTAAATGAACCTTATATGTTGAACATTCATGTGTGGAGCAATGGTCAATAACATCTGAAAAATTATTAGCTTTAGTAGCACAAAATGTGTTGGGATTTGCCAAGTTTCATTTTAAACATAGCTAATTATATGAAATAACAACAAATAATTAATTGCCGTTGACATTTTACTCATTTGAGATGATCAAGAATATGGACTGAAGGCATGGGTTATGATCCCTATCAAAATGCACAAATGGGTGCACAGAAAAAAAGATAATTCTGCTCTGACCAAAACAAGAAATGTTGTGGAGCATATTTGGTGTCCAAAAATTTAGTTTCAGATACCTGGTTCAATCTGGCAGTAGACTGCAGTACTCACCACCATTGGTTTGCAAGGTAACATTAGCATGTACAATATTGCACAACTTATGCCCGAAGACCAGTGTACCATGGGAGTATGACTGTGCAATAGCACCTAAAGATGATGAGGAGGATGAATCAGAAGCAGAAATTGCACATTTTATGGCAAGTCATGCAAGACGTGACCACATTGTACCAAATTATTTTACTTAATAGTTGTAAAATCATTTTGCTTGTGAGCTGTAGCAACAAATACTTTTTGAACACACCTAAATATCTCAACATTTAAAGTCATTACATTTTTTAAACAATGTGGACATAATCACTGTGACAGTTATCAAAAATAAGTAACGATACATTACACAGAAATGTGATATATAAAAAATATTTTCTACAGACAAAAATGTGAACTTCTGAATTAGGTATGTGTGACATCAGATTCACTATGAAAAAAATCTGTATAAAAAGGACATATTTATTAGGCCACATACATACATGAGCTTCAATGTTGAAAATTGTAAGCCTACTTATTGACCTTAATATATAATAAGCTGTAAAACCTTTACCACACACGTAACATCGTCATCATTAAAATACACTCTGCAAAATGACTTCACTTACTAATACTTTGTCAAAGGGTGACCTGTGTATACCAAGGCCCTATGTGAAGTATCAAACATATATCACCTATAGAAATTAATTTCTCACTCAGACTGTTATATGTAACAATCAGATAAGTACTGTTAGGATTGGCATAAAGATGCCAGATTAGAAGGCCTATCACCAATGAATTATGTAGATGCAATTGGAGCCATACGTACATGTTGAAGGTGATCATGTTATGACACTCACAGTAATGTATGACGGCAACGTATAAAACTGTTGATGGCTAACTCAACACCTTTACAGACACAACAAAGAGTGCCATTAGGGCTCTAACATTCAAATCAAATACTAATAACTGAAGTTGTAGAAAGACAAACGTTTAGGTGTACAAAGTTATACATACTTCATTTTGTGTGTACAAACTAAACCATTATTAATTTCAATTGCATACTGTAATTCACACTAAAATAAAAATGTAATGTCACAGGTGGTGATATAGGGCCTGATTCTAACTTTGGAGGACGGTGTTAAACCGTCCCAAAAGTGGCGGATATACCACCTACCGTATTACGAGTCCATTATATCCTATGGAACTCGTAATACGGTAGGTGGTATATCCGCCACTTTTGGGACGGTTTAACACCGTCCTCCAAAGTTAGTATCAGGCCCATAGTATTTAATCTGAGGAATGAGAAAGGTTAGGAGCTCCATGAACAAACCAAAAGCATCATCTAATTTGGTCTGCCAACAAGACAATTTTGTGTAACTTATCTTTACCGCCTTACAGGTAGATCATCACCAGTATGAATGCAAATCATACAAAGGTCCAAATTGATATGTGAGCAAAAAGGAGTTTGATGTTTAATGGATGGAACAATCTTAGTCAAACATGACAATCTTAACACATAAAAAATTAAATGATACGGCTCATGGAAGGTTATAAAATATCTCTATTGTGGCATGCCATGAGACAGGGTTTACGAATCCATTGAGACATGTCAATGTCACACATGTTTGAATGTTCATTTACATGTTACACTAGGACACTGCACGAAATCGAAGGGACTTATCTGTGAATCCTCAACACATAAGGCCTGGGCCTGGTCTTTGTGAATGTTGTGAGAACCTCCTTTGCCACACAAGATGATGAAGGCTGATGCCAACCTTACTGTGAGAAAAACATAGAGCTCAAAGACTAACATGTGAATGTTCAAGGGTAGTGAAAGATGAACACACACGTTTGCCTATACCATTAGTACCTGTGTTTCAAAGCTCTTACAAAATAATAACAGTGTGGGGAGTGTAACATATTAAACATATCCACAAATTGTTAGGATAGGCTTTGTATCACCAGCAACACTTGTAAATCAGGAAATGGTCAGTTACATGCATACCTGTGCATGCTAGACAACATTTTGCCACACTTTGGGACATATTAAGTGTTGGGGTTGTAATTGCTCCATGCAAGAGGGACACCAGGGCAATGCTAAAACGAAATGAGGTTTGCCAAGCCATGCAAGTCCACCATACATGGCCCTGAGTGGCTTAAGGAATGTACAGTAACCCAAGGCTGCACAATGTAGGCCACTCGGTGGAACACATAAGAGTTGTGTGGCCATTTGCAATGCTGTAGAAGGGCCGCTGTGTGGCCCTTTATGTTGTTTCATATGTGCTACTGCATGGCCATTTTCCAGAGTGCTAAACAGACCACTGTGTAGGAAACAGATGTGTATGACTCTTTGGTGGTCATTACAACATTGGCGGTAAAAGCCGCTTACCGCCGTGCAGAATACCGCCAACATACCGCCACAGCTGCGGAATTCCGCGACAGCCATTATGACCCACATCTCGAAATCTGACAAAATTCAGACACCCACACAAGTCCACCACACCAAACGTCAGTGATAAACTGGTGAAAACAAAACCTCCACTGTCATGCCAACAGAAATACGCCCACACTATCATGACCCACGAATCCACGCGGCAGTCTTTCAACCGTGGTATTCCATTGGCGGTACACACCGCCGCGCTCAAAATATACACACACATACAAAACACCGCCACATTGGGCAATTCCAAATACACACACCTGAGACACATACACATACCACTCCCATACATCCATTACAATATAAAACACACACCCACATCACCCACAAACCCCTACGACCACTATTACAGAGAGAAGGCCGGAGAGAGACACCACCATCCACAAACTAGCAGCCACAGGCACTCAACACCATCACCCACACAACTTCCACGCACAAAACACCACACACCACTACATATCACCACAACTATCACTATACACACCACCCCACACATCACCTACACCACCCCATGGCATGGCAAAGACACCCCAGGTTCTCAGAGGAGGAGCTCAGGGTCATGGTGGAGGAAATCGTCCGGGTAGAGCCACAGCTATTTGGAGCACATGTGCAGCACACCTCAATTGCAAGGAAGATGGAGCTATGGAGAAGAATAGTCGACAGGGTCAATGCAGTGGGACAACACCCAAAACATCGGGACGACATCAGGAAGAGGTGGAACGACCTACGGGGGAAGGTGCGTTCCGTGGTCTAAAGACACCACTTGGCTGTTCAGCGGACTGGCGGCGGACCCCCACCTCCTCCCCCACAACTAACAACATGGGAGGAGCAGGTCTTGGCGATTCTGCATCCTGAGGGCCTCGCAGGAGTCGGTGGAGGAATGGACTCTGGTAAGTCAAACCTTTACTAATATATCCCCCACCCTTCCTGCATGCCATCACACACTCCTACCCGTACCCTCACCCTCAGCACTCCACCAACTCACATATACCCCACTATCACAAACCACCCATCCGAACACCAAGCCCTGCATGCAACCCCAACGCATGGACACCCATCACTAAAGCATGCCCACTGCACATACCCATACAACCCCCAACCCATCATCACACAAGTCCCCACATAGGAATGCAAGCACTGGGGTACACCGGTCACCCACCCATTGCCCACCATGACACACACAGATGCAATAATTAAGCTTTTACACCCCTGCAGGACCACGACCCAACGTCACCAGACAGGAGGGTCCAGACATCTCCACCCCACCCACAGAAGAGGCCCACAGTGATGACAGCAGCTCTGTCCAACTGGATCTAGATGACCAGCCTGGACCATCGTGGCCCTCGGGACAGTCGGTTCCCCTCGCACAGGCACAGGCCACCACAGACCTTCCACCCTCTGGTAACACCAGCACAGCACCCACCCAATGGGCCCATACCTCCGTACCCAGGACACGTCAATCAGCTGTGTGTCCACCACTACAGGGAACCCAGGATAACCCCCCACCCCAACAACAACAGGGACCTGGGGGAAGTGGCAGTGGGCACACGGTCCAGGGGACGGAGGCCCAGGAACACAGGGGAACTGGGAGGGCTGCTGTGCGACAGGGGGCGGACAGGCCAAGGGAACCCACTCTCCACGAGGCCCTCTCCTCCATCATGGGAGCATGCCACCACTCCCAGGAAACGATAGCAACGGTCCTGGCCAAGTTTCAGGAGACCCAGCGCATGCAGGAGGAACAGTATCTGGGGTTCAGGGAGGAACTCAGAACCATCAGCTCCGCCCTGGGCACCATTGTAAGGGTGCTGAAGGAAATACTAAACACCAGGAGGGACACTGTGGCACTCCAAGGGGCCCCGGACACTAGCATGGACGATGAACTGGCCACCACCTCTGCCGGCGCTAGTGGACAGGAGGCACTGCCACAGGACCACCACACCAGCCCCCCACCACCTGCAGATGGGGAACCACCCCGCAAGCGGTACCTGAGATCCAGGAACAAGACAGAGCACGCTGCCAAGACCCCTGCCAAGAAATGAGACCACCCTGATTGTCAACCCACTGTCCCACTTTGTCACCCTGTCCATGTTGGAACTGCCCCAGCTCCACTTCCAATGCCCATATGGGCAATGCACCTATGAGACAAATAGACTGGACTCTGCCATGGACTCTCCTCCGCCATCACCCCTCACCATTTAACTTCCCCCTCCAATATTTTGCATTTAAATAAACACACCTAAAGCACCAAGATCTGGAGTCTGTCTGTGATTTTGAAATAGTGTATTTGCAATTAGTAATGTCAACATACCTATGTCACGCAGCTCTAGTCCATGAGGAATCTAAGCAGATGACACACGTTGGGACCCACACCTGTGAAACCGTAAGGGAAAGTGACAACTCAGTGTCCATACACTGGGTGAAATCGACAGACAGGATAGAGGTAGAAGTGTAAAAGTACTTGTAGTAGGCTGGAATGTATTCTCACCTGTGTTTCACTGGAAATATTGCTGGATGACTGAGTCCCTGCTGTCAATGTCTTCTTCCTCTGCTTCCTCCTCATCACTGTCCACAGGCTCCACAGCTGCCACAACACCACCATCTGGACAATCCACCTGCAGAAAAGGCACCTGTCGTCGCAAAGCCAAATTATGAAGCATACAGCAGGCCACGATGATCGGACACACCTTCTTTGGTGAGTAGAATAGGGATCCACCTGCCATATGGAGGCACCTGAACCTGGCCTTCAGGAGGCCGAAGGTGCGTTCGATCACCCTCCTAGTCCGCCCATGGGCCTCATTGTAGAGTTTCTCTGCCCTGGTCCTGGGATTCCTCACTGGGGTCAGTAGCCATGACAGGTTGGGGTAACCAGAGTCCCCTAATAGCCACACCCGGTGCCTCTGTAGTAGACCCATCACATAAGGGATGCTGCTATTCCGCAGGATGTAGGCGTTATGCACTGAGCCAGGGAACATGGCATTCACATGGGAGATGTACTGGTCTGCCAAACATACCATCTGTACATTCATGGAATGATAACTCTTCCGGTTTCTGTACACCTGTTCACTCCTGTGGGGGGAACCAAAGCCACATGGGTCCCATCAATGGTATCTATGATGTTGGGGATATGTCCAAGGGCATAAAAGTCACCTTTCACTGTAGGCAAATCCTCCACCTGAGGGAAAACGATGTAGCTCCGCATGTGTTTCAGAAGGGCAGACAACACCCTGGACAACACGTTGGAAAACATCGGCTGGGACATCCCTGATGCTATGGCCACTGTTGTTTGAAAAGACCCACTTGCAAGGAAATGGAGCACTAATAGCACCTGCACTTGAGGGGGGATTCCTGTGGGATGGCGGATTGCTGACATCAGGTCTGCCTCCAACTGGCTACACAGTTCCTGGATTGTGGCACGGTCAAACCTGTAGGTGATGATCAAATGTCTTTCCTCCATTGTCGACAGGTCCACCAGCGGTCGGTACACCGGAGGATTCCGCCATCTCCTCACATGTCCCAGCGGACAGTGCCTATGAAGGACAACAGCGAGCACAGAGTCAAACAACTCAGAGGTATGTACCCACAGTATGCACAGAACACCAATCATACACAATATGTGGCCTCTATGTGTGTTGAGACTAGGCATAGGTATGTGTGACGCAGTTGGTAATTAGGCCATGTGGGCCCCTGAAATGGCAGCTTCCTGACCTCTAAAGCGGGACAATGGGATGTGAGGTAACAGCGCTGGCGTTGTACACCGTCGCAGTAGGCGGGCGAAGACCGCAGCGCAATGCTGCATTGGTTAACATTGGACCCTATGGGTCCCAGCAGCCAATGACGATGTAAGCCGGTGGTGATGGTACGCACCGCCGCGGACGTGACTGCTGCAGACGTGACTGCCATTTTCTAACTGTTTAATCACTCGATACCTGATCTTCGACAGGAGAGGACCTACACTGCAAGTGCTGCTGTGATCTCGGTCTGGAAGAGACAATGGCTCGTGCGTCTGGGGAAAGGGCCCCTGCCTTCACTGCAGAGGTGTTGGAGAAGTTCGTCCAGGGGGTCCTCCCCCAGTACACGCTACTCTACGGCCCTCCAGACCAACAGGTAAGTACACAGGGAGCATGTTGTATGGGCTATGCCTGTGTGGAGAGGGCTGGTTGTAAGAAGGAAGGGGGCAGAGTTCTGAGTGCATGAAAGACGGTGAATGAATGTGCCACATGGCAAGGGTAGGGAGGGGGGTCACTCACTTTGACGGTGCAGTTGTTATTGACTTCTTTTCTTCCCCTGTACATTTCATGTAGGTCAGCGCCCATCAGAAGAAGGATATTTGGCGTGCCATCGCCAAGGACGTCCGGACCCTGGGGGTCCACCACAGACAGAGCACCCACTGCCGGAAGAGATGGGAGGACATTCGCCGCTGGAGCAAGAAGACGGCGGAGGCTCAGCTGGGATGGCCTCCCAGCGTGGGAGGGGTGCCCATCGCACCATGACCCCCCTGATGTTCAGGATCCTGGCAGTGGCCTACCCTGAGTTGGATGGGCGCTTGAGGGCAACACAGCAGACACAAGGGGGTGAGTACACTATCATTCAGCTGACTTTGCGCGCAGTGAAGGTGTCTGGGTGGGGGAGGAGGGCTGTGGGTTCCCCTAGGCCAGGGCGAGTTCCGTAGGCTAGGCCCATTCATAAGGCATGGCCCTGTCCCCCCCCACCCCACCTCTGTAGAGTGCCAAGTACAGCTATTCATGCCCCAGGGTCATCTATGTGTGCAGATGTCGTCCATAGTCTTATAGGCCATTTCCCAGGAATTGCACTGTAGTGCCCAACAGCGCGACGTAGTGCAGGGGGCTGCTGTGTCTGTATTGTCCGCCAACGGTAGCGGTAAGCCATGCACTCGGCCTGTCTTTCTACTGATTCCCCCCCTATTTTTGCGGTCCCCCTGTTCTTGTGTGCATTAGCCTCATCAGGCGGAGGTACAGTGGCACCGGAGCACGAGGGAGCTGCATCCCACATGGGCATGGAGGCCAACACTACGGACTCAGAATACACCAGTGGGACGGAGGGCGAGGGGACCACCATGGCGGTCACAGGATCTGCAACCAGCGACACGGACTCGTCCTCCGATGGGAGCTCCCTTGTGGTGGCGGCAACATCTGTGCCCCCCACTACTACAGATACAGCCGCTACCCTCCTACCAGCACCGCCCTCCCAGCAGCCCCTCAGCGTGTGCCCCGTGCCCGCTCACCCAGGAGGGTGGGCATCTCCTTCGCCCTAGGCACCTCAGCCCCTGCCCCTGTCACCTCTGCTGCCCTCAGTGAGGAGGCCATTGACCTCCTCAGGTCCCTCACTGTTGGGCAATCTACCATTTTGAATGCCATCCAGGGTGTAGAAAGGGAGTTGCAACACACAAATGCATTCCTGGAGGGAATTCATTCTTGTCAGGCTGCCCTTCAGCGAACCCTTCAAACTCTGGCCTCAGCACTGATGGCAGCCATTGTCCCTGTGTATAGCCTCCCCCCTCCAACTTCCTCCACCCAGACCCAATCCCCTGTACATCTGCCTATCCCAAGCACACCATCAGACCAGCCTGCACACACCTCACCACACAAGGGAAGCTCAGGCAAACATAAGCACCACACATCCCACAGACACTCACGCAAGCATCACACACATACAGACACACCAACATCCACTGCCTCCACTGTGTCCCCCTCCTCCTCGTCTCCCTCCTCCCTCCCAGTCACGGCTACACAAACACCTGCATGCACTACCACTCATAGGTCCCGTACTAGCACCTCAGCCACAAAATCACTGGGACCAGTGGTGCCTGTTGTTACAGGTATGTGGATTGCACCGGCCACCAGGGCAGCCAGTGTGGCACGGAGCCACAGCACAGTCAGTCCCCCCCCTGTGAAGCACCAGAAGTTGGACAGTGCCCGGCGGGAGAGGGGGAAGACTCCAGCCAGCCAAGCCGCTCACAGGGGTCCTGGGGGGAGTGTGGACTCAGCTGTGACTCCTCCCAAGGTGGGAAAGGGGCAGAAGAAACCTGCAAAGTCTTGGAGGAGCAGCACGGCGGAGAAGACCGCCATCATCCCCACTGGACAGGAGGCCACCGCCAGCCCCATCGTCACTGGCCAGGAAGAGGCCACCGCCAGCCCCATCGTCACTGCCCAGGAGGAGGCCACCGCCAGCCCCATCGTCACTGCCCAGGAAGAGGCCACCGCCAGCCCCATCGTCACTGCCCAGGAAGAGGCCACCCCCAGCCCCATCGTAACTGTCCAGGAAGAGACCACCGCCAGCCCCATCGTCACTGCCCAGGAAGAGGCCACCGCCAGCCCCATAGTCACTGCCCAGGAGGAGGCCACCGCCAGCCCCGTTGTCACTGCCCAGAAAGAGGCCACCGCCAGCACCATCTTCACTGCCCAGGAGGGCCCCGCAAGCCACAGCCCAGCTGACCCATGAAGGACCACCGGCCACAGCCCAGCTGGGCAATGACGGACCGCCATGGCAAGCACCGTTGAACAGGGCAAGCACCGCTGAACAGGTCAGAAACTGCCAACTCAAGCACCGCTGAACAGGGCAAGGATCGCTGAACAGGGCAAAGACCGCCATGGCACGCACCGCTGAACAGGGCAAGCACCGCTGAACATGTCAGAAACTGCCAACTCAAGCACCGCTGAACAGGGCAAGCACCGCTGAACAGGTCTGAAACTGCCAACTCAAGCACCGCTGAACAGGGCAAGCACCGCTGAACAGGTCAGAAACTGCCAACTCAAGCACCGCTGAACAGGCCAAGGACCGCTGAACAGGGCAAAGACCGCCATGGCAAGCACCGCTGAACAGGGCAAGCACAGCTGAACAGGTCAGAAACTGCCAAATCCACCACCGCTGAACAGGGCAAAGACCGCCATGGCAAGCACCGCTGAACAGGGCAAGCACTGCTGAACAGGTCAGAAACTGCCAACTCAAGCACCGCTGAACAGGGCAAGCACCACTGAACAGGTCTGAAACGGCCAACTCAAGCACCGCTGAACAGGACAAGCACCGCTGAACAGGTCAGAACCTGCCAACTCAAGAACCGCTGAACAGGCCAAGGACTGCTGAACAGGGCAAGCACCGCTGAACAGGGCAAAAACCGCCATGGAAAACACGGCTAGCCCATTTGCGGCAGGGGCAGTGACGCAACTGGGACCATCACGGGGTGAGTGCTGCACTCTGGGCACCAGTCCCCCTCCAGAACCAGTGGAGACATGCATCGACTTGAGAGACTGTGGATTTGCACTCCCCAGGATGGTACAGTGGGCAAACCAACCACTGTAGAGACTTGAGAGACTGTGGCTTTGCACTCCCCAGGATGGTACAGTGGGCAAACCAACCACTGTAGAGACTTGAGAGACTGTGGCTTTGCACTCCTCAGGATGGTACAGTGGGCAAACCAACCACTGTAGAGACTTTAGAGACTGTGGCTTTGCACTCCCTAGGATGGTACAGTGAGCAACCCACCCACTGTAGAGACTTGAGAGACTGTGGCTTTGCACTCCCCAGGATGGTACAGTGGGCAAACCACCCACTGTAGAGACTTGAGAGACTGTGGCTTTGCACTCCCCAGGATGGTACAGTGGGCAAACCACCCACTGTAGAGACTTGAGAGTCTGTGGCTTTGCACTCCCCAGGATACATCAATGGGCATGGTGCCCCCTCGTGGATCTGGCGTCGTGCACTCATTCGGCTGAGGTGCCCCCTCTTCCCTTCCCCCTGAGGTGCCTGTTGTATTTCTATCTGATGCCCCAGCAGTGTTCTCTCCGTCATGTTCGGGTATCTTGTGTGGGCCTCGCCCATGCATTTTGGGCCCAGTGGTCCACGGACTATGAATGATGCTAAACCTGCACTAATAACCGTGGTGTATATTTTGTTTATAGTGTATATATATATGTATATTTTTGCTTACTGATTTTTGATATATTACAATAGTTACACTAATTTCCTTTTGTCTTTGCATTCTTCCGGGGGGGGTTGGGGGGTGTTACTGTAATGTATAGATAAGCATTGGTGTGTGTGTGTTGTAGTGGGTGAGGGTCGGGGTGGGGGTTGGGGTGTTGAGTGTGTGTGTCCCTGTTTTTTGCCTCCCCCCTCCCCTATGTCGTAGGTGCAGTACTCACCGTGCTCTTGGCCGCCGGCGTTGGTGATCCTCGTAGAAGAGCAGGAAGACTAGCGCTGGAAGATTATGAAATTCCGGCTCCATGCTGTCCTCCTTCCTCGTGGAGTGTGTAGAGGTGAGCGTTTTTCATTCTAAATGCCTGTTTCCGCCGTGTTTTTATCCGCGTTGTATCCGCCCGGAAAAGGTGGCGGATTGGCGTGTCATAATAGTGTGGGCGGTACATTGTCTCCCGCCTGTCTGTTGGCGGTGACCGCCAAGCTGTTGGTTTGTACCGCCATGGCGGTCTGAGTGTTGAAGTGGCTGTCTTTGTTGGCGGTTTCCGCCACAGTCGTAATTGCAAAATGTTTACCGCCACTTTAACACTGTCCGCCAGGTTTGTAATGACCCCCTTTGTGTTGCTGCGTGGCCCTTTGCAATGCTTGATATATGCTACTGCGTGGCCATTTGCATAGTACTGTATGGGCCACTTTGTAGGAAACAAATGGCTTGCATGGCCCTTTGCATTGCTGTGGAAGGGCTGCTGTGTTGCACTTTGTATTGCTCCATATGTGCAACTGAGTGGCCAATTGAATAGCACTGTATAGGCCATTGCGTAGGAAATATATGAAATGTATGGTTATTTGTGTTGCGCTATGTAGCCCACCATGTAAGTACATAGGTATAAGGTGGGCTCTTTCATTTAAAAGGAGGGAGTAGTATGTCACGCAATGTCCAAATTTATAGAAATGTGTCAGAAGAATTAATACAAAATACTGTAAACTGTCTGTCACACCCAGGAAATGATGCAATGGGTGCATACCATGAAGTGTAAATCTTTCTTTCACTTTCTGTTTGTGGCTATTGACTGGTGCAGGTGTTGTGAGGACATTAGAGAGTGTTTTCTGGACTTTGTGGTATTTCTTGTTGAGTCTGTATCCTCCTGTCATCAAGTAGTTTTAGTTGTTTTTTGTGCCTAAGTATTGTGTTTTGTATTGTTCTGTGTCTGAGCATTGTTAGGTGTCTGTGTATTTTGTGGTATTATTTGTTAGGTATAGTTATGAGTTTAAGGGGTTTGTCATTATTAATAGGGATTAGTGTGCCAATTTGGTCATGTCTAGGAAGTCGAGAGGCTGAAATTATAATGAGGGGGAAATAGGTGCTGCCTCATAGTGTACTTTCTCCCATGAATGCTTGTTGTTGGAAGGAAGGAGGAGCAGTCGGTCCACCAACTGAAACATTGGTGGGTGGATAACGTTGAACTTGCTGGGATGGAAGGTTGCAGGCTTTCTAGGTATGTATCAATTGACCATCAAGCTTGTACTCATATAAATTATATATATTTGTTTTCTACACAAAGTAGTGATGTGTGGATGCCATGTGACACACAAGGTAAGACAGAGCGATACAAGGTACCAGATGTATCAAACTGTTTTCCAGTGCAGCACAGCAGCAAAAAATGCGCTGTTGCGCTGCATTGCTTTGCAAAGAAGGTACTCCCTTGGCACTAATTAATGCAAAGCAGCATCTTGCATTAATTTGCATTATTTAGGCAATTTCCAGCACAAAGGAAGGGTTGAGGTGGAAAGTAAATACGAAAAAGGGTCAATGACAGCTACTTTAAGACTCACACATATATTTGGCCTTCTTCACATATGATGTACATGTGTGTATACGTAGCTGTTCTACGGCCTTGCAATAGTTAACATAGGTTTGCATGGATAGTTGCTTAAAAAATTAGGTGTGATGCAACTTGCTACTTGGTAATTGTATGTAATTGGAATTCTCCATACATCAGCTAAAGATATTTCCATGGTAGAATGATACATAGGTATTGCAATGTAGCTCTTTTTCGTATGAAATCAAATTATGGTGAAATAAGCAACCATGATCTGCAGAAATGTCCTAAACAATTTTTATATACATGTATGTATGTGGATTTTCCTTGTTTGTGAATATTTACTTTTTATACCTTGCTCCTTACATCATTTAGTTAGCATGAGAAGATTCTTATTTTCATTGAAAATACGCTGTGATACCTTACCTTGGTTGAGTTTTATTCTTGATTATTTCCTAGTGTCTTACATCTTTGTAAACCAATAGTTTCAGTATGTTACTATTACTTTGTTAAACAGAGAAGCAGCAAATGTAGGCAACTTGAGCAAGGATTTTAGTTATCTATCACGTTTATGAACAATGTCAATGTGGCTTGTCATCTATGTGTATATTTTGGCTTTGAATGTTGTGATACCTAGATGTTTGCTGCCCTTTGCCCTTTGCTCACATAAGTACCAAGAGTTCATATTTATTACCTGATTTGATACTACACTTTCAGTGCATGCAAGCATTCTTTTTGATGTGCTCTTTTATTTTGTTATTCTTGTACTTGCATAAGCCTACATATACTGCCATCTGCAACATAAATGTTTAGGATAACATCCCTTATTGTACAACATTGCTTTATTTGGGAACATTTCAACTATACCTGACTTGCCACATCATTGCACATTCACATGTCTCCAACATTGTTTTGATTTATCTGTTGTTCTTAGATTATCAATATTCATTTACCACATTATTTGCCAATTGATGTCTATGACATTGCAGATATTGTGATCCTGCCCCCTCACACAGTGCCATATTTCAGAGTACTCACTGAGGGAATGTTTCTACTTGCATTGCATAATCAGTGAATTAATCCCACAATGGTACACCAGTGGATATTTGTTTTAGTGAAATTCTACCATTTTGTGCACATGACACGAGATCCAAAAACAGAGATGGAGATATCTATTATTTCATAATTTTTAATTTAGTTTGTAGAATAAATAATCTGCTTTCCTTGCCAATGAGTAGGTTATTCCTACATCTGCCATTCTCAGACTGCTCATTGATGGTACTGTGCCGAAAAACGTATGCACCATGGGCACTTCCAGCACACTTGGCAAGGACATTGATGAACAGTCTATTTGGATCCACTGTTGCCTGGACTTTGAATGAATAATTGTGTTTGCGGTTTCTGAACAGGTGTGAGGTGGCTGCAGGGGGCACCACGCACATGAGGGAATCCAGGAATTTTGTAGAACCCTTGGTTGGTAGCTGATTGTTCTTGGCTGGTTTTTGGGAAAAGAAGATACTGGGGTGTAAGTTTTATTATGGCATCCAACAAAGATGGGAGAGATACTGAAAATACTCCATGAGAAATGCCAGTCAATCCTGCAGTTGTTATTTGAAAAGATCCCAACACTAACATGTGTAGCACAGACATTAATTTCAAGTGTGCTGGGATGACACTGGTCCTTGATGTTGCTGGCTGAAGAGTTGGTGATATCTTCTCCAACCATTCCATTATACTTTTCTTTTTCAGTCTGTACACGCAGGTAACCTCCTCCCGGAGGTTAATAAGGGATATACACTGGCGGAATGCATGTTCTTTCATCCTTCTCTGTCTAAGTGGTTGCCTTCTACCTACTCTCAATTGCAATAATACAAACTCTGTGGTGTAGTTGAGCTTGCCAACTTGTACTGCCATGGTGTTACTTTTATGCTACAGCCACTGTGTCATTTCCTATACCTCTGTTGTGGTTGCACATTATTGATGCATTACTATCATTGCGTTACACTGCTCCACGATGAGTGACACAGTGATATGATAATAAATACCACTGCTATATGTTTGCCTTCAAATTTACATGGGAACACCTATATTGCCTTTGTGATGCAGTCAGATTCAGTGCAGCTGTTGCACCATGTAATTGCTTGAAAATGATGTAGTTGTGCTCTTGTGTTGCTTAATAATTTTGATTTACTGCTTGTGTCACCCTTGAGTCACACTGCATGACACAAGGCCAATAGAAGCCCTTATCGAAATTGCCCCTCAGTTTGGATGTTGTGAGTGAATACAAGATTCAGAGTTTGCATTTCAAAGTGAGTCAGACCACAGGCCATTGAAAGCAATGGTGTGCCCTCTTTTAACGCCCGCTCTGTACAGGCATTAAAAATAGCCGCAACAAATAATGCAGTGGAATCTCTCAGATTCTACTGCACCATTTTAGCGGTCCCCCTAATGGGGGAACGCCCCCCCTGCATACATTATGCCTGGCACATCCATTTCTGGGCATAGGCCTTTAGCCTCCTTCAACAACCCTGGTAATTCTGACAGAAGTACAGTGAATAACAATGGAGCCAGAACACATCCTTGGCGTAAGCCATTCCTTATGGGGATCTTCTTTGAAAGTGAACCACTCATGTCTAAAATCACTTGGGCCCAGTTTTGTGAATGCTGATCCTGAAGGAGAAATAATAGATCCGAATCAATCCCAAACTATTTTAACATGTCCCATAGTAATTTTCTATCTACCAAATCAAATGCGGTGCGAAAGTCAACAAAACAGCAAAACAAACTTCCTTGCATTTCAATTGATTTTTTTGCTAATGCTGAAACAGTGGTCAATTGTTGAATGGCCTTCTTTAAAACCGCCTTGCTCTACTGGTATCAAATCATTTTTCTCTGCCCATAATTTAATTAGGACCACTAATAACTTTGTGAAAACCTTTTCGCATACGTCTAATAAACTTATTAGGCGATGGTTTTTTTGGTTGTGTTGGGTCATCCTTTTTATAAATCGGTCTTATAATGGCACCCTTACAGTTCCCAGGGAAACAGCCATAATCAAAGATTTTATGAAAAATGGCGTGAAAGAATTTAGTCCACCAATCAATATTATTTTTTATTATTATTGCTGGAAGATTGTCTGGGTCCACAGCTTTGGTTAATTTAAGTGCTACAAAAATTGATTTAATTTTTTGTAGGGTAAAAGCTGATCTCATGTCCCTACCTATCTTCCTAGTAACTCCATATTCTTCCTCTGCACTAGTTCCTTTATATACATTACACAGATGTTTATTCCAATCCTCTTCTCCAACCAAACACCGCATAGTTCCTGTAGTTTTCCCCTCCCTTATCATCTGCCGAAAACCCCTGATATTCTGTGTTCTTATCATCTCAGTCATTGTCTCCCAATTCCTATTTATATATGCCCATTTCCTCTGTCTTATAATTGTTTTATAAATTTGCTTTGCTTGGCGAAGCTTCTCTTCTTTATCAATAGTGGGTCTTTTCTTATATTCCCTTTCTAATTTCCTCACCTTCCGCTTCTGTCTCCTACACTCCTGGTTGAACCATATATTATTATTGTTGGCCTTACATGCTTCTCCCTTCATCTTTTCCTCTTGTGTTGTTTTTAACTTTGCTTTTAAACAGTCAACTATTAGCGCAATTCCCCTATTGTAACCATTAAACATGTCATTTGAATTGTCCTCCATTCTGATATTTGTATAGTTTACTATCAATTCATTAAGCGCTTTTAAACTACTTTCTGTAATTCGGGTACTTGTCCTATGAGGGTACTCGACCTGCACTATCAGCACTTTTTCTCTTTCTTTTTGGGCTTTATTTGCTGGCCCTATTGTTAACCGTAGTTGCTAATGATCACTGCCCTCTATATGCTTAACTCCGAAGTCCAATACTTCTCCAAAATGCCAAGTATTCATAAAGGCATAGTCAATAGGGCATGCCTGATTACCTATTCGAAAGGTCTGTTTTGCCGGGCAATCCGTATTCATATGTCCATTTATGCAGAACATACCTAAAGATCCTAGAGTTCTTGCCAGGGGCAAGTCCGGGGCAGAAGATTCTACATTTGGAAAAGTGCTATATGGAATTTGTGCAGCTGCAAGCAGCTCTGTGTACAATTTATCACTACTATGAGGGTCAAGTCTATGGTTAAAATCAATCAAGCATTAAAATCAAGTGCCCTGCTTTACCTATACAAATTGATTCCAAATCTTTCTCAAACAAACCCCGCTGGATGTCATAATCATGCATATTCCCTGGTTGTATGTATACCTTAATTATCACAAGCTATCTGGGCCCTTCAATTATATTATAAAGATCTACCTGAACTGTCAGTAACCAGCAACATTTAGTTTTTACCTCTGTAAGTCTGTTTGTTATTTTAGTTGAGGACAAAGTTATTAGGCCCCCTGACGGACGGCCTGAACCTTGCTGAGTTGCTCCCCTAAATAGCCTCACAAACCCATCTACTGGTTCGGGTTTGTCACGCAGCCAGGTTTCCTGGAAACACAATATATTGTATTGTTCCAGCCCTCTTTTAAATAGATCTTGTTTTCATTGTTTTTTATAGCCTCCTAAATTCCAGGAAAAATCTGATGACCGTGCGAAGAGCTTAATTCCTAGCCCACATCACTCAATTACCCCCCACTGTAATTACCATGGGAGTTTACAAGGGGCTCAAAGTGGTTCCTCAACTGTGGGCCATTATATTGAGTAACTATAGTTACATTTAATTTGCCCTTATTTCCATCTACACACGTTCTTTGTTTTTTATTATGTGCCAAGTTACACTGCACTTAAATTGGGAGCAGACCTGCATGACACTTAAGGGCTACTATCTCTTTCCTCTACCTCTGGCTCGCTTAATTGCACCAATCTGATGCCCTCCTTCATTATCTCCATCTCTGCTTGCAATACCAATTGTCTGATGCATTCAGACTAAAAGAGTGCCTTTGTCACCTCTGCCCCTTCTGAGTTTAAGATAAATCCTATTTGCTTTATGTCTTCCGACTCAATCTCACATAGGCTTGGACACAAGCCATAACCTCTAGAAGGCGCATGCCATTCAAGGGCTTTAGCTTTCTCTGTCGTTTTCTCCTGATCTACCTTCCCTAGGGCTCCAAATATATCCTCCTACTCACACTTCCTTTAGGGCTCTCCATGTTCCTCTCATTCCCAGGGCCCTTTGGTAGAGACAGAACCCTGATCTTCATCGGGCAAACTGAGTTATCTACTTCTCCACTTCCCCCTCTTTTTAATAATCTCCTAATGTTGTTCTCTCCCTTTAATCCCCTACTTTCCCTTCTTTCTTCTGTTACTATTCTTTGGGTGCCCTTCTTTCCTTTTACTCACTGACTATCTTCTCTGTGAGGTACGCTGGGTACCTTTTGTGGCATGCTCCCCCAGTCTGGGACTAGTGCTTCCCATCCTTGTCCTTGGGTTGTCCTTAATTTCTTATCCTGGACTACCTAGTCTACCTACCCCCTCTCTCTGCTGAGTGTATAGTTGTGTTGTTTATTGTGGTTGTGTGGTGTGTGGGTGCAGTGTCAATGGTGTGTGTATGTTGTGTCATAGATGTATGTCAATGTGTGTTTTCAGCATGTATGGCTTGTGTTGTGTCGGAATGACAATGGGTTATTGGGTGAATGTGGTGTGTGGTGTATAGTGCGGGGGTACACATATGGCTAAGGTAGAGTGTGTGTCACTTACTTCTCCTCCATATCCCCTACCATTCTACACAGTTGTTCATCGAGGAACCTTTTTCTGGCATGAAATTCAAATTCCTCCTGCTCTGAACTCTTCCACCAAAAATCAACAGCTTCATAGAGACCTCATCTAGCAGCTATGTAATGACCTGGTCTTCTGCCACAGCCTGCTGTCTTGCCCCACTGAGTATTTTTGACTTCCAATTTAAAGACTAAGGGGGTGATTCTGACCGCGGCGGACGGCGGTCGCCGCCCGCCACGCGGTTCCCGCCGAAAGACCGCGGCGGTCATTCTGGCTTTCCCACTGGGCTGGCGGGCGACCGCCGAAAGTCCGCCCGCCAGCCCAGCGGGAAACACCCTTCCCACGAGGACGCCGGCTCAGAATTGAGCCGGCGGAGTGGGAAGGTGCGACGGGTGCAGTTGCACCCGTCGCGAATTTCAGTGTCTGCTAGGCAGACACTGAAATTCTTTTTGGGGCCCTCTTACGGGGGCCCCTGCAGTGCCCATGCCATTGGCATGGGCACTGCAGGGGCCCCCAGGGGCCCCGCGGCACCCCCTACCGCCATCCTGTTCCCGGCGGGAGAACCGCCAGGAACTGGATGGCGGTAGGGGGTGTCAGAATCCCCATGGCGGCGGAGCGCGCTCCGCCGCCATGGAGGATTCTCAAGGGCAGCGGAAAGTCGGCGGGACACCGTCGACTTTCCGTTTCTGGCCGCGGCTGAACCGCCGCGGTCAGAATGCCCAGCGGTGCACCGCCAGCCTGTTGGCGGTGCTACCGCCGACCTCCGCCATGGCGGTAATTAGCGCCAGGGTCAGAATGACCCCCTAAGACTAAAGGTAAAGCTTCTAAATGAGTAGACATAGATTTTTCTATCTGACCCTTGTTTCATCGCGGTCAGCCTTCACTTTAGCTTAAGTACCAGTCCAGCACAACCAGAGGACTGCAGTTGATGCTTAACAAAGTTTGGGGGTGATTCTGACTGTGGCGGGCGGCCGAGGCCGCCCGCCACAGTCCCGCCGACAAATGACCGCACCGCGAGCGGTGGAGCCGGCGGAGTTGCAGGGGTGCGACGGGTGCAGTTGCACCCGTCGCGTATTTCAGTGTCTGCTTTGCAGACACTGAAATACTTTGCGGGGCACTCTTACGGGGGCCCCTGCAGTGCCCATGCCATTGGCATGGGTACTGCAGGGGCCCCCAGGGGCCCCGCGGCACCCCCTACCGCCATCCTGTTCCTGGCGGGAGACCCACCAGGAACAGGATGGCGGTAGGGGGTGTCAGAATCCCCATGGCGGCGGAGCGCGCTCCGCCGCCATGGAGGATTCTCCCGAGCAGCGGAAAGTCGGCGGGAGACCGCCGACTTTCCGTTTCTGACCGCGGCTGAACCGCCGCGGTCAGAATGCTCGAGGGAGCACCGCCAGCCTGTTGGCGGTGCTCCCGTGGTCGGTGACCCTGGCGGTCACCGGCCGCCAGGGTCAGAATGCCCCCCTTTGTGTTATTTCTACATTCAAGGCTTAAATATTCAAAACCCTTGTTTTCCCCTTTGGAGTTTTCAATTTTGATGTCCTTTCATTTATTAAAATGTATTCTAAATTGGTTTGGAATATTTCTGGTGTTGTGTTTCCACTTACTGTTTGAGTAATGCATGAATTCTTTATACATTGCCTTGCAGCTGAGCCTGTTGGCCTCAGCTACTAGGGTGGTGGCGGGAGGGGGCAGAGCTCAGGGTCATTTAGTGACTTTAAGGGTTCACTCTGTCAAGCTTTAGGAATATTACTTGAGGTGGGTGCTCACGCCCCTTAACTAATACTTTCCAATTTTTCACAGCGTTGTTCTTGAGCACTTGTTACAGGATATAGCGTCAACCATCTCCATGTCATGGCTGCTCTCCTGCACACGGTCAGCACTGATGCACGAGGCCATGTGTAGCATGTCTTCATGCCATGTCCGATTCATCATGATGCTAAGCCTCAAGACCAATTTCTTAACAGGGTCCTTAGTACTTGTCTCCATTTGGACTTTGGGGATGCTTGAATAAGACACAAGATAAATCACTCATTGATAAAGAAACTTAACAACCATTGAAAGAATGCTGATTTCATTCTGCAATATAGTTTGAGACCAATTTCACAGAACTATCCTGATTACTCTTGTCTAGCCATCTGAACAAGCTGTTGTCACATATATTTTGTTGATTTTTGGATCACAAATATAAAACTGTGACAGTTTTTAAAGGAATGCTAAAAATTCCTGTATTGACGAAAACAAGTGCAACCATCCTGAATGGGAAGTCTGGTAAACCACGGGGCAGTTAGTTTGAGGGTTCCTTGAAAGGAATATATAGTATTCTAGAAAAATGGCATTTGTCTTCTTCTCTTGGAATATACCTACTAAATTAACCCAGTCCTTAAAATAAGTATTTAACCCCTACCAAGAAAGAGGGAACCGTTAGGTAAGAAGAGTGGAAAATTAACATTCTGGAAAGTTGTAGTTTGGCTCTTCAATTTAGTTTTTAGCAATTTTAACATGTCCTTTATCTTTGTAGGAAAACATGCAAAATACTTCCTAACTGCCACTGAGTGTGACCAGTCACAAGAATAATAGGAGAGACAACTACTGTAAGGGTAGGCAAGCTCACCTCAGGACATCTCTCGCTCTCTCTTAGCGATCCATTTTCTCTTTCCACTGTGGAACGATAGAGTTTTCAGTGCAGAAAATTGTTCTGATTGAGGCAGTCTTTGTGAAGAATTGTAAAGAATTGAGAACAAATCTTCTGTGTCTCTCTCCTACAGGATCACACAACCTATCAAGTTAGTTCCCAGTTGTTTCACTGTATAGCAAGATTCATATACTTCAAATTCAGCAGTTGATGAGCTTTAAAAATGTTGACAGTGTGCTCTAGATATATGATGTCGGATTTCACCTTGCCCTGCACCTATTCCACAGATACCACAACTGGGTGGGTACAGCCTTCAGTCCCACCCATCAACCACTTGATGAAAGGGGTCTCCTTTAATCCAGGCATTTCCCTTAGTTTCCATCCCTTCAGAATGGACAGGTCGTGGAGCCTAGCCATTTGTTTTAGCCTCTATGTGGGTGATGTGACCTTTGGGCAATCCACTATGCACAGTACCTTAGCTTCATAGTTAGTATCGTATGGTCATCAGCAAAAGCACAGGAGTCTCTAGGTGCACGCCATGGTGTCTGCCCTACTTTGTGCTAAACCCTAAAGCCCATAAACTCAGCCTTCAGCTGTTGATTGACAGATTTAAAAGTAAACGTGTGGCATTTGTCCACCCCCTCTGTCCAAATCCTTCCACCTTTCTCCCTCATCCCCAAAATTTGAGTCTGTACATCGTCCCATATTCCAAAAGCCTGATAGGTCTTCCTTTGGCTCTGTATCTGGATAATGAAGTCTTATGTAATTTGGGGCCAGATGTATCAAGCACCCGGTTTGCATTTCTTAAATAACAAATTTTAAGAAATCGCTATTTTAGAAATGCAATAAGGGATGTGTCAAAATTGCGAGTCAGTTATAGCGATTTCTTAAAATTCAATGATGGGAATGTGAAAGAGAAAGGAGACAGGAAGCACAAGCTCAAATTCAGTGAGCAGGAATTGGAGGTGCTCACTGAGGAGGTGGTCAGGAACCATGACAAACTTTTTGGGAAGAACTCACTCAAGGTACCTGAAAGTGAGAAGAGGAAACTGTGGTCAGACATCCAGATCAAAATATGCGCAGTGGGTGTTGCGCAGCACTCTGTTGAGGAGATACGCAAGCGCTGGTATGACTTGTGTTCCTGTGCCAAAGAGAGGAAAGCCAGCAGGCTAAAGGAGGCAAGGAGCACAGAAGGATGACCACCCACCCAGACACCGTCCACATCAATAGAAGACATGGTGAAGTCCACACTGCTTCCTGAAGCTGTCAGTGGTGTCACTAACATTGACACCTCAGGGTCACCAAGCATCAGCAAAGGTAAGGGCAGTAGTGATGTCTATCCCCATATGTACATGTACAAATGCCCCCTATAAAATAGCTAATAGCTCGATGCATTGTGATAAGTAGTCTATGCAACATCTTACATGCAACTCAACAATGCCTTATGGGAGTGGTAGTCCACACTCCTAAAGTGCTAATACGACATATATAGCAAGTTAGTGTTCAGCCACACAGAGGAACAACACAAACGACTCATAGTGATATGATGTTAGTGTACATTTATTACTATTGTGCAACATTTTGTGAAATATTCAAAAATGTAATGCTGCACATTGTCGTTGTAGATGTCCCGGGCCCTGCCGCAGCAGAAGGTGGAAATGTGGGGGATAGCGAAACACAGCAACAGTCCGACTCAAACACTAATGAGTCCTTGATTATTGCACCAAGTAGATGCAGGACAAGAGTCTTACCACTCCCAGAGTATAACCTGGACTCAGATGCAATGCCGGATGAAGTACCCACATCACACCCCAGAGGCTAGATCCACAGGAAGACAACGGTCCCTGCATCAGTCCACACCCCTCAGGAGGCATCACGAGGCAGGCAGACAGTGCACAGATGAAAAAGAGGACCCATAAATCTTTGGCGGCCTTGAAGCTTCCATGCTGAAATTGCAGCGCCTGCAATGCAAACACATGAGGTCAATGCACAGGAAGTTGTTGTCTCATAATGACAATATGGGAGTACTGCACAAGCAGTTGAATGCACTCAATGAAAACATGGGATCAATGTACAAGCAGTTGGAGTCTCTGAATGAAAACATGTGCAAGCTGCAAGAGGGACACCAAACAGCAGCAGAAAACACAAAGGAGATGACAAACGCCATTAGGGAACTCTGCACTGAGATTCATCAGGAGCGTGTCAGCCACCGTAGGCACCATCACCAATTTATTGGAAAGTTTGATGAGTTCTGCAGATCGGTGTATCAGCTCGCGAGCTCAACTGCCTTGATATCACAATGTGCTGTGGGCATACAGGTGGAGACGGCACATAGCAGTCGGGACGTTGCACAGGAATTGGTGCAAATCACCAATGTTCTGGATGCAATCAGAGACAGCACAGAGTGCTACAAATAGCGAACTGGGTGGTGGGGATAGTGAGGAGCTCTCTACGCCTCAGCAGTCTTACAGCCCCTGTGATGGATCCTAGGTGTCGCAGTACCAGACACAGTACTGTCTTTGAACCCGCTACAGAGGTGCCAGCGAGGCCACTGAGCACTCAAGTGGAGTGCATGGACGTAGGAAGTAATGTTAAGGGGTACAGAGGACTAGCTTAACAGGTAGCAATACAGTTATACTATAATGCTAATAGTGTGACAATGTTACTCGTACATGTTTGCCTATAGTGCATAGCTATGTCCTATTCACACATATGTTGCTTGAAGTCAAGGTGATAAAGATGCTACCTACAGCAATACATAAAATTGAAGTGGTATTGTCATTACTTACATCAGAAATGGTTTCGCGTGATGTCAGTACGTCTTGGCCTGCCTTCTGCTGCACTGCCCCGTCTACTGGGTGCAGGGGTGGTAAGGGATCACCATCCTCATCTGAGTCCGGTTCCACAGGTATGACCCTTGTAGTTGCAATGTTGTGTAACATAGCACGTGTAGCCACAATTTTGCATGTCGTCTCAGGGCTGTACTGTACTGCACCACCACTCCTGTGGATGCATCTGAAGCAGCTCTTCAGCAGTCCAAAGGTCATCTCCACAACACTGCGGATTGCCTTGTATGCAGCATTGTGCCTCCTCTCGGCTGGTGTTGCAGGACTCAGGTAGGGTGTCAGTATAAAGGTCCACACTGCGTAGGCACTGTCTCCTGGAATGAAAAGTGAGTAAAATGAGTACTTATGATATCTGACACCACGTTTACATCAATGCAACATCGTCAACTATTACATTACCCAGTAATTCCTTCACCAAACTCCTCAGCTAGTAGTCTTGTGTGAATTCCACTGTGGCGAAAGATGTAGGAGTCATGTGTGCTACCTGGATATCTGGCCACAAGATTGGTTATGATGTTGGAGGCATTGCTAATCACTTGTATGTTAATGGAATGTGAATTCTTACGGTTCCGATAAACATACTCGGTGGCCGATGGTGGACAGCTATGACGTGTAAGAATTGGGCAATCTGGTAGAAATTTATTTTTTTCTCTTGTAATTCCTGTGGGGTGTCCGGGAATCTTATGTGCTGTTGAATTCTGCTCAGTATGGCATTGAGAAAAGCATTGCAAAATCGTGAGAGTGACCTCTGTGAGACCCTTCCTCCTGCTGCTATGACCCCTTGATAGCTCCCTGAGGCTAATAGGTGCAGGGAGCATAATACCTGCACATGGGTGGGTATACTATTGGTCCTGTGTGTGGTGTGCTGCCGTATGGGTTGTAGATTAGCTATCAGGTCAAGTATCATGGCTGAGCTTAACCTGTACTTCTCTTATATCTCCTCCTCTGTCTGGTCAAAAAGGGTTATGCACACTCTAAAAATGCTCTCCTGTCTCCTCCTCCCTCTCTTCAAACCTGCCAAGATCCTCATTTGCCTCGCCATCACGTAGAGTGCAGCCATTGTGGAAAAGAAGCTGAGTCATTATATAGGTTGCACCTGGTTACCACCTGATTTCAATTTGTGGTGAATTGCATGTGCAAAAGGCTATTCTGTGAATATTCGCTATTTGCAAATTTTTGATGCATCGCATTGCGAAATGGAATTTGCATGCCGCAATCTGCGTATCGCAAATAGCATCATGAATTTGCGGATAGCTGTCTGCGATTGGCAAATGTAGGTCCCAATTTGCGTTACGCAGATAGCGATTGGCAAAATCATGTCGCTACTTGCGATATACCGATTGTGACATGCAAAATCATGTCGCAGTTGCAAGGAATCGCTATTTTAGCGTTTCCTTATTTTCGCACTGCAAATGCCTTTCATACATTGTAAAAGGAATTTTTGCATTCGCAAACGGTCGAATTTTGCGATTCACACCATTTGCGAATGCAAAAATGTTTGATACTTCTGGCCCTTGATTCTTTAGTAATACTTACCAACATAGAACTTAGACCTGTCAGACTTTGGGTGGTCTTCCTCCAAACTTTGTTGCTCCTCCCTTCCATTTCGCTGAATTTGTTTTTGTTTGCCTTTGGACACTGCTAACCAGAGCTAAAGTGCTACATGATAAAACTAGCTTACACCAGATTCACATATTTAGTTTACTCATATGTCACGTTTAAGGTGCTATGTCCAGGACCTGTAAAATAGATGATACTAGTGGGCCTGCAGCTCTTATAGAGCCTGCTCCTTAAGTAGCCCCTGAAAGCATGTCTCAGGCCTGCTCTTGCATCCTGTGAGCAGTTTTAAACAGTTTTAATTGACAAAATATGTTTTTGCAAACCCAAAACCTCATATATATATATAGAATTTATATTTATTATATATATATATATATATATATATATATATATATATATATATATATATATATATATATATATATATATATAGATATATAGATATATATATATATATCCAACACCAACAATTGCAAAACAATTGATTCGTATGCACTCCAGGAGAGTTTTATTGGTTCTATTCAAGAAAAGTGTAAGAAGACACCACCAACACGTTTCAACCTCTCGGTCTTGATCACAGTTTACAAAGAAGCCTTCCCATGAGTCTCTATTTATAGTTTGTTTTCCTACCACCACCCAAGTGCATTATGGGATGCGTAGTCCCCTATAAAAACTTATATCAATTACAACATAATCAGAATTCACTTAACTTCACTATTACTACTAAACATAAAAAAAAAAAGAAAAAAAAAGAAGTTGAATGATTAAATATTGAAATATCTCTAAGTCCAAGGCAGATTAATGATAGTTTACATATATACAGAGAAATAAATAATGATTGTGAGGTAGATGTTACCATACTTGTCATGTCAGTGGGATGTTGGGCTGATAACTAGATCTTATGAACAGTATATTGTTAGCAATATTCACATTATAAGAGTAATAATGTTCCCCCAATTTACGGAACATTTATCTTCCTTGTGACTATCAATCTACTCTGTATACCTGGTATAATATTTGAAGCCTCATATTCTTTGCTTCATATACTGTATATCCCTCATCCAGACAGAATACTCATCTTAATACATGTGAATGCCTTCAATCTCTATACCTTCAGCCTCATGTCTCCCAATGGTTACGATGTCTATTACCTCATAAACATTAAGGCCCTCATTATGACCTTGGCGGGAGGCTGAAGCCGCCCCCCAAGATCTGACCGCCGGGCAGCCACCAATGCGGCAGCACTCCCGCCGCGGTCATTTTGAGATCCCCACTGGGCCGGCGGGCGGAAACCTGGTTTCCGCCAGCCGGCCCAGCGGGGATCTCAGCCACAACACTGGAGCCACCTCCAAATGGAGCCAGCGGTGTTTTGCGGCCGTGCGACGGGTGCAGTTGCACCCGTCGTGTTTTTCACTGTCTGCATAGCAGACAGTGAAAAGCTGCATGGGGCCCTGTCAGGGGGCCCCACGACTCCCCGTACCGCCAGCCTTTTCCTGGCGGTTCAAACCGTCAGGAAAAGGCTGGGCTCAGGGACTCGTAATCCCCTGGGTAGCGCTGCAAGCAGCGCTGCCCAGGCGGATTATCACCGCCGGGACAAATGTGGCAGGAAACCGTCGGCCCCGGTGGTGCGACCGCGGCGCAACCGCTGCGGTCGTAATGACCATGGAAGCACCGCCAGCCTGTTGGTGGTGCTTCCGTCACAACAGCACCGCCAGGGTTGTAATGACCGCCTAAATGTTTATTCATCCTTCATAATGTCACTACATTGGATGGCCTCTAATTGCACTGATTGCTTTTATAGCCACAAGTCATCATAAATGGTAATGAAGTTCTTCATTGTCATTTAGTCCCCTCAGAGTCTTTGTTTTAAGTTGTACTATCAGTCTAGACTCCAACTGTCTAAGCCTGAGCTCACGATCCCCTCCTCTTGCATTTTGCTCAATGGTCGCGATCCCAAAGAACTTCATATTCAACCAAGTTTTTCCTTCATGTGTGACTAAATGTTTAGCCAGAGCATAGTTGACATCTTTGTTTTGCACAGCCCTGATGTGTTCAAGTATACGTTTTTTTTAAAGGACAGATTGTACTTCCCACATAGGGAAGACCACATTCACATTCAATTGTGTATACCACGTGAGTAGTTTCACATGTAATTCTCTTTGTTATTCTTATTTATCTTCCTTTAGAATCTGGGTATTCCTTCGTATTTACACCTATCCGACAGGCCTTACACTTCCCACAGCATGTAAACCCTATTGTCTGAGTCTGTAACCAATTCAAAGGTTTGTTTAACTGGAAGTGACTGTTCACCAGAAGGTCACGTGTCAATGGCACCTTCCTGTATGTTAACATAGGTCTTTCCCCAATCAGTTTACCAATGTCGGGATCCTTCCTTAAAATCTCCCAATACTTATTAAGTATTTTTAAGATCAAATGATTTTCTTTACTATATGTCATGATCATCCTAATAATGGAGTTCTTGTTGTCCTTTGCGAAATTAGATTTGTTCAAAATTTCATCTCTCATTTTAGATCTAGCTTTGCGTTCTCCCAAATTTATCTCTTTTAGTTTATAGTTCCTCTGTACAAATCTTTGTCGAGTTTCTCTAAATTTCAGTTCCATTTCATATTCTGTAGAGCAATTACGTTTGATCCTAATAAACTCTCCATATGGTATGCTTTTCTTTAGGGATGCCGGGTGAAAACTGTTTCCATGCAGAATACTGTTTGTAGAAGTAGCTTTACGATACAATGTCGTTTCAATCTTATTGTTCTCAATGTAGACTAGAACATCCAGAAATTGGGCAGACTGCGAACTGATGTTGTAGGTGAATTTTAAACCCACTTCATTCTCATTCAAACATTCAAAATACTGTAGAAATTCCTTCTCAGTTCCATTCCAAATGATGAATAGATCATCAATGTATCTCAGCCATAGGATGACTTTTGTTGCAGATATCTCTTTTTCATCACTCCATGCTACATGTTTCTCCCACCATCCCATCATCAGGTTCGCATAACTAGGCGAAAAGGAAACCCCCATCTCTGTCCCACATATTTGGGCATATAACTGATGATTGAAGAAAAATATATTATTCCTCAAGCATAGATCTATCATATTCAATAGCATTTTTGATTGTTTAAAATACTTCATATCCCGTTGTTGTGAAAAGTACTGTACTGCCATGAGACCCACCTCATGTTGAATTGATGTGTATAAAGACTAGTTTGTATTCTGGTTCCCAGTTAATTCCTGTAAGTGCTCTTAAAAAGTCCCCTGTATCTTTGATGTAAGAGCTGAGACTTGTTACTATCGGAGCTAAAAAGGAATCCACATATGTAGATAAGTTCTCATATAAGGAACCACAACTGGAGATTATTGGACGACCTGGTGGTTTTTCCAAACTTTTGTGGATTTTAAGGAGAAAATGGATTGTAGGCATAATTGGATTATCATTCCCCAAGAATAATCTCTCGTCCTTATTTAATAAACCATCATTATACCATGTATCCAACAATTGGTTTAATTGTATGGTTAGTTGTTTAATGGGATTTGTCTTGAGTTTAAGATAATGATTTTTAATATTCAACTGCCTCTATGCTTCTTTCATGTAATCTTGTTTCTTCATAATCACTATATTTCCCCCTTTATCAGCTGGTTTGATTTCCAAATCTTGATTATTCATCAATGCTCTAAGGGCCTCACGATCCTGTTTAGTAATGTTTTCCTTTGTCACATAATTGATTTTGTTTAATCTATCCAGATCTTCAACCACCAGATCGTAAAATATATCCATCCTGTTGCCCGGTGATAATGTTGGACAGAATTGTGATTTAGGTTTAAAGTTTGTATGACAACGTCCATCAATATTAATATCTAATTCTTCCAGTACTTGTGTTTCCAATAGTTCCTGATCCTCCAGATCGTGCATCAGATCATATGCTGTTTTCACATCTGATTTTTGTTCTTTAGTTAGATTACTCTCTGACATTTTTTGTGCTTCTAATGTTTGTACTGCTGGCACTTGTTTAGAAAAAAACTTAGCCAATTTTAACTTTCGCACAAATTTGTATAGATCAATCCTAGTTTCAACATGGTCATAGCGCTTTTCCGGGCAGAAGGACAGGCCTTTATTGAGACAGGTAATTTCTTGTTGCGTCAATTCATTCTTTGAAAGGTTTACAACCAAATTCTCACTTGAGTTGATTTCAATTACTTGGTTTTGTTCGCTTGTTTGCTTCTCAGTGGATAGTCTTTTGTTCTTTCCAGACCCCCTTCTTGTTTTCCGATGTTTCCTCGATCCCAGACAGGTTTTATTCCCCGACCTCGTGTTAGGCCCTGTCCTCTTCCCCTCGATGTTCTTTGGTCCATATAAACTAGTTTCATCTCGTCTAAAAAAGTCATCTTTTTCGTCAGTACTGGCCTTTCCTCTCCCTCCATTAATTCCACACGTGATTCACTGATTGATGTCTCCAGAGATTGCATCTTCTTCTCTAAAACATTAGGATTTTGCTGTTTCAATGTATCAAATCTTTTGGCAAAGGTTAGAATTCTCCCAGTTTCATAGTCAATCTCATCTCTTCTAAACTTCCTTTTCTTACGTTCCTCAATCATCTTTTCATACTTTTCCAGAGTGGTATCCATAGTGTGTCTTAGCTTGCCACTTTCTTCCTCTTTATTGAGTGCCTCAATTTTGCCCTCTATTTCTTTTATTTCCTTCAAAATCAACTCTAGGTCCTTCCTGGCATACTTGATAACAATACGCATCATGTTATTCGAACACTCCATGCTGTTTGCACCCCATTCTTCAAGCATTTCCGAATTAGTATCTGGATAATAAGGACATAGTCAATCCACCGGGTAGACCCATAGTTTCGGCTATGGATTCTCTTTTGGAAAATACATCGAAGTATATTGATTATTTCTTGCGTCCTTTTGTGGAGTCAATACCATCTTATCTGAGGGATACCACACACTTATTGAAAATCATTGAGAGCATCCAAAGGGAAGATGATTTTTTGCTGTTAACCCTAGATGTTACCAGTTTATACACATGTATAGATCATGATTTGGGAGTTAAAGCTATCAGACACTTCCTTAGAGCGAGATCATTATCATTATTTTTCCATTCAGAAATGTTATGCACTATGACTGAGTTCTGTCTCAAGAACAATTTGTTTATTTTTGACAATCATTTGTACAAGCAAATGCAAGGGACAGCTATGGGCACTTGCTTCACCCCCAGCTATGCAAATTTGTTTATGGGCTGGTGGAAGGAACAATTATCAGAGACGATTACCCAGTTTGATACCAATGTGGTTTTATGGTGTTGTTTTATTGATGATATTTTTGTAATTTAGAGGGGGGACGAGAAATCAGGTATGCAATTTGTGCGGGATTTGAACGATAATGAGTTCAATTTGAGATTCACTGAACATTTGGACCTGAGTCGTATTGAGTTCCTAGATGTGGAAATTTCTGTAAGAAATAAGAGATTAGTGTCCAAATTGTACAGAAAGACAACATCTGGAAATAGTCTGTTATATGCTCGTAGTGCCCATCCGGCGACTCTGATACAGAGTATCCCCTTTGGGGAACTACTACGAGCGCGGAGGAACTGCAGTGAGACAGCAGATTTTCAGCAAGAATGTGCAGTGATGTGTGTAAGATTCAAAGACAGGGGTTATGGAGCTAGAGTTATAGATCAAGCCAGACAGAAAGTGGAGAGTTTGAACAGAGATTATATCTTATATGGGAGGAGTAAAATCCAGAAGAAGGACAATGACCTGATTAGATTTATTACAACTTTCAGCGATCAATCATACAGAGTACGTTCTATTCTGAACAAGAGTTGGCATATCTTGCAGACTGATCCAGTTTTGAGTAATTGGATCAATGATAGTCCTCAAATAACGTTTAGGAGAAACAGGTCCCTGAAGGATGATCTGTGTTGCAATGACATAACATCAAAAGGGAACAGTAAAAACAAAACAGGAAAAGGTTTTTCCTGTTGTATGAAATGCAAAGCGTGTAAAACTACTAAGAGTTGTAAGAAATTGAAAATCCCAGGAAGAACAGAGAGTTTTGAGATCAGAGGAAGTTTTGACTGTAACACAATATATTGTGTTTACTGCTTGATTTGCCCATGTGACAAGTTGTATGTGGGATGTACGATTCATAGTGCTAAGAAGAGAGTTTTAGAACACAGACGAGCTATTAAGAACTATGATAAAAACTATCCGGTAGCTAGACATTTCTACAATCAACATTTCGGCAATGAAAATCTGTTGAAGTTTGGAGTTATTGACCAGGTGAAGATGAGTAAAAGGGGCGGCAATAGAGAGCGATTATTGCGTATTGTGGAGTCAAAATATATAATAGATTTTGAGACAATGGAACCTGTGGGGTTGAACTCTAGTGAAGAGTTGAGTATCCATCTGGGATAATTGTTATTTACTGTGAGTAATTTTGGGGAAGTATGGTGGCTTTTTTAGGAGAATGACATCTGAGAGCAACAAGGATACAATGGCATTTGATATATTTATGTACTTTTATGTTGCTATGTTTTTTTTTTAATAATATAGAAATTTCCGTTGTCTACCCACTTGGGTGTGATTAATCTTATATATAAATATGACAATGAGAATTGTGAACGAAGTCAGAAGCAATAGGATTTCTTTTTGTAATTAATTGGAATTCTTTTTGTATAAGAGCTTTTTCGAATATGCATGCCCACTTGGGAGCTATTGAACCTGATGAAAATAACTCAGACATGGTTAAAAAAACTTATATATATATAATGTAATGATATGAAGAGTACTCTTATATTTTTGTACAAGCTTTTATCTGATGTTTTTTACAAATATTATTATGAATATCAGTGATTAATTCGATCAACAACTCATTGGCAAATGATTATTGTATAAATTATTGCTTAATTTATGCTAAAATTGAATATTTTAAGATGGCCACCGTATTGTAATCTCAATGGAGTGTGAATTGTGGTTTTGTCCATTTTTTATGTTCATGATAAATTTGGGTTATTTATTTGTAGCACCATAGCAACAATATATCCGTGACAAAGGCTGTTGCGGAAACGCGTTGGATTTCTTTGCTGAAATAAATTATTTTTCACTTCGGAGGTGTCCTGGTTCTCCTGATATGTTAAGGGAGTGATGAAGGATATTTTGGGCGTCTCGAAGCCCGTCCAGGACCGCTGTGCCGAGCACCCACATTCCGGGACTTTGTATATGTGACATATATATATATATATATATATATATATATATATATATATATATATATATATATATATATATGCTTCTATATATATATATATATATTCTAAACAACTAATAAACCATAAAAAAAAGAAATACTTACCTTAAAATTCGTTGTTCAGGCAATTGTTATTCAGGCAAAATTGTTGTTTAGACAGTAGTTGTTCAGTACTTCGTTGTAGAGACTTTTTAGTTGTTTAGCAGTAGTGGTTCAGGCAAGTAGTGGTTTAGACCTCGTTGTTCAGGATGCTTCCCAGTAAACACCAATGAACAAATGCATACTTAGTAAATTTAAAACTGTTAGGAGAGCCTATGCTTCATGATTTCTACCAATTTTGCAGGTTACAACATAAAGATTACTCATATTCCATTGATAGAAGGCAGGATTACAACTTTTAAAATACGAAAGACAGCATCATTGCAAAATAAAACACCATCAATATCATTGGCATAGGGGAAGCATTTAAAACACTGGTACCACATATAAATTCGGTAGAGTGCTTCCCCAGATGGGAAACTGCTTTACCTGGATATAGGAGGCCTAATGTCCCCCACCTAGATCTCCAGGGTGCGAGAAAACTGAATCTCGTTATATTGTCACTAAGTCTGACTGGTAAAATCTCATGAGGATTGCTGGCCTTAGCTCCAGGCCCCAGCCACTGGCCTGTATTTCTGCATGACCCTATCCTATGGGAGAGCAGGGCACAAAACGTTCCTTCTTTCTCACACCAGCTTCACCTGCACCTAGATCCCCTCCATACTCCAGTCTCTGACATCACACAGATCCTCTTTTACCACTGACCACCTGTCAAAGCAGTTGGTAAATGGGATCTTTGAAACTTGCAAAACAAAAAGCCAATACTATGCAGATTTTGAATCTGAATGCAGAATTTGGTCTTCTTGGTTATTCCCAGTTCTGTGATGATTAACTTGGAACTGCACAACACTGGGCAGTTGTTATCACAAACTATTAGGGCCAGATTTATCAAATAATTCCATTTCCCTTGTGTCATGCATAGGTGAAGCAAGAGCAAAACAATCCTTAAGTCAGATTTACAAAACCACGCAAAGCCACTTTGCATGGCCCTGCATGACTTGCTAAGCCTGGAGTAAAGTGAGGCAATGGGAATTGATGCATTATGTTACTGTCTACCAGTATTACATGGGTGGAGATTGGGTGTTTCCAAGCATCCCACCCATATATTTTGGTGCATTCCAAAATTTGCCAAGACAAGTAAACCTGGGTCTCCATCAAATCTAAGGCCTACATTTATACTTTTTTAGCGTCAAAAAATTACACAAATGCGGCACAAACATAGAAAATACAATGATATTTTATACTTTTGCGCCGCTTTTGTGTAAACCAAATTACGCAAATGCAGTACAAAAAAAGTATAAATATGGGCCTAATGCCTTCCCGACAGAGGCGCAACAAGGGCAAATTAGAAGAAATATCCTTATTGCTCCTTATTTTGTACTCCTTTTAAGTGTGATGCATTCTGCAGTATACTTAGAAAGAGGGCCATACCTCTGACAATTGCTTTTGTGCAGAAAGGTGTTCTGCTGGGATGGGCCAGTGCCTGGGGGTCAAAACCTATATAATTATTTGGGGAGGGGAGAGTGCCCGGGGATCTGATCGGCTGCTTGCATCATGAAGAAAGACGTTATAGGTAGCCATTACAGGGCTCAGGGACTAAGCCTATTTGTTGAAAATAATATAAGGGGGCAGGATAGCCATACCCTGAACCCCTAGACCTGTGGTCTGTCTGCCTGGGAGCATTGACCACACAGCACACATGGCCAAAGGTGGTTAATTTCATTATCCCTGCTTCTGCCGGGGGAGCTCCCCACAATGCGCCACAAGGGCTTTATTTAGTTACTTTTCTGTCCTCGTACTACCTAAAAAAGGGGCTTTGGCATGACCAATACTCTTTTTAAGTGCAGCTGCCTACAGCAATAAAAATACAGTAAGTCTCTTAGGTCAATACATCCATTACCCCTGGAAAGCTTACCCTATTTTCAAGCCACTTTTATCTGGAGCTCTATGCTCTTCAGGTGAAGTGGAAGACCGTCTTGTGGTTGCTTTTACGATTACATTTTCTGGGCTGAAAAATGGTGCTAAAACAATGACTCAGAGACATAGGTGGTCATTACAACCCTGGCGGACGGTGTCAAAAGCGGCGGTAAGACCTCCAACAGGCCGGCGGTAAAAAATTAGCAATTACGACTGTGGCGGAAACCGCCAACAAAGACAGCCACTTTAACACTCCGACCGCCACGGCGGTACTGACAAACAGCTTTGCGGTTACCGCCAACAGGCAGGCGGGAGATAAACACTATTATGACAGGCCAATCCGCAACCTTTTCCGGGGCGGATTCACCGCAGATAAAAACACGGCGGAAACAGGCATTTCAAAGGGAAAACGCTCACCTCTACACACTCCACGAGGAAGGAGGGCACCATGGAGCCGGAACTCCATATTCTTTCTGCGATAGTCTTCCTGCTCCTGTACCAGGAGCACCAACGCCGGTGGCGAAGACCACGGTGAGTACTGCACCTATGACATAGGAGAGGGGGGAGGCAAAAAACAGGGACACACACACGCAACACCCCCACCCCCACCCTCACCCACTACAACACACACACCAATGCATATCCAAACATTCCAGTAACACCTCCCAACCCCCCGGAAGAATGCAAAAACAAAAGGAAATGAGTGTAACCATTGTATAATATCAAAATAGAGTAGGCAAAAATATACATATATACACTATTAACAAAATATACACCACGAATAGTAGTCCAGGTAATACACCATTCATAGTCCGTGGACCACTGGGCCCAAAATGCATGGGCGAGGCCCACACAAGATACCCGAACATGACGGAGAGAACACTGCAGGGGCATCGGATAGAAATACAACAGGCACCTCAGGCAGATGGGAAGGGGGGGCACCTCAGCCGGATGAGTGCACGATGCCAGATCCACGAGGGGGCTCCATGCCCATTGATGTTTCCTGGGGAGTGCAAAGCCACAGTCTCTCAAGTCTCTCCAGTGGGTGATTTGCCCACTGTACCATCCTGGGGAGTGCAAAGCTACAGTCTCTCAAGTCTCTCCAGTGGGTGGTTTGCCCACTGCTCTATCCTGGGGAGTGCAAAGCCACAGTCTCTCAAGTCTCTCAAGGGGGTGGTTTGCCCACTGCTTTATCCTGGGGAGTGCAAAGCCACAGTCTCTCAAGTCTCTCAAGGGGGTGGTTTGCCCACTGCTTTATCCTGGGGAGTGCAAAGCCACAGTCACTCAAGTCTCTCCAGTGGGTGGTTTGCCCACTGCTTTATCCTGGGGAGTGCAAAGCCACAGTCTCTCAAGTCTCTCAAGGGGGTGGTTTGCCCACTGCTTTATCCTGGGGAGTGCAAAGCCACAGTCTCTCAAGTCTCTCCAGTGGGTGGTTTGCCCACTGTACCATCTTGGGGAGTGCAAAGCCACAGTCTCTCAAGTGGATAACAGTCTCCACTGGTTCTGGAGGGGGACTGGTGCCCAGAGTGCTTCATCCTGTGCAGGACAGACGGAATGGATGCATGTCTCCACTGGTTCTGGAGGGGGACTGGTGCCCAGAGTGCTTCATCCTGTGCAGGACAGACGGAGTGGATCCATGTCTCCACTGCTTCTGGAGGGGGACTGGTGCCCAGAGTGCTTCATCTTGTGCAGGACAGATGGAGTGGATGCATGTCTCCACTGGTTCTGGAGGGGGACTGGTGCCCAGAGTGCATCACTCACCCCGTGACGGTCCCTGTTGCGTCACTGACCCTGCCGCTCATGGGCTAGCAGTGCTTGAGTTGGCGGTCCTTGCCCTGTTCAGCGGTGCTTCACTTGGCGGTCCTTGCCCTGTTCAGCGGTGCTTGCCCTGTTCAGTGGTGATTGACTTGGCAGTCCTTGCCCTGTTCAGCGGTGCTTGCCCTGTTCAGGGGTGCTTGACTTGGCGGTCCTTGCCCTGTTCAGCGGTGCTTGCCCTGTTCAGTGGTGCTTGACTTGGCGGTCCTTGCCCTGTTCAGCGGTGCTTGCCCTGTTCAGCGGTGCTTGACTTGGCGGTCCTTGCCCTGTTCAGTGGTGCTTGCCCTGTTCAGCAGTGCTTGACTTAGCGGTCATTCATTGCCCAGCTGGGCTGGGGCTGGCGGTCCTTCATTGCCCAGCTGGGCTGTGGCTGGCGGGGTCCTCCTGGGCAGCTGGGCTGTGGCTGGCGGGGTCCTCCTGGGCAGCTGGGCTGTGGCTGGTGGGGTCCTCCTGGACAGTGACAAGGGGACTGGCGGTGGCCTCCTGGGCAGCAATGAGGGGACTGGCGGTGGCCTCCTGGGCAGCGACGATGGGGCTGGCGGTGGCCTCCTGGCCAGCGGGGATGATGGCGGTCTTCTCCGCCGTGCTGCTCCTCCCAGACTTTGCGGCTTTCTTCTGCCCCTTCCCCACCTTGGGAGGAGTCACAGCTGAGTCCACACTCCCCCGGGACCCCTGTGAGCGGCTTGGGTGGCTGGAGTCTTCCCCCTCTCCCGCCGGGCACTGGACAACTTCTGGTGCTTCACCGGGACGGGGACTGGCTGTGCTCTGGCTCTGTGATACGCTGGCTGGCCTGGTGGCCGGTGCACTCCACATACCTGTCACAACAGGCACCACTGGTCCCGGTGATTTTGTGGCTGAGGTGCTAGTACGGGACCTATGAGTTGGACGGGGGTGGTGGGAAATAGGTTAAGGGTGGACATGAAAAGTTGTTTGGAGACACTGGGACGGGTAGCTGGAGGGGGTTTGGGAGTGGAGGAAGAGGTGGTGGTTGTAGGAGGTGTAAGTTTAGTGGATTTGGGTGCAGGTGCATGCGCTGGAGGCTGTCGTGAGGTGGATGGCTGTTGGGTGGGTGTGTGGCTGAGTTTGTGTATCTTCAGAGGGGGCGTCACAGACACACTGGGAGAGGACACAGGGGACGTGTGAATGGTAGTGGGGGTGCTGAGTGCACGTGAGCGGGGTGTGGTGGTGGGTGTGCTGGTGCGGGACGTAGTGGCTGTAGTGGTAGTGCATGCAGGTGTGAGTGTAGACGAGACTGGCAGGGAGGAGGGAGATGAGGAGGAGGGGGACACAGTGGAGGCAGTGGATGTTGGTGTGTCTGTATGTGTGTGATGCTTGTGTGAGTGCCTGTGGGATGTGTGGTGCTTATGTTTGCCCGAGCTTCCCTTGTGTGGTGAGGTGTGTGCAGGCTGGTCTGATGGTGTGCTTGGGATAGGCAGAGGTACAGGGGATTGGGTCTGGGTGGAGGAAGTTGGAGGGGGGGGCTAGACACAGGGATAATGGCTGCCATCAGTGCTGAGGCCAGAGTTTGAAGGGATCGATGAAGGGCAGCCTGACCAGAATGAATGCCCTCCAGGAATGCATTTGTGTGTTGCAACTCCCTTTCTACACCCTGGATGGCATTCAAAATGGTAGTCTGCCCAACAGTGAGGGACCTGAGGAGGTCAATGGCCTCCTCACTGAGGGCAGCAGAGGTGACTGGGGCAGGGCCTGAGGTGCCTGGGGCAAAGGAGATGCCCACCCTCCTGGGTGAGCGGGCACGGGGCGAAGGCTGAGGATGCAGAATCGCCAAGACCTGCTCCTCCCATGTTGTTAGTTGTGGGTGAGGAGGTGGGGGTCCGCCGCCAGTCCGCTGAACTGCCTGGTGGTGTCTTGAGACCACGGAACGCACCTTGCCCCGTAGGTCGTTCCACCTCTTCCTGATGTCGGCCCGATTTCTTGGGTGTTTTCCCACTGCGTTGACCCTGTCGACTATTCTTCTCCATAGCTCCATCTTCCTTGCAATTGAGGTGTGCTGCACCTGTGCTCCAAATAGCTGTGGCTCTACCTGGACGATTTCCTCCACCATGACCCTGAGCTCCTCCTCCGAAAACCTGGGGTGTCTTTGCCGTGCCACGTGGTGGTGTAGGTGATGTGTGGGGTGGTGTGTGTGGTGATAAGTGTGGTGATATGTAGTGGTGTGTGGTGTTTTGTGCGTGGAAGTTGTGTGGGTGATGGTGTTGAGTGCCTGTGGCTGCTAGTTTGTCGATGGTGGTGTCTCTCTCTGGCCTTCTCTCTGTAATAGTGGTCGTAGGGGTTTGTGGGTGATGTGGGTGTGTGTTTTATATTGTATTGGGTGTGTGGGAGTGGTGTGTGTATGTGTATCAGGTGTGTGTATTTCGAATTGTCCAATGTGGCGGTGTTTTGTAGAAGTGTGTGTATTTTGAGCGCGGCGGTGTGTACCGCCAATGGAATACCGCGGTTCAAAGACCGCTGCGTGGATTCGTGGGTCGTGATAGCGTGGGCGTATTTCTGTTGGCATGACGGTGGAGGATTTGTTTTCGCCAGTTTATCACTGACCTTTGGTGTGGCGGACTTGTGTGGGTGTCTGAATTTTGTCGGATTTCGAGATGTGGGTCATAATAGATTCCGCTGCCGCGGCGGTGTGTTGGCGGTCTTCTGCACGGCGGTAAGCGGCTTTTACCGCCAATGTTGTAATGACCCCATATTGTTTTTCTTTATATCTATCTATCTATCTATCTATCTATCTATCTATCTATCTATCTATCTATCTATCTATCTATCTATCTATCTATCTATATCCAAAACAAACAATTGTCAAGCAATTGACTTGTTGCACTCCAGGAGATTTTATTGCTTTATCCAGAAGTGTACTTTAAACGGTATCTTTTAAAGTACACTTCTGGATGAAGCAATAAAATCTCCTGGAGTGCAACAAGTCAATTGCTTGGCAATTGTTTGTTTTGGAAATTGTAGAGGAATGGTCCTTTCCTCATGTGTGCACCCGTGAATTTGCGTGCCACAAAGTGGACCATTTGATGGACTCTATATATATCTATATATATATATGATTCACCAAAAGTATTTACTGCACTCCATGAGGTTCAGTTGTGCATATTTATTCCAAGATAACAACCACCAACGCGTTTCGACTCCACAAGGAGTCTTGTTCACAGTGAACGCATATGGCTCTGGCCCCCATCCCTTGCATACGCAAAACCACCGCTAGAGGACGATCCTTCACCTACATTGCAGCAAAGAGCTGGAACAACCTCCCCCTGCACCTCAGACCAAGGCCATCGCTCACCATCTTCAGGAAGAACCTGAAGATGTGGCTCTTTGGATGAGGACCCTTCCCTCCTCCCCAGTGCCTTTAGACCCTCACAGGTGAGTAGCTGTGCTTTACAAAAACAGATCGATTGATTGATTGATTGACATACCTCACAACAGGTCTATCTCTAAACAGGCCTATACAATTTTTTCTGATCTGAGAGTAGTTTTCTTACCTTATTAAGAGGAATGCAGTAGAAGGGGCAACTGCTGAAAGCCTAGTACTAATTATGCTACTGGAACTTCAGGGGGCAAAGTCTAATGTTTCCTGTTTATAAAAAATCCAACTTCACTACTAAGGGCCTGGCTTAAATTTTGGCAGAGGGTGTACTCTGTCTCAACAGTGATGGATATCTAGTCTGCTGAAATCTAAATCTCAAGACATCCTATGGGATTTAGATTTCGGCAGACGGGATATCTGTCATTGTAGTGATGTAGTAACCCCTCTGCTAATATCTAAATCAGGGCCTAAATTGGATTTTTATTAAATATCAAAAAACAGTTGTTGAATCATTTCTGTAGTTTCTGCCAAATGCAAGTTAGCAAAAATAATGCTGTGATCTTTGTTTGAGATTTTAGTCATGGGATCAGCTACAGCCCTTTACAGTGAAAATATATTTTGCGAGGCTAGCCTCTGGAGGAACATGCCAACATTAAATTGTTACATGTTACACTTTTAAATACAATGCACCCTAGAGTGTGGACACAGGGGCTACTTAGGAGTGACTTATTAAATGGTTTGGTTCTGTCCTGCCCAAAGACATTTTATTAATGGGCTTGTTTGGAGGTTGATTAGCTCCAACTGTTGGGCAACAGATTTAGGCCTGAAGCCACGTCCATCCTTGTCAGCTCAGTGGACAGGTCAATAGGTATTGAAGTCCACAGGTGACAGTTAACTTTCCATGCCTTTGGTGTATTTACCTACACCATATTAAATGGTCTTCTGAAAAGGCAAATATGACAATTTGAGATTTGCCAGTATTTAAAAATTTTAGGTTTCAAAGTGCACACACTAGGGACTGGAAAGCAGTGTCCCAGTGTGCAGAGTTCAAAAACCCACAATTTCAACCAACAAAAATTGAGACAGATCATGCAGAAATAGGGATTTTCTCACAGAAGCAAAAATAGAAGAAAACTAAAATATCTGATATTCATGTGATGGTGAAAATATACATCGAAGACTTGTACTCTTACAGAGCACAGCCAAATGTATATATGAATACGTATTAGAAGGTTAGATTAGATTTACTAGGTTAATTGTAAGGAATCTGTCTAGCAAGCAAAGCAAAGTAAAATGTTGCAGTCTACTCTATCAGCAAAATGGTATAAATTATATAAACAAAGAGACTTTTACTTACTAATGCTTTGCACCAGCTCAAAGCGATGCAAACATTTGCAAGGGTATTTACTTACCAGCACAAAATGTATTTGGACAGGAAAGGAACCTTTTTTCTCAGAGCAAATAGCAATTAGAGCTGCTTTGTGTCACTTTGTGTCAAATCGTCATGGTTATTGGTGCAAAGCCTCATCTACCAATATAGCCAGACTGTGGTTTGTATCAAAAACTAATGCCAGATTGAAGCAGGTGCTAACAAGAAGAAATGTTAGAATTTCGTAATTCCTACACATTACATAAGTGCTTAGGTGCACAGCCAACATCCAGTGTGTGAGATTCTTCAATGTTTCTTCTCGGTAAAGGAATATGACCTAGAAACATATGCTTCCAGTACAAATCCTATGTAAGACAGCATATACTGACCTATTCAAGGCTGTGCGTCACTTAAGCCATCCTTGCAGAGTGCTAGTGCAGGGAATGACAGTAGCATTGACATATCCTATTAGGTGTGGATCTGCAATGTTTTCTCCATTGTGCTAATCACAGCAGTCTGCTGGCCTGTCTGAAAAATCTGTAATTCTGCCCCTTTGAATCATGTGTGTACACATAGGTGTTTGATTAAAATTTTGAGAGGTAAATATCACAGCATATTGTTGCAGTGAGATAAAAAAAAATGTTGTCACAAATATTGCAAGTTGAATATTGATTTTAATGTTGTCTAAGGAGAAACATTTCATTAGTTGTAAAAAAGAAAACGGTACAGAATTCAAAATAGATATATTTGTACATATAATTTTAGAGCCACATTAATCCCGGTCCCCTGGTATACCTCCGTAAAATATTGTGCAGAGATTTTCATTTTTGATTTGTGTTTTGCGATCATTAGAAAAGTAAGTTAGCTTGGGTAGACATTGCTAATCTGGGCCAAATTTTTCTGGACAACATTTTAAAAAATGGCAGATGTGTTTCAATGATGATGTAATATTTCAAGAATCATGAGACCAAATACTTTATGTGAGGGTCAAAACATAGGTTTTGTGGGTCAAGTATTCTTCCTTGAGCAACCCTTCTACCATTTGCCAAAATGGTAGCTCTATGTTGATGTGTTTTAGCCATTATATTAGTAATTTATTGTAATATTATTTTTGTTTCTGGTTTTCCATTTATTCAAATTTGTAAACATGAGCAAAGCAGGTGGTAGCAGCGGACCTTTACTTCCTGATAGAGTGCTGCTAACTACAAAATCTGAGGACTCTTTCAACAAAGAAAAGTGGGTCATATGCCAAACTAATCCGAAAGAAAAAACTAACATCAACTGCAGCTGGATAGAAGAGAGTTTGAGATGCTGCAGAAATATGTCAGGACAAAGTTCATATAAGATAGAAAGTGGTAGGTGAAAAGGATCACATATTATGTTATTGTATAAACAAATGCTACAATGGAAAAAAGCATGGAAAAAATTGTCCAAAAATAGCAGGCACCAGTGAATCACAACAAGAATCCAAGACCTGTGAGAAAGGGTCGACAACCAAACCCAATGCCAATCCACTTAGGAGATCGATGGCAACCCTTCGTCAAACTCCAACAACTGATCAGAAAACAGAGGATCTTCAATTTGTTATCTGTGGTTTAGCCAGAACAAGGGTCACAGGGATTGACAAAAGAACAAAGTACAGGCTAGATGAGTCTCAAAGGGCAAACATGTTTTTATCTGCAGCTAGTTTCTTCCAAGATGAATTTTCAGCCGAGTACCTGATCTAAACAGCGGGGTGAATATATTTGTAGCAGATTTATTTACCCACCCGAACTCCATGCATGTGTGTGGAGACTCCACCCAGAGTGTGGCCGTAAAGAAACTACTCCTAACTTACCTTTGTTAATACTGATAAGTCATAAACTTAGACTTTTGGTCTAAACGTAAACCAAAAGTCTAAGTTTACCTTTGTGAATCAGACCCAAAGTATTTCAAATCATAGAGTGGAGTGTCATTAAGTGGAGTGGTATAGACTACAGTGGAGGACAGTATTATAGAAGGTAGTGTCGTACAGTGGAATGTCGTATGATGGAGTGGCGTGGAGAGGCATAGAATAGAATAGCATATAGTGAAGAGCTGTAGAGAGAAGTAGAATGAAATGCCATACAGGGGAATAGCGCAGAGTGGAGTGGCAAACAATGGAGTGGCATAAAGTTGAGTAGCATAGAGTGGTGTGGTGTATAGTGAAGTGAATTACAGTGAAATGGCATAGAGTGGAGTGGCATATAGTGGAGTGGCGCAGAGTGAAATATCATAGAGTGAAGTGGCATAGAGTACTGGAGAGTGGAATGATATGGAATGGAATGCCATGGTGTAGAGTGAAGTGGCATTCAGTGGAGGTGCGTAGAGTGAAGTGGTGTACATTAGAGTAGAGTAATGTGGAGTGACATAGAGTAGAATAGTGTAAAGTGGAGTGGTGTAGATTCAAGTGGCATAGAGAGAAAGTGTAGAGTGAAGTAGTTCAAAGTGGAGTGGCGTACAGTTGAGTAATGTACAATGGAGTGGCATAAAGTGGAGTGGCGTAGAGTGCAGTAGCATACAGTAGAATGGCATATAGTGAAGAGACAAATATGAGTGGCATAGAGTGGTGTAGAATGGAGTGGCATAGACTGGAATGGCCTTCAGTGGAGTGGCGTACAGTGGAAGGGCATAGAGAGGAGTCTCTTACAGTGGAGTGGCATATTGTGGCGTGGAGTGGCGTAGAGTGAAATAGCAAAAAGTGGAGTGCCATAGAGTGGAGTTGGGTAGAGGTGTATAGAGTTGACTGGCATACAGAAGTGTAGTGTAAACAGGAGGGTCATACAGTAGAATAGTGTATACTGGAGTGTTGTAGATTGGAGTAGCCTACAGTTGAGTGGTATAGAGTGGATTGGCGTAGAGTAGAGTAGCACAAATTAGAATAGGGTAGAGTGGAGTAGCATCTTAGAGTGGAGTGGAGTTGCATACAGTGGCAGACAGCTGAGTGGTGTAGACATAAGTGTGGTAGTAGTCAAGTAGCGTGTCGGACAGTAGACTGGAGTTCTGTGAAGTGGAATACTTTAGAGTTGAGTGGTGTACAGTGGAGTACAGCGGAGTACAGTGGAGTGGCGTAAAGTAGAGTGGAGGAGAGTGTCATATAGTGTAAAGTCATAAAGTATAGTGTCGGAGAGTGGTGTTGAATGGAGTGAAGTAGATGCAGTGGTGTAGTGTACAGTTGAACAAACTATCAGAATTTTAGCAGCATATTGTACATTGGAGTGAAGTGTGGTGCTGTAGAATGTAGGAAAGTGTCTTAGAGTGGAGTAGAGAGCTCTACAGTGTAGTATAGGGACACAGAGTGGATAAGAAGGTTGTACAGAGTAATGTAGGGGCAGAGAGTGGAATACAGTGTGACACATGGGCACAGAGGGTAATAGAGCCTGGTAGAGTGGAGCTGCATAGAGTGGTTTAGAGTGTGGTACAGTGGAGCAGTATAGAGTGGAGTGTTGCACAGTGGAATAGCATAGCATGGAGTGGTGTACACGGGAGTGGCATAGAGTGCATTGATGTATAGTAGAATAGCATAAACTAGATTTGTGTATAGTGGAGATGAGTGGAGTGGAGTGGCATTGACTGGAGTAGCAGGAAATGGAAGAGCGTGGAGTAGCATGTCAGAGTAAAGAAGAGTGACATACAGTGGCATACAGTTGAGACGTATAGAATGTAGTGTAGTAAAGTCAAGTGGCATATCATACAGCAGAGTTGAGTGCCATGAAGTTGAATACTTTAGAGTGTATTGGTGTACAGAGGAGTACACTGGAGTGGTATACAGTACAGTAGATTAGAGTGCTCTATAATGTAGTCTCATAGAGTAGTGTAGATTGGAGTTGAGTGGAATGGCTTTATGTACACTCGAGTAAATCTTCAGCAATCAAGTGTCATATTGTATAGCAAAGAGTTGCAAAGTGCAGTGTAGGGGCATAGAGTGGAGTATTGCATTGTACTGTACTGTAGGCACACAGAGTGAGGTACAGTGTAGGATAGTGGTGCAGAGTGTAGTAGAGTTTTGTAGAGTTGAGTTCCATGGAGTAGGGTATGGTACAGCCGGGCAGTATAGAATAGAGGGTTGTACAGTGCCATCAAGTGGGGTAAAGCATTGTGCAGTGGAATAGAGTGGAATGGAGTTTAGAGGACTGGCGTAGCATGGAGTGGAGTAGTATGTTGTAGGGTAGAGTGGTATGGAGTGGACTACAGAGGCATGGTGTGACATGCAGAGGAGTGTTGGAACGTGTCATAGACTGGAAAATCATAGAGTGCCATAGAGTGCGGTACATTATGGTAGAGTGGAGTGAGATAGACTGTCTTAGTGTTTAGTGACATAAGGTAACATACAGTGGAGTGACGTATAGTGTAATAGTGGTGTACAGTAGAGTAGAGTAGTGACTCCACCAGTAGAGTATGGTAAAGTGGGGTGGAATGCATAGACTGGAATTGAGTGTTGTACAGTGACAGTAAAGTAAAGTGCTGTACACTTACACTGACAAGAGTAAATTGTTGTTCAAAGGAGTACAATGGAGTGGAGTATAGCGTGACAGACTGCAGGTTGTAGACTGTTGTTGAGTGGAGTACAGTGTGGTTGAGCGGAGTACAGTGGACTGGCATACAGTGGAGTTGGATAGAGAGGTGTGGTACATGTATAGCGAAGAGTGGAGTGGCGTAGAGTGGAGTGTCATACAGTGGAATAGCATAGAGTAGAGTGGGGTATACTGGAGTGGCATAGATTGGAGTTATGTATAGAAGAAAAGCATAAAGTAGAGTGGCGTATAGTCGTGAGGCATACAGTGGAGTGGCGCTGACTGGAGTGGCATAGCATAAAGTAGAATAGCATGTCAAAGAGAGAAACAGAGGGACATACAGTTGAGTGGTGTAGACTGGAGTGTAGCAGAGTCAAGTAGCATATCGTACAGTAGAGTAGAGAGCTCTGAAGCAGAATACTTTAGACTGGATTGGTGAATAGAGGAGTACAGTGCAATGGTACACAGTTGAGTAGATGAGATTGGTGTATTGTGTAAAGTCATGGAGTGTAGTGTTGTAGAGTGGTGTAGAGCAAAGTGGAATTGTAGTGAATCCTAGTTTGTTTTAATTGGAAACAGGAGTTTACTTAGCCTTTGTCATGCAGACTCGTGCCCCTGTCACCTAGTGACTTTTACCCTTCTTACCTTTCTCTGTTTTAGGGGATTTATTTAATTAGATATTTTAATATGGCTGCCTTATCTCTAGTTAGGCCGATGTTTTAGTTTCACGTTTTCAGTGCCAACACGCTAAGGCGTCAATATCAAGCGACAAAGATAAATAAACTGTAGGTGTTCACATTAGGTACTTTCCCTCTTCAAGCCTTCAAGGGAATTGTTTACATAAATTGCCATCCCAAGCATGTCTTGTTATCTGTTATTTGGGAACAGACTTACATCAGGGGTCCGAGCAGAGCTGTATAAATGCACTCACTTAGACAGATAGAGGGATTCCGACCAGATGCCATGGCTGCTATTGATGCTGCACGTAGCCTTGACGCTCAGACAGTATTTGTGTCCCTATGAAGTCTGAGCTAGAGACCTCATTCCAAGGTAACAAGGGTTGGGGGGGGCTCTTCTCATGGACATGGCATTGGTAGATTAGGTTTAACACGCCTCGCTCTCTTCAAGATTAGAAATTAGATTCATGGCATTAGGGTATTAGGACATATTTTACATCTCATGTTATTTTATGTCATTGCAAGATGGGGGGGGTCTTTGTTTTAATGACTCTTGTCTTTACCATTCTGTTTCTTGCATTATTCATTATCCTAACCATTGCAGACCATGCAACTTATTGTAGATTGCAGTTTTGTTAAATAAAACCTATTAAAAACTTTACTGCATCTCTCTCATTGCCTGTGTTTGATTGAGACATGTTGTTAATGTGAGAAGAGGGTAATCTCCGTTTAACTATGACGCTCCCTGAGATATCACACTCTTGAGTCCATGCGTGAAGGTTGCCACAAATCACCTTTTACTGTTTGGGTTTTTGATGAGGTGCTGCTTGTGAGCGAGGACGGTTGGGGTGACAGTTGCGACTTGTTGTAGGACAGGCATAGTCACCTACAAACATAAGTACCGTCATCCCTAAACCAGCAGTCTTGCCTAGAGCAAGAGTCAAACTACTACAGAATGACGTAATGTACAGCTGAGTAAACCTTCAGCAATGGAGTGTCATACTGTACAGTACAGTGGAGTGACGTAAAGAGCTGCACAGTGGAGTGTAGGGGCATAGAGTGGAGTAGAGGGCTATACATTTTAGTGTAGATGCACAGAGTGGATTACAGTGTGGTATAGTGGCAGAGAGTGTAATGGACTTTTGTAGAGTTGAGTTTCATATAGCGGAGTAGAGTATGGTACGTTGGAATGGTATAGAACAGAGGGTTGTATAGTCCCATAGAATAGGGTAAAGTGTTGTGCAATAGAATAGAGTGGAGTCGTGACCAGAGGAGTGGTATAGCTTATGCTGCCGGAGTAGCATCTTGTAGAGCAGAGTGGTGTGGAGTACAGAGGCATGGTGTAACATACAGTAAGGTGTTGTAGAGTGGTGTGATGTGTGGTAGAGTGAAGTGAACCTGCATGTTGAAGAGTACTGGAAATATTTGTAGAGTGGAGTTGAGTAGATTGACACAGAGGACCTTATCTAGAGTTTGGTGGAGGGGACCACTTGGTCACAAACGTGATGGATATCAGGCCCAGAGTGAATTGCAGTGTTTACAGTGGAGTGGTGTGGAGTAGAGTAGAGTGTGGTACAGTATGGTAGAGTGGAGTGGGATATACCTTCATAGATTTGAGTGGCATGAAGTAACACCCAGTGGAGTGGTGTAAACTGTAGTAGTAGAGTACAGTGGAGTAGTGTCTCCTACAGTAAAGAGGGTTGGAATATCATAGACTGGAATAGAATGTTGTGCGGTGGCAGAGTGTAAAGTAAAGTGCTGTAGACTTGCATAGACAAAAGTATATTGTTGTAAAATGGAGTTCAAAGGAGTGGTTTAGAGTGTGATAGAATGAAGAGTATAGACTGTTGTTGACTGGAGTACACTGTTGTTGAGCAGACTATGCGAGAAAGGGCATCTTTTGCCAAGGTAGCCCACCACGTTGTGCCTGCAAAATGATGTGGTTTCAAACTGTAAGTGCCTCAGGCCCGTGCGAAACAGGTTTACCAGGGCCAAATCACTTTCCCCAAAACTGTACTATGTATGGCACTTCAGCAACCCTTGTAAGTCCCTAGTAATTGGTACCCATGGTACCTAGGGCATAGACACTGAAGAACCCCGCCCTCAGAGCTGCAGCTTCAATTGTGCCACTCTGAGAGGCCCCACACCAGCCTCATGCAGACTGCCATAGCAAGTGCATGACAAGGCGTGTTTAAAAGTTGTAAACTCGACATAGCACTAACGACGAGTGCCATATCTACTAAAACTGCATGTAATATAGGTATGTCACCCCTCTGGCAGGCCTTACAGGCCCAAGACAGGGTGCACTATATTGCCCCTACTGTGCCTTTGAAAAGCCTTAACACATAGGGCCTCATTCTGAGGCCGGCGGGCGGCGGTCACCGCCCGCCTGGCGGGAACCGCCATATGGCCGCTCCGCGGTCAAGAGACCGCGGAGGCCATTCTGGCTTTCCCGCTGGGCTGGCGGGCGACTGCCAGAAGGCCGCCCGCCAGCCCAGCGGGAAACCCCTTCCCACGAGGAAGCCGGCTCCGAATGGAGCCGGCGGAGTGAGAAGGGTGCGACGGGTGCAGTAGCACCCGTCGCGAATCTCAGTGTCTGCTAAGCAGACACTGAAATTCAAAGTGGGGCCCTCTTACGGGGGCCCCTGCAGTGCACATGCCATTGGCATGGGCACTGCAGGGGCCCCCAGGGGCCCCACGACACCCCTCACCGCCATCCTGTTCCTGGCGGTCGGAACCGCCAGGAACAGGATGGCGGTGAGGGGGTCGGAATCCCCCATGGCGGCGCAGCAAGCTGCGCCGCCATGGAGGATTCCTTTGGTCAGCGGAAAACCGGCGGGACACCGCCGGTTTTCCTGTTCTGACCGCGGCCATACCGCCGCGGTCAGAATGCCCTGCGGAGCACCGCCAGCCTGTTGGCGGTGCTCCCGCCGACCCCGGCCCCAGCGGTCAAGGCGGAATGACCCCCATAGTAAGTAAACAAGGAAACCATAGCAAATATATGTGCTGGGCACTGGTCACTACGAGTTCCCCAGCTACATGATGGCCTCTTTGAATACAGAGTTGTTTGGTATCAAACAACTCAGAATAATAAACTCACACTGATCCCAGTGTGGGATTTGTTATTAAAAAAGTACCCAGAGGGTACCTTAGAGGTGCCCCCTGCAAAACCCGGCATGGTTGCTGACTGGTCTTAGCTAGCCTGCCACCACCAGGCAGAAGTCTGGACTCCTGGGATGGGAGTCTCTGCACTCAGCAGCCAGGAAACAAAGCCTTTCCTAGTTGGAGGTGTTACACCTCTTCCTCCATGAAGGTACCCTGCACCAGCTGTCAGCTTCAAAGGCTTTTTCCACCTTTGAAACCTGACCCCGCCTCTGCTGCTAGCAGCAGATGGCTGACCAACGTTTTTCCCCCACTTTGGGTGGGAAAACCGGCTGAGAAAGTTAACCGGTGTAGGAGGAGTGACTTCCTTGGCCCTCCTCAGACTGCACCACCACTCAGGTGTGGCAGACGAGGTTACCACTTCATTTCATTTTCCTTTATCTTGGATGGTAGGAAACAGTCAATCAGGGTTAGGCCACAGGAATTCGACTCCCTGCACACAGCAGGCAAGAGACCACTTAAGACCAGTTCACTGACTGACCGCTGACCAATTAACTGGACACAGTAGCCCAACCAATATTTACCGGTGTGCCATGTTTGGTGGCACTATGACTTTCAGGGCCCAAAACGTGACAATAGCTGGGGTACTGGACCCCCAACATCGAACACCCAGAAGGAAAGCCCACTTTGGACTCTTAAAAGCCCAGATGCAAGTCCCATTCGAGGAACCTTAGGACACCTAAATACCACCCCCAGAGTGGCCCTACTGACCTGTAAGCAAAACTGCAAGTGACTTGCTTCTGGCTTTAAGGACCCTAAGATGCACAACTACTGGTGGACCGATTTATGCTACAACCATCCTCCCTAGCCCCTGCATCAACAAAACAGCTGTGCTCTAGGGGTCTTTAAACCCTTGGCCTTCTACCCTCAAAATGGGACACACCAGACTTTCCTTTAAGTCTGTCTGTGCAGTGTGTTTCCCAATGGTCCTCTTCTCTGTTGTGCACCAGTCCATAGACATTTAGCTGCTGCACCAGCCAAAGCCCAGAAATGTCCGAACTGCTCCAGCTGGCCCAAAGGGCATCCCAACTTCCTTGACCTAGAAACCACAGGAGACACTTGTGAGAGCATTGTCTGATTTTATATGCAATTTAAAATTGTTCCTATTGATTCCTCAATTACAAACAGAAACAGAAGATTCTCTAAATTTTGAAAAATCATAACTTAAAAAGTACTTGCCTAATTTTGATGATCTTGGTCTTAAAAATTATATAAAAACCTGAGGTATTTTTCATAAATTGGCCACAAGCTATTCTTCTGAGGATATGACCAAATGTATTGATACTTTGAGTACAAGAAATGCTTATCACATCTCCAAGATGAGACTAACTGCTCATCCACAATATCACCAAGACAGAGCACTAGGTGGTCTGCTTTTTACCTCTGGATACCAAGGTGGGGTTGCTTGGACTCTCTGCATAGTGAACATTATGGTGGTCATTACAACCCTGGCGGACAGTGTTAAAGCGGCGGTGAGACCGGCAACAGGCCGGTGGTAAAAAAAATGGAATTATGACAATGGCGGAAACCGCCAACAAAGACAGCCACTTTAAAACTCCGACCGCCACGGCGGTACAGACAAACAGCTTGGAGGTCACCGCCAACAGACAGGTGGAAGACAAAGTACCGCCCACAGTATCACAACCTACCAATCCGCCACCTTTTCCGGGGTGGATGCACAGCGGACAAAAACAAGGTGGAAACAGGACTTCGAAGGGAAAACGCTCACCTCTACACACCCCACGAGGAATCCGGACGCCATGGAACCAGAGCTGCACATCCTGCCAGCCCTTATCTTCTTGCTCCTCTACCAGGAGCACGAACGCCGGCGGCGAAGACAACGGTGAGTACTGTACCTACGACACAGGGGAGGAGGGAGACAAAAAACAGGGACACACACGCAACACGCAACACCCCCACCCCCACCCTCACCCACTACAACACACACACCAATACAGCATGATACATTACAGTTGCACCCCCCAACCTCCCCGGAAGAATGCAAAGATAAAAGGAAACAAGGTTAAGGATTGTAATATATTGAAATTAAGTATGCAAAAATATATATATATACACCATAAACAAAATATACACCAAGCTTAGGAACACTGGGCCCACACGGTATGGGCGAGGCCCACACAAGATCCCTGACCATGACGGAGAGAACACTGCAGGGGCATCAGAGAGCAAGAAAACAGGCACCTCAGGGGGAGGGAAAGGGGGGGCACCTCAGCCGGTTGAGTGCACGATGCCAAATCCACGAGAGGGCCACATGCCCACTGTTCAATCCTGGGGAGTGCAAAGCCACAGTCTCTCAAGTCTATACAGTGGGTGGGTTGCCCACTGTTCCATCCTGGGGAGTGCAAAGCCACAGTCTCTCAAGTCTATACAGTGGTTGGGTTGCCCACTTTTCTATCCTGGGGAGTGCAAAGCCACAGTCTCTCATGTCTATACAGTGGGTGGGTTGCCCACTGTTCCATCCTGGGGAGTGCAAAGCCACAGTCTCTCAAGTCTATACAGTGGGTGGGTTGCCCACTGTTCCATCCTGGGGAGTGCAAAGCCACAGTCTCTCAAGTGGATAACAGTCTCCACTGGTTCTGGAGGGGGCATGGTGCCTAGAGTGCTTCATCCTGCTAAGGACAGAGGTAGTGGATAACAGTCTCCACTGGTTCTGGAGGGGGCATGGTGCCCAGAGTGCTTCATCCTGCTAATGACAGAGGTAGTGGATGTTTTTCTCCACTGGTTCTGGAGGGGGCTCTGTGCCCAGAGTGCTTCAACCTGCGAAGGACAGAGGTAGTGGATGACAGTCTCCACTGGTTCTGGAGGGGGTATGGTGCCCAGAGTGCTTCATCCTGCTAAGGACAGAGGTAGTGGATGACAGTCTCCACTAGTTCTGGAGGGGGCATGGTGCCCAGAGTGCTTCATCCTGCTCGTGACGGACTCAGTAGCGTCAGTGCCCTTGGCGCTCATGTGCCAGCGGTGCTTGTGGTGGCGGTGCCCTGTTCAGCGGTGCTTGTAGTGGAGGTGCCCTGTTCAGCGGTGCTTGTAGCGGCGGTGCCCTGTTCAGCGGTGCTTGAGGCGGCGGGCTCCTTTGCAGTGACTCAGCTGCTGGCTGTCCTCTCTAGCCCAGCGGGGCTTGTGCTGGCGGTCCTCTCTAGCCCAGCGGGGCTTGTGCTGGCGGTCCTCTCTATACCAGCGGGGCTTGTGCTGGCGGTCGTGTCTGGCCCAGCGGGCTGGCGGTCCTTCATGGCCCAGCGGGGCTGGTGCTGGCCGTCCTCTCTAGCCCAGCAGGGCTTGTGCTGGCGGTCGTGTCTGGCCCAGCGGGGCTGGTGCTGTTGGTCCTTCATGGCCCAGCGGGGCTGGTGTTGGTGGTCCTCTCTAGCCCGGCAGGGCTTGTGCTGGCGGTCGTGTCTGGCCCAGAGGGGCTGGCGGTCCTTCATGGCCCAGCGGGGCTGGTGCTGGTGGTCCTCTCTAGCCCAGCGGGGCTTGTGCTGGCGGTCATGTCTGGCCCAGCGGGGCTGGTGCTGGCGGTCCTTCATGGCCCAGCGCGGCTGGTGCTGGCTGTCCTCTCTAGCCCAGCGGGGCTTGTGCTGGCGGTCCTCTCTAGCCCAGCTGGGCTTGTGCTGGCGGTCCTCTGTAGCTCAGCGGGCTTGTGCTGGCGGTGGCCTCCTGGGCAGTGGGGATGATGGCGGTGGCCCCCTGGGCAGCGGGGATGATGGCGGTGGCCTCTTGGGCAGCAGGGCAGGTGCTGGCAGTGGCCTCCTGGGCAGCAGGGCTGATGGCGGTGGCCTCCTGGGTAGCGGGGATGATGGCGGTGGCCTCCTGGGCAGCGGGGATGATGGCGGTGGCCTCTTGGGCAGCAGGGTAGGTGCTGGCGGTGGCCTCCTGGGCAGCGGGGATGATGGCAGTGGAATCCTGGGCAGCGGGGATGATGGCGGTGGCCTCCTGGGCAGCAGGGCAGGTGCTGGCGGTGGCCTCCTGGGCAGCGGGGATGATGGCGGTCTTCTCCGCTGTGCTGCTCTTCCCAGACTTGCTGGATTTCTTGTGGCCCTTCCCCACCTTGGAAGGTGTCGAAGCTGACTCCACACTCCCACCGGGACCCTTGGGAGCGGCTTTGGTGGCTGGAGTCTTCCCCCTCTCCCGCTGGGCACTGGCCAACTTTTGATGCTTGACAGGTGGGGGACTGTCCGTGCTGTGGCTCCGTGCCACACTGGCTGCACTGGTGGCCGGTGCACTCCAGATTCCAGTGACTACAGGCACCACTGGTCCCGGAGATGTTGTGGCTGAGGTGCTAGGTTGGGACCTGGAGAGTCGGGCCCTAGGAGACAGACGGGGTGGGGGAGGTGTGGGAAAAAGGTCAAGGTTGGATAGGAAAGGTTTTTGGGAGACACTGGGACGGGTAGCTAGAGGGGGTTTGGGAGTGGAGGAAGAGGTTGTGGTTGTAGGAGGTGTTCGTTTTGTGACTTTGGGTGAAGGTGCATGCGCTGGAGGTTGTTGTGAGGTGGATGGCTGTTGGGTGGGTGTGTGCCTGTGTTTGGGTATCTTGGGAGGTGGCGTCACAGACACACTGGGAGAGGACACAGGGGACGTGTGAATGGTAGTGGGGGTGGTGACTGCACGTGAGCGGGGTGTGGTGGTGTGTGTGCTGGTGATGGCAGTAGTGGCTGTAGATGTAGTGCATGCAGGTGTGAGTGTAGACAAGACTGGAAGGGAGGAGGGAGACGAGGAGGAGCGAGACACAGTGGAGGCAGTGGATGTTGGTGTGTCTGCATGTGTGTGATGTTTGCGTGAGTGCCTGTAGGATGTGTGGTGCTTATGTTTGCCTGAGCTTCCCTTGTGTGTTGACGTGTATGCATGCTGGTCTGAAGGTGTGCTTGGGATAGGCTGGGGTACAGGGGATTGGGTCTGGGTGCAGGAAGTTGGAGGGGGAGGCTAGAGACGGGGACAATGGCTGCCATCAGTGCTGAGGCCAGAGTCTGAAAAGCTCGCTGAAGGGCCGCCTGACCAGAATGAATGCCCTCCAGGAACGCATTTGTTTGTTGCAACTGCCTTTCTACACCCTGGATAGCATTCAAAATGGTAGACTGCCCAACAGTGAGGGACCTGAGGATGTCCATGGCCTCCTCACTGAGGGCAGCAGGGGTGACTGGGGCAGGGCCTGAGGTGCCTGGGGCGAAGGTGATGGCCACCCTCCTGGGTGAGCAGGCACAGGGCAAAGGTTGTGGGGCTGCTGGGAGGGCGGTGCTGGTAGGGGGGGTGGCGGCTGTACCTGTAGATGCGGGGGCACAGATTTTGCCTCCACCACAAGGAAGCTCCCATCAGAGGACGAGTCCGTGTCGCTGGTGTCAGCTCCTGTCCCTGCCGTGGAGCTCCCCTCGCCCTCCATCCCACTGGTGAACTCCTAGTCCATAGTGTCGCCCTAAAGGGCCATGTGGGATGCAGCTCCCTCGTGCTCCAGTGCCACTGCTCCTCCGCCTGATGATGCTAATGCACACAAGAACGGGGGGACCACAAAAAGGGGGGGGGATGACAGAAGAAAGACATGTTGAGTGCATGCATTACCGCTACCGTTGGCAGACATGACAGACACAGAAGCCCCCTGCACTACGCCGCGCTCTTGCGCTCCACTGTTCAATCCCTGGGAAATGGCCTACAAGGCTATGGACGATATCTGCACACATGGATGACACAGGGGTATGACTAGGTGCACTCTACAGAGGTGTGGTGGGGTGCCACATGGCCTGCCTTACAGAGGGACCTTGCCTAGGAAACTCGCCCTGGCCTAGGGAAACCCACAGCCCACCTCCCCCACCCAGACACCTCCACTGTGCGCAAAATCAGCAGGATGAGAGTGTACTCACCCCCTTGTGGCTGCTGTGATGCCCTCAAGCGCCCATCCAACTCCGGGTACGCCACTGCCAGGATCCTGAACATCAGGGTAGTCATGGTGCAACGGGCACCCCTCCCACATTGGGAGGCCATGCCCAGCTGAGCCTCCGCCATCTTCTTGCTCCAGCGGCAAATGTCCTCCCATCTTTTCCGGCAGTGGGTGCTCCGTCTGTGGTAGACCCCCAGGGTCCGGACGTCCTTGGCAATGGCACGCCAAATATCTTTTTTCTGGTGGGTGCTGACCTACATGAATTGTACAGGGGGAAGAGAAATTTTATTACCAACTGCACCGTCACAGTCTTTGGCCCCCATCCCTACCCTTGCCATGTGGCACATGCATTCATCGTCGCATGCACGCCTCAATCTCCCCTCCACATCTTTCATCCACCCCACTCCACACAGGCATAGCCCATACAGCATGCTCCCAGTGTACTTCCCTGTTTGTCTGGAGGACCGTAGAGTAGCGTGTGCTGGGGAAGGACCCCATCCACGAGTTTCTCCAACTCCTCCGATGTGAAGGCAGGGGCCCTTTCCCCAGACACTCGAGCCATTGTCTCTTCCAGACCGAGGTCACAGCAGCACTTGCAGTGTAGGTCCTCTCCTGTTGAAGATCAGGTATTGAGTGATTGAACAGCTAGAAAATGGCCGTCATGTCCGCGGCGGTGCATACCATCACCGCCGGCGTACATCGTCATTGGCTCCTGGGACCCATAGGGTCCAATGTTAACCAATGCAGCATTGTGCCGCGGTCTTCGACCGCCTACCACGACGGTGTACAACACCAGCGCAGTTACCTCACATTCCATTGTCCCACTTTAGAGGTCAGGCAGCCGCCATTTCAGGGGCCCACATGGCTTCATTTTTAAATGTGTCACACATACCTAGGCCTAGACTCAACACACATACAGGCCACTTTTCGGATTAGGATTCGTGTTCTGTGTAAGCTGTGAGTACGTACCTCTGAGTTGGTTGACTCTGTGCTCGCTTTTGTCCTTCATAGACACCATCCGCTGGGACATGTGAGGAGATGGCGGCATCCTCCGATGTACAGACCACTGGTGGATCTGTCGACAATGGAGGAAAGACATGTGATCATCACCTACAGGCTTGACAGTGCCACAATCCATGAACTGTGTACCCAGCTGAAGCCAGACCTGATGTCAGCTATCCGCCATCCCACAGGAATCCCCCCTCAAGTGCAGGTGCTGTCAGTGCTCCATTTCCTTGCAAGTGGGTCATTTCAAACAACAGTGGCCATAGCATCAGGGTGTCCCAGCCTATGTTTTCCAACGTGTTGTCCAGAGTGTTGTCTGCCCTGCTGAAACACATGCAGAGCTACATCGTTTTCCCTCAGGTGGAGGATTTGCCTACAGTGAAAGTTGATTTCTATGCCCTGGGACATATCCCCAACATCATAGGTGCCATTGATGGGGCACATGTGGCTTTGGTCCCCCCGCAGGAGTAAACAGGTGTACAGAAACCGGAAGAGTTATCATTCCATGAATGTGCAGATGGTGTGTTTGGCAGTCCAGTACATCTCCCATGTGAATGCCAAGTTCCCTGGCTTAGTGCATGATGCCTACATCCCTATAGCAGCATCCCTAATGTGATGGGGCAACTCCAGAGGCACCGTGTGTGGCTATTAGGTGAGCACCTGGAAGCAAGACAGTTCAAATGGTTGTCTGGGTCTGGGGATATCCCTACAGGTTAGTGTGTGTCTAACAGTTGTCCCTCACTATTTGCAGGTGACTCTGGTTACCCCAACATGTCATGGCTACTGACCCCAGTGAGGAATCCCAGGACAAGGGCAGAGGAACGCTACAATGAGGCCCATGGGCGAACTCGGCGGATTATCGAACTGACCTTCGACCTCCTGAAGGCCAGGTTCAGGTGCCTCCATATGACAGGTGGATCCCTATTCTACTCACCAAAGAAGGTGTGCCAGATCATTGTGGCCTGCTGTATGCTTCACAACTTAGCTTTGCAACAACAGGTGCCTTTTCTGCAGGAGCATGGTACAGATGGCGGTGTTGTTGCAGCTGTGGAGCCTGTGGACAGTGAAGACGAGGAAGCAGAAGAAGAGGACATGGACAACAGGAACTCGGTGATCCTGCAATATTTCCAGTGAGACACAGGTAAGAGTACAGACCTGCCTACTACATGTACTTTAACACTAGTACCTCTCTACTGCCAAGTCTATTAATCTCACAGGTACATTGCCCAAATGGGCATAAGAAGTGGAGCTGGGACAGTTTGAGTATGGACAGGGTGACAAAGTGGAACAGAAAGATGACATTCAGGGTGGTCTAATTTCTTGGCGGGGGTCTTGGCATCGTTCTCTGTCTTTGTCCTGGATCTCAGGGACCGTTTGCAGGGTGGTTCTCCCTCTGCAGGGGGTGGGGTGCTGGTGTGGTGGTCCTGTGGCAGGGCGTCCTGTCCACTAGCGCCGGCGGAGGTGGTGGGCAGTTCATCGTCCATGCTAGTGTCAGGGGCCCCTTGTTGTGCCACAGTGTCCCTCATGGTGTTGAGGACTTCCTTCAGCACCCCTACGATGGTGCCCAGGGTGGAATTGATGGTTCCGAGTTCCTCCCTGAAGCCCAAATACTGTTCCTCCTGCAGGCGCTGGGTCTCCTGAAACTTGGCCAGTACCATTGCCATCGTCTCCTGGGAGTGGTGGTAGGCTCCCATGATGGAGGAGAGGGCCTCGTGGAGAGTGGGTTCCCTTGTCGCAGAGCAGCCCTCCCAGTTCCCCTGTGTTCCTGGGCCTCCGTCCTCTGGACCGTGTGCCCACTACCACTGCCCCAGGTCCCTGTTGTTGTTGGGGTGGTGGGTTAGCCTGGGTTCCCTGTAGTGGTGGACACACTGCTGATTGACGTGTCCTGGGGACAGAAGTATGGGCCCGCTGGGTGGGTGCTGTGCTGGTGTTTCCAGAGGGGGGAAGCTCTGTAGTGGCCTGTGACTGTGTGATGGGACAGACTGTCCAGAGGTCCCTTATGCGCCGGGCTGGTCATCTAGATCCAGTTGGACAGAGGTGCTGTCATCACTGTGGGCCTCTTCTGTTGGTGGTGTGGACATGTGTGGACCCTCCTGTCCGGTGACGTTGGGTAGGGGTCCTGCAGGGGTATGAAAGGATGTTTATTACATCTGTGTGTGCCATGGTGTGCAATGGGTGGGTGACCGTGTACCCCAGTGCTTGCATTCCTGTGTGGGACCTTGTGTGATGATGATTTATGGGGGTGTATGGGTATGTGCAGTGGGTATGCTTTGGTGATGGGTGTCCATGCTTTGTAGTTGCATGCAGGGCTTGGTGTTGGGATGTGTGATTTGTGATATTGGGACATTTGTGAGGAGTTGGAGTGATGGGGGTGAGGGTGAGGGTGGGGGTGGGGGTATGTGATGGCATGCAGGTAGGGTGGGGGATGTAATAGTGAAGTTTTGACTTACCAGAGTCCATTCCTCCATCTACTCCTGTGAGGCCCTTAGGATGCAGAATCGGCAAGACCTGCTCCTCCCTTGTTGTTAGTTGTGAGGGAGGAGGTGGGGGTCCGCCGCCAGTCTGCTGAACCGCAAGGTGGTGTCTTGATACCATGGAACACACCTTGCCCCGTAGGTCATTCCACCTCTTCCTGATGTCATCCCAATTTATTGGGTGATGTCCCACTGCGTTGACCCTGTCCACTATTCTTCGCCATAGCTCCATCTTCCTAGCTAGGGAGGCGTGCTGCACCTGTGCCACGAATAGCTGTGGCTCTACCCGGACAATTTCCTCCACCATGACCCTGAGCTCCTCCTCCGACAACATGGGGTTTCTTTGCCATGCCATGGGGTGGTGTGGGTGATGTGTGGGGTGGTGTGTGTGGTGATAAGTGTGCTGATATGTAGTGGTGTGTTGTGTGAGGTGCTTAGAAGTTATGTGGGTGATGGTCTGGTGTACCTGTGGATGCTTGGTAGTAATTTGTAGTGTCTCTCTTTGGCCTTCTTTCGGTATTTTTGTCGTAGGGGTTTGTGGGTGATGTGGGTGGGTGTTTTATATTGTATTGGGTGTGTGGGAGTGGTGTGTGTATGTGTATCAGCTGTGTGTATTTCGATTTGACAAATGTGGTGGTGTTTTGTCAATGTGTGTGTATTTTGAGCGTGGCGGTGTGTACCGCCAATGGAATACCGCAGTTGAAAGACCGCCTCGTGGATTCTTGTGTTGTGATAGTGTGGGCGTATTTCTGTTGGCGTGACGGTGGAGGATTTGTTTTCGCCACTTTATCACTGACCTTTGGTGTGGCGGACTTGTGTGGGTGTCTGAATTTTGGCAGATTCCGTGCTGTGGGTCATGATAGCTGTGGCGGATTTCCACGGCCGCAGCAGTGTGTTGGCTGTCTTCTGACCGGCGGTAAGCAGATTTTACCGCCAATGTTGTAATGACCCCCTATGTTTGTACATTATCTAGAGAGCCAGCCTCCTACATTTGGTGACAGTGGTGGGATACAATAGTTTGCATTTGATGATACCACTTTGTCACTAAGTGATCACAGGTCTAACTCAAAAAGTTGTCTGTAGCCTAGTTGTATTTTTCAATTTGACTTTTTTTTACATTTTAAAGTTAATTTCTCGGGCCCTGGTTAGGTACCTAAAATAGTGATTCAAATCAAAAATCTTACTATAGTTAGGCCTTAGATAAAGTGTGCACAAGTTTTTCCAAAAGTTAAAGAGGTTTAGTGAAAAAAATGTCTGACGCAAAGGACCAGGTTAAGGAGCCTGACTTGGCCCCATGAATGGAATTGAGATACTCCCAACTAAGGGCTCTCTAAAAAGGCTACAAAATTCACACTGGTGCCCATGCTACCACAGAAATGATTAGGCAGCTTGTGGAAGAGTATGATACTGCACACTAAATGGATGAGGGGGAACCCTCGGAAACAGAAAATATGGAACACTCCAATAGATCTCAGGATGATGAGGTAGAATTCTCCATCTCAGAAGTGGAACCCCCGCAGAGGATGAGCTAGCGCTAGAAAGGTGAACCGAAACCTGTCTCTAGAATCCCAGCTTTTGGAGACAGAAGTTAAAAGAAGAGAGTTGGGGTAGGACCCATCTCTGCTGGCAACATACAAATAACTTGGGAGAAGGAAAAACCTTTCAACCTAAAACTCCCCAAAGGAGTTGTCCCACCTTATACTGATGATATCACCAAGTGGTTTTCTGTCTATGAGAAAGCCTGCATAGCCAGGGATATAGGCACAAGACATTCGGGCTTTCTGTTGTGGGAACTGTTATCAGAAAAATGCAGGGATAGGCTCTTGGCATTGAACTAGGCAGATGCCAGGTCCTATGACCGCATGACGGCTACAGTGATTGAGGGCTTTGGACTTACAACCCTCGAATACAGAATTAAGTTCAGGGAGACTCGAAAAACCCAGAGTCAGCCCTGGGTAGAATTTCTAGACTATTCAGTAAAAATGCTGGGTGGCTGGTTAGAAGGTTACAAGGTACAAGACTTTGATTGGCTTTATAATTTAATTATTAAAAAGTATCTACTGAGTAATTGTTACAGTGGGAACCTACATCAGTTCCTGGTAGACCTAGGTCACCTTTCTCCTCTAGAGTTGGGGTAGAAGGCAGACCCCTGGGTCAAGACAAGGGTGACTAAAACAGACACTGATGTGGGAGACCAAAAGAAAGAGGCCAGATAGCCAACAGAAAGGGGAAGATGGAAAACAAAATAAAAACAGAGTCTTCATCAGGCCCCCAATAACCTGTCCAGGAGGGTGGGCCTGAGACTCCTCACAGCCTAAGGGTGGGTACAAATGTAGGAACTTTGATCCCAAGAAGTCTTGTTGCCATGATTGCAAAAACAGAGGGCACCAAACTGGAGACCCTAGTTGTAAAAACAAGACAAAATGCCTCTAGTCCACCTGCAGTAATCCAGTTGTCAATCTCCAGATGGGATCACAGCTCTGGCCTGACCATGTCAGTGAAACCAGAGAGGCAACATTAATCACAGAGGGAGGGGTTGACGTATCCTGTGTTGCCTGGCCTACGAACATGCAGTAAATACAAGCAGCACCCTTTGATTAATTGGACTAGGGTAGAAGCTTTCAGGGACACAGGGGCGAGTGTCATCATGGTGACCCAAAACCTGGTCCACTCAAATCAGTACCTGTTAGGGAAAACATATCCTGTCACCAATGCTGGTAACATCACAAAGATCCATCCCATGGCAATGGCACATTTTGACTGGGGGAGAATAGTTGGACAAAAAGAAGTGGCTGTATCAACATCCATCCCTGTAGGCTGCCTGTTTGGAAATGATTTGGAGCAATCTCCCTGGGCTGAAATTGAACTGAAGACTCATGCAGCAATGCTTGGGCTGCCAGGATGGGTTGTGTCAAAACTAGGGTCCAGAGCAAACCTCAGACTGAACAGGAGGTGCTGGTTCGTAGAAGAATGGACCAACCCTCCAAGAGAACAGGCAAAGAACTGGGGGGACCATCTTCTACACATATTCAAAGTCATTCCATCTCTTCCCAGGTATTCTGAGCCTGCAGAGCTTGGGCCTTACCAACCAGAGCTCTTGAGGCCAGGTGGACACTCTTGAAAGCCAGAGGCAGCAAGTTGCACAGGAAGAAAAGGGAAGTGTCAGTCGTACCCACAGGGTTTATTGGGAGGGTGGACTTCTCTTCACTGAGGCCAGAGACTTCAAGCCTGGTGCAACCAGGAGGATGGTAGTGTCCAGCAGTATAGAGAGTTTCTTCTCTCTCTAGCCCTTGACATTCCCCTCGCTGGGCATCTGTGTCAACACAAAACCTGGAGCAGGCTAGTTAATCACGTTATCTGACCTGGAATGGCCCAGAAGGTGAAAGACTTTTGTCAGTCCTGTGTCACCTTCCAAGCCAGTGGCAAGGCAGGAGGCCATCTGAAGGCCACCTTAATCCAAATACCTGTGGTTGGGATGCCCTTTGAAATGGTAGGGGTTGACATTGTTGGCTCCTTTGACCCTCAAACAACTTCATAAAATAGATACATTTTAGTGGTAGTGGATCATGCCACTAGAGACCCAGAATCATCGCAACCGAGTGGATTACAATCACAATCTCTAAGTTGTAACCACCAACTGTTAATAAAGAAATGTTGTCAGGCACAACCCTCTACTGACGGTATGGTCAGTTTTAAGACTTTGAAAAGCTATAGTTCTGCCTCAGTTGAACCAAGAAGAAAATGTTAATTTAATTTTATGTGTGTAATGTGTTGTCTTGTGAATATTTTTGTACTGTGTATAATTCACTGATGAGCCACTTTCTGACTTGCACATAACCAGTTGTAATAAATATTGGAAAGTAATTTATCCACAAAGACAGTATTGAGCACTGCTCTTTAAAAATATTGATTGAATTCATGCCTACCTCAGACTGTTCTTTTTTTGTATGTTGTTGTTTAACCCAGGTCAGGTCAGGGTCGTAGGGTTCCCTCTCTTTTGCATAACTAGAGACCCGGAAGCCATGCCTCTTAGGACCATCACTGCCCCAGCAGTGGTCAAGGCTCTCCTGGGTATGTTTACTAGGGTTGGCTTTCCTAAAGAGGTAGTATCAGACAGGGGTTCACACTTCATGTCTGCATACTTGAAACACATGTGGCAGGAATGTGGAGTTACCTATAAGTTCACTACCCCATACCATACACAAATCAATGGACTGGTTGAAAGATTTAACCAGACACTGAAAGGCATGGTTGGAGGACTCTCTGAACAACTCAGATGAAGTTGGGATGTCTTACTTCCATGGCTGCCTTTTGTCTACAGGGAAGTGCCACAAAAGGGACTGGTGTTTTTACCCTTTGAACTTTTGTTTGGGCATCCTGTTAGGGGTCCACTGAGTCTTGTGAGGGAAGGCTGGGAGAGGCCTCTCAAAGAGCGTAAACAAGACATTGTGGATCATGTCTTCGTTCCAGGATGGCTAAGTATGTGGAGAAAGCCAGCAAAAATCTTCAGGCCAGCAAGGAGCTCTAGAAGCACTGGTATGACCAAAACGCTACAATGGTGGAATTCGAACCAGGGCTAGAAAGTTTGGGTGTTGGAGCCTGTGGCTCTAAGGGCTCTCCAAGCCAAGTGGTCTGGGTCCTAACCTATACTTGAAAAAAAGGAAAGGTCACCTACATGGTTGACCTTGGTAGTTGTAAAACCCCCAAAAGGATTATGCATGCCAACCACCTGAAGCCATATTTTGACAGAGCTGAAATGAACATGTGCATGGTCACAGATGAGGGAGAGGAAGAAGAGAGTAAACCTCACCCTGATTTCCTCTCCAGCAACCAACAAGATAGTTCTGTGGATTGAGTGGTCTTGTGAGACACCCTTACAGGGCAAAAGCAGGCTGATTGCAGGCAAGTCCTCAACCAGTAAGCTGAACTATTCTCTATGACCCCGTGTAGGGCTAACTGCTCTACCCATGATGTGGACACTGGAGACAGCTTGACTGACAAAAACAAGATTTATAGGCAGTCAGAACATGTCAGAGGAAGCATCCAAGTGGAAGTCAACAAAATGCTGAGTAAACTGTCCTGTTTCTGTTACCTGTTACTCTGCAATTACCTGACGGTCGGGAAGAAAGGATTTTGGCATTATTAGACTTTGAGCCAGTGGCATTTATATGGATGAGACTTGGGCTATGAAATACCAAACTCTGCAACTACCGAATGACGTTCCAGAAAAAGTGCATTTTGTAAATGCATCCCTATTGTCATCCGGTCCTGTCATCAATACCACTTCTACTCTATGTCTACATTTTGGAAAGCATCAGGAACATGTCTCTTTTGATTTAATGTCCTCCCCCAATCATACAATAATCCTCAGAATACTTTGGTTATGAGAAACAATCAGTATATCAATTGGGAAACCAGAACTATTTCTCTGTCTTCTAAATTCTGTCAAGACCATTGCTATGCCTCCGAAACCTATTGGTCCCCAAAAAAGATGTTATCCCCAGAACAGGAACTAGGGCATTCCATAAACTCTATTCAAGGGTACCTAGTCACTATCTGGATTATTTAGACATGTTCCAAAAACCATCAAAACCAGTACTACCCCCACACAGAGACAATGATAGTACCATTCTCCTGGAACCTGGAGCGGTTGTTCCCTTAGGTAAAATGTATTCTCTTACGGAACCTGAAAAACAGATACTCAAGGACTATCTGCTATAAAATCTACAGAGTGGTCTTACTACACCATCTTTTTCTCCTGCTGGGGCTCCCTTCTTCTTCGTACCCAAGAAGATGAAGGATCTTCATCCCTATATAGACTTTCGTGGATTAAATAAAATCACTATAAAAGACCGATATCCACCACCTCTCATCAAAGACATATTTTAGGCAATTAGGGGGGGCACAGATTTTTACAAAATTAGACCTTCGGGGAGCATACCATCTCTTACAAATTAAGGAAGGAGATGAGTGGAAAACTGCCTTTCGAACACTCTTTGGACATTACGAATATAGGGTAATGCCTTTTGGTTTAACAAATGCCCCCTCTGTTTTTCAAAGATTTATGGATTCAATATTCTCTGACCTGTTGAATCACACTGGAGTGATATATTCAGACAATATTCTTATATATTCCAAACACCCTGAACTCCATACTGAACACGTAAAGCAAGTATTAGACAGACTTAGGCAACATCAGCTCTACTGTAAACCTGAGAATTGTGAATTTGACATGACCAAGGTGAAATATTTAGGTTATCACATTAATCAGATTGGTATCTCCATGGATCCAGAGAAGGTTCAGGCCATTCCAGATTGGCCATCCCCCTCATTAATCAAAGAAACTCAGGGGGTTATTACAACTTTGGAGGAGGTGTTAATCCGTCCCAAAAGTGACGGTAAAGTGACGGATATACCACCAGCCGTATTACGAGTTCCATAGGATATAATGGACTCGTAATACGGCTGGTGGTATATCCGTCACTTTACCGTCACTTTTGGGACGGATTAACACCTCCTCCAAAGTTGTAATAACCCCCTCAATGTTTCTTAGGTCTGGCCAACTTTTACCATCAATTTATTTCGGACTTTGCTAAACAGACTAGTCAAATCCCACAGACTCTTAAAAAATAGATTTTGCTAAATGGTTTTCTCTGGGCAAACGTGGATGAAAATGCTTTCCAAGACCTAAAACAAGCCTTCGCCCAAGAACCTATATTAAGGCATTCGGACACCAACAAACAATTCATAGTTGTTACTGACGCTTCAGAAAGAGCTATTGGTGCAGCACTATTACAACGACAGGATGATGACGGATTAGAACATCCAGGGCCATATTTATACTTTTTGACGCACAACTGCGCCAACGCAGTTGTGCGTCAAAAAATCTAACGCCGGCTAACGCCATTCTGAAGCGCCATGCGGGCGCCGTATTTATTCAATGACGTTAGCCGGCGTTACCCGGCGGCGCTGCCTGGTGTGCGTAAAAAAAAAATGACGTACACCAGGCAGCGCCGGCGTAGGGGAATATGGAGCTTGGCCGCCAAAAAATGGGGCAAGTCAGGCTGAGGCAAAAATATCGCCTCAACCCGATTTGCGCCATTTTTTTCGACTCCCAACCCCCATTGAAATGACTCCTGTCTTAGCAAAGACAGGAGTCATGCCCCCTTGCCCAATGGCCATGCCCAGGGGACTTATGTCCCCTGGGCATGGTCATTGGGCATAGTGGCATGTAGGGGGGCACAAATCAGGCCCACCTATGCCACCCAAAAAAAAAAAAAATTACTTACCTGAACTTACCTTATGTTCCCTGGGATGGGTCCCTCCATCCATGGGCGTCCTCCTGGGGTGGGCAAGGGTGGCAGGGGGTGTCCCTGGGGGCATGGGAGGGCACCTCTGGGCTCCTTCCGAGCCCACAGGTCCCTTAACACCTGCCCTGACCAGGCGCTAAAAAACGATGCAAAAGCGGCTGGACGTCATTTTTTTTGACCCGCCCACTCCCGGGCGTCATTTTTGCCCGGGAGTGTAAATACGGCGCACATGCCTCGGAGTCAATTTTTTAGACGGGAACGCCTACCTTGCATATCATTAACGCAAAGTAGGTGTCCACGCTAAGAAATGACGCAAACTCCATGGATTTTGGCGCTAGACGCGTCTAATGCCAAAGTATATATATGGAGTTAGTTTTGCGTCGGAATTGCGTAAAAAAAAACAACGCAATTCCTGCGCAAACAGAGTATAAATATGCCCCCCAATATTTTATCTTTCTCATGTGTTCTCTGATTCTGAGCAAAATTATTTGGTATTGGAAAGAGAATTCTTAGCTCTAAAAACAGCCTGCCAAGAGTGGAGACGATTCCTCATGGGTTCTAAAGAACCCTTTGAAGTAAGAACAGACCATCGCAATTTACAATGCTAACAACATTTTCAGTGTCGGAACAGTCGTCAAGCCTGTTGGGCCTTTCTCTTTAGCCAAGACGATTTCTATATTACCTATATTCCAGGTTCTCAAAATATTTTGGCAGATGCTTTTTCTCGATTCTACCCTGACAGTACTAACAACCCTTCACAATCTCTACTTGAACCAGTCATTCCATGATGAAGTATTGTCTGAGTACTCAACTCTCAGAACAAGAACTGAAGAAAATGCGTCCAAAAGTACACAAGAGTAAAGGGTACTACTATCATTAAGACGTGTTATTCCTACCTTCTAAGAAAGTGCAATAAAAGACACTCCAAATGTGTCACAACTCCCATGTGGCCGGTCATTGTGGTATTAAAGCCTTGCAGGAATTGCTCCTCTGCCCTTTTTGGTGGCCTACACTGAAGCAAGATGCTGAAAGTTATGTAATATCTTTTCCCATTTGCGCTCAAGTGAAAATACCCCATACGAGGCCTGCAGGACTTCTCAATCCATTACTGGTTCCACCAGCCCCCTGACATACATTATCAACTGATTTTATGTGCTCTTTACCTCCCTCGGCGGGAAACAGAGATGGTGACAGTAGATTTGTTTACAAAAATGGCTCATTTTACTGCATTGAAAAAGTTACCTACATCTAAAGAATTGAGCCAGATCTTCATCCAAGAAATCTTTCATCTCTATGGCCTTCCTCAAGTTATTGTGTCAGATCGGGGTCCTCAATACATATCATGGCTCTGGAAGTACTTCTGTAAGGCCTTAAATATCAATGTAACCTTATCTTTTGGATTTCATTCTCAAACCAATGGGCAGATGGAACATCTGAATCAAGGACTTGAGCAATATCTCTGCTGTTTTTGAAGTTCCACTCAGAGCAACTGGAGCACGTACTTGCCCATTGCTGAACTTTCTTACAACAATACCGTGCATAGTGCCTCTAAAGCCTCTCCTTTTTTTCTGTTCAGATGGATTTCATCCCAACTCTTTTCCTGCCATTCCTAAGACCTCTTCTACACTTCCTGCAATCACCTCTTTTTCCCAAAGATTAAATAGAATTCAACGTCTTATTCGGTCTAATTTTTTGTTCTCTAAAAGACACATGAAAAGAATGGCAGATCAGAAACGATGTGAAGCTCTATCTTGTCAAGTCCAAGATAAAATCTTGCTTTCATCCAGATTTTTGCCTCTATGGTGGTCATTCCGACCTAGGCGGGCGGCGGTTGCCGCCCGCCCGTCGGAAGCCGCCTGAATACCGCCCCGCGGTCAATAGACCGCGAGGGGTATTCTGACTTTCCCGCCGGCCCAGCGGGAAAGCGCCTTCCACAAGGAAGCCGGCTCGGAATCGAGCCGGCGGAGTGGAAGGCGTGCGACGGGTGCAGCAGCACCCGTCGTGCTTTTCAGTGTCTGCATCGCAGACACTGAAAAGCCTAGTTGGGCCCTGTTAGGGGGCCCCTGCCGTGCCCATGCCATGGGCATGGGCACGGCAGGGGCCCCCAGGGGCCCCGCGACCCCCCCTACCGCCATCCTGTTCATGGCGGCTTTCCCGCCATGAACAGGATGGCGGTAGGGGGGGTCAGAATCCCCTCGGCGGCGCAGCGAGCTGCGCCGCCTTGGAGGATTCTAAGGGGCAGTGGAAAACCGGCGGGAGACCGCCGGTTTTCCCGTTCTGACCGCGGCCAAAGCGCTGCGGTCAGAATGACCAAGGGAGCACCGCCGGCCTGTCGGCGGTGCTCCCGCCCCCGTTGGCCCTGGCGGTAGAGAACCGCCAGGGTCAGAATGAGGGCCTATGTCTCTACAAAAATAAGGTTAAACCTCGTGATAATGGACCCTTTTGTATTCTTCAGAAAATTAATCCCATATCTTTCCGTCTCCGTTTACATAGAGCATGGAAAATCCATCCAGTTTTTCATGTCTCTCAACTGAAACCCTACACACCTGACCCTTTTCTTAGACAATTCACATGCCCCCCCTTTGTTGGTGAATTACGAACCTGAATATGAAGTGCAAGAAATATTTGATTCTCGCTATCCTCTTAGTGAATGTTCTTGGGAAGATGTTTCTTCTCTTCATGCCCCACTTTTGATCCGCTGGTTTTTTCATCTCTATCCGCACAATGCCAGGGCTCAGTGAGGGGCACCTACTGTCACATCGCAGAGCCGAGAATTAGGCTCAGGGCACGGCAGCAATTTGTGGCGGCCGGGCGAGCCGCGAACCTGCTGTACTTTGCTGTCTCGTTCGAGGCCCCAAATTGGGCATGGGGCCCGGCGAGTTTTGGGCGTGGCGCACCCTCAATATTTACTTGGGCACCTTCCCCCACACCCTCACTTACCTGGTGAGCCTGTCCTTTTTCTTTCCTTCTTTTCTTTTTCTTTCTTTCCTCATGTATTTATGTGCTTCTTTAGCTGCCATGTTCTTTCTTTTTCCAAGCATGTCTTATTTTTCCCTGCATGCTTTAGGAACCTTTTCCAACATGGTGTATTTTTTCTATATGTTCCTATGTTTCTTTCACAATCCAATATGGTGACTTTCTACTTCCTGTTGGACATTTCCTGTTCTTGGGTAGATAAGGTGAGTGATTCTCGTTCTCCTTGTGCTGCAACCCTTTCTTTGGTGGTGATCTTCACTCCTGCTACTTTTTCGCCAGTTATTTTTCCTCACCTGTTTCAGCTCCTTTCAGTATTATTTTTTCCTGTTAGAAGACTTTCCTTTTTGCTTCTTTTTTGTTCCAGGGAGTTCCTGCTTAGAGGTTTTTTTCCTTTGTTTTTTTTTTCCTCTGGACTCCTTCTGGAGGGCATGGACTGCTTTTGGCGTTCCTCCGTCGGAAGCACTGTGGCTACCAGAAAGGGCCACGCCTACCTGGGTCAAGGCAGAACCTGCAAGAATCAAGACCTTTATGCAGTTCCAGTGGGTCAAAGTCATAAACAACGAGTAGCCTGTGACAGGAATTTATACTGTATTTTTAAATGCTCAAACTGGATGGACGGAATACAATGACAGCAGTCTGCAATTCAAACAAAAACTACCTTTCAAACTTCCCAATTCTTGCCTATTGTTTCTTCAGCCAAACTTTAATAAGGATTTGTGTAAAAAATGGGATACAGTCTTCTGCCTAGGTGAATCATTACTGTTTAAGACATCATTCCTTGTGGGGTGATGTCTTGATAAAAATGTCAAAAAATGAAGTATGAATCAAATGTGTTCAATGGATTTCTGGTAAAAAATGGGTATACGTTCTTACAGTATAGGCAATGTATATTATTTTGTTTCAGAACTCTTCTAAAGATAATACTAGCATATATGTATGTTCGTTTTCTTTTTCAACAGTGTTTGGAGACAATTGTGTCAAGATACTAGAGGCAGATAAATATTTCTTTCAGATTCTTATGGAGACAATTTTCTTACATAGATAATATTTCATATGTGTTGCCACCAATTTGTTTTCTTGTCACTCACCCATAGAGTACCTGATACACACACTCCCATGTAAGCAGATACCACTTATATACTCACTCACTCATTCACATACTTATGCTCCCACTCACACACATACACCACTCATGTACTCATTCAATCATCGATACCACACTGGGTCACTCACTCACCACACACCACTGATGCACTCACTCAATCACCCATTCACTACTCATGCAGTAAGGGACTGATTTAAGAAAAGTGGTGCTGCACCCAGTGCATTTTTCTCGCGCCCTTTAGCATCTCCCTAACACCACTGTGTGCGCCGTACCTAAGAGCGCTAGTTTGGAGCTTTGCAAGATTAGCGTAAAAAATGTTGAAGCTAATCTTGCAAAGCCCACTGAGGCCCATTGAAAACAATGGCATGCCTCTTTTTAACGCCTGTTCTGAGCACGCATTAAAAGTGCTGAAATAAATCCATTAGATTTCTTTGCACCATTTTTTGCCTCCCCTAACCAGGGCACACCTCCATTGCATACATTATGCCTGGCGCAGGCATAATGTAGCACAAAGGGTTTCAAAGAGGCAGAATGCATGCATTGTACCACTTTGTAAATTTGACGTGGTGATTTTTGGCCTTGTTGAGCCACATTAGCATAAAAAAATAATGCTAATGTGGTGCAAGGAGGTAAAATCAGCCCCTAAGTCACTTATCAATAGACCACTCATGCACTCACTCACAAACCCAAACACCACTAATGAAGTTTCTCAGCCATACAGCCACTCTTGCACCCACTCACTCAACAATACACCTACACATGCACCCACTCACTCACCCATACATCTGCTCATGCACCCACTTACTCAACCATACCGCCAGTTAGCATCCAGTCACTCACACATACACCCACTCATGCACACACGAAACATGATGTGGTTTCGAACTGGAAGGGCCCTGGACCACTGCCAAAAAGCTTTCCAGGGCCACATCTCTTTCCCCAAAACTGTACCACAATTAGCAACTTCAGCCATCCCTGTAAGTCCTTTGTAAATGGTACTCCTGGTACTTTGGGCATTGGAACTGAAGAGGTGTAGGAGGCTGGCTTTCTATATAGTGTGCAAAAATTATGTTCACTGTGCAGAGCGTCCAAGAAACCCCTCTATGGTATCCAAAGTTAAAAAGCAGACCACCTAATGCTCTATTTTTGTGGTAATGTAGGCGAGCAGTTAGGCTTGTCTTGGAGTTGTGGTAACCATTTTTTGTACTCACACCATCAATTAATGTGGACACGTACTCAGAAGAATAACTCAAGACCAATTTACAAAAATACTTCAGATTTTTGTAATCATTTTTAAGACCAAGATCTTCAAAATCGGGTAAGTTCTTTTTAAGTTATGATTTTTCAAAATTTAGAAAATGTTCTGCTTCTGTGTGTAATTACGCGCCATAGGAATCAATGGGAACAAATTTAAATTGCATATAAAATCAGGCAGTAATCTCACAAGTGCCACCTTTTATTTCTGTGTCGAGGTTATCGAGATGTCTTCTGGGCCAGCCGGAGAAGTTCAGGCAGTTCCCGGTTTTGGCGAGAGCAGAGGTTGAATCTCCTGTAGCTGGTGCACAATAGAGGAGGGGAACACCTGGAAACACACTGCACATATGGACTTAAATGTAAGTCTGGTGGGTCCCCTTGGACAAAAGAGGTTGTAAGTAGTTAGGGGTCTTAGATCATGATGCAGGGGCCAGGAAGGCCAGGTGCAGTGTAGATATTTCAGCCAGGAGTCGTGCATCTTAGTGTCCTTGGAGCCAGGAGCAGGTCACTTGGAGAGTTGTTAGCAGGTTAGCTGGGCAACTGTGGGGCATGGTTCTTAGGTGTTCTGAGGTCCCTCAACTGAGCCTTGCTTCTGGGCTTCTGAAAGTCCAAAGGGGACTTTCCTTCTGGGTGTCTAACTTTGGGGTCCAGTACCCAGGATATTGGATACTCCTGTGCCCTGAAAGTTGCACTGTCACCAAAATTGGCACATTTGTAGGAGTGTCCTTCCGGTCCATTGGGTGGATTTTGGTTGCGCTACTGTGACCAGTTCATTGGTCAGTAGCTGGTCAGTGAACTGCACTTTACTGGTTTCTTGACTGTGATGTGCTGTGAGTGACACATTCAGTTAGAGTGAGATTCCTGGCAATTTTCTGAAAGATCGAGGTAGTCTGGGGTTTCTTAGAGTCCTTTTGTTGTCCAGTTAACTGCTCAGTGCCGATTGTTGATTCTTGGGTGCAGCAGGCAGGGTTTGTCGTCTTTTTCTTCTTGAAGCAGGGCTTCTTTTCTTGTGCCTCAAATCTGATCTGTGGGTCTAGGGATGCCCCTAAATACTGCATTTAGTGGGTGATAGGTGGAGTATCTAGAAGTGGCCAATGGGCCACCTACTTTAGGGTGGCTACACCCATTAAGTGACCACTTTTTGTGGGAAAAGGTCATCTCCCTAACCCTGAATGGCTATTTTTCTACTAGCCAAGATGGAGAAAAATAAAATGGAGTGGTCTCCTCGCCGGCCACACCTGAAGGGTGGTGCAGGCTGAGGTAAGTCACTCCTCCTACTACATTTTCCCACTGGGCTTCCCGCTCAAAGTGGGGGGGGGAGAGAAGGGTTGGGCAGCCAACTGCTGCTAGCTGCAGAGGCGGGAGTCAGATTTCAAAGGTGGTAAGGCCATTGAAGCTGACTGCTGGTGCAGGTGCTTGCCTTGCTGAGTAGGTGTAACACCTCCATCATGGAAAGGCATTGTGTTTTGGCTCCTGAGAGCACAGGCTCTCACCCCAGGAGTCCAGACTTCTGTCTGGTAGTGACAGGCTTGCTAAGGCCATTCAGCAACCATGCCAGGTGTGTTAGGTTTTGCAGGGGGCACCTCCAAGTTACCCTCTGGAAACTTTTTATAACAAATCCAACACTGGAATCAGTATGGGTTTATAATTCTGAGTTGTTTGATACCAAACAACCCAGTATTCAGAGAGGTCATCATGTATCTGGGGAACTAGTAAATACATGTGTCCAGCACATGTATTTGCTATGGATTCCCTGTACACTTACTATGTATTAAGGTTTTGCAAAGACACAGTAGGGGCACATTTGCTCATGCATACATACACTATCACATGCATTATAGTGCCTCCTGTCTTAAGGCTGTAAGGCCTGCCAGAGGGGAGAGTTACCTATATTGCATGCAATGTTAGTGGACATGGCACTCTTGGTGAATGCCATGTCGAGTTTGCAAATTTTAAACACACCTTGTCATGCACTTGCAATGGCAATCTGCATAAGGCTGGTGTGGAGCCTCTCAGAGGTGTGCTCTAGGTACAAGGGTTACATTTTACTAGGGACTTACAAGGGTGGCTGAAGTGCCAAACATTGTACAGTTTTGGTAAATTAGGTCTGGCCCTGGGAACCACATCATTTTCCAGGCAAAAAGTGGGGGTTACCATGCCAAAAGAGGCCCTTTCTCACACATACCCACACACTCCCCCATACAGCCACTCACACACCCACCCAGACATCCATAAAACTAATTACACTTACTAGATGATGTAATTTGATATGTCATCTGTGATTCGCATCTTTGTATTCTTGTTGGCCTCTCTATAGGGGGATTCATATTGTCGCATTTGTTATCACATATTTCTGGATGAAGATGAACCAGGAGCAATTATATTGCCAAAACACAGACAATGTCACTGATGACATTTCCTTGTGCTCCATTACACAGATGTAGTGTATAATACACACTGTACATTTAACCAGGTTGAAAATGGGGGACTACCATGTCTAAAGAGGCACTTTCTCACAAGATGTTCCCCGATGACTTTAGCACCCAATTGGATACCCTGGAGACCCCTCATCAAGACCATGCAAACTGCCACTGCAGCCTGCATGTCTTAGTACAAACAAAACTAAAAAGTCAACATGGCACACAGCCTTCTGTGTTATGCCAGCAGCACCGGCTAAGGTATAGACAAGTCACTTCTCTAGCAGGCCTTACAAGCCCTAGGGCAGGGTGCACTATATCTCAGATATGGGCACATTTGCAATAATATGTAAGACCATTCTTAATATTGTAAGTGCCAGGAAAGCTGTTCAGAGTACATGGACTAGAAACTCGACAACTCAGTGTCGAATTTATTAAGAACATGTATCTAGAGGGCACTTTTAGAGGTGTCTCCTCAAAATCTAACCACCCTGTTGTGTTTGCTAACTGGCCTTAACCGGCCTGCTGCCACCAGACATGATCCTAGACCCCTGGGGTGGGAGCCCATGCACCCTGAGGCCAGAGACAAAGCCTTTCTTGGGCAGAGGTGTCACACCGCTCCGAGCAGGAAGCTTCAAAGGCCTTGCCACCTTTGAAATGTGACCCCAGCCTCTGCTGCTAGTAGCAGATGGCACAATCCTGGTCCAAGCCCCACTTTTGGCAGGAGGTCCGGTGGGAACATTAGCAATAACAGGAGGAGTGGCCACCTTCAGCCAGCTTGACCCTCAAATGTCGCAGACGAGTTGAGTCCCTCATTTAATTTTCTTCCATCTTGGATGGAAGGAAAATAGCCAATCAGGGTCGGATTGTTTCCATTCCCCAAAGGAAGTGGTCACATACAGGATGTAGCCACCCTACGTCAGGTAGCCCCTTGGCTACTACCCCTCAAATGCAGTATTTAGGGGCCTCCCCCAAGACCCCGAACTCAGGTTATTTTGACAAAAAGAAGACCAGTACCAAGAACGCTCCCTGTATGAGACCTGAAGCCCTGCTGCAGTGAAAATGGCACCAAGCCCTGCCTACTGTCTCATGTATTGCCTCTGTGAGTACAACAAATGCTTAGCATGACTCCTGGATAAGCCTAACTGCTCATCCACACTACCACAAAAATAGAGCATGGGTTATCTATTTTTGCCCCTGGATACCAAGGTGGGGTTGCTTTTACTCTCTGCGCAGTGCACGTCATTTTTGTACACTATATAGAGAGCCAGCCTCCTAGAGAGCCAGCCTCCTACACTCTCTCATTCATCCATACAGCCACTTATGCACCGAGGCACTTACCCATACAACCACTCATGCACCTAGACGCTCACCCACACAGTCACTAATGCACTGATTCACTCTCCCATGCAACCATTCACACATCCTCTCACTCACCTATACACCTATTCATGCACCCAAATGCAGACAGCTAATACTCTGTTTTTGTGGTAGTGTGTCGAGCAGTTAGGCTTGGAGCCACTATCTTGGTGTTGTGCTAAGCATTTGTTGTACTCAAAGTATCAATGCATGTGGACACCCACTCAGAAGAATACCTCAAGACGAATTTACTTCTGATTTTTACGAACTTTTCAAGATCAAGATCATCAAAATCAAGTAATTACTTTTTAAGTTATGAGCTTTTAAAGTTTAGATAATATATGCTTTTTGTGCGTAACTATGTACCATAGAAATGAATGGGAAAAACTTTAAAACTGCATAGAAAATCAGGCAATAATCTCACAAGTGTCAACTTCTATTTTTAGGTTGAGGTCATCAAGATGCCCTGTGTCTCGTTGGCCTCCCTATAGGAGGATTCATGTTGTTGCATTTGTTATCACATATTTCTGGATAAAAACGCACCAGAAGCAATCATATTGCCAAAACGCAGACGTCACTGATTACATTTCCTTGTGCTCCATTACACAGCTGTAGTGTATAATACATACTGTACATTTACCCAAGGAGGCAAAAGAACTCCACTTGGGTGGTAAATGTGTGCAAAACTATGGACTCTTGTTGGAAAAAAGGGTAGGTGAGGTTCCTTTGTGGCTGACTCACGCAAACAAGTATTGACACAACCACACACCCAGTCAGTCACTCACTCAGATGCTCATGCACCCACTCACAGACCCACTCAGACTTTCATGCACCCACTCAGACCTACTCAGAGACTCATGCAACCACTCACACACCCACTCAGAGACTTATGAACCTACTCATAGATCTAATCAGACACTTATGCACTCACTCACAGACCCACTTAGAAACGCACACGCCAAATCACAGACCCACTCTGCAGCTTCAAACTGAAAAATAAAAACAATAATAAACAATGTTTATGAACGTTTTTTATTTTTCAAAGGGAGGGCCATGGGGGGATGACAAGCAGGGAGGGGGAGTGGTGTGTTCTCCCTTCAGTACGCGTGTATGTTTGGTCTGCCATCTCAGGATGGTCAACACACACATGCACACTGAGCTCTCTCCACCCCAGCACTCTGTTGCTGGGTTGGAGAGACCAAGCACAGGCACCCAGTCGTCTTGGGAATGCAAACCCAGGGTTATCAGGCCAATCCTAATGCTGCTCTCATGCTGCCAGCAGCATGAGAGCAGCATTAGGATTGGCCGCAGGGCAGGCTGGAAGCCTGTGCCTTCAGTGGAGCCTGAAGACTGGTGTGGAGCAATGTGGCATGATTCAGGTAAGTTTATTTTTTGTATTTTTTATGTCTAATAGTATTGTTTTTGTGTTTTGTGCCCCTTGCTTTTCCCCGAGAGGAGCCACCCCTGCCATTCAGAAGCTCAGATATCCACTCAAAGACCTACTCAGAGACTCACACACCCACTGACAGACCCACTCAGACACTCTCACACCCACTCACAGACCTACTGAGATAATTATATACTCACTCATACACTCACTTTCAAAGGTTAATGGGTACAGTTAGGAAACAAAATAAAAAAAATCCTTATAAATTTAGTTAAAAAACAAAAGCTACAGGGCCTTTATAGTTAGGAAACAACATTAGAAAAACCTTAGATATTCACTTAAAAAACAAAGGTTACAGACACGTTATAGTTAAGAAATAACATTAGAAAAACATTAGAAATTCACTGAAAAAATCAAAGGTTACCAGGACGTTATATTTAGGCTCACATTTCACTCACACAAAGCCAGTGAAATTCAGCAGCTATAGTTACCTGATCTAACTATAAATTATGCCCCTGCAATGCACTGCTTATGATCTCACATATTACATCACTCATGACATCTCAAATGACATCACTGATGACATCATCCACATAAGCACTAACACACCGACTCACGCCCCAATACAACCTCTCATATACCTACAAAACCACTCACATACCCGTTCTCAGACCCATACAAGTACTCGCTCAACCACTCACTCATCCATGTAGCCACTCACACACCTACTCACTCACTCATACAGCTGCTCAGAGAGCCACAGATTTACCCATGAAGCTACTTACACACCCACTTATTCACCTATACAGCTGCTCACACACCTACTCAATCACCCATAAAGCCTCTCAACATAACCACTCACTCACCCATATAAGCACTCACACACTCACTCACACACCCACACAACCACTTACATACCCATTCAATCATCCATGGAATCACTCACTCACCCAGACATCCACTCACACAAACACTTACTCTTAAATATAGCCACTCACACACCAACTCACTTCACCAGACAGACACTCAAATAGCCACTTACTCACATATATAGCCACTTACACATCTAGTCATTAACTCCTACAGCCATTCACACACCCACTCACTAACCCATACAGTCACCTACACACCCACTCACCCACCCATACAGCCACTCACACAATCATTCATTCACCCATACAGCCACTGACACACCAACCCCTCCCCAAAATAGTCGCTCACACAGCCACTCACTCACCAACACACCAACTCACATACCTACTTATATACCCATACAGGTACTCGCACACCCACTCACATACTCGTACCGGCACTCAGATACCCACTCATACACAGATACACACAGTCACACAGCCAAACACATAGTACAAGTTAGAAATAGTATCACTCAGTAGTACAGACAGTATACCATTTTAACTTTTGTAGTAGCTTGGTATATATGCTTAACATTCATAAGCTTTTAGAAAACACTCACACTCACTAGATGATGTCATCAGTAATATGAAACCAGTGAAATTTAGCAGTTACAGTTACCATCTCTAAATATAACTTATGCTCCGGCAATGCACTACTTATGACCTCACATATTACATCACTCATGACATGGTCAGCAACATCACTCATAGCATAACTGATGACATCTCAAATGACATCACTGATGACATTATCCAATCTGTGTAAGTGTGCACAAATATTTTATGTGATTTAAAGGTACACACGAAAGAAGTAAATGATTTAAATTAGTACTCTTCCAGAGATACTGATCAGTGATAGACTTTGTAATGTATGTAATTTGAGTTGATATGTGTCATGTGAGTGGTTGTGTGAGTGGCTGCACAGTTGGTTGAGTTGCTGTGTGAGTAGCTGCTTTACTGATTGAGTGGGTTTCTGTGTAGCTGTTTGGGTAAACAAGTGGATGTGTGAGTAGTTTTATTTGTGAGTGAGTGGTTTTCTCAGTAGCTGTTGTGGTAAGTGAGTGACTGTTTGAGTGAGTCTATGCCTGAGTGAGTTAGATGCTCTGTCACTGTCTGTATGGTCAACTTAGTGGGTGTGTCAGTGAGTGTATGCATAAGTGAGTGTGTTAGTAATTGTAGGGGTGAGTGTGTACTTGTATCAGTGACTGTAAAGGAGAATGAGTATATTTGTTAGCATGTATGTGACTACGGGCATGGGTGTGTGAGTAACTATGTGGATGAGTGAGGGGTTGTGTTATTTGTTGTATGGGTAAGCAAGTAGGTGTACAGGTAGTTTTATGGGTGAGTGAATAATTGTCTAGGTGGCTATATGTATGTATGACTGGGTATCTGTGTGGGTGTATTGTTGAGTAAGTGGGCGTATGAGTGGGAGTATAGGTGTGTGAGTGGCTCAGTTAGTGGCTGTATACAAAAATTAGTGAAGATTGTATTATCTGTGTAGGTGGCTATGCAGCTGTGTAAATGGCTTTATGGGTGTATAAGATGTGTGAGAAATCGAATGGCAAAGTAAATGGTTGTGTCGCTGGCTATATGAGTAAGCGAATGGGTGTGTGAGTATGTTTTACAATGAGTGACTGTTTTATGTGTAGTTCTGTGGGTGTGTGAATAACTATGTGGGTAGTTGTGTGAGTGGGTGTATGAGAGTTCTGTATGGGCATGAGAGTGGGATGTCAGAGTTTCTGGGTGGATGATGTCCTCAGTGATGTAATTTGAGATGTCATCAGTGATGTTACTGACCATGTCATGAGTGATGTAGTTTGTGAGGTCATAAGCATTGCATTGCGGGGTTATAAGTTATAGTTAGCACTGGTAACTATAATTGCTGAATTTCACTGGTATTGATTGAGTAAAATGTGAGCCTAATTTCTAAGGTTTTTTAAAATTCTATTTCCTAACTATAACGTCCCTGTAAACTTTGATTTTCTTTCATGAATTTCTGTTTTGTAACTATAGTGCCACTTTATCATTTGGGTGGTCATTACAACCCTGGCGGACGGTGTTAAAGTTGCGGTAATACCGCAAACAGGCCGGCGGACAAAAAAAATTGAATTACCACCCTGGCGTAAACCACCAACAAAGACAGCCACTTTAACACATCGGCCGCCAGGGCGGTACAGACAAACAGTGCGGCGGTCACCGCCAACAGACAGGCGGAAGACAATGTACCGCCCACACTATCACAACACACCAATCCGCCACCTTTTCCGGGGCGGATTCACCGTGGATAAAAACACGGCGGAAACAGCTTTTGCAATGGGAAAACGCTCACCTCAACACATCCCACAAGGAACGAGGACTCCATGGACCCGGAACTACAAATCTTACCTGCCCTTGCATTCCTGCTCATCTACGACCAACAGCGACGTAGGTGCAGAACATACCGGTGAGTACTGCACCTACGACACAGGGGAGGGGGGAGGCAAAAGTTACGGGGACACCCACCAAACACCCCCACCCTCGCATATTACAACATACACACCAATGCAGTCACAAACATCACAGTAACAACCCACAACCACCCCGGAAGAATGCAATGACAAAGAATAGCGCCCACACTTTGTATTTAGCCAATATACAACTCATTAAAAAATATACGGATATATATCACGAAATCTGTCAAAAATAAATATACAAAACAAGAAGTAGTGTAGATATGTACACAACAATGTCCGTGCACCAACAGTCCAAAAATGCATGGGCGACACCCACAATAGAAACCTGACCAAAATTCGAGAGAACACTGCCGGGGCATCAGATAGAAACACTACAGGCACCTCAGGGGGAAGGGAGGGGGGGGCATCTCAGCCACATGAATGCGAAGCCAGATGCACGACGGGGATCCATGCCCATTGATGTATCCTGGGGAGTGCAAAGCCACAGTCTCTCAAGTCTCTACAGTGGGTGGGTTGCCCACTGTGCCATCCTGGGGAGTTCAAAGCCACAGTCTCTCAAGTGTCTACAGTGGGTGGGTTGCCCACTGTGCCATCCTGGGGAGTGCAAAGCCACAGTCTCTCAAGTCTCTACAGTGGGTGGATTGCCCACTGCCATATCCTGGGGAGTGCAAAGCCACAGTCTCTCAGGTAGATGCAGGTCTCCACTGGTTCTGGAGGGGGACTGGTGACCATACTGGATGAGTCTCCCCGTGAAAGTACCTGTCCTGTCACTGTCCCAGCTGCACATGGGAGAACGATGCCTGATGTGCCGGACTATTCATACCCACACAGTCTTTGCCCTGTTCAGCGGTCTTCACCATGGCGGTCTTGGCCTTGTTCAGCAGTGCTTTGCCATGGCTGCCTATGGACTGTTCAGCGGTGCTTTGCCATGGCTGCCTATGGACTGTTCAGCGGTGCTTTGCCATGGCGGTCTTTGCCCTGTTCAGCGGTCTTCACCATGGCGGTCTTGGCCTTGTTCAGCAGTGCTTTGCCATGGCTGCCTATGGACTGTTCAGCTGTGCTTTGCCATGGCGGTCTTTGCCCTGTTCAGCGGTCTTCACCATGGCGGTCTTGGCCTTGTTCAGCGGTGCTTTGCCATGGCTGCCTATGGACTGTTCAGCGGTGCTTTGCCATGGCGGTCTTTGCCCTGTTCAGCGGTCTTCACCATGGCGGTCTTGGCCTTGTTCAGCGGTGCTTTGCCATGGCTGCCTATGGACTGTTCAGCGGTAGCCTAAGATGGCGGTTCGGATACTGACATTGGTGTGTGGCATGACGTTCCATCATTGCCCAGCGGGGCTGTGAGATTCTGGACCCTCCTGACCTGTGACTCCGGCGGTTGCGGTGGTCTCCTGACCAGTAACGATACTTGAGCCCTCCTGGGCTATGACTCTGGCGGTGGTCTCCTGACCAGTAACGATACTTGAGCCCTCCTGGGCTATGACTCTGGCGGTGGTCTCCTGACCAGTAACGATACTTGAGCCCTCCTGGGCTCTGACTCTGGCGGTGGTCTCCTGACCAGTAACGAGGGTGCTGGCGGTTGTGTCTGGACCGCCGGAAATTATGGCGTACTTCTCCGCCGAGACACTCACAACAGGTTGGGGAGACTTCCTCTGGACCTTCCCCACCTTCTTTTGAGTTACAGATGACTCACCAATCGCCTTGGATCCCATTTCACTGTTTGTACCACCAGGAGTCTTGACACGGTCCCGTCGTCCAATCTCCAATTTTGGAGCCTTCACAGGGGGTGGGCTGACAGTGCCTTGGCTCCGGGTCCTACTGCCTGCCCTGGTGGACGGGGCACTCCAAAAACCTGGAACACGCACCACTGGTACTGGAGGCATTTTGGCTGAGGCGCTACGACGGGACTGATGAATTGGAGGGGGGTGCTGGGGGCAAAAAGCTCAATTTGACATAGGGACAGTTTCTGACGTACACTGGGATGGGTAGTTGGAGGGGCTCTGGGAGTGGAGGAAGAGGAGGTGGTTGTAGGAGGTGTCACTTTAGGTGTTTTGGGTGCAGGTGCAGGTACTGGAGGCTGTCGTGAGGTGGATGGATGTTGGGTGAGTGATTGCCGGCGTTTGTGTACTTTGGGAGGGGGCGTCACAGACACACTGGGAGAGGACACAGGGGACGTGTATATGGCAGTGGAGGTGGTGAGTGCAGGTGAGCGGCTTGTGGTGCTGGGTGTCCTGGTGCGAGTCCTAGTGCCAGTAGATGTGGTGCATGCAAGTGTGTGTGTAGACGAGACTGGGAGGGAGGAGGGAGAAGAGGAGGAGGGGGACACAGTGGAGACAGTGGATGTTGCTGTGTCTGTATGGGTCTGATGCTTGTGTGAGTGCTGGTGGTGAGTGTGGTGCCTATGTTTGCTTGAGCTACTTTTGGGTGTTGACTTGTGTGCATGCTGGTCTGTAGGTGTGCTTGGGATGGGCTGGGGTACAGGGGATTGGGTCTGGGTGGAGGAAGTTGGAGTGGGGAGGCTGGACACAGGGACAATGGCTGCCATCAGTGCTGAGGCCAAAGATTGCAGGGTTCGCTGAAGGACAGCCTGACCAGAATGAATGCCTTCCAGGAATGCATTACGTGTTTCAACTCTCGTTCTACACCCTGGATGGCATTCACAATGGTAGACTGCCCAACAGTGAGTGACCTGAGGAGGTCAATGGCCTCCTCACTGAGGGCAGCAGGGGTGACAGGGGCAGGGCCTGAGGTGCCTGGGGCGAAGGTGATGCCCACCCTCCTGGGTGAGTGGGCACGGAGCGAACGCTGAGGGGCTGCTGGGAGGGCAGTGCTGGTAGGGGAGGTGGCGGCTGTACCTGTAGAAGTGGGGCGCACAGATGGTGCCACCACCACAGGGGAGCTCCCATCGGGGGACGAGTCCGTGTCGCTGTTTGGTGATCCTCTGGCCGACGTGAAGCTCCCCTCGCCCTCCGTCCCACTGGTGAAATCAGAGTCTGTGGTGTGGCCCTCCATGGCCATGTGGGATGCAGCTCCCTCGTGCTCCGGTGCCACTGTACCTCCGCCTGATGATGCAGATGTACAGAAGGACAGGGAGAGCAGAAAAAGGGTGGAGACAGAAGAAAGAGAGTTTTAGTGCATGGCATACCGCTACCGTTGGCGGACAAGACAAAGGCAGCAGCCCCCTGCATTACGCCGTGCTCCTGCCATCTGCACATGCAATTCCTGGGAAATGGCCTACATGGCAATGGTAGACATCTGCCCACATGGATGGCAAAGGGGCAACTATACATCAATTTGCCTTTTTTTTGAGCTGGGGTAGAGTGCCATATGGCCTACATAACGGAGGGGCCTTGCCTAACTAACTCGCCCTGGCCTAGGGACACACACAGCCCACCACCCCCAGCCAGACAGCTCCACAGCACGCAAAGTCCATTGCATGAGGTTGAACTCACCCCCTTGTGTCTGCTGTGATGTCATTAAGCGCCCATCCAACTCCGGGTAGGCCACCGCCAGGATCCGAAACATCAGGGGGGTCATGGTGCGACGGGCACCCCTCCCACGTTGGGAGGCCATCCCCAGCTGAGCCTCCACGTCTTCTTGCTGCAGCAGCAAATGTCCTCCCATCTCTTACGGCAGTGGGTGCCCCGTCTCTGGTGGGCCCCCAGGGTCCGGACCTCCTTGGCGATGGCATGCCAAGTGTCCCTCTTCTGGTGGGCGCTGACCTACATGACATGCACAAGGAAAGAGGAACAGTCATTACCTACTGCACCGTCGTTGTAATTGGCCCCCTCCCAACTCTATCCCTGTGGCCCATTCATCCCCATGCATGACTGTTCTATGTACTCTGCCCCCTTCCCTCATCCACCCAGCCCTCTCCACCCAGGCCTAGCCCATACAACGTGCTCCCTGTGTACTAACCTGTTGGTCTGGAGGACCGTAGAGTAGCGTGTACTGGGGGAGGACCCCATCCACAAGTTTCTCCAACTCCTGTGCAGTGAAGGCAGGGGCCCTTTCCCCAGACGCAGCAGTCATCGTCGCTTCCAGACCGAGGTCACAGCAGCACTAGCAGTGTAGGTCCTCTCTTGTCGAAGGTCAGGTATCTAGTGATTGAACAGATAGAAAATGGTGGTGACGTCCGCGGCGGTGACCTCCGCAGCGGTGCACATCATCACCGCCAGCGCACCTGTTCATTGGCTCCTGGGACCCATAGGGTACAATGTTAACCAATGCAGCATTGCGCACGCTCTACGACCGCCTACCGCGACGGTGTGCAACGCCAGCGCAGTTACCCCACAATTCCATTGTCCCATTTTACAGGTCAGGCAGCCGCCATTTCAGGGTCCCACATGGCTTAATTTACTACTGCGTCACACATACCGAGGCCTACACTCAAAACCTTTCCCGGATGGGTTAATTGTCTGGTGTAGTCTTGTGTATGACTGTGGGTACATACCTGGAGGAATGCTGACAGTTTTTTCGCTGTTGTCCTTCTCAGGCACTGTCAGTTGGGACATATTGGAAGATGGTGGAATCCGCCGGTGTACCGACCGCTGGTGGACCTGTTGACAATGGAAGAGCGACATGTCATCGTGACCTACCGGTTTGACCGTGCCACAATCCGGGAACTATGTACCCAGTTGGAGTCTGACCTGATGTCACCAATCCGCCATCCAACTGGATTACCCCCTGACGTGCAGGTGCTGTCAGTGCTCCATTTCTTAGCAAGTGGGTCTTTTCAGACAACAGTGGCCATGGCATCAGGGATGTCCCAGCCTATGTTTTCAGACGTCTTGTCCAGAGTGTTGGCTGCCCTGCTGAAACACGTAAGGAGATACATCATTTTCCCTGAGGTGGCGGATTTGCCTACAGTGAAAGGTGACTTCTATGCCCTTGGACATATCCCCAACGTCATAGGTGCCATTGATGGGACCCATGTAGCTCTGGTCCCCCCGCAGGAATGAACAGGTGTACAGGAACCGGAAGAGTTATCATTCGATGAATGTCCAGATGGTCTGTTTGGCAGACCAGTACATCTTGCAGGTAAATGCAATGTTCCCTGGCTCAGTGCATGACGCCTACATCCTGCGGAATAGCAGCATCCCTGATATGATGGGTGAACTCCAGAGGCACTGTGTATGGCTATTGGGGGACTCTGGTTACCCCAACCTGTTCTGGCTACTGACCCCAGTGAGGAATCCCAGGACCAGGGCAGAGGAACGCTACAATGAGGCCCATGGGCGGACTAGGAGGGTAATCGAGCGGACCTTCGGCCTCCTGAAGGCCAGGTTCAGGTGCCTCCATATGACAGGTGGGTCCCTATTCTACTCACCGAAGAAGGTGTGCGACATCATCATCGCCTGCTCCATGCTCCATAACTTGGCATTGCGACGCCAGGTGCCTTTTCTGCAGGAGGATGATCCAGATGACGGTGTTGTTGCAGCGGGGGAGCCTGGGGAGCCTGTGGACAGTGATGAGGATGAAGCTGATGAAGATGAAAACGACAACAGGGAGTCAGTCATACAGCAATATTTTCAATGAGACACAGGTGAGTACAATTTCATCTCACACGTCTACCTCTATCCTGTACCTACATTTCACTCCCTATTTGTTAACTGAGTTGTCCCCTTCCATTTCAGTTTCACTAATGTGTTGACCTACGTGTCAACAGCTTGCACCCTTGAAAGGCTTGTGATGTGTGACATAGGTATGTTGACCTTCCAATGGCTAACCTTTTTTAACACTGTAATTGACAATACAAAGTTCACAATCATTGACTGACTCCAATATTATTGAGGTTTCAAGGGTGTTTATTGAAGTGCATGAAAATGTAGGGGGGTTGTGAAATGGGGAGAGGTCATGGTGGAATAATGTCCATGGCAGAGTCCAGTCTATTAGTCTCACAGGTACATTGCACATCTGGCCATTGGAAGTGGAGCTGGGGCAGTTCCAATCTGGACAGGGTAACAAAGTGGGACAGTGGGGGGACAATCAAGGTAGTCTTATTTCCTGACGGGGGTCTTGCCATCTTGCTGTGTCCTGTTCATGGATCTCAGGGCCCGCTTGCGTGGTGGTTGTCCGTCTGCAGGGGGTGGGGTGCTCGTGTGGTGGTCCTGTGGCCGGGCCTCCTGTCCACTAGCGCCGGCAGAGGTGGTGGGCAGTTCGTCGTCCTGGCTAGTGTCAGGGGCCCCTTGGAGTGCCACGGTGTCCCTCAAAGTCTTTTCAATGTCAGTCAGCACCGCTACGATAGTGCCCAGGGCGGAGCCGATGGTCCTGAGCTCCTTCCTGAACCCCAAATACTGCTCCTCCTGCAGGCGCAGGGTCTCCTGCAACTTGTCCAGGACCGTTGCCATCGTCTCCTGGGAGTGGTGGTATGCTCCCATGATGGAGGATAGGGCCTTGTGGAGAGTGGGTTCCCTTGGCCTGTCCTCCCTCTGTCGCACATCAGCCCTCACAGTTCCCCTGTGTTCCTGTGCCTCCGTCCCCTGGACCGTGTGCCCACTACCACAGCCCCCAGGTCCCTGTTGTTGTTGGGGTGGTGGGTTAGCCTGGGTGCCCTGTAGTGGTGGACACACCGCTGATTGACCTGTCCTGGGTAGGGAGGTATGGGTCCGCTGGGTGGGTGCTGTGCTGGTGTTCCCAGAGGGTGGCAGTTCGGTGTTGGGCTGTGGCTGGGCAAGGGGAACCGACTGTCCTGAGGCCCACGATGGTCCGGGCTGGTCATCAAGATCCAGTAGGGCAGAGCTGCTGTCGCCACTGTGGGCCTCTTCTGGGGGTGGAGTGGTGTTGTCTGGACCCTCTGGTGTGGTGACGGTCCTTCGGGTTCCTGCAGGAGTATGAGAACATGATTATTGCATGTGTGTGTTTCATGGTGTGCTATGGATGGGTGTGCGTGAACCCCAGTGCAAGCATTCCTGTGTGGGGGCTTGTGTGGTGATGGTTGGGGGGTGTTGTGGGTGTGTGCAGTGGGCATGCTTTAGTGATGGGTGTCCATGCTTAGTTGTGTCATGCAGGTCTTGGGGTTGGGATGGGTGGTTGGTGTTATGGGTAGATTAGTGAAGAGTTAGGGTGATAGGGGAGGGTGTGAGGGTTGGGGTGTGTGATAGCATGCAGGTAGGGTGGGGGATATGATAGTGAAGATTAGACTTACCAGTGTCCGTTCCTCCGACGACTCCTCCGAGGCCCTCAGGATGCAAGATGGACAAGACTTGCTCCTCCCATGTTGTTAGTTGTGGGGGACGAGGTGGGGGTCCGCCGCCAGTCCGCTGTACCGCGATGTGGTGCCTGGATACCGTTGAACGCACCTTCCCCCGTAGGTCGTTCCACCTCTTCCTGATGTCCTCCCTATTTCTTGGGTGCTGTCCCACAGCGTTGACCCTGTCGACTATTCTTTGCCATAGCTCCATCTTCCTGGCTATGGATGTGTACTGTACCTGTGCGCCAAATAGCTGTGGCTCTACCCTGATGATTTCCTCCACCATGACCCTGAGCTCCTCCTCGGAGAAGCGGGGGTGTCTTTGGCGTGACATGGGGTGGTGTGTGTGATGTGTGGGGTGGTGTATGTGTTGATGAGTGTGGTGGGTGTAGTGGTATGTGGTGTTTTGTGCGTGGATGTTGTGTGGGTGATGGTGTAGTGTGCCTCTGTGTGATGGTGTTATCTATTCTGTGCTGTCTCTCTCTGGCTTTCGTCTCTAATTTGTGGTCGTAGGGGTTTGTGGGCGATGTGAGTGTATGTTTTATATTGTATTGGATGTGTGGGAGTGGTGTTTGTATGTGTATCAGGTGTGTGTATTTTGACTTGTCCTATGTGGGGGTGTTTTGGAGAGGTGTGTGTATTTTGAGCGCGTGGATTCGTGGGTCATAATAGCATGGGCGTGTTTCTGTTGGCGTGGAGGTGGAGGATTTGTTTCCGCATATTTATCGCTGACCTTTGGTGTGGCGGACTTGTGTGGGTGTCTGAATTTCAGCGGATTCCGTGATGTGTGTCATAATAGCTGTGGCGGTCTCCCGCCGCCGCAGCGGTCTATTGGCGGTCTGCGCCTTTTACCGCCAATGTTGTAATGACCCCCATGATTTTTTGAGTGAATTTAAATTGTATTTTGGAACTATAATATCAAAATGGGTGTGTGTGTGCTTGTATAGGTTGGTAAGTAGGCGTATGAGTAGATGTATGTGTCTGACAGTGAGTGTGTAAGAGGTTTTGTGGGTCTGTCACTGGGTGTGTGAGTGGGTGTGTGAGTCTGACTTATTGTGTGAGTGGGTACATCAGTGTCTGAGTGGGTCTGTGAGATGGTGTGTGAGTGGGTGTCTGAGTGGGTGGGTGTGTCTGTGAGTAGGTGTATCAGTGTCTGAGTCAGTCTGTGAGTGGGTGCATCAGTTTTTGGTTCTGTGAGAGGGTGCATGAGTCTCTGAGTGGGTCTGAGTGGGTCTATGAGTGGGTCGGTGAGTGTGTCTGTGAGGCGGTCTCTAAGTGGGTCCATTGGTTTGTGCATCAGTGTCTAAGTGGTTGGGTGAGTGGGTGTATGAGTGTCTAACTAGCTATGTGAGTTGGTACATGAGTGTCTGAGTAGGTATGTGAGTGGGTGTGTAAGTGCCTGAGTTGGCCTGTGAGTGGGTGCATAAGGGTATGAATGTGTCTCTGATTTGGTGTGAGTATCTGAGTGGGTCTGTGAGTGGGTGCATGAGTGAGGGGGTTTGAAACTAGGTGCATGACTCTAAGTAGGTCTATGAGTGGATGTGTGATTGTCTAAGTGAGTCTGTTAGTGGGTATGTGAGTATTTAAGTGGGTCTGTGAGTTGGTACATGAGTGTGTAAGTGAGTGTTTGAGTGAGTGCATGAGTCTCTCAGTGGGTGTGTGAATGAGTGCATGAATGTTTTACTGCCTGAATGTTTTACTTTGTTAAACATAATGCCCATTGTTGTGATAATGTTGTTGTTCACGATGACACCAGGTATTGTTTAAGTAGTTTCCAGTGATGCGGATAATCGCAACTATAGCTAGTTTTTCAAAGGTGTGCTAGACATATATAAACAAACTTTAATTACTAGTTACCATCAGTAGTTTATTAATACAATGTGGAAACATATATCAGTAACTAAATTTATTATAAAGCATTTTTAAAGTATATTTCTTTTTCGGTATGACATTGGTATTCACAATGACGACGGTGTTCGCGACAATCATGTGAACCGGAAACAAAGAGATATGATTGGATGAGACACTTTTCATTTACCTTCAAAGGACATGTTTCTTCCTTCTTGAAGATTCCACTTGCTGCTAGGATCATTCCAAGAGCTGTCCTGTACTTTGAAGTGCAGAACTGTGTTGCATTTTCTTTTGTTATTTTTATAAAATAAAATGGCATCAGGGAGAAGTGAAGAGGAGTGAGTGTGTGAGTGACTCTGTGAGTGTTTACATGAATAATTGAGAGGGTTCATGAGTGGCTGTATTGCTAAGTGACTGGTTGTATGAGAAGCTGAATGGGTGAGTGAGTGGGTGTGTGAATGGTTGTTTGAGTGAGTTAGTGCATGTGTGATTGCGTGTACGAATGAGTAGGAGGGTATATAAGTGGCTGTATGGTTGAGTGACATGGTTGTATGAGTAAATGTATGGGTGAGTGAGTGGGTATGTGAATGGATGAATGAGTGATTGAGTGACTGTGTGAGTGTTTGTATGAGTGAGTGAGAGGATGGAGAGCTGGCTGTATAACTAAGTGACTGGTTGTATGACTAGCTGTATGGGTTAGTCAGTGGGTGTGTGAATAGCTGTATGAGTGAGTTAGTGTATGTGTGAGTGTTTGCATGAGTGAGAGGGTGGATAAGTGGCTGTATGGTTGAGTGACTGGTTGTATGACTATCTATATGGGTGAGTGAGTCGGTGTGTGAAAGGTTGCATGAGTAAGTTAGTGCAAGTGTGAGTGCTTTTATGAGTGAGTGAGATGGTGGGTGTGGCTGTTTGGCTGAATGACTAATTGTATGACTAGCTGTATGGGTGAGGGAGTGGGTGTGTGAAGGGCTGTAAGAGTGAATGAGTAAATGTGTTAGAGCTTGTATGGGTGAGTAAGTGGGTATCTGAACAGCTGTTTGGTTGAGTGAATGGCTATATGGGAGGGTGAGTGGTTCTGTGAGTGGCTGTATGGGTGAGTGAACAGTTGTGTGAGTGCCTGTATGGGAGAGTAAGTACCTGTGTTAGTGGCTGTGTTGGTGAGTGAATGCTAGAGTGAGTGGCTGTATAAGTGACTGTTTGGTTGAAGGACTGGCTGTATGGCAGAATGAGTGGTTTTGTGAGTAGCTGTATGAGTGACTGAATGGTTGTGTGAGTGCTTGTATGGGAGAGTGAGTACATTTGTTACTGGTTTGTGGGTGAGGGAGTACTAATGTGAGTGGCTGTATGGGTGAGTGAGGGCTAGTGTGAGGGGCTGTGTGGTTGAGTTAGTGGCTGTGTAAGTAGCTCAATTGATGTGTGAAAGGTTAAGTAATTCTATGGGTGAGTTATTGGGTGTGTGAATGGATGCATGTGTGAGAGGGTACATGAGTGGCTGTATGGGTGAATTAGTGGCTGTGTGAATAGTTGTTTGGTTTAGTGAGTGGCTGTGTAAGTGGATGTATGGGAGAGCGAGTGGTTGCATGAGTAGCAGTGTGGGTAAGGGAATGGTTGGGTGAGAGGCTGTATGGGAGAGTGAGTGCATATATGACTGGCTCTATGGGTGAGTGAGTGTGTGTCTGTGAGTGGCTACATGTGTAACTGACTGAAAAGGTAAGGCAAGAGCAGTTTATGTTTGACAACACTCTCCATGGATATCTCTAAGCAATTGTGGTTCAAAAAGTATTTTGAGACAACTAATCTTGTTCCACGGCAGCCGCTATTTAAAACGAAAAAGAAGATAACGATATGTTAGTATTTAATCTTCAAAGTTACACAACATCAGAAAAGTGATTGCTTACACTGAAAGACTATATTTCAATTTAGTAAAATTATAATTTCAACTTTTTTACTATTCTCAGCTCTTATACTTCTACACCGTAAACAATGGTTTGTATGAAGCATCATATTCAAACAATGGGGGAATCAATCAATGGATTGTAAAGAAAACAAACAAAGCTGCACAGTAGATAACTACAAGTAAGTGATACTATACATTGTACTCACTACCATTCATTAATTAGTGGCTTTTTCTAGAGTTACTATAGTAATTTAAAAAAGTATATATAAAAATAAATAAAAATACTTGTAAAGTACTCTTGAATTGTATAGATCTTTATGAAAACATTATCCCTGGTAGGCCAAATGATGTCTACACTGCTGATGATCCATGCACACAAAATCCCTCACATTAGTTTTTCTCTCGATTACGATGTAGAAGTTTAGTTGGGAAAACAAAAGGAGACACTTGTTTTGTTTTTAAGGCATTTTTTGTTTCAACTTAAGACTGCTGTAATTGGAGTATGTCCATCCAGTTTGAGACTTTAATCAGAGAGTATTGTATTGAGTGTTGAGTTGCAATATTAACTCCTTTCTGGAACATTAAAAGACTCTTGATATTGGAAGATGTTTTTTAAAAAGATTACCCATTACAGGCTGAATAATGTCTAAGAAAAAGATGAACCACATAGTGGAAACCCCATAACCACTTTTTAACCGGAATTTTTCCTTAGAACTTTGGTTGAAGAAAAGAAGGAAAATATATGAGTTCAGGAGTTTGAATAGGAGTTTTTATTTGTATTTTAGGTTGATTTCATTGCATTCTGTCCATCCAGCTTTGTCCTTAAATAAAGAGTTTACTGTCCAGAGGTTGTATTAACTCCTTTGTGAATTATGATAGCTAAAGTAGTAAAAATTCTTCCCAAAAGTGATATTTGTCTAGCTCTGAAGTTTGTAATCTGAGTTTCCAATTCGGAAACATCTACTCTGTATCATTGTAGCATTACATATTTTCCAACTCTTTATAGAAACAATGTAGAGACAATGTCTGTTCTGCAGTTTGGGCATGTCATATTTTGGTTAGATTTTCTGTACAATTTCTCAAAAGGCACAGTTTTAGAATCTGGTAATGTTAAGTAGAAAAATCACTCAGAATTGATTACAGTGCTAGACGTGAAAGAGCAATCCTCACAGTCATAGTTTCATTTGAAACTGAGTCCAAATAAATCATCAACATTTACTTCTTCTTGATTTAAGACTCCAAGGATGACCATAATAAATTATTGTGGGTCTTCTTGAGTGTTGATAGAAAACATTATTGAAACACTACATGTATCCAAAAGATGTTGGATTCCTGAAGCAGAATGTATTACACTTCCATTAATCATTAAACGTTGCTGCAAATTATATAATGCAGAAGACATTCTTTTTTTGTGATTTTTGTTTAACATGGTTTTCTACGTGGGGTAAATGGAACATTACATTGAGAACAACATTTGCATATTAGTTGACACCTGAACTGTTTTCTGACTTGTAACCTACAATTTCTCCATCATTCTCCAGTTTTTTTATTCTTAGCACCATCTGTGATGTCCTCCATCCTTTATTTTTTTGAGTATCCATATACTATTTTGAAATCTTCAGCTTCGTACAGATTATCCATTTCTCATAAACAGAGAACTGTTACACAGCTTTCATTAGCACTAGCTTTCTTCTCATCAAAGTTAACCAAAAACAGACCAGACAATGCTCTAATTCACGACAATACTACATATTACATTCCTTATTTGAATACAGGACTTTCAACACTAACAAAAGTGGCACTGACACTTAAATCTTGGGATTTATGGATGGTTACAGCATATGCTAAAAAGAGTGGGAACTGTTGCTGCTGGATATATGTGTTTTGCGGCAAAAAATTTACAATACCTCAGCCAATTTTTTTTTCACATCATCAATCTGCTAAAATGTTACAGTGAAATATTCTACCTCATCTCTTTTTGGAGAGTTAGTGAAATAAACAACTTAAGTCATTACACAGTTTACTAACCCATCCTCAACATTTAAAATATGTTGCAAAATGACTCAACAATTTTTGCAGACACGTAAATGATTTTCTAATTCTGCTGTCTTGGATGCAGATTTCTCCAAAGTATCCAATTTTGCTTGCAGTTTGTTTGTTAGTAGTAATGCGACTCCCTGATGTTCCATTTTATCAATAACTGTAGTTTCCAGAATATATTCTTTCTCCAGTTGTAATTTTTCATTAAAGTTAGAACACTCTTGAATTGTTGGCTTTAAACAAACTATGGATTTCTCTTCTTTAATGAAATTAAACATTAACTTTGCTGCTGCAATATTAGATAGGAATAGACTCTTGATAAGGGAGCTTTCCAAAGCATGTTCACCTCTTTTGGGAGCACTCCCACTCTAATGTCTTACAGTATAGCTCCCTGTTCCTCATCACAGCTTGGCACATACTTTTCAGTAAATCTTTGTATTTAAAATTTAACCAAATATGCATGTTGCCGATATTTCCCAGGGAATTTTTGTTTCACTATGCAAACATGTTTTGAAAACAGTCTGTACTTACAGGGGTAAATTGAAGTAGATCACCAAACATAATTAAATGTTTTCCTCCAAAGAGTACATCATAGTTTGTTCTTAATATCTGCTGTATCCTTAAGAGTATGAAGGTAAGAATTATGTTTGATACCATGCTGACTTCATCAAAGATTAAAAGCTTCAGTTTTTTCAATATTCTTGACACCTCATAGCCAGTGTCACCAGATAATTTCTGATATTCCAGTTTATTTTCTTGTTCAAAAGGTAGCATTAGAAGTCAATGTAGAGTAATTCCGTTAATGTTATGTGCAGGTAATCCTGTTGCTGTTGTTACTACATATGACTAATTTGAATCTGTAGCCTTATGTAAATAACCAGAAAGTACTTTAATTTGCAAATATCCAGTTCTGCAAAAAAAAAAAAAAAAAAAGTGATAATTGGACCCTCAAACATCCCTAGATCATACCCCTGGGGTTCAGGGTACCTCCACCCGGACCCCTTATACCAGTTTTTATTTTATTTTTCAGCACCTGGGACCATATCCTGTAACTTAAAATGGCAGCCAAAACTTTTGGTTTGTTTTTGAGAAGCCCCCGGGTGGGTCAGGTCCAGGGGACACTGACATTTTGAATGTGGCCTGGCCCTCCTGCAACCCAAGGGACTGCCCCCCCTCTGGGGCTATCATCTAATAAAACATGGGGGCCACCCCGCAGCTCCTCGGGGCAAGCATCTAATTAAATGTGGGGGGCCTCCTGGCTCCCCCATAGCCCTGGGGACTGCTTCCTCTCAGCGGCTATCATGTAATTAAATGTGGAAGGCTCCTCAGCATCCCAGATCCCTTGGAACCACCAGATCCTCGGGTCTAATATCTAATGGAATGCAGGGGTACGATTTGATGAAATGCTGGGGGGGCTGGCCAACCCCCACAGCCTCGGGGACCACCACCTCCTCAGGGTTTTCATTTAAGTAAATGCAGGGAAGGGGCCCAACACCCCCACCCCCCAATAGCCCTGGGGACCCCCACCTCCCTGGGGCTAATATTCAATTAAATAGCTCCTACAAAGTCAGAGTAAACACTCCGGTTCTAGCAAGTGAGAGCTGTCAAACATTCTCACTTGCTTAAAGCAGAGCTTTCCTCTTTTTCCCTGCCTGCAAAGATGCTGGCAGGGAAATAGAGGAAACACTTGCTCTCACAGAGAGGGAGCTGCATCTTTAGCAGCTCCCTCTCTGTTACAGCAGTTCTGGCTCCTGCAGGAGGCGTGGAGCCAGCTGGAACTGTGGAGGCCTTCATTCTCCCCCGCAGTCCTCAAAGGTTATAGGGATGTTATAGTTAGGCTCACATTTTAAACATACAAAAACATAGAAAATCACCTGTTATAGTTATATCAAGTAACTATAACTTGTAACCTAAGGTAACTATAACTCCCACCCTCGTCATGCACTACTAATCACCCCACAAATTACGGGACTCATGCCATCTTTGATAACATAAATGAAATATTTGTAGTAAAATTTCTGACAAAAAAAAAACTGCATGGCAGGGGCTCGAGTGATAGTTACTTTAGAGCACGAGTTACAGTTACTTGAGTTAATTATAACAGGTGAATTTCTATTGTTTTATACTTTTAAAATGTGAGCCTAACTGAATTTACTCACCCAAAACCAGATAAATTCAGCAGTTATAGTTAGAGTTATTTCAACTAACAATAACTCACGGCCTAAGGTAACTATAACTCGCTCACCCACCATGTACAGCATTTTCTTCAATAAGTTGAATGCATATGTTTCATTGATATTTTTAATGATGTTATGAAAGTTGTCATGAGTGCTGTAATACTTTGGGTAATAAGTAGTGCATGCTGAGTGTGCGAGTTATAGTTACTTAAAATAATTCTAACTATAACTACTGAATTTCAATGGTTTTGAGCAACTAAATTCAGAACCTAACTATAACGTCCCTGTAACCTTTGTTTTTTCAGTTCATGTTTATGTTTTTTTAATGTAAAGTTATTTTCATTACTGTACCTTAATCCAACCATCGACTTGCTCAGCCTTTGCACGGTGGTGGTTGGCGGCAGACAAGCCCTTATAACCACCTAAACCTGTACCGCTCATGGTCTTTGGTCGTGCGCTGCGGGGGTTGGCCACAGGGCCTGTCTCTATCAGCCGATCTGTGAGTGGGTGCGTGAGTGTCAGAGTAGGTCTGAAAGTGGGTGTGTGAGTCTATGAGTGGGTCTGAGTGGGTCCATGAGTGTCTGCATGGGTGTGAAGTGGGCGCATGAGTCTCTGAGTGCATGTATGAATGAATGAATTCATATATGAATCAGTCTGTGAATGTTTTTCTTTATTTTTTTGCATATTCTTGAATATTCTCAAGTAACCTTGAATATTCTTGAATGTCCTCAAATATTTTAGGATATTCTTCAATGATTCATGAATATCCTATGGGGTGAAAAAAGTCATTTTAAACCCATAATTTGATCCTCTAACACCCCTATATCACATTCCTTGGGTCAAGGTACTGCCACCCTGACCCCTTATGTCACTTTTAATTTTGTTTTTCAGTCACAGGGACTCAAAAAGGCAGCCAGAACTTTCTAGTCAGATTACGGGCAGCCATTCACAGCATTTCTGCTGTTTTGTGTGTTTGAGAATTGCTGCGACAATTTTGAAAAACTTTGTGATGGATCCCCAAGCCCTAGTTATACACATTTTTTTTCCTTTTAATATCTCAAAACATACTGAACGGATAAGCAAAAGCACAATCTCTCTACCAAAAGCTAGTTTTCTGTCAAATTTTGTGTAATTCCGTCCAGTGGCTCGAGCTGTAGTCATGTTCAAAGATCCTATGGGAATTACCATGGGAAATGCATGTATTTTACAACCCCTTTTTCTCAGCCCCCGCTTGACGGATTACCCCAAAGCTTTCTGTGCACAACAAGAATCACTGGCACACTTTTTGGGGGAAAATTCCATGAATATTCGTCAAATGGTTCCACAGATATAGGCAAGTCAAAAAAAAATAATCTGTGGAATCATGGACTTAACTATACCTACTGGCGAGAATATAGATATGGATATAGATATAGATATAGATATAGATATAGACAGACAGACAGACAGACAGATGGATAGATAGATAGATAGATAGATAGATAGATAGATAGATAGATAGATAGATAGATAGATAGATAGATAGATAGATAGATAGATAGATAGATAGATAGATAGATAGATAGATAGATAGATAGATGAGTGGTATGATGATGGGTCTACAATGTTTTAGCAATTCAGTAAAACCAAAACGCGCCCCCTCAGGACGCGCTGCAACACCAATGTTGTGTTCATTTAGGGTCAGATAAGGGCCCGCTGTATTTAGGCACTAGGAGCCTTTGAAATGTTCTCAATACAAATGGGTCATTTTGGTGCATAAACAGAAAGGAAGGACACCACTTCCCCAATAAAATGGAAGCAATATGCCAGACCCTATGGCAGGCATCTTGAAGCATAGGTGCATTCAACATTATTCACTATGATTTCTTCATTAAAACAGTTATGAAAGAGCATTTCCTTCATCAGTAGTTCATTACTTGTTGATTTTGCTAGGGACCAGTTAAACTTTATGCATACCTTATAACATTTGGGTGCTTAATTCCAGTCTAATCATTGAGGATATACATTTCTCATCCTGTCTGGAGCTTAATAAAATACCTTTTCACAACAAAGGTGTATTTTATGCATACCATGCAAATAACTTGCCTAGTTGCAGTATCATTTCTCTAACGGGTGTCAGTTCGAACTGAAAACAACTAACCAAATATAAACAACATTGTTCTTCAGTGGACTATTATTAGCCATTGCTGTGAAATGCATAGTTCGGGAAGAATCAAAAACACAAATTAGAAAAGAATCTAAATTTTTACAACCTAAGAAAAACTACATTTCGAGCCACCCCCCCACACACACAGACATTGGTCCTCATTATGATTACAGTGGTCTTTTGCCAAGACCGCTGCAGCCGTGGCCACCGAAAGACCACCAGTGCTGGCAGTCGTCCGACCCCTGTATTATGATTGCCACCAGATATCCGCACCGCCGGCGGTCGGATATCCAGCGGCATTCATCACGTCGGTCGACGGCGCTTAGGCAGTTCCACTGCCAGCACTGGCACACCAGAAAAAGACCACCCATAGAATTACGGCCAGTAATTATGTGTGGTGGTCTTCTGGGGGCATGGCGGTGCTGGCGGTGAGAGCAGCAGTCCCATCCCCTAACGGAGGAGCACCTCGTCGAATGAGGTAAGTGCCATCTGCAAGGGTAAAGGGGGAGGGGGTGTGTGAATGGGTGCGTGTGACTGTGTATATGCGTGTCATGAATGTGAGGGGTGTGCCTGTGTGTAAATGTGGCGATGGTGATGCATGTGTGTATGCATGTGGACGGGGTGGGGGTGTTTGCATGGGTGAATGTGTAAGGGATAAAGGGTTGTGTGAGTGAGCGTGTGTAGGTGCACGTATGTATGGATGTAGTTTAAGGGAGGGGGTGGGGGATGTGGGGTGGTAAGTGTATGTGTGCGTTTGTGATGTGAATGGGTATGTATGTTTGTCCAATGAGGTGAATGTTGTGAGTGTGTGTGTGAGTGGGGGTGTTTCTTTGTGTGATTGTGTGTGTGTGGGTGCCTGCTTGCATGTGTGTGGAGGTCTTTGGGCAGTATCCTGGCCACAGGATCGCACGTTCCTGTCATCGGGATACCTTACAGCCAGCATTCTGTGGCAATGAGACCACCAAGCAGTGTCCCGTGTAACATCAGCAGTTATCTGACTCCCGCTGGGCTGCAGGTGGAAACCTCCAGCTCGGCGGGCCGTGGTAAAGCGGTGTGACGGGTGGGAATGTGGCAGTTCGGCAGTGGCAAAGCCGCTGCAGTTGTAATATGGCAGACTGCACCTCAGGTCCCGAGGAGGTGAGACCCCCACAGTGGCCCTGGCACTCCATGGATGGCCAGGGTCATAATGAGGGCCATTGTCAGGAAAATCAAGACCACATGTGAACTGACTGAGGTTTGCTGCAACATCCACGCTGTGATAATAACCCAAGGGGACCTGGGTGAGAGATAAAAAGCAAAATTAAAATCATTTAAAACGTCATGCATCTGTTACTCCCACAATTACTGAAGATAACACATAGAAAAGAAGGTTGCAGTGTACAATTTTATACATCTCAGCTCATTATACATGGCGTAATATATTATCCGAGGTGGACGGACAATTCCTCATCCAAATGTATTCTCTCTATGAATGAAAGTATGTAATATTATTATGTATTTAGTCTCCAATTTCTTTAAGTACATTGTCCAATTACCACCACTGATGTTGTCACCCACCCTGTCATATGCAACAATTCTCAAAAATCCAGGTTGTTCTTTGTGATGGTCTTGAAAGTGGGTGGCTACCATAAAACATTCCTTCAACATAAAATCGCGCAAAACATTATTAGTACAGTAAAACATTATTTGCACAGTAAAACAGGACATAATTAGTACACTGGGCAGGTTAACCCCACTCGGCTTTGACTACAGATATAGGACTTAATTACAAGAATAGTTGAAAACATAACTACACGAAATAACTGCCCTGCCTCTTTCTGACCTGTTTTTTTCACATAGGCAGTTTTCATATTTCATAGTAATATGGTTCAACTCCTCGGGCGTAGTTCCTGTCCACTAGGGTTTATAGGGTGGGACCTATTTTTTTTGGTGGGGTGATTAGGGAAATAAAAAATTCCAGAAATTGGACAAGCCTAGTGTTCAGTATGGCGTTTCTTGGGTTGAGTGCCTCAATTACGGTTTGTCTGCATGATCTGACCCCTAGTTCATTTAGTTCTCCCTCATTATTTGAGTCCCATATGCGAGAGTTGGAAGTAATTTTGCTCTCATTATAGCTGTCAATGGATTCAGAGCTTGGCCACACATGGTATTTGCAAGCATTCCAAAGGCGTGAATGGGTGCTTGTGTCTTATTTTTTATTGCTTCTTTATGAGACACATAATTGCCTCTTGCATCTATCATAATTCCTTGGTATCTGTAAGAGATTACTTCCTCTATAGTCTTTCCATTTAGATACAATTTACTTTGGTTAGAGGGTCTGCGGTTAAGGGTAATCATTTTAGTTTTACTTTGATTTATTTCTAGTTCACTTATTCTTGCGTATCCTTTTAGGTTATTCAGCAGTTTTTGCATTCCAATTCTGATGTTACTGAGCAGTATTAGGTCATCTGCATATAGCATGTTGGATAATTGTTGACCACCAAGAGAGGGGTAGTGGGCTGACTGATTATTTAACTTGGTAGAAAGGTCTACTATATACAGGTTAAAAAGAATTGGTGCCAAAACGTAGCCTTGTTTTCAGACAACTGTTGTTTTAACTGCCCGATAGATATGAGCCTCCCCCAAGTTTGACCCTCACCCACGTATCAGATTAAATCAATCTAATAACATTTAAAATGGTTGCTGGCAGCCCCCATTACTGAAGTTTTGCCCACAATTTACAGCAGGGGACCAAATCAAAAGCAGCTTTAAAGTCAACAAAACACAGGTATGTAGAGGTCCCTGATGTTTTTGCTCTGTTGATGATCAGTCCCAGTGCCATAAGGTTCGTTAACATTCAGTGGTTCTTGATAAATCCACTTTGATTTATGGGAAGTATGCTATTATCTGAGATCCATGCCTCTAAATGCTGCAGCAAGCAAACTGAGAAATACTTGAGGTCGATATCAAAGAGGGCAATTAGTCTATAATTTCTTGGAGAGGCATCCTTCCCTCCCTTATATATGGGATGAATTATGGAACCCTTCCAACTTGCCGGCACAATTCCTGTTGTAAGAACTTGATTGAACATTGCAGCCAGTAAATCTGCCCATCTTTCTGTTGCTTGTTTAAACAGAGCTTGCCGTAGACCATTGGGCCCATGCGTGCAATCAATTCACCACCTCCCGATGATTTTTATTATCTCTGACGCCATGATTGTCAAGATATTCAAAATGTCGGGTTCTCAAGTGATGGACTCCCCCTGGGCTTGGACAGCTTCTCCGGTGGGCAGCTCCCTTAGATGTGACTTAAGGTGGTTGGCTCAAGCTTCCTCTGTTATGTTAGCATTGTAACGTGCTTTTGGACCTTTTTCGATGGAATTAATTAGTTTCCAGAATCATTTTGAGTCTGATGACTTTGACGCATAATGTAACTTGGCCAATAACGTTTCATGCTGATGTTTTTTAAAGGACCATATGTGCTTTTTTAGGAGCTTACTTTGCTCTCGCAGGGCGCTTAGTACTGTTCTATTTTTCAGACATTTGCGCAGTTGCCTCAGCACCCTACCCAATGCTGCTTTCCTCCTGCGAGCAGGCTGTAGTATATGTGTGTGGTTGCGATAGATGAATTGTGCTCCCTTTTTTCTTTCTTTCAAGGGACCTTGGCTTCTGAGGTCCTTGACGAAGTTCTCCCCAGACTCTTGTCATATTTGCGGGGTCCATGACCATGGATTCTAGGCTTGATAGAGCCTCTTCTGCTTGACTTTTGATGGAGTTGGATGACCATTTCAGTCGCTGGAGGTTTTCAGTACCAATCTCCCCTTTCAGTGAATCTGCTTTCTGCGGCTCATGCAGTGTGGATCGAGTCCTAATTGCCTGTGGTTTATGATCTATTTCCACACGGTCCAAAATTGTTCACCAACATGTACAGTGAAGGATTAACCAGTATGTAGTCTAAATATGATACCTTTTTTCCGGAGGATCTTGTCCATGCTGGCGGGGTGTAGGCCGGATTTCAACCATTTAGCGTGAATAGGCCTACAGACTCACAAGTATTTATTCATTTCTCCCTGATCTTATCCTTCGTTCTGCTCACTGGCAGGGTTTGTCCAGGCACCGCTGCTACTGTTTGAATATGATCCTCACCAGGGTTATGAAATAAGTAGAGGTTGAAATCACCCAAAATTAGCCAATGTGCTGGGTGTATTATACTTTTTTATATACACCAGATGCTCTATCAGGTTATTAGCTTCAGCTGATTTCTTTTATGGGTTAATATGTATATTAATTAGAATCAGTGGTTCATGTATATTCTTTCCCCAGCCATCTAGCCTGACTGGTTGGAACGGTAGACCTTTCTTAGTAAGCTCTGATGTCTTGTCAAGGATACTTGTGCTGACATAAGTTACAAGGCCTCCCTTTGCCCATCCAGATCTGCTAGTTTTCACTGCCGGTTTAATGCTTTGTATTCAATTAGGGGTATAGACTCCTGGGCCCAGGACTCCTGTATTAGTATAATCTCACAAGAGCTAAAGAATTGGATTATTGCTGGATCCTCTAATTTTGCCTGTAGGCCTCCTATATTCTATGAACAGATGTTCAGTACCCCTTGTGAAAATTGTTCCTTTACTATTCAGCTTTTACCAGCCGCTCCTGAGGATAATGCCAGAGGTAACCAACTCCAGTTTGACAGTGAATCCTGCCTTGTTACTAGTCTCCTTCGCCCTTCTTCCTTCCATATTTGAACTCTTAAAGGGGACTGAGCTACTGCCCTTTTGCTAGTCTTTCCTTCAATGGCTTTGCTTAGATTAGAAGTAGCGTGTGCTCCACGCAAAACTGACCCTGCACCTTTGGACTTGTTGGACTGATGGTTTTATAATGATGTGTATAGATACCTCTCCACTTGATATGTAATTACCTCAATACCCCAGGCTCTCCAAGTAGTCCTTCCCCTCCAGGATTTGTTTAGGGAGATCGATAACAAGCATTGGATCTGTAAGCTGATTGCCTCTTGCTTGGATGAATTTTTTAGCAACAATGTCTTCTGTGGACACATGTTTGAGATCTGGGAGTGCTTTTAAGAGTCTTAAGATGGTAGAACGGTTGAGCACATCTGAGGAGGATCTTGAGGTGAATTCCTGGATCTAAAGGAGCTGATGGTTCGGCTTGGGACTGCTCATGAGTTGTTGAGTTGCCCAGTTTCACTCCTGCATAACAGGGTGTTCACTTCTCACGCTTCTTGCGTTAGTCAGGCTTAGTGGACTAGCCTCTCCTGTTGTATACTTTTTTGACATTACGTCCTGCTGACCCCTAAAGGAACTTGCTCTTTCCTATATGGGACCATTGGCTAATGTGGGTGGATGATGTTCTAACTGAGCCCTTGATATCGTGGTGGGGTCTTCTAAGTCAAGAGCATTCGTTGCTGCTACGTTTGAGTTGACATTTGAATTGACATGGGGAGTACTATCCAGATTTTGCCTTCCACTTAAGGTCATGTCTTCCTTATTTGATTCTACAAGGGTGATCTCAGTGGCCTTTGTAGTGAATAGAAGGGGAGACCAAGCAGACTTCCTGCCCTTTCTTACATGTTTTTGCTCTCTTTTTGTTATTTTCCAGGTTGTGGGATTCTCAGGATTCCCGGAATTGCTAGCAGCTAGTGAGTATGCTGGTGCCTCAGAGACCTCCATGCTGAATGTGACTGTTACATTACTTTCTTCAGAGTCCCTTTTATCTGCTGTGGCCAAGGATGAAGCCACTTGGGAGGTATGGGCCTGCCCTCTGCTTTCTCCATGAGGGGAGCGGATATCAGCATAGTACCAAGTGAGTTGACGTATGTACATTCCTCTTTCTGGGCGGTGCAAACTTCTTTTAGAATTCCTTCCAGAATTAGCGGTAGTTGGGATAGTCTATCTACCACCTCTTTGCATGAGCAGATGGTGAAGTCATTGATTTGTTTAGCTTGAGCACTTCTTATCAGAGCGTTTAGTTCTTCCAACTTGTTATCTATTCCTGAGATAAATACTGCCAGTATATTTAACAGATCAACCTGAATATCCATTTTGTTGGAGTGAAACTGGAGTGCCATTACTGTTGCCTGCATTGAGTTCAAGATTGCGGCCCGCATTTCACTCGCACTGCTTACCGCTGGTGATTGTGGATTGACCTTGTGGTCAGCCTTTTGATCTGTCACAGTGGTTCTCACATTGGATCTTTCTTTTTGTGATACATTCTCTTTCGTTGCCATCCTATTTGAGGCATCCGGTTTCATATTTAGAGGCTCCTGCTCCTTGTCTTCAGATCTGTACATCGAGAAGGAGTAGAGAAGGGCTGGAGCTCATTGAGCCATCTTTCAGGGTCTCTTGTTCCAGGATTTCAGCAGTTGCTACCATCTCCGAGTCAGGAATGAATAGGTTGACTGGACTAGACTTCCGGTGGAGATTGTCGGGATCTAAATGGATGTTTTTGCAATTTTGGGTTGTTTGGGGCTATGAAGTGCTCCTAATATAGAGATTGAGTCCACAATCTGTCCTGGCTACTGACCCCAGTGAGGAATCCCAGGACCAGGGCAGAGGAACGCTACAATGAGGCCCATGGGCGGACTAGGAGGGTAATCGAGCGGACCTTCGGCCTCCTGAAGGCCAGGTTCAGGTGCCTCCATATGACAGGTGGGTCCCTATTCTACTCACCGAAGAAGGTGTGCAACATCATCATCGCCTGCTCCATGCTCCATAACTTGGCATTGTGACGCCAGGAGCCTTTTCTGCAGGAGGATGATCCAGATGACGGTGTTGTTGCAGCGGGGGAGCCTGGGGAGCCTGGGGAGCCTGTGGACAGTGATGAGGATGAAGCTGATGAAGATGAAAACGACAACAGGGAGTCAGTCATACAGCAATATTTTCAATGAGACACAGGTGAGTACAATTTCATGTTTCACATTATATTACATCTCACACGTCTACCTCTATCCTGTACCTACATTTCACTCCCTATTTGTTAACTGAGTTGTCCCCTTCCATTTCAGTTTCACTAATGTGTTGACCTACGTGTCAACAGCTTGCACCCTTGAAAGGCTTGTGATGTGTGACATAGGTATGTTGACCTTCCAATGGCTAACCTTTTTTAACACTGTAATTGACAATACAAAGTTCACAATCATTGACTGACTCCAATATTATTGAGGTTTCAAGGGTGTTTATTGAAGTGCATGAAAATGTAGGGGGGTTGTGAAATGGGGAGAGGTCATGGTGGAATAATGTCCATGGCAGAGTCCAGTCTATTAGTCTCACAGGTACATTGCACATCTGGCCATTGCAAGTGGAGCTGGGGCAGTTCCAATCTGGACAGGGTAACAAAGTGGGACAGTGGGGGGACAATCAAAGTAGTCTTATTTCCTGGCGGGGGTCTTGCCATCTTGCTGTGTCCTGTTCATGGATCTCAGGGCCCGCTTGCGTGGTGGTTATCCGTCTGCAGGGGGTGGGGTGCTGGTGTGGTGGTCCTGTGGCCGGGCCTCCTGTCCACTAGCGCCGGCGGAGGTGGTGGGCAGTTCGTCGTCCTGGCTAGTGTCAGGGGCCCCTTGGAGTGCCACGGTGTCCCTCAAAGTCTTTTCAATTTCAGTCAGCACCGCTACGATAGTGCCCAGGGCGGAGCCGATGGTCCTGAGCTCCTTCCTGAACCCCAAATACTGCTCCTCCTGCAGGCGCAGGGTCTCCTGCAACTTGTCCAGGACCGTTGCCATCGTCTCCTGGGAGTGGTGGCATGCTCCCATGATGGAGGATAGGGCCTTGTGGAGAGTGGGTTCCCTTGGCCTGTCCTCCCTCTGTCGCACATCAGCCCTCACAGTTCCCCTGTGTTCCTGTGCCTCCGTCCCCTGGACCGTGTGCCCACTACCACAGCCCCCAGGTCCCTGTTGTTGTTGGGGTGGTGCGGTTAGCCTGGGTGCCCTGTAGTGGTGGACATACCGCTGATTGACCTGTCCTGGGTAGGGAGGTATGGGTCTGCTGGGTGGGTGCTGTGCTGGTGTTCCCAGAGGGTGGCAGTTTGGTGTTGGGCTGTGGCTGGGCAAGGGGAACTGACTGTCCTGAGGCCCACGATGGTCCGGGCTGGTCATCAAGATCCAGTAGGGCAGAGCTGCTGTCGTCACTGTGGGCCTCTTCTGGGGGTGGAGTGGTGTTGTCTGGACCCTCTGGTGTGGTGACGGTCCTTCGGGTTCCTGCAGGAGTATGAGAACATGATTATTGCATGTGTGTGTTTCATGGTGTGCTATGGATGGGTGTGCGTGAACCCCAGTGCAAGCATTCCTGTGTGGGGGCTTGTGTGGTGATGGTTGGGGGGTGTTGTGGGTGTGTGCAGTGGGCATGCTTTAGTGATGGGTGTCCATGCTTAGTTGTGTCATGCAGGTCTTGGGGTTGGGATGGGTGGTTGGTGTTATGGGTAGATTAGTGAAGAGTTAGGGTGATAGGGGAGGGTGTGAGGGTTGGGGTGTGTGATAGCATGCAGGTAGGGTGGGGGATATGATAGTGAAGATTAGACTTACCAGTGTCCGTTCCTCCGACGACTCCTCCGAGGCCCTCAGGATGCAAGATGGACAAGACTTGCTCCTCCCATGTTGTTAGTTGTGGGGGAGGAGGTGGGGGTCCGCCGCCAGTCCGCTGTACCGCGATGTGGTGCCTGGATACCGTTGAACGCACCTTCCCCTGTAGGTCGTTCCACCTCTTCCTGATGTCCTCCCTATTTCTTGGGTGCAGTCCCGCAGCGTTGACCCTGTCGACTATTCTTTGCCATAGCTCCATCTTCCTGGCTATGGATGTGTACTGTACCTGTGCGCCAAATAGCTGTGGTCTACCCTGATGATTTCCTCCACCATGACCCTGAGCTCCTCCTCGGAGAAGCGGGGGTGTCTTTGGCGTGACATGGGGTGGTGTGTGTGATGTGTGGGGTGGTGTATGTGTTGATGAGTGTGGTGGGTGTAGTGGTATGTGGTGTTTTGTGCGTGGATGTTGTGTGGGTGATGGTGTAGTGTGCCTCTGTGTGATGGTGTTATCTATTCTGTGCTGTCTCTCTCTGGCTTTCGTCTCTAATTTGTGGTCGTAGGGGTTTGTGGGCGATGTGAGTGTATGTTTTATATTGTATTGGATGTGTGGGAGTGGTGTTTGTATGTGTATCAGGTGTGTGTATTTTGACTTGTCCTATGTGGGGGTGTTTTGGAGAGGTGTGTGTATTTTGAGCGCGTGGATTCGTGGGTCGTAATAGCATGGGCGTGTTTCTGTTGGCGTGGAGGTGGAGGATTTGTTTCCGCATATTTATCGCTGACCTTTGGTGTGGCGGACTTGTGTGGGTGTCTGAATTTCAGCGGATTCCGTGATGTGTGTCATAATAGCTGTGGCGGTCTCCCGCCGCCGCAGCGGTCTATTGGCGGTCTGCGCCTTTTACCGCCAATGTTGTAATGAACCCCATGATTTTTTGAGTGAATTTAAATTGTATTTTGGAACTATAATATCAAAATGGGTGTGTGTGTGCTTGTATAGGTTGGTAAGTAGGCGTATGAGTAGATGTATGTGTCTGACAGTGAGTGTGTAAGAGGTTTTGTGGGTCTGTCACTGGGTGTGTGAGTGGGTGTGTGAGTCTGACTTATTGTGTGAGTGGGTACATCAGTGTCTGAGTGGGTCTGTGAGTTGGTGTGTGAGTGGGTGTCTGAGTGGGTGGGTGTGTCTGTGAGTAGGTGTATCAGTGTCTGAGTCAGTCTGTGAGTGGGTGCATCAGTTTTTGGTTCTGTGAGAGGGTGCATGAGTCTCTGAGTGGGTCTATGAGTGGGTCGGTGAGTGTGTCTGTGAGGGGGTGCATAGGTCTCTAAGTGGGTCCATTGGTTTGTGCATCAGTGTCTGAGTGGTTGTGTGAGTGGGTGTATGAGTGTCTAGCTAGCTATGTGAGTTGGTACATGAGTGTCTGAGTAGGTATGTGAGTGGGTGTGTAAGTGCCTGAGTTGGCCTGTGAGTGGGTGCATAATGGTATGAATGTGTCTCTGATTTGGTGTGAGTATCTGAGTGGGTCTGTGAGTGGGTGCATGAGTGAGGGGGTTTGAAACTAGGTGCATGACTCTAAGTAGGTCTATGAGTGGATGTGTGATTGTCTAAGTGAGTCTGTTAGTGGGTATGTGAGTATTTAAGTGGGTCTGTGAGTTGGTACATGAGTGTGTAAGTGAGTGTTTGAGTGAGTGCATGAGTCTCTCAGTGGGTGTGTGAATGAGTGCATGAATGTTTTACTGCCTGAATGTTTTACTTTGTTAAACATAATGCCCATTGTTGTGACAATGTCGTTGTTCACGATGACACCAGGTATTGCTTTAAGTAGTTTCCAGTGATGCGGATAATCGGAACTATAGCTAGTTTTTCAAAGGTGTGCTAGACATATATAAACAAACTTTAATTACTAGTTACCATCAGAAGTTTATTAATACAATGTGGAAACATATATCAGTAACTAAATTTATTATAAAGCATTTTTAAAGTATATTTCTTTTTCGGTATGACATTGGTATTCACAATGACGACGGTGTTCGCGACAATCATGTGAACCGGAAACAAAGAGATATGATTGGATGAGACACTTTTCATTAACCTTCAAAGGACATGTTTCTTCCTTCTTGAAGATTCCACTTGCTGCTAGGATCATTCCAAGAGCTGTCCTGTACTTTGAAGTGCAGAACTGTGTTGCATTTTCTTTTGTTATTTTTATAAAATAAAATGGCATCAGGGAGAAGTGAAGAGGAGTGAGTGTGTGAGTGACTCTGTGAGAGTTTACATGAATAATTGAGAGGGTTCATGAGTGGCTGTATTGCTAAGTGACTGGTTGTATGAGAAGCTGAGTGGGTGAGTGAGTGGGTGTGTGAATGGTTGTTTGAGTGAGTTAGTGCATGTGTGATTGCGTGTACGAATGAGTAGGAGGGTATATAAGTGGCTGTATGGTTGAGTGACATGGTTGTATGACTAAATGTATGGGTGAGTGAGTGGGTATGTGAATGGATGAATGAGTGATTGAGTGACTGTGTGAGTGTTTGTATGAGTGAGTGAGAGGATGGAGAGCTGGCTGTATAACTAAGTGACTGGTTGTATGACTAGCTGTATGGGTTAGTCAGTGGGTGTGTGAATAGCTGTATGAGTGAGTTAGTGTATGTGTGAGTGTTTGCATGAGTGAGAGGGTGGATAAGTGGCTGTATGGTTGAGTGACTGGTTGTATGACTATCTATATGGGTGAGTGAGTCGGTGTGTGAAAGGTTGCATGAGTAAGTTAGTGCAAGTGTGAGTGCTTTTATGATTGAGTGAGATGGTGGGTGTGGCTGTTTGGCTGAATGACTAATTGTATGACTAGCTGTATGGGTGAGGGAGTGGGTGTGTGAAGGGCTGTAAGAGTGAATGAGTAAATGTGTTAGAGCTTGTATGGGTGAGTAAGTGGGTATCTGAACAGCTGTTTGGTTGAGTGAATGGCTATATGGGAGGGTGAGTGGTTCTGTGAGTGGCTGTATGGGTGAGTGAACAGTTGTGTGAGTGCCTGTATGGGAGAGTAAGTACCTGTGTTAGTGGCTGTGTTGGTGAGTGAATGCTAGAGTGAGTGGCTGTATAAGTGACTGTTTGGTTGAAGGACTGGCTGTATGGCAGAATGAGTGGTTTTGTGAGTAGCTGTGAGTGACTGAATGGTTGTGTGAGTGCTTGTATGGGAGAGTGAGTACATTTGTTACTGGTTTGTGGGTGAGGGAGTACTAATGTGAGTGGCTGTAGGGGGGAGTGAGGGCTAGTGTGAGGGGCTGTGTGGTTGAGTTAGTGGCTGTGTAAGTAGCTCAATTGATGTGTGAAAGGTTAAGTAATTCTATGGGTGAGTTATTGAGTGTGTGAATGGATGCATGTGTGAGAGGGTACATGAGTGGCTGTATGGGTGAATTAGTGGCTGTGTGAATAGTTGTTTGGTTTAGTGAGTGGCTGTGTAAGTGGATGTATGGGAGAGCGAGTGGTTGCATGAGTAGCAGTGTGGGTAAGGGAATGGTTGGGTGAGAGGCTGTATGGGAGAGTGAGTGCATATATGACTGGCTCTATGGGTGAGTGAGTGTGTGTCTGTGAGTGGCTACATGTGTAACTGACTGAAAAGGTAAGGCAAGAGCAGTTTATGTTTGACAACACTCTCCATGGATATCTCTAAGCAATTGTGGTTCAAAAAGTATTTTGAGACAACTAATCTTGTTCCACGGCAGCCGCTATTGAAAACGAAAAAGAAGATAACGATATGTTAGTATTTAATCTTCAAAGTTACACAACATCAGAAAAGTGATTGCTTACACTGAAAGACTATATTTCAATTTAGTAAAATTATAATTTCAACTTTTTTACTATTCTCAGCTCTTATACTTCTACACCGTAAACAATGGTTTGTATGAAGCATCATATTCAAACAATGGGGGAATCAATCAATGGATTGTAAAGAAAAAAAACAAAGCTGCACAGTAGATAACTACAAGTAAGTGATACTATACATTGTACTCACTACCATTCATTAATTAGTGGCTTTTTCTAGAGTTACTATAGTAATTTAAAAAAGTATATATAAAAATAAATAAAAATACTTGTAAAGTACTCTTGAATTTTATAGATCTTTATGAAAACATTATCCCTGGTAGGCCAAATGATGTCTACACTGCTGAAGATCCATGCACACAAAATCCCTCACATTAGTTTTTCTCTCAATTACGATGTAGAAGTTTAGTTGGGAAAACAAAAGGAGACACTTGTTTTGTTTTTAAGGCATTTTTTGTTTCAACTTAAGACTGCTGTAATTGGAGTATGTCCATCCAGTTTGAGACTTTAATCAGAGAGTATTGTATTGAGTGTTGAGTTGCAATATTAACTCCTTTCTGGAACATTAAAAGACTCTTGATATTGGAAGATGTTTTTTAAAAAGATTACCCATTACAGGCTGAATAATGTCTAAGAAAAAGATGAACCACATAGTGGAAACCCCATAACCACTTTTTAACCGGAATTTTTCCTTAGAACTTTGGTTGAAGAAAAGAAGGAAAATATATGAGTTCAGGAGTTTGAATAGGAGTTTTTATTTGTATTTTAGGTTGATTTCATTGCATTCTGTCCATCCAGCTTTGTTCCTTAAATAAAGAGTTTACTGTCCAGAGGTTGTATTAACTCCTTTGTGAATTATGATAGCTAAAGTAGTAAAAATTCTTCCCAAAAGTGATATTTGTCTAGCTCTGAAGTTTGTAATCTGAGTGTCCAATTCGGAAACATCTACTCTGTATCATTGTAGCATTACATATTTTCCAACTCTTTATAGAAACAATGTAGAGACAATGTCTGTTCTGCAGTTTGGGCACGTCATATTTTGGTTAGATTTTCTGTACAATTTCTCAAAAGGCACAGTTTTAGAATCTGGTAATGTTAAGTAGAAAAATCACTCAGAATTGATTACAGTGCTAGATGTGAAAGAGCAATCCTCACAGTCATAGTTTCATTTGAAACTGAGTCCAAATAAATCATCAACATTTACTTCTTCTTGATTTAAGACTCCAAGGATGACCATAATAAATTATTGTGGGTCTTCTTGAGTGTTGATAGAAAACATTATTGAAACACTACATGTATCCAAAAGATGTTGGATTCCTGAAGCAGAATGTATTACACTTCCATTAATCATTAAACGTTGCTGCAAATTATATAATGCAGAAGACATTCTTTTTTTGTGATTTTTGTTTAACATGGTTTTCTACGTGGGGTAAATGGAACATTACATTGAGAACAACATTTGCATATTAGTTGACACCTGAACTGTTTTCTGACTTGTAACCTACAATTTCTCCATCATTCTCCAGTTTTTTTATTCTTAGCACCATCTGTGATGTCCTCCATCCTTTATTTTTTTGAGTATCCATATACTATTTTGAAATCTTCAGCTTCGTACAGATTATCCATTTCTCATAAACAGAGAACTGTTACACAGCTTTCATTAGCACTAGCTTTCTTCTCATCAAAGTTAACCAAAAACAGACCAGACAATGCTCTAATTCACGACAATACTACATATGACATTCCTTCTTTGAATACAGGACTTTCAACACTAACAAAAGTGGCACTGACACTTAAATCTTGGGATTTATGGATGGTTACAGCATATGCTAAAAAGAGTGGGAACTGTTGCTGCTGGATATATGTGTTTTGCGGCAAAAAATTTACAATACCTCAGCCAATTTTTTTTTCACATCATCAATCTGCTAAAATGTTACAGTGAAATATTCTACCTCATCTCTTTTTAGAGAGTTAGTGAAATAAACAACTTAAGTCATTACACAGTTTACTAACCCATCCTCAACATTTAAAATATGTTGCAAAATGACTCAACAATTTTTGCAGACACGTAAATGATTTTCTAATTCTGCTGTCTTGGATGCAGATTTCTCCAAAGTATCCAATTTTGCTTGCAGTTTGTTTGTTAGTAGTAATGCAACTCCCTGATGTTCCATTTTATCAATAACTGTAGTTTCCAGAATATATTCTTTCTCCAGTTGTAATTTTTCATTAAAGTTAGAACACTCTTGAATTGTTGGCTTTAAACAAACTATGGATTTCTCTTCTTTAATGAAATTAAACATTAACTTTGCTGCTGCAATATTAGATAGGAATAGACTCTTGATAAGGGAGCTTTCCAAAGCATGTTCACCTCTTTTGGGAGCATTCCCACTCTAATGTCTTACAGTATAGCTCCCTGTTCCACATCACAGCTTGGCACATACTTTTCAGTAAATCTTTGTATTTAAAATTTAACCAAATATGCATGTTGCCGATATTTCCCAGGGAATTTTTGTTTCACTATGCAAACATGTTTTGAAAACAGTCTGTACTTACAGGGGTAAATTGAAGTAGATCACCAAACATAATTAAATGTTTTCCTCCAAAGAGTACATCATAGTTTGTTCTTAATATCTGCTGTATCCTCAAGAGTATGAAGGTAAGAATTATGTTTGATACCATGCTGACTTCATCAAAGATTAAAAGCTTCAGTTTTTTCAATATTCTTGACACCTCATAGCCAGTGTCACCAGATAATTTCTGATATTCCAGTTTATTTTATTGTTCAAAAGGTAGCATTGGAAGTCAATGTAGAGTAATTCCTTTAATGTTATGTGCATGTAATCCTGTTGCTGATGTTACTACATATGACTAATTTGAATCTGTAGCCTTATGTAAATAACCAGAAAGTACTTTAATTTGCAAATATCCAGTTCTGCAAAAAAAAAAAAAAAAAAAAGGGATAATTGGACCCTCAAACATCCCTAGATCATACCCCTGGGGTTCAGGGTACCTCCACCCGGACCCCTTATACCAGTTTTTATTTTATTTTTCAGCACCTGGGACCGTGTCCTGTAACTTAAAATGGCAGCCAAAACTTTTGGTTTGTTTTTTAAAAGAGCCCCCGGGTGGGTCAGGTCCAGGGGACACTGACATTTTGAATGTGGCCTGGCCCTCCTGCAACCCAAGGGACTGCCCCCCCTCTGGGGCTATCATCTAATAAAACATGGGGGCCACCCTGCAGCTCCTCGGGGCTAGCATCTAATTAAATGTGGGGGGCCTCCTGGCTCCCCCATAGCCCTGGGGACTGCTACCTCTCAGCGGCTATCATGTAATTAAATGTGGAAGGCTCCTCAGCATCCCAGATCCCTTGGAACCACCAGATCCTCGGGTCTAATATCTAATGGAATGCAGGGGTACGATTTGATGAAATGCTGGGGGGGCTGGCCAACCCCCACAGCCTCGGGGACCACCACCTCCTCAGGGTTTTCATTTAAGTAAATGCAGGGAAGGGGCCCGACACCCCCCCCCCCCAATAGCCCTGGGGACCCCCACCTCCCTGGGGCTAATATTCAATTAAATAGCTCCTACGAAGTGAGAGTAAACACTCCGGTTCTAGCAAGTGAGAGCTGTCAAACATTCTCACTTGCTTAAAGCAGAGCTTTCCTCTTTTTCCCTGCCTGCAAAGATGCTGGCAGGGAAATAGAGGAAACACTTGCTCTCACAGAGAGGGAGCTGCATCTTTAGCAGCTCCCTCTCTGTTACAGCAGTTCTGGCTCCTGCAGGAGGCGTGGAGCCAGCTGGAACTGTGGAGGCCTTCATTCTCCCCCGCAGTCCTCAAAGGTTATAGGGATGTTATAGTTAGGCTCACATTTTAAACATACAAAAACATAGAAAATCACCTGTTATAGTTATATCAAGTAACTATTACTTGTAACCTAAGGTAACTATAACTCCCACCCTCATCATGCACTACTAATCACCCCACAAATTACGGGACTCATGCCATCTTTGATAACATAAATGAAATATTTGTAGTAAAATTTCTGACAAAAAAAAACTGCATGGCAGGGGCTCGAGTGATAGTTACTTTAGAGCACGAGTTACAGTTACTTGAGTTAATTATAACAGGTGAATTTCTATTGTTTTATACTTTTAAAATGTGAGCCTAACTGAATTTACTCACCCAAAACCAGATAAATTCAGCAGTTATAGTTAGAGTTATTTCAACTAACAATAACTCACGGCCTATGGTAACTATAACTCGCTCACCCACCATGTACAGCATTTTCTTCAATAAGTTGAATGCATATGTTTCATTGATATTTTTAATGATGTTATGAAAGTTGTCATGAGTGCTGTAATACTTTGGGTAATAAGTAGTGCATGCTGAGTGCGCCAGCTATAGTTACTTAAAATAATTCTAACTATAACTACTGAATTTCAATGGTTTTGAGCAACTAAATTCAGAACCTAACTATAACGTCCCTGTAACCTTTGTTTTTTCAGTTCATGTTTATGTTTTTTTAATGTAAAGTTATTTTCATTACTGTACCTTAATCCAACCATTGACTTGCACAGCCTTTGCACGGTGGTGGTTGGCGGCAGACAAGCCCTTATAACCACCTAAACCCGTACCGCTCATGGTCTTTGGTCGTGCGCTGCGGGGGTTGGCCACAGGGCCTGTCTCTATCAGCCGATCTGTGAGTGGGTGCGTGAGTGTCAGAGTAGGTCTGAAAGTGGGTGTGTGAGTCTATGAGTGGGTCTGAGTGGGTCCATGAGTGTCTGCATGGGTGTGAAGTGGGCGCATGAGTCTCTGAGTGCATGTATGAATGAATGAATTCATATATGAATCAGTCTGTGAATGTTTTTCTTTATTTTTTTGCATATTCTTGAATATTCTCAAGTAACCTTGAATATTCTTGAATGTCCTCAAATATTTTAGGATATTCTTCAATGATTCATGAATATCCTATGGGGTGAAAAAAGTCATTTTAAACCCATAATTTGATCCTCTAAAACCCCTATATCACATTCCTTGGGTCAAGGTACTGCCACCCTGACCCCTTATGTCACTTTTAATTTTGGTTTTCAGTCACAGGGACTCAAAAAGGCAGCCAGAACTTTCTAGTCAGATTACGGGCAGCCATTCACAGCATTTCTGCTGTTTTGTGTGTTTGAGAATTGCTGCGACAATTTTGAAAAACTTTGTGATGGATCCCCAAGCCCTAGTTATACACATTTTTTTTCCTTTTAATATCTCAAAACCTACTGAACGGATAAGCAAAAGCACAATCTCTCTACCAAAAGCTAGTTTTCTGTCAAATTTTGTGTAATTCCGTCCAGTGGCTCGAGCTGTAGTCATGTTCAAAGATCCTATGGGAATTACCATGGGAAATGCATGTATTTTACAACCCCTTTTTCTCAGCCCCCGCTTGACAGATCACCCCAAAGCTTTCTGTGCACAACAAGAATCACTGGCACACTTTTTGGGGGAAAATTCCATGAATATTCGTCAAATGGTTCCACAGATATAGGCAAGTCAAAAAAAAAAAATCTGTGGAATCATGGACTTAACTATACCTACTGGCGACAATATAGATAAAGATAAAGATAAAGATAAAGATAAAGATAAAGATAAAGATAAAGATAAAGATAAAGATAAAGATAAAGATAAAGATAAAGATAAAGATAGACAGATAGACAGATAGATAGATAGATAGATAGATAGATAGATAGATAGATAGATAGATAGATGAGTGGTATGATGATGGGTCTACAATGTTTTAGCAATTCAGTAAAACCAAAATGCGCCCCCTCAGGACGCGCTGCAACACCAATGTTGTGTTCATTTAGGGTCAGATAAGGGCCCGCTGTATTTAGGCACTAGGAGCCTTTGAAATGTTCTCAATACAAATGGGTCATTTTGGTGCATAAACAGAAAGGAAGGACACCACTTCCCCAATAAAATGGAAGCAATATGCCAGACCCTATGGCAGGCATCTTGAAGCATAGGTGCATTCAACATTATTCACTATGATTTCTTCATTAAAACAGTTATGAAAGAGCATTTCCTTCATCAGTAGTTCATTACTTGTTGATTTTGCTAGGGACCAGTTAAACTTTATGTATACCTTATAACATTTGGGTGCTTAATTCCAGTCTAATCATTGAGGATATACATTTCTCATCCTGTCTGGAGCTTAATAAAATACCTTTTCACAACAAAGGTGTATTTTATGCATACCATGCAAATAACTTGCCTAGTTGCAGTATCATTTCTCTAACGGGTGTCAGTTCGAACTGAAAACAACTAACCAAATATAAACAACATTGTTCTTCAGTGGACTATTATTAGCCATTGCTGTGAAATGCATAGTTCGGGAAGAATCAAAAACACAAATTAGAAAAGAATCTAAATTTTTACAACCTAAGAAAAACTACATTTCGAGCCACCCCCCCACACACACAGACATTGGTCCTCATTATGATTACAGTGGTCTTTTGCCAAGACCGCTGCAGCCGTGGCCACCGAAAGACCACCAGTGCTGGCAGTCGTCCGACCCCTGTATTATGATTGCCACCAGATATCCGCACCGCCGGCGGTCGGATATCCAGCGGCATTCATCACGTCGGTCGATGGCGCTTAGGCAGTTCCACTGCCAGCACTGGCACACCAGAAAAAGACCACCCATAGAATTACGGCCAGTAATTCTGTGTGGTGGTCTTCTGGGGGCATGGCGGTGCTGGCGGTGAGAGCAGCAGTCCCATCCCCTAATGGAGGAGCACCTCGTCGAATGAGGTAAGTGCCATCTGCAAGGGTAAAGGGGGAGGGGGTGTGTGAATGGGTGCGTGTGACTGTGTGTATGCGTGTCATGAATGTGAGGGGTGTGCCTGTGTGTAAATGTGGCAATGGTGATGCATGTGTGTATGCATGTGGACGGGGTGGGGGTGTTTGCATGGGTGAATGTGTAAGGGATAAGGGGTTGTGTGAGTGAGCGTGTGTAGGTGCACGTATGTATGGATGTAGTTTAAGGGAGGGGGTGGGGGATGTGGGGTGGTAAGTGTATGTGTGCGTGTGTGATGTGAATGGGTATGTATGTTTGTCCAATGAGGTGAATGTTGTGAGTGTGTGTGTGAGTAGGGGTGTTTCTTTGTGTGATTGTGTGTGTGTGGGTGCCTGCTTGCATGTGTGTGGAGGTCTTTGGGCGGTATCCTGGCCACAGGATCGCACGTTCCTGTCATCGGGATACCTTACAGCCAGCATTCTGTGGCAATGAGACCACCAAGCAGTGTCCCGTGTAACATCAGCAGTTATCTGACTCCCGCTGGGCTGCAGGTGGAAACCTCCAGCTCGGCGGGCCGTGGTAAAGCGGTGTGACGGGTGGGAATGTGGCAGTTCGGCAGTGGCAAGCCGCTGCAGTTGTAATATGGCAGACTGCACCTCAGGTCCCGAGGCGGTGAGACCCCCACAGTGGCCCTGGCACTCCAAGGATGGCCAGGGTCATAATGAGGGCCATTGTCAGGAAAATCAAGACCACATGTGAACTGACTGAGGTTTGCTGCAACATCCACGCTGTGATAATAACCCAAGGGGACCTGGGTGAGAGATAAAAAGCAAAATTAAAATCATTTAAAACGTCATGCATCTGTTACTCCCAAAATTACTGAAGATAAGACATAGAAAAGAAGGTTGCAGTGTACAATTTTATACATCTCAGCTCATTATACATGGCGTAATATATTATCCGAGGTGGACGGACAATTCCTCATCCAAATGTATTCTCTCTATGAATGAAAGTATGTAATATTATTATGTATTTAGTCTCCAATTTCTTTAAGTACATTGTCCAATTACCACCACTGATGTTGTCACCCACCCTGTCATATGCAACAATTCTCAAAAATCCAGGTTGTTCTTTGTGATGGTCTTGAAAGTGGGTGGCTACCATAAAACATTCCTTCAACATAAAATTGCGCAAAACATTATTAGTACAGTAAAACATTATTTGCACAGTAAAACAGGACATAATTAGTACACTGGGCAGGTTAACCTCACTCGGCTTTGACTACAGATATAGGACTTAATTACAAGAATAGTTGAAAACATAACTACACGAAATAACTGCCCTGCCTCTTTCTGACCTGTTTTTTTCACATAGGCAGTTTTCATATTTCATAGTAATATGGTTCAACTCCTCGGGCGTAGTTCCTGTCCACTAGGGTTTATAGGGTGGGACCAATTTTTTTTTGGTGGGGTGATTAGGGAAATAAAAAATTCCAGAAATTGGACAAGCCTAGTGTTCAGCATGGCGTTTCTTGGGTTAAGTGCCTCAATTACGGTTTGTCTGCATGATCTGACCCCTAGTTCATTTAGTTCTCCCTCATTATTTGAGTCCCATATGCGAGAGTTGGAAGTAATTTTGCTCTCATTATAGCTGTCAATGGATTCAGAGCTTGGCCACACATGGTATTTGCAAGCATTCCAAAGGCGTGAATGGGTGCTTGTTTCTTATTTTTTATTGCTTCTTTATGAGACACATAATTGCCTCTTGCGTCTATCATAATTCCTCGGTATCTGTAAGAGATTACTTCCTCTATAGTCTTTCCATTTAGATACAATTTACGTTGGTTAGAGGGTCTGCGGTTAAGGGTAATCATTTTAGTTTTACTTTGATTTATTTCTAGTTCACTTATTCTTGCGTATCCTTTTAGGTTATTCAGCAGTTTTTGCATTCCAATTCTGATGTTACTGAGCAGTATTAGGTCATCTGCATATAGCATGTTGGATAATTGTTGACCACCAAGAGAGGGGTAGTGGGCTGACTGATTATTTAACTTGGTAGAAAGGTCTACTATATACAGGTTAAAAAGAATTGGTGCCAAAACGTAGCCTTGTTTTAAGACAACTGTTGTTTTAACTGCACGATAGATATGAGCCTCCCCCAAGTTTGACCCTCACCCACGTATCAGATTAAATCAATCTAATAACATTTAAAATGGTTGCTGGCAGCCCCCATTACTGTAGTTTTGCCCACAATTTACAGCAGGGGACCAAATCAAAAGCAGCTTTAAAGTCAACAAAACACAGGTATGTAGAGGTCCCTGATGTTTTTGCTCTGTTGATGATCAGTCCCAGTGCCATAAGGTTCGTTAACATTCAGTGGTTCTTGATAAATCCACTTTGATTTATGGGAAGTATGCTATTATCTGTGATCCATGCCTCTAAATGCTGCAGCAAGCAAACTGAGAAATACTTGAGGTCGATATCAAAGAGGGCAATTAGTCTATAATTTCTTGGAGAGGCATCCTTCCCTCCCTTATATATGGGATGAATTATTGAACCCTTCCAACTTGCCGGCACAATTCCTGTTGTAAGAACTTGATTGAACATTGCAGCCAGTAAATCTGCCCATCTTTCTGTTGCTTGTTTAAACAGAGCTTGCCGTAGACCATTGGGCCCATGCGTGCAATCAATTCACCACCTCCCGATGATTTTTATTATCTCTGACGCCATGATTGTCAAGATATTCAAAATGTCGGGTTCTCAAGTGATGGACTCCCCCTGGGCTTGGACAGCTTCTCCGGTGGGCAGCTCCCTTAGATGTGACTTAAGGTGGTTGGCTCAAGCTTCCTCTGTTATGTTAGCATTGTAACGTGCTTTTGGACCTTTTTCGATGGAATTAATTCGTTTCCAGAATCATTTTGAGTCTGATGACTTTGACGCATAATGTAACTTGGCCAATAACGTTTCATGCTGATGTTTTTTAAAGGACCATATGTGCTTTTTTAGGAGCTTACTTTGCTCTCGCAGGGCGCTTAGTACTGTTCTATTTTTCAGACATTTGCGCAGTTGCCTCAGCACCCTACCCAATGCTGCTTTCCTCCTGCGAGCAGGCTGTAGTATATGTGTGTGGTTGCGATAGATGAATTGTGCTCCCTTTTTTCTTTCTTTCAAGGGACCTTGGCTTCTGAGGTCCTTGACGAAGTTCTCCCCAGACTCTTGTCATATTTGCGGGGTCCATGACCATGGATTCTAGGCTTGATAGAGCCTCTTCTGCTTGACTTTTGATGGAGTTGGATGACCATTTCAGTCGCTGGAGGTTTTCAGTACCAATCTCCCCTTTCAGTCAATCTGCTTTCTGCGGCTCATGCAGTGTGGATCGAATCCTAATTGCCTGTGGTTTATGATCTATTTCCACACGGTCCAAAATTGTTCACCAACATGTACAGTGAAGGATTAACCAGTATGTAGTCTAAATATGATACCTTTTTTCCGGAGGATCTTGTCCATGCTGGCGGGGTGTAGGCCGGATTTCAACCATTTAGCGTGAATAGGCCTACAGACTCACAAGTATTTATTCATTTCTCCCTGATCTTATCCTTCGTTCTGCTCACTGGCAGGGTTTGTCCAGGCACCGCTGCTACTGTTTGAATATGATCCTCACCAGGGTTATGAAATAAGTAGAGGTTGAAATCACCCAAAATTAGCCAATGTGCTGGGTGTATTATACTTTTTTATATACACCAGATGCTCTATCAGGTTATTAGCTTCAGCTGATTTCTTTTATGGGTTAATATGTATATTAATTAGAATCAGTGGTTCATGTATATTCTTTCCCCAGCCATCTAGCCTGACTGGTTGGAACGGTAGACCTTTCTTAGTAAGCTCTGATGTCTTGTCAAGGATACTTGTGCTGACATAAGTTACAAGGCCTCCCTTTGCCCATCCAGATCTGCTAGTTTTCACTGCCGGTTTAATGCTTTGTATCCAATTAGGGGTATAGACTCCTGGGCCCAGGACTCCTGTATTAGTATAATCTCACAAGAGCTAAAGAATTGGATTATTGCTGGATCCTCTAATTTTGCCTGTAGGCCTCCTATATTCTATGAACAGATGTTCAGTACCCCTTGTGAAAATTGTTCCTTTACTATTCAGCTTTTACCAGCCGCTCCTGAGGATAAAGCCAGAGGTAACCAACTCCAGTTTGACAGTGAATCCTGCCTTGTTACTAGTCTCCTTCGCCCTTCTTCCTTCCATATTTGAACTCTTAAAGGGGACTGAGCTACTGCCCTTTTGCTAGTCTTTCCTTCAATGGCTTTGCTTAGATTAGAAGTAGCGTGTGCTCCACGCAAAACTGACCCTGCACCTTTGGACTTGTTGGACTGATGGTTTTATAATGATGTGTATAGATACCTCTCCCCTTGATATGTAATTACCTCAATATCCCAGGCTCTCAAGTAGTCCTTCCCCTCCAGGATTTGTTTAGGGAGATCGATAACAAGCATTGGATCTGTAAGCTGATTGCCTCTTGCTTGGATGAATTTTTTAGCAACAATGTCTTCTGTGGACACATGTTTGAGATCTGGGAGTGCTTTTAAGAGTCTTAAGATGGTAGAACGGTTGAGCACATCTGAGGAGGATCTTGAGGTGAATTCCTGGATGGTTTGGCTTGGGACTGCTCATGAGTTGTTGAGTTGCCCAATTTCACTCCTGCATAACAGGGTGTTCACTTCTCACGCTTCTTGCGTTAGTCAGGCTTAGTGGACAAGCCTCTCCTGTTGTATACTTTTTTGACATTACGTCCTGCTGACCCCTAAATGAACTTGCTCTTTCCTATATGGGACAATTGGCTAATGTGGGTGGATGATGTTCTAACTGAGCCCTTGATATCGTGGTGGGGTCTTCTAAGTCAAGAGCATTCGTTGCTGCTACGTTTGAGTTGACATTTGAATTGACATGGGGAGTACTATCCAGATTTTGCCTTCCACTTAAGGCCATGTCTTCCTTATTTGATTCTACAAGGGTGATCTCAGTGGCCTTTGTAGTGAATAGATGGGGAGACCAAGCCGACTTCCTGCCCTTTCTTACATGTTTTTGCTCTCTTTTTGTTATTTTCCAGGTTGTGGGATTCTCAGGATTCCCGGAATTGCTAGCAGCTAGTGAGTATGCTGGTGCCTCAGAGACCTCCATGCTGAATGTGGCTGTTACATTACTTTCTGCAGAGTCCCTTTTATCTGCTGTGGCAAAGGATGAATCCACTTGGGAGGTATGGGCCTGCCCTCTGCTTTCTCCATGAGGGGAGCGGATATCAGCATAGTACCAAGTGAGTTGACGTATGTACATTCCTCTTTCTGGGCGGTGCAAACTTCTTTTAGAATTCCTTCCAGAATTAGCGGTAGTTGGGATAGTCTATCTACCACCTCTTTGCATGAGCAGATGGTGAAGTCATTGATTTGTTTAGCTTGAGCACTTCTAATCAGAGCGTTTAGTTCTTCCAACTTGTTATCTATTCCTGAGATAAATACTGCCAGTATATTTAACAGATCAACCTGAATATCCATTTTGTTGGAGTGAAACTGGAGTGCCATTACTGTTGCCTGCATTGAGTTCAAGATTGCGGCCCACATTTCACTCGCACTGCTTACCGCCGGTGATTGTGGATTGACCTTGTGGTCAGCCTTTTGATCTGTCACAGTGGTTCTCACATTGGATCTTTCTTTTTGTGATACATTCTCTTTCGCTGCCATCCTATTTGAGGCATCCGGTTTCATATTCAGAGGCTCCTGCTCCTTGTCTTCAGATCTGTACATCGAGAAGGAGTAGAGAAGGGCTGGAGCTCATTGAGCCATCTTTCAGGGTCTCTTGTTCCAGGATTTCAGCAGTTGCTACCATCTCCGAGTCAGGAATGGATAGGTTGACTGGACTAGACTTCCGGTGGAGATTGTCGGGATCTAAATGGATGTTTCTTGCAATTTTGGGTTGTTTGGGCCTATGAAGTGCTCCTAATATAGAGATTGAGTCCACTGGAGCCATAGACGAAACGCTTCCCACCGGAAGCTGCTTCCCCATAATCACTATTTTTGGTGATAGGAGAAATGGAGGCGGCGGCTCTTCCCTGGCCTCAACCTTCTTTCCAGGACCTTCTTTACATTGCAGGACCTGAGCGAGTAATGGACTAACCCCTGAGCTTTGCTGGATTGTAGCCAGTGAGTCCCTCTTACTTTCACCATTACTGCTTGTAACAGAATAGTAGTCGGTTATCTTATGGTAGTTGAATAGGACAGCATGCTTTCTTCCCTCCTCATGGGGAATCTTGTTTGCCCACTGATCCATCTCTCTCATGTTCGTTTTTTCCATGCTGTTTTTTTGCTCTACTCGGCTCATGCCGGTTATATCGATTATGCCATGTGCCCTGAATGGGCTGGGACAGTCTAAGGCACTACTCGCTCTCCTTTTTGTAGTTACCTCATCAGGGGCCTGATCTCTTTTCTTTTTTCTCTTGGTTGAGTTTATGGTGTTACCTCGTGCTTTGCCTGACCTCATTCTCCTTTTTCTTAGTCAGTTAGTTAATCTGGGTGAGTGAAGCCAAGCCATGCAGACGACAATGAAAAAAAAAATGAATGGGCAATATAATCCACCAAGGGGCCTTCAGCCGTCAGTCGTGCACCGCAAGTATGTTTGTACTCTTGTTCTGTTAAAGTTTGTTCGAGTTTGTTCTCCAATTGCTATGTTATGCACATCAAATATTGGTAATTGTTAAATATCTCCTTTGATTTATGTGTTTGACTATGCCTGTCGTGGCACGTTCATCTTCTTATGTCCCGGGGGTTGGGACGGGAGTGAGAGAGCGTAGCTTATATAATCTATATTAACTTGAAATGTTTATGAATTAATGTGTGATAATGCTGCATAGAAAACTGTAATAGTGAATTTTGCTTAAACGTGCACTTGAAATGTGACCACGGGGGAGTGGCCACCAATTTATACGTAGACTAATAATAATGACTAAAATGTTTATAAAATGTTATATTGAATATGTTTTATACTAATTGTTAATGATTGCGTTATTGAATCTGTGCTGAAATTCTTGTAGGCCTTAAATTAGCATGAGTCGAAGCTTAGCTGCTTGGCTCTCGTATTAAATGTATTTTTCCTATCTTGCAGTGTGCTGACTCGTAAAAGGACATGAGCCCTTGTATTCTTCAAACTAGAAGCTGAATGTAACCATAGTAGATCCGTTCTCGCGAATTCTTCATTGCTTGTAGAGTGATATTAAACAAAATGCAACAGTGTAGATTAATGTAACGTACAAGGTCATTCAAACCGGTGAAGACAATGGGGCTACTGACCAAAAGATGTGCAAAGAATTACAGAAAGATGAAATCATACCGGACGTGCTACCTCTGAAGACATCGAACAGGAGAACCAATGAGAAGCTTGTAAAATAATATGGGGTGAAAGATTAATGACATCATTTGTTTTTCCATTGGATAAAGATAGTGGGGTATAACCAACGACCAATGACATTTTAGGGGAATGTACCACGAAAAAGGGATAAAAACCCATGACACGGGGAGCCATTTAGGTGGGTTAGGGAATGCTATTGATTTTATCCAGAAAGTTTGTCACTCTGTTTGGTGACTTATTGGTTCGCTTAGAACCATCCTCGTCCTTAGGTCGCCCATTTTACACTTTACCTCCTTATGAGGGAAGTGCCCATTTTGCCCCGTAGCTGAGTTCTGACTGATGGCGATTTGACTGATGTCCTGAAGACGAAGACTGAACCTGTGCGCTGACCTAAACTTTGGAGGGTAATTATGACAATGCATTTGTGATTTGTCTGTTTGCTTTTCCTTTCTAGGTAACAACTGCTTGCTTTTGACAGAGACCATAGATAGATGTTTCCAAATTGGTGTTCTAAATTGTTTTGCATGAAGCCCAACATGCCAATGCTAATCAGTGGTTAGGACAGGGGTTCACTAAACTGACGCAAATAGACAAATGACTAAATCTATGCTTTGTTGAACTGACGCGATATTGACACTCTGCTAAACTGATCTATGTTCACGCCGTGTTATGTTCTGATGTTTGTGATTCTCGCCTTAATGAAATCTTATCAAAGTTGCTATATCGTAACTATGCTATTATGTTTCTTGGTTTTGAGATTAACACATCTGCTTTTAGAATTGTAACTAATAGGGAATAAAAAAACTCATAAACTTCTACTAAACTAGTGTGGTTATTCATGACTGCAAGGTCATGGTAGTGTCTTGAAATTGATAAATGCCTTTGACTAAAGTGAAATGTATTGTTGCGATAAATATTGATGACATCATTGATGTATTGACTGACATATTGATTAGCTATCTCGCCCTAAGGTGTCTCTCAACTGGGTCAAAAGATTCATTGGCCTAAAACAAGTCCTGATGTGTAATAAATTATCATAAAGGGACGCGTTATCAGGAGTATAGTCGAGAAGGCAAGCGGGGCTCGCTAGCCACCCAGCAAGCTGCTTCCGGGCCAAGCCAGACCGTTTCTGCAGGGGGGCTGCAGCTCACACTTTGCGATAGCCAAATATGGCTGTTGCGCTTGCTTCACCTGACCACCCAGGTACTTAATGCCAGTGCCAGTGCTGATGGCTGTGCTGGTTCGGACGCCGATGTTGGTACTGGTGGAGCAGGCAATGGTGATGCAGCTAATGCGGGCTGGAGACTGATGACTGAACAGATGTCTGAACTGCTATTACCCCTCTTTTTACAGGTTTCTGTTTTCAGGGTTTTTCTGTTTTCGCCCTCCACACCTCTGCACCTCCGTGCCGTACATCCGTGCCTCTGTACCTCCATATCAGCGTGCTGCTCCGTGGGGTTGGGCCTTCCGGGGCTTTACGGCTGACTCTTCCGGATGGCTGTGCTCCACACGGCTTCCGGGTGCTGCCTCTTGCCGCGGCCTATCTTCGCCGGACCACGACCACAACCACAACCACTCTGCAACCAGTCCCCCTTCCGCACTGGCATGGACCTGTGTTGGTTCAGGGGGAGAGTGTCCGCTGGTCCCGACACCACAGGAGACCTTGCAGCAGGCGAGCAGCCGCGCCTGGTCTGCTCTCCACGCTTAACCGCTCGTCCACCGGCGCTGCTCTGCTCTGCACTTCCGCTCTGCCTTTGACCTTCCGTTTCTGTCAATTGGAGACTAGGTATGCCAGACTGCCTCTGTTGCCAATGTGGCTACCCGATATTGTGTACCATGATTTTTAATTGCACGTAAGTAATCTAAAATCTGTTTTCTAGCTGGGTGAATGGTACTCCATATGAGCATTTTATCATAAGGGCATAATAAACAATATATTGTGTAGTCAGAGTCACATGTCAAACTTTTGTTCATGATAAACTCTCTATGACTGTTAGGGTTGTTCAATGTAGAAATATTTGTGATTGTTCTATATGGCTTACATTTCCTGCAACGAACAAAAACGGATCTAGTAAAAGGATCAGTAAATAGGAATGTTTTCATAACCCAATTATGACTTAGCAGATACTTGAGTGATTTGTTTTTCCTGAACGTAATGTTAGGATGCTCTGGCACATATTTAGGGAGTACCTCATCAGTATTTAGTATGTGCCAGTGCTTATGCATTATCTGTCTGATGTTTCTTGACTTGCTACTATATTTTACCGCAACATGCATCCTCAGCACTTTGTGGCAGAAGAACCCAATTTAAACAAAAGAACTGCGAACAACTTCATCTCACGTTCTATTGTTCGTGCAATCACTATTTTTTTTGCCACTAATTGTGCGTTCGCAATAAAATTTTACAGCAAAAGGCAAATAATTACATGAAATGGCACGATTTCGGGAATTTCGCTTAAATAGTGTAACACAACATTCCGGAAATTATAGGACTAACTCCTGTGTAATTTACATTTTGCGCAGGCCTAATCATAATATTAGGGTCTATGTGTACTATTACACCCGGGTATTGGACTGGCTCAGTCATCTAATAAGGTATGGTGTCAGCGGTCTTTGGAAAAGTAGAAATTTAACCCAATTTATTTACAAGCAGATAGTCATACACATGTATTAGTTTCCTGCAGTACTTGATACATTTTATCAGGCAGGTCAACTGCGTATGCTGAGTTAATTAGTGGCTATTTTGGAAATCGCAGTCCTCCGTGGGGATATCTCTCTCTAATTGCAATGGCCAATGGTGCTGCACCAAAGTGTAAGGCAGGGGAGAGGTCGAACACCCTTCATGAGTGCCTCTGCTTATTTCAATGGGCACAGTCATGTGGGTATTGACTGGCATAAAGGCTGTGAGCTCGATGCATGATTATATAGGTTAACTGAAGGAACTGTTTTCGGACATCTAACTTTTTCGAGAACGCAAACTTGGTTTTCTATTCCACAGAGTTCAAAGCCTTTTCGGCATCTAAAAAATAAGTTGCCACTTGATTACTGAAGTCTAATTAGGCAACTCTTTCAAAAACCTTTCTGATGTAAATAACTATTGTGCGATAAATCCTGACTCTTTTGGTAATACCAAACGTGGTTAGCCAATATTTTGTGAAAATGTTTTGTGTCAGTATTAAGAGGAAGCGGTTGATGAGTGGAGCATACATTTACTGTTTTTTTGTTGTTATCATTATTATTATTATTATAGACTATAACATTTTTAGTAGGCATCCTATGCTCACTATTGTTTCAAATTGTGTTACGATGTGCGGAGTTAGGCCCATATTTATACTTTTTGGCGCTGCATTTGCGTCACTTGTTGACGCTAAAGCGGCGCAAACTTACAAAATACAGTTATATTTTGTAAGTTTGCGCCGCTTTTGCGTCAAACATTGATGCAAATGCAGTGCAATAACAGTATAAATATGGGCCTTAGTTCTTTAGCATATAAAAGTTAGTGGTAAGCACCATCCAATCCAGATGCTTTACCACTGATCATGATCTGGTGCTAAGGGAACTAGTAAGTGTTCCCTATGGTCATTTTCCAAACATGTCATGGTTAGATTGTCAAGGTGTGTGGCTGTGTCTTCCCTCAAGGGTACAATCTGTGAGCTGTATAAGTCTTTATATTAGTGTCTAACTAGCTCAGCAATAAGAGAGGAATCGTATAGGGGTGTCTCTTGAGATGATTGAATGCATGTGTAATTATGTTGATTAGCATGTGAGTAGTTGATGGCAGTTTCCTTGATGAGCCAAGAGTTCTATCTAATGTTGAGTATAGTGTTCAGTTTAAGTAGTCTCCCCATAAACCCAGTGTTACATTAGTAATTGATAATGATTAGCCGTAAGTCCCTATATAACAGAAAGTGATCAAAACTTGGGCATAATGTGTACACGAGGCACATTCATTTTTTTAAAATTTCAACAAGGTCACCATGTATCCGTATTCTGATGCAGTATTTGAGTCTAGATTTTCACTTTCCAATCTCTTCTAACCCAGATACTCCGCTTGTATGGGTACTATAAAGGAACTGCAGCATGTCCCTTGCAATCAGGTGAGGCTACCTATTGCCTGAAGTGTCAAATGTATTTTTTTTGTAGGAACTGCTGATGATGCAAACTAAAATCACACGTTCAAAGATACAACAATAATCTCATGACTAAGTGGGATACTCTATTTGAATTATTCAAAAGTATAAAAGTAGATTTACAGAATTCATAATACAGTGTCAAGGAATCATCACTGATTATGTTTTCTTTTCTATCCTTTTTTTTTCTGACAAAGATAAGTGGACCCATTATTAAAGCAGTAAAAAGTGGTTAAAAGAAAATAAATATACTCAAAAGCCCCCAAATTAAATTGTTCCAGAGTGATCCTGGTACAACTACATGATAGATCATTGGCAATCAGAGGGAGGAAAGGATATTAAGCATACTAACTTGTACCACAAAATGTGCTGTCATGTGATAATCTCTCAAGTAGTCAATCTAATATGTTTTCATCAACATCACAGTCCTACTGCATATGTGAATAGTGGTTTCTTTGTGTAAAGCACCATGATACTCTTAGACTTTGTATACCCTATGAAAAAAAACATTAGAATAAATAAAAATGAATAAATTCAACAATAAACCCCTGTTTCTTTTCAGCTTTCCTGTTATTCCTCTTAAAGTGTCCTTTAAGTTTATCGAGATGCCTTTACAAATTTGAAGAATCTCTACTCAAACCAGGTAATTTTAGACTTATCACCAAAGGAAGTGTCATTAGCAAGCAGAATGAAGGTGTAGCCGTCTAACAACTGTCATAATTCTTAAAGACAATAACATTTAGTCTGATTACCATAGCATAGAGATGCCTCATCATAAACTAGCAATTGGGGCAACCGCAGATCACCATTTGACCTGAATGGAGTGACACATAAGTATACCAAAAAGTGATGAACTGATTGCTTGAATTAATCTCAGCAACTGGTAATTACTCATGGCCACATTTCAGTCCATCATTATTTTGCACACCTTGCTAGCTCTGTTTGGACCAAGAAATATGCAAATCAGTCTTGAACCTCCTCCAATGGGAACAGCCCAGCCCGAACAGTCAGTCCAAGTTCTCCCTGAATCGGAACACAAACAACCCAGGACTGGTTTCACCCTAGTTGGGGCTCATCAGCCAGGTATACTTTGGTTCCAGTGACACAGTGTGCACAAGACCTATGTCTGGGCATACCCCTCTCACTTAAGGCGAGAACCTAAAGTATATGAAAAAGCAATGGTTGGAATGCTTGAATTAATCTCAGCCACTGGGAAATACTCTGGGGCATCACAATCCATTATTACATTTGCACACCATGCCATCTCAGCTTGACCCAGCCATTTATAAATCAGTCTTGAAACTGCTCTGATGGGAACAGTTCAACCCAAACTGCTGGTCAGACCCTCGCTGAACAGTAACACAACCAACTCAGGACCAGTTTTGCCCTAGTTAAAGCTCATCAGCCATGCATAGCTTGGTTTCAGTGGGGCAATATGGACAAGACCCATGTCCTGTGGAATATGTTTGTGATGGGTACTTCTCCCACCTAATACCTCTTTGCAAACCAGAAATTCAAAATATATTAGGAGTTTTACTTTCTGGTCAAGTTACTACAGAAATAGTGCTGGAAAATGCGCTGTTTTACACTGATGTTTAAAAAATTTACTCTTTGGAGTTGAGCCATTGAAGCCCCCTGCCACAGTTTGTTAATTTGTATTACACCCCACTACTTTAAAATTAAGTCAAGCTGCCAATGCTTGCAAAGAAGCCATTCTTTAGAGGAAGTCCATGATATTTTTAAATTGCTCAGCATTTTTGATGGAGTGAAACACCAGTATAGACAAAATTCCATACAACTCATAATCTCCCCTAATATATATTCCATTTAAAAAAACATGATCATATTTACTACAATGTTATGATCATATTTCTTTCATCATGACATGCATTCAATTATTTACCTATGGGGTATATTTTGGCTTCTATTTGTTGTTTGCTTAAACCAATTTTATATGCGATGTGACCTAATAGCCCAGTAGAATAAAGTAAATAAAATAAAACAAAAAAATATGCTTGAAGTAGACCCTAAGTAACAAAGGCTGAACTTTAAAAAATTTTTTTTTTTAGAATTCATTTTTTGTTAAGTTTTCAGTACATCCATAACACTGCACAATCAAGAACCTTGCACATATAGGCCAGCCCCACCTGCCCCCCTCAAGACAATCCATCACAAAAGTATTCCCCCAGAACAAACTCTGGAATTACAGAGCGAATACAACAGCCAACGATGAAGCAACATTGAGTTTACATCTATATCTGGCATGATTATACCTAGATTGTTGGCATTATAATTGAACCTAAACATTTTAACAAATACTTTACATCACACTGATGAGTAAATCACTTTCCTCATACTGCAACTCATGCCCCATTTATCTAGTTAAATATACTGTGTCACTTTGTCATACTGTGTATGAAGGGCATGTTAGTATTAATCTACTGCATATACAATTATGCTGGAGCTGCCTTAATTTTGTGATGCATCATTCATATGCCTCTTATGAAGGAGGCATAATGTAATGATGTAACTGTCGTTGTGAACTCTGCAACTTTACTGATAGATAGAAGCCAAAAGAGACTAACAGAAAACAGATATCCTGGTCATGAAAGGGTAAAGGGCACACTTCCTCTATTGATTAGAAAACTTTTTTTGATTCAAACCTCTTTTTCATAGAACAAATCAAAACTGTGGTTAAGGGCATTGTGGATGGAGTTAGAAGATGCACTCCTGCATGTGTAGAACCAATGTGGGAAGGGCACCTCTTTTGTGTTTTTCATTTTCTATCTTCCCTGTTTTGTATGTCTATTTTAAGTGTAAACTGCTGTAACAGCAAATTCACATGATGTACCTCTGTACAGTGCCAGCTCAAGGAGTGTATTCTTGGTTTATCAGATACTGCAACTGCAAAGGTGATCTAGTCATTTGTCAGCTGTGTATGGTTAAACATCAGTCAGTTTGTAACTACATTCACCCTCCCCAACCTGAAACCATAAATCTGACAAGAACACCCAATCAACTTAATATGCAATCCTGGCTCTAATGCACAGCAACAACTCCTTGACACTGAAATACAAAACAGAGAATGATAGGATCCTTAGAAAAAATCACCTGCAGATTTTGCAGATTTGTTGTATTTCACAATAGGGTTGAAGTTTCTACTCCACAAAGCATTGAAATAGAGACAGACATTGAAGGAGGTTGGAAAGTGTTAAGGAGCTGTCCTTCACATGTTAATAAAGCTTTTTTTGTGATTATAGGAGAAACCTTTAACACTTGCTATATAGCAGTGACACTCCAATTAACCCTGATCTGGATACTTCAAATCTCTGGGAGTGCTTGTCTTTGTTCAAGAAGCTGTGTCTAATGTGCTGCAAGTTACCATTATGCCCGGGCATAGAAATCTGCTCCACCAGCGGAGATTGCTGAATTCAGGCACTATGCGCTACGCAGAGTAGCAGAGAGTTCACTAATTCTGGAATCCAGCATGAAGCTGAGTATGTTCACATGCAAGGTTGGGTTTTGGTGCTATTTCCTGACCACCACGATACTTCTGGGCAGCAAGGTGCAAGACTTCATGTTCACTTGAGCTGCTTCTGGCCGCAATGGCAGCCAAAACAGTCCCGATCGCGAGTGTGAAAGCACCAGGAGTAGATTTTCTAGTCCAGATAAATCTAAATCTAGTCAAAATGTGGTATTTGGGTGGATTTTCCTCTCCAATAGACCCTTCAAGTTGTTTTTTAGTTTGAGAAACCCGTTTTTTTCTCAAACAGGAAGGAAGTACCACAGAGACTCTAACTTCCTGTCCCTGTCAAGCGCTCTCCTTCCACTGCTTTGTCCATATTCTGGTCACTTTTCACTTGGATTTCAATGTGGAAGGATCACTCTCTTTGTCTTCTAGGTCTACCTCTGGATTTAAGGACTTTGTTTTTGTGAAATAACACAAGTAAGTCGAACAACTATTGAATAAGGATGTTGTTTGTTTGCTTGGGCATTTGAATTTACAATTTTTGTAGTGGTGGTAGGTCTGAAGTTTATGTATGGCCCTAATTATTATTGTGCATTTCATTGATTTTTCATCTTTCATAAAGCAAAATTGTTGCACAGCTCAGTACATGTCATTTCTACATGTTTGTAACATTAACAATATTATTATACTATGTGGCCTATATTTCAAAAGGTCCATCTAGCCAGTAGGCCAAGTAGTAGTAGTCATCAGGGCATGAAATAAATATTTGAGTAGTACATGTTTTCAAAACTTAATTTAGGGCAGGGGTGGTTTTGGATTAAATTAAAATTATTAGCTATTTATTTGCATTTCATTTTTGTTGTCGTAAAAAGTGTATATGTTGTGTGATAATATTTGATGCCATACGTGGATGTGTGTACTGTTGTTGTGAATTTTTTATAGCTGAGTTATTTTTCATGTTTTGTATTGCTGAATTAATGTTAGTGTTTTCTTTACTGTTACCACCATGCCTCCTTATGGCCAGTGTGTGTGTTTGTCATTGTCCGCTATTTGTCTTTGTTCTCCATGATTTGTGTCCAGGGGCCATTTTGTGTAGTCTATATCCATAGGCTTGCATGTGTTCTTTGTTCTACATGCCTCCTTGTTCGCAGTTGTTGTTCGACAATGTGTCTGGCAGCTACTTTCTGCATCCAGCCAGTATGTTTTAGACAATAGTCATGCCTGTGTTCTTCTTTGTTCTCCTTTTTCCTTGTTGTTGTTATTTGACCATGTGGCTTTCAACCATTTTGTGCATGCAACCAGTGTTCCTTTGCCATAGACTTGCATGTGTTCTTTCTTTGTTCCCATGACTTTTTGTTGTTGTTATTTGACCATGTGGGTACTAGCCATTTTGTCCAACCATCCAGTGACCCTTTGCCATACACTGGCATGTGCGCTTTGTTTGTCATGCCTCCTTGCTCCTTGTTGTTGTTTGACCCTGTTGCTGGCATCAGTTTTGTGTATGCAGCAAGTGTTTTTTTGCCATAGGCTTACATTTGTTCTTTTTTGTTCCCCATGCATCCTTGCTCCTTGTTGTGGTTGTTTCACCATGTGGCTGGTTGCCATTTTGTCCATGCAGCCAGTGTCCCTTTGCCATAGGCTTGCATGTGTACTTTGTTTGTCATTTCTTCTTGGTCCTTGCTGTTGTTTGGCCATGTGGCTGCAGCCATTTTGCGCAATCAGCCAGTGTTCCTTTGCCCTATGCTTGCATGTGTTTTTTCTTTGCTCCCCATGCCTCCTTGCTCCTTCTTGTTGTTCTTTGACGTTGTGGCTTGTGGCCATTTTGTCCATACAGCCAGTGTCCCTTTGTCATAGACTTGCATGTGTTCTTTGTTTGCCATGTTGTTGTTTGACCACGTATCTGACAGCCATTTTGTGCATGCAACTGGTGTACCTTTGCCTTAGGCTTGCATGTGTTCTTTCTTTGTTCCGCATGGCTCCCTGTTGTTGTTTGACCATGTGGCTGGCAGCCATTTTGTCCATCCAGCAAGTGTCCCTTTGCCATAGGCTTAAGTGTGGTCTTCGTTTGCCATGACTTTTTGCTCCTGTTTGACCACATGGTGGCAGGCATTTTGTAAATCAAGCCAGTGTGTCTTTGCCTTAGAATTACATTCAAACATTGTTAATTATTGATCATTTGTTTATTCTAAGTTTCTATTTTATTTTTTTATTTTTATTTTCTATATATTTTTTTATTTTAAATGTTTATTCTATCATTTTTAATTCAATTATTTCTTTCATATTTTTCTTTTTTCGGGAGAATTGTGCCTGCCACACCAACTGCGGGGATGAACCTGGGAGCAGAACTCCTGCATCAACAGCACCACCCTAACCTAAGCCCAAGACCATGTATGTTATGATTGTAGTGAGGCAGCCACGGCAATCACAGTGATGCCGAAGAACAGTAACATTGAATTTGATTTGTCCCTCTTGCAAAGTAATACCCGATTGTTTCAGGAAACACAACAAAGTGGACAACAGCCGCAGCCAGCATTAGTAGATCTTCCTGAAGTTGGAGAAGAACAGGCAGCTGAGCTTTCTGCTGAGCAAGAACCTCCTTTTTTAGAATGAATGGCTTCCAGATCCTTACAAGAAAAAGAAAGGGTACTATTCCACCATCTTCTCCAAGCACCACTTCTAATGATGATGACAGGGACATGAAGAGTCTGGGAGACACCAGGAGAGGAAAGGGAAAATAAAAGTTCCAGAAAGCCTCAGAATCATGGAAGAGGATGATGATGACGAGCCAGTCATTGTGGAAGCTTGCACAGAGGAGTCCGAAATTACTATCCAACCTGTTTCGAGGAATGTGGCACTGGCAGCAACGACAGTTCCCATATTTGTAAGGTCCCAGCAGAGACTTGCACCAACCCGTACCTTAGTAGAAGCATGCACTGCACAAAGGCAATTGACACACCCACCTACCTCCAGTTCTACTTTAGTCATTGGCAGTGGCCCAATAAGAAAGTACTCCTCCCCAGTTTTATGATTAGCTAATAGGAGGAGAACATTGCCATATGCTCCATTTGTCATGCAAGTGTTTCTCGAGGTAAGTCATTATGGTACTTGAGACCAGACAACCCATATGAAAAACATCACGCAATCCAGTGGGAGGATCACCTTATAAAAATGGCTGAACGTGGTGACAGTGGTGAAGGTGAGGAGAGCCCGGAAACATCAGCTACAACTGGTCAAATCAAGGTGGAAGGTAAGGAAGAAGAGGGCAAAAACCTTGCACAAAGCAGCCCTGTCCCCACCAGTGTGCCAGAATCACTTGCCTCAGCGACCTCACAATGGCACAGGAAGACTCGCAAAAGAAGAAAATCCAGGCTATAATTACAGACATGTTAGGCAGGAAGGGCCCTACAACCGTAACCACCCAAAGGTACCTTTGCATAGTGGAAATCTGGCAAAATTGTTAGCGCTGGACCTCCTCCCTTTTTCTTTTGTGGAAGAAGTGGGATTCCTATAGTTTGTGGCAGCCATCTGTTAAAAATGGAAGAGTCCAAGTTGAACCTATTTTGCAAGGATTGCTGTTCCAACAATGCATCACGGTGTGCTGCACTTGGTTGGACAACCTTTGCAGCAAAGTGTTGTCCATTTTATCCACCTGATGACAGACATGTGTACCAGTTGTCAGGTGAGTGATTACATGTGCATCACTGCACACTGGATCTCTTTTATGGGGTAAAGCAAGGTCTTGTCCCTGAAGAAATTTTTAAGAGCGTTTGGCGGCATGCAACAGTTTCCATGTTCGCCATGGAGAAATTACACACAGCTGCAAACATCTGGAGAAATTTAATAGCAGGGTGTCTGAAAGGCTGTAACCCAGAGGTCTTCAAGTTGGATTTGTAGCCACGGACAATAGCAGTAACATCAAGGCCATGGCAGAGGGTGGTTATTTCATGGTCCTGTGTTTGGCAAACTCCATCAACCTGGTTGTACAAGACATTCTAAAAAAAGAAGACATAGTCAGCAACATAATGACCACCTGCAGGTGAATATGCACTCATTTCAGCCATTCTTTTAAACTCCAGAAAGAGTTGCGGATTATTCAGCGTGGTAACAGAGTACCAGTGAAAGCCCTGACACAAGAGGTGCCAACATGTTGGAACTCAACCTATTATATGTTGCAACATCTGTTTGAGCAGTACAGACAGATCAATGTCTATGTCATTCTAAGAGGAGGGGATGCAATTGGGAAAGTTATGAGCATGGATGCAGACAAATGGAGCCCAGTCAAATGTCTGACACAGATGCTGCTCCCTTTTGAGATTTTTATGTGAGAAGTTAGCAAGTAGGACAGTATGATGGACCAAGCTATCCTGTTGTTGCATCTGCTACAGGACCAGCTAAAGAAGGTGTCTGAAAGGTTTGCACTCAGAGGTGTGAACGAAAACCGAGAAGCGCATGCCTTGGTTGAGAGCCTAAGCTATCGCTTAACTTGAAAAGCAAGGCTGCAAAATTACATTATCTTGTTCAAGGAGTACATCTGTGCCACCCTACTTGATCCACACTGCAAACAAATTCTTTCTTCTTTCCTTTTTCTGAAGGGAATGTTTCACAATACAAGAGGTGGATTGTTGAGCAAGCTGGACAACTGAAAGAAGAAAGGCTGGAGCTGATAGTCCCACTCTGAAGTTCTGGAGTGCCCCCTTCAACTTCCAGAGAGGGCAGTCTTGTCTCACAGCAGCCAACACCAGCAGCAAGAACACATGTAACAACAGCATTAGAAGAGTCAGACCAATCTCTGCATTGGCTTGGTTTCACAAGGCAGGTCTTAAGTCCAGTGCAGAGGCAAAGGCAAAAGAGGTCAAGCAAGTGGCAGCACCAATTATACTTCAGAGGATGTTCCAGGAGCATCTGGATGACTCAAAAGAGATGTATGTGGCTCAAAGTCCATTAGTGTATTAGTATGAGAAGATGCTCCAATGGCCACAGCTCTGTAGGTTAGCAATAAAGTATCTGCTTGTCCTGTAGCCAGCGTGTCTGCTATATGTATGTTCATAGCAGCTGGTGCAGTTGTTGCAGTGAGAAGGACCAGTCTTTTGCTCAAAACATGGAGAGATCAACCATGATCGAAATGAACCAACATTTTATACCACCTGATTACACTGTTCCTGAAACACCACAGGAGGATGAAGCAAATGATTGAATAGAATCAAGGGTGTTTGATGACCAACTTCTATGTGAACCACCAGAGTTTGAGGACAAACTTGACTTCCCGGACTGAAGATGCAAGTCCCACCGAGCACTGCTGATAGCTCGTTTTCAACTTTATGCCTCAGTGACGGCTGTCACTATTCATGAAAGGCACAGTATAGATGCTCTGAAGGAGGTAAATTATTTTGTAAATAGGTCAGACTTAGTTCTCTTCAAAAAGGTGTGTCTACCCGGGTGCAGGATGTTATATATTGCTTCACAATTTTTTTTGTGATAGTTGACAAAAATCATCTAGATGAGATTGTATGATATAAATAGATCACTTCTACTAGGCACGAATGAAGACTTTGCCATTACAAAATGGATGTCGTGCTTGCTCCACAAGAATCAGGATGTGGTGAGGTATTATGAGTAATGGATGGGGTGGCAACTTTCAGAAGCGAGCACTGACGATAGCTCGGTTTCAACTTTATGCTTCAGTGATGGTTGTCAATGATTACGAGCGGCACAGTATAGATGCTCCGAAGGAGATAAATTATTTCGCAAATAGGTCACACTTAGTTTTTTTCAAAAAGGTGTGTCTAATACGGATATGCACTGTATATGCTGGCTATAACTATCTTTTGAGCATCTAAATATCTTTTACGAATGCTTTGATTGCCTTTTGTTTTCAGAATACATTACAAGCGTTTTAACAATAAGGGGAGGTGTCTTTGCACATAATGAATTATTGATATACTCCTTGATTTCGATTCCATCTGTTGTTTGGGTACTCAATACATGATGAGCATTTTAGCCTAAATGGGCGGATAACAAATAATTTTGCCACCTGCAACGATTTTATATCCTGCCCATTGTTTGTTTAATTTCTTGGCAGAGAAGGTTAAGCATGGTTGTTAATATGGAACAGCTTAGTAGAACTATGAAGAGATATGTCTACTCATTGTTGGCAGACATGGAGGTTCGAATATAGTCCCCTTTTGCTTGAGAATAAAGGTGTGTGGGATTTGCTTTACGAAGAGGAAGAGGATTGTTTGTTTATGAGGACAATGTGGAAATAAGGATAATGTCATCTTTGGTGTGTTATGGCATCCCTCCCCCGTTTGTGTTGCACTAGGTACATTGCTTGATGTAGACAATATTGTGTGGATAATGAAATCCATGGTGCAAACTGGAAAGATAAATAATAACAAATGGAACTGTTTTTTGTGGTAGAATTTGGTGGAAGGTATATTATAATATGGTCTTCTGTAGTGTGGATTTTCATATTGTATATGTTGTTTTAAAAAAAATGTATATATAGGTTGTGGGTGTCCCTTGTTTGGATGTTACGTTATCAGACAATAGGTGATTATTTAATGTCAAGTATGTCTTGTTTGTATAGTATATATGGTACGTATGTGGAGTCTTAATGTCCGGATGTTATACTCAATTTATTACAGCCTTGAAGAAGTCCTATTTGAGGATGAAGCGCGTTGGCTGAAGGTGTTACGATATGCTCTTAAGAAAAAAACAATAAAGTGAAGACAATATTGAAACTACATTGAATTATTGGACTTGTTTTGATATGTCTAAGAGGTGCACCATCAAAATATGTATAATGCAAGTCCCACCATATAACTTTTTAATAATTTCTCATTCAACTTCTTTTTTTTCTTGCTTTCTTTGCAACAAAACTAATAGTGCAACAATATGTTTGTGTCAGCCCCACCATTGATTTTAAAGTCGCATATAAGCCAGGATTGGAGTTGGAGACACAGTGGAGAAGAATCTCCCACATATGCTTCTGGATGTTGCGGATGATGCTTGCCTCCCTCACATGCCATTGCCTATCCTATTTTTTCACATCATCAATCAGGGCTGCCCTAGAAGGTCATTGATTAAAAGACAGCCAGTGCCAATACCTAATTCCAATGTGTGGATGCCATCAAAGAGGAGATACTTTGTTCAACCACAATGCTTGGATTTGAAGACAAAACTACTAAGTAACTATTGTACCTATGAGTGGTGATATTTTGATAGATTGTGAATTTGTGAGTGATGAATGATGTATGTGGTGGCTGACAGTGGGGAGGGAGATCAATACATTTGTAAACTTGATTCCAATGATTTGCAATGTTTTGGGGCTGATGGGTGATCAATTTTTTCTGAAAGTGATTGGTCTTTCAAAATTCCTTTTTTCTAGTTCCTTATAACAATCCAGGCACTTTAGCTATCAAACACAAATCTACACAAAAAAGATATTCTATTTCTGTTTCACTTCTTCAATAGCACTACACTTCATAGGACTTCCTTGCTCAGTTTAGGATTCGGACGGATTTACTTTGAATCTGGAGGAGGAAGATGGAAGGACTCAGGACAGGATTATCTCAACAGCTAGAACTGAGAAAGTTATTGATTTCGAAGAGAACCCATGATGATGGCAAAGACTAAGTCATAGTACTCACTCATCTCTGTGAACTGGAGAGAGGTACGTTGATTTGGATATGCTGCTGAGTATGTGTTTCCTGCATTGCTAGATCAAATGTGGAATTCCTCTTATGTTCTTGCTCTGCCTCTGAGTTTACTTGGTGCACTCCTGACTCCTCTTGAACCTTACCTTGCTTTCTTTTGTCCCTTTCCTTTACTCTATAATACAGCTACTGTTTTTTTTTCAATACACAGGCCTTCTCCGAGTTCTCTCCCCCACAAACAAAATTTGGAAAGCTCAAGGCTTCAGCTTACCTACCGGACAGGTTCAGACCGGCACCCGTGACGGACATTCCAAGACGAATGGAGATGCATTACCCAATTTGGCAATACAATATCATTTTCCTTTCAACAACCTTAATTTTTAGAACTGGGTTGGTTACATTCAATCTCTGATATTTTAAAACTAGAAGACACAGCACTTAAGATATACTATCTGGGGTCACCCTGGGACAGAAGGACTGTTTCCAATGAATTGACTGAACTGTGTCATAATTATTTATCCCTTTGTTTCCCTCCCCATCAGATGATGATGGTGTGCTGCTCAGTGCCCCAACACATATTGTCATGGTTTCTTTTGTGTTTGTCTTTGTCACACTTTTCCCCAAATCCCCTTTCCTATCCATTCATTGAACACCTAACCCCTTTCCATGGGCTGTGTGATTTATTGAGGTGTGACCTAATTTTGCACCATAAATGAATCACATACTTGTGGGGCTAGATGTGGTGAAAGCAACACCAAGTCACTGCATAACTTTATACCTTCTATTACCTGAGCAATATTCCACACCAGCTCCATCAACATCTTCATTCATGCCTTGTGTGTGTTCTATAAATGCTTAACCTGGTCTAAACACTCTTGAGTCTGAGTCCACTTCTCCTGACTCCATGATTTCAATTCGTAAATTTAGTTTTATAGCTTCCCATCATTGCTCAGAAGAAATTGATTTTGCTAGATTGTATTATCATACGGTTTTCTTTGTTGTGTGTCTAATGCTGTCATTATGGTAATTTGGTCTCAGTCTTCCTAAAGATATGATATATGACCCACCAAGTCAATGTTTTCCTTCAATTTAGTTGGCAATGATGGATAACCCTTTCAATAATCCTGCAGTTGGAGTTCACATAGGTGGGAGTGGCACCTTCTGTCTTTCCTGTTAGCACACTAACCTGCTACTACTACCCTTACCAGCCCCTTCAGATGCCACCTTAGGGAAAACCCTACAGTATGAAGACTTCCTCGCTTCATCTATTCAGGTAAGAGAAGAAATATTGATTGAAGTGAGCTTGTTTAGTTAGTAACTAACTCCTACTCAAGAAGATCTCTGTGTGTACTGGGTTTTTGTAGGCAAAATAGGCAAGGGCAATCATCCCCTAGTGTCCAATATATAGTTTCAAAGGCAACAGAGCAAAGGTCTAAGTAAATGACATACACTTTTTTTTAGCAGATTAAAATAGTAGGCTACACTACAAGACAGCATTGCAAACTAAAGGCCTAAAACACCAAAATAAAGATTTGAGACACAAATTAAGTAAAAACAATGGGAAGCAGCATAAACTACGACGGTGGAACAACGAGGGTCGTTGTCCTCGAAAACAAAACAACACTTTCCTGAACCACGACCCTCTTTTCCTCTGCCTTAACCACGCATGTCCAGAACAACAAACATGCGTGGTTAAGGCAGAGAAAAACAGACTCCGGATTGGAGAGGACGCAGTCAGGTAAGTGGGGCTTGGGTAGGGTTGGGAGGTAGTTTTAGGGGCAGGGTGGGGGTTGCAGTAATTTTAGGGGCAGGGGTGGGGGGGTTGCGATAAGTTTAGGTTTTAGGGGCAGGAGTGGGGGGTTGGGGTGGTTTTAGGGGTGGGGGCATGGTAGCTTTAGGAGTGGGGGTTGGAGGTGGGGTAGTTTAGGTTTTAGGGGGGTGGGGAGTTGGGATGGTTTTAGGTTTTAGGGGTGGGATGGGGTCACTGTAGTTTTAGTGGCAGGGTGGGGGGTTGGGGTAGTTTAGGTTTCATGGGTGGGGTGGGGGTCAGATAGTTTAGGTTTTAGGGGCAGGGTTGGAGGGTCGTAGTAGTTTCAGTGGCTGTGGTTGGGGTAGTTTAGGTTTTAGGGGCAGGATTGGGGATCAGGGTAGTTAGGTTTCAGGGGTGGGCTGGGGGTCAGAGAAATTTTAGGGGCAGGTTAGTGGGTTGGAGTAGTTTAGGTTTTAGGGTCAGGGGTCGGTAGTTTAGGTTTTTAGGGGTGGGGTGGGAGTCGGGTAGTGTTAGGTTTTAGGGGTGGGGAGGCCAGGAATGCCTTTACAATGAAAAATATTTGTTAAGGCATTCGTGGTAAAGGCACTAGTGGTAACAACCCGGTCATTGTTCCAACCGCGTTGTTCAGTCTTGCGTGGTTCCAGCATGCGTTGTCTCAACATACACTGAAAAAAATAAAATACGAAAATAAAATAAAAAAAACTCCTGCTTCACCCACAACAGTCCTACCCCTCTCCCAAAACAAATAACCCTGTACTCAAAAAGTCAAATGAAAAGTCCAAAGTCCAGCCTAAATCCTTTCCCACCCTATCCACCCATAACATGTCCCCCCCACCAAAACAAAAAGAAAAAGGGCTTGAAAGAGGGCACTGTCATTATGGGTTCAGAGCTGGTGTCATAGTTTGGACTCTTGCTCTGGGCAAGACTGCTGGTTAAAGGATGACAGTACTTTTGTTTTTAGGCGGCTATGCCTATCCTACAACAAATTGCAAATGTTGTCCCAACCTTACCGGCTCACTAGCAGCACCTCACCAGAAACACAATAGTAAAAGGTGATTTGTGGCAGCCTTTACGCATGGACTTGAGAATAAGACATCTCAGGGAGTGTCGTGGTTAAATGGAGATTACCCCTTTCACACAGATATATCATGTCTCATACAAACACAGGCAATAACAAAGATGCAGTAAAGTTTCAATAGTTTTTATTTAACATAACTGCAATTTGCAATAAGATGCATGGGCTGCAATGATTAGGATAATGAATAATGCAAGAAACAGAATTGTGAAGACGAGAGTCATTATTACAAAGACCCCCAACATCTTTCAATGCATAGAAAAGACATACTAGATGTAATATGCCCTAATACCCTAATGTGAGAGGCCTAACCTCCTACCTAAAGGAGAGCTGGGTTTGCTAAACCTAATCTGCCAATGCCATGTCCAAGAGAGGAGCCCCCAACCCTCAATTACCTTGGAATGAGGTCTCTATCTCAGACTCCGCAAGGACACGAAGCGTGGGTCAGCGTCAAGATGACGTGTAGCATCGATATCAGCGATGGTGGCGATGCCCTCTGGTCTGAATCCCTCTGATTATCTGTCTAAAGTGCAATGTATTTGTACAGATCTACAAGGACCCCTGACGTAGGTGAGTTCCCAAACAATAGATAACAGATATGCTTGGGACGGCAATTAATATAAACAATCCCTCGAAAGTATAGAGAGAGAAAATCTCTAAGTGTGAACATCTACTGTTTGTCTTTTTTGCTTGATCTTGACGCCTTAGCGCAGTGACACTGATAATGTAAATCATAACAAGCGGCCTAACTATAAACAAGGCAGCCATCTTAGAAGAATTAAATAATGAAATGGGCTAAGACAGAGCAAGCTAAGTAGGTTAAAAGTCACTAGGTGACGGAGGCATGAGTCTGCATGTCAAAGGCTAAGTAAACTCCTGTTATCCCATTAAAACAAACTAGGATTCACTACACTGTACCCGGCTCTCCTCAATGCTGGTGAGCTGGCTCTCCATCTGTTTTAACTGCTGCAGGATACATCTGAACAATTCCCTGTTGGAGTGGAGGGTGGAGCAGCAGGTGTAGTCAGAGACCCTGACTGTTGGCAGCACCAGTGATGCACTGGCTGGGAGAGTGGCATGCTGCTCTGCTGGGTCCTGGCATCTGTTTCGTCCTCTTCCTCCTCCAGGATCACAGACACTAATATTCTGCCCAAATGTTCCACAGCCTCTGCTGCTGTAGATGGGCTGCTACCTCCTGCTTGGTTGGTAGTAGTCATTGAGCAGGAGTAGCTATATTGAGAAAAAGAAGAATAAAAAATAAATATTGTAAACAATGTTCTGAACAAACACTTCTTCAAATGATAGATAGTGGGTGGTACAGTAGCACTACTTTGCTGGTCCCCAAGACATGTTGGAATTTGATATGAGTATGTTTAAGAGAGTCACAGTGCCCATATTTTATTGTTTATCTACACATGCCTCACATAAAAAGCACTGATTGTCTGGTGGAAAAGAAATCAGAACATGAGCAGCTTAAAGAATCAAAAACGTCATTTTTTAAAGGTTTTTCTAGTAAATAAACAGACACATTTAGTGGAAAAAATGAATTACCTCTTATTATAATGAGCAAGGCATTATACACTAAGGTGTACAAGTTGTTGTGCCATATAATTGGAGGTATGCTACCCAGCTCTTCAAGTACATTGCTACTGTCTACAGCGTCGGCAGCTGTAGCTGACAATAATCTACCTTTAATTCCAATGGCCCTGCTCTTCCCCACATGCCTTTCATTTAGTTTAGTTTCTATCCTAACTCCAAAGAGGCAGATGAATAAATGATACGTCATACATGTCATGTATAAAATCCAGATTTATTTACCTATGTGCTATAAGTAGATGGGGGGAAACAATGCAGTGCACTACAGGGAAAGGAATGGGCTAAATAGATTTTGTTTGGCATGTTCGTCACAGAGTATCTCATATGCCAAACTTGAAATCAAATCGGGCACTTACTACTCACTGGTTTCACCCACCATTACAAATTCTTTACAACAAATTGATTCGCTGGGCAGCAAGGAAAGTAAAGAAACTTGACTTACTCTACTGCAGAGTAAGGCAGATGGATCAGGCAGGTAGGTAGAGCTTTTGATATAGAAGAATAGAGGGGTGTCACTGATCTCTCTACAGAGGAAATGCTCCCTTCTTTATTCATCCAAACAATTATTCAATCGCCCTTTCATGTTTCCCCCATGTACACCCATAGACACCATGATTTAAGCTTTATTATCTCTCATATAGTCTTTCACCCAAATTCACCATCCTTTTTCTGCCCATTGAATACCTACACTATCTAACCTTTCTTTCAATCATCCTTTCACGCATCCGTTAATTTACCCATTAACCATACTCACCCACGCACCCTTTTAGATCCACCCACCCATCCTTTCCTTTCACTCTTTTCACCCATCCTTTCTTTTAATATTCCTATCTTTCATATTTCCATCTTTTTTCACCTACATTATGAGTGCTTTTGCTGAGTTGCAAATAGAAGAGGCCATAAGTAACCCATCCATAGCTATAGCTGTAATGTGGGTGGGGTTCATGAATCTGAACAGGATAATGCCCTTGTAGTTAGTGAGTAAGAGTAATTATTAATAAGCAAGCAATCTGACTTCCAAACCCACCCGTGCCTCCACGTCTCCCCCAGCTCCATCTGCTCCTGCAGTGGTATAACTTGAGCCAGCTCAACTGGTTGTTAAGGCTATAGATAAACAGTATACAGTTTTTAGATACCAAGCTCAACTCCCATTCTTAATTTGTTAAATAAAAAAAATGCAACCGTAATACATTGTCACAGTTCAGTTAGCACTGCAGTATCTTCTGTCAAAAATATCACTCTGGGCATTTTGTTGGAATTTAAGAAAAGCCCGGTAGTCAAGCCAACTAAAAGCTTTGTGTGATAGACGGGCAGAGCAACAGCCTATGATTGACAATGACTCTGAATCATTGAAGAGCAATGAAGTGGTGGAATACAAAATGGTCAAAGAAAGACAAAAAATAAAGATAATGCAGGGATAACAGGAATTAAACAAAACTTGGAGAGGGGAGTTGGAAAAAGGAAGACTGTATAAAAAAGTAAACAAGGCAAAATCAAAAGTATAAAAGTGGGAAGAGTTTAGGAAACAATAATAAAAATATTAAATAATAGGACTTACTGGAATAAGCAGAGCCATCTGCATCGGTGCTGGTGATCAGCACTTCCCCAGCTCCTGCCAGACCCACCGGCGCAGGGTCTCTCTTCTTGCCCTTTGGTGCTGATGTAATAAATAAAGAAGGTAAAAAATACATTACCGGTACCATTAATTTCCACAACATTGTTATATAACAGGCAAATGCAAAAACATTGTACTTAAATCAGATTGCCTATGGTACTATACTAGTATGATCAGCTATATTTGAGTTGGCTGTACTCCGAAAATCCCTATTCCAAATTTCCTTAACAAACACTGTATTAGGAGCTAATGCTTTGCAATGAGTGATCTTCCATTCTATTCTCATTTCTCAAGCCCCTTTATGGACCAACTCATTCTCCCTTTTTTTGCAATGCATGCATACTCGCATCACTGTGAAATTGCTTGGGGCTGTACAAGCTACATAAAGTCACAGAGAATGCTTACTCACTGATATCACTAATTCACTATGAAACAGGAGGACAGAAGAGCCTGTGTTGCAATGGCTTCTTCAATAATCAGCCAAAGCGAGTCCCTACCTACGAGTATAATTATGTAGCACTGAGCACCTGCCTAGCTCTAACTGGATCACATAATAAATATTAATCTTAATGAAAACTAAACATAGCTCACTTCGGAGTGGAAACTGCATGCTATTCGGAAACAAAGTTAGCAAGAAAACAAACATAATAAAAACATAATACTCACCAAGCCCCAGAATGTTGATGACTAGTAGGTCCAACAGGTCCTGTTCGCAGCTGATTGTATTTACCCAGTGGTGTGACAGCTGCTGGGTAGTACGCTGGACCTGGGTGGCGTCCCCGACCCATGGGCGCATCCTAGCCCACCACTGCTGAAGCTCCTGCATTGGGTAACAGCTCCCCGGCCTGCTGTCTGCTGCCAGCATGGAGGAATTTGGTACTGCATATAAAGAAAAACAGTGTTGCCACCTCCTCTTATCTAAATTCAGCCAAGACTGCACCCCAGGACGGTGGCACCACCCACAAGGGAGGCAGCTACTGTTGTCCTCCTCTGCCATGGTGCTGAGTGTGGTAGGGCGAAGAAGAAAAGAAACAGGAGGAAAAGGAAGGAAGGAAGAAATAAGGGAAAAATAAACAAAAATAAAAAAAGTCACAAAAATGGAAAAAAATAAAACAATGTAAAAAAATCTGACACAAAAAGAAACACTAATACAATAAATGAAAAATAGGGGTAGATTAAATGTAAGGGCGGAGGTTTACGATGTTTGAGGTCAGATGAAAAGTTGAAAGCCCAGCACCATAAACAGAGTGAAAAACAAGATGGCGATGCACATGTAAACTGCATAGTGCCGTTTGTGCCCGATTTTGAACACAAGTATGTACTTCAAACGCAACGCAAACAGGTGCAACTGAGAACTCCACCCACCAGCGGAGCTCTATGTAGCTTGGCTGAATTTTTTTGCCATTTTGCGGAGTTCCGCCCACTCTGCCCAGGCCTAAGATATATGGTCAAACTGAAGACACACTGTATTAGCCACAGAACCTACTGGAACAATGGCTACAACTACAGAAATCTGACTCCACACTGCGGAACAAATGTTCAAAGCTGCACTGCAGCTGCAGATTCTGGGATACGCAAAATCACAGGATTTGCTGCTTTTTGCTCTATGATCTGGAAAGCCCTTTCTGAGTCACAAAAGTTTTTTTAGTAGCCCATTTCAAATCACAACTTAAAAGGTTTTTTAAAGGACATTCCACTTCTAACTACAATAACAAAGAGATATATCAATGGTTTGTGACTGCAATTGTGATCACGAACTATTGATAAGTTACTTACTCCATAAAGGACAGCAACACTCTTTGGGAATGAAGTTGGGTCACTTTTTGAGAGGAGGGGTTAGTTCAGGAAAAACAGATTGTTTAAAAAAAAAAAAACACTTCCCAAATGGGAACACAGATACAGGCACAGTGGTCTGCTGTACCTTGCAGGGTAATGTCCATGTATTTGTAGCCAATTGAAGCGGTGCTAAGTAGTGGCATGCCTAATTGATGCTCATTAGGCAGGTGGATCTACTGGAGATTTTGCAATTAAATCTATTAGCGCATATATTGCATTACAAAAACAGAGACAGGTTGCAAATAGTAACCAATTGGCGACTGCTACTTGTGACTTTTCTCTTCACGATATGGCATTTCTAGTTTGAACCTTGGTTCTGCATCTTCTCGTTTGATGTTACAGTGTCTTGAATTGGCAAAACTATGGCAGTTGTTCTTTGGCAGTTATGTTCCTCAAACTGTTGAACACTTTGGACCACCAAGTCAGATCTGAGCCAAACTCCCTTTTCAAAAAATTATCTCATTAGCAACATTTTTGCCTTGAATTCTTCACAGAAAGTGATCAGCAAATGTCACATATGTTCCAATTGCATGTGTAGTTGATTAGTGACTGTGGACGGGACCATTGCACCTGATTGCAGGTTTTCCCTGGTGTTTGAAGGGACCCAGAAAAACAAAATGTGTTAAAGCAGGTGGAAAATATGGTTGGAAAGAGTTCTAGAATGCTGTCTTGGACCCAGTAAATCTGGGTCATGCATGTTTTTCCTCATTAGTGTTGAACCAGCCTTTTAGATTCTCTGTAGGCTGGTTTCTTTGGTCCTGTGGCCCATGACAAAAGCAAAAAAAAGCCAACACATAGCCCATTTAGGTTAGCCATCAGTGTTTGCTGAGCCAGTTCAAAAGTGTCCCCTATTCTGGAGATGACAACTAGTGATGGCAGGTAATTTGCGGTAAGATAGCGGCTGGCACTGAGAACTTTTGCCTTGGCATCTCTGCCTTTATTTACCAGCAATCGCGTAATGTGGCCCAAAGTGTTGCTCTGCAAATCCACCTGGAATCCAATGGCTATTTACCTTATACTTTGCTGGTTTACTTTGTTATTTGCCATTCAGTACTGCTCGCTATCAGAAGTTACTGCTGGGTGACTTCTACAAAACACCTAAATAAATAAATAATAAAAGATACTTTACATGTTTTTTACCCATTCAGAGTATATTGATACAATAAAACACTTGAATGTATTGAACTGAATACCTCATTTATGTCTAATTATAGCAAACCATATCAGGTACCGAGATCACCTCATCCTGCACCCGGGAACCGGGGGGAGCGCTAGCGCTCACCCCTTGGCCCCCCACCCACACCTTCCCCTTCCACCCCGACGCCCCACCCCCCAACCGTGACGTCAGCGCGCATTGCGCACTGATTGTCACAGAGGCCTCCTCCTTCGTGCTGGAAGCTCAGCTTCAGCGCGCTCCAAAGAGAAATGCAAAGCATTTCTCTTCCGATCATGTGGAGGAGGCTGGAGAGGCTTCAAAGGGAAGGAAATGAATTTCTTTCCTTTTGAAGTCTCTCTCAGCATTTCAAAAGCTGGATTGTAAAGCAATCCGGCTTTTGAAACGCCCACTAGACACCAGGGATTTTATTTTTATTTGGAAATTGGCATAAGGGAGCCACCCCTTGGGCAAGGGTCGCTCCCACGGGGGCATTTTTTTTAAGGCCTTTTCTGCCAACCTGGGGGAAAATCGGCCTATTATTATGCCGATCTGCCCCCGGGGGGCCAGAAACCTCTAGGCACCAGGGATCTTTTTTTTTCTTCTTTTTTTAAGAGGTGGAGAGCGACTCCTCCCCTAGGGGCAAATTACATTTAGGCCATGTCTGCCCCCCTTGGGGTCAGATTGGCCTATTTGTATGAGGCCAATCTGCCCCCGAGGGGGACAGAAACCACTAGACACCAGGGAGTTTTTTTTTTTCTTCGTGAATTTCATGCAAGGGGAGCGACACCTTAGGCAAGGGTCGCTCCCCTGGGGGGCAAATTTATTTGAGGCCATTTCTGCCCCCTGGGGGGCAGATCAGCCTATTTTAATTAGGCCGATTGGGGGCAGAAACCACTAGGTACCCGAGATTTTTGTTGTTGTTGTTGTTTTGCAGATGGTGAGTGATCCCTTAGGCAAGAGTCGCTCCCCTGGAGGGGCAAATTGTATTTAGGCCATTTCTGCCGCCTTTGGGGGCAGATCGGCTGATTTTAAGTCAATCTGCCCCCAAAGGGGGCAGAAACCACTAGGCACCGGGGATCTTTCTTTTTTGCGCCAATGTCACGCAAGTGGAGCGACCCCGTAGGCAAGGGTCGCTCCCGGGGCGGGTTGGAGGGGTGGGGGGGCAAATTTGTTTTAGGCCATTTCTGCCCCCCCCAGGGCAGATCGGCCTATTGCTATTAGGCTGATCTGCCCCCAGGGGGGACAGAAACCTCTAGGCGCCAGGGCTAAAAAAAATGTGTGTTTTATTTTTTTTGTTTGTTTTTTTAGAGATGGGGAGCAACCCATTAGGCAAGGGTCGCTCCCCTTGGGGGCAAATTGTATTTAAACCATTTATGCCCCTCTTAGGGGCAGATCGGATGATTTTAGGTCAATCTGCCCCCAAGGGGGGCAGAAACCACTAGGCACCGGGGATTTTATTTTGCGCCAATGTCACGCAAGGGGAGCGACCTCGTAGGCAAGGGTCGCTTCTGGGGGGGGGGGTGGTTGGGGGGGGCAAATTTATTTTAGGCCATTTCTGCCCCCCCTGGGGGCAGATCGGTCTATTGTTATTAGGCCGATCTGTCCCCAGGGGGGGCAGAAACCTCTAGGCGCCAGGGCAGATTTGTTGTTTTGTGTTTTTTTTTGTTTGTTTGTTTGTTTTTTTAGAGATGGGGAGCGACCCATTAGGCAAGGGTCGCTCCCCTGGGGGGCAATTTGTATTTAGACCATTTTGGGGGCAGATCGGCCGATTTTAGGTCAATCTGCCCCCAAAGGGGATTTTTTTTGTGCCAATGTCACGCAGGGGGAGCGACCCCGTAGGCAAGGGTCGCTCCCCAGGGAGAATGGGGGGGCATATTTATTTTAGGCCATTTCTGCCCCCTCTGGGGCCAGCTGAACTAGTGGCCAAAATCTACAAGTAGGCACTTTGCAAAAAACACCTCTGTTTTCTGTCAAAAAATGTGATGTGTCCACGTTGTGTTTTGGGGCATTTCCTGTCGCGGGCGCTAATCCTACCCACACAAGTGAGGTATCATTTTTATCGGGAGATTTGGGGGAACGCTGGGTGGAAGGAAATTTGTGGTTCCTCTCAGATTCCAGAACTTTCTGTCACCGAAATGTGAGGAAAACGTGTTTTTTTAGCCAAATTTTGAGGTTTGCAAAGAATTCTGGGTAACAGAACCTGGTCAGAGCCCTACAAGTCACCCTATCTTGGATTCCCCTAGGTCTCTAGTTTTCAAAAATGCACAGGTTTGGTAGGTTTCCCTATGTGCCGGCTGAGCTAGAGGCCAAAATCTACAGGTAGGCACTTTGCAAAAAACACCTCTGTTTTCTGTCAAAAAATGTGATGTGTCCACGTTGTGTTTTGGGGCTCTTCCTGTCGCGGGCGCTAGGCCTACCCACACAAGTGAGGTATCATTTTTATCGGAAGACTTGGGGGAACGCTGGGTGGAAGAAACTTTGTGGCTCCTCTCAGATTCCAGAACTTTCTGTCAGCGAAATGTGAGGAAAATGTGTTTTTTTAGCCAGATTTTGAGGTTTGCAAAGGATTCTGGGTAACAGAACCTGGTCAGAGCCCCACAAGTCACCCCATCTTGGATTTCCCCTAGGTCTCTAGTTTTCAAAAATGCACAGGTTTGGTAGGTTTCCCTAGGTGCCGGCTGAACTAGAGGCCAAAATCTACAGGTAGGCACTTTGCAAAAAGCACCTCTGTTTTCTGTCAAAAAATGTGATGTGTCCACGTTGTGTTTTGGGGCACTTCCTGTCGCGGGCGCTAGGCCTACCCACACAAGTGAGATATCATTTTTATCGGGAGACTTGGGGGAACGCTGGGTGGAAGAAACTTTGTGGCTCCTCTCAGATTCCAGAACTTTCTGTCACCGAAATGTGAGGAAAATGTGTTTTTTTAGCCAAATTTTGAGGTTTGCAAAGGATTCTGGGTAACAGAACCTGGTCAGAGCCCCACAAATCACCCCATCTTGGATTTCCCCTAGGTCCCTAGTTTTAAAAAATGCACAGGATTGGTTGGTTTCCCTAGGTGCCGGCTGAGCTAGAGGCCAAAATCTACAGGTAGGCAATTTGCAAAAAACACCTCTGTTTTCTGTCAAAAACATTGTGTTTTGGGGCGTTTCCTGTCGCAGGCGCTAGGCCTACCCGCACAAGTGAGGTATCATTTTTATCGGGAGACTTGAGGGAACGCTGGGTGGAAGGAAATTTGTGGCTCCTCTCAGATTCCAGAACTTTCTGTCACCGAAATGTGAGGAAAACTTGTTTTTTTAGCCAAATTTTGAGGTTTGCAAAGGATTCTGGGTAACAGAACCTGGTCAGAGCTCCACAAGTCACCCCATTCTGGATTCCCCTAGGTCTCTAGTTTAAAAAAATGCACAGGTTTGGTAGGTTTCCCTAGGTGCCGGCTGAGCTAGAGGCCAAAATCTGCAAGTAGGCACTTTGCAAAAAACACCTCTGTTTTCTGTCAAAAAATGGGATGTGTCCACGTTGTGTTTTCGGGCATTTCCTGTCGCGGGCGCTAGGCCTACCCACACAAGTGAGGTATCATTTTAATCGGGAGACTTGGGGGAACATAGAATAGCAAATCAAGTGTTATTGCCCCTTGTCTTTCTCTACATTTTTCCCTTCCAAATACAAGAGAGTGTGTTAAAAAGACGTCTATTTGAGAAATGCCCTGTAATTCACATGCAAGTATGGGCACCCCGGAATTCAGAGATGTGTAAATAACCACTGCTCCTCAACACCTTATCTTGTGCCCATTTTGGAAATACAAAGGTTTTCTTGATAGTTATTTTTCACTCTTTATATTTCAGCAAATGAATTGCTATATACCCGGTATAGAATGAAAACCCACTGCAGGGTGAACCTCATTTATTGGCTCTGGGTACCTAGGGTTCTTGATGATCCTACAAGCCCTATATATCCCCGCAACCCGAAGAGTCCAGCAGACATAACAGTATATTGCTTCCAAAAATCTGACATTGCAGGAAAAAGTTACAGAGTAAAACGTAGAGAATAATTGCTGTTTTTTCACCTCAATTTCAATATTTTTTTTCAGTTGTTATTTTCTGTAGAAAACTCTTGGAGGATCTACACAAATTACCCCTTGCTGATTTCAGAATTTTGTCTACTTTTCAGAAATGTTTAGGTTTCTGGGATCCAGCATTGGTTTCATGCCCATTTCTGTCACTGACTGGAAGGAGGCTGAAAGCACAAAAAATCGTAAAAATGGGGTATGTCCCAGTAAAATGCCAAAATTGTGTTGAAAAATTGGGTTTTCTGATTCAAGTCTGCCTGTTCCTGAAAGCTGGGAAGCTGGTGATTTTAGCACCGTAAACCCTTTGTTGATGCCATTTTCAGGGGGAAAAACACAAGCCTTCTTCTGCAACCCCTTTTTCCAATTTTTTTGAAAAAAACGAAATTTTAACTGTATTTTGGCTAATATCTTGGCCTCCTTCAGGGGTATCCACAAAGTCTGGGTACCTCTAGAATCCCTAGGATGTTGGAAAAAAAGGACGTAAATTTGGTGTGGGTAGCTTATGTGGACAAAACGTTATGAGGGCCTAAGCGAGAACTATTCCAAATAGGCAAAAAAAGGCCTGGCACAGGAAGGGGAAAAGGCCTGGCAGCGAAGGGGTTAAGAAGCACATGATGTATGTTTGAACCAATATGATAGAAAACTTAGGGGTTGATTTAAGAAAAGTGGTTCTTCACCCAGTGTAGCACCACTTCCTTCTGCCCTTTAGCCCCCCCCCTACAGCCACTATTTGTGTGCCATATGGAAAATATGGCGCACCGTGGCTCAGGGTAGGGGGCAATAGCGTAATTTATTTTTATACTATTTATGTACTCTGCAGGAGTAGCACCTGTTGCTGCTACTCCTGCAGAGTACATAGGGGCCCATTACATTCAATGGCATGCCCCCTTTTAATGCCTGCTCTGAGCAGGCGTTAAAAGTGCTGAGAAAAATGGCGCAAGAAAATCTATTAGATTTCCTAGTGTAATTTTTTCAGCCCCCCTAATGGGGGATTGCCCCCTTTGCATACATTTTGTCTGACACAGGCATAAAGTGGCACAAAGGGTTACAAAGTGACTCAATGCACATACATTGTAAATATGGTGCACCGTTTTTGGCGGTCTATCGCCACATTAGCATATAAAATATGTTGCTAATGTGTCATTATGATGACGCTAATGTCACTTAAATCAGCCCCTTTTTTCATTAAAAAAGGCATGATGCAGCTTCACTGTTCAACAAATGTTTAGGCTAGTAACGGATTCATTAAATGTGCTCCAGAGCGGCTATAAAAAATCAATTTACCTGGCAGTTTACCAGGCAGTTTGAAGTAGTGCCTGTGGCAGAAACAACATAATCTCGGAAAGCTTTCAAAGTCCGAAGTGCCACAGTGAGATTAGCAGGACTCTTAGTATAATAATATCCGATTGTGTGAACCAATCACACAAATATCAGCACAAAAACAGTGCTCAGGTTGAAGGTTGCTGTAAGGTCACAGTGAGCATCCCTGCATTGATTCACCTAACAGGCGTTACCCAGCATGTCAGAGCAGTCCTTTAAGTGCGTTTGTGAAAAATTCAGTATACCCTCGAATTCACATTTGACGTGCTATGACTGTCATTGTTGCATGTGTGTGTGTGTAGCAGCTGAGTCGAGCACATTATGATATTGACTAATGTTTTCGTTCCTTTACTTTCTCAAAGCCTAACACTTATGGAGTACCTCACTGGATGAACAACGAATTAGAAATATTTGCTATGACACCATTACAGATAAGTCTCTGCTCTTCACCGAATAGCAGTCCCAGCTATCACTGAGTGTGCTAGATGAAGGAAACCTTTGCCTTTTTCTGTATCCTTAGTAGCATATTGTTCAAATGTCTTTAAATATAACTTTAGTGATAGTTTTAAAGCAAGCATTCGGAAAACCATTAAACTTGGATTGCATTTTAAGAGTCAATTAAAACATTAAAAAACCTGATACGGTGATAAAAAAAATGAACTGTCTCAATACAGCGTACGTCATCAAACAATGCAAGTGCGTCATAGAAGGAGGACAAATAGACAAAACTGCCAAAGCCATGAGGTGATAGAGAAATACGTCTCCTGGCGGATCAAAAGGCATTGAGCATGTACTTTACATAATTGTTAAGAAAATGTTAAAGCGATTTTGCCCATGAATGGGAGCCACATATCAATCTCTACCATAAACATCTTCTTACTTTTATTCCTCCAAAGTCCCGAGTATTTTGTGTTTTTGTAACTGTTTCTGGGGGTTCTGGTCATGGGGGATTCTAACAGCAATGCTGTGCTTTAAGAGGAGACTATAATGAATGGTCCAGTCATCATGTAGTCTTACTGCAGTAGTCTCCCTCGACCCACTCTCTGCAAAGGCCCTGACTGGAGACAAATGTAGCTTTAGAGGATGTAGTAGCTGCACTCAGTGATGAATTCTATAGGCAGCCCTTTCATGTTTTTCTCATATTCCATTGTTGAAATATTTGCAAATACCATGTGGATATCAACGTTGGCCAGTGTGCAGATATTTCACAGTCAATGGTGGTGCCCCAATTCTAGGGGTTATCCTCAGCTGATTGTGAGTAACTAGATATTGGTAAGCATGAGGGTTGCAAGGTGAATGATGGATGCAATCAACAAGGACAACACTTTTGTCCTAACCTAAAATCTATTGGCCTCATTAACAAGAAAGTATCGCAGTGCGGCGCTGTGCTAAAATTGGCAATGCCATGCTGCGTCACTTCAGAAACGCAGGGATGTGCCATATTTATGAACATATGGTGCGCCCCTGTGTTTCCCCTAGCACTGGCGCTAAAATTAGCTGCCTAGCACAATCAGGCACCCTTCCACCATAGTGCAAGGGTGCCTGCATTGCAGGGAAAGAGTGTATATGTGCAGGAAAGGGTCTTAAGGTGATTTAAATAACATAAAAAAGTCACATATGGAGTCTAACCACATCATTACTCGAAACCACATCACCAAACCATAATGCAAATACAAATGGGACAATACAAGCATCTACAAAGTGCCATGTGTTGGAAAGTGGTTTATTAGTAGGTGTAGGTAGGTACATACAGCTAGCAATAATACCACAATCACAAAGAAGGGCCAGTCAGAGTCTCAATAAGTTAATCCTTGCTCAACCCTTGGTAGCTTGGCTGATGAACAGCCAGGTTTAATTTAGGAGACTGGTGTGTAAAGCATCTAATATCAACAAAACAGTAAGTAATTAATGCACCACACACAATAAAAATCCAACGCCATTTTATAATGTTAGAAAATATGTTTATCTTTAAAATGACACCAAAAATCTACAGTAGGAAGAGGACATATGAATTTTTAAAAAATGAATGAGAAAATGTGCTTTCCAGTACCAAAAAGTGAAAAGTGGCAACCATGGCTACCTGGTCACGCTGGACCGACCAAGTCTAACTTTTAAGCTATCCGCAAAGGAACACAGGTCAGATACAAGGAGTGGTTGGGGCTAGTCAAGTTTTTACCTTCGCACTTAGTCACTTTTTTGGAGCTTTATCTCTCAATTTTGAGTGAGTCTCCTGGGCAGTCCGGGCTGCTGTTCGACGCAGCAGTTTTTTTGATTGTGAGTCCTTGGTGATTCCTGGAGGTCTTAGTTCTCGTTGTCACCGACCAAGAGCTCTGAAGCTTCTTCAGGAGTTCCTGGCTTTACTCTCGATGACAGGTCGATGAACTTATGGAGCTTTTTCCCAAAAATTCTCCAAATGATTCCAAACATCTGAATGTTCTTCCAGAAGAACCTTTTACGGTCTTGAAGGGTCTGCAACACCACACAAGATTCCAGAAGCTCTGAGTTGCTCCTTGGAAAGTTGGGACTACAGTTCCCACAATGCACCTGAGTAAATCCTTAAAAGTCCATTTGAGCTGGTCAGCTGGGCTTGTCCTTGCAGGAGTTCATAAAGTTGGCTCTTGGTAGCTCTTGTGTACCTGTTGCTTTCAGGGAGTCCACTGCTTAGTCATTTTGAAGCCAGGTGAAGCACTCACTGTGAAGTGATAAGTGTGCAGAAAGTGCAGACCTTGTGAGTGCAGTCCTCTTGGGGTACAGACCAGGGGTTCAGCATGGCAGTCCTTCTTCCCTTGACATTTCCAGTCAGGGATCTGAGTTACTGGGTATCTCCCCTATACTCATCAAGGTTTCTGGGCTGGCAAGCAGGGGGGCACACTTGATCTAAGGGGTGCAAGGTGCCACCCTCTGTGATGATATCTTCCTTAGATGTATGGCAATTTATTTGGCCAAGAAAGCACTGTTTTCAAAAATCCAAAATGTAGAAAATTTCGCCTGGAGGTTCATGTCCGACTATCGCAACCCACAGGTGTGACTACCTTTTCACTACACTTTCCCTTCCAACCGGTCTCCCAATCTATTTAGAGAGGCACCACCATAGCTGGGTGTGCAGGAAGTGGGCCTGTGTCCTGCACTATGTATCCTCTCCCTTTGACAACCAGTTGGGCTACCTAGCCCCCTTCCTGCCCTGTCATCTGCAGCAGCAGAGCTCCTCACACCAGATGGTCCCTTTTTCTCAGCCCAGTCCAGCTCACACCTCATCACAGCAACTTGGCTCATCCTCTCAAAGGCTTACCAATCAGAACAGACAGCTACAGGGCTGAATTACACAATTTTAGGAAAGCAACTCTAAAATTACTTTCCTGCAATAGTATAATAGATCTAACCTTGACAAGTTGTTGGATTTATTTTAACTATTATCTAGACACTTTGAGTGACCGCTCTAGCTCACTCCTGTCAAAAGTTAGACTTAATCAAATTTTAATAAAATGATCCCATGTTTGCCTATGAAGCTAGCAGTGCTAAAATGGGGATAAATGAAATTGGCATTTTTCTTTCACCAGGGCATGTAAAACATATTTTATAATGCCCCTGCTTATTATTACAATGCATCCTACCCTTGGGGTACCTAAGGTAGACCTTAAGGTGACTTATATGTAAAAATAAGTTAGTTTAAGACTTTGGAAGTACCTGCAAGGAAGGGCTGGCTTTTAAAATGACAGCAGGCAACACAGCAGTGGACCCTTAAGTGTACTAAATCTACTGGGCTTCTAGACCTACGTGCCCTACCCAATACTAGGGACTTAGAGATAGATTGCCCGAGCCAATTGTAATTATACCTAATTACCATATATCTTTTAAACAGAACACTGGCCCTGGGCTAGGTTAGCAGAGCAGAGGTCACAATCAGAGTCAGTAACCATTAGCATTAGTTAAACAATAGGGGTAATCAGGGAAAAAAGATGACTTTCTCACATGCCCCTCAGATGAAAGGTGATGGGAAACTAACCTACCTCATCAGCTAAATGGGAAAACTTTGGAGGTCCGTCTGCATTGGCATGGGCACTGACAGATCTGTGTTCCACTGTGAAGTCCATCCACTGTAGGTAAACAAACCACCTCAACAGTTTTGGTTTCTCCCCCCTCATGTGCATGAGCCATCTGAGTAGGCTGTAGTCAGTTTGAACACAGAAGTGAGTACCAAACTGGTATGGCCTCAACTTCTTAAGGGACAAGACCACAGCAGAGGCCTCCCTCTTAATGGTGCTCCATATTTGTTCTCTGGGCAGTAGTCGCCTGTTAGCAAAAGCAACTGGCTGATCTTGGCCCACTTCATTTACTCATGACAACACTACCCAAGTCCCTCATTTTGAAGCATCTGTATGAACCACAACCTCCTTTGTATAACCAAGGGCCAGCAATACTGGTGACGAACACATACCCTCCTTTAGAGTGTCAAAGGCCTTCTGATATGCTTGGGTGCAAATGTCCTCTTTGGGCTGATTCTTTAAGGGGGCCACAATGGTCCCATAATTCTTAACAAATCTTCTGTAATACCCAGTCAGGCCAAGGAACTCCCTGATCTGTGTCTGGGTTTTAGGGGTTTCCCAATCTAGGATGGTCTGGATCTTGGCCTGAAGAGGTTGTATATGGCCTCCACCAATAAGGTGCCCCAGGTACACCACTGAACTCTGACCTGTCTGGTATTTTCATGCCTTGATAGTCAGGCCTGCTTGTTGTTGGGCCTGAAGAACGTCCTTCAGGTAGACCAGGGATCCTCTCAGGTGGAACTAATAAGCTGCACTGAGAGTTTCCATCCCAGACAGGACTCTGATCACCAACCTTTGGAAGGTGGCAGAAGCATTGTTGAAACCAAAGGGCAACACCTCAAACTGAAATTGGTCCCTGGAGTCGAAAATACTGACCTCAGCTTTGCTTCTTGATGTAGGACAATCTGCCAGTAACTTGAGGTCAGATCAACTGTACTCAGGTACTTTCCAGCTGCCAACCTATCAATGAGATCATCGACTATTGGTATGAGGTGTGCGTCAGACTCAGTGACATCATTCAAACTTCTGTAGTCTACACAAACTTTTAACCCCTTCTACCTCCCTTGGGGATTACGCTTGGGCATCAGCACCAATGGACTGTCAGACAGCTCAGTTACCCCTAACTCCAGCATTTGTCTACATCAGCTTTAATGCTGGTCCTGGCCTGGTCAGACAACATGTACAGCTTTTTTTGGACTGGTTGACGGTTACCAGTGTCAACATAATGTACACACCAAGTCGAGGGACCTGTATAGAAATGGTTGACCAGCCTATTCCAGGTCTTGGTCTGACTCAAATGTCTTGTCAAGGGGGTGTCATGACTCTAAGTGAGGAGGAATTCTCTATACCTCTGGGGGATTCTCACTCTCCTGGTTGCCCCTAGTTTGGGGTCTATGGCCTCAGTATAGAGGACTCCATCCTCCCAGCAGACTCTTTTGAATCCACTGACATCGCCCTGCTCTTGCCTGGAGGCAGTCTTCTTCAGGTCCTTAAGAGTGGGACACTTTATTTGTCCCTGACACAACTCCTCTCTGGTGGGTCCATCAGCCTCTTGTAATTCTGCCAAGTTGGACAGATTTGGCAGGAGTGGAATCCCTCCCGCAGAGTCCAGATATTCCCCCTCTGGGTTAAATTGCTCCTGTTCCTCTGTCGTTCTTTTGGCTAGCTCACCATATGATGTGCCCTATCTCTTACTTTTGGAGGCATGGTCCATTGTTCCAGGGCCCAAGTATCCAGCACTTCCCTGATGTGCAGTCTGTGACCTGGTTACATCAAGTACCCATTCAGGAAGGTCCAGGATCTGCACATGGATCTTCCTTTCCAATGCTGACTATTCAGAAGCTTCAATATTTTTTCATAGCAGAAAATCTACAGGGAGTGCAGGAGGCACAACTACCTTCTTAGGGCCTGTCACACCTCCCCATTCCAAGCTCATCTTTGCCATGGGATGGAGCATGGCTCTGCTGTGTGCATAGGTTACCTGGTGAAATACACCAGGTAGGATCTGCTCTGGAGAAATCAGTTTGTCCATAACTGTGGTCACACTGGCTACTGTATCTCATACAGCCTCAAACACATGACTGCTGAATTTAGGCCTCTGCCTGTACTTCTCCATTGTTGGAGGAAAGGCTGCTTGGGCTGCAACTTCCGCCCCAGCTAGGGAAACTGAGGTTACCTCTGTGCATCCTGTCACCATGTCTGGGCCAACTTCCACTCCCACAACTGCACAATCCCATGGGACTGCCCACCAGTGTGGGTCTTCTTTGTACAGACAGAATCTCTTCTCTTATGTCCTTTCTGCAAGCAGTCAAATTACTTCCCTGCCTTTCAGGGGTCAAAGAACTCCCCTAACTTTGTAGGATCAAAGGGCCAGATGTATCAAGAGTTTTTGCATTTGCAAACAGCGCGAATGGCTGTTTTCCGGATACAAAAATGCCTTTCGTGATGTATGAAAGGCATTCACAGTACGAAAATAAGGAATCGCTAAAAAAGCGATTTTTAGCGGATGAGACATGATTTTGCATGTCGCAAACAGTGTATCGTAAATAGCGATATGAATTACTGAATCACTAATTGTGAATCGCAAATTGCGTCATCGATTTGCGAATCGCAAATAGCAATCCGCAAATCAGGACGCTATTTGCAAAACACTGATTGCGACATACAAAAAACGATTCGCAATGCAATGCATCAAAAATTCCCAAATTGCGAATATTCACACAATGGCCTTTTGCACATGCAATTTACCATGAATTGAAATCAGGTGGTAACCAGGTGCACCCTATATAAAGAGGCCTAGAATGACCCAGCCTCTTTTCCACAATGGCTGCACTCTTCGTGATGGTGAGGAGAATGAGGATCTTGGCAGGTTTGGGGAGAGGGAGGAGGAGACTTGAGTGCATTTTCAGAGTGTGCATAGCCTTTTTTGACCAGACTGAGGATGAAATTTATGAGAAGTACAGGTTAAGCTCAGCCATGATACTTGACCTGATAGCTGAGCTACAACCCATGCTGCAATGCACAACCCACAGGACCAATAGCATACCCACCCATGTGCAGGGATTATTCTCACTGCACCTACTAGCCTCAGGGAGCTACCAAGTGGTCATAGCAGCAGCTGGAGGGGTATCACAGAGTGCCCGCTCTAGATTTTTCAACGCATTCCTCAATGCCATGCTGAGCAGAATACAACAGTACATAAGATTCCCCAACACCACACAGGAATTACAACAAACTAAAACAAATTTCTACAAGATAGCACAGTTCCCACATGTCATAGGTGCCATCGATGGGACACATGTAGCAATCTGTCCACCATCGGCCACCGAGTATCTGTTTTGCAACCGTAAAAACCATCATTTTAAGAACATACAGGTGATATGCAATGCCTCCTACATCATTACCGATCTTGTGGCCAGATACCTAGGGAGCACACATGACTCGTACATCTTTCGCCACAGCGGGATTCACACAAGACTTCTAGCTTGGGAGTTTGGTTAAGGATATCTACTAGGTAATTTGATAATTAACAATGTTGCACTGTTGTAAGTGTGACGTCAGATATCACAAGTACTCATTATACTCTCTGTGCATTCAGGAGACAGTGCCTAAGCTGTGCGCACCTATATGCTGACGCCCTACCTGAGCCCTGCAACTCCAGCTGAGAGGAGGTACAATGCTGCACACAGGGCAACCCGCAATGTGGTGAGCGCACTTTCGGGCTGCTGAAGAGCCGCTGCAGGTGCCTCCATAAAAGTGGAGGTGCACTACAGTACAGCCTAGAGACGACATGTGAAATTGTGGCCACACGTGCTATCTTGCACAACATAGCAACCACCAGGGGCATACCAGTGGAAATCACGGAGCCGGACTCAGATGAGAATGATGATCCCTTACCACCCCTTCAACCAGCAGACAGGAGCAATGCAGCAGAGGGCAGGCAAAGACGTGCTGCCATCACGCGCAACCATTTCTGATGTAAGTAATGACAACTCCACTTCAATATTATTTATTTCTATAGTTAGCATCTTTATTACCTTGACTTCAGGGAAACATATGTGTCAATAGGACAGAGCTATGCACTATAGGCAGACATGATCGATTAACAGTGTCACACTATTAGCAGCATAGTATAACTGTATTGCTACATGTTAAGGAAGTCTCCTGTAGCCCTCAACATCACTTCTTATGTCCACGCACTCCACTTAAGTGCTCAGTGCTCTCTCTGGCACTTCTTGTAGCGGATTCACAGACAGTACTGTGTCTGGCACTGCGACGCCTACGATCCATCACAGGGGCTGTAAGACTGCTAAGGCTAGAGGACTCCTCACTATCCCCAACACCCAGTTTGCCGGTTGTAGCACTGCGTGCTTTCTGCATTACATCCAGAACATTGGTTATTTGCACCAATCCCTGTGCAACGTCCCGACTGCACTGTGCCATTTCCATCTGTACGGCCACAGCATGCTGTGATATCAAGGCAGTTGAACTAGCAAGCCGATTGACAGATCTGCAGAACCCATTAAACTTTCCCATGAATTGGTGATGGCGCCTGCGGTGGCTGACACACTCATGCTTAATCTCAGTGCAGAGTTCCCTAATAGCGTTTGTCAAATCCTTTGTGTTTTCTCCTGCTTGTTGCTGTCCCTCATTCAGAGCCTCCAATTGCTTGTGCAATACTCCCATATTGTCATTGTGTGACTCCAACTGCTTGTGCAGTACTCCCATATTGTCATTGTGAGACTCAAACTGCTTGTGCATTGCCCCCATGCTATGATCAATTGACACCAACTGCCTGTGCATTAACCTCATGTGTTTGCATTGCAGGCACTGCAGTTTCAGCATGGAAGCTTCAAGGCCGCCAAAGATTGATGGGCCCTCTCCTTCATCTGTGCACTGCCTGCCTGCTTTGTGACACCTCCTGAGGGGAGTTGACTGACGCTGAGGCAGGGACTGCTGTCTTCCTGTGGATATAGCTTTTGGGGGTGGTGTAGGGACTTCATCCGGCATTTCATCAGAGTCCAGGTTATACTCTGGGAAAGGTAACACCTTTGCCCTGCGTCTAGTTGGTGCAATACTGAAAGACTCACTGGTGTTTGAGTTGGACTGTGCCTGTGTTTCGACATCCCCCACATTTCCACATTCTGCTGCAGCAGGGCCTGAGACATCTGCTACGACAATGGGCAGCATGTCATTTACGAATGTATCACAAATTGTTGCACAATAGTAATAAATGTACACTGACATCGTATCACTTTGAGTTGTGTGTGTTGTTCCTCTGTGTGGCTGTAAACTTACTTGCTATCTATGTGGTATTTGCAGGTTAGGGTTGTGGACTACCACTCCTATAAGGCATTGTTGTGTTGTATGTAAGATGTGGCATGGACTACTTATCACAATGCATCGCACTAATAGTTATTTTATAAGGGTCATTTGTACATGCACATATGAGGATACACATCATTACTGGCCTTACCTTTGCTGGTGCTGGGTGTGCCTCAGGTGTCAATGTCAGTGACCCCACTGACAGCTTCAGGGAGCAGTGTAGACTCCACCATGTCCTCCAGTGGTGTAGACGGTGTCTGGGTGGTTGGTCCTCCTCGGGTGCTCCTTGCCTCCATCAGCCTGCAGCTAATCCTTCCTTGGCACGGGAACGGAAGTCGTACCATCTCTTGTGTATCTCCTCCACTGAGCGCTGCGCAACACCCATTTGCATATCTTTGTTTGGATTTCCAGCCACAGCTTCCTTTTCTCACTCTCTGGCACCTGTAGTGAGTTATTTCCAAACACTTTGTCATGGTTCATGACAACCTTTTCATTGAGCACCTCCAGTTCCTGCTCACTGAATTTCAGCTTGCGCTTCCTGTCTCCCTTTTCCTTCTCCTTCCCATCATTGGCCATCTTGCAGTTTGGGCCTGGCAGGTTCAGAAAGCTGGCTCCCTGGTGCTGGGCTGTGTCTCTCTGCCTGCTCCTGTGGGTGTGACTCCTGGAAACAGCATGGGCTGATTCACTTCCTGGTTGTGATGTTATCAGGCTGTTCCGGTTTGCCACTTTTGCAATTTGCGATTTTCAGATACCGAATCGCTATTTATTTTGCAATTCGGTATTTGGACCTCGCAAATTGCATTTGAGATTTTTAAGAAATTGCTAATTCCGACTCACAATTTTGATACATACCATTTTGCGACTCAGAAATAGCGATTTCTTAAAAATCGCTATTTGAAAATCGCAAACTGAAATCTTGATATATCTGGCCCCAAATTCTTCCCCTGCTCCCCCTCCCCTTGGAAATGGAATTGCTCAGGTTCCCCCCCTCCTTCTTCAGGTGTTTGTGGATCTTTAGAGGACTCTTTTGCTTTTTATCTTGGTTACCCAGGTCTGTCCCCTGGAAGGGTACTTGTCATCTTTTCTTCTGATTATCTCCCTTGGCGTTTTCGGAAACCCTAGGCCTCATCAGCAAGAAATGATGCATCAGTGAGCTGGGGCAACAATGCGCCAAAAATATCTGCACTATGGTACACCAATTTTTTATGCTATTGCACCAAGGCACAATGAACTGACTGCAGCAGAAAAAAATGATGCATCAGTGTGCGTCGTCTCACATACGTATCTGATGCTACTGCTTCAAAAGTGATGGAGGTCTTACTTACGGCTTTAAAATGACACAAATCGGCCCTGCTTCACTTTTTTGTGTGGAATGCTTCAAAAAATACAAAAAGTGATGCATCTGTGGGAAAGCAATGGCAAACTTCACTTAAGCATGCAGCAGGCAGCAGCAGCAAGTACAACAACCCCAGCACCAGCCAGGATGTCGAGACAGATTTACTAGGGAAGAGGAAGTCTAACTTCAGTGAGGAGGAGAATTAAATCTTGATCACTGAGGTGACAGAGCACCACCACCAACTATTTGTCACCTCCAAATTGCCACTTTGGAGGAAAGAGGCCATCTGGCAGGCCATTGTGGAGAAGGTCAACAGCATTGGACAAGCAAAAAGGACTGTCATCAATTGCAGGAAGCGGTGGCACAATTATAAATACCGGACAAAGGAGAAACTGTCAAAAAACCTGAAGGCAGCAATGCAGACTGGAGGAGGGAGCCCTGCACACCAGGAGGAGCTTGATGCTTTGGAAGAGTGAGTGGCAGCTATCATTCCAGGCAAGTTGGTGGCTGTAGTCCCTGAATATGACAGTGCAGCACATGAGGGGAAACCACAGATACTGGGTAAATATCAACAAGAGGCAATGGGAACAAACAAAGTCATTGTGCTTTGCTGTTAGCTATGTCCGAGAGCTACACTGTGCTGTCACCAAGGCAATAGACCAGAGCTCAGACCATTTCATACTAAATTACATTGAAATGGCACTCTCATTGCCCAGTAATATGTTGCATAGTTCAGTCAGCCTGTGACATGTCTAAACATTACATGTGTGAAGTGCATTACCAGTCTATGCAAACCAGTGTATACTGGCTGGTGTAGTGCAATACACAACATGCTAACCAACAATCTCCCATGATGTGTCAAATAATTGCTGCAAGGGTGAGTGAGGATGTTCCTAGGAACAATATTTTAGCCTACATATACCTGTCGGATTTGCATCAGGCATGTGCAGTCACATTACATTTAGCTTCACTTACGGCACACAGTACAACATTTGGATGAGAACCTGTATGTGGTATGTTGTCCATCCATAGCAGAAATGCCACTTCTGCTGCACAACCAAGTGTGGTGATCCATTCAGTTGTTGTATAGCTATTTTAGCAAAACATTTTTGACACGTTATTTTAGCAAGCTAGGCCTGCTGTTGTGCACCTTATCCCAGTTATATTTTTTTTCAGCATCTCTTTATTTTTCTAGCAATAGCCACATTTGCAGTGTTGTTTTATTTTTTCTATCTAGTTGTTCTTTCGCCTAGGAAAGCATTATGTTCCTAGCAGGACATTTATTTTACTTTATGATTTCCCCAAGGCTGCAGTCAGATAGGGTTGCCAGCAAAAGTGGTATGCTCTGTCTCCAACATTCACAGAAACAGACATACTCCTACATGGGGACCCTTTCTTACAATGTCAACTGTTTTGTTATAAAAACACTCCTTTGTTCTATACATGTTAGAGGGAGATTCCAGCCAGATGACTATGACTGCATGCTGATTGCTGATTGTGTCGCTACAGCTGCTTACTAAGACTGCCAAACTCCTTGTCTACATGGGGACGGTGTTTCTCCAGACTACAGGCTTCCTTACTCAGTTATGAGGGATGATGTCTTCCCAGGTGGGAAACCTGAAGGTCAGATTAGGGCTTATTATGCAGTGCTCTAACATAGCTTAGATAGGAGAACTATATATCACTCCTTGTGACAGTATGGTGGAACTGTTTTTGTGTTTCACTCTCCTTGTCACAATCTTGCTTTTATTGTGTTTTATGATCCTAGCTATTGCAATACATGCCATTTTATCTAAGATGCAGTTACTTCAATAAACCCTTATCGAACTATATTCTGCCTCTGTTTTTCTTTGCCTGTGTGAGACTAATGCAACTGAGATAACGGGATGAGATCTGATCGACCACTATTCCCCTGAGGAGTCTTTCTTGTCATGTGCCCAGTTGCCACAATCATCCCTGCTCTTGGGTAGAGATGAAGCATTGCTAGATAGCCGGAAAACATGGATTAGGCCGACATGTGTCACATGGTGTGGAATTGTACTTAGTACCCCGCAATCTATGTGATTCAGCTGCCCTAATCCAGTAGCCTCATAAGGATAATGAGAACCTATGTGACAGTCATCCCAGATCTAACTTACAAGTCTCTACTCCCTCGTTCCTTCACCCATGTTAGAAGTAATGTCATGGAAGCAAACATCATGGGCCTAATCCAACAAAGTCATAATGCATACAATGTGAGTAAGGAAGCAGTATTGTAAGTCATTCACAATAATTTATCATACACAGTACTGTCATAATAGTAATTAAAACAAAAATTATCTACACTACCTTACAGACCTAAACTAACTATGCCTATTCTGACCTAAGCTATTTAACCTATCCTGCCCTATTTTACAAATAATTTAAACTACCTATCCTTAAACTATGAATACCTACACACAAACCACATCAGACCTATTAATCATCTACCCCACCCACTTCAATGCACAAAAGGACATGAAACACACTTACACTAAACCGATACATAAAATAACTAAACATTGAAACAAATATGTTCTTCAGACAGACACTAAACATCAACCCCCACCCACTGAACTACCCACCCATATGCCCAACAAACAACAATGACATACTAAAAGCTAACTACCCTTAAAAACGACATAACCTAACACTAAAATAATCCCTATACTACACCATGCAAACATCAGATGCAAAAGCAATTTGAAAAATACAGGAAAGGGGAAGCAGGTCCAAGTCCAGTAGAGTGGGCCAAAATAGCATCTACAGACTTTTGTTATAGGCCCATTTTCAAAAAGATGGTAGCAATCTGTAGTTCAAGGCCTGCTAGTCACCTCCTAATTTCATCATTGGCCTGCCGGTTCATACTGGAGCCAAGCCTGGGAGCAGCATGTACTCCCTGTGGTGGGGCAGTTTAGGGCCAAGGGACAGCTCCAGTGTCTGCAGATAGTGTTCTGTTATTCCTGGGACTGACCTGTCATCCTGTTTTGTTCTACGTGGTGATCAGATCCTGCTGCCTTAGTGTGCTCAAACTTCTGCCCCATTTTCTGGAATGCCATGCAGACATGTTGTATGTGGCGCTATCTCTCCGACCGTATCAGAGAAGATTGTTTCTGCTCTCATTTCATGTTGTCTGTTGGAGAGGAAGGACATATGTATCAGACCAATATGAAGCAGTCCCTGTTGTCACCAAGTAAAGGCATGAACACATATTAGCGGCACAAGTGGCATAGCCAGCTCAAAAAAGGACTCCTATACAAGAAATCTTAAGCAATTGTCACAAGAAACATATTGATCTCCCGACGTTATACACCAATGTGCTACTAACTTGGCCTTCTAAGGATCTATTGCAAGAAGATATTATGGGATTGCAAGAACAAGGACATGATAACCCTAATGGTTGCTACCAAGTGTTCTCATCCGCAAAGTTCCCAGCCCAGCCTAGTATGTGTAACGACAGCAGTAGGTGGAATGTGAAATGGCCTGTACGTAGATGACAAAGTGCATACATGTCTGCGGGAATGAACTTATTGGCTAATTCCTCTGCTAACACATCAAATGTATGAACACACCTCTGTAATAGGGCACTGTGTAGATGTGGGCATGAGTCAAGCATTTAACTGAATTGTCATGTGTGGACTCAGACATGTGGAACATTGCCTCATACATATTCAGAGTTTTGTAATGTACCCATATAATCAGTCCCTAGATGGCATAACCACATGAAACAGTATAATTACATTAAAAAACATCACAGTGTAACCAGATATTCAATCCCTAGAGAGTGCAGTGCATACAATATCAGGCCTTTCAGCCCTCCTAAAATGTTAATATACACTAGGCATCAAGAAGAACAACTACGCTCAGCTGTAAAGCAAAAGCTTCAGCCATGAGAGAGCTTAGACCTGCCTGAAAAAGTGGGAAATGTGATGATTTTGGGGTCCTCCCCAACTTAGGTTGGGGACCCAAAATATGATCCAGAGAGAAAAAGCTTGTGGTGCTAAGCATTTTCGTGTTGGTCCCATCATCCTAAGACCACAACAAGCGGAGATATGTGGAAAGTGTGTTCTGAACAGGAGCCCCTGAAAGGCCTCATGGGGTGAGTTTTCCCTGAGTGCAGTGAATTTTACAGTAGTGGCTCTCCCGTTGTGCAAGGAGAGCTAAACTGAGGTTTTCTCTGGATTTTTCTATTTAAAAGGTGGCCTTGCGTTTTAAATGTTTTGACATGGTGTGGGTGCCCAGTCCTACATGGGTAGCCCAGAGATGGCCACCTTTGGAGGGCAGCTCATGGACCTTACTAACGGCTGCCCTCACTGGATCCCTGCACTGGCAGCACATCTGTTTGTTGCTGTTGGAGCTGGCAGTCCTTCTGCATGCCTGCCAGCTCCAGCTGGCAGACAGGTGATGTTTTGGCTGCTTCCTGGGGCCCAGAGATGGGGTCCTGGGCCCCTCATGCTTCTTCCAGGGTAAGTATGATGAGGTTTCCCCATTATTACATGTACTCTGTGGTTGGGGACGGGGCCTGGCCCCTGCAAGGAGAGTCCACCCGGGGGATGGGGTCCCCAGGCGAGTTAGGAACATGTGGAGAGGGCCTCGGGTACTTCTTCTCCCCAGCACATTAGTTTTAGCTTTCCTGTGCTGCCCGGGACCCTGGCCCACTCTAGGGGAATTTCATCAGACCTGCAGTGGAGCTCAAAGAGCTCGGTAGTGAGAAGGTCAAAGGTTTCCAAACTTTAAAATGCCATACTGCTGGGCTCATTTTACTCCTGATGGTGAGCTCTATCCACCAGCGGCAGATGGCACAAATCCTCCTCAACTTCAAAGCAGTGCAGTCCTCCAAAAGCTGGTCCTTTTTGCTCCATGTGACAGTTCTCATTTGTGACTCTGTTGATGGGCACAAAAAGTTCAGAGCTTCCTCTAGCTGGTCCTCATGGGGAGTAAGGGGGCAGATTCACTAGCCATTGCGGAGTCCCACTGATCATGAAGTCAACTGGACAGAGTCCTAGGTCCTGAGTGGGGGTCGGGCCTCTTCATTCCTGTTCTCCACGGAAATCCAAGGATATAGCAGCACGGTGGGTGAACAACTGCAAGCAAGAGAGAGCCTTCCTCTTGTGTAAGAGTTCATAGAGGGGAGAGGAAGGTTCCAAAAGCCAGGCACCCTTAGCCAATCCTTGGGTGCCACATCACCTCTCCACCCTTGTCCTGACCCTCCTGCACAGCATGTTGGGACAATGAAAAATGGTGTCATCAAGGAGCCACTGGTCACATCAGCTCCTGGGGTCTCAGCGCTACCCCTCGCTGACATCACTGCCAGGGACCTGAAGACTACAAATTCAAAGTCTGTCCCCGGGTGGTTTGGCTCCAGTTGTCTGGGTACTCTCCTTTTTCCAGGAGGCTTGGGCAGGCTCATTACTGGTGCAGTGTAACAGCTGGGTGATTGCTACAAAGCATTCCCCCCATCCCCTTTTCTTCATCAGAAGCAAGGAGAAGTAGTGCTAATTGCTCGTTTTGTGAGAGGGTGGCCTTTTTTCCTCCTGATGGAGAAAATGCAATTAGTGGACACAGCAGGGTGACAACAGGCCTGGCCTCTGATCCGGATCTGAGACAGGAAAATATGAAAACTCTATATTAACCACACGATGTACAGTTATCATTTTGAAAGTGGTAAAGTTGATTTTTCCACACAGGTTACATTCTAATTCAAGACATCAATGGTCTATCTAGGCCAGGAAGGAAAACTACACTCCAAGGCAGTTCCCTCCCTATGTGAATAATGGAGTGTCACTATAGTTACAACAATAAAGCACACTGATGTTTACCTAATAGAGAGACCTCATAAGGCCTATCCCAGGTGAATATCTATGCCTGCAGAGTACCCATTGCACCAAGCTAGCTGTGTGCTGTTACCGAGCTGGGCACACAAGTTCACATGTACCTATCCAAGTGCCCCCTATTCTTGCTGCATCACAGTGGCCTTACCTTAAACAGAAGGACTGACAGTAATCATGCACATTCAATTTACTGTGTGATTACAGTACAGTTAAAAAGTCCAAAAACTGGGTGATAAAAAAAGCAAAACAATGTAGGTGTACTGCTGGGGCAGAACCCATTGCAACAAGTGCATTCACAGATATACAAGGTTTCGTAAAGCTGCAAATGCATCAGTGTCCTATGCCTCCCCAGTAGCACACATAGAAGGAGGAAAAAGCCTCTTGTGATAGTTAATGTGCAGTAATTTTGCAAACAATCATCCCTGCCACAAAGGCATCAATGTACCATGGTGTAAGGGTGCCTGCTTTGGCGCACAACAGCTATTTGTGAGCCAACACAGGGGACAAGGATGAAAATGCACCATTTCTTGCATTCTTGCCCTTTTGTTTTGATGCAGGGCAATGTAGAAAAAAAGCTTGTGATGCTGCCCTGTGCCAAAACTTTGTAAATGAGACGATGTGTAATTTCTTTCCATGCTGCAAGGTGATGTGTTGATTTCCTGGAGTGCAGCCTTGGTTCCTCACTGCGATGCAGGGATATTTTGACACACAGGGACGATGCATTGAAAATCCTTGTCTTGCTGGTAAGAAGAAGCAGGTGCTGCGTTGATCTGGTAGGAGATGCTGTGAATTTCAGCCATGAGGCAGGTGCTGCATTGCTTTCTGGAGGTGTTGCGTTGCTTTTCTGACGCACTGGGATTTCCTTCTCTGGGGTGAAGTCTTTGTGGCCCTCAGAACAGGAGGCAAGCTCAATCCAAGCCCTTAGAGAGCACTTATGGGAAAGCAGAGTCATTCCAGCAGAGTCAGAGGCCAGCAGGCAGCAGGGCAACAAGCAGGGCAGCAGTCCTTCTCAGCCCTTCTCAGCAAAGCAGTCCAGATGAATGCTTTGGACAGGAAGGCAGTCCCTCTGACAGAGAACAGGTGAAGATCCAGAAGTGTCTGATTTGGTGGGGCCAGAGACCTGGTATATATACCTAAAAATGCCTTTGAAGTGGGGGAAACTTCAAAGAGTGGTTTTGAAGTGTACAAGTTCCCCTTTCAGCCTAGTCCTGACTTCCAGGATCTCTGCGGGGGATCATCTGTCCTTTGTGTGAGGGCAGGCCACTGTCCTTTGAAGTGTAAGAGAGAGCCCATCCACCCTTCCTGCCCAGGGAGACACATTCAGTTTGCACATGACCGTTAAATAATGACTGTGGCGGTGATCCCTCCCATAGACAGCCAATGTACCACCCCAACTGCCAGTGAGGTACAGCCAATGACCACAGCGGCAGCCACCCACAGGCTGGTGGCAGACAAGGATCCGCCAACAGATAATGACATAGCAGACCACCATCATTTCCGGGGAGGGATTACCGCCACCAAAAGAGTGGCAGAAACACATCATATAAAATGAGACACTCACCTCCAGGGACACAGAGGAGTCTGCGGCTGTCATGGAACCCAAACTGGAAGTATTCCTGATGCTGTACCACGCAATAGCTGTCCAGGAGCACCAACACCAATGAAGATGACAATGGGGAGTACAGTTGCCTAGCGCACAAGGGAGGGAGGGGAGAGTGACATACACATGCACAATACACACCAAACACCCAGAACAATCTGTCCGCAGAGTAAATCAACAGCAACATAACGCAGGAGAAAAGAAAGGCAGAAGACATACCTGTTGTCCAACCACTGTAATTAGGTGGGAACAGCGACCTCAATTGTTAACAGAGATATATACATATGTACAGAAAGGACCATTGGCCAGTCCAAAGTTTTTTAAGGCCACAGGGCAACGTCCAAGGCTCAACTTGACTCCTGACAGCCTAGGCACTGCACTGTTCAGGGGCATCATGGAGATGGCATGTAGGCATCTCAGGGGGTTGGTGGATTGGGGAAAAGGTGGGGGTTTCTTGGAAGGGGGTCCTTGGGCTTGGGTTTGTGAAGGGGGCGGTCCTTGCCCTTCTGGGTAGTGGGCTGGAGGAGTGGCTTTGGGACGGGGGGTCAGAGTGCCACTTTTGTTCCCCTTAGTGGTGGGGTAACTCTTAGGGGGAGGGACAGGAGTTGAATTGGAGCTTGAGGGACTGGGCTGGGGGGTGGGACTTTCCTCTTACAGGCAGGACAATGGGGTAGGGAAGAGGACAAGGCAGGAAAGGAAAAGCTTCTTAGGACCAGTGAGGTAGGGTATGGGAGGAGCAATGGGAGTGGAGGTAGAGGGAGTGGTTGAAGGAGGAGGAGGTATGTTGGACTTGGGGTGCAGGTGCATGGGCAGGTTGCGTATGTGAGGTAGATGGCTGTTGGGTGTCTGAGTGGGAACATTTATGTGTCTTTGGAGGGGGCAGAAAGGGTGGGGGAGGACAAACAGGACATATGGATGTATGTTGTGGTGGTGTCTGCAAGTGAGGTGGGTGTGCTGCCTGAGGTGGTGATAATGGTGGTGGTGACTGCGCCTGTGGTATGTGGTGTGCATGTCTGTGTGTCTGCTGTTGTGGTGACTGTGGGCAAGGCTGTACAGGTGGCAGGATTTGGAAATGATGATTCAGTGCATTCAAGTGTGAGTGATGATGTGACTGTGACAGAAGAAGAGGAGGGGAGACAGTGGAGGCAGTGACTGTTGTGTGCGTCTGGTTGTTGGCTGTGTCTGTGCTTGTGGAGTGAAGTGTGCTACCTGTGTTTGTCTGTGTGAGTCCTCTCTGTTGTTCTGTATGCATGCTTGTGAGATTGTGTGCGTGGGATGGGTTGGGGGAGAGGGCTATAGAACGTAGGGCCGCAAAGCCACCATGAATGCTCTCCAGGAAGGCATTGCATTGCTGCATCTGAGATGCATTCACTATGGTTGACTGCCCTACAGAGATGGATTTTAGGAGGTGAATAACCTCCTCACTGAGGGCAGCAGGGGTGACTGGTGCAGGGCCTGAAGTGCCTGTTGCAAAGGAGACGCCCACCCTCCTGGGTGAGTGGGCACAGGCAACTGGGCGGGGGGCTACTGGGAGGGCAGTGCTGGAATCGGGGTGGCGGAAGATCTTGTAGTCCGGGTGGTCCCAGAGTGGTCTGCCACCACCAGGGAGCTTCCATCAGAGGAGGAATCAGAGTCTGTAGTTGTTGCTCCAGTCTCTCCCATGGTGCTCCCCTCGCCCTCCAACCCACTGGCCCCCTCAGTGTCGGTGGACTCTGCCCCCTATGTCCCATGTGCTACAGCCCCCTCACCCGCCGGTGCCCCTGCTCCTTCAGCAGATGATGCTAATGCACATATGGACAGGATGACAAAAGGTGAGAGAGTGGGGGAGAAAGAAAGGGAGCACAGCATCAATCACAGCACCAACAACACAGATGGCATACACACCACAATCACTCGCTGTGATTTACAATGGGCAGTATGGACCACAGTGACAAACCATTGCCTAGGTGCCTCAGCAGGAAGGAAACTAAACACTACCATCTGCACACCTACTTGGACCAACTAAGCCCTCTCTTTCATGGTGTACTAGCTACCTAGCAATGCTAAAAATTTATACCACCCTACATAGCTAAGCAAGACCATGCAGGAATGGCTAAACCGGCACATTGGGGCATCCACTGACTTTAACCTTGCACCTAAACGCCATGGCAGACAACATATACAAAATACCACACAATCTGTATTCACCCCCTTGTGGCTGCTGTGCTGACCTCAAGCACCCATCCAACTGAGGACCTCCAGTATGCGGGCCATTAGGAGGTCAGGCTCTGACCGGCACCCCTACCTTGTTAGGAGGCCATCCCCAGTTGGGCCTCCACGGTCTTCTGGGTCCAGCATCTCAGGTCCTTCCACTGTTTCCTGCAGTGGGTGCTCCTGCCGGCTATGGACCCCAAGGGTCCTCACGTCCTTGGCTATGGCACACCACAACCCCTTCTTCTGATGGGCGCTAACCTGCAGAGGAAACACTGATAGAAGGACACAATGAACCATGCAATCCAGCCTGTCACACAAATGGCTTACATACTGCATTTGCCCCTCATCAAGCACATACATGACCCGTGCCTCTACATTCACATTGTCTGCAGCCATACCACCCCATATGACACACTGCTAGCACACACATACATCTACATGCAGCCATGTTGCTTGCAGCGTACCAAGAATGTACTCACCTGTTGGCCTTGAGGTCCTTACAATTGCCCATACAGGGGTAGGACCTATCCCCGAGCTTCTCAAACTCCTCCGATATGAAGGTTGGCGCCTTTTCCTCTGTGGCATGGGCCATGGCAGGTTCCAGACACAAGTCACAGCAGCACACACAGTGGAGATGTCGTTGAGTGGAAAGTCAGGAATCAAGTGTAGTGGTAGAAAGAAAAGAGTGGTCATGCCCATGGCGGTGAACACCGTCACCGTCAGCATTGATCATCATTGGTTCCTGTACTTCATAGTGCCCCACGTTAGCCAATGAGGAGTTGCACTGTGGTGCAGACCGCCTTCCAACATGACACCTAACGCAGTCACTTCCACCTGTCCCTGCATACAGGACTGGCAGTTGCCATTTCCTACTTCTGGTACTCATGTTTTGAATTTATATGTGCGTCATTGGTGTCGACTGTACACACCTAGACAATTCTGGTGTCCTGCATACATACATGCTCTGTGTACTGTGGTGTTGTGTGTCCATAGGTCCTGTTGTCACACTCATTTCACTTTTGGCTCACTTAGATACCAACCACTGCAGAGGAATAGGAGGAACAGACAAGCACCAGTGTACAGGCCCCTTGTGGACATGGCTACACTGGAGGACCACATCATACTCACCTATCATTTGCACAGTGCCACAATCACAGAGCTGTGTGCACAATTAGATCTCATACCTGCTATTCATAGCACCACAGCAATTCCTTCTCTTGTGCAGGTATTGTCAGTGCTCCATTTCTTGGCAACTGATTCTCTCCAGGTGACTGTGGGCTTGGCTGCAGGAATGTCACAGCCAATGTTCTTGATTGTGCTTGGAAGGGGTTTGGCTGCCTTGCTCACACATGAGCAGCTACATCACATTCCCCCAGGTTGATCATTTGGCCACTGTGAAGACTGGATTCTACGTAATCGGACACATACCACATGTGATTGGGGCCATTGATGGGACCCATATTGCAGTTCTCCTGCATGTGTTGATCACCTGAACCATCCTGTCCTGGGATTGTTGGAATGCCCCCAGGACTTTTGTGAGTACCTTCTGGGCTGTCGGTTCCCTGGGCCTGGCCTCCATCTGGTGCACAGCTGTCCTCTGACTGTCCCGGGCCCCCTGTGCCTGTGTCCCCTGAACGGTGTGCCCACTCCCACTTATACCAGGACCTTCATTGTCTTGCATGTGTGGTGTTGACTCAGGTCCCTGTACAAGTGGGCACACTACTGATTGACGTGTCCTGAGGACAGAGGTCTGGGGGTGTCGGCTGGCTGCTGTGGTGTTTGAGTCTGGGGGGCACTGTGGTGGGCTGGCTGTGGGATGTGGTAGCTGACTGACCCGTGGCTCCAGATGGGCCAGGGTGTTCATCCAGATCAAGACCTCCAGAGTTGCTGTCATCACTGAGGGCATCTTCTGGTGGGGGACTGGGTTTCCATGGCACCTCCTCACCGCTGACATTGGCTGGGGCACTTGTGGGGATGTAAGCGATTTTTTAGGGTAATTGTCTGTCACATATTCCGCATTTCTACCTTTCCCAATGATATTGGTGTTGTCCTCCCACCTTTGGTAGTGTATGGTGATGAATTGTGGGATTGGTAGTTCTACATGCTGTCCATGCATTGCTGGTGGCTGTGCATGCAGAGCTGGGAGGGATGTGATTGCAGTGGGTATGGCATGCATGGGTAGACAATTAATTGTGGTAATTAGGGTGGTGCACTATGTGGAATGGAGTGAGGTGAAGGGAGTCAGGATGAAGGGGTGACATGGCATGCAGATATGGGTGGTGGCAGGTTGGTAATGGTGAATCACCAGTGTCCAGTCCTCCGGCTACTCAGCTGAGGCCCTCAGGATGCAGCATTGCCGAAGGCTTGCTCCTTCCATGCTGTCAACTGTGGGGAAGGATGTGGGGGTCCACCACCAGTCCTCCTGATGACGAGCTGGTGCCTTGCTGCAATGGAACGTACCTTCCCCAATAGGTCATTCCACCTCTTCTGAATGTCATCCCTTGTGCATGGGTATTGTCCAATGCCATTCACACTGTTGATTATTCTCCACCATAGCTCTATCTTCCTGGCAACGGAGATCACTGTACCTGTGCTCCAAATACCTGTGGCTCTGCCCTGAGTATTTCCTCCACTATCACCCGCAACTCCTCATCAGTGAAACGGGGGTGCCTTTGTGGGGACATGGGTTTTGTGTAGTGTGTGTGTTGTACAGAGGGAGTTGAGTGATGTGGTGGGGTGTGTGGTGTGTGGTACGTGATGGATGAATGGGTAGTTGTGGTGTGTGTGCAGTTATCTCTGGGATTGGCCAGGCAAGATGCAGCGGTCTTCTCGTGTTTGCAAAGGATTGTGGGTGATGTGGGGGAGTGTTATATAGTGCTGTTGGTGGGTGTATGTGGTGTGTGTATTTGTGTCTCACCAGTGACCAGGGTTTTTTGAACTGGTCAATGTTGGTTTCTTTTGGTTTTGGGTGGCCATTTCCGGCACATCGGTGTGCACTGCCAATAGTTTACCGCCGTTAAAAGTCTGCTACAGTGATTCATCGGTCATTATATGGAGGGTGTTGTTTTGCTGGCTTAACGGTACGAATTCTAGTTCCGACAGTTTTTTGCGTTCATTGGGTCTGGCGGATTTGTGTTTGTGGCTCATTTCTGTTGGTTTGGGGTGCGTGTTATAATCTGGCAGGTGGATGTCCGCTTCTGCGGTGGTATGTTGTTGCCGTCACCACAGTGGTATTTGAAAAATAACGCCAATGTCATAATGAAGGCCTGAGTGTCCTGTGCTTATGGCTGTCTGGGTGGACTACACAAGGGGAGCTGTTATCTAGCACAGACCAGACTTGAATTGGAGACAGACTGTAAGGCACAGATGGCAGTAAGTTCAGACAAATGCCCAATTTCTAAAAGTTGCGTTTCTAAAATAGTAATATTTAATTCAAATTCACAAGCACGCTGAATTTTCTATAACCATTCTGGCCATACTAAACATGACAGGGATATTCCTTCCAGATCAGAATCTACTACTTAAAAGTATATGAAGACAGTTCTAATGCTAGTCTAAGAGAGGAGCAGACCTCATAGTAGTGGAAAATTAATTTGGGAATTTATCACTACCAGAACATGTAAAAACATAAGCACATACCCTGCCTTTTATTTACATAGCACCCTGCCCTATCTGTTACCTATTGCCTAAAGGGGAGTTTAAGGCTTGACAAGTAGTTTTAAATGTCAAGTTGAAGTGGAGGTGAAACTGCACACCCAGGCCTTGCAATGACAGGCCAGAGACATGGTTAAGGGGCTACTTATGTGGGTGGCACAATGGGTGCTGCATGCTCACTACAAGAATTTAATTTACAGGTCCTGGGCAGATGTAGTGCACTTTATTAGGGGCTTATAGGTAAATTAAATATGCCAATTGGATACGAACCAATGTTACAATGTTTAGGGGAGAGAACACATGCATTTTAGCACTGCTCAGTAGTGGTAAAGTACACAGAGTCCTACAAACCAGCAAAAAACAGAGTCAGAGAAATGGAGGGAGGTGGGCAGAACATTGGGGGATGACTACCCTAAGGTTGTCAGGTCTAACATTATTCATTTTTATTTTTCAACTAAAAGTGTATGTTTAGTTACTAAGAAAGCCTTTAACCCTTTTGCTGCCAGGCCTTTTCCCCCTCAGGTGCCAGGCCTTTTTTTGGCTATTCGGGGCAGTTCGCGTTTAGGCCCTCATAACCTTTTGTCCACATAAGCTACCCACATCAAAATTGTGTCATTTTCCAACATCCTAGGGATTCCAGAGCTACCCAGAGTTTGTGGGATTCCCTGAAGGAGACCAAGAAATTAGCCAAAATACAGCAAAAATTTCATTTTTGTTAAAAAGAATTGTAAAAAAGGGCTGCAGAAAAAGGCTTGTGGTATTTTCCCTGAAAGTGGCACAACAAAGGGTTTGCATCACCATCTTCCTAGCCTTCAGGAACAGGCAGACTTGAATCAGAAAACCACATTTTTTGTGTTTTTAGCCTCCTTCCAGCTAGTGACAAAAATGGGTGTGAAACCAATGCTGGATCCTGGAATGCTAAACATTTCTGAAAAGTAGACAACTTTCTGAATTCACCAAGGGGTAATTAGTGTAGATCCTACAGCTAAAATAAAAAAAATATATATTGAAATTGTGGTGAAAAAAACAGCCATTTCTCTTCACATTTTACTTTGTAACTTTTTCCTGCGATGTCAGATTTTTTAAAGCAATATACGTTGCGTCTGCTGGACTCCTCTGGTTGCAGGGATATTTAGGGCTTGTGGATTTTTCCCAGAGCGAATAAATATGTTGTACCTTGCAATGGGTTTTCATTCTCTACCAGTTATACAGCAATTCTTTTGCTGAAATATAAAGAGTGAAAAATAGTTATCAAGGAAACCTTTGTATCTCCAAAATGGACACAAGATAAGGTGTTGAGAAGCAGTGGTTATTTGCACATCTCTGAATTCCAGGTTCCCCATACTAGCATGAGAATTACAGTGCATTTCTTAAATGGACGTCTTTTTTACACACTGTCTTACATTTGGAAGGCAAAAAATGTAGAGAAAGAAAAGGGGCAATAAAACTTCTTCTTCTATTCTGTGTTCCCCAAGGTCTCCCAATAAAATGGTACCTCACTTACATGGGTAGGCCTAATGCCCGTGACAGGAAACGCAACATGGACACATCATATTTTTACATTGAAATCTGACGTGTTTTTGCAAAGTGCCTAGCTGTGGATTTGGTCTCAGGCTCAGTCGGCACCCAGGGAAACATAGGAAACCTGTGCATTTTTTAAAACTAGACATCTTGGGGAATGCAGGATGGGGTGACTTGTGGGGCTCTCACCAGGTTCTGTTACCCAGAATCTTTTGCAAACTTAAAAATGTGGAAAAATCACTTTTTCCTCACATTTCGATGACTGAAAATTTGGGAATCTGAGAGCAACCACAAATTTCCTTCCACCCAGAATTCCCCCAATTCTCCCAATAAAAATGGTGTGACACTTGTGTGGGTAGGCCTAGTGCCCGCAACAGGAAATGCCCCAAAACACAACGTAGACACATCACATTTTCCCACAGAAAATGGAGCGGGTTTTTTGCAAAGTGCCTAGCTGTGGATTTTGGCCTCTAGTTCAGCCTGCACCTAGGGAAGCCTATCAAACCTGTGGAATTTTGAAAACTAGACACCCAGGGGAATCACAGATTGGGTGAATTGTGGGGCTCTCACCAGCTTCTGTTACCCAGAATCTTTTGCCAATCTCAAATTGTGGCTAATAAAACACTTTTTCCTCACATTTTGGTGACAGAAAGTTCTGGAATCAGAGAGTACCACAAATATCCTTCCACCCAGCGTTTTCCAAACTCTACCGATAAAAATGGTACCATACATGTTTGGGTAGGCCAGGTGCCCACGACAGGAAATGCCCCAAAACACAACATGGACATATCACATTTTCCCAAAGAAAATAGATCTGTTTTTTCCTAAGTAGCTAGCTGTGGATTTTGGCCTCTAGCTCAGCCGACACCTAGGGAAACCTACCACACCTGTGCAGTTTTTGAAAACTAGACACCTAGGGAAATCCAGGGTGGGGTGACTTGTGGGGCTCTCACCAGGTTCTGTTACCCAGATTCCTTTGCAAACATCAACATTTGGCCCAAAAATACATTTTCCTCACATTTCGGTGACAAAAATTTCAGGAATCTGAGAGAAGCCACAAATTTCCTTCCACCCAGTGTTCCCCCAGACTCCTGATAAAAATGGTACCTCACTTGTGTGGTTAGGCCTAGTGCCGGCGGCAGGAAATGCCCCAAACACAACGTGGACTCCTCACATTTTCCCTGGGGCCTAAGTGGTTTCTTCCCCCTAAGAGGTAGATCGGTCTAATAGGAATAGGCCGAACTGCCCCCAAGGGGGCAGAAATGGCCTAAAATAAAATTAACCCCCAGGGGGGCAACCCTTGCCTAATGGGTTGCTCCCCTTGAGTGACATTGGCGCAAAAAAAAATCCCTTGCTTCTGGTGGTTTCTGCCCCTTTGGCAGAAGAAAAATCGGCCGATCTGCCTACAAGTGGGGCAGAAATGGCCTAAAATAAAATTGCCCCCCAGGGGAGCAAACCTTGTCCAAGGGGTCAGTCCCATCTGTAAAAAAATGTATTCAATCCCTGGTGCCTAGTGGTTTCTGCCGCCTTGGGGGCAGATCAGCCAAATTAAAGTAGGCTGATCTTGGCCTAAAATAAATTTGCCCCCAGGGGAGTCACCCTTGCCTAAGAGGTTGCCCCCCTTGCGCGAAACTGACATAAAAAAAAGAATCCCTGGTGTCTAGTGCTTTCTGCTCCCCTTGGGAGCAAATTGGCCTAATAACAAAGGCCGATCTGACCCCAAGGGGGGCAGAAAAATGCCTAAAAAACTTCCCCTCCAGGGAGCAACCCTTGCCTAAGGGGTCACTCCTCACATGTAAACAATTTAAAAAAAAGGATCCCTGGTGTCTAGCGGTTTCTGCCCCCCCCCCGGGGCAGCTCGACCTAATTATAATATTCCGATCTGCCCCCAGGGAGAGCAGAAATAGCCTAAAAATAATTTCCTCCCCTGGGGAGCGGGCCTTGCACAAGGGGATGCTCCCCTTATTCATAAATACAAAAAGAAACCTCACTGGTGTACAGTGGGCATTTCTGATGCCCGATTGCATCGTGATCGGGCAGCGGGAATGCAGAGAGAGACATCAAAGGAAAAGAAAGGCCTTTCCTTTCCTTTGATGCCTCTCTCGTCCCCTCCACGTGATCCGAGGAGAAATGCTTTTGCATTTCTTCTCTGATCCGCACCGGAGGCAGCCTCTGGTGAGGTCAGCATGCAATCGTGCTTTGGCATCATTAGACGCCACAGGGAGGGTCAGGGGGCGGAAGGGGGTGGAAGGGTAAGCAATTCCCCTCCCACCCCTGCCCAGGGGAGGGGGTGCTTGGCCACTGGGGGGAGCGGTAGCGCTCCCACCGAGGGCCTATTGCGGGACGTAACAGTTATGTCCTCTGCACCCGAGCTGTGCAAATGAGGACGTAACCGTTACATCCTGGGCACCCAAGGGGTTAAAAGAAAAACAATTAAATCATTGTTTTTAATTCTGGGTGTTATTATGCCTTAGTTATTTTCTAACAGTCAGTGCTTTTTATGTGAGTCGTGTGGGTAAAAAAATGAAATTGGCTCTGTGACTCTCCTAAACATGATCACATCAAATTCCAATGTCCCTAGGGGACCAGCATTTTACTGCTACTATGCCACCCACTGCCTACTTTTGAAGAAGTCTTTGCTGAGGGCATTGTTTACAAATTGTCTTTGTTATTTTTGTTTTTCTCTATAAAGCTACTCTTGCTGTTAGACCAGCGCCACCCACCAGGCAAGCAATAGTAGCCTGTCTGTGGTGGCAGCAGCTGGAGAGTATACAGACAGAATACGTGGTTCTGAAGGAGGAAGAAATAGCTGCCTCTGACCCATGACCCAGTTCACAAACATGCCAGCCCCAGCTTCCAGTCTCCCGGCCACTACATCGCCAGCACCACCACTAGCTATCAGGGTCCCTGAATCTACCTAGTGCTACCCCCCTCTGGCTCTGACAGTAATTGCTCCATTGTATCCTGCAGAGAATGGATGGCATGGAGAGACAACTCACCAGGATCGATCAGAGCCTGCACCAACTCTGGACCCAAATAGACAGTGCCTTCTTCTTAGTCCTTTTTTACATTATTTGGCTTGGTGGGATGGACTTGTTTTGGGTGGAAAGGGTGGGGTTTCTACACATTAAAAATAAAAAGGGGATCACTATTTTAGTTGATTTATGGCTCAAATGTTTATTTTGGTTTAGTAGTTACTAGTTACATGTTCCAAATGAAGCACAGTGGTAGAACAAAATATTATCTCCTCTTTGATGGTATTAACACATTGGAATTTTGCGTTGGCACTGGCACTCTTTTAATCAATGATCTTCTGCGGTAGCCCTGCTAGGTCATGTAAAAAAAAGGATAGGCAGTGGCATGTGAGGGAGGCAGGCATCGTCACCAATGTTGTGAAGGAATGTTGGGGTTTTCTTCACTGCGCAGGGTCCATCTCCTACCTGGCCATATGTGTGATTAAAATGGTGGGGCAGCATAAATTCAATAAAAACATAATGTTCCACTATAAAAAAAAATTGTTTTGCAAAGAAAAAAAGAAGTTCAATGAAAAATAATTACAAGGTTTTAATGTGTCACTGGCATACTCAGTCTGGGAAGTAGAGTTCATCCTCACACTCACGTGGTTCAACCAGAAGTTGGTCACCTGATTCTGACCCATCATACTCTTCCTCCTCCTATGGTGGAGCAGGAACAGTGTACTCAGGTGGTATAAAATGTTGCTTCATTTTGATCATGGTTAATGCCTCTACGTTTTGAGGTATGACTAGTACTGTTACAAAGGCACTGAACACACATTCCGCAGGCATGCTGGCTACAAAACAAGCCAGACACTTTATTGCCAGCCCGCTGAGCTCTGGTCTTTCCCACACCAATACACCAATGGGTTTTGATCCACATACACCTCTTTTGGGTCATCCAGATATTCCTGGAATATCCTCTGAAGACTCATTGATGCTACCACTTGCTTGTCCTCTTTTGCCTTTGCCTCTGCACTGGACTTAACAACTGGCACTTGAAACCAAGCCAATGTAGAGTTTGATTCAAGTTCTTCTGATGCTATTGTTGCTAATGTTCTTGTTGCTGGTTTTGGCTGCTGTGAGACAAGACTGCTTTCTCTGAAAGCTGAAGTCAGCACACCAGAACTGCTGATTGGGACTCTAAGTCACAGCCGTTCTTCTTCCAGTTCCCCGGCTTCCTCAACAATCCCCCTCTTGTATTTTCAAGCATCCACTTCAGAAAAAGGAATGAAAGTGGGAAGAATTTTTTTGTAGAGTGTATCAAGTAGGGTGGCACAAATATACTCCTTGGATGAGATGATGTCATTTTGCAGGCTTGCATTACAAACCAAGCAAAGAATTAGACTCTCCACGTAGAACTGTGCTTCTGTGTTTTCATTCACAGGTGTGAACCTTTCAGACACCTTCTTTAGCTGGTCCTGTAGCAGATGCAATAATGGTATAGTTTGGCCCATCTTTCTGTCCTCCTTGCTAATGTCCAGTGTGAAAAACTCAAAAACGAGCAGCATCTGTGTTAGGCATTTGACTAGGCCTACTCTGCATCCATGGTCATGGCTTTTCCAATTGCATCCTCTCTTAGAAAGACATAGGCCCTCATTACAACATTGGCGGTAAAAGCTGCTTACCGCCGTGCAGAAGACCGCCAACACACCGCTGCGGCAGCGGAATTCCGCCACGGTCATTATGACCCACTGCTCGGAACCTGCCAAAATTCAGACACCCACACAAGTCTGTCACACCAAAGGTCAGTGATAAACTGGCGAAAACAAAACCTCCACCGTCACGCCAACAGAAATACGCCCACACTATCACGACACACGAATCCACACGTGGTCTTTCAACCGCGGTATTCCATTGGCAGTACACACCGCAGCGCTCAAAATACACACACATTTGCAAAACACAGCAACATTGGACAATTCGAAATACACACACCTGATACACATACACACACCACTCTCACACACCCAATACAATATAAAACACACACCCACATCACCCACACACCCTTACGACAAAATTACGGAGAGAAGGCCAGAGAGAGACACTACAAACAACAACCAAGCATCCACAGGCACACAATACCATCACCCACATAACTTCCACGCACCTCACACAACACACCACTACATATCACCCCACTTATCACTACGCACACCACCCCACACATCACCCACACCACCCCATGTCATGGCAAAGACACCCCAGGTTCTCGGAGGAGGAGCTCAGGGTCATGGTGGAGGAAATCGTCCGGGTAGAGCCACAGCTATTCGGAGCACAGGTGCAGCACACCTCCATAGCTAGGAAGATGGAGCTATGGAGAAGAATAGTGGACAGGGTCAACGCAATGGGACAGCACCCAAGAAATAGGGATGACATCAGGAAGAGGTGGAACGACCTACGGGGGAAGGTGCATTCTGTGGTCTCAAGACACCACCTTGCGGTTCAGCGGACTGGCGGCGGACCCCCACTTCCTCCCCCACAACTAACAACATGAGAGGAGCAGGTCTTGACGATTCTGCATCCTGAGGGCCTTGCAGGAGTAGATGGAGGAATGGACTCTGGTAAGTCAAATCTTAACTATTACATCCCCCACCCTACTTGCATGCTATCACATACCCCCACCCTCACCCCCACCCCCATCACTCCAACTCCTCACAAATGTCCCACTATCACAACCCACCCATCCCAACACGAAGCCCTGCATGCAACTACAAAGCATGGACACCCATCACCAATGCATGGCCACTGCACATACCCACACACACCCCTAAACAATTATCACACAAGGTCCTACACAAGAATGCAAGTACTGGGGTACACGTTCACCCACCCATTGCACACCATGCCACACACAGATGTAATAAACATCCTTTTATACCCCTGCAGGACCCCTACCCAACATCACCGGATAGGAGGGTCCACACATGTCCACACCACCAACAGAAGAGGCCCACAGTGATCACAGCAGCTCTGTCCAACTGGATCTAGATGACCAGCCCAGCCCATCGGGGACCTCTGGACAGTCCCAGGCCACAGTCACAGGCCACCACAGAGCTTCCCCCCTCTGGAAACACCAGCACAGCACCCACCCAGCGGGCCCATACCTCTGTCCCCAGGACACGTCAATCAGCTGTGTGTCCACCATTACAGGGAACCCAGGCTAACCCAACACCCCAACAACAACAGGGACCTGGGGGCAGTGGCAGTGGGCACACGGTCCAGGGGACAGAGGCCCAGGAACACAGGGGGACTGGGAGGGCTGCTGTGCGACAGGGGGAGGACAGGCCAAGGGAACCCACTCTCCACGAGGCCCTCTCCAACATCATGGGAGCCTACCACCATTCCCAGGAGACGATGGCAACGGTACTGGCCAAGTTTCAGGAGACCCAGCGCCTGAAGAAGGAACAGTATTTGGGCTTCAGGGAGGAACTCAAATCCATCAATTCCACCCTGGGCACCATCATAGGGGTGCTGAAGGAAGTCCTCAACACCATGAGGGACACTGTGGCACAACAAGGGGCTCCTGACACTAGCCTCGACGATGAACTGCCCACCACCTCCGCCGACGCAAGTGGACAGGTGGCACCGCCACAGGACCACTACACCAGCACCCCACCCCCTGCAGAGGGTGAACCACCCCGCAAACGGTCCCTGCGATCCAGGACAAAGACAGAGAACGTTGCCAAGACCCCCCTCAAAGAAATGAGACCACCCTGAATGTCATCCTTCTGTCCCACTTTTTCACCCTGTCCATCCTCAAACTGCCCCAGCTCCACTTCCTATGCCCATTTGGGCAATGCACCTGTGAGACTAATAGACTGGACTCTGCCATGGACATTCCTCCACCATCACCCCTCACCATTTTACAACCCCCTCCAATATTGAGCACTTAAATAAACACCCTTGAAGCACAAAACAATCTGGAGTCAGTCTGTGATTTCGAAATAGTGTATTAGCAATTACAGTGTCAAAATGCTCTTTCAAATGGAATGTCAACATACCTATGTCACACAGCTCTAGTCCATGAGGAAACAAAGCAGATGTCACACAGTGGGACCCACATCTGTGAAATCGTAAGGGAAAGTGACAACTCAGTGACCATACACTGGGTGAAAACGACAGACAGTTGAGAGGTAGTAGTGTTAAAGTACATGTAGTAAGTAGGTTTGTATTCTTACCTGTGTCTCATTGGAAATATTGCAGGATCACTGAGTTCCTGTTGTCGATGTCCTCTTCTTCTGCTTCCTCGTCTTCACTGTCCACAGGCTCCACAGCTGCAACAACACCGCCATCTGGACCATCCTCCTGCAGAAAAGGCACCTGTCGTCGAAAAGCTAAGTTGTGAAGCATACAGCAGGCCACAATGATCTGGCACACCTTCTTTGGTGAGTAGAATAGGGATCCACCTGTCATATGGAGGCACCTGAACCTGGCCTTCAGGAGGCCGAAGGTCCACTCTATAATCTGCCGAGTTCGCCCATGGGCCTCATTGTAGTGTTCCTCTGCCCTTGTCCTGGGATTCCTCACTGGGGTCAGTAGCCATGACAGGTTGGGGTAACCAGAGTCACCTGCAAATGGTGAGGGACAACTGTTAGACACACACTAACCTGTGGGGATATCCCCAGACCCAGACAACCATTCCCACTGACTTGCTTCCAGGTGCTCACCTAATAGCCACACACAATGCCTCTGGAATTGCCCCATCACATAAGGAACGTTGCTATTCCGCAGGATGTAAGCGTCATGCAATGAGCCAGGGAATTTGGCATTCACATGGGAGATGTACTGGTCTGCCAAACACACCATCTGCACATTCATGGAATGATAACTCTTCCGGTTTCTGTACACTGTTCACTCCTGCGGGGGGTACCAAAGCCACATGTGTCCCATCAATGGCACCTATGATGTTGGGGATATGTCCCAGGGCAGAGAAGTCACCTTTTACTGTAGGCAAATCCTCCACCTGAGGGAAAACTATGTAGCTCCGCATGTGTTTCAGCAGGGCAGACAACACTCTGGACAACATGTTGGAGAACATAGGCTGGGACATTCCTGATGCTATGGCAACTGTTGTTTGAAATGACCCACTTGCTAGGAAATGGAGTACTGACAGCACCTGCACTTAAGGGGGGATTCCTGTGGGATGTCGGATAGCTGACATCAGGTCTGGCTCCAGCTGGGCACACAGTTCCGGGATTGTGGTACGATCAAGCCTGTAGGTGATGATCACATGTCTTTCCTCCATTGTCGACAGGTCCACCAGCGGTCTGTACACCGGAGGATGCCGCCATCTCTTCACATGTCCCAAAGGACGGTGCCTATGAAGGACAACAGCGAGCACAGAGTCAACCAACTGAGAGGTACGTACCCACAGCTTACACAGAACACAAATCATAATCTAAAATTTGGCCTGTGTGAGTGTTGAGGCAAGGCCTAGGAATGTGTGACGCAGTTAAAAATTAAGCCATGTGGGCCCCTGAAATGGCGGCTGCCTGACCTGTAAAGTGGGACAATGGGATGTGAGGTAACTGCACTGGCGTTGTACAGCGTCGCGGATGGCGGTAGAAGACCGTGGCGCAATTCTGCATTGGTTAACATTGGACCCTTGGGTCCCAGGAGCCAATGACGTTGTACGCTGGCGATGACGGTACGCACCGCCGCGGATGTGATGCCATTTTCTATCTGTTCAATCACTCGATACCTGATCTTCGACAGGAGAGGACCTCCACTGCAAGTGCTGCTGTGACCTTGGTCTGGAAGAGACAATGGCTCGTGTGTCTGGGGAAAGGGCCCCTGCCTTCACATCCGAGGAGTTGGAGAAACTTGTAGATGGGCTCCTCCCCCAGTACACGCTATTCTACGGTCCTCCAGACAAACACTTAAGTACACTGGGAGCATGCTGTATGGGCTATGCCTGTGTGGAGTGGGGTGGATGAAAGATGGGGGGGGGATTGAGGCGTGCATGAAATGACGGTGAGTGCATGTGCCACATGGCAAGGGTAGGGATGGAGGCCAATGACTGTGACGGTGCAGTTGGTAATAACTTTTCTTTTCCCCTTGTACAATTCATGTAGGTGAGTGCCCACTAGAAAAAGGATATTTGGCGTGCCATCACCAAGGACGTCTGGACCCTGGAGGTCTACCACAGACGGAGCACCCACTGCCGTAAGAGATGGGAGGACATTCGCGGCTGGAGCAAGAAGACGGCGGAGGCCCAGCTGGGGATGGCCTCCCAATGTGGGAGGGGTGCCCGTCGCACCATGACCCCCCTGATGTTCAGGATCCTGGCGGTGACGTACCCGGAGTTTGATGGGCGCTTGATGGCATCACAGCAGCCACAAGGGGGTGAGTACACTCTCATTCTGCTGACTTTGCGTGCAGTGGAGGTATCTGGGTGGGGGAGGTGGGCTGTGGGTTTCCCTAGGCCAGGACGAGTGTGCTAGTTAGGTCCCCTTCTTCTGGCAGACCCAGTGGCACCCCACCCCACCTGTGTACAGTGCCAAGTACACCTAGTCAGGCTCCTTTGTCATCCATGTGTGCAGATGTCGGCCATCGCCTTGTAGGCCAAGTCCCAGGGATTGAAGAGTGGAATCCAAGTGCGCAGCGTAGTGCAGGGGGCTTCTGTGACTGTCGTGTCCGCCAACTGTGGCGGTAATGCATGCACTCGACATGTCTTTCTTCTGTCGTGCCCCCCTTTTTGTGGTCTCCCTGTTCTTGTGTGCATGAGCATCATCAGGCGGAGGAGCAGTAGCCCCTGAGCAGGAGGGAGCTGCATCCCACATGGCCCTGGAGGGCGAGACAACGTACTCGGAGTTCACCAGTGGAATGGATGGCGAGGGGAGCTCCACGGCGGGGACAGGAGCTGAGATCAGTGATTCGGACTCGTCCTCTGATGGGAGCTCCCTTGTGGTGGCGGCAACATCTGTGCCCCCCGCATCTACAGGTACAGCTGCCACCCTCCCTACCAGCACAGCCCTCCCAGCAGCCCCTCAGCCTTTGCCCCGTGCCGGCTCACCCAGGAGGGTGGGCATCACCTTCGCCCCCGGCACCTCCGCCCCTGCCCCAGTCACCCCTGCTGCCCTCAGTGAAGAGGCCATTGACCTCCTCAGGTCCCTCACTGTTGGGCAGTCTACCATTTTGAATGCCATCCAGGGTGTAGAGAGGCAGTTGCAACAAACAAATGCATTCCTGGAGGGCATTCATTCTGGTCAGGCGGCCCTTCAGCGAGCTTTTCAGACTCTGGCCTCAGCACTGATGGCAGCCATTGTCCCTGTCTCTAGACTCCCCCCTCCAACTTCCTCCACCCAGACCCAATCCCCTCTACTTCAGCCTATCCCAAGCACACCTTCAGACCAGCATGCACACACCTCAACACACAAGGGAAGCTCTGGCAAACAGAAGCACCACACATCCCACAGGCACTCACGCAAGCATCACACACATGCAGGCACACCAACATCCACTGCCTCCACTGTGTCCCCCTCCTCCTCATCTCCCTCCTCCCTCCCAGTCTCGTCTACACTCACACCTGCATGCACTACATCTACAGCCACTACTTCCATAAACAGAACACACACCACCACACCCCGCTCATGTGCAGTCACCACACCCACTGCCATTCACACATCCCCTGTGTCCTCTCCCAGTGTGTCTGTGACGCCACCTCCCAAGATACACAAACGCAGGCACACACCCACCCAACAGCCATCCACCTCACGACATCCGCCAGTGCATGCACCTTCACCCAAAGTCACCAAACGAACACCTCCTACAACCAGAACCTCTTCCTCCACTCCCAAACCCCCTCCAGCTACCCGTCCCAGTGTTCCCAAAAAACGTTTCCTGTCCAACCTTGACCTTATTACCTCACCACCCCCACCCCGTCCGTCACCTAGGGCCCGACTCTCCGGGTCCCAACCTAGCACCTCAGCCACAACATCTCCGGGACCAGTGGTGCCTGTAGTCACCGGAATCTGGAGTGCACCTGCCACCAGGGCAGCCAGTGTGGCACGGAGCCACAGCACGGACAGTCCCCCACCTGTCAAGCATCAAAAGTTGCCCAGTGCCCGGCGGGAAAGGGGGAAGACTCCAGCCACCAAAGCCGCTCCCAGGGGTACAGGTGGGAGTGTGGAGTCAGCTGCGACACCTTCCAAGGTGGGGAAGGGCCACAAGCAAGTCAGCAAGTCTGGGAAGAGCAGCACGGTGGAGAAGACCGCCATCAAACCCGCTGCCAAGGAGGCCACCGCCATCATCCCCGCTGCCCAGGAGGCCACTGCCAGCACCAGCCCAGCTGCCCAGGAGGCCACCGCCAGCACCAGCCCGCTGGGCCATGAAGGACCGCCAGCACCAGCCCCGCTGGGCCAGACAGGACCGCCAGCAGCAGCCCCACTGGGCCAGACAGGACCACCAGCACCAGCCCCGCTGGGCCATGAAGGACCACCAGCCCCGCTGGGCCAGACAGGACCGCCAGCAGCTGAGTCACTGCAAAGGACCCCGCTGCAACAAGCTCCGCTGAACAAGGCACCGCCGCAACAAGCACCGCTGAACAGGGCACCGCCGCCACACGCACTGCTGGCCCATGAGCACCAAGGGCACTGTCACTACTGAGTCCGTCACGAGCAGGATGAAGCACTCTGGGCACAAAGCCCCCTCCAGAACCAGTGGAGTAACACATCCACTACCTCTGTCCTTGGCAGGATGAAGCACTCTGGGCACAAAGCCCCCTGCAGAACCAGTGGAGAAAGGCATCCACTTGAGAGACTGTGGCTTTGCACTCCCCAGGATGGAACAGTGGGCAAACCACCCACTGTAGAGACTTGAGAGACTGTGGCTTTGCACTCCCCAGAATGGAACAGTGGGCAAACCATCCACTGTTGAGACTTGAGAGACTGTGGCTTTGCACTCCCCAGGATGGAACAGTGGGCAACCCACCCACTGTAGAGACTTGAGAGACTGTGGCTTTGCACTCCCCAGGATGGAACAGTGGGCAAACCACCCACTGTAGAGACTCGAGAGACTGTGGCTTTGCACTCCCCAGGATTGAACAGTGGGCATGTGGCCCCCTCGTGGATTTGGCATCGTGCTCTCAACCGGCTGAGGTGCCCCCGCCTTACCTTCCCCCTAAGGTGCCTGTTTTATTGCTATCTGATGACCCTGCAGTGTTCTCTCCGTCATGTTTGGGGATTGAGTGTGGGCCTCGCCCATACCGTGTGGGCCCAGTGTTCCATGGACTTCAATGGTGCACTACCTGAACTACTATTCTTGGTGTATATTTTGTTTATAGTGTATATATATATTTTTGCGTACTGGATTTTAATATATTACAATGATTACACTCATTTTCTTTGGTCTTTGCATTCTTCCGGGGGGGTTGCGGGGAGTAACTGTAATGTATCATGCTGTATTCGTCTGTGTGTTGTCGTGGGTGAGGTTGGGGGTGGGGGTGTTGCGTGTGTGTGTCCCTGTTTTTTCTCTCCCCCTCCCCTGTGTCATAGGTGCAGTACTCACCGTTGTCTTCGCCGCCGGTGTTCGTGCTCCTGGTAGAGGAGCAAGAAGATGAGGGCTGGCAGGATGTGGAGCTCGGGTTCCATGGCGTCCGGATTCCTCGTGGGGTGTGTAGAGGTGAGCGTTTTCCCTTCGGAGTCCTGTTTCCGCCGTGTTTTTGTCTGCGGGGAATCCGCTCCGGTAAAGGTGGCGGATTGGTAGGTTGTGATACTGTGGGTGGTACATTGTCCTCCACCTGTCTGTTGGCGGTGACTGCCAAGCTGTTTGTTTGTACCGTTGTGGCGGTTGGAGTGTTAAAGTGGCTGTCTTTGTTGGCAGTTTCCGCCACGGTCGTAGTTGCAATTTTTTTACGCCCGGCCTGTTGGCGGTCTTACTGCCATTTTAACACCATCCGCCAGGGTTGTAAGGACCACCAAAGTCTCATTTCCACTAGAAAAGAGCTAAATATTTAATCAAATCAAATCAAATCAAAAACATTTATAAAGCGCGCTACTCACCCGTGAGGGTCTCAAGGCGCTAGGGGGAAGGGGTTACTGCTGCTCGAAGAGCCAGGTCTTGAGTTGCCTCCGGAATGCAAGGTGGTCCTGGGTGGTCCTGAGTTTGGTGGGGAGGGAATTCCATGTCTAGGCCGCCAGGTAGGAGAAGGATTTCCCACCTGCCGTGGTGCGGCAGATGCGAGGGACGGCGGCGAGTGCGAGGTTGGCGGAGCGAAGCTGACGGGTGGGCGTGTAGAAACTGAGGCGACGGTTGAGGTATTCGGGTCCCTTGTTGTGGAGGGCTTTGTGTGCGTGGGTGAGGAACCGGAAGGTGATCCTTTCGTTGACGGGAAACCAGTGCAGGTGTCTCAGGTGGCCGGAGATGTGGCTGTTGCGGGGTATGTCGAGGACGATGCGGGCGGAGGCGTTTTGAATTCGCTGCAGGCGTTAATGTTTGATATCAAATGAAAAGTTAGAATAAAATCAACAACTTGCTAATGTTGTCTTTATTATAACTAGTACAGAGAAAGAGTTTTAGAACGCTTTCTAAAAGTTACCAAATTCAGCCCTGTAATGCTCTTTCCTGACTGGTCAGCCTCTGGCATCCTGAACCAAGCTATTTTAATGAGCTGTGAAGTGGCCTGGGCTGAAAAAAGGAAGCATCTGGATGGTAGAGACCTGCTGCAGCAGATTGCAGAGCAAGATCCGGATAGAGTGGTCAAACTGGTTATCAAAGAAGAGAGAGCCACCTTGTATAGAAACCAGACCTCCCCATTTCCTGCTCTCACTTCCAGCTGGGAGCGCCAGTAATTACATTGGGAGAGGGGCTGGAAGGGGCTTGTAAGGGAAACTTAGCCAAACCAGTGTGTTGTAGTTTAGCAGCGATTAGATTAAGCATTAGCAGAAGACATCTCGTATTTAGTAACTATTGTGAACATTTCGCGGAATCCATTTTGTATTCATGGCAGCCATTTTCTCTGCCACATGCTGCCATATGCTCACCATGTGCTCTGTCCTACCTTTCTGTTAACTACTCTTGAAAATCTGCCTAGTGACAAGTTATATTTAGCATCTCCCACTTTCGCACATGCCCAGTAAGGTCTGCAGCTGTTAGTCCTTGAAAACTGTTAGCCCCTCCTACCTGTCGACTGTGCATTTCCACATGAACTTACATGTATGCAAGTCTTGCTTCTATAATTGTACCACCTCCTTTTAGCCCATGCGTGGGTATAAAAGGACCATGCTCTCTCAGTTCAGTGTGCTACTTCAAACATTACCGAAGGGTGCTGTTTGAACTGTAGTACCACCTCATGAGGTTTAATAAACTTTGGGGCATATTTATACTCTGTTTGCGCCGGATTTGCGTCGTTTTTTTTTACGCAAATCCGACGCAAAGCTAACTCCATATTTATACTTTGGCGTTAGACCCGTCTAGCGCCAAAGATCTTGGAGTTTGCGTCATTTTTTAGCGTGGACACCTACCTTGCGTTAATGATATGCAAGGTAGGCGTTTCCGTCTAAAAAATGACTCCAAGGCATGTGCGCCTTATTTAAACTCCTGTGCAAAAATGACGCACGGGAGTGGGCGGGTCAGAAAAAATGACGCCCAGCCGCTTTTGCGTCATTTTTTAACGCCTGGTCAGGGCAGGCGTTAAGGGACCTGTGGGCTCGGAAGGAGCCCAGAGGTGCCCTCCCATGCCCCCAGGGACACCCCCTGCCACCCTTGCCCACCCCAGGAGGATGCCCAAGGATGGAGGGACCCATCCCAGGGAACTTGAGGTAAGTTCAGGTAAGTATTTTTTTTTTTTTTGTGGCATAGGGGGGCCTGATTTGTGCCCCCCTACATGCCACTATGCCCAATGACCATGCCCAGGGGACATAAGTCCCCTGGGCATGGCCATTGGGCAAGGGAGCATGACTCCTGTCTGTGCTAAGACAGGAGTCATTTCAATGGGGGTTGGGAGTAAAAAAAAATGGCGCAAATCGGGTTGAGGCCAATATTTTGCCTCAGACATGACTTGACCCATTTTTTGACGCCCAAGCTCCATTTTCCCCTACACCGGCGCTGCCTGGTGTGGGTCATTTTTTTTGACGCACACCAGTCAGCTGCGCCGGCTAACGTCATTCCATAAATAAGGAGCCCGCATGGTGCTTAGGAATGGCATTAGCCGGCGTTAAAATTTTTGACGCACAACTGCGTTGGCGCAGTTGTGCGTTAAAAAGCATAAATATGGCCCTTTGTCTTTTATTTCAGTTTCTGTGCCAACTTCTTCCTATATGGTCTGAGGACTTTGTGCAGAGAAAGGTGAACCCCTTGCACTAGTAGGCCTTGCTGAGGCTTACTTCAACAAATTGGCGGCCGAACAGGGACTCATCAGCGACTCGGACGCCCAACGGATTGGTCGCGATGAAGGATTGGGATCTCGCTGCGGATGATCAATGCCTGAGGAGACCCGAGTCTTGGCAACCACAGCGTTTTTCCCTTCTTTCTGATTTGACCTTCCAGGTGGCGCCGGTCCTCGACTGAGATCCTTTTTGTTCATTCATCATGCAGTGACCATTTGGTTGATTTTACAACTTGGCAGTTGGAACCTGGACACTCTGTGATTGGTAAGAGACGTTTTACGGCACTTGCTGTGGGTTTTGATGCCTTTGTTTGGTAATGAAGTTTAGCACTACTTATTGTGGCTCTCGTGTTTTGGGTGACTAGTCAATTTGTGTCCTTTGAATTGATATATAAATTGCAATTTATATAGGCAGGTAATGAGGAGAATTTTCTCCAATTTAATTTTGATTTGAACGGCACCTTAAGTGCTACTTTGATTATAATATTGCATATTCTGCACTATTTTTGGCATGCCTGTTTTTAGCGCACTTCGTAGGATGTGTTGCTTTTGTAATGGTACCAATTTGAGACTGGAAGAATCGCAACCGGCTCCCCCAGAGAGGACGCCCAATAGAGATATGTATGTTAAACATGGTCTTTCTTCTATAATGTACAGCACATTATGGAATAAATACACTTGTGCGGATCCTGAGTTACGTCGGCCTATGCATGGGTCATTTGATTTGCGAAAAATTTAGTATGTGGAACAATGTATGTGTAAGCGAAAGTCTAGGCAAGATATGTTTGACTGTGTACGAATGTGGGAGAAAGAAGTGCGTGGACGAGTGAAGCGTGAGCAAGCCTTGCTTGAGAAAGAGCAACGGAAGAATGTATTTGAGAAAGCATTGGAAATGAGAAAGAAAGAAAAAAATGACTTAAAGGAGCTAGAAGAGAAAGAACGGAAATTACAGGTAACTGGCCAATACACCGTTAGGCAACCTCTCTATCCTATCCTTAATAAACCACATGATGATTTTTTGTTACTAGATCGCCCTCCACCTCCGTATGTCGTTCCTTCTGCCCCTCATGAGTTAGCTAAGGTCTCCAGTTCGGAGCAACAGAAGATGCGAGCCAGTCGCTCTATATTGCCTGCTGACCGTGCGTCTGAGCTTAGATCTATTGCTCGTAAAACGATTTGTAGCGTTGTCTCTGCTTCTGAACTTTTAGACAACAGGAAAGGGTGGACGGAAAAGGAGCAGCTATATTTTACTGAGGCATTTGGCTCAGAAGTTATTGAACTATATCGGAAATATTCTGATGAGTTAGAGCCCGATGATGTAGCAGCTGATCAGAAGCAAATGCATGATGGTCTGTTTGTTTTCTCCCAGGTGGCTGATGCAATCAGGCGTTTGGTGAAATTATGTGTTGTGGCAATCCGTTTGCAAGAGGAGAAAAGGGCTGTGGATGTAGTTGCACGGACATCTCAGACCGGCGGGGTGCAAGCTTCCATCTTTGGAACAGATAAGACTATGATACTTCACGTGAAACCAATGCGGGAGGCCGCGCCTTTGTATGTTCCTCCTAAAGGATTGGGTACAAGTGATGATAAAACTTCTGTTGATGCTAAGGGTTATTTTATTTATAATTGGGTGTATACTCCTTGGAATAGGGCAGATGTAATGGCACTTAAAACAGCATTACCTGACCCGCGGAAAAATCTAGCCGCCTTTTATGAGGAAGTTGAGGTAGCAATTAGTTCTTGTACTATGACTTTGTCTGACATTGATTTATTTTTCGGATTGATATTACCACCAGATATGTGGAGAACTGTTCGTAAAATTGATGATCGTGTAGTTTTTGGGGCGTCATGGAAAGAATTAGAACAGATGGACGGGGATAGGGAACCTGCGAAAAAATCCATATCAGTTGATTCTAGATCTTCCTGCAGCCATATTAGTTAAGTTAAAAACGATTATTCCCCCTAAAAAGATAGATTGGACTGTTTTAGCGTCTTGTAAGCAAAAAGCAGATGAATTGGTCTCTGATTTCTTTACACGCTTTGAAGAAGCATTTCATGATTTTAGCGGGCAGTTATTGTCAGATGATATGGGCAGACATTTGTTTGTCGATAAATATGTCCCAAATCTGTTACCAGGAATAGCTAGTCGTCTAAAAGCTAGTGAAAGTTCATGGACAACCTCTACTCCGGTTTCTCTTTTGACTATGGCTCAGTATTATGAACGTCAGGAATTAGAAGCAAAAATGTAGCGAGGATAAAAAAATGAAAGAATTAAAGACGAAGGTTATTTTGGCTCAAGCTTATGGTCCGCCTTTTAGAGGTAGTGAGAGACGTGGACGTGGATCTTATGGTTCTTCTTACACTCCTTCGAATTTGTCTGTTGATCAGTGTGCGTATTGTAAGAAATTTGGGCATTGGGCTGCCGATTGTCCAGCACTACATGTTCAGCAGTGTTCACGTGGTCGGGGACAAATGAGAAATCGCTCAGGATATTCAGGACCTAGAAGAACCATGAATGATCATGCTAGGGTTGATGCTAATGTACGAGGGCAGGATGGGTTTAACACTTTTGATAGACGGAACCAATACCAGATGTCTAACCATGTGCAGCCTGATTTCCAAGATTCTGGTTATGCATAGGATTGCCTAGGATGGGGTAAGGAATCAGTTGAAGTTCCAGTAGATCAGAGGGGTCCCTATGTTACAGCGCATGTTTTGGGTTCTACTGATCAGTTTCTGGTTGATACAGGAGCTACTCGTAGCACCTTGTCTAAACAATTGATTCCAAGGGCTCCCCTGTCTGGCTTAACCATTACATCGATAGGTTTCAATGGAACACCTTCCCCTAGCCCATTGTCACAACCAATTGCATTCCATGTTGATAAATTTACTGCTCCATGTCCATTTTTGCTTTCTCCAAATACACCAGACAATATTGTGCGTCTTGATATGCTCAAGTATTTCAGGGCTACAATACGATGCTCTCCTGAAGGGGTGCGTGTTATTTTAAATGATAATCATCCTGTGATGGAAAGAGTTTGTCTTGTTAAAGAGGATATTGCATTAGCTTCACTCCCTAGTACTTTGTGGGCTACTTCAGATACTGATGTGGGACAAATGATTATTCCACCGGTACATATTAGTGTCAAGGAGGGAGCTGTATTGCCACGTTTGCCTCAATACAAAATTTCACAGGAGGGTGAAGAAGCACTCACACGAATTGTGCATGATCTTATTGCAGTTGGAGTTGTTGAGGAAGTTCTGTATAATGTTTGTAACAGTCCGATTCTTCCTATTCTGAAAAAGGATACTTTTTCCTTTTTTAGGATTTACCGATTCATTATTGATTTACGAGAAGTCAATAAGATTGTGATACCACAATATCCTGTGGTATCTGACATCACGACACTTCTTACTTTGGTTCCCCCGACAGCAACTACGTTCTCTGTGATAGACTTGAAGAATGCTTTCTTTTCGATCCCTATTCATCCTGACAGCTGATATTTGTTTGGTTTTACTTTGAATAAACAATCATATAGATTTTGCAGAGTTCCTCAAGGCTATACTGAGAGTCCAAGTATTTATAGTTAAGCGTTAAAACGACAACTTGATTCTTTTGTTTTGCCTGAAGGTGTGGCTCTCATACAATATGTCGATGATATTTTGTTGGCGGCTGATACCCCTGAGCAATGTGAAAATTGCACTTTGTCCTTACTTTCTTTTCTTGCTTCACACCATCATAAAGTGTCACGAAAGAAACTGCAATATTGTAGACCAAAGGTAACCTATTTAGGTCTCCTTTTGTCTAAGGAGGGCCGTGCACTTACATCAGATCGTATTCAAGCAATTTTAGACACACCAGTTCTCTCTACTCAGAAAGATGTTCGTGCATTCCTTGGTCTTACTTCTTTTTGTAGGCAATGGATATTAGGGTTTTCACACATTGTCAAACCTTTGCTAGCACTTTTGACTAAAGATACTCCAATGCCCCTCCCATGGACAGATGAATGTGAGACTGCTTTCCGGCAGCTACGACAAGCCCTTTGTTCAGGACCAGTGTTAGGTACTCCAGATTACATGAAGCCTTTTGCACTTTACGTATATGAGAAAGATGGATGTGCATTGTCAGTTTTAGTACAGACACATGGCGAAAAGCAGCGTCCTTGTGCATATTTTTCAGCAGTACTTGACCCTGTGGCTCGAGCGTTGCCTGGGTGTTTTCGTTCAGTTGCCGCAACAGCTGTGTCAATACGTCAGAGTGAAGGGATAGTTTTGTCACATAAGCTGTTGGTGTTAGTACCCCATGTGGTTGATGCTCTTTTAAATCAAACAAAGACACAACATTTAACTAGCGCTGGCATGACAGGATATGAATTGACATTGCTGGCTCCTCACATTACACTGAAGAGATGTGCAACACTAAATCCAGCCACTTTGTTGCCATATCCGGTGACTCAGCCTCAGTCACAAGAAACACATGATTGTACATTCCTTACCGAAGAACAGACAAAGGGTCGTATTGATTTACAAGATACGCCCCTTCCAGATGTGGACAGGGAACTGTGGGTTGATGGGTCTTGTTTGAAGTTGCCAGACAGTACGACCTCAGCTGCATATGCAATCACTACAATACACACGGTAGTGGAGACAGCTCGTATACCACAGAAGTCAGCTCAAGCAGCTGAACTAATAGCTTTGACACGAGCATGTGAGCTTAGTACTGACTTATGTGTGAACATTTATACAGACAGCCGCTATGCTTTTGGAGTGGCTCATGATTTTGGTTTGCTTTGGAAGGAGAGGGGCTTTCTCACATCCTACGGGATACAGATAATGCACGGAGAATTAGTGCATAACCTCTTGAGTGCTTTGCAATATCCAAAGAAACTAGCTATTGTGAAATGTAGTGCACACAAGAAAGTGACCGATAAGATAGGGCAAGGTAATGCTCTTGCGGACCGCGTAGCACGTGAGACTGCGATGCAGCGAAGTACTACTTCTATGTATGTAGTGAAGTCACAAGCTGAACGTTGGCATAATGCTAGACAAGACGTATTAGATATACAGAAATCTGCTTCTGTGAAAGAACGTGAGCAATGGTCTGAAGAAGGAGAATTGGATGATGAGGGCTGTTGGCGGAATAAGCAGATGGATAAATGGAAATTGCCTATAGCTTTTGTACAACCTATGGTTCAGATGGCACATGGGCTGGCACATGTTGGAGCTTCAAAAATAACAAAGTTGCTTACGCAAGTTTGGGAGCATCCAGAAATTTCCAGTACAGCTAAGAGAGTAGTACAGTCTTGTTTGATCTGTTTACAATACAATCCTGGAAAAGGGACACGTACTCCTGCGGGAGGGTTTGCTACACCAACTGCACCTTTTGAAGTTCTACAAATGGATTATATTCAGCTTGAATGCTGCAACAATTTAAAGTGTGTCTTGGTGGTGGTATGTGCCTTCAGTAAATGGATAGAGGCGTACCCCACAAAGGATAATACTGCCATTACCACAGGGAAGGTGCTTTTGAAAGAATTTTTCCCTAGGTTTGGGGTTTGCAGACTTTTATGGAATGATAACGGACCTCATTTTGTTGGGGAAGTTATTAAGTATGTCCTGAAAGGATTAGGGATCAAACAGAAGTTCCATGCGGTTTTCCACCCACAATTGAAGGTGAAGTTAGCGAAGATACAGGCTTCCACATCCTTAACTTGGCCGGATGCATTACCGTTGGCATTATTGTCTATTAGGTCAGTGCCACACTCTCGAATCGGCCTTAGTCCTTATGAAGTGGTTTTTGGGAGGCCAATAAACATTTGGGGAGTTCCTAAGCCAAATTCTGTATATGATGTACCTTGTGTCCTGATGAATGATTATTTGGCACAGTTAACCGACAATTTGGTTTCTATTCATCAACAGGTTCGAGAAGCACTTTCTGACAGATCTACAGGTGAAGGCCATGAACTCCGACCTGGTGACCAGGTGATGATTAAGTCCTTTGAAAGATCAAGCAGCTTGGAACCAAGGTGGCGAGGCCCAGAACAGGTGCTCCTTGCGACAAGGACAGCAGTTCGAGTGACGAACCGAAAGAATTGGGTCCATAGTACTCACTGCAAGAGAGTGCTACCTACCTTGGTGGAACCTGCTGTGCTGACCGATCATCGAGAGATTTTGACAACGGAGAAAGGCAGTGCTATATCACCTGACGAATCTGTAGAGGTCTTCCCGGACCATACAACTTCTGGAGTGTCGCAATATAATTTGAGACCGAGGAAAGAATCTGACTTTTTTTTTTTAAACTGGTTGAGCTACCGCCCTGGGTTAGTGAAACGGAGAGCCAATGTGGCATGGGGGGGGGATCACCCATGCATTAGAGTAGTGACACTCGTCTTGGCCCGTGGTGAAGAAATCAGCGGCTGCCCAGGGATAAGAGCTCCAACGATTGTTTCTAATTCATTTCTGAAAGGGTCGATTATCACTGTTGCTAAAATGAATAACAAACTGATCATTAGTACTATGGGGTTTGTTGTTGTTTTGGTGATTATAGCGATAATCACTTGGTTTGTTGAAAAGAAGGATCCTGCTCATGAGTTTTTTGTTGCCACTACTCCAGTACCAAAGGATCACTATTACTTTACGCTTCCCTATCATGAGCAGAAGCACCGTCAATCGTACTTCAATAATACTTTCATTCAGATGTTGCATCATACTCATAATGCTACAAATACTACTAACTGTTGGGTATGTGGAATGATACCTGCGCATCAAAAGAAAGGAGGAACACCTTTCATTCCTCTTCCTTTTTCACACAATGGTTCTTGTCAAGCTTGGTATACGCTTTTGTTTGCATCTGGAAAACGTACAGAGGGCGGACTTCTTTTTCGCCATAACCCCTTCAATGAGGGCGACGGCCACTGGCCGACGCCCGCACTACCTCCCTGGTGCGGGTCACGACCAGTGGCCGACACCAGGGAGGGTATTAATTAATCCTCAGGTGCGTCGCACCCGAGGATTTATTTTAATTTTTTTTCTTTCCCCGGGAGACACGGAAGCTTCCGTGTCTCACCCCCACCCGCCCCTTTGTGACTTCAGCACGCCGCGAGGCGCGCTGACGTTGCAAAGTTGTTTTCCCCGTCGAAGCAGGTAGCAGCCTTGCGGCCGCTTTCTGCTTCAATGGGGAAAACGGCCTTCCCCACGTTCGGGAAGGCCTCGTAAGAAAGGGGAGAGCCTCCCCTTTCTTACGAGGCCTTCCCGAAAGTGTTTCCTGGCCCCCGATCGCAGCACAGCTGCGATCGGGGGCCAGGAAATACTTTCAGGTTTCCTGGCCCCCCGATCGCAGCACAACTGCGATCGGGGGGCCAGGAAAACTTTCAAAAGGCCTTGTAAGAAAGGGGAGACTCTCCCCTTTCTTACGAGGCCTTCTGAAACTGTTTCATGGCCCCCGCAGGAAACAGTTTCAGAAGGGAGCTGTGCTGCGATCGGGGGCCAGGAAACACCACTAGATGCCAGGGATTTCACTTGGGGGGGTCGGCCCCCTCGGAAAACGGGCCGCCCCCCCCAGGGGGCATATTTTTTTTTTTAAAAAGGTAGGCGCCCCCCCCAGAGGAATTTTTTTGTTTTTCAAAAAATAAAATAAAATACAAAATAAAAAAACAGGGGGTCGCCCGTGGGCAGTGCGACCCCCTGTTGGGCCATATTTTTTTTAGATGTTGTAGGGTTTCCCTGGGGGCCAATTTGGCCCACAAGGAAACCATACAACAACTAAAAAAAATAGATCTATATATATAGATATATCTATGTAGATATATCTATGTACATGGATATATCTATAGATATATCTATGTAGATAGATATATATATATAGATAGATCTATATATATCAATCAATCAAAGAGGTTTATAAAGCGCGCTACTCACCCGTGAGGGTCTCAAGGCGCTGGGGGGGGGACGGGGGGAGGGAAAAGGGCTGGGAGGGTCATTGTTCGAAAAGCCAGGTTTTGAGGCCCTTCCTGAAAAGAAGTAGGTTTTGGGTCTTGCGAAGGTGGGTTGGGAGGGCGTTCCAGGTTTTGGGTGCAAGGTAGGAGAAGGATCTGCCCCCGGTGGTGGTGTGTTTGATGCAGGGGACAGAGGCGAGAGAGAGGTCAGCTGAGCGGAGGTTTCGTGTGGGGGTGTGGAAGGTGACTCTCATTGAGGTAGGCAGGGCCTGTGTTGTGGAGTGATTTGTGTGCGAGGATGAGGATCTTGAAGGTGATCCTTTTGTCAATGGGGAGCCAGTAGGGGGATTTGAGGTGTGGAGAGATGTGTTCGTGTCCGGGGAGGTCGAGGATGAGTCGTGCTGCTGAGTTCTGGATGCGTGTAGTTTGCGCTTGAGTTTTAGAGTGGTGCCGGCGTAGAGGGCGTTTCCGTAATCAAGTCTGCTGCTGATGAGTGCATGAGTGACAGTTTTTCTGGTCTCTGTGGGGATCCATTTCAATGTTTTTTTTTGTATACGGAGTGTGTTGAAGCATGAGGAGGTGAGAGTGTTGATTTGTTGGGTCATCGAGAGGGAGGAGTCTAGGATGATGCCGAGGTTGCGTGCGTGGTTGGCGGGGGTGGGTGCAGGGCCTAGCGTGGTGGGCCACCATGAGGGGTCCCAGGTGTTTTTGTGTGGGCCAAAGAGGATTATTTTGGTTTTGCTTGAGTTGAGTTTCAGGTGGTTGGCTTTCATATATATATCACTTTTGTCAATATGTGTGTGGTTTCCCTGGGGGGAAAAGGGTCAGACTTGTGTAGTGGCAGTTTTAGTGCCATAAAGAAGCGCAGAAGGTTTATATGCCTACTGCAAAGAGCAAATCTGTATTTTATGTAAATAGCTGAGTACATTAGTAAAGTCAGCCATTACCTGCGCTATAATACCAATTAAATGTATGTGCGGGGTGGAGGGCGGTTATGGAGAGATGAAAGGCACTTTTGCTGGGTGGTAATGAGGGAATCCGAGGAGGAGGGAGTGTGAGCACCAATAATGATTGTTGGACTGGGCGCAGGAGGTGCTAAAGACTGTGACAAATGGTATGTGACAAGGTATTTTTTGAGTGTCTTGAAAGAACGTGCTGATTGAGGGAAGAAGCGCAGGTAAGGTGGCCTCTACTGTTGCACGTATCTCACACACACCATCGATTTTATGACTGTCTACGTAGGCTAGTGTTTTAGAGCAACAGTTTAGCCAATAGCAGAGATGGCATCTTGATGGATGACTGCTGCCTGCACTCGGGTTAGAGAGGACCGCTCTGACATAGGATCAGAGACTGAGACATCAGATACTGAGACAGCATCTGAGGGATAGGACAATGGCGCAGACTCTGGAAGTGATTTTTCAGTCGGAGGAGTCCCATTCGATAACTCCTCTTCCAGTACAATATGAGGGAGGTGATGAGGACAGTCCTGCTGTCCCTTCGCAAGCTGTTTGTGCAACTGGGTAATAGTGGGTTAGCCCAACCCAAAGAGCAGGTGAATGTGGCGGCAAGCAGAGAGAGAGGGAGTGCTCTCTTGGGAGCTCCCCAATTTAGTTCAGCCCAAATTCCACCACCCAAATCGTATTGTGGAGACATCAAAATTATCTATGGCAAAACAAACTGGTTTTGTAAGGCGGGCACCTGTGTTTTTGGTCCTGGATTCGGCGGCCATATAGAGAAACACACTAAACCCAAACATTTCTGGAAACTAGACATTCGGGGGAGTCCACAGAGGTGTGACTTGTGTGGATTCCCCAAAGTTTTCTTACCCAGAATACCCTGCAAAGCTGAAATGTTGAATAAAAACTCTATTTTTCTCGCATTTCTGTCACACAAACTACAGGAATATGCTGGGATCCACAAAATTCCTACCACCCAGTGACTCCTCACCTGTCCTGATAAAAACACTACCCCACTTGAGTGCCTACACCTAGTGCCTGCGTCAGGAATGGATCACCCCAGGGTCAACAGCTGCCTCACGTAAGGACCAACATTGACCGTTGTGTGATCTATTCCTGTCGCGGGCACCAGGCCTACCCACACAAGTGAGGTATCATTTTTATCGGGAGACTTGGGGGAACTCTGGGTTGAAGGAAATTTGTGGCTCCTCTCAGATTCCAGAACTTTCTGTCACCATAATGTGAGGAAAACGTGTTTCTTTAGCCAAATCTTGAGGTTTGCAAAGGATTCTGGGTAACAGAACCTGGTCAGAGCCCCACAAGTCACCCCATCTTGGATTCCCCTAGGTCTCTAGTTTTAAAAAATGCACAGGTTTGGTAGGTTTCCCTAGGTGCCGGCTGAGCTAAAGGCCAAAATGTACAGGCAGGCACTTTGAAAAAAACAGCTGTATTTTCTGTCAAAAAATGGGATGTGTCCACGTTGTGTTTTGGGGCATTTCCTGTCGCGGGCACTAGGCCTACCCACACAAGTGAGGTATCATTTTTATCGGGAGACTTGGAGGAACGCTGGGTGGAAGGAAATTTGTGGCTCCTCTCAGATTCCAGAACTTTCTGTCACCGAAATGTGAGGAAAGCTTGTTTTTTTAGCCACTTTTTGAGGTTTGCAAAGGATTCTGGGTAACAGAACCTGGTCAGAGCCCCACAAGTCACCCCATCTTGGATTCCCCTAGGTCTCTAGTTTTAAAAAATGCACAAGTTTGGTAGGTTTCCCTATGTGCCGGCTGAGCTAGAGGCCAAAATCTACAGGTAGGCCCTTTGGAAAAAACAGCTGTGTTTTCTGTCAAAAAATGGGATGTGTTCACGTTGTGTTTTGGGGCATTTCCTGTCGCGGGCACTAGGCCTACCCACACAAGTGAGGTATCATTTTTATCGGAAGACTAGGGGGAACGCTGGGTGGAAGGAAATTTGTGGCTCCTCTCAGATTCCAGAACTTTCTGTCACCGAAATGTGAGGAAAACTTGTTTTTTTAGCCACGTTTTGAGGTTTGCAAAGGATTCTGGGTAACAGAACCTGGTCAGAGCCCCAAAAGTCATCCCATCTTGAATTCCCCTAGGTCTCTAGTTTTCAAAAATGCACAGGTTTGGTAGGTTTCCCTATGTGCCGGCTGAGCTAGAGGCCAAAATCTACAGGTAGGCACTTTGGAAAAAACAGCTGTGTTTTCTGTCAAAAAATGGGATGTGTTAACGTTGTGTTTTGGGGCATTTCCTGTCGTGGGCACTAGGCCTACCCACACAAGTGAGGTATCATTTTTATCGGAAGACTTGGGGGAACGCTGGGTGGAAGGAAATTTGTGGCTCCTCTCAGATTCCAGAACTTTCTGTCACCGAAATGTGAGGAAAACTTGTTTTTTTAGCCACGTTTTGAGGTTTGCAAAGGATTCTGGGTAACAGAACCTGGTCAGAGCCCCAAAAGTCATCCCATCTTGAATTCCCCTAGGTCTCTAGTTTTCAAAAATGCACAGGTTTGGTAGGTTTCCCTATGTGCCGGCTGAGCTAGAGGCCAAAATCTACAGGTAGGCACTTTGGAAAAAACAGCTGTGTTTTCTGTCAAAAAATGGGATGTGTTAACGTTGTGTTTTGGGGCATTTCCTGTCGTAGGCACTAGGACTACCCACACAAGTGAGGTATCATTTTTATCGGGAGACTTGGGGGAACGCTGGGAGGAAATTTGTGGCTCCTCACAGATTCCAGAACTTTCTGTCACCGAAATGTGAGGAAAACTTGTTTTTTTAGCCACTTTTTGAAGTTTGCAAAGGATTCTGGGTAACAGAACCTGGTCAGAGCCCCACAAGTCACCCCATCTTGGATTCCCCTAGGACTCTAGTTTTAAAAAATGCACAGGTTTGGTAGATTTCCCTATGTGTCGGCTGAGCTACAGGCCAAAATCTACAGGTAGGCACTTTGGAAAAAACAGCTGTGTTTTCTGTCAAAAAATGGGATGTGTCCACGTTGTGTTTTGGGGCATTTCCTGTCGCGGGCACTAGGCCTACCCACACAAGTGAGGTATCATTTCTATCGGGAGACTTGGGGAAACGCTGGGTGGAAGGACATTTGTGGCTCCTATCAGATTCCAGAACTTTCTGTCACCGCAATGTGAGGAAAACTTGTTTTTTTTAGCCACTTTTTGAGGTTTGCAAAGGATTCTGGGTAACAGAACCTGGTCAGAGCCCCACAAGTCACCCCATCTTGGATTCCCCTAGGTCTCTAGTTTTAAAAAATGCACAGGTTTGGTAGGTTTCCCTATGTGCCGGTTGAGCTAGAGGCCAAAATCTACAGGTAGGCACTTTGCAAAAAACAGCTCTGTATTTTGTCAAAAAATGTGATGTGTCCACGTTGTGTTTTGGGGCATTTCCTGTCGCGGGCGCTAGGCCTACCCACACAAGTGAGGTATAATTTTTATCGGGAGACTTGGGGGAAACACTGGGTGAAAGGAAATTTGTGGATCCTCTCAGATTCCAGAACTTTCTGTCACCGAAATGTGAGGAAAATGTGTTTTTTTAGCCACGTTTTGAGGTTTGCAAAGGATTCTGGGTAACAGAACCTGGTCAGAGCCCCACAAGTCACCCCACCTTGGATTCCCCTAGGTCTCTAGTTTTCAAAAATGCATAGGGTTGGTAGGTTTCCCTAGGTGCTGGCTGAGCTAGAGGCCAAAATCCACAGCTAGGCACTTTGTAAAAAACAGCTCTGTTTTCTGTCAAGAAAATGGGATGTGTCCACGTTGTGTTTTGGGGCATTTCCTGTTGCGGGCGCTAGGCCTACCCACACAAGTGAGGTATCATTTTTATCAGGAGACTTGGGGGAACATAGAATAGCAAAACAAGTGTTATTGCCCCTTATCTTTCTCTACATTTTTTCCTTCCAAATATAAGAGAGTGTGTAAAAAAGACGTCTATTTGAGAAATGCCCTGCAATTCACATGCTAGTATGGGCACCCCGGAATTCAGAGATGTGCAAATAACCACTGCTCCTCAAAACCTTATCTTGAGCCCATTTTGGAAATGCAAAGGTTTTCTTGATACCTATTTTTCACTCTTCATATTTCAGCAAATAAATTGCTGTATACCCAGTATAGAATGAAAACCAACTGCAGGGTGCAGCTCATTTATTGGCTCTGGGTACCTAGGGTTCTTGATGAACCTACAAGCTCTTTATATCCCCACAACCAGAAGAGTCCAGCAGACAAAACGGTATATTGCTTTCAGAAATCTGACATCGCAGGAAAAAGTTACAGAGTAAAACATAAAGAAAAATAGCTGTTGTTTTCAACTCAATTTCAATATTTTGTTATTTCAGCTGTTATTTTCTGTAGGAAAACCTTGTAGGATCTACACAAATGCCCCCTTGCTGAATTCAGAATTTTGTCTAGTTTTCAGAAATGTTTAGCCTTCCGGGATCCAGCATTGGTTTCACACCCATTCCTGTCACTAACTGGAAGGAGGCTGAAAGCACCAAAAATAGTAAAAATGGGGTATGTCCCAGTAAAATGCCAAATTTGTGTTGAAAAATGTGGTTTTCTGATTCAAGTCTGTCCGTTCCTGAAAGGTGGGAAGATATTAATTTCAGCACCAGAAACCCTTTGTTGATGGCATTTTCAGGGAAAAAACAACAAGCCTTCTTCGGCAGCCCTTTTTTCCCATTTTTTTGGAAAAAACGAAATTTTCACTGTATTTTGGCTATTTTCTTGGTCTGCTCCAGGGGAAACCACAAACTCTGGGTACCACTAGAATCCCTAGGATGTTGGAAAAAAAGGATGCAAATTTGGCGTGGATAGCTTATGTGGACAAAAGGTTATGAAGGCCTAAGCGCAAACTACCCCAAATAGCCAAAAAAGGGCTCAGCACTGGGGGGGGGAAAGGCCCAGCAGCTAAGAGGTTAATAAAGTATGCTACCAAGACAAAGATAGGTATCCCCAAGCCAAAGGAACTCAATGGGAATGGGAAGAGTATCAACCGGACAATGTTTCAATACGTATGTCTTCACAAATATAAGAGACTCTGACAAGAAAGAACAATTTGTGATTTCTGTTACAAAAACTAAAGCAGATTTATGTATATGTAGCATTGGGTGAATTCCAGTAGGGATAAGCGATTGTACCTTGATTTTAACTATTGAGGGTGTAAATAATAGTAGTTTTACAGCTTCACATAATACATATTTTGTTTTTGGTAACCATGGATATTACCAACTACCTGTTGGGTGGTCAGGTGTGTGTTATGTATCTTTTCTATTACCCCCTGTGTTTTTGTCCCCTGCATCATGTCACCGAGATTTTAAACTGTTCAATGACATCATTAAAAATAGATATAAAAAGGCAATAAGTACAAATAAGGTAGACCAAACGGATACTAGCCTGCAACAATATGTTGATTTTAATTTAGGGTTGTTCTCCTTTGTGGGTGCTGCGTTAAACAGTAGGAAAGTGAGACGATTGACTAGGGTTGTGGAAGCTGTTACCAATCAGGCAGCTCTGGCACTTGGGAATATTACTGAGGAGCTCCAAATTGCGAGGATTGTAGCGCTCCAAAATCGTATGGTACTAGATGTGATATTAGCTGACCAAGGTGGTGCATGTCGCATCATCGGTAGTAGTTGCTGTGTTTTTATTCCAGATCACTCACCTTCAGTATATGATGCAATAGCTAAATTGCATAAAATTGCTGCAGAAATCCACACAGAGACTGGTACTTGGACTTTTTCTGGATGGTTTTGGGCTCTTGTTTCCGCCTGGGGCTGGAAATTACTGACTATCCTGTGTGTAATGATTGCAATATTTTTCACATGCTGTATCTGTATTCAGTGTGGTCCAATGTTCTGCTCCATGTGTATTACTGCTTGAATGCCTACCAAAAGAAATATTACAGAAATGAAAGCACAACACATGTTAGATAAGGAAATAGCTGAAATGATGAGCATAAATATACAAGATGACTATTTAGATTATCCCAGAAAGACGAATGTCTTCAGCTAATGCTGAAAGGGTCGTCTGTTGTAGTTTAGCAGCGATTAGATTAAGCATTAGCAGAAGACATCTCGTATTTAGTAACTATTGTGAACATTTTGCGGAATCCATTTTGTATTCATGGCAGCCATTTTCTCTGCCACATGCTGCCATGTGCTCACCATGTACTCTGTCCTACCTTTCTGTTAACTACTCTTGAAAATCTGCCTAGTGACAAGTTATATTTAGCATCTCCCACTTTCGCACATGCCCAGTAAGGTCTGCAGCTGTTAGTCCTTGAAAACTGTTAGCCCCTTCTACCTGTCGACTGTGAATTTCCACATGAACTTACATGAATGCAAGTCTTGCTTCTATAATTGTACCACCTCCTTTTAGCTCCTGCGTGGGTATAAAAGGACCATGCTCTCTCAGTTCAGTGTGCTACTTCAAACATTACCGAAGGGTGCTGTTTGAACTGTAGTACCACCTCATGAGGTTTAATAAACTTTGGGCCAGATGTATGAATCTGGCCCAGTGCGATTCGGTAATTGCGATTTACAAGAAATCGCAATTACCGAATCGCAAACGGCCATGTATCACATTTGCGATTTGGTAATTGCGATTTCTTAAAAATCGCAAATGCAATTACCGAATCGCAAATTGCGATACAGGCCCCAGTCGCAGCTATGGGCCTGTTGGCCCATAGCTGCACATTTTTTGCATTTTCGCAAATTGCGATTTCTGAAACAGAAATCGCAATTTGGGAAAAGCAAAGGGCCAGGGTGCTGGGGGCCTAAGGCCCCCTCTCCTGCACCCCATTTTTTTTTTTTCCACATGTAAAGTACACACATGCCAAAAGGGCATGTGTGCTTAACATATCAAATTTAAAAATGCAGTTTTACTGCATTTTTAAATTTTGCACCAGGTTACCACCTGGTTGCAGGTCATGGTATTTTGCACTTGCAAAATACCATTCTGCGAAAAATCGCAATTTGTGATTTTTTGCAGAATTGCATTGAGTCCTGGATTTTGCGAATCGCAAATTGCGATTCGCAAAATCCAGGTCGCAATGCAGAAAATCGCAGTTTTTGCGATTTTCTGTTTTTGGTCTGCGAATGCATTTGATGCATTCCAGACCCTGATTTTGCACTCGCAAACGGTCGATTTCGCTGTTTGCGAGTGCAAAATCAGATGATACATCTGGCCCTTTGTCTTTTATTTCAGTTTCTGTGCCAACTTCTTCCTATATGGTCTGAGGACTTTGTGCAGAGAAGGGTGAACCCCTTGCACTAGTAGGCCTTGCTGAGGCTTACTTCAACAAATGGGTGGGCTGAGCCAGATGTAACCTCCTAGAAGAGATTTTTTCCATGTTGTATTTTTAAAGAATGTTGCGTTCTGGGATCGATTTTTGCCACATTTCACAGGAAGTGGGCACCCCACTGGGTGGCACCCTGCCCCAGATTGATCGGAGATGCCCCTTAATTGCATATTCAGAAGCAAGGATAAATATGGCCGAGTTGCCCAGCAATTCAGATTCCTGCTGGAAGAAAATACTGGAGAAGAAGGACTGCCCTGCTGAACTCCTGGTCTGCACCAGAAGGACTGTACCCACAAGGACTATACCAGCTGTACACTCTGGGCATCACCACAAGGATGACTTTGTCTTGCTCCTGCAACTCCAGGAGTGGACTCCCTATAAGCTATAGGTACAAAGGAGCTAACCAGAGTCCTCTGTATCAAGTCCTGCAAGAAGAGCCCAGCTGACCATCATTAAATGGACATTTGAGGATATTGACCTGGTGCATTCTGGGTAACTGTAGTCCTAACTTTCAAGAGGCAACTCAGAGCTTCTGGAACCTTGTATCAAGTTTGTGGACACTTCAAGAACCCAAATTGGACTTCTGAAAGAAGATCTAGAAGTTTGGAGAAGTTTGGAGCAACTTTGTGAAAAAGCTCCATATGCTGTCTGACCCGTCAAGGAGAGTCAAGCCAGCGACGTTGAACCTCAACCCAGCCTGAATTTCAGGTTTGTCCTGTTGAAACTCAGCAGCTTTTCCCTGTTGATGAGACTTCCAGGAGTTAACCTGGTCCTCGCGCTGAGTCAAGCCAATGATCTTGAATTGTAAGCCAGCCTGAAGAGGCACCTCGACCGACATTAAAAGAAAAAGCTCTAAAACAAGAGACCAAGTCAGAAGTACTGAGATCTACTGCTCAGTGTATCCAACTTGGGTTCCATCGCGGTTGGCCTTACACTTTGACTCTGCCCCAGTGAAGCACAACCAGATGTCCCAGGTTGGCGCTTTTTGTTTTTAGGCACAGTTATTCAGTGCACATTATGGGCACACTTGGGCCCTGACTTATACTTTTTGATGCAAAACTGCGCTAATACAGTTCTTCGTCAAAAAGTTTAGCACTGACTAATGACATTCTTTAACACCACCAGGGCGTCATATTTCTACTAAGATGCTGGGTGGCCCTGAAAAGTGGTTAGAGTAATTTTTCCCGAAGTTAACCATTGCACCTTGTTGTAAGGCAAAATGACATAAACAGACTAAAAATGACTAATGCGGTTTACGACATGTAAATATGACGCAAAACGTAAATGCACCATTTTTGCCCGCAAAAGCATCAAATACAGATACAAATGGAGAAAACAGTGCAAAGGAGAGGCAAAATTAACCCAGGAAGTGTAGGAGGCTGGCCTGGTTTGTAGTGTGTACCTTGGGTGCTTACACTTTACATCAGGTACAGTTATCCCTTATTAGTGGAATGTAGTAGTGTTCTCGTAGCTTAGGCTGATAGAGGTAGCTGTAGCAGAGCAGCTTAGGCTGAACTGGGAGACATGCACAGCTCCTGCAATACCACACACAGTACTTATGCACAAGCAAAGACAATACTCAGTGTATAATAAAATAAAGGTAGTTTATTTGGGTGACACTAGGCCAAAAATATCTTAGAGACAATACTCCTCCTGGAGGTAAGTATTATACACAATATATACACTAGACACAAAAATAAGATAAGTAAGTAGACATAGGATAGTGCAAACAATAGGACATGCTATAGAATGCAATGGGAGAAAATAGGTCTAGGGTCACCACAAACCATATACTAAGAAAGTGGAATGCGAATCACAAATTCCCCCGTAGACAAGTGTAGTGTGTAGAGAATCGCTGGGAGAGTAAGAATACAGCAAAGGTAAGTAAAATACCCCACCCAGAGCCCAAAAAAGCAGGAGTAAAGTACTGAAAGTTTCTTTAGGACACACTACAAGTCATGATTAGAGTTATTGCAAGAACCAAGCAAGACTGCAAACAACAAATGGTGGATTCCTGGACCTGAAGACCTGCAAAGGAAGGAGACCAAGTCCAGAAGTCGAAAGAAGTTCCAGGAAGGACAGAAGCCCCTGCCAACCCAGAAGAGGGTGAAAAGAAGAGTCCCCGGTTGGACAAAGACTGCAGAAATGCACCCAAGGAAGATGTCAGCGGGTTCCTGCATGATGCACTGGATGTCCCACGAAGAGAAGTTGGATGCAGGCGAGTTTTGGTGCTGCATTCCTCCAACAAGCCTTGGTTCCGGCAAAGTCGCATTTTGCATCAAAGTGGTGCTATCTGGACCCAGGAGGAACGTGGGGGCCTCAACTCTGTATGAAGAGGAAGAGGGGACTCTCAGCACTTTAGAGAACTCTCAGAACACCAGATAGCACCCACGGGAGTCCCAGGACATGGGGACAAAGGAGGTGCAAAATGCGGTTGGTGCAGGACTACAAAGGAAAGTCCCACGCCACCGGAGAACAACTCAGCGAATAGAGTGCTGGGGTGCTGGAACAGGCTGTGCATGAATGAATTTTGCAAGGAGTGAACAGAGGCATCAGGAGGTGAAGAAGTCTAGGTGTACTGTTGTTCTCAGGGAAGGCAAGGTCTTACCTCCTCAAAATTGGGACAGCAGGACCTCAGGACAGTCTGTGTCAATGGGGTCCACCCTCTGTGTTCCAAGGAGCACGCTTGTTGCCAGCAGAGGAGTCCAAGAGAACCGGTCTTCAACTTAGAAGGTGCCTGCGTGAGCAGGGAAGTGACTCCATCACTTCACGGGAGATTTCCTTGGTCCTTCTGGTGCAGGCTGAAGACAGGGAGTCCCCAGGGCATGCACACCATGGAAACTGTTGCAGTTGCTGGCTGGAGCTGAAGTTGCAGAGGAAAAGTAGCCCTTCTGGATATTTTGTTGCTGTTTCAGCGGTTCCTGGAGCAGTCTGCGGTTGATCCAAGGTCAGAGGATGAAGTAGTAGTTGCAGAGGATTGCAAGTAGAATCTGAAGATAAACCCACAGGAGAGACGCTAAATAGCCCTGAGAGGGGGATTGGCTACCTTATCAGGTATGGACCTATCAGGAGGGGTCTCTGTCATCACCTGCTGACACTGGCCACTCAGAGGCCTCCAGAGTGTCCCCACACCTTGCAAAGCAAGATGGCTGAAGAATGGGACACACTGGAGGAGCTCCGGGCACCACCCCTAGGGTGGTGATGGACAGGGGAGCGGTCACTCCCCTTTCCTTTGTCCAGTTTTGTGCCGGAGCAGGGACTGGGGTCCCTGAACCGGCATAGACTGTCTTATGCAAGGAGGGCACAATCTGTGCCATTCAAAGCATTACCAGAGGCTGGGGGAGGCTACCCCTCCACAGCTTGTAACACCTATTTCCAAAGGGAGAGGGTGAAACACCCTGCTCCCAAAGGAAATGCTTTGTTCTGCCTTCCTGGAACTGAGCTGCTCAGACCCCGGGAGGGCAGAACCCTGTCTGTGAGGTGGCAGCAACTGTAGCTGCATTGCAAGCCTCAGAGAGCTGGTTTGGCAGTAATAGGGGTCCATGGTGGAGCCCCCAGAATGCATGAAATTGGCCCCAAAATACCAAATTTGGAATGGTAGGACAATTCCAGGATCTTAGACACCTTACATGGCCATATTCAAAGTTACCATTGTGAAGCTACATATAGGTATTGACCTATATGTAGTGCACATGTGTAATGGCGTCCCCGCACTCACAAAGTCCTGGGAATTGGCCCTGAACTATGTGGGGGCACCTTTGCTAGTGCAAGAGAGCCCTCACACTTAGTAACTTTGCACCTAACCTTCAGCAAGTGAAGGTTAGACATATAGGTGACTTAAAAGTTACTTAAGTTCAGTGAAAATGGCTGTGAATTAGTGTGTGCAATGGCAGGCCTGTGCAAGGGTTTGTCTGAGCTCCTTATGGGTGGCAAAAGAAATGCTGCAACCCATAAGGATTTCCTGGAACCCCAACGCCCTGGGTACTAAGGTACGATATACTAGGGACTTACAAGGAGGGGCCCAGTGTGCCATTTGAGATTGGTAAATGAAGTCACTAGCCTATAGTGACAAATTTAAAAGCAGAGAGAGCAGAAACAGTGAGGTTCTGGTTAGCAGAGCCTCAGTGACACAATTAAGCACTATACACACACACACACACACACACACACATTAGGCCATAAATTATGAGCACTGGGGTCCCGACCAGCAGGATCCCAGTGAGACAGGCAAAAACATACTGACATACAGGTAAAAATGGGGGTAACATGCCAAGAAAGATGGTACTTTACTACTGGAAGCCAGGAGGGACCCCAGGGAAACCCCATTCAACCAGGAACCAGCCAGGATGACACAAACAAGACCCAGGGGAGGGAGAAGAAAAAGAGAAAGTGTTGCTCTAGTGCAGAGCAGCACGAAAGAGGTGATGGAGCATCAAAATAAACTCTTCACCACCTTCAAATTGCCAATTGGAAGGAGAGAGGCTATCTGGCAGCAGACAGTGGCTAAGATAAACAGTGTGGCAGAGGTCAGGAGAACTGTAACTGAGTGCAAGAAACGCTGACATGACTGTAAGGGAAGGACAAAGGAAAAAATGCAAGGAACTGGAAGGCAGCACTGAAAACTCGAGGTGGGAGTCCAACACGACAAGAGGACTTGGACAAGATGGAGGTGATGGTTGCAGCGGTCATCCCAGAGGATATCGTCACAGGAATCGCAAGACAGCGCAGTCTACCAGGAAACACCACAAACGCAGGGAAATTTGCAAGGGGAAAATTTAAGCTAAAATGTTAAGTGCAAAAAGGGGTGGCACATAGGATTCACACAATGCATGTAAAAGGAGCAAAGAGGGACACAATGGACATTAAGCAAGTTGCAACATGCCAACGTAAGCTACACATATACTTATGTGTTGGTAGTGCCATGAACCATGACACATACACAACCTGAACATACGTTGAACACCAGGCCTAGATGCCTACATGTGCATATGCAGCACATGGGATGATTGGCATGTATAATCACTGTGCCACGGGTTGTATCGTCACAACATCCCTTGCATATAGTCATATCAACACCACCAACACGACCAAGACCTCAGAGACCAGGTAGTCTGTCAATACCATTCCTTGGGTTACATAATAGTGGTGTCCCTTGCAGTAACACCTTGCAACTGCCTTGCCTCATTCCCCAAATGCATGTGTGCTGCAACTCATAGCACATGTCATTGCAACTGTCCCAACGGTACCCAGACATGTGCCGGTAGCACCACCACTCTGCACATTGATAACTTATCCACATGAGGCAGCCACCACTCTATCATGCAGTCAGGTTGTCCCCTGGGTACATGGAAAAATTAACTGAACAGGTGCTGGGGGAATAGCAGGCTGTTTCTGTATCATTGATAACATACTACTACCCAGACCAACTAAACTGAAGTAGTGTTGAACCAGACATCTTGATGCTGAACTGAAATGTGCCACTACAGATAATATGTACCACATATGGCAAACAGTAGGTCACAAAAGTCACAGGCTGAGCCCACAACTACTCTGACACAACTATGTCAGACCCATGGGAATGGGGAAATAAACGCACAAATACAACACATGGGGTATGACTGTGAACATAATGGCGTATAATTACACAATGACGGGGGGGGGATGGTGCATGGGCAAGTCCGATGTTGGAAAGACTGCCAGTGCAATGTACCCTTTGTGGATGCCAGTATGAGTCGCACATTGGGATGGTGGCTGGAAATCTGTCTGTTCATGGTAGCTCTTTGGGGCACTTAGCACAACTTTCTTGATGGATCAAATGGACTCATTGCCAGTTTTGGGCTGCATTGGGTTTAACAGGGCATCTTGCACTCAGCACTGCAAATCAGGCAGTGGAAAGGGCAAAGGGCCAGGGCATGGGCCCCCCTGCACTGCTCATGCCAAGTGCATGGGCTGTGCAGGGGCACCCAGGGGCACACTACACCACATCACCAATAACCTTCGCATGGGGGTTTCACCGCCATGCAAAGGCTAGTGGAATTGCAGAAACAGACCTGGAGGGTAGTGTTGAACGTAATACTGGTCTGGTATCACAGGACAGATGGCATTGCCAGTCCGTAAGCTGCTGGAAACCTCCCTCCGCCAGGCCATTGGCCCATGGGGCATTTCACATTGAAAACAGTTGGCACTACCACCTGTGCTTTTGGGGGTGGTCAAATACACAATGGCAGTCAGGTGCCCATAGCACTGACACACTTAAGATGATGGACCAGTATAACTACATGCAGAATCATCTCTAACTAGCTTCAGGCCCTGACCTAAGTACAACTCCTGTTAACTGGCAATGTCCATAGACTCATTTACCATCAGGCAAGGGTCACATACAGAATGATGTACACAGCAGAAATTTCATACCCATGCTGCCCATCCCTGGGTCTGACCCTGTGCTTGTGTCAAATGAGCTACATTATCACCATGCTCCACTCATGTATCATAGTGTAAGGAGGGCTGCATTGAGGGTGACGACATAGATGTGTAGGAAGGTAAACACACCTACACAGACAGAAGGTGAAACTGAACTCTGCCAGCTCCATGAGTGTCATGCAATGTAGCACACATACACAAACAACAACATGAGGAGCCATCAATGGTAACAAAAGCATAGTGTCCTGGGAATGCCATCCCTGGGGTGGTGCAAGGTCTCAGCACTGCATGGGTGTGTGTGAAACATGTAAGAATGTGACAGGTGAAAATTGCCATGTGTGGTGCTGTGGCATGAGCCCAGCAACACCCATTGCAAGGCCTCACCATGCAAATGGATGGATAGGGAGGGTAGATAACGAACAGATGGTGTCAAGCCACAAAAAGGATAGACATCACACCTAGAAGATATGACGAAGCCAGTTGTGACAACTGGGCTTCCCTTCATGTGACATGCAGGTGGGGCATGCGGCTGTAGACTGCAGCCATGATGTACAGGTACAATACTTTGGAACTAAGGGGCGCATTATAGACCCCTAGTGCCACAGGAGTGTCACTTTTAGGTGCCATTAAGCCAGTTTTTGTGGCTAACGTCACCTTGTAAATATGGCCCCTGCCCACGCAGCACTGTGCGTGGAAGAGGCGTGCAATGGGCAGGCGTGCAATGGGCGTTGCTGTGTACATGCCACGTAACACCCATTGCATTTTGAGGCTGCCTCAGATTTCTGAAATATTGTAAACCTGATGCAGTGCCAAAATCTAACAACACCACCAGGGGTGGCATTAGCACGGTGTAACGAGGAGGAATACTTTTATTCCTCCTTGTTTTTTGCTTTTCCAATGAGTGCTGCATTCTGTTGCACGCATAGGAAGAGCAAAATGCCAGTAATTATTGTTTATGTGGATGAAGGTGTCCCTCCCTGCACATAAACAATCATTTGAAAATGACGCTTTGGGACTTTTGACACGAAATCGCCACTAGTAATTGTTAATGTGCAGGAAGGGACACCTTCACACACATAAACAATCACACCCCTCAATGCATACATCCTTGCATGATGGTGCAAGGATGCCTGCATTGGCGCTGGTAGCTGAATTTTACACCAGCACATGGGAAAACACAGGGGTGAGCCATATTCACTTACATACGACACATCCCTGTGTTTCTAAAGTGACGGCAATTTTTGCGCAGCTCCGTGCTGCACCACTTTTCCATAAATCAGTGACGTGACATAACAACTGCCACAACACAGATAGACTGATGTTATACCATATTATTGCAGAGGATGACGGCTCTCCTGTGGACCTGCCTGTCCTGGAGTAACCTGATGACCTGAATGACCAATTTGCAACCATCAGTCAAGAGACCCTCCAAGAAGTCCTTGCAAACCTCCAGACACCACCTCCAGTCGCAAGGAGGAGTATTGATGTAGCAGATATCCCACAGTCCCCACTTAGCACCCCAATAGTATGACGTGCCAGCACCGACACAACTGATGACTCTGAGGAACCAGGGAGGGAGCTAGCCAAGGAGGTGCGGGTGGGGATGCAAACTATGGCAGCCAGCCTGGGGGGATGCGCACGTACATGATTACAGCTGAGTGCAGCCAACCAACGCACACACTCTCCAATGTGTGAAGTCTATGAGTGTCTGAGGGACATAGCTGCTGCCATGAGGGAGAGGCCAAAACAACTGCCCTCCCAAACTGGCATCAGCATGCCTGAGGACAAGATGGACTCCATGCACCGAGAAATGGTCTCCCTCAGGGCAGACATGGCTGCCTACCACAGGAATGTTGCTGCTATTCTAAAAAATCAGCAGCTCCTTCTTGCGGCAGGTGTGCCATATGTAGTTCCACAGATGGCTGCTGCTGGGAATTGGGAGTCCACATGTCCAACCACGAAAGTGTGTGTGGCCCCCCTCTACCTTCCCACTACCACCATCAAGGGTAGAGGAGACACCAGACACATCGGAGAATGAAGATCACCTTCACCCGTAGGAGTTCCTGGTAGCACCAGCCCATGCCACAATGGCAGTGTTTTCATTTGTCCTGTGCTTGACATCATGCCAGTGTTAGCACTGTTGCAGATATGCACTCTTTACCAACACACTGTTCCTCTGCATTGAAAGACATTTTACCCAAGCATGTCACAAGACATGTCCCTCAACCCTGGACTTGTGCTGTATCACAATTGTATGAATTGCACTAATGGGGTGCCAGAGCTGGTCATTGTAAATATTGCACAATGACACTTGTAATTAAACACCACCTCCACAACCAGCATTGTGTGTTCTGACACATCTACTACGCTTATGAATTGTGATGTGTGTAACATGTCTTTAGTCACAGAGTGTCAGTACAAGAGTGCAGGAATATGGGGGCACATATCTACGCATATGATACCTACATGATGAACGTTGATGCTGGGCTCATCCCCTCCAAGTAATTCACTGAGTATGTCAAAAATGTTGAACACATGTATTCTTCACCCACTACATACAGTAGGAATGGCTGTGAAACAGTTCTCGGGCAATATCACCAGCAGGGAGTACCAGTAGAACACATTGGTGTGAAATGGAGGTACTTAATCTCATCTGTAATTGCCACTAGTCAGTTTAGCAAGATAGATTTGAAATGTAGGCTGTTCGTTGATGTCCCACAGTGCCCAACATTCAGACACAGCACCCGAACAGTGACAGCTGAATTACCACACCTATCTGTCCAATACATGGTCAACATAGTCACCTTGAGTGGTGGGTACACTGGATGGCAGATGCACAGGCAAGTAGATATGTTGTACCTGCCAATGTGACAGCTCAGTTGTAAGAAGGTGATAAACATGTCAAGAGTGGGATCTGGAGGCAGGATGGAATCCATAGGACAACACACAAATTTCACTGTACACCATGGGAAAACCCTGAGACCCAAGCATAAGACACATGAAATAAGGGAGTACCCAAAGAATTTTATTTAGAAGTAAGCTAAACTATATAGAATGAAATACACTTATCCTATCCTAACCTAACCTATCCTAACTATACATAACCAACAACTGACCCTAACTATTCTATGCTAAACTTACCTAACACATTTAACAACACACTCTAAACATTGGCTCCCCAGCCCCTTATATCACGAGACACATGCAGGACAACATATAGTAAACTACACATATATTACTTATATCTAAACAAATATATATATTTTTTGGTATAAATATTTTTCAGTTTGTATATATTTGTATTTTTTTATTTTTTTATTTTGTATACAATATAAATATATAAATATAATATATAAATGCCGCAACATCACCCACCTACATGGTAGCATATAAAAAGTAGAAAGCCCACCTCCCAGACCTACTTATCCTAACTAAACTACTAACCTAATCTAAGCTGACACTAACTGTAGGAAAGTACCATCTTGCCTGGCATGTTACCCCCATTTTTCACTGTATATATGTTGTTTTAGTTGTATGTGTCACTGGGACCCTGCCAGCCAGGGCCCCAGTGCTCATAAGTGTGCCTGAATGTGTTACCTGTGTTATGACTAACTGTCTCACTGAGGCTCTGCTAATCAGATCCTCAGTGGTTATGCTCTCTCATTTCTTTCAAATTGTCACTAACAGGCTAGTGACCAATTTTATCAATTTACATTGGCATACTGGAACAGCATTATAATTCCCTAGTATATGGTACTGAGGTACCCAGGGTATTGGGGTTCCAGGAGATCCCTATGGGCTGCAGCATTTCTTTTGCCACCCATAGGGAGCTCTGACAATTCTTACACAGGCCTGCCACTGCAGCCTGAGTGAAATAACGTCCACGTTATTTCACAGCCATTTTACACTGCACTTAAGTAACTTATAAGTCACCTATATGTCTAACCTTTACCTGGTAAAGGTTGGGTGCTAAGTTACTTAGTGTGTGGGCACCCTGGCACTAGCCAAGGTGCCCCCACATTGTTCACGGCCAATTCCCCGGACTTTGTGAGTGCGGGGACACCATTACACGCGTGCACTACATATAGGTCACTACCTATGTGTAGGTTCAGAATGGTAACTCCGAATATGGCCATGTAACATGTCTAAGATCATGGAATTGCCCCCTCTATGCCATCCTGGCATTGTTGGTGCAATCCCATGATCCCACGGGTCTCTAGCACAGACCCTGGCACTGCCAAACTGCCTTTCCCGGGGTTTCACTGCAGCTGCTGCTGCTGCCAACCCCTCAGACAGGTTTCTACCCTCCTGGGGTCCAGCCAGGCCTGGCCCAGGAAGGCAGAACAAAGGACTTCCTCAGAGAGAGGGTGTTACACCCTCTCCCTTTGGAAAATGGTGTTAGGGCTGGGGAGGAGTAGCCTCCCCCAGCCTCTGGAAATGCTTTCATGGGCACAGATGGTGCCCATTTCTGCATAAGCCAGTCTACACCGGTTCAGGGACCCCTCAGCCCTGCTCTGGCGCGAAACTGGACAAAGGAAAGGGGAGTGACCACTCCCCTGACCTGCACCTCCCCTGGCAGGTGCCCAGAGCTCCTCCAGTGTGCCCCAGACCTCTGCCATCTTGGAAACAGAGGTGCTGCTGGCACACTGGACTGCTCTGAGTGGCCAGTGCCAGCAGGTGACGTCAGAGACTCCTTCTGATAGGCTCCTTCAGGTGTTGCTAGCCTATCCTCTCTCCTAAGTAGCCAAACCCTCTTTTCTGGCTATTTAGGGTCTCTGTCTTTGGGGATTCCTTAGATAACGAATGCAAGAGCTCATCCGAGTTCCTCTGCATCTCTCTCTTCACCTTCTGCCAAGGAATCGACTGCTGACCGCGCTGGAATCCTGAAAAACTGCAACAAAGTAGCAAAGATGACTACTGCAACTCTGTAACGCTGATCCTGCCGCCTTCTCGACTGCTTTCCTGGTGGTGCATGTTGGGGGGGTTAGTCTGCCTCCTCTCTGCACTAGAAGCTCCGAAGAAATCTCCAGTGGGTCGACGGAATCGTCCCCCTGCAACCGCAGGCACCAAAGAACTGCATCACTGGTACCCTGGGTCTCCTCTCAGCACAACGAGCGAGGTCCCTTGAATCCAGCAACTCTGTCCAAGTGACTCCCACAGTCCAGTGACTCTTCAGTCCAAGTTTGGTGGAGGTAAGTCCTTGCCTCCCCACGCCAGACTGCATTGCTGGGAACCGTGACTTTTGCAGCTACTCCGGCCTATGTGCACTTCCGGCAGAAATCCTTTGTGCACAGCCAAGCCTGGGTCCACGGCACTCTAACCTGCATTGCACGACCTTCTAAGTTGTCCTCCGGCGACGTGGGACTCCTTTGTGCAACTTCGGGTGAGCACCGTTTCACTCCACATTGTAGTGCTTGTTCTGGCACTTCTGCGGGTGCTGCCTGCTTCTGAGAGGGCTCCTTATCTTGCTCGACTCCCCCTCTGTCCCCAGACGCAATTGGTGACATCCTGGTCCCTTCTGGGCCACAGCAGCATCCAAAAACCCTAACCACACGACTTGTAGCTAGCAAGGCTTGTTTGCAGTCTTTCTTCAGGAAAACACTTCTGCACAACTCTCCACGGTGTGGGGCATCCATCCTCGAAAGAGGAAGTCTCTAGCCCTTGTCGTTCTTGCAGAATCTTCAGCTTCTACAGTCCAGTAGCAGCTTCTTTGCACCCACAGCTGGCATTTCCTGGGCATCTGCCCATCTCCGACTTGCTTGTGACTTTTGGACTTGGTCCCCTTGTTCCACAGGTACCCTCGTTTGGAAATCCATCGTTGTTGCATTGCTGATTTGTGTCTTTCCTGCAGAATTCCCCTATCACAACTTCTATGTCCTTTGGGGAACTTTAGTGCACTTTGCACTCACTTTTCAGGGTCTTGGGGTGGGCTATTTTTCTAACCCTAACTGTTTTCTTACAGTCCCAGCGACCCTCTACAAGGTCACATAGGTTTGGGGTCCATTCGTGGTTCGCATTCCACTTTTGGAGTATATGGTTTGTGTTGCCCCTATCCCTATGTGTCCCCATTGCATCCTATTGTAACTATACATTGTTTGCACTGTTTTCTAATACTATTACTGCATATTTTGGTATTGTGTACATATATCTTGTGTATATTTGCTATCCTCATACTGAGGGTACTCACTGAGATACTTTTGCCATATTGTCATAAAAAATAAAGTACCTTTATTTTTAGTATATCTGTGTATTGTGTTTTCTTATGATATTGTGCATATGACACTAGTGGTACTGTAGGAGCTTCACTCGTCTCCTAGTTCAGCCTAAGCTGCTCTGCTAAGCTACCATTATCTATCAGCCTAAGCTGCTAGACACCCTATACACTAATAAGGGATAACTGGGCCTGGTGCAAGGTGTAAGTACCCCTTGGTACTCACTACAAGCCAGTCCAGCCTCCTACACTAACCCCCTAAAACTCACTTTAAAACATTAAAACAAATGAGGAGGGAGGGGACTGAACTGGGGGTGAGAGCCATTAGGCCAATCACAGATTGGCCCTCTTGAGTTTCCTCTTGATGTATTTGAGTCTCTTGGTGTTTTTCTCCACCTCCGTCTCAAGAGTGTCCAACCTTTTGAAGACCAGTGTGACATCCTTCAGTACGTCCTTAATTGCACTCATGCTCCGGAACTCAGATTCCACTGCCAGGATGTTCCTATAGCGGACTGTCCTCTTCTGAAAAGCCTCCAGTTCCTCATTGTTCATGTTAGCAACTGTTAAATTGAGACAGGCAAACATCAGTGTCAGCATTGTGTGGAGTATGTACAGATTATTAGCTTACACTCTACATAGAATTGCACATGCACTCCAACTCACATTCCGGATAATAAAATGGCCCTGGTGAATGAAACGACAACGCTGCCTTAGCATAATTTCACTGACACCAAAGCCACTCACAACAAGATTGGGAAACGAACAAAATGAGGTGTGCATCGATTTTGTGCGATGTGTAACAATGCAAAGGCAGTGCCAACTTCACAAAGATCAGGTCCACTATTCCTCATCATCTGTGTCAATTTTTCAACGATACATCACCAGTAACTTGAATCTGGTATTGGAAGTATGGAATGCAGTTGGTAACCATAAGGGGACAGTGTTGATAGGTACACATGCATGTCTGATCAAAATGATCAGGCTTGAGGGTTGATGGCCGTGCAATCCATCATCTCAACTGTCCAGATCATCCACCAAGCATGCCTACTCATACATGGAGTTAGGGAGTGGACCATATGTTAGGAGGGCTGATAACTAGGAAGCTGGTATCCATAGGTCTTTTATATCTACATTCTTGTGTCCAGGTGTAGACACCCATCAATTCCTAATCAGCCAATACCATTCCTTACACACCCATATCCATGCCAGCACACGTTTGGACTTGACCTGCATGCATGCCAATTACATTCCATATAAGTGTCACGTAAGTGGAGTACAAAATATGTGCCACTGTGCAGGGGACAATTGCCCACGCAGTCCTACACGTACATTGCAACACAGGTATGCACCAATGTGTATACAAAATGGTGCATCACTGTGTTGTGAGAATGGCTATGTGTCCCAGTGCCAATATTCTCACAGCAGTGCACTTCTAAGTCACATATGGGCCTACATGTGGCTTGTCATCACCTTGTTAACACGGTGCTGCCTATTGAGAACCACAAGCCTCACAAGATATTACTCACTGTTCGTGCATGGGGAACCCTTAAATGGGACACAGTGTCACCATCCAGCCTACTGTGATATCTGATCATTTGACAGTTCATCACTTCTAGCATTGCATGCAACACACATGACTCACTCACACAAAGCCTTTATAATTACACAGGGCATACATTATCACACTTACTGGATACATTTGGGTCATCAAATATAGCCACTTCGCCTATGGTGTAGGGGGCAGGTCCACCTGTAAAATATGGGTAGAAAACCATGATTAGCATTATATCACTGTCACTACTAGTGAACAACATATTACAGTGTGTACTATTTTAGAGGAGTGAGCTAATCATCCAGGTTGAAGACAGTGCAACAGACACACCACTGCAAACTCACAATGACACTGACACTCAGGTGAGTGAGAGCCACACATCTTCACACTTACACTGGCCCTGAGGCTCGTGTAGTTCTACACCCTGCAACCACCATATGTGGCCAATCTATAGAAGATGGAACTCCATGGTCTGAGGGGGAGTTGGGTGACAGATACATGACACTACCCTGATGCTCTGCAAGACAACTGACTCAGGTATTCTGGCTCGTTCTGCAAGGCACACAGAGGCACTTTGCGATGGACAAGCAACTCAATTTTTAGTCTGCAATGATCATGCACTGAGTAATCCATGACTGATGTGTCAAAGTTTACTGATGGTATCAAATGCTCCATTACCAGTGCCCCCTAAGGCCGGTATGCCCCCTTTGCTAACATAATGGCAGGGATAATGTGTGTGAAATTATGACAATGTAGCGCTATTCATGGATTGCCCTACTTTGTTATTACAATCCAGTTACATATGGTATGCTCCAGGAGTCTTGGCTTATCATACATGACACTATGCTAGGGCACAGGTGTTGCCATGGCCCCAAAAAAGTGTGACTTAGTGATGGTTGTGCATGACTCACCAAACATCTGACTTGCATTGATAAAGTGATAGGATATGTGAACTCCATGTCTATACTGGCACAGTTACACTTCATTCTGGTTGCATGCAACCTGTCCACAAGCATCGTCCAAGATGATCAAGCAGATCCTGCTCCCTGGCCACCAGATCTGCCCAGCGATGCTTCAGCCTGGTGCTAGTTGCTGCTGCTGTGGTACACCCTCCTCAGGTGGTGGAGCACCTTGCCCCACTGCACCTGCCTCGCCTCCGTCCGGTAGCTCTGGATCACACGGCCCCCCCATCTCCAACATTAATGAGAGGTAGTGGCCTACCAGCCACACAAAGCCTCCCAGCTCCACCTCCCCCATGCTTCTCAGTCTCCCCCTACCAGACATGTCTCTCAGGTACAGGTTGACAAAAAGATTGATTATAAACAAAAATAAAATAAAGGAAACTTAAGGGCTAAAAATAACAATCCCAACTAACCCAACTTAAAAACTGTCCCGGACAAACACCCCACAGTACAAGTACAATGAAAGATACAAAAAAACACACACATTGACTAACACTGGGACAAAGTACAGTCAAATAATAAAAAAAACACAACAGGAGGGACACCACAAGATACAATACAAAGCAAGAACACACCACCAACTCCAGGACACAGCCACACAGTCAAAAGAGGCACAGACTGTAAAGAGAAAGAGAAAGTACACCCACTTTACCATGCCTGTAAACAGGATTTCCTATTACATCACTTCCTGTCCATGTGCGTCACGTTTACTGTTATGCGTGTATTTATTTGGTGCATCTGATATTTGTGTGAGTATTTCAGATGCATGACCTACGTGCTTCTTCTTTTTTTACGCATTACCTTTATGGGTCGATTTAACAGTAAATCAGCATTGAGATGAGTGCGAAGGTGGAATTCACACTAATGGCCCGTGGGTCATATACTTTGCGTTTGCGGATGTTTTCGACGCATTAGCGTAATTGTTTTTTTTTTACTCTATTCCTGATTGCGTGATTTTGTTCCTTTGTCTATGGGTGCACTCTGTATCAACATACAAATGGAGTGAGCTAGGCTGCAGTGTGGCATTTTGTGTATGGCCACATGTGGTAATCCATACAGCAATGTGATTTGGGTGTGATTTGTCTGTTACACTAATGTGTGTATTACAGAATCTACAGCATGCAAATATATTCACGTCATGCATATATATGCATGTGTGACAACAGTGTATCCACATATGTATGGCAGTTAGTACTATGCAACAGTTATGGTATGTGATTGTGAAATGTGTTTACTTATGTGATTTGTGTAGTTGTCTTATATGGCATAATATTTTAGACAACATAGACAGCTCAGGCATTGATGATGGCTGATGAAAGCTATCTAGGAAATTTTACCCGACAACTGTCTCCATATGTTGATCTTGAGTATATGGTGACTTGTGTGTGTACTACACAAATGTCTGACATGTGTACATATTTGGTACATACTGTGATTGACACAATCTGCCTACATTTCTCCATATCATGTTTTGAACACAATAGTCAGAATAAAGTCATTACATTTAGCAGTGTTTTTTTTGTGGTGGACCTGCAGCCCTAGCTGCATATGTTCTCATCCATTCTGATGTGTATTCCACAGATGTGCCTGTCTCAAGTGTGAGGTCATGTGTGCCCTGTGTCAGGATTGGGCCCCATGTGTCAGGATTGGGCCCCATGGCAGTGGCAGGACTGAATTCCATGCATGTACTGTGCAGGCTCAAATTCTTCCATTGTTTGTCATAACTGGGCTACTCATGATGATCATTGTCACCAATGATGCCCCAATCTTGTCACACATGCTCCATGCAGCCATTGCAACTCTCACACTGAGTTGTGTCAGTGGTCTGTTCAAACATTACTGTCTCACCATATTTTGACATTCACTGCCTCATGTGTGGGCCCCTTGTTTACCTCCTATTTGGACATGTTGTAGTTGTGTGTGATGAGCTATTGTTGTACAAGTTGTCCACGTGGATGTAAATAATATGTTGTGATCTATAGATTGTGTCCTTCAATTGTCACATTCAAGTGAAGAGGCTATTTGTGATATGTGTGATCGTAGCAGTTCAATCTTACGCATCACATGTGATGTTGCTATTGTACTCATCATATTAGTGTTTGTAACATGCTCCCTGAGGTTAGACTCACAATCCTAAGGTATATGTTGTGTAGATTTAAGAGACCAAAGCCGGATTGTGTGAATAAGTGAGGTGTTGAGAAAATGTACAAGGTGAGTTACGTGATTATTAAGTGAAGAAGTTCTCAATGATGTGCAGTCTGAGGCATGCCCCAGCATCTGTGTTGTGCTGTTACCCCTTATTTTCTTCTCCACCATCCTCCTCCTCCTCCTTAGGCAGGTCATCAACCTGCTCATATAAGGGGAAGTTCATCCGCACATATATGTTGTGCAGGATAGCACATGTCATAATAATCTTGCAGACAATGAGTGGGGCATATAGGAGGCTGCCTCCTGTGATGTCCAGGCACCTGAATCTGGACTTCAGGATGCCAAACATCCTCTCCTCAATAGTCCGTGTCCTCCAATGCCCCTCATTATATGCACCCACTGCTGTGCTTGGGTTGGGAAATGGGGTCATTATCCATGGCTGTACTCAATAACCTTGATCCGCTGCAAAAGATTAAGTGAGTAAGTTGTTGTTAGGGCTTGCAAGAGGTATGTCATGTAGCATGGCAGTTGACATTTTGAGCTGGTTGTTACTCATATGTATTTGTGGGATGGTGTGAGTTACTATCCTTGTGTAATGTCTCCTCAGCACTGGGGTGTTGGACATGACAATTATGTGTTTGGCTCAAGGACTCGAGACATATGTTTTGGATTCCAAACTGATGGTCATAATGTATGTACCATGCGTTGTGTAGTGCACCTGTATCACAGTGTGGTATCACTAGAGGGGACATGACACATCCTCACAACACAATCGGGTCAGATGTGGTGTCAACATAGTATCACTACAGAGCCTGGACACCACATCCATTTTGACATTTGTCATTGCAGATGATGTGTGACACTTAGGGCCTTTGAAATTGGTAAGTGAGAATGCACAACATGTCTCCAAAATTGTCTGCACTGTCCTGCAACGTTTCAACTATGCAAGAATGCCTCATGTGTGATATGCTACTTGGAAACCCTTTGTAGTCCCCTGCGCCAGTTTCTCATATGCAGTCGTGCACTGACACTACCTACCTTACACCAGGGTACTTGGCTAGCTGCCTCGTGGAGATGGATGTATCTGTGCAGGAAGGGACACCGCCCTATACATATGCTGTTTTGATGGTCAATTGGCTCTTTCTGTGTGTGCAGCAGTATGCAGCATGCATTGATGGCACAATCATCTGAGTTCAAAGCACAGTCTACTTCCGTATTGCAACCTGCATACATTACCCCTGGGGTGGTATTTGTTGCTGGCACTTCCTCAGGTTTTAGGTGACAGCTACATCTGAGTTACCATCATCATGGTATATATCTTGTGGTGACAGATTGCAGCAACACACATGGCTTCAAGTCATTATGAAATGGTCATCTGCCAAGTAAGTTTTACATACAGTGCAGGCCATGGCAATGGTACTGTGGGCTTTTAGATAGGTCCCTTGGTGATCCAGAGTGGCAGCTAATGTTTGTGGCAGCCATGAGGTGTCGAAGGGTGTATATCGGATTGTTTCAAGATGATAATCATAACTACCTTTGTCTCTCCTATCTTCCAAAATATAAATCAGCATTTATACTGTCGGCACATGCACAGTGCCTGCTATGGGATGGAGCTCAACTACTTAGCAAATATGTTCCTTGGCACAGTGCATGTGAGGTGAGTGATGTCTTGTTTTCTCCAACGGGGTCCCACTATGACATCCATGACCTGCACTGTCTGACAGTGACTGCCCCATGGTGGGCCATTTATTGTATCTGGTACAGACATAAAGGTTTTGTGAGTCAATGAGTGTTGCATGTGAGGTGGCACTACAGTAAGTGTGGTACCACTTATCACACATCTGGCACATGATATGTGATGGGCATTAATCTTGTATTCCTATGTGTGTGAGCCAATGCATTGGGCTGATGTCTCTGCACACTGCAGGTAAGTCAGGTATGTGTTGATGAGATGTAGTTGGTATACGTGCAAGTTTTCTGGTATTTAATGTTTGTTCTGGCAGTGGTTTGCATGGCATGATTTGAGGGATCTATGCCTATATGGAACGTACATGACATGGGCATGGTGTATGCCATTGACATGTCTGTGCTATTCTTTGTTTGGTGTACTGTGTGAAGTGTAGGTAGTAGGCAACCTGTGGGCACTTGTAGTGTGTCAGTGTAGTTCTTCTGTTAGCAAAGGGTACATGTCTACATCTGTCCTTTCCGTGGTGTGCCTGTCAAGCTGTGGGTGTGTTACGTACATGTGGGTGCATGTGTTTGTTATGTGCACTGTTTGTGCTGTACTGCAGCATGGTACATATGAGTTGTTACCTGCACATCTGTGTTACCCTGGCCATTTGTTAATGTAGTGGTGTATGTCTTGTGTGTCCGACAGGGTTGGTGTGTTGTGTGTATATTGCTAGATTTGTTGACTTACCCACAAGTAGGCCATTTCCAAATTGTCCATCCTGGAATTGTTCATTGATCCTGCTGTGCCGGAATATGTAGGCATCACTGGCACACCTAGGATACTTGGCCAAAATGTTTATGAATAGTCCCCGATGGTCCACTATGGCCTGCGCATTAATGGAATGCGTGTGCTTGTGATTCCGGTATAAGTACTCTTTTGGTGCAGGTGGTACGAGCTGGACATGGGTGCAGTCAATTGCACTAAGCACATGCAGGAAGCCATGTATTTAATAGAAACACTGTTCTCCTGCTGCTTTTGCTGGGTGTTGGGGAAGCTTATGTGGCGGGTGGCGGGGAGATGATAGCATCTAACACCTTTGGCAGGAATGCAGAGAACGACAGCTGTGAAGCACCAGCAACCAGGGCACCCATTGTTTGGAAGGAACCACTTTCCAGCACGTGCAGGACAGCTAGCAGCTTTGTCACAGGTGGTATGTTGTGTGTGGTCTGCAGGCTGGCTGTAATTTGTGGTGCAAATGTGGTCTGCAGGTGTAGTATGGCTTGCCGGTTCAGTCTGTAGGTCCTAATAATGTCCAGGTCCCTGAGGCCAAGGAGGGTTGCCCTGGTTCTGAAGACCCTCTCCTGCCTTCTGCATTGCCTTTATGGGCCACGTTGTAGTGGTGGTGATTGCAGGAGTTGTTGCTGTCCTCTGCGTCGTCTTGCATGCTGAATCATTATCACCTCATCTTCTCCTGTGGGTTGGTAATGTTGCTTCTGTGTATTCTCCTTAAGAAGTGGTGTGTTTGCCTCATTTTGAAGCCTGCCCTGACCCAGGTGTTAAATTTTGATCCAAATCAGTGTTAACGTAATTTTTTGGGTAAGCCTCCAACCCATGCGTCTTTTTTCCCAAGGTGGATAAATATGGCGCTAAGGGGGTTAGAGTCTTTTTTTGGAAGGGAACGCCTACCTTGCATCTCATTGAAGCAAGGAGGTTTCATGCATCCACAAAATGACGTTAACTAGTTTGACGCTAGTTGGGTCTAGCGTCAAAATATAAATATGCCATTGAGTTTGCGCTGAATTTGTGTAAAAAGAATGAGGCTAATTCAGTGCAAATAGAGTATAAATACACCCCTTGGTGTACCCATCCAATTCATTCAATAGGTCCTTGGTCAAACATTAGCAGGGATTGGCTGAGGCTTTGCACACACACTAGACTGTTCTGCGCCAGGAGCAAACAAAATCTCAGGATACCAGTTTTACAATCAGTGAGACACTCAGTTCTGGAGTGCATGCTTCTTTACTATGCAGGGGACATTTCTGTCTCAATAATAAGTGAGCTCATCATGGAATTGCAAGAATAATCAGTCATGTCCACTAAATATGAAATTAAAAATACCACTGAAAGTGAACGTTGCTGTAACCCCCCCATCCCCTCCCTGCCCAGCTAGCTCCCTTATTTGTCCAGGTGATGTTTCTAGAAAATTTGAACTCTTTCCAAGATGGTCACGCTACTTGGGTGGAAATTTCAGCCAAGCTCTAGTTGGCAGCACTTTCTTAAATTTGTCTACTTAAAAACGGAATTGCCTTTTCTGCATTCTGGGCCTGATTCTAACCCTGGCGGGCGGCAGTAGCCGCCCGCCAGACGGGAACCGACATTTGGCCGCCATGCGGCCAAAATACCGCTTCCCTCATTCCGACATTCCCGCTGGGCCGGCGGGTGCTAACCAAGTTAGCGCCGGCCGGCCCAGCGGGAATGGGGGCCGCAACACAGGAGCCGGCTCCGAATGGAGCCGACGGTGTTGCGGCGGTGCGACGGGTGCAGTTGCACCCGTCGCGCTTTTCACTGTCTGCTAGGCAGACAGTGAAAAGCTTCATGGGGCCCTGTTAGGGGGCCCCAGGACACCCCTTACCGCCAGCCTCTTCCTGGCAGTGAAAACCGCCAGAAACAGGCTGGCGGTAAGGGGGTCAGAATCCCCAGGGCAGCGCTGCCCTGGTGGATTCGCCCAGCGGGGGCAAAAACGGCGGGAAACCGCCGGCCCCGGTTTTCTGACCGCAGCTTTACCGCCGCGGTCAGAATGGGCTTGGAAGCACCGCCAGCCTGTTGGCGGTGCTTCCGTCATTCGTGGCCCTGGCGGTCTTGGACCGCCAGGGTCAGAATGACCCCCTCTGTCTCTAATTTGGGAATGTTTTTGTTCAAATGAGTTCTGTATGTGTTATCTGGCTTACCTTAAGTATTGATTAACCCGTTACTTTAATGAAGAATCAGACATTCAGAAGATTTTTTTTTATCTAATTATCATGAATGACTTGCATTTTTGTATCAACATTATGTGATGAAGTATTAATTGCAAATAAACATTTCTTATCAGATCGGTCAAAAGTTTGAAAGGCAAGAAAACTGAAACATGCAAATTCTCCTTTGTGCAATGAAGAATGTTTTGATATGGTTTCTTTTTTCAGCTTTTATTTTTAAATCACGCAAGCTTCATTTCACATTCAAATATGTCTTTAGAACGCATATTTAGTAATTAGTGATCGTACTTCTGTCTTTCGTTTTGGCTTTGCATTATGCATGCAGTGATTCCCCAGGTCTATGTTATAACTACACTATCGATTACCACAGGTTCAATACTCTCATTAGGATTCAGTAGGTCAGCTCAGGGACTCTATCTATCGGACGGTCAATAATTTATATCTTTACATGTCAATAATTAGACAACCTTGGTCAGCGCCGTGTAGAGAGGCTCATGTTCAATAAGAGCGCGTGAAAGCACTCTGGCAAGGTCAGGATTTTACCCTCAGCTCAACCATAAACAGTAGATACACCTCGGAGACAGATTGAGCAGGGTTCATTCACATTTAAATGTTAACTGGCTAAGCACTTTAATTCCGCCGTTTTATGCATTTCAATTCTTATGAGGCTCAACAACATTAACAAGAAGTATGATTAAGTTGAAAGAACTAAAAGCCTCTGTGGCTGTCTCTTTTACTCGACACTATGCCCCACCCCACAGATTTGCTTGCTGTTCTATTGTAGTTACGTGTGTGTTCGACCTTTACACATGCTACTATAGTAATTAGTCCGCACTCTGAGTAGGAGGTGTTTAGCTTTTATTGGAAATGCCAGCACTCTCAAACGTGGTGTCCTCTTCACTAGTCACCAGGCAACTGCCATTAAATGGATCTCCACTAAACAATGGGCCTGATTTAAGAAAAGTGGCACTGCCTCCAAGTGCAGCACCACTTTTCTTGCGCTCCTTAGTGACCCCTAAAGCCACCAGGTGTGCGCTGTATCTAAGATACGGAGCACCACGGTGGTAGTTAGGGGAACTGGCATCAACATTTGTTATCCTAGTACAGAACTTTGCAGGATTAGCATTGTTGGAAATGGCCTTTCTGCAGGGTCACCCCCAAACTTTTTGCCTTCCTCCTTCTCTTTTTCTGACCTCATTTTTGCTGGCTTTAGGACTCTACACACATTACCACTGCTAACAAGTGCTAAAGTGCACATGGTCTCCCCTTAAAACATGGTGCCATTGGCTCATACCCAATTGGCTTATTTAATTTAGTTGGTAAGTCTCTAGTCGAGTGCACTACATGTGCCCAGGGCCTGTAAATTAAATGCTACTGGTAGGCTGCAGCACTGGTTGTGCCACCCACATAAGTAGCCCCCTAACCATGTCTCAGGCCTGACTCTGCAGTACCTGAGTGTGCATTTTCACTGCCACTTCGACTTGGCATTTAAAAGTTCTTGCCAAGCCATAAACTCCCCTTTTTCTACATATGTCACCCCTAAGGTAGGCCCTAGGTAGCCCGTAGGGCAGGGTTTTATGTAAAAGGCAGGACATGAACATGTGTGTTCTATATATCCTGGTAGTGTAAAACTCCTAAATTCATTTTTACACTTCTGTGAGGCCTGCTCCTTTCATAGGATAGCATTGGGCTACCCTCATATAGGTGGTCATTCTGACCTCGGCGGTAAAAGGCGCCTACCGCCGGTCAGAAATCCTCCATAATCCCGCCGCGGTCGCGGAAACCCGCCACGGTCATTCTGACCTGCAGCAGCCAAACCTCCGAAAATCCGACAGCCACAACAGACCGCCAGACCAGCGGTCGGCGGAAAAGTGGAGGTGACAAAACCTCCACCGTCACGCCAACAGAAATACGCCCATGCCATTACGACCCACGAATCCACGCGGCGGTCTTTCCAACGCGGTTTTCCATTGGCGGGACACACCGCCGCGGTCAGAATACACACAAACGAACAAAACTCAGCCACATTGGCCGATTTGAATTCCACACACCTGATACACATACACACACCACTCCCACACACACAATACAATATAAAACACACACCCACATCACCCACAAACCCCTACGACCAAAAATTCCGAAAGAAGGCCAGAGCGAGACACCACCATCCACAAACTAGCAGCCACAGCCACTCAACACCATCACCCACACAATATCCACACACAAAACAACACACACCACCACACTCAACACACTTAACTACACATACTCCACCCCACACATCATACACACCACCCCATGGCACCCCAAAGACACCCCCGCTTCTCAGACGAAGAACTCAGGGTCATGGTGGAGGAAATCGTTCGGGTAGAGCCCCAGCTGTTCGCCACACAGATCCAATACACCAGCATTGCCCGGAGGACGGAGCTATGGCAGAGGATTGTCGACAGGGTCAACGCTGTGGGACAGCACCCCAGAAATCGGGAAGACATCAGGAAGCGATGGAACGACCTACGGGGGAAGGTGCGTTCCATGGTATCCAGGCACAACATCGCCGTGCAGAAGACTGGCGGAGGACCCCCACCTCAACCCCCACAATTTACAACATGGGAGGAGGAAGTCTTGAACATCCTGCATCCTGACGGCCTCGCAGGAGTCGGCGGAGGAATGGATACTGGTAAGTTGAAGCTTCACTACTGCTTCCCCCCCACCTGCATGCCAAATCATACCCCAACCCTCACCCACATCCTCGAACCCCACCCTCACCCCCACCCCCATCCTCACCCCCACCCTCACCCCCACCACCATCCTCACCCCCACCACCATCCTCACCCCCACCCCCAGCACACCTATTCCCTGCCAATGTCTCACCATCACAACCCACACATCCCAAAACCTAGGCCTGCATGCGTCCACTAAGCATGGACACCCATCACCAAAGCATGCCCAATGCATATACACATCCCCCCCACAAGCCACCCTCACCAAAGCCCCCACACACGAATGCCAGCACTTGGGGACACGGGAACCCACAGATACACCCATATGCCACACATTGAAACTATAACCATACCTCTATACCCCTGCAGGACCCGACCGTCAACACACCGCCGCGGAGGGCCCAGAATTCTCCACACCCCCACCCAAGAGGCCGTCAGCGATGACAGCAGCTCTGTCGACCTGGACACCGATGACCAGCCCGGACCATCGGGGACCTCTGGACAGTCGGTTCCCCTCACACAGGCACAGGCCACTACAGACCCAAACCCCTCTGGGAACACCAGCACAGCTCCCACCCAGCGGGCCCATGCCTCTGTCTCCAGGGCGCGTCAATCTGCGGTGTGTCTACCACTACAGGGCACCCAGGATAACCCACCACCCCAACAACAACAGGGACCTGGGCGCAGTGGTAGTGGGCACACCGGCCAGGGGGCAGAGGCCCAGGGAAACAGGGCAACTCGGAGGGCAGCTGTGCGACAGGGGGGGGACGGGCCCAGGGAACCCACTCTCCACGAGGCCCTCACCACCATCATGGGAGCATACAACCGCTCCCAGGAGACGATGGCGACGGTACTGGCCCGGTTCCAGGAGATCCAGGTACTGCAGGAGGAACACTATCGGGGGTACAGGGAGGACATCAGAGCCCTCACCTCCACCCTGGTTACCATGGTCGGGCTGCTGCAGGACCTCATCAACACCAGGACGGACACTCAACAGCAACAAAGGGCCCCTGCCACTAGCCTGGACCAAGAACAGCCAACCACCTCCGCCGGCGCTAGTGGACAGGAGGCCCCCGCACAACAGCAGCCCACCAGACCCCCACCTCCTGCAGGAGAAGAACCACCCCGCAAGAGGGCCCTGAGATCTCGCAAGAAGACAGAGTAGGATGTCAAGACCCCCGCCAGCAAAGGATACCACCTGATGTCATCCCACTGTCCCACATTGTCACCCTGTCCATCCTTGAACTGCCCATGCTCCATCTCTCCACAGGCCTCTGGACAATGCACCTGTGTGACTGTTACTCTGGACTCTGCCATGGACATTCCTTCACCATAGCCCCCACCCACTTGAAACCACCCATCCCATTTTGAGCACTGAAATAAACACCTATTTTGCACAAAACTATCTGGAGTCTGGCTGTGATTTCAAAATATTGTAATTGACATGACAGTGCAAATATGTCCTTGTACATAGTGAAGTCAACAAACAGCTGCCACAAAGCTGTAGTCCATGGGGAAACGAAGCACAGGACTCGTAGTGGGGACCCCAGATCTGAAATAGGGAGGGAAAAGCCACAACTCAGTCATCATACACTGGGGCAAATAGACAGGCAGCAGAGATGCAGGAGAGTAGTTCAGATTTACTAAATTATCTTTGAATTGTTACCTGTGTCCTATTGGAAGTACTGTTCAATGATTCTGTCCCTGTTGTCTGTTTCAGCCCCGTCATCTTCCTCCTCGTCACTCTCCACAGGTTCCACCGCTGCCACAACACCACCGTCTCGACCATCCTCCTGCAGGAAAGGCACCTGGCGGCGCAAAGCCAGGTTGTGAAGCATGCAGCAGGCCACGATGATGTGACACACCTTCTTAGGTGAGTACATTAGGGATCCACTTGTCATATGCAGGCACCTAAACCTGGCCTTTAGGAGGCCAAAGGTGCGTTCGATCACCCTCCTAGTACGCCCATGGGCCTCATTGTACCGTTCCTCTGCCCTGGTCCGGGGATTCCTTACTGGGGTCAGTAGCCACGACAGGTTGGGGTACCCAGAGTCCCCCAATAGCCATACACGGTGTCTCTCTAGCTGTTCCATCACGTAAGGGATGCTGCTATTCCTCAGGATGTAGGCGTCATGCACTGACCCTGGGAATTTGGCATTTACATGCGAGATGTACTGGTCAGCCAAACACACCACCTGGATGTTCATGGAATGGTAACTCTTTCTGTTCCTGTACACCTGCTCCCTGTCTCTTGGGGGAACCAAAGCCACATGGGTCCCATCAATGGCACCAATGACGTTGGGAATATGTCCAAGGGCATAGAAATCACCCTTCACTGCAGCCAATTCGCCCACCTCAGGGAAAATGATGTAGCTCCTCACGTATTTCATCAGGGCAGACAACACTCTGGATAACACCTTCGAAAACATGGGCTGAGACATCCCAGAAGCAATTCCCACTGTTGTCTGAAATGACCCACTTGCCAAGAAATGGAGTACTGACAGGACCTGCACCAGAGGGGGAATCCCTGTGGGTTGGCGGATGGGGGACATCAGGTCGGGCTCCAGCTGGGCACACAGTTCATGTATAGTGGCACGGTTAAGACGGTAGGTCAGGATAATGTGGCGTTCTTCCATTGTCGACAGGTCCACCAGCGGTCGGTACACAGGAGGATTCATCCGTCTCCTCGCCAAACCCAGTGGACGGTGCCTAGGAAGGACAACATGGAGCACACAGTCAAGCAACCCACAGGTACGTACTCACAGCTAGCACAGTAAACGATTCTCTATGCAGTGAATGGCGTGTCTGAGTGGCTATGCAAGGCCTAGGCCTGTGTGACGCAGTTGAAATTGAGCCATGTGGACCCTCGAAATGGCGGCTGCCTGACCTGTGAAGTGTGACAATGGGATGTGAGGTCAATGCGCTGGCGTGGCACACCGCGGCGGTCAGCGGTCGAAGACCGCGGCGCGAAGCCGCATTGGTTAATATTGAAGCCTATGGGTTTCAGGAGCCAATGGCGAAGGGCGCCGGCGGCACGCACCGCCGCGGTTCGCACCGCCGCGGACGTGACCGCCATTTTCTATCTACTTATCCACTTGCGACTTGAACTTTCACAGGAGAGGACCTATACTGCAAGTGTTGCTGTGACCTCGGTCTGGAAGGGACAATGGCTGCTGCGCCTGGGGAAAGGGCCCCTGCCTTCACTGGAGAGGAGTTGGAGAAACTTGTGGATGGGGTCCTCCCCCAGTATGCGCTACTCTACGGTCCTCCAGACCAACAAGTGAGTTTAATTCAATATGGATTTGGGGCCACTGGCTGGCTTGGGGGCCTGGCGGGGGGCATGGCGGGGGGCCTGGCGGGGATGGGGGGCATGTTGGGCCTGGCGGGGGGCATGGCGGGGGGCCTGGCGGGGATGGGGGGCATGTTGGGCCTGGCGGGGGGCATGGCGGGGGGCCTGGCGGGGATGGGGGGCATGTTGGGCCTGGCGGGGGGCATGGCGGGGGGCCTGGCGGGGATGGGGGGCATGTTGGGGCTGGCGGGGGGGCATGGCGGGGGGCCTGGCGGGGATGGGGGGCATGTTGGGCCTGGCGGGGGGCATGGCGGGGGGCCTGGCGGGGATGGGGGGCATGTTGGGCCTGGCGGGGGGCATGGCGGGGGGCCTGGCGGGGATGGGGGGCATGTTGGGGCTGGCGGGGGGCATGGCGGGGGGCCTGGCGGGGATGGGGGGCATGTTGGGGCTGGCGGGGGGCATGGCGGGGGGCCTGGCGGGGATGGGGGGCATGTTGGGCCTGGCGGGGGGCATGGCGGGGGGCCTGGCGGGGATGGGGGGCATGTTGGGCCTGGCGGGGGCCATGGCGGGGGGCCTGGCGGGGATGGGGGGCGTTGGGCCACTGGCAACGAAAATGCAGACAAACTTGAACGTGGTATTTCTCCCTCCCTGTACGTGTCACATAGGTCCGCGCCCATGAGAAGATCGGGATTTTGCGTGCCATCGCCAAGGAAGTCCGGACCCTGGGGTCCACCATCGACGGGGCACCCACTGCCGCAAGAGGTGGGAGGACATCCGCCGCGGGACCAAGAAGACCGCTGAGTCTCTGCTGGGGATGGCCTCCCAACGTAGGCGGGGTGCCTGCCGTCAACTGACCCCCCTGATGTTCCGGATCCTGGCGGTGGCCTACCCTGATTTGGATGGGCGCGTGAGGGCAGCACAGCAGACACAAGGGGGTGAGTCCAAGCATTATCTACTCTGTTGTCGCGCAGTGGAGGTGTCTGGGTGGGGGAGGAGGGCTGTGGGTCCCCCTAGGCCAGGGCGATATCTGTAGGCTGGGCACCCCCGTAAGCCCCTGTGTCCCCAGCCACCACCCTCAGTAGTGTGTCAGTACAGCCATCCCTGGGCCGTGTCATCCATGGGTGCAGTTGTCAACTCTAGGCGTGTAGGGCATGTTCCACGGAATGCGTAGCGGACCCCAAGTGCGCAACTTAGTGCAGGGGGCATCTGTGTCTGTCATGTCCGCTAACTGTACCGGAGATCCATGTACTCAATATCCCTTTATTTCTCTCTCCCCCCCCTTTTTGTTTGTCTTTCTGTGCTTGTGTGCATCAGCATCATCAGGCGGAGGAGAAGTGGCATCGGGGCAGGAGGGAGCTGCATCTCACATGGCCCAGGAGGGCCATGCCACAGAGTCTGACTGGACCAGTGAGACGGAGGGCGAGGGGAGCTCCACAACGGGGACGACTGGACCCTGCAGCGACACGGACACGTCCTCGGAAGGGAGCTCCCTTGCGGGGGTGGCACCATCCGTGCCCCCCGCCATTACAGGTACAGCCGCCACCCAGCGCACCATCTCCGCCCTCCCAGCAGCCCCTCAGCGTTCGCCCCGTGCACGCTCTGCCAGGAAGCCGGGCATCTCCTTCGCCCCAGGCACCTCAGGCCCTGCCCCTGTTACCCCCGCTGCCCTCAGTGAGGAGGTCATTGACCTCCTCCGAACGCTCATTGTTGGGCAGACTACCCTTTTGAATGCCATCCAGGGGGTGGAGAGGGAGGTTCATCGCAGCAATGCGTACCTGGAGGGCATTCATTCGGGTCAGGCTGCCCATCAGCGATCGTTCCAGGCTCTGGCCTCAGCACTGACGGCAGCCATTGTCCCTGTCTCCTGCCTCCCTCTACTAACTCCCTCCTCCCAGTCTCCTGTTCCTCTGCCTGTCCCACCCACACCATCAGACCAGCCTGCACACACCTCAACACCCAAGAGAAGCTCATCCAAACATAAGCACCACAGATCACGCAGACATTCACACATGCAACATTCCGATGCAGACATGCCAACAGTCACTACCACCTCTGTGACCCCCACCTCCTCGTCTCCCTCCTCCCTCCCTGTGACGTCTACACTCACACCTCCATTCACCTCACCATCAGCCAGTGTTTCCATCACCAGCACACCCTCCAGTCCAGTCCGCACACGTGCAGTCACCTCCCCCACTGCCATTTACACGTCCCCTGTGTCCTCTCCCACTGTGTCTGTCACCCCCTCTTCCACACCACACAAACGCAGCCACCCACCCACCCAACAGCCATCCACCTCACGACAGCCTATCCCTCCTGCACCTGCACCCAAAGACAGCAAACGTGACTCACTTACAACCACATCCTCTCCCTCCACTCCCATTCCCACTGTACCTACCACTCTCCATTGTCCCAAGAAACTCTTCCTCGCCACTGCTAACTTCTTTCCTGACCCTGAGCCCCCCCTCCTTCTCGTCGGGGTAAGAAGAGCACCTCAGCCACCACCAGCCCTGCAGCCCCCTTGACAAGGGTGCAGGGGTATTGGAGCCCACCAGCCCGCATGTCTGGATCTTCGCCCAGCAGCAAGGGGACAGCCAGCCCACCCCCTGGGAAGAGGAGCAGAAGGCGGAAGGGGCGCCGCAGGAGCCCGGCTTCTACATCCCCCCCGGACACCACCCAGACACAGTCACCAGCCACAGCTCCAAAGGGAGGAAAGGGCCACAGACTCCCGACTAAGGAGGGCAAGGGCAGCAAGTCGGAGAGGTCAGGCTGCAGGCCTGCTGCCCAGGAGGAGCCCACCACCCCCATAGCCGCTGGCCAGGGAGGACCCAGCCCAGCTGGCCAGGAGGGCCCCACCACCCACAGCCCAGGTGGGCATTGAAGGAGCACCATCCCCGCTGCCCAGGAGGGCACCACCAGGCAATGAGCAGTTGGCCATAGACCGGCCGCCGTCTCAAGCACCGCTGAACTGGGCCCCGCCGTCTCAAGAACCGCTGAACTGGGCCCCGCCGTCTCAAGCACCGCTGAACTGGGCCCCGCCGTCTCAAGCACCGCTGAACTGGGCCCCGCCGTCTCAAGCACCGCTGAACTGGGCCCCGCCGTCTCCAGCACCGCTCCGCTGGGGACCGCCGTCTCAAGAACCGCTGAACTGGGCCCCGCCGTCTCCAGCACCGCTCCGCTGGGGACCGCCGTCTCAAGAACCGCTGAACTGGGCCCCGCCGTCTCCAGCACCGCTCCGCTGGGGACCGCCGTCTCAAGAACCGCTGAACTGGGCCCCGCCGTCTCAAGCACCGCTGAACTGGGCCCGCCGTCTCAAGCACCGCTGAACTGGGCCCCGCCGTCTCAAGCACCGCTGAACTGGGCCCCGCCGTCTCCAGCACCGCTCCGCTGGGGACCGCCGTCTCAAGAACCGCTGAACTGGGCCCCGCCGTCTCCAGCACCGCTCCGCTGGGGACCGCCGTCTCAAGAACCGCTGAACTGGGCCCCGCCGTCTCAAGCACCGCTGAACTGGGCCCCGCCGTCTCAAGCACCGCTGAACTGGGCCCCGCCGTCTCAAGCACCGCTGAACTGGGCCCCGCCGTCTCCAGCACCGCTCCGCTGGGGACCGCCGTCTCAAGAACCGCTGAACTGGGCCCCACCGTCTCCAGCACCGCTCCGCTGGGGACCGCCGTCTCAAGAACCGCTGAACTGGGCCCCACCGTCTCAAGCACCGCTGAACTGGGCCCCGCCGTCTCCAGCACCGCTCCGCTGGGGACCGCCGTCTCAAGAACCGCTGAACTGGGCCCCGCCGTCTCCAGCACCGCTCCGCTGGGACCGCCGTCTCAAGAACCGCTGAACTGGGCCCCGCCGTCTCCAGCACTGCTCCGCTGGGGACCGCCGTCTCAAGAACCGCTGAACTGGGCCCCGCCGTCTCCAGCACCGCTCCGCTGGGGACCGCCGTCTCTAGAACCGCTGAACTGGGCCCCTCCGTCTCAAGCACCGCTGAACTGGGCCCCGCCGTCTCAAGCACCGCTGAACTGGGCCCCGCCGTCTCCAGCACAGCTCCGCTGGGGACCGCCGTCTCAAGAACCGCTGAACTGGGCCCTTCAAGGCAAGACCCGCTGAACTGGGCCCTTCAAGGCAAGAAGCGCTGAACTGGGCCCTTCAAGGCAAGAACCGCTGGCCCTTTGGCAGACGTGTCAGGGCAGGATCTGTCTCGGGCAGGGCTGCAGGATGTCCTCTGGCCAACATGCCTCCTCCAGTGGCAGTGGAGTCTGTTATGGACTGTTTGGACTGTGGCTTTGCTCTCCCCAGGATGGCCCAGTGGGCAGGCCACCCACTGTATGGACTGTATGGACTGTGGCTTTGCTCTCCCCAGGATGGCCCAGTGGGCAGGCCACCCACTGTATGGACTGTATGGACTGTGGCTTTGCTCTCCCCAAGATGGCCCAGTGGGCAGGCCACCCACTGTATGGACTGTATGGACTGTGCCTTTGCACTCCCCAGGATGGCCCAGTGGGCAGGCCACCCACTGTATGGACTGTATGGACTGTGGCTTTGCACTCCCCAGGATGGCCCAGTGGGCAGGCCACCCACTGTATGGACTGTATGGACTGTGGCTTTGCTCTCCCCAGGATGGCCCAGTGGGCAGGCCACCCACTGTATGGACTGTATGGACTGTGGCTTTGCTCTCCCCAGGATGGCCCAGTGGGCAGGCCACCCACTGTATGGACTGTATGGACTGTGGCTTTGCACTCCCCAGGATGGCCCAGTGGGCAGGCCACCCACTGTATGGACTGTATGGACTGTGGCTTTGCTCTCCCCAGGATGGCCCAGTGGGCAGGCCACCCACTGTATGGACTGTATGGACTGTGGCTTTGCTCTCCCCAGGATGGCCCAGTGGGCAGGCCACCCACTGTATGGACTGTATGGACTGTGGCTTTGCTCTCCCCAGGATGGCCCAGTGGTCATGGAGTCCCCTCGTGGATCTGGCGTCGTGTACTCAAGTGGCTGAGGTGCCCCCCCTTCCCTTCCCCCTGAGGTGCCTGTCCTATTTTCTTTCTGATGCCCCTGCAGTGTTCTCTCCGTGGAGTTCTTGTCGTGGGACTGGGCCTTGCCCCTTTGCACAGGACCCCTGTGGTCCACAGACAGTGGTTGGACTACATTTAGTAGCTGTATATATTTTGTACATAGTTTATTTATTTATTGGGATTACTGGTGTCCATATTTCAATATATCTGCCCGTTTATGATCTCTTCTTTTGGTCTTTGCATTATTTCGGAGGGGGGGGTTGTGGGTTGTGACAGTGATCTGTGGGAATGCATTGATGTGTGTGTTGTAGTGGGTGTGGGTGGGTGGGTGTGTGCCGGTACTCTTTTCCCTCCCCTGTGTCGTAGGTGCAGTACTCACCGATGTCTTCCGCGCCGCCGGGCGTGCTCCTGGTACAGGAGCAGGTATAGGAGTGCGGGGATGACCTGCAACTCGGGTTCCATACTGCCGGAATCTCGCGTGGAGTGCGTAGAGGTGAGCGTTTTCCCGTTCGTAGTCTGTTTCCGCCGTGTTTTTATCGGCGGTGCTCCCGCCCCGGAAAAGGTGGCGGATTGGTGGGTCGTGATAGGGTGGGCGGTGCATTGTCTGCCGCCTGCCTGTTGGCGGGGACCGCCGCGCTGTTTGTTTGTTCCGCCGTGGCGGGCGGAGTGTTAATGCGGCGGGCTGTGTTGGCGGTTCCCGCCAGGGTCAGAATTGCATATTTTGGACCGCCGGCCTGTTGGCGGCTTGGCCGCCGCATTATCACCGACCGCCAGGGTCAGAATGAGGGCCATAATGTTTGAGTGGTAGATCTTGATCTGAAAAGAGTAGCCAGGTCATATTTAGTATGGCCAGAATGGTGATACAAAATCCTGTTTAATGGTGAAGTTGGATTTTATATTGCTATTTTAGAAATGCTACTTTTAGAAAGTGAGCATTTCTCTACACTTAAATCCTTCTGTGCCTTCCAATCCATGTATGACTAGGTTTACTTGACAGCTCCCTTGTGCATTCACTCAGACACACCCCAAACACAGGATACTCTACCTGACTGCCATACATTTGTATTTTGAATGGGTCTTCCTGGGCTGGGAGGGTGGAGGGCTTGACACTTCAATGTCAAAGGACAGTAGCCTGCCCTCACACAAAGGACTGCCACACCCACTACTGGGACCCTGGCAGACAGGATGGAACTGAAAGGGGAACTTGTGCACTTCTAAGCCACTCTTTGAAGTCTCCCCCACTTCAAAGGCACATTTGGGTATTTAAGCAGGGTCTCTGACCCTACCAACTTAGACACTTCTGAAGTAAGACACTTCTTGACAAGACATTCTTGTCACAGACACTTCCTGGAGAAGAGAACCTGAACCAGAACCTGCATCCTGCCAAGAAGAACTGCCTGGCAGCCCAAAGGACTCACCTGACTGCTTTCTGTGAAGGACTGCTGCCTTGCTGTTGCCCTGCTGCCTTGCTGCTCACTGGCTGTGGTGAGAAATGCTCTCCATGGGCGTGGATAGATCTTGCCTCCTCTTCCCTGAAGTCTCAGGACCAAAAAGACTTCATCTCTGCAAGACGGACTCCTGGTGCCACGAAAATCAATGCACAGCCTGGCAGAAATGAAACAAAGTCTGCATCGCAGTGAAAAATTCACCACATGCCGAACCGGGACGACGCAGCCTGACTTCACAATGAGGAGATCGACGCAGTGCCAGCGGAGCGACCGGAAATTCGACACATGGCCCACTGGTTCGACGCACAGCCGAGCCAGAATGACGCAACCCGACTTCCATAGAGGAATCAATGCAGCACCTGGCGTTCGGTAGAAATTTCCACGCAACACCCACCAGATCGACGCAGCCCCTGTGACTTTGTCCTGTCAGCCCTGGAAATCCATGCAACGTCCCTGGGGCATCAGAAAACCCGCAACCCCAAGAGGATCCACGACTGAACTCCGGAGATCGACGCAAAGCCGTCCCTGTGTGAAAACTAAACAACGCATCACCATGGGCGGCCCAAGAAATCTACGCACACCTCCCTGTTTTCCACACATCTCCTCCTCTGCGGTTCATTGCAGAGATTGTGAATGCAAACCAGATACTTTGTGCTTGAAAGAGACATTGATTGCTTTTAAAAGACTAAAGAAACTTTATATCATTTTTACAGTGATATCTCAACATATACTTATTCCATTTTAAGTGTTTTTGACCTGCATCTTATCAGATAATATTATATATTTTTCTAAACACTGTGTGGTGTATTTTTGTGGTGCTATACTGTGTTATTGCATGATTTATTGCACAAATACTTTACACATTGCCTTCTAAGTTAAGCCTGACTGCTCAGTGCCAAGCCACCAGAGGGTGGGCACAGGATGATTTGGATTGTGTGTGACTTACCATGACTAGAGTGAGGATCCTTGCTTGGACAGGGGGTAACCTGACTACCAACCAAAGACCCCATTTCTAACATTGGTGATCAGCGGTGAGGATAGGACTTATATTTGTGCAGTAACATACAGTAGCTATGTGTTCACTACCTACCCACAGTTAAAGGTCATCACAAGTTGCTTTTTCTTCTCCTTTTTTCTCTCCATTTTGGTCATTTTTTCAAATTTAAATCCTATCTCTCCTTCATAAACTTGGAACTTTGTGTTGTGCTTGTGATACCTTAGTACAGCCTGAAAATGGATTCCAGCTTCATAGAAGAATACAATGAGTCACATATAGTCCCCATTGAATCCCTCACAAAGGGTGAGCTGAGGGAGCTCTGCACAGAGAGGGGCCTGACTGTGTCAAAGAGTTCCACTAAGCAGGAACTGCTGGATGCCTTTGTAGACTTTGAGGACGCAAGCTGGAAAGAGGAACAGACAGCCAAGGACCAAAGGGGTGATGGCCCTGAGAAGGATGTTGAGGAGGAGGAGAAAAATGATTTAAGAGTGGCTCCAGAGGAGAAGAGGGAACCCACAGAGAGTGAGTCACCTACTGGATGATATGCGGGAAGAAGTGTCTCCTCCTGTGCTCTATCCCCTGGGGAGCTTAGGGACAGACAGGCTGTGAGGGACCTGAGGCTGCATCTAGCTCAACTGGCTACAGAGGAGAGAAGAGCTGAGGCTGACAAAGCCCTGGCAGAGGAGAGAAGGGCTAAGGCTGAGAGGGCTTTGGCAGAAAGAAAGATGGCTCTTGAACTGAGTCTGAAGGAACTGGACCAGAAAGCAAGTAGAGTCCAGCGGTGGCAGCAAAACTACAACATCCAGTGCTGAGAAAGAGGACAAACTACCCAGATATTTGGTACCTGACTTTAGAGGGGGGGACATAGACAAGTGGTTTGATGTGTATGAGGTCACCCTATTAGCGCACAGGATCCCTGAGGAAGATTGGGGGGTGGGGGGGCTGTCCTATGGGGGTATATACCTGGTAATGGGAGGGATGCCCTTCTGGCCCTAGATGGGAGAGACAGATTGAGTTATCCAACTATGAAGAAGACCCTTGTCAAGAGATATGGCTTCACCCCAGAGGAGTGCAGGTTGAGATTCAAGGGCAGTAGGAAACTGCCTCTCCAGTCATGGGGGAATTTTGCAGGACATTTTGTAAGGCACTGGATGGTTGGGTGAAGGGTAGTATGGTAAACACTTTTAAGGGGCTGTACAGTTTGATGGCCAGAGAGCACATGATCAGTCACTGTTTTCCAGAGCTACACCAGCACTTGGTTGATTGTAAGTTCTCTAACCCCAGGGAACTTGCAAAGGAGGCAGACCTCTGTGTGAGTACCAGATTGTCTGAAAAGGCATTTGGGAGTGATCCTAATGAGAGTGATTTAGGTTCCCCTCACCAGAGTGTGGGGGAGGTACACAGTGACCCAGATAGGTCCCATAATGGTAAGGGGGAAAAGGGTCCCATGTCCCTTCTAAGCCCTATTCCCAGCCCCAGTGCTTGGACTGTTCCCATAAGGGACCCAAGCAGGGTAACCTAGTCTGTACTGAGAGACCGTCCCCTGATGGAAGCTCCTCAGTGTCAGGTGAGCTGAGATGGGTACCCCTAAGGGCCCCTTGATAGTTCAGTTGTCTGGCAGTACCACTCCTCAGAGGAGGGCACGGAAGTCCAGAGGGAGGAGCAAGGTGAAGAAAGACTCACCCATGTCCCCTGTTCAGCCTTAAGGTATAGACCCTGGGCTGACTGACCAGTGTCAGGGTACCACCCCTGAAATGGTAGGAGGTAGAGTGGAGACGGGGTGCAAGACCCCTGGAGCTACTGCCCCCATTCTGAGATGCCTCAGGATCTCCTTGGGAGCTCCCTACCAGCCCCTCCAGCTGGAGGAGGAGCTCATCCAAAGGCCCCACTCAGGGTCTCCACTCAGCAGTGGATGGTCTGGGGCCTAGCTCCTGACACTGACAGCTGTCAGTAGTATCCTGTGGTTACTGTCCTTGTGGACACAGTTTTCCCTGGGTTGGGGACAGAAGTCAGCCCCAAGGGTTGGAACGGGCCTCATCACTTTGTTGCCCATGGTGGTACTGTATGCATCTGTGAGCAAATTAAAGATAGGATCTTGACAGATGGGGTCCTCAGATGGGGAGAAGGGTTCCTCATGGGTCAGTTCAGTGGACCCAGAGATTTTAGACAGAGGAGCCTCGCTGAGTTCAGAAAAGCATAGAACTGGCAAGCACCCCTGCAGGAGTGGGCCATTGTCCATGTTCTAGCGCCTCAAGCAGGGAAGTCCATCAAAGTGTTGATTTGTCTACCCTGGCTTTAGGCTGGAAGGGGGATATGTTGGAAATACCTTTCTGCAGGGTCACCCCCAAACATTTTGCCTTCCTCCTTCTCTTTTTCTGACCTCTTTTTTGCTGGCCTTAGGACTCTGTGCACTTTACCACGGCTAACCAGTGCTAAAGTACAAATGCTCTCTCCTTAAAACATGGTGACATTGGATCATACCCAATTGGCTTACTTTATTTACTTGTAAGTCCCTAGTCAAGTACACTACATGTGCCCAGGACCTGTAAATTAAATGCTACTAGTGGGCTGAAGCACTGGTTGTGCCACCCACATAAGTAACCCCCTAACCATGTCTCAGGCCCGCCTCTGCAGGTCCTGTGTGTGCAGTTTCACTGCCACTTTGACTTGGCATTTAAAAGAACTTGCCAAGCCTTAAACTCCTCTTTTTCTACATATAAGTCACCCCCAAGGTAGGCCCTAGGTAGCCCATAGTGCAGGGTGCTATATAGTTAAAACGCAGGACATGAACATGTGTGTTCTATATGTCCTGGTAGTGTAAAACTCCTAAATTCATTTTTAAACTGCTTCGAGGCCAGCTCCTTTCTTTGGACAACTTTGGGGCTACGCTGATATACTGTTTGAGTGGTAGATCCTGATCTGAAAGGAGTAGCCAGGCCATATTTAGTATGGCCAGAATGGTGATACAAAATCCTGCTAAATGGTGAAGTTGGATTTTATATTACTATTTTAGAAATGCTACTTTTAGAAAGTGAGCATTTCTCTACACCTAAATCCTTCTGTGCCTTCCAATCCACGTCTTGCTAGGTTTAGTTGACAGCTCCCTTGTGCATTCACTCAGACACACCCCAAACACAGGATACTCATCCTCACTTGCATACATTTGCATTTTGAATGGGTCTTCCTGGGATGGGAGGGTGGAGGGCTTGACACTTACATGTCAAAGGACAGTAGCCTGCCCTCACACAAAGGAGTGCCACACCCCCTACTGGGACCCTGGCAGACAGGATGGAACTGAAAGTGGACCCTGTGCTCTTCTAAGCCACTCTTTGAAGTCTCCCCCACTCCAAGGCACATTTGGTTATTTAAGCAGGGTCTCCGACCTTACCAACTTAGACACTTTTGAAGTAAGACACTTCTTGACAAGACACTCTTGTCACAGACACTTCCTGGAGAAGAGAACCTGAACCAGAACCTGCATCCTGCCAAGAAGAACTGCCTGGCTGCCCAAAGGACTCACCTGTCTGCTTTCTGTGAAGGACTGCTGCCTTGCTGTTGCCCTGCTCTGGCTGTGGTGAGAAGTGCTCTCCAAGGGATTGGATAGAGCTTGCCTCCTGTTCCCAGATGTCTCAGGACCAAAAAGTCTTCATCTCTGCAAGGCGGACTCCTTGTGGGGAGAAAATCAACGCACAGCCTGCCAGAAGTGACACACAGCCTGCATTGCAGTGTAAAATTCACTGCGCGCCGAAACGGATTGACGCAGCCCGACTTTGCAATGAGGAGATCGACGCAGCACCAGCGAAGCGACCGGAAATTCGACGCACGGCCCACTGGATTGACGTACAACCTAGCCAGAACGACACAGCCCGACTTCTATAGAGGAATCGATGCAGCACCTGCCGCGTGGTAGAATTTCCACGCAACGCCCACCGGATCGATGCAGCCCCTGTGACTTTGTCCTGTCAGTGCCGAAAATCCATGCATCGTCCCCGGGGCATCCGAAAAACTACACAATTCATCGATGTGTGCGACCCAAGAAATCGACGCACACCTCCCTGTTTTCCATGCATCTCCTCCTCTGCGGTTCTTTGCAGAGATTTTGAATGCAAACCAGGTACTTTGTGCTTGAAAGAGACATTGATTGCTTTTAAAAGACTAAAGACACTTTATATAATTTTTACAGTGATATCTCATCATATTCTTATTGCATTTTAGTTGTTTTTGAACTGCATCTTATCAGATAAATATTATAGATTTTTCTAAACACTGTGGTGTATTTTTTGGTGCTATACTGTGTTATTGCATGATTTATTGCACAAATACTTTACACATTGCCTTCTACGTTAAGCCTGACTGCTCAGTGCCAAGCTACAAGAGGGTGGGCACATGATAAATTGGATTGTGTGTGATTTACCCTGATTAGAGTGAGGGTCCTTGCTTGGACGTACGGTAACCTGACTGCCAACCAAAGACCCCATTTCTAACAAGCATCATAATTTTTGCCACGAATCCTGCAAAGCCCATTGATTCCCATTGTAAACTATGGTGTGCCTTCCTTTAACGCCTGAATTGAGCAGGTGTTAGAAGTGCCGAAAAAAAACATGCAAAGAAATCAGTTAGATTTCTTGGTGCCATTTTTCCAGCACCCCTAACTGGGGAATGCCCCCTTTGCATACATTAAGCCCGGCGCATGCATAAGGTAGTGCAAAGGGTTAGAAAATGGTGCTATGCATGCATTGAGCCACTTAGTAAATTTAGCGTGGCAAGTTTGGCCTTGTTTGGTCACGTTAGCAGAAACAAAATTATGCTAATGTGTCACAAGGAGGTGCTAGGGGCTCTTAAATCTGCCCCAATGTTTCTTAACTGAACATAGACTCCATAAAATTCTACTGTGACACAAATATGTGCATGCATTATAACACATGCCCCTCCTATACCGAAGAAAATATATAACAACAATAAGTGAACTGTAAAAGGAGAACTGGGAATGCAGGAGTTATTGAGGAAACACCGTCAAAATAATTCTCTAATTGTGGAGTAACCTAAAGTATAAACATTGCATAATAAAGGAAGAAATGGCAGATGATCCCTCACCAAGCACACTTTTACGCTTGTCATGTTCTGTTTGGATACTGTCATGCTCAACACCCTTGCGTTCAATCAAATTTTGCATCCACGAGGGACTGAGTTCGGAAATAGGTTTCCTACCCCTTATCATACAAAAGGGATAGTTACTAGTGACTGTGTTTTCTGTGGTGCAATATGCCCACACCAAATATGAAACTGTATCTTCTGTATTTAATCTGCTAACTTCAGCCCTTTGTAGGGCCCCTTTAATCATGCTATTTGCCCTTTCAACAGTTTCTTTTGCACATGAATTGTACAGAGCAGTATGTGAATGTCTTATGCCACATGACATTATTTTTTGCAGATGTCAGCTGAGTCCCACTGTCAGCAATTAGGAGAACTGGAAAACCCTCTTCACAAAAGACTTCCCACTATGCTTTTCTGATTGTGGTGGTAGTGATCTCCTACAAATTTTTACCACCAACCATTTAGAGTGGCCATGACCTATTACCATTGCAAAACTTCTTCCTTTGCCCAAAGTTGACATGGGACCATTGAAGTCCATACACGCAATATGCCAAGCACTTTCTTGATCACAAATACTGCCTAAATCAGATTGTATTCCAAACTTCAACCTCTTCTCACTTTCTTTACATGCAGACCAATGTTCCACCCACTCTACTACATCATTGTTCATTGACAGCTACCAAAATTCCACCCTCAATCTTTTTTTTTATAGTCCGTCCTAAATATTCCTCATGTGCAATGTCAAAAAGTATTTTGCGCACCTCACAAGGTGGGACAATTTTATCATCTTGCATAATTATTTTCCCATCAAGATCAGAAAGTTCCTCTAGGACTTTCCCATATGACCCTACAATGCTGGGCAGATGATTCTCCCCCCTTCCTTATCAGCTCAATCATACCTCTCAATACATTGTCATTTTCCATGATGGTAGACCAATCAACTTCACTCACAACTCCTATATTCCAAATCACAACATCACCTCCACTTGCTACAGCTCCTTCACATTCACTCCACACTCAATACTGTAGTTGTACTTTTGGAGATGAGAGGCTACTCTGGCTAACCTTTGCCAGTTCCTCCCAGTGATAGAATCTTCAGGAGTGGTTTGTGATTGGTCCTTAAGATGATATGGCATTCCCACACATATGTCTGGAACTACTCTACTCCCCATGTTGGTGCCAGGGTCCCTCTATCGTGATGACAGTTCACGAAGCAAAAGCAACAGTTCTCTCTATAGCACCATGCATGTGAAGCAACACAGCCCCTATGTCTGTAGCGCTTGCATCTACTGTAATGATAGTTTTTCTCTCTGTATCAAAGGGCACTAATATGTTGGTATTACACGCTTCATCTTTGATCTGTTGAAAATGTTTTTACTGATCATGTCCCCACACAAACTTCACACATCTCCGCATGACAACTTTCAGGTTTTATGTCTTACTTACAAAATGTTTTACAAATTTAGAGTAATACACCATTAACTCCAGGAGAGAGTGCAACTGCTCTTTTTCTGATGGCTGTGGTGCAGATTTGATTGCAAATAACACATCTTTTTTTGGTTTGACCTCATCCGCAGTTAGAGTATGACCAAGCTATTCAATCTCTTCCACCAAGATTTGGCATTTTTTGTGTCTCAATGATAACCCTCAATCAGAGAGACAGTCCAACGCCAACTTCAAGGTGACAGTGTGATTGTCAATAGTATCTCCAAACAACAGAATGGAAGTAGATGATGTTGTTCAAACACTTAAAAACCTCACTCATCATACTCTGGAAGACACTGGCAGCAGATGACAAACTGTAGGGCTCCCTGATGAATTGGTAAGTGCCTCCTATGATGATGAATGCAGTTAAGGGCTCGGTGCCACAGTGTAATCTTGTCGGATGATAGGCATGTTTATAATCCAGCTTTGAACAGAACCTTGCCCCTTTGAGTAACAAGATATGTTTGTTAAGGTTTGACAATGGGAATCTATCTGCTACGATGCTCTGATTTAGTCCTCCTAAATCTACATAAAATCTTAATTTGCCATCTTTTTTCACAGTGACAACTGTAGCTATCTAATCAGATGCTTTGACTGGTTCTATCACCTCACCATTGACCATTTAATTCAGCAATTTTTCTTACTTCTTCCCTGACCAAAACAGGGACCCACCTAACCGTGTGCTTTCTTTTCTGAATACCTTCTTCACCCTGTGTAAAATCTATTCCAAAGCTGAAGTTCAACCACCGTTACCTGTGTACGCAGTTGTGGATTTAATATGATATGATGATCATACTGATGATACACTTTACTCCTTGTGTTTCTATCTTTGAATTTTAAGTCTGTGTGCATAGACTCAAACATATGAATTTATTCACCTTAGTACCTGTCTGGGTTAATGTGTTTAGGTACTAAAAACACAGATGGCCATTCCTGTACCAACATTTTCTTTGCTATTATTGTATATAATAAACCAGAATCAACCATCAGTCCCATGACTCTGTTCTTAATGACAAATCCAGTCTTGGGTATAAGAGACCTTCTCATAGATTTGTGAGTTTTGCAACCAACACATACACACAAAATGTTGTCAGTGAGAGAATTGGCCAACATTCTAGACATTTCCTCCAATTGCTACCCTTCCTTTGATTTAATCCCTACCTTTGCACATCCTAGCAAAGTACCCTTTATGCCTGCACTTCCTTCCGAATGGCATAACAGTTTTTGACTCAGATGAATGATAATTACTGACACACTTGTTGCAATTGTTCATGAGAGTTTTACTTCCACTAGTTTGTCAACTAGTTGGTTTAGAAGAATTTCTGAATAACCCTTTGGATATTGCTGCAACCTCACTTTCTATCAATGACACCTCCCAAAGGCTTTCAACACCTTTCCTTTTCATTTCCTTCATAAAGAATTCAGATTATTCAACCATCTTGGCACTTTCAATACCATCCCGTCATAGCACCAAACGTACAATTGACTGAAAGTCCTCTTAACTGCGTCACAAATTTGTCCATCATTTCACCTGTTCTTTGGGGTTGAGTATAAAATTTGTATCTGTGCACAACCAGATTGGAACACTTGGAAAATCTCAATGCCAACCTTTTCTGAGATTCCACATACACATCTTCTATAGCCTGCCCTGCTTCATTAATAGTGTTAAGCTTTTGGTGAGTATTTCAAAACATGTTGCCCTGCTTTCCCTAACAAATTTAACAATGTCACTCTTTTCCTACTGGAGCTGCATCAGTATCCTGACAAATTGGATGGCACAAGATATACTTTCCATTCTATGTAATGTACTCTGCTATGAGGGCAGGCCACCCACTTTAACATAGCTCCATGAAAAACTAAATAAGTTATTCTTGCCAATGTGTGTGTAATTAAGTGGGCAACTAGTGGAATTGACAGCAATTGACAGCAACTTTTGCCCCTAACACTTCCCCCACAGTACACATCTAACTGAAGGATTTAGCATAGATCAACATCCAGAGGTGTGCTTTGTAGACCTGATGTTTTTGGCATGTGACTTACAGGAAACACATGTAACTCAATGAACTTAAAGAACATCCACATTTTGTATACAATAAGATATACCACCTAATTCTTCTCCTGAGTTTCTCCACCTAGCCAAAAGGTACACAACAGAATAAAATAGTAAATAGATATAAACAAATGGTCCTGCTGTACCTTATAAAAATGTCAAATTTCTCTTTAATGATGGATTTGGACAATTTAATTGGCAAATGGTACCATCCTTTCAAAAACCTCAGGGATCAAATCTGTGATGGTCACTTATCAGTGAAGGGCCATTTTTGAGTGCCTAATCACGTGATAATTGGATAGAAAATATATTAAGTAACTCAAGTACCAGAACATCAGCATGTAGTAAACCTCATTGGTGCTCTGATGTCTAATTTTCCAGTGCATTTGGCTCTGGGTGTCCACTGATGTCCTGGCTCATGAGTAACTAGATGACCAAGAAAATGCAGTAGAATATTTGTCTATTAAAGCATATATGTTGAAGCCCTGAATCACTAAATGAACTTTTGGACCCCTGAAGCACAGCTTCAGTCTCCATCATCAAGCAGTAGGTATCTTGTCATATTCCTCGGCTGGTGTGTAACATCACACCTTTCTGCTGTATGTTGCACAACATTGCATTTAAATGACATATGCCAAAGCAAGGGGGTAGGGGAATGGTACCAACAAAGTTCCAGAGCAGGTTACAGGCCCAGCTCTCCCCATGCTTCTGCATTGTTCTTGCTCCTGCCTTCTCCCTGCTTTTCCTTTGCAGATACTTTTACAATGCATATAAAACAATCTTTGCATTAAAATGCATTACAATTCCCCCATATTTATATAAAAGCTCAGCAGCATGCTGTGCAAAAGTAAATTGTCCATAAGGTGCATGAATATAAGAATTATACATCATATTAAGATTTAAAAAACAATTCCAACTTACAGTCAAATTTAAAAATAGACCAGGACCTAAAACCCACGGTAGCTAATCAAGAATACAAATGTCATGCTTCGAAAGCTATGGCGGACAATAGAGATTTGCGTTGGCACCAAAAGTTCATCAAATAGTGACAAACCGCAAACACAGTTGAATCTGAAGTGTCAGTTTTCAGGATCCTGTAAACAACAAGATACCTGGGGCCAGATGTAGGAAACGTTTAGCGACTCGCAAACGGCAAAAATTGCCGTTTGCGAGTCGCTAAACGCGTTTCCCAATGCAGAAATGCATATTGCGGTACCGACTCGCAATATGCATTTCGGAATCGCAAATAGGAAGGGGTGTTCCCTTCCTATTTGCGAGTCTGAGTGGTATGCAATACCATTTGTGGCCGCGTACGCGGTCGCATATGGTGTCGCAGTTACCATCCACTTCAAGTGGATGGTAACCCACTCGCAAATTGGAATGGGGACCCCTTCCACTTTGTGAATGGACCCAAAAATATTTTTTCAGGGTAGGTAGTGGTCCAAGGGACCACTACCTGCCCTGAAAAATAACCGAAACTAAAGGTTTTTTTTTTTTTTTTAAGTGCAGCTCGTTTTCCTTTAAGGAAAACGGGCTACACTTAAAAAAAAAAAACTGCTTTATTGAAAGCAGTCACTAACATGGAGGTCTGCTGACGACAGCAGGCCTCCATGTTTGCGAGTGCCTATACTCGCTATGGGGCCGCAATTTGCGAACCACCTCATAAATATTGATGAGGTGGGTCATTGCGACCCCATAGCGAGTTGCAGTCGGTGTCTGAGACACCGTACTGCATACCAATTTGCGAGTTGCAAATTGTGAGTCGCATGGACTCGCACTTTGCAACTCCCAAATATTTTATTTGCTACATCTGGCCCCTTGTTGCTCCAAGATTCAGGCAAATAGGACAGACCCACTTCCATCTATGGTTCATATCAACTGGACAAAGGAACAGAATATGCTCTTCAGTCTAAGGATTAGCCTCACAAGCTGAATCATGCTTCCAGCCAGAGGTGAAAAATCTCATAGGTAAACAGCCAAATCAAAAGTGAACACATAGACTTTTTGCCAATGGTGGTGTGATGTTATCGAAGTGAGACTCAAAGGCGGTAAATTTTAGAATTCTAGGAATTGGCTAGTTAAGTGTCCAGTTGATCTGCAGGTAAGAACTTGCTCATGTACAAAAAAAGAAAATTGTGATTTCATAATATCAGCATCAGCATTCTTAATGGTAGTAGGGTCATCCCATAGTCGTTTTAGACTATGTTTCTGAAACCAATCATGAACAAATTTGAGCCAAGGTACCTGAACATTGGGCATATTAGCCATTTCCTTCAAGGATTCCCTATGTTCCTGTAGTTCAGGTGTGGCTCAAAGATAGAAAATACTTCAAAGTTTTTAACGCTATTAAAAACTTGATTATCATTTAATGCTCAAGTCATATAAGAGTGGTGTTAAGGAAGTACTGATTGGACATGCAAGGAGCTGCCTTGCAAACAAATTTCAGCTGTAGCTATTTGACGAGTATCAGCAAACCCCCAAACCTCCGCCCTGGAAAGTGCAGTGCTTTGGGATTTCATACGGTATATTTCTAGAGCTGGAGACGCCGACCCAGGAAAATTTGCATTGCATAGCCACAGAATAGCCAGAGATCTATATTAAATAAAAAGAGCACTTATGATAATTTGGTAGTGCTACCTAAACTTATCCAAGATTCTGACACCTAAGTAGCCTATATATTTTACTCTCTCCATGTATTCTTTTCTGGCTTTCACACTAAAATATTTTATTGACCTCCTTTCAAACACCATGTATTTAGGTTTTGCTGTATTTAACTCCAGGTCTCTTGTTTTACAAAAATCCCATAAAATTATTAATTAAGGCATGCAATCCTAATGGTGTCTAGGATATTGGAAGGGAGTCATCTGCAAAAAGCAGAATAGGAGCCTTTTTATTATATGTCTAAAAGTTTAAAATTCTAAAAATGTTGTACTTGATTTTTGTTATCCGATTTAATTGCCTTGCTGGTTGTAAGTAACCAAATAAAGTATCTTACTGACTAAATATATCTATATATGTGTGTGTGTGCATGTGGGGGTATGCAAGAGAACAGGTCTGATTTCAGAGTCCCCCTAACTTTTTGCCCCCATTTTTCACTTTTTGCTGGTGTTTTCCTGACTCTGATGGTGACCTGGGTGCTGCTAACCAGTCCCAGGGCCTGTGCTCTGTGTAAGATCAGTATGCAAATTAGGCTAATTATAATTGGCTAGGTCAACCTAACTATAAGTCCCTAGTATATGGTAGGGCATGTGGGTTTAGGGACCCTATAGGTGCACTGCTGAGGTGCCCAGTGTTATTTAAAAGGCAGGCCTGTCTTGCTGGCTGCTTTTAAATTAAAGTGACATGCAAATTCGACTTTGGAATTAAAAGTAGTTCCAAAGTCTTACACTACCTTATTTTTACATATAAGTCACCCCTAAGGTGTGCCCTATATTCCCCTGGGGCTGGGTGCCATGTAACTATAAGCAGGGACCTTATAAAAATAGTTTTATAAGCCCTGGTGAGGTAAAACAGTCAAACTCGTTTTCCCTCATTGTAGTGAATATGCTCCATAATCTAGAATGGAGAGACTTTATTTTAATTTTAAAAGTCCCCTTAAGTAACAAATACCACAAGTTTGGTACCAAATTAAGTGTTATAATAAATCCCACAACTTCCAGTTGTTGGATTTAATATAACTTGTTCAGGTAAAGAGTTTTAAACTTTACCTGAAATGTTGCCAACTTCAGCCCTGCAGTGTTTTTGCTGCTTTGCTCTGATTGGCCAGCCTCTGGCAGCCTGGCCAGGCTGCATTACTGAGGTGTGAAGTGGCCTGGCTCAACACAAAGTGATGTGCCGGAGGGAGGAGATCTCCCCTCAGCAGATGGGGAAGCAGGAGGGGGGAGGGCTGCCAAACTGGTCTTCAAAGGTAGGGAAGGACATATGGAACAACCCAGCAGCACCCTCACATCCTGCAAACCCAGACAATTAGGTGCCCCCTTGATTAGATTAGGAGAGGGCAGGAGAGGGGTGTGTTTAGGATTTTTAGCAACACCAAGCTCAGCCGGATGTAACTTCCAAAAATCACTTTGAGCCATGATGGATTTTTGAGGAATGTTGCTCCCTAGGATTGATTTTTGCCATACTTCCCAGGAAGTGGTCATCACAGGGGGAAGGACCCTGCCCCTGATTGGAGAACCAGGACCTCCCTGTTTTTCACCCAGGAGCAAGGATAAAACTGACAGACCTGCACCCACACCTCAGTTCCCTACCAGATCCCTTTCAGATTCCAACCAGGAAGAACTACAGAAGAAGAAGAACTGCCCTGCTAGACACCTAGCCTTTACCCGGACACTGCACTCTGGAGGACTGCACCAGCTGCACACATGGGCTTCACCACAAGAAGGACTTTGCCTGGCTTCAACTGGTTCAAGGAGGGACTCCCTGTTTGCTATAGGTGAAAACTTGCTGACAAACTCCTGAAGAAACCAATCAGCTGACCACTGTCCAGTGGCCAAAAAGGAGTTTGCGCCAGGTGCATTCTGGGAGTTGTATTCCACACCCTCAAGGAGCATCTCAGAGCTTCTGGAACCTTGGGGTGAACAGTGTACCTCAAAAGAACCTTAAAAGAACATCCGGAAGAAGATCCAGAAGTTTGGAGAACTTTTGGAAAAAAGCTCCATAGAGGGACTGACTCGCTGCGGCAACTCTAGCCGGCTTGCCTCAACCGTGACCCGGCCTGACTTGCAGGTTCGTCCCGGTGAAGAAAATCTCCAAAAAAGTGAATAAGTCCGAAAGTAGGAAGTTGACCGGGACCTCCCAGGCAGTGTATCCGAAGAGGGCTACAGGGATGTTTCATCAAGATTCAGGTTTTCCCCAGTTGAAGGATTTTTACCTTGAAAAAACAACTAAGTCTGAAGGTAAAAATCTCCACCGAGGGCTCCCGCGACACGTATCTGAGGACGAGTTCTAGGAGGTCGGATTAGACTAACAAGTTCGTCCCACTGGAGAAAATCTCCAGAAAAACTACTAAGTCCTAAGGTAAACTTTTGACCGAGGCCTTCCGCGGGCTGTAGCCGAGCTGGGCTCCATTGCGGTCGGCCTTAAACTTTGACTTTTCCCCGGTTGAGGTGCGACCTGATGACCAGATTGGCGCTTTTTGTTTCTATGCTCTAGAAAGCATTAATTCTTTAAAAATTCATATCTCCGGTTCCCCTTATCCGATTTTATTCATTTTGGTGTCAATTTAAAGCTAAAAATATTCCCTATTCTTATAAATTGATTTCGTATTTTTAAACTGTTTCCTGTGTTTTATTTAGTTACTGTTTTGTGATATTTGAATGCTTTACGCTTTGTCTCCTAAGTTAAGCCTTGTCGCTCGTTGCCTAGATACCAAGGGTTGAGCTGGGTTTAATTTACTGAGACCTAACTGGACCTAAGTGGAGGTTAGTGGCCTATTGCTAAGTGTAGGTACTTACCTGCCCTTGCCAATAGTCCACTTTCCAACAACCTTCATGTAATTTCTAAAACGTATACTTTGATCAATTCAGCTGTTGTCTTGAAAGTTTCAGGGTGATCTGTTAAGCGGGGGCTGAAATAATGGGGGAGTCCCAAAACACGTTTTCTCCTTTCTGTCTCTGTGGGAATTATGCATTATTTAGACACGCCTACAGCCCGAACCACTAAACGGAATTACCCCAAATTTGGCATGAAGCTAGATCCTGTTAAACAGAGCACGCTTTTTGAGTACTGGTGTAAATCCGTTCAGTTGTTGCTGAGATATTAAAGTTTAAAATCTATAGACATCGAGCTCCAGGAACTCAGATTCAGAAAAGCAAAGCCCTGATTGGCTGGCCGTGACATGACAGAAAAGTTGCAGCCGCCATTTTGTTTGTCGCATTGGTTCGAGGGTGGGTAAAGAAGAGAGAAAAAACACAGGTATCTCAACCCATATAGGACACAAAAAGGGGTCTCTTAGGTACCCATCATGGGCAAAAATTTCCCAATGATATTGTTTTTAATCAGACTTGTGGATCCGTGGATCCAAGGATGGATCCACGGATTCACAAATCTACCTAAGGATTCACGGATCCAGAGAAAATGGAAAAAAAAAACACCCACTGCATCCAAGCCCATAATGTGCACGGCCAAAGTGTGTGCACAGCTTGGGTTTGGGTTCATGCAGGAGGTTTGGCTGGTGGGTCTGGCCATAGGCCAGGCCCTGTCACCAAACCCCGCTGCGCGCAGCCAAAGACCCTGCGCAGCGTTGCTTATATTCAAGTCTCTGGGGGTCATTCCGACCCTGGCGGTCAAAGACCGCCAGGGCCGCGAATGGAGGAATCACCGCCAACAGGCTGGCGGTGCTTCCCTGCCCATTCTGACCGCAGCGGTAAAGCCCCGGTCAGAAAACCGGGTCCGGCGGTTTCCCGCCGGATTTCCCCCGGCTGGCAAATCCGCCAGGGCAGCGCTACAAGCAGCGCTGCCCAAGGGATTCTGACCCCCTTCCCGCCAGCCTGTTTCTGGCGGTTTACACCGCCCGGAAGAAGCTGGCGGGAACGGGTGTCCTGGGGCCCCTGGGGGCCCCTGCACTGCCCATGCCTCTGGCATGGGCAGTACATGGGCCCCCTAACAGGGCCCCAGCCTGCTTTTCACTGTCTGCCTAGCAGACAGTGAAAAGCACGACGGGTGCAACTGCACCCGTTGCACACCTGCAACACCGCCGGCTCCATTCGGAGCCGGCTTCAATGTTGCAGGCCCCCTTCCCGCTGGGCCGGCGGGCGCTAACATTGTTAGCGCCCGCTGGCCCAGCGGGAAGGTCGGAATGGCACCAGCGGTCTTTTGACCGCGGTGCGGCCAAATGGCGGTTCCCGCCAGGCGGGCGGCAACCGCCGCCCGCCGGGGTCAGAATGACCCCCTCTGTGTCCTAAAAAAAACATAGAAGTCACTGAAAAAAAACAAAGGTTGGAGGGACTTTATAGTTAGTTCTGAATTTACTTGCACAAAACCTTAGAAATTCAGCAGTTATAGTTAGAGTGATTTTGAGTAACTATAACTCGAACCCTAAGGTAACTCTTAACTCGCGCCTTCGCCATGAGCCGCTAATTATTCCACATTTTATATCACAGAGGACACCTTCTATGCCCTCTTGATATTATCACTGCAACATTTACAATAAAAATTATTGATCAGACAACTGTGCATGTGAGTTATAGTTACCCTAGGGAGTGAGTTATAATTACTTGAAATAACTATAACTTCAGAATTTCTAAGGTTTTGTGCGAGTAAATTCAGAACTCAGCTATAATGTCCCTGTAACCTTTGGTTTTTCAGTGAATACAGGGTCTTTACACCCTCTGTCTCCTCTCATGGCCCAATTCTCCCCCTTGCCCCAAGGGAGATCGCAGATGAGACCGCACACTCCAGGTCTCATTAAATACTTTTCTTTTCAAAATTTCTCCACCTTCATAGTGCACGAGTGGCCATAACATACAAAGCATCGCAACGCCTTTCGGTTGTATCCTTCAATTGGCCATGAAAATAGATCAAGTGTATTAAAAAGGGCGTCATGGCCCCTACCATCCAGACATATAAAAAGAAACATTGTAAATTGCATTTGTCAGAAACGACAAACATTTCTTATTTTACATAATTTTCTTATAGTTGTTGCAAAACAGCATTCTAGGTGCGTTTTAAATATTCAACCCAAATCATATCTTTTTGACATGTTGTATTTTTCTAGTGGTTATTATACAGGTTGCACCATATAATTAATGACTGTCAATAACCTAGCATAAGTGCTCTTTCATTGTTTTTAGCATTATATCATCATACTAACCTTGACATTGATGTACCTTATTAAATGCAACCCGCAACCTACATCTAACCTACATATCAAATATAACCCAGTAATAGTACTGTACATTATTTTACTGCACTTAGTGCTCTTTATTCCCAAACAGCATCCCAAAGAGAATGAGAAAGATGAGAAGTCTCAAATGAGAAAAATATTAACATAGAAAAGGCAGAACATAAAGGTCAAAACCTTGTCCCAGGTGAGACAAATTGAAAAATTTGGAAACTCATTAAAGGATCAAGAATCTTATATATCATAACCTGCTGTGAGACGGTCTTTTTAGATTGGTCAGTGTTCCGGAAACTAACCAGTGTCCATTCAACAATACAATATTGGTGATCGTCAAACAAGATCTCCACTTTAAGTATGTTTTTAATACATTCTTATCATTTATATTAGCCTGATCTATATGTTCATAAGCACCAATATCTTAGTTCAATAATTAAAATCCTGGTCTTAAATCAGATACATTCATCCGTATTCTCTCATAAATCATGATATTCTCCATTTTGAAAATTGAAAAATTCCATCCCGTAAGGTAGCCAATAACCATTCCAGAGGATTATCAATCATTCAAAGTATCCATATGCATGATGTTTTTTATTCTTTATCACATGAAGCGACCTGTACCTATTTGGGGTGCAGACATCTTTCTGATCTCACACTCACATCCTTGTACTTTGATACGTAAATATTTTCTACATGAGGGGACCTGGAGTTCCTCCTTATGAGCAACCAATGCATATTGTAAAGTGCAAAAGATTACAATCATACAAGTTATACTCCTTGAACAGAAGTGACCCGTACCCATTTAAAGTGCAAGAAATTAACATTCAAACATGGTAACCCCTTTATTTATTCTCTATTACATAAAGTGAGCAGTGCCCAAAGATAAATGTATTAGTAGTCATCATACTGCACCTACTCTGCATGTACATTCTTTCATCCATTATGATCAACCTATTTTATATGATCACCACTTACTCATTATAATGAGACTCATGGTCATCCCAGATCCTATTCTCTAAGCTTCTGGTTTATTGATTTTTTATTTTGAATGCCCACACTCCTAAAGTGCCCTACACAGTAAATCCATATTATTCTGAAGCTCCATGTTATCCGAAACTGTATATCTCCTAAAAACATATGGAGTTCAGCATCAGAATTTAGACCCCATGGTATTTTTGTACTCATCAACATAATCCATTTCGATTCAGAGTGTCTTAAAAAATGTTTTCAGGTCACCTTCTCTCAGTTTCTTATTAACTCAATGGATACCCTAATAACATAGGTCTGAAAAGTCCCCCCATGTCTCTCCCAAGCAGGTTTCACAATTGCATACATATTATCTGTCATATCTGTGTTTTGGACAGCTTTCAAGTGTTGCAATATACAAAGCTTCAGTTTGTTGACTATGTATGGCTTTTCACATCTGCATTCTAGGACATATACAACATATGGATCCAATCATTAATTTTAAAAGACCTGCCATTCCAGGATTGGAACGTGCTAACATTTTGTCCATATTGGCATGCTTTACATTTTTGTTAATGTCAAAGACCTTTTTGTTGTTGATGTAACCAATTTGTTCTCTCTTCAGGCACTGTCTCTCTCATGAAGCTACATGTTAGATACTGTCCTAACGATTTTGTTTTCCAATATGCCATCATAGGGCTGTCTGGTAGCATTTCTCTCATAGTAACATCCATGTTAAGGACTTGTCAGTGTAGTTGGAGCGACTATTTCACTAAATTGCTTGAAGCATCATATTCCTTTTATATAGCGGCTGGTCTTATTAGATGCTCTGATCTCCCTGGACTGCTGTTTAGGAACCAAAAGTTTGTCCCTCTGACATGCTGGAGCTCTTCTAAAGGCATCTTCCACTACACTTTGAGGCTAACCACTCTCCATAAATCTGTGACACATCTCTTTTGTTTCTTGTTGAAATATGTGCTCCTCTGAGCCATTCCTCCTGGCTCTCAGCATTTCTCCACTGGGGATACTCCATTTGAGGGCACGTGGGGTCTGCTATTTGTATGGAGTACATTTTTGCAACTTGTAGGTTTTCTATATAGTTTACTGCACACCCTTGCAGTTTCTATATACACCAGTAAGTCCAAATAGGAGATCTTGGTAGGATTAATGTCATTTGTGAATATTAATTTATCAGAATTGTTGATTTTATAAAAACACTTAGCTCTCTCTTGTTTCCATGCCAGATCAAAAATATATAATCTATAAAATGTACCCATAGTATGATCTTAATAAAGAGGTCTTTGTTGTATATATATCTATTACTTACTGGCGATCGCCAACAGGTAGTTATATTTAGGACCTAGTTTCCAGAGCAAAGCATTTTTGTTTTGTCAATAACTTTTTCACCAATTCACAAATCATCACAAAATTTTGAAAATGAATACAACACTCAGTTCAGCTGCTCACTTCAACATTTTAGGGTGATCCGTCAAGCAGGGCTGAGAAAAAAGGGGGGACCCAAATAAGCTTCCCCCATGCATTTTCCAGTAGGGTTTTTAGACACATATACAGTCCGAACTGCTGAACAGAATTACACCAAATTTTGCAGGAGGCTAGATCTTGGTACGCAAGTTGTGCTTTAAGTGATTTAAAAGTGTAAAACTGTAAAACTGGTCAGTAGATTCAGAGTTACTGAAGGTTAAAGCATATAGACATATAGGGATTCAGATCCTGCGTGGATCCATCCATGGTTGATCCTCAGACTCGCCGTTGGATCTGCAGCTCTAAGGGGGTAAATCAAGGCCCTGATTGACTGGCTCCAACCTGCCAGAAAAGTTACGGCTGTCATTTTGTTTGTCACATTAGCTGGGGGGTGGGAAAAGAAGTGTGCAAAAACTCATAAAGGGTCAAGATGCAGATATCCTGACACCACAGGGCACAGAGAGGGGTTCCTTAGCGACCCACTCGTGAGCAAAAATGTGCACAATTTGTTTTCATCTGAAACCAAAACAATTGCAAAAAAAAAACACTTGGGCTTGGGTGCATGCAGGAGGGTTGACTCCTGGAACTGGCCATTGTTATATTTGCGTGTGTGTGCTACAAAAACATAGACATTCACTGGAAAAAAAAGTATACAGAGACATAATAGTTGTGTCCTGAATTTACTCTCACAAAACTATAACTTGCAACCTAAGCTAACAATAACTCATGCATTCGCCATGCACAGCCTATTGCTCCACAAATTTCATCATTGATGACACCTTCTATGTTATCATTGATATTATCACTGCAACACTTGCAATAAAATTATTGATGAGGAAACTGTGCATGGTGAGGTCACATTTTATAGTTACCTTAGGGTGTGTGTTATAGTTACTTAAGTAACCATAACTAGAACTGCTAAATTTCCATGATTTTGTGCGAGCAAATTCAGAACCTTTATATAATGTCTCTGTAAACTTTGTTCACACAAACATGGAAATTCACGTGTTAAAGTTATTTGAAATAGCTATAACTATGCCCCAGCCATGCACAGTTTTCTCCTCAATAGTTTTACTACAAATGTTACAGTAACATTATTACTGATGTTATCAAAGACGTGATGAGGGCTGTAACTTGTGATGTAATAAGCAGTGCATGGGGAGAGTGCAAGTTATAGTTACCTTATGGTGCGAGCTATAGATACATTAAATAATTCTAAATACAACAGGTGAATTTCTATGATTTTGTATATTTAAAAGGTGAACCTAACTATAACGTCCCTGTCTCTGTAACCTTTGTTTTTTTTAAATTTAATTTCTATGGCTTTTTTAATTCTATTCCCTAATTATAATGAACCTGTAACCTTTTCTTACTGAATTTCTTTGTTTTTTAATGCAAATTCATTTTCATTACTATACCTTTATCCAACCACCACCCTGCTCTGCCTTTGACCATGGCAGTGTGGTGGTGGTTGGTCACAAGGCCTGCAGCCAACCCCTATACCCACCCATCCCCTTTGGCCATGCACAGCGGTATTTGACTGCAGGTCTGCATGCTCCCCTCCCCAGGTCAAGCATGGCCCCCAGAGCCTGGCATTATTTTTTTTTTTGTGGAGGGGGCTGCGCGGCCCCCCCTCCCCTGGCTGATCTCAGCCCTGGGGACCCCTTCTCCCAGGGCCCAGCCGTATTATTTAATTGTTTTTTTAGCCACATGGCCCCCCTCTCTAGGCCAATCTCGGCCCCAGTGTCCCCATCCTCAGAGGCCAGGCCTAAATAGTTTTTTTGGGGGGGACACCTTTCCCAGGCTGATCTTAGCCCTGGGGACTCCATCGTCCAGGGCCCGGCCTAATTATGTAAAATGTTGGGGACTGTGGGGGGAGGCTGAAGGCACCAGCAGTCCCAGTTGACTCCCCACCTCTTGTGGGAGCTGGCTTTGCTGTCACAGAGAGAGAGCTGGTTGACAGCAATGTTTCCTCTGTTTCCCTGCCTACATCTCGTGGTCAGGGAGGCAGACCACCGGGAGCTGTCATAGCTCCCACCAAATCACAGCAAGCAGCTATGTCCTAGGGGTGGGCACCCCGGGACATAGCAGGAGCCAGCCCTGGGGGGGGTGGCAGTCCCCAGGGTCATTAATGTCTCCTCGAGGGGGCTGTGCATCCCCCTCCAACTTCCATAGCCCCAGGAAGGTGGTGGTGCCCAGGGTCTGGGGGTCCGCAACAGACCTGTTTTAAAGTTTTTACCCTGGGGAGATGGTGGTCCCCGGTGCTGTGGGGCAGATGAGTGGCCCCTCCGCATTAGTTTAAGAGGTGTGCTACGGGGAAGTGGTGGTCACTGAGGCTGCGGGGTGGCCACACAGCCCCCCTGCATTCAATTTTCATTTCTGTCCAGTCCCCCTGCATTCAATTTTCATTTCTGTCCAGTGGAGGTGGCAGTTACCAGGGGTGTGGGGGGTGCACCCCCTTGCATTAGATTGAGAGATGTGCCCTGGGAAGGTGGTGGCTCTTGGGGCTGCGGGGGTGCTGGGAAGCCTCCTGCATTACATTGAGACATGTACCCCAAGGATGTGGTGGTCTCCGGGGCTGTGGTATGGCTGTGTGACCCCCACATTGAATGAGATTTGAGCCCACACATAGGGGGTCATTACAACATTGGTGGTAAAAGGCCACAGCTATTATGACACACATCTTGGAATTTGCCGAAATTCAGACACCCACACAAGACCGCCACACCAAAGGTCAGTGATAAACTGGCGGAAACAAATCCTCCACCTCCACGCCAACAGAAACACACCCATGCTATTACGACCCACGAATCCACGCGGCTGTCTTTCAACTGCGGTAATCCATTGGCGGTACACACCGCCGCACTCAAAATACACACACATCTCCAAAACACCGCCACATTGGACAATTCCAAATACACACACCTGATACACATACACACACCACTCCCACACACCCATTACAATATAAAACACACACCCACATCACCCACAAACCCCGACGACCAAAAATTAGAGACGAAGGCGACAGAGAGAGAGCACAGAATAGACAACCCCACTACACAGAGGCACACAACACCATCACCCACACAACATCCACTCACAAAACACCACACACCACTACACTCACCACAACCATCACCACATACACCACCCCATACATCACCCACACCACCCCATGGCACGCCAAAGACACCCCCGCTTCTCCGAGGAGGAGCTCAGGGTCATGGTGGAGGAAATCGTATGGGTAGAGCCACAGCTATTTGGCTCACAGGTCCAGCACACATCAATAGCCAGGAAGATGGAGTTATGGCGCAGAATAGTCGACAGGGTGAACGCCGTGGGAGGGAGGACATCAGGAAGAGGTGGAACGACCTACGGGGGAAGGTGCGTTCAACGGTCTCCAGGCACAACATCGCGGTACAGCGGACTGGCGGTGGACCCCCACCTCCTCCTCCACAACTAACAACATGGGAGGAGCAAGTCTTGACCATCTCGCATCCTGAGGGCCTCGCAGGAGTCGGTGGAGGATGGGACACTGTTAAGTCAAATCTTAACTATCATATCCCCCACCCTACCTGCATGCTATCACCCCCCCCCTTCCCTCACCCCCTCCCCTATCACTACAACTCCTCACTAATGTACCCATGACACCTACCACCCATCCCAACACCAAGCCTTGCATGACACAACTAAGCATGGACACCCAGCACTAAAGCATGCCCACTGCACATACCCAGTACACCCCCCCAACCATCACCACACAAACCCACACACAGGAATGCTTGCACTGGGGTACACAAACACCCACCCATTGCACACCATTACACACACACATGCAATAATCATGCTCTTATGCCCATGCAGGAACACGAAGGACCGTCACCACACCAGAGGGTCCAGACAACGCCACTCCACCCCCAGAAGAGGCCCACAGTGACGAGAGCAGCTCTGCCCTACTCGATCCTGATGACCAGCCCGGACCATCGTGGGCCTCGGGACAGTCGGTTCCCCTTGCACAGGCACAGCCCAACACCGACCTTCCACCCTCTGGTAACACCAGCACAGCACCCACCCAGCGGGCCCAAACCTCCCTACCCAGGACAGGTCAATCAGCGGTGTGTCCACCACTACAGGGAACCCAGGATAACCCACCACCCCAACAACAACCGAGACCTGGGGGCAGTGGTAGTGGGCACACGGTCCAGGGGACGGAGGCACAGGAACACAGGGGAACTGGGAGGGCTGCTGTGCGACAGGGAGTGGACAGGCCAAGGGAACCCACTCTCCACGAGGCCCTCTCCTCCATCATAGGAGCATACCACCACTCCCAGGAGACGATGGCCACGGTCCTGGACAAGTTGCCGGAGACCCTGCGCCTGCAGGACGAACTGTATTTGGGGTTCAGGGAGGAACTCAGGACCATCAGCTCCGCCCTGGGCACCATCGTAGGGGTGCTGAAGGACATACAGCAGACCTTGAGGGACACCGTGGCACTCCAAGGGGCCCCTGACATTAGCAAGGACGAGGAACTGCCCACCACCTCCGCCGGCGCTACTGGACAGGACGCCTCGCCACAGGACCACCACACCAGCACCCCACCCCCTGCAGACGGACAACCACCACGCAAGCGGTCCCTGAGATCCAGGAACAGGAAAGAGCAAGATGGCAAGACCCCCGCCAGGAAATGAGACCACCCTGATTGTCAGCCCACTGTCCCACTTTGTTACCCTGTCCATACTTAAACTGCCCCAGCTCCACTTCCTATGCCCAGATGGGCAGTGCACCTGTGAGACTAATAGACTGGACTCTGCCATGGACATTCCTCCGCCATCACCCATCCTCATTCTACAACCCCCTCCCATTACTGAGCACTTCAATAAACACCCTTGAAACACAAAACAATCTGGAGTCAGTCTGTGATTTAGTAAAAATGTAGTATCAATGACAGTGTCGTAATGTGTGTACCATTGTAAAGCTAACATACCTATGTCATACATCACAAGCCCTTGAAGGATGCAAGCAGTTGACACGTAGGTAACCACACCTGTGAAACCGTAATGGGAGGTACAACTCAGTTACCAAATAGTGATTTAATTCGAAAAACAGGATAGAGGTAGACGTATGAAAGTTAAAGTAATGCTAAAAATGTAAATGTTCTCACCTGTGTCTCACTGGAAATATTGCTGTATGACCGACTCCCTGTTGTCGTAGTCTTCTTCATCAGCTTCATCCTCATCACTGTCCACAGGCTCCAAAGGCTCCACTGCTGCTACAACACCGTCATCTGGATCATCCTCCTGCAGAAAAGGCACCTGGCGTCGCAAAGCCAAATTATGGAGCATGGAACAGGCGATGATGATGTCGCACACCTTCTTCGGTGAGTAGAATAGGGATCCACCTGTCATATGGAGGCACCTGAACCTGGCCTTCAGGAGGCCGAAGGTGCGTTCGATCACCCTCCTAGTCCGCCCATGGGCCTCATTGTACCGTTCCTCTGCCCTGGTCCTGGGATTCTTCACTGGGGTAGCCATGACAGGTTGGGGTAACCAGAGTCCCCTAATAGCCAAACACGGTGCCTCTGGAGTTGACCCATCATATCAGGGATGCTGCTATTCCTCAGGATGTAGGCGTCATGCACAGAGCTAGGGAACATAGCATTTACCTGCGAGATGTACTGGTCTGCCAAACATACCATCTGTACATTCATTGAATGATAACTCTTCCTGTTTCTGTACACCTGTTCGCTCCTGTGGTGGGGGACCAGAGCTACATGGGTCCCATCAATGGCACCTATGACGTTGGGGATATGTACAAGGGCATAGAAGTCACCTTTAACTGTAGCCAAATCCTCCACCTCAGGGAAAATGATGTATCTCCTTACGTGTTTCAGCAGGGCAGCCAACACTCTGGACAACACGTTGGAAAACACAGGCTGGGACATCCCTGATGCCATGGCCACTGTTGTCTGAAAATACCCACTTGCAAGGAAATGGAGCACTGACAGCACCTGCCCGTCAGGGGGGATTCCAGTCGGATGGCGGATTGGTGACATCAGGTCTGGCTCCAACTGGGTGCATAGTTCCTGGATTGTGGCACGATCAAACCGGTAGGTTACGATGACATGCCGCTCTTCCATTGTCAACAGGTCCACCAGCGGTCGGTACACCGGAGGATTCCGCCATCTTCTCATATGTCCCAGCAGACGGTGCCTACGAAGGACAACAGCAAAAAAACAGTCATTATTCCTCCAGGTATGTACCCACAGTCACACACAAGACTACACCACTCACAAAACCCTTCCTGTATGTGTGTTGAGTGTAGGCCTAGCTATGTGTGACGCAGTAGTAAATGAAGCCATGTGGGCCCCTGAAATGGCGGCTGCTGGACCTCTAAAGTGGGACAATGGGATTGCGGGGTAACTGCGCTGGCATTGCACACCGTCGCGGTAGGCGGTCTTACACCGCGGCGCAATGCTGCATTGGCTAACATTGGACCCTATGGGTCCCAGGAGCCAATGAACAGGTGCGCTGGCAGTGATGATGAGCACCGCCGCGGACGTCACCGCCGCGGACGTCACCGCCATTTTCTATCTCTTCAATCACTAGATACCTGACCTTCGACAGGAGAGGACCTACACTGCAAGTGCTGCTGTGACCTCGGTCTGGAAGCGACGATGGCTGCTGCGTCTGGGGAAAGGGCCCCTGCCTTCACTGCACAGGAGTTGGAGAAACTGGTAGACGGGGTCCTCCCCCAGTACACGCTAATCTACGGTCTTCCAGACCAACAGGTAAGTACACAGGGAGCACGTTGTATGGGCTAGGCCTGGGTGGAGAGGGCTGGTTTGAAGAGGGAAGGGGGCAGAGTTCATAGAACATTAATGCATAGGAATGAATGGGCCACATGGCCAGAGTAGGGAGGGGGCCACTCACAATGACGGTGCAGATGTCCACCATTGCCATATAGGCCAAATCCCAGAAATTGCATGTGCAGAGGGCAGGAGCACGGCGTAATGCAGGGGGCAGCTGCATTTGTCTTGTCCGCCAACGGTAGCGGTATGCCATGCACCAAAACCCTCTTTCTTCTGTCTCCCCCCCCTTTTCTGCTCTCCCTGTCCTTTTGTACATCAGCATCAACAGGCGGAGGTATAGTGGCACCGGAGCACGAGGGAGCTGCATCCCACAGGGCCATGGAGGGCCACACCACGGACTCAGAATGCACCAGTGGGACGGAGGACGAGGGGAGCTTCACATCGGCCACCGGATCACCAAGCAGCGACACGGACTCGTTCGACGATGTGGGCTCCCTTGTGGTGGCGGCACCATCTGTGCCCCCCACCTCTACAGGTACAGCCGCCACCTCCCCTACCAGCACCGCCCTCCCAGCAGCCCCTCAGCGTTCGCCCCGTGCCCGCTCACCCAGGAGGGTGGGCATCACCTTTGCCCCAGGCACCTCAGGCCCTGCCCCAGTCACCCCTGCTGCCCTCAGTGAGGAGGCCATTGACCTCCTCAGGTCACTCACTGTTAGGCAGTCTACCATTGTGAATGCCATCCAGGGTGTAGAACGAGAGTTGCAACACGGTAATGCATTCCTGGAGGGCATTCATTCTGATCAGGCTGTTCTTCAGCGAACCCTGCAATCTCTGGCCTCAGCACTGATGGCAGCCATTGTCCCTGTGTCTAGCCTCCCCCCTCCAACTTCCTCCACCCAGACCCAATCTCCTGTACCCCAGCCCATCCGAAGCACACCTACAGACCAGCATGCACACAAGTCAACACACCCAAGTAGCTCAAGCAAACATAGGCACCACACACACCACAGGCACTCACGCAAGCCTCAGCCACGTACAGACACAACAACATCCACTGCCTCCACTGTGTCCCCCTCCTCCTCTTCTCCCTCCTCCCTCCCAGTCTCATCTACACACACACCTGCATGCACCACATCTACAGGCACCATGAATCGCACCAGGACACCCAGCACCACAAGCCGCTCACCTGGACTCACCACCTCCACTGCCATTTACACGTCCCCTGTGTCCTCTCCCAGTGTGTCTGTGACGCCCCCTCCCAAAGTACCCAAACTCCGGCAATCTCTCACCCAACATCCATCCACCTCACGACAGCCTCCAGTACCTGCAACTGCACCCAAAACAGCTAAAGTGACACCTCCTACAACCACCTCCTCTTCCTCTACTCCCAGACCCCCTCCAGCTACCCATCCCAGTGTTCGTCAGAAACTGTCCCTCTGAAAAGTTGACCTTTTTGCCCCCACCCCTCCCCTCCAATTCATCAGTCCCGTCGTAGCGCCTCAGCCAAAAAGCCTCCAATACCAGTGGTGCCTGTTCAAGGTTTTTGGATTGCACCTGCCACCAGGGCAGGCAGTAGGACCCGGAGCCAAGGCACTGGCAGCCCACCCCCTGTAAAGGCTCTAAAATTGGAGAGTGGACGACGGGACCGTGTTAAGACTCCTGGTGGGAAAACCACTGACATGGGTTCCAAGGGGATTGGAGAGTCAGCTGTGACTCCACCAAAGGTGGGGAAGGGCGAGAGGAAGTCTCCCCAGCCTGTTGTGAGTGTCACGGCAGAGAAGTGCGCCATCATTTCCAGCGGTCGAGACACAACCGCCAGCACCGTCGTTTCTGGTCCAGAGACCACCGCCATTGGCATTGCCCAGGAGGGCCCAAGTATCGTCACTGGTCAGGAGACCACCGCCGGAGTCACAGCCCAGGAGGGCCGAAGTATCGTCACTGGTCAGGAGACCACTGCCGGAGTCACAGCCCACGAGGGCCCAAGTATCGTCACTGGTCAGGAGACCACCGCCGGAGTCACAGCCCAGGAGGGCCCAAGTATCGTCACTGGTCAGGAGACCACCGCCAGAGTCACAGCCCAGGAGGGCCCAAGTATCATCACTGGTCAGGAGACCACAGCCGGAGTCACAGCCCAGGAGGGCCCAAGTATCGTCACTGGTCAGGAGACCACCGCCACCGCCGGAGTCGGTGCCCTGGTGGGTCCCGGCTGCCACAGCCCCGCTGGGCAATGATGAAACGTCATGCCACACACCAATGTCCAGTGTAGAAGACGTCATGCCACACACCAATGTCCTTATCAGAAACGCCAGGGCAAAGCACCGCTGAACAGGGCAAAGACCGCAATGGTGAAGACCGCTGAACAGGGCAAAGACCGCAATGGTGAAGACCGCTGAACAGGGCAAAGACCGCAATGGTGAAAACCGCTGAACAGGGCAAAGACCGCCATGGTGAAGACCGCTGAACAGGGCAAAGACCGCAATGGTGAAGACCGCTGAACAGGACAAAGACCGCAATGGTTAAGACCGCTGAACAGGGCAAAGACCGCAATGGTGAAGACCGCTGAACAGGGCAAAGACTGCCATGGTGAAGACCGCTGAACAGGGCAAAGACCGCAATGGTGAAGACCGCTGAACAGGGCGAAGACCGCCATGGTGAATACCGCTGAACAGGGCAATACACCGGGTAGGAATGAATGGGCCGCCACATCAGGCATCCTTATCCCATGTGCAGCTGGGACAGTGACAGGACACGACCTTTCACGGGGAGACTCATCCAGTCTGGGCACCAGTCCTCCCCAGTACCTGTAGAGACCTGCATCAACTTGAGAGACTGTGGCTTTGCACTCCCCAGGATGGCACAGTGGGCAAACCACCCACTGTATGGACTTGAGAGACTGTGGCTTTGCACTCCCAAGGATGGCACAGTGGGCAAACCACCCACTGTATGGACTTGAGAGACTGTGTCTTTGCACTCCCCAGGATGGCATACATGGGCATGGAGCCCCGTCGTGGATCTGGCTTTGCAGTCATCCGGCTGAGGTGCCCCTCCTTCCCTTCCCCCTGAGGTGCCTGTAGTATTTCTATCTGATGCCCCGGCAGTGTTCTCTCAGATTGTGGTCAGGTATCGTTTGTGGGCCTCGCCCATGCATTTTTGGACTGTTGGTGCACGGACATTGTTATGTACATATCTGCACTACTTCTCGTATTGTATATATTTATGACTGATTTACAAATATATATATGTCTATTTTTGTATGACATGTATATTGGCACATTACATTGTTTGACCGATTTTCGCTTTGTGTATTCATTCTTCCAGGGGGATTGTGGGTTGTTATTGTGATTTTTTGTGAATGCATTGGTGTGTATGTTGTAATATGCGAGGGTGGGGGTGGGGGTGTTGCGTGTGTGTGTCCCTGACTTTTGCCTCCCCCAGGTCGTAGGTGCAGTACTCACCGTTGTCTGCGGCGCCTACTTAGCTGTTGGTCGTAGAGGAGCAGAAAGACAAGGGCAGGGAGTATTTGGAGTTCCGGCTCCATGGATTTCTCGTTCCTCGTGGGATATGTTCAGGTGAGTGTTTTCCCATAGCAAAAGCTGTTTCCGCCGTGTTTTTATCCACGGTGAATCCGCCCCGGAAAAGGTGGCGGATTGGCGGGTTGTAATACTGTGGGCAGTACATTGTCTTCCGCCTGTCTGTTGGCGGTGACCGCCGCACTGCTTGTCTGTACCGCCGTGGCAGGCGAAGTGTTATAGTGGCTGTCTTTGTTGGCAGTTTCCGCCAGGGTCATTGTTCCCTTTTTTTGTCCGCCGGCCTGTTTGCGGTATTTCTGCTTCTTTAACACCGTCCGCCAGGGTTGTAATGACCCCCATAATCTTTTCAGCCTGGGTGGGTGGAAGTCCCTTGGGCTGCGGGGGGGTGGCAGGCAACCTCCTCATTAAAAATGGCAATGCCTCTGGGACTTGGCCCACACGGGTCCTAAGATTTAACAAGCCTGGGAGACCACAATTGTTTTTTTACAATTTTTTGCAGCAAGTTCACAAATTCATCATGAATTTGCAGCCACATTTTTTTTGAAGTGTTTTTTTCCCTGGTTGAGTCCCTCTGGGAACCCAAGCCAGAGCTAATGGAGCAGAGTGTCCCTACCCGGGCCACTTGTCTTATTTTTGTATCCTTTTTGTGTGACTCGGCTGGGGCTTAGTCCCAAGATGGATGCAAACTCTTTCAGACTGAAGTATTGGTAGCCAATCAGAGCTAGGCATTTCTCTGCATAGGCTCATTTTCATTCACAAATCCTTCAAACCTCTAGATATCTATATTTTGTTTTTTTTATATCTTAGAAACTACTGAATAGATTTACAGAAAACAAGAAAAATACTTCTTTCTGGACCAAAAGATACTTTTCTGCCAAATTTGGTAAAAAATTTGTTCAGCAGTTCGGGCTGTAGTCGTGTTCAAAATCCCTCTGGGAATTCACATGGGAAATTCAACATTGTTGACTCTCACTACATAGATCACCCCAACACTTCTCATGTACAACAGGATTCTTGGGAACACTTTTTTGCAAAATTTTGTGAAGACATGTCAAACAACACCAAAGATATTGGCAAGCCAAAAAATGCTTTTTCTATGGAAACATGGCCCTAAGTATAACTACTATTGGCAACCGCACACTCATGGAACAATGCTGGTTTCTTTATTTATTAGTCATTGAGCAGAAAAGCAAACTTTGAGAGACAAGTTTCGGCACCTGGCCTTTGTTAATGTCAAAGCCGCAGTCACAGTTTCCATGGACAGCAGACCCAATACAACTACTCTCATGCACAGTCTTAGTACCCGACATACTGCCTTCAATGGGCCTCCCTTTTAAAGTTAGGTCTCATCTCACAATGAAGAACAATAATTACTTGTTTGGCCCTGTATGAGCATACTAATAACACCTGAGCGTGTTGTCTGAAAAATAATTCATCAATGCCTGCACACTGAAGATCTACCCAATGTGTTTCCACAATTCCTCCTCACTGTTTAATCCTCTTGGGGTCTTGGTCTGCAACTCAATAATGTAAGGTGGCTCAAGTTGTCTCATCTTCTAGATCCTGTCTCCTCCCCTCTCATCCCTTGGGACCTGATCTATGCAAAACAATCTTAGAAGTTTTTGGATATCATCATGATCAATTTTGAAATATATGGCCACTGGGTATAAAGTTCCAGGGAAGAGGTCTACGAAAACCCATCATAAAATTGTTCAATTGCAATTCAAGTTATTTGGCCTATTGTCTAATCTGCCTTTGTGACAAAAAATACATCGGCAGTACGATGCATGTGGTGGGGGCGTGAGTTACAGTTACTTTACGGCACGAGTTAAAGTTACTTGGGGTAGCTCTAACTATAACTGGTGAATTTCTATGGTTTTATATTTTTAAAATGTGAGTCTAACTATAACTTCTCTGTAACCTTTGTAATAAAATGTGGGTTAAGGTTTGGCAAGGGGTTTAAAATGCCAAATCGAGATGGCACTAAATTACACACACAGGATTGCAATGGCACGCCTGAGACATGGTTAAGGGGCTACTGCTGTAGGTGGCACAATCATTGCTGCAGGCCCACTGGTAGCATTTACTTTTTGGCCCTGTGCACATGTAGTGCACTTTAAGGGGAGTTATAAGTAAATCACATATGCCATTTGTGTAGGAGACAATATTACCATGTTTAGGGGAGATAACACAAGCACTTTAGGACTGGTCAGAAGTGATAAAGTGCATAGAGTCCTAAAACCAAGATTTAAAAAATGGAGGGAGGAAGGCAAAAAGTTGGGGGGAAGACTGCCCAAAGGCTGTCAGATCTAACAGCAAGATAGAGATCAACATTGAATACTTGGCCAAAGCCTGAACCTTTCAAAAGGAAGCTGGGCAAATTGTATATACACAAGGAGAACTATAAGGGTGCAAATAAATACCCCTGCTTCAGACCATATTTTTCCAGAAAGCCCATAGATAAATTCTGATTTCCTTCTAGCAAGACCTGACACCAGGTTGGGAAGTATTAAGCAATAATGTAATACAGGAGGGTTCTTGGCATGCTGATATTTGATAACTTTTTCCACAGGGTTCGGTGATCAACTTTATTAAAGGCTGTGGAAAAGTCAACAAATAAGGTATTTTCTGGAATATTCTGGGGATCACCTGATGGTCACATATTTTTAGTTAATACGCTGTAAAGCAGCAGTATTATCAAAGGTACCATGCTTTTAACTAAAGCACGTTTGTTCTAATGGAATGATTATATTGCTTTCTACCCAGGTATTAAGTTGGTCCCATAGACACCTAGTAAAGACCTTGCCTACCTCATGTAACAGAGCAATTGGGCAATAGTTAGTGGGCAATTTTCTGTCACCCTTTACATAAAGTGGAGTTATGACCCTTCTGGTCCAAGAAGGGGGCACCGTAGCAATAAAATAACAATATATGAACACCGGACAAAGTATTGTTGTCTAGACTGTAACCACATTTCTATAAAAGATATCGGTACTTTGTCTGGTCCCATAGCACCAGAAGTCTGCATTGCATGGATTGAAGACTCGATTTCACCCACAGAGGGAGGACCACTGTTGGACTTTTTGCCTTACGCAGGGTCATCCCAAGTCTTTTTGCCTCCTTCCTCCTGGTTTTTCTGACCTCTTGCTGTTGGCTCTAGGATTCTGAGCACTTTATCACTGCTGACCAGTGCTAAAGTGCAGGTGCTCTCCCATCTAAAGTTGGTATGATTGGCTTATACCTAATTGGCATATTTAATTTACCTATAAGTCCCTTGTACAGTGGTATCTCTATACCCAGGGCCTGTACATTAAATACTACTAGTGGGCCTGCAGCGCTGCTTGCGCAACCCACTGAAGTAGACTTTCAAAACCTGTCTCAGGCCTGCTAGCGCAGGGCCTGTGTTCGCAGTTTTCTGCCACAGGGACCTGGCATCTAAACTTAATTGCCACGCCCAGAACCCCCCTTTTACTACATGTAAGTCACCCCTAAGGTACGCCCTAGCTAGCCCTATGGGCAGGGTGCCATGTATGTAGAAAGGCATATTGCATGGCCTGTCCTAGTAGTGACAAACAGCCTAACTTGGTGTCTCACTGCTGTGAGTGCTGCCTTCTCATAGGATTGCATTAGAAATGCCCTGCCTTATGTGTAAGGGGTATTGTCTGGTTTATGAGGGGTAGCGTAGGCATGTTTGGTATGGTTGTCATGGTGATAGTAAATGCTGCTTACTGGTGTGGGTGTATTTTTTATTACTATCACAGAAATGCCACTTCTAGAAAATGCGCATTTATCTGTGCTTATGACTCTGGTGTTTTGCAGCTTGACTCCAATCCACGTCTGGGCAGAGTGACAGTTGGGGCTTTGTGCATACTTTTCAGACAGCCTGTACACAGGGAGGGTGGAGGTGTCACAGAGGTGCATCTGCATACTGAATAGTCTTCCTGGGCTGAGAGAAGGGAGAGGCGGGGCACACATGCATTTGTAAAGACTGTGCCCTGACCTCACACAATAGGGTCGTTAACCCCCCACTGATGTTTGGAGCCTGTGCTGAAAGGAGAGAGGGGGCACTCCCAGAACCAGTTGTAACTGGGTGGAACCTCCTCTCCCTACCATTGTAAAACACTGTTAGAACTGACTATAAGTACAGGGGAATTTTCTCCACAATTTGGAGACTCTTGGAATCATCTTGGAACTGGACACCAAAGGCTGAAAGGACTCAGCAGGAACCGCCATGGACTGCTGCTGCTGTGCTGACCTGTGACCTGCCTGGTCACTGTGAAGGACTTGCCACTTGCTGCCTTTTCCTTGTGCTGGCCTGTAGCTGGGCCCTCCACCTGAGGACCTTGTCTTAAGATTCTGCTCCCCAGGGGCAGGGTGCTGTGGCCCCTGACCCCTGCATCCATTTCTTCGTGAGGGGTGCTTCCCTGTGGTTGCGGCTGCCGTAGCGCTGATTGCAGCACGCTTATGGAGCCTTGGGAGCTCGTAGGATCCTTGCTGCATTGTGCCCCTTTGCATAAGATCACTGCAGTGGCCCGGGAAGCTGGAAGAACACTTGTGCACCGCATCGGGTGCAGGCGAGTGTCTGCTTGGCCCCCAGGAGGGGTATGATCTTCTTGTGGCTTCACGGCAGGACCAGGGTAAGGTGCGGGGAGTGCCCCCTCCCCCCTGGCCTCTGCGTTAGGAGCAGGACGCTCCTTTTCTGCTGTTAGGTAAAACAGGCATTATTGTGGGCCCTCCCCCTTGGTGGAAGGGCCAGTGGAGGCCGGGGGGGGCCCCAAGAGATCGCGGGTCCCGGGAGGGGCCTGTCATTAAACCAGAGGGGGTACGTGGTGCCCCCCTCCTGCCCTAAGTTGTTTTTGCTGGCTTTGGCCCCCCTCGTGAGGGCCAGTTGAGGCCCTGGGGGCCCCCGAGTAATCACGGTCCCCAGAGGGGCCTGTCTATAAAAGAGAGGAGGTGCATGTCACCCTCCTCTCACCCCAGAGTATAAGGGAGGCCCTCGTTTTGCGCATAGGAGCGCCGGGGGCCCCATTGTTCGCCTTCTAGGCACTGGAGGTGCCTTCATCCAACCAGGTACTGTTTAAAGGACCAATATAGTTGCAATCCAAAATTCTTTCTACAGACTTTTGTTTGATTCATATATTACCTACCTGCATTTGATGTTTTTACATATGTGTATGCAAATGTTCCTTTTATGGAAATGCTTGCTAATATGTTTTTCTAACTTGCCATATGTTTTCTAATGTTCCTACTCTGGGCATTTTATGATATTCTTATGACAAGTGCTGTGATGTAATAACGTGTTTTCCTGACTACTGCTTATGTTGCAGAATACTGAGTAACCTGTGTGTTATGTGTGACTACTGCTAGGTTGCAGAGTAACTAATGTGTAATGTTCTGACAACTGCTAAGGTAGCAGGATAGTACTGATATGTGATGTTTGTTCTGATAATTGCCTTGTGTACAATACAGTATATTTTCATATAATCTGGTGTTGTGTTTCCTTTGTGGTGGGGATATTGCGTCACATGTGTTGTGTGTGTTGTGCAAACGCTTTACACATTGCCTCCAGGTTAAGCCTGACTGCTCGTGCCAAGCTACCAAGGGGGTGAGCATGGGATATCTTGGACGTGTAACTCCCTTGCCCTGACTAGAGTGGGTAAGTTCTGCATGGCTGAGGTGCATACCCTAGCCAACCAGAAACCCCATTTCTAACAACCACACCTAGCTGTTACAAGCTCTGGGCCAGCAGGTAGATCTTCAGTTTGAATGATAATTCCTGGATTTTCTGCATATAGTACTAAAATGAATCCACCCCATACATCCTCATGGACAGGGGAAGGGTAGGACCTCATTCTGGTCCCACAACAGTCATCAATGATCTCCCAGAAACTTCTCAAATTTTTCTTATATGCCACTTCTCCTAAGCCGACCCACCTACGATTTATATTATGCTTTTAATACCAGCCTTCAATTGGCTTATTTTCCTAATTAATAGAAATACAAGTTGTTCTCTTTCTCTTTCCTTCGAAAATAAAAAAAAAACACATTCTAATCAATCTATGTATTTCCCTATTCAAGGAAAGGAGTGGCAGACATATTGGTTTATAAGAAGGCTTGGAATACATAGATCAATTAAGATCTGCTTCACAAATTGAGAGAAGCTGAAAATGTCAGCTTTCTGAAAGGCTAAGTCATATATGACTCTCTCTGATAGCCCTTTTAAATTAGATATCTTAAAATGGAACCATTGCATCCTGCCAGAATTCCTGTTAATTTTTGAGTTGTGTCCATCAATTTTCCATGTCCCTTCAGAGGACATAATGATCTCTAGGGAAAAGACTAGGAATCTATGATTACTAAGTGGGGCGCCTATGATTTTCAAGTCAGCTAAAAGGTGTATAATAGATTAAGAAGCAATAAGATAATTAATAATAGAATATCCTAGCGGAGATTTTTGTGTATATTGGACACAATAGTCTTGAGTAAATCTTACATTTACAACCACACATTAATTCTTCCCAATTGGCCAAGGAGTAATTGTCCTCTCTTATCTGTTCTCAATTTTGGTGGGAAAGGTAATGTTGGGATGTGTAATGCTGCTTCTTTTTCCACGTTTAGGAATAGACTAATGGAGTGGTCGGAGACTTCATAATCTTAGCCTCCTAGTAACATAACCTGAAGTTCACCCTCATTATCCAAAGCCTTACCTATGACGGGGAAAATACCTCAATTCAGATTATTATACATTATGGGCGTCATTTTGACCCTGGTGGTCTTTTGATCGCCAGTGTAAATGTGGTGGTCCCACCACCAACAGGCTGGTGGTGCAGATCACCACATTATGAGTGTGGTGGGTTGGCACCTGCCAACCCACCACTTCTCCACTTATACCACCATGGCGGTCGGAACCGCCAGGCCGGAGATGATCCACTTTAGACGGCCTGCGTTATTAGGAGCCGGCTTTCCAACATGGTTTCCGCGACAGTAGCACCCCCACGAAAAACCATGGCGGAAAGGCTACCGGTGACAGAAAATGTCTTCCCTTTTACCAGTAGATGGCTCCCCATCCTCCAGCAAGCACTAGACCCCATTCCCCCTAACCCCTTTCAGCCACAATGCTCCCCTACCCCAGTTACCCACAGCACCCTCGTCCCAGCATACATGCACACAGACACCCACACACACCACGCATACATCCATTCACCTACACTTAAATACACGCATCCACTCACACGCATCCAAACACGCAATCACAATATTTATACATGCATTCACTCACTCGCATCCATACATGCATTCACAACAACATTCAGACATACATTCAAGCATGCATACTCACACTCATCCAAACATGCATACTCACATGCATACACACTTACAGACAGGCACTCACTTCAACATTCAGACAAGCATACAACCATGCATACACACATTCATGCACACATGCAGATACCACACACACACACACACATCATCCCCCTCCCACCCCACTTCCCTGTCAAATGATCACCTAACCTGTTCCAGGGAGAAGTTCGTCCTGCAGGGAACAGGAAGGGGTGTTTCCACCACCCGCAGCACCCCGCCAGCAGGACACCGCCAGGCCATATTATGGCCCATAATATGGCAGGTGGTGGCCTTCTGGCAGGGCGGGGCCGGTGGTGGAACCGCTAGAGCGCCTCTGCCTGCCACCACAACTACTGATGGATTTACGTCTAAAGTGTGGCAGAAGTATGGTGGAAATCCGGCAGTACCCATAATATGGTGGGTGGGAGACCGCCAGCAGTGGTCTCCTGGCGCCCATGGCTATGGCTGTCTTCATGGAAGACTGCCAAAGTCATAAGGAGGGCCTATGTCTGACAGAATATAAGCATTCACTACTAACAAGGGGTGTCTCAGAATCTCACCGGCAATTGTGAAGATTTTTATTGCTTGAAAAAGATTAGATGAGTATTTACAGCTATTGTACTCCCAATTTTATATCATTACTCTGAATAATAGCTATCTATCTCTTTGTGTGCTATTTCCTGGATAGGCAGCCATTACAACTTATTACAAAATAGCCATTGCATTGAAAATCTGAAAATGCAGATTATACCATCTTTAAGCTATTTAAAAATTCTGATTTCTGCGAGCTGTTCATTAGATCCACTGCATTCCAGGAAACCACTTTTAAAATATTGCTAATTACAAGGTTTGGATAATAGGCCCAATGCACAGGCACCATTAAGTGTACTGGCCAGCCAATTCCATTTCATTCACTCATTCTCTACTTTAGGGGTGGAGGGCCCTAAACCCATGATGCTTTAAAAATCTGCCACCATTCACTATGCCGACCTGAAAGACTTTTAAATTTTCAGTACGGAGCGCCTTTAAAAGCATGTGATGATGCTCAGTGATTGGCTTTTTAGGGTATCATATTGCTGTTTAAAGATTTTGGTGGTCATTACAACCCTGGCGGTCGGTGTTAAAGCGGCGGTAAGACCGCCAACAGGCCGACGGAAAAATATTTGGAATTACGACCGTGGCGGAAACCGCCAACAAAGACAGCCACTTTAACACTCTGACCGCCACAGCGGTACAAACAAACAGCGCGGGTGTCACCGCCAACAGACAGGCGGAAGACAAAGTACCGCCCACACTATTATGACAGGCCAATTCCCCACCTTTTCTGGTGCGGATTCACCACGGAAAAAAACACAGCAGAAACAGGAATCCCGAAGGGAAAACGCTCACCTCTACACACTCCACGAGGAACGAGGACGCCATGGAACCAGAGCTCCACATTTTCCCAGCCTTTAACTTCTTGCTCCTCTACCAGGAGCACGAACGCCGGCGACGAAGACCACAGTGAGTACTGCAGCTATGACACAGGGGAGGGGGGAGGAAAAAAACAGGGACACACACACGCAACACCCCCACCCACAACAACACACAAACAATGCATATCAATACATCACAGTTACCCCTCCCAAACCCCCCGGAAGAATGCAAAGACAATAGAAGATGAATGTAACCATTGTAATATATTAAAAGCAAGTAGGCAGAAATATATACATACAGCATGTACATAATATATACCAAGCATAGTAGTCCAGGTAGTGTTCTAAGAAAGTCCGTGGAACACTGGGACCACACGGTATGGGCGAGGCCCACACAAGATCCCCGACCATGACAGAGAGAACACTGCAGGGGCATCAGACAGCAACTAAACAGGCACCTCAGGGGGAGGGAGAGGGGGGCACCTCAGCCGGATGAGTGCACAACGCCAAATCCACGAGGGGGCCACATGCCCACTGTTCAATCCTGGGGAGTGCAAAGCCACAGTCTCTCAAGTCTCTACAATGGGTGGGTTGCCCACTTTTCCATCCTGGGGAGTGCAAAGCCACAGTCTCTCAAGTCTCACAAGTGGGTGGGTTGTCCACTGTTCCATCCTGGGGAGTGCAAAGCCACAGTCTCTCAAGTCTCTACAGTGGGTGGGTTGCCCACTGTTTAAAATCCTGGGGAGTGCAAAGCCATAGTCTCTCAAGTCTCACAAGTGGGTGGCTTGCCCACTATTCAATCCTGGGGAGTGCAAAGCCACAGTCTCTCAAGTGGATGCCTTCTCCACAGGTTCTGGAGGGGGCTTTGTGCCCAGACTGCTTCATCCTGCTAAGGAAAGAGGGAGTGGATGGATCTCTCCACTGGTTCTGGAGGGGGCTTTGTGCCCAGAGTGCTTCATCCTGCTAAGGACAGAGGGAGTGGATGGATCTCTCCACTGGTTCTGGAGGGGGCATGGTGCCCAGAGTGCTTCATCCTGCTAAGGACAGAGGGAGTGGATGGATCTCTCCACTGGTTCTGGAGGGGGCATGGTGCCCAGAGTGCTTCATCCTGCTAAGGACAGAGGGAGTGGATGGATCTCTCCACTGGTTCTGGAGGGGGCATGGTGCCCAGAGTGCTTCATCCTGCTAAGGACAGAGGGAGTGGATGGATCTCTCCACTGGTTCTGGAGGGGGCTTTGTGCCCAGAGTGCTTCATCCTGCTAAGGGCAGAGGGAGTGGATGGATCTCTCCACTGGTTCTGGAGGGGGCATGGTGCCCAGAGTGCTTCATCCTGCTAAGGACAGAGGGAGTGGATGGATCTCTCCACTGGTTCTGGAGGGGACATGGTGCCCAGAGTGCTTCATCCTGCTAATGACAGAGGGAGAGGATGGATCTCTCCACTGGTCCTGGAGGGGGCTTTGTGCCCAGAGTGCTTCATTCACCCCGTGACGGACTCAGTTGCATCAGTGCCCTTGCCGCTCATGGGCTATCGGTGCTTGAGATGGCGGTGCCCTGTGCAGCAGTGCTTGAGATGGCGGTCTCCATTGCAGGGTCTCAGCTGCTGGCGGTCCTTCATGGCCCAACGGGGCTTGGGCTGGCGGTCCTTCATGGCCCAACGGGTCTTGTGCTGGCGGTCCTTCATGGCCCAACGGGGCCTTTGCTGGTGGTCCTTCATGGCCCAACGGGGCTTTTGCTGGCGGTCCTTCATGGCCCAACAGAGCCTTTGCTGGCGGTCCTTCATGGCCCAACGGGGCTTGTGCTGGCGGTCCTTCATGGCCCAACGGGGCTTGTGCTGACGGTCCTTCATGGCCCAACGGGGCCTTTGCTGGCGGTCCTTCATGGCCCAACAAGGCTTTTGCTTGCGGTCCTTCATGGCCCAACGGGGCCTTTGCTGGCGGTCCTTCATGGCCCAACGGGGCTTGTGTTGGCGGTCCTTCATGGCCCAACGGGGCTTGTGCTGGCGGTCCTTCATGGCCCAATGGGGCTTTTGCTGGTGGTCCTTCATGGCCCAACAGGGCCTTTGCTGGCGGTCCTTCATGGCCCAACGGGGCTTTTGCTGGCGGTCCTTCATGGCCCAACGGGGCCTTTGCTGGCGGTCCTTCATGGCCCAACAGGGCTTTTGCTGGCGGACCTTCATGGCCCAACGGGGCCTTTGCTGCCGGTCCATCATGGCCCAACGGGGCTCGTGCTGGCGGTCCTTCATGGCCCAACGGGGCTTGTGCTGGCGGTCCTTCATGGCCCAACAGGGCCTTTGCTGGCGGTCCTTCATGGCCCAACGGGGCTTTTGCTGTCGGTCCTTCATGGCCCAACGGGGCCTTTGCTGGCGGTCATTCATGGCCCAACAGGGCTTGTGCTGGCGGTCCTTCATGGCCCAACGGGGCTTGTGCTGGCGGTCCTTCATGGCCCAACAGGGCCTTTGCTGCCGGTCCTTCATGGCCAACCGGGGCTTTTGCTGGAGGTCCTTCATGGCCCAACAGGGCCTTTGCTGGCGGTCCTTCATGGCCCAACGGGGCTTTTGCTGGCGGTCCTTCATGGCCCAACGGGGCCTTTGCTGGCGGTCCTTCATGGCCCAACAGGGCTTTTGCTGGCGGACCTTCATGGCCCAACGGGGCCTTTGCTGCCGGTCCATCATGGCCCAACGGGGCTCGTGCTGGCGGTCCTTCATGGCCCAACGGGGCTTGTGCTGGCGGTCCTTCATGGCCCAACGGGGCCTTTGCTGGCGGTCCTTCATGGCCCAACGGGGCTTTTGCTGTCGGTCCTTCATGGCCCAACGGGGCCTTTGCTGGCGGTCATTCATGGCCCAACAGGGCTTGTGCTGGCGGTCCTTCATGGCCCAACGGGGCTTGTGCTGGCGGTCCTTCATGGCCCAACAGGGCCTTTGCTGCCGGTCCTTCATGGCCAACCGGGGCTTTTGCTGGAGGTCCTTCATGGCCCAACGGGGCCTTTGCTGGCGGTCCTTCATGGCCCAATGGGGCAATTTCTGGTGGTCCTTCATGGCCCAACGGGGCCTTTGCTGGCGGTCCTTCATGGCCCAACAGGGCTTTTGCTGGCGGTCCTTCATGGCCCAACGGGGCCTTTGCTGGTGGTCCTTCATGGCCCAACGGGGCTTTTGCTGGCAGTCCTTCATGGCCCAACGGGGCCTTTGCTAGCGGTCTTGTCCTGGGCAGCTGGGCTTGTAATGGCGGTCTTGTCCTGGGCAGCTGGGCTGGTGCTGGCTGTCTTGTCCTGGTCAGCTGGGCTGGTGCTGGCGGTGGCCTCCTGGGCAGCTGGGCTGGTGCTAGTGGTGGCCTCCTGGGCAGCTGGGCTGGTGCTGGCGGTCATCTCCGCTGTGCTGCTCTTCCCGGACTTGCCGGGTTTCTTGTGGCCCTTCCCCACCTTGGAAGGTGTCACAGCTGACTCCACACTCCCACCGGGACCCCTGGGAGCGGCTTTGGTGGCTGGAGTCTTCCCCCTCTCCTGCCAGGCACTGGCCAACTTCTGATGCTTCACAGGTGGGGGACTGTCTGTGCTGTGGCTCCGTGCCACACTGGCTGCCCTGGTGGCTGGTGCACTCCAGATTCCGGTGACTACAGGCATCACTGGTTCCGGAGAGGTTGTGGCAGAGGCGCTAGTTCGGGACCTATGAGACGGACGGTGTGGGGGAGGTGAGGGAAAGAGGTCAAGGCTGGCCAGGAAAAGTTTCTTAGGAACACTGGGACGGGTAGCTGGAGGGGGTTTGGGAGTGGAGGAAGAGGTGGTGGTTGTAGGAGGTGTACGTTTGCTGACTTTGGGTGAAGGTGCATGCGCTGGAGGCTGTCGTGAGGTGGATGGCTTTTGGGTGGGTGTGTGGCTGCGTTTGTCTATCTTGGGAGGGGGCGTCACAGACACACCGGGAGAGGACACAGGGGACGTGTGAATGGTAGTGGGGGTGGTGACTGCACGTGAGCGGGGTGTGGTGGTGGGTGTGCTGGAGAGGGACGTAGTGGCTGTAGATGTAGTGCATGCATGTGTGAGTGTAGACGTCGCTGGGAGGGAGGAGGGAGACGAGGAGGAGGGGGACACAGTGGAGGCAGTGGATGTTGGTGTGTCTGCATGTGTGTGATGCTTGCGTGAATGCCTGTGGGATGTTTGGTGCTTATGTTTTCCTGAGCTACCCTTGGGTATTGAGGTGTGTGCATGTTGGTCTGTAGGTGTGCTTGGGATAGGCTGAGGTACAGGGGATTGGGTTGGGGTGGAGGAAGTTGGTGGGGGGAGGCTAGAGACAGGGACAATAGCTGCCATCATTGCTGAGGCCAGAGTCTGAAAAGCTCGGTGAAGGGCTGCCTGACCAGAATGAATGCCCTCCAGGAATGTATTTGTCTCTTGCAACTGCCTCTCTACACCCTGGATGGCATTAAAAATGGTAGACTGCCCAACAGTGAGGGACCTGAGGAGGTCAATGGCCTCCTCACTGAGGGCAGCAGGGGTGACTGGGGCAGGGCCTGAGGTGCCTGGGGCGAAGGTGATGCCCACCCTCCTGGGTGAGCGGGCACGGGGAAAAGGCTGAGGGGCTGCTGGGAGGGCGTTGCTGGTGGGGGGGTGGCGGCTGTACCTGTAGATGCGGGGGCACAGATGTTGCCGCCACCACAAGGAAGCTCCCATCAGAGGATGAGTCCGTGTCGCTGGTCTCAGCTCCTGTCCCCGCCATGGAGCTCCCCTCGCCCTCCGTCCCACTGGTGAATTCAGACTCCGTAGTGTCGCCCTCCAGGGCCATGTGGGATGCAGCTCCCTTGTGCTCAGGTGCCACTGCTCCTTCCGCCTGATGATGCTAATGCACACAAGAACAGGAAGACCACAAAAAGGGGGGGGGAGACAGGAGAGAGACATGTTGAGTGCATGCATTACCGCTACCGTTGGCGGACACGACAGACACAGAAGCCCCCTGCACTACGCCGCACTCTTGGGCTCCACTGTTCAATTCCTGGGAAATGGCCTACAAGGCTATGGACGACATCTGCACACATAGATGACACAGGGGCATGACTAGGTGTACTTGGCACTCTACAGAGGTGGGCTGGGGTGCCACATGGCCTGCCGTACGGAGGGGCCTTGCCTACGGAACTTGCCCTGGCCTAGGGAAACCCACAACCCACCTCCCCGAAAAAACAGTCACAGTTAGCAAAATATAAAGGATACTACATACCAATGGGCAATCCAGCTGCATTTTTCTGTCAGTTTCCAGCTTGGGCGCAGGGCTCAGCCACCAAACTGGAATGCTATGGTGCTTTCTTCTTACAGATGAGATGAACCATGGAGTGAAAAAAGAAAAGGTCAATATTGGAGTCAAGGTAAGCATTATTGTCCCAGAGGAGCAAGAGGGCATAGACAGTGGTGTGCTATTACCGAAGAAGTGAAAATAACCAATTTCATATTACCAATACAAGTCAGCTAGTTTCATATACCTGGTTGATTATTCTAACAATAGCAGAATTGTCTTGTGTGCATGTAAGCAAACTACAAGTCAACCACTTGTTTACTTATGCCATTTGAGCCACTACTCCCTATTCTCCTAATCCACACACCTCTCAAGCCCTCAGGGGCAAGTCTCTCTGAGACCTCTTGTGTCTTGAAGCAGATAAGCAATGCTCCTTGTTCTTGTCATTGCCAACAGTACTTTAAGATTTTATTTTTACCCAAAAGAGCTAAAACTGTAGTATTGATAAGAAAATGTAAAGAATATGAAAATTAGTTTAATGTTTGTGAATAAACTGACTGGTCTCAGAGGAACCTAGAGAGGATGGACTTAAGTTAACAAAAGGAAAATACAAGTATACATATCCCATTATCTGAAAGTAGGGGTAGGAGAAAAATTCCACTCTGCCTGCAGAGTTCAGAGTATTTTGCCCACCCCACGACCCTCTTAGAGCATACATTTCTGGCAAAATTACATCAACCACGGTGTGTCAGAGTTTTTCTCACACATGGCTCACCAACGTTATGTTAGCGAGCACAATCCAGAATGTGCATACCACAGCATTATTTTTGGGTGCCAGAATGTCTCCTGGTAAAATTGTTCAACATGGGCAAAAGTGGCAGGTTGTGACCATTCAAGTTGAGAAAGCTGCTGCTCAAGTAGAAAATCTACTTGAGCAGAAGAAAGAAGCAGCACCGTCTGGCATGTATTCTTCCAGTTCACAGAACTCCACAGCACCTAACAGAGGTTTTATGCAACACTGTGAAATTGCATGAAGTTAAGCTCAGCGAGTTTCACCTAGGCCAGTGTGAAAAACAATCATTGATGCAGAATGATGCCTTCAAACATTACATTATCAAGTGTAGGTTACCAGACCCTTCCATCATGAGGAAAGTCATACTTTTTATCCTGGTCACCCCCAAGCTTTTTGGACAGATACTTTCCAGGTTTTTCCACTTAGCTGATGAGGACTACCAGGGTGTAGGTTAGTACCCATCACCTTTCATCTGGGGGGCAGTGTAGGATAGTCCTCCTTTTTGCCCTGGTCACCCCCAAACTTTTTGGACAGGTACTGGTGGTTACTGACTCTTGGCTGTGCCCTGGGTACTACTTATCAGTCCCAGGGCCAGTGCTCTGTGCAAAATGGATATGAAAATTAGGCTAATTATAATTGGCAGTATCTTCCTACCTTTAGGTCCCTAGTATATGGAAGACATGTAGGTTTAGGGACCCCGGCATAGATGCTGCACCCATAGGTGCACTGATGAGGTCCCCAGTGTCATTTTAAAGACAGGCCTGCCTTGCGTGCTGCTTTTAAACTAAAGATATTAGCAAATTCGACTTTGGAATTAAAAGTACTTCTAAAGTCTTAAACTATCTTAAGTTTACATATAAGTCACCCCAAAGGTGTGTCCTAAGTGCCCCTGGGGCTGGTTCCTATATAACTATAAGCAGGGACCACATAAATATTGTTTTATAAACCCTGGTGAGGTAAAATAGCCACATTTGTTCTTCCCTCACTGTAGTGAATGGGCTCCATAGTCCAAAATGGGGAGACTTTATTTTACCTAATTGAGTCCCAAGAGGAACCAGATATTTCAAATTTGGTATCAGACTTATTGTTTAAGAACTTTACCAGAAAGTTGCCAACTTCAGCTCTGTAGTGCCCTTCTCTCATTGGCCAGAAACTGGTAGCCCGGCCAAGCTGCCTTGATAAGGTATGAAGTGGCCTGGGCTGAAGAGAAAGAATGTGCCTGGGCGAGGAGATCTGCCTCAGCAGATGAAGTAAACAAGATGAGGGAGAGAGCAGCTAAACTAGACTGAAAGGAAGGGAAAAATATTTGGAGCAGCTTCGGACCTCCCCTATTTCCTGCAAACCCAGACAACCAAGTGCCCTCTTCATTAGATTAGGAGAGGTGTGTGTTGAGGATTTTTAGCCACACCTAACCTCCAAAATTCAGTTTCAGCCATTTTGGATTTTTAAAGAATGTCGGTCTTTGGGATTGATGTTTGCCACACTTTCCAAGAAGTGGAGATCCAAAGGGGTAGTGATTGGATTGGAGAGTCCCCCTCTTGCTTTTCATCTCAGGAGCAAGAATAAATTTGGCAGAGCTGCACCCACACCTCAGACCCCTACCAGGAACAAGACAAGACGGAGAAAGACTGCCCTGCTGGACCCCTGACCTGCACCGGGACACTGCTCTCTGAAGGACTGCACCAGCTGCACACTTGGACTTCACAACTGAAAGGTCTTTGTCTGGCTTCAACTTGTTCAAGAAGGGATGTCCTGCTTGCTACAGGTGACAAATAGCTAACCAGAGTCTCCTACATTAAATTCCTGAAGGAACTGACAAGGTGACCACTGTCCAGTGGTCATTTTGGAGATTGAGCCAGGTGCGTTCTGGAAGTTGGAGCCCTAGTTCTTAAGGAACAGCTCAGAGCTTCTGGAACCTAGGGGTGAGCTGTGGACTCCTACAGGACCTTAAAGGACCCTCTGAAAGAACATCTAGAAGTTTAGAGAAGTTGAGAGAACTTTTGGAAAAAAGCTCCATAGACCAGCCTCCATGAATCAAGCTGACTCACATCGACCGCAACCTCGCCTGGCTTGCAGGTTTATCCCACTGAAAAGCTCCAAAGCCCCAGACTTCCAGGATTTCACTGGGAGCCCCTGAAAAGGTAATCCGATGACATTGACTCAAAATCGGCTTGCTGTGGAGGGTCGTCCGACATTGGAGAGAAAAAGCTCCAAAAAAGTGACAAACTCCGAGTGTAAAAAGTGACTGGGACTTCCTGGGCAGAGTATCCGAGGAAGGCTCCATGATGTCAGATTAAGATTCAGCTTTGGCCTGGATGAAGATTTCTGTCCTGAAAAATCGTCTAAGTCCGAAGGTAGAATTCTTCACCGAGGTCTCTTGCAACGCGTATCCAAAGAGGGCTCCAGAGAAGTAGGATCGGATTGGTGACTTTGTCCCGCTGAAGAAAATCTTTAAGAAAAAGTCTACGTCCGAAGGTAAACTTTTGACCTTGGCCTCCTGCTTGCTGTATCCATGCAAGGCTCCATCTCTGTTGGCCTTAAACTTTGACTTTGCCCTAGTCAACGTGTGAACAGATATCCAGAGCGGTGCTTTAAGTTTGTAAGCACTAAAAACCATTAATACATATCTCTGGTTCCCCTTATCCGATTTTATTTGTTTTGGTGTTAAATTAAAGATACAAATACTTTTATACATTGGTTTTGGATTTTCAAACTGTTTCCTGTGTTTATTAATGTTTTCTGATATTTGAATGCTTTACACACTTTGGGGGTCATTATGATTTTGGAGGACGGAAAAGCCTGTCTGCCGCAATCCCAATGGGGAGGTTGCTGCCATTGTGGCTGTCTCACTGCCGGGCCCATTACGAGTTTCCCGCTGGGTAAGTGGGCAGAAACCTCAGTTTCCACCCGCTGGCCCAGGGGGAAAGGGACAACAGCATTGTCTTGGGCTTGTAATCGAGCCAGCAGAAATGCTGTAGTGTGCAGGGTACAATAGCACCCTCATAATGTTCACTGTCTGCAAAGCAGATAGTGAACATTGTGGTGGTGCTGGCCAGGGGGGCTCCTGCTCTTACCATGTCAATTGCTTGGGGAGAGTATGGGCCCCCTTGGGGCACCTGCACCCATTCTCTGACAGCCTTTTCATGGCGGTGCTATCCCTAGGCAGAGCTGCTTGCAGTACTGCCCTGGCGGATAAGGAGCTCCAGCACTGCCAAGCCATGATGAAGACGAAATCTGCTGGTGCTGGTGGTCCGACCATAGCACTGCTGCTGCGGACGGAAAATGGCGCTTGGACCGTCGCATTGGTTTTGGTCTGACCGAATGCGGCAGTCCGACTGCCACAATGAACCTGGTAGTCATTAGTCCACCAGGTTTGTAATGTGGCCCTTTGTCTCCAAAGTTAAGCCTTTTTGATCACTGCCAAGCTACCAAGGGATGAGCTTGTGTTAATTTATTGAGACCTAACTGAACCTAGTGGGGTTAGTGGCCTATTGCTAAGTGTAGGTTCTTAACTGTCCTTACCAATTATCCACTTTTCAACACATCAACTCCAGCATGAATTACTTATTTGATAATACTTGTTAGTGCAAGTAAGGTACCTGATCCAAGTGTGGTGTCCCTATCTATCTGTCTTTACCAGTGAAGTGATGCACAATATAGGGCAGTCTTTTAAATTTTCACTGGCAGCCCAGCAAGGGAATGAAGCAAAGGTTAGGAGTGGAATATATATTCTTGTTCTTTAAATCATTTTTAGAAAATGGAAGCTTTCTGAAGCAGCAGACTGTCACCATTTGCGCATTTCAAGTCATTAGTTGAACCGAAGGTTAAATTACTATTTCTCAGCTCTCACCTCTCAGCCACCCTGGGCCAAATAATGGTGGTTTCCTCCTTGATTGACTATCTGTGCCATGCATATTGGTCTGATCTATTTCAGTTTATTATTTACAATAGTTAGTGTAAGCCACACACTAAATATAAAATATATACATACATTTTATTTCTTTAATATTTTATTTATATATTGTGTTGTTTTACTCTGGAAAGTAGAGATCATACTTATACTCAGGGTGATCATCCAAATTTGAGATGTGAGATGTTAGAACAATTACCCAATTCACCCTCATTTTATTTTAGAGCACTATACTCCTTTGGAATGAAGTGTTTGTTAATTGTAATCATCATTGGTTCCTCCATATTTTAAGGTGACAGACTGGCCCTTCTAACTGTGATAACTGTGCCATCTTCACTAAAAACACATTCTAAAGATAACTGGTTACGTACACGCAAGATACTTTATTTAAAGCCGGCGAGCTCTAGCCACTGTGTCCTCCTGCCATGCCAGTAGATTAATGGATCTTGATCCAGGTACATCTTAGTTGAGTCATCCAAATAGTCCTGATTTGTAACTGGTGATGTTACTTACTGTGTCTATGCATCTGCACTGGACTAAAACTCTTCTAAATTAAAAGAATTATAAAACATTGGGCTGTTGGTTGAGGTGGGTTGAAGCCCCAATGGGCAATAGTCCTAATCCTAGCCATAATGAACCACGTGTCACTAAATTAACCTGTGCTCAACTCTCTGGGGCTTGGCACAAAGCAGTCAGGCTTAACATAAAGGCAAAGTGTACATATTCATGCAGCACACAGACAGTAATACAGTGAAAACACAGCACAAGAAAAATCCCAAACCAATTTGAAAAATCGAGTCAATTTTATTAAATACATCAGTCCATAAAGTGAAAACTCCAGGCAGAAGAACCAGAGATGTTCAATTTCAAATTTTCAAGTGAAAATAGTGCTGAAAAGCACAATCAATCAATCAAGCAATCAACAAATCAGTAGATGTAGTAGAATGTTTCTCCTCACCCATGAGGGTATCCAGGCTCTGGCAGCCTTCAGGTGATTAGCCGAATAGCCAGGTCTTCTGGAACTTATGTAACTATGGAAGAGATGGGGAGGTCCAAAGATAAAAGGGTAGCTTGTTCCATGTCTAGGCTGCTAGGTAGGAGAAATAGCAACCTCCACATCTGCCTCATCAGTTATGGGGGCTGAGGGTTACTGAAAGGAAAGCAGAGCGGGGGTGTCTGATGGGCTGATGGAAGTTTAGACAGTGGTTTAAGTAGGAGGGTCTGCAGTTGCCTAGGGCCTTGTATGCATTGGTCAGGAGCTTGAACCAGCATTTTGTCTGTACAGGAAGCCAGTGGAGGTCCCTAAGGCAGGGGGTGATGTAGGTTTGTCTAGGAAGATCCAGGGTGAGTCTGGCTGTGGTCTGTAGTTGTTGGGGGAGGTGAGCTGTGATCCCTGTGTGCAGGGCATTGCCATAGTCCAGTCAGCTGGAGATGAGGGCCTGGGTCACTACATGTCTTAAGCTTTGGGGTAGCCATTTGAATATCTTATGAAGCATATGTAGATGAAAAAGCAGGAGGAGAAAGCAGAATTGACCTGAGTAGTCATGGTTAGCTTGTTATCGAAAATGATGCCCAGGTTCCTAGTGTGATCAGCGGGGGTAGCAGTAGGTCTGAATTGTGAGGGCCACCAGGATGCATCCAAAGGGAAGCTTTTCTTCTGAAGATCACTACCTCTGTCTTGTCTATGTTGAGCTTCAAGCAGTTGTCCCTCATTTAGTTGGTGATGTCTCTAATGCAGTAGTGAAAGTTGTTCTTGGTGTCAGTAGTGTCTTCAGAGAGGGAGAGAATGAGTTGGGTGTCATCAGTGTAGGATATGATTTTGAGTTTGTGGGTTTTGACAATGCTGGCCTGAAGTACCATAAGAGTGTTGAAGAGGGTGGGGCTAAGTAAGTATCCATAAGGTACTTCACAAATTATTTCCTTGGGTTCAGAGGTGAAGGAACATAGGCACACGTTTTGCGTTTATCTGGTGAAGAAAGAGGTGATCCATTTGAGAGTGGCTACTTGGATGCCAATTTTATGCAGACTTGTGATGAGTGTGTAATGGGAGACCGTATCAAAAACTGCTGAGAGGTCAAGGAGGATCACAGCCGAAGTTTCTTCTCAGTCGAGTAGGGCTTGGATGTCATTAGTAGCTGCAATGAGGGCTGTCTTGGTGCTGTGGAGTCCAGTTGGAGAGGAGAGGTTCCAGATGTGAGGAGAGCTGTTTTAATAGCTTTTTCTAATACTTTGGGCCTCATTACGACTTTGGCGGTCCTTTCACAGGACTGCCGAAGCTGTTGCAGGCAAAAGACCTCCAGTACTGGAGGTCTTTTACCCCCAATATTAGAAGTGTTCCACTGGGCAAGCGGGAAAAAACAGCGTTTCCGCCCGGTGGCCCAGCGGAACACTCACCACAACATTGATGTCAGCTCATAATTGAGCCGGCGGCAATGCTGTGGTTGATCGGGTGCGAAGTGCATAGATAGTGCAGGAGCTCCCAGGGGCCCCCATTGCGGCAGCTGTTCCATGACGGTGTTGACCACCATGGAAAGGCTGGTCAGATGGGCACTCGTAATCCACAGAGCAGAGCTGCTTGGTGCATTACAACGGCCAGGACCGCCATGCTGCAGGCTGGCAGCAGGCTGGCGGTGTAGGTGGTTGGACCGTGGCAGCTCCACCACGGTCATAATGGGTCACTTGGACTGCCCTGTCTGCAGCAGTCCGACCGCCATCATGAGGCTGGCGGTTTTAAAACCGCCAGCCTTGTAATGAGGACCTTTGTCCTAGAACTGGAGCAGGGAGATCGTTCTATAGTTGTTGAGTTCACTGGAATCTGCCGATGCTTTCTTCAATAGAGTGTTGACACCTGCATGTTTCCAGTCCTTGTGAAAAGTTGCTGTGGTAATTGAGATGTTCAGAAAGGTGGTCAGTAAATGGCTGATTCTGGCTTTGCCTACGTTGAAGATGTAGCCAGTGCTTGATTTGTAAATAAAAATGTGCCGGTGCCCAAAGCTCTCCTCTGCAACATGCAGCTGCTGCAACTAAAAATGTGAGTAGGGAGGCAGCATAATCTTAAACCAAATCCATCTCAGGCCTTTTTAATCCATTTACAGCTGCTTCCTGGGCCTTCAGTTCACTCATGCAGCTTTCTGCTTTCTCCCTTTGTGATGCTTTTTTTGTTTTTATCTTCCTCTTCTTTCCCATATGTGTCTTCTGCTTGCAGTAAATGCTTGAGGCATAAAAATAAGTGCTGGCCCTCAAAATTAGGAGCGGGTGCCGCACTGGAAACCACCGCTCAAATTAAGCTCTTTTAGAAAGTGGGTATTTTCTTGCTTAACCATTCTGTGCCTCGGTCTGCCTGTGGAATCCACATCTGGGTCAGACTGACAGTTGGGCTGTTTGTGAATTCCCTTTAGACAGTGACCCAAAGGGAGCTGGGGAGTGTTTGACATATCCTGATGAGTCTCCTGGGCTAGAGTGGGGAGGGAGCAGCTGACACCTGCACCTGTAATGGCTGTGCCTGCCCTCATACAATACAGTTTCCAACCCCCTGGTGTGTGGCTGAGGCTAGGCCTGGGCAGGGTATGAGTAGAAATGAGTATAAGTAGTGGTCCCAAAACCCCAGACTTAGAACACTTCTGGACCAAGAGGATCTCTGCCAAGGAGATGAGTTGAAGAGCTGGAGAAGCAGTACTGCCTCTGCTGTGTGTGCTTTTCTGGTTTGGCTTGCATTTGCTGCTTCTGCCTTAGAGAGGAAAAAGATTGGACTTTGCTGCGTATCCTGCTCGTGAAGGTTCTCCAAATGCTTGGACCTTGATTGCTTCCTAATAAGAAGTCTCAGTTACAGCAAGGACTTCACCTACCAGCCTCGCGGTTCACTTACTGTGGACTCTAACTCACCAGGTGGTACCTATTCCAGTTTCTGGGCCCTTGGGAGTGAAAGCTGGTTAAAAAGCAAGTGCAGCGATGCCGGACGATGCCCGGGCTGTCGGCGTTGCCTGACTAGGTGACACCGATTGCAACCGAAGCTATGGTCCCCGCTGGAGTGCGACAACCCTGACTGACACTGCAGGCCTGACGTCGCCTCATTGATGTCCCGTGACCTTGTAAGTCCTGAATGCTTGTCACCGACATCTGTGACACCTGACTTCACTGTGGTGCCTGTAGCCCCGTGGTGGGAACGCGATCCAGTGAGGTCACTTTCACTGTCTTGACCCGAATCATAAGGAACCAACACTTTGCACCACCACTGCCTCATCTCAACTGCTCCGCAGCAAAGACCGAATGCTTTGCACCGACCCCTGCGTTCCACTCCTCCGGAGCACCAGAACCAACACCGCACCAGTTCCAGCGACACCTCGCTTCCCCAACCCCGTGCACTGGTTTGTTTCTTCACTTTCAAAAGGTACTGTAAATGGGGGTACTTTCGACTCCGTGACCGGCTCCCTTGGCTTCGGATTGTTGGTAATGACTTCCCCACGACGCCGTGATAACACCAAATTGAAGCATTTGTGTTTCTAAGTGCTATATTGAAGTCTAATCTTTGAAAATTCATAACTTTGCTTGTGTATGTTGGATTTTTTGTCGTTCTGGTCTTGTTTACTAAGATAAATATCGTATATTTTTCTAAACTGGTGTTGAGTGCTTTTGTGGTGTTTTCACTGTGTTACTGTGTGTGGTTGTGCAAATAATTTACACATTGCCTCTGAGGTAAGCCTGGCTGCTTGTGCCAAGCTACCTAAGGGGTGAGCAGGGGTTTTCCGAGATGTGAATCACCCTACCCTGACTAGAGTTAGGGTCCCTGCTTGGACAGAGTGCAACCTGACTGCCAACCAGAGATCCCATTTCTAGCAAGACAAAAGAGGCATCATAATTAAAAGCAACATCAATTTATGTAATTGAGATAAAATAGGTGCAAGAGTGAAGAAAGGAGTGGTATGAGAGAGACAATGAGCTATGATTGTATCAAATTTTATTTGTGTAGTTAATTGAAACCAATGCATAAACATAAAAAGAATGAAAAGCAAGATCAATTAAAATATCAAAATAGAACACAGCTTTTTCTTCTTGGGTCACCAAAGTCTGTTGTCCTTTTGTGGCCTGTACCACAAGCTTAATAAAATTAATATACTTTATATAATCGTTCAGCCATTTGATCAGTTCAACTTCATTGCAAAACTCATGTTTAAAAATAAACACATTACCACTTTACTGGGGATGCTTTCTCTGTTGACATCGACCCAATCTATATCCTGATCAACTCTTTGAGAGGCAGTTTTAAAAATTTCACCCCCATACAAACTAAGGGAATTGACTTTCTGTTTAACCAGCCCATGACTGCTTGTCTACAGGAACGGATCTGCGGAGTTGCAAATGATGGTTTCAATAGTTTTTTGATGTCTGTCCCAAAAACCGGACATGTGCAGAATATGTGTATAAGAGGTTCTTGGTTATATCCACATAATCAACAAATGTAATTTTTGTGTTGGTGTTTCCAGGTGGGGCAAAAATCTTTTGGACTAATTTAGGAAAAGTGGCACTGCATCCAATGCAGCAGCACTTTTCTTGCACCCCTTAGCGCTCCCCTACTGCCACAATGTGTGTGCTGTATTTAATATATGGCACACCATGGCTCAGGGTAGGGGCAATAGCGCCAACATTTTTGACGCTATTGATGTACTGTGCAGGATTAGCGCCAACATTTTGGTGCTAATCCTGCCGAGTACATAGGTGCCCCTTGAAAACAATGGTATGCCTCCTTTTAACACTTGCTCTGTGCAGGCATTAAAAATAGCTGCTAAAAATGGAACAGTGGAATCTCTTGGATTCTATTTTTGTGGTCCCCTATTGCATACATTGTGCCTGGCCCATGCATAATGTGGTGCAAGAGGTTACAAAGTGGCGCAATGCATGCATTGCACCACTTTGTAAATATGGCATGTGAATTTTGCCTTGTTGGGCCATATTAACACCATGAAACATGACGCTAATGGGCACAAGGAGGTACTAGGTCCTCTTCAATCTGGGTCTTTGTGTCTAGAAACCCAAAATAAAATAACATAAACTGCTGTTTTTTGGGCATGGCAAAATGCGCTGATGGATAGTCCTGAGGTCTCAATGTGGTATACGACCCAAGCACGGCCCATGTGTGTCTCCTGCTCGCCAAGATGTCTTTGTCCATAGCGTGGGATTACACACAGACTGTGGTATTTGTTGCTTTGTTAAAAGCTAGTTTCCCCATGCTAGTCTCCCAAGCTTCTTTCATGCCCAGAACGTGAACCACCTGGTTTAGGTAGTTCCCCATAAGGCTTTTATGTTACTGACTTGTTGGTCTTCCACTTCCAGCCAGCATAGGTTATTTATGGACCTTTACTCTGACACCGTAGCCTCCAACATAATTTGATAAATGAACCCTTACACTGAAGGGAATTATTTTTTAGTCCAAACTCTAGCCAGCCCTGAACTGGGGACACACTTTTCAGAAAATTGAAAATAGCCTTATACATTTTTGTTAAAAAAAAAATGTATTTACTTATCTCCCGGCACCACATTACTTCTGCACCATAGGACACTACAGACATCAACTGTGCCAAAATTACTTTGAGAAGGTGGTTCAGGGAGGGACAGTTCATCTTCTCCATGAGTATTTTGAAACTGTACATCAGTGACTGTGCTTTTGCTTGTATTGCACTTAGCTGGTATTCCAGGTGTACTCCCAGATGTTCATATGTGGTGGCCACCTCCACTTTCTTCCCTCCTAAAAGCCAGATGGAAGGCTTGAATTTGGAATCCACCTGTCAAATCACTTTTGTTTTCTTCAGATTTAATTCAAGCCTTTGCTGATTCAAAAACATTTTCTAGGTCATCCATGCTACATTGCAGGCCAATTGGTGTGACTGTTGACCTGTGAGAGCACTCCAGCAAGGTCTGCCAGGTATAAATTCAGAAGACTCTGGGCCAAGACACAACCCTGTTTTAAGCCTGTTTTGGTGGGTACCTTTTTTGTAAGTCTACTACCATCTCCGATTTTAACTTGAACCGAAGTTTTAGAATATAATTATCTGATTGCCCTCAAGAGATCTTTGGGGATTCCCCATTTGTCGAGTTTAGACCAGAGGCATCCTCTGGGGACCCGATCAAATGTCGGCTTGAGGTTTACAAATCAGACAAAAGACTTGTTTTCTGTGTATAGCTTTTTCTACTTATACACTAAGGGGGTCATTCTGACCTTGGCGGTCCATGACTGCCATGGCGGATTGCGGCGGAAGCACCACCAACAGGCTGGCGGTGCTTCCTGGGCGATTGTGACCGCGGCGGTAAAGCCGCGGTCGGAAAAGGGGAGCCGCCGGTTTCCCGCCGGTTTCCCGCTGGACCAGGGAACCCGCCATGGCGGCGCTGCTTGCAGCACCGCCATGGGGATTCCGACCCCCTTACCGCCAGCCTGTTTCTGGCGGTGTCCACCGCCGGAACCAGGATGGCGGGAATGGGTGACGTGGGGCCCCTGGGGGCCCCTGCACTGCCCATGCCACTGGCATGGGCAGTGCAGGGGCCCCATAACAGGGCCCCACAAAGATTTTCACTGTCTGCTTATCAGACAGTGAAAATCGCGACGGGTGCCCCTGCACCCGTCGCACCCCTTCAACTCCGCTGGCTCCATTCCGAGCCGGCTTCATTGTTGAAGGGGCTGTCCCGCTGGGCCGGCCGGCGGTCTTCTGGCGGTCGCTCGCCGGCCCAGCGGGAAAGCCGGAATGACTGCCGCGGTCTTTTGACCGCGGTGCGGTCTTTCGGCGGGAACCGCTTGGCGGGCGCCGACCGCCGACCGCCGCGGTCAGAATGACCGCCTAAGTGTTGTTAAATTTGTTTATATTCACATGCCTGCTATGAACCCCATTTGAAATCTTGGGATCAAGTTGCATTCATCCATCCACGTTTGGAGATGCTGAAGTAAGCAAGATACGTAGAGCTTTGCCTCAATTATAGCTGTTAGCCAGTAATTAGAAGGGGAAGCTGAAGTTCCACTCTTGTAAATTATATGTATAATACTACATTTCCATGAGTCTGGAATCTGATGGGTGCGAAGAGAAAAGTTGAAGAAGGGTGTAAAGTAGTGGGCCCAGTACTCTGCATCTCCTTTAAAGATAGCATGTGGGTGGCCATTTGGACCAGCAGCCCCTTCGGACTTCATTTTCTTGATCATGCAAATTAGCTGTAGTTGGTCCATAGCAAAAGCTTTGTTTAGTAGTTGGTGGGAGACAGATGTTTTCTTATAGTCTAACTTCCAATGTTTGACTTCCCTTCCTGAGCACAAAAAAAACTTATTGGCTCTCCTCTATTTTGATTTGCTAACTTCTTTTTGCCCTCAGCATTTCCTTCTGAAGATCCATACATTACACAAATCTGGGTTTCCCATGTGCTGGTGTCCATTTCTGCATTTTGGTATCTGCTCTATCCAGTTGCCAACCCATTCACCAGTTCCCAACATTTTTTGCTATTTGATTCTTTGCTTGTCCACAATAACTTGGTCCACATTTTCTTCAGATTTTTGTTACTCTCCAGCCGTCTTTGTGATACTTGGCTTTCAGTTTCAAAAGAATGGATTTATCTATTACCTGTCTCTGTTTAACCGCTTTTACCACTTTATTGGTTTCTCTAGCTATTTGGGCTTTTGGAGTGCACAGATCTTCTTTGAACCCTTCCTGCCTTTCGCAGCCCCCTTTTTGTTCTGGAAATTTGACCTGCCTTGTGGCAGTGTCATGACTGAAAATGTTGCTAATAAGGTAGGTATTAGCCCTGCCCATTCTTCATTCCAGTCTCTTGTTGATGCAAGACTTTGGGGGTCATTACAATATTGGCGGTAAAAGACGCTTACCGCCGTGCAGAAGACCGCCAATACACCGCCGCGGAATTCCGCCACAGCTATTATGACACACAGCTCGGAATCCGCCGAAATTCAGACACCCACACAACTCCGCCACACCAAAGGTCAGTGATAAACTGGCGAAAACAAAACCTCCACCTCCACGCCAACAGAAACACGCCAATGCTATTACGACCAATGAATCCACACGGCGGTCTTTCAACCGCGGTATTCCATTGGCGGCACAAACACCCGCGCTCAAAATACACACACATCTCCAAAACACCGCCACATTGGACAATTTAAAATACACACACCTGATACACATACACACACCACTCCCACACACCCAATACTATATAAAACACACACCCACATCACCCGCAAACCCCTACGACCGAAAAATCACGAACGAAGGCCAGAGAGAGAGCACAGAATAGACAACCCCATCACACAGAGGCACACAACACCATCACCCACACAACATCCACGCACTAAACACCACACACCACTACACATCACCACACTCATCACCACATACACCACCCCACACATCACACACACCACCCCATGTCACGCCAAAGACACCCCCGCTTCTCCGAGGAGGAGCTCAGGGTCATGGTGGAGGAAATCATCCGGGTAGAGCCACAGCTATTTGGCTCACAGGTACAGCACACATCAATAGCCCGGAAGATGGAGCTATGGCACAGAATAGTGGACAGGGTCAACGCCGTGGGACAGCACCCAAGAAATAGGGAGGACATCAGGAAGAGGTGGAACGACCTACGGGGGAAGGTGCGTTCAACGGTCTCCAGGCACAACATCGCGGTGCAGCGGAATGGCGGCGGACCCCCACCTCCTCCCCCACAGCTAACAACATGGGAGGAGCAAGTCTTGACCATCATGCATCCAGAGGGCCTCGGAGGAGTTGGTGGAGGATGAGACACTGGTAAGTCAAATCTTAACTATCATATCCCCCACCCTACCTGCATGCTATCACACACCCCCACCCTCACCCCCTACCCTATCACTCTAACTCCTCACTAATGTACTAATAACACAAACCACACATCCCAACACCAAGCCCTGCATGACACAACTAAGCATGGTCACCCCTCACTAACGCTTGCTCACTGCACATACCCAGAACAACCCCCTAACGTTCATCACACAAGCCCCCACACAGGAATGCTTCCACTGGGGTACACAGACACCCACCCATTGCACACCATCACACACACATGCAATAATCATGCTCTTATGGTCCTGAAGGAACCCGAAGGACCGTCACCACACCAGAGGGTCCAGACAACACCACTCCACCCCCAGAAGAGGCCCACAGTGACGATAGCAGCTCTGCCCTACTGGATCCTGATGACCAGCCCGGACCATCGTGGGCCTCGGGACAGTCGGTTCCCCTTGCACAGGCACAGCCCAACACTGACATTCCACCCTCTGGTAACACCAGCACAGCACCCACCCAGCAGGCCCAAACCTCCCTACCCAGGACAGGTCAATCAGCGGTGTGTCCACCACTACAGGGAACCCAGGATAACCCACCACCCCAACAACAACAGGGACTTGGGGGCAGTGGTAGTGGGCACACGGTCCAGGGGACGGATGCACAGGAACACAGGGGAACTGAGAGGGCTGCTGTGCGACAGGGGACGGACAGGCCAAGGGAACCCACTCTCCACGAGGCCCTCTCCTCCATCATGGGAGCCTACCACCACTCCCAGGAGACGATGGCGACGGTCCTGGCCAAGTTTCAGGAGACCCTGCGCCTGCAGGAGGAACAGTATTTGGGGTTCAGGGAGGAGCTCAGGACCATCAGCTCCGCCTTGGGCACCATCGTAGGGGTGCTGAAGGACATATAGAACACCATGAGGGACACTGTGGCACTCCAAGGGGCCCCTGACAGTAGCCAGGACGATGAACTGCCCACCACCTCGGCCGGCGCTAGTGGACAGGACGCCCCGCCACAGGACCAACACACCAGCACCCCACCCCCTGCAGACGGACAACCACCACGCAAGCGGTCCCTGAGATCCAGGAACAGGACAGAGCAAGATGGCAAGACCCCTGCCAGGAAATGAGACCACCCTGTTTGTCCTCCCACTGTACCACCTTGTTACCCTGTCCATACTTAAACTGTCCCAGCTCCACTTCCTATGCCCAGATGGGCAGTGCATCTGTGAGACTAATAGACTGGACTCTGCCATGGACATTCCTACGCCATCACCCATCCTCTTTTTACAACCCCCTCACATTTCTGAGCACTTCAATAAAAACCCTAGAAACACAAAACAATCTTGAGTCAGTCTATGATTTACTAATTATGTGTTATCAATGACAGTGTGATAATGCGTTTCCCATTGTAAGGCTAACATACCTATGTCACACATCACAAGTCCTTGAAGGATGCAAGCAGATGACACGTTGGTAACCACACCTGTGAAACCGTAATGGAAAGGTACAACTCAGTTACCAAATAGTGTTTGAAATCGACAAACCGGACAGAGGTAGACATGTGAAAGTTAATGTAATGTTAAACATGAAAATGTTCTCACCTGTGTGTCACTGGAAATATTGCTGTATGACTGACTCCCTGTTGTCGTTGTCTTCTTCCTCAGCTTCCTCCTCATCACTGTCCACAGGCTCCACAGGCTCCACAGCTGCAACAACACCGTCATCTGGATCATCCTCCTGCAGAAAAGGCACCTGGCGTCGCAAAGCCAAATTATGGAGCATGGAGCAGGCGATGATGATCTCGCACACCTTCTTCAGTGAGTAGAATAGGGGTCCACCTGTCATATGAAGGCACCTGAACCTGGCCTTCAGGAGGCCGAAGGTGCGTTCGATCACCCTCCTAGTCCGCCCATGGGCCTCATTGTAGCGTTCCTCTGCCCTGGTCCTGGGATTCCTCACTGGGGTCAATAGCCAGGAAAGGTTGGGGTAACCAGAGTCCCCCAATAGCCATACACGGTGCCTCTGGAGTTGACCCATCATAACAGGGATGCTGCTATTTCGCAGGATGTAGGCGTCATGCACTGAGCCAGGGAACATAGCATTTACCTGCGAGATGTACTGGTCTGCCAAACATACCATCTGTACATTCATAGAATGATAACTCTTCCTGTTCCTATACACTTGTTCACTCCTGTGGGGGGGGACCAGAGCTACATGGGTCCCATCAATGGCACCTATGACGTTGGGGATATGTCCAAGGGCATAGAAGTCACCTTTCACTGTAGGCAAATCTGCCACCTCAGGGAAAATGATGTATCTCTGTACGTGTTTCAGCAGGGCAGACAGCACTCTGGACAACACGTTGGAAAACATAGGCTAGGACATCCCTGATGCAATGGCCACTGTTGTCTGAAAAGACCCACTTGCAAGGAAATGGAGCACTGACAGCACCTGCACGTCAGGGGGAATTCCGTTTGGATGGCGGATTGGTGACATCAGGTCTGGCTCCAACTGGGTACATAGTTCCTGGATTGTGGCACGGTCAAACCGGTAGGTGACGATGAAATGTCGCTCTTCCATTGTCAACAGGTCCACCAGCGGTCGGTACACCGGAGGATTCCGCCATCTTCTCAACTGTCCCAGCTGACGGTGCCTACGAAGGACAACAGCGAAGAATCAGTCATTATTCCTCCAGGTATGTACCCACAGTTACAGACAAGACTACACCACTCACAGAACCCTTCCTGTATGTGTGTTGAGTGTAGGCCTAGCTATGTGTGACGCAGAGGTAAATTAAGCCATGTGGGCCCCTGAAATGGCGGCTGCCTGACCTCTAAACTGGGACAATGGGATTGTGGGGTAACTGAGCTGGCGTTGCACACCGTCGCGGTAGGCGGTCGTAGACCGCGGCGCAATGCTGCATTGGTTAACTTTGGACCCTAATGGTCCAAGGAGCCAATGAACATGTGCGCCGGCGGTGATGATGCTCACCGCCGCGGACGTCACCACCGCGGACGTCACCGCCATTTTCTATCTGTTCAATCACTAGATACCTGACCTTCGACAGGAGAGGACCTACACTGCAAGTGCTGCTGTGACCTCGGTCTGGAAGCAACGATGGCTGCCGCGTCTGGGTAAAGGGCCCCTGCCTTCACTGGACAGGAGTTGGAGAAACTGATAGACGGGGTCCTCCCCCAGTACATGCTACTCTACGGTCCTACAGACCAACAGGTTAGTACACAGGGAGCACATGGTATGGGCTAGGCCTGGGTGGAGAGGGCTGGTTGCAAGAGGGAAGGAGGCAGAGTTCATAGTACATTAATGCATGGGAATGAATGGTCCACATGGCCAGAGTAGGGAGGGGGCCACTCACAACGACGGTGCAGTTGTTAATGACTGTTCCTCTTTCCTTGTGCATGTCATGTAGGTCAGCGCCCACCAGAAGATGGACATTTGGCATGCCATCGCCAAGGAGGTCCGGACCCTGGGGGCCCACCAGAGACGGGGCACCCACTGCCCTAAGAGATGGGAGATGGGAGCAAGAAGACGGTGGAGGCTCAGCTGGGGATGGCCTCCCAACGTGGGAGGGGTGCCCGTCGCACCATGACCCCCCTGATGTTCCGGATCCTGGCGGTGGCCTACCCGGAGTTGGATGGGCGCTTGAGGGCATCACAGCAGACACAAGGGGGTGAGTACACTCTCATTCTGCGGACTTTGCGCACAGTGGAGGTGTCTGGGTGGGGGAGGTGGGCTGTGGGTGTCCCTCGGCCAGGGCGAGTTCGGTAGGCAAGGCCCCTCCATAATGTAGGCCATGTGGCACTCTAACCCACCTCAGCAGAGTGCCAAGTCGAGGTATAGTTGCCCGTGTGGCATCCATGTGCGCAGATGTCCACCATTGCCATGTAGGCCATATCCCAGGAATTGCATGTGCAGAGGGCAGGAGCACAGCGTAATGCAGGAGGCTGCTGTGTCTGTCTTGTGTGCCAAAGGTAGCGGTATGCCATGCACTAAAACTCTCTTTCTTCTGTCTCCCCCCCTTTTTCTGCTCTCCCTGTCCTTCTGTCCATCAGCATCATCAGGCAGAGGTACAGTGGCACAGGAGCACGAGGGAGCTGCATCCCACATGGCCATGGAGGGCCACACCACGGACTCTGAATGCACCAGTGGGACAGAGGGCGAGGGGAGCTTCACGTCGGCCACCGGATCACCAAGCAGCGACACGGACTCGTCCGCCGATGGGGGCTCCCTTGTGGTGGCGGCACCATCTCTGCGCACCACTTCTACAGGTACAGCCGCCACCTCCCCTACCACCACCGCCCTCCCAGCAGCCCCTCAGCGTTCGCCCCGTGCCCGCTCACCCAGGAGGGTGGGCATCACCTTCGCCCCAGGCACCTCAGGCCCTGCCCCAGTCACCCCTGCTGCCCTCAGTGAGGAGGCCATTGACCTCCTCAGGTCACTCCCTGTTGGACAGTCTACCATTGTGAATGCCATCCAGGGTGTAGAACGAGAGTTGCAACACGGTAATGCATTCCTGGAGGGCATTCATTCTGTTCAGGCTGTCCTTCAGCGAACCCTGCAATCTCTGGCCTCAGCACTGATGGCAGCCATTGTCCCTGTGTCTAGCCTCCCCCCTCCAACCTCCTCCACCCAGACCCAATCTCTTGTACCCCAGCCCATCCCAAGCACACCTACAGACCAGCATGCACACAAGTTAGCACACACAGGTCGCTCAAGCAAACATAGGCACCACACAACCCACAGGCACTCACGCAAGCCTCACCCACGTACAGACACAGCAACATCCACTGTCTCCACTGTGTCCCCCTCCTCCTCTTCTCCCTCCTCCCTCCCAATCTCGTCTACACACACACCTGCATGCACCACATCTACACGCACCATGAATCGCACAAGGAGATCCAGCACCACAAGCCGCTCACCTGCACTCACCACCTCCACTCCCATTTACACGTCCCCTGTGTCCTCTTCCAGTGTGTCTGTGACGCCCCCTCCCAAGGTACACAAATGCCGGCAATCACTCACCCAACATCCATCCACCTCACGACAGCCTCCAGTACCTGCACCTGCACCCAAAACACCTAAAGTGACACCTCCGACAACCACCTCCTCTTCCTCCACTCCCAGGCCCCCTCCAACTACCCATCCCAGTGTTCGTCAGAAACTGTCCCTCTGTAAAGTTGACCTTTTTGCCCCCACCCCCCACTCCAATTCATCAGTCCTGTCGTAGCGCCTCAGCCAAAAAGCCTCCAATACCAGTGGTGCCTGTTCAAAGTTTGTGGAGTGCACCGGCCACCAGGGCAGGCAGTATGACCCGGAGCCAAGGCACTGGCAGCCCACCCCCTGTAAAGGCTCTAAAATTGGAGAGTGGACGACGGGACCGTGTGAAGACTCCTGGTGGGAAAACAACTCACATGGGTTCCAAGGGGATTGGAGAGTCAGCTGTGACTCCACCAAAGGTGGGGAAGGGCCAGAGGAAGTCTGCCCAGCCTGTTGTGAGTGTCACGGCAAAGAAGTGCGCCATCATTTCCGGCGGTCGAGACACAACCGCCAGCACCGTCGTCACTGGTCCAGAGACCACCGCCAGAGTCATTGCCCAGGAGGGCCCAAGTATTGTCACTGGTCAGGAGACCACCGCCGGAGTCACAGCCCAGGAGGGCTCCGGCTGCCACAGCCCAGGTGGGCTATGATGGAACGTCATGCCACACACCAATGCCCAGTGTAGGGAACGTCATGCCACACACCAATGCCCAGTGTAGGGAACGTCATGCCACACACCAATGTCCGTACCAGAACCGCCATGTCGAAGCACCGCTGAACAGGGCAAAGACCGCCATGGCAAAGCACCGCTGAACAGGGCAAAGACCGCCATGGCAAAGCACCGCTGAACAGTCCTGAACCACCATGTCGAAGCACCGCTGAACAGGGCAAAGACCACCATGGCAAAGCACCACTTGACAGGGCAAAGACCGCCATGGCAAAGCACCGCTGAACAGTCCTGAACCGCCATGTCGAAGCACAGCTGAACAGGGCAAGTACCGGGTAGGAATGAATAGACTGCCACATCAGGCATCCTTATCCCATGTGCAGCTGGGACAGTGACAGGACAGGAACTTTCTGGGGGAGACTCATCCAGTCTGGGCACCAGTCCCTCTCCAGAACCAGTGGAGACCTGCATCCACTCTGTCTGTCCTGCACAGGATGAAGCACTCTGGGCACCAGTCTCCCCCAGTACCAGTGGAGACCTGCATCTACTTGAGAGACTGTGGCTTTGCACTCCCCAGGATGTAACAGTGGGCAAACCACCCACTGTATAGACTTGAGAGACTGTTTCTTTGCACTCCCCAGGATGGCACAGTGGGCAAGCCACCCACTGTAGAGACTTGAGAGACTGTGGCTTTGCACTCCCCAGGATGGCACAGTGGGCAAGCCACCCACTGTAGAGACTTGAGAGACTGTGGCTTTGCACTCCCCAGGATGGCACAGTGGGCACCCCACCCACTGTAGAGACTTGAAAGACTGTGGCTTTGCACTCCCCAGGATACATAAATGGGCATGGAGCCCCGTCGTGGATCTGGCTTTGCAGTCATCCGGCTGAGGTGCCCCCCTTTCCCTTCCCCCTGAGGTGCCTGTAGTATTTCTATCTGATGCCCCGGCAGTGTTCTCTCCGATTGTGGTCAGGTATCCTTTGTGGGCCTCGCCCATGCATTTTTGGACTGTTGGTGCACGGACATTGTTGTGTACGTATCTGCACTACTTCTCATACTGTATATAATTATGACTGATTTTCATAAATATCTGTATATTTTTGTATGACATGTATATTGCCACATTACAATGTTTGACCGAATTTCGCTTTGTCTTTTCATTCTTCCGGGGGGATTGTAGGTTGTTACTGTGATTTTTGTGAATGCAGTGGTGTGTATGTTGTATAATGCGAGGTTGGGGGTGGGGGTGTTTGGTGGGTGTCCCCCTAACTTTTGCCTCCCCCATGTCGTAGGTGCAGTACTCACCGTTGTCTTCGGCGCCTACGTAGATGATGGTCGTAGAGGAGCAGAAACACAAGGGCAGGGAGTATTTGGAGTTCCGGGTCCATGGAGTCCTCGTTCCTCATGGGATGTGTTCAGGTGAGCATTTTCCCATTGCCAAAGCTGTTTCCGCCGTGTTTTTATCCACAGTGAATCCGTCCCGGAAAAGGTGGCGGATTGGCGGGTTGTGATACTATGGGCGGTACATTGTGTTCCGCCTGTCTGTTGGCGGTGACCGCCGCGCTGCTTGTCTGTACCGCCGTGGCGGGCGGTGTGTTAAAGTGGCTGTCTTTGTTGGCGGCTCCCGCCAGGGTCATAATTCTCTTTTTTTGTCCGCCGGCCTGTTGGCGGTCTTACCGCCGCTTTAACACTGTCCGCCAGGGTTGTAATGACCACCTTTGTCTTGTGTTTCCTCTGCTCTTTTTCTTTCTGCCAAACCCCCGCACCACAATAGACTTTTGTTATTAAGACTACTGTTCCCTGTTGGCACCCTTTTATTCTTTTGGATTAAATGCGAATGGAGCAGAGATTAAACCACTCAATTCTTGTAGCTGGTCAAACCTGAATGCTAATCTCATAGTTTGATTGAAGTGGTCACTCTCAGCTCTGGACCTAATTTGAAATTGGTGCACAATAGGCCATGCTGAGTCATTTTTCAACACGTAGTCAATGGTTGAACATTTCCCACCACTTAAAAATGTGATTGAGGCAGGATTGTCCTCCTTGCTGTTTTCATTGAGGACCTTTAGGCCTAGATTTTCTAAATAGTTCCAGTATTTGTTTCCAACATGGGATTTTATCTTTTCCCTACACACATTTACTAAGTCCAAATTGAAGTAATCAGAAATGAAAAAAATGGCTTGATAATGCTGCCTCTGTAGTACTGTTGTGTAGCCATTTTAGTTATAGCTCCATGCACGTAATTTTAACATACTAGGCCGCTGTGCACTTTAACCTAGATATATTTTAATCGGCTTCACATTGTTATTTTTACAACAATCATTTTTATGGTCTTGTTATATTTTTCATCTATCTAACTGTTTTTGCTTAGCCCAGCACTGTGTTCTCAAACAAGACATTCTTTATCACTCTGCGCTTCATTCAAGGCTACAGTTTGGTACATTGCCGGTGAACGTGAAAGAAGTTTAGTCTCCGACATTCGTAGAAAATACACATCCTTACGTAGGGACATTTTCTCAGAACATCAGCTGTGTTATTATAAAAACACTTCCTAGTCCCATTATACGTTAAGAGGGAGATTCCAGCCAGGGAACCACGACTGTATGCTGATTGCTGAATGCTTCGCTACAGATGCTAACACAGACCACAGGCCTTTGCTCAGGTATGAGGGTTGATGTCTTCCCAGAGATAAATGAAAGTCAGAATTAGAGCTTAACAAGCTGTGCTCAGATTATGATTTAGTTAGGAAATAGTCCATCGATCATAGTGACAATATGATAGCATTATTCTTATGCTTCACTCTCCTCGTCACAATTTTAATACTGTCATATTGTGTCATCCTGGTTATTGCAGCTCACGATTTGCTGTCTCAGATGCAGTCGTTTTATTAAACCAATAATTGAAACATATACTGCTTCTGTTTGTCATTTATATAGGAGACTAATTTGTGAATGAGAGAACCGGATGCGAACTGAGTGACCACAACTTCCCTGAGAAGCCTAACATGTCATGCGTTCAGCTGCCCAATCATCCCTATCCCCTGGTAGAGATGAGGCACTGCTAGTTAGCCGGAGCAAAGCCCGGATTTAGAGTGACAGGTGTTACCCACAGTGGGTCAGACACAGTCTCCCACACCATGGATGGTCTTGCTGCTCAAAATCCAGTAGTCTCAATAGAATAATGAGAGCCTACGTGACATGGCGCCGCCAACGTTTGGTCAGGCTCTAATTTTTGGGTCCTCCGGAGCATCTCAGTCTCATTATATATAATGACACCTCAATGCCGTATGCGGAGACGTCTGTGGTGCTGAGGATTTCCACCACAGCTGTGTAGGTGATCCTACTACAGCTGGAGGTTGTTCAAGCTTGAACTTTAAAAGGAAAACCCTATTTTGGTGTGCCTTCTCTGAACTCATAGTGTTACTATCATGGTGAATCCACAACAGGTACAAATAGCGGTTAACATGAGACAACCTCTAACCGCACATTTATTAGCGAATGGCCTAACGGCCCGGGGGGGTCCAGTCACATTTGTGGTGGACGCCCATGCAGCTTATAGAACAGAACTTTTTTTACTCTTGGGTCACATTTCTAGCAGTAGATGGGAACACAAGTACATTTCCCCAATTTACACCTACGAATGCGCCTGGACAATACAGAGCATACTCATATTTAGAGATACCTCTATCTTATCAAGAACATAATAATTGGCTTGATGGTTCCCTACCCCACACAATATTACCAGTAAGGTTAGTTCCACTAAGTAATGACGGTCCTACCTGGCCTTTATTAGCCACCTATACACCACATCCTGCAGTTGCAAATCTAGCAGTAGCTGAGGTTCATCGCTTATACATTGAATTAATAGCGATATATTGACGATTCGTACAATTTGTGATCAAACACTAAATACAAACCCAGCACGTGCTGCTCCAGCACATCCACATGCAGCGATGCCAGGTATAAATCCTGCGACAGTACATTCCATTATGGGTAAAGTACCAGCCAAACGAGAGGAGACTCCGTTTTGGTTAGCACAGAAAATTAATACGCTGGAGTCAGTATTTCCCCATACGGGACCTCTGGATAAATATAGAATATTTATAATGTGCTTGCCTTTTGGGATGGTCCCTACAGTAGAAAACTGTAATACCTGGGGCATGGTATTTGCCGCGCTCTATACAACCGCACATGGTACACTGACACTTGCCAATCTACCAGAAGTGTTGAAACAATTCAAGATGAATACAGGGCTGCCCGGCCCTAAATTTGGGGATGCAATTGATAGGTAATTTTGCCACAGTATCCTCAATCATTTTAAGTAATCTTAAAGGGGAAGCGGTGGTGCTTGCAGTGCGCATGCAGCTTTGTGACGTTCCACAACAGGATCAGAACGAGAGCTGCCTAAAATAATAGCTGAGACCTTTTCAAGTATTGGTCGAGATAGCTTAGGGGCCAGACCACAAAAAACACAATTTCAGGGTAAATCGAAGAAAGATACCCCCAAGCAAGCACCTGAGGGTAATAAGAAATGCTGGGACAAAAAACAACAAACTCCTAAGAAAGAGAGGGGAGAATCTCCGCGTATGGAGACCCCACAGAATAGGTATAATCTCAGAAACAGAGATAATATAAAAGCGCCTGATAGATATCAAAATACTGATACACGCCAATCTTGTTCCTTTCAGGACTCATTGGAAAAAAGAAATGAGAGAGGTGGGCGATCAGAACGAAGAACGTGAAACTGAGACAGGAATCTCAACGCTCTTCAGAGGTTTCTGTTAAAAAGGAAGAGAAACCCGCCCAACAAAAACAACAATTTAAAAAGAAAAAGGTGGCAGCAGTCACAGTCCGACATGCCACACAGGAAGAGGGTCCTCTTGAAGAACAAGAATTGGGCTCTAGCATTGCTAGACAGCACGGCAGAGGTCACAATAGTTCGCCGAAATATTCTAGAGCACCTGGAGGTAAAAGCAACTGATGACTTTCTACAAGTAGAGACTGCCTGGGGGCCCACCAGAGACGGGGCACCCACTGCCCTAAGAGATGGAAGATGGGAGCAAGAAGACGGTGGATGCTCAGCTGGGGATGGCCTCCCAACGTGGGAGGGGTGCCCGTCACACCATGACCCCCCTGATGTTCCGGATCCTGGCGGTGGCCTACCCGGAGTTGGATGGGCGCTTGAGGGCATCACAGCAGACACAAGGGGGTGAGTACACTCTCATTCTGCGGACTTTGCGCACAGTGGAGGTGTCTGGGTGGGGGAGGTGGGCTGTGGGTGTCCCTCGGGCAGGGCGAGTTCGGTAGGCAAGGCCGCTCCGTAATGTAGGCCATGTGGCACTGTACCCCACCTCAGCAGAGTGCCAAGTCGAGGTATAGTTGCCCGTGTGGCATCAATGTGCGCAGATGTCCACCATTGCCATGTAGGCCATATCCCAGGAATTGCATGTGCAGAGGGCAGGAGCACAGCGTAATGCAGGAGGCTGCTGTGTCTGTCTTGTGTGCCAACGGTAGCGGTATGCCATGCACTAAAACTCTCTTTCTTCTGTCTCCCCCCCTTTTTCTGCTCTCCCTGTCCTTCTGTCCATCAGCATCATCAGGCGGAGGTACAGTGGCAGCGGAGCACGAGGGAGCTGCATCCCACATGGCCATGGAGGGCCACACCACGGACTCTGAATGCACCAGTGGGACAGAGGGCGAGGGGAGCTTCACGTCGGCCACCGGATCACCAAGCAGCGACACGGACTCGTCCGCCGATGGGGGCTCCCTTGTGGTGGCGGCACCATCTGTGCGCACCACTTCTACAGGTACAGCCGCCACCTCCCCTACCACCACCGCCCTCCCAGCAGCCCCTCAGCGTTCGCCCCGTGCCCGCTCACCCAGGAGGGTGGGCATCACCTTCGCCCCAGGCACCTCAGGCCCTGCCCCAGTCACCCCTGCTGCCCTCAGTGAGGAGGCCATTGACCTCCTCAGGTCACTCACTGTTGGACAGTCTACCATTGTGAATGCCATCCAGGGTGTAGAACGAGAGTTGCAACACGGTAATGCATTCCTGGAGGGCATTCATTCTGGTCAGGCTGTCCTTCAGCGAACCCTGCAATCTCTGGCCTCAGCACTGATGGCAGCCATTGTCCCTGTGTCTAGCCTCCCCCCTCCAACCTCCTCCACCCAGACCCAATCTCTTGTACCCCAGCCCATCCCAAGCACACCTACAGACCAGCATGCACACAAGTCAGCACACACAGGTCGCTCAAGCAAACATAGGCACCACACAACCCACAGGCACTCACGCAAGCCTCACCCACGTACAGACACAGCAACATCCACTGTCTCCACTGTGTCCCCCTCCTCCTCTTCTCCCTCCTCCCTCCCAATCTCGTCTACACACACACCTGCATGCACCACATCTACACGCACCATGAATCGCACAAGGAGACCCAGCACCACAAGCCGCTCACCTGCACTCACCACCTCCACTCCCATTTACACGTCCCCTCTGTCCTCTCCCAGTGTGTCTGTGACGCCCCCTCCCAAAGTACACAAATGCCGGCAATCACTCACCCAACATCCATCCACCTCACGACAGCCTCCAGTACCTGCACCTGCACCCAAAACACCTAAAGTGACACCTCCGACAACCACCTCCTCTTCCTCCACTCCCAGGCCCCCTCCAACTACCCATCCCAGTGTTCGTCAGAAACTGTCCCTCTGTAAAGTTGACCTTTTTGCCCCCACTTCCCCCTCCAATTCATCAGTCCTGTCGTAGCGCCTCAGCCAAAAAGCCTCCAATACCAGTGGTGCCTGTTCAAAGTTTGTGGAGTGCACCGGCCACCAGGGCAGGCAGTATGACCCGGAGCCAAGGCACTGGCAGCCCACCCCCTGTAAAGGCTCTAAAATTGGAGAGTGGACGACGGGACCGTGTGAAGACTCCTGGTGGGAAAACAACTCACATGGGTTCCAAGGGGATTGGAGAGTCAGCTGTGACTCCACCAAAGGTGGGGAAGGGCCAGAGGAAGTCTGCCCAGCCTGTTGTGAGTGTCACGGCGAAGAAGTGCGCCATCATTCCCGGCGGTCGAGACACAACCACCAGCACCGTTGTCACTGGTCCAGAGACCACCGCCAGAGTCATTGCCCAGGAGGGCCCAAGTATTGTCACTGGTCAGGAGACCACCGCCGGAGTCACAGCCCAGGAGGGCCCCGGCTGCCACAGCCCAGGTGGGCTATGATGGAACGTCATGCCACACACCAATGCCCAGTGTAGGGAAAGTCATGCCACACACCAATGTCCGTACCAGAACCGCCATGTCGAAGCACCGCTGAACAGGGCAAAGACCACCATGGCAAAGCACCGCTGAACAGGGCAAAGACCGCCATGGCAAAGCACCGCTGAACAGTCCTGAACCGCCATGTCGAAGCACCGCTGAACAGGGCAAAGACCACCATGGCAAAGCACCGCTGAACAGGGCAAAGACCGCCATGGCAAAGCACCGCTGAACAGTCCTGAACCGTCATGTCGAAGCACCGCTGAACAGGGCAAGTACCGGGTAGGAATGAATAGACTGCCACATCAGGCACCCTTATCCCATGTGCAGCTGGGACAGTGACAGGACAGGAACTTTCAGGGGGAGACTCATCCAGTCTGGGCACCAGTCCCTCTCCAGAACCAGTGGAGACCTGCATCCACTCTGTCTGTCCTGCACAGGATGAAGCACTCTGGGCACCAGTCTCCCCCAGTACCAGTGGAGACCTGCATCTACTTGAGAGACTGTGGCTTTGCACTCCCCAGGATGTAACAGTGGGCAAACCACCCACTGTATAGACTTGAGAGACTGTTTCTTTGCACTCCCCAGGATGGCACAGTGGGCAAGCCACCCACTGTAGAGACTTGAGAGACTGTGGCTTTGCACTCCCCAGGATGGCACAGTGGGCAAGCCACCCACTGTAGAGACTTGAGAGACTGTGGCTTTGCACTCCCCAGGATGGCACAGTGGGCACCCCACCCACTGTAGAGACTTGAAAGACTGTGGCTTTGCACTCCCCAGGATACATAAATGGGCATGGAGCCCCGTCGTGGATCTGGCTTTGCAGTCATCCGGCTGAGGTGCACCCTTTTCCCTTCCCCCTGAGGTGCCTGTAATATTTCTATCTGATGCCCCGGCAGTGTTCTCTCCGATTGTGGTCAGGTATCCTTTGTGGGCCTCGCCCATGCATTTTTGGACTGTTGGTGCACGGACATTGTTGTGTACATATCTGCACTACTTCTCATACTGTATATAATTATGACTGATTTTCATAAATATCTGTATATTTTTGTATGACATGTATATTGCCACATTACAATGTTTGACCGAATTTCGCTTTGTCTTTTCATTCTTCCGGGGGGATTGTAGGTTGTTACTGTGATTTTTGTGAATGCAGTGGTGTGTATGTTGTATAATGCGAGGTTGGGGGTGGGGGTGGGGGTGTTTGGTGGGTGTCCCCCTAACTTTTGCCTCCCCCATGTCGTAGGTGCAGTACTCACCGTTGTCTTCGGCGCCTACGTAGATGATGGTCGTAGAGGAGCAGAAACACAAGGGCAGGGAGTATTTGGAGTTCCGGGTCCATGGAGTCCTCTTTCCTCATGGGATGTGTTCAGGTGAGCGTTTTCCCATTGCCAAAGCTGTTTCCGCCGTGTTTTTATCCACAGTGAATCCGTCCCGGAAAAGGTGGCGGATTGGCGGGTTGTGATACTATGGGCAGTACATTGTGTTCCGCCTGTCTGTTGGCGGTGACCGCCGCGCTGCTTGTCTGTACCGCCGTGGCGGGCGGTGTGTTAAAGTGGCTGCCTTTGTTGGCGGCTCCCGCCAGGGTCATAATTCTCTTTTTTTGTCCGCCGGCCTGTTGGCGGTCTTACCGCCGCTTTAACACCGTCCGCCAGGGTTGTAATGACCACCTTTGTCTTGTGTTTCCTCTGCTCTTTTTCTTTCTGCCAAACCCCCGCACCACAATAGACTTTTGTTATTAAGACTGCTGTTCCCTGTTGGCACCCTTTTATTCTTTTGGATTAAATGCGAATGGAGCAGAGATTAAACCACTCAATTCTTGTAGCTGGTCAAACCTGAATGCTAATCTCATAGTTTGATTGAAGTGGTAACTCTCAGTTCTGGACCTAATTTGAAATTGGTGCACAATAGGCCATGCTGAGTCATTTTTCAACACGTAGTCAATGGTTGAACATTTCCCACCACTTAAAAATGTGATTGAGGCAGGATTGTCCTCCTTGCTGTTTTCATTGAGGACCTTTAGGCCTAGATTTTCTAAATAGTTCCAATATTTGTTTCCAACATGGGATTTTATCTTTTCCCTACACATATTTACTAAGTCCAAATTGAAGTAATCAGAAATGAAAAAAATGGCTTGATAATGCTGCCTCTGTAGTACTGTTGTGTAGCCATTTTAGTTATAGCTCCATGCACGTAATTTTATCATACTAGGCCGCTGTGCACTTTAACCTAGATATATTTTAATCGGCTTCACATTGTTATTTTTACAACAATCATTTTTATGGTCTTGTTATATTTTTCATCTATCTAACTGTTTTTGCTTAGCCCAGCACTGTGTTCTCAAACAAGACATTCTTTATCACTCTGTGCTTCATTCAAGGCTACAGTTTGGTACATTGCCGGTGAACGTGAAAGAAGTTTAGTCTCCGACATTCGTAGAAAATACACATCCTTACATAGGGACATTTTCTCAGAACATCAGCTGTGTTATTATAAAAACACTTCCTAGTCCCATTATACGTTAAGAGGGAGATTCCAGCCAGGGAACCACGACTGTATGCTGATTGCTGAATGCTTCGCTACAGATGCTAACACAGACCACAGGCCTTTGCTCAGGTATGAGGGTTGATGTCTTCCCAGAGATTAATGAAAGTCAGAATTAGAGTTTAACAAGCTGTGCTCAGATTATGACTTAGTTAGGAAATAGTCCATCGATCATAGTGACAATATGATAGCATTATTCTTATGCTTCACTCTCCTCGTCACAATTTTAATACTGTCATGTTGTGTCATCCTGGTTATTGCAGCTCACGATTTGCTGTCTCAGATGCAGTCGTTTTATTAAACCAATAATTGAAACATATACTGCTTCTGTTTGTCATTTATATAGGAGACTAATTTGTGAATGAGAGAACCGGATGCGAACTGAGTGACCACAACTTCCCTGAGAAGCCTAACATGTCATGCGTTCAGCTGCCCAATCATCCCTATCCCCTGGTAGAGATGAGGCACTGCTAGTTAGCCGGAGCAAAACCCGGATTTAGAGTGACAGGTGTTACCCACAGTGGGTCAGACACAGTCTCCCACACCATGGACGGTCTTGCTGCTCAAAATCCAGTAGTCTCAATAGAACAATGAGAGCCTACGTGACATGGCGCCGCCAACGTTTGGTCAGGCTCTAATTTTCGGGTCCTCCGGAGCATCTCAGTCTCATTATATATAATGACACCTCAATGCCGTATGCGGAGACGTCTGTGGTGCTGAGGATTTCCACCACAGCTGTGTAGGTGATCCTACTACAGCTGGAGGTTGTTCAAGCTTGAACTTTAAAAGGAAAACCCTATTTAGGCGTGCCTTCTCTGAACTCATAGTGTTACTATCATGGTGAATCCACAACAGGTACAAATAGCGGTTAACATGAGACAACCTCTAACCACACATTTATTAGCGAATGGCCTAACGGCCCAGGGGGGTCCAGTCACATTTGTGGTGGACGCCCATGCAGATTATAGAAGAGAACTTTTTTACTCTTGGGTCACATTTCTAGCAGTAGATGGGAACACAAATACATTTCCCCAATTTACACCTACGAATGCGCCTGGACAATACAGAGCATACTCATATTTAGAGATACCTCTATCTTATCAAGAACATAATAATTGGCGTGATGGTTCCCTACCCCACGCAATATTACCAGTAAGGTTAGTTCCACTAAGTAATGACGGTCTTACCTGGCCTTTATTAGCCACCTATACACCACATCCTGCAGTTGCAAATCTAGCAGTAGCTGAGGTTCGTCGCTTATACATTGAATTAATAGCGATATATAGACGATTCGTACAATTTGTGATCAAACACTAAATACAAACCCAGCATGTGCTGCTCCAGCACATCCACATGCAGCGATGCCAGGTATAAATCTTGCGACAGTACATTCCATTATGGGTAAAGTACCAGCCAAACGAGAGGAGACTCCGTTTTGGTTAGCACAGAAAATTAATACGCTGGAGTCAGTATTTCCCCATACGGGACCTCTGGATAAATATAGAATATTTATAATGTGCTTGCCTTTTGGGATGGTCCCTACAGTAGAAAACTTTAATACCTGGGGCATGGTATTTGCCGCGCTCTATACAACCGCACATGGTACACTGACACTTGCCAATCTACCAGAAGTGTTGAAACAATTCAAGATGAATACAGGGCTGCCCGGCCCTAAATTTGGGGATGCAATTGATAGGTAATTTTGCCACAGTATCCTCAATCATTTTAAGTAATCTTAAAGGGGAAGCGGTGGTGCTTGCAGTGCGCATGCAGCTTTGTGACGTTCCACAACAGGATCAGAACGAGAGCTGCCTAAAATAATAGCTGAGACCTTTTCAAGTATTGGTCGAGATAGCTTAGGGGCCAGACCACAAAAAACACAATTTCAGGGTAAATCGAAGAAAGATACCCCCAAGCAAGCACCTGAGGGTAATAAGAAATGCTGGGACAAAAAACAACAAACTCCTAAGAAAGAGAGGGGAGAATCTCCGCGTATGGAGACCCCACAGAATAGGTATAATCTCAGAAACAGAGATAATATAAAAGGGCCTGATAGATATCAAAATACTGATACACGCCAATCTTGTTCCTTTCAGGACTCAATGGAAAAAAGAAATGAGAGAGGTGGGCAATCAGAACGAAGAACGTGAAACTGAGACAGGAATCTCAACGCTGTTCGGAGGTTTCTGTTAAAAAGGAAGAGAAACCCGCCCAACAAAAACAACAATTTAAAAAGAAAAAGGTGGCAGCAGTCACAGTCCGACATGCCACACAGGAAGAGGGTCCTCTTGAAGAACAAGAATTGGGCTCTAGCATTGCTAGACAGCACGGCAGAGGTCACAATAGTTCGCCGAAATCTTCTAGAGCATCTGGAGGTAAAAGCAACTGATGATTTTCTACAAGTAGAGACTGCGGACATGCATATCTCCATGCCTGATAGGGTGTACAAAGTAACGTAACAGTTAGAAGGAGACATTGAAAGCCCAATAGATGCAATCTTTTTGGATTGTGTAGTAAAATTATATGATGTCTTGTTGGCCTAACAAGATTGGCCACCTGACTTTGTCCGTACCTGCCCATATGGAGAAGAAGTCATTAAGCCTTCTTTCTCGCCCCTTGTACCAGAGGAACTCGCTGAATCCTATTCCATTGAATGGGCTTTGGCACAAGCACCTGCATTATACAGAAATCACTTGGGATGGGATAAAGAATCCCTCTACCATGTAATTCCAATTAAAAGTGAACCTCAGCCACAACCGCAGTATCCTATAAAACATAAATCAAAAGCACCAGTGAGAGAAATATTAACACAATTAGAGTACCAGGGTGTGATTGAACCCTGTGTCTCGCCAATGAATAACCCATTATTCCCCGTAGCTAAACCAGACCATTCATACAGAATAGTCTTAGACTACAGACATTTAAACAGTCATACACGTACCCATGCTATCTAAAACTCGCATAGCACAGCACTAATGAGCAACATAGTGCGTAAAAAATACAAAACAAGGCTAGACATTTCCAATGGGTTTTTCTGCCAGAATATAGCGCCTGAGAGTAGAGAATTAACAAGTTTCAGTGCACTAGGCTCACAGTAAAAATTCTGTCATTTACCTCAGGGTTATAAGAACAGCCCAGGATTGTTCGCAGCTCGTGTCACTACTATTTTGCACAAGATTGACCCTAAAGCATTGTCCTATGTAAATGACATCTATCTCACGGATGATGAATTACTACAACATTTAAGATGGGTAGCCCGCATTGTTGTAGGGTTTGCGGAATTTGGCTAAAAATTTAACTTAAAAAAAACAAAAATAGCCTTCCTCAGTGTCCTGTTCCTAGGATATGAGCTGTCAAGTGAAGGGAAGAGCCTAGCGTCACAATTCTTAGAGAAATGGGCACAGTTACAACCACTGAATACGATTAAAAAACTCCAATCACTATTGGGTTTCCTAAAATTTGGCAGAACTTACATTCCAGATTATGCTACACGCATGAAACCTTTATATGACTTAATACATCCAGATTTTTCAAGTAAATTCTGCACAATTGAACATACACGTGTTCTTCGAGAATTGCAGATATGCTTGCAGCACAACACCTACATACGAGGGGCAACAAAACACATTTGGTCATCAGAGTAATAGCTGGGGCCATCGGTTTCACCTATGTGACATTTAATGAAGGTGAGACAGTCCTGATTGCATACAAATCACAGTTGTACTCAGCGGCACAACAACGCTTTGCTCCCACTGAGAAAATTCTTACTGCTGTTCAGATGGCTGTCATTAAAGAAATACCTCTTGCCCAAGGAAAACACATTATTGTCATTTCTCCAATCCCAGCCCTAGAGGCTTTTACAAAAGCTAGCGTTCCAAACGCAAAAGCATTACATCCACGTTGGATACAATGGGCTACGTCTTTGACAGCCACTGATGTAGACTACATTTTTGACCCAAAGTTACAAACTCAGTTAATTTTACAATATGAAATAGAATATCAAGTTTCAGCAAATAATTTGCCTATTGAGAAATATCATAGAGTCGTGTAAACCGATGGCTCTGCACAACCTGCAATTGGAACTAAACATCAATATTCTGCTGCTTGTGCAGTCGTAAGCGGCTATATGGAGGGCGAAAAATGTTGTTCTCTACATACCTTTACACAAACCCTAGGGGATTGTACAGCACAATTGGCAGAACTAAAAGCTCTGCTGATGGCACTGGAACACACGGATCCTGCACAGCCTACGCTGATTGTTTGTGATTCATATTATTGTGTCCAGTCTTTTAATGAATACCTGCATTATTGGTGCCAGAATGGGTTCAGAGATTCCAAAGGTAACACCATTAAACACAGACTGCTGTGGGGGAAAGTGGCTGACCTGAAAGATAAGCTACCAAATGTCCATGTTGTGCACACACTTGGACACCAGCACGTTGGAATACATGTTGCTGGAAATACACTGGCTGATGAAGCCACAAAGTCAGCAGTGGCCGCTGTAGCTGCAGTGAATCGTTTGAGTTCAAAACCGGACACAGACATTTGGGCTGCAGTGACAGCTACGGCTGATGGTACACCCTATCATAAAGGATTTCCTAACAAATATCACTATTGTATGGGAGGTGTGCTGAAAGCTGAGGTTAAGATACCAGGCGTAGGTGTACGAGAAATCCCCAGCAAAGACATAAGATCAAAATTGATTAAAGCAGCACATGGGGGGGTGGCATCTGCCAGTGCTGGTGTGGCAGCTACAATTTTGATCTTGCAGGAGCGTTATTGGTGGCCAGGTCTCTACAAAGAGACTAAGCAGTATGTCCTTTGTTGTGACATCTGTCAACAAATCAAAGTTTCCACTACCAAGCGCCCGCCACAGACACCCCTCTTAATTTCAAACAAACCGTTACAATGTGTGTACTTGGACCACTGTGGTCCCCTAACACCTGATAGTGCATACAAATATATTCTAGTCGCTGTTGATTCATGCTCCAGATTTGTATGGGTGTGACCACAATGCTCGGCTGACGCTCGGACTGTTATTAAAGATTTGCGAGTCTTTATCGGTACATATGCAGTTGTGACTTTCCATTCAGACCAGGGCCCTGCTTTCGCCTCAAGGGCATTCAGGGACGCCATGGCTTCATTGGGGGTCCTACTCCAGTACTCGTCTCCATTTCATCCCGAGGGAAATAGTGTTGTGGAGTGAATAAACTGTGATTTAAAGCAATCCTTAACATCCAGAGTCTTAGGTACGGGTCTTAGTTGGCTTAATGACCTGTATGGAGTCCAGAGAGCACTAAATAACCTGCCTAGAAGGTCCCTAGGGGGTCGTACTTCATATGAGTGCCTGTTCAGAACTCAAATGTATGGTCTGGATCTTGATGGTCCTGCCGTGGAGGCAGCAGAAACACCTTTTGACATAAATGAACATGTCACTGTCTTACAGGAATTGCAACAGTTCTGTGATGATAATTCTTCCAAAAGTGCCACCTCCACAGGAATTACGGATGTGCCTGTAACATCTACCAGCTGGATTCCCAGAGTTGGGGATCTTGTACATGAGAAGGTCACATTGAAAAAGGAATTTGGCCCTTCTTATCGAGCACCAGTTGCTGTACTAGGGATGCACGGTACCAGAACTGTTATTCTACCACCGCTGGCTGGTGCCAAAGAAAATTGTTTTGTCTCCATTGACAATGTCAAACGACACCATGTGGCTGATCCTGCACAGCCGACCAAGAGGAACATCCAGTAGTTCCCGAATCCCTCTCACTACTGGTGAAGAAATTCCTCTACAAGTTGCTTACACCAACACCGACACCTCTCCGAGCTTGGGGAGGGTGGAAGATGATCTTGCATTAGTTCCACTAAAATCAACTAATTTAGAAACATTTGACCAAGTCAACTTGACTCCAACACAAACGGATGGTGCTATCTATAGCGTGCCACCGCAGGAAACACCGACTCCACCACTGACAACGGCTCTGCCATTTGCACAAACTGCCTCTGTTTTTTTTGCTGACTTCAACGATGATTTCTCAGACTCATTCGCCTCTTCGATAGCTGATTTGTCAAGTACACGTAAGCTAACAAACTGGCTTATAGAAACATATTTTATTTTTCCATGGAACTATCTATGGCTCTCTCTAACTGTCCTAGCCTTTCTACTTTGGATTGGTTTTGTCATGACCTTTTTCTTGTTAATACATGGTCATTTTTTACCTGAAAGATCGACAATTGAACTTGTGGAGGAGGTTTTGAAACCACATTTTTCTTCACATAAAGTCCGAAGAGACTTATCCTTTGTGAACATTTCCGCAGTGCCGATTCCTGATGGGATTGTTGGGACAAAGAAATGTTTGATATATATGGTCCCACAGAAGTTTTTCAAATACCATATGTGTTCAAATTATCAATTAATGATATAGTAATACCGGGCATTGTTTCTGATGATTGGGATGTGAAAACAGTTGATTCTATGATCACTGAATTGCAATATTATACTGTCTTTGAAAACGAAGATGTTTACCAATTTAAAGAAAATTATGGTGATATGTTTTGTTATAATTATTATGGTCACCATTTCATACTTAGAGCGAGCAGTCCCAAAACTGTTTTTAACTGCACGCAATGGGAACATTGCCCGATTCAAGGGAGTTCCAAAACATATTCTGAAAAGTTTGCATATTTTTCTGGGCACTATCAAAAGAATCCCGAGTCATATTATTTTAAAGTACCACCTACTAAGGATATGCATATGTTATTGACCAATACGAAATTTATATATTCTGAACCATTTGTTTCCCGGTTATCGATAGAAGGCTATGAATATTGATTCAAATCAATTGATCTGAAAAGTGTGTGGGGAACAAAAAAATGGCAAATTAAGGGAAGCATTGTTTAGAGCATGGCTTATTCCTGTACAAATTATCTTTTTAAACGAAACAGTACAACAGACAGGTTGTTTAGGCTTAGCTAAAATTAGGGAATTAAACATGCCCAGTATACCTCTCCCCGCAAAGTTTTATAAATGGAAAAAATATACAAATGTAACTGAAAATGAGCTCGATGAGTGGGTCCAGAATGGCACATTTAATGGTTCACTGACACGTCCTGGAGGGTGGTTATTGTGGCCAATAGATACCAATGGGTGTCATTAACGTTTTAATAACTCACTGGGGGGTTTTAGAACGAGTAGGCCAGACCCTCGCTATATATCACCAGAGCATGCGAGTAAAATTACAACATATAGTCCCTCATTACAACCCTGGCGGTCGGTGTTAAAGCGGCAGTAATACCGCCAACAGGCCGGCAGAAAAAAAATGAAATCACAACCATGGCGGAAACCGCCAACATAGACAGCCACTTTAACACTCCAACCGCCAGGGTGGTAGAAACAAACACTGTGGTAGTCACTGCCAACAGACAGGCGGAGGACAAAGTACCGCCCACCGTATCACAACAGGCCTGTCCGCCACCTTTTCCGGAGCAGAACCAACGCTATCAAAAGCACGGCAGAAACAGTACACAGAAGGTACACTCACCTCCCAATACCCAATGAGGAACCAGGACGCCATGGAGCCAGAACTACATGTACTGCTATGCTGGTCTTCCTCCTGCTCTCTCAGGAGCAGGACAGATGCTGTCGATGACCAGGGTAAGTACTGCACCTACAATACAGGGGAGGGGGGAAGGAAAAGAGATTGACACACACACGCAACACGTAATACCCCCACTCCCACCCTCACCCACTACAACATATACACAAATACATGCAGCAACATTACACATACACACTCCCCCACCCCCTGGAAGAATGCAAGGGCAAAATTAAATGATTGTAACGATTGTAATAATGAAAACTCTGATAGTGAAAATTCAAAATTCAGTATATACAAATATGTACACCAACTACACAAGTCCGGATAGTGTACCAATCATTGTCCGTGGACCAGTGGTCCCAAAATGCATGGGTGAAGCTCACACAAGATACCTGACTCAAAACGGAGAGAACACTGCAGGGGCATCAGATCAAAATGAAACATGCACCTCAGGGGGAAGAGAAGGGGGGCACCTCAGCCAAATTCACGCACAACGCTAATGCTGCACGAGGGGTCTCCATGCCCAATCCTGGGGAGTGCAAAGCCACAGTCTCTCAAGTCTCTCCTTGGGGTGGTTTGCCCAATGCTTTATCCTGAGGATTGCAAAGCCACAGTCACTCAAGTCTCTCCAGTGGGTGGTTTGCCCACTGCTTTATCCTGGGGAGTGCAAAGCCATAGTCTCTCAAGTCTCTCCAGTGGGTGGTTTCCCACTGCTTTATCCTGGGGAGTACAAAGCCACAGTCTCTCAAGTCTTTACAGTGGGTGGTTTGTCCACTGCTTTATCCTGGGGAGTGCAATGCCACAGTATCACAAGTGGATAACAGTCTCCACTGGTTCTGGAGGGGGCATGGTGCCCAGAGTGCTTCATCCTGCCAAGGACTGAGGTAGTGGATATGATTCTCCACTGGTTCCAGAGGGGGCCTGGTGCCCAGAGTTCTTCATCCTGCCAAGGACTGAGGTAGTGGATGTCAGTCTCCACTGGTACTGGAGGGGGCCTGGTGCCCAGAGTGCTTTATCCTGCCAACGACTGAGCTAGTGGATAACAGTCTCCACAGGTTTTGGAGGGGGTATGGTGCCCAGAGTGCTCCACATGCAGTGTGGCCAGTCCCATTCCCTCACCTAGGTGTGTGTGCCACAAGATTGCCTAGGAATAGGAAGCATGATACGCCATGGAGGCAGAGACATACCCCACACTGCTGAGGCTTCGCCTTCCACCGGCAGGTGCAAACAGTGATTGAAGTCATGCCTCATGGTAGCTGGGCAGGGTCCATGAAGTCTCCTCCAGCCTTGGATGACTGACCACTGGGGATGGTAGCCATGTCAGCGGTGGTGCCACTGTCCGAGCACGTCGCGGGGTTGGTAGCGGTGCTTGCGGCGGTGTCTGTGGCGGCGGTGCTGGCGGTGGTGCATGGGTCAGCACCTGTTGAGGGACACAGCAGGACGTCTCCTGCAGCCTCGGATGGCTGCCCACTGGGGAACATGCTGAGGACTGTTGCTGAGGCTGCAGATGTGCCGGTGGTGGTGCAGGTGGCTGTGCAGGTGGCGGTGCTGGTGGTGGTACTGGTGGCGGGGCAGGTTGCAGTGTTCGCCGCCGTACAGGTTGGTATAGTCGTGGACAGAAGGGGTGACACTAGTCCCTCAGTCGGTGTCACCATGCCCTGTCCTGACCTGCTCTTCTGCTTTTGTCCCTTCCCCAACTTTGATGGTGCCACCGGTGACTTTCCACTGTCCCCTTTAGTTTTGGCGGAGCTCTTGGTGGCTGGTAGGTGCGGGTTCTCCCTCCGGGATGTGGGCACCTTCTTCACCTTGGCAGGTGGGGGAATGTCCTTGCCCTCGCTACGTGACACACTGGCAGCCCTGATGGGTGGCGCACTTGATGACCCCGCAGTTGCTGGCACCACTGTTCCTGGGGATTTGGTGGCTGAGGTGCTGGGCTGGGACCTGGAAAGCCTGGCCCTAGGGGAAGGACGGCAGGGGTGGAGGTGAAGGGAAGAGGTCAAGGTTTGCCAGGAAGAGTTTTTTAGACACATTGGGACGGGAAGATGGAGGGGGTTTGGGAGTGGAGGAAGAGGTAGTGGTTGTAGGAGGTGTACGTTTGCTGAATTTGGGTGAAGGTGCATGGGCCGGAGGCTGTTGTGAGGTGGATGGCTGTTGGGTGTGTGTGTGCCTGGGTTTGTGTACTTTGGGAGGAGGGCTCACAGACACACTTGGAGAGGACACTGGGGATGTGTGCATGGTAGTAGGGGTCGTAATTGCACGTGAGCGGTGTGTGGTGATGGGCGTGCTGGTGATGGAGGTAGTGGCTGAGGATGTAGTGCATGCAGGTGTGAGTGGAGACGAGACAGGGAGGAAAGAAGAGGATGTGGAGGAGGGGGACACAGTGGAGGCAGTGGATGTTGCTGTGTCTGCATGGGGATGGTGCTTGTGTGAGTGCTTGTGGGATGTGTGGTGCTTATGTTTGAAACGTCCACTCTTGTGTGTTGATGAGTGTGCATGCTGGTCTGATGGTGTGCTTGGCATATGCTGAGGTACAGTTGATTGGGTCGGGGTAGAGGAAGTTGGAGGTGGGAGGCTGGACACAGGGACATTGGCTGCCATCAGTGCTGAGGCCAGAGCCTGAAATGCTCTCTGTTGGGCCGCCTGCCCAGAATGAATGCCCTCCAGGTATGCATTTGTTTGTTGCAAATGCCTCTCAACACCCTGGATGGCATTCAAAATGGTAGATTGACCAACAGTGAGGCATCTCAGGAGATCAATAGTCTCCTCACTGAGGGCAGCAGGGCTGACTGGGGCAGGGCCTGAGGTGCCTGTGGCGAAGGAGATGCCCACTCTCCTGGGTGAGCGGGCATGGGACACACGCTGAGGGGCTGCTGGGCGGGCGGTGCTGGAAGAGGTGGTGGCGGCTGTATCTGTTGATGCGGTGGGCACAGAGGTGTCAGTCACCGCAAGGGAGCTCCCATCAGAGGAGGAGTCGCTGTCACTGGTGTATGCTCCTGTCCCCGTCGTGGAGCTCCCCTCGCCCTCCGTCCCACTGGTGGCTTCAGACTCCATTCCTTCACCCTCCAGGGCCAAGTGGGTTGCAGCTCCCTCCTGCTCCGGTGCCACTGCTCCTCCACCAGATCATGGTATTGCACACAAGAACAGGGAGACAAAACAAAAAGGGGGGGAGGAGACAGAAGAAAAAATGTTCAGTGCATGCAACACCACTACCGTTGGCGGACACAACACACAGGGAGCACTCCTCTGCACTAGGCCATGCACTAACAGTTCCTAGCAAATTCACATGCCCATGGGGTACGAGGCCTAAGCCCATTTGCTGCACCCCCGGAAGTCACAGGAGCCTAAATATTTGTAGATGGCTATTACCACTAGTGGGATTCAGGTGCCACAGAGCCTGCCTAACAAGGGACCTTGTCTACCAAGTTCGCCCTGGCCTAGGGGAACCCACTGCCCACCTCCCCCACTCAGACACCTCGTAATGCGAGCAAAGTCAGCTGAATGAGAGTGTACTCAACCCCTTGTGGCTGCTGTGATGCCCTCAATTGCCCATCCAACTCCGGATAGGCCACCGTCAGGATCCGGTACATCAGGGGGGTCATGGTGCGACAGGCACCCTTTCCACTTTGGGAGGCCATCCCCAGCTGGGCCTCCGCCATCTTCTTGCTCCAGCGGTGCAGGTCCTCCCATCTTTTACAGCAGTGGGTGCTCCGTCTGTGGTAGACCCCCAGGGTCTGGACGTCCTTGGCGATGGCACGCCAAATACCCTTCTTCTGGTGGGCGCTGACCTAGAGGAAAGGAAAAGAGGAAAGGAAATTACTCACCCGTCCGGACCTTCATACTCATTGCCCACCAGTTCCCACCCATGCCCTGATGCACATACACTCACCATCCGCACATGCAGGCCTCTGCCCCCCCCCATGTATCTTCCATCCACACCACTCAAAACAGGCATTGCCCACGCAGCATGCTCACAGTGTACTCACCTGTTTGTCTGGAGGACCGTACAGTTGTGTGTACTGGGGGAGGACCCCATCCACTAGTTTCTCTAACTTCTCCGAAGTGAATGCAGGGGCCCTTTCCCCAGACACTGTAGCCATCGTCGCTTCCAGACACAGGTCACAGTAGCACTTGCAGTGTAGGTCCTCTCCTGTTGAAGCTCAGGTATCAAGTGAGTGAACAGATAGAAAATGGTGGTCACGTCCTCGGCGGCGCGTACCGTCCCCACCGGCGTACATCGTCATTGGCTCCTGGGACCCATAGGGCCCAATGTTAACCAATGCTGAACTGAGCCGTGGTCTTCGACAGCCCACCGAGACAGTGTACAACGCCAGCGCAGTTACCTCATTTCCCCTTGTCCCACCTTACAGGTCAGGCAGCCGCCATTTCAGGGGGCCACATGGGATGGATAAAAACTGCGTCACACATATCTAGGCCGGGAATACAGACAGATACCGGCACATTGTGAATTACCAACGCTTTAGCACATAACACATTGTGATACATTAGTGTTGGATGACCCTCTGCTCGCTGTTCTCCTCCATAGGGCACGTCTGCTGGGGCAGGTGATGAGATGGCGGCATCCTCCGGTGTACAGACCCCTGGTGGACCTGTCGACAATGGAAGAGAGACACATCATAATCACATACAGAGTTGATCGTGCAACAATCCTGGAACTGTGTGCCCAGTTGGAGCCAGACCTGATTTCAGCTATCCGCCATCCCACAGGAATCCCTCCTCTAGTGCAGGTTCTGTCTGTACTCCATTTCCTGGCCAGTGGGTCTTTTCAAACAACAGTGGCCATGGCATCAGTGATGTCCCAGGCAATGTTCTCTAACGTGTTTTTCAGAGTGTTATCTGCCCTGCTGAAACACATCGACAGCTACATCATTTTCCCTCAGGTGGAGGACTTGCCCACAGTGAAAGGTGACTTCTATGCCCTAGGACATATCCCCAACATCATTGGTGCCATTGATCGTACACATGTGGCATTTGTACTCCCCCGCAGGAATGAACAGGTGTACAGAAACCAGAAAAGCTACCATTCGATGAATATGCGGATGTGTGTTTGGCAGACCAATACATCTCCCATGTGAATGCCAAGTATCCTGGCTCAGTGCACAACGCTTACATTTATCCCTTATGTGATGGCGCAAGGTCCCAACACAGTTGACATAGGTATCTGGGTATGGGGTTGTCCCTAAGGGTTAATGTGTGTCTAACAGTTGTCCCTCGACATTTGCAGGTGATTCTTGTTACCCCAACCTGTCATGGCTACTGACCCCAGTGAGGAATCCCATGACAAGGGCAGAGGAACACTACAATGAGGCACATGGGTGAACTAGGAGGATTATAGAACGCACCTTCTTCCTCCTGAAGACCAGATTCTGATGCCTCCATCTGACAGGTGGCTCCCTATACTACTCACCGAAGAAGGTGTGCCAGATAATCGTGGCCTGCTGTATGCTGCACAACCTGGCTTTGCGACACCAGGTGCCTTTTCTGCAGGAAGATGGGCCAGATGGTAGTCTTGTGGCAGCTGTGGAGCCTGTGGACAGTGAAGAAGAGGAGGCAGAAGAAGAAGATGTCGACAACCAAAACAACATCATCATGCAATACTTCCAGTGAGACACAGGTAAGAAGATGTAACTGCTTCCCACATCTCATACTATTGTTGGAGCTAGCATAAGTCTGTCATTTTCACTCAGTGTATGGACCCTGACTTGTTACTTTGGCTTTCCATTTCACAGATCTGGGTCCCACTTTGTGCCCTCTGCTATGTTTACTGCTGGCCTACAGCTGTGTTACATTGGTATGTGAACAAGTACATTGACATTGCTATATTCCAGAGATTTTGCAATTACACATTTCTGAAAGCACAGACTGACTCCAGATTGTTTTGTGATTCAAGTGTGTTTATTTCTGTGCAAATAAGTGGAGGGGGTTGTTAAATGGGCTGGGGTGATGGTGGAGGAATGTCCATGGCAGAGTCCAGTCTATTTGTTTCACAGGTGCATTGTCCAATGGGGCATAGGAAGTGGAGCAATGGCAGTTTAAGGTGGACAGGGTGTCAAAGTGGGACAGAAGAGTGACATTCAGGGTGGACTTCTTTCCTGGTGGGGTCTTGGCAATGTTCTCTGTCTTGTTCCTGGATCTCAGGGACCATTTGCGGGCTGGTTCTCTATCTGCAGGGGTGGGATGCTGGTATCCTGTTGTTCTTGTGGCGGTGCCTCCTGTCCACTAGCGCCTGCGGAGGTGGAGGGCTGTTCATCGTCCAGGCTAGTGTCAGGTGCCCGTTGGTGTGCCACTGTGTCCCTCCTGGTGTTGAGAAGGTCTGCCAGCACCCCTGCAATGGTGACCAGGGTGGTGTTGATGGACTTCAAGCCCTCCCTGTTCCCCAGGAAGTGTTCCTCCTGCAGTCTCTGGGTATCCTGAAACATGGCCAGTACCGTGTCCATGGTCTCCTGGGAATGGTGGTAAGCTCCCATGATGTTGGAGAGTGCCTCGTGGAGTGTTGGTTCCCTGGGCCTGCCCTCCCCCTGTCGCACAGCAGTCCTCCCAGCTTCCCTGTTATCCTGTGCCTCTGTCCCCTGAACCGTGTGCCCACTGCCACTGCCCCCAGGTCCCTGATCGACCTGTGTTATTGGGGTTACCTGGGTTCCCTGTAGTGGTGGACACACTGCTGATTGACGTGTCCCGGGGACAGAGGGATGGGCCCGCTGGGTGGGTGCTGTGGTGGTGTTTCCTGATGGGGGAGGTTCAGTGGTGGTTTGTGACTGTGTCAGGGGAACCGACTGTCCCGAGGTCCCTGATGGGCCGGGCTGGTCATCTTGATCCAGGCGTGCAGAGCTGCTGTCGTCACTGTGGGCCTCTTCTGTGGGGGGACTGGATCTGTCTGGCACTTCCTGACCGGTGACGTTGGGTAGGGGTCCTGTTGGGGTATAAATGCATAGTTATTGTATCTGTGTGCCATCTTGTGCAATGGGTGAGTTTCCCTCTACTCCTGTGCTTGCATTATTGGCTTGGCCCTTGTTTGATTGGTGATTTTGGGGCATGAGTGAGTCTTTCTCCTGGATATGCTTTGGTGATGGGTGGCCATGCATTGCTGTTACATGCAGGGCTTGGTTTTGTGATGTGTGGGTTGTGTTAGTGGGGTATCTGTGGGTTGTTGGGGTGATGGGTGTGAGGGTGGGAATATGTTTTGGCATGCAGGTGGGGTGGGGGGGATAAAGTAGTAAAGATTTGCCTTACCAGAGTCCAGTCCTCCTGCTACTCCTGCGAGGCCCTCAGTATGCATGATCGCCAACACTTGCTCCTCCCATGTTGTTCTTTGTGGGGGAGGAGGTGGGGGTCCACCTTCAGTCCTCTGTACAGCAATCTAGTGTCTGAATACCACGGAAGTTACCTTCCCCCCCATGTTGTTCCACCTCTTCCTGATGTCATCCTGTGTTCTTCGATGCTGTCCCACTGCGTTAACACTGTCGACAATTCTGCGCCATAGCTCCATCTTCCTTGCAATGGATGCCTGCTGCACCTGTGATCCAAATAGCTGTGGCTCTACCTGGACGATTTCCTCCACCATGACCCTGAGCTCCTCCTCAGAGAACCTGGGGTGTCTTTGAGGTGCCATGATGTGGTGTGGGTGATGTGTGAGGTGCTGTCTGTTGTGATGTGTGAGGGGATGTGTTGGTGTGTGTTGTTTGAGGTGTGTGGATGTTGTATGAGTGATGGTGTTGTGTGTCTTTGGATGCTGGTGTTGTGTTAGGTAGTCTCTCTCTCTGGCCTTCTTTCAAATTTTTGGTTGTAAGGGTTTGTGTGTGATGTGGGCGTGTGCTTTATATTGGATTGGGTGTGTGGGTGTGGTGTGTGTATGTGTATCAGGTGTGTGTATTTTGAATTGTCCAATGTGGTTGTGTTTTGTTAGTGTGTGTGTATTTTGAGCGCAGCGGTGTGTACCGCCAATGGTTTACCGCGGTTGAAAGACTGCCGCGTTGATTCGTGGGTCGTGATAGTGTGGGCGTATTCCTGTTGGCGTGATGGTGTAGGTTTTGGTATTGCCAGTTTATCACTGACCTTTGGTGTGGCGAACTTGTGTGGGTGTCTGTATTGTGGTGGATTCCGAGCTGTGGGTCGTAATACCTGTAGCGGAATTCCGCTGCCGCAATGGTATGTTTGCAGTCTTCTGCATGGCAGAAAGCGGGATTTACTACCAGGGTTGTAATGAGGGCCATAGTGTGGGAAAATTATGCCAGTAGTGGCTAAAATCATCCTCACTAGATGAGGTTAGAGAACACCTCAGTCTCCTGTCTAACTCCACTGACTTACAAGATTTCTTGTCAGGCCCCAGAATACCACTATTGGAAGTGTTTCTTATCTGCAGTTTACAATAAGATTTGGAAACTTTCACAACAAGATGCTGCTGCCCAGTTAAGGCAAATAGATCAGGAAAATCTAAAAAAGGCATTAGCTGTTGTGGATAATGGGATTAACACCTTGTCGAACCGGATATACACCATAAATAATATTGTCTCTTCTGCTAAAGACATTATACAATCAGATATGTCTTCTTTACACCATGGACAGAGTCAGATCAGGTCCATTATGCAGCTGGGTTGGACACTTCAAACATTGAAAGTGGGGCTCGTCCCATGGCAGCACATCAGTGCAAGGGAGATATTTTCTTCTTTTAATCTAAAGCGACAACAACAACTAATGGCTAAGAAGGAAGCGACTTATGTCATGCTTAACATCAAGAAATTAGAAAAGTTACCTTATACCGTGGCCGAAATACCATCGGCTGAGTGGTTAATACATGGGGTTATTAATCTGCCTATTTCCACACTACAATTCAACTCCTGTTTAAAACACATCCCGGTAGGCAGATATGAAAAGCTGGGAGATAGTTACATTCATGAGGTGTGGGATCTTCCCTTCTCATACAAATGCTTCAATGGCATGAAAGAGGTCTTTCTTAGCGGTAGTGAATGCAAGACTTCAGTCAGCCTTTCAATGATTTGTAAACAGCTGTCCTTGTATGGGGCATGTAACGCCTCAGCTGCAAACTTGGCTTGTTATCTGAAGGGAGTCCCTTTGATTAGACCTATGTTCCAGGTGCTTTCAAACGGCGGCTACGTCCTTCTCAATAGTGAAGGCTGTTGTGGCATGTAAGCCAGAACAGTTTACGTTGTTTCAGTCTTTAAGGTTGTTACATGCTTCGGGAACGTACTGTTTCCCCCCACTAAATTTAGGGAGGTAGCTAATATTTGGCCTTACATTGCTAATTCAAATATGAATTTTGACATGTTAAGTAGACTCAAGGCTTTATTGTTTCTAAAGCATGTGGCCCTTACATCTGTGCGCAAGACCTAGGCACTTCAAGTGACAAGGTCATCAGCAGAAATACAGTCCCTGTTATACACAAGCTTTCTGAGACACTTTGGTGAACTTGTGGGACGAATGTTTAAAGTACAACTGGAATCGCACATTTTTTCAAAGCTGTTGGTTCTGGTTTCATTCACACCTTCTCCTCCATATTCGGTTTGATACCTTCAGCTAATGCACTCAATTTTCGGTAGTATTTTTGGGGGGTTTCCGATAACTTTGGCTTTATTAGCTGGCATCCTGCTGTTGCTGTTGTTTATGTGCAATGGCTGTCCCACTGCAAAGAGGAGAAATGACGGCTTTAACTTGTCCAAATTGACCTGGTTTTTATATATATCTTAGGTTGAGCTTTTAGCAATGAAATTTTAGTGTTGTCTTTGAACCACTTTCAACCGACAAGGGGAGGGTGTTGTGTAGCCATTTTAGTAATAGCTCCATGCACGTTATTTTAACACACTAGGCCGCTGTGCACTTTAACCTAGATATATTTTATTCGGCTTCACATTGTTGTTTTTACAATAACCATTTTTACGGTCTTGTTATATTTTCATCTATCTAACAGTTTTTGCTTAGCCCAGCACTTTGTTCTCAAACAAGACATTCTTGATCACTCTGTGCTTCATTCAAAGCTACAGTTTGGTACATTGCTGGTGAACGTGGTAGAAGTTTAGTCTCCAACATTCGTAGAAAATACACATCCTTACGTAGGGACATTTTCTCAGAACATCAGCTGTGTTATTATAAAAACACTTCCTAGTCCCATTGTATGTTAAGAGGGAGATTCCAGCCAGGGATCCATGACTGTATGCTGATTGCTGAATGCTTCACTACAGATGCTAACGCAGACCACAGGCCTTTGCTCAGGTATGAGGGTCGATGTCTTCCCGGGGGAATCTGAAAGGCAGAATTAGAGCTTAACATGCTGTGTTCAGATTATGACTTAGATAGGAAATAGTCCTTCGATCATAGTGACAATATGATAGTGTTATTCTTATGCCTCACTCTCCTCGTCACCATTTTAATACTGCCACGTTGTGTCGTCCAGGTTATTGCAGCTCACGCTCTGCTATCGAAGATGCAGTCGTTTTATTAAACCAATCATTGAAATATATACTGCTTCTGTTTGTTATTTATATATGAGACTGAATTGTGAATGAGAGAACCGGATGTGACCTGAGTGACCATGCTTCCCTGAGAAGCCTAATATGTCATGCGCTCGGCTGCACAATCATCCCTATCCCCTGGTATCGATGAGGCACTGTTAGTTAGCTGGAGCAAAACCCGGATTTAGAGCGACAGGTGTTAGCCACAGTGGGTCAAACACAGTCTCCCACACCGTGGACGATCTTGCTGCTCAAAATCCAGTAGTCTCATTTACTTTATTATTTTGCCCAAGAATTCCACTTCTCCCCCTTTGTTTTTTTTTATTTGGATGAATATTAACATTTATAAGTATTAATGCATTTTGAGTGTGACTGCACCTTTCGGGAACCAGCTTTGATACCTGAATCCAGTCCAGCCCTATGTAAATTACTTCTTCACCCAATTTAAATGTTGTGGATATAAATGTTGACAAACCACCATAGGATGTCTGTACTTTGAGGATTTCTTTGCAGTTACCTGCATCTCTATGTAGCCTGCCACTGTTGCTGGCCACATGCTACAGGTTTCCTGAGTTAGGATGATGTTGAATTCCTGGAGGAACAACCGCGTGTCCACATCCTGTAACAGAGCCTCAAGACTGTGCTGTATGAACAAATGCTGATCCCATCTCTATCCGTTTCCAGTTTTTTGGTCTATCTAGCTTGTCAGGAACAGTTAGTGCGTGGATCTCTCCGGGCCTTTGTTCTTTTTGAGTTCTTAAGGCTCAGAACTCTCGGCATTCCTGATAATCCTGCCCCAGGTCAAGCTTACTTGAAAATTTCACAACTGAGCTTGTCCACATGTTCAGGGTTGTGAGCTAGTAAAAGAACTACAGGTAAAGAGAGAAAGCACTAGAAAGGGTGAAAGAGGGACAGTTCAATAGGTTGAGTGAAAGAAGGTGAGAAACGGTGGGAGAGATAGACAAGAGAGAGAGAACGTGTAACAGAGGGGAAAGATAAAGTGAAAGAGAGGAACAGAGATAAGGTATGGCAAAGAAGCAAACACTTGCCACCATTTTTTTGTATACATATGGATATTAAATCGGCAAAATATAAACTGGGTGGAGCTATTTGTGCTAAGCAGATGTTTGTGTCAGCAGATCAAGCTCAGTAAAGAGGACAAAACGCCAGAGTGACAGACTTTTCTCGCAGTAATTTTATAATTAGAAGTGCGACAGTGTTTTTTATTTCAAATCCAAAAATCTTCAAGCTTGTGGATAGTCACAGTTCACAACATTAAATAACTGGATGCATAAAGGTAAATTTGTGAGTGAACTCGTGCATGTGTATTATAAAAACCTTGCAATGGCGCAAAAACTTCAATTCACCTAACTCACAAAACTGTGCATGTAATATTGTGTTTGCACACTTACAACATAGCCCAAACCTTTGTTTGAATATCATATAATTGATTTTGCGCTTTGTAACGTAAGACATGTAATTTCCTGCACAAACTTTGTGACATATGTAAATTCATTATAGTGCCATTAGATCGTGTCTCAGAAAAATACGCTGGGCAATATTATGAAAGGGAAACATATGAAAACACCTACACCTCACACCAAAAATCATGAAGCAATGACAGTCCCCACCTTCTGAATATGAATAGCTTCTCCTCCTAAAACTTCGACATCGTGTACTTCATTTGCACATTGAAAAACAGCTACACTTGAAGATGTAGGCAGACCCATAAAGAGGATGAGAAACGTCACTGTGCGTGTGAGGCTAGTTATTCACTATGGTAAACTCTTCTATCTGCATCCCCACATCGTCTAAGCAACAGAAGAGGAGACTGTGTGATGTCATGGGGCTGGAGTGATGCACCGTTGTGAACTCCAAGAAGAGAAGGAAGAGGGAGAAGACTGTTGCTTTTATCATATTAACTGCAACATTTCAGTAAATGGATTAGATTGAAAAAAAAGTTAAGAAGATTTTATTTCCCCAGAAATTTTGATGCCATCCTGAGTAAAATAACGTTGGGTTACTAATACTAATTAACTAGCCCGTACTACACGAACACGCTAAAATAGTATTATAAACTCAAATAATCCATTCCACATAATGCTCTACTGCTTTTGGAAAAATACTATAGAAAGAGCAGAATAAAAGGCAGATGAGTACAGTATTGAAGGGGCGTAATTGTAAGTGTGATTTTGGATTTCTTTCACCAACCAAGAGCCACGAGTTCTCATATTTTTATATTGAAGTCAGTTTGTTTGAACTGGTAAATTATTTGATCCTCGATAGTTTATTTATTATCTCACTCAATTGCTGAGGAGGAATGGTGTTTCAAGACTCACCTCAGTGCTCGTGACCCATGGTCATTACACTCAAAGAGATGTTCATGCATCACCAGAACTTATGTCAACAGCCGCCCTTGAAAATGTTTGTTTAGAGGTGTAACATGGAAGCAGCGCCGCGGTCCACCCTGGGCAAGCATTTCTGGAAAAACTGAGGTAGCACGCGCTGAAGCCGACCTTGCTATTTACTCTGCGCCTGCCCTGACAGGGCTTGGCTGAAAATGCTATTAATAATGTTTCCAATATATGACACGCACTGCGCAATATGATTAAACAGTAAAGTTCATGGAAAGATCTTTATCCGGCAAGGAAATTGGATAAAAAAACAGACCAGAAATATAAAAGGTCAGCCACAGCAAGGACCAAATCAAAACAACATAAAGGCAGGTATGATGAAAATAAATAATAGTGTCTGAAGCCAGGAAGACATAAACCAGCTTGTAGCTTTTCCGCTGGAAATATTTGCATCGAGTGATTTTTTTTTTTGATTTTTTTTTTATCAATTCCTCCCCTCCTTCAAGTTAGTCAGATATATGGTTTGTGCTTTCACTCGCTAGCTCAAGTGGTGACCACATCATTACAGCTGCGATGAAGTAGTGTTTGTAAGCGCTTGACATCACCAGATCCCAAATGGACTATTCATTTGTGCAGGGTGTTCTCCTTAGTCAACGAGGCGTAGAAATTATGTTGTTTGTTTTCTCCTGGGTCAAATTCGTCTCAAAGGTCTTCTTGCATAAACTAGCAGCAGTATCACTTTGTCTAGTTCAAGGCCGAGTTTTAGCACGTCCCGTGACGAACGAACTGCGGCCCATATTTATACTTTTTGACGCTAAACTGCGCTAACGCAGTTTAGCGTCAAAAAATGTAGCGCCGTCTAACGCCATTCTGAAGCGCCATGCGGGCGCCGTATTTATGGAATGGCGTTAGCCGGCGCAAGCAGACCGGCGCTGCCTGGTGTGCGTGGAAAAAAACCACGTAGACCAGGCAGCGCCGGCGTTGGGAAAAAATGACGTTAGGGCGTCTTAAAATGGGGCAAGTCAGGTTGAGGCAAAAGAATCGCCTCAACCCGATTTGCGCCATTTTTTTACGACGCCCAGACGCCATTTCATGACTCCTGTCTTAGTAAAGACAGGAGTCATGCCCCCTTGCCCAATGGCCATGCCCAGGGGACTTGTGTCCCCTGGGCATGGTCATTGGGCATAGTGGCATGTAGGGGGGCACAAATAAGGCCCCCCTATGCCACCCAAAAAAATTTTTAAAATATAAAAAATTATACTTACCTGAACTTACCTGAATGTCCCTGGGGTGGGTCCCTCCATCCTTGGGTGTCCTCCTGGGGTGGGCAGGGGTGGTCCCTGGGGGCAGGGGAGGGCACCTGTGGGCTCATTTTGAGCCCACAGGCCCCTTAACGCCTACCCTGACCCAGGCGTTAAATAGTGGCGCAAATGCGGGGTTTTTTGACCCGCCAACTCCCGGGCGTGATTTTTGCCCGGGAGTATAAATACGACCCATTTGCGTCGCCGTCATTTTTTTAGACGGGAACGCCTTCCTTGCATCTTATTAACGCAAGGAAGGCGTTCACGCAAAAAAATGACGCTATTTGCCAATACTTTGGAGCTAGACGCGTCTAACGCCAAAGTATAAATATGGCGTTAGTTTTGCGCCGAATTTGCGTCTAAAAAAACGACGCTAATTCGGCGCAAACGGAGTATAAATACGGGCCTGCGTGTTTATCCAATACTGCTACTTCACTATTATAAGGGATACTGCAAGCCTATAGATGCTTGCTATGTTAGTTACACGCTTTGCCGCACGAAAGAATGTTTAGTGTTGAGAACCTATAATTGGACGACTGTCTAGCAGTGTTAGAAAGTATCTTGCATAGGAGTCACTCTCTCAGTGCATGTTCCTCAGAGACGGACAAATAGGAAATTCAGAGACAATAAAACGGAAACAGGCTTGGTCGCATTCATCACAAACGTGATACAATATGTGGGATTTTCCTCATCACTAAAGAACACCAAATTTGAGGTGTGGTGCACCTCCCTTCACCAACCAAAATGGGCGTCACCTAAAAACAATATGTATGTCTAATCCATGTACATGTGCTTTTAGGGGGATTCTAAAGTTTGTACCTCTCCATGGTACCTCTCTCAACCTAAGGACTGGTGAGCCTCTTCTGTCACCAGAATAACGACCAACAAAGAAGGATACCCCAATTCATCTTCCTGCATTTATGGTACAAAGGACAATCCAGGTAACACCACAGCCTGTCACATCCCTTTGCAATGGGCAGTTCCATGATATTGACATCCACATTTCCTAATAGTCAGCTTAGTTAACAGTATGAGCGTCTCATGCTCACACTCTCTGGAAAATGATCCAAATATTACATATACACAGTGTGTTGGGGTAATGGATAAGCACCTTTACACGTGGGCTGTCACAATCATTTATAGGGCATGGATCATGCTACTATACAGCACATTAAACTTCACAGGCAATCTTAAACATTTTACAGTAGCAATTCTACCTTCATCACTTACCACTATTATCCAGTGCCCCTCTTATCTCTCAGTGTATTATCACCTTTCCTCTGCCCCCATGTCTTTCAACCCCTCCAGCTTCACTTCCCATTCACAACACTCTGCATTGCTGTCAAGTGGTCTAATGTCATATGTGACACATTCCCCAATCAGCTGTTTGCATTCTGACATGTTCATTTGTATCCTATTGATTTGAAATAGGGGCTTAAGAATTCCAGCATGCACCTTCTAGAAGTCTGGGAGGCCCACATGCATTGGAGCCCCTTGCATCCCTCTTCTTTCTTCTGTGACAACTTCCCTACTATGCACCCCGCCTATTCCCTGGCCTTCTCTGAGTTATGCATCCCATGAAACACACATTTATATAGTGGTGACATGCATCAGACAAGATAATACCACACCTGAGAAGGTAAAATCAGATGGTATGGACAGTGGGAGGAAGCCGATGAGCCCCCACAGGAAGTTGACACAAGCTTCTGGATGCTAGAACAGAGAGGATATCCCAGGAGATATGCTCTGGACATCAGAAGACCTCTCTATAAATCTATCATTGTTAAATGCATTCAATGTGTCCAAAGTGCTATAGGGATTCTCAACACCCAGTGGACATCTCTCCCCTATACAGGTCCAAATGTAACAGTAAGCAAAAGCAATGAAAGCATGAGCTCTTTGTGCCCCAGTGGTACATAAATAGATGTTGTGTTGTGTGCACAGCTATCAGCATCCCATACGAAAAGTGGGCAACACCATTCCGTGATTCTCAAAAGTATGCCAAAACTTTTCTTTAGTATATTAGGCACAACATAAACACACACACGCACACAGAGACACACACACACACATAGACACACACGTACATGCATGTATTCTGTATACATGCAAATACAGCAGCAGACCTCACCACAGATGCAATTTTCAAGGCTTCTTTTATACTGTAATATAATTTGGGAGGCATCTTCCCACTCTGACTACCTTCAGGCATGCATTGTTCTCCCCCTCCCCCACAATTCTATGTACTTGGCTTCCTTTTCACATAAGCCAAGCCCGATCTTAAACTTACATCTATGTTGACTGCATTATGCTTCTAACAGCTAATCGACTTGTAGCTCACCTAAAAGTTGTCTGCATAATCAATCACGCTGTGAAGCAGGACCTTTAATTGGGGTAGATATGACATACAGCACTGTGTTGGAGAGCCACTTCAGACTGAAAATCCATCACTGCTCTTAAAAAATAAACTGTGCGTGTCATGGACCACCAGACAGTCTGACATCCACATTTTTTCTCTGACACTCCAAGGGCCTGGAACTATGCTGCAGAGTTTCAACCTCTTGGCATGATAGGAGAAAAATGACTTCATTAAGAACAATGAGGCACATGTAATATTTAGTATCTCTTTAACCTGTGCTTGATGGCAGGAATAGCAGACGACAAAGATATTATGATGTCATTGGCAGTATAAAGTAACAGACTGAACAGCAAATGTTTTCTCCTGTTGTACTCTACCTTACCAGGAAAAGGCGCAAAAAGGCTGTAACATTCTTCATTGTTTGATCTCATTCTGGTATTACATATTTTGCTGTATGTGTGCAGGTTTGTACTCTTAAGTTCTTTGGGCCATATGTAGTAAATCGTTTTTCCATAGACACAGAATGGGTAAAAACCCCTAATACATCTGGCCCTTTGTTCTATATGTACTGTGTAATTGCTTCCAATCATGATTCTAGGTTCTACTCAGAAGAAGGTTAATTTGTGAAGAAGTTAGGAGCAGCCTGCAGGCCTAGAAGCACGCTGGTCGAAGGGCTATACTGATTTATATTTAACTTTACTCAAGAAAGATTATTTTATTCATACAACCTTGTGGAATCTCTCAGCGTTGGACCTCAATATTGTGGTGAAGAGTGGGGAAGGCATTGGAGATAGAAATCCTTTTGCCTTACGCATCCACTCATATACTCACTCAGACACTCATTCACAGACCCACTCAGAATCTTGTGCACACACACACACACAGCCACAGACAGAAGATCAGAGGATTTTTATGACCCTTGTTGGCTGACGTTATGACTCTGAGCACTTTTTCACTGCTAATCAATGCTAAAGTGCATGTGCTCTCCCTGGTAAACTTGGTATGACTTATACCTAATTGGCATACTTAATTTACCTATAACTCCCTTCTAAAGTGGTATCACTATACCCAGGGCCTGTAAATTACATGCTACTAGTTGGCCTGCAGCGCAGCTTGCGCCACCCACTGAAGTAGCCTTTCAGACCTGTATCTGGCCTGCTAGCGCAGGCCCTGTGTGCGCAGTTTTCTGCCATAGAGACCTGGCATCTAAATTTACTTGCCAGGCCAAAAACTCCCCTTTTACTACATGTAAGTCACCCCTAAGGTATGCCCTAGCTAGCCCTATGGGCAGGGTGCTATGTATGTACAAGGCAGGACATGTGCCTAGTAATGTGGCCTGTCCTGGTAGTGACAAACAGCCTCTTTGGTTTCTCACTGCTGGGAGTGCTGCCTTCTCATAGGATTGCATTGGAAATGCCCTGCCTTATGTGTAAGGGGTATTGTCTAATTTATGAGGGGTAGCGTAGGCATATTTGGTATGGTTGTAATGGTGGTAAGAAATGCTGCTTACTGGGGTAGGTGTATTATTTTAATACTATTACAGAAATGCCACTTCTTGAAATTGAGCATTTCTCTGTGCTTATGACTCTGGTGTTTTGCAGCTTGACTCCAATCCACGTCTGTACACAGGAAGGGTGGAGGTGTCACAGAGGTGCATCTACATTTTGTATGGTCTTCCTGGGCTGAGAGAAGGGAGAGGCGGGGCACACCTGCATTTGTAAAGGCTGTGCCCTGGCCTCACACAATAGGGTCATTTACACCCAACTGATTTTTGGAGCCTGTGCTGGAGGAGAGAAGGGGGCACTCCCAGAACCAGTTGTAACTGGTTGAAACCCCCTCTCTTCCTCATTGTAAAACACACTGTAAACTGAGTGTAAGTACAGGGGAATTTTCCCCACAAATTAGACATTGTTGGGACTCCAGAGACTTACGAGAAACTGGACATAGGATGCTGCTGAATGGACTCACCAAGACCCACCTTGGACTGCTGCTGCTATGCTGACCTGTGACCTGCCTGGTCATTAGGAGGAACAGCCACCATCTGCATCCCTTGTGCTGGCCTGTTATTTGGGGCCTGCTAGCCCTGTGCCCCCCCTTTTTCTGTCTGCAGGGGCAGGGTGCCGTAGCCCCTAACACCCATGTGACTGCCTGGCAAAAGGCCTTTCTTTCCAGGGACTCTGTGCCCTGTGAGCGCTCTGTGTTAATGCCTGAAGTGCTGGGAACACACTTCTGCGTGGGCCTTGGTTATTTCTAGTGCCTGGAGAAGAGAGCTTCACTGAATGACCCCCTTTGCGTGAGGACAGTGCGTTGAGAACGCTTGTCCGACTAGAGGGAGGCTCACTGCCGCGACCCAGACGGGGTCAAAAGAAAACCTAGAGCGCACAGAGCGCGCTCGCAAAAGTTTGTACCCCCAGGGCACATGAGTACTGGAAGAGGGCATCTGCTGGAACTGCTCTAAGTGGGAGCCATCACCGCAGAAGGTGGAAACTGATCGGGTGGCCCAGAAGCCCAGGAGGGCTCGGGACACGCCCCTGGAAGAGGAGAGAGGAGCCAGGATTCTTCGATTGCAGTCGGACCACAAGAAAGTGGTCCCTGGCAGCTGAGCCCTGTGAAACAGATTGGGTGGCCCAGAAGTCCTGGAGGGCTCGGGTTACGCCCTAATGAATAGGAGCAAGGAGCTGGGATTCCTACATTGCAGCCGGACCACAAGAGCTCGGCCCCAGGCTGCTGAGCCATATGTGTCCCGCCTTCCTTGTCCAGCAGTAGAGATCGCTGGAGGGAGAAAGCCTCACCGGAGGCCCATGCGCCACCAGGTCTCTCTCCCTTCCCCGTGGTGGGGTTTTCATTCTGTTTCCACCCCCTTAGTTGGAGGGCCCATAGTGACCCTGGAGGGAATCGCCAAAATCGTGGGTCCCCGGAGGGGCCCCGATCAGAGAACCCAGAGGGGGTGCGTACCCCCCAATTTTGATCTTCTTGGCACTGGAAGTGCATCATAAAACAGGTATGTTTGGGGACATATTTGTTCTGATATGGACGTTGGGGGGTTATGTGTTCCCTGCCTATTTTGATGATGTTTGCATATACGGTTGCCAATGTTCCTTTTATGGGCATAACCTGCTAATATACGTTTTTATGACTTGACATATTTTCTCTAATGTTCCTTTTATGGATATTTATGATGTGTTTATAACAAGTACATATATTTCTTTATTGTGATTCCTGCCTACTGCTTATGTTGCAGAATCCTGAGTACTTACGTGTTCTAATGTGACAACTGCTTATTCTTGCAGAGTTTAGTAACTTGTGTAACGTTCTGACAACTGCTAATGTAGCAGGGTATTACTGACATATAATGTTAGGTCTAATTATGTTTTGTGCCTCACAGTTTATTTTTACATAGCTCAGTGTTGAGTTTACTTTGTGGTGTACATATTGTGTCACGTGTGTTGTGTGCGTTGTGCAAATGCTTTACACATTGCCTCCGGGTTAGGCCTGACTGCTCGTGCTAAGCTACCAAGGGGGTGAGCAGGGGTTATCTTGAAAATTGTAACTCCCTTTCCCTGACTAGAGTGGGTGGGTTCTGCTTGGCTTAGGTGCATACCCTAGCCAACCTGAAACCCCATTTCTAACAGTTACTTTCTCACTCACAGACCCATTCAGACTCTCACACACTCACTCAAAGACCCTCTGACAGCCTCATGCATCCACTCATAGACCAGCGCACACACTGACACACCCACCAAAACCCTGTTGTATGCACTCTCACACCCAGACAGATACTCTCACAGCCCCTCTCACCACCAGATATATCTTCCCACACCTATTCTGACACCCAGAGAGGCCGCAACCAACTTCTGCTGCACATGACCAAACGGCTGTGCACAGCATGGGGTTGGGTGGTTATGGGGGTTTCCTGCAGGGTCTGGCTGCAGGCCAGATCTTGTAAGCAACTTCCGCTGTGCACAGGCGAAGGCTGTGCATGGTGCAAGGTTGGGTGCTTCAAGGGGGTTTGCCTCAGGGCCTCGCCACAGGCCAGGTCCTGTGGCCAACTGCCACCGTGTACGGTCAAAGGCCATGTGCAGCACTGGTTGGATTAACCTATAGAAATGAAAATTAATATACGTTAAAAAAAACATAGAAATTCACTGACAAAACCAAAGGTTACTGGTAAGTTATAGTTAGAAAATATAAATAAAAAAAAACATAGAAATCAATTTAAAAAACCAAAGGTTAGAGGGACTTTATAGTTAAGGACACATTTTAAACGTACAAAACCATAGAAATTCACCAGTTATAGTTAGAGTTACCTGAAGTAACTATAGCTCGTGCCCTAAGGTAACTGAAACTCATACCCTCGCACAGGAGCTTATAAGTGCTAGATCCCAATTTGTGACCTGCAAATTAGTCAAATATGCATTCTGGCTATTCCAGGCCCTCCCATTACCTGCCAGAAAAAGAAAACAGTTCGGGCCAAGGGAGCAGAGGCACCTGAAGAATTTGCCTACAATATTGTTCCAATGCTGCCATTACAAGACAGGGTCTCAATCATGGAACGCAGGTCAAGGTCAATCCAGAAGTCACAAGGCCAGTCCAAGAGGTACTCTCTTCCAACAAGTGTCAGTATAAAATTGATGCCAAGTTATTTTTTCTCAAGGACCCGGTACCAGCCATTTATGCAGTAAATTCAAGTATTGGAGGTTAGCCATCTCCTCTGGTGCCCACTATTATCAACCAAGTAGCAGCCCTTGGTATAGCTCAGAATGCATCATTCCAGCTCCAGGCAAAAAGCTCCACATTGAGCTTGCACGTAATTCCTGGATCTGGGGTACCAGCCTCTCCAGCCATTGACAATACACAGTCTGACAGGTCTGTCAACTGTCAACTGCTTTAGGGATGACGAGTATGATTCTCAATCTCCGCTTTAACAAGATTCTGTGATGACTAGGATCTGCTCTTCTGCACATTCCCCTGGGCATTCTTCTCCATGATCAAGCAAATGTTATGGAAGTAACAATTCTTTTACAAATGCCCCAAGTTTGTTCAAATACATATGCGGTATCAGTTCCATCTGCATCTTTCGAATGTGGAGCTAGCAACCTTGTGGATAAGCCTGTCATGCCAACAGAAATCATTAATTCTCTACACTTACTTTCGTCTCCGATGCAGCTGACACTGTTGACAAGCCCTCACTCAGCTCACCCTTCGATATGCGCACTAAATTACTATTAATCATCAGGAGTTAGACCTAATGGTGACTATCTGTGCCTGAGCCATATAAGCCCTGAGCCCTGTCAATTCCTTTTGCAAGTTCCTGCAATATAGCTTTGTGAAGATTGCGTCCTGGCAGTCCAATTCCCCAGGAAATTCCTAGAAGCAGAACTCAGCAGAACCTTTCTTTGTTTACTTTCTTGGAGGGGGAAGCAATAATAGCAATGCACGGTGACGAGAGTGGTGCACAGAACCACACTAGCTCCACTCCACGCTCACCTGACGCACCTCCCATAGACGTCAGGGAGGGTATTGATAAACACCCTAATATCACAAACGCAACAGTGGTCTTCAGTGCTATATTGAACACCCTCCAACTGACTGTTGAAGCTGTCAATTCTCAGTATTTAAATATGGATACTCAAATCAAACTACTTAATGCACTGCCAGTTTTCACATCAGGGATTCACTCAAAAATCGCAGATCTCAGCAGTCTGATAATTAAAACTTAAAAAACAGTTGATACCTGGACACCGATATGCTCCTGCTCCTCTGCCCCTTTTCTGGATAAGTTAGCAACTCTTCCTGAAATATTAAGCAGCAGCTTTGAGGACTTGAAATGTGCCTTGGTGCAGCACGTAGCCTTGACTGGTAACTTCTTGGCATCTCAAGCTGAGCATTCCTCTTCCTTGGTCCCCTCACAGGAAGTGTGCCAGGAGCTTTCCAATATTGGTCAACCAGCAGAGTCCACTGAAGTAGTGTTGCAAGTCCACAGTCTTTCTTCAGGGCAGTACTCAGGGTGTTCAGTCCTTACCTTTCTACTCTGAGCCTAATGAAAATCTTTCGGGTCCAAGAGACACTCTAGTTGCAGTCCATCCAACGACTGAACCGCTGAAGAAGAACGGATGGAAAGGGCAGACGCATAGGATGAAGGTTACTGGGAAAAAATGTATCTACTCCTTTTTTAGCAAACAGGTCAGTCCAAACCCCTACCTGGACTTAATACAGGCCAACAGGGGGGCCATCCGGAGGGGCAGGACAACACCTTACTGAGTCCTTCTCAGACTCAAGAAAGCATTCCCCTTGTGAAAGCTAGGGATGTTGCTTTAGCAAGTCCTCTTGAACAAGGGATAGTAGATCCTTGTGGGGAATCATACGATTTTCAAGGTCGGCTGCTTAGTCAAGTTCAGTCTCTTCATTAACTTCCTCGTTTCAGCAACATAGAGCATTTTCTATTGCCTCCTGCAAAGTTGACGGCTCTACACCACTTAATGCACCACTTATTATAACAACAGTCCTTGCAAGAAAGGCACATGTAGTCAAAATGCCAGAAGACTTGTCTCATCAAGGAGCCATCAGATTGGACCCACAGGCAGCCTGTAGTCATCCCCAGGCAGCACTAGCATCTCAAGGGTCTACTTACTCTCAAACAGTAACTGACAATATGGCATTTCAATCTTTGGATGTATCTGAGCTGCAAGCACCATCACCTTCTTATGGTAGTGCAAGCACCAGATCAACTTTAAGGAATCCAGAATCTAAGTCAAGGGGTGGATCTGATCTGCTTAATCGGGGTAACATTCTTTGGTTGCTGAGCTAGATATCTAACACTGCAAATTTAACCTCTGCTGATATGGTGTCAGTGGAATGTCTACCACCTTGCAAAGCCCAAAATACCAAAAACTACCAAAGTGACCTGGATCTCAACTAAAGTAGCCAGCCGGGTTCTGGGAACTGCAGGTTTCTTTAGAAACTGGGACATTCAAGTCTCTCTTGCAACTGAACCGGCATATCCTAATCTTCTTTTGTCACGATCACACTATGGAGGAAATGTGCCTCTTAAGTTTGTCCCTGGTGGCATTTTAAAGAGTGCTCAAAGTAAGCCACCATTGATTTTAGCTCCACAAGGTGTCCGAATGTTGTTGCAATCTCCAAAGTCTCCCTCTTATGGTGATGATTGTAGTTGGCTCCCAGGGACCTTGACTTCAACAACAAAGCAATTATGAAAAAGTAGGCTAGCTACTGATTGCTCAGAGCACATAGTAGAACTTAATATATGCTCCTGGAACATCATTGGTTTACTCGATAAGTTAGAGGACAAAGATACACTGGACTACTTAACCACCTTTCAAATAATTATGTTGCAAGAGACCTGGACCGCAACAGCACCTATAATCTCAGGATATGTGAACTATTCTTTGCCAGTGACAAAAAGAACCAGCCGTGGTCATCTGAGTGGAGGTCTAACTATCTATATTAACTCTGCCATGAAGGGGAGCCATATCATATGCCCAATCACCTATAAAAATCTACAAACTGTTTTGCTTTCTATGACTCAAGGCTGCTTAAAAATTCATCTACCCCTTATGAACATCTACATCCCCTGAAAAAATCTTGCAAATCGTAGGCCGTAGCACACCTGGTCAGAGAGATAGTGGGGTTGCGAGACAATACCAGAGGCTTTGAGCTAGTCCTGCAAGGGGATATTAATATGAGCTATGGGGCACTGAATGCACTGGGGAGGCCATTGTTGCACAGATCATCTTGTGGCACGTTCCTGATCAAATTACATGAGGTGCCTTTAAGAGAGACAAACTAGGGAAACTGCTAACAAAAGACCTGGATTCCATGGACTTACTTGTTGTCAATGCCCGCTTCAGCTCGGATCAACCTCCCTCTTCCACTTTCTATATTCTGAGTGTCAATCGCTAATCGATTTCACAATTCTTTCGACCTCCTTGTTTTATCAAGTCTCAAAGTTTCAAATGGCAATTAGAGGCGAAAGTGATCATTTGCTGCAAGAACTGTTCTTTATTTACACAATTGCTCATCATGATCCACCACATTGGACAACTCAAACTACTCACACCTGACACACATACACACACCACACCCACACACCCAATCCAATATAAAACACCCACCCACATTACCCACAACCCTTTCCACAAAAAAAAAAAAAAGATTTCCAACAGAGAGACTCACAAGCCAGGAGCACCCACTCAATCAGCCACAGAACACCATCATCCATACACCATCCACGCACCTCACAGCACACACCCGAACACATCACCCCACACATCACCCCACACATCCTCACACATATCACTCATACCATATCCATGGCACCCCAAAGATACCCCAGGTTTTCAGAGGAGGAGCCAAGGGTCATAGTGGAGGAAATCATCTGGATAGAGCCACAGCTATTCGGATCACAGGTGCAGCAGACGTCCATTGCTAGGAAGATGGAGCTATGGCAGAGAATCGTGGACAGGGTCAACACCGTAGGACAGCACCCCAGAACAACGGATGACATCAGGAAGAGGTGGAACGACCTACGGGGGAAGGTGTGTTCTGTGGTTGCTAGACACCAGGTAGCGGTACAGAGGACTGGCGGTGGACCCCCATCTCCTCCCCACAACTAACAACATGGGAGGAGCAAGTCTTGGCAATCATGCTTCCTGAGGGCCTCGCAGGAGTAGCAGGAGGACTGGACTCCAGTAAGTCAAGTCTTTACTATTATATCCCCCACCCTGCCTGCATGCCATCACAAACTCCTACCCCTACCCTCACCCCCATCACTCCACCATCTCACATAACCCCACTATCACACCCCACCCATCCCAATACCAAGCCCTGCATGCCACAACAATCCATGGACCCCCATCACAGACCTGCATGGCCACCCATCACCACAGCATGCCCATTAGAGAGAATCAGCTAGCCACAAAATCACCACGCACACAAGGCAGAGCTGACAGGGCAATCACAACCATAAAGGGAAACATACCCATGCACAAGATGGCACATGCAGATACACTCACACTGTATTTACATCCCCACAGAACCCCTACTCAGCGTCACCGGAGAGGAGGTGTCACCAACATCCAGTCCCCCCCAGAGGAGGACCACAGTGATGACAGCAGCTCTGCACGCCTGGATGACAATGACCAAACTGGCCCATCAAGAACATGTGGACAGTCGGTTACCCTGCCACATTCCCATATCACCCCAGAGCCTCCCCCCTCGGGAAACAGCAGCACTGCACCCACCCAGCGGGCCCATGCCACTGTCCCCAGGACACTCAATCAGCAGTGTGTCCACCACTACAGGGACCCCAGGCAACCCCACAAACACAGGACAAACAGGGACCTGGGGTCAGTGGCAGTGGGCACATGGTTCAGGGGACAGAGGCACAGGGCAACAGGGAAGCTGGGAGGACTGCTGTGTGACAGGGGGAGGACAGGCCCAGGGAATCCACTCTCCAGGAGGCACTCACCAACATCCTGGGAGCATACCACCATTCCCAGGAGACGATGGGCCAGATATTGGCCAAGTTGCAGGAGACCCAGCGGCTGCAGGAGGGACAGTACCTGGGGAACAGGGAGGACCTCAAACACATCTACACCATCCTGGTCACCATTGCAGGGGTGCTGGCTGACATGGGCAACAACATGAGGGAGTCAGTGGCATGCCAACGGGCCCCTGACTCTAGCCACACCGAAGAACAGCCCTCCACCTCTGCTGACACTAGTGGACTAAAGGCCCTACCACAGGAACAACAAGCCACCCGCACCCCACCCCCTGCAGAAGGAGAACCACCCCGCAAATGGTCCCTGCGATCCAGGCAGAAGCCAGAGAACATTGCCAAGATGCTCTCCAGGAAATAAGAGTCTCCTGATTGTCACCGTTCTGTCCCACTCTGTCACCCTGTCCACCTAGTAATGCCATTACTCCCGTTCCTATGCCCCATGGGACAATGCATCTGTAATACCAAGAGACTGGACTCTAACTGGACATTCCTAAACCATCACCCCAGCCCATTGCACATCCCCCTCTAATTATGAGCACTTAAATAAACACCCTTGGAACAAATACAAATCTGGAGTCTGTCAAATGATTGAAATATGTATTAGTACAACATTCTGAAAACATTGCAAGTCATCTGTACAGTTATATATGCATTGATATGACCTATAGTGGGCAGCAGCAAACATACCAGGAGCCAGAGTGGGCCACAGAGATCTGAAAATAGAGATGCCAAAGGGTACAGTAAATGGCCATAGACATAGGGAAATTAAGCTGCCATGTACAATGTCCAACAGAAAACTGAAAAGTAAAGTGATACTGTTACCTGTGTGTTACTGGAAGTACCGTTGTATAATATTACTTTTGTTGTCCACATTTTCTTCCTCTGCCTCCTCTTCCTCACTGTCCACAGACTCCACCGCTGCCACAAGACCATCTCCAGGCTCATCCTCCTGCAGAAAAGGCACCTGGCATCTCAAGGCCAGGTTGTGCAACATGCAACAATGATCTGGCATACCTTCTTGGGTGAGTAGTACAGGGATCCACCTGTCAGATGGAGGCACCAGAACCTGGCCTTCAGGAGACCAAAAGTTATTTCAATTATCCGCCTTGTTCGCCCATGTGCCTCATGGTAACATTCCTCTGCCCTTGTCCTGGCATTCCTCACTGGGGTCAGTAGCAATGAGAGGTTGGGTTAACCATAGTTACCTGAAAAAATGGAGGGAGAACTGTTAGACACACACTAACCCTTATGAACAACCCCATACCCAGACACCAACATATACTGGGAGGGGACCTTGGGCTCACCTATTAGCCACACCCGGTGCCTCTGGAGTTGGCCCATCACATATGGGATGCTGCTATTCCTCAAGATAAAGGTGTCATGCACAGAGCCAGGATACTTGGCATTTACATGGGAGATGTACTATTCTGCCAAACACACCATCCGCACATTCATAGAGTGATAACTTTTTCTGTTCCTGAACACTTGTTCATTTCTCCGGGGGTGGGGGGACAAATGCTGCATGTGTACCATCAATGGCACAAATGATGTTGGGGATATGTCCCAGGGCATAAAAGTCAGCTTTCACTGCGGCCAAATCCTCCACCTAGGGGAATACAATGTAGCTGTGCATGTGTTTAAGCAGGGCTCACAACACTCTGGTCAACACATTGGAGAACATTGGCTGAGACATCCCTGATGCCATGGCCACTGTTGTTTGAAAGAAACCACTTGCCAGGAAATGGAGCACTGACAGGACCTGCACTAGAGGGGGAATACCTGTGGGCTGGCGGATAGCTGACATCAGGTCTGGCTCCAATTGGTCACACAGTTCTTGGATTGTGGCCCGATCAATATGTTAGGATAATGTGTCTGTCCTCCATTGTCGCAAGTTCCACCAGGGGTCTGTACACTGGAGGATGTCCCCATCTCATATTCATCCTCAGCGGTTGAAGCCTAGGGAGGAAAATGGTGAGCAGAGGGTCATAATCACACATCTATTGCAATAATGATGCATTTCTACATTTACAGAACCAGTATATGAATCCGAGAGTCAGTTGCTGTGCCAATGTCTGCTTTGTCACAGTTAGGTGCCATGACCTGTGTCCCCCTGAAATGGCGGCTGCCTGACCTGTGAGGAGGGTAAAGTGGAAATGAGGTAATCCCGCTGGCGTTGTGCACCATTGCGGTAAGCGGTTGACGACTGTTGTGCAACTTTGCATTGGTTATCATTGGGTCCTATGGGTTCCAGGAGCCAATGGCGATGTACGCCGGCGGTGACGGTATGCACCGCCGCAGACGTGACCGTCATTTTCTATCTATTCACTCACTTGCTACCTGACCTTCAACAGGAGAGGACCTACACTGCAAGTGCTGCTGTGACCTGTGTCTGGAAGCAACAATGGCTCATGTGTCTGGGGAAAGGGCCCCTGCCTTCACTGCGGAGGAGTTGGAGAGACTAGTGGATGGGGTCCTACCCCAGTACACGTTACTCTACGGTCCTCCAGACAAACAGGTGAGTACACTGTGAGCATGGTGCATGGGCCATGAATGTATAGAGGGCTGTGTGTGTAAGCCACATGTAGGGGAGGGCTGAGGCATCCTGCCCAGAGTGCAGCATGTATGGTGGTCAATGTATGTGTGTCAGGGGATGGGAGGGATATGGTGGGGCATGATTGTGGCGTCCGTACAGTTAACTAATTCCCTTTTCTGCTGTCTTTTTCCTACAGGTCAGCGCCCATCAGAAAAAGGGTATTTGACAGGCGGAGCACCCACTGCTGCAAACGGTGGGAGGACCTGCGCCACTGGGCAAGGAAGACGGCAGAGGCCCAGCTGGGGCTGGCCTCCAAACGAGGAAGGGGTGCCCGTCGTACACTGACCCCCCTGATGTTCCGCATCCTAGCAGTGGCCTATCCGGACTTGGATGGGCACGTGAGGGCATCACAGCAGCCACAAGGGGCTGAGTACAAATTCAGATTCAGTATTTTGCACGCGTTAAGGTTTTACCTGGGTGGGGATGTGGACTGTGGGTGCCCCTAGGCCAGGGCGAACATGGCAGGGTAGGTCCATCATTGGGCAGGCTCTGAAGCAGTCCAACTCCAATAGTGTTAGTGGGCATCTACTAGTGGTCAGGACCCTGTTTGTATCAGGTGTGCAGCTCATGGTGTTAGGCATTGTACCCCATGGGCTGGTGAGTAGCATTGTAACTGGTAGTGCATGGCCTAGTGCATAGGGCTGTTCCCTGTGAGTTGTGTACACCAATGGTAGTGTTGTTGCTGGCATTGATCAAGTGTATCCTTTGTCTCCCCCTCCTTTTTGTTTTGTCACCCTGTCCTTGTGTGCATTAGCACCATCTGGCGGAGGAGCAGAGGCACTGGCGACGGAGGGAGATGCATCCCACATCGGCCTGGAGGCCGAATCCACTGACGGTGAGGGCACCAGTGGGTCCCAGCAGCACCTCAGCGTGTTTCCCGTGCCCGCTCACCCAGGAGGGTGGGCATCTCCTTCGCTCCAGGCACCTCAGGCCCTGCCCCAGTCAGCCCTGCTGCCCTCAGTGAGGAGGCTATTGACCTCCTGAGATCCCTCACTGTTGGGCAGTCAACCATTCTGAATGCCATCCGGGGTGTCGAGAGGCATTTGCAACAAACAAATGCATACCTGGAGGGCATTCACTCTGGCGTGGCAGCCCAACAGAGAGCATTTCAGGCTCCGGCCTCCGCACTGATGGCAGCCCTTGTCCCTGTATCAAGCCTCCCCCCTCCAACTTCCTCCACCCAGTCCCAATCCCCTCAACCACAGCCTATCCCAAGCTCACCTTCAGCCAACTTTCACCCAAATCAACATGCAGAAGGTGCTCAGGCAAACACAAGCACCACACTTCATCTCACAGGCACTGACACAAGCACCATCCCCATGCAGACACACCAACATCTACTGCCACCACTGTGTCCCCCTCCTCCTTGTCGTCCACCTCCCTCCCAGTAGCATCTCCACTCACACCTGCATGCACAACATCCTCATCCACTACCTCCATCACCAGCACACCCATCACTACACACCCCTCAATGGCAGTCACCACCCCCATATCCATGCACACATTCCCTTTGTCCTCTACCAATGTGTCTGTGAACCCTCCTCCCAAAGTACACAAATGCAAGCACCCACCCCCCCACTAACCATCCACCTCACAACAGTATCCAGCCCAGGCACCTGCACCCAAACTCAGCAGACAGACACCTCCTACCACCACTCCCTCTTCCTCCACTCCCAGACCTTCTCCCTCTTCCCACCCTAGTGTCCCTAAGAAGCTTTTCCTGGCAAATATTGACCTGTTCCCTACCCCTTCCCCCATCCTTCCCCTCGGGCCAGGGTAACCAATACCCAGCTCAGCACCACGGCCATCCAGTCCACATCCGCTGTGGTTTCTGCAGCTGTCAGAGGCTCAAAGGGGGCACCCTTCAGCCCAGCCAGTGTGCCATCAACCCCTGCCAAGGCAAAAATCATTCCACCACCAGGCAAGGTGAAGAAGGGGACAGCATCCAGCAAGGGGAAGGAGCCACAACCACCCAGCAAGGCCACCTCAAAGACTCCAGCTGCTTGACTCAAGGTGACACCACCATCTGTCAAGGTGAGGAAGGGGCACAAAACACCAGGCAAGGCACTTCAGCCATCCGAGGCTGCAGGTGAAGGCCTGGTGGCTTACAGCACAACCACCAGCACTGCCACCTACACTGAGGCCAGTACCGCCAGCAGCCCGGCCGCTAGCACCGCCGCAAGCACTGCCACCTGCACCGCCACCTGCACCACCACAAGCACCACTATTGTCAGCAGCAGCAGACCCAGTGGGCAGCCGTCCGAGGCTGCAAGAGAAGGGCTGGAGCCTCCCACCACCACTGGCAGCACTGCTTCCTGCACCACCGCAAACACCATTGCAAGCCCCGCCTCAAGCACCGCCACCTGCACCGCTGACAGTGGCACCACTGCCAGCAGCAGCAGCCGCCCCAGTGAGCAGCCGTCCGAGGCTGCAGGTGAGGGGCTGGAGCCTCCCTCCACCACTGGCAGTACCCCAACCAGAACCGGCACTACCACCACTGTGCAGCCATAGCCACTGCCAGATGGACTCTAGCCCTGCATCCATGGACTATCATGCATCCTGGTCACTGAAAATCTCATGGCTCAGACACCCAGGTGAGGGGCTGTGAACTGCCACACCCCAAGTGTTGCATCACTGAGCACAGAGCCCCCTCCAGAACCAGTGGAGAAATGCATCCACTCACCCTATCCTTGGCAGGATGAAGCACACTGGGCACAAAGGCCCCTCGAGAACCAGTGGAGAAATGCATCCACTCACCCTATCCTTGCCAGGATGAAGCACACTGGGCACAGAGCCCCCTCCAGAACCAGTGGAAGAAGGCATCCACTCAACCTATCCTTGGCAGGAGGAAGCAAACTGGGCACAAAGCCCCCTACAGAACCAGTGGAGAAATGCATCCACTCACCCTATCTTTGGCAGGATGAAGGACACTGGGCACAGAGCCCCCTCCAGAACCAGTGGAAGAAGGCATCCACGCATCCTATCATTGGCAGGATGAAGCACACTGGGGACAAAGCCCCCTCCAGAACCAGTGGAGAAATGCATTCACTCACCCTATCTTTGGCAGGACGAAGCACACTGGGCACAAAGCCCCCTCCAGAACCAGTGGAAAAATGTATCCACTCACCCTATCCTTGGCATGATGAAGCACACTGTACACAGGTGGAAGAAGGCATCCACTCACCCTATCCTTGGCAGGATGAAGCACACCGGGCACAGAGCCCCCTCGAGAACCAGTTTAAGAAGGCCTCCACTCTCTCTATCCTTGACAGGATGAAGCACACTGGGCACAAAGCCCCCTCCAGAACCAGTGGAGAAAGGCATCCACTCACCCTATCCTTGGCACGATGAAGCACACTGGGCACAAAGCCCCCTCCAGAACCAGTGGAGAAATGCATCCACTTGAGAGACTGTGGCTTTGCACTCCCCAGGACCAGGCAGTGGGCAAACCACCCACTTGAGAGACTTGAGAGACTGTGGCTTTGCACTCCCCATGACCAGGCAGTGGGCAAACCACCCACTTGAGAGACTGTGGCTTTGAACTCCCCAGGACCAAGCAGTGGGCATACCACCCACTTGATAGACTTGAGAGACTGTGGCTTTGAACTCCCCAGGACCAGGCAGTGGGCAAACCACCCACTTGAGAGACTTGAGACACTGTGGATTTGCACTCGCCAGGACCAAGCAGTGGGCATGGAGCCCCCTCCAGGAGCATTGGCGTTGTACCATCTTCAGGCTGAGGTGCCCCCACTTCCCCGTCCCCCTGAGGTGCCTGTGTGTTTTTAACCTGATTCCCCTGCAGTGTTCTCGCTGCATTGAGGCAGGAGTCAAGTGTGGGCTTGGCCTATGAGTTTTGGCCCAGTGGGCCACGGACATTTTGAGTGGACAATCTACCACCTTATGTACATTTGTACATACTGTAAATACGTTTTTGAATTTGTAACGTATATCTGACTATTTCTAATATGACACTCATTTGACTCAATTCCTTTTGTCCTTGTGTTCTTCCAGAGGGTTACAGGGTGTATATGTAATGTTGATGCATGTATTTGTGTGTATGGTGTTGGGGTGAGGGTGGGGGTGTTGCGTTTTGCGTGTGTGTGTCACTCTCTTTTTCCTCCCTCCCTCCCCTGTGTGCTAGGTGCAGTACTCACTGTGGTTGTCGCCACCTCCGACGTTCATAGTCTTGGTAGATAAGAAGATACACCAACATGGGTAACACCTGTAGCTCGGGCTCCATGGCATCCTGGTTCTTCGTTGAATGTTGAGAGGTGAGTGGTTTCCCTTCTGTGTTCTGTTTCCTCCGTGCTTTTGATGGCGTTGGTACCGCCCAGGAAAATCTGTTGGATGGGCGGGTTGTAATGGGGTGGGTGGTACATTGTCTTCCACCTGGCTGTTGGCGGTTACCGCTGCTGCATTTGTTGCTACCGCCGTGGCGGTCGGAGTGTTAAAGTGGCTGTATTTGTTGGTGGTTTCCGCCGTGGTCGTGATTACATTTGTTTTACCGCCAGTCATGGTGGTATTACCGCTGCTTGAACACCGACCACCAGGGTTGTAATGGGGGCCTACATTTTTTGTGGGGTGACCTTTGAAAGAACTAGAAGCCTGGGCTGCAGATAATGACATAATTCAATTTAATCAAACAGACTTCTCAAAAACACAACTGCTAACTTTATGGTGGTATCTCTATTATTCAATCAAAGTTGGTGTGCCAAATTACCCATCTAGCTTTCATTCATAGATTACAAGGCCACCTCTGATCGTGTTGACAGAGGGAAATTGTAGGCCAAACTCACAAAGTGGAACATCCTGGGCCATCTGTTAAGAGGGAAGTAATGCCAACCTCTCAGCGCTTGCAACAGGGATGCGTGCTAGCACCTCTTCTTTTTAATCTTTTTTTGGCTGAATTACCATTTAGCCTGGACCAAGTTAACTCACATCACCTGAACCTAGGGAAAACAGCCCTGGTGTGTTTGATGTATGCTGATGTTCTTATTCTTCTCAGCTGCACTATAGTAGGGCCACAGAGGCTATTGAACTCCACAGTTGCGTGTTCCAAAGAGAATGCTCTTGCCACAAATTTGGGTAAATCTAAAACAATGTCCTTTAGAACAACCACACAACATCACACCAGGCTCCTGGGTGACAGTAAAATTGAGGCTTTGAAGGAATACAAATATTTGGGGGTTCTCCTAGATTGCAATGTTTTATTTAAACCTCACATGGAGGGACTAAGGCTCTCTTTCACTTCTGCATTTAAACGCATTAAAATTGCTATAGGCAGCTCGACTTATCTACCTCTGCTATACATCATCCAAGCTCAACTGTTTCCTACTATAACTTATGGTAGCAAAGCTCTGAGAGGAAGAGATGGGGCCCAGTTGGATAAAATGGTTACTAGGCTCTTCAAGACAATATGTTATCTACCAAACTATACATCCCTTGCCCAGGTGCGCCTTCAGTTTGTCCTAGTGAGACAGTCATTGGTAAAAATGGGGCATTCATTAAGCTGTGTCACAACTCAAAATAACAAGTCTGGTCATGTTAAGCTCCCTTTTCTGGGCGGACATTAATGAGCACCCCACCTCTCCTGTCTGGCTTTTTCTGCAGTCCTCTCTGGCATTACTTGAACTAGCAGATGAATGGGATCACCTCAGTTCATACCCCCAAGTCAAGCAGCTAATTAATCATAGTGCTGAAATCCACTCACTGCTAATGGACAAAGAGATCTTGGTGGAGAGAAAACACACTTATTGGATGGGATGTTTACCAACATATGCACATCTTCCCCCATGGAAACAAAGAGACATGACAGGTCTTTGCCGGCTTCCTGGGCTAGTCCCGGAAACGCTGATCCACCAGATATGCTTCTGTAACTGCAATATGGTTGATTGGAGAGCTTTCCTGTGGCAAGCCTGCCTTCAAATAGGCCTGCACAGGTGCAGTCTGCTATTATGGCTGGATTTAGCAGGTAGGGTATACAGCTTAGCTGCATACTGGTGATATTTTAGACAGGCTTGAATTGAAACTCTTAGTGACTATGGACATAAATCACTGAACCACCTTTAAGTCCCAAATAAGTAACACTACTGCACTTCACAGCTAAGACCTATGCTTTTTATCTTGAACTCTTAGTTTCCTTTATAGAGCAATGGTACACAAGATTAGTTTTTTTATATATTGCTTTGCATTTTAATATTACCCATGCACACACTTGCACAACGATACTCACTGATTATGCACTTCCTGGATTAACTTAACTTAACGCTTAGGGTCTCCTGAACAATGATGGGGACAGACAGGACATATACCAATCAACAATTATCTGTCGTAAAAAGATTTGTTAACTTACCTGGCCTACGGGCACTTGAATTGTGAAGTGGAAGAAGCTAGCACAAAGCCAGTAGACAGTAACTTATGTTTATGATGGGCACTTTATAACACTATTGTCTCCATTGGTTATTAAATTTAGGTTCACAACTTGCTGTGTGGGAGGGTATAAGAAAAATAGGGTTGAATAAGTTACATGTATTGAGGACAATAATATGGCACAGAACTGTATGCTTGCAACAGAGAAAGGCATTGCTTAAAAAATTATTTTGCACTTTTGCACTTTCATCACACCGTCTTGTGCATCTGGTAATATCAGCACTTTAGTCCTTGTAATCTTACACTGTACGTAATGGAGAAATGTATGTTTCAAAATTGGATTTTACTGTTAGTCTAATGGTACTAAGAAATATTAGCATCTTAGCCCTCACAATCCTACACTGTATGTGAATGAGAATTGTGCATATTAACTATGGATTTTATTGTTAGTGTAATGGTTTTAATTAACTGTGCACTGCTAAATAAACTTGAACATCAAGTCTACTCAAGGAACCAGACATAAAAGTAATTGCTTATGGAGAATCAGAGATTGAAACAATTGTTTTTTTTTAATATGTGTTACAATTTTCAGGAAAGCAAATCTTTACAAAAATGTATGTGTATGTCAACGGTAGGGACATTATGGGCTGGATCAATCAAGGAATATTAAGCATTGCTCTGAGACCAGGTGCTACTGTTCCAGTCATGTTGATTGAGCCCAGTAATGACAGTATTGATCAGATGTTATCTAGATAATCCACAGTTTTTTTTTCAGAAAGTGCTTGTACAGTTCAAGGGTTTGAGCATTAAATAGTGCTAAAGAAAAATGCTATTCCTGTTAAGCACAAAGTGAGGGATGTTCTTTTATCAGTGAGAGGAAAAATATAGAAACATCTTGATCAATTGTGTAAAGATAAAATCATTGAGCCTGTTGATGCATCACAATGGCTCAGTGCCATAGTTATAGCCATGGGCAAATGTGCTTTTGTGGGGCTTCTCACCAGTCAACAAAAATATTATAGTAGAATGTTACCCTTTCCCTAAACTTAATGAGCATTTTTCTACTTAACAGGGAGTGAAGATTTTCAGCAGTATTGATCTGAAAGCAGCCTCCCACCAAGTGTCTTTGAAGGCTGAATCACAAATTCTAACTTCATTTATTACTCCATTTGAAGCCTACAAATACCTATGTTTACCATTAGGTTTAGTATCAGTGGCAATCGTATTTCTAAAGATCATGTTTAATTTCTTTAAGGATGTACCTGGTGTGTTGGCATTTCAGGACAACATTGTTATTTTTGCTAAAAAAACATTCTGGAACATAGCATCATTTTGGATAAAGTGCTGAGGCCCATATTTATACTTTTTGACGCACAACTGCGCCAACGCAGTTGTGCGTCAACAATTTTAACGCCGGCTAACGCCATTCCAAAGCGCCATGCGGGCGCCTTATTTATTGGATGACGTTAGCCGGCGCTGTGGACTGGTGTGCGTAAAAATAAATGACTCACACCAGGCAGCGCCGGCGTAGGGGAAAATGGAGCTTGGGCTTCAAAAAATGAGGCAAGTCAGGTCTGAGGCAAAATTTTGGCCTCAACCCAATTTGCGCCATTTTTTTTTACGCCCAACCCCCATTGAAATGACTCCTGTCTTAGCAAAGACAGGAGTCATTCCCCCTTGCCCAATGGCCATGCCCAGGGTACTTATGTCCCCTGGGCATGGTCATTGGGCATAGTGGCATGTAGGGGGGCACAAATCAGGCCCCCCCTATGCCACAAAAACAAATCGAAAAAATATACTTACCTGAACTTACCTTAACTTCCCTGGGATGGGTCCCTCCATCCTTTGGTGTCCTCCTGGGGTGGGCAAGGGTGGCAGGGGGTGTCCCTGGGGGCATGGGAGGGCACCTCTGGGCTCCTTCTGAGCCCACAGGTCCCTTAACGCCTGCCCTGACCCAGGCGTTAAAAAACGGTGACCATCAGGCTGGGCGCCGTTTTTTAAGGCCTGCCCCCTCCTCTGCGTCAAAATTACGTCACAGTATAAATATGGGGCACAGGCCTTAAAGTAATTTTTTGGAAGGGAACGCCTACCTTGCATATAATTAACGCAAGGCTGGTTCACCCTTCTAAAAAATGACGCACATGGTGGAACTTTGACGCCCGCGGGGTCGGACGTCAAAGTATAAATATGGGGCAGTGTTTGCGCCGAATGTGCGTCAAAACTTTTGACGCACATTCGGCGCAAACAGAGTATAAATATGCCCCTTAGTATTTTAAGCAAACAATGTATGATAGCGGCCAGAGACAAATATTTTTTTTTAACAAACAATGTAGAGTACCATGGTCATTGTATCACAGCTGAAGATGCTAAACCTAGGAAGGTTTTTGTTAAGGCATTAAGAGAAGTACTGTACCATACTAATAAAGATGAGGTAAAAATGTTTTGGGGCTGAGTGACTATTAGTCTTGATTTGTAAGTGGGTAAGCCACTCTCATGGAACTGCTTAAAACAATTCTCAGGAACAAAGCAAAATTTATTTGGGGACCCGAAAAGAAAAAAATTTGGGGGGGAAATTAAAGATTTACTAACCAAGATTTCTGCATTGAAGTCATATATCAGAGGTTACCGATTCGTAATCACAGTAGATACAAGCGCAGGTGGCCTCAGTGCTGTTCTTTGTCAGCGTTTTGATAATGCCTAGGTTACTATTGCTTTTGCATCCAGGGTGCTATCCAAAGTTGAAAGGAAATGTAGTAACATTGAGAAAGAGACACTTGTCTGTACATGGGCTATAGAAAAATTCAAAATGTATGTGTGGGGTGCACATTTCATCATATGCACAGATCATCAACCTTTGATTAATCTTCTAAGAGATAAGGGTACTTCACCATCAGTAAGAATCTTGTTAAAGCTGCAGGAATATAAATTTCAACTAAGGTACATACCAGGATCTAATAATGCCATAGTGGATTGTTTATAACAAGGTGAGTTACTTGACCAGGAGTTATTAAATAATGAGTATGTTGTGTCCAACATGGTGTGTTAAACAGTCCTCAGTGCACTGTTTCAGAGCAAGATGGAATTAAGCTTGTGAAGAAGGTAACATTTTACAGATAGTTAAACAGTGGCCACATGGCCACATGTTAAACATTTTGAAGATCTATATTGTTTTAGTCAATTAGCTGACCAGCTTACTGTTGAGACAGGTATTTTATTACGTGTTGGACAATTGTAGTACCGGAAAGTCTGAGACTTAAAGTAACAAGACTAGCTCACAAGGGCCATTTGGGTTCTAAAGCTTCTAAGAAAACTTTAAGAAATAATATTTGATGGTTCTATGTGGACAAGCAAGTGGATAATTGTCTTAGTTCATATCAGGAGTATATTTTACCAAACAAACACTGGAAATTGAAAGACTCCTATGCCTTGTGCCCCTTGCTCAAAATAAGCATTAGATTTTGCTGGACCTATTATGGCTTTACCAGATATGTTGAAATATTTAATTGTTCTTACTGACTATTTTTCTAAATTGAAATATAATGATTTTGCAGCTGAAACAATCACACAAGTAGTTATTAGCTGTTTAGATAAAGGTGCTGATTACGACCTTGGCGGGGGATTACCCCATCCCAAATGTGACGGATATCCCATCCGCTGTGTTACAAGTTCCATAGAATATAATGGAACTTGTAATAGAGTGGGCGGGATATCCATCACATTGGGACAGGATAATCCCCTCCACCAAGGTCATAATCAGGCTCAAAGTCTTTGCTTTAGAAGGTTATTCAAAAGAACTTTTTGCAGAAAAGGGTGGCAGGAAATTTCTAAAAAGATTAAACCATTCTTAAAAAACAAATGTATGAAGCACTACAATATCTCCTTGTATTTTCCCCAAGCCAATGGTGCTGTTGAGAGAGCTAACCATCTGCTCAATGAACGTATTCAGCCAGCCTTAACTTGTGGTGAGAGTGTAGAAATGTTTCTACAGCAAAAGGTTTGGGGTTATCATAATACCCCTCATAGTGTCTTGGTGTTTCACCCTTTTGTTTATTGGGAGGCAGATAATCTCACAATGATTCTGTCCTACATGGTTGATGGACAAATGTAAGAACAAGGCACAGGAACAAGGAGATTTGAATAAAGAAAGAATGAATGTGATAGCTCTCCAGGAGAAAGTGTTAAGATTCTAAAAAAAAACATTTTTGCAAGGAAATAAATATGGTATCTTTAGTCATGATAAAAGACATGAGACATAGGAAATTCAAAGTTGAATTTTAATGTGTTGGTCCATTTAAAGTATCCCAGATCATCTGTACAGCTTGAACATGGACATTGGTGGGCTAAATGGAATTTGATTTTGCTAAATGATTTTCAAAGCAATGTGTTCAGAAAGAGAACACAGTCTTCTGGAAACCTGTTATTACTCCCTATTAATAGTATGTTGGAAAGGAAGTAGTTAAGAACAATCGCATCTGATGATGTTACTCTGCAAGAAAGATGTGTTAGTGATAATCCAATACAAGGAACTAATGTTATTGACTCAAGCTTAGCAACAGTAGCTACTATGCTTCTTGTTCGAATTATACCACTAGAAGTGGTAGGTAATCTAAAAAACCGAGTTATTTAGAAGACTTTGACATCTAATATTTTTTAATGTTTTTGTTTCGTTTTAGTTATTATTAAGGGGGAGATGTGACATTCTTCATTCTTTAATCTCATTCTGTTATGCATTTTGTTTTATGTGTATAGTTCTGTATTCTAAGTTCTTTGTTCTAGATGTACTGTGTGATTGCTGGCATCTTCCAGGCATGGTTCTAAGTTCTTCATTCTTCCCCTGGAAGAATGTTACTTTGCGAAGCTGTTAGGAACAGACTGCAGACCTAGAAGCATGCTGGTCAAAGGCTCTACTGATTTATGACTTTACTCAATTAAGAAGATGTTTATTCATAGAACCTTCTTGGATCTCTTACTTTTCGACCTCAACAGAGCCAAACTTGGAGAAGAAGTAATACCTAGGCCAAAATATGGATGGCATAAAACAAAAAGCACTGCACCCCTTTTGGAGGTTATTGGAATTATAAAGAACCTGCAAAAGGAAGAAGTGTTAGGAAAAGGCAATATTTACAGAATTCACATCCCTGCAGATAATAAAAACCGTTTTTAAGTGATACTAAGCTAACAAAGGCATCTTTCATAACACAGAGAAAAGGTGCACTAAACATAAGATTTACTCCTGGCAAGTGTGGAAACAATAATACACATGGCTCATTGTCTTTAATAAAGCCAAATGTCTACTTTACCGTAGTGAGCAAAATCCCCAAGTCATGGAGGTGTTAAAAAATGCAGGTTAAAGGTCTGGAGGGGACATAATCGGCCATATGTTCATCTGGATGAAGGTAGAATGATCTAATCATCAATGACTAGTTGATAGCTCTTAGGATGTTTTCCATTCCTTAACCAGCTAAGAAAACCTTAGAAACCATGACTCCCAGGTGGAATGGACTACAAAACTGGAAGTATTAATGTCTATGACTGAGACCATCAGCTTGACCCTACAGGACAAAGTATTGCAAGAAACTGTCCTGAGGGTGTGTGAAAGAGACATGCTTGTCTGTAGAGCTAAGAGGAGAAGTCAGAGACATGTAATTATAAAGACAGGAGATAACACAAAAAGCATAAAAAGTAGTGAAACAAGGACAAAGGATGGAATAACAGGCTGTCTTGGTACAAGATGAAATGAAGAACATTACCACATCAGCTTAGAAATTAAGATCAGACAAGGAGCGGGCAATTAGATTTGACATTCATCCACAAGTAATAAGACACAACAAGAAATCAAAGTTGAAGAAGAAATCCTTCAGGGAGAGCGAGATGTTCAGAAATTTGGAGGACAAGATTACGAGGATAGACGAGGTGTTCTAGGTGGAAGAGTGAAATATGGGCAGAAAAGTAGAAGAATGAAACACAGGTTTATGAACTTGGATAGAAGAGGGATCAGGCCTGAAAAATGCACCTGTAACTCAGGTTTATGAGTCTGGGTAGCACCTTCTAAAAAAAATAAGTTATTCAAAAGGGTTCGATCCAGAGAGTCCTAAGAAAGAGTGAGACAATAAATGATATTCCATCATACTGTCTTTGAAGACCAGATGATGTCTGAAAAGCAACATGCAGTGAAGTTAGAGAGACCTGGAAGGCACTCCTCTACTACATGGAGACTGTTGCAGAGGCATTGTTCCCAGTGATCCCTGGAAAGGTTTAAGAGGTTTGAGACTACGTCTCCAAAGTTGTTGATGGGTCTTACTATGGATGGGTTTTAGATTCACCAAAGAATGCAGCAGGTAGATTTTTTTTTATAAGGTTTTTGATGGTATATGGTCTGTAAGGCATTGTAAGGCATTGATGAAGAACATTTTTGGGACAATAGTGCCCCAGTTGCCAGAGCTCTGGTGGTAGGACACTATCTGCATTTTCTCACTTGAATTAATATCCAGATCTAGAGAAAAACCAAATATGGCATTATCACTCCAGGCTGTCTCGTTGTGAAGACACCACTGCAGCACTGAGCGGGAATCAGCACATAGAGAGATGTGGGCTGGTTACATAGAGCCTTGATAAAGGACCTAGGCCTTCTCAGGATAAAGGGGTTCAATAGAGAGAAGGGGGTTGTACAATTGCTTGCATGGAGGCACCCAAATGCCAAAGTGACAGACTAGGACCCTTATTGGAAGAGAAAGGCTGCAAGTTTGATAAGAAACATCTTCTAGAGTACAGTTACAGGGTGCAAGTTACAGAGTCTATAGTGTAACCTATTCATATTAATAGGGGACACTGCATACTCAATATATTTATACCACATTCGCTCCATTGACAAGGGACAATAGCTAAACCATAATAAAAGTGGTGATTGCTTCTGAGGACAGTGAAACTCAGTCCTTCCTGAGCTGTATCTCATAAACTTCCAAGTTATTCTGTACTATACAGTACTTTAATATTCAAAACCCATAAGATGAGACCATCTGTCACATTGTGGCTATATTTTTATTATGCCACATTTTGTTGTACTGCAAAAAGATAGTACATTATTTTAAAGCTTCAGGTCTGGCCAGAAAGTGGCCTTTAATGATTTTTTTTTTCTTTGTGTTACACAGAACCTGTGTTTTCTTTCTAGACTAAACTTTCACGGCCCACACACATTACCTTTTGAAAATCAATAATTAACCAGGAGACCTAACATGGGATCACACACAGCCCTAAACATGCACTCAAATGTTGACCGATAACATTGCCTATGATTCCATACAAAGATCGACACAGCGCTAAACTCTGTAATTCTAAGCTGTAAAGAAACACTGCTTTTTGAGCAATGGGAGCACACAGATCTGTAAATGCAATTCTAGAGTTAATATGATTCTTGATTGTTTTCCTAGCCTTTCATTAGTCAAATTAATAGGTTCAATGTGTGGTGTTAGTTTTGTTTAATGGATCCCATTGGATTATCACACATGAAGTCAATGACCCATCACTAAAAATATCTTTACCCTCCTGGCATTGAGTGATAAGATGCTCCCATGGTACTTTGTTTCTAACCCTTATATTTCATTAATAAGACGTGTCACAGCTCTGGTAGTGTACCTCTGTTGTAACCTCCAGTTCTGCCCACTATTACTGTAATAGGGCAAATGCATTTCAGTCTTGATCAAATTTGATAATAATTACATATGAATTTATCACTGTATATAAAGATATTAGTATATTGCTCTGTGCTAATAAAACACATTTTGCCTTGGATCCTCCACTATCAGTATTTCTGTAATATTCCCTGTACAGCTTCCCTTCATCTTTGAACTTTCCTATTGGCCTGGGCCGAGTGCAGGTTGTTGCACTACACAGAACTCTGTGAAGTGACTAAAAAACTCCACCGCACCACTTTGTAACCTTACTTCCTTACACTTAATCTACCCCTATTTTTTATTTATTGTATTAGTCTGTCTTTTGCTGTCTGATTAGTTTTACGTAGTTTAAAGTTTTTGAGTTTTTGTGCCTTTTTGTATATTTTTCACTTAATTCTTATTTACTTCCTTTTCATCCTGATTATTTTCTTCTCTTCTTCACCCTATCCCACCCAGCACCATGGCAGAGCAGGGCAACAGCGGCCACCTGCCTTGTGGGTGGCACCACTGGCAAGGGGTGCAGCGCTAACTGATCTTTAGTGAGAAGAAGGTGGCAACACTGTTTTTTTATGTGCAGTGCCACCTCCCTTCCATACAGGCAGCGGGTGGCTGGCCTAAGAGTGGTTACCCCTTGCAGGAGCGTTGGCAGCGTTGGACTAGGATGTACTGGTTGGTCAGGGCCGCTACCCAGGTCCAGCATCCACCCAGCAGGTGACGCTCTGCTGGGCAGATATAATCAACAACGAGCAGGACCTACTCAACCTGATCGACGTTGAGAACCCGGGGCTTTGGGTAGTATTATATTTTTATTGTGTTTGTGTTGTACAATGCTGACTTTTGTTTCCGAATAGCATGCAGCTTCGACTCAGAGGTAAGTTAAGTTCAGTTAACATTAAGAATATTATTTATTATGGGATCCAGTAAGATCTAGGCAGGTGTTCCGAACAACATCACTGTACCCGTAGGTAGGCACTGGATTTGGATGATTATTTAAGAAGCCATTGCAATGCAGACTCCTCTCTCCTCCTGTCTACATAAGAAATTAGTGCTATCAGTGAGTTAGCATTCTCTTGTAGCTCATTCAGTCCCAAGCAATTTCACAGTGTTGCAAGCATGCATGCCTTGCAAAAGAAGGAGACTGAGTTGGTTCATCAAGGGACTTGAGAAATGAGAATAGAATGAAAGATCATTTACTGCAATGCATTAGTTCCAAATGTAGTTTTTGTTAAGGACATCTAGAATAGGGATTTTACTAGTAGAGTACCATAAGTGATTTGATTTAAGAACAATGTGATTGCATTTGCTGTCATATATTAATTTTGTGGAGATTAACGGTACCACTAATGTACTTTTTTAAACTTCTTTATTTCTTTCATCAGCACCCAGGGACAAGAAGAGGGGCAGGATCTGGGGAGATGTCAACTACCAGCACCAATGCTGGTGGCTCTCCTAATCCCAGTAAGTCCTATTATTTAATATTATTATTATTATTATTTCCCTAACGTTTACGTCCCCTACTTTTAAAATACTTTTAATTTTGCCTTGTTTACTTTTTTATACTGTCTCCCTTTTTTCCCACTCCCCTATCCAAGCTTTTTTAAATTCCTGTTACCTCTGCATTATCTTATTTTTCTCTTTCATTGACCATTTTGTATTCCACTCCTTCATTGCTCTTTAATGATTCCGAGTCATAATCAATCATACGATATAGCTCTGCCCCTCTAGTACATAAAGATTTTGGTTGGATTCACTACCTGGCTTTTCTAACATTCTAACAAAATGCCCTGAGAGATATTTTTGATGAAAGATACTGTAGTGATAACTCAACTGTAACAATAGATTGTGGTTGCATTTTTTTCTTTGTTTTTGAAATTACGAACGGGAAGTGTACTTGGCATCTAACAACTGTATACTGTTTTTAATAGCCGCACCAACTAGTGGTGTTGGTTGAAGTTCTACCACTGCAGGAGCAGGGAGAGACACAGCAGCAGGGATGGGCGATGGTAAGTCACATTGCTTGCTTATTGACAATTACTCTTACTCACTAGCTACAAGGGTGTTGTTGTGATCGGATTCATGAAGATACAGTGGTAGTTGGGTTACCTATGGCCTATTCTATCTGCAACTCAGTAAAAGCCCACATAATGTAAGCTAAAAATGATGGCTTGGTGGAAATGTGAAAAAACAGAAGGTTAACAGAAAGGATGGGTGAAAAGAGTGAAAGGAAAGGCTGCGTGGTTGGATGAAAAAGGTTGCATGGGTGAGTATTGATATTGGGTAAATGGATGGATGGGTGAAAGGATGATTGAAAGAAAGGGTGGATAGTGTGGGTACAGAAAGGATGGATATGTGATTGTGAATTTGGGTGAAAGACTGGATGACGGAAAGTAAAGCTTAACTCATGGTGGCTATGGGTGTATATAGGGGAAGAATGAAAGAATGTCAGAATATTTGCTTTGATGAATAAAGAAGGGAGCTTTTCTTTAGATAGATCAATGATGCTCCTCTATTCTTCTATAGAAAAAGATCTGCCTACCTGCCTAATCAATCTGCCTTACTCTGCAGTAGAGTGAGTAAAGTTTCCTTACTTTACTTGTTGCCCACTGAATCAATTTGTTAAAAGAATCTGTAATGGTGGGCGAGACCAGTGACTAAAGAGAGACTAGTAAGTGCCCATTTTAATTTCAAGTTTGGCCCAGGGGATACTCTGTGGCAGATGTGTCAAATACAATCTGTATAGCCCATTCCTTTCCCTGTAGTGCAGTGCATGATTTCCCCGCCCCATCTACTTACAGCAAACAGGATAAATATATTCACATTTTATACATGACATGTGTGACGTATCATTTATTCATCTGCATCTTTAGAGCCAGGGTAGAAACTAAACTAAATAAAAGGCATGTGGGGAAGAGAAGAGCCATAGGAATTAAAGATAGATTATTGTCACCTACAGCTGCTGGAGCTGCAGACAGTAGCAATGTTCTTTAAGCACTGGCTAGCATGCCTCATATATGGCACAACAACTTGCACTCCATGGTGCATAATGCCTTACTCATGATACTGACAGGTAATTCATTTGTATTTTTCCACTAAATGTATCTGTTTACTTATTAGAAATGCCTTTAAAAGAAAATTAATGAAATCACTGATTTTTATCTGGTTTTATTCTGCCTTAATTTGTGCCCAGAGTGCTTCATCCTGCCAAGGACTGAGGTAGTGGATGTGATTCTCCTCTGGTTCTGGAGGGGGCTTTGTGCCCAGAGTGCTTCATCCTCCCAAGGACTGAGGTAATGGATCTATCTCTCCACTGGTTCTGGAGGGGGCTCGGTGCCCAGAGTGTTTCTTCCTGCCAAGGACTGAGGTAGTGGATGTGATTGTCCACTGGTTCTGGAGGGGGCTTGGTGCCCAGAGTGCTTCACATGCAGTGTGGCAGGTCCCATTCCCTCACATGGGTGTGTGTGCCATGAGATTGCCTGAAAACATGTAGCATGAGACGCCATAGAGGCAGAAACACACTCCACCCTGCTGCGACTTCGCCTGCCACCTGCAGGTACAAACAGTGCTGAGAGACATGCCTCATTGATGCTGGGCAGGGTCCAGGATGTCTCCTGCAGCCTCGGATGGCTGCCAACTGGGGATGATTGCCATGTCAGCTGTGGTGGCACTGTCTGAGCACATTGCGGGGCTGGTGGCAGTGCTTGCGGCGGTGTCTGTGGCAGAGGTGCTGGCAGTGGTGCATGTGTCTGCACCTGTTGAGGGACACAGCAGGACGTCTCCTGCAGCCTCAGACGGCTGCCCACTGGGGATGATGCTGGGGACTGTTGCTGAGGCAGCAGGCGTGCAGGTGGTGGTGCTGGTGGTGGTGTACACCGCCTTACAGGTTGGTGTAATGGTTGACAGAAGGGGTGACTCTGGTCCCTCAGTCAGAGCCACTGTGCCCTGTCCTGACCTGCTCTTTGGCTTGCGTCCCTTCCCCAACTTTGATGTTGCTGCTGGTGTCTTGCCACTGTCCCCTTTTGGTTTGGAGGAATCCTTGCTTGCTGGTAGGTGCGGTTTCTCCCTCCGACATGTGGGCACCTTCTTCACCTTGGCAGGTGGCGGAATGGCCTGCTCCTTGGCCTCGCTAGGTGGCACACTGGCAGCCCTGATGGGTGGCGCCCGCGATGAGACCGGAGTTGCTGGCACCACTGAGCTTGGGGATTTGGTGGCTGAGGTGCTGGGCTGGGACCTGGAAAGCCTGGCCATAGGGGAAGGACGGGGGGAGGTGTGGGGAAGAGGTGGAGAAGTTTGGCTCAATTGTTAGAGCGGCAGACCCTGATACAGAAATCTGGTCTGGGACCAGGGTTCAATTCCTGCCTCGGCAGGTCTTGGGCTCAATTTCCTCAGACCTGATAATTCTTGCATCAGTGCCTAATCTAATTCATGGGTCCCATTCTGTAACTCTGGGCAATAGCTTGCTTAATCTCCACATTAGCCCCAACAGCGCTGGGATGCCTGGCTTCACCTTGGAGGTTGCCCAGGAGTGGGCTCCTCACAGGGAAAAGCCAGGAGGGGTTGGTATTGCCAAAATGCTTCTATGCACGAATATACTTTTTACTCACACCCCCGTACACTGCATTCCAGCCTCAATAGGTTTCTCTGTCATACCACACTTCTTCCACATATTACCCATGCCATTAACCTGTTTAAATAGTGCTGAATAGGGGCATGTGCCTACTCCAATACCTATGTGGCGTTTGTGACCAGATCTATCACATGAAGCAGTTTTCAGGGAGACTCTGGCCAATACTATAGAGACCTGTTTTACTGGAAATTAAGGGAAGGCCTCTCCACTAGTGGAGTGGGAAGCTTTTAAAGTAATAGTGAATGGCATCTATATTGGTGCAATGGTAGGAGCCAGGCAGGAAGCAATGCTGGAAATAACAGAACTAGAAAACAAGCTGGGTCCCCTGGAAGTGAAAGCCCTCACAGACACCGAGTCCACAATAGAGTTATAGGAGGCCCGTATTGCTTATGCCGAGCAGCTAGAAAGGCTCAACCTGATCTCTTACAAGGCCTATAACCAGAAAATACACACTGAGGCTGACAAGTCAGGACCTTTCTGGCAAGCCCAGCATGGTCTGAAGTCACATACATTTATAACAATTCATGGCCCGGTTTGTGGCTTGCTAGATACCCAGGTGACTATTAATGAGGTGTTATGCAACCACTACGCACTACTTTACAACACCGAACCCAGCGGCTATTGAGACACTCTTACAGACTGTGATACTACCTAAAGTGTTGCAGGATGTGATGGAAACCTTGAGTGCAGCTATACCTTCGGGTGAAATCCGTGAGGCACTAGCAACAAAACACCGAGATCTGATGGACTCCCAACAGAATTCTATTCCACATAGCCCTCAAAGTTGGTGCAGCACCTTAAAAAATGATATAACTTTTTGTTGGAGGTGGGCATGCTGCCTCCTTCTACCCAAGAGGCAGTGGTCACATCTCTGCTGAAACCTGGTACATCTTCTGCAAACCTTACTTTGTACCAACCCCTCTCCCTCCTAGACACTGAATATAAGATTCTGAGTAAGATTCTAGCTTGCAGACTTCTTCCACTTCTTCAACAATTAATACAAAGAGATCAAAATGGCTTCATACCTCGCAACAATACCTCCCTGAATATTCCACAGCTTTTCCAAGTTATGTCTGCACAGACAACACTCATTAGCAGTTTGTGTTTCACTGGATGAAACAAGGTTTCATACTTTAGGATGGGACTATATGATCGCAGCCTGAGCCTACTTTGGTATTCTACAGTCTTATTGCCTTTTTGCACTTTGCCACTATGGACAGAGCTAGAACAGGACAATATGTTTCTGACACATATAAAATTGCATGAGGAACCAGGAAGTGCTGCCCACTAACCCCACTTGTATTTGTTCTGGTGCTAGAACACTAGAACAACAATTGCTATAGGAATCATTGAGAAGGGGTATACCGTTGGGACAGGACATGCACTCAGTGTCTTTGTAGGAAGATGACATGATCCTATACCTTCTAGGCCTAATATAAGACTGAAAAATATACCCTGTATGCTTTCAACACTCGGGTATTTGTCAAGCATTTCCATGAATATAGAAAAGTCCTCTGCTATTTACTTCAACGTTAATGCTAGTGTCCTGGCACTGCAATTTGGTGCCATGAATTTACCAGTCACTGCCTACACCTTTCGATACCTGGGTATAATTGTCATAAGGGCGTGAAGGACCTCCACAAGGGGAACCTCATAAGGTTGATTAACTCACTTAAATCACAAATCGCCTTTTGGATTACACTGCCTTTATCAGTCTCTGGTTATTTGGCTCTGGCAAAAATGGTAATGCTGTCCCAATCCCTGTACTACTTTGCTAACCTCCCAGTGATGGTGTCAGCTAGGGTATTCTTCGTGCTAAACATGCTGCTGGGAGACCTAGCTTGGGCTAATGAGTGTCGCAGAGTGGGTCTTACTAAACTGCAACTCCCCGACAGAGGGTTGGTTGGGGGCTTTCAGTTTTGAAGCATATTGCATAGTGTGTCATTTACAATGGCTGGCCTATTGGCTGGCAGGCCACAATTTTACAGAAGTGGGATACTCACAATCACAGACTGCTACGGCCCTTCTTCACAGGTTGTTGTGCCCTGGAGCGACTACTCTGCGGGCATGCTCTCCCCTACTCCAGGTAGCTGTAGCATATTGGAAACTAGCACTGAGATTCACAGTGTGCACTGTGCCATATGCACCAAACATTCCTTTCTGCGGTCTTCCTACAGCTTTCGGGACACTAACACCTGTGGGAGTGGGGTTGTGTTTATGGTGGGAACATTATTCTAGAATGGAGCTCTAATGTCACATGTTGATTTTGTCCACTCACAGGGGCTTCCAGAGACACTATTTTTAATTCATGCCAATATAATTTGATACATACAACAATATTGGGCCCCAGATGGGAGAGAACCTGAAACACATAAATTGCTTTGATATCTGCACATTATGGGACATTATCTTTTGGCTCTACCACAGACTACGAGTGCATATAAGGGCACTCCTAAACTCACTGAAGCACACTCGGGAAACAGACCTCATTTGTGAAATACAAGCCAAAGACTGGAGGCAAATGCTGAAATATCCTAAAAAAGTCTCCTGTAATTGCAAATGTAAACATATTCAGTTCTCTATCCTATTCAGAGCACAGCTAACACCACGTAAGCTTGCAAAACATTCCCCACCGCCTCTTTCAATCGCCCCCGTTTCAGGGTTTCAGAGGTCAATCTCTTATACATGTTATGGACTTGACCCTGACTAACCCTGTATTGGACAGGTATAGCGCAGGCATTATCCAAGGTTACAGTGTTGGATCACTGGAAAGCACATGTACAGTGTTTACTCACTCCCCGACCGAAAGGTTCCAAGGTACTACAGCCCTTCGCCAATTTATTTTTATTGTTAGCAAAGCTGGTTATCACATGACAATGGAAATCATTGACAGTTACAAAGTATCAAACATAGAGGGACGAGGTGAGACACAAGTCTTGCAGAAAGCGACGCTCTGTATCTTGAGGAATATCGAGGCCTCCGCAGAAGTCCTATCTCCCTAAAGTGGGATGCTCTTTTAGAAGGGTTTCAAGCACAGGAAGTAGCACCGGATTAGTAACCTTTGCTATGTACCATGTAATCCTCCCACGAAGGGTGGCGTATTTGGTCATTGGTCAATTCAAAATTTTACACAATAAGGTGGTCATTACAACCCTGGCGGACGGTGTTAAAGCGGCGGTAAAACCGCCAACAGGCCGGCGGTAAAAAAATTGCAATTACGACCATGGCGGAAACTGCCAACAAAGACAGCCACTTTAACACTCCGACCGCCACGGCGGTACAAACAAACAGCGTGGCGGTCACAGCCAACAGACAGGCGGGAGACAATGTACCGCCCACACTATTATGACAGGCCAATCCGCCACCTTTTCCAGGGCGGATTCACCGCTGATAAAAACACAGCTGAAACAGGAATTTCGAAAGGAAAACGCTCACCTCTACACACCCCACAAGGAACGAGGACACCATGGAGCTGGAACTCCAAATTCTCCCTGCGATAGTCTTCCTGCTCCTCTACCAGGAGCACGAACGCTGGCGGCGAAGACCACGGTGAGTACTGCACCTACGACACAGGGGAGGGGGGTGGCAAAAAACAGGGGGACACACACGCAACACCCCCACCCTCACCCACTACAACACACACACTAATGCATATTAATACATCACAGTTACACCCCTAAACCCCCTGGAAGAATGCAAAGACAATAGAAAACTAGTATAACCATTGTAATATATTAAAAACAAGTAGGCAGAAATATATATATACACCATGTACAAAATAAATACCAAGCATAGTAGTCCAGGTAGTGCACTAAGATAGTCCGTGGAACACTGGGACCACACGGTATGGGTGAGGCCCACACAAGATCCCCGACCATGATGGAGAGAACACTGCAGGTGCATCGGGTACCAAAAAACAGGCACCTCAGGGGGAGGGAAGGGGGGGGCACCTCAGCCGCTTGAGTGCACGACGCCAAATCCTCGAGGGGGCCACATGCCCACTGTTCCATCCTGGGGAGTGCAAAGCCACAGTCTCTCAAGTCTCTATAGTGGGTGGTCTGCCCACTGTTCAATCCTGGGGAGTGCAAAGCCACAGTCTCTCAAGTCTCTACACTGGGTGGTCTGCCCACTGTTCAATCCTGGGGAGTGCAAAGCCACAGTCTCTCAAGTCTCTACAGTGGGCGGTCTGTCCACTGTTCAATCCTGGGGAGTGCAAAGCCACAGTCTCTCAAGTGGATGTCAGTCTCCACTGGTTCTGGAGGGGGCATGGTGCCCAGAGTGCTTCATCCTGTTAAGGACAGAGGTAGTGGATGACAGTCTCCACTGGTCGGAAGGGGGCATGGTGCCCAGAGTGCTTCATCCTGTTAAGGACAGAGGTGCCCAGAGTGCTTCATCCTGTTAAGGACTGAGGTAGTGGATGTCAGTCTCCACTGGTTCTGGAGGGGGCATGGTGCCCAGAGTGCTTCATCCTGTAAAGGACAGAGGTAGTGGATGTCAGTCTCCACTGGTTCTGGAGGGGGCATGGTGCCCAGAGTGCATCATTCACCCCGTGATGGACTCAGTTGCGTCAGTGCCCCTGCCGCTCAAGGGCTAGCAGTGCTTCAGATTGCGGTGCCCAGTTCAGCGGTGCTTGAGACGGCGGTGCCCTGTTCAGCGGTGCTTCAGATGGCAGTGCTCTGTTCAGCGGTGCTTCAGATGGCAGTGCCCTGTTCAGCGGTGCTTCAGATGGCGGTCTCCACTGCACGGTCTCAGCTGCTGGCGGTCCTTCATGGCCCAGCTGGGCTTGTGCTGGCAGTGGCCTCCTGGGTAGCTAGGCTTGTGTTGGCAGTGGCCTCCTGGGCAGCTGGGCATGTGCTGGCAGTGGCCTCCTGGGCAGCTGGGCTGGTGCTGGCGGTGGCCTCCTGGGCAGCTCGGCTGGTGCTTGCGGTGGCCTCCTGGGCAGCTGTGCTTGTGCTGGTGGTGGCCTCCTTGGCAGCTGGGCTGGTGCTGGCCTCCTGGGCAGTTGGGATGATGGCGGTCTTCTCCGCCGTGCAGCTCTTCCCAGACTTGCCGGGTTTCTTTTGGCCCTTCCCCACCTTAGAAGGTGTCACAGCTGACTCCACACTCCCAACGGGACCCCTAGGAGCGGCTTTGGTGGCTGGAGTCTTCACCCTCTCTCGCCGGGCACTGGCCAACTTCTGATGCTTCGCAGGTGGGGGACTGTCTATGCTGTGGCTCCGTGCCACACTGGCTGCCCTGGTGTCCGGTGCACTCCAGATTCCGGTGACTACAGGCACCACTGGTCCCGTAGATGTTATGGCTGAGGTGCTAGTTCGGGACCTATGAGATGGACTGGGTAGGGGAGGTGTGGGAAAGAGGTCAAGGATGGACAGGAAAAGCTTTTGGGACACACTGGGACAGGTAGCTGGAGGGGGTTTGGGCGTGGAGGAAGAGGTGGTGGTTGTGGGAGGTGTACGTTTGGTGACTTTGGGTGCATGCGCTGGAGGCTGTCATGAGGTGGATGACTGTTTGGTGGGTGTGTGCCTGCGTTTGTGTATCTTGGGAAGGGGAGTCACAGTCACACTGGGAGAGGACACAGGGGACGTGTGAAAGGTAGTGGGGTAGTGGGGGTGGTGACTGCACGTGAGCGGGATGTGGTGGTGGGTGTGTTGGAGAGGGACATAGTGGCTGTAGAGGTAGTGCATGCAGGTGTGAGAGTAGACGAGACTGGGAGGGAGGAGAGATACGAGGAGGAGGGGGACACAGTGGAGGCAGTGGATGTGGGTGTGTCTGCATGGGTGTGATGCTTGCGTGAGTGCCTGTGGGATGTGTGGTGCTTATGTTTGCCTGAGCTTCCCTTGGTTGTTGACGTGTGTGCATGTTGGTTTGTAGGTGTGCTTGGGATAGGCTGAGGTACAGGGGATTGGGTCGGGGTTGAGGAAGTTGGAGGGGGGAGGCTAGAGACGGGGACAATGGCTGCCATCAGTGCTGAGGCCAGAGTCTGAAAAGCTCGGTGAAGGGCCGCCTGACCAGAATGAATGCCCTCCAGGAATGCATTGGTTTGTTGCAACTGCCTCTCTACACCCTGGATGGCATTCAAAATGGTAGACTGCCCAACAGTGAGGGACCTGAGGAGGTCAATGGCCTCCTCACTGAGGGAAGCAGGGGTGACTGGGGCAGGGCCTGAGGTGCCTGGGGCAAAGGTGATGCCCACCCTCCTGGGTGAGCGGGCACGGGGCAAAGACTGAGGGGCTGCTGGGAGGGCGGTGCTGGTAGGGAGGTGGCGGCTGTACCTGTAGATGCGGGGGGCACAGATGTTGCCGCCACCACAAGGGAGCTCCCTTCAGAGGAGGAGTCGCTGTCGCTGGTGTCAGCTCCTGTCCCCACCGTGGAGCTCCCCTCGCCCTCCGTCCCACTGGTGAATTCAGACTCCATAGTGTCGCCCTCCAGGGCCATGTGGGATGCAGCTCCCTCGTGCTCCATTGCCACTGCTTCTCCCCCTGATGATGCTAATGCACACAAGAACAGGGAGACCACAAAAAGGGGGGGGACGACAGAAGAAAGACATGCTGAGTGCATGCATTACCGCTGGCGGACACGTCAGACACAGAAGCCGCCTGCACTACGCCGCGCTCTTGGGCTCCACTGTTCAATTTATGGGAAATGGCCTACAAGGCTATGGACGACATCTGCACACATAGATGACACAGGGGCATGACTAGCTGTACTTGGCACTCTACAGAGGTGGGCTGGGGTGCCACATGGCCTGACATACGGAGGGGCCTTGCCTACGAAACTCGCCCTGGCCTAGGGAAACCCACAGCCGTCCTCCCCCACCCAGACACCTCCACTGCGTGCAAAGTCAGCAGAATGAGAGTGTACTCACCCCCTTGTGGCTGCTGTGATGCCCTCAAGCGCCCATCCAACTCCGGGTAGGCCACCACCAGGATCCTGAACATCAGGGGGGTCATGGTGCGGCGGGCACCCCTCCCACCTTGGGAGGCCATCCCCAGCTGAGCCTCCTCCGTCTTCTTGCTCCAGCGGTGAATGTACTCCCATCTTTTCCGGCAGTGGGTGCTCCTTCTGTGGTAGACCCCCAGGGTCCGGACGTCCTTGGCGATGGCACGCCAAATATCTTTCTTCTGGTTGGCGCTGACCTACATGAAATGTACAGGGGAAAAAGAGAAGTTATTACCAACTGCACCGTCCAAGTGATTGTCCCCCATCCCTACCCTTGCCATGTGGCACATGCATTCACCGTCTTTCATGCACGCAGCACTCTCCCCCCTTCCTTCTCACATCCAGCCCTCTCCACACAGGCATAGCCCATACAGCATGCTCCCAGTGTACTTACCTGTTTGTCTGGAGGACCGTAGAGTAGTGTGTACCGGGGGAGGACCCCATCCATGAGTTTCTCCAACTCCTCCAATGTGAAGGCAGGGGCCCTTTCCCCAGACACTCGAGCCATTGTCTCTTCCAGACTGAGGTCACAGCAGCACTTGCAATGTAGGTCCTCTCCTGTCAAAGATCAGGTATCGAATGATTGAAGTGATAGAAAATGGCGATCACTTCCGTGGCGATGCGTACAGTCACCACTGGCGTACATCGGCATTGGCTCCTGGGACCCATAGGGTACAATGTTAACCAATGCAGCATTGCGCCGCGGTCTTCAACTGCCTACCACGACGGTGTACAACGCCAGCGCAGTTACCTCACATCCCATTGTCCCACATTACAGGTCAGGCAGCCGCCATTTCAGGGGCCCACATGGCTTCATTTCCAACTGCGTCACTCATACCTAGACCTAGACTCAACACACATACAGGCCACCTTTTGTGTATGATTGGTGTGCTGTGTAAACTGTGGGTACGTACTTCTGAATTGTTTGACTCTGTGCTCGCTGTTGTCCTTCATAGGCACCGTCCACTGGGACATGTGAGGAGATGGCGGCATCCTCCGGTGTACCGACCGTTGGTGGACCTGTCGACAATGGAGGAGCGACATTTGATTATCACCTACACGCTTGACCGTGCCACAATCCAGGAACTGTGTACCCAGTTGGAGCCAGACCTGATGTCAGCAATCCGCCATCCCACAGGAATCCCCCCTCAAGTGCAGGTGCTGTCAGTGCTCCATTTCCTTGCAAGTGGTTCCTTTCAGACAACAGTGGCCATGGCCTCAGGGATGTCCCAGCCTATGTTTTCCAACGTATTGTCCAGAGTGTTGTCTGCCCTTCTGAAACACATGCGGAGCTACATTGTTTTCCCTCAGGTGGAGGATTTGCCTACAGTGAAAGGGGATTTCTATGCCCTGGGACACATCCCCAACATCATAGGTGCCATTGATGGTACACATGTGGCTTTGGTACCCCCCCCACAGGAGTGAACAGGTGCACAGAAACCGGAAGAGTTATCATTTTATGAATGTACAGATGGTATGTTTGGCAGACCAGTACATCTCCCATGTGAATGCCAAATTCCCTGGCTCAGTGCATGATGCCTACATCCTGCGGAATAGCAGCATTCCTTATGTGATGGGTCAACTCCAGAGGCACCGTGTGTGGCTATTAGGTGAGCACATGGAAGCAAGTCAGTGGGATGGTTGTCTGGGTCTGGGGATATCCCTCCAGGTTAGTGCATGTCTAACAGTTGTCCCTCACCATTTGCAGGTGACTCTGGTTACCCCAACTTGTTATGGCTCCTGACCCCAGTGAGCAATCCCAGGACAAGGGCAGGGGAACACTACAATGAGGCCCATGGGCGAACTAGGAGGGTGATCGAGTGGACCTTCGGCCTCCTGAAGGCCAGGTTCTGGTGCCTCCATATGATGGGTGGATCCCTATTCTACTCACCAAAGAAGGTGTGCCAGATCATCGTGGCCTGCTGCATGCTTCATCACTTGGCTTTGCGACAACAGGTGCCTTTTCTGCAGGAGGATGGTCCAGATGGCGGTGTTGTTGCAGCTGTGGAGCCTGTGGACAATGAAGATGAGGAAGCAGGGGAAGAAGACATGCACAACAGGGACTCAGTGATCCAACAATATTTCCAGTGAGACACAGGTAGGAATACAAACCTGCCTACTACATGTACTTTAACACTACTACCTCTCTACTGTGTGTCGTTTTCACCCATTGTATGGTCACTGAGTTGTCACTTTCCCTTACGATGTCACAGATGTGGGTCCCACTGTGTGACATCTGCTTAGATTCCTCCTGGACTAGAGCTGTGTGACATAGGTATGTTTACATTAAACTTGAAAGAGCATTTTGTCACTGTAATTGCTAATACACTATTTCGAAATCACAGACAGACTCCAGATTGTTTTGTGCTTTAAGTGTGTTTATTTAAGTGCTCAATATTGGAGAGGGTAGTGAAATGGTGAGGGGTGATGGTGGAGGAATGTCCATGGCAGAGTCCAGTCTATTAGTCTCACAGGTGCATTGCCCATATGGGCATAGGAAGTGGAGCTGGGCCACTTTTAGTAGGGACAGGGTGACAAAGTGGGACAGTAGGATGACAATCAGGGTGGTCTCATTTCTTGGCGGGGGTCTTGGCATTGTGCTCTGTCTTTGTCCTGGATCTCAGGGACCGTTTGCGGGGTGGTTCTCCCTCTGCAGGGGGTGGGGTGCTGGTGTGGTGGTCCTGTGGCGGGGCATCATGTCCACTAGCGCCGGCAGAGGTGCTGGGCAGGTCATCGTCCATGCTAGTGTCAGGGGCCCCTTTTAGTGCCACAGTGTCCCTCCTGGTGTTCACAAGTTCCTTCAGCACCCCTACGATGGTGCCCAGGGTGGAGCTGATGGTTCTGAGTTCCTCCCTGAAGCCCATATACTGTTCCTCCTGCAGGCACTGGGTCTCCTGAAACTTGGCCAGTACCGTTGCCATCGTCTCCTGGGAGTGGTGGTAGGCTCCCATGATGAAAGAGAGGGCCTCGTGGAGAGTGGGTTCCCTGGGCCTGTCCGCCCCCATGTCGCACAGCAGCCCTCCCAGTTCCCCTGTGTTCCTGGGCCTCTGTCCCCTGGACCGTGTGCCCACTACCACTGCCCCCAGGTCCCTCTTGTTGTTGGGGTGGTGGGTTATCCTGGGTTCCCTGTAGTGGTGGACACACAGCTGATTGACGTGTCCTGGGGACGGAGGTATGGGCCCGCTGGGTGGGTGCTGTGCTGGTGTTTCCAGAGGGTGGAAGGTCTGTAGTGGCCTGTGACTGGGTGATGGGAACCGACTGTCCCGAGGTCCCCGATTGGCCGGGCTGGTCATCTAGATCCAGTTGGACAGAGGTGCTGTCATCACTGTGGGCCTCTTCTGTTGGTAGTGTGGACATGTTGGACCCTCCTGTCCAGTGACGTTGGGTAGGGGTCCTGCAGGGGTATAAAAGGATGGTTATTACATCTGTGTGTGTCATGGTGTGCAATGGGTGGGTGACCGTGTACCCCAGTGCTTGCATTCCTGTGTGATCCCCTGTGTGAGGATGGTTTAGGGGGTTGTATTGGTATGTGTAGTGGCCATGCTTTAGTGATGGGTGTCCATGCTTTGTTGTTGCATGCAGGGCTTGGTGTTGGAATGGGTGGTTTGTGATATTGGGACATATGTGAGGAGTTGGGGTGCTGGGGGTGAGGGTGAGGGTGGGGGTATGTGATAGCATGCAGGTAGGGTGGGGGTTATAATAGTTAAGATTTGACTTACCAGAGTCCATTCCTCCACCTACTCCTGCGAGGCCCTCAGGATGCAGAATCTCCAAGACCTGCTCCTCCCATGTTGTTAGTTGTGGGGGAGGAGCCGGGGGTCCGCCGCCAGTCCGCTGAACCGGCAGGTGGTGTCTTGAGACCACGGAACGCACCTTCCCCCATAGGGCGTTCCACCTCTTCCTGATGTCCTCCCGATTTCTTGGGTGCTGTCGCACTGCGTTGACCCTGTCCACTATTCTTCGCCATAGCTCCATCTTCCTTGCAATGGAGGTGTGCTGCACCTGTGATTCGAATAGCTGTGGCTCTACCCGGACGATTTCCTCCAACATGACCCTGAGCCCCTCCTCGAGAACCTGGGGTGTCTTTGCCGTGCCATGGGGTGGTGTAGGTGATGTGTTGGGTGGAGTGTGTGGTGATATGTGTGCTGATATGTAGTGGTGTGTTGTGTGAGGTGCACGGAAGTTCTGTGGGTAATGGTTTTGTGTGCCTGTGGTTGCTGTTGTTCCTGCTGGTGCTCTCTCTCTGGCCTTGTTTTGGAATTTTTTGTCGGGGGGTTTGTGGGTGTGTGTTTCATATTGTATTGGGTGTGTGGGAGTGGTGTGTGTATGTGTATCAGGTGTGTGTATTTGGAATTGTCCAATGTGGTAGTGTTTTGTAAATGCGTGTGTATTTTGGGCGCGACGGTGTGTACCGCCAATGGAATACCGCGGTTGAAAGACCGCCGCGTGGATTCGTGTGTCGTGATAGTGTGGGCGTATTTCTTTTGGCGTGACGGTGGAGGTTTTGTTTTCGCCAGTTTATCACTGACCTTTGGTGTGGCGGACTTGTGTGGGTGTCTGAATTTTGGCAGATTCCGAACTGTGGGTCATAATAGCTGTGGCGGAATTCCGCGGCCGCGGCGGTGTGTTGGCGGTCTTCTGCACGGTGGTAAGCGGCTTTTACCGCCAATGTTGTAATGACCGCCTAAATGTTTAAATTTGAATAGGTGATGACAGACTTTCATCCCTTTCCCTCCCCCCACATGTGTGGGGTGAGCATCTCCCACACATCGTCTCACATAGAATACCACCCTTCTACCTCACCCTTGTAAGACTACACACAAAGGTCTTCAGAATTGGCTGTTGTGGCAGAATTGGCTGTTGTGGCAATTGGCCCAGGGTAGGAGGGAGGGATTGAAGTTCACTGTTTACTAATTATATTTATACATATTTACCTGCTATAGCTCCATCAGGACTGACCAATCCCATTGTATAACATATTGCAGAAATGTAAATCTGTCAGTGTTCACAACAAAGTGTACTCATGCCTCAACAAATTAAGTAAAGTTTGTGTTAAAAAGAGACTTGAATGGACTATTACATCAATGTTGCGATCAGAATGTGCTGTATGTCCTCACTAATCTCCATCAAACCTGCATATTGTCTATCAAAATGTTTAGAAGTGTCATTGAATTTAGCTATAACAATATAGCTTGTCCTTTGTATTAAAATCAAGATGAATCATTGTGAATCTACAATACTTGAATGGATTATTACTTTAATGTTGCATTCAGAGTGTGCTATATGCCCTCACTAATCTTCATAAGAAGTTTAGGATAGCTCAATAATGCAAATACTGACATCCAAGTGTTTGAGGGTCTCTATTTCATACAGTGTTGCTAAGTATTAGTACAATAAACCCTGGACCAAGGGAGACCAACAAATCTAGGTTTCATGGCTCAACCACTAGACTAGTCCTGACCTATGAAGACCCAAATAACTTCACTTCGCTCTGTATCAATCTTTGTCAAAATCATTTATTGTGATATGAAATAGAAATGTTTTTCTGTACCATCCATTTCACTAGAGTCAAGAAATATTTATGATCACTCTGTCACTATTCACATTAAAGAAGGCAAATGTTTTATATATTTATTATTTAAAGATTGTTTATCCATTATCATTACATTAAAAACAAAATATTTTTATAGAAAATGAAGCAGCTATATCTCAGTCGTCAGCCACAACTACATTTGCCACTCTGCTTTAGAAAATAACATCACCAGCCTTCATTGGAGGCAGCCCTCTTGTTGATGAGGATGATCTTCCAAACAAGCTTGACCCATCAGATTTGTGTGACCAGTGACCTACGCCTCTCCTTTCCCCTGAAAACACACGATTGAATACATCCAGCAGAGTCCTGTCCAAGTTACAGACATCAATGTCCCCATCAGCCAACAACAGTAGACTCCCCTGCCCTGGATCCTGTGACAACCACAGCAATAACATCTGCTGTGCAACCAGGACACACTGCACCTGTAGCCATCCACACAGGATCACAAGCATTTTGGAAAGGATTGGGGCAGGACCTACTGAGAAGAGGCAGGCTCAGGGTGTAGTCACCATTGTCGAAATCATGAGTAGACACTTAATGGGTGCAGCTATGTGTCAGGAGGATCGGTTGCCCATATTATCTAATGTCTAAAACATCACGAGGGACCAGAATGATATCCAGAGGGCCTAAAATGATCTCCTGGATTGTCAGCTGTGTGTTCAGACTTTACATTCTGGAGTGGTGAGGGATGGCTTAAGAACATTGCCACTATCCCTGATTTAGCTTCCGCTTTCTATTAGTAAGCACCATCTGCTGCCATCTTGGTCCCAGAAACATCCACAGCTGGAAGGTTCATGGCAGGGACATTGTTGCACACAGAGCTATCTGCCACCAACTACCTGTTGACACTCAGGCTACTGCAATATCTTTTAGGAGCAGTTGTTCGTGTGGACTGGTTAAGGACAAAACCAAAGTACCTACCACCAAATTAAACAAAATGTGATGGCCTATTGTGAACATAAGGCTATTTTTCTTATCCATCCTATGTCCACTCATTTACCTCCCATCATGAACTGTTGCCTAGAAAAGAAATGTAATCAAATGTTGGCTCATTGTTAATTCCTTATCCAATATACAAGTTAGCTTTTTTTCAGAGAATCTACAATTAAAGTTTTTTTAACATTACAAATCAATAAAATGATGCATACAAGCAATGACTGAAATAAGCTATTTCTCATAAAATGATTTAACAATTACATTGTTTTGTTTTCAACCCATGCATACTTTTCTTTCAGTTTTACATATTTTCTGCTGATTTCGTTTACACACACAATTTGCATTTCAGAAAAATAAAAAATGAGAATACATGTGCGGCCAAGTATGTACAACAACATCTATAGGTGTTTCTGATATTTTCATGTTAAAATGAATGTGTGATTCAGCCAAAAGTCCAGTAAGGGCCAATGACATGTCAACATTGTGTATTGTATTTCTTTGTAATTGCACTTACCAGCCTTGACATTGTGCTGACATGCTTTGCGATCCACAGCATGCTTCTCAGTAGCTCAAAGTAAGTGGTTAATCCAATGATAATTATTGTTCGGTGTCTGTTGGTTATTGGGTTAGTCTTTTGCATTAAAGAAACTGATGAATTTCCTCCATTTTCAAGTTTTGATCAAAGTTAAGTGTTATTATTACAGTGAGTTATTGCAGGTGGAAAAAGAGGGATGAGGGAAAATGATAGAGAAGGTCAAATATTGTGGAATAGCAAGGAAAGGTGAAACCAAATGAGACATTGTGATTGCTGGGAGTAGACTGAGTAGTTAAGTTAGAGAGGTTTTGATGTTGAAATTTAGTAAAGAGTAAGGCAGCAGGCATGTGCAAGGGTAAGTTACACTCAGAGGCACTAAATCAAATAGAGGATGAAGGGTAAGGAGAGTATCATTCAAATAGGAAGACAGGTAAGAGACTAAACCATGGCTACAAATCAGGTTATTTTCATGAAGGAGTTCTAAACTTTGACAGACACTCAGGGCCTCATTCCAACCGAGGCGGGCGGCGGTCGCCGCCCGCCTGGCTGGAACCGCCAGATGGCCGTTCCGCGGTCGGAAGACCGCTGGGGCCATTCTGACTTTCCCGCTGGGCCGGCGGGCGCTAGCCAATATAGCGCCCGCCGGCCCATCGGGAAAGCGGCCTGCAACACTGAAGCCGGCTCAGAATGAATCCGGCGGTGTTGCAGGTGTGCGACGGGTGCAGTTGCACCCATCGCGCTTTTCACTGTCTGCTAGGCAGACAGTGAAAAGCATACTGGGGCCCTGTTAGGGGGCCCCTGCACTGCCCATGCCACTGGCATGGGCAGTGCAGGGGCCCCCAGGGGCCCCAGTACACCCGTTCCCGCCAGCCTGTTCCTGGCGGTAAAAACCTCCAGAAACAGGCTGGCGGGAAGGGGGTCAGAATCCCCATGGTGCCGCTGCTTGTAGCGCCGCCATGGAGGATTCGGCCAGCAGGGGTTAATCCGGCGGGAAACCGCCGGACCCGGTCCGTGGTCGGAATGGCCCAGAAAGCACCGCCAGCCTGTTGGCGGTGCTTTCCGTCGTTCGCGGCCCTGGCGGTTTTTACCGCCAGGGTCGGAATGACCCCCTCAATGTGTCAAGTACCTTCGATGAAACTTATTTACTTTGGTATCCCTCCGTGGTTGAGAGGAACTGTACCACTATATGTTTCAGAACCATTCCACCAAAAAACTATAAATGAAAATGATACTAGTGGGCCCGCAACATCTATTGCATGACCCACTTAAGTCGCCCCTTAAAACATGTTCCAGGTCTACCATTAAAGCTTGAATGCAGTTTTAAGCTGCCAATATGACTTGGAAAAATAAGCAGTACGCCTTAAACTCCCCTTCTATTGCATGCAAGTCACCCCTAAGGTTGGCTATAAACCTTTCATAGGGTATGGTGCAGTGTATCTAAAATGTTGGACATGTAGTTTTGGGTTTTACATGTGCTGGTAATGAAAAAGACCCATATTCGTTCTTCTATACTGTGAGGGCTACCTCTCCCGTAGAATAACATTGGGTTGTCTTATTACTTTTATTAAGTGCTAACGTTTGATTGGAACAGGTGGGAAATTTATGTTTGATGTCTGAGAAATTGTCATTTAAAATCTTTCTCATTCAAGCAAAGAATTTAACACTACTTCATTGTTCCTGGAGTCAGGTTGGAGCCAGGTCAGGGGAGTCATGAAACTGCAAGCACTTAAAAGGGAATCATCTTAAACCCTCATAAGTTTCAAGAAGGAATAAGTAAAAAAATAAATAAGACCCTCACGCCCACTATTCAGTTCATTTTCTGGACCTGTGAAGGTCCTGCGAAGGACTCTCAGAGGACTGCCTGCAGGTGTGACCCAAGGTGCATCACTGGTTGGCCTGACTTCATAGCAACTCCCGATACATTCTTCTCCACAGCAGCACTGTCACATGTCCGAGGACTTGCTCCACAGCAGCAAGTCCAGTTCAGAGATCTTTCACAGATGAGGAATTCAGCCTTGTGGAGCCTTCTTCAACTACATCTGGAGTTATTTGACTACCGAAAAATAGACTAAGGGTCTGATTGAGATATTGGCGGTAAAGGTCCAGTCGCTGGCTTTTCAACTGAAAACCCCTACGTCGTTGTGAAAGTCTGACCACAGTATTTAGATGTTGGTGGTCCCATTGCCGAACGCCTGCATTCAAACTTCCATCTCTGCCAAAAAACACTGCCCGCACCAACAGAAGGAGAGGGAAATGTGGATGCCAGTAGTACCCCAGCCACCCTTCCGACCATGCAGATTTGAATGTGCCTTACTGCCAAGAAAAAAGCAACAGTCTGACCTCCACTTCTAAGTTGGCGGTTTAGAGGGGAAGGGATTAAAACTCATCTTTTTTCCCATTCAACCTCAGTCTTAAACTGGACATGACTGGACAACACCTGACATCACTGCTGCCACCGATCCATGGAGAAAACATCACCCTCAGTCGCCGGACTTGAAGCTAAGGAAGCCGCACTGCCAGGGTATGTTGAGTGGGTACTGAACAGGAGGTCGGGACCACTGCAAGCAATATCGGGATCACTGCAAGCATATACATATCACCATGTCAGGAAGAAGATTGTGTCTCACGTGCTGGGACACATTAGAATAACACACATGTCACACACAGACAACTGTCATTGTTGTGTCATCATTCATTGCAAAATGAATGCTGGCACCACAATGATGGTACACTCACACAGGACAATGGTGTCCATGTGTGTGCATTGCAAGGGGACCTGTACTGGTAGATTTGTGCCATCTGTTGTATATTTGACTCAGTATGTGTATGGGTGTGTATGTGCATATGTGTGTGTGTGTCAATTAGCTGTTGGAGGTAGAGGGAGTTGGAGTGGGTGGTGTGCTTGTGTTTGTATGTGTCACTTGCATGTGAGACCAATGTTGTTGTGTATGTTGTATTGCTGTGTGACGCATTCAGGTGTGTGGCAGATGTTGTTGTGCTGTGTGTAGTAGTGCTTGTGTGCAAGTGTGTTTGTGTACCTTAGTGTGCAGTTGTGTTGGTTGTTGTGGTTGTGTCATGTGTGGTTACAGTGTTAATGGTATGTATGTTGTATCATGGATGTATGCAATGTGTATTTTCCGCATGTAGGGCTTGTGTTGTGTTGCAATGTTAATGGATTTTGGTGTGTCTATGGGGTGTTGTGTAGTGTGCAGTGCAGGGGTACACATATAGCTAAGGGATGGTGTATGTCACTTACTGCTATTCCATAGCCCCTGCCATTGTACGAAATCCATTGAGTCCAGACGCCATCTGATTTGACAGACTTTTTGGGTCCACCAAGATCTAATCAAGCCCTTAGTCTGAACATTGAAATCTTCATCACAACTTCCTCCAGCAGCTTCCCAAAGACAAAATATCCTCCTCAGACAACTTCTGTAGTCTGCCCTTCTTAATTTTACCTTCTCAGACATTATTCCATCAAATTTATTTTTCTAAGTCTGAAGGTAAACTCCAACAGGGCCCAATGCACTTCTTGTATCTGATATGTGCTCCTTTGTGTCTGCCATCTTTTTTTTTACTTTGCCCAGTGTAGCATGACTAGATGTCCGCGGTTGACACTTTGATATTTTAGGTGTTAGTCTTTACCTCAAACTTTAAAAATGTATAACTACATATAACTACTACTAAGCACATTTTTTAAGTGTCTAATGTATATAAAATTTAAATGTGATTACTTTGTTTAACTTATGTTTTACTGATGGATATTAATAATACAGTTCCTTAGGTGACCCCCCTAGCATTAACACATAAAAGTTAATTCCCAATTAAAGGCACACAGATATGTATATTTCATTCCAAACAATTGGCCATAAACCTGGCAGTGGTATATCTTTGTTGTAAATATAGTACATCAGGATTTAGCACACTCCACAACCACAAGTATGGAAAAATAAACACAAATCATAAATTGTATGTCAACAGTTCCTAACCAGCCAGATGTGTTGTGATCAAAATCAAATCAGTCAGACATTGGCGAAAGCATGCAGGCCCTTCCTTTGGCACACAGGAACCAGAGAAATAAATTAATCAACATGAATGTTGTCACAAAGCATGTCATGTTTTCCTTCAAGTATAGTTCAATATATTTACTAATTTAGGATATGACACCATTTGAGCCAAGGGTGTATCTGGCTGTGAAAGATACCTTTCCCACTGAGAAGTTATTGAAGACCTTGCCTTTTAACATTCACAGTGCAAGTGACTCTAAAGATGATGCTTATAATGTTTTTTGTTGATAGGATACTTCAGTCTAAGGGGATACTGCGTCCACCAAAAACATTAGGAGTGATGTCCTTAGTGTCAGGTGCACAAGGAAATGTAAAAAAGGAATGGTCAGTCCCTATTGGCTTGCCAGTAGGAACAGTAACTTCCCCAGCCAAGGCCACCAATGGCTCTGAAGTACCCTCTTCATAAAACACAAAGGCAAAGAAATGTCTACTCCATCACAACGTATCATGTAAGCCAGACACAAATGAGAAGTCAAAAACTATATTAGGCAGTTGTAATAAGTTGGAGAGCTTATCTGCTAAATTGTCAGAGAAACCTGCCCAAAAGGAAATAACTGAACCACAAGTATTATCCTTCACAGCATCAAATCATTAAGTGATGAAAAAAGTTGAAAAATATACAAAGTTCCTAGCAATATTAAAGCAGAATAATGATCATGATTTGTAAGTTCTTTGACATGTTACTACCATGACACATAACTAATATCCCATCTTTATTATTACAAGTTACCTATTGTATCATGCACTTGTGACCCTGTGACCCTTGTGATCCATGACTGATTGATTGATTAATAAAATAGATGGTATTGTCATCACATTTGTGATGAAGTAACACATCAAACAAAATTTACATTCGGGCCAATATTTGTCAAATAAAAATCTTACAATATCTTGCAATATGTACATTATCTGGTTTTATAAATTGTGATTTTCACCAAACCAAGATCATTAAATATTAAAATTTTGGTTTTCTTATCTTGCTCATTTCAGGAGAACCCACACCATAAGTAAATGATCTGGTGCATCCACTATCCCTAAGGTTGAGAGGACCTTCAGCAGTGGACCCTCATCTTTCTTTTCCAAAAGTTTATAGTCATTGGCCGCCTTGATTCAATCCATTCTGGCAGTGGCTTTTCCAAATTTGAATGAGCTGTGACAAGTTTGGAAATATATTCATGTGGAAACAATTTACATTGCTCTTAACCCTTCTTAATAGTTTTCAGGTTGTAATATAAATTCAAGAAGATAAACTGATGTTTATGTTACTAGTGTCTTTAAGAAGGCTTCTGCTCTGCAAAGGTGTTGAATATCCCACCTATCTAAGTACAAGTATCATTGGATATAATGCACTTCTAGTGAAGTGGATGAGGTATCTGTCATGCTTGTGATGCCAGAACCTAACTATCAATCTGTAAATCAGCCCTATTGACAATGATGTTTTTGTACTTTACAGATGAGATGGCTGTATTACTGCTTAAGTATTACAGCCTCATTACAACCTTGCAATCTGCCCTTTTCAGTCAGTTCTTTAAGAAACCCACACTTGTAAAATGTTTTGGATATGCTCATATCTCTATTTCACATGGTATGTTGCTAATGGTGTGCTATTAATATTATTATCTGGCATTGATAGTATCAAATGACCAGGCTATATTTTAATTTGGCCATTCAGGTCCTGGCATGTGAATGAACACACTATTGTTCTAAAGGTAGCTGAGGCATAGATACACACACAAACACACACACATATACACACACACATGCATACATGCATACACATAGATTTGGTTTGTGTTTAGGTTCATATATTTTTTGAAACATGAATGCAGGTGTTTACAAATGTGAATGAAGGGCTATGATGTGTTTACCTAGGGCGATAGGAGAGGACATCTCCCCAGGATTTTGGGCCAGATGTATATTTTGGTGGTGTGTACTCCATCACAATGGTATAAACACCACCAACACACACAAAGGTCCAGTTTAATTGTGGGTGGACCATAGGTTTGGCTAAGCAGTTGCTGCTCTGTCAACACCATAGCCAAACCTCTCTGACAGCCCTACTGAGCAAAAGCCATAAGAGAAATGGCTACATGTCCATCCACCCAATCGGGATGGGGGGACAAGTAGCCATTCTATATTTTTCATCACCCACCAGGCAAATCCTGGCAGTGGGGGGATGTAAGTAGCAAATACTGCTCCCCCTGCCATTGGAGAGGACTTCAATGGTCAAGGGAGCAGTACTTTTTTATTTTTGAAAATAAATTCTTGTGTCAGGTTGCACATCAACTTTGATGTTACTCCTCCTTTAGGTACACCACACAGGAATGCTCATTGTCACTGATCGTACCTGCAATCTCCAGGGAACCCCTAGCAGCCAGGTTGCTGCAGCATCACTTTCATTGAGGTTTAGCCTTTACCGCCAGAAGGGTACTGGTCTCCATGTACAGTGATGATGTTACATTATGGGCCTCATTCTGACCTTGGCGGGCGGGCGGAGGCCGCCCGCCAAAGTACCGCCGTCAGAATACTGCTGCACGGTCAAAAGACCGCCGCGGTAATTCTGAGTTTCCCGCTGGGCTGGCGGGCGACCGCCAGAAGGCCGCCCGCCAGCCCAGCGGGAAACCCCCTTCCACGAGGAGGCCGGCTCTGAATGGAGCCGGCGGAGTGGAAAGGGTGCGACGGGTGCAGTTGCACCTGTCGCGATTTTCAGTGTCTGCTATGCAGACACTGAAAATCTTGGTGGGGCCCTGTTAGGGGGCCCCTGCAGTGCCCATGCCATTGGCATGGGCACTGCAGGGGCCCCCAGGGGCCCCACGACACCCGTTACCGCCAACCAGGTTCCGGCGGTCAAAACCACCAGAACCAGGCTGGCGGTAAGGGGGTCGGAATCCCCATGGCGGCGCTGCCTGCAGCGCCGCCATGGAGGATTCCTCAGGCCAGGGGAAAACCGGCGGGAAACCGCCGGTTTCCCTTTTCTGACCGCGGCAGAATAGGCCTGGATGCACCGCCAGCCTGTTGGCGGTGCATCCGCGGTCCCCGGCCGTCGTAATGACCCCCTATATGTCCGAAGTCCTCAAATTAAGCTTTTCCATATAATTTGAGAATTCATCAAATTTGATGGCTATTCAGGAATACTTATTAATTGGTCCAAACCAACTATCCTCTCTCTTACTACAGTGACCGATATGTTTGAAAATAAATTAGGGGTAGGCCGAAAAATTCACTCAGTTCATAGAGTTCACAGAATTCCGGAACTTTGCGCTATACGTGTAACGTAGAGTTTCTGATACTTTCTGCCATCCTGGATGTGGCAGAATTCTTTTTATGTTGGTGCGCACAAACTTGCTCTGGTGCATGCTAGTAAGTTCCATGATACTTTTTAGCCGCCAGCGAGGGTGTAAAAGATTTGGCTACCAGTAGAGTGGCTTCCAGCTGCGACTGCACCTTCTAGAACCTTTTCCATGATGCTGGTGAGTGCGAGCAATGCCGGCTGCACGTCAAGCAGATTTTTTCCTCGAGAAGGAGCTAAACCTACTAGAAAATACACTTTCGAATTGATATTTCACACCAATGGATGGTTTAAATTGTTTTTTAGTACAAGAAGCTTTTTTTATTGTAATTTTTTTTCAACACTATGGAAGTGCCCCAGCGACTCCAACTTTCTCTTCCTGTCCAGCAGGCTCCTCCCAGTGCTTTTCTTCATCTCCTGGTCACCTTTTACTTGAATCTTGCAGTAGAAGGATCACTCTCTTTGTCTGCTGCACATATACCATTGTATTTAGGGACTTTGTTTTTGTGATATCAGAATTTAGTTAAAAAACTCTTGTATAACGGTGTTGTTTGTTTGGTTGAGAGCATGAGCCAGTATTCAATAGCATTTTAATGCAAGTTTTAAATGTGATTGTGATTGTGGTAGGTGGCCACCAACTACACACGTTCAGATAGTGATGAAATCTGTGGACCAGTGGTCCAGTGGTCCCAAAATGCATGGGCGAAGCCCACACATGATACCTGACTCGAAACAGAGAGGACACTGCTGGGGCATCAGATAAAAAATAAACAGGCACCTCAGGGAGAGGGGGAGGGGGGCACCTCAGCCGGATGAACGGACAATGCCACTGCTCCACGAGGGGGCTCCATGCCCACAGTTTGGGCCTGGGGAGTGCAAAGCCACAGTCTCTAAAGTCTCCCTAGTGGATGGTTTGCCCAGTGCTTTATCCTGGGGAGTGCGAAGCCACAGTCTCTCAAGTCTCTCCAGTGGGTGGTTTGCCCACTGCTTTATACTGGGGAGCGCAAAGCCACAGTCTCTCTAGTCTCTCCAGTGGGTGGTTTGCCCACTGCTTTATCATGGGGAGTGCAAAGCCACAGTCTCTCAAGTATCTCCAGTGGGTGGTTTGCCCACTTCTTTATCCTGTGGAGTGCAAAACCACAGTCTCTCTAGTCTCTCCAGTGGGTGGTTTGCCCACTGCTTTATCCTGGGGAGTGCATAGCCACAGTCTCTCAAGTCTCTCCATTGGGTGGTTTGCCCACTGCTAGATCATGGGGAGTGCAAAGCCACAGTCTCTCAAGTGGATGTCAGTCTCCACTGGTTCTGGAGGGGGCATTGTGCACAGAGTGCTTCACATGCAGTGTGGCAGGTCCCATTCCCTCACCTGGGTGTGTGTGCCACGAGATTGCCTGGGAATAGGTAGCATGATACTCCATGGAGGCACACTCCACCCTGCTGGGACTTCGCCTGCCACCTGCAGGTATAAACAGTGCTGGGTGTCGTGCCTCATGTACGCTGTGCAGGGTCCAAGACATCTCCTGCAGCCTCAGACGGCTGGCCACTGGGGATGATAGTCATGTCAGCTGTGGTGGCACTGTCTGAGCACGTCGTGGGGCTGGTGGCGGTGGTGCGGTGGTGTCTATGGCAGAGTTGCTCGCGCTGGTGAATGTGTCAGCACCTGTGGAGGGACACAGCAGGACGTCTCCTGCAGCCTCGGACGGCTGCCGACTGGGAATGATCTTGGGGACTGTTGCTGAGGCAGCAGACGTGCAGGTGGCAGTGCAGGTGGCGGTGTCCTCCGCCGTACAGTTTGCTGTTCTGGTTGCCAGAAGGGGTGACTCTGGTCCCTCAGTCGGAGGCTCCATGCCCTGTCCTGACTTACCCTTCGCCTTGTGTCCCTTCCCCACCTTTGATGTTGCTGCTGGTCCCTTGGCACTGTCCCCTTTTGGCTTGGAGGAGCCCTTGGGTGGTAGGTGCGGCTTCTCCCTACGGCATGTGGGTACCTTCTTCACCTTGTCAGGTGGCGGAATGGGCTGATCCTTGGCCTCGCTAGGTGGCACACTGGCAGCCCTGATGGGTGCCGCCCGCAATGTGACAGGACTTGCTGAAGCCACAGTGCTGGAGGATTTGGTGGCTGAGGTGCTGGGCTGGGACCTGGACATCCTGGCCCTAGGGGAAGGACAGGGGGAGGTGTAGGGAAGAGGTCAATGTTAGCCAGGAAGAGTTTCTTAGACACACTGGGATGGGAAGATGGAGGGGGTTTGGGAGTGGAGTAAGATGTAGTGGCTGTAGGAGGTGTACGTCTGCTGAATTTGTGTGAAGGTGCATGGGCCGGAGGCTGTTGTGAGGTGGATGGCTGTTGGGTGGGTGTGTGCCTGCGTTTGTGTACTTTGGGAGGAAGGCTCAAAGACACACTGGGAGAGGACACAGGGGATGTGTGAATGGTAGTGAGGGTGGCGATTGCACGTGAGCGGTGTGTGATGATGGGCGTGCTGGTGATGGAGGTAGTGGATGAAGATGTAGTGCATGCAGGTGTGAGTGGAGACGAGACTGGGAGGGAGGAGGAGGACGTGGAGCAGGGGGACACAGTGGAGGCAGTGGATGTTGGCGTGTATGCATGTGGATGGTGCTTGTGTGAGTGCCTGTGGGATGTGTGGTGCTTATGTTTGCCATGTCCACTCTTTTGTGTTGATGAGTGTGCATGCTGGTCTGATGGTGTGCTTGGGATAGGCTGAGGTACAGGGGATTGGGTCTGGGTAGAGGAAGTTGGAGGGGGGAGGCTGGACACAGGGACAATGGCTGCCATCAGTGCTGAGGCCAGAGCCTGAAATGCTCTCTGTTGGGCCGCCACGCCAGAATGAATGCCCTCCAGATATGCATTTGTGTGCTGCAAATGCCTCTCAACACCCTGGATGGCATTCAAAATGGGTGATTGCCTGACAGTGAGGGATCTGAGGAGATCAATAGCCTCCTCACTGAGGGCAGCAGGAGTGACTGGGGCAGGGCCTGAGGTGCTTAGGGCAAAGGAGATGCCCATCCTCCTGGGTGAGCGGGCACGGGAAACTCGATGATGGGCTGCTGTGAGGGCGGTGCTGGTAGGGGGGGTGGCGGCTGTACCTGTTGTTTCGGTGGGCACAGGGGTGACCGGCACCGCAAGGGAACTCCCATCAGAGGAATAGTAGCTGTTGATGGTGTCTGTTCCTGTCCCCGTAGTGGAGCTCCCCTCGCCCTCCGTCCCACTGTTGCCTTCTGACTCCATAAATTCACCCTCCAGGGCCATGTGGGTTGCAGCTCCCTCCTGCTCTGGTGCCAATGCTCTTCTGCACAAAAGGGCATGGTGACAAAACAAAAAGGGGGGGAAAGACAGAGGGGACACATGGTCAATGCCTGCAAAACCACTCAAGCACCGTCAAGCACGCAGAGTCAGCTGAATGGGAGTGTACTTACCCCCTTGTGGCTGCTGTGATGCCCTCAAGCGCCCATCCAACTCAGGATATGCAACCGCCAGGACCCGGTACATCAGGGGGGTCATGGTACGGCGGGCACCCCTTCCACATTGGGAGGCCATCCCCAGCTAAGCCTCTGGTGTCTTCTTGCTCCAGCGGCGCTGGTCCTTCCATTTGTTCCAGCAGTGGGTACTCCGTCTATGGCAGACCCCCAGGGTCCACACTCCCTTGGCAATGGCACGCCAAATAACCTTCTTCTGGTGGGCGCTGACCGAGAGGAATAGTGAAGTAAAAAAGAATGTTACTCCCCAGTACAGTTCTTCTCACACATTGGCTAAAAACCTCCCACCCTCTCCCAGAAAAACATACACTCACCATCCTGACATGCTGGCCTGTCCCTCCCCGTCTCTTCCATCCACGATACTCCATACAATCATGTCCCATCCACAATGCACACGGTTCACTCACCTGTTTGTCTGGAGGACCGTAGAGTAGCGTGTACTGGGGGAGGACCCCATCCACCAGTTTCTCCAACTCCTTCGCAATGAAGGCAGGGGCCCTTTCCCCAGACACTGTAGCCGTTGTCGCTTCCAGATGCAGGTCACAGCAGCACTTACAGTGTAGGTCCTCTCCTGTTGAAGGGCAGGTATAAAGTGAGGGAACAGATAGAAAATGGCGGTCACATCCGCGGCAGTGCGTACCGTCACCGCCGGTGTACATCGTCTTGGCTCCTGGAACCCATAGGGCCCAATGATAACCAATGCTGAATTCTGCAGCGGTCTTTGACCATCTACTGTGACGCTGCACAACCCCAGCGCAGTTACCTAATTTCCCCTTGTCCCTCCTTACAGGTCAGGTAGCCGCCATTTCAGGGGCCACATGGAAGGCCAACTAACTGCGTCACAGCTATTTTGGCCAGGAATACGGACAGAAAAAGGCACACAGAGATAATTTCACAGTTGTGCTAAACAGCCTTGTGAAACCTATGTGATGTATGACCCTCTGCTCACCCTTCTCCTCCATAGGGCACGTCCGCTGGGGCAGTTGATGAGATGGCAGCATCCTCCGGTGTACAAACCCCTGGTGGACATGTCGACAATGGAAGACAGACACATCATTATCACTTACAGACTTGATCGTGCCACAATCCAGGAACTGTGTGCCCAGTTGTAGCCAGACCTGATGTCAGCTATCCGCCATCCCACAGGAATCCCCCCTGTAGTGCAGGTCCTGTCAGTGCTCCATTTCCTGGCAAGTGGGTCCTTTCAAACAACAGTGGCCATGGCATCAGGGATGTCACAGCCAATGTTCTCTAACATGTTATCCAGAGTGTTATCTGCCCTGCTGAAATACATGCGCAGCTACATCGTGTTCCCTCAGGTGGAGGAGCTGCCCACAGTGAAAGGTGACTTTTATGCCCTGGGACATATCCCCAACAGCATTGGTGCCATTGATGGTACACATTGTGGCATTTGTTCCCCCCCGCAGGAATGAACAGGTGTACAGAAACCGCAAAAGCTACCATTCTATGAATGTGCAGATGGTGTGTTTGGCAGACCAGTACATCTCCCATGTGAATGCCAAGAATCCTGGCTCAGTGCATGACGCTTACATTTTGAGGAATAGCAGCATCCCTTATGTGATGGGGCAACTCCAGAGGCACCGTGTGTGGCTAATAGGTGAGCCCAAGCTCCCCACACAGTTTAAAATGGAGATTCCATACTGTTTGGAGGATGTCTAACAGTTGTCCCTCGATATTTGTAGGTGATTCTGGTTACCCCAACCTGTCATGGCTACTGACCCCAGTGAGGAATCCTAGGACAAGGGCAGAGGAACGGTACAATGAGGCACATGGGCGAACTAGGGGGATAATAGAGCGCACCCTCGGCCTCCTGAAGGCCAGATTCCAGTGCCTCCATCTGACAGGTGGCTCCCTATACTACTCACTGAAGAAGATGTGCCAGATAATCGTGGCATGCTGTATGTTGCACAACCTGGCTTTGTGACGCCAGGTGCCTTTTCTGCAGGAGGATGGGCCTGATACTGGTCTTGTGGCAGCTGTGGAGCCTCTGGACAGTGAAGAAGAGAAGGCAGAAGAAGAAGATATAGACAACCGAAACACCATCATCATGCAATACTTCCAGTGAGACACAGGTAAGAGGATGGCACTGCTTCACACATCTCATACTAATGTAGGACATAGCATAAATCTGCCTTTTTAGCTCTGCGTATGGACCCTGACATGTCAATTTGCTTTTCCATTTCACAGATCTGGGTCCCACTTTGTGCCCTCTGCCATGTTTACTGCTGCCCAACAACTGTGTAACATTGGTATGTAAACATGAACATTGACATTGCTATATTTCAGAGAGGTTGCAATTACACATTTGTGAAAGTACATACTCACTCCAGATTGAATTGTGATTCAAGGGTGTTTATTTCTGTGCTAATAAGTGGAGGGGGGTGTCTAATGGGCTGGGGTGATGGTGGAGGAATGTCCATGGTAGAGTTCAGTTTCTTGGTCTCACAGGTGCATTGTCCAGGGGGGCATTGGAAGTGGAGTAATGGCAGTTTAAGGTGGACAGGGTGACAAAGTGGGACAGAAGAGTGACAATCAGGAGGGTCTTATTTCCTGGAGGGGGTCTTGGCAATGTTCTCTGTCGTGTTCCTGGATCTCGGGGACCGTTTGTGGGGTGGATCCCTTCTGCAGGGGGTGGGGTGCTGGTGGCCTTTTGTTCCTGTGGTGGTGCCTTCTGTCCACTAGCGCCAGCGGAGGTGGAGGGCTTTTCATCATCTAGGCTAGTGTCAGGGGCCCGTTTGTGTCCCGCTGTGTCCCTCATGGTGTTGGCCAGGTCTGCACCCCTGCAATGGTGACCAGGGTGGTGTTGATGGACTTCAAGTCCTCCCTGATCCCCAGGTACTGTTCCTCCTGCAGCCGCTGGGTCTCCTGAAACTTGGCCAGTACTGTGCCCATGGTCTCCTGGGAATGGTGGTATGCTCCCATGATATTGGAGAGTGCATCGTGGAGACTGGGTTCCCTGGGCCTGTCTTCCCCCTGTCGCACAGCAGTCTTCCCAGCTTCCCTGTTGTCCTGTGCCTCTGTCCCCTGAACCGTGTGCCCACTACCACTGACCCCAGATCCCTGATTGTCTTGGGTAAGTGGGTTTGCCTGGGGTCTCTGTAGTGGTGGACACACTGCTGATTGACGTGTCCTGGGGACAGTGGCATGGGTCCGCTGGGTGGGTGCTGTGGTGGTGTTTCCTGAGGGGGAGGGTCTGTGGTGGCTTGTGACTGTGGCAGGGGAACTGACTGTCCAGAAGTCCCTGATAGGCCGGGCTGGTCATCTTGATCCAGGCGTGCAGAGCTGCTGTCATCACTGTGGGCCTCTTCTGTGGGGGGACTGGATATGTCTGGCACCTCCTGTCCGGTGACGTTGGGTATGGGTCGTGTTGGGGTGTAAATGCAGAGTTTTAGGCCCATATTTATACTTTTTGACGCAAAACTGCGCTAACGCAGTTTTGCGCCAAAAAAATTGTCGCTGGCTAACGCCATTCTGAAGCGCCATGCGGGCGCCGTGTTTATTGAATGGCATTAGCCGGCGTTAGCCGACCGGCGCTGCCAGGTGTGCGTGAAAAAAAATGACGTACACCAGGCAGCGCCGGCGTAGGGAAAAATGGCATTTGGGCGTCCCAAAATGGGGCAAGTCAGGCTGAGGCAAAAAAATCGTCTTAAACCCGATTTGCGCCATTTTTTTTGGGCACCCAGACGCCATTAACATGACTCCTGTCTTAGCAAAGACAGGAGTCATGCCCCCTTGCCCAATGGCCATGCCCAGGTGACTTCTGTCCCCTGGGCATGGTCATTGGGCATAGTGGCATGTAGGGGGGCACAAATCAGGCCCCCCATGCCACAAAAAAAAAAATATATATACTTACCACAACTTACCTTTTCTTCCCTGGGATGGGTCCCTCCATCCTTGGGTGTCCTCCTGGGGTGGGCAAGGGTGGCAGGGGGTGTCCCTGGGGGCAGGGGAGGGCACCTCTGGGCTCATTCTGAGCCCACAGGTCCCTTAACGCCTGCCCTGACCCAGGCGTTAAAAAGAGGCGCAAATGCGGGGTTTTTTGCCCCGCCCACTCCCGGGCGTGTATGATTCACGCCCGGGAGTATAAATACCACGCACATGCCTGGGAGTCATTTTTTAAGACGGGAACGCCTACCTTGCATCTCATTAACGCAAGGAAGGTGTTCACGCAAAAAAATGACGCTAACTCCATGAACTTTGGCGCTAGACGCGTCTAATGCCAAAGTATAAATATGGAGTTAGTTTTGCGTCTAATTTGCGTCGAAAAAAACGACGCAAATTCGGCGCAAACGGAGTATAAATATGCCCCTTAGTATCTGTTGTGCCATCTTGTGCATTGGGTGAGTTACCCTCTACTCCTGTGCTTGCATTATTGTGTTTGCCTTTTTTTGATCAGTGTTTTGGGTTCTGTGTGGGTATCTGTCCTGGACATGCTTTGCCATTGGGTGTCCATGCTTTGGTGTTGTGTGCAGGGCTTAGTATTGTGATGTGTGGGTTGCGATAGTGGGGCATATGTGAGGTGTTGGAGTGATGGGGTGAGGGGGTGGGTGGAGGTATGTGATGGCATGCACGTAGGGTGTGGGGGATATAGTGGTAAAGATTTGACTTACCACAGTCAAGTCCTCCTCCTACTCCTGCGAGGCCCTCAGGATGCAGTATTGCCAAGACTTGCTCCTCCCATGTTGTTCGTTGTGGGGGAGGAGGTGGGGGTCCACCACCAGTCTGTACAGCAATCTGGTGTCTGGATACCACAGAACGTACCTTCCCCCGTAGGTCGTTCCACCTGTCCCTGATGTTATCCCGTGTTCTTGGATGCTGTCCCACTGTGTTGACCCTGTTGCCAATTCTCCGCCATAGCTCGATCTTCCTAGCAATGAAGGTGTGCTGCACCTGTGATCCAAATAGCTGTGGCTCGACCCAGATGATTTCCTCCACCATGACCCTGAGCTCCTCCTCAGAAAACCTGGGGTGTCTTTACGATGCCATAGTGTGGTGTGGGTGATGTGTGAGGTGATGTTTGTTGTGCTGTTTGATGTGTTGTGTTGGGGTGTGTTGTTTGAGGTGCGTGGATGTTGTATGAGTGATGTTGTGGTGTGCCCGTGGATGCTGGTGTTGTGTTTGCTATGCTCTCTCTCTCTGCTTTAAAAAAAAAATGTCTTTGTAAGGGTTTGTGGGTAATGTGGGTGTATGTTTTATAGTGGTGTGGGTGTGTAGGTGTGGTGTGAGTATGTGTATCAGGTGTATGTATTTCAAATTGTCCAATGTAGTTGTGTTTTGTAAGTGTGTGTATATTTTGAGCGTGGCGGTGTGTACCGCCAATGGATTACTGCGGTTGAAAGACCGCTGCGCTGATTCGTGGGTCGTGATAGTGTGGCCGTATTATTGTTGGTGTGACGGTGTAGGTTTGCTATCGCCTGTTTATCACTGACCTTTGGTGTGGCAGACTTGTGTGGGTGTCTGTATTGTGGCGGATTCCGAGATGTGGGTTGTAATATCTGCAGCGGATTTCCGCGGCCGCCACGGTATGTTGGCGGCCTTCAATGAGGGCCTTAGTGTGTTTTTACCATACATTTGCATGCCTTCTTCTTTGTTAGCCATAGCTCCTTGATTGCTGTTGTTGGTTGACCCTGTGGCCGGCGGCCATTTTGTACAGCCAACCAGTGTGCTTTTGCTTAAGTTCTGCATGTGTTTTTGTTGTGGCCATTCCTCCTTGCTCACTGTTTTTGGTTGACCATGCAGCCAGTGGCCATTTTACAAAGCCAGCCAGGGTGCTTTTGCCATAGGCCTGTATGTGTTCTTTACTGTGGCCATGCCTCTTTGCTTGCTGTTGTTATTTGACCATGTAACCGGTGGCCATTTTGTGAAGCCACCATTTTTTCCACTTTTCAAAGCAATTTTCTAGGAAACTTTACAATTTCTTACTTTTCCCTGATATCAGTTTAATAATATTGTGCTTGAAGATCATTGTAGTATATGTATGATATGATTATGAACTGTGTTTTATATTATATGCATTATTTGCATTTTTCACCTGCATCTCCTTTCCTATCAATGGGTTTCTCGTTGTACACTAGCACACCAGAAAAAAACTCTTTGCTTATTTATTTTTTTGAAAAGAATGTAAAAAAAATGTTTTTAATGTGTTTTATTTCTTAATTAACAAAAATGTATTTTTTTAAAAACATTTTCCCTGCATCCATCCTCCCCCTGCCTGTCATAGGCGCACACCTTCCTTTAATTTTTTAGGATTATTCAATGTTCTCAAGCCCCTCCCGAATGCCAAAGTAGCTCCCTTACATGCACACACAGCAAACAGTTACATCTGTATGTTGATATCCTGGTTGAAAATGAAATGTATATTCTGGTGGTGTGGATCAACTTTCAATGGATACTCTATTGTTAATTATTTAGGATGATTACTTAAGTAACCAACCAAATTAAATTATATTACCTTTGTCTTTATCATTTCAAACTGCAACAATGTCATGTTTCACTAAATGTTTTTCTAGCTTTTTAGCTTTAAGGTGCACAAGAGACATCATCCACAGTGATGCCAGACAGAAGACCTGTACAAAGTGACGTTACCAGACAATACCTGACACGAGTCCTTCAATCTCTTCTGCTTGTGCAGCTAAGTGCCACTGCCAACTGACAGATTCAAGATAGCCCCAAAGAAGGGTGCTGCCAAGAAAGTGGCCAGAGAGAAGAAGCAGCTTCCCTATACTGGCTGACTGACCACAACCTTTTCCCATAAAGTTGCGCCTGCCTCACCGGCCTCCGGGGAGCATGCTGGGAGCAGCATCATGCCAACCTAATCCCACGCCCATGTCTGTCTGTGAGGCAGCAACAGCAATCATGGAACCACCAATGAGCAGTGACATTGAATTGGATTTGCCTATTTCGCAGAGTAATATCATTGCAGGAAATTGAGCAAAGTGGACAACAGACAAAGCCAGCCATAGTAGATCTTCCTTAAGTGGAAACAGAACAGAAGGTTTAATTTAATGCTGAGCGGGAACCTCCTCTTTTACAACCATTGGCTTCCAGATATCCAGCAAGAAAAAGGAAGGATACTCAACCATCATTTCAAAGCCCCCTTTCTGATGATCTGGACATGGATTAGATCCCAGCAGAGTTAAAGACATGTCAGGAGAGCAACGGAAAAGGAAAGTTCCTGAAAGCCCTACAATTATGGAACAGGATGAGAAGGGTGATGATCAGTCAATCATTGACATGGAAACTGGCCCAGAGGACGTCGACACTGCCATCCTATTCAACCTTCTCTGAGGGATGTGGTACTGGTGCTAGCACAAGTACCAACTCCCATATTTGTAGGCCCCCACTGAGACCTGCATCCATCCTTACCTCAGTAGAAGTATGCACTGCAGCGAGGCAATTGATAGCACACCCACTTACCTGCAGTTCTTCTTCTGGCATTGATACTGTCATTCTAAAAAAGTTCTCCTCCCCAGTTTGGGACTTTTTTAGGAATAGCAAGCAGGAGGAGAACATTGCAATATGCTCCATTTCTAATGCAAGTGTTCACCGAGGAAAGCCTGGTTTCCACTGTAGTACTGAAGGCTGAATATCCTACATGAAAAAACATCAAGCAATCCGATGGGAGGAGCACCTTAAAAAAGTACTGCAGGTGATAATTGTGAAGGTGATGAGAGTGGGCAATCAGCTCCAATCAAGGTGGAGGGTGAAGGTGATAAGGAAGAAGAGGGTGACATCTTTAAGCATAACAGCCCTTTCCCCAGCTATGTGCCACTATCTCCCTTCTCAGCAACCGTGCAATGGCACAATAGTCAGGTGGAGACACCTCAGCATACAGTGGCTGCCCCAAGACACACATTGAGTCTACCACCTCCCACTCCTCAGAACTCACCTACATCAGTGGCAAGAGAAAATAAAAAGAACAGGCTACTATTACGGGCATGTTTAGGCAGGAGGGGCCCTAAGTCTGCAATCACTGAATGGCACGGCATGGAAAGCTGGCTAAAATGTTAGCGCTGGATCTCTTTCCTTTTTTTGTTTTGTTTTTGTGGGAGGAATGAATTTGTGGTGGCCATCTGCCTGACATGGAATGTTCCCAGTTGGACCTGTTTTTCTGGAATTGCTTTTACAGAGTTCCATCATGATGTGCTGCAATTGGTTTGACAAGCTGTGGAGCATGGTATTGTTCACACGTTCCACCTGATGACAGACATGTGGACCAGTTGTCAAGCAACTGAACACATGTGGTTCACTGCACACTGATTCTCTTTTGCTGGGGCTATGCAGCAGCTATCTACAGGTCTCTGCACTCAACAAACCTTTAAAGGCAGTTGCCAGCATGCAACAGTAGCCATGTTTGCCAAGGAGAAATCCCATACAGCTGGAAACATATTGGAAAACTTTAACAGTGAGGTGTTTGGCTGAGATTCAAAAGTCTTAGATTTGGACTTGTTGCCACAGACAAAAACAGTATTATAGTTAAGACCATAGCAGATGATGGCTATTTCAGGTCCTGATGCTTGTGGCAGTGCATCAACCTGGTTGTGCAGGGCTTTCTCAAAAAAGAAACTGTCAGCAATATATTGACCATCTGCAGAAGAATCTGCATTCATTTCAGCCATTCTTTTGAGGCCCTGGAGCAGTTGAGGATCATTCAGCATGCTAATAGAGTACCGGTTAAAGCCCTCATACAGGAGGTGCCAACATGTTGGAACTTGACCTATAACATGTTGCAACATCTGCTTTAGGAATACAGACAGATACAGACAATGACTGTGTCATTCAAAGAGGAGGAGATGCAAATAGGTGCACACAAATTGGGCCTAGTCAAATGCCTTACAGAGATGCTACTTCCTTTGAGGTTTTACTGTCCTCCTTGCTGACATCCCATGTTACCAACTTGTGGACTGGAGGAAAGTGTGTTGATTTTAGAAATGCTATTGAGTGTGTGTGCAATACTACTGACTGAAATATGAAACTCCTCTTATATGGTTGTGGTCAGGTGAGTTGTTGCTTATAACTAGAGACAGGCTTCTGATGCCACTTCATCACATTATGCACACACTGAGCTAAATGGTACGGTGACAGTTGTGAGATTTACCAGCCCGGTACATGCAGCTACTTGTACTTGGTTGTAAATTGCTTTCACTTCTGAGTTAATTGATAGCACATCAATTTTCACAGCAGCCTATGCTTGAGTCTTCTTGGGATACTCCTCATAAAGCTTACCTTCTGTGCGTCACCTATACTCTCCAATATTGTTTCTAATTTAATATCTGCAGGCTTTCTCTTCTCCACATAATTCAAATGCTCAACAATCCTGCTTACCTTACTGGACTGCTTCAGCCAGGCACCCAAGACTGTTGGACATTTTGACAAGAATGCAGATTCTCCCAATTTGACAATACAACATCATTTTTTATTTAAGAATCATAATTTTTAGAACTGGGTGAGTTCACATCACTCCTCTATAATCTGTATTTTTAAAGCCTAGATGACAGAACATTTAGATATCTAATAATAACTTTGGTCTCTGGGGCTGAAGGACTGTTTTCAATGCATTTAACTGAACTGTGCCATACTCATTCCTTCTACAACAGATTGATGATGATGTGCTGTTCATTGCCTTGATGAATATTGTTGTTGTTTTGTGTAATGTCTGTATTTGTGACATCTTTCCTAAATCCTCTTTCTCATCCATTCATCAAACTTCTAACCCTTCTCCCTCAGGCTCTGTGATTTATACAAGCTTTACTTAATTTTCACTGTAAATGGATTGCACACTTGGTGGAATGGAGTTTGTGAAATGTGACACCAACTCACTGCAGGATCTTCTATTACCTGAACAATAGCCTACACTAGCCTCTCTTACCCACCCACACATAAAAGGGATCCATATTTTAGATGTAGAAGAACATTTATTGGCATCATCTTTCAAGACTTGTGTTGTGTAAATGCTTAACATTGTCAATTCCAGACTTTGAGTACACTTTTCTTACCTCAAGGGTTTAATAACTTTAGTTGTGATTAAATTATATATTCCTCATTGCTCAGAAGTTACTATTGTTAGTTTTTGATATAATCTCTGGTATTCTTTGTTCTTTCATGGTGGTAGTAGTCTAGTCTCAGTCTGTGTAAGCTATGGTATAATTATATAACCAACTAACTATGTTTATCTTTCAATTTAGTAGCCTATGATGGATAACACTTTTGACTAATCCTACAGTTGGAGCTCAAATAGCAGGAAATGGGACCTGGCTTGAAATGCCTTCCTTGTTAATGTACTATCTCTGTAAATTAAGAAGGCTCCTTGGGAAACTCTACAGTAAGGATTTGGAAGATTGAGACAGGCAGCAGGCATAGCTTCATCTATTCAGGAACGAGAACTATGGAGTGAAGTGAACTAGTTTAGTTAGTAAGTAATTAACTTCTACTACAGATGAGTAATTGTTTGTGTAGGTTGTTGCAGGCAATGGAGGTAATGGCAGCATACCCCCTAATAGTCAATATTGTTACAGAGGGTAGTAGGACAAAGGTATAACTAACTATAACTAACTGATACACACTTTCAAAAGAAGATAAAAAAACAGTCTGTGCAAAAAGGCAGCAGTGCTAAGTAAAAGTGAAACACAAAATACTTCATCATGTATAAAGTATGATAGACATCTGTCCCTTTACTCAACAATAACAAAAGTAAATGCACCCTCTCTGGCCACAACAGGCCCACCTCTCTTCCCAAATAATATCACCCCAAGGAATGTCCAAAAGTAAATGTCAAACAAAAAGTCCAAAACAAAGTCTATTCCACCCTCTTTCACCAACAACAAAAGTCCCTCACACCAAAACAAAAAATAAAAAAGGGTTCAAAAGAGAGTATTTTTGAGAGGATCCATTGTTCTCTCTGCTGGGCCTCAAGGTGTGCCATCCAATGGCCCTAACTGTACCAGCTCAAGCAGCATGTGGCATTGGAACTGAAAGTGAGAGTGGGAGGGGGGCAGCAATGGTAGTGGGGCTGGCTGCCACCTGATGTCACTGCTGTTGATGTTGTTTCCTAGGGAATGGAGGTGAAGGTGGCTGATTGAAGGAACTGGGGCCCGGGCAGAGGCATGTCACTCAGCCTCCTTCTCCTCCACTCATTGGCACTCTGCTCAGGTGTCCTTCAACTTCTGCCTCTGCAGCCAAGCTGGTATCTCCTTCTGTGTCACTGGTAGTGGTGAACCAGCAGGAGTAGCTATGTCAAGAAAAAAAAAAAAGGCAAATTATGAAGAATGCTCATTGCAAACACTTGTTTGAAGTTAAATAGTGGCACAGTAGCAGTTCATTGGTGGTCCACTAGGGCCATTGCAATTTGATGTGATCAGGAGAATCACAGGCCCATTTTACCCAGACATGCCTTGAACAACAGCACTGACTGTCTGAATGAAATTAATCCAGAACAACACTGGATTAGAAAAAAACAGAGTGTTTGTTTTATTTTAAAGGATTTCCCACAAAACTAAAAAGACTCTATGTGTAGAAAAATAAAATAACTCTCAATAATGGGTAATGCATAACCGCTATAAGTATTCTTGTTGTGCTAAATTAATGGAGGCATGCTAGCTAGTGTGTCAGGTACTACTTTGCTACTTTCTGCCGTCTGCAGCTGGGGCAGTTGTAATGGACAATCAATCAATCAATCCACCATTCAAACTTGATTTGTATAGTTTGGCATATACCGATGAGGGCATCCATGTGAAGAGAGTGCAGCTGCAGTGGGCTCAGTTGAAAAACCAGGTCTTGAGTCCCTGTCTGAATTCCAGCAGAGATGTTAAGCTCTATATGTGATGAAGGAGGTAATTCTAGGACTTCATAGCAAGGTAAGAGAAGGAACATCTTCCACTGTTTCTGTGGCAAATGTGGGGATATGTGAAAGGCTGAGGGAGGTGGAGCAAAGGTGTTTGAAGGGAAGGTAGAAGTTCAGGTGTTGTATGTATACTGGTCCCTGGTTTTGGAGGGCTTTGAAAGTGTGGATCAGCATTTTGAACTGACATCTCTTCTGGATGGGGAGCCAGTGGATTTTCCTAAGGTGAGGGTGATGTGAGTCTAGTTATGGAGTTCTAGGATGAGTCTGGATGCTGAATTCTTTATTGTTTGTAGGCTCTTGAGGAAGTGTGAGGTGATTCCTGCATCAAGTGCATTGCCATAGTCCAGTCGGCATGTGACCAGGGCTTCCATGACCCTAAGTCTGAAGTCAATGGGGAGCCAAGAATTATTCTGCCCATCTGTGGAGTTAGGCAAATTCTTGTAGGGTTATTTGAAAACTCTGCACAACTCCATGTAGCAAAATTCTACGAGTTCCACCTATCAAAATAGCTATTACAGTGGACAACTGAGCTTGTTAGTTATCTCAGAATGTAGATCAATAGGAATATTGACAAGCTCTGGAAGGCAAACTATGAAAGGCTAATTATTTGGCTGGAGGAGCAAATTCTGATTTGGTTCAGACTGCCACTGTCCATGCCCGGGAGAGTCACCATTGTCAAGATGGTAGTCCTCCAAAAGTTTCTATATTTTTTCATGATTATTCCTATACCTCTCACAGTGCACTTACTCAGACTGCTCCTGACTAGCCTTATGTCTTTGGCCAGAGCTGATAAACAGGACAGAGTTACATGGGAAACACTGACTCTCCCCTTTGTACTGGGGGGTCTCTGTGTCCCTGGTCTGGAATTACATTACCATTGCGTGCATGCACAGTTTTTACATTTCCGGTTGCAACCCTCCTCGTTTCAGCCACATATTGCTGTTGAGTCCGATAATGTGGCCCATGCCCCCTAAGCACTCCTCTGCCTATCAGATAGCCCCAGGCAGAGACTGATACTGCGGCCTGCACTGTGTGGGCCTGGAAAGGCTGTGTGTGCAAGCCTGAATGCATTGTCTTTTTTGCCAAGCATACAGCTTGCTACAACCTTATGCTCCCTGCTATGAATAATCATGGTGTCTACAGTCAGTTAAAACAATAAGGGGCATAATTAGGAAAAGTGACACTGCCTACAGTGCAGCACCACTTTTCATACGCTCCTTAGTACCACCCTACCACCACCATGTGTACACCATATTTAAAATACGGAGCACCATGGCCCATGGTAGGGAGCAATAGCATAATGTTTTGTATGCTATTGATGTACTCTGCAGAAGTAGGGCCAAGATTTGGTGCTACTCCTGCAGCATACATAGGAGCCCATTGTATTCAATTGCATGCCCCCTTTAAATGCCTGCTCTGAGAAGGCGTTAAAAGTGCCAAAAGAAATGATGCATGGAAATGTACTAGATTTCCTTGCACTAATATTTTTTAGCCCCCCCCATAATGAGGAAACTCCCCCTTTGCATACATTATCCCTGGTGCAGGCATGATGTGTCACAAAGGGTTACAAAGTTATGCAATGCATGCAGTGTGCCACTGCAAATATGGGGCAGCTTTTTGGCCTTGTAACGCCACATTAGCATAAAAAATGATGCATTAGACTGTCGTTAGGGGCTCTTAAATATGCCCCTCAATGACCTGTAACCAGGGGCAATTCCTTAAAGCACAACATATTTTAGATGACCCGCACCACACCATTCTTGGTGTCTTTATGTTTTATAGACTTCGAGATGACTTCAGATCCCTCCATAACACCCTCCTGGCAGTATTTCCGAGTCATTAATCAGATGTTCTGATAACCAATCAGTTTCCTCATAAACTTATTATTACTCATCTGTATGCCACAATGCAGAAAAAGACTCTCATATGAACTCTGAAAGCTCAGTCTGCTGGGGAAGCAGAGTTATACCCCCTCTGCCAACTGGATCACAATGGCGCTCCTGCTATTCTCTGACTAGTGCTGCCTCACTGAATTATGTGTCAGTGTTGCATCGGTTTTGTAGCACAGCACCAATTCAAAATCATTTTTGTTACTTACTAAGCCATGCAAAGCCACTTTGCTTTACTTTGCTTACCGTGGTTTAGTAAATACAAAGTAAAACAAGGCAGTGCGTACTGCCCTGATTTACTTTGCATAGGGACGATGCTTTAGTGGTGGAGCATTGGTGTTCCCATGCACCCACCCATTGATTTTGGTGCATTCCAAGATTTATAAAGCCTTGGAATGCATCAAAATGCTACACCATCTCCAGTGAGGCATCATAACAAAAAGAAACAACATTATTTCTCTTTGTTATTTCCTTTTTCCATGTGTGCTGAATTTTGCAGCACACCATGAAAGGGGAAAACACAATCTGCCTGTAATGCAGGCAACCTTTGCTGGCACTAAGCAGCACACAGCGCACCAGCACTTGGATGCTTCAGGTAAGTGCCATATTGTAGCGTAATAAATGGCAGATTTCTGCTGCCTCTCTTTCATGCAATACAGCACAGCAACTCTGCTTGATGTCCTGTGTTGTGTGAAATGTTAGTAAATGCACCCCTCAAATCATACAATGTATAGCGCTCCTGTTCAACTATATAAGATGGGGCTCTCTGAGGATGCACAATGTCCCAGATGGAAGGCAAGCATGGCTACTTTCTTACACCTTACATGGGACTGCCCCTGAGGATGCCATTATTAGACAGATGTATTTAATGCTATTGCATTAAGTGTGGACCACTGGCCCCAGCTGACTTCCCTGGTGGTTCTCTTGGGATATGTGAAAGATCTCCTGTCTGATGCAAGGTGGCTGTGATGCTGTTACTTCTGGCCAAGGGTAGAGATGCTATACACTGGGATCAAATCAAGTGTGGGCTATAGAGCAATTAGAGGGACATTGGGAGTTGATGCCAGAATGCTCACAGCCTAAGAATATTTTTGTCCCTTCTGGTCACCTATCTAGCTTTACAGATGGTAGATCTGATGGGGAGGCATCTCGCCCTGCATTACCCCTGAAGTCACTTAAGATGCCATGGTATCAGGATTGTACTAACCTTGTTGCATTACTTGTACTGAGTGTTGCACACTTCACATGTTAATACTCTTGTATGTTGCTGCTGAATATGTATTGTATGTCAATGGACATTGGGTCTGTGCTCAAATGTAAACCAATTTTCTGTTTCTTCGCCAAATGATCTTCTTTGAAACCAATTTGTTGTTAATTTGTTGCCAAATGATCTACCATGTTACAAACTGTGGAAGTTCCTTTCCTTATTGTACAGAAATCAAATAAATAAACAATTTACAGAGTAGTCAAACAAACAAATTGTGATGGCATACCCTTCCCCTTCATCAAACTGTATAGAAGTGACACAGTGTTTAAGATAGACTAACAATTGTGCATACATAAAGTATTTTGGCTTCACTTGAGATTAGCTAAGCACCAGATGTTGTGCATAATTTTGAGTTATGCAGATGGGAAGTCTGTCACAAAGGTCACTGATATCCTATTTACCTTGTTACAAGTGCTAGATGATATAATGCACTTATAATAAGTGTTAGACTTTTCATCTTTGGATTGTTTTCCTCTAACTCTTTTCCCTCTGACCTCCTGTTTTTCTGACTTCATGTTTGCTGCTCTTAGGATTCTGTGTACTTTACAACTGCTGACCAGTGCTAAGGAGCAGGTCCTTAGTACTTTAAACATGATAACATTAATGTATCCACAATGGCGTATGTAACTAATTTGTAAGGCCCTAGTAAAGAGCACTGTATGTGTCCAGGGTTTGTAAATTAAATGCTACTAGTGGGCCTGCAGTACAGATTTTGTTACCCAGTATAGTAGCCTTTAAACATGTCCCAGAACTGCCATTGCAGAACATGTGTGTGCAGTTTCAAGCTGCCATTCTGACCTAGCAAGCACACCCACTTTCCAGGCCCAAACCTTCCTTTTTATTACATATGTTATCCATAAGGCAGGCCGTAGTTAGCACCAAGTGCAGGGTGCAGAGTATTTAAAACGTTGGGCATGCACTTTTAAGTTCAACATGTCCTGGTCGTGAAAAAACATTACGTTTGTTTTTCACTGCTGCATGATTGAAGTTACCTTGAAGCAACCTTTAAGTGTAACTTTCGTTTGGAAAAAGATTGAAATTTGAAGTTTGGTGTCTGTGAACTAACAAGTTAAAATCACAGCTTATGGTGAAGTTGGATTTTAAATTGCAAACCTGAAAATGGCACTTTTATAAAGCTGGCATTTTCCTACTTTAACCATTCTTTGCTTCTGCCTACCTCAGACTACACATCTGAGGTGGATGACAACTTGACTTTGTGCATTCCCTCTAGATAGTCACACAGAAAGGGAGCTTGGGTATGACATTTGCATCCTGATGGCCCATCACCAGGATGATATGTCTTCTTGGGTCAGATGCGAGGGAAAAGCTGACACCTACACCAGAATAGGGCTGTGCCTTTCACACAAAGGGTTGCATAACCCCTGTAGAGTGTCTGGGGCAAGGTAAGGAAGACAGGGACCTTGTTATCTTTAAAGGACTCTTTGAAGTCTCCCCCACTTCAAATGCACATTTAGGTGTCAGTACTGGTCCCCAAACCCCACCAAATCAGAACTGTACTAGACCCAAGGGCATTCTACCAGGAGGAAGGGCTGCTACACTGCCAGGATGGATTCCACTCTGATAATGGCATTGCTGTGTTTGCCTACTGTTTGTTGTGTGCTATGCTGTAGGAGGGGCTGCCAGTTTATTGCTTGCTTAGCTGTGTTGGCCTGTTGCTTGCTGCTTCTTGTCTGGAGTGAGAAGGACAGGACCTGTCTCTACATCCTTGGAACTAAGATTCTTCAAGGTCTTGTTGGCTTGCCCCCTGTTCTCGAAGTCCCATCAAAGGCTTCAATAACTCTAACATGGCTGCCTGACAATAAAGCAGAAATAATATCCATGACATTTGTGATGCAGCAATCAGACAACCAAAATCAACATCAGGCCTTTTATGATGTAACACTTTATGTCCTTTCTTGAACCTACTACATTGCGTAGTCTAATTGTTAGAGCTCCTTGATGTTTGTACCTTTTACTATTGACCTACTTAGTGTATAACAAATTATTTGGTGGCCAGTGTTATTGCTAGAGCATCCCCTTTCCAGTTAATAACAATTTTAGCAGGGATTTGTTCATTAACTGGTATTCAGTAAGGAAGGAGAAGCAGCCACTCCAATACTCCCTAAATCAGAACAGAGAGCCCCATAACTAGGGCTCCCAGTTTTATGGTATTTATTTTTTTATAACATTTCTGTCTGTATTTATCCATATTTATTTTTGCCCACCTTATCAGTATATATCCATATTTATTTTGTGTTCTGTGCAGAAATGAAGGTGTAAAATTGTATATTTCCATATTTATTTAACTAATAAACGTGCACTTATACTTTGACATCTGTTGTGTTTTAGCAAACTGAGCAGCCAAGTATACCATACAAATCCACCCGCAGGTAAATATTAGCATTATACTACAAATGCATTTGATAGATGTTTCAATACAGGGAGTGCAGAATTATTAGGCAAATGAGTATTTTGACCACATCATCCTCTTTATGCATGTTGTCTTACTCCAAGCTGTATAGGCTCGAAAGCCTACTACCAATTAAGCATATTAGGTGATGTGCATCTCTGTAATGAGAAGGGGTGTGGTCTAATGACATCAACACCCTATATCAGGTGTGCATAATTATTAGGCAACTTCCTTTCCTTTGGCAAAATGGGTCAAAAGAAGGACTTGACAGGCTCAGAAAAGTAAAAAATAGTGAGATATCTTGCAGAGGGATGCAGCACTCTTAAAATTGCAAAGCTTCTGAAGCGTGATCATCGAACAATCAAGCGTTTCATTCAAAATAGTCAACAGGGTCGCAAGAAGCGTGTGGAAAAACCAAGGCGCAAAATAACTGCCCATGAACTGAGAAAAGTCAAGCGTGCAGCTGCCACGATGCCACTTGCCACCAGTTTGGCCATATTTCAGAGCTGCAACATCACTGGAGTGCCCAAAAGCACAAGGTGTGCAATACTCAGAGACATGGCCAAGGTAAGAAAGGCTGAAAGACGACCACCACTGAACAAGACACACAAGCTGAAACGTCAAGACTGGGCCAATAAATATCTCAAGACTGATTTTTCTAAGGTTTTATGGACTGATGAAATGAGAGTGAGTCTTGATGGGCCAGATGGATGGGCCCGTGGCTGGATTGGTAAAGGGCAGAGAGCTCCAGTCCGACTCAGACTCAGCAAGGTGGAGGTGGAGTACTGGTTTGGGCTGGTATCATCAAAGATGAGCTTGTGGGGCCGTTTCGGGTTGAGAATGGAGTCAAGCTCAACTCCCAGTCCTACTGCCAGTTCCTGGAAGACACCTTCTTCAAGCAGTGGTACAGGAAGAAGTCTGCATCCTTCAAGAAAAACATGATTTTCATGCAGGACAATGCTCCATCACACGCGTCCAAGTACTCCACAGCGTGGCTGGCAAGAAAGGGTATAAAAGAAGGAAATCTAATGACATGGCCTCCTTGTTCACCTGATCTGAACCCCATTGAGAACCTGTGGTCCATCATCAAATGTGAGATTTACAAGGAGGGAAAACAGTACACCTCTCTGAACAGTGTCTGGGAGGCTGTGGTTGCTGCTGCACGCAATGTTGATGGTGAACAGATCAAAACACTGACAGAATCCATGGATGGCAGGCTTTTGAGTGTCCTTGCAAAGAAAGGTGGCTATATTGGTCACTGATTTGTTTTTGTTTTGTTTTTGAATGTCAGAAATGTATATTTGTGAATGTTGAGATGTTATATTGGTTTCACTGGTAATAATAAATAATTGAAATGGGTATATGTTGGAAAATGGGTTATTGGTAGGGCAGGTAGGTACCTACACCTAGCAACAAGCCACAAACCTCCACAAAAGTACAGTTAGGTCTCAGTAAATTAATCCCAGCTCTACCCTTGGTAGCTTGGCATCGAGCGTCAAGGCTTAACTTAGGAGACAAAGTGTAAAGCATTCAAATATCACACAACAGTAATTAAATAAAACACAGGAAACAGTTTAAAAATCCAAAACCAATTTATAAAAATAGCTTATATTTTTATCTTTAAAATGACACAAAAACGATTAAAATCGGTTCAGGGGAACCGGAGATATGAATTTTTAAAGTATTATTATTTTCTAGCGCATAGAAACAAAAAGCGCCAATCGGGTCATCTGGTTGCACCAGGACCGGGACAAAGTCAAACTTTCAGGCCGACCGCGATGGAGCCCTGCTCGGCTACAGGTCGCGGGAGGCCTCGGTTAAAAAGTTACCTTCTGACTTAGTCTTTATTTTGAAGTTTTTCTTCACCGGGACGAACCTGCCAGTTGGATCCGACCTCCTGGAGCCCTTGTCCGGATACGCGAAGTCGGTTTCCTCGGTGGTGATTTCTACCTTCGGACTTAGTCGTTTTTTCGAGATGAAAATCCTTCGACCGGGGTAAACCTGGATCTTGATCCGACGTCCGTGGAGCCCTTCTCGGATACGATGGCTGGAAGGTCCCGGTCAACTTTTTACGTTCGGACTTAGTCTCTTTTTCGGATGTTTTTCTTGACCGGGACGAACCACGAAGTCAGGCCGGGTCGCGGTTGAGGCAAGCCGGCTAGAATTTCCGCGTCGAGTCGGTCACTTTATGGAGCTTTTTTCTAAAATTTCTCCAATCTTTTCCAAACTTCTGGGGCTTCTCCCAGATGTTCTTTTAAGGTTCTTTTGGGGTCCACAGCTCACCCCAAGGGTCCAGAAGTTCTGTGATGGTCCTTGGGAAGTGCGGACTTCAACTCCCAGAGTGCACCTGGCGCAAACTCCTTTTTGGCCACTGGGCAGTGGTCAGCTGGTCACTTTTTCAGGAGTTGGTGCAGGGGACTCTGGTTAGCAATTTTTCACCTGTAGCAAACAGGGAGTCCCTCCTTGAACCAGTGGAAGCCAGGCAAAGTCCTTCTTGTGGTGAAGCCCAAGTGTGCAGCTGGTGCAGTCTTTCTGAGTGCAGGGTCCAGGTGCAGGCCAGGGGTCCAGCAGGGCAGTCCTTCTTCTTCTTGTAGTTCTTTCTTCTTGAAATTTGGTGGGGATCTGAGGCGTGGGTGCAGGTCTGCCAGTTTTATCCTTGCTCCTGGGTGAAAAGCAGGGGGGCCCTGGTCCTCCAATCAGGGACAGGGTCGTCCCCCTGTGATGACCACTTCCTGGGAAGTGTGGCAAAAATCCATCCCAGAAGGCAATAGTCTCTAAAAATCCAAAATGGATGAATCTGATTTTTGGAGGAGAGATCTGGCTGAACCCACCCACTGGTGTGGCTAAAAATCATAAACACACCCCTCTCCTGCCCTCTCCTAATCTAATCAAGGGGGCACCTAGCTGTCTGGGGTTGCAGGAGGTGGGGGTGTTGCTGGGTGCTCCAGATGTCCTTCTCTGCCTTTGAAGACCAGTTTGGCAGCCCTCCCCCTTCCTGCTTCCCCATCTGCTGAGGGGAGATTCTCTCCCCCAAGCACATTCCTTTGTGTAAAGCCAGGCCACTTCACACCTCATAAAAGTGGCCTGGCAGAAGCTGCTGCAGGCTGGCCAATCAGAGCACAGCAGCAAAAACAATGCAGAGCTGAAATTGGCAACTTTTTAGGTAAAGTCTAAACTTTTTACCTGCACTAGTTATATTAAATCCAACAACTGGAAGTTGTGGGATTTATTATAACAATCAATTTGATACCAAATTCTTGGTATGTAACATTTAAGGAGACTTTAAAATTTAAAATAAAGTCTGCCCATTCTAGCCTATGAAGGCCATTTACTTCAATGAGGGAAAAACGAATTTGGCTGTTTTTACCTCACCAGGGCTTATAAATCTATTTTTATAAAGTCCCTGCTTATAGTTACATGGCACCCAGCCCTAGGGGCACATAGGGCACACCTTAGGGGTGACTTATATGTAAAAATAAGGTAGTTTAAAACTTTGGAAGTACCTTTAATTCCAAAGTCGAATTTGCATATAACTTTAATTTAAAAGCAGCCAGCAAGGCAGGCTGGCTTTTAAAATGACACTGGGCACCTCAGCAATGCACCTAGGTGTGCACCACCTATGCTGTGGTCCCTAAACCTACATGCCCTACCATATACTAGGGACTTATAGGTAGGTTAACTTAGCCAATTATAATTAGTCTAATTTGCATATCCATTTTACACAGAGCACTGGCCCTGGGACTGGTAAGCAGTACCCAGGGCACAGCCAAGAGTCAGTAACCACCAGTACCTATCCAGAAAGAGTGGGGGTGATCAGGCAAAAAAAAAGGACTTTCCTACACTGCCCCCCCCCAGATGAAAGGTGATGGGTACTAACCTACACCCTGGTAGTCCTCATCAGCTAAGTGGAAAAACCTGGAAAGGCCATCTGCATTGGCATGAGCAGTCCCAGGTCTGTGCTCCACTGTGAAGTCCATCCCCTGTAGGGAAATGGACCACCTTAACAGTTTTGGGTTCTCCCCCCTCATCTGCATCAACCATCTGAGAGGTCTGTGGTCAGTTTGTACACGGAAGTGAGTGCCAAACAAGTAAGGCCTCAACTTCTTCAGGGACCAAACCACAGCAAAGGCCTCCCTCTCAATGGCACTCCATTTCTTCTCTCTGGGGAGTAGTCGCCTGCTGATGAAGGCAACTGGGTGATCATGGCCCTCTTCATTAACTTGTGCTAACACTGCCCCAATCCCTTCCTCTGAAGCATCTGTTTGCACTACAAACTCCTTGCTATAGTCAGGGGCCAGTAACACTGGTGCTGAACACATAGCCTGTTTTAGGGTGTCAAAAGCTTTTTGACACTCTGGGGTCCAAATGACCTTCTTGGGTTGTTTCTTGGAGGTAAGCTCAGTCAGAGGGGCCACTATGGTCCCAAAATTCTGAACAAACCTCCTGTAATACCCAGTCAGGCCAAGAAAGGCCCTGACCTGAGTCTGGGTTTTTGGAGCCTCCCAATCCAGGATAGTCTGGATCTTGGGCTGGAGAGGTTGTACATGGCCTCCACCAACAAGGTGGCCCAGGTACACAACAGAACTTTGCCCTATCTGGCACTTGCTTGCCTTGATAGTCAGGCCTGCTTGAAGCAGGGCCTGAAGCACTTCCTTCAGGTGGACCAGGTGGTCCCTCCAGGTGGAACTAAATACAGCTATATCATCTAGATAAGCTGCACTAAAAGATTCCAACCCAGATAGGACTCTATTCACCAACCGTTGGAAGGTGGCAGGAGCATTTTTCATCCCAAAGGGCATCACCTTGAACTGAAAGTGGCCCTCTGGTGTGGAAAATGCTGACCTCTCCTTGGCTCTTGGACTTAAGGCAATCTGCCAATATCCTGAGGTCAGATCAAATGTGCTCAGGAATTTGGCAGCCCCCAACCTGTCAATGAGCTCATCAGCTCTAGGTATGGGGTGAGCATCAGTCCTAGTGACTGCATTTAGACCTCTGTAGTCCACACAGAATCTTAATTCTTTCTTCCCACCTTGGGGACTAGCTTTGGGCACCAGTACCACTGGACTGGACCAAGGACTATCAGAGTGCTCAATTACCTTCAGATCCAACATCTTAGCCACTTCAGCTTTGATGTTGGCCTTGACCTGGTCAGACAGCCTGTACAGCTTGTTCTTGACAGGCAAGCTGTCACCAGTGTCAACATCATGGACACACCAATTGGTGAGTCCAGGGGTCAGGGAGAACAGACTAGCAAACTGTCCCAAGACTTGCTTACAGTCTTGTTGTTGCTGATCTGTCAGTTTGGGAGAGAGTACCACTCCCTCCACTGACCCATCTTTTTCCTTTGAGGACAGGAGGTCTGGCAGAGGTCCACCCTCCTCCTCCTTCCCTTCATCAGTGACCATCAGCATGGTCATGTCTGCCCTGTCCTGGTGGGGTTTCATCCTATTAACATGCAGGATCCTGTGAGGATTCCTGGGGGTGCCAAGATCCACCAAGTAGGTGACCTCACCTTTTTTCTCTAGGATTGGATAGGGCCCAGTCCATTTGGCCTGTAGTGCCCTAGGAGCCATGGGCTCCAAAACCCACACCAGCTGTCCTGGGTGATACTCAGGCATGGTAGCCTTTTGATCATGCCAGAGCTTCATGAGCTCCTGACTGGCCTCCAGGTTCCTGCTTGCCTTCTTCATATACTCAGCCATGCGAGACCGCAGGCCTAGTACATAATCCAGCACATTCTCCTTGGCTTCCTTGAGAGGCTTTTCCCAAGACTCTCTCACCAAGCACAATGGGCCTCTTACAGGGTGCCCAAACAGTAACTCAAAGGGGCTGAATCCAACCCCCTTCTGTGGCACTTCCCTGTAGGCAAACAGCAGGCATGGGAGGAGGACATCCCATCTCCTCCTGAGTTTGTCAGACAAACCCATGATCATGCCCTTCAGGGTCTTATTGAATCTTTCCACTAGACCATTGGTCTGTGGATGGTAGGGTGTGCTGAACTTATAAGTAACACCACACTCCTCCCACATGGCTTTCAGATAGGCTGACATAAAGTTTGTGCCCCTATCTGAGACCACCTCCTTTGGGAATCCCACTCTGGTGAACACACCAAGTAGGGCCCTAGCCACTGTGGGTGCAGTGATTGTCCGGAGGGGTATTGCCTCAGGGTACCTGGTGGCATGGTCCACTACCACCACAATGTACCTGTTACCTGAAGCAGTTGGTGGGTCTAGGGGACCAACAATGTCAATCCCCACCCTCTCAAAGGGAGTCCCAACCACTGGCAGTGGAATTAAGGGAGCCTTTGGCTTGCCCCCTGTCTTGCCACTGGCTTGACAGGTGACACAGGAGCTGCAAAACTCCCTGACTTTTTCTGACATTTCTGGCCAAAAAAAATGGTTGACCAGCCTGTTCCAGGTCTTGGTCTGTCCCAAATGACCAGCTAAGGGGATATCATGGCTTAAGGTAAGGAGGAATTCTCTATACTTTTGGGGGACCACTACTCTCCTAGTAGCCCCTTCTTTGAGGGTCCTAGCCTCAGTGTAGAGAACTCCATCCTCCCAGTAAACCTTGTGGGTACCACTGGTATCCCCTTGTTCTTGCCTGGCAGCAGTCTGCCTCAGGCCCTCAAGAGTGGGACACTCTCTTTGTCCCTGGCACAAATCTTCTCTGGTGGGCCCACCTGCCCCTTGCAGTTCTGCCAAGTCAGGCAGAGTTTGCAGGGAAGGTGTCCCTCCCTCAGAGTTCAGATCCTCCCCCTCAGGGTTGGATTCTTCCTGACCCTCTGTACTTGTTGGGGCTGGTAAGCCAGACCCAGTGCCCTTTCTCTTCTTCTTGGAGGCTTGGCCCATTGTTCCAGGGTCCAAGTGTCCAGCATTTCCCTGTTGTGCTGCCTGTGACCTGGTCACAGCACACACCCATTCAGGGAGATCCAGCATCTTTGCATGGACCCTTCTCTCCACTTCTGACCATTCAGATGCTTCAAGATCATTTCCCAGTAGACACTCTACTGGGAGGGCAGGAGCTACAGCTACTTTTTTAGGGCCAGTCACACCTCCCCATTCCAGACTCACCATAGCCATGGGATGGAGTTTGGTTCTGCTATCTGCATAAGTCACCTGGTGGAAGACACCAGGTAAGACCTGCTCTGGAGAAACCAGCTTTTCTGTGACCATTGTCACACTGGCTCCTGTATCTCTCAGAGCTTCCACTTCAGTCCCATTGACTTTAGGCCTCTGCCTATACCTCTGCATGATGGGAGGTAAGGTGGCCATAGTTGCAATGTCCACCCCACCCACGGATACTAAGGTGACTTCAGTGTACCCTGATTCCACCCCTGGGCCAACTTCCACCCCCAACCCTACACTAGCAATCCCCTGGGATTGCCCACCAGTGGGGGGCTTCTTGGTGCAGATAGCATCTCCTCTTTTATGTCCTGGCTGAAAACAGTCAAAACACTTGCCGGCCTTAGCAAGCTCCTGAAACCTTCCTGCTTTAGCAGGATCAAAATTCTTTCCCTGATACCCTTTCCCTTTAGAAGTGAATTGGCTCGGGGCTCCCCCTCCCTGAGAAGTTTTTGGGGACTCTTGTGAGGACTCTTTGGGTTTTTTGTCATCTTTCCCCTGGTTCTTCCCCTGAGAAGAACCATGTCCTCCCTTTTTCTGATCACCCCCTGGGGGTCTCTGGTTAACTCTAGTTCTTAACCAGTCATCTGCTGCCTCCCCCAGCTCTCTGGGGTTGGTCAACCTAGAGTCTACTAGATACTGGCGGAGCCTCTCTTGGACACAATTAGTTAGAAGGTGCTCCCTCATAATCAAATTGTACAGCCCCTCAAAGGTACTTACCCTGTTGCCCTGTATCCAGCCCTCCAGTGCTTTCACTGAAATGTCCACAAAGTCCACCCAGGACTGGGTGCTTGTCTTTTGGGTGTCCCTAAACTTAAGCCTATACTGCTCTGGGGTTAGACCAAACTTTTTAGTCAAGCATCTCTTCATACTGGGGTATGAGTCTGCATCCTCCCCACTCATGGTTAGGAGCCTATCCCTCCCAGAGTTGGGAACTAACTCCCAAAGGAGTGAACCCCAGTACTGAGGCTTGACTTTCCTCATCTGGAGGGCCCTCTCAAAGGCCCCCAGCCACTTATCAATGTCATCCCCCTCTACATAGGCAGGAACCACCCCTTTGGGTAATCTGGGGGCAAAACCCCCACCCAGGGACACCTCAGTTTCTTTCTCGCTGCTTCCATCTTTTTTTTCTTTGCTTGCCCACTTCTTTTTTTCTAGGGCAAGCTTCTCTGCCTCCAAAGCTATGTAGGCTAGCTGGGCTTCCAGCTCTCTCTCCCTGATGGATGGGTTCTCTCCTCCTGAAAGGACCCTCTTCCTATCACTAGCTTTGGGTCTGCCCCTAGTGACTGTGTCCAGTGAGAACCGTTCCTCCTCTTCCTCACTTGGGGTCTGATGCCTTTCCTCCCCTGAATGGTTAGAGTTAGCATCATCTTCTTTTGGTTCCTCCTCTGGAGCTTCCTCTGTCTCTACCTCTTGGGCCTCAGCCCATGCTGTCAGGGATTTAATCAGGATTTCCTTCCTGAGATTAGGGGTTGCAGGCAACCCCCTCTCAGTACACAACCCCCTAAGCTGGACTACTGTCAGTGTGGGTAGGCTAGCCAGATCAAGCTCCATGGTTCCCTAGTTTTGTGTCAACAAAAGCTTTTTGCAAAAATTGGTAACAGGAATTTAGAAAAATTACAAAAATTCAATAATTGAAATTAATCCAAATTAATTTAAAAAAAAAAATTAAAATTAAAAATTAAAAACAATTTTTGCACTAGGACAATTTAAAGGATTTTTAATTTGTTTTATCTAAAACTGTAACGTGATATTGAACACAAGTACAGGATCCCGTCGCTGCTTCCAATTATGTTGGAAAATGGGTTATTGGTAGGGCAGGTAGGTACCTACACCTAGCAACAAGCCACAAACCTCCACAAAAGTACAGTTAGGTCTCAGTAAATTAATCCCAGCTCTACCCTTGGTAGCTTGGCATCGAGCGTCAAGGCTTAACTTAGGAGACAAAGTGTAAAGCATTCAAATATCACACAACAGTAATTAAATAAAACACAGGAAACAGTTTAAAAATCCAAAACCAATTTATAAAAATAGCTTATATTTTTATCTTTAAAATGACACAAAAACGATTAAAATCGGTTCAGGGGAACCGGAGATATGAATTTTTAAAGTATTATTATTTTCTAGCGCATAGAAACAAAAAGCGCCAATCGGGTCATCTGGTTGCACCAGGACCGGGACAAAGTCAAACTTTCAGGCCGACCGCGATGGAGCCCTGCTCGGCTACAGGTCGCGGGAGGCCTCGGTTAAAAAGTTACCTTCTGACTTAGTCTTTATTTTGAAGTTTTTCTTCACCGGGACGAACCTGCCAGTTGGATCCGACCTCCTGGAGCCCTTGTCCGGATACGCGAAGTCGGTTTCCTCGGTGGTGATTTCTACCTTCGGACTTAGTCGTTTTTTCGAGATGAAAATCCTTCGACCGGGGTAAACCTGGATCTTGATCCGACGTCCGTGGAGCCCTTCTCGGATACGATGGCTGGAAGGTCCCGGTCAACTTTTTACGTTCGGACTTAGTCTCTTTTTCGGATGTTTTTCTTGACCGGGACGAACCACGAAGTCAGGCCGGGTCGCGGTTGAGGCAAGCCGGCTAGAATTTCCGCGTCGAGTCGGTCACTTTATGGAGCTTTTTTCTAAAATTTCTCCAATCTTTTCCAAACTTCTGGGGCTTCTCCCAGATGTTCTTTTAAGGTTCTTTTGGGGTCCACAGCTCACCCCAAGGGTCCAGAAGTTCTGTGATGGTCCTTGGGAAGTGCGGACTTCAACTCCCAGAGTGCACCTGGCGCAAACTCCTTTTTGGCCACTGGGCAGTGGTCAGCTGGTCACTTTTTCAGGAGTTGGTGCAGGGGACTCTGGTTAGCAATTTTTCACCTGTAGCAAACAGGGAGTCCCTCCTTGAACCAGTGGAAGCCAGGCAAAGTCCTTCTTGTGGTGAAGCCCAAGTGTGCAGCTGGTGCAGTCTTTCTGAGTGCAGGGTCCAGGTGCAGGCCAGGGGTCCAGCAGGGCAGTCCTTCTTCTTCTTGTAGTTCTTTCTTCTTGAAATTTGGTGGGGATCTGAGGCGTGGGTGCAGGTCTGCCAGTTTTATCCTTGCTCCTGGGTGAAAAGCAGGGGGGCCCTGGTCCTCCAATCAGGGACAGGGTCGTCCCCCTGTGATGACCACTTCCTGGGAAGTGTGGCAAAAATCCATCCCAGAAGGCAATAGTCTCTAAAAATCCAAAATGGATGAATCTGATTTTTGGAGGAGAGATCTGGCTGAACCCACCCACTGGTGTGGCTAAAAATCATAAACACACCCCTCTCCTGCCCTCTCCTAATCTAATCAAGGGGGCACCTAGCTGTCTGGGGTTGCAGGAGGTGGGGGTGTTGCTGGGTGCTCCAGATGTCCTTCTCTGCCTTTGAAGACCAGTTTGGCAGCCCTCCCCCTTCCTGCTTCCCCATCTGCTGAGGGGAGATTCTCTCCCCCAAGCACATTCCTTTGTGTAAAGCCAGGCCACTTCACACCTCATAAAAGTGGCCTGGCAGAAGCTGCTGCAGGCTGGCCAATCAGAGCACAGCAGCAAAAACAATGCAGAGCTGAAATTGGCAACTTTTTAGGTAAAGTCTAAACTTTTTACCTGCACTAGTTATATTAAATCCAACAACTGGAAGTTGTGGGATTTATTATAACAATCAATTTGATACCAAATTCTTGGTATGTAACATTTAAGGAGACTTTAAAATTTAAAATAAAGTCTGCCCATTCTAGCCTATGAAGGCCATTTACTTCAATGAGGGAAAAACGAATTTGGCTGTTTTTACCTCACCAGGGCTTATAAATCTATTTTTATAAAGTCCCTGCTTATAGTTACATGGCACCCAGCCCTAGGGGCACATAGGGCACACCTTAGGGGTGACTTATATGTAAAAATAAGGTAGTTTAAAACTTTGGAAGTACCTTTAATTCCAAAGTCGAATTTGCATATAACTTTAATTTAAAAGCAGCCAGCAAGGCAGGCTGGCTTTTAAAATGACACTGGGCACCTCAGCAATGCACCTAGGTGTGCACCACCTATGCTGTGGTCCCTAAACCTACATGCCCTACCATATACTAGGGACTTATAGGTAGGTTAACTTAGCCAATTATAATTAGTCTAATTTGCATATCCATTTTACACAGAGCACTGGCCCTGGGACTGGTAAGCAGTACCCAGGGCACAGCCAAGAGTCAGTAACCACCAGTACCTATCCAGAAAGAGTGGGGGTGATCAGGCAAAAAAAAAGGACTTTCCTACAGTATATATATTTTTTTTGTTAAGTTGCCTAATAATTATGCACAGTAATAGTCACCTGCACACACAGATATCCCCCTAACATAGCTAAAACTAAAAACAAACTAAAAACTACTTCCAAAAATATTCAGCTTTGATATTAATGAGTTTTTTGGGTTCATTGAGAACATGGTTGTTGTTCAATAATAAAATTAATCCTCAAAAATACAACTTGCCTAATAATTCTGCACTCCCTGTATAACAAAATCTCATCTTGTTTTTTAACTCTCCATGCCATCTATCTGCCCAGCGGTTGGCTTAGTACAGATGAAAACAGTATGGAAAGTCACTCAAAAGGAACAGATTTTTCTGTATTTTTCCATAGACTTTGTTTTCTGTCTGTATTTATCTGGAAAAATCAGTAAAAATGGAAAACAGGGAGCCCTACCAAATAACCTGGAGCACAATGTGCAAGCAATGTCAAAAAAATCAATTGTCTTGAGGGTACAATATATTGCTATATAGTTCTTAATCTTCAGTAAGGATCTCGCCAGTATGTATTTCAAACTATCACAAAAATATATCTCCGACTTTTTCCTTGACCTTCCCTAGAATTGCCTTTACACACATTACTTGCTCTAGGCTTTTATTACTGTAGTCTTTCCATCGTATCTCCATGCCCTCTTTCTTTTCCAAATAGCTTGAGTTAATCTACTCTTTCACTCCTTAATATGCAAATAGTGTTGTCGTATGTCTGTATCAGCTTTTTCTGGTGCAAGTGAGGGAGGCATGGGGAGACATTAGGAGAACCACTGAGAGTCAGAAGGTACAGCCACTGCCACAGAATGACCTAGTGGCAGTGTTAATGATGGAGAAGGCCAGGAAGCCACTAATACATCAGAACTGCAGTCCTCTGACTCAGTCCAGTCCCTTATGCTCGTAGCCAAAAAAAGACAGACCACATATGTTCCTGTGGCTACTGTAGTGTCCTTTCCAGCCTGGGTACTCTTAAATCAACACTCCACACAAACAACTTTGCCTTAAATGTCTTTATTCTTCTGCACACAAGCACAAACACAACATTCTAAAACTGAAATCCAGTCACAATACCCAAACACTCATGTCATAGCTCTAAGCAATCCTTCAGGAACCTAAAAGGTTCTGTCATTACTACTCACATAGAGCTACATATCCCCACTTGTTTAACAAAAACGACACTTTTTTTGCAAAAATATATACATATATGACAACACTTCTATGAGTCTCTTTGGAGCTTTTACCAAATGCCGAGATCATGTCCTTTGAAGATGGGAACAAAGATGAGTAGTGCCCACAACTGACACGGTTAATGTGAAAACAGATGCAGTCAGGGTTTACTCTGCAGTCTCACTTGAACCAGTCTTAGCTAGGGCATTGGAAACTGGTGAAGGTTGGGAAGGGGTGTGAAGAGTCTTGTGTAGTGGACAGCCCAGCACTAAGAACAGTCACCATGTGTCCCTCACTAGTTACAACTTCTAATTATTCAGCATCAAATTTGTACTTTCTCTTTTGTCACACCAACACTCTATCTCCTCCATGAAAACCAATGTTCTTGGTACCTCTACATTTGTCAAATTACACTTTCATCTTTTGTTTATGACCCAAGTCTTTCTGATAAAGTTCACCATCAGTGGCAGATTTTCTGTTGGTGCACTGTGGTCACTTGGTTATCATGGCTCTCCTAAATATCAGTGTGGCAGGACCTTCACGTTTGTTGAATGAAGAGTGGATGTATATGCTCAAACAGTAGCATGGGAAGCTGACTTCAAACTAAGCTTCTCTTATTTTGCACGTCATACGGTCTTTTTCAAGGTACTCATAAAGAGTTCAACTATGCCTTTTGCTTGTGGCCTAAAAGATGTGATTTTCTGATGTTTCACATTGAGTTGTCCAAGAAGGTCTCTTTATCGACTGTTGAAGGTGAGATTTCAAAATTGAGAGAACAATATATGATGCCAAGATTCCATCTGATCTTTCAATGACTTTCTCTTGAGTAATCAATGAAAGATCTTTAGTGATTGAAAAACTAGAATACTCATCGCTAATCACCATCAGGTGGAGTCCATTGCCAAGAGGACCAAAGAAGTCCAGGTTTTGTCAAGTCTGACATGTTCAAGGGATACAGAGTGACTTTGGGAGATAAGCAGTTGCACAAATGACAGGCTTTTAATTATTTCTCAACACTTTCATCAAGATGAATAAACCAAAGTCGGTCTCAAAGAGCTTGTTTGGTAGTAACAATTCCACAATGTCCTTCGTGGGCCAGTTCAACTACTTGTTGTCTCTGAATTTCTGGTATGACAATTCTTGAACCTTGTAAAAGAATGGTTTCTTGAGTAACTGATATTTAATCCTTTACATTCTTGAACTTATAAAATTCACTGTTATGTGAGAGATCAAGTGTGCTGTCTTAATGATTGATGTGTAATGATATATTTTAGTATCAGCATGTCACTATCTTTGCTCATTGCAGAAATAATTTGTTCCAAAGAAATAGTAGCAGGAGTGTTTGACTTCACAATGAAGTTAATGTAGGCTTCAGTTGATTTGAAAGGGGCACCCTGACACTGTGCTTGCACTCATGAAAAGTAGTTAGCAGGGTTTTGATTAGGGGTGGGTAGAGCTCACATAGAATCACTATGAGGAATTCTGCAGAGTTGACCAAAAACTCAGTGGGATTCCGATGATTTCCGCCTACTACTAATTATTATAATAATTAACAAAAAGTGATTTAATAGGAGCACCAACAGACCTGTAAACAATCCACACTGGAATGCTCCCCTCCTAAAGCCAGTAGTGTGACAATTTGAAAATGATGGATTCCAATGCAAAGCCTTTTTTTAGTAAAATAAATGGAAAGTGTTGGAGTAGGCCCCACCAACTCACTTTTGCCTACCTGTGCCTGCAAAGCAGTCTCTCGATTAGAGAGAAAGTTTACCCCTCACAGCAGCTGGCACAGCTCATATCTCACTCTGTGGAAGGAAAGGGTCCTATTACTACTGTTTCAACGTTACCTTCCATTTGTCACAATACTGAAGTGCTGTGATACTGCCACTTATTCTATACATCTGGGAGTCAACAAACCATCTACCGGTGATGTTTTTTTTTACTCTGCAGCAGTGAAATGCTAGTGCACTGGTGGAGTTGAGACATGATACAGAATTTCACAGCTCAGAAGCACATTTCAAATGAAGGTGCAAATTAAGGATACTGGCATCGCCATGCTTGTTACTGTTCTTTACGTCGCAGATGCCCACACATTTTCATTTCTCTCCTGCTCTCAAAATAAAAATGACCAATCAAATAAAAGTATTCAGATGATTGTCACTTCCTTTAAGTTGCTTTTGCACACGTGTTTACACAAACCCACAAATATTAATATCTGTAAACAATCTATTTTGCTGCAAAATATCAGCAAGTATAAATATCTGACTGGACAACCGAGGGGAATAATAACATTATTGACATTAATACCATGTTCTCGTTAGATGTGTCAAACACATTTATGCTCATTTTGAAAATCTTCGACTGTGCATGTGTTGAGTAATTGCCCAATTAAAAAATGTCTACTTTAAAAAAGATTGCAGTATTTTAGAACAAGATAAATATTACGGTCTTTTCTCAAGTCATAACAATTGGAAGATAGGCTGTTTTAGTGTATTATTTTTTATACTTCTATCCTCAAAAGCAACAAGTCGGAGATTATATATAACATGGAACTAGAGGGTGTACCGGGGTAGAAGCAGAAATGTTTAAAAGTCAGGGGGTAGGGCTTTATAATGTACAAAATAGAAATCAGATGGTGCAGGCTCATGAACAAGCCAAGTAGGGAATCAGAGGATGCAAGAGTAGCAGTGCATGTGAAGGTCTATGTGGAGATTAGATTACCTTTCTGTGGGGCTCCAATGTGGCTAGACGGTTTCGGGCTCTGCACCCCTGGATCTCTGCTCCCCGCCTCTTCCAGCATGCTGCTTAGCCACCACCAGGGAGCAAGCACTGATAGGCTGGCACAGAAGGTGCTGAAACATCCCTTCACACAGGCTTTTCTACTGTGAAGCTCTGGGGACAGGAGTGGTGAGCTGCACCTCTCAGTGCTTGGGGTGTTCCTACTGCTGCACTAATTCTTCCTATCCCGGGGCAGTATTTCTGCATGCACTCTCGCTGAACCCACCACCTTCCTGAAACACAGGGGCTCCAATTCAACAACATAACAGATGAAGCCCACTGGGAATCAAAGTCCACTGTCCCTTGATTTCACATTGAACACAAAGACAAGAAACTACAGTGGAGGATGAATTACTTTCGCAGAGCAATTTACTGAACGGTTGTCGCAGCTATGTTGGTACAGGCCAGATAGTCCTTACTTTGGCTCACATAGGCAACGCTGAATAATTATTTCTGTCAGTAGAGTAGAGAGGAGGAATTTGGGGGGGCGTGGCCAAAGACCCGGAGATGGCGCACGCTTAATCCCCTCGCTTCGGAGGGGCCGACATAAATCCGACAAAAAAAGGGTTCCGTCTCCGGGCGGTCCGGTGCCTGAGCAAAGGTGGGGAACTGGGGGCCGGTCCTGGAGATGACCGGGCCCCCGCTCTGGCCCGAGGTGTGCGGCAACGCGGATCCGGCTCCTTTCTACGGGGAAGGCCGGCGGCCTGTCCCTTCGTCCGGAGCCGGGGCCTCGCGTGAGGCCGTGAGCCTCCGCCGGACGTGCGCAGACGGCCGGAGTCTGGAGGGAGGTCCCGAGAGGATCTCCCTCGGCGAGTTAAGCTGAGTACTGGAATCTGCCTCCGAGAGGAGGTGCGAGTGATGCTGGGCCGCGTCCGGTCCTCCGGAGAGCGGAAGAGCCTGGCGGTGACCGGGGAGCCTCGGAGGGGCTGTGCCCCATAGAGGAGACCCAGGGCGGGTCTTTACTGCTGGTGAGACGCCGGGGCCCAGAGGATTGGCCCCAGGGGGCGCGACAAGCGGCGCCGAGGAGGCGGTGGAACCCAGTTGGGGCCCCTGGAGGGGTAACACCCCAGAAAAAAGATTATAAAAAAAATAAATAAAAAAAAAAGGAAAAGAAAAAAGGGAAACAAAAAGAAACAAAAGGAAAAAAAAGAAAAACGTACGTACGATGACCCTGGATGGTGCCTGAGCCGGCAGGTGGGCATGCGGCCGGAGCCTCGGCGGGGGTAATGAACGCAGCGCTGGCGGCGTGACCCCGGAGCTGGGGAGGGGCTGGCTGCCGCGGCGACGGGAGAGGGCAGGCGGCCCTGGGACTGTGGGCCCCCGAGGGCCATCACCAGAGTGGCTGAAATAGTGGACGAAGCAGGCCCCCACCTGGGGCTTGTTTGAACCTGAACCTCCACTAAGCAGGAGAAGCCGGAGGCCGGGCCTGGCGGACGATCTTGACACCAAGATAGAACTGATCTCCTGGCCCAAACCGGAGAGGAAGCAAGGCAACTGACGGTGCTGGCGGTCGGGAAGGGGACCTCCCCGGCGGAGGACACGATTGCCAGTCCACCTGACATAGGCAATCCACTGTTCGCCCCTTGAACCTGTGAGCGTCGTTGACCACGAAAGTGAGTAGCACTGCGTGTAGTACACCTGCCGGGACTGAAAACAGGGCGACAGCGGAGTGCGTCTAAACAAGCAGCCAATTCCGTTGAGAGAACTCTGAGAAGGTGAATGTGACCCCGTGAGAGTTTGCAACCAGCCTGGGGCCTACGGGGTGTTGCCGACCCTGAGCCGCTGGGAAAACAACCCGATGGTGCTGTGGCAGAACTAGACGAGTCGTGATCTTGGGTGCGAAGCGCACAGAGGAACGAATAAAAAGTCCAGAACAGTAGTGAACAGCGATCAGCTATGGGCTGAACGCACGGAATCCTCCGACGCTGTAGCGGAAAGCCAGAGATAACTGACGAGGTCGGGTGGGCCTGCCCGGCGTCCGCCTGGGGATCGTGGTCAAGCCTGCGGTCGCCGAGGTATGGGACCATGAAAGGAGGAGAGCTTGTGAATAGACTCGGGCTTGCGCCCTGGGGCTGCGGCCCCCCCCGTCTTTTCCGGCCGATGTCCTCCAAGGCCCCACATAAGAGGAAAATCATGGACCCCACGATGCCGCCGGGGCACAAAGAAATGGAAGAACAGGCCCACTCACAGTCCAACGTACAGGAAACCCTGGACAAAATATTAGGGGCGATAGAAGACACAAAGACAACACTACAACACGATATCAACCAAGTAGCGGTTGAGGTGGGCCTACTGAGAGCAGACCACCATAAACTGGAGGACAGGGTCAAAGAAACGGAATCCACATTGGCAGACATTGGGCCGAAATAGAAAGATCTAGCAGCCGAGGTGACCTCCCTGGCTACCAGAGTGGCGCGACTTGAACAAAGAGCTGAGGAGGCAGAGGGGAGAAATAGGAGGAACAATGTGCGCGTGGTGGGCCTCCCCGAGGGGGCCGAAGGAGCCTACATGGTGGACTTCCTGGAGAAATGGTTTAGTACAAAGGTTGTGCCCGGATGCCTGACACCCTTCTACACACTGGAGCGAGCGCACCGGATGCCATCGAGGCCTCTCGCCCCCGGCAGGCCACCCCGTGAAGTGATTGCCAAATTACTGCATTACAGGGACAGAGACACTCTTATACAGAAGGCTAGAGAGATGGGCCCATTTAAGGTCGCAAACGGATAGGTGACGCTATTCCCGGACTACACATTCGGTGTTAAGAATAAGCGAACTTTGTTTCTAGCAGTCTAAAGGGCCCTCAGAGAAGAAGGGATTCAGTACTCGTTGTCGTACCCGGCCAGACTAAGAGTGATATTGAAGGGGAAAACCACTTTCCTCCAATCCCCGGAAGAAGCATGGGAATGGCTCGAGAAACGTGGGCCCCAGATGGGGCGATCCACGGGTGGGGGCGCGGCTGGGAGTCGGACTCGCCGGGCCCCTAGGGCGCGGAGGCCCGGGAATCGCCTGCGGCTGGCGCCAACACAAACGCAAAAAGAAAAAGGCTAGAGAGCGGCTCTGGAGGCGGCGGCCCAAGTGGGTGGTGGAGTGTCCCCCCCGGAGGGCTCAGGAGAGGACTCAGATGATACAGTGGTGTCCTCGGCTGGGGACTCGGGCTGCTCGGCACGTGCTCCCAAGGTGACGCCGCAAACTGCTGACGAACTCGGATAAGCTTGGCACGGGAGGGCCCGGTAATGTGGTACAACAGGAGAACGAGAGGCCCCTCCGGACTTGGCCCCTCCCCGATCCAGTACCTCGCTGGTCCATCTAGGCTGGCGAGAACTGTAGCCACATGTTTGAACAAGTTGCACTGTTGCATGATTTTCTGGGCTACCTGCAGGTTAGTAGGCACCCTGGGGAGGGGGAGTTGGGGTTTACGGTTGCAAGTTAACTTGGCTAAGTGGGTGGTGTTGTCTGGCGGTAGCAAAGGTCTGAACATGGGAAGGGGTAAGTCAGAAGCCTGGGTGAACCATGGGCACTATTATCAGACTATTATATTAAAATGGCAGACTACAATCTCTTAACATGGAATGTCAGGGGGATGGGCACACCGGCCAAAAGACATAGAATCCTCTCCTACTTAAAGAGAAGAGGTGTGCAGGTGGCAATGCTGCAGGAGACCCATTTAGTAACTGGGGAGGTGGAGAAACTGAGACGCAGATGGAGGGGACAGGTGTTTGCCATGGAGTACTCAGCGTATGCAGGAGGAGTGATGATATGGGTCAGGGCCGGGGTCCCGCTAATAATAGACTCATCCAATATAGACCGGGAAGGCAGGTTTGTGATATTGGAGGGGAGACTACATGGTACTCCGATTGTTATGAGCTGCATTTATGCCCCCAATCAGGACCAGATCCCCTTCCTGACTAGGTTATCGAGCCACCTTACCCGCCAATGCACAGGAGAACTGCTAGTAGGAGGGGACTTCAGTGCAATATTAGACACAAACATGGACAGATCAACCCCGCCACTGCAGGGTGCAGTGTTAACTAGAATAGCCAAAAAGCTTTGTGAATGGCTGGGCACCGGGGGGCTGTTGGATGTCTTGCGGGAGCAACACCCAAAAGACAGAGACTACTCATATTATTCAGGCCTCCACCGACTGCATACTAGAATTGATAGAGTGACATGCACGGCGGGCCTTGCGCGTTATATGACCCATTCCGAGTATCTTGGCTGCACACTGTCGGATCATAATCCCTTGCTGCTGACACTAAGAGTTTTGGAGGACAGGCCCCCTATACCATCATGGAGACTGTCCCCCACGGTGCTGGAAGATCAGGTGTATAGAGGCACCCTTTGGTGCCACCTGGCAGAATATATTAAGATTAATGGTAGATCCACCCCAACTAGGGCCACAGAATGGGAAACACTTAAGGTGGTGACGAGGGGCTTCTGTCTGGGTCAATCGGTGGGGGTGAAACGCACACTTGAAATGGAACTGTCCGCCTTAGAGAAGAAAATACACGAAGGGGAATTGAGACAGGGTCCTGAAGCTCAGGAGAACGAGGAATATAATTGAGCCCGAAGAGAGCATTCCCGGATCGAGGAGCAGCTTAGGTGTCATAGCATGCAAAAATACTTGGCATCATTACAATCAGTAGGAAGGCAGATCAGGGAAACTGTTGGCGTGGCTAGTGCGCCCAAGCGGGGGTGGAGAGCCCATCACGAGTGTACAAGATAAAGAGGGACTTTGCAGACATAGCCCAGGCCCAATTAACGAAGCATTTAAGGAATATTATATGCACCTGTACAGGAAACCTAGCGACCTGGGTGCGGAGGCCTTTGAGAACCTCCTGCAGCAAGTCCCACTCCCAACTCTGAACCCGGAAGAGAGGGATAGCCTGGGGGAACCTGTGACAGCGGAGGAGATAAGCGAGGCCATATCGCAGTTGGCTCCCGGGAAGACTCCCGGTACAGACGGCCTCCCAATGGAATTTTTTTAAAAATATAAGACATTACTGGTTTCCCAGTTGGCGGAGGTGTACGCGGAGGCTCTGCGCCAGGGGGAGCTACCGTGCACACTGCGTGAGGCTTTGGTGGTGCCGCTCCCTAAGACAAAAAACAGGGAAGCACCGGTGACTGACTTTCGTCCTTTATCAATGCTGAACAGCGACTTTAAGATTCTTAGTAAGGTCATGGCTAGCAGGTTGCTCCTCCTTATGAGCACACTAGTGCATGCAGAACAGAACGGTTTTGTCCCTGGCCGCAGCACTTTGCAAAATTTAAGGCAAATTTTTGCTATCTTATATATGCCAGAAGAAGAGAAGCCTCCTATGGGGGTTTTGCTTGCGGTGGACTTCGAAAAGGCCTTCGACTCGATTAGGTGGGACTACCTCAGGGCTGTGATGTTAAAAATGGGATTAGGGGAGGGCTGGGTGAAATGGGTGGACCTGCTGTACTCATCCCCGCTAGCAACAGTGAAGACTGGCAGAACAATATCCAGCACATACCCGGTACATCGGGGAACTAGGCAGGGATGCCCCCTATCCCCACTGCAATTTGCCCTGGCAATTGAGCCTCTGGCGGCACAGCTGAGACAGGAGGGAGTGGGTAAATTAATTGAATGGGGACTAAACGAGCATGTTATCTCCCTATACGCTGACGATATTCTTGTTTATCTGAGAGATGGAACCAGTGGTCTTCCGTGGGCTCTGAGGATTCTAGAAGATTTCGGGGACCTGTCGGGGCTTCGCCTTAACCGAGGCAAGACATTTGTATTCCCCATGCTGCCAGACTGTATACGCCCTGAAACGTGCCCGAAGGACGTGAACTGGGCCCCACGGACCTTTAAATATTTGGGCATTCAAATATTCCATGAACTGGACGACCTCCGGGACGGCAACCTGGGTAGGACGCTCCGCTCCCTGCGGTCCTCGGTCGGGTTCTGGTGATCACTGAAACTAACAACAATGGCCAGAGTAGTGTTGTCTAAAATGATTCTGATTCCCTGCCTCCTCTACTACTTTGCTAATTTACCGTTATGGATCCCCCGCGTGGTTTCGTGAATTGAACGCTCTGCTCCGGGAGCTAATATGGGACGAGGGTCGCAGGCGTACAGCACTGATGACTATATGCAGGCCGACGCGTGTGGGTGGACTGGGGGCTCCTGACTTTGAGGCATATTATCTGGCGTCTCAACTGCAATGGGTATCCGGTTGGATGGTGGGCAGGGGACAACTGGACTTGTTTACTTCCCACGGCATGTTGGACACAGTTCGAATAATAGCACGTATGATAGAGAGGAGGGTTGCCCCCCTTGGAGACAATCTAATGACTAATGTTGTGATGACATGCTGGAAGAGATGTACGAGAAGGGTTGGAGTGGGCCCACCCTACTCTCCGGCGCTACCGCTGTCGGTCTTAGTTGTAGACCCGAAGGGGACGGGATCCGGGGGCCAGAGGCTGGGACCATGGACGGGGGCAGGAATAGAGACAGTAGGAGAGCTTTTCAAGGAAGGGGTGTTGAGGAACTTCGCTGACCTGGTAGGGAGGGGGGTCCCCCAGGGTCAATTCTTGCTTTTCAGGAGGCTGGTGCATGCTCTGAAAGGCCACTGGGATACAATCAATGCAGAGCCCACTGTCCAAAAAGTATTACACCTCCTGTTGACATTGGGTGAAGAACCCCACTTGATCGCTAAAATATATCGGTCCCAGGTAGAAGCTGCACTGGATCCCCTGCATTCGCTGAAGGAGAGGTGGGAGAAAACGATCGGACACGATTTGACCGAGACGGAGTGGTGTATGGCTCTGGCTTATCCCCGGGCGATCTCGCGTAACACCCGTTTGCAATACATCTAATATAACTACCTACATAGGACGTACCTTACTCCTCACCGACTGTTCCATATATACGGAGGGACCCCTAGGACATGCCCCAGATGTGGTGACGGTGAGGCAGAGTTTGACCACATGATGTGGAAATGTTCAGGGTTACAGTTTGGCTGCAGGGCAATGATAGCGGTCACGTCAAGGCTATTTGGCACGGAACTGCCGTTAACCCCCGATATATGTCTGCTGGGCCTAAAAATTAGTACTTCACAAGGGAAAGTTGGGAATCGCTTCCTAGACCTCGCCCTAGCCCTCTACAGAAGGCTGATCACGAGGGGTTGGAAGGATCCTAGCCACCCCTCGCTTTGTTGAATGGAAAAGCGACGTCACAAAATGGACTAGTGCCGAATTACAGGTCCTGAAAGCTGAGGAAGCAAAAGGCATCCGACAGACTCCCATTGCCCCAAAATGGGAGGACCTAGTGATGAGTTGGGACGATGTAGTGAAAGGACCAATAACTCCCAATGCGGTCCCAGTAGAAATAGGGCCCTGAGTGGGTATAAAGATGAGACAATGGATGCGCCCAATAGAGCCACCTCCTGGGGAGGGAAAACACCAGCGAAGCAGTCTGACGAGTATACCAGCAGTCCACAATATGATTCAGGGGTCAGAGCGGAGTTGGTCACAAACCATCACAAAAAAACAGAAGGAAAATTAATGGGGAAAGGTCAGTTGCCCCCCTAATAACAAAGACCCCAGTGAGAGACCTCCCCCAGCTAACACAAGAACCACCCACAAGAAGCCACCATGTTTATACATAGTTTAATATTGGGTTAAAGTTGTTATGCGGACATATAAAATGAAAGGGTAACACAAAACAACAGAGAGTAGGACCCTTAAAGACAGGAACGCTAGAACTCTAGAGCTAAGGATAATGAGGACCAAGAGAAGGTCAAAATGTACAATAAGTCATGACACAACACATATGTGACATCTCATATAAAGATGTATCTTTTAAACATGGTGTATGACAAGAACAAGATGTTCCCATTAATGGACTTGTGTAATGTAAAACAGCGAATTTTTAATAAAAATATATTAAAAAAATAAAATAGAGAGCAGGAATTTATTAGTATTTCTGTGTTACAAGAGTAACACTAAATTACGTAATTCCTCCAATTCTGTCGGGGAAATAAAAATATTCTGCCCACCCCTTAGTTTGATCCTTCCCTGGTAATTGCACAATAGTATAGTCATATTCCTGCAGTCCCAAACCCCAACTTTCAATTCTGAGAAGCATCTTGGCTTGTGGATTGCCAAAGCTAGTAAACAACATTTGATTATCAGTTACGACAGTGAAAGATTTGCCATAAAAAAGACATGGAAATGTTCACATGCCCAGTCTTCTGCTAAACGCTCTTTCTCAGGTTGTGAAAATGCACGTGTTGATATGCACAAAAACAATGTAAATGTACGCCATTATATGTCAGCATAACAACAAACTCATTTTCCTATTGCTAATTCTACCCAACATGACCTCTCTGTTAACCATGTGCCAGAGGTAAGTGGTCAAGCAGGCCCTGTGACCCAGGCTTGCAGCAAGCAATTGACATATCAGACGCAGCACCATAAAGGACCTAGGAAATTGGTTCCCAAATAAAAAATAAATTAGCCGGAGGATATAAACACACAGCCAATCAGAACACAGCACACACACTACACCACACACAGGAATCACTCGCTTCCCATGCAGGACATCTGAACATACTGGCCTATGCTAAGTCCACGCAGGGTCGAGACCCACCTGCACAATTTACCAGATGGTTGAATTTATGGCCTTTTTTCAAAAAATGTATTACATTTTTTTTATTGCACCTCAAGACAAGGTATAAAAGATGCACAAAATTCTGTAACTTTGAGAGACAGTCATCAGACCCCCAAATCTATACTGAGCTCTCCTGGCTGTTGCATTTAATTAAACAGACTGTTCCTGCTTTGCTAGGCACCTCTTGTCTGTCACTAATTTAAGGTAATTCCATATTCGAGCCAGCCAGGAGAGATTGGTCCTCCGAGTCTAGCCTACCGACAAAGGAAGGGGACCCCACAGGTACAGATTCACATCTGTGCAACAAAGAGAGGTGAGCAGATGCTGCAATTGATTGAAAATTCTGCTGAATCTCTGGGGTGGAGGTCCATCCTGAAGCAGCCATCAGTGGGTAAGAAAGTACATCTCATCTTTAGCCCCAGCATTTGGCGTATGGCAGATTAGGGCTCTGCTTGGACCGCTGGGTGAGACACAGATTATATGCATAGCCCTGAGTGTTAAATAGGGTTCTGCTTGGACTGATGGGTGAGACACAGATGGTACGCCTGATCCCTCAGTGTGACATAGGGGCGAGGGTTAAAATCTTGGATGTCTGGGCATGACACAGATGGTGCACATAGACTCGATTTCCTCAGCAACAACTTCCAGAACTCTGACAAGACCCAGATGTGCAAAGTCAGAGACTACGGACTGTTTTATTTTAACATTTTTTTTTACAGACATTTTACTACAAACTCTCTTGCCAAAGCAAGACACCCCGGTACCACAGAACTTGACCAGAGCAAAGGCATCCCCGATCACCAGAAGAATGTAGATGTTTCCCCAGAAAACTATTCCAAGACATGCAAAATTTCAAAAGTTATGTATTGTTATACTCTTGTTCATTCCTTGTTTGTTGTGGGCGTGGCCAATCCATAGCTAGAAATTGCCTAGTCACACGGAGCCTACCTCAACATTGTTACAGCACTCGCATAGGGGCCTTTCCCACATTACTTTCAATTATACTGAAGCTAATGTTAATATTACACATGAACTACACAGCACACTCTTACACAACATATGGTGTAAGCACAGGCCTGCCAAGGTCTCCCAGACTTCAGCCAGACCGCGCTATTTTTGCTGATCCCAAACGCAATAAGTGCAGATAGTCTTTGTCCATCCCAGGAGGTACCCCATGAGAAAGCAAAATGTAAGATCAGCCTATCCCTTTGTAGGATCAGGGCCAAGATACAACCCAGTAGGTTAGACCCCAACAGAGTAGTAGTTAACATCACTTGATATGAGATCAATCCTACCACACTATGGGCCAGATGTATCATCACGGCCCTTTGCGATTCGGTAATAGCGATTTTTAAGAAATCGCTATTACCGACTCGCAAATTGCCATGTATCACATTTGCGATTCGGTAATAGCAATTTCTTAAAAATCGCAAATGCTATTACCGAATCGCAAATTGCGATACCGGCCACATTCGCAGCTATAGGCCTCTTGGCCCATAGCTGCGAATTTTTTGCATTTCCAAAATTGCGATTTCTGAAGCAGAAATCGCAATTTTGGAAATGCAAAAGGCCAGGGGGCTGGGGGCCTAAGGCCCCCTCTGCTGCACCCCAAAATCATTTTTTGCAACATGTAAGGTACACACATGCCAAAAGGGCATGGGTGCTTTACATGTTCAATTTAAATATGCAGTTTAACTGCATTTTAAAATTTTGCACCAGGTTACCACCTGGTTGCATATCATGGTATTTTGCATGTGCAAAATGCCATTTTTGGAAAAAGCGCAATTTGAGATTTTTTCCAGCATAGCCTTGCCACCTGGAATTTGCAAATCGCAAATTGCGACTCGCAATTTCCAGGTTGCAACGCAAGAAATCGCAATTTTAGCGATTTCTTATTTGTGGTCTGCGAATGCCTTTCATGCATCGCAGACCACTGTTTTGCACTCGCAAACGGCCGAATTTACTGATTCGCACCGTTTGCGAGTGCAAAACTTTTTCATACATCTGGCCCTATATCTTTACACCAAGCGACATTCAAACCAAACTAGACAGGATGCGCTGGCAGGGCACTGTGGGGTAGGACACTACTGGCCCCAAGACTTTTCAGAAAAGAGGTTTTTGGAAGTAGCAAAACCACCTCACCAGATCACATACATGACCGCTCCCACCTCCGTCTGTGGTCCAAAGGTGACCCTTTGCATGTCTGGGGCAGCCTTCTTTAAAACAATTGGACCCCAGACATGAAGTTCTTGTGTAGGGCCATCTGCCTCAATGATACAAGGGGAAATGAGTCTCATAGAGGAGGGTATAATGCCACCATAGACAACACGTGCCAAGATATCTGGGATACTGAAATAGGTACACATGGTTGGAAAGGAGGGAGCATCCCCTAATTGTAAGAAAGCTCACACTGTATTGATTATGTTTCAGAGGCAAAGGGATGATTCCTCTCAGTAGAAATGAAAATTGTGGAGCAATACTGCATGTACCAGAGATGCACTGGGGCACCTCCACACTGATGGACTACTACTGGCAGTGTGGAGAATTTGCTTACTCTCAGCTCCTCCCTAGATGGTGGGGATCCCTAGTGACAGTGTATACCAGGACCCTCGTCATCCCTGTATAAGACCTGTCCAAGTTATTCCAACATCCGCTACAGAAGAAAACAACTTTGCTGCATCAGGCTTGAAAGAAGAGACCTGCTGATTATTTTCGTAGGGCTCAGTACAATGCCATTCCACAAGAATTCAGACTATTCATTAACACTCAAGTAGATGCAGATGGGTCCATACCGTTCTTCACACAACAGACAAATGCAAACAAGATGAAGATAACCAGTGGGAAATGTTGAAGATGATCAACAGTACTGAGCTTGGCTTAAACACTATCAGGGAAGAACTAAGTGCCATCCACCTGATGGTAATGCAACTTAAGTATGTGTTGGACTTGATGACTGCATTGGGCAGTGGGGTATGCACCAAGATTGGTGCGTCCTATTGCACATTTATACAAGGTAATGACCTGGACAATGGGACACTGGCTTTCATCATCCAAGTACTTCATCATCTGCTAGCTGACATGAAAAAGGAGGGAGGTGCCTCTGAGCAACACTGATCGTTTGATTGGTTTTTCTGGATCAACCGATGGGTGGCCAGACTGTGCATGTTATTACTGCCAGTTCTTATTTCTGTGCTGTCTTTAATGTTGTTTCCTACAGAGGGGAGTTCCTGCTGTAAAAACACAGTCATCAAATTAGGTAGAGTTAAAGTAGGTATGGAAATGGTAGTAGACACAACAGAAACACATCAAACCTCAAATAATGTGGCTGTCATGAAATATGGTATAGAAAAAGTAATTGAAAATTCAACTAGAAGAGGAAATGTTGATATGCAAAAATAACACAATGAAAATGTATGCCATGATATGTGCATTCATAAAATTGAACTCACTTTGCTATTGTCGATTCCACCCGACATGACCTCCCAGTCTACATTCAGCCAGAAGTGCGTGGTGAAGCAGGTGCTGCTTGCAACCTAGGGCTGAAGCAACTGATTGGCAAATCACAGGTTGGGTGACACATAGCCCATAGACAAATGAGAAAAAATCCAGATTGTTTCTCAAGATAGACAGCATCACCACAAAGGTCCTAGGAAATTGGCCCTGAATAAAATGCATTTGGCTGGAGGGGTACGCAGTCCCAAAACACCATAAACTTAAATGTCACATGAGGTCAGGAATGCACAGCTAGTCAGAAAGCAGTGCACATCAAAAGCAGTGATCACTTGCTCCCCATGCCGGAATTGTTGACGTGTTACCTACTGGCCCACACTATGTCCACACAAGGTTGAGACCCACGAGCACACTTTACCAGACGGTCAGATTTATGGCTTCGTGACCAGGATTTATTTTTCAAAGAATGTATTAAATTGTTCTACTGCTCAATAATATGTATAAAAAGACACTCAAAACTCTGTAACTTTGAGAGACAGTCATCAGATCTCCAACTCTGTACTACGCTCTCCTGGCCATTGTGTTTAATTAAACAGACTGTTTCTGCTTTGCGTGAAGCCTCATATTTTTTATTTATTTAAGGTAAATCTGCATTTGAGCATTCGAGTAACACACGTTTTGTTTGTGACAAACGTCTGCATGTATAGGCCACAATAGGTCTTCGGGCATTTGGCTGTATATTGTGTTGGTCAAGGATCGCACCCAACCGAACTGGGCTTGCATCAACAATAACCTCTATTTGGAGTTTTGGAACAAAGTAGGCCATTTAGGTGGGATTCTCAATTGCATGCTTCATTTTCTTAAAGCTCTGTGCACCTCCATGCGACCAGTAAAAAAAAAAATTCTCTTAAGGGAGCACTTAGGTGGCAAAGTCACATATATATCTAGAACAGTAATTGGCTATGCCAAGGAACGAACACAACATGTTTACATCTTGTGGGGGACTAGTTGCCAATAAGGCTTGTACTTTAGCTGGATCTGGTGTCATACCCCCATCTGAAAATATATGGCCAAATAATTTGAGCTCTATTTTGTGGAACTTACACTTCTCTACATTCAAGATTAAACCTGCATCAGCAAGTAGTTGACAAACTTGTGTAAGAGCTTTATCATGTTCCTTTCATGTGGCCCCAAAAACCAATATGTCATCACTGTAATTGAGAGCATTTGTGACAGGTTGTATTAGTTGTTGAATGACAGTTTGAAAACAGTTCTGCAGGTGAAGACACATTGAAAATTAATCTTTTGTATCTGAACAAACCAATGTCATTAGAAAATGTAGTAACGTACCTGCAGTTTTCTTCTAGTTCTAACTGGTAATATCCTTTGTTCAGACCAAAGTGAGAAAAGACATTGGCACCATTTACCTGGTGTTCATGTTGGCAATGTGTGGACTGTGATGTTGTTCTCTTTCAATTGCCTTTTTATCGTGGTGCATATCAATGCAAAAGCATACAGCCCGTTCACTGTCCTTCTCAAGTACTACCACCATGGGCGTAACCCACAGAGGTAGACCAGTAGTTCGCTCCATGATGTCCTGCTTTATTAATGTCCAAAGCTCTTTCTCAACAGCTTCTTGTAAATGAAATCCAATGTGTCTATGTCTTCAAGCAGGAAGACAAACATTCTCATTGATTTGAAGCTGCTCTTTAGTGGTTTTCAGTTTTCCTAAGCCATGGAACAATGCAGTGAACTGACTTATGGTTTTGTAATGAGATTTCATGTTGTAGTTCACCAATATCAGTCCCATTTCAGCAGCAGTATTGAAACTGAGTTAAAAGGCACTTGATGCAGTACCTTGATGTTCATGAATGGGTGCTTGTACCTTTGTCTTTCTAAGTTTCAGGGTTGCTACGAATAAACCTTGACTCTTTAATGGCATTGATGCAGCCCATACTTTCATTTTCAAGGGTGTGAGACGGGGCAATGGAGACAGTTCATTGTATTTCTCCTCAGGCATAATGTTTTTGGAGGCACTACTGTCAATAATAAATGTTATGTACCAACAGTTTATCTTCAGTGTAATAGTTTTGGACAATTTTTGATTAACTGTTGTGATTTTCCTCGCCAACTCATATTTTTCTTCACATGTAGTTAAACTGACATATGCACGTTTTTCTGAAGTAGACAACAACATTCTGCATCCATCTTCATCACTATCACTTTAAACTGAAACTGAAGAACTCTTAGACTAAGACTTAGATGACAATCAACTTTGTTTAGTGTTGATTTGCCTTAGCTGATGTTTCCACTTGGCCTTGTGGGCAAGTGTAGAATGTCGCTTCTGGAACATTCGGGCATCTATTGTGTTTTACTGGCGTGATGCACTTATTTTTTTCTTCTCCTTGCAAACCATTACAAAATGGTTCTCTTTCCTACAGTCTTTGCATACTTGTTCCATGGTGGGACATTTACCTTCATGGGGAAATGAACATCTTCATCTACTGCACAGTTTCTTTTTCTTCTTAGACATCACTTTGTTTCCTTCAGCCTTGTGTTTCTATTTACTTTTCATGCTGATAACTAACTCACTTCTGCACCTCCAGCCTCCATGTGAGCAACTTGTTGTTCTGCACATTCCTCAGCTCTGGAAGCCATGAGTACTCACTCTAGGCTAAGTGATTCTCTCAGCATTCGTCACCCCAGGAATCTGACAAACAACTATCCATGACTCTAAGACATATTGCTTCTTCATCTTTGAATTTGTTGAACTTGCAATGTTTGATGAGTGTATCAAGTCTCTCAACAAATTTGTGAACTGTTTCACCAGCTTTTTGTCTTTCTTGACTGAAAATATATAATTGGATTGTATTTAATATTTAGATCTTCTTTGATCTGACATTAGAAGACCTCATCAGCATGCAATATTTATTTATTACTTCTTACATTCGTTCAACTGCAAGATATTTGATAATATTTTTCTCATCTGTTTCTTCCGATGCATCAAAGTTTCTATCCTGGCAGTCCATCTGTTTTGCCAGTATTGAATGGAAGTGGAGCTTTTACGAGGGAAGCAGGATTACTACCATTTATGGAACTTACTGGCATTGATATCGGTGTTATCTCCAGCAACATCAGTTGTCCACCAGGACCGGTTCCATTCATATCAAGAGACAGGCATTTGAGGCGCTAACCGCAGGATCATCATGGCCACTCTCTGACTGTCAGGCACGGCCTTCTTCTTTAACAGTGAGTAGTGGCATTGTTTCTTGAACGGGTTTTTCACCCTTCTTGCCTTTTTTGCACTGTATATACTGTCTGTGGTTTTCACTGCCCTTAGCCTTTCTTAGTATCTGGCTATCACTGCATTCAGCTCCTATTTGCATTCAACTATCACTGCCTCTGGTGCTTCTCTGTATCTGGTGTTCACTGCCTTTAGCAGTATTGTTTGGTCTATCTAATAGCTCTGTGCTGCAATGAGCTACCTCTTTTATGGTTTTACCAACAGGTTACTGGCCAATATTACATAAATTTCCTTGTAAGACTTGTGTCTTCTTCAAAAGCTCAGCACTAGCTGGAGTGGTGCATTAACTCCACATACGTCAAACATTGATCGTCACTGCGACTGATTCAAGAGTAGCATGCAAAGGCAGTTTGCTGGACCATGGCAAAATCTCTGGGAGAGCTCTGTTTGTTCTTTGAGTTAGGTGTCCACTATCTCGTTGCCAATCGCAGCATACTCCCCAGCCCGGGTACTCTTAAATGAACATGCCACACATGGAACTTGATCTTACATGTCTTTATTGTTCTGTGTGCAAATGCAAACTCAGCATTCTAAAACTGAAAAACAGTCACCACACCCAAACACACACGTCTTTCAGAGACCACCTACTAGAATCATGTATGTGCTGTATTTAATATATGGTGTCTGCACCATGGAAGAGGGTAGGGACAATAGCATCAACATTTTTGACGCTATTGATGTATTGTGCAGGATTTACACCAAAATGTTGTTGATAATCCTGCAGAGTACATAGGGACACATAGAAAACAATGGTATGCTCCCTTTTAATGCCTGCTCTGTGCAGGCATTAAAAATAGTCACTAAAAATGGAGCAGTGGAATCTCCTAGATTCCAGTGTGCCATTCATGCAGGCCCCCTAATGGGGGAACACCCCCTTGTATACATTGTGCTTGGCACAGGCATATTGTGGCACAAGAGGTTAGAAAGTGGTGCAATGCATGCTTTGCACACTTTGTAAATATGGGGTGTCAAATTTGGCCTCGTTAAAAAAGTACGCTGATATGGTGCAAGGAGGCACTAGGCCCTTTAAAATCTGGGCCTATGTTTCCTACTAACCCAATTGCTCCAACTTTTTTCACTGTGTCTGACCAAAAATCAGCCAATAATTAATATTTCTCCTGCATTCTAAATTATCACCATTCCCTTTCTCATTCTTTTCTAAAACTCCCGGGCAAGGCCCCAAATAATTTTTTCCTGAAAACCTCACACCATCCCCAAAAATATCTGCTCCAGGACAACAGAGAACCGCATGAGGAAGAAATCATTTCAGTAATGCTGAGCCTAAAATTCATTATTTTGTGACAGAATATAACCCTTTCTTCCCCAGCCCCAGTGTTTCATTTCAATTATTATTTTTAATGAATTTTAATCAACCTTGTGGAAGAAGATTTTTGTTATGCTGACTCAGAGGTGATGCTCCAACTGATCTGGACATCTCTGATGATGGAGAGGTAAATTTGTCTATTTTATTTTTCTTTTGTGGGGAGGTGGAATAATCTCTCACCTTGACTGCAGTACTTTGTGAAGGTGCTGCATCTGGGTGACAGGCATGACAATTACCTAAGTATTCAGGGACAACAATGTATAATTTCAAATGGAGACTCGACTCAAGGTAGTGGAGACAACAAATTACTATTGATATTGTGAAATATTGGTGCAGTCACAAAATGGTTTGTTTTGCTGCAATGTTGATGTTTGTGAGGGACTCAGGGTTAGAGCAAGGCTGAGGTGGAAGCAATTAACCCAGGTAGTTCCAAAGCTCCAATGGAGCATCCCTCTGTGGCCGAGGGCTGTGGCAGTTTACTTGTATAAAGCAGTCATATAGGAGTCATCAGGGTCTTTCCAGTTTGTCACCACTGTGGAACCAGACCACTGCCGACCACAGCAGTATGGCCCCTCAAACTGCACTGCCAAATCCTTGTTAGTGTAGGGGGCATGAGAGCGAACAGGCTGAAAGGTCTTGCCTTCTCCAAGGATACAGTGAGTGACACGGGGGGAATGAGGCGCTTCGCTGGCAACCTTACACCACCAGCCTTAGCGCCCACCACAGGCAGTGAGTTGAGCCATACATCCCCTGCCTGCTGGGCAGTAACAAGTTTCTGGTACCTGTGTTGTAGGGAGGAAGAACTTCACACAATCTTCAGTAAGTGTCTATTTCCCACTGTCGTAGCTGCCCGTTATGGTAACAAGATTGTTGGATTTTGCGTTGCCATGCCACCGAGCGTGGGGACACATTCTGATCCCACATCATGTGACAGCTGTCGGTCTAACCCTGTGCAGCTGGCTAACAGCACCTCACAAGTACCAGAGGCAGAAGTGCTTGGTGGCAGCCTATCACATGGCACAACTGAGTTCTGTGTTGAAAGGCATGATTTGCGATTATGAGGATGATGAAACACAGTCTTATTACAGCAGCTACCAAAAGAGTGAAACACAAGAAGAGTCCCACCATATTTTCATAATAGTGTGCCTAGAATTCCTACCTACACTACTAAGTTTCTACATGAGAGCAAGTAGCAGTCGTAACCCTAATCTGCCCTTTGGTCCTGAGAAGGAAGCCCAACACCCTTACCTGTGCAGAGATAGAGAAGTGGTATGTTAGTGAGAAACCTCCCATAAAGAGGAAGAGGAACCAAAAAAGGTTTTGGAAGATACTGCGACAACATACAGCATAAGAAGGCAATCTGGCTCTAAAGTCTCCTATGAGATGTTGTGGGCAGTGTGATGTTTTATAATACCATATCTGTTGTTCTAAGAAATGCCCTTGTGTGACAACACATATTATTCTGTGTAGGGTAGACAATGTACCCTTTAAACCTGGTTAACATCGTTTACAGCCTTGGGTTGAGCACAAGATGAGAATGTCATGTAAGGAAATTAATAACAGTTTCTGCAGGGAAGGGCATGTGATAAAATAAATAAAGAACATTTCCACTAAAATGAAGCATTGCTAACATAATAAAAGGAATACAAGGGAAATTTAACTGAGTAAATGGGTACCGGTCTTAGGCCCAGAGCTAAATAATGTGCCCATGTAAAATGCTAAAATAACCTCACAACATCCTCCCCATTGTCTGTTTAAAGGTGCAGGGGTCTATAATAAAACCTAAAACTAAAATTACCCATCCCACATTAGTTAGTAAAGGCAAATATAGTGAATGAGATGAAAACAAACAAAACAGTCCCAAATATAAGCTAAACTAAAATTATGCAAAATTCAAACATCATTTGAGGCCAAATGTCAGCAAATCATCAATAATCATGGTCTAAATCGTCAATGTCAACAAGTGCTATTGAATCCAGGAAATACCTCACTTTGGCAGACGATAAAGGAACCAGTTTGTTGACAAGGAAAGGAAGGGAACACTCATGTTCCATTGCACAAGCCATAGCTCCAGCTTAGGAATCATCTCATGCAGTGCCAGGTGCTGTAGCACTAAGAGCCACTTGATCTACAAATAGCTGCTCATGGCAGCTTCTTGTAGCAATGGAAACCTTAATGTGCATGCCTGGAAATGAACCCTCATTGAGAACACCAACAGACCAGCATCAAAAGAATGTATGCACTGCATAGTAAGACACACTTCTGGTACATGTTCGAATGGGCACCACAACCACAGAAATATGGGCTGCATGGATTTCGGAACCAGTCTAAATGACAAAGACCAGTTGGACTCAAGTTCTTCCAGGAGTTCTTCCAGGAGTCATACTCCAAAATGCTGCATCATGCCTTCATAACACAGTTGGGCTGGTGAAATTGACATTAGTCCTCATTGGTGAGATAAGGCAGCCATTGCGAAGAAAGAAGAACAACAGCAAAATGCTGCCAATTAATGCTAAAGTAACAGAAAATCCAAGCAAAACACTTAAAGTAATGTATATGGCTGAAGGTATTATGCCAAATATAGAGGAGAAGGTGCTGACAAAACCAGAACCAGCAGCCTTAAAGATCTTGCAGGCAGATGTAAGTTCCACGTGTTTTTGAAACAGAAGAGCCTTTAGTCTGCTTAGCGTGTCAAAATTTACATTTGAAGCAGCAATATGAGGCCAAATTTCTGCTACTTCTAACTCTCACTTGGGGGCAAAAAACACATTTCTGTAACGTGTAACAATTTGGGAGACCAAAACTACATAGGTAATTCTGGCTCGTATTCCACAACATCTGATTTCACTTCACATAACTTATTCGAGACACCTGGAACACCGCACGAATCAAAGGGACTCAAACCCCCTTCAGATAATGGCTAAATTTGAATCTGAAGCATTACATGCTCCTTGCAAGGACAGCTGTTTACAAATCATCTAATGACTTATAAAAGTCTCTCACTCACTCCCAATATGACCTCTTTCATGCCAAGTGAAACATTTTTACGTAAAGGGTAGCTCCCACACTTTATAGATATAGCTATCTCCTAGCTTTCCAAATCTGCCAAGAGGAAGGTTTGAAGTGTTGAAATGGGCAGGTTAATAACCCTGTGTGTTAACCAAACTGCAGATGCTATTTCCACCACAGTGAAAGGCAACTTTTCTAACTTCTTGATGTTTAACAAAACATACGTTGTTTTTTTCTAAGCAAATTTCTGTTGCTGCTGCATCAAATTAAACACAGCAAACAATTCCCTGGAACTGACATGTTGTTAGGTCACACAACCACTTTGCAGACTTGTAACGTCCATTCTAACTACATAATGGTCTTAAGCTGACTCTGTCCTTGTTGTAAAAATGACGTCATTTATGCGATTGGACAAGGTGTTCATTCCATTATTTGCAAAGGCTAAAGCTTTCTGCAAATGTTCTTGATCTATCTGCCTCAACCGGCTGGCAGCCTCTTTCTGTGAAAGATTTCGAATTTCATTACAAATTGCATATAAGAAGATCTTAGTGCATGTTTTTTGGATCTAACAAGAAGTCTGAGTTGACTGACAGGAGACTAAAGTGGCCGGCTCACCCTAAAACTCCCTGTGTAGTTTCCAAAAAGGCGCATGAAAACCATTTGTGCCCACAATAACCACCCATTTGGACAGAAATGTTTGAGTTAAATGTCCCATTTCAGACCCACCCGTCGAACTGTTCTTCGGTAACATTGAAAAACTTTTGCCGTTTGTCAAATTTAGCTGGTGAAGGAGTGTTTTCAATTCCTTAATTGCTGCTGAGAATAAACAACTTGTTTGTCGCACAGTTTAATTTAGAAATATAATTTGCGATGGAATCAGACATGCTCTAAACATGCTCTAAATAAAGCTTCACTTCCCTGTATTTGCCAATTTCTAGTTCCCCACACACTCTTTAAGTCAATCGACTTCAACCAATATTCACAACCTTCAATAGCCAACTGGGAATCAGGGAGTCTGAATAGATTAATTTGGTGTCAGTTAACAGGACATTCTGCAATTTCATAGGAGGCAACTTCAAACAATAAGATTCAGCATTTGTGACAACATGCCCAGAAAAATAAGCAAACCTTTCTACATACTTTTAGAACTCCCCACTGGAGGAGTTGGACAATGATCCCATTGTGTATAATTGTAAGCAGTTCTCGGGGTGCTAGCTGTATGTATAAAGTGATATCCGTATTTATGGTAACATAACATTTCCCTATAATTTGCTGTTGTTTGGTAAACATCTTTACTTTCAAAGAGTGTAATATTGAACCTCAGAAAGCAGAAAGCAGAGATTCAATTGTGTCCACATCCCAATCGTCAGAAACCACCTCAGGTGTTATGATATCATTCATAGAAAGTTTGAATACATATGGAATTTGAATAATTTCCATTGGGCTGTAAATATCAAATGATACTTTATCCCAAACAGTCCCATCAGGAATTGGTGTAGCTGAAATGTTCACTAGGGACAAGTGTCTGCGGATCTTATGTGAGGATAGGTGAAGCTTTAAAACCTCATCCACTAGTTCAGCATCAGAGCTCTCAGAAAGATAATGACCATGTATCAGTAAAAAGAAAGCAATGACAAAACCAATCCAAAGGAGAAAGGCAAGCATAGTTGACAGAGCCCATTGATATGTCCATGGATGAATTAGATAGCTAGTCTTGAGCCAATTGAATAGCTCACAAGCTCTTGAAATATTTGAAGATGCTGAAGAGTTTGAAAAAGAATCATTGATGTCAGCAAAATATCCAGAAGCAGTTCGTGCAAGCACTGGAGCTGGTGTTCGGAGAAGGAGAACTGTCAGATTTGTCCCTTGGTGGTTCGTAGTAAAAAACCCTTCCATTTGTGTTGAATTTGAGTAAAATAGCTCAGAGCTTTGGACATTTCTTGTTGTAGGAGTTTTGACAGGTACAAATGAAAACACATTTTCTGCCTTCCCCAAACTCGGGGAAGTTTAATCACTGATTGTCAAATTTATAAGGGGCACATCCTGATTGGCAGTGAGAGGGGTTTGAAAACTGCCCAGGAATCCTCGTGGCCTACTGTGTAGGACTGGCCACATGGTGTAACTTGACATTGTCAATTGAAACAAAGTGGTTTTCTTTATAACCAGCAACAATGGTAGAATTATACGTTTGGTACATTGTATTCCCAGAACTGGAACTGGTGCTTGATATGCAGGGCCAAATTCCTTTTTTACAGCAATCTTTTCATGCACTAAATTCCCAACTTTTGGAATCCAGCCAGTAAATGTTGTTGGTGAATTCCTCATTCCCTGGGTGGAAACACATGCAGGTTAGTTGTCATTACAGAACTGTTGTAATTCCTGCAGTACAAGTGACATGCTTATTTATGTCAAAAGATGTGTCCGCCTCCACTGCGCCAGGGCCATAAAGATCTTGGACATACATAGGCACGCCAAACAAAACCTTATACGGGATGCACCCTTCCAAGGACCTTCAGGGCAGATTACTTAGTGATCTCTGGACTCCATATGGGTGGTTAGGCCAACTACGACCTGAACCCAATACTCTAGATGTTAAGGATTGCTTTAAGTCTCAGTTCTTTCCCTCCACAACAGTGTTTCCTTTGTAATGATATGGAAACAAGAGATGTCATTGGAACCCCACTGTCTCCATGGTGTCCCCGAACACGCTGTATGCAAAGGCAGGGCCCTGGTTTGAATGGAAAGCTGAAACTGCATATGTCCTGATAGTAACATGCAAATCTTTAATAACAGTTTGAGCATCAGCTAATGATTGTGGCCATACCCATAGAAATCTGGAGCAAGACTCAACAGCAACTAAGATGTATTTGTATGCATCATCATGTGCTAGAGGACCACAATGGTCTAGGTGCATACATTGTAAAGGTTTGTTCAAAATTAGGAGGAGAGGCTGCAGTGGGCGTTTGACTGTGGCTTCTTGCTGCCAGGTGTCTCAGCAAAGGACACACTGTTTGGTCTGTTTATATAGGCCAGACCACCAATATAATTTTTATAATAATGTAATTGTAGCCACCACACCTGCATGGCAGAAGCAAACCCTTCATTCAGTGCTTTTATTAGGTCTAATCTTTGATCTTGGTTAGGGATCAAACAATCACCCACCCCTGGTATTGTTGCGAATGCAATATTTTGGACAATGAGATGGTAGGAATATTTGGTGGGATACACCTTTGCCAGGGGCTTGCTAACAGCCGAAGCTTTCACAGCAGCCAGTGTTTCATCATCCAAGCTTGTCTTGTAATCGCAGCAACAGGAGCTGTGGCTACTGTTGACTTGGCTGCTTCATCAGGTAAGGTGTTTCCTGCAGCGTGTATTCCTACACTTCGCTTGCCCATTGTATGTACTATATGGGTATTTGGTAGCATCTCCTTTAGACCTTCTACCTTCCCCCACAGGAGTGTGTGTTTCATGCTGTTCCCTTTTGAATCTCTGAATCCATTCTGGTGCCAGTAATATTGGTATTCATTAAAGACCTGGACATAATGAATGAATCGCATACAATGTGTGTCAGAATGTCATGTATGTTCCTATGCCAATAAAAGAGCCTTAAGCTCTGCCAGTTGTGCAATGTGGTCCCCTAAGATCAGCGTGTATGTGTTCTGAGGGCAGAACTTGCCATCCTCATGAATCTGCTCACAGCCACGCAAGCTTTGGAGTATTGAGGTTTGGTGCCTACTGCTGGTTGTGCTGAACCATCATTATATGTTGGAATTTGATAGTGATCAAGAGACAAAGGACCTCATTATGACTCTGGTGGTGAGTTAGAAAGTGGCTGTAATACCGCCAATATGCTGGTGTTCAGTACTGCCAAATTATGACCATGGCGGTGATAACTTCCATAGACAGTCAACGTACCACACCAACCGCCAAGGTGTAAACAACACCCACCACAATGGTAGCTATCAATAGCCAAGTGGAGGACAAAGTACCACTCACCATATTAAGACACACAAATCCTCCACCTTTTCCGTGCTGGCACCAACGCCATCAAAAGCCTGGTGGAAACAGACCTTACAATTTAAAGGACTCACCATCGGAGACACAGGAAAAAACTGTGCCGCAATGGAACCCGAACTGCAAGTCTTAACCATGGTCTTCTACGTTATGCTCCACCTGGAACACCACCGCCGACAAAGATGACAACGGTGAGTACAGCCCCCTAGCACACAAAGGAGGGAGGGAGGAAAACAAGAGTGACACACACATATACACAACACACACCATTCACACACACACACACACCATACACACAATCATCTGCACACGTAAACCAAGGGCACACGACACACAGTGCAATAAAACAAGGACCAGATTTTGGAACTACTGTCAATGTATTAGCATAGCAAAACCCACCACACGAACCAAATATATACAAATGTTCATTAAGGGCCAATGCCCTGTCCAAAGTCATAAGGGCACACAAGGCCACAGGGCACAGTCAAAGGCCCAACTTGTATCCTGACATCATCCGGAGAGAACACTGCAGAGGCATCAGTTTGCAAGTGGGCAGGCACCTCAGGGAGATGGGGGGGACCTCAGCCGAATATGGGGACTTCCCCACTGGTTGTAGAGGGGGCTCCATGCCCATTTCTCAGTGCCAGGGTGTGTAAGGTCTCAGTCTCTGAGCTGGGGAACATGCCCACTGATTCTGGTGGGGGCTCCAGGACAATTTCTCTTTGCTGGGGAGTGCAAGGCCACAGTCTCTGAACTGGGGAACATGCCCACTGGTTCTGGAGGGGGGCCCTTGTGCAGCAGTCTCTGGCGGTTGGCCTACATGTTCTCTGCTGGTGGTGATAGCTGCCCCGCCTCAGCTGGTGGGGAGTGCTGCTCTGTGGCAACAGGTGATGGTGTCTCCTGGACTGCCTCTGCTGGCAGTGAGGGCCCATGACCACAGATGGTGGCGGTGGTAGTGGTGGTTGCTTCACCCTCCCAGCCTCTGATGCAGTTGATGGCTTCATTCCCTCCATGGCAGGAGGTGTGGACACCTTCCCCTTCCTGGCTGTAGATGTTGTGGGCTCCTTCCCCTTCCTGGCTATAGTTGTTGTGGGCTCATTCCCCTTCCTGGCTACAGTTGTTGTGGGCTCATTCCCCTTCCTGGCTGTAGGTGTTGTGGGCTCCTTCCCCTTCCTGGCTGTAGGTGTTGTGGGCTCCTTCCTGGCTGTAGGTGTTCTGGGCTCCTTCCCCTTCCTGGTTGTAGGTGTTGTGGGTTCCTTCCTCTTTCAGGCTGTTGGAGTGGAATCCCTGATAGTCCTGCCTCCACAACTAGGAGGTGCCTCCACTGTCTCCGTGGACTGTTTCGCTGAGGTGCTGGGCTGGCTGGTTGCCACCCTGGTTCTATGGGCAAGATGGGGGGAGTGGAGGGGAAGGGAAGAGGTCAAGTTGGGCAAGGAAAAGCTTCTTAGGGACAGTGGGGTGGGAAGAGGGAGGAGGGATGGGAGTGGAGGAAGAGGGAGTGGTTGTTGGAGGTGTACGTCTGCTGGACTTGGGTGCAGGTGCATGGGTAGTGTGTGTGTGAGGTGGATGGCTGTTGGGTGTCTGAGTGCTTGCCTTTGTGTACTTCAGGAGAGGGGGCAGATGGATGGGTGTTGTGGAGGTGTCTGCTAGTGAGGTGTGCATGCTGCTTAGCGTGGTGATGCTAGTGGTGGATATTGAGGCAGTGCATGCTGGTGTGAGTGTGGATGTGACTGGGAGGGAGGTGGAGAAGGAGGAGGAGGGGGAGACAGTGGAGGTAGTGAATGTGGTTGTGTCTGCAACTGTATGATGTTTGCGTGAGCGCTTGTGGGATGAAGTGTGGTGCTTGTGTCTGCCTGTGCCACTCTTGGGTATTGTATTGTGTGCATGCTCGTCTGTATGTGTGCCTGTGATGGGTTGGGGTTGAGGAGAATGGGACTGGGATGGTAGTAGGAGGGAAGGCAGTAGAAACAGGGCCAATGGCTGCCATCAGTGAGGAGGCCAGTGAGGAGGCCAGAACCTGAATCGATCACTGCTGGGCCACCAATCCACTGTGAATGCCCTCCAGGAATGCATTGCATTGCTGCATCTGGGCTGCCAGTCCCTGGATGGCATTCACAATGGTTGATAGCCCTACAGAGATGGATCTCAGGAGGTCAATAGCCTCCTCACTCAGGGCAGCAGGGCTTACTGGGGCAGGGCCTGAGGTGCCTGGGGCAACAGAGATGCCCACCCTCCTGGGTGAGCGGGCACGGTCAACTCGCAGAGGGGCTACTGGGAGGGCAGTGCTTGTATATGGGTGGTGGCTTTACCTGCAGCTGGGGTGGTCACAGAGGTTTCCGCCACCACGAGGGAGCTCCCATCGGAGGAGATATCTGAGTCTGTGTTGTCTCCTCCAGTCTCCACTGTGGTGCTCCCCTCTCCCTCTGTCCCACTGGTTCCCTTGGCGTCGGTGGACTCTGCCTCCTGGGTCCTGTGGAATGCAGCTCCCTCTGTCACCCGTGCCCCTGTTCCTCCACCAGATGATGCTAATCCACACAAGGACATGATGACAAAACAAGAAAGGGGGGAGACAAAGGATACACATGGCCAGTGACTGCACCAACACTATTGGCATGCACATCACCATCACACACAAGGAACAGGCTTAAGCACAATGCATAACACTACCAAGCTAGGTTTCCTGCACCCATTACCCTTCAGTTGACCCACGCTGCAATGTCTGGCCTGGCCTTAGTGGCACCCACTAACACACATCCACCACCCGGATACCAGCCCACCAGCCAAATGATGTGTTGATACCCACTGTACTCACCCCCTTGTGGCTGCTGTGATGCCCCCAAGCGCCCATCCAGCTCAGGGTAGGCCACTGCCAGTATGCGAGCCATCGGGGGGGTCAGAGTCTGACGGGCACCCCTTCCTCATTTGGAGGCCAACCCCAGCTGGGCCTCCACAGTCTACCATGCCCACCGTCTCAGGTCCTCCCACCATTTCCGAGAGTGGGTGCTCTGCCTGCCATAGACCCCCAGGGTCCGCACGTCCTTGGTGATGGCACAACATATTCCCTTCTTTGGATGAGCGCTGACCTGCAGAAGCAATACAGACAGGAGAACACCATAAGACAAACGGTCCAGCCTGTCACACAAATGGCCCACCATACCAGTTTCCATCACCATTAGTGCACAACATGTACCACGCCACTAAACATTACCCCACAACTCCTCCCCCTTTACATGATGCTTGCACACACATCATCCATGCATTCTTCCCGCATGCATCGTGCCCAAAGTGTACTCATCTGTTGGTCTGGAGGCCCATACAGCTGTCCGTACTGGGGTAGAACCGTATCCACCATTTGCTCCAACTCCCCCGTAGTGAAGGTGGGGCCCTATCCCCAGTCACACGGCCCATTGTAGGTTCCAGACACATGTCACAGCAGCACACGCAATGTAGGTGTTCTCCTGTTTAAGGTCAGGAAACAAGTGAGAATTCATATAGAAAATAACAGTCATGTCTGCGGCTGTGAGCACCACGGCGCCCAAGGTTGCCAGAGTTAACCCACTTCCACCTGTCTCTCCATACAGGACAGGCAGTTGTCATTTCGGGGAGGGGGAAACCTATCAACAATTACTGTGTCACAGATTAGATTGGCACATTCTTCGCCATTTACACTGTCACAATACATAAGTGCACCATGTGGACTGCAATTGTGGTTTTGTTGTTCCAATTGTGACACCCCACTCACTTTTGTGCCACTGCAGATGAATAGGAGGTGAGACATAACCCTGTGTACAGACCAACCTCTGGTCGACTTGGCTACACTGGAGGACAGGCCCATAATACTGACCTATAGACTGGACAGGGCCACAATCACAGAGTTGTGTGCCCGGCTGGAGCCTGACCTGATATCAGCTATCCATCATTCCACTGGGATCCCCGCTCTTGTGCAAGTTCTATCAGCCCTCCATTACCTGGCAACTGGTCCTTTCCAAGTGACAGTGGGCTTGGCAGCAAGCATGTCACAGCCAATGTTTTCTATTGTGCTGGCAAGAGTTTTGTCTGCCCTGGTGAAACACATGTGCAGCTACATAGCTTTCCCCCAGGTGGAAGATTTGGTCACTGTGAAGGCCGGATTTTATGCAATGGGACATATTCCCAATATTATTGGTTCGGTTGATGGGACACATATTGCGTTTGTCCCCCCCACCAGACTAAACCGGTGTCCACGAATCAGAGGAGTTCCACTCAACAAAAGTGCAAATGGTGTGCTTAGCAGAAAAGTACATCTCCCACATCAATTCTAAGTATCCTGGCTCGGTGCATGATGCCTTTATTCTGAGGAATAGCAGCATCCAAGAAGTGATGGGCCAGCTACAGAGGCACTGGGTGTGGCTAATATGTGAGCCTTGGTCCCCACCCACTTTATGTTAGAGTATGCCTCTGGTGTGAACCCCATAGGATTCTGGGGGCTAAATGTTGTCTCTCCTTACTTGCCGGTGACTCTGGCTACCCAAACCTATTGTGGCTGCTGACCCCTGTGAGGAATGCCATGACAAGGGCTGAAGAACATTATAATAAGGCACATAGGTGAACCAGATGGACCATCGAGAGGACCTTTGGCCTCCTAAGGAATCTCCACGTGTGTGAACCGAGCTTGCCTCCTGCTTTGAAGTCTCAGAACCATCAAAGACTTCTTCTGCCAGCACCTGGAATCTCTGCTGAGACTCCTGCCCTGCCAAGTGGTGCAATATCCAGTCCCTGGACCCTTCAAAGGTGAAGTTGGCAGAAAAAGGACTGAAATCCAAGCACAGAACATTGTGCGCGGAAACATTTGATGCACCATCTGCAATGTGGCTGATAAATGATGTGCGACCTACTTTGCAGCTAAAATCAATAATCCACCTGCATTGCAGCTGGGAGATCGGTGCATCACGGCTGGAGAAATGACGAAACACCCTCTTGCAGCTGCTGACGCAAACCCCACGCAGCGTGGTTTTCTAACACAGTGCGATTGGATTTCTCATTCATCGTCCCTGGGCATCAAAGTCATTGTGAATCGACGCGGATCCGAGATTCCCTGTCTAGAAATCAACGCATCGCTCTCTAGAGAGGGAGAAAAATGATGCATCCCATACCTGAATGGAGAAGAAATGATGCACGGCCTCACTTGCGAGTAAGGAATCAACGCATCACTGAATTTTCTGACGCACTCTCGCCAGTGCAGCTCTGTTTTTGATGCAAACTAGGAATTTTGTGTAAAATAAACATTTACATTGTTTTCTATAGAGTAAGACTCTTATTCTTTTGAACATTTATATCTTGACTGGTGTATGTTGGATTTTTATAATTTTGGTCTTGTTTGATTTAGATAAATATTGCCTATTTTTCTAAACTGCTGTGGAGTCCATTTTGTAGTGCTTTCACTTTATTGCTGTGTGTTTGGTACAAATCCTTTAGACATTGCTTCTGAGATAAGCCTGACTGCTTGTGCCAAGCTACCAAGGGGGAAAGAAGGGGTTATCTAAGTATGTTTCTCCATTGCCCTGACTAGAATGAGGGTCCCTCCTTGAACAGAGTGCAAACTGATTGCCAATCAGAGATCTCATTTCTAACAATATTTCTACTAAATTAGTGTATAAGTGGCGTACGTCCACCACCACCATTGTACGTATATTAGGGTGTGGTGTATAGGTGGCCAATTCTGGCCCATAATCACTTAAAGGACCTGGTCTAACATTCTTTGGAATGTGAGGTAGGGCACTGTCAAGCCAATTTTGGTGCTCTTGATAAGATACTGGTGTTTCTAAATATGCATGAGGTCTATATTGTGCGGTGCATTTGTCAGAATGTAATGCTGAAATGTATGCATACTCCCATCTGCTGCCAGAAAGGTGACCCAAGAGTAAATCATTTCTGGTATGTATGCTGCGTGTGCTGCAACGACAAATGTTACTTCACCTCCCTCATCTGTGAGTCCATTATTTCTTAAATTTGTAGTGAGGGGGAGTATCATGTTTGCTGCAATTACAACCCTGGTTCACTATGCCATTACTTAAAATTGAATTGGATTGTTCAGAGACAGAAACACCAATTGGGGAATCTTTGTAAAGGTTCAAGCTTGAGCAACCTACAGCATCAAATAGGTACTACCTATCTAGCTGAGGACGATATTCCCTAATACCACAGATTTCTCTGTATAAGATAGTTAGGGTGCCTTTGCATGAAATGAGGCCGAGATACTTGGGACATCCACAAAGCCAGTGCCTAATCCATATCCGTGGTGCTATGTCATAGACTCCTGTCATGGTTATGAGATTGATACATTTTGGGCGGAAGCTCCACCAAGCTTGGGGGACTGAGTCTTATTCCACACCGTGTGACAGCTGTCAGCCTTTCTCTTTCCAACTAGCTAGCAGCACTACACATGTACTAGAGGTAGAAGTGATTTGTGACAGCCTTTTGCATGACACTCAGACTCCTCAGGGAAGTCTTGGTGGAACAGAACTTGGCCCTTTCTCTCAGTTATACAAGTTTCAGACATGCAAGGACAATACAGAAGCAGGTTCTTGTTCAATAGGTTTTATTGGAGGAACTGTGTACTATGTAGAAAGGCATGATATGTGATTATGAGGATGATGAAACACAGCCTTATTACAGCAATGACCAAAAGAGTGAAACACAAGAAAAGTCCCCCCATATTGTCATAATAGTGTGCCTAGTATTCTTAGCTACACTATTATGTTTCAATACATAAGAGCAAGTAGCAGTGGAAGTCCTAATCGTCCCGACTGGTCCTGGGAAGGAATCCCAACCCCCATACCTGTGCAGAGGTGGAAAAGAGGTCTGTTAGTCTGCTAATTGTTCTCTAACGTAGACAAAGAGGAACTAAGAAAGATTGCATCAGAAACTGTGACAGTGTGCAGCATAAGATGGCAATCTGTTTGGAATGTCTCCTCTGAGATGTTGTGGGCAGTGTGATGCTTTATAATAACATATCTGTTGTTCTAAGAACTGCCCTGATATGAAACATGTATTTTTCTGTGTAGGTTAGACAAATTTCCCTTTGGACTGGCAATACCCAGTAAACATAATGTACAGCCTACGGTTGAGCACAAGATGAGAATGTTGTGCAAATAAATGAATAACAGTTTCTGCAAGGAAGGACAGCATATCCACTGAAATAAAGCGTTGATAAAATATTAAAAGGAAAAAAAGGGAAATGCAACTAGGTAAACGTGTATAGTCCTCAGGCTCAGAGCTAAATAATGTGCCAGTGTAAAATGTTAAAATAACCTCACAAACCACATACTTTGAACCAGAGGTGTTCATAGTCATTAAAGGCTTTTTGTAGGAGATTAAGGGGAGGCCCCATCTGCTCTTCCAGAGTCCTGTGGTTATAGTCTGTGGGTCAGTTATTTGGGGATTATCAATGGATCGACCAGTGGTCAGATGAAGTATGGGACTTTTATTTCTGGGTCTTTCATTCACTTGTTTAGGCTCCGCTGTTACAGTTGAAATAGTCTTATCACCATCATCTCCCAGTGAATGTTCACAGGCCTTCTGGTTTATGAGTCCCACCAAGGTGCTTTATACACCCCAAACCAGTGAGACCTTACTGCTGTCTGTGCATCCCTTATGTCTTCATGGTTCTTCCCACCACCTCCAAATGGGCTTTAGCTAGCTAAACATGGGGCAGGTGTTGGTTGACCTTATCACAGTGAGGCCTCTGCCACGTGGCTTGCCGGCTGCCTTCACTCTGAGGCTTTCACTTTGAGGAGAGGGAGCTGCTCCAGGTCTCTATAGTCTAGGTGTAGTGTGGGCTGTGAATTGCAGTGCTCTATTTGGTGGTCACCCAGAACACGTAGAGTCACCGGAAGCATGCCCTCTAACAGGTCATGCTATGCCATAAGCCGGCTAGTTAGTCTCAGGGGCGTCCTCGGCCTGCTGTCATCATTTCACATGGGTAAGGCCAGCAATGCGGCCCCTGTCTGCTACTGTTGTGGTTCAGGGTGGAACCAAGCCACTGGCAGCTTTGTCCTCCTCTGTTGTGGCCTCACATTCATCAGGATCAACCCCATCAGTCCACCAGCAGTAGGATGTCAGTGGATGATCTAGGGAGGGTACAGGAGTGTGAGTAAAACTAGAACAGAAAATATGCCTATGTACAAAAATAAAAGTGCCACCCCATTAGTGATCTATAAAGGTCAATAAGTTGCCCATGTTTGCAAATTGGGGGCAGCTTTTTCCTTGTAAAGACACGTGGTATAAGGCAAGATATGAAGACAACATTATGAGTTTTTTTTAATAAACAGGAAAACAACAGTAAAAACCAACCTAGCAGACAATAACACAGGTCCACAATAAGCCCTAAAACTGGCCCACTCACTGTGTCAACACCAGGGCAGTGCACGCTCTATTGGCAACTGGAATGCAAAAACCCAGCACTCTCAAAACAATGTAATTTATGCATTGTGCTGATATGTTGTTGTTTAACCTTTTGCATTGCAGAGTTCAATCCTGAAGACTTATTTTTAATGTGCTTACAAATGCTGTTCATTTGCAATGTATTGCTGCAGGCTTTCAGAGTGTGTTAGGGTGTGGTCCCTTTCCAGGGCCTTCTAGACACTTTACCTGCAACATGCCTGGGTGTGGTTGTGGGCTGGGCCAAGACTCTATAAAAAGGAGCCAGCCCAGCTCCAAGTGCTCACTATTCATAGGTCCCGGTGCAGAGCAGCAGCTATTTCCTGAGCTCCTGTCCCGGTAGCCTATTTGATCTTCCAGACATCTGACTTTCATTCTTCATTTGGAGATCCTTGTTCTGGGCAGTAAGACGGTGGTTGGGCTGGCCTCCCGACGCCGTTATCGAGAACTCTCATGTTCTTGGGCCTAATTCTTTTATGATTTGACAGAATACTTTGCACGTGTGAAATATGCGCTTGAGTGTATGTGACATTTGCAGGGTGACTTGCAAATCGGCAAGACGCGCAATTCGTTTCATGATAATTTAATCTTGTTATTTATTGCATGCTACCATTTCTTGACATTTGCATGGTGGCTTAAGAATCGGCAAGACGCGCGATTTGTTTCATGATAATTTAATCTTGTTATTCATTGCATGCTACCATTTCTTGACATTTGCATGGTGGCTTAAGAATCGGCAAGAGGCGCAATTCGTTTTATGGTGTTTTAACTTTGTTGTTCATTGCGCGCTACCATTTCTTGACATTTACATAGTGGCTTAAGAATCGACAAACAACGCGCGATTCGTTTCATTGTACTTTGATCTTGTTATTCATTGCGAGCTGTTATTTCTTGGCATTTACATTGTGGTTTACGAATCGGCAAGACGCGCGATTCATTTAATGATGATTTGACTTTGATATTCATTGTGTACTAACATTTCTTGGCATTTTACATGGTGACACTCGAATCGGCAAGATGCACAATTCTTTCCTCGAGTTTAATTCATGTTGTTTATTGTATGCCACTATTCTAAGATATTTATCATGTAATATTCGAGTTGACAAGTTATGTGATTTGTTTTCCTGAGTCCATAATGTGTTATTCATCGTGCACAATCCTTTTATGGTGTTTACTATATATGTATATATAAATCTACAATATGCGCAATTTGTGTTGAAACATTTTAAGAGTACACAGAAGATCAGAGTTTCTAGATGCAATATTGTATGGTCCTAGTATGCATTCTCAAAAAAGGACTTATATGACTGGTTTAAAATTTAGTCAGAATGTTTTTTCTGATTCCCATGTAAAGGAAAGTACTTGAATAAGAAAGTTTTCATTTAATCCATCTTGATTCCCTTACAGGTATCCGGCCATCTTGAAACTTAGTCATTTTAAACTTAATTCTTAGACTGTTTATGTTTTCAGAATGACTATGCTTAGAATCATAGTCTAGTATAGATTTCAGGAGATATAGGTTTCATATTGTGTGTTCTAACCTTTTTCTTACTACAGGTCTCCTTCCCAGTTGTTTCCCTTCCTAATACCCTCTTCCCCTCTTGAACTCTCTTAGCCTCTGTGATTTATCTATCAGAGTCTTGGAGCTGTTCAGTGGTGGACGTGTTGGGAACGTGCGCAGACCCCGAGGATCTGGTGACTCTGACAGAATAGTGAGCCCACAAATTATTGTCCTCCTGGTTTGTGTATGTTCTCACCATGGCCACGCTGGACGAGTTAGTCGAGTCTATCACCCAGCTCCAGGCAGAGGTGGTATCATCCAAAGAATTGACAACTAGCTTAGCTGAGAGAATGAGTCAGTTGAAAGATAAGGTAGAGAAGAAGGAACAAAGTCCCACAGGTGTGTCCTGGCCAGGTACTTCTTCTCAGGCTTCTGGAAGTAATCCGACAAACATTTCCCTAAATGTTCCTTCCGCAATTCCTTTAGCTCCCCCAGAACGTTTCTCAGGTGACCCTTTGAAAGCGCAAACTTTCCTGGTTCAAGTGGGACTACACTTCACCTGCAGACCACATACTTTTGCCGATGCCCAGTCCAAAGCAGCTTTCTTGTTATTATATTTGGCTGGGGATGCAGCTACTTGGGCAATTCCTCTTGTGCGTAAAAATAGTCCCTTGTTGTACAACTGGAGAAATTTTGTTCATGAGTTTGAGAGAGTTTTTGATTGTAGAACTGTAACTGTTAGGGTTTGTACACAGCAAAGAGCATGTCCCCTCTCACTGCACTAGTGGGTTCTGTAATAGCTCCCCTTTAAACTTACTATTGAAAGCCTTTCTTGTTATCTCACCTTCCCCCCCCCTAGGCTTCTGTGTATGTTGTTTAATGTGCTGTTTTGTTTACACATTGGGCCTTGCTTTAACCAAGGCTTCTTTAAAATACTCCTCCCTAGGCCATGTGTTAATCCAACTCATTTGTATAATAACTGAAACTCTGCACACCTTTCAAGAACATGTGCAGCATGTGAGGACCACACCCAGCTCTTCAAACCACACCCAGCTCTGCACACCTTCCAAGAACATGTGCAGCATGTGAGGACCACACCCAGCCCTGTCTATAAAAGGCATCCCCGAGTCTCACCCAGTGCTTGTGCTCATCTACCTCCCGCTTACCTGAGAACAGATCCCTCGGCGCTGGCACTCCTGCTCTTTACAGACTTTCATTGACTTCAATGGGCGCAGCTTCTGGCTCTTCCTTCTTCCGGTTTCCGGTTCCTCCTTGCTTCAGCGTCTCTCCTATGAGTAACCTGCAAAAGAGAAAGAAGACAAGGTTAGACTGATCAGTATCTCTTGCCAGCAACAAGTAAGTGCAAAACCTTTTATTACCTGAAAGAACTTTGACAACAATTTCTGGATTCGTGTACAGAACTTTGTGAAGCAAACATTGTTTTTTCTCATGGAACTTTTAAGAATCGAACAGTGGAAACCATTAACAGCAAGGCAAACAGTAAATCAAGGACTTGCACAAATTACATGCTGTATTTTGATGTAAAAGTACAGTATTTGTTTTATAAAAGATTCTGGAAATATGGGAAAAGTGAGTCTGCTATTGGGAATTTAGGCTTTAGTTATATTATGATGAATGTTTGATATTGGTAAATCTGATAACGGTATTTGTTTAATGTTTTAGAAGCTTTACAGTAATAGAAAACACATCCCAGAGCAGTAACACATTCCAAACCTGGAAACTAGAGACCAGGATCCAAGAGGTACTTTTAGAAGAGAATTTCTAATAAATAAAGGGATAGTCAGGAACCCATTTAGGAATAGGTTGCACTTATCTGTACTTTGTTTATGTTTCATTAGGCACCAGTTTCTACAGAAGTCAGAAAGGGCCGCAGATTTGTGCAGCACTTCAACAGTGGAAACGCAAGAACGGTGTTGTCTCTCTTTTTTATTTTATCCACTTCCCCCCTTCCCTTGAGCTTCTGTTCTTAGTGCACTGTTTTAAAAACTAGTGTGCTGGAACAAGCAGTTTCAGGGTGGGGTCCGATTGTCTTCAACCTCCATCAGAACTGAACAAGAACTCAGGTGAGCTGGGCTTTGACAGAAGCACAAGCCGTAAAAAATTTGAGTTCTGGTGGACGATGAATACCGGGGAAGAAATAGAGGGCATTGACGTCACGGATATGGCGCAGGCCCTAAATGAGGACTTGGCTCATAATGAATCAGTGTCTGGCATCTTGCAACATATGCAAGAGGAAATAGAGAGATTAAAGATGGAGAATACCTCTTTAAAACAGGATTTAAGCAGGTATAAATTTAGGGGATCTCAGTGGAACACAGCTTCTACGCCTTTGTTTAAAACCTCCTTAGAGACAGGGGCGCCATCAAAACATACAACTTTGCCTTCCCCAGTTGAGGTTACTGTTAATGTTCCTAATGTTGTGCCCTTAGCAGCACCTGAACGTTTTCATGGAGATAGTAACAAATTCCATGTTTTTATCAATCAATGTCAATTACACTTCATTTGTAAGCCACAACAGTTCCCTACTGATGATACGAAAGTGGCATTCGTCTTGTCTTATTTGGGTGGCACAGCAGCCAATTGGTCAATTCCTTTCGTGGATAGAGATGATCCCATCCTCCATAATTGGAATCAATTTAAACGTACCATGACCAGCCTTTTTGCAAAACACACTTTCATGCAGGCAAGTGATAATGAGCTTTTAAATCTTAAACAAGGCAACAAGGATTTATTGACCTATCTCACTAGTTTTAATCGTTTACTCACCGAGACACAGTGGCCAGAAGAAAAGCGTGTCTCCCTTTTTTATAAAGGTTTGAGAGACGAGTTAAAAGACGCGCTGGCTCATATCGTTGATTTGCCAAAAGACTATTCGGACTTTGTAGATTTAGTTGTGAAATTAGAACATAGACTAGGAGAAAGAAAGGGAGATAAATACAAACTGGAATCACGGTTAACTTTTATTAGACACGAGAAGAAAGACATAGATAATAAACTCCCTGAACCAGAGCCTATGCAAATAGGGACACTCAGAGGTCCACTCACATCAGAGGAAAAAGAAAGAAGGAGAAAATTTCAATTATGTTTATATTGTGGCAGGGCAGGTCACTTTGCCAGAGAATGTCCAGTAAAGCCTAAAACTCCATGAAAGGGTGCTGTTTCCTCCACCTCCTCAACTGAATCGGGAAACGATTAAGCTCGACAAGGGGAGAGGTTACTTGTTCGAGAAAACATCTTAATCAAACCTCTAATGCTGCAGCCTTCAGGGTACCGCACATACCTAGACATTTCATAATTCAGGTCGTTTTAATTGTTACTACCCAAGTGAGGCATTCTCTCCCTGTCCTACTGGACTCAGGCGCGACAGGAAATTTTGTGGATAATAAGTTAGCTGAAATCTTAGGACTTCCTATGTGCCTAAAGCCTTGTCCAGAAGCAGTATGTGCAGTGGATGGGTCAGAATTGACCTCTGGATTAATCACAAAACAAACAAGTCCACTTGTCATGGTCTGTCAGAACGGGCACACAGAGGTGATTAGCTTTGATCTGATATATACTCCTAATTTTGGTTTGATTCTCGGGGTACCCTGGTTAACAACTCATAACCCAAAAATTGATTGGGTGAATAGAACTGTTACTTTGGATTCCTCTTTCTGTAGAACCAATTGCTATCAAGAAGCAGGTACAGAACAGAACACAGTATTACACTGTGCTAGTGTTACACAAGATGAACCAAGTCTCCCTCCTGAATATTCTGACTTTAAAAACGTTTTTGATCCAGTAAAGGCTAGTGTGCTGCCCCCACATCGGTCTTATGACTGCCGTATAGATCTTATCCCAGGGGCCCCTTTACCTAATAACAGAGTATATGCTTTGACTGACGAAGAAACCAAATACTTAAGAACCTACCTAGATGACCTACTACAGTCTGGGTTCATCCGTAATTCCACATCTCCGGTGTCATCTCCACTCTTTTTTATCCCGAAGCCGGATAAATCCCTGCGCGCGTGTATCGATTATAGAGGACTAAATAAGGCTACAATAAAGAATAAATATCCTCTTCCTCTAATACCTGTGTTGTTGGATCAATTAAGACATTCTACTGTATACACTAAACTAGATCTGCGGGGAGCTTACCACCTGGTCCGAGTAAAAGAGGGGGATGAGTGGAAGACAGCTTTCAAGACAAAGTTTGGTTTATTTGAGTACACAGTAATGCCCTTTGGGTTATGTAATGCCCCTGCGGCCTTTCAGTTCTTTATAAATGAGGTCCTACACAAATTCCTGGACGTTTGTGTCATAGTATACATAGACAACATCCTCATTTACTCTAAGAACTCAGAAGAACATACCCAACATGTTCGTGCAGTATTATCAAAGTTAAAAGAAAATCATCTTTTTGCTAAGTTAGAAAAGTGTACTTTTAATGTCAACAAGGTGGACTTTTTAGGATACTGCCTGTCACCTCAAGGAATAACTATGGATGTAAAGAAAATCAGTGCTATTGCTGATTGGCCAGAACCATCCTCTGTAAAAGATATTCAGAAATTTCTGGGTTTCGCCAATTTTTATAGGAGGTTTATTGCACAATTTGCAGACATTGCAGCCCCAATAACTACCTTGTTGCGGAAAGGGCAACGATTTCTTTGGACTGATGAGGCGTCACACGCCTTTCAACTCCTAAAACAAAAGTTCACTTCAGCCCCAATTCTGAAACATCCTGATCCTGACTTGCCCTTTTTTGTTGAAGCGGATGCTTCACAAGTAGCTTTAGGAGGAGTTCTCTCTCAACGAGATGCAGTAGATGGCCAGTTACATCCTATAGCCTTCTATTCTAAAAAGTTATTGCCAGCTGAACAAAATTACACTGTGGCTGAAAGGGAACTACTAGCTATCAAAGTAGCCTTTTCAGAATGGAGGCACCATTTAATGGGAGCCAAGTACCCAGTTACAATCTTTTCTGACCATAAGAACCTACAGTTTTTTGGATCACTTAAAGCACTAACACCACGTCAGATGCGCTGGTTAATTTTTTTTAGCACATTTGACTTTGTTATAACCTATAGACCAGGTGCACAACAAATTCAATCTGATGTGTTATCTAGATACGGACATACCTCAGACATGAAACAAGATAAAATAGGAGAACCCATTATTCCTCCCCAAAAGTTGTTGGCACCAGTACAACAGAAGGATTTCATCACAGATCTATATAATGCACACATGCAAATAGCACCTCAGGATTGGTTAAAGGATTCCCATAACACAATACAACGAGGTTTATTGTATCACGACAACATGCTGTTAGTGCCCACCTCTGAATTACAAACACAGGTGATAATTTGGCATCACGCCTCACCGTTGGCAGGTCATCCTGGTTGGGTAAAAACCCTGGAAAATGTGCAAAAACACTTTTGGTGGGACACTTTAAGAAAGGACATTAAGCAATTTGTCACTACCTGTCCAATTTGTGCAAGACATAAATCTTCTCATAAGGCTCCTGACGGCTTGTTAATACCAATGCCAACACCCAAACAACCTTGGCACACTGTGAGCGTAGACTTTATTGTAGGTTTACCACCTGTAAAATCCTTCACAACAGTGTTGGTTATAGTGGATTTTTTATCAAAAATGGCACATTTTGTACCATTACGGAAATTACCCACGGCGGCAGAATTTGCCGATATTTTTATAAGGGAAATTGTGCGTTTACATGGTTTGCCAAGCAAAGTGGTGTCAGACCGAGGGAGCCAGTTCAACTCCAGATTTTGGAAAAAATTATGTGAAAAACTGAAAATAGATGTGGTCTTATCCACTGCTTTCCACCCAGAGACAGATGGACAGACTGAACGACTGAACCAAACCTTACTTCAAACGCTACGTTGTTTATTGCCTGATTATTCTAGTGAATGGTTGGAAGCTCTCCCTGTAGCAGAGTTTGTTTATAATAATACTGAGCATTCAGCTCTACTTTGCTCACCATTCTATTTCTTGCAGGGGTATCATCCAAGAGCTATACCCATTTTGTTAGAAGATTCCCTGTTGCCTACAGTAACGGATAGACTAACGAGGTTAGGTGACATACAAGACAAAGCCAGGAAACATTTATTAAAGTACAAGGAAAGCATGAAAAGACAAGCAGACAAACACAGGTCTGAGGCCCCAATGTATAAAATTGGTGACAAGGTATGGCTCTCCACAAAAAACCTAAACATAGAGGGATCCCGAAAGCTGCAACCACGTTTCATTGGACCCTTTAGTATAACTGCCATAGTAAACCCAGTAACAGTAAAATTAGATTGACCAAAAGAATATCCAGTGCATACTACATTCCATGTGTCCGTGCTTAAGCCGTACAACTCAAAAACCCGACCTGAACCACCACCTCCACCCATACCAATTAAGGGAAATCTGGAATATGAAGTGAAAAGCATAAAAGACTCAAAAAGAATTAGTGGAAGTCTGTTTTATTTAGTAGAATGGAAAGGATATGATGAATCTGAGAATTCATGGGAACCAGCATCATATGTACATGCCCCACAGCTGATTAGACGGTTTTATTTAAAAAATCCAGTAAAACCCCGTCCTGTAGGAGGGCCTTTGAGGGGGGCAACTGTTAGGGTTTGTACACAGCAAAGAGCATGTCCCCTCTCACTGCACTAGTGGGTTCTGTAATAGCTCCCTTTTAAACTTACTATTGAAAGCCTTTCTTGTTATCTCACCTTCCCCCCCCTAGGCTTCTGTGTATGTTGTTTAATGTGCTGTTTTGTTTACACATTGGGCCTTGCTTTTACCAAGGCTTCTTTAAAATACTCCTCCCTAGGCCATGTGTTAATCCAACTCATTTGTATAATAACTGAAACTCTGCACACCTTTCAAGAACATGTGCAGCATGTGAGGACCACACCCAGCTCTTCAAACCACACCCAGCTCTGCACACCTTCCAAGAACATGTGCAGCATGTGAGGACCACACCCAGCCCTTCAAACCACACCCAGCCCTGTCTATAAAAGGCATCCCCGAGCCTCACCCAGTGCTTGTGCTCGTCTACCTCCCGCTTTCCTGAGAACAGATCCCTCGGCGCTGGCACTCCTGCTCTTTACAGACTTTCATTGACTTCAATGGGCGCAGCTTCTGGCTCTTCCTTCTTCCGGTTTCCGGTTCCTCCTTGCTTCAGCCTCTCTCCTATGATTAACCTGCAAAAGAGAAAGAAGACAAGGTTAGACTGATCAGTATCTCTTGCCAGCAACAAGTAAGTCCAAAACCTTTTATTATCTGAAAGAACTTTGACAACAATTTCTGGATTCGTGTACAGAACTTTGTGAAGCAAACATTGTTTTTTCTCATGGAACTTTTAAGAATCGAACAGTGGAAACCATTAACAGCAAGGCAAACAGTAAATCAAGGACTTGCACAAATTACATGCTGTATTTTGATGTAAAAGTACAGCATTTGTTTTATAAAAGATTCTGGAAATATGGGAAAAGTGAGTCTGCTATTGGGAATTTAGGCTTTAGTTATATTATGATGAATGTTTGATATTGGTAAATCTGATAACGGTATTTGTATAATGTTTTAGAAGCTTTACAGTAATAGAAAACACATCCCAGAGCAGTAACACATTCCAAACCTGGAAACTAGAGACCAGGATCCAAGAGGTACTTTTAGAAGAGAATTTCTAATAAATAAAGGGATAGTCAGGAACCCATTTAGGAATAGGTTGCACTTATCTGTTCTTTGTTTATGTTTCATTAGGCACCAGTTTCTACAGAAGTCAGAAAGGGCCGCATTTGTGCAGCACTTCAACAGTGGAAACGCAAGAACGGTGTTGTCTCTCTTTTTTATTTTATCCACTTCCCCCCTTCCCTTGAGCTTCTGTTCTTAGTGCACTGTTTTAAAAACTAGTGTGCTGGAACAAGCAGTTTCAGGGTGGGGTCGGATTGTCTTCAACCTCCATCAGAACTGAACAAGAACTCAGGTGAGCTGGGCTTTGACAGTAACACAGTCAGCAGATCACGAATTATTAGATTTACGCCAAGGGAATCAAGACCTAGTGTCGTATTTAGCCAACTTTAACCGGCTGGTTGCCAAGACATCCTGGCCTGAAGAAAAACAAGCGGTCTTGTTTTACAAGGGACTCAAAGAGGAACTAAAAGATATCTTAGCGCAAATCGACCCACAACCTACAGACTGTCAAGAATGAATAAACCTTTTCTTGAGGCTTGATCATCGTTTATCAGAACGTAAAGGAATGCGCAACAAGATTGAAAAATATTAATGACGTGTTCATGATAACAGAGACTCAAGAACTCTGAAATAGAGAACGCCGGAACCAATGGAAATTGGAACCATCAGAAGTCCTTTGACCAAAGATCAGAAGGATCTCCGCGGAAAAAATGGACAATGTCTTTATTGTGGGCGGAAGGGTCATTTTGCCAAAGATTGTCCAATCAAACCAAAGAACAAGTAAGGTCCAGTTCAGAAGGTCGCAGCCAATGCACCAGTCGAGTTGGAAAACTAAAACACCCAAGATGCAGAGAAGGGTTGCTCTTGGGTGTCACCGTGGACCCTTCACAATCCAGACATCTTAAACTGGAAATAAGAGTTCAGGTCAAGAAAAAGATCTATTTAAAAAAAGCTCTAGTCGATTCTGGGGCTACTGGGAACTTTGTTGATGATCAATTGGTTCGTGCATGGGGGATCCCATGTATTGAAAAGAAGACCCCAGAAATCATCCAGGCCGTCGATTGAAAACTCTTGACTGGAGGTCCAGTAACTCTTCAGACAGTCCCCTTGTCGATGATTTGTGAAGATAAGAATCAAAGAAAGAAACATAAAGAGAAAATCATTCTTGACGTGATCCATGCTCCCCAATATGGGATTATCCTCGGCTTGCCATGGTTAACTCATCACAATCCAGAGATCAATTGGGCAGAACGAAAAATCGTGTTCTTATCTGCGCTATGTAACGAACAATGTCTCCAAAAGATTCAAGTACCAAAAGTGTGTAACTCTTACATAGCTACTGCCGCGGAGAAAGAAATTCAGCTGCCCAAACAATATTCATTTTACAAAGATGTGTTTGATGAGAAAGGAGCAGAGACTCTACCTCCTCATAGATCTTATGACTGTCAAATTGATCTAGCCCCAGGTGCGATACTTCCCAACTGTCATGTATATGCCCTGTCAGAACATGAAAATCAACATTTATGAAAATACATAGATCAATTTTTGGAGAATGGCTTCATTCGCTCCTCTAAGTCTCCTGCAGCTTTGCCTTTGGTTTTTGTTTCAAAAGCTAATGGAGAACTCTGAACTTGCATCGACTATAGGGGTTTGAACAAAGTCTCCATCAAGAATAAATATCCTTTATCCCTAATTCCGGTATTATTGGAACAAGTAAAGAGAGCAAAAATCTACACGAAGCTTGACCTTCGAGGTGCTTAATATTTGGTCAGAATGAGAGAGGGTGACGAATGGAAAACAGCGTTCAAGACAAGATATGGCCTTTTTGAATACACCATCATGCCTTTTGGTCTGTGTAATGCTCCAGCAGCATTTCAATTTTTCTAGAATGACGTTCTTAGAGAGTACCTCGACATATTTGCCATAGTCTACATCAATGAAATTTTGATCTACTCTGACAATGAAAACGAACATGTCCAACATGTCAAGAAAATTCTTGCAGCCCTTCGAAAGCACCATTTATATTGCAAACTAACCAAGTGTGAGTTTCATGTTACCACAGTTGAGTTTTTAGGGGTTATTCTTACCCCTCAAGGTATGGTGATGGCAGAAAAGAAAGTAAAAGCTGTATCTGATTGGCCCACCCCAAAGACTGTTTGTGATGTACAATGTTTCCTGGGGTTTGCAAATTTTTACCGGAGATTCATAAATCATTTCTCCCAAACAGTGGCTCTAATCACTAAGCTACTAAGAAAGAAAGAAAAGTTTGTGTGGTCCCCAGAAGCTGATCAAGCCTTCTCGACTTTGAAGAAAGCTTTCTCCACTGCCCCAGTCTTGACTCATCCTGATGCTAATCAACCTTTCATAGTGGAAGCTGATGCTTCAGATGTAGCAATAGGAGCCGTCTTATCACAACGAAATAAAGACACTGGTCAACTTCATCCTGTAGCTTATATGTCTCGGAAGTTGAACGAAGACGAACAGAACTATGTCATTGCTGGAAAAGAGCTTCTGGCGATTCGTGACACCTTTAAAGAATGGAGACATAGTTTGTTGGGTGCCAAATACACTGTCACAGTATATACTGATCATCGTAATCTTCAATTCATGAGTTCCGACAGACTTTTGACCCCTCGGCAATTACGCTGGATGATGTTTTTTGCCGAATTTGATTTTGTAGTAACCTTCTGGCCTGGTAAAGATAATCGCAAAGCTGACGCCTTGTCCCGTCAAGAGTCTACCACGTTGCCTGCATTTCAAGCCTCCAGAGCTATCATTGCTCCTGACAAGGTTCTATGTATCATAAAAACTGAAGATTTCTTTGAAGAAATTCGCAACTCTTTCACTGTTGAAAAATGGCAAACATGGGCCCAAGCAGATCCCAAAAGGTCAATCAAGCAAGGACTACCCTTTCATGATGCTCGTTTGTTCGTACCCACTACCAAACTTCGCAAGATAGTGTTTCATTGGTTGCATGTTATACTGACGGCAGGTCACCCAGGTACTCCTAAAACTCTTGAACTGATCCAACACTATTTTTGGTGGCCTATCCTAACAAAAGATGTAAAAGCAATGGTAAACAACTGCGAAGTTTGTGCTTGCATTAAAACAAGTCATTCAAAACCAAAAGGGTTGTTACATCCACTTCCAACCCCAAGTCGTCCATGGGAGCACATTTTTTTAGACTTTATTACCGGTCTGCCAGTGGTTCAACAGCATTCAGTAATTCTGGTGGTAGTAGATAGTCTCACGAAATATGGACATTTCATTGCCTGTAAAAAATTGCCCACTTCTATTGAACTGGCCACTTGTCAGAGTCACCAGATCCTCGGGGTCTGTGCACGTTCCCAACACTTCCACCACAAGACAGCTCCAATACTCTGATTAGATTTATCACAGAGTCTAAGAGAGTCCAAGTGGGGAAAAGGGGATTAGGAGGGGAACAGCTGGGAAGGAGACCTGTAGGAAGCAAAGGTTAAAACACAACATCAAAATTACATCTCATGAAATCAGTACCATGCTACAACTCTAAGCTTCGTCTTTTCCGAAAAAACATGAACAACCCTAGAATAGGCCTAAAACTGACTAGGCTTTAGATGACCGAATACCTGAGGAGGAAACAGGAAAAGTTAAATAGGACTTTCAGATTCAAGTACTTTCTTTAGCATGAGAATCAGGAAACACTCTGAGCAATTTCTAAACAACCATATGAATCTCCTTTTAAGAATACATATCAGGAACACACAGCATTACATCTAGAACTCTGGTATTGTTGTGTTCATCTCAGAAAAAACATTGGAAAGTGAATTGCGCACATTGCAGATTTTTATATGAGTATTAAACACCGTAAAGGATTGTGCACAATGAAATCACACAACGTAGATTCGAGGAATAAATCACGCGACGTGTCAACTTGAAATGCTACCAAGAAAATGTCTTAGAATGGTAGCGCACAGTAATTTACATTATTTATACACGAGGAAAGAATTGCGCGTCTTGCCGATTCAAATGCCACCATACAAATGCCAAGAAATGGTAGCGCACAATGAACAACATGAAAAGCACTCAGGAAAAGAATTGCGCGTCTTGACGATTCAAAGGCCACCATGCAAATGCCAAGAAATGGTAGCGCAGAATGAATAACATGAAAAAACACTCAAGGAAAGAATTGCGCGTGTTGCCGATTCGAATGCCACCATGTAAATGCCAGAAAATGGTAGCGCACAATGAACAGCATGAATTACACACGAGAAGTGAGCCACCATGTAAATGTCAAGAAAAGGTAGCGCGCAATGAACAACACAATTAAATGCTCATGAAACGAGTTGTACGTCTTGCCAACTCGTAAAACATCATGTAAATGTAAAGAAATATCAGCGCGCAATGAACAACAATGTAATAACGAAGTCAAATCTTTATGGAATAAATTGCGCGTCCTCCCTATTTGCAAACCACCATACAAATGTCAAAAAATGGCAGCGCACAAGTAATCTGTTATTCATTTAAGAATTAAAATCAAGAATATGAAAATTTTCAATTACGGTGTTGGTAAATGTCCAAACGCCGTCTTACCGCCTGGAAACAGTGATCACCAATGAGAGATGAGTGCAGAAGACTGGAAAATCCAAATAGGCCGCCGGGACAGGAGCTCAGGAAGAAGCTGCTGCTCTGCACCGGGACCTCTGAATAGTGAGCACTGGAAGTTGGGCTGACTCTCTTTTATAGAGTCTTGGCCCAGACTAGAACCACGCCTAGGCATGTTGCAGGGGAAGTCTCTAGAAGGCCCTGGAAAGGGACCACACCCTAACACACTCTGAATGTCTGCAGCAATACATTGCAAATGTACAGTATTCATAAGCACCTTAAAAATGAATCTTTTGGATGGAATTCTGCAATGCAAAAGGTTAAACAATAACATATCATCACAATGCATAAATTACATTATCTTACGAGTGTTGGTTTTTTGCATTCTAGATGCCCGTAGAGCGCGCACTGTCCTGGTGTTGACAGTACTCCCCTCTCCTAGGCGCGCTCTAGGGCCTGGTTTATCTGGATTCAGACGATGAAAGCGTCTCACAAGTACTGGAGCATGAACATCAGATGCGGAAACCCATGAATTACTTTCAGGGCCATAACCTTTCCATGAGATTAAGGGGCATATTTATACTCCGTTTGCGCCGAATTTGCGTCGTTTTTTTCGACGCAAATTCGGCGCAAAACTAACGCCATATTTATACTTTGGCGTTAGACGCGTCTAGCGCCAAAGTATGAGGAATGAGCGTCATTTTTTTGCGTGAACGCCTTCCTTGCGTTAATGAGATGCAAGGTAGGCGTTCCCGTCTAAAAAAATGACTGCGACGCAAATGCGTCGTATTTATACTCCCGGGCAAAAATCACGCCCGGGAGTGGGCGGGGCAAAAAACCCTGCATTTGCGCCTCTTTTTAACGCCTGGGTCAGGGCAGGCGTTAAGGGACCTGTGGGCTCAAAATGAGCCCACAGCTGCCCTCCCATGCCCCCAGGGACCCCCCTGCCACCCTTGCCCACCCCAGGAGGACACCCAAGGATGGAGGGACCCATCCCAAGGACATTCAGGTAAGTTCAGGTAAGTATAATTTTGTTTTTTTTTAATATTTTTTTTTGGCATAGGGGGGCCTGATTTGTGCCCCCCTACATGCCACAATGCCCAATGACCATGCCCAGGGGACATAAGTCCCCTGGGCATGGCCATTGGGCAAGGGGGCATGACTCCTGTCTTTACTAAGACAGGAGTCATGTAAATGGCGTCTGGGCGTCGTTAAAAATGGCGCAAATCGGGTGGAGGCGATTTTTTTGCCTCAACCTGACTTGCCCCATTTTAAGACGCCCTAATGCCATTTTCCCCAACGCCGGCGCTGCCTGGTGTACGTGGTTTTTTTCCACGCACACCAGGCAGCGCCGGTCTGCTAGCGCTGGCTAACGCCATTCAATAAATACGGCGCCCGCATGGCGCTTCAGAATGGCGTTAGCCGGCGCTAAACTTTTTTTACGCTAAACTGCGTTAGCGCAGTTTAGCCTCAAAAAGTATAAATACGGGCCTAAGTACCATAGGTTACGCCCTCTCAGTTTAGAGTCCAACACTTTCTTGACTTCATATTCTTCTTCCCCCTGTACTAGAACAGGAGCTGGATGAGGGCGGACATTTTGGACTGCCTTTTTTAAGAGGGAAGTATGGAACACTGGATGAATCCGTAATGATTTTGGCAATTGTAGTTTATAGGTCACAGGATTGATTTGTTGAAGAACAGTGTAAGGACCTATAAATTTGGGGTTGAACATGTGCTTCTTCTTGAAGTCTATATGTTTTGTGGAAAGCCACACTTTGTCACTAGGTTGATACTTCGGTCCCTCACAATGTTTCTTGTCATAATGCTTTTTGTATTTTTATTTGGCTTTTTCTAAATGTTGTTGAATCGATTTCTGAGTTTGATGCAAATGTTAAATGATTTCTGACACAGCTGTAGTGAGAGAACATTCTTGAGGAATTGTGATGGGCAAGGTGTCAGGATGATAGCCAAACAAACCAAAGAAGGATGTAACGCCAGTAGAAGTGTGGAAGGAGTTGTTGTAGGCTAATTCAGCTAACCAGAGCATTGATGTCCATGAATTAAGTGCTTTTTCAGCGTAAGCACGTAGGTATTGCTTCAAAGTCTGATTTAGTCTCTCCGTTTGACCATCTGTTTGAGGATGGTGGCTAGTAGATAGGGTAGATGTCACATGGAGTGTTTTACACCATGTCTTCCAGAAGTTGGAGGCAAATTGCGATCCCCGATCGGAGAGGATAACTTTTGGCAGTCCATGATAACGAACCACTCTGTTCAGTAAAATAGTTGTGTCAACACCAGGACAGTGCGCGCTCTATGGGCATCTAGAATGCAAAAAAACAACACTTGCAAGATAATGTAATTTATGCATTGTGATGATATGTTATTGATTAACCTTTTGCATCGCAGAATTCCATCCAAAAGATTAATTTTTAAGGTGCTTATAAATACTGTACATTTGCAATGTATTGCTGCAGACATTCAGAGTGTGTTAGGGTGTGGTCCCTTTCCAGGGCCTTCTAGAGACTTTCCCTGCAACATGCCTGGGCGTGGTTCTAGGCTGGGCCAAGACTCTATAAAAGAGAGTCAGCCCAACTTCCAGTGCTCACTATTCAGATGGTCAAACGGAGAGACTAAATCAGACTTTGAAGCAATACCTACGTGCCTACGCTGAAAAGGCACTTCATTCTTGGACATCTATACTCTGGTTAGCTGAGTTAGCTTACAATAACTCATTCCACACTTCTATTGGCGTTACACCCTTTTTTGATTTATTTGGCTATCATCCTGACACCCTGCCCATCACAATTCCTCAAGAAAGTTCTCTTACTCCAGCTGTGTCAGAAACCATTCAGCATTTGTATCAAACCCAGAAACTGATTCAACAGCATTTAGAAAAAGCCAAACAAAAATACAAAAGGCAGTATGACAAGAAACATTGTGAGGGACCGCAATATCAACCATGTGACAAAGTGTGGCTTTCCACAAAACATATAGACTTCAAGAAGAAGCACATGTTTAATCCCAAATTTATAGGTCCTTACACAGTCCTTCAGCAAATCAATCCGGTAACCTATAAACTACAATTGCCTAGATCCTTATGGATTCATCCAGTGTTCCACACTTCCCTATTGAAAAAGGCAGTCCAAAAGGTCCATCCTCATCCAGCTCCTGTTCTAGTACAGGGAGAAGAAGAATATGAAGTTAAGAAAGTGTTGGGTTCCAAACTACGAGGGCGCAATCTATGGTACTTAGGGCCAGATGTAGGAAGCCGTTTGCATGATGCAAACTGCGAAAATCGCAGTTTGCGGCATGCAAACAGCCTAACGCAATGCTCATTCACAATTTGCGAGTCGGTACCGACTTGCAAATTGTGAATACGACTCGCAAATAGGAAGGGGTGTTCCCTTCCAATTTTCGACTCGCATCGCAATGCAGAATTGCTTTGTGACCGCAAATGCGGTCGCAAAGCAATTCGCAGTTACCACCAGTGTCACACTGGTGGTAATTCATTTGCAAAAGGGAAGGGGTCCCCATGGGACCCCTTCCCCTTTGTGAATGTGGGCAAAAAAGTTTTTTCAGAGCAGGCAGTGGTCCAATGGACCACTGCCTACACTGAAAAAACGAAACCAAATGGTTTCGTAATTGTTTTCATTTTGCAACTCGTTTTCCTTTAACCCCTTCGCTGCCAGGCCTTTTCCCCCTCCTGTGCCGGGCCTTTTTTTGCCTATTTGGGGCAGTTCGCGCTTAGGCCCTCATAACTTTTTGTCCACATAAGCTAACCAAGCCAAATTTGCGTCCTTTTTTTCCAACATCCTAGGGATTCTAGAGGTACCCAGACTTTGTGGGTTCCCTTGAAGGAGGCCAAGAAATTGGCCAAAATACAGTGAAAATTTCGTTTTTTTCAAAAAAATTGGAAAAAGTGGCTGCAGAAGAAGGCTTGTGGTTTTTCCCCTGAAAATGGCATCAACAAAGGGTTTGCGGTGCTAAACTCAGCAGCTTCCCAGCTTTCAGGAACAGGCAGACTTGAATCAGAAAACCCAATTTTTCAACACAATTTTGGCATTTTACTGGGGCATACCCCATTTGTGCAATTTTTTGTGCTTTCAGCCTCCTTCCAGTCAGTGACAGGAATGGTCATGAAACCAATGCTGGATCCCAGAAACCTAAACATTTCTGAAAAGTAGACAAAATTCTGAATTCAGCAAGGGGTCATTTGTGTAGATCCTACAAGGGTTTCCTACAGAAAATAACAGCTGAAAAAGAAAATTATTGAAATTGAGGTGAAAAAACCATCAATTTTTCTCTACGTTTTACTCTGTAACTTTTCCCTGCAATGTCAGATTATCGAAAGCAATATACCGTTACGTCTGCTGGACTCCTCTGGTTGCGGGGATATATAGGGCTTGTAGGTTCATCAAGAACCCGAGGAACCCAGAGCCAATAAATGAGCTGCACCCTGCAGTGCGTTTTCATTCTATACCGGGTATACAGCAATTCATTTGCTGAAATATAAGGAGTAAAAAATTGCTATCAAGAAAACCTTTGCATTTCCAAAAAGGGCACAAGATAAGGTGTTGAGGAGCAGTGGTTATTTGCACATCTCTGAATTCTGGGGTGACCATAGTAGCACGTGAATTACAGGGAATTTCTCAAATAGATGTCTTTTTTACACACACTCCTATATTTGGAAGGAAAAAATGTAGAGAAAGACAAGGGGCAATAGTACTTGTTTTGCTAATCTATGTTCCCCCAAGTCTCCCGATAAAAATGGTACCTCACTTGTGTGGGTAGGCCTAGCACCCGCGACAGGATATGCCCCAAAACACAACATGGACACATCACAGAAAACAGAGCTGTTTTTAGCAAAGTGACTACCTGTAGATTTTGGCCTCTAGCTCAGCCGACACCTAGGGAAACCTACCAAACCTGTGCATTTCTGAAAACTAGAGACCTAGGGGAATCCAAGGAGGGGTGACTTGCGGGGCTCGGACCAGGTTCTGTTACCCAGAATCCTTTGCAAACCTCAATATTTGGCTAAAAAAACACATGTTCCTCACATTTCTGTGGCAGAAAGTTCTGGAATCTGAGAGGAGCCACAAATTTCCTTCCACCCAGCGATCCCCCATGTCTCCCGATAAAAATGATACCTCACTTGTGTGGGTAGGCCTAGCGCCCGCGACAGGATAAGCCCCAAAACACAACGTGGACATATCACAGAAAACAGAGCTGTTTTTAGCAAAGTGACTACCTGTAGATTTTGGACTCTAGCTCAGCCGCCACCTAGGGAAACCTACCAAACCTGTGCATTTCTGAAAACTAGAGACCTAGGGGAATCCAAGGAGGGGTGACTTGCGGGGCTCGGACCAGGTTCTGTTACCCAGAATCCTTTGCAAATCTCAAAATTTGGCTAAAAAAACACATGTTCCTCACATTTCTGTGGCAGAAAGTTCTGGAATCTGAGAGGAGCCACAAATTTCCTTCCACCCAGCGTTCCCCGACGTCTCCCGATAAAAATGATACCTCACTTGTGTGGGTAGGCCTAGCGCCCGCGACAGGATATGCCCCAAAACACAACGTGGACATATCACAGAAAACAGAGCTGTTTTTAGCAAAGTGACTACCTGTAGATTTTGGCCTCTAGCTCAGCCGCCACCTAGGGAAACCTACCAAACCTGTGCATTTCTGAAAACTAGAGACCTAGGGGAATCCAAGGAGGGGTGACTTGCGGGGCTCGGACCAGGTTCTGTTACCCAGAATCCTTTGCAAACCTCAAAATTTGGCTAAAAAAACACATGTTCCTCACATTTCTGTGGCAGAAAGTTCTGGAATCTGAGAGGAGCCACAAATTTCCTTCCACCCAGCGTTCCCCCACGTCTCCCGATAAAAATGATACCTCACTTGTGTGGGTAGGCCTAGCGCCCGCGACAGGATATGCCCCAAAACACAACGTGGACATATCACAGAAAACAGAGCTGTTTTTAGCAAAGTGACTACCTGTAGATTTTGGCCTCTAGCTCAGCCGCCACCTAGGGAAACCTACCAAACCTGTGCATTTCTGAAAACTAGAGACCTAGGGGAATCCAAGGAGGGGTGACTTGCGGGGCTCGGACCAGGTTCTGTTACCCAGAATCCTTTGCAAATCTCAAAATTTGGCTAAAAAAACACATGTTCCTCACATTTCTGTGGCAGAAAGTTCTGGAATCTGAGAGGAGCCACAAATTTCCTTCCACCCAGCATTCCCCCACGTCTCCCGATAAAAATGATACCTCACTTGTGTGGGTAGGCCTAGCGCCCGCGACAGGATATGCCCCAAAACACAACGTGGACATATCACAGAAAACAGAGCTGTTTTTAGCAAAGTGACTACCTGTAGATTTTGGCCTCTAGCTCAGCCGGCACCTAGGGAAACCTACCAAACCTGTACATTTCTGAAAACTAGAGACATAGGGGAATCCAAGGAGGGGTGACTTGTGTGGCTCGGACCAGGTTCTGTTACCCAGAATCCTTTGCAAACCTCAAAATTTGGCTAAAAAAACACATGTTCCTCACATTTCTGTGGCAGAAAGTTCTGGAATCTGAGAGGAGCCACAAATTTCCTTCCACCCAGCGTTCCCCCACGTCTCCCGATAAAAATGATACCTCACTTGTGTGGGTAGGCCTAGCGCCCGCGACAGGATATGCCCCAAAACACAACGTGGACATATCACAGAAAACAGAGCTGTTTTTAGCAAAGTGACTACCTGTAGATTTTGGCCTCTAGCTCAGCCGCCACCTAGGGAAACCTACCAAACCTGTGCATTTCTGAAAACTAGAGACCTAGGGGAATCCAAGGAGGGGTGACTTGCGGGGCTTGGACCAGGTTCTGTTACCCAGAATCCTTTGCAAATCTTAAAATTTGGCTAAAAAAACACATGTTCCTCACATTTCTGTGGCAGAAAGTTCTGGAATCTGAGAGGAGCCACAAATTTCCTTCCACCCAGCGTTCCCCCACGTCTCCCGATAAAAATGATACCTCACTTGTGTGGGTAGGCCTAGCGCCCGCGACAGGATATGCCCCAAAACACAACGTGGACATATCACAGAAAACAGAGCTGTTTTTAGCAAAGTGACTACCTGTAGATTTTGGCCTCTAGCTCAGCCGCCACCTAGGGAAACCTACCAAACCTGTGCATTTCTGAAAACTAGAGACCTAGGGGAATCCAAGGAGGGGTGACTTGCGGGGCTCGGACCAGGTTCTGTTACCCAGAATCCTTTGCAAATCTCAAAATTTGGCTAAAAAAACACATGTTCCTCACATTTCTGTGGCAGAAAGTTCTGGAATCTGAGAGGAGCCACAAATTTCCTTCTACCCAGCGTTCCCCCAAGTCTCCCGATAAAAATGATACCTCACTTGCGTGGGTAGGCCTAGCGCCGGCGACAGGAAACACCCCAAAGCGCAACGTGGACACATCCTAAATTTTGGAAAAAAACAGAGGTGTTTTTTGCAAAGTGCCTACCTGTAGATTTTGGCCTCTAGCTCAGCCGGCACCTAGGGAAACCTACCAAACCTGTGCATTTCTGAAAACTAGAGACCTAGGGGAATCCAAGGAGGGGTGACTTGCGGGGCTCGGACCAGGTTCTGTTACCCAGAATCCTTTGCAAACCTCAAAATTTGGCTAAAAATACACATGTTACTCACATTTCTGTGGCAGAAAGTTCTGGAATCTGAGAGGAGCCACAAATTTCCTTCTACCCAGCGTTCCCCCAAGTCTCCCGATAAAAATGATACCTCACTTGCGTGGGTAGGCCTAGCGCCGGCGACAGGAAACACCCCAAAGCGCAACGTGGACACATCCTAAATTTTGGAAAAAAACAGAGGTGTTTTTTGCGAAGTGCCTACCTGTAGATTTTGGCCTCTAGCTCAGCCGGCACCTAGGGAAACCTACCAAACCTGTGCATTTCTGAAAACTAGAGACCTAGGGGAATCCAAGGAGGGGTGACTTGCGGGGCTCGGACCAGGTTCTGTTACCCAGAATCCTTTGCAAACCTTAAAATTTGGCTAAAAAAACACATGTCCCTCACATTTCTGTGGCAGAAAGTTCTGGAATCTGAGAGGAGCTACAAATTTCCTTCCACCCAGCGTTCCCCCAAGTCTCCCGATAAAAATGATACCTCACTTGCGTGGGTAGGCCTAGCGCCGGCGACAGGAAACACCCCAAAGCGCAACGTGGACACATCCTAAATTTTGGAAAAAAACAGAGGTGTTTTTTGCGAAGTGCCTACCTGTAGATTTTGGCCTCTAGCTGAGCCAGCACCTAGGGAAACCTACCAAACCTGTGCATTTCTGAAAACTAGAGACCTAGGGGAATCCAAGGAGGGGTGACTTGCGGGGCTCGGACCAGGTTCTGTTACCCAGAATCCTTTGCAAACCTCAAAATTTGGCTAAAAATACACATGTTACTCACATTTCTGTGGCAGAAAGTTCTGGAATCTGAGAGGAGCCACAAATTTCCTTCTACCCAGCGTTCCCCCAAGTCTCCCGATAAAAATGATACCTCACTTGTGTGGGTAGGACTAGCGCCCACGAAAGGAAAGGGCCCAAAACACAACGTGGACACATCACATTTTTTTATAAAAAGCAGTGCCTACCTGTGGATTTTGGCCTGTAGCTCAGCCGACACCTGAGGAAACCTAGCAAACCAGTGCATTTTTGAAAACTAGAAACCCAGGGGAATCCAAGATGGGGTGACTTGCGGGGCTCTGACCAGGTTATGTTACCCAGAATCCTTTGCAAACATCAAAATTTGGCCCAAAAAACACTTTTTCCTCTCATTTCGGTGACAGAAAGTTCTGGAATCTGAGAGGAGCCACAAATTTCCTTCCACCCAGCGTTCCCCTAAGTCTCTCGATAAAAATGGTACATCACTTCTGTGGGTAGGCCTAGCGCCCACAAAAGGAAATGGCCCAAAACACAACGTGGACACAACATATTTTTTCACAGAAAACAGAGGTGTTTTTTGCAAGGTGCCTACCTGTGGTGTTTGGCCTGCAGCTCAGCCGGCCCCGGGGGGGGGGGGGGGGGGGCAGAAATGCCCTAAAATAAATTTGCCCCCCCACCCTCCCCCGCCGGGAGCGACCCTTGCCTACGGGGTCGCTCCCCCTGCGTGACATTGGCACCAAAAAACAAATCCCCGGTGCCTAGTGGTTTCTGCCCCCTTGGGGGCAGGTTGACCTAAACTCAGCCAATCTGCCCCCAAGGGGGGCAGAAATGGCCTAAATACAATTTGTCCCCCAGGGGAGCGACTTTTGCCTGATGGGTCGCTCCCCATCTCTAAAAAAAAAAAAACAAAGAAAAAAAAAAAGAAAAAAAAGAAAAATTCCCCTGGCGCCTAGAGGTTTCTCCCCCCCCCCCTAATAATAGGCCGATCTGTCCCCCGGGGGGGCAGAAATGGCCTAAAATAAATTTGCCCCCCCAACCCCCACCACCCCCCCGGGAGCGACCCTTGCCTACGGGGTCGCTCCCCCTGCGTGACATTGGCGCCAAAAAACAAATCCCCGGTGCCTAGTGGTTTCTGCCCCCTTGGGGGCAGATTGACCTAAAATTGGCCAATCTGCCCCCAGGGGGGCAGAAATGTTCTAAATACAATTTGCCCCCCCAGGGGAGCGACCCTTGCCTGATGGGTCGCTCCCCATCTCTAAAAAAAGAAACAACAAAAAAAAAAACACAAAAAAAAAATTGCCTTGGCGCCTAGAGTGTTCTGCCCCCCCCCCGGGGGCAGTTCGGCCTAATAATAGGCCGATCTGTCCCCCGGGGGGGCAGAAATGGCCTAAAATAAATTTGCCCCCCAACCCCCACCGCCCCCCCGGGAGCGACCCTTGCCTACGGGGTCGCTCCCCCTGCGTGACATTGGCGCCAAAAAACAAATCCCCGGTGCCTAGTTCTTTCTGCCCCCTTGGGGGCAGATTGACCTAAAATTGGCCAATCTGCCCCCAGGGGGGCAGAAATGGTCTAAATACAATTTGCCCCCCCAGGGGAGCGACCCTTGCCTGATGGGTCGCTCCCCATCTCTAAAAAAAGAAACAACAAAAAAAAAAAAACACAAAAAAAAATTTGCCCTGGCGCCTAGAGTGTTCTGCCCCCCCCCCGGGGGCAGTTCGGCCTAATAATAGGCCGATCTGTCCCCCGGGGGGGCAGAAATGGCCTAAAATAAATTTGCCCCCCCAACCGGCACACCCCCCCCCGGGAGCGACCCTTGCCTACGGGGTCGCTCCCCCTGCGTGACATTGGCGCCAAAAAACAAATCCCCGGTGCCTTGTGGTTTCTGCCCCCTTGGGGGCAGATTGACCTAAAATTGGCCAATCTGCCCCCAGGGGGGCAGAAATGGTCTAAATACAATTTGCCCCCCCAGGGGAGCGACCCTTGCCTGATGGGTCGCTCCCCATCTCTAAAAAAAGAAACAACAAAAAAAAAAAACACAAAAAAAAAATTGCCCTGGCGCCTAGAGTGTTCTGCCCCCCCCCCGGGGGCAGTTCGGCCTAATAATAGGCCGATCTGTCCCCCGGGGGGGCAGAAATGGCCTAAAATAAATTTGCCCCCCCCCCCCCCCCCCCGGGAGCGACCCTTGCCTACGGGGTCGCTCCCCCTGCGTGACATTGGCGCCAAAAAACAAATCCCCGGTGCCTAGTGGTTTCTGCCCCCTTGGGGGCAGATTGACCTAAAATCGGCCAATCTGCCCCCAGGGGGGCAGAAATGGTCTAAATACAATTTGCCCCCCAGGGGAGCGACCCTTGCCTGATGGGTCGCTCCCCATCTCTAAAAAAAAAAAAACACAAAAAAAAAAAAACACACAAAAAAAATTTGCCCTGGCGCCTAGAGGTTTCTTCCCCCCCTGGGGGCAGATCGGCCTAATAATAGGCCGATCTGCCCCCAGGGGGGGCAGAAAAGGCCTTCCTAAAAAATTGCCCCCCCTGGGAGCGACCCTTGCCAAAGGGGTCGCTTTGTTGCGTGACATTCGCGCGCAAAAACAAACTCCCTGGTGTCTAATGGTTTCTGCCCCCCTTGGGGGCAGATTGGCCTTATCAAAATAGGCCAATCTGCCCCCAAGGGGGGCAGAAATGGCCTAAATATATATTGCCCCGTAGGGGAGCGACCCTTGCCTAAGGGATCGCTCCCCACCTAAAAAAAAAGAATTCATCACAAAAAAAATAAAAAAAATAAAAATGGTCCCTGGTGCCTAGAGGTTTCTGCCCCCCCTGGGGGCAGATCGGCCTAATAATAGGCCAATCTGCCCCCAGGGGGGGCAGAAAAGGCCTTCCTAAAAAAATGCCCCCCTGGGAGCGACCCTTGCCCAAGGGGTCGCTCCCTTTTGCCAATTTCAAGAAAAAAAAAAAAATCCCTGGTGTCTAGTGGGGTTTCAAAAGCCGGATTGCAAGCAATCCAGCTTTTGAAACCTGTGAGAGACTTCAAAGGGAAGGAAATACATTTCCTTCCCTTTGAAGCCTCTCGGGGCCTCCCCCATGGGATTGAAAAAGAAATGCAAAAGCATTTCTTTTTCAATCGCGCTGGAAGCTCTGCTTCCAGCGCGATGGGGGAGACCCTGTGACTAATCAGCGCGCGCTCGCGTGCTGACGTCACAGGGGGGGTTGGGGGGGGTCGGGGGTGGGAGGGGAAGGGCTTCCCCTTCCATCCCTGACTTGGGGGGGTGGGGGGGAACCCCACAGAGGGAGCGAGAGCGCTCCCTCTGGGCTGTGTGCCGAGGACGTAGTGGTTACGTCCTCGGCACAGCAGCACTGTGCCGCAGGACGTAACCACTACGTCCGCGGCACAGAAGGGGTTAAGGAAAACGGGCTTCAAAATGAAAAAAAAAAAGCTTTATTGAAAAAGCAGTCACAGACATGGAGGTCTGCTGACTTCAGCAGGCCACCATCCCTGTGAGTGCAGGGACTCGCTATGGGGTCGCAAAGTGCAACCCACCTCATTAATATTAATGAGGTGGGTCTTTGCGACCCCATAGCGAGTCGCAGACGGTGTCTGAGACACCGTTCTGCATCAGAATTTGCGATTCGGAAATTCGGACCTTACTACACCTGGCCCTAAATCTCACAGAAAGGTTATGGTCCTGAAAGTAATTCATGGGTTTCCGCATCTGATGTTCTTGCTCCAGTACTTGTGAGACGCTTCCATTGTCTTAATCCAGGCAAACCAGACCCTAGAGCGCGTCTGGGAGAGGGGAGTACTGTCAACACCAGGGCAGTGTGCGCTCTATTGGCGACTGGAATGCAAAAACCTAGTACTCTCAAAACAATGTAATTTATGCATTGTGCTGATATGTTATTGTTTAACCTTTTGCATTGCAGAGTTCAATCCTGAAGACTTATTTTTAATGTGCTTACAACTGCTGTTCATTTGAAATGTATTGCTGCAGGCTTTCAGAGTGTGTTAGGGTGTGGTCCCTTTCCAGGGCCTTCTAGAGACTTTCCCTGCAACATGCCTGGGTGTGGTTGTGGGCTGGGCCAAGACTCTATAAAAAGGAGCCAGCCCAGCTCCAAGTGCTCACTATTCAGAGGTCCCGGTGCAGAGCAGCAGCTATTTCCTGAGCTCCTGTCCCGGTGGCCTATTTGATCTTCCAGACATCTGACTTTCATTCTTCATTTGGAGATCCTTGTTCTGGGCGGTAAGACGGTGGTTGGGCTGGCCTCCAAACACCGTTATCGAGAACTCTCATGTTCTTGGGCCTAATTCTTTTATGATTTGACAGAGTACTTTGCGCTTGTGAAATATGCGCTTGAGTGTGTGTGACATTTGCAGGGTGACTTGCGAATCGGCAAGACGCGCGATTCGTTTCATGATAACTTAATCTTGTTATTCATTGCATGCTACCATTTCTTGACATTTGCATGGTGGCTTAAGAATCGGCAAGATGCGCAATTCGTTTTATGGTGTTTTAACTTTGTTGTTCATTTCGCACTACCATTTCTTGACATTTACATAGTGGCTTAAGAATCAACAAAAGACGCACAATTCGTTTCATTGTACTTTGATCTTGTTATTCATTGTGAGCTGTTATTTCTTGGCATTTACATTGTGGTTTACGAATCAGCAAGACCCGCGATTCGTTTAATGATGATTTGACTTTGATATTCATTGTGTACTAACATTTCTTGGCATTTTACATGGTGACACTCGAATCGGCAAGACGCACGATTCTCTCCTCGAGTTTAATTCATGTTGTTTATTGTATGCCACTATTCTAAGATATTTATCATGTAATATTCGAGTTGGCAAGTTATGTGATTTGTTTTCCTGAGTCCATATTGTGTTATTCATGGTGCACAATCCTTTTATGGTGTTTACTATATATGTATATATAAATCTACAGTATGCGCAATTTGTGTTGAAACATTTTAAGAGTACACAGAAGATCAGAGTTTCTAGATGCAATATTGTATGGTCCTAGTATGCATTCTCAAAAAAGGATTTATATGACTGGTTTAAAATTTAGTCAGAATGTTTTTTCTGATTCTTATGTAAAGGAAAGTACTTGAATAAGAAAGTTTTCATTTAATCCATCTTGATTCCCTTACAGGTATCCGGCCATCTTAAAACTTAGTCATTTTAAACTTAATTCTTAGATTGTTCATGTTTTCAGAATGACTATGCTTAGAATCATAGTCTAGTATTGATTTCAGGAGATATAATTTTCATATTGTGTGTTCTAACCTTTTTCTTACTACAGGTCTCCTTCCCAGCTGTTTCCCTTCCTAATCCCCTCTTCCCCTCTTGAACTCTCTTAGCCTCTGTGATTTATCTATCAGAGTCTTGGAGCTGTTCAGTGGTGGACGTGTTGAGAACATGCGCTTACCCCGAGGATCTTGTGACTCTGACACACTGGCCCATCGAGCACTGCCTGATTGTGCTATTGGCCAATCAGATCATGGCCTGTGCTCTCTAGATAGTTGGCACCATTTCACCTCCCAGGCCATGCCTTCAATGGAACATGACACTTAACTAAATACAACTCCTGCATCACAGAGTGCGAGATCATTGACATTTGCAGACTATTAATTACTAAACAAAGAGACATCAATAAAAAATGAACCAACAAAAAGGAGTATCAGTGGAAATTGCATCAATAGAAAAGACAGTACTCAATATTAACAAGAAGGGTTGTTTCCTTTATTTAGAAAAATATATACTGTGAGATGGTTACCAATGTATTGTTTGATTTTGCATCTATCTGTATGTCTAGGTGTTTCTTGGAATTACTCTGTCCAAAATACCTTGTAAAACATTGTAAATAACTGAAGCGTTGTGACATTCACAATTATTTTGGTAAATGAGAATTATGAAAAAGATACTTTTTGGAAAGATGTATTGAATTTGTGCTACAACTGTCCCCTATTTTATAACATTCAAAGGTTATATTTGGTTAATATTAAACTGAATGCCACAAGAAAATAAAGTTGATATTCTTTGAATACTACTAATGCTCCTGAATTTAGCCCTTTCTCCTTGCTCTTCTTGCTGTCCAAAGATATTGAACTACTTATCCTTTCTCATCTATGAGAATTTCTTCATGCCAGCAACCACTTTTCTCCTCTTCAGTCTGTTTTCAGCCCTGGACAGTTCATCAAACCTGTGCAACCCTCTTTATCTAACTTTTGTCTTCATTCTCTCCATGATAAATAATGTTCTATCCTCATTCTTCTTTGGCCTGTTTGCGTGTGTTAACACTGTGGATCATTGAAATCTTCTGTCCTCCTTGCACTTCTATTGGTTTTCAGGCTGTTTGTTTTACATATCTGTGACTACTTCATTTCTGTCTTCTGAAAATATTTTGGGCCAGACTTAGAAGGCTCTAGCACCACCAGAGTGTCACTTTTTGTGATGCTCCGGTGGCGCTAAACACTTCTCCATATTTACAAGGAAGTGTAGTGCCATTTTTTGTGCCTTTACGCCTCCTTGTAAATATGGGCTCCTCCAATGCGGTTTTCTGTGCCAGAGGGGCGTGCAATGGGTGTTTCAGTGAGAGTTCCACACCAACACCCATTTCTTTTGACGCTGCCCCAGATTTACAAGAATTTGTAAGCCTGGGGCAACGCCAAAATCTAACGCCACCACAGGGGTGCCATTAGAATGGCACAACGAGGAGAAATACTTTTATTCCTCCTCGTGTTTTGCTTTTTCTATGTGTGCTGCATTCAACAGCACTCATAGAAGAAGCACAATGCCATGGATGATCATACCTCTCCACTCAGACACCCTTGCAAGGATGCCTGCGTTAGTGCAGGCTGCTTAATTTAGCACCATCGCAGGGCGAAACACCTGGGTGTTCCATATTAAGTTTTTGTTTATAAAGTAATTTGTGCTTTTTCTGTATTTGTCTTCAAGTGTTATTATTTTCTTGTCCCTCACTTTTGTCTCTTTTGGTCAGTCTATATGTTATTTATTTATTTATTTGCGGATTTATTTATGATATCACTTTTTTCTAAAGTGCTGCACACAGGATCAGTACAAATCTGGCAGAGAACACAGTCAAGTCCGTCAAGTTGGACACAACTGTAATACTTGGGACCCTTATAGAATACATTTCCAGCTCTGAAAGTCAAGAGAAGCTGATTCGACCGAAATAGGGCCAAGAATTCCTGAAAAGTGTGAACAAGCACAATGTTGCTATATTGGCGTTCCTTGAAAGCAAGTGCAGGGACTGGAATTTGCTTTCTCTAGAAGGCCTCAAACCTTCAATTTGCAAGTGTATTCCCTGTTCCAATAAAATTATGAGGCATGGATTCTACAAATTATACTGCATCGTGTTTTTGCACTGTGACACATTAATACATCTTTCGGTGTATAAATAATTATAGGTCTCATCAACAAAGCTGAAATTGCCTTTATTGTGACAAGGTAAGAACAGATAAGAGCAACCCAATAGTCACTTGTGAGCTAAGGCATAAGTAAACAAGAGTAGTAAGGTGCGAACAAGGAAATCACTCAGTAAACTGTTTTGGGGATCAATTCAAAATCTAGTGAATATAACGTCTATTCATAAGAGTATTTAGTGAATACAAACAAATACATATAATGAAAAAGAATTGTACATGACAACCTGGAATTCAAAAAAGGGACTCTACTGTAGACACATGAAAACAAATAAAACAAATGAGAAAAATAATTATGTAGGAGTTGTAAATGTTCTAGCACACAACACCAGTGTGACCCACACTAGTTCAAGGAACATAGTCAGTGGAAATGGTCACGTCAGTATTAATGAATTCTCACAAAACATTATACAGTTTATATCGTTGCCTCAGCATTAACAAAGGCACTCACATTCAGCATACACATACTTCCTATAGTTTTCAAATATTTCCCTATGCCATTTTTCGTTTTTTGAAAGCCTTTTCTACCTCCACATTCATGTAGGCTACAGATGTTCCCCTATTTCTATGGTGTGAGCAAGAAAACTATGTAGGCTCTGACATTGCTTAACAAGTCATACCCCAGCCATTAGAAAACGGGAGCCGTAGAAAGCTACACCGGAAGTAATTTGTAAGTGGAGAGTGATAGTATGTACCTGCATATTGACTCTCCTGCTTCATAGAGAATAATCAGCTTGAGTTTTAGCTCAAAACATTTTAACAATGGAGCCATTATTAAACAGACATAACAGCTAATTAAACGAGCCAACACCGCTGCCACTCCACCGTCCAAATAATTTAAGCATTAAGAGACTACACACCACTCTTCTTCATGCGTTCCCTATTTATTCCAAATGGCGATAAAGAGACAATGTTTACTCTTTAAATAATAGGGTACCCATTAAGGCATGCAAAAGACTTTTCTGTCTGCCTGAATATCTCTTCATTCAATTAGCCCACTCCTGTACCTTTACATATTGGAAGAGAGTAAACATTTTAGATATATAAAAACGAAATTATTGAATTAATCGATGTATGTTTGACAAGCTTCTAATCTACTCAGTGTTCAATTGATCTGCCACGGTAATTGTGTAGAAAAACACTTATTCAAATGTGGCTATTAAAATAATGTCTGTAATAAAGAGTGGGATTGGGATACCAAACTGTATTGCAATAAAGATATTAATATTAGCTTAAAACCTTAAACCTTAAAACCTAAAATGACTTTGACACTATTTTTAAAATCGTATAGAATAGTTACAAAGCATGTTGTAATGTTTACATTCCATCACTCATAATGAAGTCTTGTCTAAAGCCTATAATAAAACTGACTGAAAGAAAACATTTAGTAGCTTTTCTATCAAAATGGAAAAAAATAATGTCAGATAAAAAGTAATAAACATTCAAGTTCAAGAAGCGATTTAAAAGTCAAGCGGTTCCCAGGGACTTCATGTGTGTATGATTTTTAATGCTATCTAGCTTCATCAGTTTCTCACAGCTACGAGAGGACACTATTTCAGTGACAAGAAACGCATAACATCGTTCCCATAGAGCTTTACATTTTTCACTCTTTCTTGTTATTTTTTTACATTAAGAAAAATGTAGCCCATTCACCAACGTGTGTAATACTCTGCGTGAAGAAGAAATCGCAATACATTTTTTTTTAAAACGCCAACCCACCTGAATTAAGAAATATAACGAGTGCACACTTATGTATACTATCTAAATGGGGCTAAAGGGACATCCACCAATTATGTCCTGCATCTGTGAACCTCAATCCTCATCATGAACATGGTCTGTGTCTGCACGAATAGCTTGATAAGAGTGAGGCAGACCGGAATTACAATGGCTAATGTATGAGGGAAAAACACATGCGAGAACCATACATGCCTTAACAACGTGGTCGGAACAACGACTGCATTGTTTCCACGCATGCCTTTACAACGATTTTTCATTGTAAAAGCATGACTAGTAAAGGCATGTGTGGGAACGGCATGTGTGGTTCTATCATTTCACCCCCCACCCGCCCAAAGACACTAAAGTACCCCACTACCCTGACCCCTACCCACCCTAAAAACAAAACTAACAGACTCCCCACCCCTGCCCCTAAAAACCAAACTACCCGACCTCTCTACCCGCAGCCCTAAAAACAAAACTACCCCACCCCTAAAAACAAAACTACCCCGACACCCCCACTCCTGCCCCTACAAACAAAACTACCCTGACATCCCCAACCCACCCTGAGCCCTAAAACACTCCCTTACCCCCACCTGCTGTAAAAAGAACTGACCTCCAACACCGCCCCTAAAACCAAAACTAACCCGACCCCTTCACCCGCCCCTAAAAACAAAACTACCCCGACACCCCACCCAACCTCTAAGAACAAAGCTACCCCGACAACCCCACCCACCATGAGCCCTAAAACCTTCCCAACCCCTACCCACCCTAAAAACAACTGACCCCCCCACATGCCCTAAAAACAAAACTACCCTGCCCCCCACCCGCCCTAAAAACAAATTTACCCCAACACCCACACCTGCACATAAAAAAGTAGCCCAGCCCCCACGGAAGCCCTTAACATAGCCCACCCCTAAAAACTACCCCCAACCCTGCCCCAGTCCCATTTACCTGCCCTCTTCCGATCCATCCTAAAAATAAAATAAAAAACACCCTTGCCCCTAAAAAAAAAAAAAACAGTCCAAACCCCCAACCCAAGCCCTTTATCCACTTCCCCACCCCTGAAATTACCCCACCCTAAGACCTACCCTTAAAAAAAACACAAACACCCCTACCCAAACCCCTAAAAAATAACCCAACCCCCACCCAAGCCCTTTATCCACCCCAGCCCTAAAAACTACCCCTCCACCCTGTCCCAACCCCACTTACCTGACCACGTCCTCTCCTGATCCACTCTGCCTTAGCCACGCATATGCGTAGTTCAGCACATTAGTGGTTAAGGCAGAGAAAAAGCCATGCATTGTTCCCACAAGCGTGGTTTTGCTTGCATGGGAAACGTACGCATTGGCCCCAACACGTTGTTGCCGTGTGCTAAATAGCTCCTATTCCGAGTTTTCGACTTGGAAATAATACATAATCAGAATCAGCATAAAACACACCAGACACTGCCGGTTTTGCCTTTTTATGGTCCTTTTCTTCTGATACATGTTCAGCAGGTTTGACTTGCTGAAATCTACCAGGGGGAAACGGTTAGGTTGTATTAATTATAAGCCCAACTCACAATTCTGAGCACTGTGCATGACGTTTGAACAGGGAATAGAATTCAGTCCTGAACTTCTAAGCACTGCCTAACTCGATAACACAGAGTCAGAACAAGAGCTGAAGGCACCACTGCTCAACAAGGAGAGGCAATCATTTACCTATATTTCGTATATAATAACTTGTAGTGTCACTGAGCTTGTATGCAGCTCTGAACAGCCCAGTTCTCCATTGGAGCTTTCCCTGAGCCTTTGTAGCCTGTTTTAGTTTTCTGAAGCTATAGGGCCAATGATGGCACATTTGCTACTTTCTCCAACATCTTCGAGTTAAATAAAGCTGGCCGAGGGCTATTTTAGGAGAGACAGAGGAAAGCGAGAGAGATAACACAAAAGGAGAAAAAAGGATGAGAGAGAAAGAAAGGATCAGGGCTGGTTTGTATAATATGTTCATGATAAAGCCCAGGCCAAGACAAACAGCGCATAGCACCATTTTGTGAAAATGACACCTAACGCTCCTATAAGCAAGTACATAACTTGCAGATAATGCAGCTCCAGGTGATCTCCTGAAGAAAGGAGCATATGAGAGGTTTAACAAAAGATTTTGTACCGTAAATACACATCTCCATGAATTAAGTAAAAATATACACACACCCATTCACGAATACATATAGGGCCCTCTTCACAAACTGCATTTAGCATTACGAAACGTAGAACTACAAACTGGATTTTGTATAACTCAAGGTAGTACTGCATTAGTACTACTCACATAGTACCAAATACTATTTACAAACCTATAGCCAAAGCCAAGCCAAACCACTGACTCTGAAATCTTTTATGTCTTTCCAATCTTCTATGTGCTAAGACCTCGTTCATTAGTGCAGAACCCTCACGTATATGTTTTTTTACAAAATGTGGGAATAACAAGGGTGAATAGATTGAAAACTGTGAATACTGACCACGAAATGGGATGAATTTAGGAAAAATGAAGGAGAGGTTTCGAAAGTCACATGCTAATACAAAAACACAATTTTCTATGAATAAGAAAATGTCTACACAAAATACACTTCCAAATCTACTGCAACTATAATATGGACAAAACAGGTTCAAATGTACTCCAGACATTTGAGATTCCATCTTCAATATGGCCAAGCAACTCCTGGGCACGATGTTATAATTTAACTACAAGCTACGAGTCAGGAAGATACCAGCATCCAAATCACCAACACCTTCATCATTTCCTATGTAGGACTCATCAAATCATGCAGGTATTAATGTTTTTTGTTACAGTGTTGACTTTTGATGCTGACAGTGCTTGGGAGAGTGTGTAAAGTGTGGATATTTACTATTTTGAGGTGAATTAAGAACTCGGAATGTATAAAATGCAATTCATGATAAAAATGAAATCCGATTAAACCCCTAATTTGTTTTAGTAAGATTATAACTACAGCAGTTAATATGCTCGGAAATAAGTCTCTCGAGATATCAATGAGATACATCTCTAATTATTTCAATGAGAGCAGGGAGGAAGATTGAAAGCAAAGAATGAAAACATTCACAAAGGGGAGGGGTGCTAAAGACTTTCAGAAATTCTATGGAATATTGAAAAAGGACAAAGTCAAGGTCGTCGAGCCATTTGGAAAAAGAATACTTTTTCCCCTACTGTAATCTGCCACACTATCGCAGAATGTGAAAATGCTTAATAAAGCCAAAGCAAAACAAAGTAGTAGATTTTCAGATGTGTTTGATCAAAATATGGGATCTGCTGGTGCTTCGTTGTGTTTGTTGTTTTGTCGCATGAGGCAACAGGCTTCATTTGACATTTCCCATGGAATTTGCATTTTTTAGGACAGTTGCAAATGGTGAAATAGGTCCCTAATCAGCAAATGTGAATTATTCTGTATAAAGTAATTATACCTTTGTTTCAATAGGTTGTGCCCCGTACCTGCAGAAGTGCAGAACTGACTTTTTAGTCTCTATTAGCATTACAAGTTCAAAGTCTTGCTTCTTCTTACATTTTTTCTTCTGTTGCAAAAACAAAGTCATCACTTAAAGTCTACTAATATTCAGGCACTCGTTGTCACCCAGAACTACTTTTGTCTACCTTTCCCATTCAGCCTTCTAGGATCCAATTGTTACTAGCCTTCACACACATGCAATTTCAGGATGTAACACAAATTGCGATTATGGTACCAGAGCCAGGTTATATGTCTCACGATTGGATCATGAGTGGTTCAAGACCAGTAGCTTATAGCACAGCTGTGTTGAGTCACAGTACTGGCATACAAGTGACACCATGTACTATAATGTCGGCAAATTAACTGAGAATTGCATGGAATTAACTAATGAAATTGATAGGCTGATATAAATTAGTAGAGCAATGAAGGGAATACCAGACTATAATGTTAAACCATGAAAATAGGTCAGAATTGAAATAATTTGAGAAAGTTGTTTTTGATCTTCCAGCAGAGTCTGTGCTGCAGGAGATTAACAATCACATGTGCCAAAAGAGTTTCAGGTAGGGGTGCTAGTCTTGGAAAAGCAATGGTTATTGTCAACCGCAGTTAAATAGCTGGCCGAATTATAGTCAAGAGTACATGACATTGTTAGAGCTAGTGTTGAACTTGGCCCTCTCTGCATCGTCACCCCCAAAACATTTGCCTTCACCTCTCCTGTTTTCTGACCTTGCTTTTGTTGACTTTTGGGATCTGTGCACTTTACTGCTGCTAACCAGTGGTAAAGTGCTTGTGCTCTTCCCAAAAGCATGGTAAAATTGGCTCACACTTGATTGGTACATTTAATTTACTAGTTAGACCCTTGTATATGTTACAATGTGTACTCAGTGCCTCAAACTTAAATGCTACTAGAGTGCAGCAGTACTCATTGTGCCAACCACTAAAAGGAGCCTTGTTAAATATGATACAGGCCTGCCATTGCGCCTTGGTGTTCAGTTTTAAACTGCCAGTTCGTCTTGACAAAATAAACCTTTTGTCAGGCCTAAACCTTCCTTTGAAATATAAAAAGCCACCCCTAAAGTAGGCCCTAAAAGCCTATAAAGGAGCCTGCATTGTCCTTAGAAAACTAGTGCATGTGTTTTAAGTGTTATAGGTCTTGGTAGTGAAAAACACCTACATTTGTTTTTCACTACAGCAAGGCCTACCTCTCTCATTTGGGTACATTGGACTACCTTACTGCATGTAATACATTCTAACTTTGAGAGCTGGTAGACATGTCATGTGTGGACTCAAATGAATTGTAATGTGAAATTCTTTTTAATGGTAATGTCTAGTTTTAGATTACAATTTTGAAAAATCTACTTTTAGAAAGATGGCCTTTTCCTACCCTAAATGTTCTAAGGCCTTCTATGAGTTTTCAACTGCCTGGCAATGTTAATTGCATGTTAATTGCTCCCTCATCAGGAATGTGTATTGGACCAAGTCAGTATGCAGTGGGATCTGGTTGTACCTGTGAAAGGGCCATCTTGGCAGGATTGGAGAGGTGGTGGTGTTCCCTGTCCCACTTACATTTCAAAGGGCTGCCTCCAGCATACACACAAAGGAAATTGACACCAACCAATTGTCACACTAGATCTCTAGTTAGTGCTTTCTGCTTTTTGCCACTATTTTTTTAAACATAGAAAATTCCATATCTCTGGCTCTACTGATTGGATTTTTGTCATTTGGGTATCGTTTTGTTTATTGCATGCTACCCACTTTTTCTAAATTGGTGTGTGTTAGAAATGGGGTTTTTGGTTGGCAGTCAGGTTACCCCCTGTCCAAGCAAAGGACTCTCACTCTAGTGATTTCTCAGGCCGCACACGGCGATGCGTCATTTAGTTTCCACACAGGGACGGTTGTGTGTCGATTTCCGGCACTCGGTCGTGGATCCTCTTCGGGGTGCAGAGTTTTCGGACGCCCCGGGGATGATGCATGGTTTTCCGGCACTGACAGGACGAAGTCACAGGGGCTGCATCGACCCGGTGGGCATTGCGTGGAAATTTGTACCTCACAGCAGGCGCTGCATTGATTCCTCTCTGGAAGTCAGGCTGCGTAGTTCTGGCTTGGCTGTTCGTCAATCCAGTGGGCTATGCTTCGATTTTCTGGTTGCTAACCTGGAGCTGCGTCAATCTTCTGGTTCGGCGTGCTATGAATTTTGCACCGTGGTGCAGGCTCTCTGTCATTTCTGGCATGCTCTGCGTCGATTTTTGCCGCACAAGAAGTCCTTCTTGTAGAGATGTAGGGGGTGATTCTGATTCTGGCGGGCGGCGGAGGCCGCCCGCCAGAATTCCGCCCCCATTATACCGCTCCGCGGTCAGAAGACCGCGGAGGGTATTATGAGTTTTTCCCTGGGCTGGCGGGCGGTCTCCAAAAGACCGCCCGCCAGCCCAGGGAAAAACTCCCTTCCCACGAGGATGCCGGCTCGTAATCGAGCCGGCGGAGTGGGAAGGTGCGACGGGTGCAGTGGCACCCGTCGCGTATTTCAGTGTCTGCAAGGCAGACACTGAAATACTTTGCGGGGCCCTCTTACGGGGGCCCCGCGACCCCCCCTACCGCCATCCTGTTCATGGCGGCTTTCCCGCCATGAACAGGATGGCGGTAGGGGGGGTCAGAATCCTCATGGCGGCGGAGCGCGCTCCGCCGCCATGAAGGATTCCCCCGAGCAGCGGTAAGTCGGCGGGAGCCCGCCGACTTGCCGCTTCTGACCGCGGCTGAACCGCCGCGGTCAGAATGCTCGTGGGAGCACCGCCAGCCTGTTGGCGGTGCTCCCGTGGTCGGTGGCCCTGGCGGCCACCGGCCGCCAGGGTCAGAATGACCCCCGTAGTCATTTTGGTCCTGAGACTTCAGGGAACAGGAGGAAAGCTCTATCCAAGCCCTTGGAGAGCACTTCTCACAACAGTCAGAGACGAGCAATGCAGCAGGACAACAGCAAGGCAGCAGTCCTTCACAGAAAGCAGTCAGGTGAGTCCTTTGGGCAACCAGTCAGTCCTTACTAGCAGAATGCAAGTTCTGGTTCAGGGTCTCTTCTCCGGGAAGTGTCTGAATTGGTAGGAGCAGAGGCCCTGTTTAAATACCCAAATGTGCCTTTGAAGTGGGAGAGACTTCAAAGAGTGGCTTAGAAGTGCACAAGGTCCACTTTCAGTTCCATCCTGTCTGTCAGGGTCCCAGTAGGGGTGTGGCAGTTCTTTGTGTGAGGGCAGGCTACTGTCCTTTAAGATGTAATTGTCAGGCCCTCCACCCTCCCAGCCCGGGAAGACCCATTAAAAATGCAGATGTATGCAAGTGAGGCTGAGTATCCTGTGTTTGGGGTGTGTCTGAGTGAATGCACAAGGGAGCTGTCAACTAAACCCAGCCATACGTAGATTGTAAGGCAAAGAAGGATTGAAGTGCAGAGAAATGTTCACTTTCTAAAAGTGGCATTTCTAAAATAGTAATATTAAATCCAACTTCACCAGTCAGCAGGATTTTGTATCACCATTCTGGCCATACTAAATATGACCTTCCTACTCCTTTCAGATCAGCAGATACCACTCAAACAGTATATGAGGGTAGCCCCAATGTTAGCCTATGAAGGGAGCAGGCCTCACAGCAATGAAAAATGAATTTAGAAGTTTTACACTACCAGGACATTTAAACTACACGGGTACATGTCATGACTTTTGCCGACACAGAACCCTGACCTTTAGGTTACCTAGGCCATACCTTAGGGGTGACTTATATGTAGAAAAAGGGGGGGGTTCGGCTTGGCAAGTACAAACTGCACACACAGGCCTTGCAATGGCAGGCCTGAGACAAGGTTAAGGACCTACTAAAGTGGGTGGCACAATCAGTGTTGCAGGCCCACTAGTAGCATTTAATCTAAAGGCCCTGGGCACATATAGTGCACTTTACTAGGGACGTATAAGTAAATTAAATAATCCAATTGGGTATGATCCAATGTTATCATGGTTAAAGGGAGAGAGCATATGCACTTTAGCATTGGTTAGCAGTGGTAAAGTGTGCAGAGTCTTAAATCCAGCAAAAACAGTATCTAAAAAGTGGAGGGAGGCAGGCAAAAAGTTAGGGGTGATCACCCTAGGGCTGTCTGGTCTAACAGTGTGGAACATTTCTTGTGCTGTGTTTTAACTTTATTACTATTTGTGTGCTGCATAAATTCCAAATACAGTGCTCCTAAGTTAAATCTGACTGCTTTTGTGCCAAGCTATCAGTGGGTTAAACACAGGTTAAATTAGTGACTTTTGTAGTTCATCCTGACAAGGATTGTGGGTGTTGCTTGAGAACAGACCTCCCCCAATCAAAAGCCTAACTTCGCACATTGGTGCTATGGGTAGGCGGAGCGCTCCACTCCGCTGGCACTCCACTCTCCTCTTGGAGCACTGAGTTCTACCAAAACCTCCGCTATCCCAGCCAGCAAGGTGGAGTTCACTGCATGCGCACTGCAGCCCAGTTATGGGCCACCCAGCACAAGAACCGACAGTCCTGTGTGGCTCATAACTGGGCACAGTTGGCTAGACATCATGGAGCTCCTCGCCCACGCCAGCCCAGCAGCTCAGGATCCAAGCTTCCCTCTGACCCCAGCAGCCCGGGCCGGGAAAAGGCCAGAGGGCACAGGGAGACAGAGAGCCAGGCTGCTGGCAACGGCGAGGACCCTCTGGGAGGACCCAGGTAAATCCTCATTTGTCTTCATATGTGAACACTGGTGCACAAGAGGCCTGAAACTACCTACAGCCCTGGCCTGAATTCAGGCCAGGGCAGTAGGTAGTGAAAGGTGTTGTTTCAAGCCTCGGGTGCACCAGCCTGCCCAGGCCTCTTAGGCACAGGCCTGCCCCGTGTGCAGTGCACAAGGGGCAGGCCTGTGCACAAGAGGCTTGAAATGGCAGCTTTCACTGTCTACAGCCCTGTCCTGAATGTGCTTGGTCTCAGAAGCGCTAAGCAGGGTTGGGCCTGGTTAACCAGGCCGACCCTGCTTAGCGCTTCCAAGATTGGGTGCCTCTCCACTCGTCATGTAACTCTTCCTCCATGAAATTCCATGGAGTTTTAAATCAACTCTGCGTTATTCCGGGTAGTGGAACTCTTTGAGTGCTGCTCATGCCTAATTGGTACTCAGTGGTGGGACCCAGCACTTGTGTTTGTGGAGTACCATACAGTGATTTCCATATTATAAATCCCAAATATAATTTGTAAAACAAATTTGGCCTATTTTATATTCTCCTTATTTGTTTGATTTGGGTAGTTTTTTCTTTTTCTATATTTAAGTTTACCTCTCCTTCTTTTTGCTATACTAGAGATGGAACTTATCAGTGTGGATGACCTCAGTGAAGCTGAGCTGCAGTGGCTCTGGAAAGATAGAGGGCTAAGAGCCACATGTACAAATTTTTAGAATTGCGATTTCCTACTTGCGATTCCATGCGAATCACAATTAGGAAATCGCAACTCCAAATGTATGAAACTCCATTGAGTTTCTTTTGCAATTCCCAATGGGTCGCAAATGACCTACCTCATTAATAATAATGATGTAGGTTACAGTATGCGACCCACTGGGAATCACAAAAATCACAGTGACAGTGGCCTGCTGCTTTCAGCAGACCACCATGTCTGTGATTGCTTTTAAATAAACCAATCTTTTTTGGACGCAGCCCATTTTCCTTACAGGAAAACGGGATGTGTTTCAAAATAGAAAAATGAAACATTTCAGTCCGTGGGACCACTGCCTCCTCTAAAACAAAGTTTTTGCATGCATTCACAAAGGTCAAGGGGTCCCTTGGGACCCCTTCCCACTTGTGAATCGGTTAAAACCAATTTGAAATTGGCTTTCACTGCGATTGTTTTGCAACCACATGCACGACAAAAAATCATACATCCCGGTGAGTCACAATTAAGAAGGGACCCCTTTGGCACTCCCCTTCCTAATTGCAACTCACATACTGAAGTTGCGATTCGGCAAAATAATATTTGTACATACCAAAATGCTTTTTCCTGTGCAAAACAGCCCGATTTTGTGAATCGGGCCATTTGCGTACAGAAAAAAGCTTTGCGCCTATGGCCCTAAATGTGGGAGAAAGCCTTCTATGCCTAGAAAGAATTCAATAGGGTGCAGTCCTTCCCAGAGGAGCCTGGTAATGATAACCTTAAGTAGGTGAAAGTGGACTTGAAGGAGCAGGAGGGGGGTCTGCCCACCAACCTTGAGCTGCAGCAGCCTATGCAGGAGGAGGACAACTTGAATGCTGAAATGGGGCCCACTACAGGGCCAATGCATTGAGTAGTGTGTCCTCCCACAATCTGTCCCCTGAGGAGCTGGCAGGCAGAATGTCTGAGAGAAAGTTCAGGTTGCAGCTGGTCAAACCAAAACTGCAGGAGTGAAAGGCAGCAGGAAAAGCCTTGGCAAAGGAGAAGGCTGACACAGAGAGAGCCTTTGTCAAAGGAGAAGTTGACAAGACCCTGGAGGAAAACATGTTGGCCCTAGAGTAGGGGAAAGCTGAGGTTGAAGGGGCTGTTGTTGAAAGAAAATTTAATTGGCTCATAAAGTGAGTCTTAAAGAGCTGGATGTCAAAATCAGACAAGCATCCCAGCCCAGTAGCAATGGTACTAGCAATACCCCAGTGCTCAATGGAGCTAGTTGGGTTCACATTCACAAGGACCTGGAGCCTAACTTGGTTGGGGATGATGCTGACAAGTGGTTTCAGACGTATAAGGGTGCCCTAGAGACACACTATGTCCCTGAGGAGGATTTGGGGGCCGGTCTCTGGAGCCACATTCCCAATGAAGGAAAGGATGCACTGTTGGCCCTAGGGAAGGAAGACAGGATGAAGTATCTTCCCATCAGCGATGCAATGCACTCGATCTTTGCAACTGCTGTAATGCACCCGTGTGGCAAGAGATGCACCAGTTCAGAGTGGTGCAATGGTGTGGATGAGTGAATTCTTGCTGCATCAGGACTTTATGCCCACTTCCAAGGGCCCAGGACTGGATTGGCACCACTTGGCAGGGGAAGACTCACAGTTGTCGGAGTCCAAGTGCTGTAGCAAGTGTGCTCTGTGTCCCTGAGACGTCAGAAAACAGGAAACCAGTGAGATGGCCCTTGGAGTCACCATGGGTGTTGGGTTCAGGTGATGTGGGTCCAGTCCGTCTCACCCAGACAAGGAGGGCAACAGGTCAGCACAGCAAGAAAGCAGTTTTTCAAGAGCAGCAGTCCTGCAGTGTGGAAGTCCTTCTTCCTGGCATTGTATCCACAGGACCAGAATTATACTGAGGTGGTAAGGCCAGAGGTTCAAATATAATACCCTACGGCACATTTGAAGAAGGGGAGACTTCATAGAAGGGTTTTGAAGAACACGCAGGTCCTCCCTTTCTGCCCTGACTCCAGACTCAATACAGGGGATTGAGCAGTCCTTTGTGTGGAGACAGGACACAGCCGATTCAGGTGTAAGAGTGAGCTGTGTCCAGCTTCTGCCCCCCAACCTGCATCAGGATGTGGATGGCCCATCAAGAAACACATAAGTTCCCTTTGTGTGTGGCTGTCTAACAGGGAATCCACAAAACCCAGCTGCCACACACCCCAGATGAGTATTGGAGAGAGGCTGTAAGCAGACAAGGCTAAAAGCAGGTAAATGGCATGTTAATAAAAGTGGCATTTTTCAAAATTGTATCAATAAATTGAACTTTACCAATAAAGAGGATTTATCATTACAATTCCATAAGTGCCAAATATGACAGATCCATCCCTTCTCATTTAGGACTTATAGCTTAATATATGTAATAAGGTATCTCCAATGTTCTCGAATGAGAAAGGTAGGCTTCACGGTAGTGAAAAACTAACTTGAGCTCTTTCGACTACCGGTTAAAACTTAAGTTTAAAAGTATATGTCCTGCCTTTTATTTACACAACACCTTGCCCAATGGGCTACCTACGGCCTACCTTAAGACTGATTTATATGTAATAAACAGGGAGTTTGAAGTGCCAAGTAGACATGACAGTCTCACACTGCATTCAGGCTGCAATAGCAGGCCTGGGGCATGTTTTAAAGGGCTACTTAAGTTGGTGGTACAATCAGTGCTGCAGGCCCACTAGTAGCATTTAATTTACAATTTGTGGGCACAGGTAGTGCACTTTACTAGTGACATAGAAGTACATTTAATATGTCAATTAGTTATATACCTAACAAACCATGGCCCATATTTATGGATGGCTAGCATCCCTTTACCGCCATTTATTTTGGCACTAAAACAACGCTAACGTAACTCCATAATTCTATTTTGTTGCTAGACCCTCCTGGCTTCAAAATATTGGCCTTAGTGCCATGTTTAGGATGTGCAAACCCACCTTGCATCAATGAGAAGCAAGGTAGGCGTTCCTAAACACGATGCTAACCCCATAGCGCCATATTTACCTCCCAACACAAAAACAGCGCTAAGGAAGAGGACTCAAATAATGGCACTAAGTCAGATTAGCTTCAAATTTTAATGCCTGGTCAGGCATTAAAAAGAAGCACACACACCACCACTCAAGGAAAACATAGAAGGAGCTGTGGAAATGTCTAGGACAACTTGGAAGTGGTACTGGTTCAGCTTGGTACATGCTGCAGATGTCTGCAAAGACAGCAGATCCCTCCACCACCGCAGCAACCCCAAACAGCACCACAGCACCCACCAAGGCAGTGCAGAAGGAGGGAGAAGCACTTCAGACAGCACACAACCATCCTTGGAATGAGGGAACAAGATATGGTCCGGATGTACAGACTCAACCAGGGGTCTATTGTACGCTTGCTGCACCATATCGTCCCACACATCACAGCATGGGTACAAACTTCCTATATCATTCCACCCATTGCAAAACTCCTCCCTGTCCTCCATATGATGGCGTCTGGATCATTCCAGATAATAGATGCACAAGTGGCTGGCATCTCCCAGTCATGCTTCTTGGTCTTTCTGCCAAAGGTCCTTGATGCTATCCTATGCTTCACACCCCACCATATCTGCTTCCAAAACACCCAGCATCTGCAGTAGGAGACCAAGCAAGGTTTCTATCAAATTGCTGGGTCTACACATGCACTGGATCCAATGGACTGTACGCATGTGCAACTGGTGCGGCCTGAAGCAACAGAACACCTATATAGGAATCGCAAGAACACACATTCTATCAATGTGCCGGCCACCATGGACCACCGAGGGCTCTCCACCAATATCTTTGCAAAATATCCTGGCAGCGTCCATGATGCATACATCTTTCACCATTGCACCATCAATGAGTGGTTCAGGGATGGCCAGTATTGCAATGGGCTACTCATAGGTAAGCCACCATACCAATTATAACACACAATACACCAACCTTCTAGGACAAACAAGACAAACACCACACTAAATTCACAGGAGCAGGGCCACAGAGATGTAGAGACAACAACATATATGCAACATGCCACACAACACTGTATACATTGGATGTCACAAACACATACACCCAAATGTACGTAACACAGTCACACCCTGACTAGCACAGAAAGGTGGAGCCAAGTCCATTTTGCACACAGAAGCTGTTCACAAACCACTACAAGTGTCCACAGGTTGACAACTAAATAGAGATCACACACACACACACACACATTACAGCAAACAAAGAAGCGCACAGGTGTGTCAATGGCATAGGCTATGGTCATTTTGAGGAAGTCACACATAGGCACACTCTCTAACCTAAATCAAATGCCACCCAAGTGGTGCCATAGTCAAATATATATCATCTATATATACCTGACATACCTGTAGTGTGCGCATACACCTGTCTGCTGCATTGTGTTTCACACATACATATACAAAAATATCTGCCATTGAAGACTATGGGTCTGAATCATGAGAAAGGGGGCAGCACCTACTCCAGTGCTACCTCACATCCATCCCTAGTACTCCCTAACACTACCATGTCAGTTGTGAATACCTGAAACGGTCCACCATGGTGCTGAGTCTGTGAAAAAACTCTAGCAATCATGGATTTCATAATAGGACTCAGTAGAACTATAGAGGACATACCTGACCTTACATGCATCATACTAAAGGACCAATGTGAAAAATAGCTGTGCCACCTCCCAAAGCCTGCACTGTGCATGTGTAGGAAGTATCTGTTAGAAATCATGTATTGGAAGCTAGGAGATACTACTGCAACAAATTATGTCATCCTACTAATGTATGGTACACAATCTTGTACACTTGATGGCTGACACAACCATCATCTGCCACAAAGGGTCACTATCTGTCACACTGCATGCATTGTGCAACATGCTAACATGGATGGCAGAGTCTGGCTTTGTAAGGCAACAATGGTGTTTCAACATCTGACACCATTCTGGTGTTAGTAGGTGGTAGGTTCCATCTAACAATAGAACACTGCTTGGAATATGAACTACACAACACATTTACCTAAATCATAAACATCATTTTGGGATCAACATAAAAATCTGTAGGTCCTTGAACCACTATCCAAGATTGTCATGCCCATCAACACAGTCCAATTAAACCATTTCACAGGACCAGGAACATACACCATACCACAAGCAAGTCTGTGTCACCACTCCAACTAAAAAGTACAACTGCCATGGTAGGTTCCAAACCACTATCAACACTTACCAACACATTTTCTCTCTATCCTTTGCAGCTTATCAAAGGTACAGCATACAGCATGGGTGATTACCTCATTTGCCAAACCCGCAGTGGTGGAAGAGTGGGCCTACAATGAGGGACACAGGAAAACTCACAATGTAGTGAGAGGACATTTATGCTCATGAAATCCATATTCAGGTGCAAGGCCCTGACAGAAAGAAGCCTCTTGTAAGCTCCACTACTAGTTTGCAAGAAAATTCTGGCATGTGCAATCCTGCACGCCATCTGTGTCAGAACAAATATTCCCTGATATGGAGAGGTTGATGTCCCCAACGAGGAGGATGATTATGATGGAGCAGATAATGTGGAGGGGGAACAACAGAACACTGCTGCAGGAGTTCGTAGTAGACGCCACATTGTTGAGAACTTCTACACATTGGCACTATACTATAAACATCACATTGTCAATAGCACAAATAAATTACTTTGCACCTGATTCTCCTTGATCTACTCATTCTCCACTACATACACCACTGGAAAGTGACTCAAACCTCAGTGAGTAGGTAAGTAACACAAAGGTGACAAGTGTAGTAGCAACATCATTTGTGATCTAAGAGTCTACTGCCTCCATCTTGCATATCAGTGATTCACAATTCGCGGGCATGTGACTCCTCACGGTCTAGGTCCATGCACCGCTAAATATATTGTTCCGTCAAGTGGGCAAGGAGCTAATACCTAGCCCATTCACCACAACAACACCATGTCTAACAGGATGCATGCAAGGGGGGGGCACACATAAGTTAGAGGCTGTCAGAAATTGGATGTCAAGTTATGTAGGAACAGAATACTGTCACAACTCATGGTGACAGTAGCTTTGCCTGCATGGTACATGTGTGACAAGGGTGGAACATCATTGGTAACTGTGGTCCTTCAGTAAATGTCTAGGGATTGTAACCAATGTCTGATGCTGAGCCTGCACAGTGTATCCATGTGATTGTATCCTGGCACTACCATTAGGAAGAACCCTGGCACATGGTAGAATGTACCTCATGTATGGCACACACAGGTTGGCTGTGGAGTGGGCTATATGATGCCAGACTAAATATTCAGCTATGGGTGGAGAGTCACTTTCCAAACACATGACCCACAGTCACGAGGCATGGATTTACTGGGACAATGTACCACCAAATATTTGTCTGGGTTGAATGTAAGCAGAGTGTCTAATACTCACTATGTACATGAGATGCACATTTGTCACACAAATCTGCTGTCTTGGCACATGCCTAGAGCAAATCCAGGCAAACATGTGAAGACTAATGTATGGGTGTAGGTCCTAGGTAGCAATGGGTTTGCCAGTATCAGTAATTCTTGATGTGTCAGCACGTATACCTAGTGTGGTGTGTATAACTACAGCACAAAGCAATACACACCACTCATTGCCACTCACATAACAGAACAAATGCATGATAGCAATAGTTACAAACTGTCCCATACAGGTGTGGGATGTGCTACTATATTCAGCATTGTTGAAACAATGTTTGAGACACAACAACAAACTGAGTGGGAGTAGACCTAGCCATTTATGTTGCAGCTGGCAAATGAACAGTACACCACTTCACACCTCAATATCATTCAGTCATGGAAAGAGTTACCTAGGTTGTGTCATGCTGTAAGAAATTCATACACATGTTTAATGGAGGTTGTGGATGGACAGTTTCAAGACACCCACAGATACTTCCAAATAAAATACAGGAGGTGAAATGGAGATAACACAAGTGCTGTGGCAGGAGTAATGTCATGTGTGTATGAAACTGATTAAATCTCATGAATACCGTCAATGGAACCATAACTATCAAGTAGCCAGTAGAAGGACATCTTCCAATTAGACGTCACATGTTGCATCATGTCCATGTATGACCATACAATGTTGCTGTTGAAGATGTGCACAAAGTGCAAGCAGCCTAAAGAATGGTGACAATTCTTTTTTTTTTTAACTCCGTTTATTGAATTTATCAAATTCTTTACAGTAATCCGGATATGTGATCAATTACAATGCTAACATACCTGACATTAGAACACAATGTCATATATCACTATACAAAAACAGATCTTATAACCAACACTTGGAAATGAGAAAAGAAAAAGTGGAACTCCACTGATATAAAGGAACAGAACTGCTCGCTAACGGCCCAAGGAAAGGCTGGGGCGGACGTGGGGAGAGAAGGAAGATGAAGAAGGAAGAGGGAGGGAAGGGGAGTGCAGAAGGTAGTGGGGTAACGCCCACAAGACAGCCCAGAGGCACACTCCAGCCACACGGAGCGATCCAACAGTCACACACACTGAGCCTATATGTGTGGGGTCTAATAGTGGGGTCTAATAGTGGGGTGGCACCGCCCAGAGCATGCGGTCTCAACAGTGTCGCTGTTCCCACGGAGCACGATGTAAGGACTGGTCTATGCAGTATCGAGGTGATTAATTAGACATTCCAGCCCTAGGCCCGGGGCCCCATGATTTTCTCCATATGCGTGTGCTTTTATGTGTGGACGTAGCAGCCTCAATTCAGGTTGGACGGGTATCATCCTTATTTTCCATCTGATCAATGAAGGAATCCCATGTGTCCGCCCCCTTGACCGTCACCCCCCTGTCACGGAGTGTGCGTAATACCTGCACCTCCGCTCTGGCCCAGTGTATCAATTCTGTTGACCAGGGATGTGTGTCTGGGGCACATGGTGACTTCCATTGTATCGCTATGAGACATTTAAATAGAATGAATGCAAGGTCCACGCACCGGTGTGTCTGTTTCCCCCCTCTGCGCCACCTGTGCACCCCTAGAAGGCAGGATTCAGGCGTAGGGGATAGGGATAATCCCGACCAGACAGCCGCCCGCGCCGTAACATCGTGCCATGCACAGAGCAACGGAGGGCAGCTCCATGTCATATGGAGAAAATTGGCTTCTGAGTCCCCGAATCTAAGACACTCTGGGGCAGACTGTGGGAACACCCGTTTAAGCCTGGTTGAGGTTAAATAAGTCTGGTGTAAGTAATTCAATTGAGTGTACCGAAAACGGGCGTTTCGTGACACCTCACGTATGGATGTGAGTGCCGTAGTTCATGCTCACATAGTCAATGGTGAGGGCAAGACCGCATCCCACCTAGTCCTCGTCTGTGTCTGCACCTCCTGAGGACAAGCCTGTAATGTTTTATTTATCCAGGATATGTCAGATTGTGTGCCCGCTCCCAATAGCAACTCAAGTAGAACCAATGTCATTTGTGGTTCGTTGTTGCTGTTCCCCTATGTGTCACGCACCAGACGCTGTAGGGCCTTGCATGCAATGAACCCGCCCTACCCTAGGTTGTACGCGCCCTCTAGTGCCTCGTACGTTAAGAAGCGTCCCTCCTCGAAGATATCTCCTATAGCCTGTATACACTTCGTGGACCAAACAGCCAGTCCGTATTGTCCAATTATCCTGCCTATTCCGGGGGTGACAAGCAGGGGGATCCTGAGTGAGTACGGCGGTGACGGGTTTCCCCACTAGCACGTACCTGCGCCAGACCCAGCCAGTCACATTCATCAGGGTATTACTGAGGTGCAGTGGGCCATCCCGACCAATAAGCCATCTCAGTACGTCCTAGTGGCCCAGTAAGGTGCCCAACATTCGGCCCTCCGAGCCGAGGGGATCGCACAGCCAACACATGATCCAATGTATCTGCGCCGCTGCATAGTACAACTCGAACTGCGGAGCACCCATTCCCCCACTCCAATGGCAGATAGAAGAAGGTCTTAGGGAGCGCCAGTGGCAAGGCTGAAAAATAATACAGTACACATGGAAAGACAAGCATTTTTGCGATCGCCACTCTCCCAAGCGGGGATAGCGGGAGCAAACACAAGAAGAGTAACGAGCCTCTTATTGATCTGATCGTCCACCCCAGGTTCTCCTCCCTGAGATCCATGGCGTCATGATATATGTGTACCCCTAAGTATTTAAAAGTGATGTAACACCATTGCAGAGTGTACGCCGAGATCGTACCCGTTTGCGGCTCCGGGATCAGCCACATCGGGAACAGACAGGATTTTGACCAATTTACTCATAGACCGGATAGATCGCCAAAGGAGTCCAACAGACGAAATAGATCCGGGAGGGATTCAGAGCAGTTATGAAGATATATTAATGCATCATCTGCATATAGGGAGACGATCCGATATTCGTTTCCATCTAGAATGCCCCATTGTGGGGCCGTGCTTTGTAGCTGCGCGGCTAATGGCTCAATTGCTAGTGCAAACAGAAGTGGCGATGAGGGACAACCTTGTTTCGTGCCCCTACCTATATTGAACTCCTCTGAGACAATCCCGCCAATCTTGACTCTCGCTTTCGGGTCTGAATATAGAATTGATACCCAGAGCATGAATGTGTTACCAAATCCCATATGCCTCAATGCCTCCATTAAGAAAGGCCAACCTAGTGTTTCGAATGCCTTTTCTACATCAGAGAGACCGCGACACGTGCGTAGTCTAGTTCCGGGGTCTCTGCCATGAGCCTCAGAAGACATCTAATGTTAATGAAAGTGCTACGGCCGAGTATAAAACCGAACTGATCCCGGTGAACCAGAATTGGCATCAGCGGCAGAAGGCGGTTCGCCAGCACTTTTCCCAGCAGTTTACAGTCTGAGTTCAGCAATGACAGGGGGTGATATGACCGAACGTCAAGGGGGTCTCGGCTTTTTTTATGGAAGACCACTATCACCACCTCACGCTGTGACCCCTGGACTCGACCCACCTCAAACGCCTCCATCTACATTTCTAAATATGGTGTAAGCGTCTGCGCAGAGAAAGTTTGGTAGTACTCAGCTGGCAGACCATCCCCCCCGGAGCTTTATTATGGGCTAATAGTTGCAAGGCTTGCTGGATCTCATTCATTTCTATAGGTTTCTCTAATTCTAATAGCTGTGGATTTGTCACGCGAGTTAGCTAAAACACCTGGTAAAAATCCTCCATCCGCTCCGGGGGCGGAGGGGCACGAGCTGCATACAGAGTGCTGTAGTCTTGTCTGAAAGCCTCATTTATTCCCAGATGCATATTTACTATGGTTCCGGCGTCCAAACAAATGGTGCTTATGGGAGTGTTTTGTTGCTCGCCTTTCACCGACCAGGCCAGTAACCTGCTAGAATGGTCCCCCTCAGAGTGCAACCGAGCTATGTGATGTCAGTAATCAAATTGCCTTAGTCGCGAGTCAACCTCAGCCCATTTTTTTTTCAGCTCAACCACTCTGCCCTGGTCCCCACCGCCCGATATCACTCCCCGCTCCACCCTGCGCAATTCCACCTCAATGTTTTGTAGCTCTCGAGTTAACATGCGATGGACCCCCCCCATCACTGACATACACATGCCCCTCACCACCACTTTATGACCATCCCACTCGACTGCCTGTGACAACGACGTCTGGGTATTTACATTGAAGTATGAGTCTCTACATTCCGCCAACTCCGCCCAGAAGGGGGGTCGTGCAACAGAGATGTTTGCAAGCCCCAAGTCGGGACACGTGTGATCGCCCCGCCCCACCACGCAGTGACAACCAGGGGACAGTGGTCCGATAAGGGCTTAGCCAGGTACGATGCCCCATGGACATGATGAGTTAGTTCATATGAGCTTAACAGTAAGTCTATATGAGTATGAAGACGGTGAACCAGTGAGAAGAAGGAGTATTCTCTATCCAGGGGTTGCAAGCCCCTCCAAATGTCATGAAGTCTCCTCTCTAGCAACCAGGTTTGCAGCGCCTGAGATAATCTCCTGCTGTGGGCGCCCTCGAGTGGCGGATGAGATCTATTTATAGCTACATCTGGTACACAATTGGAGTCACCGCCCCAAATACTGAGCAGCGATGGGTCCCGTGTCAGTTGCGCAGAGGTGGATGACAAAAAATCTCTCTGCTTGGTGTTGGGTGCATAAATTCCCATGATAGCCAGGTGTTTCCCATCCAATTCCCCCACCAAGTGGACATATCTGCTATCCTCATCTGTTTGTGTGCGCTTTACTGTATAAGGAACTCCGGGGCAATCCATATTAACACACCTCTCACATATGCCGATGTCTTAGTGCCATATACCTATCCCAATTACTTCCTGCCGATATTGGCCAGATCTTGTAAGGTGTGTCTCCTGAAGTATAGCTATATGTATTTTATGGCGTTTGATGTAAGCACATATTCCGCAGCTTTTTGGGATGCTAGACATGCCCCTCACATTCCAAGTTAAAATATTATATGTAGCCATGACAGCATGTGTGTGTAGTGCCACAACGCCCCCTGCCCGGTCGGGAGTCCGGCGCTCCCCAGGAGACATACCACCCACCCACCACCCACCCCCCCGCGAGCATGAAAAAACTTGTGTGCAGAAAGAGATAGAAAGAAATAAAGAACTTACAGAACACAAAACAATAGACCTTGTAGCACAACCGGTGCAGACATAGGCACTAATCCGATCAAGTTCCATTCGGAAACCCATATGGGTGCAGGGGCGCGGCCGGGGAAAGGCACGAGTCGGCCCACGCTCGCAGCCTTATGCGGATATTCCATTTCCTCTATGGTCTCGGACACTCCGCCACTGGCGTACAGCCTCCCCAGCAATGCAAAATCAGGCATGGCAGCCGTCTCTGTCCTCATCAAAGTTGTGGGGAACATGTACTCGCTTGGGCCGTGGACTCCAATCAGCCATGACAAAAGTAACTCCCAGCAGGCCATGTATATCCCATGGTGATCTTCTGTGTTTCATAGAACTCAGACACTCCTGCCCCCTTGTGTTATAGTGCATTGTCTCAGATATCATCAGCCGTGCGTGGAGTAAGATCAGGACCAAATATTAGCAGTGATGAAGGGGGGCTTAATTGACTCTGTGATAAGCCCGAGTCTGTGTTTCTGACCTCACTTTTGATAAGTGTTTGCGCTGTCACAAACATGTTGGCCTCTATTAAGGCTTGCGCCTGGCCGTCCGCCGCCTGTGTCCTAGGTGGGAGAGACTCAACCCCAGTGCCCATTTTCTTTTTCCTCCGAGGGATTGGGGTGAGCCAGTCCCAGCATCCGTCGTCCTCCCCGACTGGGTCCACCAGGCGCTTAGCATGTAGCCACGTCCATGCGTCCTCTGGGGTTGGGAAAATGAGGGTCCTGTCCCCATCTACCACTCTTAGTCGGGCCGGAAAAATGAGGGAAAGAGTGATGTGCTTATTGTGTAGCAATTGCTTCACCTTTGTGAAAGAGGCTCTTCTACGCTGAACTTCCCCTGTATAGTTCGGGTAGGCCGTGACTACAGTATTGTCCATATGGATAGGACCCAGAGTTCGAAAGCACTGTAGGACCTGGTCTCTGTCACGATAATTTAGAAACCTTGCGATCAGCAGTCGGGGAGAGGTCCCCGGATGCAGTGGCCCACCCAGGATCCGATGGGCTCGTTCAACCAATAACATGGGTGGCACATTCTGTGTTGACACAGTTTCTTTCAAACAGCTCTCCAAGAACAGTTCCACATTGGGGAGCTCCACTCGTTCTGGGATGCTCAGGAATCTGACATTGTTCCTGCGTGAGCGGCCTTCTGCGTCCTCAGCTCTTCGTTGCAATTGTGTTATCTCAGCCTCCATGCGTTGAATTTGAGCTTTCATATCTGAAATATCAGATTGGGCTGTGTTGAGTGCTGATTCAGTGATGCTGACTCTGTCCAAAAATTTACAATGTTCCGTTCTAAGGAGGTTGACTTCCAACACTACCAAGTCGATTTTCCCCTCCAGCGAGGTTTTAGTGTCCAGCACCACATGCAGCAACTTATCAAACTGCACTGAGTGAGTGGTCAACGTTTCAGAGATCCTGTGTAGAGTGTCAGCTTGAGCGCCCATGTCCCCCTCTAAGGATGAGGCTCCAGCCTCGGCACTGGGATGTGCCTTAGAGGACTTTGGCCCTCATTACAACATTGGGGGTAAAAGCCACATACCGCCGTGCAGAAGACTGCCAACACACCGCCACAGCTGCGGAAAACCGCCATTATGACCCACAGCACAGAATCTGCCAAAATTCAGACACCCACACAAGTCCGCCACACCAAAGGTCAGCGATAAACTGGGGAAAACAAATCCTCCACCGTCACGCCAACAGAAATACGCCCACACTATCACAACACACGAATCCACGCGGCGGTCTTTCAACAGCGGTATTCCATTGGCGGTAAACACCACTGCGCTCAAAATACACACACTCTTACAAAACACTACCACATTGGACAATTCGAAATACACACACCTGATACACATACACACACCACTACCACACACCCAAATACAATATGTAACACACACCCACATCACCCACAAACCCCTACGACCAAAAATCACGAACGAAGGCCAGAGAGAGACACCACCATCAACAATACTAACATCCACAGGCACACAACACCATCACCCACATATCTTCCATGCACCTCACAATACACACCACTACATATCAGCACACTTATCACCCCACACACCACCCCACACATCACCTGCACCACCCCATGGAACGGCAAAGACACCCCAGGTTCTCGGAGGAGGAGCTCAGGGTCATGGTGGAGGAAATCGTCCGGGAGAGCCACAGCTATTCAGATCACAGGTGCAGCTCAATTGCAAGGAAGATGGAGCTATGGCGAAGAATAGTGGACAGGGTAAACGTAGTGGGACAGCACCCAAGAAATCGGGAGGACATCAGGAAGAGGTGGAACGACCTACGGGGGAAGGTGCGTTCTGTGGTCTCCAGACACCACCTGGTGGTTCAGCGGACTGGCGGCAGACCCCCTCCTCCTCCCACACAACTAACAACATGGGAGGAGCAGGTCTTGGCGATTCTGCATCCTGAGGGCCTCGCAGGAGTAGGTGGAGGAATGGACTCTGGTAAGTCAAATCTTAACTATAACATCCCCCACCCTACCTGCATGCCACACATACTCCCACCCTCACCCCCATCACTCTAACTCTTCACAAATGTCCCAACTTCACAAACCACACATCCTAACCCCAGAACCTGCATGCAACAACAAAGCATGGACACCCATCACTAAAGCATGTCCACTGCACATACCCATACACCCCCCTAAACCATCATCACACAAGGTCCCACACAGGAATGCAAGCACTGGGGTACACGGTCACCCACCCATTGCACACCATGGCACACACAGATGTAATAAACATCCTTTTATACCCCTGCAGGACCCCTACCCAACGTCACCGGACAGGAGGGTTCACACATGTCCACACCACCAACCGAAGATGCCCACAGTGCTGACAGCACCTATGTCCAACTGGATCTAGATGACTAGCCCGGCCCATCGGGGACCTCGGGACAGTCGGTTCCCCACACCCAGTCACAGGCCACCACAGAGCTTCCCCCCTCTGGAAACACCAGCACAGCACCCACCCAGTGGGCCCATACCTCCGTCCCCAGGATACGTCAATCAGCAGTATGTCCACCACTACAGGGAACCCAGGCTAACCCACCACCCCAACAACAACAGGGACCTGGGGGCAGTCGTAGTGGGCACATGGTCCAGAGGACGGAGGCGCAGGAACACAGGGGAACTGGGAGGGCTGCTGTGTGACAGGGGGCGGACAGGCCCAGGGAACCCACTCTCCACGAGGCCCTCTCCTCCATCATGGGAGCCTACTACCACTCCTAGGAGACGATGGCAACGGTACTGGCCAAGTTTCAGGAGACCCCGCGCCTGCAGGAGGAACAGTATATGGGTTTCAGGGGGGAACTCAGAACCATCAATTCCACCCTGGGCACCATCGTAGGGGTGCTGAAGGAAGTACTCAACACCACGAGGGACACTGTGGCAGTACATGGGGCCCCTGACACTAGCCTGGACGATGAACTGCCCACCACCTCCTCCGGCGCTAGTGGACAGGAGGCACTACCACAGGACCACCACACCAGCACCACACCCACTGCAGAGGGAGAACCACCTCGCAAACGGTCCCTGAGATCCAGAACAAAGACAGGGAACAATGCCAAGACCCCCGCCAAGAAATGAGACCACCCTGATTGTCATCCTACTGTCCCACGTTGTCACCCTGTCCATCCTTAAACTGCCCCAACTCCACTTCCTATGCCCATTTGGGCAATGCACTGTGAGACTAATAGAATGGACTATGCCATGGACATTCCTCCACCATCACCCCTCACCATTTTGCTACCCCCTCCAATTTTGAGCACTAAAATAAACACCCTTAAAGCACAAAACAATCTGGAGTCAGTCTGTGATTTCAGAATACTTTATTAGCAATTACTGTGGCAAAAAGCTCTTTCATTTGTAATGTCAACATACCTATGTCACACAGCTCTAGTCCATGAGGAATCAAAGCAGATGTCACACTGTGGGACCCACATCTGTGAAATCGTAAGGGAAAGTGACAACTCAGTGACCATACACTGGGTGAAAACGACAGACAGTAGAGAGGTAGTAGTGTTTAAGTACATGTAGAAGGCAGGTTTGAATTCTTACCTGTGTTTCACTGGAAATATTTCTGGATCACTGAGTCCCTGTTGTCCATGTCTTCTTCCTCTGCTTCCTCGTCTTCACTGTCCACAGGCTCCACAGCTGCAACAACACCGCCATCTGGACCATCTTCCTGCAGAAAAGGCACCTGTCATCGCAAAGCCAAGTTGTGAAGCATGCAGCAGGCCACGATGATCTGGCACACCTTCTTTAGTGAGTAGAATAGGGATCCACCTGTCATATGGAGGCACCTGAACCTGGCCTTCAGGAGGCCGAAGGTCCGCTCGATCACCCTCCTAGTTCGCCCATGGGCCTCACTGTCGCGTTCCTCTGCCCTTGTCCTGGGATTCCTCACTGGGGTCAGTAGCCATGACAGGTTGGGGTAACCAGAGTCACCTGCAAATGGCGAGGGACAACTGTTAGACACACACTATCCTGGAGGGATATCCCCAGACCCAGACAACCATTCCCACTGACTAGCTTCCAGGTGCTCACCTAATAGCCACACACGGTGCCTCTGGAGTTGACCCATCACATAAGGGATGCTGCTATTCCGCAAGATGTAGGCATCATGCACTGAGCCAGAGAACTTGGCATTCACATGGGAGATGTACTGGTCGGCCAAACATACCATCTGTACATTCATCGAATGATAACTCTTCCGGTTTCTGTATACCAAAGCCACATGGGTACCATCAATGGCACCTATGATGTTGGGGATATGTCCCAGGACATAGAAATCACCTTTCACTGTGGGTAAATCCTCCAACTGAGGGAAAACGATGTAGCTCCGCATGTGTTTCAGCAGGGCAGACAACAATCTGAACAACACGTTGGAAAACATGGGCTGGGACATCCCTGATGCTATGGCCACTGTTGTTTGAAATTACCCACTTGCAAGGAAATGGAGCACTGACAGCACCTGCACTTGAGGGGGGATTCCTGTGGGATGGCGGATAGTTGACATCAGGTCTGGCTCCAACTGGGTACACAGTTCCTGGATTGTGGCACGGTCAAGCCTGTATGTGATTATCACATGTCTTTCCTCCATTGTCGACAGGTCCATCAACGTTCGGTACACCGGAGGATTCCGCCATCTCCTCACATGTCCCAGTGGACGGTGCCTATGAAGGACAACAGTGAGCACAGAGTCAGACAACTCAGAGGTACGTACCCACAGCTTACACAGAACACCAATCATAATCTACAAAGTGGCCTGTATGTGTGTTGAGTCTAGGCCTAGGTATGTGTGACGCAGTTGAAAATGAAGGCATGTGGGCCCCTGAAATGGCGGCTGCCTGACCTGTAAAGTGGGACAATGAGATGTGAGGTAACTGCACTGGCGTTGTACACCGTCGCGGTAGGCAGTCGAAGACTGCGGCGCAATGCCTACTTGTTCTGGAGGGGGCTTTGTGCCCAGAGTGTTTCATCCTGCCAAGGACTGAGGTAGTGGATGCCTTTCTCCATTGGTTCTGGAGGGGGCTTTGTGCCCAGAGTGCTTCATCCTGCCAAGGACTGAGGTAGTGGATGCCTTTCTCCACTGGTTCTGGAGGGGGCTTGGTGCCCAGAGTGCTTCATCCTGCCAAGGACTGAGGCAGTGAAAGTATCTCTCCACTGGTTCGGGAGGGGGCTTTGTGCCCAGAGCGCTTCATCCTGCCAAGGACTGCGGTAGTGGATGCCTTTCTCCACTGGTTCTGGAGGGGGCTTTGTGCCCAGAGTGCTTCATCCTGCCAAGGACTGAGGTAGTGGATGCATTTCTCCACTGGTTCTGGAGGGGGCTTTGTGCCCAGAGTGCTTCATCCTGCCAAGGACTGAGGTAGTGGATGTATCTCTCCACTGGTTCTGGAGGGGGCTTTGTGCCCAGAGTGCTTCATCCTGCCAAGGACTGAGATAGTGGATGACTTTCTCCACAGGTTCTGGAGGGGGCTTTGAGCCCAGAGTGCTTCATCCTGCCAAGGACTGAGGTAGTGGATGTGACACTCCACTGATGGTGGGGCAACATCGAAGCTGCCCAGGCCCCTGGAACTGACCACCAGCCTCTTACGAATTAACATTGGGGATGGCAGTCATGTCTGAGGTGGTGCCACTGGCTCAGGATGTCGCATGTCCGCTGGGGGTGCTTGCGGCGGGGTCAGTAGCGGCAGTGCTTGCGGCAGGCATTGGGGCGGCGGTGCCGGTGGTGGCTCACTGACTGCCGTGCTGGCGGCGGTGTCAGTAGCGGCAGTGCTGGTGGCGGGCTCACAGACTGCGGTGCTGGAAGCGGTGTGAGTAGCGGCGGTGCTGGTGGTGGGCTCACTGACCGCGTTGCTGGCGGCGGTGTCAGTAGCGGCGGTGCTGGTGGCATGCTCACTGACTGCGGTGCTGCTGAAGGCAGAGTGTCTGCAGTGCTGGTGAAGGGCTCAGTATCTGGTGGCGACGATGCATGTGGCGGTGCCAGTGGCGGTCTTGTCTGCTGTGCAGGTTGGCGGCGACGCTGACTTGCCTTTCTTTTTCAGGCCCTTCCCCACCTTGGATGGTGGTGCAGCTGTCTTGCCACTCCCAACTATTGTCTTGGCTGAGCCCTTGGTGGCAGGTGTTTTGGCCTTCTCCCTCTGGGATGTGGGCAACTTCTTCTGTTTTGGAGGTGGGGGAATGTCCTTGGACTCGCTCCTTGGGACACTGGCAGCCCTTTTGCTTGGCGCACTCCAGAATCCGGATATTGCTGGCACCAATGTGCCCGGTGATGTGGTGGCTGAGGTGCTGGGTTGGGACCTAGAAAGGCGGGCCCTAGGGGACGGACGGGGGGGAGATGTAGGGAAGAGGTCAACATTTGAGAGGAAAAGCTTTTTTGACACACTCCACTCCCAAACCCCCCCAGATGGAGGGGGTTTGGGGCGGAGGAAGAGGTAGTGGTTGTAGGAGGTGTTCGTATGCTGACTTTGGGTGAAGGTGCATGGGCTGGAGGCTGACGTGAAATGGATGGCTGTTGGGTGGGTGTGTGACTGCATTTGTGTACTTTGGGAGGAGGGCTCACAGACACACTGGGAGAGGACACAGGGGATGTGTGAATGGTAGTGGGGGTGGTGAGTGCACGTGAGCGGTGTGTGGTGATGGGCGTGCTGGTGATGGAGGTAGTGGATGAAGATGTAGTGCATGCAGGTGTGAGTGGAGACGTGACAGGGAGGGAGGAGGGAGACGTGGAGGAGGGGGACACAGTGGAGGCAGTGGATGTTGGTATGTGTGCATGGGTATGATGCTTATGTGAGTGCTTGTGGGATGTGTGGTGCTTATGTTTGCCAGACCCACCCTTGTGTGTTGAGGTGTGGGCATGCTGGTCTGATGGTGTGCTTGGGATAGGCTGAGGTACTGGGGATTGGGTCTGGGTGGAGGAAGTTGGAGGGGGGAGGCTGGACACAGGGACAATGGTTGCCATCAGTGCTGAGGCCAGAGCCTGAAATGCTCGCTGTTGGGCTGCCTAGCCAGAATGAATGCCCTCCAGGTATGCATTTGTCTGTTGCAACTGCCTCTCTACACCCTGGATGGCATTCAGAATGGTAGACTGCCCAACAGTGAGGGATCTCAGGAGGTCAATAGCCTCCTCACTGAGGACAGCAGGGCTGACTGGGGCAGGGCCTGAGGTGCCTGAGGCGAAGGAGATGCCCACCCCCCTGGGTGAGCGGCCACGGGACACACGCTGAGGGGCTGCTGGGAGGGTGGTGCTGGTAGGGGGGGTGGCGGCTGTACCTGTAGATGCGGTGGGCACAGAGGGGCCCGCCACTGCAAGGGAGCTCCCATCAGAGGAAGAGTCGGTGTTGCTGGTCTCAGCTCCTGTCCCCGCCGTGGAACTCCTCTCGGCCCCCTCCGTCCCACTGGTGACTTCAAACTCCGTTGTCTCACCCTCCAGGGCCATGTGGGATGCAGTTCCCTCCTGCTCCGGTGGCACAGCTCCTCCGCCTGATGATACTAATGCACACAAGAACAGGGAGACCACAAAAAGGGGGGGGAAGAAAGAAGAAAGACATGTTCAGTGCATACAATACCGCTACCGTCGGCGGAAACTACAGACACAGCAGCCCTCTGCACTATGCCATGCACTTAGAGTTCCCTAATTAATCACAGGGACATGGGGTACATGGCCTATGCCCGATTGCTGCACACATGGAAGTCACAGGAGCCTGACTAGGTGTGGGTGGCTCTTACCTGTGGTGGGGATGGGGTGCCACTTAGCCTGCCTCACAAAGGGTCCTTGCCTACAAAGCTCGCCCTAGCCTAGGGGAACCCACTCCCCAGCTCCCCCTCCCAGACACCTCCAATGCACGCAGAGTCAGATGGATGTGACGGTACTCACCCCCTTGTGGCTGCTGTGAAGCCGTCAAGCGCCCATCCAACTCCGGATACACCACCTCCAGGATCTGGAACATGAAGGGGGTCATGGTGTGACTGGCACCCCTCCCACGTTGGGAGGCCATCCCCAGCTGGGCCTCCGCCGTCTTCTTGCTCCAGGGGCGAATGTCCTCCCATGTTTTACAGCAGTGGGCGCTCCGTCTGTTGTGGACCCCCAGGTCCCGGACGTCCTTGGCGATGGCATGCCAAATATCCTTCTACGGTGGGCGCTGACCTAGAGGAATAGTACAGAGGAAAATGTAAAACTTTAACCGTCTGGACCGTCACATTCATTGTCCCACGTTCCGACCCTTGCCCTGACGCACATACTCTCACCGTCCGATCATGCAGGCCTCATCTCCCCCCCAGTATCTTCCATCCACACCACTCCAAACAGGCATTGCCCATACAGCATGTTCACAGTGTACTCACCTGTTTGTCTGGAGGACCGTAGAGTAGCATGTACTGGGGGAGGACCCAATCCACTAGTTTATCCCACTCCTCCGCTGTGAAGGCAGGAGCCCTTTCCCCAGACACATGAGCCATCGTCGCTTCCAGACTGAGGTCACAGCAACACTTGCAGTGTAGGTCCTCTCCTGTCGCAGATCAGGTATCAAGTGATTGAACAGACAGAAAATGGCGGTCACATCTGCGGCGGTGGGTACCGTCACTGGCGGCGTACATCGTCATTGGCTCCTGGAACCCATAGGGCCCAATGTTAACCAATGCAGGATTGCACCGCGGTCTTCAACCGCCTACTGCAACAGTGTAGAACGCCAGCCCAGTTACCTCATATCCCCTGGTTTGCTGACTCAGTGCATGACGCTTACATTCTGAGGAATAGCAGCATCCCTTATGTGATGGGGCAAGTCCAGAGGCACCATGTGTGGCTAATAGGTTAGGACAAGGACCCTATACCCTGTGAATAGTTGTCTGGGTCTGAGGTTGTCCCTAAGGGTTAGTGTGTGTCTAACAGATTTCCCTTGACATTTGCAGGTGACTCTGGGTACCCCAACCTGTCATGGCTACTGACCCCTGTGAGAAATCCCAGGACAAGGGCAGAGGAATGCTACAATGAGGTACATTAGCGAACTAGGAGAGTGATAGAAAGGATCTTCGGCCTCCTGAAGGCCAGGTTCCGGTGCCTCCATATGACAGGTGGTTCCCTATACTACTCACCAAAGAAGGTGTGCCAGATCATAGTGGCCTGCTGTATGCTGCACAACTTGGCTTTGCGACGACAGGTGCCTTTTCTGCAGGAGGATGGTCCAGAAGGAGGTCTTGTGGTGCAATGTCCATGGCAGAGTCCAGTTATTTGTCTCACAGGTGCATTGTCCAAAGGAGCATAGGAAGTGGAGCTAGGGCAGTTTAAGGATGGACAGGGTGACGAAGTGGGACAGAAGGATGACATTCAGGGTGGTCTTATTTCTTGGCGGGGGTCTTGGTATTGTTCTCTGTCTTTGTCCTGGATCTCAGATACCGCTTGCGGGGTGGTTCTTCATCTGTAGGGGGTGGGGTGCTGGTGTCGTGGTCCTGTGGCGGTGCCTCATGTCCACTAGCGCCGGTGTAGGTGGTGGGCAGTAGGTGGTGTCAGTGGCACCTTGTTGTGCCACAGTGTCCCTCCTGGTGTTCACAAGGTCCTTCAGCACCCCTACAATGGTACCCAGGGTGGTGTTGATGGACTTGAGTTCCTCCCTGAACCCCAAATACTGTTCCTCCTGCAGCCGCTGGGTCTCCTGACACTTGGCCAGTACCGCTGCCATTGTCTCCTGGGAATAATGGTATGCTCTCATGATGTTGGAGAGGGCCTCGTGGAGAGTGGGTTCCCTGGGCCTGTCCTACCCCTGTCGCACAGCAGACCTCCCAGTTCCCCGGTTTTCCAGGGCCTCTGTCCCCTGAACCGTGTGCCCACTGCCACTGCCCTCAGGTCCCTGCTGTTCTTGGGTTTGTGGGTTTTCCTGGGTTCCCTGTAGTGGTGGACACACTGCTGCTGGACGTTTCCTGGGGACAGAGGTATGGGCCCGCTGGGTGGGTGCTGTGCTGGTGTTTCCAGAGGGGGGAGGCTCTGTGGTGGCCTGTGACTGTGTCAGGGGAACCGACTGTCACGAGGTCCCAGATGGGCCAGGCTGGTCATCTAGATCCAGTTGGACAGAGCTGCTGTCATCACTGTGGGCCTCTTATGTGGGGGGGGGTGGACATATCTGGAACCTCCTGTCCGGTGACCTTGGGTAGGGGTCCTGCAGGGGTGTAAAGGCATGATTATTGCATCTGTGTGTGCCATGGTGTGCAATGGGTGGGTGACCCTGTACTTCAGTGCTTACATTCTTGTGTAGGACCTTGTGTGATAATTGTTGTGGGGTCTGTGTGGGTATCTGTAGTGGACATGGTTTGGTGATGGGTGTCCATGCTTTGTTGTTTCATGCAGGGCTTGGTGTTGGGATGTGTGGTTTGTGACAATGGGACATATGGGACATATGTGAGGTGTTGGAATGATGGGGGTGAGGGCGAGGGTGGGGGTATGTGATAGCATGCAGGTAGGGTGGGGGATATGGTATTTAAGAATTGAGTCCATTCCTCCTGCTACTCCTGCGAGGCCCTCAGGATGCAGTATAGCCAAGACCTGCTCCTCCCATGTTTTTAGTTGTGGGGAGGAGGTGGGGGTCCGCCGCCAGTCCTCTGAACTGCAATGTGGTGTCTTGAGACCACGGAATGCACCTTCCCCTGTAGGTTGTTCCACCTCTTCCTGATGTCAGCCCGTGTTCTTGGATGATGTCCCACTGCGTTGACCTTGTCCACGATTCTGCACCATAGCTCCATCTTCCTAGCTATGGAGGTGTGCTGCACCTGTGATCCAAATAGCTGTGGCTCTACCGGGATGATTTCCTCCACCATGACCCTGAGTTCCTCCTCAGAAAACCTGGGGTGTCTTTGCGGTGCCATGGGGTGGTGTGGGTGATGTGTGAGGTGGTGTGTTGTGATTTGTGAGGGGATGTGTTTGTGTGTGTTGTGTGAGGAGCGTGGATGTTGTGTGAATGATGGTGTTGAGTGCCTGTGGATGCTAGTTTGTGGATGGTGGTGTCTCTCTCTGGCCTTCTGTCGCAAATCTGGTTGTAAGGGTTTGTGGGTGATGTGGGTGTGTGTTTTATATTGTATTGAGTGTGTGGGAGTGGTGTGTGTATGTGTATCAGGTGTGTGTATTTTGAATTGTCCAATGTGGTTGTGTTTTGTAAATGTGTGTGTATTTTGAGCGCAGCGGTGTGTACCGCCAATGGTATACCGTGGTTTAAAGACCACCGTGTGGATTCGTGGGTCATGATTGTGTGGGCGTTTTCCTATTGGCGTAACTGTGGAGGTTTTTTTTATCGCCAGTTTATCACTGACCTTTGGTGTGGTGGACTTGTGTAGGTGTCAGGATTTTGGCGGATTCCGAGCTGTGGGTCGTAATAGCTGTAGCGGAATTCCACGGCCACGGAGGTGTGTTGGCGGTCTTCTGCGTGGCGGTAAGCGGGATTTACCGCCAATGTTGTAATGAGGGCCTTTGTGTGGAAGGTGAGTGCAATGGGTATTTTGACATTTGTACAGCATTTCTTGGTTTTAGTATGTGTGCTGCATTATGCAGCACAAAGAGTAAGAGCACATCACACTGTCAGGTGGTTGTTGGGCAGGACAGTGTTCCTTTCTACACATTAACATTCTTGCCCTCAATGCAGCCATTCTTGCACTATGTTGCAAGGGTAGCTGCACTGGCGCACAATATCTGATTACCACTTGTGCAGGGAGTTATACAGGGGAGCGGTGTATTCTAATGTATTTGGTTCATCCCTGTCTTTTTAAAATGACTGTGTGTGATGCTGCCTAATTTTGCACAGCAGCACACACCATTATTTTCTGTTTGACCTAGCCCTGACTTGTAAAATGGTGAGATTGCAGCCACTTGTTCCATTGCACACATGATGTTCACATACATGCACAATTTGTTGTATGCATTTTATTTTGTGGTCATTCCCATATGACTCATATTGTTGTGTGTGAGTTGTTGTGTGTTCTGGCTGTATTGGTTGTGTTCCACAAGCTGCACGCTTTAAGGCGGATTTTTTCTCATTTGGCCTGGCTCAGGGCAGCTGCAAGATGTGTTGCAGTACACTGCAGCCGTTTTGATTTACAGTGATTTGCCATATTTACCTGTATAAAGTACAGCCCTGCACTTCCCCCTGCACTTGCACAGATTAGTGTTCTTGGCACCAACACAGAAATTGTTGCATCATGATCAAGGGGTGGCTGCCTTGAAGTGATGATATATTCATGTGCAGGGAGGTGTCCCTTCCTGCACATGTACAAGCAATTTTTGCAGAGATGGCATTTCAAATGTGTGCTGCAAGATGCAGCACACACGAATAAAGGCAATGTGACATTGAAGTAGGGAAGCAATTTGGCCTGATACACCATCCCTGACACCACCCCTTGGGTGGTATTGACTTCCTTCTTAGTCTCTGATGTCTACGTTGTGTTGGTACAGGGGCTTTGACTATATGCAGTGGGTGTTGTAATGGCACAGCCACATCCCCACCATTTGCACATGCTTACCAGGCAATGTGATGCATATTTACATGGTTGAGAATAGCCATAGTGAGTGGCCTATGTTGAGGTTGTGTATATGTTAGTGGAGTGGAGGGAAAAGGTAAAACATTTGGGAGAGACCCTAAATAGAGTGACATTTCTAATGTGACCCTCCTGCAGCCTAGAGCAAGAGAAGACAAATTTACCTTGATGGACTTCCCTGCTTAGGTGATAGAATGTGGACAATGACCCAGTACTGCAGAGGCACTTGTCCGTTTTTCAACTCTCTGAACTCAGTTGGATGTCTCTGTCTATACTCTCCTGAGCCACTGGACCCATGGAGAACCCTTCTCCTTACCTGTTGCCCCCATCTGTGCAGCACCTAACCTTAATTTGCTCACAGATGCATCCCAGTAGGCAGACAGTGCCTCCATGTCCAACTATGTGATATGGCCCATCCCACCATGATCAGACTTCTGTCCCCAACTCAAGGAAAATTCTGTCCACAAGGACAGCATCCAAAAGAGGCCACTGACAGTTGTCAGTGTTAAGATCCAGGTCTTGGGCGACCCAGGGGTCTCTGACCTCTGTGGTTTCTCAGTGTGGGGGGCAGTAGCCGCAGATGTCTTGCATCCTTTCACCTCTCTAACTCCTACCAGTTCAAGGTTGGTATCATATGCTGGCAAATCAAGCCAGGGTCTGCACCCTGAGGCAATGTAGGGATTGGGGTGAGTCCTCCCTCACCCAACTTCTCCATCTCAGCTCCCATATACTCTGTTTGGGAGTGATACCCCCAGAAAGTGAACTGTGAAGGCACCCTAAGGGGCTGCCCATCTCAGTTCTTCTGCCAACGGGGGAGCTCATTCCCTAGAATGCAGATTATGGGCATCTGGAGACTAACTTTAACACCCCTCTGTGACACCTCCCTACCTCACTCCAGGGCCATAGGTTAAAAAAAAGTCCTGTCCATGGGCCGGGGTCACCATACACAGCTGACTGGTGCTCTGCTCAGGGTGAACTAGCCTTTACACTATCATGGTGTGGCTAGCCCTGGTATCCTTCAGACCAGTGACTGGGACCCCATTCACTTTCACCTGGTACAAGTGATGATTCCCACCCTCAGGGATTACCAGCTAATTTTTGGAGTCTATCTCCCAACTAAGCGAGATTCTGGCATGATCTGTGACCTGACCCTGGAGACTACTTGCCCCTAAGGCCACCTTAGCAACCCTTGTAGAGGACCCACTAGTGGGTGGATTCTTTGAACAGACAGAATCCCCTTGTGTGTGTCCTAGCTGGACACAATAAAAGCAGTGGGGTTAGAAGAGAGATAGAACGCCTTCTTTCTCCTTTAACCTGAGACTGCCCGTGGTCCCCCTTGACCTCTCCCTCACTGTGTTGGTGGGGAGACTGAACCAATCTTCTTGGGGTCACTCCCTGGTACCTTTTTGGACACTTATGTACTAACTCAGAGGTCTGCCTCCTCAGCAAGCTTCCTGGGGTCAGTCAGCTTGCTACCAACCAGGTGTTTATGCAGTTCTACAAATATCAAGCATGTGCTCCCTCAGAAATAGGTTGTACAGCCCAGTATAATCTTCTACCTTGATGCCCCATACCCAGCCCTTCAGTACCTTGCTGGAATAGCCTATGAAATCCATCCAGGTCTCGGTGGGAGTTTGGGGCTGCCCCTGAACATCTACCAATATTCTTGACAAAACTTACGTTCAGAGGAGTGTACTCTGTTTGGTCCTCCACCTCTAATATTAGGAGTGTGTCCCTTTCCACCATGGGCATGCACTTCCACAAGTGTGTGCCTTCCTACCATGGGCATGTGCCTCCAACAGCTACCCCTCCAGTACTCCTCAGGAACCCTATGCATCCTAAAAGCCACTTTATAAGCTAAGAACCACTTGTCAATGTTGTCTCCCACCACATAATTGGGCACCAAAACCTTTGGCATATGGACACTTCTTTCTCCAGTCCAGTAGACACTGCAGGTATGCTGGACTCCACCTGTTATCACTGCACTTCCTCAAAAGCCCTCAAGACATCCAGCTTGGTCAACCTTTTCTGTCTGCTTTCAATCCATTCAACTTGCAGAGTTTCAGCAGTTGCTGAGGGTGTCAAAGTTGCAGGCACCCATGTCTATAAAGGAAGTTAGGGCCAGATGTAGCAAGCCGTTTGCATGCCGCAAACTGCGAAAATCGCAGTTTGCGCCATGCAAACGGCCGAACGCGATGCACATTCACAAATTGCGAGTCGGTACCGACTCGCAATTTGTGAATGCGACTCGCAAATAGGAAGGGGTGTTCCCTTCCTATTTGCGACTCGCATCGCAATTCATGAATGCGGTCACAAAGCAACTCGCAGTTACCACCAGTGTCACACTGGTGGTAACTCATTCTATCCTATGGACCACTGCCTACTCTGAAAAAACGAAACCAAATGGTTTTGGTATTTTTTTCATTTTGCAACTCGTTTTCCTTAAAGGAAAACGGGCTGCAAAATGAAAAAAAAAAGTGCTTTATTTAAAAATCAGTCACATACATGGAGGTCTGCTGACTTCAGCAGGCCACCATCCCTGTGAGTGCAGGGACTCGCTATGGGGTCGCAAAATGCGACCCACCTCATGAATATTGATGAGGTGGGTCTGTGCTACCCCATAGCGAGTCGCAGACGGTGTCTGAGACACCGTTCTGCATCTGAGATTGCGACTCGGAAATTGCGAGTCGGACAGACTCGCAATTTCTGAGTCGCAATCTGGGACTTTGCTACATGTGGCCCCAATTCACTGTATGGCACTGCATAAACACAACTCCTTTCCTCCCTACTGATCACCAGCTGACGAAATTGGTTAGCAGAGGTATATCTTGTCCAAGCAGGAACCACATTCCTAATCAGGGTAAGACACAAGCACCCCCTAAAATAACCTGTTCTCACCCTCTGGTAGCTTGTTACACAGTAGACAGGCTTAACTTGAGATGCAATGTGTAAAGTATTTATGCAAAAGTTCATATACTAAAACAGTAAAAAAACAACACAAAAAGATACCACACCTGGTTAGAATATTAAAGCTTAATTTAATGACCACAATGGGAACAAAACAACAAAAATCACATAGGTAGAACTGGAATTATGAATGTTTAAGGAAGAAAACTGATGTTTAGTGCTTAAAAGCAAATCTGAAAGTTGAGGCCATCCGCAAAAGAGCATGAGTCGGCTTTTCTGTTTGTTGACACCAACTGCTCTCTGACTTTGTTCCCACTTGACACTGCTGAGCTGCCAGGAGAAACTGCTAATATTGCTAACCACAAAGCTGTGTTGGCCTGTTGCCTGTTTATTTCTGGGCTGCAGGAGAGCCTACTGTAGTGGGGGTATGGCCACCTGGAGCTCCTTCTCAGGTTGCCTAGGATAGTCAAAGGAGGTTACACGGGGGTTATAGCATCTGTCCCACATGCCCTCTGGCAGCTTCATTTACTTCTTCAGCATGCAGGGAACCCAGCGAGGCTTCTATGCTGAACCCCGCAATTTGTGCCCTGCCCCTCAGCTGAGCACCACATCACTAGAGGACTCACCGGTCTCAAGTGCCCAATAGATGTCTGACCACTGCAGTCTTTTCTGCTGTCATAGCACAATGGTAGGGCTTGTAATTGGCATGCTGGGGCGTCCCTGCCCTACATGGAACCAACATTACCACATCCCTATGAGTAGGCATGCAGTAGCTCCTGCGGCCTTCACACTGTCCTGGAATACACTTGATTCAGAAGGGCCCTCCCAAATCTACTCTAACCCCACTACTAAAACTGCAGATGTGCTGGGGAATATTTTTACAGGTTGTGTGTGTGTTTCTCTCAACCAGTGGGCCCTGCTTGCAAAGTAGTTAGGGGAGAATGGAGATATAACACAATGACTGTGTGTTTTCTGACCAACAACTGCCTTATTTCATGCAGATACCTGAACTTGTGAATTTTGTAATATCACGATAATCAGTTATGATGTCTCATGTGCTTATAGTAATACTTAGATGAAACATGCATCTAATATACCATTTCATGCTCTAATGTATGTTGCCTACACTTTAGATTGGCCTGAGTTTACGCACAGTACATATGATTTGTGACATTGTGGTTGTGATATATACAATATAGAAACATATTTTTTATACAACTTGTCTAGAGTCACTTTTGTGGTGTATTGATTGGTCACTGGCGTGAGTGTGTTGGGCAAATGCTTTACACATTGCCTCTGGGGATAAGCCTAACTGCTCTGCGCCAAGCTACCAGAATGTGAGCACAGGTTATCTTTGGTGTATAAATTCCTTGCCCTGGATTATTAAATCCCGGGGACCACCATCTCTCCGGGTCTCAACATCATAGTATCAGGGAGCTGTGTGAATCCACCAGCCCTAGGGACCACCACCTAGCTGGGGCTACAACAATATAATAATGCGGGTGGCCACGTGGACCTACAGACCCTGGGGACCACCTCCTCTTTGGGGCTACAACAATTAAGTAATACGGGGGCCTGTGTGGACACCCTGGGGACCACTTTCTCCCAGGGGTAACATTTGAAAAATAAACAGACCTCCCCAGGGCCATAAACATTTTTTTAAATCATGGAGGGGCCCTCCTGGGGACCACCACATCCCTGGGGCCAGCCATGCTGAAAAAAGGAGGGGGGTGACCCCTGCTGGGGACATATATGGCCCTGGAACAGACACCACCCAAGACCGGCTCCTGCTACCTCCAGAGGTGCCTACCCTCAGGAGGTAGCTGTTACCTTTTGCTCAGCAGGAGTTGTGATACCTCCTGACAAGCAAAAGCAAAGACCCCACTTTCAGCAAACAGGAACTGTGAAAATACTCCCACTTGCTAGAAGCAGAGTTTCCATTTCTTTCCCTGCCCGCTCAGGGAAAGAAATTAAACTATTGCTTACACAAAAAGATGCAACTATTGCTCCTGCATGCAGGGAGCTTGTTTTAGCTGTTCCCTGCATGCATGAGCAATGTCAGCTGCAGCTGAAGGTGGGGAATGGGTTGGGACTGCTGGGGCCCTGGAATGTGCGACTAATTAAAGTTCCTGTAACCTTTGGTTTTCATTCAGAAATTCTCCATACAAGGACAGACTCCAAAGTGCGGAATGTACATGAAGATTTAATTTTAAAAAGTAGCTTCACCAACTCATTTCGGCCGTTGCCTTGATCACGGTTAGTGGTCAAAGTGCTCAAATCATGAAAACTGATAAAGGACGAACAATGTATACACAAATAGGTGCCAGCTTACAATGTCCTTACAATCACGGGTGATAATGTATTGTGAGCTATACACATTTGTTTTTACAGCCTGCGGTACACCTCAATAAAATATTAGTCAAAATTATATAACTAGATATCTTAGTACATGTATGTAAAAACATAAATATGAACTGATCGGTGCAATGTTAGCGTGTCAGATTATGTTAATTAAAGCCAAAAGGAAGATGCGTGCATATTGGCTGCCCACTAAAAGCATAGCAATGCTATGCTCTCAAAGAGATGCACCTATTGTACATAACCAGTAGTTGTCTTTCCCAAAAATGCCCTGAGCTCACAGATACACCAATGACATGTAGGAAAAATACATACATTCAAAACATACTGAACTGCCCAGATGGGCACAATACGAGACAATATAAATAGCATATATATGACAAAAAATATTTAAAAAATCAGATATTTCCCTGTCCTGGCACATTTGTAGATGACATATCATTGAAAGGTTATACAATGCACAGCCCATGTAGGCACAATGCAAAACAGTGTGGAAATCAAAAGTGGTAATCCTGCCCATGTGGGCTGTTAAACTGCAGTTTTTTAATATAACAGATTTCCTAAAATAATAATAACAATAATGCTGCCCATCTGGGCTGGAAACCAGTCCCACATGGTTTTCAAATACTTAATAATATGCTGGAACACAAAATATACATTTCTAAAAGGGAAGTTATAACCACTATTATTAGAAATAAAGCACAATGAACATGTGGTCTTATGGATACATTTCATAGCTGATATTTTCATTATCTGGAAGGTGGACACTGACTCTGCAGAGGCTTTAATTAGAGAGTTGAATTGTAATCAACTTAATTTACAATTCACAGGTAAAATTGCCAGAGACAAGAATTAAATTCTTGGATGTTGAGGTCTATGTAGAAAATGGTAGGATGAGCACCAGATTACATCGGAAACTGACTGCGGGAATGGTTTACTATTCACCACTAGTGAACATCCCAACAAGCTTGTATACAGTACCCATTATGGGAAATTACTTAGGGAAAGAATAATCTGTAGCACTGAAGTGGATTGTGAACAGAAAAAGCAGATTGTGACTAAATGATTCAGTGAAGGAGGATATAAGCTGCGCCGGGTCAAGACTGGTTTACATATAGCTGAGTCCAAACTGGGGTGATGAGGTGAGCAAAATAACAAAGGATTAAACCCATATCGGTTACTGAGGGTGAGTGTTTGAAAAGTTTCAACACTCCATCCATCATTTTATTTTGTGGTGTTGCTATGTGCGTCCTAAGTGGCAAGGGTATGCCCAGAGGTGGGTCCTTTGCTCGCTACACCACTGGATTCAAGCTAGCCTGGCCGATGAGGGATGATACCCCCAGATTGGTCCCAGGGTGCCTATTTTCTGGTCCAGGGAGGACCTGGCCTGGCAGTTCAGGCTGGATTTTTCCCATAGAGAGCAAGGTCAAGGCTAATTTGCATATGGCTGGATCCAAACTGGAATGGTGTGGTGAGCAAAATAACGATGTATTAAACCCAGATATGTTTGACAATGTTCAGCATTCCATCCATATCCTTAAATCAGTCCCAGGATTCTTGTTTTCAGGTCCAGGGAGGACCTGGCGTGGCAGTTGGGCTGGACTGTTCCCATGGAGAGCAGGATCAATGCTGATTTGCATATAGGTGAGTCCATACTGGTATGGCGTGGCAAGCAAAATAGCAATGGATTAAACCCAAATCTGTGACTGAGGGTGAATTATTGACAATGTTCAGCATCACCTCCATCATCTTTTTGTGTGGCATTTTCACCCTAACTAGGAAGGGTATGCCCAGACGTGGGTCCCATGCGCGCTACGCCACCTATTTCAAGCTAGCCTGGATGATGAGGGGTGATGCCATGAAACTGTCCCAGGATGCTTTTTTTTCCGGTCCACGGAGGACCTGGCTGGGAAATTTGGGCTGGACTGTTCCCATTAGGAGCAGGGTCAAGACTGATTAGCATATGGCTGTGTCCAAATTGGAAAGGTGTGGTGAGCAAAATAACAATGGATTAAACCCAGATATGTGATTGGGGGTGAATGTTTGAGAATGTTCAGCATTCCATCCATCATCTTTTTGTGTTGCATTTTCAGAATTACTATGTCCCATAACAAGATAATAAACTCAATTCTATAACAACAAAATTGATGCACATGTGGCCTCATTATCGATTACGTAAAATGTGAGAATATATGACCATCTTATGCATTTAGAGAAATTAGTCTTACAAACAGATGCATAGTCCCCCAATTGAGGCCTAGTGGGCTGTTCTGTCTAACAATACCGATAGAGGGCAAACTGTGATTCAGGGGGAACAAATGTCCATGGCTTGCTACTTTGTAAATCAATCATTGTTCATACCTGTGTGCAGAAAGAAATGAAAAAGAGCATGTCACAGGAATTTCTTTACTAGAATTAAGACCTTCTGGGGCTAATGTCTCAAAATCCACAATATACCTGGATTCCAAAATCCTCAATGCACGTTCTGTATCATCCCCACATATGCCAGATTCTGCATTATCAATCACAGCAAATTTTAAAAGTCTTTGGATGCAAAAATGTAGCTCATGGAAATGCCTGGCATCTGTATTTTAGAGATCATTTTGGTGGATTGCTCTTTTGTGTTGTAGCACTCTTTTCCTTCTACAATGGACTGTGCTTCCTAGAGTTTATCACATGGACATATCAATCAGTAAATGAAAAACTCAGTATACAATGGTAATTACATTTATGAAAAATGATCTCCTTCCATTGCCAATTTTAATACTTTTGCACTTCTTTCTGTTCATTCAGGCTTTACATTGCATACTACAGTAAACACCAATAGGCCCCTTCACCTGCTTGATCATTTTTGTCTGCTGTGTAACCATATTATAACTTAGATTTATTTTTTCTAAAAGTTATTTGTGATGCACCATGAACACATTTAGTCAGGAGATGATCAGTTTTCAAAATATGCCAATTATTGTTTAGTATTTTTCTGACATTATACACCTGATTAGAATAGGTTGTAACAAATCTAACAGAATCCTGCTTGTCCACAGAGAGATTGTTACTGGAATGTAGCAGACAATCCCTGGAAACGTTGTCTACCTGGTTCCTTTGGTTCCCTGCTGTATGTTTACAAAATAATCTAGTATTGCTCATTCCTAACCACAATTTCCACGTCTAAAAAACGTCTAAAAAACAATTTGTGAACCAGTAGACACTTGCTTTTCCCATCAACCCATGAACAAGTTTACGTAGGTGGGGGTGAAGCCTATGTGCTATTATGACACATGAATGACCTCTGCGGGTGACTGAACATCATTTTGTATTCAGTGGTACTACATTCAGGGATGGCTGCTATTATTGGTTTTTATTTCAGGAGTGTGCCTGTCACAAACACTTTATCCATGATCAGTGAAGCTGTACTTTCAAAATAAACACCTTTTTGTTCAGAATTCAAAGGTGTCTGAGTAATTCCTCTAATGGAGGCGATATATATATATATATATACATAAACATACATGCACACACATACACACAGACTTATAAACTGTCTTAATAAGCTTCCCTTCTTATTCGTTTTTCTGTATTTTTCTCAGAGCACCTGTGTAAATCTTAGACAGATGCACTATCAGTAGAAGAAATAATAATGAAATAATCCTGGGTTTTGATCCAGCCCTTGTTTATTTTTTGACTCAGATGAACGATGGGGTAACAGCAAGGGTACAGTACAAGAACAAAAGGTGAGCTCACCAATGCGTTTGATATCAAAAGCAGTGTTAGGCAAGGCTGTTTTCTTGCCCCATTCTTATTCTGTCTTTATATAAATGATTTAGGAAAGCATCTTCTAGCAGTAGAGGCAAATTTGCCACAAATTGGTCATAGGAATCTCCCTGCTTTGCTGTAAGTGGATGATTGAGTACTAATTTCTAAAACAGGTGTGGTCCTACAAAAATTGTTAGGCGGGTTCTTTCTGTTTATGAATGGGTTGGGTTTAAAAACAAACATTTTCAAATCACATGTGATGGCTATTGGGTCCTCATTTAAAGTGCCTAAACATCTGTTTTTCGATTCGGAAAAATTATTAAATGTAAGTACCTTCACGGATTTAGGTATACAGTTCGACTATAACAATTGTTGGTCCCATCTGATCAGGTGCAGAAGGCTTAAAGCTGAGCAAGCTATTGCAGCACTTTTTAGGTTTGCTCAGAGATTGGGTGGAAAACCACTGGGTGTAATGTTGAATATCTATCAAGCAAAGTGTTTGTCATTGACTACATTTGGTGTAGGAGTTTGGGGTTATTGTCATGTTAACAACCTGAAAGTGTCTGAAAGCAATTTTTGAAGGAAGCTTCTCGAACTCCCAAATAGCTTCTCTATTATAATATGCCACTCTGAATTGGGGCTGGTTCTTCTCACAGATCATGCTAATCTAGTGTCTCTGCTGCTATGGAAAGCAATCTGGGTCGAGGAGGAATCTCTGGTCAACCAGCCTTTAATTAACAATGCCATGTCTTGTGACCTGGCCTCTAGTTTCAAATGTTGAGCTATGTGGAGGGACAGTTTTCCCTCTTAGGGAGAGAGAATTGCTATCATACTTCTCTGTTACTGCACAACATCCCAAAACATAGCTAGGGGATTACTTTTTTGGCCTGAAAGAACGGTCTAGGTGCATAAATGAAATGGGGGAAACAGAGAGAGGGAACTTGTGAATTGTGTACTTCCTGGTGGCTTATCCTAGCTGTGCCTTTCAGGAGTCCAGCTTAGACCCTTGTCCATGAGATTCAATTTCTGCCCAGTCCTTGTTGCATTTTTTGTTTTTCTGTAAGCTTTATGTAATGCCAAGGAAATGTTTTTATTCCCCTTGTTGAGGTTTTTAAATATTCAGCAAGGCAGACCAGCCCTTTTTTCCCATACCTTTTGCAAACGTATTATATTTGCTTCATGATTTATAAGTATATTTTGGCAGTTATTCCCCATAGGCGAGCAGTGGGGAAATAGGGTGGTTTTGAAATTCTATCCTGCTATTGTATTCGTAGATGGCAACATCTGTTTATATGATGACAGTAATGAACCACTAGAGCAAGAGTCCTATCAGTATGTGTGTTGTAGGAATCAAACTAGGCATAACTCTATTTTGTCCGATTAAGTCTTGATTTTTTTCTATGATTGTATGAGGTTATTATATTGCAATTTTACACTGAGTCTTGGTTACATTTGTATATATTTATTGTCATTTGCTTTTTAAATGGATTTTTTTTTGTATTGTATGTTTTTATTATTTTTATTCAAAACTCGAATAAAGCTCAGTTTGCTTGATTGATTAAAGAATCATTGTTATTGCTTTGTGATTATTATAATTACTGGATTATTTACTGATTCTAAACATACAACTCACACCATTGACTGTATGCTAATGTTATCTTCATATTAATTTTCTCTATACATTAGTTATTACAGAAATATGAACTTTTTAACAAAAAATGTGCATAGCAACAGTTATGTGATACATATGTAGTTCTTATTTAGGATGGGAAAATATAATGCAAGCTACCAAATTGATGGGAGTTTATTGTTCAATAGGTGAAAACCAGATTTAGTGAGATTGAGAGGGTTGCATTCAGTACATAAAAGCATTTTTCTATTTGTGAGGTGACCCTTGATAAGAGTTGTGAAGCAGGTCTGCAGAGGGAGAGAACACATTTCAACTGAAGAGACTTCCAGGGCAGGTGTCCCCACAAGAAGTAGCATGGAAATCTTGAAGCTTCACCAGGAAGTTAAGGTTGCCTGAGTGTGGTTTATTGTGGTAGTTGGAAATTAGAGTTTGTTTGAGAACACTATATTGGGTCATTGTGGCATTGTGGCACAGTTTAGAACCTGTTCAAATGGGGAAAAAAGCTCCAGCAGAGACCCACTCAAAGACAATTATATTGATTATATTGGGTATGGACAGACGTCTGGTGCAGAAGTGACAGGAAAGTGAACTGTTTACAATATGGTTAAGTTCTGTATAAGTGATCACATAACCATGCAATGGTGGAATGCTGAAATATAGCAATCTGTGCCTGACACTGTAAAGTGATTGTGAAAAAAGAAAGAAAAATGAGTTTCATTAGTGTAATGCTGTTAGGAAATGCTGAAGAAAGCTTTTAAGAAATGGAGGCAGCACATAGGAGAACAGAAGAGGGTCTAGGACTATGCCCTGCTGGACACTGACGGATAGCTGTGACACAAGCCAGGAGCACCAGGATAAAGATAGGGAATGGCCAGAGAGATAAGATAAAGACTAATTGGATGCTAAGTCTGGGAAGCTCAGATCAGAGAGTGTGGATAGTAGGATGGAGAGAATGACAGTGTCGAATTAGGCAGAGAGATCAAGAGGTATGAGATTGGAGGAGAGATTATTGTGATGGTTAGAGGTTACAAAGTTAGGCACATTGTATAGGACAGTTTCAGTAGAATATACAGTAGAGAAACAGATTGAAGGATGTTCATCAGGTTGTGAGAGGTGAGGAATGTAATAAGGCGATTAAATAATAGTCCTTGATGAATTTTAGAGAAAATATGTGTGAGGATACAAATAGTAGCTAGTAGGAGCAGACCCATTTGTAGTGGATTGTTTAGTAACTGGAAGACTACTACCAATTTAAAGCAAGAGAGGTAGGTGTCTATGTCAATAGAGTGGTTGAAGAGGAATGTTATTCAATACAGGGCATTAGAGGAGAGAGTTTTACTGATTTGAGGGCTCAGGAGGTCAAATGAGAACCATGATGTGGTAGCACATTGAGTAGGGATGTTACTTAGAGTGATAGATGTGGGTGAGAATGTATAGCGCTTGATTGTGATTTTGGGGAGCCAAGGAGAGATGTACGCGGAAGGAAGTGGGCTAAAGCAGTATGCTTCTGTTTTAGTACTGATGCTTAAAATATTAAATGAGAAGTAAGATGTGAAAATGTAGGACTGAATAAACATTGCGAGAGGTAGGGTGAGAGCCGTGCTGGCAAGACGCTGAAGGCAAGAGCATAATGAGAATGTTAAATGTGTGAAATACATGGATTTTGTAAGTGTGGAGCAAACATTTGCAAGTTCATGACTTGTTATTGAGATTCAAGGAATTGTCAGGTAGGGTATGATGGAGATGAATGCACTCTTCTGAATTCTTAATTTCCATAGCACATGCTTCTCCTGTTTACGAAATCCATGTAAAGTTTTGCACACCAACTTTTAATTTTTCATGAGCCCACTCTTTTTTTGTGAACTGACAAATGTACTAAGAGGTAAGTTCACAAACACATGATTAAGAATGGGTTAACATTTGACCTACCTCATGAATACTGATGAAGTAGGTCACAAATTGCAACCCTCTATGAATTGTTGCCATCACAGTGATGGTAGCCTGCTCAGAACAGCAGACCACCATGTCTGCGATTGCTTTAAAATAAAGCAATTATTCCTTTTTAAATGCATCTCATTTTCCTTAAAGGAAAATGGGATAAGTTTAAAAACAAAATGAAAAATGTAACTAACATATTAGCGGTTAGGCAGTGGTCCATGAGTACGTGGGTATATAGGCCCCTGTGAACCACCAGCCACCTTCCTTGCAGGCAGCGGCGCCACAAGAGGGTGCAGCCTGTGCCATTTTTTGTGAGGTGGAAGTGGCAACCCTAGTCTTTTATGTGCAGCACCACCTCCCCTCCACTCTGGCAGTAGGCAGCAGGCCGGGGGTGGGTTTGGCCTCCAGGTGCACGGCAGCACTGGGAGAAGGTGAGCCGTGATGTGTGCCGCAGCTCTGGGATCTGGCGCACCCAACAAGAGTTGATGTGCTGGTAGGCCGACCTCCTAAATCAGGAAAAGGACCTGCTAGGTGTGGAGGTTGCAGGCTTGGTCAGTAACTAATAATTATTTTCTAGTTGTGGTCTATGCTAATATTTTTTTTCCAATTAGCAAACATGCTGCTCAAATGCAGGTAAGTTCAATTAACGTTACAAATATTATGTGACTGTCATCTAGACAGGTGCTCAGTGCTACCTAATTGTACTTGTTGATTTTCACTTGGGCTAATTATTTAAGAAGTAATGCAGAGACTCCTGTGTCCTGCCACTAAGATAGTGATAGTTATTCATGTTAGTGAGTTAGCACATGCTCTCACTTCTCTGTGCCTTTATTTTTTGTAGCTCTTACAGTACCAAGCAATTTCCCAGTTATGGTATTGAAACTTTTGTTGAAAGGCATGTTTGAAATTTGGAAGGATGTGGATGTTTTTTAATGGTGAAAGACTGGATAATAGAATGAAAAGCTTAAATGGTGTGTGTCAAAGCCAAGGGTGAAGAATAAGAATACTAGAAGAACAATGCAATGTTGAATGGATAAATGCTTGGAATGAAGAAACAAGGGAGCTCTTCTGGATAGGGGCATTCTTCTCACCTACTTTACTTGCTTGGAATTGTTTTATCAAAGCTTTGGTTCAAAGGGTTGGGGTGGCATTTCTGACTACTCCCTTGACTCACAGTACTTTTCAAGTGAGGCAGATAATATGTATCCCATCATCATTAATGGTCACCTCCCTCCCTACTTATGGCATTTCCCCAGTGCCACCCATAATGACCTACCAGCTGCCTGGTTCAATTCAGCATAATCAACACAGTAGTGTTGGCTGTGTAATATGTGTCTGCTTAACTTAAGTTAATGTGCCATTTATTTACAATATTTTCAATGTATGGCAATGCAAAAACAAGGTATGTTTCCCTTCTCTCCCAGTGCCCACTCAGTCACTTCCTAGTGTTTCACTCCTTGAATCTTTCTTAAGTTCAATCCCAGTTTTCCAAACATTTTTAAGAATCCATTCTTTGCTTGTGCCACAGTTTACTAGCCAAGTCAAATATATCATTATGGTTTCCATAACGAATTTAAGTCTTTTCAAATTGTTTTCTTTCAACATTTGCCATCCACGGTGACTCTCTACTAGCCAAACCTTAGGCACATGATGATGATGATCAGTAAAGCGTCTTCTCTACCTTCCCAGCCTTATTCTCTCTAATATACCCTGCAGTAGAGTAAGTTAAGCTTCCTTTCCTTACTGCAAAGCAATTTATTTTGTTCGAAAAAAGTAATTTCAAAGTGTGGTGGAGGAGGGTAAGGCCAGGGAGTAAAATGGGACTAAGGCCCTCATTACAACTTCAGCGGTCTTTTCAAAAGACTGCCGAACCTGCGGGCACCACTATACAGCCAGTACTGGTGGTATATCTGGCTCCCTATTAAGACTTTTCCGCTGGCCCAGCAGAAAAGTCACATCAACATTGCAGCTGGTTCTTTATAGAGCCGGCGGCAATGTTGATGTGCAGCAGGTGCAGCTGCACCCATCACACATTTCACTGCCTGAAATTTGGGCAGTGAAATGCGCAATGGGGCTGTGCCTGGGGGCCCCTGCACTGCCCATTCCAAGTGCATGGGCAGTGCAGGGGACCCCAGGGGCACCCCCAAGTCCCCCTTCCCGCCAGCCTCTCCATGGCAGTGTTTACCGAAGTGGACAGGCAGGCGGCTGGGGACTCATAAACTCCAGGGCAGCGGTGCTTGCACCACTGCCCTGGGGATTATGACCGCCAGGCTTCTGGCAGTAAGTTGGAGGGGCCGGCGGTATGGCCGTGGCTAATGTGCCATGGTCATAATAGCTGGTGTAACACCGCCAGACTGTTGACTGTGTTACCACCAGGTTACCGCCGGCTGCCAGGGTCGTAATGAGGCCCTAAGTGCCTTGACTTTTGTAGATGGGATAGTCTGTAACGAACATGCCAAAAACACTCTATATAGCCCGTTCATTAATCCTTTCCCTGTACTGAGGTGCATCGCTTTTCCAACCATCTACGTACGGCAGACAGAATGTCTTCATGTTTGATTCTATAGTACACAACATGTATCATTCATAGTATTCATCTGCCTTGTAGTCAGGGTAAAATTTAAAGGCCTTTTAGAGAAGAGCTGGGCCATTGGAATAAGATAATTGTCTATTACAACTGCCCGAACTGCAGACAGTAGCGAAGCATGACTAACGATTACGACTAGGGCGCCAGCTGAGCTAGCATACCTTCATTAATTTAGCACAACTGGAGAGAGAAGAATACCTGTACTCTATAGTGCGTACTGGCTGTGACTCTAATCACACCAAAATCAAATGGCCTAAGGTGACTAGCAAATGTACTGCTACTGTGCCACTACAGAAATTTAAACAAGTGTTTTGCACAGAGCATTGTTTAAAATTGGTCTTTTTTCTTTCTTGATATAGCTACTTCTGCTGGTCTACCTTTCAGGCAGGAAATAGCAGTCCATCGGTGGCAGCAGAAGCTGGAGGCCAAGAGGAGTGAATATCGGTGGCTGGTGGTCCTGGAGGAGGTGACGGCAGCAGCTGCCAATGCTCAAAGCCCCAGCCAGCCCAGTGCCTCCGGCCTCTCAACACTGGCACCCCAGTCCACTGGTAGCCACCTACCACCTTTCCATCACTGCTGCCCCCTGAGACTGTGATTTTCAATACCGCATTCTGCGAAGGCTGGTGTGGTTAGAAGAAAGGCAGGCCCATATGTAGGGGATCCGAAAAAGCTCCTTCCCCTCCATTGCTTTTTTATCCTTTGTTTTGGTGGGAGGGACTTGTTGTGGGTAGAGAAGATGGGAATGTATTTTCTGGAACCGGGACAGTTGGACGTTTCTTATATCATGGACAATTGAGTTTTTTGGATATTCTTTAGGAACAGGGAGATTTGTTTGGGGAGAGGGGTGGGCCAGTTGTGGGTGGAAAGGGAGGTGTTTATAATCTAGTTAGGATTAATACAAATTAGCTTAATTTTATTCATGCCTCAAATCTTTTTGGGGTGTTATACTTTGCAAGGCTGACTTTTAGCGCAGCGTGTATTTAAAATCTACAGATAGTGTATAACAATTAGTGTTGCGGTTAGGTACCCTTGTCCTACTACTTTCTGAGTCCCTGCACTGCCGTCTGAAACTATATTGACTCATAAGAAGTGGGGGGGGGATTTTGTCCCTATAGCTACTCCTGCTGGTCTACCTTTCAGGCAGGAAATAGAAGCCCTTCTGTGGCAGCAGAAGCTGGAGGCCATGAGGAGTGAATATCGGTGGCTGGTGGTCCTGGAGGAGGTGACGGCAGCAACTGTCAATGCCCAAAGCCCCAGCCAGCCCAGTGCCTCCGGCCTCTCAACACTGGCGCCCCAGTCCACTGGTAGCCACCTACCACCTTTCCATCACTGCTGCCCTCTGAGACTGTGATTTTCAATACCGCATTCTGCGAAGGCTGGTGTGGCTAGAAGACAGACAGGCCCGTATGTAGGGGATCCGAAAAAGCTCCTGCCACTCCATTACTTTTTTATCCTTTGTTTTGGTGGGAGGGTCTTGTTGTGGGTAGAGAGAATGGGAATGTATTTTTTTGGAACCAGGACAGTTGGACTTTTCTTATATCATGGTCAATTGAGTTTTTTGGATAGTCTTTAGGAACAGGGAGATTTGTTTGGGGAGAGGGGTGGGGCAGTTGTGGGTGGAAAGGGAGGTGTTTATATTCTAGTTAGGATTAATACAAATTAGCTTAATGTTATTCATGCCTCAAATCTTTTTGGGGTGTTTTACTTTTCAAGGCTGACTTTTAGCGCAGCGTGTATTTAAAATCTACAGATAGTGTATAACAATTAGTGTTGCGGTTAGGTACCCTTGTCCTACTACTTTCTGAGTCTCTGCACTGCCGTCTGAAACTATATTGACTCATAAGAAGTGGGGGGGAGATTTGCCATTGCCTATTATATTGCCCAAAAGTACAACAGTACTCCATAGTTCTCTTACCTGAATAGATGAAGCGAGGGCTGCATGGTTTCCCAAGGTGCCATGGTGGTGGTAGTAGTAGCATGCTAGTACACTAACAGTAAAGGCTTCAAAAGTGAGGCCCCACTCCAACCTAGGTGAACTCAAATGAAGATCCTGCATACTGAGTTGGTGTTACTTTCACCACAATCGCTCCACCAAGTGTTTGATCAAATATTGGTGTAAATTATTAAGTCACACCTCAATAAGTCACACAGCCCGGGGGAAGAGGGGAAGGGATTTGATGAATAGATAGGAAATGTGACTTAGGGAAAGGTGTGACAAAAAGACAAACACTACACAAACAGAATATTCATCTGGGCAATGATCAGCAGCCTAATGTTGGATGAATAGAGAGGAATGAGTATGACACAGTGAACTTAAATGCATCCGTCTGCCCCGAAGAGACCCAAGTTATTATATAACTAAATGTTCCATCATCTAGGTTTGAAAAATTGTAAATACAATTAATGTTGGGGAGAAGTGAACACACACAGTTCTGAAAGAAAGATCACTAGAAGAAAAATTATATTGTATTGGCAACTTGGGTGGTGCATCTACTTTTTTTCTTGGATTGCCCCATCAATCCTGAGTGCCTGCCTTGCTGAAGTGGTCCAATTAGGTAAGCATCAGAGTTATGGTGCTTTTGCCTTTTGTGCAGGAGAAGAAAAGTACTGTGGATTGTAAAACAGAAATGGTTATCATGATATTGTAGAATCAAGAAGAAGGATAGAATGGAAGGTATGCATCATGAGGAGTAGTTTACCATGAAGTCTCAGAGGAGGCAGAGCAAGAGCATAGTCCTTTGCAATCATTCATTTTATGACTGATGTTTAATCAATTAAGTGAGAGCACTTATAACAACAAACTATCACAGACAAGTGGCTGTATGTATCGGGATGATCAAACTTGCAACTGTCATGATCATCATCATCATCATAATTAACATTTAGCCTAGAGCACATGCATAATGTAAAGATGTGACATCATCCATCACATGTCTGTCTCCAGTTACCTCCAACAACAGGCCCCCCACCCAATTATATAGTTTCAAATTTGAGCCAGCCAGCACACACATGCAGCAGCATTGCATTTCCCAAATCAAATAATCAACACACCTCTCACTGGTCCACAGAGATGAATAGGCCTCTTAAAGTTATCATCCATGTTGATTTCCATGAAGTTGATAACATCCTTCTTCTGGCAGTTCTTGAAGTTGTCAATTCATACTCCGAGTCCTTCCACCATCCTCCTGACTCTATGTCCAACTCTGTACCAGCTCTTCCCAAGAGTCGCAGTCTCCCGACCCTATTGAGTGAGAGTGTCCTGTACTGCAATGCTGTGTTGAACCGCAAGAGAGACATTGAGTAGTTTTTTTTGGTTGTTTTTTTTGTGTAGGCTATATTGGTGTTTGTTAGCTAATTGGACTTGTTGGGTCTTTGAGAAGTATGATTTGGAAAAAAAGCAGTATGAAACCGGCAAACAAATCTTGCTAAGTGTCAAAAGGAAGAAAACAAAGCACCTTCAGAAAAAAAAATATCACCCATTAGGCCTCCAACATTATAAATTGATAAACGCAATCAAGCGTAATAATTTTTTTTAGACAAAAAACACCCAGTCTCACTGTATTCTAACACATGAATCATCTCAACATTGAAACAAGAATCACTCATATATCACTCATTGGTGCAAAGCATCACGTACCTGTTTCAATCAAGCATGGTGGTAAATTGCTAATCCTCTTTGACTCAGGAAACACAACACACATTGGCCAGTCTAAGCTGTAAATCAAATATTCTGGGGCAGTCCTGCTAAGGGATAAAAGAAATGATAGGCACGGGATGGAGGCAGGCATTGTCTCTCTAATGTCCTTGAAGGGATTTGGGTGGTGGGGGGCTTCTACACTGCCCTCTGGTCCAACTCTAGTCTGGCCATACATGTGTATAAGATGGTGGTGGTTCATTAGTCAGTGGAACACAAACAAAATAATAATGTTACCTGAGCAAGCTGTATCCTTTTTATCTTTTTTTCCTTTAAAAAAAAAAAAAATCAATAGAAAGTTCTATGGTGGCCATGGTCTAATCAGTAGTCAGAGAAGCAGAGTTCGTCCTCAAACTTAGGTGGTTTGCCCAGAGGTTGGACAGCTAATACACTACCATGCCCTGAGTCTGACCAAGCACCCTCATCCACCTCCTGGTATGCTGTAATTCAGGGATATAAAGTGCTGATTCATTTTGATCATGGTCAATCTCTCGACGTTTTGGGGCAAGAGACTGGTCCTCTCACTGTGACAACAGCACCAGCTGCACTAAATAAATGCTCAAAAGTCACAATGGCTATAGGGCAAGCCAGATACTTCATTGCCAGCCCGCTGAGCACTGGCAATTGGCGCCTCCTCCTGTACTAATACACCAATGGGTTTTGATCCAGATAGACCTCTGTTGGGTCATCCAGGTAGGCCTGGACCATCCTCTCAATAGCCATTAATGCTCCACCTTGCTCAACCTCTTTTGCCTTCACCTCTGCACTGGACTGGAGCCCTAACTTTAGACACCAATCAAATGCAGATTTTGGGACTGGTGCTCCTGTTCCTGCTGTTGCTGTTGCTGGTGTTGGTTTTGGCTGCTGTGAGCCAACAGCACTGTCCTCAGGCTCTATGGAAGTGGTAGAATAGAACTTCTGCTTGTGAGTGGGCCTCTAATTCCCAACCATTCTATTTCTATGTGGCTGGCTTGCGAAAGAAACAACATCTTATAGTTTGCAACATCCCCATCTAAAAAATAAATGAAATCGGCCAGTAATTGTTTCTATAGTGGGTCAAGAATTGTGTCAACAATGTAATGTTTGGATGACACAATGGGGCATATTTATACTCCTTTTGCGCCGGAATTGCGTAGTTTTTTTTGACGCAATTTTGACGCAAAACTAACTCCATATTTATACTTTGGCGTTAGACACGTCTAGCGCCAAAGTCCATGGAGTTAGCGTCATTTTTTTGCGTGGACACCTACTTTGCGTTAATGAGATGCAAGGTAGGCGTTCCCGTCTAAAAAATCGACTCCGAGGCATGTGCGTCGGATTTCTACTTCCGGGCAAAAATCACGCCCGGGAGTGAGCAGGTAAAAAAAAATGACGTACGGCCGCTTTTGCGCCGTTTTTTAGCGCCTGCAAAAGGCAGGCATTAAGGGACCTGTGGGCTCTGAAGGAGCCCAGAGGTGCCCTCCCATGCCCCCAGGGACCCACCCTGTCACCCTTGCCCACCCCAGGAGGACACCCAAGGCTGGAGGGACCCATCCCAGGGACATTAAGGTAAGTTCAGGTAAGTATTTTTTTTATTTTTTTTTGTGGCATAGGGCGGCCTGATTTGTGCCCCCCTACATGCCACTATGCCCAATGACCATGCCCAGGGGACAGAAGTCCCCTGGGCATGGCCATTGGGCAAGGGGGCATGACTCCTGTCTTTGCTAAGACAGGAGTAATTTCTATGGGGGTTGGGAGTGAAACATTTTTTTGCTCAAATCAGGTTGAGGCGCAAAAATTGCCTCAACCTGACTTGCCCCATTTCTTGACGCCCAAGCTCCATTTTCCCCTACGCAGGCGCTGCCTGGTGTACGTCGTTTTTTTTAACGCACACCAGACGGCGCCGGCGGCTAACGCCGGCTAACGTCATTCAATAAATACGGCGCCCGCATGGCGCTTCAGAATGGCGTTAGCCGGCGCTAATTTTTGTGACGCAAAACTACGTTAGCGCAGTTTTGCGTCAAAAAGTATAAATATGGGCCAATGTCTCTTTGCAGCCCGGTATTAACAGATAAGTGAATGATTAAGCTCTTGTCCAACTCTTGTGCATTTGTTTTTTTCATCCACACGAGAGTATGTTTCAGGCACCTCCTTTAGCTGTTTCTGCAGCATATGCAACAATGGGATAGTTTGCCATGTAATACACTTGTTGGAAAATGGGTTATTGGTAAGGGCAGGTAAGTACCTACACTTAGCAATAGGCCACTAACCTCCACTTAGGTCCAGTTAGGTCTCAGTATATTAAACCTAGCTCAACCCTTGGTAGCTTGGCAATGAGTGACAAGACTTAACTTAGGAGACAGAGTGAAAAGCATTCAAATATCACAAAACAGTAATTAAATAAAACACAGGAAACACTTTAAAAATCCGAAACCAATAGATTATATTTTTATCTTTAAAATGACACAAAAACGAATAAAATCGGATAAGGGGAACCGGAGATATGAATTTTCAAAGAATTATTGTTTTTTTAGCGCCTAGAAAGAAAAAGCGCCAATCGGATCATCTGGTTGCACCTCGACCGGGGCAAAGTCAAAGTTTTCAAAAGTACTCCAAACTTCTCCAAACTTCTGGGGCTTCTCCCACACGTTCTTTTAAGGTTCTTTTGGGATCCACAGCTCACCCCAAGGGTCCAGAAACTCTGAGATGATCCTTGGGGGTGCGGACTACAACCCCGAGAATGCATCTGGCGCAAACTCCTTTTTCGCCACTGGGCAGTGGTCAGCTGGTTGATTTCTTCAGGAGTTGGTGCAGGGGACTCTGGTTAGCAAGTTTTCACCTGTAGCAAACAGGGAGTCCCTCCTTGAACCAGTTGAAGCCAGGCAAAGTCTTTCTTGTGGTGAAGCCCAAGTGTTCAGCTGGTGCAGTCCTTCTGAGTGCAGGTTCCAGGTGCAGTCCAGGGGTCCAGCAGGGCAGTCCTTCTTCTCCTTTGGTTCTTCCTTGATGATGTGGTAGGGAACTGAGGTGTGGGTGCAGGTCTGCCAGTTTTATCCTTGCTCCTGGGTGAAAAACAGGGGGGTCCTGATTCCATCAGGTGCCGGGTCCTTCCCCCTGTGATGACCACTTCCTGGGAAGTGTGGCAAAAATCAATCCCAGGAGGCAACATTCTTCAAAAATCCATCATGGCTGAATCTGATTTTTGGAGGTTACATCTGGCTGAGCCCACCCACTGGTGTGGCTACAAATCATAAACACACCCCTCTCCTGCCCTCTCCTAATCTAATCAAGGGGGCACCTAGTTGTCTGGTGTTGCAGGATGTGGGGGTGTTGCTGGGTTGCTCCAAATGTCCTTCTCTGCCTTTGAAGACCAGTTTGGCAGCCCTCCCCCTTCCTGCCTCACCATCTGCTGAGGGGAAATTCCCTCCCACAGGCACATCTCTTTGTGTGAAGCCAGGCCACTTCACACCTCATCAAGGCAGCCTGGCTAGGCTGCCAGAGGCTGGCCAATCAGAGCACAGCAGCAAAAACAATGCAGGGCTGAAATTGGCGACTTATCCGGTAAAGTTTAAAACTCTTTACCTGAACAAGTGATATTAAATCCCACAACTGGAAGTTGTGGGATTTATTATAACAATTAATTTGATACCAAACTCCTGGTATCCATTACTTAAGGGGACTTTTAAAATTAAAATAAAGTCTCCCCATTCTAGCCTATGGAGGCAATTCACTACCATAAGGGAAAAACAAATTTGGCTGTTTTTACCTCACCAGGGCTTATAAAACTACTTTTATAAGGTCCCTACTTATAGTTACATGGCACCCAGCCCTAGGGGCGCATAGGGCACACTTTAGGGGTGACATATATGTAAAAATAAGGTAGTTTAAGACTTTGGAGGCAGGCCTGCCCTTAAAATGACACTGGGCACCTCAGCAGTGCACCTATGGGTGCACGACCTATGTTGTGATCCCTAAACCTACATGCCCTACCACATAGTAGGGACTTATAGGTAGGTTAACTTAGCCAATTATAATTAGCCTAATTTGCATACCCACCTTACACAGAGCACAGGCCCTGGGACTGGTTAGCAGTACCCAGGGCACCATCAGAGTCAGGAAAACACCAGCAAGTGGAAAATGGGGGCAAAAAGTTAGGGGGCCTCTGCAATCAGCCCTGTTTTCTCATAAACCTCCTCCTTGCTAATTTCCAGTGTGGAAATGTCAAAAGGAAGCAGCATCTCTGTCAGGCATTTGATCAGGCCTCATTGGTCAATCTCAATGATCATGCCTTTCACAGTTGCATCCCCTCTTTGCATGACATATTCATTGATCGGTCTGTACTGCTCAAACAGACATTACAAGATGTATTAAGTTTAATTCCATTGTGTTGGCATCTTCTACATAAGTGCTTTAACTGGCATTCTATTATCATGCTGCAGAATCCTTAACAGTTCCTGGGCTTTCAAAGAATGGCTGAAATAAGTGCAGATTCTTCTGCATGAGGACAGTAAGTTGCTGACTAGGGTTTATTTTTGAGAAAATTGTGTACAATTATGCTGATGCAGTGCGCCAGACACAGGACCCTCAAATAGCCACTAGCTGACATGGTCTTAGGTATATTACTGCCATTGTCTGTGGCAACAAATCCAATAGTAAACCCTCTGGGTGTAGCCATTCAAAGATCTCGTTGTTAAAGTCATCCAAGATGTTTGCAGATGTATGGGATTTCTCCATGGCCAACATAGCTACTGTGCATGCTTCCGAGCACCATTAAAAATTTCAGCAGTGTCAACATCAGCAGATATAATTTCTCTAACCCCCACAAATGAGATCCAGTATACAGTGATGCACATGTAATCAATTGCTTGGCAACTGGTCCACATGTCTGTCATCAGGTGGATTGTGTGGACAGCACTCTGCTGCAAAGCTTGTCCAAACAATTCCAGCACATTGTGATATAGAGCTAGAACAGCAACTCTGGCAAAATAGGTCTGGCAAGGAACCTTCCATTTCAGGCAGATGGCAGTCATAATTTATAAAAAACCCACTCCTTCTACAGAAGAAAAAGGGAGGAGGTCTACTGCTAACATTTTAGGCAGCTTCCCGTTGTACATACATGCCATTGGGTAGTTGCGTTCGTAATGTCCCTCCTGCGTAAACATGCCAGTAATAAGTGTCTGGATTGTTTTCTTTACTGGTGTCACTAATGCAGGTGATTTCTTGAAAGCAGAAGGTGGTGGTAGGCTCAATGTGTGCCTCAGTAGGGCAGCCACTATATGTTTTTGCCTTGGTGTCTTGCCCTGACTCTGAGTCTTGTGCTGTTACAATGTTGCTGATGTGGGTGATGATATGACTGCTCTGCTGGGGACAGGACTGATTTATGTAATAAAAATCTTACCCGCTTCTTCACCTTGCACCATGATCGGATCAGATTACCTGCTCTCACTACCTTCACCAACAATGCTTGCAGGTTTTTGGATGCTAAGGTGCGCCTCCCAGTAGATTGTGTGGTGTTTTCTCAAATGGGTTGTTTGGCCTCCGGTACCATAGTTTGTTCCAAGCTTACATTGACTAACACTCACTCGGCATATGGAGCATATGGCAATGTTCTATTCCTTTTCACTAACCGTAAAGAAGTCCCAAACTGGGGAGGTCAATTTTCTAACACTGGTGTCACTGCCAATGTCAGAAGAAGTGGCAGTAGGTGGGTGTTATTTGAAGCCTCACCAAACGTCCCCATAAGTTGCAGAAGGTCAGGGAGTGAACCTCCATAGTGCAGTCCGGGTAGGCTGAGATGATGGTTTTCTCAAAGTGCCATGGCCCCTTTGTGCAAGACAACTGGAGAACCTGGTCTCTGACGTTTAGTCGTCGGGCAATAAGAGGGTGCGGCAGTACTCCCGCCCTAGGGAAGCGACCCGGGACACAATGTGCTCTTTCCACCAAGAACTAGGGAGGTATCGTGACCTACAGCAAATAAGGTCAGGGAGTTTGGCCCTCACATCGCGAAGGCAGATGAGGGCATCATCCCCATACAAGTAAATGACATGATGATAGCCCAACTCTGGAACTCCTCAGCTCAATCACACAAGTGGCCAGCAAGGGGTTCCACTGCCATAGCGAAGAGAAGTGGTGACAATAGACTCCCCTGAAGGGGTCCCCTTTGGACAGCAAAGCTCTCTGATATCACCTGGCCTGTTCTTACTCCAGCCAATGGCTCTGCATATAATGTGCAAACCCATTTCAAGAATCAAGGCCCAAATCCTGTAGTCTTGAGGGTCGAGAAGAGGAAGTTCCAACCGAAGATGTCAAAGGCCTTCTTGATGTCTAGTGACACTGCCACCTGATCAAGGGCATCCGGTGAGGTGTTGTGGATTAGCCGTAAGAGGCGTTGTATGTTAAGGAAAGTGCTACGTGCTGGTATAAAGCCCAATTGATCAGTATGGACTAGCTTATGTATTACGGGAAGCCATAGATTCACCAAAATCTTCCCTAGTATCTACAATCAAGATTCAATAATGAGAGGGAATGGTACAACTTAGCATCCATGGGATTGTGTCCCAGCTTTAACCATCTATAACTCTGTGCTTCCCCAGGAAGAGGAGAGCATACTTGATTTGGAGCTCTCGTAAACGTTGTTTGACTTTCATGTAGGAGCCACGCCTTCGTTGAACCTCCATAGGCTAACATTAGGGCTACACTCATATACTCCTGGAGTGGTAGATTCTGTTCTGAAAGGAGTAACAAGGTCATATTTAGTATGGACAGAATGGTAATATAAAATCCTGCTGACTGGTGAAGTTGGATTTAGGATTACTATTTTAGAAATGCCACTTTTAGAAAGTGAGCATTTCTCTGCACTTAAATCCTTCTGTGTCTTACAATCCACGTCTGGAAGGGTTAGTTGAAAGCTCCCTTCTGCATTTCATGCAGACAACCCTAAATACAGGATGCTCAGTCACACCTGCACACATCTGCATACTGAATGGGTCTTCCTATGCAGAGAGGGTAGAGGGCCTGACACTTACATGTCAAAGGATAGTGGCCTGCACTCACACAATGGATTGCCAAACCCCCTACTGGGACTCTGGCAGACAGGATGACACTGAAGGGGACATTGTTCACTTCTAAATCACCATTTAAAGTCTCCCCAACTTCAAAGGCACATTTGGGTATTTAAAGAGGGCCTCTGACCCTACCACCTCATACACTTCTGGACAAGATACCACTGGTGAAGAAACTGTGAACCAGAACCTGCAATCTGGCAAGATAAGCTGCCTGGCTGCCTAAAGGACTCTCCTGACTGCTTTGCTGAAAAGGACTGCTGCCTTGCTGTTGCCCCGCTGCCTTGCTGCCCTATGCCTCTGCTGAGAAGTGCTCTCCAAGGGCTTTGATTGAGCTTGCCTCCTGTTTTCTGAAGTCTTAGGGCCAAAAAGACTTCATCTCTGCAAAGAACTCCTTGTGCGGCGCAATTTCAATGCACAGCCTGCTGCATCATGGTGAGAAAATCACTGCACGCCGTACCGGAACAACGCAGCCCAGCTCCCCGAGTGGAGATCGGAACTCTGATGCACGGCCCACTGGATTGATGCATAGCCAAGCTAGAACGACGCAGCCCGACTTCCTGCGAGAAGAATCGACCCAGCGCCTGCTGTGTGACAGAAATGTTCCCACATTGCCCACCGGATCGACGCAGCTCCTGTGACTCCATCCTGCACACCCAGGTTTCTCCGTATCATCCCCGAGGTGTCCAAATACCTCGCACACAAAAGAGGATCCAAGTCCGTGTGCTGGAAATTGACACAAGGCCCTGGCTACGTGAAAAATACTGACACATTGTCTGTGTGCGCCTGGAGAAACCTCCCAGTTTTCCAAGTATCTCCTCCTCTGCGGTCCCTTGTGGATAATTTAGACGCAAACCAGGTACTTTGTGCTTGCAAGAGACACTTATTTCTTTTATGAACTTAAGACTTGTTTTTATCATTTTCTAAAGTGATATTTCAATGTGACCTTATTCTACTCAGATAAATATTCTATATTTTTTTCTAAACCTGTGTGGTGTATTTTCTGTGGTGTTAATACTGTGTTATTGCATGACTTATTGCACAAATACCTTTCACATTGCCTTCTAAGTTAAGCCTGACTGCTCAGTGCCGAGCTACCAGAGGGTGGGCACAGGATAATTTGGATTGTGTGTGACTTACCCTGACTAGAGTGGGGGTCCTTGCTTCGACACGGGGTAACCTGACTGCCAACCAAAAACCCAATTTCTAACATTCAGGAAAAGTCCTTCTAGCTCTAAAATGAAAGTCTATAAGCTACAGAACTTTCTGCTTTTTCACAGTGCCACTAATGAGTAGATTCTCAGTAAAGTTATTAAGTGAAAAATCCTAATTACATGTAGAAACAATTATGAAAGGTTATATCAAATTCAAAACCTTTAATGATTTAACTCATCTGTAAAACCTATGGCTTTTCAACCAAGTGCTAGAGAAAAGCATCATTTTGCAGATTGAACCTCATACACATGTGACAGTCAAAACTCTCTTGAAGACAGGGAAATAGTTGAATATTTTGTGGGTAACTCTATAGAAGTCTATACACAGCCTGTGATTTTTCAGAAAATGTACTTGAAGATTTTACTATGAAGCGTGCACTTTGGTCACATGTTTTATTAATATTTTATGAAGGAAAAAAACATAAATCTAATAAGTCAAGTTTCTTTTCTTTGCTCATTCGCTTGGTGCAATGCAGGACCGCTGCTTAGTCTCCCACCTCTTTCATAGCTCACCAGCCTCCATTGCAGTTTGTTTTTATATGATGCTTTCAAGGTAATAATGAACTGCTCAAAATACGTAGGGGCTGGGTTAGAGTTTGGTGGACAGTGTACTCCATCTCAAATGTGACGGTGTGTTCTGTCTTCAGTAACCTTATTTAGAGACATGTCAACAGAGCCCCCATTTGCTCAGTCGATAGAAAGCTTCTTCCAACAGCCTGACACAGTATGGGCTATCAGAAGAAGGACATTCAGCACCCACCCATTTTTTAAGTGGTCTGTGTAATATTTCTATATCCTGTCCATCATCACCAGGACAAATCTGGTAGTTTGGGACAGAAACAAACAATAATGACTCCCACATCCTGGGATGGAAGCCCCATGGTTTGGAGAGCATTATCATTTTTTTGTTTTTTACAAAACAAACTCCTGCTTTAGGAGTTTGTTTCTAAAAAATGAATACTTTGGAAATGTATGGCAAATGGCTATCAAAACCAATGCTGTAAGTCCAGCAAATGTTTAGTACATGGAAATGGACTGATGTCACAGCTGTTCCTTTTTGCTGTTCGGAGATCACACCTGGGTAGACGGTCATCTTTAATTTTGTAGACAGGAGTGCAACAGAATGGCTGAGGTAATGTCTTTGCCTACCCTGATGGATGGAGTACTCTCTACCAAACCTTAAAAATAGACCCTATATTCTAAATCCATGCTAAAAATTCTTTAGTGTATATATCTTATTAGAAATGTAGACTAATATCTTAAAGTGATCCAGGTTTACTAAATTAGTTTACAATTACAAATCTAATTATTTTGAATATATTAAATTACAAAAAAAAAAATGTTTTTAATTAAAAAAGATTTTCACCTGCATTAAAAATATATGTCTTTATTACATATTTTAAATGAATAAAAGGGATGCTTAGAATTTATTTATTAATGATGCATTCTTTTTTTTTAAATGTTAACAAAATAGTTTAAGAACAATTCATTTTTTTTTATTGTTTTCACATGCAATACAATGTACTCACATAGTTAAATAGTTGAAATAATTTCATTTGTTTTAACATTAGCTCCAATGGTGTTATATTTTATGTCCCTACCGCCATTATTTTCTATGAGAGGGTGTTGTCACACCTGTGAGTGGGCATGGGAGCCACTGGACTTATTTGAGCTCTGAAATAGAGTTTATTTATGACTGTTTGGGTCCTTTGTGGCTGTACAATCCTTGGAAATACAATCTGTTAATAGCAATGAATTTAGGGCCTGATTTAGATTGCGCCGGGCAGGTTACTCCATCAGAACGGTGATGGATAGCCCTTCTACTGAAACATACGTCCCATTAAATCTTATGTGATTTATATTCGGCGGATGGCAATCTGTCACCGTTATGATGGAGTAACCTGTCTAATGAATTTTAAATCAAGCCCTTACTCTTTTGTGAGTGGGTGCATGTTCCTCCCTAAATCCCACCCCAACCATCCCTTAATCCTCTCCTTACTTCTCCCTTAGCCCTTCCCATTTAGTAAGAAGTATTTTCCATTTTCTGGCCACTTTACTCTGCTCTTCCCAGAGGTACAACAAAAATGTATACTTGCATGAGAGAGAGAGACTGTAGTTGGGATGAAGATCTCCACATAGAAAAAGATAGGAGACGCAGAGGCAGAACTTCTGCATGTAGGTTTGTGATTAACATTTTGTAGCACATTAGCAGTATTATTGTAATACTTCTAAAATATAGTACAACATGCAGTTTGTAATTAGGCTTCTAGGAATATAGTACGTGATTAACAATAGGCTTACTAGTTATATGTGTGGGTGTTTTCCCCCCCTGAACACCTTCCTAACCATGCCTTAACCATTCCTTTTAATCATAAGTATTCTCCATTTTACAGCCGCTCCCCTCCCTCCTTCCCACATTTATTAGTACAAAGTATACTTACATGTTCTGACACTCCACAGTTAGGCGCAGATCTCCGCACAGATAAAGATAGAAAAAGTAAAGACAGAACCTCGTCACATAGGTTTGTATACACCATTTTGTAGTACTTTAGTAGTACTATTGTAGTGCTACTTAGCGTTCTACACAATGCAGTTTTTGAATAGGCCACTATGTTTATTGATATATTTAGGCAACTGTATTTGATTCAACTCTCATTATGCACCGAAAGTGCGTGCCACTAAATGTTTTATTCACACCTTACTGAAGCTTAATGTTTGCATGTGCCAAGACTCTTGCCTGTCAGCTATGTTTTTCAAAGTAAAAAAATATAAAAAATTGAAGATTAACAAGGTCAGTCTCCTTTTACTGCTACACAAGTCTTCGCTTCCCCTTGCATCATTAACAGTGTTTGTGAACTACAGTAGCAAGCCATTCTAATCTGCACATAACCTCTGAATCACCTCAGATGAAAAGCCACCTTTTTACCTAGCCAATCTCATCTCTCATCAGAAACTGTCACTGCGATCTTATAAACCATGCCAAGATTAATACTTTCTGCTTGCACAGTTCTTCTTCGTCGGCTAGACGTTTGACAATAGGCCGCTAAAATGTGCTATTTCCAGGCCTTGAAAATTACTATATTAAATCCACACCATTTGTCTAACTGTGTCTAGTCTAGTTTCACAAACAAATCCCGCCGTCAGAGAGATTTATGCTGACTAAACTCGCAGGCAAAAGTGGTATTTTTATTTTTGTGTTGCAACAGTTGAAAACGAGATGTATGGTACGTGAAAAACCTGATTAACCGTGCAGATGTTAATCTCAATTGCTTGATACCTGAAAAGAGTCTAATAAAACTAAGGGCTATATTTAGCAAGATTTTGTGTCAGCCTTGCAGCAGCAAGTGGGTGCAAGACCGACACAAAACCTAAGTGAGATTTACCATCCACGCAAGGCCACCTTGCCGCCCTGCGGTGCTTGATAAATCCAGAGTTACCCAAGGCAGCGCCAATCACTGCCCTGCATTGCTCTGCAGCAGGGAGGTGTGGCATGGTTGGGACATGGGTGTTGCCATTGGTGCATTCCCAGATTTAATATTAGTGGTAGACCTGAGAATGTGTCAAAATGCTATTCATCCATAGCAAAGTCCTAACAACGAGAAATATCTTTATTTCTCCTTGTTGTTTCTTCTTTCTATGTGTGGTGCATTCTGAGGCACACGTAGAAAGTGACAAATGCCTCTCAGGATCGTTAAATTACAGAAAGGTGTCCCTTCCTTCACAAACACTATCCCACCTACAAGACAGGCACCCTTGCACCATGATGCAAGGGTGCCTGAATTGGCCCTAGGCAGCCAAAAGTTTGCCAGCACTAGGAAAGGACAGAAATGCACCATACAATATTTAATACAGTGCATTTCTGCAATGTGGCTTGCTGTGTTGCACTGCATGAAAGATTGATAAATATGACCCTAAATATGGTATACCATCTTACATTATTACACCATTTACAGTGAAAATGTTACACCACTTTTGCTTGCTCAAATAGGTCGTAGAACATAGGAAAGATAGGTATATTTTTCGCAGGGTAAAAGTTAATTTAACCCAATATTAACTTGAAAAAGAAACAACGTTACAATAATGGTGAATATGTTTTGTAGAACTCAAACAGAACTCTAAGCCTTTAATCCTGACACAAAGCTTAGCCCTCTATGACCTGCAATTGCCATTCACCCTGCAGTCCCCTTGGAGAGAATATCAGTGGTGTTACTTCCATGTTCTCCTCAGTGCTGTGAGAGGCCAGGGCTGCAGCTGCTGCCTGTGTCTCATTAAAAAACAAAGTGATGGATGGAATGTTTGGATTATTCCCAATGGTTTTACCCACTGTCCCACCTCCTGTGGACTCAGCCATTAGGGCTCATCAGCTAGGTATAACTTTGTCCCAGTGCCCAGATGTGTGTCCCATGCTCACAGTTCCACTAGAAGCATGCTGCACCCAACTGAAGAGTATCAATAAGGACAAAACTGGTCTTGGGTTTCTTGTGTTCAGGTTCAGGGAAGCCTGACAGTTTGTACTGGATTTGTACTGGATTGTTCCTATTGTACAAAACAAAGATGACTCTAGCAGGATAGAGCCAAAACATTTAGTTAACATTAATAACACTTAAATTGTTGTCAGCCGGATTATTATCATCCAACTTAGATACTTTCATCAATTTCTAAAACCTGGACATCACTTTTCTGCCCACCATTTAGAAACCCCGTACCTGTCTGTTATAATCTGTGTTTATAACTCAGACATAATATGCTCTAAATATATATGTATTTTCTTATTTTATGGTATTGTGTGTTCTATGTTTATTTCCCTCTTTATATTATTGGTCTCCTCCAGTGGCAGAATGTTGAAGTTGGATTTTTCTCCTCAATTGAAGAGTGCATGGACATGTAAATAACACAGCTCACATCCTAATTGCTGTGTGCTTAATTATTACACTGTCCCTCTCAGGAAATCTGAAATTCCTCACATAAAACAAAGACCAATTTCTATCAAATGGAATGTTTGAAACACACTTGCAGGTAGGCATCATGGCATCCCTCAGGCCTCCTCTTGCTTCTAAATATCTGCATTATAGCTCTGAAAGGGTGCCCAAGATGGGAGTGATTTGCCATTTTGCAAATTTAGAGAATTCATGCCCACTAACTGTATACAAGCGCCTGAGACAGGTTAGACCCTCACACTCCTAAAGAAACGTACACTTGACCCTGGTGACCTCATTTCCTACTAGTCCATTACTCATCTACCATTCACTAGCAAGATAACTGAAAATGCAATCTGTATTCAACTCCAATAGCACATTAATACTAACCAATTCTTGAATGACTGGAAATCTGGCTTCGGGCCACACTGCATCATGTAGACTGCTACCTTACATACTGTAGATGCCATCCTGGCCACTGATGAAGATAACCCCTGCATCCTGCTCTCTGTTGACCTTTTAGCTGCCTTTGCATAGTCAACCATGCCGCCACTTGGTGCTCTACTTACATATAACCGGATTAGGATGCACCATTTGCTGATGATACTTAACTCTACTTGAAGATCTCCTCCATTTCATACATCCAACACCGCAAATGCCAGCAATCCTTTCAAGGGCCCAGGGTCTGGATTAGGCACCACTTGGCAGGGTAGGAGTCTCAGGAAGAGAGTCTAGGTGCTGGCAGAGAAAGTCTTTGATGGCCCTGAGGCTTCAGAACAGGGGGCAAGCTCAGTCCAAGCCCTCGGAGACACTTCACAAGCAGGAAAACACAGCAAAGTCCAGTCTTTGTCCTCTCTCACACAGAAGCAGCAACTGCAGGCCAACCCAGCAAAGCACCCTCACATGCAAAGGGGCAGTACTCCTTCTCCAGCTCTTTAGCTCTTATTTAAAGACATTCCCCATGTTAACCTATGAGAGAGATAGGCCTTGTAACAGTGCAAACATGTAAAACACATCAGTACATGTCCTACCTTTAACGTACACTGCACCCTGCCCATGGGGCTACCTATAGCCTACCTTAGGGGTGCCTTACATGTAGAAAAAGGGAAGGGTTGGGTCTGGCAAGTGGGTACACTTGCCAAGTCGAATTGGCAGTTTAGAACTGCACACGCAGACACTGCAGTGGCAAGTCTGGGCAATGTTTATAGGGCTACTCATGTGGGTGGCACAATCAGTGCTGCAGGCCCACTAGTAGCATTTGATTTACAGACCCTGGGCATCTCTAGTGCACTTTACAAGGGACTTACTAGTAAATCAACTCTGGCACTCGGTGATAAACCAATCACCAATACAATTTACACAGAAAGTATATGCACTTTAGCACCGGGTTGCATGGTATGTGCCCAAAGTCCTAAAGTCCTAAAGCCAACAAAAACAGGCCAGAAAAAATATGAAAAAATAGGAGGAATGAGGCAAAAGGTTTTGGAATGACTTTGCAAAAAGGACCAGGGCTAACAATAAATATTTGCTGAATCCCGATATCCACACATTATTTCTGCTGTTGAAAATGTTGAGGCTATTTGAAATTGAGAATTAGCTGCCTATAAATGACAGAGCACTTCCACACCATGCTTTAATAACATATTTGCATTAGTGTGCTCAAACAGCACCACCAGCTACATACCACTCTCCTACCACTCTCATTCTGAAAGGACATGGTTCATTTTCTACACTTGTCCTTTGTGTGACACTTGGATTTTTCACAATCCCTTTGACTTCAGTCATGTTCCATTGATGGCAGAAAAATTGTTCCACCACCACTGAGGATCAGTGAAGCTTCAAAGTCTTCTAGACGGAACGTGCATGTGTATGGCCATGTCTATTTCTCTAGCAAGTCGGAGGAAAGTGAATGGATTGGACACAAGAGAGTTGAAAGTATAAGGGGCCAATTTTACTAAGATTTTACCCAACACAGTGAAGAAAGGCAAGACAACTTGCTGCTCTGGGTTGCTTGCAAAAGAGAGAGCAGAAATATGCTATATTTACAATGATATGATGCATTTTTGCTGCCTCATAGCGCTGGTGCCTCGTGAGCTGTCGACTGCAATGCAGGCACACTTGCACTGTGCTTCAAGGATGCTTCGGTTACAGGCAGGATTGTTTTAATGCAGGAAGAGATACATTCCTGCACAAAAATAATTCTTGGAGGTATTTTCATCTTTCAATCTGCAGTATGCATAGAAAGAGGAAGTAGGAGCTAGGAAAAATAAAGATATTTCCCCTCATTACAACATGGTCAGAGAGATGCAGCATTTTGTCCCAATCCCAGATTTACTCACCTTAATAAGTCTGAGAAAGCATCAAACTCCACGGATACACAGTAACGCTCTTGCTCCATAGAGCGCATACACCAAGGACACTTAATGCAACCAGGTTCAGGACGCTGTGGTGCGTTACATTTTATTACACACCCACACAAGGTCACTCAAAGCTGCCCTTGTGTAGCTTTGTAAATCTCTGTTAAGGACTTGTGTTGCCTTGTAATCACTTCCCTCACTCAGGGACAATGCAGAGATTTTCGAAATGGGAGTCATCTCGTTGTAAATGTTAAAGAGTAGTTGATAGTAAGTAAGTCCATATAACCAATTACTTGCCATTTTGTGCATAAAAGATTTTTTAGATTATTACAACAGACCTGAATCAGAGAATAAAGAGCAACGAGTCTGGACAGGAGAAGCAAAAAGGCATGAAGCATGACATATGGAATATCATGGAATACAAGAGAACCATACAATTGTTCTAATTTAGTTTGCAGCAGTTAGTTGGCATTAATTAAAACACTATCTCAGTTTCTGTGGAGTGCCTAAAACTTTTTAGTAGGATACTGGAAAATGAATCTGGATATTTGAATTAGGTGGCACTTAATGCAGCTGATGTTTCTGTAAAAAAAAAGTTTCAAAATCAATCTCTCGATATAAACGTTAATGAAGCTGCGCATAACATTGTATGCAGCGCTTTAAAAAGCTTTTAGAAAATAACCATCAATATGAGAAATCTTGAAGCTTTTTTAAATCCTAATTTTTAAAAGACTGTTATTTTTGCTTTGACAAATATTCTCTCCCTACCAAGCTTCACGTTAGGCTAGCGCATTTGCATATTCTATATACAGCTTGTATACAACTTTTTGTATTAGCATAATGAGACTACGGAGAATTGCTGCTTCTACAGAATCATAATTTAAATGCAGAATGAATGCAATTATGCCAGTGTTTACATTTGTGTAAAGCAGGCCTCTGCTGAATTTGTTTAAGAAATCTCATTCCTAAAAAAAGTAATGTTTGGATGTTTTCTTCCTACTAATCTTTGGCGTTTCACAAGTTACAAAAATGCCACTATGATCTTGGAAAATATAATTTTTAAATTTAACATTATTACTTTTTCAAAGGCTGGATATGCAGTCGGTGGTAAATGAATAATGTTTAGGTCATGCATTCTTATTATAAAATCGCATTTCATGAACATATTTGTATGGACTGACAGGGTTATTAGTGATCTTAATTTTTTTCTGAATTTAAATTGCTAGTTCTACTAGCATCGGGTATGGAAGGGCATTCAGGTAAATATCGACCTCGAAAACTCCTGTGAAGAGTAGTCCATTTGTGCCTGTGGGTCCCTGGTGGGCTCCAAATGTACCTATTCCTGGAGATCAAGACTCTTTGGGCCGAATTTAAGAAAAGTGGCGCTGCATCCAATACAGTGCCACTTTTCTTGTGCCCCTTGGTGCTCCCTAATGCCACCATGGGGGACCAGATTTAACATACAGCACACCATGGCATTAGTTAGGGAACTAGCGTCAAAATTTCTTATGGAAGTTTGGTGTTTTGCAGGATTAGTGCCAAAAATGATGACGATAACCCTGCAAAGCTCATTGAGGCCCATTGAAAATAATGGTGTGCCTACTTTTAACGTGTGCTCTGTGTAGGCATTAAAAATGCTGCTATGAATATGGCACAAATAAATCTTTTAGATTTCATTGTGACATTTTTTCGGTCCCCTTATATACATTATGCCTGGAGCAGGCATAATGTGGTGCAAGGGGCTACAAAGTGGTGCAATGCAGGCATTGCACCACTTTGTAAATATGGCGTGGCATTTTTACCATAACATCACCACATTAGTGTAAAAAAAGTTATGCTAATATGACGATATATGGTGCTGGGCCTTCTTAAATCTGAGCCTTTTTTTTCTTCCCACAGGCAGCAGTCCCTTGAACTTTTTTGGCCACACTGCCTGTGCCTTGCTCAAGCCCAACCATTTACTTGTGGGGTGAGTGACACACTGGTGTCACTCGCATAACGACTGGTCCTGCGCAGTAAGACAAGGAACAATCAGTTTTGTGAGTGTGCACATGCTGCCAGATATAATTTTTGGAGCAAGTGGAGGCAAGACTTAACACTACTGTGCGTGTGTTAAGGCGTATGACTGTACTGGTATCAAAGGAGCGTGCCATAGAGTTCTCACCCTTAGACCGGCTTCAGTTTCCCTGATAAATTCTGAACAACTCTATGCCATTCACTGGGGACCTTCCCTGGTCCAATTTCATCTGGCATCATCTTATGGGGGTACAGAGCAGAGGACTGTGGTCCTACTGTGTTGCAGTAGACTGAGGCTTGTTAATGGATTCTTTCTTCTCTCCTGCTACCTCGTCCTGTTTAGCTTCTATTGTGGTGAGTATTAATTTTTGTCCTTGATCATTGCTCAATTTGTGGGTAGTCTGCAAAGTTGATAAAGTTCCCCAAATTTTCTTGAGACCTGCTCAAATGGTTTTGAAATTCATAGGGACATTTGGAGCAAAACAAAACCACAAGATAACGATGTGCTGCACTGCATCAAATGGACAGAGCACAAGTCTGCCATAACTACAAATATATAGCACATTCCTGCTCTCTCTCGCACTGGCGCAATCATGGCTGCCAAGCACCAACACAGGCACCCTGCACCATGGTGCAAGGGTGACTGTGTTAGAAGCAGCATTGTTTTTGAGCAGGAGGGGGCATCTTTCTACACAAAAACAATCCTTACATGTGCTTGGAGAACAGAACATATGTAGAAAGAGGAAATGATGAGGAGAAATAATCATATTTCTCCTCGTTACACCTCAGCAAGAAAGACATACCATTTTCATGCATTGTCAGGTTTACTAGTATTAATAAATCTGGGAATGTGCCAAATGCTATGGGTTAATGCGTGGGAACAACCTTGTTCCACCCAAATAACACCTTCAAAATGCAGATTAAACAAGCCAGTGACTTGTGCAGCCTTATGTTACTCCAGATTTACTATGCCACTCAGAGCCATGCAAGGCAACTCTTGTTGTATAGTAAATCTGATGTAAATGCTTGTGTTGCAATGCATTGCTGTGCGTGATGCAAGGGCCGTGCAAGTCGTTGATAAATCTGGCCCTTAGTGTTTTTTATCTGCAAGACTGCTCTTCGTTCTATTATTGATCCTGTCCTTCACTTTTAGTGGGGACTTTCATTTTGGCCCTAGCAATTCAGCGTTGTGCTAGCAGTAAGTAGCAGCACAAAAGTCAATCATATAACAGATTTTGGTACTTTTGTTTCACATTTCAGCAGCGTTATCACTGGCGACTTTTTAGTTGGTGTCTCAGTATTTTTTACTATTATGTCAGTTATCTTCCAGAATTTTTCTATTTCAGGGCACTACCAAGATAAATGGAAACATTTGGCCATTGTGTGTACACATTTTCTATAGGCTGAGCTTATTTCTGGAATGGTTCTGTAGAGGAACGTAGGGGTATAGTACATTCTTTTTCAGGATATATTGTGTGTCAGTTTATTTGTATGGAAAAAATAACTTCCCCCTCCTCTGGTTTATTTTTCTTACGTGCCCTCATCTCTCTTCTACAACAATTAGGCCGGGATGGGTCATGTTAAGGGTAGCTGGGATGTGGCACGTACTATACACGCTGTCTCGTTCAGTGGGATGGGCCATGAGTACATTGCTGGGCTGCCATCATGCGTGCTCTAAAAACCTTCACTTGAAGTGAGACGTTCACTTTGTGCTTGCTTCTCAGCTGCTCTGCTCAGGTGCAAGATGTGGCATGATGAATGAACCAGACCAGATGTCAGTCCAAGACAGATCTGAATGGCTTGCAGCCCACACCAAGACTAAATTGTGCTGTTGGGCCCAGCTCTACTGCAGAGGCGGCTCCTCCGTTATGGAAGAGGAGCGTCGTCCCCCTCCCAGCAGATGCATACATGAAAAATAAAATCATCATAAAACTATTTTATTATTATTTTATTTTTCTTCACAAGGTGAATGTTAGGGGAGGGGCCATGATGAGGACAGCACTGAAGGAGGAATGCTGGGCATTGCTGCAAATGCGCATGTGTGTTTGGCCAGCTGTCTTAGGATAGCCAGGCCGACATGTGCAGAGTTCTGTCCAACCTGAGCTGCATTGCATGATAGAGAACAACAGGCACAGGCTCCCAGTACTCCTGGGAGTGCAAAACAAGCCCACTCAGACCAATCCCTGTACTTCTCTCATGCTGGGTAATAGTATTACCAGCATGAGAGAAGCATCCAGATTGGTGTAGGGGTGTCTGGGAGCCTATGCACTAGCAGCAGAGGACCACTGAGACTACAAGCAGCAGGTAAGTACTTTTATGTTTTTATTTGTTATTGTCTTCCTCCTCAGCTCCACCACTTTTGTTAGATACCAATTGCTACTCCTCTACTTGTGACCCACAATCCCTACTTGCAGTTCTAGTGGCATTTCCATTGTACAAAAACGTACAGCTTTGCAAATCCTTTTTTAAATCTCTCAACTCAATGGCAAGCTAACACTCTAACCATCTCACAGCTCGGCCGAATTAACCTTCCGTCACTTGCTGCTAACATGCTCTTCCATCTAGTACTGTGATCTACACATTTACTAGTGCACCTCACTTCTGTCTTGATGCACCACGCAGCAAATACTGCTTCTCTCTACCAAATTTCTCAATGCACACAAGTGCCCCTTAAATCATAGGTTCGTTTGACTGTAGGCAAATTTGTGCATGCGTATTTATCATTAATTGATACACCACAAAAACTGTGATATTTATTTATGTACTCATTTACAGTATTTGTAAAGTGCAACCTTCATCCCCTAGGGCATATCTAAGCACTAGAATCGAAGATCACCTGTCATCTTCTTAAACCATTATTGGGGGAATAGCCAAGTCTTCAAACTATTTTGAAACATGAAGAGGTCAGAGATAAGACGGACATCAAGAGGCAAGGAGTTCCAATGGATTGCTGCAAAATGGCTGAAAGAGCGTCTTCCCATTCTCACTTTTTTAATGCGCTTGGCCCTCACCATGGCTAAATTAGCAGAGCGAAGTGCCCGTGTGGGCTTGGGGAAAGTGACTAGCTCCCGTAAAATGATTGGCCCTTTTTCATAGAGTGTTCTATGAACATGACATAATAATTAAATGTGGCCCTTTTGCATACAGGGAACCAATGCAGTGAATTCAAACAAGCAGAAGCAGAAGTAGTTCATGTACTGTTGCAAATAAGTCCAGCTGCTCTATTCTGGATTATTACAAGTGAGTTGCTGGAGCGTCCGCAGAGGTTCTCTTCCCCCCTCAGGCTCAGAAACCTTAAGTTTTTCTAGTGACACCATATCTTATCCCACCTACTAGATGTCAACTAGATCTTTAGAATCAGTGAGGAGCATGGTAATGAGATTTATTCAACACAAATCAATGATATGAATAACCATAAACAATACTAGACACCAGGACCAATCTTAATCACAAATCAAACACTAAACTGAATAAGGTTTCAAAGCTTTTTTACAAACTTAAAATCAATGTCATGCTTATGGTACACATTACTACGTTATAAACATAAATGAAAATCATTGGCTGACCAAAATGTCTACAAAGATTAAGCCTACTAAACATCAATGCTATCAGACCCTCCAAAAGAATAACACAAATTACCAAACCAAGACTATACAAATTAGAATCAGATTTCAAAACCAGATGATGGTGACATCAGTAAATCATCAAAGTTCAAATTAACAATCATTTTTCAGGGCTAGACTATCCCTATAAATAGTACGAATTTGGACTTCCATGTGTGGGGAGGGTCTAACACATGTGGGCAAAACAAGAGACAAAAATAATTTGGAAAAATCATGTATCTAGGGTAACTCACTATAAAAATAAACAGCTACTGCAGGCCTTAATTATTCTGGCTGTTCAGTTTTAAACTGCAAATTCGACCTGCCAAAAAACTCCTTTAGAGAGGCCTATACTATTGGTCCTCTGTGAAGGGTCACACAAACTGTTTGCCTTCAAGTCTCGTATTTTTGCTGAATACGTTGTTGTTGGCCATAGGACTGTGTGCACTTTACCATTGCTAACCACTGCTATAGTGCTTGTGCCCATTCCCCTACACCTGATAAAATTGGCTTGTAACCTATTGGCATATTACATTTACTAATAAGTTGGGCTTCTGTTTTTATGGTATTCATCTTTTTAACTTTTTGGTCTGTATTTATGAATACCTTTTTGAGCCATCTTATCAGCATTTATCCATATTTATTTTGAGTTTTGTGAACAAATTAAGTTGTAACTTGTAATTTTCCATTTTTTTATCTGATGAATGTGCACATATACTTTAATGCATTCAAAAGATGCCAATTATGCAGATTCTTCTTCTTTTAAAAATAAATACAGACAGGAAACACACTATTTTCTGTCAACATTTATCTTTAAAAATTAGTAAAAATGGACAACTGGGAGACTTACTTATAATACCTTAGTACAGTGGTATACCATATACCTAGGTCCTGTAATTTACATGTCAGTACTGGGCATGAAACACTTAGGCCCTCATTACAACCCTGGTGGTAAATCCCGCTTACCGCCGTGCAGAAGAACGCCAACATTCCGCTGCGGCCGCGGAATTCCGCTACTGGTATTACGACCCCCAGCTCGGAATCTGCCACAATACAGACACCCACACAAGTCCGCCACACCAAAGGTCAGTGATAAACTGGTGATAATAAAACCAACAACGTCACGCCAACAGGAATATGCCCTCACTCTCATGACCCACGAATCAACATGGCGGTCTTTCAACCGCGGTAAACCATTGGCGGTACACACCTCCGTACTCAAAATACACACACATTTACAAAACACAACCACATTGGACAATTCGAAATACACTCACATGATGCACATACACACACCACTCCCACACACCCAATCCAATATAAAACACACACCCATATCACCCACAAACCCTTACTACCAGAATTTTGAAACCACACCAGAGAAAGACACTACCAAAAACAACACCAGCCTCCACAGACACACGACACCATCACTTACACAACATCCACGCACCTCAAACAACAGACACCAACACCCACCCTCACACATCACAACACACACCACCTCACACAACACCCACACCACATCATGGCACCTCAACGACACCCCAGGTTCTCTGAGGAGGAGCTCAGGGTCAAGGTGGAGGAAATCATCCGGGTAGAGCCACAGCTATTCGGATCACAGGTGCAGCAGACATCCATTGCAAGGAAGATGGAGATATGGCGCAGAGTCGGCGACTGGGTCAACGCAGTGGGAAAGCATCCAAGAACTAGGGATGAAATCAGGAAGAGGTGGAATGACCTACGGGGGAAGGTGCGTTCCGTGGTCTCCAGACACCAGATTTCTGTACAGAGGACTGGCGGTGGACCCTCACCTCCTCCCCCAAAACTAACAACATGGGACGAGCAAGTCTTGGCTATTCTGCATCCTGAGGGCCTTGCAGGAGTAGCAGGAGGACTGGACTCTGATAAGGCAAATCTTTACTATTATATCCCCCCCACCCTACCTGCATGCCATCACATACTCCCACCCTTACCCTCACACCCATCACCCCAACAACCCACAGATATCCCATTAACACAACCCACACATCCCAAAACCAAGCCCTGCATGTAACACCAATGTATGGACAGCCATCACCCAAGCATGTCCACTACAGAGACTCACTCCTGCCCCAAAATCACCAATCACACAAGGACCAAGCCAATAATGCAAGCACCGGAGTACAGTGTCAACCACCTATTGCAAACAATGAGACACATACAATAATTATGCATTTACACCCCAACAGGACCTCTACCCAACGTCACCAGACAGGAGGTGCCAGACATCCAGTCCCCCCACAGAAAAGGCCCACAGTGATGACAGCAGCTCTGCACAACTGGATCAAGATGACCAGCCCGGCCCATCTGGGACCTCCGGACAGTCGGTTCCCCTCACACTGTCACAAGCCACCACAAAGACTCCACCCTCAGGAAGCACCACCACAGCACCCACCCAGCGGGCCCATCTCTCTGTCTCCAGGACACATCAATCAGCGGTGTGCCCACCACTACAGGGAACCCAGGCAAACCCACCAACCCAAGAAAATTAGAGACCTGGGGGCAGTTGCATTGGGCACACGGTTCAGGGGACAGAGGCACAGGATAACAGGGAAACTGGGAGCACTGAAGTGCGACAAGGGGAGGGCAGGCCCCGGGAACCCACTCTCAACATCATGGGAGCTTACCATCATTCCCAGGAGACGATGGCAACGGACCTGGCCAAGTTTCAGGAGACACAGTGGCTGCAGTAGGAACACTACCTTGGGATCAGGGAGGACTTGAAGTCCATTAACACCACCCTGGTCACCATTGCAGGGGTGCTGGCAGACCTCGCCAACACCAGGAGGGACACAGTCGCACAACAAGGGGCCCCTGACACTAGCCTGGACGATGAACAGCCCTCCACCTCCGTCGGTACTAGTGGACAGGAGGCACCGCCACAGGAACAACAGGACACCAGCACCCCACCCCCTGCAGATGGAGAACCACCCCACAAACGATCCCTGAGATCCAGGAACAAGACAGAAAACAATGCCAAGACCCCCGCCAGGAAATGAGACCCCCCTGAATGTCACCCTTTTGTCCCACTATGTCACCCTGTCCATCCTTGAACTGCCATTGCTCCACTTCCTATGCCCCTTTGGACAATGCACCTGTGAAACAAACAGACTGGACTCTGCCCTGGACATTCCTCCACCATTCCCCCAGCCCATTTTACAACCCCCTCCACTTATTTGCACAGGAATAAACACACTTCAATCACAAAACAATCTGGAGTCAGTCTGTGCTTTCACAAATGTTAATAAGCAATAAATATGGAATATAGCAATGTCAATTTACTTGTTCACATACCAGTGTAACACAGTTGTAGGCCAGCAGTAAACATAGCAGAGGGCACAGAGTGGGACCCACATCTGTGAAATGGAAAGTCAAAGTGACAAGTCAGGGTCCATACACTAAATGAAAATGACACACTTATGCTAGTTCCAACAGTACAATGAGATGTGGGAAGCAGTGGCATCTTCTTACCTGTGTCTGCCTGGAAGTATTGCCTCATGAAGTTGTTTCGGTTTTCGATATCCTCTTCTTCTCCCTCCTCTTCTTCACTGTCCACAGGCTCCACAGCTGCCACAAGACCACCATCTGGCCCATCCTCCTGCAGAAAAAGCACCTGGCGTCGCAAAGCAAGGTTGTGCAGCATACAGCAGGCCTCGATTATTTGGCACACCTTCTTCAGTGAGTAGTAGAGGGATCCACCTGTCAGATGGAGGCACCAGAATCTGGCCTTCAGGAGGCCGAAGGTGCACTCGATCACCCTCCTATTTCACCCATGTGCCTCATTGTAGCGTTCCCTTGCCCTTGTCCTGGGATTCCTCACTGGGGTCAGTAGCCATGACAGGTTGGGGTAACCAGAGTCACCTGCAAATGTTGAGGGACAACTGTTAGACACACATTAACCCTTAGGGACAACCCCATACCCAGACACCTATGTCAACTGTAGTGGGACCTTGACCTCACCTATTAGCCACACACAGTGCCTCTGGAGTTGGCCCATCACATAAGGAATGCTGCTATTCCTCAAAATGTAAGTGTCATGCACAGAACCAGGATACTTGGCATTCACATGGGAGATGTACTGGTCAGACAAACACACAATCTGCACATTCATCAAATGGTAGCTCTTCCAGGTTCTGTACACCTGTTCATTTCTGCGGGGGGGGGACAAACGCCACATGTGTCCCATCAATGGCACCAATGATGTTGGGGATATATCCTAGGGCATAGAAGTCACCTTTCACTGTGGACAAATCCTCCACCTGAAGGAAAACGATGTAGCTGCGCATGTGTTTCAGAAGGCCAGACAACACTCTGGACAACACGTTAGAGAACATTGGCTGGGACATCCCTGATGCCATGGCCACTGTTGTTTGAAAAGACCCACTGGCCAGGAAATGGAGTACTGACAGGACCTGCACTAGAGGGGGGATTCCTGGTGGATGGCTGACATCAGGTCCGGTTCCAACTGGGCACACAGTTCCTGGATTGTTGCACGATCAAGTCTGTATGTGACCAGGATGTGTCTCTCTTCCATTGTTGACAGGTTCACCAGGGGGTCTGTACACCGGAGGATGACGCCATCTCATCACCTGCCCCAGCGGATGTGCCCTATGGAAGAGAATAGCGAGCAGAGAGTCATCCAACAGAGAGGTATCACAATGTTTTATTTTCAGAAACGTAATTAATTTGAAATGTGCAGGTGGCTGTCTATATTCCCGGCCTAGATAGGTGTGACGCAGTTAACACCCATCCCATGTGGCCTCCTGAAATGGCGGCTGCCTGACCTGTGAGGTGGGACAAGGGGATATGAGGTAACTGCGCTGGCGTTCTACCCCATCGCGGTGGGCAGTCGAAGACCGCAACGCAATTCAGCATTGGTTAACATTTGGCTCTATGGGTCCCAGGAGCCAATAACGATGTACGCTGGCGGTGACGGTACGCACCGCCGTGGATGTGACCGCCATTTTCTGTCTGTTCACTCACTTTATACCTGACCTTCAACAGGAGAGGACCTACACTGCAAGTGCTGCTGTGACCTCAGTCTGGAAGTGACGATGGCTCATGTGTCTGAAGAAAGGGCCTCTGCCTTCACTTCGGAGGAGTTGGAGAAACTAGTGGATGGGGTCCTCCCCCAGTACACGCAAATGTACAGTCCTCCAGACAAACAGGTGAGTACACTGTGAGCATGCTGAATGGGTAATGCCTGTTTTGAGTGGTGTGGATGGAAGATACATGGGGGGGGCTGAGGCCTGCATGTGAGGATGGGGAGTGTATGTGCGTCAGGGCAAGGTTGGGAACTGGGGGGCAATGAGTATGACGATCCGGATGGGTAAGTAATTTCCATTTTGCCCTGTACCATTCCTCTAGTTTAGCGACCGCCACAAAAAGGGTATTTGGCGTTCCATCGCCAAGGACGTCCGGACCCTGGGGGTCTACCATAGACGGAGCACCCACTGCTGGAAAAGATGGGAGGACCTGTGCCGCTGGAGCAAGAAGATGGCGGAGGCCCAGCTGGGGATGGCCTCCCAACTTGGGAGGGGTGCCCGTCGCACCATGACCCCCCCGATGTTCCAGATCCTGGTGGTGGCGTATCCGGAGTTGGATGGGTGCTTGAGGGCATCACAGCAGCCACAAGGGGGTGAGTACACTCTCATTCAGCTGACACTGCGCGCATTACGAGGTGTCTGGGTGTGGGAGGTGGGAGGTGGGAGGTGGGCAGTAGGTTCCTCTAGGCCAGGGCGAAGTTTGTAGGCAAGGTCGCTTGTGAGGCAGGCTATGTGGCACCCAAACCCCAACAGTGGTAAGAGCCATCTACATCTAGTCAGGCTACTGTGACTTCCAGATGTGCAGCAATTGGTGTTAGGCCTCGTTCTCCATGGTCTGGTGAAATTTCTAGGAACTGTTAGTGCATGGCATGGCTGCTCCAGGTGTGTTGTGTCTTTCTTCTGTCTTTCCCCCCCTTTTTGGGCTCTCCCAGTTCTTGTGTGCAATAGCATCATCAGGCGGAGGAGCATTCGCACCGGAGCAGGAGGGAGCTGCAACCCACTTGGACCTGGAGGACGAAACAACGGAGTCTGAAGCCACCAGTGGGACGGAGGGCAAGGGGAGCTCCACGGCGGGGACAGGAGCAGACAGCAGTGACAGTGACTCCTCCTCTGATGGGAGCTCCCTTGCGGTGGCGGGCACCTCTGTGCCCACCGCATCAACAGGTACAGCCGCCACCCCCCCTACCAGCAATGCCCTCCCAGCAGCCCTACCGCATGTGTCCTGTGCCCGCTCACCCAGGAGGGTGGGCATCTCCTGCGTCCCAGGCACCTCAGGCCCTGCCCCAGTCAGCCCTGCTGCCCTCAGTGAGGAGGCTATTGACCTCCTGAGATCCCTCACTGTTGGGCAATCTACCATTGTGAATGCCATCCAGGGTGTTGAGAGGCATTTGCAACAAATAAATGCATACCTGGAGGGCATTCATTCCCGGCAGGCAGCCCAACAGAGAGCATTTCAGGCTCTGGCCTTAGCACTGATGGCAGCCATTGTCCCTGTGTCCAGCCTCCCCCCTCCAACTTCCTCCACCCAGACCCAATCCTCTGTACCTCAGCCTATCCCAAGCACACCATCAGACCAGCATGCACACTCATCAACACACAAGAGTGGACATGGCAAACATAAGCAGCACACATCCCACAGGCACTCACACAAGCACCATACCCATGCATACACAGCAACATCCACAGCCTCCACTGTGTCCCCCTCCTCCACGTCCTCCTCCACCCTCCCAGTCTTGTCTCCACTCACACCTGCATGCACTACATCCTCAGCCACTGCCTCCATCACCAGCACGCCCATCAGCACACACCGCTCACGTGCACTCACCACCCCCACTACCATGCACACATCCCCAGTGTCCTCTCCAAGTGTGTCTGTGAGCCCTCCTCCCAAAGTACATAAATGCAGGCACACACCCACCCAACAGTTATCCACCTCACAACAGCCTCCGGCCCAAGCACCTTCACCCAAATTCAACAGATGTACACCTCCTACAACCACTACCTCTACCTCCACTCCCAAACCCCCTCCATCTTCCCGTCCCAGTGTGTCTAAGAAACTCTTCCTGGCTAACATTGACCTCTTCCCTACACCTCCCCCCGTCCTTCCCCTAGGGCCAGGCTTTCCAGGTCCCAGCCCAGCACCTCAGCCACCAAATCCCCAGGCATAGTGGTGCCAGCAACTGCAGGGTCATCGAGTGCGCCACCCGTCAGGGCTGCCAGTGTGCCACGTAGTGAGGGCAAGGACATTCCGCCACCTGCCAAGGTGTAAAGGTGCCCACATCCCGGAGGGAGAAGCCTAAAGTACCAGCCACCAAGTGCTCAGTAAAAACCAAAGGGGATAGTGGCAAGACAACTGCGGCACCATCAAAGCTGGGGAAGGGCCAAAAGCTGAAGAGCAGGTCAGGAGAGGGCATGGTGGCACCGACTGAGGGGCCAGTGTCACACTTTCTGTCCACGACCACGCCAACCTGTAAGGCGGCAAACACCGCTAGCTGCCCCGCCATGACAACCGCCACCTGCAACGCTACCTGAACTGCCCCGGCACTTCTACAGCCTCAGCGACAGTCCTCAGTATCTTCCCCAGTGGGCAGCCGTCCGAGGCTGCAGGAGACATCCTGCTGTGTCCCTCTGCAGGTGCTGACCCATGCACCGCCGCAACAGACACCCCTGCAAGCACCGTCACCTGCACCGCCCCGGCACGTCTACAGCCTCAGCGACAGTCCCCAGCATCTTCCCCAGTGGGCAGCCATCCGAGGCTGCAGGAAACGTCCTGCTGTGTCCCTCTGCATGTGCTGACCCATGCACCGCCGCAAGCACTACCGCAAGCACTACAGCAACAGACACCGCTGCAAGCACCGCCACCGGCACCGCTGCAGGCACCACCGCTGACATGGCTTGCATCCCCAGTGGTATGTCATCTGAGGCTGGAGGAGAGTTACTGGACCCTGGGCAGCTTCCATGAGGCATTTCTTCCATCACTGTTTGCACCTGCAGGTGGAAGGCGCAGCCGCAGCAGTGTGGGGCATGTCGCTGCCTCCATGGCGTATCATGCTACCTGATCTCGTGGCAAGCACACCCAGGTGAGGGGATTGTACCGGCCACACTGCACATGGAGCACTCTGGGCACCATGCCCCCTCCAGAACCAGTGGAGAATGACATCCACTACCTCTGTCCTTGGCAGGATGAAGCATTCTGGGCACCATGCCCCCCAGAACCAGTGGAGAGATACATCCACTACCTCTGTCCTTGGCAGGATGAAGCACTCTGGGCACCAGGCCCCCTCCAGAACCAGTGGAGAATGACATCCACTTGAGAGACTGTGGCTTTGCACTCCCCGGATGCAGCAGTGGGCAAACCACCCACTGGAGAGACTTGAGAGACTGTGGCTTTGCACTCCCCAGGATGCAGCAGTGGGCATCCCACCCACTTGTGAGACATGAGAGACTGTGGCTTTGCACTCCCAAGGATGCAGCAGTGGGCAAACCACCCACTGGAGAGACTTGAGAGACTGTGGCTTTGCACTCCCCAGGATGCAGCAGTGGGAAACCACCCACTGGAGAGACTTGAGAGACTGTGGCTTTGACACTCCCCAGGATACATCAATGGGCATGGAGCCCCCTCGTGCAGCAGTGGCATTGTGCGTTCATCAGGCTGAGGTGCCCCCTTCCCCCTGAGATGCCTGTATATTTTTGAGCTGATGCCCCTGCAATGTTCTCTCCGTTTCGAGTCAGGTATCATGTGTGGGCCTCGCCCATTCATTTTGGGCCCAGTGGTCCACGGACAATGATTAGTACACTATCCAGACTTGTGTAATTGGTGTACATATTTGTATATACTGAATTTTGACTTTTGAATACTGGATTTGTCTTGATTACAATGGTTACAATCATTTCCTTTTGTCCTTGCGTTCTTCCGGGGGTGGGGGGTGTATATGTAAATTTGACGCATGTACTTGCATGTCTGTTGTTATGTGTGGTGGTGAGGGTGGGGGTGTTGCATGTGTATGTCTCTCTGTTTCCTCCCACCCTCCCATGTGTTGTAGGCGCAGTACTCACTGTGGTCGCCGCCACCGCCGTTCGTACTCATCATAGAAGAAGAGGTAAACCAGCATGGGCAGTACGTGGAGTTCTGGCTCCATGGCGTCCTGGTTCCTCGTTGGGTGTCGAGAGGTGAGTGTTTTCCCTTCTGTGTACTGTTTCCACCCTGCTTTTGATAGCGTTGGTTCCGCCCCGGAAAAGGTGGTGGATAGGCCTCTTGTAATAGGGTGGGCGGTACTTTGTCTCCTGCCTGTCTGTTGGTGGTGACCGCCGCGCTGTTTGTTTCTACCGCCGTGGCGGTCGGAGTGTTAAAGTGGCTGTCTATGTTGCCGGTTTCCGCCACGGTTGTAATCTAATTTTTTTTTCTGACAGCCTGTTTGCGGTATTACCACCGCTTTAACACCGACCGCCAGGGTTGTAATGAGGGCCTTAGTGCGCCACCCACCTAAGTATCACTTTAAAGTATCTGCCAGGTCTACTATTGCAGCGTGACTGCAGTTTTGAGTTGCCAATTCCTCTTGGCAAAATAACCCTATAGCCGAGACTTAAACTTCCCTTTTATTGCATATATAGTCACCCCTAAGGTAGGCCATTGGCAGCCCATAGGGCAATGTGTATTGTAATTAACAAGGTAGGCATCCATTTACATTTTACATGTCCTTGTAGTGAAAATGCCTACATTTGTTTTTCACTACTGTGAGACCTACAAAATACTCAATCTTGAATTCACACCTGGACCAAGTCTGAGTGTGTCCTGACCCTTCAAGTGGTGCTTCACCAGTCCTGGACCTTTGGTAGAGGTACTAAAGGTGCCCAGATAGCCACAATCCAAAATCTGGGATGTAGAAAATGTTTGGCACAAAACTGCTCTGAGAACTGAGAGAAGACTAGTACTATGCTGCTCATCTATCTTCCCAAGGTGCATCTCTGGCCGGCCTGACTTCACAGCAGCACATTCTACGTTCTCTGCAGCAGCAAATCCTGTTCAGTGATCCTTCTCAGAAGGGTTATCCAGTCTTGTGAAGCCCTCTTCGGCTACAGCCGCCAGCCTTGTCACACTGGAGATTTTCAACATCCAAAAAAAAAACTAAGTACGAGGGTGGATATCTTCACCACAACCTCGTCCAGTAGCTTCTCAACAATGATTCCACCTCCTCGGACCCAACATGTAGCCTTCCATTTCTGAACTTTACCTTCTAGAATATTTTTCTGAAATTTCTTTCAAGTCTGAACTTAAGCACCAAACAGGCCCAATCCACTTTTTGTATCTGATATGTATTCCATCGGAGTTGGTCAGATTTATTGACTTAAACCCTGTCTTGTGCAAATAGATGTCCACAGTTGGCACTTTTTGATCATTTAGGCAGTAGTTTTTACCTTAAACTTTAAAAATACATAACACTTGTTCCACTGATTGAATTTTTGTTGTTTTTGTGATGAATAATTTATTAGACTATACTCTTTTTTTCTAAATTGGTGTAGGATTTTTCTTGTGTTGTATTTTCACTTTATTATTGTTTGTATGGTGCATAAATAATTTACACATTGCTTCTAAGTTAAGTCTGTCTTCTGTTGTACCAAGTTGCAAGAGGGTTAATCACAGGTTGATTTTGTGACTATTTTGATTCATGCTGACAGGGTTTTTGGTTGTTGCTTGAGCAGGTTTAACATCCCACTCCAAATTCCTCACATAAACCCTCCTCTTATACATTACTAAGTCATCCACAGCCTATTGGGCAGGTGGGCAGCATTTAAAAGTAGAACAAGTATAAGTAGAATGTTAAACACATCCTGAAACTGACAAGCCCCCAAAGATATTTCCAGAGTAGAAGGGTCAGCTGCTCCATAGGAAAGCATTGAGATACAATAGTATATTGAATACTGTTATTTCCGGCCAATTAACAGCTACAAACTTAATTGTTAGGCTCCTTAAGGTATCTATTATGAGCCCAATTCACAGATAAACTCACATTTGTTTTAAATCTTTTGGAAAAAGTATTTTTAGAATTGTAATTTATCCCTGCCTAAAGGCTCTAGAAGTTCATTTACAAGAGTTGCAACTGTGACCCTGAAGCTGCATAGCCCCCTTGAAGAGATATGAGCTGGCTCATACAGCTGAGACAAAGACCTTGGGTATGGGGAGGTGTTCCATTCCTCTGGCAAGATCCACCTGGGATGTGCACAAGAACATGATTAACTTCAAAGAGGCTACCCTGTCACTGGAAGATGTTAGCTGGTATCTTGGCAAGGCCCACTGTTGTCCACCTAGTCCTGCAGAAACAAAGTGTAAGAAGACCTGCTCCCAGAAGTTGTTAAAGGTTACCACAGAGGAAGGCTTGCTCATTTCCGTAACCATACCACTGGAGTGGGCACACCAGCTCTGTACAATGTGAAAAGGGTTTGATGATGTTGGATTTGGGCAGAGAAGATCTGTGGGATTATTTGTAGTGGGGAACACAGAATCTGCTGCAGAAGTGGTTATGGTTACCTCTGGGAACCTTTTGCCTATTGGTTAGGGAAGGACAAGGAGTCAGTCATCCTCACTCACAGAACAGTGCCAGACAACAATGTAGCACCCCTAGGCACTGTCTTAATAATACTACTGGGCCAACAGAATACAGAAGAAGGGCTGAACCTGCTGTTGAGACCTGTGAAGAGACCTGAAACACTGAACCTGCATCTTCTTGGACCCTGGACAAGGAAGTGAACTCCAAGAGTCAGTTGGTTGAACTCATTTTAAGCTAGAGGGACATGAGAAGCTTATAGAATCCTTTCTCCTGAAGAATCCTGGTGACCAGTCCTAACTTGATCTATCCTAGGCCTTGGCCAGCTTCTGCAGGAGTGACTTTTGGCCTCCAAGTGTTGCTCCTGAGTTCCAGGGATCATTTGCTGTATCAAAGTGCATTCCTCATAACATATTGTAAAATCTGAGATTTAGACCCTTTTTTAGCTTCAAAGACTTCTAGAGGACAGGGGCAAACCTCAAACCAATGAGGGTGCTATGCAGCTGGGGCAATTTGTCAGGATACTGCTGTAGCAGCAAATCTGTTTCACAGGGACTCTGAGAAGGTGTCTGACATTGTGGTGCCCTGCTCGGGCATAGTTTACAGTCTTGCCAGGAGCGGAAAGGTGTTTAAGTCTGTACATAGAAACCTTAACTGACCAAAAGTATCTGTTCAATGGGGCACCTTCCCTGGGTACAAATTTCAAATTCCTCCCTCTCAGAGTTTTAATGCCAAAAATCAATGTCTTCACTTACGCCTTGTTCAACAGTTATCCTGCCTCATGGATATCATATTAGCCACAGTCTGCGGGCTTTGCCTGCTGAGAATTGTTGACTTCCATTTCAGGGTAAAACTTCTGTCCAAGACAAACCTGACTTACATAACCAACCATTGGTTCATCGTGGTCTGCCTTAAATCTTGTCTAGGTACCAGTTTAGTGCAGCTAGATGACCCACATAGGAAATTAAATCTTTTTTGATGCTACATTTAAATTAAAACTTTAAAATGTATCTCTGCAGCTCCCCTTGTTGGACTTTTGTCATTTTGGTGTCATTTGATTCATTATGAAATATTTCTCTGTTTTTACAGATTTGGACGGGATTTTTGTTGTGCTGTGTTTACAACTTTTTACCTGGTTTTCTTACTTCTTAATGATTTGCACATTTTCTTAAGCTAATCCTGTCTGCTTTGTGCCATAGCTACCAGGGGTTGAAGTCAACTTTACATTTATGAAACCTTTTTAGGATTTAATAAGAATGGTGGCATTATTATTTGTGGTGGACTACCATCCACCCCAACTAATAATCCACTTTCTCACAAGAGAGAAAAAACCTAAATGCCCTTGCTACCATTGTCCATGCAGGCAGTGAAGTGCAGCAATAGGGGAACTGGTCAACATCGGAAAAGGAAGTTGGTGGTGGATTTCTGAGAAAAATTTTGGGCACCTATTATTGTGTTTTAAAAAAAATATTATTCATGAAGAAGGGAAACCCAAAAAACTCTTGCGAGCATGGGTATATATTACAAGTAGAGGTTAGAGGCTAACAAAGGAATAATTCACAAAAAAACCTTTAAAAATAATTTACATAAATTATGTGTCCCACCAGTGACAGTAAGAAGTAAGTCACACTAAAGTTGTTTATTATTGTAAATTAATTAATCCTAAAGAAAAGGTGCACACGAAAATTGGAAAAATCTCTATGTTAGGTAAAGTTTGTCTCAAGGTACAAAGCAAAAAATTCCACTGAATTGTCTGAATTAGAAAGCTAAAGATTAAAGTCCATTCTCATCAATGTCAATATCTTTACACCTAGAAGATCTAACAACCCAATAGTGAGTATCAAGTGGAATCACATGGGAAGAGATGGACTTGGCATCACATTTCAGTGTCTAATGGCCTTAGTCCAGGAGTCCATCCTCAGGACCAGCATATTATATTGGAATTAGAAAGATGACCCCAATTGGTCAGACTAGCACTCTTAATAAATAATATAATTTATTTTGTCTATTGCCAGAAATGATTCAAGTAACAAGTTGGAGAATCACCAACCAGGTGAGAAAACCACTCCCAGATATAAATCCAAACAGAAAATACTTCTGACCAGGACAAACCTGATTTATCTATTCAACCCTTTATCCATTGCAGTCAACCTTAAATCTTGCCTAGGTACTGGTAAAGTACAAACAGATGACCACTGTTAAGCATTGCATGTGAACCCCACTCTTCTCAGGATTTTGGTTAATCTGCCAAATAATATCCTGTGCTTGATGAGATGATTAATATTCAGCTCTGTAATGTCTCCTTGTCAGAAAGTTTGGTATTGTTTTGGGAAGAGGGTGCCCTAAGTAACTTTAAAAAAACACACCATGACTAGGGTTCATCAAAAAGTCTCAGAAACTGTTCAAACTTTGGTACCTCTGGCACAAGGAACAGGAAATTGCCCCAATACATTTTTATTAAATTCAAGCACTATCAACAATTTAACGATACACCTAAACATTTAAAATCGCATGCAGGGAACTGAAGATATAATTTTAAGGCAGAAAATACCTCAACAAAGTAAAGGAGCAATATAAAATATTAATTCATGGTTGACCAGGACATAGGCATGATTTCAGTCCTGCCATGATGGAGCAGAGATCGGATACGGAAAGCAGGTTTCACAAGTAAATGTCTTTGCCTTCTGAGTTAGTCACTTTTTTTAGAAGACAGAAATTACCTGGGTGTCAAGGTCTAAGGATATTGTTGTGGGTCCAATTTAGATCCCTGCCTAGGCACAGTATTTGACTTAGTTTATGCTTGTGGCCTGTGCTCTTTTACCCAGATAATTTACTCTGTTTTCATTTATTCAATTTTATTCATTTTACCACAGTTTGTTTTAGCAGTAACGTTTTTATTTTCATAATTACTTAAAATTCTGCGAGAGCATCATTATTAGTGTTATGGATGAAATATTTTTCACCGAGACCTTTATCCCGAGTTAACAGGAATAGAATGCAAGGCACACAGGATGATATTTTGTATTGCCACCACAAGACTGTGTAAACAGTCCAGCGCTTAGGTTCATACCTGTGTCATGATTCTGTGCAAAAACAAAACAAGTCCCCTATATAAACATGTGGGAGAAAGGGCATTAAAGGAAGTCCCAGCCAGGATTTCCATACTTCATGGCAGTTTGCGACCAACCTCAGCCTTTGTGTCCCTATGGAGCTTGATCTTCAGTTTGGAGGTCTGAGCTTTTACCAAGGTAACGAGGGTGGGGTGTGCTTCTCTTGGACACTGCATGGACAGATTTGGTTTACCTCTCGGCTGCCTTCGACACCGTCTGTCACCGCACCCTAATAACCCGCCTCCGCTCCACCGGGATCCAAGGCCAGGCCCTGGACTGGATTGCCTCCTTCCTCTCAAACCGATCTCAAAGAGTTTACCTCCCACCGTTTCGCTCAGACCCCACCAAGATCATCTGCGGCGTACCTCAAGGCTCATCGCTCAGCCCGACACTCTTCAATGTCTACATGAGCCCCCTCGCCGACATCGTACGCAAGCACAACATCATCATCGCCTCCTACGCCGACGACACCCAACTTATACTCTCCCTCACCAAGGACCCCGCCAGCGCCAAGACCAACCTACAAGAGGGCATGAAGGACGTCGCAGATTGGATGAGGCTCAGCCGCCTAAAGTTGAACTCTGACAAAACGGAAGTCCTCATCCTCGGCAACACCCCGTCCGCTTGGGACAACTCCTGGTGGCCCACGGCCCTCGGCACCGCACCGACCCCCTCAGACCACGCCCGCAACCTCGGCTTCATCTTGGACCCTCTTCTCACCATGACCAAGCAAGTCAACGCCGTGTCCTCCGCCTGCTTCCTCACCCTCCCCATGCTCCGCAAGATCTTCCGCTGGATCCCCGCCGACACTAGAAAAACCGTGACCCACGCCCTCGTCACGAGCCGCCTGGACTACGGCAACACCCTCTATGCTGGGACCACCGCCAAACCCCAAAAACGCCTGCAACGTATTCAAAACGCCTTGGCCCGCCTCATCCTCGACGTACCCCGCAACAGCCACATCTCCGCACACCTGAGACACCTGCATTGGCTCCCAGTCAGCAAAAGGATCACCTTCCGACTTCTCACCCACGCACACAAAGCCCTCCACAACAAGGGACCGGAATACCTCAACCGTCGACTCAGCTTCTACGCCCCCACCCGTCTCCTCTGTTCCTCTGGCCTCGCGCTCGCTGCCGTCCCTCGCATCCGCCGCTCCACGGCGGGTAGGAGGTCCTTCTCCTTCCTGGCAGCCAAGACCTGGAACACCCTCCCCACCAGCCTCAGGACCACCCAGGACCACTCCGCATTCTGGAGACTCCTCAAAACCTGGCTTTTCGAGCAGCAGTAACCCCCCCTTCCCCCTAGCGCCTTGAGACCCGCACGGGTGAGTAGCACGCTTTATAAATGTTAATGATTTGATTTGATTTGATTTACACAGCCATGCTCTGGCTAAGGGCTAGAGATTAGGTTTTAGGTAAGAATTATATATTCATGTCATTGCACTATGCTGGAGTTGTTTATATTCACATCTCTAATTTTCATGATACTGATATTTCTCTTTATCCTAATAATTGCAGCTCATGCATTTTATCAGAGATTGCAGTCTTTTCAATAAATGTATAGAAAACTATTCGGCATCTGTTTTCTTGCCTACATTTGTGTGTAAAAGATGTATGTGGAGAGAAAAGGCTTGTTCAACACGATTTCCCTGAGGGGGTTTAAGAGTTCCATGCGCTAGGCTGCCTTAAGTCACCCTTACTGTTTGGGTGAGGTGCTGCTAGAGAACCAGGACGGTTGGACTGATAGTTGCCAACTGGGATGGGAGTGACTCAGTCGCCTGCTGCCCCAAACTGGGGTGGCATAGTGAGCAAAAGAATTGATAGATTAAACCCATATCTGTGACTGGGGTAAATGTTTGATTGGTTCCGCATTCCATCCATCATTTGTGTTTCTTTGCTGCCCCAACTCCAGCAGTCGTCTCATTATATGGAAGTCCTTGCGACAATATCATCATCAAAGTGAGGAATAAGGTATATTATATTATGTTGTTGTGAGATGTCACCATGTAACACACTCACAAAACCATGTTGGGTCCAGTCAGGCTTGTTTCTAAAACCTCTTGCACACCCCTGGATAGCTGTGACTGCCAGCAGCATAGCTTAAACGTAGGAACTGATGTAAAGCATTTAGAAGCACCAAACCACAGCATAAGAAAGTCACACAACATGAAAGAAATCCAACAACAATTTATAAAAAATAGATTGTACTTTTATGAATTTTTAGACAGCAAAACAAGCACAATCTGCCCAAGGGTTCTGTGGATATCGATGTTTAAGTAAAACATACATTTGAGCTTTTCAGTCCAAAGTGCAAACAAGCATTGGTAACTGTAAAGATTGGAAGCATTTGAAAAGATATAAAGAGTTGTGTTATACTACTCCTGCCCAGACTGAGTATTTGGACAGTTACCTGGTCACTAAAGCAGCCTCAAGTTCAATTCCACACTTTAAACAAGAATTGCTATCGACTACAATGGAACAGTCCTGCTGCTCTGGATACTAGGATGCTGAAAGACACTCTGGGGGCTAAGCGGTTGCTGAAGGTCTTCCTGGTGTTATTCCTCCTCTCCAGTCACAGCAGGTCCAGCGGTTACCTTTGTGAGGGCTATGTCCATCTTGGTTAGTCAGTCTGCACTCTGATGTCTCTCCAGGGTCTGAAAGATACTGGTTAGACTTTTAAGTACTGATGAATGGTCTTCCTTGCTACACATTGCAGCAAGTGACTCATGCATCAAAAAAATGATGCAAACTCCAATATTTTGACGTTAGATGGGTCTAATGTCAAATTATAAATATGGAGTTAGTTTTGCGCTGAATTTGCGTAAAAAAATGTCACAAATTGAGCTCAAATGGGGTATAAATATGCCCCTCAGTGTCTTCTCAAAAAGTTGACCACCAAAAATTTACAACTTCCAGGGTGGCTTTACTGCCAGTAATAGGAGAGTCATGACACATCTTGAATATGACTACTATAAACTCTTTTAAAGAGATATGTAGGGTTTTAACCTTAAAGACTAAACTTTCCTTTTTATAAACTAGTCTGTTGTGTAGCCATTTTAAGTATAACTCCATGCAAGTTAGTTTAATACACTAGGCCGCTGTGCACCTTGACCTAGATATATTTTATTCAGCTTCGCACTGTTATTTTTACAATAACCAGTTTTACGGTCTTGTTTTAATTTCTTCTATCAAACTGTTTTGCTTAGTTCAGCACTGTGTTCTCAAACAATGCATTCTTGATCACCCTGTGCTTCAGTCAAGGCTATGGTCTGGTACATTGCCGGTAAACGTGGTAGAAGTTTAGTCTCCAACATTTGTAGAAAATACACATCCTTATGCAGGGACATTTTCTTAGAACATCAGCTGTGTTAGTTATAAAAACACTTTCTAGTCCTAGTACACGTCAAGAGGGAGATTGCAGCCAGGGAACCACAACTGTATGCTGAATTCTCCGCTGCAGATGATGACGCAGAACACAGGCCTTTGCTCAGGTATGAGGGTTGATGTTTTCCCAGCGGAACCTGAAAGGCAGGATTAGAGCTTAACATGCTATGCTCAAAATATGATTTAGATAGGGAATAGTCCATCGATTCTAGTGGCACTATGATAGCATTATTCTTATGCTTCACTCTCATCGTCACTATTTTAATATTATTGTGTTGCGTAGTTCTTGTTATTGCAGCTCACGCTTTGCTATCCAAAATGCAGTTGTTTTATTAAACTAATCTTTAAAACTTATACTGCCTTTATTGTCATTTATACATGAGACCGCACTGTGTATGAGAGAACCAGTCGTGACTTGAATGACAACGACTTCCCTGAGAAGTACAAATATGTCATGCGCTCGGCTGCCCAATCGTCTCTGCCTCTTGGGAGAGATGAGGCACTGCTAGGAGCAAAGCCCGGATTTGGAGCGACAAGTGTCATCCACCGTGGGACAGACTCAGTCCCCCACACTGTAGACGATCTTGCTGCTCAAAATCCAGTAGTCTCATTAGAATAATGAGAACCTACGCGACATGGCGCCGCCAACGTTTGGTCAGGCTCTAATTTTAGGGTCCACTGGAGAATCTCAGTCTCATTTTATATAATAACACCTCAGTACCATATACGGAGACGTCCGTGGTACTGAGGATTTCCACCACAGCCGTATAGGTAATCCTATTACAGCTGGCGGTTGTTCAAGCTTGGACTTTAAAAGGAAAAACCCCATCTTTGTGTGCCTTCTCTGAACTCATAGTGCTTCTATCACGGAGAATCCTCAAATTGTACAAATAGCTGAGACAACCTCTCACAGCACACTTATAAGCAAATGGCCTAACGGCCCAGGGAGGTCCAGTCACATTCCTGGTGGATGCCCACGCAGCTTATAGAACAGAACTTTTTTTACTCTTGGGTCACATTTCCAGCAGTTGATGGGAACACAAATACATTTCATACATATGCAGTTGCGAATGCGCCTTGCCAATACAGAGCGTATGCATATTTAGAGATACCTCTATCTTATCAAGAACATAATAATTGGCTTGATGGTGCCCTACCCCATACAATATTACCAGTTAGGTTAGGTCCACTAAGTAATGATGGCCCTACCTGGCCTTTATTGGACACTTATACACCACATCCTGTGGTTGGGAATTTAGCAGTAGCTGAGGTTCGTCACTTATACAATGAGATAATAGCAATATATAGAAGATTAGTGCAATTTGTGATGCAAACTTTAAATACAAACCCAGCACGTGCTGCTCCAGCACATCCACATGCAGTAACACCGGGTATAAATCCGGCGACTGTACATTCCATAATGGGTAAAGTACCGGCCAAACGAGAGGAGACTCCATTTTGGCTAGCACAAAAAATAAATGCGCTGGAGGCAGTATTTCCCCATACGGGACCTCAGGATAAACATAGAATATTAACGATGTGCTTGCCTTTTGGGATGGTCCCTACAGTAGAAAACTGTAATACATGGGGCACGGTATTTGCCGTGCTCTATATAACTGCACATGGTACACCGACACTTGCCAACTTACCGGAGGTGCTAAAACAAATTCAAGATGATTTAGGGATGCAACTGATGGGCAACTTTGCCACAGTATCCTCAATAATTGTAAGTAACTTTAAAGGGGAAGCGGTTGCACTCGCAGTGCGCATGCGGCTCCGTGACGCTCTGCAACAAGATCAAGAACGAGAGCTGCCTAAAATAATAGCGGAAACATATTCAAGTATCGGTCGAGATAGTCTAAGGGCTAGACCACAAAAACCTCAATTTCAGGGTAAAACAAATAAAGATAACTCCAAACAGCAACCTGAGGGTAACAAGAAACGCTGGGATAAAAAGCAACAAACGCCTAAAAAAGAAAGAGGAGAATCTCCACGTATGGAGACCCCACAGAATAGGTATAATCTCAGGAATCGAGATAATATCAAAACGCCTGATAGATACCAATATAATGATACACGCCAACCTCGTTCCTTTCAGGTCTCATCGGAAAAGAGAAATGAGAGAGGTGGGCAATCAGAGCGAAGAATAGGGTACGTGAAACCGAGACAGGAATCACAATGCTCTTTGGAGGTTTCTGTTAAAAAGGAAGAGAAACCTGCCAAACAAAAACAACAATTTAAAAAGAAAAAGGTGGCAGCAGTCTCAGTTCGACATGCCACACAGGAAGAGGGTCCTCATGAAGAACAAGAGCTGGGCTCTAGCATTGCTAGACAGCGCGGCAGAGGTCACAATAGTTCGTCGGAATCTTCAAGAGCATATAGAGGTGAAAGCAACTGATGACTTTATACAAGTAGAAACAGCAGACATGCGTGTCTCCTAGCCTGATAGGGTGTACAGAGTAACACTGCAATTAGAAGGAGACATTGAACGCACAATACACGCAATCTTTTGGGATCTCATAGTTAAAGTGCATGACATCTTGTTGGCTGAACAAGATTGGCCGCCTGACTTTGTCCGTACCTGCCCATATGGAGAAGATGTCATTAAGCCTTCTTTCTCGCCCCTTGTTCCAGAGGAACTCGCTGAATCCTATTCCATTGAATGGGCTCTAGCACAGGCACCAGCATTATACAGAAATCAAGGAGGATGGGATAAGGAATCCCCCTACCATGTAATCCCCATTAAAAGTGAACCTCAGCCACAACCGCAGTATCCTATTAAACATGAAGCAAAAGCACTAGTGAGAGAAATACTCACCCAATGAGAGTACCAGGGTGTGATTGAACTCTGTGTCTCGCCGATAAATAACCCTTTATTTCCTGTAGCTAAACCAGACCATTCATACAGAATAGTCTTAGACTACAGACATTTAAACAGTCACACACGCACATATGCTATACAAAATTCACATAGCACTGCACTAATGAGCAACATAATACGGAAAAAATACAAAACCCCTTTAGACATTTCAAATGGGTTTTTCTGCCAGAATATAGCACCTGAAAGCAGGGACTTAACAAGCTTTAGCACACTAGGCTCTCAGAAAAAATTCTGTTGTTTGCCTTAGGGGTATAAGAACAGCCCAGGACTGTTTGCAGCTCGTGTGACTGACATTTTACACGAGATTGACTCTGAAGAATTGTCATATGTAGATGATATATATCTCACGGATGATGAGTTACTACAACATTTAAGGTGGGTAGCCCACATTGTTGTAGGGTTTGCCGAACTTGGCTACAAATTTAACTTTAAAAAAACAAAAATTGCCTTCCTCAGCATCCTGTTCCTCGGATATGAGCTGTCTAATGAAGGGAAGAGCCTAGCACCAAAATTTTTAGAAACAAGTGCACAATTACAACCACCGAATACGATTAAAAAAATCCAATCATTGTTGGGTTTCTTAAATTTTGGCAGAACCTACATTCTTGATTATGCTACACGCATAAAACCTTTATATAACTTAATATGTCCCGATTTTTCAAGTAAATTCTGGACAGTTGAACATAGACGCTCTCTTCGAGAATTGCAGAAAGACATGTTAGCAGCAAAACATTTACACACAAGGGACAACAAAACACATTTGGTCATCGGGGTAATAGCTGGGGCCATCGGTTTCACCTATGTGACATTTAATGAAGGTGAGACAGTCCCGATTGCATACAAATCACATTTGTATTCAGCAGCTGAACAACGCTTTGCACCCACATAGAAAATTCTCACTGCTGTACAGATGGCTGTTATTAAAGAAAGACCTCTTGCCCAAGGGAAACGCATTATTGTCGTTTCTCCAATTCCAGCTCTAGAGGCTGTTACAAAAGCTAGCATTCTGAACGCAAAAGCACTACATCCACGTTGTATACAATGGGCTACGTCTTGAACAGCCACTGATGCAGACTACATTTTTGATCCAAAGTTACAAACTCAGGAATTTCTGCAATATGTAGTAGAATATCAGTTCAAGAGAATACCATGCCTATCGATCAATATCATAGAGTCATGTACACCGATGGCTCTGCGCAACTGGCGATTGGAACTAAACATAAATACTCTGCTGCTTGCGCAGTCGTAAGTGGCCTTCTGGAGGGGGAGAAATTCTGTCCCCTACATACCTTTACACAGACTTTAGGGGATTGTACAGCACAATTGGCTGAGCCAAAAGCTCTGCTGATGGCACTAGAACATACAGATCCGGCGCAGCCTACACTGATTGTTTGTGATTCATATTACTGTGTCCAGTCCTTCAATGAATATCTGCATTATTGGTGCCAGAATGGGTTCAGAGATTCCAAAGGCAACACCATAAAACACAGAGGGGGTTATTCTAACTTTGGAGGAGGTGTTAATCTGTCCCAAAAGTGACGGAAAAGTGACGGATTTACCACCAGCCGTATTACGAGTCCATTATATCCTATGGAACTCGTAATACGGCTGGTGGTATATCCGTCACTTTACCGTCACTTTTGGGACGGATTAACACTCCTCCAAAGTTAGAATAACCCCCAGACTCCTGTGGGGGAAGGTAGCAGACCTGAAAGAGACACTACCGAAAGTCTATGTTGTGCATACACTTGGACACCAGCGCGTTGGAATACACATTGCTGGAAATACTTTGGCTGATGAAGCCGCAAGGTCAGCAGTAGCAGTAGCCATTGTAGCTGCAGTGACTCGTTCGAGTTCCAAACCAGATGCAGACATTTTGGCTGCCATAAAGGCTGTGGCTGACGGTACGCCCCATCCTAAAGGATTCCCTAATAAATATCAATACTATATGGGATGTATGCTGAACGCTGAAGCTAGAATAACAGACGTAGGCGTAAGTGACATCCCTAACAAACATATAAGACCACAATTGGTCAGAGCAGCGCATGAGGGGGCGGCATCTGCACATGCTGGTGTGGCAGCTACAAATTCCATATTACAGGCCTGTCATTGGTGGCCCGGTCTCTACAAAGAGACTAAGCAGTATGTCCTTTGTTGTGACATCTGTCAGCAAATTAAAGTTTCTACGGCCAAGCGCCCGCCGCAGACACCCCTCTTGATTTCAAGCAAACCATTACAGTGTGTGTACTTGGACCAGTGCAGTCTACTAACACCTGATAGTGCATACAAATACATATTAGTCACTGTTGATTCATGCTCCAGATTTGTATGGGTGTGGCTCGGCTGACGCTTGGACTGTTATCAAAGATTTGCGAGTCTTCTCTGTTCTCTGACCTTTGAAGTAGCTATTTTGCACATTGTTGAGATAACCTTACTGTGTGTTGAGGAAGTATGATGTTGGGACCATACTGAGCATACTGAATAGGAAATTCAAGGTATCGATAAGGCGAGGCAATGGGCCAAAGTGTTCTTGGAGTCTGGAATGTTAGATATATAGAAATCATACTGTTTGGAAAAGTAAGCCCAGGGGGCTTGTCAACTGTTTTGAAAGTGCATGTTTCTTAGGCCCCTGAGATTACGGTGATCTGTACTATCTTAAATGGCTCACAAATAACCATTAAAAAATTGCCTCCTTTCCTTAAGGCTATATTCATTGCTAAGAGTTCTCTGCAAAGGACCAAATAATTGAAAGAATGTGCGACAAATAAAAGACTGGATGCTCCAACCCATCATTTTCTTGCAACTGTAAAAGTACTGTTCTGGCAGCTTGATTTGATTAATTGGTTTTGATCACATATCCTTTTGGTGGATCTGGATGTTGTAGAATCTGTGCATGGGTAAAGGCTTACTTTAACTTGAGGAAAGGATCCTCAGCATTCCATTGGAAACATTTACTTCACATGTACTTCTTCAAAATGTGAGTAATGCTGCTGGTTAGATATTTTAAATTTCCAATGACTTGTTGGTAGAAGTTGGCAAAGCCCAAAAAACATTGAGTTTCTTTGACATTCCTAGGCATAGGCCAGTCAGGAATGGCAGAAATTGTCTTATGGCTAAGGGTTCCATTTTCACAGTTTTTACAGATAAATACAGACAGAGACAATCTATTTCTTGTCTGTATTTATTTTAGAAGCGGAAAAATAAAGAAAATTGGTCTTCTTGTGAGGGACTCTCCTTGCTGTACTTCATGAGTCTCAGACCAACTGCTAAGCACATAGACACTATGGGGATTTTTTAAAAAAACAGGATGGAATTCCCTTAAATAAAAGCACATGCTAACATATAATTGTTTATAATGTTAATATTTACATGTTGGGTTAGTGTTTTGTTATACTTGGCTGCCTAATTTGCTAAAACATTACAGGCATCAAGGTATGAGTGCATGTTTATTAATTAAATAATGTGGAAATACACTATTTTGCAACTACATTTATTCCAAAATCATGAAATAAATATGGATAAACACCAACAAAATGACCCAAAAAAATTAGATAAATACAGATGAAATGTTAAAAAAATAAATGCCATAAAACCGGGAGCCCTACTTATGGTCCTTTGATATACCTGTTCAAACACCATCTCAAATATTCGACTTTAGATGGATGAAATTCACAGTTTTCGATTTTGCGGTACAGGTTATTTTGGCGAAGTCTAGTTAATGCCTCCCTGATGTGCTGACAATGAGAAGGAAAATCATTAACATATCTAAAAAAGTGTGGTCCATAAAGTGCTGAAAAACTACAGGGGCATTGCCGAGGACAAAAAGGCATGACTCTGTACTCAGAATGTCTGAGAAGAGACCTAGAGTCAGTTCTTCACTTGTATCTCTTTTTATCTGAAGGAGGTGGTAGGTTCTACAAAGATTCAATTTCATAAAAATCTTTGAACCCCTCACAGTTTCTACTATATCCTTTGGTAAAGGTAAAGTATACCTGTCCTTGATGTTTTTTTTGTTTGATCCTCTGAAATCAATGCAAAGTCTCAAATCACTTTTCTTTTTGGAAACAAAGAACATAGAGGAACCTGTAGGAGCAGTTGATTGAGTGAAAAGTCCATTTGGCAGATTTACTTTTAGATAAGCTTTGATGACTTCTCTTTTGGACTCCAACAGAGAAAAAATCTGTCCAAAAGGAACCTGATAGGTTTGATGTATATCACACAGTCTAATTCATGATAAGGTGGTAGCAACATTATACCCTATGTCACACCTTGAGCCTTATGCGTACAATTTATGCATAACATCTATGACACGCCAAGCGGTCCAAATGATCAGCAACCCAAAAATAGCAAACTAAAAAAACAAACAATTATCAACTTCCCTGAGGCTGATGATCAACCAAGGTGACTTCCACGAACTATGAAGGTATGCTTCTTTTTTGTCAAGTTTGCCACATGCCAAATGCAAGGAATAAGGTTCTAATGTAGTCTCTTACCCTTCTGATGACAGCTTCAGGAATGACCTCTCCCCTGCGGATTCAGCAGAACTTCCAATCAATTGCAGTGTCTTATCACCTTCCTTGTTGCACAAATGTGAATCCGTCCATACGGGGGTCCTCTTCCTAGGGTCACAGTCGAGCAAAAAAAATCATTCATCTCCTATCTGGCTCACCAAAATGTTACTCAAATAAGAACTTACCTTAAAAAAAAGATAAGAAGCATCTGTCAAAATTAATCTATTTAACTAAACCTTACAGCCGGGAGAGCAGTTACAGAACCAGGGTGTAAGGGCTGTCTCCCATTGCGTATCAGATAAGTGCCGTTTTTTTAAATATTTCTCTGAGTGTCATAAAACCAAAAAAGACATTTTGTTTGGTAAAAAATGTGATCAGTTGTCATGGAGTCATGATTACAATCCCAGATAGTGAACGCAGATAGGCCTCAACCTGGCATGGACACACTATGAGCCAGCAAGTATGTGTCCACACATCTGGCCTGAGGGGCATGTGGTTGCTGCATGTGCTGCGTCCTGATTGACTATGTGTTCCTATCTACAGGCTGCATCTAACTTTATGGTGTGTTTGGGAATGCACGCATCACTCTGGCCATGTGTTTCTTTATTGGCACCAATCTCTGGCGAAAATTGTATTGTTGCTGCCTATCTGTTGGATCTCATATAAGTTTTCTTGTTTGTGTGTTTGCCTGCCGGCTAAGTGTTGCCCCACCTGTGACCTATAAGTCATTAATCTCAGTCCTGGGTCTCAAAATCGGCCTGACCATGTACCTACATACCTGGGTTGATGGAGAGTACATCATAGCGGAATCTAATAGTGGTGATGCAACTTCGTTCGTGTTTATAAATGTATTTCTGTGTGCATCAACATGGGTCAATCCAATATTAACATGCCCTCCTCAAGTAAAATTTTCAACTACACCATCAAACCAGCACGTCATGAGAGTCACATTGTTCGTAGTTTGTTATTCCATTTCTCTAGCTACTTGTACTATATCTAATGTGCAGACTGTATTTTTACAGAAGGAAACCCCACTTACAGGAAACCACACTAAAACAATAAAACAATGAAAATGGGCAAAAATGATGTGCACAGACCTGTCAGCCACCGGGGGAGCCAGGACAACCATTTCATGAACCATTCCTCCCTCTTCACTCATGTCTTTCTGTAGTCAGTGCAATGCTTGAACTACAAGAGTCAGAGTTCCATTATCCATGTGATTGCACCGATCTTCATGCACACCCACCCTCCATTGCGGTCATCACATCTAACACATACTGATGTGGCATAACCATGTGGCAGATGTGTCTCAGTTCCTTCATGATTGCATTTAGGCTGAGCACCATGACGGGCATCATTTTGAGCATTTGCCACCTGCTTATTTGCAAGCTGCTGGCATTTGTTTTTGTCTGCAAGGTGAAGACGTGCATAGACCCTCTCGCTGATACTTTGGCATTGATGAGCAGTCTAAATTCCTCTGGAATGTCCTTGTACTGAGCCAGCCAAAATTATCAGCAGTTCTTTTCCTTCGAGCCTTATGCGACAGTGTTATTTTCTTCTTTAGTAAGTGCTGGTACAGTTTAGACAGATCTTGTCTGGGGATGACCAGAATTCAGGTGTGTATGGTAACAAGAGAGCAGAGGCCACACCATCCAGGAATGAGTTGGGTGTCAGCAAGCAAGTTGTACTGCCAATAGGTGTCCATCAACGTGGAGGTGCCCTATTGCATGCGCAGTATTTTGCCACAGTTTTCATTTGTGCCCAGCAAGATGGTTCCTTTGCTTCTAAAACATAAGGAATACAGTGTGAGTTTACATTCATCTAGTGGTTGCCCCTTCCCTTCTGTCCATGTGTACATATCTATCTCAGTGTCTCAGATCTCCTGACATGGGGTTTCTATGCTATTATTCCACCCACCCTGACAAGACCTATTTCCCTTCATATTATTGAGGTGGATGGCCCTGCTCCGAAACTCCATGTCTGTCATCCATTTGTTGTTAATGAAAACAGACCCAGATATGCTAAGGCCCACACTGGGACCACAGATGGAAGCAGGAGCAGATGTGTTTGTGCAATGATTAGGTGGTTTAGCTACCTCCAAGAATCTCTTCTCATGAAAATCTCTGGGCCAAAAAGTTACCTGCCCTATAGCTCCCTTCTGGTGCATCCTGTCTAGCTCAGTTTGGATGTCACTAGGCTCAGTGAGAAAGTACAGTGCTGTTGGATTGGTCTTGTAGTGAGTCAGATGTATTACTGTCCTATGGGGCTCCACTCTATTAGTTTGTATTTTGACCCTAATTCTACATAGGTACAGATGGAAAAGGCATTTTGCTTTTTTAGGGTTTTTTTCTCTGGATAAGTAAAACCTGCAACTACCTCATGTGGTATCAGTAAACAGATGTAAAATTACCCAGCTGATGTCTTGGATCCGACATTGGTTATGTGTTGATAGCATGTGTTGTGTAAAGGAGCATTGTGTAGTGCTTGTGGGATGCTAGAGTTGGGTGAGATGTAATTAAAGGTGACATGAGAGAGGTCCCTATGCAGACAGAATCACATTTTTTGAATAGGCTCCATAAGACTAGATTGGTCTATGGAAATGCATGGGTGCAGCAGTATCCCTAATAGACAGCAGATATATAGATACATAAAAACACATAAATTATGAAACATTTTAGCTCTTGAGATGCTTCTGGAAGAGATGTCCGCTGCCTTATAGATAGGAGTTCCTTGGTTTGGCAAACAGTTTGAAAGAGTTTGTGGTACAGTTCATGGAGGTGTGTGCCATGGACGTTTTCAGCTGTGTGGCAGAAAGGTGGACCGGTGAATCTCTCTCTTCCACCTTGAGGGTGGTAGGCGTGGGGAAGATTGCTCTGTTGGATCCTTCAAATTTGGCTTGCTTCCATTTTCTTACACAGTTCTGAATGTCAATTTCTTGACCAGTTTGAGGTGTTTGATATGGGAGCTTGCCAGTGGTGCACTTGCAGCTTCCATGAATGACCTGTTTCAATAAGAACTTAGTGGTTTTGGTTAGCCTCGAGAGATACACATGTAATTCATCCCCTAGTGCTTGAGAGCTAGCCCCAGGAATAAATATGGTGTGAGTTTTGAGGATGGGTGTCCTCATCAGTCTATCAGTTACTATCCAGTGTGCTATGAGGTGGTGATCGATGCTTGGTGTGTTCTTCAGTGCAAACAAAACTATGGGCAAACAGTGGAGCCACTTCTTGTTGAGGCTGGTGCAAATTTTACTTATATTAACTGTTAACAGTTTATTAAGCCTCTCAACACCGCCGTTGCATTGCGGATGGTACAATGAGGCAAGTTTATGTGTGATCCGTAATAGGGTACAGATCTGGTCAAACATAAAGTTAACAAAGTACTTTCTGTTGTCCGATCAGATGACATCTTGTACCCACCAACTGGGTATCACCTCTCTGATAAGGAACGTTGATGCTGAATTTATATCACATTGCACACAAGGATCAACCTCGATCCACTTAAAGTGAGGGCAGACCACTCCAATCATTTGATAGTTCGCAGATCAATTGATCATATCAATGAAATCGATGTATAACGTCCTGAAAGGCCCCATTGGTCTGAGGATGGCTGATGACACAATCTTGAGAGTATGTTTGGGAGAGTATAGTTTGTTCAAATACATTGTCACTATTTCAGAGAGGTTGGGAATAAACCAGTCACCCTGAAGTTCTGCTATTATGTTGTCCTTGACTGTATGTGTTGGTAAGTGTAGTTAGGGCAAAGCTATTTTGACTAAGCTCTGCAGCATGACAGGTTTCCCTTGTGTGTCTGCATATGAGGTTATGTGCTGTATGTGTGCAGGCCCTGGCTGCCCATTGCTCATTTTCTTCAGGCAGTGCAGTTTTCTGAAACTCTCTCAAGTACAATCCTGCTGTTTCCGTGTAAGGCTTGTCCTGAGGAGGAGTTTTACCATGACCAACCATTTAGGTAGAGTCAGCACGTTGATTAGTGGCTCTAGGGTCTGATGTGTGATGGGGGTGCAGTCTGACTTAAGGAACCCTTGCCTTTTCCACCTTCCTCTGCTTGAGTGACCCATGGTGGTGACATAGGCTGAGTCTGAATAAATTGTTACCTTCTTACCTGAGTTTGGGTGAGGGCTTCAATTAGTGTTGTTAGTTCCGCTTCTTGTGCTGAGAAGTGGCAGAGTAGAGTTAGTTACGCAATGACCTGCAGCTTTTCTGAGAGCGTGTGGCTATGGTCCATGACTACTACCTCCCATGTGCCTTTCTCCCATTTCATTGAAGAACCTTCTATGAGCAACACCTCACTATCTGGGATGGGATCCTCCGCTGCCTGGCTGATCCCTTTGGGATGTATGTTGCGCAGTCATGGCCCCCCCGAACCTCATGGGCTAGGAAGGTGGCTGGGTTCACTAAGTGGCACCGTACTACCTTTAGTGACAGCCTGGAGAGAATCAGCTCATAGCCCTAGAATGAGGAGTTAACATGTTCTTGCTTTTTTAAATAACTGAAAAAACTGAATTGTTCTGCATACAGTGTCAGCAGTGTCCCCATCACGATGGAGGTGTTTTTCTTCAATAGCAAAGGCTGCTGCTGCCAGTGCCTGTTTGCATGGGAAATGGCTCTACATGATAATCCATTTAATTAAACCTTATGGCCGGGAGAACAGCTACAGAATCAGGGTCTGAGGACTGCCTCTTGTTGTATATTAGACAAGAGAAGGTTTTTATATATTTCTCTGAGTGTCATAAAACCATATAAGACCTTTTTTTGTAAAACATGTGAACAGTTGTCATGGAGTCATGAATACAATCCCAGATAGTGAACGTAGGTGGCCCTCAAACTGGTGCGGACACAATGTGGGCCAGAAAGTATGTGTCCAAATGGCTGGCCTGAGAGAAATGTGGTTGATGCGTGTGCTGTGTCCTGATTGGCTTTGTGTTACTAACATGTGGCATATAACTTTATGGTGTGTTTGGGTATGCACATGTCCCTCTGACCATCTGTGCTTTCTTGGGGCCATTCTCGGGGGACCATTGTGGTGTTGCTGCCCCTCTGTGGGATCTGATCTAAGTCTTCTTGTTTGTGTTTTTGCCTGCCAGTTACCTCACCTGTCACTTGTCAGTCATTACCCTCAGGCCTAGGTCACAGAGCCTGTCTGACCACATATCTATGTGCCAGGGTTGTTGGAGCATTTTTGATAGGAGAATCTAATAGTGGTGATGCGACTTCGTTCATATATATAAATGTATTGCTGTGTGCATATACATTGATCAATCCAATACTAACAGGGACCTGAAGTTAAAGGTGTACCATCAACCATCTGCACTAGTTCTGGAACTTCTTTGGTGACTCAAGATATATTATGATGCTGAGCCCATTGAACATCCTGGTATATTCCACTCGCTCAACTATCGAAAAAGATCAACATTCTCTCTTTCTTTTCCGTTGACAAATCCAACCACATCATTAAAAGAAATTATGAAATATAAGGATCATTTGAAGAACCAGTGAATGGGGCTTGAGACTTTCCCACACCTCCTCCTTTCACAAGGGATGGAACCCGGCACTTCAGCCGCGTATGGTGCAGGCATGAATATGATGTTCTATAGAACCGCAATACATGCACATGCCATTTTTATGCCTATGTTCTCTTTCAGATTCAGTACGAGCCCCACAAGTGATGCCAACATGCATTGGTTCTTCATTTGAAGAGGCAGACGGATTTTCAAGAGAAGTTTCAGTCTTGCAAGTAGACAACCAGGTAGTACCCAACAGCAATTAAGATCTGATCCCAAGTTTCTTTCATGTTTGCTCTCTCAGGTGATGTTCAATAGGCAAGACTTGATCCATAAGTGTAGACAGAGACTCAGACCTAAAAGAATGGACTATTTCTTCTTTGATTCTTCCCTCAAACCCTGGTGAAAGAGAGTAACCAGAATTTGAACAATTTTAATGGTTTCTGCTGCCAGTTGACGAAAACAAGTTATATAGACCAAAACATTTTAGCTCCCCTGCTGGATTTCATGAACTGATTCCTCGCCAAGAATTGAAGGTGAGGTCTCTCAAACATTCACTTAACCCCTTCTGTGCAGAGGACGGAACCATTACATCCTCGGCATGTAGCTTGGAGGGAGCACTAGCGGTCCATCCGTGGGCTTTCCTCCCACACCCCAAGGCAGGGATGTATGGAGAAGCCCTTCCCCTTCCACCCCGACTCCCCCTGACACACCCAGTGACGTCTGATGACATCAGCGTGCATTCGCGCGCTGACCTCATCAGAGGCCACTTCCCCATCCTGCTGGAAGCTCAGCTTCCAGTGCGATCGGAAGAGAAATACTAAGTATTTCTCTCCCGATCATGTGATGGGGGCCTGAGAGGCTTCAAAGGGAAGGAAAGGAATTTCCTTCCCTTTGAAGTCTCTCAGAGCATTTCAGAAGCCGGATCGTGAAGCGATCCGGCTTCTGAAATGCCCACTAGACACCAGGGATTTATTATGAAAAATAAATTGGCATACGGGGAGCGACCTCTTGGGCAAGGGTCGCTCCCCAGGGGGGCCATTGTTTTCAAGGCCTTTTCTGCCCTATTGTTATTAGGCCGCCTGGGGGCAGAAACCTCTAGGCACCAGGGATCTATTTTGTTTTTGTTTTTTGTTTTATCAGAGGTGGGGAGCAACCCCTTAGGGAAGGGTCGCTCCCCTAGAGGACAAATTATATTAAGGCCATTTTTGCCCCTCCTGGGGGTTGATCAGCCTATTTTTATGAGGCCAATCTGCCCCCAATGGGGGCAGAAACCACTAGACAGCAGGGAGTTTTTTTTTAACGGCGAATTCACGGAAGGGGAGCGACCCCTTAGGCAAGGGGAGAATTTATTTAAGGCCATTTTTGCTTCCCCTGGGGCAGACCGGCCTATTGTTTTTTGGGTTTTTTCTGGTTGTTTTTTAGAGGTGTGGCGCGTCCCCTTAGGCAAGGGTCGCTCTCCTGGGAGACAAATAATATTTAGACCATTTCTGCCCCCCTTGGGGGCAGATCGGGCGAATTTTGTTAGGCCAATCAGCCCCAAAAGGGGGCAGAAACCACTAGGCACCGGGGATTTCTTTTTGCCCCAATTTCATACAAGGGGAGTGACCCCTTAGGCAAGGGTCGCTCCCCTGTGGGAGCACATTTATTTTAGGCCATTTCTGCTCCTCTTGGGGGCAGATCGGGGTATTTCTATTAGGACACCACTAGGCACCAGGGATTTTGTTTTTGTGCCAATTTCACGCAAGGGGAGTGACCCCTTAGGCAAGGGTCACTCCCCTGGGGGGGGCAAATTTATTTTAGGCCATTTCTGCCCACCCGGGCAGATTGGCCTATTGTGTTTTTTTTTTTTTTTTTTTTTTAGAGGTGTGGCGTGACCCCTTAGGCAAGGGTCGCTCCCCGAGGAGGCAAATTTATTTTAGGCCATTTCTGCTCCCCTTGGGGGCAGATGGGCATATTTCTATTAGGACGATCTGCCCCTGGGGGGGGGGGGAAGAAACCACTTAGGCACCAGGGATTGGTGTGTGTGTATTTGTGTGTTTTCTTTAGGGGGGCAGCCCCTTGGGTAAGGGTCGCTCCCCATGGGGGCACATTACTGTTGGTCAAGATTGGCCTATTTTTGGAAGGCCAATCTGCCCCCCAGGGGGGACAGAAAGCCCACGAGAGACCAGGGAAGTTATTTCTTCCAAAAGTTGTTCTGCCCAACAGTGGACAGACGGGGCAATTACCCCTGATCCACACCCCGGGGGCAGAAAGTCTACTAGATGCCAGGGAATTAAAAAAAAAAATAGTGGGGTGGTGACTACCAACCAGTGTGGGCCTGGCTATGCCTCCACCCCAACTGAAGAGGGTAATAGTCTTTGAACTCTCCCCTGCACACTAAAACATCTTATCCCACAGCAAGCAAGAAGACATTTGATTATTTTGGGTTTTGGTTTTACATTTGGGCCATGAGAATGGTGAGGGCTGCACTTTATGGACTTTGGGAAGCTGCCATGTAGAAAAATCCACAAGACCTAGACACATCTGAAAATTAAACATCTGAGTGATTCCAGGGTGGTGTGTTTCACATGCACCCCGCACCATTTTCTTACACACACTGCCCTGCAAACCTCCAACTTTGCTGGCAATCACATATTTTTCCCACATTCTTGTGATGGAACCTTCCAGATCCTGTAGGAATCCACAAAATTCCTACCACCCAGCATTGTCTCATCTATTCTGATAAAAATTCTGCTGCACTTGTCAGCCTAAAAATGTTTTTTTCAAACTGCCCTTTTGGACCCGCTTTTGTTCCCCCCAAAATTTCAACATGTTTTTGGCTCTTCCCTGTCACAAGCACTTGGCCCACCTACACAAATAAGGTATCATTTTTACCCGGAGACTGAGGGGAACATTGGGTGGTATGACATTTGTCCCAGTGCGGTGATCCCACACAGAAATGTGGGAAAATGTGATTTTTTTTTAGCTAAATTTAAGGTTTGCTGAAGATTCTGGGAAAGAAAACATTGGGGGATCCACAGAAATCACACCTCCCTGGACTCCCTTAGGTGTCTACTTTTTCAGAAATGTCTGGGTTTGGTAGGTTTCCCTAGATGGCTGCTGAGCCCAGGATCAAAAACGCAGGTGTCCCCCACAAAAACAGGTAGTTTTGTATTTGATAATTTTGATGTGCCAGATAGTTTTTCGGGGCATTTCCTTTTGCAGGCAGTATTCCTACCCACAAAAGTAAGGTCCTATTTTTATCGGGAGACATGGGGGAACTCTGGGTGAAAGGACTCCTCTCCGATTCCAGAACTTGAAAAGTGTTTTTTTGGCCAAATTTTGAGGTTTGCAAAGGATTCGGGGTAACAGAACCTGGTCAGAGCCCCACACGTCACCCCATTTTGGATTCCCCTAGGTGTCTGTTTTTCAAAACTGTGCAGGTTTGCTAGGTGCTGGCTGAGCTAGAGGCCAAAATCCACAGCTTTCGCAAAAAACAGCTCTGTTTCCTTTGTGAAATGTGATGTGTCCACATTGTGTTTTGGGGAATTTCCTGTCGCGGGCTCTAGGCCTACCCATGCAAGTGAGGTACCATTTTTATCGGGAGACTTGGGGGAACACAGAATAGCAAAACAAGTGTTATTGCCTATTGTCTTTCTCTACATTTTTTCCTTCCAAATGTAAGACAGTGTGTAAAAAAGATGTCTATTTAAGAAATGCCCTGTAATTAACATGCTAGTATGGGCACCCCGAAATTCAGAGAGGTGCAAATAACCACTGCTTCTCAGCACCTTTTGTGTGGCCATTTTGGAAATACAAAGGTTTTCTTGATACCTATTTTATACTTTTTATATTTCAGCAAATGAATTGCTGTATACCCGGTATAGAAGGAGAACCCATTGCAAGGTGCAGCTCATTTATTGGCTCTGGGTACCTAGGGTTCTTGAGGAACCTACAAGCACTATGGCCCATATTTATACTTTTTGACGCTAAACTGCGCTAACGCAGTTTAGCGTCAAAAAGTTTTGCGCCGTCTAACGCCATTCTGAAGCGCCATGCGGGCGCCGTATTTATGGAATGGCGTTAGACGGCGCAATCAGACCGGCGCTGCCTGGTTTGCGTGGGAAAAAACCACGTAGACCAGACAGCGCCGGCGTAGGGGGAAAATGGCGCATGGGCGTCTTAAAATGGGGCAAGTCAGGTTACGTCGAAAAAATCGTCTTAACCCAACTTGCGCCATTTATTTTCGACGCCCATCCCCCATCAACATGACTCCTATCATTGTAAAGATAGGAGTCATGCCCCCTTGCCCAATGGCCATGCCCAGGGGACTTCTGTCCCCTGGGCATGGTCATTGGGCATAGTGGCATGTAGGGGGGCACAAATAAGGCCCCCCTATGCCACCAAAACAAAATATAAAAAAAAAAAAATTATACTTACCTGAACTTACCTGAATGTCCCTGGGGTGGGTCCCTCCATCCTTGGGGGTCCTCCTGGGGTGGGCAAGGGTGGCAGGGGGGGTCCCTGGGGGCATGGGAGGGCACCTGTGGGCTCATTTTGAGCCCACAGGCCCCTTAACGCCTGCCCTGAGCAGGCGTTAAAAAGTGGCGCAAAAGCGCCGTTTTTAGCCACGCCAACTCCCGGGCGTCTCTTTTGCCCGGGAGTATAAATACCACGTAAAGTCCTGGGAGTCATTTTTTAGACGGGAACGCCTCCCTTGCATATCATTAACGCAAGGAAGGGGTTCACGCTAAAAAATGACGCACATTCCGGGAACTTTGGCGCTATTCGCCTCTAACGCCATAGTATAAATATGGCGTTAGTTGGCGTTAGTTTTGCGTCGAAATTGCGTAAAAAAAAACGACGCAATTTCGGCGCAAACGGAGTATAAATATGGCCCTATATATCTTCACAATCAGAAGAGCCAGCAGACGTAATGGTATATTGCTTTCAAAAATATGACATCGAAGGAAAACGTTACAGAGTAAATCGTGGAGAAAAATTGCAGTTTTTTTACCTCAATTTCAATATTCTTTTATTTCAGCTGTTAGTTTCTGTAGGAAACACTTGTAGGATCTACACAAATGACCCCTTTCTGAATTCAGAATTTTGTCTCCTTTCATGAATGTTTAGGATTCTGGGATCCAGCATTGGTTTCTCACCCATTTCTGTCACTAACTGGAAGGATGCTGAAAGCACAAAAATAGTAAAAATGGGGTATGTCCCAGTAAAATGTCAACATTGTGCTAAGAAATGGGGTTGTCTAATTCAAATCTGCCTGTTCCTGAAAGCTGGGAAGATGTTGGGTTTACCACCACAAACCCTTTGTTGTTGCCATTTTCAGGGTAAAAACCACAAGCCTTCTTCTGCAGCCCTTTTTTCCCATTTTTTTGAAAAAAACTAAATGTTTGTTGTATTTTGACAAATTTTTTGGTCTCCTTCAAGGAGACCCACAAAGTCTGGGTATCTCTAGAATCCCTACGATGTTGGAAAAAAAGGAAGCAAATTTGCCATGGGTAGCTTATGTGGAAAAAAAGTTATGAGGGCCTAAGCGCGAACTGCCCCAAATAGCCAAAAAAAAGGCTCGGCACAGGAGGGGAAAATGCCTGGCAGCGAAGTGGTTAACAATGGTTAAAAAAAGTATAGTTAGACAGAATAGAATCTTTTGAGGCTACTAGAGGCATCAACCACGCCAAAGCTGGTCAAGAAAAGGCACCTCTTGGGTAATCTAGAGTAAATTGTGTGGGGCGGAAGGAAAAGAAGACAGTTAAGGAATCTAAAAATGTCCTCAATTTGTTAGGGTCCCCAGAAAAATGTGTAGTTGAAGGAAATATAAAAGATGCCTCTGGAACATCAACTACTCTGGCTAAAAGCACCTTTCACGGTGCAAGATTTTAATCTCTTAACTGTTGCAATTCTTGTGTTTGTTGCTGGATTGTCCAGACTAAGGATTGGGTAGGATAGACCTGCAACTCCTGAGTGATGGGCTGCACCTGGTCTATTTGCTCACTCTCAGTGCTGGTTCGGGAACATACTCTTGCTTTGGTTCATGTAAATTCCTAGAATTCATATGCTCAGGCATATCAATTAAAGCATGTTGAATCACATACTTGATTGGAAACCTATTCATTTTAAACCTTACAATATCCCAGGAGAGGAAATCTCTGCTACCTGACAGACCATACACCATGAAAATAAAATTTATATGTGATGCTGAGCTATGTAACGACGACATGTTATGCTGGGTCAATGTTACATAGAGCCTACTTCCTGACATGATGCAAATACATTACTCATGTTGGGTAAGGCTTCTTGGTATTTATTGCCCACATCTCTGTACATAAAGGGCCTGATTGAGATCCCGGCAGATGGGATACTCCATCACAAATGTGACGGATATCCACTCCACCGTGTTATGATCCCCATAGGATAGGATAGGACCGTAATATGACGGACAAGATACCCATTATGTTTGTTATGAAGTATTCACCTACACCAAAACCTGAATAAGGCCCAAAGTATTCATACAAGATCATGCAGGCACACAAAAAGAGAGGACATAGCAACACCTATCACATGCCATTGATTGTGAGTCATTTAAACAAATTCTGCAAAGCAAATAATTAGAATTTAAGCTTGGAAACACAAATGATAGTGAATGCTTTGTCACAAAACTATTTTGCAATGTGTCCTTTGAATATTCATTGAAGCACTGCTTCCACACACAAATGTGTTTGCTTGGAAGCATGAATGAAAATGAAAGCAACGTAATTGCTGTGTGTGCCTGGATTGGAGAATAAGTGTAACAGAAATGTAAAAAATAACACAGCTCTTTTAAAGATAATATGCAATATATGACTTTAAGGATGAGTGGACCTTTTAATTTCTTCAGTAGAACAAAGTACTTCCATGCTCTATCAATATATACGTTTACACCCACTTGTTTTGAGGGAAGCCAGTTCAAACATTCTAGTCCCTCAAAATGATATGATTGTCTGTCTTTATAACAATGGCAGAAAGCATTCCATTTTAGTATTGATGAAACAGGTACTGCAGCTAAAGTACGGAAGCCCATTATAGTGTTGTTGTGCCAGATGATAGAGACCCCAACAGAATGTAGTAAGGGATGCTTGAAACCCCACAGCACAAATATATTGCAAAGCTATATGTTGCTTGGGCTGCATGAAGGGTAATCCCCACCTGCACCACACGACGGTGGGGGTGGGCTGGCCTGTAATGAAAGTTATTGAGTAATAAGCCCTAATAATTTTGGGGGTGCTTGTTATCAACATTATAATCTGTGGGATGCTAGTTTGGAGAATATGCAGAGCAGATCCAGTTGCTTAGATTTCAGTACTTTTCTTATACTGAGATGTATCAGATGTAGATTTTATTGGCTGAGCAGATGTTGTACCTACAGGTTTGGTGGTAAATCTCTTAGGGGTATTTTACATCTCTAACTGTGACGTTATAGTTCCAGCATTTGTACAGAAAATGGTTAGAAAATCCAAATAGGTGAATGTGGAATGTATGTTTTTTACCACTCAACAAGGATGCATTCAGACAACAGAAAGACAAAGGGCCTGATTCTAACTTTGGAGGACGGTGTTAAACCGTCCCAAAAGTGGCGGATATACCACCTACCGTATTACGAGTTCCATAGGATATAATGGACTCGTAATACGGTAGGTGGTATATCCGCCACTTTTGGGACGGTTTAACACCGTCCTCCAAAGTTAGAATCAGGCCCAAAGTGTATATGTTGTGCACACTAGAAATAAAAGCAGCTCACAATGAATCATTATTTATGGCATACGGGTGTGAAACGCTTGAAATTACATATGGTCATGTGCCAGTTTGGATCACATCTGTGCTGAAAGGACTGGTGGTCAGCACTTAGAGAAAAAAAAGCCTAACTTGGATCTGTTAAAACCTCCAACTGCAACTGTCTGTCAGAAACATGAGTTTCTCACTCCATAATGGGTCTCAGGTCACCTTTGTGCTGTATCCCATGCAACACATCCAACTAGAGCAAAGTGTAATCCCCACCGAGATAATGTTCCTTACAGCAATGAAGAGGCAAGATGGTACTAAATTGAAGAATGCAAAACATGCCATGGATTTCTAAGGGATCCACACTACATCATCTTTATTCCCGTGGAATCAATGACAACCCAGTGTGGACCATGATCCACAATGTCTCTCATTCATCATTTCACTTTTCATCAGCACCACCTTTAACTAGTACAAAATGCATGAATATTACATTTTTATATGCCATTCAATTACATTCTGCAAAATCTGTTGACTTTCCTGTACAAGTGACCCTTTGATCCGTCTTCAATGTCTACTCTTCTGGGATAGCTGACAAATACAGAGTATTCTGACCTTTCTCCTCCTTTCATTATAAATATTGGTAGCTGATCAGATCTGTTTATAGCAGCCAGGTAGGATCTGTGGTACTTTCCAATGAGATAACATGCCCTTCTCATTATTATTCCATATGTAACAACACTGCTGGTAAACCTCTCAGACCTGTTTACTGGGTATATTTTTAGATGCATTGCCTCGCAGATACCTGCGACAGATAACTGTAATATTATGGAACAAACTAGTGCCTACCATCCTGTTAATTACTCTATTATATTTAGGTTCTTTTGGAAGGGTAGACAATCACTCTGTGAAAGTCAAGAGAAATAATCAGCTTTCAGAGGGCGATTGTACACCCTACTATTTCTTGTCATATATAGTGACTTGTTTCATATTGTTGAACAGTATTACTTTGTATTGTGGGTCTCCAAACGTGTTGGGCTGCACAGTGTGGTTGCAGCATGTTTATCTATGGTTTAAACCATGAAAAGATTATTAGTGCCCAAATATCAGATTTTGCACTGATGGCTGACAGTAGATATTTTATGATCTTTCTTCAATATTGTGCAATTTTACCTTTTCTTGTATGATGGCTGTGAGTTCTAAATCTGCCAGATTTCATGTGTGTATGTACTTCAAGCGCAAGGATGACAGGCAAGAACAACTACCTGATGGAGGATTCGAATAGAAGATGCTGATACTGCTCAAGAGTGGCTCAAATAATATTGGCTTTTATATTGGGAACGATATTGTGATCCAATGAAATAGGCATTCTGAATAAGCCTGAGCAGACCTAATTGCTGTATGTGAGCTTGTTGGTGATCATAAAGTTCTGAATGTATTTCAGGATACAAGTTTGTCTGATCCATCTGCCAGTAGACATATGTCTCTTCTATATAGATGTCAAACTCAATTCCAGAGGCTCTCAGCTTATCAATTGATGGACACATGTAAGTATAGAACAGGGGTGGACAGAGACGGAATCCTCATAGGATTCTACAGGTTATTGGCACTTGTGAGGTTGATAGGTCCCAGGTGGTGACTTGCATAGGCCTGTTCTAAAGGAAGGATTCAAATCATCTGTTTGAGTGTAGAGACACCATGGCACACAAATTGTGATTATGTCACTCCAGTTTCTTTAGTGCTGGTGAGAGGTGTAGTAGCTTCCATAGAGTGGAGCGGTTAGCATATATGTTGATGAAGCCATTTAAGTGCCATGAGAACACAGTATAGTCCAATTGAAATTGATCCAAGAATTTTGAAGGTAAAGACTGGATTAAAATTGGATATATATTATTAAAAGACTTTTCTGGGTTCCTTCATGGTTGTTTCAGTGGAAAAGGCTAACTACTTGAAATTGCAAACTTGTGGGGCCGTGTTACAGAAAGTCCCCTGGGGGAGCAGCTGGTGTGTGCACCTGCTGTTTGCGCCCCTTTAGCACTTAGTATTACAGAGAAGGCTACTTCGGTAATCCCAAACAGAGCTGCTGCACATGTAGTGACATTATTATCAGGAGAGGATGTTCCATCATTTGCATGTGAGTGCAGCCCCATGCAAATAAGGCAATCACTTTGCCTCTGTGCCCATGCCATATTACCAATGTGGGTGCAGAAGCAAACATGCCATCAGGAGGCGCACTGAAAGTGCACCACAAAATGTTGGCACAATCTCAGTGCACACTCCAATGGACCCACCAGACAACCCTCTGCAGGTGGGTGCCGTCACCCACCCACAAGGGACCTCTATTCCCTCTTGAAAGTGCAGATGGATTGCCACCTGCACTTTGAAACAAGGAGTGACTTTAAAGCAGCTGCTCTGTATTTCATTTGAATGAGTGGTTCATGTTTGCTCATTGGCACACCTATAAACAAGTGCAAACATGAACGGTGCATCAAATTACAATGGCGTTGATTCCCTCAGGGCAATCATGAACTGGGGAATGCCCTGGAGGCTGTGAATTCAGTGAAATATGGTGCAGCTATTTTAATCAGCCGCTCCATGTTTCACTTTGCAGGTGGCACCTGTCAGCACTTTAGAGAGGGGCCTGTGATCCAGTGAATGAGAGCACCTGCTCGCAGAGCAATGGCTGAGCTGGGGTCCATGGGATCCGCTTTTTACCCTCCAGGGACAGTCTTTGAGGGTGCACAGACAGTATGCCACCTTTTTGTTGTGCACTGTCAGTGTTAGGAGAGGAGGTGGACTAAGGGCTTGAGCTGCCAACTTCGGAGCCAGGTTCGAGCCCAAGCATTAGCTCAGCATCCTGTGATTCTGGGCAAACCACTTACTCTCCCCATGCCTGCAATTCAGCACCTTGAGACCCTCACAGGCAATGTGCCGCATTTTACAAATCCTGGATTATTATGTCCCCCCTGACAGCTTCTTGTCTTTGCACCCATGTCCGTAATATGGTGTGGGTCGCAAAGACAAAATGATTTCCTCATTTGCATGAGGCCATGCCCCCATGAAAATAAGGGAATGCCCTCTTGAGATGGCGCTTGAACTACACATGCACCAGCATTATCAGTTTTACAAAAGTGGTCGCACTACTGCCTCGTGCTCCTTCTGTAATACAAAAGTGCCCTTTTGATTCAGAAAGCGGCCACTGTGCCCACAGGGCACTTGTGTCATATGGCCCCTGGCCTCAAATGATGTAAAATATACTTCTACAGGAGGGCAGGGAATGCATTATTTCTCAAACCCCATGCTTTTTTGGGGCTCTGTTCTAATGTAGAGAATGCATTTCTATATTTTAAAGCAATCCTGCCCATTGGTCCATGAAGAGGCAGCATCCCAGTAGATGGCGCCAGATAGTGACACTCTCTTTCCTTAGAAGATACCTTTCATACTTCAAAGCAAGGCCCTGCAAGAACTTCAGACAAGCCTGCCCCCACACTGTCACTGGAACTCAGTACACAATTCATTTCTTGACACGGTATTGCCATCCCTTCAGATCTTACCATAATCCATGATCCGATGGTCGTGTCTAGATGCAGTGGTATTAGTGCACTTATTCAGAACCAAATTGCAGTTACAGCTAATGCAAATTTATTTCTTAACACCTTTATCTGAATTGGATAACTATGATTTATTAATTAGTCTGTCTTAACTTGATAGTTGTGAATGAAGAAATATTAATAGCCACTTTTAGACACAGTACTAAAATATATTTGTATCCATGAAGATATGCATATTATTTTAAATAGATATTTGATTTGAATTTAACAGGGAAAATGTTAATTATTTATTTAAACATTTATACAGCGCAGCTGTCACCTAAAAGATATCCTGGTGCTAAAACTGTAAACTAAACATCCTAGAGCAGCTTAAGAACATGCTGAAAATTATCAGGGGAACAAACAAGTTTCACAGCCCTTCTGAAGCATAGCAAGTTAGGTAGATGTACAATAGAGGCAAGCAGCTGATTCTAGAGATAAGCTGCCTTTACTGAAAAAGTGCATCCTCCCTGACGACTCTTCTTCAACTTGATTACTCTAACACAATTAGCTGATGACGAGCAGAAACATCTCCCTGGTGTGTACTTCTAGAAGCTTTTCTGGAAATATCTTGGGCCATAGCCCTAGAGGGCCTTAAACACTATGTAGAGGGATTTAAATGCAACCCTCTGCCTAATGTGGAGCCAGTGAAGCTCCCTTAAGGCCTCTGAGGCGGAAGATGTTCTAGGTCTATTTAAAGCCAGTTTGGCAGCTACTGCCTGAACTTGATGTAGTCTATAAAGCAAGTGCTCAGGAACTTTAAGAAGGAGCGCATTGCGGTAGTCTAACCTACTTAGAATCACACTGTGTATGACCAACTGCAGTGGACCAAGGATTTTCATCAAGCCCCGTAGCAGTGAGAAACAAGTCCCAGCTACTTTTGTAGCATGCACTACAGGGATAGATCATTGTCAAATATCAGTCCTAAGTTGCGGACTGCATCTGAAGGAGAAAGCTCAGCCTGAGTAGATAAAGGCCAAAACTTAGATAGCAAAGCCAAAGGAACTTTATTGGATGAGCAACACAAAAACTCAGTTTTGGCACCGCTGAATTTCAAAGAGTTGGCATTAAGCCATGTAGCGATATCTGTCATGCAATTATGAAAAGTCATAATTCCCGCTTGCTGGTCACTATCCAATGCCAAAAATAATTGTGTATCATCTGCATAGTTCACTACGTGTATGTTGTGAGTTTTAATAAGGGTAAACAGGGGCCTCATGTAGAGATTAAATAGGGTTGGACTGAGGGAAGACCCCTGGGAGACCCACTGCTTCACCACCCTGTAGGCAGACCAATAAGCAGGAAGAGCAACAGTTTAGCTAGATTCTGACAAGTAAGACTGTAGCCAGCTCAATGCAGTGCCCTAAATTACTGCTGTAGAGAGTCTTTCTAAAAGAATATTGTGGTCTACCTTGTTGAAAGCGGCAGAAAGATCTAATATGATCAGGATAATTGATCTGCTGCAATCGATCAACATAAAAAGCTCTTCCATGGCCTTGAGAAGACGTGACTCAGTTCTGTGACCTGCTCGAAGCCAAATTGGTCCTTATTAAGGAGTATAATATGTTCCATGTGGTTCGATAACATTTTCTTGAAATGTTGTTTCAATATTTTGATATGAAAGGGCAGTAGGGAAATTGGCCTGTAATTTCTTGCAATGGCCAGATCTAAAGAAGGTTTTTTTTGTAATGGGGGAAACAATGGCTTTAATCCGTACTGGTCGAACTATACCAGTGCCCAAGGATTGGTTATATATCATCAGCAGCAGTGTAAAGGATTCTTCAGCAAGGTCTTTCCAGACCCTATTAGGGATCAGATCAAGAGGGGATCCTGATGTTATAGAGTTAGCCAAGGAGAGGAATCCATCTTCCTGTTTGTCCTCAAATTTCTCCACTGCACTTTCAGCATTAACCCTGTGGGATATTGAAAACAGATACATTGCCAGGGGTGTAAAAGGCAGGGGCATTCTTCAGATTAATAGGTGTCAGAGGGAAGGAGGGGTCTTGATCTCCTTTAAGAGTTTATTCATCTTATCTTCAAAGAAAAGGTATTGCAAAGTTGGTGAGATGGAGCAAACTTCCTTTCCACACAGACTGGATTGAATAGTTCCTGTATAATCTCAAATATCTTTTTAGTGTTATTAGGGGCAGTTAAAATAGCAGATGCATAAAAATCGGCCTTAGCTGCCTTCATACGCTTCTTGCAGCTCTGCAAGAAGGATTTTAGCAGGGCTTTATCTTCATCTTTCCAAGACTTCCTCCATTTTCTCTCATGTGGTCTACAGGCTAATTTCAATTGTTTTAAGGATAAATTGCACCAAAGGGCAGAGGGGCAATTTTGCTTTCTTTTAACTTGCAGAGTAATCGTGGAATCACGGAGCTAATGGCTTTTAGTTTCCATCACTGCATAATTTTCTCCTGGAGATTTGTCTTGGGTGAAAACAGTAGTCAGGTTAGATAATTGTTTATGGAAGTAGTTGCCCAATTTATGCCAAGGCCAAATACTGGTTAGAGAGAGCTCTATTTTCTTACTGGGGTTTGATGTTCTAACATGAAGGAAGATTATTATTAAGGAATGGATAATCCAGTAGAGAGGAATGACATCCCACATGGAAACCAGCCTTTCTTTGGCAAGTATAAGGTCCAGCATATGGCCACTGGATTGTTTAGAGCCAGAAACCCTCTGTTGAAGTAAGTAAAAAATATCTTGCATTTTTCTCCATCAGATACATGCTGTTGTCTTGTGGTTTTGACTGAACTGTCTGTACTCTTATGGAAAATTAACTAGTTAACATGCAATACAAAGGATATGGATTTTGCCTGTCAACTGTCATAGCATTTTGCAAAATTATCACTAAAACATAACACAGATATATTAATTCTTTGGACCACTTGCTGTCCCTCTTTAATTACTCAGCTAAAAATAAAGATATGAACCAATTATTTTTCTTTACACAGGTTATTCTCTAAAATCAACAATGTACATTGTTATGTTTCATCTATCACTGGTACTTTAATTACAATGTGCTTTTTTGTAGGTCTGCACAAAAGAAATATGTAATCAATTAGGGCTTATTGCATTTTTTCAGTTTATTTAATTTATTTTTGAGACCCATAACATCTTGAAAATGTGGATGAGAGATTCCCTGTATTTATTTTATTTAAAAAGCAGGAAACACACACTTGCATCCAAGTTTGGGATGAGAACAAAACAGCAGCCAAGGAAGAACACATCATTCCTAGTAGAAGTCAAAAGAGGGAGTTGGGCTTCTATCACATTATTGTTTTCAAAAAGGCCTTGCTGTGGTGTGGCTTCAGTGCCACCTAAAATGGCTGCCTGATCCAGGCAGTCCACCACACGCCCGACCTTCAGCACCTCTTTTGGCATCTTTCTTCAATTGTTTTTCAGAGGAAAAGTCTTGTCAACTGCATTGGAATGTTGGCAGCACAATTTCCTGGATTTTGGACATCAGGCAAAGACTGCTTTTAAATGTTTTCTTAGAAATGAAGCTGTCACTGTGTTTGCAGCCACCATTTTGTTTTTCTTTCATGCCGCTTCCCACCATTTCTCACCTAAAATAATTATTGTGCTTTATTACTGAACATGTTATTGCAAAAATGGTCTTTGAGGCCTCTCATTTTCAGCTCAAAATCCTTCAATGACTGTTTCTTGCTTCACAAATCTATTTACATATGCATAAGTTTCATTTGAGGCATCTCCTTTGGATTATAGTGGGGAAGTGATATTTAAACTTCCACATGCCTAGTTCCTAAGTGATTTTTTTACCTTCCTTTATTACCGCTGCGGCTGCCTGACCACGGTTTCAAAATACACCAATATTGTGGTACTGATTCAAGTGGTTTATCTTGCTACATTGCAAATGTACACTTAGATTGACTCTCATTTGGTACCCTAAGTATTCATGGGTAGGCTGAAGGAATTCCACATCCCAACCTCTTCTAAGACGCAGTCATATCCCAGTTCTCTCACATATTCCTCTAGTGGTTTGTTGACAAATAAGATACATTTCGCAAATGACATGGCAAATTCAACTACCCCTCACTCTTCTTCATCACCTCTCTCCTCTGTTAAGGCTCAATCACCGTTTTCCTCTAACAAAAGGCTAAAACAAGACCCTCCTTCACCAAACAAATTAGCAACTCCTATAACAATGGAAATTCTGTAGGAGGAAATACGAGGCATGTGCCCTCATGTGCAGAAGATGAATAAATATATCCAGAACCTCGATGACAAGTAGTCTCACATGGAAACACCTATTTCTTTGATTGAACAACAGGTTTTTTAAATTTCTCAGTCTTTTTCCAGCTCTACATAACGTGGGAGCGTGATATGGGCTGTTTCATCCATGCTTATTTAAAGTCACTTATAAAAACAATACCACCTCGTATGAAAATCCAGCTGAACTGAAGAAATGTATTAGCACTCATGTGCTATTAAAATAAATTTATTAGCACCTTCTACACATTAATTGTCTTTAACCTTGTTGTCTCCATTGATATATTTTGTATTTATATACATTGTGTATTGTGTTGTTGTTATAAATGTATTATCATATTATTCTTTTCTTTTGTAGATCAATGAGTGTTCATTCCCCTTCTACGTGCATATAGACCTACTGTGGTGCCTATTTCCCTTATCGGATTTGCCATCATCATTTGTGTTATCACCACCCCATTCTTGTCTTATTTATTCATATATGTTTTTTCAGTCATCATTTTATGACATGTCCTATCTTTCTCTGACATTCCTTCTTCTTTCCCTTTACTTATCTCACCTCTTTCTTTTTTTTCTCCCTCTACGCCTATGCATTGAATTTCAATTTCTCATTATCCTTCATTCTGTTTTTATTTCTAATTATAATTCAGTCTCATATCAATTATTCTTCATAAATGTCTAATCATATTTATACCTAATCTCATGGAACATTAAAGGATGTATTAATTCAATTAACCAACAGATAATAATATTCCATTTAAGGAAATCTAATCCTGAGATTGTCTTGCTACAAGAAATTCACCTTACTGAACCTGAAGCTTTAAAATATAAATCAAATTGGGTGGGTTCAGTTCTTGTATCTCCTTTTTCAAATGGAATTTTTTTTAGGAAAAATCTTAAAATGTCTGTGATGTCACAAGAAAAATATGATTTTGGTAAGTGGATTATTCTTAATCTTTTGATAGATAAAATATCACTATCTGTTTTGAATATATACTCCAACACACTGGGATTTCACATTGTAGCCCGTAATTGCAAAAAAATATACAGAATATCACAATTCATATTTGTTTAAGGAGGTGACTGTAACCAAATTATGGCTCCATTTTTAGATAGACAATCCCAAGTACATTATTTATCCATCAAAATCCGTAGACAATTTCTTTCTACTATTACTAACAATGCATTATGGATTTTTGGAGAATCTTTAATACAACTTCCTGAGATTATTCTTATTACCCTGCTTCACATGGCACTCTCATTAGATTAGGTCACATTTTGTTCTGTAAATATCAACCATTAACACCATGATGATATTAGACCATGCCATTGTTACTATAGATATTGACTTGGTTTCGCCTCAATTAGATAACCATAGATGGAGATTTATTAACTCATTGTTAAAAGATGTACAATTTTCATCCTCCTTTATATCATTTGCTTCTGATTTTTTCTCAATCAATAACTGCATCCCTACACCATGGTCGTGGGCAGTGCAGAGCACCCTCTGTTGCCCCAGTGCTGGGTTTCTGCCAGTCTTTTATATGGTAGGGTCCTTACCATGAAAATGCTGGTGGAAAATGGACTTGTGATCAGCATGGTAGTGCTCAACTCAGCACCACTGTGGCTGAGCACGATTCCGACCGCCACCCCATACAGAACCTTGCTCCTGGTGGTGGCAGTGGTGCCCTGACAGTCCTACCGCCAGGGTTGTGATGTGACGGTCAGGCCCCCTGGAGTGGAGCAGTCCAACCACCACCACAAGGCTGGCAATCTCAAGAATGCCAGCCTCGTCATGAGACCCTAAATCTTCAACTCTAACTTCCCTTCTTTTGCAACATAATCCTACCCTTATCAAATCTACTTTTATCCCTGAAACAATAACTCCCACTATGTTTTTTTCAATGTCCATATGGTATATTAAACTTATTAAAATTAACAACAGGTCTATTTTCTGACACTCTTTAAAGACTAAATGTATTATGTGGATTTCACAACTGTGTGATAATAATAATCCTATTTCTTTCCCCCTATTTCAACACATTTTCAAACATCCCCAGTCCTTTTATTTCTGTTCTGTATTGCTTATTAATGTTGTCCAGGATTCATATTTAATGCTACAATATAATCCTGTCACTTTTACTCATACATTTGACTTAAGTAAGATTGTTACTGTTGACCTTAAAGCCTCCACTTCTTATAAGAGTATTTCATTCAGACTTAATCCTAGAACCAAGCCCAAAAATGAATTTCTCTGGGAGTGAGATCTTGGTGTCCAATGACAGGCCTCCTTTTGAAATAAAGTTTTGTCTCCTATATATAAAATATCTAGAACAGCCAGTATTACACAATCCAAGTTTTACCTATATCACAGATTATATTTCGCCCAAATCCAGTGTTCCACATTTTCACCAAATACTTCTTCTTTGTGTTGGTCTTGTAAGTTTCCCAATAGTGATAATATACATTTACACATCCTTTAGATGTCCCTACATTCTCTCCTCTTGGCACAAAGTATGGTCCCAAATCAGAAAAAGTTGTGACATACGTTTTTTCAACATTCTTCACCTTTTTGTTGGGTAATTAGTCTTTTAAATTTTCCCATCTTTCCCTGAATACACAATAATAGACATTCTCCTAGCAATTGCTCTTCTAAATTATCATATAAATCCTGATAGAGGAGTATTTGTTCACATCACTAATTGAATATTACCTATTTATATCAATGTTCCTTCTCTAAAAAAATTCAGTTATTATGGTTGCCATTAACATAATTGCTTCAACAGTCATCACGTGATGTATCAAATACAATGTATTTTATCTGAGAATTTCCAACCACTGTGAATATAATTTTTTCATGCTGTTTTATATCTTAGAGGTTAGCCTTAATATTACCATGTTGTTGTGTTTCCTTACATTTTATGAGGACTTTACAGTATATGCCATTGTGGGAAAACGAGGCTGATTGCCGAAGCCCCCTCACTGTGTACCCCCATTTTCAACTGATACTGGTGTTTTCAGAGTCTGACTGTGTCCTGGGCCCTGCTAACCAGGCCAAGAGCCAGCACTCTGTGTAAAATGGTATATGCAAATTAGGCATAATTATAATTGGCTCTGACAACCTACCTATAAGTCCCTAGTGTATTGAAGGACATGTAGGTTTAGGGACCCCAGTATAGTTAGTGCACCCATAGGTGCACTGCAGTGGTGTCTAGTGTCATTGTAAAGGCAGTCCTGCCTTGCTGCCTGCTTTCAAGTTAAAATTAACCCAACATTCGACTTTGGAATTAAAAGTACTTCTAAAGTCTCAAACTACCTTATATCAGCACATAGGTCACCCCCAGGGTCTGCCCTAGGTTCACACATGGTTGGGTAAAATGTACATATAAGCCGGGACTTTATAGAAGATGTGTTATAAGCCCTGGTGAGGAAAAACAGCCAACCCTGTTTTCCCCATTGTAGTCAATGGGCCACATAGGCTAACATTGGGAGACGTTAATTTAAAGTGAAAAAGCCTTATTTCCAATAGAGATGAACTAAATATATCAAGTTTGGTACCAAATGAAATGTTATAATACATCCAACAACTTGCAATGTTGAATTTAATATGCCTAACACAGGGAAAGAGTTTTAAAACTCTTTATGAAAGTTACCAGATTCGGCCCTCTAGTGCCTTTTCCTAATCGGTCAGCCTCTGGCAGCCTGAGCCAGGCTACCTTAACCCCCTCGGTACCCGAGTAGAGCTGGTCTCGTCCAGGCACACAGTGCTAGTGTGCGCCGGACGAGACCAGCTCGTCCTGAACCTGGCCCACGGGAGGAGCGGTAGCGCTCCCCACATGGGCCTCCCACCCACACCCCCAAGTTGAGGATGGTTAGGGAATCCCTTCCCCTTCCACCCTGACCCCCCTACGCCAATCTGATGACGTCAGCGCGCTCACAGCGCGCCAACGTCCTCAGAAGCTGCTGAGAACTCGCTGGAAGCCATTTGCTTCCAAGGCAAGGGGAGAGAGGACTTCAAGAGGTAAGTCTTTCTCTTTTAGGGGGTCTTGGGGAGGAAACAAACACGGGGAAAGGAAAGAGTTTGTCCTTTCCCCCGTGTCTGTTTTCAGTGGATTCCTGGTCCACGATCGCGGGCGAGGCCCGCGATCGTGGACCAGGAATCCCCACTAGGCACCAGGGATTTACTTTCAATTTTATTTTTGGGAGCGACCCCTTGGGCAAGGGTCACTCCCACGGGGGGCTATTACTTATCCTATTTCAGCCCCCCCTCGGGATAGATCAGCTGGTTTTTTGTCCGATCTCCCCCCAGGGGTGGTCAAAAACCAATAGACGACCAGGGATTTTGTTTTGCATAAGTTTTTGGGCAGCGACCCCTTAGGCAAGGGTCGCTGCCCCGGGGGCACTCATTTTTTATATGTTTCCGCCCCCACTGGGGCTAGATCGGCCATGTTTTTGGCCAATCTCACCCCCGGAGGGGGGTCGAAACCCACAAGGCGCCAGGGATTATGTGGTATGTGTTTTATGTGTTTGGGGGCACCCCTTTGCAAGGGTCGCCCCCCCAAAGGTTGGAAAATTAGTATTGGCCATTTCTGCCCCCCTTGGGGGCAGAAACCAACAATACGCCAGGGATTTTTTTTTTGTTCCCTTTTATTTGTTTTGTTCTGGGGTTGCCCCCTTTTGCCCCCTTTGGCAAGGGTCGCCCCCCAAAGGGGGCTCAGAGCTGTTGGCCATTTCTGCACCCCTTGGGGCAGATTGGCCTATAGGCACCAGGGATCTTGTGTGTGTGTGTGTGTTTTGTGTGGGTGGGGGGACGGCAACTTTGGCAAGGGTCGCACCCCAAAGGGGGGCAGATTACTGATGACCATTTCTGCTCCCCTTAAGGGGCAGATCGGGCTATTTTTTTTTGGCCTATCTGACCCCAAAAGGGCAGAAGCCACCAAGACAAGAGGGATTTTTTTTTTGTTCCCCTTAGTTTTTTTGTGCCAGGGTGCCAGCCTTTTGCCCCCTTTGGCAAGGGTTGCCCCCTTGAACAGGGTACAGAGCTGTTGGCCATTTCTTCCCCCCTTGGGAGGGAAAATCGGCCAATTTTTTTTAGGCCCATCTACCCCCAATGGGGGCAGAAGCCACATAGGCACCAGGGACAATTTCTAAGTTCTTGGTGGCTGGGTGTTTGTCAACTGACAAAGTATTTGTATTTGTGATTATAACAGTTTATTTTTTCTTTTTGTTCTAGTTCAAAGCTTTTGCTTCCTTTGCTGTGGATCCATGCGGTTTTGGCAGTAGTTGTCTTGCGGTTTGCATAATTGCATGTTTTAGGTAAGTGAAAGCAATTTACCCCAAAGGAGTATTGTTGACATGCATGAATGACATGTTTGTAGGTGGTGTACTAAATGCAGTATTGTGTGTGAAATTGTCCTTAGATTTTAGCACAATGATATTTGTGTTGTCATATGTCTAATTTTCTTTTTTCTTTTTAGTGGGATATCATTGGTGATTGCTGTGTCTGTGCAGAGTAGTTGCTGGTGAGTAGCTTTTTCAGGCAAGTGAGTGGTATCGCTCTTTAGTACATAACTCTTTGTGATAAAGCTACACTTTGTTTATTACTTATTTTAGTGCTGGTTGTTGTTGACAATCCATTTGTTGTTAGTGAGGATCATGGCTAGCCACAGAGTGACCGCTCAGCAGGTTGTTGGCATGCTCTTTGAGTCGTCTTCAGAACATGATTACGAGACTGACTCTGCATCTGAGGCAAAGGAGGAAGTGAGAGATTCTGGCAGTGGTTTTTTTGTCCGAGAGAATTCTTCTGATGAGGAGGTCACACTGCAAATGAAGGGCCTGTTTTAGAGGAGGACATTGATGTGCCAAGAGTGCAGCAGCCTGGGGCTGAAGGGTTTCCCATTAGAAGGCCTGACATCTGGATTGCCTCAAACATGGAGCAGCCACAGTTACCTGCATTTACTGATCTCCCAGGGTGTAGAATCAATACGGAAAACTTTTTGCCTATCAATTTCTTTCACTTGTTTATGGACGATGTATTTTTGGAAGAGATTGTGGAGCAGACTAATTTGTATGCGGAGCAATATTTGAGGGACAACGCTGACAGACTTAGGCCTCAGTCTAGAGATACTCAGTGGGTTCCCACATATCTGGAAGAGATTAAAACGTTTTTAGGTTTGACTTTTTTGATGGGGGTGATAAGGAAGCCGTCACTGGCTTTCTATTGGTCTACTAGTCCTTTGATGGCAAGCCTATATTTCCTGCAACTATGACACGTAATCGCTATTTGCTTCTTCTTCGTATGCTGTATTTTGTAGACAATGCTTTGGCCTCTGGGTGCTTTTCAGGATTTGAGTCAGAATTTTTTACTCTAATCCTGCAAAGGGCCGGAGTGGAATAAAAAATTCTGATGCTAGTCCCCTAACTACTGCCATGGTGCGCCGTATTTTAAATACAGCGCACACATGGTGTTGTTAGGGCGGTGCTAAGGGGTGCCAGAAAAGTGGTGATGCACTGTGTGCAGTGCCACTTTTCTTAAATACGTTCCCTAGCTTTGTTATTTCTGGAGTTAAATATCCAGATTTTGTTGTTGCTGTTCTAGTTTGTAGTGCCAGTAGTGCTTTTATTGGCCTGCTCAGTAGTGAATGTTACATTATTGGAATTATGCCAACTTCCACTCTACCCAAACTAAAACAATGTTTTCTCTACGTGGTTAAGTCACTTACATTACTTAAATTGATTTGGTTTGGTCTCCGCAAATTTGGCTGTGAATGTATCTGCATGAAACTTGACCGTTAGCCTGATCCACAACACGATGGGTCACAAAGTGATTAGATTTAAAACACTGTTTAAGCCTGGTTGATGTCTCTGTGCTGCTGAGGGCTTTTATGAATCGGTTTTCCTGGTTTTGCATTAAAATGATTTTAATATACCCTTAATGTGTGGCTACCACTTTGGCTTTATAAGCCAGTAACCCTCAGTGAGTACCCACCTAGTTTTTTCTCATGTCCCAGCACTGCAGCTAGGGCCAGATGCACAATGCTTTTATCTGGTCCCAAATGGACTGATTCGAGTAATCAGGCGTTTGCTACCAGAAAAAAGCATTTCTGGATGTACAGACCCCATTTTGCGATGTGGTAAACCATTACCAAATCACAAAATGTTTTTGCAAGTCGTTATTGAAAGGAGCATGCCAAGGGCGTCCCTTCATAATAGCGAGTTGCAGGGCCATGTAAAACTGTTTTGCAACTGTGAATGCGGTCGCAAAACAATCAGAGTTACTACCAACTTCAAGTTAGTGGTAACTCATTCATAAATGGGAAAGGTTCCCCAATGGGCTCCTTCCCCTTTGTGAATGCAAGCAAAATTATTTTTTCAGAGCAGGTAGTGGTCCCTCGGACCACTGCCTACTCTGAAAAAATAATAGAAAACTTTTCATTTTTTTGTTTGAAATGCATCTCATTTTCCTATATAGAAAGGGGCTGCTTTTTAAAAAAAAAAAGGAAACAGTTTTCTTTTAAAAAGCAGTCACAGACATGGTGGTCTTCTGTCCCCAGCAGGCTACCATCCCTGTGAGTGTGGCCATTCCCAATGGGGTCGCAAATTGCAACCTGCCTCATAAATATTGATGAGGCAGCTCTTTACGACCTCTTTGGGAATCGCTTACTGTGTCTGAGACACATTAGTACATTTCATTTTGCGAGTCTCTCATTGCGACTTGCAAAAAGTCTCAATTAAAGACTTGCAAAATGAAATGGTCACACATCTGACCCTAAATGTTTGGCTCAGTGTCTTCGCCTTTTGAGGACTCCGGTATGCAAGTGATCTAGGTTTATGCCCAAATATTAAAATCTGCCCATCTTTTAGAGCCTAGAGCCAAACCAATAAAACATGATTGTGTTCACAAATGGCCAAATTTGCAGAATTGGGCCGTTTGCTACCACAAAATTGCCTTTACTGCTATACAAAGCACAAATTGCATTTTGGTAACTTGTTACAGAATTGCAATCTGGGTTTTGTGATTTAGTATTTCGAAGGGGTATGTTTACAATGTCCTTCCTAATACCTATTTGCAGTGTTATGTACAAATGTTTTGAGACGTAAATGTGGTTGAAAAGCATTTGCAATTTACTGCCAACTCAAAGTTTCGCCTTTCAGAATGGTTAAAAATAATATTTTATAAGAGCCTGCAGTGGTCCATCAAAGCACTCATACTCTGAAAAAACGAAACCCAAATATTTCATTTTTAATTTTTAAACACATCCCATTTTCATTTAAGAAAACAGGCTGCATATATATATATGTATATATATATATGTAGTCCACCATCTCTGTGATGGCAGAAAATCCTAATTGGTTGCAATTTGTGACCTAGCTTATTAATACGCATGAGGTAGGTCTAGAGTTTCATACAATTGGAATAGTGATTTCCTAATTACAATTCACAGAAAATCGTAATTATGAAATCGCTAATCCAAATCTTCATACATCTGGCTATAAGTTATTTCAGGGTTGTTGAACATTTCTCACTATGAATTTTGTTTAGGCAATGTTAGCAGTGCGGTTCTTCTCTTCACAGAATGATTCAAACCCCCTTAGTAGCCGATGCATGGACAGCTCAGTAGCCAATGCATTGGCAGCTCAGTTAAAGATAGCAGAATGTCATGTAGATGCAGTGGGATTGTGTCCTCTTTTAATGTAGGAATGTCCATATCCAAACTCTGAACACATCTGGAAGCATAATTGATGAAGAGATGAAGGTACTAAGCCCTTGCAAATGACTGAATTACTCTATACATTATCCTAGTTGCATACGAAGAATAGATTTGAACATGATTTGTTTTGACAGGTTAGTAGTTTGCAGATATGTATGTCATTTAATGTATTAGGTAATGTGAGATATTGTAATGTGAAGAAGGTTATTTTTTCTTCTTATGGTGTTCCAATTTGAGCATGTGGCATGAGGAAAACAAGATCTGAATGCTGATATTGAATTTAGGAGTTGATATTGAAATGTCGAAATTAAGGTCAGTGCAGATGCGCTAGGTGTATGGGATGATATGCTGACTTCTCAAGACTATTAGTAGGATATGGGATTAGTGGGTGTGAGGCTCTGTGATTACATTTTCCAGTGTAGTCTGGTGCAGACCCCCTTGCTATTATCATGCTTTGCTAAGCTAGTGCACTTGATACAATTATATTCTGTACATGCATTTCAGCAGTATTTATCAGGTCAAGTTTTTCTTATTTCGTTTTCAATGTCACATGGTCTTTTGAGGGGCTTGCGAATGTGCTGGGTTTAAAATGCATTACTGTCCTAATCACCTAGACCATACATCAAACAGTTATTGTGTTTATTTCACTTCTCTCTGATGACAAATGCAGTGCAGGCTCCCTTTAGTGTAAACCTACATAGGAGAAGCTAGTACATTATAAACTAGAGTTGGAAGTATGTATTCATATTTAAATAAATAATAGATGCATATCGTAAGACATTGGGTTACTGTTTGGGCAGGATGTAAGGCCTGGGCAAGTAATAGGTCCACAATTTCCTCTTTCTGGGAGCCAACCACCCCATTGTAACACTTAAGTCTCTTGGGTAGTAAAGCAGAGCAGCCCATGGCCTACTTAGGGGAGATGCTGTGGGCTAGTAATCACAATTCACATGTATGCTGAAAGGTGTGTACCTTTCAACAGTAGTGAAATGGACGCAACATAGTTCCCATCTTCTCTATGAATCAAAATGACTCCAAAAGAAGTAACGCCTGCTCCACTGGGATAAAGGGACAAACCTTGATCAGGACTAGATTTCCACCATGTGATGTCAGGTGTCTTTTCAGTTTTTTTCAAACATAAGACCAACCTTTAGTACCTTAAAATACTCAGTTTAACTTCCCAAGTTTATATAACCCGCGTTTGACTTACATAATGTCCCTTGTCCATTTTCTTTAGGTGTTGGTTCCTGCAGGCTAAATTGGCTATGCAATCACTTTAAAAGCAAATTCTAGATAATTAATTCCACAGATAATTTCTTAGACAGGTACTAACAACAACCTTAACCCCTTCCCCCCCATGGACGTAATGGTTACATCCGGTGGTGCGGCGTTGAGGTGCACGGATGTAACCATTACGTCCTGGTATAGGCCCTCGGGGGAAACGCTGGAGCTCCCCCTGAGAGCCTCCTACCACCCCCCAATGGCAGGGCTGGAAGGGGAATTGCTTCCCCTTCCAACCCTGCCCCCCAAGTGATCTGGTGACATCAGTGCGCCAACGCACGCTGAGCTCATCAAAGGTCAACTCCTGTCGCACTGGAAGCAATGCTTCCAGTGCGACCCGAGGAGAAACTGATCAGTTTCTCCTCAGTACAGGGGTCAGAGGAGGCAGAGAGGCATGAAAGGGGAAGGAAAAGATGTTCCTTCCCTTTTCATGTCTCTCTCTGCATTCCTGCAGCACGATCGCATAGATGCCCCCGCAAAAACGGGTTTAGTATTTGATAATTTTGATGTGTCCACATAGTGTTTTGGGGCATTTCCTTTTGCGGGCACTAGACCTACCCACACATGTGAGGTACCGTTTTTATCGGGAGACTTGGGGGAACACTGGGTGGAAGGAAATGTGTGACTCCTCTCAGATTTCAGAACTTTGTGTCACCGAAATGTGAGGAAAAAGTGATTTATGGGCCAAATTTTGAGGTTTGCAAAGGATTCTGGGTAACAGAACCTGGTGAAAGCTCCACAAGTCACCCCATCTTAGATTTCCCTATGTGTCTAGTTTTAAAAAATGTACAGGTTTGGTAGGATTCCCTAGGTGCCGGCTGAGCTCGAGGACAAAATCCACAGCTAGGCACTTTGCACAAAACACGTCTGTTGTCTTTGGGAAAATGTGATGTGTCTACTTTGCGTTTTGGGGCATTTCCTTTCACGGGCGCTAGGCCTACCCACACAAGTGAGGTTCCATTTTATTGGAAGACTTGGGGAAACGGTGGGTGGAAGGAAATGTGTGGATCCTTTCAGATTCCAGAACTTTCTGTCACCGAAATGTGAGGAAAAAGTGTTTTTTTTGGCCAAATTTTGAGGTTTGCAAAGGTAACAGAACCTGGCGAGAGCTCCACAAGTCACCTCATCTTAGATTTCCATAGGTGTCTAGTTTTAAAAAATGCACAGGTCTGGTAAGTTTCCCTAGGTGCCAGCTGAGCTAGAGGCCAAAATCTACAGCTAGGCATTTTGCAAAAGACGCGTCAGATTTAAATGTAAAAATGTGATGTGTCCATGTTGCGTTTCCTGTCGTGAAGATTAGGCCAACCCATGCAAGTGAGGTACCATTTTTATCAGGAGACTTGGGGGAGCACAGAATAGCAAAAGAAGTGTTATTGCTCCTTTCTTTAAATTTTTTCATTCCAAATGTAAGACAGTGTGTAAAAAAGATGTCTATTTGAGAAATGCTCTGTAGTTCACATGCTAGTATGGGCACCCTGGAATTCAGAGATTTGCAAATAACCACTGCTTCTCAACACCTTGTTTTGTGCCCATTTTGGAAATACAAAGTTGTTCTTGATATCTATTTTTCACTCTTCATATTTCAGCAAATGAATTGCTGTATACCCGGTATAGAATGAAAACCCATTGCAAGGTGCAGCTCATTTATTGGCTTTAGGTACCTACGGTTCTTGATAAACCTACAAGCCTTATATATCCCCTCAACCAGAAGAGTCCAGCAGATGTATCGGTATATTGCTTTAAAAAATCTGAATTTTCAGGAAAACGTTACAGAGTAAAACATTGAGAAAAAATGCTGTTTTTTTCACCTCAATTTCATTATTATTTTATTTCAGCTGTTATTTTCTGTAGGAAAACCTTGTAGGATCTACACAAATTACCCCTTGGTAATTTCAGAATTTGGTCTACTTTTCAGAAATATTTAGCTGTCTGGGATCCAGCATTGGTTTTACACCCATTTCTGTCAATAACTGGAAGGAGGCTGAAAACACAAACAAATATAAAAAATGGGGTATGTCCCAGTAAAATGCCAAAATTGTGTTGAAAAATTGGGTTTCTGATTCAAGTCTGCCTGTTCCTGAAAGTTGGGAAGCTGGTGCTTTTAGCACTGCAAACTCTTTGTTGATGCTATTTTCAGGGGAAAAAAAAGAAGCCTTCTTCTTCAGCCCTTTTTTCCCATTTTTTGATAAAAATTAAATTTTTGCTGTATTTTGGCTAATTTCTTGGTCTCTTTCAGGGGAACCCACAAAGTCTGGGTACCTCTAGAATCCCTTGGAGGTTGGAAAGAATGGACGTAAATTTGGCGTGGGTAGCTTATGTGGACAAAAAGGTATGAGGGCCTAAGTACGAACTGCCTCAAATAGCCAAAAAAAGGATTGCCACCTGAGGGGGAAAAGACATGGCAGCGAAGGGGTTAATGAGAGTCCTTGATATATATATATGTATATATATATATATATATATATATATGTGTGTATATATATATATATATATATATATATATATATATATATATATATATATATAAAAATAACAAATGCAGCTGAAATACAATAATAAATACATTTTTACCTTTGTACAAACAACAACAAAATTAATGGTTGACTTCACCAGTCTTTTTGTAACAGGATTCCTTCAGATGAGTATTCCTTCCTTGTTTTAGTACACATCGTAAATGTTACAAATATGTATAGGTTGCCGCTTGAATAATGTCTTTTGCTTGTCTTTTTAAGGTTTGGCAGCGGAAAGCAGGCACAGAAGCAGGGAAACAAGTGACTCAACAGAAAGCAGAAAAACTCCCATGAGAGGATACAGAGCACTTGGTAAGGACATGACAGAAGGAGGACGGCACCTCCACACAGCTAAGTACGGGGGGGAGGGAAGCTGATGACAATCAGGCATCTTCATGCAACACATAGCCTTGATGGCTATGTGCTCCACCTTAAAGGGGCCACCTCATCATGCATGCAGCACCAACAGTACACCCCCCATGGCGTCTCCCACAGGTTTAGTTTTGTCAGGGTACTGTTGATGCAAGAGGGGCAGAAGACATGGTGTGTACATGACACACAGGCTCCCAAGTGCAACTTTAGTTCCATATCCCTTCCAACGAATCAAGTGATATAATCTGTGTTGTACTCACTTGGAATCCAGAATCCCCTCCACTTCATATTCAGGTTCATTATCTATCATCGCAAGAGAGTTTTTTTAGGGAGAACAGTTCCAGGAATAACAGGTTTCAATAAAGACAACAAAAAAAAATGCGGTGCACTCGTAACTGCAGAGGTAATTCCAGTTTCATGTCAACATCATAAATTCACTTGAGAATCGGATAAGGGCCTACGTATCCTGGTTGAAATTTTTGTGGTCCCTTCAACTTGAGATGTCTTGTGGATAACCATACTTGATTTCCCACCTGTTATTCAGGACTTGCTCTTCAGTTTTCATCTGCATTCTATTTATATGTCAGCTTGGCTTGATCCAAAATATCATGTGCTGGTCATTGTATATTTCATATTTGATCCTCATAATCTTGAACAGCCTGAACATCAGTACTAGATGTGGAAGGCAATAATAGAAAACGAGGGTACAGACCACAGTTACAGTGAAATGGAGTTATTTTGGTAGAGCTATGTCGTGCATTATTGTAGGCAAACTCCGCAGCCCAGATAAATTTGCACCACTCCGTAGTGTCACTCAATACTTAGCACCTAATATGCTGCATCACGCATTGATTTACCCTTTCTGTTTGGCCATCTGACTGTGGGTGGTAGCAGGTTGACAAATGGATATCTATCTGCAATACTATATTCAAGGCCCTCAAAATTTAGAAACAAATTGAGGGCCCCAATTAGACACAATAATGGAAGGTTAAACATGTAATTGTACTATTGACTGCAAAAAGACATGTGAAAGTGCTCTAGATGTAGGCAATCTTGAAAATGGTGTAAAATGACCCATTTTAGAGAGCATATCCACTGGAACTATTACTGTTGTATAACCGTCATCTGTCTTGGGTAATTCCACTATAAAATCGAGAGAGATTGTATGCCAAGGGTGCGTAGGAGTAGAAAAGGAAAGTAATAACCCAGCATGTGCCTGATGTGGATTTTTATTCTGAGCACAAATAGCATACCTTTGTACAAACTGTTTTGTGTCTGTCCCCAATTTGGGCCACCAAAAATGTCATCTAACAAACTCTAATGTCTTTTTTTCTCGTGGGTGTCCTGCTGGAATATGTTTATGACTTCAGTGTAATGCCTGTTACTGTAAAACTGAACTGGGAACAAATAATCTATTCTGTACATGATGCATATTATTTATAACCTTATTCTCTTGACTTTGTAGGATCTCTTGTGCTTCTTTACTATGCTGTGCAGCAGCTACTTCGGCCAGAAAAGACTCCTCAGATATCACAGCCCCTAACATACGGTCAGAAGGTATGATTTGGGAGCTTTCATATTCTTGTTCTTCTATTTCATCACCCACACATGGCAATTGTGTCTGCTTTCCCATGCTGTTAGCCTGCTTGTAACTGAATAACAAAATCATAGGCAGTGAGGAACTGGTTCCAACTTAACTGTCTCATGCATAAGGTTTTAGCTGACTTGAGGAATTTCAGGTTTCTGTGCTCAGTAATGACACACCTTATGCAAGGCACCCATCAACTATTGACACCACTCCTCACAAGCCTTTTTATGGCCAGCAACTCTTTCTCACCAATGGAATCATTTTCTTCAGCTGGACCGAGTTTGTGGGAGAAATAAGCTACAGGACGAAGTTCTCTAGTCTCCTTGTTTCTTTGGGATAGGACCCGCACAACTGCCACCTGAGAAGCATCAGCCTCCACAATAAATGGATCTGTAGTGTCAGGATGTTGCAGGATAGGGCCTTCATAAACATTTCTTTTAAATGCTGGAAAGCCTGTTTTGCTGCCTCAGTCCAATGAAATACTACTTCCTTTTTTAGCAATTCAGTTATGGGGGATACCAAGGTGGAAAAATGATTTATGAATCATCTATAAAATTGTCAAATCGAAGAAAGCTTTGTACTTCTTTTACAGTTTTAAGAGATTTCCATTGCACAATAGCATCAACCTTCCGCAGGTCCATGCTAACCCCTTGTGAACAGAGGACATACCTTAAAAAGATCACTTCAGAAGCATGAAACTCATGTTTCTCCAATTTGATAATGAGCCTATTATTTTTTAGTTGTTGCAATACTGCTCTGACATGCTTCTCATGTTCAGTCATGGATGAATAATATGTCAGGATATCATCCAAATAGGCCATCACATGCACACCCAAAAAGTCTCTCAATATTATGCCCAGGCGTAGAACTCTGCTCTGCAGGCAAAGTTTTCAGAATTCGGGCAATTGATGCTAAGAGGAGTATCGCAGAGTTCGCAAAGTCCGCACTCCATGGCAGAGCAAATTTCGTGAGCGCTCACGTGATTGGGTGTTGGCACTCTCACATCAGCGCCAAGATACTCTCAGGCCACTAGTGAGTGTGAGCAAGACTTTGCGTTCGCTCGCACTGCTTCCAGAAGTGCCTGCAGCCAAAACTGCCACTAACAAGTGTGAACTCATTTCTGGAATAGATTTTCTATTCCAGATGCCACTCAATCTAGTCAAAAAGAGATTTTTGTCTATAAATCAAGTCAAAAAATATATTTTTGATGAGATTTTCTGCTCCAATTCACCCTGCAATTTGTTTTTCAGAATGAGAAGCCTTTTTTAAAGACAGGAAGGAAGGATATCAGAGACTCCAGCTTCCTGTTCCTGTCCAGCAGGCTCCTCCCAGTGTATTGTCCATCTCCATGTCACGTTTAACTTGGATTTCAAGGCAGAAGGATTACTCATTGTTTCTTGGATATACCTTTGGGTTTAAGGACTTTGTTTTTGTTGAATCACACAATTAAGTTAAAAAACGATTGCATAAGGGTATTGTTTGTTTCCTTGGAAATGCACAAGTATTTCTCTGTACTTTACTGAGACTTTTACATTTTATAGTGGTGGGTGGCCTAGAGTTTTAGTAGAGGCCTAGTTATTATTTATTTTGCTTTTCATTGATTTATCACCTTCTGTAAAGGAAAATTGTTTCACAGCTTAGTACCCTTTCTAGATGGTTGTAACATTTGCAATATTATTTTAGTATGTGGCCTAATTTTCAAAATCGCCATCTAGACAGTAGGAGTAGACACTAATAGTCACAAGTGTATGAAATAAATATTTCAGTGGTTTATGTTTTTAAACTTTATCTAGGGCAGGGATGTCATTGGATTAATTAAAAATGTTGGCTATTGTTTGAATTTCTTGGTTTTGTTTTGCAAAAACTGTATATGCTCTGGGGCAATATTTGATAGTATAGGAGGATGTGTGTTGTTGTGAAATTTGTATAGCTCAGTTAATGGTCATGTTTTCAATTGCTGAATTCATGTTGGTCACTTTTCTTCAGTGTTACCCCCAACATGCCTCCTTATGGCCGGTGTGTGTGTGTGTTTGTTTGTGTTTGTGATCCTTCACAATTTTTCTTAGTTCTCCATACAATGTTGCCAGGGACCATTTTCTGTCTACAGGTTTTCATGTGTTGTTTGCTTTCCATGCCTCCTTGTTTGCAGTTGTTGTTTGACCATGTGGCTGGTGGCAATTTTATCCATCCAGACAATGTTCCTTTCCATAGGCTTGCATGTGTTTTTTGTTCCCTATGCCTCCTTGTTTGCATCCAGCCAGTGCCCCTTTGCCATAGGCTTGCATGTGTTCTTTGTTTGCCAAGCTTCCTTGCTCCTTGTTCTCATTGTTTGACCATGTGGCTGACTGGCATCTCTTTTTCCATCCAGCCAGTGTCCCTTGCCATAGGCGTGCATGCATCCTGTGTTTGCTATACCTCCTTGCTACTTGTTGTTGTTGTTTGACCACGTGACTGGTGGTCATTTTGTCTATCCAGCCAGTGTCCTTTTACCATAGGCTTGCATGTGTTCTTTGTTTGCCATGCCTACTTGCTCCTTGTTGTTGTTGTTTGACCATGTGGCTGTCTCCCATCTATTTTGTGCATGCAGCCAGTGTGTCTTTGCTGTAGGCTTACATACAAACATTGTTAATTATTGATCATTTGTTTTTTAAGTTTCTATGTATATTTTTTGTTTTAATTTTATTTTTTATTTTCTATTTCAATTTTTATTTAAATTTCAATTTTTATATTTGTAATTGTCTTTTTAATTTAAATTTTTATGTTTTTGTTTCTTGATTATTTTTATAATTTTTTATGTCTCCATCCATCCACCCATCAATCTATCTATCCACCAAAGACGCACAGCTGCACTACAGCATTCGGCTTCTTTAGGTGTAATGTCATTTCCTCCAGGACACCTGGCTGCGGAGCACTGCAGACAAATCAACAGCATAATTCATTTTGCTAATGTTTATTCCATTTCCCCTGAACTACCTTACAGCCATAGATTGTTTAAAGGATTATTCCATCTACCCTCGCACATCTCTCTGACTACCCCAGGTATCTCCTTTAAAACAGATGGAGAGAAAGCAAAGTGCTAGATCTGCATGTTATGCTGGCTGATATGAAATGTAATTATTTTATGTTGTGGGTTTACTTTACAATGTTTGATTAAATTTGCATTTATTACATAAGTAACAAACCACACTAAGGGGGTCATTCAGACCCTGGCGGTCATGGACCGCCAGGGCCAATGACCGCGGAAGCACCGCCAACAGGCTGGCGGTGCTTCCGGGGGCATTCTGACCGCAGCGGTAAAGCCGCGGTCAGAAAAGGGAAGCTGGCGGTTTCCCGCCGGCTTCCCGCTGCCCCAGGGAATCCTCCACGGCGGCGCTGCAAGCAGCGCCGCCATGGGGATTCCGGCCCCCTTCCCGCCAGCCCGGTTCTGGCGGTTTTCACCGCCAGAGCCTGGCTGGAACGGGTGTCGTGGGGCCCCTCGGGGCCCCTGCAGTTCCCATGCCACTGGCATGGGCACTGCAGGGGCCCCCTAACAGGGCCCCACATAGATTTTCAGTGTCTGCGTGGCAGACATTGAAAATCGCGACAGGTGCAACTGCACCCGTCGCACCCCTTCCACTCCGCCGGCTCCATTCGGAGCCGGCATCCTCGTGGAAGGGGGTTTCCCGCTGGGCGGGTGGGCGGCCTTCTGGAGGTCGCCCGCCAGCCCAGCGGGAAACTCAGAATGACCGCCGCTGTCTTTTGACCGCGGTACGGTCTTCTGGCGGTTCCCGCCAGGCCGGCGGCATCCGCCACCGGCGGGGGTCAGAATGACCCCCTAAGAGTGCATTTGTCTGTACTATTTCAACCTGCAACAATGCCACTAACTACATGTTTTTCTTGCTTGGTTGTTTTTAGGTGCACAAGAGAAGAGACCCCACATCACCCGCAGTACTGCCAAAGAGAAGGCCTTACAGTTACTTTAGTCCTCCAAATTCTTTAACTTGGGCATCTTACTGCCACTGCCAACATAAAGTATGAGATGACCCTAAAGAAAGCTGCTCCCAAGAATGTGGGCAGTGGGAAGAAAAGGCTTTTTAAAGCCCAGAAACAGTTGCCGATTCAGCGTGGTAACAGAGTGCCAGTTAAAGCCCTGATACAGGAGGTGCCAGCACTTTGGAACTCACCCTATTAAATAAATGCTGCAACATCTGTTTGAGCAGTACAAACAGAACAATGACTTTGTTATTTAAAAAGGAGGGGATGCCATTGGGAAAGCTATGACCATGGATGTGGACAAATGGGGCCTCATCAAATGCCTCACACAGATGCTGCTCCCTTTTGAGGTTTTCACACTGGAAGTTAGCAAGGAGGACAGTACAATGTGCCGAGCTATCCTGTTATTGCATCTGCTACAGGAGCAGCTAAGGATGGTGTCTGAAAGGTTTGCATTCAGGGATGCAAATGAAAACCCATGCCTTGCTTGAGTGCTTAAGCTATTGCTTGACTTGTAATGCAAGGCTGCAAAATGACATTATCTCCTCCGAAGAATATATCTGTGCCACCCTACTTGATCCACGCTGCTAAAACATTCTTTGCAATTTTATTCCTTTTTCTGAAGGGGATGTTTCATAATACAAGAGGTAGATTGTTGAGCAAACTTAGAGTCCCGCTCCACAGTTCTGGGTTGCGGCCTTCAACTTCTAGAGAGGGCAGTCTTGTATCACATCCACCAAGCCCACCAACAAGAAAAGCTGCAACAACAGGAAGAGAAGAATCAGAGCCAACCTCTGCATTGGCTTGTATTCAAGTGGCAGGTCTTAGGTACTGTGAGAGGCGAAGGTAAAAGCGGTCGAGCAAGTGACAGTGCCAATGACCATTCAGAGGATTTTCCAGGAGTATCTGGATGACCTAAAAAAGGTGCCTGTAGATCAAAACCCAGTGGTGTATTGGTATGGGAAGATACACCAATGGCCAAAGCTCAACAGGCTGACAATAGACATTCTAGCTTGTCCTGTAGCCAGATTATCTGCTGAACTTGTGTTCAGTGCAGCTGGTGCAGTTGTTACAGTGAACAGAACCAGGCTTTCACCTCAAAGGATAGAGAGATTATCCATAATGCAAATGAACCATCGTTTTATTCCACCGGATTACACCATCCCCAAAACACCACAGAAGGAGGCAGAGGATGATGGGCCAGAATCAAGTGTGTTAGCTGACCAACTTCAGGGTGAATTTCCAGAGTTTGAGTATGAAGTCTACTTCCTGGACTGAGTATGCCAGGGAAACAACAAAACTTTTTAATTATTTCTAATTGATTTTTTTTCTTTCTTTCTTTGCAAAAAACATGCTAGTGCAACATTAGGTTTGTGTTGGATTTATGCTGCCCCACCTTTTATAGTTTTATAGTCACATAGGATCCCGGAATGGATTTGGACCTGTGTGCAGTAAAAAAGCCCCACATACCCCTCAGGACATTGGAGACAATGTCTGCCTCCTTCACATGCCATTGCCTATCCTACATCACCTATCAGGATTGCTATACAAGATTATTGATTAAAAACTGCCAGTGCCAATGCCAAATCCAAGGTGTTAATACCATAAAAAAGGACCTATGTTGTTCAACCACATTGCATGGATTAGAGGAGGTAACTGCTAAATAACTATTGCACCAATGAGTGGTGATATATTGAGTGATTGTGAATTTGTGAGTGATGACTGATGTATGTGGTGGCTGACAGTGGGGGAGGGAGTTCAACAAACTTGCAAACTTGTTTCTGATGATTTGCAATGTTTGGGGGCTGATGGGTGATTATTTTTTCCTAAAAGTGATTGGCCTTTCAAACTTAGTGAAATTTATCTGCAGAGTGCACTCCTTTTTTCTGGTTCCTCAGGACAGACCAGCTGCTTTAGTGACCAAACATAAACCTATAAACAGTTGCTTTCACAGGTTAAGCCTCCTCAGTTTGGGACTAGGACAGAGATACTCATAATCTCAGAATCTGGAGGAGGAAAATGGAAGCACTCAAGACAGGACTACCATAACATTTAGGATATTCTACCTTGGGCCTCTATGGGGCAGAAGGACCATTTGCAATGCATTTAACTGAACTGTGTCATACTTACCCCATTGTTTCTTTCTACAACAGATTGTTCGTGGTGTACTGCTCAGAGCCCCAATGAATATTGTTATGGTTTCTTTTGTGTAGTGTTTGCCTTTGTCACACCTTTCCCATCCATTCATTATGCCCCTAACCCTTTTTCCCCAGGCTGTGTGATTTATTGAGGTGTGACTTAATTTGACACCATAAATTAATCACTCACTTGCTGGGGCAGATGTGGTGAAAGCAACACAAACTCACTGTATGACCTTCTACCTTCTAGTACCTGAGCAATATTCCACCCCAACCCCATCAACATAATCATTCATACCTTGTGTGTATGTGTTCTGTAAATGCTTAACCTGGTCCAACCACTCTTGAGTCTGAGTCAACTTCTCCACTCTTGAGTCTGAGTCAACATCTCCTGACTCTATGATTTTATTTCCTAAGTTAAGTTTTATAGTCCCCCACTATTGCTCAGAAGAAATTGATATTTCTAGATTTTATTATCATATCAGATCTTCTTTGTTGTGTGTCTCATGCTGTCATGATATTCTTCTGGTCTCCGTCTCCCTTAAGTTATGATATGTGACCCAATAAATCTCTATTTTCTTTCAATCTAGTTAACAGTGAAGGATAACACTTTGATTAATCCTGCAGTTGGAGTTTGGATTGGTGGGAGTGACACCTTCTGTCTTCCCTTTTAGTGCAATAGCCTGCTTCTACTCCTACCTACAATCCCCTTAAGATGCCACCTTAGGAAAAACCCTGCAGTAAGTAGAATCCCTTGCTTCATCTATTCAGGTAAGAGATGAAATATCGATTGAAGTGAACTTGTTTAGTTGGTAATTAAATCCTAATGAAGAAAATGTTGTCTGTGTTTACTAGGTTTTTGAAGGCAAAATAGGCAATGGCAATCATTCCCTAGTGGTCAATTTATAGTTCCAGAGGGCAGTAGAGCAAGGTTATAAGTAAATGACATACACATTTTTTAGCAGATTAAAAAAAAAAGACATGCTACACTAAAAGACAACAGTGCAAACTAAAACAACAAAAACATTATCCCCTTTAATTATTTACAATTAGAAAATCCTCCCTCTCCACCCACAGCAGTCTCACCCATCTGTCCAAACAAATAATAGCCCAGTCGGCAAAAAGTCCAGCGAAAAGTTTAAAGTCCTTCCCAACTCCTCCAACACCCTCTCCACCCACAAGCCACTCCCACCAAAACTTTTTTTTTTTTTTTTAAAGGGCTTAGAAGAGGGCACTGTCACTATCAGTCCAGAGCTGGTCCAGGCTCTGCTGAATACTGGTGAGCCTTCTCTCTATGTGTTCCATCTACTGCACAATGCAGTTGAGCAATGCCCTGCTGAAGTGGGAGGGTGTAGCAGGAGGTACAGTCAGGGTCCCTGACTGCTGGTGGGGGTGCTGGAGATTCACTGGCATGATTCTTTGGGTTGGTGTGCTGCTTTGCTGGGTCCTGGTTCTAAAACATCTGTCTCAGCCTCTTCCTCCTCCAGGACCACCAGCTGCCGGTATTCAGTCTGGATGTCCCCCATCCTCTGATGCCATAGGTGGGCCGCTATCTCCTGCCTGGTCAGAGGTGGTCATCAAGCAGGAGTAGCTATATCACAAAAAATAAGAATAAAAAAGACAAGTTGTAAACAATGCAAGTAGGTAGTGGGTGGCACAATAACACTATATTTCTGGTTCCCTGGGGACATTGGAATATGATGTCATTATGATTAGGAGAGTCGCAGAGCCAATTTTATTTGTTTGCCTACGCAAGCCCTATATAAAAAGCACTGACTGTCTGATAGGAAAGAATTAAGGCAGAAGAACAGCAAATAAATTTAAAAAAATAATGTCATTTAGTTTTTTCTTTTAAAGGCTTTTCAAGTAACTAAACAGACAAATCTAGTGGAAAATTAAAAATGAATTACCTCTCATTTATGATGAGTACACATCATCCCCTATGGATAACAGGTTGCTGTGCCAGAGCTTCAAATACTTTTCTACTGTCTCCAGCTGGGGCAGGTGTAGCTGCAATTATCTATCTTTAATTCCAATGGCCCTGCTTGTCCCCAAATGCCTTTGACTTAGTTTCTACCCTGACTCCTAAGAAGCAGATGAATAAATAAGATATGTCACACATGTCATGTATAAAATGCAGATATATTTATTGTGTCTGCTGTAAGTAGAAAGTGGGGAAAGCGATTCACTGCACTACAGGGAAAGGAATGGATTTATAGATTGCATTTGGCATGTTGGACCCAGTGTATCCCTTACGCCAATCTTGAAATCAAATCGGGCACTTACTACTTCCACTTTACTCACTGGCCTTGCCCACCACCACAAATTCTTTCCAACAAATTAATTCACTGGTCAGTAATGAAAGGAAACTTGACTTACTCTACTGCAGAGTAGGGCAGAGGGTATATGCAGGTAGGTAGAGCTTTAAATATAGAAGAATACAGGATGTCACTAATCCTCGATTCATCAAGCACCTAAGCTTCGGCTTACTCAGTCACTGTATAGCGAAAGCCTAAAGAGAAAAATCTGAACAGGTGTAAAATAAGTTTGCTATGGGAATATTGTACTGCACTTCGATGGTCATGGGTGGCAAAATGCCATGGCCAGGGATGGGGATGATGAATGATGATTGGATACATATCTGCCTCATCTAACAAGTACAGTGAGTTTAGGGATTAGAACACAAGTTAAAATGCCCCTCACTTTTAAACATAGCTTTGATAACCACAAATAACAAAACACAAAGTAAGTGAAGTAGGTGAGCATCATGCCCCTCTACAGAAGAGCTCCCTTCCTTATTCATTCAAGCAGTTATTCAATTATCCTTTCTTTCTTGCTACTATATTCACCCATAGCCACCATAATTTAAGGTTTACTTTCTCTCATCCAGTCTTTCACCCAAAATGACAATCCTTTATCCAGCCATTCAGTCCCCAATATCCACCCTCTCTTTAAATCATCCTTTCACCCATCCATCCATTCACCCAATACACATGCATTCTTTTTCATCCACCCACGCATGCTTTCCTTTCACTCTTTTCACCCATCCTTTCTTTTAACCTTCAGCTTCCATCAAGTCATAATTTTTAGCATACATTATGTGTGCTGTTGCTGAGTTGCTGACAGAAGAGGCCATAAGTAATCAAACTACCACTGTAGCTGTAATGGGGGGGGTCACAAATCTGATCACAACAACACCCTTGTAGCTAGTGAGTACTTCTAATTGTCAGTAATCAAGCAATGTGACTTACCATCGCCCGTTCCTGCCACTGTGTCTCTCCCTACTCCATCAGCTCCTGCAGCAGTGGAACTTGAGCCGGCTCCCCTTGTCGCACTGGTCAGTGTGGCTAGAAAAAAACAGTACACAGTTTTTAGATGAGAGATACATCTCCCCTTCTTAATTTTTTTAATCAAACAAAAGCAACCACAATACATTATTACAGTTCCTGTAGAACTGCAGTATCATCCATCAAAAATATCACTCTGGGCATTTTGTTGGAATGTTAGACAAGCCAGGTAGTCAAGCTAACCTAAAGTTTTGCGAAATGGAGGGGCAGAGCTATAGCCTATGATGATGATGACTTGGAATCATTGAAGCGCAATGAAGGGGTTGAATACAAAATGGTCTATGAAAGACAGAAAAAAGATAATGCAGGGATAAAAGGAATTACACAAAACTTGGATAGGGGAGTAGAAAAAAGGGTGATAGTATAAAAAAATGAACAAGGCAAAATTAAAAGTAGAATAAAAGTGGGGACAGGTCAAAGTTGGGAAATGATAATATTAAATAATCTGACTTACTAGTATGAGCAGAGATGTCAGCAGCGGTGCTGGTGGTCCGTGCCTCCCCAGCTCCTGCCATACCCGCCTATGAAGTGCCCCTTTTCTTGCCCTTGGGTTCTGATGTTAGAAATAAAGAAGATGAAAAAAATACATTAGTGGTACATTTAATCTCCACAAAATGATTATACAACTGGAAATGCAATAACATTGTACTTAAATCAGATCCCCTATAGTACTAGTATGATTGACGATCATTGAGTTTGCTATACTTCTAAAATCCCTTTTCCAAATTTCCTTCATAAAAACTACATTTGTAACTAATGCATTGTAATGAATGATCTTTGATTCTGTTGTAATTTCCTAACCCCCTTGATAGACCAACCAAGTCTCCTGTTTTTGTAATGCATAGATGCACACTCGCATCACTGCGAAAATGCTTGGGGCTGTAAGAGCTACATAAAGTTATAGAAAACGCTAACTCACTGATATCACTAATTCACTATGGAGACAGGAGGACGATAGAGTCTGCATTGGAATGGCTTCTTAAATAATCATTCAAAGCGAGCGCCTACGAGTACGATGATTTGACACCTAGGACTAATTTGGTCACATAATAAATAGTATTCTTAATATAAATTAAAAAGAACTTATCTCTGAGTGAAAGCTGCATGCTATTCAGAAAAAATGTTAGCATTGTAAAACTCAAACAAAATATGATAATACTCACCAAGCCCTGGAATCTTGATGGCTAGGAGGAAGAGCAGGTCCTGCTCGCAGCTGATCATATCCGCTCAGCAGTGCATCAGCTGCTGGGTTGTGCACTGGACCTGGGTGGTGGCCCTGACATACCACTGCATCCTAGCCCAACGCAGCCAATGCTCCAGCAGGGGGTAACCACTGCCAGGCATGCCACCTGCTGCCAGCAGAAAGGGGAGGCAGAGCTGCACGTAAAAGACCAGTGTTGCCACCGCCTCCTCAGAAAAGATGACCAGGGTGCATCACTTGCCGTTGCTGTCACTCACAAGGCTGCTGGCTGTCCAGGGGGACCTGGCACTGTTGCTCTCCTGATTGCTGGCAGCTCCCTGCTCTGCCATGGTGCTGGGTGAAGAAAAACATAACTTATAGGGAGAAGGAAGGAAGAAAAGGGAACAAATAAACAAAAATCCAAAAAGTCATGAAAAAGCACAAAAAAACGTAATAATACAGAGGCACATAAAGAGACATTAATGAAATAAATACAATGAGGGTTAGTTTAAATAGGAGGGTGGAGGATTGCAAAGATAAATTGGGGATGAAAAAAACAGGTGCAGCACCAAAAATAGTGAAAAACAATATGGCCACACCCATGCGAACTGCGTGGTGCGTTTGCATGTGATTTTGTGTGGGACTGCGTACTTGACATCAAATGTACTGCGAATGGGCACAATGGAGAACTCTACCCTATTGCTGAACTCCACATAGCACAGTATAGTTTTTTTCCTTCTTTGTGGCGTTCCACATAGCAAGACTCTATGCACTCCACCCAGGCCTACTCAATACCTCATTTATAAAAAACTGAAAGGCAGAAGGAGTTTTATATAACCCAAACTGCATCACAATGTATTCCTACAATCCAAACTTAGTACGGAATGCGGTTTTCCACTCATTTCCTTCTCTCACCCTTACCAGATGATAAGCCCCTCTCAGATCTAATTTGATTAGCACCCAAGGGCCTTTGACTTGGTCTATGAGTCTGGAAATGAGAGGCAGAGGACAGCATTTTTTATAGTGATAAGATTATGAGCTCTGTAGTCAATGCAGGCGCACAACTCACCCCCCTTCTTTGGTACAAAAAAATAAGAGGAAGAAGTTGGGGAACGAGATGGCCCAATAAAGCCTATCTTTAACATCACATCTAGATGTTCTCTCAAATGGATGTTTTCTTTTCTAGTGAGTGCATATATTCCATTACATGGTATGCGAGCCAGAGGGATCAGATCCCTTTGCCAGTCATATGGACGATATGGAGGAAGAGTAGTGGCCATGTGTTTGTTAAAAACATCTGCTAGATCTTGGTAGCAGGATGGAATCTGAGGAGTCTCTGCATTAGTGGATAATGCTATAATCGTGTCTGAATCTAATGAGATGAGTCTTGAAAACCATGTTCTCAACAACAGAAAGAACGAACAATCTATGACAGGATTATGGGTATACCTGGAATAACTTGAAATTGTGGAGCTTGTATCAGATCAAATGTTATCTTCTCTAAATGAGTTCCCTGCATGATAAGCCCCAAAGTAGCAGTAGCATGTGTTCTAGATCCTGGTTTAAGGGCACTGCCATCAATAGTTTTCACTTCATCTGCTTGCTCTTTCTGTTCACAAGGAATGCGATATAATGAAGCAGGAGTGTGATCCATAACTATCCCTGTAGCTCCTGAATCCACTAATAACTGAAAGGTAATTGAAACCCCATTCTAAGACAATTGAGCTGTTATATAGAAATGAGGGTAGTGCGGGATACACAATGTTTGTGCTAGGGCTTTTGAGGCTAAACTAGTCTGTACACCTGAAACACATTTCTCATCAGGTTCCAGGTGTTCTAGTTTCCAGCCTCTCTTTTCCTTTTTGGTTTTATTGGACAGTCACCCAAAAAATGACCTGCATTACCACAATAGAGGCAGAGATTTAATGTCCTTCATCTTTGCCTTTCCTCCTCACTTATAGGAACCCTTATATTGTCTATCTGTATGGGTTATGGTTTATTAGTTTTGTCTGGGTCAGGTCTTTTTTTATTCAATTCCACTATTCTAGTTTCAGTTCTACCTCTGTCTCGTCTATGCTCAGCCAAACGATGATCAAGTTTCACAATCAAGTCTATTAGTTCACTGCAGTTGTCTGGAGGGTCAACACAATCCTTTATAAAACAAGAAACTTCTTTCACTCTACAGCCACCCTGATTCTGCAACTAATCGGTTGAACGTAGTGATATAGGTTAATAGATTTTTACTTCATTGTCTTAAGTTCAATAATTCTGTATCTACTGATAGGATGAATGTGTGGTGGTCAATTCATTGTTCAGTTCAGTTTTAAATGGAGGGTAATTTTATAATAAGGCACCTTCTCTTTCTACAATGGCAATTGACACATAGCAGCTGAACTCCACAAATAGAACAGGATAAAGGCCACTTTCGGTTGATCCTTAGGAAAACAAGCCAGTGTGCAAATAAAATGTAGCTGACACTGATATATGAAGGTGGCAAATTTTGAGGGATCCTCAGAAAAATACTTAGGATGAGCCAAAGGAATAGCAGGTGGTGAGGAGACTTTTAATTACTGGCGCACCTGTACTATGACTAGGTCCAGCTCCCCCATACTGTGCAAAAAAAACCTTCTGAGTAGCCATGCTCATGGTCCGCACCTGAAACAGGGAATGTAGCAGTGGCTCTGCCGTCTAAGGCATTTACTTATTGTGCTAGTGTCTGAGTGTCCTTCAATCCATCGAACATTTAACTTGCGCTTGTCGTACTGTCTGGCTTCTTTCTTTCCACAGGAGTGAAATGGACATGACATAGTTCCCAACTTCCCTATGACTCATGCCTGATCCACTGGTATGAAGGGAAGAACTTGACCAGGATCAGACCAGACTTCCACTGTGCGATGTCAGGTGTCTTTCCAGTGTTCTGTAAACATAAGAACAACTTTTAAGACCTTAGAATCCTCAGTTTAACTTCTTTCCAATTTTATGAAAATGACGTTTGATTTACCCTTTTTTTAGGTGCCGGTTTCTGTAGGCTGAATTAGCTATGCAATACTTCTGAAAGCAAATTCTAAATAATTAATTTCACAGGTAATTGTCTCAGGTACTGGTTGACAGGTAACAGTTTGCGCTAGCACCTAACATTAGTATATATGCCTTACACACCTATATAGTCAAACGTCAGTCCTTTACACTGAATCAAGGTTCAAATAATGATTCCTAGACATATTAGGCTCTCATCTCCTGAATTCATAAAATGCACAGCATATCATTATTCTAATTAAAAAGTCACTGTGCATTAAGTACTAATAACAGCCTTAAAAAGGTGAGTCCTTAATATATATAACAAGCACTGCTGAAAAACAATAATAAATGTATTTTTTTTTCCTTTGTAGAAACAACAACAAAATTAATGGTTGACTTCACTAGTCTTTTTTCAACAGGATTCCTTGTTTTAGTACAAATCGTAAATGTTATGAATATGTATAGGTTGCTGCTTGAAAAATGTCTTTTGCTTGCCTTTTTCAAGTTCGGCAGCAGAAAATGGGCACCGAAGCATGGAAACCAGCGACTTGGCAGACAGCAGAGAAACCACCATGTGAGGACATAGAGCGATGAGTAAGGACATAACGAAAGGAGGGCACCTTCCACACAGGTGAGTACAGTGGGAGCGAAGCTGATGATAAGAAGTTGTCATGGTGCAGCGCGTAGCCTTTAAGGCTATGCGCTCCACCTTAAAGCAGCCACCATGTTATGCATGCAGCGCCTGATATATGCAATAATAACACTCAATATAGGAGTTTCCAGTCAGTGCTTTTTCTTTCACAAACAAAAAGTACATTTATTACCTGCACATTACAAAATAGTATGCATTAATTTACAAATATGTACATCAGAAAGATTGAAAAACCTTTGATGATACTGTGAAATCACATTTGACCCCTAATGGGCATGACCCATTAAATCACAGTAACCCCCTGCCTCACCTAAACCAGATAGAACAACACATAATAAGGGCTATCACTTTAAATAATGCAGAGTTATTGGCTTTGTCAAGAGGTCATCACAAAAATATCAAAAGGCAAGCCTATTGGCATTGTCAGGGGGTTATCACAATAAAAGATCAATAACCACATATTATCCATCATCATTACATCACTGATCAAATTTTATCAGAAATACACTGTTACTAAAGCATTTACAACTAATAGAACATACGTCTGAGTCTTTCTTATACACCTTTAGGCCAAATAAAATGCAGCCACACAATCAACCACTAAAGAGTCACTACACTATCAGGCTGTTGAACACATGTTAATGCCTTAGAGCTACTTAAAATAAGGCTGAAACAGAGTGGGGGGAATCATGGATTACAAGACTCAGAAACCTATGGTCAGTTTTAAATATTTCTTTTGGGGAGCAGCTGCAACTCCTGAGGCCCCATGACATTTTTTCACTTTGTTGTTTGGATACTTGCCATCTTAATGACACTTCAAGCTGAAAAACATATGCAAAATAATCCTTGCAGGACATTTTAGGGTGCTTCTAGGCAGGAAGGGGTGAGTATTTTATCAGTTGCTTCAGTAGCATTCCATATCTGTGAGCAGCCATGCACATCTTTTTCTTTATATTCTTTTGTAGGGGGTGCATGTCCCCACTTTGTGCACCCTGACCTGCACTTTCATTAGGGAAGAATGAGGAGCCTACCCCAGCTGCCACAGCCAGCTCCTAGCCCTGCAGGGTCAGTTCATTGCCGGCATGGAAACCAGCAACTAGACTCTATCTCCTCACTCCAAGAGGTCAGGGTGTTGACTTTGCAGTGGCCACCATGACCCCCCAGGCATGGGCATGAGGAGCATGGGCAAGTCCACTGTCATGAGACCAAACAGCTCCCCTATTTGTTTTCCTTCTTTGGAAAATAGGGTTGTGGGGCCCCTTGTCCAGTTATGGGGCACAAGGGCACACATCCTTCTGTCTGAAAATGGGGTCCCAGGACCCTTGTTTCTTTCATGGGAGGTAGGCATGACAGCACTCATTTGGTCTTCCCTTATTGGATCCCAGGGATTAGTTTCCGGCCCCCATCTTTGCACATGTCATTCCGGGGAATGGGGTACTCATGCCTTGCAGACTTCTGGTGATGTGGTACTCAAATAGCCCTTCCCGAAGCACATATACTTATTTAGCTTGCTCACCCCCGGGCACTGGGCCACCCCAGGGGTACTGGGTGAAGTTGCAGTGAAGCACCATGTGTTCCTTTTTCTTTGCAGGGGCAAAGGTCAAATCATTTAAAGATGCTCTTTAAAGCTACCTGGAGCATTTCTAGCAGACCTCCTGGCATCTAAAGTGGCACACTTTATGGGAAGCTGGTTCCACTAGATCTCCGTGCTAGCTTTTCTCTTTTCTTGGCCTCTGGTGCTCCTTTCCTTTTGGGGCACAGAAGTCTAGATGTTTCCCCAACTGGCCCTTAGTGTAGAGTGTAAGAGAGCCAGCCTTACTGGTCCACAAAGACCCACTGGTCCTAGGGTCATCACGGGGCTTGTCCTTCCAGCTCCCCATGGTGTTGCCACCATCCAATTCCAGTGTCCAGCTCTCTGTCTCTCCCTTGTGCTAGATCTCTCAATCCTAAAGTGCCACATCACTCCTCCACCCCACCCGAAACCTCCTGAATAGCATGCTGGGACAATCCAAGGTAGGGCCATCAAGTGGTCCCCGTGCACATCTCATCAATGGGCCTCAGCACTTACCCTAGGTGACATCACTTTTAGGGGCTTTTCCACCAAAACTTCTAAAAGGAGCTTTTTCCTGCAGTGGCTCAAGAGCTCTGGGTTTCCTCCTTTGTTCAATGGGCCTGGGCTGTCGCAAGCCTGGTGCAATGTGACAGCTAATTAACAGATTTTCTTCCCCACCCTTCCTTCCCAAGAGCTGAGTGAAGTACTGATAATCAAACCTTTCTGTGGGGGGATGCCTTTGTTCTCTTTGCTGGGGAGAATAGTAATTAGCTTGGCCAACTAGGGTAGAAAAAGCCTGGAATTTGATTGTGAGCTAAACCATAGAAATATGTCAATTCTGGAAGACCCATAAAATGTACATGTAGGTTTGTGGGACTTGCGTATTCAAACTTGGTGCACGTGGCTCACTTCTGTTTGATACCTTACTAGACATTATAGGCCTAAGGGAATAAAACTGCACCTTAAGGCAGATTACCCCATAGGTCAACACCTAACCTTGCAGAGTCCCATCTTGTGCCAGGATACATGTGCACACTTACCTGGCTGCACACGATTGTAGTCTCACAAGTGCAGCCCTCACACGTGTGCACAGATGTGTGCACACATGTTCATGTGTTGTGGGTCCATTTTAATTAGTCGATTGGAAACAGTGATAGCTTAGCTTAGGCTTGGGGCCTGTGTCATTTTAACCAGTTATCATGACCTGTTGTTTTTATTAATTTTATTTTTATAATACCTTTAGTGGTTTTGTTTTAATTTCATTATCAGCCGGTATTCTGAGACATAGGGGGTCATTCTGACTCCCGCCGGGCGCGGTCACCGCGCGCCCGGCGGGAGCCGCCAAAATACCGTACCGCGGTCGGAAGACCGCGGTGGGTATTTTGAGGTTTCCCCTGGGCTGGCGGGCGGCCTCCAAAAGGCCGCCCGCCAGCCCAGGGGAAACCGTCCTTCCCACGATGAAGCCGGCTCGTAATCGAGCCGGCGGAGTGGGAAGGTGCGACGGGTGCTGTTGCACCCGTCGCGTATTTCACTGTCTGCCAAGCAGACAGTGAAATACTCGTAGGGGCCCTCTTACGGGGGCCCCTGCATTGCCCATGCCAGTGGCATGGGCACTGCAGGGGCCCCCAGGGGCCCCGCGACCCGCCCTACCGCCATCCGGTTCCCGGCGGGCGGACCGCCGGGAACTGGTGGCGGTAGGGGGGGTCGGAATCCCCTCGGCGGCGCAGCTAGCTGCGCCGCCTTGGAGGATTCAAACGGGCGGCGGCACACTGGCGGGAGACCGCCAGTGTTGCCGGTCTGACCGCGGCTTTACCGCCGCGGTCAGAATGCCCTGCGGGGCACCGCCGGCCTGTCGGCGGTGCTCCCGCCGACCCTGGCCCCGGCGGTCTAAGACCGCCGGGGTCATAATGACCCCCATAGTCATTTCCAGTGCTAAGGATTAAATTCTTTGCATCATGTTCTTTTCCTTTGAATCACAAGAACAGAATACGAGGGGCAGAATAATATTTTGTATTGGCATCCTCAAGACTGCGTAAAAACAGTCCAGTGTTTAGGTACATACCCACATCAGGCTTCTGTACATGAACATAAACAAGTCCCCAAAAAAACATCTTGTAAGGACATTAGGGAGGATTTCAGCCAGAATTTCCATCCATGCTGCATGCCGGTTTTCGGCCGACCTCAGCCTTTGTGTCTTCACGAATCCTGATCTGGAGACTGGTGGCCTGACCTTGTACAAAGGTAACATCGGTGGGGTGTGCATCACGTGGACACAGTATGGACAGATCTGGCTTACATCACCATGCTCTGGCTTAGGGGCTAGAGTTTCGGCTTTTAGGTAGGAATTGTATGCTCACGTTATGATACATGTGTAAGAAGCCAAGTGCCCCTTACACTAGCTTCATCACACTAGCGACAAACATATCCATTCAATTTTCTGTGTGATTACCTTTTGTAAGGCCCAAGTAGCGAGATACATCCACAATAAAAAGTCCACAACCGCAAAACTAGGTGATCAAAAAGCAAAACATCTAGGGGTAGTAAATGGCCGGACCCATTTTTCACACTCTCTATCACTACAGTTTCTAGGAGTAAATGGATGAACTCGTGTTTATTTGTATTTCCCTTCAATTCACAGAAAAGGGGAGCTTTCTAGATACACTTGACATAATTTAGTATTGGCCAGCATCTCTACTAGGTTGCCTTAAAGAGAATACTGTGGTCTCCCCAGGCAAAATTACTTTAGTGTGCTGGCTTTATGGATTGGATTGTGGGCCTATTGTGGCCACAGATGCCTCACTGTCACCTACAGTAGGGAATCGCACAGTTCTCACAATGCAGGCCTCACTGGAACCATGTATGGAGACAATTATTACAGTTTCCTCTGATGCTACCAGCGGTGCAGACTTTTATGAAAGTAAGTCAATGTGATATGCTGCAGCACTAACCTAAATTATAAAAAGTTATTAAAAAACACAGGTACTGGCAAAGCCAATGTGTCTCGGCCTATACGTTTTTGTTTTAGAAAGTCATTGTGGATGCACAGACATTCACCTTGACCATTTTTGATTTTTTAAATATTACTATTGCTTTCAAAGATGGCATCCTTGACGGCCATTTATTTGAATTATTATAACAAATCCATTCAGAGAATGGAGGTGTTTGTGTGTCCATCCATGGCTGCCAGCTTTAAATGCATTTGTCATTTTTTTTAACAATCTGTGCCAAGATGGCCACTGTGGATGTGTGGGCATCTAATGTAGCCATGTTTGAATGGGCCACATTAACATCGTTATTTTTCATGTTAATGTTGCCCAACAAGGCCGAAATCCCCACGCCGTCTTTACAGGATGGCGCAATGCATGCATTGCCCCACCCTGTGACCTTTTGCTCTAAATTATGCCTGCGCCAGGCATAATGTATGCAAAGTGGACGTTCCCCCGTTAGTGGAGCCGGTAAAATGGTGCATGGAAATCTATGAGGTTTCCTTGTGCCATTTACTACGGCACTTTTAAAGTCAACTCAAGAGCAGGCGTTAAAAGGGGGCTTCCATTCTTTAGAATGGGCCCCTATGTACTCTGCAGCAGTAGCACCAATATTTTGGCGCTACTCCTACAGAGTACATCAATTGCGTCATAAAAAATGACACTATTGCCCCCTACCCTGCACCATTGTGCGCCGTATTTTAAATATGGCGCACACATGGTGGCGGTAGTGGGGGTGCTAAGGGGCGCAGGGAAAGTGGTGCTGCACTCGGTGCAGCGTCCCTTTACATAAATCTGCCCCATAGTATGTAAAAAAGTTGCAGCCATATATGACATAGTAAATTTGCACAAGTAGTATAACACGAAGACATAAGCCCACGGAAAAGAAGGTTAAGACGAAGACCAAAGCGAGTACAATCTTTTGAGACATCATATTACAAATAGATACAGCAATCTTATGATCTAAGGATAACGGGAAATATTTAAAATGTTTAGAATTGATGGTCGTCTGCAACTTTAACTTAGGTGAAAAGATAGACTCTTTTTATATCTAGAAATAGTCCAGCAAAGTTCAATTTCCTCTCCAGCTAATCTAAAGGAGCGCCCTGCAACGGTGGTCGGGTAGATAAACTGTACATCAATACACCTTAAAGTGGCAAAAAATTAATCTGCGAAGGATCACATGAAGAGGGCAGGAGGAACAGATCACTGTGACAGTTCAGCTCTGGGCATCAAGTGCAAAGCCATCAACTTCACAAAATATTCATTATAGGTGCCTAGGGACAGCACTGAAGCTGATGCATACACTGCATTTTCGTAGTCTGCAGAAGCATGACTTTCCTGATGACTAAATACTATTTTTCGGAACCCTTCTACTACAGTTATTAGTCAGAGGTTTCCAAATCATTTACCACAACCCTTAATGATCTCAGGGGTAAGAACTGGTTGGCAAAGAAATGAATTAAAAGTAATATTTGCACAATAAAGATGTTAAATAGCATACACACACTTGCCTTCGTTCCTATTTGTTAAGGAGCAATGTCTAAATATATGTGGTTGATGGGCTACTGCATAAGGAACAGTGAAATAATCCCACATTTTTCAGACATCCAAACTGGAGCAAATAAATACAAATATTCCGAATCAATCTCTCACCTATTACCGTATGCTGCTGAAGACCATCACATAAATAACAACAGTGCCATCAGGCAATAAATTCTGACAGGCTAAAGATTTTTCACTAGAGCTAGGAAGATGTTTTCTTCTTCATGCATGCACTTCTCTGGAACATTGTTAATTAGATTTCAGTGCAAAATAATTGCTTTTCATTCTCCTGACATTCTCAGTTAAAATAAATGGAGGTTTACCATACACAGTGAAATGATGAGAGTTTCTCTGCATGGTGAGTTTGTAGTAGGTTCAATTAAAGAGCATGGATTTATTCATGATATTAATGAACCGCGGGCATGTATTCAGCATTGCACAAAAGGTACGATTAATAGAGTGAGGTTTAATGCAAATACTTTGTGAGAGCATTATGCTGAGTGTATAGAAAAGCGTCAAGAAAGGCAGCAATTTCTACAGTCGAAGTATTACACTGCAGAAAAGTCCATGCGTGTAGGTACAAACACAGGTTGCTTTATTTCCCATGTTTGACGTTACCGGTGTACAGAAGGCAGATGTCAAGTATCAAACCTCACAAAATGCCTAAGGTCTTATCAACTCAGCACTAGACCCGGGACCAAATATTATTGCTAAATAAATGATAGATTTGCTAAATTATGCATTTGCATTGTGCAAAATTTTATATCATTTGCATTAATTTTGAATAATCATGCACATTCAAATTACACATATTTCACAAGCCCCTCCTCATCACATTTACTCAGACAAATCAGAAGAGAACCCTGTTAGGGAATGGGCACTCAAAAAACATCCTTCTTCTACTTTCTTCTTCACTTGATCACATAGTTCAGCTGTTAAAGTATAAAATCACTTGACACGTTTACCAATTGCCACAAACCGTAATAATAAAAGACATAACTGAACAAGCCTAGACACTGTTCACCTCTTTACCCACAATGCAAGCAAGTGTAAACCAAGACTAACTCAACAAGTGTGACACTATCCAGGATGTTCACCTTCACAAACACTCCCTCAACCTTACCAATATCACCTTCACCTCACTATCTCTGGTACCCATCAGGCCAATTCAATATTTGACAGGTAAGATAAAGCATAAAAACAATGTAATGTTTTCAACAAATGTTTCACTACTTAACAGACAAATGTTATGAATAAATTGGGAGGGATTTTTGGACCACAAGTAGTTCAAGGTCGGGAGTATGACGTTGGGGTGCCTTGTGGCATGGTGCACCAAGACCAGGATAAATCTGTAGCCTAAGGCAGTCTTCGTGTTCAGTAGCTAAAACATATCACTTAACTTGCTCAAAGGGGGTTGACACCAAGTATACAAGTAGCAGAGGAGACCTGTGCTTTCCCCCGGACTTACCACTGGCCTGGCAGGTGACACGACCCACAGAAAGCATCTGAGTTAGTCCTCATTCAGGACCAATAGAAGTCAATGACTAGGTGGTCAAAGGTTTTGGCCTTTCCTAGATATCATACCATGGGTAGGTGGTACCTCATGAGCTGGCTTCTGTCAGTGTGCCCACCACCACACCAAAGTTGACCCTGGCTCAGGGACCTTAGGCTCACTCTACCAGAAGTGTTGCCATTTGTGTAGGACTCAGTCTTCTGCCGCAGGCCCTCAACAGAGGGTCACTAACTCTCCAGTGTGTAGCACTCTGCCTGAGAAAGTCCTCCTGCAGCTTGCTATTCTGCTAGTTCAGGCAGGTCTCTGAAGGTCGCCATAGACTCCAACAACTACATTTTCCTCAGGGACCTCAACTTCTAGGTAGACGAACACAATGACATTAACACTACCAAGCTCCTCAACAGCCCGAATAACATTTAACTCACCTAACTAGTACACAACCCCATGCACACCGCAGGCCACACAGTAGGCCCGATCTTTACCTCCAGAGACCGCATCAGATAGAGCCACAACATGGAACTCACCTGGACCAACCACTCCATTGTCCACTTCAGCATCACCAGCTCAAGGAACTCTGACCCCAGCCAGCCCAAAGCCCCTCACTGCTGCTGGAGCAAAGCCTCAAAGGACACATAGATCAACATCACCCACTCCATTTCCTCCAGAAACCTCGACCATAATGTCAGAAACTTCAACAACTGGATCACCAACTGTTCCTAGAGCAACACTCCCATTGGCAACAACACCCACAGATGGTCCATCAACTAGGCTAACAGGTACACTGAAGACCTCAAAAATGCTAAATAACACTGTAAACAACTGGAACGGGCATGGCGTACCAGCAAGGCCAGACAAGACCACCTTCAAGACAGTCCTCAACTTTTACCACAGACATTATGAGAATCGAAGAATAGCTACATGCTTATCACAAGACTGCACCACATAGGGATCCATGAGCTGCTCTGAGCTGGATTGTCATTTTCCTCACTGGAAGTCACAAAAAATCCATGTTACCCCCATTACCTCTGAACCCAAGAAAATAAACTGTGGAGTACCCCAAGGATCTTCACTCAGTCCCACCCTCTCCAGACTCAACATCACATCCTGTGCCGAATACAAGCAACTCATTCTCTCCCTCTCCGAAGACACCACCAAGACCAACTTCCACAACTGCATGTCAGATGTCAACAACTGGAAGAAGGACAACTATCTGAAGCTCAACATAAACAAGACAGAGGTATTAATTTTTAACATTCTAGTGACCCTCAGACCTACTCCTACCCCGATGACCACACTTGTAACCTAGGCATCATTCTGAACAAGCTAACCATGATGACTGAGGTCAACCTTGTCTCCTTCTCCTGCTTCTTGATCCTCCATGTGCTTCATAAGATATTCAAATGATTGCCCCAAAGCTCAAGACATACCATCACACAGGCCCCATCTCCAGCTGACTGACTATGGTAACACTGTGAATGTAAGGATTACAGCTCAACTCCTCTGATGACTATGGACCATACAGAATGCCACAGCCAGACCCATCTTGGATCTCCCTAGATGAACTCACATCACCCCCTACCTCAGGGAACTCCACTGACTCCCTGAATAGAAAGGTGCCAGTCCAAGCTCCTGACCCACGCATACAAGACCCTACAAAACTGCGGACCACCCTACTTGAACTACTGCCTGAACCTCACCCCATGCATCATACGTAGCAGGTGCAGAGGTCACTCCATCTCTTACATAGAAGAGAAGTCATAAAATGGGCTACCCTTTGGTGTCTCTCTCTCTCCATATATATTTGCTGAAGAATATATATATATTTAATAGTTAGGACCAATTTTCTATTTTCTATTCAAAGAGTGTTTTTTGTTTTGCTCATACCTTTTGCGCCACTTAATAAATCTTCACAAACTTTTTCAAAAAAATACGATGCTCACTTGAGCTGCTGTCTGGAAAGTTTCAGGATGATCTGTCTGGGGGGGAACATGAAAAAGGAAAAATTGAACAGCGATAGCGCCAAAACTATTGGACAGAATTACACCAAATTTGGCAGAAAGGTAGGTCCTCGTCCAGAAAGTGACCTTCTTTGTTTTGGTGTCAATCCATTCAGTAGTTTTAAAGGAATTAACAGAAAAACTAATTTGTATATAGAGGGACGCAAAGGATTCTCAACCCCTCCCAATCTCGTGCTAAGATCTGATTGGTTGTCAACATTTCAGCCAGGAAGTGTTGGCAATCTTCTTGAGACTCAGCAGCTGAGTCCCAGAAAAAAATTTAAGAATAGGAAAAGAGGCAAGGGTACAGATACCCTGACCCCTTAGCTCTGGTGATGGGGTCCCAGAGGGAACCCCCGGGTTAAAAAGCATTTGTTTTTTTACGTTTTCACCACAAGTCACGGCGGATCCATCAATCCAGTGAAAATTAAAAAGAAACAAATAAGCGTGGGCTCCCGCGCTTAGTCTTTTTTACGCCCCTGGGCGGGCCAAGTCCTGGGGACATTCTTTTATAGTTGTGTGGAGACCACCACCTCCCAGGGACTAAATTAATTATTGGCATAGGGGAGGCCTGTGGACCCCCACAGCCCTGGGGGCCACCACCTCCCCAGAGCTTTCAACAATCTTAATATTCAGTGTGGGTGTTCCATGCAGGTCCCCATTGCCCCAGGACAATCACCTCCCTGGGGCAAACAATAAAAAAAGAGTGAAGGGGGTCCATTTCACACCCCCTGTAGCCCCCGGGGACCACCACCTCCACAGGGCTATACATGATAGAGGACGTTTGCGTGGCCCCCCAAAGGAGCCAACAATGGCCCTGTGGACTGAGACCCCTCAGGGCCGGCTCCTGCTATGCCCCAGGTTGCCCAGCCCTAGGACATAGCTATTTGCTTTTGCTTGGTGGTAGCTGACTGCTCCCACTGAGTAAAAGTGAACAAATCCGCTTTCTGACAGCGAGACCTGGGAAAGAGGTCCCATTGTGAGAAAGCTGAATTTTCATCTCTATTTCCTGCACATAGATATGCGTGCAGGTATAGAGATTAAAACATTGCTCCAGGAACCACGGAGCTGCTACCTAAAGCAGCTCTTTGAATCCTGGTCTAATGCAGACTCCCACAGAAGGTGGGAGCTGACTGGGACCGCGGGGAGCATTGAGGCTCCCCCACCATCCCAGATAGCCCTAAAAGAGCTAAAAATAAGACTAAAGGGACAAACAGAGGACAAAGAACGAGCATAAATGCACAAACAGAGGGCAAAGAAGGAGCAAAAAGTCACTAACAGGGGGCAAAGAACGAGCAATATATATATAGTAGAAGGCGTTCTGCCGAAACGCGTTGACATCGCATTTCAGGACGCTGTGTCACCTGTATTAAGAAATAAAATTATCAACTGAATTCGAGCCTGTTGGATGCGAGTTTACTTTACCATTGAAAATTCACTGACGGGATCGGTGCAGCCGTCAGATGGCTAATTGTCCATCTGTTGAAGAATTAATATATATATATATATATATATATATATATATATATATCAAAATAAAACATTATCAGGGTTAGAGTGACGCACACATTTTGCAAAAAGTTTAGGTATAGAGCAGCTCCAGTAAAGAGCATCCTGCAACACCAGAGTCTTGGGAACTACCCAGAGTTCTTTTGTTTGGTATATATATATGGCAGTCAACACTAGGTAGCTGTAGTTATGACCTAGATTCTATATAAAAAGCATCTTTTTACCTGCCTATATCTTTGGCGCCGCTTGACTTATCTTCACGAAACCTTAGAAAAAAAATGGCCAGTCCTGTCAGCTGCTGCCTGGAAAGTTTCGGGATGATCAGTGTAGGGGGAGCAGAGAAAAAGGGGGTCCTAAAACATGTTTTCCCAATTAATTTTGCTATAGGGATTTTGAACAGCAATAGTGCAAAATCTACTGGACGGAATTACACCAAATTTGGCAGGACGGTAGGTCCTGGTCCAGAAAGCAACCTTCTTTGTTTTGGTGTAATTCAGTTCAGTAGTTTTTGAGAAATTAAGAGGAAAACACATTTGTATATCTAGGGTCTTGAAGGAATTGATACCCCTCTCAATCTTGTGCAGAGGTCTGATTGCCTGTTAACTGTTCAACAACAGAAGCCGTTGTGTTGTCCGCCATCTTGACATGCCCCCTGCCACTGCCCCAGGGCCTGCCACCTTCCCAGTGGTTGTTATTTGTATGCGGGAAGCCATTTTTTTTTTGTCATTTTACAGCTCGGCAAGGTTGACACTGTGTCAAACCTATGCTTAAAGACTTTGCTGTATTAGTGGCAAAAGACTTTGTCACTATCTAGCTCGGCATGGATAGCACTGTGCTGATCCAATGTTTAAAATCTTTGCTAGATAAACAGATATTTGAGGTGAACAAGTCTAGAGTGTCGCTGGTGTTGCAAAGTGCTCCTTACTAGAGCTGCTCTCCACCTAAACTTGGAAACTACCCAGAGTTCTCTATTCTCTTTTTGCATAATTTATGCATCACTCTAACCCTGAAAGGGATTTGTTTTGACTTATACTGGGTGCTCCCTTGTGTCTGAACAAAGCTAAACCTCTCTGATGAGCTCTAATGAGAGCGAAACACGTGTCAGGGGTTGCTTTTACTCATTCCAAGTTGGCTTGGATGGTATTTTATCAGTCCAAAGCTGTAATACTGTGCCTGGTGTGATAAATGGCTTTTATCATTTTACAGCTCGGCAAGGTTGACACTGTGTCAAACCCATGCTTAAAGACTTTGCAGTATTAATGGCAAAAGACTTTGTCACTATCTAGCTCGGCGTGGATAGCACTGTGCTGATCCAATGCTTAAAAACTTTGCTAGATAAACAGACATTTGAGGTGAGCAAATCTAGAGTGTCGCTGGTGTTGCAGAGTGCTCCTTACTAGAGCTACTCTTCCCCTAAACTTGGGAACTACCCAGAGTTCCCTATTCTCTTTTTGCATAATTTATTTGTCACTCTAACCCTGAAAGGGATTTGTTTTGATATATATTTATATTTATATTTATATTTATATTCATATTCACTGAGAAATCAAAGGTTATGGGGATCTTATAGTTAGGAAATAGAATTTAAAAAAACATCAAAATTCACTTAAGAAAACAAAGGTTACCGAGATGTTATAGTTAGGTTCTGAATTTACTCATAAAAAAATCTTAGAAATACAGCAGTTATAGTAACAGTCATTTCAAATTACTATAACTTGCACCCTAAGGTAATTATAACTCATGCCTCCACCATGCATAGTTATTCATCATTAGTTTGGCTGCTAATGCTTCATTGACATTTTTAATGACGTTATAAAAGTTGTCATGATTGCTGTAATATTTGTGGTAATTAGCAGTGCAGGGCAAGGGCACTGTACTGACCAAAGTAAAGGTTTTGAAAATGTTGTGAAGATTCATCAAACAGTGCCAGAGTTATTGGCAAAAAAATGCTTTGTCTATGGAAAAAATGGTCCTAACTATAACTACCTAGTGGCAAACACCACTAGAAAAAAACAAAGGTTCACTTATTTCAGATGTCATCAGTGATGTCACTGACCATGTCATTAGTGATGTAATATGTGAAATCATAAGCAGTGCATTGTGGAATTGTAAGTTATAGTTAAGGTCTTTGTAAGCATTGTGTTTTTCAGTGAATTTCTGAGTTTTTTTCAATTCTATTTCCTAACTATACCATCCCTGTAACCTTTTTGTTTTTCAGTGAATATCTAAGTTTTCGTTTTATTGCTATTTCCTAACTATAGCATTTTTTACTGTTAATTTTTAAGGGTTTTAAAATTTTATTTCCTAACTGTAACCACTAACGTTTGAAAGTGAGTGTGTGAGCAAGTGTATAAGTGTCTCAGTAGGTCCATGAGTGGGTGTGAAAGTATCTGTGTGGGTCTGTCAGTGGGTGTGTGAGTGTCTGAGTAGGTCTGTGTATGGGTGTCTGAGTCTCTGAATGAATCTGAGAATGGGTGCATGAGTGACTAGTGGGTCAGTGAGAGGGTGCATGAGCATTTGAGAAGGTCTGTTAGTGAGTATGTTAGACCTGGCAGCTCTTGTTGTGGTTTCCATGTGCTTTTTGCTTCTGACCTTCTGTTTTTAGACCCTGCACTTTAATTAGTTTTTGCTAGTTTTGATACTCTGGGCACTTTACCACCAGTTCTAAAGTGCAAGAGTTCTCTGTCTAAAATATATTGGTAATTGACTTTCCATGATCATTACTTTTTAGTTATTGCTAAGTCCCAATAAAAGTGCACTATGGGTGCACAGGGCCTGTACACCAAATGCTACAAATGGCCTGCAGCACTGATTTTGCCAGCCAAATGGGTAGCCCTGTAAACATGTCTCAATCTTGCAACTGCAGAGTTTGTGTGTGTAGTTTTGCACTGCCAATTCAACCTGGCAAGTATACCCACTTGCCAGGCCCAAACCTTCCCTTTTACTACATGTATGTCACTCCTACGATAGGCCCTAGGTAGCCCCAGGGGCAGGGCGCAGTGTATTTAAAAGGGTAGGACATGCACTGCTGTGTTTTACGTGTCCTGAGAGTGAAATTCTGCCAAATTCAGTTTTCACCATTGCAAGGCCCATCGCTCCCATAAGTTAACATAAGGACTGCCTTTAAATGTCTTTTAAGTTCAGTTTCCAATTGTGAGCAGGTAGAGATGTGGAGTTTGGGGTCTCAGAACTCACAATTTAAAAATACATCTTGGATTTTAGAAAGTGGGCATTTTCTTGCTGAAACATTCTGTGCCTCTGCCTGCCTGTGGAATCCACGTCTGGGTCAGAATAACAGTTAGGCTGTTTGTGAATTCCCTCTAGATAGTGACACAAGGGAGCTAGGATCCTCCATATCCTGACGAGTCTTCCTGGGCTAGAGCGGGGAGGGAGAAGCTGACACCTGCACCTGAAAGGGCTGTGCCTGTCCTCAGACAATGCAGTCTCCAAACCCCTGGAGTGTGTCTGGGCCCAGGCATGGGCAAGGCAGGATCTTGTGAACAACAGTGACTTTCCTTTGAGGTTTGCCTACCTTAAAGGAAGAAATAAGTATATGTAGTGGACCCAAAATCCCAGATGTTTAGATTACTTCTGGATCAAGAAGAACCTGAACCTCTGCTAAGTAGAAGAGCTTGATACTTGAGGAGGACCTGCCACTCTGCCTGTTGCTTTGGTGGGCTGGCCTGCTGCTTCTGCTTCTGCCTTGAGAGGGAAAGGACTAGACTTTTCTTTCTGAAATCCTGCTTGTGAAGTTTCCCCAAGGGCTTGGACTGACCTTGCCCCCTGTTCTGAAGTCTCAGAGACATCAACGACTTAATCTGCCAGTGCCTGAGTTCTTCTGCTGAGGGTCCTGACTTTCTAAGTGGTGCAAAATCCAGTCCCTGCGCCCTTAGAAGTAGATGCTGGTAACCTGCTGGGCAAAATCCATGCACTGCTGTGTGAGTGGTAGAAAAGTAGATGGCGGCTTGAAAATCGACACACACCAACCCAGCACGCATTCATCACGCTGGGCTGCAGTATTTTCAACACATCATCCCTGGGCATCAAAATCTTCAACATATCTGCGTGGACCTGAGGCTACTTGTCTGGAAATTGACACATCCCTTCCCTGCAAGGACAAAGTCGATGCACCGCTTGCCCGGCGGAGAAAGAATCAATGCACGGCTTCACTTGCAAGTAGGGAATCGATGCATATGTGGTACATAAAACAATGCACCCATTGATTTATTTCGATTAAAGCTCTTTTTAGTTTAAAAAATCATATCTTTGCATGTGTATGTTGGATTTTTGTCCTTTTGGCCTGGTTTTATTTGGATAAATATTGACTCATTTTCTAAACTGGTGTGGAGTCGTTTTGTGGTGTTACTGTGTTACTGTGTGTGTGGTGGTACAAATACTTTACACATTGCCTCTGAGATAAGCCTGACTGTTTGTGCCTAGTTATCAAGCGGGTGAACAGGGGTTATCTGAGCTGTGTGTCTCCCTTACCCTGACTAGTGTGAGGGGCCCTGCTTGGACAGAGTGCAAACTGACTGCCAAACAGTGACCACCATTTCTAACAGGGTACATGAGTTATGAGTTTTGGAGTAGGTATGTGAGTAAGTGAATGAGTCTCTGAGTGGGTCTGTGAGTGGATGTGTTCCTTGTGGGTCTTTTTTTCCAAAATTCAGTGATAACATGAATCCTCCTATAGAGAATCCAACAAGACTACAGGCCACCAGAGGCTAACTAATCAGGAAAGGGTACGACAGGGCTGGATTTGGTAACTTTCAGTTCTAAAACTCCATACCTGTGCTAGTTATATTAAATTCAACATTAACAAGTTATTGGATTTATTATAACATTTCATTTGGTACCAAGCTTGGTCTGCTTAGCTCATCTCTATTGAAAATAAGACTTTATTATTTTAAAATAAAGTCTCCCAATGTTAACCGTTGGACTACAGTAGTGAAAAAGAAATATGTCTGTTTTTCCCTCTCAGGTCACATAAAACATATTTGTAAGGCCCCTGCTTATATTTATATTGCACTCAACCTTTGGGGCACCTAGGATAGACTTTAGGGGTGAGGTATGTGCAAAAGTAAGGTAGTTTGAGTCTTCGGAAGTACTTTTAATTCCAAAGTCCAATTTTGGGTTAATTTTAACTTAAAAGCAGCAAGCAGGGCAGGTCTGGATTTTAAGTGACACTGGACACCACAGCAGTGCACCTGGGAGATCTATTATATCAGGGATTGGCTCACCTGCTGAAAGACTTTCTGAGTACATCGACAGTTACCTAGAACCAATTGTTAAAAACATACCTTCATATTTGCAGGACACGAAGGATGTTCTTATGAAATTAGAAGACATAGGTGGTCATTCCGACTCTGGCGGGCAGCGGTTGCCGCCCGCCAGGCGGGAACCGCCATTTGGCCGCTCCGCGGTCAGAAGACCGCTGCCGGCATTCTGACCTTCCCGCTGGGCCTGCGGGCGCTAACTATGTTAGCGCCCGCAGGCCCAGCGGGAAGGAGGGCTGCAACACAGAAGCCGGCTCCGAATGGAGCCGGCGGTGTTGCGGCCGTGCGACGGGTGCAGTTGCACCCGTCGCGCTTTTCACTGTCTGCTAGGCAGACAGTGAAAAGCCGTCCGGGGCCCTGTTAGGGGTCCCTGCACTGCCCATGCCAGTGGCATGGGCAGTGCAGGGGCCCCCAGGGGCCCCAAGACACCCGTTCCCGCCAGCCTCTTCCTGGCGGTGACAACCGCCAGAAACAGACTGGCGGGAAGGGGGTCAGAATCCCCATGGCAGCGCTGCTTGCAGCGCTGCCATGGCAGATTAGCCCAGATGGGGCAAAATCGGCGGGAAACCGCCGGCCCCGGTTTTCTGACCGCGGCTTTACCGCCGCGGTCAGAATGGGCTAGGAAGCACCGCCAGCCTGTTGGCGGTGCTTCCATCATTCGTGGCCCTGGCGGTCTTAGACCGCCAGGGTCAGACTGACCCCCATAATGTGGACACCAGAGATGATTTGGGTAACTATGGCCCTCATTATGACATTGGTGGTACATCCCACTTACCGCCATGCTGACTGCCGCCAAACTTACCGCCATCGCGGCGGATATCTGTTCACCATATTATGACACACATACACCAATCCGTCACTATTCAGCCACAAACAGAAATCCGCCACACCAAAGGTCATTGATAAACTGGCGGTATCAAAACCCACACCGTTACACCAACAGAACAACAACCACCACATTATGACCCACGAATCACCAGGGCGGACATTCAACTGCAGTAAACCAGTGGTGTTACATACAGCCGCACTCAAAATCAACACCCACAAACAAAACAACACCACATTTGACAATTCAAACAACACACACCTGACACCCATACACACACCACACCCACACACCCATATCACTATAAAACACACACCCACATTACCCACAACCCTTTACCATTACAAACAATTGCCACCAGGGAGACAGCAAGATCACTGACACAACCAGAACCACACACTACTCACACCTATACAATACTCACGCACCACACATCACATACCCCAAAACTTTACCCAACAGACCCTCACCTACACATGGTGGAGGAAATCATCAGGGTAGAGCCACAGCTATTTGGAGCACAGGTGCAGCAGATATTGATAGCTAGGAAGATGAAGCTATGGCAGAGAAACATGGACAGGGTAAATGCCATGGGACAGCACCCAAGAACTAGGGATGACATCAGGAAGAGGTGGAACAACCTACAGGGGAAGGTACATTCCATTGTAGCAAGACACCAGCTCGCTGTACAGAGAACTGGTGGTGGATCCCTACCTCCTCCCCCACAACTAACAGCATGGGAGGAGCAAGTCTTGGCAATACTGCATCCTGAGGATTTGTCTGGAGTAGGAGGATGACTGGACTCTGGTAAGTCAACTTTCCACTATTACCCCCCTTACCTGCATGCCATCACATACCCCCGCCCTCACCCTCACTCCCATCACTCCACCACATCCCACACACCCCACCATCACATCTCACTTATCCCAAAGCATGGACACCACTCACACCCCTGCATTGACACTCAGCACTAATGCATGCACACAATAGGGAACTAATCATCCCACCATACACCAACGTACACAAGTGAAAGATGCCAGGACAAATACAACCAAAGAGGGCAAGTCACGGATGCACAATATGTCAGACATAGAAACCTTAACACATCATTTACATCCCTACAGGTAGCCCAGCCAATGTCAGCGGAGAGGAGGTGCCAGCAATATTCAGTCCCCCAACAGAAGAGGCCCACAGTGATGACAGCAACTCTGGTCTGCTGGATCTGGATGACCAACCTGGCCCATCAGGGATATCTGGACATCCGGTTACCCAGGCCCAGTCACACACCACCAAAGAGCCTCCCACATCAGGAAACACCAGCACAGCACTCACCCAGCGTACCCACACCTCTGTCCCCAGGACACGTCAATCAGCTGTGTGCCCACTTCAACAGGGGCCTCAGGCCACACCTCATACCCAAGACAATCAGGGACCTGGGGTCAGTGGCAGTGGGCACACGGTTCAGGGGACAGAGGCACAGGCCTGCAGGGAAATGGGGAGGAGTGCTGTGCGCCGGGGGAGGACAGGCCCAGGGAACCAACTCTCCAGGAAGCACTTGCAGAGATCCTGGGAGCATATCAACATTCCCAGGACATGATGGACCAGATCCTGGACAATGTGCAGGAGAACAGGTGGCTGCAGGAGGGACAGTACCAGGGGATCAGGGAGGACTTGCAGGCCATCAATAACACCCTGATCACCATAGCAGGGGTGCTGGCAGGTGTGGCCAATGTTATGAGGGAGGCAGTCATACAACTGCGGGCCCCTGCCACTAGCCAGACATCTGAACATCCTTCCACCTCTGCTAGTGGCCAGGAGGCCCCGCCACAGGACTCACAGGCCACCGGCGCCCCTCCCCCTGCAGAAGGAGAACCACCCCTCTAACGTTCCCTGCAATCCACACAGAAGCCAAAGACACTTGCCAAGCCCCCTGTCAGGAAATGAGACTCTCCTGATTGTCACCCTTGTGTCCCACTCTGCCACCCTGTACACCTTGAACTGCCATTGCTTCCCTTCTCATGTCCCCTTGGACACTGCACATGTGCTACAAAGAGACTGGAACAATACCCTGGACTTTCCTCCATCATCACCCCATTCCCTTGCACTTGCCCCTCTATATTTTAGCACTTCAATAAACACCCATGGAAACACAAGAAGTATTGAGTATGTCAAATCTTTCAAGTGTGTATTAATTGAAACAGGTACAAACATTGCAATTCAACTGTACAGAAACTGAGCATATATTAATGACCTGTAGGTGGCTGCAGTGATCACATCAGGAGCATATGTGAGGTCACCCTCATCTGCAAAATGAATTTGCAAAGGCTACAGTAAGTGTACATAGAAGTGTGAAAAGACAGCATGCCAGTGCCACAGATATTCAAACAAAAGTCAGAGAAAAGTGAAGTGATACTGTCTTACCTGTGTCTCATTGGAAGTATTGTCTGATCACTGATGTTCTGTTGTCCTGATCCTAAGCCTTGCCTCCTCATTCTCACTGTTCACAGGGTCCACTGCTGCTACATGGGCATCTCCAGCCTCCTCCTCCTGCAGAAAAGGCACACAGCATCTCAGGGCAAGGTTGTGCAACTTGTAGCATGCCACTACTATCTGGCAGACCTTCTTGGGTGAGTAGCACAGGGATCCACCTGTCAGATGCAGGCATCTGAACCTTGGGTTCAGGAGGCCAAAGGTTCTTTCAATTATCCTTCTGGTTCGACCATGGGCCTCATTATAATGTTCTTCTGCCCTTGTCCTGGCATTCCTCACAGGGGTCAGCAGTCATGATAGGTTGGGGTGACCAGAGTCACCTGTAAATTTTGAGGGACAACATTTAGCCACACATTATCCCATATGGCCCACACCATACCCATACCCCAAAATCTACTGTGTGGGAACCAGGGCTCACCTATTAGCTACACCCTGTGCTTCTGTAGTTGGTCCATCACATTAGGAATGCTGCTATTCCTCAGGACAAAGGCATCATGCACAGACCCAGGATACTTAGGGCCATATTTATACTTTTTGACGCAAAACTGCGCCGGCGCAGTTTTGCGTCAAAAATATTACCGCCTGCTAACGCCATTTTGGTGTGCCATGCTGGCGTCAAATTTAAACTTTGACGCACAGCGGCGCAAACCACAGGTGGGAGTCATTTATTTTGACGCACACCACAGCGTCAAGTCATAAAGCAAAATGACGTTACTGCGGCGGAAATGACTGTGGGTCGATTTACGACCCCGCAAAACGGATATGCGCCGTTTTTTGACGCAATAGCATCAAAAACCCTGCAAACACTGCCATTTCACCAGAGAAGAGCCAAAATGGATCCCAGATGCCACTACAGACCCCAGGAAGATGACAACAGACCAGGAACCAGCCAGAAGGACCCACACAAGAACCAGCACACTTATAAGAAGAAAAGAAAGAGTTGCTTCAGTGCAGAGGAGCAGGAAATTCTGGTTAAAGAGGGGACGGAACACCAGCACCAACTGTTTGTCACCTCAAAATTGCCAATCAGTAGGAGAGAGGCAATATGGCAACAAATTGTCAACAAGATCAACAGTGTGGCAGAAGTACGCAGAACTGTCATCGAGTGCAAGGAACGCTGGCATGACTGCAAGCGCAGGACCAAGGAAAAGATGGCCAGGAACAGGAAGGCAGCATTGCAGACTGGAGGTGGGAGTCCAGCACACCAGGAGGCCTTGGACCACATGGAGGAGATGGTCGCAGCCGTCATCCCTGAGGAAATCGTCACAGGGATTCAAGGACAGGACAGCGCAGACTACCAGGAGACAACGCACATGCAGGGTAAGTCGCATGGGGAATTGAAATGCACTAATGTCAACTGCAACCGGGGGGGGGGAATACCTACTACACATTGCATGTAAGTCATCATATACATGGAGTGGCATGGGTAAAGGGGCACAGCATTGGGGCATGGCCTGCACAGACAGAAGCTGGGGCACACCATTACACTACACCAACAACAGTCCCATGGGGCATGCTGCCATGCCAACGATGGAGCAAAGGAAAAGCCACTCCAGGAGGGAAGGGCACAACGTCAAACTGACATCCCGGCACACGTCAGCCACCATACCCCCCACCTTAACTAGGGCCCTCTTAACAACCTCTAGCCATACCGACAACTGGAATGTAACTGCGACAACAGTTGCCACTACCACCTCCGCTCTTCTGTGCAGCTCAAGTAGCCAATGGCAGTAACCTCCCCATGGATCAAACACACCTAAACTAGAGGGTTGAGGATGACAACTTCAACAATCCCCTGAAAAAAGACAAAGGCCCCAGTACTGTCAAATGTCAATGCCCATAGTTGTTGCAAACATCAGACAATGTCAACAACAATAGGAGCTACACAGCACTAAGGACATACCCATGCTGCATATGTCAGGGTCCATCCTGTGCCTGGGTCACAATGTAACATCCCAAATGTCATACTGCTCAGACAACAGCATTAAGGGGGGACACATGTAACTGGTCACTGACATACACCTGCACAGTCAGAGGAAGAAATAGGACACTGATACGATTATCAGGGCAATCCAATGTACCACACATTCCCAACATCAGCTGTACACATTACCAATGCCAACATCCATATTGTGCCATAACATTGCTATGCATAGGATATGCTACATGTCAAATACATTTAAATGGATGTGAAAGATCAGAGACTGGGGCAGGTCCAGATTGTTAAGTGTGCTGCCAGTGCCATCAGAACACCCACAGCCAGTGAAAGGTCTCACCATGAGAATGGATGTAGAGGGAGGGTTGAGTAGGACAAGAAGGTGGCAATTCACTATTTGTCCAAAAGCAACACCTAGAAGAGATGATGCCGACAAGTCTATAACTTAGGGCCAGATGTAGGAAGCCTTTTGCGCCTCGCAAACGGCAAAAAACGCAGTTTGCGAGGCGCAAAAGGCCTTACGCGATGCAGAGTCACATTTTGCGAGTCGCTACCGACTCGCAAAATGTGATTCTGACTCGCAGATAGGAAGGGGTGTTCCCTTCCTATTTGCGACCGCATCGCGATGTTGAGTTGCTTTGTGACCGCGAAAGCGGTCGCAAACCAACTCGCAGTTACCATCCACTTGAAGTGGATGGTAACTCATTCGCAAAAGGGAAGGGGTCCCCTTTGTGAATGCCACAAAAAATATTTTTCAGAGCACGCAGTGGTCCTATGGACCACTGCCTACTCTGAAAAAAACGAAACTAAATGGTTTCGGTATTTTTTCTTTTTGCAGCTCGTTTTCCTTTAAGGAAAACGGGCTGCAAAAAGAAAAAAAAAACTGCTTTATTTAAAAGCAGTCACAGACATGGTGGTCTGCTGTCTCCAGCAGGCAACCATCCCTGTGAGTGCCTAGACCTGCTATGGGGTCGCAAACTGCGACCCACCTCATAAATATTCATGAGGTGGGTCTTTGCGACCCCATAGCGAGTCGCAGAAGGTGTCTGAGACACCTTTCTGCATTTCATATTGCGAGTTGCAATATGTGAGTCGCTATGACTTGCAAATTGCAAGTCGCAATATGAAACCTACCTACATCTGGCCCTTAATAACATACATGTGACATGCAGGTGGGCCATAGGCCTGGGAGAATACCCATCTGAAAGACTGGAGCAATAAACACGAAACAAGATCACAATGTGAATTCATCACAAGGCAGGCATGTCACATCACTCATGCCACAACACAGACACACTATTTGTACCCTGTTTCATTGCAGAGGAAGATGGATCTCCTGCGGATATGCCTGTCCCAGATTACCCTGATGACATGGATGACGAGCTGATAAACATTCCCCAGGAGACTATCCAAAAGGTCCTTGAAACCCTCTAGACCCCACCTTCAGTCACAAGGAGGAGCACAGAACAAGCAGCAATCGCAGAGGATCCACCCACCACCCCAATTGTAAGACCTGCCAGCTCCAATACAGCTGAGGACTCAGATGACACAGGCACCAGCTTTGAGAGAACTGTAGTTGGGGTACAGCGGGAGCTGGCCAAGGAGGTGCAGGTGGGGATGCAAACTATGGCAGCCAGCCTAGAGGGGGTGCGTTTGTGCATGATGTCATCTGCAGATCAGGCAGCAGCTATGGAAGCCCTAACATCTATCTTGCAGGAACAGCAAAAAAAACAGAAGGAAATCAGCACAGCTGTAATACAGTTTACCCAACACCTACAACAGCAGTTCCGTCAATGCGTGCACGAATGCAACATTGAACCTCTCAGGGCCGACCTGGCTGCCTACCATCATGATGTGGCTGCTATTCTTAAGAATCAGAAGATCCTCCTTGCAGCAGTACTGCCCTTAAGACCTTCACAGGTAGCAGCAACCGGGATGTCTGACTCCAAGTCTTCTAACACTGAGGTGTGTGTTGCCCCTTCACAACCACCACCACCAAGAACAGAGGAGGGAACACACACATCAGAAAAAGAAGACATGGAACTGATCACCTTCACACGGAAAAGTACCCGGAAGCACTAGTCCCTGCCACATGGCCAACAATTACCAAGGTCCTGCGCTCTGTAACATGCCAGTCTTGCAACAACTCTACTTAATAACTGTTCTGCTTACCACTGTATATCTTGTCAGCCTGCCCAGTGATTGTCTCTCTCTTACTCATTGGCAAATCATGTCCCTCTGCACTGTCTGAAACATCACCCCAGCATGTCAAAAGCATTTCCGTAACCCCTTGTGTAGGATCACAATGTAAGATGTCACTCAAATAGCACTTACACAACAAATCTGTCTCTGGGTAATGTGACATATCAACTGTGCAGTAGATAACTGAAATGTGCCTACTGTCAAATTACGTAGCTTGTCAATACAACTGTCCTAATATTATGTAGTCAGATAAATCTGCACAGTGTCCATGATTGCATCATACTCTGCCCATCCTGAGGGACATATCTGATGAAGTGAGAAACCATACACCATCATGCTGTGTTGGATAGAATAATGCTTCCTCAAGGGATATCTAAGTCATAAAATAGTGGCAGCAAAATGTTGTCACCATGCAATACTAACACATATAACAGTGCACACTAATCTAAGCAAACACTACAAAAACTGCATGAATGAAGCTATCTGAGTTTACATACAAATAGGTAATCATGCTGCACTGTGTCACAAATGACGTATGTGAGTCATGAAGACAAGAATACAAGAGTGCCTACGAGAACTCATCTTATAAGGGTGTCCTTGATCATCACACTGCAGTCAGACCTAAAACTGTTCCCCCAATACCAAGTCTGGGAGCACTGTTTGTGACGTAAAAAACACACTTATCGACAGAAACACATTGTGATCCATATTAACTGTGATTGGTGGTTGCAACAAAGGGTGGAAACTTTGCAAGGTAGTTTGGGTAGCTGCCAATCTTACAGCACAGTTGGGATTTGTTGGTAGCATAGGACACAAATGTAATAGAACAACATTCAGGTACACTGATTCCAAGCCCAGGATCAAGTACCATTTAACACATACTGTTAAGGGTTAACCAAATATTTATTAAATGCTAATCACAGAAGAGGAAACTGAAGTCTTACCTACTCTAATCTACCCTTACTACTCATTACCCACAACTGTCCCTAACTGACCTAAGCTAAACTTACTTATCACAAGTAACAAGATGTTCTAAACATCCACCCTCACTCCTGTTATGAGACGGGACACATGGAGGACAACACATACCAACCTAAACACATACTATCCTATCCTAAACAAATATATTTTTATTTTTTATTTTTTTTATTTATATATATTTTTTTTAAAACACAAGAATCCCAACATAGCCCCCCACCCACCCACCCACACACATAATAAGTAAAAATAGAAAGAATCTGGACCCCTCACCCCCACCCACTAACACTAACTAAACTAACAGCCTATACTAACCTAACACTAAGCCCCCTTAGCCCACTAAGTATAAGAACAAGGAAAGAGGAGGGAGAAGAGGGAATCATGTCCATATAAAAAAAGTCTAGAGGTTGGCGCTGCGGAGGGTCCTCTTGATCGACTTCACTCGCCGGTTAATGTGGCGCACATCCCAGCTCAGATGGCTTAACTTGCGCAGCACACGGTCCATGTTCCGTTCCATGTTGTGGAATGCTGCAGGGTCAACAGATGGAGCTGGGGCAGTCTGGGTACCGGTGGAGGAGGTCTGTGTGTGTGTGGAGCCAAGGCCAGTGGGCTGTTCTGCACCTGTAGCAATGCTGGGGCCTGGAAGTCCGGCAGATGTAGGGACAACAGTCCTAGCTGTGGGTGGGGCCACCTGGCTTGAAGTGGTGGTTGTGCTGGTGGTGGCTGTGGTGGGCAAAGTAGGGCCACCCTGTGGGAAGGCCCTCCATGCCCGGAGGCCCGTTCATGCCGATATCGACGGACCATCCTCCTGAACCCCGACTCCACCTGCCGGATGTACTGGTATCTCATGGCCCGCCGCTGGAACTCATGGACCTGGTCTGGAGTCACGTTTGCAGCTGTGAAGACAAATGCAAATAATCAACATTGGGAATTGCATTGTGTGAAATGGCACAAGAAGTCAATCAGACAATACATCCACTGTACTTGTAACAGCTCATATCACAATACATATCGTTGAATTTCCCTGAGGAAGTACATGGCAGGACGCCTACAAAGGTCACATCACACATAGCACATCCATAACCTACAAGATGGGTAACAACTGGCTTTGACTTGCCATCTGAGTTCTGCCAGTTATCAGCTAACAATCATGCTGCATATCTTACGCCAATACCTGGGCTACAAATGTCAGTGTACGGAATGCAAAACTAAAGCCACATGGTCTGCAAGTTGTAACAGGACTTGCCAGTATAGTACCCATGTGTCAAACCTGAGTGTGAATACTAGGTTCCAACCAAACAGTCACTTTTTCACATATATGTGTAACATACTAGTAGCATCAGTCCTAGGTACCCCATTCACAAACCCATGCCTGTGTTTGAAGGTGGGGGGGTGGATAAACAACTATCAATTTCAAACAACATGGACACCGAGGAGTGTATATAAAACTTCACACATGTTTGGCTCTACACACACACCACAGGTAAGGTCTATCAACAATTAGGAGTCTGCAAACCCTAGACCAATCATAGCGCCACACATGTCAAGAAATGCAGAGCTTGGTACACAACATATACTTCCAGTAAGGCATGACTTACATCAGACACAGAGTTGCAAGAACACCCATGATCATGATTAGCATGCACACCTAGGCCATTGCACTCAAGTTCCACATACTTGTGGCACTACATGTGGAAGTACATGCTGCTAGGAGGTTCTACCTACAGTTTAATAAGTACCTTGTTAAATAGGGAAGCAGGAGTCTATTGGAATGCAATTTGCTGTACCAATCTTGGAGAATGTGGGTCTGACAGGCTGACTAAATCTGAGCTGACTTCCAGTGTGACTCTTGTTGATACAAGTGTCATCCACATGACTCACCCCAGTACTCACGGTGGTGCCTACTGGAATGGCCTACAATCCCTAGATAATACAATAGGATACGCATTGGCCAACTCAAAACATTTGAGAACCTGAAATCCCACTCATGGAACAAGACAAATGATTGGCCAACGCATCACACCTTGCTATGCGTTCATCACACTGGAGTCCATAACCAGCAAACACACATAACAGACATATCAACACTTACTGGAGTGGTCGGGGTCCTCAAATGTAGCCACCTCTCCCATAGTGTAGGGTGCCGGTCCACCTGTAAGGCATGGAAAGAAGAAATGTGCTCAAAATCTGTGCACAGACCAACAATTTCATAAACATATACAATGTGTAGGCTGAATAAGGAAATGGCAGCCATTCAGACATGATGATACTGCATCTGATATCTCACAGCCAACTTGTACATAGCATGGGTCTCCTGTGACAGTTACACACAAATCTGCACACATACATTGGCCCTAACTATCATGTGGTGGCAAACATGCCCCGTCATTGGTGACCAGAAAATAATATGGAGTGTAATTGTCTCATCATGTGCATCCAAGAGAGACATCCAAAGCATGGTTACTTGAGGACTGCATTACCAGTCAAACAGACTATGTGGCCATGACACATTTATTACACATAGGTACAATGTACAGAGGGACAGTGACTTTTGTAAGCCCTCATGTTGTTACAGTTTCTTCATTTGATGTGGCCCAGCTATGGTGATTTGCACCAACTACGGAGATGTGAACCCATGTGCATACCTTTGGACTGCCATCCCTAATTGGAATGTGGCACAACTAACTCCAAAAAACATTCTAAGATGTTAGCTGAGGGTACCTTACACCTTTTCACGATGTTTTCAAATCCAGATCTGACATGTATCCAAAAAGAGAAAGGACCACAATAATCCCTAACATTCATAGTACTTCCGTGAACGCTTTCCTTACACACTCACCAGACTCACATGAGACATATGTCTGAGCCACTTTGCTATAATCAATTGACGTGAAGCCATCACTCATTTTCTGCATCATGTAGTGATTCTAAAGTCAGTCTAGCTATTGCGTCAACAAAGTTAGCCAATATGTTGGTACATCTTTACTTCTCTGGCAAATGTGCCAAGTATAGACATGATTGGCTCCTATTTTGTTTGGTTGTCTGACACCAATTTACTTCACGGAAAAGTAACCTGTAAGTTTGCTGAGCACGTGCTACCTGACAGCTAGCAATTGTGATCCTTCCCATAGTACATCAATTATCCCAGTATGTTTCCCCAGCATTACACACAGTCAGCAACTTAACTGGCAGACATAGTACAAATCATCTGATGTCATTACAGAGCATTTAATTGTGCACATTTACATGATTAGTACTCACCAACAGGGCCACCAATCACGATTCCCAGGTGGTCCAAGAGAACATGCTCCCTGGTGATGGCGTCTGCCCACCGGTGCTTCAGCTGGTGGTCACTCCTCTGGCTGGCATACACACGCTGCAGGTGATGCAGCACCTTTCCCCACCGGATTCTGCGCACCTCAGTGTGATACCCCTGTATCATCCTGCCTCGATCATCAGTGGCAAGAAATGGCACACAAGCCATATTAAGCCCCCCAACTCCTCTTCACCCATCCTGCCAAGACGTGGCCTACCAGACATTGTAGAAATGTGAAAGGGAATAGAGGTTAAAGAAATAGAAAGGGCAAAAGGGGAAAAGTAGGGTTACAAATACAGAAGAAAAGTAAACTTAACCACTAAAAGAGCCCAACTATCCCCATACTACCACTACCCACAACAGACTCCCACAAACAACAAAAACACTAGATAAATGGACACATGTACACAAAACACAGTAGGACAGTATACACCAACAATATTTATTTCACAAATTGACAATAGAGACAGCACACAGGACACAAAAGCACAAAATCTATGGACACCACTCTCTACACAGCCACACAGTCTAGAAGAATCATAGACTGAAAAGTGAATGTGAAAGTACACCCACTGTACATGATCTGTAAACAGAATATCCTATTACATCTCTCTATAAAATGTCTGCCCTTTTTCGCGTTATGCGTCATAATTTTTTCACGCATACAGTTTGTGCGTCATTTTTTTTTACGCACAGAAGTGAAAATTAGCCCACATCCAAATAATAGTAAATGGCCTGTACAATTATCTGGATGCGGCCTAATGTTCACTCCTGTGCGTCCCAAAAAATGACGCAAATTCAGTATTGGTGTACAAAAAATGGCGCATAACGCTAGCAACGTCAAAAATTCAGTGCTTGAACTGGTGTTGGGCTTTTTTTCTGTTTTTATGTTATGTTACATTTGGGACACATCAGAGATAGGCTGATGGCACCCACTATGGTGTTGATGGTGTATGTTCACATGTGTGACATCATACTGCAGCGGACCATGATCCGCTACTGCCTTCACAGTATTTTTACGGTTGGCTGACGCACTAGATGGCCATATGTGTGGCTGACATATATGTATTGCACAAATTGGGTATGTTTGCCATCAGGAGAGGATAGCAATGTGACGCATATATGTACAATACTTAAATGCCTTTGGCTCAATGTGTGTGCTGTGGCAACTAATGTATTTGTTGACCAAGTGTGTGTGTATCACATGATGCATTATTGCACATATGCTTCTATGAATGTGACGTCAATGTGTCCAAACCTTAGATGCAAGTCATTGTGGAAATGAGAGAGGACAGGTGTTAGTCATACATGTAGCAACATCCGTAATGTGGACTTCCAAGATTTAGGGTAACCTAGACACCACATATGACAAAGCATGCACCAGATAGATGGCAGACGCTTGTTCATGTCAATGGTCCACATTTACAACATCCTATGTCCTAGAGTTTTAGTTACAGCTTCCTAGGCACTAGTTGGTGAATCCCACAGTGAGTCATACACATGCATTGAGGAAGTGGGTACCATGTTGTTTGCCCAGACAGACAAAGGTGAATCACAAATGTATGATGACACCACAGTTGAGGTCATAGAAGTGAGCCACAACTCTCAAGTGGCTGTGGTGGACCAGCAGACGAGGCAGAACGTGTTCACATATTTCCAGTGATCAATTGCACATAGGTGTCTTGTTCATGTGTGTGGTCCAATGTTGATCCTGTATATTTTTTGGGGTGTAATTTGTCACAGTTCGGTCCAGGACTCATCATGAGTCAGTGGCAGCTATTCCTGTATCTACTGAGTATCCTTTGTTGATCAATGTGAGTAAAGTGGATGTGGACATGAGAACCTACATGGGGATGGTCCCACCCTGTCACTAAAGACATGTAATGAGACAGTCAACAGGGCAACCTTGGTGTGCTGAGTGAGATAATGTCTCAGGTATCCTGTTCCGGCAGGTGTCATTACAACATTTGTACACAGGTTAGTCTCTGAAATTCCCACTACATCTGGGAACATCATAGACTCTGTGCTGATTATTCTGGCAGCTAGTCACCACACACGGCCCATCAATATGTTGTGAGCAATGCAATTCTGTGTGTGAACTGTCAGGGACCTGACATGTGCGGATTTTTCATGGACATTTTCAGAGGTTGCTGGTTCTGCTGAAGGCCCCCCACCCAATCCCTGCATACGGCCCTGGGACACTGTCACACTTTGTCATTCATGCATAAATGAGACCCAGACAAGGGATTGGCCATGAATTTTGGTTTTCACAGAGGATTTAACTCATATGGTACAGTTAAAAGGCAGATGATGCTATACAATGTATTTGGGTATGCATTGAAGAAGCCCATGCCCAAATACCCCCTGATGAATGAGAGGTTTGCTAACGCAAGTGTGGTACATATGTAGACACAGGGATACTTTAGTGTGACGCACAGACAGATGCCAGTCAGGCTGACAGAATGCAGGGTGAATTAGGATACAGCAATTTCACAAGTTACATAATCAGTGGTCTGACTAAGACTGTTTGGAGGATGAACTAGACAGTTGACATGTCTAACTGTGTATGTCTTGTGTTTTTGAAGGTGACAAATGAATCCAAGGGCTGTGTTACACGGCTTAATTAATATCAATGCTTAATGGCGTATTTGCCAAAATGGCAACTCCTTTGCTGTTCCAGGTATCAGCAGGGCAGTGCTTGTTGTAATGGGTGGTGTGCATGGAGGTGATCACAGGTGTGGGCTGCATCTGTTTCTCACAAGTCCTGTAGGTGAGATTTGCATTCTAATGGCCAACAGACATTTTCGCACAAGAAACAATCTACAGGTGCTAAAAGGGCTTGGAAACTAGAAGCCAGTGTATTAAATGACCTGACGTCCATGCAGTCAGATGTTCTATGACAATGGCATACCATAGGAAAGGGTGTAGCACACTGGATTGCTATTGACAAGCTGTGTGTGTAGAGAAGGGAATATCAGGGTACACATCTTAGTATTCCAGGGACCTCTTCAGACAGGTGGGTTGTGACCAGGTGCATGGGTGTGTCAGGAGTTAGGACATGTACATGGAATGTCATGTGCGCAATGCTGCTCATATGTGTGGCAATTGTGCTGTCTATGTACTGCTTCTATGGAACTCTGGTCACAGATAGTCCTTGCAAATATTGGATGCAGTTGGACTTACTGCTGTCAAGGGTCTGGTCAGACATTCCTGTTACTGATGCAAAAGCACATCAACTGCCTCATGTATGAGGCTAGTTTTCCCCTTATTGAGTGATGGTGTCTTAGTTGTGTGCCATATGCTGCGTTGGACCTTGCTTTCAACATGTATGTGTGAAATGGGTGTGGTCCTCTGCTATTGGCCTTCAAAGGAGAAATGTACATGATATATGTCATTTACAGTGTGTGTGTATGTGACCATTGTATGTTACGCAACACATTAGCTCTGGGATTTTCAGTATCCTAATCGGAATATCAGCAATGCTCCATGAGGCAACACTCTTATTCTGATAGTTAGAGATGAAGGTGTTCAAAAATGAATAGCCAAACGATGATATGGTGATTATTATAGGTGTTTATTTAAATTAGTTTATAAAGTGGTGATGGTGATTATATTTTAAAAAAATTGTTCACAATATGTTGCTGCCTGCGTGTACCAGCGGCCATGTTCTGTAGTTCCCCCTCATGTTGCAGTCCAGCATCCTCCTCTTCAGGCATGTGTGGCTCGGGTTCCAGGAGGGAAATGTTCCTTTTGATGCAAATGTGCAGAATAGCACATGTTAGGATGATCTTACAGACCATCTTCGGGGAATATAGGAGGCTACCACCAGTGATGTCGAGGCACCGGAACCTTGACTTGAGGATGCCAAAGGTCCTCTCGACTATTGTGCGTGTCCTCTTATGTGCGTCATTGTAGACACGCTCTGCTGCAGTACTTGGGTAGCCAATAGGTGTCATTATCCATGGCTGGATGCCATACCCCTGATCAGCTGCAGGAGAAAATGAAGGGGATCATGTTGATGTAGCTAGCCCTATTGAAATGACCTTTCATGGCAGTAGTTGTCTTGTGTTGTCTGTGACTCTTTTGTGTTAGTATGTCACATCCTAGGCTTGTAGGATGTACCATCTGCATCTTGTTGTTTCCTTGGCTGAACAAGTGTTTGTCTGCTGACCGTTTGTCAGCAGTATGTTTTGGGATTTGCAGTACAGTGTGCCCTCCCTAGCATTGTGACTTGTGATACAGGTGTCCGTGTATCTTCACTGGGGGTGAGATGATAGTTCCATACACAGATTCATGTTGACAGTGTTGTTAACACGTTCATATCAATGTACCCTGGACATCCCATACCTTTAGACTTATGCAATGGATAATGTAAACGTCATTGGGACACTTACAATTTGCAAGGTGACATTTAGGCAACCCACTCCACACGTTGTGATCTTTGACGTCTTAACATTAGACTGTACACTAATTTCCGATGTGTGACAGGTTCAATGGTGACCTAAGAAACATGACTAGCGATGTCAAGACCTCAGTGTGTTCCTGTTCACATGTTGCTGTTGTGGAGAATGTGTTGTGTGTCCTAGAGGGTTGCTGTGCAGAGTGTATATAAGTAGGTTTTTGTACTTACCAACAAGTAGTTCATTGCCATACCGTCCATCCTGGAAGTGTTCATTGATGGTGCTGTGACGGAAGATGAATGAGTCATGGACACTCCCAGGATATTTAGCCACAATGGTGGTGATCAATCCTTGGTGATCGACAATGGCCTGCACATTGATAGAGTGTGTGTGCTTCCTGTAGCGGTAGAGGTGTTCAGTTGCAGCAGGTGGCACAAGGCGTACATGTGTGCAGTCGATTGCACAAAGGACATGTGGGAAGCCACTAATAAGGTAGAACCCCTGTTTTGTTTCCTGCTGCTTCTGCATTGTGTTAGGGAAGCAGATGTGGGGTGTAAGTCCAATGATGGCATTCAGTACTTTGGGCAAAAATGCAGAGAATGATGGTTGTGATATTCCGGCAACCAGGGCACCAGTTGTTTGAAAAGAGCCACTTGCCAGCATGTGAAGTACGGCAAGCAGCTTGGGTTCTGTTGTAATGGTGCGGGGTGTCAGCAAAGTGGGTGGCAACTGCGGCTCAATGTTTCGCAGCAGCTGCTGAATGGCCTGCCAGTTCAACCTATACCTCTGGATGATGTTGTGTTCCCTGAGGCCTTGAAGGGTTGTTCTGGGGTGGAATATCCTCTCCTGCCTTCTGCGCTGCCTTTGGGGTCCCTGCTGGTGTTGTGGAATCTGCTGTTGTAGCTGCTGGGCTCTGTGTCTGCGTGCACGCTGGATAAGAATCACCTCCATGTCTCCCTTTTACTGCTCTGCTGCTCTGCTGTTGCTTCTGTGTGTTCTGATTAAATACAGGTGTGTTTGCCCCATTTTAACGCCTGCCCTGACCCAGGCATTACATTTTGACGCAAATCGGGCTGTGCGTCATTTTCTGGCTCCACCTCCCGGCCGTGCGTCATTTTTGCCCGAAAGCATAAATACAACGCATGGCCCTTTAAGTCATTTTTTGGATGGGAACGCCTACCTTGCATAACACAAGGCGGGTTGCCGCATCCAAAAAATTATGCACACGGCGGACTTTTGTCATCCGCTGGCTCGGGCGTCAAAGTTTAAATACGGGGCAACGTTTGCACTGAATGTGCGTCAAAATTTTTGCCCCTCATTTGGCGCAGACGGAGTATAAATATGCCCCTTAGCAATGACGTGGGAGATATACTGGTCCGCAAAGCACACCATCTGAGCATTCATAGAGTGGAAACTCTTCAGATTTCTGAACACCTGTTCATTCTGACGGGGGAAAAATGCAAAATGTGTTCCATCAATTGCCCCAATTATGTTGGGGATATGTCCCATTGCATAGAACTCGGCCTTCACTGTGGCCAAATCTTCAACCTGGGGAAATACAATGTAGCTTCACATGTGTTTAATCAGGGCAGACAACACTCTTTTTAGCACTATTGAGATCATTGACTGTGACATTCCTGCTGCCAAGCCCACTGTCACTTGGAAAGAACCAGTTGCCAGGAAATGGATCCCAGGATCCCAGGGAGGGTGTCAAATATCAGATATCAGTTCAGGCTCCAATTGGGCACACAGCTCTGTGATTGTGGCCCTGTCCAGTATATAGGTGAGGATAATGTGCCTGTCATCCATTGTTGCCAAGTCCACCAGGTGTCTGTACACGGGGGTATGTCTCCATCTCCTATTCATTCTCAGAGGTAGGAATCTATGGGACAAAAGAGTGAGGAGCTGGTCATAAACTAAACAATGGGGCTACAACAGAACTTTGAATACTGTTAACTTGTAATGGGTCAGTGTGATTTGTACAGTATGTCCTAATTTCACCACTGATGCAGCAATTATCCAGGGCCTGCCTCCCCCCCCCCAAAATGGCGTCTGCCTGTCCTGTGTGGAGGGACAAGTGGAAGTGAGGTAATTCCCCTGACATTGTGCGCTGTTGCGGGAGGCGGTCAGCAAACACCGTGCAACTCCTCATTGGTTAACATTGGGCCCTATGGGGTACAATGGCCAATGTTGATCTACGCCAGCGGTGACGGTGTGCACCCCCACAGACGCGACCGCCATTTTCTATCTGATCCCTCACTTGCTTCCTGATCTTCATCAGGAGAGGACCTACACTACATGTGTTGCTGTGACCTGTGTATGGAATCTACCATGGCCCGTGTGACTGGGGAAAGGGCCCCAGCCTTCACTTTGGCAGAGTTGGAGAGACTGGTGTGGATGGGGTCCTACCCCAGTACAGACTGCTGTATGGGCCTCCAGACCAACAGGTGAGTACAATATGGGCACAATGCATGTGGCATGAATGCATGGAGTGGTGTGTGTTAAGGCCTCATGTAAGGGGGGTGGGTGGATGTCCTCTGGGCGGCGTATTGGTTGTGTGCTGGGCCATGTGTGTGTAAATGGTGATGTCAAGGGGTATGGTGGGTCAGAAGTGTAACATGCAGGACTGTTTGACTAATTCCATTTTCCTTTGTGAATTGCCTCTGCAGGTCAGCTCCCATCAAAAGAAGGGTATATAGTGTGCCATCACCAAGGACATTCAGGCCCTGCAGGTCTACGGCAGACGGAGCACCCACTGTCGGAAACGGTGGGAGGACCTGAGAGGCTGGGCACGGAAGACGGCAGAGGCCCATGTGGGGATGGCCTCCCAACAAGGAAGGGGTGCCCATCGAATCCTGACCCCCCTTATGGCCCACATACTGGTGGTGGCCTGTTTTGTGCTGGATGGGTGCTTGAGGTCATCACAGCAGCCACAAGGGGGTGAGTACAGTGACCATCATTACAACGTACGCATGGTAGGGTGGTATCCAGGTGGGGGATGTGTGTCACTGGATGCCTCTAGGCCAGGCCTGACATTGCAGCATAGGTCGCCCCGTGGCTAGGGCTCAGATGGGAAAATTTTGCTATCTAACTCATAGGCATCCTCAACTGGTCAGGACTGGGTGGGTTCCAGGTGTGCTGCATTATGTGGTGTGTGCCCCTCCCCATGGCTTGGCTGCTAACTATTTCTCTTGTAATACTAGGGCATATTGCGTAGGGATGTTCCCTGTGTGTTAGGGTGCTGCGTAAGCCAACGGTGGTGTTGGTGCAGCCATTGACCCAGTGTATCCTTTGTCTCTCTTCCCCCCTTTCTTGTTTTCTCATCCTGTCCTTATGTGCATTAGCATCATCTGGGGGAGGAGCAGAGGCACCGTGGACGGAGGGTGCTGCATCCCACAGGACCCAGGAGTCAGAGTCCACCGACGCTGAGGGCACCAGTGTGACGGAGGGTGAGGGGAGCACCACGGCGGAGACTGGAGGGGACAGTTCTGACACAGATACCTCCTCCCATGTAATCTCCCTGGTGGTGGTGGACAACTCTGTGACCACCCCTGCTGCAGGTACCACCGCCACCCCCGTACCAGCACCGCCCTCCCAGCAGCTCCTCATCGTGTTGTGTGTGCCTGCTCACCCAGGAGGGTGAGCATCTTCTTTGCCCCAGGCACCTCAGGCCCTGCCCCAGTGAGTCCTGCTGCCCTGAGTGAGGAGGCTATTGACCTCCTGAGATCTATCTCTGTAGGGCAGTCAACCATTGTGAATTCCATCCATGGGCTGGCAGCCCAGATGCAACAGACTTATGCATTCCTGGAGGGCATTCACACTGGCTTGGTGGCCCAACATAGATCGATCCAGGCTTTGGCCTCCTCTCTGATGGCAGCCATGGTCCCTGTTTCTACCCTCATCCCTCCAATTTCCTCTTCTTAGTCCCATTCTCCTCAACCTCAAACCATCCCAAGCACACAGCCAGACAAGACATCACACAAGTGTTGTTCAGTCAAACACAAGCACCACACTTCATCCCACAGGCACTCACACAAACACCATCCAGATGCAGACACACCAACATCCACTATTTCCACTGCCTCCCCCTACGCCTCCTCCTCCCCCTCCCTCCCAGTTCTGTCTACACTCACACCTGCATGCACTACATCATCATCCACTTCCAGCATCATCACCACACCAAGCAGAACACACACCTCACTGGCAGACACCTCCCAACAGCCATTCACAAGTCCCCTGTGTCCTCTCCCACTGTGTCTGCAACCCCCTCTTAAGGTACACAAACGCAAGCACTCCTACACCCAACAGCCATCCACCTCACAACAGCATCCAGCCCATGCACCGGCTCCCAAAATCAGCAGAGAGACATCTTCAACAACCACTCCCTCTTCTTCCATGCCCATTCCTTCTCCCTCTTCCTGCCCCAATGTCCTTACAAAACTGTTCCTATCCACCATTGACCTCTTCCCTATCCCTCCCCCCATCCTGCACGTACGGCCCGGGTAGGGAGAACCCAGCCAAGCATCTCAGCCACCCAGTCAATGGGCCCAGTCGTCACCACACTGACTCGTGGTGGAAAAGGATCCAGGACACATGTCCTGAAGGTGAAGGAGCCTGCCAGTGCAGATGCTAAGAAGGTAAAGGAGCCTGCCCCCCTGCCAGAACTACCAAGTAGCCTGCCCCAGCAGCTGCTAAGAATGTAAAAGAGCCTGTCACAGCTGCCAGAATGACCAAGGAGCCTGCCCCTATACAAGAAACAGAGGGCGCCCTATAACCCTAAACTGCCCAGGGTCACACAATATCATGAATACAGAATATCAGCAGGTCAGGACAAATACAATCATTGATTTAAGAGCCTGCCCCAGCAGCTGCTAATAAGGTAAAGGAACCTGCCCCAGCTGTCAGGAAGAGCAAAGTCTGCACCAGCAGACAGAGAGAGCAAGGGGCCTGAAGTAGGAAATGCGATTGAGCCCCCACCACCAACACTGGCTGTACAGCCATCCGAGGATGCAGGGGATGGGCAGGAACCTTCCCCCACCAGCAGCACCACCACCTCCAGTTTGCATCCATCCGAGATTGCAGGGGGTGGGCAGGAGCCTCCCCCCAAGCACCACCACCACCTCCAGTAGGCAACTGTCCGAGGTTGCAGGGGATAGGCAGGAGCCTCCCCCCGACCAGCAGCACCACCACCTCAAGTGGGTACCTGTCCAAGGTTGCAGGGGATGGGCAGGAGCCTCCCCCCACCAGCAGCATCACCATCAATGAGCAGCTGTCACCGTCAGTGGACGGTATGTAATCCTGCCTCCATGGCCTGCTGTGTGGCCTGCCTCCTGCAAATCCCGGGGGTATTACACCCTCCTGAGAGACTGTGACTTTGCACTCCCCAGGTTCAAGAGTACAGGGCACGAGACCGCCTCCAGAACAAGTGGGAAAGACACACACTCGAGAGACTGTGGCCTTGCACTCCCCAGGACCAAGCACAGGGCATGTTGCCCCCTCCAGATCAAGTGGGCAAGTCACCCACCTGAGAGACTGTGGTCTTCCACTCCCCAGGACAAAGCACAGGGCATGTTGTCCCCTCCAGAGCAAGTGGGCAAGCCACCCACATGAGAGACTGTAGCCTTACACTACCCAGGACCAAGCAGAGGGCATGTTGCACCCTCCAGAGCAAGAGGCAAGTCACCCACCTGAGAGAATGTGGCCTTGCACTCCCCAGGACCAAACACAAGGCATGTTGCTCCCTCAAGAACCAGTGGTCTTGTTCCATCTCCCGGCTGAGATGCCCCCGTCCCCCATCCCCCTGAGGTACCTGTCTATTTATCAACTGAGGCCCCTGCACTGTTCTCTCCGTGTTGATGCAGGTGACATGTGTGGCCTAGGACTTTGGCGTGTGGCCAATTGGCCTACGAACATTGTGGACTGGGCTGTGTCCCTTTTGGTGTACATACGTATATATCTTTTATCTTGCTTAAGTTATTTATCTTGATGTGTTGCTCTCATTAAATTCCCTTTTTCAAAATCGATTTGTCCTTGCATTATTCATCCGAGTTACGGGGTAAAAATGTTTTTGTGATGCTGCTGATTATGTGCATGGTGTTGGGGGGGTTGTTGCATGTGTGTGTCACTCTCTTTTTCCTCCCTCCGCTGTACTCACCGTTGTCGCCTTCGCCGGCGTTGATGTTCATGGTGAAGCACCACGTAGAAGATCATGGGGAAGACATGCAGCTTGGGCTCCATGTCGGCATGGTTGTTCACTGTATCTCCAATGGTGAGTCCTTTCCCTTCTGAGGTCTGTTTCCACCAGGCTCTTGATGTCGTTGGCACTGTCCCGGGAAAGGTGGCGGTTTCCTGTGTCTTAATACGGTGGGCGGAACATTGACTTCCGCCTGGTTGTAGGCAGCTACCGCGGTGGTGGCTGTAGTTTCCGCCCTGGCGGTCGGTGTGGTACATTGGCTGTCTATCTGAGATCTTTCCGCCATGGTCATAATCTGGCAGTAATTGCTGCCGGCCTGTTGGTGGTATTACCACCACTTTAACACCAACTGCCAGGGCTGTAATGAGGGCCTATATCTTTTTAGTAATGGATATTTTTGAATGGTGGGGGTTGTCAAGCTTAGACTTTGGCTCACCATCCAGACCAGAGGGAGAAGGTGTGCGGCCTCAGTTCTTGCAGGTCCGGCTCTGGCCAAGGTAGAGGCGACTCCTTCCGCTAGCCACGGTGCTGTTGACAGTTATACGCCACTACAGTCCGTACCCTCCAGAAGGAGTCCCTGAGGAAAAAACCCAGAGGGAAAAAACCTTCAGACGGGAACTCCCTGGAAGAAAGGAGGACACAAGGAAAAAAAAAAAAAAAAGAATCTTAAAACCAAGAGAAAACACAGGGAGAACAGGCAAAAACAGGAGCAAAAACTGGACATCAAAAAGAGAAGACCAGCTGGACCGTGACCACCACTGAGCAGTGTTGCAACGCAAGGAGAAAAGAAATCAATGCCCTTATATACCCCTAAACAGGAAGTGATGAATAGGAAAAGGAAAAACTGCCATCTTGGATTGGGAAGGGGTAATAGAACCAGATAGGAAAAAATGCTTAGGAAGAAGGAAAACAGGTGCATGTAGGGAACCAGAGAAGAGAAAGGTATTATGGGAGAACAGAAAAAATGGCCTCCCACAAGAAGAGAAGAAAAAGAAAGCCCAAGAGGGAATCCCGGGTGAGTGGAAGGCCGAGGGGGAGGGGGCCCAAGGGCCTTCACCTAATCTCTGCATGCTGTGCAAAATGCGCAGCGAGAACCGAAGCCCAAGTCTGGGCTCCGGTCCCCGCCACAGTGGTGAGGAAGGCACGAGGCCAGAAATAGGTGCGGCGGCCCATGAAATTGACCGCGGCCCCCACCGCGACCTGACCATGCGGCGCCGCAAGTCCCGGCGTGCAACAGGGGTGCATATTACAGTAATAAATCTATCTTCTATTGTATTTTAAAACACAATTGATACAACGTTGGGTCACCTTTCTGTTTGATGGTTGAAAAAGCCATGCATTAATAGGATGTCTTGCTCCTCTTAAATTGGAGCTGCCGTGGAAGCCATAGGCGTGTTGGTGTATGCCTGATGTGTTATTTTGGACACTACCTACGCCGATTAAAATACGAGCAAGATATATATCTATAATAACTAATATTGCACCTGTTAAGCAAATAGACATTTACCTATGGTGCTTTCATGCATATTTGGCATTGGATTCGTGATTTGGATGAGTCAAGCATAACAAATCAAACTATGTGTTATGGCACGGCCCGGTTGGATATTGTCTGGAGTTATATGTTACTAAAGACTGGTTTGAAGTTGGAGAGGTTGTGATTTTCAGTACTTATTATGTATGTTGATTTAGAATCTTATACTTATCTTTGTTTGCCCTCTCTACATATATACATATGAGCATCTAAAGTGTAGACTGTTATTGAAATATAGTGGACTCATTTTGGAAATATGGAAATACTCATTGTGTATAATTGGAATTGCGCTGAGTCATTCTAAATTAAGTACAAAGTTGGTTCATTTGTAGCATTGTAGGTAATTTTTACAGGTATATGTAGACCAAAATGTGTTTTTTTAATGTGTTTTTGTTTCTTTTTTGTTTTCCCTTTAGTGGTTGCTTTTTGGCTAAGATGTACTTAATATCAAGAATAAGGTACGATTAGTGAGAAAAAAAATCTCTTTCATGGGATATGGCTGCCTGACTAAAACCTAAGGCCCTCATTACAACATTGGCGGTATATACCGCATAACGCTGCGGCGACGGGTGCCAACTGACCATCGCCGTGGCTACCAGCCATCAGCCGTATTATGACCACAGACGGATTTCCACCAGAGGAATGGCGTAAATCCTGCTGCAGCCATGCCGGCAGATGGTGGTAAGGTGGTGCTTCTGCCAGCAGCAGCGCCACGCGAGTAGACGCCACAGACCGTATCATGACACCTGATACAGTCTGGCACTTTTCTGCTGGCGGATGCTGCTGCTGGCAGCAGCGCCCCATCCCGTTTCCTTCACAAAAGGTAAGTCGGGTGCTCCAACAGGGGAGGGGGATGTTGTGTGTTGTGTGTGTGTGTGTATATCTGTGTGTACGTGTATGCGGGTGTGTGATGCGTGTTGTATGTGTGTGCATGTATGGATGTGGGAGTGTGTGCATGTTGTGTTGTGTGAATGCGTGTGTGTTTGTATGTATGTCAGTGTGTGTAGATGTGTGTGTGAATGGATGTATGAATGCATGGTTGAATGTGGGTATGAGTGTGTGAATGCGTGTCTGTGTGTGCATGTGTTGTGTAGCCATTTTAGTTATAGCTCCATGCACGTTAGTTTAATACACTAGGCCGCTGTGCACCTTGACCTAGATATATTTTATTCAGCTTTGCATTGTTATTTTTACCATAACCAGTTCTATGGTCTTGTTTCCATTTCTTCTATCTAACTGTTTTGCTTACTTCAGCACTATGTTCTCAAACAACACATTCTTGATCACTCTGTTCTTCAGTCAAGGCTACAGTCTGGTACATTGCCGGTGAACGTGGTAAAAGTTTAGTCTCCAACATTCGTAGAAAAACACACATCCTTACGTAGGGACATTTTCTTAGAACATCAGCTGTGTTAATTATAAAAACACTTCCTAGTCCCATTACACGTCAATAGGGAGATTCCAGCCAGGGAACCACAACTGTACACTGAATGCTTTGCTGCAGATGCTAACGCAGACTACAGGCCTTTGTTCAGGTGTGAGGGTTGATGTCCTCCCAAGGAAACCTGAAAGGCAGGATTAGAGCTCAACATGCCGTGCTCAAAATATGATTTAGATAGAAAATAGTCCATTGATTCTAGTGGCAATATGATAGCATTATTCTTATGCTTCACTCTCATCGTCACCATTTTAATAGTGTTATGTTGTGTCGTTCTGGTTATTGCAGCTCACACTTTGCTAACTAAAATGCAGTCGTTTTATGAAACCAATCATTAAACTTATACTGCTTTTATTGTCCTTTATATATGAGACCGAATGGTGAATGAGAGAACCGGATGCAACCTGAGTGACCACGACTTCCCTGAGAAGTATGATATATCATGTGCTTGGCTGCCCAATCATCTCTACCTTTCGGGAGAGATGAGGCACTGCTAGTTACCCAGAGCAAATCCCGGATTTAGAGCGACAGGTGTCACCCACCGTGGGTCAGACTCAGTCTCCCACACTGGACGATCTTGCTGCTCAAAATCCAGTAGTCTCATTAGAATGATGAGAGCCTACGTGACACATGAATGTGCATGAGTGAAGGGGGCTCTGGAGAGGGAGTGGGTGTGGGGAGAAACCAGGGGAAGGGGGCTGGGAAGACCCCTATCAGTGACAGGGAAGGGATTCTCTGTCACTGATAGTGCCTACCGCCATGGTGGTAGGTGGGTTCATAATCCCGCAGGTGGCCTATTGACGGTCGTTACCACCGTGGCAGACGGTGTGGTACATTGGCAGTTTGGCTTGAGCCAAACCGCCAATGTCAAAAGATGGAGCAACGTACCACCAGCCTGTTGGCAGTACTTTTCTCCATTTTACCACCATCGCTGGGGTTATAATAACCCCCTAACTCTTCACTTTTGTCACTTAATAATAAAAAGATGTTTCATGGGATCGAAAGGTGTCTCTTTCCTAGCCCTGTACTTGTGTTTTAAGTGAACATTAGGGTGTTGGACTATTTTCTAGATTTTTATGTTTATCTGAGTGAGTATAACAAATATTCATTTTGATTATATGGTTTGAAAATGGTGATTATGGGGCACATGGTGCTTTTGGAGAATATTTTTAACAAATCTTTATCACTGGTGGTCGCAATATTCAAATACATTTTTTAATAAGTGGACATATGGAACAGGTTGCCTGATATTTTCTCTCTATGTTCATATTCAATCAGACTTGAGAAAGTCCTCTAATGGGACGAAACATGTGTCGGCTGAACTCTTCAATCATTGGCTGAAAATATGAAAAGGCTGGACAGCTTGAAACCTCCAATCATTGTTTATAAATTAAAATTTTGTGTAGGCTGTTATCTTGCTCCAAATGTTTGAAATTATGTGAATATATAAGATTTCAAAAAACTACACATTTGTAAAGAGTATTTTTTTCTAACTGATATAGTAAACAAAAGTAACAATATGATATATACCCTGATGTCTAAGAACTGATATTGTGTACCCATTTATTTGTGAAATCTGTGTACTTAATTGGATTGTAATTATTAATTTTATGTTTGTAGTAAATATTCGTCTAATAATTTGACCCATAATAATTGAATTTTATTGTGCTCCACTATTATTTGTTTTTAGCACACCAAAAATGTTAGAAAGTGGATCATTGGTAAGGGCGGGTAGCTACCTACTCTTAGTAATAGGCCACAAAACTCCACTAGGTCTAGTCAAGGCCTCAGGAATTTAATCCTTGCTCAACCCTTGGTAGCTTGGTCTACGAGCAGTTAAGCTTAACTAAGGAGAGAGGTGTGTAAAGCATTTAATATCAACAAAACAGTTGATAAGTAAAACACAACACAAAATAAAAATCCAACACCAAATTATAAAAAATAGGAAATATTTGTATCTTTAAAATGACAGCAAAAGAACAATACTCCAATGCAGGGAACCAGAGATATGAATTTTTAAAAGTTACATTTAAAAAATGCCTTCTTTCACCTAAAAACCAAAATCACCAAATGGGGACATCTGGTCACACTCAACCGAGTCAAAGTCAAAAGATGAGGCTGAACCCGATGGAGCCCTGCTCTGATACACTGAGTGAGAGGCCTCGGTCAAAGTTTTAACTTCACACTTAGACATGTTTTTGGAGCTTTTCTTACTCAATGTCATGCGGTCCCCCTCAGCAAGATGATTTTGATGCAACAACATCAGATCTCCTTTACACAAGCCCCCGGTCAAGTCCTGGAAGTCTGGAGCTTTCAGCGGGACAAACTTGAAATTCAGGCCAGGTCGTAGTTGACCAGCTTTATTCTCGACATCGAGTCAGTCCACTTATGGAGCTTTTTTTCACAGTTGCTCCACGCTTCCCCAAATTTCTGGATCTTCTTCAAGAAGTCCTTTTTTGGTCCTTGAAGTGTCCACAAACCTGACCCAAGGTCCCAGAAGTTCTGAGTTGCTTCTTGGAAGTTGGCAATACAATTCCCAGAATGGACCTGGCCAGAATCCTTAAATGGACACTAGACGCTGGTTAGCTGGGTTCTTCTTGTAGAACTTGATGCAGGGGATTCTAGTCAGCTCCTTTGAACCTGTGGTTTTTAGGGAGTCCACCCAGCGTTCCCCCCAGTCTCCCGATAAAAATGATACCTCACTTGTGTGGGTAGGCCTAGCGCCCGCGACAGGAAATGCCCCAAAACACAACGTGGACACATCACATTTTTCTACAGAAAACAGAGGTGTTTTTTGCAAAGTGTCTACCTGTAGATTTTGACCTCTAGTTCAGCCGGCACCTAGGGAAACCTACCAAACCTGTGCATTTTTTAAAACTAGAGACCTAGGGGAATCCAAGATGGCGTGACTTGTGGGGCTTTCACCAGGTTCTGTTACCCAGAATCCTTTGCAAACCTCAAAATTTGTCTAAAAAAAATGTTTTCCTCACATTTCGGTGACAGAAAGTTCTGGAATCTCAGAGGAGCCACAAATTTCCTTCCACCCAGCGTTCCCCCAAGTCTCCCGATAAAAATGAGACCTCACTTGTGTGGGTTGGCATAGCTGCTGCGAAAGTAAATGCCCCAAAACACAACGTGGACACATCACATTTTTCTACAGAAAACAGAGGTGTTTTTTGCAAAGTGCGTACCTGTAGATTTTGGCCTCTAGCTCAGCCGGCACCTAGGGAAACTTACCAAACCTGTGCATTTTTGAAAACTAGAGACCTAGGGGAATCCAAGGTGGGGTGACTTGTGGGGCTCTCACCAGGTTCTGTTACCCAGAATCCTTTGCAAACCTCACAATTTGGCTAAAAAAACATGTTTTCCTCATATTTCAGTGACAGAAAGTTCTGGAATCTGAGTAGAGCCACAAATTTCCTTCCGCCCACCGTTCCCCCAAGTCTCCCGATAAAAATGATAACTCACATGTGTGGGTAGGCCTAGCGCCTGCGACAGGAAATGCCCCAAAACACAACGTGGACACATCAAATTTTTCTGCAGAAAACAGAGGTGTTTTTTGCAAAGTGCCTACCTGTAGATTTTGGCCTCTAGCTGAGCCGGCACCTAGGGAAACCTACCAAACTTGTGCATTTTTTTAAACTAGAGACATAGGGGAATCCAAGATGGGGTGACTTGTGTGGCTCTCACCAGGTTCTGTTACCCAGAATCCTTTGAAAACCTCAAAATTTGGCTAAGAAAACACATTTTCCTCACATTTCGGTGACAGAAAGTTCTGGAATCTGAGAGGAGCCACAAATTTCCTTCCACCCAGACTTCCCCCAAGTCTCCCGATAAAAATTATACCTCACTTGCGTAGGTGGGCCAGGTGCCTGCAAAAGAAAAAGGCCAAAAACTTGTAGAGATTATGGGGATAGCACAGGGAGTTGATAAGCACATATTCTTCTTTTATACATCTTTATTCTGACTCTGCTTTGGGGACCCACACAAGTGAGGTGTCATTTTACTTGGGAGACTGAGGGGAATGCTGGGGATTAGGAATTTTGGGCTGGAGCGGTGATCGTACAAATAAAAGTCAGGAAAATATGCTTTTTTAAGCAAATTTTGAGGTTTGCAGAGGAGTCTGGGTAAGAAAATGTTGGGGGATCCACACAAGCCACACCTCCCTGGACTCCTTGGGATGTCTAGTTTTACAAAATGTCTGGGTTTGGTAGGTTTCCCTAGATGAAGGCCGCACCCAGGACCAAAAACATAGGTGCCCCCTCCCCCCCAAACACAGGTAGTTTTGTAATGTATCATTTTGATGTGTCCACATACGTCTGTGATGTGCCAAACACTAAAATTGGGAAAAGAAACGCACTTAGGTTATGTGAAAAGGACCCCTCACCCACCAACCAAGTTGGTGGCATGATTCATCATCGGGGTCCCACCTGAGACACCTAGTGTGTCACAAGTGTGCTGCAACACCTGATTACAGCAGAGCACATTTTTTAATTTTTACCACACATACTGGTTGGATTTGGCACAAGGGTGAGTGATGGTTCAGTAGATCAAATTTTATTAACAAGAGATTTCACAAAAGTGAAATGCACTGGTAATAACTGAAAGGCCAAAAAACTGAACCAATGACTCATAGCTCGTGAGCTGTAAAGCCATGGCAAGGCACCAACCGCTTTACAGTCCATTCACACACCTTTCATACATGACATGCACAAGACCATTCACGCCGCCAGCCACGGGCCCAGCACATTACAACACATGCATCGCCAGACAGCGCCAGTCAAGGGCCCATCACTTTCATACGCCCACATGCCTGATACAGCAATCACACCAGCTGATGAGTGTGTGGACGGGCGTTTGGCTGGCACCGCTAGCCAGGCGCCACCCCACGCACACCGCCAGCCAAGCGCCACCCCACGCTCACCTCCAGCCAAGCGCCACCCCAAGCACACCACCAGCCAAGCATCACCCCACCCATACTGCCAGCCAAGTGCCACCCCACCCATACCGCCAGCCAAGCGCCACCCCACGCACATCGCCAGCCAAGCGCCACGCCAAGCCCACCTTCAGCCAAGCGCCACCCCACCCATATCCCGCCAGCCAAGCGCCACCCCACGCACACCGCCAGCCAAGCGCCACCCCAAGCACACCACCAGCCAAGCACCACCCCATGCACACCGCCAGCCAAGCGCCACCTCACGCACACCGCCAGCCAAGCGCCACCCCACGCACACCGCCATCACTTTTTTTGTTTATAAACAACAAAGAAACCACTAACTAATCATCGAATAAGTACAAAACTACAAACACAAAAGTTCTAACTAAATACATGACAGTAATGCCAACCGTGAAACTGAACATATGAAAATATAAAATAGGCAGTTTACCCTCACAGTATTTCCCAAACGTTTTTCCTGGTGTGGTAACTTCTAAAACAGCCGGGCACACACAGCCCAGGCTTTGAAGTGCAATCGGGGCAGTACATCCGGCTCTCCCTTCGGATTGCTCTACATTTCTTTGTGGGCAAGTCTTTCTTGGGAGTGGGAGGAATATGATCTGGAAAGTGGCGATCTTTCAATCTAGCCACTTCCTCCAGCACTTCTACTCTAGGAACTCTTGCCTGTTCCACCACAATAAGGCTGTCTATCACTGACTCCTGAAATTTAACAAATGTCATCCTTGACTCAGGTGAACAATCCTTGAACACAATAAAAGCATTAAAAGTTGCCAAATTAAATAAATGTAGGGCCAATTTTTTATACCACACATAAGACCTACGAAGAACAGTGTAAGGTTCCAACCTCTGATCTACTCTATCAACACCACCCATGTGCCTATTGTAGTCCAAAATGCACGCAGGTTTGCGCACTTCCGCAACCTGACCCCAAACAGTCACAGGAGAAGTACTCTCATTATGGATGGTAGATAGCATGTACACATCCCTCCTGTCTGAAAATTTCAGAGCTAGCAGCTCATTATTCCACAAGGCACTGCACTGTCCCCTCTCAAGTTTTCTACAGACAAGCTCCCTTGGATAGCCTTTCCGTTTAGAATGGATTGTGCCACAAGCAACAGTGTCCACTCTAACCAACTCCTTGAACAACTGCACTCCAGTGTAGAAATTATCCACGTACAAATGGTGACCTTTGTTAAACAGTCGTCTACCAAGTTCCCACACAATTTTTTCTCTAACTCCAAAAGTGGCCGGACAACCAGGAGGGTCAATACTGGAATCCCTACCAGTGTAGACCCAGAAATCATACACATATCCTGTTCTGCTTTCTGACAGCATATACAATTTAATCCCATACCGTGCCCTCTTACTAGCAATGTACTGCTTAAAAACTAAACGCCCCTTGAAAAGGACCAAAGACTCGTCCACACTTATATCTTTGCCTGGAACATAGACCTCTGAAAACCGATCTACAAAATGATCAAGGACAGACCTAATCTTAAAAAGACAGTCACAATCAGGGTGATCTCGTGGCAAGGCTAAAGCATTGTCTACAAAATGCAGCATACGAAGAAGAAGCAAATAGCGATTACGTGTCATAGTTGCAGGAAATATAGCCGCTGCCATCAAGGGACTAGTAGACCAATAAGAAGCCAGTGACGGCTTTCTGATCAACCCCATCAAAAAGTCAAACCTAAAAACGTTTTCATCTCTTCCAGATATGTGGGAACCCACTGAGTAGCTCTAGACTGAGGCCTAAGCCTGGCAGAGTTGCCCTCAAATATTGCTCTGCATACAAATTAGTCTGCTCCACAATCTCTTCCAAAAACACATCGCCCATAAACAAGTGAAAGAAATGGACAGGCAAAAAGTTTTCTGTGTTGACTCTACACCCTGGGAGACCAGTAAATGCAGGTAACTGTGGCTGCTCCATGTTTGGGGCAATCCAGGTGTCAGGTCTTGTAATGGGAAACCCTTCAGCCCCAGGCTGCTGCACTCTTGGCACATCAATGTCCTCCTCTAACACAGGCCCTTCATCTGCACTGAGAGTAGCTTTCTCATCGGAAGAACACTCTCGGACAGAAAACTCACTGCCAGAATCTCTCACTTCCTCCTCTGCCTCAGATGCAGAGTCAGTCTCGTAATCATGGTCTGAAGACTACTCAAAGAGCATGCCAACAACATGCTGAGTGGTCACGCTGCGGCTAGCTATGATTCTCACTAACAACAAATGGATTGCCAACAACAACTAGCACTAAAATAAGTAATAAACAAAGTGTAGCTTTATCACAAAGAGCTATGAACTAAAAAACTATACCACTCACTTGCCTGAGAAAGCTACTCACCAGCAACTACTCTGCACAGACACAGCAATCACCAATGATATCCCACTAAAAAGAAAAAAGAAAATTAGATATATGACAACACAAATATCATTGTGCTCAAATCTAAGGACAATTTCACACACAATACTGCATTTAGTACACCACCTACAAACATGTAATTCATGCATGTCAACAATATTCCTTTGGAGTAAATTGCTTTCACTTACCTAAAACATGCAACTATGCAAACCGCAGGACAACTACTGCCAAAACCGCGAGGATCCACAGCAAAGGAAGAAAAAGCTTTGAACTAGAACAAAAAGAAGAAATAAACTGTTACAATCACAAAAATACAAATACTTCGTCAGTTCTGTTATATATCTTTATTTCGGCTATAAGCCATAAAAGTAGACAATACAAGACATAACATGATTAAGAAACATAGCACTTTAACAATTTTAAGAATGTCTAGACAACATTGTTTTTAAACATTTTTGTTTTGACAAAATCTCGAGGCGTATAAAAATATTAGATCGTTAGAATTTGGCTTCAATCAATAAAAATTTATCAGACTAATTAATTATAATCTAAAACCAAATTATTAAAAGCACGTGATTATCAGAGTTATAGTTCGTGTCTCCTATGTTTTTTTTTTTTTTTTTTTTTTTTTCTTTTTTACAAGAACCTCGCCGCTGGGGGACCAATTTTATCATTTATCTCTGTTTACTGGTATAGAAGGAGAAAATTACATAATTTACTTTTTTAAGAACCATAGATAAATATTGAGGTCACAGATTTATAAAAACATGCAAATCATCATTATTCTTTAAAACTAAAAATCCAGACCATTAAGGCTATAGCTTCATCCAATTAAGAACTGATATATTAAATGAATATAGTCTAAAATCAATGTGTTGGAATTACACATTTATAATAATTCTTTTGTTCTTATTGACCATGCACTTCGCAGGTATCCCACCACAGAGAAAACTATTTTATCACTTGTATCAGTTGTTAGGAGTCGTAATGCCGTATTCCATTCCCTTATTCCAATTTCCCTACATAATGGAGCAATCCACTTTTTCCTGGGTACCAGATATCTAGGGCAGAAAAGCATAAAGTGCGCAAGTGACTCTTTTGTCTTTTGACAGTGGTGGCAGTATATTGAATTGCAGTCCTCCGATCTCCATTGCGCTGTAAATGACTTAAGCGGAAGGGTCCCTAGTCTAAACTTAATTAATAGTGTTTTGATATATGGAGGATTTACATTATCCATGTAGGCCTCAAACTTGGGACTGCATTTGTGGTCTAAGAACTGCAAAGTCAGACTGCCATGATTTTTTAACCAGGTTTGGGTCAGAATGTTCTCCCAGTAGCACTTTTTTACACGTTCCTTTATTTCCTTTACCAAATTGTGAGGAGCACTCCACACCTCCTCCATTTTGAGAAATTTACACGTGTCTCTGATGTGTCTGAACCAAGGGATCTTTAGTACGCTGTTATTTGCAAGAAATTCATCTAGTGCTGTATGGAGAGTGGACCGGTCCTCTGAGGTCCAAAGATTAATCCAATACATTAGAGGTCTTAGTGCAATTTCGTTGTGTATTTCATTTAGGGCTAAATCAAATCTGAGCGGAGTGAGAAGGGTGCTCATCGGCAACTTTAGGAAGTTTCGAATAAACCGGTTTTCTACAGTGGTCAGACATCTAGAATTGGTATGACCCCAAAGCTCGGCACCATAAATTGAGGCCGCTACTGCCACTGCTTTGTAAACTGTGATGGCAGGTGTTATCTCCCCTTCACAAGTATTAGCTATTTTCTTAGCTATCACTATAGCCCTTTGCCTAAGTGTTGTCAAACTCTTCTTGATCTGTGCCGACCAGCGTTGGTCGTCACTTAGCCTGATCCCCAAGTAGTCAAATTGTCTGACTCTCTCCACTGGTTGGCCTGCTATCGTCATTTTTCCCCTAAATAGTTTGTGTGGGTTAAAGGCCATAAACTTAGATTTTGTTAGATTAATTTCAAGTCCTCTGTTGGAGCAAAAATTATAAAAGGTGTCCAGTCCGTTTTGCAAACCCATAGGTGTTCTTGAAATTAATAAGGTGTCGTCGGCAAACATTAAAATAGGGACCGGGGTTCCAGCTAGTCTAGGGGCATCATGATTACAGTGTAACAATTGGTCCACAGCACCGTTTATGTAAGATTAAATAGTGTTGGTGCCAAGATGCAGCCCTGCCTAACCCCTCTATTGACGGGTATGGCTTCCGTTAGGTCACCACTATCTGACCAACGTACATGAGCATACGTCCCTTCATAGAGGTATCTAATCAGTCTTAGTAGTTCGCTATTGGGTTGATAGCTCTCCATAACTTCCCATAGTGTATCCTGAGGAACCGTGTCAAAAGCAGCTTTTAAGTCGATAAAAGCTACATACAATTGGCTTTTATTGAGTGACAGGTATTTCCAGCAAAGGAGGTTAAACCTAAATGCCTGGTCTATTGTACTCACTCCTCTTCTGAAGCCTCCCTGAAATTCGGAGAGAATTTGGGAGTCCTCTATCCATATCTGTAGTCTTTTAAGCACTTGCTTAGCGAAGATTTTTTGGCTAACATCAATAAGACTAATAGGCCTGTAGTTGTTAGGTTGATCCCTTGGCCCTTTCTTATAGATAGGGACTATAACTGCTCCTTGCCATGTAATAGGGAGTCCTCCCCCCCTCAGTATCTCTTTACTAAGTGCATTTAGATACAATGACCACGTTGTCAGACGAGAAAGATATAGATCTCCTGAGATGCCATCAAGACCAGGGGCCTTTCCCTTACGTGTAGATTTGAGAGCCTCTGTTGTTTCTTTTAGGGAAAATAGGTCCAGATCAAATTTGGGTGGTGTTATACTCCCCCACGTTAAGGTATTGCTAACAGGCTCATTAGGTTTTGGTAGGAGTGTAATAGTACTATTGGTATGTGGTTTCCTATATATATTTGAAAAGTGCGTCATCCAAGTTTCTGGCTGGATAACAGGGTAGCTTTCCATTTCTTGGGAGCTACTCTTATCTGACACTAGTTTCCAGAATAGGTTAAGATCCTTCTCCTGGAGCGCCACAACCATCTTATTCCAATTCCTATTCGCCCATTCTTTTTTTGCATTATTAAGTGCGTCTTTGTATACAGACCTGTTCTTCCTTATCTCTCTTGGGTTCCCTTCCTTAAGTGCTCCCAGTAACTGTATCTTAGCTTGACGGCAGGAGTTGGAGAACCACCTAGAGGTTTTAATCACAGTCTCTGTCCGCCTCCTTACCGTCTGGAAGTGTGGTTTTAGTCGGGTGACCAGGGTGTTGTGAAGATCGACCAAATCAACCAATTTGATATTTGTATGTTTCAGGGGAGAAAGTGTTGTTGCAAGCGATCTATAGATCGCTAGCTGAAAATTTGCATCACTTTCAACTCGATCCCATTTCACATTTTTACGATCATTGGTCCTAGTGAGGGCACTATTTAAAGTCCACGTTGACAGTGTCTTGGAACTAAATAAAATAGTGGAAAAGGAGGTGCTTAAGGCTAGATGGTCACTGTCAGTAAGAGGGAGGACTATCATATCAGTTAGGGATTTCCAGAGGGCGTCATTTACTAAAACATAGTCCAGGTGGCTAGTGTATGCGCCTCTCCTATATGTAGGTGACGCCAGGTTATCTGATCTGGTATTCCCATTAACTATCCTTAATCCCTTTATTTTTATTAGGTCTTCCAGTAGTTCTGAGGCTCCTCCTTCTTTCTTGGATGTAATTTGCACCGGCCCTGATCTATCCCATGAGTCTGTGAGCTGGGATCCCTCTTGCTGATTGCCATCTCTGCAATTCAATTTCATATTGAAGTCACCCGCGGCCATTAAACCCCGCCCATTCGGTAGGCAGTTAAAAAAATCTACTATTGAACTCATCTGAATGGTCTGGGTCCTTTGGGTGCCAGGTCTGATATATAAATTTACAATTATTATGTTAGCAGGACCTTTAACGGTACTGATTTCAACCGCAACAGCTAGTAGATCCCTCGTAGGGGATACTATCTCTTTAACTTTTGGGAACAGGTCGTGTTTTAACCAAATTGTCAGGCCGCCTGAAGCCCTACCTGATGGTGATGGTAGTGCCGCCTTCTGGAAGGTCCAATAGCCTTCTCTATTTACTACAGATGGCGCCCATGTCTCCTGCAATAAAATGATGTGGTGTTGATCTCTAAGTCTGCACCAGTCAGGATTAGCTATTTTCTGAGTCAGGCCTGCCACATTCCAGGATAGGATCTTAATCGGTAAGTCATGGTCTTGCCCATTTTCTGGTAAATTTTCCCTAGTCTCATATGTACAAAGTATTTCTTGCTTCGTCAGTTAACAAACACCCTGCCACCAAGAACTTAGAAATTGTCCCTGGTGCCTAATTGGCTTCTGCCCCACTAGGAGGAAGATGGGCCTAAAAAAAAAATAGGCTGATCTGCCCCCAAGTGGGGCAGAAATGGCCAACAGCTCTGTACCCTGTTTGGGGGGTGGCCCTTGCCAAAGGGGGCAAATGGGGGTGCTCCCAGCACAAAAATAACAAAGGGAACCAAATAAAAAATCTCTAACATCTTGGTGCCTTCTGCCCCCCTGGGGGGCAGATGGGCCTAAGGAAAATAGGCTGATCTGCCTCCAAGGTGGGCAGAAATGGCCATCACTAACGTGCCCCCTTTGTGGGCGACCCTTGCCAAAGGTGCCACTCCCCCCACACAAAACACACACACACAATACCTGGTGCCTAAGTGGATTCTGCCCCCCTTGGGGGCAGATGGGTGTAAAAAAAACTGGCCGATCTGCCCCCAAGGGGGGCAGAAATGGCCAACAGCTCTGTGCCCCCTTTAGGGGGAGACCCTTGCCAAAGGGGGCAAAAAGGGGGCACCCCCAGCACAAAACAAATAAAGGGGAACAAAAAAATAATCCATGGAGTATTGGTGGTTTCTGCCCTCCTTGGGGGCAGATGGGCCTACAGAAATAGGCCCATCTGCCCCCAAGGGGGGCAGAGATAGCCAATACAAAATTTCCCCCCTTTGGGGGGGGACCCTTGCCCAAGGGGTGCCCCCAAACACTCAAAACACACACCACACAATCCCTGGCACCTAGTGGGTTTCGTCCCCCCCCCTGGGGCTAGATCGGCCATGTTTTTGGCCCCCGGGGCAGCGACCCTTGCCTAAGGGGTCGCTGCCCAAAAACATAAAGAAAATACATTCCCTGGTGTCTAGTGGTTTTCGGACCCCCCTTGGGGGCAGACCGGCCGAAAACTCGGCCGATCTGCCTCCAGGGCGGCCGAAATAGGATAAAAAAATAGCCCCCAATGGGAGCGACCCTTGCCCAAGGGGTCGCTCACAAAAAACATAAGAAATATAAATTCCCTGGTATCTCGTGGTTTTCACCCCCCCCCTCACCCCCCCCTGACCTGCCATCGGGGGGGGGGGCTGAAATAGGAAAAAAAACAGCCACCCATGAGAGCGACCCTGCCCAAGGGGTCGCTCCCAAAATACATAACCAAAATCAATTCCCTGGTGTCTAGTGGTTTCCACTCACAGACCCACTGAGACACTTACACACCCTCTTACAGACCCAGACAGGCACTTGTACACCCACTCAGAGACTCACTCAGTCACTCATACACCCACTCACAGACCCTCTGACACCCTCATGCACCCACTCACAGACCCAGTGATACTCATAGAGTCATTAAAAGCTCAGTCAGATAATCACACACTCACTCACATTCTCACACTCCCACTCATAGACCCACACAGACAGTCATGCACCCACTCACACCAAAAGTTACAGGGACATAATAGTTCAGAAATGTAATAAAAAAAACATAGAAATACACTTAAGAAAACAAAGGTTACAGGAACGTGATAGTTGGGCTCACATTTTAAATGTACAAAACTATAGAAATTCACCTGTTCTAGTTAGAGTGTTCCCAAGAATCTGTAACTCATACCCTGAGGTAACTATAACTTGCGCCTTTGCCATGCACTGCTGATTACCCCACAAATCATGGAACACATGACATCTTTAATAACATCATTGATAATATCAATATAATATTTGCAGTAAACTTTTTGATGAAAAACTGTGCATGGTGGGGGTGTGAGCTAAAGTTACCTTAGGGTATTATTTGCAGTTGGTTTAAAACGTGAGACTAACTACAACATAAATACTTTATTTCGGCATCCAATGCCATAAAAGTCTGGCAAACAGCAATAAATAGAAAACTACATAAAATAATATTACAATAAAAACTTAAAAAATAGATAAAAACACAAAAGTACAACAGTGTAACACAAGCATACAGTTCATAGACATCAGTCAAATGTGAAGGATTTGGTAGCTAGGGAGCTTTAACTAGCTTCCTTCTAATACGCCACATGCTCCCAAGGAACTCGGCTACTGCAATAGCAGTAAGTAAGCTAGAGTCCAATTTTAAGATCCTCAAGGCTATAGCATAATCATGAGTTCCCAGATGCTTATAAGTTGAAGCTAGCTATTTCATATGAATAGAAACATAAGGACAAGCAAAGAAAACATGAGCAATTGACTCCAAACTTGCTCTGCAACTGGGGCATTATGAGTTAGAGGAAGCTTTATTCTGCCAGCTAGATGTTACTGAGTTGAGGGTAAGGCAGCCAAATCGAAACTGCATATAGAGCTTTCTATTACTCAGATCAGTAATACAGTCAAGGTAGGGCTCCAGAGACCTAGTTCATTTCAAGTCCAGAAACTCACTGGCTAACTGCGCTACAAAGATGCAGTCTGTGACACCCACTCCCAGTAGCATAAATTCACCTTCACTTTAGAGGGGAGAGGCCCATAAGGGGGAGAGTTCCACGCCTCTCTCAACTCAAAATCGGACAGTGATATCTTCAGTGAGTTTATCCAAGCGATCTTTTTGAATCTGTCAAGAGAACAGACTTCCCTGAAAGCACTGGTAAAGAAGGACAGTTCTGGTGTTGCCATAATTCTCCTCCAAAACAGCAGTGGTCTTAGGTTAGCTGCATCAGCTATTGGTTTTCGGGCCATATCCAAATACAGGGGGAGAAGTGAAGTACTTGAGGACAGAGACACAAGTTTCCTCAGACACATATGCTCAAAGAGGTCAAGATCCTTGACATTCTAAAATCCCCATAATTTTGCCCCATAGATTGCTGCGCTAACTGGTTTTGCACCATAGATCTGAAGAGCTGCTGCTATAGGTCTACCTGTGGATAGATGGTGCTTCATCAATAAAACTCCAAACACTTGTCTAAACTTCAAGGACATAGAATTGATATGCGTTTTCCAGGATATTCTGTCTGATAGTTTGATACCAAGATATTCAAATGTGTGAATTAGTTCTAATTTCATTACACCCTAGCAAGGGTTCCCCCCTATATGACTTAAGTGGGTTAATTACCATGAACTTAGTTTTTGCTGTATTGATTTTAGCCCTCTTGATGTACAAAATTCTTCAAAGTGATTCAGTAACAATTGAAGTCCCCCTGGAGTTTTGGACACAAACAGGGTGTAATCTATGAACAAGAGTGTGACAGTTCTGTCCTTGCCTACAACTAGAGCATCCAAAGTCTGGGAGAAAAGGAACTGAATGACATGGTTTAGGTACAGGGAAAAAGGGGTTGGTGTCAATACACACCCCTGCTGTGTGCCACTAATAATCTTAATGGTATCTGTGAGCTGGCCTTGCTTCCCCCAAAGTACTGTGGCAAAATTGGCTTTGTGAAGGCGGATAACTAGAGTCAAGATCGCCGAAGGCATCCCCATATCCCAAAGCACGTGCCAGAGTTTGCCTCTGGGAACCAGGTCAAAAGCAGACTTTAGGTCTATAAATGCTATGTAGAGACTCCCCTTCCCAATCACGATTACTTTCCAGTACAGAAGCAAAAAACAAAAACCTGACCAATGGTACTCATTTTATTCCGAAAGCCAGCCTGATTTGGGGACAAATATTGTTTTCATATATCTAATCATAGATTTTTGATAAGAGAGCACATCAGAACACCTTCTGTATTGAGTCTATGAGGCTTATGGGCCTGTGATTGCCAGGTGAGGACCTATCGCCTTTCTTGTATAGGGATAACACCTCTGCTCTCTTCCAGGACTCTGGAATCATTGTTTACCTAGCAATTGCATCAGATATACTGGGCCCATTTTTCTTTCTCATGTAGGAAAAGATGCCACCAAGGCCAGCGACTTTAGAGTGTACTATGGAATAGGTGGAATTGCATATGTTTCCCAGATTCAACATTCCACCACAACTACTACTATCCAAATGGGTGGGAGAAAATGTGGCAGAGCTATTTGTTGGTAGACTATCCACACTATATAGGGAGTTAAAATGGTGGAACCATTCCAATGGCTGTCTATTGTTACCTGAGGGGGAAGACTCATTATGGCTTCCATTGCTAACCAAAGACCAGAAAAGTTTAGAGTCTTTGTACTCACAGGCTTCCTTAATAGACCGCCATCTCTCCTCTTCCCAGTCCTGCTGTGCCTTGATCTGTGTCTGCTTGTACATTCTCTGCAGGATCCTAAGACAGGGAACATCTTTCATATTAATTGTCGTAACTTATCGCACCCAAGCCAGCCTACATTCCTCATTAAACCACTGGGCTCTGTCGCTGCTTGTTGGTTTGGGGAAGGTGTGAGGTATTGGCATAGTAAAGGATGATTCCAACCTTTTAAAAAACACAGTGTGAATATCTGAGAATTTAGAGAAACCCTCAACCTCCTCATCCAGCTAGTCCATTAGTAAAACACATGACGTCAGATCTTGACTGATACGGCGGAGGGTGTCATTTGTAGGACGACCTCACTCCACCGTAAATGGTGTCTGTCCTTAGAAGGCTGGACCTCCCTAGTAATCAATACGGCTCTTCCCCGTGGGCCCATAAAGGTTCAAGTGGCTTGCTTATCGGACCTTGTTGTTCTATTAACTGCCTTTAGGCCTAGGCCAAGTGCCATGGCCTTCAGCTGAAAAGCAGCCTGTGACCACTTCTTCGCACGGGAGAGCTCAAACCTGGGTATACACCAGAAATAATTTTCTTCCAAGCTAGCCCAAATTTTCAGCTGAGTCCCACAAAAAAAGATTAAAAAAATGAAAAGGGGCCAGGGTAAGAACACCCTCAGCTCCTAGCCTTGGGGCAGAGGTCCCCAAGGGACCCCACCAGGGCTACAAAAACACTTTTTTCAAAAAAAGGGAGGTCTCCCACCTTTTTTTTATTTTGCTCCTGGGTGGGCCAGATCCCGGAGGCATTGGGGGCTTGAAGTAAGGAGGGGGTGCTTTGAGTCCCCCCTCCTAGAGCGTATATTAGCCTCATGGATCAACACCTCCCTGAGGCAAGATACATTTATAATAGTAGATGGGGTCCTGAGGACCCCCACATGCTGCGGGGAACATCACCTCTCATGGGCAATCCTCCCCAGGTCTGAAATAAAAATATGAATTGGGTCTGTTGCGGCCCCACTACCCCATTGACCACCATCTCCCCCAGGCTAAATTAGACATTGGAGGGGACAAGGTGGCCCCCCTTGGGGAGCCATTCATGACCCTGGGGTCCGCCACCTCCCAGGGCCAGCTCCTTCTATGTCCCGGCTTGCCCACCACTGGGATATAGCTGTTTGTTTTGACTTGGCAGGAGCTTTGACAGCTCCCGCCAAATCACACCAAACACTCTGATTCTAGCAGGCGAGACCTGTCAAAGTGTTCACGCCTGCTGGAATCTGAGATTTCATCTCTTTCCCTGGCTGCAGACATGTGGGTAGGGAACAATATGAATTGATTGCTCTTGCACACAGAGAGCTGCTTTTTAGCGGCTCCCTGTGTGCAATAGCTATGCCAGCTCCCACAGGAGGCAGGGAGCTGGCCAGGACCGCTAGGTCCTTGAGGCTTTCCCAGATGGGTCATCCATCCACTGACAGATCCATTCAAACATTCACACATCCACTCACAGACACCCTCAGACACTCCCACACCCACTCACAGACCCACTCAGACCCTCACATACCCACTCACAGATACACTAAGAGGCTCATGTAGCCACTCACAGGCCTGCTCAGACACTCACACGCCTGATCACAGACCCATTCAGACACTCCTGCACCTACTCACAGACCCACCCAGACCCACACACACCCTCACAGACTCACTCAGACACTCATGCACCCACTAACAGGCCCACTCAGACCCTCACATATACACACACATCCATTCACCAATCCACCGAGACACTCAAGCACACAATCATAGACACACTCAGACAACCAAGTACCTAGTCAGAGACCTATTCAGACAGTCATGCATCCACTCAAAGACCTAATCAAAGAGTTATGCATTCACTTACACATTCACTCAAAGACGCATGCACCCATTCACAGATCTGCTCAGAGACCCATGCACCCACTGCGGTATTCATGCATATAATCACAGACCCACTCAGAGACTTATGGATGCAGGATGTTGTTATAGGGGGTTTGCCACAGGGTCTTGCTTCATTCCCCTGCCATGCAAAGGCTGTGTGTGGCGCAGGGTTGGGTGGTTACAGTGGTTTGTCTATAGGGCCTGGCACAGGCCAGGCCCTGCAGCCAACCCCAACTGTGCACGGCAGAAGGCCACGTGCAGCAGAGGTTGGAATAACATATAGTAAATATGATTACTTTATGTTAAGAAAAAGTAGAAATTCACTAAAAAAAAAAAACGCTACAGGGACGCTATAGTTAGAATCGGAATTTTTTGGGAAAAAATAGAAATTCAATAGTTATAGTTATGGTTAACTGAAGTAACTATAACTTGTGCCCTAAGGTAATTATAACTTGCACCTTCACCACACACTGCTTATTACCCCTTATATTACACAATTCATGACATCTTTGATAACCTCATTGATAATATATATGTGACATTTGCAGTAAAATTATTGAGGGGAAAACTGTGCATGGTGGGGGTGCGAGTGATAGTTACCTTATGACCCAAGTCATAGCGTATCCACTTTTCAACTTCATGCCTCATAAATATGTCATACAACATGTGTAGTAATACATTTGTTACATCATCCAATATTCTGAATGGCTTCAGAGCACAATCTTATTGAGAATAGCTATGGAAAGCTATGGCTCATGTATCTAAAAATTGCAATTCTGTATGACAGTGAGCTCCTGCACCAGGTGCCATATTAAAGTGCAGCATATGCCAACCAAAGTTGCAGATCTCAAACAGTTGTCTAGAAACATATACGTAAATTCATTATTTTGAAGCCTCTTTGGGCCATCTCATAACATAGTCAGTGGTGGAGTAAAACCTCATATAAATGGCACTATGCAGCATAATGGCAAATTCTATTCAAATCATAAAGTAGAGGCAAGTTATCCAGATATATTTTGATATTCACATTGATTAATTTGATCATTATATAAGAAAATAGTAAAGCATTGTATGCTGTACAAACTCCATACAATGATAAAGTGCATGGATAGAGAACATCCTAAGTGCAACATCTGGTAGTCTCCTTCTCAAATAACACCAAGCTTGGGATGTATGTGAACATTTTTACACATTTCACTAATATATTCTTTAAAATCAAAGATACTGTATACAGTTCTCTCCCAGTATGTGGCAGCATTACCAATCCCTACATTTTATAGTCTGGGCTGATGTTTAAAGTGCCAAGTGCTACGCAGATCTCATATATAACTGCAATATGCATATAAATCACCAAATGGAAGAAGAAACTCACCCACAATTTTTTTTTTTATGTGGAATCCCCACATATATATTCATTTCTAGATATGTCTTTCAAAATGTGTGTTGAAACTCAATAATTGAAGTGGCTAGCTGCAGTCAAGTAAATGCCCAGTGTGGTATAGTATAGCATTTAGGAGCAAAGTATAGACCGCTCCACAACCAAAATACAAACAGGTCCTAATTTCAAACAGAGATGCAGAGTCAATCATAAAATGCATAATCCATGATATCTGTCATTACACAAGATATCAATTATAAAATGTCCTACATTTCTCAGGGGAGCAGTTATACCATGTGAGACAGGGAGGCTGCTATTCCTCCATGACCATCTTCAATATATGGTGGTCATAGACATGATCATCTAATCTCTGCGACAGCTATGACATACACCTCAAGCAATACCACGCCTGACACAGTCAAGGTGCAGTAATATTGTTTTTGAGCCACAGGTCCAACAATAATCTGGACATAGATGCAATCAATAAAATGGCAGGTGTAAATAAACTATAAGGGGGGCATCAATCCCCATATGGAGGTGGGAAAATATAAGGACCATTTATATCACCAAACTATACATGAACACCATTAAAGAAAAAAGGCTACTTTAACTGGTGAAGACATGTTCAATATTCTAAAGTGCTTGAGTGTCTAAACAGTAGCAGTAGGAGAAATCCCAGACCCTCACTGATCAGACAGATTCCCTATCAATCATGCATGAGAGGCCAAGAAATGTGCAACCCAATCCATTCATCAAGACCATCATTAAGACATTCCTATAGGTGCACATGCAATTTTGCATTGAGATTGTGTCCACACGGCCTCTCTGTTCCCAGCAAGATAATAATTCTGGACTCAGCTTTCTTTTTCTCAAGTTTGCAATCCCATCTACATGGATCTGATTGTACATGCCTGATGCCATAAAATATCAGATTTTTAAGATTACCACCATGTTCTTCCCAAAGGTGTTTGGCCATCGGATATTTTCTGTCCTGATTCTTGATGGGTCTAAGGTGCTGTGAAATATGGACCATAAGCTTATGAATCATACTGCCAACATATTTTTTTAGACATGGACATTGGAGTACATATCTCACAAAATCTGTACCATATGTTATTCTTTCATGGATGGTACAGGCCCCGCCCTCAAAAGTGTCATACATTTACCTACTAGGACCATTTCGGCATGGCCTACAACGTCCCAACACCAAAATCCCAGTTTTTTTGGCAACCACATAGCTTTGTTATTCTCTGTGAACATACTCTTAGTGAGAATGTCCCCCAAAGTCTTGGCACTATGGATGTTTAACTGGGGTGGGGGACCAATACATGTTTTATTATGTTCCTCATCTTGCAGCACATGCCAGTTGCGGGTGAGGATCTTTCTTATATATTAGTGTTCTTGAATAAACTCCAAAATGAATCAACTAGGGGTCCTCTTGATTGGTCGCTGTTCTTTAGACTGTCTGTTGCCTTATCGGAGGGCATTCCTCTGTTTGCCTGTAGCTCGTGTGCATGCCTCACTGAGAACATTAGGTAGATATCCACTTTCATAGAATCTGCTAATTATCATTTGGCTTCTTTCTCAAATTTCATGTCATTAGAGCATATCCTGCAAGCTCTCATGAGTTGTCTGTATGGAATACTCAATTTTAAGTATTTAGAATGACCACTGTTCCCAAGTAGGATTGAGTTACAGACCATCGGTTTGCGGAAGACCACAGTGTCCACTTTATTATCATCCACTTGCAATGAGAAATCTAAGAACTCAATGCCGGTCTTGCTCCATGCTGCTGTCAATTGGATGTTGAGGTCATTGTCATTTAATTGTTGTATATACTCATTTAGCTGTCTCTCTTTTCAATCCCACATGAGGAATAAATCATCAATGAAATGCACCCAGATCACTACTTTTTTATTGAATCTCTCAGACCATGCTACCTCTTTTTCCCACCAACCCAGGTATAAGTTGGCATACGTAGGTGCAAATTAAACTCTTATAGCAGTGCCCTGCTTCTGATGATAGTATTTGATAAACAAGAAAACATTGTGTTAGGCTAAATTTAAGCATGGATATATCTGTCTGTGTCATGCCTATTCAATGGATCGGGCTCTCAGAAAATAACGATGTGCTTGCAAGCCAAATTCTTATTTGATAGATGTATATAAAGAGGTGACATCCATGGTGACCATGATGTAAGTGTTCAGTCATGGGACATTTTTGATCTTTCTCAGGAAATCCATGGTGTCAGACATTTATGAGGGAAGTTCAGTGACATAGGGACATAGAAATAAATGAACAAATCTCAATGTGTTTTCTAATAGTAAGTTTATCATGCTAACTATCTGTCTTCCAGGAGGAGGTAGTTGGTCCTTGTGTGTCTTTGGGAGAATGTACATAACTGGAGTTTTTGCATGGTCGATCTTTGAGTGCATATATCCCTCAAATTCAAGGAGCCTCTGATTTAACCATTCTTTAAGCATATTATGGTACAGCTCCTAGTGGGTGCCTACAGGAGTCACCCCTAATCTTTCATAATGATATCTATTATGTAGCTGCTTGTGGGCTTCTCTGACGCACTGCTGTGTTTCCATAATAATGTTACCACCCTTATCAGAGGACTTGGTGATGATGGCCTTGTTGTCTTCCTGTTTCTTTATTTCCTGACAGCCTTTAGAAGTATAGTTGTTCCTTCCTTTTTGTTGCAATACAGTTACCCCTTCCTTTTGGAGCCACAGGGTACCACACCTGAGAACTGGTGACATTGTAGATATGTGTATGTAAAAAATAAAATGTGTTTTTAAAAAAAATGTAAACTATATTATCATATTGTAGAATGTACATGTGAAACATTTTGTTAAAAAACTAACACTATAAACGTTAGAAAAAGAATTGAAAAATGTGTTAAAAGTATGTTAAATGGAAAAGGATATGTAAAAAGGTCTCTAACTGTGCTAAAATGAAACTAACGTTCAAACCAAAATGATTAAGCACCATTTGTAATAATGCAAAGCAACAACACCACACTATAACCTACATACTAAAACTTTGATACTTTAAAGAGGGCATCTCACCTCTCCCCTCAATAAGGTAAGCTACATTGGGGAGGTGCTCGAAATTAAAGTGTATAAATTTACTATTTGCACGCCAATCATAGGTACATCTGGGAAGGCTTTGGACATTAAAGTGGTAACATTGGCCATTTTCACAGCAACGTTAACTACATTGGGGAAGGTGTTGGACTTTATAAAGGGCACTCTACTATGCCTCTCTCAATGTAACCTACACTTGGGAACAGCGGTTGAAGTGCATTAAAAAATATGGGAACTGTGATGAAGTTTTAAATGGGAGCGGGGAAAAATGTTAGACTAAAAATAATTCTGTACCTTTTTTGGTCTTCCAACTTCAGGTAACTACCCTAAACTAATGCACAGCTTAAATAAAAAATAAATATAAGTATAGGTGCCCAGTGGGAAATGCACTATTACACATTATTAAATCTCTATAGGATAATGTACTGCAGAGAACTGTGTCTGCAGCCACAAAACTGAATCTTGGTTGATGCAGTGGAGAATAGTGACTTCTACATATTTAGCACTATAAGGCCCCAGACTGTGACAGAAAGCACTGTGAATGTGCAGGTCATTACTTTACACTTCATTACACACAGTATAAGAAAGGCTGCTATGAAATTCACAAAAAAGGTTTAAGATAAAATAGTGCTTCAAAAATATAGTTTTTTGTAATACCCAGGTTGCACATAGTGCAATTCTTTTTATACCTGCTCTTTAAATGCTCACACTTCACAGCTCAGCTTGTAACACCTTTGCAATTCCACTCAAAAACAATGAATCTGTTTAATCAGGAAGCTTCAAGTAATTCCACCAATTAAAACCAATACCGCCTCGCAAATGGCCTTTACACATGCAGATTAACCAGTTGTGCACATTTACATTTCTTTCAGGCAACAAGACACCCTTGAAATAAAGTTTGCTTAGCTGTCTGCCCCGTCCTCAATTCAAGAGCACAGAAGACTGACTCCATGCCTTACACTTCAGCTGAAGTATTTCAGCAGTCAGAAATAACCATCTAGGGAGGGCTGCCTTTTCACACAAAGAAAGGCAAATGTTTTGCTTGAGTTGAAAAAAGTCTGGGCACATCATGTCCCTCAGTTCCCACCCACTATGCTTGGGAAGGTCTTGGACTTGAAAAGGGAAAAATTTACTATTATCACTCCAATGTAAGTTATATTGAGTCGAGTGTTGGACACTGAAGGGGTTAAATTTAGTATTCCAATTCCAGCCTAAGGGACATAGAAAAAGGCATTGGACTTTAAAAGAGGAAATTCTAAACTACATGAGGAAAGGTGTTGCACTTTAAAAAGTTAAAAAGGGCTAGATTTACTATTCCCCATCAATCTAGTCTACCTTGGGAAAATCGTTTGCAGGGGTAACATTACCTATTCCCACTAAACTCTAACCAACATTTGGGATGGTGTTAAACTTTAAAAGGGGTAGATTTACTATTTCTACTTCAAATTAAGCTACACTGAAAAAAGAGTTTGATTTTCAAAAGATAAAATTGACTGCTATTATTCATCCTAACCTATACTGGTGTAGGTGTTGGGCATAAAAAGGGGTATATTTACAAATCCGATATCAATACAAGTTACACTGAGGAAAGTATTGACCAATAATGGCATTAGATTTACTATGCCAACTTAAGTCTAAAATGCGCTGGGTAAATCATTAGACACTGAAAGGGGCAAATTTACTATTCCAAGTGCATGTGTCATTGCACACCACCCTCTTGCACACCACCCTCTTAGTCACAAGGCTAAAAGTCAGAGACTGCTTTACAATGGACATTGCAGTATGTCCACTGTTGGATGTGCAGCATATTATATGAATATCCAAGCAGAATGCTTATTCCAAACTAAAGGCCCTTTTGTAAGACCATAATTTGCCAACATCAATCTAACCCTGCTTTATAAACACCAAATTATGCCTCTTGCTTCAAGTCTAAGCTCCAAACTTTGTCAGCTGGCTTGTTCTTCTTTGCTTCAAACTAAGAGGAAACAAAGCTAAGGAATGCAAAGTATGCAGCACTCTCAGGCCCATATTTATACTTTTTGATGCAAAACTGTGCAAATGCAGTTTTGCGTCAAAAAGTATAGTGCCGGCTTGCGTCATTCCAGAGCACCAGCCTGGTGCCAAATTTATGGAATTTATGGAATCCCTCAAGCCCTAGTAAAAGGTGGGCTAATGTCTGGGAAAATGACGTTAGCCGGGTGGGGGTGGCGGTATGGTGGAAGGGGGATTTGCACCAAGAGATTTTGCTAGGCTGGTTAGAGGCAAAGAAAGGCCTTTAACCAGCCAAGGCCTTTAACCAGCCTTGCGTCATTTGCTGACGCAGAACCGTCCATACCACATGACACCTGTCTTATAAAAGACGGGAGTCATGCCCACCACCCCAATGGCCAGCGCAGGGGGCAAGGGTCCCCTTGGCATAGCCATTGCACCCAGTGCCATGTAGGGAGGCCCATTCTGGGGCCCTCAATGGCACTTTAACATTTTTTTTTAAAGTACTTACCTCTGCTTACCCTTCTTACCTGGGTTGGGGTCCCCCATCCTCTGGTGTCCCTCTGGTATGGGTGGGGGTGCTCCTGGGGCTTAGGGTGGGCACCTTTGGGCTCTTTCCATGGTGTTTGACCACGAACATCTGTGCATAGGTCCCCTAACACCTGCCCTGACACTGGTGTTAAATAATGCCACTCAGCAGGCTTAGAGCTATTATTTAGAATAGCCTCCGCATGCACAAGCTAGGTGCTTTGAGTCATTTTTTTGGATGGGAATGGCTTCCTTGCATCTGACTTATGCAAGATGGTTTCATGCATCCAATAAATGACTTTAACTCCAATATTTTGATGCTAAACGGGTATAGCGTCAAAATATAAATGGAGTTAAGTTTGGGCTGAATGTGCATCAAGAAAAATGACGCTAATTCAGGGGAAACATAGTATAAATATGACCCTTAGTCTGAGTAATTGATTTATTAAGAAACTTCCAGGATCTCAAACAAATATTACCGTGAGCATTTAACTTGAATGCACTAAAACATGTGAATACCAAAATAATCACAGAAGTTAAACGATAGGCAGAAAAAGTGCAATACATCAAGAATGAATATGTATGCAGTGAAAATATATATGGATATTTCTGTATGTACACAGCAAAGCTAGATAATTAAAAATTAAAATGCATTATCATGGGGATCGAATCCAACATCATCCTTGCCAATGTCAAACTGTTTTTTGAGAAATGCTTGCACCCTCAAAATGAGTACATTTTGTCTCAGAGACAAGCTTCCCTACCTTATATGCCTTAAACAAACCCAAGAGGAAGGTTCTGGTAACCTTCTCCCTCCCTTTGAGTACGTTGTGAAATTCAAGTGCTGGCTGTACTTGGTCTGTGTCGAAAATACACAGGAAAAATGACCTTTCCTTGCTGTAAACATTCTCATCATTACACCAAAACACATTCAGTGTGGAAAGCAAGCTGTGCATAGAAAAATACCTGTGCCACCGATGTGACTGCATTTGAAGCTAAGCTAAGTGCAGAATGGAGTCAGGGGACAAGATGGAGTCAGAACATTGTACGTAGATTAGGCATGCGTTGTACACAGCAACAAGGCATTATTATAATACAAATCAATATGAATACTCAACCCCAGATATTACGTAACTTCCCAAAATCAGGCAACCAGCTAAATAACCAATCCCACCACCCTTTGCCAACACCTTGTCTTACTCCTTTGACCATTTCATGTAATGTGCCAATATGAGACTGGACAGATTTAGAGTGGTCTGACAAATTAATGGAGCACATTCCCTCAAACTCTGAACATCCATGATCATGCTTGAAAAGCAAGTAGTCAATGGCTGACCTGTTTTGCAATGCAGATTTTCTAGTGCCTTGTATATCCTTTAGTAATTCAGTCAATTTGATGAATGTGTGATTGATGTTCTTAACTATCAAACATGCTAGTTTGTTAATAACTTGAGTATTATAAACATCTATTCCTGGAACTCCTTCTATGGAAATAATTAAGCTCCCATATTCTGATTTAGATAACACCTGAATTTCAGTCAGAGACTTTGCTTAATTTCACTGTTTCCCTTGGATAGCAAGCATGTACAGAGTGAAAATGGAAACTTTATGAGTCCTAATCATGTAAAAACACACGGTCCACCCGTTATATTGGCAGGAATTTATGTATAAGTGATATTTCCACAAGAGAACAACCACCCCACGGGTAGTTCAGCGTGCTTGATGTGGCTAGCAGCAGTGACAATATGTTTGCAAGACATAGTATTATTCATATTCTTCCAAGTTTTATCATTTCTATGCTGACACAGTACTCATCGTTCCCACAAGATCTCTTGAGGAGACACCCTTGCCGTGTACAGGTGCATTAGAGCACATTTTCTGATTTTGTAAGTATCACAAGTTTAGTTTTAACGTACATCATCGATAGTAATATTGTAAGTCAGCACATGGGTCAGATTGTCCAATTTCTCATCCGTTACCTCTTGGCAAAACCTGCAGTACTCATATAATGTAAAGTGTGACAACATGTCACTTTCTTGAACTGCTCCATCTTTGTTGGTGGCATTAAACATTTGCAACAAAACACTGACAGGAGTCTATAAGTTGACCAAACAAGTGGAGATAATATCAATGATACTTTTCATATTTGTCATGCAGGAATCCTGTCTGTTGAGCATGGCTTGTGTCGGAAATGTACCAACGTTTTCATTCAAATGCAGTAAAGGTTTTAATCGGCACGGTCGGTCAATCACTTCGGAGCTGAGGGCTTTTGGTCCTACCTGACCCCAAACGCACACATCCAAATACTGACCAGGCAGTGCAAGCAGCACAAAGACACCTTGCAGTATGATCTGTAAAAGAAACAAGTATGGTCATTCTTCTAAATAACATTTATCAGCTTGTACATGTTCCCACTTGTCCTGTCCTCGTTTCATGACTACTAGTATTTGTCCCTGCCTTTTGCTATGACTTCTGCTGGTTCAGGATGATGATTTGAGTATTCTACCCACATCTTAGCACCAGGGTTTTTGTCAGTTGAGCCAAAACCTCTCTCCCCACGCACTGTAATAAGGGCTGGGGCAGTCCCCTTTTTAACTATTCCTCCACACACTGGGATAATAATAATCTGTGCAATTCTGCCCAAGGGATGTATTATCAAGGCAGTGTCTCCACTGTTCAAAAGGATAACCTGATGTTCACCTTGTTAGTTTGCATCAATCACTCCCCGCAAAGACCTGAATACCTTTGAGTGCCAACCCAGATTTGGAGCAATCAATCGGAAGTGTTCTCAGTGAATCTATATTATAACACCTGTTTCAAGAAGTGCCATGTCTCTTGATTTCAGTCTGTACATATTCAAAACATGTAAATAAAGACCTGCAGATTCTGGTGTGTCTCAGTAAGGAGCTGTTAGAGATGGTGTCTCTAGTTGGCAAAGGTATACATCTTTTTCCAAGTAGGGGGCACAATCCTAGTCAGGGTAAGTCACACACAATACAAATTATCCTGTGCCCACCTGCCTGGTAGCATTATTTGTGCAGTAAATCATACAGTAACACAGTGAAAACACCACAAAAATACACAGGTAAAGAAAAATAGATAATATGTATCTAAATAAAATAAGGTCAAAACAACAAAAATCCCATAAGGACAGTTGAAATATCACTTTTAAAATGTTTAAAAGGGTCTTAATCCTAAGAAATATATAGTTGTTTCTTTGTTTCACACCTGGTATCAGTAAAAAATAACGAATCACAGAGCACAGAGACTGCAGATGAGGAGATGCATGGAAAAATAGGGTGCTGCGCCAAATTTTCCAGTACAGACGATGCGTTGTTTCTTTCCATGCTGCAAGGGGCTCGCATCGCTTTTGGATGCACAGTCTTGGTTTCTCGCTGCGGTGCGGGGCTATTTTGATGCCCAGGGATGATGCAGGGAAACTCTTTGATGTGCTGGAAGAACGCTCGGGTGCTGCGTTGATCATGATGATGATGCGTCTAATTTTAGATCGCAAGGCAGGCGCTGTGGCAAATTTCCAGTCGGGTGGTCAGGGCTGCATTGTTCTGGTTGGCTGTGTGGCGATTTCACAGTCACAAGGCAGACTTCACATTGATTTTGGCAGGCGTTGTGTCGATGTACCTGCAGAGTTTAAGGTTTTTTTGGCCCTGAGACTCTAGAAAGCAAGAGGCAAGCTCAATCCAAGCCCTTGGAGTGCAGTTTTAGGGAAGACAGAGTCCTTCTCAGCAAGGTCAGAGACCAGCAGGGTAGCAGGGCAACAGCAGGGCAGAAGTCCTTCTCAGCAAAGCAGTCCAGATGAGTCATTTAGGCAGCACGCAGTTCCTATTGAGAGAGTGCAGGGGTAGGTTCAGAGGTGTCTGGTTTGGTGGGGTCAGAGACCGAGTTTACATAACCAAAAATGCCTTTGAAGTGGGGGAGACTTCAAATAGTGGTTTTGAAGTGCACAAGTTCCTCTTTTAGTTCAGTCCTGTCTGCCAGGGTCCCAGTAGGGGGTTTTACAATCCAATTGTGTGAGGGCAGGCCACTGGCCTTTGAAATGTAACTGTCAGGACCTCCACCCTTCCAGCCCAGGAAGACCCATTCAATATGTAGATGAATGCAGGTGTGACTGAGTGTCCTGTGTTTGTGGTTATCTGGGTGAAATGCACAAGGGAGCTGTCAACCAGCACAGACCAGATGTTGATTGGACACAGGCTGTAAGGCGCAGATGGTTTTAAGGGCAGAGAAATGCTGACTTTCTAAAAGTGAAAGTTCTTAAATAGTAATATCAAATCCAACCTCACCAATGAGCAGGATTTTCCATTACCATTCTGGCCATACTAAATATGACCTGGTTACCCTTTTTAGATCAGAATCTACTACTCAAAAAGTATGCGAGGGCAGACCTAATGCTAGTCTATGAAAGGAACAGGCCTCACAGTAATGGAAAACGAATTTTGGAGTTTTTTACCACCAGAACCTATAAAACACATATGTACATGTCCTGTCTTGTACCTACATAGACCCTGCCCTATGGGTTACCTAGGGCCTACCTTAGAGGTGACCTATATGTAGAAAAATGGGAGTTTAAGGCTTGGCAAGTACTTTCAAATGCCAAGTGGAAGTGGCAGTGAAACTGCACACACAGGCCTTGCAATGGCAGGCCTGAGGCATGGTTAAAGGGCTAGTTGTGTGGGTGGCAAAATCAGTGCTGCAGGGTCCAGTAGTAGCATTTAATTTACAGGCCCTGGGCACCTCTAGTGCACTTTACTAGGGACTTATAAGTAAATTAAACATGCCAGTTGGGGATGAACCAGTGTTATAATGTTTAAGGGAGAGAGCATATGTACTTTAGCACTGGTTAGCAGTGGTAAAGTGTGCAGAGTCCTACAAACAGCAAAAACTGTGTCAGGAAAGTGAAGGGAGGTAGGCAAAAAGTTGGGGGATGACCATCTTAAGGCTGTCAGGTTCAACAGGAGCTAAGGCTCCTGGTTTCATTTCCCAATACATGATAGTGTTGGCCACTACATGTGGTTGCATCTGTAACGCTGGGGTCAACATTCGCATCAAAGCAGTCCCTGCATTTGTCAAAGGTCTGTTTTTCAAAATTTGGAGGGCTTCATTTAAATGCTCTTTCCAGTTTCTTAAAGTTCCGTCAGTTAATTCTCATAATTGGGCTTTCAGTAAGCCGTTCATTCTCACAATCAGTCTTGCAACTTGTGGTTAATATGGAATATGATAAGTCCGCTCATCATCAAAAATTCTTTATTCGATTGAAAAAGACAATAAAAGCATGATACATACCACACATTTAATAATAAATAACTTATCAATCTAAAATAATCGAAATCTCGTTAGGATAAGAACAACAACAGATGTTATTTTGAGCAAAATGCTCGATACAAAAATTCAGGTCAGAAAAAATGGCGTCCATAAATCTCTGAAGTATAGAGAGAGAATTGGTAAGTCTGAAGGGCATCACCCGATATTCAAAATGGCCAAAAGGGGTTCTGAAGGCTGTCTTCCATTAATCGCCCTCTTTTATCCTTAAAAGGTGGTAGGCTCCCCTAAGATCTAATTTGGTAAATCTCTTGGCTCCTCTGACTGCTTCTAGAATATCTTTTATGAGGGGCAACGGGTAGCAATCATTTGTGGTAATCTTATTTAATCTCGAAAGTCTATGCAAGGACGCACATCTTTTGTCTTCTTCAGTACGAAAAAGAGGGGTCCCTGCGGGAGAAGAAGAAGGAGCAATCAGACCGCTCTGTATATTCTCTTCTAGGTATTCTTTGAGGATCTTCTTCTCAGGCTCAGTAAGAGAATACATTCTCCCAAAGGGGACTACTGCATTAGATTCCTTAGGAATGGCACAATTATATTCTCTATGAGGTGGAAGTATTGGTTTATCAGGTTTTCGAAAAACGTCAGCATACTCCAGATAATGACTGGGTGTGAGAAGGTAGCCTCTTTCTACCATTGTTACCCCCACTTGTGGCCTGTTTGTGAGTATATGTCAATGTGTTTTGCCTGTACCACTAGGATCCTGCAAGCCAGGACCCCAGTGCTCATAGTTTGTGGCCTGTATGTGAATACCTGTGTAGTGCCTAACTGTGTCACTGAGGCTCTACTAACCAGAGCCTCAGTGCCCATGCTCTCTCTGCCTTTAAAATTGTCACTATAGGCTAGTGACCACTTATACCAATTTCAATTGGCATACTGGAAGACCCTTATAATTCCGTAGAATTTGGTACCTAGGTACCCAGGGAATTAGGGTTCCAGGAGATCACTATGAGCTGCAGCATTTCTTTTGCCACCCATAGGGAGCTCAGACAAATCTTATACACTGCAGCCTGGGTGAAATAACGCACATGTTATTTCACATCCATTTTCACTGCACTTAAGTAACTTATAATTCACCTATATGTCTAACCCTCACTTAGTGAAGGATAGGTGCAAGGTTACAAAGTGTGAGGGCACACTTGCACTAGCAAAGGTGCCCCCACATAGTTCAGGGCAATTTCCCCAGACTTTGTGAGTGCAGGGACACCATTACATGCACGCTCTACATATAGGTCAATAACTATATGTAGCTTCATAATGGTAACTCCGAATATGGCCATGTAACATGTCTAAGATCATGGAATTGTCACCCCATGCCAAATCTGGTATTGGGGTGCCAATCCCATGCATCCCACTATGGACCCCGGGTACTGCCAAACCAGCTCTCTGGGGTTTTCTCTGCAGCTACTGCTGCTGCCACCCCACAGACAGGGTTCTGCCCTCCTGGGGTCTGGGCAGCCCAGTCCCAGGAAGGCAGAACAAATAATTTTCTCTGAGAGAGGGTGTTACACCCTCTCCCTTTGGAAATAGGTGTTAAGGACTGTGGAGGTGTAGCCTCTCCCAGCCTCTGGAAATGCTTTGAAGGGCACAGATGGTGCACTCCTTGCATAAGCCAGTATACACCAGTTCAGGGAACCCCCAGTCCCTGCTCTGGCGCAAAACTGGACAAAGGAAAAGGGAGTGAACACTATCCTGTCCATCACCACCCCAGGGGTGGTGCCCAGAGCTCCTCCAGTGTGTCTCAGACCTCTGCCATCTTGAACTCAGAGGTGTGAGGGCACACTGGAGGCCTCTGAGTGGCCAGTGCCAGCAGGTGACGTCAGAGACCCCTCCTGATAGGTGCTTACTTGACTCGGTGGCCAATCCTCCTCTGAGGGCTATTTAGGGTCTCTCCTGTGGGCTTTTCCTCAGATAACAACTTGCAAGAATTCACCAGAGTTCCTCTGCATCTCCCTCTTCAACTTCTGCCAAGGATCGACGGCTGACTGCTCCAGGACGCCTGTAAAACTGCAATAAAGTAGCAAGAAGTTTACCAGTGACATTGTAGCACCTAATCCTGCCGGCTTTTGCCACTGTTTCCTGGTGGTGCATGCTTTGGGGGCTGCCTGCATTCATCCTGCACTGGAAGCCACGAAGAAATCTCCTTTGGGTTGACGGAATCTTCCTCCTGCTCCAGCAGGCACCAAACGTCAGTGTCACCGGTACTCTGGGACCCATCTCTTCCTGATGAGCGTGGCCCCTGGAACACAGTTGGTAGACCCAAGTGACACAGACTGTCCAGAGGTACAACTGTCCAAATTTGGACGAGGTAAGTCCTTGCCTCCCCTCTCCAGACAGTAATTCTGTGCACCTTGTGAACTGCAGCTGCTAGGGCTTCTGTGCACATTTCCAAGGAATCCTTTGTGCACAGCTAAGCCCAGGTCCCCAGCACTCTATCCTGCATTGCTCAACTGCCTGAGTTGACCTACGGCTTTGTGGAACCCTCTTTTGTAGGGTTGAGATGACCGCCATGCTCAGTCTTCTTGAACCCGTGTTCAAGGACTTCTGCGGGTGCTACCTTCTTGTGCATGGGTTCTTTACATTGCTGAGGGCCCCCTCTGTCTCCTCTCCCAAGTGGCAACATTCTGGTCCTTTCTGGGCAGGGCAGCACCCTTTTTCTTTTACCGCAACCTTTGCAGACAGCAAGGCTTATTTGTGGTCTTTTGCCAAAAAATCAACTCTGCATCCTCCAGCACTCTGTCAGACATCTTCTGCCCATTGGAGAAGTTCCTAGCACCTTTTGTTGTTGCAGAATCTTCAGCTGCTTCCATCTGGAGGCAGCCATTTTGCACCTTCATCTGGGGTTTAGTTGGCTCCTGCTCCCCCCGGACACTTTCACGACTGTTGGACTTGGTCCCCTTCCTTTGTAGGTCCTCTGGTCCAGGAATCCATCTTCAGTGCTTTGCAGTCTGTTGTGGTCTTTGCAAAATCCTCTATAACAAGTTTAGTGTGTTTCTGGGGAAATAGTAGTACTTTACTCCTACTTTTAAGGGTCTTGGGGTGGAGTATCGTGGACACCCTTAATGTTTTCTTACTCTGCCAGCGACCCTCTACACACTACACTAGCCTAGGGGTTCATTCGTGGTTCGCATTCCACTTTCTTAGTATGTGGTTTGTGTTGCCCCTAGGCCTATTGCATCCTATTGTATTCTACAGTGTTTGCACTACTTTCTGACTGTTTTACTTACCTGATTTTGGTTTGTGCACATAAATTGTGTATTTTACTTACCTCCGAAGGGAGTATGTCCTCTGGGATATTTTTGGTACATTGTCACTAAAATAAAGGCCCGTATTTATACTTTTTTTAGCGCCGCATTTGCGCTGCTTTTTGGCGCAAAACGGCGCAAAACGGCGCAAACCTACAAAATACAATGGCATTTTGCAAGTTTGCGCCGTTTTTGCGTCAAAAAACGACGCAAATGCGGAGCAAAAAAAGTATAAATACGGGCCAAAGTACCTTTATTTTTAGTAACTCTGAGCATTGTGTTTCTTATGATATAGTACCTATATGATGTAAGTGGTACAGTAGGAGCTTTGCATGTCTCCTAGTTCAGCCTAAGCTGCTCTGCTATAGCTACCTCTATCAGCCTAAGCTGCTTGAACACTACTAATCTACTAATAAGGGATAACTGGACCTGGCACAAGGTGTAAGTACCATCAGGTACCCACTATAAGCAAGGCCAGCCTCCTACACTTGGTACTCCTTGAAGGAGGTTGATAGAACATTTTACTTAAGTTGAGACCATTTTCTTCAGGGACCAAAATGTTCCTGCTGAGTAACAATGTTGTTGGCAGAATTGGAGGATAGAGACATGGTCCTGGTTTCCCAATTAATAAAGGGATTGTGCCGGGTGAGCCATGGAATACCTAGACTCACGACGTGATTCAGTGAAGAGATCCTACACAGGGTAGGTGTGGTATTAGTAACAGGACCAGAAGCTAACAGGGAACCATCTACTGTATGGACTTGTTCTAGTATATCCTTGGGTACCCAAGGGATCTTCCTTTCCAGAGCCTATGTTTCATCTAAGTAGATTCCACTGGCCCCACAATCCAACAAGGCTAAAGCTTTTTATTCACGGCCATCCGCTAATAGAAGGGAGATAGGTAGGAGGAACAGAGTTGTTATTTCTTCTCGGGAGGATCAGATGGAAGGTATCTTGAAATATCCTGTCCACCCCCTTCTCACAGAGGACGGAAACTGCCGTTTCCCAAGAATCTCGCCGGGCGAATGGGACAAGCACGAATTAGATGACCGGAAGCACTACAATAAAGACATAGTGGGTCATTACAAAAAAAAGCAGCGGTAAAACCGGTGTAAGGAAATGCCTCCTTGGCATGGTTACCCCCTGACTTTTTGCCTTTGCTGATGCTAAGTTTTGTTTTCAAAGTGTGCTGAGGCCTGCTAACCAGGCCCCAGCACCAGTGTTCTTTCCCTAACCTGTACTTTTGTTTCCACAATTGGGACACCCTGGCATCCAGGTAAGTCCCTTGTAACTGGTACCCCTGGTACCAAGGGCCCTGATGCCAGGGAAGGTCTCTAAGGGCTGCAGCATATCTTATGCCACCCTGTGGACCCCTCACTCAGCACAGACACACTGCTTGCCAGCTTGTGTGTGCTAGTGGGGATAAAAAGACTAAGTCGACATGGCACTCCCCTCAGGGTGCCATGCCAACCTCACATTGCCTATGCAGTATAGATAAGTCACCCCTCTAGCAGGCCTTACAGCCCTAAGGCAGGGTGCACTATACTATAGGTGAGGGCACCAGTGCATGAGCACTGTGCCCCTACAGTGTCTAAGCAAAACCTTAGACATTGTCAGTGCAGGGTAGCCATAAGAGTATATGGTCTGGGAGTCTGTCATGCACGAACTCCACAGCACCATAATGGCTACACTGAAAACTGGGAAGTTTGGTATCAAACTTCTCAGCACAATAAATGCACACTGATGCCAGTGTACATTTTATTGTAACATACACCCCAGAGGGCACCTTAGAGGTGCCCCCTGAAACCTTAACCGACTACCCGTGTAGGCTGACTGGTTTTAGCAGCCTGCCACACTCGAGACATGTTGCTGGCCACATGGGGAGAGTGCCTTTGTCACTCTGTGGCTAGTAACAAAGCCTGTACTGGGTGGAGATGCTTATCACCTCCCCCTTGCAGGAACTGTAACACCTGGCGGTGAGCCTCAAAGGCTCACCCCCTTTGTTACAGCACCCCAGGGCATTCCAGCTAGTGGAGTTGCCCGCCCCCTCCGGCTACGGCCCCACTTTTGGCGGCGAGGCCGGAGGAGATAATGAGAAAAACAAGGAGGAGTCACTGACCAGTCAGGACAGCCCCTAAGGCAACCTGAGCTGAGGTGACTCTGACTTTTAGAAATCCTCCATCTTGCAGATGGAGGATTCCCCCAATAGGGATAGGAATGTGCCCCCCTCCCCTTGGGAGGAGGCACAAAGAGGGTGTAGCCACCCTGAGGGCTAGTAGCCATTGGCTACTGCCCTCCCAGACCTAAACACACCCCTAAATTCTGTATTTAGGGTCTCCCCAGAACCTAGGAACTCAGATTCCTGCAACCTAAGAAGAAGAGGACTGCTAAGCTAAAAAACCCTGCAGAGAAGACGGAGACACCAACTGCTTTGGCCCCAGCTCTACCGGCCTGTCTCCCCACTTCTAAAGACACTGCTCCAGCGACGCTCTCCCCAGGGACCAGCGACCTCTGAATCCTCAGAGGACTGCCCTGCTCTAGAAGGACTAAGAACTTCCGAGGACAGCGGCTCTGTTCACCCAAGACTGCAACTTTGTTACAAAGGAGCAACTTTAAAACAACCTGCGTTTCCCGCCGGAAGCGTGAGACTTGCTACTCTGCACCCGACGCCCCCGGCTCGACTTGTGGAGAACAACCACTTCAGGGAGGACTCCCCGGCGACTGCAAGACCGTGAGTAGCCAGAGTTGCCCTCCCTGAGCCCCCCCAGCGATGCCTGCAGAGGGAATCCCGAGACTCCCCCTGACCGCGACTGCCTGTTCCTCAGATCCCGACGCCTGGTAAAGACTCTGCACCCGCAGCCCCCAGGACCTGAAGGATCCGAACTCCAGTGCAGGAGTGACCCCCAGGAGGCCCTCTCCCTTTCCCAGGTGGTGGCTACCCCGAGGAGCCCCCCCCCTTGCCTGCCTGCATCGCTGAAGAGACCCCTTGGTCTCCCATTGATTTCAATTACAAACCCGACGCGTGTTTGCACACTGCACCCGGCCGCCCCCGTGCTGCTGAGGGTGTACTTTCTGTGCTAACTTGTGTCCCCCCCGGTGCCCTACAAAACCCCCCTGGTCGGCCCTCCGAAGACGCGGGTACTTACCTGTTGGCAGACTGGAACCAGGGCACCCCTTCTCCATTGAAGTCTATGCGTTTTGGGCACCACTTTGACCTCTGCACCTGACCGGCCCTGAGCTGCTGGTGTGGTAACTTTGGGGTTGCTCTGAACCCCCAACAGTGGGCTACCTTGGACCCAAATTTGAACCCCGTAGGTGGTTTACTTACCTGCAAAAACTAACAAACACTTACCTCCCCCAGGAACTGTTAAAAATTGCACTGTGTCAAGTTTTAAAATAGCTATATGTCATTTATGTGAAAACTGTATATGCTATTTTGCTAATTCAAAGTTCCTAAAGTACCTACCTGCAATACCTTTCATTTGAAGTATTACATGTAAATCTTGAACCTGTGGTTCTTAAAATAAACTAAGAAAAGATATTTTTCTATACAAAAACCTATTGGCCTGGAATTGTCTCTGAGTGTGTGTTGCTCATTTATTGCCTGTGTGTGTACAACAAATGCTTAACACTACTCTTTTGATAAGCCTACTGCTCGACCACACTACCACAAAATAGAGCATTAGTATTATCTCTTTTTGCCACTATCTTACCTCTAAGGGGACTCTGTGCATACTATTCCTTACTTTGAAATAGTGCATACAGAGCCAACTTCCTACAACCGGCAACAGGCCGGCGGTAAAAAAAATGGAATCACGACCGTGGCAGAAACCACCAACATAGACAGCCACTTTAACACTCCGACCGCCACGGCGGTACAAACAAACACTGCCGCGGTAACCTCCAACAGACAGGCGGAAGACAAGGTTCTGCCCACTGTATTACAACAGTCCAATCCGTCACCTTTTCCGGGGCGGATTCACCGCAAACAAAAACACGGCAGAAACAGGACTTGGAAGGGAAAACGCTCACCTCTACACACCCCACGAGGAACCAGGACGCCATGGAACCCGAGCTCCAGATACTCCCAGCCTTTATCTTCCTGATCCTCTACCAGGAACAACAAAGACGGCGGCGAAGACCACGGTGAATACTGCACGTACGACACAGGGGAGGGGGAGGGAAAAAAGAATGACACACACACGCAACACGCAACACTCCCACCCCCGCCCTCACCTACTACAACACACACACAAGTACATGTTGATACATTACATTTACAACCCCCCAGAAGAATGCAAGGACAAAAGGAAATGAGTTGAACGTTTGGAATCTACTCAAATACAGTAATCAAAAATACGTAAATATATATATATATATATATATTTACATTATAAACAAATATATACACCAAGAATACAAGTCCAAGGTATTCCACCATCATAGTCCGTGGACCACTGGGCCCAAAATGCATGGGCGAGGCCCACACTCAATACCTGATCAAGACGGAGAGAACAGTGCTGAGGCATCAGATAGAAATACAACAGGCACCTCAGGGGGAAGGAAAGGGGGGGCACCTCAGCTGGATGAGTGCACTATACCAGATCCACGAGGGGGCTCCATGCCCACTGCTGTATCCTGGGGAGTGCAAAGCCACAGTCTCTCAAGTCTCTCCAGTGGGTGGGTTGCCCACTGCTGCATAATGGGGAGTGCAAAGCCACAGTCTCTCAAGTCTCTCCATTGGGTGGTTTGCCCACTGCTTTATCCTGGGGAGTGCAAAGCCACAGTCTCTCAAGTCTCTCCAGTGGGTGGTTTGCCCACTGCTTTATTCTGGGGAGTGCAAAGCCACAGTCTCTCAAGACTCTCCATTGGGTGGTTTGCACACTGCTTTATCCTGGGTAGTGCAAAGCCACAGTCTCTCAAGTCTCTCCAGTGGGTGGTTTGCACACTGCTTTATCCTGGGGAGTGCAAAGCCACAGTCTCTCAAGTCTCTCCAGTGGGTGGTTTGCCCACTGCTTTATCCTGGGGAGTGCAAAGCCACAGTCTCTCAAGTCTCTCCAGTGGGTGGTTTGCCCACTGCTGCATCCTGGGGAGTGCAAAGCAACAGTCTCTCAAGTGGATAACAGTCTCCACTGGTTCTGGAGGGGGCTTTGTGCCCAGAGTGCTTCATCCTGCCAAGGACGGAGGTAGTGGATGTAAATCTCCACTGGTTCTGGTGGGGGCTTTGTGCCCAGAGTGCTTCATCCTGCCAAGGACAAAGGTAGTGGATGCCTTACTCCACTGGTTCTGGCGGGGGCTTTGTGCCCAGAGTGCTTCATCCTGCCAAGGACAGAGGTAGTGGATGTAAATCTCCACTGGTTCTGGAGGGGGCTTTGTGCCCAGACTGCTTCATCCTGCCAAGGACAGAGGTAGTGGATTCCTTACTCCACTGGTTCTGGAGGGGGCCTTGTGCCGAGAGTGATTCAGCCTGCTCGTGCAGCCTCAGTAGCGTTGGAAGCTTTGGCGCTCATTGGCCTGCGGTGCTGGTGGCGGCGGTGTCCTGTTCAGCGGTGCTTGTGGCGGCGGTGTCTGTTCAGCGGTGCTTGTGGCGGCGGTGTACTGTTCAGTGGTGCCTGTGGCAGCGGTGGCCTTGGCACTGGGGGCTTGTTTCGGCGGTGTCCTGTTCAGCGGTGCTGGTGGCGGCGGTGTCCTTGGCAGCGGTGCTGGTGGCAGTCTTGTCCGCCGTGCAGGTTTTCGCAGACTTGCCAGTTTTTCTGTGCCCCTTCCCCACCTTGGATGGTGGCGCAGCTGTCTTCACACTCCCAACTGTACCCCTGAGAGAGGCTTTGGTGGTAGATGCTTTGCCTCTCTCCCGCCGGGCACTGGCCAACTTTTTGTGCTTTTGAGGTGGGGGACTGTCCGTGGTCTGGCTCCTTGGCACACTGGCTGCCCTGCTGCCTGGCGCACTCCAGAAGCCGGTTGATACTGGCACCACTGTTCCCGCAGATGTTGTGGCTGAGGTGCTGGGTTGGGACCTGGAAAGGCGGGCCCTAGGAGATTGAAGGGGTGAGTGAGGTGAGGGGAAGAGGTCAAGGTTGGACAGGAAAAGTTTTTGGGACACACTGGGACGGGTAGATGGAGGGGGTTTGGGAGTGGAGGAAGAGGTAGTGGTTGTAGGAGGTGTACGTTTGCTGACTTTGGGTGAAGGTGCATGGGCTGGAGGCTGTCGTGAGGTGGATGGCTGTTGGGTGGGTGTGTGGCTGCGTTTGTGTATCTTGGGAGGTGGGCTCACAGACACACTGGGAGAGGACACAGGGGATGTGTGAATGGTAGTGGGGGTGGTGACTGCACGTGAGCGGGGTGTGGTGGTGGGTGTGCTGGTAATGGGGGTAGTGGCTGAAGATGTAGTGCATGCAGGTGTGAGTGGAGACAAGACTGGGAGGGAGGAGGGAGAAGAGGAGGAGGGGGACACAGTGGAGGCAGTGGCTGTTGGTATGTCTGCATGTGTATGATGCTTGCGTGAGTGCCTGTGGGATGTGTGGTGCTTATGTTTGCCTGAGCTTCCCTTGTGTGTTGACGTGTGTGCATGCTGGTCTGATGGTGTGCTTGGGATAGGCTGAGGTACAGGGGTTTTTGGTCTGGGTGCAGGAAGTTGGAGGGGGGAGGCTGGACAAAGGGACAATGGCTGCCATCAGTGCTGAGGCCAGAGTCTGAAAAGCTCGCTGTTGGGCTTCCTGACCAGAAGGAATGCCCTCCAGGTATGCATTGGTCTGTTGCAACTGCCTCTCTACACCCTTGATGGCATTCAAAATGGTAGACTGCCCAACAGTGAGGGACCTGAGGAGGTCAATGGCCTCCTCACTGAGGGCAGCAGGGCTGACTGGGGCAGGGCCTGAGGTGCCTGGGGCGAAGGAGATGCCCACCCTTCTGGGTGAGCGGCCACGGGGCACATGCTGTGGGGCTGCTGGTAGGGGGTCGGTGCTGGTAGTGGGGGTGGCAGCTGTACCTGCTGATGCGGGGAGCACAGAGGTGTCCGCCACCGCAAGGGAGCTCCCATCAGAGGAGGAGTCCGTCTCGCTGGTCTCAGCTCCTGTCCCCTCCATGGATCTCCCCTCGCCCTCCGTCCCACTGGTGGCTTCTGACTCCGTTGTGTCGCCCTCCAGGGCCATGTGGGATGCAGATCCCTCCTGCTCCGGTGGCACTGCTCCTCCGCCTGATGATGCTAATGCACACAAGAACAGGGAGACCACAAAAAGGGGGGGAAGATAGAAGAAAGACATGTTGAGTGCATCCAATACCACTACCGTTGGCAGACACTACAGACACAGAAGCCCTCTGCACCACGCCGTGCACTTAGAGTTCCCTAATTAATCACAGGGACATGGGTTACAAGGCCAATGCCCGACTGCTGCACACATGGAAGTCACAGGAGCCTGACTAGGTGTAGTTGGCTCTGAACACAGGTGGGGTGGGGTGCCACAGAGCCTGCCTTAAGAAGGGACCTTGCCTACTAAATTCGCGCTGGCCTAGGGGAACCCACAGCCCACCTCCCCCACCCAGACACCTACAATGCACTCTGAATCAGCAGAATGAGAGTGTACTCACCCCCTTGTGGCTGCTGTGATGCCCTCAAGCGCCCATCCAACTCCGGATATGCCACCGCCAGGATCCGGAACATCAGGGGGGTCATGGTGCGACGGGCACCCCTCCCACATTGGGAGGACATCCCCAGCTGGGCCTCCGCCGTCTTCTTGCTCCAGCGGCGAATGTCCTCCCATCTTTTCCAGCAGTGGGTGCTCCGTCTGTGGTGGACCCCCAGGGTCCGGACTTCCTTGGCGAGGGTACACCAAATATCCTTCTTCTGGTGGGCGCTGACCTATAGGAATAGTACAGGGGAAAAGGAGAAGATATAACCATCCGCACCGTCACAGTCATTGGCCTGCATCCCTACCCTTGCCATGACGCACATGCACTCACCGTCGTATCATGCATGCCTCATTCTCCCCCCGCAATCTTTCATCAACACCACTCCAAACAGGCATAGCCCATACAGCATGCTCACAGTGTAATCACCTGTTTGTCTGGAGGACCGTAGAGTAGCTTGTACTGGGGGAGGACCCAATCCACTAGTTTCTCCAACTCCTCCGTGCTGAAGGCAGGGGCCCTTTCCCCAGACACACGAGCCATTGTCTCTTCTAGACTGAGGTCACAGCAGCACTTACAGTGTAGGTCCTCTCCTGTCGAAGATCAGGTATCAAGTGATTGAACAGACAGAAAATGGCAGTGACGTCCGCGGCGGTGTGTACCATCACCGCTGGCGTACATCGTCATTGGCTCCTGGCACCCATAGGGTCCAATGTTAACCAATGCAGGATTGCGCCGCGGTATTCGACCGCCTACCGCGACGGTGTACAACGCCAGCGCAGTTACCTCATATCCCCTTGTCCCACATTACAGGTCAGGCAGACACCTTTTCAGGGGGCCACGTGGCATTAATTTTGACTGTGTCACACATATCTAGGCCTTGCTTAAACACTACTACAGCCATATGTCGATTTTGAAACATTTTCCTATTAAGTTTTGTTTACGTACCTCAGTGTTGGCTGACCCTATGATCGCTGTTCTCATCCATAGAGCACGTCCGCTGGGGCAGGTGAGGAGATGGCGACATCCTCCGGTGTACAGATTGCTGGTGGACCTGTCGACAATGGAGGAGCGACATGTAATTGTCACCTACAGACTTGATCATACCACAATCCTGGAACTGTGTCCCCAGTTGGAGCCGGACCTGATGTCAGTTATCCGCCATGCCACAAGGATACCCCCTCTAGTGCAGGTGCTGTCAGTACTCCATTTCCTGGCAAGTGGGTATTTTCAGACGACAGTGGCCATAGCATCAGGGATGTCCCAGCCTATGTTCTCCAACGTGTTGTCCAGAGTGTTGTCTGCCCTGCTGAAACACATGCGCAGCTACATCGTGTTCCCTCAAGTGGAGGATTTGCCTACAGTGAAAGGTGACTTCTATGCTTTGGGACATATCCCCAACATCATAGGTGCCATTGATGGGACACATGTGGCCTTGGTCCCCCCTGCAGGAGTGAACAGGTGTACAGAAACCTGAAGAGTTACCAGTCTATGAATGTGCAGATGGTGTGTTTGGCCTACCAGTACATCTCCCATGTGAATGCCAAATTTCCTGGCTCAGTGCATGACGCTTACATTCTGAGGAATAGCAGAATCCCTTATGTGATGGGGGAACTCCAGAGGCACCATGTGTGGCTATTAGGTGAGGACATGGACCCTATACAGTGTGAATAGTTGTCTGGATTTGGGGTTGTCCCTAAGGGTTAGTGTGTGTCTAACAGTTCTCTCTCAACATTTGCAGGTGACTCTGGCTACCCCAACCTGTCATGGCTACTGACCCCAGTGAGGAATCCCAGGACAAGGGCCGAGGAACGCTACAATGAGGCACATGGACGAACTAGGAGGGTTATAGAGAGGACCTTCGGCCTCCTGAAGGCCAGGTTCAGGTGCCTCCATATGACGGGTGGTTCCCTATTCTACTCACCAAAGAAGGTGTGCCAGATCATTGTGGCCTGCTGTATGCTGCACAACTTGGCTTTGTGACGACAGGTGCCTTTTCTGCAGGAGGATGGTCCTGAAGAAGGTGTTGTGGCAGCTGTCGAGCCTGTGGACATTGAAGAAGAGGAAGCAGAAGAAGAGGATATCGACAACAGAAACACTGTGGGCCATATTTATACTTTTTGACGCAAAACTGCGCTAACGCAGTTTTGCGCCAAAAAAATTAGCGCCGGCTAACGCCATTCTGAAGCGCCATGCGGGCGCCGTATTTATTGAATGGCGTTAGCCGGCGTTAGCCGACCGGCGCTGCCTGGTGTGCGTGAAAAAAAAACACGTACACCAGGCAGCGCCGGCGTAGGGAAAAATGGCGTTTGGGTGTCTAAAAATGGGGCAAGTCAGGCTGAGGCAAAAAAAACGTCTTAACCCGATTTGCGCCATTTTTTAACGACGCCCATCCCCCATTGAAATGACTCCTGTCTTAGCAAAGACAGGAGTCATGCCCCCTTGCCCAATGGCCATGCCCAGGGGACTTCTGTCCCCTGGGCATGGTCATTGGGCATAGTGGCATGTAGGGGGGCACAAATCAGGCCCCCCTATGCCACAAAAAAAAATACTTACCTGGACTTACCTTAATGTCCCTGGGGTGGGTCCCTCCATCCTTGGGTGTCCTCCTGGGGTGGGCAAGGGTGGCAGGGGGTGTCCCTGGGGGCAGGGGAGGGCACCTCTGGGCTCATTCTGAGCCCACAGGTCCCTTAACGCCTGCCCTGACCCAGGCGCTAAAATCCGGCGCAAATGCGGGTTTTTTAGACCCACCCACTCCCGGGCGTCATTTTTGCCCGGGAGTATAAATACGACGCATATGCATCGCAGTCATTTTTTAAGACGGGAACGCCTACCTTGCATATCATTAACACAAGGAAGGTGTTCACGCAAAAAAATGACGTTAATTCCAGGAACTTTGGCGCTAGACGCGTCTAACGCCAAAGTATAAATATGGAGTTAGTTTTGCGTCGAATTTGCGTCGAAAAAAACGACGCAAATTCGGCGCAAACGGAGTATAAATATGCCCCTGTGATTCGTCAATACTTCCAGTGAGACACAGGTAAGAAGACATCACTGCCTGCTACATCTGATACACTTGTTCTAACTCTCATTTGTCTGTCACTTTCACCCAGTGGATGGACCCTGATTTGTGACTTTCCCTTTCGATTTCACAGATGTGGGTCCCACTGTGTGACCTCTGCTATGTTTCCTCATGGACTAGAGCTGTGTGACATTGGTATGTTGCCAATAAAATGGATATTGCTATTTCCCTCAGTTATTGCAAATACACATTTGTGAAAGCACAGACTGACTCCAGATAGTTTTGTGATTTAAGGGTGTTTATTTAAGTGCTAAATAGTGGGGGGGGTTGTAAAATGGGCAGGGGTGATGGTGGAGGAATGTCCATGGCAGAGTCCAGTCTATTTGTCTCACAGGTGCATTGTCCAAAGGGGCATAGAAAGTGGAGCTGGGGCAGTTGATGGACGGACAGGGTGACAAAGTGGGACAGAAGGATGACAATCAGGGTGGTCTCATTTCTTGGCGGGGGTCTTGGCATTGTTCTCTGTCTTTGTCCTGGATCTCAGGGACCGCTTGCAGGGTGGTTCTCCATCTGCAGGGGATGGGGTGCTGGTGTTGTGGTCCTGTGGCGGTGCCTCCTGTCCACTAGTGCCGGCGGAGGTGGTGGGCAGTTCATCGTCCAGACTAGTGTCAAGGGCCCCTTGTGGTGCCACAGTGTCCCTCCTGGTGTTCACAAGTTCCTTCAGCACCCCTACAATGGTGCCCGGGGTGGTATTGATGGATTTGAGTTCCTCCCTGAACCCCAAATACTGTTCCTCCTGCAGCTGCTGGGTCTCCTGAAACTTGACCAGTACCGTTGCCATCGTCTCCTTGGAATGGTGGTAGGCTCTCATGATGTTGGAGAGGGCCTCGTGGAGAGTGGGTTCCCTGGGCCTGTCCTTCCCCTGTTGCACAGCAGCCCTCCCAGTTCCCCTGTGCTCCTGGGCCTCTGTCCCCTGAACCATGTGCCCACTACCACTGCCCCCAGGTCCCTGCTGTTCTTGGGGTGGTGGGTTAGCCTGGGTTCCCTGTAGTGGTGGACACACTGCTGCTTGATGTGTCCTGGGGACAGAGGGATGGGCCCACTGGGTGGGTGCTGTGCTGGTGTTTCCAGAAGGGGAGACTCTGTTGTGGCTTGTACTAGTGTGAGGGGAACCAACTGTCCCGAGGTCCCATATGGGCCGGGCTGGTCATCTTGATCCAGTTGGACAGAGCTGCTGTCATCACTGTGGGCCTCTTCTGTGGGTGGAGTGGACATGTCTGGAACCTCCTGTCTGGTGACGTTGGGTAGGGGTCCTGCAGTGGTGTAAAGGCATAGTTTTAGTATCTGTGTGTGCAATGGTGTGCAATGGGTGGGTGACCCCAGTGGTTGCATTCCTGTGTAGGACCTTCTGTGCTAATTGTTTAGGGCTCTGTGTGGGTATGTGCAGTGGACATGCATTGGTGATGGGTGTCCATACATTGGTGTTGCATGCAGGGCTTGGTGTTGGGATGTGTGGTTTGTGATAGTGGGACATATGTGAGGAGTTGGAGTGAAGGGGGGGTGAGGGGAAGGGTGGGGGTATGTGTTAGCATGCACGTAGGGTGGGGGATGTAATAGTTAAGATTTGACTTACTAGAGTCCATTCCTCCAGCCACTCCTGCGAGGCCCTCAGGATGCAGTATAGCCAAGACCTGCTCCTACCATGTTGTTAGTTGTGGGGGAGGAGGTGGGGTTCCACCGTCAGTCCTCTGAACGGTGATGTGGTGTCTTGAGACCACGGAACGCACCTTCCCCCGTAGGTCGTTCCACCTCTTCCTGATGTCATCCTGTGTTCTTGGGTGCTGTCACACTGCGTTGACCCTGTCCACGATTCTGCGCCATAGCTTCATCTTCCTAGCTATGGTGGTGTGCTGCACCTGTGATCCGAATAGCTGTGGCTCTACCCAGATGATTTCCTCCACCATGACCCTGAGCTCCTCCTCAGAAAACCTGGGGTGTCTTTGCGGTGCCATGGGGTGGTGTGGGTGATGTGTGAAGTGGTGTGTGTTGTGTGGGGTGATGTTTAGGGGTGTGTGATGTTTTGTGCATGGATGTGTATGTGTGATGGTAATGTGTGGCTCTGTATGGTGGTGTTGTCTTTGCTGTGCTGTCTCTCTGGCCTTCGTCAATATTTTAGGTAGTAAGGGTTTGTGGGTGATGTAGGAGGGTGTTTTATAGTGGTGTGGGTGTGTGGGAGTGGTGTGTGTCTGTGTATCAGGTATGTGTATTTCGAATTGTCCAATGTGGTAGTGTTTTGTAAGAGTGTGTGTACTTTGAGCGCGGCGGTGTGTACCGCCAATGGTTTACCGCGGTTGAAAGACTGCAGCGTGGATTCGTGGGTCACGATAGTGTGGGCGTATTCCTGTTGGCGTGACGGTGGAGGTTTCGTTCTCGCCAGTTTATCACTGACCTTTGGTGTGGCAGACTTGTGTGGGTGTCTAAATTTTGGCGGATTCTGTGCCGTGGGACGTAATAGCTGTGCGGAATTCCGTGGCCGCGGCAGTGTGTTGACGGTCTTCTGCACGGTGGTAAGTGGGATTTACCGCCAATGTTGTAATGACCCCCTATGTCCCTGATTCCACTGAATTACTAGAAACTTCACATTTGAGAGGGTCCTTCTGTCTTATCTGGATTGATGAGTCACCCTTTGTACCACAACCCTGTCTAACCAAATGTACACCTGTTCTTCTGTCTCTCCCTCGAATCACCACACCATTGATATATTGAGACAATGCACCCCTGGAATTACAGATTCATCATCCAGGTGTTTTGCCACCAGCAAGTGACAGATGGTGGGGCTATGCACATACCCTTGGGGGAACAGTGACATCTTAGATTGACTGCCACCATGGGAGAAGCTAAATTGCTCCTGGCTCTGAGGAGCCAATGGTATAGAAAAAAAAGCATTGGCACTATCAATGGTTGCATACCAGGTCCCTTTATGTTTTGTATTCTCTAAATCAAAGTGATGGTGTTGGGGACCCTGACAGTGAAAGGGGGTGTATAATTGTCCAATTCGTGGTAATCCATTGTCATTCTATAGCGGCCATCTGCTCGGCACAAGGGCCACAAAAGATTGTTCCACTCAGTGGTGACTGGAGCCACCACACCTGCCTCTATCAACTCCTGTATAGTCTCACTTACGTCTTCTTGCTCTCCTGGAATTTGGTATTGTTTCAAATGAACCATCTTGGTTGCTGGGGGCACCTTCACTGGGGGTATCTTCAGATGACCCAACCTCGCTGCTGTCACAGAAATATATCTCTTTGATCTAAACTGATAACAACCATCATCCAAATATAAAGTCATCCCCTTCAGAATGTCAAGTCCCACTATGTACTCCAGGAGGGGCACTATCAAAACAGTACATTCTCTTTTTGGTGTTCTCCCTATTTTCAATTGAACAGTGGTCTGCACTGCAGGGGTTTGCTTTCCACCCAACCGTTTGATGATGTATTGCTGGCCTGTGAACGTTTTGGGATTTCCATAAATTAAAGAGGCCTCCGCTCTGGTGTCAACTAAGGCACGGACCCTTTGAACATTTTTATGGTTCCAGTGAATTTCTAAATCAACTCGGGTCTGTTATCTCGACGAGCCCATCCCTGGACAAGAGCTTGGTCTGTTTCCTAATCTGATTTAAATCTGTCAACTTTTGCCCAAGTCAGGTCTGATATATGCTCTCATATCTTTTAGGAGATCCCTCTCCTTCCCTGTTTTCAACAGTTAACCAATCAATGTCCAAATCTTCCTCCTCCTTCCCCCGTGAGAATACATTTTTCTCCCTCTCTTTTCCTTTCTCCTGCATCTCTGGCAGGCCCTTATTCACTTCTTTATTATCCTGCTTGTTCCCTTTTCTGCTGCCCTCCTCTCTGTCCAGCCCTCACTTACAGTAAGTCTCCCACAAACTCTTGGTATCTATCCAATCAATCTGCTCCTTGTTGACACCATCTTTCAGTAATGCCATAAACATGTATCTCCTAGATACTCTGTTATTGTCTGTGTGACCCTCAGACCTCAAGGCTCTCTCAGATTTCATCCACTCTCCCAGCTCACCCAACTCACGGCCAGCCTCCAGTACATCTTTCAATGCCTACCCTGTCTGATTAATTTAGAGACTCATTATTACCTGCTTGTTAGCTGGAAGAGCAAAGCAAAATTTGTTGTTTCATACGGAAACTATCAATGGAGTATCTAACAAATTGTGAGTCCTTGTCCAAGAGAATAGCAGTTTTCATACTTTCTTCTTTATATCTCTGCATAGCATCTCTCAACATACACCAAGGCTTATCATTTGGCAGCCAGTCTGATTCAGTACTATATTTCCGGCTTCATCCCACAACTGTCAATTGTTAGTCGCTCCTTCATTCACATAACATATAAACTGCCTGTATATTATTGGGGCAGTGCATGGGTTGCAAAACTTACCTGCATCTCCCTCAACCAGTGCTGCCCCAGAAGTTCCCGTGTCAAACAACCGCACCATGCACATAAGCAATGTTTCCCCAGGTTCTTGATGAAACCTATTCATGATATTGTTTATCTCCTGCTGAGACTAATCTTCTAAAGAGTGCATCTCAACCCCCCTGGTTTTTGTGGGGTGCCCTGTATTTTCCATCTACATATAGGCTGTTCACAAACCACTTTCTGTTTGTCTGGCTCAAGCTGGCCCCCACCTTTTTAAACTGACTCATCACTGGAATTAGAAAAATCTGTTGAATCCCAGATATTGGCATCCCGGACTTCAGGGTCCCATTTAACCCTGCTTTAGCAATAGCTAAATTAACTTTCTTTTGATTGACTCTACCCCTACGTTTACTGTATCTGTATTGGACAACGCGAACGGCTGCCTTTTCTGCGACGGATTGATAAGTATCCATTTTATCCTACAATAACTTATTCTGAAAAAACAGCATGGTTATGTTATTTTTAGCTTCAACTAACTCTCTCCCCAATTGCTGATTTTCTTGTTCTAATTATGCACACTTCTCATACATTTTTCTATAAGCAGATAACATGATCCAGTCCTGTCTGCAAAAAAAAGATAAATCACATCCGTTCTACTGGCACTTTCTGTAAACAGAGAAAAACTGTGTTTGGTTCAGCATCAAAAGACATCTGCCCCACTTTGCACGTAACCCTGCTCCACAAGACCACTCATTGGCAAGAATATCATAGGGTGCTTTTTTCGACCATGGTATGTCATTTGGCACATGGGAAACAGCCTTTGACTTTTTGCTAAATTGTTTCACTTTTAAATCTTTTCTTCATATCCTGCAAACAACCACACCAAATTGTTCTGCTTAGCTTCAAACTAAGAGGGATCAAAGCTAAAAAATGCAAAGAATGCAGCAATCTTAGTCTGAGTAATGAATTGATTAAGGCACTTCCTAGATCTCAAACGAAGACACACAAAAATATTAACATGAGCATTGAACTTGAATGCACTAAAAGACGTATACCAAAATAATCACAGTAGTCAAACAACAATAGGCAGAAAAAGTGCAATACATCAACAATGAATATGTATGAAGTGAATATATATATTTATATTTATGTATGCACACAGCAAAACTAGATAATTAAGAATTAAAATGCGTCACCATAGGGATCAAATCCAACAATATACTTGCCAGAGTCAAGCTGTTTAAACCTGTACAGCTGAGACAGGAGAAACACTCCCCAGTGGGATTTGTTTTTTGAGCAGTGTGTCCACCCTGAGAATGAATTCCTTCTGTCTCCGCGACAAGCTTTCCCACCTTATATGCCTTAAACAAACCTGAGAGGAAAGAGGAACGTTCTGGTAACCTTCCCCCTCCCCTCAAGTAAGTTGTGAAATTCAAGCGCTGGCTGTACTTGGTCTCTGTTGGAAACACGCAAAACAACTGGCCAGGCCCCAATGCGCATTCCCGAGACAGAGCCGTTTTCTCTGCTGTAAACATTCTCATCCTGGTACACTCTTCTCACCTCTGCATCCCACACAATATCTTCCCTGCTCTGGTAAGAAGAGAGAAAACACATTCAGTGTCGTAAATAGGCTGTGCATGGAAAAATACCTGTGCCACTGATGTGACGGCATTTGAAGCTAAGTTAAGCACCAAATGGAGTCAGTGGTCAAAATGGAGTCAGTGGTTAAATACAGATAGCATTAGAGGGCTGCATAGTTCCCTCATCCCTGGACTCCACACTGATTCCTCTGTTGGTGCACACCTTGCCAGGGAAGCTGCCCAGTGCCAGGATGTGCAAGGGTCCAGGTGAGATCCAGAGTAACACATTTTCTCCTCTTAAGGGCACTCTCATTGACCTTTGTTTGATCCATTCCTGTCATGGGCGCTTGGCCCAGGCACACAATTAGGGCAGTATATCTATCTTTGAGAAAACCTTGGAGGGATCAACACAAATGACCCCTTGGTGAATTCAGAACTCAGTCTACTTTTCTGAAATATATCGCTTTTCCGGAATCACTCAGGGATTTCACACCTGTTTTCTCCACACACTGGAAGTAGGTTGAAAGCACAACCATTTGAAAAATTAGCTTCCTCTTAGAAAAATACAAGAACTGTGGTAAAAACAAAGGGGCGTATTTATACTCTGTTTACACCAGATCTGCATCATTTGTTTGACATAAATCCAGTGCAAACTTAACTCCATATTTAAAATTTAGCGCTGGGCATGGCTAGCGCCAAAATATTGGAGTTAAAGTCATTTTTTGCCTGTGGAAAACTACCTTGTGTCAATGAGATGCAAGGTAGGTGTTCCCGGGCAAAAAATAACTCTAAGGACCTAGCGCCTTATTAATCAACCTGTGCAAAAATAACCCACAGGGGGATGAGGAGTCAAAAAAATATGCAAAGCTTGCTTTGCACCATTTTTTAATGTCTGGGTCAGGGCAGGCATTAGGGGACCTGTGGGCCTATTTCCATGGTGGAAAAAGCACACAGTTGCCCTTCCCAGGCCCCAGGGACACCCCCACCCTCACCAGAGGGACAGCAGAGGATAGGGGATCCCATCCCAGGTAAGTATAGGTAAGTACAGGTGAGTATTTTTTTTAAGTGACATTGGGGGCCCTGAAATGGGCCCCCCTACATGGCACTGGGGCAATGGCCATGCCCAGGGGGACCCTTGTCCCCTGTGCTGGCCACTGGGGTGGTGGGCATGACTCCTGTCTTTTCTAAGACAGGGGTGATGTGGTATGGATGGTTTTGTGCCAGAAAATGACTCTAGGCAGGTTAGAGTCATTGTTTTTTGCTCTAACCTGCCTAATGTCATTTTTTGGTGCAAAAACCCTTCTTCCATACCGCCAGCCCCACCCAACTAACGTCATTTTTTTTTTGTGCGCTAGCCTACCCTTTGCACCGGCTTGCACCATTCAATAAATATGGTGCCCGGCTGGTGCACAGAAATGGTGCAAGCTGGTGCTAAACTTTTTGCACCAAAAAGTATAAATCAGAGCCAAGGATTTCTTGAAAGCTGGGGTGAAGGCCATTTTGGGACAGGAAGCCTTTTGTTGAGGCCATTTTGGGAAAATAATATGTTTTTTTTTTTGTGGAACAAAAATGTAGCTGTTTTTTTAAATATTTTCTCGGTGCCAACTGCGAGAATCCACAAACCCTGGACACCTTTAGAATCCCCATGATGTTGGAAAAAAGGGACATAAATCTGTCATGGATACTTTATCTGGGAAAAAAAACACATTATGATGGATGCCTAAGTACAACGCACCTCAAAGAGCCAAAAGAGGGCTCTGCACTGGGATGGAAAAGCCTCTACAGTTAAGTGGTTAAGAATACTGCTGCAGCATTCCTGCAACCGTAACTGTTAATAATCTTAAATATTGCTGTTCTGAGAAGCATCCTCATCATTCCCTCCGAAATGGGGAATTACAGTGGGAATAGTTGTATGCACACCATATTCGTGTGAGAATTCATTTTTCGCACCTTATTCATCCAAACATTTCAGCAGATTTTTGCTAGTGCAATATCTTGAAAGGGGAAATGAGGAAAATCGTTTTACCGATGAGCATTTTTTGATGCAGCTGGCAACTTCTGTAACCACCAAATCCGGATAAATGGACCACTTAGCTTCAGAATCGGACGCAGAACATCTCTAAATTCACGTTAGCGACATTTGTTCATGTTTATACAATCTAAAGTGTACATTTGACAGTTACCTTTTTTCAAATCCACTAGCTGTATTATGTTTTATGATGAATCAACTCATTAAAGACAGCACAATGTGTCCATGATGAAATTTAGAGGAGTTTTCCATCCCCCTGAAAACCGTATATAACGTAAATTGGTAATTCTTAATTATTGTTCAACACCTGCAAGCAAAATTTAAGCAGTGTCCAATGACCCACCAAAGTGAAATTCATGTTTATTCTCACGTATCATGCACGTGCAATAAAGAGAAGTGTGCCAGTCTCTGCTTTGTTCTGAAAAGTCCTACTGGAATCCCCTAGGTGGTATCCCCAGTCAGTCACCTCAGTAGATTTTAAATCATGTTACTCTATATTCAGTAATGTTTACATTTGGATCAGGCACCTGTGAGTGTGCTCATTATTAAAGAATTGCTACACGATAAGCCGGGAAATTAATGGCCCAGTTCCATATTTATTATGAATCCCATATACATAGTACACTATCTTTCAACTAAAAGTATATAAATATTATTTTACATAGGCGTAGTGGATTTAATAACTTTTATGCGCTTGACTTCCAGTACATCCTCAAAAGCAATGTCACTTCTTAGGATTGCTACTGTTTTTTAATAGTGATGTAGACATATCCCTCTCAACTTTTCGAATTGCCACCGGGCGCTCTGAAGGGCCAGATCCAGCATATTCCTACACTGCCTGAGTTCAGCGGTGCATTTTGCTATGCTTCCCAGATCTTGCATATTTACATACATTCTATAATTACCATCTGCACAGCCAGAGGCATTTTTTGGAAATGGGCTGATTCCATCTGTTGATGCAATTTTCTGGAAGACATTTGCATTTATTACTTTTTTATGCAAACTTTTTTGTATATATCATATTTTTCTATTTTTTTCTGAAAGATTTAAATATGGTTTTAAGAGTAGAATGTGTACAGGAACAACTCCAGAGATAAAGAAGTAGAAACCGTTCCCCGCTGTGTAAAACATTCGCAACATCCATTTCTGTTTAAATATTAGTATATTACAGTAAGACTTGCAATTGAAGCTTTCATTACTATACTTAAAACCGTACTAAATGTGTTCAGAGTAAATTAATTTCTTTGTTCGCCATTGAATACCAAGAGATGATCCAGTGTTTTGAAATACAGGGCAACATCATTTTGATTGTGAGCGAGCTTGAAGAATAACTCAGTTTTTAAGCGAAATATCTGGAAGTTATTCACAGTCTTTTCTAGACGTGCCTACTGCTATAAACTTGGTATCGTCTAGTCTGCTAAAAAGTGTGGAAAATAATACAAATCTCAGGCGTTGCAAGATATTATATAGTATACGTATTATACAACTCTATAAGATTTTCGACCAAGAAAAAATAATAATCCATTTCTTAATGTTGAATATAATCATTCACACTTATGACGTTATGCAGATTTTTAGAACGCGTTATCACGCGGAACATTATCTTCAGCTAGTGAGACTTCTCGAATGGAATAGCCAGGTCTTCAGCTTGTTGGGGAACTCAAGCAGTGAGGAGGAGGCTCTTATGTGTAGTGGTGGGTTGTTGCACACTTTAGGAGCAATGTAAAAGAAGGTTTGGCTCAATATGATTTTCTGTAAGCGTGGGATGTGTACAAGTGGGAGTCCGGGTACGGTTAAGTGTCTATAATGTTTGTGAAAGCAGATTAATTTGCTCAGGTGAGGAGTTTGAATTGTGACTGTCACTTGTTTGAAATTCTACTTTTTAAGTCCTTGAATTACCACCAGTTTGAATTGATAGGGGCATACTACAGGGATATTAGAATGGAGAAGGAAAATGCCCGCTCATCAATCCAGTGATAAGTGGAAATATTCATTGCACATAAGTCTGTGGCCAAATTGCCCAGGGTCAAATAATATCATCTCATTCCAGGTACCTGGAAGGTGGTAACCATGCCTGATTCCAGAACTACTTTCTTCAATCATTCCCTTATGCTGCACCGTTCGTCATATGCTTCTAAGCTATGTACCTATCAGCTGATACAGGTGCCAACCCACAGATTTAAACTTACAAAGCAATAACTGTTTCTGTTGGGACCCTTACTTAAGGACTGGCAATTTAGATTCTGTTCTTGTGCTCCACTGTTGAGAATTATATAGTTACAGCAGAGCAGTGCAGGGTTTACACAGCCTGGTTTTACATCCTTAATGCAATATAGGGGGATTGAAGCACTCTCCCACACAGGGTGACAATAATGTTCTTAAATGCCTTTATAGAGCACCGTAGTGTCCACCGAGAGTGCTCAAAAATGCTATTCCCTCGATGCCATGGCCCATGTAGCATATTTACCTGGATATGATGTTAAACGGAAAAAGATTTTTTTTTAAACTTATGATATATGTTGCTTGTTCAATAGGAAGCTCATTGAAACATTTAGATTTCTGAATACTACAATATGTAACATTGGCTGCCTCTTAACACGTAAGAATAAAAGCACTAAGATAGTATTTTTTGTTCCTTTTTAAGGGGAGCAATGCACTACATTACAATTAGGGTAACTATAACTTCTACCAGGTGGGGCAGTATTGCACATTAGCAGAGGTAGTTCTTGAGTGCGGTGCGGTATGCACTGAAAACAAAACAGATTAGTTGCCATTCATATGCTAAAAAGTAGTTTTTAATGTTCATGAAAATGACAGGGTAGTTGCAAAAGTATATCATACTTTATGGATTATCAGTGTCCCAATACTGGTCATCACCCCAGTAGAACATGAATCTGAAAATATGTAGAGATTGATTAAAATAATAATAATAATAATATATTTGTATTTAATACAGGGGTTGGGAGTGCTTTGTAAGAATCTGATGCTGATATCCCCGGATGCATGCTTTGCTTTGCTGAATACCAATGATGCCTAGACATGAATTTACAGCATGCCCTTCTTCGTGCTTCTTTTTTAACCCTGCTTTCACCCTTTGTCGCACCAAAACATTCTACACTAAAAAGAACATCATGAAACCTGAAAGCTCAACTTCAACGCAGTAGATATCCATGCAGAAGTTAACCAATGCCTCTAAAAAAGAAAGACTGAAAGTAAAACATTTCACCAAAAATCAATAAAAGTTCAAGTGCCCAGGCAGAAGAGAAAGTGGATTTATTTAGTAGAGGTAGGCGGAATATTCTGTCCTGCCCGCAAGCTTGGCAGAATTTTGGCAACTCCACCTTCCTATTGTAAGACAAAGTTCTGGCCAAATTCCACAAATTCCAAAGTGATGGAATTTTTTGTGCTTGCGGCTTCAAAGCGATAAATTGACAAACGAGATGTGGGATTCCCTAGCTCAATTTTGTTGCTTAAAGGACTTTTGGTGAGATTTGTCCACTGCGGACGGTTGCTGACGGTCGCAACCGTTCGCAGTCAGAAGGCTGCCATTCAGGTAGAAAATCTACTCAAATGGTGGCAACTCAGTAAGCTGCGCCCTTTGGCGGGCCATGTGCTGCCGGTTGTGCTGATTTTACAGGGAGGAACAAGCTCCTGCCACTAAAAGTCAGTACAAGCAGCACAACATGCCTGAATTCTGCTAGCTCGTGGAACTCAGCGTAATCTCAATGAGTTATCTAACTCTGTGAGACCTCCAGAGTTCCGTGAGCAACGGAATTCAAGCATTGCCTTCATGTTGTGCATGCTGATTTTTAGTTCCTCACTGTAAACTTAGCACAAACTGTACCATGTGGCGCCCCATAGGGTACTGCTTCTTTCTGCTGCTTGAGTAGATTTTCTACTCGAGCGGCAGCTTTCTCAACGTGAATGGTCGCAATCTGCTGTGACCACCCACATTGAGGAATCTTACCAGGAGCCATTCTATTACCTATAAATTGCACTAGGAGACTCAAATTCTCACACACGCTGGCCATCTTAATGTTGGTGAGCCACACACGAAATAAAACTGCAATCTAGTGTTTGGCGGAGTTTTGCAGGAATTCTGATCTCCAAGCGGAATGCATAGTGGGCAAAACTCTTCAATCTCTTGTGGCACAGTGGAATTTTTTGCCCACCCCTACATGGAATGTTCTACTAGTGCTAAATCACTGTGCAAGCAGCGTGATATGCATATTTTCACCCTTTGGTGGAACTCAGAGCAATCTCACAAAGTTTCCACGTAACTCCACAGAATTTTGTGGAGTCAAATTCTGCGGGTTCTGTCCATCCCTACGTGAGACCAGATGTGGTCAGGTCATGGGAAATTAAGCCGCCGAGCATATAGTTGTGCTTCCTATCACTTTTCTGTTGGAAGGAAATGGAGTAAACTCAATATGTTCCACATGATTGCCGTGCTATGTAAATTACATTAAAAATGTAAATAAAACAGCAAAACATTTAGGAAATACTTGTTCCCTTGTTGACTGAATATGCATCGAAAAAGGTACAGAAGAATTCAATTTTCCTATTGTTGAAGAAAAGTCGTTTTTCGGCCAGAAAGGCTGCAATTATATTTTATGCAAAAAAGAAATGTAGCCTAAATGGTAAACAAAGACACATAAACATCACCTAAAAATCTAAAATTGTTAAACTCGTATCATGATAAGTCCTGTTGAAAGGCATTTTTTGTTCAGTTGCTAGTGCTTGGACATAAACCATCAGCAGGTTCATTACACTATCTCAGGTTAAATTAGAAATAAAAATGTTCTGTAAGATGGAAGGTACTCATGTTTAATTGGGCCCGAACAAGATGAAGGGACATGATCTTCTTTTTGGGAGCAGCAAAGGACCTAAGTTTGTGCTCATTGGAAAATGAGCAACTATTGTGGTATGCCAGAATCTGTTGGCTGGCAAAACGAATCCTCGAGGGATTTACACTTTGTGGATGGGACTGTTGAGTTTTGCACTCGTCTATAATTAACTTGCATTCACCAAACAACAATGAGCTCAGGCCTTGCAAGTGGTTAAGAGGTAGTCTGGCATGTTCCCCATTTCAAATGTTATGGAGACAAATGACGCTCAGGCCTGGAAATTCTGAAAACGACGTTAAACGTAGTCGCCTTAGATCATTTAAGCAAGCTTTTTCACAATTTTGTAAATCATGTCTCCAGCATACTTTGAAATTCTACTGTAAAATATGCAGTACATCCTGCAGAGATACTGAAGCTAATGCATATATCACTCACTCATACAATATGCAACACATTGCTGCTGGTAGCAAAGATAAATGAACAGCTGGTAGGTATGAAATCCAAAATGGAATTTTCAGGGAAGTTGAGTTGCACTTAATTTCTTCAGTTGTTCCCTCTTGAAATCTGATTTCATGCACCGTTGCCTTCCTAAATACATGACAATAACACCCAAGCGTGATTAAAAGGGTGTTAGGCCTGACATCCTTGTGGTGGTTTCACCCAAAGTTTTTGCTTTCACTCCACCTGTTTTGCTGAATTTGTTTTTTTATCTCTAGCAATCTGCACTCTTTAACACTGCTAACCAGTGCTAAAGTGCTTGCACTCACTTTTGTAAACAGGGCCTGCCCTTATGACTTTTATCTGGTCTCCCACAACCAAATAACCTTGAATTGCTCTTTGTACTGTTAGGTATATACTTATCTTAAATCTTTGAAATTGCAAATTTCTGGGTCTACTGATTGGATTTTTGTTACTTTGCTGTCAAATAATTTAATAAATCGTACTCTAGTGTTCTAAATTGGTGTGGAATTTTTCTTATGTTGTCTTTTCACATTATTGCTGTTTGTGTGGTGCATACATAATTCACACACCACCTCTAAGTTAAGCCTGACTGCTTTTGTACCAAGTTACCAGAGAGTTAAGCACAGGTTAATTTAGTGACTTATTGTGGTTCACACTGACAACGATTGTGACTGTTGACATGTGGGGATCCACCCCCTCAACCTTCAGCCTGATTTCTCACAAAGGTCTTAGGCATTTAATTGAATTATTTATGCAGATTCTAATGTTGTTGTAGTAAATATGTAGGACATTTTGAAAGGCATTGTGTTAAAGAAATTCTACTCATGTAAACCTGTACCAGATCCTGCATCATTTTAATGTACCCAATATGCTGAAATGAATGATGCAGCGTGTATTGTTTGGTAGACAATGCAGAATTTTGACTAATTTAGGCTGAACAATCCACATTCACATGCAATGTATTCTCTGGCAAACATGGATTGGGAAACATGGTTTTTCTATAGTTTGATGCTGTATTATCTAGAATATTTCCATGGAACAGTTTGTGGTATGTGCAGGCTTTGAACACAGGAGAGCAATTTAGTGTAGCATACTGTCCATTTATAGACTTTTGTTGCAATGTTAAGTTTAGGGAGGTTAGTAGATGAAGGAGCTTTTCTTCTTTCATTGCTCCTATGTTTTCTGGATTTACATTATGATTGCCCCAGTATGAAATAAACTTGCCCTTTTTGTTTTTTTGTTTGCAGGGGATACTTTGTATATCATAGCAAGGATCTACTTTTCATATTGATATGCTAATTTGGTTGGGTTGGCACAAAGTTGTGCTGCTAGCTTGATTAATGGACCAGGAAGTATAGGGCATGTTTATCAATGGGTTTAACATCTCTTAAATTTGCCACTCTGGTTTTTAGAGAGTCATGGCAAGGGACTATAGAAACAAATACAAAGAGAATTAGGAACTGGCCTCCCACTCCACTGAATGGTGTGTGAAGTTCAAAGTAGGTATTTCTTACAAATCTCAAATCCAGTATTGTAGATGCAATGTTGGAACAGAATCTTATGTAAAAAGGTTTTAGTGTTGGTGAAGCAGTGTCATTTCCCCCATTGATGTTTAAGTTACTGTGAATTATGGGCATATAACTAGATGGGTTAGTTTTTACTGTATTTAACAAAGTCTTCAAAGAAACATTTTTTGCTTCTGAGTGGGTGATAAAGGATGTCAATTCTCTCAAATTTTGTTTTTGTGATTCTGATTTTAACTGTAATGCACTGGAGACAGAAGGAGATTAGGGAGTTAGTCACTTTGGATTTGAGAGATTTTGTGTATGAGTGTGACCACTCAGCCAACATTTTCAGTTCTGATGAGAAGGAATATCTAGCCTGGAGATACCAAGACATCAAATAATTGTGTGGTGTATGGGAGGAACTATGGAGCTCATTTACAAGCCCATTGCAGTGGTGTAGCATCATTGTTTATGCTATTTCAGCACAGAACAGTTCCCCACACTATGACATATTTACAAACTTCGTCAATAGTACCATTGGACCTGGTTGTAAACCCTTGCGCCTCATTATACCTGCGCCAGGTATAATGTTTGCAAGGGAGGTGTTCCCCTGCTAGGAGGCCTGTAGGAATAATGCAGTGAAATTGACAAGATTTCACTGCATCATTTATTAACGCATGCTTAATGGCAGGCGTTAAAGTGACGCTAGGCTGTTTTAAATGGGTCTCCGCAAGCTTTACTGGACTAGCGGCAACATTTTTGATGCTAGTCCAGCAAAGTGCCACAACTGCATCAAAATGTCTGATGCAGCTGTGCTAACGAGCACCATGGTGCATTCTATTGTAAATATGGCACTACCATGGTGTTGTTACGGAGGTGCAGGTTGGCCCAAGCAAACTGGAGCTTTGTGACTGATTTGCCAGTTTGCTATAAATGAGGCCCTATGTTTTCATCAGAGTTTGAGCGTTAATCATGGTGGATAGAATATTGGATTCAGTCAATAAAATAGAGTAAAATGTTTCCAAATAAAATGTATTATAATCTGCACATACAAAGAAGCAAAATTATACAGGATTTTCTATGAAGTTAGAATAAAGTTTATTTTTGAAAGTGATTGAAATTTACAGCTACTTGAATCTGGCAAAAAGTACTCCAATCAGAAACACTTAAACATTCAGATAAATATTTTGAGAATCTGGGTATGTTTAAAGATTTTCTTTAAATATTTCTCTATCAGTTGAAAATATTGGACATCAGCAATTACAGGCAGTGCATCTTGAACAAAAAACATCTGTAGCATATGCAAGGGTGCACTCACAGGTGCCAATGCATACGAGAGTGAGCATCATAATTTGCAATAAAAAAAGAAAAAAACATTTGTAATATCCACGCTTATGTTAAAGAACACATTTTGAATGTTGCCTTATACTAAGTCTTAAACATAACTGGTATCAACAAAAACAACATATCTGAGGTATGTTAACTCCTGCTCCAAGAGGGGGGAGGGGGGAAAAGAAAGAGGGAGGGAAGAGAGTAAGGCATGGGAGTCATATATCTGACAGTGTGAGCAGAGGCTGGCAGGGATGTACCCCCGACAGGGCTCAATTAGTGCTGGTATTATGTCCATGGCAACTTCTAACCCAATTGATGTGAGGGTGTGGGTTAAAAGCCTGTGCCCTTCCGAATCGAGTGAGACATGGTCTCTATCTTCTCCAGATCTGTTTGCCAGTCAGGAGGGTTGGTTGGTGCTGAGCACTTGGCGCTATTTAATGCCTGCAGTTCTGCCAGTGTACCAGAACTTAAGTCTGCAAACCACCGCAAAGTAGGGTGTGCTGCTTTCCAGCACATGCCAATCCTGCATTTAGCCATGACCAATGCCAAGTCAATTAATTTATTAATGGGTTCCCGGGCTGCTGAGTGGTAGGTGATGCCCAATAAGCAGTGGATACTATTCCTCTGGAGCGGGGAGCCCGTGGTTTCCAAGAGAAAATCTAGCATCTCGTCCCACTATGCCAGTAAGGGTGGGCATGTCCAGATCATGTGTAAACACATTGACAGGGGAGGCCTGGAAGCATGGCCAGGTGTCCGGCTCAGCCAGATACATGAGTGTCAGTCTCTCTGGGGTAAGGTAGGTGTGATGAAGATAGCTAAATTGAGTATATTTTAGTCTACCATTTGTGGAAACAGGCTTGGGGCCCTCTAAGCACTGTGTCCATTGTTTGTCTGTGAGTGTAATATTAAGTGCAGCATTCCAGTATTCACATAGTGAGTGGAGTGGTGTCATTTTGTCAGTGCGCAGGGAGCTATGGCGGTATGTGGCAGCCCAACGCCCACTCCAGTGGGTTAGTAAAGCCTGGAGCAAGAGTGAGGTCATCTGTTGATCATGTGCTTTACACCAAGTGTTGTGCAATTGTTCCATGAGCATGGCATAAATAAAAAGGGAACCTGGTGGTGTGCCCTAGTCGTCCACCAAGCGCTCAAATGTACTTAGGATTTTGTCTGTGAAAAGATTGCCCCATGTGTTGAGGCCTGCCTCTGACCATGCGACAGAGTTGGGTCACATCCGGAGGTTGGAGCAGTCTCAAGTGCCCATATCTGCAACCCTGGTGTGTACGGAGGATGAGGAAGGTATTTGGTCTTATATGTGAGCCAGTACATTTTCACTCTGTGCGTTAATATGAGCCCATTAGCCATCACAGCACTGCATCTGGTGTGCAGTCGCCTGAACAGTGCCCCAATTCAGAAATTTTCTGTCCAGCCAGCAATCTAGTGGGCTGTTGCAGCTGGACTGCAGCATAATACCATGTGTAATTTGGAGCACCCAAACCTACTTTGTCCAGTGGAGTATATTATTTCATAAGAACCATTCGTCTTCTGTCCCATAACAGTGCAAGTAATAGAGCGTAGATCCTAGAACAGTTTACGAGGTAGTAGAACGGGGAGTGGGGGAAAGAAATATAACAAACGAGGTAGTATCAACATCTTGGGGATGGCTATCCGGCCTGTCGGTGAGAGTGGCAGAGATTACTAAAATGGGAAGGGGGATCTCATCCCAGATAGGGCCTTGCCAATGTTGCTGTCCACCAGGTCTTTGTCTGGATGATAAATACAAATTTGCAGATACGTTATGGATGCACAAGACCAGGGGAGTTGGGCGTGCAGTAAAGCTCGCTGTTGCACCTTGGTCAGGGGTGTCAGGGGGAATAATTGGGATGTGTTCCAATTCACCTACAGCCCTGATATGTCACCAAACTGACGCAAGCGCTTCATATGTTCAGGGATTACTGTGGCATAGTCCCTGTAATGTATTAAAGCTTCATCTGCGTAGAGGGAGATTATGTTCTGGCTGTGATCTGCTTGAATCTCCCAGCAAGCGGCTCGCTTCCGGAGCACACATGCAAGAGGTTCCACTGCAGTGCAAAGAGTATTGGGAATAACAGGCAGCCCTGGTGAGTGCCGCGTTCAATGTTAAAGGTGTTTGATATTACTCATCTGGTTTTGATACTGGGGTAGGATGCACCACTTGTTGAGCTATAGGTATCAATCTATTGGCCAACACTTTACCAAGGATTTTATAGTCTGAATTCAAGGAGAGGGGCCAATAAAATCCCAGCTGTAGGGTGTCTCTGTCCGGTTTGGGCAGGACCACCAACACTGCCCCTCAGAGGGAGGAAGGAAGAATACCCCCATCATAGGCTGAATTGAAAACCTTTAGCAAATGCAAAGCAAGTTGGGACTGGAAGGTGGAGTAGAACTCAATCGGCCAGCCATCAGTGCCTGGGGTTTTATCCTGTGCCATCTGTTTAATTGCTTTGTTAATGTCATCCTCTGATTTGGGTGCCTCCAGGTCTGCCAGCTGGGAGGTCTGCAACTGTGGAAGGTGTATTCCGTCTCCGAATAATCTAATCAATGTTGGGTCTGCTAGCTGTGGGGAGGCATAGAGCTTGGCGTAGTATGAATGGAAGATGCTGTTAATGGCATCCTGCAAATTGAATCAAGCAACAGCAGAGACCCATCACTTCAGAAATGTCTGTTATTTAGACATTAGGGTAAATGTTCGAGGGAGCCATGTCAAGAGCCTTCCTCCTTTATCGCCTTCCACATGCTTTCTTGTCATACATTCACTGTTATCTAGTGGGTCTAGCACCTCTATGGTTGCCCGATGTTCGAGTCTCAATTGTGTCATGGTTGCAGCTGCACCATGGACTGTAGGTAGCAACCATTCATACTTCTGAATGTCAGTTTCTAGTTTGGTAAGATTGTTTCACAGAGCTACTTTGGAGCAGTATACCCACTTAAGTGCATGCCTGTGAAGAACAGTTTTGAATGTGTCCCATTCAATGCAAGTATTGGATGCCATACCTTTTTTGTCTTTAAAATATGACCTGATGAGTTCTGAAATGGTAACAAAAAATGGCATGTCAAGTAAGGCTTCTGCCAGAAGTCTCCATGTGGTAATAGTAGGATGAGCATACCACCATGTCAGTTGGATTTGTAAGGGACTGTGATCTGATATGGTTCTCCATAGGTACTCAGTTCTAGAGACCTTTGATTGTGCTTCCTGACTGAAATACAATATGTCAGTTCTTGTGTGAAGGCTGTGTAGACCAGAGTGGAAGGAATATTCCCTCTCAGTGGGATGTAAACTGCACCAGGCATCTTCCACTTATGTGTTGGAGGCCCAGCTGCATAAGTGAGGTGCAAGAGCAATGGAATGCACACTCAGTATTGGTGGGTGAGAGCAATCCAACTAAAGTTTGGGAATGCAATTAAAGTCTCCGTCCCAGTAATAAGGGTCCAGAGCATTGTGTAACAGTGCAGGTGTGAGGGATATTAGAAACAAGGCCTGGTTGGGGCCACATAGCAAAATGAAGGTTATAGAGAGTCCATCCAGTGTTCCCTCTAGGATGGCATATTACCCATCAGGGTCATTTCTAGTGTGTGACACCTCCACTGGCACCCTAGGTGCTACTCAGATAAGGGCGCCCCTGGTATTTCAGGAGTACCCCCTCCCCACGAATGTGACTAACCAGTGCTTCCACATTTCCTCCAAGTCTGGGGCAGTAAGGTGGGTCTCCTCCAGGAGTGCTATCTGCATCTTACACCTGCGCAAGTATTTGTGTACTCTGTATCTTTTAATGTACCTAGCCTGTCCCCTGACACTTCCAGAAAGGGTTAAGTATTGTGGGCCAATCATGACACTTGGAATTGGAAGTGAAAAGTGGGCCAGGAGTAGGATTCCCTAGCATCCCCATAAGACTCCTTCACTCACAACCCTGTGGTCCCTCCCACTCCATCCAATCTCATGCCTTTGTGAACATTTTTAAAAAATGAACTCAAAGAGCTAAACCAGTTAACAGTCATCCCCAAACATGCTTTCCCAGGCCGGCACACCAATGGCTGTCCAGCCGATAGCACTCTGATGCAATACGGAACTAAATTAACTAACAGTCAATCACTGTATCACTAATGATGTGTGGGTTGGTGGCTGCGGGTATATAACTGCCTTATAAGGGGAGGCTGCTCGCAACCCTCAGCTGGCATATCAGTATTATGCCCCTCTGGCTTCCCGTTAAAAGAAAGCACTCACAGTGGCCCAGTATGAGGTAAGAACGAACTTGGCCGAGACGGGCAATTATATCACGTCCTCTGAAGACTAGAAATAACCACTGGGCTTCCTCCCAGCAGTGCGTCCATGAGTGTCAGGTCCAAATATTGGGATTCCGTTCCAAGCTGCTCCACCACTAAACCAGGGGGGAGGGGTTGCCCATGTTGCTCCATTTCTGCAACAACCTTTGCCCTCTCTCTGACCTCTTTCTCCTATGTTGGGCTCAGTGCACGATTCTTGTTATGAGGTATGCAATGCCAGTGTGTCTTCCATTCCCAGGGGTGGTCTGCTGCATCCCTGGAAAGAGCAGCTAGCCCTTTGTGCTCTATCCATGTCCATGCCTCGTCAGGAGTTGTGCATAATGTCTTTGATTCCTTATGCATTATTTGGACCATGACTGGGATTTGCAGCACATATTTGGTATTGTGTGCTCTTAAACATCTCTTCACAGGCAGAAAGGATGACCTACAAAGTTGCACCTCCATGGTGTAATCAGGAAAGATGTGAACTTGGGAGTTCTCAACCGTGCAAGGGCCAATTGCTTGAGTGACCTGAAGAATATGGTCTCTATCTCTGTAGTTGGAGAGGTGTGAAACTACTGGTCAAGGGGGGGCTCCAGGTAGTGTGGGGTCACCATCGGACCCTGTAGTCATGCTCCACTGAGAAGAAGGTCAAATACTTTCTCTGCATCATCATGGTGGCGAACCACTCCTTGAGGTAAAGTTCCATGATACGGCCCTCTGTGTGCTCCAGAAGGCCCAGTATTCTCACAGTATTGTGCTGGGAGCTGCCTTCCTGGTATGCTGCCTTGTTTCTTAAGTAGGTTCTCTCTTCCTGTAAGGCCTTAAGTCTTTTTTGTGGTGTTCTCTCATAAGGCCAATTTAGGAAAGTTTTGACATCCATAACTGTGGTTAGGATTTTGTGGAAACTATGAGTGTGGGTTGCCAATGTATTCTTGAGCACCCGCTCAGCTGGGTGCGAGGTTTCTCCCTCCTTTCCATGCTCCTCGGGCAGCAAGGCTCCCGTCACCCCTCTGTCTTGCTTTGTGCACACCAAGGGGCATATTTATACTCTGTTTGCACCGATTGTGCGTGAAACATTTTGACGTACAATCAGCACAAACGTTGCCCCGTATTTAAACTTTGACGCCCGCGGACGACAAAATTCCATTGTGTGCGTAATTTTTGGGATGCGGCAACCCGCCTTGCGTTAATGATATGCAAGGTAGGCGTTCCCGTCCAAAAAATGGCTTAAACGGCCATGCATTGTATTTATGCTTTCGGGCAAAAATGACACATGCCGGGAGGCGGAGCCAGAAAATGACGCACTGCCCGATTTGCGTAAAAAATTAACGCCTGGGTCAGGGCAGGCGTTAAAATGGGGCAAACACACCTGTATTTAATCAGAACACACAGAACAAACAGCAGAGCAGCAGAGCAGAAACAGGGAGCCATGGAGGTGATTCTAATCCAGCGTGCAAGCAGACACAGAGCCCAGCAGCAACAACACCAGCTACAACAACACCAGCAGGGACCCCAAAGGCAGCGCAGAAGGCAGGAGAGGATATTCCGCCCAAGAACAACCCTTCAGGGCCTCAGGGAACATGACATCATACAGAGGTACCGGTTGAACTGGCAGGCCATTCAGCAGCTGCTGCAAAATATTGAACAGCAGTTGGCCCCCACTTTGGTGACACCCCACACCATCGCAACAGAAACAAAGCTCCTTGCTGTACTTCATATGCTGGCAAGTGGCTATTTTCAAACAACTGGTGCCCTGGTAGGCGGAATATCACAACCATCATTCTCCGCATTTCTGCCCAAAGTACTGGATGCCATCATTCGACTGACACCCCGCCACATCTGCTTCCCTAACACACTGCAGAAGCAGCAGGAAACTAAACAGGGATTTTACCTCATTAGTGGCTTCCCACACGTCCTTGGTGCAATCAACTGCACACATGTACGCCTTGTGCCACCTGCTGCAACTGAACACCTCTACCGCAACAGGAAGCACACACGTTCAATCAACGTGCAGGCCATTGTCGATCACCAAGGAATGTTCACCAACATCGTGGCTAAATATCCTGGCAGTGTACATGACTCATACATCTTCCGTCACTGCACCATCAATCAACACTTCCGGGATGGATGGTATGGCAATGGACTACTTGTTGGTAAGTACAAAAACCTACTTATATATACACTGCACAGCAACCCTCTAGGACACACAACACATACACCACAACAGCAACATGTCAACAGGAACACACTGAGGTGCTGACATCACTAGCCATGTTTCTTAAGCCACCATTGAACCTGTCACACATCGGAATTTACTGTACAGCCTAATGTCAAGACATTAATGAATGTGGTTGTCGAAATGTCACCTTGCAAATTGTAAGTGTCCCAATGACCTTTACATTAATACATTGCAGAAGTCTAAAGGTATGGGATGCCCAGGGTACTTTGATATGAACGTGTTAACAACACTTTCAATTTTAACTCTGCATGGAACTATCATCTCACCCCATGTGAAGACACACAGGCACCTGTATCACAAGTCACAATGCTAGGGAGGGCACACTGTACTGAAAATCCCAAAACATACTGCTGACAAACGGTTAGCAGACAAACACTTGTTCAGCCAAGGAAACAACACAATGCAGATGGTATAGCCTACAAGCATAGGATGTCACATTAGTACACAAAAGAGTCACAGACAACACAAGACAACTACTGCCATGAAAGGTCTTTTCAATAGTGCCAGCTACATCAACATGATCCCATTCTTTTTCTCTTGCAGCTGATCAGGGGTATGGCATCCAGCCATGGATAATGACACCATTTGGCAACCTGAGTACAGCTGCAGAGCATGCCTACAACGAGGCCCATAGGAGGACACGCAGCATTGTCGAGCGGACCTTCGGCATCCTCAAGTCAAGGTTCCGCTGCCTCGACATCACTGGTGGTAGCCTCCTATATTCCCCCGAGATGGTCTGTAAGATCATACTAACATGTTCCATCCTGCACAACATTTGCATAAGAAAGAACATTCCCCTCCTGGAACCAGACCCATACATGCCTGAAGACGAGGAACAGGAAGATGCTGCCCTGCAACATGAGGGGGAACAACCAAACACGGCTGCTGGAGTGCGTAGGCGCCAACACATTTCTTTTAAATATTATCATCATCACCACTTAATGAACTATTGTAAATAAACACTGATAAGAAACACCACATCATGGTCTGGCTAATCATTTCTGCACACCTTTAGCTCTAAATATCAGAAGAAGAGTGTTGCCTCATCGAGCATTGATGATATAACAATCAGGACACAGAAAATCCCAATACAAATGTGATGCCTATCATACAACGGTCACATACACACACAATGTAAATAACTGACATCCTGTACAGTTCACCTTTGAAGGGCAATATCTGAGGACCACACCTATTACACACATACATGTTGGAAATATGGTTCATCACAGCATATGGCACACAACTAAAACACCATCACTCAACTAGGGGAAAACAGGCCTCATACATCAGGCAGTTGACATGCTTTTGCATCAGGAACAGGAATGTATGACCAGACCCTTGACAGCAGTAATTCCAACTACATACAATCTTTGCAAAGACTATCTGTCACTAGAGTTACACATAAGCAGAACATATACAGCACAAGTGCCACACATATGACAAGCATCCAGCACATCACATCCCATCTACATGTCAGCCCTTTTCTTAGAAGCTGACACACCCATGCGCCTGGTCACACCCCACCTGTCTGAAGAGGTCCCTGGAATACAAATATGTGTACCCTGATATTCCCTCATCTACACACACACACTAACAAGAGTCATCCAGTGTGCCACACCCTTTCCTATGGTATACCATTGTCATAGTATTATCTGACTGCATGGAAGTCAGCTCAAAGAATACACTGGTTTGGAGTTTATAAGGCCTGGTATCACCTGTCGATTGCTTCCCATGTGAAAGGTACAGTAGGCCATTTGAAAGCAAATCTCATCCGACAGGACTTGTGAAACACTGATGGAGGCCACACCAGTGATCACCTCCATGCACACCACCCAATTTTACATGCACCGTCCCTGCTGATGCCTCCTACAGCATAGATGTAGTCATTTTGGCAATTACACCGTTAAGCATTGCTACTAATGTTGCCGTGTAACACTGTATCTGGGTTCATGTGTCACCTTCAAAACAACACAGGACATACACAGTTTGACATGTCAACTGTTTACTGCTCCCTCCGACCAGTCTTAGTCAGACCACTGATCATGTCAATTGTGAAAGAGCAGGTTCCTGATTGACCCTGCATCCTGTCAGCCTGACTGGCACCTGTCCGTGGGTCACCCTAAAGATTTCCGGTGGCCACATATGGACCACACTTGCTGTTCAAAACCTCTCTTTCCTCAGAGGCTAATTTGTCATTTGCCTCATCAATGTATACTCAAATACATTGTATTGCATCATCTGACTTTTATTTGTATCATATTTGTTACAGTGCCCTTGAATAGCTAAATCATGGCCCATCCGTTGTCTGGGCCTCATTAATGCCTAAACTACAAAGTGTGACAGTGGACCAGGGCCATAGCCTGGGATGGTGTACGTGGCCTCCAGCAGAACCAGCAACCTCAGATAATGTCCATGAAAAGTCTACACATTTGAGGACCCTGACAGTTCACACACTGAGTAACATTGTACAAATAATAGAGATGGCTCGTGTGTGGTGAACACCAGCCATATTATTCTGCACAGAGGCTATGATGTTCCCAGATGCATTTCCATCCACAGAGGCCAACTTGAGTACAAATGTTGCAATGACACATGCTGGATCCTGACACCTGAGACATTATCTCACTCAGCACACAAAGGTTGCCCAGTTGAAAGTCTCATTACACGTCTTCAGTGACAGGGTGGGACCATCCACGTGTAGGTTACAATGTCCTCAATGACTTTACTCACATTTATCTCCAAAGGATACTCATTAGATAAACGATTAGCTGCCACTAACTCATGATGAGACCAGGACGTAACAGTGACAACATACACCTTAACAGTTGATACAGGATCAACATTGGGTCACACACATGTACATGTACCATCCAATCACCAAAGCGGTTGCAAGCAGCCTATCACAGTAGTGTCTCAAAGCAGCCTATCACAGTAGTGTCTCAATTGTAACCTAGCATGAAGAGTGAAACATTCCACTAAACCAGGTAATGCATTAAGGGCCACATGCATCAAAAACGTATTTGCAATTATAACATTGCTATTAAATCTATGCTAAATGGTATGTCTGATTTTTCTAAAGAAGTAATAGGGCAAACTTCAAATGGGCAAATGGTATTACAGATTTGCTAAAAGAGAATCATACTCAATTTGCATCTATGGGCCTGCTGCCAATGGTTCAGCATTACAGAAATTGGGAAAACCGTTGATTAATTCGCAAGTCAAGAACAGCAAATCCCAGGGTGCTGGGGGCCTAAGTCCCCCTCTGCTGCACCCCAATTAAACACTTTTTACGGGCATGTGAAGCACGCACATGCTTAAGGGGCATGTGTGCGCTACATGTCTATAGTGAAACATATTTTTGCTACATTCACTTGTAATTAGCACATGGTTACCACCAAAAATTGTTTAGCCGTCAATTGCATTACCTAAATGCCCATTTTGCAATTTGTAAAAGCTTGATACATGTGCTCACAAATTAGCTAATAAAGACATCCTGTTAGCTCTTTCATATTTGGAAAGTCAGATTAAGCAATTATCTACATGTGTGCGCAATTATGATTAATCTCCATTTTGGCCAATCATTACTATTGCACTGTGAATGCCTTCCATACATCCTGTAAGGCACATTTGCTTTCGCTAAGCCCAAGTATTTAGCATTTAGCACCGTTAGGTAAAGCAAATTTGCCTGACTCATTTGGACATAAAAAATACATAATTGTCATTATGCGTTATATTTTCACGCATACAGCTTGTGCGTCATATTTTGTGACGCACAGGAGTGCAAATAATGCTGCATCCAAATATTTTTAATAATTGGTAAATAATAATTGGCTGCAGCATAATTTTCACCTCTGATGCTCGAGGCCCGAAAAGTCCGGTGGGGGAAGGTGCGCCATCACTTGGTGCGTCTGTATGGGAGCCAACGCAATGACCACCAGCTGAAGCACCGCTGGGCTGACCTGATCTCCAGGGAGCAAGATCTGCTGGACCACCTGGGAATCATGATTGGTGGCCATGTTGGTTAGTACAGATCATGTAAATTTGCACAATTAAAAGCTGTGTAGTGACATGAGATAATTGGTACACAATCTGCCAGATAATTTGCTGACTGTGTGTAATGCTGAGGAAACATACAGGGTAATTGATGCACTATGTGAAGGATGACAAATGCTAGCAGTCAGGCAGCTCATGTTTTGCAAACTTACAGGTTGCTTGTTGCTGAATGTAATTTAGTGCCGCCTTTGTGTCAGACAAGCGAAACATTAATGAGGCAATCATGACTCTACAGGTCACAATTGCCAGTCAAGTATGGATGTACTAACATCATACCTACATATGTTGACGCTATAGCTAGACTGACATTGGAAACCCTACATGATGCTGAAAATGAGTGCTGCCTTCACGTCAATTGATGATAGCAATGTGGCCCAGACATATGTCTCATGTGTGTCTGGTGAGTGTGTAAGGAAAGTGTTCACGGAAGTGCTATGCCTGTTAGGGATTACTGTGCTCCTTCATATTTTATTGATACATGCCAGATCTGAACATGAACCATATTTGGAAAGGAGTCAGGTGCCCTCAGCTAACATCTTAGACAGGTATTTTTTGTTTCTTGTGCCAAAATCCGATTATGGATGGCAGTCCGAAGGTATGGACTAGGGTACAAACATCTATGTTTGGTGCCAATCACCATTGTTGGGACACATCAATTTATGAAACTTTAACAACATGAGGTATTGCCAAAGTCACTGCCCCTCTGTACAATGTACATATCTGTCACAAATGTGTCATGACCACATAGGCTGTTTGACAGGTCATGCAGTCCTCAAGTATCCAGCCTTTCGATGTCTCTCTTGGATGCACATGATGAGACGAATACACACCAATATTGTTGCTGCTCACTAATGGAGGTGCATGTTTGCCACCACATGACAGTCAGGGCCACTGCATGTGTGTAGAAGTGTGTGTAACTGTAGCAGGAGACCCATCCTATGTAAATGTTGGCCGTGAAATAATCCATGCAGTATGAGCATGTCTGAAAGTGTTTCATTACTCATGTCAGCTTACAGATTGTTTTTGTAATTGAAATTGTTTGTCAGTGCACTGATTCTGAGCATATTCTTCCTTCCATGCTTTACAGGTGGACCTGCACCGTACACAGTGGGAGAGGTGGCTCGTTTTGAGGACCCCGACACCTACAGTGAGTGTTGACATGTGTGTTAGGTTTTGTGTTTGCTGGTGATGTGTGATGGACTCCTGTGTGTTGAACACATTGCAAGGTGTGATGCGCTGCCCAATCATTAGTCTTGTTCCATTAGTGGGATTTCAGTTCTTAGAAAATTTTGAGTTGACCAATGCTTATCCATTTGTCAGATCTAGGGTTTGTAGGCCATTCCTGTAGGGCCCGCTAAGAGAACTGGGGTGAGTCATGTGGAATACACTAGTTACAATAAGAGTTGCACTGGGACTCGTCTCTGACTGAGTCTGCATGTCAGACTCACATTTTCCCAGATAGCTTCTGCAAATGGCTTTTCTGAAGACTGCTGCTTCCCTATTAACCGATGTACTGAGTACACTGTAGGTTGAACCTTCTGGGAGCATGTACTTCCACAAGTTGTACTACAATTGTGTGGAACTAGAGTGCAAAGGCCTAGGTGTGCATGCTATTCATGATCATGGGTGTTCTTGCTACTCTGTGTCTGTTCAAAATTATGCCTCACTGGAAGTATGTGATGTTGACCTAGGTCAGTACATTCTGTCATGTGTGGGCCTTGGATAGGACAAGGTTTAGCTGACTCCAATTTGTTGATAGCCCTTACTGGTGGTGTGTGTGTTGAGCCAAACACATGTTGAGCTTTCTATACACTCCTGGATGTGCATGTAGTTTGGAATTGTTTGTTGTTCTTCCCCCCCACTCAAACACAGGCATGGGTTTGTGAATAGGGTACCTAGGACTGAAGCAACCAGCATGTTACACATACTTGTTACTATTTGAAAGTTTGTTTTGAACCTAGTGTACACACTGAGGTATGGCACATGAGTACTGTACTAGCAAATCCTATTGCAAATCGCAGACCTTGTGGTTTGTGTTTATCATCACATGCACTGACATATGTAGTCCAGGCAATAGGCGGAGGATGTGCAGCATGATTGTTAGCTGACAACTGTCAGTACTTTGATGACAAGTTATTGCCAGTTGTTACCCATCATGTAGGTTTTGGATGTGCTATGTGTGAGATGACATTTGTAGGGAGGCTTTCCATGTACTACCTGTGAGACTTTCAATGATCTGTATGGTGATATGAGCTGTTACAAGTACAGTAGATGTATTGTCAGATTGACCACTTGTGCTATTTCACACAATGCAGTTCCTATGGTAAATAGTTGCCCTTTGTCTTCACAGCTGCAAACATGACACCCGCCCAGAAGCATGAATTTGAGAGGCGGGCCATGAGATACAGACACATCCTGCAAATGCAGTCGGGGTTCCGAAGGATGGCCCGTACATACCAGTCCGATCGGGCCTCCGAAGCATGGTGGGCTTCACCACAGGGTGGCCCAAGGTTGCCCACTACAGCCACCACCACCACAACCACTGGTTCTCCCCAGGTGGCCCCACCCACAGCGGGGACAGTTGTCCCTACATCTGCAGCACACCCAGGCCCCAGCAGTGTGACAGCTGCAGGACAATCCAGTGGACTAGGCTCCACACGGCCACAGAGCAGCTCGGCCGGGACACAAACGGCACCAGCACCAACAATCGGCCCTGCGGCATTCCTGGCTTTGGAACATAAGATGGACCGAGTTCTAAAGAAGGTGAACAATCTTAGCCAGGATGTCAGCTACATCAAGAAGCGGGTCAAATCGATCAGGCGGACCCTCCGGAGGGCCAACCTCTAGGAATATAATTTTTGCTATGGACATGATTCCCTCCCTCCTCTTTCCTTGTTCTCATGAATAGTGGGCTTGGGGCAGTGGTTCCCAAACATTTTCGACCCACGGCTCCCTTGATCTATTGGCCACTGGCTGCGGCTCCCCATTATGTTACTTTTTGTTGGCGGTGGGGGATGTAAGCCTGGCCTAGGGAGTACATCCATTTTTCTCCCTGAAAAGAATTGGGATGACGCCAATGAAGGTATTGTAATTCTATATATAACTGTAAAAAATAAAAATGTAACAGTAGTTTAATTACAGCATGCATAGGGTTTTTTAGTAAGGGGAAAATATTGGTTGACGGTAACCCTAGTAAAATGGGCAGGTCTCATTTTTATGTAGTTAGAACATAACTGTTTAAATATTGTGAAATGTAGAATCCCTTTAGTTGTGTTTAACCACCAGAGGGCGCTCAAGGACAAAATTAAAAAAGAGCTGCTACAACTGAGTAGTTTTATTTTGTACGAACTGGCCCAAGGGCTATAAATAGCTCAGTGGTTCCCAAACTGTGTGCAGCGCCCCTGGCTAGTTTTGATGGCGCACCAGCGAGCCGCGGCGCACAGATTGGGAACCACTGGCTTGGGGGATTAGTGTTAGGTTAGTATAGGTTGTTAGTTTAGTTAGTGTTAGGGAGGGGGGTCGGGGGTCCTGATTCTTTCTACTTTTCCTTATTAAGTGTGTGGGTGGGTGGGTGGGGGCCAATGTTGGGGTTCCTGTGTGTTTCCAAAGACAAAACAAAAAATAATAACACATTTTTTTGAAAAATATGAAAAAACAAAAACAAAATAATATATGATTGTTTAGGATAGTATAGTATGTGTGTAGGTTAGTATGTGTTGTCCTCCATGTGTCCTGTCTCATAATGGTGGGTGGGGGGTTGATGTTTAGAACGATTCGTTATATGTGATGAGTAAGTTTAGCTTAGGTTAGTTAGGGAAAGTTGTGGGTACTGAGTAGTCAGGTTAGATTAGGGTAGGTATGACTTTTCCCTTAGTTTCCTCTTGTGTGATTAGTTTTGAATAAATATATAGATAACCCTTTACATTATGTGTTAACTGCTACTTGATCATGGCCTTGGCATCAGTGTAGATGATTGTTGTTCTAGCACATTTGTGTCATATGCTACAAACAAATACAAACTGAGGTGTAAAATGGCAGCTACCCCAGTGCTACCTTGGTAAGAATCCACCATTTGTTTAAACCACCAATCGGAGTTGACATGGATCACAAAGGATTTTTGTCGATGGGTATGTTTTCTACGTCACAAAGTGTGCTTCCAGACTTGGTATTGTGGGGACAGTTTTAGGTCTGACTACAGTGTGATGTTCAGGGACACCTTCTAAGATGAGTTCTTGTTAACACTCTTGTCTTCTTGTCTTCATAACTGACATAGATCATTTGTGTCAATATTCAGCATGATTACCTATTTGGATGTTAACTCAGAAAGATTGATTCATGCTGTGTTTTGTAGTGTTTGCTTAGATTAGACTGCACAGTTCTATGTGTTAGTATTGCATGGTGACAACAATTATCAGCCACTGTTAGTTGACTTTGATATCCCTTGAGGAAGCATTATTCTGGCCAACACAGCATGATGATGTGTGGTTTCTCACTTCATCAGTTATTCTCCTCAGGATGGGCAGGCTATGATGCAATCCTGGCCACTGTGCAGATGGATCTGACAGTTGTATTGACAAGCTACATGATTGGAACACAGGCACATTTGTGTTATCTACTGCACAGTTGATGTGTCAAATTACACAGAGACATATTTGTTGTGCAAGTGCTATTTATTTAAAAGTGCTGTAGTGCAATATGTACATTGTCCATGTTTGCTGAGTCCGTTCTAGTGAAATCTTACATTGTGATCCTACAGAAGGGGTGTAGGTAATGCTCCTGACATGCTGGGGTGATGTTACAGACAGTGCAGAGGGACAGGATTTGCCGATTAGTTGGAGAGAGACAATAACTGAGCATGCTGACAAGATATACAGTGGTTAGCAGAACAGTCATTGAGTATAGTTGTTGTAAGACTGGCATTTGACAAAACGTTGGACCTTGGTCAAAGTAGGCCATGGTGCAGGAACTACTGCTTCCGGGTACTCTTCCGTGTGAATGTGATCTGTTCCATGTCTTCTTCTTCTGCTGTGTGTGTTGCCTGCTTCGTCCTTGTTGTTGTTGGTTCTGAAGGGGCAACACACACCTCAGTGTTAGAAGACGTGGAGTCAGACATCCCAATAGCTGCTCCCTGTGAAGGTCTTAAGGGCAGTACTGCAGCAAGGAGGATCTGCTGGTTCCTGAGAATAGCAGCCACATCACGATGGTAGGCAGCCAGGTCGGCCCTGAGGGAGTCATGATTGCATTCGTGCATGCAGTGGAAGGTTTGGGGTGCGAGGTGTTGGGGCAACTCCCTTACTGCAGTGGTGAATTCCTTGACAGTTTCTCGTATTCCTTGCAGTATGGATGTTAGGGCTTGCATAGCTGCTGCCTGATCTGCAGATGACATCATGCACGAGCGCACCCCCTCAAGGCTGGCTGCCATAGTTTGCATCCCCACCAGCACCTCCTTGGCCAGCTCCCGCTGTACTCCAACTACAGTTCTCTCAAAGCTGGTTCCAGTGTCGTCTGAATCCTCAGCTGTATTGGAGCTGGCAGGTCTTACAATTGGGGTGGTGGGTGGATCCTCTGCGATGGCTGCTTGTTCTGTGCTCCTCCTTGTGACTGAAGGTGGGGTCTGGAGGGTTTCAAGGACCTTTTGGATGGTCTCCTGGGGAATGTTTATGGGCTCGTCATCCATGTCATCAGGGAAATCTGGGACAGGCATATCTGCAGGAGATCCATCTTCCTCTGCAATGAAACAGAGTACAATTAGTGTGTCTGTGTTGTGACAATTTTGACGTGCCTGCCTCTTGATGAATTCAGTTTGTGATCTTGTTTTGTATTAATATCTGCAGTCCTTCAGATGGACATTGTTTCAGGCCTATGGCCCACCTGTGTGTCACATGTATGTTATTGAGTTATCAGACTTGTCAGCCTCATTGCCTCTAGGTGTTGGTTTATGCCAAATGGAGAATAGCCAGCTTTTTGTCCTACCAGACCCTCTGTGTATTTCCATTCTCATGGTGAGACCTTTCACTGGCTGTGGGTGTTCTGATGGCCCTGGCAGCACACTTAACTATCAGGACCTGCCCCAATCCCTGATCTTTCACATCGACTTAATTGTACTTGACATGTAGCATATCCTATGCATGTCAATGTTATGATGTGATATGGATGTTGACATTGTTGATGTGTCCTGCTTATGTTGGGTAATGTGTGTTACATTGGATTGCCCTGATAGTCGTATCAGTGTCTTATTTCGTCCTCTGACTGTGCAGGTGTATTTCAGTGACCAGTTACATGTGTCCCCTCCTCAATGCTGTTGTCTGAGCAGTATGACATTTGTGATGTTGCCTTGTTACCCAGGCACAGGATGGACCCTGATATATGCAGCATGGGTGTGTCCTTAGTGCTGTGTCACTCCTATTGTTGTTTATATTGGCTGATGTTTGTGACACCTATGGGCATTGACATTTGAGTGTACTGGGGCCTTTGTCTTGTTTCAGGAGATTGTTGCAGATGTCATCCTCACCCCCTAATTTTGGTATGTATGTTCCATGGGGAGGTTACTGCCATTGGCTACTTGAGCTGCACACAGATCAGAGGTGGTAGTGGGAACTGTTTTTGCAGTTACATTGCAGTTGTCGGTTTGGCTAGAGGATTGTTAATAGGGCCCTAGTTAATGTAGGAGATATGTTGGCTGACGAGTGCCAGGATGTAAGTTTGACGTAGTGGCCTTCCCTCCTGTCGAGGCTTTCCCTTTGCTCCATCGTTGGCATGACAGCATGCCCCCATGGGACTGTTGTTGGTGTAGTGTAATGGTGTGCCCCAGCTTATGTTTGTGCAGGCCATGCCCCCCTGCCGTGCCTCTTTACCCATGCCACTCTATGTATATGATGACTTCCATGCAATGTGTAGTAGGTATTTCCCCCCCTGCTTACAGTTAACATTAGTGCATTTCAATTCCCCATGCGACTTACCCTGCATGTGTGTTGTCTCGTGGTAGTCTGCGCTGTCCTGTCCTTGAATCCCTGTGACGATCTCCTCAGGGATGACGGCTGCCACCATCTCCTCCATGTGGTCCAGGGCCTCCTGGTGTGCTGGACTCCCCCCTCCAGTCTGCAGTGCTGCCTTCCTGTTCCTGGCCATCTTTTCCTTGGTCCTGCGTTTGCAGTCATGCCAGCGTTTCTTGCACTCGGTGACTGTTCTGCGTACTTCAGCCACACTGTTAATCTTGTCAACAATTTGTTGCCATATAGCCTCGCTCCTACTGATTGGCAACTTTGAGGTGATAAACAGTTGGTGCTGGTGTTCTGTCATCTCCTTAACCAGGATTTCCTGCTCCTCTGCACTGAAGCAACACTTTCTTTTCTTTCTATAAGTGTCCTGGTTCTTGTATGGATCGTCCTGGCTGGTTCCTGGTCTGCTGTCATCTTCCTGGGGTCTGTAGTGGCATCTGGGATCCATTTTGGCTCTCCTCTGGTGAACTGGCAGTGTTCGCAGGTTTTTTTGATGCTATTGCGTCAAAAAACGGCGCATATCCTGTTTGCGGTGTCATAAATCGACCCACAGTCATTTCCGCCGCGTTAACATCGTTTTCCTTTACGACTTGACGCCGCGGTGTGCGTCAAAAATAATGACTCCCACTCGTTGATTGTGCCGCCGTGCGTCAAAGTATAAATATGACGCCCGCACGGCGCAACAAAATGGCGTTAGCCAGCGGTAATTTTTTTGACGCAAAACTGCGCCGGCGCAGTTTTGCGTCAAAAAGTATAAATATGGCCCCAAGTTGCTAGTATTTTGGTGTGAGTGCGGCTGTCTCAGGAGAACAGACAATAACCCCTTCACCAGGCCATGCGGGTACACCAGCGTCAATCTCTCCAGGGCTGCAGTAGGTTTTGACGGCCAACAGACGAAGGAAAAGGGTGTGTGGGATGGATGCCCCAATGACCATGCCCAGAGGAGGCCCAGAAGGCCTCCATACTGCTTCTCTTCACCAGTTACTTTCTGTGCTGCCCTGTGATGCTCGGTACCTGGGCTGGTAGCAAGTAGTTGAGTGGGGAAGGTAAGCATGTGCAATCTGCATGCCGATCTCTTACTTCCGCGTTGCCCCACAATGTTATGGTGTTCGCGCGTAGTGGCTCACTTACCCAGATGGCCACCTCTCCCTACTGTCAGTCCTCATTCATGGGGCACTAATTGCTTGTTCAAACGGGGAGCCTCTGGCAGGAGGTTGGCAGCTCCACTGCCTTTGGGTGAATTAATAATAAATTAGTCCGTACATTGAGGTTAATACCTCAATGATGCAGTAAGAGTATAGCCATTAATCTCTTGAGTGGTCGTTCCACAGTCCCACCGGGCCCCCTAGCTGGCGCACTCACCGGGGGTGACCGAATTGAGTCTGTGGTCTGGTATGCTGGTCTCTCAGCCCCCATTGGTGCTGTTGCCTTGATTCAATTTGCTGGCAGTGAGCACCTGCAACTCCCTGGCATCAGCAGGCCTCAACACCTCCAAATATCAAGTATTGGACACAAGTGTGCGGTCTCCACATAAATTGCAGTCTCTGCCATGGGGGGGCAGATAGTGGTGAATGCTGACAGACTCCTGATGAGTCACACATCACTGATTGGTGTGTGGCACATACCTCTGGGCCTCCCTGCTGTAATTTAAGGTGCACAGTCTCATACAGTGACACTGCTGCTGCCTGGTATGTAGGCAATGGTCCATGCAGGGTGAGCAGCCATGGTCTCTGAGGTCTGTACTGGGTGCTTCAGGTCTCTCCCCATGAGCAGCCAGCCGACGATTGTCTGTTCTAAGTTGTTGCAGGTGGCAGGGAGCCCTCAGTGTGTCGCAGGATGGGTGAATGAGGATCGAGAGTTGCAGAGTTATATTCTGAGCGATTCCCTCTGCCACCATCTTGGCCACTCCCCCGGGTATGTTTACAGATTTAACTTCACACTGTAAAGGGGAGGGTGCATGTGTTACCTGGTAAAGCAATTTACCAATAAACATTATTATGTAATATGGTACTGGTTGGAGTACTATCAAAGCATTGTCCCTTAAGTACTGAGCATATGGAAATCAGGACCTGAATTTTAGCTGAAAAAAGAATGCTGTATCTTGAGGTGTTTTGAAATTTGCATTCATAGTGTGATCAATATATTTCAGATCATACAAAACATTAGAGTGATCTTAAGAAAGCCATGGTCAATTATTGCCACTAGTATTACAAAGAAAACATGCAGCACAGGTGTATAGTAAAAGGTTTACTGAATTTATAGTCGAAATTGTCACTTTGCACAGACTTTCATTCCAAAGGGAATACAATAGTCTAGAAAAGTGGATTATTACTAGTTGGAGGTATGCACCTTTAGCTAGTAATTTATACACAATCACCAATATGGCCCAGTCAAGTCTCAATAAATTAATCCTTGCTCAGCTCTGGGTAATTTAGCAACAAGCTGTCAGGCTTAATTTAGGAGACAGGCAAGTGTAAAGCATTTCAGATCACCACAACTGTAGATAAGTACAAGCCAGAACACAATACAAATCTAACACCAATGTATAAAACAAGAGAATATATTTATCTTTAAAATGACATCAACAAGATACAAATCCAATGTAGGGAATCAGAGATATGAATGTTCAAAGATTAAATAAAATAAATGTACATTCTTGCACCAAAAACCATAAGGTGCAACTCACAGCTATCTGGGCTAGACCAGGGCAAAATCAAAGTTTTATGCAGATGGCCATGGAGCACGGGTTGGATTGGGTGAGTGCTAGGTCCCAGTCACATTTTACTTTTACATTTAGGTGGACATAATGTAATTAGTGGTGACTGTTAAAGTAGCAGTAATACCACCAACAGGCTGGCGGTAATTACCGCCCAATTAGGACCATGGCGGTGACACCTCCCATAGACAGCCAATGTACCACACCAACCGCCAGGGCATTAACACTACTGACCACGGCGGTAGCCATCAACTGCCAGGCTGAAGCCAAGGTACCGCCCACCATATTAAGACATAGTAAATCGCCAGGATTTCCGGGGCGGTACCAATGCCATCAAAAGCCCGGCAGAAACACTTCACTGACAACGAAAGACTCACCAAAAGGGACACAGAGGATTCCGCCGCCGCCATGGAACTGGAACTTTAAGTCTTCCTGATGCTCTACCATGCCATGGCCATCTTGGAACACCAACGCCGACGAAGAAGACAACGGTGAGTACAGCTGCCTAGCACACAATGGATGGAGGAGGAAAAGGAGAGTGACACACACGCACAATACACACCATTCACACAGACACCATACACAGAACCAGCTGAAGAGTAAAACAAATGTCACAGGACCCACGTTAAGTTAATACAAGTGCAACAATTAGATTGTACGAATGCTGTAATTTGCTGCCAACAGCCACCATAATGTTAAATCAAATGCAAATGCAGGCGTCAATGTCCAGATTGGGCCAATGGCCAGCCCAAAGTACAAAAGGGTCACATGGCCACAGGGCACAGTGCAAGGCCCAACTTGACTCCTGACATAATCCGGACTCCACTGTTCAGGGGCATCATGTTGGAAATGGGCAGGCACGTCAGCGGAAGTGGGTAACATTCCCACTGGTTCTGGTGGGGGCTCCTTACCCAATAGTCTCGGGTGGGGAGTGAAAGGCCACAGTCTCTGAATTGGCTAACATGCCCACTGGTTCTGGAGGGGGCTTCTTGCCCAGTTGTCTCTGGTGGGGAGTGACAGGCCACAGTCTCTGAAGTGGGTAACATGCTCACTGGTTCTGGATGGGGGCTCCTCGCCCAACAATCTGTGAAGGGTGGCCTACATGCCCTCCGCTGGAGGAGAGGGCTCCTTGCCCTCTGCTGGGGGAGATGTCTCCTTGGCTTCCTCTGCTGGAGGAGAGGGCTCCTTGTCCTCTGCTGGAGGAGGTGGGGAGTGAAAGGCCACAGTCTTTGAAGTGGCTAACATGCCCACTTGTTCTGGAGGGGGCTCCTTACCCAATTGTCTCGGGTGGGGAGTGAAAGGCCACAGTCTCTGAATTGGCTAACATGCCCACTGGTTCTGGAGGGGGCTTCTTGCCCAGTTGTCTCTGGTGGGGAGTGAAAGGCCAAAGTCTCTGAAGTGGGTAACATGCTCACTGGTTCGGGATGGGGGCTCCTCACCCAACAATCTGTGGAGGGTGGCCTACATGCCCTCCGCTGGAGGAGAGGGCTCCTTGCCCTCTGCTGGGGGAGATGTCTCCTTGGCTTCCTCTGCTGGAGGAGAGGGCTCCTTGTCCTCTGCTGGAGGAGTTGTCTCCTTGACTGCCTCTGCTGGAGGAGAGGGCTCCTTGCCCTCTGCTGGTGGAGTGGGAACCTTGGCTTTCTTTGATGGTGGAGGTGGGAACCTTGGCTTTCTTTGGTGGTGGAGGGGTATCCTTGGCTCTCTTTGGTGGTGGAGGGGGATCCATGTGTCCCCTCTTGTGATGGGCCCCAAACGGCCTTTGACCTGTGACTTGTGTCATTGCCTCCAGGTATAGGAGGTGCCTCCACTGTCCCCGTCCTCTGCCCCTTGGGTTTCGCCACCCTAGTCCTCTATTTCTGAGGCAGATGTGTGATCTTACTAGGAGTGGCTGCCGTCACACTTAGGGGCCCCTTTGTGCCAGCAGCTGATTTTTTGGTGGGAGCAGTGGCAGACTGTTTGGCTGAGGTGCTGGGCTGGGTCGTTAGGACCCTGCTCTTATGGGCAGGACGGGTGGTGGAGGGGGAGGGAAGAGTCAAGTTGGGCAAGGAAAGCTTCTTAGGGACATTGGGACAGGAGGAGGAATGGGAGTGGAGGTAGGAGGTGTACGTCTGCTTGGGTGCAGGTGCATGGACGGTGTGCATGTGTGTGGTGGATGGCTGTTGGGTGTCTGAGTGTGAGAGTTTGTGTCTCTTAGGAGGGGGCAGACAGGGTGGGAGAGGACAAAAAGGACGTGTGGATGGATGATGTGGAGGTGTCTGCAAGTGAGGTGTGTGCTGCATGATGTGCTGACGGTGGTGCTGGCTGTTGATGCAGTGCATGCAGGTGTGAGTGCTGATGTGACTGTGAGGGAGGTGGAGGAGGAGGGGGAGACAGTGGAGGCAGTGGATGTTGTTGTGTATGCAACTGTCTGTTGTTTGTGTGAGTGCTTGTGGCCTGAAGTGTGTTGCCTGTGTTTGTCTGTGCCACTCTTGTGTGATGTTTTGTGTGCATGCTTGTCTGTATGTGTGCATGCAATGGGTTGAGGTTGAGGAGACTGGGACTGGGAAGTGGTAGTTGGAGGAGGGACGGTAGAAATAGGGACACTAGCTGCCATCAGAGAGGAGACATGAGCCTGAAATGATCTATGCAGGGCCGTCAACCCACAGTGGATGCCCTCCAGGTAGGCATTGCACTGCTGCATCTGGCATCCCAGCCCCTGGGTGGCATTCACTATGGCTGACTACCCTAAAGAGATGTATCTGAGAGGGCAATAGCCTCGTCACTGAGGGCAGCATGGCTCACTGGGGCAGGGCCTGAGGTGCCTGGGCCGAAGGAGATGCCCATCCTCCTGGGTGAGCAGGCTTGGACAACTCAGTGGGAGCTACTGGGAGGGCAGTGCTGGTACAGGAGTGGCGGCTGTACCTGTAGCTGGGGTGGTTCCAGAGGTGTCCGCCACCACCAGGGAGCTTCCAACAGAGGAGGAATCAGAGTCAGTGTTGTCACCTCCTGTCTCTGCTGTGGTGCTCCCCTCACCCTCCGTCCCACTGGTCCCCTCCACGCTGGTGGATTCTGCCTCCTGGGTACCACGGTATGCAGCTTCCTCAGTTTCCTGTGCCCCTGCTCCTCCGCCAGATGATGCAAATGCACACATGGACAAGATGACAGAGGAAAATAGGGGGAAGAGAGAAAGGGAGCACTGGGTCAATTACAGCACCAACACCACAGATTACATACACATTACCATCAGACAAAGGGATCAAGATTGAGCACTATGCACAGCACTGGCATTCCATTGGCTAGGTAACACACCAAGAGAAGAGCCAACCACCGCCATCTGTACCCCTCCTGGGGCCTACTAAGCCCTATCTGATATGGAATGCCACCTAGCCAGTTAACAAGATTTTGCCATACACCCACTTACCCTGAGCTGGACCATGCAGTAATGTCTGTGCTGGCATTAAGGGGCACCCACTAACTGAAACCCACCACCAGGATCCCATGCCGGGCAACTAAGATGGTTGTTACACACACTGTACTCACCCCCTTGTGGCTGCTGTGCTGCCCTCAAGCTCCCATCCAGCTCTGGGTAGCCCACAGCCAGTATGCGGGCCATCAGGGAGGTCAGGTTCCTTTGGGCACCCCTCCATCATTGGGAGGCCTTCCCCAGCTGGGCCTCTGCGGTCTTCCGGGCCCAGCCTTTCAGGTCCTCCCACCTTTTCCTGTAGTGGGCGCTTCGCCTGCTATAGACCCCCAGGGTCTGCACGTCCTTGGCAATGGCACACCACAATCCCTTCTTCTGATGGGCATTGACCTGCAGAGGAAATACAGACAGGAGGACACCATTAACCATACAATCCAGTCTGTCACACATATGGCCCACAAATACCATTTTCCCTCAATTGGCACACACATCACCCAGAGCCCTGCATGTACACTACCTCCAGACAAACCCCCCACCCAATATACACACTGCCAGCACACACATCTCCATGCAATCTTGTCACATGCATTGTCCCCATGGTGTACTCACCTGTTGGTCTGGAGGCCCATACAGCTGTCCAAATAGGGGTAAGACCCCATCCAACTCCTCTGAAGTGAAAGCAGGGGCCCTTTCCCCACTCACACGGGCCATGGTAGGTTCCAGACACAGGTCACATCAGCACATGCAGTGGAGGTGCTGTCTTGTGAAAAGTCAGGAATCAAGTGAGGTTATAGACAGAAAATGGCGGTCATGTCTGAGGCGGTGTACACCGCCACCGGTGATCCTCATTAGGCACTGTACTCCGTAGAGCCACGTGTAAGCCAATGAGAAATAGCACGGTGGTGCAAGACCGCCTTCCGCCATGACACCCAACGCCAGCAGAGTTGCATCACTTCAACCTGTCCCAACATACAGAACAGGCAGTTTCCATTTTATGGTGATGGTCAACATTATATAATTGGAAACTGCATCATTTCTGTCAATTGTACATACATTGCCATTTATGTTGTCCAGTTACATACATGCTCAGTTACATTGAGGTGCTTGTTCCATTGTTTTAGTTTGTCACTCCATTCTCATTCTTGTGTCCCTTAGATACCTACCACTGCAGGGCAATAGAAGGCGGAGGCAAGACCCCATGTACTGACCCATTGTGGACTTGGCTGCACTGGAGGACAGGCACATAATACTCACCTATGGACCGGACAGGGCCACAATCACATAGCTGTGTACTCACTTGGAGCCTGATCTGATATCAGATTTTGTACCCCCCCCCCCCAGCCCAATGAACAGGTGTACAGAAATCGGAAGAGTTTCCACTCACTCAATGTGCAAATGGTGTACCTGGCTGACCAGAACATCTCCCACGTCACTGCCAAGCATCCTGGGTCGGTGCATGATGCCTTCGTTTTGAGGAATGTCAGCATCCACAATGTGATGGCACAAGTACAGAGTCACAGGGTGTGGCTAATAGGTGAGCCTGAGTCTTCACCCAATGCATGTCTGTGTATGCCTTCAGAAGGCATCCCCCATACCATTGTGCAAGGCTAATGTTCATACCTCATTTCTTGCAGGTGATTCTGGATACCCAAACCTGTTATGGCTCTTGACCCCTGTGAGGAATGCCAGGACAGGGGCTGAGAATAGGTATAATGATGCTCATGGGAGAACCAAGAGGATAATTGAGTGAACCTTCGGCCTCCTGAAGGCCAGGTTTAGATGCCTTCATCTGACAGGTGGATCCCTGTGCTACTCCCATGAGAAGGTCTGCCAGATAGTTGTTGTATGCTGCATGTTGCACAACCTGTCCACCAGACGACATGTGCCCTATCTGCAGGAAGAGGAGTGTGAAAATGCTCCTGTGGCAGCAGTGGACCCTCAGGACGGTGAGGATGAGGAGGCAGAAGATGAGGATGTGGACAACAGGACATCAGTCATACAGCAGTACTTCCAATGACCCACAGGTAAGACAGTAGAACTGACATTCCTTTGATCATTTATCTTTTCAATGTGGCTGTAGCATGATGGCAGCCACTTCATTTGCATCTCAACTGACTGTCACCTATCCCTTCTCATTTTGCAGATGTTGGTCTTATTACAAGTGTGTACTGATCTGATGACTACAGACAGCTACAGGCCATTATTTGTATGCAATCACAAACTTCAGGACAATTGCACAAGATGAATTTGTTCATGATATTGCAAATTTTCATCTCATAAAGCACTATTACTCAAGCTGTGTTCAAGGGTGTTTATTGTAGGGAAATATATGGAAGGCATGGTGCAATGGAATGGTGTGATGGTAGACGAAAGCCCAGTGTAGTGGTCCAGTCTGTTTGTAGCACAGGTCAAGTGTCCAAGGTGCCATAGGAAGGGAGCACTGGCAGTTCAAAGTGGACAAGGTGACAGAGTGGAACACAAGGGGGGCATTCAGGAGGGTCTCATTTCCTGGCAGTGGTCTTGCTCTTGGCAAGTGTCTCTGGCTTCTGTCTGGGTGACAGGGAACGTTTGTGGGGTTCACCTTCTGCAGGGGGAGGGGTGCTGTGCCAGTGCCTCCTGTCCACTAGCTGCAGCCGATGTAAAGGGCTGTTCAGTTGACTGGCTAGTGGAAGTGGCCCGCTTGTGTGCTGTGTAGTCCCTCATGATGTTAGCCATATCAGCCAGCCCCCTTTCTTTGGAGACCAAGGTGGTGCTGAAGGCCTGCAAATCTTTCCTGATCTCCTGATGGTGTACCTCTTGAAGCTGCTGGTTCTCCTGCATGATGTTTAAAATCTGACCCATCCTGTCCTGGGATTGTTGGTAAGCCCCCAGGACATTGGTGAGTGCCTCCTGGACAATCGGTTCCCTGGGCCTGTCCTCCCTGTGGCGCATAGCTGTCCTCCAATCGTCCCTGGACCCTGTGCCTGTGTCCCCTGAACAGTGTGCCCACTGCCACTGACCCCATGATCCTGATTGTCTTGGCTGTGAGGTGTGGACTGGGGTTCCTCTACAGGTGGGCACACTGCTGATTGACGTGTCCTGGGGACAGTGGCCTGGGGACGTTGGATGGATGATGTGGTGTTGGATACTGAGGGGGGAGGCTCTGCAGTGGACTGGGTGTAGGCTGGGGTATCCAACTGACCAGTGGTCCCTAATGGGCCAAGAAGTTCAGCCAGATCCAGCAGTCCAGAGTTACTGTCATAACTGGGGGCATCTTTTGTTGGGGGACTGGGTAGCTGTAGCACCTCATAGCCGTTGAGATTGGCTAGGGCACCTGTGGAGATGTAAGTGGTGTATTATGCTACATGTCTATGACATTTTCTACATCCCTAGCTTCCTCTGTATTGTTGCCATTGCCCTGCCACCTTTATTTGTGTACGTTGATATATTGTGGGATTGTTGGTTCTCCATGCTGTGCAAGCATTGGGCTGGGAGGGATGTAGACGCAGTGGGTATGGCATGCAGGGCTTGGCATTGAGGTTAGTCAATTGTGGTGGTGCACTGTGTGGGATGGAGTGGAGTGATGGGTGTCAGAGGGAGGGGTGGTGGTGGCATGTAGGTATATGGTGAGATAGGTAGTAAATGTTGACTCACTAGTGTCGAGTCCTCCAGCAACTCTAGTGAGTCCCTCAGGATTCAGTATTGCCAAGACCTGCTCCTTCTATGCTGTCAGCTGTGGGGGAGGAAGTGGGGGCACCATTAGTTATCTGGATGGGGAGCTGGTGCCTTGCTGCCATGGAACATACCTTCCCCCATAGATCGTTCCACCTTTTCCTGATGTTGTCCCTTGTTCTTGGATGCTGTTCCATGGCGTTCACCCTGTCCACGATTCTCTGCCATAGCTCCATCTTCCTGGCAATGGAGATCTGCTGTACCTGTGCTCCAAACAGCTGTGGGTCCACCCTGACTATTTCCTCCACCATGACCCACAAATCCTCATCAGTGAAACGGGGGTGCCTTTGTGACGACATGGGTGTTGTATGGTGTGTGTTGTGCAATCAGTGTTGTATAATGTGGTAGGGCGTGGGGTGCATGATGAATGGATGGGTGTTAGTGGTATGTATAGTTGTTGCTGTGATTTGCGTGGCTGTCTCTTATCTATTTTTCGTGTTCGGAAAGGGTTGTGGGTAATGTGGGTGTGTGTTTTATAGAGCTGTGGGTGGGTGTGGTGTGCGTATCAGTGTCAGGTGTGTAATTTTAGTTTTGGCCAATGTTGTGTTGTTTTGTATTTGAAGGCCATTCTGACCGCGGCGGTATGTTCCCCCAATAGTTTACCACTGTTTAATGTCTGCAGTGGTGATTCCTGGGTCATAATGTGGTGGGCGTTGTATTGTTGGCATAACGGTATGGGTGTTCGTACTGACAGTTTCCCACTAACCTTTGGTCTGGCAGATATGTGTTTGTGGCAGTATTCTGTTGGTTTAGTGTCTGTGTTTCATATTATGGCGAATAGATGTTCGCCTCCACGATGGAATGTTGGGGGCCGTCACCACGGCAGTAAGTGGGGTTTACCGCGAATGTCATCATGAGGGCCTTAGTCAGTTTTCTAGAGCTTTTTGTTGAGCGATTGTACCCTCACATCAGGAGGTCTTGTCAACGATGGCTTCCTGCTGCAGCATGATTCCCCAGTGAGCACTGGAAGTCTTTGTCCTTGGTGTGGACAACAAGGAGCTCTGGAGCTTTCAGTGGGACAGCCCAGCTCAGAGAAAATGGTTTGCGGTTTGACAACAACTGCTTGACTCACGATGTCAAGCTGGTCTTTTTTTGGCACTTTTCACCCAAATTTTACAAAAAGTTCCCAAACTTTGAGAACTTCCGAGTCATTTGCTTTGTGTTGAAAAGTGTCCAGCAGCACCAATCAAGGTTTCAGAAGCTGGTTTGCCACTTGGGGTCTTGGACTCAATATCCCACAGCGCACCAGCTCAGTCCTTGCAAATATCAGTTATCGCTGGTCAACTGCAATGATATACTGTCTGGGCTTGCAAATGACTCCTTACAGCACTTTTCTACAAGTTTCTGCTTGGGGATACCACTCCTCTTCCTTTTGAAGCAGGCACAGTCCTTTCCGTGTGGAGCCTTGAGAGTGTGGCAGGTGCAGTCCTTTTGAGTTCAAGCCCTCTGTGGTGCAGTCCAAGGGTCCAATAGGGCAGTACTTTTACATTCCTATGTTCCAGGCAGTGATTGGAGGGGTCCTGCAGCTCTGCCACATTCATTGTTCATTCTAGGCTGGCAGAAGGGGGATGACACTCCAACCAATGGGGGCACAGTTACCTCCCTCTGCTATGATCACTTCCTGCAAAGTGTGGCATATGTTATACCCAGAAAGCACTGTTTTCACAAAAATCAAAATCGATAAATTCTCTCCTTGGAGTGTGTGTCTGTGTAACCCAACCCAGAGGTGTGGCTCACATCTAACTATGCTCAGTCAGTCATTCAGTAAATACTTTATTTGGCTGCAGCGAGCCATGAAAGTTACATACAATATGAATATCAAACAATAAAATTTACTGTAGATAAAAAATTAAATATTACAATAAATTGCAAATAAAGCTGGATTTTAAAGTGCTTGGGATGAAATTCAAATTTTGACTCACTCACAGTTACACTGCCCAGACCCTGTAAATGGTCAAATACCACAGAATGGAGTCTAAAACCGGCTTCCCTCAAAGCTGTGATAGTTAAATAGAGTATAAGTATTAACCAATACAATTTGCCATTTAAAAGGAGAGGCTGCTTTAAGTTACTGATAAATACATACAGTTTAAAAAAAGCTTAAAATGAAGTTCAACACTGTCTCAATCACAATTACATTGCCTAAACCTTGTTATCAAATGCAACAGTATGAGATCTAAAACCAGCTTCCCTTAACCCCTTCTCTGCCAGCCCTTATCCCCCTCAGGTGCCAAGCCTTTCTTTGGCTGTTTGGGGCAGTTCGCACTTAGGCCCACATAACTTTTTCTCCACATAAGCTACCCACGCAAAATTTGTGTCCTTTTTTTTCAATATTCTAGGGATTTTAGAGGTACCCAAAGTTTGTGGGTTTCCCTGAAGGAGACAACGAATTTAGCCAAAATACAGCAACAATTTCATGTTTTTAAAAAAAATGGGGAAAAAGGGCTCCAGAAGAAGGGTTGTGTTTTTTTTCCCTGAAAATGGCATCAACAAAGGGTTTGTGGTGCTAAAATTACCATCTTTCCAGCTTTCAGGAACAGGCAGATTTGAATCATAAAACCCAATTTTTCAACACCATTTTGGCATTTTACTGGTACATACCCCATTTTTCCTATTTTTTGTGCTTTAAGCCTCCTTCCAGTTAGTGACAGAAAAGTGTATGAAACCAATGCTGGATCTCAGAAAGCTAAGCACTTCTGAAAAGTAGACAAAATTGTGAGTTTAGCAAGGGGTAATTTATGTAGATCGAACAAGGTATTCCTACAGAAAAAAAAACAGCTGAAATGAAAAAATATTGAAATTGAGGTAAAAACAACAGCCATTTTTCTCCACATTTTACTCTTTAACTTTTTTCTGCGATGTCAGATTTTTTTAAAGCAATGTACCGTTACATCTGCTGGTTCTTCTGGTTGCGGAGACATATAGAGCTTGTAGGTTCATCAAAAACTCTAGGTACCCAGAGACAATAAATGAGCTGCACCTTGCAATGGGTTTTCATTCTATAACAGGTACACAGCAATTAATTTGCTGAAATATAAAAAGTGAAAAATAGGTATCAAGAAAACCTTTGTATTTCCAAAATGGACACAAAATAAGGTGTTAGGAAGCAGTGGTTATTTTCACATCTCTGAATTCTGGGGTGCCCATACTAGCATGTGAATTACAGGACATTTCTCAAATAGACAAGGGGCAATAACACTTGCTATTCTGTGTTTCCACAATTCTTCCGATAAAAATGCTACCTTACTTGCATGGGTAGGCTTAATGCTCACGACAGGAAACGCAACATGGATACATCACATTTTTACATTGAAATCTGATGTGTGTTTTGCAAAGTCCCTAGCTGTAGATTTTGGCCTCTAGCTCAGCCAGCACCTAGGGAAACCTACCAAATATGTAAATTTTTTAAAACTAGACACCTATGGGAACCCAGGATGGGGTGACTTGTGGGGCTATCACCAGGTTCTGTTACCCAGAATCCTTTGCAAACCTCAAAATTTGTCAAATAAAACACGTTTTCCACACATTTTGGTGACAAAAAGTTCTGGAATCTGAAAGGATTCACAAATGTCCTTCCACACAGCGTTGCCCCAAGTCTTCCGATAAAAATGGTACCTCACTTGTGTGGGTAGGCCTAGCGCCTGCCAAAGGAAATGCCCCAAAACACTATCTTGGCACATCAAAATTATCAAGTATAAAACTACCTGTTTTTGTGGGGGCACCTGTGTTTTTGGTCCTGGGCTCAGAAGCCATACAGGGAAACCCTGGATCAGGGGTAATTGCACCATATGCCAACTGGTGGGCAGAACAACTTTGGCCCCATGTATTTGGGGTGGCGGCATGGCCCCACCCACACTCTCTTATTTTGAAAAAAAATCTTCCCTGGTCTCTGTGGGCTTTCTGCCCCTCTTGGAGGAAGATGGACCTTCCAAAAATAGGCCGATCTGCCCCCAAGGGGGGCAGATATGGCCAACAGTAATGTGCCCCCATGAGGAGCAACCCTTGCCCAAGGGTCTGCCCCCGAACAAAACACACACATACACACGCACCAATCCCTGGTGCCTAAGTGGTTTCGGCCCTCCCGGTAGCAGATCGGCCTAAAAGTAATAGGCCAATCTGCCCACAAGGGGAGCAGAAATGGCCTAAAATAAATTTTCCCCCCACAGGGGACCGACCCTTGCGTGAAATTGGCACCCCCCAAAAAAAAATCCCTGGTGGTTTCTGCCTCCTTTGGGGGGCAGATTGGCCTACTTAAAATAGGCATATTTGCCCCCAAGGGGGGCAGAAAGGGCCAAAAATAAATTTGCCCCTCAGGGGAGCAACTCTTGACTAAGGGGTCACTCCCTTGCATGCATTTGATGCAAATAAAAAAATCCTTGGTGTCTAGGGGTTTTTGCCCCCTTGGAGACAGATCGGCCTGATAAAAATAGGCTGATCTGCCCCCAGGTGGGGGAGAAAAGGCCTAAAAATATTTTGCCCCCCTAGGGAGCGGCCCTTGCCCAAGGGGCTGCTCCCCTCATTCAATAATATATTTAAAAAAAAATCCCTGGTCTCTAATGGTTTCTGCCCCCATTAGGGGTAGATTGGCCTAATAGAAATAGGCTGATCTCCCCCCAAGAGGGGCAGAAATGGCCTAAAAGTAATTTTGCCCCCTGGAGAGTAACCCTTGCCTAAGGGGTCGCTCCCCACGTATAAAAAAAATAACATAAACAAAATAAAAAATTATCCCTGTGGCATAAAAATAATTTGCCCCCCTGGGGAGTAGCCCTTGCCCAAGGGGCTGCTCCCCTTATTCAATTACAGGAAAAAAAAAAATCCCTGGTGTCTAGTGGGCATTTCTGCTGCCTGATTGCATCACGATCAGGCAGCAGAAATGCTGAGAAAGACATAAAAGGAAAGAAAAGGCCTTTCCTTTCCTTTGATGCCTCTGTCAGTCCCTCCACGTGAGCTTCCAGTGTGGAGGGGCAGGCCTGTGATAAGGTCAGCACGCAATTGCGTGTTGACGTCATCAGATGCCACGGGGTGTCTGGGGGGTGGAAGGGGAAGTGATTTCTCTTCCATCCCTGAACTGGGGGAGCCGAGGCAAGGCTCATAGAGGTGAGCCAGTCCAAGGATGTAACGATTGTGTCCTTGGCTGCAAAGAGGTTTGTGGTAGGCCGGGTTAATGGCAACACAAAGCCTTAGAGTATGATATGAATGTGATTTAATAAAGGCTAAAGTGGAGTATGAACAGGCTTTTCTCTGTGTTTCTTGTAGTGACTTCTCGGACAGCTTGGGACTCGTTTCCCTGGACATTTACTTCTTCTTTGTTCTCTTCTTCTCCTTTAGGGCTCCCAGGAAGCACATGCGTGTGGAAGAAGACAAAAAGTATCAGAAAGTGGCTTTTATTCTCTACCTGTCTTTTCTCCTTTTCTACCTCTTCTTTTCTTTCCTCCTCTGTCTCTCCCACTTCTTACTTTCTTTCTTTCTTTCTTCCTCTTGCCTCTTTCTTTACTAGGCCTCTGTGCCACTTTGCTTCTGGTACTATTGTCTCCTATTGTCTTTCTCTTCCTGTACGTGGCTTTCCTCCTTTTCTTCCTGCCTTTCTATCTTTCAGGTGTTCTGTTTCCTATATCACCTTTCTTTCTTTTACTGAGCTTTCCGTGGGTTAATGTTGAGGCCCTTCCTTCTGATGATGACACTACATTTTAACTATGTTCCTTGGTGGGTATATCTCTTGTGCCTTCATTTACTGGAGTGGTGCTTTGAAGTGCCCGGTTCTCTTCTAGTTTGTTCCTTCCCACCACCCACTCCCTCTTGTTTACTATCCCCGCTTGTGCCACGCTTCTCCAAAGCGTGGCGGGGGCTTTGCTTTGCCTCCCGGGGCCGCCGCGGTGTGTAGTTCTCCGTCTGTCTCCTCCGCATCTTCTTCTCCCCTGCTGGGGAGAAACCGCTCTCCAATTCTTCTGCTCTTCTCGTCGCCGCTCTCCTTCTAGCCGCTCTCCTCCTCGCCGCTCTCTTCCACACCGCTCTCCTCCTCGCTGCTCGCCTCCTCGCAGCTTGCCTCCTTGCCGCTCTCGGACGCCGGCATTTTCTCCCCTCCTCCCTCCGTGTTTCCGGCTCGCCTCCACGACATCACGGGCGAAAAAAAACTCTCATTGGTTCCTGCCCCAGGCTGCTCCACTGCACCTGGGGCAGTGTCAGCACCGGTTGGTTTTGTACACGGGCTGTCTCCAACCGGCCCGTCACAGGCTTAAATGGGGATGCAAGAAACATTTCCTTTTGTGTAAGTAAAATGTGCAAAACAAGGTTGTGTGAAGGGTAGATTGAACTGGTAGGACCTCACAGTGGTAAGGATGCAAGTCTGAGCACTACGTCCCCCTACTAGGAAAGGCCAGTAAGAAATGTAGGGGAAGATTTATGAAAAGTGGCTCTGCACCCAGTGCAGTGGCACTTTTCCTGCGCTCCCTAGCGCCCCACTAATGCCACTCTATGTGCATTGTATTTAAAATACGGCACACCATGGAGGTAGTCAGGTGTACTAGCTCCATAATGTTTGACGCTAGTCCAGCGCTTTGCAGGATTAGCACCAAAAATGTTTACTCTAATCCTGCAAAGCACCCATTTCCCCCCCAGTGCCAGAACGTCCCCCTTGCATACATTATGCCTGGCTCAGCATTTTTGCCCTTCCCACACCACGTTAGGATTAAAAAAATGAAGCTAATGTGGTTTACGAATGGCGTTAGGCCCTCTTAAATCCGTACCGTAGTGTGTTGAGACAGAATCTAGTTAAAAGAAACTTGTGCCATTCCCTATCAATCACTTGTAGATGAACAGCTGGACGTGCTGTGCCAGTTCTGATTAATATCCCCCTCCCTCACTTCCAGCGCGGCTATGAGTATTACATATTGATTCTAACAGATAACCCTTTCTGTTTGCTAGTGGAAACATTAAGGAGACAATACGGGCTAAGATAAAATTTGGGGATACCCATCCTCCCAAAACATTTCCGGACATAGGCCAGCCATGGTACCCCTGACACGTTGTCCAGCTTCATACAGTCTGCCAAAATGAGCCTATTCAAGTGTGCCTCTGTGTTCTTCCAGACAGGAGCCCATAACAAAAGAGGTTGCATTTGAATAAGCTCGTCTAGTCATAAAAGACCCACCTCCTGATGGCAGAAAGAAATGGCTGTAGACAGGGGCATTGACAGCAACCTACATATACACTTATTTTGTGTGGTGTACAATGGAGTACAATTAACGTGTCCCCATATACCAGCTCCAAATGAACCAATTGACACACATTTACCCCTATAAACAGACAATAGTTCTGTTACGGGGTTGTGACCCAGTCTTTACGAGAGCCTAAAGACGGTGACAATAATCCTCTGAAGTTGCAAAACCCTTGTGTTAATAAAAAAAACTCCAGTTAAGGCCATTATTGAACAAAATATCTTAGTAAGTAAAATTAGGGATTTTCTTGATTCCTTCCCCTGCAATTAAAAACGTTTTTGCCTTAGTCAAGCTGGGACTGCATTCCATGATGAACGGCTTAGTGTGATAGACCTAGATTCTCCACAAAAGACTGAAAGGTGTTTAACAGGACCTGCAGACCATTGGCTGCAAAACAGCATCATCTGCATAAATTAAAACTGGTATTTTCCGGTCACTGAGTTTAGGAAAGTCTGCTCCATTCCCAACCAAATGACCCTCCAGTCCATTGATATAAAGCAGGAAAAGAAGTGGGGCCAGAAACAAACCCTGTCTCACTCCAGTGACTGTTGGGAAATTTTCCGTAAGATCTCCCTGCTTGATATACCGTACTCTAGCTGAGGTATGTGCATGTAGTCTTTGGAGTAGAGCAATGATTGCACGATCAATGTCCATCTGTGACATTATCTCCCAGAGTTTAGCACGATCAACTGAGTCAAACACAATTCAGATCCATAAATGCTAAGTGTAGGCTACCTGTCCTAGCCTTGGTGTACTTCGGAATTATTAAGGACAGATTTAGAGCCTGTTCAACTGTGCCAAGACCTGGGTGGAAACCAAACTGCAGATCAGATAACAGATGATTCTCTACAGCCCAACTTTCCAGTTTCACCAAAAGCATCTTTCCCAAGATCTTTACTGTGCTATCCAAAAGCTAAATTGATTGATAGCACTTGGGTTTTTCCTCATTTTAAAGGTTTGGACTATTGTGGCCTCCTCTCAAGTTTTTACTAAGGGCCCAACAAATTGCATTTCTCAGCACTTTAGTAATCACTGGTCCCCGGAATTCTAAGTTTGGTTTATAGACATCAACTGAGATTTGATCCGGACCTCGTGCCTTTCTGGCGGGGCAACTCTCGATCGCTGTTATAACATCAGTTAAACTAATTGACGAGCATAGGTTCATAGTGCTGAGGGTCCAAAGTGAGTACTATTTTGTTACTTAGGTCATCCGCTAATGCCTTTGGGCCAAAGATTTATGAAAAGTGGCTGACCCAGTCCTCCTTGGGAACCAAACACTCAACCTTAGGGGTCAAATCATCTGAAAAGAAATGTGAATTCACTATTTGCCAGAACGCCCTGGCAGCTTTACTCTCACTTGCAAGCCTTAGATCCTCCCAGGCCTTTTCTCTTATGTCTGTTTTCTTTCTCAATATCACTTCCCTGTATGTTTTCCTGGCCTGCACAATAGACGCCCTGTTTCAAGGGCATTTTTTTAGGGCCTGCTTTAGCACTTTATGGGATTTATGGACTCTATCGAACAACCTCTGGCTGGTCCTCTTGTTTCTGGATGTTGTAGTTAAGTTGTTTGCCTTATACTCTTTTAGAGAAGTAAAAGCCAGGATTACATCATGGGGACTGACATCCTCTAGGAGGATACAGTTGATCTCAGACTCTTTTTGAACAAATAAGCCTTTATAAAAAATGTCTTTATCTATTTTACCCTAAAAGATACTTCTCTTCTTATTCTTGTTAAGGGAGATGGGGAGTCGCTGAGCTTCCCCAGTGGCCTTAGCTGGGAACAAATTATGACCCACCAAAATTAGGGGGTTGTGGTTGCTTATACAGGAAGTAAGTGTTTTAGTTTCTAACAAAGCTGGTACAAATTCCCTTGAAATCAGAAGATAATCTAAAAAAGAGTGTAACCCTGAGCCAGTAAATGAGGGGATAAAGGGCCCTCCCTCTGCCCCTGTTGAAGAGCAAATACCCGATCACTTGAACAGAGTAATTCATTTAAAGCCTCTTCATAGCGGGTGTCTTTCATATGTGTCAGCAGGTTGTCCAGGTCATCACAAATACCAGAAATGGTATTGATACCGTTTTCACAGGGTTCAATATTAAAGTCCCCTACCACATAATCAATACCTCCCTCAAGTCGGTTGCAATCTTGCAAAGGGTGTCTTCTAACCCCTCCACTATATTTGTCACTGCCAGGTTAAAGATGTTATAATAATAATTAACCACCAGAAGGTCAAAGGACTTGTTGAATAATAGCTGCAAAATCTGGTAATATGGAGAAATAGCCAATTCGATAACTTTGTAATCTGCCAAACCAACAGCAATAAACATAGCTAGACCACTTTTAGCACGCCCTGAATTGGATGGAATTGCTGCCACGTGAAAGGTCATAAATCTGTCCAGAAATGGGGGCTCCAACAACCAAGTCTTCTGCAGCAAATGACATGTTAGTGGGACACCATACCCACCCAGTCTGGGTTCTCTAACTTAGTGTTCAGACCAGCTACATTCCACAAGATTAATTCAAAAACACCTCCGCCCTGTGAATCTCCTATCAGAGGGCAAGTAGGTAGCTGTCAACATCAGGGCAGTGCACGCTCTACGGGCGACTGGAATGCAAAAACCCAGCACTTCCAAGAGAACGTAATTCATGCATTATGCTGATGTGTTGTTGTTTAACTTTTTGCATTGCAGAGTTTAATCCTGAAAACTTATATTCAAGGTGCTTACAAATACTGTTCATTTGCAATGTATTGCTGCAGGCTTTCAGAGTGTCAGGGCCTTCTAGAAGTTTCCTCTGCAGCATGACTGGGTGTGGTTTGTGGACTGGGCCAAGACTCTATATGAGGGAGTCAGCCCAGCTCCACGTGCTCACTATTCAGAGGTCCCGGTGCAGAGCAGCAGCAACTTCCTGAGCTCCTGTTCCAGAGCCCTAGTTTGATCCTCCAGGCCTTGCCCTTCACTGTGTTGTTGATCCTTGATCAGGGCGGTAAGACGGAGGTCGGGCTGAGCCCCCAATTCCGTTCTCGAAGGCTTTTGGGTTCTTGGACCTGATTTTCTTGATGAAAGATTTTACCTTGTGCGTGTGAATGTGTTCTCAGCTTTTTCTGGCATTTGCATGCTGATATTCGAATTGGCAAGGCTCGCGATTCATTTCTTGTGCTTAACTTGTGATATTCATTGTGCGCTACCATTTCTTGGCATTCACATAGTGGCATGTGAATCGGCAAGATGCGTGATTCATTTCTTGTGCTTAACTCGTGATATTCATTGTGCGCTACCATTTCTTGGCATTCACATGGTGGCATTCGAATCGGCAAGACGCGCGATTCATTTCTTGTGTTGAACTCGTGATATTCAGTGTGCGCTACCATTTCATGGCATTTACATGGTAGCATTAAAATCGGCAAGACGCGCGATTCATTTTGTGTGCTTAACTCATGATATTCATTGTGCCCTACCATTTCATGGCAATTACAAGGTGGCATTCGAATCGGCAAAACGTGCGATTCATTTCTTGTCCTTAGCTCATGATATTCATTGTGCGCGACCATTTCATGGCATTTAAAAGGTGACATTCGAATCGGCAAGACGCGCAATCCATTTCCGGCAATTGAACTTGATGTTTCATATCGTTTGCAGTGTGCGTGATCATTTCATGACATTTGCATATTCTTGATGAAATCAGCAATATGCACAATTCATGTTTCTGCATTTTAATTAGAATTCTAGATTATGGGGGTCATTACAACATTGGCGGTAAAAGCCGCTTACCGCCGTGCAGAAGACCGCCTGCACACTGCCGCGGCTGCGGAATTCTGCCACGGTCATGATGACCCACAGCTCGGAATCCACCAAAACCCAGACACCCACACAAGTCCGCCACACCAAAGGTCAGTGATAAACTGGCGATCACAAAACCGACACCGTCATGCCAACAGGAATACGCCCACACTATCACGACCCACGAATCCACGTGGCAGTCTTTCAACCACGGTATTCCATTGGTGGGACACACCGCCATGCTCAAAATACACACACATTTACAAAACACAACCACATTGGACAATTCGAAATACACACACCTAATACACATACACACACCACTCCCACACATCCAATACAATATAAAACACACACCCACATCACCCACAAACCCTTACCTCAACAATTGCGACAGAAGGCCAGAGAGAGACACCACCAGAAAGAACAATAGCATCCACAGGCACTCTACACCATCACTCACACAACATCCAAGCACCTCACACAACATACCTCTAAGTATCACCCCACACATCACAATACACATCACCCCAAGGCCCGCAAAGACACCCCAGGTTCTCTGAGGAGCTCAGGGTCATGGTGGAGGAAATCATCCGGGTAGAGCCACAGATATTCGGATCACAGGTGCAGCACACCACCATAGCTAGGAAGATGGAGCTATGGCGCAGAATCGTGGACAGGGTCAACGCAGTGGGACAGCACCCAAGAACACGGGATAACATCAGGAAGAGGTGGAATGACCTACGGGGGAAGGTGCATTCCGTGGTCTCAAGACACCACCTTGCGGTTCAGAGGACTGGCGGCGGACCCCCACCTCCTCCCCCAGAACTCACTACATGGGAGGAGCAGGTCTTGGCTATAATGCATCCTGAGGGCCTCGCAGGAGTAGCTGGAGGAATGGACTCTGGTAAGGCAAATCTTTCACTACTTCATCCCCCACTCACCTGCATGCTATCACATACCCCCACACTCGCCCTCACCCCCATCACTCCAACTCCTCAAGTATGTCCCAATATCACAAACCACACATCCCAAACCCAAGCCCTGCATGTAACACTAAAGCATGTCCAGTGCACATACCCATACACCCCCCTAAACCATTATCACACAAGGTCCTACACAGGAATACAAGCACTGGGGTACACGGTCACCCACCCATTGCACACCATGGCACACACAGATGAAATAATCATGCTTTTACACCCCTGCAGGACCCCTACCCAATGTCACCGGACAAGAGGGTCCAGACATGTCCACACCACCAACAGAAGAGGTCCACAGTGATGACAGCAGCTCTGTCCAACTGGATATAGACGACCAGGCCGGTCCATCTGGGACCACGGGACAGTCGGTTCCCTCACACAGTCACAGGCCACCACAGAGCTTCCCCCTCCGGAAACACCAGCACAGCACCCACCCAGCGGGCCCATACCTCTGTCCCCAGGACACGTCAATCAGCAGTGTGTCCACCACTACAGGGAACCCAGGCTAACCCACCACCCCAAAAACAACAAGGACCTGGGGACAGTGGGCACACAGTTCAGGGGACAGAGGCCCAGGGAAACAGGGGAACTGGGAGGGCTGCTGTGCGACAGGGGAGGGCAGGCCCAGGGAACCCACTCTCCACAAGGCCCTCTCCAACATCACGGGAGCCTACCATCATTCCCAGGAGACAATGGTAACGGTACTGGCCAAGTTTCAGGAGACCCAGCGGCTGCAGGAGGAACAGTATTTGGGCTTCAGGGAGGAACTCAAATCCATCAGTTCTACCCTGGGCACTATCGCAGGGGTGCTGAAGGAAGTCCTCAACACCAGGAGGGACACAGTGGCACAACAAGGGGCCCCTGACACAGCCTGGACGATGAACTGCCCACCACCTCCGCTGGTGCTAGTGGACAGAAGGCACTGCCACAGGACCACCACACCAGCACCCCACCCCCTGCAGATGGAGAACCACCCCTCACCATTTTACAACCCCCTCCAATATTGAGCACTTAAATAAACACTCTTAAAGCACAAAACAATCTGGAGTCTGTCTCTGATTTCGAATTAGTGTATTAGCAATTACAGTGACAAAATGCTCTTTCAAATGTAATGTCAACATACCTATGTCACACAGCTCTAGTCCATGAGGAAACAAAGCAGATGTCACAAAGTGGGACCCACATCTGTGAAATCATAACGAAAAGTGAAAACTCAGTGACCATACACTGGGTGAAAAGGACAGACAGTAGAGAGGTAGTAGTGTTAAAGTACATGTAGCAGACAGGTTTGTCTTCTTATCTGTGTCTCACTGGAAGTATTGCAGGATCACCGAGTTCCTGTTGTCGATGTTCTCTTCTTCTGCTTCCTTGTCTTCACTGTCCACAGGCTCCACAGCTGCCACAACACCTCCATCTGGACCATCCTCCTGCAGAAAAGGCACCTGTCATCGCAAAGCCAAGTTGTGAAGCATACAGCAGGCCACGATGATCTGGCACACCTTCATTGGTGAGTAGAATAGGGAACCACCTGTCATATGTAGGCACTGGAACCTGGCCTTCAGGACGCCGAAGGTCCACTCTATAATCCTCCTAGTTCACCCATGGGCCTCATTGTAGCGTTCCTCTGCCCTTGTCCTGGGATTCCTCACTGGGGTCAGTAGCCATGACAGGTTGGGGTAACCAGAGTCACCTGCAAATGTTGAGAGACAACTGTTAGACACACACTAACTCTTAGGGATATCCCCAGACAACTATTCCCACTGATTTGGTTCCAGGTGCTCACCTAATACCCACACACGGTACCTCTGGAGTTGCCCCATCACATAAGGGATGCTGCTATTCCGCAGGATGTAAGCGTCATGCACTGAGCCAGGGAATTTGGCATTAATATGGGAGATGTACTGGTCTGCCAAATACACCATCTGCACATTCATGGAATGGTAACTCTTCCGGTTTCTGTACACCTGTTCACTCCTGCGGGGGGAGACCAAGGCCACATGTGTCCCATCAATGGCACCTATGATGTTGGGGATATGTCCCAGGGCATAGAAATCAACTTTCACTGTAGGCAAATCCTCCACCTGAGGGAAAACGATGTAGCTCCGCATATGTTTCAGCAGGGTAGACAACACTCTGGACAACACGTTGGAAAACATAGGCTGGGACATCCCTGATGCTATGGCCACTGTTGTTTGAAATGACCCACTTGCAAGTAAATGGAGTACTGATAGCACCTGCACTTGAGGGGGGATTCCTGTGGGATGGCGGATAGCTGACATAAGGTCTGGCTCCAACTGGGCACACAGTTCCGGGATTGTGGCACGATCAAGCCTGTGGGGGATGAACACATGTCTTTCCTCCATTGTCGACAGGTCCACCAGCGGTCTATACACCGAAGGATGCCGCCATCTCCTCACATGCCCCAGCGGACGGTGCCCATGGAGGAGAACAGCGAGCACAGAGTCAACCAAATCTGAGGTACGTAAACACAGCTTACTCAGAAAACTATTCATAAACCGAAATTTGCCTGTATGAGTGTGGAGCCAAGGCCTAGGTATGTGTGACGCAGTTAAAAATAAAGCCATGTGGGCCCCTGAAATGGCGGCTGCCTGAGCTGTTAAGTGGGACAATGGGATATGAGGTAACTGCGCTGGCGTTATACACCGTCGCGGTAGGCGGTCGAAGACCGCTGCACAATTCTGCATTGGTTAACATTGGACCCTGTGTGTCCAAGGAGCCAATGACGATGTACACCGACGGTGACGGTACGCACCGCCGCGGACGTGACCGCCATTTTCTATCTGTTCAATCACTCAATACCTGATCTTTGACAGGAGAGGACCTACACTGCAAGTGCTGCTGTGACCTCAGTCTGGGAGAGACAATGGCTCGTGCATCTGGGGAAAGGGCCCCTGCCTTCAGCACGGAGGAGTTGGAGAAACTCGTGGATGGGGTCCTCCCCCAGTACACGCTACTCTACGGTCCTCCAGACAAACAGGTAAGTACACTGGGAGCATGCTGTATGGGCAATGTCTGTGTGGAGTGGTGTGGATGAAAGAAAGGGGGGGTGGGAGAATGAGGCATGCATGAAACGACGGTGAGTGGATGTGCCACATGGCAAGGGTAGGGATGCAGGCCAATGACTGTGACGGTACAGTTGGTAATAACTTCTCTTTTTCCCCTGTACAATTCCTGTAGGTCAGCGCCCACCAGAAGAAGGATATGTGCCGTGCCATCGCCAAGGACGTCCGGACCATGGGGGTCTACCACAGATGGAGCACCCACTGCCGGAAAAGATGGGAGGACATTCGCCGCTGGAGCAAGAGGACGGCGGAGGCCCAGCTGGGGATGGCCTCCCAACGTGGGAGGGGTGCCCGTCGCACCATGATCCCCCTGATGTTCAGGATCCTGGTGGTGCCGTACCCGGAGCTGGATGGGCGCTTGAGGGCATCACAGCAGCAACAAGGGGGTGAGTACACTCTCATTCATCTGATTCAGCGCGCATTGTAGGTGTCTGGGTGGGGGAGGTGGGCTGTGGGTTCCCCTAGGCCAGGGTGAGTTTGCTAGTTAAGTCCCCTTTTTCGGCAGATCCTGTGGCACCCCACCCCACCTGGGTACAGTGCAAACTACACCTAGTCAGGCTCCTGTGACATCCATGTGTGCAGAAATCGGCCATAGCCTTGTAAGCCATGTCCCAGGGATTGAATAGTGGTCCCCAAGTCTGCAGCGTAGTGCAGGGGGCTTCTGTGTCTGTTGTGTCCGCCAACGGTAGCAATATTGCGTACACTCAACATGTCTTTCTTCTGTCTTCCCCTCCCACTTTGTGTGGTCTCCCTGTACTTGTGTGCGTTAGCATCATCAGGCAGAGGAGTAGTGGCACCGGAGAAGGAGGGAGCTGCATCCCACATGGCCCTGGAGGGCGAGACAACAGACTCCAAATTCAACAGTGGGACGGAGGGCGAGGGGAGCTCCACGGCGGGGACAGGAGCTGACACCAGCGATACGGACTCCTCCTCTGATGGGACCTCCCTTGCGGTGGCGGGCCCATCTGTGCCCCCCGCATCTACAGGTGCAGCTGCCACCCCCCTCCATCACTGCCCTCCCAGCAGCCCCTCAGCCTTTGCCCCGTGCCCGCTCACCCAGGAGGGTGGTCATCACCTTCGCCCCAGGCACCTCAGCCCCTGCCCCTGTCACCCCTGCTGCCCTCAGTGAGGAGGCCATTGACCTCCTCAGGTCCCTCACTGTTGGGCAGTCTACCATTTTGAATGCCATCCAGGGTGTAGAGAGGCTGTTGCAACAAACCAATACATTCCTGGAGGGCATTCATTCTGGTCAGGCAGCCCTTCAGCGAGCTTTTCAGACTCTGGCCTCAGCACTGATGGCAGCCATTGTCCCTGTCTCTAACCTCCCCCTCCAACTTCCTCTACCCAGACCCACACCCCTGTACCTCAGCCTATCCCAATCACACCATCAGACCAGCATGCACACACCTCAATACACAAAGGAAGCTCAGGCAAACATAAGCACCACACATCCCACAGGCACTCACACAAGCATCAGACACCAACATCCACTGCCTCCACTGTGTCCCCCTCCTCCTCGTCTCCCTCCTCCCTCCCAGTCTCATCTCCACTCACATCTGCATGCACTACATCTTCAGCCACAACGTCCATCACCAGCACACCCACCGCCACACTCCGCTCACGTGCAGTCACCACCCCCACTCAAATTCACACAGCCCCTGTGTCCTCTCCCAGTGTGTCTGTGAGGCCACCTCCCAAGGTACACAAACCCAGCCACACACCCACCCAACAGCCATTCACCTCACGACAGCCTCAAGCCCATGAACCTTCACCCAAAGTCAGCAAACGTACACCTCCTACGACCACTACCTCTTCCTCCACTCCCAAACCCCCTCAATCTACCCATCCCAGTGTTCCTAAGAAACTTTTCCTGACAAACCTTGACCTCTTTCCCTCACCTCCCCCACCACGTCAGTCTCCTAGGGCCCGACTCTCCGGGTCCCAACCTAGCACCTCAGCCACAACATCGGCAGGACCACTGGTGCCAGTAGTCACTGGATTATGGAGTGCACCAGCCAGCAGGGCAGGCAGTGTTGTAAGGAGCCACAGCACGGACAGTCCCCCACCTGTCAAGCATCAAAAGTTGGCCAGTGCCCGGCGGGAGAGGGGGAAGACACCATCCACCAATGCCTCTCCCAGGGGTACAGTTGGGATTGTGGAGTCAGCTGCCACACCTTCCAAGGTGGGGAAGGGGCACAAGAAAACCAGCAAGTCTGGGAAGATCAGAACGACGGAGAAGATCGCCATCAGCCCCGCTGCCCAGGAGGCGACCGTCAGCAGCCCCAGTGCCCCAGACAGGACCGCCAGCAGCAGCCCAGTTGCCCAGGAGGCAACCGCCAGCAGACACATTGCCCCAGACAGGACCATCAGCAGCAGCCCCGTTGCCCAGGAGGCGACCGCCAGCAGCCCCACTGCCCCAGACAGGACCGCCAGCAGCAGTCCCGCTGCCCAGTAGGCGACGGCCAGCAGCCCCACTGCCACAGACAGGACCACCAGCAGCAGCCCCGTTGCCCAGGAGGTGACCGAAAGCAGCCCCACTGCCACAGACAGGACCGCCAGCAGCAGCACCGTTGCCCAGGAGGTGACTGCCAGCATCCCCACTGACACAGACAGGACCGCCAGCAGCAGCCCGTTGCCCAGGAGGTGACCGCCAGCAGCCCCACTGCCACAGACAGGACCGCCAGCAGCTGAACCGCTGCCAAGGACACCACCGCCTCAAGCACCACTGCCAAAGACACTGCCGCCTCAAGCACCGCTGCCAAGGACACTGCCGCCACCAGCACTGCTGCCAAGGACACCGCCGCCACAAGCACCGGAGGCCCATGAGCGCCAAAAGCTCTGATGCTACTGAGGCCGCCATGAGCAGGATGAAGCACTCTGGGCACAAAGCCCCCTCCAGAACCAGTGGAGACTGTTATCCAATACCTCTGTCCTTGGCAGGAAGAAGCACTCTGGGCACAAAGACCCCTCCAGAACCAGTGGAGATTGACATTCACTACCTCAGTCCTTGGCAGGATGAAGCACTCTGGGCACCAAGCCCCCTCCAGAACCAGTGGAGATTGACATCCACTACCTCAGTCCTTTGCAAGATGAAGCACTCTGGGCACAAGGCCCCCTCTAGAACCAGTGGAGATTGACATCCACTTGGGAGACTGTGGCTTTGCACTCCCCCGGATGTAGCAGTGGGCAAACCACCCACTGTAGAGACTTGAGAGACTGTGGCTTTGCACTACCCAGGATATAGCAGTGGGCAACCCACCCACTATATGGAAGTAGGCAAACCACCCACTGTAGAGACTTGCAATACTGTGCCTTTGCACTCCCCAGGAAATAGCAGTGGGCAACCCACCCACTATATGGCAGTGGGCAAACCACCCACTGTAGAGACTTGAGAGACTGTGGCTTTGCACTCCCCAGGATATAGCAGTGGGTAACCCACCCACTGGAGAGACTTGAGAGACTGTGGCTTTGCACTCCCCAGGATATGGCAGTGGGAAAATCACCCACTGTAGAGACTTGAGAGACTGTGGCTTTGCACTCCCCAGGATTGAACAGTGGGCATGGGGCCCCCTCATGGATTTGGCATCATGCACTCAACCGGCTGAGGAGCCCGCCCTTTCCCTTCACCCTGACGTGCCTGTTTTATTTCTATCTGATGCCCCTGCAGTGTTCTCTCCGTCTTTTTCGGGTATCTTGTGTGGACCTCGCCCATGCCTTTTGGGCCCAGTGATCCATGGACTATGATGGTGGACTCCCTTGGACTTGTGTTCTTGGTGTATTTAATTGTATATAGTATAAATGTATATATTTGTAAATATTTTGGATGTATGTAATTGAATATATCACAATCAATCAACTCATTTCCTTTTGTCCTTGCATTCTTCCAGGGGGGGTTGGGGAGTGTAACTGTGATGTATCATGATGTATTAGTGTGTGTGTTGTAGTGGGTGAAGGTGGGGGTGGGGGTGTTGCCTGTGTGTGTCACAGTTTTTTCCCTCCTCTGTGTTGTAGGTGCAGTACTCACCGTGGTCTTCGCCGCTGGCGTTCGTGCTCCTGGTAGAGGAGCAGGAAGATAAAGGCTGGAAAAATATGGAGCTCTGGTTCCATGGCGTCCTGGTTCTTCGTGGGGTGTGTAGAGGTGAGCGTTTTCCCTTCGAAGTCCGGTTTCCGCTGTGCTTTTGTTCGCGGTGAATCCGCCCCGGAAAAGGTGGCAGATTGGTGGGTTGTAATTCTGTGGGCGGTACATTGTTCTCCGGCTGTCTGTTGGCAGTGACCGCCGCTGTGTTTGTACCGCCGTGGTGGTCGGAGTGTTAAAGTGGCTTCTATATTGGTGGTTTCCGCCACGGTCATAATTCCATTTTATTTAGCGCCGGCCTGTTGGCGGTCTTACCGCCGCTTTAACACCGACCGCCAGGGTTGTAATGACCACCTTAGTGTCATAATTAGCAAACTTCAATCAGCTGGTAGCCGAGACATCCTGGCCTGAAGAAAAGCAAGCAGCCTTGTTCTACAAGGGACTCAAGGAGGAGCTAAAAGATATTCTAGCTCAAATAGACCCGCAGCCTACAGACTGTCAAGACCTGATAAACCTCGTTTTAAGACTGGATCATCGTTTAGTGGAACAAAGAACACACAGAGACTGAGAAATATTTCTGGCGTGTTCATGATAATAGAGAATCAAGGACTCAGAAAGAACGATCGCCAGAACCTATGGAAATCGGTACAATCAGGAGGCCTCTGACCCAAGACGAAAAGGACTTACATAGAAAGAATGGACAATGTCTTTATTGCAGGACTGTCCAATCAAGCCACAGAGCAAATGAGGTTCTGTCAAGAAACTTGCAGGCAATGCACAAGTCAAGCCGGAAAACTAAATCACCCAAGAGGTAAAGCGGGGTTGCTCTTTGGTGTCACCGTGGACCCTTCACAATCTAGACATCTCAAGTTGGGCATAAAAGTTCAAGTAAAGAAAAATAACTATTTCAAGAAGGCCCTCGTAGATTCTGGGGCTACCGGGAACTTTGTTGACACCCAATTGGTCCGCGCATGGGGGATCCCATGCATCTAGAAGAAGACTCCAGAAATAATACAAGCAGTAGATGGAAAACTCCTGACTGGAGGCCCAGTAACTCTTCAGACTGTCCCCTTGTCGGTGATCTGTGAGGGGAAGAATCAAAGAAACAAACACAAAGAGAAACTCATCCTTCACGTGATCCATCCTCCTCAGTATGGAATTATCCTTGGCTTACCCTGGTTAACTCATCACAATCCTGAGATTAATTGGGCAGATAGAAAGGTCATATGTTCATCAGCTCTATGTAAAGAAAAATGCTTCCAAAAGTCTCAAGTAACCAAAGCTGGCAACTCTTACATAGCCACTGCAGCGGAAAAAGAAGTTAAGTTGCCCAAGCATTACTCATCCTATGGAGATGTATTAGATGAAAAAGAAACAGAAAACCTGCCTCCTCATAGACCTTATGACTGTCAAATTGATCTAATCCCAGTTGCGATACTTCCCAGCTGTCGTGTATACGCCCTGTCAGAACATGAAAACCAACATTTACGAAAGTATCTAGATCAATTCTTGGAGAATGGTTTTATCTGCCCTTCTAAGTCTCCTGCAGCCTCTCCTTTGTTTTTTGTTCCTAAAGCGAATGGAGATCTTCGAGCTTGAATTGACTATAGGCATTTGAACAAGGTCACCATCAAGAATAAATCCCCCTTGACACTGATTCCGGTCTTGCTGGAACAAGTAAAGAAAGCTAAAATCTACACAAAGCTCGATCTACGAGGTGCTTATCATTTAGTCAGAATGAGAGAGGGCGATGAATAGAAAACTGCGTTCAAGACAAGATATGGCCTCTTTGAATACACTGTCATGCCTTTTGGTCTGTGTAATGCTCTAGCAGCATTTAAATTTTTCCTGAATGACGTTCTTAGAGAGTATTTCGACATATTTGCAATAGTCTACATCGATGACATTTTGATCTACTCTGACAATGAAAACGAACATGTACAACATGTCTAGAAAATTCTTCCAGCTCTTCGAAAGCACCATTTATATTGCAAACTAACCAAGTGTGAGTTTCATGTTACCACAGTTGAGTTTTTAGGGGTTATCCGTATCCCTCAAGGTATGGTTATGGAAGAAAAGAAAGTACAAGCCGTATCTGATTGGCCCACTCCAAAGACTGTTTGAGATGTACAATGTTTCCTGGGGTTTGCAAACTTTTACAGCAGGTTTATAAACCGTTTCTCTCAAAACCGTGGCCCCAATCACTAAGTTATTGAGAAAGAAAGAAAAATTAGTATGGTCCCCAGAAGCTGACCAAGCCTTTTCAACTTTGAAGGAAGCTTTTTCCACTGCCCCAGTCTTGACTCACCCTGATGTGGATCGTCTCTTCATTGTGGAAGCCGATGCCTCAAATGTGGCAATTGGTGCAGTCTTGTCACAACGAAGCATAGGCACTGGCCAACTTCATCCTGTAGCTTACATGTCTCGCAAGCTTAACGAACCCAAACAGAACTATATCATTGCGGAGAAAGAGCTTCTGGCGATTTGTGATGCCTTTAAAGAATGGAGACATCATTTGTTGGGTGCCAAGTACACTGTCACAATATATAATGATCATCGCAATCTCCAGTTCATGAGTTCAGACAGACTTTTGACTCCTCAGCAATTACGCTGGATGTTGTTTTTTGCCAAATTTGATTTTGTGGTAACTTTCTGTCTTAGTAAAGACAATCGCAAAGCTGACACATTGTCCCACCAAGAGTCTACCACGGTGCCTGCAGTCCAGCCCTCCAGAGCTATCATTGCTCCAGACAAAGTCCTATGCATCATAAAAAACTGAAGATTTCTTTGAAGATATCCCTAATTCCTTCACCATTGAGAAATGGCAGACATGGGCTCAAGCAGACCCCAAAAGGTCAATCAAGCAAGGACTACCTTTCCATGATGCTCGCTTGTTCGTGCCCACTACCAAGCTTCGCAAGTTAGTATTTCATTGGTTGCATGTTCTACCTACGGCAGGTCATCCAGGAATGCCTAAAACTCTTGAATTTATCCAACGCTACTTTTGGTGGCCTACTCTGACAAAAGACGTCAAAACAATGGTAAACGACTGCGAAGTCTGTGCTCGCATCAAGGAAAGTCATTCAAAACCGAAAGGGTTGTTGCATCCACTCCCACCTCCCCTTGGGAGCACATCTCTTTAGACTTCATTACAGGACTACCAGTGGTTCAACAACATTCAGTAATCCTGGTGGTAGTAGATAGTCTCACGAAGTATGGATATTTCATTGCCTGTAAGAAATTGCCCACCTCCAGCAAACTGGCGACCATCTTACTAAATAGAGTGGTCCGTTATCATGGGCTGCCAAAAATGATTCTCTCCGATGGAGGGTCACAATTTGCCTCCAATTTCTGGAAAACATGGTGCAAAACACTTCAAGTCACGTCCACACTATCTACTAGCCATCATCCTCAAACAGATGGCCAAACGGAAAGACTGAATCAGACCTTGAAGCAATACCTGCGTGCTTACGCTGAAAAAGCACTTCATTCTTGGACATCAATGCTCTGGTTAGCTGAGTTAGCCTACAATAACTCATTTCACACTTCCACTGGTGTTACACCATTTTTTGACTTGTTTGACTATCATCCTGACACCTTGCCCATCACGATCCCTCAAGAAAGTTCTCTTACACCAGCTGTGTCGGAAACCATTCAACACCTTCACCAAACCCAGAAATTGATTCAACAGCATTTGGAAAAGGCCAAACTAAAATACAAAAAGCATTACGACAAGAAACATTGTGAGGGACCTCAGTATCAACCAGGGGATAAAGTGTGGCTTTCTACAAGACATATAGGTGGTCATTACAACCCTGGTGGTCAGTGTTAAAGCGGCGGTAAAACCACCAACAGGCCGGCGGTAAAAAAATTGAATCACGACCGTAGCAGAAAACGCCAACATAGACAGCCACTTTAACACTCCGACCGCCAAGGCGGTACAAACACCGCAGCGGTAACCGCCAACAGACAGGCGGAAGACAATGTACCACCCACATTATTACAACAGTCAAATCCGCCACCTTTTCTGGGGCGGATTCACTGCAAACAAAAACACAGCGGAAACGGGACTTGGAAGGGAAAACTCTCACCTCTGCACACCCCACAAGGAACCAGCACGCCATGGAACCCGAGCTCCAGATTCTTCCAGCCTTTATCTTCCTGCTCCTCTACCAGGAACAACAAAGACGGCGGCGAAGACCACAGTGAGTACTGCACCTACGACACAGGGGAGGGGGGGATGGAAAAAACAGTGACACACGCAACACGCAACACCCCCACCCTCACCCACTACAACACACACACAAGCACATGTTGATATATTACATTAACCATCCCCAACCCCCCCCCCCCGGAAGAATCCAAGGACAAAAGGAAATGAGTCAAACGATTGTAATATTTTCAAATACATTAATCAAAAATATATACATATATAAAGATATTCACAATCTAAACTAATATATACACCAAGAATACAAGTCCAAGGTATTCCACCATCATAGTACGTGGACCACTGGGCTTAAAATGCACGGACGAGGCCCACACTCAATACCCGAACAAGACGGAGAGAATACTGCTGGGGCATTAGATAGAAATAAAACAGGCACCTCAGCTGGATTAGTGCACAATGCCAGATCCACGAGGGGGCTCCATGCCCATTGATGTATCTTGGGGAGTGCAAAGCCACAGTCTCTCAAGTCTCTCCAGTGGGTGGTTTGCCCACTGCATTATCCTGGGGAGTGCAAAGCCACAGTCTCACAAGTTTCTCCAGAGGGTGGTTTGCCCATTGCATAATCCTGGGGTGTGCAAAGCCACAGTCTCTCAAGTCTCTCCAGTGGGTGGTTTGCCCACTGCTTTATCCTGGGGAGTACAAAGCCACAGTCTCTCAAGTGGATAACAGTCTCCACTGGTTCTGGAGGGGGCTTTGTACCCAGAGTGCTTCATCCTGCCAAGGACTGAGGTAGTGGCTGCCTGTCTCCACTGGTTCTGGAGAGGGCTTTGTGCCCAGAGTGCTTCATCCTGCCAAGGACTGAGGTAGCGGATGTGAATCTCCACTGGTTCTGGAGGGGGCTTTGTGCCCAGAGTGCTTCATCTTGCCAAGGACTGAGGTAGTGGATGCCTTTCTCCACTGGTTCTGGCGGGGTTTGTGCCCAGAGTGCTTCATCCCGCCAAGGACTGAGGTAGTGGATGTGAATCTCCACTGATTCTGGAGGGGGCTTTGTGCCCAGAGTGCTTCATCCTGCTAAGGACTGAGGTAGTGGATGTGAATCTCCACTGGTTCTGGAGGGGGCTAGGTGCCCAGAGTGCTTCATCCTGCTTGTGGCGGCCTCAGTAGCATCAGAATCTTTGGTGCTCTCTGGCCTGCGGTGCTTGTTGCGGTGGTGTCCTTGGCAGCGGTGCTTGTGGCGGCGGTGTCCTTGCAGCGGTGCTTGTGGTGGTGGTGTCCTTGGCAGCGGTGCTGGTGGCGGTGGTGTCCTGTTCATCGGTGCTTGTGGCGGTGGTGTCCTTGGCAGCGGTGCTGGTGGCGGCGGTGTCCTGTTCAGCTGTGCTTGTGGCGGCGGTGTCCTTGGCAGCGGTGCTGGTGGCGGTGGAGTCCTGTTCAGCGGTGCTGGTAGCGGTGGTGTCCTTGGCAGCAGTGCTTGTGGCGGCAGTGTCCTTGGCAGCGGTGCTGGTGGCAGCGGTGTCCTGTTCCCATGTGCTTGTGGCGACGGTGTCCTTGGCAGCGGTGCTGGTGGCGGCGGTGTCCTGTTCAGCGGTGCTTGTGGCGGTGGTGTCCTTGGCAGCGGTGCTGGTGGCGGTGGTGTCCTGTTCAGCGGTGCTGGTGGCGGCAGAGTCCTTGGCAGCGGTGCTTGTGGCGGCGGTGGCCTTGGCAGCAGTGCTGGTGGCAGCGGTGTCCTGTTCAGCTGTGCTGGTAGCTGCAGTGTCCTGTTCAGCGGTGCTTGTGGCGGCGGTGTCCTTGGCAGCGGTGCTGGTGGCGGCGGTGTCTTTTTCAGCGGTGCTTGTGGCGGCGGTGTCCTTGCAGCGCTGCTTGTGGTGGTGGTGTCCTTGGCAGCGGTGCTGGTGGCGGTGGTGTCCTGTTCATCGGTGCTTGTGGCGGTGGTGTCCTTGGCAGCGGTGCTGGTGGCGGCGGTGTCCTGTTCAGCTGTGCTTGTGGCGGCGGTGTCCTTGGCAGCGGTGCTGGTGGCGGTGGAGTCCTGTTCAGCGGTGCTGGTAGCGGTGGTGTCCTTGGCAGCAGTGCTTGTGGCGGCAGTGTCCTTGGCAGCGGTGCTGGTGGCAGCGGTGTCCTGTTCCCAGGTGCTTGTGGCGACGGTGTCCTTGGCAGCGGTGCTGGTGGCGGCGGTGTCCTGTTCAGAGGTGCTTGTGGCGGTGGTGTCCTTGGCAGCGGTGCTGGTGGCGGTGGTGTCCTGTTCAGCGGTGCTGGTGGCGGCAGAGTCCATGGCAGCGGTGCTGGTGGCGGCGGTGTCCTTTTCAGCGGTGCTTGTGGCGGCGGTGTCCTTGCCAGCGGTGCTTGTGGTGGAGGTGTCCTTGGCAGCAGTGCTTGTGGCGGCGGTGTCCTTGGCAGCGATGCTTGTTTTGGTCTTGTCCGCCGTGCAGGTTTTCCCAGACTTGCCTGTTTTACTGTGCCCCTTCCCCACCTTGGATGGTGGCGCAGCTGGCTCCACACTCCCAACTGTACCCCTAGGAGCGGCTTTGGTGGAAGATTTTTGTCCTCTCTCCCGCCGGGCACTGGCCAACTTTTTGTGCTTTTGAGGTGGGGGACTGTGGGGGTCCGTGCTCTGGCTCCTTGGCACACTGGCTGCCCTGCTGTCTGGCACACTCCAGAAGCCGGTTATTACTGGCACTACTGTTCCCGCTGATGTTGTGGCTGAGGCGCTGGGTTGGGACCTGGAGAGGCAGGTCCTAGGAGACTGAACGGGTGGGGGAGGTGAGGGGAAGAGGTCAAGGTTGGACAGGAAAAGGACACACTGGGATGGGTAGATGGAGGGGGTTTGGGAGTGGAGGAAGAGGTAGTGGTTGTAGGAGGTGTACGTTTGCTGACTTTGGGTGAAGGTGTATGGGCTGGAGGCTGTCGCGATGTAGATGGCTGTTGGGTGGGTGTGTGGCTGCGTTTGTGTACCTTGGGAGGTGGGCTCACAGACACACTGGGAGAGGACAAAGGGGATGTGTGAATGGTAGTGGGGGTGGTGAGTGCAAGTGAGCGGGGTGTGGTGGTGGGTGTGCTGGTGATGGAGTTAGTGGCTGACGATGAAGTGCATGCAGGTGTGAGTGGAGATGAGACTGGGAGGGAGGAGGGATACGAGGAGAAGGGGACACAGTGGAGGCAGTGGCTGTTGGTAAGTCTGCATGTGTATAATGCTTGTGTGAGTGCCTGTGGGATGTGTGGTGCTTGTGTTTGCCTGAGCTTCCCTTGTGTGTTGACGTCTGTGCATGCTGGTCTGATGGTGTGCTTGGGATAGGCTGAGGTACAGGGGTTTGGGTCTGGGTGGAGGAAGTTGGAGGGGGGAGGCTAGAGACAGGGACTATGGCTGCCATCAGTGCTGAGGCCAGAGTCTGAAAAGCTCGCTGATGGGCTGCCTGATCAGAATGAATGCCCTCCAGGTATACATTGGTCTGTTGCAACTGCCTCTCTACACTCTGGATGGCATTCAAAATGGTAGACTGCCCAACAGTGAGGGACCTGAGGAGGTCAATGGCCTCCTCACTGAGGGCAGCAGGGGTGACAGGGGCAGGGGCTGAGGTGCCTGGGGCAAAGGAGATGCCCACCCTCCAGGGTGAGCGGCCACGGGGCAAACGCTGTGGGGCTGCTGGGAGGGCAGTGCTGGTGGGGGGTGGCGGCTGTACCTGTAGATGTGGTGGGCACAGAGGGGCCCGCCACCGCAAGGGAACTCCCATCAGAGGAGGAATCTGTTTTGCTGGTGTCTGCTCCTGTCCCCGCCGTGGAGCTCCCCTCGCCCTCCGTCCCACTGGTGGCTTCAGACTCCGTTGTGTCACCCTCCAGGGCCATGTGGGATGCAGCTCCCTCCTGCTCCGGTGCCACTGCTCCTCCTCCTGATGATGCTAATGCACACAAGCACAGGGGGACCACAAAAAAGGGGGGAAGACAGAAGAAAGACATGTTGAGTGCATGCAATACCGCTACCGTTGGCGGACACTACAGACACAGAAGCCACCTGCACTACGCTGTGCACTTGGAATTCCCTAATCAATCACAGGGACATGGGTTACAAGGCTATGGCGGATTTCTGCACACATGGAAGTCACAGGAGCCTGACTAGGTGTTGTTGGCTCTGTACACAGGTGGGGTGCCACAGAGCCTGCCTTAAGAAGGGACCTTGCCTACTAAACTTGCCCTGGCCTAGGGGAACCCAGAGCTCACCTCCCCACCCAGAAACCTACAATGCACGCTGAATCAGCTGAATGAGAGTGTACTCACCCCCTTGTGGCTGCTGTGATGACCTCAAGCGCCCATCCAACTCCGGGTATGCCACCGCCAGGATCCGGAACATCAGGGGGGTCATGGTGCGACGGGCACCCCTCCCACATTGGGAGGCCATCCCCAGCTGGGCCTCTGCTGTCCTCTTGCTCCAGCGGCGAATGTCCTCCCATTGTTTACGGCAGTGGGTGCTCCGTCTGTGGTAGACCACCAGGGTCCGGACTTCCTTGGCAATGGCACGCCAAATATCCTTCTTCTGGTGGGCGCTGACCTACAGGAATAGTATAGGGGAAAAGGAGAATATATAACCGTCTGCACGTCACTGGCCCGCATCCCTACCCTTGCCATGACGCACATGCACTCACCGTCGTTTGATGCACGCCGCATTCCCCCCCCCTATCTGTCATCTACACCACTCCAAGCAGCCATTGCCCATAAAGCATGCTCACATTGTACTCACCTGTCTGTCTGGAGGACTGTAGAGTAGCGTGTACTGGGGGAGGACCCCATCCACTAGTTTTTCCAACTCCTCCATGCTGAAGGCAGGGGCCCTTTCCCCAGACACACGAGCCATTGTCTCTTCCAGACTGAGGTCACAGCAGCACTTGCAGTGTAGGTCCTCTCCTGTCGAAGATCAAGGTATCAAGTGAGTGAACAGAGAGAAAATGGCGGTGACGACCGCGGCGGTGCGTACCGCCGGCGGAAATCGTCATTTGCTCCTGGGACCCATAGGGCTAAATGTTAACCAATGCAGGATTGTGCCGCGGTGTTCGACCGCCTACTGCGATGGTGTACAACGCCAGCGCAGTTACCTCATATCCCCTTGTCCCACATTACAGGTCAGGCAGATGCCATTTCAGGGGGCCACATGGCATTAATTTTGACTGCTTCACACATCTCTAGGCCTTGCCTGAACAGTAATCCAGCCATATGTCGATTTGAAAACATTTTACTATTAAGTTGTGTTTACGTACCTCAGAGTTGGTTGACTCTCTGCTCGCTGTTCTCCTCCATAGAGCACGTCCGCTGGGGCAGGTGAGTAGATGGCGGCATCCTCCGGTGTACAGACCGCTGGTGGACCTGTCGACAATGGAGGAGCGACATGTAATCATCACCTACAGACTTGATCGTACCACAATCCTGGAACTGTGTGCCCAGTTGGAGCCAGACCTGATGTCAGCTATCCTCCATCCCACAGGAATCCCCCCTCAAGTGCAGGTGCTGTCAGTACTCCATTTCCTAGCAAGTGGGTCTTTTCACACAACAGTGGCCATGGCATCAGGGATGTCCCAGCCTATGTTTTCCAACGTGTTGTCCAGAGTGTTGTCTGCCCTGCTGAAACACATGCGGAGCTACATCGTTTTCCCTCAGGTGGAGGATTTGCCTACAGTGAAAGGTGATTTCTATGCCCTGGGACATATCCCCAACATCATAGGTGCCATTGATTGGACACATGTGGCCTTGCCCCTCCCCCCCCCACAGGAGTGAACAGGTGTACAGAAACTGGAAGAGTTACCATTCGATGAATGTACAGATAGTGTGTTTGGCAGACCAATACATCTCCCATGTGAATGCCAAATTTCCTGGCTCAGTACATGACGCTTACATTCTGAGGAATAGCAGCATCCCTTTTGTGATGGGGCAACTCCAAAGGCACTGTGTGTGGCTATTAGGTGAGGACATGGACCCAATACAGTGTGACTAGGTGTCTGGGTATGTCACTAAGAGTTAGTGTGTGTCTAACAGTTGTCCCTCGCCATTTGCAGGTGACTCTGGTTACCCCAACCTGTCATGGCTACTGACCCCAGTGAGGAATCCCAGGACAAGGGCAGAGGAACGCTACAATGAGGCCCATGGGCGAACTAGGAGGGTTATAGAGAGGACCTTCGGCCTCCTGAAGACCAGTTTCAGGTGCCTCCATATGACAGGTGGTTCCCTATTCTACTCACCAAAGAAGGTGGGCCAGAACATCGTGGCCTGCTGTATGATTCACAACTTGGCTTTGCGACGACATGTGCCTTTTCTGCAGGAGGATGGTCCAGATGGAGGTGTTGTGGCAGCTTTGGAGCCTGTGGACAGTGAAGACGAGGAAGCAGAAGAAGAGGCCATAGACAACAGGAACACGGTAATCCAGCATTACTTCCAGTGAGACACAGGGAAGAAGACAACACTGCCTGCTACATCTGATCTAATTGTTCTAACTCTCGTCTGTCTGTCACTTTCACCCAGTGTATGGACCCAGAGTTGTCATTTCCCTTTCAATTTCACAGATGTGGGTCTCACTGTGTGACCTCTGCTATGTTACCTCATGGACTAGAGCTGTGTGACATAGGTATGTTGACAATAGAATGGACATTGCTATTTTCCTCAGTTATTGCAAATACACATTTGTGAAAGCACAGACTGACTCCAGATTGTTTTGTGATTCAAGGGTGTTTATTTAAGTTCTAAATTGGAGGGGGTTGTAGAATGGTCAGGGGTGATGGTGGAGGAATGTCCATGGCAGAGTCCAGTCTATTAGTCTCACAGGTGCATTGTCCAAAGGGCATAGGAAGTGGAGCTGGGGCAGTTTAAGTATGGACAGGGTGACAAAGTGGGACAACAGGATGACAATCAGGGTGGTCTAATTTCTTGGCGGGGTCTTCGGATTGTTCTCTGTCTTTGTCCTAGATCTTAGGGACCGTTTGCGGGGTGGTTCTCAATCTGCAGGGGGTGGGGTGCTGGTGTCGTGGTCCTGTGGTGGTGCCTCCTGTCCATTAGCGCCAGCGGAGGTGGTGGGCAGGTCATCGTCCAGGCTTGTGTCAGGGGCCCCTTATGGTGCCACAGTGTCCCTCCTGGTGTTGACGACTTCCTTCAGCACCCCTACGATGGTGCCCAGGGTGGAATTGATGGCTTTGAGTTCCTCCCTGAACCCCAAATACTGTTCCTCCTGCAGCCGCTGGGTCTCCTGAAACTTGGCCAGTATCGTTGCCATTGTCTCCTGGGAATGGTGGCAGGCTCCCATTATGTTGGAGAGGGCCTCGTAGAGAGTGGGTTTCCTGGGCCTGTCCACCCCCTGTCGCACAACAGCCCTCCCAGTTCCCCTGTTTCCCTGGGCCTCTGTCCCCTGAACAGTGTGCCCACTACCACTGCCCGCAGGTCCCTGTTGTTGGGGTGGTGGGTTAGCCTGGGTTCCCTGTAGTGGTGGACACACTGCTGATTGACGTCTCCTGGGGACAGAGGGATGGGCCCGCTGAATGAGTGCTGTGCTGGTGTTTCCAGAGGGGGCAAGCTCTGTGGTGGCCTGTGCCTGTGTGAGGGGAACCGACTGTCCCGAGGTCCCAGATGGGCCGGACTGGCCGTCTAGATCCAGTTGGACATAGCTGCTGTCATCACTGTGGGCCTCTTCTGTTGGTGATGTGGACATGTCTGGACCCTCCTGTCCGGTGATGTTGGGTAGGGGTCCTGCAGCGGTATAAAAGCATGATTATTACATCTGTGTGTGCCATGGTGTGCAATGGGTGGGTGACCGTATACCCCAGTGCTTGCATTCCTGTGTGGGACCTTGTGTGATGATGGTTTAGGTATGTGCAGTGGCCATGCTTTGGTAATGGGTGTCCATGCTTTGTTGTTGCATGCAGGGCTTGGTATTGGGATGGGTGGTTTGTGATATTGGGGCATTTGTGAGGAGTAGGAGTGATGGGGGTGACGGCGAGGGTGGGGGTATGTGCTGGCATGCAGGTAGGGTGGGGAATATAGTATTAAAGATTTGACTTACTAGAGTCCATTCCTTCAGCTACTCCTGCGAGGCCCTCAGGATGCAGAATAGCCAAGACTTGCTCCTCCCATGTTGTTAGTTTGGGGGAGGAGGTGGGGGTCCGCCTCCAGTCCTCTGTACCGTGATGTGGTGTCTTGAGACCACGGAACGCACTTTCCCCCGCAGGTCATTCCACCTCTTCCTGATGTCATCCCTATTTCTTGGGTGCTGTCCCACTGCGTTGACCCTGTCCACTATTCTTCACCATAGCTCCATCTTCCTAGCTATGGAGGTGTGCTGCACCTGTGATCCGAATAGCTGTAGCTCTACCCAGATGATTTCCTCCACCATGACCCTGAGCTCCTCCTCAGAAAACCTGGGTTGTCTTTGCTGTGCCATGGGGTGGTGTGGGTGATGCGTGGGTTGGTGTGTGTTGTGATGTGTGGGATGATAGTTAGTGGTGTGTTGTGTGAGGTGCGTGAATGTTATGTGGGTGATGGTGTAGAGTTCCTGTGGATGCTTGTTTGTAGATTGTGGTGTCTCTCTCGGGCCTTCAGTTGCAATTGTTGTCGTAGGGGTTTGTGGGTGATGTGGGTGTGTGTTTTATATTGTAATGGATGTGTGGGAGTGGTGTGTGTATGTGTATCAGGTGTGTGTATTTGGAATTGTCTAATGTGGCTGTGTTTTGTAAATGTGTGTGTATTTTGAGCGCGTGGATTCGTGGGTCGTGATAGTGTGGGCCTATTCCTGTTGGCATGATGGTGGAGGTTCTGTTTTCGCCAGTTTATCACTGACCTTTGGTGTGGCGGACTTGTGTGGGTGTCTAAATTTTGGTGGATTCCGAACTGTGGGTCATAATGACCGTGGTGGAATTCCGCGGCCGCGGTGGTGTGTTGGCGGTCTTTTGCACGGCGGTAATCGCCTTTTACCGCCAATGTTGTAATGATCACCTAAATGTTAGAATTCTAGATGTTACATTATATGTGCATAATAAGTCCCTTAATACAACCCCTATGGAGTTCCAGAAAAAGTTCAGATTATTTCTTTGTCCTCATGCAAAAAGACTATGGGGGTCATTCTGACCCTGGCGGCCGGTGACCGCCAGGGTCACCGACCACGGGAGCACCGCCAACAGGCTGGCGGTGCTCCCGAGGGCATTCTGACCGCGGCGGTTCAGCCGCGGCCAGAAAGGGTAAACCGGCGGTCTCCCGCCGGTTTACCACTGCCCTTGTGAATCCTCCATGGCTGCGGAGCGCGCTCCGCAGCCATGGGGATTCTGACACCCCCTACCGCCATCCTGTTCCTGGCGGGTCTCCCGCCAGGAACAGGATGGCGGTAGGGGGTGCCGCAGGGCCCCTGGGGGCCCCTGCAGTGCCCATGCCCATGGCATGGGCACTGCAGGGGCCCCCGTAAGAGGGCCCCGCAAAGTATTTCAGTGTCTGCTAAGCAGACACTGAAATATGCGACGGGTGCAACTGCACCCGTCGCACCCCTGCAACTACGCCGGCTCAATTCTGAGCCGGCGTCCTCGTTGCAGGGGCATTTCCTCTGGGCCGGCGGGCGCTCTTTTGGAGAGCGCCCGCCGGCCCAGGGGAAATGTCTGAATGTCCGCCGCGGTCTTTTGACCGCGGTGTGGTCATTTAGCGGCGGTACCTTGGCGGACGGCCTCCGCCGTCCGCCAAGGTCAAAATGACCCCCTATGTTTGATTTTGAAAACATAATTCTAGAGGATTCTTATGTTTCTAGTCAATGTGTAACATTTCATTAAGAGATTCATTGAGAAGTTGTATTAATCATTCTTAATTCCTTCCCAGGTAACCAGACGTATTGAGGCCTAGTTATTTAGTCCATGCTTAAGTTATCCATGGTTACAGTATGACAATGCTTAGAATAATTGTCTAGTAAAGAATAATATGACATAATCTTGATATTGTGTGTTTTAACCTTTTGTTCAAACAGGTCTCATTCCCAGCTGTTTTCTACCTAATCTCCTTTTCCCCACTTGGATTCTCTTAGACTCTGTGACATTCTAATCAGAGTATTGAAGCTGTCTTGTGGTGGACATGTCAGGAACATGCGCAGACCCCGAGGACCTGGTGGCTCTGACAGTAGCACCTCACGTAGGCGGGGACTTTTATTGAGGTAGGGGAAGGAAGGACAATCATTTGTCCCCTGTTGATCTCCTGCATAAGGTAGTTAATTTAACTCCTCCAAGGGTGCCAGGGATTAAACCCTATTAGATGTAGAAACTGCTGCTGTCAAGCAATTGTCTGTTGTAACCTGGCTGGACTCATCCTGGTGGGCTTAGAAACACCCGGGGAATGACTCAAGACAGCAGGGGGTCAAAAAAGCCCAACGGGAGCAAACTTATGCCCCCCCTGTCAGAAGCAGGTTGGCATAGAATATGTAATAGGGTTTGAACTAGGCTGGGCATTTTCAAATTTACCATTATACAGTCCCCCAAGATGTTTTTGGTGCTGGGTCAATCCAAGGTATCCTGCGGATTGAAATAATTCCTTGGGGGAGGTCAAATCCCCAAACGGAGTACTTCTGCAGCCAGTAGTGAACCTCATTTAAAAGAGACACATGAGATTCGGAAATGGCTAATCGCAGAGGAGGAAAGTTTTCTATAATAATAATATGCGGAGTGCACTCTGGTGGGATTTGTGGCCTCTCGCCTGGCCGCTGGCGAATACAGGACACCTGCTCAGCCGCAGCCCTATCAACCATTGTGGACTCCTTTAGGTGCCTTTGGCCTCTTGTCCTGGAATTTGACACCAGAGCCTTGGGGAATATGTGACCCGCAGTCAGACTTGCTGTGTCCAGGAAAGTACCCCTACCCATCAAATGTGGCATATTGCCTTGAGGATCGGATGGGGTCCCGTCCGATTGCCAATTAGGGGTGTAAATCATCTGTGTGTAAGCCCCTCCCCGGTCCTTCTTGCAATCAAGCAGATTCTTAAGCTCTAATTCTATTGTACGCTCTACTGAAGTATTTTGCTTCAAGTCCAAGGCAGAGTTCACCACTACTTTTATCATGTCCCTCAGGCTTTCTTGCAATGAGTCCAGCCATTGGCCGTTTCCATTGTGGTAGAATTACTGATTTGAAATTTGGGTCACATTAGCCTTTGAGTGTTTAGTGGACTTAACCGGGTCCTGTCTCTTTCTCTTTCCTCCCACAGATTTTTCTCTGCTCCCCGAGTGAGCTATCATAATTTCTGGGACCAAAGGTATAATATACTGGTGGACTTGTGTGGGGACTAGGATTCTTTCCATTGGTGTGCTGTGGGCTTTGCGCTTCTTGAGAAGAAGATGGGAGCAAGGAGACAGAGGGGGCACATGTGTTCTTATGAAGGGTGTCTGATATGTCATTGGTTAGTCTTGAGGTGGAAGGAAACTGGGTTGAGAGGTGGCATTCAGCCAATTGTATTTCCATATCTATTATGCCCACCGTACTTGTTAAAAAATTGTCCATACTTGTCCTCTGAAGGGCAGGTGAAGTACCTGGTGCTATCTTGTGCTTCCTTGTTTATAATTTAGGCATATTTGATAAAGACTAGGTAAATCAGGAGGACATAGAGCACTGGTGTGGCACCAAACAAGTAGCACCTGAAAAACAAAGTGTAAGCCTTTCCAATATCTGCCAGCACAATCAAAGGGGGTGGCCCAGCCCAGCCTCCTCCAGATGAAGACAGGCACAGATGGGCCTGTTCTTGGCCTGGTCTTCACTCGGGCACGCGCCTGGGTGTGTCCGACGCAGCAGGAGTCATGCTGAGTTAAATGCGCCTCCGAGCATGTGTGGCATTGTTCAGGGGGTAGGTCTCCTGGCAACTATGTTGTCTCGGCCCCATAGTCAGCCCCAGTCTCAGGTTCCCCCGTGGAGTCTTTGCCAGCAAAAGTATCCTGCGCAGAGGGAGTCGTGCTGAGTTAAATGCACCTTGAGGCATATTTGGTGTGGTACAGGGGTTGGGACTCCTGGCCACGATGTGGTCTGGGCCCAGTAGTCGGCCCCAATCTCAGGCTCCCCCCAGAATCCTTGCCAGCAAAAGAATCCCATGCAGCAGGAGTCACACTGAGTTAAATGCACCTCTGGGCGCGTGTGGCATGATGTAGGGGGCGGACCTCCTGGCCGCTATATGGTCTGGGCCCCGTAGTCGGCCCTGGTCTGAGGCTCCCCCCGGAGTCCTTGCCAGCAAAAAATTTGACTACACTCCCTCTCCTGATCTAATCAGGGGATGGCTCCCATCTGGCTGGAAATCAAAGAAGTAGCGGGCTGGCCTGGATCCTGTGACATCTGCTCTTCTGCTTTTGAAGTCCAGCGTTTTCTGCCCAGCCCCCTTCTTCTCCTGGCTTCTCCATAAAATGGAAAACCTCCTACCAAATGGTTGTATTATTTCAGCCCCAGGCATCTTCACACCTACACAGAGAGCAGCTTGGCTCAGGCTGTAAAAGGCTCACCAATCAAAAGAAGCTGCTACAGGGCTGCTTTAGGTGACTTCAGGATGGTAAGTTCTAAAACAACTTTCCTGCTATAGTTTTAATAAATCCAACCATGCAAGTTGTTGGATTTATTGTAACCATTATTTTGATACTTTGAATGATATTGCTAGCTAGCTCTAACTGCAATGTTACACTTTATTAAAGTTTAATAAAGCCTTCCCATGTTAGCCCATAGGGCTAGCAGCACCGCAATGGGGAAAACGACGTTGACTGTTTTCCCTTGCAGGGCAAGTAAAACATATTTAATATTGTCTTTGCTTTATATAGCAATGTACACTACCCTTATGACACCTAGGGCAGCCCTTAGGGTAGTGTATATGTAATTAAAGTAACATTTTGGTCTTCGGAAGTACTTTAAATTCTAAAGTTGAATTTGGGCACCTTTTTATTTTAATCCAAGACTGTAAGGCAGGTTTGGCTTCAACATGATAGCAGGCACCACAGCAGTGCACACCTAAATGCATTAAGTCCACTAGGGTCCCTAACCCTACATGCCCTACCACATACTAGGGACTTACAGGTAGGTTGTCTTGACCGATTAGAATTATACCAATCACCATGTAATTTAAGAGGACAGTGCACTGACCCTGGGCCTGGTAAGCAGAGCTCATACCACTTTCAGAGTCAGCAACCACCAGCATCCGTCAAAAAAAGGGGTGATCAGGGCAAAAAGATTGGTTTTCCTACAAATAGTGTAAAATGTTACCAAAAGGCTAATTAGACTTAGAGAGACAAGTGAATTCAGTTATTTGACAGAATGTTAGTTTGGGAAGTAAGAAACTCTTGCAAGAATCAGAAATCTTTTTCGGCATGCAAGTTTAGCTTTCCCATGTAAATAGAAGTTTTATGAGTGAAAACCCAATTTCAGAATTTATTCCTGAAAAAGCCCAACTGACACAGGTGCCCTGGCATACTTTCGAATCCCGTTGTGCTTTTTCGAAAATGATAGTTTGCCACATGTGTGATGGTCAACATATGATGTACATTTCTGACTTTATTTTGGTATGGTGTCATTTAAATTTTAAAAACGTGTTAGGATTACTATTATTATAACCAGCATTGCTGAATTTGCGTTACATTGGTTTTGATCATTTACTCACCTGTAAGGGTCTCGAAGCACTGAGGGGGATTGTTCTCTGAGCTTCAGTTGAAGAGCCAGGTTTTAAGGTCCTTCCTGAACTGAAACAGCGATGGTGACTGCCTGAGGTGCAGGGGCAGGTTGCTCCAGCTCTTTGCCATGAGTAAGGCGAAGGATCTTCCACAAGTCGTTGTTTTCCAAATGCGGGGTAAGGTGGCTAGTTCTTGTTGCGCTGAGTGGAGAGGTCTGGTGGGGGAGTAGAAGGTGATGCAGTGGTTGAGGTAGACAGGTCCTAGGTTGTGGAGGGCCTCATATATGTGTACAAGAAGTTAATACTTTTCTCAATAAGAAGCCAGTTGAAGTCTCATAGGTGAATGGAGACGTGTTTGTGGTGGGGGATGTCCAGGATGTGTCTAGCGGAGGCGTTTTGGATGTGCTGTAATTTCTTCAGGTTATTCTGGGTGGTGCCGCTGTAGAGGGCGTTGCCATAGTCGAGTCTGCTGGTAACCAGGGCATGGGTCACAGTTCTGCGGCAGTCCATTGGGATCCATTTGTAGACCTTTGAGAGCAGTCAGAGGGTGTGAAAACAGGAGGATGTGACTGAGTTGACTTGGTGGGTCATGGTGAGCGATAGGTCTGGGATGAAGCTGAGATTGCGTGCGTGGTCTGTCGGGGTGGAGGGGTAGTGCCGAGGGTGGATGGCCACGAGGAGTCATTCCAGGCTGATGTGGAGGGTACCAGGATGAGGATCTCGGTCTTGTCAGAGATTAGCTTAAGGCAGCTGTCTTTCATCCAGGTGGTGACAGCTTCCATCCCGTTGTGTAAATTCTTCTTTGCAGTTGTGGGGTTTTCAGTCAGAGAGATGATCAGCTGGGTGTGGTCGGCGTAGGAGGCGATGATCATCCCATGGTTCCTGGCGGTGGATGCGAACGAGGCCATGTAGATGTTGAAGAGTGTGGGGCTCAGGGAGGAGCCCTGTGGAACTCCACAGCTGATCTCCATAGGTTCTGACAGGGAAAGCAGGAGTTTGACTCCCTGGGTTCTGCCAGACAGGAAGGACGTATCCATTGTAGGGCATTTCTGTGGATGACAGTTGTATGGAGTCTGGAGCAGAGGGGGAGGTTTGAAACCATGAGAAAGGCAGCCGACGGGTCCAATAGGATGAGGGCTGAGGTATGGTTGAGGTCGAGGACTATGCTAATGTTTTCTGTGGCAGCAAGGAGGGCAGTCTCCATGCTGTGGTTGCTCCTGAAACCTGATTAGAAGATGTCTAGGATGTTGTTGTCCTCGATGTGCTTATAGATCTGAGTGTTGATGGCCTTTTTGATGACCTTGGCTGGGAAAGGCAGCAGGGAGATGGGGTGGTAATTCTTGCGGTCTAGAGGGTGGGTCGTGGGTTTCTTCAGGAGAGGGCTGATCTTGGCATGATTCCAGTCCTTTGGGAAGGTGTCTGTATTTATTGAGCAGTTGAGTGTGTGGCGGAGCTCAGGTGCGATGAAATTGTTGTCTTTGTTGAAAATGTGGTGAAGGCAGGGGTTGGGAGGGGCTTCAGAGGGGATGCTGCTCATGATAGTGGGGGTCTTGTCTGTGGTGAGGGTGGTCCAACGGTGCAGGATCTGTGATGGGTCGGGGTGTCAGAGCTGGGGGGTTGTAGGAGGACTTGGAGGGTCTTGGGGTCCAAAGCTGTTGTATAGGTCTTTGATTTTCCTGTGGAAAATGGTAGCTAGTCTGTCGCAGAGATCTTGACATGGAGGGATGTGTGCTATTTCCGATTGGGGTATGGCAAACTCCTTGACCAAGGCAAAGAGCTCTTTAGTGTTGTGATTGGTGGTGCAGATATGGTCCTCCAGGGCAGCTTTCCTTGTGACTCTGATGAGGTGGTGGTGTGATTTGGTGGCAACTCTGAAGGCCTCGAAGTCTTCTGGACTTGCTGTTTCTCAATTTTTTTCTCTAGCTGTCTGTAGGTGCACCTGGAGTTCTGGAGTGCAGAGCAGAACCAGCTGGCCTTCTTGAGGTAATGTTTGGCTGAGGTCTTACAGAGAGGTGCTAGGGTGTTGGAGCATTCAGAGATCCATTGGTGTAAGTTCTGTGCTGAGATGTTAACATCTGTGGTGAGGGGCGGTGGAGACTTGCTGAGGGTGTTGGTGAGCTGTTCCTCAGTGATCTGGTTACATTTTCTGCTTGGGGCTTAGAGCGTGCTGAGGTGGATGGTCGTTGAGGTGATGGTGAAATAGATGCAGTGGTGGTCAGTCCAGTGAAGTGTGGAAGTGTTGTCAACGGTGATGTTGTTGCTGGTGGAAAAGATGGCATTGAGTGTGTGTCAAGCAATGTGTATTAGTGAGGTGATCAGTTGCTTTAGTCCTATTGTGGCAAGGTTATCGAGCAGGGAAGCAGTTTTAGTACCGTTGCCACTGTCAATGTGGAAGTTGAGGTCGGCAAGGATGAAGAAGTTTGGAGAGGTGAGAGTGTGAGTAGGGATGATGTTGACAATGGAGTCACTGAAGGCTCGGCAAGAGCTGAGTGGCCTGTAGATGAGGGTGCCATGGATGGTAGACTTGGGGGTGGCGTGAATCTAGAAATGGAGGTGCTCCATTAGTGGGGAGTGTTCTTCCGTGTTGGTTGTCAGACGGAGGGTGGATTTCTGTACAATGGCCAGTCCACCGCCTACGCGAGACGTCCGGTCTTTGCAGACCAGTTTGTAGTCGCTGGGGATGGCGATGTCCGGTGCAGACGTTGGGTTTGTCTATGTCTCAGTGAGAAAGGCGATGTCCGGGCAGGTGGAGTCTAGAAGGTCCCAGAGTCATACTGCTTGTTTGTGGAGAGACTGAACGTTGAGGACGATGCAGTTGAGATGTTCCAGGTTGGTGTTCAGTGGCTCCAGGGGGGAAGGGTCTGGAGACTTTGGTGCACCAGCGGCACAGCTGCGCAGCAGCCATCATTAAGAAAGGGATGGAGGTGGGGGGTCCGGTCAGCTGGGAGGCAGGAAAGTGATTGGTCGGAGGGAGGGGTGGGGCTGCAGGGGCAGCAGCAGCAGGGAACGGAGAGCAGGGAGAGTGAAAGTCTGAAAGGAGAGAAAAAGAGACAAGAATGAAAAGAAAGGAAAAAATAAATGAAGATGACACGAAAAATAGCAAAAAGAAAAGAGACAGCAGATACATACACACAAATGGCCACTGGGCCACCAGGGATGAGACGCAGGTGGGAGCCTGCCAGTAGAGTTGGGTCTCGAAGTGAGAGTCAGGCAGGCACTCTGTTTGCTTGCAGCAGAGACAGCAGCAGCAGCAAACAGGTGTAGTTGCGCAGAGGAGGGCAAACAGTTGCTGACCAGGCGATCAGAGGAGTCGCACAGTTTTGAGGGTGTTAGACTCTGCAAAATATTTGCCACTAGGAGCCTATTTCCAGGAGTGATGTGAACCTTCTGAAATTTGTAAAATTTCATTTAATTCTGCATACAGTTGCATATTTTTCATTAGATTTAGTGCAATACGATTTAGCAAACCTAATTGCATCACATTAGATGAGCATTTTCAAGATAAAAGTGAATGTTATCTGGGCAACGCACAAGTTGTTCTTCTATCAACAGGTATGATTTCCCTAACACCTTTCAGTGCCAGTCTTTTGCACAGTAAGCAGACTCCTGCTGCTATGAGCAAACCTGGCCTATATGCGCGTCTGTGATAACCCTTGACAGGCCGACGTTCTGAGCACAATTTTGGCATATATGAACAGTATACTTGGCTGCACTGCTATTGTAAGCAGCCATTAATAGCAGCACTCGGAAATATTTGAGCGGAACCCTAAATCATTATGCTCCATGCCATGGAATATTTAAACAGCGGTCAGATCTATTTCGATCCTTCTCTAGCATTGGATGCCAGAATACTTACGAAACGATAAAACTTCTGATCGTATTCTCCTATCCCGCACTGGAACACTAATGAGCATCAGGAACTGTATAGCATTTAGACCAGGTATTTTTTCATAATACGCTTTTTTCAGTGGGCCAAAGAAGGTCAGATAGTCAGTGCTTTCCCAAACACACAAACACATTTACCTGCTATTCTCTACTTTTATAAGTGCAGCATAATCTTCTCTTAGGCCAACACACAATTGCGCCTTCAACATCATAGTAGTACTCCATTACACTGTGACGAATTATGAAATATTGGAGTATTTTATCGATTGCTCCAGAGCTGTATATAAAGCTATGTTTTAAAAAGTACATTTGAAAATGGTGCTTGCGCTGCAAAACTTAACATTTTAGTTAAATAATTGAATAAGTTTCTCGGTAGAAATGTCAGCAAAATCTAGGGCAGAGGGTTGGAATTGGTTACACACCTGCCAAATCTGTTCTTTTTGAAAGAACTGCCATTAGTTCCCACTCCAGCTTGTTACAATCCCAATTCACTGCAGATAAAAGCGCTAGGACACTCAAATGCAGTCACCCACATTTTCAGCTAAATTGTATAGCTGGTGCTTAGGCTCTGAGCGCTGGGTGCTGCTGTCCAGTGTCCAGTTTATGTTCTCTGAGCCCTAAAACATGTCATCATTTGTTCATCCATGATTGCCTTATTATCTTTTCTATCAGGCACTAGTATATGGTGTGGAAACATCCATTGCCTGGAGAGATAAATGTCGCTTGTAGACTGCACACTTATTGTTTCATCTATTATTGTGACAAGAAAGACATGGCTTTGGGCCTAGCAATGTAGCTTGACATCTGCAGTTTAAACCTGCAGTCTGACCTGTCAAAATAGCCATTTTATCTGGGGGATAGTCCTTCCTTTCAAATATTCATGTGATCCCTGAGTAGGCCTTGTAGCCCACAAGGAAGGGTGTCTATTTTTTAAAAGTAGAACTGCAATGGTGGCATTTCCCTACACTGAGAAGTTCCCCAAAAATATTTTCATTATGGAAGGCTCTGGCTGTCCTTTGAGGAAACCTAGGGTGCTGATGAATCCATTAATTTTGCTATATTGGCTTTAGCGCAATAACTTTTAAAAGGTTACATTTCCCCTGCTTAAGCACCTGAAGACTTGCATTAGTCTGCCAGCAGCCGCACCTGCCAGTGATTGACCTTAATTAGGTGGGAACATTGTTCACAGAGTAGGGCAATGTCTCAGGCAGGATCGGCTGGATGTGAGGTATGTGACATCTGTCAGCCCAGGGAAATTAGCTGGGAGGTCCAAGACTTCAAGTTTCTTCAAAAGTGGGTTCTTCCCATTCACATTTAAACGTGAGGAGAGACTTCAGGAAGAGGAAAGTCGTCTTCTTTAGACCCGCTGTAGCATGTTGGGCATCTGTCCAGTGGGAGGCAGAGCTTTTCACAGAAACAGTTTGCTGAAGCTTAAGAGAAAGGGGCTGTTAATTGTCCTCAATACTCCCTTGTTTGGCCCAGACACTCGTTTCAGAAGCTCAAGGCTTGTGCCATCTTGGACTTCCCTTAGAATTATGCAGTAAGGAGAACAGGAGGTGCTGCAAATGTTAGAAGGCTTGCCCCATTATCTTTTTCCTCATCATTAGGGAGGAGGGTCCAGGATTCACTACCACCATAAATCCTACAATAGTGACATCCCACCCACAGTTCATTATACATTTTTCTGGACTTGTAGAAGAATAGAAGAGGACAGACATTGCTGTCTGCAACCTGTGAAGAGACCTGAAATGCCAGACCTGCTCATATATGCACCCGAAACAAAGACATTGTCTCCAATGGTCAGCTATCTGACCCCCTTTCTGGCCACAGGAGCATCAAAAGTTGCCAGAGTACTGAAGTGATCAGGAACCAGCTGCAACTGAATGAAGACTGGAGCCTGCTGAATGCCTCTGTTGGATGAAGTCCTGACCCCAAAACGTTTTCCCCTGAGGTTTTGAGAGCCTTAGATGGGTCATGAAAAACGTATTTGGAAATCTCTGAAAAATGTGAACTTAACATTTTCGACTTCTAGTCCTTCAGAGTATAGGAGCCAACCATCCAATTAAATCTGTGGGAGGTGCTACATCACTGGGCAAGAAAATTAGATTGGTCCTACTCCTGGCTTTTTGCCAAATGGAAACTCAGTTCAGTGGACCCTCGTTGCACACCTAACCGACTTCTGTTTGACCTTCCTGGATACAGCCTGTTCCTTGCCTGGCTGGAGGAATCCGAGCTCCAAAAAAGAGACTAAAGGGCCTCTTTAGAGTTTAGACTACAGATTGTATGCTACCAGAGCAGCAGAGTAAATGCTGTGTTGTAGCGGAATGCACATACTTAGAGATGCCCAGATTTAGAGATGAACAATGGTGCAGGAGAATAGCAATTCTCCAATTACATGTAACATTTGTGATTTTATTATAGACAAGGACTCTAGCATTATGCATGAATACTTTTATTCTCTGCCCTGATGTAGCTTCTTAAAGAACATTGACATAGAACAAAACTGACCACACAATCCAAAATAGAACCCTTTGTTTACATAACCGGCCCTTCTCTCTACTTTTCTTCCTTCTTTGATTGATGTTTTTCATATTTACCTTCACTGCTTCTTATTACTTCTTAAATCTTTAAAACGTGAAGTGCTTCTTATTATTTTTCTACACATCCACAGGTAAATAGAATGATTACTGTAAGTATCTTACTCTGTCATGGCTAATAAGCACCTCTACAATGTTTTCATTTATCATTCATTTTCATGTTCCTTTCCCACTCTAAACATTTCAAAGAGATTTTCAATTAGTGTAGGTGGGAAGGATAATGCTAGCCTCCTTGTCTTTAATAAAACCATGATTCTCCTGTTACAATTGCTTGGAGAATCACCAATTTATGTCAAGACAGGAGGCTAGCAATATGGATGCTGAAATCTCCTCAGAGCCAAACCTGCACTGTGCTCAACTGGTTTTAAATAGAAGTGAATGAAAATGTTTGCATTGGACCAATCTGTTGCCTTCAACATCTCTTCTAATATGCCCCTGAAAAGTAGGCCCTACTTGCCATAGCTCCTCTTACTAAATGCATTTTATTCATATACACTCCTGCTTCTGTTAAAACTGGCCTTGCCCATCTAGCAAAAGTAATTGTTGATACTGGCTTATAATGTGTCACATTTCAAATTAGTAACTGTCCTTCCCCTTATGATCTGAACTCTCGTACTCCATGTATATACGTAAAGCACCATACCACACACAATCCTGGAATTTCATAAAAATTTGAAAAACTGCCTGAGTAATAGTGTCTGTCCTTTTCCTAATTTAAAAATAAACTTCATTAGTTTGAAAAATGTTCTGTCTTACATCTAGCACCATACCATCAGGCACCCCCTTGAAAGATATTAAGCATAGCAAACTTCCTAATTATGAATCAAATTCCTAAGTGATGGAAACTTATTGATAGACCATCACACAAAAAGTGGAAAAATCAAATTCACATCCCATTGAATGAATCCCTTTTATCACTCTTCAAACAACTTTGCTTCTTTCTACTGACATACCATTCACATTAGAAAGACCAGCTCAATGGCTCGCCTATAACAATAAATTGTTCTTTAACTCAACCCCCTTTCTGAATAAGTCTGACAAAAAATGTTTAATCATAATCTCATCATTTTCCATGGGATCCAAACCACGCACCAAAACAAACTGCACTCTGTAAGCTACTTTATACTGCTCTTTAGTTCCTGGAGCCCAGGATTCATTGAGCAAGCTCCCAGCCTCCTCCAAAATACCTCTAAATTGGCTAGATCTCCTGATACTTACTAAACCATTAGGTTTAAAACTCCTGACATTATTAAAGGATATTCCTCTCATTCTGGACCCGGCAGAAGATCTTCTGATGCTGCTATCACATGAGGTATCTCCACCACTAACTCCATGACAGACAAGAACCAAACGTCTCCTAAAGTGAAGGAAGGAATTATCAGCACTATCTGACAACACTGTTTCTTCATTTGGAGTAGTAGCCTCTGCAATATAGAGAATAGAGGGAACGTATAACCTCTTAACTCTCTCCAATCCTGATTGAAGGCATCCACTGCTCACCAATTGGACCCATATTGAAACATGTCTTCAGCTGAAATGTGAACCTTGTTGCAAAAATATTGCCTTCCAATGTACTGAATACCTTTCTTATTTCCTAAAAAAAAAACTTGCTTTTCAATAACCAATTTCCATTCTCCAAATATTGTAGTCCACTAAACACTGAGAAATCCAATCTTATAAACAATTTTCCACCAAGTGGTAGTTTTTAGTCCTGAAAGAACTGCAAGCTAGCCTTGGTTAGGGTCACCTATGTTCCTTTATTGGGTTTTTACATATGTTTGATGGGGAAAACAGGGCTGATTGCAGAGGCCCCTTGACTTTCTGCCCCCATTTTTCACTTTTTGCTGGTGTTTTCCTGATGCTTATGGTGCCCTGGGTACTGCTAACTAGTCCCAGGGCCTGTGGTCTGTATAAAAGGAGCATGCAATTTAGGCTAATTATAATTGGCTAAGTCAACCTACCTATAAGTCCCAGGTATATGGTAGGGCATGTAGGTTTAGGGACTCCAGCATAGGTGGTGCCCCCATAGGTGCACTGATGAGGTGCCCAGTTACATTTTAAAGGCAGGCCTGCCTTGCTGGCTGCTCTTAAAGTTACATTCAAATTCGACTTTGGAATTAAAGTAGTTCCAAACTCTTAAACTACCTTATTTTTACATATGTCACCCCTAAGGTGTGCCCTATGTGCCTCTAGGGATGGGTGCCATACGCTATAAGTAACTACAAGCAGAGGCCTTATAACAATAGTTTTATAAGCCCTGGTGAGGTAAAACAGCCAAATTCGGTGTTCCCTCATTGTAGTGAATGGCCTCCATAGGCTAGAATGGGGAGACTTTATTTCAATTTTAAAAGTCCCCTTAAGTATAAGATTCCTCAAGGTTGGTATCAAATTAATTGTTATAATAAATCCCACATCTTCCACTTGTGGGATTTAATATAACTAGCTCAGGTAAAGAGTTTTAATCTTTACCTGAAAACTTGCCAACTTCAGCCATGCAGTGTTTTTGATGCTTTGCTCTCATTGGCCAGCCTCTGGCAGCCTAGCCAGGCTGCCTTGATGAGGTGTGAAGTGGCCTGGCTCAACATAAAGAGATGTGCCTGGGGGAGCAGATCTTCCCTCAGCAGATGGAGAGATGAAGGGGGGGGAGGGCAGCCAAATTGGTCTTCAAAGGCAGGGAAGGGCTTTTGGAGCAACCCAGCACCTCTCTCACATCCTGCAAACCGAGACAGTTAGGTGCCCCCATGATTGGATTAGGGGAGGGCAGGAGAAGGGTGTGTTTAAGGTTTTTAACCAAACCAGTGGGTGTACTCAGCCAGATGTAACCTCCAAAAATCAGTTTCAGCCATGATGGATTTTCGAGGAATGTTGCTCCCTGGGATTGATTTTTGCCACACTTCCCAGGAAGTGGTCATCATAGGGGGAAGGCCCCTGCACCTGATAGGAGAACCTGGAACCCCTGTTTTCATCCAGGAGCAAGGATAAAACTGGCAGACCTGCACCCACACCTCAGATCCCTACCAGATTCCAACAAGGAAGAACTACAGAAGAAGAAGGACCGCCTTGCTGGACCCCTGACCTTCACCTGGACACTGCACTCTGGAGGACTGCACCAGCTGCACACTTGGGCTTCACCACAAGAACGACTTTGCCTGGCTTCAACTGGTTCAAGGAGGGACCCCCTGTTTGCTACAGGTGAAAAATTGCTAACCAGAGACCCCTGCATAAACTCCTGAAGAAACTGACCAGCTGACCACTGTTTAGTGGCCTAAAAGGAGTTTGCACCAGGTGCATTCTGGGAGTTGTAGTCTGCACCCTCAAGGAGCATCTGAGAGCTTCTGGAACCTTGGAGTGAGCTGTGGACCTCAAAAGAACCTTAAAGGAACATCTGGAAGAAGATTCAGACGTTTGGAGAACTTTTGGAAAAACGCTCCATAAAGGGACCGACCCGCCACAGCAACTCTAGCCGGCATGCCTCATCACGACCTGGCCTGACTTGCAGGTTCGTCTCAGTGAAGAAAATCTCTGAAAAAGTCACTAAGTCTGAACGTAGGAAGGTCATGGCTAGGCTGACCAGCAAGATGGCCGTCACCTTGTGAGGCTCTGCTGGGCTAGGGGCTGAATTCCTAAATTTATCCTGGAGAGTGGCCTTTTCTGTTCAGATGTCTGTGTGGGGGGCCCCCGGAGGCTCTGGTGAAGCTGGGGGCTGCCTGTGCAGTGGTCAGCGGTGGCAGTAGATGCTTAGTACGCCTAACAGAGAAGAGGCAGGCCTGAGGGCGCGGGAGACTCACTGGAGCCTGTGAGTGAGGGGGGGCCTGCGGTCGGGCGGATCGTGCTGTGCCGTGGGGTACGCTGTCTCCCCCAGCAGGTCCCGCTGGATTGGCAGTGCAGTTTGCAGAGTTGGCGGCTGAGCTGAGGAGGTGAGCGGTGGGCTCGCCCTTTTGTGGCCGGATTGGCGGTCGGGGCGGACCGCGGCCTTAGGGCAAGCGGGGCCTGCACTGGGTTCCGGTGCGGGCACTCCAGACTTCCGCTGGCAGGAATGGACGAGAGTGGGCTGGCCGGCTGCCGCTGCCGCTGCTCGGGAGTGTGGCTCAGATCTCAGTGAGGGGTGTGGCGCCCTGACCTTGTGGACAGGCCCGGCTCCGTGGGAGGTGAGCGTGGTCTCTCTGCTGGGGGATTGCGAAGCTGGAGGGCCCTGAAGCGTCTATAGTGCAAGATCCTGCTGCCTGAGGCTGGGAATCGGCGGTGGTGGCTGCGTTGAGCAAGTGGGCGATTTGGGCTCCCCCAGCTGGAGACTCCTTCAGCGGTTAGGTTGGACCGCGGGCCTTCTGGTTTGCTGGGGGAGATGCTTGGATTTAATTCAGCCTCTGGGACCATATTTATTGGACTGCCACACGGAGTACGTGGATGTGATTTGGATCCCCGGTTGTTGGGAGCCCGGCTACAGCATGTCAGTGCATTCAGTGCTGAGACATGTGAGGGACGGCTGGACCGAATAGGCGAGCCGGGGTGCCCTACTGACCAGCGGGGACTGGTGGGGTGACAGTGTCTGGGGCCGGGGTGCTGCCCTCCACCCTGGTGGTGCCGAGCTGGTGCTGCTGCATTGGGGAGTTAGCTGGTGCTCTCTGGCTGTGTGGATCTAATATCCTCTGCTGTCTGCTTGAGTCGGCTGTGGAGAGAGTCTCTGGCTGCTGGATCCACATAGGGGCTGAAGACGGGAAAGGCGGAGCAGAGACAGGAGAAGCTCACATTTGAAGGGGGTAGGAAGAACAGTGGAATGTCTTGCTCCCAGTCGGAGGAGATGACAGCGGAGGATGGGGCCCGGTTGCTTCAAGGCTATGTTTCTGGACCTCAAGAATTGCCTCGCTGGCATTGACGCTAAGCTTGACCACCTGACGGAGCAAATGGACCGGATTCACCACCTGGAGACGCGTACGTCGGAGCTGGAGGATCAGCGTCATAGAGACAGGGAACAATTGCTGCGTATGGAGCACGTACTGGAAGTGATTCGTAACAAAAACGAGGATTTGGAGGCACAGTCGCACCGCAATAACATTTGCATAGTTGGCCTTCCGGAGTCCACAGACATGGGGAGGATGGAGGATTTTGTGGAATCCATGCTATCTGACCTTTTTCCTGGAGATTTCTCTCGGCTGCTGGTGGTAGAGAGAGCTCATACATCGTTGGGTCCTCGGCCTCTGCCTGGTATGTCGCCACGGCCTACTATTGTTCTATTGTTGAAATACCGTGACAGAGATACTATTCTCAGGCTGGCAAAGGAGCGGAGGCTGGTGATTTACAAGACCACTGAACTGAGTATATTTCCTGATTATACCCTAGAGGTACAGGCTACTCGTGGAGCTTTTTTGCTGATGAAACGCACTGTGAGTCAGACAGACGCTAGATACTCTCTCATTTACCCTGCGAAGCTGAGAGTGCAGCATGGGGGCAAATTGCCTTTTTTCACAGACCCGAAATTGGTGGCTAAGTTTGCCAAAACAGTGCCAAAAAAGAGAGAGTCAGGAGGTCTGGAGGCCTCTGGTGCTGAGAGAGATACACTAAGTGATAATGACTAGAATGGTGGGATGGGGATGGTTGGGGTTATCTCTCTGGAGGCTGTATGGGGGTGCCGTTGTTACTGTGCTAATTATTTCTATGGGCTGCTCTGATGTATAGTTAGTTAGCGGGCCCTTTGCCCCCATTCTGTCCCGTGGACCCCAATGGCCGATACATCATGTTGAGTGGCACTTTATTAGATGGAGCATGCAGGCTTGTTTCGATTTATGGTCCTAATGCCCATTGACCCCGAATTTTTCAGAGAAGTGTGGCGGCTGATTGAGTTGTTGGGGAATGGTCCTTTGATCTAGGGAGGGGATTTCAATGTGATCCTGGACCCAGGGGCAGACTGCAAAAGCCTAGCCAGGGTGCAGCATGTCGCAGCTGCTAAGGCCCTGTCATCTGTAATGGATGAGGGTGCTCTGGTGGATATATGGAGGGCGAAGCATGGGACTGCCAGAGAGGGCACCTGTGTTAATTATGTTCATAATAGCTGGTCCCGCATTGATAGATGGCTGGGTACGAGGGACGTGGAGCTCTGGACACAGTCAGTTGAGCACATGGTGCGTACCCTATCGGATCACTCGCTTGTCAAGTTGGTGCAGGCAGTGCCGGGGGGTCCTGGGCGTGCATACATGTGGCGCTTACCGCGTGGGGCACTATGGGATCTGGTGTTTCGGGAGGAAGTTAGTGAGGCCATTATTCATTATTTTGCTGAGAATTGCGGGTCAGTGAATTCTGCAGGAACTCTCTGGGAGGCATTTATGGTGGTAATTCATGGTATATGCCTCTCTAAACAGAATGGCGTGTTGAAGATGCTGCGGCGGGATTTGGCGGACCTGGAGGCTCAGATAGTGGAAATGGAAAAACATCTGGCTGTGGACTGGTCTGAGGATAGCGGCTTTGAGAGACACTGTGTCACAGTATGAGGAGGCTGCTTTGCATGAGATCAGTTTTTTGGGGAAACATGCCAAGGCAAGGAGAAATGGGGAGGGAGTAAGGGCGGGGCGTACATTGGGAGTATGCTGCGTAAGCCATGGGCCAATAACTACATTGTTGAATTGAATAGAGTGTCTGGCGAGTGGGTGGTGGGAACGGATGGAATCATGCGGGTCTTTACTGATTTTTTTGCGGACTTGTATGCAGAGCCTTCTGGACTGGACATTGAAGTGGCACAGGACTACTTCTCCACGATTAGTTTGGTATGGTTTGATGATTCACACAGGTCCTATCTTGATGTTCCTTTCTCTTTGGAAGATGTTAAACAGGCGATTCACGATTTGTGAGGGGATAAGGCTCCTGGCCTGGATGGCCTAACTCCTTTCTTCTAGGAATATGCAGATATCCTAGCGCCACACCTTTTAGAGGTTTACGCGGAGTCTATTGAGACTGGGATTTTTCCCGCCTCTCTCCGCGAGGCTTTGATTGTCACGATTCTAAAGCCTGGTAAGGATCCGTGCAGATGTGACTTGTATCGACCGCTCTTCATGATCAGTATAGATAATAAAATCTTAGCTAAGATGATAGTGGCGCGATTACAACCTTTGCTCCTAAAGCTGGCGTTACCGGATCAGTCTGGTTTTGTACCGGGTCAGTCTACGTCATATAATCTACGTACCTACTTCGCTGTCGTGAGTATGATTGAAGCTGAGGATGATGCGGCAGCTGTGTTTTTAGATGCTATTAAGGCTTTTGATTCTCTGGCGTGGACGTATATGTTTGCGCTACTAGCCAGAGTAGGAATGAGTGCGAGGTTTGTGCAATTGATTCGCTTGTTGGATTCGGAGCCTACTGCTAGGCTGCGGGTAAACTGAATTGTTTCTGACTCCTTTCAGGTGGGTCGGGGGACTCAACAGGGTTGCCCTCTATCTCTACTGCTTTTCAAAATGGCAATGGAGCCACTGGTGGCGTGTCTGAGACAGCACCATAATCATAGAGGGCTGGCGTTTCGCCAAAGCCCAATATTAATATCCATGTATGCAGACGATATTGCTCTGTATGTTTGCGAGCCGCAGAATCATCTTGATACTCTGCTGGATGAGATAGTGCGGTTTGGCGCTTTCTACGGAATTATGATCAACTGATCTAAGTCGGTGGTGATTCCCCTCTCCTCGTGAACGCCACGATTTTCCTCCAGGTGTCCTATTGGATGAGCTGATGGCCCGGTGCGCTACCTGGGCATCTGGCTGAGTAGAGAGATGGAGGCGCTCTGGTCTACAAACTATGGTAAGGCAATAGCGTGGCTGGAAGACAGGGTAGAGATGTGGCGCTCGCTGCCGATCTCGCTTACTGGATGTATCCCGATAGCTAAATGGTGGTGCTGCCAACATTTTTATACTTATTTGTGAACTTACCTCTTGCCCTGACTGCAAGCTTTTTGCAGAGACTCCGCTCCGCGCTGATACGGCTAGCTTGGGCTGGAGGGCAGCCCAGAATTTCCTGGGAAAAGCTGACACTCCCATTCGAATTGGGTGGCCTTCCTGCTCCGGATCTGGAGCTTTACTACCACTATGCGCAGGCTCACTTTGCACATTTCTGGATATGTCCCATTTGATATTTGCCGCATCTTGCGCCAGAAAGTGATGCAGTGTGGCAGGACGGACTGTTGCGGGTGATTGGGAACCTGTCTCGGCCCGGGTCGCGTGGGGTGACACAATGGCCTGTACGGCCCGGGCCTGGACTGCATTGCTGCGTCGGGCTGGTGTGCGTGTGCCATTTGCCCCATCGATGTCGGTACTTGATGTTGAGGAAGAGTGGATCTTTCGGGATGCCCGGCTGTGCGAATTTCTCCGAGAATCGAACTTAACTACGTTGGGAGACTGGTTTGTGGAGGGGCGGTTTATTGCATCGGAGATACCGCTGGGGGACGGATGAGACACTGCGTTACATCGATTGTATGTGCAACGCATTGGTGCGATGCTCCATGCACGTTTCCCTGGCTTTCTTGAGGCCCCGTTGGCATGTCAGACACTGGAGTTCATGTATCGAGCGCAATCACCGTGCAAGCTCATTACTCAGCTATATAATTGCTTGGAGAGCGAGAAGATGGGGACAGAGATTACTGCCAAGGCGCGGTGGGAGGTGGACATTGGTGAAGCCTTATCTGCTGAGATGTGGAGAAAATGCTGTGCCCATATGAGGGTGCTGTCCCCCAATTATAGGCTGCGCCTTCTCCATTTCAAATTTTTGCATCGCTTGTACTACACCCCCGTAGTTTGCATGGTATGGGTCTGCGCGCAGGTTCTTGTTGCGAAAGGTGTGGTGCCCTGGATCCAGATTTTCTGCATCTGCCGTGGAGCTGTGCGGACGTGCGTGCTTACTGGCTTGAGGTGCTACAGATGATTGAGGAGATGACTTGTCTTGTCCTGCCTTTTACCCCTAAACATACGCTTCTCAGCTCTGTGGAGGAGATACCGTTAGTTCATAGGAGGCTGGGGGTCTACTGCTGCCGTTGACTAAGTGCAGAGTCGCGATGTGCTGGGGATGAGGGCGGCCCCATGTGGATCTGAATGGCTGCAGGATGCCTAGTTTTGCCAATAACAACTAATGACCTATTGGGAGTTGATGCCTGAGGGAACCCGACCCAGGGACATATGGGCTCCGCTGCACTCTTTCTTAGAGTCCAGCTTGTGAGACTGTAGATGGTGAGCTGCACCTTGCCACGAGTACAGAGGTTTAGAGACCTACCTCTAACATCCATGTGCCTTTGCCGATGTTCTGGAATGGATGATTGTATTGGCTTTTTGCATCTCTCTTTATCCTTACCTTTCTTTATCTCTTACTGTTTGTTGTGGGTGTTTTACAGCCCTACGGATATATCTCAGATGCTGTTCCTTGCCTTTTTGAAAGTCAACTTTTCAGCACGCCCGTTGGTGGGTGCAGAAACTGTACATGTCAGACTGGGCATAGGGGCTGATTGCTCCATGTAATTGATATAGGATGTGCTGAGATATATATATATATATATTTGTTCTTTGATTACTGTGCTGGCATATATAAGAAATTGCTTTCACCTTTCTTATGGGAGGGGCTGGTTTTGTTATTTGTTAAACTTAATAAAAAGAAAATAAAACTAAAAGTCTGAACTTAGGAAGTTGACCGCGGCCTCCCTGGCAGGGTATCCGAAGAGGGCTCCAAGGACGTCAGATCAAGATTTAGGTTTGTCCTGGTCGAAGGATTTTCATCTCGAAAAAATGACTAAGTCCGAAGGTAAATATCTCCACCGAAGGCTACTGTGACGTGTATCCGAGGAAGAGTTCTAGGAGGTCAGATTGGACTGGCGACTTGGTCTCGCTAAAGAAAATCTCCAGAAAAACAACTAAGTCCTAAGGTAAACTTTTGATTGAGGCCTCCCGTGAGCTGTAGCCAAGCAGGGCTCCATCACAGTCAAAGTACACAAGAAAGTACAGGGTTCTCTAAAGAGGGCGTTGCGGGTACCAGCGTAGCCCTAGGTTGTACGTGTTCCTATTTGGAAAGGTAATGTCAGTGAAATGTCAGTAAGTAACTGCAGAGTGCATGCGCGGGGAGAGACACCGGGGGGAGTTCCTTTTACGGACAAGGTGGTCTCACACACTATATAGTGTCATGCTTCATCATTTGACCACCTAGACCCACCCAGGTAGGACAGTGCCACCTGGCCGGACTCAACCTCACTGTTAAAGGAACAGGAGGGAGTGCGTAAATAAACTTGTTTCTGGAAAGATCGGGATCCAGCTAATCTAGTGAAAAAATTAAAAACACCTAAGCAGACACCTGTGAGGAGTGACAAATTTAATGGTGGTGTCTGATTGGTGTTGTTAAAACAGGGGTTGGGACACCTCTGTGAGGATAAGGACTCACAGGGTCACCTAACTAATAGCCAACATGTTTCTGCCCTCAGAAGTGAGCCAATAGAGGTCTCGGGGCATTCGTCAGGGCCCAGGATCCCTACGTCTCACGTTGGAGGAAATTTACTCTATGTGAAGGTCAAAGAGTGTGAAGTAAAAGGTCTACCTTACACTAGGAATTACCTTGAGGCGGCCCTTTCATAGAGGCTACTAGCCTCTGGTATCCAGGAGGGGGAGTGTCCCCTTATAGTCAAACATACATCAAAGGGGACGCTCGCCGTGCGCCTATACCGTCCTCTCCTTGGACCGCTCCATCACAGTCAGCCTCAAACTTTGACTTTACCCCAGTCAAATTCATATCTCCTGTTCCCCTTATACGATGATTCATTTTGGTGTCATTTTAAAGATAAAAATATAATCTATTTTTATACATTGGTGTTGGGTTTTTATTGTGTTTTGTGTTTTACTTATTTACAGTTTTGTGATTTTTAAATGCTTAAAACATATGTCTCCTAAATTAAGCCTTGTCGCTTGTTGCCAAGCCACCAATGGTTGAGCTAGGTTTAATTTACTGAGATCTAACTAGACCTAAGTGGAGGTTAGTGGCCTATCCCCAAGTGTAGGTACTTACCTGCCCTTACCAATAACCCATTTTCCAACATTTGCTGTTTTACAGTCCTTATGTCCATTCCTTTTCTGTATTTTCTACAGAATCCAGTCCATAACCTTCTCGTTCTGTCTTTTCCTTAGGTTGAAAGGCATACTTTGTGGCACTATCTTTACTCCAGCGACTTCTCCTCATAGGAAGATCAGAGGAAACAATAGAAACAAGGATACTTGATCAGGTAAACTAGTTTAAATCAGGGAATATTGGGAGGGGGAGTGGGTAGTGCTCATGAGGATAGGATGGAGGGCCTTGCGATCTTTGTGAGAAAAATAAACATGCCGTGGCACCGTGCGCAGAGGAGTCTTTCCTGTCCCCTTTCAAAGCAATCCCCCTTATTAATTTAACTCCTCCCACCTTTTCTGATCGGGTCCCTCTTAAAGGACTGTACCTTGTTCAGCAATACTCCTCCAGGAACGTGGCATGGGGGGATGGTGAGGGTCAGTCATTTGGCTTCTCTTTGAACACGCTGTATGGCCGGTGCACCGTCATCTTCAAGTTGCGCCTTCTCTCTCTCTCATTCTTGACACCTCAGGTCCGTGTCTTCCTGGTCTCAGCTCCCATCCTCAGTCGTCTCCACCTGGATTCTCCTCAGGTCACCATCTTCCCCTAGCATTTCAGCCTCTTCCTCCTTTTGTCCTCTCGACACCCGGAAGTAGTCCTTGCTTCCGGAGTAGGTATACTCCAAAGTTTCTCCGGGGCACTGAGGGTTGCTGCTTGCTGGAGCCAAGACGCTGTTCCACACCAGTACAGTCATGGCGATTCTGTGACACACCACTAGCATATATTCTGCTTCCAACTATAGCTTGTGGTCCAGACAATAATGCCACATTTCCTTCACTTTCTCTGCCAACGTCTTTGATTTGCTCCCTCCAAACTTGTTTACATAAGTCACTACTGACATATTGTCCAAACTCAACTGAACTGAACAATTCTGAACTTGATTTTGAAAACTCCGAATTGGATAGAAACCTGCCTTCATTTCATGAAAATGTATGTGCTTTGCTTTTTCCTGCTGAGACCAGCACCTTCCTGTCTCCCACTGATCTAATCTTGCATCGATCCTTTCATACTTGCATCTGACTTGTTCTCATTGCATTCCCTTTCCAAGTGCTGTAATCACTATATCATTCTTTCTTTTCCATCCTTTGTCAAACTTATCTAGTCTCTGTAACCATACACCCCTCACCAAAACTGCAGCATTTAATCCTTGTACAATCCTGTAATGTTAGGGCCCTGGAAAAACTGCATGAATTGATGAGTATAGTAAGTAAATATTCCTTACCATATCTCTCAGCCTCACCTCTAACCACCCTATTTCTTTCTTCACAACCTTCACCTTCCTTTCTGGTAATAACAATTGTCTCTCTATCGTATGTAACAGCCACCAGTGCTCAGGCAGAGAGTAACAGGCACTACCCACGGTTGTACTCCACAATGGTTTGGAATGCTATGGTTTAATGAGAAGGGTAAAGAAGGTGTGATGAGTTATTACCACGAGATGGGTTCAGTGGTGGGGGTTGGGGTGGGAGAGAAAAGGACACAACTCCACTAGCAATGTGAGAGGACAGGATAGCAATCCACTCACATCTGGCAAAAGCAGGACTAAATCAAGAACACCATGCAAAGAACATGACATATAGGCCCTCATTACAACCCTGGCGGTCAGTGCAGAAGCAGCGTTAATACCGCCAACAGGCCGTCGATAACAAAAATTGAACTATGACCATGGCGGAAACTGCCAACACATACAGCCACTTTAACACACCGACCGCCACGGCGGTAGCAACAAGCACCGAGTCGGTAACCGCCAAAAGTCAGGCGGAAGACAATGTGCCACCCACAATATTACAACTGGCCTATCCGCCACCTTTTCCGGGGCGGTACCAACGCCATCAAAAGCACGGCGGAAACAGTACACAGAAAGCAAATGTCTCACTTCTGGAGACTCCAGGAAGAACCACGATGCCATGGAGCCCGAACTGCAGGTGTTCACTATGCTGGTCTACCTCCTCCTACACCAGTAATACCAACGCTGGTGACGACGACCACGATGAGTACTGCCGCCTAGCACACATGGGAGGGGGAGGAAAAAGAGAGTGACACACACACGTAACATGCACACCCCAACCCCCAACACCATACACACAAACAAATGCAATAACATTGCATATTTACCCCCCACCCCTCTGGAATAATGCAAGGACAAAATGATTTGAAGAAAGTGGGTATAATAATATAAAATACTAGAAATATGTCCTCAAAAATCAAAACAGTATTTACAGATATACAAATGAAGGGACACTTCCCAGTCCATAATGTCCATGGGCCACAGGGCCATATCACATAGGCCAAGGCCCCACTTGACTCCTGTCTCAATACGGAGAGAACACTGCTGGAGCATCAGGTCGAAAATACACATACACCTCAGTGGGAAGGGGAAAGGGGGCCCCTCAGCCGGAAGATTGTACAAAGCCACTGCTCCTGGAGGGGGCTACATGCCCTCTGTGATGTCCTGGGGAGTGCAAGGCCATAGTCTCTCAAGTGGGTGGTTTGCCCACTGCTTGGGCCTGGGGTGTGCAAAGCCACAGTCTCTCAAGAGGGTGGTTTGCCCACTGCTTGCTCAGGGGGAGTTCAAAGCCACAGTCTCTCAAGTGGGTGGTTTGTCCACTGCTTGGTCCTGGGGAATGCAAGGCCACAGTCTCTCAAGTGGGTGGTTTGCCCACTTCTTGGTCCTGGGGAGTGCAAAGCCACAGTCTCGCAAGTGGGTGGTTTGGCCACTGCTTGGTCCTGGGGAGTGCAAAGCCACAGTCTCTCCAGTGGTTGTATTCTCCACTGGTTCTGTAGTGGGCATTGTGCCCAGTGTGCTTCATCCTGGCAAGGAGGGGGTGAGTGGATGGCTTCTTCCACTGGTTCTGGAGGGGGCTTAGTGCCCAGTGTGCTTCATCCTGGCAAGGATGCAGTGAGTGGACGCCTTGTACCACTAGTTCTGGAGGGGGCTTTCGCCCAGTGTGCTTCATCTTGGCAAGGAGGGGGTGAGTGGATGGCTTCTTCCACTGGTTATGGAGGGGACTTTGTGCCCAGTGTGCTTCATCCTGGTAAGGATACGGTGCGTGGATGCCTTCTTCCACTGGTTCTGGAGGGGGCTTTGTGCCCAGTGTGCTTCATCCTGGCAAGGATGCAGTGAGTGGATGGCTTCTTCCACTGGTTCTGGAGGGGGCTCTGTGCTCTGTGATACAGCACATGGGGAGTGCAAGGTCACAGTCTCTCACCTGGGTGTCAGATCCATGAGATTTGCTGTGGGCAGGATGCATGACACTCCATGGAGGAAGGACTACAGTCCATTCACTGGTGGCGACTGCTGCCAAGTGATGGCAGTGCCGGTCCTGGTGTCGCTGCTGCCAGTGGTGAAGGGAAGCTCCTGCCCTTCCCCTGCAGCCTTGGACGGCTGCCTACTCGGGATGCTGCTGCTGGCAGTGCTCCTGGTGGCGGTGCTGGTGGCGGTGTTGGTGCTACCAGAGGTGGGGGAGGCTCCAGCCCTTCCCTTGCAGCCTCGGACGGCTGCCCACTCGGGATGCTGCTGCTGGCAGTGGTGGTGGTGGCGGTGCCAGTGGCAGTGCTGGTGGCAGTGCCGGTGGTGGTGGTGGCGGTGCTGCCAGTGATGGGGGGAGGCTCCAGCCCTTCCCCTGCAGCCTCAGATGGCTGAAGCGCCATTGTTGGTGGTGGAGGCTCAGATCCTGTCACAGCACCATGCCTCCTATCTCTCCTGCCTGCAGGGGCAGGCCCTTTGCCCTTGCCCTTGGCAGCTGGTGGTGCCTCCTTGCCCTTGGCAGGTGGTGATGCCCCCTTGCCCTTGGCAGCTGGTTGTGCCTCCTTGCCTTGGCAGCTGGTGGTGCCCCCTTGCCCTTTGCAGCTGGTGGTACCCCCTTGCTCTTGGCAGCTGGTGGTACATCCTTGGCCTTGGCAGCTAGTCGTCCCTTCTTGCCCTTGACAGCTGGTACAGGCACACTGCCAGTGCTGATGGGTGTCTCCTTGGAGCCTCTCACACCTGCAGTAGCTGCCGAAACTACAGTGGCCGTGGACTGAGTGGCTGAGGTGCCGGCCTGGGTTCTGCCCACCCTGGCTTGAAGTGAAGGACGGGGGGAGGGGAGGGAAGAGGTCCAGGGTGGATAGGAAAAGCTTCTTAGAGACACTGGTGCGAGAAGAGGGTGAAGGTTTGGAAGTGGAGGAAGAGGGAGTGGTTTTAGTAGGTGTCTGTCTGCTGTGTTTGGGTGCAGGTGCATGGGCTGGATGCTGTTGTGAGGTGGATGGCTGTTGGGTGTCTGAGTTCTTGCGTTTGTGTACTTTGGGAGGAGGGGGCACAGACACAGTGGGAGAGGACACAGGGGACATGTGCATGGATGTGGGGGTGGTGACTGCCAATGAGGGGTGTGTAGTGATAGGGGTGATGGTGAGGGAGGTAGTGGATGAGGATGTAGTGCATGCAGGTGTGAGTGGAGACATTACTGGGAGGGAGGTAGACGACGACGAGGTGGGGGACACAGTGGAGGCAGTGGATGTTTGTGTGTCTGGTTCTGGATGGTGTTTGTGTGAGTGCCTGTGGGATGATGTGTGGTGCTTGTGTTTGCCTGAGCCACTCCTGTTTGTTGTCTTGGGTGCATGCTGGACTGATTGTGTGCTTGGGATAGGTTGGGGTTCAGGGGAATGGAACTGGGCAGAGGAAGTTGGAGGGGGGAGGCTAGAGACAGGGACAATGGCTGCCATCAGGGAGGAGGCCAGAGCCTGGAATGATGTATGTTGGGCCGCCTCGCCAGAGTGAATGCCATCCAGGAATGCATTTGTATGTTGCAAATTCCCTGCCAGCCCCTGGATGGCATTCACTATGGTTGGCTGCCCAACAGAGATTGATTGCAGGAGGTCAATAGCCTTCTCCCTCAGGGCAGCAGGGCTAATTGGGGCAGGGCCTGAGTTGCCTGGGGTGAAGGAGATGCCCACCCTCCTGGGTGAGCAGGCACGGGAAACTCGCTGAGGGGCTGCTGGGAGGGCGGTGCTGGTACGGAAGGTTCCAGCTGTACCTGTACTTGAGGTGGCCACAGAGCTGTCTGCCACCAGCAGGGAGCTTCCATCGGTGGAGGTATCACTGTCAGAACTGTCCCCTCCTGTCTCCGCCGTGGTGCTCCCTTTGCCCTCCGTCCCACTGGTGCCCTCACGGTCAGTGGATCCGGCCTCCAGGGCCATATGGGATGCAGCTCCCTCCGTCGCCTGTGCCTCTGCTCCTTCGCCAGATGATGCTAATGCACATAAGGACAGGGTGACAAAATAAAAAGGGTGGGTAAGAGACAGAGGATACACTTGGTCAATGCAAGCAACAACACCACCGTTGGCGTACACAACACAGGGGACAGCCCTACGCACTATGCGATGTACTACCACTCACGATGCTAGTCACTAGGCCATGGACAGTAATACCTACGCCAGTTGCAGCATACCTGCGACCCACAGATCCCTACCCAGTAGTAGATGCCCACTAGCATGTTTGGCGGTGGAGTGCATCAGCCACTGCTGAACATGGAACCTCTAATGCAATGTCCGGCCTGGCCTTGGGGCACCCACAGGCCAGCATCCCCCACCCAGAGACCACCACGCACAATTTGCAGATTTTTGAAACTGTACTCACCCCCTTGTCGCTGCTGTGATGCCGTCAAGCGCCCATCCAGCTCCAGACAGGCCACCGCCAGTATGCGGAACGTTGGGAGGCCATCCCCAGGTGGGCCTCCGCCGTCTTCCTTGCCCAGCGTCTCAGGTCCTCCCACTGTTTCCGACAGTGGGTGCTCCGTCTGCCGTAGACCCCCAGGGTCCACACGTCCTTGGAGATGACACGCCACATACCCTTTTTTTGATGGGTGCTGACCTGCAGAAAAATGGAAATGGAAAAAGGGATCAGTCATACCGTTCGGCCTGTTACACCCATGGCCCACCAGATCCCTCTCATCCCCTTACGCACATACATTACACACCATACATGCTGCACGCTGCCCAGGACCCATCCACCACCCCCCCTTACATGAGGCCTTCACACACATCACACCATGCATTCATTCTCCATGCGTCATGCCTACAGCGTACTTACCTGTTGATCTGGAGGCCCATAAAGCAATCGGTACTGGGGTAGGACCCCATCGACCAGTTTCCAACTCCGCAGCGGTGAAGGCCTTTCCCCGGTGACTCGAGCAATGGTCGGTTCCAGACACAGCAGCACTTGCATTTCCCCGTGTACAGGCCCCTGGTGGACTTGGCCACAATGGAGGATAGGTACATTATCCTCACCTACAGACTTGATAGGGCCACAATCCAAGAGCTGTGTGCCCATTTGGAGGCAGACCTGATCTCAGCTATCTGTCACCCCACTGGGATCCCGCCTCTTGTGCAAGTCCTATCTGTTCTCCATTTCTTGGCAAGTGGCTCCTTCCAAGTGGCAGTGGCCATGGCAGCAGGAATGTCCCAGCCAATGTCCCAAACGTACTGACCAGAGTGATGTCTGCCCTGATGAAACACATGCGCAGCTACATTGTTTTCCCCCAGGTGGAGGATTTGACCACAGTGAAAGCTGACTTCTATGCAATGGGACATATCCCCAACATTGTTGGGGCAATTGATGGTACATATATTGCCTTTGTCCCCACCTAGATAAAGGAACAGGTGTTCAGAAATCAAAAGAGCTTTCACTCCATGAAAGTGCAGGTAGTGTGCCTGGTGGACCATGACATCTCCCATGTGAATTCAAAGTATCCTCGGTCTGTGCATGATACCTATATCCTGAGGAATAGCAGCATCCCATATGTGATGGCTCAACTCCAAAGGCACCGGGTGTGGCTAGTAGGTGAGCCCATGGTCCCCACCCAGTGGATGTTGGTATATGGGTGTGGGGTTGGCTCTAAGGGTGAGTGTCTGGCTAACAGGTATCCCTCGATATTTATAGGTGACTCTGGTTAACCCAACCTCTCATGGCTACTGACCCCAGTGAGGAATCACAGGACAAGGGCAGATGAACATTACAATGAAGCACATGGGTGAACAAGACTAATTATAGAGCGAACCTTTGGCCTCCTTAAGGCCAGGTTTTGGTGCCTCCATCTAACAGGTGGATCCCTGTGCTACTCACCCAAGAAGGTGGCTAGATCATCGTGGCATGTTGCATGTTACACAACGTTGCCTTGAGATGCCAGGTGCCTTTTCTGCAGGAGGATGAGGCTGGAGATGGGCGTGTGGCAGTGGTAGAGCCTGTGGACAGAGACAAAAAGGAGGCAGATAATGAGGTGGACAACAGAACATCTATCATTCGACAGTACTTCCAGTGACACACAGGTAAAACACTGTAACTTCATCTTCCATTGCAGTTTTGTGTTGTAAATTTTCACTGGCAGGCTGCTGTTCCCACTACTATGGTCACTTACTGTACCCTTTGACAGGTCTATTCACAGATATTTGTGTCCTACTCTGGCTCCTGGTGTATTGACTGCAGCACAATACAGGTCATACCTATTTATACATTACTGTACAGCCTACTTGCAGATTGAGAAAGGAATACATACTTAAATCATTTGACATACTACATACTTGTATTTTTTAAAAGGGTGTTTATTTAATTCCTGAAAATTTAATGGGGATGTGCAGTGGGCTTGGGTGATGGTGGAGGAGAGTCCAGGATAGAGTCCAGTCTATGTGGATCACAGGTGCATTGTCCAAGGGGGCATAGGAAGTGGAGCAATGGCAGTTCAAGGTGGACAGGGTTACAGAGTGGGACACAAGGGTGACAATCAGGAGAGTCTTATTTTGTGGTGGGGGTCCTGGCAATGTTCTCTGGCTTCTGCCTGGATCGCAGGGACCGTTTGAGGGGTGGTTCTCCTTCTGCAGGGGGAGGGGTGCTGGTGGCCTGTTGTTCCTGTGTTGGGGCCTCCTGTCCACTTGCGTCAGCTGAGGTGGAGGGCTGGTCATCGGTGTGGCTAGTGTCAGGGGCCTGTTGATGTGCCACTGCCTCCCTCATGGTGTTGGCCATGTCTGCCAGCACCCCTGCTATGGTGACCAGGGTGGTGTTGAGTTCCTCCCTGATCCCCAGGTACTATCCCTCCTGCAGCCTATGGGTCTCCTGCAACTTGGCCAGTATCTGGCCCATTGTCTCCTGGGAATGGTGGTATGCTCCCAGGATGTTGGTGAGTGCCTCGTGAAGAGTCGGTTCCCTAGGCCTGTCCTCCCCCGGTTGCACAGTAGTCCTCCCAGCTTCCCTGTTGTCCTGTGCCTCTGTCCCCTCAACCGTGTGCCCACTGCCACTGACCCCAGCTCCGTGATCATCCTGTGTTTGTGGGGTTGCCTGGGGTCTCTGTAGTGGTGGACACACTGCTGATTAACGTGTCCTGTGGACAGAGGGAGGGGCCCGCTGGGTGGGTGCTGTGCTGGTGTTTCCTGAAGGGGGAGTCTCTGTGGTGGTATGGGACTGTGGCTGGGTAACCGAGTGTCCGGAGGTCCCTGATGGGCAGGGTGGGCCATCCAGATCCAGGCGAGCAGAGCTGCTGTCATCACTGTGGGCTTCTTGTGGGGGGGACTGGATGTTGCTGGCACCTCCTCTCCGGTGACGTTGGGTGGGGAAACTGTGCGGAGGTAATAGCAGTGTTATTGTTTCTGCATGTGACATCTTGTGAATGGGTGTGTTGCCCTGTATGGTTGTGAGTGCCCTGTCAGCTTTGCCTGGTGTGAGTAGTTATTTTGTGGGCTAGGTGACTCTCTCTAGTGTGCATGCTGTGGTGATGGTTGTCCATGCAGGGCTGTGAGTGGAGTCCATGCATTGTTGGTGCATGCAGTGCTGGGTACTGGGATGGGTGGTTTGTGATGGCGGGGTGTGTGGAAGGTTGTGGAGTGATGGGAGTGAGGGTGAGGGTGGGGGTATGTGATGGCATGCAGGGAGGGGGGTGAAAGTAGTAAAGATTTTACTTACCAGAGTCCAGTCCTCCTGCTACTCCTTCCAGGCCCTCAGGATGCAGTATTGCCAAGGCTTGCTCCTCCCATGTTGTTAGTTGTGGGGAGGAGGTGGGGGTGCACCACCAGTCCTCTGTACAGCTATTTGGTGTCTTGCAACCATGAAATGCACCTTCCCTGTAGGTTGTTCCACCTCTTCCTGATGTCATCCCTTGTTCTGGGGTGCTGTACCACAGCGATGACCCTGTCCACGATCCTCCACCAGAGCTCCATCTTCCTTGCAATGGATGCCTGCTGCACCTGTGATCCGAATAGCTGTGGCTCTACCCGGATGATTTCCTCCACCATGACCCTTAGCTCATCCTCTGAGAACCTGGGGTGTCTTTGTGATGCCATGGGTGTAGTGTGTGTGGTGTGTGTGACGGTGTGTGATGCGATGTGTTAGGGTGTGTGCTGTGAGGTGTGTGGATGGTGTATGGGTGATGGTGTTCTGTGGCTCTGGTTCTGTGGGTGCTCTTTGTTGTCGCTCTCTCTCAGTTGTCAATTTCTTTGAGTTGTAAAGGGATGTGGGTAGCGTGGGTGTGTGTTTTATAGTGGTGTGGGTGTGGTGTGTGTATGAGTGTCAGGTGTGTGTAGTTTGAATAGTCCTATGTGGTGGTGTTTTGTATGTGTATGTGTATTTTAAGGAGCGGGGGTGTGTACTGTCAATGGTTTACAGTGGTTGAATGTCTGCTGCAGTGATTCGTGGGTCATAATGCTATGGGCATAGTTCTGTTGGTGTAATGGTGTGGGTTTTGCTACCGCCATTTTATCACTGACCTTTGGACTGGACTGACTTGTGTTTGTGTCCGTATAATGACAGATTGCTATGTGTGGGTCATAATATGGGTAGTGGTATACCGCCGCGGTATGTTGGCAGCAGTCAGCATGGCGGTAAGCGGGACTTACCCCCAATGTTATAATGAGGGCCATAATGTCTAGCTACATAATCTAACCCTTAGATTCTTCAATTGGATGTTCAGTGACTAGATAACCACAGAAAATTGAGAAAAACTGTTGTCTATCTGAAAAGATGTGTGTTAGATATGGTATTTTTTGCAGGAGACACACAACCCACAGGGCTACCCTAGATATTCAATGCATGCTGAGGGGACAATGCAACTACGTGCTGTTTAGTATACATATCAGCAGTGTTTCAATATGGATATGTCAGGGGTGTGGTGTAAATTAGAAAACGTGATCATGGACTTGAAGGACAGTCATATTTTTGCAAATGGAACAGCGGGGTATGGTTCTAGTATGTGTCTTTGGCCCCAACTTCAACAATCCCAAATTGTACATGGACCTTCACCACTAAGTAGTGCAGCATTAGTGTCATATTCAAATGTGAGAGGGGGGTCAAGTGTACCCTCAATCCCAATTGAGACACATCTCCAGGTCTGTCCAGGTACCTGTTGACCACATTCTGAGCTCTGAGAGAACCAGTTCAGTGGGAGGGTCTAGTGGATCTCTGGCGTCACTAACACCCATCTGAGTCTGGCTGCATGTTATGCTGCCCAGGGCACAACCTGCACTTGTGTCCTGATTACTGGCTGGTCTGTTTGGATGCTGGAGTATGCACATCTTCCTCGGACCTACTCTGAACACTCACCAGTCATAATTACCCTTGCAATACCAAATAGCAAATATATAATTTTCTCATGGTGGGAGATCCTCTGCCTAACTTGTGGCAAAGAGTTGGAACACCCTGCCCCTGCACCTCATGCAGTTACCATCACTACCCCAGTTCATGAAGGACCTAAAAACATGACCCTTCGACTGAAGCTCAGAGGACAAACCCCCTTAGCGGCTTGAGACCCTTACGGTGAGTAGTTGAGCTTTATAAACCCTGATTTTATTTGATTTGCCAATTCCCACCAAATTCCCTACTTGACACAGTATTTCAGGCAGAGCTGGCCACCGCCATTACAAACTATTTCCAACACAGCATTTGGTCAGCACTACGATGGAAGACAATTTGGAAGAAGGTGGCGACCATATCCAAGCATGCGAGGGTACTACAATCAGTACAAGGTAAACTTAATGGATTGGAATTGGAACTGATGCCCCCAGAAAGGCAGCATTAAAGCAGTATAGACATATAAGGATGCAATCATGCTAGGGGAAATATGCTCTAATTGGTCGAAACTTCAAGGCTTAGTTGACACTGAAGTGAATCACAAGGAGAAATATATAGTGGCCACCACCTATGGAGAGGGTGAAATTCCAGGAATGACCTTAGCCCGTTTAATGCAACCTAGGCAATCCGATACCACAATCACAGGACTATGCTCAGATGTGGGGAGATTGTTTATACCATGCAATACATCTCAGATACATTCAGACAATAATATGCAGACTTCTATACCTCATGCATTAGAGCCACAACACAAGACTTGAACACATACTTGGAAGATCTCAGCAGGACTAGGCCCAGGACTGAGCACAGGGAGGTGTTACAGGCCCCCAGATGGGAACTGAGGTACGGGACGTAGTCCAGAGCATGGTAAGTGGCAAAGCATCTGGTACGGCTGGCCTCATAGTGGCATTCTACAAATACTTTTTACCACAATTGAGCCTACATGTAATTACTCTTTTGGAAGAGGTGGCCCAAAGAGACATCTTGCTTTAACTACTCTAGAACATCCCACTATTGCTCCCAGAATTATTTTTTGCACACTTTAAGCACACATGCTGAGACTTGCTTGGGCTGGCAAGTAGCCCTAAGTAAAGTGGACAATGCTCATACTACCCTAAGAAAAGTGGGGACTAGCTGCCACGGATTTTGATTTCTATTGAAATGTCTCCAAAGACCAGGTAGCTCACTGTTGGATAGATGGTCCCAAAAGCCTACCTGTCGCTGAAGAGAGATGTGGTGGTGTTGCTGACATGTCTTGTGGCGCTATTCGGTCCCATCCCAAGAAAAACACACCACCATAGACCTGACGGACTGCATGGTGCATGCTTGTAGATGGGTGCATGGGAGTGCCTGAGGTGATCTACTGTACTTCTGGGTAATGAGGATTGAGTGGCCTGGTTGACCCACCCCCGTTTGTCTATAGAGGGACATCCTTGAAGAATTATGTCACCTACAGATAACTACCATGAGCAATCTGTTTGCAAATACTAGATTTATCTTCCTCAGCCACTTCAAAGAATTAGAAAAAAAGTACCTTAGACATCTTTTTATGTCTTCAGATCGCGGCACCGAACCTGAAGTGACGGCTGGAAGAGGCTGCAGACCAGTAACAGGACAGCAACAGGACATAACGGATGAGCAATGGTTATATTGCTAGTCGTTCTTTAGAAGCTCCTTGCTCAATAATAGACGTAGACTATTACATGTTAAATATATCTAGACCAAAAAAGGATATGGTCCGAGGGAGAGGGTGGTGCCATGGAAGGGAGTCCAAAACACCCATCCCAGCTCAGAGCAGAGAAAAATGCAGCAATATGCTCACCCCCGCAGCAGGCTTAGAAAGCAGGTAACAAGCTGGAAGAAGCAACAATCCCAATCTCGAGCTCCACAAATCAGAGGCATGGGGGCCGCAGAATATCTCTACAAATCCCACCAGTACACAGCAATAAAGAGCAGAGGTCTAGGGAAACACCCAAAAAATCAAACAAAGAAGACCAAAGGAAGCCTCAAGGAAAGGGTGTAGTAGGACACCTGGCACCACTAGCTGGGCATATTGCATGCCATGTGCCCGGACCAGAGAATTACATACGTGATCTCAGGGGGCATTGTGATCATGACCAATGCTCAGTGCGACATGCCTCCTCTTTTAAATCCCACATGCACGTGTAGTATCGAAACATCACTCACAATAATGGGACCCCCATGCACATACTAGGGCACTAGAGGGCTGGCAACACCAAGAGGTTGCTGGGGAAACTGAAAAAAACACAAACAGACATGACCACACCTCTGTTGTTCTTTGAGCAGAGATTGATCTATAGGCTCCATATGGACCGCCAGGTGTTGAATGATGACATCCCCTGGGGCAGCATAAGGGTATAACCTTTTCAGCACTCGTATTTGGAGCTCCCACAATGGTCCTGCAATTGGATCTACTGAAAATATATTTTGCTAAGAATTGTGCTTGCCCAGCTTTATTTAAAATAGGAAAGAATGCAAGAAAAATAATGAGTGATATTTTTTGCGTGAAATTGGTTAGTGAGAAATGGGTAGTGCCCTCCCTCCACTCCCAAACCCCCACAACTCCCCCACCTTGGTTTTATTTATTTTTAGTTAAATTGAAAAAACATGTTATGTGAAGATGAGAGGAAGGGGAAAGTGGATGGGAGCCGACCTGTTCACCCTCTTACTCTCCAAAATCCTTAACAAGGCAAAATGCCGAACACACCCACCAGAATAGTGGGAATGGGATCCATTTCACATGATCGTTCGGCATGCCATGAAACGTCACATTGCGAGCATGCTTCTCACGTGACACAGAAGCTCCATGTGTCATGAGAAGACATGCAGGCTTATAACCAGGCTTATAATCCACCAATCGCCTGTATCAGCAGTGAGGACCGAGCACAGATAGGTCTAATGACAGGATGTACTTTTTTATTAATAAGTGGGAGCCGGCCACCCCGCAGTGGGGATTTTTGTCTGAGTATGTGCTGGGTGAAGGAATCTGGTGTATGTGGGTCACAAAGTGGGGCAGATACTATGGTCATTAATAAGAGCCACAAGTTCTATGTGTATTGGATGTGTGTGAGTGTTGTGAGTTTTTTGAGACAATGGTCAGTTATATTTTCTGATGTTGTGGATTATGTATGGTGGAGAGATGTGTTCTGGCACCAGGACCAGGGCCTTAACTCTACTCAACATTCCCATTGTTTTGAGACATCAGGCATTATTGATGGCTGCGAATGGCTTGTCATCTGATATTGAAAGAGGTGACGGTCATTAACAGTTTCATACCTTAGGGTGAATGCACAGTGGTTTAATCCAAAAAACACCATAAACCACATATATAATGCTATAGAGACAAGCAGTAATATGGCAGTGACTAGGTGAAATTCGGAGTGATATGGATCATACATGGTCTCCCTCCATCGCACCTGGAGATTCAGGGATTCAATGCATCTTGCGGTTAACCTTTGCAATAGTGTCACTTTGTTTTAATTGTCCAGACTGTGATTGCCAAGGACATTGTCCCCCTCGCTGACCAGGAAGTTGGTATCTCCTGAAGTGTAGGGTAAGGGACTTTTCCATTAGATTTTAATAAGTAAGGGCCATATGTACGAACACATTTTCCCATAGACACAGAATGGGTAAAACCCTAAGTCCCTTATAATATGTCACAGCTTTGAATATTATTATCAGCAGCTTAATACTGCACACAGTGCACATGCATAGCTTTTGCATGAGTCATATCACTCTTCATGTGTGTTTGTAATGGCGTGCTATGTAGTATCACATGAATGCCCATATCACATTAATTTAGGTGCTTTGATGAAGGGAAGGCAGCAATGATTTTTTGACTTTTAATTCAATAGGTTATGGATCTTTGGTTATTTCCCTCAGGTAAGACTCACCTGAATCTATTTACTACTCAACTTTTAATAGATTTCCGTAAGACATACAGTGGTTGAGAGTAGTTATTGTGGTATTCCTGGGCCCAAAGGAATGCCTCACACCTGGTTGAGCTATTGAGTGAGGGCAGTAACATGTTAGCTTGTATTTGAATGTTGTGAGGCATACTACTTAGCAACCATCCCACTTGGTTTTAATCATACCTGTGGTCCCTATGGAACAAAGTTACTTGATCAGGGAATTGTAAGGTATTTTTAATTTACTGTTCTGGATCCTGTTTCTATCCAATAGTACTTTATCTAAGAACTCCCTCCTGCTCAGAGTCTAACAGTAGGTCTAGTCCGCCTTGGTGGTACTGTCGTACCAGGGTGAGGAGACGTCACCAGTGATAAAGCCTGGCACTATTATGTGTGTGAGGCTTCCTCTTCCATAAGAAAGGCCTTTTTCCCACCCCACTCTTTTTTCTTGCACCTTCACAGAAATTCTGGAGGCATAATTTTTGGAGGTATATCCGGTGAGGTTGCAGTAGCAATACCGTGGCTTGTATTCTACCTACAGCTGCCACACTATTTTGTGATATCCATAATACCAACAGGGCACCATCTAAATGTTAAAATTACCCTCATGTACGAGAGTTACTGGTAACACATACCACTCACACATGCACTTGGTCAAGCCTGGAGAGGAGGGAGACCCAGCGACAAATAAAAATAAAAACAATAACCCATTTTTTTCCTAGGCCAGATATTCCGAGCAGGGCCACCCTCTGGTGCCTTACCAAAATCACAGAAACAGAGCAATTAATCATTGGGGACATTCAATGGTGTAATATCATTTATATAATAACAACCAAATGTTGCCCAACAGGACTGCAGCTGAGACACTAATGTGGTCATTATGAATATGGCGGTAAACCGCGAAATGATAAAGCCAATGAGAAACAAGTAGCGGTTCATCCACACACCTCCATCTTTGTAGTCCCAACGAGGATGGAGGAAGCTGCCCACAGGCCGAATTGAAGGCCCTTTCTGCCCACCAAATAATGAAACACCAGACCGCCAACAGTTCCTGGGCGGGAACCACCACTAGTCAAAACGTGGCCGAAACGAACAATATAAAAGTTAACACTCGCCGCAGGCACACAGAAAATGCACACGCAGACATGGAGCGAGAGTTGGAAATAATGCAAGTGCCGCTCCTTGCCATATACCTCCAGGACCGTGACCGACAAAGAAGATGACAATGGTAAGTACCGCAGCCTAGTACACATGGGAAGAAAGGTCACAGTAACACACCCACCCCACCCACCCTGCAATGCACTCCCTATCCCTCCCACAACCCAAGCCATACATACCAAAACAAGATGTACTTACCAGACACAAGGAAACCAACACCTGTACCAACGTACACACATGTGCACACCACACCCCCACAGTGTAACGCTGAACAACGTTACTATATTGTGCCAACAGTGTTACTGGACACTGAAAGTTATTTACAACAAAATAAATAATGTCCAAATAAGTCCATTGGCCAGTCCATTGGAAATACCCTGAAGGGCCAAAATAGGTCGAACTTGGCTCCCATATGTGCAATGTACTCCACTCAAAAGGGGTATCAATGAGGCAGTGAGGCACCTCAGGGAACAGGGGGTGGTGGGGGTGGGGATTTACATCTGGAAGTGGGGGTCTTGGGCCTAGGTTTTGGAGGTGGAGGGGGTTTGGGCTTGCCCTTGGAAGGAGGGGGAGTGGGCTTGGATCGGGAGGTGGCAGAGGGACCTGGGGCAACACGGGCCTCTTCCTCCCTGGGCAACGGGCACGGGATTGGGAAGGGCGGACTTGGATGAGGAAGGAGTGGACTGGGCAAGGACATGGGCACGTTTAGGGACAAGACAGGGTAGGCCAGTGGGTTCAAACACATCAACACGGGATAGGAAAAGTTTCTTAGGTGCAGTTGGAGGGGATTTTAAGACAGGTCTGGGAGTGGAGGTTGAGGGAGTGCTCGTACCAGGTGTAGGTGTGCCAGACATGTATGCAGGTGCCTATAAACTATGCTGATGTGTTGGATGTGTGTGGTGTGGATGTGTGCGAATGTTTGAGTGTTTTGGGAGGGGGTGGGCACAGTGGGAGAAGACAGGCTGCCAGTGTAGATGGATGTTGTCTGTGTGTCTGCAGGTCTGGAGAGTGTGCTGCAAGTGTCTGTCACTGCAGTCATGGTGAGTGCAGGTGTGGTGTCTGGGGGGCATGTCTGGATGTCAGATGTTGTGGTGACTGCATGAATGGGGTCAGCCGCAGTGACTGAGGGTGCAGTGCGTGTGGGTGGTCATGGTGAGGTGCCAGACAGGGTGGCGGGGAGGTCGACACTTTGGGGGAAGTAGATGTTGTTATGTGTGCTTTTGCATGTTGTGTGTGTGCATGTCTGTGGTAGGAAGTGTGGTGCTTGTGCTTGTCTATGTGCTTCTTGTGTGTTGATCTGTGTGCATGGCTGTCTGTATGTGTGCTTGGGACGGGTGAAGGGAGTGGGGTGCTGGAAGGAGTAGAGGTGGTGGGGGGGGGACTGAAAGACCTGGAACACTGGATGCCGTCAAAGAGGATTCCAGAGCCTGAAAAGATCTCTGTAGGCCAGACATGGCACCATTAATGCATCTGGGATGCTAGCCACTGGATGGCATTCACAATAGTTATCTGCCCTACAGAGATGGTCCTCAGGAGGTCAATAGCCTCCTCCGTGAGGGCAGCAGGGCTGACTGGGGCAGAGGATGAGGTGTCTGGGACAAAGGAGACATCCACTCTTCTGGGTGAGTGGGCACGGGAAACTGGGTTGGGAGCAACTGAGAGGGTGGTGATGGTTTGGGGGTGGCGGAAAATGATAAAGAATAGGTGGGCACAGTAGGGTCCACCGCCACCAGGGAAGAGGTATCAGAGTCACTACCTCCAGTGGTAGTTGCCTCCCCAGTGGTACTCCCCTCACCCTCCCCTTGGCGTCGGTCTACTCTGCCTCCTTGGAACCATGGGCTGCTGCATCCCCACTCGCTGGTGTCTCAGCTCCCTCACCAGATGATGCTAATGTACACAAAGGACACAATATCACAGGGTTGGGGAAGCAAAACAAGGGAGAACTATGTCAAATCCTCAATAGATGTACAGTCTGGCTCCCACACACTCCCACCCAGGTCACGCACATACCCTCAGCGCAGACAACATACGTAATGAATGTGCCCCTGCCTAGTGGGCATGACCCCACAATGCACAAAATAACCCTCATGAAACACGACCCTGACTTACTGTGTGAAGTTCACCCATAGGAGACCATGCCCAGCCAATGCACTCACAAGTACATAAGGCCAAAATGAATACCACATGAGAGAAAGGGGACCCCTCATAGGCCGTTAGAGGCTGCCAAAACTAGCCCTTACATCATACCAAGGACTTGGAGGGGGCAGGACTGCAGGACACACCTGTTTAAGCACCTGGCACTACAATGCATACATCCCACACCACCCAAATACATCCATCAAAGTGGTATCACAACAGTGTTGGTACTCACCCACTTGTATCTACTATGCAGCCTTCAGTTGCCCATCCAGATACGGATAGGCTACCACCAGAATGCGGGCCATTAGGGTGGTTAGGGTCCGACGGGCACCCCATCCTCATTGGAAGGCCTTCCCCAGCTGGGCCTCTCCAATCTTCCTGGCCCAGCACCTTAGGTCCTCCCACTGCTTCCTGCAGTGGGTGCTCCACCGGTTATAGACCCACAGGGTCTGCACCTCCTTGGTGATGGCTTGCCACTCCTGCATGGGACACACAGAGCAAAGAAACAGACGTCTGTATGTGTGCACCGAATACAAATGCCATCTCGTTTCTTATGGAACGGCCATTGTTGATATGCATGTTTTCAACTCACAGGCAGAACGTGCCAGACAAACTATGACTGGGCAGTCACACATCCAACCAACATGCATACAGTCATCCGCCACACTCACACACATCTACGTATGACAGATGCCAACTCACCTGCTCCTACAACTTTGCATACAGGGGCAGGACCCTGTCCACCAGCTTCTCAAGCTCCTCCGCAGTGAAGGCCGGGGTCCGTTCCCCTGTATCCCGTGCCATCTCAGGGACCAGAGTCAGGACACAGCAGTACACGCAGTTGAGTACTACCCTTCACTGGAATCAGGAGTCAAGTGTGTGACAAAATGGAATAGGTAGCGCAGCGGTGTGCTACGTCACCACCGGGGGCGATCATGATTGGACCAGGTTCCCCATTGACAATCATGTAATCCAATGATCAGGTGCACAGCAGTGAACAGCGCCTTCCACCATGACGAATAATACCAGCAGAATTAAGTCACTTCCACTCTATCATACCTGGATGGCAGGAGGCTGCCATTTTACTACCACCACGTCTCCATAGCCAGGCCAGGGGTCTCATCCAGGGCCCCAATCTCTCTCCCCTTCGTCATTTGCTGATATCATTGTATAATCCTCACATGTACCCATCTTTTGAAGCGTGGCCACACTGTGAAGCCACTATGACAGAGTTAGCTCAGCACACATTTGCCTGACGGTGTAGCTCATTCTTCCTGTTTGTGTGTTACCTGCGTGTTGCATTTTGGAAAACAAAGTGACATCATGGGAAAGCAAGCGTAAGTTTACACTCAGAATGGGTTCTTTCCTCCCCCATAGGTACAGACCCATGTGGCGAGGGAGGGTCCCATCAGTATACAGACCCCTGGTAGATCTGGAAACTATGGAGGAACATCACATCATTTTCACCTACAGACTCAATAGAGAAACAATCCATGACCTCTGTTCATTAATGGATCTTGTTCTGAAACCAGTAAATCGAAATCAGCATGCCATCCCTACAATTGTACAAGTGCTGTCTGTGCTCCATTTTTTTACTACGGGCTCATTTCAGGTGACAGTGGGCATTTCTGCAGGGGTCTCACAGCTAATGTTCAGCCAAATCTTGTCCAGATTCCTGGATGGCTAAGTTCAACACTTGCAAACATATGTCCAGTTCCAAGGGCTGAACTCCTGGCATAAAATCTGGATTTTATGCCTTTGCCAATATCCCCCATGTGATAGGTGCCATTGATGGAACCCACATAGCTCTCATACCCCCAAGAGTGAATGAACAGGTGTATAGGAATCGTAATAACTATCACTCCATGAATGTACAATTGGTGTGTACTGCTGCTCAGTACATATCACATGTCAATGCCAGGTTCCCAGGCTCAGTCCATGATTCATTTGTCCTGAGAAACAGCAGTTGGCAACACATGATGGAACAACTACAAGGGGAGAAAGAATGGCTCATAGGTGAGTGTGTATGACACTGGTTAGTACATTGCTGACACCCAGGCTGTATGCAAGTAAAGGCAGTTTGTTCAAGTCCTCTTTAACCCACTTTTGCAGGTGATTCAGGCTACCCCAACTTGCAATGGCTCCTGACACCAGTAAGGATTCCCAGGACAGATGCAGAGAGGAATTATAATGAGGCCCATGGACGTACTAGGAAGGTTATTTAGCACATAAGAGGTCTCCTGAAGGCTAGATTTCGTTGTCTCCATCTCTCTGGGGGATCCCTGTGCTATGTTCCTGACAAGGTGTGTAAGATAGTGGTGGCCTGCTGCATGCTGTACAACTTGACTGTGAGGAAACCTATCCCCCTTCTGGAAGAAGAGGGTGCTGTCAAACCAGCCCTGCAACCTTAGAGAGGGGATGAGAGTGATGGTGAAGAGGGGGCAGATCTCAACTCCAGGACGCAGCTAATATCGCTATACTTCCAGAGACTCTAAGGTACTGTTCAATGATGGTGATGTCTTCACTGCATAATTACAGCCTGACTCATGTAATAAGGACCGTGGTGTCTTTTTTCTGTGGCAATGCTAAATGATGACTGAAGTGGCATGTGCCAGGGAACCCAATATTAGGTAGAGTGTGACATACTTCAGACACTACAGTCCGTTGAATCCCCTCCTGCAATTATGATATTAACTGTCTAATGCATACACACTCACAATTCATATCTCATATTGACAAGGGACATAGGATCTGGGTGCATAGGTGTATTTATTGAATGGCAAAATATACATAAGTGTTGGGACAGTGAAAGAAAGTGGGCCCATGGTGCAAATACATGCTCAGGTACATATGCTCAGCTGTTGGTAGCAATGTGCTTTGGTCCATGTGTCCATTGGAAGATGATGTGATGGCAGTGGCATGTCAACAAGGTAGATCAGTGGCACACAAGGGAGACAGTTCAGGGCAGAGTCACTTCCTGGCACTGGGCATGGTCTTGGCTGGTGTTTCAGTGGTATATCTTGGTCTGAGGGCATGTTTTTGAAGGTGCAGCTGGGCTGCAGGGGTAGGGTGCTTGTCTCCTGTTTATCCTCTGGCAGTGCCGCCACACCAGTATCTGCTGCAGATGTAGATGGCAGGGCAGTGTCCTGGCTAGTGGTCGGGGCTTGCAGGTGGGTGGAGGACTCGGGCTGGCTGTAAAACTGGTGCTACAGCACCCCTGCAATGGAGGCCATTGTGGCACTGAGCTGTTTCCATTGCTCCATGGCCTCCTGGTGGTGTGCTATCTTCAGCCTCTGTTTCTGCTCCAGGATGGCCAGGATCAGACCCATCCTGTCCTGGGTATGGTGGTATGCTCCCAGGACCTCAGATATCACCTCCTAGGCCTAACACCCTGTGTCTGTGCCCCCTGCACAGGTCTGGCAGTCCCGCTTGCAGTTGGACCTTCATTATCCTGCCTGTTGGTGGGTGGAGACTCTGGCCTCTGTATATTTGGTCCGCCAGTCCGTGCCCGGGAGACACTGTGGGGTCTTTTGGCCAGAGCTGATGATGATGGCTGGGTGGTAGGGGTGTCAGTGGTATCCTGGGTGGGGCTTCTGGAAGGTGACAGTACAGGACTGTGTGATGGGCAAGGGAGTCCTTTCTTCAGGTGGAGGGCTGGCACTCGTTGACGTCTCCGTCCGGGTGACATGGGTGGGGATGCCTGTGTGGGGGAATAGACAGATGGGTGTCGGGTACTTTATCAGCATTTGCTGCACTGCTCTGCACTATTTGATGGTTATATTCCCCTGTTGTGGCATGCAAGGTCCCTTTGTGTACATTTAGGTGCATTTTATTTGGGGGGTGGAGGTGCATTGTGGGTGTTGTAGTGCCACTGGGATGCCATGCAGGGGTAGGTGACTGTGCACAGAGGGCTGGATGGAGGTCTGTTTGGGGGATTGTGTTCATGCAGGGAAATAGGATGTGGGTGTTGTGGACTGGGTAGGGGAAGGGTTCTTGGTGGTGGTGAGGGGATGGGATGATACATGCATTACAGGTGTGGTGACTGTTGAGGTATTGTAGTTGACTTACCCAAGTCCAGTCCTCCAGTCCAGTGCAGGATAGCCAGGACTTTCTCTTCCTAGTCGGTGCATTCGGCGGGAGTAGGTAGGGGCCACCACCAGTCTTCCGTACAGCGATGTTGTGCCTAGATGCTATTGACTGAACCTTCCCTCGCAGGTCATTCCATCTCTTCTGGATGTCTTCCCTTGTGCGTGGAATGTTTCCCACTGCGTTGACCTTGTTGACTATCCGCTGCCATAACTCCAGCTTCCTGGCCACGGGTGTCTGCTGCACCTGTGCCCCGAATAGTTGTGGCTCGACCCTGAGTATTTCGTCCACCATGGTCCTTAGCTCCCTGTGTGTGAAGCAGGGGTGCTTAGGGGGTGCCATGGAGTGTGTTGTAGGTGGTGTGTTGTGGGTGTATTGGTGAGGGTGCTGTTGTGTGGTTGTGTGTGGGGGTTGTGATGGTTTTTGGGGTATGTCTGTGTTTCGGTGGTATATTTGTGTGTGTGACTTGTGTGATGTTGGGTTCAGTGTATGCGTGTTGTATTGTGAATCTCAGTCATGCTATTGGCGATGCAAAGAATTGTGGGGTGTGTATGTGGGTGTTTTATAGTGTTGTGGATGTGTGTTAGATTTGTTGGTTTCAGACTTGCCAATGTGTGCATTTGTCATTGGTGGGTCCCCTTGCTGGCCGGGGTGGTCTGTACCGCCAATGATCATTTGGCATTCACTATCTGCCATTCTGATTTGTGCATCATTATATGGTGGGCGGAGGGTTTGTCTGCATGGCGGTGGCGGGGTGGGGTGTACTGCCTTTCTGCCATTGTATGCCTTGGAAGTGGATGGAGGTTGCAGGATTTTTGTAGGTTTGACTTTTTGGCATCATTATTCGGCAGTGTGCAGTCCTCTACCACTGGCGGTCTTCTGTTCACCGTCTCCACGGCAGTCAGCAGTGATTACCGCCAAGTTCATAATGAGGGCACCACCCCTACAGCAGACCATCACCTTCTCAGCAGCCACACCTGCACCCCAAGTAGATTCAAGTGCAACAAACTGCTCCAAAGAACTTTCCCATTCAACAGGTTCAAGAGCATCAAAGCATCATAAAGGCCCTCATTACAACCCAGGTGGTTGGTTATAAAGCGGCGGTAATACCGCCAACAAGCCGGCGGTAAAAAAAATTGTAGCAACAAGCACTGCAGTGGTAACCGCTAACAGCCAGGCAGAAGACACGGTTCTGCCTACTGTATTACAAGAGGCTTATCTGCCACCTTTTCCGGGGCAGTACCAAGGACAACAAAAGCACGGGAGAAACAGATCTCAGAAGTCAAAGGTCTCACCTCTGGACACTCAGGGAACAACCACAATGCCATGGAGCCCAAACCGCAGATCTTCCCGGTGAAGGTCTACCTCCTCCTACACCAGGAATACCAACGCTGGCGACGGTGAGTACTGCCACCTAGCAGACAGGGGAGGGGTGAGGAAAAAGAGAGTGAAACACACGCAACACGCAACACACAACACCTCTACCCCAACAACATACACACAGTCAGATGCAGTAATAAAACATATTGACCCCGTACCCCTCAGGAATAATGCAAGGACTACAGGAATTGATGAAAGTGAGTGTAATAAGATAACAATCCAGAAAAACATCTTCAAAATTCAAAACAATATTTAAATATATAAAAATGGAGGGACACTGCCCAGTCCATAATGTCCATGGGCCACAGGGCCACATCACATAGGCCAAGGCCCCATCTTATTCCTGCATCAACATGGAGAGAACACTGCTGGGGCATCAGGTTGAAAATACACAGGCACCTCAGGGGGACGGGGAATGGGGGGGCACCTCAGCCGGAAGATGGAACAAGACCACTTGTGCTGGAGGGGGCAACATGCCCTGTGCGATGTCCTGGGGAGTGCAAGGCCATAGTCTCTCAAGTGGGTGGTTTGCCCACTGCTTGGTCTTGGGAGTGCAAGGCCACAGTCTCTCAAGTGGGTGGTTTGCCCACTACTTGCTCCTGGGGAGTGCAAGGCCACAGTCTCTCAAGTGGGTGGTTTGTCCACTGCTTGGTCCAGAGGAGTGCAAAGCCACAGTCTCTCAAGTGGGTGTTCCTCCCACTGGTTCTGGAGGGGGCCTTGTGCCTAGTGTGCTTCATCCTGGCAAGGAGGGGGTGAGTGGATGCCTTCTTCCACTTGTTCTGGAGGGGGCCTTGTGCCCGGTGTGCTTCATCCTAGCAAGGAGGGGGTGAGTGGATTGCTTCTTCCAATGGTTCTGGAGGGACCTTGTGCCCAGCGTGCTTCATCCTGGCAAGGATGGGGTGAGTGGATGGCTTTTTCAACTGGCCTTGTGCCCTGTGATGCAGATCTTTGGGAGTGCAAGGTCACAGTCTCTCGCCTGGGTGTCACACCCACAGGATTTGCAGTGGGCAAGATGCACTATACTCCATGGAGGAAGGACTACAGACCATCTGCCAGCGGCGACGGCTGAACAGTGGTGGCAGTGCTGGTGCTGATGTCAGTGCTGCCAGTGGTGAGGGGAGGTTCCAGGCCTTCCCCTGCAGCCTCAGATGGCTGCCCACTGGGGCTGCTGCTGCTGGCAGTGGTGTTGGTGTCAGTGTGGGCAGTGGTATGGGGAGGCTCCAGCCCTTCCCCTGCAGGCTTGGATGGCTGCCCAATGAGGATGCTGCTGCTGGCAGTGGTTCTGGTGGAGATGCTGGTGGTGGTGCTGGCAGTGGTGCGGTTTCGGTGCAGGCAGTGGTGGGGGGAGGCTCCAGGCCTTCCCCTGCAGACTTGGACGGCTGCCCACTGGGGCTGCTGCTGATGGCAGTGGTTCTGGTGGTGGTTCTGGCAGTGGTGCTGGTGTCTGGGTTTGCAGTGGTGGGGGGAGGCTCCAAGCCTTCCCCTGCAGCCTCAGATGGCTGCCCACTGGGGCTGCTGCTGCTGGCAGTGGTGTTGGTGTCAGTGCAGGCAGTGGTAGGGGGAGGCTCCAGCCCGTCCCCTGCAGCCTCGGATAGCTGCCCAATGGGGATGCTGCTGCTGGCAGTGGTGCTGGTGGCGGTGCTGGTGGCGGTGCTCATGGCAGTGCAGGTGGCGGTGCTGGCAGTGGTGCTGGTGTCGGTGCAGGCAGTGTTAGGGGGAGGCTCCAGCCTTTCCCCTGCAGCCTCAGATGGCTGGTCACTGGCGCTGCTGCTGCTGGCAGTGGTGTTGGTGTCAGTGCAGGCAGTGGTAAGGGGAGGCTCCAGCCCTTCCCCTGCAGCCTCGGATGGCTGCCCAATGGGGATGCTGCTGCTGGCAGTGGTGCTGGTGGCGGTGCTCATGGCGGTGCAGGTGGCGGTGCAGGTGGCGGTGCTGGCAGTGGTGCTGGTGTCAGTGCAGGCAGTGGTAGGGGGAGGCTCCAGCCCTTCCCCTGCAGACTCGGACAGCTGCCCACTGGGGCTGCTGCTGCTGTTAGTGGTGCTGGTGGTAGTGCTGGTGGTGGTGCAGGTGGCGGTGCTGGCAGTGGTGCTGGTGTCGGAGCTGGCAGTGGTGGGAGAGGCTCCAGCTCTGTGGTGGTATGGGACTGTGGCTGGGTAATCGACTGTCCGGAGGTCCCTGATGGGAAAGGTTGGTCATCCAGATACAGACGAGCAGAGCTGCTGTCATCAATGTGGGCCTCTTCTGGGGGGGGACTGGATGTTGCTGGCACCTCCGCTCCAGTGAAGCTGGGCATGGGACCTGTGGGGATGTAAATGCAGTGTTATTGTTTCTGCGTGTGACATCTTGTGCATGGGTGTGTTGGCCTCTATGGTTGTGAGTGCCCTGTCAGCTTTGCCTTGTGTGAGTAGTTATTTTGTGGGCTAGGTGATTCTGTAGTGATGGGTGTCCATGAAGGGCTGTGAGTGCTGTCCATGCATTGTTGTTGCATGCAGTACTGGGTACTGGGATTGGTGGGTTGTGATGGTGGAATGTATGTGAGGAGGTGGGGTGATGGGGTGAGGGTAGGGGTGGGGGTATGTGATGGCATGCAGGTAGGGGGGTGAAATTAGTAAAGATTTGACTTACCAGAGTCCAGTCCTCCTGCTACTCCTGCCAGGCCCTCAGGATGCAGTATTGCCAAGACTTGCTCCTCCCATGTTGTTAGTTGTGGGGGAGGAGGTGGGGGTCCACCGCCAGTCCTCTGTATTGCTATCTGGTGTCTTGCTATCACGGAATGCACCTTCCCCCATAGGTCGTTCCACCTCTTCCTGATGTCATCCCTTATTCTTGGGTACTGTCTCACGGCGTTGACCCTGTCCACTATTCTCCGCCATAACTCCATCCTCAGAGCGATGGATGTCTGCTGCACCTGTGATCCACATAGCTGTGGCTCTACCCGGATGATTTCCTCCACCATGGCCCTTAGATCCTCCTCTGAGAACCTGGGGAGTCTTTGTGGTGCCATGTGTGTAGTGTGAGTGGTGTGTGTGAGGGTGTGTGGGGTGATGTGTTGGGGTGTGTGCTGTGAGGTGCGTGGATGGTATATGGGTGATGGTGTTCTGTGGCTCTCGTTGTGTGGGTGCTCTTGCTGTATCTCTCTCTAGTGGCAATTTTTGTTAGTTGTAAAGGGATGTGGGTAATGTGTGTGTGTGTTTTATAGTGGTGTGAGTGTGTGGGTGTGGTGTGTGTATCGGTGGCAGGTGTGTGTAGTTTGAATTGACCAATGTAGTGTTGTTTTGTTAGGTTGTGTGTATTTTGAGCGCAGCGGTATGTACCGCCAATGGTTTACCGCGGTAAATGTCCGCTGCAGTGATTTGTGGGTCATGATGCTGTGGGCATAGTTCTGTTGGCGTAACGGTGTGGGTTTTGGTACTGCCAGTTTATCACTGACATTTGGGCTGGTGGACTTGTGTGTGTGTCGGTATAGTGACGGATTGCTATGTGTGAGTCATAATATGGGTAGCAGTATAACGCCGCGGTCGCAGTATTTTGGCGGCAGTTGGCATGGCGGTAAGCAGGACTTACCGCCAATGTCATAATGAGGGCCAATGTCTTTCCACATCCATACTCCCAATGGGATCCCAAACTGCTCCTTGCCCCACAAACCTTTATCGAATTGTTTACCAACCAAGAAACCCCCATCCAGAAGACCAAAGACATCTCTGTTGGAAGCATCTCAAGACCTGCAATGTTTTATAAGTTATGTTTTTTTTAATGCATTTATACATCCTCTGTCTATTAGGGTGCTACTGCATCCATGAATTTCCAAAGAACAGTCTAGTCTGATGAAGTCCATTCACAAAATATCACCACGTTTGTATAGGGATCCCTCTCATGTCACCTTTAATTACACCACACCTAACACTAGCATTCCACATGCACTACACAGTGCTCTTTTACACAACACTAGCCCTGGGCAGAGTGAACGGATGGTCCAGAAGAGTCCTCCTGAATGTGCCCATCTCTGAAGCGATAAGACTGTCTACGCATTCGCTGTGCAGCCCATACTGGGCTGCATCACGTACTGGGTGAGCTTGCCTCGGCTGGTAGGGATAGCCAACTTTTTGGGATAACTCAGCTCTTCAAGGGGAGACTAGATTTCCAAAGACTCTGTTAGCTCTGCCAGCAGAGCAGAGCACCCTGCACACCACTACACAGCACATGGTATCAGCACATGACAGCTGTGGGCTTCAAGACATCAGCCGGGTTATGTTATGTGTATTTGCTGATACCCATGCAGTAGGCGCAGATAGGCTTTACGTATCCCAGAGGTAGTCCTAGAAAGAGCAGAATGTCTTCTCCATCTGTACCTGTGTAGAAATAGGGCCAAAATACAACCTAATGGAGGAGAGCCCCATAGGGAAGTAGTAAATCTGACCTGCTGCAAGACCAATCAACAGCTCTGTATCTTCTCACTGAGCCTAGTGATATCCAAATTGAGCTAGACAGGATGCATAGGAATGGAGCTATTGGGGATAGACTGTTTGGCCCCAAGAGTTTCACAAGAAGACACTCCTGGAGGTAGCTAAACCACCTAACCAGTAAACAAACACATCAGCTCCCTCTTCCATCTGTGGTCCCAGGGTGGCTCTTAGCATGTCTGTGGCTGTCTTCATTATTAACAAATGGACCCCAGACAAGGAGTTTCAGTGTAGGGTCATCCACCTTCATGATATGAAGGGAAATGGTTCTCATAGGGGAGGGTTAAGTAACAGCATAGATACCCAGTGTCAGGAGATCTGGGACACTGACATAGATAGTTATACATGGAAAGGAGGGAAGGGGCAACACCTAATTGTACGGAAACTCACATTGTATTCCTTATGTTTCAGAGGCAAAGGAACCATTCTGCAGGGCATGAATGAGAATTGAGGTCCCATACTGCACATTCCGGACATGCAATGCAATGGGGCACCTCCACGCTAATGGACACTTACTGGCAGTGCAGCAAGTTTGCTTACACCCAGCTCTTCCTTGGACTCTGCTCCCTCATCACCATACACCCCACAATCCTGGTCATCCCCAGACAAGGTCTGTCTGAACTGTACCAACACACGCTGAGGAAGAAAACAACACTGTTGCATCAGGCTTGAAGGAAAAGAACTGATGATTATTTTGGCTGGGTTCAGTACAAGGACATTCCTGAGGAATTCCTGAGGAATTTAAACTGTTCATTGATGCCCAAGTATCGTCAGGAGGATCCATACTCTTCTTCAGCTTGCAGACAAAAGCAAGTGCCCGCTGGTTCCAAATAACCCCATGGGAAATGCTCAAAATGATGAATAGTACTGAGCTTGGCCTGAATGCAATCAAGGAAGAATTTAGAGTCATCCATCTCATGGTGATGCAACATCGATTTGATAACACCAATGGAGGGTGGGGTGTGTGCAAAAATCAGTGCATCTTTCTGTACTTATATACCGGGCAATGACATGTACAATGCAGCTCTGTCTCTTGCTATTCAAGCATTGCATCAACTGCAGAAAGACATGCCTGAAGAGGGAGGTGCCCCTGAGCAGGAATGGTTCACGGACTGGTTCTCCTGGTTCTTCCGGTGGCTGACCGGTCTGTGCACATCATTGTTGTCCATTTTCATTGTGTTACTGTTTCCTGCAGTGGGGGTTTCCTGCTGTGACAATACAGTACAAGTAGCGAGGAGGTGGGACAACAAGGAACCGACAATGTGACTGTCATGACGTGTGGGTTTGATGGTGCAGTTGAAAATTCAAACAGAGGAGGAAATGTTAATATTTTTATACATGAGCGGCTCATTTTTATACACAATGTTGCATCACCATTTTTAGATTCTCCTGTCGAAAACACTCTGTCAACCCCAGCATGTAAGGACATGTTCAGGCAGGCTCCGACACCTAGGCCTGAGGTTAATGACTGACAGATCAGAGGTGGGGCAACATTTATCCGGCAGCCAAATGCACAAACAGGAAAGCTTAGATCACAGCCCAAAGATAGGCAGAAACACTACAATGGTCCCCAGAGAATGGCTCCAAGAAAACACACATGGCCAGAGGGATGCGTACATTCCCAAAAGCACCATGAAGTTAGATGCCACATATAGTTACGTACACTTAGCCAATCAGGACACAGCACACAGAACATACACAGTGACCACACGCCCCTCAGGCCAGACATCTGGACACGTACTCGCTGGATTACATTGTGTCCATGCCAAGTCAAGGCTCCCCTGCGCCCACTATCTGGAAGTATATTTAGGACTCCTTGACCACTGTTCACATTTTCTACCAAGAAAAAAATGTCTTTTATGGTTTTATTGCATTTAGAGAAATGTATAATAACATGCCTCAATCCGATATATGATGAGAGACAGTCCTCAGACCCCGGTTCTGTAACTGATCTCCCAGCCATCTTTTGTTTTTTAAGGTAAGTTCTCATTTGAGCAACAGAATCAATGAAGCCTGGAAATTCTACCATATTTTTTTAAAACAGTCCAAGCTGGAGCTGTATGCTTTTCATCTGGAGCACAGGGGCCTCTACTAGTTGGATTAATGACTTCACTTTGTGACCTGAAAAATGTTAATATAAAACTCAAGGGCATGTCAATGTTTTCTTTGAAAGGCTTTATTAAAAATGTTTATTCCAATCCCTATCATTAAACATTTTAATGTGTGAATTTATGAAATATACATTTTGATTATGTTTATTGGTGAATTTTTGACAAAGCCAATAAGTATTCTTTATATATGTTGATGCTTTCCCCTCTTGATAAAGTCAGTAGGCCCTGACACTTTTATTTTGGCATTTTGAGCCTTTGACAAAGCCAGAAGGTCTGTTTTACTTAAGATTCAACCTTTTCATTCTTACATGACATAGCCAGCCATGCACAGTGGTGTGGGGGGTGGGTTGGGGCCAACCTCACTAAATGCATGGTGATGAACATCATACTTTAAGTTTATAAAGCATAGACATACACTGCAACATAAGCATAAAGTTACAGTTATAGTTAGCCATTTCAAATAAACTTTGGAAATTCAATGAAAAAAACAAAACTTAGAGTGTTGTTATAGTTTGCTGAGAATGTCAAATTAAAAATATTGTTTTAAACAATCAAAACTACAGAAATTCACCAGTTATAGTTATCCCAAGTAACTATTTCTCATGCCCTCACTGTGTACTATTAATTACCTTACATATTACATCACTCATGACATGTTCTTTGACATCATTGATAACATCACTGCAACATCTTTTTTTAATTGGTATTTTAAAGTAAACCTTAAATAATTGAAAAAGAAGCAACACAACGCAAAAAGACATTAAATCAGAACACCTCTATCATTAGTAATAAGGTGGAGCATGTGTTGGCCCTGTTTGCAAGCAGCACCACAGAGCTTTCAGCATGTCTCATGTAGGTTGTCCATGGAACACTGCCTCATGCTAAGGCAGACCCTGCAAGGTGTAGCAGGCATTGTCCCCTCCCAGACTCTGGTCCTCCATGCATTAGTCAGATACAGTGAGCAGAAAGGATTTGAAGGGGCCCCAAATATCCTTAGACTTAGAGGAAGAGGGAAGCATTGTGGGATACAAATCAAAGTGTTCCTCTCTAAATCTTAGAAGTTCAATCCACATCTTGTATTTTGGAGATCATACTCAGCCCCACAAGTAGGCCACCAGCCATCTAGCCTGCAACATGGCCAATGCCATGTACTGTCTAAAAGACCCACCTCAGCGCCACAAGTATTTTGTCCCTTGGCCAATAGTCAATCATTTTAGAAAGTGCAAACTGTACTTCCTCCCAGTAGGCATACATGCTACTACATAACCACTTTTAAATGGAAGAGGTTTGCCTCTGTTAAGCCAGATCTAGTGCAATTAGATTTTTTTGAGAAGATCATATTTCTGTAGGGATTTGGGAGAACGATATCCATATCACAATATTTTGTAGTGGATTATACGGAATCTGCTAATTGGGGGACTCACACTAGTTTGTGTCCATCAGAAGGCCCACATACACTCTGATATGTCAAGAACCATGTCTTCCTCCCACCAGACACGCCCAAGTGTACTGGCATTGGAGCATCATCTAATGTGGCATGATACAATTGAGAGATTAACTGCATCATTGAAATAGTCATAAAGATTGTGTTCAGTGCCCTGTGGAGAAGGTCAGTTATCATTCCCCCCAGACAACTCTTCATTCCATGGTACAGGAAAATATCCAGTGGGGTCTCTTGCGTGCATCAGTAAATTCATTAAAGGACAAAAACATCTTATTGAAATAGAGGTCTTCCCAGTTCACCAATCCCTCATCGGGAAGTTGGGAAAGCACTTTGGGGTCATGTGTGACTGCTATTTGTGGTTGTTGATGTAGAAGGATGGAGGGAAGGGGAGTAAAGAACCTCCAGACCAGTGCACCTGCCCAGCTCAGACCACTACCACAATGTGCAGGCTGCTGAAGACATTCTTAGTGAGTATCTAGAAAGTGGGCCAACAATAAGAGCCCACAATGATTTCTGCGCTATTGCATCCATCTCTACTTCAATGTGCAGGATGTAAGATCCTGGGTTGTACTTGTAATGTTAAAAGTATGCTTTGCCATAAAGGTAGCACAGTTCAATATCCACAGCTTTAAACCATTGCTGGCATAATGGAAGCGTAAGTATTTGCCATCTGATCCGGGAATGCTAGTTTTATAAACTGGGATCTGATCAGACGGAATGGGTGTGGAATAAGTGCCAATGGGATGTTATTGAGCAGATAGAGTAGTCTCTGAAGTAACACCATATTTAGTCTACTGGCCAGGGACAGTGGAAGCGTGATCCAGTAGGACACCTAGCCTGTAATTTTGGTCATTGTTTGACCATAGGTTTCTCTCATAACCATGTCCATAACTGAATTCACCCACACCCCTAAATATTTTGCAGATCCTTCGCACCACTCCAAGGGGGAAATACAGGGTAAAGTGCCACACACCAGCACTTCAGGGAAATATTATTGATTTGCCCCAGTTGACAGTGACCCCTGACAATAGCACAAATTGGGTACATTCCATGAGTATTTCATGAAGGCATCCACTGGGCTCCAGCAGGTACAGGATCATGTCATCAGCATAGAGTGGTATAGGATAGGCAGTGTAGCGAACCTGAGTGAGTGGTTGGCATAACGCTGACGTCATTTATCTGCTAGAGGCTCAAGAGCCAGAGTGAAGAGAATCAGTGATATCCTTTGAGACTACAAAGGGCACAGAGACACAGTCATTGATCAGTATTCAAGTGGATGAGGTGAAGTAAGGAAGCTAGTTACATAGGAATCCTATTCTCACTAGGATGAGAAATAGATACTCTGATTCCAGGGAGTCCAACACCTTGGAGGCATCCAAAAACACTGCTGCAGCATCCAGTTCTGCGATTATCAGGAGAAACATGGTGGAAAAGTTATGCGCTGTGGAGTGAGTGGGGACAAATCCAGATTGGTTTGGTCTAAGTAAGCTAGGGATGAGCATATTTAACTGGTTTGCAATCAGTTTGGCTAGTATTTGATTTATTTAGTATTTTATTATAACAATTTAAGAGGGACAGTGGTTGGTACTACTCACAGTGTTGTGTCTGTTTAGCAGGTTTCAATAGAGTCACCTGTATGGCCTCGCTGAGGGTGGGGAGGAGGCATGTGGTATTTGTGGGATTCCTCATACAGGGTCACTATGGGAGGGATTAGGAGATCTCAGTTTAATTTACAGAGCATGTCGGGGAGCCTGTACGATCCAGGGATTTTGCATGTGGGAAGACTGTTTATCACATCCCAACCTTCGTCAGGCATGGAAGGCTGTCTAAAATATTGGCATTCAGCATCACTTAGCCAAGCTAGTGCTGTGTTGGTGAGGTATTTGCTGATGTTTTTGGAAACCAGCGATCCTCTAGAGGATTGGAGGTCTGAATAATATATCTGAAACGTGTGTACAATCTGCGGTGTTGTGCAATATTTTGTGCCATCCTCATCAATACAATAGGTGATGTTGTTGGCTGCACACGCCCATCTGATCATGCTCACTAAGGATCACCTGGTTATTTGCCCTCCCCATATGCTTGGGCATGGGCATACTTTACTCTGTATCTGGCTTCTTTATCTGCTATTTCCAAATATTCCATGAGTTTATCCCTCATGATGGTCAAGGCTTGAGCAGTGTCTCCCATTATTAATTGCTCCTCCAGGACCCTCAACTCATTTTCCAGGCAATTTAGGTGTGCTCTTAGTTCTCGCTGGATGCCGCTGCGTGTGGAGATGCACACTGCCCATATGGTGGGCTTAAAAGTCTCCAAGACGGTACCCATGTCGCTCACTGATCCTTGGTTTAGTTGGAGGTATTCTATGATGGCAGTACATATCTCATATACAAAGGCCTCATCTGAGAGGGCCTCCACATTTAGTTCCAGCAAGTCCCTCTCACCAGAAACCTCAGGAACTGCAAACTCAGCAGCACGAGGGAATGGTCCACATCCCACACATAGGGAGATGGTGAACCTCCACAGACCATAATTCTACATCTCCCATTGCGAGCTAGAAATCAAGTTAGGAATACGAGCGGTGAATGGCTGTGCATAACGTTCCTTTCTGATGCCAGGGGTTGTGCTCTCTCCAGGCATCCTCCAGAGAGTGATCATCCTGAATGGCTAGCAGAGTGCTCCTGGGGATTTCACAAGACCTATCAGTGTAGTTCCATCAATATGCAATTGAAGTAGCCTCCCCATAATAAGGTGCTAATGCTTTTGGACTGCATGCTGCGGCATAACTTGTCAAAGAACCCTGGATCATGGGTGTGTGGACCATGGCAATTGGCCATGGTATTATGTGTTGATCCTCACCTTCCCCAGAGTATAACATTAGGGGTGGGCAGAACTCATGGAGTTTCACTCCATGGAATTTTGAGAATTCCACAAACAAGAAGAACTCGGCACGTTGCACTGCTTGTGCTGATTTTTGGCACCTGGAGGTCATTTCATGGTGAAACATCAGCATGAATGGCACCACACAACGTGCCATAGGATGCTGCAGTTCCAGTTGCTTTTGCTGATGCTTGAGTATATGCTCTACTCAAGCCACAGCTTTTTCACTGCAAACTGTCGCTATCACCCATGACCGTTCGAGGTGAGAAAATCTGACAGGGTGGCCCCAAGCATCCGAAAATAAAGCTGGGGGATCAAATGTTCACTCACGCTATTCAGCTTACAGTTGCTGAGCCATACATGTAAAGAAGCTTCGCAATGTGCTGGTTACCCAACTTTGGCCAGAACTCTGCACTACAAACTTAGGTCCTCATTACGACCTCAGCGGTCTTTGAAACCGCCGTGCTGAAGTCCGCCAGTGCAGGCGGTTTTCCGCGCGGTGTATTATGACTGCTGGCAGCTATATTGGCGGTCGGCGGGGAAGTGGAGGTTGCTCCACCTCCACCGCCCGTCATCAGAACACCGCCCACCGAATCACATGCGGGGTTATTGTGTGTATGGGAAATGTGTGCGGGTCCGTCTGTGTGCATGTCTGTTTGTATGTGTGCGGGTATGTGTTGTTGCAGTGTATGTGTGCTTGTAGAGGTATGTGTCTGTGCATGTTGGGGGTAGGAGTGGGGAGGAGGGTCCTGCCACCTTTGGGGGGTGACAGGGGAGTGGGGGGGTGGGGTTTAGGACTCGGGGTGGGGGAGACCCCTATCAGTGCCAGGGAGTACCTTCCATTTCATGGAGGTATGCAGGGTCGTTACACATTACACTCTGTATGCAATTCAATAGAAAAATCTGCAGAAATTTCTCAACACTGCAGATTTGGGTGATTCCCTGTGGGTTTACCAGGGAAGCCAACGGGATCCCCTCAATAGGATTTTGTGAGGGTCGATGGGTACAGGATCTTGTGCCATTGGAGGATCTGTCTGTCACTGATATGTGAAGGGGATATAATGGATTTCGAATTGAGAAGGGCAGCAGAGCTAATGTCTTGTTTTCATAGTGTTTGGTAATGGAAGTATATACCAGTTTAGGGGTGAAAGGCGAAGTGTGAGCCTCCCCTTAAGTAGTGGTTCTCACAGCATTGTTTGGAATCCATTTGGTAATGTGGTGGATCTCTCCTGCCAGGACTTGTCCCCTTGAGTCAGAGAACCATTTGGAGGTAGTCTCAGCCAAGGGTCTATAACTAGGAGCAGGGCCTTTAACAACAGGTAGAGCCTGAGGCAGAAGTCCAATAGGGCTATTAGAACATTCCTCCCAATGAGGACAGAATGTTCTAACATAAAAAGAAAGAAGTAGAGATATAAATGTTGGATTGTCCGGGCAGGAGGCTCATAACAGCCATTATTTACTGTGAGCCACTTCCTTGGCTTCAATGGAGCTTGAAACATTATAATGTTATAATGTCGATCAGTAGTCAAAACAAGTGAGGGGAGCCACACACAGTTTGAGAATTTCTGCTTTACCTCCTTGTATTTTTGCCTTTGTTTTCCTTCCCTGCCTTCCTTACACCTTCTCCCTGTTTCCCTGAGCTGAAAACAGAGTGAAGAGTTTACACTGGGTTTCCCCAACTTCCACAACTAAACACGTGCAGTGTGAGGTGCTTTGGAGGAGGCCTGCACACTGGGCAATGAGCATCTTGCAGGAAATCTCACATACTAGGTCACGTGATGTGGTTTCAGTTACTTTCTCCCATCTCAGCATTACCAGCTTTCTTATGAAGTTCCGCTCTTCTTTTATCTAGGACTGTAATCTCTCCTATTATTTCCTAGTTTTAATTCCGGTTTCAACGTTTGGTGAAAGATCAGGATATGCCAACCTTCTACAATAAAACAGCTGCATAAACTTGATGTTTTAGAAACGGAATGTTGCTCTTTTCTACATGCAATATTAGGATGACTCCCAAGGCATAGGAAGTGGGAGTGGAACAAGAGACGTAAGACGAGGAAACAAAAGCTGGAGGTAGTGAAAAGAGAGGGCTCACTGAAGGTAGACCAATGACTGGGAAAACAGGCATTTGAGGGGGTAAGGTGGAAAAGGAAAGGTGAGATAGACATGGGGTTCTTGTGGGAGGAAATGACAGTAAACTGCACTAGTTGAAAAAACAGAGAGGTAAGAGGGAGAAGGGAAAGTTGGAAAATGAGCGACGAGAGGAACAAGAAGAGATGCAGAATTTGAGCTAACATGAGGTGACCAGGGGTGTAGGCTGAGAAGGAAAATTAAAAACGAAACTTTATTATGCTAAATGCACCGTGGGAAAAAATGAGTGATTCGAAATGGCTTATAATGGAAATGGATTTAGAATTGTTTTTATCTGGCCTCTGCTTTGTTCGTAGAAACATAATACATGTGATTTATTGGGGGGAAAGGGAAAACTGGCCTTGATGATCTTTGAAAGAAAGCAAAATGGAGTCCGTGGAGGCAAAAAACAAGAAATTGAAAATTCTGAGAATAATGAATCAGAAGTGTGAAACGTTTGATGGAGTAAGTTATGCAATAGTGGTGGTAAAACAGAAAAGAAAAGAATGACAGTAAATGACCTAAAAATCTTCAAAGTGAAGGAAAAGACTGGCTTGTCCAATTAATTTGTTTTAGTGTTTACTACAGAAACACAAACAATAGAATATGTTTTGATACAACAGTGGTAACACAGGGTGGGTAGGCAGCTATTTAAAATAGGGAAGCCTACTGCAAACTGTATACACTGCAGTGAATCAAACGCAATTTTTAAAAATAAAAAATAGTTTAAAAAAAATCCATATGGCATGCAGACCCCAGTGCTGAAGAGTATTTTATCTTATTCAGCAAATTAAAGTTTCCTATTACACAACTGTTATATTTTTATTTTGTTATATCTATAATCACAATACCTTTATCCCAATATTTCCAGGGAGAAAAATGGAAGTACTCCATATGCCGGGCTTACATCCGCCCACCAGCTAAAAAAAACGTAACATAATGGGGAGCTGCAGACAACGGCCGATAGGTCAATGGAGCCATGGGTTAAAAAGGTTTGAAAACCACTGATGTAGATTAAAGGCACACAAGTTTTTTAGGAGTACCCATGCTGAGAATCTGCTGGACAAGTCATGCCATTGTACCCTTCTTCAAACACATGGCCTCAGTTTACACGAATGAAGAGGCAAAAATGGAAAGGAAATGTGACTAGATATGTCCTATTTAAGCGCTCATTTCCATTGCTTGCCTTTTCTATTGACGTTCAGCAGCAGTTTGGCCCTTTTCAGTCTTCAACAGACATTCATGACTGAAAATACCTTCAATTATGGCAGTCAGAAACTTCAAAAGGAGTCCTTGTAGGCATAAATGCATTTATCAATAATTTAGTGTGCTGCTTCGCTGTTGCACCAACTCTGCAAATGTGGATTATGAATAGCCATAAAGGTGAGCTGGCCCTTACCTACCAAAGTGGCACACTTTATCATAGGACTATGGCCCATATTTATACTTTTTGACGCAAAACTGCGCTAACGCAGTTTTGCGTCAAAAAAAATTAGCGCCGGCTAACGCCATTCTGAAGCACCATGCGGGCGCCGTATTTATTGAATGACGTTAGCCGGCATTAGCCGCCGTCGCCGTCTGGTGTGCGTTAAAAAAAACGACATACACCAGGCAGCGCCGGCGTAGGGGGATATGGGGCTTGGGCGTCAAGAAATGGGGGAAGTCAGGTTGAGGCAATTTTTTCGCCTCAACCCGATTTGCGCCATTTTTTTTTCACTCCCAACCCCCATAGAAATGACTCCTGTCTTAGCAAAGACAGGAGTCATGCCCCCTTGCCCAATGGCCATGCCCAGGGGACTTCTGTCCCCTGGGCATGGTCATTGGGCATAGTGGCATGTAGGGGGGCACAAATCAGGCCCCCCTATGCCACAAATTTTTTTTTTTTAAACTTACCTGAACTTACCTTACTGTCCCTGGGATGGGTCCCTCCAGCCTTGGGTGTCCTCCTGGGGTGGGCAAGGGTGACAGGGGGGGTCCCTGGGGGCATGGGAGGGCACCTCTGGGCTCCTTCAGAGCCCACAGGTCCCTTAACGCCTGCCTTTTGCAGGCGCTAAAAAACGGCGCAAAAGCGGGCGTACGTCATTTTTTTTGACCCGCCCACTCCCGGGTGTGAATTTTGCCCGGGAATATAAATCCGACGCACATGCCTCGGAGTAAATTTTTTAGACGGGAACGCCTACCTTGCATATAATTAACGCAAAGTAGGTGTCCACGCTAAAAAATGACGCTAACTCCATGGACTTTGGCGCTAGACGCGTCTAACGCCAAAGTATAAATATGGAGTTAGTTTTGCGTCGAAATTGCGTAAAAAAAAACAACGCAATTCCGGCGCAAACGGAGTATAAATATGCCCCTATGTACTTTTCTGGGTGGCCACTGCAACACCCAGCAGGTCCCTCAATGAGCCTTTTTGTGTTGATATTCTAATCTGAATGTCTGGTGTATGCCTCAATGTATCCTTGCAGACAGACCTACTACCAATCTCTGGGAGGTGCTTAGCCCCCACATAAGCTGTGGGCACTATTTTAAAATGGGTTAAAATCCATTTTTTTATTCATTTTATTGGTTTATATTTTTCACAGTTTCTTTAACTTGGTTTATTTTACCAGTAGGACTCGAGTCTGGTTAACTGTTTCTTTTGCCCAAATTAGGCACATACTTAACCCCTTCCCCGCCACGGACGTAATGGTTACGTCCATGGCAGCGCCCATGTGGCGCCATGGACGTAACCATTATGTCCTGAATGCTGCCCTCGGGAGAAGCGCTAGCGCTCCTCCCGAGGGCCGCCCCCCCACCCCCCTAGGTCAGGGCTGACAGGGGAATCCCTTCCCCTTCAACCCCCGACCCCCCCCACCCCCCCTGTGACGTCAGCGCGCGAGCGCGCGCTGACAATCACACAACCTCCCCCATCGCGCTGGAAGCAGAGCTTCCAGCGCGATCGAAAGAGAAATGCTCAGCATTTCTCTTTCGATCACGTGGGGGAGGCCCGGAGGGGCTTCAATGGGAAGGAAATGTATTTCCTTCCCTTTGAAGTCTCTCCGAGGGTTTCAAAAGCCGGATTGCTTGCAATCCGGCTTTTGAAACCCCACTAGACACCAGGGATTTTTTTTTTTTTTAGATGTAATTGACAGAAGGGAGCGACCCCTTGGGCAAGGGTCGCTCCCAGGGGGTCATTTTTTTTTAAGGCCTTTTCTGCCCCCCCTGGGGGCAGATCGGCCTAATAATAGGCCGATCTGCCCACAGGGGGGGCAGAAACCTCTAGACACCAGGGATACTTTTTTTTCTTTTTATTTTTTTTATTTGTTTTCTTTTGTGTTTTAGGTGTGGGATGCGACCCCTTAGGCAAGGGTCGCTCCCATAGGGGGGAAATTATATTTAGGCCATTTCTGCCCCCTTTGGGGGCAGATTGGCTTATTTTTATGAGGCCAATCTGCCCCCAAGGGGGGCAGAAACCACTAGACACCAGGGAGTTTTTTTTGTTTGTTTGTTTTTCACGTAAGGGGAGCGACCCCTTAGGCAAGGGTCGTTCCCATGGGGGGCAAATTTATTTTAGGCCATTTCTGCCCCCCATGGGGGCAGATCAGCCTATTTTTATTAGGCCGATCTGCCCCCACGGGGGGCAGAAACCACTAGGCACCAGGGATTTTTGTTGTTGTTGTGTTTTACAGATTGGGAGCGTCCCCTTAGGCAAGGGTCGCTCCCCTGGAGGGGCAAATTGTATTTAGGCCATTTCTGCCCGCTTTGGGGGCAGATCGGCCGATTTTAGGTCAATCTGCCCCCAAGGGGGGCAGAAACCACTAGGCACCAGGGATCTTTTTTTTGCGCCGTCACGCAAGGGGAGCGACCTTGTAGGCAAGGGTCGCTCCCCGGGGGGGGGGGGGCGAGGGGGGCAAATTTATTTTAGGCCATTTCTGCCCCCCCTGGGGGCAGATCGGCCTATTGGTATTAGGCCGATCTGCCCACGGGGGGGCAGAAACCTCTAGGCTCCTGGGCAAATAGTTTTTTTGTGGTTTTTTTTTTGTTTGTTTGTTTTTTTAGAGATGGGGAGCGACGCATTAGGCAAGGGTCGCTCCCCTGGGGGGCAAATTGTATTTAGACCATTTCTGCCCCCTTTGGGGGCAGATTGGCCGATTGTAGGTCAATCTGCCCCCAATGGGGGCAGAAACCACTAGGCACCAGGGATCTTTTTTTTGCGCCGTCACGCAAGGGGAGCGACCTTGCAGGCAAGGGTCGCTCCCCGGGAGGGGTGGGGGGGCAAATTTATTTTAGGCCATTTCTGCCCCCCTGGGGGCAGATCGGCCTATTGGTATTAGGCCGATCTGCCCCCGGGGGGGGCAGAAACCTTTAGGCGCCAGGGCAAATTTTTTTTTTTGTGGGTTTTGTTTTTGTTTGTTTGTTTTTTTAGAGATGGGGAGCGACGCATTAGGCAAGGGTCGCTCCCCTGGGGGGCAAATTGTATTTAGACCATTTCTGCCCCCTTTGGGGGCAGATTGGCCGATTGTAGGTCAATCTGCCCCCAATGGGGGCAGAAACCACTAGGCACCAGGGATCTTTTTTTTGCGCCGTCACGCAAGGGGAGCGACCTTGCAGGCAAGGGTCGCTCCCCGGGGGGTTGGGGGGGCAAATTTATTTTAGGTCATTTCTGCCCCCCCTGGGGGCAGATCGGCCTATTGGTATTAGGCCGATCTGCCCCCGGGGGGGGCAGAAACCTCTAGGCACCAGGGCAAATTCACCCCTCCTTGGATTCCCCTAGGTCTCTAGTTTTCAGAAATGCACAGGTTTGGTAGGTTTCCCTAGGTGCCGGCTGAGCTAGAGGCCAAAATCTACAGTTAGGCACTTCGCAAAAAACACCTCTGTTGTCTTCCAAAAATTTGGATGTGTCCACGTTGCGCTTTGGGGCGTTTCCTGTTGCGGGCGCTAGGCCTACCCACACAAGTGAGGTATCATTTTTATCGGGAGACTTGGGGGAACGCTGGGTGAAAGGAAATTTGTGGCTCCTCTCAGATTCCAGATCTTTCTGCCACAGAAATGTGAGGAACATGTGTTTTTTTTAGCCAAATTTTGAGGTTTGCAAAGGATTCTGGGTAACAGAACCTGGTCCGAGCCCCGCAAGTCACCCCTCCTTGGATTCCCCTAGGTCTCTAGTTTTCAGAAATGCACAGGTTTGGTAGGTTTCCCTAGGTGCCGGCTGAGCTAGAGGCCAAAATCTACAGGTAGGCACTTCGCAAAAAACACCTCTGTTGTCTTCCAAAAATTTGGATGTGTCCACGTTGCGCTTTGGGGCGTTTCCTGTCGCGGGCGCTAGGCCTACCCACACAAGTGAGGTATCATTTTTATCGGGAGACTTGGGGGAACATAGATTAGCAAAACAAGTGTTATTGCCCCTTGTCTTTCTCTACATTTTTTCCTTCCAAATATAGGAGAGTGTGTAAAAAAGACATCTATTTGAGAAAAGCCCTGTAATTCACATGCTAGTATGGTCACCCCGGAATTCAGAGATGTGCAAATAACCACTGCTCCTCAACACCTTATCTTGTGCCCTTTTTGGAAATACAAAGGTTTTCTTGATAGCAATTTTTTACTCTTTATATTTCAGCAAATGAATGGCTGTATACCCGTTATAGAATGAAAACGCACGTCAGGGTGCAGCTCATTTATTGGCTCTGGGTTCCTCGGGTTCTTGATGAACCTACAAGCTGTATATATCCCCGCAACCAGAGGAGTCCAGCAGACGTAACGGTATATTGCTTTCGATAATCTGACATTGCAGGGAAAAGTTACAGAGTAAAACGTAGAGAAACATTTATGTTTTTTTCACCTAAATTTCAATATTTTTCTTTTTCAGTTGTTATTTTCTGTAGGAAACCCTTGTAGGATCTACACAAATGACCCCTTGCTGAATTCAGAATTTTGTCTAGGTTTCAGAAATGTTTAGGTTTCTGGGATCCAGCTTTGGTTTCATGCCCATTTCTGTCACTGACTGGAAGGAGGCTGAAAGCACAAAAAATTGCAAAAATGGGGTATGTCCCAGAAAAATGCCAAAATTGTGTTGAAAAATTGGGTTTTCTGATTCAAGTCTGCCTGTTCCTGAAAGCTGGGAAGCTGCTGAGTTTAGCACCGCAAACCCTTTGTTGATGCCATTTTCAGGGGAAAAACCACAAGCCTTCTTCTGCAGCCACTTTTTCCAATTTTTTTGAAAAAAACAAAATTTTCCCTGTATTTTGGCCAATTTCTTGGCCTCTTTCAGGGGAACCCACAAAGTCTGGGTACCTCCAGAATCCCTAGGATGTTGTAAAAAAAGGACGCAAATTTGGCTTGGTTAGCTTATGTGGACAAAAAGTTATGCGGGCCTAAGTGCGAACTGCCCCAAATAGGCAAAAAAAGGCCTGGCACAGGAGGGGGAAAAGGCCTGGCAGCGAAGTGGTTAAGGGAGGGTTGTGTCACCTTAGCGCCATTTATTTTTGCGCTATAGCGGTGCAAACCCAACTCCAGATTTATACTTTGATGCTAGACCCGTCTAGCACCAAGGTTTTGGTGTCAGAATCATTTCTAGGAAGCGGTAACCCACCTTGCATCAATGAGATGCAAGGTAGGTGTTCACTTCCTAGAAATGATGCTAGCCCCACAGCGGCATATTTAACTCCTGCGCAGTACCGACGCACTGGTGGGAGGTGGACCTAAATAATGGAGCCAAGACCCTGTTAGTGCCATTACTTAATGCCTGGTTATGCGTGAAAAAGTATAGCACCGGCTAGTGGAATGGCACTAATGGCCAGTTAGAAATCTTGCAAAGGAGGGGTGGGGCGTAGGGGAAACCAGAGCTTTTGTGCCGAATTATGGAGCTACAAAATGCCTCTAGGGAGGGTAGCGCCATTTTCTGGCACACAACCCCCATGGACATGGCTCCTGTCTTACTAAATACAGGAGTCATGCCCACCACCCCAATGGCCATGCCAAGGGTATGAATGTCCCCTGGGCATGGCCATTTGGGCCAGCGCCATGGAGGGGGCCGCAAGTCAGGGCCCCCAAGCGGGACTTACCTGGGATGGGTCCCCCATCCTGTGGTGTCACTCTGGTGTGGGTGGGGGTGGGTGGGGGTGTCCCTGAGGCCAGGGAAGGGCAGCTGAGGGCTCTTTCCATGGTCTGTGACCATGGAAATATGCCTACAGTTCCCCATACCCAGGAGTTAAATAATGGCGCTAAGGAAGCCTAGAACCCTTATTTGAGGCCCCCATGCCCCTGTAATGGATTTTAGCACAGAGGGATAAATATGGCACTAAGGCCATATTGTCCTTTTCTGGATGTGTCTAGCGCCAAAGTAAAAATGTGGAGTTAGGTTTGCGCTGAATTAGCGTAAAAAAAAATACGTTTATTCAGTGCAAACTGAAAGCACCTAGTGCCACAGGAGCATCACGTTTAGACGCTCCTGTGGGGCAATGCCCAGCACCGTATTTACAAGGGGGCGTTAAGCCACTTCTTTTGGCTTAACATCACTTTGTAAATACAGGCAGCACTTTGCGTGGAAGGAACATGCAATAGGTGTTGCTGTGAGTGTACCAGAGCAACATCCATTGCATTTTGATGCTGCCTCAGATTTATGAGTTTTCGTAAACCTGAGGCAGTGCCGAAATCTAACGCCACCCCACAGGTGGTGTTAGTATGGCTCAATGGGTAGTGGAAACACAGGGGTGCACAGTATTATTTTAAATACAGCTCATCCCTGTTTTGAAAATGATGGTGTGTGACAATGCCAAATTGTTTTGGTACATCTGGCCGAAAGAGATTTCACATTCTATATGAAATGTATTCCGGTTTTATAGTAATCATAGCAGTAGTATTACTGCTGAGCAGACTGAGAAGTGAGTTTTGTGCATAGCAAATGTATCATGCCAGTACATGTTTTATATTAGAAAGTTGATCCCTAAAACTCTCCTTAAACACCTTTTAACCCTTCCCATTCTGTAGTAATCATTCCCCCCTTTTCCACCACTCACCCTTATCCCTCTCACATTTATTGCAAAATCCAATTCTTACATATGTGGAAATCTCCACTTCTCCTTACAGGAAAGCTAAGAGAGGCAAAGGTGGAAAATTCAAGCTGTTGGTTTGTGAATTGTATTTTTTACGACGTGAAGTAGTACTACTGAAGTACTACTTTGCAGACTCCAAACTGCCTTTTTTGAGGGGCGCATTCCAGCCACCGATGGAGTAGGCCGCATGAGTTAGGGCACCTGCCTGGTGATCACCCATCTAGCCTCATTCTGAATATTTAACCTGACCAGGGGCACTAACCAATGGCAGGGGACCTCCCCCTGGCTTAGCTACAGCTTATGAGCAGTCCAAAGAAGGTTATGGGGATGAATCAGAGCCACATTTACCTGCTGTTGCAATCACAAGTCAGCTGTGGCTAAGATGGTGGACACAAGCTGCGTGGCTTTGCTGTAAACTACTGGACCCGACCTGACAGCTGTACATAAATAAACTTTATAACAAGCAAGTCTGCAGCTGGAATGCTTCATACTAGAACGCCAGGGGTGCATGTTGCAAGTGCTTCCCGATCACTAGTGAGGATTGGGCTGCGGCAAGAGACGAGCCACTGAGCTACATGAGTGAGCTCATGTCAAGAGGGAAATCCTCCTGCCTTGTAGTCCCAGGATGATAATGTACTGTGCTGCGATGGCCTCCGTGAGGTGAAATGAGCCCTGACCTGTCTGTTGGTGACACCCCCACCGAGGCACAGGAGAATGGAGCTGCTGCTGTGGGCCCAGTGCGAAAATGCTGGCAGCAGTACATGCCACCAAGGAGCGGTCAGGGTGATGTCCCTATTGCAAACTGTCTTACTGTGTGGTTGGAGCTGTGGCGAGAAATGAACTACTGCGACCACATGCATATGGCAGGATGCATGGCAGAGAGTAAGTATGAGTGGCAGAGAGTTGCTAGACCCAAACACATTGTAGGGGAGCAGCTCTTGGCTCAGATGCCGGCTAATGTGACACATCGGACCCCCTCACTGTAGAGGTAGCTGCTTAAGGTGGAAAGGAGGATGTCTGCTTTTGGCTTTGCCTGCTAGAAGCTCATCAGCCGTACATGGCCCCAGATCAATAGCTGGAAAACAGTGAGACTATTGGGACTGCCACACCTAATCCTTACATTCTTGGGCTGCCAGATACATACTGAGGAACATTGATTTCCTACCTTTGGAGAGAGAGGGGTAGTGTATCTGGCCCCTGGCCTCTAGACATTGCAATGCAAGTGACACTCGTTCCATCCTTGTGGCAGTGAGAGCACAACAGCTTTAGTTTGATCCCCAAAGTGCCTTATCACCTGGGGGACTGTTAGAGATCACTTAATCTACAGATTAGAGATACCTTGGGAGCCTAGATCTCCCAAATTGATGTACACCTCCTGCTCGGTGGAACACCCTGCAGTCCCATAACCAAGAGCGATAACAGTTTTCACACATGACCATAATTACAGGTGCCTGCTTTGATTATGCTAACTGTGTCTCCCAAGCCCCACAAAAGTAGTTGGAGGCCTGCAGCATGGACAATTAGGGACCACGTGGAGCCCCATGCCTCCATGATCACAGAACAGTACCTGTGATGCTGTGTACATAGCCGCACCTGGAGGGATTTTAAGTGGGGCATGGTCTTGTGCTCACCTTCAGGATCCTAACATTGATATCCTGTTCTCTATTACTTCATACACTGGCAGCTGCTGACAAAAGGGAAGCCTTGTGGTGTTTACCCAAAAAACTGTACTTTCCATACTCCAGCTGCCACCATGGAGGAAGCAACCAGGAAGAAGGATATGGATGGAGGAGGTCAAACTCTGCGTAGCTCCTCTGACCCTGTACCCAAAGATGAAACTGCTACACTGCAGTCGGGGACTCCAGGGGGACCCACTTTCGAAGACATGCTTCCAGGGAAGTATTGGAGAAGAAGATCGACATGCTGGGAGCAGATTTAGGTATCCTAAAGGATGACCACCAATGTTTGGTGGACTTGGTTACCATAGAAGAAAATTATAGAATTATAGAAATCCCCTCAGACCTAATGGCTCTGTGTGAAATGCTCACACTAATAGAGGGGAGAGTCCAGAGACTCAAGCTCAGAGTGGAAGATGGTGAAAAGAGATCACAGGGAAAAAAGATCTGTGTGATTGGCCTACCAGAACAAAGGGAGGGGAACCACATGCTGGACTAACTAGAGAAGTGGCTGTGCGAAGTAGTGGCCCCTAAAGGACTCTCACCCTATTATGCTTTGTAGAGGGCCCATAGATATCAGCATGACCCCCACTACCGGGTGTACCTCTGCAACCAATGATAGCCAGACCCAACGCTTACTATTTACAGAGAGAAAGTCACTACTGTGCTTGCTGAGGTTCTTAAGAAAGAGATCCCCTGCACTCCAGAACACTGCTTACTAAGTTCAATTCCACATACGACTAAAATTAAAGCCAAAAGTAGATCTCAGGCTCTAGCTTTTGTTCTTGCAAAAATGAGAAATAACAAGACATTGGAAGGCTCCAGGGGATCCCGAGTGGTGGTGTGGTAAAGAGAGCTAGAATGCTGAGTGGGCTACAAAAATGCAGTACTGCTTCAAAAGGCTAGATGTGGCAGAGGGTGATTAGATATGGTTAGAGCCCAAGAGGCACTGGTGGACTGTGTAATAAACCCAGAACCTCCATCTCCAGCTGCATCATCAGGGACTACCCGGGAACTTCTTGGTTATTTGAGTGCTCCCTCTCAGCTAGTGACTGCAGAGGCTACAGACCTGATAGATACCAGTGATTTATAAAAAAAAAATTGAGGATTATATAGGACTGATACCATCGGGGATATCCTCTCCTAGTTGGAATACCAACCTATTTTATATACCTAAGGAGCCCAGAAGTGGGAGGTGGGTGGATACAGCAGGAAGGGATTATAAGTTTTCTGGCAACTGTTGAGTCATTGACATGTACATGATGAGATTATTGCACATTGCATATATGTTTAATGCTGTGTAATGATGAAAACAAACAAAATTGGTTTTAAAAATACAAAATGCCATTTTTGAATTGGGCCCTTTATGTCTGTGGTTTTGTGTGTACAACACATGCCAGACAGATGCACTTGATTAGTTTGAAAATACTATGAAAAAGAATATCTAAAAATCCTAAATGTCTTAGTAAGATGAGATATGTATTTTTAAAACCTCTTTTTGTTTGAACGTTCTGCTGGGACATTACAACTTCAATTGGTTCTTTGATGCAGTAGTATAACATTTCAGTTGTATGAACTTTGGTTTTTTATACAATAACATTCAGCCATTGTAGAACAGTTAAACTTAGCAAGTGTTGTAAACAGTTATTGTGGTTAACCGAATGTGAGATATTCTGTGTAGCAGTTTTGACAGATTGGTGTTTCTGCTGATGTTGAAAAAAAGTGACAAGCAGTAAAAAACAGAACACATTTGAAATGTAAACATTTTGGTAGGTTTGAAGACACAAATAATTATGTGGCAGGCAAGAGGTAAGAGGGGTGTACACATGCATTTTAGGTAGCAGGATACAGTGGTATAGGGGCATATGCTTAAAACGTTAGTTAAAGAATGTAGTTAGGAGCAAGCAGGGAGCAACAATTCAACACTTCAACAGTAAGACAGACAAAACACATCACAAAATAGTTCCTCAATATTTTAAAGAATCAAGCAATTATTAACAACTAAAACAAGACCAAAACAACAAAAGTCCAATCAGTAGAACTGGAGATATGCAAGTTTCGGATTTCAGTGAAAGGAGCATCACAAAGCTCAACTGTTGCACCGGACCGGGACAAAGTCACAAGTTGAAAAATAGAGATTAATTTAATGGATAAATAGACACAAAAATGACAAAAATCCAACCAGTTGAACCATAGTTATGGATTTTTTATGACAACTTAAAATAGAGACAAAAAGCCTAAAGCACCTCTCATGGTCATCTGGTTGTGTGATACTGGAAAAGGACACAAGAGCAGGCTGACTGTGATGGAGTACATGTCGATTACAGACACCATGTTAGTCCAACTAAAAGAATTACCTTCTCAGCCCAACACCAAGACTTAGAGGAGCCCACAGGGAGAGCATTGTTGGTGTCTGTCAAAAGAACGCAATGGGCAGGCTGGGCTTTGTAGATGATCATTGCTGTAAAACGAAGTTCATGTCAGTGTCATGGACGGTCGAGGCTGGAGCTTCACATTGCAAGTCAAGGCAGCGGCCAATGGTGTAGCATGAAAAGTTGGTTCACCATAACTTTGTGTTGCTGATTGGTGCAAGGAACACAATTTTGGCACCAATAGCTCTGTTGGGCTTTTGAAAATCCCCAAAACATCAGGGGAGTTTAACCAAGGCAACACAAAGGGTCTAGGACCTGAGAGGCACTACTTGGGGGTCAGGAATTCACTCCAGCAGAGGCCAGCAGAGCTCAAGCAGGTCGAGATGCAGGTCCAGGCAGGAGGTCAAATGGGAACTTATAGGGAGCCTCTGTAGCTTGTTATAACCCTGTAGCCCAGAACAGAAGGTCACCTGGCTGGCCCATGGAGTCACTTCAGCCTGAGATGAAGGGTGCAGGTCCAATCTGCCGTCTGAGCAAACAGGCCTTCAGGCAGTGTAGCAGTGGAATTGTAGGGCAGCAGAGTGTCAGTCCTTCTGGAAGCAAAACAGCACAACTTTCCTTCTTCTGTACTATCCACAGGTCCAGGAGTGTACTGAGGAGTTGGAGTCTGAGGTCCAAACCAGGCTTTCTGCCTCCCCTGACTTCAGACTAAATACTCAGGTGTAAACAAGAGCATGCCTAAATTCTGTGTCCCCATCCTGCCAGTGATCGCCCTTTCACACCTAAGCTCTAAATTATAAGTGACTGTCTAGGAGGCATACAAAAAGTTGAATTGCCAACTACATCCAAACATGTGGCCCAGAGACAGATTGCCAGCACTAAAGCACTAATTCAGGAAAATGCCAAATTTCTAAAAGTGGCATTTTCAAAATACTGAAAAAATCTCTCTTCACCATAAAGGAAGATCTTTCATTACAATTCCAAAGACATCAAAGATTAATTGTTCCCATTCAGAATTTACAGCAAATTAAATGTAATTATGCACCTCTAATGATATCCCATGGGAGAGGTAGGCCTTGTAATAGTGGGAAACAATATTTTCACTATTAAAAGTACATTTCTTACTTTTTACATGCACTGCACCCTGCTCTGGGGTTATTCAGGGCCGACAATAGGGGTCACTTTTATGCATTAAAAATGCAGGTTGGACCCTTGCAAGGGGTTTATTTTACAGGTTGAAATGGCATTTTAAACTGCACATGCAGACTGCAATGGCAGGCGTGGGACATGTTTAAAGGGCTACTTAAGTGAGTGGCCAATAGTGATGCAGGCCCACTAGTATAGGGTGACAAGATTTCCAGAATAAAAACAGGGGCAGCCACTGACATAGAACTAGGACTAAGGCCCTCAATAGAACCTTGGCGGACGACAACAGGCTGGTGTTACCTCTCCCCAAAATATGACAAACCGGCAATGTACCACTCAGTCCGCCAGGGTGGAAACGACCGCCAGGCAGCCATAACTTTCCCACCCGCGGGATTATGACCCCGCCTACCGCCATGGTTTTCGTGGCTTCCTTACCCCCATGAAATCCATGGTGGTAGAAACTATCAGTGACATGGAATCCCTTCCCTGTCACTGTTAGGGTCTTCACTGCCCCACTCTCTCCCCTGGTTTCCCTCCACCCCCCTACCACTCCACACCCCCACGACATACATGCTCATGCACGCACCACCGAACACACGCATTCTCACACATACCCACATTCAGCCATGCATGCATACACCCATTCGCACACACACAATGCCATACATACAGGCACACACACATTCACACACCACAACATGCATGCACACTCACAACCATACATGCACACATGCATTCCACACAACACACCACACACCTGCATACATGCATGCACCAACATACCACACACACACACACACCCATACACACACACACAACACCCCCCACCCTCTCCCCTGTTGAAGCACCTGACTTTCAGGGGTCCTCCAGCAGGAGACGGGATGGGGCGCTGCTGACTGCAGCAACATCCACCAACAGAACACTGCCAGGCTGCATCATGTGTCATGATACAGTCTGCCGTGGTCTATTGGCGTGGCGCTGCTGCTGGCATCAGCACCACCTTACCACCATCTGCCACCTTGGCCGCAGCCGGAATTCCGCCATCCTTCTGGCGGAATTCCGGCTATGGTGATAATATGGCGGATGGCTGGTAGCCGCAGCGATGGTATTTTGGTAGCTGTGGCCGAGGCCGCAGGCAGTCTATACCACCATTGTTATAATGAGGGCCTAAATATTGACACTGCACTGATATATACATATCTATGCTGGGCCAAGGAAGTCTTTAATTTTCACCGTACGGAAACAAACACTTCTGTAGCATGAAAATGAAAGACTTCCTCGCCATGTATTGCCTCTGATGATGGGCTCTGAAGGGGTTAATTAACCCCCCAATAAATTGTGCTGTGCTGCCTGAATGAAGTCAGGCACCACAGCAGGAGTGTCTTTTAAACACATCTCTGTCCTTGGTACCATGAGAGGGGCAGTTTGAACATGAGTCTTCAGAGCACAGTGATAAATGTGCGTGCTCACTCGACCCTCTCTCAAAACTGGGACATTTATCTGTTTTTTCAACAAGTGTCGGGACGCCAGGACAGTCTTAAAAAAAACGTGACTGTCTGGGCAAATCCAGGACGTCTGGTCACCCTGCATTTAATTTACAGACCCTGGTACATGTAGTACAATTTTACTATGGACATATAAGTAAGTTAAATATCTGTGTGGGGATAAGCCAATATTACAATGCTTTAAGGTATGCGCACACATACTTTAGCACTGGTTAGTCCTAAGGCCAATAAAAACAGTTTACAGGGATGTTATAGTTAAGCTCAAATTTTAACCATACCAAACCATAGAAATTAAGCACCTATAGTTAGAGTTATCACAAGTAACTATCACATGTGCCCTAAGGTAACTGTAACTCGCGCTCTCACCGTGCACAGTTTTTTGCCAATCATTTTACTGCAAATATTAGATTGATATTATCAATGATGTTCTCAAAGATGTCATGAGTGCCGTAATTTGTGGGGTAATTAGCAGTGCATGCCGAGGGCGTGAGATATAGGGGGTCATTACAACCCTGGCGGTCAAAGACCGCCAGGGCTGTTTTGGCGATTGCACCACCAACATGCTGGCGGTGCAATCTTGGGTATTTTGACCGCGGCGCCGCTGGGGCCGGCGGTTTCCCGCCACATTTGCCCCAGCGGTGATAATCCGCCTGGGCAGCGCTGCCCAGGGGATCACGAGTCCCCGACCGACAGCCTTTTCCTGGCGGTTTGAACCGCCAGGAAAAGGCTGGCGGTACGGGGAGTCGCGGGCCCCTTGGGGCCCCTGCACTGCCCATGCCACTGTCATGGGCAGTTCAGGGGCCCCCTGACAGGGCCCCATGCAGCTTTTCACTGTCTGCTATGCAGACAGTGAAAAGCGCGATGAGTGCAACTGCACCTGTCGCACGGCCGCAACACCGCCGGCTCCATTTGGAGCCGGCTCCTGTGTTGCGGCTGAGATCCCCGCTGGGCCGGCAGGCGGAAACCAGGTTTCCGCCCGCCGGCCCAGCGGGGATCTCATAATGACCGTGGCGGGAGTGCGGCTGCATTGGCGGCCGCCCAGCAGTCAGATCTTTGCGGGCGGCTACGGGGCCATAGTTACCTTAGGGCACGTAATTCCTTTTCCTCCAGGACACTCTGGCAGTGGAGCAAGGCAGAAAAATCAACAGCATAATTTATTTTTTTAGGATTATTCAATTTTTCCCTGACAACAATGCTATGCTAGGTTATTTATTTTATTTAAAGGATTATTCCATTTACCTGTGCACCTCTCTCTGACTGCCCCAGGTGTCTCCTAAAACAGATGGAAATAAAGCAAAGAGCTAGATCTGCCTGGTGTGCTGTCTGATTTGGATTTTTTCTTTTTTTGTGTTGTGGTTGTGTGGTTTGCCTTCACAATGTTTGATTACATACTAGGGGCCAGATTTAAGAATAGTGGCACTATAATACATGTAGCATCACTTTTCTTGCAGCACTTTGCACTCCCTTACCACCACCATGTGTGCGCCATATGCGTTAATCCTGAACAGTACACAGGTGCCCATTGAAAACAATGGCATGCCCCCTTTTAGCTCCTTAAAAATGCAGAACAAAATGAGGCTAAGAAATCTTAGATATCTTTGAGCTATTTTCTTGGCCCCCTAATGGGGGAATGTCCTCTTGCATACATTATGCCTTGTGCAGGCATAATGTGGGTCAAAGGGGTAAAAAGTAGCGCAATGCAGGTATTGTGCCACTTTGCTAATATTGTACGGTGATTTTGTTCTCGTTTGGCCACCTTAGCGTAAAAAACAATGACGCTAATGTAGCGTAAGAAGGCGTTTAAATATGCCCCTAGGTATATTACATAAGTAACCAACCGCACTAGATTGCATTTCTATGTACTATTTTCAACGTGCTGCAACAATGTCATGTTTCATTATCTACATGTTTTTCTTGCTTGGTAGTTTTGAGGTATACAAGAGAAGAGACCCAACATCTCATGCAGTACTGCCAAAGAGAAGGTCTTACAGTTACTTAGGTCCACAGGCACCAGACTCTTTCACTTGTATATCTTAGTGCAACTGCCAACCTAGAGCTAGGTAAGATCGCCCCAAAAAAAGTTGCTCCCAAGAAAGTGGCCAGTTAGAAGAAGCAGCTTTCTGCCAGTTGTATGCAAACTGCAATCTTTTTTGGGAGACAGGTACCTGCTGCCACACCGGCCTCCGAGGAGGGCCCTGGAAGCACTCCTGCATCAACAGCACCACCTCAACCAAAGTCCAAGACCATGTGTGTCATTGAGGAAGCCACTGCAATCATGGTAACGCCAATGAGCAGTGATGTTGAATTGGATTTGTCACTTTCGCAAAGTAGTACCCAATCATTTCAGGAAACAGAGCAAAGTAGACAGCAGCCACAGCAAGATCTTCCCAAAGTTGGTGCAAAACAGGAGGCCGAGCTTTCTGTCGAGCAAGAACCTGCTCTTTTAGAATCAAGGACTCCCAGTTCTACAGCAAGAAAAAGGAAGGGTACTACTCCAACATCTTCTCCAAGCACCACTTCTGATGACAATGATAGGGACATGGAGTGGACCCTCAGCAGAGTCCGGGAGATGCCAGGAGAGACAAGGGAAAAGAAAAGTTCCAGAAAGCCTCATAATAATGGAAGAGGATGATGAGGTTGATGACGATGACACAGTCATTGTTGAAGCTGTCATAGAGGAGCCCGATATTACTATCCACCCTACTCCGAGGAATGTGGCACAGGCAGCACCGCAAGCTGCCATATTTGTAAGGAACCAGCAGAAACCTGCAACAATTCCTACCTCAGTACATGTTTTCTCTGCAGAGAGGTATTCGACACACTCAAGACCTCCTACATCCAGTTCTTCTTCAGGCATTGGCAGTGGCCTATTAATGAAAGTACTCCTCCCCAGTTTGGGGCTTTTTTATGATTAGAAAACAGGAGGAGAACTTTATCATATGCTCCATTTTCCACACAAGTGTTCATCGAGGTAAGCCTGGTTCTCATTATGGAATTGGAGGCCAGATCACTCATAAAGCAACTCACGCAATCCAGTGGGAACAGCACCTTAAACAAATGGCTCAATGTAGTTGTGGTGGTGAAGGTGTGGAGAGCCAGGAAACATCAGCTACACCTGATCAAATCATGGTGGAAGATGAGGAAGAAGAGGGTGACAAAATCCTCATGCAAAGCAGCTCTGTCCCCAGCAGTGTGCCAGAATCACCTGCCTCAGCTACCTCACAATGGCTGAGGATTACTCAGAGTCAGATGGAGACACCACAGCATACGGTGACTGCACCATGACACACACTGAGGCTACTACCAACTACATCTGAAAAGTCCCCTGCATCAGTGGCCCTACAAAAGTTGAAAATCCAGGTTACAATTACAGGCATGTTTAGGCAGGAGGGGCCCTACGACTGCAACCACCCAATGGCACATTTGTACAATGGGAAGCTGGCAAAAACGTTAGCTCTGGACCGCCTCCCTTTTTCTTTTGTGGAAGGAGTGGGATTCTTAGAGCTTGTGGCAGCCTTCCGCCCAAAATTGAAGGTTCCAAGCCGGATCTATTTTGCCAGAGTTGCTCTTCCAGCGCTGCATCATGATGTGCTGCAATTGGTTGGACAAGCTTTGCAGCAAAGTATTATCCACACTATCCACCCGACCACATACATGTGGACCAGTTGCCAGGTGACTGATTACATGTGCTTCACTGCACACTGGATCTCTTTTCTGGGGGTAAAGCCCAAGCTATCTACAGGTCTTAAAGACATTTTTTAAAAGCATTCAGTGACATGCAACATTAGCCATGGAGAATTCACACACAGCTACAAACATCTTGGAGCAATTTAATAGCAAGGTGTCTGAATGGCTGAGACCCAGAGGTCTTCGGGTTCAAATTGGATTTGTTGCCACGGACAATGGCAGTAACATAGTCAAGGCCATGGCAGACAGTGGCTATTTCAGGGTCCTGTGTTTGGTGCACTGCCTCAACCTGGTTGTGCAAGAATTTCTTAAAAAATAAAAGACATAGGGGGTCATTACGACCTTGGCGGGTGGCTACCGCCGCCCGCCAGGCGGTAACCGCCGTGCGGCCGCTAATGCGGAGGCACTCACGTGGCCCCCATTACGACATCTCCGCTTGGTTTGCGCCCGCCGGCCCAGAGGGGATGAGGCCGCAACATAGGAGCCGGCTCCTAATGGAGCCGGCGGTGTTGCGGCCGTGCGACGAGTGCAGTTGCACCCGTCACACTTTTCACTGTCTGCTATGCAGACATTGAAAAGCTGGCCGGGGCCCTGTTAGGGGGCCCCTGCACTGCCCATGCCAGGGGCCCCAGGACACCCCTTACTGCCAGCCTCTTCCTGGCGGTGCAAACCGCCAGAAACAGGCTGGCGGTAGGGGTGTCATAATCCCCAGGGCAGCGCTGCTTGCAGCGCTGCCCTGGCGGATTATCACCGCCGGGGGTAAAACAGCGGGAAACCGCCGGCCCGGCGGTGCGACCGCGGCGCTTCCGCCGCGGTCGTAATAGTGCTGGAAGCACCGCCAGCCTGTTGGCGGTGCTTCCGTCTTTTTAGCCCTGGTGGTCTCGGACCGCCAGGGTCAAAATCACCCCCATAGTCAGCAACATACTGACCACTTGTAGACACATCTGCACTCATTCCAGCCATTCTTTAAAAACCCAGGAAACAGTTGGGGATTATTCAGAGTACCAGTGAAAGCCCTGATACAGGAGGTGCCAACATGTTATAACTCAACCTATTATATGTTGCAACGTCTGTTTGAGCAGTACAAACAAAATCACTGACGATTATGAGTTTGGCTGGCGGCAGAGGTTGTTTGCCAAACATATAACGCACTAGACCTGCCATTGTGGGCTAATCCCCGCCAGCCCTATTTTGAGTTTCCTGCTGTGCCAGCGGGTGAGCCCAGCGGGAAATAGGGTCGTAACATTGCAGCCGGCTCGTAATCGAGCCAGCTGCAATGTGGTAGTGCGGCAGGTGCAGCAGCACACGTTGCACATTCCACTGCCCATAATTTGGGGAGTGGAATGCATGAGTGGAATGCCAAGTGCATGGGCAGTCAGGGGCCCTTGGATCTCCCATTCCACCAGCCTTTCCATGGCAGTGGAAACTGGCATGGAAAGGCTGGCGGATGGGGACTTGTAATTCCCAGGGCAACGCTGCCCTGGTGGATTAGAACCGCCGGGACCTCTAGGCTGCAGGCTGGCAGCAGCATGGCGGTGTCAGTGGTCGGACCGTGGCAGCTCAGCCACGGTTATAATAGGGCCTATGTCTCTAAAAGAGGAGCTGATGCAATTGAGAGAGCTATGTCCATGGATGCAGATTAATGGGGTCTAATCAAATGCCTCACACAAATACTACTCCCTTTTGATGTTTCTAGCAAGGAGGACAGCACAATGGACTAAACTATCCTGTTATTGCATCTGGAACAGGAGCAGCTAAAGAAGATGTCTGAAAGGTTCTGCATTCGGGATGGGAACGAAATCCCAGAAGGGAATGCCTTGTTACTAGCCTAAACTATAGCTTGATTTGTAATGCAGAGCTGCAAAATTATATCATCTCATCCAAAGAGTACATCTGTGCCAGCCTACTTCTTAGACCTGATAGTCTTAGGGTGGTCATCCCCCAATGTTTTGCCTACCTCCCTCCATTTTTCGGGCCCTGTCTTTGCTGGTGTTTGGACTCTATGCACTTTACCAATTGCTGTCCAGTGCTAAAGTGCATATGATCTCTTCCCTAAGCATGGTAACATTGGTTCCTACCCAATCGGCATATTTAATTTACCTGTAAGTCCCTAGTAAAGTGCACTACATGTGCCCACGGCCTATAAATGAAATGCTACTAGGGTGCTTGCAGTACTGATTTTGCCACCACATAAGTAGTACCTTAACTATGTCTCAGGCCTGCCATTGCAAGGCCTGTGTATGCAGTTTCACTGACACTTCGACTTGGGATTTAAACTACTTGCGAATCCTTAAACTCCCCTTTTTCTACATATAAGTCAGCCCTAGGGTAGGCGCTGTGAAGTCCCTAGGGCAGGGTGCTATGTGGATATTCCCTCATATACTTTTGAGTGGTAGATTCTGATCTGGAAGAAGTAGCCCTGACATATTTAGTATTGTGAGAATGGTAATAGAAAATCCTGCTTACTGGTGAAGTTGGATTTTTTATTATTATTATTTTAAGAATGCCACTTTTAGAAAGTGAGCATTTCTCTGCACTTACTGCAATTTGTGCCTTACAGCCCTGTCTCCAATTCACGTCTGATCTGTGCTGGTTAACAGCTCCTCTTGTGCATTCTACCCAGACAGCCATAAATACAGGACACTCAGTCACATCTTCATTCATCAGTGTACTGGGTGGGTCTCCTTAGGCAGGAGGGTGGAGGGGCTCTCTTTTGCATTTCAAAGGTCAGTGGCCTGCCCTCACAAAAATGACTGTTAACTCCACTTAGGGATCCTAGCAGACAGGACTGGGCTGAAAGGGGAACTTGTGCACTTCAAAACCACTCTTTTAGGTTTCCCCGATTTCAAGGGCATTTTTGGGTATATAAACTAGGGGGCATATTTATACTCCGTTTGCGCCGGAATTGCGTCGTTTTTTTGGACGCAATTCCGACGCAAAACTAACTCCATATTTATACTTTGGCGTTAGACGCGTCTAGCGCCAAAGTCCATGGAGTTTGCGTCATTTTTTAGCGTGGACACCTACTTTGCGTTAATTATATGCAAGGTAGGCGTTCCCGTCTAAAAAATTGACTCCGCGGCATGTGCGCCATATTTACACTCCCGGGCAAAATTCACACCTGGGAGTGGGCGGGTCAAAAAAAATGACGTACGGCCGCTTTTGCGCTGTTTTTTAGCGCCTGTAAAAGGCAGGCGTTAAGGGACCTGTGGGCTCGGAAGGAGCCCAGAGGTGCCCTCCCATGCCCCCAGGGACACCCCCTGTCACCCTTGCCCACCCCAGGAGGACACCCAAGGCTGGAGGGATCCATCCCAGGGACATTAAGGTAAGTTCAGGTAAGTGTTTTTTAGAAAAAAAATTGGTGGCATAGGGGGGCCTGATTTGTGCCCCCCTACATGCCACTATGCCCAATGACCATGCCCAGGGGACAGAAGTCCCCTGGGCATGGCCATTGGGCAAGGGGGCATGACTCCTGTCTTTGCTAAGACAGGAGTCATTTCTATGGGGGTTGGGAGTCGGAAAAAATGGCGCAAATCGGGTTGAGGCGAACAATTTGCCTCAGCCTGACTTGCCCCATTTTTTCACGCCCAAGCTCCATATCCCCCTACGCCGACGCTGCCTGGTGTACGTCGTTTTATTCAATGCACACCAGGCAGCCCCGGCGGCTAACGCCGGCTAACGTCATTGATTAAATACGGCGCCCGCATGGCGCTTCAGAATGGCGTTAGCCGGCGCTAATTTTTTTGACGCAAAACTGCGTTAGCGCAGTTTTGCGTCAAAAAGTATAAATATGGCCCTAGGTCTCTGACCCCACCAAATCAGACGCTTCTGGACCTTCACCTGGACTCTGTCAGAGAGACTACCAGGCTGTCCAAAGGACACACCTGGACTGCTTTGCTGAAGGACTGCTTTTCTGTTGGTTGCCCTGCTGCCTGGTACTCCTGACTCTGCTGGAAGGACTCTGCCTTCCTCCTAAAGTGCTCTCCAAGGGCTTGGATTGAGCTTGCATCCTGTTTCTGAAGTCTAAGGGCCAACAAAGACTTCACCTCTTCAAGAAATCCTTGTGCCTTGGAAATCGACGTAACACCTGCAGAAATTGACACATCACCTCTATTGTTGCTGAAACATCTCTGCACTGCCGACCGGAATGACCAGAAATCCGATGCAGCACATGCCTTGCGGCTGAAATTTCACTGCATCTCCGATCGGATAGATGCATCGCCTGCTCCTTCTCCCAGCGTGACAAGGATTTTCAACGCATTACCCACAGGTGTCAAAATACCCCTGCATCGCAGAAAGGAACCAAGGCTGCGCTCCTGGAAATTGACGCATCTCCTTCCAATGTGGAAAGAGAGGACATTGTCTGTGCCCCACTGGGAAATTCAATGCAACACCTTATTTTTTCACGCATCTCCTCCTCTGCAGTCCCTGCATGTTGTAATTTTTTATGCATCCTAGGTACTGTGTTACAAGGATTGGGACTTTTTAAATCTTTAAAAAGTGTTTTTTCAAATCATGCTTATTGGATTATTATTGTTTTGTCCTTATTTTATTCAGATATTATCTATTTTTCAAAACCTGTGTGGTGTATTTTTTGGTGTTTTCACTGTGTTACTATATAAGTTATTGCACAAATACTTTACACATTGCCTTCTAAGTTAAGCCTGCCTGCTCTGTGCCAAGCTACTGGATGGTGAGCACAGGATAAGTTGGATTGTGTTACGACTTACCCTGATGAGGTTTGTGGTCCCCAATTGGACAAGGGTGTATATCTCTGCCAACTAGAGACCCAATTTCTAAAACTACTTGATCCCCACTACAAACAAATTCTTTCAGCTAACATTCTTTTTTCTGAATGGGATGTTTCACAATACAAGAGGTGGATTGTTGAGCAAGCAAGAAAACTGGAAGAAGAACGGCTGGAACTTAGAGTCCCACTCCAGAGTTCTGGGGTGCTGCCTTCAACTTCCAGAGATAGCAGTCGTGTCTCACAGCCGCCAACCCCCCAAAAGAAAACAGTCAACAACAGCACCCTACGAATCTTAGCCAACCTCTTCATTGGCTTGGTTTCAGGTGGCATGTCTTAAGTCCAGGGCAGAGGCGGAAAAAAAAATGAGGTCGAGCAGGTGGCAACACCACCTACCATTCAGAGGATGTTCCAGGGGTATCTGGATGACCCAAAAGACCAAAACCCATTGGTGCATTAGTATGGGAAATGCTCAAATGGGTAGAGCTCAGCAGGCTGGCAATAAAGTATCTAACTTGTCCTGTAGCCAGCGTGTCTGCTGAATGTGATTTCAGTGCAGCTGGTGGAGTTGCAACAAGAGAATGGACCAGTCTCTTGCCTCAAAACATGGAGAGATTAACTATGATTAAAATTATCCAGCATTTTATACTATCTGATTACACCATTCCTGAAATACCATAGGAGGAGGAAGAGGATTATTGATCAGAATCAAGTGCGTTAGCTGATCAACTTCTGGGTGAACCAGCAGAGGTTGAGGACAAACTCTACTTCCAGTATGCCAATGTCATCATAGAGCTTTTGTGCTTATTTCTCGTTGAACTTCTTTTTTTCTTTCTTTCTTTGCAAAAACAAATGCTAGTGAAACATGTTTGTGCCTAATTTATGCTACCCCACCTTTTCATGCACACAAATTAGAAGCCCAAATTGGAGTTGGACATGTGTATAGTGAAGAAGCCCCCACTTACCCTTCAGGACATTGGAGATGATGCCTTCCTCTGTCACATGCCATTGTTTACCTTTTTTTTGTATCATCTAGCAAGGCTGCCCTAGAAAATGATTGATTGAAACAAAAGACTTTCAGTGCCAATGTCAGCAATGTGTTGAGTTGCCATCATAGAGGAGATAGTTTGTTCAACCACAATGCTTGGATTGGAAGAGGTAACTACTACGAGTACTAAAATAACTCTTTTTGCACCACTGAGTGGTGATATATTGAGTGTTTATGAATTTGTGAGTGATGACTAATGTATGTTATGGCTGACATTGAAGCAGGGAGTTCAAGAAATTTCAAATACGTTTCTGAGGATTTGCAATGTTTGGGGATGATGAGTGATAATTTTTTCCTGAAAGTGATTGGCTTTTAAACTTAGTAAACTTTTACTGCAGGGTCCACTCCTTACATTTTTCTGGTTCCTCAGAACAGCCAATTTAGTTACCAAACACAAAATAGTCCTGTTCTGCTTCTCTATTTGTTCTAATATTCATTTCAACTGCAGTGCACTTCACAGGTTTACCTTGCTTGGTTTGGGACTTGAACAGAGTTACACAGACTCGGGAAGAGGAGGATGGAAGGACTCAGGGTGGGACCACCTGAACAGCTAGAAAGAAAAGGTTATCGACTTCAAAGAGAAACCATGATGATGACGAAGGCTCTAAGGCCTAGTACTCGTCACTCAGCTCTGTGAACTGGAGAGATGTACATTGATTTGGAAATGCTGCTGAGTGCATGTTTCCTGCATTGCCAGTTCAAACAAGAAATGCCTTATGTTCTTGATCTGCATCTGAGTCTTCTTGGTACACTCCTGACTCCTCATGAAGCTTACCTTGCTACCTTTTGTCCTTCTCCTTTACTCAATAACAAAGCTACTGTTTGTTCTCAATATGCAGGCCTTCTCTAGTCCTCCTTTGCATGAACAAAACTTGGGGAAAGCTCAAACGTCTAGCTTACCTACAGGACAGGTTCAGGCACCCAGGAGAGACTGACATTCCAAGAAGAATGGAGAGATGCATTGCCTAATTTGGCAATAAAGTATCCTTTTCCTTTTAACAATTATAAGTTTTAGAAGTGTGTGGGTTATCTTCAATCTTCAATGTTTCTATTTTTTCAAAATTAGAAGGCATACCATATGGTTAGGATATACTATCTGGGGCCTCTCTGGGGAAGAAGGGCAGTTTGTTGCATGCCTTTTCCTGAACTGTGTCATACTTCTCCCTTTCTTTCCACTTTCCTTCTACAACAGTTTGATGAAGGTGTGCTGCTCAGCACACCAATGAATATTGCTGCGGTTTCTTTTGTATAGCATTTGTCTTTGTCACACCCTTCCTCAAGTCACCTTTCCCATCCATTCATCTAGCCCCTAACCCTCTTCCCCTGGCTGTGTGATTTATTGAGGTGCTTCATTTTACACCTTATGTGAATCACACTCTTGCTGGGGTGGGTGTGGTGAAAGTGACACCAACTCACTCCATGAGCTTCTGCCTTCTTCTATCTGAGCAATATTCAACACCAGCCCAATCAAATCATCATCATTAATGCCTTGTGTGTGTGTTCCGTAAATGCTTAACCTGGTCCATCAACTCAAGTCTGACCCCACGTTTCCTGACTCCATGATTTTGTTGTGTAGCCATTTTAGGAATAGCTCCATGCACGTTAGTTTAACACACTAGGCCGCTGTGCACTTTAACCTAGATATATTTTATTTGGCTTTCCATTGTTATTTTTACAATAACCAGTTTTACAGTCTTGTTTTATTTTCATCTACCTAACTGTTTTTGCTTAGCCCAGCACTGTGTTCTCAAACAAGACATTCTTGATCACTCTGTGCTTCATTCAAGGCTACAGTTTGGTACATTGTCGGTGAATGTGGTTGAAGTTTAGTCTCCAATATTTGTAGAAAATACACATCCTTACGTAGGGACATTTTCTTAGAACATCAGCTTTGTTATTATAAAAACACTTCCTAGTCCCATTACACGTCAAGAGGGAGATTCCAGCCAAGGAACCACGACTGTATGCTGATTGCTGAATGCTTCGCTACAGATGCTAACTCAGACCACAGGCCTTTGCTCAGGCATGAGGGTTGATGCCCTCCTGGGGGAACCTGAAAGGCAGAATTAGAGCTTAACACACTGTGCTCAGATTATGACTTAGATAGGAAATAGTCCATCGGTTATAGTTACAATATGATAGCGTTATTCTTATGCTTCACTCTCCTTGTCACCATTTTAATACTGTCATGTTGTGCCGTCCTCGTTATTGCAGCTCACGCTTTGCTATCTAAGATGCAGTTGTTTTATTAAACCAATCATTGAAACATATACTGCTTCTGTCTGTCATTTATATATGAGACTGAATTGTGAATGAGAGAACCGGATGCGACCTGAGTGACCAAGAATTCCCTGAGAAGCCTAATATGTCATGCTCTCGGCTGCCCAATCATCCCTATCCTCTGGTAGAGATGAGTCACTGCTAGTAAGCCGGAGGAAAACCCAGATTTAGAGCAACAGGTGTCACCCACAGTGGGTCAGACTCATCCTCCCATACAGTGAACGATCTTGCTGCTCAAAATCCAGTAGTCTCATTAGAATAATGAGAGCCTACGTGACAATTTAATTTCCTATGTTTATTTTTAATAGCTTCCCACTATTGCTCTGAAGAAATTGATATTGCTAGATTTTATTATCATATCAGGTCTGACTCGTCCTTGCTGTGTGTCAAATACTGTTGTTGTTTAGCCATTTTTGTCATACCTCCATGCACGTTATTTTAACACTCCATGCACGTTATTTTAACACACTAGGCCGCTGTGCATTTTAACCTAGATAGATTTTATTTAGCGTCGCCTAATTATTGTTAGAATAACCAGTTTTATGGTCTTGTTTTATTTACGTCTATCTAACTGTTTTTGCCTAGGCCAGCACTCTGTTCTCAAACAAGACATTCTTGATCACTCTGTGCTTTTTCAAGGCTACAGCACGGTACATTGCCGGTGAACATGGTAGAAGTTTAGTCTCCAACATTCGTAGAAAATACACATCTTTATGTAGGGACACTTTCTCAGAATATCAGCTGGGTTATTATGAAAAACACTTCCTTGTTCTTTACACATTAGAGGGAGATTCCAGCCAGGGAACTAAGACTGTATGCTGATTGCAGAATGCTTCACTACAGATGCTAATGCAGACCGCAGGCCTTTGCTCGGGTATGGGGGTTGATGTCTTCCACGGGGAACCTGAAGGGCAGATTTAGAGCTTAACATGCTGTGCTCTATCCTAGTCTAGGAAGGGATTAGTCCACTGACGATAGTGCAAATATGATAGCGTTATTCTTATGCTTCACTCTACTTGTCACAATTTTAATACTGTCATGTTGTGTCGTCCTGGTAATTGCAGCTCATGCCTTGATATCTAAGATGCAGTTGTTTTATTAAACTCATTATTGAAACATATACTGCTTATGTTTGTCATTTATATATGAAACTTAATTGTAAGTGAGAGAACCGGAAGAGACCAGAGTGACCACGACTTCCCTGAGAAGCCAAGTATGTCATGCGCATGGCTGCCCAATCATCACCATCCCTTGATGGGGATGAGGCACTGCTAGTTAGCTGGAGCAAAACCCTGATTGGAGCAACAGGTGTCACCCACAATGGGTTAGACTAGGTCTCCCACAGCGCAGGCGATTCTGCCGATCAAAATCCAGTAGTCTGATTAGAATAATGAGAGCCTACGCGACACTGTCATTGTGTTAGTCTAGTCTCAGCCTTCCTAACATTATGACATGATGACCATTAATTCTGTTTTACTTTTCTTTCAATCAAGTTGATAGTGATTAATAACCCTTTGCTTAATCCTGTAGTTGGAGTGGCACCTTCTGTGAAGTTATGTCTTCCCTGTTAGCGTGCTAGCCTGCTACTATTACCACCCCTTAAGAGTTACGATGCCATCTTGGGAATAAGACTGCAGCAAGAAGAAGACGACTCCCTGGCTTCATCTATTTAGATAAGAAAAGAACTATGGATTGAAATAGTTAACTTGTTTATTTAGTGATTAAACTACTACTAAAGAAGATGTCTTACTTGTCTATGTGTATCTAGGTTTTTTTTAGGCAAAATAGGCAGTGGTAATCATTTACTAGTGATCAATATAGTTCAGTTGCAGAGGGCAATAGAGCAAGAGTAACCATATAAGTAAATGACCTACACTTTTTAGCACATTTAAAAAACAGGCTACAATAAAAGACAGCAGTGCAAACTAAAACAACAACATAAACATTTGACTGAGGCATAAATAAAGTAAAATAAGTTATCCCATTTTATTTTTACAGATAAAACACCTACCCTTTCCACCCACAACAGGCCCACCCCCCTCCCCAAACAAATAGCCCCTTCCCCACAAAGTCTAACAAAACTCTCAAACCCCATCCCAACTCCCTCACCACACTCTCCACCCAACAAGAATCCCTCCCACCAAAACAAAAAATTCAAAAAAGGGTCCGAAGAGGGTGAGTTCAAGTTCAGACTTGAATAGGGTCCAGAAATCATTGAGGGGTCCCTGAATGAGTGCCATCCGGTGGTCAAGTCACACACGTTGTTGTAGGATGTGGCACTGAAGTATACGGTCCTGGGCCTGGTGTGAGGAGTGGTGGAACTGGGACAGGTTTGCTGCTGGCTGTGATTGTATTGCCAGCACCACTGTAAGGCTGGAGGTGCTGGCGGCCAGTTGGCAAAGCTAGGGCCTGCAGCCATAAATACTGCCTTGGCCTCCTTCTCCTCCTCCTCCATTGGAATCTGATGTGGCTGATTATTTATGATGAGCTACAGGGACTTTTTTTTACCCACACATGCCCCACTGTAGTAAGTTGATGTCTGAATGTCAAAAGGGTAAAATTTGTATTGGAATACATCCATTATGGAAGCCATGACATATTATTAACTTATATAAAAATGTGGTGCATGCCAAAAGGGATTTTTTTTTTTTGGGTGGCCTGGGATAGAGTATTGTCAAAAAAAAAGTAAAGGACTGAAGTATTTGGAGGTGACAGAGTGGGGACTGGGGCGGAAGGGAAACACCTTTTAAAGTTTGAATGCATTGACAACTTTGCAAATGCTGCATTAACTAAAGCAGATGCACACATTGCACATAAAACACTATCATGCACTGCCACACTGCAGTTACATACTCATAGTAGCATTGGTGACTAATGGGGAGCGAGGTATGACCATGATGGGTTGGAGGATACATATCTGCCCTGCTTCAACTACAGGAAGTTAAGGGAGAAGACAGAAAATCAAAATACCCCCCACTTTGAATCATAACTTTGATAACCAAGCAAACCAAGCAAGTGAATTAGGTGAACATCAAAAACATCCCTCTCAACAACAGCTCCCTTATTCCATCTTGATCCAAGCAATTATAAACTAATCTTTTCATTCATTTGATCTATTCACCCTTTGATACCCACCATTTGATTTAATCTTACACTCTCTCAACCAGTCTCTCACTATTCCAATACAGCCATCCATATTTATCCACCCTGTCCATCCATAGATTCACCTATCCAATTCCACCCTTTCAAACACCCTGCTTTCACTTATCTGTCTGGCATTTAACCATGTATCGTTTATTCCTATTCACCCATTCCTCAACTGAGTCTACTCATTCACCCTTCCTTTACTCACCGAGACATACTTTCACCCACCCATGCATCTCCTATCATTCACCTATGCATCTTTCTTTTCCTTTCACCCACACATCCTTTCACTCATATCCCATTTCACCCATTATTTCTTTTAGCCATCCATCATTTGCTTTTCCACCAAGCCATCATTTTTATCCTCCATTCAGTCATTATGATGAGATTGTGTCTGCTGATTTGCATAGAGCAGAGGCCATTAAGATTAAGAACTCAATCATCACTGCAGCTGCTCAACCAGGTGCTTCTCAAGCAGCGCCCTTGCAATGAGTATATTAGTAATTGTCACTGTTCCTGCTGCTGCCATGTCCGGTGCAGTGTGCTGCCGCTGGCCCCAGCACTGGTGGTCGGTGGTCAGTGCGCCTGGAAAAAAGTTACACAATTTAGTTCCAACAAAAAAATACAACCACAATAGATCATTATAGTTCTATCTTCTTCTATCATTCATTATAGGAATTTTGTTGGTTGTTCGAAAAGCAAGGTAGACATATCATGAACCGCAAATGCTTTGTAATTAAGGGGCAGAGCTCAGCTAAGTCACTGAAGCTCAATAAAGGGGTGGAATACTTTAGTCAATCCATGGGAACCTATGATGAGATTTTAGTTGGCAAATGCAATGGGCATGAGCAAGGCAAAGAAAACTTTCATAAACATGTAGAAAAGCTGACCTGGTCATGCACCCTTGTCAGTAGGGTACTTGTACAAAAAATCTGTCCTTTTATTAAGTACCAGTCTGCAAGATATATAGGGGAGAAGGGAAAGCTAAGCTTAGTAAATAGTAAGAAAGCAGAAAAAAGCTAATACAAACTGATGACAGGAAGAAATCGGGTACTGAAGAAACATGGAAATAAATAAATAAATGCAGGAGTAACAAGAATTTAACAAAGCCTACATAGAACAAAAATAAGTACAAAAAAGTAGACAGGCACAGTAAAACTAAAAGAAAAATTATTTGAAACAAGGGGAGGTGAAAAATGAAAATATAGGTAGGGAAATAAAAATAATGTAACAGGAAGACTTACTGGGGCCAGCTGATCTGCCAGCGTCCATATTGGTGGTGGCATTGGAAGTACTGGCACCCTCGCCTTCCGGACACATCTTGCCTGTTGCCCTCATCTTCCCCTTGGATGCTGAGGTAAGAAATAAGGAAGATAAAAATAAGATTAGTGGTACAGTTAATCTTCTAAAAAATATGTTTGGAAAATCGGGGACAAATACAGTAAAGTGGTACTTTTCTATATCAGTCAGTCAGTCAAATAACTTTATTCGGCAATTGCCATAAAAGTACAAACCAAGACACATTTCACAATCTATAAATAGTAAAATAAAACTTAAAAACCATTACTGGAAGCACCAGATGAACATCCAAACTGAAACCCCTTGACATACATAGATAGATATACTAGACATGATTAAAATCACAAAGTCAGAAAAGTACAAATGTTGGCGTTAAAAGGATATACTATACGTACATAAAATATTTAAAAAGGAATAGGCCTTTTCCTAATGCGTAAAGAAGCTGTGACAAAGTCTAATACATGGTGACAAATTTGGATATTAGGCAACCTCTGAAGGTATAGCAGGGCTTCCTTATAATGAATAGGTCTAAAAGGACGTAACGTGGGTAAAATAAAGGCCCCTCTAGGTGCAGCATATAAAGGGCAAAAAAGAAAAAAGTGCAAAGTGCTCTGGGTTGATTTGGAGTCACAGGGACAAAGCGGTAAATCCTTTTTCCAGAAACATGGTTCAGGGAAAGCTACCTTAAAATGAATTAGATTAAGTCTAAAAAGTGTTAAAAAGGAAATTATTTTAAAACTTGAAAACCAAGACAAATAGGGTTCAAGGCATGGAACAGTCACAATCCGAGAATAAGAATCAAAAGATTTCAATTTCAGGGAACTATAAAATCTCAGCTCTGATATGTGCTTGGAATAGGTAGACTTCAAAACAGACCTAGAGTTTGTGGTTAATAGATGGGGATCATCAAACATATATCTAAGCCCTAGGTTCTCAAAGGAGTTTTGCAGAAACATAAGCCAGGGAATCCTATTTGAGTATTCCAATTGAAGACAATCAGTGATACAGTCTTGGACCAAACTTGCCATAGGATTTGACCAACATTTGATCCACAGCAGTAGGGGAGCCATAAAGACCCTGTCCTCCAAAAAGCACTGACCCAGTTCTTCATGGCAGATTATGTTTGCGGTGCATTTTGGAACCAACAATAATCTGCGCAGGAATTTATTTTCTACACTCTGAAGAGACGGTATTTTATTATAGCCCCAGACGCCTGCCCCATAAAGGACTGATGCAGTGCATTTGGAATTATAAAGAGTTTTCAACTGAGCAGGGGGTCTGTGACCTAGTTTATTTGAAAAGCGAAAAATTGCTTCATTGTTCCTTATCAACTGTTGGAGCTTAAAATTAATGTGTGTCTTCCAGGACAAAGAAGAACTCATGTACATGCCTAGATAACAAAATTATTTGACCTTATTAAGAGTGTGCCCTCCCATAGAAAATAGTTTAGACTTAGTGTTGCGTGGGCCACAAGTCATAACAAAAGTCTTTGGGTAATTTACTTTCAGATCCAGATTCAGCATAAAATCGTAAAATACATCCAGTAGTCCCTGTAAACCGTTTGCAGTACGGGCAATTAAAACTGCATCGTCAGCGTATAATAAAACTGGAAGGTGTCTCTGACCCATCTTCGGTATGTCCTTTGCATGTTTTAAAAGTGAATCATAGAGCCCATTTATATAAATCAGAAAGAGAAAAGGGGCTAAGATACATCCCTGCCTTACGCCCCTAGTTGACGGGATGGGGGAGGTTCTCTGCCCATGTGAGCCGACCTGAACAGAAATTGTTAGGTCTGTGTGTAGGCGTTTAATAAGCTCCAAAAGAGGCGGATCGCAGCCTAAGGCTTCCAAAATTTGCCATAACTTTGACCTATTAACCATATCAAAGGCACTGGTTAGATCAATGAAAGCCATGTGAATAGACTCTTTTTTGACTGTCACATATTAGCTGAGTATCAGCTGCAAGTTTAAAACTTGCTCAACTGTGCCTACACCAGGTCTAAAACCAAATTGAATAGGGGATAAAATATGGGCCTCGGACACCCAGTCTTCTAACCGGGACAAGATCACTCTACCTAAAATCTTTGCCGTCAAATCAATAAGAGAGATTGGTCTGTAACAGGAAGGATCTTGTCTATTACCTTTTTTAAAGATAGGAACAATAATGGCCGATTTCCATGAAAGGGGCACGTTACTGTTTACCACACTATTCAAAACATTTGTAACTAGCGGACCCCAAAGATCAATTTCTGATTTAAAAAGATCAGCGGGAACCCCATCAGGGCCGGGAGCTTTTCCCTGCCTTGATCTATTAATAGCATTTTTGACCTCGTGGAGGTCAAAAATAATGTTTGGGGCCTTAGTTTTGGAATCTAAATTGAAAAGTGCAGAAGAATTTACAAGCGAATTCTCATAGGATCCTGAACAGAAGACTTTCCTAAAATGAGTTAACCAGACATCCTCAGTAATAAGACAGTCATCGGCCAAAGAGTGGTGACCAGAAAAGTATGAGTGATTAATCACTTTCCAAAATTTAGAAGTGTCCTTCTGCTCAGATGCAGCCAAAAGATCGCCCCAGGCCCTGGACCTAATTTCTGATTTCCGTTTGTCAATGGCAGCCTTATAATCAACTCTGGCTATTTTAACTAATTGTCGGGAGAGAGGAACTGCTTTAAGTGCATCTTTGAGTTTTTTGTGGGCAGATGAACACGCGGAATCGAACCATCTGTGGGCCGCCGGCCCCTTCGCAGGCCTGTCCACCGCCAAGGCGCGTGAAATGTCAGTGCTTAAAAATTCAAATTCACGCACTATGCGGTCAGAATCTAACTGCTGGGAGAGACACATTTGAATCGAGTCCGACCTACTTCTTACAATTTCCTGGTTAAAAAGTTTTGGATCTATTTTGTCCCATTTTAAACGTATGCCACAGTTTGGATTATAAACAGTAGCAGCGCTCAAGCTTTTATTATTGGATGCCTGAATAATTTTTAGGTCCAATATAATACTAAGGGGGTTATGATCACTCGCACAGTGGGGCGTAATCATGAATTCTTGAATTACGTAAAAATCAGAGGAGCTGATAAGTATGAAATCGATAATACTCCCCCTCAAATTCCCTGTAAAGGTTGGTATATTGCAGGCGTCAGGGGCCAATTTCTCGGTAACATGGACCAAGTCAAATTTACAAGTAAAAAGGTTTAAGGCATCTCCTTCAGATGTGTGGTTAAAATGAAATACTGACTCTCTGCCCTCAGCAGGAAAGGCACACAGGTCCATGTGTTCTTTGCTGCACAGAGGAGTGTTGAAATCGCCCACCCATATAATAATTAGGTCACTATTCTGCAAAGCATGTGAAGAATCTATAAAATCCGTTACCTCTTCCAAATGACCCATAAGGAGGCCCCGTGGAATATTGTTATAAAAGTTTAAAATAAGGATATCCTTTTGGCCACAGATAGAGACAAGGACAACCATAAAATAAAGGGAAGACCAGATTAAAGACACTTTTAAAAGCGGGAGATGTACGGAAACGAGAACTAAGAGGCCGCCACTAGCTCTCCCCATCTGGGAAGTTAATGCCGGCTGACACAAAGAGGTGAAACCGTTCAAGAGGAACGTATCTTGGGACCAGGTCTCCTGTAGACAGATTATATCGTAGGAGGAAATGAAGCTTTTCCAGTCCGAATTGTCAGATTTAGATCGCAGCCCTGCTATGTTCCAGCTAAGCAGAGTTAATGGTCTAGACACAGGACATGACATTAGAACTTTAGTATTTATAGGAGCTTTCAGGTCCAAATCAGGCTTTCCTGTGTCCCAGATACATTCAGCGTGGACATTCCCAGCCTTTGGTCTCTCCTTTTTAGAAGAGCAGGGGTGGGTCACCGATAGTCAATCGTTCACGTCAAGGTGACTGAGAGTCAAGAACCGGTTGCTAGAGGGTACATTTACCTGTAAATGAAACCTTTCAAAATCTGGTCTGCGAATACTAGAATTAGTGACAATGCGGTTTGGTAGGAGCACAGGGTCGTAAAAATGATACAGGGGATGTATTTGAATCCTGTTAGTTGACATTTTACAGTAGTCCAAATTGGTCAAAAAATTGTCTACTGAACGAGGATTAGCAAAATTTAAAACAACATAGTCTCCCTCCTCCAATACTTTGGAGTGTCCTACCCTCCTCACTCTTCGGGCCATGAGAATCTTATCATTATGAAAACAATTGGATTTGAAATTGAAGTTCAACCAGTGACCAGCTTTTCTAATTAGGGAATGGGTATCTTCTTGTTTGGAGCACTCCAGAGGAGGAACATTTGAAAGAACCAGAACGTACGGGTTGCAGGCAGGTATATCAGATTGCCTAGTATGATGAACTCAACTCAAGTTTACCTACTTTTACTTTCCTAATTCCTACACCCAAGCCCTACATCAAATTTCCTAAACTGCAAGCCATATTATTATTTACAAACTTTTGACGATGGGCAGCGCCTCAAGCCTTCTTGCAGTGCTTCTCTGCGTCAAAAGGAGAGGGCATATTTTTCACTGTAACACCCATAGCACACCTACCTGTCCCCGGGTGAGTCAATGCAGTGACTTGTACTGTGGAACAACAGCACACACAACAATAAATAAAAATCAATAACTATTACTCACCAAGCCCCGACACCTTCGACTCCCAGCAGGTCCTGTTCACAGTCAATGATATCCGCCCAATGGTGCATTAATTGATGCTGGCAGTGCTGGCTCCCAGTGTGCCGATGAACCAGCTGGCACAACCTCTCCTACAGCATTCGGCATTCCAGAAAGAGGTAACCCAAACTAGGCCTACTGTCAGCATGGAGGGGAGGTGGTGCTGCACTAAAAAAAGTAGTGACAGGCAGAGTGAAAAATAAGATGGCCGTGCCCTTGCGAACCGCTTTGTGCTGTTTGCATGCGATTTTCAATGTTGAGTTGCTTTTGATGTCAAATGCAATGCGGTTGGGCACTACAGAGAACTCTTTCTGCTTAGAGAACTCCACATAAGACAGTGGAGTGTTTGTGCAACTTTGCAAAGTTCCACGTAGCTTGACTCTGCGCACTCCGCCCACTCCTACCTACGACTACATATTTTCTGAAAAAAACATACGTTTGAAATGTAGTGAACCAGCAGACAGACAACTTGCATGTTGATAGAATGGAAGTTTTTCCTGTTCTGATAGACTTGCTCACATTGCGGCACCACGACAACATGTGTGCCATCAATGGCTCCCACCACATGTGTCAGCCTTCACATTGCTTAAATCCTCACCTTGGAAGAACCTGATATAGCTATCAATGTGTTTCAACATTGCTGACAGGTAATATCTCAAACAAGACTGAACATAGATTGGGACATACAACCAGGTATGGCCACTGTATGTTGGAAGGACCCTGTGGAAAGGAAGTCCATAATGGCATGATTTGAACAATGGGTGCTATGCAATTTGGATTACTGTTTTCAGGCATCAGACCTGGCTCCAACAGGTGGCATAAATCCATGTATTAGGAAAGATAAACCAGGTAGGTCATGAAGCTGCACTAAGCATTTATGAGTAATCAATGTTCCATTTTCAAACAGATCACCTAATGCGGACACTCCAACTTCTGTCCAGGGCACTAAGATACCATCTGTGAGGATGCTACTTTGGGTGGGGATCCCACCATCCATTAGAGCTATTGTAGCTGGGCTGCTATACAGTAAGACTGATAATCGGGTGCTCCCAGACCCCCTTCCTCTGGTGGCCAGTGTAATTTGGTGAGGCTGACCCGGCGACATCCAGTTCCCCAGATAAGATTACTCAATAGAGAGTCTAGTGTTCGAAACTCTGAGCGTAGTAGGTTCAGAAAGTAATATCATAATTTTGGGAGCATGACCATTTTTGAGAGGGCCAGTCTACCTGGTACCGAAAGGGGGAGAGTGATCCAAAATTTAATTTCGGATTGCAATTCAGTTCTGGCTTTAAGTAAATTTCCGTCATGGAGGTCCATTGTGGTCCGGTATATACGTATGGCTAGGTACCTGAATGGATCACAAGAACAATATCAGTTCCCAGGTGGATATCACTAGGTAAATTAGTGTGTGTGAAAAAGAATACATGAGATTTTAAATGGTTGACCCTTAGTCCTGTAATGTTGCCAAATGTCTGTAATAATGCTGAAACAGGTGTAAGATCCCGAGTTAGGTCGCTGATATACTTGCTCATTTAATCTGCATATAATGATATCACATGTTGGGTGGGTCCAATGGGGATACTCCATTCTGGCGCCTCTTGCCAAATTTTTTGGGCAAAGGGCTCCATTGCCAGAACAAACAGCAATGGGGACAATGGGCATTCCTGATGGGTGCCATGGCCTATTGTGCATGGTGGAGAGACATGAGTGCCTGTTTTAGCCTCGGCTGTTGGATTTGTATAGATTAGTCTATACCAGCATATAAATGTGTGAGGATCCTGAATTTGTGAGTACTGCAAACATGTATTACCAATCAAGGGAATCAAATGCCTGTTGACAACCTGCATTGGGGAATATACCCTCTGCTTGTTCCATAATTTGATATAATCTATGTACATTCAATGAGGTGTTTCTATGTGGTATGAAGACAGTTTGACTTTATTGGTTAAGGGTCTCTTTACAAGTTTGGCAGTCGGACCGCCAGACCGCTGTAGTGGCAGCCACAAAAAGACCTCTGTTTTACAAGTCACACAGGCAGACCCACCAAATGCCAGCCCAAAACCCACTCCCACCAGGACTCTGGAGGGCGGGAAATAGGCGGTTCAACAACCAGCACCACCAGCCCATCAACCAACCACCAAACATATTACAAGTCTTTCAATAGCGGTTTGAACCGCCGCAGTCGGTGGGCTGTCACCACAGTAATACACAACACCACAATGAAAGCATTTGAAAACAGCACAGCTGAAACACATTCACACACTCGACACACATGCAAAGCACACTATAAAACACACCACAATCATTTGCATCCACAACAAAAAATACACCATCCAGCATGCTCTCCAATACAAACTTTCCAATTAAATAGGTACCCCTCCATCTCTCACTCAGCATACATCCCACACCCTCAACAAACCCACATGACACACATTTGCACATCTCACATGTCACCTGTTTAGCACCCAGCACCCATTAGATTTTTTTCCAACACTATCATGTCACCCCAGAAAAATTTCGGATATATTGAGTTAAGACTCATGGTGGATGAAATTATCAGAGTAGAGCCACCACTGTTTGGAGCCGAAGTCCAGCAAACTACTAACACTAGGAACATGGAAATGTGGCAAAGGATAGATGACAGAGTGAATTCTGTAGGCAGCTCCGAATACACAACGGATGACATCAGGAAGAGGTGAATTACCTCAGGGGGAAGGTCAGTTAAATGACATCCAGACACCAGCTTCCAGTCCTGAAGACTGGCGGTGGTCCACCATCTCCTATCCTACAGCTTACATTATGGGAGGAGAAAGTCTTGGCTATCCTGCATCCTGAGGGCCTGACAGGAATACCTGGGGGAGTGGAGTCGGGTAAGTCACAACCACACAAATGTCACACCAATGTGTTGTCATGCATGCTCACTGACCACCCTTGTCCACCGTCACTGTCAACCCACCCACCAGCCCAGTCACCACCTGTCCACAGACCACTGTTTTCCACCTTACATGGGAAGTAGACCCACCTAGGGGAACCACGTCTCTGTATACTGAGTATAGCACAGCAACATGACTGCACCACAATTTCTAACAGGCACTGTACTAAAATTAGTAAGATCAGAACTGTGTACCACACTTAGGATAACCATGTCCTGAAATTCCCTAGTGAACGCTACTCGCCTGAGAGGATGAGGCCAGGGGGCAAATGTAGTGTTATCTACCCCCATACATAACACCAATACCCCCTCCCCATCCATTGAATTTTACTCACCTGACAGGTATGTGGGATACAGGGAGTGAAATGGTTAGTACTCAGAGGAGGATCCCTTACTCACACTCCAAACAACAGTACACAATACACCTGCCAAAATACCTTTACCTTTTACCTGGGAACACACACATGCCATGCAGACACTTGGGTGAGTCAAATTGAAGAACTGCATGTAGTACAGGGAGTCACATGACTGCTGAGGCAGAAGGCTCCATCCACCCAATCCAATTACCCAGCCCACTCTGCATGTGGTCAAATATCCCTGTTGTGTAGGATGCTGGCCTGGCTTATAGTAGGGACCTTGTGGTGCTTACACCTTGCGCCAGATCCAGTTATCCCTTATTAGTAAATTAGAGGTGTTCTAGCAGCTTAGGCTGATAAAGGTAGCTATAGGAGAGAAGCTTAGGCTGAAGTAGGAGACATGCAAAGCTCCTACTATACAACTTATATCACTTAGCACTATATAATAAGAAACACAATACTCAGAGTTACTAAAAATAAAGGTACTTTATTTTAGTGACAATGGCCCTGATTACAACCCTGGTGGTAAATCCTGCTTACCACCGTGCAGAAGACCGCCAACATACCGCTGCAGCCGCGGAATTCCGCTACAGGTATTATGACCCACAGCTCGGAATCCGCGACAATACAGACACCCACACAAGTCCGCTACACCAAAGGTCAGTGATAAATTGACGATAACAAAACCCACTCTGTCATGCCAACAAGAATATGCCCATGAATCAACGCAGCAGTCTTTCAACCACAGTAAACCATTGGTGGTGCTCACCGCCGCACTCAAAATACACACACATCTACAAAACACAACCACATTGGACAATTTAACATACACACACCTGATACACATACACACACCACACCACACCCACACACCCACACCACTATAAAACACACACCCACATCACCCACAAACCCTTACTACCACAATTTTGAAAGCAGGCCAGAGAGAGACTACCTAAAACAACACCAGCATCCACAGACACACAACACCATCACTTACCCAACATCCACTTACCACAAACAACACACACCAACACATCCCCTCACACATCACAACAGACACCACCTCACACATCACCCACACCACATCATGGCACCTCAAAGACACCCCAGGTTCTCTGACGAGGAGCTGAGGGTCATGATGGAGGAAATCCTCTGGGTAGAGCCACAGCTATATGGATCACAGGTGCAGCACACCTCCATTGCTAGGAAGATGGAGCTATGGCGCAGAATTGTCGACAGGTTTAACACAGTGGGACAGCATCCAAGAACAAGGGATGACATCAGGAAGAGGTGGAATTACCTATGGGGGAAGGTGCGTTCCATGGTTTCCAGACACCAGATTGCTGTACAGAGGACTGGCGGTGGACCCCCACCGCCTCCTCCACAGCTAACAATATGGGAGGAGCAGATATTGGCAATACTGCATCCTGAGGGCCTCGCAGGAGTAGCAGGAGGACTGGACTCTGGTAACTCAAATCTTTACTACCGTATCCCCCCACCCCACCTGCATGCCATCACATACTCCCACCCTTACCCTCACACCCAGCACCCCAACAACCCACAGATACCCCACCAACACAACCCAGACATCCGAAAAACAAGACCTGCGTGTAACACCAATGCATGGACACCCATCACCAAAGCATGTCCAGTACAGAGACTCTCTCATGCCCCAAAATCACCAATCACACAAGAATCAAGCCAATAATGCAAGCACAGGAGTAGAGGGTCACTCACCCATTGCACAAGATGGCACTCACAGATACAATTACTATGCATTTACACCCCAACAGGACCCCTACCCAACGTCACCGGAAAGGAGGTATCCAGTCCCCACCCCCAGAAGAGGCCCACAGTGATGACAGTAGCTCTGCAGACCTGGATCAAGATGACCAGCCCGGCCCATCAGGGACCTCGGGACAGTCGGTTCCCCTGCCACTGTCACAAGCCACAACAGAGCCTCCCCCCTCGGGAAACACCAGCACAGAACTCACCCAGCAGGCCCATCCCTCTGTCCCCAGGACACGTCAATCAGCAGTGTGTCCACCACTAAAGGGAACCCAGGCAAACCCACCAACCCAAGAAAATCAGGGACCAGGGGGCAGTGGCACTGGGCACACGGTTCAGGGGACAGAGGGACAGGATAACAGGGAAACTGTGAGGACTACTGTGCGACAGGGGGAGGACAGGCCCAGGGAACCGACACTCCACGAGGCCCTCACCAACATCATGGGAGCTTACCATCATTCTCAGGAGACCATGGCAACAGTACTGGCCAAGTTTCAGGAGACCCAGCGGCTGCAGGAGGAACACTACCTTGGGATCAGGGAGGGCTTGAAGTCCATTAACACCACCCTGGTCACCATTGCAGGGGTGCTGGCAGACCTTCTCAACACCAGTGGGCCCCTGACACTAGCCTGGACGATAAACAGCCCTCCACCTCTGCCGGCGCTATTGGGCAGGAGGCACCACCACAGAAACAACAGGACACCAGCACCCCACCCCCTGCAGATGGAGAACCACCCCGCAAACGGTCCCTGAGATCCAGGAACAAGACAGAGAACATTGCCAAGACCCCCACCAGGAAATGAGACCCCCATGAATGTCACCCTTCTGTCCCACTATGTCACCATGTCCATCCTTAAACTGCCATTGCTCCACTTCCTATGCCCCTTTAGACAATGCACCTGTGAAACAAGTACACTGGACTCTGCCATGGACATACCTCTACCATCACCCCAGCCCATTTTACAACCCCCTCCACTTATTTGAACAGGAATAAACACACTTCAATCACAAAACAATCTGGAGTCAGTCTGTGTTTTCACAAATGTGTAATTGCAATAACTATGGAATATAGCAATGTCATTTTACATGTTCACATACCAATGTAACACAGCTGTAGGCCAGGAGTAAACAGAGCAGAGGGCACAAAGTGGGACCCAGATTTGTGAAATGGAAAGTCAAAGTGACAAGTCAGTGTCCATACACTGAGTGAAAATGACAGACTTATGCTAGCTCCAACAACAGTATGAGATGTGGGAAGCAGTTCCATCTTCTTACATGTGTCTCACTAGAAGTATTGCATGATGATGTTCTTTTGGTTGTCGATATCCTCTTCTTCTGCCTCCTCTTCTTCACTGTCCACAGGCTCCACAGCTACCACAAGACCAACAGCTGACCCATCCTCCTGCAGAAAAGGCACCTGCCGTCGCAAACCCAGGTTGTGCAGCATACAGCAGGCGACGATTATCTGGCACACCTCCTTCGGTGAGTAGTATAGGGAGCCACCTGTCAGATGGAGGCACCGGAATCTGGCCTTCTGGAGGCCGAAGGTGCGTTTGATCACCCTCCTAGTTCACCCAGGTGCCTCATTGTAGCGGTCCTCTGCCCTTGTCCTGGGATTCCTCACTGGGGTCAGTAGCCATGACAGGTTGGGGTAACCATAGTCACCTGCAAATGTCGAGGGATAACTGTTAGACACACACTAACCCTTAGGGACAACCCCATACCTAGACACCTATGTCAACTGTATTGGGACCTTGGCCTCGCCTATTAGCCACACACAGTGCCTCTGGAGATGCCCCATCACATAAGGGATGCTGCTATTCCTCAAAATGTAAGCATCAGGCACTGAGCCAGGATATTTGGCATTCACATGGGAGATGCACTGGTCTGCAAAACACACCATCTGCACATTCATCGAATGGTAGCTCTTCCGGTTTCTGTACACTTATTCACTCCTGCGGGGGGGGTACAAATGCCACATTTGTAACATCAATGGCACCAATGATGTTGGGGATACGTCCCAGGGCATAGAAATCACCTTTTACTGTGGGCAAATCCTCCACCTGAGGGAACACGATGTAGCTGCGCATGTGTTTCAGCAGGGCAGACAACACTCTGGACAACACGTTAAAGAACATTGGCTGGGGCATCCCTGATGCCATGGCCACTGTTGTTTGAAAAGACCCACTGGCCAGGAAATGGAGTACAGACAGGACCTGCACTAGAGGGGGTATTCCTGTGGGATGGCAGATAGCAGAAATCAGGTCTGGTTCCAACTGGGCACACAGTTCCAGGATTGTTGCACGATCAAGTCTGTATGTGACTATGATGTGTCTCTCTTCCATTGTCGACAGGACCACCAGGGGTCTGTACACCGAAGGATGCCGCCATCTTATCACATGCCCCAGCAGACGTGCCCTATGGAGGAGAACAGTGAGCAGAGAGTCAACCAACACTGAGGTATCACAATTTGTGATTTGCAGAAAGGTTAATAATCCACAATGTGCCAGTATCTGTCTATATTCCTGGCCTAGATAGGTGTGACGCAGTTAACATCCATCCCATGTCGCCTCCTGAAATGGTGGCTGCCTGACCTGTAAGGTGGGACAAGTGGATATGAGGTAACTGTGCTGGCGTTGTACACCGTCGCGGTGTGCGGTCGAAGACTGCGGCGCAATTCTGCATTGGCTAACATTGGTCCCAGGAGCCAATGACGATGTACGCCGGAGGTGACAGTACGGACCGCCGCGGACGTGACTGCCATTTTCTGTCTGTTCCCACACTTGATACCTGACCTTCAACAGGAGAGGACCTACACTGCAAGTGCTGCTGTGACCTGTGTCTGGAAGCGACAATGGCTCGAGTGTCTGGGGAAAGGGCCCCTGCCTTCACTTAGGAGGAGCTGGAGAAACTAGTGGATGGGGTCCTCCCCCAGTACAAGCAACTGTACGGTCCTCCAGACAAACAGGTGAGTACACTGTGAGCATGCTGCATGGGCAATGCCTGTTTTGAGTGGTGTGGATGGAAGATATATGGGGGGGGGCTGAGGCCTGCATGTGCGGAAGGTGAGTATATGTGCATCAGGGCATGGGTGGGAACTGGTGGGCAATGAGTATGACGGTCCGGAAGGGTAAGTAATGTCCTTTCCCCCTGTACCATTCCTCTAGGTCAGCGCCCACCAGAAGAAAGCTATTTGGCGCGCCATCGCCAAGGACGTCCGGACTATGGGGGTCTACCACAGACAGAGCACCCACTGCTGTAAAAGATGGGAGGACCTGCGCCACTGGAGCAAGAAGATGGCGGAGGCCCAGCTGGGGATGGCCTCCCAACGTGGGAGGGGTGCCCGTCGCACCATGAACCCCCTGATGTTCCGGATCCTGGCGGTGGCCTATCTGGAGTCGGATGGCCGCTTGAGGGCATCGCAGTGGCCACAAGGGGGTGAGTACACTCTCATTCAGCTGACTTTGTGTGCATTATGAGGTGTTCGGGTGGGGGAGGTTGGCAGTGGGTTCCCGTAGGCCAGGGCGAACTTGGTAGGCAAGGTCTCTTGTGAGGCAGGCCATGTGGCACACCAATCCCACCAATGGTAACAGCCATCTACACTTAGTCAGGCTCCTGTGACTTCCAGGTGTGCAGCAATTGGTGTTAGGCCTCATACCCCATGGTCAGCTGAAATATCTAGGAACTGTCAGTGCACGGCATGGTGCAGAGGGCTGCTCCATGTGTGTTGTGTCCGCCAACAGTAGTGGTGTTGCATGCACTGAACATGTCTTTCTTCTGTCTTCCCCCCCTTTTTGTGGTCTTCCTGTTATTGTGTGCAATAGCATCATCAGGCGGAGGAGCATTGGCACCGGAGCAGGAGGGAGCTGCAACCCACTTGGCCTAGGAGGGTGAAGCAATGGGGTCTGAAGCCACCAGTGGGACGGAGGGCGAGGGGAGCTCCACGGCGGGGACAGGATCAGACAGCAGTGACAGCAACTCCTCCTCTGATGGGAGCTCCCTTACGGTGGCGGGCATCTCTGTGCCCACTGCATCAACAGGTACAGCCGCCACCCCCCCACCAGCACCGCCTTCCCAGCATCCCCTCAGCGTGTGTCCCGTGCCTGCTCACCCAGGAGGGCGGGCATCTCCCTCGCCCCAGGCACCTCAGGCCCTGCCCCAGTCAGCCCTGCTGCCCTCAGTGAGGAGGCTCTTGACCTCCTGAGATCCCTCACTGTTGGGCAATCTACCATTGTGAATGCCATCCAGGGTGTTGAGAGGCATTTGCAACAAACAAATGCATACCTGGAGGGCATTCATTCTGGCCAGGCAGCCCAACAGAGAGCATTTCAGGCTCTGGCCTCAGCACTAATGGCAGCCATTGTCCCTGTGTCCAGCCTCCCTCCTCCAACTTCCTCCACCCAGACCCACTCCAATGTACCTCAGCCTATCCCAAGCACACCATCAGCCCTGCATGAACACATATCAACAGACAAAAGTGGCTCAGGCAAACATAAGCACCACACATCCCACAGGCACTCACACAAGCACCATACCCATGCACACATACCAACATCCACTTCCTCCACTGTGTCCCCCTCCTTCACATCTCCCTCCTCCCTCCCTGTCTCATCTCCACTCACACCTGCATGCACAACATCCTCAGCCACTACCTCCATCACCAGCACACCCATCACCATACACCGCTCACATGCTCTCACCACCCCCACTACCATTCACACATCCCCTGTGTCCTCTCCCAGTGTGTCTGTGAGCCCTCCTCCCAAAGTACACAAACGCAGGCACACACCCACCCAACAGCCATCCACCTCACAACAGCCTCCAGCCCATGCACCTTCACACAAATTCAGCAGACACACACCTCCTACAACCACTACCTCTTCCTCCACTCCTAAACCCCCTCCATCTCCCCGTCCCCTTGTGTCTAAAAAACTCTTCCTGGCTAACATTGACCTCTTCCCCACACCTCCCCCCGTCCTTCCCCTAGAGCTAGGCTTTCCAGGTCCCAGCTCAGCACCTCAGCCACCACATCCCCACGCTCAGTGGTGCCAGCAACTGCAGGGCCATTGAGTGCGCCACCCATTAGGGCTGCCAGTGTAGCGAGGGCAAGGACATTCCGCCACCTGCCAAGGTGAAAAAGGTGCCCACATCCCAGAGGGAGAAGCCGAAACTACCAGCCACCAAGGGCTCAGCTAAAACAAAAGGGGATAGTGGCAAGACAACTGCGGCACCATCAAAGGTGGGGAAGGGCCAAAAGCAGAAGAGCAGGTCAGGAGAGGGCATGGTGGCACCGACTGAGGGACCAGTGTCACACCTTCTGTCCACGTCCACGCCAATCTGTACGGCGGCGAACACCGCAACCTGCACTGCCACCAGCACCGCCACCTCCACCGCCACCAGCACCACCACCTGCACTGCCACCAGCACCACCACCTGCACAGCCACATGCACCACCACCTGCACGTCTGCAGCCTCAGCAACAGTCCCCAGCCTCTTCCCCAGTGGGCAGCCATCCGAGGTTGCAGGAGACGTCCTGCTTTGTCCCTGAGCAGGTGCTGACCCATGCACCCCTGCCAGAACTGACGCCACAGACTCCACCGCAAGCACTGCCACCGGGCCGTGGCGTCCTCGGACAGTGGGACTGCCGCTGACATGGCTACCATCCCCAGTGGTCAGTCGTCTGAGGCTGGAGGAGAGTTCCTGGACCCTGGCAGCTTCTATGAGCCATGACTTCCATCACTGTTTGCACCTGCAGGTGGAAGGCGAAGCCGCAGCAGTGTGGGGTATGTTGCTGCCTCCATGAGGTATCATGCTACCTGAACCTCACCAATCTCGTGGCACGCACACCCAGGTGAGGGAATTGTACCGGCCACACTGCACATGGAGCACTCTGGGCTCCAGGCCCCCTCCAGAACCAGTGGAGTATCACATCCACTACCTCAGTCCTTGGCAGGATGAAGCACTCTGGGCACTAGGCCCCCTCCAGAACCAGTGGAGTATCACATCCACTACCTCAGTCCTTGGCAGGATGAAGCACTCTGGGCACTAGGCCCCCTCCAGAACCAGTGGAGAGATACATCCACTACCTCAGTCCTTGGCAGGATGAAGCACTCTGGGCACCAGGCCCCCTCCAGAACCAGTAGAGACTGTTATCCACTTGAGAGACTTTGGCTTTGCACTCCCCAGGATAGAGCAGTGGGCAAACCACCCACTGGAGAGACTTGAGAGACTGTGGCTTTGCACTCCCCAGGATAGAGCAGTGGGCAAACCACCCACTGGAGAGACTTGAGAGACTGTGGCTTTGCACTCCCCAGGATACAGCAGTTGGCAAACCACCAACTGGAGTGACTTGAGAGACTGTGGCTTTGCACTCCCCAGTATACAGCAGTGGGCAATATTTGGTACACTATCCGGACTTGTGTAGTTGGTGTGCCTATTTGTACATACTGAATTTTGACTTTTGACTATTTTTCATGATTACAATCGTTAGAATCATTTCCTTTCATCCTTGCATTCTTCCAGGGGGTGACGGGATGTAAATTTAATGTTGATGCATGTGTTTGTGTGTATGGTGTTGTGGGTGAGGGTGGGGGTGGGGGTGTTGCGTGTTGCGTGTGTGTGTCACTTTATTTCCCCCTCTCCCCTGTGTTGTAGGTGCAGTACTCACCGTGGTCGTCACCGCCGCCGTTCGTACTCCTGGTAGAAGAGGAGGTAAACCAACATTGGTAACACCTGTAGTTCGGGCTCCATGGCGTCCTGGTTCCTCGATGGGTGTCGAGAGGTGAGTGGTTTCCCTTCTGTGTACTGTTTCCACCGTGCTTTTGATCACGTTGGTTCCGCGCCGGAAAAGGTTGCGGATAGGCGTCTTGAAATACAGTGGGTGGTACATTGTGTTCCGCCTGTCTGTTGGCGGTTACCGCCACAGTGTTTGTTAGTACTGCCCTGGAAGTCGGAGCGTTAAAGTTGCTGTCTATGTTGGCAGTCTCTGCAATGGTCGTAATCCCTTTTTTTTTCCCCGCCGGCCTGTTGGCGGTGTTACCGCCGCTTTAACACAGACCGCCAGGGTTGTATTGAGGCCCAATATGCCAAAAGTATCTCAGAGGATATACTCCCTTAAGGGGTAAGTAATATCCACAAAATATACACACAAACCATAATCAGGTAGGTAAACAGTTAGAAAAGTAGTGCAAACACTGTAGAACACAATGGCATGCAATAGGAGAAAATAGGCCTAGGGGCAACATAAACCATATACTCCAAAAGTGGAATGCGAACCACGAATGGACCCTAGGACTAGTGTAGTGTGTAGAGGGTCACTGGGAGTGTAAGAAAACACTAAGGGTGTCCAAGATACACCCACCCCAAGACCCTGAAAAGTAGGAGTAAAGTTACCCTACTACCCCAGAAGACAATAAAGACAAGATAGGGGATTCTGCAAGGACAACAACTGACTGCAAAGCACTGAAGACGGATTCCTGGACCTGAGGACCTGCAAAGGAAGGGGACCAAGTCCAAGAGTCACACAAGTGTCCGGGTAGCAGGAGCCCACTAAAACCCCAGATGAAGGTGCAAAAGGGCTGCCTCAGGTTGGAAGAAGCCAAAGATTCTGCAACAACGGAAGGTGCCAGGAACTTCTCCTTCAGTCAGAAGATGTCCCACGGCGTGCTGAAGGATGCAGAGTTGTTTCCACACAGAAAGACTGCAAGCAAGCCTTGCTAGCTGCAATAATCACTTTTGAGGATTTTGGGTGCTGCCAGGGCCCAGGAAGGACCCGGAGGTAGCCCTTTGGAGGAGGAGATAGAGGGGGTGCTCAGCAACACTGAGAGCCCACACAGAAGCAGGCAGCACCCGCGGAAGTACCTGAAGAGGAATTCAGAATATCTGAGCACGACGGTCGACTCAGCACAACAAAAGAGGGTCCCATGAAGTCGGAGTCCAACTCAGTGAGTTGGGCAATGCAGGACAGAGTGCTGGGGACCTGGGCTAGGCGGTGCACAAAGGAAGTCTTGCAAAAGTGCACAGAAGCCTGAGCAGCTGCAGTTCACACAGTACACAGGATTACTGTCTGGCATGGGGAGGCAAGGACTTACCTCCACCAAATTTGGACCGCAGGGCCACTGGAATGTGGGGGACACTTGGATCCAGCTCCTGTGTTCCAGGGACCACGCTCGTCAAGATGAAAGGGGACCCAGAGGACCGGTGATGCAAAAGTTTGGTGCCTGCGTTGGCAGGGGGAAGATTCCATCAACCCATGGGAGATTTCTTCTTGGCTTCAAGTGCAGGGTGAAGGCAGACAGTCCTCAGAGCATGCACCACCAGGAAACAGTCAAGAAAGCCGGCAGGATGAGGCACTACAATGTTGCTGGTAGTCTTCTTGCTACTCTGTTGCGATTTTGCAGGCGTCCTGGAGCAGTCAGCGGTCGATCCTTGGCAGAAGTCGAAGAGGGAAGTGCAGAGGAATTCTGGTGAGCTTTTGCACTTGTTATCTGGTGAGATACCCACAGGAGAGACCCTAAATAGCCCTCAGAGGAGCATTGGCTACAGAGAAAGGTAAGCACCTATCAGGAGGGGTCTCTGACATCACCTGCTGGCACTGGCCACTCAGAGGTGTCCATTGTGCCCTCACACCTCTGCCCTGGGACACACTGGAGGAGCTCTGGGCACCTTCCCTTGGGAGATGCTGGTCAGGGGAGTGGTCACTCCCCTTTCCTTTGTCCAGTTTCGCACCAGAGCAGGGCTGTGGGGATCCCTGAACCGGTGTAGACTGGCTTATGCAAGGAGGGCACCATCTGTGCCCTTCAAAGCATTTCCAGAGGCCAGGAGAGGCTACTCCTCTCAGGCCCTTAACACCTATTTCCAAAGGGAGAGGGTGTAACACCCTCTCTCAGAGGAAATCCTTTGTTCTTCCTTCCTGGGAGTGGGCTGCCCAGGCCCCAGGGGGGCAGAAACCTGTCTGAGGGTTGGCAGCAGCGGCAGCTGCAGAGAAAACACCGGAAAGTTAGTTTGGCAGTACCCGAGCTCTATGCTGGAGCTCCGGGGATGCATGGAATTGGCCCCCCAGTACCAGAATGGTATTGGGGTGACAATTCCATGATCCTAGACATGTTACATGGCCATGTTCGGAGTTGCCATTGTGACGCTACATTTAGGTATTGACCTACATGTAGTGCACACGTGTAATGGTGTCCTGGTACTCACAAAGTCTGGGGAAATTGCCCTGAACAATGTAAGGGCACCTTGGCTAGTGCCAGGGTGCCCTCACACTAAGTAACTTTGCACCTAACCTTCATTAAGTGAAGGTTAGACATATAGGTGAGTTATAAGTTACTTAAGTGTAGTGTAAAATGGCTGTGAAATAACGTGGACGTTATTTCACTCAGGCTGCAGTGGCAGTCCTGTGTAAGAATTGGCTGAGCTTACTATGGGTGGCAAAAGAAATGCTGTAGCCCATAGGGATCTCCTGGAACCCCAATACCCTGGGTACCTAGGTACCATATACCAGGGAATTATAAGGGTGTTCCAGTGTGCCAATCAGAATTGGTAAAATTAGTCACTAGCCTGCATTGACAATTTTAAAAGCAGAGAGAGTATAAACATTGAGGTTCTGATTAGCAGAGCCTCAGTGATACAGTTAGGCAGACAGCACACAGGGAACACATACAGGGCATACTTTATGATCACTGGGGTCCTAGCTAGCAGGATCCCAGTGACACAGGCAAAAACAAACATACATACAGTAAAAATGGGGATAACATGCCAGGCAAGATGGTACTGCACAACCCCCACCCCCAAACGAGGGACAATAAGGCTAACCTTGCCCAGATGAGTCTTCATTGTCTAAGTGAAAATATCTGGAGAGTCCATCTGCATTGGAGTGGGTACTCCCAGGTCTGTGTTCCACTGTATAGTCCATTCCCTGTAGGGAGATGGACCACCTCAACAATTTAGGGTTTTCACCTTTCATTTGTTTTAGCCAAAGTAGAGGTTTGTGGTCTGTCTGAACAATAAAGTGAGTACCAAACAGATATGGTTTCAACTTTTTCAGTGCCCAGACCACAGCAAAGGCCTCCCTCTCGATGGCATACCAACACTTTTCTCTAGGGGTCAACCTCCTGCTGATAAAAGCAACAGGTTGATCCTGGCCCTCAGTGTTAAGCTGTGATAGCACTGCCCCAACCCCCAATTCAGAAGCATCAGTCTGGACTATGAACTTTTTGGAGTAGCAAGGGCTTTTTAGGACAAGTGCAGAGCACATAGTCTGTTTGAGCTCATCAAAAGCTTTTTGACAGCTAGCTGTCCACAATACCTTTTTAGGCATCTTTTTACTAGTGAGGTCATTAGCAGGAGCTACAATGGAGCCATAATTCTTAATAAACCTCCTATACTACCCTGTGAGGCCTAAAAAGGCTCTCACCTGGGTTTGAGTTGTAGGGGGAGCCCATTCCATAATAGTCTGCATCTTCCCCTGCAGTGGTGCAATCTGTTCCCCACCTACCAGGTGGCCAAGATAAACCACTTTCCCATGCCCTATCTGGCACTTTGATGCCTTGATAGTGAGGCCTGCCTTTTGCAGGGCCTCCAAAACTTTCCACAGGTGGACCAGGTGATCATCCCAGGTGGAGCTAAAGCCAGCTTTATCATCTAGATATGCTGCACTAAAAGCTTCCAACCCTTTCAAGACTGTGTTCACCAACCTTTGAAAAGTGGCAGATGCATTCTTCAGACCAAAGGGCATCACAGTGAATTGATAGTGCCCTCCAATGGTTGAGAATGCAGTTTTAGGTTTTGCATCTTCTGATAACTTAATCTGCCAATACCCTGCAGTTAAGTCAAAAGTGTTCAGATACTTGGAAGAAGCCAGTGTATCAATCAGCTCATCTGCCCTGGGTATAAGGTGAGCATCTGTCTTGGTTACTTAGTTGAGCCCTCTATAGTCAACACAAAACCTAATCTCTCTTTTTCCATCCTTACTGTGAGGTTTTGGAACCAGCACCACTGGGCTAGCCCATGGGCTTTCTGAAGGCTTAATGACTCCTAAGTCTAACATTTTCTGAACCTCTTGTTTAATGCAGTCTCTGACATGGACAGGCTGCCTATAAATCTTACTTTTGACAGGTAAACAGTCTCCACTGTTGATTGTATCCTCATACCAAGTAGTGGTACCTGGTATCAGTGAGAAGAGTTCAGAAAACTGACTTAAAAGATTTACACAGTTATCTTTCTGCTCAGCAGTAAGACAATCTGCAAGTACTACTCCCTCGACTAAGCCATTAGCTTCAGTGGTGGAGAAGAGATCAGGGAGAGGGTCACTCTCTTCTTCCTGTCCCTCATCAGTTACCATGAGCAGGGTGAGATCAGACCTGTCATAATAGGGTTTCAGGCGGTTGACATGAAGCACCCTAAGGGGACTCCTGGAAGTGCCCCGGTCTACCAAGTAGGTAACCTCACCCTTTTTCTCTACAAAGGTTCTGATTAGCAGATCCTCAGTGATACAGTTAGGCAGCACAGGGAACACATACAGGGCATACTTTGTGAGCACTGGGGTCCTGGCTAGCAGGATCCCAGTGACACAGGCAAAAACAAACATACATACAGTAAAAATGGGGGTAACATGCCAGGCAAGATGGTACTTTCCGACACGTTGGCATACTTGCTATGAAAGTCTACTCACCTCAGAGGACGGACAATGTGAACTGTGAGTTGTGATAAGAGTGACATGTGAGTAAGTTCAAGGAGTACCAGGCCAAGTGACCCAAAACACATGGTCAGTGTCCATATGACATTGTGCCACAGTTCCTGAACCCACTAATGAACGTGAAGCGCATGTGGGAGACAAGGATACATGGTACACCCTGTGATGTGGCAACATACCCAGATCCATTTAGAACAGCTATGCCAAGGTGAAAATAGTGTACACAGAAAGGACAGCTCAAAATATCTGGAAAGAACTTCTTATATAGATCGTAGACCCCAATGTGTGTCTGCTGTATGGTATTGGCAGCAGTCACATCCACAATGCACTGACCACAGGATGACAACTATCACATATCATCAAAGGTTCTGACAATGCCTGCATGACAAACAAATAGCTTCAAGGTGACTCAAACAACACCTGCCCAGACAATGTCCTGCCTGCACTGCTAGCAAGATATGAGTCTACTTCATCCCGCCCTCTAAAAGCCAATCATTCCAGACATTCTGAGGCTAGGTTACTGAACAGGAATTGGTATGTGGCAACTCACTACAAATGAGAATGTGTGTACCTGTCACATAACGGAAATCAGCAAATACAATGTGAACATGGCCCTACCCCAATGTCACAGTCAACTATTGGAGGTAGATGTCACAATACAACCACTAACATTGTCTCTCCACATCAAAAGATTGTGTTGCCACTGCAACTACTACTGCTACTACTGACACCACAGTGAAGACTGCCACTAACCCTATGGACGAAGCCCTCTGTGAGGAGAACACATCTGGCCCCCTGTACTTTGAGGATGGTTCTGGGCCATCCTGGAAAACTGGCCAGACAACACCAGTCAGCCTCAGCCTGACCACATCAACTCCTCCCATGCCCATGGTCTCTACATTGCAGGCAGCCAGTCACCCCCAGACCTGCATCCCTACAACTTCACCAACATCTTGTGCCCCCCACTCCAGGTTCCTGAATCACAACCTGCCAACCCTGACAATGATGGAGTGGAAGGAAGCAGGCTATAGCAAGGGTCCAGTCATGTGGGGGTAGGGTGCATGGGATTGATGGTATGGTACAGCAGCAAGAAGCTGCTGGTGATGCCGCTGGCCAGGATACCATCAGCCAGGTCTTGGAAGCCTACCAACAGTTCCAAGGCATGATGGGCCAGGTACAGACTGAACTCAGAGAAATCAAGAAGCTACAGAGGGATTTCCATCATGAGATGCGGGAAAAGTGGGAGGCCAAAAATTCCAACATGGCCTCCCTAACAGGGGTGCTGAGGGACATTAACAGTACCCTGAGCAGGGATAGTTAACAACATCCCAGCCCTTCCTTTGGCTCATCCACACCAGGACCTTCATCGGTGCTAGCCACTTGAAAGAAGGCCCTGCCAGGGGAAGAGGCTTGCCCCAGGCACCCCTGCCTCTGTAGTGTCTGACCTTTCCACAAGTGGGGGCATCCAGCCAAGCATCCAGGAGGAACGGATTTCAATACGCCAACCACTGGCAGCAAGTGGCTACTTCCCGATGTCACTCCTTTGTGTTCCAGGGACTCACCCAGTTGACTGCTCCTTAACCACTTTCTATTTTCCAAGGTAGTAGGACACTGGGATGTGGCCTCTATTCTATTGATTGCATCCACCATTACTGATCCCTTCACCTCATCAATTTTTTTTTTCTCCATTATCACTATTGGATTCTGTAATAATGTAAAGAAACAAACCCATCACTAAAACACTGCCTTCTACCTCTCTTTTTTTACTGTCTGGAATGTTGAATGCTAATCACATGTAATGTGCATGATTAAGACATAAGAACGCAATGAGTGGAGGGAGATGTCTCAGGTAGTGTCATGCTAAGGATGATTAGCAACACAATGTCACAAGTGTCTGGTCACAGCAAACGTTTTATTGTGCCTTATTGCACATAAGGTGTTAAGAATGTCTGCACAGTCATAGCCTGGAATGTCCTAGCCATAGGGTGTCAGGTCAGACCACACCAGAAAGGGCTTGTAAGACCTTGTTCCGTAGATAAGGCTAACCAAGTATGGAATATTGTCTCTAGTTTGACCCTTATCACATACCAAAACCACGCCTGCCAAATTAAATTATGTCATGGCATAGACAGAGGGCAGTACAACAGAGCTTGAGCTCAGGCCCGTCCCATAACAATTAGCAAGCATCTGGTTGAATGTCACAAACCTGTTTCAGTGTTGTGGCACAGGCACACTGGCCTGCAATGAGAAAACACATTGACAGCCACTAACAGGTCATACAGGATCAATGTTAACTCAATGTAAAGGTAGATTAAATGGATTGTCCAGGATGACGTTACAAGGCCACATGATCACACACATGAGACCATTGGACCAACTTACCATGGCAAACAGGTCTATAGTGTAACTTAGATTCCTGCCCTCCCACATTCCAGCCTGGGCATAGGATGTTATACGCTAAATCTGTGACCAGCATTAGCTGGATCAATCAATGTCCACTTCACATGTCAGACCACCAGCAGCCACCTGCTAATGACACAACTCTGAAATGCCTACGTGAGGAAGGCATGGTGAAGGCGCCTGTAAGGAAAAAGTGACATATAAGGAGCTTAAGCAGGTAAAGGCATACAAACCTCATTTCAAACTTCAGTTATTTCACTTTCAGTGCTCCTAACAAAGGAGATCATCAACAGAATCACATCTTCAAGTCTGTTGTAGCCATCAAACCTTGGCTGCATTGCATGAGATGCCCTATCTCACGGTGCAGAGATACCTTTCTCAACACATCCTGACCCCTACAGTACGCCATGCAGTCACTAATCACAGAACATCATATACTTACACTCAAGTGAAGTAGTGAATGATGAGATCTGCCCACATGTCTCCACCTTCATACTCATCACTGTCATCTTCACTTGGCATTTCAGGAGGCTCACCCATTGGCACTGCCATCTCCCCCTTATCAGGGATGTATGGGATGTTTCTCCTCAGGGCAAGGTTGTGGAGCATGCAGCAGACCACAATGATCTTAAACTCTTTTCTGTGTGAGTAGAGGAGGACTCCACCAGTCTTGTCAATGCATCGAAATCATGCTTTCAGGAGTCCAAAAGCCCGCTCCACAACATGCTGTGTCCTTCCATGTGCCTTATTGATGCAGACTTCCCCTGGCATAGTTGGTTTCCTCACCATGGATGTTTTAGAAATGCAAAGTCCCTTGTAAGGGAATGCGACATGTGTTCAACCATGAGTCCCAAGCATCTTCTCACTAGCAGCAGACACAGCATACAAACACACATGACATCTGTTACTTACCAACCTGCCAGGACCTCTCTGGATACAGTTGTGATGTCGGCTGTGGAATAGCGCTGCTCTGCATAATGAAGGCATCATGGACTGAACCTGGGTTACAGTACACATACTTGGGAAATGTAGAGTTCTGCCAAACAAACTACTTGGACATTGATGGAGTGGAAGTTCTTCTGATTCCTATAAACCTGTTGATTGCAATGCCGTAGAACCAAGGCTACATGGGTACCATCAATGGCTCCCACCACATGTGGTATGTCTGCTAAACCATAGAACTCAGCCTTCAGATGGGCAAAATCCTTACATTGAGGAAACCGGATGTAGCTGTCCAGGTGTTCCAGCATTGCTGAGAGGACATCCTTCAAGACCAGACTGAACATAGTCTGGGAGATCCCAGCAGTTAGGGCCACTGTATTTTGGAAGGACCTTGTGGCCAGGAAGTGCAACACTGACGTGACTTGTGCAATGGGTGGTATGCTGTTTGGATGACTGATGGCTGCCATTAGATCTGGCTACAACTGACACAATTGTGTGCCTATCCAGGCGATATATCTGGATTGCATGTCTGTCCTCCATGGCCTGCAGATCTACCAGTGGACGGTACACAGGAGGTCACCTGATCCTTCTTCTCTCAGGGTTACTATGTGGGACAAAAGGAGAATATAGCCATCATTCATTGTGTATCTTGCAATTTACATGATACATGTCATATGTGAACTGTGACATGTCATGTGATTCACTGAGGACATGATGCACAGCACACATCACCAGTAACAATTATACAGTAGTATGACGTTACCTCCTTGCTTTTCCACATATGTATACACCTGATCTATCTGGCCACAACAATATGCGCATGTAACTTGCCACTCGGACTGTAATAAAGTGTCTCAAATGCAGGATTGCCCATGGGGAAGGGGTGGTGGCTATGCCCCCAATTATGTTGCCATATATGCTGGACCACATACCAAATTGATTACTAAAACTATTGACCTACATGACAGGACAAGGCCATCACTCAAAAATTGCCAGAAAAACATTTTTTCAAATTGTGATGCATTGAAAACAGCGGTTAATTGCATTGCATAGCCTCTAAAATGGTGGCTGCCTGACATACTCCACTGGATAACTGGAAGGGACCACGATTGCCGGTGGAATTCGTCATGGTGATAGGCAAATGCTACTGTGCCGGGCACTGTCATAGGACGACATTGCTGCCTGTGGTGGTCTTGGACCAATGGTAGCGTCCACCAGTGGTCACATACGTGGCGGACGTGATGGCCATCTTCTCTGAATTCCTCACTTGACTCCTGACACTGCTGCCAGCAAGACCTCCACTACCTGAGCTCCTGTGTACCACCTCTGGTAGCAATCATGCCAGGCTGTACAGGTGATAGGGCTCCTGCCTTCTCACTGGAAGAGCAGGAAAAGCTGGTGGAGAAGGTCCTACATCTGTATGAACAGCTCTATGTTGCACCAGAGGATCAGTTAAGTGCCCCATGTGCACACTTTTCTCAGTACTTCTACTTATCTAGCTTTAGTTAGCCTAGGCTTAGGCCCAGTTTGTCAGACTGTGGAGTCAAAGCCCTGTAGGTGCTGTCAGTGTGCATTAATGGGTGAGTCAATAGGCATGTTTCTGAAAATTCTGGACCCGTGTTATAAACATCGTCGTATCACAACGATTTTGGTATCAGCAGACCGAGAATGATTAGAATAGTATGCACAAGCATTGTATTCATATTCGGGTGACGAAATCACCCGAATATCAGAGTTTCCGTCCTGAACCCTCGGGTTCCATTTAAACGACAGCCATTTTGTGATTGCCCTCACATAGGCCAATGACTAATGCCGAAAACGAGTCTGAAGGACACGTACATCTTTGCTGACTCCTCTGTGACCTGGGCAAGCTGACTCCACTGCCTGAAGCCAAACCTGTTCGGCCAGTTTCTTTCCCAGTGGCCGAATGAGATTAGTATCAAGGCACAACACATCATAAAACCTTTCATCACACACAAACCATGCCTAATCTTACACGCACCTGTCCCGGTTTCTTTCTTTATGACTTGCTTTACAAGGAGGAGGTGCCTGTTTATATTGGGGGTCCGTCGATATCTGAGGAAAGTACTGAGCCTTGCCGGGTAATTGATTGAGGGCTGGACAAACTGAAATATGGGCTTGTCATCATAACCCTGCTATTTCTTTGTAGTGAGAATATGTGAATGGTCAACTGTAAAATAAGGAATGTTTGCCTAAAGCATAATATTTTGTACAAAAGAGAAGGTTAGCTTTGCAAGGGCAGCAGTCTCCTGAGAATATACACCGTGTTGTACTTCTAGCATACCTGTTACTGGCTGCAGCCAATAAACAAGATCTTTGACTTCACCAAGAAGACTCTGGCCCTCATTCTGACCTTGGCGGGCGGCGGAGGCCGCCCGCCAAAGTCCCGCCGTCAGGTTACCGTTCCGCGGTCGAAAGACCGCGGCGGTAATTCTGACTTTCCCGCTGGGCTGGCGGGCGGTCGCCTTCAGACCGCCAGCCAGCCCAGCGGGAAAGAGGCTTCCACGATGAAGCCGGCTCGGAATCGAGCCGGCGGAGTGGAAGCTGTGCGACGGGTGCAGTTGCACCCGTCGCGTATTTCACTGTCTGCACAGCAGACAGTGAAATACATGTAGGGGCCCTCTTACGGGGGCCCCTGCAATGCCCATGCCAGTGGCATGGGCACTGCAGGGGCCCCCAGGGGCCCCGCGACCCCCCCTACCGCTATCCGGATCTCGGCGGTCCGACCGCCGGGATCTGGATGGCGGTAGGGGGGGTCGGAATCCCCGCGGCGGTGCAGCAAGCTGCGCCGCCGCGGAGGATTCAATGGGGCCGCGGTACACTGGCGGGACCCCGCCAGTGGTGCCCGTCCGACCGCGGCTTTACCGCCGCGGTCGGAATCCCCATTGGAGCACCGCCGGCCTGTCGGCGGTGCTCCCGCGGTCCTCCGCCCTGGCGGTCAAAGACCGCCAGGGTCAGAATGACCCCCTCTGTGTTTCTGTAGTCTGAAACAGGAAGGACTCGAAGTCTTAGGGTGTGTTCCCTGGCACCACTGGGTTCTGGAAAACCCAGTACTTCAGTTGTCGCCCAACATGGGGCGATTTCAGCGGTACCAGTCCAAGCCAGAGGTTCGTGAGGAGCTTCGTGTGAAAATTCTGGAGGGAGGCCGCCACTTCATCGACCCCTGTATGTCGACGTGGTCTGAAAGTCTTTGCTGCGAGGTTCCCCGCTTCCCGACGGCTACGAAGGACTGCTGCCCTGACTATCACCCTGTTTTGGACCCTTGATGATTTGGTAGAGCGAAACGATAAACGAGTCTTCTGGTGACTCATCGATACCTCAGTTAAGTATAAGTGGAGTGTCTTCCAGTCCTTAGTTTGGTTCTTAGTTTGGTATCCCCTTGGGATCTTTGATTTGGAACTTGCAAGTACCAAAGCCGAGGGATTTGTGTATTCACGAGGCTATCGTATTCGATAATCCTTTGAAGTTTGAAGCTAGACTGGAGAGCGAAGATGCCTGGTCTTAGCAGACATGGAAATTTGTTTTGTCTTGGTTATAATAGGGATTCCCGATTGGAGGACTCGTGTCCGGTTCCTCCGATTGGAACTCCAACCTATGAACTATATGTGAAACATGGCATAGGCCCCCTCACATATAATGAAGTATGGATCCGATACACCAGGAAAGATGGTGTTTTAAAATGGCCCCAATATGGTAGTTTTGACACAGAGATTCTGGATAATCTGGAGGTTAAACTTTTTAAGAAGAAAGCCCGGCCGGCGATGTTTGACTCTTTCCGCCTATGGCGTAAGGAAGCCAAACAGAAGGAAATTAAATTAGCAAAGAGAAATAAGAGGGAAGAGGGTATCTCGATAATGCAAGCTGCCATGCAGTTTAAAGATGATGAAGAAGAACAGATGAATGAGCAGTTGCACAGGCAACGTAAATTGGTGACCGATACATGTTATCCAGTTTTTCCGCTTCTTCAGCAAGATGCAGCAAAAGAACTTGAGAAAGATCCTTTAATGTCACACTTGTTGAGTTCGCCACCCCCTTGTGCGCAGAATGCTACAGCACCCCCGGAACCTTTAGCTGTGCAACCTCCGGTTATTGTGCCTCATGTTCTTCCACAGCCGCCAGCTCCTCTTCAGTTGGCTCCTACTACTATGGCGCAGCCCCTTCAAGGGCCGCCGACTTCGCTACCTGCTCCATCTGTACCTCCTGCGACTTTATGTACTACATCGACTGCCTCTTCTGGTGTTCTTCCTGATACTGCCTCTGCGTCTGCTTCTGCGTCTGCCTTGCCTCCCTCTGTTTTTCCTCCTGTTCTTTCATCAACTTCTCCTTCTGTCTGACAGAGAATGACAGATACTGTTGCCAGCCTTATATTTCCTCTCTTTGGGTCATCTGGTGTGACCCCAGATTCGGAGTGTAAGCAGTCGCGTAGTCAACTGCCTAATTCTCAAGAGAGAGAAATGTTTGACCGTATGGCGCGTAAATGGGTTGTTTACCCTTTAAGATACGATGTAGAGTCTGTTATGGATGTCTTCCGTCAATGGGAAGCACCGAAACAAAGATAAGTTTTTGAGAAAATGTGTGCTTTCCTTTGTGAGGAATTGGAGAATAATGATTTGGAAACAAATCCGCCTGATTTGTGCCGTGTACGGTTTGAGTTTGAAAAAGGCACGATTGTGGGTCCCGATGTTGAGAAAGCAGTTGCAACGTTGTTGTCCTTTAGGAATAAGGATCCTTCTCAGTCATTGTTCCAACATGACTCCTCTGTTAAAAAAAAGGTGCGACAGTACCCAATGAGAGAAGTCCCTCCGGTATGGAAGGACGCCGTTGCAGCTGATGTTGCTAATCAAATTGATGCTGTCCCAACTCATTTTCAGCGTGTTTGGGTACATGTTCCGTGGAAGCGAGCTGTAGTTTTAGCCCTTAAGCAGACTTTGCCTGATCCCCGTAAAAACCCTGCAGGGTATTATAAGGAATTATCACAGACTGCAGACTCATGCATTATGAATTTAGCCGACATAGACATGTTATTTGGGAATGTTGTTCCACACCCTTTGTGGGGATTGATTCGCCATGCAGATCATGCGCAAGAGTTAGGTGACTCATGGGCTAATATTAGTGCTGCAAATGATAGACAAGTTGGTGGTGCCAAGCCTGAGCCTTTGGTAGCAGAACTGCCTGCTAGGATCATTACTTACATGAAGACTTTAATGCCTGCGATGCGTGTGAATTGGGATAAATTGTCTGCGTGTAAGCAGAAGAAAGATGAAACAGTGTCTGATTTCTTCACCAGGTTTGAGGAAACGTTTATCTACCACAGTGGTCAAGATATGAGTACAGAAGGTGGTCAACGGTTGTTCGTCGACAAGTTTGTGCACAATTTGCTTGCCGAGCTGTGTAAGATATTGAAGGATTCAGAGAGTTCTTGGGCCGTTTCCTCTTCTGCACAAATATTGGCTACTGCACAGTACTACGAAAATAGGGATAAAGATGAGAAGGATAGAGCAGACAAGAAAACTAAAAAATTAAAGACGAAGGTTCTTTTACAACAGGCGTATCCGCCACGTGGTGGTCAGAGTAACTATCAGCAACCTCAACAGTTCCAGAGAAACTCGCAAAGGTTTGAGTTTTCTCAACCACGTGTTCCTGTAGGTCCCAATCAGTGTTCATATTGTAAAGAAGAGGGTCATTTCAAGTATAGTTCTCCTATTTTGTTACAGCGTACGAATGGTGCTTCCGGCGCAAGAGGTCGAGGTGTTCAAAAAGCTCCTAGAGGTAGAGGACGTGGAAGTTTCCCCCAGAACACGCGTTCCTTTCCGTATCAAAACTCAATGAATAGTTTTGACCAGCAACATAACGCGTCTGGTAGGACGGCTCAGTACTATGCTGGCGACTACTATGCAGAAGATGAGAACTTGGAAGGTAATAATTGCTAGGACAGCCATAGACGAAGAGAGGGAATTTTTTTAGTTCCAGTAGATCAGAATGGACTTTATGTTAAGGTGATTACCTCAGGTGTGTCGGAGCCTTTTCTGTTGGATACTGGTGCTACAAAGAGTTCTATTATGCACTCAAAACTCCCTGGCGCACCTTTGTCTGGCGAGATGAATGTTTCAGTAGGTTTTTCTGGCGCCCCGGTTAGGAACCCGATTTCTAGTCCTATGTCCCTTTCTGTTGGACCTTGTGAATTGGAAGCACCCCTTATTCTGACGACAGGTTGTGGTGAAAACTTGTTAGGATTGGATTTGTTGAAAAGATTGTATGCAACATTATATTGTCCTCCTTCGGGAGTACAACTTACACTGGGTAGGAAAATGGTCTCTCCAATGTATTTGTCGAAGGATAAACTTCCGACCGAATTGTCGTTTCTTCCTGATACCATTTGGGCTATTTGTCCTAATGACGTGGGTCTGTTGGAAATACCGCCTTATGTTGTGACATTGAAAGCCAATGTTAAATTACCACGCATTCAACAATACAAGATCTCTAGTGAAGGTGACAAGGCGTTGCTAGCGATCATTTATGATTTAATTGAAAAAGATGTAATTGAAGAGACAAGAGGCAACGTTTGTAATAGTCCTGTTCTGCCTGTTTTGAAACGTACTGACCCCTCTAAGCCACCTGTTTACAGGCTTGTGATTGATCTTAGAGAGGTAAATAAAATAGTTGTGCCACAGTTTCCAGTTGCTCCTAATATCACTGCCCTATTGACTATGATTCCAGCTTCCGCCACCTGGTTCTCGGTGATTGACTTAAAGAATGCTTTCTTCAGCATCCCGATTGCAGAGGAGAGCAGGGATATTTTTGGCTTCAGTTTAGGAGGCCGAAGTTTCCGCTTCAAACGCGCTCCACAAGGCTACTGTGAAAGTCCATCAATATATAGTCAGGCTTTAAAAACACAGCTTGATGCAATTGTTTTACCTGACGGCGCTACCCTTATTCAGTACGTTGATGATTTGCTAGTCGCTACAGATACTGAAGAGATTTGTAAAGAAGCCACCTTGTCATTGTTGCGTCATTTATCTGATTTACATCACAAAGTGTCCCTTTCAAAACTGCAATATTGTCGACAAGAAGTGACCTACTTAGGTCATCTCTTATCGAAGGAGGGAAGGAAACTGACCTCAGAAAGAATTCAGGCAATTGCAAAATTGAGTGTGCTAAGGACACAGAGAGAAGTACGTGCTTTCTTGGGCATTACATCATACTGCAGACAATGGATACCGAATTTTTCTTTGCTGGCCAAACCTTTGGTAGCATTGACCTACAAAGATACACCGAACCCCGTTCCGTGGTCTGAAGATTGTCAGAAAAGTTTTTCCGAATTGCGTAATGCATTGTGTTCGGCTCCTGTGTTGGGTACCCCCGACTACAGTAAGCCCTTTACACTGTATGTCCATGAGAAAGAGGGTTGTGCATTGTCAGTGCTGACACAGTCTTTTGGAGACAAGAAGCGCCCATGCGCATATTTTTCGTCAACCTTGGATCCGGTAGCTAAAGCATTGCCGAGTTGCTTGAGAGCCACAGCGTCAGCAGCTGTTTCTATTCGACAGTCTGCTGGGTTAGTGATGAATAATATGTTGATTGTGATGGTTCCACATGCAGTGGACACGTTGTTAAACAGGACCAAGACACAGCATTTAACTAGTGCTCGATTGTCAGGTTATGAGTTGACACTGTTAGCGAGTCATGTGCACATAAAGAGGTGCAATACGTTGAATCCAGCCACGTTATTGCCGATTTCAGTAGAGACAGATGATGTTGAACAACATGATTGTTTTCTTAGGACAGAAGAAGAAACGAAAGGGAGAGTAGATCTTAAAGATACTCCTCTTGTAAAGTGTGATGGTACCTTATGGGTGGATGGTTCATGCTTCAAGCTTCCGAATGGTGATACGACTGCAGCATATACTGTCACAACTTTGCATACGATTGTTGAAGCTGCACGTATACCACATAATTCAGCTCAAGCAGCAGAGCTGATTGCACTTACGAGAGCGTGTGTGTTATCAAAAGGAATGAAAGTGACCATATATACCGACAGCCAGTATGCGTTTGGTGTGGCCCATAGTTTTGCACACAAGAAGGTTACTGATGATGTCGGTCGTGGCAATGCATTTGCTGACGAAATCGCAAAAGAAACAGCAAAAGATGTGATGAATCGAATGTATGTTGCAGGCCCCGCAAGATGGGTTGGTGACGGTGGAATATGTGAAGATACGATAGAGGGTGTAAAGTCTCTTCAAGCTGAAGTTCAGAGAAAGAGTTGAGTGTGTGGAAAGAAAGTACGGGTAAATTGGATGAAAATGGTTGTTGGGTTGACTTGTCAGAACATCAGCGATGGTTGTTACCCGATGCGTATGTGCTTGCAGTGGTGACAATGGCTCATGGAATGGCTCATATCAGTGTGAAAGGGATTTGAAAGTTGTTGGCTCCAGTATGGCAAAATGCTGGAATTCCTAAATGTGCAGAGAATGTGGTCAAGAATTGCATGGTGTGTCTGAAATACAATCCTGGTAGGGGAACCCCAACTCCAGCTGGTCATTTTGCGCCTCCAACGTATCCGTTCGAGGTTTTGCAGCTAGATTTCATCCACATGGAAAGGTGCAACAATCTGAAATACGTACTCGTTGTTGTTTGTGCTTTTTCAAGATGGGTAGAAGCATATCCCTTAAAAGACAACACTGCCTTGTCCACAGCTAAAGCCCTTGCCAAAGAATTCTTCCCTAGGTTTGGAATGCCGAGAATGGTCTGGAGTGATAATGGGAGTGAATTTGTGGGTCGAGTGATGAAAAAAGTATGTGAGGGGCTAGGTATCCAGCAAAAATTCCACGCTGCAAATCACCCCCAATCAGCTGGACTAGTAGAGTGCTATAATGGCACGCTAAAACTGAAGTTGGCAAAGATACAAGCGAGCTCTGGTCTTAAATGGCCTGACGCTCTGCCTCTAGCACTCCTATCAACAAGAATGACTGTGCATTCGCGAGTGGGACTTAGTCCCTATGAAATTGTGTTTGGCCGCCCGGCCAACATATGGGGAGTGCCAAGACCAACAAAATTCAGTGAGATCGAACACCCTGTACTGCTTGATTATTTGTATGAATTGACGGCTAAATTGCGTGTTCTACACCAACAGGTTCACGATACTCTGCCTCAGGTCTCTGAAGATCCAGGACATCTTATCGATCCTGGATCATGGGTGCTGGTCAAGAACTTCCAGCGGACAAAGAATGACCAGCCCCGTTGGACCGGCCCCCACCTCGTCCTTCTCTCAACAAGATCAGCTGTTTGAGTGGAAGGGAAAAAGAACTGGATCCACGGCGTACACTGCAAGAGGGTCCCTTTTCCTCTACCGTACGACCGGTGGGTCCAGGAGGGGATTGCTGACAGTGAGACTAAGACTGTGCCTCGTTTTTTGCCTTTTAGCGATGCACGTGTAAAAGGAACAATTTCTGAACGAGAAAGTGACAATAATTTGCAAGAAGCTGTGCCACCGTCAATTCGATTGAACACTACAGAGCCTGAACTCTTGTTCCAGAACCAGACAGTACCTGGAAAAAGCCGTTATAATTTGAGACCAAGAACTAAGGACAAATAATTTTTTCCCGCTCCTTTGCAATTTTTTTTTTTTTTTAAAGTGCGGCTCTCTCATCTGAGAAACTTTCTTATTTTTGTTTTTTTCTTTTCGAACCGCCATCTGGGTTCAGCTGTAGGGTCGTGGTTGCCCAAGTCTTTGGAGTGCAGCTGAAGACGTTAGGTCAACAGTTCTGGTCGGTCTAAGGGAGTTGCCCTGGACTGACAGAAGCATTCCCTAGCATAGAACACCCTACCACCACGAACAGCAATTAGAGAGGATGGAGTTTTTCAAGAATTAGAGACCTGCCAGACAGATGGACTTTAAAGCCAGAATGTGTATAATAATGACAAAGAAACGATTTTTGATATTATGTATTTTCATGTTGCTTAGTGTAATGACGTTTTTAATAGGACATGTTTTATTCTCTTTTCAAGTGACATTTGCACCCATTACACAGCCCATACCTCCTTCTACTGTTTCCTCGCATTCTTTTCACCCCCTGCCTGAACACGAGTCTGCCAGAAGATTAGAATTTGTCAACAATTCATTCATTCAGCTTCTACACCAACACCAATTAGTAGTGAACACAACTAACTGTTGGGTGTGTGGTCTTATGCCTCATACTACTGATAAAGGTATCCCTTATCTGGTCCTGCCTTTCAGCCATAATGGTTCTGTATGGGCATATAGAACGGTGTTCATATACGCGTATGAAGCCAACCCCCTACGTTCTGTGAAAGATAATCCTAAGAATAGTGCTCTAGCTAAGGTTATAGTAGATATGATTAGGGAAGATATTTCCTATGAGACTATCCCGAGAGATGAGACACTAGCATATATTGGATGGAACATAACAGGATATGGAGTTACTCTGAGTGGGAACCAGCGAGCAAAGAGATCCTCCCCGATTTGGATTGTACCCCATCAGGGTCACCTATGTCTGCAAGGTAATGGCAAGAATCCCAGAGCTCAGTTAGGGAAAAGTATCTGCACTGAAACATATGTTTTTGCATCTCAGACTTCTCCTTCGTTCTTAGCAGCTAAGGGTACCTATTTCATCTGCCATAATAGAGCCTATACATGGTTGCCCCCTGACTTCTCAGGCACATGTTTTGTTTCGTTCCTGTTACCTCCCACCTACACGGCCGCAGCAGATTACCATAAGACAAGGATAGTTAGAGGTGTCATAAGTAAAGAAGACACTACAGGACAAGAATTTGGAGATTCGTAAAGGGTTTTCTGCCGTTTTGGGGTCCTATGGTTAACAGCAGGAACATAAGGCAATTGACAAAGGTGGTTGAATCCACGGTAGTTTAAACCGCCGGTGCCCTTGGTAATTTGACTGCTGAGCTCCAGTCGGATCGCCTTATGACTCTTCAGAACAGGGTCGCATTAGACGTCATACTTGCAGACCTAGGTGGGGTATGTAAAGTGATCCAATCAAGTTGCTGTGTTTTCATCCCAGATAACGCTCCGACAGCCTACCAGGCCATTTCCAAACTGCATAAGATCTCCGAATCTATTCACGTGGATAAAGGAGATTGGTCATTGATGGGGTGGTTCTGGGAGCTGATATCCGCCTGGGGATGGAAAACTCTGGTAGTCATTGGGATGATCTTAGCCATTCTTTTCCTGTCCTGTCTGTGTGTACAGTGTGCTCCTGCAATATGTGGCCTCTGTGCTACATCGTGTGTAAGGAAACCTGTATCAAGGGACGAGCTAGGTAATAGGATGATGCTACAGCAACATCTCAACGACTTTATGAATATAGACCTGGACTCAGATTAGCGTGAGTATGGGTTATTGCCTATGTAAGGGCAAAAGGAGGGTCTGTGGTACTGAAAATTCAGGACCCGTGTTATAAACATCGTTGTATCACAACGATTTTGGTATCAGCAGACCGAGAATGATTAGAATAGTATGCACAAGCATTGTATTCATATTCGGGTGACAAAATCACCCGAATATCAGAGTTTCCGTCCTGAACCCTCGGGTTCCATTTAAACGACAGCCATTTTGTGATTGCCCTCACATAGGCCAATGACTAATGCCGAAAACGAGTCTGAAGGACACGTACATCTTTGCTGACTCCTCTGTGACCTGGGCAAGCTGACTCCACTGCCTGAAGCCAAACCTGTTCGGCCAGTTTCTTTCCCAGTGGCCGAATGAGATTAGTATCAAGGCACAACACATCATAAAACCTTTCATCACACACAAACCATGCCTAATCTTACACGCACCTGTCCCTGTTTCTTTCTTTATGACTTGCTTTACAAGGAGGAGGTGCCTGTTTATATTGGGGGTCCGTCGATATCTGATGAAAGTACTGAGCCTTGCCGGGTAATTGATTGAGGGCTGGACAAACTGAAATATGGGCTTGTCATCATAACCCTGCTATTTCTTTGTAGTGAAAATATGTGAATGGTCAACTGTAAAATAAGGAATGTTTGCCTAAAGCATAATATTTTGTATAAAAGAGAAGGTTAGCTTTGCAAGGGCAGCAGTCTCCTGAGAATATACACTGTGTTGTACTTCTAGGATACCTGTTACTGGCTGCAGCCAATAAACAAGATCTTTGACTTCACCAAGAAGACTCTGTGTTTCTGTAGTCTGAAACAGGAAGGACTCGAAGTCTTAGGGTGTGTTCCCTGGCACCACTGGGTTCTGGAAAACCCAGTACTTCAGTGACAGGTTTGGAGTCCTGAGACAAAGTGGTGAGGGTGTATTGAGTGTCCCCTGACCCAACTTGTGTTGGATGCACATCACTAGATGAGGTGTCATGACAACCATCCCCAGGCAACTCTTGCAGAAGATGTTATCAATGTGTGGTCACATGTGATTGCATGATAGCAGGAGGGGTGAATGCATGTTTTATGTGTCAGTTGATCACTATTTGAGTTCTGTCTATGTTGCCACAGTAATCTCAGGCCACACCTGGCCTTGTTGGATTATTGTTTGGAAGCCAGAAAATGACTCAACATGCCCTTCAGCTCTGCACATAGACACCGAATGACAATAGGCTGTAGGCTACATGATGTACTGTAATGCATGTGATTAGAAGATATGCGCCCTCATTACAATCCTGGCGGTCAAAGACCGCCAGGGTTATTTTGGAGTTTGTACCTCCAACAGGCTGGCGGTACAAACTCGGGCATTATGACCGCGGCGGAAGCCACATTGGTCCCGGCAGATTTAATCCTCCAGGGCAGCGCCGCCCAGGGGATTACGAGTTCCCCTCCCGCCAGCCTTTTCATGGCAGTATGAACCGCCATGAAAAGGCTGGTGGAAAGGGGAGTGCGGGGCCCCTTGGTGCCCCTGCCCTGCCCACGCCACTGGCATGGGCCGTGCAGGGGCCCCCTGCCACGGCCCCATGGAGCTTAAAAGCTTGACGGTGCAACTGCAGCCGTCGCACCGCCGCGACACCGCCGTTTGGAGCCGGCTCCCGTGTTGCAGCCGAGATCCCCGCTGGGCCGGCGGGCGGAAACCAGGTTTCCGCATGCTGGCCCAGCGGGGATCTCCAAATAGACCCCACGGAAGGGAGGCTGCATAGGCGGCCGCCCGGTGGTTTCAACTTGGCGGGCGGCAAAGTTGAAATGAGGGCCATGGTGTTTTGTGTAGGTCTGTCTGCTCATCCTGGAGAAACTAGGGCCCGTCTATTGTTACTCACAGTATCAGTCGAAATTTGGGCTGGTATTGATTCTCTTTTGCAATACAAATATGACACTGTGCCCACACCATTTATCACTACACAGCATGTGATAGTGCCAAAGCTTACCTCAGTGCCAATATGCAGATTCTTGAGCCTCTGTCCACTGATTAGTATGTGCCCAACATGTCTCTTCCTTCATTTTGGTCCAAGCACGATGGGTCAGTCTGTAGGCTGGTTGTGACCTGTAGGGATTGTATGCAGCAGGTGACATTCAGAGGTGGTGGATGTTTGTGTGCATTGTTAGCTGGGTGGTAAACCTTTCACTTGCCACTTTGTGTGATGTGTTCCATAGTGTTCCTGGTCAATGTCACGTTGCTAGCTCATGGTCTACAAAAGTCACAGTTGGCCTACCTAGTCAGTGCAGAGCCTGAGCTGGGGTGTGTGTAGGGAACCCTATCAGGGAGTGTTTATAGTCATGTTCCTGTGTCCAATGACTGCTATGTGCCACAAGTGGACAGGATGGTCAAGACAGGATGTTATTAGCTTGGTGCACTGACATGTGACTCAGCCATTTTGTATGGGACTTGGTGACATGATATCCTATCTTGTCTTTTGCATTCATGCGGGTCAATGCCCATTAAAAGAAGGGGATCTGGTAAGTCATCGCCAAGAAGGTGCGGACCCTGGGGTTCCATTGCCAGTGGAGTGCCCACTGTCGCAATAGGTGGGAGGACCTGAGAGGATGTGTCAGAAGAATGCTGTGATCCAGCTGGGACTGTCCTCCCAACGTGGGTGGGATGCACATTGAAGCCTTACCTCCCCAATGGCCTGCATTCTGGCAGTGGCCTACCCAGCCAGAGATTGATGGGCATTTGAGGGGAGCACAGCAGCCACAAGGCAGTGAGTAAAGGGCATATTCCTGCCTGTAACATTGCCAAGTTGATGTGTTAGGTTTGGCCATCTCCCGCTAAAGACTGGGGATGGGCCATGTGTGATACACAAGATGAGTGTTTGTGTAGATGTGGAAGATGGTGCATGCTGATGTGCCTTGCCTATAAGCCCAGTAACCTAGGACACAACAGAGTACAGTCCACAACCAATTTACTCTCCAGGGCTAACACATGGCTGATTACAGTGATCAGTCAGGTCATGTTGTTTGCTGTGGGTATAATTTGTACACAACACTCCACTTCTCTTCAGTGTGACAGTCCAAACAACATGAAATAATAGATCACTGTCCTCAGCCATGTGTCTGTTCCCCAAAGGCCACTTGTCAATAGTGTGTCATGAGTGCTGGTGCCTCACTACTGTCTGTCATGTGAAGGTGACCATCATACAAGTGCCAGAGCATACATTGCTCTTTGGGTACAGTCACAGAGCAATACTTTCCTTTGATAAGTGAGGAATGCCCATTGAAATGATTTTGATGGCATTACTGTTGCCATCATCCAGTGTGCCTTATGTTAGCATGTGTACCTCTTATTTTTGCCAAATCATCTTTACTGCTGTTTCATGCATGGTCTACCTGTCTTCATGGGATGAAGTCCATATTCCCTCACATTTGTGTGCATGCTAACTTTTGTTTCGATTAGAAATATGTCATGGGGCCATATTTCCTGTGGTATCACAGACAGGAGTGTGTGACCATTGATTGGTGGCACCGTGTCGTAGTTGCACTCTTGCTCTAGGCAAGACTGCTGGTTTAAGGATGACAATAATTATGTTTGTAGGTGACTATGCCTGTCCTCCAACAAGTTGCAACTGTAGTCCCAATCCTTCCGGCTCACAAGCAGTACCTCACCAAAAACCCAAACGGTTAAAGGTGATGTGTGACAGCCTTTACACATGGACTCGAGAGTATGATATCTCATGGAATGTCGTGGTTAAACGGAGATCACCCCTTTCTCACAGATACCTTATGTCTCAACCAAACACAGGCAAAAATGAAGATGCAGTAATGTTTCAATAGTTTTTATTTGATACAATCTGCAATCTGCTGTAAATGGCATGGGCTTCAATGATTAGGATAATGCACAGTGCAAGAGACAGAATTGTAAAAACAAGAGTCATGATTATAAAGACCCCCACCATCTTGCAGTAGCATGGAAAGACATAGAGAACATAATATGTCCTATTACCCTATTCTGATAGACCTAACCTTCTACCTAAAGGAGAGTTGGGTATCTCCTTCACTCGAGGCACCTCATCTCCTGCCCTTGTTACCCCTGCTGCCCTGAGTGCAGAAGGTTATTGACGTCCTGAGGAGTATGTCTGTGGGTCAGTCTGGTATTTTGAATGCCATTCAAGTGCAGGGCAGCCAGCTCCAACAGATGGTTGCATACCTGGAAGGCATTCATAGTGCAATGTCTCACCTACAGAGATCTTTTCAGGCTCTGACCTCCTTCATGATGGCAGCCATCCATTCCCCTATACTCTCTCCACCACCTACCTTTTCCCAACCAAAATTCCCTATCCACCTACCTATCCCATGCACACAGACACGTCCACATGCACCCACCTCAACACACACAAGGAGCACACCTAAACACAAGCACCACCAGACTCATTGATACACAAGCACTCAACCGTCACTCACAGATACCACAGGAACCACCATTCCCACAGACACCCCTACAACCCTCACCTACCCACAAACCACAATTACTATACACACATATACCACTACAACACAAAGTGACACATCCACTATATCCACCATACATCCAGACAACACCTCACAACCCACACACATCATACACCAATACCCCAGACACTACCCCAATACAAACACAGACACAGACACCACATCCACCATACTCCCAGACACCAACCCAACACCCACAAACATAGACACCACATCCATCATACCCCCAGCCATCACCCCAACAAACACAGCTACCACATCCACCATGCTCTCAGATAGCACCTGATACCCACACACATATCCACCACTCCCACATCACCTAGCACCTCTACCTTATAGCCCCCCAAGAAATACAAATGCCCACAGTCACACATGCAACAGACACCACCCAAACCCAAGCATACCTCACACACCAAAAACATCAATACCTACAGGCTAGAACACCACTCTCTCAACCTCTCAAACATTAATCTCTTCTGAAGATCCTACCCGTTTTCTCAAAGAAAGTTTCCTTTTTGGCCTTGACCTTTCCCCTATGACCTCCACCGCCTTCCAAACCTAAGTGGTCCCCACATTCCAACCCATCCCTACCACATCCAAGTCCTACCCTGTCAGACCACCTCCACAAGCACCCATACCCCTCCTACCACAAAGAAGAAGCCTACTCCTCCTAAGAAGGAGCCCACCCCTCAAAAACCCAAACCCAAACATCACAAATACAAACACACCCAAGCATGGTCCCTGAGGTGTCTGCATGCCAACTTGATGTCCCTTCCTGTGGAAGTTCACTAGCAGTGATTGGATTCAAGCCTGAACACAATACTGTGCATGGGGCGCCATTTAGACTGGCCAATGGTTCTTCTCTTTAGCATTCACTGTTAACTTAAGTTGTTGTTTTTTGGGTACACATTTGTCCTACCATTACTTTTCTACCTTTTTATTGTTCTTTAGTAATTTGTGTTGTATGCTTACAGTTGTGTTTTTCACTCTGATTGCTGAAAATGTGCTGTGGTTGTTAAGATCTGACTTTATGGGCAGTGCTGGTGTCACCCAGGCCAAGGGTAGATGTTAACTGTGTTTTGTTTGATATGCTATGTGTTTCATCTTGAATTGGCCAATGTCAGCATGTATTGTGTTAGATTTGTCACCCTGATGTGGATTGACAATTTGTCATGTGTGGAAGCAAGAGTTTTCTTTGTCTACACATGGAGGGTATTTCATTGTGCTACATTCCTTTACATTTGACTGACCATGTGTCCATTTTCTTTTGTGTACCTTCCAGCTGTTTCATCTAAATATATGGCCAATGTTGTTGCCGCTGTGTTTGCTTTCTTGACTTGCACTTATACATTTAGCAGATAGACATGTACTTGCCTCTACTATTGGTTGTCCCTGAGATACATGAAGGGCCAGTTGCTGTGCAAATGGTGTTTTAAGGGCATGTGCAAACTGAAATGTGTTGCAGGGCAGTATCCTACCAGAAGTGATCCTGATGGACCCATCCCTATTGTGCTGGGATTATTTCCATTGTGAGCTTTGGATATTTGTCTCACAAAATATTGTGCATCCCATTGACTTTCCTTTGTGTTGCAATGTGGATGATATGTTTGGGTCCATTACAAGGATGTTTCATGGAAGGGGTGTTTGTGTTAAATGATGCATTCATACATATCTGTCTTCAATCTTACAACAGTCCTTGGCATGTGACAATGTGAGGGTGTCAGTTGAATTATGTGTGATGTTGATGTGGTATTGCTGTTGTATGGCACAATGTTCTGTACACTTCCCTGCCCCTGTAAATGTGATGAGCAGACATGTGTTTTTGGTGAGTGTGGTGGTACAGTGTCAGTGACATACCCAAAGGGGGCATCATGTGGCTGTGAATGGGTCATTCGTTGTTTACAACTCTGACCTGGAACACAGTGACAAGTGTACGTGGTACAAGTAGAGAGAACTATACACAAGGTGGATGTTGGTGCCTCGATCTTTTGGTGAATTTCGGTACATGGGTGGGTGGGTGCTCTTACTGTTGGCTGCATCTATGGTGGCATGGATTTTGTGCTCCAGCTATGAGCAGCAACAGTGGCAGACATGTGTGATCGGCTCCATGGTGGTGCAGGATGTGTGATGCTGCCTGCAACAGAGTTTCTTTCTTTTATTCCTCCATTTCCACCAGCTCGGATGTGGTGGTTGGACCGCCACAGTTATGCTGGCAGTAGGCAACATCATAATGTGTCCAGAAGAATACCCATTGGGCTATCTTGCCACCACGCAGTCTGTGCTGCCTGGTAGTACCGGTGGGACCGTGGCTGTCTTTCCTTTATGGAACCACATGCATCATAGTATCATAATCTGACTGCCAACCCAACGGTGGCCCGACTGCTGTCGCTGCCATGACACACCACCAAACTCATAATCTATGCCACGGACCACCAAACTCATAATCAGGCTGTTAATCAAGATGTCTTATTGCTATTCATGCTCTGTTTCAGTTTCAGTGCTTAAGGCCACAGGGCTGGGGATGAGATTGTCAACAAGAGGTGAAAGATTATGTTGGTCTTGGATAAGGTGTTTATGAGACAATATTATTCCATGAATATAATAAATGTTTAAATTAGTACATTCATGTGTATAATGTACCCATTACATGATTACAGAACTAGATATACGAAATATGGCAAGAAACCAATATTAAATATGGCTGCTACATTATCTTTGAAAAAGTAGGGGATGTGTTTAGTTATTTGTTTGTTTTCATGATATTGGTGTTAAAGAATGGTTTCCAGTAAAGTAACCCACCCACGATCAAGGTGTTGTACTCTGAAACGCATTGGGTGTGCCATCCAATATGCTGCTGGTGTTCATTTGAGATGTGAAACTGAAATAAAGCGCATATACATATAAAAGCCATCTTCTGCATATATAGGGTATCAAGAAAGGAGTAATTTTGAAGCTAATTTTAACTGCCAAAAGAAGAAAAAGCAATATGTATTACCATTCCTCTGAAATTCCATAACTTATTTCTGGACATATTATTATTGGTAACTCAAATCATTATTTATAACTCTATGATTCTGGCAATCCTTGAAAGTATCTAGGGCATCCCAAAGAAGGAAGAGAGTTACATCGATGAAAATATAAATCATAATTCAAGATAATTTGTTACAATATAATCTAAAGGTATTCATGGAGATTTAGAGGAATTGAAATACATACTATATTTTATTTTTTTGACATGTGAAACAATTTATGATTTTCTTCAGATTGGGAGAGTTAAATATTAAGGAAATAACATATTCGATGATAATTTTTTGACACAAGAATTATGAAATTTTGGTATAACATGTTATTGTATTATGGTCATGGTTAATAGAATTTTTAAATCAATGTCAAGCTTGAGCAAATGGGTGGCATCTTTTTACAATATTGAGCTAACATATGGATTGATAGTTGTTGGAAACATCGTAATATGGCCACCATAGGTGTTAGTACTTAAAAAAGAAATCATGGAGATTTGAGGGACATGTTAAAATGTATTTTGGTTACAATTAAGTGAAAAAACTTGAAATCAGCATTGACGTTCAGATAATGAACTGTGGGGGTCATTCTGACCCTAGCGGTCTTGGACCGCCAGGGCCGCGAATGACGGAAGCACCGCCAACAGGCTGGCGGTGCTTCAATCCCCATTCCGACCGCGGCGGTAAAGCCGCGGTCGGATTGCCGGGGCCGGCGGTCATCCGCCGTTTTTGCCCCGGCTGGGAGAATCCGACAGGGCAGCGCTGCAAGCAGCGCTGCCCTGGGGATTCTGACCCCCGTACCACCAGCCTGTTTCTGGCAGTTTTCACCGCCAGGAAGAGGCTGTCGGTAACGGGTGTCCTGGGGCCCCTGGGGGCCCCTGCACTGCCCATGCCACTGGCCGCCCACCAGAGTTGGAATCACCCCCTGTGCCTTTTAAATCATTTTTAGTAAAATATACGATTCAATAAATGTTGAGGACACTTCAAAATGGCTGCCGTAGATATACAAATCAAAATGAGGCTTGAAAGGAACCTTCCAGGTGTTAGCGTTTAATTAAGATTATAAAAGTGGCACGAGAGAATGCGATAAGATTTGCATGGTCGCCACATTAGATATATGTGCTAACACATCGGCATATATAGTATTTTGTATATTGCATCAAGACATTCAATATAATTATTATTGATGCAAGCGTCTGTTTCACGGACAAAATGTAGGCACTTAGATTTAAAATTACACTACAATGACCAACGAATCATATGACAATATTTTCTCACTATTATAACCTGTATTAAGGGGAAGTTGACTGACATACAAACAAAATAGCTCTACGAAAAAATAAAGGTAGCAATATTTGGTTTGCTCATAATTTAATGACCATAGTACAGAATAGCCTCTATTCTTAAATTTAAATGTAATTTTGTCTGCCTCTGGGCAATACACTTCTACTCAAATAGATATTTTATAGATTAAGATAATAATAGTAAATTTGAATTATGGAATAGCATTTATATGCACATAGTAATTATGCCAGAAGAGATTAAAACATACATGTTGTATCATAAATTGTTATGATATTGTTGTAAGAAATATAGATTCATGAGTTAACCTTTATTGTAATGAAATATTATTATGAGAACATGGTGACATCAGCATGTCATATTTAACATGTTTAATGGGATTTTGGATGTATAATATTTAGAACATATACATAATTTTGTATTGAATTGTGGTTTTATATGTTTATATGTATTTAGGCCCGAAGAAGTCTGTTAGGATGAAACGCGTTGGCTATGGATAGATCATCTTCAATATGAAAGAATAAAGGCATAATTTTGACTGTGGAATAATGCAGCTTATGACTTATCCTGAGAACATGTAAAAGATTCTCCTGATACTAATAGATACATATGTGTGCTGGGTCTCGTTCTCAATATATATAATTGATTAGGTGAAAGTTCCACAATACCCAGCATGCAAAATAAGCAGATAATCAGGCTGACACATTCCAGTCAAATGGCTTCTACTGGGACTCATACACAAACACAATGGACACCATTTTGTCAAATAGTCTGGCTTTCATTACAATGGCCACAAAACAGTAGACTAACACCATACAAAGTTTCTTTATGGCCAAAAGTTACCGCCATTTTCGTCTCATCATTGTAATCATGTTTTTAGTTAAATGGACTTTTTTCTATTTCTTGTTCTCTGTTTATGGGTCATCAAACTCCTCTTCACATGAATTTTTCTATGTTTTTCAGTTTTGCATTTAGAGAGAAGCATATATCCAGTTTTACTATATAGCAATCATACAACATACGTCCAAATCTTTTCATGAAGGAAATTCCCCAAATTCCTCTCTTATTGAGAGTACCTCTCTAATACATATATACATATAAACAATAATCACAAGTGCATAATGCTCCAATAAATTCAGATAAAATCAGATTAGCAAGAATGCATAATATACCCCTGAGATACATTCACATAAGTCACCCAATTCATACATAAATTTATACCTGTTAATCTTTCACCTAAAGGACCGCCATCAATATCAACTTCGTAAACCATTATTAAAGCACATAGAGGCGGTTATTACAACCCTGGCGGTCGGTGTTAAAGCGGCGGTAAGACTGCCAACAGGCCGGCGGTAAAAATTTTGCAATTACGACTGTGGCGGAAACCGCCAACAAAGACAGCCACTTTAACACTCCGACCGCCACGGCGGTACAAACAAACAGCGCGGCGGTCACCGCCAACAGACAGGCGGAGGACAAAGTACCGCCCACAGTATCACAACCTACCAATCCGCCACCTTTTCCGGGGCGGATTCACCGAAGGGAAAACACTCACCTCTACACACCCCACGAGGAACTAGGACACCATGGAGCCGGAACTCCAAATTCTCCCTCTGATAGTCTTCCTGCTCCTCTACCAGGAGCACGACCGCCGGCAGCAAAGACCACAGTGAGTACTGCACCTACGACACAGGGGAGGGGGGAGGCAAAAAACAGGGACACACACAAGCAACACCCCAACCCCCACCCCCACTCTCACCCACCACAACACACACACTAATCCATATTGATACATCACAGTTAAACTCCCCAATACCCCCGGAAGAATGCAAAGACAAAAGAAAATGAGTGTTATCATTGTAATCTATTAAAATCAAGTAGGCAAAAATATATATATACACCATTAACAAAATATACACCAAGCATAGTACTCCAGGTAGTGCTCCAATTAAGTCTGTGGAACACTGGACCCACACGGTATGGGCGAGGCCCACACAAGATCCCCGACCATGACGGAGAGAACACTGCAGGGGCATCAGATAGCAATAAAACAGGCACCTCAGGGGGAGGGAAAGGGGAGGCACCTCAGCCGGTTGAGTACACAACACCAAATCCACGAGGGGGCCACATGCCCACTGTTCAATCCTGGGGAGTGCAAAGCCACAGTCTCTCAAGTCTCTACAGTGGGTGGGTTGTCTACTGTTCAATCCTGGGGAGTGCAAAGCCACAGTCTCTCAAGTCTCTACTGTGGGTGGGTTTCCCACTGTTCAATCCTGGGGAGTGCAAAGCCACAGTCTCTCAAGTCTCTACAGTGGGTGGGTTGCCCACTGTTCAATCCTGGGGAGTGCAAAGCCACAGTCTCACAAGTCTCTAAAGTGGGGGGTTTGCCCACTGTTCAATCCTGGGGAGTGCAAAACCACAGTCTCTCAAGTCTCTACAGTGAGTGGGATGCCCACTGTTCAATCCTGGGGAGTGCAAAGCCACAGTCTCTCAAGTGGATAACAGTCTCCACTGGTTCTGGAGGGGGCATTGTGCCCAGAGTGCTTCATCCTCCTAAGGACAGAGGTAGTGGATGACAGTCTCCACTGGTTCGGGGGGGGGCTTTGTGCCCAGAGTGCTTCATCCTGCTAAGGACAGAGGTAGTGGATGGATCTCTCCACTGGTTCTGGAGGGGGCATGGTGCCCAGAGTGCTTCATTCTGCCCGTGACGGACTCAGTAGTGTCAGTGCCCTTGGCGATCATGGGCCAGCGGTGCTCGAGACGGCGGTGCCCTGTTCAGCGGTGCTTGAGACAGCGGTGCCCTGTTCGCCGGTGCCCTGTTCAGCGGTGCTTGTAGCGGTGGGCTCCTTTGCAGTGACTCAGCTGCTGGCGGTCCTTCATGGCCCAGCGGGGCTTGTTCTGGCGGTCCTCTCTGTCCCAGCGGGGCTTGTGCTGGCGGTCCTCTCTAGCCCAGCGGGGCTTGTGCTGGCGGTCCTTTCTAGTCCAGCGGGGCTTGTGCTGGCGGTCCTCTCTGTTCCAGCGGGGATGACGACTGTGGCCTCCTGGGCAGCAGGGATGACGGTTGTGGCCTCCTGGGCAGCAGGGCTGGTGGCGGTGGCCTCCTGGGCAGCAGGGCTGGTGGCGGTGGCCTCCTGGGCAGCAGGGCTGCTGGGGGTGGTCTCCTGTGCAGCAGGGCTGGTGCTGGCAGTGGCCTCTTGGCCAGCAGGGCTGGTGCTGGCGGTGGCCTCCTGGGCAGCAGGGCTGGTGGCGGTGGCCTCCTGGGCAGCAGGGCTGGTGGCGGTGGCCTCCTGGGCAGCAGGGCTGGTGCTGGCAGTGGGCTCCTGGGCAGCAGGGCTGGTGCTGGCGGTGGCCTCCTGGGCAGCAGGGCTGGTGGCGGTGGCCTCCTGGGCAGCTGGGCTGGTGCTGGCTGTGGCCTCCTGGGCAGCGGGGATGATGGCGGTCTTCTCCGCTGTGCTGCTGTTCCCAGACATGCCGGGTTTTTTGTGGCCCTTCCCCACCTTGGAAGGTGTCACAGCTGACTCCACACTCCCACCTGTACCCCTGTGAGCGGCTTTGGTCGCTGGAGTCTTCCCCCTCTCCCGCCAGGCACTGGCCAATTTCTGATGCTTGACAGGTGGGGGACTATCTGTGCTGTGGCTCCGTGCCACACTGGCTGCCCTGGTGGCCGGTGCACTCTCCAGATTCCGGTGTCTACAGGCACCACTGGTCCCGGAGACGTTGTGGCTGAGGTGCTAGTTCGGGACCTAGGAGACGGACGGGGTGGGGGAGGTGTGGGAAAGAGGTCAAGGTTGGACAGGAAAAGTTTCTTGGAGACACTGGGACGGGTAGCTGGAAGGGGTTTGGGAGTGGAGGAAGAGGTTGTAGTTGTAGGAGGTGTTCATTTGCTGACTTTGGGTGAAGGTGCATGCGCTGGAGGCTGTCGTGAGATGGATGGCTGCTGGGTGGGTGTGTGCCTGCGTTTGTGTATCTTGGGAGGGGGCGTCACAGATACACTGGAAGAGGGCACAGGGGATGTGTGAATGGTAGTGGGGTGGTGACTGCATGTGAGCGGGGTGCGGTGGTGGGTGTGCTGGTGATGGACGTAGTGGCTGTAGAGGTAGTGCATGCAGGTGTGAGTGGAGATGAGACTGGGAGGGAGGAGGGAGACGAGGAGGAGGGGGACACAGTGGAGGCAGTGGATGTTGGTGTTTCTGCATGTGTGTGATGCTTGCGTGAGTGCCTGTGGGATGTGTGGTGCTTATGTGTGCCTGAGCTTCCCTTGTGTGTTGACGTGTGTGCATGCTGGTCTAGAGGTGTGCTTGGGATAGGCTGGGGTACAGGGGATTGGGTCTGGGTGGAGGAAGTTGGAGGGGGGAGGGTAGACACAGGGACAATGGCTGCCATCAGTGCTGAGGCCAGAGTCTGAAAAGCTCACTGAAGGGCCGCCTGACCAGAATGAATGCCCTCCAGGAATGCATTTGTTTGTTGCAACTGCCTTTCTACACCCTGGATGGCATTCAAAATGGTAGACTGCCCAGCAGTGAAGGACCTGAGGAGGTCAATGGCCTCCTCACTGAGGGCAGCAGGGGTGACTGGGGCAGAGCCGGAGGTGCCTGGGGCTAAGGTGATGCCCACCCTCCTGGGTGAGCGGGCACGGGGCAAAGGCTGAGGGGCTGCTGGGAGGGCGGTGCTGGAAGGGGGGGTGGCGGCTGTACCTGTAGATGGGGGGCACAGATGTTGCCACCACCACAAGGGAGCTCCCATCAGAGGACGAGTCTGTGTCACTGGTCTCAGCTCCTGTCCCCGCCGTGTAGCTCTCCTCGCCCTCCGTCCCACTGGTGAAGTCCGATTCCGTAGTGTGGCCCTCCATGGCCATGTGGGATGCAGCCCCCTCGTGCTCCGGTGCCACTGCTCCTCCGCCTGATGATGCTAATGCACACAAGAACAGGGAGACCACAAAAAAGGGGGGGACGACAGAATAAAGACATGTAGAGTGCATGCATTACCGCTACCGTTGGCAGACATGACAGACACAAAAGCCCCCTGCACCACGCCGCGCTCTTGGGTTCCACTGTTCAATTCCTGGGAAATGGCCTACTAGGCTATGGATGACATCTGCACACATGGATGACACAGGGGCATGACTAGGTGTACTTGGCACTCCACAGAGGTGCGGTGGGGTGAGACATGGCCTGCCTTACGGAGGGACCTTGCCTACGGAACTCGCCCTGGCTTAGGAAACGCACAGCCCACCTCCCCCACCCAGACCCCTCCACTGTGCGCAAAATAAGCAGAATGAGAGTGTACTCACCCTCTTGTGGCTGCTGTGATGCCCTCAAGCACCCACCCAACTCTGGGTATGCCACCGCCAGGATCCTGAACAACAGGGGGGTCATGGTGCGACGGGCACCCCTCCCACGTTGGGAGGCCATCCCCAGCTTAGCCTCTGCCATCTTCTTGCTCCAGTGGCAAATTTCCTTGCATCTTTTCCGGCAGTGGGTGCTCCATCTGTGGTAGACCCCCAGGGTCCGGACGTCCTTGGCGATGGCACGCCAAAAATATTTTTTCTGGTGGGCGCTGACCTACATGATTTGTACAGGTGGAAGAGAAACTTATTACCAACTGCACCGTCACAGTCATTGGCCCCCATCCCTACCCTTGGCATGTGGCACATGCACTCACCGTCGTTTCATGCACACCGCACTCTCCCCCCTTCCTTCTTACATCCACCCCTCTCCACACAGGCATAGCCCATACAGCATGCTCCCAGTGTACTTACCTGTTTGTCTGGAGGACCATAGAGTAGCGTGTACTGGGGGAGGACCCCATCCACGAGTTTCTCCAACTCCTCCATCGTCATTGCCTCCTTTGACCCATAGGATCCAATGTTAACCAATGCAGCATTGCGCTGCAGACTTCGACCGCCTACCGCGACGGTGTACAACGCCAGCGCAGTTACCTCAAATCCCATTTGTCCCACTTTACAGGTCAGGCAGCTGCCATTTCAGGGGCCCACATGGCTTCATTTTCAACTGCGTCACACATACCTAGGTCTAGACTCAACACACATACAGGCCACTTTTTAGATTATGATTGGTGTTCTGTGTAAGCTAGGGGTACGTACCTCTGAGTTGTTTGACTCTTTGCTCGCTGTTGTCCTTCATGGGCACCATCCGCTGGGACATGTGAGGAGATGGAGGCATCCTCCGGTGTACAGACCGTTGGTGGACCTGTCGACAATGGAGGAAAGACATGTGATCATCACCTACAGGCTTGACCGTGCCACAATCCAGGAACTGTGTACCCAGTTGGAGCCAGACCTGATGTCAGCTATCCGCCATCCCACAGGAATCCCCCCTCAAGTGCAGGTGCTGTCAGTGCTCCATTTCCTTGCAAGTGGGTCATTTCAAACAACAATGGCCATAGCATCAGGGATGTCCCAGCCCATGTTTTCCAACGTGCTGTCCAGAGTGTTGTCTGCCCTGCTGAAACACATGCAAAGCTACATCGTTTTCCCTCAGGTGGAGGATTTGCCTACAGTGAAAGGTGATTTCTATGCCCTGGGACATATCCCCAACATCATAAGTGCTATTGATGGGACACATGTGGCTTTGGGGTACACCCCCCACAGGAGTGAACAGGTGTACAGAAACCGGAAGAGTTATCATTCGATGAATGTACAGATGGTATGTTTGGCCGACCAGTACATCTCCCATGTGAATGCCAAGTTCTCTGGCTCAGTGCATGACGCCTACATCCTGCGGAATAGCAGCATCCCTTATGTGATGGGTCAACTCCAGAGGCACCGTGTGTGGCTATTAGGTGAGCACCTGGAAGCTAGTCAGTGGGAAAGGTTGTCTAGGTCTGGGGATATCCCTCCAGGTTAGTGTTTGTCTAACAGTTGTCCCTCGCCATTTGAAGGTGACTCTGGTTACCCCAACCTGTCATGGCTACTGACCCCAGTGAGGAATCCCAGGACAAGGGCAGAGGAACGCTACAATGAGGCCCATGGGCGAACTAGGAGGGTGATAGAGCGGACCTTCGGCCTCCTGAAGGCCAGGTTCAGGTGCCTCCATATGACAGGTGGATCCCTATTCTACTCACCAAAGAAGGTGTGCCAGATCATCGTGGCCTGCTGTATACTTCACAACTTGGCTTTGCGACGACAGGTGCCTTTTCTGCAGGAGGATGGTCCAGATGGCGGTGTTGTTTCAGCTGTGGAGCCTCTGGACAGTGAAGACGAGGAAGCAGAAGAAGAAGACATGGACAACAGGGACTCAGTGATCCAGCAATATTTCCAGTGAAACACAGGTAAGAATACTAACCGGCCTACCACATGTACTTAAACACTACTACCTCTCTGCTGTCTGTTGTTTTCACCCAGTATATGGTCACCGAGTTGTCACTTTCCCTTACGATTTCACAGATGTGGGTCCCACTGTGTGACATCTGCTTTGATTCCTCATGGACTAGAGCTGTGTGACATAGGTATGTTGACATTACAAATGAAAGAGCTTTTTGCCCTAGTAGTTGCTAATACAGTATTCCGAAATCACAGACTGACTCCAAATTGTTTTGTGCTTTAAGGGTGTTTATTTTAGTGCTCAAAATTAGAGGGGGTAGCAAAATGGTGAGGGGTGATGGCGGAGGAATGTCCATGGCAGAGTCCAGTCTATTAGTCTCACAGGTGTATTACCTAAATGGGCATAGGAAGTGGAGCTGGGGCAGTTTAAGGATGGACAGGGTGACAAAGTGGGACAGTAGGATGACAATCAGGGTGGTCTAATTTCTTAGCGGGGTTCTTGGCATCGTTCTCTGTCTTTGTCCTGGATCTCAGGGACCGTTTGCGAGGTGGTTCTCCCTCCGCAGAGGGCAGGGTGCTGCTGTGGTGTTCCTGTGTCGGTGCCTCCTGTCCACTAGCACCGGCGGAGGTGGTGGGCAGTTCATCGTCCAGGCTAGTGTCAGGGGCCCCTTGTAGTGCCACAGTGTCCCTCCTGGTGTTGAGTACTTCCTTCAGCACCCCTACAATGGTGCCCAGGGTGGAATTGATGTTTCTGAGTTCCTCCCTGAAGCCCAAATACTGTTCCTCCTGCAGGCGCTGGGTCTCCTGAAACTTGGCCAGTACCGTTGCCATCGTCTCCTGGGAGTGGTGGTATGCTCCCATGATGTTGGAGACGGCCTCGTGGAGAGTGGGTTCCCTGGGCCTGTCCGCTCCTTGTTGCACAGCAGCCCTCCCAGTTCCCCTGTGTTCCTGGGCCTCCGTCCCCTGGACTGTGTGCCCAGTACCACTGACCCCAGGTCCCTGTTGTTGTTGGGGTGGTGGGTTAGCCTGGGTTCCCTGTAGCGGTGGACACACTGCTGATTGACGTGTCCTGGGGACGGAGGTATGGGTCCGCTGGGTGGGTGCTGTGCTGGTGTTTCCAGAGGGGGGAAGCTCTGTGGTGGCCTGTGACTGGGTGAGGGAAACCGACTGTCCTGAGGTCCCCGATGGGCCGGGATGGTCATCTAGATCCAGTTGGACAGAGGTGTTGTCATCACTGTGGGCCTCTTCTGTTGGTGGTGTGGACATGTGTGGACCCTCCTGTCCGGTGACGTTGGGTAGGGTTCCTGCAGGGGTATAAAAGGATATTTATTACATCTGTGTGTGCCATGGTGTGCAATGGGTGGGTGACCGTGTTCCCCAGTGCTTGCAATCCTGTGTGGGACCTTGTGTGATGATGGTTTAGGGGGGTGTATGGGTATGTGCAGTGGCCATGCTTTAGTGATGGGTGTCCATGCTTTGTTGTTGCATGCAGGGCTTGGGGTTAGGATGTGTGGTTTGTGATGTTGGGACATTTGTGCGGAGTTAGAGTGATGGGGGTGAGGGTGAGGGTGGGGGTATGTGCTGGCCTGCAGGTAGGGTGGGGGATGTAATAGTTAAGATTTGACTTACCAGAGTCCATTCCTCCACCTACTCCTGCAAGGCCCTCAGGATGCAGAATCGCCAAGACCTGCTCCTCCCATGTTGTTAATTGTGGGGGAGGAGATGGGGGGTCCGCCGCCAGTCCGCTGAACTGCAAGGTGGTGTCTTGAGACCAGGGAACGCACCTTCCCCCGTAGGTCGTTCCACCTCTTCCTGATGTCCTCCCGATTTCTTGGGTGCTGACCCACTGCGTTGACCCTGTCCACTATTCTTCGCCATAGCTCCATCTTCCTTGCAATTGAGGTGTGCTGCACCTGTGATCCGAATAGTTGTGGCTCTACCCGGACGATTTCCTCCACCATGACCCTGAGCTCCTCCTCCGAGAACCTGGGGTGCCTTTGCCGTGGCATGGGGTGGTGTAGGTGATGAGTGGGGTGCTGCGTGGGGTGATAAGTGTGCTGATATGTTATGGTGTGTAGTGTGAGGTGCGTGGAAGTTATGGGGGTGATGGTGTTGTGTGCCTGTGTGTGGATGCTAGTATTGTTGATGGTGGTGTCTCTCTCTGGCCTTCGTTCGTGATTTTTGGTCGTAGGGGTTTGTGGGTGTGTGTTTTAAATTGTATTGGGTGTGTGGGAGTGGTGTGTGTATGTGTATCAGGTGTGTGTATTTTGAATTGTCCAATGTGTTAGTGTTTTGTATATGTGTGTGTATTTTGAGCGCAGCGGTGTGTACCGCCAATGGAATACCGCGGTTGAAAGACCACTGCGTAGATTCATGTGTCGTGATAGTGTGGGCGTATTTCTGTTGGCGTGACGGTGGAGGATTTGTTTTCGACAGTTTATCACTGACCTTTGGTGTGGCAGACTTGTGTGGGTGTCTGAATTTTGGCGGATTCCGTGCTGGTGGTCATAATAGCTGTGGCGGTTTGCTGCGGCAGTGTGTTGCCATTCTTCTGCAGGGCGGTATGCGGCTTTTACCGCCAATGTTGTAATGACCACCAGAGTGTTTACAAATTTCAGTCAAATACATTTCCATTACTCTTTCAAAGTTGCCTATCCCTCTATTCTAATCAAACATTGCAAACCATTAAATTGCATGATGCAATTGTAAACCCTAACACCAATAAGTTGTATAATGCATAACACAGTTGTAAACAATCCCCCCAAAGTACATAATGCAGAAGTAAACAGTAACAATCATTGATATACATAATGCAAATGTAAACACTAACCAACCATGAAAATGTGTCATGCAAACATAAATATCTCCCCATGCACTTCATGAATCACAATTATGTAAACACTGTCAATTATCAAAGTGGACAATATGTTCTTGAGTTCCATTCAATTAAGGTGCTGTGTGCATAAATAAGTTACCATCTGTCAATATCCTGATACTTTCCATATCCATAAAGGAAGGTAACATACCTTAAATCTCGATCAATTATATACATAGTAATTCAACATATCAACATTTTGCTTATTAAAGGAACAAAAGGAGTATGTAATAATTTCTCATCATTCATGATCAATGGGGTACCCTACTTCCTAAAATGCTCACTTATGTCCCCGGTTACTCATAATTCCTCATATATTTCAAGACCTCAAATGCTCATCATTTCCAACTAACCAGAGGGAAAAGGAATACAATCTCTGTAAAGTGCTCTGAATTTACCCTAATAAGTAGGGTGTATCACATTCCCAAGAATCAATTACACCCCAACCAAAAAAAAGGTGGGGGGTAAGGGGGTAAAGGGTGAGAGAGAGAGGGGAGGAAAGAAAGATCAAAAGGGCACATCTTCAATATTCATCAAAACACAGCCCAACCAACCCACCTACTGGGAAGCTGAGACCCAATGGCACTCAATCAATCAAAGCCCCCCAATGAAGATGAACCTACAAGTCAGCATCAGAGTTGTGACCTCAATGAGATTCTGTCCGTAAAGAAAAGATGTCACAATTCCTGTCTCCTCAGCTTCTTTTCTCTATTGGCTCATGTGAGCTCTAACATGTTTAATACAATAATACCGAAAAGTTGCCAAAGTTCAAAGTTGCATGCCATGGGATAACTCTTATCTCCATTAATGATGGCCCTCATATGCTCTAAAAGTCTTATTTTCATCTTCTTAATTGTGCTCATCATGTAAAGCTTGTCACATTCACATTTTATTACATATGTTATGTGGTTAGTGTTACAGGTGGTTCGGTCATTAATTGTGATCATTTGACCCTTAATGTTTTGGTAGTTCTTACAGTTCAAACCATATAGACAGGTTTTGCAGGATTTGCATTAAACAAAGCTGTTCATATTGTTAGACAACTAGCCCTTGTCATATCTCTCACTTTCAAAATGACTGGATCTCAACAAGTTACCCAATGATTATTATTTTTTTTTTAATGTTATCCGAGGTCCAACCTGCACAATGTCTCTCAGATGTTCATCTTTACTTATCACATGCCAATATTTTTGTAATATTACATTGATACTAGATGGTGCCATATTGTATTCTAAAAAAAGTCTCTTTACTTTGTTAGCCTTTGTTATCCTTCTATTTTATCGGATACAAGAGCTGTTCTCATTTTTTCTCAGTGGCCCCTCTCTTCACATTTTCAAATCCACTTTTAGGATAACCTCGCTCATTAAATCCTTTGAGCATTTTATCATCCTCCCATTGGAATTGTTCATAAGTCGAGCAAATCCTCCTAGCCCTCAACATCTGACTATATAGAAGGCTCCATTTGAGGGCATTTCGATGGGCACTATTTGCATGTAGTACAGCATCCACAGCAGTTGGTTTCTGTGTATGTTCGCTATTAATTGATTATCAACTACTTTCAGCTTGACATCCAAGAACTCACTATGGTGGTCATTACAACCTCGGCGGTCTTTTAACAAGACCGCCAAGGGACCGCAGTGCGGAAGACCGCCAGTAGTGGCGGTTTGCCGCTAGGTGTATTATGACCGTTGGCTGCCCTCCGTCGTTTTTCCAACAGAGAGCCACCAACAGCCATACTTTCGGGCTGCGGGGAAGTGGAGGTTGCTCCTCCTCTACCACCACGCCAACAGAACACCGTCCAGCTAATCACGTCCTGTGATTCTGCGCGGCGGTGTTCTGTTGGCGGTGTGGTGTCGGCAGAGCTGCCCCCATGGCTCCCGTCCCCTCCCGGCGGATAGACGGAACAGGTAAGTCGATCGTCCGTTCGGGGAGGGGGGTGGGGAGGTGTTGTGTGGGTGCATGGGGGTGTGCGTCTGTGTATGTAGAGGGGGGGTGTGAGTGCGTGGATGCTTGCGAGTGTGTTGCGTGTGTTGGGAATGAGTGCGTGTATGTCTGTATGTATGTCTGTATGGATGTGTGCGTGTATGTCTGTATATAGGTGTGTGTGTCTGACTGAATGTGTGGATGTAGACATGTATGTTGGTGTGTGTGCGTGTATGTGTGTTGGTGGTGCCTGCGTGCGTGTTGTGTGTGTGTGAGTTATGTGATGTTGGGGGTCGGGTGGGGAGGGGGGCCCTGCCACCTTTGGGGGGTGGCAGGGGTGGTTAGGGTGTAGGGGACGGAGTCGGGGTGGGGGTGGGGGATGGGGGAGACCCCTATCAGTGCCAGGGAAGGAATTTCCTGGCACTGATAGGGCTTACCGCCATGGATTTCATGGCGGTTCCTACCGCTGGAAATCCATGGCAGTAAGCCGGGTCGAAATACCGGTGGCGGTATTGTGATGGCCGCCGGGCTGGAGACCCAGGTCTCCAGCCCAGCGGTCGTCTCCGCCCTGGCGAAAGGAACGGTGAAGGGGCGGATGACCATGGCGGTAACCGCCATGGTCATAATACTAAAAAAAAGACCGCCAGCCTGTTAGCGGTCTTACCGCCGCTTTAACACCATCCGCCAGGGTTGTAATGACCCCCTATGTGTCCGACTGTAGGTACTTGTGAAGTGCAGATTGCAATCATTGTAATTCAAACTCACAAAAAGGAATTCAAATCAGTTTTCTTGCCTTCCCACAAGATAAAAAGGTTGTCTATAAACCTAGTCCATAATGACAATCTTGCATACAGCATTCTCATTTTCCTCCACCTAGGCCACCTCCTTTTCCCACTACTCAATAAATAGGTTGCCATAGGTGGGGGCAAAGGAGGTGCCCATTACTGTACCCTGTTGCTGTAAGTAGTACTTATTATTGAGGATGAATCCATTATGGGCGAGCAATAACTCAATATCTCCAATAGAATTTGAGTATGGTCATATAATTCAACAGGTTGATTCCGTAGGAAATATCTCATGCCCGGATCACCACATTGTGATCTTTTGAGGCATATAATGCTATTACATTCAATGAGGCCATTATATATTCTTGTTTCCATGGGATTTGATGTAACTGTCTCAGGAGATCTGTTGAGTCCTTTACATGTGTAGGCAAATTAGTGACATAGGCCGTCATAATGAGGCTGGCAGTCATAAGACTTCCAGCCTCACTGTGGCGGTCCTTCTGCTGCAGAGCTGGCGGTAAGAACTGTGATTGCACCGCTGTGGCTGGTAGGGAGCACCTCCAACCCAGCGGCAGGCCTCAGTCTGTAAACCGCCAGGCTTTCTGTGGAGGTCACCTCGCCATGAAAACCCTGGCGGTCATGCACCCGGTGACAGGAATCTCCATTCCTGTCACCGGCACACACATGCACACATGTCCCCACACATGCACACATCTCCCCACCCATCCACACACTCACAAACACACTGGGGGGATGGCTCATGGCTGTCTTGCATCGCCAGGACCACCACGCCAGTATGACTCCGCCAAGCCGTATAATGGCTTGTAATATGGCGGGCGGAGTCCTGCTGCCGTGGTGGTGCTGGCGATGCACCCACTACTTTGGAGTCGGACTTGTGCCCAGAAAGGGCGAAAGTCCTCCAAGGATTCCTAATATGGTGGCAAAAGACCACCAGCAGTGGCGGTCTTTTGCCTGAAGCGGCTTCAGCGGTTCTGGAAAAGGACTGCTGAAGTCATATTGAGGCCCTCAGTCCTGTAAAAAGAAATCCAAAAAAAAAAAGTAAAAAACTATTTTCTAATAGAGAACCAATTGAACTTGCAGTGGGTCTTCCAGGTGGGTTTTTCACTGTATCTTCAGAAGGATTTCAAAGTTGTAATTCTTGCATTTTCTGCACGCAAATATTGGTACTCCTGCCACTCAAAAAGGTTCTGATCCAGCCATGTTTTTAATTTCAGATGATATTCCTTTTCCAATTCCTTCATTGGATTAGCCGGAAGACACATATAGGCCCTCCTTACAACCCTGGCGATAAATGCCGCCCACTGCCGTGCTGATGGCCGTCAACATACCGTGACTGGGGCGATATACCGTTACGGGTATTATGACCCACACAGAGAAATCCACCACTATAGAGACACCCACAAAGTCCGCCAGCCCAAAGGTCAGTGATAAACTGGCGGTGCCAAAACCCACACCATTATGCCAACAGAAATACGCCCACAGCATCATGACCCACGAATCATGACGGCGGTCATTCAACTGCGGTAAACCATTGGCAGTTCACAGCGCCGCACTCAAAATACACACACACTAACAAAACTACACCACATTGGACAATTCAAACTACAAACACCTGACACACATACACACACCACACCCACACAGCCAATCCAATATAAAACACACACCCACAATACCCACAAACCCTTACACCAAAAACAAATATTGCCAACTGAGAGAGAGACAAGCCAGGAGCACCCACTGATTCTGAGCCACATAACACCATCACCCATACACCATCCACGCACCGCACAGCACACATCCCAACACATCACTACACACACCCTCACAGATACCACTCACACTACACCCATGGCACTACAAAAACCCCAGGTTCTCAGAGGAGGAGCTAAGGGTCATTGTGGAGGAAATCATCAGGGTAGAGCCACAGCTATTCGCATCACAGGTGTAGCAGACGTCCATTGCTAGGAAGATGGAGCTATGGCGGAGAGTCGTGGACAGGGTCAACGCCGTGGGACAGCACCCCAGAACAAGGGATGACATCAGGAAGAGGTGGAATGACCTACAGGGAAGGTGCATTGCATGGTAGCAAGACACCAGGTAGCCACACAGAGGACTGGTGGTGGACCTCCACCTCGTCCCCCACAACTAACAACATGGGAGGAGCAAGTCTTGGCAATAATGCATCCTGAGGGCCTTGCAGGAGTAGCAGGAGGATTGGACTCAGGTAAGTCAAATCTTTATTACTATATCCCTCATCCTACCTGCATGTCATCACAAATTCCTACCCTCACCCCCATCACTCCACCACCTCACATATACCCCATTATAATAACCCACCCATCCCAAAACCAAGCCCTGCATGCAACACCAATTCATGGACACCCATCACCAAAGCATGCACACTAGTGACAATAACTTAGCCAAACCAATAACATCTCACACAACCCAAAGGTGCCTTGCTAATAACAACCATAGAGGGAAACATATCCATGCACAAGATGGCACATGCTGATACAATAACACTGCATTTACATCCCCTCAGGACCCCACTCAACGTCACCGGAGAGGAGGTGCCACCAACATCCAGCCCCCCCCCCCGGAGAGGCCCACAGAGATGACAGCAGCTCTGCATGCCTGGATCACGATGACCAACCTGGCCCATCAGGGACCTCTGGACAGTCAGTTACCCTGTCACAGTCCCAACCCACCACAGAGCCTCCCCCCTCAGGAAACACCAGCACAGCACCCACCCAGCGGGCCATACCTCTGTCCACAGGACACGTCAATCAGCAGTGTGTCCACCACTACAGGGAACCCACGCAGCCCCACAAACCAAAGACAATCAGAGACCTGGGGTCAGTGGCAGTGAGCACATGGTTCAGGGGACAGAGGCACAGGACAACAGGGAAGCTGGGAGGACTGCTGTGCGACAGTGGGAGGACAGGCCCAAGGAACCCACTCTCCACAAGGCACTTGCCGGGATCCTGGGAGCATACCACCATTCCCAGGAGACCATGGGTCAGATACCATACAAGTTGCAGGAGACCCAGCGGCTGCAGGAGGGACAGTACCTGGGGATCAGGGAGGACCTCAAAGACATCCACACCACCCTGGTCACCATTGCAGGTGTGCTGGCAAACAAGGCCAACACCATGAGGGAGGCAGTGGCACAACAACGGGCCCCTGACACTAGCCACACTGATGAACAGCCCTCCCCCTCCGCCGGCGCTAGTGGACAGGAGGCCCCACCACAGGACCAACAGGCCCAACCCCTGCAGAAGCAAAACCACCCCGCAAACAGTCCCTGTGATCCAGGCAGAATCCAGAGAACATTGCCAAGACCCCACCAGGAAATAAGACTCCTGATTGTCACCCTTGTGTCCCACTCTGTCACCCTGTCCACCTTCAAATGACATTGCTCCCCTTCTTATGCCCCCTTTGACAATGCACCTGTGATACAAATAGACTGGACTCTACCCTGGACTTTCCTCTATCAGCAACCCAGCCCATTGAAATACCCCCTCCACATATTACCACATAAATAGACACCCTTCTAACAAATACAAGTATGGAGTCTGTCAATTGATTGAAATATGTATTAGTTTAACAAGCTGTAAACATTGTAATTCAAAAGTACAGTTATATAAATATAGGTATGACCTATAGTGGGCAGCAGTAAACACACCAGGACCCAGAGTGGGGCACAGAGATCTGAAAATAGAGATGCCAAAGGGTACAGTAAGTGGCCATAGACATGGGGAAATCAGGCTGCCATATTCAATGTCTAACACAAAACTGCAATGGAAAGTGAAGTTACAGTGTCTTACCTGTGTGTCACTGGAGGTACTGTTGAATGAGTAAACTTCTGTTGTCCACATCTTCTTCCTCTGCCTCCTCTTCGTCACTGTCCACAGGCTCCACCGCTGCCACAAGACCATCTCCTGGCTCATCCTCCTGCAGAAAAAGCACCTGGCGTCTCAGGGCCATGTTGTGCAACATGCAACATGCAACGATGATCGGGCACACCCTCTTGGGTGAGTAGTACAGGGATCCACATGTCAAATGGAGGCACCGGAATATGGCCTTCAGGAGGCCAAAGGTTCTCTCAATTATCCTCCTTGCTTGCTATTGTGCCTCATTGTAACGCTCCTCTGCCCTTGTCCTGGCATTCCGCACTGGAGTCAGTAGCCATGAGAGGTTGGGGTAACCAGAGTCATCTGCAAATATCGAGGGATACCCGTTAGCCACACACTCACCCTTAGGACCAAATCCACACCCATATACCTACATCAACTGGGTGGTGACCATGGGCTCACCTATTAGCCACACCTGGTGGCTCTGGAGTTGAGACATCACATATGGAATGCTGCTATTCCTCAAGATAAAGGCATCATGCACAGAGCCAGGATACTTGGCATTCACAAGGGAGATGTACTGGTCCGCCAAACACACCATCTACACATTCAGAGAGTGAAAGCTTTTTCTATTACTGAACACTTGTGCATTTCTCCGGGGAAGGGGGGGAGGACTAATGCTATTTGTGTACCATCAACTGCACCAATAATGTTGGGGACATGTCCCAGGGCATAAAAGGCAGCCTTCACTGTGGCCAAATCCTCCACCTGGTGGAATATGATGTAGCTGCACATGTGTTACAGCGGGGCAGACAACAGTCTGGTCAACACGTTTGAGAACATTGGCTTAGACATCCTTGATGCCATGGCCACTGTTGCTTGGAAGGAACCACTTGCCAGGAAATGGAGCACTGACAGGACCTGCATTAGAGGGGGGATACCTGTGGGCTGGCGGATAGCTGAAATCAGGTCTGGCTCCAATTGGGCGCACAGTTCTTAGATTGTGGCCTTATCAAGTCTGTAGGTCAGGATTATGGGGGTTATTACAACTTTGGAGGAGGTGTTAATCCGTCCCAAAAGTGACGGTAAAGTGACGGATATACCACCAGCCATATTACGAGTCCATTATATTGTATATCCGTCACTTTACCGTCACTTTTGGGACAGATTAACACCTCCTCCAAAGTTGTAATAACCCCCTATGTGTCTGTCCTCCATTGCTGCCAGGTCCACCAAGGTTCAGTACACGGGGGATGTCTCCATCTCCTATTCATCCTCAGCGGTTGAACTCTAGGGTAGAAAACGGTGGCAAAGGGTCATATTCACACATATGTTAAAATAAAAATGCTTTTTTTCCTTTACAGAAACAGTATGTGAATTCGAGAGTCAATTGATGTGCCAATGTCTGCTGTGACGCAGTTATGTGCCATGGCCTGTGCCCCCCTAAAATGGCGGCTGCCTGACCTGTGAGGAGAGACAAGTGGAAATGAGGTAATTCCGCTGGCATTGTGTGCCGTTGCGGTAGCAAATGACTTTGCCTTGGTTGTCATTGGGCCCTATGGGTTCCAGGAGCCAATGGCGATGTACGTCGATGGTGACAGTACACATCGCTGCAGACATGATTGCCATTTTCTATCTGTTCACTCACCTGTTACCTGACCTTCAACAGGAGAGGACCTACACTGCAAGTGTTGCAGTGACCTGTGTCTGGAAGCGACAATGGCTCGAGTGTCTGGGGAAGGGCCCCCGCCTTCACTACGGAGGAGTTGGAGAGACTGTTGGATTGGGTCCAATCCCAGTACACTTTACTCTATGGTCTCCAGACAAACAGGTGAGTACACTGTGAGCATGATGTGTGGGCCATGAATGTATGGATTGCTGTGTGTGTAAGCCTCTTGTAGGGAAGGCTGAGGGGTCCTGGACAGAGTCAATGTCTGTGCGTGAGGGGATGGGAGGGATATTGTGGGCCATGAGTGTAACAGTCCAGACAGTATGACTAATCCCTTTTTTCTATGCATATTTCCCTGCAGGTCAGCGCTCATCAGAAAAAGGGTATTTGGCATGCCATCGCCAAGGAGGTGTGCACCCTGGGGGTCTTTGACAGGTGGAGCACCCACTGCCACAAACGGTGGAAGGACCTGCACCGCTGAGCAAGGAAGACGGTGGAGGCCCAGCTCGGGCTGGCCTCCCAACGAGGAATGGGTGCCCGTCGTACCCTGACTCCCGTGATGTTCCACATCCTGGCGGTGACCTATCCAGAGTTAGATGGGCACTTGAAGTTATCACAGCAGCCACAAGGGGGTGAGTACAGATTCTGAATCATGATTTTGCGCACAGTAAGGTTTTACCTGGTTGGGGGATGTGGGCTGTGGGTGCCCCTAGGCCAGGGCAAACTGGCAGGGTAGGTCCCTTGTTGGGCAGGCTCTAAAGCACTTCAACCCCAATAGTGTTTGTGGGCATCTACTACTGGGCAAGGTCCTGTGGGTTTCAGGTGTGCAGCTAATGGCGTTAGGCAATGTACTCCATGGCTGGTGACTAGCTTTGTAACTGGTAGTTCATGGCCTAGTGCATAGGGCTGATCCCAGTGTGTTGTGTACACCAACGGTAGTGTTGTTGCTGGCATTGACCAGGTGTATCCTCTGTCTCTCCCCCTCTTCTTGTTTTGTCACCCTGTCCTTGTGTGCATTAGCATCATCTGTCAGAGGAGCAGAGGCACCGGCGATGGAAGGAGCTGCATCCCACATGGGCCTGAAGGACGAATCCACCGACAGTGAGGGCACCAGTGGGACGGAGGGTGAGGGGTGCACCACAACGGAGACAGGAGGGGACACTACCGACAGCGACTCAGATGGAAGCTCCCTGGTGGTGGCAGACACCTCTGTGCCCACCCCAACAATAGGTACAGCCACTACCCCCGTACCAGCACCGTCCTCCCATCAGCCCCTCAGTGTGTTTCTTGTGCCCGCTCACCCAGGAGGGTGAGCATCTCCTTCACCCCAGGTACCTCAGGCTCTGCCCCAGTCAGCCCTACTGCCCTCAGTGAGGAGGCTATTGGCCTCCTGAGATCCCTCACTGTTGGGCAGTCAACCATTCTGAATGCCATCCAGGGTGTCAAGAGGCCTTTGCAACAAAAAATGCATACCTGGAGGGCATTCACTCTGGTGTGGTGGCCCAACAGAGAGCATTTCAGGCTCTGGCCTCTGCACTGATGACAGCCATTGTCCGTGTCTCCATCCTCCCCCCTCCAACTTCCTCTACCCAGTCCAATCCCTTCAACCCCAACGTATCCCAAGCACACCTTCAGACCATCAATCACCCAAATCCACGGCTGCAGGTGAAAGCCTGGAGGCTACCACCACAACCACCAGCACCACCATCTGCATCGCGGCCAGCACCGCCATCTGCACCACTGCAAGCACCACCACCTGCACTGCCGCAAGCAGCACCACTGCCAGCAGCAGCAGCCCCAGTGGGCAATCGTCCGAGGCTGCAGGTGAAGGCCTGGAGGCTACGACCACTGCCAGCACTGCCACCTGCAGCGCAACTGCGATTCAATGAGCAGCCGTCACTGCCGGAGAGCATTGTGTAGTGGTGACTATATGGGCTGCAGTGCGTCCTGGCCCGTGCAAAAGCTGTCGTTGTGACACCCAAGTGAGAGACTGTGACCTTGCACTCCAAAACATCTGCATCACAGGGCGCAATGCCCCCTCCAGAACCAGTGGAAGAAGGCATCCACTCACCCCCTCCTTGCCAGGATGAAGGACACTGGGCACAAAGCCCCCTACAGAACCAGTGGAGAAGCCATCACCTAGAGAGACTGTGACCTTGCACTCCCCAGGATCAAGCAGTGGGCAAACCACCCCCTTGAGAAACTGTGGCCTTGCACTCCCCAGAACCAAGCAGTGGGCAAACCACCCACTTCAGAGACTGTGGCTTTGCACTCCCCAGGAGCAAGCAGAGGGCAAACCACCTACTTGAGAGACTGTGGCCTTGCACTCTTCAGGACCAAGCAGTGGGCAAACCACCCACTTGAGAGACTGTGGCTTTGCACTCCCCAGGACCAAGCAGTGGGCAAACCACCCTCTTGAGAGAATGCTGCTTTGCACTCTCCAGGAGCAAGCAGTGGGCAAACCACCTACTTGCGAGACTGAGGCCTTGCACTCCCCAGGACCAAGCAGTGGGCAAACCACCCACTTGAGAGACTGTGGCTTTGCACTCCCCAGGACCAAGCAGTGGGCATGGAGCCCCCTCCAGGAGCAGTGACGTTGTACCATCTTCCGGCTGAAGTGCCCCCCATTCCCCATCCCCCTGAGGTGCCTGTGTGTTTTTGACCTGATGCCCCTGCAGTGTTCTCTCCGTAGTGGGGCAGGAGTCAAGTTTGGGCTTGGCCTTTGTGTTTTGACCCAGTGGACCACGGACATTTTTGAGTGGGCATTGCCCGCCTTTCGTATGTATTGTAAATACTGTTTTTGATTTATGAACATATTTCTAAGTATTTCTAATGTTACACTCATTTGACTTCATTCCTTTTGTCCTTGCGTTATTCCTGAGGGTTACGGGGTGTATATGTAATGTTGTTGTATGTGTTTGTGTGTATGTTGTTGAGGGTGAGGGTGGGGGTGGGGGTGTTGCATGTTGCGTGTATGTGTGTTACTCTTTTTTTCCTCCCCCCTCCCTTTTGTGCTAGGTGCAGTACTCACGGTCGTCGTCTTCGCCGGCGTCAGTGCTCCTGGTGTATGAGAAGATACTCCAGCATAGGGAAACCTGCAGCTCGGGCTCCATGGCGTCCTGGTTCTTCCTTGAGTGTCAAGAGGTGAGTTGTTTCCCTTCAGAACACTGTTACTGCTGTGCTTTTGATGGTGTTGGTACCGCCCCGGAAAAGCTGGCAAATGGGTGGGTTGTAATGCTGTGGGCTGTACATTGTCTTCTGCCTGACTGTTGGCAGTTACCGCCATGGTGTTTGTTGGTACCGCCGTGGCAGTCGGAGTGTTAAAGTGGCTGTATGTGTTGGCGGTTTCAGCCGTGGTCATGGTTCCATTTTTTTTACCACCGGCCTGTTGGCGGTGTTACCGCTGCTTTAACACCGACCGACGGGGTTGTAATGAGGGCCATAATGTACAATGTTGCCAAGTTGTCTTCTCGCTTCCGCAAAATATGTATTTCAATCCATTAAAACGTTATTGTGACCCTTATCCTAAGGTTTAATGATTAATTAAGGATTATTCTTCAACTCCAAAATGCCTTTCCAGTCCTTCTTTGAGAGCTTGTTCTCTTTTAGACCATTTTGCCACTCATTTCCTAATCTGTTCAAATCTTCTACCATGAAGTCATAAAATACATCTATTTGATTTCCGATAGTGTAAATGTATATTTTTTTTCACTGAAAAAATAAAGGTTACAAGGAAGTTATTGATGGGAAACTGGGGTAATTGGGGCAAGACTTGATTCTTGGTTTCAAACCACTCACCATCTGATGGCCTGCTTCAAATCCCATGTCCATCACACACACACACACACATACATATATAAGCATATCTATTTATTTGTTTCACTGAAAAAAACAAAGGTTGCAGGGATGTTATAGTTAGGAATACTTAGGGCCTGATTTACACATTTTAGTGGTTCATATGCGTATTTTTTTTATGCGAAAGCAGTGCAAACGTACACATTTTTACTGTATTTTGTAAGTTTGCTCCGCTTTTGTGTCAAAAAATGATGCAAATGATGCACTAATTTTTTTTTAATTTAGTTGCATACGGTTAGAACCACCAGGACCCTATGGAACATTACTAAATGGAGAGGCACCCACTACTAAGTCTGTGCTTCCAGCTTAAAGAGGGAAGTACTGGCAGCGAGGGATGCAACAGTTTTTTATTTATTAACTATATGGGGTGCGGAACAGCAAGGACTCTTGAATTGGCCTTATTATGTGAAAGTGTCCAATTTGCCATGAGGGCGGAACAACTACTTCAAGAAAATTAATGCATGAACATAGTTTTCAAACATATTGGGAACGGTTGATTTAAATTTTCCTTTACAATTCACGTACGGAAAGGAAGCATGTGGATTGTTAGTAAGTGACCCATGGGAGAGCAAGAGTTCTTTTGAAAAAACTGTGTAAAAAAAATGTGTGGAAACCATTCCGCATGCACGCCATTACCATTGAGAAAGGCAGTTCCTGCCGAAACGCGTCTGGTGATTGGTGATAAATAAATTGAACTGCTGCTTTACCGTGAGTGCTCTGTCACCTTTTGGATTTGGTTGATAATAATTTGTGATGAACCTAGCATCACGGAGGCACCTGCATGAAGTGTTCAGCTGTCAAGTAGCTTTTGCTTTGGAATTTAGTTACATACGGTCAGAACCGCCAGGACCCGATAAACTTGCCTACATGGAAAATTACTAAATGGAGAGGAACCCACTACTAAGTACGTGCTTCAAGGTTAAAGAGGGAAGTACTGGCAGCGAGGGATGCAACTGTTTTTTTATTACTTAACTATATGGGGTGCGGAACAGCAAGGACTCTTGAATTGGCCTTATTATGTGAAAGTGTCCGGTTTGCCATGAGGGTGGAACAACTATTTCAGGAAAAGTAATGCACGGACATAGTTTTCAAATGTAATGTGAACGGTTGATTTAAATTTTCCTTTACAATTCACGCAAGGAATGTAAGCATGTGAATTGTTAGTAAGTGATCAATGGGATAGCAAGAGTCCTTTGAAAAAAATGGGAGAGAAAAAAATGTGTGGAAACCATTCTGCATGCACACCATTACCACTGAGAAAGGCAGTTCCTGCCAAAACACGTCTGGTGATTGGTGATAAATAAATTGAACTGCTGCATTACCGTTAATGCTCCATCTCCTTTTGGATATAGTTGATAATAATTTGTGCTTGCCACTAGCATAGCGGAGGCACCCACATGAAGTGTTCGGCTGTCAAGTGGCTTTTGCTTTGGAATATATATATATATATATATATATATATATATATATATATATAAAAAATCAAGAGTACTTCAGGAGTACTGCATTACTGTGAATCCCAAAATATTATCTAAAAAAGAAAACTTGGAGATACAATGTAAGATATTATGGGCCAGATTTACAATGCTCTAGCGCCTCCTCAAGCCACATTAGCGGCATTTTTTTTTTATGCTAATGTGGTTCAATGAACCAAAAATCACCATGCCATATTTACAAAGTGGCGCAAAGCATGCATTACACCACTTTGCGACCCCTTCCGCCACATTATGTCTGCATCAGACATAATGTATGAAAGGGGATTGTGTTAAGGTATTGGAAGGCCAGCAAAAAAGGCGCAATGAAATTTACAAGACTTCATTGTGCCATTTTTGGGGAAATTTTTAATGCCTGCTCAAAGCAGGCATTAAAAGGATGCTCCCATTAAAATCATTGGGTCTCCGTGCACTTTGCTGCAATAGCGTAAAAAAAGTGTTGACGCTATTGGCCTAATGTGCGCCATTTTACACCGTATTGTAAATAATGTGCATCTATGGTGTCGTTAGGTGGCGATGGGGTGGTGCGAGAAATCTGGTGCATCAGTACTGATGCAGCACATTCTGTTAAATCTGGACCTATATTTTATTAATATAGTGTTCTAAAGTGTATTTTTATATGTTGCGCAATAAATATGCACAGAAACGTTTATGAAGAAACACAGTAATTACTAAAAATTACTGCACTACTTTAAAATAAAAGCACTTAACCATACAGTGGTGTGATAGTGTTGAAAAATATATAAACAAAAATATTAACCTTGGAAAACATTTTTCAGATACTGTAGTGCTCCTGAACTACTCAGTAGTATTTGAAAAAAAATATAGAAAGTTATAACTATTTTGATTTACCTATTACCACTAAACTTACCTGCATCGGAAGGCATAACAGACAATATGGCGAAAGTGTGTCTAAAAACAACATGTCTACCTTTAAGTTTTGTAAAGCCAATGATTACCTAATCAAATAATGACTTGTAATAACAATATACCATGGGACGGGGGGCGTGGCCAGGCAGAAGTCTCTCTGTGAGGCTCCCAACTAAAATCCCCCACCCTGGCACATCCTGATTTTCAGAGGGTCCCCAGCACCCACAGGCACATAGCTGGGGGCGCAGGGGAGGCCCAGTGGCAGTTGCGAAGCGATCAGTGCACGCAGAGCCCTGGGGTCGGGACGTACTGCCGGGCGGCCGGGAGCCGCGAGAAACACAAGATGGCAGCCGCAACTGACGGAGCCAGCAGCCCCAGCCGAGGAGGATGCGGTGTAGGACCACCTAACACCCTGTAAAACCACCGAAAATAGCACAAGGGGTGAGTCGGGAGGTGACGTTGGCACGGAGCAGACGGAGACGGGGACCCGGAGACGCGCGGCGATCCAGGTGAGCCGGTGGGTGGACTTATGCGGCGAGGAACAAGGCCTGGAGCCGGAGGACTCCCTAGGGGGCAGCGATTGGCCCTCCTGGGATGGGAGGGCCCCTGTTCAACGGAGGACCCCAGAGGTAGCGGGACAAAACAAAAAACAAAAAAATATATATAAAGTGAGGGGCTCCCCGGCCCTGGATAGGGGCGCGACGAAGCGGGCCTCCCTGAAAGCACCACTGAACAGCAGACTCACAGCAGATATGCAGCAGCAATAGGAGACTTACCCAGCCGTCCCAGAACTGTGAGTACTACGGGGGGCCCAAGAGATTGACCGAAACCCTAGTGAGTGAACTGCTGGGGCTTTGCCCTGATAAGACTAAAGAAAAGGAGACTTGCATGGAGGGAGGAGATATCCCTTAATTCACTGCTATATCAGAACAAGAGGGTGATTTGTTGAAAAGGGAAGACATCATGGGAGACACCCCAAAATAAAAAAGGGGGGATTCCAAATATGGACCGCACCTTCAAACCTCAAGCGAAAGGAATCCCCGGCAGTGACACAGGCCTATAGTGGCGCAAAATTGGGAAGGCAGCAATGGGTAAAGGACTGGGAAAAGCCCTCCAACACATCCCTGAGGCCGAGGCTACAGAGCACTCGATGAAGGAGCAAAATAACCAGGTACCCTCTGCGGACAGGAGGGCTTGGGAGCGAGGAGAGACAATAAAGGAGACTGCTGCACCCACCCTCTAATACCAGGGAGAAATAGTGGTGGAGTTCCAGAAGATGGGAAAGATTGGTCGTAAGAAGGTTACAGAACAGAAAGACAGTGCAGCTGCTGACGCTATGGCAGGTCCGCGGGGAACCAAGAACACCCTTCCTGCAGAAAAGACCGGAGACCCCACTCTTCAGGATGTACTGCAGGCCATAACAGCCTCCCGTGAAGCCCTGGAGGGGAAAATTGATGCCCCGGCTACAGATTTCACTATTCTCAGAGATGACCACCGCCGCCTGGCCAAAAAGGTAGCCACCACAGAAAACCTAATCAAAGAACTCCTGCCAGAGGTTAGGGACACAACTAAGATCGCACAGCAGATGGAAGAGCAAATCTGTGACCTGGAACTGCAGGCAGAGGACGCAGAAAACAGATCCTGCCAAAATAATATCCGGGTGATTGGTCTGCCTTAACACATCGAAAAGAATAATTTGGTGGAGTTTCTTGAGCGCTGGCTTAAAGAGGAAGTGGCAGAGGATGGACTATCTCCCTTTTTTGCGATTGAGAGTGCACATAAGATTCCGGTGCACCCCCGCCACTGGGGGCTCCCCAAGACCATTGAGGCGTTGCTGCATTACAGGAACAATTTCCTCAACCAAAGTAGGAAAAATGTAGACCACCCGTTAGACAATCATATGATCCATATCTTCCCCGACTTTTCCCGGGAAGTACAGAAACAGAGAGCCAATTTCTGAGACGCAAAGCAAAGACTACGTCAATTAGGGTTTCAATAAGGGATTCTGTTCCCTGCAAAACTTAGAGTGGTGGCTAAAGAGGGCACATAGGGGTTCATTACAACATTGACGGTAAAAGCCGCTTACCACCGCGCAGAAGACCGCCAATACACCACCGCGGCCACGGAATTCCGCCACAGCTATTATGACACACATCTGGGAATCCGCCGAAATTCAGACACCCACACAACTCCGCCACACCAAAGGTCAGTGTTAAACTGGCGAAAACAAATCCTCCACCTCCACGCCAACAGAAACACGCCCATGCTATTACGACCCACAAATCCACGTGGAGGTCTTTCAACCGCGGTATCCATTGGCGGTACACACCGCCGCGCTCAAAATACACACACATCTCCAAAACACCGCCACATTGGACAATTCCAAATACACACACCTGATACACATACAAACACCACTCCCACACACCGAACACAATACAAAACACACACCCACATCACCCACAAACCCCTACGACCAAAAATTAGTCACGAAGGCCAGAGAGACAGCACAGATTAGACAATCCCACCACACAGAGGCACACAACACCATCACCCACACAACATCCACGCACAAAACACCACACACCACTACACATCACCACACTCATCACCACATACACCACCCCACACATCACACACACCACCCCATGTCACGCCAAAGAGACCCCCGCTTTTCCGAGGAGGAGCTCATGGTCATGGTGGAGGAAATCCTACGGGTAGAGCTACAGCTATTTGGCTCACAGGTGCAGCACACATCCATAGCCAGGAAGATGGAGCTATGGCGCAGAATAGTCGACAGGGTCAACTCTGTGGGACAGCACCCAAGAAATTGGGAGGACATCAGGAAGAGGTGGAACGACCTACGGGGGAAGGTGCATTCAACAGTCTCCAGGCACAACATCACGGTGCAGCGGACTGGCAGCGGACCCCACCTCCTCATCCACAGCTAACATGGGAGGAGCAAGTCTTGACCATCATGCATCCAGAGGGCCTCAGAGGAGTCGGTGGAGGAATGGACACTGGTAAGTCAAATCTTAACTATCAGATCCCCCTCCCTACATGCATGCTATCACACACCCCCACCCTCACCCCCTCCCCTATCACTACAACTCCTCACTAATGTACTAATAACACAAACCACACATCCCAAGACCAAGCCCTGCATGACACAACTAAGCATGGACACCCATCACGAAAGCATGCCCACTGCACATACCCATAACAACCCCCTAACCATCATCACACAAGCCCCCACAAAGGAATGCTTGCACTGGGGTACACGCACACTCACCCACTGCACACCATCACACACACACATGCAATAATCATGCTCTTATGCCCCTGCAGGATCACGAAGGACCGTCACCACACCGGAGGGTCCAGACATCTCCACTCCACCCACAGAAGAGGCCCACAGTGACGATAGCAGCTCTGCCCTACTGGAGCCTGATGACCAGCCCGGATCATCTTGGGCCTTGGGACAGTCGGCTCCCCTCGCACAGGCACAGCCCAACACTGACCTTCCACCCTCTGGTAACACCAGTACAGCACCCACCCAGCGGGCCCAAACCTCTATACCCAGGACAGGTCAATCAGCTGTGTGTCCACCACTACAGGGAACCCAGGATAACCCACCACCCCAACAACAACAGGGACCTGGGGGGGGGCAGTGGCAGTGGGCACACGGTCCAGGGGACGGAGGCACAGGAATACATGGGAACTGGGAGGGCTGCTGTGCGACAGGGGGCGGACAGGCCAAGGGAACCCACTCTCCACGAGGCCCTCTTCTCCATCATGGGAGCATACCACCACTCCCAGGAGACGATGGCGACGGTCCTGGTCAAGTTTCAGGAGACCCAGCGCCTGCAGGAGAAACAGTATTTGGGGTTCAGGGAGGAGCTCAGGACCATCAGCTCCACCTTGGGCACCATCGTAGGGGTGCTGAAGGACATACAGCAGACCATGAGGGACACCGTGGCACTCCAAGGGGCCCCTGACACTAGCATGGATGATGAACTGCCCACCACCTCCGTCGGCGCTAGTGGACAGGACGCCCCGCCACAGGACCACCACACCAGCACCCCACCCCCTGCAAATGGACAACCACCCCGCAAGCAGTCCCTGAGATCCAGGAACAGGACACAGCAAGATGGCAAGACCCCGCCAGGAAATGAGACCACCCTGATTGTCCTCCCACTGTCCCACTTTGTTACCCTGTCCATACTGAAACTGCCCCAGCTCCACTTCCTATGCCCATATGGGCAGTGCACCTGTGAGACTAATAGACTTGACTCTGCCATGGACATTCCTCCATCATCACCCCTCACCATTTTACAACCCCCCTCCATTTTTGAGCACTTAAATAAACACCCTTGAACAACAAAACAATGTTGAGTCAGTCTATGATTTAGTCAAATGTATTATCAATGACAGTGTAAAAATGCGTTTCTAGTTGTAAAGCCAACATACCTATGTCATACATCACAAGTCCTTGAAGGATGCATGCAGATGACACACGTTGGTAACCACTCCTGTGAAACCGTAATGGAAAGGAACAACTCAGTTACCAAATAATCCCATTAAATTACACACAGGATAGAGGAAGACGTGTGACAGTGAATGTAATGGTAAAAATGAAAATGTTCTCACCTGTGTGTCACTGGAAATATTGCTATATGACTGACTCCCTGTTGTCGTTGTCTTCTTCCTCAGCTTCCTCCTCATCACTGTCCACAGGCTCCACAGCAGCCACAACACTGTCATCTGGACCATCCTCCTGCAGAAAAGGCACCTGGCGTTGCAAAGCAAGATTGTGAAGCATTGAGCAGGCGATTATGATCTGGCACACCTTCTTCGGTGAGTAGAATAGGGAACCACCTGTCATCTGGAGGCACCAGAACCTGGCCTTAAGGAGGCCGAAGGTGCGTTCGATCACCCTCCTAGTCCGCCCATGGGCCTCATTGTAGCGTTCCTCTGCCCTGGTCCTGGGATTCCTTACTGGGGTCAATAGCCAGGACAGGTTGGGGTAACCAGAGTCTCCTAATAGCCACACCCGGTGCCTCTGGAGTTGAACCATCATATCAGGGATGCTGCTATTCCGCAGGATGTAGGCGTCATGCACTGAGCCAGGGAACATAGCATTAACCTGGGAGATGTACTGGTCTGCCAAACATACCTTCTGGACATTCATCGAATGATAACTCTTCCTGTTCCTGTACACCTGTTCACTCCTGTGGGGGGGGACCAGAGCTACATGGGTCCCATCAATAGCACCTATGATGTTGGGGATATGTCCAAGGGCATAGAAGTCACCTTTCACTGTAGCCAAATCTTCCACCTCAGGGAAAATGATGTATCTCCTTACGTGTTTCAGCAGGGCAGACAACACTCTGGACAGCACGTTGGAAAACATAGGCTGGGACATCCCTGATGCCATGGCCACTGTTGTCTGAAAAGACCCACTTGCAAGGAAATGGAGCAATGACAGTACCTGCACGTCAGGGGGGATTCCAGTGGGATGGCGGATTGGTGACATCAGGTCTGGCTCCAACTGGGTACATAGTTCCTGGATTGTGACACGGTCAAACCTGTAGGTGACGATTAAATGTCGCTCCTCCATTGTCAACAGGTCCACCAGCGGTTGGTACACCAGAGGATTTCCCCATCTTCTCAAATGTCCCAGCTGACGGCGCCTAGGAATGACAACAGCGACGACAAGTCAATTCTTTTCCAGGTATGTACCCACAGTTACACAGAAGAAGACTCCAAACACAAAACCCTTCCTGTATGTGTGTTGAGTGTAGGCCTAGCTATGTGTGACGCAGGAGTAAATGAAGCCATGTGGGCCCCTGAAATGGCGGCTGCCTGACCTCTAAACTGGGACAATGGGATTGTGGGGTAACTGCGTTGCCGTTGCACACCGTTGCGGTAGGCGGTCGTAGACCGCGGCGCAATGCTGCATTGGTTAACATTGGACCCTATGGGTCCCAGGAGCCAATGAACAAGTGCGCCGGCGGTGATGATACGCACCCCTGCGGACCTCACCGCCGCAGACGTGACCGCCATTTTCTATCTGTTCAATCACTAGATACATGATCTTCGACAGGAGAGGACCTACACTGCAAGTGCTGCTGTGACCTCGGTCTGGAAGCGACGATGGCTGCTGCGTCTGGGGAAAGGGCCCCTGCCTTCACTGCTCAGGAGTTGGAGAAACTGGTAGACGGGGTCCTCCCCCAGTACACGCTACTCTACAGTCCTCCAGACCAACAGGTTAGTACACAGGTAGCACGTTGTATGGGCTAGGCCTGGGTGGAGAGGGCTGGTTGTAAGAGGGAAGGGGGCAGAGTTCAGGGAACATGAATACATATGAATGAATGTGCCACATGGCTCCGGTAGGGAGGGGGGCCACTCACATCGACGGTGCAGTTGTAATGACTTCGCTTCTTCCCTTGTTCATGTCATGTAGGTCAGCGCCCACCAGAAGAAGGACATTTGGCGTGCCATCGCCAAGGACGTCCGGACCCTGGGGGTCCACCAGAGACGGGGCACCCACTGCCGGAAAAGATGGGAGGACATTTGCCGCTGGAGCAAGAAGACGGCGGAGGCTCAGCTGGGGATGGCCTCCCAACGTGGGAGGGGTGCCTGTCGCACAATGACCCCCCTGATGTTCAGGATCATGGCGGTGGCCTACCCGGAGTTGGATGGGCGCTTGAGGGCATCACAGCAGATACAAGGGGGTGAGTACTCTCTCATTCTGCGGACTTTGCGCACAGTGGAGGGGTCTGCGTGGGGGAGGAGGCCTGTGGGTGTACCTAGGCCAGGCAGAAATACGCAGACTATGCCCCTCCATAATGCAGGCCATGTGGCACTCTAACCCACCACAGTAGAGTGCCAAGTACAGGTATAGATGCCCCTGTGGCATCCATGTGTGCAGATGTCCACCATAGCCGCCATGTAGGCCAGATCCCAGAAATTGCATCTGCAGAGGCCAGGAGCAGGGCGTAGTGCAGGGGGCTGCTGTGTCTGTATTGTCCGCCAACGGTAGCGGTATGCCATGCACTCAACCTGTCTTTCTTCTGTCTTCCCCCCCCTTTTTGTGCTCTCCCTGTTCTTTTGTGCATCAGCATCATCAGGCGGAGGTACAGTGGCACCGGAGCACGAGGGAGCTGCATCTCACATGGCCATGGAGGGCCACACCACGGACTCAGAATGCACCAGTGGGACGGAGGGCGAGGGGAGCTTCACGTCGGCCACCGGATCACCAACCAGCGACACGGACTCGTCCACCGATGGGAGCTCCCTTGTGGTGGCCGCACCATCTGTGCGCCCCACTTCTACAGGTACAGCCGCCACCTCCCCTACCAGTACCGCCCTCCCAGCAGTCCCTCAGCATTCGCCCCGTGCCCACTCACCCAGGAGGGTGGGCATCACCTTCGCCCCAGGCACCTCAGGCCCTGCTCCTGTTACCCCTGCTGCCCTCAGTGAGGAGGCCATTGACCTCCTCAGGTCACTCACTGTTGGGCAGTCTACCATTGTGAATGCCATCCAGGGTGTAGAAAGGGAGTTGCAACACTGTAATGCATTCCTGGAGGGCATTCATTCTGGACAGGCTGTCCTTCAGCAAACCCTGCAATCTCTTGCCTCAGCACTGATGGCAGCCATTGTCCCTGTGTCTAGCCTCCCTCTCCAACCTCCTCCACCCAGACCCAATCCCCTGTACCCCAGCCCATCCCAAGCACACCTACAGACCAGCATGCACACACGTCAACACACAAGGGAAGCTCTGGCAAACATAGGCACCACACAACCCACAGGCACACACACAAGCATCACCCACATGCAGACACAGCAACATCCACTGCCTCCACTGTGTCCCCCTCGTCGTCGTCTCCCTCCTCCCTCCCAGTCTCATCTACACTCTGACCTGCATGCACTACATCTACAGGCACCAGGAGTCGCACCAGAACACCCAGCACCACACCCCGCTCACCTGGACTCACCACCTCCACTCCCATTTACATGTCCCCTGTGTCCTCTCCCAGTGTGTCTGTGACGCCCCATCCCAAAGTACACAAACGTGGGCACCCACACACCCAACATCCATCCACCTCACAACAGCATCCAGTACCTGCACCTGTACCAAAAACACCTAAAGTGACACCTCCTACAACCACCTCCTCTTCCTCCACTCCCAGACCCCCTCCAACTACCCATCCCAGTGTTCATCAGAAACTGTCCCTCTGCAAAGTTGACCTTTTTGCCCCCACCCCCCCTCCAATTCATCAGTCCTGTCGTAGCGCCTCAGCCAAAAAGCCTCCAGTACCAGTGGTGCGTGTTCAAGTGTGTGGAGTGCACCGGCCACCAGGGCCGGCAGTGTGACCCGGAGCCAAGGCACTGGCAGCCCACCCCCTGTAAAGGCTCTGAAATTGGAAAGTGGCCGTCGGGAGCCTGTGAAGACTCCTGGAGGCAAAACAACTCACAGGGGTGCCAGGAGGATTGCAGAGTCAGCTGTGACTCCTCCAAAGGTGGTGAAGGGCCAGAGGAAGTCTGCACAGCCTGGTGTGAGCATCACAGCGGAGAAGGGCGGCATCCTTCCCGGCGGTCGGAACGCCACCGCCAGCACCGTCGTCACTGGTCCGGAGACCACCACCAGAGTCATTGCCCAGGAGGGCCCAAGTATCGTCACTGGTCCGGAGACCACCGCCAGAGTCAGTGCCCAGGAGGGCCCAAGTATCGTCACTGGTCAGTGCCCAGGAGGGCCCCGGCTGCCACAGCCCCGCTGGGCAATGAGGGAACGTCATGCCACACACCAATGCCCAGTCCAGAGAACGTCATGCCACACACCAATGCCCAGTCCAGAGAACGTCATGCCACACACCAATACCCAGTCCAGAACCGCCATGGCAAAGCACCACTGAACAGTCCAGACACCGCCATGGCAAAGCACCGCTGAACAGTCCAGACACCGCCATGGCAAAGCACTGCTGAACAGTCCAAGCACTGCTGAACAGTCCAGGCACCGCCATGGCAAAGCACTGCTGAACAATCCAGGCACTGCCATGGCAAAGCACTGCTGAACAGTCCAGGCACCGCCATGGCAAAGCACTGCTGAACAGTCCAGGCACCGCCATAGCAAAGCACTGTTGAACAGTCCAGGCACCGCCATGGCAAAGCACCGCTGAACAGTCCAGACACCGCCATGGCAAAGCACCGCTGAACAGTCCAGACACCGTCATGGCAAAGCACCGCTGAACAGGGCATGCACCAGGGAAGAATGAAAAGGCCGCCACATCAAGCATCGTTATCCCATGTGCAGCTGGGACAGTGACGGGACAGGAACTGTCACGGGGAGACTAATCCAGTCTGGGCACCAGTCCCCCTCCAGAATCAGTGGAGCCTGTTATCTACGTGTGAAACTGTGGCTTTGCAATCCCCAGGATGGTCCAGTGGGCAACCCACCCACTGTAGAGACTTGAGAGACTGTGGCTGTGCACTCCCCAGGATGGTACAGTGGGCAAACCACTCACTGTTATCCACTTGAGAGACTGTGGCTTTGCACTCCCCAGGATGGTTCAGTGGGCAACCCACCCACTGTAGTGTTCTCTCCGTTTGTGGACAGGTATCTTTTGTGGGCCTCGCTCATGCATTTTTGGACTAGTGGTGCACGGACATTGATATGTGCATATCTGCACTACTTCTCGTAATGTATATACTTTTGAATGATTTAATATTATATATGTATATATTTTGAACATGTATATTGATACATTACAATGTTTGAACTGATTTTGTTTTGTTTTGTCTTTGCATTCTTCCGGGGGGGTTGTGGGTTGTTACTGTGATTTTTGTGAATGCATTGGTGTGTGTGTTGTAATATGCGAGGGTGGGGGTGTTTCGTGTGTGTCCCCCTAACTTTTGCCTCCCCCCTCCCCTCCCCTATGTAGTAGGTGCAGTACTCACCGTTGTCTTCGCCGGCGTTGCTCTTCGTAGATAAGTAGGAATACAAGGGCCGGTGGGATTTTTTAATTCCGGCTCCATGGAGTCCTCCTTCCTTGTGGAATGTGTACAGGTGAGCGTTTTCCCATTGCAGTAACTGTTTCCGCCGTGTTTTTATCCACAGTGAATCCGCCCCGGAAAAGGTGGCGGATTGGCGGGTTGTGATACTATGGGCAGTACATTTTCTTCCGCCTGTCTGTTGGCGGTGACCGCTGCGCTGCTTGTCTGTACCGCCGTGGCGGGCGGTGTGTTAAAGTGGTTGTCTTTGTTGGCGGTTTCCGCCAGGGTCATGATTCCCTTTTTTGCTCCGCCGGCCTGTTTGCGGTCTTACCGCTGCTTTAACACCGTCTGCCAGGGTTGTAATGACCCCCATAGTTCTTTACCACAGCTGAAGAAGTGTGGCAGTGGATTGACACACAGGCAACACCAGAGGAAGATCCTCCAGCAGGGTGCCCGTTAACTCAACGACAACGGGGAAACAGGCATAACAGGAATCGTAAATTGGGGAGTCCCTCTAGTAAGAAGATGCAAAAAGAACATCAGAAAGCAATGGAAGCAGTGGCATCCCTAAGTGGGTCAGACATCAGCTCTCATATAAGGGCAGATGAGGAGCTGGAACAGTCAGGATCAGATCAGGACTCAGAAGCTTTGCGCGCATCAGACTGGTCGGGTCCAGAGGTGACCCCAGGGATGACGGACTGTATCATCTGATCCACACAACTTTGGACTTATATGGAGGATCCGGCATGGCCATGGAAGGCCACCACGAGTCATACAGCAACGACCTGCAGCGATGAGTGACGCGGCTGGGGAGGGCCAAATCTGTCAGAGGACGACTGGGCCCACAAACTCCTGCAAGCTTAGTAGTCCGGGGGTGGGGATAGGCAATATGGCATACTCCTCTCCAAGAACTAGGGGACCCGCCCAGTTTCGATAGACTAGCTGGAGTAACTGCTGGGTTTGGATGAGAGACGTTCAAACTTTTGTCCTGGGGATGGAGAGTTGGGAAGTTAATTATTGGGTTCAGTTTATTGGGTCATGTGAGTCACAGAGAGAGGTAGCAGTGGAGCTGGAGCAGTGATGCGGGAAGGTGGAGAGTTCAATCACTGATTGTGGTGCAGTGTGGGGCACAAGAACAACAGTGGATGACGCAATGGTATGGCTGCGTTAGATTCATATAAATTCCTCTTGTGGAATATCCGGGGCATGCATATGTTGGTCAAGAGGTATAAGGTTTTTTCATACTTACAGAGGAGGGGGATTCAGATTGCAATGCTCCAGGAAACGCACTTAACACAAGCAGAGGGGAAAGCTATACCGAAGCGATGGAGGGGCCAAGTATACTATACTACATATTCTGCATTTGCAAGGGGGACCTTGATATGGATACGGGCCGTGGTCCCATTTCAGATATTGGATTGTCTTACTGATCCAGAGGGGCGATTTGTGGCAATTCGGGGGTGACTAGAGGGCAGAGTTAGCAATGATTAATGTCTATCACCAAACTCGGACCAAGGTGAATTCTTTACATGCATATCAGGCCTCCTAGCCACATACCTGCAGCTTCCCCTGGTTCTGGGGGGGACTTAACTGTGTGGCAAATCCCGCCATGGACCGCTCGCACCCCTCGTTGCATGATTCCCCTCTAATTAGGGTGGCACAGCAATTCACATCCTGGCAATCACATTGGGGCTTGGTAGATGCTTGAGGACGGTTACATCCAGACACCAGGGACTACTCATACTTCTCCCATTTACATGAGCTACATGTCAGGCTGGATGTGTTCGTTTGCACACCGGGTGTTTTCCCACATATATATAATGCTGAGTATTTGGCTCACACGCTCTCGGATCATAACCCGCTCTTGTTGTCACTGAGGTGGGGTTTGCCCCTCCTTGCATCCTCACATGAAACTGAAACCATGAGTCATTAGAGGACGTACAATATCAGGGGGAGTTGAAAGAACACAACACTCAATTCTTTACAGATAATGAGGCCACAACCAGTAGCCCTTTGATTGAATGGGATGCATTTAAGGTGGTGATGAGAGGGAGGTGCACAGTGGGAGTCCACACAACACTTCTTTGGGACAGTCAGGTGGTGGAAGATAAGCTGAGAGAGGCTGAAAAGAATAGACCTGAGAATTCAAACTTACAGCTTGCCAAACTGGAGCTTAGAGAAACAGTAGTGGAATGCGTAGAGCATCTTCACTGCTTCGATTATAGAAACTATATCACAAGGGCCCATGGGGAGAGGGACAAGGCGGGCCGGATGCTAGCATGGGTGGTATCACAGACTCAGAGAAGCTCAGTCATACTGGAAATGAAAACAGAACACGGGGACCACATATATGGACAAGAACAAATTAACTCACATTTCCTAACCCATTATGAACAATTATATAAAAGTAACCTCCACTATGACAGGGACTCCAAGGAGAGTTATTTAGCCCAGATGCAACTCACGCCATTAACACCAGACATAGCATGGCACTCAGCAGAAATCAAGGAGGCCATCAAGGAATTAGCTAGGGGGAAGACACCTGGGACAGACGGTTTCCCAGTTTAGTTTTATGCTATTTATGTAGAGGCACTGGCTCCGAGGCTAGAGACTCTCTATGGGGTCGCAAGGAGCATGGAGTACTACCGGCATCAGTGCAGGAGGCGATACTAGTACCTCTGCTAAAACCCAGTAAAAATCCTATGGAGTTTGGCGCATACAGACCTTTATCCATGTTGACTCTGGACTACAAGATCCTCTGTAAGATCCTGGCTACAAGACTCCTCCCATACATGACAAAAATAAATACACCCGGACGAGGTGGGGTTTGTCCCTGGTCAAAACACAGTGGATAACATTCCTTGATTGTTAGCAGTCATGTGGGACCATAATTTGGATGGCATATCACCCGGAGTGTTAGTAGTAGATATAGAGAAAGCTTTCAATAGTCTAGAGTGGGGATTCCTATACGCGGTAATGGCCAGGCTGGGACTGGGTCCCGAATATATTGCATGGGTAAGGTTATTGTACACAAGGCCTACATCCAAAGTGCGCACCGGGCGGACAATATCAAAAAGCTATGCAGTGGAGCGTGGCACCAGACAGGGCTGCCCCCTGTCCCTGCTGCTCTTTGCGTTGGCAATGGAGCCACTGGCAGCCACGACGCGCAGTGGGGTGGGAGGTCAGGGAGTAGGGGCAGGAGGGGAGAGACACCATATTGCCTTATATGCTGATGATCTGCTGATTTCTTGGGGGGATATGCACAGAGACCTGCCCGGGCACAGCAGATGCTTTCTCAGTTTGGTAGACATTCTGGACTGGGAGTGAACTGGGATAAAACCAGGTTGTTCCCACTAAAACCCACAATAGCGCCTCCATTGGGATTGGGTATGGTCAAATGGGAGCTGAGATGCCTTTCTTATTTGGGAGTTAAGGTATACCACGACCCACAAGACATCCTCTAAGGTAACTTCAGGTCCAGTATGGCTAGTCCTGTCTAGGCTACTATATCACATTACAGTCTTACCAGTGTGGACACTCTGGGCTACATTTAGGGAACTGGATACAATGGTCATAACATTCCTATGGGGTAATGGACGGAAGAGAGTGTCTTTGACCAAATTCTAGAGGCAGTCCACGGATGGGAGGTTGGATGTCCCCGACTTTGGGGCCTTTTATTTGGCAGCACAGCTCCAATGGCTTATGCAATGTATTGCAAACAAAACGGAGCCTGAGGCAAGAGTGAAACCATTCACCCCTCTGGAGACTAGGTTAATAGAGGTATTGCTGGCGTGCCCGGGAGGCAGTACGAGGGACTCCCCAGAGTTTAAAATTTTGATTCAATGCTGGAAAAGCTATTTATGCAAAATTAAGATAAAGACCCCCTACTCCCCGGAGTTGTCTTTGCGGGCTTTGCCTCATCAGATCGACTGGGACGGGCTCCCGACCTGGGTGGACACCAGCATTCAGACGGTGGGAACACTGTTTACGGAGGGGGCGTTGATACCTTTCGAGGACCTCAGGGCGGAGTTTGATTTGCCGAGAGGTCCTTTCTTACTTTACGGCTCACTCACGGCTGGTATTTGGCAGCACTGACAGGATGGATTGGGAGAGCCCCCAACGCAGACAACTTGTACCTATCTAGCGACCTCCGCTGGCAAATATAAAGTGGTGTCAAATTTATATGGCAGGATACGGGCTGATAAGACCCTCCCATTGACACAACTTAAATTGACTTGGGAGGGAGACCTGAGCGGGACTGGGATCACATACTTGAGGGGGTCCCCAAAAGGACTTGAAACACTAGATTTAAGCTCATTAACTTTTATGTGCTGCATCAGGCTTACCTTACTCCTGGGCAGATCAACAAGTACTTTGGGGCAGGGGGAGCAGGCTGCCATAGGTGCGGGTTTTTGGATGCAGAATTCAGGCATATGTTTTTGGACTGCCCAATGATAGAGGCATTCTGGGAAGTGGTGAATCAGACTGTGGCAAGAGCTATAGGCAAGGAGATTCACTGCACAATAGGCCATTACTTGCTTGGGTGGTTTCCACATTCATCCAAGACTAAAGTAACTAGCAGATTTCAGGACTTGGCTTACGCACTGGCTAAGAGGGAAATTGCAATGACCTGGAAGCATCCGACAGGACCGAGGCTATTCCAGTGGAATAAAGAATTGAAAAAATGGGCTAGATGTGAGGGAGATATTTTTCACAGGGAGGCCAAGAGAGGAATGAGACCACCAGAAATAGCGCAAGGATGGGAGGCAGTAATGGATGCTTTGGGAGAGGAAATCCAAGCTGATCTAGTCCTGTGTTTGAATAACTGACTAACAGACTATAGGGACCCAATCGTGCACCATCTATTGACGGTCCCATTTCACCGTTAGGAAACTTGATGCCACCACACACAAGGAGAGGAAATTTGTCTCCAACCCTGACTCACAAAGCTCCACTAGCAATACACCAATGGACTCACTAAAGGGGGGAGGGGAAGTTGGGGTGGGTAAAGGGATGGAAGTTGGGTGAGTTCTTAGGGTCTCAGCTTTCTAAGGAATCAGAAATGTATGGATTGAGTAGAACCAATGTATTGAAACAAAAATGGCTAATATATGTTGTACTGTAACATTACTACATGTTAAGTGGATAACTGAAACTGCAATAAAAATGTTTTTAAAAAAACAATATACCATGGGACTATTGCAAAATACCTCCACATTTCGGAAAATACCACAGTGATAAATATCACTAATTTTCAATTTATTAAAACTTATAAAATGATTATACAACTTACCTGCACTACACAAAATAAAGATGTGTGTACCATAATATGTAATCTTGAAAAAAAAATTAAAAAGCATATGTTAAATATATATTACATTTCAGCACATTTTCTTTATGCACCCTCCAGCTACGCCACATATGTTGCATTGTAAATGTAAAAATGAGCACAGCGCCACTGGAGCGTCACTGAATGTGCCACTTGGGTGGAGCTTGGGGCTTGTAAATAAACCCATTAGGGCCTGATTCAAACGTTTTTAACTTTAACACTGCATTTGCATCATTTTTTGATGCAAAAGCAGCACAAACTTGAAAAATTCAATCATATTTTGTACATTTGCACTGCTTTTGCATCAAAAAGTGATGCAAACGAGGCGCTAAAAAAGTATAAATCAGGCCCCTAGTATTTAACTATACCTAACATGCTAACCCAGAAGTCAGCGAGACACTGACGTACAATAACAAAAAATTGTCATAAAATCTACATGGCTGATTTCTACTTTTGGTAATCATATCATCAGTTCTAAGCTCTATGAACTGTGGTATTCTGTGAAATTTGGATAGTATACCATAGCAAAATATATAACTATGTTTTAAACAACATATACGTTTACAATTACTTACACTATTTATATGTACAGGCGGGAATATAACATTTATGTATTAAATGTCATATTTTCAGATATTACATTCACATCTTTTCAGACAATTTTATGTTACCTTTCATTTTAATTACACACTCCACTTTATGTTACAAACCTATTTAAAAGGTAACTTTTTGCTGTTGCATTCTATTTACAATATGCTAGGTAGCTTGCTTTATGACACGCCTGTATGCGCCATTAAATTCTACACAAATCAACCTCATGTTACTCCACTCAACTCCACTGTATGCCACTCCAGTCTACACCAATATGCTCTATGGTATTATGTTATTCACAACTGTATTCTATTACACTTTCAAGTATGCCAGTTTACTGATTGACCCTACACTGTACTGCTCACAACTGTATACTAATCCACTGTAGGCAACTTAATTTTACGCTATTCCACTATATGTTATTCCACTTTGCCCCACTTTTTGTTACACTACTGGAGGGTACACTTTTCCAGTGTCCACTACCCCACGCAATGGCACTCAAATGTACTAAAATGCAGTATATACCATAGCAGTGCACCACAACGCACTAAATGTTATTTCACTTCATAAAACTACATTTTATGCCACTCCAATAAACAACACTTCAGTGTATTTCACTAGATTCAGTGCTTCAACTATTAACCTTATTAAATTGTACAACACTCTACTGTACACTACTCCACTATATGCCACTCCAATGTTTGTCTCAAGACTTAAAGCCTGTAAACATTACTTAACGGGATGTTACACCACTTTATGACACTATACTTTATGATACTCCAGTATATACCATCACACTGTACCCTATTACACTGTACATCACTGTCACATTGGCTCTCCTTTTACCAATGAGGCTGCTGTATTTGGACGGCAGCATCACCTGAATTGTGGGGAAATGAGTCCAGTCCCACACCATGTGCCAACTGTTGGCCTAATCTGTGTCAAGCCAGTCAGCAGACCCTCATCTATGCCCAAGAGCAGAGGTGATCTGTAACAAACAGGTGCATGACATTGTGACTTCTCAGGGAAATCGTGGTGGCTCATATCTCATCCTTTTCTCTCAGTTACATTTGTCACACATATGCAAAGACAAACAGAAGCAGGGAATGTTTCAATAAGATTTATTGAATCAGCTGAGTCTTAACTAAAATAACTTGAAATGCAAAAATTAGGATGATGAAACATACAGGAAGCAAAATGGTGACAAGAAAAGTAAAACACAAGAAAAGTCCCACCATACTGTCACTATGTAAGATGTATGAGTCCTACCTACTCTAATAATGTTCTACGTTAGAACACAGCAGGCTAAGCCCTAATCCACCCTTCAGGACCCCCCACCCGGGCAGAGCTCATCCCCCATACCTGAGTATGAGAGTATTGGAGAAGTCTTTTGTCTATAGAGACACCATCCCCATGTATGACAGGGAACCGGTAGTCTCAGCGAGCAGTTGTAATGAAGTCAGACAGCATGCAGTCATCATCATCTGGCTTGAACCTCCCTCTAACATGCATGAGACAGAGAAATGTATTTATAATAAAACAACTAGTGTTCTGAGAAAAGTGTCTCCACGTAAAAATATGTACGTTTTTGTGAAATTTTAGAGCCGAAGTGTACCACTTGCGCTGACAATCCTACCTTGTTGCAGCCTTGAAGAAAGCACAGAGTGAAAGATGCAGTCCTAAGAAATGTAAATGCTTTCCGAGGCAAAGGGACAGCAAGATAAAGGGAAAAAAAACATCACCACAAAATGTTTTTTTTTTGTAAAAGAATAAAATGAAATAAAATGAAACATTACTAGGCTAAATGCCACAGGCAGAAGCTCTAATTGTTCAAATAACATGCCCCCAAGCATCATTATAATGGCTACACAACACCACCGTAGTATAAAAAGGTGTGTGGTAATAAGGTTTATTTTCAATTGGTAATGACAGCCTACCTGTCAGTCCTTAGTATATGGTAGGACATGTGGGTTTAGAGGCACAGTAGATTTATTGCACTTAGGTGTGCTCTGCTGTGATGCCTGCTGTCATTTTAAAGGCCTTCCCTGCCTTGCAGGCTGCTTTTAAAATAAAACAAAACCGAGGGCCTGATTAGGAGTTGGGCGGTCAAGCCGGCAGCCTCACCATTGTCGTATTACGATGTTCCCACAAGGCTGACTGGAGGAAACCATCATATGACATGTCTGATGGTCATCCTGGTGGAAACAGTGCAGCTGCATGGCCTCGGATCCCTTAGGTGAGCCGAGACCAATGCCATTGCTTACAGCACCCTCTGAATAAGTAGCAGACAGTGCACATTCTGAGGGTGCTGAAAAGGGGCCCCCTGCACTCCACTCCTCAGCCCAGTGTTCACCTGTCCAAAGACTTTTAGTGTGCAACTCACATTTTAAGTGTACTCACTTGGGGAGTTGACCTTTGTATAGTGTGCATAGAGTAGGGACAAACATGATAATATGTAGTGGCACACGTTTCTATAAAAAAATGCAATATATTGATATACATCAAAATAAAGTCCATGGTATGATTTGTTCCATAAATCAAAGAAATGTTAATTCTATAAGGAATAATTCCATCTCAAATATTCAAACAGAGCCAATGTTCCAAATGAAAATCATATATCAGATCCTCAAAACGTAATTTCAAAATGTAATGATTCTTCAAATAATAATCACAATTCCACTTCTATGATCCTACTGATTCGTCAATCCTGCTTGCTTGTCAACACGTTTTTCGTCAAGGGAATTGCCCCTAGACTTCCTCAGGACATCAATTATTGAGTTTGTTTCCTACATCTATTAGTCAAAACATATATCTGTTGACCTGACCGTAATAATGCCTCAACTCCTCAAATATATTATGTTTGGAAGCCAAATGCCAAAGTTAGCCGGCGTTTCCTGTACTTCTCCTTTCGATACTGTTCGGCAAATACGCCCGATTCTATCAAACGATTCCTATATCTATCACCCTCTGTTTCCCTAGGGACAAACATGACTATAACTCCCAGAAGGCACTGTTCTATAACCCTAAACACCAGGCGAGTGTTCATTTCTCAAAATACCTCAGTGTTGTACATAACAATTTAAGGGTACACACCTGGGGTGATAACATTTGTATAGTGTGTGTAGTACAGGCACTGACATTACCACAACCCTCAGAAGTTACTAGTCCTGTAACTAAAAACACTAGCACAGTGTTCACATGCTATAATACATCTGTTAGTGATCTCTTAATTGAAGTGTAATCACCTGGGACGATACCACGCTATAGTGTGTGTAGTGCAGAGAGTTACATGACTGCAACTCCCAGGAGGCTATCTTACTGTCACTCCAAGCACAAGTCCAGTGTCCTCTTCTCCAAAGACTCCTGATTGGTAACTCACACATGAAGTGAATTTACCTGGGGGGGATAATATTTGCAAAATGGGTGTACTAGAGAGAGTGACATGACTGCAACTCCCAGGAGGCCCTGTATCTGTAACTCCAAACACCCGCACAGTCCTCTCTTGTCCAAAGACCCCTGTTTGGCAACTCACTCCCAAATGAAGTTTACTTACCTGGGGGATAACATTTGTCAAAGTATTGAGGAGTAGTAAGAGCGACCTGACTGCAACTCCCAGGAAGCACTGTTTCACTAACTGCAAATACCAGCCCAGCATTCTCTTCTACAAAGACACATGTGTCTTAACTCTCTATTGTAGTGTACTCACCTGGGAGTCTAAAGACTACTGTTTGGTAACTCACAAATGAAGTGTACTCAATTGTGAGGATGACAGTTATCAAGTGTATGAAGTAGAGGGAGTGACAAGACTACTAAAGCCAGGAGTCTTTGTCTCTCCAACCCCAAAAATAAGTCCAGTGTTCTCATGACCAAATACTCCTGTGTTTTAACTCTTAAATGAAGTTTACTCATCTAGGAGGATAACATTTGTATGGTGGTGGGAAGTAGATGGAGTGACGAATGCTAAGCCCAATAGGGCCTTTGTCTGTAACTCCAACCACAAAAACAATGTTCAGTTGCCCACATCTATCTATTTATGAACTCTCATTTGAAGTTTCCTCACCTAGGAGCATACCATTTGTTAAGTGTGTGTAGTATGGAGAGTGACATGACTGCAACTCCCAGGAGGCAATGTTTCAGTACCTCAAAACACAAGGACTATGTCCACTTGTCCAAGTACCCCTGCTTCCTAAACTCTCAATTCAATTTGACTTACCTGGGAGGGACCAAGACACAGATCATGCTCAACTCAGAGATGTGTCTGGCCACATAGCTCCATGATGACCAGCTAACCCAAGATGAAACTATTGAGGACAGGAAGGACAGCTTACCCAGTGTACAGAACAATTATTCCCAAGGCCCCAAGATGCATCACCAGAATGGTATTAGCAGCAAACACATTTACAATGCACTGACCACATGATGACTCCAGTCACACATAAAACAATCTCCTGGGTCTGCCTGCATGAACATCAACTAGACCTCAAAATGGCCAAAGACATATCTTGCTGAGCAACTGTTTTCCTTACACTGGTGACAAGATGGTATTCTTAGGCCAGCCTTCTAAGAGTTAATGATCTGCAGGTTTTAGCAGCTGCTTGACGTACATGGAATTGGCATGCTTCAAAAATGTCAGGTCAATACAACCAATCTTGGCTACTTGCCACAATAAGATTAACTGCAAAATAACATTGTACAAGCTTTATGCTTAATGTAACACTAAACTGTTACAACCAGTCACATTGTATCTTTCCTACCAACAGGTCAGGATGCCACTGGGCACACAGAGGTCACAGAAGAGACTGTCACTACCCCTATGGATTAAGCCCTCACTGAAGAAGACACTCCTGGATGTCCGGAGGTGGAGGACAGTTCTGGCCCATCTGGGTAACCTGGTCAGATACCCACAGTGAGCCCGCTTGCCTCAACACCTCAGGCAACCATTCACCCCCAAGCTCTGTCCCGAGCACAGTATCTACCATCTTGAACACCCCAGTCCTGAATCCTGAGTTGAAGCGCAACACTTCTGACAATGAGAGTCCAGGGCCCAGTGGGAGAGGGTACCCTGTAACAAGGGCACAGGCCCGTGGAGGTGGATTGCATGGGAGGGATGCTGTGGACCAGTGGGGTGAGGCCACTGGGGCTGCTCCTGGCCTGTTCACTATCAGCCACATCTTGGGGATTTATCAGGAGTCCCAAAGAGTGATGGGCCAGGTAGTATCCGAACTAAGAGAAACAGAGCAGCTACAGAGTGACCTGCACAGGGAAATACATGAACAATGGAAGGCTCACAATATCAACATTGCCTCCCTAACAGGAGTGATGAAGGACATTAACCACACCCTGCGCAGGGCTCTACAACACCATTCTACCCCTTCCTTTGGCATATCAACACCAGGCCCTTCATTATCTGTGCCAGATACTGGATGGGAAGCCCTGCCAGAGGAACAAGCCCCAGAAACCCCCCACACCATGCAACCAGGGACATCCAGTGAAGAATCCAGGAGGTGCAGATGGCAAGACACCCACCACTGCCAGAAAGTCACCTCTTCCTAAATGAACTCCTTTGTGTCCACACCTTCACTTTGTTGACTGATCCTGAACTACCCACCAGTTCCACTGGGAGGAGTACTCTTTAGACTCCTAGTGGTGTGGCATCTACTCTAATGATTTCATTCACCATGACTGACACCTTCACTTTATTATTTTTCTTCTTGTCTGACAACATTTTATTTACTGCATCAGCATTGTAATAAATTGACCCACCATAAACTCATTGTCTGCTCGCTCAATTTCAACATTTTTCTATGTACAGATGTAAGACCTTGTGAGCATTATGATGAAGAAATAACTTACTTGTGCGAAGAGGGATATGTTACAGGTACACAGTGTCCTGCTCAGGATTATAACCATTAAACACAAACACATACGTTTGAGTGTCTGGTCACACCAAACATTTTATTCCAGAGTACAGCACAGAGGCTGTCTATATGTCACAACGTTTGTGACAAAATAATGTGTGATTCATACTGAGTCAAAGTACATATTCCAGGGTACAGCCCCTTAGAACATGGGAGGGAGGGATTTGTGAGCCATTGTCCTGTAGAACAGGCAAGCGTTAAAGTGGATGATGTCAGCAGCTTGAGCCTTATCACCTACCACACCAAAGTCACCCAACATCATATAATCCAAGATACATACAGATGGCAGTACAACAGTCACTGATCACAATCCCATCATAATCCAAAGGTCAAACATCTGGTGGTATGACAGAAACACATGTCAGTTTTGTGGATCAGGCACTGTGAACAACAATGATGTAACACATCTACAGCTACATGCAGGTCATACAAGAATAGTGTGTAGCCAATGTGAAAGGTGAATGACTTGCTTGCAATCAGTGATTATATATTTCATGACCACAATGATGCAATCCGCCAAACACAGCACACAAAACAAGCCCAAGATGCACTTCTGACCTTCCACCCAAACACTGTGCAAGCTGTCTAGTTCCCTTCTTACATCCCAAATCTGTGACCTACATGACCTGAACCAATCCATGTCCACTTTGTATTTCAGAACAGCATCTGATACCTGCCAATGTCACAACTCTGAAATGCCCACATAAGGATGTCATGGTGAAGGTACCTGTACAAATACAAAACAAGGGGTATATGCTTGATAGCATACTTATTACACAAATCGCATAGCAAGCTAGAGGAAATGTAATTACATTGCAATGAAACTGACACAAACAAGCAACATCATCAAGGAGGGAATATGTCAAAGACTAACTTTTCAAGCAGCCCTTGGCTGAATATTGCAGAGTATCAGCTCCCTAGTTGTTGCTAAAACACTCTCACAACTACAGTTCATTGCACAGTCACAGCCATCATATCACATGACATATGTAGCTGTTGATGAGATCTTATTGGCAAGTTAGGTCCTTCCTCTTCACCACTATCACCCTCACTTGACATACATTTCCGGATTCTCACACAGTGGCACTGCAGGCTCCCCCTCCCCTGGGATGTACGGGATATTCCTCCGTAGGGCGACGCTGTGGAGCATGCAGCATGCCATAATGATCGGACACACTTTTTCAGGGTGAGTGGAGGAGGGCTCCACCAGTCTGGTCAAGACACTTAAATCTGGCCTTCAGGAACCCAAAAGCTTGCTCCACTACTCGCCTTGCTCTTCTATGGGCCTCATTGAAGTGGACTTCCCCTGGCATAGTTGGATTCCTTATTGGTGTCAACAACCAAGGACAGTTTGGATATGCAGAGTCTCCTGTTAAAAAATGTTGAATAATGGGACGTATGTGCAACAATGAGTCACTCACTTAATGACTGTAGCACCAGACATTCCAAACACACTCACAGGACAGATGTGATTAACCAACCAGCCAGTCCCTCTCTGGGTACAGTAGTGACATCAGCTGGGGTATGGTGCTGTTCTGTATTATGAAGGAATCATGGGCTGAACCTGGATAACAGTCACAAACATATGAAATGTGGGGATCCAACAAACAGACTACGTGCATGTTGATTGAATTGAAGTTCCTTCTGTTGTGTTATACTTATTCATTGTCCTTCAGTGGGAGCAAGCCAACATTTGTGCCATCAATGGCCCCCGCCACATGTGGGATGCGTGTAAAACCACAAACGTCACCCTTCACATGGGCTAAATCCTCATCTCAGGGAAACTGAATATAGCTGTGCAGGTGTTTTAACATTGCTTAGAGGACATCCTTCAACACCAGACTGACCACAAGTTGAGACATCATAGCAGATAAGCATATGTGGGAAGAAACGTGTGGCTAGAAAGTACAATACTGACATGACTTGTACAATGGGTATGCTGGTTGGATAACTAATAGCTGACATTAGATCTGCCTCCAGCTGACAGCAAAGGTCCAACATTGTTAGTCTATTCAGATAGTAGAGCAGTATGATGTGGCGTTCATGCATGGTCTGAAGGTCTGGCAGTGGACGGTAGATAGGAGGTTGTTGCATCCTCACTCTCCGTGGTACCTATGTATGACAAGACAGGATTTTTAGTATTAGTGAGTGGGCCCACAGCAACACACATGATGCATGTTAATGATATCAGGTGACAAGGCATTTCTGGATTGATAGACATGGTGTAGAAGGTTGGCCTGGTTTGTAGTGGGTACCTAAGGTATTTACACCGTATACCAGTTATCCCTTATTAGTGAAATGTAGGCAGTGTTCAGGCAGCATAGGCTGTCTAGAGGTAGCTGTAGAAGAGCAGCTTAGACTGAACTAGGAGAGATGCAAAGCTCCTACAATAGCACTATAGCTACACAGTACTTATACACAAGTAAAGACAATACTCGGTATTACCAAAACTAAAGATAATTTATTTTAGTGAAGCAATGCCAAAAATATGTTAGAGGCAATACTCCTTCAGGAGGTTATATACACTAGTAAACAGAATCAGGTAAGTAAACAGTCATAGAATAGTGCAAACAGTAGAAAATACAATAGATTGCAATGGGCCTAGCGGCAAAACAAACCATATTCTAAAATAGTGGAATGTGAATGTTGAATCCCCCCCCGGGTAAGTGCACTGTGTAAAGGGGGGCTGGGAGTGTAGGAAAACACCAAAGGTAAGTAATATGCCCCATCCCAGAGCCCAGGAAAGCAGGAGTAAAGTACAGCAAGTTTCCTCAGGACACTCTACAAGTCGTGATAAAGGATTTTGCAAGAACCAAGCAAGACTGCAAGCAACAATCGATGGACTCCTGGACCTGAAGACCTGCGGGGAGAGGAGACCAAGTCCAGAAGTCCAAGAAGGACAGGAGTCCCTGCCAACCTAGAAGAAGGTGGAAAAGTTGATTCTCTAGTGAGAAGAAAAGTACAGAAGATCACCAAAGAAGATGGCTGTACGTTCCTGCTTGGTGCAGGAGATGTCCCAGGTCGAGTTATTGGATGCGAGCTGTTTGGGTCGCTGGATTCCGCCAACAAGCCTTGGTTCAAGCATGTACGCTGTTTGCGTCAAAAAGGAGCTGCCTGGACCTAGGAGGGACCTGGGGGTCTCAACTCGGACTGAGGAGACAGAGGGGGCTCTCAGCACTTCAGAGAACTAGAACATGAAAAGTGCGGTTGTTGAAGCACTACACTGGAAGGTCCCACGCCACTGGAGAACAACTCAGGGAGCTGTGTGTCACAGGATGGTGTGCTGGGGACATGGGCGATGCTGAGCATGAAGGATTCTTGGAAGAAGTGCACAGAAGCCCAAGGAGCTGCAGAAGACGCGGTGTGCATTGGGTACTGTCGCAGCACAGGGAGGTAAGCTCTTACCTCCACCAAATTTGGACAACTGGACCTTTGGACTGTCTGGGTCACTTTGGTCCACCACCTGTGTTCCAAAGAGCATGCTCAACATCAGGATAGGAGTCCCAGATTACTGGTTGCTGTTGCAGAAGGGTGCCTGCAGAAGCAGGGAAGTGACTCTGTCACTCCACGGGAGATTCCTTCAGTTCTTCTGGTGCAGGGTGAAGACAGGCAGTCCTCAGAGCATTCACACCTTGGAAACTGTTGCAAATGCTGGCTGGAGCTGAAGTTGCAGGACACAGGAGTCCTCCTGGATACTTTGTTGCAGTTACAGCGGTTCGTGGAGCAGTCTGCGGTTGATCCGACGATCAGAAGCTGAAGCAGAGGATGCAGAGGAGTATTGGAAGAATCTTGCCATCCGAATCTGAGAAAAACTCCCAGAGGAGAGACCCTAAATAGCCCTGAGAGGGGGATTGGCTACTTTCCCAGGTATGCACCTATCAGGAGGGGTCTCTGACATCACCCGCTGGCACTGGCCACTCAGAAGCCTCCAGAGAGTCCCCACTCCTTGGAATCCAACATAGCTAATGACAGGGACACTCTGGAGGAGCTCTGGACACCACCCTTGCAGTGGTGATGGACAAGGGGGTGGTCACTCCCCTTTCCTTTGTCCACTGATGTGCCGGAGTAGGGACTGTGTGTCCCTGATCCGGTGTAGAATGGATTATGCAAGGAGGGCACCGTTTGTACCCTCCAAAGCATTTCCAGAGGCTCTGGGAGGTTACCACTCCCATGCCTGTAACAACTATTTCCAATGGGAGAGAGTGTAACATCCCTCTCCTAAAGGGCATGCATTGTTCTGCTTTCCAGGAATTGAGCTGCTCAATCCCCAGGAGGGCAGAAACCTGTCGGTGAGGAGGCAGCAGCTGGGGCTGCAGTGGAAACCTCAGAGAGCTGGTACGGCAGTACTGGGGGTCCATGATGGAGCCCCCAGGGTGCATGGGATTGGTCCCCCAATACCAGATTTGGATTGGGGAGTCAATTCCATGATCTTAGACACCTCACATGGCCATAATTGGAGTTACCATTGCAAAGCTACATATATGTATTTATACATATGTAGTGCACACTTATAATGGTGTCCCCTCACTCACAAAGTCCAGGGAATTGGCCCCGGACAACGTGAGGGCACCTTTGCTAGTGCAAGGGTGCACTCACACACAGTAACTTTGCACCTACCCTTCAGTAAATGAAGGTTAGACATATAGGTGATTTAAAAGTTACTTAGTGCAGTGTAAAAGGGGTATGAAATAGTGTGTGCACTATTTCACTCAGGCTGCAGTGGCAGTCCTGATGATAGGGTTGTATGAGCTCCGTATGGGTGGCAAAAGAAATGCTGCAGCCCATAAGGATCTCCTGGACCCCCAATGCCCTGGGTACCTAGATACAATATACTTGTCCCGCCGCAAGCACGGGCCGCCGCGGCGGGGCACTCGATAAACACCGTGGCCCACAGGCAAGCCGTGGGGAAGCCGCGGCTCGCAAGCAGGCAGCGGGGGAAGCCGCGACTCAGGTCAGGGGTCGTGGCACTCGCCGCGCCCCCTTCCTTCATTCGCCACTTCCAGGGCAGACGCGGCAGGGGAAGAGACTCCGAGTCGGGTCTCGAACCTGCCGCGCATAGCGTATTTAGTGCGCTTAACACTCTGATGCAATATATATATTCTACAACTCTCTTTTCCCTCACTTACCGGTCACACAGGCAAAAGCCGACTGCATGCACATGATTTCTTTTTATGCATGCTTTCTCCTTTCCCAGCATGCTGTTCACAACCTCTCTTCCCTGCATGCATTGCTTTTCTTTTCTAGGCACATGTTCCCTATCATTAATCATGACCTTTTCGCCAATCCAAGATGGTGGTATTTCTACTTCCTGTTTTTCACTTCCTGTCTAGGGGTATATAAGGGGAATTTAGCTTCTTTCTCATTGCGTTGCAATACTCTTGTGGTGGTAGTCACGCTCCAGCTGGTTTCCTCTTGAGAAGCCAGTTATCCTTGACCTGTCTTTCGTCTCCTGTACTCCTGAACGCAGTATCTTCCGCCCTAACGACCTTGTGTCCCCCTTCTGTTTCAGGGAGTTCCTGTTGGAGGTTTTTTAACCTTTCGGGGTTTTTCCTCTGGGACTCCTTCTGGAGAGCACGGACTGTCGTGGCTTGCTATTGTCAAACAGAACCATGGCTACCGGAAGGGGTCGCCCCTACCTCGGCCAAAGCAGTACCTGCCGGAACTGGGGTCGTTCCCCACCTCTCATCAACTTCGACGGTAAGCCCAGAGCGAACCGTGACAGATTGCAACGCCCAAAAAATCCAGTTGCAGTCCGGAACCATGGATAATCCAGTGGTGAACACAGAACCCACCAGCCAGACCCTGCTCATGACTATACAACAGCAGGCTCAAGAACTCCAACAGCTACGTACCGAAAACACCGTCTATCAACAAGCCTTTGCATCCAGAACCACTGATGTTCCCTCGGTATCTGCCACTACACCTCGTTTCTCCGGGGATCCTAACAAATTGAGAGAATTCCTGGATGCCTTGACGGTCTATTTCGCTTTTCACCCCTCACAATTTGTGCAAGACAAGACCAAGGTGGGGTACTTGATTAGCGCCCTATCTGGGCCAGCCTTGGCGTGGGCCACTCCTTTAGTGACAAGAAATGACCCCAGCCTGTCTAATTATTCCAGCTTTTTCACTACCTTTAAACAGATGTTTGAGCGCCCTGGACTCGAGTCTTCAGCAGAAGAAGCTCTCTGCGATATCCAACAAGGAAATCAAGATGTATTACAATATATCACCCGTTTCAGACAATTGGCAGCAGAAATGTCCTGGGTGGAACGTACCTTGGTGACTCTGTTTCGTAGGGGTCTCAGAGAGGACATTAGGGATGAACTGGTGCACTCTGGTAGAATAGAGAACCTTAAGGGGTTGATGGATCAGACCCTGATGATAGAATATCGGTTGAATGAGCGAAGAATGGAGAAAAAGAAGAGTTGTTTGCCATCACACTCAGTGACGTCTCACACCTTCCCTCATCATACCGAAGAAGTCTGTCCTGAACCTAAGGGGGCTACCGAGAAAGAGCAGATGCAAATCGATACGGCTCGAGGACCTTTATCATCTAGTGAACGAGAACACAGACGAAGGAAAGGACTTTGTCTGTATTGCGGTGCAGCTGGTCACCTAATTCGCACCTGCCCCGTTCGTCCAGCCAAGCCTTTGGGAAACGCCAACTCTCGTCCTCAGTGAGAAGGGTGAGGACGGGATATCGTGAAATACCTTCCATCTGTTCTTCCAGGGAGGAAGGAACCACTCTCTTCCTTTTACCAGTTATCCTTCACTTAACTGATGGCCGGGAAGAAAGAACTCTGGCCTTATTGGACTGCGGAGTCAGTGGTATCTACTTAGATGAAGCGTGGGCAAAGGAACGACAGATAGCACAAATACCTAAGGAGGTACCAGAACAAGTCCACACAGTGGATGGATCACTCTTGGCCTCAGGACCCGTACAGTATACCACCCCTACTTTCTGTCTCCAATTCGGGAAACACCAAGAAAATCTTTTGTTCGATTTAATTTCATCACCACATCACGCCATGATCCTGGGAATTCCATGGCTCACACGGCACAACCCCTACATCAACTGGGAAACAAGAACTATTTATTTATCCTCTCACTTCTGCCAACACCACTGCTACCTAGCAGGAGATTATTGGTCCCCAAAATGTCTTTTAACAGCACCCCCTAAGGTGGGATGTTCTATTAACGTCCTTCAGGGAGTACCCAGTCATTATCAAGAATATGCCGATGTATTCCAGAAGCCAGAAAAACCTGAACTGCCACCCCATAGAGAATACGACTGCGCCATTCCTTTAGAACCAGATACAGTGGTTCCTTTTGGGCGAATGTACTCTCTAACAGAACCTGAGAAGCAGATTCTTAAGGAATACCTTGATGAGAACATACAGAGCGGATTGATTGCTCCCTCCTCTTCACCTGCAGGGGCTCCTCTCTTCTTTGTGCCTAAAAAGACGAAAGACTTGCGTCCCTGTATGGATTTTAGAGGGTTAAACAAGATCACTATTAAGGATCGGTACCCGTTACCACTTATTAAGGACATCTTGGAAGCGGTCAGAGGGGCAAAGAGATTCACCAAGCTGGATCTCAGAGGAGCATACCATCTTTTAAGGATAAAAGAAGGGGATGAGTGGAAGACCGCCTTTATAACACCTTTCGGTCACTACGAATATCGAGTAATGCCATTCGGACTCACCAATGCCCCTTCCATTTTTCAGAGGTTCATGGACTCTATTTTTTTCGATTTTCTACAACAAACAGTGGTTGTTTATCTAGACAAAATTTTAATATTTTCTGTCCACCCAGAGCACCACTCTAAACATGTTCTCCAAGTTCTAGAGAGACTCAGACAACACCATTTATTTTGCAAACCAGAGAAGTGCGAGTTTGATCGAACAGAAGTAAAATACTTGGGAAATTGCATTAACCAAACTGGGGTCGCAATGGATTCAGACCTGGTGCAAGCTATACTGGATTGGCCATCTCCCTCTTCCATCAAAGAAACTCAGTGTTTTTTGGGATTAGCCAATTTCTATCAACAATTTATAGCAAACTTTGCCCAGAGAACCAGTTACATTACTCAAACCCTTAAACAAGACCATCTAAAGAAGGGCTTTTGTTGGACACAAGATGCAGAGTTAGCCTTTCAAGACTTAGAGAAAGCCTTCATTCAAGCTCCTATTCTACGACACCCAGACACCAGCAAGCAGTTCATTGTTGTCGCAGACGCCTCAGAAAGAGCCATTGGGGCTGCTTTACTGCAGAAACAAGACAATGATGATTTAGAGCACCCTGTATTGTACCTGTCACACATCTTATCCGATTCAGAGCAGAACTATTCAGTGTTAGAACGAGAATTACTCGCCTTGAAGACCGCGTGCACGGAATGGAGACACTTTCTGATGGGCTCGAAAGAACCCTTTGAAGCCTGGACAGACCACAGAAATCTACAATGCTTGAGAAACTTTCAGTGTCAGAATAGCCGGCAGGCTCGATGGGCTTTCTTTTTCAGTCAATATGACTTTTATATCACATACATCCCTGGTTCTCAGAATATCCTGGCTGATGCCTTGTCTCGGCGTTACCCTGAATGTAGCGATTCTCCTGTACAGAACCTATTTGAAAATAACAAGATCATTGGTTTAGTACAGACATTTTTAGACCAAGTCAAGTCCGAATATTCCTGTTTAGAAGATACAAAGCTGAATAAGTTGCGTCCGCAACTTCATATAGATCAAGGGTATTATTACCATGATAAGGCCCTGTTCTTACCCACTGAGTTAGTACAGACCGAAGCCTTACGTATGTGCCATGATTCCCCCATCGCAGGTCATCGAGGAATGAAAGCTACCCAAGAACGTCTGCTTCGCTCCTTCTGGTGGCCAACTCTCAAGACGGATACTGAAGATTATGTATCATCCTGTCCTACATGTGCTCAAGCCAAGACAACCCGTACTAAACCAGTAGGATTACTTCGCCCATTACCCGTTCCCCCAGGTCCATGGCACACTATCTCCACTGATTTCATGTACTCATTACCCTCTTCAGTGGGAAATCAAGTAATTATGGTAACCATTGACTCTTTCACCAAGATGGCTCATTTCACAGCGTTAAGAAAGTTACCAACGGCCAAGGAATTGAGCGAAATCTTGACACAAGAAATCTTCCGACTTCATGGATTACCTCAGGTCTTTATCTCGGATCGGGGTCCTCAATATATTTCCCGATTCTGGAAACAATTCTGTAAGATTTTGGGGATCGAAGTGGCCTTATCATCAGGGTTCCATCCTCAAACTAATGGACTGACGGAACGACTAAATCAAGGCCTCGAACAATATTTACGCAGCTTCTGCAATGCTACGCAGAGTAATTGGTCTACCTATTTACCACTTGCAGAATTCTCCTGCAACAACTCAAGACGGAGTGCCTCGAAAGTCTCTCCTTTCTATGGGTCTTACGGTTTCCATCCTAAGGCCTTCGCCAACTCCCCTGAAAGATACTTCCAATCTTCCTGCCATCTCCTCCTATGTTCGGCAGCTACGGGTGTCCAACATGTTATCCCTTCTAACCTTGTGGCCACTAAGTCCCGCATGAAAAAGATGGCAGATAAAGGACGTTGTGAGGCTCCCCAGTATCAGGTCCATGATAAGGTTTGGCTTTCCTCTAGGTTTTTACCTCTCCGACTTACTCAGAACAAATTTAAACCCCGTTATTATGGTCCATTCCTGATTCTCAAAAAGATTAATCCAGTGTCTGTGCGTCTTCGTCTGCCCCAGACTTGGAAGATACACCCTGTGTTCCATGTCTCTCAACTCAAACCTTACCTTCCTGATCCTTTTCACAGACAATTCTCCTGTCCTCCCCCTCTGTTGATTGATAATGTGCCCGAGTACGCGGTCCAGGAAATCTGTGACTCTCGGTTTTTCCATGGACGCCTCCAATATCTTATTCATTGGAAAGGCTACCCTATGAGTGACTGTTCCTGGGAAGATGCCCATTCGGTTCATGCCCCTCTTTTTGTCTGTCGTTTTTTCCGGCTTTTCCCTCACAAACCTGGGGCCTCGGGGGGGACCTACTGTCGCGCTGCGGCCGCAAGCACAGGCCGCCGCGGCGCAGCACTCGATAAACACCGCGGCCCGCAGGCAAGCCGCGGCTCGCAAGCAGGCAGTGGGGGAAGCCGCGACTCAGGTCAGGGGTCGCGGCACTCGCCGCGCCCCCTTCCTTCGTTCGCCACTTCTAGGGCAGACGCGGCAGGGGAAGAGACTCCGAGTCGGGTCTCGAACCTGCCGCGCATAGCGCATTTAGTGCGCTTAACACTCTGGTGCAATATATATATTCTACAACCCTCATTTCCCTCACTTACCGGTCACACAGGCAAAAGCCGACTGCATGCACATGATTTCTTTTTATGCATGCTTTCTCCTTTCCCAGCATGCTGTTCACAACCTCTCTTCCCTGCATGCATTGCTTTTCTTTTCTAGGCACATGTTCCCTATCATTAATCATGACATTTTCCCCAATCCAAGATGGTGGTATTTCTACTTCCTGTTTTTCACTTCCTGTCTAGGGGTATATAAGGGGAATTTAGCTTCTTTCTCATTGCGTTGCAACACTCCTGTGGTGGTATTCACGCTCCAGCTGGTTTCCTCTTGAGAAGCCAGTTATCCTTGACCTGTCTTTCGTCTCCTGTACTCCTGAACGCAGTATCTTCCGCCCTAACGACCTTGTGTCCCCCTTCTGTTTCAGGGAGTTCCTGTTGGAGGTTTTTTACCCTTTTGGGGTTTTTCCTCAGGGACTCCTTCTGGAGGGCACGGACTGCCATGGCTTGGTATTGTCAAACAGCACTGTGGCTACCGGAAGGGGTCGCCCCTACCTCGGCCAAAGCAGAACCTGCCGGAACCGGGGTCGTTCCCCACCTCTCATCAACTTTCACAGTAAGCCCAGAGTGAACCGTGACAATACTAGGGACTTATAAGGGGTGTCCAGTGTGCCAATCAGAATTGTAATATGGAGTAACTAATCTATAGTGACAGATTTGGTAAGTAGAGAGAGCATAAGCACTGGAGATGTGGTTAGCAGAACTTCAGTGACACAGTCAAGCATAGTGACAACACACATTTGCCACAAACTATGAGCACTGGGATCCTGGCTAGCAGGATCCCAGTGAGACAGGCAAAACACACTGACAAATAGGGTTTTAACTATGAGCACTGGGGACCTGGCTAGCAGGATCCCAGTGAGACATCAAAAACACACTGAGAAACGCTCAGAAACAGGCCAAAAATGAGTGTAAACATGCTAGGAAGAGGCTACCTTCTCAGTTAACCCCCCCCCCCAAACAAAGGATATTAAGGCTAACCTCTGCCAGTTGAGACTTTATTGTCTAAGTGGTGATAAGTGGAGAGATCTGCAATAGAGTGTTTACTCCCTTTATCATCCACTGTGTGGTTACTTTACCTTTGGGTATGTAAACCACCCTGTTTGGAGATTTTTACCTAGAACACACTTGAAGTGTAAATTCTCAGAGTATCTATTTGTAAGTTTTGAAGTTGGGCATTGGGATTGTTCCACTGAGCCTATGTCAATACAGGGTTGCTGTCCTAAGGAAGAAGATGACAGACAAGGATGCAGTCTCAGTAAAGCCATAGCTTGGCTAAATGTCTGTCCATGTGGCTGAAAGAGAGATCAGGGTTGCTGTTTCTCTTGGGTTGGAGCAAGGCAGGGTTGTTGTCCTATAAGTTCCACACTAGGACAGGGCTGCTGTCCTATGTGTTCAGAGGTAGTGCAAGGCTGCTGCACTAAAGGTTCTCTGGGAGTGCTGAAGGGTTGGTCTAAATTTACTTAAACAGTGCAATTTCAACATCTGGTTTAGTGGTTCCACAGAGGGGTACTTTTACCTCTGGGAGTCCAGCTGTGGTAGCTGAGGGATCCTTTTGTACAGGTTCCACCCCAGGAGAGGTTTCTCCCACCACAGGAATGGTATCCTTAGTAGTAGGGTGGGGAAGGGATACTTTGATACCCTTTTTACCTGTTGGTTGAGAGGGATCCTGAGATTTCAGGCCTTTTTCTCTCCTTTGCTTTTTCATTTCACCGGAAATGAGAGTAAGCAATTCTTCAGGGATACCCAGCTTGGATGCATGGGTCCTAAACCCCTTTTCAGCCCAACCTGAGGCCTCTATGTCATTACCTAAGAGACAGTCTACAGGTAAGCTAGGTGGTACCACCACTTGCTCTGGGCCAGTAACTCCACCCCAACCAAATTGAACCACAGCTAAGGGGAGAGACCGAGGGGAGCTTTTGACACCAGTAACCTGGTACTTCTGTCCAAGGAAGTGTTGTGCAGGTGACACCAAGTTTTAGTCACCAAAGTGATACTGGCACGTGTGTCCCTGTAGGCCTGGGCCTCAACAGCATTTATAACAATTAACTGCTTATACTTGTCCATGTTAAGGGGACAAGCAGCCAAGGTAGCAAGGATAATGCCACCACGTGTGACAGAAACTGTCTTGGGAGTGTCTACCCCAGTTTCTATGATGGACCCAAAAGTGAACCCAACTAGACCCTTTGTTTGACTATGGCCAGTAATCCCACCACTATTACCACTACTGCTAGGGGCACTAGAGCTTGATGTATTAGTGGTGGTAGGCTCAGGGGCTTTACCTGGGCAGGTCTTATCCCCTGGCCTATGGCCTTTACCTCTGCACACATAGCACCAGGGCTTTTTATTGAGTGCAGAGTGAGAAGAAGAGGAAGGTGATTTATCCCCACCCCCAGAGGAGTGTTGTGGACCTGAAGAAGGATCTTTGTGCTTACTTTTATCCCCATCCTTATCCTGAGACTTTTCACCATCTTTCTTCTTTTCTTTGTCACCTCCTGTATGAGCTTTTCTACTCGCCCTTGTTCTGACCCATTTGTCTGCCTTCTTTCCCAATTCTTGGGGAGAGGTCAGATCTGAGTCCACAGGATACTGGTGTAACAAGTCAGACTCACAACTATTCAATATATGCTCTCTTAAAATCAGATTATAAAGGTCCTGGTAGTCAGACACCTTACTGCCATGTAACCAACCCTCGAAGGCTTTCACAGAACAGTCCACAAAGTCAACCCAATCTTGTGAAGATTCTTTCTTGGTTTCCCTAAACTTCATTCTATATTGCTCTGTGGTTAGGCCAAAACTACCAATGAGTGAATTCTTTAAAATGTTGTGGTTGTCTGCATCCTCCTCCCTAACAGTGAGGAGTCTGTCCCTCCCTTTGCCAGAGAAGGACAACCAAAGTATAGCAGCCCACTGCTTTTAACGGACCCTTTGAACTAAACAGGGCCTCTCAAGTGCAGCAAACCAGTTTTGAATATCACTCCCACCTTGTATGGGGGAACACTTTTGTGTTGGTTTATGGAGCTAATGTTGTCTTCCTTGACCTCACGAGTCCTGAAACTTTCAGTGCTGCTGCCACCATGGGGAACTAACCCCAACCCCTGCCTTTCTCTTTCTACAGGTAAGGCTTCCCTATCTAGGGACAGCTGTTGCTGTTTCAGCCTCACTCTAGCCTCCTCCAAACCCAGCTTTCTGAGCTCCCTATCTAGGGAGTTATCCTCAGGGTGGGAGATGTGAGAACCTTCAGAGACTGAGGTGATGTGAAAATGAGCGAAAGTATGTTTCTCCCTAGCTGGTGTAACCCTAGTGACCTGGCCTCTAGGTGTGAAGGGTGCCCTACTTGTGTGAGACCCCTTCCCACTACCAGCTACACTATTTGGTTTGTTAAAGGAAAGATCTGTGTTAGGACCCTTCCCTTGATCTTCAGGATCCTCTCCTGATTCCACATGGTCAGAATCCGCCTCTACCTCCTCTTCTGGCTGTACATGACCTTCAGGATGCTCCTTGTCACTTTGTAAAAGGAGATTCAAGAGGAAATCCTTGTAAGGGTTCTTCCCAATCCCTAGTCTTCTTTTTAAACAGAGACCCCTCAGAACTCTGAAATTAAGGTTTTCATAAGTGGTCTGGACAATCCAGGGGGTAGCCTCTACAGAAGACACAGTGATAGAAATAGTTAGAGAGAAGAGTAAGAAGTTAGCAAACTATTTCACCAAACGTTTTAGAGGAAAAGAAAAACTTTTCAGAACTTTGTAAAACTTTTAGAAAGTTTGAAAGAACTTTTTTAAAGTGAAATAATGACTGCTAGGTATAACTGTATATAGCTCCAAGTATTGGAGTGCACTTTTCTTGTGAAAAGCAGCAGTAACAAAGTGGTAAAGCATTTGCAAGTACTTATCCCACCACTGCACCACCAATGTAGAAGGCTGGCCTGGTTTGTAGTGGGTTCCTAATGTACTTACACCTTATACCAGCTCCAGTTATCCCTTATTAGTGAAATGTAGGCAGTGTTCTAGCAGCTTAGGCTGTCTAGACGTAGCTGTAGAAGAGCAGCATAGGCTGAACTAGGAGACATGCAAAACTCCTGCAATACCACTATAGTTACTCAGTACTTATACACAACAAAAGACAATACTCAGTGTTACCAAAAATAAAGGTATTTTATTTTTGTGACGTAAGGCCAAAAATATCTTAGAGGCAATACTCCTTCAGGAGGTAAGTATTATACACAATATGCACTAGTAAACAAAATCAGGTAAGTGAACAATCATAGAATAGTGCAAACAGTAGAAAATACAATAGATTGCAATGAGCCTAGGGGCAACACAAACCATATTCTAAAATAGTGAATGGGAATGTTGAATTCCCCTCTAGGCAAGTGTAGTGTGTAGAGGGGCACTGGGAGTGTAGGAAAACACCAAAGGTAAGTAAAGTACTCCACCCCAGAGACCAGGAAAGCAGGAGTAAAGTACAGAAAGTTTCCTCAGGACACTACAAGTCATGATAAAGGATTTTGCAAGAACCAAGCAAGACTGCAAACAACAAACAATGGACTCCTGGACCTGAAGGCCTGTGAGGAGAGGGGGCCAAGTCCATAAGTGGAAAAAGAGTCCAGTAAGGACAGGAGCCCCTGCCAAACTAGAAGAAGGTGCAAAAGTCGATTCTCTGGTCAGAAGAAAAGTACAGAAGAGCACCAAAGGCTGCAGGTTCCTGCTTGGTGCAGGAGATGTCCCACATTGAGTTGTCGGATGCAGGCTGTTTACGTCGCTGGAGTCCGCCAACAAGCCTTGGTTCAAGCAAGTATGCGGTTTACGTCAAAAAGGAGCTGCCTGGACCCAGGAGGGACCTGGGGGTCTCAACTCGGACTGAGGAGACAGAGGGGGCTTTCAGCACTTCAGAGAGCCCTCAGAACACCAGGCAGCACCCACAGGAGTCACAGAAAATGGAAACAAAGAAGATGCAAAGTGCGGTTGTTGCAGCTCTACACTGGAAGGTCCCACGCCAATGAAGAACAACTCTGGGAGCTGTGTGTCACAGGATGGTGTGCTGGGGACATGGGCTATGCTGTGCATGAAGAATTCTTGGAAGAAGTGCACAGAAGCCCAAGGAGCTGCAGAAGACCCGGTGGTCAGGGGTACTGTTGCAGCACTGGGAGGCAAGCTCTTATCTCCACCAAATTTGGACAGCTGGACCTTTGAACAGTCTGGGTCACTTTGGTCCACCACCTGTGCTTCAGGGAGCATACTCATCATAAGGAGAGGAGTCCCAGAGTACCGGTTGTGGTTGCAGAAGGGTGCCTGCAGAAGCAGGGAAGTGACTCCGTCACTCCACAGGAGATTCCTTCTGTTCTTCTGGTGCAGGGTGAAGACAGGCAGTCCTCAGAGCATTCACACCATGGAAACTGCTAAAAATCCTGGTTGGAGCTGAAGTTGCAGGTCACAGGAGTCATCCTGGATACTTTGTTTCAGTTACAGTGGTTCCTGGAGCATTGTCTGGTTGATCCGACAGTCAGAAGCTGAAGCAGAGGATGCAGAGGAGTCCTGGAGGAATCTTGCAAACCGAATCTGAGGAAACATCAAGAGGAGAGACCCTAAATAGCCCTGAGAGGGGGATTGGCTACCTACAAGGACACTCTGAAGGAGCTCTGGGCACCACCCCTCGGGTGGTGATGGACAGGGGAGTGGTTACACCCCTTTCCTTTGTCCAGTTTCAAGCCAGAGCAGGGACTGGGGGTCCCTCTACTGGTGTAGACTGGATTATGAAAGGAGGGAACCGTTCGTGCCCTTCAAATCATTTCCAAAGGCTCTGGGAGGCTACCCCTCCATGCCTGTAACAACTTTTTCCAATGGGAGAGGGTGTAACACTCCTCTCCTAAAGGAAATGCATTGTTCTACCTTCCTGGGATTGAGCTGCTCAATCCCCAAGAGGGCAGAAACCTGTCTGTTAGGTGGCAGCAGCTGAGGGTGCAGTTCAAACCTCTGATAGCTGGTTTGGCACTACTGGGGGTCCATGGCAGAGCCCCCAGGGTCCCTGGGATTGGTCCCCCAGTACCAAATTTGGTTTGGGGAATCAATTCCATGACCTTAGACACCTCACATGCTCATAATCGGAGTTACCATTGAAAGTTGACATATATGGAGTGCACACTTATAATGGTGTCCCCACACTCACGAAGTCCGGGGAATTGGCCCTGGACAATGTGGGGCACCTCTGCTAGTGTAAGGGTGCCCTCACACACAGTAATTTTGCACCTAGACTTCAGTAAATGAAAGTTAGACATATAGGTGACTTATAAATTACTTAGTGCAATGTAAAATGGCTCTGGAATAGTGTGTACACTATTTCACTCAGGCTGCAGTGCCAGTCCTGATGAAAGGTTTGTATGAGCTCCTTATGGATGGCAAAAGAAATGCTGTAGCCCATAAGGATCTCCTGGAACCCCAATGCCCAGGGTACCTAGGCACCATATAATAGGGACTTATAAGGGGGGTCCAGTGTGCCAATCAGAATTGGAATAGGATTCACTAAACTATAGTGACAAATTTGGTAAGTAGAGAGAGCATAAGCACTGGAGCTCTGGTTAGCAGAACTTCAGTGATACAGTCAAGCATACTGACAACACTCATAGGCCACAAACTATGAGCACTGGGGTCCTGGCTAGCAGTATCACAGTAAGACAGTAAAAACACACTGACAAACACTCACAAACAGACCAAATATGGGGGTAACCATGCTTGAAAGAGGCTACTTTCTCACATGACAACTAGTATAGATCACAGGTGTACATAACACAAGGGTCACATGTGCTCACCATGGTTTTCCGCACATGTGGTTACAACATGTATATGGACCAAACTCAAGTTGTGCAACACAATTGCCCCTCGAAATGTGACTAGATATCCCTACAGTCTGCCCCACTGTTAAATGCCAACTGTGCCATGCAACATACTTCAATGGTTTTTGAGAAGTAGGACCTACATGGCAAGGCAGGTTAAGCCTGTTTGTGAGATCAAGCATCCAATTGTGCAGGTGTGCAGCAGTTTACATAGCCCAATAAGGCATTTCAGCCTGCCAAAATGCTGGTTCCTGACCGACTTCACTGAGCATTAGGAATCGGCCGCAACCTTCGGTGGAAGCTGTTATGGTGGTAGGCGGTTGCTACTGCAGCAGACACAGCCATAGGCTGACATTGTTTCCAGTGGCGGTTGTGGGCCAATGGCTGTGTCCACTAGTGGTGAAGACCGCATATGTGGCGAACAAGTCTGTCATGTTCTGCAGAATCACTCACTTAACTCCTAGCACTGCTGTTTACAACACCTCCTTGACCTGAGCTGCTGTGTACCGCCTCTGGGAGCAATCATGCCACGTCGACCAGATGATAGGGTCCCTGCCTGGATAGGTTAGGTAATGAGGTCCTACTCCTGTGTGGAGAGCCTTATGTCTCACCAGAGGAGCAGGTAATCATGTGCACAAGGCTAGAATGTGCCTATGTGTGCCAGTTGGACTAGTTGTGTGCCTGTTGTTGCAGTCTGTGTGCCATCAATGAGATGGACAATGTGTAGGTATTGGTGCTCAGTGCCATATGTTAAGTTCAGTCACAGTGTGTTATGTGATCTTTTTTGGGGTCCTAGCTCCTCCTTGTGTTGGATGCACATAACTCTTTCCTCATGATTGTAGTAAATGTCAGACAACTTGTATGTGCAAGTCAGCATGAGCTGTGTATGCATGCTGTAGGAGTCAGTTGAGGGTCATGTGAACAATATGCACAGTGCCACAGGTCTTTCAACCAACATCTGCCCTTGCTAAACTGTTGAGTGACAGGCATGTCATGAGTCACTCTGCCCTTCAGGTTGCAACACACCCCACATGACAAATTGTTGTTGGCTACATGATGTACTGTCATGCATGGAAGTGATGGAAATTGAGTGTCATCTAGGTTATGTGAGCTCAGCCTGCAGAGACCAGGGGTTGTCACATGTATCTCCCAGTATGGGACCTAGTCTAGGCTGTGGAAGAGTCACTGTGGTTATGCAACTGTGGCACTGCATCCACTCCCTGTGAACCAGCAGATCCTGAAATGTGGCCAATATGAGGATCTAGTTCCAAAACCTGCCCTAAATGCCTCATTTCTTTGACTAGATTAGCAATAGGTTCAGAGGTAATTCATCAATCTGGTCCGTATCTGTCTCCATCTATGAGCAACATTAGTACTACCTCCATGTCTCTATTGGGACATATATAACTAGGTGAAGTGTACATTATGAAACTGCTTCCAACTTGACATGAGTAATTCAAAGTCACCTTTTACCAGCTATTACACTTTTGTCAGCAACATGGCAAGGTTTTAGAGCATCATTTCTTATTGTTGTGTCATTAGGTATGTGACACATAGATGTGTGCATAGCCTCGTGTTGGAATTGTGGGACTGCAGTTGGCATTGGCCTACTAGTATATGACAACAGGGAACAGGGACATGCTCCATGAGGCAACACTTTGAGGGTGATGAGTTCTCCTACTAGTTCAATGGCTTCTGTGATTGAACAACTTTTAGCATTTAGCATCATTGTCAATGTGTGCCTTAGACTCAAGACACATTCCTCACTCCCACAGCTCTGTTGTCACCTTCACACAGGTCATATTTGTCCTGTACAGGTGTATTGCATAACTGGCAGTCCCACAGTGCAGACAGTGTGTTGATTCCTGGGAGGCCATGATACGTGACTCAGTAGCTTGGTCACATAGCAGAAACTGTACAATGCATGCCTTTGTTTGTTGGATGTCATCTATGTAGGATAGACACATATGTCCAAAGGAGTGTTCTGTGCTACAGGTACATAACACAGAACCCTACCCCCTGAAGTACCACAAGCCTTTGTTAGTCCGCATGTCCACACATGGACTGTCTGTACCCACCATGCCAGCCCCTTGATTGTTACTCGTGTGTAATGTTGAAGTTTTACTCTGGCAGCTGCCTGTAGGACTGCATGCAGTGAGTCATTCTCACACAGTGTGAATGTGTTGGTCCATTCATGCCTAAGGAGTTTACCCTTGAGAAGCCGCATAGGTGTCTAGCTTTTTATAATGGCTCACATCGCAGGACAGGCTGCTAGAGCATGGGCTACCTGACATCAGTAAACTTGCTTAGTCCTTGTAGGCCTTGAGCAGGGTAGTGGGTTAGTCTGCAGATGGATATATATATATATATATATATATATATATATATATATATGAATATATATGAATATATGTATATAGGCCCTCATTATTACATTGGTGGTAAATCCCGCTTACTGCCACGTTGATGGCCGCTAACATATCGCTGCGCTAGCGAATATCCGTTCACCACATTATGGCACACACACACCAATCTGACAGAATACAGCCAAATACACAAATCCGAAAGACCGAAAGTCAGTGATAAAGTGGCCATCCCATACCGTTATGCCAACAAAACAACGTTCATCACATTGTGACCCACAAATCACCACGACGGACATTCAACGGCGATAAGCCATTGGCGGTACACATCGCTGCGCTCCGAATGGACACCCACAAACAAAACAACACTACATTGGACAATACCAAATACACACACCTGACACTCATACACACAACACACCCAGACACCCACACCACTATAAAACACACACCCACATTACCCAGAACCCCTTACAAACAACAATTGCCACCAGGAGACTGAGAAGAAGAGCACAGAGACAACTAGACACAAACACCACATACACCCATACAACCCTCACATACTCCACATCACACACCCCACCACATTACCCAACACACCCTCACCAACACACATCACACAACACCCATGGCACTACAAAGGCACCCCCCGTTTCACTAAGGAGAAGTTAAGGGTCACGGTGGAGGAAATCGTCAGGGTAGAGCCACAGCTGTATGGAGCCCAGGTACAGCAAATATCTATAGCGTGGACAGGATAAACGCCGTAGGACAGCACCCAAGAACAATGGAGGACATTAGGAAGAGGTAGAATGACCTATGGGGAAGGTACGTTCCACAGCAGCAAGACACCAGCTAGCCATACAGAGGACTGGCGGTGGACCCCCACCTCCTCTCCCACAGCTCACAATATGGGAGGAGCTAGTCTTGGCATTACTGCATCCTGAGCGACTCGCTGGAGTTGCCAGAGGACTGGACAGTGGTAACTCAACATTTAACAATTATCATACCTGCATGCGATCACACACCCTCACCCTCACTCCCATCACTCCACCACATCCCACACACTCCCCCAACACATCTCAGTAATCCCAATGCCAGGCCCTGCATGCTTAACCAATGCATGGAAACCCCTCCCAGCCCTGCATGGACACCCATCACTAGAGCATTCACAGCATAGGGAAACTAACAATCCCACAATACCCAAACATATACAAGCAAAATCTGTCAGGGTAACACCAACCATAGAGGGGAAGCTACGGAAGTACAATTGTCATACACTTGAAGCATAATACATCATTTTCATCCCCACAGGTACCCAGCCAATGTCAGCGGAGAGGAGGAACCACCACAATCCAGTCACCCAACAGAATAGGCCCCCACTGATGACAGTAACTATAGACTTCCGAATCTGGAGGACCTACCTGGCCCACTGGACAGCCGGTCACCCAAACCCACTCACAGACCACCACAGAGCCTCCCCCATCAGGAACCAACACCACAGCACCCACCCAACGTACCCACACCTCTGTCCCCAAGACACGTCAATCAGCAGTGTGCCCACCTGTATAGCGACTCCAGGCCACACCTCGCCCACAAGACAATCAGGGACCTGGGGTCAGTGGCAGTGGGCACACCGTTCAGGGACAGAGGCACAGGCCAACAGGGACACTGGGAGGACTGCTGTGCGCCAGGGGGAGGACTGGCCCAGGGAACTGACTCTCCAGGAGGCACTCACCGAGATCCTGGGAGCCTACCAACATTTCCAGGACAGGATGGGCCAGATCTTAGACGACGTGCAGGAGAACAGGCAGCTGCAGGAGGGACAGTATCAGGAGATCAGGGAGGATTTACAGGCCATCAACACCACCCTGATCTCCATAGCAGGGATGCTGGCAGACATGGCCAACATCATGAGGGAGGCAACAGCACCCCAGTGGGCCCCCACGACTAGCCAGTCCATTGACCAGCCCTCCACTTCTGCTGCCGCTAGTGGGCAGGAGGCCCCACCACAGGACCCACAAGCCACCAGCATCCCTCCCCCTGCAGAAGGTGTACCACCCGCAAACATTCCCTGCAAACCAGATAGAATCTAGAGACACTTGCCAAGACCACTGCCAGGAAATTAGACTCTCCTGATTGTCCCCCTTGTGTCCTACTCAGTCACCTTGTCCACCTTGAACTGCAATTGCTCCCCATCCTATGTCCCCATGGACACTGCACGGGTGCTACAGACTGGAACAATACCCTGGACTTTCTCCATCATCACCCCATTCCATTGCACTTTCCCCTCTAGATTTTAGTACAACAATAAACACCCTTAGATAAAACTCGACTACTAGTATTTCATGTATTGCAAATTTGCATTGATTCAATACAGCTACAACAATTGCAAATGAAATGGACATAGTGTGAGCATAGAGTGAATGACCTGTTGCTGGCTGTTGTGAGCACATCAGGACATTGTTGTTACATCACCAGCATCTGTAAAATGAATATCCATAGGTAACAGTAAGTAGGGGCAAGAAGTGGGTAATGCCAGCATGCCAATACCACACAGAATACACCAATAGTCATTGAAATGTGAAGTTGAACTGTCTCATTTGTGTGTCATTAGTGACGGATCACTAATGTTCTGTTGTCCACATTCTCATCCTCTGCCTCCTCATCCTCACTGTCCTCTGGGTCCACTGCTGCCACAGGGGCATCTCCAGTCTCCTCCTCCTGCAGAAAAGGTACATGGCATCTGTTGGCCAGGTTGTGCAATATGCATCACGCCACTACTACCTGGCTGACCTTCTTGGGTGAGTAGCACAGGGATCCACCTGCCAGATGGAGGCACCTGAACGTTGCCTTCAGGGGGCTGAAGGTTCTCTCAATTAACCTTCTGGTTCACCCATGTGCCTCATTATAATGTTCTCCTGCCCTTGTCCTGGCATTCCTCTCAGGGGTCAGCAGCCATGATAAGTTTGGGTAACCAGAGTGATCTGTAAATATTGAGGGACAACATTTAGCCACACACTATCCTATTTGTCCAACAGCATAAACATACATCAACGTACCCTGGGTGGGGACCAAGGCTCATCTATTAGCCAAACCCTGTGCCTCTGTAGTTGGGACATCACATTTGAGATGCTGCTATTTCTTCAGACAAAGGCATCATGCACCGACCAAGGATAATTAGCATTGATGTGGGAGATGTACTGGTCCAGCAGGCACACCATCTGCACATCCATGGAGTGGAAACTCTGAAGATTCCTGTACACCTGTTCATTTTGCCGGAGGGGGGGAGACAAATGCAATATGTGATCCGTTGATTGCCCCAATTATATTGGGGATATGTCCCATTGCATAAAACCTGACCTTCAAAGTGGCCAAAATCTCCACCTGGGGGAAAGCAATGTAGCTGCACATGTGTTTTATCAGGGCAGACAAGACTCTTGCCAGCAGTCTGTGACATTCCTGCTGCCAAGCCCACTGTCACTCTTGGAAAAAAACAGTTGTTAGGAAATGGAGTGCTGATAGAACTTGCACAAGAGGGGGGATCCCAGTCGGGTGACGGATAGCTGAGATCAGGTCAGGTTCCAACTGGGCACACAGCTCTGTGATTGTGGCCCTGTCCAGTCTATAAGTGAGTATAATGTGTGTGTCCTCCAGTGTAGCCAAGTCCGCAGGGGTCTGTACACCGCGGCATGTCTTCATCTCCTATTCATCTGCCGGGGTAGGTATCAAAGGGACACATGAGTGAGTAGGCTGTCACAATTTGAACAACTATAACACAACAGCGGTCCACATCGTGCAATCATGTGTTGGGACAGTGAAATTTAAAAGTATGTGCCTATATATCCTGTGATGCAGAAATAATCAATAGGCCTGTTCATCCCCCCTGAAATGGCGACCTCCTGTCCTGTGTGGAGGGACAGGTGGAGGTGACGTAATGCCACCGACGTTGTGCGCCGTGGCGGTAGAGAGTCGTGAACCGCCCTGCAATTCCACATTGGTTTATATTGGGCCCTATGGGGTACAGTGGCCAATGGGGATCTACGTCTGCGGTGACGGTATACACCGCTGCGGACGTGACCGCCATTTTATTTCACATTCCTCAGTTGTTTCCTGCCCTTCCATAGGAGAGGACAACCCTGCATGTGCTGCTATGACCTGTGTCTGGAACTACCATGGCCCGTGTGACCGGGGAAAGGGCCCCAGCCTTCACTTTGGTGGAGTTGGAGCAACTGGTGGATGTGTCCTACACCAGTGCGGACAGCTGTATGGGCCTCCAGAGCAACAGGAGAGTACACTGTGGGCACGATGCATGTGGCATGAATGCCTGGAGTTGTGTGTGAACGTACTGTATAAGGGTGGGGTGGATTTCCTCTTGGCAGTGTACATGGTGTACGCTGGGGTATGTGGGTGCCAATGGTGATGGAAACGGGTATGGTGGGCCATTTGTGTGACAGGCTGGACTGTTTGTCTAGTGGCGTTCTCCTGTCTGTATTGCCTCTGCAGGTCAGCACCCATCAAAGGAAGGGAATGTGGTGTGCTTTCGCCAAGGATGTGCGGACCATCGCGGTCTATGTCAGGCGGAGCACCCACTGTCGGAAACGGTGGGAGGACCTGAGACGCTGGGCACGGAAGACCACGGAGGCCCAGTTGGGGATGGCCTCCCAATGAGGAAGGGGTGCCCGTCGGACTCTGCCTCCCCTGATGGCCCGCATGCTGGGAGTGGCCTACCATGAGCTGGATGGACGCTTGAGGGCATCACAGCAGCCACAAAGGGGTGAGTACAGTGGCTATCATTACAACTTATGGCTATGAGCGAGGGGAGCACCACAGTCAGAGTGGCCCCACACCTTGCAAATCAAGATGACTGAAGTCTGGGACACACTGGAGGAGCTCTGGGCATCACACCTGGGTGGTGATGGACAGGGAAGTGGTCACTCCCCTTTCCTTTGTCCAGTTTCATGCCAGAGCAGGGGAGAAGGGGTCCCTGAACTGGTGTAGACTGGCTTATGCAAGGAGGGCACCATCGGTGCCCTTCAAAGCATTTCCAGAGGCTGGGGGAGGCTACCCCTCCCCAGACTGTAACACCTATTTTCAAAGGGAAAGGGTGTAACACCCTGCTCTCAGAGGAAATACTTTGTTCTGCCTTCCTGGGAGTGAGCTGCTCAGACCCCGGAGGGCAGAACCCTCTCTGTGAGGTGGCAGCAGCTGTAGCTTCAGTGCAAGCCTCAGAGAGCTGGTTTGGCAGTACTGGGGGTCCATAGTGGAGCCCCCAGGATGCATGGAATTGGCTCCCCAATACCAGATTTGGAATGGGGGAACAATTACATGATCTTAGACACCTTACATGGCCATATTCGGAGTTACCATTGCAAAGCTACATATAGGTTTTGACCTTAATGTAGTGCACACGTGTAATGGCGTTCCAGCACCCACAAAGTCCTGGAAAATGGCCCTGAACTATGTCGGGGCACCTTTGCTAGTGCAATGGTGCCCTCATACTTAGTAACTTTGCACCTAACCTTCAGCAAGTGAAGGTTAGACATACAGGTAACTTATAACTTACTTAAGTGCAGTGAAAATGGCTGTGAAATAAGGTGTGCATTATTTCATGAAGGCTGCAATTGCAGACCTGTGGAAGGGTTTGTCTGAGCTCCCTATGAGTGGCAAAAGAAATTCTGAAGCCCATAAGGATCTCCTGGAACCCAAATGCCCTGGGTACCTAGGTACCATATACTAGGGACTTATAAGGGGGTCCAGTATGCCAATTGAAATTGGTAAATGAAGTCTGTTAGACTTTTCATCCTAGGCGTGGTCTCCCTTAACTTTTTGCCTCTGTTCCCCAGGTTGTTGATGTGTGCTGGACTCTGATTTTACTGTTTTTGTTACTCTGGGCACTTTACCACTGCTAACCAGTGCTAAAGTGCAAGTACTCCTGTTTAAAATATGTACGTAATTGGTTCTCCATGATTGGCATCTTTGTTTTACTGTTAAGTCCCTAGTAAAGTGCACTAGAGGTGCCCAGGGCCTGTAAATCTAATGTTACTAGTGGGCCTGCAGCACTGGTTGTGCCACCCACACAAGTAACCCTGTAATCATGTCTCAGACCTGCCACTGCAGTGTCTGTGTGTGTATTTTTACACTGTAAATTCGACTTGGCAAGTGTACCCACTTGCCAGGCCTAAACCTTCCCTTTTCTTACATGTAAGGCACCCCTAAGGCAGGCCCTAGGTAACCCGAAGGGCAGGGTGCAGTGTATGGATAAGGTAGGACATATAGGCCCTCATTCTGACCTTGGCGGTCGGCGGAGAGGCGGCGGTCGGACCGCGAACAGACCGGCGGTCAGAAAAATGGCATTCTGACCGCGGCGGTCACCGCCGCGATCGACCGCCACTTCCCCACTCCGACCGCCACGGCGGTCATGACCGCCAGGCTGGAGTTTGCGCACTCCGGCCCGGCGGTCGTCCCAAGACCGCCAACGGTATCATGACCCTGCCTACCGCTGCGGTTTCTGGTGGTCGGGAACCGCCATGCGAACCATGGTGGTAGGCACTATCGGGGCCAGGGAATTCCTTCCCTGGCACTGATAGGGGTCTCCCCCACCCCCCACTACCCACCCGAGTCCTCCCCCCACACCCTCCACCCCCCTGCCACCCCCCAGAGGTGGTACGAACCCCCTCCCCACCCCCACCCCGACATGCACATACATGCACCCCGACATGCACACACCCCCAACATGCACATATACACACCCCCTACACACACATACACAACGGGGACACATACCCGCACACATACATGCAGACATGCGCACCTGCCGAACAGCACACATTACCCATAGACACAGCAGCACCCCCCGCCCGCATACACGCACTCACACACCCCCTCTACACACTCACACGCACACCCCCATGCACACCCACATCACACAACACCCCCCCTCCCCTCACGGACGGTCAACTTACCTTGTGCGTTGGTCCTCCGGGAGGCGACGGGAGCCATGGGGAGGTGACCGCCAACAGAACACCGCCAACAGAAGACCGCCACACAGATATGTGGGTCGTAATTCTGTGGGCGGTGTTCTGCTGGCGTGGCGGTGGAGGTTGACCAGTCTCCACTTTTCCGCCGTCCTCCAGTGTGGCTGCTGGCGGTTTCCCGGCGGAACGCTCCCAGCGGTCGGAATGCGCACAGCGGCATACCGCCGCGGTCGGCGGTCTTCACCGCAGCGGTAACTCGGCGGTCTCGCGAAAAGACCGCCAAGGTCAGAATGAGGGCCATAGTAATGTGGTTTATATGTCCTGACAGTGAAATACTGCCAACTTCGTTTTTCACTGTTGCAAGGCCTGTCTCTCTCATAGGATAACATGGGGGCTACCTTTAAATATGATTAAAGTGTAGATTCCCCTAGAGAGTAGATGGACATGTGGCGTTTGGGGTCCCTGAACTCACAATTTAAAAATACATCTTTTAGTAAAGTTGATTTTAAGATTGTGCGTTTGAAAATGCCACTTTTAGAAAGTGAGCATTTTCTTGCTTAAACCATTCTGTGACTCTGCCTTGTTTGTGGATTCCCTGTCTGGGTCAGTTTGACAGTTGGGTTGTTTTTCACCTCGCACTAGACAGTGACACAAAGGGAGCTGGGGTGTAACCTGCATTTCCTGATTAGCCATCTCTGCTAGGAGGGAGGGGTGGAGTGGTCACTCTCATCTGAAAGGACTGTGCCTGCCTCTGAAAATGCAGGCTCCAACCCCCTGGTGTGTGTCTGAGGCCTTGCCTGGGCAAGGCAGGATTTCACAAGTAGGTGTGAGTCCCCTTTGAAGAAAGGTGACTTCAAACACTAAAATGGGTATAAAAAGGGCACCCAAATCTACAGACTTTAGAAACACTTCTGGAACCAAGAGGAACCTCTGCCTGGAGAAGAGCTGATAGCTGAGGAAGAAGTGCTGCCCTGCCTGTGACTGTGCTTCGTGGAGCTTTCCTGCAGTGCTGCTTCTGCCAGAGTAAGAGGACAAAGACTGGACTTTGTGTGCCTTCCGTCTTGTGAAGAAATCTCCAAGGGCTTGAGTTAGAGCTTGCCTCCTGTTGTTTGAAGTCTCAGGGACAGCAAAGACTTCTCTCTACCAGCAGCTGGAGTCTCTGGAGAGACTCCTGCTCTGACAAGTGGTGCCCTATCCAGTCCCTGGGCCCTTGAAAGGAAAGCTAGTGGAAATCCAAGGAAATCGACTTCGGACGACTCCGGACCGCAGCCGCTGCTGAATCCGGTAACGCCGCCTGTACCCGACGCCACACTCCTTCGCTGGAACACGACGCTCTTCGCAGGCCCGATGCCGCTGCAGCCCCACTTAAGTCTGCGACTCCGTGGAAGTCGCCGCACCACGTCGTGACCGACGCCGCTCGATCTCCGACTTCGTGCATCGGCTTGTTCTCATTCTTCACCAAAGGTACTGTACTTGGGGGTCTACACGACTCCGTGTCCGGCGCCACTGGTGTCGGCTTGTTGGGAACGACTCCGTCACGACGCCGTGTTAACATCTCATCGAAGCATTTTTGTTTCTAAGCGCTATTTTTGAGTTTAATCTCTAAAAATTCATAACTTGACTTGTGTATGTCGGATTTTTGTCGTTTTGGTCTTGTTTTGTTTAGATAAATATTTCCTATTTTTCTAAACTGGTGTTGTGTCATTTTATAGTGTTTTCATTGAGTTACTGTGTGTGTTGGTAAAATACTTTACACCTAGCACTCTGAGGTTGAGCCTACTGCTCTGCCAAGCTACCAAGGGGGTAAGCAGGGGTTAACTGAGGGTGATTCTCTTTTACCCTGACTAGAGTGAGGGTCCTTGCTTGAACAGGGGGTAACCTGACTGTCAACCAAAGACCCCATTTCTTACAAAGTCACTAGCCTACAGTGACAGATTTAAAAGTAGATAGAGCATAAGCACAGAGATACTGATTAGCAGAGCATCAGTGGTACAATCAAGCACTACTGACAACACACACATTAGGCCACAAACTATGAGCACTGGGGACCTGGCTAGCAGGATCCCAGTGAGACAGGCAAAACACACTGACTTATCGGTTTTTATCCATGAACCCTGGGGTCCTGGCTAGCAGGATCCCAGTGACACAGTAAAAACACTCTGACACACACTCACAAACAGGCCGAAAGTGGGGGTAACCATGGTAGAAAGAGGCTACTTTCTCACAGTAGGGATACAAGACCAACAACACTGAAGGGGAAGGAGCCAGCACCACCTGGGATTAAAGGGAAGAGTCCGGCACCAGCTGTGAGGAAGGGGAAGGAGCCTGCACCACCTGGGATGAAAGGGAAGAGTCCGACACAAGCTGTGAGGCAGGGGACGGAGCCTGCACCAGCTGTGAAGAAGGGGAAGGAGCCTGCACGAGCTGTGAGGAAGGGGAAGGAGCCTGCACCACCAGGCAGAGAGGGGAGGAGCCCATCCACCCCTGCCAGGAAAGGTAAGGGATCCCCAACGCATGACCAGGAGGACAAGAGGCACTCTACGCCAGTGGAAGCTGTCAGGCAAACACCGCCACCACCATTGGCTGTCACAGGGCTCCCACACCCAACCGTGGATGTGCAGCCATCAGTGAGTGTAGGGGCTGCCCAGGAGTCTCCCTAATCACCACCACCATGCAGCCATCAGTGAGTGCAGGGGCCGCCCAGGAGCCTCCCTCAACCACCACCAGCATGCAGCCATCACAGCCAGCGAACACCATATAGTCCACCCTCCAGGGGCTACTGTGCAAGCTGCCCCCTCCAGAACCAGTGGGCAAGTCACCCACTCGAGAGACTGTGACCTTGCACTCCCCAGGACAAAGCAATGGGCATTTGACCCCCTCCAGAACCAGTGGGCAAGTTACCCACTCAAGAGACTTTGGCCTTGCACTCCCCAGAACAAAGAGCAATGGGCATGTTGTCCCCTCCAGAACCAGTGGGCAAGACACCCACTCAAGAGAATGTGGCCTTGCACTACCCAGGACAAATCAATGGCATGTTGCCCCCTCCAGAACCAATGGGCAAGACACCCGCTCGAGAGACTGTGGCCTTGCACTCCCCAGGACAAAGCAATGGGCATGCTGCCCCCTCCAGAACCAGTGGGCTTGTTCCTGCATCTGGCTGAGGTGCCCCCTCCCCCTGAGGTGCCTGCCTATTGGCAAACTGATACCCCTGCAGTGTTCTATTCTGGTGTGGTCAGGATTTGAGTTGGGCCTTTGACACTGCCCTGTGGCCATGTAGGCCCTTTGAACTTTAGACTGGGCAGTGTCCCTTTTTTATACGTGTACATATCTGTTTCATTGTCAAATCAGATTATTAATTTTGATTGAACTAATTACAATCACTTTTGTCAGTTCCTGTTGTCCTTGCATTATTCTACCAATTTTCGGGGTCAAATTATTTTTGTAGTGCAGCTGGTTGTGTGTATGGTGTGTTTGTGAATGGTGTATGTGGTGCGTGTGTGTGTCACTCTTGTTTGCCTCCCACCCTCCGTTGTGTGCTAGGCGGCTGTACTCACCATCATCGTCTTCATTGGCGTTGGTGCTCGTGGTGAAGCATGACGTAGAAGATCATCGGGAAAACTTGCAGTTCGGGTTCCATGGCGGCATGGTTCTTCCCTGTATCTCCAATGGTGAGCCTCTCACTTCTGTGCTCTGTTTCCGCCAGGCTTTTGTTGGCGTTGGTACTGTCCCAGAAAAGGTGGCAGTTTGCAGGGTCAAAATATGGTGGGCGGAACTTTGACTTTCCCCTGGCTGTTGGCAGCTACCGCCGTGGTGGCTGTTGTTTTTTCCCTGGTGGTAGTGTAGTGTAACCATTTTTAATGTAGCTAGATGCACGTTAGCTTAACGTATTAGGCCTCTGTGCACTTTGCCCTAGATGCATTTTATTTAGCCTCGCACTGTTATTTTACAATAACCAGTTTCACGGTCTTGTTTTATTTCCTTCTATCACACTGTTTAGCTTACTTCAGTACTGTGTTCTCAAACAATACATTCTTGCTCACTCTGTGCTTCAGTCAAGGATACAGTCTGGTACATTGCCGATAGACGTGGTAGAAGTTTAGTCTTTATGGTTCGTAGACAGTACACATCCTTACGTAGGAACATTGGGGTGTTAGTTCACATCAATAGTATAAAAACACTTTCTAGTCCCGGTACACGTAAGAGGGAGATTCCGACCAGGAACCCACAACTAGATGCTGACTGCCCTGTTGCAGATGCTGATCCAGATCACAGGCTTTTGCTCAGGTATGAGGGTTGATGTCCTCCCGGGGGAACCTGAAATGCAGGCTTAGAGCTTAACATGCTGTGCTCAAAATATAACTCAAAGAGAGAACTTAACCTAGTTGCAATATGATAGCATTATTCTTATGTTTCTCCCTCCTCGTTACTATTTCAGTCCTACTGTGTTGTATGGTTCTGGTTATTGCGACTCACGCCTTGTTATCTAAAATGCAGTCGTTTTCTTAAACCAATCTTTAAAACTCAAACTGCCTTTGTCATTTATATATGAGACCGCACTGTGTATGAGAGAACTGGTTGTGACCTGAGTGACCACGACTTCCCTGGAAAGCACTAAGATGTCATGCGCTCGGCTGCCCAATTGTCTTTTCCCTTTGGGTAAGATAAGGCACTGCTAGTTAGCCGGAGCTTACCCCGGATTTGGGGTGACAGGGGTCCTTCACCGTGGGTCAGATTTAGGCGGTCATTCTGACCCTGGCGGTTGAAAACCGCCAGGGCAGAGTGCCGCGGAAGCACCGCCAACAGGCTGGCGGTGCTTCCGGGGGCATTCTGACCGCGGCGGTAAAGCCGCGGTCAGAAAAGGGAAGCCGGCGGTTTCCCGCCAGCTTTACGCTGCCCCAGGGAATCCTCCACGGCGGATTCCGACCCCCTTCCCGCCATCCTGTTTCTGGCGGTTTCCACCGCCAGAAACAGGATGTCGGGAACGGGTTTCGTGGGGCCCCTGGGGGCCACTGCAGTGCCCATGCCACTGGCATGGGCACTGCAGGGGCCCCCTAACAGGGCCCCATTGAGATTTTCAGTGTCTGCTTGGCAGACACTGAAAATCGCGACGGGTGCAACTGCACCCGTCGCACACCAGCAACTCCGCCAGCTCCATTCGGAGCCGGCATCCTCGTTGCTGGTGCTTTCCCGCTGGGCGGGCGGCCTTTTGGCGGTCGCCCGCCAGCCCAGCGGGAAAGTCAGAATGACCGCCGCGGTCTTTTGACCGCGGTACGGTCTTCTGGCGGTTCCCGCCAGGCCGGCGGCGGGGGTCAGAATGACCCCCTTAGTCTCTCACACTGTGAACGATCTTGCCGCCCAAAAATCCAGTAGTCTCATTAGGATAATGAGAGCCTACGCGACAAGGCGCCGCCAACGTTTGGTCTGGCTCTAATTTTCGGGTCCACCAGTTTCTCTCAGTCTCATATTATATAATGATCCCTCAGTTCCTTTAGCGGAGACGTCCATGGCACTGAGGACTTCCACCACCGCGGTATAGGTAACCCTAATTACAGGGTATGGTTGTTCAAGCTTGAACCTTAAAAGGAAAGACTCAGTTTTGGTGTGCCTTCTCTGAACTATAGCTATTTTTCTAATGGCGAATCCCCAGGCAATACAAATAGCTCTTAATATGAGACAACCGCTCACAGCACATTTGCTTGCGCATGGTCTTACGATCCAGGGTGGTCCAGTCACGTTCTTGATGGCCGCCCACGCAGCCTATAGAACTGAACTTTTTTACTCTTGGGTCACATTTCCAGCAGTTGATGGGAACACAAATACATTTCATACATATACGGTTACGAACACGCCTGGACAGTACAGGGCGTACGCATACCTAGAGATACCTTTATCTTATCAAGAACATAATAATTGGCTTGATGGCGCCCTACCCCATGCAATATTACCAGTAAGGTTAGGTCCACTAATTAATGGTGGTCCAACCTGGCCTTTATTGGCCACCTATACACCACATCCTGCAAATATGGCGGTGGCTGAAGTTCGATGTTTATACTCAGACTTAACGGCTACATATAGACTCTTAGTACAGTTTGTGATGCAGACACCAAATACAAACCCAGCACGTGCTGCTCCAGCACAACCACATGCAGTAACACCAGGTATAAACCCGGTGACTGTACACTCTATTATGGGTAAAGTTCCAGCAAAACGAGAGGAGACTTCATTTTGGCTGGCACAAAAAATAAATACATTGGAGGCGGTATTTCCCCATAAGGGACCTCAGGACAAACATAGAATACTGACTATGTGTTTGCCATTTGGAATGGTTCCCACAGTGGACCATTGTAATACACGGGGCACGGTGTTTGCTGCGCTCTATACAACGGCACACGGTACACCAACATTGGCCAACCTACCAGAAGTGCTTAAACAAATTCAGGATGAATACGGGGCAGCCCCAGCCTTAGATTTAGGAATGCAACTGATGGGCAACTTTGCCACGGTTTCCTCAATAATCCTAAGTAATCTTAAAGGGGAAGCAGTTGCACTTGCAGTGAGCATGCGTCTTCGTGACGTCCCGCAACAAGATCAGGAGTGGGAACTGCCTAAAATAATAGCAGAAACATATTCCAGTATCGGTCGAGATAGCCTAGGGGCTGGACCACAAAATCCTCATTTTCAGGGAAAAATTAGTAAAGAAAATGCTAAACAGCGACCTGAGGGTAATAAGAAGCGCTGGGAGAAAAAACAACAGACACCTAAAAAAGAAAGGGGGGAATCTCCACGTATGGAGACCCCATAGAATAGGTATAATCTCAGAAATAGGGATAAAATAAAAACGCCTGATAGATATCAATATACTGATACACGTCAATCTCGTTCCTTTCAGGACTCATCTGAACAGAGAAATGAGAGAGGTGGGCGGTCAGAGCGGAGAACATAGTACGTGAAACCGAGACAGGAATCACAAAGCTCTTCAGAGGTTTCTGTCAAGAAGGAAGAGAAACCAATACAACCAAAACAACAGTTTAAAAAGAAAAAAGTGGCAGCAGTCTCAGTTAGACATGCCACTCAGGAAGAGAGTTCTCTTGAAGAACAAGACATGGGCACTAGCACAGCTAGACATCGCGGCAGAGGTCACAATAGTTCGCCGGAATCTTCTAGAGCATCTGGAGGTGAAAGCAACTGATAACTTCATACAAGTTGAAACAGCAGATATGCGTGTCTCTGGACCTGATAGGGTGTACACAGTGACTTTACAGTCAGAGGGAGACATTGAACGCACTATACATGCAATCTTTTGGGATCGTGTAGTTAATATATATGACATTTTGCTGGCAGAACAAGATTGGCCGCCTGACTTTGTCCGCACCTGCCTAGTGGGGGAGGAGGTTATTAAACCTTCGTTCTCACCCCTTGTTCCAGGGGAACTCGCGGAGTCCTATTGCATCATATGGGCTCTAGCACAAGCACCTGCCTTATATAGAAATCACATAGGGTGGGATAGGGATTCTCCATATCATGTAATTCCGATTAAAGGTGAACCTCAGCCACAACCGCAATATCCCATAAAACATGAAGCAAGGGCACCGGTGAGGGAAATACTTAAACAACTGGAATACCAGGGGATGATTGAACCCTGTATCTCACCGATGAAAAATCCCTTATTCCCTGTAGCTAAACCGGATCATTCATAGAGAATAGTCTTAGACTACAGACATTTGAACGGACATACATGTACATATGCTATACAAAATTCACATAGCGCTGCACTGATGAACAACATTGTGCGGAAAAAATAGAAAACGATTTTAGACATCTCGAATGGATTCTTCTGCCAGAATATAGCACCTGAAAGCAGGGATTTGACAAGCTTTAACGCGTCAGGCTCCCAGAAAAAATTATGTTGTTTGCCTCAGGGGTATAAGAACAGCCGGGGACTGTTTGCAGAAATTTTACACGAGTTGGACCCTGAACCGTTGTCATATGTGGATGATATATATCTCACGGATGACGAGTTGCTACAACATTTAAGACAGGTTGCCCGCATTGTTGTAGGGTTTGCCGAAATTGGCTACAATTTTAACTTTAAAAAATCGCCTTCCTCAGTGTCATATTCCTGGGATATGAGCTGTCGAATGAAGGTAAGAGCCTAGCGCTCCAATTTTTAGAAAGATGTGCACAGTTGCAACCACCAAACACGATTAAGAAACTCCAATCATTGTTGGGCTTTCTCAATTTTGGCAGAACATACATTCCTGATTATGCTACACGCATAAAACCTTTATATGAATTAATACGTCCTGATTTTTTTAGCAAATTCTGGACAATTGAACATATACATACTCTTAGGGAGTTACAAGCAGATATGCTGGCAGCAAAACATCTACACACATGGGACAATAAGACACATTTGGTCATCAGGGTAATAGCTGGGGCCATTGGGTTTACTTATGTCACATTTAATGAAGGTGAGACAGTCCAGATTGGATACAAGTCACACTTGTATTCTGCCGATTTGCTCCCACGGAGAAAATACTAACTGCTGTTCAGATGGCTGTTATTAAAGAAAGACCTCTTGCCCAGGGAAAACGCATTATTGTCGTTTTTCCCATTCTGGCCCTCGAGGCTGTTACAAAAGCTAGCGTCCTGAATGCAAAAGCACTACATCCAAGATGGATACAGTGGGCTACGTCTTTGACAGCCACTGATGTTGACTACATTTTTTACCCAAAGTTACAGACTCAGGAATTCTACAATATGAAGTTGAATAACCAGTTCCCGCTGACACGTTGCCTATTGATCAATATCAAGTAGTCCTGTACACCGATGGCTCTGCGCAACCGGCGGTTGGAACAAAACACCAATATTCGGCTGCATGTGCAAGAGTGAGCGGCCATATGGAAGGGGAGAAATTCTGCCCCCAACATACTTATACACAGACCTTAGGGGATTATACGGCACAATTGGCTGAGCTGAAAGCTCTACTGATGGCATTAGAACATACAGATCCGACGCAGTTTACACTGATTGTTTGTGATTCGTATTATTGTGTCCAGTCTTTTAATGAATACCTACATTACTGTCACTTGAATGGGTTCAGAGATTCAAAAGGAAACACAGACTACTGTGGGGGAAGGTAGAAGACCTGAAAGAGACGCTACCCAAAGTCCATGTTGTACATACACTTGGACACCAACTTGTTGGAATACACGTTGCTGGGAATACTTTGGCTGATGAAGCCACGAAGTCGGCAGTGGCGGTTGCTACTGTGGCTGCAGTGACTCGTTCGAGTTCCAAACCAGACACAGAGATTATGGCTGCCATAAAGGCTACGGTTGATGGCATGCCTTATCCTAAAGGATTTCCAAATAAATATCAATACTTCATGGGGAGTATGCTGAACGCTGAAGTTAAAATCCCTAGTGTAGGCGTACGCGACATCCCCAATAAGAATGTAAGACCAAAATTGATTAAAGCAGCGCATGAGGGAGTGGCATCTGCACATGCGGGCGTGGCTGCTACAATTTCACTATTTCAGGTCCGTTACTGGTGGCCTGGTCTCTATAAAGAGACGAAGCAGTATGTCCTTTGTTGTGACATCTGTCAACAAATTAAAGTTTCAACAGCTAAGCGCCCGCCGCAGACAACCCTCTTTATATCCAACAGACCATTACAATGTGTTAACTTGGATCATTGCGGTCCACTAACACCAGATAGTGCATACAAATATATACTAGTCGCTGTTGATTCTTGCTCCAGATTTGTGTGGGTGTGGCCACAGCGCTCGGCTGGCGCTCGGACTGTTATGAAAGATTTGCAAATCTTTATCTGTACATATGCAGTTGTGGCATTCCATTCGGACCAGGGCCCTGCTTTTGCCTCAAGGGGATTCAGAGACACCATGGCTTTGTTGGGGGTCCAGCTCCAGTACTCGTCTCCATTTCATCCCAAGGGAAATTCTGTTGTGGAGTGATTAAACCGCGATTTAAAGCAATCCTTAACAGCCAGAGTCATAGGTACGGGTCGTAGTTGGCTAACCCACCTGTATGGAGTTCAGAGAGCCCTAAATAACCTGCCTAGAAGGTCCCTGGGGGGTCGTACTTCATATGAGGGCCTGTTCGGAACACAAATGTTTGTTCTGAATCTTAATAGTCATGGTGTGGAGGTGGCGGAAATGCCTTTTGACATAAATGATCGTGTCACTGTTTTGCAGGAATTACAGTAGTTCTGTGAAGATAACTTCCACGGGAATTAAGGATGTGCCAGTAACACCTACCGGCTGGATTCCCAGGGTTGGGGATCTTGTGCATGAAAAGGTCACAGTTAAAAAAGTATTTGCCCCTTCTTATCGAGCACCAGTCCCTGTGTTGGGGATACACGGAACAAGAACTGTTATTCTTCCACCATTACCGGGTGCCAAAGAAAATCGCTTTGTTTCCATTGACAATGTCAAGTTACAACATGTGGCCGATTCTACACAGCAGACCAAGAGGAACGTCCAGTAGTTCCCAAATCCCTCTCACTACTGGGGAAGATGTTCCGCTTCAAGTTATCTATACCAACACTGTCGCCTCTTCGAACTTGGGGAGGGTGGATGATGGTCTCGCATTAGTTCCACTGACAACGAATAACTTGGAAACCTTTGATCAAGTCACGTTGACTACTGACGTGACGGATGGTGCTATCTACAGTGTACCACCACGAGAAACACCAACTCCTCCATTGGATACGGCGACACCTTTTGCACAAACTGCCTCTGGTTATTTTGCCACCAACGACGATGGTATGTCGGACTCTTTTGCCTCTTCGACTTCTGACCTATCAGGTCCACGTAAGCTGATGTGTTGGCTTAAAGATACATATTTTGTTTTTCCATGGACCTATCTGTGGCTCTTGTTAACTATGCTAGCATTTTTTCTTTGGTTAAGGTTTGTCATTACCTTTTTTCTGTTGATACATGGTCATTTTCTTCCTGAGAGATCAGCGGTTGAAGAGGTGGAGGAGGTGTTGAAGCCACATTTTTCATCACATAGGGTTCGAAGAGACTCAAATAGGGTTTGAAGAGACTAAAACTATAAAATATTTAAATAAATGCATGCCATTTAAATATCTTTAAAAATTAAAATATTAATCAAGTAACATAAATAATATGTAATTAAAATATACCCATCTGATTATCCATTCATCCACCAACCTCAATTTAACCCCTTCGCTGCAAGGCCTTTTCCCCCTCCTGTGCAGAGCCTTTTTTTGGCTATTTGGGGCAGTTTGCGCTTAGGCCCTCATAACTTTTTGTCCACATAAGCTAGCCAAGCAAAATTTACGTCCTTTTTTTCCAACATCCTAGGGATTCTAGAGGTACCCAGACTTTGTGGGTTCCCTTGAGGGAGGCCAAGAAATTAGCCAAAATACAGTGAAAATTTCGTTTTTATTTTTTTTTTAATGGGAAAAAGTGGCTGCAGAAGAAGGCTTGCGGTTTTTCCCCAAAAAATGGCATCAACAAAGGGTTTGCGGTGCTAAAATCACCAGCTTCCCGGCTTTCAGGAACAGGCAGACTTGAATCAGAAAACCCAAGTTTTCAACACAAATGTGGCATTTTACTGGGACATACCCCATTTTTAAAAAAAATTGTGCTTTCAGCCTCCTTCCAGTCAGTGACAAAAATGGGCATGAAAACAATGCTGGATGCCAGAAACCTAAACACTTCTGAAAAGTAGACAAAATTCTGAATTCAGCAAGGGGTCATTTGTGTAGATCCTACAAGGGTTTCCTACAGAAAATAACAACTGAAAAAGAAAAATATTGAAATTGAGGTGAAAAAAACATAAATTTTTCTCTACGATTTACTCTGTAACTTTTTCCTGCAATGTCAGATTTTCGAAAGCAATATACCGTTACATCTGCTGGACTCCTCTGGTTGTGGGGATATATAGGGCTTGTAGGTTCATCAAGAACTCTAGGTACCCAGAGCCAATAACTGAGCTGCACCCTGCAGTGCGTTTTCATTCTATACCGGGTATACAGCAATTCATTTGCTGAAATATAAAGAGTGAAAAATAGCTATCAAGAAAACCTTTGTATTTCCAAAAAGGGCACAAGATAAGGTGTTGAGGAGCAGTGGTTATTTGCACATCTCTGAATTCCGGGGTGACCATGCTAGCATGTGAATTACAGGGCATTTCTCAAATAGATGTCTTTTTTACACACTCTCTTATATTTGGAAGGAAAAAATGTAGAGAAGGACAAGGGGCAATAACACTTGTTTTGCTAATCTATGTTCCCACAAGTCTCCCGATAAAAATGATACCTCACTTGTGTGGGTAGGCCTAGCGCCGGCGACAGGAAAAGCCCCAAAACGCAACGTGGACACATCACATTTTTTTAAAGAAAACAGAGGTGTATTTTGCAAAGTGCCTACCTGTACATTTTGGCCTGTAGCTCAGCCGGGACCTACGGAAACCTACCAAACCTGTGCATTTTTTAAAACTAGAGACCTAGGGGAATCCAAGATTGAGTGACTTGTGGGGCTCTGACCAGGTTCTGTTACCCAGAATCCTTTGCAAACCTCAAAATATGGCAAAAAAACACATTTTCCTCACATTTTGGTGACAGAAAGTTCTGGAATCAGAGAGGAGCCACAACTTTCCTTCCACCCAGCATTCCCACAAGTCTCCCGATAAAAATGATACCTCACTTGTGTGGGTAGAACTAGCGCCCGCGACAGGAAATGCCCCAAAACGCAACATGGACACATCACATTTTTTTTAAAGAAAACAGAGGTGTTTTTTGCAAAGTGCTTACCTGTAGATTTTGGCCTCTAGCTCAGCCGGCACCTAGGAAAACCTACCAAACCTGTGCATTTTTGAAAACTAGAGACCTAGGGGAATCCAAGATGGGGTGATTTGTAGGGCTCTGACCAGGTTCTGTTACCCAGAATCCTTTGCAAACCTCAAAATTTGGCTAAAATAAACACGTTTTCCTCACATTTTGGTGACAGAAAGTTCTGGAATCAGAGAGGAGCCACAAATGTCCTTCCACCCAGCGTTCCTCAAGTCTCCTGATAAAAATGATACCTCACTTGTGTGGGTAGGCCTAGCGCCCGCGGCAGGAAATACCTCAAAACGCAACGTGGACACATCACATTTTTTTAAAGAAAACAGGTGTTTTTTGCAAAGTGCCTACCTGTAGATTTTGGCATCTAGCTTAGCCGGCACCTAGGGAAACCTACCAAACCTGTGCATTTTTGAAAACTAGAGACCTAGGGGAATCCAAGATGGGGTGACTTGTGGGGCTCTGACCAGGTTCTGTCACCCAGAATCCTTTGCAAACCTCAAAATTTGGCTAAAAAAACACATTTTCCTCACATTTTGGTGACAGAAAGTTCTGGAATCAGAGAGGAGCAACAAATGTCCTTCCACCCAGCGTTCCCCCAAGTCTCCCGATAAAAATTATATCTCACTTGTGTGTGTAGGCCTAGCGCCCGCGACAGGAAATGCCCCAAAACGCAACATGGACACATCACATTTTTTTAAAGACAACAGGTGTTTTTTGCAAAGTGCCTACCTGTAGATTTTGGCATCTAGCTTAGCCGACACCTAGGGAAACCTACCAAACCTGTGCATTTTTGAAAACTAGAGACCTAGGGGAATCCAAGATGGGGTGACTTGTGGGGCTCTGACCAGGTTCTGTCACCCAGAATCCTTTGCAAACCTCAAAATTTGGCTAAAAAAACACATTTTCCTCACATTTTGGTGACAGAAAGTTCTGGAATCAGAGAGGAGCCACAAATTTCCTTCCACACAGCATTCCCCCAAGTCTCCCGATAAAAATGATACCTCACTTGTGTGGGTAGGCCTAGCGCCCGCAACAGGAAATGCCCCAAAACGCTACGTGGACACATCAATTTTTTTGAAAGAAAACAGAGGTGTTTTTTGCAAAGTGCCTACCTGTAGATTTTGCCCTCTAGCTCAGCCGGCACCGAGGGAAACCTACCAAACCTGTGCATTTTTGAAAACTAGACACCTAGTGGAATCCAAGATGGGGTGACTTGTGAGGCTCTGACCAGGTTCTGTTACCCAGAATCCTTTGCAAACCTCAAAATTTGGATACAAAAACACATTTTCCTCACATTTTGGTGACAGAAAGTTCTGGAATCAAAGAGGAGCCACAAATTTCCTTCCACCCAGCGTACCCCCAAGTTTCCCGATAAAAATGATACCTCACTTGTGTGGGTAGGCCTAGCGCCCGCGACAGGAGATGGCCCAAAACACAACGTGGACACATCACATTTTTTCATAGAAAACAGTGCCTACCTGTGGATTTTGGCCTCTAGCTCAGCTGGCCCCAGGGGGGGCAGAAATGGCCTAGAATAAATTTGCACCCCCACCCCCCCAACCCCCCCTCTGGAGCGACCCTTGCCTACGGGGTCGCTCCCCCTGCGTGACATTGGCGCCAAAAAAAAGAAATCCCCGGTGCCTAGTGGTTTCATTGACCTAAAATTGGCCAATCTGCCCCCAAGTGGGGCAGAAATGGTCTAAATACAATTTGCCCCCCAGGGGAGCGACCCTTGCCTAATGGGTCGCTCCCCATCTCTAAAAAAACAAACAAAAAAAAAAAACACACACAAAAAATGTGCCCTGGCGCCTAGAGGTTTCTGCCCCCCCCTGGGGCAGATCGGCCTAATAACAATAGGCCGATCTGCCCCCGGTGGGGGCAGAAATGGCCTAAAATAAATTTGCCCCCCCAAACCCCTCCGGGAGCGACCCTTGCCCATGGGTTCGCTCCCCCTGTGTGACATTGGCGCCCAAAAAAAAATCCCCGGTGCCTAGTGGTTTCTGCCCCCGGGGGGGCAGAAATGCCCTAAAATAAATTTGCCCCCCCAACCCCCCCCCCCGGGAGCGACCCTTGCCTACGGGGTCACTCCCCCTGTGTGACATTGGTGCCAAAAAAAAAATCCCTGGTGCCTAGTGGTTTCTGCCCCCCTTGGGGGCAGATTGGCGCAGCAAAAATCGGCCGATCTGACCCCAAAGGGGGCAGAAATGGCCTAAATACAATTTTCCCCTCCAGGGGAACAACCCTTGTCCAAGGGGTTGCTCCCCATCTGTAAGACAAAAAAAACAAAAAAATCCCTGGTGCCAAGTGGTTTCTGCCCCCCCTTGGGGGCAGATCAGCCTAATCAAAATAGGCTGATCTACCCCCCAGGGGGGCAGAAATGGCCTAAAATAATTTCCCCCCCCAGGGGAGCGACCCTTGCCTAAGGGGTCGCTCCCCTTGCGTGAAATTCACGTAAAAAAAAAAAACTCCCTGGTGTCTAGTGGTTTCTGTCCCCCTTGGGGGCAGATTGGCCTCATCAAAATAGGCCAATCTGCCCCCAAGGGGGACAGAAATGGCCTAAAAATAATTTGCCCCCTAGGGGAGTGACCCTTGCCTAAGGGGTCGCTCCCCACACCTAAAACAAAAACTTAAACAACAAAAAAGAAAACAAAAAAATATCCTTTGTGCCCCTCTGGGGGCCCCCCTTTCTGCCCCCGGGAGGGCAGAAAAGGCCTTCCCAACAAATGCCCCCCCCCTGGGAGTGACCCTTGCTGTATTGCTACATACACTACGTGCATGTGGCAGCACTACGTGCAAGGTAAACAGTGGTGCAGAGTGTGGACCATTGGCCTCTGCTTTCATTGGCCTTCGCTTCCATTTTGGTTCACGACTCCATTTTGTCGAGTCTGGTTCGGTGCGTAAGGCACTGTTCTGTGTTTTTCCACAAGCTTCGGCAAGCTGAAGGGTGGGGTGTTTTTCTGCTCAACTTCGCTCCATCTGCCTGGTACGAAGGGCGCTATTTACATTCCACGAGCTATCAGTTAGAACAACAGGGGGATGCGCCTGTACACAAGGAGGAATGCAAGCTTCACCTTGGAGTCCTCTCCTGGGAACTTGGCCCGTTCTGAGGAGACGTCTCGAAGGGTGAACAAGGTACCGCCGATTGCACAATTTGTAAAGGAGGGGGTCTTTTTCTAGAAAAGACTCCTGGGCGTTAGTAGATACTATAAAAGTTGGGGGCCTGGATGGGCTGGTTTAGGAACTCTCTTCTGGGTTGGACGCAACGCCAGGAGGACTGATTGTCCCGAACAGAGGCTCCCTGTGCCAGCTGATTTGGGTTCCCCAGCTTTGTGTACGGCGGAGGGATGCAGACGCTCTTTTCGGTGAAGCTTTTCAATTTATTAAGTGTATTGTGTGTGCGCGCGTAATATGTACTTATTCTTGCAGTCATTTTCATGCTATTGAGCATTGAAGTATATTGTGTGTGCGCGCGTAATATGCACTTATTCTTGCAGTCATTTTCATGCTATTGTGCATTGAGGTATATTGTGTATGCTTGTATTATATGCACTTACTCTTGCAATTATTCACAGAGTGCTTATATCTTTATCATTATTCTCATGTTATTCTCCTGATGTATATATATATATATTAGTGTGGTTTAGTTTTGCTAGCTGAGAACTTGCCCCTTAAATAAACTTGATTATTCTACTTACGAAGGTGTTTGAGAGTGATTGCTTTACATTGTGCCTTAAAATATCCTGAAGTGCATAGTTTTGATATTCTGAAGAGTAAAGCAGCACAAATTGGCGTAGTCGTTTGCAGGATTCAAAAAAAAAAAAAAGGGAAAATGCTTAATAAGATCAAAGCGAGCTCAAAAGCAGGTTCTCATGTAGCAAATCCAGACATAGAAATACCGGGGTGGGAAACCGCTCCGTATAAACTTTTAGCTCTGGAATGGTCACGTTGTGCTGGTTTGTGTGAAAATTGGAATGCGTGTATGTTAAATGTGGAACCTGAAGATCTTCTTATATGTTTACGGAAAGTTTCAATTGACAAGGGAAGGGAGGTCTGTGCGTTGGGGAGGCGAGGCTGGATCTTGCTTTCTGCGTACCGAAAGCTGTATGAAAAATGTTTACAGTTACAAAAAGACCACGAGCAGCTGGAGAAGGAGTTAGTAGAAGCCCGAAATTCCTCTACCATGCTAGCTTGTCAAAATAAATTATTAAGTGATAAGTTGGAAATGTACCAACTGGTTGCGGAGAGAACGGCTGTTAGCGTAGCTAAATATAAACACAAGAAACGAAGAGGGAAAGTTAATAAAAAGAAGGTGCATTTAGCTATCTCTCAGGCAGGATTAGCCTTTGACCCTGAATTTTGGGATAGAAACATCTGGGATACATCTGATTTTTCAGATGGGTCCGGGGGCGATGACTGCCAAGATGTTAGACAGGAGAAGACAGAGCGCAGGAATGTTGTCCGTGCGCAGCCCATATATCGGCGAAAGTTACAGCATAGCCCAGCTAATCCTGGAGGGGTGATGTTGGATGCCCTGGAGGATTATACACAGCAAGAACTAAGTGATGTGATAGACAGATTTCGACAGAGGTCTGGGGAAACATTGCTTACGTGGTTGGTGCGGGTACACGATATGGGGGGCCAGGGGGTCCAATTGGATCACGGCGACGCCCCGAGGCTTTGTATGTTAAGTACAGACCCGGTTATTCAAAATGAGTTTAGAACCTATCCAGGGAATGGTCCCATGACCAATTTGTTAGAGCTAGCTGCGCAAGGGTGTGCTCAGAAGTATCCGACAGAGTCAGACTGGCCGCCTAATGATAAACCTTGGTATACTTTGAGAGATGCAGTACAGAGATTGAAGGAAGAAGGGATGAAAACAGCTATCTTTATGGGTAATGCCATGATTTGATGAATGGAATTTTAAGTGTGTCTGTGCGAAACAGGCTGATTAGGGCCGCTCCTCCTGCATATAAGCATGTCATCATGACTTTGTTAATTAATCAGACGGGTAACCCATTGTCTCAGGTGGTAGAAGCGGTGCGTGAGTTAAGTGATTTAGGAGAATGGGCTAAGCCAGAGAGGAATTCACGGTCTGAGAATCGTACTGATAACAACAGGGTGACAAGGCGAGACATGTTTCAGGCCTTGATGCGAGATGGGGTGACCAGGAATGAAATTGATGGGATAAGCACCAAGGACATGTGGGAAATGTACTGCAAACGCGGTTTGGATAAAAAGGAGGGGAGCAGGAAAGGGAACAAGAAGGATAACAAAGTGGTGAACCAGAGAAAGGCAGGAGGGGAGGAGCGTGAGGGTGAAAAGGGAGAGAGAGGGAGAGAACCCCACAGGAGAGAGAGATCCCCAGAGGACGGAAATTGGGAGGAAGAGCACCGAAGCGCAGAGGGAACCCGGAGCAGGGAGAGAGACCGGGAACTGACAGGTTCTGGGAAAACTCGAGGAAGAGAGTGGGAGAGGGAGCTGGTAAGCTCAGAGAGGTTGCGAAGCAGAGACAGGGAGGAGGAGTTCCCTGAGAATTACCGCAAACTGTATCCAGATTTGACTTGGGCAGACTCTGATGTGCGCAGAGTGAAAATAGATTAGGAAACAGGCCAAACTCCGGTGCAGGGATGGGCTCGCAAAGATAACAGACCTCATGTCAAAGTAGAAATTTATTGGAAACGTGGAAATGTTCAAAAAGTTCGAGCCCTCGTTGACACCGGAGCGGAGGCCACTTTGATTCATGGCAATCCAAGAAAATTCAGGGGACAGTACTTCACCATTACGGGATTGGGCGGAAAAGAAACCCCGGCAGTGCAGATAGTGGTTCCCATGAAAATAGGGGCACTTCCAAAGAGAGAATACACTGTCCTGATTGTGCCCATTCCAGAATACATTATTGGAATTGACATTTTGAAAGGGATGACCCTACATTTGGAAGATGGATGTTATCAATTTGGTTCCAAAAGATTTATATCAATAGCCGCCGCAAGGGTGGGGCTGTTGAAGATTCCTCCGGTAACACTTCCCCAAGCTACTAAGGTGATTCAAATGAAACAGTACAGAACACCGGGAGGACATGAGGAGATTAGCCAGACTATACATGATTTACTAGAGGCCGGGGTAATAGTTCCCATCACCACTGCGTGGAATAATGCCCTCTGGCCTGTTCGTAAAAGTGATAACAGTTGGAGGATTTGCATTGATTATCGCCAATTGAATAAACATACACCTCCTCTGACTGCAGCGGTCCCAGACACCATTACCTTGATTGAGAACATACAGAAACACAGTGGGACTTGGTATGCAACCATTGACATTGCCAATGCCTTCTTTACGATACCAATAGCTACTGAGAGCCAGCCTCAGCTGGCGTTCCAATGGGCGGGGCGTCAGTACACCTTCTGTAGATTACCCATGGGGTATTTACATAGCCCCACTATCTGCCACCGGCTGGTGGCAGAGCATTTGGATGAAGTACCAGTGGTTCCTGGAGTGCAAATTTCTCACTATATAGATGACGTGATGATGCAGGGAGAGACGCAAGAACAGGTGCAAATTCAGCTAGACAGGGTGGTGGAACATTTGCAGAATCAAGGGTGGGAGATTAACCCCGAGAAAGTGCAGGGACCGTCTCAGAGCGTGAAATTTTTGGGCATTCAGTGGAATCAGGGACACAGAGAAGTGTTGCCAAAAGTGAAACAAAAGATTAAGGAATTCGCAGTACCGTGAAATCGGAAGGAAGCCCAGAGTTTTATTGGACTATTCGGGTATTGGAGACAACATATACCCCATTTGTCTCAGATTTTGGCCCCATTGTACAAAGTTACACGAAAGAAAAATGCGTTTGAATGGGGAGAGCAGGAGCAGCGCGCGTTTGAATTGGCGAAAGACGCCATTCAGCATGCTTTGGATTTGTGGCCGATTCGAGAGGGAGACATTGAGTTGAATGTGACAGTCCAGGGGCAGTATGCCAATTGGAGTTTATGGCAAAAACAAGGAAGAAAGAGGGTGCCCCTGGGATTTTGGACAAAGAAGTTACCTGAGGCAGGAGAGCGGTATACTCCCTTTGAGAAGCAGCTGCTGGCCTGCTATTGGGCCCTGGTTGATACTGAGCAAATTACACTGGGACACAATGTGATTTTAAGGCCTGAAATTCCCATCATGCAGTGGGTGATGAGTTCCCCAAAAACTCATAGAATTGGATATGCGCAAGAAGCCAGCATTATAAAATGGAAATGGTATGTCCAGGACAGGGCACGAGCGGGTCCAAAAGGGACCGCCGTTTTGCATGAGCAGGTAGCGCAGGCTCCAGTGGAGAATTCCGAAATGTTGCATGATGTACCTTCAGTGTGTGAATCCCCAGTAGGGTGGGGCCAGCCGTTCGCAGACTTGTCTGCAGATGACAAAAAACATGTGTGGTTCACAGATGGTTCAGCAAAATATGTTGGAGCGAAAAGGCACTGGAAGGCAGTGTCCTATAATCCTGTTACCAAGAAGCTTTTGACAACTACAGGACAGGGAAAAAGTAGCCAGTATGCAGAGCTTTATGCCGTGTATCAGGCTTTAAAACAGGAGCTACCCGGAAAATGTCACATTTATACAGATTCCTGGTCTACCGCCAATGGGTTAGCTACTTGGCTTCCCACGTGGCATGCACATCAGTACAAAATCCATAACAAAGAGGTATGGGGGAAGGAGTTATGGCAGGAGATCTGGGAAATGTTACCTCAAAGCATCGTGACTGTCTATCATGTGGACGCTCACTGTCCAACTGATTCATTAGACCGATGGTTCAATTGTCTTGCAGACGATCGAGCCAAGATTCAAGAGGCTGAAGTGGAGGCGCAGAGTTCTGATTTGGTGGGAATGGCTAAATGGGCACACCAGAAATGCGGACATCTTGGAGAAAAGGCTACTCACAGGTGGGCTGAGATTAGAGGGATGCATCTTCCCCTAGATTTGATTAAAACAGCGATCATTGAATGTCCCATTTGTCAGCATGCACAGCACAGACCGGTCCCACAGGTGGTGGGAGGCCAGCTAGGTAGAGGTAAATTGCCAGGACAGATTTGGCAGATTGATTACATTGGACCAATGCCAGTGAGCAGAGGGTGTCAGTATGCCTGCACTGTGGTAGACACTTACTCTGGTTATCTCATAGCCTTTCCCTGCAAGCGCGCAACTCAGCAGAGCACCCTGAAAACACTAGATCTGTTGATTCTGTACTATGGAGTGCCACTCCAGATTCAAAGTGATAACGCCAGCCACTTCAAGGGCAGACTAGTGCAGGACTATTGTGCACAACGCAATATTGAGTGGATTTTTCACATACCTTACTACCCACAAGCAGCGGGACTGATTGAGAGAATGAATGGGTTGCTGAAAGAACAATTGCGTAAACTGAATGATGGGACACTGAAGGGGTGGAGGGATAATTTGTATGATGCTTTGCAAATTTTGAACAACCGACCCCTTACAAATGCTGAGACACCTCTCATGAGAATGCTCACACCTGCTTTACAGATTAATCCGTTTACAACGAGCAATACCATTGTGTATTGGGAAACAGCTCCAGGAGCTTTGGCCCCATATCGAGCTACACCAGAATCTGCAGGACTTGACTTACATGCTTTACACATGCATCGATTGAAACCTAGAGACATCACTCTGATTGAAACTGGGGTGGGAATTCAGATTCCCCCTGAGCATTACGGTCTGATCGCCCCTCGATCTGGGCTTGCCTTGAGGGGCATCTAAGTTTTAGGAGGCGTGATAGATGCAGACTACCAAGGCGAGTTGAAAGTCATTCTCTTGAACAGTGGTGACACAGACCTAGTGGTGCAACCTGGTGATCGCGTTGCCCAAATTGTCATTATGCCGGTTTATGGAGGTGTTGTTAAGAAGGGGAGCGCCCCAGCTCTTCTCACTGTGAGAGGCAAAGGAGGGTTCGGATCTACTGACAAGAACCCAGGGGCCAAAGTGTGGATTGAATCCCCAAATAACCCTCCTCAACCCGCTGATGTCATCGCCACTGGACCAGACAATGTCCTGGTAGTTATGCGACCTGGTCAAGACAAATGGGAACATGTTCCCGCTGACAAATGCTATCTGCGAGAATGATAATACGTGTTTTGTCCTTTGTTCTTTTCAGATCATCCTGTGGAGTGCCTGTGCCATGAGTGTGGTGTATGGAGCCCGTTCGGGAGACTCCACCGGGGAGCGGGAGGGGCTCATAGCCCAAAAATTCAACCGTCAGCCGCAGATGCCAACGCTGCTGCATCAACCGAACAATGTTTGGATTCATCTAGCGCAGGAAGTGCTGAATATATCTCACTTCTGTATGAGTAACATGCAAAGCGTTCAAGATTTGATTACCACTTGTCTAGTGGCAGTGCCCACTCCTGCTGCTGTATTATTACACATCTTTAACAATACAAACCAGGATGGAATGGTGGATGTGAGTGACGTTCGTTCCCATCTGTCACTCTATGAGTACTGCCGTCATTGCCCGGAGGTGGGCAGGCGGTTGTGGAGGAACATGACATCTATACTCACGTTTAACATCTCAAATGGGGATGTGTGCTATTCATTGACCTGTGATCCTATGAAAATAGGTAAATGTGCTCAGCTCAAATTGGAGAAAAGAGACAAAAACTGAACTGCTGCACAACGGACGTTGTGCCACTCACGGACTGACCTAACCTGTTTGAATGTAAATATTTCGATGTTTTGCCAACATGTGGTGCCTGCGGCCAGCCACATTCAAAATGTTAAGTTGCCTAAAGGTTGGCTCTTTTCTTGTGGTAATCTTTCTTTTACTTATATTCCAGCCAATCTAACCGGAGGGCCTTGTGCCTGGTCACGCTTAGGCTTTCTCATGTTTCCTATGGATACTGCTCTACACCCTCGCTATACCAGAGACACTATTCAATTACCTACGGACTGTGATTCTGAAATTTCATTGCTGTCCAAAACAGAATATGTTAGTTTAGCTGGTTCTATCGTAGGGGTGCCAGGACTTGCAGTATATAATACCAGAGTTATTAATAAACTTGCATGTTTAGTAGTCAAGAATATTAACTATACATCAGCTGCCTTAGCTGAGCTGTTATTAGATGTACAGGGAATTAGAAGAGCTGCTTTGCAGAATCGCGCTGCTATTGATTATTTACTGCTTAAACACAACCATGGCTGCAGTGATTTTGAAGGATTATGTTGCTTCAATTTATCCGACCACTCCATATCAATCAACTCCCACATAGTGGCCCTGCATAAGTTGGTGAAGGGGGTGCAGCAGGATGTTGACAAGGGGTGGTGGGATTGGGCTTTTGGATGGCTGCCTAATTTAGGACAACTGCGTTATATCTTTGGTGTAATCATTATCATAACAGTTATTTTAATTTCATTATGTTGTTGTATTCAGTGTGTGCCTAATCTTCTATCTCAGTTTCGCCCAAGAGCATTGCCATTTCAGCTTATAGGATATACTTAGTTGTAAGTTGGCCAAATGGTCCAAGGGTGGAAATGTATTGCTACATACACTACGTGCATGTGGCAGCACTACGTGCAAGGTAAACATTGGTGCAGAGTGTGGACCATTGGCCTCTGCTTTCATTGGCCTTCGCTTCCATTTTGGTTCACGACTCCATTTTGTCGAGTCTGGTTCGGTGCGTAAGGCACTGTTCTGTGTTTTTCCACAAGCTTCGGCAAGCTGAAGGGTGGGGTGTTTTTCTGCTCAACTTCGCTCCATCTGCCTGGTACGAAGGGCGCTATTTACATTCCACGAGCTATCAGTTAGAACAACAGGGGGATGCGCCTGTACACAAGGAGGAATGCAAGCTTCACCTTGGAGTCCTCTCCTGGGAACTTGGCCTGTTCTGAGGAGACGTCTCGAAGGGTGAACAAGGTACCGCCGATTGCACAATTTGTAAAGGAGGGGGTCTTTTTCTAGAAAAGACTCCTGGGCGTTAGTAGATACTATAAAAGTTGGGGGCCTGGATGGGCTGGTTTAGGAACTCTCTTCTGGGTTGGACGCAACGCCAGGAGGACTGATTGTCCCGAACAGAGGCTCCCTGTGCCAGCTGATTTGGGTTCCCCAGCTTTGTGTACGGCGGAGGGATGCAGACGCTCTTTTCGGTGAAGCTTTTCAATTTATTAAGTGTATTGTGTGTGCGCGCGTAATATGTACTTATTCTTGCAGTCATTTTCATGCTATTGAGCATTGAAGTATATTGTGTGTGCGCGCGTAATATGCACTTATTCTTGCAGTCATTTTCATGCTATTGAGCATTGAGGTATATTGTGTGTGCTTGTATTATATGCACTTACTCTTGCAATTATTCACAGAGTGCTTATATCTTTATCATTATTCTCATGTTATTCTCCTGATGTATATATATATATATTAGTGTGGTTTAGTTTTGCTAGCTGAGAACTTGCCCCTTAAATAAACTTGATTATTCTACTTACGAAGGTGTTTGAGAGTGATTGCTTTACATTGTGCCTTAAAATATCCTGAAGTGCATAGTTTTGATATTCTGAAGAGTAAAGCAGCACACTTGCCCAAAGGGGTCGCTCCCTTATGTCCATTTCCACAAAAAAAAGACATCCCTGGTGTCTAGTGGGCGTTTCAAAAGCCGGATTGCAAGCAATCCGGCTTTTGAAACGCTTGGAGGGACTTCAAAGGGAAGGAAATACATTTCCTTCCCTTTGAAGCCTCTCCGGGCCTCCCCCATGTGATCGAAAGAGAAATGCAAAGCATTTCTCTTTCGATCGCGCTGGAAGCTGAGCTTCCAGCGCGAAGGGGGAGGCTCTGTGACAAAAAGTGCGCGCTGATGTCACGGGTGGGGAGGTCGGAGGTGGAAGGTGAATGGCTTCCCCTTCCATCCCTGCCTTTGGAGGGGTGGGGGGAAGCACACAGAGGGAGCGAGAGCGCTCCCTCTGGGCTGTGTGCCGAGGACGTAATGGTTACGTCCTCGGCACAGCAGCACTGTGCCAAAGGACGTAACCACTACGTCCTCGGCAGAGAGCAGGTTAAAATGTATTACTAAGTAACAGGTAGGGAAGATGTACATAATATAAAAGTTAAAGTTAATAGATTATTCATTTAAAAATTCCACTCAATCCCCTAAATAAACCTAATAACGCACAAAATGTACTACAATTTCTACCAATAGAATAGTGTAGCATAATTAACAAATTTATGAGTTAGCATAAATGAATGGTTAACTTAAAAAAACAATAACTACCCAATCTTACAATAAACCCCACAACCTGAAAAATATAAATAACCATATGCTTTTAAAAAAGTAATACTTTTGCAATAACATATATAACAAAAATCAAAACTTAAAACAAGCCAATTTAATACCATATTAAAAAAGCTACATTAAAGTAAAAAATATTTTGAAATTCTATATAATAGTACCATAGAGAAAAACAATATTCTTAGATTCAATATGTAGGTGTACACATTTTTATAGTCATGATGCTTTTGAGCACTATATTGTGGCTAGGTGGTATTTTTAAGTTGATGTTTAGGTGTAATATCTATTTCGTTAGATATTTTTTTCTGACAAGAGACATGGGCCAAGCAGAACATCTTGCAGGAACTGTGGCACTGGACATTTGCCACAGCTGAGTTTGATGTCCTAGTAACATTCACTGCATAATTTTAGGAACTGCATGGGCAACACTTTGAGCTGTTTCTTGCATGCCTTCTGTCTGTAAGGAATTACCCACAGATATGTTTTTCTCACAGACCCCACTTCACACGCAGTAAGCAAAACATGTGATTTCCATTCGATTTTCAATTAGTGCATGTGAAAAAAATTGCACTGATTTCCAAGCTCACGTGTAGCATCACATTTCGCTCTTACAGAAGGCAATAAAACAATGCATTGTATGAAAATTCAACACTTTCCAAAAATATGGACCTTATCAGATGCTCTACCATCTGATGATACTCTGGGCCCATAATTGTATTTCTATTTTTCCGACTGACCTTTTTAGGGTGCTAGAGAAGTAATGTAGTGTTAAAATGAACCTTTAAATTTAACTAACAGTATGATCTATTTGGTTGCACATCAAATTCAGGAGGCGGAGGATAAAGTTCAGAAGTTTATTATAAATGTACATGAACCTCAAAAGCATGCAAAATCACCAACGATGAAGTAAAGCATCAAATTAGGTTAAATCGAATAATAAAAACACAAATGAGAATTTTTGTTGAAGCAAAAAAAGAGATGAAAAACAGAATCTGATGACCTGTATATAAGTTGTGGTCCTCTTGCTGTATCTTTGAGAATCTAAGTCACTCTACATACCCTAAAGTAAGCTATGGGGAAATCCTAATTCAGTCCCAGGGAATATAGGAAAGTGTCAGTATAGCAGAAGCCTCAGTAGGAGTTCTTATAGAGAGGTGCTGGATAGCATTAAACCATAGAAAAGAATAAGGGGTAGAGAGGTCTGTAGCCCTCCAAATCTCAAGAGAATCTGCTCTTGTCTAACTAGGTGAATACCAATTAAACCTACAGAACCCTCAAGAAGGTTATGTCATCTATGTCAGGATTTTTCCACCTTCCTTACACATTTGAAATTGGCACCTTCCCTCAGGTTCTAATCTGAGAACTGAATATCAGGATGATCTGGAAGGCTTCCCAATGCCTGGTACACAAAAAGGAGTCTCTTCTTCACAGTTTGTTAGCATTCCTTGTCCTTGCCAAACTATCCTCCCGTACCTCACTATAATCAATACACAATTTGACTTTCACTAAGTTTAGACTCGCAGGGACTCACTAGCAAAGAAAGAATATTGCATTGCGTGTAAAACTCCACATTGGAGGTTAAATAAAAGAATCCATGGGGCATATTGACTTACCCCTTGCGCCACCTTAGTGCCGTCATAGCATTAAGGTGGTGCTAAGGTGGCCTTTCCCCCATGCAAGATTTACAAAGTGGCACAATGCATGCATTGCGCCACTTTGAAGCCCCATGCACCACATTATGGCTGCGCCAGGTATAATTCATGCAAGGAGGGGGCGTTCTGATGCAAGGAGGCCTGAAAAAATGGCACCGTGAAATTTACAAGATTTAACTGCGCCATTTTTTCCCTCATTTTTGTGTGCCTGCTCAAGGCAGGCTTTAAAATAATGCACCCAATAAAATCAATGGGCCTCCCTGTGTTTTGCTGCGCTAGCGTCAAAGTTATTGATGCAAGTGCAGCAAAGCGCCACAACAGCGTAAAAAATTCAGGTGCTTTTGTGTTAACGACCACCATGGTGCTGTTAGGTAGGGCAAGGCTGACGCAAGACAAGTGGCGCATCGGGACTGATGCACCCTTTCCTCAGAAGTATGTCCCCAAATGTTTCCGGAATTAGTTATGCTAGCTTAATAAGACATTGAAACCACGTTTGAAAAACATGATTGTAAGTGTGTCTTGCAATCATAAAAGGAACATGATTATAAATGAAAAGTTATTTGAAGCAGTTTCACCATAATACCAAAACCAAAGTACACAGATATAAATGTGCATGAATAATACATTTCAGCATGCTAAAATAAAAAATTAGAGCACACATATATATGAACTTCTAATCTGCTACTATGAATGGACTTTCAGTAATACAATATATATATATATATTGTTGATTATATTATTATGTCACTCCTATCACACATGATGGTACAACCAAAAGTATACATTACCAACATTGTATTATCTAAAAATAGTCCTGCCCCCAAAAAAATAGTAGTGTGGTAGGATAACTTAATGTTTTGAAAATAACTTTTACATAACCTCTCACCAGAACTTGAAAACACTTTTCTGCAAAGACACAAGTTGAGGAACGCAGGAAAGGATACAATGCTATATTGTTATTCTTAAATTTAAGATATGACTCATCTTTAAAAATATATTATACAAGAATATACTATAATAAAGAAATACTTTAAAAAATGTGACAAATATCATAAAATGAAAGTTTAAAATCTGAAATGTCAATTTCTGATACAGCATTATCTAAAAATACTGAAAAGTAAGGCTTGCCATCTCTTTTAACCACAGAAACTACTTAACATCTCTGAAAATAGCGAGAGATTTTTGAAGGGAGGAGCATGAGGTTGGTTTTCTGTTCCAGTCATTCCCTGTTTTGACTTTCAGCTCAGCTAATGGAGGGGACGTGCTATTCATTTCCCTTTAACTAGTTACCAGAAAACAGCCGAGAAAATAAAACAACTCTTCAAATGCATCATGGTACATTACTATACTTCATTTAGTTCCAATTAGATTTGAGCCTATTCTATTAAAGTGTACCCTTGCAGATCCATGCCAAATTAAGTACTAGCTCTTCATTGCAGCAGTACAATGATTGATTTCTCCTCTTAATCAGTTTATTTCATTAGTTATACATTTATTTTTACATGCATTTCATGGCGCTGCTGCGGAGATGACCTATCAAGGCAAGTGACATCACAGAGTGATTTGAATATTAACCAAATAGCTATTACAGCAGTGGCTGTGTTTAAAGATCATATGTAAATCAAATGTCAGGGGGAGAAATTGCCGCAAGTGCTGTCAAAAAACAATTTAGCAGCGGTTAAAGGGATAGTGCGCTTTAGTGAACTTAGTAAATGAAATCTCCCCGAAGCTAGTCTTTTCTTGCAGGTATGTGAGCATGAATAAAGATGTATTTGTAGAAACAGTTTGCAGTTTCTCTTACATTCAATTTTCAGTTAAATTCCTTATTGCATGCATGATAAAATGAATCAATGATCACATGAGTGAATGCACAAATGAAAGTAAGGCCGAATAAACGAATAAGTGGCAGGACGTTTAGATTGTGTCAGACCCTACAAGCATCGATTCACAGAAAAAAGCATGACTGGAAAATTCAAAGTAACGAAAAACAATGCACTTCAGGATCAGATAAATTAAATACCATTATAAAGTGGTCACATCGCTTGTGTTCAATTGAAAGACTGCTATATCACATAACAAAATAAATGTTTCTTTTTGCCATGTCCGTGGTTTTGAGATCCAGAATAAGTATACCATAGTTATGTGGACAACGATCTTATATCAGGCGTGAATTTCAGTTTACATCGGATACGGGATTACAATTTTGGCGCAAATTGCACACACCACGGGCCAGATCAGATAGTAACATTTTCGAATGGCGCTAATTCTTGTCCTTAGTGGTAAATTAAGGCAGTGCTTGCTCCAAACATCTTTCAATAGCGTATTATGAAAAAAGGAATCCGGGCATAGTAATTAGTGACAATAACCTTTGTACACACTTGTCATGGGGTATTTTGCTCTAGTGATAATGTGTTCTGTTGTATTTTGTGCTGTTGTGATTCTGTGTTGTTTCTTGCAATGTGATTTTTTTGTGTTGTAGTCAAGTTGTGTTGTATTCTTTTTGACTGATATTTTGTGATATATTTTAATGTTATTGTTATGTCGCTTTGGGAATGGTATTGTATTATGCGTTGGTGTTTGCTTTAAATAACTTAAAATGCTACTACATTTCCAGCCATAAGGCAGCACATGACTTGAAAGTTCCTCTGAAAAGAAACCATTTACCATTACCTAAGGTGGTAAAATAGCACTACTGCAGTTTTTTCAATTGGTAAGACTTCAGTGAGCCGACAGTGCAGCACAGACTGTCTTAATTTAGAGCTCATGCCAAGTCAAGTTGTATTTCAAGGTTTTAATCTCTGATGATATCCACATAGGAAATTTAAACAGGATGCGATAGTAGACAAATGTTACAATAAAAATACCATAAAAAAGGGGGCGTGTCTGAATGCTGCACAAGATGGCAGAATTCTTGCACAATTCCCACACTTCCTTTGCAGCATCCCTTAATACCATGCTTAATAGCGTCTAATCTAGTTCTATCAAAGTAAACAATGATGCTGTAGGACACCTTCTTGGCAGCTGTGTACCAAAAGAACCTCTAGAGTGGTTGACAGAGAATCATTGCTCAGTGCACAACCTTCTTTTAGTGGCTGCTGTGACAATACAGACAAGTTCAACACAGCTGACCATGGGTGAAAGATCGTCCAATGTGAGGCTGGTAGATAGAAAGAGAGCATGGTGCACCATGGTGCCCCTCAAAGAGCCCTAGAGCAGGAGAGTGCTGAGGATGTGGCTAGAACATTACGCCAGCCCAAGACGTACAATTGAGGGCTTCAGCAAACGGTGGGCAGTGAGTGCTGCAAGGGGGTTAGGAGAGTGTCACTGTCTGAATACTGTTCTAGGGCCTCCCCTTAGGTGCATAAACACTGGTGGAAAGGGTTGTGGATCGGCCCATGATGATTGGCCCATGGATTATTGGAATGTGGCGCTGTGGTGCATGAGCTCTGATTGTGAGAAATGGGGCTGGAGTCAGCTGCGCCCCAATGTGTTGCACTTATTCCCTCATTTTTATGGAGTACACACCAACCTGTGTAATGTGATGGGGTGCAACTGAAGGATCCTATGTGGTCATTCAACAAAGGGGATCCTACATGCCCGCAGGAACAATGCAACTCTTTCCTCTTCCCACCACTCACCTTCTGCACACTTTCCCTGCTCCCCCCTCTGGTCGCATAAGTGTGTGGCCGCTGCACTTGGTAGAAGGCACTGTGGAAGGGCCGACTGTGCTGTACCCCTCCTTCCATTACCAACAGTGTGGCCTCTTGTTCGATGCCTCCATAATGGGCAGAGACAAGCCAGACAAAAGGGTTCAGCATAATGTGCTGGACAAATATGGTTTCTTAAAACTCCCCCTCGGGAAAGAAGATATGGGACAAGAGGCTCAACAGACAATAGCTATTGAGCTGAGGTGAATCGAGGAGAAAGCACTTTGATGCATCCGGTGCATGTGGTAAAATAATTAAAATCCACCTTAGAGTATAACATTGATAGTGTGTTTGTAGAGATGTCCCTTATGTGTGCAGATTTCCGTAAAGCGACTGACGGGTTTAGATCTGAGGAAACGACCATGGCCACACTGAATGCAAAGTATCAACACTAAAATCAATGGTGTCCATGATATAATGGTTCACAGTTGTGCTGCAGGCCTATATTGAGGATGCAGAGGCTCGATTGTGTCAAAATAACCTAGGCCTAGTTGGAATGCAGGAGGTATAGTCGGTCCCATTGTCGACCTATTTGTGGAAGAGCTTATTATGAATCATTGGAAACTGGGGGCATCTCCAGGTTCTTCTCAGTAGAGTGCACTAATAAACTCCAGTCCCCCTCTGAGGCCAGCACAGCCACCCCAAACAATAGCCAGGATGATAAACTACCGGGCCTGAGATGTCACACTATAAGCATCCAGAAACCAGAGGGACTCAAAATTAGAAAACTTCACAATAGTCATCTTCCCAGTTTTTACCTTGGCTGTAGGGAAGCAACTGCACTCCTTTGATTAAGTGAAGTGTCGCTTTTGACAGGATTAAATACATGAGCACAAGATGAAATACATAACATACATGATGCTGTTCCCAGCCAAACTATGTGTCATTGCTAAGAGGAAATTATGTAACTATCTAACAACGGAGGACTTGTGGGACTGGCTTAATGGGTAGAGACCTGTAAGGTGTCAATTACAGCGGCACCCTCTGGATGGAAAACTGAGCTGGACATGGTAGATCCTGCCCTGGACCTGGAGACACAACCATTGCCTGAAAACATTTACATGTGCAGCTCGGATGACCCTCAGGGACACATTAACACTGAAGAGCACTGCCCAGGAAAGGCTGAGGCTAAGTGACAATTGAGATTCATGGTGGATGGGCTCGTCCACCCTGATATTCACTGGCCAACCACCCATAAATGGAGACCTGTGTACAATGAGTAAAATCTATATGTACTGATGGATTTGGCAACAACTGATAATGTTCATAGGGGATGTGTTCTGACAAAGTCAATCAATCAATATTTTTAGAGCGTGCTACTCACCCGCAGGGTCTTAAGGCACTGTGGGATATGTCCTCAGGGTTTAGTCAAAGAGACAGGTCTTGAGGTCCTTCCTGAATTTATTCAGCAATTGCGACTGTCTGAGGTGGAGAGGTAAGGTGTTCGAACATGTTTCCGCAAGGTAGGAGAACAATCTCTCTCCAGACAAAGATTTCCTTATGCAGGGTACAGTGGCGCGTGACTGCTGGGAGGAGCAGAGTGGTCTGGCAGGAAAGTAAAAGGTGATGCAGTGGTTGAGGTATCTGGGTCCAAGGTTGTGGAGGTCCCTGTAATCGTGTATGAGGAGCTTGAAGTTGATCCTCTTCTGGAAGGGGAGCCAGTGGAGATCTCTCAGGTGTCCTGTGATGTGTTTGTGACTGGGGATGTTCAGGATGAGTCTGGTGGAGGCGTTCTGGATTTGTTGTAGCTTGCTCAGGTTCTTCTTGGTGGTTCCAGCATAGAGGGTGTTGCTGTGGTCAAGTCTGCTTGTGGTCAGGGCATGTGCCATGGTTTTGCAGCAGTCACTTGGGGTCCTGCTGAAGATCTTTTGTAGGAGTTGAAGGGTGTGGAAACAGGTGGAGACGACGGAGTTGACCTGTCTTGTCATGGTGAGCTCTGAGTCAATGATGATGCCGAGGTTGCTTGTGTAGTCTGTTGAGATCTGGGGCTGCAAGTGTTGAGGGCCACCAAGGGGTTGTCCCAGGCTGAGAAGGAGGGTCCTAGGATGAGGATCTTGGTCTTGTCGGAGTTTAGCTCAGTATAGCTCTCCATCATCCAGGTGGCGACTGCTTCCATCCTGTCTTGGAGGTTCTTCTTGGCTGTTGTGGAGTTTTCAGTCAGGGAGATGATCACATGAGTGTCATTGGCATAAGAGACGATGTTCAGTCTGTAGTTTCTGATGATTGGGTGAGCAGGCCATGTAGATGTTGAACAACATGGGACTCAACGAGGATCCTTGGGGTACTCCACAGCTGATCTCTACAGGTGTGGTGGGAGTCTGACTCTCCGTGTTCTGCCTGTCAGGAAGGAGTGTATCCACCAAAGTGCCTTGCTGTATATGCCTGCTGTGTGGAGTCTGGCACATAGGATGCTGTGGGCACTGTATCCAAAGCAGCTGATAGGTCTAGTATGAGGGCTGCTATTTGGCCACGATTGAAGAGAGAGCGGATGTCATCTGTGGCGGTGAGCAGGGCATTCTTAGTGCTGTTATTGGTTCTGAATCCTGATTGGGAGGTGTCCAGGATGTTGTTGTCCTCTATATGTTTTCAGAGTTGAGCGTTGATTGCTTTTTTGGCGACCTTGGCTGGAAAACGCAGCAGCGAGATGGCGCAGTAATTCTTGAGATCCGTGGGGTCGGCTGTGGGTTTCTTTAAGAGTGGACAGATCTTGGCATGCTTCCAGTCATTGGGGAAAGTGGCAAACTGTAGGGAGCAGTTGATGATATTGCAGAGCTTGGATGCAATCACGGCAGTGGCCTTGTTGAAGATGAAGTAGGGGCAAGGACCGTGGGAGCTCTGGAGTGAATGCTGCTCATGATGGAGTGAGTCTCGTCCATCTTGAGGGGATCCAGGCGTGCAGGGACAGTGGCATTTCCGGGTTCGGGCATGGTTGGTGAGTTTGGAGAGTCTTGGGGTCCGAAGCTGTTGTAGATATCCTTGAGCTCACTTTGCTTACTTTCTGCTTTTCAGATAAAGTTATATTATGCTTACTGTTTCAGGCTTTCATGGAATTGTGGTGGTCAGTAGTTTCGACCTGCAGCACTGGGAGGTAGGGAGGGAACATTGTTGGGTGGTTTGAGGAATTGTTGGGGATTGACAACCAATATCATGTTAACTGCAGTGTGGTTATATGTCGATAATGTATTGTGTACAGACAGCATGGTGCAGCCTAGTTCTGGTAAGGTCTGCTGCTATTCCTCAAGATAGAGGCATCATGCGCAGAGCCAGGATACGTGGCATTCACATGGGAGATGTAATGGTCCGCCAACACACCATCTGCACATTCAGAGAGTGATAGCCTTTTCCATTCCTGTACACTTGTTCATTCCTCTGCGGGGGACAAATGCTACATGTGTACCATCAATGGCACCAATGATGTTGGGGATTTGTCCCAGGGCATTGAAGTCAGCTTTCACTGTGGCCAAATCCTCCACCTGGGGATATACCATGTAGCTGCGCGTGTGTTTCAGCAGGCAGACAACACTCTGGTGAACACGTTTGAGAACATAGGCTGTGACATCCCTGATGCCATGGCCACTGTCACTTGGAAGGAACCACTTGACAGGAAATGGGGCACTGACAGGACCTGCACTAGAGGGGGGATACCTGTGGGCTGGCGGATAGCTGAAATCAGGTCTGGCTCATGGATTGTGGCCTGATCAAGTCTGTAGGTTAGGATCATGTGTCTGTCCTCCATTGTCGCCAGGTCTACCAGGGGTCTGTACACAGGAGGATGTCTCCATCTCATATTCATCCTCAGCGGTTGAGGTCTAGGGAGAAAAATGGTGAGCAGAGGGACATATTCACACATCTATTGAAATAATGATGCATCTCTTCCTTTACAGAAACAGTATGTGAATTTGAGAGTCAGTTGATGAGCCAATGTCTGCTGTGATGCAGTTAGGTGCCATGTCCTGTGCCCCCCTGAAATGGCGGCTGCCCGACATCTGTGGAGAGACAAGTGGAAATGAGGTAATTCCTCTGGCGTTGTGCGCCGTAGCGGTCTGCGGTTGATGACCGCTGCGCAACTTTGCATTGGTTAACATTGGTCCCTATGGGTGTGAGGAGCCAATAGCGATGTACGCCGGCGGTGATGGTACGAACCGCCGCAGACGTGACCACCATTTTGTATCTGTTCATTCACTTGCTACCTTACCTTTCACAGGAGACGACCTACACTGCAAGTGCTGCTGTGACCTGTATCTGGAAGCGACAATGGCTCAAGTGTCTGGGGAAAGGGCCCCTGCCTTCACTTCAGAGGAGATGGAGAGACTGGTGGATTGGGTCCTACCCCAGTACACTTTACTCTATGGTCCTCCAGACAAACGGGTGGGTACACTGTGAGCATGATGCGTGGGCCGTGAATGTATGGAGTGCTGTGTGTGTCAGCCTCATTTGGGGGGGGCTGAGGGGTCCTGGACAGAGTGCTGTATGTATGGTGGTGAATGTAAGGGGATGGGAGGAATATGCTGGGCCATGAGTATGACAGTGCAGACGGTATGACTAATCCTTTTTCTGCTGTCTTTTCCATGGCAGGGTAGGTCCCTTGTTTGGCAGGCCCTGAAGCAGTCCAACCCCAATAGTGTTAGTAGTCATCTACTACTGGGCAGGGTCCTGTGGCTTTCAGGTGAGCAGCTAATGGTGTTAGGCATTGTATCCCATGGGCTGGTGACTAGCTGGTAGTGCATGGCCAAGTGCATACGGCAGCTCCCTGTGTGTTGTGTACACATACAGTAGTGGTGTTGCTGGCACTGACCAAGTTTATCCTCTGTCTCTCCCCCCCTTTTTGTTTTGTCGCCCTGTCCTTGTGTGCATTAGCATCATCTGGTGCAGGAGCAGGGGCACTGGCTACGGAGGGAGCTGCATCCCAAATGGGCCTGGAGGCCGAATCCACCGAAGGTGAGGGCACCAGAGGGACAGAGGGAGAGGGGAGCACTATGATGGAGACAGGTGGGGACACTACAGACAGCGACTCCTTCTCCAATGGAAGCTCCCTGTCGGTGGTGGACACCTCTGTGCCCACCCCAACAAAAGGTACAGCCACCACCCCCGTATCAGCACTGCCTTCCCAGCAGCCCCTCACGTGTTTCCTGTGCCCGTTCACCCAGATGGTGGGCATCTCCTTCGCCCCAGGCACCTCAGGCCCTGCCCCAGTCATCCCTGCTGCCCTCAGTGAGGAGGCTATTGACCGCCTGAAATCCCTCACTGTTGGGCAGTCAACCATACTGAATGCCATCCAGGGTGTTGAGAGGCATTTGTAACAAACAAATGCATACCTGTAGGGCATTCACTCTGGCGTGGCAGCCCAACTGAAAGAATTTCAGGCTCTGACCTCTGCACTGATGGCAGCCATTGTCCCTGTCTCCAGCCTCCCCCTCCAACTTCCTCTACCCAGTCCCAATCCCCTCAACACCAGCATATCCCATGCACACCTTTTGACCAGCAACCACCCAAATCTACATAAAGAAGTGGCTCAAGCAAACCCAAGCATCACACTTCATCTCACAGGCACTCACACAAGCATCATCCTCATGCAGACACACCAAAATCCACTGCCTCCACTGTGTCCCCATCCTCCTCCACCTCCCTCCCAGTAGCATCTCACACCTTCATGCACTACATCTTCATCCACCACCTCCATCACCAGCATGCCTATTACTACACACCCCTCACTGGCAGTCACCACCCCTACATCCATGCACACGTTCCCTGTGTCCTCTCCCACTGTGTCTGTGACCCTTCCTCCCAAAGTACACAAACGCAAGCGCACACCCACCCAACGGCCATCCACCTCACAACAGCATCCAGCTCATGCACCCAAACACAGCAGACTGACATCTCCTACAAGCACTCCCTCTTACTCCACTCCCAAACCTTTACCCTCTTCCCCCTCCAATTTACCTAAGAAGCTTTTCATAGCCAACATTGACCTGTTCCCTACCCCTCCCCCCAGTCCTTCACCTTGGGCCAGGGTGGCCAGAAACCAGACCAGCATTCCAGCCACCAAGTACACGTCGGCTCTGGTTTCTACAGCTGTCAGAGGCTCTAAGGGGGCACCTGTCATGCCAGCCAGTGTGCCACCAACTCCTGCCAAGGCTAAGAAGATTCCGCAACCTGGAAAGGTCAAGAAGGAGACAGCATCCAGCAAGGAGAAGCAGCCACAACCACCCAGCAAGGCAACGTCAAAGACTCCAGCTGGCAGACCCAAGGTGACGCCACCATCTGCCAAGGGCAGGAAGGGACACAGAACACCAGCCAAGGCACTTCATCCGTCCAAGACTGTAGGTGAAGGCCTGGTGGCTACCAGAACAACCGCCAGCACTGCCATCTGGACAGCGGGCAGCACTGCCACCTGCACCGCCGCAAGCACCACTACTGTCAGCAGCAGCAGCCCCAGTGGGCAGCCGTCCGAGGCTGCAGGGGAAGGGCTGGAGCCTCCCCTCACCACTGGCAGCATCGGCACCTGCACTGCAGCCAGCACCACCACCAGCACCGCCGTAAGCATGCCGCAAGCACCGCCACCTGCACCGGTGAAAGTAGCACCACTGGCAGCAGCAGCAGCCCCAATGGGCAGGCGTCTGAGGCTGCAGGGGAAGGGCTGGAGCCTCCCCCCCACCTCTGGCAGCACCCCCTCCCGAGCACTGGCACTACCACCGTTGTGCAGCCGTAGCTGCCGGCAGATGGACTGTATTCCTGCCTCCATGGAGTATCATGCATCCTGGCCACTGCAAATCTCGTGGCTCTGACACCCAGGTGAGGAACTGTGACCTGGCACCCCCCAAGTGCTGCATCACTGGGCACAAAGCCCCCTCCAGAACCAGTGGAGAAGGCATCCACTCACCCTATCCTTGGCAGGATGAAGCACACTGGGTACCAAGCCCCCTCCAGAACCGCTGGAAGAAGGCATCCACTCACCCTATCCTTGGGAGGATGAAGCACACTGGGCACAAAGCCCCCTCAAGAACCAGTGGAAAAAGGCATCCACTCACCCTATCCTTGGCAGGATGAAGCACACTGGGCACAAAGCCCAATCCAGAACCAGTGGAAGAAGGCATCCACTCACCCTGTCCTTGGCAGGATGAAGCACACTGGGCACAAAGCACTTTCCAGAACCAGTGGAAAAAGGCATCCACTCACCCTGTCCTTGGCAGTATGAAGCACACTGGGCAAAAAGCCCCCTCCAGAACCAGTGGTAGGAGCCACCCACTAGAGAGGCTGTGGCTTTGCACTCCCCAGGACCAAACAGTGGCAAACCACCCACTTGAGAGACTGTGGTTTTTCACTCCGCTGGACCAAGCAGTGGCCAAACCACCCACTTGAGAGACTGTGGTGTTGCACTCCCCAGGACTAAGCAGTGGGCAAACCACCCACTTGAGAGTCTGTGTCTTTGCACTCCCCAGGAGCAAGCAGTGGGCATGGAGCCCCCTCCAGGAGCAGTGGCGTTGTCCCATCTTCCAGCTGAGGTGCCCCTCCTTCCCTGTCCACCTGAGGTGCATGTTTGTTTTCGACCTGTTGCCCCTGCAGTGTTCTCTCCGTATTGAGGCAGGAGTCAAGTGTTGGCTTTGCCTATGTGTTTTGGCCCAGTGGGCCACGGACATTTTGAGTGGACATTGTCCCGCCTTTTGTAAATATTGTATATTTTATAAATACTGTTTTTGAGTTCTAAACATATTTATAACTATTTCTAATATAACACTTATTTGACTCAATTCCTTTTGTCCTTGCATTATTCTTGAGGGTTATGGGGTGTACATGTAATGTTGCTGCATCTGTTTTTTGTGTGTGGTGTTGGGTGTGTGTGTATCCCCCCCACCCCCTGTGTGCTAGGTGCAGTACTCACCGTGGTTGTCGTCGCCAGCATTGGTACTCCTGGTATATGAGCAGATACACCAGCATGGGAAAGACATGTAGCTTGGGCTCCATGGCGTCCTGGTTCTTCCTTGAGTGTTGTGAGTTGAGTGGTTTCCCTTCAGAACACTGTTTCCGCCGTGCTTTTTATGGTGTTGGTACCGCCCCGGAAAAGGTGGCGGATAGGCCTCTTGTAATACAATGGGTGGAACCTTGTCTTCCGCCTGACTGTTGGCGGTTACTGCCGCAGTGTTTGTTGCTACCGGTGTGGCGATCGGAATGTTAAAGTGGCTGTCTGTGTTGGCGGTTTCCGCTGTGGTCATGATTCCAATCTTTTTACCACCAGCCTGTTAGCGGTGTTACTGCCGCTTTCCCTCCGGCCAACAGGGTTGTAATGAGGGCCATTATGTCTCAAAATGGGAGTGAGCACTGAGACTGCAACTCCCATCTTTCCCACTATGACATACTGTTGATGCGTAATTGTGCATCCATCCAGTCCCCGAGCCGTATTTATCGATTGCATCTATAATATGCCGAGGAGCCTTAGCTACCTACTATTATTGTTGCCACAAGAGGGCCTGATCTAATACAGATATATATGCAATCTTTGTCGGACGTACCAAAGGTCCATCACTTATATCCGATCACGTGATACCTGATCATGTGATACTTGATATGTCGGTCATGTGACATGGGCTGCTGAACACTTTTAAATTTAAATGCCATTAAGTGCGAGGCAGACCTCTGTTGCTGAGAAACTGGCGGTCTGAATTATCTCCTACTAGTCAAGGATGGTACAATAGGATGATTCAAGTTAGACTTCAGGAGATGAGATATGCTAGGAGAATAGGCAATGTTAAAAAGTTCTCTCTAATCTGGGGAAATTATTTCTTGGACAAGCCTGGTTGATCCTTTTTTTTTTTTTCTTCTTTCGTTTTATTCTCTGAAAATGACAATGTATCTTGTTGTGTACTGATGTTAAAATAATAAAAAATAAATAAAAAAAAGTGCGAGGCAGACCAAGATGCAGCGCTGCAGGGATAAATGTAGGTCACATCACAGATGTGATCTCTTGGCACTAACATTTTCAAATCCATGCACTCAGCAGGATCGTTTCATAAACCATACTGCAAACTATGTGTCTCTCTTTTTCTAGTGTTTGACTACAGGGACCGTCCCCCTTGCAACCCTATGATGCCTCGTTAGTATATAGGTCATGCAGGCAAATTATCACTATTGTCACTCTGTGTGTGTATGCTGTACACTGTTTATTTTAAGTTTGACTTTGAATTTTATTTATTAATTTGTCCATTGTGCCTTTTAACTGTATATGTTTGTGACTTTTAGAATTTAGACCTGACTTCTTGAGGGTGACTCGCACTTGTTTACATGTTTCACCCTACTCTAAAGGGATGTTGTGCCTTAATGATAGGATATTCATGCCTAAAATTTCATGACCTTTATACCTTTTCTCTCTTTTTAGCCATGTCCATATCAAGGAGAGTGTCCTAAGTATGGTCTGTAGAATTATGCACATATTTCCTTAGAACCATGATGAATGTATAAAAAATAGGTTGGAAAGCTCAACCACACCACAAAGGAATTTACAACTCATGTAAAACTTGGTCCTGAAGAAAGCTGATTGACCTTGGGGCAGCTAGATGGCTGAAACATGTCAACCTTTTGATGTCAAGGACCATCAGATCCTAATGGCATCTCAATGATTTCAATCTTGCCCAAGAGCTTTCTAATTAAATAATGATTGTAGAATCTATGAGGCATTTTTATCTTTCAGAGCCCCTTGCCTTTCAATGTTTAAGCGCTCCACTTACAAATATGTAGAGCTCACCCATACACATTAGGTGATGTGAGGGTGGGTCCAATGATGAAGCAGGCCACAGGTGGTACCTTTAAGTGAGGACCCTACAAATACATCCAAGTAATGTGGTGAGAACACTAATTTACCTTGGTGGCGGTCACACACTCACTTGAAATGACTAGAAGGTCATGCATTAAATAAAGTATAAGAGGGTGTTGAAGATTGTTTAGTCAGCGCTCCTTTGTGTCTATTTTGTAATACAAACTTTGACCTATCTGACCATTAGAAATTATACTGGTTCCTCTAGGAAATCCCTGATTCATCTGCCATAGCCATAGCCAGGTAAATGTTTCCAGTTTCCAGTTTGTCTCTGACAATTTTTTTTTGAAGATCTATGTTTTTGACGGGGTCAGGAGGATAGGGCCAGCACTGGAAACTGTGACCAAGTAGGGCAGAATGAGGTTAGATATGACCACTAAGTGATCGAAGTGACAACAATCTGCTCAGAGTGAAAAAAGCAAAGGTGAAGATGATGAAGTTGCATCATTTTCATATAGGCTAGGCAGCTCTTTTGACGTTTTACAAAGTTATTTAGTAGAATTTCTACCTTGGTAAAAAGCTGTCAAATATTCATTACAGGCTCTTTCATCTCCCATCTACTACTTCCATTTGCAGGGAGGTCCTCACAACTTCTGTATATACTCACAGAGAAATATCCAGGTCATACTGGTCCTCATAATTTCGGTGTAACACCTTCCTCTGTCTTTAAGAGGAACAGGAGCAAGGCTGAAGCGCCATTGGAAATTATGCAATGATACAGTTCATGTACAAGAGGTGTGCTGTTAAGCACAAAGCTATCTCACAGTCCCGTACACCACAAACCTATGGGGAAGTCATATTTGTTTGCCCTGATCACACCCCAAACTTTTGGACTGATACTGGTTGTTACTGACACTGACCTACCTGTGTATCCCTAGTATATTGTAGGGCATATAAGTTTAGAGACCCCAGTATAGAAAGTGCACCCATAGATGCACTGCTGTGGTGTCCAGTGGCATTTCAAAGGCAGACTTGCAATGCTGGCTGCTTTTAAGTTAAAGGTAACCCCAAATTTGACTTTGGAATTAAAAGTACCTCCAAAGTACTAAACAACCTTATTTTTACATATGTCACCCCTAAGGTATACTCCAAGTGCCCCCAGGGTTAGGTGCAGTGTAAATATAAGCAGAGCCTTTATGAAAGATGTTTTATAAGCCTTAGTGGAAAAAAACAGCCACATTTGTTTTTCCCATTGTAGCCAATGGGCCTTATAGGCTCAAATCAGAGACTTTATTTTAAAATAATAAACTCTTATTTTCAATAGAGATGAGCTAAAAATAACAAGTTTGGTACCAAAGTAATTGTTATAATAAACCCACCAACTTGCAAATGTTAAATTTAATATAACTAGCACAGAGAACAAGTTTTAGAATTCTTTCTGAAAGTTACCAAATTCAGCCTTGTAGTGCCCTTTCATGATTACTCAGCCTCTGGTACACTGAGCCAGGCTGCCTTAATGAAGTGTGAAGTGGCCTGGACTGACACAAAGGAAGCATCTGGGGTCAGAGAACTGTTATAGTAGATTGCGGAGCAGGATGGGGGTCTTCAAAGGAGGGAAAGCCACTTGGGACAGAAGTTGGACCTCCCCCATTTCCTGCACCCCCAGGCAGCTAGGGGTCCTACTGATTAGATTAAGAGAGAGGCTGGAGGAGATGTGGAAATTGAAGTTGACCACGCCCATGGGTGGACTCAGCCAGATGTAGCATTCCTGGAAATATTTCCTCCATGTTGGATTTTCAAAGAATGTTGCTTCCTGGGATTGATTTTTGCCACACTTCACAGGAAGTGGTCACCCTAGAGGGTGTTGTCCTGCATACCTGTGGACAGGAGCAACCCTTCTTTCCAACCCAGGAGCAAGAATAAATATGGCAGAGATGCCCCACAATTCAGATCCCTACTGGAAGAAGATACTGGAGAATAAGGACCGCCCTGCTACACCCCTGGCTTGTACCTGAACCCTACACTCAGAAGGACTGCACCAGCTGCACACTTTGGGCTTTATCAGGAAAAGGACTTTGCCTTGCTTCTGCAACCCCAGAATGGGACTCCCTGTACACTACAGGTACAAAGGAGATAACCAGAATCTCCTGCATCAAGTCATACCAGAATAGCCCAGCTGACCAGCATCCAGTGGCCATTTAAGGATTATGGCCAGGTGCATTCTTGGAACTGAAGTTCCAACTTCCAAGGAACAACTTAGAGCTTCTGGAACACTGAAACACATTTGTGGACACTTTGGGGACCCAAAAATAACTTCTGGAAGAAGATCCAGTTGTTTGGAGCAACTTTGGAAAAAAAGGTCCATAAGGTTACTGACCAGTAGACGAAAGTCAAGCTGGTGACATCGAACCACAACCCGGCTTGAATTTCAGGTTCACCCCACTGAAGCTCCAGAGCTTTTCCCATTTAACGAGACATCCAGGAGTTGACCGGGACAGAGTGCTGAAGCAAGCTGCCATTTGTGCATCGCAGCCCTGCCTAAAGAGGAACCTCGCCCTTCGACTAGAGAAAAAGATCTAAAAAAGAGATTACATCCAAAGGTAAAATTTTGACAGAGGATGCCCCCTCTGAGTAGCTGAGCAGGACTCCATCACAGTTGGCCTCAAACATAGACTTTGCCCCAGTCGAGTGCGACCAGATGTCCCCAGTGGGCACTTTTGATTTTTAGGCTAGGAGTTGCCTTTTTTATGTGTGTTTTGTATTACGTATTTACTGTGTTGTTGATATCAAATGCTTGGGCTGACACAAAGGAAGCATCTGGGGTCAGAGAACTATTATAGTAGATTGCAGAGAAGGATGGGGGTCTTCAAATGTTTTTAAAGATTAAACTTCAATATATCACTTAGAAACACAGGGGCATATTTATAGGACCCTAGCACCACCTTGCACCACATTAACGCCATTTATTTTGACATTAATGTAGCTCGTGGCCAAAATCCCCGCGCGTATTTACAGGGTGGTGCAATGCATGCATTGCGTCACCTTGTAACTGTTTGCGCTACATTATGCCTGCGCCAGGCATAATGTATGAAAAGGCGGCGTTCCCCTGTTTCAGGAGCCGGTAAAATGGTGCAAGGAAATCTATGGGATTTCCTTGCACCATTTATTATGGCACTTTTAATGTCTGCTCAAGAGCAGGCGTTAAAAGGGGGCCTCCATTCTTTAGAATGCGCCCCTATGCACTGTGCAGGAGTAGCGTCAACAGTTTGGCGCTACTCCTGCAGAGTACTTCAATAAAGTCATTAGAAATGGCTCTATTGCTCCCTACCCTGTGCCATGGTGCGCCGTACATTGTGGCAGTAGGAGGGTGCTAAAGGGCGCAGGTAAAGTGGTGCTGCACTCAGTTCAGCGCCACTTTCCATAAATCTTCCCCACAAATCTTTTTGGTGATGTCACGATGTTGTGATAGATTTGTTCCAAAGAATCTGATCCCAGTGGCATTGACCACAGAGTCGCACGGACCCCCAGGTACAGCACCTTGTGAAAATCAGGAAACAAGCTGGTGCACGGAGTAGGGGATCAAGACATCATTCGATCTGGTGTGGTGTTGGTGCCAGGGCTGCAGAACAAAGGAGTGGAGGCATCTTTGTGAGGTGTTGGGTCCCTGCTGCGGAGCTGTGGAGGTGAGGCAGCATTGATGCGAAGCGTCGGGTCCTTGCACTTCTGGCAGGGTCAATATCCGGTGGTCACAACATTGTGCGGCAACCTCATGGGGTCGCAGTCATGCCACAAGGCTGCAGTCGCCGCAGCAGAGTCAGGTGTCACTGACTTTGGTGATACAGTACTTCAGAACTCACAGATTTGTGGACTTCGACGAGGCTGCAGTGGCGTCTGGCCTGTGTGGCTGTCACACTCAAGCGAGGACCCCTGTTTCAGTTGCAGGCGGCGCGGGTTCCAGCAATGCCTTTAGACTGGGTGTTGTCCGAAGCCAGTGCATTTGGTTCTTCTTGGTTTTCACCAGCTTCTCCTTTCAAGGGCCCAGGGACTGGATTAGGCACCACTTGGCAGGGTAGGAGTCTCAGCAAGAGAGTCCAGGTGCTGGTAGAGGACAACTTTGATGGCCCTGAGACTTCAGAACAGGGGGCAAGCTCAGTCCAAGCCCTTAGAGAATCTTCTCAAGCAGGATGCACAGCAAAGTTCAGTTTTTGAACTCTCTAAGGCAGAAGCAACAACTGCAGGCCAACCCAGCAAAAGAACACACAGCAAAGGGGCAGTAGTCCTCCTCTAGCTCTTCAGCTCTTCACCTTCGCAGAGGTTCCTCTTGATCCAGAAGTGTTCTAAAAATCTGGGGTTTTGGGTCCACTGCTTACACCTCTTTCTGCCTTTGAAGTGGGCAAACTTTAAAGGAAAGTCTCTGTTACCGACAAGATCCCACCTTGCCCAGGCCTGGCCCCAGGCACACACGAGGGAGTTGGAGACTGCATTGTGTGAGGCAAGACACAGCCCTTTCAGGTGTAAGTGTCAGCTCCTTCCTCCCCACTCTAGCCCAGGAGACTCATCAGGATATGCAGGCTATACTCCAGCTCCCTTTGTGTCACTGTCTAGAGGGAATTCACAACAGCCCAACTATCAGTTTGACCCAGACGTGGAATACACAAAAAGGAAGAGGTGCAGAATGGTGTAAGCAAGAAAAAGTACACTTTCCAAAAGCAAAAACAACAGATGATGGATGGAATGCAGAACAAATCAAACACTAACCCCCGGGCACAGATCCGGGATGAATCCATCAGTTTTTTTGCTTGCCATGCATTCCAGCTTGGACCTCGTCATGTGGAAATCAGTCTTGACCCTGTTTGCCATGAGAACAGTCCTGCCCGAACTGCCAGGCCATGTCCCCCCTGGACCAGCAACAAGCATACTGGGACCGGTTTCAAGGTATCATCCTTCATCAGCCAGGCTAGCTTGAATGTGGTGGCATAGCAAGCACGGGACCCACATCTGGGCATACCCTTCCCACTTGGAGAAACAAATGCAAAAACAACAGATGATGGACAGAATTCAGAGCAAATCAAACATTCACCCCAGTCACAGATCTGAATTTAATCTATCAGTTTTTGTGCTTGCCATACCATTACAGTTTGAACCTTGCCATATGCAAATCAGCCTTGACCCTGTTCCCCATGGGAACAGTTCAGGCCAAACTGCCAGGCCAGGTCCTCCTTGGACCAAATACAACATCCTGGGACGGGTTTTAGGGTATCAACCTTCATCAGCCAGGCCAGCTTGAATCTGGTGGCATAACAAGCACGGGACCCACATCTGGGCATACCATTCCCACTTTTTTTTATCCCCTTGCCATGTGTGGCACAGCGTCCTTGGCTGTAGTTTAAAGGTCTAGCTATTATTGTCTGGGGTGGTGCTCCTGGTGGAGGCCTAGGCTTCAGCAAGTGGTGTGACCTTTCTACAGCAAACTGACTGGAAAGTTTGTGTCGCAAATAATGATTGCAGCATACTTTCTTTGAAGACTTCCATGTGCCTATGTCCATGGTTGCACCAACAATGCCAAGATTACTTTGACAATGCCTCATCTCACTAAATCCCCACAGCAACTTCAGCACATGGGTGATCGAGTGCACATTAGGGTCCTGTAGGTGCCCATATGCCTCTACAGCTTCCTTTACACAGATACAAAAGTGTTTCCGGGTCCCCACTACTCAGTCATTGTATATTGATGCCTCACCCAGCTGATAGAACCCCAGGCCAAGCCAGACAGACAGTAAACCAGGGAGGCTTCTCCAGGTAAAGAACCCAAGCTTGCTGTCTCACCTTCACCTACATTACAGTGGAGACATCTGCAGGGCCACACTTTCTCCTCTGCTGCATACAGGCCCACTGTAGCCAGGTCTCTCACCAATGTGTGTCCAGCATCTTAGAGCAATCTCACTCTCTGACCATTGCCTCCACCATAGACCAAGCCCAGTGATCAGTTCACCCTAACACTTTCCCGTGTAGTCACAAGGTATTTCTAGTAAACTGGACAAAGGTTCACAATGTTTATGTAGCCTAAAAGCTTGGGATGCTGATGGATGATTATTTGTGGCTTACAGAGCCAACCGGCAGCGTGACCATTCAGCAACTACCTTTAAATTACACTTTGACACATTATGTAGTTAAGCTCTATTGGATTTACCGTTTTTAGAATGAAACCTAAAATATCTTGTTGTATTTTCGTCTTTGAATAAGTATGACTTCTTCTATCACAGGTAAGTCAAATGCCTGACTTTTTGCCATACACTATACAACATATCCAGCTGAGGAGACTCTGTATGTCCTAAAAGGGACTGCCTTGAGGTCCCCACTGATCACTCTGCATACATTGCTCTGCAAGCCTTCCTCCCCATATGGTATCTCAGGAGAATTCTTCCACCACCATGGAATAACCCTGAAAACACAACTGACAGGGGCCAGGTGTTAGAACATGGGTCTCTAGTTAGCAGAGGAATGCAACCTCTCCGAGTAGGGACCGCAATCCTAGTCAGGGTAACTCAATTGCATAACTAAAATAGCCAAAGACAGAATAGTCAGTCTCAATTTAAGAGGCAATTTGTAAAGAATTTGTGCAACATACACACACAGCAACACAATGAAAACACCAAAAAAAGAGGTTTAGAAAAATAGAGAATATTTTTCTGAGTAAAGCAAGACCAAAATTTCAAACAATCAAATCAGTAGAAGTTAAGATATGAATTTTTAAAGATTAAGGTTAAAAATATTGCTTAGAAGTCACTAGTGATCAAAAGGTTACCTGAGGTCGTGAGGGACCAGTGTACATCCAAAGATCCCATGTCGTTGATGAGCGTCTGCATTGGCGTCAAAGGGCTATGCGTCAAACTTTTAGAGGCACTCAAGGCAATCATTTAGATTTTGGAGGAATCAGCTCTAGAACCCACTTCTGAGGGCCAGGACTGAAGAGGGGCACCTCAGGCAATTGTGGGACTCACAAATGGCAGTGTTCAGCAGCACCAGGAGAGTTGCAAGTAGTCGTTGATGTCCCTGAGACTGCAGAAGGACAGGGGGCAAGCCAGCAAGCCGTTGGATAAACTTTGGGTCAGCAAGATGGGGGTCAGTCCTTATCATCATCAGGGCAGTTATCAGTAGGGCACCTCAGAAATACAGAGAAGTTTCTTGGAAAAGTCAGTCCAGGCAGAGTGGCCACCCTTACAGCATAGTCGTTTTTACTCCAGCAGAGTTCTTCCCAAGTCCAATAGTGATCTGATGTCAGGGAGTCAGAGCCCCAGTACTTATAACAAAATGCCTTTAAAGTGGGGGTGTCTTCAAAGAAGCTCCTCGAAGTGCACAATCCCCCATTCATTATAGCCCTTTCTGAAGACTATTGTAGAAGCCTTCAGCCACTTCCCTTGTAAGTGTAAGCATGAGCCCTTTGCTTCCTCCCTGCCCAGGAAGTATACAGATGAATGCAGATGCATTTGAGTGTCCTGTGTTGTGGCTGGCTGAAGGGAATGCACAAATGAAGCTGTCACCCAGCCCATTCTAGATGTGCATTGAAGATAGGCTGTCAGGCACGCAGAGCAGTGACAGTAGAGAGATTCCCACTTTCGAAACGTGGCATTCCTAAAATAGCAATAATAAATCTGACTTCACCAGTAAAAAATGATTTATCATTACCATTCCAATGATATGAAACATGACCAGCTACTCCTTTCTGATCAGGAATTACAATTTAAAACAGATTAAGGAATTCCCAGTGCTGGCCTCTGAGAGAAGTGGGCCTTACAGAAATGAAAAATGACTTTGGGAGTTTTCATTACCAGGACATGTAAAACTTAAAAATGCATGTCATGCCTTTTACTTACATAACACCCTGCCCGAGGGGCTACCCAGGGCCTACCTTAGGGGTGACATATATAAAAAGCAGAGTTTAAGACTGGGGAAGAGATTTTAAATGCCAAGAGGAAGTGTCAGTGAAACTTCACACACAGGCTCCTCAATGGCAGGTCTGAGACATGTTGCAGGGCTACTTGAGTGGGTGGCACGATCAGTTCTGCAGGTCGACTAGTAGCTTTTAATTAACAGGCCCTGGGTATATGGTATACCACTCTACAAGAGATTTACAAATACATTAAATATGCCAATTATGGATACACCAAGATTATCATGTTAAGGGGAGATCACATGCACTTTATCATTGGTTATCAGTGGTAAAGTGCTCAGAGTCTTAAGACCAACAAAAAGATACAGTAATACCAAGAAACTGGTCCCAGGATTCTTGTTTCTGGTCCGGCGGGACCTGGCCTCGAAGACAGATTTGCATATGGCTGGGTCCAAACTGGGGTTGTATGGCGAGCAAAAGAACCAAGGATTAAACCTGAATCTGTGACTTGGGGTGAGTTTTTGAAAAGTATCAGCACTCCATCCGTCATCATGTAGTATTCCTAAAGTCACCCAAAGTGGCCAGGGTATGCCCAGATAAGGGTTCCTTGCTCACTGTGCCACTGGATTCAAGCTAGAGTGGCTTATGAGGGGTGATATCTCAAAACCGGTCCAAGGATTATTGTTTCCAGTTCAGTGAGGACCTGGGCTGGCAGTTCAGGCTGAAATGTTCCCATGGGGAGCAGGGTCAAAACTGATTTCTATATGGCTGGGTCCAAACTGGGGTTGCATGGTAAGCAAAATGACAATGGATTAAACCAAGATCTGTGACTGGTGGTGATTGTTTATAAAGTTTCAGCACTCTGTCATTCAACCTGTTGTTCTAAAAGTGGCATTTTCAAAATTGTAGCAATAAATCTGACTTTACCATTAAGGAGGATACATTATAACAATTCCATACGTAGTAAAAATGATATATCTATCCCTTCTCAGTTAGGAATTTCAGCGTATTAAATGTAATGATGAATTTTCAATGTTATCATATGAGATAAGTGACCCTCATAGTAGCGAAAATCAGATTTTAGAGTTTTTCCACTATCAGGAAATGTAAAACTTAAAATTATATGTCCTGCCTTTTATGTACACAGCACCCTGCCCTATGGGCTACATAGGGCCTACCTTAGGTATGACTTATATATAATAAAAGAGGAGTTTTAGGCTTGGCAATGGGTTTTGGATGTGAAGTTCACATGGCAGTAAACCACTGCATTCATGCTGCAATGGCACACCTGGGACATGTTTTAAAGTGCTGCTTAAGTGGGTGATACAAACAGTGGTGCAGACCCACTAGCAGCATTTAATTTACAGGCCCTGGGCACTTGTAGTGCACTTTAGGAGGGACTTAGAAGCAAATTAAGTATGCCAGTTACGTATATACCAATCAAGCCATGTTTAGGGAGAGAGCAGAATCACTTTAGCACTCGTTAGCCATGGTAAAGTGCACTGAGTCCTAAGGCCAACAAAAACAAATTAATCAAAACTGGAAGAAAGTAGGCAAAAAGTTTGTGGAAAGACCACTCTATAACTGACAGGTCCAGCATTTGGGCAATGATCCATCCCAACAAAATTCTTGAATTCATACTGCAATCCTGTGACCAGAGAAATGGCAGTCTGCTTTAGAAGCTGGAAAAGTAAGGGCCCGATTTATTAATATCTATATACAAACTACAACGTGCAAATTGCTAATCAACTGGTTTGTGAACAGATGTAATTTGCAAAGTGACCTATTATAAGGCAGGCCCATGGCAAATTTCTCATTTGCAGGAGGTTGCAAAAAAAAAAACCACCCCAGTTAATATTAGTTATACAGTTCTCCATTTGCGACCTCTTGCAAATGTCTAAGAAATAAGGATGGTTGCCTGGAGGGGACTCCAAGCCTTCATTCTTTAGAAGAAATGTATATTTTTCTTTTTTTTTAAAGCAGCTTGTGCATCCAAACATAATAGGTAGATTTATTTTTCTGAAACATAAGGTTTTTGTTAGAGAAGCCATCAAAGGAGCATGCCGTGGTCCTCGGGATCACTGGCCACTTCCTCTGAGGTAGCCCATCAAGATTCAGAAACCAGATACCACTCAAACTTTTCTGTTGGTTTTTGATCAGTGGATTGTGTCCACCGTGGTCATTACGACTCCCAGTTAAGACAGATTGGCTATTTCATATTTGGGATTTAATGAGCCCCTGAACCTCTTTCGTGAGTGAGAAAGATTATTGTGACGCACAAAACATGTTTGGTTAATCAATAACACTATTTCCCGGTTTACAAATCATCAGGATTGAAACGGGGAAAATATATGAGCCCTTTGAAAAGACAATTGCATTAGAACCCAACTAATAATTGGGAGAACATAGCCACATACACAATTACATATCAAAGGAATAAACTGTGAAAAAACAGTTGTACCCTTTCTTATATGAAAATGAGAATGCCAGGTTAGAAGCGTATACCAGCCATACTCGGTTTGCTGGTGCTTCAGGGGAAAACCCATAACAATGTTTGAGTAATGAAGAATGGCTTCCATCCACAAAAACCTGACTTCATCGAACCGCACACCTCTGGAAGCACTCTCACAAGGGCACAAATTGTTCCTACAAAACTTAAAATTCTGAAAGAAAACACAGAAAAAACACACCTGACTTTAAGATATGCTTGTTTAACATCTTCCTATTAGCTAAGAACTGATCTTTTACCACTATTAAAGTGACCTATGCGCTTGATGGAGCAGATGTGTTAATTAAAGAAATTGCTAATGATTAATGTGTGATTTATTAATGAGAAAAATGCATAAAGAAATTAATTTTAGAAAATAACGGGCACATTTTAAAATGTGCCCTCGGAGAATGGTCACCATGTGTATTAACAGATGCAAAATAATAGAAAAAGTTAAAAGAAAATGTACTAATATGTCATAAAAAAGTGTATAACCTATGTTTTGTATTAATTCATATTCTTAAATTAGCCAGACTGAGGGCTTGGTTTCACTGGGCCGTGCTTTCTATGAACATGAAGAATTTGAATGCCTTGCACAGGACTGGTAACTAGGGTTGGCAACCTTGAACCGCTCAAGCCCCTCAGCTAAAACATTCTGCAAATGTACCAACGAACAGGAGATGATGAAGAAAATTTGATGCAATTATGTGTAGTATGGGCTAAATGTCCTTTCCCAGGACTTGAACAATAGAGGCACTGACTAGAGACTTATATGCAACAATTTCATTACCTGAAGAGCCGGATGATGTTCTCATCTCAAGAAGAACCAATCAGTTTTATGGGACATTAGACATATGTAAAATTAAAGATTTGGTGAACAAAAACTATAGGTTAGAGTCATAACTTCCAACGGACTGACCAATTAGCAATTAGTGGGATGGACTGGGAGACCCTAATAAAAAGTCATGACAAGGGGGGAGAAATCAGAACTGCGAGGAGACATCAGGAGACGCTGTCTGAGGCGCTGATATTGGGCTCATACTCTGTGAGCCTGATCTGTAGCTGACCATTGATGACCTAAAGATGAAGACTGACTTGAGGCTGATCCACCTTGGACAGGTAGCTTTGAAATGTGACTGATGATTTTGTGCCTTTTCTTTCTAGGTACCAACTACGCTGTTTTTATAGAAATTCTCTCTTAGGTAGATTTTTCCAAATTAATGTTTTCACTAAATTGTTTTTGCATGAAGACCCACATGCTAATGCTAATCTTGGTTAGGTAGGCTGACGGGAGACGCTGACAGTGACAAATGACTGACAAATTGATTTGCTGAATTGCATCATTAATGCTGATGTTCACTGACTTCTGAATTGCATTATTGTTCATGTTTTCCTTTAAGGAAAGTGTTTTCTATGGATGAACTAATAAAAATTGCTTAATAAAGATATAATTAACAACTGATTAGAATTGTAATCAATAGGAAATAAGAGTTGCTAACCTTTTTCATGAGTGATGGTTATTTCTGATTAATATGGTTTTCTTTTTGGTTTCTTAAGTATTTGACATTGATCTATTGATGTTGATTATTGGTTCAGTGATCACTGCATGACTAGGATACTCCATTCAATTCAAAAGGTTCATCGACCTATACGCATCCCCTTGTAAGTTTCCTTACTAAGGACCGGGCGTGTTAGCAGTTTTTGGTAGCAGCTTGATGGTTAGTTTCCTTGGGGAACTAGTTACGTGATGATTACTGGTTATGGTGGTAGTGTTAGTTAGGGTTAATTGTTCGTATTTTATGAGGTTTGAATTTCGTTTTTCAGAAATGGCAATTGTACCAAAGATAAGGTCCCCTGAAGCCCAGAAATGACTTTCCCAGATCCTGGATCCTGCTAGTAAAGTTGGGTATGTTTTCGGCATATTTTGTGGTAGTGTGAAATGGTAGGTTGGGCTTGCACAGACTTAAACAAATCGCAGGTGAATTGTGAGTTATGTGAAGTATGATAGCTAGTCTGCGTACTCTAGTTGAGGTTAGTAGGAGTGTGCGTACTCCGTAGTATGAGAGTAGGGAAGTCGACGAACTTCACATGTGTGTGCCTCTTTGTGCTAAAAAATTATCCACATGGTTGTTGGTGATGTGTGGACCCTGCGTGATCTAAGATTCCGGAGTATATTGACAAGTGTAAGAGACACTTGGTTATATGTTGTAATCTGTCTGGTTTAGTAGGTTGATCGGGCATGGTCAACAAGTTGGTGTGTGTGATAATTGGGTAAAAGAGATTTCGACTGAGATTTGGCGAGTTCTATGTGCACCAGAACAGACCCATTGATCAGTTGAGAGTAAAATTTGCGGGTCGAATTTTGCTTGCGAATGTGGGACACTGAGAAAGAGGAATAGCTATATGAGCCAAGAGAGCCATTAGTGAAAATCCGTAAGGTCTCTAAAACGATTGTATCCCTTCCTGTGGTAAACCAGCAGGTTTGTTTTAGTTATTGGGTTTGGTAAGTGCTCGCAATAATTTGCATTAGTTGTGTGAGTCAAGGAGGATGAGCTGCAAGACTTTGTCAGCCGCTGTGTGTGAGTGTGACGTCAGTGTGTGCCACGCTGGGATAGGTCGGTTAGTGAGAAGAGCCGCAAGCGGATTGGCAGCCATCCGGGTGAGGCAATTGGTTAAGTAACCGGGTGAAGGGAATCTTGGGAGTAAAAGTCATTTAATATTTTGAATCAAAGGTAAACAAAGGAGGTAAAATTACGTTTTTCAGGGCAGTTCAGAGTACGATGAAGGGTGATACTTACATTAAGGCATTAGTTGTGGAGCCAACCCCACCGGAGGATTCTCCAGGCTATATTGTGATGGCAGAGCAAGGTGTTGCACAGTGTTTAATGTTATAGCAATGATGCAAATTAACAAAAAAACAAGGGTCTTTAGCGTTTCCGGAGCATGGAACGTTTAATTTGAGAATTTTAGATCAATTGAGAATGTGATTGTACGATATGAAGCCATTACCGAGACCAGCACAGTTTGAAGCTTTAGCAGATTGGGAGCTATTGGATAGACAGCAACAGGAGATGAAGTTCAAGAGGAGGATGAAGTGAGTAGAAAAATCCTTAGCTTGAGATAGATGGGATTGGGAGCAAAAGAGATGGAGAATGGCGACATTACAGGAGGTCAAATTGTTTCCTGCAATTGCAGAGGGAGATGAGACAGAGAAGGAAGATAGTGCCAAAGAGGACGAGAGTGGAGGGAGAAATAAAAAGAGAAAGTCCTATGTGGATGATGATGATTCTGATGTTGAGGATCTCATTACGCAGCTGTTAAGAGATCGACCTCCACCTTTAACAACCTATGTGGGGGGTCCAGGCACTAATGCTACTGCCCCTACAGCTGCTCCGGCAAAAGCCCAGCAAGCCGAGGGGACTGTACAGACAGAAGGGGGACAATTACTGAGGGGAAGTACAGAGTACACCCAATGCGGGAACTACTAATGCAGTTCAAGCGCAGATACATCCACATTCAGTGCAGAGAATTTATCCAGATGTGCCAATTCTTGAGACAGTCTGGAAACATAATGGTGGAGAGGGAGCAGGTGCTTCAGAAGCCAATGCTGATTCAGACAGATCTGACACCAATGTTATTGCCTTCAGCTCAAGCACAGGGTCTATCGAAGTTTACACCACTGACAGGAACACAATCAGATATCACAGCAGTTATGAATCAGGCAATGGGGGTAACATTCCCGCAAGGTGCAGGTGTTAAGGCAACTCCAGATGCAATATCGCTACCAATTACTGTTCGTCCAGCTGTACCTTATTTGTACAGAAGAAGTCAGATGTAGGGGAGCAGAATGAAATGTCACAGATTCTTGTTAGGAGGGGAGTGAGTGATCCTGTGCAGCTAATGTCATCTGCAGGACAAACTTTCAATGGACCTAGACCTTTAATGGATCTTAGTCCATTTGTAGCACTTCCAGATGCCGTAAATGGCCCGAATGCAAGTCAGAGTTTGGGACTTTTGACAACGCAAGCTTCAGGTGCAGTGCTACAACAGCTATCAGTGCTGAATGCAAGTAACATTTCATCACAGCGATTGTCAGCTCAACAATTAAGTGAGTGGTTAGACAGTCTAAATACACCTCAGAATGCATCCAAGCGTAAGGATCAGATGAATCGAGTAAGGTTGAATATAGAGGCTACCGAATTAGTCAAAGGAACAATGGGTGTGAATAGATTAGAATCCTACACAGAAGAAGAGCTGAGGTACTTATGCCAAAGATTACAAGAGAAGTGAATAAAATGCATCAGAAACTGGCAGAGCTAGCTGAAAAACATGACAATGACATTGAGAAAATAAAGCATTTGAAACACAGCTATAGATTAGATTTTGAGGTGAAGGATTTTGAACACATGAGATCAGCTGGAATGAAGGCACATTTGAGAGAACTGCTGCAGAGGGCACAGATTTGGGGAGCATTAGAGAAGTGGGAACATAGATGGACAAAGAAAAAAGATAAACAAAAACGGGATTCACAAGAAGGGTCTGAAAGTGTCGACAAGGGAGAATCGGCCAAGATGCTTCGAATGAGAGAAATCCCAGGAGGGCAGTTTGTTCATGTTTCATGGCACATGAGTGATATATTGTCATTTACAAATGACTATCCGAAATTGAGGGAGAAGCTGGTTGAGCGGTATCAACAGACAGAGAGATTTGTGAAGCTTTCCAAATGCTTGTGGGAAGACTTGAACACGCTATTGGAGATAGTGGTGCCAGCAGATTTGTGGGTCGAGTGCAAGAGGGCTGTAAATTGGCCAACAAGTGAACCGGAAAGGGATAAAGTAACAGGTGCACCTTCACCCGCGGTAATGAAAAATTATTATGAAGTGATAGAGTTCCTGAAGACAAGGATTTCTCCCAAAAACATTGGCAGCGGATTGATGGAACGGTCCAAGAGTCTAAAGAATCAATACATACCTACTATAAAAGATTGTTGAAAGCATTCAAGGAGCACAGTGGTAAGGAAGCAATTGAGCCGAAAGACATGTTGCATTTCGTGTTCAGGTTTATCGAAGGTCTAAGACCTGAGATAGCCCAGATGATTGAGAGTCATTTAATTTGCTGGCAAGCAAAGCTGATGGAAGAGGTGTTGCAATATGCGAAGTACTGTAGTGACGAAATTGAATTGAAACAGAAAAAGTTGAAAGAAAAAGCATTGGTGATGCAAATAAAGGCAGCTCAAACAGGAGTGCAGGGAGCTATAGTACCGCCTATGCCACCACAGCAGAGAGCTGTTATGTTCCAGGCTCAAGTGAGAGGTAGAGGGCGTGGAATGAACATGAAGCGTGGTCCACACTTAGGGACTGTGGTTGTTCAGAATGACATGCAAGGTATGAAAAAGATGTTACTGTGTCATTTGTGTGGGAGTGCCCATTGATGGCGCAAGATGGTGTGGTTCAGCAAGGTGACGTCAGTACATTTCAAACTGTGAAATTCACAAGAGTGAAAGGATTCATTCCTAATGCTCAGAATCAAGGACAGAATTTCCTAAAGGTGCAGCAAATGCAGGTGCTGCGTGCACAATTGCTCCATTACAGCCAGCACAGCAGCAGGTCCCCATGGTACCTAGACAGCAAATGCAAATACCTCAAGCCCCGATGGAGCAGCAACAGGTGATGCTTAGTCAGCAGGTCACAGGTCAAAGACAAGACAGTAGTAATTAAACAGTACATCAATTTCCATTTTACAGTGAGGTTGAAATAAACGAAGAATGGATGAGTGACAGTTCGGATGAAGGAGCCTTTATGCTTGCCGCTTCTCTAGAAGTAGATCAGAGAGGACCTTTTGTGAAGGGAAATGTGATGGGCTACAAGGTCTTATTCTTGGTTGATACAGGAGCTACACGCTCTACAGTAAGAAGCATAGAAGTCCCGAATTTATCTCTTTCAGGCAGAACAGTACAAGTAGTGGAGAACAGACAGTGAACAAATCCAATCACAGAACCAGTGCAGGTCGAAATTGGAAATTACCAGGGAATGCATAGATTTGTGGTGTGCGATTCAAGTCCTGCATCCTTATTGGGTAGGCACTTACTGTGCGAGACCAAATGTTACATCAATTGTTCAGACACAGGGATAGAAGTCCAGACAAATAGTGATGATGAAGAAGAGCAGGCAACTGCAATGATAGTTAACAATGCCTATGAAGAATACCCACTGATTACATTTTTCCTAATGTTCACTGTGAAAGAATTGCATGTGGATTTACAGGGAACTGTGAAGGAAGAGGTGTGGGATCTGACAGGAAAGGAAGTAGGTCTGATTAAGGGAGTAGAGACGATTAAAATCACTTTGAAGCCAAATGCATTGCTCCCGCAGCTTCCACAGTATAACATGCCACAAGATGTTTTAATTAAAGTGGCACAAATAATTGGAGACTTTTTAAAACAAGGAGTTTTGAAAGAAGTGCTGAGTAGCCCAGGTAATTCACTGATAATGGGTTTGAAAAAGCCATGTGGGAAAGTACGAGTACGAGTTGTGCAGGACCTGCGAAAAGTGAATGACATGGTGGTTAAGTGTTGTCCGATAGTGCCCAATCCAGCAGTGATACTGTTTCAGAGTCCTTGCGATGCAGATTGATTCACAGTGGTAGATCTGTCACAAGGTTTCTTTCTGTGCCTCTTCATGAGAATAGTCAGTTTCTTTTTAGTTTCAAATTCCTAGACAGAATCTACAGCTGGTGCAGGCTTCCACAAGGGTATACGGAGTCACCATCACTGTTTAATCAGTTCCTAAAATAAAAACTGTGGTCGTTGGAATTGTCATGCCAATCGACTCTGGTGCAGTACATTGATGACTTGCTAATCGCATCCAGAACAAGGGGCGAGTGTAAACATGACTCGATTGCCCTGTTGAATCATTTGGGAGAGTTTGGACATAAAGTCTCACCTGTGAAATTACAGTATTGCCAAAGGTCAGTGAAATATCTGGGACACCAGATTGAGAAGGGATTGAGGAGAATTTCCAGGGAGAGAATTACCATGATTCTGCAGAGAAATCCCCCGACTTCACAGAGACATGTCAGAATGTTTCTGGGAATGGTTGGGTATTGTAGACAGTGGATTCCAAATTTTGCTGAAATTGCCAAACCCTTACAGCAATTGACACATAAGGGAGTTACAGATCCCATTACCCTAGATGAGGACCAGATGAAAGCATTCACCAAATTGAGAGAGAATTTGTGCAGAGCTCCAGCGTTGGGAATGCCTGATTACACAAAGCCTTTCACATTGTTTTGTCATGAACGTAATGCTTGTTCTTTGTCTGTCTTGACACAAGTCCATGGAGGTGCTTATCGGCCAGTAGCTTATTTTTCAGCTACCTTGGACCCGGTTGCAGCAACTTTAGCAGGTTGTCTGTGCGCAGCAGCTGCAGTTGGTCAAAGTCTTTCTCAATGTGAGGGGGTAATCATGGGATACCCTTTGAAGGTAATGGTACCACATTCTGTTGAGATTTTACTGACAATAACGCAAACTCAATATTTGACAGGTGCAAGACTGACAAGGTATGAGACAAGCATCTTGGGTGCTCCAAATGTAACATTGAAAAGATGTATGGTGCTAAACACAGCAAGATTACTTCCAAGTGATACTGTTGAAATTGAAAAAGAAGAAGATATTGAGCATGATTGTCTTGAGGTAACCGAGTTATGTACAAAACCAAGGCCTGACATTAGAGACATGCGTTTAGAAGAAAATGACCAAATTTTCTTTGTTGATGGTTCGTGTCTCAGGGATGGAACAGGCACACTGAGAGCAGGATATGCTGTGTGCACAATTACAGGCACATTAGAAGCTTCATGGCCTCCAGGTGTATACTCTGCACAACTGTCAGAACTGGTAGCTTCTACTACATCCTGCTATGTTTCTGCAAGTTTAAGAGTCACAATCTATACCAATAGTCAATATGGATTTGGAATTTTTCATGATTTTGGCAAGTTATGGTCACAGCGAGGTTTTATTACCTCAATTGGAACTCCAGTAAGAAATGGCGACCGGTTAAAGGAGTTGTTGTACACAATTGAGTTACCTGAAGCAATTGCTGTGGTAAAATGCAGTGCACACCAAAAGACACAGGATTACATTTCCTTGGGAAATGGATTTGTGGATCAAGTCGCAAGATTTTGCACATTAAACTGTATATCATTTAAAGACAAGTGGGAACTAATGCCTGAAAAAGAAAATAATTGTGCAAGTTTTGCCTTGAAAAAATTTACACACTAGATGAATTGAAGCCCTTGTAGGAAAATGCAGACAAAGAAGAGAAAAAGCTTTGGGTGAAACTTAAATGTATTCAATGACCAGATGAGATTTGGGTTTCTGAGAAGGGTCAGGTGGTACTACCAAACAGTTTGTTGACTCAGATAGCCCGTTATTATCATGGCCAAGCACATATTGGAAGAGATGCCATGGTTAGATTGTTCAAGGTTAATTGGTTTAATCCAAAATTCTGACAGGCAGCAGCGGCAGTATATCATTGGCGTGTAATCTGTCAGCAATTAAATGTGGGAAAAGGGACAGTGGTGAATTTGAGCCACATTGGAAGAGCAGGAAGACCATTCAGCAGAATGCAGTTGGATTTCATTGAGATGCATGAATGTGGTCGATTGAAGTACGTGTTGGTGATTGTGTGTGTGTTTAGTCATTGGATTGAAGCATACCCCACACATAGAAATGACAGTCTCACAGTTGCAAAGCTGCTGCTTATAGAGATAATACCACGGTTCAGATTTCCGATCTCATTAGATTCAGATAGGGGAACACACTTCAATAACGAAATGATCAAACTCTTATGTGCAGCATTAAACATTGAGCAGGAGTTGCATTGCAGTTATCGCCCAGAAGCATCAGGACTTGTAAAACAAATGAATGGTACACTGAAATCAAGAATTGCCAAAATGTCTGTCGCAACAAATCTGAAAAGGCCAGATGCATTACCTTTGGTTCTGATGTTAATGTGAAATGTACCTGACAGAAAGATAGGACTGTCACCCCATGAGATTGTCATGGGCAGAGCAATGAGGTTGCCAGCAATTCCAGCAAATGCTTTTGTCAACATTACAGATGATATGATGTTGGACTACTGCAAAGGTCTGGCTGATGTGGTTTGATCTTTCTCTCAGCAGGTACATGTTGCTGCCCTGCCACCCATCCATGACCCAGGTCACAATCTGAGAGCTGGAGATTGGGTCGTCATCAAAAAGCATGTTCGAAAGACTTGCCTAGAGCCGCATTGGAAGGGCCCATATCTGGTGGTGCTGACAACTACGACAGCAATGAAGTGTGCAGGACTACCTAACTGGATACATGCAAGCCATACCAAGAGAGTGGTGAGTCCGCAAGATGATGAAGAAGTGTTGTAGAGAGCACCAACAGTAACAAAAACAAGTGGCTCTTTCTGAGCCAGAACCAGAGCAAGCTGAGCCTGAAATTGACCCAAAGCTGGTGGAAGAAGGGTCAATCACACCAGTAATAGACGAAGGTGCGGAAATATGAGAGGGTGAGCAAGAGTCTAACTCAACAGATACAACTGGAGAACCAAGCGCATGAAGTGTTCTCCCAGAAGTAAACAGTGCTGAAGCACAAGCAGAGCAAGTGCCAGGTCAAGAGGGGGAAAGTGTTGAGAATGATCAAAGCCACAGTGGTCCGACTCCTCCTGAACCCATTGCAGGTCCATTAAGAGAAAGCACCATAGAAAGAGGAAAAGAGACGAGTCCAATTTTGAAAAGAATATATATATATATTTTTTTTATTTTATTATTCATTTGAACACAAACCAAAGAAAACATACATTAATACAACAGATCTCTCGACGAGAGGATCAGGGATAGATGAGAACCATTACAGACCATACAGCTACTATGGTATCCCGAGTCGCAAGCAGCTCTCTGTTAAAGTCTCTCCCTATATGCTAATATCGAGGGATCCGTTCACGAAAAAGAGCCTCCACACCGGGGGAGCGTAAAAATCCACCGCCCCAATGTGGGAGAAGGATATACTGTACACGCCAATGGTAATAATCTAATATCGTCGAGCAGGAAGAACTGCAGAAAGCAACAATTGCTAGAACCTCTAAAAAGGCAGATGGAGCACTCAGTCACATCGCGCAGGCTTATCATACAACATGGTAACACACATGGGGGTATGAACCTCGCAGATGGGAGCCGTCAATCACGCAGCACACTCCGTCTGGGTCGCCAGGTATTTATTCATAGGGGCCCAAATATCTTTGGGATGGGACCCCTCTGGCATAAGTTCCAAAAATACTAACAGCTGATCATGGCAAAAAGCAGCATCTCGTAACCAGTCGGACCTACGAGGAGCTCTCCCCCGACCCCAACACATAGCAACCCTACGCTTAGCCAGCAGCATGAGAAGGCCCACCAGACGTCTATGTGGGCCCTGAATCTCATCCATATATCCCAACAGCGCTATCTTAGGGGAGAGGGGTAGCTCCACCTTTATAATTTCAGCAATCGACCACCCTACCTTCCCCCAAAAATTATACACTTCTGCGCACTCCCATGCCAGATGCAAGAAGCCCGCATCCTGAGCCCCGCAGCGAGCGCAGCATGCATCCGCCAGCAACCCCATGGAATGTAGTCTCTTGGGCGTATAATATAGTCGGTGCAGGAACTTAAAGTGCAGCAGACGCAGCCTGTAATTCGGGGATAATGCCTTCATGTGAGCACAGCAGCTACACCACATTGCCTCCGGAATAGGCTCCCCCACATCTCTCTCCCATGCAGTCCTGGAGGACACCACAAGGCCACCCCCCTGCTCCTGCATAGCATTATACAGCTTTGTTATCAGCTTAGAAGGGGATCTCGCGCCACAAAGTACCTCCAGGGCACGAAACTCCAAGGGAGCACCCGGCGCACCAAAAAATCGGTCTCGCAGCAAAGCACGGACCCGGAGAGCGCAAAATTGTTGCAACGGAGTACCATCACAGTCTGAAAGTGCCTCGGGAATATCCAACAGCCGGCCGTCCACTACCCAGTCTCCCAGCACCGTCAAGCCGGCGTCTCTCAGAAACCCGCGCACACCTCCATCACGGAACATCTGAGCATCAGCAACCGCCATAACAGGCAGCGAAGGAGCAAAAGGTACAGAGACCCCAGACCGCTGCATCAGCGCTCTCCACGCTCCCGCCGCACAGGCCACAGTGTCGATTCCCCTTGATCGGGGTGAAGCCCGCCTACCGAGCACGCACACCAAGCCATCAGGCCAGACAGAATCACTCTCAGGTGCCAGATGTGGCATATAACGGGTCGGATTCAACCAATAGTACGCAAAATGCGCCTGAGCACAATGATAATATAACTCCAGGTCTGGGGCTGCCAGTCCGCCCTGTTCAAATGGCAGCGTCATTTTCTCCCAAGCAATACGCGGCTGCCGCCCCGCCCACGCTAACCGAATGAGCGCAGATCGTAGGCGCCGGAAATAGCCCCCAGCAAGTGGAAGGGGAAGATTCACAAACAAATACAGGAATTTAGGGAGTACCACCATCTTGGCAATAGCAATGCGTCCAGTCAACGAAAGTGGCAAAGTGCTCCAGACCTCCACTTTTCCCTCCAGCCATGTCAGCGCTGCCCCATAATTAGCAAGACATAGCGCGTCCTCATCACAACACAGGTGTATGCCCAAATAACGCACCGGTCCCTCTGCCCAAACCAAAGGGTATCGAGAGTCAAATCTCTCCACGCTGGGAGTTAGAGGCAGGATCATCGATTTCGACCAGTTAATAGTGACCCCAGAAAAATTCCCGAAGCGCACGATTTCATCTAATAAAGTGTCTAGTTTCTGCCCTGGGTTTCGCACGTATATCGCAATATCGTCCGCATATAAAGATATCAAGACAGGGCGTTGCCGAAACTGTAAGCCACTACTGCTATATTTCTGTCGCAATCCCGCCGCTAGCGGCTCCATTGCAGCCGCAAAAAGAAGCGGAGACAGAGGGCAGCCCTGGCGCGTACCCCGCGAAACCGGGAATGGAGCCGATACACCCCCGTTAAGACGTAATCTGGCAGTGGGCAGGGTGTACAGCAGCCTGATCCAGTTCACAAAGCGCTCGCTGAGACCCACTCGGTTCAAAAGCGCAAACATATACTCCCAGGCCAGGGAATCAAAGGCTTTGGCTGCATCAAGAAATACCGCAGCTACATCATCGTCCGTCTCTAATGATCCCAGCACCGCAAAGAAAGTGCGCAGATTATGGCTCGTGGACCTCCCGGGGACAAAGCCTGATTGATCCGGAAGCACCAATCTAGAAAGAAGTGGCTGTAATCGCGTCGCTATCATTTTTGCAAGAATCTTGTTATCGATGTTTATCATGGAAAGTGGGCGATACGAATCACATCGCGTCAGGTCCTTTCCGGGCTTCAGAACAGTTATTATTAAAGCCTCCTGGAGGGAGGCCGGGAGTGACCCAGCCGCCAGAGACTCCACATATACCTCCAACAAATAGGGAGCAAGGATATCCACGTATTCTTTATAGAACGCGGGGGTCAGACCATCAGTACCTGGAGACTTATCTCCGGGTAGACTTCGAATCGCCGCCGCCACCTCCTCTACTGTGAACGGCTGTTGGAAAATGGGTTATTGGTAGGGCACGTAGGTACCTACACCTAGCAACAAGCCACTAACCTCCACATAGGTACAGTTAGGTCTCAGTAAATTAATCCCAGCTCTACCCTTGGTAGCTTGGCATCGAGCGTCAAGGCTTAACTTAGGAGACAAAGTGTAAAGCATTCAAATATCACAAAACAGTAATTAAATAAAACACAGGAAACAGTTTAAAAATCCAAAACCAATTTATAAAAATAGTTTATATTTTTATCTTTAAAATGACACAAAAACGATTAAAATCGGTTCAGGGGAACCGGAGATATGAATTTTTAAAGAATTATTACTTTTCTAGCGCTTAGAAACAAAAAGCGCCAATCGGGTCATCTGGTTGCACCTCGACCGGGGCAAAGTCAAACTTTCAGGCCGACCGCGATGGAGCCCTGCTCGGCTACAGGTCGCGGGAGGCCTCGGTTAAAAAGTTACCTTCTGACTTAGTCTTTATTTTGAAGTTTTTCTTCACCGGGACGAACCTGCCAGTTGAATCCGACCTCCTGGAGCCCTTATCCGGATACGCGATGTGGGTTTCCTCGGTGGAGACTTTTACCTTCGGACTTAGTCGTTTTTTCGAGATGAAAATCCTTCGACCGGGGTAAACCTGGATCTTGATCCGACGTCCATGGAGCCCTTCTCGGATACGATGGCTGGGAGGTCCCGGTCAACTTTTTACCTTCGGACTTAGTCTCTTTTTTGGATGTTTTTCTTTACCGGGACGAACCACGAAGTCAGGCCGGGTCGCGGTTGAGGCAAGCCGGCTAGAATTTCAGCGGCGGGTCGGTCCCTCTCTGGAGCTTTTTTCCAAAAATTCTCAAATCTTTTCCAAACTTCTGGGGCTTCACCCAGATGTTCTTTTAAGGTTCTTTTGGGGTCCACAGCTCACCCCAAGGGTCCAGAAGTTCTGTGATGGTCCTTGGGGGCTGCGGACTTCAACTTCCAGAATGCACCTGGCGCAAACTCCTTTTTGGCCACTGGACAGTGGTCAGCTGGTCGCTTTCTTCAGGAGTTTGTGCAGGGGACTCTGGTTAGCAATTTTTCACCTGTAGCAAACAGGGAGTCCCTCCTTGAACCAGTTGAAGCCAGGCAAAGTCCTTCTTGTGGTGAAGCCCAAGTGTGCAGCTGATGCAGTCCTTCTGAGTGCAGGTTCCAGGTGCAGGCCAGGGGTCCAGCAGGGCAGTCCTTTTTCTCCTTAAGTTCTTTCTTCTTGAAATTTGGTGGGGATCTGAGGCGTGGGTGCAGATCTGCCAGTTTTATCCTTGCTCCTGAGAGAAAAGCAGGGGGGTCCTGGTTCTCCAATCAGGGACAGGGTCGTCCCCCTGTGATGACCACTTCCTGGGAAGTGTGGCAAAAATCCATCCCAGAAGGCAACAGTCTCTAAAAATCCAACATGGATGAATCTGATTTTTGGAGGTTACATCTGGCTGAGCCCACCCACTGGTGTGGCTAAAAATCATAAACACACCCCTCTCCTGCCCTCTCCTAATCTAATCAAGGGGGCACCTAATTGTCTGGGGTTGCAGGATGTGGGGGTGTTGCTGGGTGCTGCAAATGTCCTTCTCTGCCTTTGAAGACCAGTTTGGCAGCCCTCCCCCTTCCTGCCTCACCATCTGCTGAGGGGAGATTTCTCTCCCCCAAGCACATTCCTTTGTGTGAAGTCAGGCCACTTCACACCTCATCAAGGTAGCCTGGTAGAAGCTGCTGCAGGCTGGCCAATCAGAGCACAGCAGCAAAAACAATGCAGAGCTGAAATTGGCAACTTTTTAGGTAAAGTCTAAACCTTTTACCTGAACAAGTTATATTAAATCCAACAACTGGAAGTTGTGGGATTTATTACAACAATTAATTTGATACCAAATTCTTGGTATGTAACATTTAAGGAGACTTTAAAATTTAAAATAAAGTCTGCCCATTCTAGCCTATGAAGGCCATTTACTTCAATGAGGGAAAAACAAATTTGGCTGTTTTTACCTCACCAGGGCTTATAAATCTATTTTTATAAAGTCCCTGCTTATAGTTACATGGCACCCAGCCCTAGGGGCACATAGGGCACACCTTAGGGGTGACTTATATGTAAAAATAAGGTAGTTTAAGACTTTGGAAGTACCTTTAATTCCAAAGTCGAATTTGCATATAACTTTAATTTAAAAGCAGCCAGCAAGGCAGGCTTGCTTTTAAAATGACACTGGGCACCTCAGCAGTGCACCTAGGTGTGCACCACCTATGCTGTGGTCCCTAAACCTACATGCCCTACCATATACTAGGGACTTATAGGTAGGTTAACTTAGCCAATTATAATTAGCCTAATTTGCATATCCATTTTACACAGAGCACAGGCCCTGGGACTGGTTAGCAGTACCCAGGGCACCAACAAAGTCAGGAAAACACCAGCAAAAAGAGGAAAATGGGGGCAAAAAGTTATGGGACCTCTGCAATCAGCCCTGTTTTCTCACAACGGCATATCTAGGTACATCCTATGTGCCTCCTCAAACCATACTAGCGCAATATTCTCAAAATACTCCCTCATATCTGCCTCCCTCAGACCCACCGGGGGCGCATATAGCTGCGTGAAATATTCTTTAAATACTTGCATCACGCCTCTCGATCCGGTCACCCTGCCGCCGTCAGTGTCTATCGCTTCCGTAACATAATTACTGGCCCAAGGTCTGCGCAATAATCCTGCTAGCGTCCTCCCAGCTCTCTCGCCCTCCCCATACCTACGAGCCTGTGCGTGTCTCCCAAGGAAACAGACCTCTCTTAGAGAGGCCTCCTTGTACGAGGACACCTCACGCCTAATTAACACAAGTACCTCCCTTGACCATGTCGCCTCCAAGCGTCGTTCCAGCTCACCGAGCCTCCTTTCAATATCGGCCATCTCCCGCCTTAAGACTTTCACAATCCCGTGCTGCTTCGCGAGACACACCCCACGGATAACCACTTTAAATGCCTCCCACATAGTGCCGGGAGATTCCACCGAACCTCAATTCTCAACAAAAAATAACCGAACCGCCTCCTGCACCTCCTCTCGGAAGATCTCGTCTCGGAGCGCTCCGCTGGGCAACTGCCACAGCACCATCGGTTGTAGCTCACTGGGTATCGCCAATTCTAATAACACCGGCGAGTGGTCTGATAACGTTCTGGGAAGATGGTCTATCGCTCTAGTCCAAGCCTCCACATCTCTAGTGCCCAGCCATCGGTCAATACGAGACCAACTATTATGGAAGTAATTCAAGCAGGTTCCCTCTCGCACGACTATATGTCTCTGCCTCCACAAATCCACCAGAGCTCCACTGTCCATCACTGCCGCCAGAGATCTCGCCGAAGAAACATGTTGCACCCTAGCCACGCTCTCTCGGTCCAGCCTGGCATCTAGGACTACGTTAAAATCACCGCCCCAGATCACAGCTCCAGCTCCCAACGACTCCACTAGGCGCCATACTTCTAGGAAAAACTCCGGGTCATCAACATTCGGCCCATACACAGTCACTAGCCGGCAAGCCCTGTCCAGCAACATTCCACTCAGTATCACATACCTGCCGTTGGGATCAACAATAATTTCGCGCGTACGCCAATGCAGTCCTTTGCGGATAATGATTGCAACCCCACGCGCGTAGCTAGAATATGTAGAGCAGTGAGCCTCCCCAACCCAGCCAGCTTTCAGCCTCCCAACCGCAGATGCCATCAGATGCGTCTCTTGCATCATACAGATGTCAATACCATGTCGCTTAACATAAGCCGTCACCAGCCGAGCTTTCCGATTATCATTGAGCCCCCTCACATTCCATGTCAAGCATCTCACAGCAGCGGTAGCGTCATCCCCCATCCAGAACTACAGCCGTACAGCACTGCGCGTGAACACACCTCTCCACCTGCCAAGAACTTAACAAAAAGGAAACCTAAAACTTTCCCCGAATGGCCCAATCCTCCCATCACCCACAGAGGCCCACCAATCGGACCCTCGCAGTGACCCACCCAACCAACCTCAAAGCCCACACTGCAAACATAAAACAGGTAATAACCGGACTCATCCAAGGGGCAAAAGCCTTCCAACAGCTCTCCACCCAGATATCTAGGGGAGAGGGGCCATTGGGCCAAGCAACAGCTACACATCAGGGGCCCGATCACGGAGCGGACCCACACGCATCCACAGCTTCAGACGTAGTAGTATCCCACATATGTCGCTTAGTCATTGTCGCTAAGAGCGGCGTCCTCAGTGCCCGCCCCCCCCAGAACCCCCTGCCCCCGACTGCTTGGGTAATCGTCTAGCGAATTTAGTCGCCTACTTTGGGTCCAAGAAGTACAGCATCTTGCCCTCATGCCGCATCCTCAGTTTAGCCGGGTATAACAGGGCAAGCCCGACTCCAGCTTGGCTCAGCAGGTGCTTCGTCAGCAGAAAAGCCCGCCTCTGGGCCTGTACTCCTGGGGTACAATCAGGGAAGAAGTTAATTTCAGAGTTCTTATATACTAGAGGTCTTCTCTCCCTAGCCAACCGGAGAACAGCATCTCGGTCCCTATAGTTCAATAGTCGTGCAATAATTGGACGTGGAGGCGTGCCGGGAGGAGGACGAGGTCCCAAGGAACGATGTGCCCTCTCAATCACCAACAGCCGAGAGAGCTCGCCAGCAAACAGCTCTTGTAACATATTCTCAACGAAGTCCTCCATGCGGCCCATGTCAGTTGCCTCCGGCAGCCCCACGATACGTATGTTATTACGCCGGGACCGGGACTCCAAGTCCTCATTTTTGTTCTGTATCACCTCCAGGAGACGCTCCATCTGCGCAATCTGTTCCCTGTCACCACTACGCGCATCCTCTATCTCAGTCGTGCGTGACTCCAGAACCTCAAACCTGGCATTGTGGTCATCGACCCGGGCTCTGATGCTATCCAGCCACTCTGACACATGGTCCAGCTTAGCGTCGATGCCTGCCAAGCTGGTCTTAAGTTCCATGAACATGGACCTCACAGACATCTCTGGAGGCTCCCCTTCGACGTCCGCGTCCCCCGACTGGGAGGCGGGAGGGGCTCCACGTTTTTCTCCTCCAGAGAAGGAGAGCTTTGCCTGTCGCTTATCTGTCTTGCCCATCTTCCAATATTACACGAATAATGCAGCAAGCGCCAGCTCAGGTAAAACGAACCAAGACTGCGGGTCTACACCTCCAAAAATCACCCGGCTGACAACTCCGTTCTCCTCACAGGACCACCAGGCAGCCTCCAGACACACCGATCCGTCGTCGCGCCTCCCAGGTCAAACCTGCTTCCTTTGCAGGGATTCCGCAAATTTTGCCAGTACCAGGGAGTTCCACACAACACAAGAGGGGGGGGGAGGGAAGCCAGGATGTTCAATCCCCAGACGCCCGGGGGTACCTCCAAAACACACTGCCGCACCAGCCCGGGCCTCCGCCCCCCGCCTCACCGCTCGTATCAGCGTCCACTTGATTCTGTTCTGCCTGGGCAGTGCAGGGCCCTCAATGCAATATGCAGGTCCTCTCAGCAGGGTTTCGCAGGGAAGCAACCAGGGGCCAAGCCGCAGCCCTCTCCGGTCGTCTTTCCACCAGGGCCCAAAATTCAGGCCCCGCCTCCTCCGATCTCCTCATCATCCCAGGGCCAGGCAAGTCACCGCCTCAGCGCGCCCTCTGCACGCTTCCTGCCGGCCGGGCCCAGCACACACCAGCCGGGGACCCGGAAATCGGGAGGCCCAAGAGAGCTTTTCAGTCGGAGGCCAGAAGGGGCCCAGAGGGCCGGCGCCAACAGCAGCTATGTATACCAGAGAGGGGGGGGGGCCGCGGCCCGAAGCAGCCGCCGATCAGGCCTCCCGGAGCTCCCCCGCACTCCCGACTCCTCTCCCTCTCGGCCGGAAAAAGCCGCAGTGCCTCTCCTCCCCCACGCGCACTGTCAGAGCCAGCGCGTGCGGGTGATCACCGGCGCCAGGCCCAACAGCACAGATCCGGCCTCCGGGCGCCTGCAGCAGCCGAACCCGGCTCACGTTATGTCGCTGGGGTCTCCAGGGGGATGACCCAGGGGTCCGCTCCTGTCAATGCCGCGCGTAGGATAAATTAAATCGAATCGATTGCCCGGCCCCGGCAGAGCCTCATGATGTGACGGCCATCTTGCCCGGTGGCCAAGCCACGCCCCTTTTGAAAAAGAATATTGACAGAAGGGTCAAGGAAAGGAGACAATTGGCCTGAATTGCAAATTGGAAAGAAGAAAGAAGTGGTCAAAAATGAGCCAATAGAGGAAGATGTAGACACTACAAGAAAAACTGAACTAAGTGAAGGAGAATTAGCTGGAGAACGAAGGTTGAAGAGGAAAAGAGTAGCAAGTTGAAGATACGCAGGTCCTGAGTGGGCACATGCAGCGACAAGTGAATGGCAAAATGAGTTTATGTCCTTTTGCTTTGACAGAGAAGTTCTGAATCAGTACTTTGATGTAACCTGAAGGAAATCAATAGATTGAGTTGTTGAGCTAATCTGAAGAAGAGTAAATAGAGACTGTTGTAATAAACCCGGAAAAGACATTGATAACCTGATATGACATTTGAAAACCTGGATGTGACAAGATTATAACCGATTTTAACAAAGGAGAAAAGGCTTCTTGGGTGTGAAGTTGAATTGCGAGAATTAAGTATTTTGTATTTTGTATTTTTTTATTTTTTCTGTTGTACTTTAATTAGGAGTTATTTCCTACTTTCTGATTCTTTACAGATCATGGCTGAATTAAATAATTGTTTTAGATATATTAGATATTGCAGATATTTGAGTGTTGGAGTGGCAATTATGTGTAGAATAATGATTGTAATAATGATTGTGGGAATGTCTATTCATGAAATGAAGGAAGCTGCTATTGCTCCTGTTCTTGAGACTACTACACTCACAGCTTTAGAGAGGTTCAAGCTAGATGAAAAATATTTGCTTGACTATACTAATGCATTAGGAGAGCTTTCTTCTAATGTTTTCTATTGGTTGTTGAGTGAGTATGTGGAGGCAATGGATGCAAGGAATTGTCTTGTGTGTATGCAAATTACTTCCTCCGTGGAAGAAGGGGTTACGTACCATAGCTTGCCATTAACGTACGGCATAACTTGTAGTTTGCTATTAACCAGATTCTATAACCAAGAATATATTCAGTATTTCTACTCCAATCATGATTTAGTGTTTTCTTTTGTACCTATCATTAAATATTTGAGTAAAATAGCTAAGGAGCATGACTTAGTATTAGTTAGGGGATTCTTTGAACCAACACTAAAATTTGGAACTGCTTATGCTCACCGTAACAACTTAACCTGTTTATTAACTTCATTAGAAAAGAGCATTATAGAGCATACTGACGATAGAAGGTAGGCATTGAAGGAGAAATTAGAGAAAGGACTGGAGAAAAGGACTCATAAAAATGATTATGCTTACACTGCTATTGAAACACAAGGGAGATTAGCCTTAGATGCATTACACGTAGGCAAGATTTGTATATATAGGCCAAAATCGTGCACGGACACTCTGTTTGTGGGAACGAGTGAATGTAGGCATGTGTTTTTGTTTCAGAGTAAATTGACTTTAATGTTGAATGGTGCGGACCCTGTGATTCCTGGAATTTATCATATCTGTGGACTTAATCCTTATTACCGTCTTCCTAAAGGATGGTATGGGACATGCTATTTAGGGATAGTTTTCCCTAAGATATATCAGATAGATGATCTAAAGAAGATACCGAAAGTGACTGAATTACATCATAAACGACAGAGGAGGGAAATGATTTCTGTAATTGTAGGGGATATTTTTGGTGTAATAATTCCTTCTGTAGGAGTTATTTCGAATGCAAATAAGATACGAAAATTGTCTACTATTGTGGATAATATGCTGACAAACTTTACAGGGGCAATACTCCTGTTAAATACTGAATTGGCTATGGAAAGAGCTATGACGCTTCAAAATAGGCTTGCTTTAGACCTAATTTTGGCAAAAGATGGAGGAATCTGTAAAATGATTAATGGTAGGCATTGTTATTCGTTCATACCTGAGAATGATAAGGAGATAAGAGACTTAGGCCCATATTTATACATTTTGTATTTTGTAAGTTTGCGCTGATTTTGTGTAAAAAAACACCGCAATTGCGGCGCTAAAAAAGTATAAATATGGGCCTTACTTACTAATTTAAATAATTCCAGAAAGGATTTGAAAGAATTGAAGGAACCAGGGGTTTTGGAAAAGGTTGGAAATGGATTTGCCTCTGTGGGAAATTGGTTTAGTCAAATTTGGAATGAGGTATTATGGAAAATTGCCCAGGGAATATTAATTGTGGTTGTTTCCATATTAGGATTATGGGGTACATGCCAATTGTGGCAGAAAATAAGATTGAGAAAATCTAAGAATGATTAGAGGAGGGAAGAACCAACTAGGAGACCAATGTATAGGGAAAATTCAAAAAGAAGGCTAAATAAATTTGCGACAAATTTGTAAAGTATTGACAAGAAAGGTGTGATGACATATTTAGTCATCTGAGGCGGGACTGATAGAGCAGATATGTTAATTAAAGAAATTGCTAATGATTAATGTGTGTTTTATTAATGAGAGAAATGATTTTTTGAAAATAACTTGCATATTTGATAATGTGCCCTCAGAGAATGGTCACCATGTGTATTAACAGATGCAAAATAATAGAAAAAGTGAAAAGAAAATGTACCAATATGTCATAACGAAGTGTATACCCTATGTTTTGTATTCATTCTTATTCTTAAATTAACCAGTCTAAGGGCAGGGTTTCACTGGGCCTTTCTTGCTCTGTTCAAGCTGCTCAGCTAAAACATCATGCAAAAGTACCAACGAACAGGAGATGATGAAGACAATTTGATACAATTATGTGTAGTGTAGGCTAAATGTCCTTTCCCAGGACTTGAACAATAGAGGCACTGACTAGAGACTTGTATGCAACAATTTTGTCACCTGAAGAGCCGGATGATGTTCTCATCGCAAGAAGAACCAATCAGTTTTATGGGACATAAGACATATGCAAAATTAAAGATTTGGTAAACAAAAACTATAGGTTAGAGACATAACTTCCGACGGACTGACCAATTGCAATTAGTGGGATGGACTGGGAGACCCTAATAAAAAGTCATGACAAGAGGTGAGAAATCAGAACTGCGAGGAGAAAGTTGATGACGTCAGGAGACGCTGTCCAAAGCGCTGATATTGGGCTCTCACTCTATGACCCTCTTTCCGAATAAGCATCATTCAACTCAAGGCTAATCAGTCTTCATAATTTCCCTTACTTGTGCCTCATGTTGAAATTGCAGGTTTACAGTTTAAAATAACCAAAATGAAATAAAATAGAAGTCCAACTACTATGACACTAAAATGGCAATGTGTGGCAGGATGTTGAAACTTGGAGATCAGGTGAAAGCAATACACAATGCCTGTTGTGGTAATGGAGCTCTAATTATTTACCAGCTGATAAAATGGGAGAAATATTTTTTCCTTACAGGATGGAATGCTCACAGTATGGAGATAGGATCAAAGAAGAATTTCAGTATGAGAATTTGAATGATTAGGGCGTTGAGGCATGTAGTTGTGTGCACTGCATGGTGAGCATGTCATTACCAAAGTAGGTGGTGACAGTGTTGGCTGTGTTATGGAAAGGTAGCAGACAAATATCCTGCAAGGCCACAAGTTTGACCTTGGGATAGCTAATGCAGTTATTCAAAACTTTTGGGGGCAATCGTTAGCTCTGTATAAACCGTTGGAATTCCTACCCAGGTCTACACACACGTTCATAGCCCTTTTGCATCCAAGGTATGTTTTCCCCATGCAAAAACCTTTACATTCATTCAGAAGCCCCCAAACCGAGGTAAATACATATGCCAGTGATGTTTGGTAATCACAAAGGGGTGGTGAGTTTGGTGCGTTTATTAGAGTTTTGAACTTTATAGCTCTCTATGGGAAAAAAGGGAATATTGATCTAGATGAAATTTGTATTTTCAATGTAAATTGGTACATGTATTTCAGTGGATGGAATTTGGAGTTTATGATGAGCAAGATACATGTCAAATATAGTAACCTTTGGAATAAATCTTTGAAATGCATAATCTTCTTTCTCCACACCCTTCCCTTTACCAAGGCGATTGATGAGCTTTCATAGTTTTACTCCGGGAACAACATTCCAAAATTTGCTTGGGATTAGTTATGTGGCTTTAGACCTGCAAGCCTTAGGAGGCCCCCTATTTTTTTAAATATTTCTTGAACTCTGTACACTTTACACTTCTAAGCCATGATAAGGACTTGTGCTCCCACCTTAATGGCATAGTTAATTTACCTATAAGTCCCTAGAAAAGTGGTACACCATATAAAGAAGGCCTGTACATTAAATGCTAATATTGGTCCAGAAGCACTTATCATGCCACCCTCCTAGGGAGCCCTGTAAAACATGTCCCAGGTCAGCCACAGCAGCCTGAATGCAGTTTTAAACTGCCAATTCAACTTGACATCATAACCCCCTTGCCAAGCCCTAACCTCCCCTTTTATTGAATAAATGTCACCCCTAAGATAGGCCCTTGCCAGCCCATAGGGCATGGTGCATTGTAATTAAAAATTCAGACATATACTTTAAAGTTTTGAATGACCAGGCAGTGTAAAAACTCCAACGTTCATTTTTCTTAACAAACTCTTTATTGGGCATATGATCCTCACCAAAGATCACAGTAAAACATGCATACAAGAATACATTAAAAAATAGCATTTAAAACAATATAATAACATTATAAACACAATAAAAAATCTAGATCATTGGGAGAAATGAGCCAGGCAATAAAATAGGTTGGTTATCAAATGATGTTCATGCAACATTATATTAAAGCACTCTTTTCCTGTTCCTCCACATAGCCATTAAGAACTGCAAGACTGCGAAAGCACCAAATTGCCTTTTGTCAGACTTTATAATTCTGGAGGCTTCCATGAAATCTCTGACACCGAGGTTTCAGCAGAGCGGTGTGATCCACTTATTTCTACATTTTTGTTTGTTTCAGTCCATTAAACACAAAATGGACAGTTATCATGTCTTGTATTTGTCGTTTGCCCCCAGCTGGCTATCAAGGAGGCAAGCAGTAGGGACCTATATCTAAATTACAGGCAGAGCTAGGCAATACAAGCCTCTATTTAGTCCAGAAACTGCTCTATCTGAAAAAACATGTTCTAACATAAGGAGGGACAGTGTCGAAGGATCTATGTTGGATCAACATTGCAAAAACCCAATGGATGCTGCCAATAAGCTCTCTTTATCTGCTCTTTGGAGATCACACTTGCCTCTTCTGGGGCAGTCCACAATCGCTCAAGCCAAATATCCACTAATGTTGAACTCACATGCCTAATCCACAGAAGGTCACCTGCCCCCAGAAGGCACAGAATCTTCGACAGCCCCTGCTGGTAGGGACTCAATTCCAGAGTTGCCCACATCCGTCTCCAGAACAAAAGAGGTTGTAGTCTAGCTGTGCCTGAGACATTTTTAAGCCCCAGATCCAACTGCATGGGGAGCAGTGGTGTAATAATCAGCAAACTGGTCAGCTGCTGTATAAAACAGTTTTCCCTAGTATCCAGGGAGGAGGCCTCCTCATGACCCCAGAGCTCAGCGTCATACAGTATGGGACAAAAGTGCCTGTTAGTTATAGACCTGCAATACCTGTGAAATTGGACACATTGGGAGGTCTTGGGGGTTTTCCCCCAGTGGTTTGCTCTAATCTAAGTTTTCATTTTGCATTGTGTGTCTGCCAGTGGAAATTCTCATTCAGAACAATACCCAAATATTAAAAAGTGTGGACTTGCTCCAGAGAAGTCCCTCTCAACATGGGATTTAAATGGATTGAGCGGCAAGGGTTAAACAGAATATACTTTGTTTTTGCCAGATTATTATTAAAACCCCTCACCTTGCAAAAATCTTAAAACCTATTTAAGATTTTTTGCAATCCCATGAGACTTGGATAGGAGTAGCGTGTCATCAGCGAACATCAATTCAGGATTCTGGGGATTGCTAGAAGGGAAGCATAAGCCTTGCCGTGGTCCATGTATGCTACCAGGTCATTTACGAACAGCGAGAAAACTATGGGTGCAAGGACACACCCCTGCCTTACCAAAAAGCGATGTGTCATTCCTTCAACTGCCCATACCTAACATGGGCAAAGTTGCTATTGTGGAGTCTTCTAATCAGCTTTAGTAAATAAAATAAAACCACCATGTCAGCTAAGATTTGCCACAGCTTGGGTTGGGGACAAGTTCAAATGCTGACCTAAGGTCAACTAACACCAGGCACAACTGCTCAAATACTAACTGTACGAATTTCCAGTATAATAACGGTAGCTGAAAGACTTGATTTAATGTACTGATGAGCTCTGTAAAGCCTGGCTGCGGGGAGGTCAGTATGTTTGATGCAGCCATCCAATCTTGCAATCAGCTGAAGTTAACCTTTGCAAAAGGTTTTTGGGCACTATCAATTAGGCTTAGACGTCTATGATTTGACAGAAGGTCTCTAGATCCCTTCTTAAAAATGGGGACAATCTCCACATCGAACCCAAATAGTATGGATGGGAGCCCTTTTCAATATTGCGTTACATAATATAGTGAAAAAGGGGGTCCAAACATCCATCTCGTCAAGAAAATGTTTCCCAGGTACCTTTTCTAACCTCTGACCTTTATGTTTCAAGATTTTGTTATTGGCTTACCTTATTTCCTCACAGCTGAAACCCATTGCTTTAAGGGGGCCACTATCCAAAATATGCAATCCTAAAGTGTTTTCTGCCTCCCCAGAGCTTCATAGGTTGCCAACCCAGTACCTGCACTCTGCTCCTCAAGGGATTATAAGTTAGTAAAATGGGCAACCTATTCTGCCACTGTGATGCAACTTGTCACCAGAGCAGAACCTTCACCAGAACCAGTGGAAATAATCATATAATCTTCATGAAGATGTATGAATCTCGTCTTTTGGCCACTATAAGCAAACTCTCCCATTTCTCAGTTTTCTGTTCTCATTTTTCACTACTATGAGGCTTACCTCTCCCATAGGATAACATTGAGTTGCCTTAATACATTAAATAATTGTTAACATGTGATTGGGAACAGGTGAATATTTCATGTTTGGTGTCTGAGAATGTTTCATTTCAAATCATCTTTAGTGGTAAGGTCAGTTAGGTTATAATTTTGAAAATGCAACTTTTAGAAAGTTGGCATTTTCTTGTCGTATTTGGTGCCTACAGCCTGTTCCTGGGTCAAAGGCTGGGTGTAACTGGCAGGCAGACTTGGTTTATTCCCCCCCAAACACAATAAAGAGATTGGGTGTACTTGGATGGACCATCACTTGCAGTATGGGGGTGGAGCTGGACACAGCCCCACTTGCAACTGAATAGGCTCTGCCCAGCCTTGAAACAAAGCACTTCTCACAACTGCATTGTTCATGCAGCTATCCTGAAGCAAAGGCAGGGGATGCAGGAAACCTCAAACACTTCAAAAGGAATTCTCTAGAAACTTCTACTTCTAAGGAGGCACTAGATATAAAAATAGGACCCACAGACCCACTCTTCAGTTTATTTTCTGGAACTGTGGATGGACTCTCAAAGAACCACCTGTTGCTGTGGCCTACTGTGCACTTCAGAGGATTGCTTTGCAGCACTTAGAAGCACTGATTTGCTGCCTGAATCATGTCTGAAACCCTCAGAAAACTGCCCTTCTGTTTGAACTCTGTTCCACTTCTAGAACCCAGGACTACTACAGTGACTCCGAGGACTAGTTGGGTGGCCTCTTCATCATAGCCTCAGGGCTAGAAAAGGTTCCAACCATCTTGAACTTACAGCTGTACCCAGCCATAGTAAGTCCTTTCTCCCCCCTCCAGTCATGTCCGTCCCATTCTGGACCCTTGGTGGTGGTGTTAAACATGCCCAGATTGCCAAAATCCCAAACTTGGGAATTAAATATTTTTGGGCTAAAAACTGCACTGAGAACCTAGAGGAAATCAGGACCAACTTGCTCATCTCAAAGGTACATCACCAGTTGGCGTCACTTTCCGACACCTCACGCTACATTCTTCTCTGCAGCAGAAAATCCTGTTCAACGATCCTTTGCACAATGGGTATCCGGCCTTGTGGAGCCCTCGTTAACTACAGCCCCCTGCCTCACCCTGCTGGAGATTTTCAACTTTTAAAAAAGAGACTTATTCTGAACTTGGACATCTTCACAGTACCTTCCTCCAGTGGCTCCTGAGCAATGATATCTCCTCAACTAGATGTTTGTAATCAGCACTTTGATCTTTTAGATGCTAAAACGTTAAAAATTCATAACTCCTATACTACTGATTGGATTTTTGTCATTTTGGTGTTAAATAATCTATTACATTTGCCTCTATTCTTCTGACTTGGTGTGGGATTTTTCTTGGGTTGTGTTTTCACTTAATTACTGCTTGTGTGCTGCATAAACACTTTACACACTGCTTCTAAGTTAAGCCTAGCTGCTTATGTGGCAAGCTACGAGAGAATTAAATACAGTTTGATTTAGCAACTTTTATTGGTTCACCATGACTGGCATTGTGGCTGTTCCTTCAGCAGGGTTTCATCCTACTCAATCAACACCCCGGTTTCTTACATGTGGTAATTGATTTGCGGGGTACAGATCAGTATAAGGTGCTCCATATTCAGCCAAGGTTTGTAATTTGTGGTTTGCAACATAGGGTAAAATGTCTCGTGTTGATCCAATAATTGTGGATTGTAGTTCAAAACTAAGCATAGACTGTCTTTTGTAAAGCCAAGGGTTGTGATTTTTGGTGTACACAACAGGGGAAAATACATCTCATAGGTCCCAGGATATCGATTACGGTCTGTTGGCCACTTGATCTCCATCATAAAGGTGGTATAGAATGGACTTTGTGCCACCAAAATGCCAGGTGTAGTGGAAATGATATCGCACGCCCTTTGAAATCAATAACTTCGCACTACATGACATTATATAAACATATGAAATTTGATCCCAGGACAAGATGCCACATGAACTTGGGCCTGGTGACAGCACAACGATTGAATCACTGAAGTCTAGTGTACACCGTGAGGAGAAAATGTATTGAAACAATCACAGTGAGATGAACACAAAAGAGATTCACAAAAACGATGACGGGCATGTCCACCTGTAATAATTCATATAGACCCTATATTGAATACGAGATATATTTATTGGCTTCAATTACTCTTATCATTATTCATACGTTTTGATTTATGATCACAATTAAGGCACTTTCTCTTCGCAAAGCACAGAAATAAATGAATGCGTTGTTTCAATCATAATTTTCTTGTAATCACAAAGAAACATGACAAAAAGTTGTTTAAAATGTGTATTTTTATTTATTTAATGTTAGGATGTCATAGATTCTGAGGAGCGTGCATTGCTCTGCTCAATTATTTTTTTTAACAGCACTGAAAGTGTAATTTACTAGCATGGGCTGCAGAAAGTAGACTGCTCCTCATGAAACACTGTTTATGGTATCTATGAGGCCAGGGACCATATCGTGATAGGCTTCACTGGCTTAGGGCAGACCCCAGTGCGTTATTTTATCATCCTGCAATGTATAAAGCGAATATGTTTTATCCAATATTTCTCTGAGATGTAGCATTGCTTTATATACCTCAGTCCAAAAACAGAAAGTGGCAAACTTTCATCAAAATCAAGTTCAAACTCCAAGAAATGTAATTTTAAAAACTTCACTTTGCACACTACGGTACATAAAAAAGGTTTACTCGGCCCTGTCCTGAGCCATGATAATGCCCCGGTGCTCTCAAAGGCACTGCCGGAGGCCTCTAAGGCAATTGCCGAAGTAGACCCCTATGTCCATGAGGTGTAGATGTGCTAGAAGATTTTTTGCTGAGCTAAATTGATTTTCTAATGGTCACTGGTGTATTGACATTATTTCTGTTCCTCGCACCCTTAATATGTAATCGAAAGGAATTTATTTGGGTGGAAGTATTATGTTTAGATATATCCGTTGACTTCAGTTATAACTTGTATATCAATGAAAAATCTTCATATAGGGGGTCATTCCGACCCTGGCGGTCGAAGCACCGCCAACAGGCTGGCGGTGCTTCCAGGGCCATTCTGACCGTGGCGGTAAAGCCGCGGTCAGAAAAGGGGAACCGGCGGTTTCCCGACGGTTTTCCCCTGGCCCAGGGAATCCTCCATGGCGGCGCTGCTTGCAGCACCGCCATGGGGATTCCGACCCCCTTCCCGCCACCCTGTTTCTGGCGGTTCTTACCGCCAGGAACAGGATGGCGGGAACGGGTGTTGTGGGGCCCCTGGGGGCCCCATGAAGATTTTCACTGTCTGCTTTGCAGACAGTGAAAATCGCGACGGGTGCTACTGCACCCGTCGCACCCCTGCAACACCGCCGGCTCCATTCGGAGCCGGCTTCTATGTTGCAGGGGCTTTCCCGCTGGGCCGGCGGGCGCCCTTTTGGCGGTCGCCCGCCGGCCCAGCAGGAATGCCAGAATGGCATCCGCAGTCTCCTGACCGCGGAGCGGCCATTTGGCGGTGACCACATGGCGGGCGGCGACCGCCGCCCGCCGCGGTCAGAATGACCGCCATAGTCTGCAGGCCACGAGTTGAAATTCTAGCACAACTAGTCCCACTCTACGTTTAACAACTTTAATTAAATATGTGTCTTTGACTGGGTAAATCTTGGAAATTATCACAATTATCAGGAAATATATAACATTATTCTTACGCATCCATCACTTCCATAAAGCAGTGTGTTAAATTCTGAAAAAATCTTAACATTAGTAGTTGTCTTCCATTTCTTGCCGAACCTCTCTCCTGTCACCCGACGGTGACATGATTAAACTACTTAGAAACTAGACAAACACCACACATTCGTTGTTGAAATATGCCTAAAGCTGTGATATATTTTACGTTTGAGATTTAGGTAAAGAGCAGTTCTACATTCTGTTTTGCCATATCCTACTCCGTTTTTTTAAAACAGATATACCCACTGCATTTCTAAATTTTGCCTCTGAGACCACTGTTTTCTATTGGTAATCTGGAAATAATATGCAATGTCTCTGCAAGCTTTCCTTCAAAAAGGGCCAGTTTACTAATTCAAAGGTAAAGGATGACCATTCCTTTCAAATGCTGCTTTCTAGAATCACAACAGGTGTGTACTATAACGTATTTACCGGCACTGCTGCAATATTTGACCTTGAGTTACTAGAGCATACTTAGGAGCACAGTTATATACCTGAAGCCACTGTTCAGTGCTCATGGGAATATTTTAAAGCTCTCCAATGAAGTGAATTTTTATGCAGGCTATAATTTCTTTTAAGTCCTTCACGGAATGCATTCATGATGTCCTTTCCTGTATCATTCTTTGAAGTGTACAGGGAAGGTTGAATGTGTACGCCAAGTATGCTAATGTGTATTTATTGGAGATGTTTGCTGGAAGAGCATAAATAAAGGAGAAACGTTTCTATTGTCTGCTTAAACAAGTTATGTGGACGGGACAGCAGATTGTACAAGCATGTCCTTTTGATTAGAAAGCATACAAGATGACATCACCAGTCAGCACACCCATCATTTCGGACAGAATATGTTGCCACTATATTATTGGTTGCATTCAGTGTGAACTGATTTGCAACTCATGAACCTTATGGCGCCATTCCTAATATTCAACATGGGAACATCAGCATTAAGCCTTTACATGTGCCACTTTAGTGTATGCTTCCCGGCAGTGCCACGTTTTATCCATAGTATGATGTGTTATGACATAACTGAGTCGTATTGATGATGACATGGGCGATGGCACTAATTCTGTTTATTCCAAGATGAAAGGAGGGTTGTGCACTCTAGGCGAGTCAGTATTTATTCAAAGATTTCCATTACTCTGCTTCAGTATAACGTCTTGGGGGAAAGGGAAGAGTACCTGAAGGAGCACATTCAGAGCTGAGGTTTCATGGAAGATGATCATTCACTCTTTTGAATCCTGTGTAAGAGATGCAATTAGAGAGTTATTAAATCACTTACTTTATTTGTCCATCTTATTTCGCATATACACTGTGGAGAATAAGCTATTTGTGCTCACCAGCTCTTTATTTGCAGGTATTAACGGAAATAATAAATAGCGTGTTTTATTCCCCAGAGCATCATTTGCAAGGATTAGCAGATGATGGGGCCCTCTTATTCTTACCAAATTTCGAAACGCAGGGTTCAGCCAAGCAGCGCCAGTTTATTCTTCTATGGCTCATTATTTGAAAATAATGGAGGAGATGCATCAGACTCCCTTTCCTTTTCCAGTTCCGTCTTTTCTCAAATTAACGGAATGTTAGCTTCTCTGCATCTCTTTTATAGATTATTAGGCTTTGGAGAATCGTGCAACTGATGTCTGCTTTCCAGTTTTTTGTTCTAGAAATTGTCAGAACTGCACCACTAATGAAGTTGGGTCGGATCTGCATAAGTGAATTACAAACAGTGGTAACTACTCAGAAAGAGGGGGCATGGCTGAAATGGTGACTAAAGCAGTCGCCTAGATGAGAGCCCCGGCCCGCTGAGAATCCTCAATCATTCTGCTTGGAACAGCCTTCTGAGTCATCTGCTTGAACTGTGTCAACGCCCATGCGGGCCCCTGTAGATCCGGAGTGCGAGGGAAACACTGCTTGTGAAATGGACCGCAGCTGGAGCCAGAGTCCCTGATTCTCCTGGACTAAATGGCGTCGACCTCCGATGCTAAGTGAGACCTGCCGGCCCACCGGCATCTAGATGAGCCTTCGGGTCCTGCAGTGCTTGTTGATGGTGGGATGCAGAGTTGCCCCATCCGGTTGGCAGCTAGAGAGCAGCGAGTGTTTTCTGTGGCCAGCAGCATGAGGCACAAGCCACGGAGTCCTTCTACTGCTGGGCGGGTCACGGCGCTCACACCTGCATGTAACAGAACAGTGGGTCCCTTGCTGAGGGTGAGCTGATATCACTGCAGTCGCTGGGGCCGTTTGACACTGTGACACCACTTGTGAGACATCAAAAGGCAGAGAGAAATGTTGTTGTGGTGCTGCAGCCCTCCGCAGAGGGGACCCGTGATTCTCCCTCCTTGCTGCTGATCTTCTCAGTGCCACAGAAAGAGCTTGGCCAGGTGACCCTCTTTGTGATATGCATTCACCCCGGATAAGCACTGGGGCCACAAGAACCTTCTGGCCATAGGCTCAGCATGTGGAGGCTATGGTGGAGACCAAATGAGTTGTCCTGGTTAAGGGTCAGGCTTTGAAGATGCCAATTGACTGAATAGGGACTATTACGGGCAGTGGACCCTGCAGCAAAGGTATTGACATTATAGATGAAGAGGCTGAAGGAGGAGGAAACTTGGAACGCCCTCCCAAAGAAGGTCCGGGTGATATTGCGCCTGCTCCACATCTGATGGTGACACCCTGATACACTGGGAACGGTGCAGACGTTTGCTAAAGGAAAGTGTAGTAGAGTGCTGAGCTTGGTAGAATCATGGAGCTGGGGAACACATGTCAGTGCCATACGGTACCTGGTCCGTCTGTGAGTGATGATGGTGATGCCTAAACTTCCTAGTGTGCTCCCCTCAAAGCCAGGTCTAACACTGCTGGTCAGGACAGGGAACCGGCTCTGGGTACTGGTGTCCTGTGCCAAATGGAAGCCACTCTGGGTAAACATTTGTGGCAATTTGAAAAGATACAGCAAGCCATGATGGACACTAAGAGCACCCTCGAGTTGAAGATAGATGCTGAGTCTATAGAAAGGGTAGATGATGCAGAATCTTTGTTGACTTCGATGCGCCCCGCGGTGCACGAGCTACAATCTCATCTACGAGACATGCGAGTGAACATTATCACTTTACAACAGAGGGCAGAGGAGGCTGAAGGATGGGCACGAAGGAATAATTTCTACCCTCTGGGTTTCCTGTAACCTGAAGGGGTTCCAGCATAGAACTTTTCCTAGTGCATTGGTTGGAGCCAACAGTCCTGGGCAGCAAAGTGCCCAAGTACTTTTCTATTGAGATAGTGCACTGCATGCTAGCCCATTCCCCCACTGCTGTGGGCCCCGGCACCCTATAATAGCACACTTCCTGAACTTTAGGGATCAAGATCTAATCCTTCAGAATTTCAGCTCTAAGGGCCCCTGGAAGCTGGAGAGCACTACCATTACTGCCTACCCAGACTACACCATGGAGGTGCAGCAAACCGTAACCCATATGCCACAGTTAAGCGTCAACTCTGTAACCTTCTTTTCCCAGCTTTGCTCAAAGTCATCTTGGAGGATGACACCTGGTTCTTCTCATCCCCTGAGGATGCTTGGATGTGACTGCATTTGAAGGATGTAGTGATGACACCACCTGAGGGCTAGGTAACCCTGAGATTGAACTTGTTGACTCTCTGGGAGACAAGGTAACAGACAGCCCACTGACTAGGCTGCCAGAAAATGAGCTCAGGTGATAGCAGCAGTGTTACACAAGAACCTTAACCCACTTGCTGTGCTACAAATAGATCACACCTCCACTGCAGGCTCGGACACAAATGAAACAGCAGACTCTCCTGGGTGAGACCACTATAAGTCACATCACCTAGCAGATGACGTGCCCTCAAGACTGTGAACTCTTGGACTTGTAAGGCCTGTGCCGCCATCCCAGGGCCAGGCGTGTTATATGCCACAAGGAGGTCCAGGGTTCAAAGAAGGAGAGGTATTGGAAAGTGGACGGTGGCTGACCACCCTGGGGATCACATAGGGCCCAGCGAATTAATACTCGTGGCACTTTCCACTTTCCCCAGAGTACCGTGCTGGACTTATTTTGACACTTAGCTTATCATTAGTTTGCTGTGGATATATTATACAGTTGCTGTCTGGACACTGCAAAGTGCCCGGACAGTGAGGGTGGGAGGGTGCAAGGGAGGGTTTGCTTGCATGGGTTATTTATTGTTATGACCTACACAATACACTGTCCTGGTTGTATTTGACACCACAGTATGCACACCCCTTTGGTGCATTAGGAGTGGGACAGCTCAACACTATTACCCAACATGACTGCACCCACACTTAGCTTGACAAAGCAATATAACCTGCTGATGCGTAACGTGAGATGCCTGGCAACTCCAGCAAAGTGGCATCAGGTTCATTCTTATCTTAAACGTTGCCATACACATATAGATCACTTACAAGAAATCCACATGACAGCTTCAGAACTGCAAAAAACCCATGCTAATTGGAGAAGTCAGGTATACGGGATGACAGTGTTGGTGTATGCACAGGGTATTTTGATTTGTAGTGTGCTGGGGGTCATGTTTGGGTTGGTAGCACACAGGATTGGCTCGGGGGGCCGATATGTGGTGGCAGAGGTCCACTTTGATGGCACACTCCTTCCGCTGCCCATAATGCCAGTCTCTTGACATTCCAAAATGGCCTCATCCCAGCTCTCCTTCGGGACCCTCATATCCCCACTATTTGAGGAGGGAGATTTTAATTGTGTCCCGATCATTACCTGGGATCGACCCACTCAGCCATTGGCCGGAGCAGGCTGTTTCACCATGACACAGTGCTTCTGGAAGTGGCTAACTAAAGGTAGACTGCATGACATCTTACACCACCACCATCCAGATGACAGGGAATACTCATCAGTGTACAGCTTACATACACAGATAGATCTTCTCCTCAGTACTGTGGTGCTCTGCTGCCTGGTCATCTGCTCTGAATATTTGGCACAGATGCAATCTGATCACTGCTTGTTTTTATTGGCATTGTGTTGGTAGAGGGCTCACTTCTGAAATCTCATCTGGCGGCTGCTAATGGAGGTGCTGTGCAATGCCCCTTTCTGTGATGCACAGGTGACACATCACTCAGTACTTCATGCTAAATGAGGGCGCAGCTTCACACTGGACAGTGAAGTGGGATGCTCACAAAGTGGTTGTCTGGGGTTATTGCATCACCATGAACTGGGGGGACTCAGACAGACACTACACAGAGAACCTGAAGGGAATGCTACAAATTGAGGTCTGCCCACTGCAGTGTGCAGTTGAGGCTGACAGACTTCACCAGTTGAGGGAAGAGCATTGGAAACTGAGGCACAACTCCAGAAATAAGATCACAAGCATCATCTTGCCGGTTGCATGCCGAAGGTGCAGGACGGCTCTTGGCATGGCTGGTCAGGGATGACTGCTGGTGCATTGAGGCTATATGGTGGTCGTATTGTTAACACCCAGACAGAAATTAAGGATGCCTTTGTCGCTTATTATTGTACCTTGTACTTGGAGATCTCCGCCCCATCGGTTGATGCCCTGCCACGACTGGACCCACTTCCAAGAGCTGAACTTGATGCCCACCTGCAGATCAAGGAGTTACAGTTAGCATTAATACAAATTGCTCATGCTAAGACCCCAGGCACGGATGTGCTCCCTGTAGAGTATTTTGCAGCCTTCTCTGCTACTTTGTCTCTCTGACTACTGTATATGTATAACAAGGCATGGGATAGGGGCAGTTTACCAGAAACTCTGAGGGAAAGTCTCATAGTGATGCTCCACAAACTGGACCAAGAGCCCCTGGGCACATTGTTGTACCGACCATACACAGCTCTTGACCTTTGACTACAAAATATTGGGTAAGGTTCTGGCAAACCGACTGATGATGTTCATGGGGCACCTCATGCCTACATATCAAAGCAGGTTAATCCCTGGCCATAATAGTTTCCTGAGTATCTGTCTCCTTCTCAGCCTGATGGGGGATACTCACTTTGGACCCGGTGTCCCAGCAGTGGTTTCACAAGATATCACGAAGGCTTTTGATACCCTAGGACGGGGATATCTGTTTGCAACCCTAGAGGTGGTCCACTTCGGCCAGGGGGGCTTTAGGTGGCTTTAAGCACTGTACAGTCACCCAGTAGTGCAGATCAAGAAAGAACAGTTGATTTCTGCGAGCTTTGACATACAGAAGGGAACTCAACAGAAATGCCCTTTATCACCAATGATTATTGCTTTAGCCATGGAGCCACTGGCCTGTGCATTGTGGCTGCTAGAGTGCTCATGGAGCATAGAGTCACAGGGGATGCACCTCGTCGTCTCCCTTTACGCCAGTGATGCCCTTGTGTACTTGTGTGAAGTTGGGTCTTCGCCACCGGGTCTTATGGACATCCTAGAGGGTTTTGTGGTGCCAACAGGCCTTAGAGTTAATTGACCAATTCTTGTCTGTTTCCCACCTGTTCCCTGACCAAGATGGAAGAGATTTCCTCACTCTAGACCAGTGTGGCAATTCACCACAATTACATTTATGGACATACAGGTGTATCATGATGACACTGACCGACTTGATGGGAGCTTGGGCAGTGCTCTGTCCTAAATTCAGGGGTCCTTGCTGTTTTGGACATTGCTACCTTTGTCCCTGATGGTTAGAGTGGTGAACTCCAAGATGCCTCTTCTCCCCACACCTATTGTATTTCTTTGTGGCATTGCCTCTTAGGCTTCCCATGCATTTTTCTGCTGACCTCAACATGTTCCATGTGGAGCTGATCTGGGGTGTTGGTAGGCACTGGATGCCACTTTCTCTGCATTTCAGACCCATGCAGGGTTCCGGACTGGGGCTCCTAAATATAAACTCTACTACCCTGCGGTGCAGCTGCAGTGGCTAGTTCACTGGCTGGAACGGCCCCATGTCCGAAGTGTGCAGCAATAGGCAGACTGGATACCACTATATACCTGGCTCTCCACACTGGAACAGTGACACCCTCCATCCACTGCATCACAATGGGGCTGCATGTTATTGCTGGATGCAGTATGTTAATGACAAGGCAACATCACCAGCATACTCCCCACTAATCGCTTTGTGGAAGACATCGGCAATCTAGGGGTTGTCCATATCCATATGGTCCATAGCTGATGGGAAGCGGGACTGACACACGCTGTGGACGTTTTTGAAGAAACACCATTTCTCTCCTTTAAGGACCTCATGGATTCCCATGGTATTGCCACTGGACACTTTCTGACATATCATGTGGTATTCAGGGCAGTAGCTTTGCATTGGAGTGGGGCCAGGCAGAGCCTCCAATGGCCCCACGCTTCACACGACCATCACACACAGGGTTGCACACAAGTTTATAACAGCCCTCTGTACAGGCTTACTAAGTCACAACTATTAACCAGACATTAGAGCATGTGAACACTGGATGTGTGATTTACACATGCCACTAACGGATAAATAATGAGATCAGTCACTGACTCTGTTTTGTTATGTGTCACGCTAAACCTGAATCTTAATCCAACTTCCCTGGAGCCCACTTAGGATACCCTGCTTGGGAGGTCCCGGTCAACTTTCTTAGTTTGGACTTAGGCCCATATTTTTTTTTTTTAGCGCCGCATTTGCACCGCTTTTTGACGCAAAAGTAGTGCAAACTTACAAAATGCAATTGTATTTTGTAAGTTTGCGCCGCTTTTGCGTCCAAAAAATGACACAAATGCAGGGCTAAAAAAGTATAAATACGGGCCTTAGTCACTTTTTCAGGGATTTTCTTCACCGGGACGAACTTGCAAGTCAGACGGGGTCACGGTTGAGGCAAGCCGGCTAGAGTTGCAGCGGCGGGTCAGCCTCTTTATGGAGCTTTTTTTACAAAAGTTCTCCAAATTTCTCTAAACTTCTGGATCTTCTTCCAGATGTTCTTTGAAGGTTCTTTTGGTGTCCACAGCTCACTCCAAGGTTCCAGAAGCTCTGAGATCCTCCTTGAGGATTCAGACTACAACTCCCAGAATGCATCTGGTGCAAACTCCAAAACGGCCACTGGACAGTGGTCAGCTGGTCAGTTTCTTCAGGAGTTGGGGCAGGGGACTCCGGTTAGCAATTTTTTACCTGTAGCAAACAGGGAGTCCCTCCTTGAACCAGTTGTAGCCAGGCAAACTCCTTCTTGGGGTGAAGCCCAAGTGTGCAGCTGGTGCAGTCCTCCAGAGTGCAGGTCAGGGGTCCATCAGGGCAGCCCTTCTTCTTCTGTAGTTCTTCCTTGTTGGAATCTGGTAGAGATCTGAGGTGTGGGTGCAGCACTGCCATATATCTCCTTGCTCCTGGGTGAAAAAACAAGGGGGTCCTGGTTCTCCAATCAGATGCAGAGTCCTTCCCCCTGTGCTGACCACTTCGTGGAAAGTGTGCCAAAAATCAATCACAGGCAGCAACAATCCTCAAAAATCCATCATGGCTTAAACACACCCTTCTTCTGCCCTCTCCTAATCTAATCAGGGGGGCACCTAATTGTCTGGGTTTGCAGGATGTGAGGGAGGTGCTGGGTTGCTCCAAATGTCCTTCCCTTCCTTTGAAGACCAGTTTGGCAGCCCTCCCCATCCTGATTCTCCATCTGCTGAGGGAAGATCTTCTCCCCCAGGCACATCTCTTTGTATTTAGCCCGGGCTACTTCACACCTCATCAAGGCAGCCTGGCCAGGTTGCCAGAGGCTGGCCAATCAGAGCAAAGCACTACAGGGCTAAAGTTGGCAACTTTTTAGGTAAAGTTTAAAACTCTTTACCTGAACAAGTTATATTAAATCCAACAATTGTAAGTTGTGGGATTTATTCTAACAATTACTTGATACCAAATTTTAGGTATCTGTCACTTAAGGGAACTTTATAAATTAAAATAAAGTCTCCCCATTCTAGCCTATGAAGGGCATTCACTACAGTAAGGGAAAATTAATTTGGCTGTTTCACTTCACCAGGGCATATAAAACTATTTTTATAAGGTCCCTGCTTATAGTTACATGGCACCCAACCTTAGGGGCACATAGGGCACACCTTAGGGGTGACTTGTATGTAAAAATAAGGTAGTATAAGGCTTTTGAATACATTTTAATTCCAAAGTTGAATGTGCATGTAACTTGAATTTAAAAGCAGCCATCAAGACAAGACTGCCTTTAAAATGACACTGGGCACCTCAGCAGTGCACCTATTGGTGAGGTCCCTAAACGGACATGCCATACCATATACTAGGGCCTTAAAGGTAGGTTGATTTAGCCAGTTAGAATAAGCCTAATTTGCATACTCATTTTATACACAGCATAGGCCCTGGGACTGGTTAGCAGTACCCAGGGCACCATTAGAGTCAGGAAAACACCAGCAGAAAGTGGAAATGGGGGAAAAAAAAGTCAGGGGGCCTCTGCAATCAGCCCTGTTTTCTCACAATTGTCCATTCCCACACCACCCAAGTTTCATGTGATAGACAAAGGCAAGAAAAATGTGTTTTACAGGTTGTTCTGGATAGATTAGCTTTCAAAGATTTTCAACAGAGGAGTAAGCTGTTCCATAAAATCCATCAGCTGGTAGAAGGGCCACCACCTTCTTTTTTGCAGCCTAGCAATTTCTCCCCCGCAGAGCTTGGTGCAGTGCCTTTTGACTTCCAATGGAACAGGAACTGCTTTTACTAAGGAGGGAAGCAAAAATAATTGTCATAACAAATGCATCAACACAACAACAGAACTGCAAATAAGGACCCATACTAATCTTTGGCAATGCCATTTAGCACATATTTACCAGTCATAAATGAATCCACCACCGCTTAACAGTATTTTCAAAATGATATTTCTACATTAAATGGACCAGAAGAAAACAAGGAACAAATATCCATAAAACTTTACGATGTGCAGTAGCTAAACCTTTGCAGAAATGAAGTTGTCACCTTTCCTAACCTGCATCACTCCGATGTTAATTGATAGTTAATCTTTAGACCACTCTAAACTATAGTAGAATGACTAAACTAACAAATTATCTTGACACAAAATCAAAAACGTTATGTATTATAATTTTTCTTTATTACCAATATTACAAGGCAGCTCTGCCACAGAATTCTGATTAAGTATTACTGATTAACTCCAGTGGCTTGTCCTTTCCCTACCCATTTCACATGATTCACCCAATAATTGAAAAGTGAGCAAAGGTTTGGTAAAGTTCACTTTAATGTTTGGGGGTGTGGCTTGTAGCTCATAGAATGAGACACATCTCAAACAACTCCTGCATGGTTGTCACTGTGCCCAATCATGAATGACTCTGTGCACCTAAATCCCTCCTTTAGTCAACTGGTGAGTGTGCATTGTGCAAGACTGAGACTTGCTGGTACCCCCGAGGGCTGAGGTTCGTGATGATATAGAGTGGTGTCAGGGTGCCATGGTCCACATCTGTGGCTATGATGGGTGCCTCTCCTGCTCTGAGGAGTAATTGGGTCTCTGTGAAAGGAGGTGCAACCAAGTCGAGACTATGAAGACTAAATTAGATAACTGCGCCCTGTGTAAGGCACATTAAGGAATAAAATCACCAAAATCACTGAGAGTGTATGAGTCTTGGGATACAGATCAGAGGTCTATAACTGTGGAATAAACATCAGGGTGGTGAGAGTGCTGGAAAGTATTAGAAAATCCTGCTGACTGGTGAAGTTGTATTTAATATTACTACATTAGAAATACCCCTTTTAGAAAGTGGACATTTCTCTGTATCTACTGCCATCTGTGCCTTACAGCCCTGTCTCCAATCCACATCTGGTCTGTGCTGGCTGACAACTCCCTTTGTGCCTTCCACCCACACTGCCATAAACACAGGACACTCAGGCCCTCCTTCTGACATTGGCGGTAAATGCCGCTTACGGACGCACTGACGGCCGCCAACTTACCGCCACGCTGGTGAATATCCATTCACAATATTATGACACACACACACCAATCTAACAAAATACAGCCATATACACAAATCCGCCAGACCAAAGGTCAGTGGTAAAGTGGCGGTCCCAAAACTCACACCGTTATGCCAACAGAACAACGCCCATCACATTATGACCCATGAATCACCATGCGGACATTCAATGGCGGTAAACCATTGGCGGTACATACCGCTGCGCTCACAATAGACACCCAGATACAAAACAATACTACATTGGCCAATACCAAATACACACATCTAACACTCATACACACACCATACCCACACCACTCTAAACCACACACACACACATTACGCACAACCCTTTACCAACAACTATTGCCACCACAAGACTGAGAAGAAGAGCACAGAGACAACTAGACACACATATCACTGACACCCATACATCCCTCACGCACTCCACATCACACACCCCACCACATTACCCAACACATCCTTACCAACACACATCACAAAACAACCATGACACCACAAAGGCACCCCCATTTCACTGAGGAGGAGTTGAGGGTCATGGTGGAGGAAATTGTCAGCATAGAGCCACAGCTCTCTGAAGTACAGGTGCAGCAGACATCAATAGCAAGGAAGATGGAGCTATGGGGGAGAATCGTTGACAAGGTCAACACCATGGGACAGCACCCAAGAACAAGGGACGACATCAGGACCTATGGGGGAAGGTATGTTCCATAGCTGCAGGACACCAACTCGCCAAACAGAGAACTGGCGGTGGACCTCCACCTCCTCCCCCACAACTCACAGCATGGGAGGAACAGGTACTGGCAATACTGCATCCTGAGGGACTCGCCAGAGTTGGCGTAAGACTGGACACTGGTAAGTCAACTTTTAACAAGTATCACACCCCCATACCTGCATGCCATCACACAGCCTCACTCCCATCACAAGGACACCCCTCCCAGCCCTGCATGAACACTCATCACTAAAGCATGCACAGCATGCACAGCATAGGGAAACTAACATAACCACAATACACCAACATACACAAGCAAAAGCTGGCAGGGGAACAACAACCATAGAGGGGAAGCTACAGATATACAAATGTCAGACACTTGAAGCATAATACATCATTTACATCCCCATGGTACCCCAGCCAATGTCACTGGAGAGGAGGTGCCACCACTATCCAGTCCCCCAACAGAAGAGGCCCACAGTGATGACAGTAACTCTGGACTTCTGGATCTGGACAATCTACCTGGCCCATCAGGGACCACTGGGCAGCCGGTCACCCAAGCCTACTTACAGACCACCACAGAGCCTGCCCCATCAGGAACCAACACCACAGCACCCACCCAGCGTACCCACACCTCTGTCCCCAGGACATGACAATCAGAAGTGTACCCATCTGTACAGGGACCCCAGGCCACACCTCGCCCACAAGACAATCAGGGACCTGGGGTCAGTGGCAGTGGGCACACCATTCAGGGGACAGAGGCACAGACCAACAGGTACACTGGGAGGACTACTGTGTGCCAGGGGAAGGACAGGATCAGGGAATCGACTCTCCAGGAGGCACTCTCCGAGATCCTGGAAGCCCACCAACATTCCTAGGACACGATGGGCCAGGTGCTAGACAACGTGCAGGAGAACAGATGGCTGCAGAAGAGACAGTATCAGGGGATCACGGAGGACTTGCAGGCCATTAACAGTACCCTGATCTCCATAGCAGGGGTGCTGGCAGGCATGGCCAACATCATGAGGGAGGCAACAGCACACCAGTGGGCCCCTGCCACTAGCCAGTCATCTGAACAGCCCTCAACTTCCGCTGCCGCTAGTGGTCAGCAGCCCCGCCACAGGACCAACAGGCCATCAGCACCACTCCCCCTGCAGAAGGTGAACCACCCCGCAAACATTCCCTGTGAACCAGACAGAAGCCAGATATACTTGCCAAGACCACGGCCAGGAAATGAGACTCTCCTGATTGTCCCTCTTGTGTCCCACACTGTCAACTTGTCCACTTTGAACTGCCATAGCTCCCCTTCCTATGCCCCCATGGACAATGCACCAGTGCTACAAACAGACTGGAACAATACCCTGGACTTTCCTCCATCATCACCCCATTCCATTACACTTCCCCCTCTATATTTTAGCACAACAATAAACACCCTTGGATAAAACTTGGCTACTAGTATTTCATGTATTGCTAATTTTTATTGATTGAAACAGCTACAACCATTGCAAACAAACTGTAAATAGCATGATCACATCAGGAAAATGTTGTCAAATCATTAACATCTGTAAAATGAATATCCAGAGTTAACCGTAATTAGAAATAGAAATGTGAAGTTGCTCTGTCTCACCTGTGTGTAATTGGAAGTACTGACGTATCACCAATGTTCTGTTGTCCACATCCTCATCCTCTGCCTCCTCATCCTCACTGTCCTCAGAGTCCACTGCTGCCACAGGAGAATCTCCAGTCTCCTCCTCCTGCAGAAAAGGTACATTGCATCTGAGGGCCAAGTTGTACAACATGCAGCATGCCACTACTATCTGGCAGACCTTCTTGGGTTAGTAGCACAGGGATCCACCTGTCAGATGGAGGCACCTGAACCTGTCCTTGGGGAGGCCAAAGGTTCTTTCAATGATCCTTCTGGTTCACCCATGTGCCTCATTTTAATGTTCTTCTGACCTTGTCCTGGAATTCCTCACAGGGGTCAGCAGCCATGATAGGTTTGGGTAACCAGAGTCACCTGCAAGTATTGAGGGACAACATTTAGCCACACACTATCCTAAATGGCCAACACCATAGGCATATAGCAACATATACTGTGTGGGAAACAGGGCTCACCTATTAGCCACACCCTGTGCCTCTGTAGTTGGGCCATCGCATTTGGGATGCTGGTATTCCTTACAACAAAGGCATCATGCACCGATCCAGGATACCTAGTATTGATGTGGGAGATGTAGTGGTCCTCCAGGCACACCATCTGCACATTCATGGAGGGGAAACTCTTACAATTCCTGTACACCTGTTCATTTTGCTGGGGACAGGGGGGACGGGGGAGACGGGATGAATGCAATATGTGTTCCCTAAATCGCACCAGTTGTATTGGGGATATGTCCTATTGCATAAAACCCAGCCTTCACAGTGGCCAAATCCTCCACCTGGGGGAAAGCAATGTAGCTGCACATGTGTTTCATAAGGACAGACAAGACTCTTGCTAGCACAATTGAGAACATTGGCTGTGACATTCCTGCTGCCAAGCCCACTGTCCCTTGGAAAGAACCAGTTGCCAGGAAATGGAGCACTGATAGAACCTTCACAAGAGGAAGGATCCCAGTGGGATGGCGGATAGCTGAGATCAGGTCAGGTTCCAACTGGGCACACAGCTCTGTGATTGTGGGCTTTTCCAGTCTATAGCTGAGTATAATGTGCCTGTCCTCTAGTGTAGCCAAGTCCACCAGGGGTCTGTACACGGGGTATGTCTCCATCTCCTATTCATCCACAGTAGTAGGTTATCTAAGGGACACAAGAGTGAGTAGGCTGTCACAACTATACCACATCAGCAGTCCGCATCATGCAAACATGTTTTGGGGCAGTGTCATTTATGATGTATGTGCCCATTTATCCTGGGACGCAGCAATTGTCGATAAGCCTGTTCACCCTCTCTGAAATGGCGACCGCCTGTCCTGTGTGGAGGGACAGGTGGAAGTAAGGTAATTCCGCCGACGTTGTGCCCCATGGAGGTAGGCGGTCATGAACCACCAGGAAATTCCTCATTGGTTTATATTGGGCCCTATGGGGTACAGTGGCCAATAGGGATCTACACTGGCGGTGACGGTCTGCCTTTAAAATGACACCAGGGTCCACAGCAGTGCACCCAGGGTTGAGCCTTATCTATCTGTGGTCCGTAAACCTTCATGCCATACCATATACTAGTGACTTATATGTAGGTTGTCAGAGCCAATTATAAATAAGCCTAATTTGCATATACCATTTTACACAGAGCACTGGCCCTGGGACTGATTAGCAGAAAACATCAGTATCGGCTAAATATGGGAGTAAAAAGTGAGGGGGCTTCTGCAATCAGCCCAGTTTTCTCACAAGATCTAATTGCTATTATATGGTTGGGGGAATTATTTATCCCAACCTACATGGTTGCTATACAGTGCAAGTGCTTGTGACACTGCCCAATCTACTGCGTAAGAGTGTCTTAATTTTTCAGGAAGAAGGACTAAGAAAAATGGCATAATTACATCTTCCCCCAAATTCTGGTGGACAATCTGTTCTGCCAATAGGATGTCATGACATCATTTCAATTTTTCCCAGAACATAACTTTAATTGTGCACACTGTATCTCCCTCAGTTTATAATTTCACTTTGTAAACCCTATTGTGGGGGGAGGCCTACAATTCACCGTCTTGACTTCTAAAAGTTTGTTAGTTCTGTCACATCCAGTAGTTCTTTAAAATTCTGGTGAACTATTGGGACCTCTGCCGCACTGTCTAGCAGAGTCAGTGCCCACTTCCTGTTCATCAAGAAAGTTCTCATTATGGGGGTCATTCTGAGGGTCGCGGATGACTGAAGCACCGCCAACAGGCTGGCGGTGCTTCAAAGACCATTCCGACCGCGGCGGTAAAGCCGTGGTCGGAAAACCGGGTCCGGCGGTTTCCCGCCGTATTTCCCCCGGCTGGGCTAATCCTCCACCCTTCCCGCCACCCTGTTTCTGGCGGTTTTTACCGCCAGGAACAGGATGGCGGGAACGGGTGTCCAGGGGCCCCCTAACAGGGCCCCAGCCTGCTTTTCACTGTCTGCCTAGCAGACAGTGAAAAGCGCGACGGGTGCTACTGCACCCGTCGCACACCTGCAACACCGCCGGCTCCATTCGGAGCCGGCTTCAGTGTTGCAGGCCCCTTTCCCGCTGGGCCGGCGGGAAAGTTGGAATGGCCCCAGCGGGGCGGCCAAATGGCGGTTCCCTCCAGGCGGGCGGCAACCGCCGCTCGCCGGGGTCAGAATGACCCCCTATGTGTGGCCTTTCTAGCCAAAATTGCTGCCAAATTTTTGTTTTTGAATTGTGCTTTCTGTTGGTGTAGTTTCTCTTCCTTTTTTACGAAAGGTTCAGCTGAGTGTTGCGAATCTTTTCTTGGTTTCACACACTCATTTAGTTGTTCAGAACACCCACATCTCTCACTGCATTTATTTGGTGAATCCTGAAAGGACCAAGATTGATGTGTATCAATTATATTGGTATCTGCCAGGAATTTTTAAAATATCTCTATTTCTGAAATTGTAGTGTTTCTCAGAGGTCTTCAGACGTGGAGATTCACCTCTTTGTTTTACAATATCTTTATTTTGTTTTTAATTATCCCAGCATTTTTTATAACCTGTCTGCCACTTGCTTGTAGAATCCCTATTGGAGTCACTTTGTATTTGTGGTTTAGTTGATCTGGCCCCAAACTATCCCTACCTACACCAGAATAAGTCTCAGTGATAACCCTTGGCAGCTTGTGTTCCTGACTAACATCCTGGAGGCTTTGGTGTCCTGCCAATACTACTGCTTCCCCTTTAGAGTTACTTAATATTATCAAGGATCTTGTGGCAATGTTACCTCCCCAGATATAGGACCGGCACAGCCCTATATTCATCCTGAATTTGTTTTAACACTTCCAGAAGATTTACATGTGTTGGTGTACTGTGTGCAGTAGTATAGAGTGCAGCAAATACTGCACCCCATGTGGCACAGTTGTCCACTGAGGAAACTGTTAGAAATTGGGTCTCTAGTTGGCAGAGGTATACACCCTTGTCCAAGTAGGGACCACAATCCGTGTCAGGGTAAATCACAACACAACCCAAATTATCCTGTGCTCACCGCATGGTAGCTTGGCACAGAGTAAGCAGGCTTAACGTAGAAGGCAATATGTAAAGTATTTGTGCAATAACTCATACAGTAACACAGTGAAAACACCAGGGAGGTTTAAAAAAAGAGATAATATTTATCTGAATAAATTAAGGTCAAAACGATGAAAATTCAATGTACACAAGCAAAGCTATACATTTTTAAAGATTAAATCCCACTAAAGCGTTTAGAAACTCAATAGCTCCAATTGGGGCTACCATGGCAAGTTGACGGAGTCGTTCCCAATAATCCGACTCCACAGGCGCCGGTGACGGAGTCACATGGACCCCCAGGCACAGTACCTTTGGAAAGAAAGAAACAAAGATGTCGCACAGAGTCATGGAAATGAAGCGTCGCTAGAGTCAGTGCAACTTCAGTTCCTTACCACATCAAGGGAGCTGAGGCATTGGTTCCATACTGTAAGGCAGCGAAGGTGAGGTGTTGGTTCCGTCCAGTTGCAGAGGGAGCTTGTGCAGTGCGAGGGCGAGGCATCAGTTCCTTGTGACCCAGCAGGGTCTATGATTCCCGTCGGTCCAGATGTGATGAGTCGACTTTGCAGTGTTATGATCACACTGCGTGACGTCAGAGGCACTGTGGCAATGTCGGACTTGCAATGCAGGCCACGGTCATTGCGTGAAGTGATGTTCATGGAGCGGGATCAGCTGCAGCATTGGTGCTGGGGTCGCTGAAGTGTTTATTGGTGTTGCTGACGATGGAAAACTACCTAAACTAGCTGGTGAAGACTTTGTTGGCCCTGAGACTTCAGAACAGGAGGCAAGCATCATCCAAGACCTTGGAGAGCACTTTTGGGGATGGCAGAGTCCTTCCAGCAAGGTCAGATGTCAGCAGGACAGTAGGACAACAAGCATGGCAGCAGTCCTTCTTAGCAAAGCAGTCCAGATGAGTCCTTTGGGAAGCCAGGCAGTTCCTCTCACAGAGTGCAGTTGTAGATCCAGAAGTTTCTGATTTGGTGGGGTCAGACACCCCGTTTATATACCTAAAAATGCCTTTGAAGAGGGGGAAACTTCAAAGAGTGGTTTTGAGGTACACAAGTTCCGCTTTAAGCCCAGTCCTGTCTGCCAGGATGCCTGTGGAGGTTATCAGTCCTTTGTGTGAGCGCAGGCTACTGGCCTTTGAAATGTAACAGAGAGCCCCTCCACCCTTCCTGCCCAGGAAGACTCATTCAGTATGCAGATGAATGCAGATTAGACTGAGGCCCTCATTATGACCCTGGCGGTGGGTGACAAAGTGTTGTTAATATCGCCGACAGGCTGGCGGTAACTACCCCCAAATTATGACCATGGCGGTGATATCGCCGATAGACAGCCAATGTACACACCAACCACCAGGGCGGAAACAACAGTCACAACGGCGGGAGCCACCCACAGCCAGGCGGAAGACAAGGTACTGCCCACCACATTAAGACACATCAACCCGCCACCTTTCCGGGACGGTACCAACGCCAACAAAAGCCTAGTAGAAACAGAGCACAAAAGTGAAAGGACTCACCATTGGAGACACAGGGAAGAACCACACCGCCATGGAACCTGAACTGCAAGTTTTTGCAAATCTTCTACGTTATGCTCTACCTGGAACACCAATGCCGGGGAAGACGACGACGATGAGTACAGCCACCTAGAACACAAGGGAGGAAGGATAAATATGGCAGAGCTGCCCACAGTTCAGATCCCTGCTAGAGGAAGATATTGGAGAAGAAGGACTGCCCTGCTGGACCCCTGGCCTACACCTGGACACTGCACTCACAAGGGCTGCAACAGCTGCACACTTTGGGCTTCAATGAGCAAACAACATTGCCTTGCTTTTGCAACTCCAGGAGTGGGCTCCCTGTAAGCTACAGGTACAAAGAGCTGACCAGAATCCCCTGCATTAAGTGCTACAAGAATAGCCCAGCTGACCAGCATCAAGTGGTCGAATGAGGATTCTGACCAGGTGCATTCTAGAAACTATAGTCCCAACTTCCAAGGAGCAACTTAGAACTTCTGTAACCTTGGATCAAATTTATGGGCACTTCAAGGACCCAAAAGGACCACTGGAAAAAGATCCAGAAGTCTGGAGAAGTTTGGAGCTACTATTGTAAAACGTGCCATAAGCTGAAGAGGTGCATTGTGGGAGTTGTAGTCCCAGACCCCAAGAGACAAACCAGGGCCTCTGAACCCTTGGCTAGTGCTGTGGATCACTTTTCTGAATCAAGAAACACTTTTGAAAGTAAGTGTAACAGTGTTACATCATGGGTAGTCTGAACTCTGGACTTTGTTCCTGCCCAGGCTACCTATTTTCACCCTCTCAGCGCTATTTGCTTCTAAGTGCTAATTTTACTTTTAATCTTTAAAAATGTATATCACTGGTTCCCTTCCTTTTTATTCGTGTTGTTTTGATGTATTTCAAAGATTACAATATTTCCTATTTTTATAAATTGGTGTTGAATATTTATTGTGTTTTGTGCTTTACTTATTTACTGTTTTGCAGATATTAAATGTTTTACACACCTGTCACCTAAGTTAAGCCTCAGTGCTCGTGGGCCAAGATACAAAGGGTTGAGCAAGGATTAATTTACTGAGACCTTGACTGGACCTAGTGGGGGTTTGTGGCCTATTGCTAAGTATATGTACCTACCTGCCCTTACTAATTATCCACTTTCCAACATATCAACACCCCTTCCTCAACCACAATACTGCATTAAACATGAGGTTAAAGCAGCAGTGAGAGAAATACTCACACAACTTGAATACCAGGGTGCAATAGAATCCTGCATATCACCAATGAACAACCCTTTGTTCCCCGTAGCCAAACCGGACCATCCATATAGAATAGTTTTAAACTACAGGCACTTAAACAGTCATACACACACATTTGCTATACAAAATGCACCCAGCACAGCACTTATGAACAATTTAGTGCACAACAAAATACAAAACAACCTTGGATATTTCCAACAGGTTTTTCTGCCACCTGAAAGCAGGAATTTGACTGTCTTCAGTGCATTAGACTCACAAAGGAAATCTTCTTAACTTCCACAAGGGTATGAGAACAGTCCTGGACTGTTCTCAGTATGTGTAACATCTATATTACACAACATTGAGCTTAAGGCATTGTCTTATGTAGATGACTTCTACCTGAGAGATGACAACCTGCTTACACACCTAAGAAGGGTGGACTGTAGTCTAGTGGGTTTTGCTGAAAAAGGCTACAAATTTAATTTCAAGAAAACAAAAACTGCCTTTCTCAGTGTCCTGTTTTTGGGATACGAGTTGTCAGGTGAAGGAAAGAGCCTTGCACCTCACTTTCTAGAGAAGTGCGTGTAATTACAACCACCAAACATTATCAAGATGATATAATCATTATTGGGTTTTTTCAATTTTGGCACAATTTATATTCCAGATTATGAACAATGCATAAAACCACTTAAAGGCTTGATACATCCAGACTTTACAAGTAAATATTGGACGTTTTACAACTCATGCATTCTCAGACCATCGCAGCAGGACATGCTTGCAGTAATAACACTTACACACATGTGATAACACAACAAACTTGGTCATCAGATTAATTGCTGGTGCCATAGGATTCACCTATGTGACCTTCAATGAAGGTGACACCATCCCCATAACATTCAAATCACATCTGTGTTCAACAGCACCTATTGGTATCGTACATGACTTTCTCCTTTAGTCTGAATCATCCATGCAGGTCAACATTCATCAGAAGAAGGGGATTTGGCATGCCAAACCCAAGCAAGTGCAGACCATGTAGAAATCTGTAGGAGGACCTGAGGCGCTAGGCCTGAAAGATTGCTGAGCTGAGGCCCAGCTAGGGATTTCCTCCCAACAAAGGATTGGTGCCCGTCGGACTCTGACCTGTCCTAATGGCCCACAGTTTGGCAGTGGCCTACCTTGAGGTGGATGGGCATTTGAGGGCAGCACAACAGCCACAAAGGGGTAAGTACTGACTGTATCCTTGTACTTAGCTCTGGTAGTATGGTGTTTGCTGTCACACTTTAGCAGCTTGACAATGTAGTAGGTGCTACATGTATGGAGACTATTGGGAATAAATAGTACTCACATTGCCTGACTAATAGATGGAGATTTGGCATTAGGGTTTGGCATCTGTACATTTAGATCACCTGTGTCAAAGTATATCTATGCCTGCATGTGGAGATGCACAATTGACATTTCCATATGTGTGACTCCACCCACCAGCCACACACACATATATATATATATATATATATATATATATATATATATATATATATATATATGAAAGCTGCTTTTTCATCCTACACATCTAGTATTTCCGGTTCCATTCCATACATCCAGAAATGTGAATATGCCTGTCAAGGTGGGAGACCACTCCTATCTATGTAGATCACCTGTATTTGCTGCTGAGTGGCTGACACTTTTGGTACAGGGTCTAGTTACCTTTTGTCCTGGTACAGGTATTGACTCCATGTGAGCCTGGCATCTCAATCATTCAACAGATATGGCCAGAATAGGAATGCACATATGGGTTTGTGGAGGTGTCCCCATTGTCCATTCATATTCATACTATGGGGTTGTGAAGATTGTAATGGAAGGACATCCAACTGTGGCTGTCTGGCTGTTAATATTTGGCCTTACCATGAATTTCCATGTCATTTAACTGTAGGCAATTCACTATTATCCCAATGCCCCTATTTTAGAGGAGGTAAATGATTCAGCTGTCTTACCCTCTGAACATCTGCAATGTCCATGCTATAAATGCCAATGGCCTACCAATAATAGGGCAACACATGGTATTAGCCACTTACATCATGGCACAATGGTTACATGGGGGCAGATGTTGAGTGGGACAATCCTTGTTACCCTAAGCCTAGCTGCCGTGGACAGGTCGGACAGGAAATGGTTTTGGGTCACTTCTTACTTCAAGAGTTGATGGTTTGGCTGAACTACTTTTTGTTTTACAGGTGTTGTTGTGGGGTATGTTGTAAGTGCAATGGCAGTCATGTGGGACCATGTCTACATCATGTCTACATGTCTTTTCAGTGGGATATGTGTGTTGTCTGTACTTAGGTACAGGTAATCACATGTCAGGAATGGTGTGAGTGATACTGGTTTACTCATGTTGTCATGTGGTGGAACTGTATCTACATGTCAGGTAGAATGTCATGTGCCCTATTATGATTGAGTTGCCTGGGCTTTGTTTAGTGGTTCTTACACTGCTCTCTGTGATTGTCAGTGAATGGTTCATGTGTGCTATGAAGGTCGCTGTAGCTGTACATGCATGTATGATGTGATGTGGTGTATCTATGTATAGTGACTGCCGATATTCCTCTGGGATTTGGTACATGTAGTGACATGGCTGTTCTCCAGACATGGATTCCTCACATCAGATGGCACCTGTATTGGACTGCCACATGTTGTGTCTTCATCAGAGATTGTATTCATTATGGCATATATGTACAGAGTATTCAGCTAGGCATGCGATTGGAATGGCAGGTGCTCTGTCGTCTGTGAATAGAGTTGTCGTAACTTGCATGGGATATGACTTATGGACGTGGACTGGTCAGGTGTTCAGAACATGCCTGATATGGTGGGATCAGTCAACTGCTTTTCCTAAAGGTGATAGGAGTATGGAGAGTTAAGTCCAGAATTAGGATGGAATTTCACCTTCAGCCAGGGCATGACGAGTATGCTGACATAGCTTTTATGGAATGCTCCAGTTGTGCTACCTTACATGGATTATGATGTCGGTGAGAGAGATGAGAGAAAGGGGTGGATAGAAGTAACATGTTTTGAAATAATGTGGTTCCTATGTGTGATTGCCTAGCCAGGAGATATATTCCTACAGTTGAGCATGTTGTAATGTGTGTATTTAAAGAATGTGATGACCCTCTATCTTTCTCTCTCTCTCTCTCTGTGCATCAGCATCGTCAGGTGAAGGAGACGGGGGAAACAGGTGAGTGGGGTTGCTGCTGACCACGGGACCTGGAATAGTGATACCACTGACAGCGAGGGACCCAGTGACCTGGAGGGCGAGGGCAGTGCCAGGGGGGAGACAGGGTCATCATCATCATCCTTGGAATCCTCCTCCAGTGGACATTCCCTGGTGGACCCATCTGGGACCACCCCATCACCATCTTTGTCCACCACCCCCCTTACTACCATTGTCCTCTCTGTATCTCCCCACCCAGTTGTCGGCGACTTCTCACCAAGGCGGTCGGGCTTCTCCTTCACCACAGGCACCTATGTCCCTGCCCCTGGCAGCCTTACTGCCCTCAGTGAGGAGACTATTGACCTCCTGAGGTTGATCTCAGTGGGCCAGTCGTGCATTGTGAATGCCATCCAAGGACTGGCAACTCGAGTGCAGCAGAGTAATGCGTTGCTGGAGGGAATTCATGGTGCACTGCCTGGCCTACAGAGATCCTTTCAGGCTCTGGCTTCCACATTGACAGCAGCCAGTCACCGTTTGTCTTCTGTTCCCCCTCCACCTTCCTCCTCCCAATCCCAAACGCCTCTTCCTTGACCCAGCCAGAGCACACAAACAAACAAGCATGCGTCCACCTCAACATCCATGGGTACCACTGAAATACAGAAGCACCACATGGCCCACCACTGGCATGCACACAAACAACACCCACCTGCAGACACAGCAACACTACACTGAATCCCCCACCACCCCGAACATGACAGACACAACACCGGACACACCTGCAAACACCACACCAACATTCACAAATCCAGCCACAACTCCTATCCCACCCACAGTCAGAACAATAGCAGACCCCCAGACATCCACCCCAATCACCACTTTTGCGGACACCACAACCTCAGACATGCCTATATGCAGCACATCCACCATACCTGCAGTCACCACCCCAACTAACAGTCACCAATCCACCATGGCATTTCCCAGCACCTCCACCCGCCACCTCCCAAGACACATAAATGCCCACACTCACCCACCCAACAGACACCCAGCACCCTCAAGCATACTTAGCACACAAGTGCACCCAAGACATCCACCAAAACACCTCTTACAACCAATCCCTCTCCCTCTACTCCCAAACCCTTTTGCCATGACCATCCCCATGACATTTTTCCTCTCAGAGTTGAACCTCTCCCACCCAGTGTGACCCCCAAATGCTCTGTGTCCCTCAACCTCCAAGACCTCCCTTGCCCCCCTGCAAGTACCCATGCCCCTTTCCCTGTCGTGAAGTCAACCCCTCTCAAGAGTTCCAAATCCTCCCTAAACCTTGACTTAATCCCCCCAAGCCCAAGCCCAAAGATCCCCCTCCCAAACCTAAGCCCAAACCTCCCCTCCAGCCCCCCTAATCCCAGAGATGCTTGCCTGCCCTCTTGATGCCTCTAACTGTGGAGGTTACATGGCAGTCAGGAGTCAGGTTGGGACACTTGCAAGTGCCATATGTGCATGTTGCACACATATGTTTGGACTGGCATATGGCCCTAATCTGTGCACATATTCAAGTATAGTATATATATATATATATATATATATATATATATATATATATATATATATATATATATATAACCATATCCTTATTTACATATATCTGGGCCAACCCATTGTTGGTTTGAAGGTTACATCTTTGTCCTGCCTTTCTGTTCTTAGGGTAGTTTTGGTCTTGGCTGCTTTTGCTTTTGTGTGAGTAAGTTAGGTGTGTGTGTTGGTTGTGCTACCAGTTGTGCCTGGACAGCATGTGTGGTATTTGCATTGCATTTGTCCCGCAATGATGGGTGTGTATTGTGTGATGGCCATGTATAAGTTGGTCACATGTATTTGTGTTGGTATTGTGTGTTGTGATCGTGTTGACATGTGTTATTTGTAGTGTTGTGTGCGTTTGTGTGTTTGTACTGTGTGCTTGAATGTGTGTGGTGATTGCTAAGTCAGATCCGTTGTGATGTGTGTTTGCAGGGTATGATGTATGCCTCATTGTATGGATGTGTGATTGTGTGTGTTTGTTCTCTGGTATTGTTACATTGTGTTGTATGTATGATTTGTCAAGTGGAGGTGTAAATTATGGATGCTTAACAGTGCTTTTGAGGTGTTGTGGTTGTGGTGTTGTGTTATTTGGTGGTGTTGTGTGTTGTTATTCGTGACTAAGCCAGTGATGTGCATCTGGGGGTTGGTGTATATTTTTGGAGTGTGTGTGTCATGGCCCTAGTGTGTGTACTATGTATGTGCATGTGTGTATGTGGTTGTCTTTGGGTGTGTGTGTCAGTGTGAGGTTACATGTGTGTGTTACCCTCGCCACCCGTTCCGGATGTTTATGTTGTGTGTGCGTTGGTACATTGGCATTTATCAACAGTGACAGGTAAGTGTGCATACTCATGGTTGCTGTCTATGTCATCGTCACTTGTTCTGGAGTCACTGGGCGAGTAGGAGCAGCGGGAAGATGTGTAGTTCAGCTTCCATGGCAGCAGCTCCAGACGGGTATGTGTTACTGAAGGTGAGTGTCTCCTTTTCTAGAGTGGGTTTCCGCCAGGGTTTCTGTGGTGGTGCGACTGCAGTGTAATCCTAGGCGGTGTGCTGCCTCGTAATCTGTCTGGTGGGAACATGGTCTCTGCCGGCCTGCAGGTGGCTACTGTCGTCCGTGGCAGCCTGACTGCCCTGGCGTGCCAGCAGTGGATTGGCTGCATTCTGTTGGGAATACCGCCATGGTCATAATTTGGCAGTCCTATCCACTAGCCTGTTGATGGTACAACCAACACTGCCAACATGTTTTGGATGGGTGTTTTAATGTAGAACCATGTGGCACCTGAACATAACTTGGTCTTAGACTTCTGGAGGGTGGATGGATAATTTGTGTACTGGAATTGTGTTTGCCTCAAAATGGTCAGTAAATCCCCTTAGCATTGAATTAAATACACCTTTTTTGGAGGAAAGGAGAACTGTCAGGTGTCTCTCACTCCTCTAGTGAATTAGGCCCTATTATATGGGATTATTTAGAAGTCAGTCAAGCCTGTCAGAGAATCTCTTATCTACAGGCGATGACAGAAACTGCATAAGCTGAGTGTCACTGGCATAGGGTATGATATTGAATCCATAGGCAAGGAAGATGCTCGCAAGTGGGATCATGTAAGCAAGTAATTGAATGCAGCTGAGTGAGGATCCTTGTGGAAATCTGAAGATGAGGTGGATGGTGTCCAAGGTCAAGGCGCCAGACTGACGACTGGGTGCAGTCTGTTAAGAAGGTTTAGAGAAATTGGCTGGAAATATATGTTGTTTTACTCAGCAAACCATAAGGTGATTTAATATCAAGCAAAATCTTTTTTTCCTATTGTGTGAGACTGTGTATGAGTAGCTATAAGGATGTGTGAGAATGTGTAAAGCTGGAATGACATTACACAGAATAGACAATGAATTGGGAGAAGGTCTTCTTGGGAACCCAACTGCATGCTGATGGTTCTATGGAACAAGAAATAAAAGAATTATGGCACAAAGGAGAAAACAATGCCAAAGCATGGGACGGTGATGCCTTAGGATGAGACTGCATTCTCCCTGGTACTGCCACTAAAACTAGTTGAGAATAGTTTTATAGACTTGGTGAGTGCTTCGGGTCAAAAGAATATTACATTCTCCAATTATTTTGTGCTTTTCAATTATTTTGGTTTCGGAGTGTTGGGTTCCATTTGTTGCTCATAAGATTTAATTTTACTTAAATTGTTTTTGAACATTGACTATTTTGGGTATGTTTGCATCTAAAGGACAGAGATAGCCTTAAGATTCAGATATCGTGTTTGGGAATTGTCCTTGTTGTTTTGAGGCAGATGTCATTGGGGCTTGTCCGCAAAGATAAACTTGTACATGAGTAAAACAACATATGTAATTTTACTCTTACTAATTGTAATCAGTGATGTCACTGACCATGTCATGAGTGATGTAATATGTGAGGTCATAAGCAGTGCATTGCAGAGGCGTAAGGTATAACTAGCTCAGGTAACTATAACTGCTGAAGTTCACTATTTTTATACAAGTGAAATATGAGCCTAACTACACTGACCCTAGAACCTTTGTATTAGAAATGGGTTATTTGGTTGGCAGTCAGGTTACCCCCTGTCCAAGCAAGGACTCTCACTGTAGTCAGGGTAAAAGAGAATCACCCTCAGCTAATCTCTGATTACCCCCTTGGTAGCTGGCACAAGGAGTAGGCTTAAATTCAGAGTGCTAGGTGTAAAGTATTTGTACCAACACACACAGAAACTTAATGAAATACTACAAAATGACACAACACAGGTTAAGAAAAATAGGAATTATTTATCTAAACAAGACAAGACCAAAATGACAAAAATCCACAATACACAAGTCAAGTTATCACTGAAAATGCAAAAAGAGTCATTATGTAATTTTAAACACATAATGCTAAAGCTGTTAGCATGAGAATGTACCTTGGGTGCATCAAAAATAACCCAGCATGGGCGAGTGTAAGTCAAAAAGGGCTTGCGATGCGTCGATTTCACTCACAAGTGAGACCTTGCATCCTTTCTCCTTTAGTCGGGTCAGCGCGCGTCATTTCTTCTCTCCGCAGGAGATCGATGCATCAATCCAGTCAGCACTCTTGGGTCCAGGCAGGCCCAGCTGGGTTTGTGTCAGAAATTCACTTGCACCATGGTCTGAAAACCATGCAGTGCGGGTTGCGATCTCATCAGCCTCCGTCAGCGATGCTGTGCTTCGTTTCTCCAGCCCCGGGCGATGATCTTCAGTTCGCGTTGCAGACGAGCATCGATTTTCAGATGCGAAGCCAGCAGCTCATCGATTTTTCAGCCGCAGATCGGAGTTTCGTTAATCTTTTACCTGCACAGCGGTCGGTGTGTGGATTTCTTGCTCTTGGGCTGCCAGCTTCTCCTTTCAGGGTCCCAGGAACTGCATGGGCACCAATGGGCAGAGTAGCAGTCTCTCCAGAGACTCCAGATGCTGGCAGAGAGAAGTTTTTGCTGTCCCTGAGACTTCAAACAGCAGGAGGTAAGCTCCAAATCAAGCCCTTGGAAAGTTCTTCACAGGAAGGAAGGCAACACAAAGTCCAGTCTTTGTCCTCAGCACAGGCAAAAGCAGCAACTGCAGGATAGCTCCACAAAGGACAGTCACAGGCAGGGCAGCTCTTCTTCCTCAGCTCTTCTCCAGGCTGAGGTTTCTCTTGGTTTTCAGAAGTGTTCAAAGTCTGTGGTTTTGGGTGCCCTTCTTATACCCATTTTCTCCATTGAAGTAGGCCTACTTCAAAGCAAAGTCTCTCTTGATTGTGAAATCCTGCCTTGCCCAGGCCAGGCCCCAGACACTCACCAGGGTGTTGGAGACTGAACTTTGTGAAGGCCGGCACAGCCCTTTCAGTTGTGAGTGACCACTCCTCCCCTCCCTCCTAGCACAGATGGCTCATCAGGCAATGCAGACTACATCCCAGCTTCCTTTGTATCACTGTCTAGTGAGAGGTGCAACCAGCCCAACTGTCAAACTGACCCAGACAGGGAATCCACAAACAGGCAGAGTCACAGAAATGGTATAAGCAAGAAAATGATCACTTCCTAAAAGTGGCATTTTCAAACACACAAGCTCAAAATCAACTTTACTAAAAGATGTATTTTTAAATTGTGAGCTCAGAGACCCCAAACTCCACATGTCTCTCCGCTCCTAAAGGGAATCTACACTTTTATCAGTTTTAAAGGTAGCCCCCATGTTAACCTATGAGAGGGACAGGCCTTGTAACAGTGAAAAACGAATGTAGCAATAATTCATTGTCAGGACAAGACAATGTACCGCCCACAACATTACATCAGGCCTATCCGCCACCTTTTCCGGGGCGGTACCAACGCCATCAAAAGCACGGCGGAAACAGTACACTGAAGGGAAATGACTCACCTCTCAACACTCAAGGAAGAACTACAGCACCATGGAGCCTGAGCTGTACATTTTTCCAGTGCTGGTGTACCTCATCATACACCAGGAACACGAACGCCGGTGAAGATGACCACGGTGAGTACTGCATCTAGCAAACAAGGAAAGGGGGAGGAAAAAGAGAGTGACACACAAACACAACATGCAACCCTCCCACCCTCACCCTCACCTTCACCCCAACACCATACACACAAACAGATGCAATAACATTACATATACACCCTGTAGCCCTCAGGAATAACGCAAGGACAAAAGGATGGATTAACATGAATGTAACAGTACAATTTTAGACAAATACATCCTTAAATCAATAAACAGTATGTACAATATATACAAAAGAAGGGACAATGCCCACTCCAAAATGTCCGTGGCCCACGGGGCCATAACACATAGGCCAAGACCGCACTTGACTCCTGCATCAATACAGAGAGAACACTGCAGGAGCATCAGGCCAAAAACACAAAGGCACGTCAGGGGGACCGGGAACGGGGTGCACCTCAGCCGGAGGACGGTACAATGCCACTGGCCTGGAGGGGGCTCCATGTCCACTGCTTGGTCCTGGGGAGTGCAAAGCCACAGTCTCTCAAGTGGGTGGTTTGCCCACTGCTTGGTCCTGGGGAATGCCATGCCACAGTCTCTCAAGTGGGTGGTTTGGCCACTGCTTGGTCCTGGAGAGTGCAAAGCCACAGTCTCTCAAGTGGATCTGGAGGGGGCTTTGTGCCCAGTGTGTTTTGTCCTGGCAAGGAGGCGGTGAGTGGATGCCTTCTTCCACTGGTTCTGGAGGGGGCTTTGTGCCCTGTGTGCCTTATCCTGCCCAGGAGGCGGTGAGTGGATGCCTTCTTCCACTGGTTATGGAGAGGGCTTTGTGCCCACTGTGCTTCATCCTGCCAAGGAGGGGGTGAGTGGATGTCTTCTTCCACTGGTTCTGGTGGGGGCTTTGTGCCCAATGTGCTTCATCCTGCCAAGGAGGGGGTGAGTGGATGCCTTCTTCCACTGGTTCTGGAGAGAGTTTTGTGTCCAGTGTGCTTCATCCTGCCAAGGAGGCGGTGAGTGGATGCCTTCTTCCACTGGTTCTGGAGGGGGCTTTGTGCCCTGTGTGCCTTATCCTGCCCAGGAGGCGGTGAGTGGATGCCTTCTTCCACTGGTTATGGAGAGGGCTTTGTGCCCACTGTGCTTCATCCTGCCAAGGAGGGGGTGAGTTGATGTCTTCTTCCACTGGTTCTGGTGGGGGCTTTGTGCCCAATGTGCTTCATCCTGCCAAGGAGGGGGTGAGTGGATGCCTTCTTCCACTGGTTCTGGAGAGAGTTTTGTGTCCAGTGTGCTTCATCCTGCCAAGGAGGGGGTGAGTGGATGCCTTCTTCCACTGGTTCTGGAGGGGGCTTTGTGCCCAGTGTGCTTCATCCTGGATGGTTCAAGGTCACAGTCTCTCACCTGGGTGTCACACAGACAGGTGTTGCACAGGCCAGGACGCACTGCAGCCCATGTAGTCACAACTACACACTGCTCGCCGGCTATGACGGCTGATCAGTGGATGGCATATGCACTGCAGGTGGCAGTGCTGTCAGTGGTGGGGGGAGGCTCCAGCCCTTCCTCTTCAGCCTCAGGCGGCTGAACACTGGGGCTGCTGCTGCTGGCAGTGGTGCTGCTGGCGGGGGGCAGGTGGCGGTGCTGGCCGCAGTGCAGGTGGCGCTGCTGTCATTGGTGGGGGGAGGCTCCAGCCCTTCCCCTGCAGCCTCGGATGGCTGCCCACTGGGGCTGCTGCTGCTGGCAGTGGTGCTGCTGGGAGGGCGGTGCTGTGGGGGGTGGCGGCTGTACCTGTAGATGCAGGGAGCACAGAGGGGCCGGCCAACGCAAGGGAGCTCCCATCAGAGGAGGAGTCTGTGTCGCTGGTCTCAGGTCCCATCTCCGCCGTGGAGTTACCCTCGCCCTCCGTCCCACTGGTGGCTTCAGACTCCGTTAAGTCACCCTCCAGGGCCATGTGGGATGCAGCTCCCTCCTGCTCCGGTGGCACAGCTCCTACACCTGATGATGCTAATGCACACAAGAACAGGGAGACCACAAAAAGGGGGTGGAAGACAGAAGAAAGACATGTTCAGTGCATGCAATACCGCTACCGTTGGCGGACACTACAGACACAGAAGCCCTCTGCACTACGCCGTGCACTTTGAGTTTGAGTACCCTAATTAATCACAGGGACATGGGTTACAAGGCCTATGCCCGATTGCTGCACACATGGAAGTCACAGGAGCCTGACTAGGTGTAGTTACCTCTGAACATAGGTGGGGGGGTGCCACATGGCCTGCCTTACGAAGGGACCTTGCCTACTAAACACGCCCTGGCCTAGGGGAACCCACAGCCCACCTCCCCCACCGAGATACCTCCAATGTGCGCTGAATCAGCTGAATGAGAGTGTACTCACCCCCTTGTGGCTGCTGTGATGCCCTCAAGCGCCCATTCAACTCCGGACACGCCACCGCCAGGATCCGGAACATCAGGGGGGTCATGGTGCAACGGGCACCCCTCCCACGTTGGGAGGCCATCCCCAGCTGGGCCTCAGCTGTATTCTTGCTCCAGCTGCAAATGTCCTCCCACCTTTTCGGCAGTGGGTGCTCCATCTGTAGTGGACCCCCAGGGTCCGGACTTCCTTGATGATGGCATGCCAAATATCCTTCTTCTGGTGGGCGCTGACCTACAGGAATAGTACAGGGGAAAAGGAGAAGATATAACCGTCCTCACCATCACAGTCATTGGCCCTCATCCCTACCTTGCCATGACGCACATCCACTCACCGTCGTTTCATGCACGCCTCATTCTCCCCCCATCTTCCCTCCACACCACTCCACACAGGCATTGCCCATACAGCATGCTCACAGTGTACTTACCTGTTTGTCTGGAGGACCGTAGAGTAGCGTGTACTGGGGTAGGACCCCATACACTAGTTTCTCCAACTCCTCCATGCTGAAGGCAGGGACCATTTCCCCAGACATATGAGCCATTGTCTCTTCCAGACTGAGGTCACAGCAGCACTTGCAGTGTATTTCCTCTCCTGTCGAAGATCAGGCATCAAGTGAGTGAACTGAGAGAAAATGGCGGTCACGTCCGCGGCGGTGCGTACCGTCACCGCCGGTGTACATCGTCATTGGCTCCTGGGACCCATAGGGTCCAATGTTAACCAATGCTTGATTGGCCGCTGCTGTCTTCGACCGCCTACTGCAACGGTGTACAATGCCAGGCCAGTTACCTCATAGAAAACACAAGAATGGGGTGTAATATGAGGAGTTGTGGCGCTCACAGTGCTAATTTACCTTAATAAATGTGGGGACCCCACTGGGGAAACCCCAACCCTCCGAGGTCAACCAACCTCACAATAAAGAAAAAACACAATGAGGAACCCCAATAGCACATATAGAATACAAAAATATCTAATTCACAAAAACTTGATTGCAAAAATCAGTCCATGATGTAACCTGTAGATTTTCAAGTCACTCAGTGCAGATAATTTGATCAGTTCAAAATTTATTACGAATAGGATGTCACAAGAGTAATCAGCAATCCAAATGAATTTGTGCTTCCAATTTTCCAGCCAACACGTGTTTCGTCTTTGGGAGTATTTTACAATCCCTCTACGACTTCTTCAGGGCTAGAAATCACAAATAACACATACGAGTTAAGACCAATATGCTCAATCGTCAAATACACATTAGGATGTGCCAAAACCCCAAGGGAGGTAAATAAGAAAGACACCCACACACTGTGAAGAACCACAACACTCAATAAAAGTGAAAAACCTATCACAACCAATGTACCAATGCCCACAAACATAAAGTGAGTGGGAAAACTTATACACACGATATACGCGATCAATCACCATAACACTCCATTAAAAAAAACACCACTAAGTTACCAATAGTGCTCAGTCACTACTAAAATCACCATAATTGTGGCTCAACATAATACCTTATAGATCCAGTAATAATTGGGAATAAATGATAATATCAGTTAATCAAGCAACCGAAGTGTTGCTGTGTAGATAATCTCCGAATAGAAGTTCAAACCACTGTTAATAAAGAACAGGTGTCACTCAAGAATAAAGTTTCAAAATATATACACATCACAGCACCAGTTCGTCAAATTATTACAGCAAAATTCATAACATCCCTAACCAATACTAATTGAAGCTCCAACTCGAAATACGTGCATACTAATAAAATTCGTTGGAGAGAGACTCGGTTCTCAACCAACTAATGCAGTTATCCCATGCACTCACCAATTGTAATCTTGTAAAAAGTCCACGTCTTCAAAGAGCGGCGCCTCCGTGTCAGAGTGCCTCGCGAGTGCGCTAGTAACGCGCATGTGAACTCCGGAAGTTAAAGTACACTTCCGGGTTCATCCCTTCCGAATTCGGAGCAACTATAATAAATAACGGACACACGCTGCCCGGTAATGATTATACGTCTCAACCGCACATTAACCCTTTATGCCACTAGCTTTACCACGAAATAATCAGCAACCATGTCATACGGAGGTGTGCCAAAGATGCCCCCTATTTCACCACACCGCAAAAATTATCTAAGTTGTCAAGATGGATAAAAATATTTAAATCAATAACCAATATACACCACTATACACTTTTATTTAGTGTAATAGGGCAAACCTACCACCCATAAAGATGATCAACCCGACTTTAAGTAGATATAAATATATCAATTGTCCAAAATTTCTACATCTGAGATTAAACTGTAACGTACACAATATTACCCATCTGTCCTATTAATGCACAGCATAGGGAGGAAGATCATACAAATAGTGAAAAAGTCTAAAGGATTAGGAGAACCCTCCAACTAAATACATTTCTGACGTTTGAGAATTTTGGCATAAAACTCGTATAGACCGATGGAGCTTAACATCATTAAATAGAAATATACCACAGCACAACAATTAGTAATACAAATGCAAAAATTCATATATTTGATACAATTAATGAAAAGCATAATAAAACACATTGAAGTCAAGAATTAGTCCCCCCAAAAAAATTCCAATTCTCTATCAGTGTTCAACCCTGATTCCACAGCTCTTAATCTCAAAATCCAAAGTGCCTCTTGTCTGCGTAAACGTAATTCTCTATTCCCACCCCTAGGGTCACGGGGATATGCTCTAGTCCAAAAAATTCAAAGCTTTTGTAAGTTGATTGTGCTACACAGGAAACCATATGTGCCACCAAGGGATATCTCAGATCACCATTTTTGAGTGCCCGCATATGTTCTCCTATTCTTATTCTAAGTGGTCGTATAGTACTTCCCACATATATTCTAGAACACTTGCAGCGTATTATATACACAACAAAATTAGAATTGCAATCCATGGTATAACATATCGAATATGATTTACCCTCATGGGAATATTCCTTAAGCTAATTACAAGCCCAGCGACACACTCCACACAAACCACATTTGGAAAAGCCCACTTCTCTCTTGGATAACCAAGTTATCTTGGGGGAGCTAGTAGTATAACTAGGACTTAACATAGTTCTAAGGGTTTTGCCTTTACGAAACAATGTCATTACTGTTCCAGAAACTATATCCTTGAGTGATGTATCCGGTGACAGTAAATTCCAATGTTTAACAATAATTTTTTTCAAAATCAAAGAAGCCTCATTATGATCAATTATGAGCCTTACCACATCGGATGCTAAATCAGTCTTTTTCTGTTCTTTAAGTTTTAATGTTGCATTTCTATCTATATACTTCACCTTATGTCTAGCTTTCTTTAATAACTTATTTGAGTAACCACGGATTACAAATCTCCTCTCCATGTCATTCATTTGGGCAACAAATTCGTCATTTATACTACAATTTCGTCGTGCTCTTAAAAACTCTCCAAAAGGAATTGATGCCACCTGATGTCTGGGATGAGCACTATTAGCATGCAAGATCGAATTACCTCATATCCCCTTGTCCCACATTACAGGTCAGGCAGCCGCCATTTCAGGGGGCGTCATGGCAATAATTTTAAATGCGTCACACATACCTAGGCCTTGCATACATACTAAGACAGGCACATAGCGGATTTTAACATTTGTGGAATAAAGTTGTGTTTTCGTACCTCAGTGTTGGCTGACTCTCTGCTCACTGTTCTCCTCCATAGAGCACGTCAGCTGGGGCAGGTGAGGAGATGGTGGCATCCTCCGGTGTACAGACCGCTGGTGGACCTGTCGACAATGGAAGAGCGACATGTAATTGTCACCTACAGACTGGACTGTGCCACAATCCTGGAACTTTGTGCCCAGTTGGAGCCAGACCTGATGTCAGCTATCCGCCATCCCACAGGAATCCCCCCTCTAGTGCAGGTCCTGTCAGTACTCCATTTCCTGGCAAGTGGGTCTTTTCAGACGACAGTGGCCATAGCATCAGGGATGTCCCAGCTAATGTTCGCTAACGTGTTGTCCAGAGTGTTGTCTGCCCTGCTAAAACACATGGGCAGCTACATTGTTTTCCCTCAGGTGGAGGATTTGCCTACAGTGAAAGGTGACTTCTATTCCCTGGGACATATCCCCAACATCATTGGTGCCACTGATGGGACACATGTGGCCTTGCCCCCCCCTGCAGGAGTGAACAGGTGTACAGAAACCGGAAAAGTTACCATTCGATGAATGTGCAGATGGTGTGTTTGGCCGACCAGTACATCTCCCATGTGAATGCCAAGTTTCCTGGCTCAGTGCATGACGCTTACATTCTGAGGAATAGCAGCATCCCTTATGTGATGGGGCAACTCCAGAGGCACTGTGTGTGGCTATTAGGTGAGGGCATGGACCCTATACAGTGTGACTAGTGTCTGGGTCTCAGGATATCCCTTAGAGTTAGTGTGTGTCTAACATATTTTCCTTGACATTTGCAGGTGACTCTGGTTAGCCCAACCTGTCATGGCTACTGACCCCAGTGAGGAATCCAAGGGCAGAGGAACGATACAATGAGGCCCATGGGCGAACTAGGAGGGTTACAGAGAGGAACTTCCGCCTCCTGAAGGCCAGGTTCAGGTGCCTCCATCTGACAGGTGGTTCCCTATTCTACTCACCAAAGAAGGTGTGCCAGATCATCGTGGCCTGCTGTATGCTTCACAACTTGGCTTTGCGACGACAGGTGCCTTTTCTGCAGGACGATGGTCCAGATGGAGGTCTTGTGGCAGCTGTGGAGCCTGTGGACAGTGAAGATGAGGAAGCAGAAGAAGAGGATATCGACAACAGAAACATGGTGATTCATCAATACTTGCAGTGAGACACAGGTAAGAAGACATCACTGCTTGCTACATCTGATACCCTTGTTCTACCTCTCATCTCTCTGTCACTTTCACCCAGTGTATGGACCCTGAGTTGTCACTTTCCCTTTCAATTTCACAGATGTGGGTCCCACTGTATGACATCTGCTTTGTTTCCTCATGGACTAGAGCTGTGTGACATAGGTATTTTGACAATACAATGGATATAGCAGTTTTCCACAGTTATTGCAAATACACATTTTCAAAAGCACAGACTGACTCCAGATAGTTTTGTGATTTAAGGGTGTTTTTTTAAGTGCTAAATAGTGGAGGGGGTTGTAAAATGGTCACGGGTGATGGTGGAGGAATGTCTATGGCAGACTCCAGTCTATTAGTCTCACAGGTGCATTGACCCAAGGGTAGGTCGCTCCCCCTGCCGCTGCAGCTCCTCCAAGTTCCCGAGTTCCTGTGTTCCTGAGACCCACCTAACTGTAAGTACCCCCCTCCTCCCAGCCCCTCGCCCTGCCCCGCGCCACTCACCTTCTCTTCTGCTCCTGCTTCTTTTCCTCCTCTCTGTCTCTCCCTCCTCGCTCCCCCTCTGCAATCTTCTTCTGTGTTCTTCTGTTCTTCTGTTCTTCCCTTCTGTTCTTCTGTGTTCTTCCGGTCTTCTGTGTTCTTCTTCTCTGTTCTTCTCTGTGCTTCTGTGTTCTTCTTCTCGGTTCTTCTGTGTTCTTCTGTGTTCTTCTGTGTTCTTCTGTGTTCTTCTCTGTTCTTCTCTGTTCTTCTGTGTTCTTCTCTGTTCTTCTCTGTTCTTCTCTGTTCTTCTGCTCTTCCGATCTTCTGTGCTTCTGTCTTCTGTTCTTCTGTCTTCTGCTCTTCTGCTCTTCTGTCTTCTGTTCTTCTGTCTTCTGTTCTCCTGTCTTCTGTTCTCCTGTCTTCGGCTCTTCTACCTCCTCCGTCTTCTTCCCCCGAGCCTGCCCTCCTGCTCCTTCCTCATCCCCCTCCCTCACTCGCCTCCCCCTCTCTCACCCCTAGCTAACCCGTTCGCTATCTACCTCCCTCACTCCTCCTATCTTCCTATCTCTCTAGCTCCCTATCTCACTATCTAACTCCCCCACTCTCCACCTCCTCCTACCTACCTATCTGTCTATCTATCTATTTCCCTATCTATCGACTTCTCTATCTATTTTCTCTATCTATTTCTCTATCTCTCCCCCCCTCCCGCCACCCCCTCTACTACCTATCTCCCTATCCTCTCACTCTACCTCTCTCCCTCACCCACCTCTACAACCCCCCCTCCCCTATCTTCACAACCCTACTCCTATCTCTCTCCCTAATCTCCAAACCTCCTAACACTCACCCTCCTCCACCCTAAACCCCCTCCCCCAGCTCCTCTCACTCTACCTGTCCCCCCCCCTCCCTCGCGCTTTCCCGCCGCGACCTCCTGCACGCCCCCGCCCCCCAGCTCCCATTCGCCCCCAGCTGACCCCTCCCCCCCCCTCCTACCTCTTATGGCGGCCGCTGCGCGACAGTGGTAGCGACCCTTGACCCAAGGGTAGGTCGCTCCCCCTGCCGCTGCAGCTCCTCCAAGTTCCCGAGTTCCTGTGTTCCTGAGACCCACCTAACTGTAAGTACCCCCCTCCTCCCAGCCCCTCGCCCTGCCCCGCGCCACTCACCTTCTCTTCTGCTCCTGCTTCTTTTCCTCCTCTCTGTCTCTCCCTCCTCGCTCCCCCTCTGCAATCTTCTTCTGTGTTCTTCTGTTCTTCTGTTCTTCCCTTCTGTTCTTCTGTGTTCTTCCGGTCTTCTGTGTTCTTCTTCTCTGTTCTTCTCTGTGCTTCTGTGTTCTTCTTCTCGGTTCTTCTGTGTTCTTCTGTGTTCTTCTGTGTTCTTCTCTGTTCTTCTGTGTTCTTCTCTGTTCTTCTCTGTTCTTCTCTGTTCTTCTCTGTTCTTCTGCTCTTCCGATCTTCTGTGCTTCTGTCTTCTGTTCTTCTGTCTTCTGCTCTTCTGCTCTTCTGTCTTCTGTTCTTCTGTCTTCTGTTCTCCTGTCTTCTGTTCTCCTGTCTTCGGCTCTTCTACCTCCTCCGTCTTCTTCCCCCGAGCCTGCCCTCCTGCTCCTTCCTCATCCCCCTCCCTCACTCGCCTCCCCCTCTCTCACCCCTAGCTAACCCGTTCGCTATCTACCTCCCTCACTCCTCCTATCTTCCTATCTCTCTAGCTCCCTATCTCACTATCTAACTCCCCCACTCTCCACCTCCTCCTACCTACCTATCTGTCTATCTATCTATTTCCCTATCTATCGACTTCTCTATCTATTTTCTCTATCTATTTCTCTATCTCTCCCCCCCTCCTGCCACCCCCTCTACTACCTATCTCCCTATCCTCTCACTCTACCTCTCTCCCTCACCCACCTCTACAACCCCCCCTCCCCTATCTTCACAACCCTACTCCTATCTCTCTCCCTAATCTCCAAACCTCCTAACACTCACCCTCCTCCACCCTAAACCCCCTCCCCCAGCTCCTCTCACTCTACCTGTCCCCCCCCCTCCCTCGCGCTTTCCCGCCGCGACCTCCTGCACGCCCCCGCCCCCCAGCTCCCATTCGCCCCCAGCTGACCCCTCCCCCCCCCTCCTACCTCTTATGGCGGCCGCTGCGCGACAGTGGTAGCGACCCTTGACCCAAGGGTAGGTCGCTCCCCCTGCCGCTGCAGCTCCTCCAAGTTCCCGAGTTCCTGTGTTCCTGAGACCCACCTAACTGTAAGTACCCCCCTCCTCCCAGCCCCTCGCCCTGCCCCGCGCCACTCACCTTCTCTTCTGCTCCTGCTTCTTTTCCTCCTCTCTGTCTCTCCCTCCTCGCTCCCCCTCTGCAATCTTCTTCTGTGTTCTTCTGTTCTTCTGTTCTTCCCTTCTGTTCTTCTGTGTTCTTCCGGTCTTCTGTGTTCTTCTTCTCTGTTCTTCTCTGTGCTTCTGTGTTCTTCTTCTCGGTTCTTCTGTGTTCTTCTGTGTTCTTCTGTGTTCTTCTGTGTTCTTCTCTGTTCTTCTCTGTTCTTCTGTGTTCTTCTCTGTTCTTCTCTGTTCTTCTCTGTTCTTCTGCTCTTCCGATCTTCTGTGCTTCTGTTCTTCTGCTCTTCTGCTCTTCTGTCTTCTGTTCTTCTGTCTTCTGTTCTCCTGTCTTCTGTTCTCCTGTCTTCGGCTCTTCTACCTCCTCCGTCTTCTTCCCCCGAGCCTGCCCTCCTGCTCCTTCCTCATCCCCCTCCCTCACTCGCCTCCCCCTCTCTCACCCCTAGCTAACCCGTTCGCTATCTACCTCCCTCACTCCTCCTATCTTCCTATCTCTCTAGCTCCCTATCTCACTATCTAACTCCCCCACTCTCCACCTCCTCCTACCTACCTATCTGTCTATCTATCTATTTCCCTATCTATCGACTTCTCTATCTATTTTCTCTATCTATTTCTCTATCTCTCCCCCCCTCCCGCCACCCCCTCTACTACCTATCTCCCTATCCTCTCACTCTACCTCTCTCCCTCACCCACCTCTACAACCCCCCCTCCCCTATCTTCACAACCCTACTCCTATCTCTCTCCCTAATCTCCAAACCTCCTAACACTCACCCTCCTCCACCCTAAACCCCCTCCCCCAGCTCCTCTCACTCTACCTGTCCCCCCCCTCCCTCGCGCTTTCCCGCCGCGACCTCCTGCACGCCCCCGCCCCCCAGCTCCCATTCGCCCCCAGCTGACCCCTCCCCCCCCCTCCTACCTCTTATGGCGGCCGCTGCGCGACAGTGGTAGCGACCCTTGACCCAAGGGTAGGTCGCTCCCCCTGCCGCTGCAGCTCCTCCAAGTTCCCGAGTTCCTGTGTTCCTGAGACCCACCTAACTGTAAGTACCCCCCTCCTCCCAGCCCCTCGCCCTGCCCCGCGCCACTCACCTTCTCTTCTGCTCCTGCTTCTTTTCCTCCTCTCTGTCTCTCCCTCCTCGCTCCCCCTCTGCAATCTTCTTCTGTGTTCTTCTGTTCTTCTGTTCTTCCCTTCTGTTCTTCTGTGTTCTTCCGGTCTTCTGTGTTCTTCTTCTCTGTTCTTCTCTGTGCTTCTGTGTTCTTCTTCTCGGTTCTTCTGTGTTCTTCTGTGTTCTTCTGTGTTCTTCTGTGTTCTTCTCTGTTCTTCTGTGTTCTTCTCTGTTCTTCTCTGTTCTTCTCTGTTCTTCTGCTCTTCCGATCTTCTGTGCTTCTGTCTTCTGCTCTTCTGTCTTCTGTTCTTCTGTCTTCTGTTCTCCTGTCTTCTGTTCTCCTGTCTTCGGCTCTTCTACCTCCTCCGTCTTCTTCCCCCGAGCCTGCCCTCCTGCTCCTTCCTCATCCCCCTCCCTCACTCGCCTCCCCCTCTCTCACCCCTAGCTAACCCGTTCGCTATCTACCTCCCTCACTCCTCCTATCTTCCTATCTCTCTAGCTCCCTATCTCACTATCTAACTCCCCCACTCTCCACCTCCTCCTACCTACCTATCTGTCTATCTATCTATTTCCCTATCTATCGACTTCTCTATCTATTTTCTCTATCTATTTCTCTATCTCTCCCCCCCTCCCGCCACCCCCTCTACTACCTATCTCCCTATCCTCTCACTCTACCTCTCTCCCTCACCCACCTCTACAACCCCCCCTCCCCTATCTTCACAACCCTACTCCTATCTCTCTCCCTAATCTCCAAACCTCCTAACACTCACCCTCCTCCACCCTAAACCCCCTCCCCCAGCTCCTCTCACTCTACCTGTCCCCCCCCCTCCCTCGCGCTTTCCCGCCGCGACCTCCTGCACGCCCCCGCCCCCCAGCTCCCATTCGCCCCCAGCTGACCCCTCCCCCCCCCTCCTACCTCTTATGGCGGCCGCTGCGCGACAGTGGTAGCGACCCTTGACCCAAGGGTAGGTCGCTCCCCCTGCCGCTGCAGCTCCTCCAAGTTCCCGAGTTCCTGTGTTCCTGAGACCCACCTAACTGTAAGTACCCCCCTCCTCCCAGCCCCTCGCCCTGCCCCGCGCCACTCACCTTCTCTTCTGCTCCTGCTTCTTTTCCTCCTCTCTGTCTCTCCCTCCTCGCTCCCCCTCTGCAATCTTCTTCTGTGTTCTTCTGTTCTTCTGTTCTTCCCTTCTGTTCTTCTGTGTTCTTCCGGTCTTCTGTGTTCTTCTTCTCTGTTCTTCTCTGTGCTTCTGTGTTCTTCTTCTCGGTTCTTCTGTGTTCTTCTGTGTTCTTCTGTGTTCTTCTCTGTTCTTCTCTGTTCTTCTCTGTTCTTCTGTGTTCTTCTCTGTTCTTCTCTGTTCTTCTCTGTTCTTCTCTGTTCTTCTGCTCTTCCGATCTTCTGTGCTTCTGTCTTCTGTTCTTCTGTCTTCTGCTCTTCTGCTCTTCTGTCTTCTGTTCTTCTGTCTTCTGTTCTCCTGTCTTCTGTTCTCCTGTCTTCGGCTCTTCTACCTCCTCCGTCTTCTTCCCCCGAGCCTGCCCTCCTGCTCCTTCCTCATCCCCCTCCCTCACTCGCCTCCCCCTCTCTCACCCCTAGCTAACCCGTTCGCTATCTACCTCCCTCACTCCTCCTATCTTCCTATCTCTCTAGCTCCCTATCTCACTATCTAACTCCCCCACTCTCCACCTCCTCCTACCTACCTATCTGTCTATCTATCTATTTCCCTATCTATCGACTTCTCTATCTATTTTCTCTATCTATTTCTCTATCTCTCCCCCCCTCCCGCCACCCCCTCTACTACCTATCTCCCTATCCTCTCACTCTACCTCTCTCCCTCACCCACCGCTACAACCCCCCCTCCCCTATCTTCACAACCCTACTCCTATCTCTCTCCCTAATCTCCAAACCTCCTAACACTCACCCTCCTCCACCCTAAACCCCCTCCCCCAGCTCCTCTCACTCTACCTGTCCCCCCCCCTCCCTCGCGCTTTCCCGCCGCGACCTCCTGCACGCCCCCGCCCCTCAGCTCCCATTCGCCCCCAGCTGACCCCTCCCCCCCCCTCCTACCTCTTATGGCGGCCGCTGCGCAACAGTGGTAGCGACCCTTGACCCAAGGGTAGGTCGCTCCCCCTGCCGCTGCAGCTCCTCCAAGTTCCCGAGTTCCTGTGTTCCTGAGACCCACCTAACTGTAAGTACCCCCCTCCTCCCAGCCCCTCGCCCTGCCCCGCGCCACTCACCTTCTCTTCTGCTCCTGCTTCTTTTCCTCCTCTCTGTCTCTCCCTCCTCGCTCCCCCTCTGCAATCTTCTTCTGTGTTCTTCTGTTCTTCTGTTCTTCCCTTCTGTTCTTCTGTGTTCTTCCGGTCTTCTGTGTTCTTCTTCTCTGTTCTTCTCTGTGCTTCTGTGTTCTTCTTCTCGGTTCTTCTGTGTTCTTCTGTGTTCTTCTGTGTTCTTCTGTGTTCTTCTCTGTTCTTCTCTGTTCTTCTGTGTTCTTCTCTGTTCTTCTCTGTTCTTCTCTGTTCTTCTGCTCTTCTGCTCTTCTGTCTTCTGTTCTTCTGTCTTCTGTTCTCCTGTCTTCTGTTCTCCTGTCTTCGGCTCTTCTACCTCCTCCGTCTTCTTCCCCCGAGCCTGCCCTCCTGCTCCTTCCTCATCCCCCTCCCTCACTCGCCTCCCCCTCTCTCACCCCTAGCTAACCCGTTCGCTATCTACCTCCCTCACTCCTCCTATCTTCCTATCTCTCTAGCTCCCTATCTCACTATCTAACTCCCCCACTCTCCACCTCCTCCTACCTACCTATCTGTCTATCTATCTATTTCCCTATCTATCGACTTCTCTATCTATTTTCTCTATCTATTTCTCTATCTCTCCCCCCCTCCCGCCACCCCCTCTACTACCTATCTCCCTATCCTCTCACTCTACCTCTCTCCCTCACCCACCTCTACAACCCCCCCTCCCCTATCTTCACAACCCTACTCCTATCTCTCTCCCTAATCTCCAAACCTCCTAACACTCACCCTCCTCCACCCTAAACCCCCTCCCCCAGCTCCTCTCACTCTACCTGTCCCCCCCCCTCCCTCGCGCTTTCCCGCCGCGACCTCCTGCACGCCCCCGCCCCCCAGCTCCCATTCGCCCCCAGCTGACCCCTCCCCCCCCCTCCTACCTCTTATGGCGGCCGCTGCGCGACAGTGGTAGCGACCCTTGACCCAAGGGTAGGTCGCTCCCCCTGCCGCTGCAGCTCCTCCAAGTTCCCGAGTTCCTGTGTTCCTGAGACCCACCTAACTGTAAGTACCCCCCTCCTCCCAGCCCCTCGCCCTGCCCCGCGCCACTCACCTTCTCTTCTGCTCCTGCTTCTTTTCCTCCTCTCTGTCTCTCCCTCCTCGCTCCCCCTCTGCAATCTTCTTCTGTGTTCTTCTGTTCTTCTGTTCTTCCCTTCTGTTCTTCTGTGTTCTTCCGGTCTTCTGTGTTCTTCTTCTCTGTTCTTCTCTGTGCTTCTGTGTTCTTCTTCTCGGTTCTTCTGTGTTCTTCTGTGTTCTTCTGTGTTCTTCTCTGTTCTTCTCTGTTCTTCTCTGTTCTTCTGCTCTTCCGATCTTCTGTTCTTCTGTCTTCTGCTCTTCTGCTCTTCTGTCTTCTGTTCTTCTGTCTTCTGTTCTCCTGTCTTCTGTTCTCCTGTCTTCGGCTCTTCTACCTCCTCCGTCTTCTTCCCCCGAGCCTGCCCTCCTGCTCCTTCCTCATCCCCCTCCCTCACTCGCCTCCCCCTCTCTCACCCCTAGCTAACCCGTTCGCTATCTACCTCCCTCACTCCTCCTATCTTCCTATCTCTCTAGCTCCCTATCTCACTATCTAACTCCCCCACTCTCCACCTCCTCCTACCTACCTATCTGTCTATCTATCTATTTCCCTATCTATCGACTTCTCTATCTATTTTCTCTATCTATTTCTCTATCTCTCCCCCCCTCCCGCCACCCCCTCTACTACCTATCTCCCTATCCTCTCACTCTACCTCTCTCCCTCACCCACCTCTACAACCCCCCCTCCCCTATCTTCACAACCCTACTCCTATCTCTCTCCCTAATCTCCAAACCTCCTAACACTCACCCTCCTCCACCCTAAACCCCCTCCCCCAGCTCCTCTCACTCTACCTGTCCCCCCCCCTCCCTCGCGCTTTCCCGCCGCGACCTCCTGCACGCCCCCGCCCCCCAGCTCCCATTCGCCCCCAGCTGACCCCTCCCCCCCCCTCCTACCTCTTATGGCGGCCGCTGCGCGACAGTGGTAGCGACCCTTGACCCAAGGGTAGGTCGCTCCCCCTGCCGCTGCAGCTCCTCCAAGTTCCCGAGTTCCTGTGTTCCTGAGACCCACCTAACTGTAAGTACCCCCCTCCTCCCAGCCCCTCGCCCTGCCCCGCGCCACTCACCTTCTCTTCTGCTCCTGCTTCTTTTCCTCCTCTCTGTCTCTCCCTCCTCGCTCCCCCTCTGCAATCTTCTTCTGTGTTCTTCTGTTCTTCTGTTCTTCCCTTCTGTTCTTCTGTGTTCTTCCGGTCTTCTGTGTTCTTCTTCTCTGTTCTTCTCTGTGCTTCTGTGTTCTTCTTCTCGGTTCTTCTGTGTTCTTCTGTGTTCTTCTGTGTTCTTCTCTGTTCTTCTGTGTTCTTCTCTGTTCTTCTCTGTTCTTCTCTGTTCTTCTCTGTTCTTCTGCTCTTCCGATCTTCTGTGCTTCTGTCTTCTGTTCTTCTGTCTTCTGCTCTTCTGCTCTTCTGTCTTCTGTTCTTCTGTCTTCTGTTCTCCTGTCTTCTGTTCTCCTGTCTTCGGCTCTTCTACCTCCTCCGTCTTCTTCCCCCGAGCCTGCCCTCCTGCTCCTTCCTCATCCCCCTCCCTCACTCGCCTCCCCCTCTCTCACCCCTAGCTAACCCGTTCGCTATCTACCTCCCTCACTCCTCCTATCTTCCTATCTCTCTAGCTCCCTATCTCACTATCTAACTCCCCCACTCTCCACCTCCTCCTACCTACCTATCTGTCTATCTATCTATTTCCCTATCTATCGACTTCTCTATCTATTTTCTCTATCTATTTCTCTATCTCTCCCCCCCTCCTGCCACCCCCTCTACTACCTATCTCCCTATCCTCTCACTCTACCTCTCTCCCTCACCCACCTCTACAACCCCCCCTCCCCTATCTTCACAACCCTACTCCTATCTCTCTCCCTAATCTCCAAACCTCCTAACACTCACCCTCCTCCACCCTAAACCCCCTCCCCCAGCTCCTCTCACTCTACCTGTCCCCCCCCCTCCCTCGCGCTTTCCCGCCGCGACCTCCTGCACGCCCCCGCCCCCCAGCTCCCATTCGCCCCCAGCTGACCCCTCCCCCCCCCTCCTACCTCTTATGGCGGCCGCTGCGCGACAGTGGTAGCGACCCTTGACCCAAGGGTAGGTCGCTCCCCCTGCCGCTGCAGCTCCTCCAAGTTCCCGAGTTCCTGTGTTCCTGAGACCCACCTAACTGTAAGTACCCCCCTCCTCCCAGCCCCTCGCCCTGCCCCGCGCCACTCACCTTCTCTTCTGCTCCTGCTTCTTTTCCTCCTCTCTGTCTCTCCCTCCTCGCTCCCCCTCTGCAATCTTCTTCTGTGTTCTTCTGTTCTTCTGTTCTTCCCTTCTGTTCTTCTGTGTTCTTCCGGTCTTCTGTGTTCTTCTTCTCTGTTCTTCTCTGTGCTTCTGTGTTCTTCTTCTCGGTTCTTCTGTGTTCTTCTGTGTTCTTCTGTGTTCTTCTGTGTTCTTCTCTGTTCTTCTCTGTTCTTCTGTGTTCTTCTCTGTTCTTCTCTGTTCTTCTCTGTTCTTCTGCTCTTCCGATCTTCTGTGCTTCTGTTCTTCTGCTCTTCTGCTCTTCTGTCTTCTGTTCTTCTGTCTTCTGTTCTCCTGTCTTCTGTTCTCCTGTCTTCGGCTCTTCTACCTCCTCCGTCTTCTTCCCCCGAGCCTGCCCTCCTGCTCCTTCCTCATCCCCCTCCCTCACTCGCCTCCCCCTCTCTCACCCCTAGCTAACCCGTTCGCTATCTACCTCCCTCACTCCTCCTATCTTCCTATCTCTCTAGCTCCCTATCTCACTATCTAACTCCCCCACTCTCCACCTCCTCCTACCTACCTATCTGTCTATCTATCTATTTCCCTATCTATCGACTTCTCTATCTATTTTCTCTATCTATTTCTCTATCTCTCCCCCCCTCCCGCCACCCCCTCTACTACCTATCTCCCTATCCTCTCACTCTACCTCTCTCCCTCACCCACCTCTACAACCCCCCCTCCCCTATCTTCACAACCCTACTCCTATCTCTCTCCCTAATCTCCAAACCTCCTAACACTCACCCTCCTCCACCCTAAACCCCCTCCCCCAGCTCCTCTCACTCTACCTGTCCCCCCCCTCCCTCGCGCTTTCCCGCCGCGACCTCCTGCACGCCCCCGCCCCCCAGCTCCCATTCGCCCCCAGCTGACCCCTCCCCCCCCCTCCTACCTCTTATGGCGGCCGCTGCGCGACAGTGGTAGCGACCCTTGACCCAAGGGTAGGTCGCTCCCCCTGCCGCTGCAGCTCCTCCAAGTTCCCGAGTTCCTGTGTTCCTGAGACCCACCTAACTGTAAGTACCCCCCTCCTCCCAGCCCCTCGCCCTGCCCCGCGCCACTCACCTTCTCTTCTGCTCCTGCTTCTTTTCCTCCTCTCTGTCTCTCCCTCCTCGCTCCCCCTCTGCAATCTTCTTCTGTGTTCTTCTGTTCTTCTGTTCTTCCCTTCTGTTCTTCTGTGTTCTTCCGGTCTTCTGTGTTCTTCTTCTCTGTTCTTCTCTGTGCTTCTGTGTTCTTCTTCTCGGTTCTTCTGTGTTCTTCTGTGTTCTTCTGTGTTCTTCTGTGTTCTTCTCTGTTCTTCTGTGTTCTTCTCTGTTCTTCTCTGTTCTTCTCTGTTCTTCTGCTCTTCCGATCTTCTGTGCTTCTGTCTTCTGCTCTTCTGTCTTCTGTTCTTCTGTCTTCTGTTCTCCTGTCTTCTGTTCTCCTGTCTTCGGCTCTTCTACCTCCTCCGTCTTCTTCCCCCGAGCCTGCCCTCCTGCTCCTTCCTCATCCCCCTCCCTCACTCGCCTCCCCCTCTCTCACCCCTAGCTAACCCGTTCGCTATCTACCTCCCTCACTCCTCCTATCTTCCTATCTCTCTAGCTCCCTATCTCACTATCTAACTCCCCCACTCTCCACCTCCTCCTACCTACCTATCTGTCTATCTATCTATTTCCCTATCTATCGACTTCTCTATCTATTTTCTCTATCTATTTCTCTATCTCTCCCCCCCTCCCGCCACCCCCTCTACTACCTATCTCCCTATCCTCTCACTCTACCTCTCTCCCTCACCCACCTCTACAACCCCCCCTCCCCTATCTTCACAACCCTACTCCTATCTCTCTCCCTAATCTCCAAACCTCCTAACACTCACCCTCCTCCACCCTAAACCCCCTCCCCCAGCTCCTCTCACTCTACCTGTCCCCCCCCCTCCCTCGCGCTTTCCCGCCGCGACCTCCTGCACGCCCCCGCCCCCCAGCTCCCATTCGCCCCCAGCTGACCCCTCCCCCCCCCTCCTACCTCTTATGGCGGCCGCTGCGCGACAGTGGTAGCGACCCTTGACCCAAGGGTAGGTCGCTCCCCCTGCCGCTGCAGCTCCTCCAAGTTCCCGAGTTCCTGTGTTCCTGAGACCCACCTAACTGTAAGTACCCCCCTCCTCCCAGCCCCTCGCCCTGCCCCGCGCCACTCACCTTCTCTTCTGCTCCTGCTTCTTTTCCTCCTCTCTGTCTCTCCCTCCTCGCTCCCCCTCTGCAATCTTCTTCTGTGTTCTTCTGTTCTTCTGTTCTTCCCTTCTGTTCTTCTGTGTTCTTCCGGTCTTCTGTGTTCTTCTTCTCTGTTCTTCTCTGTGCTTCTGTGTTCTTCTTCTCGGTTCTTCTGTGTTCTTCTGTGTTCTTCTGTGTTCTTCTCTGTTCTTCTCTGTTCTTCTCTGTTCTTCTGTGTTCTTCTCTGTTCTTCTCTGTTCTTCTCTGTTCTTCTCTGTTCTTCTGCTCTTCCGATCTTCTGTGCTTCTGTCTTCTGTTCTTCTGTCTTCTGCTCTTCTGCTCTTCTGTCTTCTGTTCTTCTGTCTTCTGTTCTCCTGTCTTCTGTTCTCCTGTCTTCGGCTCTTCTACCTCCTCCGTCTTCTTCCCCCGAGCCTGCCCTCCTGCTCCTTCCTCATCCCCCTCCCTCACTCGCCTCCCCCTCTCTCACCCCTAGCTAACCCGTTCGCTATCTACCTCCCTCACTCCTCCTATCTTCCTATCTCTCTAGCTCCCTATCTCACTATCTAACTCCCCCACTCTCCACCTCCTCCTACCTACCTATCTGTCTATCTATCTATTTCCCTATCTATCGACTTCTCTATCTATTTTCTCTATCTATTTCTCTATCTCTCCCCCCCTCCCGCCACCCCCTCTACTACCTATCTCCCTATCCTCTCACTCTACCTCTCTCCCTCACCCACCGCTACAACCCCCCCTCCCCTATCTTCACAACCCTACTCCTATCTCTCTCCCTAATCTCCAAACCTCCTAACACTCACCCTCCTCCACCCTAAACCCCCTCCCCCAGCTCCTCTCACTCTACCTGTCCCCCCCCCTCCCTCGCGCTTTCCCGCCGCGACCTCCTGCACGCCCCCGCCCCTCAGCTCCCATTCGCCCCCAGCTGACCCCTCCCCCCCCCTCCTACCTCTTATGGCGGCCGCTGCGCAACAGTGGTAGCGACCCTTGACCCAAGGGTAGGTCGCTCCCCCTGCCGCTGCAGCTCCTCCAAGTTCCCGAGTTCCTGTGTTCCTGAGACCCACCTAACTGTAAGTACCCCCCTCCTCCCAGCCCCTCGCCCTGCCCCGCGCCACTCACCTTCTCTTCTGCTCCTGCTTCTTTTCCTCCTCTCTGTCTCTCCCTCCTCGCTCCCCCTCTGCAATCTTCTTCTGTGTTCTTCTGTTCTTCTGTTCTTCCCTTCTGTTCTTCTGTGTTCTTCCGGTCTTCTGTGTTCTTCTTCTCTGTTCTTCTCTGTGCTTCTGTGTTCTTCTTCTCGGTTCTTCTGTGTTCTTCTGTGTTCTTCTGTGTTCTTCTGTGTTCTTCTCTGTTCTTCTCTGTTCTTCTGTGTTCTTCTCTGTTCTTCTCTGTTCTTCTCTGTTCTTCTGCTCTTCTGCTCTTCTGTCTTCTGTTCTTCTGTCTTCTGTTCTCCTGTCTTCTGTTCTCCTGTCTTCGGCTCTTCTACCTCCTCCGTCTTCTTCCCCCGAGCCTGCCCTCCTGCTCCTTCCTCATCCCCCTCCCTCACTCGCCTCCCCCTCTCTCACCCCTAGCTAACCCGTTCGCTATCTACCTCCCTCACTCCTCCTATCTTCCTATCTCTCTAGCTCCCTATCTCACTATCTAACTCCCCCACTCTCCACCTCCTCCTACCTACCTATCTGTCTATCTATCTATTTCCCTATCTATCGACTTCTCTATCTATTTTCTCTATCTATTTCTCTATCTCTCCCCCCCTCCCGCCACCCCCTCTACTACCTATCTCCCTATCCTCTCACTCTACCTCTCTCCCTCACCCACCTCTACAACCCCCCCTCCCCTATCTTCACAACCCTACTCCTATCTCTCTCCCTAATCTCCAAACCTCCTAACACTCACCCTCCTCCACCCTAAACCCCCTCCCCCAGCTCCTCTCACTCTACCTGTCCCCCCCCCTCCCTCGCGCTTTCCCGCCGCGACCTCCTGCACGCCCCCGCCCCCCAGCTCCCATTCGCCCCCAGCTGACCCCTCCCCCCCCCTCCTACCTCTTATGGCGGCCGCTGCGCGACAGTGGTAGCGACCCTTGACCCAAGGGTAGGTCGCTCCCCCTGCCGCTGCAGCTCCTCCAAGTTCCCGAGTTCCTGTGTTCCTGAGACCCACCTAACTGTAAGTACCCCCCTCCTCCCAGCCCCTCGCCCTGCCCCGCGCCACTCACCTTCTCTTCTGCTCCTGCTTCTTTTCCTCCTCTCTGTCTCTCCCTCCTCGCTCCCCCTCTGCAATCTTCTTCTGTGTTCTTCTGTTCTTCTGTTCTTCCCTTCTGTTCTTCTGTGTTCTTCCGGTCTTCTGTGTTCTTCTTCTCTGTTCTTCTCTGTGCTTCTGTGTTCTTCTTCTCGGTTCTTCTGTGTTCTTCTGTGTTCTTCTGTGTTCTTCTCTGTTCTTCTCTGTTCTTCTCTGTTCTTCTGCTCTTCCGATCTTCTGTTCTTCTGTCTTCTGCTCTTCTGCTCTTCTGTCTTCTGTTCTTCTGTCTTCTGTTCTCCTGTCTTCTGTTCTCCTGTCTTCGGCTCTTCTACCTCCTCCGTCTTCTTCCCCCGAGCCTGCCCTCCTGCTCCTTCCTCATCCCCCTCCCTCACTCGCCTCCCCCTCTCTCACCCCTAGCTAACCCGTTCGCTATCTACCTCCCTCACTCCTCCTATCTTCCTATCTCTCTAGCTCCCTATCTCACTATCTAACTCCCCCACTCTCCACCTCCTCCTACCTACCTATCTGTCTATCTATCTATTTCCCTATCTATCGACTTCTCTATCTATTTTCTCTATCTATTTCTCTATCTCTCCCCCCCTCCCGCCACCCCCTCTACTACCTATCTCCCTATCCTCTCACTCTACCTCTCTCCCTCACCCACCTCTACAACCCCCCCTCCCCTATCTTCACAACCCTACTCCTATCTCTCTCCCTAATCTCCAAACCTCCTAACACTCACCCTCCTCCACCCTAAACCCCCTCCCCCAGCTCCTCTCACTCTACCTGTCCCCCCCCCTCCCTCGCGCTTTCCCGCCGCGACCTCCTGCACGCCCCCGCCCCCCAGCTCCCATTCGCCCCCAGCTGACCCCTCCCCCCCCCTCCTACCTCTTATGGCGGCCGCTGCGCGACAGTGGTAGCGACCCTTGACCCAAGGGTAGGTCGCTCCCCCTGCCGCTGCAGCTCCTCCAAGTTCCCGAGTTCCTGTGTTCCTGAGACCCACCTAACTGTAAGTACCCCCCTCCTCCCAGCCCCTCGCCCTGCCCCGCGCCACTCACCTTCTCTTCTGCTCCTGCTTCTTTTCCTCCTCTCTGTCTCTCCCTCCTCGCTCCCCCTCTGCAATCTTCTTCTGTGTTCTTCTGTTCTTCTGTTCTTCCCTTCTGTTCTTCTGTGTTCTTCCGGTCTTCTGTGTTCTTCTTCTCTGTTCTTCTCTGTGCTTCTGTGTTCTTCTTCTCGGTTCTTCTGTGTTCTTCTGTGTTCTTCTGTGTTCTTCTGTGTTCTTCTCTGTTCTTCTCTGTTCTTCTGTGTTCTTCTCTGTTCTTCTCTGTTCTTCTCTGTTCTTCTGCTCTTCCGATCTTCTGTGCTTCTGTCTTCTGTTCTTCTGTCTTCTGCTCTTCTGCTCTTCTGTCTTCTGTTCTTCTGTCTTCTGTTCTCCTGTCTTCTGTTCTCCTGTCTTCGGCTCTTCTACCTCCTCCGTCTTCTTCCCCCGAGCCTGCCCTCCTGCTCCTTCCTCATCCCCCTCCCTCACTCGCCTCCCCCTCTCTCACCCCTAGCTAACCCGTTCGCTATCTACCTCCCTCACTCCTCCTATCTTCCTATCTCTCTAGCTCCCTATCTCACTATCTAACTCCCCCACTCTCCACCTCCTCCTACCTACCTATCTGTCTATCTATCTATTTCCCTATCTATCGACTTCTCTATCTATTTTCTCTATCTATTTCTCTATCTCTCCCCCCCTCCCGCCACCCCCTCTACTACCTATCTCCCTATCCTCTCACTCTACCTCTCTCCCTCACCCACCTCTACAACCCCCCCTCCCCTATCTTCACAACCCTACTCCTATCTCTCTCCCTAATCTCCAAACCTCCTAACACTCACCCTCCTCCACCCTAAACCCCCTCCCCCAGCTCCTCTCACTCTACCTGTCCCCCCCCCTCCCTCGCGCTTTCCCGCCGCGACCTCCTGCACGCCCCCGCCCCCCAGCTCCCATTCGCCCCCAGCTGACCCCTCCCCCCCCTCCTACCTCTTATGGCGGCCGCTGCGCGACAGTGGTAGCGACCCTTGACCCAAGGGTAGGTCGCTCCCCCTGCCGCTGCAGCTCCTCCAAGTTCCCGAGTTCCTGTGTTCCTGAGACCCACCTAACTGTAAGTACCCCCCTCCTCCCAGCCCCTCGCCCTGCCCCGCGCCACTCACCTTCTCTTCTGCTCCTGCTTCTTTTCCTCCTCTCTGTCTCTCCCTCCTCGCTCCCCCTCTGCAATCTTCTTCTGTGTTCTTCTGTTCTTCTGTTCTTCCCTTCTGTTCTTCTGTGTTCTTCCGGTCTTCTGTGTTCTTCTTCTCTGTTCTTCTCTGTGCTTCTGTGTTCTTCTTCTCGGTTCTTCTGTGTTCTTCTGTGTTCTTCTGTGTTCTTCTGTGTTCTTCTGTGTTCTTCTCTGTTCTTCTCTGTTCTTCTGTGTTCTTCTCTGTTCTTCTCTGTTCTTCTCTGTTCTTCTGCTCTTCCGATCTTCTGTGCTTCTGTCTTCTGTTCTTCTGTCTTCTGCTCTTCTGCTCTTCTGTCTTCTGTTCTTCTGTCTTCTGTTCTCCTGTCTTCTGTTCTCCTGTCTTCGGCTCTTCTACCTCCTCCGTCTTCTTCCCCCGAGCCTGCCCTCCTGCTCCTTCCTCATCCCCCTCCCTCACTCGCCTCCCCCTCTCTCACCCCTAGCTAACCCGTTCGCTATCTACCTCCCTCACTCCTCCTATCTTCCTATCTCTCTAGCTCCCTATCTCACTATCTAACTCCCCCACTCTCCACCTCCTCCTACCTACCTATCTGTCTATCTATCTATTTCCCTATCTATCGACTTCTCTATCTATTTTCTCTATCTATTTCTCTATCTCTCCCCCCCTCCCGCCACCCCCTCTACTACCTATCTCCCTATCCTCTCACTCTACCTCTCTCCCTCACCCACCTCTACAACCCCCCCTCCCCTATCTTCACAACCCTACTCCTATCTCTCTCCCTAATCTCCAAACCTCCTAACACTCACCCTCCTCTACCCTAAACCCCCTCCCCCAGCTCCTCTCACTCTACCTGTCCCCCCCCCCTCCCTCGCGCTTTCCCGCCGCGACCTCCTGCACGCCCCCGCCCCCCAGCTCCCATTCGCCCCCAGCTGACCCCTCCCCCCCCCTCCTACCTCTTATGGCGGCCGCTGCGCGACAGTGGTAGCGACCCTTGACCCAAGGGTAGGTCGCTCCCCCTGCCGCTGCAGCTCCTCCAAGTTCCCGAGTTCCTGTGTTCCTGAGACCCACCTAACTGTAAGTACCCCCCTCCTCCCAGCCCCTCGCCCTGCCCCGCGCCACTCACCTTCTCTTCTGCTCCTGCTTCTTTTCCTCCTCTCTGTCTCTCCCTCCTCGCTCCCCCTCTGCAATCTTCTTCTGTGTTCTTCTGTTCTTCTGTTCTTCCCTTCTGTTCTTCTGTGTTCTTCCGGTCTTCTGTGTTCTTCTTCTCTGTTCTTCTCTGTGCTTCTGTGTTCTTCTTCTCGGTTCTTCTGTGTTCTTCTGTGTTCTTCTGTGTTCTTCTGTGTTCTTCTGTGTTCTTCTCTGTTCTTCTGTGTTCTTCTCTGTTCTTCTCTGTTCTTCTCTGTTCTTCTGCTCTTCCGATCTTCTGTGCTTCTGTCTTCTGCTCTTCTGTCTTCTGTTCTTCTGTCTTCTGTTCTCCTGTCTTCTGTTCTCCTGTCTTCGGCTCTTCTACCTCCTCCGTCTTCTTCCCCCGAGCCTGCCCTCCTGCTCCTTCCTCATCCCCCTCCCTCACTCGCCTCCCCCTCTCTCACCCCTAGCTAACCCGTTCGCTATCTACCTCCCTCACTCCTCCTATCTTCCTATCTCTCTAGCTCCCTATCTCACTATCTAACTCCCCCACTCTCCACCTCCTCCTACCTACCTATCTGTCTATCTATCTATTTCCCTATCTATCGACTTCTCTATCTATTTTCTCTATCTATTTCTCTATCTCTCCCCCCCTCCCGCCACCCCCTCTACTACCTATCTCCCTATCCTCTCACTCTACCTCTCTCCCTCACCCACCTCTACAACCCCCCCTCCCCTATCTTCACAACCCTACTCCTATCTCTCTCCCTAATCTCCAAACCTCCTAACACTCACCCTCCTCCACCCTAAACCCCCTCCCCCAGCTCCTCTCACTCTACCTGTCCCCCCCCCTCCCTCGCGCTTTCCCGCCGCGACCTCCTGCACGCCCCCGCCCCCCAGCTCCCATTCGCCCCCAGCTGACCCCTCCCCCCCCCTCCTACCTCTTATGGCGGCCGCTGCGCGACTGCGCAGCGGGCGCGCGCAGCGGGCACGCCGCTGGCGTGCCGGAGGCGCGCCAGAGGCAAGCCCGTCTGCGCCCGTCCGCGCCTGGCCCGCGCCCAGCGCCACGACCCCTGGTCCCCAGCTCCCCCAAGCCCCGCTGATCCGCTACGACCCCACCACCCTCCACGCCCTCAACCCAGGGCGCTCCAAAACCTGCTTCCTAGCTCACCCCAAACGCACCCATGGACCCTTCGCCTGCAACTCCTGCAAACGCATCTTCCACCACGCAACTACCACGACCACAAGCCCACGCGCCATCAACCACCTCAAGTGCATCCTGGTCAACGCTCGTTCCGTCCACAAGCACGCCGTTGAACTTTGGGACCTCCTGGACTCCACAGCCCCGGACGTTGCCTTCATCACGGAGACATGGATGAACGCCTCCTCTGCTCCAGACATCGCTACCCGCCATCCCCGAAGGCTACAAGATCTCCAGAAAAGACCGCACCAACCAAGTAGGAGGAGGTGTCGCCATCATCTTCAAAGACTCCATCAGCGTCACCACCTCCACCGAAGACCCCCCCCTCGCCGCTGAACACCTGCATTTTCAGATTCGCACCGACCCAAGGACCACCCTCAGAGGATCCCTCGTCTACCGTCCTCCCGGACCTCGCGCCTCTTTCAGCGACGCCATCGCCGACTTCATCTCCCCGCACGCCCTCGCCTCACCGGACTACATCCTCCTAGGCGACCTCAACTTCCATCTGGAACAAAACAACGACTCCAACACCACCACCCTGCTCGACAACCTCGCCAACCTCGGCCTCAAACAACTGGTGAACACCGCCACCCACATCGCCGGACACACGCTCGACCCTATCTTCTCCGCCAGCAAACACGTCTTCTTCAGCCACACCTCTGCCCTGCACTGGACCGACCACAGCTGCGTCCACTTCACATTCCGACGCGAGACCTCCCACCTCCGCACTCAACCCATCCCTCGTCGACAGTGGAACAAGATCCCTGAAGAGCAACTCTTCTCCGCTCTCGCCGCCAACCAACCCACCCTCACCACCGACCCCAACGACGCAGCTCTCAACCTCACAAACTGGATCTCCAACTGCGCTGACAACCTTGCTCCCCTCAAACGCACGCATCGACAGACCAACACCAAAAAACCTCTCTGGTTCTCTGACACCCTCAAAGAATCAAAGAAAACTTGTCGTGCCCTTGAGAAGGCCTGGCGCAAGGACCACACCGCTGACAACATGACCGCCCTCAAGAACGCTACACGCGAACACCACCACCTGATCCGCACTGCCAAAAGGAACTTTTTCACCGACAGACTAGACAAAAACAGCCACAACAGCAGAGAACTCTTCAGCATCGTCAAAGAGTTCTCCAACCCCAGCGCCAGCGCCAACGCCGTCACGCCCTCACAGGATTTGTGCGAATCCCTCGCCACTTTCTTCCATCGCAAGATCAGCGACCTCCACGACAGCTTCGGACACCAGACCCAACCATACACCACTGAACCCGCTTCCCCGGACATCACCCTCAACAACTCGACCCACATCAACACGGAAGAAACCAAATCCATCATGAACTCTATCCACTCCGGCGCCCCTTCGGACCCCTGCCCGCACTTCATCTTTAACAAAGCCGACGACATCATCGCCCCGCACCTCCAGACCGTCATCAACTCTTCTTTTTCTTCTGCTACCTTCCCCGAATGCTGGAAGCACGCTGAAGTCAACGCCCTACTAAAGAAACCTACGGCTGACCCAAGCGACCTGAAAAACTTCCGCCCCATCTCTCTTCTACCTTTCCCAGCCAAGGTAATAGAAAAGACCGTCAACAAACAGCTGACCACCTTCCTGGAAGACAACAACCTGCTCGACCCTTCACAAACCGGATTCCGAACCAACCACAGCACGGAAACCGCCCTCATCTCAGTCACAGACGACATCAGAACCCTGATGGACAACGGTGAAACAGTCGCCCTCATTCTCCTCGACCTCTCGGCTGCCTTTGACACCGTCTGTCACCGCACCCTAATCACCCGCCTACGCTCCACCGGGATCCAAGGCCAGGCCCTGGACTGGATCGCCTCCTTCCTCGCTAACCGCTCCCAAAGAGTTTACCTCCCTCCGTTTCGCTCAGAACCCACCAAGATCATCTGCGGCGTACCTCAAGGCTCATCGCTCAGCCCGACACTCTTCAATGTCTACATGAGCCCCCTCGCCGACATCGTACGCAAGCACGACATCATCATCACCTCCTACGCCGACGACACCCAACTTGTACTCTCCCTCACCAAGGACCCCGCCAGCGCCAAGACCAACCTACAAGAGGGTATGAAGGACGTCGCAGATTGGATGAGGCTCAGCCGCCTAAAGCTGAACTCTGAAAAAACGGAAGTCCTCATCCTCGGCAACACCCCGTCCGCCTGGGACGACTCCTGGTGGCCCACGGCCCTCGGCACCGCACCGACCCCCGCAGACCTCGCCCGCAACCTCGGCTTCATCTTGGACCCTCTTCTCACCATGACCAAGCAAGTCAACGCCGTGTCCTCCGCCTGCTTCCTCACTCTCCGCATGCTCCGCAAGATCTTCCGCTGGATCCCCGCCGACACCAGAAAAACCGTGACCCACGCCCTTGTCACGAGTCGCCTGGACTACGGCAACACCCTCTACGCTGGGACCACCGCCAAACTCCAAAACCGCCTGCAACGCATCCAAAACGCCTCGGCCCGCCTCATCCTCGACGTACCCCGCAACAGCCACATCTCCGCACACCTGAGACACCTGCATTGGCTCCCAGTCAGCAAAAGGATCACCTTCCGTCTTCTCACCCACGCACACAAAGCCCTCCACAACAAGGGACCGGAATACCTCAACAGACGCCTCAGCTTCTACGTCCCCACCCGCCCCCTCCGCTCCGCTGGCCTCGCACTTGCTGCCGTCCCTCGCACCCGCCGCTCCACGGCGGGTGGGAGATCTTTCTCCTTCCTGGCGGCCAAGACCTGGAACTCCCTCCCCACCAGCCTCAGGACCACCCAGGACCACTCCGCTTTCCGGAGACTCCTAAAGACTTGGCTGTTCGAGCAGCGATAACCCCCCCTTTCCCCCCTAGCGCCTTGAGACCCGCACGGGTGAGTAGCGCGCTTTACAAATGCTAATGATTTGATTTGATTTGATAGGAAGTGGAACTGGGGCAGTTTAAGGATGGACAGGGTGACAAAGTGGGACAGAAGGATGACAATCAGGGTGGTCTCATTTTTTGTGGGGGTCTTGGCAATGTTCTCTGTCTTTGTCCTGGATCTCAGGGACCTGCTTGCGGGGTGGTTCTCCATCTGCAGGAGGTGGGGTGTTGGTGTCGTGGTCCTGTGGTGGTGCCTCCTGTCCACTAACGCCGGCGGAGGTGGTGGGCAGTTCATCATCCAGGCTAGTGTTAGGGGTCCCTTGTTGTGCCACAGTGTCCCTCCTGGTGTTGATGAGTTCCTTCAGCACCCCTACAATGGTGCCCAGGGTGGTATTGATGGATTTGAGTTCCTCCCTGAAGCCCAAATACTGTTCCTCCTGCAGCCGCTGGGTCTCCTGAAACTTGGCCATTAACGTTTCCATCATCTCCTGGGAATGGTGGTAGGCTCCCATGATGTTGGAGGGGGCCTCGTGGAGAGTGGGTTCCCTGGGCCTGTCCTCCCCCATCGCACAGCAGCCCTCCCAGTTCCCCTGTGTTCCTGTGCCTCTGTCCCCTGAACCGTGTGCCCACTGCCACTGCCCCGAGGTCCCTGGTGTTGTTGGGGTGGTGGGTTAGCCTGGGTTCCCTGTAGTGGTGGACACACTGCTGCTTGACGAGTCCGGGAAACAGAGGTATGGGCCCGCTGGGTGGGTGCTGTGCTGGTGTTTCCAGAGGGGGGAGGCTCTGTTGTGGCTTGTGCCAGTGTGAGGGGAACCGACTATCCCGAGGTCCCAGATTGGCCGGGCTGGTCATCTAGATCCAGTTGGACAGAGCTGCTGTCAACACTGTGGGCCTCTTCGGTGGGTGGAGTGGACATGTCTGGAACCTTCTGTCCGGTGACGTTGGGTAGGGGTCTGGCAGGGGTGTAAAGGCATGATTATTGCATCTGTGTGTGCCATGGTGTGCAATGGGTGGGTGACCCTGTACCCCAGTGCTTGCATTCTTGTGTAGGATCTTGTGTGCTAAATGTTTAGGGGAGTGTGTGGGTATGCGCAGTGGCCATGCATTGGTGATGGGTGTCCATGCTTTGTTGTTGCATGCAGGGCTTGGTGTTGGGATGTGTGATTTGTGATAGAGGGACATGTGTGGGGAGTTGGAGTGATGGGGGTGAGGGCGAGGGTGGGGGTATGTGATAACATGTAGGTAGGTTGGGGGATGAAGTATTTAAAGATTTGCCTTACCAGAGTCCACTCCTCCTGCTACTCCTGCGAGGCCCTCAAGATGCAGTATAGCCAAGACCTGCTCCTCCCATGTTGTTAGTTGTGGGGGAGGAGGAGGGGGTTCGCCGCCAGTCCTCTGAACTGCAATCTGGTGTCTTGAGACCACGGAACGTACCTTCCCCCGTAGGTCGTTCCACCTCTTCCTGATGTCATCCTGTGTTCTTGGGTGCTGTCCCACTGCGTTGACCCTGTCCATAGCTCCATCTTCCTAGCTATGGTGGTGTGCTGCACCTGTGATCCGAATAGCTGTGGCTCTACCCAGATGATTTCCTCCACCATGACCCTGAGCTCCTCCTTAGAAAAACCTGGGGTGTCTTTGCGGTGCCATGGGGTGGTGTGGGTGATGTGTGGGGTGGTGTGTGTTGTGATGTGTGGGGTGATGTTTAGGGGTGTGTGGTGTTTTGTGCATGGATGTTGTGTGAGTGATGGTGTTGAGTGCTTGTGGGTGCTAGTTTGTAGATGGTGGTGTCTCTCTTTGGCCTTCAGTCGCAATTGTTGTCGTAAGGGTTTGTGGGTGATGTGGGTGTGTGTTTTATATTGTATTGCATGTGTTGGAGTGGTGTGTGTATGAGTATCAGGAGTGTGTATTTGGAATTATCCAATGTGGTTGTGATTTGTAAGTGAGTATGTATTATGAGCGCGGCGGTGTGTACCGCCAATGGAATACCGCGGTTGAAAGACCGCTGCGTGCATTCGTGGGTCATGATAGTGTGGGTATATTCCTGTTGGCGTGACGGTGGAGGTTTCGTTATCGCCAGTTTATCACTGACCTTTGGTGTGGCAGACTTGTGTGGGTGTCTGGATTTTGGTGGATTCCAGGCTGTGGGTCGTAATAGCCGTGGCGGAATTCCGCGGCCGTGGCGGTGTGTTGGCGGACTTCTGCACGGCAGTAAGCGGCATTTACCGCCAATGTTGTAATGACCCCCAAAATGTTTTATTTAACGGACCAAAAAATTAAAAAAATTCTAATATTCATTTTAATGGTAAGGCTTGGGGTTTTCCTTAATAACGCAGAGCCCACTAATCTTCCATGCTATATTGTGATTGATGTATTTACACTGGTCCCACAAATCAATCTGAAGACACAAGCTTAATGTTTAGCCTCCAATTCCTTCACAGTTATGGACCATTCAAAATATTTAAGTTTACATTTTGCCTCTTTATGTATATACACTTTATTAATCTATTAATATAATATATTATGAGTTTCCCACCAGGTCAGCGGACTGAAACCGGAATTTCCACCCACTGGCCTAGATCGAAACAGGATACAGCATTGTCTCCAGCTCATAATCGAGCTGGCGGCAATGCTGTAGCCTGTGGGGTGCACCAGCATAGCAGAAAGTGAACGTTGTGATGGTGCTGGCCAGGGGGACCCTGCACTGCCCATGCCAAGTAAATGGGCAGCGCACATGCCAAGTAAATGGGCAGTGCAGGAGCCCCCTGGGGCCCACTGACCCTGTTCTCTGCCATAAAAAGTCTGAGAGAGAATGAGGACATAACCCCCAGGCTAGCGCTGCCCTGGCAGAACAAAACCACCACCAACCTCCAGACCACTGGAGTCTCTGATCCTGGTGGGGCTGGCAGATCTCTGGCCGCCTGACCACCAGGGTTGTAATGTGTCAGCTAGACTGTCGCATTGGCAGTGGTCTGACTTCCATCCGCTAGTCAGCCAGACTTGAAATGAGGCCCTGAGTGTATTGTCCCTCTTTATGATACAGTACACCTTAATCAAGGGTGCACAGTGGAGGACGGGACAGTTCAGATTACTAAAAACACCCTTTTATCAATGTGAAAGTGAAAGACATGGATGCATTTGGAAACCTTAGGCCCCTCCATCTCTGAAGGTGAACTGGCCTCTCTTTGATGAGGAGGAAAGACATCACTAAATTACTGTGCCTGCCTGCTGAGTTGTCTATGGGGTTCCTCGGAGGCTGGTGAAGTCTTCCAAAGGGGCATCCTCATGGCTAGATTGACTGTGGCACCACTATGTAGCACAAGATCAGTGCATTCCCAAAAAAAAGGCTTGGCGCCTGACTTCAACAGTTTAATAGCAACAAAGATTATTCTTGAAATTTCTCTTCCTTACAGAGAACAACTTAAAAAATGACATGGCCTGGATAAACTTTACATACTCTGGTGAGTCTGTCAGCGTACCAATCTGTTTGATCACATTTTTGGGCAGATTGTGTTACTAAGTTAATCAGTCAATCACATTTATTTGGTTTTATTAATTAAAACCAGGAACATACACAATCAGGTCAATTGCATGGTAGTATCAAACATAGAAACATGTTTTAAATTACTTGGTTCAATCAATCAATCAATCAATCATTTGTAAAGCACGCTACTCACCCGCTAGGGTCTCAAGGCGCTGGTGGTGGGGGAAGGATTACCAGGTCTTGAGGCGTTTCCTGAAGGTCAGGAGGTCCTGGGTCTGTCGCAGGTGGACGGGGAGGGAGTTCCAGTTCTTGGCGGCGAGCTGAGAGAAGGATCTGCCGCCGGCTGTAGTACGATGGATGCGAGGGATGGTGGCCAGGGCGAGGCTTCGAGTAAGCTTGATTTTCAACTAACAGTTAAAATTTTATTTAAAACAGTAATAGTAATATAGAAAATTTATTTTTAGCTGCATTTAATTGTTGAAAAAGAACTTGGGGTTTGTCTACAGTATCTTATGTTGTTTTATCTTAAGATAGTTTTGCTTCTATCTTAAGATAGGTTTGATCAAATGTATTCTAGGAGGTTGGAAAGTGGATTATTGATAAGGGTAGGTAGGTAGGTACCTACACTTAGCAATAGGCCACAATTCCTCCACTAGGCCCAGTCATGATCTCAAGAAATTAATTCTTGCTCAACCCTTGGTAGCTTGGCCCACAAGAACTTAATCCTAACTTAGGAGACAGGTGTGTAAAGCTTTCAATATCAGCAACACAGTAAACAAATAAAATACAACAAACACTATAAAACAATTTATAAACATAGGAAATATGTGTATCTTTACAATGACACCAAAACCCCAAAAGTCCAATGTAGGGAAGAAGAGTTATGAATTTTTATGATTGATGGCCTTATTATGAGTCTGTCGGTCAACAGACCTCCAGACTTGCGGTGGTGATTGGCCCACTGTGATTGTGGTGGTTCAACTGCCACATTATGAAGCTGGCAGGCAGACCCACCAACCTACTGCCACCCTCACCAGGATCTCCGATCCTGCTGGGATGATGGCAGTGCAGGCTGTAATCAGAGACCTCCAGCTCAATGATGATCTCCTCACCACGGGTCTGACAGCCAGCAAGCTGGCTGCTAAGCTGACTACCAAACTTGTAATCAGGACTTATATGTAAAAATAAATGCATTCTAGTGCCTAAAAACAAAAAGTGCCAACCCAAGGACAACTGGTTGTGCTTGACCAGGGCAATGTCAAAAGTTGAGGTCGACCATGATAGAGCCCTACTTGCATACAGTGAGTGGGAAGGCTCGTCAAAGTTTCACCTTCTCACATATTTCAGGAGATTTTCTCTTTTACCGCCATGCAGTCCCATCCAGCAAGACGATTTCGATACAACATCATCAGATTGCCTTTCCGTGACACCCAGGTCAAATCCTGGAAGTCAGGAACTTTCAGTGGGATGAACCTGAAATTCAGGATGGGCAGCAGTTGAGGGTAGTCGACTTGACTCACGACTTTGGGTCGGTCCACTTATAGAGTTTTTTTTAAAAAGTTGCTCCAAACTTCTGCAAACTTCTAGATCTTCTTTCGGAAGTCCTTTTTTTGGGTCCTTGACGTGTCCACAAACTTGAGCCATGGTTCCAGAAGCTCTGAGTTGCTCCTTGAAAGTTGGGGCTATAGTTCCCTGAATGTACCTGGTCAAAATCCTCAAATGGGCACTGCATGCTGGCCAGCAGGGCTCTTTTTGAAGGACTTGATGCAGGGGACTCTGGTCAGCTCTTGTGAAGCTTACAGGGAGTCCACTCCTGGAGTTGCAGAAGCATGTCAAAGTCCTTTTCTTGGCGAAGCCCAGTGTTTGCAACTGGTGCAGTCCTTGAGAGTGCAGTCTTTGAGGTGCAGACCGGGGGTTCAGCAGGGCAGACCTTCTCCAGTATCTTCTTGCTTGGCAGTTCTGCCATATTTATCCTTGCTCCTGGGTTAGCAAGTAGGGGGGCATCCCTGACCAATGGGAGTCAGGGGGCCACCCTCTTGTGTGACCACTTCTTACAACATGTGGGAAAAATCAATCCAAGAAAGCAACATTTTTTAAAAGTCCAAAATGGAGGTTACATCTGACTGAGTCCACCCACTCGTGTGGCTAAGTTTCCCTAAGACAACCTTTCCAATTACGTGCAATTTGCATACACCATTTTTTACACAGAGTACTGGCCCTGGGACTGGTTAGCAATGCCCAGGGCACTGTCAGAGTCAGTAACCACCAACATCAGTCAAAAAGTCTGGGGGCGATCAGTGCCAGACGGATGACTTTCTCACAAGGAGCAACTTAAAAACATTAGAAAAACATAAAGGGGAGCGTATCCTGTTGAGCAACGATATCACAAGGACGTGGAGCTACGGAACTTGACAAGTCACTACAATAGAAGAGTGAAACAATACAATAAGATATGTTTAGTCTAACCAGAGTAAGAATAAATATTTGTTGGCCATTGTTAATGAAGGCCAGCAAGGTTTGCAGCCCCCGCTCAGGTGAAAGGGATGAGTACAGTGTGCAGGTGTTTTTCTGACTGGCTTCAATACATCTTTCCTCTAGAAAGGGCTGTAGGCATAAATACTTTAATTCTTTTCTGCCTACTTGCACTAGAGTCATAGGATCATCAAAAAAGTGTGGTTGTGTTCATTTGTGACATATAGTTCCAATGTTCCTGAGCCATGGTATGTGACTCACATTATCAAGAAACAGACAGTCCAATATTATCTGTCTGTTTAATGGTACCTCTTGATTTCTCCATACCCTGTGCCACAAGAGGAGAGGTTGAAGCCTAATATAATCTTCTTTAGATGCCACTCCCAGTTCCATATGACACTGCTCAATGGAACTGCTAATAACTTATGTAGGCATCCATTTTCAGTCAGTTGTAACTTTGTGGTTGAGATGTGGACCCATATTCAATTGCCATAGTTTGCCACCAACTTGTACTTAGGACGATAGATGGTACATGTTTCCTTCAAAAGCTTCAACCACAAATTGTGTGAGAATGCAAAATGTGCATTAGTAGCCTTTCCAACTGGTCATTCCTCAGATCAATTGCCTTCTTCTATGTATCTTCTGCATCAAACAGCATCCCTCAGTAGGAAAAGTTACTGGCCTGTTTAACGTAGTACCACATTTTCTGCTTACAGGAGAGAATGGACAGGGGGGCTCAATCTGTATACTTCACTTTGACCCTCATTATAACATTGGCGGTATATACCGCCTACCGCTGCAGCGGCGGCTGCCAAAAGACCATTGCTGCATCTACCAGCCGTCAGTCGGATTATGACCATAGTTGGATTTCCACCAAAAGGATGGCGGAAATCCGGCTGCGATCATGCCGGCAGATGGCGGTAAGGTGGCGCTGCTGCCAGCAGCAGCGCCACGCCAGTAGACCACCGCAGACCGTATCATGACCCATCATACAGCCTGGAGGTGTTCTTCTGGCGAATACTGCTGCTAGCAGCAGCGCCCAGTCCCGTCTCTTGCCAGGGGACCCCTTGACATCAGGTAAGTTGGGTGCTCTGACAGGGGAGGGGGGTGGGGGTATTGTGTCGGGGTGTGTGTGAATGTCTGTGTGTGTGTGTATGCGGCTGTGTAATGCGTGTTGTCTGTGTGTGTGTGTGTGTGGGTGTGTGAGTGCATGTATGTTGTATTGTGTGCATGTATGTATGCCAGTGTATGTGGATGTGTGTGTGAATGGATGTATGCATGCGTGGATGAATGTGGGTATGAGTTTGTGTATGCGTGTGTTTGTTGGTGAGTGAAGGTGTGTGTATGTCATGGTAGGGTCTGGAGAGGGAAGGGGTTGGGGGGAATCCTGGGGAGGGGGAGGGGGCAGGGAAGATCTCTATCAGTGACAGAGTACTATACAAATTCTTAGATCAATTACAGTTAAACCCTCCACTATATCCTTATTAATGACCGTCAGTAAGGTAGTGTCATAACTCCCATTTTCCTCTTTCAAACACTCTGCCTTTGCTATATCTGAACACACAGTCAACAAACATTGTCATTAGTGCCTGATGCAGAAAATAACTTTATTTTTGACTGCCTCCTCATCTTCCCAGCTTCTTTTACTAGTATTTGGAACATTGGATAAATAGACTCTAGCACATAATCTCCTTTCCATTTTGATCTCTTGCACAGCCTACATGCACTCCTTGTCTGATGCTTGTTAGGGAGTTCAAAATGTTGGGATCTACGCAACAGATATTGAGATTTTCTTGGCAGGGTTCCTAAGCCTTCAGAATTCTATTGCTTATTTTCCCAGGTTCCCAAAGTACCTAGCTTGGAATCGTCTTTCCTGCACCACAAAGGTGACTGGCTCTCTTTGGAATTTACCCTGACTTCACTGGGTAACAGTTTGTCTTCTGCTCTATCTAGTACTGACAAGGGTGGTCACATAGAGATATTGATTTGGGCAACTTCTTACTCTCTTTGGCTAGCTTATTGGTGAAGATATCTGTGCTATTTTTTAACTGCGCTGTAAATGAGTTTACTAATAGCTTTTAAACCCTGTACTTCATTAGTAAAATTAACCATTTTTGCTAGCAATTCCTGCATTTTCCCATAACTACATCTGCATTCCTGCACTTTCGATAGCTGGGGGGATTCGTTTCCCCTTCAATTGTATGGCTGGGTCGGTACAAGATTGTGTCTTGGACTACTGTGTCAGATTTCTGTCTGCTAAGAGAGCAAATCCATTCATATAAGTGAGTGCCATGCTTCCCCCATTCCCTTCTCCCCCAAAACACTCAAAGTTGAATTACATCCTACACACTGGGGGTCATTCTGACCCCGGCGGGCGGCGGTCGGCGCCTGCCTGGCGGGAACCGCCATTTGCCCGCTCCGCGGTCAAAAGACTACTGGGGCCATTCCGACCTTCCCACTGGGCCGGCGGGCGCTAACATTGTTAGCGCCCGCTGGCCCAGCGGGAAGGCGGCCTGCAACACTGAAGCCGGCTCCGAATAGAGCCGGCGGTGTTGCAGGTGTGCGACGGGTGCAGTTGCACCCGTCGCGCTTTTCACTGTCTGCTAGGTAGACAGTGAAAAGCAGGCTGGGGCCCTGTTAGGGGGCCCCTGCACTGCCCATGCCAGTGGCATGGGCAGTGCAGGGGCCCCCCAGGGGCCCCAGGACACCCGTTCCCGCCAGCCTCTTCCTGGCGGTGGAAACCCCCAGAAACAGGCTGACAGGAAGGGGGTCAGAATCCCCAAGGCAGCGCTTCTTGCAGCGCTGCCATGGAGGATTCTCCCAGCCGGGGGAAATCTGGCGGGAAACCGCCGGACCCGGCTGGGCGACCGCGGCTGTACCGCCGCGGTTGGAATGACATATGAAGCACCGCCAGCCTGTTGGCGGTGCTTCCGTCATTCGCCACCCTATGACCGTCTATGACCGCCAGGGTCGGAATGAGGGCCACTGTCTCTGCGGGGGGTTAGTAGACATTATAGTTGCTTCTGCCAAAGCTGTTACTTCTGCTAGTGCTACATTCTTCCTTTCTTTGTGATTCACAGGACTATCATGATGCGCTTTTTCCCTCTGTTGTGACACTCTCTTCTTTGTGTAAAAGGAGACTATTTTTGTCAGTGGTGTTTTTTGGTTCTTAGCTGCTCCCCTTAACATTGTCTTAACTTCCTCTATGAGATTATCTATGTCAGGTATTGTGCAGTGGTCTCCGCACTTCTCTTTATTTGAGGTGATTTTCCCTTTCCAGCAGGTGCTGCTGTTGACTTTCGCTTCCCCATTCTTTACCACAAATTACTGTATAACCCCAATCTAACCTCTCTCTGAAAGTAGAGCTTATGTTAGTAAAGTTTGCAGTTAGCCATGTTTGTACAGATTAGTTACTGCAAACACTCCTAAAAAAGCTGTGTCCCCAAATCTTGTCTATATTAAGTTGTTAATAGGACAGTGTCAGCAGCAATATCTAGCTTTTAGTTTAGTAGATTTGACCAGTGAGCAATTATCTCTATGGCATTTTCCTATTGTGGCGACACATCAGAAATAACCTCCCTTGTCTCATTAGTGTCCCCTTAGATGTTATGTTATGTTATGTAAATTTATATAGCACATATCTGCCCGAAGGCCTCACAGCACCATTTAGAGTAATTTACCTTAATTCAATTATATTCAATAAGATGTTTTCAGAACATTTCTTAATGGGTGGGACTGCGTGGTATTACCAACAAATGCAAAACCCTTCTCCCTCCCAAACTAATGGGTGGGACTCTGTACAGTTACCGAACAAATGCAAAACCCTTCACCCTCCCAAATTAGTACTAACCAAAGGAAAGGAGTTCACAACAAATGTTATTCGTATTAGCTCACTTTTGAAAATAAATGACAGATGGGAGGGGAAGTTTAGTGGACACAATCGGTTCTAGTGTTGCGTCACTGAAGTATTGCCAAAGTCAGTCCACCCTAAGTGAGAAAGCCTTTGCACCCAGAGGTTCCAGTCACAGTACCTGTTCCCCTTTGCATAATGTGGCATTTGGCAGCAGCACTCAGCAAAGCCCGAACAACCAAGAGGGGCAGCCCATCGTAGCCTCCTCTGGGCTCCAATGGGCATGGATGGGCCTGTCCTCACCGCTGGAGGACAGTAGACACTTTTATAGCGTGTTAGTCAGCAGGAAGTGGCTGGAAGCTGGCCCTTCCTCCTTTGATCAGGGGAATACGGATGTTGAAGTCCCCTCCTCCTTTTCAACTACACAAACCAGCACTCAGTGTCTCACACTGTAGGAGGACAGTAGGCTCTTTTATAGCATGTCCATCAGCAGAAAGCTGCTGGCAGCTATGCCCTCCTCCTTCGGTCAGGGAAATATGGATGTTGAGGTTCCATCCTCCTTTTTACTACACAAACCAGCACTCAGTGTCCCACACTGCAGGAGGACAGTAGGCGGTTTTATAGTGCATCGGTCAGGGAGAAGCGGCTGGGAGCTGGCCCCTCCTCTTTTGGCCTGCCTGTTGAAGTCCCGTCCTCCTTATCAGCTACACAAACCAGCACTCATCATCTCGTGGGAGGACAGTAGGCATTTCTTTAGCATGTTGGTCAGTCGGAAGTGGCTGGAAGTTGGTCCCTCCTCCTTTGGCAAGGGGAATATAGATGTTGAGGTCCCCTCCTCATTATTATCTACACAAGACAGCACTCAGTGTACCGCACAAAGGGAGAACAGCAGTTACTTTTATAGCACGTCGGTCAGCAGGAAGAAACTGAAGCTGGCCCCTCCTCCTTAGGGCAGGGGAATATGGATGTTGAGGTCCCATCCCATCCTCCCAATCAGCTACACAAACAAGCACTAAGCACTGATCTATCTTCTTCTGCCTCTTTCCTTTCTTCACCCTGTTCGCCCACTTACCACCCCTTACAGGTTGTTGACTCTATTTCCTAACACTGTTTGTAGATTTACCACATGTTTTGTCCCTTTTTACTTGTTATAGGCTTGGCTCAAAGCTCCACCATCAAGGCTACAGTCCTTTGGAGACTCATACACACACCAAATGCCCTGACCGTCTTAATATTTTACACCACAATCTTCTTGAGCATCTATCTAATCAGTGTCTGAGTTACATGCCTTCCTCCCTGGCTCTGCACCACAAGTGATCCTGATTCATACCAGCTGATCCTCATTTCCCTTAGTGGCTTATTTACAGTCTTACCCCTAAAAGACTTTATGCTTGTTAACAAGCACTTATTGGCATATTTATATTTGTTTTGTGCTGAAATTGCATCATTTGTTTACGCAAATTTGGTGCAAAACTAACTCCATATTTATACTTTGGTGCTAAACCCATCTAGCGCCAAATTGATGGAGTTAAAGTCATTTTTTGGACGTGGAAACATTATTTGCGTCAATGAGATGCAAAGTAGGTGTTCCTGTGCAAAAAAACGGACTCTATGGCCTTAGCACCATATTTATCCCCCCATGCTAAAATCATGCACGGGGAGGAGGGGTCAAACAAAAGCTTGCTTTGAACCATTATTTAACGCCTGGGTGAGGGCACCATGGAATAAGCCCATAGGTGCCCTCCCCAGGCCCCAGGGACACCCCCTCCCACACCAGAGGGACAGCGGAGGATGGGGGGCCCCATCCCAGGTAAGTATATGTAAGTACAGGCACATATTATTCTTTTTCTTAAGTGTCATTCGGGGCCCTGAAATGGGACCCCCTACATAGCACTGGGTGCAATGGCTATGCCCGGTGGACCTTGGTCCCCTGTGCTGGCCATTGGGGTAGTGGGCATGACTCCTGTCTTTTCTAAGACAGGAGGCATGTGGTATGGATGGTTTTGTGTCAGAAAATGACTCTAGGCTGGTTAGAGTAATTTTTCTTTTTTACTCTAACCTGCCTAATATCATTTTTTGGAGCAAAACTCCCTTCTTCCATAACGCCAGCCCCACCCTGCTTGCACCATTCCATAAATATGGTGCCTGGCTGGTGCTCAGAAATGGTGCAAGCTGGTGCTAAACTTTTTGGTGCAAAACTGCATTAGTGCAGTTTTGCACCAACAAATATAAATCAGGGCCTAAATCTCTTCTGTTTCTACAAATCCATCACCTTCTGTATTAATGTCTGCCAGTTTGTCTGTTTTACTTGTTTCACCCACCACTCCTCCAGATCACATATCTCAGGAGATGTCCCATCCTGCAGTGGCCATTCATGGAGCTTTGGCCTCAGAATGGTAGATGAATATTTTGGTGAGTCTGAGGGTGGTAAGGAACTACTGACCCAAGCCACAAGCAGGATTCTGATATTTATTCTGGCTTGGGGTAGTGACTGGATTCTGTTTTTAGACATTTGATTTGTTTGGAATATTTGACATGCTTTAGGACTTTAAAATATGGCTTTGGAAAAGTATTATTTTTTAAAGTAGTCAAAGACAACTTTTAAAGCAATGTAGGTTTGTGAATTGTGTTTACAAATGTAGTTTAACTGGGTGTTTGTTAAAGTGTGTTATTAATAGATTAATTAAAAATTAAAGCATTTGACATGACTCAGCCAGAAAAAGTATACCGCCGGCAAGCGCCATTCCAAAACGCCAACCTGGCGTCATATTTATGGAATGACGGTAGCCGGTGGTAAGGCCCGGCTAGCGTCATGAAAAAGGATGCTAGCTGGGTGGGGGAGGCGTAGGGGGAACAGGAAGTTGTATGTCAAAGGATGATGCTACTCTAGTTAGAGGCATAAAAATACCCCATCCTCTGGTGTCCCTCTGGTGTGGGTGAGGGTGTCCCTGGGGGTAGGGAAGGGCACCTGTGGACCCATTCCATGATCTCTGACCTTGGAAATTGGCCCACAGGTCCCCTTACGCCTACCCTGACCTAGGCATTAAACAATGGCGCTAAGCATGCTTAGTGCCATTATTTAAGCCTCCCTTGCCCCGTGCTTACTTTTAGCAGAAGAGGATAAATATGGCGCTAAGGCCATATAGTCATTTTTTGCACGGGAATGTCTATCTTGCATCTCATTGATGCAAGGTAGTTTCCTGCAAGCAAAAAATTACTTTTAAGTCCATAACTTTGGGGCTATATGGGTCTAGCGCCAAAGTATAAATATGGAGTTAGTCTTACGCCAAATTTGCATTAAAAAAATGATGCAAATTCGATGCCTAGATGCCTAATACGGTCAATACCCTCACCCCGCAATCTATGGCACATAGGCCCTCATAAGGAGTTTGTGGGAGGAAAAGGCCGTCCGCCAAACATCTGCAGGTCAGGAGGCCGCCAGTGCGGTCTCTTTCCAGCTGGCCCTATTATACGTTTCCCGCTGGGCAAGCAGGCGGAAACACAACAATGTTAATCCCAGCTAGTAATACGGCCAGCAACAATGCTGCTGTGCATCGGGTGCACCAGGGCGATGAGGCTGGCCTGGGAGGCCCGGCACTGGCCATGCAAAGTGCATGGGCAGTGCAGGGGCCCCCCTGGGGCTCCGGAACCAAATCTCTGCTAGCATTTACATGGCAGTAATTTCTGCTTGCAGTGCTGCCCTGGCAGATTCAGACCACCCTCACAGCCAGACTGTCTGCCGGCCGAAAAGTGGTGGTGCAGGTGGTCCAACCGTAGTGTTTTTGCCACGGTCATAATGTCGCGGTTATACTGCCGGTTTGGCGGCGGTCTGACCTCGACCATGACCCTGGACGTCTAGTGACTGCCAGGGTCATGATGAGGCCCATAATGTCCATGGACTTCATGCGTTTCAGTCAGGGAAACACAGATTATTAGTGGTGGTAGACCATTTAACCAAGGTAGAACATTTCACTGTACTGCACAAACTACCTTCAGCAGAGACCTAGGACCCCATATTTATGCTGCGCATAGTTAAGTTAAACGACTTACCCAGTGTTCTAGTAACAGACCAGTGAACCCAGATCACTGCACACTTCTGGCAATTGCTTTTTAAACACATGAAAATTGATGCCAGGGTATCTACGAGCTATCATCTACAAACAAATGGTATCATGGAATGACTAAACAAAACTCTACAATAATATTTTCTGTGCATCACGTTATAAAAGAGAGAGGATTGGAGTGTGCTTTTATGGATGGCAGTTTGTCTATAACAGTGCAGAACATTCTGCTTTGGGTTTTTCCCCATTAAATGTTTCTTTTGGTGACAACCCAAACTTATTGCCATTCGAGTGGCAAGCTCAGTCTACTAATCCATCCACATTAGAGTTTCACCAAAAAATGAGGACAATTCACTCAAAAGCTAGTAAACTCCTTGAAGTGGCCAAAACTAGATTCCAAAAGCACATGTGTGTAATAGGGGATCGTGTCTAGGTATCAACTAGACATTTGTTCACACGGGGCCATAGAAAAAAGAATCCAAAGTGCATAGGCCCATGCACAGTCAACAGAATCATAATCCCAGTAATGGTTTAATTGTACCTACCGAAAACTCTTCGCATCAACCCAGTATTCCATATTTCTCTCATAAAACCGTGCCATCCGCAATTGCATTAGAACCAAGCTCCAGCTCCAATCGGAGTAGAGGGGCAAGTTGGAGTATGAAGTTGAAAAAATTCTACATTCCAAGATAATGCACAGGAAATTATATTCCCTAGTAGACTGGAAAAGCGTAAGACCGGAGGAATGGTCTTAGGCACAAGCCCACAATCTGCATGCACCCACACTTGTGCAACAGTTTTTATTGTTTACACACCATGAAACAAGTCCTTCCGAATCAATCTAGACAACGTCAAAGAAGATGGTCATTAAAAAGGGGGAGCTGTCATGAGTGCGTACACAGACCCTAATAAAACACACACAGAGGTGGTCATCCTGGCGGACGGTGTTAAAGTGGCGGTAAGACCGCCAACAAGCCGACGGCAAAAAATTTGCAATTACGACCATGGCGGAAACCGGCAACAAAGACAGGCAATTTAACACTCTGACCGCCACGGCGGTACAAACAAACATCGCTGTGGTCACCGCCAACAGACAGGCGGGAGACAATGTACCGCCCACACTATTATGACAGGCCAATCCGCTAGCTTTTCCGGGGCGGATTCACTGCGGATAAAAACACAGCGGAAACAGGAATTCCAAAGGGAAAACGCTCACCTCTACACACCCCACGAGGAACGAGGACACCATGGACCCGGAACTCCAAATTCTACCTGCGATGGTCTTCCTGCTCCTCTACCAGGAGCACGAACGCCGGCGGTGAAGACCACAGTGAGTACTGCACCTACGACACAGGGGAGGGGGGAGGGAAAAAACAGGGACACACATACGCAACACGCAACACCCCCACCCTCACCCACTACAACACACACACTAAAGAATATTACTACATCACAGTTACACCCCCCAACCCTCCTGGAAGAATGCAAAGACAATAGAAAATGAGTGTAACCATTGTAATATATTAAAATCAAGTAGGCAAAAATATATATATACACCATTTACAAAACATATACCAAGCATAGTAGTCCAGGTAGTGCTCCAATTAAGTCTGTGGAACATTGGGCCCACACGGTATGGGAGAGGCCCACACAAGATCCCCGACCATGATGGAGAGAACACTGCAGGGGCATCAGAGAGCAACTAAACAGGCACCTCAGAGGGAGGGAAAGGGGGGCACCTCAGCCAGTTGAGTGCACAACGCCAAATCCACGAGGGGCCACATGCTCACTGTTCAGTTCTGGGGAGTGCAAAGCCACAGTCTCTCAAGTCTATACAGTGGGTGGCTTGTTCCATCCTTGATAGTGCAAAGCCACAGTCTCTCAAGTCTATACAGTGGGTGGCTTGTCCACTGTTCCATCCTGGGGAGTGCAAAGCCACAGTCTCTCAAGTCTATACAGTGGGTGGGTTGCCCACTGTTACATCCTAGGGAGTGCAAAGCCACAGTCTCTCAAGTGGATAACAGTCTCCACAGGTTCTGGAGGGGGCATGGTGCCCAGAGCGCTTCATCCCGCTAAGGACAGAGGTAGTGGATGTATCTCTCCACTGGTTCTGGAGGGGGCCTGGTGCCCAGAGTGCTTCATCCTGCCAAGGACATAGGTAGCGGATGTGATTCTCCACAGGTTCTGGAGGGGGCCTGGTGCTTCATCCTGCTAAGGACAGAGGTAGTGGATGGATCTCTCCACTGGTTCTGGAGGGGGCCTGGTGCCCAGAGTGCTTTATCCTGCCAAGGACAGAGGTAGATGTGATTCTCCACAGGTTCTGGAGGGGGCTTGGTGCCCAGAGTGCTTCATTCTCCCCGTGACAGACTCAGTAGCATCAGTGCCCTTGGCTCATGGGCCAGTGGTGCTTGAGGTGGCAGTGCCCTGTTCAGCGGTGCTTGAGACGGCGGTGCCCGGTTCAGCGGTGCTTGAGACGGCGGTGCCCTGTTCAGCGGTCTCAGGGAATCAGCTGCTTGCTGGGACTCAGCTGCTTGCGGTCCTTCATGGGCCAGCGAAGCTTGTGTTGGTGGTCCTTCATGGCCCAGCGGGGCTTGTGCTGGTGGTCATTCATGGCCCAGCGGGGCTGGTGCTGGCGGTCATTCATGGCCCAGCTGGGCTGGTGCTGGCGGTGGCCACATGGGCAGCTGGGCTGGTGCTGGCGGTCCTGTCCTGGGCAGCTGGGCTGGTGCTGGAGGTCCTGTCCTGGGCAGCTGGGCTGGTGCTGGCGGTGGCCTCCTGGGCAGCTGGGCTGGTGCTGGCAGTGGCCTCCTGGGCAGAGGGGCTGGTGCTGGCGGTGGCCTCCTGGGCAGCTGGGCTGGTGCTGGCGTTCCTGCCCTTGGCAGCAGGGCTGGTGCTGGCGGTCCTGTCCTGGGCAGCTGGGCTGGTGCTGGCCCAGAACAGGACCCGTTGGCCTCCTGGGCAGCGGGGATGATGGAGGTCATCTCCCCCGTGCTGCTCTTCCCAGACTTGCTGGGTTTCTTGTGGCCCTTCCCCACCTTGGAAGGAGTCACAGCTGACTCCACACTCCCACCGGACCCCTGGGAGAGGCTTTGGTGGCTTGAGTCTTCCCCCCTCCCGCTGGGCACTGGCCAACTTCTGATGCTTCACAGGTGGGGGGCTGTCTGTGCTGTGGCTCCATGCCGCACTGGCTGCCCTGGTGGCCGGTGCACTCCAGATTCCGGTGACTACAGGCACCACTGGTCCTAGAGATGTTGTGGCTGAGGTGCTAGTTCGGGACCTATGAGACGGACGGGGTGGGGGAGGTGTGAGAAAGAGGTCAAGGTTGGACAGGAAAAGTGTTTTTGACACACTGGGACGGGTAGCTGGAGGGGGTTTGGGAGTGGAGGAAGAGGTTGTGGTTGTAGGAGGTGTTCGTTTGCTGACTTTGGGTGAAGGTGCATGTGCTGGAGGCTGTCGTGAGGTGGATGGCTGTTGGGTGGGTTTGTGCCTGCGTTTGTGTATCTTGGGAGGGAGCGTCACAGACACACTGGGAGAGGACACAGGGGACGTGTGAATGGTAGTGGGGGTGGTGGCTGCACGTGAGTGGGGTGTGGTGGTGGGTGTGCTGGAGAGGGACATAGTGGCTGTAGAGGTAGTGCATGCAGGTGTGAGTGTAGACGAGACAGGGAGGGAGGAGGGAGACGAGGAGGAGGGGGACACAGTGGAGGCAGTGGATGTTGGTGTGTCTGCATGTGTGTGATGCTTGCGTGAGTGCCTGTGGGATGTGTGGTGCTTATGTTTGCCTGAGCTTCCCTTGTGTGTTGAGGTGTGTGCATGCTGGTCTGTAGGTATGCTTGGGATAGGCTGAGGTACAGGGCATTGGGTCAGGGTGGAGGAAGTTAGAGGGGGGAGGCTAGACACAGGGACAATTGCAGCCATCAATGCTGAGGCCAGAGTCTGAAAAGCTCGCTGAAGGGCCGCCTGACCAGAATGAATGCCCTCCAGGAATGCATTGGTTTGTTGCAACTGCCTTTCTACACCCTGGATTGCATTCAAAATGGTAGACTGCCCAACAGTGAGGGACCTGAGGAGGTCAATGGCCTCTTCACTGAGGGCAGCAGGGGCGACTGGGGCAGGGCCTGAGGTGCCTGGGGCGAAGGTGATCCCCACCCTCCTGGGTGAGCGGGCATGGGGCGAAGGCAGAGGGGCTGCTGGGAGGGCTTGTGCTGGAAGGGGTGGTGGCGGCTGTACCTGTAGATGGGGGTGGCACAGATGTTGCCGCCACCACAAGGGAGCTCCCATCAGAGGATGAGTCCGTGTCACTGGTCTCAGCTCCTGTCCCCGACGTGGAGCTCCCCTCGCCCTCCGTCCCACTGGTGAACTCCGAGTCCGTAGTGTGGCCCTCCATGGCCATGTGGGATGCAGCTCCCTCTTGCTCCGGTGCCACTGCTCCTCCGCCTGATGATGCTAATGCACACAAGAACAGAAAGACCACAAAAAGAGGGGAGGGACGACAGAAGAAAGACATGTTGAGTGCATGCATTACCGCTACCGTTGGCGGACACGACAGACACAGAAGCCCCTTGCACTACGCCGCGCTCTTGGGCTCCACTGTTCAATTCCTGGGAAATGGCCTACTAGGCTATGGACGACATCTGCACACATAGATGACACAGGTATACTTGGCACTCTACAGCGGTGGGGTGGGGTGGCACATGGCCTGCCTTATGGAGGGACCTTGCCAACGGAACTCCCCGTGGCCTAGGGAAACCCACAGCCTACCTCCCCCACCCAGACCCCTCCACTGCGCGCAAAGTCAGCAAAATGCAAGTGTACTCACCCCCTTGTGGCTGCTGTGATGCCCTCATGCGCCCATCCAACTCCGGGTACGCCACCGCCAGGATCCTGAACATCAGGGGGGGTCATGGTGCGACGGGTACCCCTCCCACGTGGGGAGGCCATCCCCAGCTGAGCCTCCGCCGTCTTCTTGCTCCAGTGGCGAATGTCCTCCCATCTTTTCCGGCAGTGGGTGCTCCGTCTGTGGTAGACCCCCAGGGTCCGGACGTCCTTGGCGATGGCACGCCAAATATGTTTTTTCTGGTGGGTGCTGACCTACATGATTTGTACAGGGGGAAGAGAAAGCTATTACCAACTGCACCGTCAAAGTGATTGGCCCCCATCCCTACCCTTGCCATGTGGCACATGCACTCACCGTCGTTTCATGCATGCTGCACTCTCCCCCCTTCCTTCTTACCTCCACCCCTCTCCACACAGGCATAGCCCATACATCATGCTCCCAGTGTACTTACCTGTTTGTCTGGAGGACCACATAGTAACGTGTACTGGGGGAGGACCCCATCCATGAGTTTCTCCAACTCCTCCAATGTGAAGGGAGGGGCCCTTTCCCCAGACACTCGAGCCATTGTCTCTTCCAGACCAAGGTCACAGCAGCACTTGCAGTGTAGGTCCTCTCCTGTCGAAGATCAGGTATCGAGTGATTGAACAGATAGAAAATGGCGGTCACGTCCGCGGCGGTGCATACCGTCACTGCCGGCGTACATCGTCATTGGCTCCAGGGACCCATAGGGTCCAATGTTAACCAATGCAATATTGGGCCACGGTCTTCGACCGCCTACCGCGACGGTGTACAACGCCAGCGCAGTTACCTCACATCCCATTGTCCCACTTTAGAGGTCAGGCAGCCGCCATTTCAGGGGCCCACATGGCTTCATTTTCAACTGCGTCACACATACCTAGGTCTAGACTCAACACACATACTGGCCACTTTTTGAGTATGAATGGTGTTCTGTGTAAGCTGTGGGTACGTACCTCTGAGTTGTTTGACTCTGTGCTCGCTGTTGTCCTTCATAGGCACCATCCGCTGGGACATGTGAGGAGATGGCGGCATCCTCCTGTGTACCAATCGTTGGTGGACCTGTCGACAATAGAGGAAAGACATGTGATAATCACATACAGGCTTGACCGTGCCACAATCCAGGAACTGTGTTCCCAGTTGGAGCCAGACCGGATGTCAGCTATCCGCCAACCCACAGGAATCCCCCCTCAAGTGCAGGTGTTATCAGTGCTCCATTTCCTTGCAAGTGGGTCATTTCAAACAACAGTGGCCATAACATCAGGGATGTCCCAGCCTATGTTTTCCAATGTGTTGTCCAGAGTGTTTTCTGCCCTGCTGAAACACATGCGGAGCTACATCGTTTTCCCTCAGGTGGAAGATTTGCCTACAGTGAAAGGTGATTTCTATGCCCTGGGACATATCCCCAACATCATAGGTGCCATTTATGGGACCCATGTGGCTTTGGTCCTCCCGCAGGAGTGAACAGTTCTACAGAAACCGGAAGAGTTATCATTTCATGAATGTACAGATGGTATGTTTGGCAGACCAGTACATCTCCCATGTGAATGCCATGTTCCCTGGCTCAGTGCATGATGCTTACATCCTGCGGAATAGCAGCATCCCTTATGTGATGGGTCAACTCCAGATGCACCGTGCGTGGCTATTATGTGAGCACCTGGAAGCTAGTCAGTGGGAATGTTTGTCTGGGGATATCCCTCCAGGTTAGTGTGTGTCTAACAGTTGTCTCTCGCCATTTGCAGGTGACTCTGGTTACCCCAACCTGTCATGGCTACTGACCCCAGTGAGAAATCCCAGGACAAGGGCAGAGGAACAGTACAATGAGGCCCATGGGCGAACTAGGAGGGTGATTGAGCGGACCTTCGGCCTCCTGAAGGCGAGGTTCAGGTGCCTCCATATGACAGGTGGTTCCCTATTCTACTCACCAAAGAAGGTGTGCCAGATCATCGTGGCCTGCTGTATGCTTCACAACTTGGCTTTGCGATTACAGGTGCCCTTTCTGCAGGAGGATGGTTCAGATGGCAGTGTTGTTGCAGCTGTGGAGCCTGTGGACAGTGAAGATGAGGAAGCAGAGGAAGAAGACATGGACAACATGGACTCAGTGATCCAGCAATATTTCCAGTGAAACACAGGTAAGAATACAAACCTACCTACTACATGTACTAATACACTACTGCCTCTCTACTGTCTGTCTTTTTCACCCAGTGTATGGTCACTGAGTTGTCACTTTCCCTTACGATTTCACAGAACTGGGTCCCACAGTGTGACATCTGCTTTGATTCCTCATGGACTAGAGCTGTGTGACATAGGTATGTTGACATTACAAATAAAAAGAGCTTTTTGCCACAGTTATTGCTAATACAGTATTCCGAAATCACAGACAGACTCCAGATTGCTTTGTGCTTTAAGGGTGTTTTTTTTAGTGGTAAAAATTGGAGGGGGTAGCAAAATGGTAAGGGGTGATGGTGTAGGAATGTCCATGGCAGAGGCCAGTCTATTAGTCTCACAGGTGCATTGCCCAAATGGGCATAGGAAGTGGAGCTGGGGCAGTTTAAGGATGGACAGGGTGACAAAGTGGGACAGTAGGATGACAATCAGGGTGGTCCCATTTCTTGGTGGGGGTCTTGGCATCGTTCTCTGTCTTGTTCCTGGATCTCAGGGACCGTTTGCGAGGTGGTTCTCCCTCTGCAGTGGGTGGGGTGCTGGTGTGGTGGTCCTGTGGCGATGCATCCTGTCCACTAGCGCCGGTGGAGGTGGTGGGCAGTTCATCGTCCAGGCTAGTATCAGGGGCCCCTTGTAGTGCCACAGTGTCCCTCCTGGTGTTGAGTACTTCCTTCAGCACCCCTATGATGGTTCCCAGGGTGGAATTGATGGTTCTGAGTTCCTCCCTGAAGCCCATATACTGTTCCTCCTGCAGGCGCTGGGTCTCCTGAAACTTGGACAGTACCGTTGCCATCGTCTCCTGGGAGTGGTGGTAGGCTACCATGATGGAGGAGAGGGCCTCGTGGACAGTGGGTTCCCTGGGCCTGTCCACCGCCTGTCGCACAGCAGCCCTCCCAGTTCCCCTGTGTTCCTGGGCCTCCGTCCCCTGGACCGTGTGCCCACTACCACTGCTCCCAGGTCCCTGTTGTTGTTGGGGTGGTGGGTTAGCCTGGGTGGGTGCTGTGCTGGTGTTTCCAGAGGGGGGAAGCTCTGTAGTGGCCTGTGACTGGGTGTGGGGAACCGACTGTCCCGAGGTCCCCGATGGGCCGGGCAGGTCATCTAGATCCAGTTGGACAGAGGTGCTGTCATCACTGTGGGCCCCTTCTGTTGGTGGTGTGGACATGTGTGGACCCTCCTGTCCGGTGACGTTGGGTAGGGGTCCTGCAGGGGTATAAAGGCATGATTATTGCATCTGTGTGTGTCAAGGTGTGCAATGGGTGGGTGACTGTGTACCCCAGTGCTAGCATTCCTGTGTGGGACCTTGTGTGATGATGGTTTAGGGGGGTGTATTGGTATGTGCAGTGGGCATGCTTTAGTGATGGGTGTCCATGCTTTGGTGTTGCATGTAGGGCTTGGTGTTGGGATGTGTGGTTTGTGATAGTGGGACATTTGTGAGGAGTAGGAATGATGGGGGTGAGTGTGAGGGTGGGGGTATGTGCTGGCATGCAGGTAGGGTGGGGGATGTAATAGTAAAGCTTTGACTTACCAGAGTCCATACCTCCACCTACTCCTGCGAGGCCCTCAGGATGCAGAATCGCCAAGACCTGCTCCTCCCATGTTGTTAGTTGTGGGGGAGAAGGTGGGGGTCCGCCGCCAGTCTGCTGAACCACCAGGTGGTGTCTGGAGACCACGGAACGCACCTTCCCCCGTAGGTCATTCCACCTCTTCCTGATGTCCTCCTGATTTCTTGGGTGTTGTCCCACTGCGTTGACCCTGTCCACTATTCTTAGCCACAGCTCCATCTTCCTTGCAATGGAGGTGTGCTGCACCTGTGATCCGAATAGCTGTGGTTCTACCCGGACGATTTCCTCCACCATGACCCTGAGCTCGTCCTCCGAGAACCTGGGGTGTCTTTGCCGTGCCATGGGGTGGTGTAGGTGATGTGTGGGGTTGTGTGTGGGGTGATAAGTGTGCTGATATTTAGTGGGGTGTTGTGTGAGGTGAATGGAGGTTATGTGAGTGGTGGTGTTGTGTGCCTGTGGATGCTAGTGTTGTTGGTGGTGGTGTCTCTCTCTGGCTTTCGCTCGTGATTTGTGGTCGTGAGGGTTTGTGGGTGATGTGGGTGTGTGTTTTATAGTGTATTGTGTGTGGGAGTGGTGTGTGTATGTGTATCAGGTGTGTGTATTTGTAATTGTCCAATGTGGCTGTGTTTTGGATATGTCTGTGTATTTTGAACGCGGCGGTGTGTACCGCCAATGGAATACCGCGGTTGAACGACCGCTGTGTTGATTCATGGGTCGTGATAGTGTGGGCGTATTTCTGTTGGCGTGACGGTGGAGGTTTTGTTTTCGCCAGTTTATCACTGACCTTTGGTGTGGCGGACTTGTGTGGGTTTCTGAATTTTGGCAGATTCCGAACTGTGGGTCATAATAGCTGTGGCGGAATTCCACAGCCGCGGTAGTGTGGTGGCGGTCTTCTGCACGGCAGTAAGCGGCTTTTACCGCCAATGTCATAATGAGGGCCAGAGTGTTATTCCATGCAGTTTCTGACAAATGCCTGGAGACAGACACGCATTATTAAATGCCTGTAGAGAGCACATTAGAGTAGTAGACATGCACATGTAGAGAGCACATTAGAGTAGTAGACATGTGAGTATTGTGGACTCTTTGTTAGCCTATGATGGTATGTGCACAAGCTGTGCCTGATTCTGTGTGGAGAATGAGATTTTCATCTGAACCGCTGAGCGCAGTTATCATGGCACGTATAAAGTCCAGGTGTGGGAGTGGTACATCACACTATCCCTGCTTCACGTGCAAGTGAAGAGTGCAAGACCTGGCCTGAACCCACCACATTCAAAGATCACAGAAACCTTTCAAAGGAAAGAACACAGAAACAGTAGTAAGTCACACACTGCTGCATGCTTTCCTGGATTTTAACAAAGACACTAAGGCCCTGATTTATACTTTTTGGTGCAAAACTGCACTAACACAGTTTTGCACAAAAAAGTTTAGCACCGGCTTTCACCATTTCTGTGCACCAGCCATGCACCATATTTATGGAATAGTGCAAAAGGGTGGGCTAGCGTAAAAAAAGAAATGACGTTAGTCAGGTGGGGCTGGTGCTATGGAAGAAGAAGGTTTTGTAACAAAAAATGACGTTAGGCAGGTTAGAATAATAAAAAACAACTCTAACCTGCCTAGAGTCATTTTCCGATGCAAAACCATCCATACCACATGACTCCTGTCTTAGAAAAGACAGGAATCATACCCACGACCCCAGTGACCAACACAGGGGAACAGGGACCCCTGGGCATGACCATTGCACCCGGTGCCATGTAGGGGGCCCATTTCAGGGCCCCCTATGGCACTTTAAAAAATAAAATGCAATACTTACCTGTACTTACCTGGGATCGGGTCCCCTTTCCTCCGCATTCCTGCTAGTGTGTGGTGGGTGTCCCTGGGGAGGACACCTGTGGGCTAACAGGTCCCCTAATGCCTACCCTGACCCAGGGATTAAAAAATGGGGCAAAGCAAGCTTTTGTACCAATTTTTGACCCCTCCTCCCTCCCGTGCACCATTTTTGCATGTGAGTATAAATACGGCGTTAAGGCCATAGGGTCATTTTTTGCACGGGAACGCCTGCCTTGCATCTCATTAAGGCAAGGTAGGTTCCCACTTTCAAAAAATGACTTTAACTCCATAAATTTGCCGCTAATTGGGTCTAGCGCCAAAGTATAAATATGGAGTTAGTTTTGCACTGAATTAGAGTAAAATAAATTGACGCTAATTCGGTACAAACGTTGTATAAATATGCCCCTAATTGTGTACCCTGGTAACTAGAGGAGTAATGTCACAAAGGCTGCTCTAGACATCAGAATCAGATAATATTGTGCAATTTCACTAATATGGCCATATCTTAAAAACTATATAGTATATGGGAATCACTATTTAAAGCTATAATTTGCATGATACATTGTGCACACCAAAGACTAATCCTGCATGATACATTGTGCACACCAAAGTCTAATGAGGTACGATAAATTGTTGCACATTTCTGCTGAGCACTGCATACAATCATAACATGTAAACTAGAGACTATGCAATCATGAAGCACAGAATAGTCCTGAACAAGCACCAATAAGCCCCTTTAAATACCCAAACTGGAGTGGTTGGGATCTTTAGGAAGACATAGATCAGTGCATGTATTGGCAGCCATCTTTCAAAGGCTGAACTTCCTGGACTTGAAGGCTCCTCAGTTTTTAGGATCACTTCTCATCCTACCTATAGGTTCCACTCAGATCTCGCCAGATAGCACACCTCATCCTTTGAAGTGCAAACCAGATAACCACTGATGAGGGTAACTCTGTGAAATAATGTAGGAGGCTGGCCTGGCTTGTAGTGGGTACCAGAGGTACTTACACCTTGTGGCAGGTCCAGTTATCCCTTATTAGTGTAGAAGAGGTGTTTATAGCAGCTTAGGCTGATAGAAGGTAGCTATGGCAAAGCAGCTTAGGCTGAACTAGGAGACATGTGAAGCTCCTACTATACCACTGGTGTCATATGCACAATATCATAAGAAAACACAATACACAGAAGTACAAAAAATAAAGGTACTTTATTTTTATGACAATATGCCAAAAGTATCTCAGTGAGTACCCTAAGTATGAGGATAAGTTATATACACAAGATATATGTACACAAACCAAAATTATGCAGATAATAGCAAAAGGAAGTAATGCAAGCAATGTAAAGTTACAGTAGATTGCAATAGGAGCACATAGGTATAGGGGCAACACAAACAATATACTCCAAAGGTGGAATGCGAACCACGAATGGACCCCAAACCTATGTGAGCTTGTAGAGGGTTTGCTGGTACTGTAAGAAAACAGTGAGGGTTAGAAGAATAACCCTGAAAGGTAGGTGTAAAGTGCACCTACTACCCCCAGAGAGCACAGAAGTCATGATAGGGGGATTCTGCAGGACGAACAAACACCAGCAATGCAACAAAAGTGGATTTCCGGACCTGAGTACCTGTAAGGCAAGGGTACCAAGTCCAATAGTCGCAACAGTGTCGAGAATGGGCAGGAGCCCAGGAAATGCCAGCTGAGGGTGCAAGGAAGCTGCCACTTGTTGGAAGAAGCTTGGAGTTCTGCAAGAAAGAAGAGGACTAGGAACTTCTCCTTAGGAGGATGGATGTCCCACGTTGTGAAGAAGCTTGCATAGGTGTTCCCACGCAGAAAGACCGCAAACAAGCCTTGCTAGCTGCAAGGGTCGTGGTTAGGGTTTTTGGGTGTTGCTGTGGCCCAGGAGGGACCAGGATGTTGCCACTTGGATGAGGAGACAGAAGGGGCACCCAGCAACATAGGGAGCCCTCACAGAAGCAGACAGCACCCACAGAAGTACCTGAACAGGCACTTAGAAGAAAAGTGAACCAGAGTCCACCCGAAGTCACAAAAGGGAATCCCACGACTCCGGAGGACAACTCAGAAGGTTGTGCACAGCAGGATAGAGTGTCGGGGACCCAGGATTGGCTGTGCATGAAGGAAATCCTGGAAGAGTGCACAGGAGCCGGAGCAACTGCAAATCATGCGGTACCCAGCAATGCAGTCTAGCATGGGGAGGCAAAGACTTACCTCCACCAAACTTGGACTGAAGAGTCACTGGACTGTGGGAGTCACTTGGACAGAGTTGCTGAGATCCAGGGACCAAGCTCGTGGTGCTGAGAGGGGACCCAGACGACTGGTGATGCAGTCTTTTGTTGCCTGCGGTTGCAGGGAGAAGATTCCGTCGACCCACGGGAGATTTCTTCAGAGCTCCTGGTGCAGAGTGGAGGCAGGCTACCCCCAGAGCATGCACCACCTGGAAACAGTCGAGAAAGGTGGCAGGATGAAGCGATACAAGGTTGCTAGTAGTCGTCTTGCTACTTTGTTGTGGTTTTGCAGGCGTCCTGAGCAGTCAGCGGTCGATCCTTTGGCAGAAGGTGAAGAGGGAGATGCAGAGGAACTCTGGTGAGCTCTTGCATTCGTTATCTGGTGAGATCCCAAAAGCAGAGACCCTAAATAGCCAGAAAAGGAGGTTTGGCTACCTAGGAAGGAGGATTGGCTACCAAGAGAGGTAAGAGCCTATCAGAAGGAGCCTCTGATGTCACCTGCTGGCACTGGCCACTCAGAGCAGTCCAGTGTGCCACAGACACCTCTGTTTCCAAGATGGCAGAGGTCTGGGACACACTGGAGGAGCTCTGGGTACCTTCCCTGTGAGGTGCAGGTCAGGGGAGTGGTCACTCCCCTTTCCTTTGTCCACTTTCGTGCCAGAGCAGGGCTGGGGGATCCCTGAACCGGTGTAGACTGGCTTATGCAGAGATGGGCACCATCTGTGCCCATCAAAGCATTTCTAGAGGGTGGGGGAGGCTACTCCTCCCCAGCCCTCACACCTATTTCCAAAGGGAGAGGGAGTTACACCCTCTCTCAGAGGAAGTCCTTTGTTCTACCTTCCTGGGCCAGGGCTGCCTGGACCCCAGGAGGGCAGAAACCTGTCTGAGGGGTTGGCAGCAGCAGCAGCTGCAGTGGAGACCCCGGAAAGGCAGTTTGGTAGTACCTGGGTTCTGTGCTAGAGACCCGGGGGATCATGGAATTGTCCCCCCAATGCCAGAATGGCATTGTGGAGACAATTCCATCATCTTAGACATGTTACATGACCATGTTCGGAGTTACCATTGTGACGCTGTACATAGGTAGTGACCTATGTACAGTGCATGCGTGTAATGGTGTCCTCGCACTCACAAAGTCCGGGGAATTTGCCCTGAACGATGTGGGGGCACCTTGGCTATTGCCAGGGTGCCCACACACTAAGTAACTTTGCACCCAACCTTCACTAGGTGAAGGTTAGACATATAGGTGACTTATAAGTTACTTAAGTGCAATGGTAAATGTCTGTGAAATAACGTGGACGTTATTTCACTCAGGCTGCACTGGCAGGCCTGTGTAAGAATTGTCAGAGCTCCCTATGGGTGGCAAAAGAAATGCTGCAGCCCATAGCGATCTCATGGAACCCCAGTACCCTGGGTACCTCAGTAACATTCACTAGGGAATTATATGGGTGTACCAGTATGCCAATGTGAATTGGTAAATTTAGTCACTAGCCTGTTAGTGACAAATTTGGAAAGCAGAGAGAGCATAACCACTGAGGTTCTGGTTAGCAGAGCCTCAGTGAGACAGTTAGGCATCACACAGGGAACACATACATATAGGCCACAAACTTATGAGCACTGGGGTCCTGGCTAGCAGTGTCCCAGTGACACATAACAAACATACTGACAACATAGAGTTTTCACTATGAGCACGGGGCCCTGGCTAGCAGGCTCCCAGTGAGACAGTGAAAACACCCTGACATATACTCACAAACAGGCCAAAAGTGGGGGTAACAAGGCTAGAAAGTGGCTTCTTTCTCACAAATAACATACACGATCTTGTTATTTTATTCCAATCCCCCATTCCCTTACTGAAACTGGGGCTGACAGCAAAGCAGTCTGTGGGACTCTAGATGGTGTTGTCAGACACTCGACATGCATCTCTCCTGCTGGCCCAGGGCTTCAGTTTAGTGCAACTGAACAGTGCTAGATCTGACACTCCTTAGGGAGTTATTTAAGGTGGTCCACAATCTGCAAGCTCCCCACGTCATGAATTTCACAGCCACACAGTGTACTGCTGTTTGAAAAATTATTCCTCCCTGAACACTGCATCTGGCAAAGCCAGCCTCCTCCCCTGCATGTATAGCTGACTGACATGGTAAGCCACTTGCACATCTTGGAGAAGGTTGTCAACTGGAAGCCTCTGGGGGGAACTGATGAAAAAGGAGAGCTGTTCCTCACCAGGACTGACCTCCTTCTGAGTTGACTGAGAGAAGATCAGAAATGTACCTGCATGGTGGAAGTATAGCTTACTCTACAGAAGTACTAGTAGATTGTGGGCTATCTGGAGGTGAGTCTTACGTAGGTGGGAGAAGCATATGTAGCTGATGGCTGGGGACTGGCAATCCTGGAAAGCAACCTTTGAGTAAGACCATTGCACGGCTGTGAGGAGAGCTTTTACCATTTTAGAAATGCCACTTTTAGAAAGTGAGCATTTCTCTGCACTTAAATCCTTCTCTGCCTTACAATCCACATCTGGCTGGGTTAGTTGACAGCTACCTTGTTCATTCCACTCAAACAAACCCCAAACACAGGATGCTCGGTCACACTTGCATACATCTGGATACTGAATGGGTCTTCCTGTGCTGGTAGGGTGAAGAGCCTGATACTTACTTGTCAAAGGGCAGTAGCCTGCCCTCACACAAGGACTGATACACACCCTACTGGGAACCTGGCAGACAGGATGGAACTGATAGGGGACCTTGTGCACTTTTAAGCCACTCTTTGAAGTCTCCCCCACTTCAAAGGCACATTTGGATATTTAAGCAGGGTCTCTAACCCTACCAACTGAGACACTTCTGGACAAGATACCACTGGAGAAGAAACCCTGAACCAGAATCTGCAGCCTGCCAAGAGGAACTGCCTGACTGCCCAAAGGACTCACCTGACTGCTTTCCTGCAAAGGACTGCTGCCCTGCTGCTGCCCTGCTGTCTTGCTGTCCTCTGGGTCTGCTGAGGAGTGCTCTCCGAGGGCTTGGATAGAGCCTCTGAAGTCTCAGGACCAAAAAGACTTCATTCCTGCAAAGGAACTCCTTTTGTGGCGAAAATCAACGCACTTCCTGCAAGAAATGATGCACAACCGGCATTCCGGTGAGAAAATCACTACACGCCGAACTGGATTGACTCAGCCCGACTTCCCGAAGAGGAGAACGATGCAGGACCAGCGTTGCGACTGGAAATTCGATGCATGGCCCACTGGATAGACGCAAAGCCAAACCAGAATGATGCAGTCCAACTTCCTGCTGCAAGAATTGATGCAGAGCCTGCCGTGTGGTGGAAATTTCCATGCATCTCCCACTGGATCGACGCAGCCCCTGTGGCTCCGTCCTGCATGCCCAGGATTTCAAGGCATCGTCCCTGGGGCGTCCGAAAGCCCTGCAACCCGAAGAGGATCCCAGTCTACATGCCAGAAACTGATGCAAATCCTGCCCTGCGTGAAAACTCAATGACGCATCTTCTGTGTGCGCCAGAAAAATAGACGCACACCTCCCCGTTTTCCACGCAACTCTTCCTCTGCGGTCCCTTGCGGAGAATTTGAACGCAAACCAGGTACTTTGTGCTTGCAAGAGACATTTGTTGCTTTTTAAAGGCTAAATACTTCTTTTATCATTACCTACAGTGATAATTCAAAGTGAACTTATCAAATCTTAATCGTTTTGACCTACATTTAACCAGATAAATATTACATATTTTTCTAAACACTGTGTGGTGTAATTTTGTGGTGTTATAATGTGTTATTGCATGACTTATTGCACAGATACTTTACACATTGCCTTCTAAATTGAGTGCTCAGTGCCAAGATACCAGAGGGTGGGCACGGGATAATTTGGATTGTGTTTGACTTACCCTGACTAGAGTGAGGGTCCTTGCTTGGACAGGTGGAAACCTGACTGCCAACCAAAGATCCCATTTTTAACAGCTACCTGTAGAAGTATTACATTTTCATCTTAGAATTGCCCGCTGTCCTCCTCTTGTGGAGGGTACAGCATCATTGTAAGTCTCATTGCCCCAAGCATGTGCAAAAGGAAAATGCTGATATATGTAAAATAAAATTTTGTCTCAATATTGCTACTGACTAATTTAACAAAATAGTTTTAAATTAAATCAATTCTATTTTAAGTGAGTAACAGGAGATGCAATAAAAACCAAAGCAATTAGGGATTAATCCATGCATGGAATTATTTAATATGTACAATGTCAACTCACCTGCTCCAGTCACAGGGTTTGGATAACCCACTTGAAATCAGCTGTGGTACCAGGTTCCTTAAAGTCATAGGCCCTAATTATGACATTAACGGTCTTTTCCAAAGACCGCATTGGTGACAGTCGCCAGCAGACTGCCGCAAGCCTGCCAGATTATGATATACGAACACAAAACCGACAGAAACCAGCCACAACAGCAATTCCGCCAGACACAATGGAGGCACAAAACTGTTGGACCCACCACCCTCCCTGCCACGCCAGCAATACACTGCCCTCCAAATTATGGACCACGAATGACTACAACAGACAATCAATGGCAGTTATCCATTGGCAGTGCAAACCACTGATTAGAATTGGGCACCCAACAGAAGCCAACATTGGCCAAATTGAAAAACCCACACCTGACACATATACACACACTGTACACACCAAACAACTGCACTATAAAACACACCTCCACACAACCCACAATCCTTTGCATACACGAAAAACTATCTACATCTTGCCAGCAAAAGATAATACAATAACTGCACATACAATCCACAGCCACCTATTCAAATTTCATGCAACACACACCACATCCCATACCCAACACCTATCACACTCTGCACAACACACACACTACACCCACCACACAATAGGCATGCCCCCACAGAAGAATCCCTGTTTCACAGATGAGGAGCTGCGGGTGATGGTGCAGGAAACCATCAGGGTAGAGCCACAGCTGTTCGGTGTACAGGTCTAGCATACATTGCCAGGAAGATGGAGCTATGGAAGAGGATCGTGGACAGGGTGAACTCTGTGGGAACATGTCTGCTCACAATTGACAACATTCGCAACAGGTGGAATGACCTACATGGGAAGGTGCATGCAGTGGCCTCCAGGCACCACTTTGCCATCATGAAGACTGACGGTGGACCTCCACGTCCTCCCCCACAGCTAACAGCATGAGATGAGAAAGTCTTGGCAATTATGCTTCCTGAGGGCCTCGCTAGAGTCACTGGAGGGCTGGACACTGGTAAGTCACCATTACTACCCTACCGCCACAGATACCTGCATGACGTGTCACCCCTCACCCTGACTCCCTTCACCCCACTCCATCCCATACAGTGAACCATCCGATACCTATGAATTGGAGATCAGTAGACAGCTAGGAGATACGTCATGTCATGAGAAGATTGAATCTGATCGAATACCAGGACTTACCAACAAGATTAATAAATTCCTAAAACAATGCTTTGATCGACATTTACTAAAAGAGGATGAGTATATGTACTTTCGAATCTTCAGACCTAGATACCCGTGTGTATATATACTTTACCTAAAATCCATAATGTTGGAAAATGGGTTATTAGTAAGGACAGGTAGTTACCTACACTTAGCAACAGGCCACTAACCTCCACTAAGGTCCAGTTAGGTCTCAGTAAATTAAGCCCAGCTCAACCCTTGGTAACTTGGCAACGAGCGTCAAGGCTTAACTTAGGAGACAGAGTGTAAAGCATTCAAATATCACAAAACAGTAATTAAATAAAACACAGGAAACAGTTTAAAAATCCGAAACCAATTTATGAAAATAGATTATATTTTTATCTTTAAAATGACACCAAAACGAATAAAATCAGATAAGGGGAACCGGAGATGTGAATTTTTAAAGAATTATTATTTTTTTTGCGCCTAGAGACAAAAAGCGCCAATCGGGTCATCTGGTTGCACCTCGACCGGGGCAAAGTCAGGCCGACCGCGATGGAGCCCTGCTCGGCTACAGGATGCGGGAGGCCTCGGTTAAAAGTTTACCCAACAGGCTGGCGGTGCTTCATGTGGAATTCCGACCGCGGCTATAAAGCCGCGGTCGCCCAGCCGGGTCCGGCGGTTTCCCACCGGATTAGCCCCGGCTGGGAGAATCCTCCATGGTGGCGCTGCAAGCAGCGCCGCCATGGGGATTCCGACCCCCTTCCCGCCAGCCTGTTTCTGGCGGTTTTCACCGCCAGAAACAGGATGGCGGGAACGGGTGTCGTGGGGCCCCCTAACAGGGCCCCAGCATGATTTTCACTGTCTGCATAGCAAACAGTGAAAATCGCTACGGGTGCAACTGCACCCGTCGCACCCCTGCAACACCGCCGGTTCCATTCGGAGCCGGCTTCAATGTTGCAGGGCCTTTCCCGCTGGGCCGGCGGGTGCTCCCTTGGCGGGCGCCCGCCGGCCCAGCGGGAAAGTCTGAATGGCCTCCGCGGTCTTTTGACCGCGGAGCGGCCAATTGGCGGTTTCCGCTTGGCGGGCGGCGCCCGGCGCCCGCCAATATTGGAATGACCCCCTTAGTCTCTTTTTCGAAGATTTTCTTCAGCGGGACGAACCTGCCAGTCCAATCCGACCTCCTGGAGCCCTTCTCCGGATAAGCGATGCTGGAATGCTCGGTGGAGATTTTTACCTTCGGACTTAGTCATTTTTTCGAGGTGAAAATCCTTCGACCGGGGTAAACCTGGATCTTGATCCGACGTCCATGGAGCCCTCCTCGGATACGCTGGCTGGGAGGTCCCCGTCAACTTTTTACCTTCGAACTTAGTCTCTGTTTCGGAGATTTTCTTTACCGGGACGAACCAGCAAATCAGGCCGGGTCGCGGTTGAGGCAAGCCGGCTAGAGTTGCCGCGGCGGGTAGGTCCCTCTATGGAGCTTTTTTACAAAAGTTGTCCAAACTTCTCCAAACTTCTGGGGCTTCTCTCAGATGTCCTTTTAAGGATCTTTTGGGGTCCACATCTCACCCCAAGGGTCCAGAAGTTCTGAGATGGTCCTTGGGGGCTGTGGACTACAACTCCCAGAATGCACCTGGCACAAACTCCTTTTTGGCCACTGAACAGTGGTCAGCTGGTCGCTTTCTTCAGGAGTTGGTGTAGGGGACTCTGGATAGCAATTTTTCACCTGAAGCAAACAGGGAGTCCCTCCTTGAACCAGTTGAAGCCAGGCAAAGTCCTTCTTGTGGTGAAGCCCAAGTGTGCAGCTGGTGCAGTCCTTCTGAGTGCAGGTTCCAGGTGCATGCCAGGGGTCAAGCAGGGCAGTCTTTCTTCTCCTGTTCTTCCTTGTTGGATGTAGTAGGGAACTGAGGTGTGGGTGCAGGTCTGCCAGTTTTATCCTTGCTCCTGGGTGAAAAGCAGGGGGGTCCTGGTTCTCCAATCAGGTGCAGGATCCTTCCCGCTGTGATGACCACTTCCTGGGAAGTGTGGCAAAACTCAATCCCAGGAGGCAACATTCTCTAAAAATCCATCATGGCTGAATCTGATTTTTGGAGGTTACATCTGGCTGAGCCCACCCACTGGTGTGGCTAAAAATCATAAACACACCCCTCTCCTGCCCTCTCCTTATCTAATCAAGGGGGCACCTAGTTGTCTGGGGTTGCAGGATGTGGGGGTGTTGCTGGTTGCTCAAAATGTCCTTCTCTACCTTTGAAGACCAGTTTGGCAGCCCTCCCCCTTCCTGCCTCACCATCTGCTGAGGGGAGATGCCTTCCCACAGGCACATTCCTTTGTGTGAAGCCAGGCCACTTCACACCTCATCAAGGCAGCTTGGCCAAGCTGCTAGAGGCTGGCCAATCAGAGCACAGCAGCAAAACCAATGCAGGGCTGAAATTGGCAACTTTTCAGGTAAAGCTTAAAACTCTTTACCTGAACAAGTTATATTAAGTCCAACAACTGGAAGTTGTGGGATTTATTACATCAATTAATTTGATACCAAACTCTTGGTATGCATCATTTAAGGAGACTTTAAAAATTAAAATAAAGTCTCCCCATTCTAGCCTATGAAGGCCATTTACTACAATGAGGGAAAAACGAATTTGGCTGTTTTTACCTCACCAGGGCTTATAAAATTATTTGTATAAAGTCCCTGCTTATAGTTAAATGGCACCCAGCCCTAGGGGCACATAGGGCACACCTTAGGGGTGACTTATATGTAAAAATAAGGTAGTTTAAGACATTGAAACTGCTTTTAATTCCAAAGTCGAATTTGCATATAACTTTAATTTAAAAGCAGCCAGCAAGGCAGGCCTGCCTTTACAATGACACTGGGCACCTCAGCAGTGCACCTATGGGTGCACTACCTATGCTGTGGTCCCTAAACCTACATGCCCTACCATATACTAGGGACTTATAGGTAGGTTAACTTAGCCAATTATAATTAGCCTAATTTGCATATCCATTTTACACAGAGCACAGGCCCTGGGACTGGTTAGCAGTACCCAGGGCACCATCAGAGTCAGGAAAACACCAGCGAAAAGTGGAAAATTGGGGCACAAAGTTAGGGGGGCCTCTGCAATCAGCCCTGTTTTCTCACACATAAAAACCCGATTTCTCCACCAGGTAGGCCCATAGTCTCGGGTATGGGGGGCCCAACTGAGAGACTTTCTGAATACACTGATTTTTTTACAACCCTTTGTGGTTAACCTTCCCGCTTTCATTAAGGACACTAAGCATATCTTGAGTATTCTTACAGACATCAATTGGGAACCAGGGATGACGTTAGTAACCCTTGACGTAACTTCTCTCCATACAAGCATTAATCATAGCTTGGGAATGATTGCCTTACGCCATTTCTTACACAACAAATCTGCTAGCTTGTACGGACACACCAATATGTTACTTGACATGGTTGAAATTATTCTGGAGAATAATTTTTTCATATTTAAAAAAGAGTGGTGCTGTCAGAAACAAGGGGTTGTCATGGGATCCAGATTTTCACCGGCATATGCAAATCTCTTTATGGGGAACTTCGAACAGAACGTGATTTGGAGCATGGAAGGAAATACTTGGAATACGGATATACTTTTCTGGGGGAGATATATTGATGACTGCATAATGATATGGACGGGTGATATAAACAAACTGAACAACTTCATAATCTATCTAAATTCCAATGATCTTAATATTAGATTTACTTGGGAACATAGCACAACTGACATTACTTTTTTAGACGTGGAACTCTTCATTCATAATGATAGGATTGAGAGTCGTCTTTTCAGAAAGAGTACAGCTTGCAATTCCATATTGCATGCAATGAGTTCACATCCTAGACACCAGATCAACTCGATCCCATATGGTGAAATGGTGCGGGCAAGAAGGAATTGTAGCTTGGATATGGATTTTTTAAAATGTATTGATGACATGGAGGTTAGATTTAAATCACGGGGCTATCCGCCACGTATTATTGAGAAAGCACGTAGTAGAGTCATGCGCTTGGCTAGGGAGGATACTCTTAGACATAAAGTCAGACCTACTAACACCAATTTGCGTTGTATAGTCAACTACACACAAACCTCAGCATTATTACGAAAATGTATGATTAAACACTGGCATGTGTTAACAGCAGATGCAAACCCTAAGGGATTAATTTCAGATACCCCGATCTTCACATATCGCAGGGGTCGGACTCTTTAGAATATATTGTGCCCCAGTTACCCTGTTGCACACCAACGTGAAGATTGGCTGACTACTCGCAACAAAGGGTTCTACAAATGCGGACACTGCAGTATGTGCAAATGGACCAGATCAGGAATTTCTACCTTTAGCAGTCAGACGGGTCATCAATTCCGCATCATTTTGAATATCACATGCAATAACAGCTATGTTATATACATGATTATCTGTATGTGCGGACTCTATTATGTGGGCAGTACAATCAGATCACTAAGAACGAGAGTGAGTGAGCATTATAGGGCTCTTAGACAGGAGGATGATCGGTATACCATTGTAACTCACATGAGTCAGTGCCCCAAACAGGGTCAAACCAAGAGCTATGAATTTTTGGGCTTTGAGCAGGTACATAGAGATCCCCGCTGAGGAAATAGAGAATTAGCACTCAGAAAGCGAGAATGCTTTTGGATTCTTAAATTGAGGGCTGTGGAGGAAGGCCTCAATACGAATTACAAAATGGAGTACTTTCTGGGGCAGTAATTCGACCATACTGGGCAATTTGTTTCCTATATCGAGTACGTATCTTACTGTGAGGGAGCTATGTAATCAGTTCTGTAACCTTTCAACCTCATTCAATTGTATGTATTGTATGCTAATGTAATTTACTCTAATTATGTTTTGTAATATTATTGGGACCAATTCCCAGTCAATGATGTATGTACATGTATTATGTGGTGGGAAGAATTGTTTATTCTGTGGAGTGGTTCAGATTCGGAACCTATCATGATTGTCATCACACAAACGTGAATCGTTTAGTTTATAACAGTACTTGGTACAAGTGTATGCATCTTAAGTCAGAATTGACATTGGGTTTCATAGCGTCAATAGGGACATCCTTTAATAACTCAATTAAGTGGGTTTGTGGTAGTAGACCATTTGCTAAATTCACAAAGATGGTTGATGGGGGAGTTCTGTTCAGTAGTCTCTCTCCCCCTCCTTCTTTTTCTGCATTCGAACTCAATTTTGTTGGTCTTTATTGTGGTTTATTGGCATAAGGGTGTTTAGTCTATATTTTTGAATTTGATACTATGATATAATTCATTATTTTCAGATGTATTCGTTTTGGTCATTGTTTCTGAATGGCGCTCAATGATTTTGTTTATTTTTCGTTATCGAGGCAGAATTAAAAAACTTGTATAAGATGGCGCCCGCGAGGGAGGCTTTAGGAATGGGCTCTTGTGCTGAAGATGGTGCCCGCGAGGAGGGTACCTTGACCTTTTTTTGTTTTTAATTCCATCAATTAGTGAGCTTTAAATGCGGGACCCCTCTGAGTGCCGGCGCGCGGATTTGCCGATCGGAGGACGTTACTCGACTCCTAGGACACGTTATTTCGTGTCCTCTTGATAACGTCAGGTGAGTGATTGTTTAGTTCTGACAATAGCGGTTCGTGGTCAACCGTGATGGTGTGTTTATCATCTCTTAAGGTTCTCCCTTAATTCTTGTCCTCTCTGTTTTCAGGTTAGGGGGTATATACACACACGCCCCTTACAAATTTACATGGATTTTCACATACAGTGCTATTTTGAGTAGGTGTCTGTGTGGTTAATTTTTACTCTATTTCATTTGAGTCGCCATTCCCTGGATCAGATCTTTTTATCTTACTACTTTGCATACCTTCTTTGTTTTTCTTCGCAGATCATTAATATTTGAGACTTCATATGAGCTACTATAGCATTTTTGATTCGCCCTGTTTGTTCTAAACATAGTGTTGAGGTATGATCCTCTTTTCTATAGGTGCTTCTTAACCATGCACAACTTTCTCTCAAGATTCTGGGGAACTCTTGTTCACTTATTATTGATTTTGGACTGTAGGAGTTTGGGCTGACTTCTTCTATTAGCTTTATTTTCACGCTGGTGTCATGACTTTCATTGTACTCTTAAATTGACAGAAGAAATGTAATGTTTCATTGATTCCCATATTACTTTATGTAATTAATCGGTATTCTCATATGTGGCTTCTAATCTGTGTGTTATTCACGAGTTGTCACAGGCTGTAACTTTGGAGGTTTTAGGGGCGTGTTTTCACAAGGTCACGTGGTTATCGTTGTAGTTTTTTTTTTCTGTTAAGATTTCATTTTGTTATATATATTTCTTGATACATGACTCAAAGTTTATATTTGTATATTTAGTGATAATTGTAATTTTTACAGCCTTGAGGAAGTCACGGAGATCATTTTCTCCCAAGAGGAAACACATGTTGGCTGTTTTCTGCTTTATCAATACATGAATATTCCATCTCATGAATAAATTGAAGTCATGCTAACCTTTCACGATCTACCTTTTTTTTGATTGTTTGGAAGAGGATCTGACATCATACATACATGGACTACTGACCGTATGATTATTTATTCACGAGTGCCTTGACATCTGTTAAGTATGCTGTTTTTCTCTTGAGAAACATTGGAGGAGGGGGGAGGATCCTCTTGCCAGGAGCACTGTGCCTATGATTGTATGTATTAGGCACTAACTTGGGGATTCATTGTGAGCGCTTTGTCCTATAACCTTCTTTCCATTGCTGCTTTTTCGTTTATACATACAGTTAACCAGCCCCAAAACCACCCTCAATTGTGTACCCCTGCATGCCATACCGACTGCAAGCATACCCCTCCCAGCTCTGCAAACACACAACCGTAATGCATGGGCAGCATGTAGTACTACCAATCGAACAATCCACCAGCAAACACTAACCAAAGGTGGGATGACAATACCCAACCCATAGGGAAAGCCAGAAATGCTGAATATGTGACAGGCGATAACTGTAACAAATCTTTTACATGTCCACAGCACAATTATTTCTTTACATGTTTCCATGATGGCTGCTTTGTTTCTAGTTAGGCCAATGTTTTAGTTTCATGTTATCAGTGCCACTGCGCTAAGGCATCAATATCAAGCGACAAAGATAAACAAACTGTAGGTATTCACATTAGGTACTTTTACTCTTCATGCCTTCAAGGGAATTGTTTACATAAATTGCCATCACAAGCATGTCTTGTTATCTGTTGTTTGGGAACAGACCTACGTCAGGGGTCCGAGCAGATGTGAATAAATGCACCTCACTTAGACAGAGCGTCAGAGGGATTCTGACCAGTTGCCATCGCTGCTATTGATGCCCCTTGTTGCCTTGAAGCTGACCCAGCCTTTGTGTCCCTACGTAGTCTGAGCTAGAGACCTCAATCCAAGTTAACAACGGTTGTGGGGCTCTTCTCATGGACATGGCATTGGCAGATTAGGTTTAACACACCTAGCTGTGTTTAAGGTTAGAAATTAGGTACATCATATTAGGGTATTAGGACATATTTGATATCTCATGTCATTTTATGTTATTTCAAGATGGTGGGGGTCTTCGTATTAATAACTCTTGTGTTCACAATTCTGTTTCTTACCTTATTCATTATCCTAATCATTGCAGCCTGTGCAACTTATCATAGATTGCAGTTTTGTTAAACAAAAGCTAGTGAAAACTCTACTGCATCTTCTTTATTGCCTGTGTTTGATAGAGACATGTTGTTCATTTGAGAAAGGGGTAATCTCCATTTAACCACAGCACTCCCTGAGATATTACACTCTTCAGTCTATGCGTAAAGGCTGCCACAAATCACTTTTTACAGTTTTGATGTTTTTGGTGAGGTGCTTCTTGTGAGCCAGGAGGGTTGGGACGGTAGTTGCAACTTGCTGTAGGACAGGCATGGTCACCTACACACATAAGTAGTGTCATCCTTGAACCAGCATTCTTGTCTAGAGCAAGAGTCAAACTAAGACAAACATATACATCATGATGCTATGGTGATGGGTTGGAGACAAAGTATGTGACACAATGCAGATTCCTCTCCTGAACGTTAACATAAGGTCGAATGGAAATAGTTTTGTACAGTGTATGGATAAGAAACTTGACAACGTATATTAAAGCCAACAATAAATTAGATATAGTACTGTGAGACAGTATGCATACCTCTACTGTGTTACTTACATATTAAGTAATAGGTTTCACCAAAGCCCAAACAAACAAACTGTACACTTACCACCCATCACGTTCTGTAGCCAGTCTGAGTTTTGGTACAGTCTGAGGATCAAACTTAGAGGTGGTGGCAGATGGTGATTAGGAGAAAAACACATAAAAGTAAGTAAGAATACTAGTGTTAATAACATGAATATACAAGTTATACATGTATTTAAACAAAATATATCATCACATTTTTTTTTTTAATTCTTTTTTTGAAAATTGAGGGATGATACAGAATACATTATAGGGCATCGCCCATATGTTTTTTGGCAATGGCTAATTTCTCGGTTAGCGTACGCATAAGTTTACCTGAAAGATAATATGAACATTGGGATATGAGGTCAGGAATAAAGAAGGGATAGGCAGGAGGGGAGAGGAGGAAGGAAGTATTGGGGAGGGGAATGGATGGGGGAAAGAAAAGGGGAGAAGAGGGATAAGAACAGAAAGAGGGGGAGGGTTAGGTCAGCGTGCCAGGATGGCTCGAAGAGTACATTGATGATTTCCTTTATTGTATGAACTATCATGTGGGGTTATGTATGAGTATGTATGTATTTACGTATGATGTGAGGCACAGGATCCAAGATGTTAAGGGTGGAGTAGGGGAGGGGGGTACGAGGGAAATCTGCATAGGTGTCCTTTAACAGTTTGAAACTCTTGGGGATGGGTCTAATAGTTCTGCACTGGTCGATCAAATTTAAGTTGGATAGAGAGAGAGGAGGGTTGGAGGGGAAGAGGGGGAAGGCATTGCAACCTGGGGGAGGAAGATTGGGAGGACAGGTTTGTTGATTAAAGTTTTAAGCATTATGGGGTTGAGGAGTTCCGTTCAGAGTGGGTGATCTAGGATTCGGGGAGAGAGGGGGATGAAGAAGTTGACATGGGGAATAAGAGTGGAGATGAGTAAAAGTGAAAACGTGAAACTTACGAGATGAGATATAAGAAGAAGGGGAGAAAAGGAAGAAAAGAAGAGAGGGGGAGGGAGAACCTAGTTGGCATCTGTCGACTGTCCACCAGCTGGTATGAGGCGGGGGTGGTGTGAGTGGAAAAGGTGCTAAGTTTGGAGTGTGGGGTGGGTTGTCAATTACGGTCCTGTCAGAAAGGGGCTCCAGACTTCTGTGAACAGGGCCGCCTGATCTTGTAAATTGTAAATTTGCATGTGGTATCAGACCCGCCCTGAAGAGCCTCATAGGGGTCCAATACCAGTCCTGGAGGACTTTAAATAGGCAAAACTTCAGTTGGTCCTTGCGGGTGCCTCTCTCGAGTGCCTCCAGGATGTCCGACCAGTCCTCCTCGGTATATGTCGTCCCGAGCCAGTCTTGCCACTTGAGGCGTAAACTTTCAAGAAGGGATTGTGAGTAAAGGTGACTAACTAGCACTCCGTATAAACCTGCCATCACACCTTTGTGGCAACCCCATGTCTGTAGATAGGCGATAATTGATGAGGCCTTGACCTCCCACGAAAGGGTTCTCAGTTCTTTATGTAGACAATGCTTAAGCTGTAGGTATCGCCATTCTTGGCTATTATGTATATCAAACTCTTCCCTTAAGTTGGCGAAGGGTCGGAGCCGATCGCCATCTATGATTTGGGCTATGCAGCTGAGGCCAGCATTATTCAATTGGGGCCATTTTAGGGTACTTCCCCATATTTTAATGCTTTTGTTATCCTCCATAGGAGGAGCTTGGGTATGTAAAAAGGGGTGTACGATGAGCCCTGTGCCACGCCGCATTTGTTGCCGTAAGGACAGGATTAGACAGTTGGGGGCAGTCAGTGTATATCCCTCCTGGCCCTTCACACTGGTCCCATAGGAGTTTCTCTGTGGCTACCCACTGTTGGGGGTCTGGAGTTCCAGGAAGTAAATATGCCAGTTGCGATGCCTGTATGGCTAGCGAGTATTGTTCCACTGAGGGGAGACCTAAACATCAGCAGGATCGTTGTGCCAATATTTTTGCTGGCATCAGCCTCAGGCGTGTAGAGCCCCAAACAAAAGTTCTTATTGAGGCGTCTATCATCAGGAGCAGAGTAAGGGGTACATGCAGGGGAAGCATGCCCAGTATATACGTAAAGCGCAGGAAGGTGACCATCCTGACCTCCTGCGTCCTGCCCCACATAGAAAGGCCCAATAACGACCATTTAGCAAAGTCCTGTTTCATCTGGGATAAAAGAGGGTCTAGGTTATCCCTAACCATGTGCTCCAGGCCCCGGTTGACAAGTGTTCCCAGATATTTGAGGCGTGTCGGAGTCCATTTGAATGGGAGACCGTGGATTGCGGCCCTCGTCGTTATTCGTGAGAGGGGTAATGATTCGCTCTTGTCCCAGTTTATCCGGTATCTAGATAGGGATGCGAAGTCCTCTATGATTGAGAGCAACGATGGCAGGGACCTTTCTAGATCAGACAGGGTGAGCAAGATATCATCAGCATAGAGGTAGATTTTGGAGGTATGGTAGCTGCCAAAGGTTCCATTGCTAAAAGGAACAGGAGCGGTGACAAGGGGCAACCCTGTCTCATGCCTCTTTCAATGGGGAACAGATCCGATAGGAAACCCCCGCAGTTAACTTGCGCCGTAGGATGGTCATACAGTAAGCGAACTTTGGAGATAAATTGTTCTCTGAGATCAAAGTGTTTCATAGTAGCAAATAGGTAGGGCCATTCGATGCAGTCAAACGCCTTCTCCGCATCAAGGGCCAGGGCCAGGGCTTCCTCCGGCATGTTTAGAGATTCATATAGGGTATGACAGAGGGTGCGCATATGGTTTCTGGAGGTGCGGCCTGGTACGAACCCCACCTGGGTGTTATGGATCAAGGATGGTATCACTTTACGTAAGCGAGCCACCAAGACACTGACCAAGAGTTTGACATATCCGTTCAGGAGGGAAATAGGGTGATAGCTGCCGCAGAGTATTGGGTCTCTAGCCGGTTTGGGTAGGACAACAATCGTGGCCTTGTTGGACAGTGCGCCTAAGGAGCACTCTTGGCATGCCTCTGCGAGTGCCTCATGTACAGCAGTGACTGCCTCTTCCCCTGCCCATCTGTAGAATTCAGCAGGGAAGCCGTCCTCACCCAGGGATATGTGGTAGGGGAGATTCTTAATGGCTTGCACTATTTCTTCCCTACTTATGTCGCCTTCTAGGAGAGCCTGGCCCGCCTCCGAGAGGCGCAGTAGGTTGGCCGTGATGAGAAAGGCCTCAGTTTGTGCATTATTGCCCATTGTTTCAGGGGTATAAAGATGGTGGTGAAAGGCTGCGAATTCATTTACGATGTCTTGTGGGCGGGTTAGTACTGCTCCTGAGGGGGACGTTAAGGCCGGGATGGCGGAGGCAGCATCTCTCTGCCGGAGTTGTGCCGCCAAGAGTCGTCCCGCTTTCTCACCTTGTTCATAGTGACGGCCCCGTAATCTTTGCAGTGCGTATTCCGCCTGCGAGGTGTAGAGCTCATTGTGTGCCATTCGGGCTTCTTCGAGAGAGAGCGGCGTAATGTGAGGGATGGCTGGACGGTGTATTGTCTGGTGAGACACTGGATGCCGTCTTCTAGGGTTAGTTGGCATGTCCTCCTATCCTTGTTAGCCAGTGCTGCGTTGCGCATCATATTACCTCTCAGGGTTGCCTTCGCCACCGCCCAGAGAACTCGTTTGGAGGCCACAGTGCCGGTGTTGTTGGCCATGTATGTGGATACATGTGTCCTCAGTTGTACTTTCCCTTGGGGGGAATGGTATCTATGCACTGTGAAGCGCCATGGTTTGTGACTAGGGGAAGCGAGGCCCGTTTGGATCTGGAGCAAAATAGGGGAGTGGTCTGAAAGTCCGCTTTCAAGTATACTAGTATCTTGGAGATGGGGAACTACGGTGTGCGACACTAAAAAATAGTCCAGGTGAGATTAGGTGCTGTGGACAGGTGACAGGAATGTATATTCCTTGTCCTTTGGGTGTATCAGTCTCCAATAATCAACCAAGCCTGTATCAGTGATTAAGTCTGTCAGCAGTGCCCGGTTGTGATTGTTGCCCGTATCGATAGGGCCCGTCCTGTCTAATATGACGTCCCGGGCAAGGTTCCAGTCTCCCCCTATGATGTAGCGGGTGGTCCCTATTTCAGTCAAGAGGCGGTTTAATTGTAGGAAGAAAGATCGCCTAGTACCGGTCAGTGCATAGACTGAGCCCACGCATAGGAAAGAGTCTCCTACGTTCAGTTTTGCAAATATGTATCTCCCCTCCAGGTCGTTCCATGTTTTGATGATTATAGCCGGAAGGGTTTTACTTAGCAATATCGCTACTCCGCATTTGCGGGGGGTGCCTCCTCTGGGTCCCTGGGCTGCTGGACAGCAACTAAAGGAAGCCCTTCCTACCCAGTCCCGATGGAGATTGCTGGTCTCCGTACTGTCCAGATGGGTCTCCTGAATCAGGGCTATATCCGCTCTTTTAGATTGGAGATAGGACAGCACCTTTTTTCGTTTGATGTAATTCGTCATGCCGTGCACATTCTAGGAGGTGATTCGTAGTGGGTGTGTCACGCAGAGGGCAGCTATCGCCATGCTGGATATCAGGGTAGGGTCTCAGCAATTAGAGGGATAGTGTAGAGGGCTGCCTCTATCGTTGGGGCAGGGAGAGTGTCTTTGGCACCGTAATGGTTGGGGGGATAGCTGGTGGATGTCGAATGATCCTTCAGAAGGGGGGGAAGAAGAGGGTAGATAAGATTGAGAGAGGGAGGGGAGGGGGATAGGAGAGAAGGTGGGGAGGTGGGGAGGGGAAGGAGGAGGTGGTTAGCGTAGAGATATAGGGAAGAAGGCGAGAGGGGGAGATGCAGTCAGGAAGAGAGGGGGAGAAGGGGGAGAAGGGACAGGGAAGGGTGAGGATAGAGGAGCTAGGCTGGGAAAGCTAGGGGAACAATATCCCCTGGAGGGGTAGATCTGTAGACTGCGGGTCCTTTTCCTATAGGAGCTCTCAGCGCCGACAATCAGGTAACGGTTGGGGGGGTGGGAGGGAAAGAGGGGCGGCCGCCGTCGCCGTTTGTTAAGAATCTTTCTGTCTGTCTCCGGAGGGAGGAGGAGTGTCGTAGGTTTGTCGAGGGGGAACTTAGGGGAAAGTTGATTATCCTATGTGGGGGGGAGGCGAGGGGGAGAGAGAGTTTGAGTGGAGGAGGGGGGTATTGAGTATCTGTGGTTTTTGCCACAGTAGAATCTTGTTGGGTTGGTGATAGTAGGGAATGGGGCGGTCAGGTGTAGGTATAGAGGGGGAGTGAGCGCTGATAGTGTTTATGTACCCCTAGCGATGGGGTAGGGGACCGCTGTGTCTAGTCGTCGCTGCCATGCAGGGTCCTATACTATAGGGACGGTTTGAAGGGAGGGGGCAGGGGTGGAAGGGGAGGGAGGAGGAGTGGAGCGGGGAGAGCAGATCAGAGGTGGGCCAGGGAAAGGCTTTTAAGTATACACACATGTATGTGCATATGTCTCACCCTTCAAAGATAACATCACTGTGGCTTAGTATCATAATATTGCATGCAGGACATTGAATTATGAGGCATATCCGTGTCCTATGTGTAAACAGTGGGGATAACCAAATTCTTAATCTTAATATAGGCAATATAAACTCGGCAGTGGGCCAGAGGTAACTTCTATTGCATTATCTCATCGTACTACTTTGAATTAAAGGGGTAGGAACAAATGAACAACACATTTGCAACATCGGCATGGGGCATAAACCTGTGCTATGCATAAACAGTGGGTATCAACAAGGTCTGGCCTGAATGCAGGTAATGTGTGCACAGAATTGAGCTAGAGGTAACTAGCATTGTATCATTACATTGTATATCCGTGCATTGTAGGGATTGAGGCATTTTAGCTATTTAGTAATGACATTATCAGCAACAGTAAAGAAAATGTAAATGCAGAGTCCGGGCAAATACTCATCCGTCCGTCGGGTTGACGACAGTCGTGCTCCGAGGCTCTCATCGTTGTCTCATATAGTCCCATATAGTCCCTGTGGCAGATCATTATCTCAGGGGGGTATAGAAGCCGGTTTTAGGAGTGAACGGGATTTGTCCCTTTCCGAGAGCTGAGTGTGGAGTGCCACGGCGTGTACGAACTGGCCCCTGTCGTCATGTGCCCTGGTCAGTCTCTCCAGGTCCCTGCCTCTAGGGCAGTTGTCAGGGTCATACCTTTCCATGCCTCCCCTCTCCGGTTCTAAGGGAGGGATGCAGCTGTCGTCTCCCGAAGTGTCTTGTGGTCGGGTCGGAGTGGTGGAATCCATAGGTTGATGCTGGAAGGATTCCAAAAAAAGTCTCAGATCCTCGGGCTTGTAGAAGTCTTTAGATACCCCGTTTTTGGTGACCCACATTCTCGCTGGGTCGAAGAGGCTGTATTTTATCTCCAGCTGACGGAGTCGGGGTCTTAAAGCCAGGACGGCCTTTCTGCGTTCATTATGCGGATTTCATATTTGGCTATCCGGAAGGGTCCGTGGTTTTGTGCTGCTTGGAGAAGTTGGAGGGTCTGGGTATGGCGCAGCAGGCATGCAGTGATCAGGCGAGGTCTTAAGGCCCCATCAGGGCATTTTGGACCCACTCTGTGTGCTCGCTGGAATTCCAGTGGTGGGTCAAAGGTCAGCGAGTTCAGCTTGGGGAGGACAGAGCTAAGGAAGGCCTGTACATCTGGTCCCTCTTCATTTTCCGGGATTCCGAAAAGGCGAATGTTATCTCTTCGGCTTCTATCTTCCAGGTCTGTTATTTTGCTCCGGAGATAAAGAAGGTCCTGGTCTCTGTCCTGGATTGTGGCCACATGAGTTTCCAGGGTCCCCTTGCGGTGTTCCAATCCTGTCACCCGGGATTGAAAGCTTGCAATGTCTGATCGCATGGATTTGGTCTCCAGGGTCAGAGAGGATATAGAAGCATCCATCCCCTCTATCCGGCGACTGACAGCAGTGATCTCCTGTAGTATCCGTTCCATGGTTGTAGGCTGTTCCTTGTCAGCCATCGTGGAAGGCTGGGTTGGAGTTAAGGCTGTGTGAGGTCCCACTGTTGGGGAAGTAGGACGCTTATGTTGGAGCACCTCTGAAAATAGCAATTGTCGTGCCGGTTTGCCTGTGGATTTTTGTCCTAACTTGCCTCCGGGCATCTCAGTGCCAGCCTGTGGGAAAGGCCTTATTGAATCCAAGGCCTTTTTTCCCTCCCTTCTTTCTTTCTTGGGAACTGGTGAGGGTGGTAATGCGTGGGTCAGTCAGTGCCCGACCTCCCCTACTTGTGTCATTGAACTGGATTTGTCACTGTGGAGCTGCTCGTCTTTCGGGGCACTGGAGGTTGTTAGGGAGAAGGCAGGTGATTGCGTCCCAGCATCTCTCTCCTCTGTGCTACATCCGGGTCGCTGTGTTCAGAGGTATGTTTTCCTGGGGGTCCCCTTCCTATATCTGATCCGATCCGAGGGGCTGCTTGAGATCTGTCCTGGTTGAACTAGTGATCCACTGCAGTGTTTTTCAGAAGGGACAGTGTGCCTGATCAACAGTGTCTTTCCTACCCAGTGGGCCAGTTTAGGATCATCATTAGCTCCCGTTTCAGAGCACCTCGTCCTTGTTGGAGGGTGGCTTCAGCACTGCCTCTGCTCGGTCCTACATAGATGCGAGCAGAGAAGGTTGAGGGCTGGTCGATGCTCTACTGTTCCCAGTGGTGTGAGGGGCCGGCCGGCAGGCTCTTTGCTCTAATCACAGGAGGCCGCGTAGATGTTGACTTATCCAGTTTGTGCTGGCAAGGGGGCTCTGTCAATGTCAGGGCCCTTGCGGTTGCACTGTTGAATAATTAGCCGGGAGGGGTAGGTGATGCTGGCCTATGCCAGTACCTCGTTTCCCCATTTTCCCCTGACAGGGCGGGCACCCTCCCCTCTCCGATCACCGGCTTCAATTCCCTGGAGATGGGAACGGGGTAAAGGGGAGAGGGCACAATGTCCTAATTAGTAGCGCCACGCTACTGACCACAGGCAATGGCAATGGGGCACGCAAGTCATTGTGTCCGTTCCTGACAGGCCGATCTGCACCAGCCTCGAGAGGCGTGACTCCGCCCCCGGACAAGGCCTTTCCTGCTGAGGTGCGCAGCAGTCCTTCCAGCTGTTTTCTCTGGGCCCACTCCACAGAGATCAGGGCTCCATATGTTTTAGAGAGCCTCCTGAGGTATTGTGATCCCGTTTGTGGCAGCCGCGGGGTCCCCGCCACCCCTCCGGGTCTGACGCTGGCTTCTGTTCCCTGGAGATGGGGAGGGAGCAAGGGTGTAGGGCACGACGTCCTGATGAGTAGCGCAGCGCTACTGACCGAAGGCGATGGGGCGCGCGAGTCATTGTCTCTGTCCCGACGGGATGATCCGTTCGGTCCTCGGGAGACGCGACTCCGCCACCGGACAAGGCCTTTCTTGCCGAGGTGCGCGGCAGTCTTCCCAGCTGCTTTCTCTGGGCCTCCTCTACAGGGATCAGGGCTCCATATGTTTAGGGAGCCTCCGGAGGTTTTATGATCCTGTTTGCGGCAGCCGCACGGCCCCCGCCATCCCCCGAGTCTGATGCCGCGCGGAGCTCCCAAGTAAGGCGGCCATCTTCTTTCGCGGCCCGACCACGACCCCCTATATATATCATCAAATTCTAAAATTTATGGGTACAACAAATGATTAGAAATCCTCTCTAATCCCCCAACATAAGGACATACTGTGTGTCTTGTAGGGTTGCATTTAATGACATGAAATGTGTGTTGCCCTGCTGCATTTGGAAGTATTTCTGACCCATTTGTAGTAGTAATAAACTTGTAATGGTAGGAAGAAGGAAGAACAAAAGAAAATTAATATAAACATAATCTTATTTGAAGGGAGTATGTCAGAGGATGTGTTGAAGGATATCTTTGTGATGTTCTGCACAGCATTGTCGGGTTGTTGGAAGGACAGGGGTGTGTGATTGGCTATAGGATAAGTATTAGAGATAGATATGGGGGTTTAAGGGTAGATGTTTACACATTTTTAATAGTTACAAGACCTGTCAATTTTTAAAATTCGTAGGTTTATGAACACAAATACTTTCTCCTCTCTGTACCAAAAACACTTTCAGGAGTTTGTAAAGTTTTACTCATTCCTACAATGGGTTTGAGACTAGATACTGAGTTTGGAACAGATGTGTTGTGGGTTTCCCTTCAAAACTGTGATTTGGTATCAGACATATCAATTACTTGTGACCATAATTCAAGACACAAACCATAGAAAAGTTGCCAACCTCCAGGTTGCGGTGACAACTTATTTACAAAGAGGAAAGAATGCTCTTTGGGCCTCTTTGTCTTTTTACTTAAATGTTTCAGGGGGAGTAGGCAGTAGTCTCACCGAAAGTGAAAAAATATGTTTTGTTAAAAGTAGTCTTGCCCTATGAAAATTGGTCTGCTTTAAAAAAAAAAAAAAATGACTGCATTTCAACACAATCATAGACACGGAGATCAGTTTGCCCTTGGAAGTGACCATCCCTGTGATTGTGGTCAATCGGACGAGGATGTTGTTACATAGGTCAGTTCACAAAATTCCTCACTGTTCACAAAATATTGGTTGCAGTTTGAGACTAGATTTTGTGACCAGTGCACAATATATCAGGCCCTTTGTTCCTACCTGGCATAAAATTAGGCTGGTCTACACTGAAACAGGCATTACATATACCATATGAAATTGCACTATGGGGAGGATAGATTCATCAAGGGTAGTGGATACACGATCCAAGTGTGCCCTCAGGAATAGCATTTGCGGTAGGGATCCAGGAGAACTTGCCATCCATCCACCTCCTTGAATCCTACCATTTCCTCTTAATGCCCCACATTATCTTCACCTCCTTCCCCATGATTTAACTGAGTATTTGACCTCTTACTATAAGACATCCTGCTGTTTTTCATGCAGGGTAAATAAAGGCAGATTTTGTAGTTGTTTGCACTGCCCTCTTATCGGGTACATTAATCTTCCTCTTGAGTGTTGTCTGCACCCTCGAGGCTGAAAGTGGCTGTCGGCTCATGTAGTCCATCAAAAAAAGGCAGAGCTTTAAGTGAAAGGGTTTCAGATGTGTATGATTTGGTTCATGTTAATTTCATATTTGCTCCCATTCAGAAGTCTCCAAATCTGTGGGGGTGGTCACCATGTCTGTGGTAGAAGTTGTGGTGTTCATGTAGAAGATTCCAACATGGTGGTGGACGTGTCCGCCAAGTATTCAGAGTGTAAAAATGCGATCATAAAGCTACAGATACTAGCTATAAGTTCCACTGATGAGGGCTTCATTGGAGGTGGTAAAGACAAGTAAGCTTATATCTTGTTGTAAATTTACAATCAGAAACAGTGAATAACAAAAGAGTGTGAAGTTACATCAATGTGCAATATTAAATATACATACAAGTAAATATATGCAGGTCTGTTAAGCTTTGCCCTTTCATCTCTAACATTGCAGCTTCTAAAAAATGCCTGCCTGTTGAAAGAAGTCTTTCGATGCGGATACGAAATCAGGGTCCATGCATACATGACTTGAAATCCACTTATTATCACACCTGAAAAATACCTTCCTTTGGACCACAAGTTAAAGAAATATCAGCCATTCTTTTCATCCAAGCATTGGATCAAAGTTTACATTGAACAGCTGTCACCAACACTTTCCTCAGTGCTAGGAAATAGAAATCCATCACAAGGCAGCTCTTTACAAAAAAAAACATTAATAAATACAATATGCGTTTGACATGTACCTTTACCTTATAGTATCATCACAAACCAACATCAAGCAACTGTAAAAATATTATATTATCATCCAGTCTTGAATATTTACTGTTTTCTTTTTCATTGAATCCTACAAAGACAGATTTCATAGTAATCAATGATGGCAAATTACAATCACAGATTGAAGTCTAGCTGAAGAAAGATAAGAAACTTCCCTCCTTCTCCCTCAATATTATGCCAATTCTTTGAGTCTGAGGAACATTTACCTTCTAGGATAGGAAGGGAACAAATAACCCCAACCTTTGGTGGAGGTGGGACAATGGATTCCTCCACCAAGATAAATGGTTTAATCACAAATGGAAAAAAGAAAACAATGTGTGCATTTCCACAAGGAGCTCCATTATCCTTGTACTTTATTCTAGAGTATGCAGAAATCTGTAAAGTGTGAATAGAAGCCCTTGGGAAATTTCACATGATGTCGACAGTAGTAGCCCTGGAAATCTGCACCTGATACAGTTTTCTAGGTGTGCTATTGGAATTAGTTGTGAATATATAAAAGTACAAGTATGTTGAAACAAAATGCAGATATCTGTTTTTTTCATTAATAGGGTCCAGAGTGTTCATTCGGATTCTATTCATAAAATTAAATAAAGGTGTAAGCCATCTATCAAAAACATCTGCCCTCCAAAAAATAAGATAGAATCTTTGTTAATTAAGCGGTCTCAGGCTTCATAATATTTCCATTTCATCAGGTTGTGAGTTAATACACCCAACGTATAGAGTGAAGGACTTTGTATGTCGAACTGAAATGAAAAAAGAGCTCTTACCTTTGTGATATGTTCTTTGAACAACAAAATACAAGATGCCCTGGTGGCAAGGTCAACTTTTAGAACAGCTGGTACAGGTTTGGAATGAGCTTGGTTAGGCTGTCAGCAGTATTTTATCGAGGTCAAGATATATTCATATATATTATGGGACTCAGGGTTATCAGTCTCTCTTTCTGTATACAGTATATTATAGGTAATGGGTAGTTGTTTGATATGGTCCTCATTGCCTTTGAGGGGGTTTGGTGACATCATAAACCTCAAGGTCAAGTTATTTCATATGGCAATATGGGAACATTAAGAATACATTACATATTTTACATAGTACCCTTTATGCATTTTTAAAGTGTGTATGCGTATGTGTATATACACACATACATTTGACCATCATATTCAAATACTGTGTGTATAACATGGTCTTTCACTTTTTAAAAAAAGTGTTTGTCGTCTGTTTATTTACAGGTCATTTCTCTCCATTTTTAACTGTAACTTTGTTTTACTAAGAACATGGCGAAAATAGTGAGATGCTTCATTCCTGGGCAAATAATGATTCGCCATGTCCCTTGATAGGGCTATTTAGTGTAGAATGTTTTTATTGTATGAGTATTAAGCAATTCTAATTAATCCATATTCGAAGAAAAATGAATTCCTTTTACTCTTAAACTTTGCTATTTTATATTCAATGCATTTTTTCATGTGCATGAATATTAAAGGCCTTTCAGAGATATCTGCTTGAAGAAAACAAGAATAAATTAAATACCTACAGATTTTCCTAATTCCTTTTTTTGGTGACATGCCGTCATTACATCAAATTACTGAGATGTGCTCCCATTTTTTTAAAATTATGGAATATAAATATATGTAAATGCAGTGAGAGACTGCGAGGAAAGAATAGGGACAGGAGGTGCATTAGGTATTCAGTTGGTGTAGTCACGAGCCAATTAATCAAGCGGATGGCGAGAAAAGATGCAGAAACGATGAGTTCGCCCTTCATGTTGATGAGGCCGGTCCAGGGCAAACGCTGCTGCACCTGAGCTCATAGTTAGGCATGCAGAATGGAATCATGGGAATATCTTCACGCCTTTGTCTTTCTAGTGAAGGATGGAAAATGTCAAGCTGTTGTTTGGCTGCATGCGGGATATTTGCTGAGAATTCAGAGTCTGGTGAGGCAAATTTAACTCTTTCACAGCTGCTCTATCTGCACGTTTTTGGGATACAAACAAACCCTCAATTTGTAGCTATCGCTTTTTTAATAAGTGTTTTTAAGGCATACGATTTTGAAAAAACGCATACAGTTCTATTTGGAATTAGTCTGACAAAATGAGAAAATAAACGTAATGCCACAATATGAAACAGGTATTTACTTATCAGGCATTTTTCAGTACATCTGTCCTGTCGTTTTGCATTTCTCTCCAGCTCATTGAAATATCTGGCACTATGGTTAGATACCAAACAACTTATTTGCTTAACGGTCAGTGCTAGCAGTACTTTTAATCGTTTTTCTACTTCATGAGAATCAAGGCAACATATATGCCGTTCTTGCTTATTATTCTTTTGAATTGTTTTGATGCCTGTCTTTGTATGCAATCACATCCACGCATTCATTAGACAAATTTTCATATCAATATAAGCAGAAAGAAATCTAGGTACCGCGTAAAGTTCCTCTAAAGCGCAAAATAGAAGTGGTTAATTTTGCATTTGGAGAGGAAGGAAATTAGTTCGATCTATGTTAAGATTGTGAAGGAGGAAAATATGGGGAAAAGAGAATAAGCAGGATTGAAGTTCTGCAAATACAAAAAAATCAATACGTCGTCAATCACAGCAGTCCTCTGGTAAAGACGACAAAAGCGTATCAGTTGGGATTTATCAGCGACACACAACGAACAAACAAGGAAGCATGCAAATTACTTTTGTTTAATATTGGGCTCAAAGTCAATTGGTGAAGTAAACAGTTTAGCAAGGTTCTAGAGTCAGTGGCCCATATTTAAGAAAAATTGAGCATCAGAGCTGATGCGCCACTATTTCTGCATCCTCCCTACCGGCACCTAACGACTCCATGGTTGTGCTATATTTGTAATACGGCACACCATGATTTGCTACACTAGCATTAAAAATGTTGAGGATAGTGTAGCAAAGTGCATGGAGGCCTATAGGTTTCTAAGGTAGCTTCATTTCAACGCCTGCTCTGAGCAGGTGTTAAAAATGATGGCAAAAATTGCACAGAGAAATTTGTTAAATTTCACTGCACCATTTTTGTGGGCATCCTAGCGCCGGAACGCCCCCATTGCATACATTATGCCTGGTGCAGGCATAATGTGGAGCAAGGGTTTGCAAAGTGGCCCAATGCATGCATTGCGCCACTTTCTAAATATGGTGTGGGGAAAAAGCTACTTTAGCACCACCTTAGCATGAAAAATAAGATGTTATGGTAGCACTAAGGTGGCTCTTCAATATGCCCCAATATGTGCAACAGAATGTAAAGAATCTCTCAGCACACATCAGATAATAATTTATTCATCAGTTGGGTATGTTCCTTAGAACTAGTAATACTGTTTTTGAACTATGCACGCTGATAGCAAACAGGTTTCGTCTAAACAAGGGGGCATATTTATAATTGTTCTGCATCACCTTTGCACCACACAACGTGAGGTAGGATTATGCAAAGCCTAAAATCAGATTAACCATTTCACGCAAGCCAACCTTCTTGACCCGCCGTGGCTTGGAAAATCTGGTGTAACACAGTGCAGTGCAAGTTGCTGCCTTGTATTACACTGTGTGCTGGAGGTTTTACATGGGTGGAGAGTAGGTGTTCCCAAGTATTTACTTATGCATTGTAACACATTCCCAGATTTATCTACACTGGTAGACCTGGTAATGCATCAGATTTGTATGCCTTCTCACATGAAGTACAGGTATTTCTCTTTGTCGTTTCCTCGTTCTAAGGGCCAGATTTACAAGGCCCTATTGCCTCTTAGCACCACACTAGTGTCCAGTATATGTTTACACTAATGTGGCGTTAAGGAGGCCATTTTCCTTCGCCATATTTACAAAGTGGTGGAATGAATGCATTGGCCACTTTGTAACCCTCTACGCCACATTATGCTGGTGCCATGCATAATAAATGCAAGGGGGATGTTCCCACAAAAGGCCTGTAAAAATGGCATAGTGAAATTGACAACATTTCTCTGCACCATTTTTTGCGTCATTTTTAATGCCTGCTAAAGGCAGGTATTAAAATGACGCACCCATTACTTTGAAAGGGCCTCCCAGCACTAATCCTGCAAAGTACCACAATAGAGTAAAAAATCTTTGACGCTAAAGTCCTAACATGCATCATGGTGCACCGTATTGTAAATATGGTGCACAAATGGTGTCATTAGTGAGGTGCAGGGGGGTTCAAGAAAAGTGGTGCATCAAAGCTGATGAACCATGTTCTGGTGAATATGTACCCATGGGCCATATTTATGGAATGTTATTGTCGCCTTAGCATCATTTATTTTGATGCTAAAGCAGTGCTAACTTAACTCCATATTTATATTTTGACACTAGACCCATCTCGCATCAAAATATTGGAGTTATTGCCATTTCTAGGAAGCGCCAACCCACCTTGTGTCAATGAGATGCAAGGTAGGCATTCCCTTCCTAAAAGTGATGCTAGCCCTCCAGCGCCATATTAAACAACACAGAAACGACGTGCAACTAAGTAATGCCACTAAGCTAAAGTGCAGGTAATCCCATTTCAATGGAAAAACACCAAAGAATGGGCACATAAATGCCTACCCCAACCCTCTGCATCACCACCACCCACACCACAGGACAGGAGTCATTTTTTGGATGCTTGTGAATCAAAAAATGATACTGGGCTGACTAGCAGCAGATATTTTGCTGCTAATCAGCCTACTGTCGTATTTTTACCCACTAGCGCCATTTCCCCTAATGCCATCCGTCACCAGCTAACATCTTTTTTTTAACCACTAGCCATTCCTTAGCACCATAGTGCATCATTTTTTTTAAATATGGCGCACGGATGGCATTAGGGAATAGTGTTAGCTCACATTAAATTAAATGATGCACAACTGCGCTAGCTCAGTTGTGTGCCATTTTTCAGAAATATAGGCCTAAGTGTGCTGCATTCTAAGGATTGTTTCTCTGCAGGAAGGGGCCACTTTCTATAATATGCTTGCATATGGTGCATGGTGCAATGCAGGCACCCTTGCACCATGACCCAAGGGTGCCTGCATTGGTGCTAGGCTGCTCTGAGAGTGCCAGCGCAAAGAGAGGACAGGGATGCACCATATAATGATAAGTATGGCTTATGACTGTCCTCTTCCTTTCTTTCAGTGCAGTGCAGCAAGTTGTCTTGCTGCATTGCATCACAAAAATGATAAACATAGGCCCTGAGCTACAATAAATAAGTGGAGCTGATGAGAATCCCCAAACGCCAAATAACATGTTTAGATTTCTTTGCACAAAAAAGTGGACTTCAAATTAATGATCTTGTATCCATTAATTGGTTTCCATATAACAAGTAACAAGTACTTAGTTCATCCAATTGAGGACATAATCTCACTGGGATTTCCTTCCTCCAACGAATTAGAATCTGGCAAAAGGCGCTTTGGTGATGACAACTGAAACTGAACTACTCATCACAGGGAAGCAAACCTTGAACATTCAACTTAGAACCTCTTATCTACAGGCATGTGAACATATTACACTTGTGAGAAAATATACATGTGTAGCTTACTCTTACAAAATTGAGTACACTTACACCTTTTGGCTATTCAGAAAATAATAGCTTAAATGTACTCAAGTATAGACTTACATGTCTCCCCCCACTGCATTTAAGGGTTGCGTCAGAATAATCATAAATGACAATATAACTCTGCAGTTGTGGTAGAGACTCTGCTCATTGGGTGGAGATTCTGCATGGTTGTGAATAGCAGACTTCTGCCTGGCATTTAATAGGAAGGTGCTAAATCAAAGACACCTGACACACATTTCCTTACAACCAGATAGATTCTACCCACACCATAAGATCTTGTTCTTTCTTCTATAGCTTAGTGGTGTGCAGACACTGATGAGCATTTATCGAACCCAGAATGCTGCCTGTGTGAAGAGGAAGGGAAATTTAATTGAGGAGTTGACTGCCCTTGTTTTTAAGTTTGTGGTTACGTACTGAAAGCAACTACATGGGCTGCCTCCATTCTTCCTCAGTGGGCCACAGAAGGCAGTCTCATGGCAGCAGATAACTTATCCTGGCAATGCATTGAGGGAGGCAGACTGGACCATGGGGAAATTAGGAAAAAATTGCAAAATAAAAAGAGGTGAGTGAAACAGAAGTTCTCCAGGAGTCATCTGGCTAAACTTCCTGGAGGATCAATTGGAGCCTATCTTCATCTCACCTCCATCAAGAAGGATATCCTGTCTACAATGCAAGCCTATCTGCTATATAAGCTGGTGCTTTAGGACAACACTAATGTGGTGCCATTAAGAGCAGAAATCTACTGGCCTGCAACCCTTTCTAACTATAGCTAGCAAGTTTCCGAAGTCTATGTGTGGCAAGAAAAGGAAGTCCCTTTTTTATTCATTAACACTACTCATCCCTGAATTATAAGCTAAAAACTGTCACTGGCCTACCTAGTTATTCATGGATCTGGAAAAACCTACAAGCTAGCATTCATCAATTTCTCTCCATCACCCATATCTGCATTGTTAGTGGCACATTACATATATATCCCACCTGAGCATCCTGTAACAAAAACTCTAAAATGTATGAATGTTGTACTTATCATCAATCTGTCAGATTGATTGCTTCAGTTGGGCAAAAGTCAGTGCAACTGCAGCAGGGCATCACATCGGCCAGGTCTTAAAACACAAACAGCCCACACAGACAGGTATGTCCCTATACTAACAAGCTGATACACAATGTAGAAGATTGTTGTTACTTGATGTTTGTAACCAAACCTGAAATGTCAATATGTGTTTGCCATGTTTTTTCACAAACAAACTACAAAGGATTGTGTTCACTTGTTTTTTTTAAATCAAAAACAGAAAGGTTAATATGTGTTTTGTCATATCTTCTAATAACATACTATGGAGGATTGTTCTTAACTTTTTGTCCAAAACAGAAATGTCAACATGTGTTGTGCCATGAATTTTAATTGTACTTAAACCACACCTTCCTATGTATATTGTGTTAGACCTGGCATCCTTGGGGGCATATTTATACTTATTTTGCACCGAATTTGCATCATTTCTTTTTACACAAATTCGGTGCAAAACTAACTCCATATTTATACTTTGGCACTAGACCTGTCTAGCGCCAAACTTATGGAGTTAAATTCATTTTGTGGACGTGGAAACTTACTTTGCATCAATGAGATGCAAAGTAGATGTTCCCATGAAAAAAATGACTCTAAGGCCCTAGCGCCTTATTTATACTCCCATGCAAAAATCACACACGGGGAAAGAGGGGTCAAAAAATTGTGCAAAGCTTGCTTTGCACAATTGTTTAACTCCTGGGTCAGGGCAGGCATTAGGGGACCTGTGGGCTTATTTCCATGGTGGAACACCATGGAATAAGCCCACAGGTGACCTCCCCAGGCTCCAGGACACCCCCACCCACACCAGAGGGACAGCAGACGATGGGGGACCCCATCCTAGGTAAGTATAGGTAAGTACAGGTAAGTATTCTTTTTTCAAGTGCCATTGGGGGCCCAGAATTGGGCCCCCTACATGCACTGGGCACAATGGCCATGCCCAGGGGACCCTGTTCTTGCCATTGGGGTGGTGGTTATGACTCCTGTCTTTTCTTAGACAGGAGTCATGTGGTATGGATGGTTTTGTGTCAGAAAATGACTGTAGGCAGGTTAGAGTCATTTATTTTACTCTAACCTACCTAACATCATTTTTCGGTGCAAAACCCCCTTCTTCCATACCACTAGCCCCATGCGGCTAACACAATTTTTTTTTTTACACTAGCCTACGCTTTGCACCGGCTTGCACCATTCCATAAATATGGTGCCCGGCTGGTGCACAAAAATGGTGCAAGCCGATGCTAAACTTTTTGGTGCAAAACTTCGTTAATGTATATCACCCTGACCCCTTAGCACTGGTGGGGGAGGGTCCCAGAGGGATTCCCTCAGACCAAAAATTATTTTATTTTATTTATTTTTTTGCAACGAGTTTGTGACAAGTCCCACAATTGTTTTTTTTTTTTATAGGCCCCCGTGTGGGCCAGGTCCTGTGGGCATTACAAATTTAGGGCCAGATTTACTAAAAAGTGGTGCAGTGCAGTGCTGAGCCAAAATTGCCAGAGCCGCACTGCGTCACTTTAGAAATGTATTTATTAGAATACAACGCACCCATGTGTTTCCCCCTGCCGTGACGATAAACTGAGCTGCCAAGTGCCAAAGCAGGCATCATTGCACCATCATGCAAGGATGTCTACGTTGAGGGGTTTGATTGTTTATGTGTGGGAAGGTTTCCCTTCCTGCACAGAAACAATCACTAATGGTGATTAGGCACTTCTGTGTGTGCTTCAGAATGCAGCACACACAGAAGTGCCAAAGCGTCAGTTTGAAATGATTGTTAATGTGCAAGAAGGGACAACTTCCAGCACATAAACAATAATTTTGGGCATTTTGCTCTTTGTATGCGTGCTTCGGAATGCAAAAAACGAGGAGGAATAAAAGTATTTTGGTGAAGGCACGAGTCATAGTTACCTTAGGGCACAAGATTTAGTTATTTGAAAGAACTGTAAATATAACTGCTGAATTTCCATGGTTTTGTACAAGTAAATTCAAAACTGAACTACTACGTCCCTGTAACTTTGTTTTTTTCAGTGAATATATATATGTGTCACAATTAACATCAAGGACAAATTATAATTCCTTTCAGTGACACTTCCAGTCATGCCAACCATTTATTTCCTGCCCAAGATCCACAAAATGCTACACAAGCCTCCTGGTTGACCCATTGTGTCAGGGTGTGGTTCAGTCTTTGAAAGTTTGTCTACACATGACCATCATTATATTTCTCCAATAGTTCGAATACTATCATCCTACATTATAGATTCAGGTGATTTCTTGAGGATCATTTCTGATGTTGAATGGCAAGAGGATTTTATGCTGGCTACGACTAATGTTGTCTGTTTATACACATCTACTAGACATGACATTAGCCTTAAGGCTGTAAAGTGTTTCCTGAGACAAAGGAAATTGAAAGAGTCCAAACATTCTGAAATGCTGTTGGAGATGATTGAGATATGTCTTTATAATAAAAAAAAATTGTTCAACTGTGAAGTATACCAACAGATATACGGGACAGCAATAGGGATTTACTTTTCTCCCAGTTTCGCTAATCTGACAATGGGCGTTGGAGAGGGATGTTGCATTGCATGAAAGATACAAAGAATATTTATCCAATATCATTACTTGGTTGAGATACATCGATGACCTCTTCCTAATTTGGAGGAGCACACAAGATCTTTTTTGTGGCATATTGTGAATAAATTAACATGAATGATTTGGTTTGGAATTCACATACAACATCAACAAGCAACAGATTGACTTTTCGGATATTCATGTGTTTGTACAAAAAAACAAACTTGAATCAACTTTATATAGAAAACCAACAGCTATAAATAGAGTTTTTCATGGCTCAAGTTTTCACCCTAGAGCTCTAACTAAAAATATTCCATATGGTAAATTAATTAGCTCTAAAAGGAATTGCTCCTTGGTTATGGATATGGATCTTCAGTTTAAAGAGGTTAAGAAAAGATTCTACATGCGAGGATAACCTGGCAAATTTATTGAACAAGGAGAAATCAGAGCCAACAGTCTATCATGCACTGAGATTCTGATGGATAAATCATCTTTGAGATTGGAGAATTCAGATATTATAAGAATGATAATTACTTACAGTAAGGAAACCTATGACATGAAACAGATTTTTCAAACAAATTGCATATACTGTTCAGTGATTAAGATATTTCAAAGCTGATAGGACCTAGACCCCAATTTACTTTCAGGAAAGCACCATCACTTAAAGGCAAACTGGTTAAAAGTCACTTTGTAGACAAACAATCTACCACATGGTTGGGGATACAAAATAAAGGATTTGTTAAATGCCACAATTGCAAAGCTTGCAAAATTGGCAAAAATATCAAATATATCAATGACCCCAGAGGGAAACGAATTATGATAAAACAGAGGATTACATGCAGTACCACTCAAGTGGTCTAAGTCATTGAATGCAAGTGTGGTCTGAAATACATTGGAAGTACAACTTGTCCAGTCAAAAAATGCATACTGGAACATATATGCACAGTGGAACATAGAGATGGAAGCTATGGTGTTGACAAGCACTTATCTGAATCACAGTGTGAAGACTGGCAGTCCCTTCGATATTAAGGCTTAGCACATGTACCTGTAAATGAAAGAGGTGGTGATCGGACTCTACTACTGCGTTGACTGGAAAGAAAATACATTATCAGGCTTCAAACCAAAATCCCGGAAGGACTGAACACCAATGAGAAACTTCATGTTCATCTATACTAATTATAGATTTTTTATCATGAACAATTGGTAGGTGACTATATAAGTACATACATGTATATAATGATGACAAATGGATAATGGGATTAATGGAATGAAGAAGGTAAAATGGCACTGATCCATTATGATTTTTCTTGGCTGCAAAAGGGATGTATACATGATATGGATTACATACATAATTAAGACACATTAGTGGTCTAGTGATGTTTTGATGGTTGTATAAAACAATGTTTATTTGTGAGATACACAAACAAGACATTCAGGTGCCCCAGTCATGTTTTGAAAAATATAAACCTTCTCTTTCTCTTGAGCTGATAACTTACTGTATTTTTGTCTAATTAGATTTTTAATGATACGGATTCCACCATTGAAAGAACACGTGTTTTCACCTACCAGACTTGGCTAATGCATTGTTTATCTATTTTCACTTTCTTCCTTTTGCTATATATATAAAAATGTGCTAAAATGCGCATACTAAGATCCTATATATTACAGAGTGTATTAATATATGTTAAACAATTACAAATAATATCAAAACAGCTTTGTTGTTCCATCTGGTATTTTGACCCAAATTTACATGTAAAGATTGCCAATGATTACACGGGTTATGGATCTCCTATATGTTGGCCTTCTTAACTTCCTCCTAGGTTATAATAATCTCAATATGCATATGTAAGTACTATAGAATGAAAATCTCAATTTAAATTTTTTCTAATCCAAAATAATGCTCCTTGAGGATGCCCAAAGTAAGCCCAAGTGGGCAAAACCAACTTAGAAAATACTGGATATCATAGCTTCTTTGCTTCTCCAAACTGGAGTCCAACCCCCCTCTGACTCTGCAAAGAAAAATAAAAAGCAGTATTTAAAACCAAACAAAACAGCTTTCCATATTCACAGATACAAAGCTGAGAGCAGTCAACTTTTATTACTCCCCAGTCTCAATTGTCATAATGTATTAACCCTTAATTCAACTGTAGGACCCTGCAGCACCAGTTTTAAATTAAATCTCTGCCTTTACAGATGTACTCGTATTTCTTCCCCACAATTCAGACCCTTAGGCTCTTTAATGTCAAACACTATTTTGTATTTAGATTTTAATATTCTCAGTTTCTTTTCTCTCTGTTTCCTCCTCTAGCCTCTTTTTTTATACCATCAATCGCACGGTATGTCAAATCTGTGATCATTCCCTGATGTACATCATTAATATGTCTAGCCAATGGGTATGTGGTATCTTTATTAGTGATTGATTTCAAATGCTGCCAATACGCTTATGTACCTGCAAGGTCGTGCTTCCCACAAACATTTTTGGATAATTGCATTTTAGAATATATACAATAAAGTCACTCTTGCAGTTGTACTGCCCTCTAATCCTGTGCAGAATTTTTCCTATAAGCTCCCCTCTTTTGATGTTCTCAACATTTTTGCAAGCCATACACTTAATACATGGCAATGCTATCACCTTTTGTTGACCAGACGCCTTCAACATTCTTTTCATGAATGTCAGTCCTTACTAGTATGTTTCTCATTGATCTATCCCTTCTAAAAGTCTTGGGAGGGTGGTGAGGCACATCTCCCCCAATCACTAGGTCACTCTTTAGGAGATGCAAATCTTTACTTAAAGCTGCTAGTACTCTAGAATGAAAAGAACAGACGATGGACAGATTGCTGAACAATGCAAACTATCAACCCCAGACTCAAAAACCTGGGTTCAATCCACGTTTTTTTAATTCACCCCACCACAGCAGTTTGGACCCAGTCATACGCAAATCATTCTTGACTCTGTTCCCCATAGGAACAGCCCATCCCAAACTACCAAGCCAAGTTCATCCTGGACCGAAAACAAGCATCCTGGGGGCCAGTTTCAGCATACCCTTCATCAATCAGGTTAGCTTGAATCCAGTGGAGCAGTGAGCACGGGACCCACATCTGGGCATACCCTTCCCATTTAAGGTGACAAAAGAAAAAAAAAGAACAGATGATGGACCGGATGCAGAACAATGCAAACATTCACCCAAGTCACAAAGATCTGGGTTTAATCCATTGTTTTTTAGCCCACCACACAACTCCAGTTTTGTCCCAGTCATATGAAAATCATTCTGGAACCGGTTTCAGAGTATCATCCTTCAGCAGCCACGATAGCTTGCATCCAGTGGTGGAGTGAGCATTGGACCCATGTCTGGGCATATACTTCCCACTTAGGGTGTCAAGCACAAAAAGAACACATGATAGATGGAATGCTGAACAATGCAATCATTCACCCCCAGTCTCAAGGATATGGCCTTAATCCATCTTTTTTTTTTGCCCACTACAAATCAGTCTTGACCCTGTTCCCATAGGAACAGTCCAGACTGAACTGCCAAATCAGGTTCATCCTGGACCAAAAACAAGCAACCTGGGGACCAATTTCAGGATATCACCCTTTATCAATCAGACTAGCTTGAATCCAGTGGAGCAGTGAACACAGGACCCGCATCTGGGCATACCACTCCCACTTAGGGTGACAAAAGCAAAAAGAACAGATGATGGACGGAATTCTGAACAATGCAAACATTCACCTCCAGTCAGAAAGATCTGGGTTTAATCCATCATTTATTTCCCCACCACGCCACCCCAGTTAGGACCCAGCCATATGCAAATCAGTATTGACCTTGTTCTTCTTGGAACAGTCCAGTACGAACTGCCAAACCAGGTCCCTCTTTGACGGGAAACAATCATCCTAGGACCGGTTTAAGGGTAATACCCTTCGTCAGCCAGGCTAGTTTGAATTCAGTGGTGCAGTGAACATGGGACCCACGTCTGGGAATCCCCTTCCAAATTAAATTGACAAATGCAAAAAGAACAGATGATGGACAGAATGCTGAACAATGCAAACATTCACCACAGTCACAAACATGTGGGTTTAATCCATGTATGTTTTTTTGCCCGCCACCCCACCCCACCCCACCCCACCCCACCCCACCCCAGTTTGGATTCAGCCATATGCAAATCAGTCTTGACCCTGTTCCCCATGGGAACAGTGCAGCCCAAACTACCAAGCCAAGTCCTTACTGGACCAGAAAAAAGCATGCTGGGAATGGTTTCACAGTATCAACTTTAACAGCCAGGCTAGATTGAATCCAGTAGCTCAATGAGCATGGGACACACGTCTGGGCATACCCCTCCCACTTAGGATGATAAAAGCAAAAAAGAACAGATGATGGACAAAATGTTGCACAATGCAAACATTTACCCCCCAGTACCAAAGATCTGGATTTTCATCCATCATTTATTGCCCACCACACCACTCCAGTTTGGACCCAGCCATATGCAAATCAGTCTTGACCCTGTTTTCCATGGGAGAATTCCAGTCCAAACTGCCAAGCCAGGTCCTTCCTGGACCAAAAAAAAAAATCCTGAGAGCAGTTTCAGAGTATGACCCTTCATCAGCAAGGCTAGCTTGAATCAAGTGATGCAGTGAGCACAGGACCCACATCTGGGCATACCTTTCCTACTTAGGGTGACAAAAGCAAAAAAAACAGATGATGGATGAAACACTGAACACTGCAAACATTCACCCCAATGTCACAAAGATCTGGATTTAATCCATTGATTTTTGACTACCATGCCACCCCAAATTTGGACCCATCCATGTGCAAATCAGTTTTGACACTTTTTTCCATGGGGACAGTCCAGTCCAAACTGCCAATCCAGGTCCGTCCCGGATTGTAAACAAGCATTCTGCAATTGGTTTCAGGGTATCACCCTTCATCAGCAAGGCTATCTTAAATCCAGTGGTGCAGTGAGCACGGGACTCACGTCTAGGCATAACCTTCCCACTGAGGGTGACAAAAGAAAAAAGAACAGTTGACGAAATGCTTAACAATGCAAACATTCATCCCCCCAGGAACAAAGATCTGGGCTTAATCCATTGGTTTTTTTTCCCCACCATATCACCCCAGTTTGGATCCAGCCATATACAAATCAGTCTTGACCCTGTTCCCTATGGGAACAGTCCAGCCCAAACTTGTCAAGTCAGATTCTTCCTGAACAAGAAGCAAACATCCTGAGACTGGCTTCAGGGAATCACCCTTCATCAGCCTGGCTAGCTTGATTCCCGAGGTGCAGTAAGCCCGCGACCCATGTCTGAGCATACCCTTCCCACTTAGGGCGCAAGGTAATTTGGGCTGGACTGTTCCCATTGGGAACAGGGTCAAGACTGATTTGCATATGGCTGAGTTCAAACTGGAATGGCGTGGCAGGCACAAAAACTGATGGATTAAACCCTGATCTGTGACTGAATGTTTGATTTGTTCTGCATTGCATCCATCATCTGTTGTTTTTGCATTTGTTGCCCTAAGTGGGAAGGATTTGTCCAGACATGGGTCCCGTGCTTGCTGTGCCACCAGATTAAAGCTAGTGTGGTTGATGAAGAGTAATACTATGAAACTGGTCCTAGGATGCTTGTTCCTGGTTGAGAGAAGAACCTGACCTGGTAGTTCAGGCATGACTCACCCCCAGGGAGCAGAGTAAAAAATGATTTGCATATGGTTGGGCCAAACGGGAATGGCATTGTTGGAAAAAAAAACTGATGGATTAAATCCAGACAAATGATTGATAGTGAATATTTGATTTGTTCTGCATTCCATCCATCATTTGTTGTTTTTGCACTTACTCTAGAGTGAGTATTGCTGTACGTGGTAATGGATCTGTTGCATTTTTGAATAATTATCCTGTTTCAACTCTTTAAGTGATATATTCTCTCTGCATTTATGGCACACCTTATTATATGCATTCTCCAGGGTTCTATTCATATATAGCCCCCTGCTAAGCTTCTAAAGTATGTTATCCTTTGCACTCTTAAAGTTCTCTTCAGTGCTACAGAATATTTTAGCCGTGAGGAGTTCATCATAGGGTATCATTTCAATCAAGGAAACAATGTGAAACCTAGAGGCATGGAGGATACTGTTACCAACACTCAGTTTTCTGTACAGAGTCTACAATCTGTTCTGTTCCACTCTTATCTTCACATCCAAAAATGTAATCTCCTTATCACTGATATTGTTGGCAAACTTGAAGTTCAAGTCATTCTCATTGATTACTGTTACAAAGACCTTTGCACTTTTTCTCTCCTCTTTCCAGACTACAAACATGTCATCAATAAAGGGAAGTCACACAATTATGTGCATATTCCACTTATCTAATGGGAGACTACTGAGAAGATACTCCTTCCACCAGCCCATATGTAAATTCGCAAAGCTGAGGGCGAAAACAGGTTCCCATCATTGTTACTCATAAATCTCATTAGGAAAGAAAAATATGTTGTACTTAAGACATCATTCCAACATACTGAGTAGGATTCTACTATGTTTGTAAAACCTAATAGGCCTGCTCTTAAGTAATGTTCTGTAGCTCCCAAGCCATCTGTATATTGGATACTGGTGTATAGTGTAGATATGTCTAATGACATGTGTAACATTCCTTCCTCCCACCTGATATTGAATATCCTTTTGAGAAAGTCTGTAGTATTTTTAAGGTAGCAGGGGTAAATTCAGAATAAATGGTCTAAGAAAATTATCTATGTACTGTGAGACATCTTGTGCAGCAATATTGGTCTTCCTGGTGGTTTCTGTGCATGTTTGTGGACTTTGGAAATCAAGAAAAATACTGGACATTTAGGGAAATAATTCCACAAGTATCTATATTCCTCTAAACTATTCATTCCTTGTTCCCTCCATCCTCACAAAGCCTGTTGAACATCCTGTTTCTCTGGCCTAAAATGTGAATAGTCTACTTTTTTATAACACTCTGGGCCTCATTAAGAGTTTGGCCGAAGGTAAAGCCCACCCGACAGGGTGGCTGCCTCCTTGGTGGCGACTACCCCACCTGAGTGATTTAGGGCCAGATGTAGCAAAAACTTGCGAGTCGCAAATGGCCTGAATCGCAATTTGCGACCCCGCAAAATCGGAAATGGGATGCAAGAACCCCATTTCCGAATCAGAAATTGCGACGCGAGCCATAACCGACTCGCAAATTCTGTGACCCCATTGTGCGAATCGCAAATAGGGAGACGCAATTTGCGAGTCGCAAACCATATGAAAAAGCCACTCGCAAATTGCGACTAGTCGCAAAAAGCCCATTTTGCACACCCAGATTACCACTAACTCAGAGCAGGTGGTAACCGTAACCAAAATATAAAAGGAGACCCAGAAGGCATCTGGGTTACTCAAGATGGCTGAGATATATGTGATAGCAAGGAGGAGGAGAGTCCACGCCGCACAGCAGAGGAGGAGGAGGAGCCAGAGACAGGAGAGGATATACAGAGCCAGGTAGACACTTTTCCAACAAACTGAGGAGGAGAGTTATGATAAATACAGACTCATCAGTGCAGCAATATTAGAATTAATAGATCCACTCAATCCGCAGCTTCAATGGCAGACTGTGCGCGGCAGCGCCATCCCCACACATGTGCAAGTGCTATGCTCACTGCACCTCTTGGCCTCGGGTAGCTATCAGGGGGTCATTGCTGTGGCAGGTGGGGTATCCCAAAGTGCACTCTCACGGTTCTTCAGATGTTTCTTAGATGCCACACTCACACACATGTCCAGATACATATACCTACCCAGGAATGAGGCAGAAATCAACAGCACCAAGTTGGAATTCTACAGAATTGCCAACTTCCCACATGTGACAGGGTGTGTAGACGGGACACATATACAAATATGCCCTCCTGCAAATCTGGAATATCTTTTCCGCAACCGTAAGTGTACCCACTCACTGAACATCCTGGTGGTATGTGACGCCCATTAGGTCATCACTGACATGGTAGCCAAATTTCCAGGGAGTACACATGACTCTTACATTTTTAGGCACAGTGGGATACACCAACACCTAGAACATGGGGAGTTTGGAGACGGATATCTATTAGGTATTGCTGAAGACACCCTGAAGACATACACACAGGTCACTGTAGAAACCATCCATGCCCTGCTAAAATTGTTCATTTTTGACACACAGGTGACAGTGCATATGCGCTACGACCATGGATACTTACCCCGTACCTAACACCCAGCAATGAGAATGAGAGGCGATATAACAGTGCACATAGGAGGACCAGAAATGTCACAGAGAGGACCTTTGGACTGTTAAAGGCAAGATTCTGATGCCTCCACAGAAGTGGAGGTGCGCTCCAGTATGCCCCAATAACAGCATTCAAGATAGTTGGTTCATGCGCTATACTGCACAACATTGCCACCAGACGTGGGCTACATCTCACCCCTGAAGACCCAGATTCGGAGGATGAAGAGCAAGAGCTACCACATCGCCATCCTGGGGATAGAAGCATTGCAAATCAAGGCAGACAGAGACGGGACCACATTGCAAACCAATACTTTGGAAGGTACGTGGTAACTGTCACCACACACACTAATGTCACACACAAAGAGCCCAGTTGTGAAGTGGAACAAACAAGAAGTTTTATTACGTGAACCTAATAAGTGAAGAACTGAACTTTTGTGAACACCAAATACCCTTCTTCATGTGGGCGCTCACCTAGAGGAATATTGAACTTAAAAAGGATGTTACTTTCCCATACAGTTCTTCTCATACATTGGACACAAACCTCCCACCCTGTCCCATAAAAACATACACTCACCATCCTCACATGCTGGCCAGTCCCCCCGTCTCTTCCATCCATGACACTCCATACAATCATGTCCCATCCACCATGTACACGGTTCACTCATCTGTATGTCTGGAGGACCGTAGAGTAGCGTGTACTGGGGGAGGACCCCATCCACCAGTTTCTCCAACTCCTCTGCAGTGAAGGCAGGGGCCCTTTCCCCAGACACTGTAGCCATTGTCGCTTCCAGACGCAGGTCACAGCAGCACTAGAAGTGTAGGTCCTGTTGAAGGTCAGGTATCAAGTGAGGGAACAGATAGAAAATGTCACGTCCGCGGCGGTTCGTTCCGTCACGGCCGACATACCTCGTCATTGGCTTCTGGAACCTATAGGGCCCAATGATAACCAATGCTGAATTGCGCAGCGGTCTTCGACCGCCTACCGCAATGCTGCACAACGCCAGCGCAGTTACCTCATTTCCACTTGTCCCACCTTACAGGTCAGACAGCTGCCACGTGGCAGGCCAACTAACTGCGTCACACCTAGTTAGGCCAGGAATACGGACAGACAAAGGCACATAGAGATAATTTAACGATTTATGCTAAACAGCCTTGTGAAACCTATGTGGTCTATGACCCTCTGCTCACCCTTCTCCTCAATAGGGCACATCCGCTGGGGCAGGTGATGAGATGGCGTCATCCTCCGGTGTACAGACCCCTGGTGGACCTGTCGACAATGGAAGACAGACACATCATTATCACTTACAGACTTGATTGTGCAACAATCCAGGAACTGTGTGCCCAGTTGGAGCCAGACCTGATGTCAGCCATCCGTCATCCCACAGGAATCCCCCCTCTAGTGCAGGTCCTGTCAGTGCTCCATTTCCTGGTGAGTGGGTCTTTTCAAACAACAGTAGCCATGGCATAAGGGATGTCACAGCCAATGTTCTCTAAGGTGTTGTCCAGAGTGTTATCTGCCCTGCTGAAACACATGCGCAGCTACATCGTTTTCCCTCAGGTGTAGGATCTGCCCACAGTGAAAGGCGACTTTTATACACTGGGGTATATCCCCAACATCATAGGTGCCATTGATGGTACACATGTGGCATTTGTCCGCCTCCCCCGCAGGAATGAACAGGTGTACAGAAACCGGATAAGCTACCATTCAATTAATGTGCAGATGGTGTGTTTGGCAGACCAGTAAATCTCCCATGTGAATGCCAAGTATCCATGCTCTGTGCATGACACTTACATTTTGAGGAATAGCAGCATCCCTTATGTGATGGGGCAACTCCAGAGGCACCGTGTGTGGCTAATAGGTGAGCCCAAGGTCCCCACACAGTTTAATTAGGTGTCTGGGTATGGGAGATTCCCTAATGTTTGGAGGATGTCTAACAGTTGTCCCTCGATATTTGCAGGTGATTCTGGTTTCCCCAACCTGTCATGGCTACTGACCCCAGTGAGGAATACCAGGACAAGGGCATAGGAACGCTACAATGAGGCACATGGGCGAACTAGGAGGATAATAGAGTGCACCTTCAGCCTCCTGAAGGCCAGATTCCGGTGCCTCCATCTGACAGGTGGCTCCCTATACTACTCACCGAGGAAGGTGTGCCAGATCATCGTGGCATGCTGTCTGTTGCAAAACCTGGCTTTGCGACGCCAGGTGCCTTTTCTGCAGGAGGATGGGCCTGATGGTGGTCTTGTGGCAGCTGTGGAGCCTGTGGACAGTGAAGAAGAGGAGGCAGAAGAAGAAGATGTAGACAACCGTAACACTATCATTATCCAATACTTCCAGTGAGACACAGGTGAAAGGATGGAACTGCTTCCCACATCTCAAACTATTGTAGGACCTAGCATGAATCTGCCTTTTTACCTCTGTGCATGGACCCTGACGTCACTTTGGCTTTCCATTTCATAGATCTGGGTCCCACTTTGTGCTCTCTGTTATGTTTACTGCTGGCCAACAACTGTGTAACAATGGTATGTGAACATGTACATTGGCATTGCTATATTTCTGAGAGGTTGCAATTACACATTTGTGAAAGTACAGACTGACTCCAGGTTGATTTGTGATTCAAGGGTGTTTATTTCTGTGCTAATAAGTGGAAGGGGGTGTGCAATGGGCTGGGGTGATGGTGGAGGAATGTCCATGGTGAAGTTCAGTCTCTTGGTCTCATAGGTGCATTTTCCATGGGGGAATAGGAAGGGGAGCAATGGCAGATTAAGGTGGACAGGGTCACAAAGTGGGACAGAAGGGTGACATTCAGGAGGGTCTTATTTCCTTGTGGGGCTCTTGGCAATGTTCTCTGTCTTGTTCCTGGATCTCAGGGACCGTTTGCAGGGTGGTTCTCCTTCTGCAGGGGGTGGGGTGCTGGTGGCCTGTTGTTCCTGTGGCAGTGCCTCCTGTACACTAGAGCCAGCGGAGGTGGATGGCTGTTCATTTTCCAGGCAAGTGTGAGGGGCCCGTTTGTGTGCCACTGTGTCCTTTGTGATGTTGGCCAGGTCTGCCAGCACCCCTGCAATGATGACCAGGGTGGTGTTAAGGGACTTCATTTCCTTCCTGATCCCAAGGTAGTGTTTCTCCTGCAGCCGCTGGGTCTCCTGAAACTTGGCCAGTACTGTGCTCATGGTCTCCTGGGAATGGTGGTATGTTCCCATGATGTTTGAGAGTGCCTCGTGGATGGTCAGTTCCCTGGGCCTGTCCTCCCCCTGTCACACAGTAGTCCTCCCAGGTTCCCTGTTGTCCTGTGCCTCTGTCCCCTGAACCGTGTGCCCACTGCCACTGACCCCAGGTCCCTGATTGTCTTGGGTTGGTGGGTTTGCCTGGGGTCCCTGTAGTGGTGGACACACTGCTGATTGACAAGTCCTGGGGACAGTGGCATGGGCCCGCTGGGTGGGTGCTGTGGTGGTGTTTCCTGAGGGGGAGGGTCTGTGGTGGCTTGTGACAGTAGCAGGGGAACCGACTGTCCAGAGGTCCCTGGTGGGCAAGGCTAGTCATCTTGATCCAGAACTGCTGTCATCACTGTGGGCCTCTTCTGTGGGGGGACTGGATATGTCTGGCACCTCCTGTCGGGTGACGTTGGGTATGGGTCCTGTTGGGGTGTAAATGCATAGTTTTAGTATGTGTGTGTGCCATCTTCTGCATTGGGTGAGGTACCCTCTATTCCTGTGCTTGCATTATTGTGTTTGCCCTTTTGTGATAGTTGGTTTGGGGTCTGTGTGGATATCTGTACTGGACATGCTTTGGTGATGGGGGTCCATTAATAGGTGTTGCATGCAGGGCCTTGGTATTGGGATGGCTGGGTTGTGATAGTGGGGCATATGTGAGGTGTTGGAGTAATGGGGGTGAGGTGGGATGGGGGGATATGGTAAATAAGATATTACTTACCAGAGTCCAGTCCTCCTGCTACTCCTGCGAGGCCCTCAGGATGCAGTATTGCCAAGACTTGCTCCTCCCATGTTGTTAGTTGTGGGGGACTAGGTGGGGGTCCACCACCAGTCCACTGTACAGCAATCTGGTGTCTGGATACCACTGAACGCATCTTCCTGATGTCATCCCGTGTTCTTGGATGCTGTCCCACTGTGTTGACCTTGTCCACGATTCTCCGCCATAGCTCCATCTTGCTAGCAATGGAGGTGTGCTGCACCTTGGATCTGAAAAGCTGTGTCTCCCCCCGGATGATTTCCTCTACCATGACCCTGAGCTCCTCCTCAGAAAACCTGGGGTGTCTTTGAGGTGCAATAATGTTGGGTGGGTGATGTGTGAGGTGCTGTTTGTTGTGCTGTGTGATGTGTTGTGTTGGGGTGTGTTGTGTGAGGTGCATGGATGTTGTATGAGTGATGGTGTTGTGTGCCTGTGGATGCTGGTGTTGTGTTTACTATTCTCGCTCTCTCAGCTTTTTAAAAATGTTTTAGTTGTAAGGGTTTGTGGGTAATGTGGGTGTGTGTTTTATAGTGTTGTTAGTGTGTGGGTGTGGTGTGTGTATGTGTATCAGGAGTGTGTATTTCGAATTGTCCAATGTGGTTGTGTTTTGTAAGTGTGTGTGTACTTTGAGCGCGGCGGTGTGTACCGCCAATGGATTACCGCGGTTGAAAGACCGCCACGTTGATTCGTGGGTCGTGATAATGTGGGCGTATTCTTGTTGGCGTGACGGTGTAGGTTTTGCTATCAACAGTTTATCACTGACCTTTGTGTGGCAGACTTGTGTGGATGTCTGTATTGTTGCAGATTCAAAGATGTGGGTCGTAATACCTGAAGCGGAATTCCGCCGCCTCCACGGTATGTTGGCGGCCTTCAGCACGGCAGTACGCGGGATTTACCGCCAGGGTTGTAATGAGGGCCTATATCTTATGCTGAAAAGTAACTTTAGGCTACGAGTTATAGTTTCTTAACATAAAGCGCTTTTCCTAAGAAAACAAAGTCATAGGTATAACTAGTAGGTAGTATATTTATAATCCAAACCCGGATATGCTCAGGGAATGGCTAAACTATTCGGAGGCATCAAGGAAAATGATAGCAATTCTTGTGAAATATGCTGCTATTGACCACACAAAATAGTCTGAAGAAATAGAGGCGCTCTGGCAGGAACTGAAAGATTACACAGAGCAAGAAGTAATCAATAATTTTAAAAAGGACATGAAAAGATGCTTATCCAAAAGATCAACTTCAGACATGATAAGCCAGACTACCAAAGAGGACAAATCTTTCCATTTTCCAGGCACTTTGATAACATGTGCAGGCAAACATTTGTATTTGTATTTTTGTATTTATAAAGCACATTCGGGCCATAGCATGGAAGAGCTGAGCAATAGAGGGTAGAGTGTCTAAAAGAGAAAACAGGAAAAGAGAAAATAAAAACTACTGAGGAAAGAGCCAAGCCTTTAGCTGCTTCCTAAAGGTCAATAGAAAATTATGTTCCTTCCTATTCATCAAGGGGAGCATATTCCAATGATTGGCAGCAGCCACAATAAATGCTTTATCCCCCCAGCTGGCCTTATGAGTGCAAAGAACATGGACCAGATGGGATCCTGTTGATCTGAGCTGATGGCTCGGCATATACTAACATAGCATTGAGGAGAGATATTCAGACCCGCGTATATGCAAAGACTTGTGAGTCAAACACAACGTTTTAAAAATAATACGCTTCATAACAGGTAGCCAATGCAATTGTTTCGAACTTCCACTGGCCGAAGCTGAGTGGGGAAGGTCTTATATTAAATGGGCAGCTGTATTTTGAATCAATTGAAGTTTCCTAAGGGAGGTATTGTCAAAGTTAAGCATTAGAGCATCACACTAATCTAATCTAGAAATTACTAGTGCCAAGGCCACTGTGATTTTAAGTTCCTTTTGTAAATATGAAACATTTTCTTCAGAATTTTAAGAGTCCAAAAACTGGGTTTAATGATGGACGTAACTTGAGACTTAAAAGATAGGCGGTTGTCAAATATAACTCCCAAATTTCTGGTGGAAGTAATGGGGGCAGGCAAATCGCCACACACTGATGGCCATCAACGTGAGCTCCACAATTCCTTCCTAGAGCCAAAGAGTAAAATCTCAGTTTTATCGCCATTCATCTTAAGGCAATTCAAGCCCATCCAACTGTTAACCTCACTCATACAGTGATTGTCTGAGAGTACGCAAACAAGTGACAAATGTTCAGCCTAAGCGTAATGAAACCAATCCAGAATTCATTTCAGAGGTTGAGATCGATCCAAATGAAGGAGGATCTGGAAGCAGAGGATAAACAAAAGATATTCCCTCTGTGGTGGAAAAGCTGTGTCTTTTATGGCTAGACAAGACATTAAACTTCAAGCCACAACCAAATTGGAAAAGAAACCCAAAAGGAGGAGGAAAAGAAAAAAAGACAGCATGAAAAAAAGCAAACATACAAGCTCAAACATTCCAGCTATACAAAGAAATGAACCAATTGGATACAAAAATTATTGGGAATTTTTTAGACATTGAAATATCTAAAGAGGAAGAACAAATCTTGTCTTTGGGCCTCACATTCTGTGCAACAGCCAGAAGCAATTATGATCAAATGAGAATAGACTTATTCAAATTCTCAGAAAGTTAAAATTAAGGAAATACTATTTCAACAAACAAAAAACTAACAGAGTTAACAAAAGTATTACTCAAAGAGGAGCTACCAATCTCCATGTGTCTAATCCCAAATTGATGTTGGAACTGGGTCTGCTGGAAAGGGAAATGCCTGGATCAGATGATATGATATCTGAGCACAAAATTATTGATATTTAGGGACTGGATGTGTATGGCAGTGCACCAACGCCCTTTTGAGCAAAGTCATCCGTCAGACCAATTTTTCCAAGAGACTCCATTGACATTCTTTCTGAGCTTGTGGTTCAAGATTTTAAGAATTTGCAAATTAAGATCGATTGGACCAAGAGACATTTTGCTGATAACCACTAAGCCAAATACTACAAGCTCATGTATAATTTGAAGAGCAGACAGGATGTAGTTATCCGGCAGCCCAAAAAAGAATGAAACATCGCCCTCTGGCCATTGTAAGTGTGTAAAACCTAGGTATTGTGGTAGTTGAATGACAAGAACTGTTACTTCAAAATGACAAAAATATACATGGTTGATGTTCGTGTTACATATCATGCTGAGTGTTAGAAAGTGGATTATTGGTAAGGGCAAGAAGGTACCTATACTAAGCAAGAGGCCACGATGCCCCACTAGGTCCAGAGAAGGTCTCAATAAATTATTCCTTGCTCAAACCTTGGTTGCGTGGCCCACGAGCAGTTAGGCTTTACTTAGAAGACAGGTGTGTAAAGCATTTAAGATCCACAAAACAGTAAATAAGTGAAACACAACACACAGTATAAATCCAGCACTAATTTATAGAAGTGGAAAATATTTTTATCGTGAAAATGACATAAAAACCACAAAAATCCAATGTATGAAAAGGGAGATCTGAATTTTTAAAGATTAAATGTAAAACATTGATTTCTAGCACTTAAAAAACAAAAACGCCAATGTGGAACATCTTGTTGCATCTCTGCCATATGTATTCTTTCTCCTGAAGGTGGAAAGCAGATGGTGCTCTTGTCCATTGGGGTACAGGCCAACACTCTCTGGGGTGACCACTTCCTGTGAAGTGTAGCAAAAATCAATCCCATAAAGCAGCATTCTTTAAAAGTCCCACATGGAGGAAATCTCTCCTTGAAGGTTACATCTGGCTAAGCCCACCCACTGGTATGGTCAAGTCTCCATACCACACCTCCTCCCGCCCCTCTCATTACCTAATCAGTAGGGCTCCAACCTGTCTGGGGGTGTGGGAAATGGGGAAAGTCCAGTTTCTGTCCAAAGTGGCTTCCCTCCTCTGTAGACCAGTTTGACTAATACCCTCCCATCCTGCTATGACATCTGCTGTAGTAGTTCACTGCACCCCAGATGCTTCCTTTCTGGCCGACCAGGCCACTTCACACCTCATTAAGGCCGCCTAGTTCAGGCTTGCAAAGCCTGAGCAGTCAGGAAACGGCACTACAGGGCTGAACTTTGTAACTTTCAGAAAGAGTTCTAAAACTCTTTCCCTGTCCTAGTTATCTTAAATTCAAGATTGGCAAGCTGTTGGATTTATTACAACATATAATTTGGTACCAAACTTGCTATTTTTAGCTCATCTTTATTGAAAATAAGACTTTATAATTTTTAAATAAAGTCTCCAATGTTACCTATGGGGCAGATTTACTACAAAGGGAAAACAAATCCGTCTGTTTCTTCCTCACCAGGTCTTCTAAAACATTTGATAAAGTCCCTGCTTATATTTACAGTACAATAAGGTGGTTTAGGACTTTGGAAGTACTTTTAGTTCCAAAGTCAAATTTGAGGTTAACTTTAATTTAAAAGCAGCCAGCAATATAGGCCTGCCTTTAAAATGACGTTGGACACCACAGTAGTGGACCTATGGATGCACTATCTGTACTGGGGTCCCTAAACCTACGTTCTCTACCATACACTGGTCACTTACAGGTAGGTTGTCAGAGCCAATCATACTTAGGTTGCATAAACCATTATACTTACAGCACTGGCCCTGGGGCTGGTTAGCAGTGTCTAGGGCACAGTCAGAATCAATAACCACCAGTATCATTTCAAAGGCTTGAGGGGTGAACAGAGCAAAAAGGATGACTTTCTCATACTGCCCCCTCCCTGTCAAAAGGTGATGGGTACTAACCTATACCCTGGTAGTCCCCCTCAGTGGAAAAACCTGGAAAGTCCATCTGCATTGGTGTGGGCTGTCCCAGTATACATTTCACTGTAAATTCCATACCCTGTAGCATCAGTCTTGGTGACTGCAATTAAGCCTCTGTAGTCTACACCGAATCGGAACTCCCTCTTCCTACCTTAGGGGTTAGGTTTGGATATCAGCGCCACTGGACTGGCCCAAGGACTACCAGAGGGCTCAATTACCCGTAGCTCCAACATCTTAGCTACCTCATCCATGATGTTGGCTCTGACCTATTGTGACAACGTGTACAACTTGTTTTTGACATGTAAGCTGTCACCAGTATCATTGTCATGGTGAGTCCAGGGGTCAGGGAGAACAGCCCAGCAAACACTTTTCTGCAGTCTTTTTGTTGTTTTGCTGTCAGCTTAGGTGCAAGTACCAAACGCTCCACTGACCCATCTTGCTCATTAGTAGAGAAGAGGTCTGGCAGAGGTTCACTGTCCTTATCCTTTCCCTCATCTGTGACAGTAAAAATGGTCTAGTCTGCCCTGTCTTCATGGGGTTTAAGTCTGTTGACATTCAGGATTCATTGGGGATTTCTGGGAGTGCCAAGGTCTACCAGGTAGGTGACCTCACCCTTTTTCTCTAGAATGGGGTAGGGCCCAGTCCACTTAGCCTGAAGGGCCCTGAGAGCCAGAGGCTCCAAAAACCATGCAACTTCCTGGATGGCTCTCAGGCATAGTAGCCTTCTGGTCATGCCAGAGTTTCATAAGCTCTTGGCTGGCCTCCAGGTCGCTGCTTGTCTTCTTCATGTACTCCGCCATGTGAGATTGCAGGCCTAGCACATAATCAAGCACATTTTGCTTGGACTCCTTAAGAGGCTTCTCCCAAGATTATCTCATCAAACACAATGCTATTGGAGAGATCTAGCTCTCTCCTATACTTCCCGTACTGTCACACCCAACTACATTCCCCCACTAATACCAAAACACACACCCTTATTCCTCCCCTTAGTACTCTTGAGCCCTATTCAGTCTTCCCCGAAAGCTGAGTTAGTTCTTTAGGAAATTCAGAGGCTTTCACTTAAGACTGAAATGTGCTGCTTTTCCTCTTAAAATTAATCTTCATTCAGGTCGGATTCATCAGATAGATCTCTGAACCTATATCCTGAAATGGCTTGATAAGTTGTCGGAGACACCAATGTCTCGCAACTGTGACATGAAATCCAGACGAGCAAAGAAGGATTGGCCCTTGTGGTTCCTCTTATTATCTGGGCATGCCTTTCCATATATGGTCTCATGCAGTAAAACATTTAAAAAAAAGACCAACTTAGCCTTAGGTTTTTCTAGGTGGGCATTTGAGAATCTCTCCGAGTAAAAGGAAAGCGATGTGCCCGTTGAACTTCTGGATCCCAATTCCAAGCAGAAAGTTCAGGGAAGGAGCCTTTTTCAGAATTTGACCATGTATGACCGATAGTCATTTCCTTCATTACCTTCTGCCAAACCTAGGAACCATAGGTTGTTACACCGTTGCCAATTTTCAAAGTCCTCCAAATTCCACATTAAATCCAAAACCTGTGACGATTGATGTTTAACTTCACCCTGTAGCCCTCCAACATTTTGCTCCAACGCCACTGTGTGTTCCTTCACAAGCGCAACCCATGCCCAATCTCGGAACAGTTTTATTTACTTTCCTTAAAACTCCTTACATTATCTTTTTTTCTAGCCTAGGTCTATGACTCTCAGTCTGGACTCTTTTTTGTAATTGCCTTATAGACAAATAAATGAGGCTCAACGTGGGCTCTTCTTTGCTCATAGAGGCTCGATGTAGTATCTGTTGGTGTGTCGAAACCCCAAGTGGTTGGGCGTTCTCAGGATAAATCTGGGTTGTGGCTGAATAGTTCCATTTCAATGTTCTTGTCAGCGGAGGGCTACTTCGTCCTGTTGTTGAATTTTCCACCCTAGGCTGCTTGGTCCTTTTACACTGGTGTTTCTTTCATTTGACAATAGCAACTCCTCCTCCTCATTTGCCTGGAATGTCTGAGGATCCTGAAGGTGAATTCTCTCTGGAATCACTCATCTCTGTAACAGAGGATTGAGTGTTATCAGTGAGAGAGAAGAATGTATTTCCATTTTCCGGGGACTCCCTGGTTTCTCCCCCCTCACACCAGCTGGGTTTACAGGCATTCAATGATGATATTGTCAGCAACCTTGGACCTCCTGAGGGGACAACAGGTGTACAATCTAAGGTTGTGAAGTGTCATGCAACTCCACTGGCCAATACCCCACACAAACACCCCCTAGTTTGCCCTATTTTGTTGATACCCATCCTCTTCACCTTTCCATACCCACAATTCAACACTAAATCCATCAATTTATCCATGAGCTGTGCCGACGACTGCACCTCCCCCAGAGCACTCTGGAAAATTGCCTCTCTTGGGACCCCCACCTTTCTCTCAATCCCGGCCACAGTCATACTCTCAGGCACAGTCTTGTCCCTTCCAATGTTGTTGCCATTGTTCTTGCCCAAGAAGCTACACTGAGTTTTCCCACCTCCTTATTGTTACTAGCCTCTTCTGACAGCTGTGTTGCCCCACCCAATTCGCCAGTAATTGCCCCACATTTCTCTCACTGTCTTGAAAGGGGAAACCGTTGGCGTCCCTGTTTTCACTGGCCCTGGCAATCTTCTTCTCCATCAACACCTGAAAGAAGTCAACAATATGTTTTGCCAAGACACTTGCCCTAGTTGCTGATCACTCTCTTTAGAGTCCATGCACTGGCTTGCAATGGTCTTTTCCTCTCCTCCTCATTCTTTAGCTGTTTGGTACCAAGCTTCCGTATTCCAATGCTTCCTCTGCTTCTGAGGTTTATACTGACAAACTGCCGGGCATTAGTTATCCTGCAGAGTGGATTCAAAATCTTCAAAGCCTTGGGAGACATATCACGCTCCATCAAATGTTTCTTACTGACCACAATGAGGGATAGAAATACGGCCATCGTGCTATCACACCAGGGAAGCAAGCCCAGGAATCCTTCAGGTGACAGCCGACAGCTCTGAGTATGTCGACAATCCTTGGTAACCCCATCTGAGCCCAGTAGGAGCGAGTCAGGATCAGGATGGCGGTGGAAGAGGAGGAAGATAGCCTACCGGGGTGAGTCACCATCACAAAGTACTCTGGCCCATATTTATACTTTTTGACGCTAAACTGCGCTAACGCAGTTTAGCGTCAAAAAATTTAGCGCCGTCTAACGCCATTCTGAAGCGCCATGCGGGCGCCGTATTTATGGAATGGCGTTAGCCGGCGCTAGCAGACCGGCGCTGCCTGGTGTGCGTGGAAAAAAACCACGTACACCAGGCAGCGCCGGCGTAGGGGGAAAATGGCGTTAGGGCATCTTAAAATGGGGCAAGTCAGGTTGAGGCAAAAAAATCGCCTCAACCCGATTTGCGCCATTTTTTTCGACGCCCAGACGCCATTTAAATGACTCCTGTCTTAGTAAAGACAGGAGTCATGCCCCCTTGCCCAATGGCCATGCCCAGGGGACTTATGTCCCCTGGGCATGGTCATTGGGCATAGTGGCATGTAGGGGGGCACAAATAAGGCCCCCCTATGCCACCCAAAAAAATAAAAAAATATAAAAAATTATACTTACCTGAACTTACCTGAATGTCCCTGGGATGGGTCCCTCCATCATTGGGTGTCATCCTGGGGTGGGCAAGGGTGGCAGGGGGGGTCCCTGGGGGCATGGGAGGGCACCTGTGGGCTCATTTTGAGCCCACAGGCCCCTTAACGCCTACCCTGACCCAGGCGTTAAAAAGTGGAGCAAATGCGGGGTTTTTTGACCCGACCACTCCCGGGCGTGATTTTTGCCCGGGAGTATAAATACGACGCATTTGCGTCGCCGTCATTTTTTTAGACGGGAACGCCTTCCTTGCATCTCATTAACGCAAGGAAGGCGTTCACGCAAAAAAATTACGCTATTTGCCCATACTTTGGCGCTAGACGCGTCTAACGCCAAAGTATAAATATGGCGTTAGTTTTGCGCCGAATTTGCGTCGAAAAAAACGATGCTAATTCGGCGCAAACGGAGTATAAATACGGGCCTCTGTTCATGGTTCCGTCAGTAATTAAATTACTTTTATTTTGTTTTCCCACTCCTGCTCACAGCAGTCTTACTGGGCTGTACAGGCAGTGACCATTATAGACAGGGCAGCAGCAGCTCGGGATCACTCCTTCTTCCAAGCAGAGTGGGGAGGAGAGCCTCACTGGTGGTGTGCTAGTCGATTGCCATCTTGCCCTGGACATAAGAACTGAAGTTTCCAACACACTTTCAGGAAGTGATCAGAAGAATGGAGGACAGGGTCCTTCCCAGGGAAAATCCCAGGGAAGAAAGATAACAAATCCAAAGAGCCCTCACAAGAGTCCCCAAAACCTGCACAGGGAGAGGGAGCACTGAGTCTTGCCACTTCCAACAGGAGGGAGCATGAGGGGAAGCATTATGACCCTGATACGGCAGGGAAGTTCCAGGAATTAGCAAGGGCAGGGAAGTGTTTTGAGTATTATCAACCAGGGCACAAAAGAGGAGATGTTGTCTGCTCCAAGAAGCCCTCAACTGGTGGGCAAGCCCATGGGATTGCTAGTGTAAGTGTGGGGGTGGACGTTGGCCCAGGGATGTGGTCAGGATATACAGAGGACACCTTAGTGTCCTTGGGACGGATGGATGTTGCAGCCCTGGCTGCCTTACCTCCAAGCATGCCAAAGTACTGGCAGAGGCCTAAAATCAATGGGACTGAGGTGGAGGCTCTGAGAAATACAGGAGCCACTGTGACTATGGTCACAGAGAAACTGGTTTCTCAAAAGCAGGTCCTAACTGGTGTATTCCAGCAGGTAACTTATGCAGGCAGCAGAACCAAGCTCCATCCCATGGCTGTGGTGAGCTTGGAATGGGGAGGGTTGACTGGCCCTAAGAGAATAGTTGTGGCTCCTGCCCTCCCTATACACTGTCTACTGGGAAATTATCTTGAAGCATCTGACTGGTCAGAGGTGGAGAGAAAGGTCCATGTACAGATGCTGGATCTCCCTGAATGTGGTGACCAGGTCACAGGCTTCACAACAGGGAAGTGCTGGATACTTGGACCCTGGAACAATGGGCCAAGCCTCCAGAGGCAAGAGAAAGTGCACATGGTCTGGCTTGCTGGCCCAAGGAACTACAGATGTGCAAAAGAATCTAATTCTGAGGGGGAGGATCTGACCTCTGAGAAAGGGGCCTCACCCCTCAAGCTCTGCCTGACTTGGCAGCACTGCAAGGGAGTGGTTAGACCCAACAAAGAAGATTTATGCCAGGGGCAAAAAGAGTGTCCCACTCCTGAGGAACTGAGGCAGACTGCCTCTGCCTTGAGGCAAGAACAGGGTTATGTCAGTGGAACTCCCAGGGTTTACTGGGAGGATTGAGACCTCTGTACTAAGGCAAGGGACCCAAACTCAGGGGCAACCAGGATAGTTGTGGTCTTCCAGAAGTACAGGGAATTCCTCCTGACCTTAAGCCATGACATCCCCTTGGCAGGACATACGGGGCAGACAAAGACCTGGAATAGGCTGGTCAACCATTTCTATTGGTCCAACATGTCGGCAAAAGTGAAGAGAGTGGGGCTCTGTGTGCGGGTGATTCCCATGGCTATCACTCAGATCCCAACAGGATTCGATTGCCCGCAAATGGAGGCGGGGTGGGTGCCAGCACGGGGAGGTTAGGGGAAGGGATTGGATTAGGGACTGGGTTTGAGGAGGGGTGAGGCAGGGAGTGGTGGAAAGCACATGGAGGTCACTGGGCAATAAAATTGAGAGATTACTGGTTTAGTAGGCTCTGAAGGTTTAGATGGATTAATATTGCGGTTGTCAAGGAAATGCCAGCTGGAAGTAATCAACAATACCTGGCCTATAGACGGATGTGGCGATGGTGGGAGTCAAATGGGTAAAATACACATAGCATCTCTCGACATTAGCGGGCTGAATGGATTGTACAAAGAGGAGGTGGGTTGCACTGGATCTTAAGGCACTGCAGGCATATGTTTTGTGCTTACAAGAAACCCACATTGAGACTTCACAGAAGTTTGTGCTGGAGACTGGGTTTTAATCTTGTGGGTGTCTATTCTGGTATAGGGTAAGGCTTGTACTTTTAGTCAGACAAGGGTGGATGGCAGGTGGGGAATTACAGAGTGTCATGGGAGAGGACTTAGCTTTACACTTGCCTTAGTGTATTGCTCAGTGGTTGATGATCCAGGATTGTTTGACTGGATCAACAATGAGATGGCTCACTGGACTACCACGCCAGTGCTTTGTGGGGATTTCAATTTTAACATGTATGGGAGGTGGCTTGGACAAGAAGACAGGACAAATCATGGGCGGAAACCAAACGTTTGGCAGTCTATTCAGCACTTGATACCCAGGCCTTGATAGGTGCTTGGGATTAGATACGGGGTCCCGATCCTGGGTTCACTTATTTTTCAGCATAGCATAATTCACATGCCTGGCTTGATGACATGTTCACTTCTTGCACACTGCTAGCAGGGGCTCAGATAGACACATTTCCGAGAGTTGTTTCTGATTACATCCCAGTGGTACTACAGCTAGAGGTTGGTGGGTCACGGCCAGGAGTTTTCACCCAGACTTTTGACCACACCTTGTTATTTGATGAAGAGTATTTACATCATATGGAAGGCTGGATCCCAGAATCTTTGGAGGTGAATAGAAAGAGTTCTTCTGTTGGGGTGGTGTGGGAGGTTTTTAAGGCTGGGGTAAGGGAGTAGACACTTAGCTTTGGGCTGAGATGCCAAAGGGAAGAGAAGCAGCATCAGGTGGAATGATACAGAATTCTTGCAGAGGCCAAAGCCCAATTGGTTTCAGCAACTGCCTCTGGAGATAAGGTGAGAGATAAAGTAGATTTTGTTGTCAGTCGGTACAGATCACAAAGGCTGCAATTGTAGAGGTCTTTAGTAACTTAAGTGCGGCCAAATATTTAGCCTGGAGATCTGTGAGCTATGAATATAGTGAGCGGGTGGGACACCAGTTAGCACTCAGCGCTAGGAAAAGGGCCTCACATGGATATATCAGAGAGGTAATTAATTCAAGTGGGTAAAGGGTGGCGGATGATGATGGTGTAAAAGAGGTGTTTAGGGGTTATTATGAAACTCTGTGTAAAAAGAATGACAGCGGGGTGGAATACCCTTGGGCAAGTCTATGTAAATTTTGAAACTCTATTTCTTTGAAAACCCTGGAGAAGGAGGACCGGTTGCTTCTAGAGCCACCCCTAACCTTGGAGGAACTGCAGGTGGATCTAAGGGATCTCTCTTCACGGAAGGCAGTGGGAGAAGATAATATACCACTGGAATTTTATAAAACGTTTTTCCCATTGTTTCAATTAGACTTATTCACTACATTTTGTTTAGTACAAAATGGGTGTAGCCCCCGGACTCCTGAGCATCAGCCAATATTATTGTTTTTCCTAAGGAAGGCAAACCACCAGACAATCCTAGTCGTATCGCCCTTTTACGTTAATTAATAGCTACACAAAACTCTACTCTAAAATTTTGACCATGCGGTTAGGTTTGGGTATTACTAAACGTGTGTATCCTTATCCTGGGGAGCGATAGTACAGATCACATCCGCCATGTAATAGCTCTTTTCAATGTAGCATCAGGGGTAGGATTACCAAAGGTTTTAATGTTGCTCGACACAGAAAAGGCATGTGTTAGGGTTAGGTAGGCCTACCTATGGTATGTTGCTGGGTGGTATAAGATAGGGATGAGTTATAGAAGGGCCATGCAGGCCTTGTAGCAAAAGCCAAGAACTAGGATATTAATACATGGAGGGCCATCCGATATAATTTGGATTCAAAGAGGCACCAGGCAGGTGTGCCCATGTTCCCCGCTCTTATTTGCACTATATATTGATCCTTTTATTAAAAAAATTGCAGAAGTCCCTGGGATAGCCCCCATGCATTGTCACGGTAGGGGATATAAAGTTCTCGCCTATGCGGACAATGTGGCTGTGGTCACTTCTAATCCAGAGGACGCTCTCACCCATAAGGAAGGGGTAGTACACATTTTTGGTCAGATTTCTGGCTACTGGCTCAATCAAGGCAAGACTCAGTTAGTTTGCAATAACTTAGTTGGGTTGCAAGATAAACGGGTAACAAAAGAAGCAACATATCTGAGTGTTACAATTCCGCAGACCTAGACTTGCTGGTTCAAGCACATTTTGGTCCAATATTGACACAGGCCAGCAGGGACCTGACAAGGTTGAATAGTGTTCATCTCACAATTATGGGGAGGTGTAATATTATCAAAATGATTTTGTTGCCTAGAATTCTCTTCTGTCTTGGGGCGTTCCCTCTAGAGATTACGAATTGTTGTTTTTTGTCCATTAACAGACTGGATGGTTCATGTGGGTGTACTCTAAGCCCAGAAAAACTCTCAAGTTCTTGACTTTGCCCAGAGGGAGAGGGGGGTGAGCAGTTCCAGATTTTAACTTATACTATTGGACCGTCACCATTCAATATATGGAGCCCCTGTTTAGCAGGATGGGAGATGATCAGTTAATAGTCTCGACTTATGAATTTATGCTTGGAACACGGCCAGGGATAGCCTGATGAGACCACTGGAGCCTAGCTATTTTAAGAAAGTTCACTTTAAGGTGCGTCAGGGGGCTCTTAAGGTCTGGTTTCAGATTTGTAAGAGACTGGGCATTGGGCGACTCCATTAATATGTATCAATCTGGGATAATTTGTACCTGCCACATATCTTTAGGGGATACACAGTAACTAACAGCGTGGCCCGTGACATTAGGGGTCTGAGGAACTTTTTTTCCACTGAAGGTATTTTCTCTGTTGCAGCATTACAAGATAAGTTTGGGATCCTCAGCAAAGATTTCTTTAAGTTTTTACAAATCAGAGACTATTTGAGTTGTAAGGTGAGTGGGGCCAATGGTTTCCAGAGGTGTATGATGGTAGGCCAGTTGGTGTGTGGAGAGGCTAGCACAATCATTCAGCTCTATGGTTTTTTGAGCTCATATAAACCGGACGATAATTGTAAATATTGCGAAAAGTGGGAAAATGCTCTTGGGGCCTTAGAACTGGCTTTTTTGGACTCTTTGGAATTAGGGCATGCAGTTTTAATTTCTGTTATATCACAGTCACAACATTATAAATTATTATTTGATTCATATTGTATTCCTTGGAAAATTGCGAGCCTGGGTAGGACATTTAAAAGCGGATGCTTCGCACAGTTTTGGGAGTTGCAGGGTCTTGAACATTTTTGGGGGGTCTGGGGAGTGTCTACGTTTTTCGATGGTAGCCTCAATATTAAAATCAAGCTAACCCCACTTCTTATCATCCTGGGTATTTGTGATGCCATGGTTACAGCCGAAGCTCCATAGGATCCTCCTGCCTTTCAGCAGTGGTTTGCCTGGCTCTTGGCAAATTTTATTTTGGAGAGAGCAATTTATGTCAAGAGAGGCCAAAGGTGCTCAAAAAGGGCAGGAAGATCTGGTAGCTATTTTGGGATTGGCACAAGAATCAGGCACAAATTCATCTGTTGAATAGATATGGATTAGCGGAAGGGAATGGGTAATTGCTGGGATGTGCAATCTAATACTGATGTAGGGGGATACTCAACCTAAGGTATGTAACAGACATAGGTAATGGATATTTTTTCTCATAAGAAGAGCAGTTAAGGTATCACCTCGGATAGGTGGGGGTTTATGAACTGGAATTGTAGTTAGATCTACCTGTCACTCTTAACGGGATTGTATGTGCTGAAATGTTATGATTTTTTGTGTGCTGTTTCCATTCCTTTAAAAAATAAATTTAAAAAAAGAGGAAACTATGGTTGTTAAATATTCATCAGCTGGCTCCCCCATGTCCCTGGGTTTGGCCAACTTAGAGTCTACCACATACTGGCATAACTTCCCTGAGATACAATTACTCAGGAGGTGCTCCTTCATGATTAAATTGTATTTCCGTATACACAAGGTCAAACATGGACTGGGTATTGACCATCTGGGTGTCCCTAAACTTCATCCTTCTGGGTAAGGTATTTCTTCATGTTGGGTTAGGACTCTCATCCTCTCCCAGGGTCAGGAGCCGATTCTTCCCAGATACTGGGATCAGTTCCCACAGGAGTGAACCACAGTACTCAGGTCTAACCTTCCTCATCTTAAGAGCCCTCTTAAAGGCTGTCAGCCACTTGTCAATGTCGTCTCCCTCTGGATAACTAGGAACAGTCCCCTTGGGTAGTCTAGGGCAAAACCCACCACCTTAAAGCCTACCTTGCTGCCCAGATCTCATTGTTCTTCTCTCCTGTACTTCTTTTTTTCCAGGTCCAACTTATCTGTTTCTAGTGCTATATAGGCCTGCTGGGCTTTCAGCTCTCTTTCCTGGAGGGACATGTGTTTTTCCTTCTGAGGTGATCCCTCTCCTACAATTACCTCTAGACAGGGACCTGGTTACTGTGTGGAGGGATGACCCCTCCTTCTCCCCGTCACTTAGGTGTAGAGGTTCTCCCTCCCTTGAGAGATTGGACCTGGCATCCTCCCCCTCCTCTCCAACAGAAGCCTCCTCTGTGCCTAGCAGTTGGGCTTCGGCCTAGGACCTAAGGGATTTAATCAGCTCACCCTTCCTAATGTTAGAGGCTTCTGGCAACCCCCTTTCAGTACACAACTCCCTAAGCTGGACAACAGTGAGTGTGCGTAGGCTAGCCAGATTAAACTCCATGGTATCCCTAGGTTTTGTGTCACTTAAAAAAAAAACTTTTCAAAATTTCAGTCATTAATTTAGAAAAATCACAAAAAGTAATTAATTGAAGTTAACCCAAAATAAAAATGACAAACAAGTACTGTTTGGACAATTTAGAGGAGTTTTAATTTGCTTCACTTAAAACTGTATTGTGATATCAAACATAAGTTCTAGATCCCACCGCTGTACACCATAAATGTTGGACAGTGGATTATTGGTAAGGGAAGGTGGGTACCTATACTAAGCAACAATCCCTCACTAGGACCAGTCAAGGTCTCAATAAATTAATCCTTGCTCAATACTTGGTAGCTTGGCCCAAGAGCAGTTAGGCTTAACTTGTGAGACAGGTGTGTAAAGCATTTAATATCCACAAAACAGTAAATAAGTACAACATAACACACAATAAAATCCACACCAATTTATAAAAATAGACAATATTTGTATCTTTAAAATGACAAAAAATGACAAACACCCAATGTAGGGAATTGGAGATCTGAGTTTTTAAAGAAAAAATGTAAAAAAAATGTTTTCTGGCAAATAAAAAACAAAAGCGCCAACTGGGGACATTTGGTCATTCTCAACTGTGGCAAAGTCAAAGTTTGAGATGACCACCATGGAGCCGGCTACACTGAGTGAGAGGCCTCAGTCAAAATTTTACCTTTGGACTTAGTTACATTTTGGAGCTTTTTCTCTCGAAGTCGGACGAGGCTCCTCGTCAAGTAGGGCTCCGATGTGACAATGGCAGCTTTCTTCAGCGCAGGGTCCCATCAACTGCTGGAAGTCTTGTTGATGGAGTAAAGCTCCAGAACTTCAGTGAGATGAACCTGAAAATCAGGCCAGGCCTCGGTTCGATGTCACCGGCTCGACTCTCTTTGATGGGTCAGTCACCATAAGGAGATTTTTTTTACAGTTGCTCCAGACTTCTCCAAACCTCTGGACCGTCTTCCAGAAGTACTTTTTGGGACCTCCAAGTGTCCACAAACGTGCTCCATTCCAGAAGCTATCAGTTGTTCCTTGAAAGTTGGGACTTCAGTTTCCAAAATGCGCCTGGACAGAATTGTTAAATGGCCACTTTACACTGGTCAGCGGGCTATTTTTGCAGGACTTAATGCAGGGGACTCTGGTTCGTTACTTTGTACCTGTAGCTTGAAGGGAGTCTACTCCTGAAGTTGCAGAAACAAGGCAAAGTCCTTTTCTTGATGAAGCCCAAAGTGTGCAGCTGGTGCAGTCTTTCTGAGTGCAGGGTCAGGGTGCAGTTAAGGGGTCCAGCAGGGCAGTCCTTCTTCTTCCAGTAACTTCTTCCAGCAGAAATCTCAATTGTGGGACAACTCTGCCATATTTATCCTTGATCCTAAGGATGGAAAGCAGGGGGTCCTCCTATCCAATTGAGTGCAGGCCAACACCCTCTGGGGTGACCACTTCCTGTGAAATGTGGCAAAATGAATCCCAGAAAGCAATATTCTGCAAAAGTCCTACATGGAGGAAATCTCTCCTTGAAGGCTACATCTGGCTGAGCCCACTTAGTGGTGTAGTCATGTTTCCCTACCACACCTCCTCTAGCCCCTCACTTAATCTAATCAGTGGGGCTCCTAGCTGTCTCTGATACAGGAAATGGCGGAGGTCCAGTTTCTGACCCAAGTGGCTTCCCTCCTTTGAAGGCCAGTTTAGCTACTCTTCCCCATCCCGCTCTGCCATCTGCTGCAGCAGCTCTTTGTCCCATAGATGCTTTCTTTGTGTCAGTCCAGTCCACTTCAGACCTTATTAAGGCAGCCTGGCTCAGAGTGCCAGAGGCTGACCAATCAGGAAAAGGCACTACAGAGCTGAATTGGTTAACTTTTATAAAGACTTCTCAAATGTTTTCCCTGCGCAAATTATCTTAAATTCAACATTGGCTAGTTGTTAACGTGCTATATTTAGCTCAAAGCTATTGGAAATAAGACTTTATTATTTTAAAATAAAGTCTCCAATTTTATCCTATGAGGCCCATTGACTACAATGGTGAAAAACACATTATGGCTGTTTTTCCATCACCAGGGCTTAGAGAACGTCTTTTATAAAGTCCCTGCTTATATTTACACTGTTATAAAACCTGGGGACACTTAGGACAGAACTTAGAGGTGACGTATATACAAAAATAAAGTAATTTAGGACTTTGGAACTACTTTTAATTCCAAAGTCGAATTTGGAGTTAACCTTATCTTCAAAGCAGCCAGCAATGCTGGCCTTCTTTTAAAGTGACACTGGACACCACAGCACTAATTATAGTGTGGTCTCTAAACCTACATGCCCTACCATATACTAGGGACTTACAGTTGGATTGTCAGAGCCAATTCTAATTAGGTTTAATTTGCAAAACCCTTCTAAAACAGAGCAAAGGCCCTGGGACTGGATAGCAGTGCCCAGGGCACAGTCAGAGTCAATAACCACCAGTATCAGTCCTAGGGTTTCAGGGTTGATCAGGACAAAAAGGATGACTTTACCACACTGAATTATTACAATTGCATTGGATGGGTTTGATCACTCAAGAAGAGTATCATATTTTTAAAGTTGATTCTCCTGGAACACCCATATTACATCTCATAGCTAAAGCACATAAAATGCCACTGTTCTGCCTGGTAGGCAAATAATATCAGCCATTGGGTGTTTATTTGAAAACACATTCAGATACATTGATTTTTTTCCTGAAATAGTATATCCAGCTGTTGCCTTCATACATTTAGGACACTGGGGATTTTTTTAAAGAAGAATCTATGATGTTGCTTGGGAGAAAAGGTATGCATTAACTTCAATGGATGTAACATTTCTCTCTGCACAAGTATTTCAAACCAAGATGGCCTAAGGGCCATAGAATATTTGCTCAGTGCTAGACATGTGTCCCTGTACAAACATACAGAAGTATTGCTTGCGACATTTTCCTGTTTGACAAAGAGATCTATAGACAAGTATCTCCAAGATATGAAAATGTGCATATGGACTTGTGGGAAGAGAAGCTGCTCACACACCAAATTGCTGCAGAGTGGTCAGAGAAGGTGGTCCTTTGGACAAGCTTTATTAATTACATTTTTTGTCATCTGGAGGGTGTTGGAAAATGGGTTATTGGTAGGGCAGGTAGGTACCTACACCTAGCAACAAGCCACTAACCTCCACATAGGTACAGTTAGGTCTCAGTAAATTAATCCCAGCTCTACCCTTGGTAGCTTGGCATCGAGCGTCAAGGCTTAACTTAGGAGACAAAGTGTAAAGCATTCAAATATCACAAAACAGTAATTAAATAAAACACAGGAAACAGTTTAAAAATCCAAAACCAATTTATAAAAATAGCTTATATTTTTATCTTTAAAATGACACAAAAACGATTAAAATCGGTTCAGGGGAACCGGAGATATTAATTTTTAAAGTATTATTATTTTCTAGCGCTTAGAAACAAAAAGCGCCAATCGGGTCATCTGGTTGCACCAGGACCGGGGCAAAGTCAAACTTTCAGGCCGACCGCGATGGAGCCCTGCTCGGCTACAAGTCGCGGGAGGCCTCGGTTAAAAAATTACCTTCTGACTTAGTCTTTATTTTGAAGTTTTTCTTCACCGGGACGAACCTGCCAGTTGAATCCGACCTCCTGGAGCCCTTGTCCGGATACGCCAAGTCGGTTTCCTCGGTGGTGATTTTTACCTTCGGACTTAGTCGTTTTTTCGAGATGAAAATCCTTCGACCGGGGTAAACCTGGATCTTGATCCGACGTCCATGGAGCCCTTCTCGGATACGATGGCTGGGAGGTCCCGGTCAACTTTTTACGTTCGGACTTAGTCTCTTTTTTGGATGTTTTTCTTTACCGGGACGAACCACGAAGTCAGGCCGGGTCGCGGTTGAGGCAAGCCGGCTAGAATTTCCGCGTCGGGTCGGTCACTTTATGGAGCTTTTTTTCAAAAATTCTCCAATCTTTTCCAAACTTCTGGGGCTTCACCCAGATGTTCTTTCAAGGTTCTTTTGGGGTCCACAGCTCACCCCAAGGGTCCAGAAGTTCTGTGATGGTCCTTGGGGGTGCGGACTTCAACTCCCAGAATGCACCTGGCGCAAACTCCTTTTTGGCCACTGGGCAGTGGTCAGCTGGTCGCTTCTTTCAGGAGTTGGTGCAGGGGACTCTGGTTAGCAATTTTTCACCTGTAGCAAACAGGGAGTCCCTCCTTGAACCAGTTGAAGCCAGGCAAAGTCCTTCTTGTGGTGAAGCCCAAGTGTGCAGCTGGTGCAGTCTTTCTGAGTGCAGGGTCCAGGTGCAGGCCAGGGGTCCAGCAGGGCAGTCCTTCTTCTCCTTGTAGTTCCTTCTTCTTGAAATTTGGTGGGGATCTGAGGCGTGGGTGCAGGTCTGCCAGTTTTATCCTTGCTCCTGGGTGAAAAGCAGGGGGGCCCTGGTTCTCCAATCAGGGACAGGGTCGTCCCCCTGTGATGACCACTTCCTGGGAAGAGTGGCAAAAATCCATCCCAGAAGGCAACAGTCTCTAAAAATCCAAAATGGATGAATCTGATTTTTGGAGGAGAGATCTGGCTGAGCCCACCCACTGGTGTGGCTAAAAATCATAAACACACCCCTCTCCTGCCCTCTCCTAATCTAATCAAGGGGGCACCTAATTGTCTGGGGTTGCAGGATGTGGGGGTGTTGCTGGGTGCTGCAAATGTCCTTCTCTGCCTTTGAAGACCAGTTTGGCAGCCCTCCCCCTTCCTGCCTCACCATCTGCTGAGGGGAGATTCTCTCCCCCAAGCACATTCCTTTGTGTGAAGTCAGGCCACTTCACACCTCATTAAAGTAGCCTGGCAGAAGCTGCTGCAGGCTGGCCAATCAGAGCACAGCAGCAAAAACAATGCAGAGCTGAAATTGGCAACTTTTTAGGTAAAGTCTAAACTTTTTACCTGCACTAATTATATTAAATCCAACAACTGGAAGTTGTGGGATTTATTATAACAATCAATTTGATACCAAATTCTTGGTATGTAACATTTAAGGAGACTTTAAAATTTAAAATAAAGTCTGCCCATTCTAGCCTATGAAGGCCATTTACTTCAATGAGGGAAAAACGAATTTGGCTGTTTTTACCTCACCAGGGCTTATAAATCTATTTTTATAAAGTCCCTGCTTATAGTTACATGGCACCCAGCCCTAGGGGCACATAGGGCACACCTTAGGGGTGACTTATATGTAAAAATAAGGTAGTTTAAGACTTTGGAAGTACCTTTAATTCCAAAGTCGAATTTGCATATAACTTTAATTTAAAAGCAGCCAGCAAGGCAGGCTTGCTTTTAAAATGACACTGGGCACCTTAGCAATGCACCTAGGTGTGCACCACCTATGCTGTGGTCCCTAAACCTACATGCCCTACCATATACTAGGGACTTATAGGTAGGTTAACTTAGCCAATTATAATTAGCCTAATTTGCATATCCATTTTACACAGAGCACAGGCCCTGGGACTGGTTAGCAGTACCCAGGGCACCATCAGAGTCAGGAAAACACCAGCATAAAGTGGAAAATGGGGGCAAAAAGTTAGGGGGCCTCTGCAATCAGCCCCAGTTTCTCACAGAGGGTAACTGAAGCCTCTGCAAGGCTCTCAGCTGAAAGGTTGAACAACAATAATCTGAATTTACAATTACCTACCACCATCACTAAAACTGAAGTTTACTTTCTAGATTTAACAGACTTTGTGAAAGATGGCAGGAGTCACATGAAAACATTTAGGAAACCCACTGCTGCAACTCCACATTACACTCTCAAAGCTTTCATTCAAACAAGCTAAAATAGAGCATCCCCTATGCTGAAAATCTCTGAATGAGGCATAATTGTAATGAACAGCAACAACTTCTGGAGGTACAAGATGAGCTAAGAAGCAGATTCTTAGCAGAAGGCCACAGCCAGGATGTAGCTGAAGCAGCCTGGCACAAGGCCAGCACAAAAAAGCATGAGCTTATTTTTTTTTTCCTAAGAAGGTTCACTATACACAAAGTGAACAATAGTTATGGATGATCACAGGAAAATGTGTAGAACACCAAAGAATTAGGAAGATTCTGACCCAGCACTGGCACCTCATAAAAAATGATCTGACAGACGATGCACAATAAATGCCTCATGACCTTTCGAAGGGCAAGGTCCATGTGGCAGAAACTGGTGGTAGGCAGTCCCGAGATGTTAGGTTCTGGGGGCTGGCTAACCTGCAAACCAGGTTTTAAAAAGTGCCACACAATTAAAGCCTGTCACTAAGGAGAAAAAACAACAGAAGTTATGTAATTCCTGATGAACACTACATTTAAGATTTGCAGAGCTTTTCACTGTAAAAGTGACTTTGTTGTGTATGTATTGAGATGCACATGCCCCAAAATATATTTGGGAAAAAAAATTCTGAAAGTACACAAGAGGATCCTGCAACACATCATGTCCATAAAAAAAGATTACATTTACCCTGTGGCACGTCATTTTGAAGATGTGCGTAAGAGCAATGATGTTGACCTTAGTTATTTTGTGATTGACTCAGTGCCTAAGCAAAAAGAATAAGTAATGGACGGAATGCTGAACAATGTCAAACATTCACACCTATTACAGAGATCTGGGCCTAAATCCATAATTTTTTTGCCACCCATGCCATTCCAGTTTGGACCCAGCCATATGCAAATCAGTATTGACCCTGTTCCCCATGGGAACAGTCCAGCCTGAACTGCCAAGCCAGGTCCTCCCTGGACTGGAATCAAGCATCCTAGGACCGGTTTCAGGGTATCACCCTTCATCAAGTTCCAGGCTAGCTTGACTCCATTGGCGGGTGGGGGGAGGAGCAAGGGACTCACGTCTGGGCATACCCTTCCCACTTGGGGCAGAAAATGCAAAAAGAACAAGTGATGGACAGAATGTTGAACAATGTCAAACATTCACCCTCAGTACAGAGATATGGGCCAAAATCCATCGTTTTTTTGCCACCCATGCCATTCCAGTTTGGACCCAGCCATATGCAAATCAGTCTTGACCCTGTTTCCCATGGGAACAGTCCAGCCCAAACTGCTGTGTGCCAAGCTACCAGAGGGTGGTGAACACAGGTTAATTTAGAGTGTGCTTGTGACTTATTCTGACTATAATTGTGGTTACTGCTTGGACAGGATGTCTACCTCTGCCAAAAAGATGCCCAATTTCTAACAAGATTTTTTTTTTTTTTTTTAATCCTTCAAAGATGACTGAAAAAAAACAAAGATAATTTATTTTTAAATAAAAAGCTTAGAAATTCAAAGAAAAAGCAAAGTTTAAAGTAATTTTATGGTTAGGTTGAGTTTGTCAAAGACAACATTAACATTCTGATCTGAAAAACATACAGAAATTAACCAATTATCAATACCAGCACTAACTATAACTTGTGCCCCTGCAATGCACTACTTACGATGTAACATATTATATTATTCATAGCATGTTCTATGACATCATTTACAACATCACTGATAACATCTCAAATGAAATTATTTTACTTTGTTAGACCATCAGGGGTGGTAATAGGGAACAACAATTGATGAGGTTGGAATCCAGATACTCAATTTTAATAGTAAAATACCCACTGTATTGAACACTGAAGAAGAATTATACCTGTACCTGTAGCTTGATTCTCTCTCAACTCTGTCCTTTTAGCGAAAAAGTGGAACTGTGACTTGAGTGTCATTTGAATTTTGAAGTAATCTAGTTATGTTTAGTTCATTTTTGTATTTCATGTGTTTGACCACTGATGGAGAGAGACTAGTGGAAGGAATTGCTTTATGTCATTATTATTTTCCTCAATCTTTTAAAAGGATAGAAAACTCTGCACTCAATATTTTCAAGTAATTAAAAAATGTCATGATATATCATATATGAATTACCCCTTTAATGTATTGGTGGAAGAGTGCTCCATGTTTAAATTAGGATGTCCCTACCTTCTAATTAAATTGCATTTGATGGCTTATGACATATCTCAATGGGTGCAATTAAAAAATGCTCATTTGGGCAGCACATGCACATGACTTAGTATAGGATGACTTTACATCATCACTGCAATGAGTAATTATAGCCCACTTGGACTTTATGCTATAAGCAATCAGACATGATGATAGTATGTAATACCCACATTAATTAATTTGACTCAGTCAATATGCTTGTATGTGTACACTTATTTGCTTTACTTGCGTTATTTGATTTAATTTGGGTTCACAATAAAGTCAATTTGTGATTTTTTTAGTCAGATGGAGCACTCATGTATGTGTGCAATTGTGCAACATTAGAAATTCTTAATTTAGGCCACCCATTAAATGGGCCATAGAAATTGGTAAAATGTAAGCCAATCATGACATTTCAATTTCAGTTGATTGAAGCATTCAGCATTGATCATGTAGAGACAAACATTATCTTTCGAAGTGAAACACCTCATAGTGTTCATTCTATGTTTTTTTGTTTTGGTAAGCACATTAGAGAATAGAGCATTAGAGTATTATAGCATAAATGTATTCAACCATATGGCATCCGCTTGTGTGAAAATGGCTGGTCGCATGGCCAAAACGCGATATGGTGCTCACACTGAATAAACGTTAAGACAACAAATCCTGTGCAGTGTCAGAGCCCTGTTTTGTTGTACCAGAAGCAGGGGTTGGGTGAAAAAAAATACATATATATAAGTAGCCTGCTGAAGGCTACGGCAGAAACGCGTCACCATGCTTACAATCACCGAGCACTTTCAAATTTATAAATGAAAAAAGAAGGATTTTTTAATCTTATCCTGGTGGTGCCGCCTTATTTCTCTTTCTTGGGATTTGAATTTTCAACAAGCCTCGGGCAAAAAGAGGCTCCTGTGGGGAGAATAAAATGGAAAAAAAATGTATATATATAAAATCAAGCAATTGGTGGTAGATTAACATCAAAGGAAAATGTTTGAAAAATTGGTACCCTGATTAATGTATTAATACTTGGAGCAAGCAGAGAGAAAGGTCAGTTAACTGGCTGATGAAAATCAAAATCAAACTTTTTTTCGAATTGCACTGAGTTGTGACAATGTGTTTGAATTATGAATACAATTAAATCAGTATGTAATTGACACCGAATTTGAACATCATAAAGGCCAGTAAATAATGTAAATTTTGCTGTCATACAATATAAACACTACGCTACTGCCGGAATTCATATTGGACAACAACTTCCATAATGCCCAGTTTTAGGTGAAGAGTATAAATTAACCAATCAATAGTGAGAACTTTTTCATCATGAACTCCTGTGAACAAGACTGAGATTGTCAGTGGTGGTGTTTGGAGTAATATGGATGCGAATTGTCATTAAATAATTGGAGGAAGTTCCTTAGAGTATTTATTTTGGTTTTAATTAATTGTGGGGGAGAGGTCAGTCCCCTAACGCCTGCACTGGCAGCAAGAGTGCGCCGTGGTTTTTGACCCTTTGCCTGTAGATACTTTTACAAGTGGAGGAACCCGACACCAAATCCAGCTCAAATGTTCCAACAAGTTGTGAAGTTAAAAATGGGATATTAAATCCCTGCATGTACACTTTACATTTGGAGATGGAGGCAAATATAATTCCAGATAGATTCCATTACTATACTTTAATCCAACCGCTGCCATGCGTGGCCTTTGGTTGTGTGCAGCAGGGGTTAGCCACAGGGCCTGCAGCCAGGCCCAGTGGCAAACCCCCTCTAACTACCCAATCTAACTATTCAATCCTATGCACAGTAGGGTTTTGCCTCAGAGCACAGCCTGTGGTCAAACCCTGTGACCAACACCCTACAACCACTCATGCCCTAGGGTAACTATAACTCTCGCCCAGCCATGCACAGTTTTTTCGTCAAAAAGTTTACTGCAAATATCAGTTTTAGTCTCAATGATGTTATCAAAGATGTCATGAGTGCTGTGATTTGTGGGGTAATTAGCAGTACAAGGGAGTGAATTATAGTTACCTTAGAGCACGAGTTATACCTACTTGAGATAATTTTAACTATAACTATTCAATTTCCATGGTTTTGTACGTTTAAAATGTGAGCCTAACTATAACATGCCTGAAACCCTTGTTTTTTTCAGTGAATTTCTATGGTAATTCTATTTCCTAACTATAGTCTTCCCGTATCCTTTGCTTATTTAGGTAATTTCGATGTTTTTTTAACATATAATAATTTTCATTACGTTACATTAATTCAACCATCGATACACACAACCTTTGGCCATGCACTGCAGCGGTTGGCCACAGGGCCAAAGCCAACCTCTATACGCACCCAACCTTGCACCATGCACGGGCTTCACCCATCCGCAGCAGAGATTGCTGACAAGACTTGGTTTGCAGCCAGACCATGCAGCCAACTCCCCTAACCACACAAACCAAACCCACGCTGCACACAGCCCTTTGGCCGTGCATGGTGGGAGCTGGTTGTGGCCTCTCTGGGTGTGAGAACAGGTGTGAGAGGGTATATCCGGGGGTGAGAGTGGCTATGAGAGTGTTTGTCTGAGTGTGAGAGTGTGTACATCAGTGTTTTACTGGGTGTGTCAGTGTGTGCATGGGTATGCAAGTGGGTGTTTGAGGGTCTGAGTGGGTCTTTGAGTCAGTTCCTGAGGGTCTGAATAGATCTGTGTGTGCATGAGGGTTAGAGTAGGTCAATGAGTGGGTGTGTGAGTGTCTGAGTGCATCTGTGAGTGGGATGGTGTGTCTCAGAGTGGGTCTGTGAGTGATTGTGTCAGTGTCTCAATGGATCTGTGAATGGTTGTGTAAGGTACTGAGTGGGATCCCTCATTGGGTGCCTGAGGGTCTGAGTGGGTCTGTAAATGGGTCTGCGAGTGTATGAGTTGGTCAGCGAGTGGGTGTGAAAGTGTGTGTGACAGTATGTGTTTAAATATATATAATATTTTTCTTTCATCAGCAGGGTTAGCAACTCCATTGTGGTGTTTTACGGGGTGCCATGCTGAGCACTGCAACAGAGTCGCGGATCCCCTATCATAAAAAAGAAGATTTTAACGTCTTTAAACTCATAATTCATCCCTCACAAACCCATATATTATCCCATAGGGTCAGGTTACCTCTACCCTGACCCCTGCTACCCATTTCCCAAAGAAAATCCATCCCCAGGACCGTTGCTGGCTAATAAAATGGTGGGCACAACTTTCTGAACAGCTTGCACCAGCCAATCACACTACTCCATGTGTCTTGTGGATTTGCAGCGATCGGCGTTGGATGTGCGATGGATCCGTGTCACTACCGATACATTTTTTCCCATTAATTACAAAAAATGCACTAAACAGATTCACAACAAAACACCAAAAGGTCGCTTTCTGGACCAGGTCCTCCCTTATTACCAAATTTGGTGTAATTTAATACAGTGGTTTCGGCTCTATCGCTATTCAAAACCCTCATCAAAAAATGAATGAAGTGTTTTGGAACTGGACCTTTTTCTAGACTCCCCTGGATGGATCACCCTAAACTTTCCAGACAGCAGCTGGCGTGACTTGCAAATCTTTAGATATAGATTTTTATATATAGATATATTTATATACATCCACAAATCAAGTCATTTCCCCGATCCTCGACATGGGTGGTTGTGGCACAATATATTTTGCCATTACTGTCACATTTTCAGGAACTCTTTTTTTGTGTACGCTGTATTTAGAACTATAATTTCAATAATCCATCATAAAGGATGTAAAAGGATGAGAGTATGAATTATACTCTGATAAACGTGAACAAGACTCCAATAGTCAAAATGCGACAGTATTGTTGAGAGTGCGATGACAATCATTATTAAACACTTGGAATCGAAAAGCTCTTGGAAGTGCAGTATCATCTTTTTGGATTTGCTATTAAACTCAGGGATGTTGGTCTATCCCCAATGCTTACACCAGCAGCTGAGCATGCTGCTTCTTGACCAATTTGTTTGCTGTTTGAATTTGCTTGGCAGCACCCATCCTCAGAGGAAGCCTGAAGAGTTCTAGCTTGTCACAGAGTGGAAAGAGATACTAATTTTGAGCATTTGTACTATACAATTAGAGACTAAACAGCCTGGAGGGGCATGGACTCCCAACTCAGGGACTGTATATATTGACATTCTCACTGGGAAATATGGTGAGTAAATGTCAGGTTTACCTTTTGGACTGATGCAGCCCTCACAGAAACAGCCTGGCAGCTTTAACCTGTTGTGACCTTGTCTTAAGGTAACTTGCACTCACCAAACAGTAATTAGAGTTCTGGAAATTGTGAAATGTGAACCATAAATCAGGAAATGGTTAATAAAGTTAAAGGTGAAGGTGCGTTGAGTACAACTGATTTAGATTTGGATACTCAGTGAAATGTGAATGGATTTTTTAAAAGAATTGGTCTTAATTTGAGCACTAAGCTGCAATCTATTTGCAAAATAAGAAGGATGTTTAAAAATCAAATAATTTCCCTGACCTTGACATGAGTGGTTGGGGCACCATATATTTTTGGAATAATGCCATATTTTCAGGAACTGTTTTTTTTGTGTACGCTATAACTAGAACTATAATACTCATAATGCCTCATGTACAAGGATGAGAGTATGAATTAGTGATGGAAAAAGGACTCTGATAAACATGAACAAGTCCACAATAGTTGAAACACATTGATATTGTTTGTCGAGAGAGCGATGGCAATCATTATTAACCACAGGAATCAAAAAGCTCCTGGGAGTGAAGCGTCATCTTTTTGGATTTGCTAAATGTATATCTCTATATCTTTGAATTCTACCCCACTTCAAAGGCACAACTGGGTATACGCACTGGACCTCTGACACCACCTCTTCTGGACAGTACTGGACCTGTAGATAATCTGCAAGGATTCCTGTGCTGCTTCAAGGACTGCCACTCTGCTATACTCATACTTTGCTGTGCTGATCTGCTGCCTACGCCCTCTTGCCTGGGAGAGTGAAGGATTGAACCTGCATTTCTCTGCCCCAGAACCTAGAGTGACTTCAAGGGCCAGCTGACAGGTCTCCTGTTTTCTGAAGTCTTAGGGACATAAAACACTTCTAATTTACCTGCTTCCTGCATCTGCCACTGGACTCTGCCGTCTCAGTCTGTCCTGCCAAGTGGTGCCATCCCAGTCCTGGACCCTTGGAAGTGAGACCTAAGGTGCTTCTTCAGTCAACCGACACATCCTCATTGGAACCAGAGCATCTTCATCATTGTGGGAATTGGAACCAGTGCATCTTCCCCCTTTGCATGGATCAGATCTGGCGCATTCTTGTAGGGGGCCTTGAGCATCACCTTCAGAAGCATTGCATTGTCCTCAGAATGAATGCAACCTCCTCTACAGGAGCAGAAACAATGCACTGCATCCAGGATCAATGCATCACCCTCGGATCAAACACATTAGTGACTTTGCATGGAGAAAACCAGTGCATTCATCTGTTGCAGGAACAGCACTGACTCATCACCTCAGCTGTACAATGATTCTTCCTTGATGTTGATGTAACTGGGATTCAGGTACTTTTGTCAGCAGGCCTAAATGTGTCCCTGTATCTGTCCCAGGCTCCACCATGGTCAGCTTGAACTGCTGACATTGTTCCTGTCCAATGCAACCATGTATCCCCAAAAGGTGCTTCATGCTTCTTTGCACTCATTTTAGTTTATTATTCAAAATTCACAAGTTCTACTTATTGGATTATTGTTGTTGGGTCTTCTTTTATTGATTACATTAGGTTCTGATTTTCTAACCAGGTGTGGAATCTTCTTTGTGATGTTTTCACTATTCTACTGTTTTAAATATTGCACAAATACTTTACACACTGCCTCTACGTTAAGCCTGACTGCTGTGTGCCAAGCTACCAGAGGGTGGTGGACACAGGTTAATTTAGAGTGTGCTTGTGACTTACTCTGACTATAATTGTGGTTTCTGCTTGGACAGGATGTCTACCTCTGCCAAAAAGAAGCCCAATTTCTAACAATTCTTTTTATAAAATCCTTCGAAGATGACTGAAAAAAAACAACGATAATTTCTTTTTAAATAAAACGTTTAGAAATTCAAAGAAAAAGCACAGTTTAAAGTAAATTTATGGTTAGGTGAGTTTGTCAAAGACAACATTAACATTCAGATCTGAAAAACATACAGAAATTAACCAATTATCAATACCAGCACTAACTATAACTTGTGCCCCTGCAATGCACTGCTTACGATGTAACATATTATATTATTCATAGCATGTTCTATGACATCATTTACGACATCACTGATAACATCTCAAATGAAATTATTTTACTTTTTCAGACCACGGAAATGTAACAGCATGTCCTCATGTTTGTGACAGATGTACAAAAACTTCACCATTGTTCAAACCAAAAGGGGACTTAGGGCCTGATTTAGATCTCAGGGGATGGAATACTCTGTCACAGGATTTGAGTCAGAACTATAACTCAATGGTGAACTGCAGATTTTTTCATACGATTGTATTGTTGTATTTTTTATGTTATATTTGCATTATACTTTTAATTAGACTCCCAGATGTTTGTTTAAAATTTCTAAATTTCATTCTCCTTTTTAGGCTCTGGGAAAATGGGTTGACCGTGCTGCCACAATTAAACTCTATTTTCTTTTCTTCTAATGTGCCTAACATTGATATATTTTTTTAATTTTACTCAACACTTTTCAAAAGCCAAAGAAAAAAACATATATTTTTGACAATAGTTAACGAAACGCTTGTCTTTTACTTCTCACTTTCAACTAGTGAAATGTTTTGCTTGCAAAACTATTTGGCTTTACACATTGATTACACCTAGTAGTTTTCATCATGTTGCACCCCTTTTAAAGAAGGACAACGTATTTCTTGGATTGAAAAACCCTCCTTAAACTACAACATTTTTGAACGTCACTTTCAATGTTGGTTAACTGAGCAGAATATGCAATTTTTGAACCACACATCAAAACCATTGATTTAGCTATCAACTTTTAACACACTCTAATATCCTAGTGGCAGTCCATTCACTTTTTCTGAAGGATTTTTGTATTCTTTCAAGATGCTAATCTTTATTTTGCCTTTCTTCCTCAGTACTCCCTGTGCAGGCTGTTTTATGTTTCCATTCTTATATAGCATTAAGAGTAATTCCTTTCAAGGCATATCTTTTCTGTTTTGTAATCCTCACGTAACTAGTTTAAACTTTTGAATTTCTACTCCAAAGCAGTAAATATGCATTCACCTACTTTCATGGCAATGGTCTCTAACTGACGGCTGATAACTGAACTCTGTTCATCCCACAATATTTTTTACGAAGGCTGCATAGCATCTTGAAGTAATAATGAGGCCATTAGGGAATATGATGTTAATTATAATTTCTCTTTTGTCATCCATACATAGCTGGCTGTATTTGAAATTGTGTATTTTTACAATCCTCGTTGTAGATAAACACATGAGTAGGTGAGATAACATTAATTTAACCTTATTCTTAAGGTCATCCATGCAAACCCTGTGCAGACATCATACGCAGTGTTGTCATTTGTCTTCTGTTAGACATTCAAACTGCATTTCCTGTTACCCTTAAACACACCTGCAGTCAAACTGTTCTTGCCCACATGTTTCTTTAATGTACTTACAAATGTCACTCCTGTGTTCCCAGGCATAGTACAAATCAAAAAATGTACAACCCAACAACTTGCTCGTTCATCCTTTTGATAATAGTCATCATGAGTTCTTCACAACTTATAGCTCCTGCACTTCATATTGTACTTCTCTTAGAATGAAGACACTGATTATTGAATGCCTGTTGTTCTCTGTGCTACGCTTTTTCCCTCATCCATGTCTCTTCTCAATTTTATTAGTTTTCAAATACATTATTCTTTCCCCTTTTCTTGCAGGTATTCATATAGTAATTATAGATCAAACAGTTAATTCATTGTTACTTATGCATAACAGTTAGCTCCACTTTTGTTCAAAATGCAAACTCTAACATTTTCTTCCAAAGCTTTACTGCTTCTCAATTTCTTGCCTAGGGACATAGGGCCAGATGTAGCAAAGGTTTTAACCATTCTGTGTCTATGGGAAAAAGTGTTCGTACATATGGCCCATAATTCCTTGTTTGTTTTCTTTTCTTTTGTTGTTCTTTTAGACTGTTACATGTGTTCATTTTGACAGGAGTCTCATACTGTTCTCGATGTGTGTAATACATGTTTCTTTGTCAGCTGTATGTCCTCAGGCAGTCGGAATCCGCAGTCTCTATCGTTCCATAATGTTCCTAAACTATGTACTATTTGTACATTAATCTTTTTGTATTATGCATCTTAAGAATAATTAAGGATGGATGTTTTTTTTAATTTTCTTTTCTTCATTTCCTGCAGGTTCTCTCATGCATTTGCTGACCTATTTTAAAAGGCTAGTGATGTCATCCAGAATATCATTAGACATGTCACTGATGGTGCCACCCGTAAAGTAATTTACATCACATGTTAATATTGATGATCTATCCAGTGTCAGGGAGTGTTGCAAGTTGCAATTGTCCCCACAAACCATAACTGATGAATTTTAGGAGGATTTGAGCCAGAACCCTGACTCAGTTGATAACCGTAATTTTGCTGTTCAACTCCATTGTTTGATTTTTTTAATGCTATACTGGTTTCATACTTTTAGTTGGGCTCTCAACTATTTGTGTAATATTTTTTCTTTTCAGGCTTCTTGCTGTTTTAGTGTCTGGATTGATTGCCCTGCAATTATTCAACAGGATTTGTTTTCGCCTCACAAACAATTTTCAAAAGACGAAGAGAAAACATGTTTTTGATAATATATAAGATAACATTTCTCTTGGGGTTCTCAGATTCAAATAGTTCTAATCATGTGCACCCATTGATTTCCCCTCACAAACAATTTTCAAAAGACGAAGAGAAAACATGTTTTTGATAATATATAAGATAACATTTCTCTTGGGGTTCTCAGATTCAAATAGTTCTAATCATGTGCACCCATTTGAAGGAGGTGAAATAGTCTTTGTTTTGAAAAAAAAACTCCTTAAAATGCAACATTTTTAAAGTAATTAGAAAATTTGGTTAACTTGTCAGAATATGCAATTTCCAAACTACACATCAATACCACTGACTTCTCTCAACATTTCACAAACTCTATTCTCCTAGTGTTGATATCTCTTCTTTTTATGATTTTTTTTTATTGTTTCATGATGTTATTATTTTTTTTGCCTTTTTCCTTTGGTACTTTCTGATTAGACTTCTTTTGTTCCCATTTTCATATGATAATAGAGCAACGTGTGTAATTCTTTTCAAGGCATTACTTTAAAAAAGTTGAAGATTAACAACGTGCTCCTTCACATTATTGATATTATTCTAAATGAGTTCTTGCACATTGTTTTGCTCCTGTATTTCATTTTCCTGCTTCTGGCAGACTGAAGACACTTCATATCAAATACATTTTGTTCTCTGTATTGCACTTTTGTCCTCTTCCTTTTCTCTTCCTAATTTCATTAGCTTTCAAGTATATTAATCTTGCCTGCTTCTTGCAGACATTCACATAGTGATTCTAGAATAAACATTTAATTTGTTGCTACACATGCAAAACATTTACCCCCACTTTTGTTCAAAAAGCAATGTTCAACATTTTCTTCCTGTGTTTGCTTGCTTTTCACTAAAGGTTGGCGTAATGTTTCATTCCACCCACATTTTGGAGGAATTTGGCGGCTCAATGTTACTCTTGTAATGGAGTTTTGGAAAACGTCTGCCAACTGTCGCACAGCACAATCTTTCCTGCAAGGCTACAAAAAGATATTTGGTGCTCCTTAGTGCCATATTCTAATGTGGGCGGTTCAGGGCAGCCATGAGTGGTCATGGTCAGAGGGATGCATCTTCATTAGATTTTCTGCCACCCAAGTATATTTTCTACTCTAGCTGCAGTAAATAAACTTGAATGGGCGCACACATTTGTGTACCGCATGGTACTGTTCATGCTGATTTTTCAGTGCTGCTCGCACTACTGTGGCTAAATTGCAGCGTGAGCAACACAATATGCATATTTTCCATCCATTGTCTGAGCTCCACTGAGCCCAATGTAGTTTTTTTTGTAACTCTGTGAAATTCCCTGGAGTGAAACTCAGTGAGTTCTGCCCACTCGTACTTTTCATTCACTTGGCTAGGAATGTCCTTACCTGTTTTTAGATTGTTTTGTTACATATTGTTGTTTCTTTTACTCATATCTGTTACCTGTATTCTTTTTGACTGGAATCTCATACTATTCTCAATGTGGATAATACATGTTTCTTTGCCTGTTGCATGGCCTCTGCCAGATCAAAACTGCATTGGAGGTGGGAGTAATGTTTTATTCCACTTGGGAATTGTTGGAATTTAGTGACTCCATGTAACACTTGTAATGTGGAGTTCCAGTCAAATTCTACCAATCATCACATGGATTTATTTTTTCACAAGGCTCCAAAATGTAAGAAAGAATTGGTGCACCCCAGCAACATTTTCTAATGACATGAGCAGTTCTGGTCAGACGGCTGCATCTCAAGTAGATTTGCTGTGGCTTGAATACAGTTTCTACTTGAGCAGTGACAAAATCAACTCAAAAGAATGCACACTCTTGCGCACCGCATGGTGCTGTTCACACATAGTTTTCAGCACTTATCACAATACTGGTGCTAAATTGCAGCATAAGCAGCAATGCATGCATATTTTGTGCCCTTGGTCAGAACTGGATTAGTGTAGTGATTGTATGTAACTCCATGGACATTTGTGCAGTGAACATCCACAATTTCCACACACCCCTAATCTGCATGCACTTTGGTTTCATCATCAACTTCATTACATCCCCCATTATCCCATTCACTTACTAAACTTGACATGACATTCTGTTTCTGCAAGCAAATGATAAAGAAGTTATCACTCTCACAGCTGGAGTGCATTTTCTATTACTGCTTTTTTTGAGGCAGTGTTATTGAAATCTTCTACTCTCTGTGAATCCTTATGACATAGAGCACAGTTCACGCCATGCTATTTCATTTGGTCCATAGGTTTTAATTTTTACATTTATTTTTTTTACTCTTGTGTGGCAGAGCTGAGCTATAAACACACTGGTGCTTCAGCTTTAGAGTTCTTCATGAGTGCTCTACCTCATACTGGATTTGGCTAGTCTGGTGTGCAAACATTTTCTTTTGTGTTTCTGCAGCCTGTATGCTATAGAACATGTATTTGTTTTACTAAAAATTAAACCAAATGATCTCATTCCTACTACTGCTAAAACGATTTCTAGTCTTAAAATAAGTTAACTTTTTAAAGAATGTTTCATTTGACAAGTGTAAGTTGCAGTAAGTATTCAAAAAGGACTAAACCCTTATATACAGTTTGACAGGGGGCCTGATGTTCCTTAAGGGATGGTTGAAATAACTTACATTGCTGTGGCTAATTATTGCTGTTAGCATTCATTGGAGATCTACACCTGGCTGCTAGAGATCTATATGCCAGTGCTACAATGGCCCAAATGAAGGCATTGAATGATTGCTGAGCAGCTGCTGTTTCAGCAAACATTTTCATTTGCAAAACCAAAAACCCAAACCTTTTTGTGTTTTTTTTTTTTTGTATTCTTATGTTCAGGCTGCTAGGCCTTGTCTGATTCTCTGATGGTCCCTCTTTGCTCTATATAGGGCAGATGGATTGATGCACTTAAACTGACAAGCTCAAGTCCATTGGTCTGTCAGTTTAAAGTTTCCTCTGCTGAGTCCAGCAGGGGCACTGCTGGCATAAACATAATGACCTGTCTGACTCTAAATGGAGCAGACATGCTGTTAGTTTGGAAGGGAAGGGAATCTGTCATGTTTTAGCAGTGCATCCTGGCTGCCAAATTCTAAATAAGGGCCTACCTACCCTACTCACGATATGTAGTTCCCAGGACCTCTAACAATAGAAGGTGTGCAAAGAGCAGAGTCCTTTCTGGCACTATACTTTTTTGTCAGTGATCAATACCTTAATTGTATTGCAGGACACAATGTAGTTTTTGCAGAAGTTCTGCTGAAAGTTTGTTGAAGTCTATCTGAAAGTAGGTTATTAATTGTGGAATGGGAGACCCTTTCTAAATAACTTTCCATACCTAGGTGTGAGGAACTGGCTTATTGGTTAACTGAAGTGAGTCCTGGATAGGCAACAGTAACAACCCCCAGCAGGGTAAACCACAAAAAGTCACTAAATTAACCTATGCCTAACCATGGGTAGCTTTGCACAGAAAGCAGTCATGTTTAACCTAGAAGCAATGTGTAAAGTATTTATGCATCATGCAAACAATACTAGAGGGGAAACACAATACAAGGAAAATCCCACATCAGTTTAGAAAAATAGAGTAAACTGTAATATATTTTTTGAAACCAAAATAACAAAATTCCAATCAGTAGAACCGGAGCTATGATTTTTTAAAGTTTTTAGTAAAAACTAGTGCCTAAAAAATCAAAGCGCCAACCATGGATATCTAGTCACACAAGACTGGGTCAAAGTAAAAAAATATGGCTGCCTGCAATGGAGCGCCGGCCAGGCACAAGAAATGGTGCTTACTTTCAGATTGAGAAGAATTTTCAATAAAAATGTTCTGAGGAGGTAAAGATCAGTGAGGCAAGTCTGCAGGCACAGTCTAAAGAGGGAGCATCATCATCGGGGAACCATGATCGAAGTTGCAATGAAGATTTCTACTTTCAGACTTTATCACTTTTTGGAAGTTGAAAATCTCCCACATTTCCTGCTGTGGGGAAGAACTTCAAAAAGCTGCTCTTTGATTCAGTGAAAGATCACAATGAAGGGAGCTGGACACATCTCAGGAAGGAGACAAGTTGATTAGAGAATCATACAGAGCATCACTGGGAGCCTGCGATTAACCTTTTGGTACACATACCACTGTGGCTGACATACAGGTGTGAGTTCTGGTCACTCCAATGAATTGCGTTGTATGTGTATCAGCTTCAGAGTCTTGCCTGTTGTGGCAAACATCCTTTCAGGAGGAAATAAGAAAAGGAGTAATGTACACTTCAAAAGAAGCAGAATCCCAACATTAAACTCCAAACATTCAAATTCCAAATCACATTTGGTGTCTGAAAAGGACTCTATGAAGGGAAGATTGAGAGCTCAAAATTTGTCATCTGTAAAGCAGCCAGATGGCCTGCATGAGAAGGGGAAGCTCTGTAGGACTTCTGCCTGTGACCAGGACTGGGGATAAAGGCTTGCATATCTCCCTGATGAGTGTGGGGACATCACCTAGGAGAAGCAAGGCTACCAGCTTTGGAGCCTTGAGCACCTGCCTGCTTGTCAAGACCTGTGCCCTGTAAGAAAGAGGAGAGTGTTGAAGGGAGTGAGGTCCAGTGGGAAGCCATACCATGAGGGCTCGGCTTTGAGGATTTGGCAGTGTGCAGATTGAGTTCATAGTTCATGTGCAGAAGGGCTGGTTTGGCATCCTCTATAGGTCAGTAGAGGGCCTGGTGGACTGAGCCAAGTGTTAAGTGTGGGTTTTGCTAAGCCTGAAGCACTAGGCTAGGCATCCTCTATGCCAGGAGGTGGAACAATTGTAAAGTTGCTGCTGAAGGAGTGCTGAGACTTGCAACCAATGTCGTGGAGGCAGTTCCATCAGAGGAGCCTGCATCCAATTTATCAAGTACCTTGGCAACCCTGTGTGCCAGGTGGAGCTGCCAGATCCTATGTCATCAATAAGTGTGGGCGGTCTCCAATGCAAAAGACTGAGGGCCATATTTATACTCTGTTTGCGCCTTATTTGCGTCATTTTTTTTTACGCAAATTCGACGCAAAACAAACTCCATATTCATACTTTGGCGTTAGACGCATCTAGCGCCAAAGTTCATGGAGTTTGCGTCATTTTTTAGCGTGGACACCTTCCTTGCGTTAATGATATGCAAGGTAGGCATTCCCGTCTAAAAAATGACTCCGAGGCATGTGCGCCGTATTTATACTCCCGGGCAAAAATGACACCCGGGAGTGGGCGGGTCAAAAAAAATGACGTCCAGCTGCTTTTGCGTCATTTTTTAACGCCTGGTCAGGGCAGGCGTTAAGGGACCTGTGGGCTCGGAAGGAGCCCAGAGGTGCCCTCCCATGCCCCCAGGGACACCCCCTGCCACCCTTGCCCACCCCAGGAGGACGTCCAAGGATGGAGGGACCCATCCCAGGGAACTTAAGGTAAGTTCAGGTAAGTTATTATTATTATTTTTTGTGGCATAGGGGGGCCTGATTTGTGCCCCCCTACATGCCACTATGCCCAATGACCATGCCCAGGGGACAGAAGTCCCCTGGGCATGGCCATTGGGCAAGGGGGCATGACTCCTGTCTGTGCTAAGACAGGAGTCATTTCAATGGGGGTTGGGAGTAAAAAGAAATAGCGCAAATCGGGTTGAGGCGAAAATTTTGCCTCAGCCTGACTTGCCCCATTTTTTGACGCCCAAGCTCCATTTTCCCCTACGCTGGCGCTGCCTGGTGTAAGTCATTTTTTTTTTACGCACACCAGGCAGCTCCGCCGGCTAACGCCGGCTAACATCATTGAATAAATACGGCGCCCGCATAGTGCTTCAGAATGGCGTTAGCCGGCGTTAACTTTTTTGACGCACAACTGCGTTGGAGCAGTTGTGCGTCGAAAAGTATAAATATGGCCCTAAGGGCCATATTTATACTCTGTTTGCGCCGGATTTGCGTCGGGTTTTTTTACGCAAATTCGACGCAAAACGAACTCCATATTTATACTTTGGCGTTAGACGCATCTAGCGCCAAAGTTCATGGAGTTTGCGTCATTTTTTTGCGTGGACACCTTCCTTGCGTTAATGATATGCAAGGTAGGCGTTCCCGTCTAAAAAATGACTCCGAGGCATGTGCGCCGTATTTATACTCCCGGGCAAAAATGACGCCCGGGAGTGGGCGGGTCAAAAAAAATGACATCCAGCCGCTTTTGTGTCATTTTTTAACGCCTGGTCAGGGCAGGCGTTAAGGGACCTTTGGGCTCGGAAGGAGCCCAGAGGTGCCCTCCCATGCCCCCAGGGACACCCCCTGCCACCCTTGCCCACCCCAGGAGGACGCCCAAGGATGGAGGTACCCATCCCAGGGAACTTAAGGTAAGTTCAGGTAAGTTATTATTATTATTTTTTGTGGCATAGGGGGGCCTGATTTGTGCCCCCCTACATGCCACTATGCCCAATGACCATGCCCAGGGGACAGAAGTCCCCTGGGCATGGCCATTGGGCAAGGGGGCATGACTCCTGTCTGTGCTAAGACAGGAGTCATTTCAATGGGGGTTGGGAGTAAAAAGAAATAGCGCAAATCGGGTTGAGGCGAAAATTTTGCCTCAGCCTGACTTGCCCCATTTTTTGACGCCCAAGCTCCATTTTCCCCTACGCCGGCGCTGCCTGGTGTAAGTCATTTTTTTTGACGCACACCAGGCAGCTCCGCCGGCTAACGCCGGCTAACGTCATTGAATAAATATGGCGCCCGCATGGCGCTTCAGAATGGCGTTAGCCGGCGTTAAATTTTTTGACGCACAACTGCGTTCGCGCAGTTGTGCGTCGAAAAGTATAAATATGGCCCTGAGGTTGTATTTGACAGGTCGGGCCAACAGGTCTGGGTGAGACTTTAACAAATATGAAGGCTTTTAACTAATGATATTAATCCTCTTAGCACAACAGCTCTAATGGTCTGTGGCATCCAGTGCAAAGCTTCTAAGATTAATGGGGACAACTATAATGCAAACATTAGATTATTGTGACAGAAGGTATGTAGCAATCATTTTGAAACCTGAGCTAATTTATTTCTTCAAAAGTACTTCAATTAATTCCATTTTTTACCATAGCATTATAGCGTTTGGTAACGGCTACAACAGTTGTTTGACACCTTGGTCACATGTTAGAGGCCCAAGTTGTATTAATTAACTTATATAGAGGGAGAATACCTTTAATCAAATGGTATTTCCCCTGGACGAAAGGCTATACTACTTTTACAACATTCTACCTTCACATTAAAAAAGGGAGAACCAGAAAGACAAGCATTAACTGATTTTCTAGAGCAGAACATTCATACACACGTTTTTGGCCCTGTGCCACTTCAATGTATTAAATGGAGCTCTAAACATTTCAATGTAGTAATGCATAATTTTTGCGCATTGTCTAGATCAACACCAGAAAGTGAACACTCTCTCTCCTGGTACACGGGCTTGCTCCAAGTGAGAGAGCATAAGAAAGGAGAAGGGATATAATAAAATTTGTAAACAGAGGCAGATGTGCTGCTGTTGATACAAGCACTCTGAATTCACCTCTCGCTGAAACACAAATACAATCCCTGTATTCTTTCAGTAGAAGCCAATAATCAAGGACTGTTATATCAATTATGTCAGCTATTTTGAGTCCTGTATCACTTCATTTCTTCAATCAGACTCTCATCAGTCCACGTATCAATAAAATGAAATAAATGTATGAGACTACGGACTTTACTGCTAGATGCCCTTCAAATGGATTTACACACTAACATTATTAGATACACAGTGAGCAGTCTAGACTGGTAACCTAGTACATCCATAAATCAAATATTATCTTTCAATTTTTGCTACATTTTCAAAAATTGCCCTACACAGTTTCCTGGAATGTTTTGATGAGCACTATGTTTAGAAGTACCCTATTGTTTCCAATTGATCGAAAGAAGACTGTATTTGGCTGCTGGGTACCATTTGTTTCCACTGCTTGAGGATGTATGCTGAAAACAATGCTATTATTACTAGTGTAATATTCATGGAGCGATACAAAGTAGGTCCAACTGTCAGATGGCTGGTATTGTAATTATGTATTGTGGTGGGTCTTTGTACCAGTGCCAGTCTGGTAAATTGACATGAAAGCCACTTTCAGAGGAATCATGTCACTTTACTGTTGAACTACCACTGTGTTTTCAAAAAATAACACAGAGCCAAAAGTAGTTGCACTCTACCAAGATGTGTCCTCGCTTTGAAAAAACCGAAGACGAATGTCAAAAAAGAAGTCTCAGCATATTTGTGAGAACATCATTGGTATAAAATAACATTCATCTTGATGCAAAGTATCTTTAGAAAATAATCTGTACCTTGACTGATGTTGAAATCTGCATTTTTATTTGAATATTAAAAATATCTCCTCATTATATTGCATTGTTAAGGCAGTAAATACCGTCTTTACCCAAAGGCTGCTCTTAGAGCTGCTTCCCATTCAAACTTTTTGTTTATATATATACATGCTCGATTTTAATTTTTTTTCATTTCTTTTTCAGGAAAGTGAGTTTGTTCATGGTTGCGATATTTATTAACCTCATTTTCTTTCTTTTCTTCCCTTGCACTGAGGCGCAATTCACAATCCTGTTTTGATTTGTAATCTTTCCAACCTCACATTTGCTTTGTTGATTCTAAATTTTGTTTCTTAACATCAATACTCCAGCCATCTTTCTGTCTTTGCTTACCATTCCTATGTTCTTGTACGTATACGTTTTATCAATTGTTTTCCATCATGCCAAAGATTGCAATGTTCTTGCATGTGCAAATCCTTCACAGTTTATGTGGGCAACACTAGCAAACATTTGTGGCCATCGTCAATCAGGTGTCGGACCATTTGCTAAGATTTATCTCCTGTCACTAGATTTAATAATCATATATTTCTCTCTAGTGTTTTTTGCCAATGACTGCAACTGGTGTCTCACTCAAACCCAGTCAAGACTCCTCACCCCCTCATTTGGGTCCTTGTTTAGTAAAGGTGGCAGAATGGATAAAGAGCTCTTGTCTCAAATTAAATGGAGACAAGCACTGAACTGATGATTTTTGGGGATTACCTCAATCCTGATCTAGATCTGGGCTGGCCAAGTGGTTTCAGGAATCCTCCCATCCCAAATAATGTGGTAAAGAGCCTGGGAATCGAGTTGGTTAAAACGTCTACATTTGACTCCCAGGCTTGCACCACCTGTTATGGCATGCTACAACTCCTCCATAAAATACTCCACTGCTCCCCTCCATGTCAAGAATACTGGTTGTGCAGATACCCATTCTATCCTACCTGGATTATGGATACTCATTGTATCTGAGAGCTCATAAGGTCACAATAAGAAAACTTCAGATTGTACATAATTCTGCGGCTCAACTACTGTACAATATCCACAGACAGGACTGGAATTATACTCTCTTCATTGTCTCCCAGTGCACAAGAGAATTAAATTTAAATCATCCTGCATTGCCTAGAGAGCCCTTCGAGCCAAGGGTGCCTCTATCCTTTGTCCTCTGGTATCTCCATACTTTCCAAGTAGACTGCTGCACTCCTCAAATGTGCGATTGGCCAAGACTCCACAGATCAAAAGGATGAAATGTGGAGGGCGTTTCTTTACTTACAATGGGGCCAAACTGTGAAATAGCCTCCCCCTTGCACTAAGATCAATTGCAACTCAACTCAACCTTTGGAAAGCCTTGAGAACCTGGCTATTCGAAGAAGGGTGCATGAAATTCCCCCTGGATTCTAGTCCGTGGGTTACACTTTAGTGCTGGGGGGCCTATGGGTAGCCACGCGCTTTGTAAGTATCATATAGAATAATATTGTATAGTGTTTATTTAAACAAAATATTTTTACACAAGTTAGTCATTAAATACTATATAGTCCACACTTTTTAACATTTAATAAAAAAAGAACTGTGGCTTCTAATCACAACTTTCAGACAAAACATGTTATGTGTTTTCGTAGTATATCCTAAAAGTTTATGTTGATGTACATGTTTTTAATCCCTGTTTCACCATTTTTTACCATCCTCTCTGACATTGACCTACCTAACCCAAGTTCCTTTCATTTTTATTGGCTTAAATTATGTTCCATTATCACCTTCCTCATATAACTTTCGTGTTCTTTCCCATGATAAATCATTGTTCTCTAGACTATCTTAGGGAAAAGATTATGGGCCTCATTACAACCTTGGTGTAACCGCTGTGTGGCTGCCAATGTGGGCGCACTCCTGCTGTGCCCATTTTGACTTCCCCGCCGGCCCAGCGGGGATGTCGGCCGCAACATGGGAGCTGGCTCCTAATGGAGCCGGCGGTGTTGCGGCCGTGCGATGGGTGCAGTTGCACCCGTCGCGCTTTTCACTGTCTGCTGTGCAGTGAAAAGCAGTGTGGGGCTGTGCTTGGGGGCCCCTGCACTGATCATGCCAAGTGCATGGGCAGTGCAGGGGCCCCCAGGGGCCCTGCGACTCCCCTTCCCGCCAGCCTTTCCATGGCAATTCCTACCGCCATGCGCAGGCTGGCTGGAAGGGGATTCGTAATCCAATGGGCAGCGCTGCAAGCAGCGCTGCCCTGGCAGTTTAAAACTGCCAGGACGACCATGGTGGAAAACTGCTGGTCCTGGCGGTGCGACCGTGGCGCTTCCGCCGCAGTCGTAATCGGCAAAATTGTCTGTTGGCGGTACAAGCGCCGAAAAAGCCCTGGCGGTCTTTGACCGCCACGGTTGTAATGAGGCCCTATGCTCTTTGTTTTATTTGAAAGTGGACTAGGAATTCCAAACATATGGTGCTGACATCAGTCACAACAGATTTGTTTTATTTATTTCATATGGTACATGTCTAAGACTTCAGCTCCTCGGCCTTTTCTAATTATTTTAAATGTTTCCACCATTCACAAACTTGTCACAGAAGTGTATTTTAACTCTTGTTCTTCTGATCCTGTTTCTACATACTTCCCTTTTTTTCCCACTAGATTTCCTTTTATTTCATGTTTAAGCATAGGCTTCACTTTTTTTACTTGTATACTTTTTCCTTTTGTTTTCCTCTCTCACCCCCTTTCTACTTGTTTCATTCATAGGCCACCATTTTCCATATTGCAGTTACATGCTAACCTCTTATTTTTGAACATCTCTAATGCTGAGGATGACCGTTGACATCTTCAGCACTATATCTGTCTATCTGCACTCCACCCCGGACAGAAATCCACTAGAACACCAGAGAATATTTTATTAACTTTTTTGGGTACCGCAGCTATCCTGGGCTTGGGATTGTGCTGCCCTGACCCCAGGTACAACAGTCTTTGTGCCACCCGGGAAGTAGATAGCCAGTATTTACCCCACTTTGGGCAGGTAGAAAGCTCTGCAAACCACTAGGGAATGTTTATATTTGTTGTTTGGGGGAGCTGGACCTCTTTTCATGGGCCTTTGCTCCCCTTTCCCTACACTCCTAGGTTCAACAGTCCCTGCAAAGGAAATCAGGGGTGTTTGCCCCCAATCTTGCCCTGGGGACAGAAAGCCCACTAGACAAACAGGGAATAACTTTGTTTACTATTGGTTGGGAGCAACCCTCCTGACATCAGACTATGCTCCCCTATAAGTGCACACACAACACTCTTTCTCTCACACATCAAGACTAATGCCCAGAGGCAGAAAGTCTGTTAGACCACCAGACTACCTAAGCTCCTAGACACCCAGCTGTCTTTCTGCATCACTAGAGGATAAACAGGGGGTGTTTATCTTGCTTTAGCCCTGGGAACAGAAAGCCCACTAGACATAAGGAAAAAATACAGAAAGCCCAATAAATGTCAGTGAAAAAAGTAGGTGTGGGGATGCATGCAGGCATTTAGGCTTGCCTCCTCCTCAGCCCTAAGGAGCAGAGAGGCCACACCCCTAGGTCGTGTGGTCCATCAGACTGCAGGCAATGGCCCCATCCTAGAAGATGCCCAGTAGTCTTTCTGCCCCAGCAGCAGATTTGTGATGACTACCCAACTCTACCCACCAGGAGGGTAGAACACCCCTAGCTAAAAGAGTAAAAATGGTCAACAAGAAAAGAAAAAAGGGGTAGATAAAACCCACCCAGACTCAAAATTCTAGAATGGGCCCAATAGACTTTCTGTGGGTTCATCACAATTCTGTTCTTTGGGACGGAGGAGAAAGCACACAAGGTACATGGACAGGGAATCGAACAGGAGCAGATCAAACCAGTAAACCAATTAAATCTTTCATGACTAGAGCTAGCACACATGACAGAAGCAAACCTGATAACATGAGACTCTTAGAGAATCTTGCTGTGTTTGGTGTAGTTCTCTTCATCAGTTTTTACATTAACTTTCATTAACTTTAACTTCTGATAGATGGAGCATGTACATCAGGATGGTGCAGGATATTACCTCAGCTGTCCCAATGGAACTCAGGGCCTGATTTAGATCTCGGCTGAGGTAATACTCCATCACAAATGTGATGGATATCCTGTTTGCGGTATTACGATCTCCTACGACATAATAGTATCATAATACAACAGCCGGGATATCCTTCACATTTGTGACGAAGTATTCCCCTTCTCCAAACTATAAATCAGACCCTCTGTCTGGAAAATTTAGAGATGACTGTTGACCCAGTGGTCATCTCTGTATATTGAAAGGAACCACAATCGTATCCGTTACTTTCAATGTACAACATGTTTGTTGGACTGCCGCTATTGATTCTGACAGCCATCCACCATCTTTTACAAAGCTTTTGGTTTTAAGAAACTCCAAAACTGGAGTTTATTTCTGAAAGACAGAAAACTTATGACCAACAGACCCTGAAAATCTTCTTACAAGGTGTGCAGATCTTTTTTGTACTTTATCTGTCTGTCACCACCAGGCTTTACCTGTCAGTGAGGACAGGAAAAAAATACATTACACCATCCACCTTTAAATGGAGAAGGGGAGCAGTGTAAATATTCTCCTTCATCCAGCAGTTCCTACTTAATTGATAAATTGAGGGCCTGATTTATATGTCTGTCACAAACACAGAGGATATCCTGCCTACTTATTATGATCACCATATGACATATGATCGTAATACAGCGGCCGGGATATCCATCATATTTATGACAAAGTATTCCCCTCCTCCAAGATCTTAATCAGGTCCAAGTCTTTGACAGACAGGGTGCTCCATTAAGTTTGCAAACCAGGGCCCAAAATTAGTAAAGGAGATACAATGGGAAAGCACTTCTTTACTGACGCCTTCTTAACTTTTTTTCCCTGGACAAAACTGCACTAAAATTGGCATGAAGTTTCTCAGCAGCAAAGTTAAGAGTCTGTCACATTGGGTCCGGATCCATCCTTACGCACAAACCTTTTAACAGGGCCTGTCACACTAGGTCCAGATCCATACTTAGGCACAAACATTTTAACTAAATTCAAAACTCACTTTTCAATGCCCTCACCATGCACAGTGTTGTTATCAGTGCTGTATTTCAGGTATTATCAGTGAAGATATCAATGATTTTATAGAATATGTCATGAATGATGTAATGTATGTGGTCATAAGTAGTGCAAGGTGAGTGCTCAACTTATAGTTACATACGTTACCTATAGCTAGTGAATTAAAGGGTGTTTTTAATTAAAAAAATGTAATATGGTATTTTAAATTTTTAACTAACATTTTTACCTAACCATAACTTCACTTTAAACCTTCTTCAGTGAATTTCTTAAGCTTATTTTAATGTAAAGTAAGGTATTGACAGACCTAACTATAAAGTCACTTTACCCTTTTTCAGTGAACGTCTGAGATTTTCTTGCATAGAGTAACAATGTAAAGTGGTATCATTTCAATTAGGCAGACCTACTGGCTTTGTCAAAGGGTCTGTATACCAACATATAAAAGAGAGGCACATTGGCTTTATCAGGGGATCAGTCAGCATATCACCATAGAAAAAGCAGATCTATTGCCATTGTCAAAAAGGCACCTCTATAGCTTATCCATAGCCATAATATATTGTATTCTTTATAAACGCACACATGGTAATACATATTAATAATTGCCACATACATATTTGAAATGAAGAAGATGTATTCAAAATAACCATAAACATATATTTGAGTCTGTATTTAACACATTTCAGGCCACAGAATGCAGCCATGAAACAAACCTCAAGCAGTTGCTGTACTCTATCTACTGAGATTCACCTGCTAATAGGCTCCCTGCAGCCCCCACAACATTTTCATGTATAGTTGGTGGTGCCCCTGCCACTTTTTGAGGCACCACTTCAACTAGAATATGTTTAAAAACAAAGCTCATGCAGGATATTATAGTGTGCTCACAGAAGGGCACAGTGAATAATTATTAAGTGGCCTTCTCCCTTCACTACTTAAGTGGCAAGACCTCAACTAATGCTATATTTCTCTTTTTTATTGTGGGTGCCCAGCAGTCATACCAGGGCCACCAACAGCCAAGATTTATGTATTTTCTTTTTTTTTGGCAGTGTGGTGAGCCCACTACCACAGTTCTTCACCTATTTTTTTTGTTTTAATTGTGGGTGCCCCATCTCACCAGGAGGACCCATGGTTTACCTTTCTTGTATGGCAGTAGAGTTAACTGAGTTTTTGGAACTCCACGCTCTGCTTGGAGCATGGAGTTCGGCCAAAACCTCCACTAGCCCTGCCAGAAGAGTGGAGCTTACTGGCGTGTCTGCACAATGTAGCCCAGTAATGGGCCAAACGGTGCAAGCGCAATCTGCCCACAACTGGGCTGCACTTTACCCTTGCCCAAAATGAAGACATTTGCCTTATGATAGGCAAGGGGACCCCTAGCTAGGGCTTTGCTTTCTGACGGTAGGCAGCGTGGAGCTGCTGCTGAAGGGCTGCACTCTTGCCAACTCTGGATCCAGGCCTCCTTCCTTTCAATGTCCTCAGCAGGGGGCAGAGAGCCATGCCAATGGCAACAGGGACCATGGATCCAGCAAGTAAGACCCTTGTTTTGCTTTCTCTTCTATGTGCACATGGTGTCCGGTACTGGGCTTGGAAAGTATTTGCATATGAGAAGGGTCTGTACTTGGAAAAAAGGAATCTTGCAGTCAGAGCTCCACTTGAAAAGAACCTGTCTCCCCAGGGTCCCTAGGAAAGGAAGTGGTGTTATGGGGTACGGTGCTGGGGCCATCAAGGAGAACTGGAAACCAGGGGAGCATCAGCTGTTGAGTGATAGTCCAGCAGCCCCCACTAGATAGATATGTGTGTGGCCTGAGAGAGTGCCTTAGAGCCTCGTGTCAAACAAGTCTGGTGCAAGACAGGGAGTTTGCTTGGCCCACCGTAGAAAGTTTGTGAAGGAGTGCAGTTGGTGAAGGGAAGTGTACAGGTGGGGTTAAGAGCAGCAGGCTCCAGGCCGGTGGGCTGTGACAGCAGAGGAGACCTGAAACTGCATACCCCGGCCTCAATGCACCTGATCTCAAAAGCGCTAAGCAGAATTGAGCTCTGTTGGTACTCCTAACCAGGCCCAACCCTGTTACAAGAGCTACCCTAGCCTGAATTCACCCAATCTAGGAAGCACTAAGCAGGTTCAGGCCTGGTTAGTACTACTAACCATGCCCGACCCTGCTTAGCACTTCCAAGATTGGATGGATTTTAGCCATGGTGGTAGGGCAGGCAGCATTCTGCCACATGTGGAACTCCGAAGAATTTCACAGAGTTTTTACCTAACTCCACGTAATTACATGCAGTAGAACTCTGTGAGCTCCACCCACCCATAGTTAAAAGGTGTATGGAAATGATGTCTAATTAAAGGTTTCTCTGTCAAACTATCTTTTAGTCCTCAGTATGTGGTTGGGCACGTAGGTATAGACACCCCAGTGGACTTAAAGCACTTAAGGGTGCACTGCTGTGCTGTCTGCTGTGGTACAAAACCATACAAACTCAGCTGTTTGTGTTATTTCAAGGAACTATAACCCATTCCCTAACGTAAGTATATCTCGTGCCCCAACATGCAGTTTTCTCCTCAATAACTTTACTGAAAATATTACATTGATATTATCAATGATGTTATAAAAGATGTCATGAGTGCTTTAGGGCCGTATTTATACTCCGTTTGCGCCGAATTTGCGTCGTTTTTTTCGACGCAAATTCGACGCTAAACTAACGCCAACTAACGCCATATTTATACTATGGCGTTAGAGGCGTATAGCGCCAAAGTTCCCGGAATGTGCGTCATTTTTTAGCGTGAACCCCTTCCTTGCGTTAATGATATGCAAGGGAGGCGTTCCCGTCTAAAAAATGACTCCCAGGCCTTTACGTGGTATTTATACTCCCGGGCAAAAGAGACGCCCGGGAGTGGGCGTGGCTAAAAACGGCGCATTTGCGCCGCTTTTTAACGCCTGGGTCAGGCATGGCGTTAAGGGACAAGTGGGCTCAAAATGAGCCCAGAGTGCCCTCCCCTGCCCCCAGGGACCCCCCCTGCCACCCTTGCCCACCCCAGGAGGACACCCAAGGCTGGAGGGACCCACCCCAGGGACATTCAGGTAAGTTCAGGTAAGTATTTTTTTATTTTTTTTTAATAATTTTTTTTGGCATAGGGGAGCCTGATTTGTGCCCCCCTACATGCCACTATGCCCAATGACCATGCCCAGGGGACAGAAGTCCCCTGGGCATGGCCATTGGGCAAGGGGGCATGACTCCTATCTTTACAATGATAGGAGTCATGTTGATGGGGGATGGGCGTCGAAAAAAAATGGCGCAAGTCGGGTTACGACGATTTTTTCGACGTAACCTGACTTGCCCCATTTTAAGACGCCCATGCGCCATTTTCCCCCTACGCCGGCGCTGCCTGGTGTACGTGGTTTTTCTCGCGCACACCAGGCAGCGCCGGTCTGCTTGCGCCGGCTAACGCCATTCAATAAATACGGCGCCCGCATGGCGCTTCAGAATGGCGTTAGCCGGCGCAAAACTTTTTGACGCTAAACTGCGTTAGCGCAGTTTAGCGTCAAAAAGTATAAATATGGGCCTTAATATCTAGGGTAATTAGCAATGCATGGCAAGGTTGTGAGTTAAAGTTACCGTAGGGCACGAGTTATAGTTACGTATAACAGCTGAATTTCTATGGTTTTGTACATTTAAAATGTGACCCCAACGATAGCATCCCTAAATTCTTTGTTTTTTTTAAGTAAATTTCTCAGTTTAAAAAAAATTATATTTCCTAACTATAACCTCCCTGTAACCTTTTTTTTCAGTGAATTTCTATGGTATTTTTTCACGTAAATTGATTTTAATTACTATGGGGGTCATTACAACATTGGCGGTAAAAGCCGCTTACCGCCGTGCGGAAGACTGCCAACACACCGCTGCGGCCGTGGAATCCCGCCACAGCTATTATGACCCACATCTCGGAAACCGCTGAAACTCAGACACCCACAGAACTCCGACACACCAAAGGTCAGTGTAAAACTGGCGAAAAAAAATCCTCCACCGTCACGCCAACAGAAACACGCCCATGCTATCACGACCCACGAATCCACGCGGAGGTCTTTCAAACGCGTTATACCATTGGCGGTATACACCGCTGCGCTCAAAATACTCACACATCTCCAAAACACCGCCACATTGGACAATGCAAAATACACACACCTGATACACATACACACACCACTCCCACACACCCAACACAATATAAAACACACACCCACACCACCCACAAACCTCTACGACCACAAGTCATGACCGAAGGCCAGAGAGACAGAGAGCACAGCACCTGAGAACCCCACCACACAGAGGCACACCATCACCCATACAACATTACACACACAATACACCACACACCACTACACATCACCACACACATCAACACTGACACCACCCCACACATCACCCACACCACCCCATGTCACGCCAAAGACACCCCCGGTTTTCCAAGGAGGAGCTCCGGGTCATGGTGGAGGAAATCCTACGGGTAGAGCCACAGCTATTTGGCTCACAGGTGCAGCACACATCCATAGCCAGGAAGATGGAGCTATGGCGCAGAATAGTGGACAGGGTCAACGCTGTGGGACAGCATCCAAGAAATTGGGAGGACATCAGGAAGAGGTGGACGACCTACGGGGGAAAGTGCGTTCAGTGGTCTCCAGGCACAACATTGCGGTTCAGCCGACTGGCGGCAGACCCCCACCTCCTCCCCCACAACTAACAACATGGGAGGAGCAAGTCTTGACCATCATGCATCCTGAGGGCCTCGGAGGAGTCGGTGGAGGAATGGACACTGGTAAGTCAAATCTTCACTATCATATCCCCCACCCTACCTGCATGCTATCACACACCCCCACCCTCACCCCCTCCCCTATCACTCAAACTCCTCACTAATGTACTAATAACACAAACCACCCATCCCAACACCAAGCCCTGCATGACACAACTAAGCATGGTCACCCCTCACTAAAGCATGCTCACTGCACATACCCATAACAACTCCCTAACCATCATCAAACCAACCCACACACAGGAATGCTTGCACTGGGGTACACGCACACCCACCCATTGCCCACCATGACACACACAGATGCAATTATCATGCTCTTATGTCCCTGCAGGACCACGAAGGAACGTCACCACACCGGAGGGTCCAGACAACTCCACTCCACCCACAGAAGAGCCCCACAGTGACGACAGCAGCTCTGCCCTACTGGATCCTGATGACCAGCCCGGACCATCGTGGGCCTCGGGACAGTCAGTTCCCCTTGCACAGGCACAGCCCAACACTGACCTTCCACCCTCTGGTAACACCAGCACAGCACCCACCCAGCGGGCCCGTACCTCCATACCCAGGACACGTCAATCAGCGGTGTGTGTACCACTACAGGGAACACAGGATAACCCACCACCCCAAGAAAATCAGGGACCTGGGGGCAGTGGTAGTGGGCACATGGTCCAGGGGACGGAGGCCCAGGAACACAGGGGAACTGGGAGGGCTGCTGTGCGACAGAGGGCCGACAGGCCAAGGGAACCCACTCTCCACGAGGCCGTCTCCTCCATCATGGGAGCATACCACCACTCCCAGGAGATGATGGCGACGGTCCTGGTCAAGTTCCAGGAGACCCAGCGCCTGCAGGAGGAGCAGTATTTGGGGTTCAGGGAGGAGCTCAGGACCATCAGCTCCGCCCTGGGCACCATCGTAGGTGTGCTGAAGGACATACAGCAGACCATGAGGGACACCGTGGCACTCCAAGGGGCCCCTGACACTAGCCTGGACGATGAACTGCCCACCACCTCCGCCAGCGCTAGTGGACAGGACGCCCCGCCACAGGACCACCACACCAGCACCCCACCCCCTGCAGACGGACAACCACTACGCAAGCGGTCCCTGAGATCCAGGAACAGGACAGAGCAAGATGGCAAGACCCCAACCAGGAAATGAGACCACCCTGATTGTCCTCCCACTGTCCCACTTTGTTACCCTGTCCATACTTAAACTGCCCCAGCTCCACTTCCTATGCCCATATGGGCAGTGCACCTGTGTGACCAATGGACTGGAGTCTACCATGGACATTCCTCCGCCGTCCCCCATCACCATATTACAACCGCCCTCCATTTTTGAGCACTTCAATAAACACCCTTGAACCACAAAACAATCTGGAGTCAGTCTGTTATTTTGTAAATATGTATTATCAATGACAGTGTCATAATGCGTTTCCAATTGTAAAGCCAACATACCTTTGTCACACATCACAAGTCCTTGAAGGATACAAGATTACTACACACGTTGGTAACCACACCTGTGAAACCGTAATAGAAAGGGACAACTCAGTGACCAAGTACTGATATGAAATGACAGACAGGATAGAGGTAGACGTGTTAAAGTTAATGTAATGGTAAAAAAGAAAATGTTCTCACCTGTGTGTCACTGGAAATATTGCTGTATGACTGACTCCCTGTTGTCGATGTCTTCTTCCTCAGCTTCCTCCTCATCACTGTCCACAGGCTCCACAGCTGCCACAACACCGTCATCTGGACCATCCTCCTGCAGAAAAGGCACCTGGAGTCGCAAAGCAAGATTGTGAAGCATCGAGCAGGCGATGATGATGTGGCACACCTTCTTCGGTGAGTAGAATAGGGAACCACCTGTCATATGGAGGCACCTGAACCTGGCCTTCAGGAGCCCAAAGGTGCGTTCTATCACCCTCCTAGTCCGCCCATGGGCCTCATTGTAGCGTTCCTCTGCCCTGGTCCTGGGATTCCTCACTGGGGTCAATAGCCAGGACAGGTTGGGGTAACCAGAGTCCCCTAATAGCCACACACGGTGCCTCTGGAGTTGACCCATCATATAAGGGATGCTGCTATTCCGCAGGATGTAGGTGTCATGCACTGAGCCAGGGAACATAGCATTTACCTGGGAGATGTACTGGTCTGCCAAACATACCATCTGTACATTCATCGAATGATAACTTTTCCGGTTCCTGTACACCTGTTCACTCCTGTGGGGGGGGACCAGAGCTACATGGGTCCCATCAATAGCACCTATGATGTTGGGGATATGTCCAAGGGCATAGAAGTCACATTTCACTGTCGGCAAATCCTCCACCTCAGGGAAAACGATGTAGCTCCTTACGTGTTTCAGCAGGGCAGCCAACACTCTGGACAACACGTTGGAAAACATAGGCTGGGACATCCCTGATGCCATGGCCACTGTTGTCTGAAAAGACCCACTAGCAAGGAAATGGAGCACTGACAGCACCTGCACGTCAGGGGGGATTCCAGTGGGATGACGGATTGGTGACATCAGGTCTGGCTCCAACTGGGTACATAGTTCCTGGATAGTGGCACGGTCAAACCTGTAGGTGATGATTAAATGTCGCTCCTCCATTGTCAACAGGTCCACCAGCGGTCGGTACACCGGAGGATTCCGCCATCTTCTCAAATGTCCCAGCTGACGGTGCCTAGGAAGGACAACAGCGACCACAGGGTCAACAAAATCCCAGGTATGTACTCACAGATACACAGAACACAACACCAAACACAAAACTGTTCATGTATGTGTGTTGAGTGTAGGCCTAGCTATGTGTGACGCAGTAGTAAATGAAGCCATGTGGGCCCCTGAAATGGCGGCTGCCTGACCTCTAAACTGGGACAATGGGAATGTGAGGTATCTGCACTGGCGTTGTACACCGTCGCAGTAGGCGGTCGTAGACCGCGGCGCAATGCTGCATTGGTTAACATTGGACCCTATGGGTCCCAGGAGCCAATGACGAAGTGCGCCGGCGGTGATGATACGCACCGCAGCGGACGTCACCGCCGCGGACGTGACCGCCATTTTCTATCTGTTCAATCACTCGATACCTGATCTTCGACAGGAGAGGACCTACACTGCAAGTGCTGCTGTGACCTCGGTCTGGAAGGGACAATGGCTGCTGCGTCTGGGGAAAGGGCCCCTGCCTTCACTGCTCAGGAGTTGGAGAAGCTAGTAGACGGGGTCCTCCCCCAGTACACGCTACTCTACGGTCCTCCAGACCAACAGGTAAGTACACAGGGAGCACGTTGTATGGGCTATGCCTGGGTGGAGAGGGCTGGTTGTAAGAGGGAAGGGGGCAGAGTGCATGAAACTTGAAGGACTGTGAATGCATGTGTTACATGGCAAGGGTAGGGATGGGGGCCACTCACATCGACAGTGCAGTTGGTAATTACTTCTCTTCTTCCCCTGTGCATGTCATGTAGGTCAGCACCCACCAGAAGAAGGACATTTGGCGTGCCATCGCAAAGGAAGTCCGGACCCTGGGGGTCCACCAGAGACGGGGCACCCACTACCGGAAAAGATGGGAGGACATTCACCGCCGGAGCAAAAAGACAGCGGAGGCTCAGCTGGGGATGGCCTCCCAACGTGGGAGGGGTGCCCGTCGCACCATGACCCCCTTGATGATCCGGATCCTGGCGATGGCCTACCCGGAGTTGGATGGGCGCTTGAGGGCATCACAGCAGACACAAGGGGGTGAGTACACTCTCATTCTGGGGACTTCGCGTGCAGTTGAGGGGTCTGGGTGTGGGAGGAGGGCAGTGGGTGTCCCTAGGCCAGGCAGATTTACATAGGCCAGGCCCCTCCATAATGCAGGCCATGTGCCACTCCACCCCACCTCAGTAGTGGGCCAAGTACAGGTATAGATGCCCCTGTGGCATCAATGTGTGCAGATGTCCACCATAGCCATGTAGCCCAGATCCCAGGACTTGCATCTGTAGAGGCCAAGAGCACGGCATAGTGCAGGGAGCTGCTGTGTCTGTATTGTCGGCCAACGGTAGCGGTAAGGCATACACTCAACCTGTCTTTCTTCTGTAGTCCCCTCCCCCTTTTTCTGCTCTCCCTGTTCTTTTGTGCATCAGCATCATCAGGCGGAGGTACAGTGGCACCAGAGCACAAGGGAGCTGCATCCCACATGGCCATGGAGGGCCACACCACGGACTCAGAATGCACCAGTGGGACGGAGGGCGAGGGGAGCTACACGTCGGTCACCGGATCACCAACCAGCGACACAGACTCGTCCGCCGATGGGAGCTCCCTTGTGGTGGCGGCACCATCTGTGCCCCCCACTTCTACAGGTACAGCCGCCATCTCCCCTACCATCACCGCCCTCCCAGCAGCCCCTCAGCATTCGCCCCAGGCACCTCAGCCCCTGCCCCAGTCACTCCTGCTGCCCTCAGTGAGGAGGCCATTGATCTCCTCAGGTCACTCACTGTTGGGCAGTCTACCATTGTGAATGCCATCAAGGGTGTAGAAAGGGAGTTGCAACACACTAATGTATTCCTGGAGGGCATTCATTCTGGTCAGGCTGCCCATCATCGAACCCTGCAATCTCTGGCCTCAGCACTGATGGCAGCCATTGTCCCTGTGTCTAGCCTCCCCCTTCCAACTTCCTCCACCCAGACCCAATCCCCTGTACCCCAGCCTATCCCAAGCACACCATCAGACAAGCATGCATACACCTCAACACACAAAAGTAGCTCAGGCAAACATAGGCACCACACAACCCACAGGCACTAACACAAGCATCACACACATGCAGACACAGCAACATCCACTGCCTCCACTGTGTCCCCCTCCTCGTTATCTCCCTCCTCCCTCCCAGTGTCGTCTACACTCTCACCTGCATGCACTACATCTACAGGCACTAGGACTCGCACTAGAACACCCAGCACCACACCCCGCTCACTTGCACTCACCACCCCCACTCCCATTTACACGTCCCCTGTGTCCTCTCCCAGTGTGTCTGTGACGCCCCCTCCCAAAGTACACAAACGCGGGCACCCACACACCCAACATCCATCCACCTCACGACAGCCTCCAGTACTTGCACCTGCACCAAAAACACCTAAAGTGACACCTCCTACAACCACCTCCTCTTCCTCCACTCCAAGACCCCCTCCAGCTACCCATCCCAGTGTTCGTCAGAAACTGTCCCTCTGCAATGTTGACCTCTTTGCCCCCACCACCACCCCTCCAATTCATCAGTCCCGTAGTAGCACCTCAGCCAAAAAGACTCCAGTGCCAGTGGTGCGTGTTACAGGTGTGTGGAGTGCACCGGCCACCAAGGCAGGCAGTGTGACACGGAGCCAAGGCACTGCCAGTCCACCCCCTGTAAAGCATCTCAAGTTGGAAAGTGGCCGACGGGACCGGGTGAAGGCTCCTGGAGGCAAAACTACTCACAAGGGTCCCAGGGGGATTGCAGAGTCAGCTGTGACTCCTCCAAAGGTGGTGAAGTGCCAGAAGAAGTCTGCACAGCCTAGTAAGAGCAGCACGGCGGAGAAGGGAGGCATCCTCCCCGGCGACCGGGACGCCACCGCCAGCACCGTCGTCACTGGTCAGGAGACCACTGCCGGAGTCAGTGCCCAGGAGGGCAGCACTATCGTCACTGGTCAGGAGACCGCCGCCGGAGTCAGTGCCCAGGAGGGCAGCAGTATCGTCACTGGTCAGTGGACCGCCGCCGGAGTCAGTGGCCAGGAGGGCAGCAGTATCGTCACTGGTCAGGGGACTGCCACCAGAGTCAGTGCCCAGGAGGGCAGCAGTATCGTCACTGGTCAGGAGACCACCGCCGGAGTCAGTGCCCAGGAGGGCAGCAGTATCGTCACTGGTCACGGACCACCGCCGGAGTCAGTGCCCCGGAGGGCCCCGGCTGCCACAGCCCCACTGGGCAATGAGGGACCGTCATGCCACACACCAATGCACAGGCCAGAGACCGCCATGGCAAGCACCGCTGAACAGGGCAAGCAACGCTGAACAGGCCAGAGACCGCCATGGCAAAGCACCGCTGAACAGGGCAAGCAACGCTGAACAGGCCAGAGACCGCCATGGCAAAGCACCGCTGAACAGGGCAAGCAACGCTGAACAGGCCAGAGACCGCCATGGCAAAGCACCGCTGAACAGGGCAAGCACCGCTGAACAGGCCAGAGACTGCCATGGCAAAGCACCGCTGAACAGGGCAAGCAACGCTGAACAGGCCAGAGCCCGCAATGGCAAAGGACCGCTGAACAGGGCAAGCACCGCTGAACAGGCCAGAGACCATCATGGCAAAGCACCGCTGAACAGGGCAAGCAACGCTGAACAGGCCAGAGACCGCCATGGCAAAGCTCCGCTGAACAGGGCAAGCACCGCTGAACAGGCCAGAGACTGCCATGGCAAAGCACCGCTGAACAGGGCAAGCAACGCTGAACAGGCCAGAGCCCGCAATGGCAAAGGACCGCTGAACAGGGCAAGCACCGCTGAACAGGCCAGAGACCACCATGGCAAAGCACCGCTGAACAGGGCAGAGCACCGCTGAAGAAGGAAAACACCGCCACATCAAGCATCGTTATCCCATGTACAGCTGGGACAGTGACGGGACAGGAACTGTCACGGGGAGCCTAATCCAGTCTAGGCACCATTCCCCCTCCAGAACCAGTGGAGACATGCATCCACTCCGTCTGTCCTTAACAGGATGCAGCACTCTGGGCACCAGTCCCCCTCTAGAACCAGTGGAGACTGTTATCCACTTGAGAGACTGTGGCTTTGCACTCCCCAGGATGGTACAGTGGACAAACCAACAACTTGTGAGACTTGAGAGACTGTGGCTTTGCACTCCCCAGGATAATGCAGTGGGCAACCCACCCACTTGTGAGACTTGAGAGACTGTGGCTTTGCACTCCCCAGGATACATCAATGGGCATGGAGCCCCGTCGTGGATCTGGCGTGGTGCTGTAATCCGGCTGAGGTGCCCCCTCTTCCCTTCCGCCTGAGGTGCCTGTTGTAATTCTATCTGATGCCCCTGCAGTGTTCTCTCCGTTTGTGGACAGGTTTCTAGTGTGGGCCTCGCCCATGCATTTTTGGCCCAGTGGTGCACGGACATTGATATGTGCATATCTGCACTACTTCTCGTGATGTATATACTTTTGAATGTGTATATATATATCTGTATATATTTGGTAACTGTATTTTGATACATTACAATGTTTGAACTGATTTCCTTTTTCTTTGCATTCTTCCGGGGGGTTGTGGGTTGTTACTGTGATGTTTGGAAATGCATTGGTGTGTGTGTTGTAATGTGCGAGGGTGGGGGTGTTGCGTGTGTGTACCCCTGACTTTTGCCTCCCCCATCCCCTATGTCGTAGGTGCAGTACTCACCGTTGTCTTCACCGCCGCCGGCGCTGGTGTTCGTAGATGAGTAGGAAGACAAGGGCAGGGAGGATTTGTAATTCCGACTCCATGGTGGCCTACTTCCTCGTGGGATGTGTTAAGGTGAGCGTTTTCCCATTGCAAAAGCTGTTTCGCCGTGTTTTTATCCACGGTGACTCCGCCCCGGCAAAGGTGGCGGATTGGCGGGTTGTGATACTGTGGGCGGTACATTGTCTTCTGCCTGTCTGTTGGCGGTGACCGTCGCGCTGCTTGTCTGTACCGCCGTGGCGGGCAGAGTGTTAAAGTGGCTGTCTTTGTTGGCGGTTTCCGCCACGGTCAAAATTCCCTTTTTTTGTCCGCCGGCCTGTTTGCGGTATTACCGCACCTTTAACACCATCCGCCAGGGTTGTAATGATCACCCATATGTTCTCCAACCACTGGGTACAGTGGCAGGTGACCACTGGGCCTTGCTGAACACTTATAACCACCCAACCATGCGCTGCACACAGCCTTCAACAGTGAACTGTAGGGGTTGGTCACATGGGCTTGCCTGTGGCCAGGCCCTCGGGCCAACCCCCTATAATCATCCAAACCTGCGTCATGCAGGACCTTTGGTCATGCATGCCAGGTGTTAGCTGCAGGGCCTGGCTTATGGCGAGCGGCGGTGGTTGGAATAACGTATAGTAATGAAAATTACGACACATTAAAAAAGCTTAGAAATTCATTGAAAAAAACAAAGGTTACAAGGAAGCTATAGTTAGGAAATAGAATTTAAAAATCCTTAGAAATTCACTGAAAAAAAACAAAGGTTACAGGGACATTATAGATAGGAAATAGAATTTAAAAAAACCTTAGAAATTCACAGAAAGAACAGAGGTTACAGGGACACTCGAATTTTACTCGTACAAAACCATTGATTTTCAGCAGTTATGGTTACCTGAGCTAATTATAATTTATGCCCTGCAATGCACTGCTTATGACCTCACATAGTATATCACTCATGACATGGTCAGTGACATCACTGATGACATCTCAAATGACATCACTGATTACATCATCTAGTGAGTATAAAAGTTTCGTAAAAGATTCTAAGAGTTAAGGATATATACTAAGCTACTACATAAGTTAAATTACTATTCTTTTTGTACTACCAATGATTGAAACTCTTTCTAATATATGTCATCGGAGTGGCAGTGTGACTGTATCAGTATGGGAGTGGGTTTCTGAGTGGCTATATTTGCATGTGAGTGGGTGTGTGAGTGGCTGAATGGGTGCATAAGCAGGTGTGTGAGTAGCTGAATAGGTGAGTGAGTGACTGTGGGTGGCTGTATGGATGGGTTATTGTAGGTGAGAGTGGCTGTTTCAGTGCCTGTGGTGACTGCATGAATGGCTCTATTGGTGGATGAGTATTTGTGTGAGTAGCTGTATGGGTGATTGAGTGGCTGTGTGAATGGTTATATGGGTGAGTGACTGGGCATGTGAGTAGCTTTGAGTGGCTGTTTGACTGGGTGTATTGGTAAGTGAGTGGGTGTGTGAGTGGCTGTTTTGTACAGTAAGTATTTGTGTGAGTGGCTGTATAGATGAGTGAGTGGGAGTGTAGTGTAGCCATTTTTAATATAGCTTCATGCATGTTAATTTAACATACTAGGCCGCTGTGCACTTTGCCCTAGATACATTTTATTCAACTTCGCACTGTTATTTTACAATAACCAGTTTTACAGTCTTGTTTTAATTCCCTTATATCTCACTGTTTAGCTTAGTTCAGCACTGTGTTCTCAAATAATGCATTCTTGATCGCCCTGCGCTTCAGTCAAGGCTACAGTCTGGTACATTGCCGGTAAACGTGGTAGAAGTTTAGTCTCCAGTATTCGTAGAAGATACACATTCTTACGTAGGGACGTTTTCTTACAACATCTGCGTGTTAGTTATAAAAACACTTCTTACTCCTAGTACAGGTCAGAGGGAGATTCCGACCAGGAACCTACAACTAGATGCTGACTGCCCCGTCGCAGATGCTGATGCAGATTACAGGCCTTTGCTCAGGTATGGGGGTTGATGTCCTCCCGGGGGAACCTGAAAGGCAGGTTTAGAGCTTCACATGCTGTGCTCAGAATATAACTTAGAGAGAACATAATCTAGTTGCACTATGATAGCCTTATTCTTGTGCTTCACTCTCATCATTACTATTTCAATCCTACTGTGTTGTGTAGTTCTGGTTATTGCAGCTCACGCTTTGTTATCTAAAATGCAGTTGTTTTATTAAACCAATCTTTAAAACGTAAGCTGCCTTTGTCATTTCTATATGAGACCATACTGTGTATAAGAGAACCGGTTGTGACCTGAATGACCACGACTTCTCTGGGAAGTACTAAAGATGGTATGCGCTCAGCAGCCCAATTGGCTCTTCCCTTTGGGAGAGATGAGGCACTGCTAGTTAGCTGGAGCAAAACCCAGATTTAGTGTGACAAGGGTCCTTCACCGTGGGTCAGACTTAGTCCCCCACACTGTGAACGATTTTGCAGCTCAAAATCTAGTAGTCTCATTAGGATGATGAGAGCCTACGTGACAGGAGCATGAGTGATTGTATTGATATGTGAATGGGTATGTAAGTGGTTTTGTGGATGAATGACTGGATATGTGAGTGGCTACATGTGTGAGTGAGTAGCTCTGTTTGTAACTATATGGGTGAGTGAGTGTCTGTCTGAGTGGCAGTTTGGGTGAGTGATTGGTTGTATGAGTGGCTTTGTGAGTATGTGAATAGGTGTGTGACTGGTTGTATTGGTGTGTGAGTGAGTGTGTGAGTGGTTGTATGGGTCAGTGAGTGGGTGTGTGAGTGGTTTGTGGGTGTGTGAGTAACTGTATGGGTCTGTGAGTGGCTATATGGGTACGTGAGGGGTTGTGAGAGTGGCTGTATGAGTGAGTGACTGTGTGTTAATAGTTCTATGGGTCTGTGAATGGGTATGTAAGTGGTTGTGTGGGTAGGTGCATGAGAGGTTGTATAAGGGTATGAGTGGGTGTGCGAGTGTTTCTGTGGATGATGTCATCGGGTATGTCATCAGTGATGCCATTTGGGATGTCATTAATGATGTCATGAGTGATGTCCCTGACCATGTCATGAGTGATGTAATACGTAAAGTCATCAGCAGTGTATCACAGGGCGTAAGTTATAGTTTGATGAGAAACTATAACTGCTGAATTTCAATGGTTTTGTACAGGCGAAATCTGAGCTTAACTATGACAACCCTGTGAACTTTGGATTTTTCATGGGGTCTTTGGTTGGCAGTCATGCTACCCCCTGTCCAAACAAGGACCCTCACTCTAGTCAGGGTAAAGAAGAATAACAGTCAGTTGACCCCCGCTCACCCCCTTTGTAGCTTGGCACAATCAGGCAGGCTTAACTTCAGAAGCAATGTTTAAAGAATCTGTACCAACAACACACAGTAATAAAGTGAAAAGACTACAAAATGGACACCACACCAGTTTACAAAAATAGGTAATATTTATCTGAATCAAACAAGACCAAAACAACAAAAATCCAACATACACAAAATATGAATTTTCAAAAGAATAAGGCCTGATTTATACTTTTTTTGCGCCGCATTTGCATCATATTTTGACGTAAAAGCGGCGCAAACTTACAAAATGCAATTAAATTTAGTAAGCTTGCGCTGCTTATGCGTCACAAAATGCCGCAAATGCGGTGCTAAAAAAGTATAAATTAGGCCCTTAATCCTTAGAAAACAGTGAAAATGCTGTGGTTACAAAAAGTACCTGGTTAGCGTAAAAAATAAAGCCGCACGGCTGAGCGTGTGTCGGAAAAGGCACCGATGTGTCGATTCCTTTCTCACAAGGGAGGCCGTGCATAATTTTCTTCTCCAGTCAGAATGGCAATGTGTAATTTTCTTCTCCGGTCAGGCCGGCGATGCGTTGTTTCTTCTCTCTTGCAAGAGAGTAATGTGTCAATTTCCAGATTGGCACCTCAGATCCGTGCAGAGTCGGGTTGACTTTGAAGCCCAGGGTCGATGCGTGGAAAATCATGTTGCACGGTGTTATAAAACCACGCTGCATAGAGTTTACGTTGTTATCAGGCCCCACAAGCTGGTGTTGCATGTCATTTCTCCAGCTGCAATGCACCGATCTCCCAGCTGTGAAGCAGTTGGAACATGTTAGCTGCGAGGCCGGCGGCGCGTCATCTATCAGCCGCGTTGCAGATCGTGTGTCGTGCATGGATTTTCAGCTCTTGTTGCCAACTTCACCTTTCAAGGGCCCAGGGACTGGATAGGACACCACTTGGCACGGCAGGAGTCTCAGCAGAGAGGCCAGATGTTAGCAAAGGAAGTCTTTGATGGCCCTGAGACTTCAAAACAGGAAGCAAGCTCAACTCAAGCCCTTGGAGATTCTTCACAAGTAGGAATTCCAGTCTTTGTCCCCTTTCACAGGCAGAAGTAGCAACTGCAAGATAGCCCAACAAAGCAGAGTCAAAGGTAGGGGCAGCTCCTCTCCTCTGCTCTTTAGCTCTCCTCCTTGGTTTCTCTTGAATCTAGAAGTGATCTAATTTTCAGAGGTTTTAGGTCCAATACTTACACCCCTTGCTCACTTTGAAGTAGGCCTACTTCAAAGGAAAGTCTCTGTTGTTTACAAAATCCTGACTTGCCCAGGCCCCAGACACACACCAGGGGGTTGGAGACTGCAATGCGTGAGTGCAGGCACAGCCCTTTCAGGTGTAAGTGACCACTCCTCCCTTCCTTCCTAACACAGATGGCTCATCAGAATATGCAAGCTACACTAAGCTCCTTTTGTGTCACTGTCTAGAGAAGAGGTGCAAACAGCCCAACTGTCAAACTGACCAAGACAGGGAATTCACAAACAGGCAGACCCACAGAATGGTTTAAGCAAGAAAATGCCTACTTTCTAAAAAATGTATTTTTAAACTAGAAATCTAAAAAACAATTTCACTAAAATATTTATTTTAAAATTGTGAGTTCAGAGACCCTAAACTCCATATCTGCTCTCAAATGGAATCTGCACTTTAAAGCCCCAATGTTAACCTTTGAGAGAGATAGGCCATGCAACAGTGAAGACTGAATTTAGCAGTATTTCACTGTTAGGACATGTAACAAACAACAGTACATATTCTACCTTTAGCATATACTGCACCTTGCCATTGGGGATACCTAGGGCATACCTTAGGGATGCCGTATATGTATAAAAGGGGAAGGTTTAGGCCTGGCAAGTAGGTACACTTTCCAAGTTGAGTTGGCAGTTTAAACTGCACCCACAGACACTGCAGTGGCAAGTCTGAGCCATGATTACAGGGCTACTTATGTGGGTGGCACAATCGGTGCTGCAGGCCCACTAGCAGTATTTGATTTACAGGCCCTGGTCACCTCCAGTGCACTTTACTAGCGACTTACTAGTAAATCAAATATGGCAATCATGGATAATCTAATTTACACATACATTTTACATAGGAGCACTTGCATTGTAGCACTGGTTAGCAGTGGTAAAGTGCCCAGAGTATCAAAAACAGCAAAAACAGAATCCAGCACACATCAACAACCTGAGAAGCAATGGCAAAAAGTTAGGGGAGACCACGCCAAGGATGCCAAGTGTAACTAACATATGTATATGTATATATATATATATATATATATATATATATATATATATATATATATATATATATATATATATATATATATACACACACATATATATATATATATATATATATGTATATATATATATATATATATATATATATGTATATATATGTGTGTACTGGGGGTCACCAGTAGGTAGTTATAGTTACTTGTCTATGTCTTTGACACCTTTTGACTAATCTTCATGACATTTTTTTTAAATATTTGTGCCGGTGGGTGTTGAGGCGCACCACAAATTTCAGGGTCATCAGTCAAGTGGGGGCTTAGAAAACGGGGTATAAAAAAAGTTGTGTTTGCTGTGTTAATTCCCATTGAAACTTTGAACATGACTCCATCGGTGTGTAAATAGTGCTTTTGGTTGTATGGTGCAAATCCATCCAGTAGTTTAGGAGAAATTAAAGAAAATCCAAATTTGTATCTCAGAGGTCGCGAAGACTTTGAGAATCATAACAAGCTTGTGCAGTGAAATGCAGAGCTCTGATTGGGTGCCAACACTTCAATCAGCCTTCTTTAGCCGAGTCCCACAAAAAGTTTTTTTTTTTAAAGACAAGGGGCCAGGGTAGAGTCACCCTTACCCCTTAGCTCTGGTGTGAGGTCCCAGAGGGATCCCTCCAGAGCAAAAAAAAAATATATATTTTAATTTTCCACACTCCACTCCCCTGCAGCTCTGCAGACTGCCACCTTCCCAGGGCACTTAATCCAAACAATGCAGGGGGTGCGCAAGCACCCTGCAGCCCCAGGGGCAACCACCTCCCCAGGGCTTTTCATAAATACAGTACAGGGGGCCACGGGCCTCCTGCACACCCAGGGCACACCACCTCCCCATGGCTACAATAAAAAACTTGAAGGGGATCCATTTCGTAACCCTGAGCCTTGGGGACCACCACCTCCTCTGGGCAATGCTCACTGGATGTTGGGCCCTCCTCGAGAAACCAATAATGGTCATCTCCTGCTATGTCCTGGGGTGCCCACCTCCGGGACATAGCTGTTTGCTTTTGCTTGGTGGAAACTGACAGGTCCCACCAAGCAAAAGGAAACACAAAGTCCGCTTTCTGACAGCGGGAGCTGTCAAACAGCTCCCTTTGGCAGAAAGCAGAGATTTCATCTGTTTCCCTGCAGGCACATATGCGAGTATGTGGGGAGCTACATGTCTCTTTCATCCCATAATAGGATAAGAGTGAGAAAGATAGTCATTGCAATGGTCTCTCCATGCAATCACTTGAAAATGTCACACTGGGCATCTGTTACGTTTCAAATGTTATAGACATGTTTTGCATACTCAGCACTAGATATTCACTGGTTGCTTGCTAGTAAAGCACGTGACCTGTTTCCATGTAAGTTGAACGTTTGAATCCCAGTAGCATGCCTGTTTAGTTACTAGTTTTTTAAATAATGAGGATGCCTGTTGGTGCAACATTTAAGTGTTTTTCTCATTGCACCTTTCAGTTTGAATGTCATAGCTATATGTGGATACCACGTAGTAAAGAGTAATTTGTGGCTTAGTGATTAAGGTCTCAGGCCTCTACCTCAAAGGTTGCGGGTTACAACCTAGATGTGTTAGAGGTTTTTTTCTCTGATTTCTTTTCTTTTCAAATTCAAATACTTAAGATTCATACCGAAAGGTGATCTCACTCTTTTTTAATTGACAAATATATTTGTCTTTTAAATTAGTTCAGAAACATCTCCTTCTAAGTATAACATTAAAAAAGTCTCTCTCTCTCACACTCTCTTTCTCTCTATCTTGCTCTCTCTTTCAGTCTCTTTCTCCCACTCACAAACCCACTCAGACCCTCACACAAATGTGTTTTCCATACATATCTACTGTGTCAAGTTAACCTTGAAGGAGGGGCTTGCATGCTTTTATTTAGCGTAATATCTCATGTAGGGACTCTGACAAGTGGGTTCTTTTTTGTCATCTGCTGCTGAGACCAGATATCATATTATCCCTTTTTAAAACTACAAGTATGTAAAATGGCCTAGAAGCACCACCCTTTTAGCCCTGCTTCATATACATCAGTGATATTCACTGTCTTCCTCCCATTTTCCAAGGAAGATTTTGGAGACACACTCTTGATGTACAGGAATATCATCGCAACTCCACCAAACAAAAAAGCACTTCATGAATGGCGTGTAATAGGGTGCACTGCCTGGATTTAGGTTATTATAGGTCATGAGTGGTGGTGGCTGGATTAATGTAAAATAATTAATATTACAATATGTTAAAAAAAATTGATATTGACTGAAATAACCAAAGGTTACAGGGACATTATAGTAGGAAATAGCATTAAAAAGAACCATAGAAATTCACTTAAAAAGCAAACGTTGCAGGGATGTAATAGTTAGGCTCACATTTTAAACGTACAAAAATATAGAAATTGAGCTGTTAGAGTTAGAGTTGTTAAAGTAACTATAATTTATGCCGTAAGTCAACTATAGCTCATGCCCTCGCGATAAATACCACAGATATCACAGCACTCATGACATCTTTTATAACATCATTGATAGAATCACTGTAACATTTGCAGTAACATTATTGATGAGAAAACTGTGCATGACAAGAGCAAACTGTAAGTCAGCTCCCAGCGGGCAGGAGTAGGAACGCTGTTCCCACTTTCTGGGAGAAGACATTTAGGCCCATATTTATACTTTTTGACGCTAAACTGCGCTAACGCAGTTTAGCGTCAAAAAATTTAGCGCCGTCTAACGCCATTCTGAAGCGCCATGCGGGCGCCGTATTTATGGAATGGCGTTAGCCGGCGCTAGCAGACCGGCGCTGCCTGGTGTGCGTGGAAAAAAACCACGTAGACCAGGCAGCGCCGGCGTAGGGGGAAAATGGCGTTAGGGCGTCTTAAAATGGGGCAAGTCAGGTTGAGGCAAAAAAATCGCCTCAACCCGATTTGCGCCATTATTTTCGCCGCCCAGACGCCATTTAAATGACTCCTGTCTTAGTAAAGACAGGAGTCATGCCCCCTTGCCCAATGGCCATGCCCAGGGGACTTATGTCCCCTGGGCATGGTCATTGGGCATAGTGGCATGTAGGGGGGCACAAATAAGGCCCCCCTATGCCACCCAAAAAAAATTAAAAAATATAAAAAATTATACTTACCTGAACTTACCTGAATGTCCCTGGGGTGGGTCCCTCCATCCTTGGGTGTCCTCCTGGGGTGGGCAGAGGTGGCAGGGGGGGTCCCTGGGGGCAGGGGAGGGCACCTGTGGGCTCATTTTGAGCCCACAGGCCCCTTAACGCCTACCCTGACCCAGGCGTTAAATAGTGGCGCAAATGCGGGTTTTTTTGACCCGCCACCTCCCGGGCGTGACTTGCCCGGGAGTATAAATACGACGCATTTGCGTCGCCGTCATTTTTTTAGACGGGAACGCCTTCCTTGCATCTCATTAACGCAAGGAAGGCGTTCACGCAAAAAAATGACGCTATTTGCCCATACTTTGGCGCTAGACGCGTCTAACGCCAAAGTATAAATATGGCGTTAGTTTTGCGCCGAATTTGCGTCGAAAAAAACGATGCTAATTCGGCGCAAACGGAGTATAAATACGGGCCTTAGGGCCTGATTACAACTTTGGAGGAGGTGTTAATCCGTCCCAAATGTGACGGATATACCACCAGACGTATTACAAATCCCATAGGATATAATGGACTCGTAATACGGCTGGAGGTATATCCGTCACGTTTGGGACGGATTAACACCGTCCTCCAAAGATGTAATCAGGCCCATAATCTCTTTTCATCTGTTTTCCTGCCTACTCTCAAGCAGTCTGAAAAACAGATGAGAGGATTTCTCCTGCATGCAGGGTGCAACATTTTTAGCTTCTCCTGTGTGTAAGAGAAATGCTGGCTCCCACTGGAGGGGGCAGCCGGCAGGGACCGTGGGGGCCTTAAAGCTCCCCCATGGTCCCACTGAGGCTCCCCCCACGGCCTCCATCCTGTCATATCCTCTTGAGAACAGAACTCGCTGCTTTCCCTTTTAAGCTCTACAAATATGTAAAATCACCTAGAAGACCTGTCCATTTGGTCCTGCCACAGATACATTAATGGTATGCAAATTCTTTCCACTTTTTTCAGGATGATGGACAGCTTACCAAAAGACCTCCACAGTGCTTTCCCACCATTTTTGGAGATGTGTACCTAACGTAGAGAAATATGAGCACATCTCCACTAAACAGCACTTGCCACTTATAATTATAAGGAAGTACCCTTGTTTGGTGGAGATTCAACCCTTTTTTAGTGTTGTATTCTTCTCTACATGAGGAACCATGTTACTGCAGTTTTTTGTATGAAGATGCTCGAGGATCAATCACATTGCAAAATTACAGACACATAACATCACTGGAGGGGGCAGACGGCAGGGACCGTGGGGGCCTTAAAGCTCCCCCCATGGTCTCCTTGAGGCTCCCCCCACGCCCTCCATCCTGTCATATCCTCTTGAGAACAGAACTCGCTGCTTTCCCTTTTAACCACTACAAGTATGTAAAATCACCTAGAAGACCTGTCCATTTGGTCCTGCCACAGATACGTTAATGGTATGCAAATTCTTTCCACTTTTTTGAGGATGATGGACAGCTTACCAAAAGACCTCCACAGCGCTTTCCCACCATTTTTGGAGATGTGTACCTAAAGTAGAGGAATATGAGCACATCTCCACTAAACAGCACTTGCCACTTATAATTATAAGGAAGTACCCTTGTTTGGTGGAGATTCAACCCTTTTTTAGTGTTGTCTTCTTCTCTACATGAGGAACCATGTTACTGCAGGTTTCTGTATGAAGATGCTCGAGGAACAATCACATTGGAAAATTACAGACACATAACATCACTGGAGACATTTCCTCTGGGTCATTTACACAGCTGTATTATGTAATAAGCACTATACATTTACCCAACAAGGTAGCACTTACTAATTACCCAGTAGAAATACTCCAGTTGGGTAAATATTTTGTGCAAAACTGTGGCCTCTTCTAGGATAAATAATCAGGTCAGGATGTATTCTGGCACAAATTGGATGCCTAAAGGTTGATGGCTGCAGGGCCTAGCTGCCAGCCTGGGCATGTGACCAACCCCTGCCTCACAAAGCCAAAGGCACAGGCTTGGATGCCGATAGGGGTGGCCAGGCCCTGAAGACAACCCCCGCCAACCGTGCACGCCGAAGGCTTAGAATGGTGTGGAGGTAGATGCATGCAAGGCGGTTGGCCACTGACCTAGCCAGCAACCAGGCCCTGCAGCCAACCCTCACTGCATTAAAACAAACAGAGAAATTTACTGAAAAAAACAAAAGTTACGGCAACATTACAGTTAGGAATTAGCATTTAAAAAACCTTAAAAATTCACTGGAGAAAACAAAGATTACAGTGGTGTTATAGTTAGGTTCTAAACTTATACACACAAAATCAAAGAAATGTGTCTGTTATTTCATATAACTATAACAAGCCCTCACCATGCACAAATAATTACCTCACATATGACATCCATCATGACATCTTCTATGGCATCATTGATATTACCACTGAACATTTGTGATAAACTTATTGATTAGAAAAAGGGCATGGCTGGGGCGCTCATTAAATATACATGGTATGCCTAGGAACACCCAAGAATGACCTGCAGAGCGTAGCATGTTTCAACTTAAAACCACTCTTTTTTGGCCTGTGGTGGCCCCAGGAGAATGTGGTACCTACCAAAGGATTGCAAAAGTGTGGGAGGAGCAGCAGGTGCAATGCAGCCTCTTCCAAAAAGGTTGTCAGGGTCACCATCCTCATTTGATTGGGACTCTAAAAGGATATCCCCTAAAGGGTTTCAGGCATTTTATTAAGCACTCCCCAAGCTGAAGCATGTCGTGCCCTATGTGCAACGTTTGTGGCTCCAGTATCTTTGGTCTGAAGGTGGCAAAACATAAGGGCCCGTATTTATACTCCGTTTGCGCCGAATTAGCGTCGTTTTTTTCGACGCAAATTCGGCGCAAAACGAACGCCATATTTATACTTTGGCGTTAGACGCGTCTAGCGCCAAAGTATGGGCAAATAGCGTCATTTTTTTGCGTGAACGCCTTCCTTGCGTTAATGAGATGCAAGGAAGGCGTTCCCGTCTAAAAAAATGACGGCGACGCAAATGCGTCGTATTTATACTCCCGGGCAAAAATCACGCCCGGGAGTTGGCGGGTCAAAAAACCCCGCATTTGCGCCACTATTTAACGCCTGGGTCAGGGTAGGCGTTAAGGGGCCTGTGGGCTCAAAATGAGCCCACAGGTGCCCTCCCCTGCCCCCAGGGACCCCCCCTGCCACCCCTGCCCACCCCAGGAGGACACCCAAGGATTAAGGGACCCACCCCAGGGACATTCAGGTAAGTTCAGGTAAGTATAATTTTTTATATTTTTAATATTTTTTGGTGGCATAGGGGGGCCTTATTTGTGCCCCCCTACATGCCACTATGCCCAATGACCATGCCCAGGGGACATAAGTCCCCTGGGCATGGCCATTGGGCAAGGGGGCATGACTCCTGTCTTTACTAAGACAGGAGTCATTTAAATGGCGTCTGGGCGTCGAAAAAAATGGCGCAAATCGGGTTGAGGCGATTTTTTTGCCTCAACCTGACTTGCCCCATTTTAAGACGCCCTAACGCCATTTTCCCCCTACGCCGGCGCTGCCTGGTCTACGTGTTTTTTTTCCACGCACACCAGGCAGCGCCAGTCTGCTAGCGCCGGCTAACGCCATTCCATAAATACGGCGCCCGCATGGCGCTTCAGAATGGCGTTAGACGGCGCTAAATTTTTTGACGCTAAACTGCGTTAGCGCAGTTTAGCGTCAAAAAGTATAAATATGGGCCAAGGTTTTATTTGCGTAAACACACCCAGGAGTGAAAGGTTGCAATTACACATGAGTTGTGATTATAAAATCTCATGCTCTTAGTGGCTATGTTCAAATAGCAGCATCTTATTAAAAATGTATGCTGCAGACACCCTCTAGGGATGAAGAGATATAATTACACAGTTTTGTAATTATAAACTGAAGTGGGCAGAATTTTGAACTCTGTCGGCAGAATCAGATTAAGGTATTAATTCTGTTTGTCTCTTGTAATAGAGAATTACTAATAACGTCTGCTGCTCTACTCCACACTACACTTGCTCATGGTAAATTGCAACATCCTTTGATTGGTGCGGACAAGTTATTAATACTTACCCTCCCTGCCTTCTGGTTGGTACAGTAGCTGTGTGACAACTTCCTTCTCCATGTGTGCCAGCTGTTCATTTGGGAACAACTCTGAATTGTGGTTTCTATGGATTAGATATGGTTCTGCAGCATCTGTTTAAAAACAGACTAACCAAGCCAAGCCAACATTTGGGATTATGCGCATCAGGGTCCGTTTCAGGTGATCACTGCAGGACAGGAAGAGATGAGAGCTGCACAGCACATACTGCAACTCTGATGTTGATTGTGCGGGGGCTAAGGTTGTCAGGTTGCTGCCGTGCCCTTTTTCTTTGGTGACTTTTGCACTTTTAACATAATACCCATGCCACTACCACTACTGTTAGCACCATGGGTGTGTTAAGGCCTCACTGCAGATCTCCGGCAAATGGGCAGGTAACATGTTGGAAATAATTACCATGCAAAATGACAGGGGAGGAGAGCTGGCTGTCTCTCAGGGCTCATCCAACCGCATCTTGAGGGAGCAATCCCCTTGGATAATGTTCTCACTTACTTTATGGCAGGTTGTACCTTCTATAATTTGCAGCTTACCCAAGCACCTCCATACTCTATGCTATAGAACGTCAGATGTTCAGGCTTGACATTAATGCTTTTATATTCTGTTTCATTCTTTCTCTGCAACTGGACTGTGGAGGAGCGTGTTGCCCACACACAATGGTCCCCTCTAAAATGTCCTAAGGCTTAGAGGTATACTGTTTTGTGTAGCAGAGCAAAAACGAAGTAAGACTCATGAAACAAATATTGTGCTGTATTCATGAAAGAACAATCGACAACTTGTGGAAGACACAAAATAGTTCAGTGTGGCTTTGCTCCTGAATGCCAGAGTTTCTGATTAAATAGTAAAGTAGTGCTCGGATTACTTACCGATAATCTTCATTACTCCAATGTTTTTTGTATGCCTCATTACATTTTGCGCTGCACTGATTGTGTTTCTTTTGTTTCTTTCATGTGACTGCTGAAAGTGGTCTTGCTTGGGCATTCCGCCATAAATTTGGAAGGGGACGAGGAAGGAGGATGGGGAGGTAATCTCAGATTACTTACCAGCAATCTTCATTACTCTGATTCTTCCTTCCTCGTCCCCTTCCGTACGTCCCTTCCTTCCTCCCTGTGCTTTCATCTGCTGTTATGATGGTGCGTGGTGATATATAGGAAGTTCCGGGGGGGAAAGGAGGGGCTGTATGCACATGTCCTTCTTCCCTTTCATTTTTCTAAAAAGTGACGTGAGAAGTGAAGAGGGCACTTCACTCCATAAATTCGGAAGGGAACGAAGAAGGATGAGGAGGGGGTAATGTGTGTTTGTTTTTACTGACTTCTGTAATGTAACAGAAAACGGGTACAAGTCACTGAAAATAATTATGTCAAATAACGGAACCTTTCTAGCGCTTTAAGAGGCAAATTTAAATCACTTTGGTTTAAACTTTTAACTACGCATCAACGAGACTTATGCTCACTTGGTTTGTCATGAGTTCTGTGACAGAGAACAACTGCATCTTAAGTGAGTTAAATGGAATTTGAATTAGAAACTGAGAATGCCCATTGGGACGTTGTTCATTTTCAGAAATGTTCGCTATGAACATCAGCTGGATCTCAGACAACACAACTTATGTAAAAAGAAAACAGTGATGTAAATTCTCTCATGTCTGGATTATGGATTGCGCTCCAGCAGTCCCCAATGGTGGCCAATACTTTCAACTGGTCTCCCAATGAATTCACCCTTGTGCCCCTTTCTGCCTCATATTTTGGGGCAATTATCGCCCACCTGTAGTGTATAAAATAGAGGGCTTTGATAATCACTGTTTTGCACTCGACCTCCACTCCCTTCTGCAAAAACTTACCCCAAAAACTCCTTTGGCTGTTTGTGACGCTCCATCTCCCACACTCATGCTTCGTATACTCCAATGTTGTATCACAAATAACCCAAATCATGCTTAGTTGTTTACTTTCTGACATATTTACACTCTTCCCTTGTATGTGCCAGGCACACACATCTTAATCAACAATGGGAAACTGTCTGATATGCAAATGGGAAGGATGAGGGTACCCAGGAAACTTGCTGGGGAAGCTAGCCCCTGTGGACTGCATGGTGGGCTGATCCTATGTGAGTGGTCGCTCATTACCAGGGAGGCAGTGGGTGTGCGCGCAGAGTGAATTTTGACATCTCCTATCTCACTCATGTACAGGTGTAGCTCGCGGCCACAGCACCCTCTCTTGTTGTCCCATTCGGATGCAGGAAAGGCTAAACCAGAGTCTATGTCGCTGCAGTGGGTAAGGCAGATAAAAGGGGAAACTCCACCTTTCAACATTGCATTGGATGTTCAACTTATGAAAGCCCCTTGGTCACCTTGTTCTCCAAACTGATAAGAGGTTGGAGGTATTTCACTTTTTATACTAGTGCAGTGATGTTGTTTCTAGAGGATGACAGACCTCTTTGGTGGGTGAGCACATCCTTGTAAAAAGGCGAGAAGTCTTGCAGAATGAGTGTCCCAGAGCTCGTCTAGGGTAGGGCAGAACTCTGCAGAATCTCGTGGAGTTTTCATGTAAATCAGAGGTAATCGATGGAGATAAACTCTGCGAGTTCCTTCCACTCCTAATTACACATGTGATCCTCTTTAGGGGATATGTTTAATTTGCATTCTTCATACTAAAAGCTATGCTGAGTACACAAATCCCCCAGATATACATAGACAGTTCCTCTTATGAATACTTTAATGAATTAAAGACCCTGCCAACCTCTTGTGTTTAAAACTATACAGGCTTTATTGACCATATTAACTGCATTCATTCAAAGCTATATTCACTTATTGCATCTGAATACAAGGGAATGGTTTTGACATTTGATGTGTTGATCTAGATCTCACTTTTGGGAGGGGTAAGAATGATTATGCAAAGCTATCAAGAAGTATTTCCATCTGCTTATGTATATTTTTAAATTGCTGCATAGTATTGTGTAGTGTGTGTGTTTTCCTTACTTCAAAAGAAAAAACACAAACTGTACAATCTTTTATTGAGTGTTATTTTTGTGTATCTGTGAATGGTGATTACTAGCCCACACAACCTCCCTTGAGTGGGGCTTGGACTGCTCTGCTTCACTACCCTGAGATAGTCAAGCACTCAAATGGGGTGTTTGGTTCCCAATGGGGGACAAAGATGGGCCCATTACTTGTGCAGGCCACACTAATGACCCATTTTCTTACAATACGTGTGTGTGTGTGTTTGTGTGTGTGTATGTATATGTACCTAACACAAGCCTTTGTCAAGGTGAATGTGCTCAATCCGATAAAACCTCATGTAACATGGACATAGAAGAGTTCATCCCGAGTAGAGTAAATGTAATGTTATGGCAGTAAGTAATTCATTGATTCAATTCCACCAACATTTTCATAAAATGGATTACAAATAGAAAATGGTGCATTCTAACAATACACAATGAAATAAAGTACACATTGAGATGTTATGCTATATGATTAGTTTGAACAATAATAATTTCTCAGGAACATAGACAAATTATTTGCACCTCTCATCATACTTGAATGCCATGACATAAATTCTTCAGTGGCTAATCTATATAAGAGAACCTTGTACCAGAGAAAGTGACCTTGTGATGGATAAAATTGTATCTGCACATACGCTCCAGTAACTGTTACTCATAGGCCAACTCTAATCATCCAATGCCAGGAGAAACATGTGTGTCCAGTGAAATAGCCTTTCTATATGTTATGGTAACTCCGTCATAGCCGGTCCTAAGCCGAGCTGTAAAAGGAGGAGGTTTACGCGTGGAGGTAGTTACCCAACCATGTAAAAAATTCTAGCTACAGAAATGTCAACCAAATAACTAGAAGACATCTTGGCCTTGGGGAGAGAGGAATCTCCTTTATATAAAGCTATGATGCCTTGCAGATGAAAGCCAGAGATCCTGGAATCCACAAAGCTGATCCACCTGCTTTCAACCAAGACTATTACCATTAGGACACTCAATGTGAGGATTATGTACAAGCCAGGTAAGCCAGCCCAAGTGGCAGCAGAGATGAAAAAAATGCAAACTTACCCTGCTTGGAATCAGTGAGACCAGATGGACACAGTCTGGACAGAAAAGACTAGCTCCAGTTGGAATGCTGCTGTATGCTGGACATGAGGAAGAGAATACCCCACATACTCAGGGATTTGCATCGATACTAGCGCCAGCAGCCAGCAGAGATCTGATTGGATGGGAAGTCCATGGACCCAGAATCATACAAGCGACATTCCGCACAAAGAAAAATAAGATCAACATAGACATTATCCAGTGATTTGCACCTACAAATGACAGAAAATAAGGGGAAAACTGTTGTTCACTATTCTGGAGAGATGCCTGAAGAGGGACTCCACCATACTGATGGGGGACCTCAATGCCAAGATTGGAAGCAACAACACTGGGTAAGAAAGAGTTATGGGCAACCAAGACCTTGGTGACATGAATGAGAATGGTGAAAGGCTTGCAGATCTCTGTGGCCTAAGCAGTCTGTTGATAGGAGTTTGTGTATTCACAAGGCAATTTAGGTGTCACCAGACTATTCAACAGAGAATTAGATTGGCCATGTCTGCAATGCCAAAACGTTTCAGAGGTCTCTGCAGGATGTGAGAGTGATGAGAGAGGAGCACATGGAGCCGGACCATAACAATGTTGTGGCCAGGCTAAAGATAACAAAAGCATGGATGGAACAGACAAACCAACTGCAGCGATATACCACCACCTTCCTGAGAGATGTCCAGATGTTCATCACCTACTGTCTGAAAAATATCCTCCAAATCTGCTGGCCAAACTCCATCAGCAACAACTTCCCAACTACCCACAAATGAAGACATCATGAAAAGACGCTGGAACTGTATAGGTCACATCCACTGCAAGCCTCTATCAACTACCATCAAGCAAGCCCTGACTTGGAACCCACAAGGGAAAAGGAAAAAAGGAAGGCCAGGAAACACTTGGCGCTGAGTCCTTGAGGCTGACTGCAAGGTGATGGGTTACACCAGGATTCAGATTGAAAGAAAGTCCAGGAAATATATGGCTGGAGAGTCCTGGTAGATAGCCTATATCCTAGGATGGGTAGTAGGCATACTTAATTAATATGCTATGGATTGTCTTATTCAAATGTAAAGTCGTATACCCAATGCAGAACGTACCAATGTTTGCTTATTATCCCTCTGATTCTGTCAGATATTAAATTATGTGTGGTAATTAATCTTATATTGGTGTCATTGAAAAATATTTTTGTACTTTATTGTTGGAAACATTAAACAATTCATTTAAATTCTATCTGCTTTGAGACTTGATGTTCTTCCTGTTGGGCTAGTGTATTCTCTGTTTTGGAATCTATACAAAATATTGTATTTGTTCTTAATGCAATTATGAGTCATTGTTACACATATGCTCCACTTTGAGAATTTCCCTTTAGAGAATGTTATTTATCAAATTTCTACAGTGTTGGCTTTTAAAGTGTAGTCCACTATTATCTGCTGTCTCTTTTCTAAACAGGCTAATTGTGATCCTATCTACCTCAACGCCCGATGTATTTACAAATGCTCAATTTTAGTATATAAAAATCAGAGATTGTACTCGTTGTTAAGGTTGTGAATTCCTCAGCTTTATCCTTCGGTCCATCCCAAATTAGAAAAAAATACAATCAATGTGCCTTATTCAACAGTTTATGTGTCTCATTGGGTCATCATCATCTTAGACCTTTCCACCTGCTCAGCCCACCAGCCCACATGGCAATTTGCACAGCTGAAGGTGCAGCAGGTGGTCATCGCAGCCCCAGTGAGTTGTCTCTAATTAACCCAGTCAAATAAGAATATATTTTCCTGTTGACAGAATGTAATTATTTCTAGGAGCATTTTGTTGTAGTCATAGAAACTATTGGGGACGTTTATAACCAAGTTGTAAGTAAAGTTTTTGTTTCCATACCTGACTATCATGTCTTGCGAGGATGTAGGATGAAACCTTTTTAGATTCTGAAAGACTCAATAGAATGATGAGGTAAGTTTTAGAACGTGGTCAAGTTAATGAAAGTTTAGAATGTTGAGTTTACGGTCACACGCTAAGAATAAACAAATGTAATACATAGCTCTATGTGTGGCGTAGTCATTGACGGGGAGAACACAACACTGACATAACATCAATTTGGTGTTTTCATTGCACGTTGGATTTTCTTTTGCATATGTTAAGGTCTAAATCTTAAGGTCTTCTTTCCACATCCTTTTAACATCATTTTAAACATTGTTCTTTAAGTGTGTTTTCAGGGTCTATTGATTCTATTTTATTGTTAAAAGCACATAGGCATAACAGGGTGAGGTACCACTATGTTGCACAAGCAAAGTCTGTATGCAATTAGCTTGGTGAACAGGGCCAAACCTTTACTCTCTACCTGGGTCTAATCCTTTACAGAAAATCTATGCTATCCCATCTGCACAGTGCCACTAGATGTGTGAAGATATAGGGCCATATTTATACTCCGTTTGCGCCGAAATTGCGTCGTTTTTTTTGACGCAATTTCGACGCAAAACTAACGCCAACTAACGCCATATTTATACTATGGCGTTAGAGGCGAATAGCGCCAAAGTTCCCGGAATGTGCGTCATTTTTTAGCGTGAACCCCTTCCTTGCGTTAATGATATGCAAGGGAGGCGTTCCCGTCTAAAAAATGACTCCCAGGCCTTTACGTGGTATTTATACTCCCGGGCAAAAGAGACGCCCGGGAGTTGGCGTGGCTAAAAACGGCGCATTTGCGCCACTTTTTAACGCCTGCTCAGGGCAGGCGTTAAGGGGCCTGTGGGCTCAAAATGAGCCCACAGGTGCCCTCCCATGCCCCCAGGGACCCCCCCTGCCACCCTTGCCCACCCCAGGAGGACCCCCAAGGATGGAGGGACCCACCCCAGGGACATTCAGGTAAGTTCAGGTAAGTATAATTTTTTTTTTTTAATATTTTGTTTTGGTGGCATAGGGGGGCCTTATTTGTGCCCCCCTACATGCCACTATGCCCAATGACCATGCCCAGGGGACAGAAGTCCCCTGGGCATGGCCATTGGGCAAGGGGGCATGACTCCTATCTTTACAATGATAGGAGTCATGTTGATGGGGGATGGGCGTCGTTAAAAAATGGCGCAAGTCGGGTTAAGACGATTTTTTCGACGTAACCTGACTTGCCCCATTTTAAGACGCCCATGCGCCATTTTCCCCCTACGCCGGCGCTGTCTGGTCTACGTGGTTTTTTCCCACGCAAACCAGGCAGCGCCGGTCTGATTGCGCCGTCTAACGCCATTCCATAAATACGGCGCCCGCATGGCGCTTCAGAATGGCGTTAGACGGCGCAAAACTTTTTGACGCTAAACTGCGTTAGCGCAGTTTAGCGTCAAAAAGTATAAATATGGGCCATAGTTTTGGTCAGGTTTTTGCCAGTTGTCATTCTTTTTTTTCTAACCTTTTTGTATTTTTTTTAATGGGGAATTTGCTAGTACGTACATTCTACAGCCAACCTACTTTGTAATCTTAATGAACGTTTTTTATGTCTTTTTTCTATTATTCCTGTAATGTTTCACTTTTTGAACCATGAATCTATTTTTTAACGTATTTCAAAATTTGACTTGTCTATTTAATTGTTTAATTTATAACATTTCAAATTCCTTGTGTTGCTGTTTCATATGATGTTGTAGACCTTCAAAGAATGCTATTTTGTTTTTTTCTCCGTGAAGAAATAACTTTTTTGCACATTGTGCTGTATGTCACATATTAGCGCATAAAAGTGTCATCTTCTTCCTCTGTCTCTGTCTAACGTAGAACATTGTGTGGTTTTCTGACCTCTTCTTCATGTTCTTCTCCATTTTGCCTCTCTATTTCAGCCGGCTGCTTCCACATTTCACATGCTGCCACAGAATTATGCCCTGATTTTCTTTGAAGTAGCACATGACTTCACAAGGACCAAGTAGGAGAACAGACACTGGCCCTCATTATGACAATGGCAGTATAAGCTGCCAAAAAACAACAAGTGATGGACGGAATGCTGAACATTGTCAAACACTCACCCCCAGTCATAGATCTGGTTTTAATCCATCGTTCTTTTGCTCACCATGCCACCCCAGTTTGGACCCAGCCATATGCAAATCAGTCTTGACCCTGTTCCTCATGGGAACAGTCCAGACCGAACTGCCAAGCCAGGTCCTCACTGGACCGGAAACAAGCATCCTGGGAGCGGTTTCAGAGTTTCACCCCTCATCAGTCAGGCTAGCTTGAATCCAGTGGCATGGGAAGCACGGGACCCACGTCTGGGCATACCCTTCCCACTTTGGGCGACAAAGCAAAAACAACAAGTGATGGACGGAATGCTGAACATTGTCAAACACTCACCCCCAGTCATAGATCTGGGTTTAATCCATCGTTCTTTTGCTCACCATGCCACCCCAGTTTGGACCCAGCCATATGCAAATCAGTCTTGACCCTGTTCCTCATGGGAACAGTCCAGACCGAACTGCCAAGCCAGGTCCTCACTGGACCGGAAACAAGCATCCTGGGAGCGGTTTCGGGGTTTCACTCCTCATCAGCCAGGCTAGCTTGAATCCAGTGGCATGGGAAGCACGGGACCCACGTCTGGGCATACCCTTCCCACTTAGGGTAACAAAGCAAAAACAACAAGTGATGGACGGAATGCTGAACATTGTCAAACACTCACCCCCAGTCATAGATCTGGGTTTAATCCATTGTTCTTTTGCTCACCATGCCACCCCAGTTTGGACCCAGCCATATGCAAATCAGTCTTGACCCTGTTCCTCATGGGAACAGTCCAGACCGAACTGCCAAGCCAGGTCATCACTGGACCGGAAACAAGCATCCTGGGACCGGTTTCGGGGTTTCACCCCTCATCAGCCAGGCTAGCTTGAATCCAGTGGCATGGGAAGCACGGGACCCACGTCTGGGCATACCCTTCCCACTTAGGGCGACAAAGCAAAAACAACAAGTGATGGACGGAATGCTGAACATTGTCAAACACTCACCCCCAGTCATAGATCTGGGTTTAATCCATCGTTCTTTTGCTCACCATGCCACCCCAGTTTGGACCCAGCCATATGCAAATCAGTCTTGACCCTGTTCCTTATGGGAACAGTCCAGACCGAACTGCCAAGCCAGGTCCTCACTGGACTGGAAACAAGCATCCTGGGACCGGTTTCGGGGTTTCACCCCTCATCAGCCAGGCTAGCTTGAATCCAGTGGCATGGGAAGCACGGGACCCACGTCTGGGCATACCCTTCCCACTTAGGGTGACAAAGCAAAAACAACAAGTGATGGACGGAATGCTGAACATTGTCAAACACTCACCCCCAGTCATAGATCTGGGTTTAATCCATTGTTCTTTTGCTCACCATGCCACCCCAGTTTGGACCCAGCCATATGCAAATCAGTCTTGACCCTGTTCCTCATGGGAACAGTCCAGACCGAACTGCCAAGCCAGGTCCTCACTGGACCGGAAACAAGCATCCTGGGAGCGGTTTCGGGGTTTCACCCCTCATCAGTCAGGCTAGCTTGAATCCAGTGGCATGGGAAGCACGGGACCCACGTCTGGGCATACCCTTCCCACTTAGGGTGACAAAGCAAAAACAACAAGTGACGGACGGAATGCTGAACATTGTCAAACACTCACCCCCAGTCATAGATCTCGGTTTAATCCATCGTTCTTTTGCTCACCATGCCACCCCAGTTTGGACCCAGCCATATGCAAATCAGTCTTGACCCTGTTCCTCATGGGAACAGTCCAGACCGAACTGCCAAGCCAGGTCCTCACTGGACCGGAAACAAGCATCCTGGGACCGGTTTCGGGGTTTCACCCCTCATCAGCCAGGCTAGCTTGAATCCAGTGGCATGGGAAGCACGGGACCCACGTCTGGGCATACCCTTCCCACTTAGGGTGACAAAGCAAAAACAACAAGTGATGGACGGAATGCTGAACATTGTCAAACACTCACCCCCAGTCATAGATCTGGGTTTAATCCATCGTTCTTTTGCTCACCATGCCACCCCAGTTTGGACCCAGCCATATGCAAATCAGTCTTGACCCTGTTCCTCATGGGAACAGTCCAGACCGAACTGCCAAGCCAGGTCCTCACTGGACCGGAAACAAGCATCCTGGGACCGGTTTCGGGGTTTCACCCCTCATCAGCCAGGCTAGCTTGAATCCAGTGGCATGGGAAGCACGGGACCCACGTCTGGGCATACCCTTCCCACTTAGGGCGACAAAGCAAAAACTACAAGTGATGGACGGAATGCTGAACATTGTCAAACACTCACCCCCAGTCATAGATCTGGGTTTAATCCATCGTTGTTTTGCTCACAATGCCACCCCAGTTTGGACCCAGCCATATGCAAATCAGTCTTGACCCTGTTCCTCATGGGAACAGTCCAGACCGAACTGCCAAGCCAGGTCCTCACTGGACCGGAAACAAGCATCCTGGGACCGGTTTCGGGGTTTCACCCCTCATCAGCCAGGCTAGCTTGAATCCAGTGGCATGGGAAGCACGGGACCCATGTCTGGGCATACCCTTCCCACTTAGGGCGACAAAGCAAAAACAACAAGTGATGGACGGAATGCTGAACATTGTCAAACACTCACCCCCAGTCATAGATCTGGGTTTAATCCATCATTCTTTTGCTCACCATGCCACCCCAGTTTGGACCCAGCCATATGCAAATCAGTCTTGACCCTGTTCCTCATGGGAACAGTCCAGACCGAACTGCCAAGCCAGGTCCTCACTGGACCGGAAACAAGCATCCTGGGACCGGTTTCGGGGTTTCACCCCTCATCAGCCAGGCTAGCTTGAATCCAGTGGCATGGGAAGCACGGGACCCACGTCTGGGCATACCCTTCCCACTTAGGGCGACAAAGCAAAAACAACAAGTGATGGACGGAATGCTGAAAATTGTCAAACACTCACCCCCAGTCATAGATCTGGGTTTAATCCATTGTTCTTTTGCTCACCATGCCACCCCAGTTTGGACCCAGCCATATGCAAATCAGTCTTGACCCTGTTCCTCATGGGAACAGTCTAGACCGAACTGCCAAGCCAGGTCCTCACTGGACCGGAAACAAGCATCCTGGGACCGGTTTCGGGGTTTCACCCCTCATCAGCCAGGCTAGCTTGAATCCAGTGGCATGGGAAGCACAGGACCCACGTTTGGGCATACCCTTCCCACTTAGGGCGACAAAGCAAAAACAACAAGTGATGGACGGAATGCTGAACATTGTCAAACACTCACCCCCAGTCATAGATCTGGGTTTAATCCATTGTTCTTTTGCTCACCATGCCTCCCCAGTTTGGACCCAGCCATATGCAAATCAGTCTTGACCCTGTCCCTCATGGGAACAGTCCAGACCGAACTGCCAAGCCAGGTCCTCACTGGACCGGAAACAAGCATCCTGGGACCGGTTTCGGGGTTTCACCCCTCATCAGCCAGGCTAGCTTGAATCCAGTGGCATGGGAAGCACGGGACCCACGTCTGGGCATACCCTTCCCACTTAGGGCGACAAAGAAAAAACAACAAGTGATGGACGGAATGCTGAACATTGTCAAACACTCACCCCCAGTCATAGATCTGGGTTTAATCCATCGTTCTTTTGCTCACCATGCCACCCCAGTTTGGACCCAGCCATATGCAAATCAGTCTTGACCCTGTTCCTCATGGGAACAGTCCAGACCGAACTGCCAAGCCAGGTCCTCACGGACCGGAAACAAGCATCCTGGGACCGGTTTCGGGGTTTCACCTCTCATCAGCCAGGCTCGCTTGAATCCAGTGGCATGGGAAGCACGGGACCCACGTCTGGGCATACCCTTCCCACTTAGGGCGACAAAGAAAAAACAACAAGTGATGGACAGAATGCTGAACATTGTCAAACACTCACCCCCAGTCATAGATCTGGGTTTAATCCATCGTTCTTTTGCTCACCATGCCACCCCAGTTTGGACCCAGCCATATGCAAATCAGTCTTGACCCTGTTCCTCATGGGAACAGTCCAGACTGAACTGCCAAGCCAGGTCCTCACTGGACCGGAAACAAGCATCCTGGGACCGGTTTCGGGGTTTCACCCCTCATCAGCCAGGTTAGCTTGAATCCAGTGGCATGGGAAGCACGGGACCCACGTCTGGGCATACCCTTCCCACTTAGAGTGACAAAGCAAAAACAACAAGTGATGGACGGAATGCTGAACATTGTCAAACACTCACCCCCAGTCATAGATCTGGGTTTAATCCATCGTTCTTTTGCTCACCATGCCACCCCAGTTTGGACCCACGCATATGCAAATCAGTCTTGACCCTGTTCCTCATGGGAACAGTCCAGACCGAACTGCCAAGCCAGATCCTCACTGGACCGGAAACAAGCAACAGTATAAGCTGCCTACCACTGCCTACCACTGCAGTGATGGCTGTCAAAATTCCGTTGTCGCGGCTACCCTCCGTCCGCCAAATTATGACCACTGCCGGACTTCCGCCACAAGAAGGGCAGAAATTTGGCTATGGCCATACTGGCGGTAGTAAGGTGGCGCTGCTACCACCAGCCCTCACACGCCAGTAGACCGCCGCCAGCCGTATCATGACACATGACACGGCCAGGCGGTGTTCTGCTGGTGGGCCCTGCTGGCAGTAGCAGCACCCTGTCCCGTTCCCTGTCGGAAGACCCCCTGGATGCTGGCTTCTGACAGGGCCAAGGGGTGAGGGTTGTTGTGTGTGTGTGTGGGGTTGTGTGCATGAATGTGTGAGTGTGTGCATGTATGCGACTGGTTGTGTAGTGTTGTTTGCATGGGTGTAGGTATGTGTGAGAATGCGTGTACAAATGGAAATGTGAATGCGTGTCTGCATGTCAGTGTGAATGTGTGTATGGATGTGTGCGAGAATGAATGGATGCATGCATGAATGAATGCATGTATGTCAGTGTGAGTGAGTGTGTGTATGCGTCGTGCATGTCTGCGAGTCTGTGCGTGTATGGGGGTGGAGGATCGGAAGGGGGAGTGTGGATGGAGGGGGGCGGGGTGGAGTGTGGGGAGTGTTTGGGGGGTGGGTGAGCCTCCTACCAGTGACAGGGAATTTGTTCCCTGTTACTGGTAAGGCCTACTGCCAATGTTTTCGTGGTGTTGCGAATGCCAAGAAAAACATGGCGATACGCAGGCTCATAATGCCGCCGGCGGTACAATAGCGGCCGCTGGGCTGGTGATTGTTATTTCCATCCTGACGGCTGCTACCGACATGGTGGCAGGAATGGTAAAGTGGCAGGTTGGCTGCGGCCAACCCACCAATGTTATAATGTGACGGTATGTACCACCAGTCTGTTGCCGGAATTACCGCCACATTATCACCTACCGCCGGGGTCGTAATGACCCCCATTATTTTTTTTGCTAAGGTGGCAGGGCAAAAACTTTCACATGACTGATTCTTACCTGGGCCTAGTTGGTGGTGCTGAGAATGTTCTAGGCACCACCATGACATTCTTATTCAGCAATGGTTTTCTTAAGCAGAACTTCCACTGGCTGATTGCTGGTTCTCCCCACTTGATCTACAAGTAATGATGGACTGGATTCTAAATTTTTCCAAGTGACGAATGTTATTCAGGAAGTTTCTTTCTGTTTCTTCTCTATCATGTGGGCTTGTTTTAACTACTATTTACTTGCTTAACAATCAAATGCCTGTTTTTATTTGTTTTTGTTTGCTGGTGTCCCGAAAGGTTCTGCGGTGCTACCTCGGAATTGATACAGCTAGTGACACAGTGCTGAATCACATCTGTGTGGCTTTCACTTTCTTTTTTCTTTTTTTGGTCCTGATATAGTACCACAAGAACCAGCAGTTAAAACAAATTATGCTGATAACTATTCAGGGATCAGTTGTTAACCTTTGCCCTCACAGACACAAATAAGTTAGGTATCTAGTTTTTAGTGAAGTGTTTGCAGTTTGTTGGTGTAATGGTAGCACAGTCTCTTGATAGTGAGGTACCAGTAACTCATAGCAAAAATACAACAAATTTGTTGATGTAATTGTATTCAGGCATTCTCTGCTCAGTTTAGTTTTTTCTTTAGGTGTGAACTATTGTGGGCATTGAAGTAATAAAATGGTGCCTAGAGAAGAGCACAGAGGAGATGAAGAGCACCAGGATGATTAGGATAAATATAGAGTTATTCCCAGCCCATTATTAGGGAGTTTGTTTTCAATTCCTCCAGGAGAGAAGAAAGTATCAGCAAAGGCGATAACATGCAACCTCTGCCAATGAAAATCTTCAATGGGTTCCAAAAAAACAATGCTTATTCAGGACATTTGGAATGAGAGGTGTAAACACAAAAATTTAATTAAAACTTTAAAAATGTAGATCTCTGGATTTTTGTTGTTTTGGTGCCACTTTGTTCATTAACATGTTCTCTATTTATGTATGTTGTAAAGTGTTCTTATTGCATTGTGTTTTTAATCTTTTAACTGTTTTGGTATCTCTAAATGCTTTACACATTCTTTTAAATTAAGTCTGTCCGCTCTGTTCCATAGCTTCCAGCTTTTGAGCTTACGTTTTAATGACTGAAACTTTCACTGGACCTATAAAGAATAGTGACATTAATACTTGTGGTGGACCATGGTGGACACTGTAGCTATACATATATTGTGTATGCCAGAGTGGTTGGAGGTTGGGGGGTAATTGAGGTCAGAAACCATTTCTACTTTAGCAGAACTCTTGGAGTAACATCGAGGAGAAGCATACCTAATTGTAGCTGGTGATTTCAGCTCTACCTTTGAACCCCTTGATGTGGATGACACTTTATTGGGGATAGATGAAGATATTATTTGGAGATTACTGCAGCTTGACTTTCCCCGATGTGTAAAGGGACGCAGGTAGCCCTTTAGTTAAAGGCACTCACATTAGTGTATGAGCTAAGAGCTGCAAATGGGAGACCAGATTTTGATTGGATGGGGGCTAGTACTTTTTATAATCCACCCCACTCAAATTGCACTGATTATATTCTAATTGATTTATATCTCTGGCCACTTCTTAGTGACATGATTGTAAAACAGAAGGCAGAAAGTGATCACAATCCTTTGTGCTTCACAATGAACTCTTTTCTTCCCAAGTATAGTGAGTCAACACCTACTCACAGCTAGTACTAGGGAGATCTACCCTACAAATTACTCCCATCATCTTCAATGGTCACTGATTGTTTACCACTGATCTATAGTTTGAACTAACTGAGATGAATGATTGTACTTAAAGTAGCCGAGGACCATTTATCTTTTCTGATATCCACCTGCAATTTTTCAATAAAATGTTATTGTATTTTATTATACCAGTTAAAAGCTCGAGAAATGTTAAATCAAAACCAAAACCTGGTATAATGAGAAGTGCAGCTAGGCGAGGCACTTAAATCCAAGGACATCATTCATATACATCATGCCAGAAAAGCCTACAAGTTAGCACAGGTTTGTGGGGAGTGGGATAATGCAAGATGGCAAGACCTGAAAGAGGCTTGCCACATTAAGGATTCAACCAAATTTTGAGCCCTAGTCAAATGGGACAGAGAGGGCCATCCATCTTCTGGCTCCAACTTTGTAGCTCCTTATACATGGGTGAATCATTTTCAACCTTATATTCATCACCCGAGCCCAAACCACCAGTAAATGACCACGTGACTGACCTGCTCTTAGATAGCCCTCTTGCACCACAGGAACATATTTTTGAATTGGAAGAAGTCAGCCTTCCTTTGCATGTGGCAACTAGAGGTAGGGCCTCGGGCCCTCGTAGCATTCCTGCTGATTTACTTATACGGGATAGGGAAAATTGGTCCAGGTGTTTTATAACCCTGATCGATGCCTTTTTAGGGGGGGCCCATATTCCAGAATCCTGGAAAGGAGCCAAACTTATTCCTATCCACAAGAAAGGTGATAAAGCAACTACAGGCCACTCAGTTTAATAGATTGTGCTCAGAAAATCTGTGTTCACTGTTAATTGGATAGAATTCAGGAGTGGATAGACGAGAATGATATCTTGACTCCCTTCCAGGCTGGATTCCGCAAGTGAATAAGCACTATGGACCTCATCTTTCACTTCCTATTATCATACTGGAAGATGGTCGTGATCAACTAAGGTAGCTTGTAAGTTGCCTTCTTTGTTTTTAAATCGGTCTTGTATGGACATGCCAATGACCCTCTTGACCATTTTTATCCACATGCAAGAGGACAATTATGCAGTTTCCTTGGAGGCACCAAGGGCAATTAACTGTGCGATTTCCCACCCAAAAGGTATTTGTCAAGGTTGTGGGATGGCCCCCACATTATTCTTGCTATTTCTAAATGATATTGTGCAACATTTTGCTAGCTTTCCAACTGATGCATCTTTGTTAGCCAGCACTAACATTCCAATTCTATTGTTTGCTGACAACACTCTTTTGATTTTGAAAAGACCCCTTGGCCTGCAGCAAGTAAATCCCAGGGACTTGAGATTAACATGGCCAAAACAAAATTTATGACACTACAGAACCGTAAAACATTCAAGTGTAGATTAGAGTTGGGGGGCACCCAGTTAGAGAGGGTGGATATTCTCACATACCTGGGGTTACCCTATCTTCAAATCTTGTATGGAAACCCCAAATGGCACTCTCCTCACTTAAATTAAAACAAATAGCAGGTGCCATATTAGAAGAGCATAGCTTCTCTAACCCCAAACCTATTGCCCCGGCCCTAACAATTAATGATGCTAAAGAATTAGGTTTGGCCCTTTATGGGGCAGAACTCTGGGGCTTTTTGGATCTAACATCCCTGGCAAGTTCAGAGAACAAATTTCTAAGAAGTTTGACTCATCTTCCAGTTAGCACCCCTCAACTTCCATTGATGCTTGACATGGGCAAGTATTCAGTTGTAGAGAAGTCCAGACTTAGGCAGCTTTTGTTTTGGAGAAGGCTTTGGTCCCAACCAGAACTGGGCCCATATAGGCTGGTGCTAAAGGATATCTTAGAGGCAGACACTTATAATAAAGACCCTTCTATTGGTCTTTATAGTATATAGGATAATCCTTCTTCTGCCAAATCTGTCACAGTGATTGGCCCTCAGGAGACACTATTGGCTCTAGGTTAGACAACTAGACATCGCCTCTGCTACTAACTCTTCTCTTACTGCAAATTTTTTGGATTTCAAAGCAAACTGGCTTTTGGAGCTGTATTGGGATGCCATTACAGTCCAACTGGATAGGAGGCTTTACTTATAATTCAGGGTTGGTACTGTTCCCCTAAAGGCTTTCACCAGCAAATGGTCACTGACATCTGACCATTTTTGTCCTATATGTCAATACTCCTTCTAAAAGGTGGATTAAACCTCTCTGCAAGCTTTTAGGAACTCATAGTTCTACTGCCCTGGGGATTTTAAGATCAGACTCAAATTTAACATATGTCTATACCTTTTCAAAATTTGGCGTGGGTGTGGATGATTAGGAAAAGCTGTCTGAAAGGAGATTTGTCTTAAGTTTGTAATTTATACTATCGTCTGAAATTGACATTGTATTAAATTGAGTGGTAATTGGTTTTACTTTTTAGCTATTCCATTTTAAATAACTTAGGGCCATATGTAAAAACACTTTTTCCCATAGACACAGAATGGGGAAAAACCTTTGCTACATCTGGCCCTTATTCTCATACGTGGTTTCGTCTTCTTTATAGGTTCTTTTTATTTTTTGTCTGTTGTGAATTTTGTTTAAATATCTTATTTTAGTTTTTATAAAATGTAATTGGTAGTCTTACTATCGCCCCATGTGATAATTATTTATTTGTATGTTTTACTTGTGGTTTATGTATCTGTTTTGCTTTGCCTATTTATGCTTTTATGACTACATTTGTTGAATAAAGCTTACTTGATTGATTTCATTGACTTGAGAGGGCTCCTGTACACCTCAACAAATAATTCACATTCCACAAGAAAACAATGAAATGATTGTCCTACCATTCAATACAATACTGCCAAGAGAAGGTGTAACAAAGATGAGGAAGTGTCAACCTCACCAACTCCACTCAAGACTCTCCAGTCAATAAACTTTTAGTGGAAGTTATTCACCACACTCTCCCCCAAGACACCAATCTGTTATATCTGGATATAGCTTTGTATTGCACTAAGGGCCATAGTTATACTTTTTGATGCAAACCAGTGCCGCTGGCTAATGCCATTCCTGCGGGCCATGCGGGCACCTTATTTAAGGATTGACGTTAGCCGGCACTGCGGGCTGGTCAAGGTTAAAAAAAAAAGACTCTAACCAGGCAGCGCCGGCGTAGGGGAAAATGGGGGTTGTGCGTCAAAAAGTGGTCAGGTTTGAGGCAAAAATCATGGCTCAAACCGGACCTGCACCATTTTTTGAAGCACAACCCCCATTGAAATGACTCCTCTCTCAGCAAAGACAGGAGTCATGCCCCCTTGCCCAGTGGCCATGCCCAGGGGACTTCTGTCCCCTGGGCGTGGTCATTGGGCACAGTGGCATGTAGTGGGGCCCAAATTAGGCCCCCCCTACGCCACTTAGAATTTTTTTTTAAATACTTATCTAAACTTACCTGTACTTACCTGGGATGGTTCCCCCATCCATGGGTTTCCTCCAGGGGTGGGAGAGGGTGGCAGAGGGTGTCCCTGGGTGCAGGGGAGGGCACCTGTGGACTGCTTCCATGGTCAGAGACCATGGAAGTGAGCCCACAGGGCCTTTAACACCTGCCCTCACCCAGGTGTTTTTTAAGACCCGCCCCTTCCTGTGCGTCCAAATGATGTGAGAGTAAAAATAAGGTGCACAGGCATTAAAGTCATTTTTTGGTCGGGAACGCCTACCTTGCATGTCATTAATGCAAGGTGGTTTCCTGCATCCAAAAAAGGATGCACACAGAGGATTTTTTTACATCTGCGGGGTCGGGCGTCAAAGCATAAATATGAGGCAAGGTTTGCGCCAAATGTGCGTCAACATTTTTTAACACATTCGGCGCAGAGTATAAATCTGTCCCTTAATGTGCTAAAAGAATCTCTTTTGGGGAACAGAGAACAACAGTTTGAGGCTAATTGAACCTGCTCACAAAGCAAACTGCAAAAAACATGTTTTTATTTTTATTTTTTTAATTCAAGTTTAGATGGCCTGCTTTCTAGATTTTTAACTAACATTTTTTTTAACTAGATTATTCCTGCAGTACCAAAATGGCTGAAGAGAGAAAAAGCTCCCTGAGTCATTCAAAAGGCCCTATTTTCGGAATTTTCATGGAACCACATCTTGCCATGAAACTGATGGAGTTTTATAACAATGTTCAATTGAGTAGGAAAGATATTCATCCCTAGCACAGAAAACAACCTGATGCTCTTGTTATAAATGTTGATTTTCTCTGCATTCTTTTATCACCATAGTTTCTAGGTATAGAGGCCACACATAGAGGAAGCAGGAGTCTGAGCAGAATTGTTAAATTTGGCACATGGCTTTATGACGAGCACTAAGGGCCTCATTACGAGTTTGGCGATTGGACCACCAGACCGCCATAGTGGTTGTCCTAAAAACACTGCCATGCTGGCAGTCTTCCAGAGTGCCCTATGATGATTGAAGCAGGCAGGACCGCCAAATAAAAAAGCCAGATCGGCAGCGGCACAGAGTCCCAGAAATAGGCGGTCTGACCTCCAGCTCTGACAGCACCATGACCAACCACTGACCGTATTACAAGTCCAAAGTCGCAATGACTGACACCTGTGTCAGTCAGCCAATGGCATTCTGAAACATAGTAATTCACACCACCAAAGTAATACACAGTGGCACATTGAATGGATTTGAAAATAACACAACTGACACTCATTGCCACACCGGACACACCTGCAAATGACATTATAAAACGCACCCCTTCACATACCACAATCCTTTGCATTTACACTGAAAAACACTGAAGCCAGAGAAAATTATTTACCACGCAGCACAGATAGTAGGCACACTTTTTTCTCACCATCTCTTTTCACACCCAGCATACACTTTTCTCCAGTCACACCCTTATGTGCTCCCCTCTTTAGTAAGTCACTGTCACAATTTTTTTTTTTAACCACCATGTGACATTCTAAAAATCCAAGTTTTTCTCAGGATGTGTTGAGAGTCATGGTGGGTGAAATCATAAAAGTAGAGCCACAATTGATTGGAGGAGTCCAGCACACTCCTCTCAGTAGGAAAATGGAAATATGGGACAGGATATCGGACAGAGTGAATACTGTAGGCACCACTCCGCACACAAAAGAGGACTTTAGGAAGAGGTGGAAAGACCTAAGGTGCAAGGCCTGTTCCCTGGTCTCCAGGCACAAGATACAGGCTAAGAAGACTGGTGGTGTCCCTCACAGTGCCCCATTACATCTCTTTCCCTGGGAGGAGAATGTCTTGCTTATCCTGCATCCTGAGGGTGTGACAGGAATATGTGGGGGAGTGGAGTCTGGTAAGTCACAACACAAAAAATGTCACCAAAATGCTATGTCATGCATACCCATTGCTTACCTTTTGCCACTTTTACTGTCACTCCACTCACCAGCCCAGTGGTCAACTGTCCAAAGACCCCGGTTTGGCAACTCACACATGAAGTGTACTCATCTGAGAGGGGATAAAAATGTTATAGTGTGTGTAGTACAGGGAGTTACATGACTGCAACCCCCAGGAGGCACTGTTACTGTTACCCAAACAGTCAGCCCAGAGTTTCCTTCACCAAATGCCCTTGTTTGTTAATTCCCAACTGACATGTACTCACCTGGGAGGATAAGATTTGTCAAATGTGTGTTGTAAAAGCACTGACATGACTACAACTCCCAGGAGGTACTGTTGTAATGACTCCAACCACCAGCACAGTGTCCGCTTCTCCAAATACTCTTGTTTGTGAACACACAATAGAAGTTTACTCACATGGGAGGATACCATGGGCCAACTGTTGGGAAGTAGAGGGAGTGACATGACTGTAAATCCCAATAGGCCCTGTTTCTCAAAAACCAAACACCAGTCCAGTGCTCGCTTGTCCAAATACACCTGTCAGTGAACTCTCAAATTAAGTTTACACATCTGTGAGACTACCATTTGTCACGTGTGTGTAGTAGAGAGTGTGACATGACTGCAAAGCCCAAAAGGCACTGTTTCAGTCACTCCAAACACCAGCACAGTGTTCACTTGCCCATATACCTTTGGTTTGTCAACTCACAAATGAAGTGTACTCTCCTGGAGGGACAACATATGGATGGTGTACATAGCAAAGGGATTGATATGAAAGCAAATCCCAGGAGGCTCTGATACTGTTGCCCCAACCCCCAGCAGTTTCCTCCTCTCACAATACCTGTGTTTGGTAACTCCCAAATGAAGTTTACCCACCTGGGAGGATGACATATGTATAGTGCGTGTAGTGGAGCGAGTGAGATGACTGCAAATCACAGGAGGCACTATTTCCATAACCCCAAACTCCAGCATAGTATTCCCCTTGTCCAAATACCCCTGTTTCTCAACTCCCAAATGAAGTTTACTCACCTGGGGGATGGCATATGTATAGTGTGTCCAGTGGAGGGAATGGCATGACTGTAGATCCCAGGAGACACTGTTTCCATAACCCCAAATACCAGAATAGTGTTCTTTTGTTCAAATACCCCAGTTTCTCAACTACCTAATGAGGTTTACTCACCTGGGAAGAGGACATTGGTCAAGTGTGTGAAGTATATAGAATGGCCTGACCTCAACTCACAGGAGGCACTGATTCCCGGACTTCATACAACAGCTACAGTGTACATTCAGTCAAAGAGCCCAGATTGGCAAATCACAACGTACATTTAATCAGTTGAGAGGATACCATTTGTAAAGTGTGTGTAGTAGAGGGAGTAACCTGACTGTTATGGGCAGGAGGCTCTGTATCCCTCACTCCTGACACAAGCTCAGGGTCCATATGCCCAAACAGCCATGTCTATGAAATCCCAATTGAAGTTCTCTCCCGTGGGAGGATACCATATGGAAAATGGTGGGAAGTAGAGTGAGCGACCAGAATGCAAATCCCAATTGGCCCTGTTTACCTAAATCCAACAACAAAACCTGTTTCACATGCCAAAATACATCTAGTAGCTAACTCCCAAATGAATTCCACACACCTGGGAGGATGAAAATTGTCAAGTGTGTGCAGTAGATACTGTGGTATGACTGTAATGCCCAGGAATCACTGTTTCCCCAACTCAAAACACCACACCAGTTGTTATTTGATCAAATACCCTTGCCTGCTACGTCACAGTTGAGGTGTACTCATCCAGGAGAGACCAGGATACAGATCATGCCCATCTCTGAGATGTCTCTGGTTACCTATCTCCCTCTTGACCTGCTAACCCAAAATGTAACTATCAAGGACAAGAGGGACACCTTACTCAGCGTGCAAAACAATGATCCCTAAGCCTCAAGATGCATCACCAGAATGGTATTGGCAGCAGCCACATTAGCAATGAGGTAACCACATGATGAGTTCTGCCACCTATACAACAAACTCCTGGGTCTGCCTGCATCACATTAGACTAGGCCTCAAAATGGGCCAAAAACCTATCTTGCTTGGCCCTTGTTTATCCTGCACTGTTGGCAAGTTGACATTCTCAGTACATCCCCCAAGGGACAATCTTTTGCACATCTCAGCTGCTGTTTCAGGCAAGGAAATCTGACAATGCTCCATAAATGTCATGTGAATACAACCACTACCATGTATACCTGTCATAATATGATTACCCCCAAATCAAAGATTTACAAGGTCTTTGTGAAATGTCATTGTAAAGTGTTAGAGGTAGATGTCACAATACAACCAATAACATTGTATCTTTTACAGCAACAGGTTGAGCTGCCACTAACCACATAGAGGCCACTGAAGAGACTGCCACTACCCCCTGGATCTGAACATGGAGGACGGTTCTGGCCCATCTGGGCAACCTGGCCAGACACCATCATTGAGCCTCATTGTGGCCACATCAACACCTCTCAGCCTGGTTGCCTCTACATCACGGGAAACTATGCGCCCCCTAACCTGTGTCCCTAGCACAGTCTCAACCATCTTGTGCCCCCCAGTTCAGGATCCTGAGGAGCAACACAACACTTCTGACAATGATGGGTCAGGGACCAGTGAGAGAGGGCACGCTGTGGCAAGGGGACATGACCGTGGGGGTAGGGGTGTGGGAGCGATGCTGTGGGCCAATGGGGTGAGGCCAATGGGGCCAACTTTGGCCAGAACACCATCAGCCATGTCTTGGGGGTCTATTAGAAGTAGGAAAATGAAACAGCTGCAGAGGGACTTCCATCAGGAAATGCGTGAACAGTGGGAGGCTGACATTACCAATATGGCCTCCCTAGCAGGGGTTATGAGGGACATTATAACCACCCTGATCAGGGATCAACAACAACCCTCTACCCCTTTCCTTGGCACACCTACACCTGTCCCTTCATCAGTGCCAACCACTGGAAGGGAGGCCCTGTCAGGAAAAGAACCCACCCCAGATACCCCTGTCTTTATGGCAGCAACCCCCCCATCACAAGCGGGGACGTCTAGCTAAGAACCCAGGAGATGCAGATAGAAAGAGACCCAAAACTGCCAGCAAGTGATGTCTTCCAAAATGATCTTCGTTTTGTGCCACATTTTGACTCTGTTGACTGTTCTTAAACTACCTTCCATTTCCAATGGAAAAATACACTGAGCTTTGGACTTCCATTTGTGTGGCATCTACACCAATGATTTCAGCCACCATGACTGTCCCCTTCACTCTTATGCCCCAATGTATATTCTGCACAAATTTAAAATAAATTCAACTATCACAAAGTAATTGTCTGCTTGCTTCTGTTTCACATTTTGATATGTATAAATGTAAGACCATGTGAAGCAAATGAGGCAAGGCGGGATATGTTACAGGTACAGTGTACTGTTAAGGATTACTACCAACACACACAAACACACTGCAACGAGTGTCTGGTCATGTCAAACATGTTATTCCACTGTACAGCACATAGGCTGTGAAATGCCTGGCCTGTCATAGCCAAGAATGTCTGACTCATATTGAGTCAAGGTGCACATACCAAGGTACTACCCCCTAGACCACAACAGCATGGGCCTTGTCAGACATTGTCCTGCAGAATAGGCAAACATAAAAGTGGATGGGGTCACCAGCTTGAGCCTTATTACATACCACACCAGAGTAATCCAACATCATATAAACCAAAGTACAGACACGGGGCAGTACAACATTATCCAGTGGCCATGCTTCTGGTGGTATGACACAAACATGTCAGTGTTGTGGCAGAGGCACTATGGTCTGCAATGATGAAACACATCTACAGCTACATACAGATTATACAAGAAGAGGGTTTAGCCAATGAGAAGGGTGATTGCCTTGCTCACAATTCACGACTACATATTGCATGCCCATATGATGACACATGATGCAATTGGCCCAACACAGTAAAGTAAACAAGTACAATGTGCATGTTGGACCTTCCACCCAAACACTGTTCAAGCTGCCTTGGTCTTACACACCCCAAATCTGTGACCTACATTACCTGGGGCAATCCATGTCTTTTTCATTTGTCAGAACGGCTTTAGATAGCTGCCAATGTCGCATCTCTGAAATGCACACATGAGGATGTCATGGTGAAGGTACCTGTACAAAGGCAAAACAAGGAGTATGGACCTGAAAACTTACCTATTACATTAAATCATATTGCAAGCATCTGGAAATGGAATAACATTGCAATGAGACTGTCGCAAACAAAGCAGCATCATTGAGGTGGGCATATTTCAAAGGCTAACTCATCAAGCACCCTTTTTACTGAACATTGCAGGGTATCAACTCCTAGTTGTTGCCAAAACACTCAATTCCACACATCATCAGATCTACAGTACTCTGTACAGTCATGGCATCACCTGACATACTTGCACTCATGAACCTCTTCAAACATGTGATAGAAGTATGAGATCTACTTGACCTTATCGCCCCGGCCTTTTCTTCTTCAAGGAGACCTGGTAACCGCCACCTCAGCCCCAGACATCACCACTGCCATTCCCGATGACTACAAGATTATCCATAAAGACATCAACCGACCAGGAGCAGGCATCTCCATCATCCTCAAAAACACACTTCGCCTCACAGCCAGCATCGGTGTCCAAACCCTGTCACTGAACACCTACACTTTCAGCTTCAGACCAATCCAATCACTACCCCCAGCAGTACCCTCATCCACAGACCCCTTGGACCCTGCCCCTCTTTCAGCAAAGCCCTGCCCAATCTCATCACTCCCCAGGCCCTCACCTCAACGGACTACATCATCCTCAACTTTCATCTTCTCAACCGCAGTGACCCGAACACCTTATCCCTCACGGAGAACCTTGCCACCCTCAGGCTTAAACAACTGGTCCACCTCAGCACACCCTCAGCAGGACACACTCTGAACTCCACTGAACTGACCACCCTTGAGTCCATTTTTCCTTCACCATTAACACCGAACGTCATCACACCCACTCCTCCCCCTGCAGGAACTGGAGCAAGGTCACCAAAGCCCAGCTCACTTCCGCATTTCGCAACTCCCCACCACCAGACACCACAGACACCAACGCCTCAGCCCACAACCTCCACCAATGGGTCACCGACTGCGCCAACACTCTAGCCCCCCTAAGGAAACCTGCCGGCAATGAACACCAAGGAAACCCAGCTGGTTCTTCTCCGACCTCCAAAAATCAAAGCACACCTGCAGATGACTTGAGAGGAAGTGGAGAAGCAGCAACAGCATAACAGACCACAAAGCCTTCAAAGACACCATCACATTGCACCACCAGCTCATCAGATCAACTAGAAAATCAATCATTCAGGAGCGCATCAATGACAAAGCACACAACAGCAAGGAACTCTTCACCATAGTCAAAGAATTTTTCAAAACTTGGCACGGATACCTCAGACATCCCTCCCTACCAAATTCTCTGCAACACCTTTGCCACCTTCTTTCACTGACAAATCCAGGGCATCTATGAAAGATGCACCAGTCAAGAAACACCTCTCCGCCCTCCAGCTCCACCATGGACTCTAACCCGTCGCCTGACCCTGATCCACTGGACACCCCAGAAGACACCCAGAAGCTCATGAGTTCTATCCACTCCAGGGCACCGTCGGACCCATGCCCACACCACATTTTCAACTCAGCAGGCACCAAGAGACTTTCACCTTCCCGGATGACAGGAAACACGTGGAGACAAACCAGCTACTAAAGAAACCCTTCACAGACCCGACAGTGCTGAAAAACTACAGACCAATCTCACTGCTCCCTTTCTCAGCCAAGGTAATCAAAAAAGCGATCAACCCAGAGCTCACTGAGCTAATAGAAACAGACCACATCCTAGATCCCTCTTAATCCGGATTCAGGAGCAACCACAGCACTGAAACTGCATTCCTAGCAGCCACAGATGACATTCACAGCCTATTGGACCATGGCAAAACAGCTGCCCTTAGCCTCCTCGACCTCTCTGCTGCGTTTGACACTGTTTCCCCCACCACCTTATGCACCAGACTATATGAAGCCAGCATCTGCACAAGGCCCTGGAGTGGGTCGGCTCCTACCTCACCAGCCGATCCCAGAGAGTCAGGCTCCCACAGTTTTCCTCAAACCCGATGGTAACCAGCTGGAGAGTCCCCCAGGGCTCATCTCTGAGCCGCACCCTTTTCAATGTTTACATGACCCTGCTCACTGAGATCGTCAGACAGCACAGGCTAAACATCATCTCATATGCTCGCGATACACAGATAATTATTTCTCTGACCAACAAATCATCAACATCCAAAAGCAACTTTCACAGCCGAATGAAGGTACTCGCCAACTGGATGACAGACAGCTGCCTCAAGCTCAACTCAGAAAACAGAGAGCTCCTCATAGGACATATGTGGAATGAGCCAATCACTTCATTATTGTTCACCATACATTAAACAAACACTCAGAACAGATGTGACTTACCAACCTGCCTGGCCCTCTCTGGGTACAGTTGTGACATCAGCTGAGGTATGGTGCTATTCTTCATTATGAAGGAATAATGTGCTGAACCTGGATAACAGGCACATGCCTGTGAAATGTACAGATCCGCCAAACATACAGATTGCACATTGGTGGAATGATATTCTTTCTGTAATGGAAGACTTGTTAATTGGCCTGCGGTGGGACCAATCCAACATGTGTGCCAACAATGGCCCCCACCACATGTGGGTTACATGCAAAACTATAAAAGTCAGTCTGCACATGGGCTAAATCCTCAAGTCGGGGAAACTGGATGTAGCTGTCCAGGAGTTTCAACTTTTGCTATGTATGACAAAACTTGATTTCTAACATTAGGCAGTGTGTTCACAGCAACATACATTATGAATGTCAATAATATCATGTGACAAGGCATTTCTGAATGGATGGACATGGCAACCAGTAGGCATAACAGCTGCAAATAACACAGCTGTCACATGTGGCACCCATAGTTTTCCACACATGTGTCCCCAACATGTACATGGACCAAACTCAAAGATTTTCAAAACAATTGCTACTTGAAATGTGACTCGATATCCCTACCACCAAAAAAAAACATTGGTGGGATGGACTGTGCCCCACTGCTAAATGCCATCTGTACCCTGCAAAATACTTCAATGGTGTTTGAGTAGTAGGATCTACATGACAAGACAGGATAAGCATGTCTGTGTGATTAAATATACATTTTTGCATGTGTGACGCAGTTCATAAAGCCCAATACGGCATTTCAGGCTGCCAAAATGGCAGCTGCCTGACCTACTCCATTGGATATTAGGAACAGCCTGTGACCACTGGCGGACGTCGTCATGGTGGTAGGTGGTTGCAACTGCGGCAGACACAGTCATAGGCTAACGTTGTTGCCAGTGGCAGTCGAGGGTCAATGGCTGTGTCTGCCAATGGTTATGATTGCGTATGTGGCAGAGGTGACCACAATGTTGTACAAATTCATTCACTTCATACCTGACACTGCTGCCAGCAAGACCTCCACAACCTGAGCTACTTTGTACGACCTCTGGGAGCTATCATGCCACACCCAACAGGTGATAGGGCCCCTGCCTTCTCTTCAGAGGAGCTGGAGAGGCTAGTTACAGAGGTCCTACCCCTGAATGAACAGTTCTATGGTTCACCAGAGGAGCAGGTAAGTACCTCATGTGCACAATTTTCTCTGTACTTAACCATCCTTTCACTCCTCACAGGCTAGAATGTGAACCTGTGTGCCAGTTCACCTACTAATGTGCCTGTTGTTGCAGTCTGTGTGGCATAAATGAGAGTGACAATGTACAGGTATTGGTAGCCAGTACCATATGTTAAGTTCAGTCACATTGTGTTGTATGAGGTTGTTGGGCTCCTAAATCCATCTTGTATTGGATGCACATAACTAGGTGAGGAGACATTACTGCAATCCACTGACATCTCTTTCCTTCTGATTGTTGCAAACGTCAGAAAACATCTCTGTGTATGACAGCATGAGATGAATATGCATGTGAAATGAGTCAGTTGAGAATAATGTGAGCAATGTGTATGGTGCCACAGATTTCTGAACACATCTGCCCTCGCTAAACTATTGTGTGGAAGGCATATCATGAGTCACTCTGCCCTTCAGGCTGCCACACACTCAATATGCCAAATTGCTATTGTCTGCCTGATGTACTGTCATGCATGGAAGTGATGTAAATGAAGGGTCATGTAAATTCTGTCGTCTCAGCCTGCAGAGACCAGGTCCTGTCACATGTACCTCCCTGCCAGTATGGGACCTAGTCCATGCTGGGGTAGAGTCACTGTGGCTATGCAACTCTGGTACCGTGCCCACTCCTTGTACCCGAGCAGATCCTGTCATGTGTCAAATATGAGGCTCTGGTGGCAAATCCTGCCCAGAATGATTCTTTCCTTTGAGTATATTAGGAATTGGTACAGAGGTAAGTCATTAATCTAATCCATGTGTGCACTTAGCATCATTGTCAATGTGTGTGTTAGACTCTTGACAGGTCCCTTAATCCCACAGCTCTGTTGTGACCTTCCCATGGGTCATATTTGTCCTGTAGAGGCTTATTGCCCAAATGACAGTCCCACAGTGCAGACAGTTTGTTGATTCCTGCAGGCCATGATATGTGACTCAGTAGCTTGGTCACATACTAGAAACCATACAACACATGCCATTGTTTGTTGGATGCCATCTCTGTAGGAAGGACACATATGACCAAATGAGTGTTCAGTGGTACAGGTACATAGCACAGAATCCCATACCCTGAAGTGGCATGATTCTGCATTTGTTGTCACACATGTTCACACATGGACAGGGAAGACACTTTTTGGACCCACCTTACCTATCCCTTCATTGTTATTAATGTGTAAAGTTTGGGTTTGTATTGCTGCAGTTGCCTGCAGGGCCTGTATACAGAGAGTTTTTCTTACAGAGTGTGAATGTGGTCGTTCATTCATGTCTAAGGAGGTTACCACTCAGAAGCCACATATGTATGATGGGGTACACCACTCCAAAACATCCAATAAAACACAGTAAGCAGAAAGAGTCCAATACTGTTAAGTTAATAATGGTGCAAGACTTCTGTCAGTTTCTTTCCGAAGACTTTTATTGGCGTAAAGAACTTGTTACGACATAAAGATCATGAAAAAGAAGCAGCCAACGTGTTTCGCCCTATACAAATGGGCTTCTTCAGGGCTGCAAAGTAACATATAACCATAAAAAGGGGGATAATATAGCAACACAAGTAAGGTACCAAAAACACAACATATTAACATACAAAATGCTACTTTGCATACTTGTGACAGAACAGAATTGCTTTGTAAAGATACATCAATAATACAATAAGAAAGTATATAAATAATGTAATAATCTAGATCAATATAAAGTCATACATGATCAAAAGAACCGGCAAGGAGAAAAGATAAATACGAAGAATCAAAGATAAAGTCCAAGAAGTACAGCATGAAAAAGCGTGCAAAGAACGTGATGGAGCAAATTCTTCATAGAAAACAAGTGCACATGAAGTATTAAACGTTCAAAAAGAGAATCCCTCTGCCAAAAGTCAGAACTCCCATAAGTGATCACAAAGTAATATAGACTAGAGAAAAAAAAAATTAGGTAAAAAAAAATACCAAAGTAGTGTTCCAATTGAAACTAAAGTTATTTACGATGTGCAAGTGCACAAGGGCATATGGTAAGCCTAATAAGAAAAAAGAAGAAGCAAATGTCGATATATATGGTCAAAAACAGCAGCCACTAATCGCATTTCAACGAGACAAATGTACTGGGAATATTACATTATCCTCCCATGTAGCAAATTAAGTTAAGAAGAAACGGAAAAGGAGTTAAAAAAACAAGTATTAAATTTGTGTGTGCCAGTGATTAATTAAGGGACTAACATGAAGTATGTGTCCCCCAGTGCTGCCCGATCAAAATACATTGAATAGAAAACAAGCAGCACCCTCGAGGATAGATTCAAAGTGCTAGGTCTTGCCGCGCTCGTGAAAGGAGATATATCAACCTTACCTAAAAAATGTGTGTCAATAAGTTGCTGCGTGGCGATCCAAATGGTGTCAAAGGCCAGTAACCACAAGTAGAAACGGGCCGGGCCGTATGCCACCCATCCCGCTAATTGTATGTATACTCCTCGTTTGAGTTGGAGAGTTTGAAAAGGGGACGCCGAGTCCCGAAAATCCCGCCCTGGCCGGGAAGCTATTATAAACATGAACGACGGACTGTATTTAGCAGTCGTCGTGTTCGAGTCAGTTTCCTTGTTGTCAAAAACAACATCGACAAGAAATAAACAAAGGACTATGTGCGGCGGCCATCTTAGAGGTAGAAAAATGTTGAAGAAAGTATAAACCTGGTATCCACAGGGAATATGATCAAAGATCAACAATTAAAATACGAGAGAAAAAGAAAAGGAATTAAGTGAAAGGAGAAAAGGGGGTGGTGGAAATAAAGAAAAGGGAGAAAAGAAGGGGAAACAGTGGAAACCCAGGTAGAAGAAAGTGCATGATGATAAAAAGTGGTATATGAATAGGCGAGTATTAGCCCAAATAGAGCAGAAATACTGTTAGAGGATATCATACAAGGCAATAAAAATAAGAGACAGTACAAAATTCTTAATATTCAATGAGAAAACCTATTTACATGTTAATAAAGAATGAGAAAATTAAATAAGGTAATTGTGGATAGCTCCAACCCAAGCAAACAGAAAGGATACATTTTGCATTTTAAGTTATAACCATAGAAAAATACATAAATTAAGGTCTCATTATGCATGTCATGAATCAAGTGAATCAATTGGAAATGGCTCCAACATTCAATAATCAAATAGAATTACTATGAGAAAAAAAAACTATGAGAAAAATCACTATGAAGAGGCAATTTTGGATGAAAAACCTGTACAAAGATCTCAACAAACATGTCATTCAATAGTCAAATACAATAATTATGAAATGGTTGATGTGAAAGGGCAATTTTCAATAAAAACCTATACAAAGATCTCAAAAAACATGTCATAAAAAGATTCTAACATGGACAAATTCATGAGACAGTTTTTAAATAACTACCAAGTGCAAAAAGACCCCAAATGCTGTGGACAGGCAGTGTTATAATTAATAATGAAATTCGTGGTCTGTCTTGTGTCCCAGCTTAACTGCTTGAAAGCGGCATATCCAAGCTGCCTCCCTTTTGCGTAATTGCAGTTCCCTATTTCCTCCTCTGGGATTTTGTGGGATATGGTCAATCCCTTGGAACCAAGTCGAATCGTCATGAGGGTGAACCAATGCCATGTGTAATGTCAGTGGGTACCTGCTATCATTATTCTTAATGGCACGTACATGCTCCTGTATTCTGTGTTTGAGAGGTCTTATAGTGCTACCCACATATATTTTATTGCATGCGCACCCTAAAATATAAATCATAAATTTGGTGTTACAGTTAATGAAACTCTGGATAGTGTGAGTCCCAGTATTGTTGTAGCTAAAAGTACTGGATTTGTCCAGACCAAAAGCCCAAACGTTACATTCATGACATGTATAGAAACCTGAAGGTTTTGTGGAGAGCCATGTAGTTGCGTTAAGTGCAGGAACATAACTGGGGCAAAGATGGTCCCTAAGTGTCCTTTCTCTCCGATAGGTAATCTTAGGAGTTTTGTCGAGAAAACCTTTAAGTCCAGCCAAGTCAATTAGCAAGTGCTAATGGCGTTTGAGTATTTTATAAATACCCTGACTGTGGACTCTAGTCACAAAAGACAAATGTTCAGTACGTTTTGTGCTTCTACGAGGTTTTAAAATCAAAGTATCATTTCTTGGTGTACTCATAATGTGGTGTTCTGCTTTAGAAAGGGTCTTGTGATTATTACCTCTTTTGGTGAATCTCTGTTTGACAAGTCCAATTTGTTCTCAAAATTTGTCATCAGTACTGCAATGCGTCGCACGCGTGTCATCTCACCAAAGGGAATATTGTTAATTACAGAAGATGGATGTGCACTAGTCGCATGGAGAAGGCTGTTACAAGATGTGGATTTCCTGTACAGAACACTTTGTATAGATTTATGTTGTAAGAAAAAACTTATGTCCAAAAAGTCAATATTATCCTTACTGTAATGAAGACTGAGTTTTTTGTTGTAGGGATTATCATTGAGGAAGGCATGATACAGGATAAGTTATTCAATGGACCCATTCCAAATCAAAATAATATCATCACTATACCTCCTCCAGAATACAATAAATTCAGTCCAGGGGGAGGCGTGCTTTCCCCAAGCATGTATTTTCTCAAACCAGCCCATAAAGAGACAGGCATAGGACGGGGCGAATTCTGAACCCATTGCCGTCCCTTGTATTTGCTGAAACCACTTGGTGTTGTGCAGAAAATAATTCCTGGACAAAATAATATCAATCATTTCTAGAAGCATCTGATTATGGGCGTAATGGTCAGCAGTGCGGGTGTTTAGATAAGAAGTGACTGCCAACATGCAAAAAGATTTTTGGATACAGTTGTAAAGACTGTTCACATCCATCGTGACGAATAAGAGATCATCTGACCACGGAAAGTCCTCAAACTTATTGAGGATGTCTTTACTGTCCTTTATGAATGAAGGTAAATTGCAGACAAACCTTTGTAAAAAGAAATCCACAAATTCCGATAACCTCTCAGTAGGAGAGTCAATCCCTGATATGATAGGTCTCCCTGGGGGGAAGTTACCTTCTTTGTGTATTTTCGGGAGGATGTATATTGAAGGATATCTTGGCTATTTTACAAGTAGGTATTTGTATTCATGGTCAGAGAGTAAACCCAGTTCATACCACCCCCACAATTTATTATTAATATATTCTGTCAGGTCACGGATCGGATTACTGGTGAGGCATTTCTAACAAGCAGTGTCAGCCAATTGTCTATCTATTTCTTGCATATAATCACACTTGTTCATTATGACTACGTTTCCGCCTTTGTCTGCCTGGCGAATTACAATTGATTGATCATTTTTAAGGCTAGTGAGGGCCTTACGCTCTAATGTTGACAGATTGTCTTTTTACCGCCAGTTGATTTTAAGCGTGCTTAGATATTTGAATAAGTCCGATGAGACCTTATTCGTAAATAAATCAATATTACTATGTGCGTTGGTAGGTATAAACTTGGACCGTAATTTGAGGCCACTAGTGATATTGAGATCCTTCTTAATTCATAAATCTGTTCTGATGTCCTCAATGCCAATTTCACCACCATCTTGTAAAGACATCAGGAGTTGTATGCCATACAAGTCCAATATTAATTCAGTTGCTATATGGGTGTCTTCACATATATGATCCACAGACTGAGGTGTGGGGATTTCACTACTTGGAAGCCCCCCATGGTGGGAAGAGAAATAGTTCTTCAATTTAAGTTGACAAGTAAATGTAAATAAATCTACAAAAGTTTGAACCTGATCATTAGTCTGTGTGGGACAATGCTCTGTATTGGTGGGGTCTCATTTGCCCCTTAGGCTCTTTTTTTGTAGCAGGGGCCTTGGTGGAGTTGCACACCACAAATTCTAAACAGTTAGGGCCGTATTTATACTCTGTTTGCGCCGAATTTGCGTCGTTTTTTTCGACGCAAATTCGACGCTAAACTAACGCCAACTAACGCCATATTTATACTATGGCGTTAGAGGCGTATAGCGCCAAAGTTCCCGGAATGTGCGTCATTTTTTAGCGTGAACCCCTTCCTTGCGTTAATGATATGCAAGGGAGGCGTTCCCGTCTAAAAAATGACTCCCAGGCCTTTACGTGGTATTTATACTCCCGGGCAAAAGAGACGCCCGGGAGTGGGCGTGGCTAAAAACGGCGCATTTGCGCCGCTTTTTAACGCCTGGGTCAGGCATGGCGTTAAGGGACAAGTGGGCTCAAAATGAGCCCAGAGTGCCCTCCCCTGCCCCCAGGGACCACCCCTGCCACCCTTGCCCACCCCAGGAGGACACCCAAGGCTGGAGGGACCCACCCCAGGGACATTCAGGTAAGTTCAGGTAAGTATTTTTTTTTTTTTTTTAATAATTTTTTTTGGCATAGGGGGGCCTGATTTGTGCCCCCCTACATGCCACTATGCCCAATGACCATGCCCAGGGGACAGAAGTCCCCTGGGCATGGCCATTGGGCAAGGGGGCATGACTCCTATCTTTACAATGATAGGAGTCATGTTGATGGGGGATGGGCGTCGTTAAAAAATGGCGCAAGTCGGGTTAAGACGATTTTTTTGCCTCAACCTGACTTGCCCCATTTTAAGACGCCCTAACGTCATTTTTGCCCAACGCCGGCGCTGCCTGGTCTACGTGGTTTTTTTCCACGCACACCAGGCAGCGCCGGTCTGCTTGCGCCAGCTAACGCCATTCCATAAATACGGCGCCCGCATGGCTCTTCAGAATGGCGTTAGACGGCGCAAATTTTTTTGACGCTAAACTGCGTTAGCGCAGTTTAGCGTCAAAAAGTATAAATATGGGCCTTACTACCTTATATATTGTGATTTACTGGGCACTCATAGGGCCGTATTTATACTCCGTTTGCGCCGAATTTGCGTCGTTTTTTTCGACGCAAATTCGACGCTAAACTAACGCCAACTAACGCCATATTTATACTATGGCGTTAGAGGCGTATAGCGCCAAAGTTCCCGGAATGTGCGTCATTTTTTAGCGTGAACCCCTTCCTTGCGTTAATGATATGCAAGGGAGGCGTTCCCGTCTAAAAAATGACTCCCAGGCCTTTACGTGGTATTTATACTCCCGGGCAAAAGAGACGCCCGGGAGTGGGCGTGGCTAAAAACGGCGCATTTGCGCCGCTTTTTAACGCCTGGGTCAGGCATGGCGTTAAGGGACAAGTGGGCTCAAAATGAGCCCAGAGTGCCCTCCCCTGCCCCCAGGGACCCCCCCTGCCACCCTTGCCCACCCCAGGAGGACACCCAAGGCTGGAGGGACCCACCCCAGGGACATTCAGGTAAGTTCAGGTAAGTATTTTTTTTTTTTTTTTAATAATTTATTTTGGCATAGGGGGGCCTGATTTGTGCCCCCCTACATGCCACTATGCCCAATGACCATGCCCATGGCCATTGGGCAAGGGGGCATGACTCCTATCTTTACAATGATAGGAGTCATGTTGATGGGGGATGGGCGTCGTTAAAAAATGGCGCAAGTCGGGTTAAGACGATTTTTTTGCCTCAACCTGACTTGCCCCATTTTAAGACGCCCTAACGTCATTTTTGCCCAACGCCGGCGCTGCCTGGTCTACGTGGTTTTTTTAGCGTTAGCGCAGTTTAGCGTCAAAAAGTATAAATATGGGCCATAGTGATTGATGCGTTTTCTTTGGGCCTGCAGCATCCTGTCTTTTCAGTACATATGTATGATGGGTTTCATAGTAGCTCACATCACAGTACAGTTTGCTAGAGCATGGGCTACCTGATGTCAGTAAGCTTGTTAGTCATTGTAGGCCCTGAGAGGGGTAGTGGGTTAGTCTGCAGATGGAAAAATATATGTCTGTATTCATGGTACTGTACTTATTTGCTTGTGTGTCACACTTGGGGAGTAGTGACAAATAAAAAAGTCCTAGCTTGATGTTACTGACATGTATGTGACTCAACCATTTGTGAAGCAACCTGTGATTATGATCGCTTGAAATTTCTTTTTCATCCATGCAGGTCAACGCCCATCAAAAAAAGTGATTATGGGGAGCCATTTCCCGCAAGGTGCGGACCCTGGTGACCCACAGTTGGCAGACCGCCCACTGCAGGAAAAGGTGGGAGGACCTAAGATGCTCGGCCATAAAGATTGCTGAAGTTCAGTTGGGGATGTCCTCTCAACGTGGGTGGGGTGCTCATTGGACAATGATCCCCCTATTGACCCGTATTCTGGTGGTGGCCTACCCAGAGCTTCATGGGCATTTGAGAGCAGCACAGCAGCCACGAGGGGGTGAGTACAGGGCATTTTCCTACCTGTAATATTGCCAAGTGAATGTTAGGTTCTGACAGCTCCCTCTGACAATTAGGATTGAGCCATGTTTCACACAGTAGATGACTAGTAGTTTGTGCAGACATGTCATGTGGTGCATACTGATGTGTCTTGCCTATTGGCCCAGGGACCTTTGACACAACTGGGTAGACTCCACAATCCACTTGCTCTCCAGAGACAACATATGACTGGTTACATTGATCAATCAGCTACTTTTTGTTGTTGTAGTGTGTATAATTTCTATACAACACACCACTACTCCCCAATGTTACAGCCCAAGGTAAGGAAGTGATGCATCACTGCTCTCAGCCATGTGTCTAGGAAATGAGTATATAGGCATCTGCCACTCAGAAGCTAGTTGTCTTCAGTTGATGATGGGTGCTGATGCCTCACTGCAGTCTGTAATGTGAAGATGGCCAACATATATGTGACAGAGCTTACTTTGTATTTTGGGTCAGCTATACATCAATACTTCCCCTTGGTAAGTGGAGAATGTCCATTGACATGATTTATGTGCCATCACTGATTCCAACATTCCTTGCGTCTACATGTCAGCATGTGTCCCTTTTTCTTTTGAGAATCATTTCCAAGCTGCTGTTTCATGCAGAGTCTACCTATGTTGATCAGATGATGTCTATATTCCCTCACATATATGTCATAGCAAACTGTATGTGGAATGAGATATTGACAATAGGGGTACATTTCATGTTGTGCCACATACAGGAGTGTGTCACCATTGTTTATTGGCTGACACATTCGCTCATGTGTCACAGAATGCCATTTGACATGTATAACTGTTGGCCAGCATCATGGAGTGACTTGCATTTATGTTGGAATCACATGTGTTTGGGTACAAGCATTCATCCGCAGACAGACATCTGGGTTTTCATGACCATAATGAAGATAATGATGTAGCTTCCAAATGGGCAACATGTTCAGGGCTTTTTACAATTCCTTGCACATCTCAGGGCCTCTCCAAGATGCAAGGGACTAATGGCGTCTACTGATTTACTCAGAGTATGTCAATGTAGGGGTACAGACATAAGTGGTGATTGCTGATTCATTGTGTTTTTTTTATTTTGGGGCCATCTCTCACTGAAATATTGCACATGATGTCTACAGTATCCATTTCCATGCAACATGTGTGACCTATCTGAGCAACATAAATACTACCTCCAGGACTCGATTGAGGCAAATATAACTTGTTGAAGTGTGCATAGTGGAATTGCTTCCAGTGTGACATGAGTATTTCCATGTCACCTTCTCCAGGCTATTGTACTGATGTCATCAACATGGCAGAATTTTGCAGCATCATTGTTGGTTCATTATGTATGTGACAAATAAATGTGTGCATGACCTTGCGTGTTATCTCTGGGAATGCATTTGGCATTGGCCTACTATGATAACAGGTAAATTAATTCTGCTCCACAGGGCAAAGCTTTGAGGGTGACGGGGTCTCCTACTTGTTGAATGGTTGTTGTGATTGTACAGCTTCAGCCATGCTAGTGTAGTTTTGTGAAATCCTGATTCTCCTGTGGGCAATTGAAGACAGTTCACGTGGAATGTTTGCCTATGGTATGGCACATGTATGGACCACTTAGGTGCAGTTTGTTGCTGGGGCTATTGAATATCATGGTAATGTTTGCTAATCTGAGCTGTTGTTCAATTGTGATCATGGACATGTAAGTGATGACCCTATTCCTCTTTGTATTTGCAGCACCAGCAAGTGAAAGGAGACAGGGCACAGCTGAATGGGGAAGCATTGGCCAAAGGACCTCGGGTCAAGACACCACAGACACAAAGGGACCAAGTGCTCTGGAGGGCAAGGGGAGTGCCACGGGGGAGACCAGAACATCCTCTTCATCATCAGATTTTTCCTCCAGTGGACACTCCCTAGTGGTGATGGACCCATTCGGGAATCCCTCTGTACCATCTTTTTCCACCACCCCGGTTGTACATCGCCCTCCCTGTTTGCTCCCCACCCAGTTGGCTGTGCCTGCTCACCCAGAGGGTGGCATCTCCTTTGCCGCAGGAACCTCCGTCACTGTTATCCCTGCTGTCCTCAGTGAGCGGGCTATTGACTTCCTGAGAAGTATCTCTGTAGTCAGTCAGCCATTGTGAGTGCCATCCAGAGATTGGAAACTCAACTCCAATAATCAAATGCATTCCTGAAAGGCATTCATGGTGCAATGGCTGCCCTACAGAGATCTTTTAGGCTACGGCTTCTTCACTAATGGCAGCCAGTCACTCCTCTACCTTCCACCCTGCCTCCACCTCCACTTCCCAATCCAAATCGCCCTTCCCCTACCTGCCCAAACACACAGACCAATCAGCACACATCCACCTCAACACACAAGAGCAGCACACACAGACACAAACACCACAAAACACGCCATCATGCAAGTGAACAATAGACACCCACTGACACAACAGTCACTACTTCCCCAGACACCTCCACCACCCCCTGCATAACACGCACAACATCTAGCATACCACAGGCACCATCACAACAGTCAGTGACACACCCACCATACCCAGCATAACCACAGGTACCACACCAACAGACACCCAGGCATATACCACAAGCACCATACCTACAGACACAACCCAGATAGACACGCAGACATCTACCACATCCAGCATACTCGCAGTCACCACCCAACAAACATACACACCCACCACTCCATCCCCAGCACCTCCAACTCTCAGACCCCCAAGACACACAAACACACTCACTCAGGCACCCAACAGATACCTCCCAGAAGCATGCACCCATGACATCCAGACTAACACAGCAGACAACCACTCCCTCGACCTCCAAATCCCCACCCCTTCAGCTGTCTGTCCCAGTGTCCCTAAGAAAGTGTTTTTGTTTGACCTTAACCTTTCCCCTGTTCCCGCTACCTTGTTTCAAACCCAAGAGACACCCACCCACCTCTCAGCCTCTCCGTTCCACCTCCAAGACCTACCCTACCCCCCTGCAATCACCCATACCTCTCCCACAAAAAGAAACCCACCCATCCCTAAAAGCAGACCACCTCACGAAACCCAAGACCAAACCCACCCACCCAAATCTGACCCCCACAATGATGATCCCTGAGGTGCATACCTGCCTGCCCATTTGATGCCCTTTCTTATAGAGGTTCCCTGGCAGTTAGAAGTCAAGTTTGGGCACAGTGATATGCATTGCCCATTAATTATAGACTGGCTAATGGTCTTGGACATTTTTATTTTTTAATTTAATAAACCCAAACAGTTTTTTGGTGGGTACACATTTGTCCTGAAATTGCTATTCTACATTTATGTTGTTCCTGAGTAACTTGTGTTGTCTGCCTACAATTTTATGTGTTTCACCCTGCTTGATGACCCATTTGTTGTTGTTTGCAGTATGTTACTTTGTGGGCAGTGCTGTTGTCCCCTAAGACATGGGTATATGTTGACTGTATGGAAATGTGGATGTAAATGTATTGGTGGTGTCTTGGCATTGCATACTGTTTGTCATTGTAAGTATTTCATCTTGTGATGTCCATTGTGAGCATGTATGGTGTTAGACGTGTACCCCTGATATGGATTACGTATTTATCTGATGTGTGTCAGCTTGAGTTTTGTTTGTGCATACATGGAGTGTGTTCAATTGTGCTACCTTTGTTTATATTTGCGTGTGCTTGTGTCAATTTAGCTTTGTGTACCTTGCAACTACTTATGAGAAAAATAAATCAATTTCATTGATATATAAACAAAAAGGAAAGGGCACCAGAACACACCCTTGTATAAAGCCACACTTGTTTATGATCGAGGTTGTACATTCACCATTAGGTCTGTAACTAAACAATGAGTTACATCTGTCTCTATATATAGGGTACGAAAATTATGTGCACTGTGAAGAGAGTCCAAGCAACCCATCTTGGTATCCAAAGGTAAAAAGTAGACCACCTAATGTTTTGTTTTTGTGGTAGTGTGGAAAAGCAGTTAGGCTAATCCAGGAGATGTGCTAAACATTTGTTCACAGTATAAATAAGAGAAGACACATACTCGTAAGAATAACTCAAGACCAATGAACAAAATAATATAGATTTTTCTAAAATGTTTAAGGCCAAGATTATCAATATACTGTAAGTACTTTTTTAGTTATCATATTTTAAAGTTCAGAAAATGTATGCTTTTCTGTGCATATTTACGCACCATAGGAATCAGTGGGAACACATAAACAATGCATATAAAATCATGCAATGTTCTTACAAATGTCACCTTCTATTTTTAGTTTGAGGTAATCAAAGTGTCCAATGGGCCAGCCAGAGAAAGTTGGGTGGTTCCCGGTTCCAGCGGGAGCAGCGGCTGAAGGTCTTGGAGCTGGTGCCCAAAGGAGAAAGGGACCACTTGGAAACATATTGCAAAGGTAGACTTAAAGGTAAGTCTGGTAGGTCCCCTTGTAGGGTGGAGGTTGCAAGGGGCTAGGGACCCCTAGAGGACAGCTGGTTGGTCAATGAAAGGGCCAGGGAGGTTGAGTGCAGTGCAGATAGGTCAGCCAGGAGTTGCTTGTTGTGAGTCAGGAGCAGTCAAATGTGAGTGTGAATTGCAGGTCAGTAGGGCCACTCTGGGGGGTGGTGTTTGGGTGTCCTGAAGTCTGGTGCTTGTTTCTAGACTTTTGGGAGTCCGTAATGGACTTTGCTTCTGGATGTCCCATATTGGGGGTCTGGTCCCTGGGTAGTGGTATGCCATAGCCCTGGAGAGTTGCATTGCCACCAAGCGTTGCACAGTGGCTGGTCTTGCCCTTAAAGTCTGTTGTATGGAAATTGGCTGGGCTGCTGGGACCGGATCATTGGTCAGCAGATGGTCGATTTACCAGACTTTGCAGGTTCATTTCCTGCTGGTGCAGAGAGTGATGCCTTTACTCAAAGGGGGGTTCTTGGCAATTTTTAGAAGGCTTGAGGTACTGTGAGGTTTAGTAGACTCCTTCCGGTTTTCAGGAGACACCTCAGTGGCAATTGGCGAGTCCTTGGAGCAGCAGGCAAGGTTTGGCACGTTTTCCTTTCTGCAGCAGGGCTTCTGTTCTCATGCCTTGGGTCTTCTTTGTCCTGGTCTTCTTGTGTCCATCAAATCTGAGATCCTGATCAGGGGATGCCCTCTAAATACTATAATTACTGGACATTAAGGGGAGACCCTGGTAGTGGCCAATGGGCCACCTACCTTAGGGTGAAAACTCCCAATATGTGGCCACTTCTTGTGGGAAGGGGTCACATCTCTAATCCTGCTTGGCTAATTTCCTACCCTCCAAGATGGAGGAAAATTAAATGGAGTGGTCACCTCACCTGCCAAACCTAAGGGTGGTACAGGCTAAAGGGGGGGGGGGCGCTTGCGCTACTCTTCCTAAGATTCCAACTAGTTTTTCCATTCAAAACCATTGGGCTGCCATCTTCTACAAGCACCAGAGGTCAGATTTCAAAGGTAATCATCTGATGCTGACTGCTGGTGCTAGGTGCCTCCCTGGGGGAGGAAGTGTAGTACCTCCCCCCATGAAAGGCTTTGTGTTCTGGTTCCTGAGAGTAAAAGGCTCTCATCCCAGGAGTCCAGAATCATGTCTGCTGGTGGTTAGGACCAGTCAGCAAGCATGCCATGGTTGCAGGGACTACCGCTCAGGGGCTACATTGGCATCAGAGTGGATTTATTATTCTGAGTTGTTTGATACCAAATAACTCGAGGTTCAGTGAAGTAATCATGTACCTGAGAAACTCGTAATGACCTGTGTCCAGCACATGCATTTGCTATGGCCTCCCTGTACTTTTACTATGTCTAACAATTTATAAAGCCTCTGCAGGGGGTTTTCTGCTCTTGCTCTCACATGCATTATAATGCACCCTGCTTTAGGGCTGGAGGACCAGCCAGAGGGGTCACTTACCTATACTGCCTGCATTGTTAGTGGCCATGACACCCTGGGTGAGTGCCATGTTGAGTTTGTATTTTTAGGGACACCTTGTCATGCATTTGCAATACAATCTGAATAAGGCTAGTGTGGGGCTTCACAAAGTGGCTGAAGTGCCAATCATAAGTACGTTTTTGGGGGGAAAGAGATCTGGCCCTGGAACCTGTTTAGCAGGGTCCGGGGCATTTGCAGTTTGAAATCACATCACATACCAGGCAAAAAGTTGAGGGCTACCATGTCAAAAAAGGCCCTTTCTCACAACATCCGAAAGAGGTTGCCATAAAAGATGCACAATTGGAGAACCTACTCCTATTTCTAATATTCTTCCATACTGCTTCCCTCGGTTAATAGGATCGAACATGGAGCAGAGATCCATAAAAGCTAAGGGCCTGAATATGAATTTGGAGGTTCGATTTGCCGACCACCAGACTTGTGGTGAGGAGATAGCAGATCAGGGGGAAGTCTCCCCACCGGCCCTATTACAACTTTCCCACTAGGCTAACCAAGGTTCCCACCTGTCAGCCCAGTGGGAAAGGTGCAACAGCATTGTTCCCATCTCATAATAGAGCGGCAATGCTGACCCACGCAGGGGGTACCAGGACCCTCATAATGCACACTGTCTGGAGTTGCGATCGGAGACCCTGGAAAGGATGGCGGTAGGTGGCCGGTCTGCCTGCCAACCATGAAATGTGGTGGTCAGACTACCACAACTGTGGTGGTCTGACTTCCACCGTAATTCTGGTGGTCTGTTGACCGTCAGACTTGTAAGAAGGCCCTAAGTGTAAGTAGCCCCTCTTTGCCTTAGTATACTCACTAATTACTACATGAAGGTTTAAGCATTTATCTATGGTCCCTAGAACCTTTCTAAAACCATAATGAACAAGTGAATGATGGAAAATATACCCATTTCTGTGACCCAGGCCACTAGTTGTTCTAGTAAAATGTTGCCCAGTACCTTTACTGTTGACTGAATTAAAGAAATTGATCAGTGGCAGAAGAGATCAGCCCTGCTATCCTTCTTGTAAATTGGAACAATAGCATAATTTGATCAAGTCTTAGGAGGGCCTGCAATGACTGCAGTCCTCAGTACCTTACCTATTAAGGGTGCCTATAGTTCTTTATTTTCTTTAAATAGGACAGACCATCTAGACCTGGATCCTTATTCCTATCAATATGTTCAATCGCTAATATTAACTCCTTCAAAGTAATAGGTGAAACATCTCTGCTACCCAAGATACAGTTACCCAGTACTGCGCTACATTACATTTTCTGATTCCATACTACCATCATACATCATAAAAAGTGCTCAACCCACATATGTGTGTGAATGATCATGTCCATTATCAAATTGTGACTGTTTTCAAAGAAAGGGATATTTACTATTTTCTGGAAAAAAGGAAACTACTGTTGCTACTACTAGCCTCACATAATTGCTCCCAGGTTTCCTGCCTTTTAGCTGTCTTCCTCTTCTTGATTGCTTGCCTATGTTTCACCCAACATATCCTCTCTTCCTCCACATCCCTTGGTGACCTCTTAAGAGGATGTGGTAGACATCTATAGGCAAATGAGCAAGCCCCATCAAACCATTACTAACTTGTAGCCTCCTCGTGGGACACTGTTATAGTTAGAAGATCAATCACAGTTTTAATAATTTCCTTAAATGCCATTAGAATAATGGAGGGATCTATCCCATGCTATAGACATGTCATCAGATGCTCCCTATTCCTAGCCCAGTTTGCTAATATCTAGGAACAACAGTGTCCCAGTTTGGCAGAATGCCATTGGAATTGGTAGCTTTTGATGGTAAAATAGATTGAGTATGCTCTGACTGTTTATGACCCATTATCATACATACTGTAAAAGGATTGTGGTCACTCATGCCTTTCTGGAGGATGGCAAAGCGTGCAACCTTGTTGCTCCATGTGACTGAAATAGCGATAAAATCGATGATGCTTCCGGAGCCCTTCTCTGAGAAATTAATATATTTCTGGGCTGTTGCCCGGTGTCAGGACCCATGTAAATGTGATCATCCATTGTGTCTTCCTTGTGGCTAATTCTGAAGAAAGAGAGGTGATCCCCAAGAATCCCGGTTGGGGGATGTTACTAGGCAAAAGACATGGGTTACTCCATGCTGTGTTAGCACAAGTGGGCTCTGCTGTGCCATCTAACTGTAAAGATTAATTCACTATGGTTCTGATATTTTCTGAGAGACTATCCACCATCCACAGTTTTAGTGTCATTAGCACTATATAAAGGGATTGTGTTCCCTTTACAAGTCCCAAGAACTCGAGTGTGGCATCTCTACTCCTGAGTGCAGCAAGAACAGGATCAAATATTTTAACTAGGGCTTCCTCAATCACCTTTGTTGGACTTTTTCCTTTTGCAGGGTCATCTCCAATCTTTGCTTCTTCCTCCTGTTTTTTTCTGACCTGTTTTTGTTGGCTTTAGGACTCTGGGCAATTTACCACTGCTAAAAAAGTGTGTATGCTTTCTGTGTAAGTTGTATTGTTAGTTTACTTATCCATAATTGGAATATTTGATTTACTAGTAAGTCCCTAGTAAAGTGCACTAGAGGTGCCCAGGGCCTGTAAATCAAATGCTAATAGTGGGCCGGCAGCACTGGTTGTGCCACCCACATAAGTAGCCCTGTAAACATGGCTTAGACGTGCCACTGCAGTGTCTGTGTGTGCAGTTTTAAACTGCCAATTTGACTTGGCAAGTACACCCACCTGCCAGGCCTAAACCTTCCCTTTTTATACATGTACGGCACCCCTAAAGTAGGCCCTAGGTAGCCCCATGGGCAGGGTGCAGTGTATGTTAAAGATGGAACATGTAATTATGTGTTTTACATGTCCTAACGGTGAAATACTGCCAAATTCCTTTTAATTACTGTTGCAAGGCCTATCGTTCTCATAGATTAACCTGGGGGCTGCCTTTAAATATTATTAAAGCACAGATTCCCTTTGGGAGCAGATAGACATGTGAAGTTTGAGGTCTCTGGCCTCACAATTTAAAAATACATCTTTTAGTGAAGTTGGTTTTTAGATTGTGTGTTTGAAAATGCCATTTTTAGGAAGTAGGCATTTTCTTGCTTAAACCATTCTGGGACTCTGCCTGTTTGTGAATTCCCTGTCTGGGTCAGTTTGACACTTGGGCTCGTTGTGTAGCCATTTTAGTTAGAGCTCCATATATATATTATTTTAGCCTGCTGCTGTGCACGTTAACCTAGATATATTTTATTCAGCTCAGTTTATTATTTTAACGATAGCCGCATTTGCGGTCCCGTTTTATTTTTCTCTGTCTAGTTGTACTTTGCGTCGGTCAGCACTGCGTTCTTAAACGAGACATTTCTTTCACTCTGTGCTTTCTCAAGGATGCAGTAAGATAGGTTGCCGGTAAATGTGGTATCGCTTTGTCTCTAATGTTCATAGAAACATACACAACCTTATGTAGGGACATTTTCTCTGAACATCAGCTGTTTTATTATAAAAACACTTCTCTGTCCCATACACGTTAGAGGAAGATTCCAGCCAGATTACCACAACTGTATGCTGATTGCTGAACGCTTCGCTTCAGCTGCTTCTGTAGATTACAGGCCTCTTGCTCAGGTATGAGGGATGATGTCTTCCCAGGGGAACCTGAAGGGCAGAACTAGAATTGAACATGCTGCGCTCTAATGTAGCCTAGGTAGGAATTATTTTAACGATTTTAGTGACAATATGGTAGCATTATTTTTATGCTTCACTCTCCTTGTCGCAATTTTAATCCTGTCATGCTTTATCATCCTGGTTATTGCAGTACATGCTTTATTATCTAAGATGCAGTTGCTTCATTAAAACCTTATTGAAACATATAGGGGGTCATTCTGACTCCCGCCGGCCGCGGTAACCGCAGGGCCGGCGGGAGCCGCCAGAATACCGCTGCGCGGTCAGAAGACCGCTGCGGTTATTCTGAGTTTCCCGCTGGGCGGGTGGGCGACCGCTAGAAGGCCGCCCGCCCGCCCAGCGGGAAACTCCCTTCCACGAGGATGCCGGCTCCGAATGGAGCCGGCGGAGTGGAAAGGGTGCGACGGGTGCAGTTGCACCCGTCGCGATTTTCAGTGTCTGCATGGCAGACACTGAAAATCTTGGTGGGGCCCTGTTACGGGGGCCCCACGAAACCCCTTACCGCCATCCTGTTCCTGGCAGCCAAAACCGCCAGGAACAGGATGGCGGTAAGGGGGTCGGAATCCCCATGGCGGCGCAGCACGCTGCGCCGCCGTGGAGGATTCCCCAGGGCAGCGGGAAACCAGCGGTACACCGCAGGTTTCCCGTTTCTGACCGCGGCTGTACCACCGCGGTCAGAATGCCCAAGGGAGCACCGCCAGCCTGTTGGCGGTGCTCCCGCGATCGTTGGCCCTGGCGGATTTTACCGCCAGGGTCAGAATGACCCCCATACTGCCTCTGATTGTCCTTGTATATGTGAGACTAATGTAACTGAGAGAAAAGGATGCGATCTTAGTGACCATGATTTCCCTAAGGAGTCAATTGTGTCAATGGCTGCTCTTGGGTGGAGATGAGGCACAGCTAGTTAGCCAGAGCAAAACCGGGATTCGGCCGCCAGGTGTCACCTGTAGTGGGTTAGACTCAGTCCCCCACAGTGCAGGTGATTCTGCCACTCAAATCCAGTAGTCTCATTAGAATAATGAGAGCCTAGGCGACATGGCACCGCCAACGTTTGATCAGGCTCTGATTTTCGGGTCCTTCCGAGTATCTCTGTTTCACAACATACAAAGACACCACAGTACTATATGTGGAGATGTCCGTGGTATTGAGGATTTTCCTCCTCAGCTAAGTAGGGAGTACCTAACTAACCCTGTAGATTGTTCAAGCTTGAACAATTAAAAGGATAATCCCCATTTGGTGTGCTTATCTCTGAACAAATTTACCATTCATTATGGTAAGCCCACAATGGGCAGCAATTGCAGTTAATATGCGACCACCTCTCTCTGCACATTTACTGGCACATGTCTTGACGGCCCAGGGGGTCCAGTTACATTTGTTGTTGAGGCTCATCCAGCCTGTAGAAGAGAATTTCTTTTATTCTTGGGTCACATTTCCAGCAGCTGATGGGAACACGAATACATTTCATCACCAGACACCTGCAAATATACCTGCACAATACAGAGCATATGCATATCTAGAAATACCTCTATCTTATCAAGAACATAATAATTGGCTTGATGCACCCTACCCCATACAATTCTACACGTTAGATTAGGTCCTCTAAGTAATGATGGTCCAACCTGGCCTTTATTGGGCACTTATACACCTCACCCTGATGCAGCAAAATTGACGGTAGCTGAAGTCCGCCGCTTATGCGCTGAGTTGACAGAAATATATGGACGAATAGTACAGTTTGTAATGCAAACATTAAATACAAACCCAGCACATGCTGCTCCGATGCAACCACATGCAGTAATGCCAGGCATTAATCCTGCAACTGTACATTCATTCATGGGTAAGGTACCCGCCAAATGGGAAGAAATTGAGTTTTGGTTAGCTCAAAAAATAAACACACTGGAAGCAGCATTTCCCCATACGGGCCCTCAGGATAGGCATGGAATATTAACTATGTGCTTGCAAATTAGGATGGTTCCCACAGTAGATAACTGCAATACTTGGAGCATGATATTTGCCACACTCTAACCTGCCGCACTTGGTACACTGACACTTGCCAATTTACCAGAAGTGTTGAAACAAATTCAAGATGAATATGGAGCTGCCCTGTCCCTGGACTTGGGGATGCAACTAATGGACAATTTTGCCACGGTATCCTCAATTATATTAAGTAACCTTAGATGGAAAGCAGTTGCACTTGCATGCGGCTCCAGGAAGTTCCTCTACAGGATCAAGAACGTGAGCTGCCAAAGATTATCACAGAGACCTACTCTAGCATTGGTCGAGATAGTCTTGGGTCAGACCTACAAAACCACAATTTCAGGGCAAATCAAATAAAAATTCTACCAAGCGAGCTCCTGAGGGTACAGAGAAACGATGAAATAAAAAACAAGCAACACCTAAAAAAGAAAGGGGAGAATCTTCACATACAGAGACCCCACAGAATAGATATAATCTCAGAAACAGAGAAAATATAAAAACGCCTGACTGATACACGCCAATCTCGTTCCTTTCAGGACTCACCGGAAAAACACAGTGAGAGAGGTGGGTGGTCAGAGCGAAGAACTGAGTACGTGAAACCGAGTCAGGAATCACAATGCTCTACAGAAGTTTCTGTTAAAAAAGAAGAGAAACTTCCCCAACAAAAACCCCGATTTAAAAAGAAAAAAGTGACAGGAGTAGCAGTCTGACATGCCACTCAAGAAGAGAGCTCTATTGAAGGGCAAGAAGTGGGCATTAGTGCTATTAGACAATGCGAAAGAGGTCACAATAGATTGCCGGAATCTTCTAGAGCATCCGGAGGTGAAAGCAACTGATGACTTCTTACAAGTTGAAACTGTGGACATGCGTGTCTCCACACCTGATAGGGTGTACAAAGTAATGTTACAGTTAGAAGGAGACATTGAGTGCACAATTGACGCAATCTTTTGGGACCGCCTCGTAAACATATATGATATTCTACTGTCCGAAAGGGATTGGCCACCTGAATTTGTCCATACTTGCCCATATGGGGAAAATGTTATCAAAACTTCTTTCTCGTCCCTTCTTCCCAATAAGCTTGCAGAATCCTACGCCATTGATTGGACATTGGCGCAGGCACCCGCGTTATATCACAACCACGTAGGATGGGATAAAGATTCCTCCTATCATGAAATCCCTATTAAAAACCTACCACAACCCCAGTACCCAATAAAACACGGAGTAAAAGCACCTGTGAGAGAAATCCTCACTCAATTAGAGTACCAGGGCATAATTGAACCCTCTGTCTCACCAATGAATAATCCCCAGTAGCTAAACTGGACCATTCATACAGAATAGTCTTAGACTACAGACAATTAACCAGTCATACACGCACATTAGCTATACTAAACTAACACATAGCACAGCACTCATGAATAACTTAGGGCCAGATGTAGTAAACTCCAATTTTGCGACTTGCAAATTGCGAGTCTGACCGACTCGCAATTTGCAACTCGCAAAATTGGATACAGAAAGGTGTCTCAGACACCTTCTGCGACTTACTATGGGGTCGCAAAGACCCACCTCATCAATATTCATGAGGTGGGTCGCAGTTTGCGACCCCATAGCGAGTCCCTGTACTCACAGGGATGGTGGCCTGCTGTAGTCAGCAGACCTCCATGTCTGTGACTGCTTTGTCAATAAAGCAGTTTTTTTTTTCATTTTGCAGCCCGTTTTCCTTAAAGGAAAATGAGCTGCAAAATGAAAACTAAACCGAAACCATTTGGTTTCGGTTTCCTGCTCTGAAAAAATATTTTTTTCGGCACTCACAAAGGGGAAGGGGTCCCATGGGGGGGAGGAAGACTCCAGCCCTTCTCCTGCAGCCTCCGACGGCTGCCCAATGGGGCTGCTGCTTCTGACAGTAGTGGTGCTTGCGCCAGTGCAGGTGGCGGTGCATGTGACAGTACTTGCGGCAGTGCTAGCGGAGGGGCTGCTGGTGGTGCTCGCCACGCTGCAGGTGGAGGTGCTGGTTGTTGTGTTGGTAGCCATCAGGCCTTCACCTGCAGCCTCGGATGACTGAAGTGCCTTGCCTGGTGTTTTGTGCCCCTTCCTCACCTTGGCAGATGGTGGTATCACCTTGGGTCAGGCAGCTGGAGTCTTTGAGGAGGCCTTGCTGGGTGGTTGTGGCTCCTTCCCCTTGCTGGATACTGTCCCCTTCTTCACCTTGCCAGGTGGCAGAATGGTTTTTGACTTGGCAGGGGTTGGTGGCACACTGGCTGGGCTAACGGGTGCCCCCTTTGAGCCTCTGACAGCTGCTGGAAATACAGTGGATGTGGACTTGGTGGCTGTGGTGCTGGGCTGGGTTTTGGCCACCCTGGCCCGAGGGGAAGGATGGGGGGTAGGGAACAGGTCAATGTTTGCCAGGAAAAGCTTCTTACGGACACTGGGGCAGGAAGAGGGAGAAGGTCTGGGAGTGGAGGAAGAGGGAGCGGTTGTAGGAGGTGTCTGTCTGCTGAGTTTGGGTGCAGGTGCATGGGCTGGATGCTGTTGTGAGGTGGATGGCTGTTGGGTGGGTGGGTCCTTGCATTTGTGTACTTTGGGAGGAGGGGTCACAGACACAGTGGGAGAGGACACAGGGGACGTGTGCATGGATGTGGGGGTGGTGAGTGCCAGTGAGGGGTGTGTAGTGATGGACGTGCTGGTGATGGAGGTAGTGGCTGAGGATGTAGTGAATGCAGGTGTGAGGTGAAATGCTACTGGGAGGGAGGTGGACGTGGAGGAGGAGGACACAGTGGAGGAAGTGGATGTTGCTGTGTCTGCATGGAGATGGTGCTTGTGTAAGTGCTTGTGGGATATGTGGTGCTTATGTTTGCCATGTCCACTCTTGTGTGTTGATGAGTGTGCATGCTGGTCTGATGGTGTGCTTGGGATAGGCTGAGGTACAGGGGATTGGATCAGGGTGGAGGATGTTGCAGGGGGGAGGCTGGACACAGGGACAATGTCTGCCATCAGTGCTGATGCCAGAGACTGAAATGCTCTCTGTTGGGCCGCCTGCCCAGAATGAATGCCCTCCAGGTATGCATTTGTTTGTTGCAAATGCCTCTCAACACCTTTGGTGGCATTCAAAATGGTAGATTGCCCAACAGGGAGGGATCTCAGGTGGTCAATAGCCTACTCACTGAGGGCAGCAGTGTTGACTGCGGCAGGGCCTGAGGTGCCTGGGGCAAAGGAGGTGCCCACCCTCCGGGTGAGCGGGCACAGGAAACACGCTGAGAGGCTGCTGGGAGGGTGGTGCTGGTAGGAGGGTGGCGGCTGTACCTGTTGTTGGGATGGACACAGAGGTGTCCGCCACTGCCAGGGAGTTTCCATCGGAGGAGGAGTCGCTGTCTGTGGTCTCCCCTCCTGTTCCCGTCATGGTGCTCCCCCACCCTCCATCCCACTGGTGCTCTCACAACTGTGGATTCGGCCTCCAGGCCCATGTGGGATGCAGCTCCCTTCCGTCGCCAGTGCCTCTGCTCCTCTGCCAAATGATTCTAATGCACACAAACAGAGGGTGACAAAACAAAAGGGGGGAGAGACAGAGGATACACTTGGCCAATGCCATCAACAACACTACCGTTGATGTACACAACTCACAGGGAACAGCCCTATGAACTATAACATGCACTACCAGTTACAATGCCAGTCACCAGCCCGGGGGTACAATGCCTAACGCCAACAGCTGCACACCTGAAACAAACAGGGCCCTGACCAGTAGTAGATGCCCACTAACACAATTGGGGTTGGAGTGCTTCAGAGCCTGCCCAACAAGGGACCTACCCTGCCATGTTCGCCCTGGCCTAGGGGCACCCATAGTCCACATCCCCACTCAGGTAAAACCTAAACGCGCTCTAAGTAATGAATCTGAACCCCTTGGGGCTGCTGTGATGCCCTCAAGCGCCCATCCAACTCCGGATAGGCCATCGCCAGGATGCAGAACATCAGGGGGGTCAGGGTACAACGGGCACTCCTTCCACGTTGGGAGGCCAGCCCCAGCTGGGCCTTCGCCGTCCTTCTTGCCTAGCGGCACAGGTCTCCCATCTTTTATGGCAGTGGGTGCTCCGTCTGTGGTAGACCCCCAGGGTCCGGACGTCCTTGGCGATGGCACGCCAAATACCCTTCTTCTGGTGGGCGCTGACCTAGAGGAAAGGTACAAGAGGAAAGGATATTACTCACCCGTCCGGACCGTCATACCAGTTGCCCACCAGTTCTCCCCCATGCTCTGATGCACATACACTCACCATCCGTACATGAAGGCCTCACCCCCCATGTATCTCCCATCCACACCACTCTACACAGGCATTGCCCACGCAGCATGCTCACAGTTTGTCTGAAGGACAGTACAGTTGTGTGTACTGGGGGAGGACCCCATTCACCAGTTTCTCCAACGGATCTGCACGGCGGAAAGCGGGATTTACTGCCAATGTTGTAATAAGGGCCTAAGTCTAATCCACTGCAAGTGAAGCCTTTTGCTCCAATCCGGGTTTTGCTCCGGCTAACTAGCAGTGCCTCATCTCTACCCAAGGATAGGGATGATTGGGCAGCTGAGCACATGACATAATTGGTTTCTCAGGTAAACAGTGGTCACTCAGGTCTCATCCATTTCTCTCAGTTACATTTAGTCTCATATATAAATGACAAACAGAGGCAGTATATGTTTTAATAATGAATTGAATAAAAGGACTGCACCTTAGATAGCAAAGCGTGATCTGCAATAACCAGGACAACACAACATGGCAGTATTAAAAATGTGACGAGAAGAGTGAAATATAAAAATAACGCTATCATATTGTCACTATTGCCAATAGACTAACTCCTACCTAAGCTATGATAGAGCACAGCATGTTAAGCTCTAATTCTGCCCTTCAGGTTCCCGTGGGAAGACATCATCCCCCATTCCTGAGCATAGGCCTGCAGTCTGCGTTAGCATCTGTAGTAAAGCATTCAGCAATCAGCATACAGTCGTGGTTCTCTGGCTGGAATCTCCCTCTAACATGTAAGGGACAAGGAAGTGTTTTCATGACAATACAGCTGATGTTCTGGGAAAATGTCTCTATGTAAGGATGTGTGTTGTCTACGAATGTTGGAGACTAAACTTCTACCACGTTCACCAGCAATGTACCATGCTGTAGCCTTGGAAGAAGCACAGAGTGATCAAGAATGTCTTGTTTGAGAACAGAGTGCTGGCCTAGGGAAATTCAGTTAGATAAACAGACAATAAAACAAGACCGTATAAGTGGCTATTGTAACAATAATAAAATGAAGCCAAATAAAATATATCTAAGTTAAGGTGCACGGCCGCTTCGCCTAGTGTGTTAAAATAACGTGCATGGAGCTAAGGCTAAAATGGCTACACAACACGTGTATATGGATGTGTTAACTGGGTGACGTGGAGTAGAATATGATACTGCATTATTGTCCGGGCCATTAATAATGCTTTATTGGTTACACCAAGTCTTTCTTCCACACATTATATTTCTCAGTTTAGAGAACCCGTAGCGTTAGTCAGAAAACTTGTTATGGTAGCAGTTTAAGCAGGGCATAATCAATGTGGAAGATTTTCTCTTTTCCATGTTGAGTACTTCTCAAAAGGTCCAAAAGACTTCAAAGACATTGAGACCAAGAAAGATGGCCCCGCCCATTCTCTCAGATGGGCGTAAATGGTCTTGCTCTTGGGTCGGTCTTTGCCTGGGCACACTCATGGCGAGCTGCATGGCAAGAGGTGGCAAAGGCACCTTAAATGGTACTGAGGGGTGGGCCAGGAGGAGGAGTCTTATGGTGTATGGGGCATACCCCAATGAAGCCTGGCTCAGCAGCAGTCAATTGCACATCCTGTACTGCAGGTGACGAAGGTGTCTTAAATGGCACTGAGCAGTGGGCTGGATGGAGGAGTCTGAAAGAGTCTGGGACATGTAGTCATTGCCGTGCCCCTATCAAGCTTGGCTCACCAGTAGTCAACGGTGCACCCACACCACGGGTGACAAAGGCACTTTAATGGCGCTGGCTGGGTGGACAAGCCTGAAAGAGTCTGGGGTGTGTAGTACCTGGCCAGCCTGGTTCACCAGCAGTCAATTGGACATTGAAGTTATATTTTTCTGCTCCTGAAAGCCTCAAAACATTGTATATGTATATGAAATATATATATTTAATACTGCCACACTATGGGGGTCATTACGACCCTGGCGGCCGGCGGTATGTTGGCGGTAACACCACCAACAGGCTGGCGGTATTCCGCCAGCAATTATGACCTTGGCGGAATTGCCACGGCCATACCGCCGGCACCTCCATTTTCCCGCTAGGATTCTGCCTGGCGGTCATAATCCCCAGGGCAGCGGTGCAAGCACCGCTGCCCTGGGGATTATGAGTCCCCGACCGCCGGCCTGTACATGGCGGTACACACCGCCATTGAAAGGCCGGCGGTAAGGAGACTTGGGGTGCCCCTGGGGGCCCCTGCACTGCCCATGCACTTGGCATGGGCAGTGCAGGGGCCCCCAGGCATAGCCCCGTCGCGCATTTCACTGCCCGAATTTCGGGCAGTGAAATGCGCGACGGGTGCTACTGCACCCGCTGCACATCAGCATTGCCGCCGGCTCTATTACGAGTCGGCTGCAATGTTGATGTGACATTTCCTCTGGGCCAGCGGACGGTAACGCTGTTACCGTCCGCTGGCCCAGCGGAAATGTCATAATAGGGAGACAGGAATACCACCGGCAATGGCGGTATTCTGTCTCCCGCGGCCTCGGCGGTCTTTTCAAAAGACCGCCGAGGTCGTAATGACCCCCTATATTTTAAAATTGAAAAGCAACACATTTATCCTTGACATTTAAAACTTTGATATTATGGTGCCCACTATATTATGACCTTTGGTATTTTATTGTGTTGATGAAGTGTTCTGTTAATTTTTTGGCTGCTAGTGCTGCACTATTTTCAATAGGATTTTATTTTGTTGTATTACAATTTTTGTGTTGCTTTCTGTTCTGTTGTAATATGCCATGCTATGTTTTAATTATGTTGGTATGTTGCTTTTTGTGTGCTATTGTGTTATGTTTAGTTGTTTATTTTAGATTTGTCAACACTTCACTATTTGCATTCAATAGCAGCACGTCTTAAGCTTTCCTGTGACACCCAATCAATTGCCACTTTTTGATCTAGTGAAATATACTGCTCCAGCTCTTCAACCACTTAAGATACCAGTCGGGCTAAACTGTGGTTGCCACCAATGCACACTTTTTGTGATATGGCCCCTAGTGTTTATCTTGAAACAATGCCTACACCTACTTAACATGAACAATATCACAGGCACCTAGGTCAGTCCTTGTAGAAAATTACCATCTTTCAAAGGGTATTCCCCTGGATTTTTGCTTTAACCCATTTTGCTGTCTGTAGAACTCTTTGCACTTGCGTCTCCATTCAACATTATGGAACTGGTATATTCCTATTGGGTACAGCTAACTTATTTATCTGTTTTTTACATATGCTAAAAAAAAATCCCAGGTCCTGCAGGTTAATTGTCCCTAGTGGACTGCAGCACCTTCTGTGCCATCCACCTCAGTGACAGTGCAAAACATAGCTTCAGGCAAACCTTCTGCAATTTGACCAGTCAAAATCAACCCTTTAGATGATAGATCTCCTACCTTTTCTGTAGTAAAATCATTCAGAGCTATGAATACTATTAGAATTTTAATACCGATCACATCAGATGAGCTTACATGTTTGTTTTAAATATACACTTTTCAGTTTTGTAGGCTTGACTGCACACAGGAGAGCTACTTATGGGTAGGTCAATAGTTTCTAGTAACTCACAAGTGTCAAGTTGGAGACACCTGGTTTAGATCGATTTAAACCTTCCTCTCAAATATTAATGATTTATCCCTAAGTAATAAGTATTGGCCATCAGGTAGGGTGAACAGTATTTAAAAGACAGACTTGTACAAATTAAATGTTAAGCATGTACTTACAGTGAAAAGCCCCAAAAGCCATTTTCACTTTCAGCAAGACTGACTGTTCTAAAGGAAAATACTGGGATAAAATATTTACTATTAAACTTAATAATGCTATCTCTGGCTACGAAGTGCCTAGACATGTCATTCTTGGACACGTTGTAATATTTACTAAAGTCCCAGTTAACTGGTGATTTAAAATTTCTAGTAAATATTAGGTAAACATTACCATTAGAAAGTTACTTGTTCTCTGCCAAACGTCTCTGGCAGACAATTTGCAATAGCATCCAGCTTCAGCCGTCTGAATACTCAACCCTGAATAAAGTGTGAAAACTGCTCCCAGAACAGGAGATAAATGCTTTGGTGTGGCAAGCAGTTTCTGTTACTCTGACAGGATAACCATGTGGATGGTGCTCAGAAAATTAATTAACTTCAAAGGGTCTTCCATGTCACAAGCAGATGGCCGATGACATCTGAAAAAAACACATTTTTCTTTACAGAGCCAGCCAGGATCAAATCACAGTGAGGTGGAGATGTTCCCATAAGTGGTTTAGAGTAACTACAGAGGGTTGGTTGCTCATTTTCCTGATTACACCTGTGGGCAAGACACACAGGCTAGGAAGGGATCATCTTGAATTCAGTCAGAGAAGGATTAATTGGGATTTTGTGCTGTAAAAGTGAGTACGGTTACTCCTGGAAACTTTTACTGCAATAGTTAGGTAGGGGCCAGGAGACATCCCATCGCCATGCTAATGTGAGGCATAAATGCGGCATCGCCAGGACCCACCTCAGAACACTACTGGACATGTGGAAGACTGGAAGATAACTTAATCTGCTGTGTGAGATCTGAGGGGATGAGATCTGCATTCCTTCTACGCAGGATAAACACGTGGACTCCAAGGGACATAATGCTGACCTCTGGTTCAAGTTAAAGAGACACAAAAAGCTACAAGAGGCCTTTCCTGCAACTGCCCTGTTGAACAGTTCCAACGAGCCCTACCCTGGACACTGCTGTTGACCTCTGGAGGAAAGAGTCTTGATCCTCAAGTGCTACTCCTCAGGTACTGGAACCCAGGGATCTATCAAAGTGTACTCTTTGTAACATTACGAGTAACATGGGACGTTAGGAAAGTTTTGACTCTAAAGACCTCCAGACAACTAGCACAGATCTGCAAAGCCAATCCAACTGGGGTTGAGTTGCATCTGGGCTAGAAAATTCTCCTGCTTGGATCTTTTTTGCAGCAACAAATTTGATTCAGCAGGACCTTGCGGAGAAGGTATCTGGGAAAAACATTGTTTACAATGATGCATTTGTTACAAAATGCATTTACAACGATGCCAATACCACATATATGCCTTTACCACGCAAGCCTTTACTACGAATATACCTTTACCCCACATGCCTTCACAACGAATTTCCTTCTAAGGTCATGAATGGAACAGTTATATGCATAGTAAAGGTTTTAGAGGTATTATTTGTTTATTTTCTAAAAAGGCATGCATGGTAAAGGTGTATGAGTGGTAACGGTTTTGCAGGTAAGTACACATAAGTATTAAGTGGTTTTAGTGTGTGTGTATATATAAGGTATTTAGGTTTTTAGGTGGGTATGGGTTTTGGGGTGGTAAGGTATTTTTAGATATGAGGGTGGGTATGGGCTTTACGGTGATAAGGATATTTTTAGGGTTTAGGTTGGGTATGGGTTTTGGGGGTGCTAAGGGCATTTTTAGGTTTTAGGGGGGGTATGGTTTTGGGGTGGTAAGGGCATTTTTAGGTTTTAGGATGAGTATTGGTTTTGAGGTGACAACACAATCTACCCTCCATAAACCCTAATAATTCCCGTACAAGGACAAGAGCATTTTTTAGGTTTTTGGTTCGGTATGGGTTGTGGGTTGATAATGGAATTTTTTTTTTTTTTACGGCGGGTATGGGTTTTTGGGTCTTAGGTTGGTTATGGGTTTTGGGTAGGTAAAGGCATTTTTAGGCTTCAGGGTGGGTATGGTTTTAGGGGAGGAAAGGGCATTTTTAGGTTTTAAGTTGGGTGGGGGTTGGGGTGGTGAGGACATTTTTTATTTTTAGGATTTTTAGGGTGGGTATAGGATCTAGGGTGGTAAGGGTATTTTTACGGTTTAGGTTGGATATGGGTTTTGGGGGTAAGGGCATTTTTTAGGTTTAAGTTTGATATGGAATTAAGGGTGGTACAGTAATTTTAGGGTTTAGGATGGGTAGCGTTTGTGGGTGTCAACATGTACATATATATATATATATATATATATATATATACATATATATATATATATATATATATTCCCAAAATTGCTTCTTGACACAGAAGACGTTGCAGTCACTTACTTGCTTCAAATGGTGGTTTATTCAATCAGGCAGATAAACAAAATTGGTAGTAATTCACTCCAACAAGTTTCAGGAGACTCTGCTCCCTTGTTCACGGAGATATTCAGAGCCCTTCTTCCATTTCCTGTTATAACTTAAACCACAAACATAAACATAGAGAATGGACTACATCCCTTTCAAAATTATGGCGGCCATCTTAAAATGTGTTCCTACAACTACAAATTACTTAACTTCATATAACACAGAAAAAAGTATATATTTTCCTAAATCAATCTGTACAAACTTATTTGTTATACAATATATTGTTATATTTTTAATTTTTTATTTCTTATTACTATATTATGGGGATCATTCCGACCCCGGCAGGCGGAGGGCGCCGCCCGCCGGGCGGAAACCGCCAAAAGACCGCACCGCGGTGGTCATTCTAACTTTCCCGCTGGGCCGGCGGGCGATCTCCAAGAGATCGGCCACCGGCCCAGCGGGAAAGCCCCTGCAAAGAGGAAGCCGGCTCCAAATGGAGCCGGCGGATTTGCAGGGGTGCGACGGGTGCAGTGGCACCCGTTGCGATTTTCAGTGTCTGCAAAGCAGACACTGAAAATCTTTGTGGGGCCCTGTTAGGGGCATGGGCAGTGGCATGGACAGTGTAGGGGCCCCCAGGGGCCCCCAGGGGCCCCACGACACCCGTTCCCGCCAGCCTGGTTCTGGCGGTGTAAACCGCCAGAAACAAGCTGGCGGGAAGGGGGTCGGAATCCCCATGGCGGCGCTGCAAGCAGCGCCGCCATGGAGGATTCCCTGGGCCAGGGGTGAACCGGCGGGAAACCGCCGGTTCCCCTTTTCTGACCGCGGCTTTACCGCCGCGGTCAGAATGGCCCGGGAAGCACCGCCAGCCTGTTGGCGGTGCTTCCTCTGCCCTCCACCCTGGCGGTTTGGGGGGTCGGAATGAGGGCCTATATGTTTTATCCAATATACTCACACGTAAAATCTGCAGCTCTTCTCCTTACAATTATTTCTTTAAGTAGTCCTGAAGTTCTCATGATATAATAGCTCCTTTGCTTTTTATTTATTTTGGCAGTCATGCCTCCTATCAACAATAGAAATGAAAAAAGGACATTTTAACGAAAAACAGACAAAAACTTCAACAATTTCCATAAAAGTTTTAGTATATTTTAAATTCATATTTCACGACTCCTATTATTAGAAAAAGTTGTTATTATCAATATAAATGAACGGATAATTCTTCATCCTTATTAATTCCTCCTGGCTCCATTGAGTTACATCTTATAATCAACTGTGACTCAAGTTTTCTTAAGTCCAACGTCCTGTTGCCTCCTCTCTCATTCAATTTGACCCTATCCAGGACCATAAATTGTAATTTATTAACATTTTTATCATGGTATTTTTACTTTAATAATTGCAACTGGGTATGATTTATCTTCATTCTTGATTGCTCTCATATGTACCAAAATGTGTTTTTTGCTATATGTATTGTACTACCAATATAGAATTTATTGCATGGACATTTTAAAGCGTAAATACTATAATCTGAGGAGCAAGATACATGTTTCCCTATTATAAAAGGTTTGTTAGTCCCTGGAAAATGTATCTCTTTACAATTGGAACTATATCTGAAGGCTTTACACTTTCCACAAATAAAGGAACCTTGAAAAGCTTTCACATTTTCAGTACTGGATAATAAACTGCAATTCAACATGTCTTTCAGGGACCGGCCCCTCCTAAAAGTGAAAGCCGGAAACTCATCCAATAATTTACCAATGTTCTCATCTGTTTTAAGGGCTAGCCAAAAAAAATCACATCAGGCAGCAGAAATTCTCAGAGAGACATGAAAGGAGAGGAAAAGCCTTTGCTCTCCTTTCATTCCCCTCTGTCCCCTCCACGTGATCCGAGGAGAAATGCTTTTGCATTTATCCTTCGATCGGGCGCTGGAAGCTGAGCTTCCAGGGCCGGGGGAAGGCCCCTGATGAGGTCAGCGTGCAAAAGCACACTGACGTCATCAGATGCCAAGGGAGGGGCCAGGGGGAGGGGGGAGCTCGGCCATCAGGGGGAACGCTAGCCTTCCCCCCGGGGGCTCATAGCAGAATGAACTGGTCTCGTCCTCGGCACCAGGCAACCGGTGCCGAGGGCGAGACCAGCTTGTCCGGGGCACCCAAGCGGTTAAGTAATTTTCTGCAATAAGCCAACACAAAAATAGCAATATCGAGAGTTAAGCTACTTGACAGTGCAGGTAGGTAACGGTATTTTTAGGCTTTAGGGCTGCCCCCCCAACAAAACACACACGCATACACACACATACCAATCCCTGGTGCCTAAGTGGTGTCTGCCGGCCTAATAGAAATAAGCAGAAAGGGGCTAAAATATATTTGCCTCCCCAGGGGAGCGACCCTTGCCTAACCGGTCGCTCCACTTGCACGCAATTGGTGCAGAAAAAAAATCCCTGGTGCCTAGTGGTTTCTGCCCCCTTTGAGGGGTGATCAGCCTAATAAAAATAGTCTGATCTGCCCCCAAGAGGGACAGAAATGCCTAACATAAAATTTCCCCCAGGGGAACGACCCTTGCCTAAGGGATTGCTCCCCTTGTGTGAAATTAACACAAAAAAATAAAAATCCCTGGTTTCTAGTGGCTTCTGCCTCCCTTAGGGACAGGTTGGCCTAATAGAAAAAAGGCAATCTGTCCCCAAGGGGGCAGAAATGCCTAAAAAAATGTTCCCCCACCAAGGGAGCGACCCTTGCCTAAGGGGTCTCTCCCCTTGCGTCAAATTGACAGACAAAAAAAATCCCTGGTGTCTAGTGGTTTCTGCCCCCCTTGTGGGCATATTGGCCTAATAAAAATAGGTCGATCTTCCTCCAAGGGGGGCAGAAATGACCTAAAGTTAATTTTGCCCCCAGGGGAGTGATCCTTTCTCCCCACATCTAAAAAACATAAAACAAAAAACATAAAACTAACAAACAAAAATAATCCCTGGTGTCTAGTGGTTTCTACCTCCTTGGGGGTAGATTGGCCTAATTAGATCGATCGGGCAGCAGAAATGCTGAGAGGGACATCAAAGGAAAAGAAAGGCCTCTTTTGCCCCTCCGCGTGATGCTAAAGCATTTCTCCTCCGATCAGCCTCCAGCATGGTGGGGGCAGCCTCATTTGAGGTCAGCATGTGATTGCTCACTGACGTCATCAGATGCCAAGGGGGATTCTGGGGGGGGGTGGGGGTAGAAAGAGTAGAAAGGGAAGTGATTCCCCTTCCATCCTTGCCAAGAGAAGGGGGGTACTTGGCCATTCGGGTGGGAGCGCTAGGGCCCATAGCAGGAAGTAACGGTTACGTCCTCTGCAACCGAGCGGTGCTAACAAGGACGTAACCATTACATCCTGGGCATCGGAGGGGTTAAGCACCGTAGTTAGCATCTTTTGGAAAAAGTGAGTCATTACCAAAGGAAGTTCCCTTATTTTCTTATGTGTATGCTAGTTTTGATTACATGGACTCCTTAGGTCAACCAGAGAGCTGGATCACAGAGTTGATGTTCCTGTTACACAGTTTTGTGTGCTGCCTTCAGGCCACAGATTAGAAACCAGATCTGCTTGACTCCGCTTTACATGAGTTAAACATTTATAAGTAGAGTGACATTATATTGGGAACTGATAAATACCACAATATTTAGGCCTTCATTATGAGTTTGTCAGAATTTGCTTGCGACTCTCTTGCCACCTTCTTCCACCAAAAGATTACCGACATCCACGACAGCTTCAACACCACAGCTGCCCCCACCACGCCAGACACCATCCCCGCTAACACCACCCGCGCCAATCGCCTAACCGCCTGGACCAACGTCAGCGACACCGAGACACGCAAAATCATGAACTCCATACACTCCGGATCACCATCAGACCCATGCCCGCACCACATGTACAGCAAAGCAGACGCAGCCATCGCTCCCCAACTACGGAAGGTCATCAACATCTCCTTCAAAACAGCAACATTCCCTGAAAGCAGGAAACACGCCAAAATCAACCCCCTCCTTAAGAAACCCAAAGCAGACCCCCAGGACCTGAAGAACTTCCGACCCATCTCCCTGCGAAGGTCATCGAGAAAATCGTCAATGCACAACTGACCCGCCATCTCGAAAACAACGACATCCTGTACCCCTCCCAATCTGGCTTCTGACAAAATCACAGCACCGAGACCGCGCTCCTCACCGCCACAGACGACATCAGATGCCAAATGGACAACGGCGAAACATCAGCCCTCATCCTTTTGCACCTATCAGCCGCCTTCGACACAGTATGCCATCACACTTTAAGAACCCGCCTCCTCGAAGCCGGAATACAAGAGAAAGCCCTCAAGTGGACTACATCCTTCCTCTCCAACAGAACCCAGAGAGTCCGCCTCCCCCCCTTCCGCTCCAGAGCCACCAAAATCATCTGCAGCGTACCCCAGGGCTCATCCCTCAGCCCAACATTATTCAACATCTACATGGCACCCCTCGCCCAAGTAGCCCGCCGATACATCCTCAACATCATCTGCTACGCCGATGACACCCAGCTCATCCTCTCCCTCACCAAGGACCCACACAACGCTAAGTCCAACCTCCATGAGGGAATGCAGGGCATTGCCGAATGGATGAGAAACAGCCGCCTGAAACTGAACTCGGACAAGACGGAGGTCCTCATCCTCGGACCCAACCCCTCCGCCTGGGACGACTCCTAGTGGCCAACATCTCTAGGAACCCCACCAACACCGACCGACCACGCACGCAACCTGGGCTTCATCCTCGACTCCTCCCTCTCCATGTCAAAACAGATCAGCGCACTCTCCTCCTCCTGCTACAACACTCTCTGCATGCTCCGCAGGATCTACAAGTGGATCCCAACAGACACAAGAAAAACAGTAACACAGGCCCTCGTCAGCAGCAGGCTAGACTACAGCAACGCACTATACACAGTCATCCCGACAAAACACCTACGATGCATCCAACGCATCCAAAACGCATCCGCCCGACTGATCCTCAACGTGCCTCGCCGCAACCACATCACTCCCCACCTGAGAAAACTCCAGTGGCTCCCCGTTGACAAGAGGATTACTTTCAAGCTCCTCACCCACGCACACAAAGCACTCCACAACACCGGACCGGCGTACCTAAATAACAGACTCAACTTCTACACCCCCACCTCGCACTCACCACCGTCCCCTGCATCCACAGAAAGACATCCGGAGGCAGATCCTTCTCCTACCTCGCCGCCAAAACGTGGAACACTCTCCCTACCAACCTGCAACTAACCCAGGACCTACTCACCTTCAGAAGACTCCTCAAGACATGGCTCTTCGACCAGTAGCAGCTCACCCCCCCCCCCCTTAGCGCCTTGAAACCCTAACGGGTACGTAGTGCACTTTATAAATGATTGATTGATTGATTGATTGCTTTGGTGATACCGTGGGTCCAAAATCTAGCTTATTGGCTGTTATATTCGCACCAATTATTTTTTTTTTCACCTGAAAGGGGAATAACTGTGTGTGCCTGGAGTTACTGCATCCTTCAACCCACTGTTATTCCTTTATTCAGCTAAAAAAGATGCTGACAAAGTGTCAACAGAAGGGCTGATTGAAGGATTGTGGTGGTGGAGCTGGGGTGCAGGGCACATTTGTGCTTATACGCTGGAGGGGAACATTTTCTGCCGAAGGAACTGTGGCACGCTGGTTGTCTCCGGGCCCAAAATTATCAGATCCATAGTTGACAGACCTGATAACGATGTCCTAGACATTTAGGGGCATATCCATAAGTCCCTTACACCTCCTTGTGCAAAATTAGCGTAATTTTTTGTGGTGCTAATGTAGCGTTAGGTAGGCATCTCCAACACGTCATATTTAGAAAGTGGTGCAATGCTAGCACTGCACCACTTTGTAACCCTTTGTGCCACATTCTCCCTGCACCAGACATAATGTATACAAGGGGGGGGCGTTCCGGAGCTGTGAGGCCCGAAAAAATGATGCAGTGAAATGTTAAAGATTTCACAGTTTTTTTTTTTCATAATTTTTAAAGCCTGCTCAGAGCAGGTGTTAAAACGATGCACACAGTATACTCAATGGGCCTACCTGTGCTTTGCTGCACTAGCATCAACATGACTCAGATCATGCCACCCAAGCAGTAACACTGTTACACTTACTTTCAGAAGTGTTTCTTGATTCATAAAAGTGGTCCACAACACCAGCCAAGGGTTCAGAGGCTCTGGTTTGCCTCTTGGGGTTGGGGACTACAACTCCCGCAATGCACCTCTTCAATTTATGGAATTGCTCCAAATGTCTCCATACTTCTGGATCTTCTTCCAGAGGTCCTTTTTGGGTCCTTGAAGGGTCCACTACTTGATCCAAGTTTCCAGAAGCTCTGAGTTGCTCCTTGGGTGTTGGGACTACATTTACCAGAATACACCTGGTCATAATACTCAAATGGCCACTGGACGCTGGTCAGCTGGGCTCTGCTTGTATGGCTTGATGTAGGGGACTCTGGGCAGCTCCTTTGTACCTGTAGCAAACATGGAGTCCCTTCTTGAAGCAGTAGAAGACAGTCAAAGACCTTTTAGTGGTGAAGCCCAAGTGTGTAACTGGCGCAGTACTTCAAAGTGCAGTGTCCAGGTGCAGGTCAGGGGTCCAGCAGGGCAGTCCTTCTTCTTCTTTGTCTAGTTCCTTCAAAGGGATCTGAGGTGTGGGTGCAGCTCTGCCATATCTATCCTTGCACCTGAGTGGAAAGAAGGGTGGTCCTGGTTTTCCAATCACTGGCAGGCTCCTTACCAATTGATGACCACTTCCTGGGAAGTCTGCCAAAAATCAATCCCAGGGAGCAACATTCTTTAAAAATCCAACATGGCTGAAATTGATTTTTGGGGGTTAGATCTGCCTGAGCCCACCCACTGGTGTGGTTAAAAATCCTAAACACATGTGTCTACTGCACTCTCCTAATCTAATCAAGAGGGCTTCTAATTGCCTGGGGTTGCAGGAAATGGGGGAGGTCCTGAGCTGCTCCAAATGTACTTCCCTGCCTTTGAAGACCAGTTTGGAAGCTCTCCCGCTCCTGTTTCACCGTCAGCTGAGGCAGATCTCCTCCCCCAGGCACATCCTTTGTGTTCAGCCCAGGACACTTCACAGCTCATAAAGGCAGCCTGGCCAATCAGTGAAGGGCACTACAGAGCTGAAGTTGGCAACTTTCAGGTAGAGTTTTGAAACTCTTTACCTGAACTAGTTATATTAAATCCAAAAATGGCAAGTTGTGGGATTTATTAAAACAATTAATTTGATACCAAACTCAATGTATCTGTCACTTATGGGAGCTTTGTTAATTAAAATACATTCTCCTCATTTTAGCCTATGGAGGCTATTCACTACAGTGAGGGAAAAACAATTTGGCTATTTTATCTCACCAGGGCTTATAAAACATGTTTTATAAGGTCTGTGCTTATAGTTAAAGGGCACCCAACCCTTAGGTGTGACATGTGTAAAAATAAGGTAGTTTAAGACTTTAGAAGTTCTTTTAATTCCAAAGTCAAATTTGCATATAACTTTAGTTTAAAAGCAGCAAGCAAGGCAGGCCTGCCTTTGAAATCACACTGGGCTCCTCAGCAGTACACCTATGGGGGCACTACCTATGCTGGGGTCCCTAAACCTATATGCCCTACCATGTACTAGGGATTTATAGGTAGGTTGACATAGCCAATTATAATTAGCCTAATTTGCATACTCGTTTTATACAGAGCACAGGCTGTGGGACTGGTTAGCAGGCAGTACCCAGGGCACCATCAGAGTTGATAAAGGACCAGCAAAAAGTGAAAAATGGGGGAAAGCATTTAGGGAGCCTCTGCAATTTGCTCTATTTTCCCACAGTGTCATGGTCGAAACTTTAACCAGTTATGGACTGATGAGAAGGACGAGCCATCACTGTCACTCAGTGACACTGATGACCAATGACGCAGTCAAATTATCTTCAGTGTGTGGCCCTCTGAAGAGCTGACAGTACAGGGCAGTATACAGGATGTTTTTGCATTTGATGTTTTGGGACTGCTTCTCTCAGGAGAACAAAAAGTACAGGTGGGGAGAAAGAAGCCTCCCTGGTGCCCATTTGGCGACAGCTAGCTCAAATTGTCCACTCTTCAGCCTAGTTGTAGTCTGGAATAAGAAATATAGGAATATGGTGATACCTCAATAAAACAGCTAAAATATCAAGGACCAAAATATTGAAAGGTAGGTGCATATGGGAGTATAGATTTACTATTCATAATTTACAAGATAAGTTTGGTAAAGTATATTTATGTGAGATTAACTATAGAAATCTATACATGCCTATCTGTTGAGATCTTGTCATCAATGTTTTGGCAATGATATTCAGGTATAGTGACATTTCCTACTCAATAATCAGGACCCACACCTTCAGCACTAGATTAATGACTGTGCATTAGCTAGTGATGAGAGGGATATAAGCTAGCAATTACGGTCAGGCCACCACGGACTCTGTACTTACACTTTACTGAGCATGAGGTTTAAATGCTTTTTTTCAATCATAGGCATATCATAGGTTGTCCCATGTCTGGGCCTGGGTTCTGCTGGCGAGCAGGTGGAGGGCTATAGTGAGGTGCCATGCAGAAGTGTTCCCCATCCATTTTGTCTGTGTTGAGTTACAGAAATGGAGGCAGTGAAGTTGGTCCAGGTGATGAATGCTTGGTCAGATAGAGAATGGATGAGCTAGGTGTCCGTGGGTCCAGATAATGTTAATGAGAGGTGCCATGAAGGCGCTGAACAGTGTGATGCTGAGGGAAGATCCTTGGGGTACTCCTCAGATGAGATTGGTGCAAGTCAAGGTATAGGCCGCCAGGCTGACTGAATGGGTGTGCACAGTGAGAAAGGATCAGATCCACTGGAGGCAAGTCCTTGAATACTGGCTTTGTAGAGAGATTGAAGGAGGAAGGATTGAGAGATTTTATTGAAGAGGGCGGATAACTTGAGTAGGATGAGGTCTCCACTGTCAATAATCAGTCAGATATAGTCCGTGGCAGCAGTGAAGGCCGTCTGAGTGCTGTTGGTGTGCAATAGCATGTGCAGCTGATAAACCTTAGAACTAATGACGAGTTGCTTAAAAAGTGTAGACAAATAATTGCTGGCTAAGAATATTCAATGCATAGTTGCAATTTCGTTTGATCTCTAGGACATCTATTTCTCAGTGACATTTATTGCACATGTACATATATTTCACTCTCTACTGTTCTCATGAATAATGCTGAAATTATATACACCACAGAATCCACAATTAGAATTATTCTAGAAGACATCACCTGAAGGGGTTGGTCGTAAAACTTACATTTCAAAATACCGGCCATGTTATGACGGGCTCTGTTACCACAGTGCAAGCCCAGCACCTATATTCAAGAGCTTGCAGTGCGTTATGTCAGTTCAATGAACCCGATATTTCTCTTAGTGATTTATGTCAGTCAGCACAGCTCAAACACTAAAAATAAAACATTTCCCTCTGATTAGGAGCTGCAGTGTCTAAAAATGAAGCACTCATTTGTAGAAATATTGGACAAAATATTTATTTATGCAATGCAAGCACATGAAAACAGGTGTTTGGCTCTGCACTAAGACAGCAGCGCTCCTCATTATACAGCCTCAGATGTCAAAATCGAGACCTAACTTTACGAAAATTCATGCAATGAGGCGCACCAACTAAAGTTGCTGTGCTGCTTTACCTAAAAGGGAAAGAACATAATAGCAACATGTTTACTACGATATAGGTCTGTTTTCCTCTCATGCTGTGCTGTAGAACGTTAGGCGGCCATGCACGCACTCTTGCCGCAAACTGCAAGGCTATGTCCATAGGTTTTGTACTAGAAGTTGATACTTTCAGTACAAAAATTATACTTTCACACTTTTCTGGCTTTGAGTGTATGCTGCTGATGGGGCGGATATACTGGTAACTAAGGCCCTGCATTACAACCTCGGCGGTCTTTTAAAAAGACCGCAGAGGCTGCGGGAGACAGAATACTGCCAGTCCCAGCGGTATTTCTGGCTCCCTATTCTAACTTTTACGCTGAGCCAGTGTTACCGTCCGCTGGCCCAGCAGAAAAGTCAAATCAACATTGGTACCAGCTCGTAATAGGGCCGGCGGCAATGCTGATGTGCAGTTGCACCCATCGCGCATTTCACTGCTCAAAATTCGGGCAGTGAAATGGACGACGGGGCTATGCCTGGGGGGACCTGCACTGCCCATGCTAAGTTCATGGGCAGTGCCCCCAGGGGCACTCTAAGTCCCCATCACACCAGACTTTCCATGGCGGTGTTTACTGCCGTGGCCAGGCTGGCGGTCGGGGACTCACAATACCCAGGGCAGCAATGCTTGCACCACTGCCCTGGGGATTATGACCGCCATGCGAAAGCCTGGCGGTATAGTGGAGGGGCTGGCGGTGTTACCATCAGCTTACTGCCAGGCCGCCAGGGTCGTAATAAGGCCCTAAATATTTTAAAGTGGCCATCGTACAGTATCTGCCACTGGTTCTATGGATCTTTGATTGCCAAATGAGGAGTAGGAAAGGAATTAAAATCGGCAATACACTTCAATAGCAGAGAAACCAATTTTGCTCCACAAAAACATCAAAGAATATGGTGTCCAAATCATGAAGGTTACAAGAACCATCATTCATTAAAATCAATGTATCCAAAAGCAATACACAACAATATAATTGTGCAGTCTGAATTTTCCCTAATCTAAATACAGTTTAAAAAAAAGAACACACTGTGAGCATAAGAAGAAATAAATCAAGGTTCTGTTGAAATAAAGGGGCATTCAAGTACAACTCCCAATACACTGCAGAGGGAAAATCAGCAGATTTGAGAAAGGTCTTCTCTCAGCAAACTCATGAAAGGATCTCCTAACTAGTTTAAGCAAACACCCAATTAATACACAGTAGAAAGATCTGAAAGCTCCATGCCATCAACTCCCTCTGATGATCCGTTCAGAAGGTGAGGTTCTCTGGGAGCAGGTAGACTACCGAGGTCCCCAGCATCGAACAAGGAATGGACAGCTATGCTGCCTTGAAGATAGCAACAGTTCTATCTACCTGGTACAGGAGGCTCTTTCCCATCCCTACACACTGTTGGCCAGATATCCGAAAGTGTGACCCAATACAGTCCAGCCACCAAAAAGTATGCACTGCATTATGTGACATGGAGGGAGCAGGAAGCACCATATCTACAGATATATGTCACTCCCCTTCCTTCCCTCTAGTGGCAGTGCAGAATTTTCTTCCAAGCAACACCCACACACCAATGTGTCATATGGCAAGGGTGTGCACATAAGTCTAGCATAGCTTATATACTGGAAGAGATCTGTTTTAGTCCAAAATACCATGCCTGGACAACTTTGAAAACGCTTCCTAATTTGCATGTGTGCTGTACAGTTCAGCACACATAAAAAGTGGGAAAATAAAGGAAACATGAAATATTTTCTCCTTTTAATGTCTGCTTTCAAGTTGCAATACATATTTATACAAAACGCTGGCTACTATTGTAAGTGGATAGGGTTTTCCATCAGAAACCATGGGTTTTAGCATAGGAATACCCATGCACCACACATGCAATTCACTCTTGATGCTAAATAATGCAAAGCAGTGCTTCACTTTACTTTTAGGTAACTTTTCAGCATAGAAAAAGTTTTGCACTGGAAAGTAATTAACAAAATAACACCCTGCGCTAGTTTGTATTACTTTTGTGATACAAACACAGCACAAAATGTTTGTAAATCAGGGCCTACATGTCCATGGGACAATTTCAGTTAAGCAAGCTTAATCCAAGAGTTTTCTAAAATAAACAAAGACCTTATTCTAACTAATGACCACAGTTCAATAATGCACCTGCAAAGGAATGAAAAACAAAAAACTTGCAATGTGTTTATGTAGGAAGCTGGCTCTTTATAGAGTGGATCAAAAAGAGGTACACTGGGTAATGAGTCAAAGGAAACCACAGAGGAATTACAGCAGCATAAATGTCACCCAAATGCTCTCTTTTGTGGTGGTGTGGGTGAGCAGTTAGGCATACCAGAGGATTGTGCTAAGCATGTATTGCACACAAAAAGGCAGTAAGCCAGACACACACTCAATAAAGAAATCCAAATTATTTTTTTAAATATAAAACATACTTTCATATACATTTTGATATCAAGATCATCAGCATCGGGTGAGTACTTTTTGAATTATGAATTGTTACAGTTTTCAAAAGTTGACACTGCAATTTTTGGAGCGGTAATATTATACCATGGGTGAAAAAACATATATTGCATATGAGTACTTAGAAGCAACTTACAGGACCCATCTTCTCAAGGTAAGGTAAGTATGGGGCAAGGTCCTCCAAAGCAGCACTGACAGGTCACTTCAGGAGGCACTTAAGCGTCCAGATGCAGATGGTGGTTTTCAGCCTTGGATGCCCTAATGTAATCCTATGGAAAGGAACAGACTTTGCATACGAGTACTTAGCAACGTCTTAGAGGACTGTTCATCTGGACTTGAGGTGAGTACGGGCATGGTACAAGGCCACACCTACAGTTCACCTCGGGGGGCCCTGGGGTGTCCAGATGCAGAGGTGTGTGATGGCATCAGGTGTTTCATTCACTTCAACGAAGATCAGTCTGGTCAGAAAGAGGCTGCAGGCAGGGGCTGGGGACAGTCGAGGGGAAACCACAGGGGGGCTTGATCTTTCAGATCCTTGGGCATGTAGGGGCACAGTTGGCCCACTTTCATCAGGGTGTGGGGCTTGGGTGCAGTGGTGTCTTTTGGCATAAATTCTGGAGCAGAGGATACTCTGGGTTGGAGGGCACCTGCAGGAAGAGGCTGCACTCGGCGTCAGAAGTCCACATTGGGTGAGCACAAGGTAGGCTTACTCTGGAGGGCCTGGGAACCACATTGGCACCATTGGCCCACTTCAACTTGGGCTAGGTGGCCCGGGTGCATTGGTGATGTCCGGACTCAGGTTTTTGGTGGTCCCAGCCCTCACAGTTCTTTCTTGGGTTGCCTGGAGATACAGGGATGCAGCTTCTCTGTTCCAAGGAAGTTCTTCTAGATGATTTGTGAAGCACTGGCAGCTCTCCCTGTTTTGTGTATGCTGCAGCAGCAGGACAGATCAGTTGCTCCTCAAGGGTTAGGTGCAGCAGGCAGTCTGGCAGGTTTGGCACCAAATCAGAAGTGCACCACAGTTCTAAGGTCTGCAAGCTTCTTTGTCCACTACTTCCTTTGTGTCCAGCAAATATATAATGTCCTGGTATCAGGGGGTTCCTCACATACTCAATGTAGTTGGCATTAAGGGGTGTAAAGGGCAGTAGTCAATAGGCTACTTACCCTTAGGGTCACTACATGCCTTAGATGACCACTTCCTTTGGGGAGTGGACATTACCCTGTCACAGAATTCTTAATTCCATCACTCACAATATGGTGAAATTCCTAAGGCTGTGTCCGTTTCGGGCTGGTCACCCTAGTGGTGTGTCCAGCATGGAAATGGAACACATGTCCTGCATACCTCATTTTCTCACCTGCCCAGGTGTCAGATGGACCCTAGGGTGTGGGGAGTCAGCATCTTCCTTTGAAGAAAGTCAGATTTGCATACCAAGGGCAGTGGGCTTCTTTGAAGTCGCCTGTCTTGGAATGCAGATTTGCAGGCCATCCTGTTGGGAGGGGTGTGTAATACCCCCACCAGAGCAGGCTTTGTTTCTGACTTTCAGGGAACAAAGACTCTCACACGTGAGGGTCAGAATCTCCTCTGTTGTTGTCAGACTGGCCATAAGCAGTCAGTGAGCCCTCTAGCACTTGGTAAGATTTCAGGGACACCTATAAGGTGCCCTCTGGGTGAATGTATCAATAAATACATCACTGAAATCAGTGAGGGTTTATTATTACCAGATGTTTAATACCAAACATCCCTAGTATCAGTGAAGCCATCATGTAGCTGGGGAACTCATATTGACCATTGTCCAGGACATGCATTTAAAATGGCTTCCCTGCACACTTACTGGGTCTACGAATCAACAAAGACATAGCAAGGGCACATATACTTTTGTAGACATGCCCACACATGTAATATAATGCACCCTACCTTAGGGTGGTAGGGGCTGCTGTAGGGCTGACTTATGAATATTACATACAAAGTTTTAGGGGACATGGTACACAGAGGTGGGGGTGCTAATTAGAGAGGGGGAGACCCCTATCAGTGACAGGGAAGGAATTCCCTGTCACTGATAGTGCCTACTGCCATGGTTTTCATGACATTAAGAAAGCCACAAAAACCATGGCGGTAGGTGGGGTCATTATCCCGCAGGTGGAACAATGACGGCCGCTGGGCTGGAGGTGGATATCTCCAGCCCGGCGGCTGTTACCGCCGTGGTGGTTGGAGTGGTACATTGGCAGGTTGGCGTCAGCTAATGTCATAATATGACGGTAAGTACCGCCAGCCTGTTGGCAGTGCTTACTGCCATATTAATGCCGACCACTGCGGTCGTAATGACCCACATAATCTGTAAACATGATGCATAAGTGAATAAAAGGCTACATTTTGCTACAGAAACTATAAAATGCAGTAAGCATTGACAATAGGAAAAACTAGGAGAAATTGAATGTTTCTCCTTGTTACATGTGCCTCGAAAAAGAATAAGATGTGGCACAAATACTTGTCTGTGAATGTTTTTAGATATGGATTTGAATGAAAACCCATGTGTAGTTGTATGGGAAAGGCCATGACCCATCAATGGAACTTCCCCTAGATTCAAAGTATTGTTAAGCAGAGCATATCACAATTTAGTGCTACTTTAGAAACTTTGAAAAATCATGATGGATAATAAATCTCATCATAACACATCTCATCATAACACCTTGTGTCAGGTTTGAGTTACACAAGTAACACAAAGCTGGTGAAAAACTTTAGTAAATCTGTGTCTGGATTTCTGCTGCAGAGCAACACCTCTTCTTCTAGTGCTCACTATTGCCACCATTCTCACACATTTGTTTCACCCCTAATGCGCATGTGTTTATATAGGTCTTTTTCTGTGATTTATGCACACAATCCCATCCCTCCCATTGTAATTAACAAAGATTAAAGATTACATGTTATGTTTCCTGCACAATTTATGAAGCTATTAACTTTAATGAAGCTGTTCCTAACTAAGGTATATTTTTATTACAATTTTTTATACTTCATAAAATGAGAAATAACCAATGAAATATGTGATATGAACTCCCATGTTAATGCTAACAGGGCCATTTGCTCGACTGCTAGTTAATTGCACAAATCAGGGAAATGGCACAACACCTGGGCAAACAAAAATGTGCAAACCTATTTTTACATGACACATTGTAATTTCCCAGGCTATGATTCAAAATATCATGAGCTGCTGCTATCTATCACTGTAGGCGGAAGTTTCAGCTGTCTGAAATCTACTAGCATGGACCATTGAATTTATTTACTGCAGTTAGAAGCCCAATGGTAGCAGCATCAAAGGAGGAGTTACAAGCCTTGAAAAACAATTTGAATCCTGCCAAAGATTGAACTTTCAGTGTAATCAGAAGGACGTTATTGAAGAACAGGGTACAGCATGAACGTAATTTAGGGGTTGCCAGGGGTTGCAGCTGAGACCCCTGTCTTGACCTTTGCGACCTTTGTGTCCCCTGGCACTGTCTTTGTTACCCCTGGCCTCAGAGGTGGCAAAATCAGTGCCAGGAACACCTTGGCAGCTCATCCTTATGAACATCAGTTGGGGCTCCACTCTGTTTACTATTAATGTTCTTCTTGCACCAACAGTGAATAATGTTTCAATAAACAAATGGTACAATTAGCTGAAATACAGCCATCCCTGGCAACTGATGTGATTTAAAAAAGTGTTTTTAAGCATAAGTTGTGTGTGTGCTTGCGGGTGAGTGTGTGTTTATGTGAGAGAAAGTATATGTGTAAGTGTAAATGTCTGAATGTGTAAGAATGCCAGTGTGTGGGAAATTGAAGGTCAAAGGGCATGTAATGTAACTTCTGCTACCCCTAGCATTTTGATGAATTGACGTTCATGAGATACAGGCAGAATTAATTCCATACTGGGGAATAGAGGTGTGTTTTTCTATTCACGTTATAAGCGCACAAAGGAAAGAAAAAGGATCTGCTGAAGGCCAAACAAGCAACAGCAGTACCTGATTTGAACCATAGTCCAGTATGGTCATAATCATCACTGTAACAAAAACAACAACAGGTAAGCCGCAATGAAGCTCGTGGCCACTGCCCCTTGTTTCGAACCATTGTGTACAGGATGTGGGGTGGCCTGGGGAAGAACGGGGGGGGTATTCTGATTCAATGCATCAACAGTAAATGTCTTCATTCTCAGTTAATTTAGATACCTCTAACTCTTGTCTATCCTGACTCCCTCCATGCAATCTTATATGTTGGGGCTAGACTAAACCAAGGTGATGACGGCCCCTTATATGTTGTGCAGCACCGAGTTGTGCTGCTTAGGGAAGGGACATCCGAGAAAAACATAGAGTGGAAATTCACAAAGGAGGATGACAAATAGTGGATTCAGGAGGTGGGGAAACAGGTGGGGCAAGCCAGAGGGAGGAAACATTGTGCTGTCTCCTGCCTGAAAACCGATGTGATGACCCTACATGGCAGTGGTGTTGGGGCAGGCTATCATTGTCACTTTCATAAGTGACAATTGAAAGTGGAGGATGAAGAAGGGAGAGGGACCTCCCATGCTTCTACAGGCGGGGAGCAGAATCAGCAAGAAAAGGTTTCCATGTGCATGTAAAGGTTTCCAAATTGTCTTGTACCCTGTAAATATGTTGTTCATACATGGCTGTTTTGTACATACTGGGTTACCGTTCATCATGGGTTGGTCTGTGCTGTGCCCTCCAGTGCACAAATAACATTTTTTTCCATTGTGAGGCCTGTGGACAGCAGGCATCTCATATGGTTCATTAAGGACAGAGGGTTGGCTGTGTGATGTAGTAGAATAAACTTACCTGTCTGCGGAATAGGTGTTTGTAGGGCCTCCCAAAGAGAAGTCTGTTTGGAGGACCAGAATTCAGTCAGCTCAGAGTAATTAAAGAGTATATGGGGTATTTTCACTTATGGGTACATATTCATATGAGGCAATAGCTCAGCAGTTTTTAGCTTCTGGGGGACCAATACCAGGTCTAGAGCATCTTGAGGAAGGTCCATTTGATCCTAAAATCCCTAACACCACTGTCTAAGCACTCAACTATGTCAGTCCAGGTGTCAGCAGAGCCGTTGGTGTAGAGCAGTCATTGTCAGATGGTACACAAATGAAGTGAGTGTAGATGGTGTACTATGTGGTTATAGAATCCTGAGACTGCCCTCTTGCAAATTCCCTAGTGTTTCCTATATTGCAGTATAGGGGAGTCCTCTATCTCCCATGCAAAGGGACCAAAGCAGCTAGAGAGGAACTGTTTCAAGTGCAAATATTTTCATATCTGAGATCTGGGTAGATCGGTTTTCTTGTGTTCGTCTGCAAAGGATTTAAGCTGCTTGTCAGCCAGTAAGTCATCTAGAATAAGGATGCCCACCCTTTTCCAGAGGTCCCAATAGATAGGTCTTCCTCCCACATGAATGCTATAATTTGCATCTTTTATTTTGTTTTTGTTGGTTTCACCAGTTTCTTCCACCTAGTAGGGAAGCCTTCCAGAAGGGATCGGAGCTGCTGGTCTCAAGTTTGTTTTCATTTTACCCCCTCGTGTTTCGGCGCTGACTTGGGATAGTGCCTCGCCTTCTAAAGCTGGGCTATTTAGCTATGTCAGCTGCGTGGCAACTTTGGTTTGGGGTCCCATGAGTAGCATTTGAACAGCCGACTTGGGCTACAGTGTTATCGTGGTGGCACTTCTTTTAGCTCTGTGTCTAGTGCTTCAAGGGAGCTATCATAAATTATCTACCCTGCTATTTTAATAATTTCAATTTTTGAACCTTTTATTTTGTTTATGTTGTGCTTGCCAGCATATTCCACCTGGTAGGGAAGCCTTCCAGGAGAGAGTGGAGCTGCTGGGCTCCAGTTTGTTTTAATGTGACCCCCACAACCTGTTTCGGTGCTCACTTGGCATTGCCACGCTCCATTCTAGAGGCAGGCTATTTGGCTATGTCAGCTGCGTGGCTGCTAGGATTTCAGGTCCCGTAAAGAGCATTGGAACAGCAGACTTGAGCTACAGTGCTGCAGTAGTGACACTTATTTCATTTGCTTGTAGAGCACTTCAGTGCACTCGATGTTGCCCGTCTCCTTCACCTTGGAGCCATCTTAGATGGACTACTCTGCGTGCAGCTGGCACCCTATTTGTGTGCTGAAGGCAAGCTCATCTGCGCTAGTCCATGCCTGGATGGTGCCAAGAGCCAGATCCCCTGGTTATCCTGTGTCAGCCTCTGCTGAGCTAAGGGAATTGACTCCATCCACCCCTAATGATTCATGTCAGATTCTGGGCCCAATGGAAGCCAAGTTGCGGTAAGTGTGTGTTCTCCTTTCAGACTTTAATGACATCCTTTACCGTGGAGATTAATACTCTACGCTCTCTTCATATGGTGCACTTTTATTCCATTAACTGCCGTTCCTTTGTTGAGCATAAACTAGAGTTGCATGATTTTTTGATTGACCACTCACCTGATGCCAATTTCTTAACTAAGACATGGCTAGTGGAAACCTCATCACCTGACATGCTTGCTGCCATCCCCCAGGGATACACAGTTGTTAGGCTAGACAGGCCATTGCAGAGGGGGGTTGGAATCGTAGTCATCTTTGTAAAAGCAATTCTCTGCACCTTTTCGGAGGTAGCTATCTCAGATAGTGAGGCTGTGTTTTTGTCTCTTGCTTTATCTTGTGACTTCACTCTAGCAGAGTTTTTAATATATAACCCAACATGATTAGCATCAGATTTTGTAGTCTCTCTAGCAGATGCCCTACCAGCCTGTGCCTTGAGGTACTCAAACTTCACAGTCATTGGAGACCTCACTTTCCATTTTGAGGATACTGAGTGCTGAGCGGTGGCTGTTTTGGTGGCTGACTTAGAAGCTCTGCAGATAACACATTTGGTTCATGCCTCTACTCCTAAGTTGGGAAATACTTTAGATTCGATTTTTCTTCAACTTAGCTAAACTAGTGGTGGACCCTTCTCTTCCTTTTCCATGGTCAGATCACTTTGTGCTTCCTTTTCATGTTCCCATAGCACCCCACTACCTTCGTCCATTTCAAGTCAACCAATCAAAACTCAGAAATGGGCCAAGGTGACCTCTATCACGTTCACCCAAGCTCTGGAAGTGAGACATCCTTTTTTTAATGCTTGTGTAGACACAGCTAGTTCTCAACTGGTAGATTGGATAAAGGGTGCCTTGGACCAAATTGCACCACATGTCGAGCACACCCTTAGAAGAATGAGGCCTTTGGGGGCTTGATTCAGTGAGGAGTTATCTTTTTTTTTTTTTTGTGTAAATATCTCAAACAGATCTGGCATAAAAAATTTGATCTCCCGACATGGCTAATTACTGTGAGGCCCCTAAGGATCACCACAGGCATATTAGGACCACGTGCTATGACTACTATGTTGGCAAAATCAAGATGGCTCAGAACTTCTCCTGTGAACGTTTTTCAATGGCAAAATCACTTTCCTCTTTTGACAATATGTCAGCATCGACTCCTCAGTCAGAGAATAGCTGCAATGTCATGGATCAGTATTTCTCTGGCAAGGCTATATCCATCTACTCTACCTTCCCCGATGGTGTCAGAAATGCTCCCTGTCTCAAGGTCTGTTTCAGCATCCAGAAGACAGTGCTGGACCTTCTGGTTTTGAATCTATCACCATAGAGGAACCAACCCCATTGCTAGCAACTGTTAAATCAGGTGTCCCTATAAACCCTGCAACTCCAGCCATTCTTGAGTGGGGGATGAATGTGTTAGCACCCAGGCTATGAAATCTTCTTAACAATGCCTTAAAGTCTGGCCAGATTCTTCAGTATTGGAAACATGCTCCCATAGTTCTGCTTCTAGAGAAGCCGCTACTTGACCCCACAAAAGTAGAACATTTCAGATCCATCTTGTTACTTCCCTTTATTTCCAAAGTGGCCAAAACAATGGAAACCAACAATTCTCAGGATTCAATGAGGCAAGAGACCTCATCCCCAATTCAAAATCAGGCTATTCTCCCAGTGCAGTACTCTTTTGGCACTAATGCTCACCTCTGAGTCCATTCGGCAGGCCATGGATAGAGGAGACATTACAGCACTGCTGTTTCAGGAGCTCAGTGCAGCCTTTGACACGTTGTCCCACAACCTTCTGCTCAAATGGCTGTGGAACTGTGGAGCTGGTGACAAAACTCTGCTGAAGCTTGCCTCTTTTCTTCCAAGCTGCACCTTTCAGATGGCTCAAGGACCTTTCTTCTCCAAGGTTTTTACACTGCAGCGGGGGGTGCCTAAGGGAGCCTCTTTGAGCTTTACTCTTTAGAGTCTTTATAAATGCCCCCAGCTGATATCATCCAGCATTACGGCTTCAACATTGTGTGGTACAGTGATGATATGCAGCTGATTATCACCCTCTCCCAGGATGATGCCAACACAGTGGTTCTCTTAACATCTTGCCTGATGGAGGTTGCTGAGTGAATGAACTTAGGTTGCCTCAATCTAAAAGAGGGGAAAACTGAGGCACTCATCCTCGGTAAGCAGCCCTCAATTAGGTCCTCAGTCTTGTGGCCTGATGCTCTAAAGTGAAAAACCTCAGAATCTGGTTTGATTCAAGGCTCTTGTTTGATAGCCAAATCACTGGCCTGGAGGGACACTGTTTTGGTTTCTTAAGATGCTTGGCTTCCTTCCATAAGCAGCTGGAAACAGTAACCCACTCTCTAGTGGTGTCCAGACTGGACTATTACAATGTCCTATATCTGGGGTTCTCTCAGTCTTGATTGATGAGACAACAGCATTTACAGAATGATGCAGCTCATCTACTGCTAAGGCTGCCAAGATGTTCTCCAATGACCCCTACTGTGGAGCCACTGCACTGGCTTCCTTTAAAGAAATGAGCTTCCTTTAAAGCCATGTGCTATTGCTACAGAATTCTTAACAACAAAGGCCCACAATGTCTGAACTGCATAATCAAACCCTACTTCCCTAGAAGAAACCTGAGATCTGCCAGAGCTTCTGTGGCCTGCATTACCATCTTTCAAAAGGCACACACGGGTTGTTCCTTCGACTTTTCGGCCGCCAAGATGTGGAACTCTCTCCCCCTCTCACTTAAGCAGGAGACTTCAGAGCTATCCTTCCGGAAGAATCTGAAAACCTGTTTTTTTAGACACATCTAACTGACCCTTCTTGGCGGCTAATCTGCTCTGAATCTTTGGAGAGAAACCTCAGTACTTTGACACTTCTTGCAAGCTAACTATAGACTTTACAAGTCACTTTATTGTTACTTTTGTGCCATGTGGGCCCCCATGTTTGCAGCCGTGTTTTGCTCTTGAGAAGCTGGTGAGCGTGGATCCACACCCTGGACACAGCCTGAATAATAGGGTTTGTTAATTGTGAAGATTGTGATAGGAGGCTATACAGCATAGGAAGGCCTGAGCGGGCACATGTAGTCTGTTGTGCAATATAGAATGAGAGAAGGATATCTTCCCTCCTTGTCCAGAAGTAGGCAAACCTTGAAAATTGAAGCACGTAGTAATGCTTCAAACATAGGAGGCTCATGCCTCCACACCAGAAGAAGTAATCTCCGTACAGAAGGATTTTGGAGGTGCCCACTGGCACAGGGATTCTCGCAATGTGTGGATTCAGTTGTACGGCAGCTGCTAAGAACAGCAGTGACAGATGATACCCCTGGCATGTCCCCCACCAGATCTGGAACGATTCAGAGAGGAATTGTCTGCAATTTACTTTTGCTGTGAGTGCCCAATAGAGCCATTTACCCTTAGAGGAAAAATTGTCACCAAGCCCTGCCCCTGAAGTTTTCGGAACATACGAGGGCCACTCATTCTGATCAATGGCCTACTCAGCATACAAGGTAAGGGCTACTATGTCCTCATGGAAGTCCCTGAATAAACACATATCTATGTGACCAGGGTACATAGGTAATTGATGGATGTCCTACCTGGCACAAAACCCATCAGAGAGCTATGAACTAGAGTAGGAATCACCTGTTTGAGATGAGCGACTAAGATTGCTGCAGTTTTCTTCAGGTCAGCATTCAGTAAGAAGATTGGCTGGTAGCTGCTGCATAGGAACAGGTCATTCCTAGATTTGAGCAGGTCATTCCCGGGTTTGGAGAGCACTGCAATGAGCACTTTTTTGGAGAGGGGGTGAAGACTACTCAGTTCCCAAATGTCCTTATTGGCATCATAAAGAAAGGCCACTAATGTTCAATTGCACCCATCTATAGAACTCACCAGGAAATCCATCTTCCCCTGGTCCATTGCTGTGAAGGAGTTGAAGTGAGCTATTTTCTCTTTTGTTATTTCACCCATAGGAGAGCTTGCTTCTTATTGTTAAGGCATAGACGAATCAGTATTTCAAGAATTGCTTCTATTTATGGGCATCATCCCAGGTTCTAGGTCTAGGAGCTGTAATGCTCTAATGGCCAGAATTGTCACCATAGCCTATCCTTTTCACAAATGAGCAGCCAAAAGAAGTATTTTTTCTCTGTGGTTGTGTAAATTAGAAGCAGCATGTAAAATCCACTCAGCTTGTGCAGTTTTTTAAATGTTGGCACTCTGCAGTATGTGGAGTAATGTGGGGTTCCCAAATTCTGCCATCAAGGGCGAAGCATAATTCTTTTATCTGTTAGAGCAAAAGATTTGTTTTTGGCTCTCGATCGCAAGTGTCGTGATATTCTCAGGCTGACAGCGAGTGTGCACAAACGATTTTGCGCCCACTCATGCGGTCCATCCAAGAAACAGCTAAATCTACACAAAAATATGTTTTCCAGTTGATTTTCTTCTCCAATGGACTGTTCTAGTTGTTTTTTTAGTGCGAGAAGCCTTTATTTTTGTTACTTTTTTTCCAACATGTAGGAAGTGCTCCAGAGAGTCCAACTTCATGTTCCTGTTCAGCAGTCTCCTTCATTTTTGTTCATCTCCTGGTCACTTTTCACTTGGATTTCGAGGTGGAAGGATAACTCTCTTTGTCTGCTAGATATATACCTTTGGATTTAAGGAATTTGTTTTTTGATATCACAAAAACTATTGTATAAGGGTGTTGTTTGTTTGGTAAGGCATGTACTAGTATTTCTTTGTATTTTTCTTTGTATTTTTTTATCTTTAAATTTCATTATGGTCAGTGGCCTGGAGTTTCAGTAGTGGCCTATTTTTTGCATTTCGTTTTTCACCTTTTGTAAAGGAAAATTGTTGCATAGTTCAGTACCTTTTCTCCATGTTTGTTATATTTGCAATATTCATTTCTCATCATCATCAAATCAACTCTATTCAGTAGATCATACCTCCAAAGTACACACTATATATCACAAACAATCACAATATAAAAATACTATAACAAATAGGTTAAAACACAATAATGAGCGATAATCACCTATATCAAAAAAGCTTTTGGGTAAAAGAGTTATTCAATGTATTTTTGATTTAATATGATATTATTAATTATCAATTATTATTTACCCCAACATGCAATTCATTGTTGCTACCAGGGACAATGAGCACCTAAAAGTACCTCACTTTAAAAATGATTTAAAAAACATTGTCCGCTTCTACCAGGTACTGAGAAGAAAGCAGCATACTGAGAACACAATAGGCTCTGATGTATCAGTTCCCAGTATACGCAGGGCCAGGTGATATTGTATGACCCCCTAGGTTCAAGCAAAGAGCCCGAAGCCATTGGTATTGTTTGTATTGATAGCCTGCCTCAAGTGACTCTGGAGCCGATTTGCATGCTGGGCATATTACAGAAGCCTGACTATTGTTTTAGGAGCTTGTAGATGTTCACAAAGGGAGACATCCATACTAAACCTTAAATAAAGGTTTTCAGCAAGAGGTGGGGAGTTACTGTATCCAAGAGGTGCTTGAATGCCGGGACAGATTGTATCTTGAGAAACATCTCTGTTAAATGCCCTAAGTGATCCTTGCTAAGTTAGCGCTTGTGAAAATAATGCCAGTACGCAGATTTTATGACCTACCTATCCGCCTCATAAATTTGCTGAGGGGTGTCCCAAAGTTCTACTAGCTTCAGTCTCTTACACCAACTATGGATGAACCTCAACCACAGTACCTTTAAAACATGATCTAACCTTATTAGGTCACATAGGCAGTTTCTATAATCAAGCAGTTCTGGTTTCGACCAGATGTGTATCCAATATAGGAGTGGTTTCAACTGAACAAGATCTGAAACTGAGCTTATGCCTGAATCATAGCGGAGCAGGATAAGTGACATACTAGTAGAAACAGCAACTAGGGCCCTGATGAATTTATCTTCTGACACTGCCAACTTGTGTGTATCATTGGTGCCCCAGATTTCAGAACCAAAAGTTCCAGCACTCAAGGCCTTAGCATGGCAGGCCTCTAGAGCTGGATAAAAATATCAGGTATATGTTGCTTTGTCAAAGCATAAAATTGCTTTAGATCTATGTGATAACATACAAGGTACCATGTCAATTTGAGGGTCCCACTTAAATGTATCTAACAGTTTAACTCCCAAATAATCAAAACTAAACATCCTGACCTGTTTTTCAGTACCAGCTTCAACACAGTTGCTTCTAGAGGATCCTTTTGCCAAAAACCATATATTTGGCTTTTAAGCAATTTAACTCTAGACCACTTGACTTACAAAATGTAAATATATTTATTCAGTAAAATGTGACGGCCCAAAGGTGTTTTAGATATTAGCAGTGAGTCGTCAGCAAAGAGGTGAATTAAGATGTTCTCCCCATTCCAAAAGGGTGAATCATTGACATTTAACTGCATAGTCTCAATCACAAGGTTTATATAGAGAGTCAACAGGGTGGGCCCAAGTATGCACCTTTGCCGCACACGATGTAGAATTGGGATTCAGTTTAATAATTCCCCCTGCTCTCCCCATCAAACCAGATCGTAATTCCTATTGTGTATTCTAATCAAGATAGTGATAAGATCACTGGGTGCACCCATGTTAATTAATACTCGCCAAAGGTTACCACGGGGATCAAGTTCAATGCTGCTCAAAGGTCAAAAAAATCTACATAAAATGTCTGTTTACTCAATAATGCCTGCTTCCAATATAGTAGTGAGAACCTAAACACCTGGTCTAAAGTACAAGCTTTTGCCTGGAAGCTCGCCTGCAGAGGCAACAGGATCTGCTCATTGTCAACCCAGGCTTGTAACTTATCTAGTACTTGTCTAGAAAATCATTTTTGAAGATTATCTATTAAGCTGATAGGCCGATAGTTGTCAGGACAGCCTACATCCCCTTTTTTAAACACTGGGATGATTTCAGCCTCTCTCCGGGTGTCAGGGATCTCACCACCCTTTGCAATTGCATTAGACTGACTATTCACCTAACAAGCCCAAAGCTGGGGTTTGGACTTATATAAATCCCTAGGAATTCGATCAGAACCTGGTGCCTATAGTGGTTTCAAGCTGTTATTAGTTGAAAGGGTTTCCTCCAGATTAAATAAAAGACTGCGCCAAGGCTAGAAGCCTGAATTTCTTCATCAATATTAGAGTCCCCTGTCTCACAAATTAGGGAGTACTCATTAGAACTGTTTTTGGAATATAATTCCAAAAAATGATCCTCCATTTATCAGGTAAAATATGAATGCTCCTAGGGCTGCAATGCTCTCTTCTCCCAAATGCAATTAGTGACCAAAAGGTACGGTTGTCATTCATTTTGTGAATTTGCAGTAGGTTTTGCCAATTGTTTTCATCCCATTTGCGCTTGGCTGATTTCAGTGCTGATTTATACCTGAGATGTGCAATTCTAATTTTCCCACAATTGCATTCCCTAACTGCTCTTCTTAGCATTTGCTTTGCCTGCTTAAATTCTTGGGAGAACCATTTGGGATCTTTCCTAATAGTTCTATTTTTACTCTGAGACTCCTTATAAAAATGGCCTTTAATTTAAAAAAAAATATGTTATTGGTACCTAAAATATAAAAGGGATCCACAGTAGTGTTTTCAAAACCAGACATAAAATGTACAAAGAACTGATAGATCTCTGCATGTAAATTCCAGGTCGCCATGACACTGGGCCCTGTAACTATGTGGCAATTATTTGCTACACTAGGTTCAAGAGCTTTAGCAAAACTGCAAAGAAGTGAACTATGAAACTCTTCCCCATGTGAGTAATAATCAGGGGATTACGATCACTGTTTATGGAACTGATGGCCTGCATATCACTGAGGTATGGCCAAAGCTTAACGTCTTGTAGGACATAATCAATAGGGATCCTCTGAAAACCTCTCTCAAAAGTATTGGCCCTACTTAGATCTGAACAGGTTCTCCTATTGCATAGTCACAGACAGCAGCCAACCACTGTTAAAGCTATTTGCAAAGTAACATTACTGGAAAAATGCTGTGTATTAACCATTATGCGTAAACAATTGGTCAAAAGGCTGGGATAGATTACTAAATTTTCTCACAAGAGGAGTGACAAATACTCTCTTGGGGACATTATTTCTTTGTCAAATGTATTCATCTATAATTATATAGGACGAAGAGAATCATAAACAAAACAAACTGTCACAATTAAACTAAACAATTGCACCAGGACTAACATTTACACCACAATATCAATTATTTACATATAAGTAAACATAAACATATCACAAAATAAAATAAAAACATCTGGAAATTGTCCCAACTCAGTCTCCTCCATTGGAGGTAGTGGTACGTAACGTACTTAAAGACGTAATCCACTCAAACGCGGTGGTTGTGGTTAGTTATGACAACAAATGCTGAACCCAGATCAATTACTTCCTGGGGTTTCTTGCACTGTCCAATATCCTTCTGGAAAGTCAATTGTGCTTTCTACTCAACCCTGCCGCAATCCACAAGATGTCGACGCATTTCGGCCCCTTCTATTCTGGGCCTCATCAGGACTACAATGGGACAATGGTTTCCTACATCCAGAAAATGACGCACACTGCTGAATTTTGACGTTCGTGGGGTCGGGCATCAAAGCATAAATATGGTGTTAGGTTTGCGCCAAATTTGTGTCAAAAATGTTGATGCAAACTCTGCGCAAACAGAGTATAAATATGCCCCTTACTGCTTCCATGGTGCCCCCCTGATTGACTCAGGGACCGATGAAGCCTCTCTACTTCACGTAATAGCAGAAGAACAGGGTGGTCCCTTATCAGGAAGGATTGAAGTATTTAGTGTTGCTAGCATTGCAGATTCATTGGACCTATGCCCAGCCTCAAAAGGTAATGCCTTCTGTACTGAACCTTTGCTTGAATGGCAAATACAGCAGCACTTGTCCCCCTGCTCAGTTCTCTGCAATAATTGATGAGTAAGGCCTGATACCATCTCTTTCAGCTTGTCCAATTTTGAATGGATCATAAAAAGTTCCTCATTTACCACAGGTCCCAGTGGTATTGTTTCAGTGAATGAGCCTCGGTCATCTGAGTCAGCTGTTTGTATGCCCACAGTTTGAATAGCAGTAGTGCATCGAGTGGTTGGCGCTTCATCTGACAACGTTGAGTATCTATTAGGGAAGGGAACAATAGGGAGTATGATTATTTTTGGGGATAATGGCAGTTCGCTTTCTGGCAGCTGTACAACACCTTGAGATTTATTTACTTTGAGGTATGATGGCGGTTCACAGTCTAATGGCTCTAAATAACTCACCGCTAGCAAGTTGTCAGGCCCGGGTTTAATGTTTTGCTTACCCCCTTTGAAACATAGCAGGCACTCTGGAAATAGACTCAGCAGTTTGAGATGAGGCAGTACTTTATATGAACTCAACTTCTTTGATAAGATGGTCAATATCATTCAGGGTGCAATTATTTTCAGCTTAGGGGCTCGAGGGAATGACCTTGCTTAGTGACATTTTTGGCTTCTTTATATTTACTTTGGACAACTTGGGCCCCTTATGCTTTCCCATATTCACCCCACCAACGTGAGAGCAGCAGTTGGAGCAACAAAAGAAATAGGTAAAACTTCCTTTTCACTTAAAGTTTGTAGCTGTAGCTGTAGGGTATAACGGTGTCCCAGCTAAACAAGGTATAGCCCAGCCCAACCACTGGCTGGGAATGACGGAAAAAGATGGGCCCAGTCTTGGCCCAGGCATGTCCTCCATGTGCTGCACGACACAGGATAGGAGCAGCCCTTTTGTATCGCCCAAATGATGCTTCCCCAACAAAACTCTGGGACTCAAAGTACAGTCTCACCCCTCTCAGGATCCAAACCAAGTTGCAGCGTGTCACACCCTCTGGGAAAAGAGTGGTCCTTTGTAGCACTGGACTGAGGCTCCCCAACAGCACTCTGGGGTTTGAAAGGCAGTCTTTCCCCTCTCAAGATTCAAAGCAAGTTGCAGCACATCCCGCTCAGCAGGATAGGAGTGGCCCTTTTGTAGCACCCAACGGATATTCCCAAGCTCTCCCAACAGCACTCTGGGACTTGAAGTGCAGTCTCGCCCCTTTCAGGATCCAAAGCAAGTTGCAGCACATCTTGTACTGTGGAATATGAGCAGCTTTTTTCTAGCACCTGATTGATTGTCCCCTGCTGCCCAACAGCACTCTCGGGCTTGAAGTTCAATCTCGCCCCTCTCAGCATCCAAAGCAAGTCACAGCATGTCCCAAGCTGCGGGATAGGAGTGGCCCTTTTGCAGTGCCCGACTGATGCTCCTCTGCTCCCTGAACAGCTCTCTGAGGCTTGTAGTGTAGTCTCACCCTTGTCAGATTTCAAAGCAAGTTGGGGCGCATCCTGTGGTCTGGGATTGGAGTGCCCCTGTTGTAGCATCCGACTGACACTCCCCCAATAGCACTCTAAGACTTGAAGATCAGTCTCGCTCTTCTCAGGGTCCAAAGCAAAATGCAGCACATCCTGTGCTGCAGGAAAGAAGCAACCTTTTGTAGCGCCTGACTGATGCTCCCCCAACCGCACTCTGGGGCTTGAAGTGCAGTCTCACCTCTCTTGTGATCCAAAGCAAATTGCAGCACATCCCCAATATTCATTTATTTATTTATGTGGCCTAGACTTCCAATGGGACATCTATCCAGTAGGCCTAGTAATAATCATTAGTGCATGAAATAAATGTTTCTGTGGTGCATGCTTTTTAAAACACCATTTAGGGCAGGGATGGCATTGGATTCAATTAAAAATGTTTGTTATTGTTTGTAATTCATGTTTTTTGTCTGCAAGAAGTGTAAATATGGGGTTATATTTGATGCAATGGGATGAATGTTTTAAAATGTTTATAGCTCAGCTAATTTTTGTGTTTTTGGATAGCTGAATTTATCTGTAGTGTTTTCTTCAGGGTAATCATGACTCATTTGTCATGGCCAGTGTGTCTTTGAGTGTGTTTGCCATTGGTCACTGTTTATCTTTGTTCTGCATGTTATGTGTAGTCTGTGTCCATGGACCAAAACATGTTCTTTGTTCTCCATGCTTCCTTATAAATTGTTTTTGTTTGACCATGTGGCTGGTGGGCATTTTGTGCAGCCAGCCAGTGGGCTTGTTGCCATATGCTTGCATGTGTTCTTTAGTCTCCATGCCTCGTTGTTGGACTGATTGCTTATCGAGTGCAACAAATCACCCTACATAGGGTCTCTCAGCACTTTTAAAGCCATACAGGACCTAACAGGAAGTTGGAAAAAGGCAGAGAATAAAAACCCCAGTTTTGTTTGCTGCTGTTGTTTGACCATGGGGCTGGTGGCCATTTTGTGCAGCCAGCCAATGTGCTTTTGTCATAGGCTTGTATGTGTTCTTTGTTCCCCATGCCTCCTTGCTTTATGTTGTTGTTTTACAATATGCCAGAAGCCATTTTGTTCAGCCAGTCAATGTGCTTTTGCCATAGGTTTGCATGTGTTCTTTGTTCTCCATGCATCCTTGTTCTCTGCTGTTGTTTGACCATGTGGCCGGCAGCTATTTTGTGCATCTAGTCAGTGAGCTTTTGTCATAGGCTTGCATGTGTTCTTTTATCCCCATGGCCCCTTGCTTGCTGTTATTTGACAATATTGCCAGCATCCATTGTGTGTATCCAGCCAGTGTGCTTTAGCCATTGGCTTGCATGTATTCTTTGTTCTCCATGCCTCCTTGTTCACTGTTGTTGTTTGACCATGTGTTTAACCATTTGTTTGGAAGCCATGTTGTGCATCCATCCAGTGTGTTTCTGCCATTTTGGGGGTCAAAAGTCAAAAGACCGCGGCGGTCATTCTGACTTTCCCGCTGGGCTGGCGGGCGCCTGCCAAAAGGCCACCCGCCCGCCCAGCGGGAAAGCACCAGCAACGAGGAAGCCGGCTCCGAATGGAGCCGGCGGAGTTGCTGGTGTGCGACTGGTGCAGTTGCACCCGTCGCGATTTTCAGTGTCTGCCAAGCAGACACTGAAAATCTCAATGGGGCCCTGTTAGGGGGCCCCAAGACACCTGTTCCCGCCATCCTGTTTCTGGCAGTGAAAACCGGGAAGGGGGTCGGAATCCCCATGGCGGCGCTGCTTGCAGCGCCGCCGTGGAGGATTCCCTGGGGCAGCGGGAAACCGGCGGGAAACCGGCGGGAAACCGCCGGTTTCCCTTTTCTGACCGTGGCCTTACCGCCGCGGTCAGAATTGCCCCAGAAGCACCGCCAGCCTTAGTGCCACTGCTATCTGAGAGCTTTAAGATGGCCCCAAAGAAAGGTGCTGCCAAAAAACTGGCCAGTGAGAAGAAGCAGCTTTCTTCCACTGGCGTTCCAACCACAACCTTTTTCAGACGACATGTGCCTGTCGCACCCACCTCTGGGTAGGAACCTGGGAGCAGCTGTCCTGCATCAAAAGCACCACTCCAACCTAAGTTTATGTCTGTAAGTAAGGCAGCCACTGTCACCATGGCAAAGCCGCCGAGCAGCGATGTTGAATTGGAATCGTCCCTTTCACAAAGTATCACCCAATTGTCTCAGAAAGCAGAGCAAAGTTGACCACAGATGAAGCCAGCAATAGTAGATCTTTCTGAAGTTAGAGCAGAACAGAAGGCTTAACTTTCTGCCAATCAAGGACCTCCTCTTTTAGAATCATCGGCTCTTAGATCTCCAACAATAAAAAGGAAGGGTACTGCACCATTTTCTCCAAGCACCACTTGTCACGTACTGCGCTGGACTTCTCACCTCTGGATTTCAGAATGGCGAATACACCAAGTCTTCTACAGGTCCTGGATATTCCCAGATAAGGGCGACCCCTTCTAGTAGCCACGGTGCCGCTTGACAGGCTACGCCAAAGCAGACCGTACCCTCCAGAAGGAGTCCCAGAGGGAAAAAACCCCAACACTGTGGAAAAAAACTCCAACAGGAACTCCTGAAGGAGAACAAGAAAAAACAGGACTTGACAAAAGGAAACAAAAATAGGCAATATCCAGGGTACAAGGCAGGAAAAAAGGAACAGGCAAAAATATCCAAAGGAAAAAGCAGGAACAAAGAACAGGCATAAATCTCCCAAGGCAAGAGCAGGAACAAAGAACAGGCAAAAATCTCCCAAGGCAAAAAGCAGGAACAAAGAACAGGAGCGAACAGCACAACCAGAAGGAAATGTTTGCAACGCAAGGAGGAACAAGACTGACTGACTTATATACTGAGAAAAGGGAAGTGACATCACAGGAACAGGAAGTAACACCATCTTGGATTGGGAAAAGCCCATAGACCAGTATAGGAAAAAGAAAGTAGTATAAAAGAAAAACAGAGCATGCTGGGACAAAATCCCGAAGAAGACAAGATGGACACAACATGGATAGAGACAGGCAAAAGGACCAGCAAAAAAACCACCAACAACAACAAAAGAAGAAAAAAGGCTACAAGTAAGTGTAGCGCGACCAGGAGCGAAATATATGCTTCCCAGAAAGCAGAGTCAAAAAACGCGGGGAACGGCGCTCCGAATATCGGTAGCGCGTTCCACCCGCGAGGACAGAAAGAGATGCCGCGTCAGAGCACGGCGTTACACCACTTCTGATGATGATGAACATGGCATTGACCCCGGCAGAGTCTGGGAAATGCCAGGAGAGGTAAGCAGAAAGAAAGGTTCCTGAAATCCTTAGAATTATGGAAGTTGATGATGAGGTGGATGACGAAGAAAAGCCAATCAGTGTGGAAGCTGGCACTGAGGGGTCCACCTTTACTCCTCCTACTTAACCTGCCTGGAGGGATGTGTCACAGGTAGCACCACCAGCTCCCATATTTGTAATGCCCAAGCTGAGACCTGCACCAAACCCTAGCTCAGTAGAAGTATGCACGGGTGAGAGGCAATCAACGACACACCCACCTATCTCCAGTTCTTCTTCAGGCATAGGTATATACAAAGATTACTTCTCCCAAGTTTGGGACTTTTTTAAGCTTACCAAGCAGGAGGAGAACATTTCAGTATCCTCCATTTGCCACTTGAGTGTTCGTTGAGGTGAGCATGGTTCATACTATGACACTGGAGGCCACACGTCCCATATGAAAAAACATCACGCAATCTGGTGGGAGCAGCACCTTAAAATCTTGATGAACTTGGTGGTGGTGATGCTGAGGAGAGCCAGGAAACAACAGCTCCAATCACGGTGGGAGATCCTGAGGAAAAGGAGGGTGATAACTTTGAGAAAACCAGCCCTTCCCCCAGCAACACCCACCACAAAATGGTCCAAGACCCAGAGTCAGATGGATACACCACAGCATACAGTGACTGCCCCAAATGTACACTGTGGGCCCAATTCACAAAGGTAAACTTAGACATTTTGCCAGAATTGCTGTTCCAGAGCTGCATAACGATTATGAGACATGACAGGCTTAGGGTGGTCGTCCCCCAACTTTTTGCCTGCTTCCCTCCATTTTTCTGACCTTATGTTTGCTGGTTTTAGGACTCTGTGCCACTGCTGACCAGTGCAAAAGTGCATGTGCTCTCTCCTCTAAACATGCTAACATTGGCTCATACCCAATTGGCATATTTAGTTTACTTGTAATTCCCAAGTAAAGAGCACTAGAGGTGCCCAGGGCCTGTAAATGAAATGCTACTAGTGGGCCTGCAGCACTGATTGTGTCACCCATATAAGTAGCGACTTCACCATGTTTCATGAATCACATTGCAAGGCCTGTGTGTGAATTTTCCCTGCCACTTCGACTTGGCATTTAAAACTACTTGCTAAGCCTTAAACTCCCCTTTTTCTACATATAATTCACCCCTAAGGTAGGCCCTGGGTAATCCATAGGGCAGGATACTATACAAGTAAAAGGAAGGATACGTACCTATGTGGTTCACATGTCCTTGTAGTGAAAAACCCATCAATTTATTTTGTACTACTGTGAGGTCTGCTCCTCTTATAGACTAGGGTTTGAACTGCCCTCATATACTTTTAAGTGGTAGATCCTGATCTGGAAGGAGTAGCCTTGTCATGTTTAGTATTGCCAGAATGGTAATAGAAAATGTGTATACTGGTGAAGTTGGATTTAATATTACTATTTTAGAAATGCCACTTTTAGAACATGGGCATTTCTCTGGACTTAACACCATCTGTGCCTTACAGGCCTGTCTCCAATCCACGTCCGGTTGGTGCTGGTTGACAGCGACCCTTGTGCATTCTACCCAGACAACCAGAAACACAAGACTCTCAGTCACATCTGCATTCATCTCCATACTGAATGGGTCTCCCCGGGCAGGAAGGGTGGAGGGGCTCTCTCTTACACTTCAAAGGCCAGTGGCCTGCCCTCACACTAAGGACTGATAGCCCCCCACAGGGATCCTGACAGACAGGACTGGCTGAAAGGGGAAATTGTGCACTTTAAAACCACTCTTTTAAGTTTCCCCCACTTAAAAGGCATTTTGCGTATAAAAATGAGGTATCTGACCAAATCAAACACTTCTGGACCTACTCCTGGACACAGTTAGGGAAACTGCCTGATTGCCCAAAGGACTCATCTGGACTGCTTTGCTGAAGGGCTGCTCTCCTGCTTGTTGCCCTGCTGTCTGGTGCTCTTGCCTTTGCTGGAAGGACTCTGCCTTCATCCTAAAGTGTTCTCCAAGGGGTTTGATTGAGCTTGGCTTCTATTTCTGAAGCCTCAGGGCCAACAAAGACTTCACCCCTTTAGGAAATCCTTGTGCATCAGAAAACCGACACAACGACTGCAGAAATTTACACAGCACCTACCTCTTGGCTGAAATTTTGCTGCATTGCCTACCGGATCGATACAACTCCTGCTCCTTCTATCAGCGCATCAAGGATTTTCAAAGCATTGTCCTAGGGTGTCAAAATATCCCAATATCTCAGTGAGGAACCAAGGCTGAGCTTCTGGAAATTGATGCATCACCTTGCAGCATGGAAAGAAACTACGCATTATGTGTGCTGCGCTGTTAAATCTGACGCAGATCCTTATTTTCAATGCATCTCCTTCTCAGCGCCCCCAGGTGTGCTGTTACTTTTGGACTCATCCCAGGTACTGTGTGTTACAAGGATATAACCACTGTTTCTTAAGAACTGTGACTCTTTGGAACCTCTAAAAATTGATATTTCAAATTCTGCTTATTGGATCTTTGTTGTTTGGATCTTATTTCATTCAGATAAATAATATCTATTTTTCTAAACCTGTGTGGTGTATTTTTGTGGTGTTTTCACTATGTTACTGTATGAGTTATTGCACAAATATGTTACAAATTGCCTTTTAAGTTAAGCCTGCCGGCTCTGGCCAAGCTACGAGAGGGTGAGTACAGGATATTTAGGATGTTTAGGATTGTGGCCCCTACTTGGACAGAGTGCACACCTCTGCCCATTAGAGACATAGGGGGTCATTCTGACCCCCGCCGGCGGCGGAAGCCGCCCGCCTGGCAGGAACCGCCAGAAGACCGTACTGCGGTCAAAAGACCGCGGCGGTCATTCTGAGTTTCCCGCTGGGCTGGCTGGCGACCGCCAAAAGGACGCCCGCCCGCCCAGCGGGAAAGCACCAGCAACGAGGAAGCCGGCTCAGTATGCTGGTGTGCGACGGGTGCAGTTGCACCCTTCGCGATTTTCAGTGTCTGCTAGGCAGACACTGAAAATCAATGTGGGGCCCTGTTAGGGGGCCCCTGCAGTGCCCATGCCATTGGCATGGGCACTGCAGGGGCCCCCAGGGGCCCCACGACACCCGTTCCCACCAGCCTGGTTCTGGCAGTGAAAACCGCCAGAACCAGGCTGGCGGGAAGGGGGTCGGAATCCCCATGGCGGCACTGCTTGCAGCGCCGCCCTGGAGGATTCACAGGGGCAGGGGAAAACCGGCGGGAAACCGCTGGTTTCCCTTTTCTGACCGCGGCTTTACCGCCGCGGTCAGAATTGCCCTTGATGCACCGCCAGCCTGTTGGCGGTGCATCCTCCAACCCCGGCCCTGGCGGTCCATGACCGCCAGGGTCGGAATGACCCCCATAATTTCTAACAACAATGTACTGCAATTGGTTGGACAAGCTTTGTAGCAAAGTGCTGTTCACACTATCCACCTGGCAGACAGTAGTCAGGTTACTGATTACATGTGCATCACTGCACACTGGATCTCTTTTGCAGGGGATGTTATAAAAGCATTCTGTTTCATGCAACAGTAGCCATGTTTGCCATAGAGAAATCACCTATTGCTGTAAACATTTTGGACAAATTTAACAGCAGGGTGTATGAATGGCTGTGACCCAGAGTTCTCAGAAATTGATTTGTTATCACAAACAATGGAAGTAATTTAGTCAAAGCCATGGCAGGCAATGGCTATTTAAGTCGTCCTGTGTTTAGCACATTGCATCAACCTTGTTGGGCAGGAGCTTCCCAAAAAAGGATGCATAGTTAGCAATATACTGACCACCTCCAAAGGACTCTGCACTCATTTCAGGCATTCTTTTAAAGTCAGGAAGAAGTTGCAGATTATTCAGCCTGCTAATAGAGCACCAGTTAAAATCCTCACACAGGAGGTACCAGCACGTTGTGTTTGGCACATTGCATCAACTTCGTTGTGCAGGAGTTTCTCAAAAAAAGATACATAGGGGGTCATTCTGACCTCGGCGGTAAAAGCCGCTTACCGCCGGTCAGAAGACCGCCACAATACCGCTGCGGTTAGCCGCCACGGTCATTCTGACCCACAACTGCCAAACCTCCAAAAATCCGACCTCCATTGCAGTCCGCCACATCAGCGGCCCGCGATAAACTGGAGATGACCAAACCTCCACCGCCACGCCAACAGAAATACGCCCATGCCATTACGATCCACAAATCCACGCGGCGGTCTTTCAAACGCGGTAGTCTATTGGCGGTACACACCGCCGCGGTCAAAATACCCACACCTTTACAAAACACTACCACATTGGACAATTTGAAATACACACACCTGATACACATACAAACAACACTCCCACACATCCAATACAATATAAAACACACACCCACATCACCCACAAACCCCTACTACCAAAAATCAGAGTCGAAGGAGAGAGAGACACATCAGAGAATAGAGAGCCAGACACACAGAGGCACACTACAACATCACACACACCACATAGTAGCACAAAGCACCACACACCAACACACTCATCACCACATACACCACCCCACACCTCATCCACACCACCCCATGGCACCACAAAGACACCCACGCTTCATGGACCAAGAACTCAGGGTGATGGTGGAGGAAATCCTAAGAGTGGAACCCCAGCTCTTCGGCTCGCAGGTGCAGCACACCACCATAGCAAGGAAGGCGGAGCTATGGCAGCGGATCGTGGACAGGGTCAACGCGGTGGGACAGCATCCCAGAAATAGGGACGACATCCGCAAACGATGGAACGACATACGGGGGAAGGTGCGCTCGATGGTGTCGCGACACAACATCGCGGTGCAGAAGACTGGCGGAGGACCCCCACCCACCCCACCAGAATTCACAGCATGGGAGCAAGAAGTATTAAACATCCTGCATCCTGAGGGCCTCGCTGGAGTACCCGGAGGAATGGACTCTGGTAAGTCCTATCTCATATACTTCATTCCCCCCACCCCACCAGCATGCCAACCCACACCCCCACCCTCACCCCCAACCCACCATCACACATCATCCCTGAGAATGTATCCCTAGCACAACCCACCCAACCCCTCACCAACCCTAGCATGCCACCACAAACATTGGACACCCATTACCTAAGCATGACTACTGCACATACCCATCCCCCCCACAAACCACCCTCACAACACCACCCACAAGGGAATGCCTGCACTGGGGGACAAGGGCACCCATAATTCGCACGCTTTTCCACACACAGAAACAATAACCATACTCTCTCACCCCATGCAGGACCCGAACGCCAACACACCGGTCAGGAGGGTCCTCAAATGTCCATCCCACCCCCGGAACAGGCCCCCAGTGAGGACAGCAGCTCTGGCGACCTGGAACCTGATGACCAGCCCGGACCATCGGGGACCTCTGGGCAGTGGGTTCCCCAAACACAGACACAGGCCACAGCAGACCCAAACCCCCCTGGGAACAACAGCACAGCTCCCACCCAGCGGGCCCATGCCTCTGTCTCTAGGACAGGTCAAGCAGCGGTGTGTCTGCCACTACAGGGCACCCAGGCTAACCCAACACCCCAACAACAACAGGGACCTGGGGGCAGTGGTAGTGGGCACACCATCCAGGGGACAGAGGCCCAGGCAAACAGGGCAACTCAGAGGGCTGCCGTGCGACAGGGGGGGGAGGAGAGGCCCAGGGAACCCACTCTCCAAGAGGCCCTCACTACCATCATGGGAGCATACCACCACTCCCAAGAGACGATGGCGACGGTACTGGCCAGGTTCACCGAGATACAGGCACAGCAGGAAGAACGCTACATGGGGTTCAGCAACCAACTCACCACCATCGCTACCGCCATGGGGAGCATGGTCCAGGCCCTCAACAGGATAGAAGACACGTTGCGGGACCATGTGGCACCACAGAGGGCCACTGTCACTAGCCAGGAACAGCCTACCACCTCCGCCGGCGCTAGTGGACAGGAGGCCCACACACAACGACAGGCCACAAGAACCCCACCTCCTGCTGAAGAACAACTACCCCGCAAGAGGAGCCTAAGACCCCAAAAAAAACCAGAGTAGCATGCCAAGACCACCGCCAGCATGAGATACCCCCAGAAGTCATCCCACTGTCCCACATTGCCACCCTGTCCAAACTCAAACAGCCCCTGCTCCGTCCTTCCACAGGCATATGGACAATAGACCTGTCAGACTGAGAACTGGACTCTGCCATGGACATCACTCTACCCCCACCCATCACCGTCATCATATAATGTACCATTATCTGAGCACACAAAATAAAACAATTATTGCACAGAAAACCGTTTTGAGTCATGCTGTATTCTCAAAAAATCGTACAACACATAACAGTTCACAATATGTGATGTCAGTTAGTGATGACAACATACCAATGTCAATACGCTGTAGTACATGGCCAAACCAAGCAGAAGTCGGGCTATGCGTCATTAAGCACTGAGAAGGGAAGGGAAAAAGAATATGTTATTTAAAAGAGCTGGGGGGAAATACATAAAGTTGAGATGCATGAGGCTCTAAGTAACTGGGAAATGGCGTGGCTGAATCTTACCTGTGTGCTACTGAAAATACTGTTGTATGACAGCTTCCCTGTTGTCTGTTTCCTCACCGTCGTCTTCCTCCTCTTCACTCTCCGCAGGCTCCACGGCTTCTACGACACCACCATCTGGACCATCCTCTTGCAGGAAAGGCACCTGGCGTCGCAAAGCCAGGTTGTGAAGCATACAGCAGGCCACGATGATGTGGCACACCTTCTTTGGTGAGTACATTAGGGATCCACCTGTCATATGCAGGCACCTAAACCTGGCCTTCAGGAGGCCGAAGGTCCTTTCAATGACCCTCCTAGTACGCCCATGGGCCTCATTGTACCGTTACTCTGCCCTGGTCCTGGGATTCCTCACTGGGGTCAATAGCCACGGCAGGTTGGGGTACCCAGAGTCACCGATTAGCCACACACGCTGTCTCTGTAGCTGTTCCATCACATAGGGGACGCTGCTATTACGCATAACATACGCGTCATGCACTGACCCAGGGAACTTGGCATTTACATGGGAGATGTACTGGTCTGCCAAACAGACAACCTGCACATTCATAGAATGGTAATTTTTCCTATTTCTGTACACCTGTTCATCGTCATTTGGGGGTACTAATGCCACATGGGTCCCATCAATGGCACCAGTGATGTTGGGGATATGTCCAAGGGCATAGAAATCACCCTTCACTGTGGCCAAATCAGCCTCTTCTGGGAATATGATGTAGCTCCTCATGAGTTTCATCAGGGCAGACAACACTCTGGACAGAATCTTTGAAAACATAGGCTGAGACATTCCAGATGACATGGCCACTGTTGTCTGGAATGAGCCACTTGCAAAGAAATGGAGGACTGATAGAACCTGCACTAGAGGGGGAATTCCTGTAGGTTGGCGGATGGGTGACATCAGGTCTGGCTCCAGCTGGGCATACAGTTCATGTATAGTGGCTCGGTCAAGTCGGTATCGGAGTATTATATGGCGTTCTTCCATTGTCGACAGGTCAACCAGCGGCCGGTACACGGGAGGATTCCTCCTTCTCCTCGCAAGTCCCTGCGGACGGTGCCTAGGAAGGACAACATGGAGCACTGAGTAAATCAACTCACAGGTACGTACAACACAGCTTGCACAGTACACGAAAATGTTTTGACTGCTATGTTTGTATGTGTGCAAATGCAAGGCCTAGGCCTGTGTGACTCAGTAGAATTTAAGCCATGTGGGCCCTTGAAATGGCGGCTGTGTGACCTCTAAACTGGGACAATGGGATGTGAGGTCAATGCGCTGGCGTGGCACACCGTGGCGGTAGGCGGTCGAAGACCGCTGTACGAAGTCGCATTGGTTAACATTGAACCCTATGGGATTCAGGAGCCAATGACGATGTGTGCCGGCGGTCGCGGTACGCACCGCCGCGGGCGTGACCGCCATTTTCTATCTGATTAATCACTCGAGACCTGATCATCCACAGGAGAGGACCTATACTGCAAGTGCTGCTGTGAACTCGGTCTGGAAGTGACAATGGTTGCTGCGACTGGGGAAAGGGCCCCTGCCTTCACATCTGAAGAGTTGGAGAAACTTGTGGACGGGGTCCTCCCCCAGTATACGCTACTCTACGGTCCTCCAGACCAACAGGTGAGTACACTGAGTGCACATTGAATGGGTAATGCCTGTGTGGAGTGGGGTGGCTGTCAGTTGGTGGGGTGGGGAGAAAATGAGGAATGCAACGCACGACTGATGAGAGTATGGGCCACATGGCAAGGGTGGGGAGGGGGGTTATGTACTCCAAACATGCAGAAATGTGACGTTTTCTCTTTCCCACCCTGTACATGTCAAACAGGTGAGCGCCCATCAGAAAATCGATATTTGGCGTGCCATCGCCAAGGAAGTCCGGGCCCTGGGGGTCTACACCAGACGGGGCACCCACTGTCGGAAGAGGTGGGAGGACATCCGCCGCGGAACCCGAAAGACCGCCGAGTCACTGCTGGGGATGGCCTCCCGACCTAGGAGGGGTGCCAGTCATACCCTGACCCCCCTGATGTCCCAGATCCTGGCGGTGGCCTACCCTGATTTGGATGGGCGCTTGAGGACATCACAGCAGACACAAGGGGGTGAGTATCAGCACATTCTCCTATCTTTACGCGCAGTGGAGGCGTCTGGGTGGGGGAGGAGGGCTGTGGGTGACAGTAGGCCAGGGCGCTTTCTGTAGTGTAGTCCCCTCCCTTAGACATGGCCCTGTGCCCCCGCCCACCACCTCTGTAGGGTGCCAAGTGCAGCTATCCATGGTCCTACATCACCCATGAGTGCGTCTGTTGTCCCTCGACCTGTTGGCCTAGTCAGAAGTACAGAGTAGTGTACCCCAAGTTCGCGGCTTAGTGCATGAGGCACCTGTGTCTGTCCTCTCCGCCAAGGCTATTGACAAGGCATGCACTCAACTTTGTTTTCTTTCTCCCCCCACCCTTATTCTTTGTTTCTTGTGCATTAGCATCATCAGGCGGAGGAGAATTGGCGTCGGAGCACGAGGGAGCTGCAGGTCACCAGGCCCCGGTGGGCACTGACACAGACACCGAGGGCACCAGTGTTCCGGAGGGCGAGGGGAGCACCACAACGGGGGCCGGTGGAGACACCAGCGACACTGACACGTCCTCGTTTGGGAGCTCCCCAGCGGGGGCGGCAACATCTGTGCCCCCAGCAACAACAGGTACAGCCGCCACCCAGCGCACCAGCACCGCTCTCTCAGCAGCCCCTCAGTCTTCGCTCCGTGCCCGTTCGCCCAGGAAGGCGCGCGTCTCCATCGCCCCAGGCACCTCAGCCCCTGCCTCTGTTACCCCTGCTGCCCTCAGTGCGGAGCTCATTGACCTCGTGAGGACACTCATTGTTGGGCAGACTACCCTTTTGAATGCCATCCAGGGGGTGCAAAGGGAGGTGCAACAGAGCAATGCCTACCTGGAGGGCATTCATTCGGGTCAGGCTGCCCATCAACGAGCTTTCACTTCTCTGGCCTCAGCACTGACGGCAGCCATTGTCCCTGTCTCCAGTCTCCCTCTTCTAACTGCCTCCAGCCTTTCTCTGTCTCCTGTTCCTCAGCCTATCCCATCCACACCATCTGACCAGCCTGCACACACCTCAACACCCAAGGCCAGCTCATCCAAACATAAGCACCACAGAACACACAAGCATTCACCCAAGCAACACCCAGTTGCAGACATACCAACAGTCACTACCACCTCTGTGTCCCCCTCCTCCTCGTCTCCCTCCTCCCTCCCTGTGACGTCTACACTCACACCTGCATGCACACCAACATCAGCCAGTTCTTCCATCACCAGCACACCCTCCACTACAGTCCTCACACGTGCAGTCACCACCCCCACTGCCATGTACACGTCCCCTGTGTGCTCTCCCACTGTGTCTGTCACCCCCTCTTCCAAGACACATAAACGCAGGCAGACACCCAAACAACAGCCAACCACCTCACGACAGCCTACGTCTCAGTCACCTGCACCCAAGGACAGCACACCTGACTCTCCTACAACCACATCCTCTTCCTCCACTTCTATCTCCACTACTCCTACCCTTTACCCTGGTCCAAAGAAATATTACCTCTCAAATGTTGACCTCTTTCCCTCCCCTGACCCACCCCCTCCATCTGGGAAAAGTCCCAAAGGCACCTCAGCCACCACCAGCCCAGCTTCCAAGGTACAAGTGGTGCATGGAATATGGAGTCCACCCTTTGGCGGCAGTGACACTTCACTGAGCAGCAAGGGGACTGGCAGCCCCCCCCCCCAGGCAAGAGGACCCGGAAAGTGAAGGGCCGCCGTGAGCGGACTGAGACGGCTGCCCCCAAGGAGGTGACTCAGGCCACTTCACCTGCCACAACAGCCAGGGGAGGCAAGGGCCCGAGAGCCCCATCTAAGGAGCGGAAGGGCAGCAGGGCGGAGAGGCCAGCCAGCAGGAGCGCGGAGCAGGAGGGCCCCACACGCCCCATCCCGGCTGCAAGGGACGACATCAAAGGGCCCAGGACTCCGTCTCCGAAGGGGCCTGACACTGCACGTTCGGAGGGCGAGTGAGCAGGTTGTCCAGGCCAGGTCTGACTCCCTACACTGACTGGAAGAGCACTGCTGAACAGGGCCCCGCCGTGCAGAAGAGCACCGCTGAAGAGGGCCCCGCCGTGCAGAAGAGCACCGCTGAACAGGGCCCGCCGTGCAGAAGAGCACTGCTGAAGAGGGCCCCGCCGTGCAGAAGAGCACCGCTGAAGAGGGCCCCGCCGTGCAGAAGAGCACCGCTGAACAGGGCCCCGCCGTGCAGAAGAGCACCGCTGAAGAGGGCCCCGCCGTGCAGAAGAGCACCGCTGAAGAGGGCCCCGCCGTGCAGGAGAGCACCGCTGAAGAGGGCCCCGCCGTGCAGAAGAGCACCGCTGAAGAGGGCCCCGCCGTGCAGAAGAGCACCGCTGAACAGAGCCCCGCCGGGAAGACAAGCACCGCTGAACAGGGCCCCGCCGTGCAGAAGAGCACCGCTAAAGAGGGCCCCGCCGTGCCGAATAGCACCGCTGAACAGGGCCCCGCCGTGCAGAAGAGCACCGCTGAAGAGGGCCCCGCCGTGCAGAAGAGCACCGCTGAAGAGGGCCCCGCCGTGCAGAAGAGCACCGCTGAACAGGGCCCTGCCGTGCAGAAGAGCACCGCTGAAGAGGGCCCCGCCGTACAGAAGAGCACCGCTGAACAGGGCCCCGCCGTCTCAAGCACCGCTCCGCTGGGCCCTTCCTGTCAAGCACCGCTCCGCTGGGCCACGCCATCTCAAGCACCGCTCCGCTGGGCCCCGCCGTCTCAAGCACCGCTCCGCTGGGCCACGCCGTCTCAAGCACCGCTCCGCTGGGCCACGCCGTCTGAAGCACCGCTCCGCTGGGCCCTTCCTGTCAAGCACCGCTCCGCTGGGCCCCGCCGTCTCAAGCACCGCTCCGCTGGGCCCCGCCGTCTCAAGCACCGCTCCGCTGGGCCCCGCCGTCTCAAGCACCGCTCCGCTGGGCCCCGCCGTCTCAAGCACCACTCCGCTGGGCCACGCCGTCTCAAGCACCGCTCCGCTGGGCCCTTCCTGTCAAGCACCGCTCCGCTGGGCCCCGCCGTCTCAAGCACCGCTCCGCTGGGCCCTTCCTGTCAAGCACCGCTCTGCTGGGCCCCGCCGTCTCAAGCACCGCTCCGCTGGGCCCCGCCGTCTCAAGCACCGCTCCGCTGGGCCACGCCATCTCAAGCACCGCTCCGCTGGGCCCTTCCTGTCAAGCACCGCTCTGCTGGGCCCCGCCGTCTCAAGCACCGCTCCGCTGGGCCCTTCCTGTCAAGCACCGCTCCGCTGGGCCCCGCCGTCTCAAGCACCGCTCCGCTGGGCCCCGCCGTCTCAAGCACCGCTCCGCTGGGCCACGCCGTCTCAAGCACCGCTCTGCTGGGCCCCGCCGTCTCAAGCACCGCTCCGCTGGGCCACGCCGTCTCAAGCACCGCTCCGCTGGGCCCTTCCTGTCAAGCACCGCTCCGCTGGGCCCCGCCGTCTCAAGCACCGCTCCGCTGGGCCCCGCCGTCTCAAGCACCGCTCCGCTGGGCCCAGCCGTCTCAAGCACCGCTCCGCTGGGCCACGCCGTCTCAAGCACCGCTCCGCTGGGCCCTTCCTGTCAAGCACCGCTCCGCTGGGCCCCGCCGTCTCAAGCACCGCTCCGCTGGGCCCTTCCTGTCAAGCACCGCTCCGCTGGGCCCTTCCTGTCAAGCACCGCTCCGCTGGGCCCCGCCGTCTCAAGCACCGCTCCGCTGGGCCCCGCTGTCTCAAGCACCGCTCCGCTGGGCCCTGCCGTCTCAAGCACCGCTCCTCTGGGCCACGCCGTCTCAAGCACCGCTCCGCTGGGCCCTTCCTGTCAAGCACCGCTCCGCTGGGCCCCGCCGTCTCAAGCACTGCTCCGCTGGGCCCCGCCGTCTCAAGCACCGCTCCGCTGGGCCACGCCGTCTCAAGCACCGCTCCGCTGGGCCCTTCCTGTCAAGCACCGCTCCGCTGGGCCCCGCCGTCTCAAGCCCCGCTCCGCTGGGCCCTTCCTGTAAAGCACCGCTCCGCTGGGCCCCGCCGTCTCAAGCACCGCTCCGCTGGGCCCCGCCGTCTCAAGCACCGCTCCGCTGGGCCCTTCCTGTCAGGCACTGTTCAGGGTTCACTGTGCCCACCATGCATCCTCCTTGTCCAGTGGGGACATTTATCCACCTGATGGACTGTGGCTTTGCACTCCCCAGGGTGGCACAGTGGGCAACCCACCCACTGTAGAGACTTGAGAGACTGTGGCTTTGCACTCCCCAGGATTGCACAGTGGGCAACCCACCCACTGTAGAGACTTGAGAGACTGTGGCTTTGCACTCCCCAGGATGGCACAGTGGGCAACCCACCCACTGTAGAGACTTGAGAGACTGTGGCTTTGCACTCCCCAGGATGGCACAGTGGGCAACCCACCCACTGTAGAGACTTGAGAGACTGTGGCTTTGCACTCCCCAGGATGGCACAGTGGGCATGGTGGGCCCATCGTGGATCTGGCGTCGTGGACTCATGTGGCTGTGGTGCCCCCCCCTTCCCTTCCCCCTGAGGTGCCTGTAGTTTTGTCACCAGATGCCCCTGCAGTGTTCTCTCCAAAGGACTCAGGTCTCCTGTGTGGGCTTTGCCCTTGTTTCGCTACACTTTGGCCCACGGACATGATGGATTCGTAAGATGTGCAGGACTACTTGCTTCAGTTATCCACTGCTGTGTAAATAATTTGTTTATCAGAAGAACGTTTTGATGGTTGATAATACTTTTCTGAGACTATTTTGTTCATAAATATTTATTCTCAATTTGGTTATGTGATTGTATTTTTTACGGGTGTTTGGGTGGTGTCACTGTGACTTGTTGCTCTGCATTGGTGTGTACATCTTGGGGGGGGTGGGGGTCGCATATGTGTGTGCCCATAACCTTTCCTCCTCCCCCCCTCCCGTGTGTCGTAGGTGCAGTACTCACCGTTGACGTCTGCGGCGGAGTTCGTACTCGTGGTAGATGAGCAGGTAGACGAGAGCAGGTATGATGTTCAATCCGGATTCCATGCTGTCCGCCGTCCTCGTGGAGTGCGTAGAGGTGAGCGTTTTTCTGTTCGTAGTCTGTTTCCGCCGTGTTTTTATCGGCGGTGCTCCCGCCCCGGAAAAGGTGGCGGATTGGTGAGTTGTGATAGGGTGGGCGGTACATTGTCTGCCGCCTGCCTGTTGGCGGTGACCGCCGCGCTGTTTGTTTGTCCCGCCGTGGCGGTCGGAGTGTTAAGTTGGCGGTCTCTGTTGGCGGTTCCCGCCAGAGTCAGAATTCCATTTTTCGGACCGCCAGCCTGTTGGCGGGTTGGCCGCCGCTTTATCACCGACCGCCAGGGTCAGAATCACCCCCATAGTCAGCAACATACTGACCACCTGCAGAGGAATCTGCACTCATTTCAGCCAGCCATTCTTTTGAAGCCAGGAAGCAATTGCAGATTATTCAGAATGCAAGTAGAGTACCAGTTAAAGTCCTCATATGGGAGTTGCCAGCACGTTGGAACTTGACCTATTACATGTTGCAACGTCGGTTTGAGCAGTATAGACAGATCAATGACTATGTCATTCAAAGATGAGGGGATGCAATTGGGAAAGTTATGCCATGGATGCAAACAAACAGGGCCTAGTCAAATGCCTGACACGGATGCTACTACCTTTTGAGGTTTTCACATGGGAAGTAAGCAAGGAGGGCAGTCCGATGAGCCTGTCTATCCGTTGTTGTATCTTCTACAAGACCAGCTGAAGAAGGTGTCTGAACGGTGTGCAGTTGCAGATGTGAACGACATCCCTGAAGTGCATGCCTTGGTTGAGAGCTTAATCCCTCCTTTGGCTTGTAATGTAAGGCTGCAAAATGATATCACGATGTCCAAAGAGTACATCTGTTCACACTACTTGATCCACAATACAAAAAAATTCTACCTACTTTAATTCCTTTATTTAAAGAAGATGTTTCAAAATACAAGAGCTACATTGTTAAGCAAGCCGGAGATCTGGAAGAAGAACGGCTGGAAATTAGACTCCCAATCTGAAGTTCCGGGGTGCTCCCTTCAACTTCCAGAGAGGGCAATCTTGCCTCCCAGCAGCCAACACTAGCAACCAAAACACAGGCTGCCGCCAGAACAGAAGAATTGGCCCCAGACCTCTGCATTAGCCTGGGTTCAAGTGACAGGGTTTATGTTCAGTGCAGAGGCAAAGGCAAAAGAGGTTGAAAAAGTGGAAGCACCAATGGCCACTGAGAGGATGTACCAGGAGTATCTGGATGACCCAAAAGAGGTCTATGTGGATCAACACTAATTTAGGTATTAGTATGGGAAGATGTGCCAATGGTCAGAGCTCAGTATGCTAGCAATAAAGTATCTGGCTTGTTGTGTAGCAGTGTATCTGCTGAGAGTGTGTTTAGTGCAGCTGGTGCAGTTGTCACAGTGAGAAGGACCACTATGTTGTCCTAAAACGTGGAGAGATTGACCATGATCAAAATTAAATAAAATTTCTTACCACACTATTACACCGTTCCTGAAACAGCACAGGAGGAGAAGGTTGATTGGTCAGAATCAAATGTGTTAGTTGTCGAACTTCTGGGCAAACCTCCGGAGCTTAATAACAAACTCTAATTTCCTGACTGAGTATGCCATCATTGAACTTTTTAAATATTCATCGATGAACTTCTTTCTTTGCCCCCCGAAAATAATAGCTAGTGGAACATTATGTGTGACCATATCATAGTCACATTTATAGTCAGATTGGAGTTGGACCAGTGTGAAGTGAAGTAGACTCCACCATTACTTCAGGACATTGGAGATGATGCCTGCCTCCCTCGCATGCCTGTCCTTTTTTTTTGCATCACCCAGAAGGGATGACCCAGAAGATCATTGATTTACATGACAAATTCCAATGTGTTGCATGCATCAAAGGAGAGATACAATTGTGTACTTATCACAGTGCTTGAATTGAAAGAGTAATATACAACTATTGCATCAATGAGTGATGATATATTGTTGAGTAATTGTGAAAGATGACTGATGATTTATGTAGTGGCAGACGGCGAGGAAGGGTATTCAACTAATTAGTAAACTTAATTTGGATGAATTGCAATGTTTGGTGCCTGATGGGTGATAAATTTTCCTGAAGGTGATTAACCCTTTCAGAACTTACTGGAAACTTACCTGCAAGGTCCACTCATTTTTCTGGTTCTTCAGAGACCAGACCAGTCATTCTAGTTAACAAACACAAATCTACACAAAAACATGCAATTATTTTCTTCACCAGAAGTGCACTACCCGTCTATCTCGCTCAGGTCAGGACTGGGAGGGAGTTACTCGGAGTCTGGAGGAGGATTTAAGGGCTCAGAGCGGGAATACTTGAACAACTAGAAGAGTGTGTGTGCTGCACTGCTGGCAAATGTGAAACTCCTCTTCTTTTTGCTCTGCCTCTGAGTCACTGATCATCATGTAACTAAGCTTACGCTTAGTCACTCATTGTACTTGAAAATAAAATGGTAATGCATATCAAAAGTGACAAATGTGAAAAGAGATAAATTCATTACGGAAGCCATAAGAACCACTTGACCAGCAACATGTGGCACATGCCAAAATGTTTGTTTCCAATGTATTTCGTAGGCTGGGACAGAACTTACGAACGAATAATGAAGTGCAGTACTAGAAGGTGACTGAATGGGCACTCAGAATGAAGGAAAAGACACCTTGTTTTCGTTTTGGTTTGCAATCCATTGAAATCTTTGAAAATGTTGCATTAACCGAAGCAGATGCACAATGCACAGGCAACACTACAGTGCTGAATTGAAACATGCTGCAGTTAGGTGGGGTCATGGCGCATGGGTCGTGAAATGCATGGACATGGAGGTCATGGACCGTGATAGGTGGGAACTGCATCACTTAACAAATACAGCAGGTATTCTAGTAAATGTCAAGAACCAAGCAATGTTACTTACCACTGCCTCCCTCTACCGCCGCAGAGATTCCCCCTTCAACTGTTGCTGCGTCATCTGGCACATTGGCGCTGGCCCTGGCACTGGTGGGCTTTGCGGTTAAAAACAATATTGCACATGTTAGATGCCAGATACACCTCCCTTTTTTATTTTTTTTAAGAAAATACAACTGCAGTATCTTCTCTCCCTTCTGATATGTCACTTTGGGTATTTTGTTGGTTGACAACATTACAAAAAGCAACAGTCAAACCAACCGTAAAAGAGGGGCAGAGAAATGATATTGACTGTGAGTCATTTGAATTGTGAGTCATTTGAAGCACAATGAAGGGGTAGAATGAATTGGTCATTGACAAATACGGTTTTGGTTAGTAAATGCAACTGGACCATCCCTACACTTCTTTCCTGTCATGCTGCACTGTCATCTAAACTGCTGGGATACTGAATAATACATACAACACAATATTGAGGGTGGTCACCATAACCATGGCCACTGTCTCGTCATCTGAGCATGAGCAAGAAATAGAAAGCCTTCTCAACAATGAAGCTTAGAATAACTTGTTTTGGTTTGCAAACTCTGCAATCTTCACAGTAGAGTACCTAATTTATTGTCTTAGTCGTATAGTACCAGTCCACAGGGTATTTAAGTTAGAGGACAGGGAAAACATAATAACAAATCAGAAACAAGGCTACAGATTAGTAGACAGGAGGAAGTCTACTACACAAAAAATATATAAAAAAGGATAATTCAGGGAGGGATAACAAAAAATTACAAACATTAAATATAATGAAGAGGATTTGAATAAAAGTTACAGTATAGAAGAAACAAGGAAAATGTATTCTAATGGGGAGAGGTAACGGTTAGCAAAATAAATAATATTAACAATACCTTACTGGGGCCAGCCGAGCTGTCAGCCACAGGGCTGGTGGTGGTACTTCCACCCGCCCTGGCACTGGTGATTGCAGCCTCGGCCTGACCCTCAGATGCCCTCTGCTTGCCCTCTGGTGCTGATGTAAGAAATAAAGAAGACAACAAAAGTAGAATAATGGTACAGTTAATGTTTTAAAAAATATTTTACAGGCAAAGGCAGTAGCATATTTTCATAGTAGTTTTTAAAATCAGATTGCCTATACTATCAAGTTGAACTATTCCTAATTTCTGAAACATTACCTATGCCCTATTCCAAATTTACTAAACTACATTTGGAACTACTAATGCATTGCAACAATTGATCTTTGCTTTGCAACCCCCCATGATAAGCCAACTCAGTCACTTCCCCTTTTCAATGCCTAAATGCATACTACACAGGACTGCAGCTTGGGACTGTATGAGACACATGAAAAAAGGCAAAGAGAACACTAACTCACTGATATTACTACTACTATCACAGTACCACTTTCTTAGTGACAGCACAGAGAAGTCTGCATGAGTTCTAAAATAATCAGCTCAAGCGAGCCCCTACAGAGATTAGCGGAACTAGGAAGCACCCAGCACCTGGCTCACTCAAATTGGATCACATAATATTCATAATGTTACATGAACTTAATTATCTCTGAGAATCAGCAGCATGTTATTTGAAAGAAATTGCATTGTAGGACACAACAAATATTTAGTAATCAGTACTCAACAAGCCAAACATCTTGGACGCCCAAGAGGTCGAACAGGTCCAGCTCCCATTCAATGATGTTGGCCCAGCATTGCATCAGCTGCTACTGGGTGCACCAAACCCAGTACACCTGCGGACGCACACACCCACCTTCCCCCACAGCAGCAGATGCTCCACAGGCCGTATCCACTCCCTAGCGTGCCACCTGCTGCTAGCATTAAGGGGAGATGGTGCTGCACAAACAAAATGGAGCAGCCAACTCCTCCTCACTTAAAATGGAGCAGGACTGTACCCCCTGGGTGTACTGCCGACCACAAGTTGTGCAGTTAACTCCACCCCCTGAACTGGTGCCAACTCACCCACACTCTGCCATGGTGCTGGGTGGGAAGAAAAAAAAAGACAGGGAAGAGAGGAAATAGAAAGGAAGAATTAAGGAAGTTAAGTGAAAATGAAAAAGGGACAAACTGTCACAGAAAATAAAAAAAGAAACAAAACGTAAAACACACAAACACAAATACACACACAAATGTAATAACTGTAAAATGGGAGGATAAGTGGAATAAGGGAAGGATTACAAAGATACAGAGTAGATTAAAAAGTAGGCCCAGCACCATGCGCAGAACAGGAAAAACAAGATGGCTGTGTGCGCATGCAACTGCATGGTGCCTTTCGCTCTTGCACACAGAGCGCACTACTGGCACCAATCATCATGAACGGTCAGCTGATCACACCTCTGCCTGTTCATGGGGTGAGGTGGAGTTCTCACTGAATCTTTTGGGCACTCCGTGGAATTCTTTGTAGCAGAACTCAGTGAGTTCCGCCCAGATCTAGTGTAAACCCAGCTCACCCAGAGGATCCTACTGCCTATTCTAAGATAGACCAGCACAAAAGGGCTTTCAACATACATCCACAAGCATTTTCCTTGCACTGAAGAAACTTCCTCACCAGTATGGCCACGCAACATTTTCAATAGCCTATTCGCTAAAGTGGCTCAACCTGTATCTGCGCCAAGGATTTGGCAGCTGAACAGCATCTGTCCCATCCAGCCCCACTTTCAAGATTCTTGGATTCAATGCAGGACTGGTGTGTCTCCTGGATAAATGCAACATCAGCCCATTTAGAGGCAAACTAAAACTTTTTTCTTTCACTTGACATAGCTTGTCAGGCCGTTTATGTTGAAAGAGATGATCTGTAAAGCATGGGTTATCATAGTAAGAGTGACACAATGTGATGTTGTAGGTGTCAGATGCAGAGTGGCAGGCACAAAGAAAGGAGCAGGAAGAATGGGTCTAAACCCTTGTATGGAGTAGAGAAAAAATAATTCCCTCAACGGTAGTAAATGCAAAGGATAGTCTATGTCAGCTCCACAGGTACTTAGCAATCCAAGACCAAAATACATAACATGTGTCTTTCACTGTTGGGTTTAAACCTCCACCTCAGAGCGGGGCACTGTAAGTAGAGTAAAAATGGCCATATTCAAATGATATTGGTGGCATGTGTGTGGCAGAAGGACGTCCCAAGGAGATCCCAAATGGGGAAATTGAAAGTTGAAAATCATCAATAGGCAAAGGACGGGCTGTGGAATGGGTGGCTAGATTTGGTGGTGGGTGGGTAATGGGACATCTGGGATCTCACAATGTTTACATTGGTGCAGTTCATGAAGCAGTCAGGGAGGCTGCACAGCACAAATGAAATAGAATACGAGTGAAAAGTCAAGAGCAGTCTGAGTGTTTGGGTGCCCTTGGAGGATACTCATCTGTGTCCATCAGTTGGCCCCATATGTGCAGTCATCAGGCCCATTGCTGGCCGGCTGTGACACCTTCAAGTGTGATCTTTGTTCCACATGATTTCCTCCACACATTGAACAGCCCTCCCTTGTCCATGAGTTTTTTGAAGGCCCTGACAAGCAGTCATTAAGGGCAATGCCCTGCGATGAAGAGTCCATTGGTTGAAGGCAATAGTGGAGTCAGGTTTGTGCGTTGTTCATCCAGGCAATCAAAGAAGTGGGCTAAGTCATCTGGCTCAGGATAGTCCTGCAACTTTCCATCCATCATGATCCACATTGGAGTAGGCTCTTGTAAGCCAATTCTGATATCCTATTTGTGAAGTCTTGGCATGAGCTGTAGAATTTTTATTTTCCTTTAGTATCAGTTTCTGTGGATAAGTGAGCAGCTATCTGCTCTTTATGACCATCCAAGTCATAGGGGCTGTGCTCCGAGCAGCTATTAAGATCAGGCAGACCAGTTCATGGCAGAGAAAGCAGGCTATGATTGGTGACGGGCTCAACAGGTTCTCTTTGACTGGAACCGTAGAGCACATTCTATGGTCCCTCTGTATTTCAAGTGGATGAGTGAAAGAGATACTGACCAGGTGATAAGAATTCTGTCAGTAGGCTCCTGACATCATTATTCATTTCCATTTTTTTCTTGAATGCCACATGACTGAATGTTATTCCATCTTCCCTGTACTCTAGGTCAATCACTTTTTAATTCAGGATGCCAGAGCCCACCACCAAGATCTCTTTCAGACTAAGTTCCATGGTGGACACCTTTGAAGGGGTGGGCACAGCCCATCTTGGATTAGGGTCTCCTAACACCTCTGAGATGGTCACACAGCTTTACCACTGGCCCTAAATTCATACTTAACTGGCAGGTAATAAGATAGAAAACATGGTGAACCTGAGTTCAAAATATATGGGTAAAGGGGACAGTGAGAAGTGATGTTCACTGCTAAGAGGTTGTGGTATTGTCGATGCAGGGTCATCAGGTTGTTCTCAGGCTAAGGAAAGGGTAAAAAAGACAATTGTCTGTACCGGATGAGTCAGCCTTTGACCTGGTAACATGGAAGTGAACTGTGAGGCAGTCAACAAAGATTCTATGGGTCATAGCAGACCAGTAGTAGATGTGGGTGGGGACCATAACCTGTTGCACTGCAGTATGGAGCTCATGTGATAGAGCAGACGTGGCCAGGATTTACAAGGGGTCTCCAGTGGGTCAGGTTACCCTCCAAAAAAAGAACCTAAGGAAATGGTAGTGGGAGGGGAGGGCAGCTGGTACGACATCACACCCCACTCCCCTTTTGCTTGTGTGTGGGGAGCATCTGTAGAAATAAAGCAGTGATAAGACCCAGTGGGAAGATCTGTGAGGCATGAAACAGATAATAAAAAATGAAGCCATGAAATGTTCCCAAGGTGTATTTAGTGGCCCCTTGTTACTCACACTGTTAGGTGAGGGCCTCTTGAGAGGGCATTGTAGGTGTATCCCAAAATTGTCACAGTCCGTGTCATCCACTGTGCTCGAAGGCTGATGTGACATCTCTCTGGGTGCCACAGGGCACCTGAGTGGTGTGGTCCAGCCAGAAAAATAGGATGCAATGCCGAGTGGGCTTGTAGCTTGTAGCGTGCTACAATGGACCCAAGTAAATATATATAAAAAGGCTAATAAAAAACACATATTAAACCAAAAACAATCCAGATTTAAGAAAGAAATGTAAAACATGCAACAAAATATGTTAACAAATTTTCAATCAGGATTTACATAGCTTTCTAATCAGCCGTGAAGGAATTCAGGTGCTGGCTCCATCTTCTTGGTGTTTCAGTCAAAGAGTCAAGTCTTGAGCCCCCTTCTGAATTCCTGGAAAGATGGTGCTGTTCTGAGGTGGATGGGGAGGCTGTTCCAGGATGTTGCGGTGAGTTAGGAGGGGGGGCTGCCTCTACTATTGCCGCAGAGGACGTGGGGGATGTGGGCAAGGGAGAGGGAGGCAAAGAGCAAGGGTCTGGGAGGGAGGCAGAAGCTGAGGCAGTGGTTGAGGAATGCTTGTACTTAGTTGTGAAGGGTATTTAGGCGTGGGTCAGCATTTTGAATTGGCATCTTTTTTGTATGGAGTGCCAGTGAAGCTTCCTCAGCTGGGTGTAATGCCTTTTTGGGAGGTTTTGAAGGACCCTCCCCAGAAGAAATTTTAACACAAAAATATATGTACCCTCACTTTTCAAAAGATAATTCGAAACAAACATTGGCAAAGCCAATATATCTCATGGGCAACAGAGGATGTGATAAAAAGCACTATGATGCAGCCAGTGCTGGCTGTGTCATAGTGACATTTTTCAGTATTAAGGTTTGGGAGGTGGAAGAGCACACGTAGGGAAGAGGTGACAGACAACATGGAGAGAGGGGGTAGGAGGCAACATAGAGGGGATGAGTCAGGGGTACAGGGATGTTGGGGGTTTGAGAGTGGGACTAGGATCAATTATATAGACAGTGCACAATGAAGGAGGCTTGCAGCAAGAAACAAATGAAGGAGGGTCTGATACATGGCAAGCAAAAACACAGACAACAATGAAGGGAGGGAGAATGAGTTGGGATAACTGACACAGATAAGAGAAGGCTAGTGCGGACAAGCAAATGGACAATGGAGGTTTGGTGGGAGCAAGAAACACAGACAAGGGAGGAAGGGAGGCAAATTAGTGAGGGAGGATAGATGGATGTGGACAAGATACACAGATACAGGAAGGATGGAGGAACATAGAGGAAAGAGAAACATTGGAGTAAGACAGCTAAAAAGGAAATATTCTAGTAAGGTGCCTAAACACAAAGAAAAAAAACAAATAACCAGTGGAAGGACATAAATGATGTATCCATGCTTCGGGGAAGGACAAATAGGATGAGAGGAAGGAGGCCTACAGCAGATAACCAATAAGAAAGAAGCAAATTAAAGTGGCAGATAGGCCAAACAATTGTAAGCAATAGGCAGCCTCTTAGGCCGCTGGTAGAAAACAAAAGGTTTCAAAGAGAACGTGCATGTGCTGTAGAGGACCAACAATCATAAGTAAAAGAGAAAGCCTTATGGGAAAAACAACACTCAAGAAAAAGAGAAGAAACATCAGAAATATGATTACATAGCAGAATGTGTTCAAAATGTAGTAAGTAAATCAACATTCAACAATTTAAAAAAATAACAAACTTTCATATTCCTTTGTCCCAGAGATATGATAATGATTGAAAGTGCAACATGTATTACTTAACAAAAAGTGAATTAGCTGTTAAGCTACACGATATATGCTTATAGCTCAGAGAGTATTAGTAATAAAATAACTCATAAGAGATGCACTCAATAATATTCCATTGCAGGCTATAGTAGAGACACGTCAACATATTACATAAATAATAGCAAGTGTGCGGGAACACAACCATCCCCAAATATAAAAGAAATACAAGTCAGAAATATCCTACATGATTTAAGAGAAGCAAGCACAAGTTTGTTTCCAATGACATACATGAGCTATACCCCGAGATGCAAGAAACTTGAAAACACGTCAAAACAATCAGGAAAGTAGTCAAGCATGCCACAAGAGTACCAAAATCATTTGTACAATACGAATAAAGAATGCATAATGCATGACTCTGTCCACCAAACTCTTGGCCCGCCTGCCCAATTGAGTTGGTTGGACCAACAGGTTTACGACGACGAAGTAGCATTTTCCCAGTCAGTGTAAATCTTCATATGATGGCCCATTGGAGTATCGGCCATTGCAGGTAAGCCATCTGGCCATCCACCCTATTTCGAGTGAGGGGGTCAGATGGCTCTTTTTTGTTTATTTTACTCTCCATCACCACCAGAAATATCCAGACAGCAAGGAGCAGTAAAAATGAAAAAAAGTGGCCCCACCACCATGTGAGAATAGGCTCATGGTGCTAGTGTCATTAGTTTTTAATTTTTTATTTCCCAAAAACAAACTTGTGCGTTGGGAAAAGTAAAAACTTTAAGAACCACCAATCACCAATGACAGAGGCACACCAAACTTTTAAACGCCTTTTTAAGACTCACCGTGATGGCAGTGTATCTCAGAGCAGATGGTTAACTAAAAATCTGACAGATCGAGTAAAGGCGGGATGGCTGAAGTAAAGTCTTGTGCCAACCTGACCCTTCACTCTATCCCTCAAAGTCTAAATCTGGCCCTAAGTTTCCATACAAATATATTTGCACTTTTCTTCGAGTGAACAGTTCCTAGGTACTGTGTCTGGCAATGTCAAAGAACTCGCTGCTTCAGCGCATTCTATTTCGATATGGACAACAAAACGGTACGCATGTACAAATTCACAATGCTGTCCCGAAGCTGCTCCTTAGATCAGGGAATACAAATTTGTTACAGAAAATAGATATATCCATCCGGCGAAAGGTGGCAGCTGATCATATCATTTCCCATTCACTCTAGGCATGCTTGAAAAAAGATGAACCTGATGTGAAATGATTTATGTCAGTCGAATGAACATTGTATCCTGGTTTTGATGATATACTAATGTATTTTTCTTCTTCATGTATTTTCTTGTCATATTTGTGTACTTTTCCTCAGAATTCATCTGGATTTTGGAGTATTCTGAGATGTTGGCGGATATGTTAAACCTGGACATTTGAAGTACATATTTGACAATGTGGAAATATTAAAGGAAGACTAAAACACGGATGCAGCAACATGTATTACAAATAACACTTACATTCATCAAACCCTCTTCACTTTGCTTGTTATAATAGCTGCATTTTTCGCGCCGTCTTTCTTGATTACATTTTTAGATGAAATTACACAGAAGAGACAATATACAAAAAAAGAACATCCGTCAGTCAGCGCCGATCCAACCGGCATGTGCTATTGTGCATGAGGAAGTTTTAAGTGTGGAAGTCCCCCATTTGTTTGGGGAAACATTGCCCTTGCCTTTTGTCTGAGATTGATCACCGAAATAGGCTATTGGCTTCTAAGTGACTCTGAGAGTTGGGAGGCATCAATAAACTTGAATCGTTGTCAAGTTCACTGAGTCGATTTTGGGTCATACACATCAAAAGCAACAGATTTAGCTGCTGTTCTATCAGATTACTGCCAATAGAAGCGGCATTATCAAGACGGTAAAGAAACAGAGATTAATTACCAAAAAATGCTGTCCTTTATCATCTGGATTGCAATTTTTACAAGACCTTGGGAGTGGACTGGACATCGTGCTTCACAAGAAGGCGTTTGTCAGGCTGCTGGTTAGGACAGTAGGACGATTTTGGCCAAGTAGTGGCAGCAAGCTAAATGAGGGTTATGGGTTATGATATAGCATAGTGTTCAAATGGTGACCATATTCAATAGTACGGTTAGAGATCTGCATGTGTTTCTGAGAGCAACACACGTATATCTTTTTCCACAATCATATTTTATACACTTTAAAAAAATTATATTCTGAGAATAGACCCTTTTCTGACTGATTCAAATAAGAAGCTAAGGTAGGTTTAGTGGGATTTCTTGACCTGGGATGACATGGGAATAAAGAGTTATGTGTTAACGGCAGAATATAGAAGTCTATTGCTCTCTGTTGAAATAGCAGCAGACAACTGGCAGCATATACAATGGATGATTTGGTCTGCTTCATCCAGCTGGCGGGTTACTTTGCTTTTGATCTAGCACATAATAGGAGGTTACAATTTTATAGGAAGCAGAATCATGTGCAATGAAGTATATGTAATTTTGTTTCATGTGATCTCAATAGGAAAGGTTTACACAGACACTCACGAGGAACTGTACAGCTTTTATAATGACAATGTTTGCACTATGGAGGGAGACAAAACCCTCACAACAACCTGTAGTTCCCTTGGAGGTGGGACTACTCCAGCCGCTATCCTGAGCACCTGGAGGCGCCATAACAGCTTGTGAAGGGGACAGGGTCGCCCACATCTATTATGTTCAAAGTGTGCCCCGGCTTTGCTGCCGAGCGGGACAATGTTTGCACTAAGGAGGACGACCAGACCCCCACAATCATCTCTAATCCCTCTGGAGGTGGGACTACTACAGCCACAATTCTGCGTGCCCAGAGGCACGGTAACAGCTTGTGAAAGGGCAGGGCCACCCATGGCTATCATGCTCAAAGCACACCTGGCCTTCCCACAGTGCGGATGAGCCTGGACAAAGCCCGGGGCAAGAGTAGGCATAGCTGCACCCTTCACTGGTCAGATGAGGCTGAGATGTGCCATCTTTCTAATATTGGCCTCTTGGGGTGAATGTCTTCTCCTTTTCAGTTTCACTCTATATGTTGCAGTCCGCATTACTGCTGCTCTTCTCTGGGGTGGGACTTCTGCTCTCTGGATATCATCGCTCAGCAAGAAGGTTTTTTTTAAACTCACCCATGCACAATATAGGCCTCTTAGAGTTTGAGCAGGCTATGCCGGGTTTCCCCTCTGAGCCCATGTTCTCAAAGGTACTGGTTAATCAGCCGAAAGCATATTTGTGCATTTTTGATTGTTCCAGTACATAACAACATGAAGTGATGGGCAAGAGAAAAGCTGAGGGAGGGTCCTCAAGCACCTCTCAAAGCCATTGATAAGGAGTTTGTATCTAAATCGTTCTGGGTTACACAGTTATTGTCGGACTGTACTGCAAAAATTGAGGACATTACACTCTCAGAAATTTCCTCAATCCTTGTTCACGTTGCTGTCCTCAAGCAAGGACTTAAGGATAGCCCCTGCAGTCGGGCAGGGTAATGCACCTGGTTGTCCACCTCCTTGACTATCACAGGGCCTGTGGCATCTGTCAGAAATGCATTGAATAGGCTCTATTTAGATGCAATCACCCCACTTTCTAATCAGACTCAAGAAACCCTGTCAGGGGATGGTGAAAGTACTAGTAGGAGTCACTAGGAGGAGACAATGAGTCACAAAAATAGCACTACAGGGAAGTCTAGGAGCAATGGTCCTACACAAAGACAGAGACATCCTCTGATTAATCTCCCTCCTGCTTCTTGCCCTTATGTGAAAATAATAACTGGAGTCCCACAGTTGCATGAGGGTCAAAGGGAATCGCACGCAGAGCTTATAAATGAGACATTGAACTGGCTAGCACAGCATGGGAATTTCCCTCTCTCCCGGGTAAACAATAATCTTTTAACCCCCAGGGTGGGGTGGATTGGCCCAGGGCTGTTGGACCTACCTGGAGACCGAGTAATTATCAATTTCAGGGTTCTACTCTTTGTGCAGCGATTGCGTCTTGCTCACCTGAGCAATAAGGTTGCTGGGTTGATTATTGAAGTGTAGTCGCTAGGATACTTCTATAAATCCAGCAATCAATTTGGGCAAGGTTACAACACACAAAGGCGAAGATTAAACTCATCATCTGCACCCTTTCCTGATTTCCAACTGTGCATTTAGTGATCATGTAGTATGCAGAGTCCCCACTTCTAATCGCTTTGATGTTTTAGCAGGACTAGACTAACACACATAATATATGTGTTGAGCAGGCTGTTCCATGTGTAGTTCATATAGAAGGAAGTCATAGTGGGATAACTTTCCATGAGGGAGTCAAGAGAGGGTAATATCCTGATAAATCGGTTGAAGGATGCAGAAACCAAGGCACACAACAAATTGAGTCTCAAGCTATCATAGAATATAACAGGACAATTGAAAATGTACCTCCTTATAGAGGTGCCTATGCCTGAGTGCAGACAAGCTCTGAGTGTTTTAAAACACATAACCTGCCTTTATATCACTGTAAGATAACTCTCTCATTGAGGTGCCTAGATCTGAGCCCAGACTAGTCCCGTGTGGGGCAAAAAACATATCTGACTCGAACACAAGCGACATATGTCATCATCACAGCCACAGCCTGGCCACAATGGCAGCAGGAGGGATAGCTGTACAGGAGCAAGTGTGGTATCACCCACACAGTCTAAACTATCAGAACTTTGGGGGTGATAACTAGGATGGGTATTTATGATGTGCTTGATGCTAGACAAATAACCACCCCCAACAAGCTTGTCTCATGGAATGTAGCAAGGCTAGGTTCTAAGCTTAATTGTCCTGACTGGGGGCATTTCATAGACATGCATGAACTCTGCCTCTCTCAACAGACCTGGTACATAAATCTGGTCTATCACACAAGCTTTGTTAGTTTCAATAAGGAAGAGTCAATGATGAAAAATGATTCACAGGGGGACTCACAACATGGGTTAGTACCACGCTTACCTACGTGTCAAAGGAAATTGAGATAGCCTCCCCAGACATCCTGTGTTTTAATCTGACTTTCCCTCAGTTGTTTACAACTATCATGTTTACCTAAGACATATGGGGAACAAAACTGAATCCCTCACTTTAGAGCTTCTAAACTCACACATGGCAACAGTACCGGCCGAAGTAATCGAAATTGTGGGCTTGGATTTTAATGGTCAGTTTGAACCACTGGATGACATTATTGAAGTCCTCACCCAGGAGTTCTCCCTTAGCATTCCAAATTAAATCATTAACTCTAAATCAGGGTATTTGAGCCTGCAATGGCAGAGCTGATTCATACAGGGATAGGAAGCAGACCTTTAACCGCATCCAAATTATTAGCCTCATTGATTATATATTGGTGAATGTTAGGATAGGGCCACATTTCACAGAAATGGCAGTAACATCAGGACAAGATAAGATAATGATCACAATGCTTTATTTCTTGTCATAGATTCCTCTGCCCATAGTAGGCTGGTTAGCTGTGTCAAACCTTTTGACAGAAGTTTGAGACTAACTAATAATTTGTATAAAGTTAAGTGGAGTATCATTGTTCAATCCCAAGAGTTGGTTGGGTCAATTTATAAACTAGTAGATGAAAGCATTGGGGAATTGCTCCTCCTGGATCTGGCCCTGAATCAAGGAGAGACCTTAGAAAAGATACACAATCATATGTTTCAGGGTTTAAAGAACTAATTTTATGTGGAAACAAAGTAGGTGGTAGTCAGGAAAAGTCAACTGACCTGGTAAAATCAAGATTGTAGACGTGCCAAATCAGCACCCATTGTCTCCATCAAGCAACAAGATACGAGGGCATTATATCAAAGAGCAGTTAACAAACTGAAAAGCGACTTGGAACATGGGTCGTGGGTAGGGCTGTTGGCTGTAGCTAGAGAGGGGGCCCACACCTCTTTTTGGAACATAGGCCCTTATTCAAATCTAAGAGATTTCTTTGCATAATTTTTTAGCACTTTTATAGACTGCCCAGAGCAGGCATTAAAAGGGGTACACCATTGTTTACAATGGGCCTCTATGTACTGTTCAGGGTTAGCGCCAAAATGTTGGCGCTAACCCTGAACAGTTTAGCAATAGCTTCAAAAATGTTGACGCTATCGCCCCCTACCCTGTGCAATGTTGCGCCATATCTTAGATACGGCGCACACATGGTGGTGGTAGGGGGGCGCTAAGGGGTGCAAGGAAAGTGGCACTGCACAGAGTGCAGTGCCACTTTCCTTAAATCTGCCCCATAGTATCCACAGGGAGCAAAGAAAGATAACGCCCTATAGAGAATAATATTGCCACTGCAGAGTGGATTTTGCACTTCTCCAGGCTGTATTCTGTGACTGGGAAAGCTAGCACCCTTCAAAAATATGAGGTGTGCCTAATGTCAGTAGGATTAGGAGGTGAGAGTAAACCCCAGGAGAACCCACTCATCTTGACCCAGGAAGTGAGTGCAGCAATAAAGAAGATTATCCCCCCAAAAACACCACGGCTAAACAAGATTCCAGGGGACCTATATCTAGGCGAGATCTACATTTGGAGTCCCTACTTTACATAGTATTTTAGTGCCATCATAAAAGGGCCACCTATATCCCCATCCTAGGTGGGGGCAGAAATTATACTAATCTTTTAAAAGGTATCACTGACACTCCTGGTCATTTATAGGCCAATAAGCCTTGTAGACAGCACACATAAGCTGTTTAACAGAATTATCTTGGAGAGGCTGCAAGACTGCCAGGAAGTTAATGAGATACTAACTCCTTTGCAAGCAGGCTTTCGGGAATGCACCTCCACCATAGACCAGGTGTTTCAGCTACAGTTAATATTCTGGAAAACTGTGGTCTTAGGGTATGGTCAACTATAAGTAGTATTCATAGACCTTTGGTCTGCATTTGACCTGGTCCCCAGACCCACACTTTGGCAGGTGCTGTCTGACATGGGGGTCCTTAAATATATCCTGGCAACCATCATTAGGGTTCATGAACACAACTATGCCCAGTTTAGGTGTGGTCAATTGGAAAAACTGAATGAGACGATTTCTGTTAACAGAGGGGTTCGGCAGGATTATGTTCTCACCTCTTCTCTCTTCACATTATGGCTCTCATTACAACCCTGGCAGTTGGTGTTAAAGTGGCAGTAATAATGCCAACAGGCCGGGCGTAATTACCACCAAATTATGACCATGGCAAAATCTCTGATAGACAGCCAATGTACCACACCGACCCCCAGGGCGGAAACAACAGCCACCATGGCGGTAGCCGTCTACAGCCAGGCGGAAGTCAATGTTCCGCCCACCATATTATGACCAGACAATCTGCCACCTTTTCCTGGGCGGTACCAACGACATCAAAGGCCTGGCAGAAACTGAGCTCAGAAGGGAAAGGACTCACCATTGGAGACACAGGGAACAACCAGGCCGCCATGGAGCCCGAGCTGCATGTCTTCTCCATGATCTTCTATGTGCAGCTCCACCACGAACACCAACACCGGCGAAGACGACAACGGTGAGTACAGCCGCCTAGCACACAAGGGAGGGAGGGAGGAAAATGAGAGTGACACACACACGCACCACACCCCCACAAAACCATACACACAATCAGCTGCATTACTAAAACATTTTTACCCCATAACTCGGATAAATAACGCAAGGACAAAACGATTTTGAGAAAGTGAATGTAATGAGAGCAAGATATGAAGAAAAATAAGTTAGGCAAGATAATAAATATATACATATGTACACAAAAAGGGACACAGCCCAGTCCACAAAGTTCGTAGGCCACATGGCCACAGGCCAAAGTCCAAGGCTGCACATTTCACCTGCCTCAACACGGAGAGAACACTGGAGGGGCATCAGTTGGTAAATAGGCAAGCACCTTAGGGAGACGGGGACGGAGGATGGAGGGGAGAGGGGGTCACCTCAGCAGGCCACTAGTTCTGAAGAGGGCAACATGCCCTGAGTTTGGTCCTGGAAAGTGCAAGGCCACAGTCTCTCAAGTGGGTGACATGATCACTGGTTCTGGAGGGGGCCTTGTGCCCTGTGCTCTTGATCCTGGGGAGTCTTGGGTATGTGGGTGTCCTCCCCACTTGTTCTGGAGGAGTCCTCGTGCCTTGTGCTCTTGATCTGGGGGAGTGCAAGGCCACAATCTCTCAAGTGGGTGACATGATCACTGGTTCTGGAGGGGGCCTCGTGCCCTGTGCTCTTGATCCTAGGGAGTGCAAGGTAACAGTCTCTTAGGTGGGTGTCATACCCACTGGATTTGCAGGGGGCAGGCCGCACAGCAGCCCGTGGAGGCAGGATTACATACTGTCCTCCGGCAGTGATGGCTGCTCAATGGAGGTGGTGCTGCTGCTGGGGCGAGGCTCCTGTCCATCCCCTGCAACCTCGGAGGGCTGCTCACTGGAGGTGGCTGTGCTGCTGGAGGGGAGGCTCCTGCCCATCCCCTGCAACCTGGGACAGCTGCACAACCATGGTTGGTGGTGGGTGCTCCGTCACAGTTCCTGCCCCAGGCTCCTTGCTCTTCCTGGCAGCTGGGGCAGGCTCCTTTCCCTCCTTAGCAGCTGCTGCAGGCTCATTTGACTTACTGGCAGCTGGGACAGGATCCTTTCAATTCTTGCCTGCTGGGGCAGGCTCCTTGCTCTTTCTGGCAGCTCGGGCAGGCTCCTTTCCATTGAGGCTGACAGGTGCAGGCTCCTTCACCTTCAGTACATGTGGCCTGGATTCTTTTCCACCACGAGTGGGTGTGGTGACAACTGGGGCTGTGGACTGGGTGGCTGAGGTGCTTGGCTGGGTTCTTCCCACCCTGTCCATATGTGCAAGACAGTTTTTTAGGGACAGTGGGGAGGGAAGAGGGAGAAGGAATGGCAGTGGAGGAAGAGGGAGTGGTTGTTGTAGGTGTCTGCTGATTTTGAGTGCAGGTGCCTGGGCTGGATGCTGCTGTGAGGTGGATGGCTGTTGGGTATCTGAGTGCTTGTGTTTGTGTACCTTAGGAGGGGGGAGGACAGACACAGTGGGAGAGGACACAGGGGACGTGTGCATGGCTGTTGTTGAGGTGTCTGCCAGTGAGGTGTGTGTTCTGCTTGGGGTGGTGATGATGCTGGTAGTGGATGATGAAGTAGTGCATGCAGGTGTGAGTGTAGATGGAACTGGGAGGGACGTGGAGGAGGAGGAGGAGGGGGAGACAGTGGAAATAGTAGATGTTGGTGTGTCTGGTGTGTCTGCATCTGGATGGTGTTTGTGTGAGTGTCTGTGGGATGAAGTGTGGTGCTTGTGTTTGCCTGTAACACTCTTGTGTGTTGTCTTGTGTGCATGCTCGTCTGCCTGTGTGCTTGGGATAGGTTGGGGTTGAGGAGAATGGGACTGGGAAGAGAAAGTTGGAGGGGGGGTGGAAATAGGGACAATGGCTGCCATCAGAGAGGAGGCCAGAGCCTGGATCGATCTCTGTTGGGCCGCCAATCCAGTGTGAATTTCTTCTAGGAATGCATTAGTTTGTTGCATCTGGGCTGCCAGCCCCTGGATGGCATTCACAATGGTTGACTGCCCTACTGAGATGGATCTCAGGAGGTCAATAGCCTCCTCACTCAGGGCGGCAGGGCTAACTGGGACAGGGCCTGAGGTGCCTCGAGCGAAGGAGATGCCCACCCTCCTGTGTGAGTGTGCACGGACAACACAATGAGGGGCTGCTGGGAGGGCGGTGCTGGTAAAGGGAGTGGCGGTGGAACCTGTAGCTGGGGTGGTCACAGAGGTGTCCGCCACCACCAGGGAGCTTCCATCGGAGAAGGTATCTGTTCAGAACTGTCCCCTCCAGTCTCCGCCCTTGTGCTCCCCTCGCCCTCCGTTCCACTGGTGCCCTCAGAATCAGTGGACTTTGCCTCCTGGGTCCTGTGGGATGCAGCTCCTTCCGTCACCAGGGCCTCTGCTCCTTCACCAGATGATGCTAATGCACATAAGGACAGGGTGACAAAACAATAAGAGGGGGAAAGAGACAAAGGATACATTTGGTCAACGGCTGCACCAACACCACCGTTGGCGTACACAGCACCCTCACACACAGGGAACAGCCCTACGCAATATGCCATAGCACTACCAGAGAAACAGTTAGCAACAAAGGCATTGGGAGGGGCACACACCGCCAAATGCAGCACACCTGGGACCCACGCATCCCTGACTAGTAGTGGATGCCCACGAGCTAGGTTGCAAGATTTTCCCTTCTGAACCCTAGCCACCAGGGGATCTACTCTGCAATGTCAGGCCTAGCCTAGGGACACCCACTGACACACATCCCACACCCGGATACCACTCTATCATGCGTAAGTGGTAATGATGGTACTGTACTCACCCCCTTGTGGCTGCTGTGATGCCCTCAAGCACCCATTCAGCTCAGGATAGGTCACTGCCAGTATGCAGGCCATCAGAAGGGTCAGGGTTCGACGGGCACCCCTTCCTCCTTGGGAGGTCATCCCTAACTGAGCATCCGACGTCTTACATGCCCAGCATCTCAGGTCCTCCCACCGTTTCCAACAGCGGGTGCTCCGACTGCTTAGACCCCCAGGGTCTGCACGTCCTTGGCGATGGCATGCCATATACCCTTGTTTTGATGGGCGCTGACCTGAAGAAGAAATACACACAGGAAAATAGAATTAGTCATACAATCCTGCCTGTTACACTTATGGCCCACCATACCCCTTCACATCACCATTTACACACACACATGGCCCAGCACACATGCAATACGCCACCCAGAGGACATCCGCCCACTCCTCTTACACAAGGCCTTCACGCACACCACTCCATGCATTCATGTCACATGCATCGTGCCCACAGTGTACTCACCTGTTGGTCTGGAGGCCCATACAGCAGTCCGTACTGGGGAAGGACCCCATCCACCAGTCTTTCCAACTCTGTCGAAGTGAAGGCTGGGGCCCTTTCTCCAGTCACACAGGCCATGGTAGGTTCCAGACACAGGTCACAGCAGCACATGCAGTGTAGGTCCTCTCCTGCTGAAGATCAGGTAGCAAGTGAGGGATCAGATAGAAAATGGCAGTCACATCCGCGTCGGTGCATACCGTCACCGCCGGCATAGATCACCATTGGCTACTGTAACACATAGGGCCCAATGTTAACCAATGAGGAGTTGCACGGCAGTTCCCGACCACCTCCCGCAACGGCGCACAATGTCAGCGGATTTACCTCACTTCCACCTGTCCCTCCACACAGGACAGGTGGATGCCATTTCGGGGGGGGGGCAGGCCCTGGATAATTGCTGTGTCACTGGTGAAATTAGGACATACGGGACAAATCACACTTACCCATTACAAGATAACAGCATGCTAAGTTCTGTTGTAGCTCCATTGTTCAGTTTGTGACCGGCTCCTCACTCTTTTGCCCCATGGATTGCTACCCTCTGTGGATGAATAGGAGATGGAGACATACCCCCGGTGGACTTGGCAACAATGGAGGACAGGCACATTATCCTAACCTATAGACTTGACAGGGCCACAATCACAGAGTTGTGTGCCCAATTGGAGCTGACCTAATATCTACTATCTGTCACCCCACTGTACCCTCTGGCAAGTCATTTTGTAGATGTTGGTGACCTCACATATGCTCCTGGTGTGATCGCTGCAGCAAGCTACAGGTCATTAATCTATGCTCATCTTCTGTACAGTTGAATTGCAATGTATGTACCTGTTTCCGAGGGTGTTTGTTCAAATGCTAAAATATTGAGGGGGAAGTGCACTGGGATGGGCTGATGATGGACGAAAGTCCAGAGAATTGTTCCAGTCTGTTTGTAGCACAGGAGCATTGTCCAAGGGGACATATCAATGGGAGCAATGGCAGATCAAGGTGGACAGGGTGACAGAGTGGGACACAAAGGTGATAATCAGGAGAGTCTCATTTCCTGGCGGGGGTCTTGGCATTGTCTCTGGCTTCTGTCTGGATCGCAGGGAACATTTGCAGGGTGGTTCTCCTTCTGCAGGGAGAGGGGTGCTGGTGGCCTTTGAGTCCTGTGGTGGGGCCTCCTGGCCACTATAGCAGCAGAGGTGGAAGGCTGTTCAGATGTCTGGCTAGTGGCAGGGGCCCGCTGTTGTGTGACTGCCTCCCTCATAATATTGGCCATGTCTGCCAGCACCCCTGCTATGGAGATCAGGGTGTTGTTGATGGCCTGCAAGCCCTCCCTGATCCCCTGGTACTTTCCCTCCTGCAGCCACCTGTTTTCCTGCACATTGTCTAGAATCTGGTCCATCGTGTCCTGGGAATGTTGATATGCTCCCAGAATCTCTGCAAGTGCCTCCTGGAGAGTTAGTTCGCTGGGCCTGTCCTCCCCCTGGCCCACAGCAGTCCTCCCAGTTTCCCTGTTGGCCTGTGCCTCTGTCCCCTGAACCGTGTGCCCACTGCCACTGACCCCAGGTCCCAGATTGTCATGGGTATGAGGTGTGCCCTGGGGTCTCTGTAGAGGTGGACACACTGCTGATTGGCGTGTCCTGGGCAAAGAGGTATTGGTACACTGGATGGGTGCTTTGGTGGTGTCTCCTGATGGGGGAGGCTCTGTGGTGGGGTGTGACTGGGCCTGGGTAACCGGCTGTCCAGAGGTCACTGATGGGCCAGGTTGGCCTTCCATATCCTGAAGATCACAGTTGCTGTCATCACTGTGGGCCTGTTCTGTTGGGGGACTGGATATTGATGGTACTTCCTCTCCGCTGACATTGGCTGGGGTACCTGTGGGGATGTAAATGATGTGTTATGGTTTCTATGTCTTTCATATTGTGCATCTGTGGCTTGCCCTCTTTGGTTGTATTTGCCATGGCAGCTTTCACTTGTGTACGTTGGTATATGGTGGGGTGATTAGTTCTCTATAGTGTGCATGCTTTAGTGATGAGTGTCCATGCAGGGCTGTGCGTGGTGTCCATGCATTGTTAGAGCATGCAAGGCTTGGCATTGGGATGAGTGAGATGTGATGGTGGGGTGTGTGGGTAGTGGTGGAGTGAAGGGAGTGAGGGTGGGGTTATGTGATGGCATGCAGGTAGGGGGGTGATAGTAGCAGAGAGTTGGGTTACCAGAGTCCACTCCTCCTCCTACTCGGGCCAGGCCCTCAGGGTTCAGGATTGCCAAGACATGCTGTTAGCTGTGGGGGAGGAGGTGAGGGTCCACCACCAGTCCTCTGTACAGCGAGCTGGTGTCTTTCTGCAGTGGAACATACCTTCCCACATAGGTAGTTCCACCTCTTCCTGATGTCATCCCTAGTTCTTTTGTGCTGTCCCACATCATTGACCCTGTCCACGATTCTCCACCATAGCTCCATGTTCCTAGTTATCGATCTCTGCTGCACCTGTGCTCCAAATAGCTGTGGCTCTACCGTGATGATTTCCTCCACCATGACCCGCTGCTCCTCCTCTGTGAATCAGGGGTGTCTTTGTCGTGCCATGGGTGTTGTGTGAGGTGTGTAGGTGAGGGTGTGTTGGGTAATGTGTTGGGGTGTGTGATGTGGAGTGTGTGAGTGGTGTATAGGTGTGTATAGTGTGTGGCTCTGGTTGTCTCAGTGTCTGTCTGGTGGCAATGGTTTGTAATCGTAAAGGGTTGTGGGTAATATGAGTGTGTGTTTTATAGTGGTGTGGGTGTGGTGTGTGCATGGATGTCAGGTGTGTGTTGTTTGAATTGTCCAATCTGTTGTTGTTTTGTTTGTGTGTGTCCATTTTGAGCCTGGCGGTATGTACCGCCAATGGTTTACCACCGTTGAATGTCCACCGTGGTGATTTGTGGGTCATAATGTGATGGGTGTTGTTGGTGTAACGTGTGGGTTTTGATATCGCCACTTTATCACTGACCTTTGGTGTGGTGGATTTGTGTATGTGGCTGAATACTGACTGATTGGTGTATGTGTGTCTTAATATGGTAAACGGATATCCGCCGCAGCGGCGGTAAGTTGGCAGCAGTCAGAGTGTCGATAAGTGGGATTTACCGCCACTGTCATAATGAGAGCCTATATGTTATTGATCTGGTAGCCCGACTAAATCAATGTGAAAGTGATGCCCCTAGTTTGTCAGACATTATGGTCCCTTCTCTAATGTTCACAGATGACAGACTCCTATTATTAAAATCACCAATCGGGCTGCAGAAAATCTTAATTAGTTTTGATAGCAGACAGAGGGCTTTGGAAATCAGTGTGGCAAAAATGAAATATATGGTGCGAGATCCTTGCTGCACCACTAAATCTAACCCCATCCTAAAGGGACTCCACTGGATTGGGTGTAGACTTTTTATTATCTTGGGTTAACCCTTACAGAGCAGCTAAGCTGACACACCCAAATAGCAAGGTGTAGGCTCAATCTCAAGCAACACACTGGGGGTTGCTGAAAGTCCATCAAAGGATCCAATTCCAACCTCTATCACCAATGCTTCAATTACATACACATCTAGATATAGGGTTGAGACCCATCTCTGAAGTGATTGGAGTGAGACTGATCATTTATTGGAGAAAGATCTGGTCCTCTCTTGAGCTCTGTTTCTATCAACCGGGTCTAGAAGAAGTACTACGTATTCTGGGATCAGGCAAGAGTAATATGTGATACCTCACCCTGGCACAGTTGATAATAATGAGAAAGATACATTCTGCCCTCCTTGACTTCAACATTTTAACAGCACTGCTGGCCATCCTGAGCACCCTCTCACATAATTCTCACAGCTCAGAAAAGTCAAGCTCTGCAAAATATCATTTTATGATTTAAAATGTTAATCCTGCTTGTGTGATTCAGTTGTGCATGCATATTATCTAAACAAGATGGATTCAGCTCACCTGTGGCCAGGTTTCTTAAATGTGGCATCAATGTTCACCACCACACTCTTCCTGGCAAGTGTTTAGTGTCTTAGCACCAATGCTGTCAAGCCTGACAGATATTACCTGTTCCTTGGGTGACAGGCTGTTCTCTGTCTGGAGAATACACAACCCCAGTACCCTCACTCATCATGGTCACTACACCTTAAATATGCAAATGCAGGCAGCTGATAGGACCTAAGAAGCTCATCACCAGCATTTAAGCTGGCATCTATAGCTTCCAACACCTTTTCAGGATAAAAATGGAAAGAACAGCCCACTCAAAACAAAATTTTCCCCTCTTAGAGAGTCACCACTAGCCAGCAGCCCCACCACTTAGAAGAATCCTGGGAACCATGGCTCACCTCTCCTCTTCAAGATCAAGCTCCATGTTTCCACCCATGGGCTTCAAGCCCTACTAAGTCAACAGGAAGTAGCACTGGGTTCTCTTTAGGCCCTGATTTACCCAGGCCCTCTTCAGGAAAGTCCCTAGCCTCTAATTGGTCAAGCGGAAGACCAACTAGGGACTCTCAAGATCCCTTCCCGAAATTTGACAGGCCAACCTGCAGGCATACATTGTTGCCTACCACCTCATTCATCTGAGTCGTCTGAGGGCTACATTTACCTGCTAACTACATGCTTGGCAAGCAAGTATTTTGTAGGGTCCTCAGGACTTTGTGTCCATTGCTGATACACTTAGGGTACACCAGACAGAAATCTGCTAAGTCAGAATTAGCTTCCACTTACCCTTCTGGCAGCTCAGAATGATAATCCCTAAAAGAAGGAATGTCCTTCTCCCAAACGGATGCTAATGACACCCTCCTTCTGTAGTATGCACCACCGAGCCACCTGGTTGAGTCACTGCAGGCTTAATCACGTCCTACATGTCCTCTGTCTTTTGAGCCTCTGACCCTTGACCATAGGGTCTGATCCTGGAGGACGTACCTGAGTGGACACCAAGTGGGGCATCACCAAAGTCTGCCAAATGCCTGGTGGCAGAGTTAGTTGTCCCTCAATGGCTCAGAAATGAGAGCTGGTGAGAGCAAGTGAGATTTGGCATCTCCTAGTGAGATTTCCAGTTACTTGAAGGACTTCTGGTGACATTTTAAAATGCGGGTCGGCGCAAGTGTTTGCTGTCAGAGCGCTACTTCTTGAGTAGACTGTCTACTCAAGGGACAGGGAAGTCAACTTGAATGGCCACACACTTTTGCCCACTGTGTGGTGCCATTTACCCATATTTTTCAGTGTGGAGTGTGCTGCCAGCACAACTGGAATATTTATGCCCACTGGCTGAGCTCCGTGGAATCTCATGGAGTTTTAATGTAACCCCACGAAATTCCACAAAGTGAAATTTTTCAAGTTGTGCCCAGATGTGCCCTACCCCTGCAGACACAGCAACAGGAGAAGGCAACACACCTACAGAGAATCTCTGCTATTTTATGATGAGATGGGGTCTTTCTGAACATTGTGTTGTGTTGGGCCCTGGGGATAGGAGCCTTGGGGCTTAGGTTGCTCAGGGAGGTGACGCCAATTTATACCCCTCCTCATCAAAAATTGAATAAGCATGATTGTTTCAAACTCTGGGTGGTTGACATTCTCTGATGAATATTTTGAAAGAATAATAGAGCTTCACAAGGTGATTTATCCAGCCCTGTAGGGCTGATTTGGATGTTCTTGGGTTCATTTTGTTCCTGATAGCCAGTCCTAGCTAGCAGGAGTATTTTAATCAGGTCTTTTGGCCTCTAAAGAGTACCTTGGGTGGTCCTAAATCTGTGTTGTCCCCTTCACTAGACCTGCTATCTGCTTGGGCTCTTGGTGTTCTTTCCCACTTGAGGGTGCCTTCTACAGCCCCTCCAAAGCCAGCAAGCGGAACACCCTCCCTGCAGCACTGTCCAAGTCCAAGAGCCTCCTGGCTTCCTAAAGTGTATCAGCAGAGTCAAGGGCCAATCCAGAGAAGTTCCAGGGAATTATCTAGTGTCCCTCACCATTTCTCCAACTGCTCTTTTCTAGAGCTCATTCCCAAATTTATATGACAAAATGAACCCCTCTTTTTATTAATTTCTAAAGAAAATGCTTTAGGTTTTAGACTTTTGTAGGAAAGTAACATCTTTCTTGGCATGTTACCCCCTTTTTTACCTGTAAGTCAGCATGTTTTTGTCTGTCTCACTGGGATGGTCAGGACCCCTGTGCTCATAGTTTATAGCCTAATATGCATGGTGTGTATAGTGTTTGACTGTGTCGCTGAGGCTCTGCTAATCAGAACCTCAGTGCTAATGCTCTCTCTGCTTTTAGATTTGTCACTATAGGCTATTGATTTAATTTACCAATTTCAATTGGCACACTGGACCCCACTTATAAATCCCGAGTATATGGTACCTAGGTACCCAGGGCATTGGGGTTCCAGGATATTCTTATGGGCTGCAGCATTTCTTTTGCCACCCATAAGAAGCTCAGACAAACCCTTTCACAGGACTGCCACTGCACACATTATTTCACTGACATTTTCACTGCACTTAAGTAACTTATACGTCACCTATATGTTGTAACCTTCATTTAATGAATGTTAGGTGAAAAGTTACTAAGTGTGAGGGCACCCTTGCACTAGCAAAGGTGCCCCCACGTAGTTCAGGGCCATTTCCGGGAACTTTGTGAGTGCGGGGACGCCATTACACTTGTGCACCACATATAGGTCAATACCTATATGTAGCTTCACAATGGTAACTCCGAATATGGCCATGTAAGGTGTCTAAGATCATTACATTTTCCCTTCATTCCAAATATGGTATTGGGGAGCCAATTCCATGCATCCTGGGGTCTCCACTAGGGATCCCCAGTACTGCCAAGCCATCTCTCTGAGGCTTGCACTGCAGCTACAGCTGCTGCCACCTCACAGACAAGGTTCTGTACTCCTGGGGTCTGGGCAGCTCAGTCCCATGAAGGTAGAACAAAGCATTTCCTTTGGGAGGAGGGTGTTACACCCTCTCCCTTTGGAAATAGGTGTTACAGGCTGTGGAGGGGTAGCTTTGAAGGGCACAGATGGTGCCCTCATTGCATAAGCCAATCCACACTGGGTCAGGGACCCCTTGTCCCCTGCTCTGGTGCGAAACTGGACAAAGGAAGTAGCCACTCCCCTGTCCATCAACACCCTAGGGGTGGTGCCCATAGCACCTCCACTGTGTCCCAGACTCCAGCCATCTTGCTTTGCAAGTTGTGGGAGCACTCTGGAGGGCTCTGAATGGCCAGTGCCAGCAGGTCACATCAGATACCCCACCTGATAAGTCCTTACCTGATAAGGTAGCCTATCCCCCTCTCAGGGCTATTTAGGGTCTCTCCTGTGGGTTCTCTTCAGATTATACTTGCAGGTTTCCAGCAGGAATCCTCTGCAACTACTACTTCATCCTCTGACCTTAGATGAACCGCAGCCTGCTCCAGAAACCGCTGTAACAGCAACAAAGTATCCACAAGGGATACTTTTCTTCTGCAACTTCAGCTCCAGACAGTATCTGCAACAGTTTCCACGGTGTGCATGCTCTGAAGACTCCCAGTCCACCCTGCACCAGAAGGACTGAAGAAATCTCCAGTGGGGTGACAAAGTCACTCCCCTGCTCATGCAGGCAACTTGTAAGTCGATGACTGGTACACTTGGACTCCTCTCCTGGCGACGACCGTGCTCCTTGGGACACAGAGGGTGGACCCCATCGTCAGAGACTGTCCTGAGGTCCTGCTGTCACAATTTGCAGGAGGTAAGACCTTGCTTTCTCCTAGAACGACAGTACCCCTATGCACCGTGTCTTATTCACCTCCTGAGGCCTCTATTTGCAAAATTCCTTCATGCACATCCTGGACCAGGTGCCCAGCACTATATCCTGCGACGCCCAACTCACTGAGTTGTTCTCCGGTGGCGTGGGACCTTCCTTTGTAGTGCTTAAACAACTGCATTTTGCATCTCCTTTGTCCCTGTGTTCTGGGACTCCAGTGGTGCTATCTTGTGTTCTGAGGGCTCTCTGAAGTTCTGAGAGGCTCCTCTTCCTCCTCACACAGAGTTGAGGTCCCCAGGTACCTCCTGGGTCCAGATAGCGCCTAGTTGACGCAAAACACAACTTTGCCAGAACCAAGGCTTGTTGGAGGAATCCAGCACCAAAACTCACCTGCATCTAACTTCACAATGTGTGACATCCTTTGCATCATGCAGGAACCCTCTGGAATCTTCCTACGGTGCATTTCTGCAGTCTTCATCCAACTGGGGACTCTTCTTTTACACCCTCTTCTGGGTTGGCAGTGGCTCCTATCCTTCCTGGAACTTCTTTCGACTTCTGGACCTGGTCTCCTTCCTTTGCAGGTCTTCAGGTCCAGGAATCCACTGTTTGTTCTTTGCAGAATTGGTTGGTTCTTGCAATAATTCCAATCGTGAGGTGTAGTGTGTCCTAAGGAAACCTGTTGTACGTTACTCCTGCTTTTCTGGGCTCTGGGTGGGGTAATTTACTTACCTTTACTGTTTTCTTACTCGTCACACACTACACTTGTCTAGGTGGGAATTCATGATTCGCATTCCACTTTCTTAGTATATGGTTTGTGTTGCCCCTAAACCTATTTTCTCCCATTACATTCTATAGCATTTCCTATTGTTTGCACTATCCTAAGTCTAATTACTTGCCTTATTTTGGTGTCTAGTGTATATTGTGTATAATACTTACTTCCAGAAGCAGTATTGCCTCTAAGATCTTTTTGTTACTGTGTCACCCAAATAAACTACCTTTATTTTTGGCAACACTGAGTATTGTTTGTGTAACTATAAGTGGTATTGCATGAGCTTTGCATGTCTCCTAGTTCAGCCTAAGCTGCTCTGCTATAGCTACCTCTATCAGCCTAAGCTGCTAGAAAACTACTACATTTCACTAATAAGGGATAACTGTACCTGGTAAAAGAAGTAAGTGCCCAAGGCACCCACTACAAACCAGGCCAGCCTCCTACAACTTTTTATTCACTTAACATAGCTTCATATGTATCACACTTGTGTCATAAACAAAACATGTTAGCACTTTAGTTGTTTATTAGAACACTGTGAGAAACTGCAGTTATATATTTTTAATTAATTTTTCAGTTAACATTTCCCTGAGCCTTGTAATGGCTGCTACAACATATTGTTCAGGTTATGGCCAGTCAAGAACAATTGGCAAGTCCCCTTTAAAGTGGTCATTCAGAGCATATCAAAACACCAACTGCCCAGGTATACCTAACTTTGTAATGACTTCATACCCAACTCATGTCATCCTTTAAATGCTAATTTCTCAAAAACAGCTAAAGAGGTTGACACAAATCAGAAAAAGCACATTTTCCGATGGTTTTGCAAGAACCATTTCTGTGATAAATAACATTTCTTACTGTCATTTAAGAAAAAACTCTAAAGGGATGCCATTTGCCTTCAGTTCTGAGCAAAGAGGATGAGGAATGCTTGCCTATCAAGATTCCAGGGTGTGAAGACCAGTCAAGTTGTCGCCTTTCTTAGATTACAGAAAGGGCATGTTAAGGAGCAATCATTCTATAGTTTGAGGGTTCCTAGTTGCTGGGGGTTGCTCAACTGTTCCAAAAAATGAGCCACCGATGCACAGACAGTGGGCATCTCTGTTACAACAACGGTATTTTAGAAACATAATCAATCTTTCTCACAGATAAACACAATTAAACAGTTGATTGGCTTCAAAGATTACAGTAGATATGACTGCTCATAAAGTAGACAGAATTGGTCAATGCATGTAATGGCAGCAGGTGGTTCTTTCAGTGTCATAAAAACCATAGCTAGCTAAAATTTCGCACAGTGGATGAGCTAAAGTACCACAGTTCACCTTACTGTCAGAGGTGGTGGGAGCTTGGGGCTTCTCATTATATAAACAGTGCTTCCAATTTTTATTTAGGTAGAACGACTGTATTTCTCATGCATAATTAGTACCTGGTGTCATACCGTTAAAGAATGCAGATTCAGAACCTTGCCAGAGTGTACCAAAAGGCCAGGTTGCATCAGTGATATCTATATTTTCGGTGGATTTCATTTTCTTTCTTAACCTTTCCACCACAATATTACTGCAGAGCCTTTCGTGCAAAACCTTTTTTTATTGCCGTTAACTAAAACTGCTGACCCGTTAAAACTGTCCGCTTTGGATAGATGAAGGCAGAGACCTTCAAAGGAACAGATGAAAATCAGCAGGGTAAAGGAAAGTCAATCTGCATTTTTCTAGTGAAGATTTACTTCTAGTGTTTGGAAACAGTGATTTGCAGATGCACCTGTACATACATTAAGGGGAGCGATATTGGCATCCACAGCCATACATTTGAGGTAATATTCTGACTTGTTAAAAATACTGCACATTGCTAAAAATTATATAGGTTTTCATAAAATACTGAACAAAACATGCTGTAATTTAGTTTAAAACCAAATGACTGTCATTCGAATTATTTTCTAATTAATCGCCTTACAACAAACTTATACAATTTTACACTACTTGATTATGTATTTTGATAAAGTAAAAAATGTCATTTTAAAAAAAAGATTTTCTTCTACATATGTTACTCAAATACTTTACTACACTTCTTCTCCTTCCCTGTCCTCATACACTTGTTTTGCTTGAGGGGTGTCACCATTATTTATTTCTCTGTCTGTGTGGTTTCTTGCAAATAAATGTTCTACTCCATCTGCCCTGTGACACTATTGAAGACATTTTTCATTAAGGCCATGTATGTTATGTCATACAAGTCCCCGTTCTCCTCCGCCTCCCGAAAACAGAATGTGCACTGACATAAAGCTCCAGATGCAGACCTACACTGGGGTCATCTGGCACCAATTGGGCGTACATGCCAGACAAATCATTTTCATTATACTATGGACTTAATGTTAGGTCGGAAAAGTCCTCTTCAGGGGTATGGACGCGCACCCTTACCCTGAGTGTCCAACTGTACTGTTGTATAGATTTATAATTCAGATTTTTGTTGTTGTAGCGTTATTGGTGCCATATAAACATAAAGTTTTGACAGTGTGTACCTTCCTCTACAGATTGACACTTCAACTCCTATTGTCCTGTTACTGGACAGTGTTAAATCAAGAGATCGCTACAAGCAGGGATGAACTGGGGCAGTATTTAAGCCCGCACACCAAGAGTAAAAGTGGCCCCCATTGTGGAATCAGATAGCTAAAAGAGTGTCCCACATTTGGAAATCGTAGCTGTTAGACTTGGCATCATTTACATGCTCTCCCCTAACTTTTTACCTCTACTTCCCAGGTTGCTTCTGTGTGCTGGACTCTGTTTTTGTTGTTTTGTTTGCCTTGGACACTTTACCACTGCTGACCAGTGCTAAAGTGTAAGTGTCCCCTGTACATTGGCTTATCCATGATTGGCATATTTGATTTAATAGTATGTCCCTAGTAAAGTGCACTAGAAGTGCCCAGGGCCTGTAAATCAAATGGTAATAGTGTGCCTGCAGCACTGGTTGTGCCACCCACAATAGTAGACCTGTGAACATGGCACTTCAGTGTCTGTGAGTGCAGGTTTAAACTGCCAATTTGACTTGTCAAGTGCACCTACTAGCCAGGCCTAAACCTTCCTTTTCTATATGTGTAAGGCACCCTTAAGGTAGGCCCTAGGTAGCCCCGTGGGCAGGGTGTGGTGTATGTTGAAGGTGGGACTTGTATTTATGTGTTTTACATGTCCTGACAATGAAACACTGCCAAATTCGGTTTTCACTGTTGCAAGGCCTAGCTCTCTAATAGGTTAACATGGGGGCTGCCTTTAAATATCTTTAAAGCACCGATTCCCTTTGGGAGCACATAGAAATATGGAGTTTAGGGTCTCTGAACTCACAATTTAAAAATACATATTTTAGTGAAGTTGGTTTTTAAATTGTATGTTTGAAACTGTCACTTTTAGAAAGTAGGGATTTCCTTGCTTAAACCATTCTTTGACTCTGCCTGTTTGTGGATTCCCTCTCTGGGTCAGTTTGACAGTTGGGCTGTTTGCACCTCTCCTCTAGACAGTGACACAAAGAGAGCTGGGGTGTAGTCTGCATATCCTGATGGGCTCTCTGGACTGAGGGGAGAAGTGGTCACTTACACCTGAAAGGGCTGTGCCTGCCCTCATACAATGCAATCTACAACCCCCTGGTGTGTGTCTGGGGCTTGGCCTGGTGCAAGGCTAGATCTTGAAAACAACAGAGACTTCTCTTTGAGGTAGGCCTACTTCAAAGATAGAAATGGGTATAAAAGAACACCCAAAACCCCTGAAAATCAGATTACTTTTGGAAACAAGAGGAACCTCTGCCCAGCAGAGGAGCTGGAAAGGCTGGAGTACTGCCTCTTTGCCTGTGACTGTGCTTTGCTGGGTTGGCCTGCAGAAGCTACTTCTACCTGGGAGAGGACAAAGACTGACTTTTGTGTTACTTCCCACTTTTGAAGAATCTCCAAGGGCTTGAACTGAGCTTGCCTCCTGTTGTTGAAGTCTCAGTGACAACAAAGACTTCTCTCTGCCAGCACTTGGGCTTTCAGTTGAGAGTCCTGCCTGCCAAGTGGTGCCCTTACCTGTCTCTGGGCCTTGAAAGTTGTAGCTGGTGGAAAAGGGCAGAAATCCATGCAGCGACTGCCGTGCGGGGAAATGCACCACCCGCCTGACGGCTGCTAAATGTCACATCACAGGCCTTGCAGCTAAAATTTACACTCTGCCTGCATCGCAGCTGGGAGATCGACACAACTTGGCTGGAGAAACGATGTGCAACACCCACAGCAGCTGCTGTTAATGACGCAAGCCCCCACAAAGAGTGGTTTCATGACACCATGCGACCAGATTTCAACTCAACATCGCTGGGTGGGGAAAATAAAGGCAAAGCCAGCCCGGACCCGAGGTGCCTGTCTGGGATTGGCGCATTGCTCTCTTTCAGGAGAGAAGAAACGACGCACTCTGACCCAACCGGAGGAGGAACGACACACGGTCTCACTTGTGAGTGAAAAATGGACGCATCACTGGTCTTTTTCCGACGCACAGTTGCCCGGGCAGCTTTATTTTGAAGCTACCCAGGTAGTTTTGTGAAATAACAGCATTCTCATTGTTTTCTCAGGATTTAAGACTCCTTTTCCTTTTAGATTCATAACTTAACTTGTGTATGTCAGATTTGTATCATTTTGGTCTTGTTTTGTCCAGATACATATTACCTACTTTTTTAACCTGTGTTGTGCCATTTTGTAGTGGTTCACTGGGTTACTGTGTGTGTTGGTACAAATACTTCACACTTTGCTTCTGAAACTAAGTCTGCCTGCTCGTGCCAAGCTACCAAAGGGATGAGTGTGGCATTAACTGAGGGTGGTTCTCCTTTATCCTGACAAGAGTGAGGGTCCTTGCTTGGACAGGGGGTAACGTGACTGCCAACTAAAGACCCAGTTTCTAACAGTGACACTTTTGAACTTGTAAAGACATGCTGTATAGGCGTTTCAAGTATGGAAGAATACATGAATCTATGCTCGTGGAGACAATATTTGTGGTAGTATAACAGCTGTAAAATCCAGCCCACTAGACTATAAAACAGGCCCACAAACATTCATAAAAACAGCTCACACATGGATGTGTCAGGCAAGCCCTTTTGTACTGCTGGATTGTCCTGTAGGCCAGTTTGACTGATTGCAAGTGAAGAAAACTGAGCCATACTTATTTGTAACATGCCTCCTGTCAGAAAGTACGTTAGTACTTTTCAAAAGAGGCACCCTTAACATCTTAATAAATACACTCTAGCGAGGCCTCAACACATTTCTCTGAGACATTGTGCTCATGTAATTCTGTGTAGCATAATCATGTAGATTTACCTAAAAAGTCTGCTTTTAGTGTTATTTTCTCAGTGCATAAATGCTCTCTCTTGTCCATCATTGATGCAAGGATACATTTTGCAGTACAAAATGGTGCTAAATGCAGAAGAACCTAAAAAGCGAGCACAAGCCGCTGCTCACGCTTACTAAATGTATACTTGGATTTTCCCCCAACTCGTTCCTGGCATTTAGCAATAGTTTATACAATCATGTTATTATGTCTATTATTAGTAATTTGACATCAAATAGTAAAGCAGAAGGACCAAGGTTACTCTGATTACGCTGATATAACTGAAATTTCTACCAGGTCTACTGGCCTAGTAGAAACCTATGCTAAGGATCTGCTTTGGGTATCCTGTTGCTTGTGAATTGGGGTAACAAAATTCACGAGTATCTGGAAATGGTCCAAGGAAAGAGTGACAACTCAATAAAACCTTTTTAAATAGTTGTTTTTGAAAGCATCCCTGTTGGAAAATGGGTTATCGGTAAGGGCAGGTAGGTACCTACACCTAGCAACAAGCCACTAACCTCCACCTAGGTACAGTTAGGTCTCAGTAAATTAATCCCAGCTCAACCCTTGGTAGCTTGGCAACGAGCGTCAAGGCTTAATTTAGGAGACAGTGTGTAAAGCATTCAAATATCACAAAACAGTAATTAAATAAAACACAGGAAACAGTTTAAAAATCCAAAACCAATTTATAAAAATAGTTTATATTTTTATCTTTAAAATGACACAAAAACGATTAAAATCGGTTCAGGGGAACCGGAGATATGAATTTTTAAAGTATTATTATTTTTCTAGCGCTTTGAAACAAAAAGCGCCAATCGGGTCATCTGGTTGCACCAGGACCGGGACAAAGTCAAAGTTTCAGGCCGACCGCGATGGAGCCCTGCTCGGCTACAAGTCGCGGGAGGCCTCGGTTGAAAAGTTACCTTCTGACTTAGTCTTTATTTTGATGTTTTTCTTCACCGGGACGAACCTGCCAGTTGAATCCGACCTCCTGGAGCCCTTGTCCGGATACGCGATGTGGGTTTCCTCGGTGGTGATTTCTACCTTCGGACTTAGTCGTTTTTTTCGAGATGAAAATCCTTCGACCGGGGTAAACCTGGATCTTGATCCGACGTCCGTGGAGCCCTTCTCGGATACGATGGCTGGGAGGTCCCGGTCAACTTTTTACGTTCGGACTTAGGGCCTGATTCTAACTTTGGAGGACGGTGTTAAACCGTCCCAAAAGTGGCGGATATACCACCTACCGTATTACGAGTTCCATAGGATATAATGGACTCGTAATACGGTAGGTGGTATATCCGCCACTTTTGGGACGGTTTAACACCGTCCTCCAAAGTTAGAATCAGGCCCTTAGTCTCTTTTTCGGATGTTTTTCTTTACCGGGACGAACCACGAAGTCAGGCCGGGTCGCGGTTGAGGCAAGCCGGCTAGAATTTCCGCGGCGGGTCGGTCCCTCTCTGGAGCTTTTTTACAAAATTTGTCAAATCTTCTCCAAACTTCTGGGGCTTCACCCAGATTTTCTTTTAAGGTTCTTTTGGGGTCCACAGCTCACCCAAGGGTACAGAAGTTCTGTGATGGTCCTTGGGGGGTGCGGACTTCAACTCCCAGAATGCACCTGGCGCAAACTCCTTTTTGGCCACTGGGCAGTGGTCAACTGGTCTCTTTTTTAGGAGTTGGTGCAGGGGACTCTGGATAGCAATTTTTCACCTGTAGCAAACAGGGAGTCCCTCCTTGAACCAGTTAAAGCCAGGCAAAGTCCTTCTTGTGGTGAAGCCCAAGTGTGCAGCTGGTGCAGTCCTTCTGAGTGCAGGGTCCAGGTGCAGGCCAGGGGTCCAGCAGGGCAGTCCTTCTTCTCCTTAAGTTCTTTCTTCTTGAAATTTGGTGGGGATCTGAGGTGTGGGGGCAGGTCTGCCAGTTTTATTCTTGCTCCTGGGTGAAAAGCAGGGGGGCCCTGGTTCTCCAATCAGGTACAGGGTCGTCCCCCTGTGATGACCACTTCCTGGGAAGTGTGGCAAAAATCCATCCCAAAAGGCAACAGTCTCTAAAAATCCAACATGGCTGAATCTGATTTTTGGAGGTTACATCTGGCTGAGCCCACCCACTGGTGTGGCTAAAAATCATAAACACACCCCTCTCCTGCCCTCTCCTAATCTAATCAAGGGGGCACCTAGCTGTCTGGGGTTGCAGGATGTGGGGGTGTTGCTGGGTGCTCCAGATGTCCTTCTCTGCCTTTGAAGACCAGTTTGGCAGCCCTCCCCCTTCCTGCCTCACCATCTGCTGAGGGGAGATTCTCTCCCCCAAGCACATTCCTTTGTGTGAAGCCAGGCCACTTCACACCTCATCAAAGTAGCCTGGCAGAAGCTGCTGCAGGCTGGCCAATCAGAGCACAGCAGCTAAAACAATGCAGAGCTGAAATTGGCAACTTTTTAGGTAAAGTCTAAACTTTTTACCTGAACAAGTTATATTAAATCCAACAACTGGAAGTTGTGGGATTTATTACAACAATTAATTTGATACCAAATTCTTGGTATGTAACATTTAAGGAGACTTTAACATTTAAAATAAAGTCTGACCATTCTAGCCTATGAAGGCCATTTACTTCAATGAGGGAAAAACGAATTTGGCTGTTTTTACCTCACCAGGGCTTATAAATCTATTTTTATAAAGTCCCTGCTTATAGTTACATGGCACCCAGCCCTAGGGGCACATAGGGCACACCTTAGGGGTGACTTATATGTAAAAATAAGGTAGTTTAAGACTTTGGAAGTACCTTTAATTCCAAAGTCGAATTTGCATATAACTTTAATTTAAAAGCAGCCAGCAAGGCAGGCTTGCTTTTAAAATGACACTGGGCACCTCAGCAGTGCACCTAGGTGTGCACCACCTATGCTGTGGTCCCTAAACCTACATGCCCTACCATATACTAGGGACTTATAGGTAGGTTAACTTAGCCAATTATAATTAGCCTAATTTGCATATCCATTTTACACAGAGCACAGGCCCTGGGACTGGTTAGCAGTACCCAGGGCACAGCCAAGAGTCAGTAACCACCAGTACCTATCCAAAAAGAGTGGGGGTGATCAGGCAAAAAAAGGAGGACTTTCCTACACTGCCCCCCCCAGATGAAAGGTGATGGGTACTAACCTACACCCTGGTAGTCCTCATCAGCTAAGTGGAAAAATCTGGAAAGGCCATCTGCATTGGCATGGGCAGTCCCAGGTCTGTGCTCCACTGTGAAGTCCATCCCCTGTAGGGAAATGGACCACCTTAACAGTTTTGGGTTTTCCCCCCTCATCTGCATCAACCATCTGAGAGGTCTGTGGTCAGTTTGTACACGGAAGTGAGTGCCAAACAAGTAAGGCCTCAACTTCTTCAGGGACCAGACCACAGCAAAGGCCTCCCTCTCAATGGCACTCCATTTTTTCTCTCTGGGGAGTAGTCGCCTGCTGATGAAGGCAACTGGGTGATCATGGCCCTCTTCATTAACTTGTGCTAACACTGCCCCAATCCCTTCCTCTGAAGCATTTGTTTGCACTACAAACTCCTTGCTGTAGTCAGGGGCCAGTAACACTGGTGCTGAACACATAGCCTGTTTTAGGGTGTCAAAAGCTTTCTGACACTCTGGGGTCCAAATGACCTTCTTGGGCTGTTTCTTGGAGGTAAGCTCAGTCAGAGGGGCCACTATGGTCCCAAAATTCTTAACAAACCTCCTGTAGTACCCAGTCAGGCCAAGAAAGGCCCTGACCTGAGTCTGGGTTTTTGGAGCCTCCCAATCCAGGATAGTCTGGATCTTGGGCTGGAGAGGTTGTACATGGCCTCCACCAACAAGGTGGCCCAGGTACACAACAGAGCTTTGCCCTATCTGGCACTTGCTTGCCTTGATAGTCAGGCCTGCTTGAAGCAGGGCCTGAAGCACTTCCTTCAGGTGGACCAGGTGGTCCTTCCAGGTGGAACTAAATACAGCTATATCATCCAGATAAGCTGCACTGAAAGATTCCAACCCAGATAGGACTCTGTTCACCAACCGTTGGAAGGTGGCAGGAGCATTTTTCATGCCAAAGGGCATCACCTTGAACTGAAAGTGGCCCTCTGGTGTGGAAAATGCTGACCTCTCCTTAGCTCTTGGACTTAAGGCAATCTGCCAATATCCTGAGGTCAGATCAAATGTGCTCAGGAATTTGGCAGCCCCCAACCTGTCAATGAGCTCATCAGCTCTAGGTATGGGGTGAGCATCAGTCCTAGTGACTGCGTTTAGACCTCTGTAGTCCACACATAATCTCAATTCTTTCTTCCCACCTTGGGGATTAGCTTTGGGCACCAGTACCACTGGACTGGACCAAGGACTATCAGAGGGCTCAATTACCTTGAGGTCCAACATCTTAGCCACTTCAGCTTTGATGTTGGCCTTGACCTGGTCAGACAGCCTGTACAGCTTGTTCTTGACAGGCAAGCTGTCACCAGTGTCAACATCATGGACACACCAATTGGTGAGTCCTGGGGTCAGGGAGAACAGACTAGCAAACTGTCCCAAAACTTGCTTACAGTCTTTTTGTTGCTGGTCTGTCAATTTGGGAGAGAGTACCACTCCCTCCACTGACCCATCTTTTGCCTTTGAGGACAGGAGGTCTGGCAGAGGTTCACCCTCCTCCTCCTTCCCTTCATCAGTGACCATTAGCATGGTCATGTCTGCCCTGTCCTGGTAGGGTTTCATCCTGTTAACATGCAGGATCCTGTGAGGATTCCTGGGGGTGCCAAGGTCCACCAAGTATGTGACCTCACCTTTTTTCTCCAGAATTGGATAGGGCCCAGTCCACTTGGCCTGTAGTGCCCTAGGAGCCATGGGCTCCAAAACCCACACCAGCTGTCCTGGGTGATACTCAGGCAGGGTAGCCTTTTGATCATGCCAGAGCTTCATGAGCTCCTGGCTGGCCTCCAGGTTTCTGCTTGCCTTCTTCATATACTCAGCCATGCGTGACCGCAGGCCCAGTACATAATCTAGCACATTCTCCTTGGATTCTTTGAGAGGCTTTTCCCAAGACTCTCTCACCAAGCACAATGGGCCTCTTACAGGGTGCCAAAACAGTAACTCAAAGGGGCTGAATCCAACCCCCTTCTGTGGCACCTCTCTGTAGGCAAACAGCAGGCAAGGGAGGAGGACATCCCATCTCCTCCTGAGTTTGTCAGACAAACCCATGATCATGCCCTTCAGGGTCTTATTAAATCTTTCCACCAGACCATTGGTCTGTGGGTGGTAGGGGGTAGTGAACTTATAAGTAACACCACACTCATCCCACATGGCTTTCAGATAGGCTGACATAATGTTTGTGCCCCTATCTGAGACCACCTCCTTTGGGAATCCCACTCTGGTGAACACACCAAGTAGGGCCCTAGCCACTGTGGGAGCAGTGACTGTCCGGAGGGGTATTGCCTCAGGGTACCTGGTGGCATGGTCCACTACCACCACAATGTACCTGTTACCTGAAGCAGTTGGTGGGTCTAGGGGACCAACAATGTCAATCCCCACCCGCTCAAAGGGAGTCCCAACCACTGGCAGTGGTATCAGGGGAGCCTTTGGTTTGCCTCCTGTCTTGCCACTGGCTTGACAGGTGACACAGGAGCTGCAAAACTCCCTGACTTTTTCTGACATTTGGGGCCAATAAAAATGGTTGACCAGCCTGTTCCAGGTCTTGGTCTGTCCCAAATGACCAGCTAAGGGGATATCATGGCTTAAGGTAAGGAGGAATTCTCTATACTTCTGGGGGACCACTACTCTCCTAGTAGCCCCTGGTTTGAGGGCCCTTGCCTCAGTGTAGAGAACTCCATCCTCCCAGTAAACCTTGGGGGACCCACTGGTATCCCCTTGCTCTTGCCTGGCAGCAGTCTGCCTCAGGCTCTCAAGAGTGCGACACTCTCTTTGTCCCTGGCACAAATCTTCTCTGGTGGGCCCATCTGCCCCTTGCAGTTCTGCCAAGTCAGGCATAGTTTGCAGGGAAGGTGTCCCTCCCTCAGAGTTCAGATCCTCCACCTCAGGGTTGGATTCTTCCTGACCCTCTGTACTTGTTGGGGCTGGCAATCCAGACCCAGTGCCCTTTCTCTTTTTCTTGGAGGCTTGGCCCATTGTTCCAGGGTCCAAGTGTCCAGCATTTCCCTGTTGTGCTGCCTGTGACCTGGTCACAGCACACACCCATTCAGGGAGGTCCAGCATCTGTGCATGGACCCTTCTCTCCACTTCTGACCATTCAGATGCTTCAGATCATTTCCCAGCAGACACTCTACTGGGAGGGCAGGAGCTACAGCTACCTTTTTAGGGCCAGTCACACCTCCCCATTCCAGACTCACCATAGCCATGGGATGGAGTTTGGTTCTGCTATCTGCATAAGTCACCTGGTGGAAGACACCAGGTAAGACCTGCTCTGGAGAAACCAGCTTTTCTGTGACCATTGTCACACTGGCTCCTGTATCTATCAGAGCTTCCACTTCAGTCCCATTGACTTTAGGCCTCTGCCTATACCTCTCCATGATGGGAGGTAAGGTGGCCATAGTTGCGATGTCCACCCCACCCACGGATACTAAGGTGACCTCAGTGTACCCTGATTCCACCCCTGGGCCAACTTCCACCCCCAACCCTACACTAGCAATCCCCTGGGATTGCCCACCAGTGGGGGGCTTCTTGGAGCAGATAGCATCTCCTCTTTTATGTCCAGGTTGATGACAATCAAAACACTTGCCGGCCTTAGCAAGCTCCTGAAACCTTCCTGCTTTAGCAGGATCAAAATTCTTTCCCTGATACCCTTTCCCTTTAAAAGTGAATTGGCTCGGGGCTCCCCCTCCCTGAGAAGTTTTTGGGGACTCTTGTGAGGACTCTTTGGGTTTTTTATCATCTTTCCCCTGGTTCTTCCCCTGAGAAGAACCATGTCCTCCCTTTTTCTGATCACCCCCTGGGGGTTTCTGGTTAACCCTAGTTCTTAACCAGTCATCTGCTGCCTCCCCCAGCTCTCTGGGGTTGGTCAACCTAGAGTCTACTAGATACTGGCGGAGCCTCTCTTGGACACAATTAGTTAGAAGGTGCTCCCTCATAATCAAATTGTACAGCCCCTCAAAGGTACTTACCCTGTTGCCCTGTATCCAACCCTCCAGAGCCTTTACTGAAATGTCCACAAAGTCCACCCAGGACTGGGTGCTTGTCTTTTGGGTGTCCCTAAACTTGAGCCTATACTGCTCTGGGGTCAGACCAAACTTTTTAGTCAAGCAACTCTTCATACTGGGGTATGAGTCTGCATCCTCCCCACTCATGGTTAGGAGCCTATCCCTCCCAGAGTTGGGAACTAACTCCCAAAGAAGTGAACCCCAGTACTGAGGCTTGACTTTCCTCATCTGGAGGGCCCTCTCAAAGCCCCCCAGCCACTTATCTATGTCATCCCCCTCTACATAGGCAGGAACCACCCCTTTGGGTAATCTGGGGGCAAAACCCCCACCCAGGGACACCTCAGCCTCTTTATCGCTGCCACCATCTCTTTTCTCTTTGCTTGCCCACTTTTTCTTTTCTAGGGCCAGCTTCTCTGCTTCCAAAGCTATGTATGCTAGCTGGGCCTCCAGCTCTCTTTCTCTGATGGATGGGTTCTCTCCTCCTGAAGGGACCCCCTTCCTACCACTAGCTTTGGGTCTGCCCCTAGTGACTGTATCTACTGAGGACCGTTCCTCCTCTTCCTCACTTAGGCTCAGATGCCTTCCCTCCCCTGAGTGGTTAGAGTTAGCATCTTCCCCTTTTTCTTCCTCCTCTGGAGCTTCCTCTGTCTCTACCTCTTGGGCCTCAGCCCATGCTGTCAGGGATTTAATCAGGATTTGCTTACTGAGATCAGTGGTTGCAGGCAACCCTCTCTCAATACACAACCCCCTAAGCTGGACTACTGTCAGTGTGGGTAGGCTAGCCAGATCAAGCTCCATGGTTCCCTAGTTTTGTGTCAACAAAAACTTTTTGCAAAAATTGGAAACAAGAATTTAGAAAAATTACAAAAATTCAATAATTGAAATTAATCCAAATTAATAAAAAAAAAATTAAAATTAAAAATTAAAAAAATAATAATTTTTGCACTAAGACAATTTAAAGGATTTTTAATTTGTTTTACTTAAACTGTAATGTGATACTGAACACAAGTACAGGATCCCACCGCTGCCACCAAAAATGTTGGAAAATGGGTTATCGGTAAGGGCAGGTAGGTACCTACACCTAGCAACAAGCCACTAACCTCCACCTACGTACAGTTAGGTCTCAGTAAATTAATCCCAGCTCAACCCTTGGTAGCTTGGCAACGAGCGTCAAGGCTTAACTTAGGAGACAGTGTGTAAAGCATTCAAATATCACAAAACAGTAATTAAATAAAACACAGGAAACAGTTTAAAAATCCAAAACCAATTTATAAAAATAGTTTATATTTTTATCTTTAAAATGACACAAAAACGATTAAAATCGGTTCAGGGGAACCGGAGATATGAATTTTTAAAGTATTATTATTTTTCTAGCGCTTAGAAACAAAAAGCGCCAATCGGGTCATCTGGTTGCACCAGGACCGGGACAAAGTCAAAGTTTCAGGCCGACCGCGATGGAGCCCTGCTCGGCTACAAGTCGCGGGAGGCCTCGGTTGAAAAGTTACCTTCTGACTTAGTCTTTATTTTGATGTTTTTCTTCACCGGGACGAACCTGCCAGTTGAATCCGACCTCCTGGAGCCCTTGTCCGGATACGCGATGTGGGTTTCCTCGGTGGTGATTTCTACCTTCGGACTTAGTCGTTTTTTTCGAGATGAAAATCCTTCGACCGGGGTAAACCTGGATCTTGATCCGACGTCCGTGGAGCCCTTCTCGGATACGATGGCTGGGAGGTCCCGGTCAACTTTTTAAGTTCTGACTTAGTCTCTTTTTCGGATGTTTTTCTTTACCGGGACGAACCACGAAGTCAGGCCGGGTCGCGGTTGAGGCAAGCCGGCTAGAATTTCCGCGGAGGGTCGGTCCCTCTCTGGAGCTTTTTTACAAAATTTGTCAAATCTTCTCCAAACATCTGGGGCTTCACCCAGATGATCTTTTAAGGTTCTTTTGGGGTCCACAGCTCACCCCAAGGGTCCAGAAGTTCTGTGATGGTCCTTGGGGGGTGCGGACTTCAACTCCCAGAATGCACCTGGCGCAAACTCCTTTTTGGCCACTGGGCAGTGGTCAACTGGTCTCTTTTTTAGGAGTTGGTGCAGGGGACTCTGGATAGCAATTTTTCACCTGTAGCAAACAGGGAGTCCCTCCTTGAACCAGTTGAAGCCAGGCAAAGTCCTTCTTGTGGTGAAGCCCAAGTGTGCAGCTGGTGCAGTCCTTCTGCTTTAATATCATTAAAGCTCAGATTCCCTTTGGAAGCAGATAGAAATATGAAGTTCAGGGTCTCTGAACTCACAATTAAAAAATACATCTTTTAGTGAAGTTGTTTTTTAGATTGTGACTTTGATAATGCCACTTTTAGAAAGTATGCATTTTCTTTCTTAACCCATTCTGTGACTCTGCCTGTTTGTGGATTACCTGTCTGGATCAGTTTGACAGTTGGGCTGTTTGCACCTCTCCTCTAGACAGTGACACAAAGGAAGTGAGGGTGTAGCCTGCATATCCTGATGGGCGATCTGGGTTGAGGAGAGAGGAGGAAAGATCACTTACACCTGAAAGGGCTGTGCCTGCCCTCACATAATGCATCCTCCAACCCCCTGGTGTATGTCTGGGGCCTTTCCTGGCAAGGCGGGATCTTGAAAAAAAAAAGTCTTCTCTTTGAGGTAGGCCTACTTCAAAGGTAGAAAGGAGTATAACAAGAGTACCCAAAACCCGTGAAAATCAGATTACTTCTGGAACCAAGAGGAATCTCTGCCCAGGAGAAAAGCTGGAGAAGCTGGAGTGCTGCCCCTTTGCCTGCGACTGTGCTTTGCTGGGTTGGCCTGCAGTAGCTACTTCTACCTGGGAGAGGACAAAGACTGACTTTTGTGTTACTTCCCACTGGTGAAGAATCTATAAGGGCTTGAACTGAGCTTGCCTCCTGTTGTTGCGGTCTCAGGGACAACAAATACTTCTCTCTAAAAACACTTGGGCTTTCTGCTGAGAGGCCAGCCTGCCAAGTGGTGTCCTAACCTGCCTCTGGGCCCTTGAAAGGTGCAGCTAGTGGAAAAGGGCAGAAATCCATGAAAAGACCGCCATGAGGGGAAATGCACCACCCGCCTGGCGGCTGCTAAACAACACGCCTCCGGCCTCGCAGCTAAAATCGACACTCCGCCTGCATCGCAGCTGGGAGATTGACACAACTTGGCTGGAGAAACGATGTGCAACACCCACAGCAGCTGCTGTTAATGACGCAAGCCCCCACAAAGAGTGGTTTCATGACACCATGCGACCAGATTTCAACTCAACATCGCTGGGTGGGGAAAATAAAGGCAAAGCCAGCCCGGACCCGAGGTGCCTGTCTGGGATTGGCGCATTGCTCTCTTTCAGGAGAGAAGAAACGACGCACTCTGACCCAACCGGAGGAGGAACGACACACGGTCTCACTTGTGAGTGAAAAATGGACGCATCACTGGTCTTTTCCGACACACAGTTGCCCGGGCAGCTTTATTTTGAAGCTACCCAGGTAGTTTTGTGAAATAACAGCATTCTCATTGTTTTCTCAGGATTTAAGACTCCTTTTAGATTCATAACTTAACTTGTGTATGTCAGATTTGTATCATTTTGGTCTTGTTTTGTCCAGATAAATATTACCTACTTTTTTAACCTGTGTTGTGCCATTTTGTAGTGGTTCACTGGGTTACTGTGTGTGTTGGTACAAATACTTCACACTTTGCTTCTGAAACTAAGTCTGCCTGCTCGTGCCAAGCTACCAAAGGAATGAGTGTGGCATTAACTGAGGGTGGTTCTCCTTTACCCTGACAAGAGTGAGGGTCCTTGCTTGGACAGGGGGTAACTTGACTGCCAACTAAAGACCCAGTTTCTAACAGTGACACTTTTGAACTTGTAAAGACATGCTGTATAGGCGTTTCAAGTATGGGAGAATACATGAATCTATGCTCGTGGAGACAATATTTGTGGTAGTATAACAGCTGTAAAATCCAGCCCACTAGACTATAAAACAGGCCCACAAACATTCATAAAAACAGCTCACACATGGATGTGTCAGGCAAGCCCTTTTGTACTGCTGGATTGTCCTGTAGGCCAGTTTGACTGATTGCAAGTGAAGAAAACTGAGCCATACTTATTTGTAACATGCCTCCTGTCAGAAAGTACGTTAGTACTTTTCAAAAGTGGCACCCTTAACATCTTAATAAATACACTCTAGCGAGGCCTCAACACATTTCTCTGAGACATTGTGCTCATGTAATTCTGTGTAGCATAATCATGTAGATTTACCTAAAAAGTCTGCTTTTAGTGTTATTTTCTCAGTGCATAAATGCTCTCTCTTGTCCATCATTGATGCAAGGATACATTTTGCAGTACAAAATGGTGCTAAATGCAGAAGAACCTAAAAAGCGAGCACAAGCCGCTGCTCACGCTTACTAAATGTATACTTGGATTTTCCCCCAACTCGTTCCTGGCATTTAGTAATAGTTTATACAATCATGTTATTATGTCTATTATTAGTAATTTGACATCAAATAGTAAAGCAGAAGGACCAAAGTTACTCTGATTACGCTGATATAACTGAAATTTCTACCAGGTCTACTGGCCTAGTAGAAACCTATGCTAAGGATCTGCTTTGGGTATCCTGTTGCTTGTGAATTGGGGTAACAAAATTCACGAGTATCTGGAAATGGTCCAAGGAAAGAGTGACAACTCAATAAAACCTTTTTCAAAAGTTGTTTTTGAAAGCATCCCTGTTGGAAAATGGGTTATCGGTAAGGGCAGGTAGGTACCTACACCTAGCAACAAGCCACTAACCTCCACCTAGGTACAGTTAGGTCTCAGTAAATTAATCCCAGCTCAACCCTTGGTAGCTTGGCAACGAGCGTCAAGGCTTAACTTAGGAGACAGTGTGTAAAGCATTCAAATATCACAAAACAGTAATTAAATAAAACACAGGAAACAGTTTAAAAATCCAAAACCAATTTATAAAAATAGTTTATATTTTTATCTTTAAAATGACACAAAAACGATTAAAATCGGTTCAGGGGAACCTGAGATATGAATTTTTAAAGTATTATTATTTTTCTAGCGCTTAGAAACAAAAAGCGCCAATCGGGTCATCTGGTTGCACCAGGACCGGGACAAAGTCAAAGTTTCAGGCCGACAGCGATGGAGCCCTGCTCGGCTACAAGTCGCGGGAGGCCTCGGTTGAAAAGTTACCTTCTGACTTAGTCTTTATTTTGATGTTTTTCTTCACCGGGACGAACCTGCCAGTTGAATCCGACCTCCTGGAGCCCTTGTCCGGATACGCGATGTGGGTTTCCTCGGTGGTGATTTCTACCTTCGGACTTAGTTGTTTTTTTCGAGATGAAAATCCTTCGACCGGGGTAAACCTGGATCTTGATCCGACGTCCGTGGAGCCCTTCTCGGATACGATGGCTGGGAGGTCCCGGTCAACTTTTTACGTTCGGACTTAGTCTCTTTTTCGGATGTTTTTCTTTACCGGGACGAACCACGAAGTCAGGCCGGGTCGCGGTTGAGGCAAGCCGGCTAGAATTTCCGCGGCGGGTCGGTCCCTCTCTGGAGCTTTTTTACAAAATTTGTCAAATCTTCTCCAAACTTCTGGGGCTTCACCCAGATGTTCTTTTAAGGTTCTTTTGGGGTCCACAGCTCACCCAAGGGTACAGAAGTTCTGTGATGGTCCTTGGGGGGTGCGGACTTCAACTCCCAGAATGCACCTGGCGCAAACTCCTTTTTGGCCACTGGGCAGTGGTCAACTGGTCTCTTTTTTAGGAGTTGGTGCAGGGGACTCTGGATAGCAATTTTTCACCTGTAGCAAACAGGGAGTCCCTCCTTGAACCAGTTGAAGCCAGGCAAAGTCCTTCTTGTGGTGAAGCCCAAGTGTGCAGCTGGTGCAGTCCTTCTGAGTGCAGGGTCCAGGTGCAGGCCAGGGGTCCAGCAGGGCAGTCCTTCTTCTCCTTAAGTTCTTTCTTCTTGAAATTTGGTGGGGATCTGAGGTGTGGGGGCAGGTCTGCCAGTTTTATTCTTGCTCCTGGGTGAAAAGCAGGGGGGCCCTGGTTCTCCAATCAGGTACAGGGTTGTCCCCCTGTAATGACCTCTTCCTGGGAAGTGTGGCAAAAATCCATCCCAAAAGGCAACAGTCTCTAAAAATCCAACATGGCTGAATCTGATTTTTGGAGGTTACATCTGGCTGAGCCCACCCACTGGTGTGGCTAAAAATCATAAACACACCCCTCTCCTGCCCTCTCCTAATCTAATCAAGGGGGCACCTAGCTGTCTGGGGTTGCAGGATGTGGGGGTGTTGCTGGGTGCTCCAGATGTCCTTCTCTGCCTTTGAAGACCAGTTTGGCAGCCCTCCCCCTTCCTGCCTCACCATCTGCTGAGGGGAGATTCTCTCCCCCAAGCACATTCCTTTGTGTGAAGCCAGGCCACATCACACCTCATCAAAGTAGCCTGGCAGAAGCTGCTGAAGGCTGGCCAATCAGAGCACAGCAGCAAAAACAATGCAGAGCTGAAATTGGCAACTTTTTAGGTAAAGTCTAAACTTTTTACCTGAACAAGTTATATTAAATCCAACAACTGGAAGTTGTGGGATTTATTACAACAATTAATTTGATACCAAATTCTTGGTATGTAACATTTAAGGAGACTTTAAAATTTAAAATAAAGTCTGCCCATTCTAGCCTATGAAGGCCATTTACTTCAATGAGGGAAAAACGAATTTGGCTGTTTTTACCTCACCAGGGCTTATAAATCTATTTTTATAAAGTCCCTGCTTATAGTTACATGGCACCCAGCCCTAGGGGCACATAGGGCACACCTTAGGGGTGACTTATATGTAAAAATAAGGTAGTTTAAGACTTTGGAAGTACCTTTAATTCCAAAGTCGAATTTGCATATAACTTTAATTTAAAAGCAGCCAGCAAGGCAGGCTTGCTTTTAAAATGACACTGGGCACCTCAGCAGTGCACCTAGGTGTGCACCACCTATGCTGTGGTCCCTAAACCTACATGCCCTACCATATACTAGGGACTTATAGGTAGGTTAACTTAGCCAATTATAATTAGCCTAATTTGCATATCCATTTTACACAGAGCACAGGCCCTGGGACTGGTTAGCAGTAACCAGGGCACAGCCAAGAGTCAGTAACCACCAGTACCTATCCAAAAAGAGTGGGGGTGATCAGGCAAAAAAAGGAGGACTTTCCTACAATCCCTATTTACTTTAAGGAAATTCAGGTGTCACCTTCCTTGTCATTTACACACCTACTGCACAGTGAGACACAATATGGGGCCAGATGTAGCAAAAAATTGCGAGTCGCAAAGGGCCGATTCGCTATTTGCGACAATGCAAAATCGGAAATGGGATTCGAAAACCCCATTTCCGACTTGCAAAAAGCGATGGGAGCCATTTGCGAGTCGCAACAGTTGCGACCTCATTTTGCGACCCGCAAATAGCAAGTCGCAATTTGCGAGTCGCAAAGCTTATGCAATTGCAACTCGCAAATTGCGACTAGTCGCAAAAAGCCCAGTTTGCATGTCCCATTTACCAATAACTCAGAGCAGGTGGTAACCATAACCAAAGCATAAAAGGAGACCCAGAAAGCATCTGGGTTACTCAAGATGGCGGACATATACCTGATAGCAGTGAGGAGGAGAGTCCACACCGCACAGCAGAGGAGGAGGAGGGGCCACAGACAGGAGAAGATATATAGAACAAGGCAGACTCTTTTCCAGCAAACTGAGGATGAGATATACGATAAATACCGCCTTAGCAGCGCAGCCATACTAGAATTAATAGATTTACTGAAACCACAGCTAGAACACCAGACTCTGCGTGGCTGTGCCATCCCTACGCATGTGCAAGTGCTATGCTCACTGCACCTCTTGGCCTCAGGGAGCTATCAGGTGGTCATTGCTGTGGCAGGTGGGGTATCCCAAAGTGCAGTGTCAAGGTTCCTCAGGGCCTTCCTAGATGCCTTAGTCACACACATGTCTCACTTCATATACGTACCCAGGAATGAGGCAGAAATTAACAGCACCAAGCTGGACTTTTACCGCATTGCCAACTTTCCCCATGTCATAGGATGTGCAGATGGGACACACGTTCAAATATGCCCCCCTGCAAACCTGGAACATATTTTCCGCAACAGAAAGTGTACCCACTCACTCAATATTCAGGTTGTTTGTGACGCCCATTATGTCATCACTGACATTGTAGCTAAGTTTCCAGGCAGTACCCATGACTCATACATTTTTAGGCATAGTGGGATACATCAACGCCTGGAACGTGGGGAATTTGGAGACGGATACCTTCTAGGTAGAGCTACATACACCTTGCAGACATACACACAGGTCACTGTGCACAACAATCAGGACTTCCTAACAGTGTACATTTTGTGCCCAACAGGTGACAGTGCATATGCTCTAAGGCCATGGATTATGACTCCGTTTTTAACACCCAGCAATGAATGTGAGAGGCGATACAACAATGCACATAAGAGGACCAGGAACATGATAGAGCGCACCTTCGGACTCCTGAAAGCAAGATTCAGATGCCTCCACCGCAGTGGAGGTGCCCTCCAGTATACCCCCATTACAGCATTCAAAATTGTGGTCGCATGCGCCATCCTCCACAACATAGCCACCCGACGTGGCCTACCTCTCACCCCTGCAGACCCAGATCCTGATGATGAAGAGCAAGAGCAACCACATCGCCATCATGGGGATCGGAGTATAGCTAATCAAGGCAGACTGAGACGGGAACACATTGCAAACCAATACTTTGGAAGGTACGTGTCAAATCCAACCATACGCACCTATTGACCAAAAACACCATTCGTTAAGTGGAACAAAAATAACTATTTTATTAGTGCAGAAATTGAACTATATACAAGTAATGAATGTCCATGGGCATGAAAATGCAAACCAGGCATGTGGCACATTGACGTCATGTGCCACTTCTACAGGACCAGGGTAATCTCTATGACCTTCGGCCCCTCCTGCCATCCTGGCTGGTCCCTGGTGCTTCTGCTGTGCTCTGCCTGGTACTCCTGAGCACCCTACTGTCAGTGGCAGAGACACTGCTCACTGTCGAGCCCTCCTCACTGTCCTGGGGTGTTTCCCCTGTGCCCCTAGACAGATGCCGTGCCTCCATCAAGTCAATGATGTGGGTGACACGTCCCAGGCCCCTAGCCACATCCCCAGCGAAATGGCCCATTTCCACCTGCAGCCCAACTGTCCTCCTCGACAGGCCTGTGGTGTTCATGGCGAGCCTGCCGATGGATGTGGCCATCCTGTCTAGTCTGTGCAGGAGCTGACGGTCCCTGCGCCACCCACCCTCGGCCTGGGCCAGTAGTCCTCCTGCCAGTTCCCTCATGGCTAGGGCAAGGTCCCCAGTGTTCGTGCATATCATGTCCATCCTGGAGTTCAGTTGCTGCATGCTGGCCTGGTTATTGCACACGAAGCGGTGCAGCACACCACTAATCCTCCCTAAAATTCTATTTTGTAGGCGCTGAACATGCAGCAGCTGTGCCTCACTGGTGCTGGGAGGTTGTTGGCCGGACTGCAGCCCTGATGTCCTGGACCTACGTCGCCTGCGCAGCGGTGGCTGCCCTGTGAGTTCCACTGTCTCACTCCTGCCTGTTGCTGGCGCAGCCTCTTGGGATACAGTTGCAGCAGGTGTGGATACTCCAGGGATGCTGTTGGCCGTGCAGGTGGGAGTGCTGGCGGGTCCTGAGGTGTCCTCATGGGGCTGGCTGATCTGAGTAGTGGTGGTGTCTTGTTGGAGACCTGTGGGACATGGGGAACAGACTGTCAGTGTCTACTATCTGTTGCACACTTCCTAATAAACATTTGACTATGAACTGCCTACTTGACTACATTTCCCATAATGCATCATTCTGGCGTTTGCTACCCTGAAATGGAGCTATCTTGGTTGAGCATGCCCCTGTGTACATGGTGGGTGGGGGTATGGCATTGATAGGGGTACAGGCATGTCACATGGTACTCACCGGTTGATGTGCTGGGCTGTGAGGTGTCCAGGTCCCCAAATCCGGAGACTGCCTCCTGCTCCAGGGTTTCCTCCACCCTTTCTTCCAGGGGTGTGGGTGGTGGCACAGACGATGGTCCCCCTCCTGTGCCTCTCATCTCCCGGAGCCTTTCAGCAATCCTCTCCTTGGTCCGGGAGCGGAGGTCATACCACCTTTTTTTGATGTCATCAATGCTCCTGTGGCTCACCCCCAGGGAATTTATTTTGTCCTGGATGTCCTGCCACAGCTGTTTCTTGGTGGCTTCAGGCACATTTAGGGCTGATTTACCAAACAATTCGTCATAGTGCTGACAGCATTCGTCTGTCAGTACCTCCAGCTCCCTCTCAGAGAACTTCAGCTTTCTCTTCCTTGGTGTTCCTTCCATGGCAGCTGCTGTTTCTCCTGTGTGCAGTTCAGCAGTTATAAAAGGGTGTGGTCCTCCCTCCTCCCAGGTGTATTAGTAAACTTCCTGGCTGTGATGACATCATCATGTGCCAGGAAGTGTTTCCAGAGTGTTCTGGAGTGGTTTCTGGAGTGTTCTGCAGCACCTGTAAGCAATTAACAAGCTAATCGCAATTTGCGACAGCCACTCGCTAATTGCAAGTTCGTTTTTTGCACAGTCGCAAAAAGCGACCTCGCAATCGGCGGACTCGCACACTGCGTTGTGAGTCTGGGTGCGAGTCGCAATTTCTGCACTGTTTTTTTGCCTGCATTTCGATTTGCGACTCGCATTTTGCGAGTCGCACAAACTCGCAAATTGCGAGTCGCAATTTTTTTGTTTGCTACATCTGGCCCATGGTCCTGTGATTAGATCAGAGGGAACAGGAGAGGAAAGAGACTGTTAAATTGCTTTTATCAAAAGAAGTAGAGAGGCACAACTATATATGGAAGTAATTGGAAATGAAGTTTATGTGTAAGGTTAGATGAGGAAAGAAAAAACTTGCAATATGTTCTAAATGATTGATGTGACAGTACTGAAATGTAAAAATGGGCAATGGTGATTTTCTTTATATAAAAATCCTTGTGATTGCGACCAATCAGATAGACTTGAAATTTCCAATCCTCCTTAAGAATATTAACATGATAGGTCTGGTTGTATCTCCAACTGGATTCTTATTTCCTGAACCAACTTACTAATAGGTAGATTTGTTTGCTAAATATGTTCCTGGTCGCAGAATGATTTTTACTGTATTGGAACCTCTCTAAGTGATCAGACAAGTATTGCAGTGCTGCTGACTTTTGGTCTACATTTTTAAATTAAATTTTTCAAGAGAAGACTTTTGTTTATTTTTCATAATCAAACAGCAAGCCAAGGCTCGTAGCTGTAGCTGGGAAGGTCTCCAAGAGGCTGAACACCTCTTCAGCAGCAAAATCATTCTTCAGTGCAGCAGCAAGCTTTGAGTAAGCCAAACTTGGTTTTCCTGCTCACCAAGGGTGCCTTCTCCCTTGGAAGCCTCAGTATCTCATCCTGGTCTTTGGAACGCAAATAGATGACCAACTTGTCCGCAAGTACTGGAAAAGATGGCATCGGTCTCTGTTAAAGCTTTGAGGGCAGGCTTCTAGGCACCAGGTCTCTCTCCAGGCAGGGCTCCAGTGGAATCCAGTCCTTGGTCATCAGCTGGGAATTTTGGGAGTCTGGAGACCTTTTGATTTTTGTCTCTCTATACGAGGATGGCACAAGATTCAAAACTTCACCCTTCAAGAGCAGATTCAGGGGCATATTTATACTCTGTTTGCGCCGGATTTGCGTCGTTTTGTTTTACGCAAATCCGACGCAAAGCTAACTCCATATTTATACTTTGACGTTAGACCCGTCTAGCACCAAAGATCTTGGAGTTTGCGTCATTTTTTTGCGTGGACACCTACCTTGCGTTAATGATATGCAAGGTAGGCGTTCCCTTCTAAAAAATGACTCTAAGGCATGTGCGCCTTATTTAAACTCCCGTGCAAAAATGACGCACGGGAGTGGGCGGGCCTGAAAAAATGACATCCAGCCGCTTTTGCGTCATTTTTTAATGCCTGGTCAGGGCAGGCGTTAAGGGACCTGTGGGCTCGGAAGGAGCCCAGAGGTGCCCTCCCATGCCCCCAGGGACACCCCCTGCCACCCTTGCCCACCCCAGGAGGACGCCCAAGGATGGAGGGACCCATCCCAGGGAACTTAAGGTAAGTTCAGGTAAATATTTTTTATTTTATTTTTTTGTGGCATAGGGGGGCCTGATTTGTGCCCCCCTACATGCCACTATGCCAAATGACCATGCCCAGGGGACAGAAGTCCCCTGGGCATGGCCATTGGGCAAGGGGGCATGACTCCTGTCTGTGCTAAGACAGGAGTCATTTCAATGGGGGTTGGGAGTCAAAAAAAATGGCGCAAATCGGGTTGAGGCCAATATTTTGCCTCAGACCTGACTTGCCCCATTTTTTGACGCCCAAGCTCCATTGTCCCCTACGCCGGCGCTGCCTGGTGTGGGTCATTTTTTTTGACGCACACCAGTCAGCTGCGCCGGCTAACGTCATCCAATAAATAAGGCGCCCGCATGGCGCTTTGGAATGGCGTTAAAATTTTTGACGCACAACTGCGTTGGCGCAGTTGTGCGTCAAAAAGTATAAATATGGCCCTCAGTCCCTAAAATGACTCCCACCATTCTCTAACTGCAGCAACACTGTTCCTTGACCTAGTCACTCCTTTATGGAGCTCACTTAGTAGAATTACTAGAATTGTTTTGTACCACCCGTGTCCGTATTTTTTTCTCTTTATTGTGATTACATTTGTACCTCTAAAGTCCAGTGGTTATATTGATTTTCTACTGCTTTGTGAGATTCGATCAAACCATCACTTCTCAGTGTCTTCTGGTGCTCTTGAGACTTCAGGCCGTTGGTAGGTACTTCGTAGGTTAGTTTTTGGCATTCACTATGGAGCATCAGGTAGGAGAAAAAGAACAGGAACAGTTATGTAACTGCTGTATTTGGACCACCTACTATCTACCTATGTTATTATTCTCTGACATTATGGACTAGTCATGTGTACAATTTATTTAAGACATCCATGGGAGTCATAATCATCTAATCATCTGTGAGTTGATTGAGTACATTTGCTGGTCTTCTCCCTATTACAATGTTTCCTCGTTACAAAGTCGTAGGTTTAAGAATCATATTCCTCTGCTTGCAGTTCTTAATCGGTTGAAAGTACTGGACTGAAACTGTTACCTTGCTCCAAGTGGGCCATGACAAGGGCTGAGAGGTAAGCCAGTATTATACTGTTTTTTTCTCAGGCAGCACACATCATTCTTTTTTAAAGTTACTTTCCATTAAGTTTATCAAATAACATTTCAACATTAAATTACATTTTTTAATGTGAACATAAGTTCAATTATTTCTCCAGCATTTCCCTACACAAAAGTGTGAAAAAGTGATTTTATCAATAACTATGGACCTGATTTAGATGTCAGCGGAGGGAATACTCCATCACAAATGTACATCTAACATATTACGATCCCCATAGGATAGAAATACAGCATACAGGAAAGCCAACATGTTTGTGACGGAGTATTCCTCCTTGCTGACTTCAAAATCAGGCCCTTGGTCTGTTCCAGCTAAATCCAACTTTTCCTACACAGTGAAAACAATTTCTGAGCTATTGTTCACTGTGAGGGCATCCTATCTCCAATGTAGTATGCCACATTTTTCATAAATTAATACTCAAGCCCCGTGTGTTTACAATGTACATTTTAGGGGTAACTTAGCTAACAAATAAAATTTGTTTCTTTTGCACATGCCACATTTACTTTTCTTGCAATGTCTTTCTTCAATTATTTTAAGTATGAACTAGTCTATTAATTAAAATTATGAAATGTTAAAATTATGTCCAGCCAGAACATAATGGTGCTCCTTAAAACCATGTATTTTGTCATACATGGTGTGAATGCACAATGTAAACCATGAACAACATTTTACTTTTAGGCCTCTGGTGAATTCTTGGCACCATCTACCATAACCTAACAGAAATACACATAAGATATTCAGATGAAACAATTCAAAATTGCATGTTTTAAAGGAGAAGCACACAAGTTGACTCTAGTCCTCTAATATATCTAGCTATAAGCAGTGTGCCCTACCTTCTTCATCAATATTATTTCTATTTCCCCTCAGAGCTGAGAGGATGGGAAGGCAAGGGTTATACGAAGGGCAAGATGACCATTTGGTTTAAAATTCAAAAATTAATTCAGAGTTTTCTATGGGCTAAGTTTTGATACTGAAACACAGAGAAAGAGCAGAGTAGGAGCTGGTGTCAGGCTAACTGAAACCATTGACTACTTTCTTATCAGCATATTTGTATTTGATCAGCCCTGACTCTCTTGTGCCACTAAAATCTATTATGCTAATGCCAGCTACTGAAAACAAAAACCAAGAACTGGTTGCAGAATCACAGCTTGCTGGCCTGAATGCCAGTGGATATATTTTGTGTGGGTGTAACCTTATCCCTACTTTGCTCAGATATATATGAATATATGAGAATCTTCAAAAAAGGCCAACATAGGTGTAGGAGACCAGTAGATTGTAAGAATAAAAAAGCGACGTGGTTTAAAAATATGTACCTGATTGGCAAGCTGATTCAATCCCGAGGAAAAATCAAATCAGATTAGATGTAGGGTCAACATCAGTTCTCTTCGATTCTAATGTTATTGTAAGCCAAACAATTTTAATAATCGGGAAATATGCTAAAAGCTGATCTCTTTGTAAGGCAAAGGTTTAGCAGTAGCATTAGGAATTTGTAATGTAGCTAGTGAAAGTGAAGAAACCAATTGAATAATCAAGTAACTCCCTTAGTACATTTCTATTTTGTTGGGGCATAAAATGGACCAATCAAGCTTTACTTCTGAAGGTTAGTGAAGGCTTACAACTTAGATATTGAATGAAATAAATATTTACACGAAGTAGCATCAATGACTAGTCAAGGTGCTATCATAGAAATACTAGGCCTTTGCATGTAGAAAAGGGAGGGTAACTAGACTAAGAAGAAACATAAAATATAAAGCTCCTTGCGTCTTCTAAGCGTGAGATGTGACGTCAAACATTACAGACATTATAAATTGAGTCTCTGTTTGGCAGAGATATGCACCTTGTCTAAGTAAGGATGTCAATCCTAGTCAAGGTAATTCAAAACACAACCTAATTATCATGTGCTCATCCTCTAGTAGCTTGGCACAGAGTAAGCAGGCTTAACGTAGAAATCAATGTGTAAAGTATTTGTGCAATACCTTATACAGGGACACAGAGAAAATACCACAAAAAGACTCCAGACCAGGTTAGAAAAATAGAGAATATTTATCTAAATATAAAAAGATCAAGACAATGAAATCCATTAAGTGGAAGTCGATTTATGAATGTTTAAAAATGAAGAGCCTGATTTAGATCTTGCCGGAGGGGAATATCCTGTCTGCAGTACTATGCCCCCATTATATCCTATGCCGATTGTACTAGGGTGGACGGAATTTCTGTCACATTTGTGACAGAAGGGGTCATTACAACATTGGCGGTAAAAGCCGCATACCACCATGCAGAAGACCGCCAACACACCGCCGCAGCTGCGGAATTATGACCCAAAGGCCGGAATCTGCCAAAATCTAGACACACACACAAGTCCGCCACACCAAAAGTCAGTGATAGTCTGGCGAGAACAAAAACTCCACCGTCACGCCAACAGGAATACTCCCACACTATCACGACCCACGAATCCACGCAGCGGTCTTTTAACCGCGGTATTCCATTGGCGGTACACACCGCCGCGCTCAAAATACACACACTCTTATAAAACACAACCACATTGGACAATTCAAAATACGCACACCTGATACACATACACACACCACTCCCACACACCCAATACAATATAAAACACACACCCACATCACCCACCAACCCTCACGACAACAATTGCGACTGAAGGCCACAGAGAGACACCGCCATCTACAAACCAGCATCCACAGGCACACAGCACCATCACTCACACAACATCCATGCACCTCACACAATACACCACTAAATATCACCCCACACATCACAACACACACCACCCCACACATCACCCACACCACCACATGGCACGGCAAAGACTCCCCAGGTTCTCTGAGGAGGAGCTCAGGGTCATGGTGGAGGAAATCATCCGGGTAGAGCCACAGCTATTCGGATCACAGGTGCAGCACACCCCATAGCTAGGAAGATGGAGCTATGGCGAAGAATAGTGGACAGGGTCAACGCAGTGGGACAGTACCCAAGAACTAGAGATGACATCAGGAAGAGGTGGAACGACCTACGGGTGAAGGTGCGTTCCGTGGTCTCAAGGCACTACATTGCGGTACAGAGGACTGGCAGCCGACCCCCACCTCCTCCCCCACAACTAACAACATGGGAGGAGCAGGTCTTGGCTATTCTGCATCCTGAGGGCCTTGCAGGAGTAGCTGGAGGAATGGACTCTGATAAGGCAAATCTTTACTATTACATCCCCCAACCTATCTGCATGCCATCACATACCCCCACCCTCGCCCTCACACATGTTGCAATATCACAAACCACCCATCCCAAAATCAAGCCCTGCATGTAATACCAAAGCATGGACACCCATTACCAAAGCATGGCCACTGCACATACCCATACACCCCACTAAACCATCATCACACAAGGTCCTACACAGGAATGCAAGCACTGGCGTACACGGTCACCCACCCATTGCATACCATGGCACACACAGATGCAATAATCATGCCTTTACACCCCTGTAGGTCACCTACCCAACGTCACTGGACAGGAAGGTCCAGACATGTCCACTCCACCCACAGAAGAGGCCCACAGTGAGAACCAGCCCGGACCATCTGGGACCTCGGGACAGCCGGTTCCCCTCACACAGCCACAGGCCACTACAGAGCTTCCCCCCTCTGGAAACACCAGCACAGCACCCACCCAGCGGGCCCATACCTCTGTCCCCAGGACACGTCAAGCAGCAGTGTGTCCACCACTACAGGGAACCCAGGCTAACCCACCACCCCAACAACAACAGGGACCTGAGGGCAGTGGTAGTGGGCACACGGTTCAGGGGACAGAGGCCCAGGAACACAGGGGAACTGGGAGGGCTGCTGTGTGACAGGGGGAGGACAACCCCAGGGAACCCTCTCTCCACGAGGCCCTCTCCAACATCATGGGAGTCTACCACCATTCCCAGGAGATGGCTATGGTACTGGCCAAGTTTCAGGAGACCCAGCGGCTGCAGGAGGATCAGTATTTGGGCTTCAGGGAGGAACTCAAATCCATCAATTCTACCTGGGCACCATTGTCGGGGTGCTGAAGGAACTCCTCAACACCAGGAGGGACACTGTGGCACTACAAGGGGCCTCTGACACTAGCCTGGACGATGAACTGCCCACCACCTCTGCCGATGCTAGTGGACAGGAGGCACCGCCACAGGACCACCACACCAGCACCCCACCCCCTGCAGAGGGAGAACCACCCCACAAGGGGTCCCTGAGATCCAGGACAAAGACAGAGAACGATGCCAACACCCATGCCAAGAAATGAAACCACCCTGATTGTCATTCTTCTGTCCCACCCTGTCCATACTTAAACTGCCCCAGCTCCACTTCCTATGCCCCTTTAGACAATTCACCTGTGAGACTAATAGGCTGGACTCTGCCATGGACATTCCTCCACCATCACCCCTCACCATTTTACAACTCCCTCCAATATTGAGCACTTAAATAAACTCCCTTAAAGCACAAAACAATCTGGAGTCTGTCTGTGATTTCAAAATAGTGTATTAGCAATTACAGTGCCAAAATGCTCTTTCAAATGTAATGTCAACATACCTATGTCACACAGCTCTAGTCCATGAGGAAACAAAGCAGATGTCACACAGTGGGACCCACAGTGGGACCCACATCTGTGAAATCGTAAGGGAAAGTGTCAACTCAGTGACTACACTGGGTGAAAATGATAGACAGTAGAGAGGTAGTAGAATTAAATTAGATGTAGCAGGTAGGTTTGTTTTCTTACCTGTGTCTCACTGGAAGTATTGAAGGATCACCGTGTTCCTGTTGTCAATGTCCTCTTCTTCTGCTTCCTCGTCTTCACTGTCAACAGGCTCCACAGCTGCCACAACACCGCCATCTGGACCATCCTCCTGCAGAAAAGGTACCTGTTGTCGCAAAGCCAAGTTGTGAAGCATACAGCAGGCCACGATGATCTGGCACACCTTCTTTGGTGAGTAGAATAGGGAACCACCTGTCATATGGAGGCACCTGAACCTGGCCTCCAGAGGCCGAAGGTCCGCTCTATAATCCTCCTAGTTCACCCATGGGCCTCATCGTAGCGTTCCTCTGCCCTTGTCCTGGGATTCCTCACTGGGGTCAGTAGCCATGACAGGTTGGGGTAACCAGAGTCACCTGCAAATGGCGAGGGCCAACTGTTAGACACACACTAACTCATAGGGACATCCACAGACCCAGAAAACTATTCCCACTGATTTGGGTCCAGGTGCTCACCTAATAGCCACACCCGGTGTCTCTGTAGTTGCCCCATCACATAAGGGATGCTGCTATTCCGCAGGATGTTAGCGTCATGCACTGAGCCAGGGAATTTGGCATTAACATGGAGATGTACTGGTCTGCCAAACACACCATCTGCACATTCACCAAATGGTAACTCTTCCGGTTTCTGTACACCTGTTCACTCTTGTGGGGGGGGACCAAGGCCACATGTGTCCCATTTATTGCACCTATGATGTTGGAGATATGTCCCAGGGCATAGAAGTCACCTTTCACTGTAGGCAAATCCTCCATCTGAGGGAAATCGATGTAGCTCAGTATGTGTTTCAGCAGGGCAGACAACACTCTGGACAACACGTTGGAAAACATAGACTGGGACATCCCTGATGCTATGGCCACTGCTGTTTGAAATGACCCACTTAATAGGAAATGGAGTACTGACAGCACCAGCAATTGAGGGGGTATTCCTGTGGGATGGCGGATAGCTGACATCAGGTCTGGCTCCAACTGGGCACACAGTTCCTGGATTGTGGCACGATCAAGCCTGTAGGTGATGATCACATGTCTTTCCTCCATTGTCGATAGGTCCACCAGTGGTCTGTATACGGGAGGATGCTGCCATCTCCTCACATGCCCCAGCGGACGGTGCCTATGGAGGAGAACAGCGAGCAGAGAGTCAACCAACTCTGAGGTACGTAAACACAGCTTACTCTGAAAATATTCATAAATCGAAATTTGCCTGTATGAGTGGTTAGGCAAGGCCTAGGTATGTGTGACACAGTCAAAAATAATGCCATGTGGGCCCCTGAAATGGCGGCTGCCTGACCTGTAAAGTGGGACGGGGGATATAAGGTAACTGCGCTGGCGTTCTACACCGTCGCGGTAGGCGGTCGAAGACCGCGGCGCAATTCTGCATTGGTTAATATTGGGCCCTATGGGTCCCAGGTGCCAGTGATGATGTAACCTGGCAGTGACGGTATGCTCCGCCGCGGACGTGACCACCATTTTCTCTCTGTTCAATCACTCAATACCTGATCTTCGACAGGAGAGGACCTACACTGCTAGTGCTGCTTTGACCTCAGTCTGGAAGAGACAATGGCTCGTGTGTCTGGGGAAAGGGCCCTTGCCTTCAGCACGGAGGAGTTGGAGAAACTCGTGGATGGGGTCCTCCCCAAGTACACACTACTCTACGGTCCTCCAGACAAACAGGTGTGTACACTGTGAGCATGCTGTATGGGCAATGCCTGTGTGGAGTGGGGTGGATGAAAGATAGGGGGGGTGAGAATGAGGCGTGCATGAAACGACGGTGAGTGCATGTGCGTCATTGCAAGGGTAGGGATGCGGGACAATGACTGTGATGGTGCAGTTGGTAACTACTTCTCTTTTCCCCTGTACAATTCCTGTAGGTCAGCGCCCACCAGAAGAAGGACATCTGGTGTGCCATCGCCAAGGAAGTCCGGACTCTGGGGGTCTACCACAGACAGAGCACCCACTGCCGGAAAAGATGGGAGGACATTCGCTGCTGGAGAAAGAAGATGGCGGAGGCCCAGCTGGGGGTGGCCTCCCAACGTGGGAGGGGTGCCCGTCACACCATGACCCCCCTGATGTTCAGGATCCTGGCAGTGGTGTATCCGGACTTGAATGCGCACTTGAGGGCATCACAGTAGCCACAAGGGGGTGAGTACACTCTCATTCTGCTGATTCAGCGTGCATTTTAGGTGTCTGGGTGGGGGAGATGGGTTGTGGGTTCCCCTAGGCCAGGGCGAGTTTGCTAGTTAAGTTCTCTTCTTCAGGCAGGCCCTGTGGCACCCCACCCCACCTGTGTACAGTGCCAACTACACCTAGTCAGGCTTCTCTGACATCCATGTGTGCAGAAATCGGCTATAGCCTTATAAGCCATGTCCCAGGGATTGAATAGTGGACCCCAAGTGTGCGGCGTAGTGCAGGGGGCTTCTGTGTCTGTCGTGTCCGCCAACGGTAGCGGTATTGCATGCACTGAACATGTCTTTCTTCTGTCTCCCCCTCCCTTTTTGTGGTCTCTCTGTACTTGTGTGTATTAGCATCATCAGGTGGAGGAGCAGTGGCACCGGAGCAGGAGGGATCTGAATCCCACATGGCCCTGGAGGGCGACACTACGGACTCTGAATTCACCAGTGGGACGGAGGGCGAGGGGAGCTCCCTGGCGGGGACAGGAGCTGACACCAGCGAGACGGACTCCTCCTCTGATGGGAGCTCCCTTGCGGTGGCGGCCCCATCTGTGCCCCCGCATCTACAGGTACAGCCGCCACCCCCCTACCAGCACCGCCCTCCCAGCAGCCCCTCAGCCTTTGACCCATGCCCGCTCACCCAGGAGGGTGGGCATTACCTTTGCCCCAGGCACCTCAGCCCCTGCCCCAGTCACCCCTGCTGCCCTCAGTGAGGAGGCCATTGACCTCCTCAGGTCCCTCACTGTTGGGCAGTCTACCATTTTGAATGCCATCCAGGGTGTAGAGAGGCAACAAACCAATGCATACCTGGAGGGCATTCACTCTGGTCAGGCAGCCCTTCAGAGAGTTTCTCAGACTCTAGCCTCAGCACTGATGGCAGCCATTGTCCCTGTCTCTAGCCTCCCCCCTCCAACTTCCTCCACCCTGACCCACACCCCTGTACCTCAGCCTATCCCAAGCACACCATCAGACCAGCATGCACACACCTAAACACACCAGGGAAGCTCTGGAAAACATAAGCACCACACGTCCCACAGGCACTCACGCAAGCATCACACACATGCAGACATACCAACATCCACTGCCTCCACTGTGTCCCCCTCCTCCTTGTCTCCCTCCTCCCTCCCTGTCTCATCTCCACTCACACCTGCATGCACTACATCCTCAGCCACTACGTCCATCACCAGCACACCCACCACCACACTCCACTCACATGCAGTCACCCCCCCACTACCATTCACACATCCCCTGTGTCCTCTCCCACCTCCCAAGGTACACAAATGCAGCCACACACCCACCCAACAGCCATCCACCTCATAACAGCCTCCAGCCCATGCACCTTCACCCAAAGTCACCAATCGTACACCTCCTACAACCACAACCTCTTCCTCCACTCCTAAACCCCCTCCAGCTACCCGTCCCAGTGTTCCTAAGAAACTTTTCCTGGCCAGCCTTGACCTCTTTCCCTCACCTCCCCCACCACGTCAGTCTCCTAGGGCCAGACTCTCCAGGTCCCAGCCTAGCACCTCAGCCACAACATCGGCGGGACCAGTGGCGCCAGTAGTCACCGGATTATGGAGTGCACCAGGCAGCAGGGCAGGCAGTGTGGCAAGGAGCCAGAACACAGACAGTCCCCCACCTGTCAAGCATAAAAAGTTGGACAGTGCCCGGCGGGAGAGGGGAAAGAAACAAGCCACCAAAGCCGCTCCGAGGGGGACAGTTGGGAGTGTGGAGACAGCTGGGACACTATCCAAGGTAGGAAAGGGGCACAGTAAAACCGGCAAGTCTGGGAAGATCAGCACGGCGGACAAGACCGCCACCAGCCCCGCTGCCCAGGAAGTGACTGCCAGCAGCAGCCCCGCTGCCCTGGAAGCGACCACCAGCAGCCCCGCTGTCCAGGAAGCGATCGGCAGCAGCCCCGCTGCCACAGACAGGACCGCCAGCAGCAGCCCCGCTGCCCTAAAAGCGACCGCCAGCAGCTACACTGCCCAGGAAGTGACCGCCAGCAGCCACACTGCCCAGGAAGTGACCGCCAGCAGCCACACTGCCCAGGAAGCAACCACCAGCAGCCCCGCTGCCACAGACAGGACCGCCAGCGGCAGCCCCGCTGCCCTTGAAGCGACCGCCAGCAGCAGCCCCGCTGCCCAGGAAGCGACCGCCAGCAGCCACACTGCCCAGGAAGCGACCGCCAGCAGCCCCACTGCCACAGACAGGACTGCCAGCAGCAGCCCGCTGCCCTGGAAACGACTGCCAGCCGCAGCCCCGCTGCCCAGGAAGCGACCGCCAGCAGCCACACTGCCCAGGAAGCGACAGCCAGCAGCCGCACTGCCCAGGAAGCGACCGCCAGCAGCAGCCCTGCTGCCACAGACAAGACCGCCAGCAGCCACACTGCCCAGGAAGCGACCGCCAGCAGCAGCCCCACTGCCACAAACAGGACAACCAGCAGCTGAACCGCTGCCCAGGACACCGCCGCCAGAAGCCCCGCAGGGAAGGACAAGACCGCCAGCAGCTCAACTGCTGCCCAGGACACCGCCGCCAGCAGCCCGCAGGGAAGGACAAGACCGCCAGCAGCTGAACCACTGCCCAGGACACCGCCGCCAGCAGCCCCGCAGGGCAGGACAAGACCACCAGCAGCTGAACCACTGCCCAGGACACCGCCGCCAAGGACACCGCCGCAAGCACCGCTGCCCAGGACACCGCCGCCAGCAGCCACGCAGGCCAGTCAACGCAAATGATTCCAACGCAACTGAGTCCGCCACAGGCAGGATGAAGCACTCTGGGCACAAGGCCCCCTCCAGAACTATTGGAGACATACATCCACTACCTCTGTCGTTGGCAGGATGAAGCACTCTGGGCACAAGGCCCACTCCAGAACCAGTGGAGAGATACATCCACTACCTCTGGATGAAGCACTCTGGGCACAAGGCCCCCTCCAGAACCAGTGGAGAGATACATCCACTACCTCTGTCCTTGGCAGGATGAAGCACTCTGGGCACAAGACCCCCTCCAGAACCAGTGGTGACTGTTATCCACTTGAGAGACTGTGGCTTTGCACTCCCCACGCAAAACCCCGACCCCCACCCTCACCCACTACAACACACACGCTAAAACACATTGATACATAACAGTCCCACCCCTAACCCCCCCCTGGAAGAATGCAAGGACAAAAGGAAATGAGTCGAATAATTGTGATATATTCAATTGCACATCAAAAATATTTACAAATACATACAGTTGTACTATATACAATTATATACACCAAGAACACAAGTCCAAGGGATTCCACCATCATAGTCCATGGATCACTGGGCCCAAAAGGCATGGGCGAGGCCCACACTCAATACCCGATCAAAACGGAGGGAACACTGCAGGGGCATCAGATAGAAATAAAACAGGCACCTCAGGGGGAAGGGAAAGGGGGAGCACCTCCGCCGGATGAGTGCACGGCGCCAGATCCACGAGGGGGCTCCATGCCCACTGTTCAATCCTGGTGAGTGCAAAGCCACAGTCTCTCAAGTTTCTACAGTGGGTGGTTTGCCCACTGTTCAATCCTGGGGAGTGCAAAGCCACAGTCTCTCAAGTCTCTACAGTGGGTGGTTTGCCCACTGTACCATCCTGGGGAGTGGAAAGCCACAGTCTCTCAAGTCTCTACAGTGGGTGGGTTGCCCACTGTTCAATCCTGGTGAGTGCAAAGCCATAGTCTCTCAAGTCTCTACAGTGGGTGGTTTGCCCACTGTACCATCCTGGGGAGTGCAAAGCCACAGTCTCTCAAGTCTCTACAGTGGGTGGTTTGCCCACTGTTCCATCCTGGGGAGTGCAAAGCCACAGTCCCTCAAGTCTCTACAGTGGGTGGGTTGCCCACTGTTACATCCTGGGGAGTGCAATGCCACAGTCTCTCAAGTGGATAACAGTCTCCACTGGTTCTGGAGGGGGACTGGTGCCCAGAGTGCTTCATCCTGTTAAGGACAGACGGAGTGGATGCTGTTCTCCACTGGTTCTGGAGGGGGACTAGTGCCCAGAGTGCATCATCCTGTCAAGGACTGAGGTAGTGGATGCTGTTCTTCACTGGTTCTGGAGGGGGACTGCTACCCAGAGTGCATCACTGTCCCCGTGATGGTCCCAGTTCCGTCACTGTCCCTGCCGCACATGGGCTAGCGGTGCTTGAGTTGGCGGTGCTTGCCCTGTTCAGCGGTGCTTGCCATGGCGGTCTTTGCCCAGTTCAGCGGTGCTTGCCCTCTTCAGCAGTGCTTGCCATGGCGATCTTTGCCCTGTTCAGCGGTGCTTGCCCTGTTCAGCGGTGCTTGCCATGGCGGTCTTTGCCCTGTTCAGCGGTGCTTGCCCTGTTCAGCGGTGCTTGACTTTGGTGTCTCTGACCTGTGCATCGGTGTTTGCCATGGCGGTCCCTCATTGCCCAGCGGGGCTGTGGCTGACGGGGCCCTCCTGGGCAGTGACTCTGGCGGAGGCCTACTAGCTAGTGGCAATGGGACTGCCCTCCTGGGTACTGACTCTGGCGGTGGCCTCATGGCCAGTGACGATGGGACTGCCCTCCTGGGCACTGACTCTGGCGGTGGCCTCCTGGGCAGCGGGGATGATGGCGGGCTTCTCCGCCGTGCTGCTCTTCCCAGACTTTGGCGCTTTCTTCTGCCCCTTCCCCACCTTGGGAGGAGTCACAGCTGAGTGGACAGTCGTCCCGGGACCCTTGTGAGCGGCTTTGCCCTCTGGAGTCTTCCCCATATCCGTCGGGCACTGTCCAACTTCTGGTGCTTCACAGGGGGGGACTGACTGTGCTGTGGCTCCGTGTCACACTGGCTGCCCTGCTGCCCGGTGCACTCCACATACCTCTAACAGGCACCACTGGTACCGGACATTTTTTGGCTGAGGTGCTATTACGGGACCTATGAATTGGAGGGGGTGGTGGTGGGAAAGAGGTCAAGGTTGCTCAGGAAAAGTTTCTTACGAACACTGGGACGGGTAGCTGGAGGGGGTCTGGGAGTGGAGGTAGAGGAGGTGGTTGTAGGAGTTGTAACTTTTGATGATTTGGGTGCAGGTGCATGCGCTGGAGGCTGTCGTGAGGTGGATGGATGTTGGTTGTGTGTGTGCCAGTGTTAGTGTACTTTGGGGGGGTGCGTCACAGACACGCTGGGAGAGGACACAGGGGACGTGTAAATGGTAGTGGGGGTGGTGACTGCAGGTGAGCAGGGTGTGGTGGTGGGAGTGCTGGTGCGGGACCTAGTGGATGTAGTGGTAGTGCATGCAGGTGAGAGTGTAGACGACACTGGGAGGGAGGAGAGAGACGACGAGGAGGGGGACACAGTGGAGGCAGTGGATTTTGCTGTGTCTGTATGTGTGTGATGCTTGTGTGAGTGCATGTGGGATGTGTGGTGCTTATGATTGCCTGAGCTTCCCCTGTGTGTTGAGGTGTGTGCAGGCAGGTCTGATGGTGTGCTTGGGATAGGCAGAGGTACAGGGGATTGGGTCTGGGTGGAGGAAGTTGGAGGGGGGAGGCTAGAGACAGGGACAATGGCTGCCATCAGTGCTGAGGCCAGAGATTGCAGGGTTCGATGATGAGCAGTCTGACCAGAATGAATGTCCTCCAGGAATGCATTAGTGTGTTGCAACTCCCTTTCTACACCCTGGATGGCATTCACAATGGTAGACTGCCCAACAGTGAGTGACCTGAGGAGGTCAATGGCCTCCTCACCGAGGGCAGCAGAGATGTCAGGGGCAGGGGCTGAGGTGCCTGGGGCGAAGGTGATGCCCACCCTCCTGGGTGAGCGGGCACGGGGCGAAGGCTGTGGGGCTGCTGGGAGGGCGGTGCTGGTAGGGGGGGTGGCGGCTGTACCTGTAGAAGTGGGGGGCACAGATTTTGCCGCCACCACAAGGGAGCTCTCATCGGAGGACGAGTCCGTGTCGCTGGTTGCTGATCCAATGACCGCCGTGGAGCTCCCCTCGCCCTCCGTCCCACTGGTGTATTCAGAGTCCGTGGTGTGGCCCTCCATGGCCATGTGGGATGCAGCTCCCTCGTGCTCCGGTGCCACTGTACCTCCGCCTGATGATGCTGATGCACAAAAGCACAGGGAGAGCACAAAAAGGGGGGGGGGGCGACAGAAGAAAGAAAGGTTGAGTGCATGGCTTATCGCTACCGTTGGCGGTCAATACAGACACAGCACCCCCCTGCACTACGCCGCGCTGTTGGGCTCTACTGATGCAGTTCCTGGGATATGGCCTACATGGCTATGGTGGACATCAGCACACATAGATGACACAGGGGCATGTATACCTGTACTTGGCACTCTACAGAGGTGGGGTAGAGTGCCACATGGCCTGCATTACGGAGGGGCATAGCCTACGGAACTCGCCCTGGCCTAGGGAAACCCACAGCCATCCTCCCCCACCCAGACCCCTTCCCTGTGTGCAAAGTCCGCTGAATGAGAGTGTACTCACCCCCTTGTGTCTGCTGTGATGCCCTCAAGCGCCCATCCAACTCAGGGTAGGCCACCGCCAGGATCCGGAGCATCAGGGGGGTCATGGTACGACGGGCACCCCTCCCACGTTGGGAGGCCATCCCCAGCTGAGCCTCCGCCGTCTTCTTGCTCCAGCGGCGAATGTCCTCCCATCTTTTACGGCAGTGGGTGCTCCATCTCTGGTGGACCCTCAGGGTCCGGACATCCTTGGCGATGGCACGCCAAATATCCTTCTTCTGGTGGGCGCTGACCCACATGACATGTACAGGGGAAGAAGAGAAGTCATTACCAACTGCACCGTTGAAGTGAGTGGCCCACATCCCTGCCCTTGCCATGTGGCACATGCATTCACAGTCCTTCATGCTCGCTGAACTCTGCCACCTTCCTTCTTACAACCAGCCCTCTCCACCCAGGCATAGCCCATACAACTTGCACCCTATGTACTAACCTGTTGGTTTGGAGGACCGTAGAGTAGGGTGTACTGAGGGAGGACCCCGTCCACGAGCTTCTCCAACTCCTGTGCAGTGAAGGCAGAGGCCCTCTCCCCAGACGCACGAGCCATTGTCTCTTCCAGACCGAGGTCACAGCAGCACTTGCAGTATAGGTCCTCTCCTGTCGAAGATCAGGTATCGAGTGATTCAACAGATAGAAAATGGTGGTGACGTCCGCGGCGGTGACGTCCGCAGCGGTGCGTATCATCACTGCCGGCGTACTTTGTCATTGGCTCCTGGGACCCATAGGGTCCAATGTTAACCAATGCAGCATTGCGCAGCGGTCTTTGACCACCTACCGCAACAGTGTACAACGCCAGCGCAGTTACCTCACATCCCATTGTCCCACTTTAGAGGTCAGGCAGCCGCCATTTCAGGGGCCCACATGGCTTCATTTTCAACTGCGTCACACATACCAAGGCCTGGACTCAACACACATACAGACAACTTTTTGGATTATGCTTTGTGTTCTGTGTAGCTGTGGGTACATACCTCTGAGTTGCTTGACTCTGTGGTCGCTGTTGTCCTTCCTAGGCACCGTCAGATGGGACTTGTGAGGAGATGTCGGAATCCTCCGGTGTACCGACCGCTGTTGACATAGGATGAGCGACATTTAATTATCACCTACAGGTTTGACCGTGCCACAATCCAGGAACTGTGGAGCCTGACCTGTTGTCAGCAATCCGCCATCCCACAGGAATCCCCCCTCAAGTGCAGGTGCTATCAGTGCTCCATTTCCTTGCAAGTGGGTCATTTCAAACAACAGTGGCCATGGCATCAGGGATGTCCCAGCCTATGTTTTCCGACGTGTTGTCCAGAGTGTTGTCTGCCCTGCTTAAACACATGAGGAGCTACATCATTTTCCCTCAGGTGGAGGATTTGGCTACTGTTAATGTGACTTCTATGCCCTTGGACGTATCCCTAACATCATAGGTGCCATTGATGGGACCCATGTAGCTTTGGTCCCCCCCCCACAGGAGTGAACAGGTGTACAGGAACCGGAAGAGTTATCATTCGATGAATGTACAGATGGTATGTTTGGCAGACCAGTACATCTCCCAGGTAAATGCTATGTTCCCTGGCTCAGTGCATGACGCCTACATCCTGCGGAATAGCAGCATCCCTTATGTGATGGGTCAACTCCAGAGGTACCATGTGTGGCTATTAGGTGACTCTGGTTACCCCAACCTGTCAGGGCTACTGACCCCAGTGAGGAATCCCAGGACCAGGGCAGAGGAACGCTACAATGAGGCCCATGGGTGGACTAGGAGGGTGATCGAACGCACCTTCAGCCTCCTGAAGGCCAGGTTCAGGTGCCTCCTTATGACAGGTGGTTCCCTATTCTACTCACCAAGGAAGGTGTGCCAGATCATCATCGCCTGCTGTATGCTTCACAATCTTGCTTTGCGATGCCAGGTGCCTTTTCTGCAGGAGGATGGTCCACATGACGGTGTTGTGGCAGCTGTGGAGCCTGTGGACAGTGATGAGGAGGAAGCAGATGAAGAAGACATTGACAACAGGAACTCAGTCATCCAGCAATATTTCCAGTAACCCACAGGTGAGAACACTTTCTTGCCTACTACAAGTACTTTCACACTTCTACCTCTATCCTGTCTGTCAACTTCTAGCAGTATTTGGTAACTGAGTTGTACATTTCCATTACGGTTTCACAGGTGTGGTTACCAACGTGTGTCATCTGCTTGCATTCTTCATGGACTTGTGATGTGTGACATAGGTATGTTGACATTACATTTGAGAACGGATTTTGTCACTGTCATAGCTAATACACATTTTCAAAATCACTGACTGACTCCAGATTGTTTTGTGTTTCAAGGGTGTTTATTGAAGTGCTAATTATTGGAGGGGGTGGTAAAATGGTGAGGGGTGATGGTGGAGGAATGTCCATGGCAGAGTCCAGTCTATTAGTCTCACAGGTGCACTGCCCATATGGGCATAGGAAGTGGAGCTAGGGTAGTTCCAATATGACAGGGTTACAAAGTGGGACAGTGGGATGACAATCAGGGTGGTCTCATTTCTTGGCAGGGGTCTTGCCATCGTGCTCTGTCCTGTTCCTTGATTTCAGGGACCGCTTGCGGGTGGTTCTCCGTCTGCAGGGGGTGGGGTGCTGGTGTGGTGGTCCTGTGTAGCGGGGCGTCCTGTCCACTAGTGCCGGCGGAGGTGGTGGGCAGTTCATCGCCCATGCTAGTGTCAGGGGCCCCTGGGAGTGCCACGGTGTCCCTCATGGTGTTCTGTATGGCCTTCAGCATCCCTACGATGGTGCCCAGGGCGGAGCTGATGGTTCTGAGTTCCTCCCTGAACCCCAAATACTGTTCCTCCTGCAGGCGATGGGTCTCCTGGCTACAGTGAGCATGAGGCCTTGGTTACATTTTTATGTTCGGACTTACGGGAATATTTATACTCTGTTTGTGCTGAATTATCCTCATTTTTTTTTACACAAATTCAGCGCAAACTTAACTCAATATTTATATTTTGACGCTAGACCCGTCTAGCATCATAATATTGGAGTTAACGTAATTTTTTAGACATGTGAAAACACCTTGCATCAATGAGATGCAAGGTAGGCGTTCACATCCAAAAATGACTCTAAGCCCGTAGCGCCATATTTATCCTTCTGTGGAAAAATTACGCACGGGTGGGAGGCCGACTTAAAAAATTACACTAACTGCGTTTTGCATCAAATTTTAATGCCTGGGTCCGATCAGGCATTAAAATGAGGCACATAAACCTCTATACAAGGAAAATTCACAGAAGCAACATTTGCTATCTCCAGGACAACATGGAAGTCGTACAGCTACAGCTAGGCACACACCGACATCTGCAATAACAGCTGCTTCCTTCTAGCGCCGGCGGAGGTGGTGGGCAGTTCATTGCCCATTCTAGTGTCAGGGGCCCCTTGGAGTGCCACGGTGTCCCTCATGGTGTTCTGTATGGCCTTCAACACCCCTACGATGGTGGCCAGGGCGGAGCTGATGGTTCTGAGTTCCTCCCTGAACCCCAAATACTGTTCGTCCTGCAGGCGCTGGGTCTCCTGAAACTTGGCCAGGACCGTAGCCATCGTCTCCTGGGAGTGGTGGTATGCTCCCATGATGGAGGAGAGGGCCTCGTGGAGAGTGGGTTCCCTTGGCCTGTCCGCCCCCTGTCGCACAGCAGCCTTCCCAGTTCCCCTGTGTTCCTGTGCCTCCGTCCCCTGGACCGTGTGCCCACTACCACTGCCCCCAGGTCCCTGTTGTTGTTGGGGTGGTGGGTTATCCTGGGTTCCCTGTAGTGGTGGACACACAGCTGATTGACTTGTCCTGGGGACGGAGGTATGGGCACGCTGGGTAGGTGCTGTGCTGGTGTTTCCAGAGGATGGAAGGTCTGTGTTGGGCTGTGCCTGTGCGAGGGGAACCGACTGCCCCGAGGCCCACGATGGTCCGGGCTGGTCATCTGGATCCAGTTGGCCAGAGCTGCTGTCATCACTGTGGGCCTCTTCTGTGGGTGGGGTAGAGATGTCTGGACCCTCCTGTCTGTTGACGTTGGGCAGTGGTCCTGCAGGGGTGTAAAAGCATGATTATTGCATCTGTGTGTGTCATGGTGTGCAATGGGTGGGTGAGCGTGTACTCCAGTGCTAGCATTCCTGTGTGGGGGCTTGTGTGATGATGGTTGGGGGGGTGTTATGGGTATGTGCAGTGGGCATGCTTTAATGAGGGGTGCCCATGCTTTGTTGTGTCATGCAGGGCTTGGGGTTGGGATGGGTGGTTTGTGTTATTAGAACATTAGTGAGGAGTTGGAGTGATAGGGGAGGGGGTGAGGGTGGGGGTCTGTGATAGCATGCAGGTAGGGTGGGGGATATGATAGTTAAGATTTGACTTACCAGAGTACATTCCACCACCGACTCCTCCGAGGCCCTCAGGATGCATAATGGTCAAGACCTGCTCCTCTGTTGTTAGTTGTGGGGGAGGAGGTGGGGGTCCGCCGCCAGTCCGCTGTACCGCGATGTTGTGCCTGGAGACCACGGAACGCACCTTCCCCTGTAGGTCGTTCCACCTCTTCCTGATGTCGTCCCTATTTCTTGGGTGCTGTCCCACTGCGTTGACCCTGTCGACTATTCTTCGCCATAGCTCCATCTTCCTAGCTATGGAGGTGTGCTGCACCTGTGATCCAATTAGCTGTGGCTCTACCCGTACGATTTCCTCCACCATGACCCTGAGCTCTTCCTCGGAGAATCTGGGGTGTCTTTGCCGTGCCATGGGGTGGTGTAGGTGATGTGTGGGGTGGTGTATGTTGTGATGAGTGTGGTGATGTGTAGTGGTGTGTGGTGTTTTGTGCGTGGATGTTGTGTGAGTGATGGTGTTGTGTGCCTCTGTGTGGTGGGGTTGTCTATGCTGTGCTGTCTCTCTGGCCTTCGTCAATAATTTTTGGTCGTAGGGGTTTGTGGGTGATGTGGGTGGGTGTTTTATATTGTGTTGGGTGTGTGGGAGTGGTGTTTGTATGTGTATCAGGTGTCTGTATTTCGATTTGTCCAATGTGGCGCTGTTTTGGAGATGTGTGTGTATTTTGAGCGCGGCGGTGTGTACCGCCAATTGAATACTGCGGTTGAAAGACCGCTGCATGGATTCGTGGGTCGTGATAGCATGGGAGTGTTTCTGTTGGCGTGACGGTTGAGGATTTGTTTTCACCAGTTTATCACTGACCTTTGGTGTGACGGACTTGTGTGGGTGTCGGAATTTCGGCGGATTCCGAGATGTGGCTCATAATAGCTGTGGCGGATTTCCGCGGCCGCGGCGGTGTATTGGTGGTCTTCTGCACAGCGGTAAGCGCTTTTACCGCCAATGTTGTAATGACCCCCTAAATGACAAAAATCCAATAAAGGTAACAGGAGATATGCATTTTTAAAGAATAAATGTTTCATAGCGCAGAGAAAACAAAAGCGCCAATCTGGACATCTGGTCGTACTCAACCGGGGCAAAGTCGAATTTGAGGCTGTCTGCGATGGAGCCCCGCTCGGCTACAGTGAGCATGAGGCCTTGGTTACATTTTTATGTTCGGACTTACGGGAATATTTATACTCTGTTTGCGCTGAATTATCATAATTTTTTTTACACAAATTCAGCGCAAACTTAACTCAATATTTATATTTTGACTCTAGACCCATCTAGCATCATAATATTGGAGTTAACGTAATTTTTTAGACATGTGAAAACACCTTGCATCAATGAGATGCAAGGTAGGCGTTCACATCCAAAAATGACTCTAAGCCCGTAGCGCCATATTTATCCTCCTGTGCAAAAATGACGCACGGGTGGGAGGCCGACTTAAAAAATTACACTAACTGCGTTTTGCATCAAATTTTAATGCCTGGGTCTGACCAGGCATTATAATGAGGCACATACACCTCTATACAAGGAAAATTCACAGAAGCAACATTTGCTATCTCCAGGACAACATGGAAGTCGTACAGCTACAGCTAGGCACACACCGACATCTGCAACAAAAGCTGCTTCCTTCCCCTCCACAACAGCAACTCCAAACACCACCACGGCACCCACAAAGGCAATACAGAAGGCAGGGGAGGATATTTCGGCAGAGAACAACCCTCCTTGGTCTCAGGGAGCAAGACATCATCAGGTCTTACCGTCTGAACCAGGAATCCATTCTACGCCTGCTGAACCAGATTGCACCAGACATTGCAGCAAGGGTGCAAACTCCATACAACATACCAACCATCACAAAGCTCCTCGCTGCTCTACATATGCTGGCTTCTGGATCCTTTCAGACAACAGGGGCACTATTGGCTGGTGTCTCCCAGCCATCAATATATGTAAACCTGCCTAAGTCCTAGATTCCATCATCTGCCTCACAACATCTGCTTACCAAACAGCCAGAAACTGCAACAGGAGACCAAGCAAGGATTCTATCTGATTGCTGGATTTCTGCATGTGCTAGGTGCAGTGGACTGCACCCATGTACAACTGGTGTCACCTGCAGCTACGGAACATGTATACAGGAACCGCAAGCACAGACATTCGATAAATGTGCAGGCCACTGTGGACCACCGTGGGCTCTTCACCAAAATCTCAGCAAAGTACCCTGGCAGTATCTATGATGCTTACATTTTATGGCACTCCACCATCAACAAGCGGTTCCAGGATGAACAATATGGGAATGGACTACTTGTCAGTAAGTCAACCAACCAATCAATATATACACAACACACCAACCCTGTAGGACAAACAACATATACACCACAACAATGATGCATGGGACCACAGACGTACTGGCAACAATACATATGGAACATGCCACAGTACACCACAATGATTGGACATCACAAACGCAGACACCCACATGTACCTAACACAGCCACAAACTAACAGTCACACCACGTGAAGGACAGGAAGAGCTATGTTCTCTTTGCATATAGAATAAGACTACAAACCACTACAAGTGTCCACTGGTTGACTATTAAGCATACTTCACACACATTAGACCAAACCAACAATCGCTCTGCCATGTCAATGGCTTATGGCATGAGCATGTATAGAAAGTCACACCAAGGCACATCCCCACCTCATTCATGGTATGCAAGACTCAGGCACAATCCACATCAAATGCCACCCAATTGGTGCCAATGACAACTACATCCCATCTACACATGCCTGACATACCTGTAGGCTGCACATACATATGCTGAATGCATTGTATTGCACACATAGGAAGACTAATGTACCTGCCATTATAGACAATGCGGCAGAATCATGAGAAGTGGTGCCACAACTACTCAACTGACACCCCACATGCCCCACTTAGCGCCCCCTAACATCATCATGCCTGTACTGTAGACTAACAATAGTATACCATGGTGCAGATTCACTGCTAAACTGTAATGTACATGGATGCCATAGTAGACCCCTGTAGGAGTATGGAGGGCATGACAAGCCATACACACACTATACTAAGTGACCTGTCAGAAAAATAGCTGGGCCTCCTCCTAACATCTGCACTGTGCATGTGTAGTAAGTCTGGCTGAAAATCCATTACTAAGAAGCTAGGACAGACACTGGTACCAAATGTGATTCTCATGCTAATATGTGAAACATACCCTTGGACACCTGGACACTGATCATGAGTTTGTTGTCCGTCAGAGGTCGCGTGGTAAACTTCCACCACAGTTAGACCACAATTGTTATATAAACCCAGCTGGCCCAATTAGGGGTTCACTGCTGGGCCTCTGGGTGGAAACATTATTTTGTGTACGATAGGCCAGCTCGGAAGAGGGCCAAAACTTTGCAGCTGTTTTGTAAGTGATCCGGCTGAAATGTGGCGTTGGGGCAGGTGCAGCAGCACCAGTTGCGGTTATTTACTGCATGTAATTTGTGCATTGGAAAGTGTTACAGGTCTGTCCGTGTGGGCCCTGGCACTGCCCATGTCAAGTGTATGGCCAGTGCAGGGGCCTCCAGGGGGCACCTGACACCCCCATTCTGTGAGCCCTTGCATGGGGGTGCAACCCCCATGCCAAGGCTGGCAGATTTGGGAGTCTAAATCCAGAGGGCTGCACTGCTTGCAGCACTGCCCTGGTGGATTAAGACCACTGACACTGCCAGGCAGCCGGCTGGAGGCAACCTGGCAATGTTGGCAGTCCAGCTGTGGTGGGTCCACCATGGTCTTAATGTGGGGGTCATACTGCCATAACTGCAGCGGTCCAACTGCCACTGTGAGCCTGGCATTTTTTAGACCACCATATTTGTAGTGAGGGCCAAGATGGTTGACACAACAATCATCTGCCAAAAAGGCCCACTAAGTATTGCACTGCATGCATAATGCCACTTGCCTACATCAACGGAATAGGATAACTTTGTAGGGCAACTATGCTGGCCACACATCTGACACCATTGTGCTGCAAGGAGGTGGTAGACTCCATCTAATATGAGGAACCTGCTTCTAAAATGGACTACACAAAACATGTTACATACATGATGAGCATACGTGTTGGAATGCAGATGGTCATATACTGGTCCTTGAATCAGTACCCAAGAATGACATGTACATCAAGACAGTCAAATTTAACTATATTACAAGCCTGGAACATACACAACACCACAAACACCTCTGAGTCACCACTCAAACTGCAACCAACTACTCCAATGGAATACTCCAGATCCCTCTCAACTCTTCACTACATTTCTCCCTTTTATCTTTACAGCTGACTAAGGTTATGGCATAAAGCCATAGGTCATAACCCCATTTGCAAATTCAACTACCAATGAAAAGCGTGCCTACAATGAAGCACACCGGAAAACACACAATGTGGTGGAGGGGAGCTTTGGCCTTCTCAAATCCCAGTTCAGGTGCCTGGACATGACAGGAGGAAGCATCCTTTATGGGATGGACAAGTAGATGTCCATAATGATGGGGCTGAGGACCTTGAGGGGGACCATCCAAACACAACGGCAGAAGTCTGCAGGAGACAGACAATTGTTGACAATGTTTATACATAGTCAACCAAAAATACTCTGTAAATACCTAAAATAAATTTTGTTCAACAACATAGTCCTTGGTCTACTCATTGTCTAATACATATACCATTGGGAAGTGAATCTAACCTCAGGGAGTGTGTCAGAAACACAAAAACAACAAATATGCTCCACACATCCTTGGTCATGTAGGGGATTCTACAGACGTCATCTCACATATCAGTGAGACCCAAATCCCTGCCATGTGACTTCTGAAGGCTAAGATCCATGCACCTCTACATATATTGTTACATCTTGTGGGCTATGTGCAATTTTGTGGGCCATTCACCAACACAACACCATCCCTAACAGGTAGCATGCAAGGGGGCCACACATAAGGTAGGGTCTGTCACTAAATGGAGGCTAAGTAATGTCACAACTGAACACTGTCACTACTCTGTGTGAGAGTAGCTTAGCCTGCACCGTACATGTGTGCTAAGAGGGGGACATCATAGGTAACTTTGATTGTTCAGTAAATGCCCATGGAATTTAGTCAATGTTGGAAGCTGAGCCTGCACAGTGTGTCCACGGGAAAATGTACTGGCACTGCAATAGGCCCCATCCCTGACACATGGAGGACTGTAAATCATGTATAGCACATACACATTGGCTGGGGAATGGTCAATGGCTTGGCAGTGACATAAAGCAGCTAGAGGTATTGAATACATATACAAACACATAATAGATTGCATGGTCTATGATTTTCAATGGGAGAATGCATCAGTCAAATGAGAGTCTGGCTGGACTGTAGACCGAGTATGTAACACCCCAAACTACATAGGATGCACACAAGTCACACAAATATGCTTGATTCACACATGCCTACTGCCAATAATGAGAAATACACGTAGACTAATGTATGGCTGTCCATCCTAGGTAGCAACTGGTATGCCATTATCCACAATGATTGACCTGTGTCTGCATGTCTACACAGTATGTCCCGTATAACAACATTACACAGCACATAGAATACAATCCATTCACTGTCACTTAGATGACATATCCATTGTATGGTACTAAATGTAACTAAATAGCTCATACATATACTGGCTTCTAATATCACAATCATATGTGGCATGTGCGAACATGTGCAGCATTCTCCTATACAGTCAGGGGCCCACATCACACTGAGTGGGAGTATACACAGCCATATCGTTAGCATCTGGCAAAGGATAAATACAGCAATAAGAAGATTATACACATCAACATCAGTCAGTTACGGTAAGAGTCAGCTATATTGTGGCATGCTAGGAGAATTGTTATGTTCAGTGGTGGATGTGGATAGACAGCTCTGAGATACCCACAAATTCTTGCTGATACAACACGCCGTGTCACGTGGAGACTACTCAAGTGCTGTGGCATGTACAATGTCATGTGTGTCTGGCACTCATTACATCTCACTCATATCTCCAATGGGACATTCACTACTGAGTTGTCAGTTGTAGGAGAAGGGAATGTTTCCACATTACACAAGTGACATGTAGTATCATGTCCCAATTCCAACTGACAATTTTGCTGTAGAAGATGTGTACAAGGTGCTAGCAGACAAAAGACTGGGAGCAATGGAGGACACACACATACCTCACCAGTCATGGCAGATAAAAGGGATAATGACCAGACAAACACCAAAACAGACACTGTAAGACACCAATGTCTACATGACAAACTTTAACTGATGCACAGAGAGAGTGGGCACATTAGTACATGACCCAGACATTTTTGCCACCACTATACCATGATAATTGCCCTTCGTACGGTACCAGAACAGGAGATAGTCACATACAACTCCATGCGAACCATTTCATTTGTCCAACCTTTACACCACAACAGTTATGCAGCCCCTAAGCAGGCGGAACATCAACACAACTTTGGACTCCAAAACATCCATACATGTCCTACATGTAAAAGCACATGAGAGGGGAAGGCTGACAAATTGTACTGCATTGGAATTAATCTCAACCAGTTCTGGATGTCCACATTTATGCATGTCTTCATCTCTTAGGCAGTGTGCACAGGCTGGAAATTAGCTATCATAAACAGGAGAGATTCCAGCCTAATAAACCCACACACCACTGCTCTGACAACATCAATGTATGATGTCAGATGCTTGATGCACATGCACAGGGGGCAGAGTAAAGTGGACCACCATTAACCTGCACCTTCACATGCAACCTTGGGTTTGTGTTGCCACACAAACTCAAATATTGATGAGGATGGGTAGGCCTGCCATCTATGCTACACTGCAACACAGCAACACAGTGGTACGGCATTGTATGTGACAGTCATGACTGACATGATGTTGCAAGATCAGAAAATACATTTGGAGGCAGGCACACATACCCCAAAAATCTCTGCACACATGCACCACCATAATGGGCCAGCCATGGTAATGTGATATGGATTCAGTACAAAAGCTAACCCAGCAGGAACATAATGGCATTAGCGTCCCAAAATCTGTGAGAGTATAAATGTACCCATCAATTGTGTACTGACATACAGAACATGTGTTTTTCCTATCTTGAACACTGCAATGTAATTTCTGAATTTTAAGCCATATGATGGTTCCTGTTCACATTCTCAAGTATAAGTACTACTTTCAAAAATGTTAAATGTTGTAATGTATTTTTTAAATCTGGTCTTTCAGTTGCTTGACTTATTGTAAGATACTCTCTTATATACTTACTGTTAAACCCTGAATGTTTTAACTGACAGACTATTGTTATCTTACAGAAAAGGATTATTACAATTTGTTACTAATACATGTCTGCCTCATTTCGCGAGGTATGTTTGTCAGTACCTTAGCATTTCCACCCTTCAGTCTCGAGCACTAGCTAACCTAGGTGGTACTTTAGCCTTATCTGACACTTGGGATTTTGGAATTAATTGCGGATTATTATTTTTTCTACAATCTCACCATTTCTCTTATCATTACTTTATCTTGGAAAATACCACAGGTTGTTTCTCTTTTTTCTTGGTCCTTCAAATACGTCAGGGTCTGACTGTAGTCACTAATTGCACTTACGCACCAACGTTTCTTCCTTCTATCTAGCATTGGGCTCCAATTATCTCACATCCTGACTTACCACACTCCCTTCGATCCTTGCATGGGATTCCCCTTTTCGCTCACTCTCTTGATGGTGCCTCTCAATGACATTTCATCTACTTACATGAATATTTCTGAATTGCAATTTGTCATCTCTTTCTATTTTCAGCCTTGAGAAAGCCCCGGTCTATATATAGCCAGAGGGGGCGAAACACGTGTTGGCTGATCTTCTATTCATCCTATGTTTATCATATTTGGATTTTGGACTTTGTTCTCCGTCCTACTAACCAGTGACTGACTGTGAAACTGGGACTTTAATGTTTGCACAACAATAAAATCAAGAACTCTCTGAGTGGGACTTCACCTCTTTTTGTTTACTGTTTTGCCTTAGAGGACGTGGGTCCCTGTCCTCTGGTCAAGTCCCCCAATCTATAAAATAGGCATTTATACAGGAGTCTAGTGGTTCTTGGGCCCTTCCGTTTTTGGATCTGTTTGTTTTCAATGACTGACATGATGTTGCAAGATCAGAAAATACATTTGGAGGCAGGCACACATACCCCAAAAATCTCTGCACACATGCATCACCATAATGGGCCAGCCATGGTAATGTGATATGGATTCAGTACAAAAGCTAACCCAGCAGCAACATAATGGCATTAGCGTCCCAAAATCTGTGAGAGTATAAATGTACCCATCAATTGTGTACTGACATACAGAACATGTGTGCCATTGACGTGACTACACAGGCAATAGTTAAAAGGCTAATTTCTGTTTATGCAGGAAGATGGCAATGTGAGCTTGCACATCACCTTGACACAGCAACGTCTTGATGTATGACACAAATGACAAAACACATGTCCATACAGACACATGCACATAGCATTGTTTACCAACACACATGTCCATAACATCTGCATTAACTAGGATGCATAGGAAAATCCATGGCGCATGTGTAGCTGTCCTATAACTAGTTAATTACGAGAAGTAACCAGTGAGTAGACACACATGCACACTCACCTTGACAGGGGATACGTGATAACAATGCAGTCCCAGTCCACTGCATTCTCCAAGTACAAAATGTAATGGTTTACACATGGCCTAAATAAAAAAAAATTATAGGTATGTAGACATGTATTGCCCACAGACATAAGTATGCACTCCACCTGCTACTCACTAGTCATACACATATGTTAACACATAGCACACATGTGCCAGCATACATGTGGACACAATGTAGCACACATGCACATATGCACAAAGTATGAGTGAGTGCTTACAACTGAGTCATGAATACACGCATTGGTTGCACATACCAATGACACAGCAATGACACTCATGCATAGACTTGCACATGTACCCAAAAAACATTTACCTCATAGTAGAACAGCCCATGTAACATGTGAAATGAATCAGTGTGCATTCAAGGGCAACAATGGGAAAAAGCACGCAATTCCGATATGCGTAAAAAAACATGATGCTAATGCATCACTCCACCGCATCATTCATTGTGAAAATGACACCTAGAACCTGAGCAGCAATTCAACGTTACCACTACTCCCAGTTGCACCATGAAGAAAAATCAACGCATGACTCTCATGAGTCAAACAAAAATAAGTATGACTCTAAAAACATGACCCACACGCCCAGGAAGTGATGTACAAGGATATCCTGCCTGCAAGCATGGTACAGTAAGTGTAGTTTCATTTTCACTCTACAGTCTGTACCCCTGTGACTGTGTGTGGTTGTGTTTTGGAGGTGCTGGTGGATTTGTGGTGTGTTTAGAGGTCTTGTTGTGTCCCTGGTGCTGTGCCTAGTGGTTTTGGTATATACACTGTCTACTTACTTGTTATTTGTATTAATAGTGTACTGTTTTGTCATTGTATTGTGGGGTGTCTGTCTGGGGTAGTTTAGTTGTTGGGGTTGTTTGGGGAGTTTGGGGTAGTTGTTAGGTTTAAGTTTCCTTGTCATATTATTTTGGGTGATGTCCTGTAACCTTTTATAATGTCTGGGAAGGATAGGATGGGGAGACTGTCGTCTTATGAACTGGGGGGGTCATATGGTTGGTGACCCATTACCTGCCCCTGATTCTGCAACTGGGTGGCCGAGTGATCCTGGGCTACCCCACTGAGGCAAGGCGGATGTGGTGGGGCAAGGTTGTTTACTATCTGGCAAGGATATTTAAGACCAGACACAATGAGCACCACCTCGAACATCGGTGGGCAGATCTGGTGGCAAGGGAGAAGGATCTGTTGGATTATTTGGGAAAAGAAATTGGCAGAAAGTTTGATAAATCTCCCATTGTCATACAGTCGGCTGCATTTAGCAGTTGACTGACAGTTGCAGACAAGTCTGAATGCTGCTTGTCATGGTTGTGAACATGTTGTATGCATCCTGTATGAGGAGTCTCCGCCCCACTTGAGACCTGCAGTTCAAATGTCGTACAATTTAGCCAATGCAGGACACATGTATGATGAACCCTGCATAATCATCATGAAGAGGCATATGTAAGAGCTCCTAGAGGAAGCATGGTGCTGTCATAGTGTTATGTAAATGAAGGTAAGGTGGCACTAACCTGCGATTTACCCTGCGTAGTATTTACAAGTGGCGCAATGCATCCATTGTGCCACTTTGGCAAGGCTTGACACATCATGGCTGTGCCAGCCACAATGTATGCAAGGGGGCCGTTCTGGTACAATGGGGTCCTTCATATTTGCAAAAAGATGTCAATGAGACTGCTGCACCCCATTTGTGGCAGATTTCCTAATGCCTGCCTCTTTTGAGGTATTAAAAATAAGCTCCCATCATGATGAATGGGACCCTGGGTGCTTCGCAGGACTCGGGGAACAAATGATAATGCTAATCCTGCAAAGTGCCAGACTACTGCAAACAATTTTGACCCTACTCCCCCTAACTACAACCATGGTGCGTAGTCTATTGGTGATGGCGCACACATGGTGGTATCAGGAGTGCGCTATAGCCCGCAATTCAATAGGCCCAGCACTAGGTGCTGCACCACTTCCATATATATGGCCCCAAGTGCACAGTTTAGCTTTCTAATTATACAGCTAGGAATGACTCCTATGCCATGAAACAGGTATGAAAGGGTGTGTGAAAATTAGTTACGGAGGGCAAAGTCTGAATCTCAGTGTCACAACAAATGTTCCAAAATATGAACTCCAAACACTCTAGGGCTGCTGAGTGAAGGTGCGAAATTTGTGTATAGAAATGTTTGAGAAGGCCCCTATGTATTCAGCAGACGTTTCCGTGATCTGTAGCATCTCCTGTTGAGTGCATCCTTGGTCTTCACATGCATACATGATGTTGTCCCACACTGCCATCATGCTGTGACTTAATAATGACTATACACACACATGGATGTGAGCAAGGGGTGCTCTAAGGCCCACAAAGAGAGTATAGTGCAATAGGTGCTGCAATTCTGTGGTCCTAGCAGCCTCTTGGTGTCATTATGCAAGGCCATGTTAGAGAGCCTGACCATGCACTGCGTCCAGATTACTGGCAGTTCCATTTGACCTCTGCATTGTGTATCAGAGTCAGCCTATATGGTCTCCATTACCAGACACATGTGCTGAATCTCTTCCATTGGCCTGCTTCTCCTCGCTGACAGTATGGGGCTGCACTACTTTAGCTCCATCACTGGCACATCACTCACTATCCTGCAACACCAGATGCATCCCCTGACCACTGAGCAAGTGTGTCTGTGTTGAGCCATATTCCTATGCCCATGTACTCATGCCTCAATGGTTCGACAATTATATACCATGGCAACAATGGCAGGACACACACCATTGACAATACATTCATTTTAAAGATCTGTCAATGTGCGGGTAGTTACAACTGTCTTCACATGAGTCCACTCACATTGCAATTTTCATTGTGGGACTACCTTGTGATGTCACACACATTTCACTTACTTAACTGAAGGATGTATGATGTCAATCCTCAACGTCTTTGAAAACCCACACAACCCCAGGGAAGCAGTTCACCAGTTTGCAATGATCATGACTACATCTAATGCAGGCTGACATGCTATGTGTGCGATAAGGGGCTAGCCACTGCAGCAAACATAGCATGGTGATCAGGTGGGATATACATGTCCAAGCTGTCCCAAATGGTAATGGAGGTATTGTGCTAACAGCTTCCTGACAATGCCACGTAGACATAGTGCTGTGAAATGTACCACAGGAGTGTCATGGACACTGGGGGTTGTAGATGTGTGGGTCTACCTCATCAGAGAATATGTGTGAATGAGTGAACATAGTTGTCTGTCAGATTCACTGATCTTCCATTAAGATGACTTCCTCACACAGCCTAACAACTACATACTGAACTATGTTGTCCATTAGCATTAACTAGGATTTACACTAAGCAATGTTCTACATTCATGTCTGACAGTTGGACCAAAACCTTACTCCATCGGAGAGGTGGCAAGATTTGAAGACCCCGATGCATCCAGTAAGTGTAATATTGTGGCACCTGTTAGCTACTCCAGAGTGTGGTGTGAGTCAGTCAGAAGAGTGGAATGCAATGAGTGATGTTGTTTTCTGGACCAATGATTAGAAGTCAAAGGAGGATGGATGGTGACATCACGGAGCATGTGTAAGAGGCCCAAGCACCACCGGAGCTTCTATATTTGAGAGGGTCCAAGGACACTATGCCCTGCACTGTGTATACATGGTGGGCTTAGGGCACATTTTGTGGCTTCACATTAACTTGTCAATACAGCCCCTTCACATGCAGTACTTTGCGCGGAAGGAGTGTGCAATGGGTGTTGCATTGGTTGTGCCATAGCAACACCCTTAGCAATTAGATGGTGTCTCAGATCTACACATTTTCTTACACTAGAGGATGAAGAAAATCCTGAAAACACACCGAGGTGTTGTTTTAGCAGGTGACAAAGAGCTAACATATATGTTGTTGTGTCTTCCATACCTTGCTCTTTTAATGGGTGTTGCATTTGGCAGCATACATCGAAAGTGCAAAGTCCCTTTGAAGATTTTGTTTGTGTAGAAAGATGTCCCTCCATGTACAATGACTATCTCCCCTCAACACAGCCAGCTAAGCACCATGGGGTAAGGGTGTCTGGGTCAAGTACTGGAAGCAAGATTAACGCCTGCATAGGTGACAACACAGTGATGTGCCCTCTCCTATTCAATATGGCGCATCCATGCATTGAGAATTTGGAGGTGTGCTGCGCTGCCAATTGTCCGTCAGCATGGTGCTTGGTCACATTCCCATCATGTATGTTGTGGGTTTGTGCAATAAGATAGGCTTGCATGTAGTTCTAAGGACAATGTTTGCTGGCATGGAATTGTGTGTAAAAGGAATAGTAATGGCTAACCACATATTTATGGATGTCTGCTATCATAGGTCACAGGCCAGCTGTATATGTACATAGCATGCCTGTTGTAAACAACTTGTCACAGCAACATAATCAGAAATGTGTGCCACACATAGCTCATAACTGATAACGTGATGGCACAGATGTAGGGTTCCAATGGCATTACTCTCTAGGCGGCTTCTCTAGGAGACATAGACACACCACAGGTGCCACAGTACTCACCAGAGCTGATGAGGTAGTGGTACAGCAGGGGTTTCACTTAGGCTCTCATTATTCCAATGAGACTACTGGATTTTGAGCTGCAGAATCACCCGAGGGTGGGGGACTAAGTCTGACCCAGTGCAGGTGACACCTGTCGCTCCAATCCGGGTTTTGCTCTGGCTAACTAGCAGTGCCTCATCTCTACCCAAAGGCAGGGATGACTGGGCAGCTGAGCGCAAGACATAATTGGTTTCTCAGAGAAGCCATGGTCACTTAGGTCTCATCTGTTTCTCTCAGTTACATTAGTCTCATATATACAATGACAAACAGAGACAGTTTATGTTTTAATAAAGTTTTTAATGAAGCGACTGCCTCTTAGATAGCAAAACGTGAGCTGCAATAACCAGGATGATACAGCATAACAAGATTAAAATTGTGACAAGGAGAGTGAACCGTAAGAATAACGCTACCATATTGCCACTACAGTCAATGGACTAATTCCTACCTAGACTATAAGAGAGCACAGCATGTTAAGCTCTAATTAAGACATCATCACCCATACCTGAGCAAAGGCCTGAAGTCTGCATTAGCATCTGTAGCGAAGCATTCAGCAATCAGCATACAGTTGTGGTATTCTGGCTGGAATCTCCATCTAATGTGTAATGAACATGGAAGTGTTTTTATAATAAAACAGCTGATGTTCAAAGAAAATGTTTCTACATAAAGATGTGTGTTTTCTGTGAATGTCAGAGACTAAACTTACACCACGTTCACCAGCAACCTATCTTGCTGCAGCCTTGGAAGAAGCACAGAGTGAGCAAGAATGTCTTCTTTGAGAACAGAGTGCTGGCCTAGGCAAAAACAGTTAGATAGACAGAAAATAAAAAAAGTCAGGAAAAGCGTCTATTGTAACAATAATAAAATGAAGCCAAATAAAATATATCTAGGTTAAAGTGCACAGCAGCAGGCTTAGTATGCTAAAATACCATGCATGGAGCTATAGCTAAAATGGCTACACAACAGGGACCATAATGTCCTGAACTGCAGTAATCAGTGTACACAATGTGTGGACAACTCCACTCAAGATGTTTCAGGTCAAAGTCTATTAATCTCCTAGCAACAGATGTCAGCAGTGTAACCAATATGGTGCAGCCACCATATAAATTGTGACTGATGAAGGTCACATCACAGATGCATAAGAAGGCAATGCTGTGTGTGTAGCTGGTGCTGTGAGGATATCTGACATGCATCTGCTGATGATGTGTGACGCTCCCGGATACAGTTGCAGTGCACATAGCTGTGACACAATTGCTGTGGTCTTCATTGCATCTATACAGCCACCATGTGCGCACTATTGAACACACGTAGGACTACATGGCACAAGCTAGGGGGCTCCAGTGCTGTAATGTCTTGACAACAGTGATGTGCAGGTCAGGGTTTGCCCAACCTTTCTCATATCAAGGCAGCATCAGTTGCACATGTGGCCACAGCATGGGAAATGCAGCTGGACCCCAGTAATGTAGGCTCAGGCCAGGTTTTACACCTGGACACATGAATGTAGATGTATTACAACGTCAAATATCAGCTTTGTAGTTGGCAGTCCCCCTAACAATTGGCCCACTCCTACACTCCATGATGAGTGTCTCAGGCCTTGGGGCATTACCAGGGGTGTTGGGCTGATGGATTTCATGTCCATTCCCCCCTTCTGCTCAGGGAGACAGGAAATCAAAACTTGTTGAGACACGTGATGCTCAAAGTATAGATGTGAGTGATGTTGAGTGGTTCATTGTTAGTTCCTATCAGCTGTGGCCCCTCTTGATTTACAATAGGTTGACGTCATCCCACTGACATGATGAAGATACTGGTGATGTATGGTTGGTTGTAGAAGCAGATGAGGTGCAATTTTTTTTTTTAGGCATGCATGTAGGACTGTATGTGTTATCAGCTGTAGCAGTACAAATCTGTACATACTCCACACTATCTGATACTGATGGTTGCTTGTCCTCATTTTGCAACTGCCAACATGACCAATGATGAAAGGTGCCAGTTCAACTGGAGGTCCAAACGCTACAGCCACATCCTGGAGGTGCATGCAAATGACCGCCGCATGGCAATACGTTTCTGTTCTGAAAAAAGCATCTGAGGAATGGTGTGCATTCCCACACGGGGGACCCACTCACCCACCCAAGACAAAGGATGGAGTAGGAGTGGCTGCTGGGCCATCACAACTTGAACAGGACCTACATCGGGACATCAACCTGATATCTCAGCGTTTGGACAAGTTGGAGGAGGCTCTGGCAGAGTACTGCAAACTCCTCAAGCATATAAAGAAGACGGTGAAAAAGTCACAAAATTAACTTGGTCTGTGATGGACTACCTGCCAGTTTCTTCCCCTCCCTTTTAAAGTTGTACTACATTTTAATTTGGGTTTTATGTAGTTAGTGGGAGGTTAGTGTAGTGTAGCCATTAGTTAGGATAAGAGTGGTTTTCTATTCTTAGATTTTTATTGGTGCATTGATGGGTGGGGGGTCATGTTGGGGTTTATATGTGTTTTTGTGAAAAAAAAATGCAAATACATATATTTGTTTAGGACATAGGATTAGTACGAATAGTTATAGTAATTGTTGACCTACTTGTTTCTTGTTTCTTAAAGGGGTTGGGGGGCCAATGTTTTAGAGTATAGTGTTTTATGTGCAAGCTTGGTTTAGCATAGGTTAGATAGATTTAGTTGTATGATAAGTAAAGTTAGTAGAGGGTAGTTTAGGATAGGGTAGGTTTTAGTTGTTTTTGAGTAGATCATTTTAATAATAAATATCTTGTTATCATTGCAAACAGTTTGTGTAATTAGTGTGCGTCGCAGGATTCTCTCTATGAGTGTGCTGGTCAAATTGAGGAAATGGCATAGGGAATCTGTCCTACCCACAAAAGCCTCATTTACCATGTTTTATTCCTATCGGCAAAGGAGCTGTCACATTGACTGCAACATCACATCTACTAGTCCATGCATCTGCCATCCAGTGTACCCACCACTCATGATGACTATGTATACTTTGTATTGGACAGATAGGTCTGGTACTTCAGCTGTCACTTTTGGGGTCCTGTAGTAGGAATGTTGGGAACTGTGACACATCCGACAACAGTCAAAATTTGAACTCTATCTTGCAAGACGGACCGGTGGCCATCACTAATGAGGTTAGCTACCTCTGTACCACAACAATGAGTTCTTCTGGTACTCCCAGCTGACGATATTGCCCTAGACTTGCTTTCCAGACATTCCTGCCATAGATGGTGAGGAACCATATATGTGTCCTTCATTTGTTACATTCTCAGTTAATTGCTTGTAGGTGATGAGAACAGCATACACATTTGTCATGTTAGGATCCTTGTGTGTAGCTTTGTGCCCCCACAGTCCGGCACTCATGTACTGATATTCTGTAACCAATGACATGGATTCACACATTATAGTCAGTGGAAGTGTTGTAGTGAGATATTTACAATATCCAAGTCAGTGATCCCATTTGTGAAATCCAGATATTTGTGACACAATACAAGTCCAGGGTTGAGGGACATCTCATGAGACATGCTTCGGAGGAGTGTGGAGGAACAATAATAGCCAATTGGTAAGTGAGAGACAATGACAGTCTATAGCAGACAGGTCAACAATGTGTGGGTGAAGAGTGCACATATCCTACTGTCACAACACTGGCATGATCTTTAGCATAGAACTAAGGAGAACACTGTCCATGTGGCATAGACTGGTGCTACCAGGTACTCTTCTGAGTAAAGGTGATCTGTTCCATATCTTCATCCTCTGATTGGTGTGGTGGTGGTGAGGTAGAAGGGGCCACACACACTTCATGGGTTGAAGATGTAGAGTCACAATTACCGGCAGCTGCCATTTGTGGTATAACATATGGCATCACTGCAGCAAGGAGGAACTGCTGATTTTTCAGGATAGCAGCAACATCCCGGTGGTAGGCATCCGTGTCTTCCCTGAGGGAGGCCACTTCACGCTGAAAGGAGTCCAACATGTTCTCTATAATGCTGTTGCCAGTTTTGGATGGCAGTTGTTGTAGCATCTTCCTCATGGCAGCAGCTATGTCCTTCAGACACTGGTGGATTCCACACAGATGGGAGTGTGGGCCTCGGTTGGCATTTGTGTGTTCATTAGCTGTCACATGGCATGTGTGCATTCCCTCTAGGCTGGCTGCCATGGTCTCCATCCCCACCCAAACCTGCTTGGCCAGCTCCCGCTGGACTCCTACCACTGCCCTCTGGATCTTGTCCCTGGGTCCTCGGAGTCCTGAGCTGTGTCTGCACTGGCAGGTTGAAAATTTTGGGTGTTGGGTGGGTCATCTGGTATGGCTGCTACATTGGTTGTCCTCTTTGCAACTGGAGGTGGTGTCTGGAGAGATACCAGGACATCCTGGAGAGTCTGTTGGCTGATTGTTTTCATCTGGTCATCCGGGTCATCGGAGAGCTCCAGGACAGACAGATCAGCAGGAGAGCCATCATCCTCTTCAATGAGATGGTGTAAAATCAGTCTTTCTATGTTGTGGCAGTTGACATGTCACATCACTGAGTTGCTATTGGAGGCTCAGTGACAACCTACACCTCAGACATTGTTCTTGTACATTATGGGTGCAATTTATCAGCCCTTTGCCCCACCGGAGTGTCACGTAAAGGGAAGTTCAGGTGGCACAATAGGCTGAATCATATTTACAAGGTGTGATGTATTTTCTTTTGGTGGCTTAACACCATCTTGTTAATCTGACTCCTTGCTATGCATAAATTTGCATGGTAGGGATTTGCAATCAGTGTTGCAGTAGTCAAGCCACACAAACACACATTGCAATTTGCCTCTGTCCCAGTTTTATGTTTTTTTCATACACCAGGGGAGCACCAAAACCTTATAACACCCCAGGGATGGCATTACCAAGGCACAATTTTCTAGTTTCCTTTCATTGCTCCTCATGTTGATGTATGTGTATGTGTGCTACATTCCACAGCACACATCGACGTAGCAGATTGCCATTTCAGTATCTGGCTGTGCAGGAAGGTGCTCCTCCTACATTACTAATGTCTCCCCCTGAATGCAGCCAAACTTGCACCATGGTGCAAGGGATGCAGCATTGTGGCAGTGCAGCTAATTTAACACTGGCACAGGGGTGGACCCAGAGATGGCCAGCATGGATATAATTTGTTGATCTGAACATCATTTTCTACATGACAGTGCCTGATGCCACCAAATGATGGACAAAGACAGTCATTTTCAGCTTTGATCAGGGCCTCAAGCTTGTTTGATGGAGATTTTGCAGCTAGTTGTACTGGTGCATAAATGGACCCTCATTACAAGTCTGGCAGTCCTATGCCCACAAGACTGCCATTGACAATATGACCACCGCCAACAGAGCAGGTGGAAGTGGCACATGTTGACCATGGAGAATGTCCCATAGGCCAATATCCTGGCACTGGCAGGTTGCCAGCAGCTTATAGACTGGCAATGCCACCTGTCTTGTGACACCAGCCCAGCATTACAATCAGCGCTACCCTCCAGGTACGATACCACTTTTCCCCCAGCCTTTGCATGGCGGTCCAACCCCCATGCAAAGGTTGGCGATAATATGGTGTGCTGTGCCCCTGGGTGCCCCTGCACATCCCATGCACCTGGCATGGGCAGTGCAGGAGGCCCCATGGCCAGACCCTTTGCACTTTCCACTGCCTGATTTGGTGACAATTGCAACGTGTGCTGTTACACCCAATGCACCCAAGATTGGCACTGGATCTGTTTGCTCAAGAATAATGTTGCGGTAACTGTCCCACAGAGCTGACTTGAGGAGACAGATTTCCACATGCCAACTCAGCATGTAACTCATACTGCCAACCGCAGAGGGTAAACTGCACTAGTCTTACCCCAGCTGTTGTAATGGGCACCGCGGGAGTGCGGCCGCATTGGCGGCCACATGGCGGTTATAGCTTGGCGGGCGGCGGAAGCCGCCCGCCAATGTTGTAATGACCCCCTTAGAAACTTTTTGTGAGTTTTCTCTTTCTGATGTCGGACGGCCTTCCAAGATGATCTCAATTCAACATTGTTGGATTGCCTTTCCACAAGCCCCTGGTGAAATCCTGGAAATCTGGGGCTCTGGAGCTTTTCAGCAGGATGAACCTGCAAATCTGGCCAGGTCATGGTCGACGTAAGCTGACTTGACTCTTGACGTTGGGTCAGTCCATTTATGGAGCTTTTTTTCAAAGTTGCTCCAAACTTCTCTAAACGTCTGGATATTCTTCCAGAAGTTATTCTAGGGTTCCTTAGGTGTTCACAGCTCACCTCAAGGTTTCAGAAGCTCTGAGTTTCTCCTTGCGGGTTAGGACTCCAACTCCCAGAATGCACCTGGTTCAAATCCAAAAAATTACCCCTGGTCAGCAGGTCAATTTCTTCAGGGCTTGATGCAGGGGACTCTGGTCAGCTATTTACTACCTGTAGCATACAGGGAGTCCCTTCTTGAAGCAGTAGAAGACAGTCAAAGTCATGTTGTTTGTGGTACAAAAAGTGTGCAGCTGGTGCAGTCCTTCTGAGTGCAGTGTCCAGATGCAGGCCAAGGGTCCAGCAGGGCAGTCCTTCTCATGTCTAATTCAGGGATCTGAGGTGGACGTACACCAATTTTATCTTTGCTCCTGGGGTGGAAAGAAGGGTGGAGGCTCTGTCCAACCACATTCAAGACTCCACCCTCTTGAGTGACCACTTCCTGGGAAGTGTAGCAAAAATCAGTCCCAGGGAGCAAGATTCCTCCAAAATCCAAGATGGCAAAAATTACATCTTATAGTTTAGGTATGACTGAGCCCACCCATTGGTTTGGCTAAGTTTCCCTTAACACACCCCTCCTTTAATCTCATCAGGGTGCACCTGGTTGTCTAGGACTGCAGGAATTGCAGGAGGTACAGTTGCTGTCCCCAGTGTCCTTCCCTCCTGTGAAGTCCAGTTTGGCTGTTCTCCCCCACCCTGCTTTACCATCTGCTGAGGCAGATCTCCTCCCATCAGATGCTTCCTATGTTTCATCCCAGGCCGGCCACTTCACACCTCATCAAGGCAGCATGGCTCAGGCTGCTAGAGGCTGACCAATCAGAGAAGGACACTGCAGAGCTGAAACTGGTAAATTGTATTAAGAGTTCTAGTACAAGGAACAAGTTATATTAAATTCAACAGTGGCATGTTTATGGATGTATTATAACTTATAATTTGATACTTTACATGCCATATGTAGCTCCTTCCTATGGAATATAAAACTTTATTATGTTAAAATAAAGTCTCTCCATGTTAGCCTATGGAGCCCATTCACTACAGTAGGGAACAACTAATTTAGCTATTTTTCCTTCGTCAGGGCATATAAAACATCTCTGCTTATAGTAACACTGTCCCCATCCCTGGGTATACTCAAGGCATACCTTTGGGGTGATGTATATGTAAAATTAAGGTAACTTTCAATTCCCAAGTCAAATTTGGGGTTAAAATTAACTTAAAAGCAACCAGCAAGGCAGGTCTGCCTTTAAAATTAAACGTGGCACCACAGCAGTGCACCTATGAGTGAGCTACCTATGCTGGGGCTTCTAAACCTACATGCCCTATCATATACTAGGGACTTATAGGTAGGTACTGCCAAGTATAATGAGACTAATTTGCAAATCCATTTCAATCAGAGCACAGGCCCTTGGACTGTTTAGATGTGCTCAGGGAACCATCAGAGTCAGAAACACAAGTATAAGTGAAAAATGGGGGCAAAAAGATAAAGGGCATCTGTAATCAGACCACCTTTTCCACACAGCCCTCCCCCCCCAGCTAACACGCGCAGGAGACTCAGCCCAACACTGGGAGAGTGTTCCTGGCTTGTCAGGTGAGGAACACAGTGAGGAAAACTGGCTGTGCTTTTGAGGGGCTTACTCTGCCTTATATCCTCCTATCAGGGTAACTCCCCCTGGGTAGTGAACCAATCCCAATAGTAAAGGGACTCATTTTAAACTGAAACTTTCCTCAAGGAGGATCTTCCTCCTCTCTCTCTGTCAACTTGGGTAGTGAGGTGCCTACCTCCCCTATCCCTAACTTTGCTATGGCAACACCTAGCTTACCCACAGAGGTTACCCAGCACTTGATCAGGAGGCCTACTTTGCTTTTGTCCCTGGGGTCTGCCTCCCAGGTCAAGGACAGTGCTGCCAGGAAGGCCAGCACCCAGCAGAGGCTACTGACAGCTGTCAGAACCCTAAGCTCTCAACTGTCAGATGGGTGAGCTGTTTTAGGGGCAACTGTGGGGTCCTGGCACCCCTCTTGCTGTTTATAGTGGGGGCCACCACATCTTGTGGTAGATGCCCTTCCTCCACTCTCCCTTCTATCAGTGCAGGGGCAACACCCTGCAGTTGGACTTCTAACTGACTACTCAGGACTTCCTGGGGGCCAGAAGAGGCCTCGCCAGTGTCAACTCTGAGTTCCCGCCCTACTGGGGCAGAAGTCCTTTAGCTCACTGGACCTCTCTTAAAGAGTGTCCTACACTTATTTTTCTTTTTTATTTTCTTGGGGACCCCTGTCTCCTAACTGTAGGGAATGGCTCCCCAGGACTTACAGTTGGGGAGGTGCCCAGGGTGACCACCCCATCTGGGATCAGACTAACCTCTGGAATGTCATTGCCCAGGGTCTAAAGGGAGGTCAGCACTGACCACCACCCTATACTAGTCAATCACACTTCAATCTCTAGGGGCACTATGGCTACAGGTTTGGTGGTGACCTCCCCTGGGGCTACCCTGACTCTCCTTGTCTCCCCTGGAACAGACATGCCTGTGTACACCAACGGGTGACTCACCATGGTGTGACTGGCACATGTGTCTCTCAAGCCTGTGGTAGGGATCCCATTCAACTGGATGGGGTAAAGGTGCCTACTCAAACCCTCCGGGATCACCATCTTAGCATCTGGACTTGTCTCCCATCCCAATGTTATGAGGACCTCATCATCTGAGGAATCTTCCTCTATAGGCTGAATGCTAATCACTTTCTTGGAACCGGCTGCATCTCCTCTAAAGCAACCTGTCTGCTGACAGTCAAAGCAGGCCTTGTTGTCTAGGAGCTTTTTTAACCCTGGGTCTCCCTGCCTCTGCTTGTCAGAGGGGGAGTAGGATTTACTTTCTTCCTTCTTAGGGCTCTGGGGTACAGTGGGCTTTCACATCCCTCTTTAGGTTTTTGGGCACCTGACCCCCCCCCTTTTTGGATTCTCCCCCTGGGACTTGACAACCACTCTGGTTCTCAACCACTCATCAGCTGCCTCACCCAGTCATCTTAGAGTACACTAGATGCTGGTGTAACTTCTCTGAGATACATTTGGTCAAGATGTGTTCCCTCATGATCAAAGTGTATAGCCCCTCATGCAGGGAATTTGTTTTTGAATATATATATATATATATATATATATGTAGTTAGGCACCAAAGACGAGCAAGATAAGGTTTAGAGGCTACTTTAACATTTCAAACTGTGTTTTCCTACATGACAAAGGCACTTTTGATTGCCTTGTGGTATTTAAACTGCTGCCCAGCCAGTCAAGTGGTTTCCTGACAGACATACATTAGTGTCATATATGTGGATGGTGTAAATACACACCTCAGCCCACTCATGACTTTCATGCCACTGGTATTTCCTGGTACATCTACAATAGCCTTGCCTGAAGGTCAAATAGGCCAATTGGGTGAGACAATTTTACCAATAACATTTTTGGGCCAAACACATCCACTGCAGCATTTAACAGTAGCATCACAAGCCACAGACTCCTAATAGGCAAAACTAGGGCCTAGAAAATGATAAACCATTAATGGTGATGATGCAGAAAAGGTGTGTTTCCTCCACATTGCTTGCGGACCACTCATATTTAGAGCCAATGGTGGCTGTGAAAATGACTTTAAGGAAAAAGGTCCTTGAATAACTGTGGGATCAGGAGAATTTTAAGCAGAAAGAAGAGGCAAAAGGAGGATGCATTACAAAGGGAAGGATTGCCTTGAAAAAGTGAGCATGGAAATGATTAGGCATATTTATAACCAGAATACATGCTTTAAATTGGTGTGTGTATCCATGACTGAGAGTTAATGAGTCACAGACATAACTAGACAAGGCCTTACTAAGCTTATGTTTGATGGAGTTTTGTTGAACAAGTAGTCAGTATGTTTTTCATCTAAGAATTCACGAAAGATGTAACAAATAGGTCACTAGTTTTGTTATAATAATTCCATGCTTGTCTAGTCTTTGCTTGGTTTCTGTTTGAGTTAGTAATGAGTTTTGCAAAGACAATCCAACATACAAGACCCCATCAGAAGAAAGGTACTATTGCCCTTTGGTGAATCACTTAGTACGTTCTTGATCCTGTGCTGATAACAGAACAAATTTCTCAATTGAAGGTGCAATGAGACATTGCCATTTTATTCAAAAGTACTAATTCTTTGGAAAACATAGTAAGGATAGTGTCTTGAAATAGGACTTACCTTGAAGAAACTATTGTAACTGGTGCCAAGGACATACGATTACCATAGTGAAGGCAAAAAGAGAAGAATTTCAGCATGTTTTCTTTCATTGTTGATACTCATCCCCTGATGACTGGCCAGGAAAAGAGAACTAGAAAGGTAGAGATAATACCAGTTGTAATATCTCAATGTTAGAACTGGTAAGAGCCAATTTGTTCATATTCAATCATCTATTCAAGTCAGAGGTTTATTTCATCCCTATCTCCAAAATGCCCCACTAGATAGCTGTAATTAAATGATTTTTTTCACCCCTATCTGTTGTAATAAGTACCCATTAAAGGGTACCAGAGCATGACTAAAGGCATGCAGAACTGTGCAGTCCTGAAATTCCCAGAGTCTGATCACTGTTTAACATTTCTGGAATTAGTGAATACAAATGAGAGGCCAATGAGAGGCCAGCAAAGCAAAGATGAAGAGGACTCGGTAACGTAATATAATTATGGCTTCCTCCTACCAAGTTTATCAAGGACAAAACAATTTCTCTCAGGATTCAATCAGTTTGGATTTTGATTACTGCCCAGGTTAGAAACTCGATTACTTATGTGCTAACAAGACAGATGTGATCAAATTTCTTTGCAGTTGTGATTTAATAACACCCTCAATAGATAACAATATGGGCCATTTTATTATTGGTCTGAAAATGAGTGAGCCTTAAAGGCTGATTTCTGAAGCTATAGGATGGTCACTATATTTTGTTAGCTGCACTGGACCACAACCTTCAAAACAGTATGATTCACAGTTTTATATTTCAGTATTGATGCTAGAGATACTAATACCTTTACCTCTCTTGGGTAGTAACGCCCAAAATTCCTATGTAGTGTCTTGCATGATTTAGAGCCTTTATGGTTCCCCAAAGACTCTGTATCAGTATGTGATGTAATCACTAGATTAGAATGTATGAGAGTTTACATTAGAATGTTGGGAGTTCACAGGTGCACACAGAGCAATAAAAATGTGTGATTTACAGCTCAGAGTGTGGCCTATTCATTGAGTGATTATCAGGCGCGGGAAGACGCTGCAACTGGTGGCAAGATAGGGGAAAAGTGACCTGAAGAAGTAAGTTCACTTCTGGAGAGTTTGCCAGGGTCCAAGCAAACTGCTTGTGTGTGCCACGTGTGCCTTTGTCGAAGGTCAGAGTCAATGTTTGGCACATGTGTAGTAAAAGTGCAACTCCAGCCGGTTTGAAGCATGTGAATGGAAAGAGAGCTTCACTGAAAGGTCTATGCATCATTGGTCAAGAAGCTACAACCAAGATAATACAAAAAGGTACTGTGCTGCCATGCAAAATAAAGTTATACAAAACACAGAGCGTTAACACTAAAGGTGGATTCAACCAGGTTTACAAAGCACAGTTAAAGACAATTATCAAATATCAAATAGCTCTAAAGGTGGATCAACCAGGTGTAAAATAATAAAAACTAAAATATGCAAAGACTAAAGTAAAGGACTTATTGAGCCCACTGAAAAGAGTTGCTGCATTACAGCCAGCGCAGGGCCCAAGCAGAAGCACAGGGGTTGCACTAAAGGAGTGGTTCATATTTATAGTGGTAAGAAACTCGTCAGAATCCATCAAGGATGACCCTAATGCAGGCCCGTTGAAGGGCCACGGCTGGGGAATGGATGGAGTCAGCGAGGTCAGGGAAAGTGCTACTCTCAATGTCAGTGAGTTCCACACCAGTTTACAATGCTGCTGCCTTCCTCAAACCACTACTACCATTTGACACTGTCAAAAAGAAATATATATTAGTGATAGATGGACTGCCTGGATGGAGATGTTGGTAGGTTTCATTGGTGCCGTAGAGCAGACTGATAGCAGGAAGATTATTAAATATCTGAAAAATGTTGTTAGTGATGGTGTGAAAGAAGTTATAAAGAAAATGTTGAGAACTGACAAAGAAATCACATACAATCAGATTAAGAATGTGTTGAATCTCAAATTCAATCCAGTACCAAACGTCGATTATGAACAACATGTTTTCGGTCACGTACATCAAAGAGCTGGTGAAAGAATTGATGAATTTGTGGAAAGTCTCGGCATACTCATCAACCACTGTAAGTTCAATTAATTTAATGAGGAACAGGCCCTAAGGCTTAGAGTGATCAATGGATTCTTGTCAGATTCATTCACACAATAAATGCTGATAAAAAGTGTTGATGGCTGCTGTGGCAAAATGGGACTTATTGTATAAACCCCCTAATTTTCTGCCCCCATTTTCCACTTATAATGGTGTTTTTCTGACTCTGATGGGGCCCTGGGCACTGCTGAACAGTCCCAGGGCCTGTGCTCTGATTAAAATGGATATGCAAATTAGGCTAGTTATATTTGACTGCACAATCCTACCTATAAGCCCCAAGTATAAGGTAGGGCATAAAGGTTTAGGGGCTTCAGCATTGGTTGTCCACCCATAGGTGCACTACTGTGGTGCCCAGTGTCACTTTAAAGACAGGCTTGCCTTGCTGGCTGCTTTTAGACTAAAGTTAACCTCAAATTCGACTGTGGAATTAAAAGTACTTCCAAAGTCCTAAGCTACATTAGTTTTACATATAAATCACCATAAGGTATGCCCAATGTGCCCCAGGGTTGGGTGCAGTATAACTATAAGCATTGGCCTAGAGCAAAATTATTTTTGATTTTTCAAATTTTGACTAATTTCTTTGATTACTTAATTTTTGATTTTTCTAAATTGTTCTGATCAATTGGTGCCAAAGTGTTTTTTAAGTGACATAAAAACCTAAGGATACCATGGAGCTTGATCTGGCTAGCCTACCCACACTCACTGCAGCTGTGCTTAGGGTGTTGTGTAGGAAGAGGGGATTACCTGCTGCTAACAACCTTAGGAAGAGTGTGATGATTCAGTCCCTTAAAGCCCATGTAGTGCAAGTGGAGTCAGAGAAAACTTTGGAGAGAGGAAGGGAGGGGGAAGATGTCCTCTACAACTGCTAGGAGGAGGATGATAATCACCTGTCCGTTACTTTAGTGGTTAGGGCCTCATCCAGAACTAGTGGGAAGGGAGGGTCTGTTGTATCAGCCCAAGAAGAAGCAGAACTGGTCCTCAGGGAGAGGGATATTGAGGCCCTGCTAGCCTACATAGATTTGGAGACAGAGAAGTAGGCCCTACCGAAGAAGTGAGCAAAGAGTACACAAAGAAATGATGGCAGAGAAGCAGAGGTTGAGGTGTCCAGGGGTGGTGGGATTTGCCCTAGACTACCCAAGGGGGTTGTTCTTATTTATTAAGAGGGGGGTGACATCGACAAGTGGCTGACAACCTTTGAGAGGGCTCCCAGGATGAGGAGGGATAAGCTTCAGTACAGGGGTTCACTCCTATTGGAGTTGATTCCAGTATCTGGGAGGGATAGTCTCCTGACCGCAGGGGAGGATGAGACACAGTCATATCCCAATATAAAGAAGTACCTTATACAGAAGTTTGTTTTTACCCCAGAGCAGTGCAGGCTAAAGTTTAGGAACACCCAGAAGGACAATTTCCAGTCCTGCTACGGCTGATTACGACCGCCAAGCGGGGTGGTGCTGGATTAGCGGATGCAGGCACCACTCACTATATCAAAAACACACTCAAAATATTGAGAGATAAATCTGCACTCTGGGATAGTTTTTTGGCAAATTTACTGAACGTGAGGCTCACGTGTATCAACCTCGCGGTCTTCCTCAGAGCCGCATATGCAGTGCCTGTATGGGTCTGTGAGTGGGTTTGTGAGAGTCTAAGTGGGTCTGTGAGTGGGTGCGTGAAGATGTGACTGGGTATGAGAGTGAATGCATCAGTGTGTAAGTGGGTCTGTGAGTGGGTGCATGAGTTACTGAGTGCATCTATGAGTGAATGAATTAGTGTATGAATAACTGTCAATTACTTTGTTGTTGTTGCCAATATTCACGAATATTGCATAGCATGAAAAAAAAACTTTGTAAGCTCATAACTTCACTCTCAGATACCCCTATATGACATCCCTGGGGTCAGGATACTTCTGATATTGTCTCAATGATCCAAAAGTGGAGCAGTGTGTAGTGTAGCAACGGATTCTCTTTCAGACGTATGGTGCAAAATAATTTGCTGATAATGATGGATGATTGTGGGGGAGAAAGTAGGTTGTTGCCCTTGCATGCCACTTGTAAAGGAAGGTGGTGCAGTTTTACACGTATGCCAACTTTGCATTGTCAAGGACTGAGGATAGTATGTCAGAACATGTTCATACTCAAAGTTTGCTGTGGTCTTGTTTTGCGCGGTTTCAACAAGGAATGCTCACCTTTTTGGTTCCTGGAGCGAACGTTAGACGAACTTCTGGGTTGACAGAAGAGGAGAAAAGATACAGGGAATAGTACACGTCAAAGGTATGTATCAGGGCACTACTAAACTTGTCAAATGATGAGTGTTTTGCAATGGTTTGCGATTTCAGGTCCATCGCAGTCTCTTGGCCAGTGGATAGCATGTTTCTTGGGATGAAAAATTATTTACCAGAAGGGGGTTATTTGTCTGCATAGTGACACAGTTTGTCATACGCATGGCTTTTTATTATGTATTGGTATGACCAGGGCTGGCTTTAGCGTTAGGGACGCCCTGTGCGACTGTCTTTTTTTGGCGCCCTCCCACCACACGACCACCTCCTCAGATCCCTCCCTAGCACCCGGAAACTGTGCCACTCATCTCTCCATAGCCTCCTTTTCACTTACATTAATTAGTTTTAAAGGGCTTGGAAAGACTGGCTTTATTAATCCACTGAACTATCTGTTCTTTGCAGCAGGGACACTAACCCTCTACACTACATTAAGGCGAGTCAAAGCTGCCCCTAGACAAACCTCGGATCTCTCTCTCTAGCAAGAACATTAATCACAAGAGGTATCTTGAAATTTTAAATGCTTCCTGAATGCTAGGCCCACAAGAAACTTTTCAGCAGGTGCTTTTAAGTTGTATGTTTCGTTAAGTTATTGCTAAACACAGCAACCCCCTGAGGTCAGCACCCGGTGCGACTGCACCTCTCGCACCGCCTTAAAGCCGGCCCTGGTAATGACTATGGTGGTCATTAAAACCCTGGCAGTCGGTGTTAAAGCGGCGGTAAGACCGCCAACAGGCCGGCGGTAAAAAAATATCAATTACGACCGTGGCGGAAACCGCCAAAAAGACAGCCACTTTAACACTCCGACCGCCACGGTGGTACACCGCGGGAGATAATGTACCGCCCACACTATTATGACAGGCCAATCCGCCACCTTTTCCAGGGCGGATTCACCGCGGATAAAAACACAGCAGAAACAGGAATTTCGAAGGGAAAACGCTCACCTCTACACACCCCACGAGGAACGAGGATACCATGGGCCCGGAACTCCAAATTCTACCTGCGATAGTCTTCCTGCTCCTCTACCAGGAACACGAACGCCGGCGGCGAAGACCACGGTGAGTACTGCACCTAAGACACAGGGGAGGTGGAGGGAAAAAACAGGGACACACACACGCAATACCCCCACCCCCACCCTCACCCACTACAACACACACACTAATGCATATCTATACATCACAGTTACACACCCCAAACCCCCCGGAAGCATGCAAAGACAGTAGAAAATGAGTGTAACCATTGGAATATATTAAAAAGAAGTAGGCAGAAATATATATATATACACCATGTACAAAATATATACCGAGCATAGTAGTCGAGGTAGTGCACTAAGAAAGTCCGTGGAACACTGGGACCACACAGTATGGGCGACGCCCACACAAGATCCCGACCATGACGGAGAGAACACTGCAGGGGCATCAGATACCAATAAAACAGGCACCTCAGGGGGAGGGAAAGGGGGGCACCTCAGCCGCTTGAGTGCACGACGCCAAATCCACGAGGGGGCCACATGACCACTGTTACATCCTGGGGAGTGCAAAGCCACAGTCTCTCAAGTCTCTACAGTGGGTGGGTTGCCCACTGTTCCATCCTGGGGAGTGCAAAGCCACAGTCTCACAAGTCTATACAGTGGGTGGGTTTCCCACTGTTCCATCCTGGGGAGTGCAAAGCCACAGTCTCACAAGTTTATACAGTGGGTGGGTTGCCCACTGTTCCATCCTGGGGAGTGCAAAGCCACAGTCTCACAAGTGGATGACAGTCTCCACTGGTTCTGCATGGTGCCCAGAGTGCTTCATCCTGTTAAGGACAGAGGTAGTGGATGACAGTCTCCACTGGTTCTGGAGGGGGCATGGTGCCCAGAGTCATTCATCGTGTTAAGGACAGAGGTAGTGGATGACAGTCTCCACTGGTTCTGGAGGGGGCATGGTGCCCAGACTCTGGTTCTGGAGGGGGCATGGTGCCCAGAGTCCTTCATCCTGTTAAGGACAGAGGTAGTGGATGACAGTCTCCACTGGTTCTGGAGGGGGCATAGTGCCCAGAGTGCTTCATTCACCCAGTGACGGACTCAGTTGCGTCAGTGCCCCTGCCGTTCATGGGCTAGCGGTGCTTGAGATGGCGGTGCCCTGTTCAGCTGTGCTTGAGATGGCGGTGCCCTGTTCAGCGGTGATTGAGATGGTGGTCTCCATTGCAGGGTCTCAGATGGTGGTGGTCCTTCATGGCCCAGGAGGCTGGTGCTGGCGGTCCTTCATGGCCCAGCGGGGCTGGTGGTCCTTCATGGCCCAGCGGGGCTGGTGCTGGCGGTGGCCTCCTGGGCAGCTGGGCTGATGCTGGCGGTTGGCTTCTGGGCAGCTGGGCTGGTGCTGGCGGTGGCCTCCTGGGCAGCAGGGATGCTGGTGGTGGCCTCCTGGGCAGCTGGGCTGATGCTGGCGGTGGCCTCCTGGGCATCTGGGCTGATGCTGGCGGTTGGCTCCTGGGCAGCGGGGATGATGGTGGTGGCCTCCTGGTCAGCTGAGCTGATGCTGGCAGTTGGCTCCTGGGCAGCGGGGATGATGGTGGTAGCCTCCTGTGCAGCTGGGCTGATGCTGGCGGTTGGCTCCTGGGCAGCGGGGATGATGGCGGTGGCCTCCTCGGCAGCTGGGCTGATGCTGGCGGTTGGCTCCTGGGCAGCGGGGATGATGGCGGTGGCCTCCTGGGCAGCTTGGCAGATGCTGGCGGTTGGCTCCTGGGCAGCGGGGATGATGGCGGTGGCCTCCTGGGCAGCTGGGCTGATGCTGGCGGTTGGCTCCTGGGCAGCGGGGATGATGGCGGTCTTCTCCACTGTGGTGCTCTTCCCAGACTTGCCGGGTTTCTTGTGGCACTTCCCCACCTTGGAAGGTGTCACAGCTGACTCCACACTCCCAACGGGACCCCTGGGAGCAGCTTTGGTGGCTGGAGTCTTCCCCCTCTCCCGTCTGGCACTGGCCAACTTCTGATGCTTCACAGGTGGGGGACTGTCTGTTCTGTGGCTCCGTGCCACACTGGCTGCCCTGGTGGCCGGTGCACTCCAGATTCTGGTGACTACAAGCACCAATGGTACCGGAGATGTTGTGGCTGAGGTGCTAGTTCGGGACCTATGAGACGGACGGGGTGGGGGAGGTGTGGGAAAGAGGTCAAGGTTGGACAGGTAAAGTTTTTTGGACACACTGGGATGGGTAGCTGGAGGGGGTTTGGGAGTGGAGGAAGAGGTGGTGGTTGTAGGAGGTGTACGTTTGGTGACTTTGGGTGAAGGTGCATGACTGTTGGGTGGGTGTGTGCCTGCGTTTGTGTATCTTGGGGAGGGGCGTCACAGACACACTGGGAGAGGATACAGGGGACGTGTGAATTGTAGTGGGAGTGGTGAGTGCACGTGAGCGGGATGAGGTGGTGGGTGTGCTGGAGAGGGACGTAGTGGCTGTAGAGGTAGTGCATGCAGGTGTGACTGTAGACGAGACTGGGAGGGAGGAGGGAGACGAGGAGGAGGGGGACACAGTGGAGGTAGTGGATGTTGGTGTGTCTGCATGTGTGTGATGCTTGCGTGAGTGCCTGTGGAATGTGTGGTGCTTATGTTTGCCTGAGCTTCCATTGGGTGTTGAGGTGTGTGCATGTTGGTCTGTAGGTGTGCTTGGGATAGGCTGAGGTACAGGGGATTGGTTCGTGGTGGAGGAAGTTGGAGGGGGGAGGCTAGACACAGGGACAATGGCTGCCATCAGTGCTGAGGCCAGAGTCTTAAAAGGTCGCTGAAGGACCGCCTGACCAGAATGAATGCCCTCCAGGAATGCATTGGTTTGTTGCAACTGCCTCTCTACACCCTGGATGGCATTCAAAATGGTAGACTGCCCAACAGTGAGAGACCTGAGGCGGTCAATGGCCTCCTCACTGAGGGCAACGGGGGTGACTGGGGCAGGGCCTGAGGTGCCTGGGGCGAAGGTGATGCCCGCCCTCCTGGGTGAGCGGGCACAGGGCAAAGGCTGAGGGGCTGCTGGGAGGGCGGTGCTGGTAGGGGGGGTGGCGGCTGTACCTGTAGATGCGGGGGCACAGATGTTGCCGCCACCACAAGGGAGCTCCCATCAGAGGACGTGTCAGCTCCTGTCCCAGCCGTGGAGCTCCCCTCACCATCCATCCCACTGGTGAATTCAGACTCCGTAGTGTCGCCCTCCAGGCCATGTGGGATTCAGCTCCCTCGTGCTCCGGTGCCACTGCTCCTCTGCCTGATGATGCTAATGCACACAAGAACAGGGAGACCACAAAAAGGGGGGGGAAGACAGAAGAAAGACATGTTGAGTGCATGCATTACCGCTACCGTTGGCGGACACGACAGGCACAGAAGCCCCCTGCACTACGCCGCGCTCTTGGGCTCCACTGTTCACTTTCTGGGAAATGGCCTACAAGGCTATAGACGACATCTGCACACATAGATGACACAGGGGCATGACTAGATGTACTTGGCACTCTACAGAGGTGGGCTTGGGTGCCACATGGCCTGCCTTACGGAGGGGCCTTGCCTACGGAACACACCCTGGCCTAGGGAAACCCACAGCCCACCTCCCCCATGCAGACACCTCCTCTGCACGCAAAGTCAGCAGAATGAGAGTGTACTCACCTCCTTGTGGCTGCTGTGATGCCCTCAAGCGCCAATCCAACTCCGGGTAGGCCACCACCAGGATCCTGAACATCAGGGGGGTCATGGTGCGACGGGCACCCCTCCCACGTTGGGAGGCCATCCCCAGCTGAGCCTCCGCCGTCTTCTTGCTCCAGCGGCGAATGTCCTCCCATCTTTTCCAGCAGTGGGTGCTCCGTCTGTGGTAGACCCCAGGGTCCGGACGTCCTTGGCGATGGCACGCCAAATATCTTTCTTTCGGTGGGCACTGACCTACATGAAATGTACAGGCGAAAAATAGAAGTTATTACCAACTGTGCTGTCAAAGTGATTAGCCCCCATCCCCTTCCTTCTTACAACCAGCCCTCTCCACACAGGCATAGCCCATACAACATGCTCCCTGTGTTCGTACCTGTTTGTCTGGAGGACCGTACAGTAGCGTGTACTGGGGGAGGTCCCCATCCACGAGCTTCTCCAACTCCTCCGATGTGAAGGCAGGGGCCCTTTCCCCAGACACTCTAGCCATTGTCTCTTCCAGACCGAGGTCACAACAGCACTTGCAGTGTAGGTCCTCTCCTGTCGAAGATCAGGTATCAAGTGATTGAACAGATAGAAAATGGCGGTCACGTCCGCGGCAGTGCGTACCGTCACCGCGGCGTACATCACCATTGGCTCCTGGGACCCATAGGGTCCAATGTTAACCAATGCAGCATTGTGCTGCGGTCTTCGACCGCCTACCGTGACGGTGTACAACGCCAGCGCAGTTACCTCACATCCCATTGTCCCACTTTAGAGGTCAGGCAGCCGCCATTTCAGGGGCCCACATGGCTTCATTTTTAAGTGCGTCACACATGCCTGGGCCTAGACTCAACACACATACAGGCCACTTTTCGGATTAGGATTCGTGTTCTGTGTAAGCTGTGGGTACGTACCTCTGAGTTGTTTGACTCTGTGCTCGCTGTTGTCCTTCATAGGCACCGTCCGCTGGGACATGTGAGGAGATGGCGGCATCCTCCGGTGTATCGACCGTTGGTGGACCTGTCGACAATGGAGGAGCGACATTTGATTATCACATACAGGTTTGACCATGCCACAATCCAGGAACTGTGTACCCAGTTGGAGCCAGACCTGATGTCAGCAATCCGCCTTCCCACAGGAATCCCCCCTCAAGTGCAGGTGCTGTCAGTGCTCCATTTCCTAGCAAGTGGGTCATTTCAAACAACAGTGGCCATAGCATCAGGGATGTCCCAGCCTATGTTTTCCAACGTATTGTCCAGAGTGTTGTCTGCCCTTCTGAAACACATGCGGAGCTGCATCGATTTCCCTCAGGTGGAGGATTTGTCTACAGTGAAAGGGGATATCTATGGCCACGGACACATCCCCAACATCATAGGTGTCATTGATGGGACCCATGTGGCTTTGGTACCCCCCCACTGGAGTGAGCAGGTGTACAGAAACTGGAAGAGTTATCATTCTATGAATGTACAGATGGTATGTTTGGCCGACCAGTACATCTCCCATGTGAATGCCAAGTTCCCTGGCTCAGTGCATGACGCCTACATCCTGCGGAATAGCAGCATCCCTTATGTGATGGGTCAACTGCAGAGGCACCGTGTGTGGCTATTAGGTGTGCACCTGGAAGCCAGTCAGTGGGAATGGTTGTCTGGGTCTGGGGATATCCCTCCAGGTTAGTGCGTGTCTAACAGTTGTCCCTCACCATTTGCAGGTGACTCTGGTTACCCCAACCTGTCATGGCTACTGACCCCAGTGAGGAGTCCCAGGACAAGGGCAGAGGAATGCTACAATGAGGCCCATGGGCGAACTAGGAGGGTGATCGAGCAGACCTTCGGCCTCCTGAAGGCCAGGTTCAGGTGCCTCCATATGACAGGTGGATCCCTATTCTACTCACCAAATAAGGTATGCCAGATCATCGTGCCTGCTGTATGCTTCATAACTTGGCTTTGCGACAACAGGTGCCTTTTCTGCAGGAGGATGGTCCAGATGGCGGTGTTGTTGCAGCTGTGGAGCCTGTGGACAGTGAAGACGAGGAAGCAGAGGAAGAAGACATGCACAACAGTGACTCAGCGATCCAGCAATATTTCTAGTGAGACACAGGTAAGAGTACAGACCTGCCTACTACACGTACTTTAACACTACTACCTCTCTTCTGTCTGTCATTTTCACCCAGTGTATGGTCACTGAGTTGTCACTTTCCCTTACAATTTCACAGATGTGGGTCCCACTGTGTGACATCTGCTTAGATTCCTCATGGACTAGAGCTGTGTGACATAGGTATGTTGACATTAAACTTGAAAGAGCATTTTGTCACTGTAATTGCTAATACACTATTTCGAAATCACAGACAGACTCCAGATTGTTTTGTGCTTTAAGGGTATTTATTTAAGTGCTCAATATTGGAGGGGTAGTGAAATGGTGAGGTGTGATGGCGGAGGAATGTCCATGGCAGAGTCCAGTCTATTAGTCTCACAGGTGCATTGCCCAAATGAGCATAGGAAGTGGAGCTGAGGCAGTTTAAGGATGGACCGGGTGACAAAGTGGGACAGTAGGATGACAATCAGGGTGGTCTCATTTCTTTGCAATGGTCTTGGCATCGTGCTCTGTCTTTGTCCTGGATCTCAGGGACCGTTTGCGGGGTGGTTCTGCCTCTACAGGGGGTGGGGTGCTGGTGTGGTGGTCCTGTGGCAGGGCGTCCTGTCCACTAGCGCCGGCGGAGGTGGTGGGCAGTTAATCGTCCATTCTAGTGTCAGGGGCCCCTTTAGTGCCACAGTGTCCCTCCTGGTGTTGAGTACTTCCTTCAGCACCCCTATGATGGTGCCCAGGGTGGAGCTGATGGTTCTGAGTTCCTCCCTGAAGCCCATATACTGTTCCTCCTGCAGGCGCTGGGTCTCCTGAAACTTGGCCAGTACAGTTGCCATCATCTCCTGGGAGTGGTGGTATGCTCCCATGATGGAGGAGAGGGCCTCGTGGAGAGTAGGTTCCCTTGGCCTGTCCGCCCCGTGTCGCACAGCAGCCCTCCCAGTTCCCCTGTGTTCCTGGGCCTCCGTCCCCTGGACCGTGTGCCCACTACCACTGCCCCCAGGTCCCTGTTGTTGTTGGGGTGGTGGGTTATCCTGGGTTCCCTGTAGTGGTAGACACACTGCTGATTGACGTGTCCTGGGGACGGAGGTATGGGCCCGCTGGGTGGGTGCTGTGCAGGTGTTTCCAGAGGGTGGAAGCTCTGTAGTGGCCTGTGACTGGGTGATGGGAACCGACTGTCCCGAGGTCCCCGATGGGCCGGGCTGGTCATCTAGATCCAGTTAGACAGAGGTGCTGTCATCACTGTGGGCCTCTTCTGTTGGTGGTGTGGACATGTGTGGACCCTCCTGTCCAGTGACATTGGGTAGGGGTCCTGCAGGGGTATAAAAGGATGGTTATTACATCTGTGTGTGTCATGGTGTGCAATGGGTGGGTGACCGTGTACCCCAGTGTTTGCATTCCTGTGTGGGACCTTGTATGAAGATGGTTTAGGGGGTTGTATGGGTTTGTGCAGTGGGCATGCTTTAGTGATGTGTGTCCATGCTTTATTGTTGCATGCAGGGCTTGGTGTTGGGATGGGTGGTTTGTGATGTTGGGACATATGTGAGGAATTGGGGTGCTGAGGGTGAGGGTGGGGGTATGTGATAGCATGCAGGTAGGGTGGGGGTTGTAATAGTTAAGATTTGTCTTACCAGAGTCCATTCCTCCACCTACTCCTGCGAGGCCCTCAGGACGCAGAATCGCCAAGACCTGCTCCTCCCATGTTGTGGGGGGAGGAGGTGGGGGTCCATCACAAGTCCTCTGAACCGCCAGTTGGTGTCTTGAGACCACGGAACGCACCTTTCCCCATAGGTCGTTCCACTGCTTCCTGATGTCCTCCCGATTTCTTGGGTGCTGTCCCACTGCGTTGACCCTGTCCACTTTTCTTCGCCATAGCTCCATCTTCCTTGCAATTGAGGTGTGCTGCACCTGTGCTCCAAATAGCTGTGGCTCTACCCGAATGATTTCCTCCACCATGACCCTGAACTCCTCCTCCGAGAACCTGGGGTGTCTTTGCCGTGCCATGGGGTGGTGTAGGTGATGTGTGGGGTGGAGTGTGCGGTGATATGTGGGGTGATATGTAGTGGTGTGTTGTGTGAGGTGCATGGTGCGTGGAAGTTCTGTGGGTGATGGTGTAGTGTGCCTGTGGATGCTGTTGTTCTTGCTGGTGCTCTCTCTCTGGCCTTCTTTAGAAAAATTTTGTCATGGGGGTTTGTGGGTGATGTGGGTGTGTGTTTTATATTGTATTGGGTGTGTGGGAGTGGTGTGTGTATGTGTATCAGGTGTGTGTATTTAGAATTGTCCAATGTGGTGGTGTTTTGGAGATGTGTGTGTATTTTGAGCGCGACGGTGTGTACCGCCAATGGAAAACCGCGGTTGAAAGACCGCCGCATCGATTCGTGTGTCGTGATAGTGTGGGCGTATTTCTGTTGGCGTGACGGTGGAGGTTTGGTTATCACCAGTTTATCACTGAACTTTGGTGTGGCGGACTTGTGTGGGTGTCTGAATTTTGGCGGATTCCGACATGTGGGTCATAATAGCTGTGGCGGAATTCCGCGGCCGCGGCGGTGTGTTGGCGGTCTTCTGCACGGCAGTAAGCGGCTTTTACCGCCAATGTTGTGATGAGGGCCAATATCTTACTACCTCAGCTGCGTGCATCGTGTTCTTCCTGATCTGCTAAATTAAAGAGAGAACGCAGGGCCTTGGCTTGTTAAGGATCTGGTGTCACGTGTATTTACCTTGCCGTAATATCAAGCATACCGCAAAAGCTGTGCCCGAAAATCAGTGCAATCAATGACTAATGCCTTGGCACTGATCATTAGGTCCGCGCTGCAGTAGAGAAAAACATGGCTATTGCTACTTATGCTTTTATTGGTTTATCCTTGTCTACATATGTCTCTTTCAGTGCTGCACTACGTGGCTGCCAGACCTGGCCAGGGGTACAAGAAGCATTGATCGTTAACTTTTATTCATGCCATACAAACACCCTCCCTTTTTCATGTCTTACATATCTGACGCACCGCCCCAAGGACAATACAACATACGTGCTAGCATTGTTCAAAATGTTGTCCAGTCCTTATTGGCTCTATGACTTTAAAATGCTAGAATCTGATTTAAAATCATAAAAAGTGTTCCGAGGTGTGAAATATCACCAAACTGAACATGCAGTCTGTTAAACTACTCAAAGGCTTGTCTATCTTGTCCGTTCATTTGAGAAACTAAAACCGAGGATACAAAAGGAAACTAAAGGAACAAAAGCAAATGGAATGTTCCAATACTACCTTCATTTTGATAAATCCAGAAAACTCACATTTGCTGAAATTATTTTTACCACCCACATCTTCATAGCCAGCTTGATGTCTTTCATTTTACAGTGACGCAGTATGAAAGTCTTTTATTCACTTATCATTAGATCATTCATCACGCTTTAATAAGAGGACAGACTGAAAAATATTGTTCACAACCTTATGCTGTCTTGCATTGTACCCGGGTTGGATCCAAGCAATAAAATAGCAATGCCTCTGGGTCTTGGCCCATCTGGGGGCTTCAAAATAAAGAAGTGCGAGAGCTTGTGCTTCATTTTTTCAAAAAGTTATCGCCAGGTCTGTGGATCTGCCACGAATTGCTGTGAAAGTTTTGTAAAAAAATGTTTTTTACCTCTGTCGGGGGGGGGGGGGACCCCAGCACCAGAGCTAAGGTGGTCTGGACCCTTGTTTTTTTTTTTACTACCCTAGCCGAGTCCCAAGATGGCTGCCAACACTTTCTGGTTTGAAGTGTTGGCAGCAAATCAGAGCTGTGCTTTTCTCTGCACAAGGTCGTCATTTTTCGCAAAGTCTTTGTGACCAAAAATACACACATTTATTTTCCCTTAGATATCTCCAAAACTACTGAACAGATTTACACCAAATAAGCAGAAGCACAATCTGTGTACTGAAAGTTAGATTTCTGCAAAGTTTGGTGTGATTCCGACTAGCGGCTTAGGCTAGAGTCATCTGTCAAGATCCTATGGGAATTAACATGGGAAACACAACTTTTTCATCCCCTCCCCCCTCTCTTCTCAGACACTGCTTGATTGATCACCCTAAAAGTTTTGTGAAGATTTGTCAAATGGTGCCAAAGATATAGGTAAGTAAAAAAACACCTTTTTTTTATAGAAACATGGTCCTAACTATAATGACCTAGTGTTGACTGCCACTAGGTACCATATACATATACTTAGAGAGATCTGGATGAGTCCACCCACTGGTGTGGCTAAGTTTCCCTAACACACCCCTTTCAGCCCCCCTAAAAATCTAATCATTGGGGCTCCCATCTGTCTGGAAAGCAGGAAATGGAGGAGATCTAGTTTCTGTCTCAAGTTGCTTTCCCTCCTTTGGAGGCCAGTTTGGCTATTCTTCCACCATCCTGCTCTGCCATCTGCTGCAACAGTTCTCCTCCCAACAGATGCGTTCTTTCTCTCAGCTCATGGCATGTCACACCTTATTAAGGTAGCCTGGCTCAGGCTGCCAGAGGCTGACCAGTCAGGAAAGGGCACTACAGGACTGACTTTGGTAACTTTCAGAAAGAGTTATAAAATTCTTTCCCTGTGCTAGTTATATTAAAATCAAAATGAGCAAGTTGTTGGATTTATCATAACATTTCATTTGGTACCAAACCTGATCTAGTTAGTTCATCTCTATTGGCAATAAGACTTTATTATTTTTAAATAAAGGCTCCCAATGTTAGCCTATGGGGCCCATTGACTACAATTGGGCAAATGAATTTGTCTGTTTTTCCCTCACCAGGGCTTATAAAACAACTTTTAGTGAGTCCCTGCTTATATTTAAACTGCACCCAACCCATGGGGCACCTAGAGCAGACCTTGGGGGTGGCTTATATGTACAAATTAGGTAGTTAAAGACTTGGAAGTACTTTTAATTCCAAAGTCGAATTTGAGGTTAATTCTAACTTAAAACTAGGCAGCAAGGCAGGTCTGCCTTTATAATGACACCAGGGCCACAGCAGTGCACCCAGGGGTGCCCTATCATCCCTGGGTTCTCTAAACTTACATGCTCTACGATATACTAGGGACTTATAGGTAGGTTGTCAGAGCCAATTATAATTAAGTCTAATTTGCTTACATCATTTTACACAGAGCACCAGCCATGCGACTATAGTAGTACCCAGGGCACAGTCAGAGTTGGAAAACACCAGTATCAGCTAAAAATAGGGGCAAAAAGTGAGGGGGATTCTGCAATCAGGCCAGTTGTCCCACACAGCCCTCCCCCAGCCAACATGCCTGGGAGACTCAGCCCATCCCAGGGAAAGTTTTCCTGGCGTGTCAGATGAGGAAGGCTGTGAGGCAAACTGGCTGTACTATTGCAGGGCCTACTCTGCCTGACATCCTCCTGTCTAGCCATTCTCCCTGGGCAGTTTATCCATCCCAACAGTAACTGAATCTATTTTAACATAAAACCTGACTCTAGGGGTGTCTTTCTCCTTTTCCTTTACAAGTTTGTGTAGGGAGGTGCCTACCTCCTCTACCCCTACCTTTGCTAGAGCAATACCTACCTTACCCACAGACGTTACCCAGCACTTAGTTAACCCCACCATGACCAACAGAGAAAGTGGGCCTACTTCACTTTTGGCTATGGAATCTGACTCCCACTCAAGTGTAGTGCTGTCATGAGGGCCAGCGCCTAGCAGAGGCTACTGCCAGCTGTCAGAATCCAGAACCACACCCTGAGTTCTCCAGTGACAGGAGGGTGTGCTGCTTAAGGGGCAACTGTGGGATCCTGACCTCTCTATTACTGTTTGGAGAGTGGGGCTACCACATCATGTGGCAGACACCCTTCTTCCACTCTCCCTTCTGTCAATGCAGGGGAGACACCCTGCAGCTGAATAGCTGCCTGGCTACTCAGGGCTTCATGGGGGCTGGCTCAAGCCTTACCAGTGGCAACTCTGGGCTTCTCCCTTACTGGGTCAGAAGGCCCTTGGCTCACTGGACCTCTCTTAAAGAATGTCCTACACTTATTGTTCTTTTTTTCCCTTCCTTCGGTACCCAACTCTCCTAACTGTAGGGACTGGCTCTCCAGTATCTTTGGTTGGGGGGGCCTTGAGTGATTGACACATCTGGGATCAGACCAACCTCTGTAAGGTCATTGCCCAGGATGCAGTCTAAGGGGAGGTCACACTGACCACCACTCTATACCAGCCAAGGGTACCCTCCCTCTCTAGGTGCACCATCGCTACAGGTTTGGTTGTTACCCAACCTGGGGCTACCCTCAACCTCCTGGTTTCTCCAGGCACATATATTTCTGGGGACACCTGCCTGTCACTCACTATGGTGTATCTGCCACATGTGTCTCTCAGGCTAGTGATAGGCATCCCATTCACTTGAAGGGAGTGAAAGTGTCTACTTTCACCCTCATTAAGATAGCCTGGCTCAGGCTGCCAATGGCTTACCAATCAGGAAAGGACACAACAGGGGGGTGAATTTGGTAACTTTCAGAAAGAGTTCTAGAAATCCTTCCCTGTGCTAGTTATATTAAATTCAACATTGGCAAGTTGTTGGATTTATTATAACATTTAATTGGTACCAAACTTGCTTTATTTAGCTAATCTCTATTGAAGATAAGACTTTATTATTTTATAATAGAGTCTCCCAATGTAGCCTCCCTGGTTATATTTACAATGCACCCAACCCTGGGAGCAAAGAGGGCAGACCTTAGGGGTGACTTATATGCAAATATAGTTTGAGACTTTGGAAGTACTTTTAATTCCAAAGCTGAATTTGGGGTTAATTTTAACCTAAAAGCAGCACGCTAAGCAGGCCTATCATTAAAATGACACCAGTGAGCACAGCAGTGCACTCAAGGGTGCCCTATCTACCCTGGGGTCTCTAAACCTACATGGCCTACCATATACTAGGGACATTTTGGTAGGTTGTCAGAGCCAATTATAATAATGTCTAATTGCATATACTATTTCATTCAGAGCACTGGGACTGGTTAGCAGTGCTCAGGGCACGGTCAAGAATCAGTAACCACAGTATCAGTCAAAAGGTTTGGGGGGTGATCAGGGCAAAAATTATGGTTTTCCCACACTTCTACATAGATTTAGCTGCAATTTCTGTAGGACACACGTGTATGTGATTAAAGTATTTATTTATTTTACATCTCCACTTGAGTAAAATGCTAGAAATATTTGTCTGATTTAATGGTGAAATTTGATGGTGGTTTACTTTGTAATTTGGGGTCCTTGAGCGAAAACTGACATAAAACCAATTCTGCCACTCATCATACTTCCAAAGCCAATAGATATTCCAGTTGATAACTCTGCCCTCTGGGGGACCATAACCTGGCTTGCAGACTCAGGAAGGTAGATGTCTTGTCACCCACTACCCATTTATTAGAGATTAGTTTTCCGGGAGAGCTGCAAGGCAGGTGAGAGAACATAACATGTGCCTACATCTTCTCCTTTTGACTTGTTGATCCCAAATGAGCCTCAGAGGCTCATCACCCATTCATTCCCAGAGCTGTCCTAGACCCTTCGGCTCAACCTCTGCAGGAGGAGAACAGTTCAGATACTGACAGGGGGAGGAGACCTTATATAAATAGAGGTGTAGCTAGCGGCCTGCTTGGATGAACGAGATGTGTGTGCCCCTAATTCAAAAGATCCAAAGAAACAGAAACTTCTTTAACTGCTCTTTGAATAACGTCATCTATCTACCAAACGGTACCTTAATGTAACTGAGTGAAAGATGTGTCTTACTATCAAAACAGGCAGATTGTTGATGCTTTCCAAGATGTGCATAATCATTAAATTTAAAATCACAAGTTTCAAAAAGCGTCTGGAATAATGTAGTGGTTTTTTTCATTTTTTTCATTTTGGACAGTATGTTTACAACAACTCAGGTAAACTATTTTGGAACAAATTACAAAGAGCATCAGATAGACAAATTATTTTATTGTAAGAACCTTTTCTTGAAACGCTTTAAACCAAACTGACCATGTGTTAGAAATGGGGTCTTTGGTTGACAGTCAGGTTTCCCCCTGTTCAAGCAAGGACCCTCACTCTAGTCAGGGTAAAAGAGAATCACCCTCAGCCAACCCCTGCTTACCCCCTTGGTAGCTTGGCAGAGCAGTAGGCTTAACTTCAGAGCGCTAGGTGTAAAGTATTTGTACCAACACACACAGTAACTTAATGAAAACACTACAAAATGACACAACACCGGTTTAGAAAAATAGGAAATATTTATCTAAACAAAACAAGACCAAAACGACAAAAATCCGACATACACAAGTCAAGTTATGAATTTGTAAAGATTAAACTCAAAAATAGCGCTTAGAAACAAAAATGCTTCAATGAGATGTTAACACGTCGTCGTGACGGAGTCGTTCCCAACAAGCCGACACCAGCGGCGCCGGACACGGAGCCGTGTAGACCCCCAAGTACAGTACCTTTGGTGAAGAGTGAAAACAAGCCGATGCGCGAAGTCAGGAATCGCGGCGTCTGTGCGAAACGTTGAATCCGTGCACTTCGAGCGGCGTCGGTCACGACGTGGTGCGGCTACTTCCACGGAATCGCGGACTTCAGCGGGGCTGCTGCAGCGTCTGGCCTGCGAAGAGCGTCGCGTTCCAGCAAAGGTCACGCCGTCAGGTGCAGGCGGCGTTACCGGATTCAGCAGCGGTGTTGGTCCGAAGTCGTCCGAAGTCGATTTCCTTGGATTCCACCAGCTTTCCTTTCAAGGGCCCAGGGACTGGATAGGGTACAACTTGTCGGGGCAGGAGTCTCTCCAGAGACTCCAGGTGCTGGCAGAGAGAAGTCTTTGCTGTCCCTGAGACTTCAAACAACAGGAGGCAAGCTCTAACTCAAGCCCTTAGAGATTTCTTCACAAGATGGAAGGCACACAAAGTCCAGTCTTTGCCCTCTTACTCTGGCAGAAGCAGCACTGCAGGAAAGCTCCACAAAGCACAGTCACAGGCAGGGCAGCACTTCTTCCTCAGCTATCAGCTCTTCTCCAGGCAGAGGTTCCTCTTGGTTCCAGAAGTGTTTCTAAGGTCTGTAGATTTGGGTGCCCTTCTTATACCCATTTTAGTCTTTGAAGTCACCTTTCTTCAAAGGGGACTCACACCTACTTCTGAAATCCTGCCTTGCCCAGGCAAGGCATCAGCCACACAGCAGGGGGTTGGTGCCGGCATTGTCAGAGGCAGGCACAGTCCTTTCAGATGAGAGTGACCACTCTACCCCTCCCTCCTAGCAGAGATGGCTAATCAGGAAATGCAGGTTACACCCCATCCCCCTTTGTGTCACTGTCTAGTGCGAGGTGAAAAACAACCCAACTGTCAAACTGACCCAGACAGGGAATCCACAAACAAGGCAGAGTCACAGAATGGTTTAAGCAAGAAAATGCTCACTTTCTAAAAGCGGCACTTTCAAACGCACAATCTTAAAATCAACTTTACTAAAAGATGTATTTTTTAATTGTGAGTTCAGGGACCCCAAACTCCACATGTCCATCTACTCTCTAGGGGAATCTACACTTTAATCATATTTAAAGGTAGCCCCCATATTATCCTATGAGAGAGACAGGCCTTGCAACAGTGAAAAACGAAATTGGCAGTATTTCACTGTCAGGACATATAAACCACATTACTATATGTCCTACCTTATCCATACACTGCACCCTGCCCTTGGGGCTACCTAGGGCCTATCTTAGGGGTGCCTTACATGTAAGAAAAGGGAAGGTTTAGGCCTGGCAAGTGGGTACACTTGCCAAGTCGAATTTACAGTGTAATAATACACTTACAGACACTGCAGCAGCAGGTCTGAGACATGATTACAGGGTTACTTGTGTGGGTGGCACAACCAGTGCTGCAGGCCCACTAGTAACATTTGATTTACAGGCCCTGGGCACCTCTAGTGCACTTTACTAGGGACTTAACAGTAAAACAAATATGCCAATCATGGAGAACCAATTACATACACATTTTACACGGAGAGCATAGGCACTTTAGCACTGGTTAGCAGTGGTAAAGTGCTCAGAGTTGAAAAGCCAACAGCAACAGGTCAGAAAAAAATAGGAGGCAGGAGGCAAAAAGACTGGGGATGACCCTGCATAAGCAAAAGTCCAACACCATGCATCTTTAAATGTCCTAATTTTGATTCAATAAACGTTAGTTTTCACACGACATAGAAGGACGTGGACAGGCCCTAATACCTCTGCAGTTCATATGATGAATAACGCATACGTGGTTGTAAAAGTAAAATTTGTTTTGAACACGCTTATAGTCCTACAATACTCTCAAATATTTTCTTGTTCACTCTCATGGAGAGGAAGCTGATATTTTAATGTACCTTCATATTTTTTTTTAAAGTAAAACCTTTATGACTTGCCATAGATCAGTCTAAGATTAATTTCAGAAAATAGCTTGTTAAAGCTGTATTTTATCCTGCTGAATTACATCCTGCTTGTCACCGGCACGTATTATTATTCCTTGGTGAACAATTCATACTGTAAGATATTAAATCACCACTGTTTGCCGAAAGATGAATCTTGTAAAAATTTGCATGATCACTAGGTCATTAAAAATAAAGATGCTGTGTCTTCAGTGGTTCGAAAAAAAGCCATAATTTTTATTTCTTTGAATGAGAAAGGGTGAATTTTGTCCTACCGATAAGAACTTTGAAGAGAAAACACTTTTATGTAAACATTCTTTTGCTTTTTTTCAACAAGGATAAGAAAACTAAATCAAAGGAAACCAATCCTCACCAAAAAGGATGTAATAGCTTCTCCGTAGGAAGTTATTCGGCCAAATCATCCCTATTTCGCACATTGTGTTTTTTCCTGGAAGCCAAATCGCTCTGGGTTTTACCTAGATAAATAAAGTCAAGAAAGCGATCTCCGTCGTCCGAGTATCACAGGTGTTATGTGGAAATTGGAAATAAACGAGTTTTTTCTGTGAGGACAAAACGAAACCCTTAGGTTATACCCGTTCTGGGGCATTATCTTAATGGCGTTTTCTGTGCTACACAGGCACAAAAGGGATCTGTGTTCTTATTGTAGCCATGAACGCCAGGGAAACATGCATTAACTCAGAGATATTTCGATGTAATGTATATTATCAAAATGTCAAAAAGAAGCACACAAATCCCGCAGCACAGAAAAGGGCATTGCAATACGACCCCAGATATTCAGAATTGAGAAAAGGGATGTAAAGCAGAACACCAAGGTATGGTAGTGTTTTCTCCTGAGAGGATTTTACCTAACAGTCTTCCTCGGTATGCCTGGGAAAATGCCTAATTCAGTGGCCTAACGCAGGGTGGGAGAGTGAGATGCAAGACTTTACCATCTAAGTCGGGCCCTAAGCCCCCTCTTTAAGTTGGATGTTGGCATTGGTTACTTTTTATTTCAAATCACACTGCCAACAGTGACGTCAGAGCATGACTCAAAGGACATGACCACATTAACTTTCCTCAAAGAGCAGCTGAAGTTTCCAGCCCATCAGTGGCATTTCATGCAGTTCTCTTCCTGAGTTTGAGATGGCTAGGGGCAGATTTACTAACATTTTATGCAGCGAAATGTTACGTGAAAGGGAAACATCAGAAACGTACCATAATAATAAAGATGAGACACATTTCTGCTGCCTCTTTGCACTGGCACACAGTGTGTTGCTTAGTGCCAACACAGGCACCCTTGCACCATGATGGGCAATGAGAAGGATTGCTTTTGTCCACGAAGGGATACCTTCCAGCACAAAAACAATGATTACAGGCATTTTTCTTTTTCTATGTGTGATGTGGAATGCATCACATATAAAAAAGAAAAGTAACAAGGAAAAATAACATTTCCCCTTGTTATACCTGGGTCTGGAAGGTTTACCATTTAGATGCATTCCCAGGTTCACAACTCTTTGTAACTCCAGGAAAGCTCCCAAAAACATGGTTGGTTGCTTGGAAACTCCAATACTCCACCCATAGAACACCTGCCTGCCGCAAGGTAACACAAGGCATCAACATGTTGTTACCTTGGATTTACTGAATCTAAGGCCTCTTCAGGTGGGCAGTTGGCATCTGTGTCCACCACAGGCACAGTGGCAGTCACAGACTTTTATTGGTGAAGTGACCTGTGGGTGGCTCTAGCAGAGAGGTCAGTTATACACCACATATGCACACCAATAGGTTTAACATAAATTACACAGGTGCTAGAGTAATTCTGAACATGTCACAAGTGTTTAAATTTCCAGAATTTATTTCAAGTTTTAGCATTACCAGTGATGAATTCAAATGTCTAACAATGTTTTAATTTTTTTTATCATATTTCCAATTCATCCCTCCATTTGTTGAATACATGTTTTGTAAGGATCAGCGGGAAAGAATGAAAGTGCACAGTGTGTGCAGGTTCAAGCGGAGACAGAAAACAGACCCATCCACCAAAATAATGTGGCCCCCACTAACGAAGCAGATAGGTGAAAAAAATGTGCCACCTTAGCAAATTCTGGCACTTTTGAACTTGTAAAGAAATGCTGTATAGGTGTTTTGCAAGGTCTGGGTGATTGCATGCATTTGTTTTTGATAATATGATGAAACTAGACATTCAAATTGTCCCACTAGACCAAACAAGCACTGGCAAAGCCAACATGTCGTGCTCAAGTTAGCGCTTGTGGTTTTGTAGCTTTTTACGTCCGCCCTTGGGGCGGAATCTCTGGCCCATGCGCAGATGTAGAGATATGACTCACATCTTACCTTTCTGAATACCGAAAAGTAGTAAAGTAAGACTTTTTGTCTAAAGTTAGACAAAAGATTAACTTTACGTTTGTGAATCTGGCCCTTTATGTTTCCAGAGAAGATGGGCAATTCTGCCATCAACATAACAATCTGAGCAAGTATTTAAAGCCTAAGTATCTCCTTTGCCTGTTCTGTGTTTCACTTCACACCATCTCAAGCACTTTAGGACCACTGCAATTTTGTGGATGAGGCTTAAATAATGCACACCAGTCACTACGATTCTTACAGTGCAATGCGTTGAGGGAACAAAGGGAAAAATACAGCTACCTATCAGAACAAAGATACACTGAATTCACATAAATATGCAATGTGTCATGGATAATGCAGTAAGATATGTCAATACCAAACTCACCACTCCTTCAAAACGAAAACGTTCATGATGCAACTAAAAAGCGGTGGGTTTCGGCAATCAAACAATCAAAATGTCAGTTTCTTTAGTGTAGAAATGCAAAATGGTGCCATTAATTGGTACAGCATCTATGTGTGATTTCTGCATTTGTGATTTGAATGTCAAATTTTTATTTTTTTGTTAACTTGCTTTGATTAACGCACTGACTTAGAAAGTAATGGAATGTCTCAAATCTAAGAAGATCATGTTTCGTAACCTTTCAATAAGTCAATTCTTTAATTTTAAAGTGAAAAATACCCATTCTAAGAAGGACACTACTGCACCTATAATCCTAAGGTTTGACTATAACCAGTAGTAAACGGGTGGTGGGGGAAGCAACACAACAGTGACAAGGGGATATGGTAGGGCAACAAGTTGATGGATGGAATGCTTACATTAATCTCAGACACTGGAAATCACTTGGGGTCGTGTACCAATTAATCATTTTTTGCCCACCATGACACCTCAGTTTGGACTCAGTCATATGCAAATTAAGGGAATAGTCCAGCCCAAGCTGCCAAGCCAGGTACTCCAAGAACCAGAACAAAAGCAACTTGGGACCTGTTTCACCCATATTAGGGCTCTTCAGCCAGGTATAGTTTGGATCCAGTGACACAGTGAGGCCAGGACCCCCGTCTGGGGGCCCCATCTGGGCATACCTGGCACACTTGAATGTGTCTTTATGTAAGTATTAGATGAAATAAATATATGAAACAAGTCTGCTAAATATTAAATACACATAAACACATCAGTGAGGGTGGGGTTTTGTTTTCTAATGTATTGTCAATGCCATATCGTCCTGTTGCTTCAACACCCTCTGTATGCTCCGCAAGACCTTCAGGTGGATTCCCGTAGAAACCAGAAGAACGGTCACCCACGCCCTTGTCAGCAGCAGACTTTACTATGGCAATGCCCTCTACATGGGGACTATGGCCAAGCTCCAGAGAAAACTCCAGCGCACCCAGAATGTCTCAGCACGTCTCATCCTCAACCTCTCTTGCCATGAGCATATCACCGCCCACCTCAGAACTCTACACTGGCTACCCATCAACAAAAGCATCATCTTCAAAATCCTAATCCACGCTCACAAAGCCCTCCACAACACTGGACCAGCCTACCTCAATGATCGACTTAACTTCCACATCCCGACACGCCAGCTCCGCTTCGCCGACCTCGCTCTAGCAACAGTCCCTCACATTCAATGCACCACATCCGCCGGCAGGTCCTTCTCCCACCTCGCTGCCAAAACCTGGAACTCCCTCCCCACCAACCTACGCAAGACCCAGGACCTCTTGTCCTTCAGATAGCACCTCAAGACATGGCTCTTCGAGCAGTAACACCCCCCCCCCACCCCAGCGCCTGAGACCCTACCAGGTAAATAAATATTTATTCTCAAATCAATCAATCAGTCAACAAGTTGATTGATTGATTGATTGATTGATTTGAAAGTAAATATTTATTGGCAGAGGCTCAGTGTACTAATTTGAGGTAGTGGAAACATTTAAGTTTTCACTTAGGTGTAAATCTCTATTTGGAAATGGTGAATAGCAAATGCATGGAGAGTCACACCTAGGTTTGTGAGAGCATGTATAGCTTGGTTAATATTCATGCACATATGTATTTATTTTTTAATTGTATTGGTTTGTATTGGGTCCACAATGATCAGGCACAATTTTGCAGAGGTTGGGATCACTAGCCCTCAAAGCAAAATTCAGAAAGTTCATGTTCCACATAAATTCATATTCACAAACACACACAGACACACTCAGACACACACACACACATACAACCTCACACACAAGTGATAAAAAATTGATAACTCTGCAATACTATCTAATACTGCCATGAAGGAGCTCTGGCAACATAACAACCAACAGCCAGAAGAACAAACAGTTTGTACATTTCATCTGTACCACAGGTTTGTAGTATAGGGCCATATTACACATGCTACCCAGTATGAATTTCGCATGTTGCATATTTATTTCATTGCAGTTAGAATGAAAAGGGACTTTTTGTTTGAACACAGAAATGTTTATTGAAACTAGTGAAATCTTGGACTATAATATTTTGTTGTCTGCAGTAAACAGATCACAATACTTAGCAATGTTAAGAAAGTAGAACATAATTTTAGGAAAAGCTTACCATTTGCATTGTTAGAATGCCTAATATGTTTGTAGAAAACAGATATTATTGAAGTTCTTCAAATCATAACTGAAGTGGACAACTATTGTAATTAGAATGTTAAATGATTTGTTTTTACATTTTATGGACAGATTATCTAGAAACCAATGGACAAGTGTGAGGGCAAGGACAGTTGTATGATTCTCTGCTTCCAGACTTTACTAAACAATTATAGGTTTACTACAGTCAACACTTCATTTGCAGATTTAAACAAAAAAGTGTTTCAAGCTCTGGAGAATGAGCTGCATAATGCTGCATATTTGTTTCTCTTGCCGTATTATTTAGACAATTTAATTTGACCCTCCATTGCTGCATAAACCTAGTGGACCTGGCAATCGTAAAGCTATGTAGAATGACTAGAAACATTCTGATTAAGATTAAATCCATATTCGATGTGAGCTGCAAAATATTTTCCATGTTTCAAGATACCCTGTCAAACATGGGTATATAGTACCGCATATTGTTCAATAAAAGCACCAGAACAAATGTTTGTGTGTGTGAGTATGTGTATGATTCAGTAGATATTAAATAAAAACAACAAATGTACATGTTAGTTATGGCTCAGCAAACTCAAAACTGAAATAAAACACTGACATTCTCCAGTTATGGTTATAACTGACACCCTTGACATGCTCAGTACACTCCTTTGATGAAGGCACTGGAAAAAAGAAGCATCTACAAGGAGCAAAACTGAACAGACTGTGGATGGTCATCCCAAACTGTGCATGGAGGGTGGGCATTCACATTGGAGGTTGGCCAGAAGTCTTGACATCACCCAAACCACCATGTGCAGCCAACTCTCTGCAGGCAACCAACTTCTGTTTAGTATAGCTGTATGTCAAGCACGGAGACGGTTGTTTGTAGGTCCTGGCAGTTGGCTAGGTCCTGTGCCCCAACTCGCTTCAAGGGAATTTTGTGAAAATGTGTTCACCCACCCAGATAGAAGACAAAATGATGATTCAAAAGAATCCTAAGAGGAAGCCAGAGTAACTCACAAATTAATTGGGAATTACCGTATATCAAACTAATTTGTGTTAAGAATAGATGAGGAGAAGATTAAAAAAAATTGTCACCAAGAAATGTGCACCCGTGTGCAGGACACTCTTAACCAGGTTATGTCCATGAGAGATTCCAGTAAGGATGAAGTTCTAGGATCCCTTATGGAGGAAGTCTCAACAAGAGAAAATATTGAATGAAAAAGGAAACGAAAATCAAAACATCTTGAGAAGAAGGCCCTACCGATTAAAAAAAGAGGAGGTCAAACCACCTCAATGATGACGGGAGTTCTAAGCACCTCAAAAAGATCAGGAGGTCCAAGCACCTCTCGCAAAGTGGGTGTCCTAAGCAGCATGGTCATGTAGGATGTCCATTGCAATTCAAATGAGTCTGAGATCCTAAGTGAAATGCTACTTACCGGTGACAATGAAGAAAACCCTGATGATTTTTCCCCTTGGGGTGAATATGTTATGGACATTGATCTAGAGGATCCTGATGGAGATGATTTCCTTATGGAGGAGGATGTTCCCTCTACCTCGGACAATGTTATAAGAGATGCCCTGGGAGAGGAAATGTTCTCTCCGGATAAAATCAAACATCCAAGAAGTGCTGAATGGTGAATGGTGAATGGTGACCTATGGACCATATAGCCAAATTTATAAAAACAAATTTATAAAACAATGGATTAGAAATCCACTGGAGGAAGGCAAAAGGAACGTTTTAAGAGCAGACTACTCAAGACTGGTCATACAAGATAAGGTGAGCATTACTCCTAATCTTGATCCAGAATTGATCACCTTTTTTTAAACGGGGCTCAGACCTTAGAAAAGGTATGGAAAGTTCTTTAAAATCCTGTCAAGACCGTCTTTATGATATAGTTGGACCATTAGAGAGAATAATACATATGGTGGAAGAGGCCCACACAAATAACCTCCCCCTAAATTTAGACTTATTCAGAGGATGGAGTCAAAGAGCTATGGTTCTCCTGGGAAACGCCAATGCAGCCCTTAACACTGAAAGTCCCAAAATTGCCTTGATGAAGATTACCTCAAAAATGGCATATCTAGCAGAGAAAGAACTTTCAGAAAATCCCAAAGGCTTCCTCTCTGGAGAAAATATGATTACTTCCCTCAGCAAATATGTGGCAACGTTCATAGCACTGGAAAAAGCACAATCCAATATGGGTAAGGTTTTCAATGCAAGTGTTTTTGGATGGGCCAGCAGCAGAGGACTTTCTGACGCCTGAAGTTTCCAAAGGTTATGATTCTCAAGATTCCAAAGAGGATCAAATAGATTCTACCAGTCAGGTTCTGCTGCGTCCTTTTACCCACAAAGAAGTATTGGTCAACGTGGAAGAGGTCATAGATTGCAAGGTCAAGCACCACAGAATTCCAAGGTGAATACTACAACTTTGAGTTGTTCTTATTCCCTAACAAAAGTAGGAGGCTATCTCAGAATGTTTTCCCATATGTGGGAAAGAATAACACAGGGCCCTTGGGTATTAGGGACTGTCTGAGGTTTGAAGATAGAATTTTGGAAACAGCCGTTTCCCCAAGAGAACTGGTTTTATCAACAACACAACAAAAGATTGTAGGAAAGGAAAGAAAAAATGTACTGCAGATTGAAGCAATCTCAGAGGTTTCTTTAGATTGGAAAGTTTTCGATAGCGCTTTGTTCCGTTTGGTAAAAACGGACAACAGATGTAGGCAGTGATACATTTAAGAGAGCTAAACAAGTTTTTAGTTTACAGACACTTCAAGAAGAAAGGGATTCATCTATTGAGGGATATGTTACTCAAGGGAGGTTGGCTAGTAAAGTTAGACCTGAAGGATGCCTTTACTTTTTCATTCCCATGGCCCAAGAGTTTCAAACTTATCTCCAGTTCTTTTGGCAGAATCAGCTTTATCAATTCAAAGCACTTCCATTTGGACTTTCTTCAGCTCCATAGTGTCTTACAAAGGTAATAAGAGCTGTAGTTTCCTATCTCAGGGAGAGAGGAATACGGATGACTATTTATTTAGATAACATACTTATTATGTCAAAGTGCAAGGTGCAAATCTTGAAAGACCTAGACACTGTAATATCTGTCCTGATGAGTTTAGGTTTTATCATAAACAAAGAGAAATCTGTACTTTCCCCTTCAAACTATTTAGAGTTTTGGGGGTTTACTATAGATACTATAATTGTGATGCTTTTATTACCACCAAAGAAGATTCCAAAGATTCGAAAAGAAATAAGATATGTTCTGAAGCTAGTCCTTAACCCTGAAGGAGTTGGCATGGTGGGTCTCTTGCCATCTTCCATTCAAGCGATTTTTCCCAGACCTTTACATTATCGGGCCCTGCAAAGGCTTCAAGGGAAGCACCGATGGGAAGGCTCATGGCACGGAGACAAGGTAGTTTTAGATGGGGAAGCAAGATCAGAACTTTCTTGGTGGTTAATGAACTTGGTCACTTGGAACGGCAGTGCAATCCATGGCTTTTCTCCAGCTTTTGAGCTGGAATCAGACACAAGTTTAGCTGGTTGGGGTGCTTGCTTAGGTTTCCAGGAGACTGGTGGCTCGTGGTCTCATTTAGAGAAGCACAATCACATAAACTGTTTGGAACTAACAGCAGATTTGTTTGCCCTTATGAGTTTCAAGAAATGTTTACAAGGCAGGACAGTTTTATTAAAGATGACAAAGTCTCTCTATTTAAATCATTTGGGTGGAACAAAATCTCTAGACCTATCAGAATTAGCACAAATACTGTGGATGTTCTGTCTAGAACACAAGATCTATCTGAAAGCAGAGTATTCACTTGGGAAAGCAAACATGTCTGCAGATTAGAATTCAAGGTTTATGCGAAGCTTCAGCAACTGGAAACTGAATAACCTTTAATTCAGAAAGTTAGCTCAGATATGGGGTCCTCTGAAGATAGATCTCTTTGCGAGCACATTGACAGGTCAACTGAAGACATACTACAGTTGGATACCAGACTCGGGTGTTCCAGCACTAAATACGTTTCTTCAATCACGGAAGGGAGCAAGGGCTTATACCTTCCCACCTTTTGCCACAATTCAGAGAGGTCTTCAGAATGTCAGACAGGAGAAATGCTCTCTTGTTCTGATAACCCCATTTTGGAGCATGGTTCCCAATTACACTGGAACTAACATACGACATCCCCTACTTTCTTCAGGCAGAGGTTGGCCTACTGCAAAATGTAAATGGGGAAGAATGTCCTCTGGTTTTGAATGGAATTTAGAACCTCCTTGTCTAGAGAGTGTCTGCAGATCTGCAGAAGGATCAAGCTTTTCAGGAAGGGCTAAGGAACTCCTGGAATAATCCTGGACACCAGGTAGCCATGGTAGATGTAGAGGAAAATGGAAGAAATGGGTATGTTGGTGCATGGAAAAGGACCTGGATCCCGTGTAGGCGCCTATAGTGGAAGTTGTTAATTTTCTCGTAGAACAATTTGGTAAGGGTCTTAGTAATAGAAACATTAACTTTTATAGAATTGCGATTTCCACAGGTCATAGTTTGATCAATGTAGGACTATAGGTAAGAATGTTTTGGTTTGCAGACTGCTCAAAACATTAGATTAAGGAGACCTCCAAGAGTTAGATACAAGTCTTTATGGGATGTAAATGTAATTCTCTCCATGTTTATGTCGCAGCCTTTTAATAGGTTTTTGGTTTTGAAAAGACCTTCTATGAAGATGGCTTCTTTATTTGATTGATTACTTGCCGACGAGTGTCTGATATGAAGGTGAGTAATAGAATCTATGAAGAGTCTGGGGTTATTTTTGATGTCACTGAAAAAGCAAAAAACAGTGTCTGACACTATTTTTTACCCAAGGTTTGATGATTGTTAAAAACTTTGCGTTGTGAAGTGCATGAAATATTATGACAACAGAATGTGTGAACTGCGTCATGGAGTTAACCAACTTTTAATTTCTTCTGTTGAACCTTTCAAAGCAGTTACCACGGCCACCTTAGGCAGATGGTTTAAATGGATTGCTGGTGTAGACTTAGGACAATTTAAAGAACATTCTCTGAGGGGGACTTTTGCAACTCAGGCCCTTTTCAAAGGTGGTAGATTGGAAGACATTTTGAGAGCAGCTGACTGGTCTAACTCCTCTACCTTTGTGAAGCATTATTTTAAACCAATTGAACACATGTCTGATGTGGTACTGATGGGCTACCAATATGCATAATGGTAGCCTCTGGTCTTGTAATGAAATAGCAATTCTCCAATTGTAATGCCAAGAGAATCTAAATTTCATTAACAGCACAGAGGATAACATTATCCCACCCTCCCGAATCCCTCATGTAAATGCAAAAAAAAAATATATATATATATATTAAAAAAATAAAAGAGATTTTGACGGAATAAGGAATATATAAAGATTATAAGATTGGATGATAATCTATTAGGTGCTTATAATATACAATTCTTTTTTTAGTACGCACCCTTTAGATGGTTAATGTCTTAATTCACTTTGCTCTTTCAGTGACTTTGCATTATCCTAGTTTGATATCTGACATTTTTTGTCATAGAAAATATCCAATATTGACCCGTTATTGAAAGATTGGTTCTTCGGAAATTCTACACTTTGAGAGGATTTGGTTCAAGTGACTTTCCTGATCGCCTTTCAATGTTTGAAATCTACATCTTTTGCATTTAAAAGAAGTAGAGTGTTGTCTGGCTGGACTATTTATATGTATTGCTAATTCTTTTCCAGAATATGTTTTTCCCTTTATGAAGTTAATTCCTTTAAGTGCCGTGTGGAGTTGTGTGGATTACCATTAAATGGATTTATGCATAATGTTAGCCCCCTTGTCTTTAATGAAATTCAGATTCTCTTGTCATTACAATTGGAGAATTGCTATTTCCCATTTTAATTCCAAACGGGATTTTCAACACAACTACAGCCTAAACAGCTAGATTGAATTACATCAAATTTAGCAGAAAGGTAGGTTTTGGTCCAGAAAGAAGCATTTTTGTTATTGGGTGTAAATCCATTTAGAATTTTTTGAATTATTAAAAGAAAAGCAAATTTGCATATATGGAGGCATGAAGGCTTCATAAATACTTCTGATCTAATGCAGGGACCTGTTTGGCTGCCAACACTTCAACCAGGAAGTGTTGCCAGCCATTTTGAGACTCTGTTTCAGCCGAATCTCAAAAGGAAAAGTAAAAAAAAAGAAAAGGGGCCAGGATAGGGATACCCTAAGCCCTTAGTTTTCGTTCAGGGGGTCCCACAGGGATCCCCCCAAGGCTTAAAAGTATTCTTTTTTAAATCACAGCAAAAAACATGGTGAATCCACAAATTGTACCATGATTTAAATAAAAAAAAGCACAGTCTCATGTGCTTGCTTTTCATTTTGCCCCCAGGTGGGCCAGGTCGTGGGGGCATTGTGAAAATATATTAGTGAGGAATTTCATAGGACTGATAAAAGCCGCGGGAAGTGCCACCTCTATGTGGCACTGCTAATTATGTATGCCGCCTGTGCACCGTACTGCCACCATGTTAGGGCAAAAGTTAATAAATGAATGTGGGAGGGCCCGTGTGCCCCCTCCCACAACCCTGGGGACCATAGAAATTCACCTGTTACAGTTAGAGTTATTTCAAGTAACTATAGCTCACACACTTCCTAGGGTAACTGTAACTCACGCCCTCGCCATGCACTGCTAAAGTTACCCCAAATATTATAGCACTTATGACATCTTTTATAACATGATCAAAAATATAAATGAAACATTAACAGTCAAATTATTAAAGAAACAGCTATGCATGGCGGGGGGACGAAATATACTTACCTTAAGGCGCAAGTTAAAGTTACTTGAAATAACTCTAACTGTAACTGCTGAATTTCTATGATTTTGTGTGAGTAAATTCAGAATCTAACTATAACACCCCGTAACCTTTCTGTTTTTAAGTGGATATATACATGTTTGTATGAGTGTGTGTGTGTGTATGTGTATATATATGTATGTAAATATATATGTATACATGTTGGTATGTATATACTGTAGTCACAAAACTGTATATACTGTACAAAACGTAATAACCAATGAATTGATACTTACAAAGCTCTTGTCAGAATGTCAGTTCATAAAGACCAGTATATCCTGTTGGTTCACTCAAGGTGAAAAAAGCCTTACATGATTCTGATGGACTATGTTAATAAGTCTTTAATTCTTGAGCATATTGTAGCTAAATTAATTTGTCCATCACTATATGGAAGGTGGGCTTCAATAATACAATGCAAATGAATTTGGTCCTCCTTAACTTCATTTTAAAAACCTCATCAGGCCAGAACAAGGACCTTTGGTGTGGACATAAATAAAAGTAAATAACTATGTATATAAATATGTAGGGTGGACAATTGTATATGTGCAGCATGAGCAGTGAATACAAATGCATCAAATGTCAGAGCACAGGGCAGATGTCCACAGAGAGAAAGAGCAAACTGTGACTAATAAGTGCAAACTAATACATGTTTACCCCAGGGAACAGATGCATGTAGAAGTCATTCAGTCCATGTCCTTACCTGAAGCATTACTACCATGCATGTGATAAACTGCATAATCAATGATCTTGATAACCTTAACATAAACCATCAACCCACTTAAAAGCATCACTACTACGTACAAATCTGAATCCGAAAATAACGTTTTTGCCACGAGTCTATGCAAAAGTCAGAGGAAACCAGGTACACTGCACACATCAAAACACAGAGGAGAACTGGTATGGTTATGAGCAAAAAACATAACAGTCATACCTGCTTAAAAAACAGAGAACGCCTTACTCATATGTCGTATATCACATTGGGCTCTGCTTGTTCCTTCCAGTCCCTATCAACTGTTTAACATAAAATATAGAATTCTGCACCAGAAGAGTCCAGTGCAGTCAAACAAAGTGGCTGCAAGGACACAAATTTGTGCAAGATGTGGGGTAGATCATTACTCACAGGTTATAGTAGGGCAGGGTAACACATTGGAGCTGCAGGGGTGAGAGGTGGGACAGAGAAGGCCTGCACAGTGAATAGGGCCCACAGTTGGGTTGCGGAATGTAGAGAACAACAAAGAGATCAGTGATGTAGAGAGGGTTACAGGGAGATGGGGTAACATCTAGGAAAAGTAGGGTTTTTTAACAAGAATGGAACACAGCATGAAGACATAAAGGCAGGGGGATGTCAACTGTCATATTTCTACGAAACCAACCTCATACACCAATACCATCCTACATCCATACGGCCCCCAGATGTTGACTATATGTACAACAGGAAAAGGGTCTCTATAGGAAAAAATAATTTTCCTTAAAAAAAACCTCACCCACCAGGGTTACCCGTTGGTGGCATGCGTCATCATTGGGTTGATCCCATTCCACTGCGGATTGCGACGTGCTGTGACCCACAGAATATGTAGGGGCACTTTTGAAATATATAGTTGATATAACTCGGGTGGAAGAAAAGATAGGAGTGGGGGATCTTAGAGTGGATAAAAATACTTGCCTACTACTAACTACAATACTTTAACACCTACCCTAGTGGCGGTATGATTAAAAATAGGGTACATGGAAGTCGGGTATATTATGTACCTGTCTTCCTGGTCTACATGTTTCAAAGCCTACCACTAGGTTTATCATCAGGACAAAGGATGACTCCCTGGTTCCACTCCTTAAATAGAGATTATACCCAAGCATGTCTCTTGCAAGCTAAAGATAGATATCCACAAAACTGACAATGTAGGCCAATATGACAACATAACACTTCTACAAAAATCACTATCTTACACGATCCACATGCCTACTACAATAAGAAACACACACACTATCATGAGTCCACATAACCAATATTATCAAATAACACAACCAACATCAGGTGTCAATATAATAAATATTATAGTTACAGACACCCACTATCATATGACCATTCAACTACCATACCATGCCAACACACCCACCACCATGCATCCACACATCTAATATAATTTGGAAACACGCCCTCCAATATGCACCAAAACATCTATAATCATACTTCAGCACAACCATAAAAGGTACTGTCTTATACCAGCAGCCTCAATTGTACTCAAATAGACCCACCACAATATCTCAATTACCGGTGGGTGAAAAAATTCACTCTGCTCATGGAGTTTTCGGGAAACTTTGCTCTATACATGTAATGCAGAGATCCTGCAAAATTCCGCCATCCAGAGGATGGCAGATTTTTTTTTTGTTAGCACCCGCAAGACTTGTTTTGGCCGATGCTGATGAGAGCACTAGTGAGAATGCATGAGATTTGGTGCCACAAATACTAGCCTGGCTTCTGGCCACAGCGGTGCCTTACAGCTCCTTTTTCATGATGCTGACAAATTGGAGTGACCACTGCTACACCTTGAGCAGATTCTCGAAAAGCAGCTAAATGTACTTAAAGAGACATTTTCGAGTTGATATTTTACATCAACGGAATGCTCAATTTATTTTCTTTGCAAGCTGTTTTCTTATTTTGCTTTTTTTTCAACAAGAAAGAAGTGCCCTAGAGACTCCAACTTCCTGTTGCTATCTGGCAGACTCTTCTCAGTGCTTTGTCCATCTCCTGGTCACTTTTCAGTTGGACTTTTAGGTAGAACGATTGCTCTCTTTGTCTGCTGCATATATACCATATTTTTGATGTTTTGTGATGTTGGAAACTGGGTTGTTGGTAAGGGCAGGCAGTTATGTACAATGAGCAACAGGCCACAAATGCCAACTAGGTCCAGTTAAGGTCTCAGTAAAATAATACTTGCTCAACCCTTGGTAGCTTGGCCCACGAGCATTTAGACTTAACTTAGGAGACAGGTATGTAAAGCATTTAATAACAACAAGACAGTATGTAAGTAACACACAACAGTTATTAAAAATCCAACACCAATTTTAAAAATTAGGATTTATTTTATCTTTATAATGACAAAAGTCCAATGTATGGAACTAGAGATATTAATTTTTAAAGTTTAAGTGTAAAACTAGCGCTCAGATAGTGCTCAAAGGGTTAAAAAAAAAAAGTTGGCACTGGACAGGGACAAAGTACAGAGTTCAGGCAACCCATGATGTAATACTGTTGCACTTACTTTCAGAAGTGTTTCTTGATTCAGGAAAGTATCTATAGAACTAGTCAAGGATTCAGATGCTCTTGTTTGCCTCTTGGGGCCTGGGACTACAACTCTCACAATGCACCTCTTCAACTTATGGATCTGTGTACAAATGTTGCTACAAATGTCTCCAAACTTTTAATTCTTCTTCCAGAAACTCCTTTTTGGTTATTTTATGTATCCACAAACATGATCCAAGGTTCCAGAATATCTGAATGCAACTGATCAAAATCGTGAAATAGCCACTGGACAGCGGTCAGGTGGGCTCTTCTTGCAGGACTTGATGAAGGGGACTCTGGTCAGCTCCAATGCACCTGTAGCTTACAGGGAGTCCACTTCTGGAGTTGCAGAAGCAATGCAAAGTCCTTTTCTTGGAGAAGCCCAGAGTGTGCACCTTGTGCCGTCCTTGTGGGTGCAGTCCTTTAGGTGCAGACCAGGGAGCCAGCAGCCCAGTCCTTCTTCTCCAGTATCATCTTCCAGTAGGGATCTGAATTGTGGGGCTGCTCTGCCAAATGTATCATGTTTCCTGTTCAATGGGGTGCAGGCCACTACGCTCTGGGGTGACCACTTTTCATGAAGCGTGGCAAAAATCAATCCCAGAAAGCAACAATCTCCAAAAATCCAACATGGAGAAGATTCATCCTTGGAGGTTGGATCTAGCTGAGTGCACCAACTGGTGTGGCTAAATCTCCCTTAACACACTCTTTCCAGCCCCTCTCCTAATCTAATCAGTGGGGCACCCATCTGTCTCAGGGAGGAGGAAAGGGAGTAGGTTTAGTTTTTGTCCCAAATGGCTTTCCCTCCTTTGAAGCCCAGCTTGGCTACTCTTCCCCCATTCTCCTCCCTCCAGATGTTTCCTTTGTCTCAGCCCAGGACACTTCACACCTCACAAAGGTAGCTTGTCTCAGGCTGCCAGAGGCTGACCAATCAGGAAAGGGCACCACGGGGCTAAATTTGGTAACTTTCAGAAAGAGTTCTAAAACTATTTCTCTGTTCTGGTTATAATATATTCAACATTGGCAAGTTGTTGACTTTTTCATAACATTTTATTTGGACCCAAACTTGAAATATTTAGATCATCTGTATTGGCAATAAAACTTTACTTTTTAAAATAAAGGGGTAGATTTACAAGCCCCTAGCACCTCCTTGCGCCATATTTGCGTTATTTTTTTTAATGTGGTGAAAGGAGGCAATTTTTGCTGCACCAGATTTACTTTCCTCCCACCCTCGTGCCACATTATGCCTATGTCAGGCATTATGTGTGCAAGAGGGCCTTCCGGCATTCGGAGGCCCACAAAAATGCCACATTGAAATCTAAAAGAAGGCATTAAAATGATGCATCAATAGATACCTATGGGCCTACCTGCACTTTGTTGCACTAGCGTAAACATTTTTGATGCTAGTGAGGCAATGCTCCACAATAGCATCGTAAATGTTGATGCTATTGTCCTAACATCCACCATAGTTGGCCATATTGTAAATACGGTGCACCTATGATGTTGTTAGGTGGGTCATGGGCAACGCACCAGTTTGCTGTAAACCTGCCGCAAAGTCTCACAATGTTAGTCTATGGAGCCCATTGTGTACAATAGGGAAACACAAATGTGTCTGTGTTTCCCTCACCAGGACTTAAAGAATATCTCATAAAGTTCCTGCTTATATTTACACCACAGCCAACCTGTGAGGCACCTAGGGCAGACCATAGAGGGGCCATTTGCAAAATAAGGTAGTTTGAGACTTTGGAAGTACTCTTAATTCCAAAGTTGACTTTGGGGTAATTGTAACTTAAAAGCAGTCAGAAAGACAAGCCTACCTATACAATGACACTGGACACCACAGCAGTGGACCTATGGGTGCACTAAATATACTGTGGTCCCTAAACCTACCATCTACTAGGGACTTATAGGTAGGATGTCAGAGCCAATTATAATTAGGCCTAATTTGCATATACCATTTCAAACAGACAACTGACCCAGGTTAGCAGTGCCCAGAGCAAAATCAGAGTAAAAAAAACACCAATATCAGCTAAAAATCAGGGCGCAAAGTGAGTGGACTTCTGCAATCATCCCCGTTTTCCCACATGTGATATCACAAGTAAGTTCAAAAACTCTTATAAAGGTTGTTGTATGTTTTCTTTCTTTTTACTTTTATTTGATTTTGAAATTTGATTGTGATAGTGGTGGGTGGCCTGGAGTTTCAGTAGGGGGCTAGTAATTTTTTTGCATGTAATCTTACATCTTTTGTAAAGGAAAAAATGTAAATTTTCTCCATGTTTGTTACATTTGCAATATTCATTTATTTTACTATTTGACCTAGTCTGCCAATGGGCCAACCTGCCAGTCGGCCCAATACTATTCATCAATACATGAAATAACTGTTTCTATGGTATACATTGTTTTAATTATAGCATAATTTTGGGCAGGATTGGAATTGGAATCAATTTAAAATGTGAGTTTTTTTTTTTATTTTGTGTTTTTTTTTCTGCATAAATTGAATAGGTGAAGTAATATTTGATGCCTTGAAATGAGGTGTGTTGTCATAAATTTTGTATAGTTCAGTACATTTTCATTTTTGGCATTGCTGAATTAATGGTAGTGTTTTTTTAGTGATACCATGCCTCCTTTGTCTGCTTTTTTGTGTGAGTGTGTTTTCATATGCCACCATTTGTTTTTGTTCTCCATGCCATGTGGCCATGGGCCATTTTGTGTACTCAGTGTACATAGGGTAGAATTTGCTTTTTATCTTTCATGTCTCCTTGCTTGTTGGTTGACCATGTGGCTGGTGGCTGTTTTGTGTGGCCAGCCAGTGTGCTTTTCCCATGTGTTCTTTGTTGTGGCCATGCTTCCTTGCTTCTTGTTGTTGTTTGACCATGTGACCATTGGCCATTTTATACTGCATGTGTTTTCTGTTTTCCATGTCTCTTTTTTCATCAGGTGTTTTCCCAGGAGGCTCGAAGGGTGTGAGCCAGTTTTGCAGTAGTGTGGGCTGGTTTTGTCATTAGGGGCCGGTTTGTGCTATGGTCCTTTATGTGCGCTTTGTTGTGGTCATGCTTCCTTTCTTGCTGTTGTTGGTTGGTTGACCATGTGTCCAGTGGCCATTTTGTGCAGGCATTCAATGTGCTTTTTGTCATAAGCTTGCATGTGTTCGTTGTTTTCCATGCCTCCTTGCTTGCTGTTGTTGGTCGACCATGTAGCCGCTGGCCATTTTGTGAGCCACCCAGTGTGCCTTTGCCATAGGCCTCCAAGTATTCTTTGTTGTGGCCATGCCTTCTTGCTGTTGTTTGACCATGTGGCTGGTGGCCATTTTGTGCAACCAGTCAGTGTCCTTTTGCAATAGACCTGCATGTATTCTTTGTTCTCCGTGTCTTCTTGTTTGTTGTTGGGTGGTTAACCATGTGGCCGGTGGTGATTTTACTAATTGTGGCACTTAATTCAAGCTAGCCTGACGGATGTGGGGTGATACCTCGAAACTGGTCCCAGTCAATGAAGGACTTGGCCTGGCAGTTTGGGATCGACTGTTCCCATGAGGAACAGTGTAAATACTGATCTGCATATGACTGGGTCCAAACTAGGGTGGCATGGTGAACAAAAGAATGATGGATTTAACCCAGATCTGTGATTGGGCAAGAGTGTCTGAAAAGTTTCAGCATTCCATCAATCATCTTGTTGAGTCTCTATGTCCTCCCTAAGTGGACAGGATATGCCAAGGGATGGGTCCCTTGCTCACTGTTCCACTGGATTTTTGCTACCCTAGCTGATGAGTGGTGATATCCTGAAACCGATCCTAGGAAGCTTGTTTCCGGTCCAGGGAGGACTTGACCTAGCAGTTCAGGCTGGACTGTTCCCATGAGGAACAAGGTCAAGATTTATTTGCATATGGCTGGGTCCAAACTGGATGATGATGAACAAAAGAACAATGGATTTATCCCAGATCTGTAACTGGAGGTGAGTCTCTGAAAATGTTCAGCATTCCGTCCATCATTTTGTTGTCTTGCTATTTTTGTTCTAAGTGGCCAGGGTATGCCTGGACACAGGTCCCTTGCTCACTGTGCCACTGGATTCAAGCTAACATGGCTGATGAGGGGTTATACCCTGAAAATGGTCCCAGGATGGCTGTTTCTTGTCCAGGGAGGACATGTCTTGGCATTTTGGGCCAGACTGTTCCCATGGGGAACCCGGACAAGACTGATTTGCATATGGATGGGTTCAAACTGCAGTGGCAAGGTGAGCAAAAGAATGATGGATTTAACCCTGATCTGTGACTGGGGGTGAGTGTGCAAAATGTTTCATAATTCTGTCAATCATCTTATTATTTTTCTATGTTCATTCTAAGTGGCCAGGGTATACCCAGACGAGGGTACCTTGCTCACTGTGTCACTGGATTCAAGTTAGCCTGGCTGATGAGGGCTGATACCTTGTAAACGTTCCCAGGATGCTTGTTTCTGTCCAGGGAAGCCCTGGCAGTTTAGGCTGGGCTATTACCATGGGGAACAGGGTCAAGACTGATTTGCATATGGCTGGGTCCAAACTGGAGTGGCATAATGAGCAAAAGAACGATCGACTTACACAGGTCAGTGACTGTGGGTGAGTGTCTGAAACGTTTCTGCATTTTGTCCATCATCTTGGCCATGTTTATGCCTGGATGTGTGTCATTTGCTCACAGTCCCACTGGATTTATTTGACTGATGATTGGATGATACCCCGAAATTGGTCCCAGGATGGTTGTTTCCTGTCCAGGGTGGACCTGGCCTGGCAGTTCGGGCCAGACTGTTCCCATTAGGAGCAGGGTCAAGACTGATTTGCGTATGGCTGTGTCCACAACTTGGGTTGCATGGTGAGCAAAAGAACAATGGATTTAACCCAGATCTGTGACTGGGGGTGAATGTCCCCTGGGCATGGCTATTGGGCCCAGTGCTATGTAGGGGGGCCCTAGTTAGGCACTTTAAAAAAATAAAAATAAAAAAATACTTACCTGTACTTACCTTTCTTACCTAGGATGGCGTCCCCTCATCCTCTGATGTCCGTCTGGTGTGGGTGGGGTGCCCCTGGGGCTAGGGAAGGGCACCTGTGGTCCCATTCCATGGTCTCTGACTATGTAAATGGGCTCACAGGTCCCCTAATGCCTGCTATGACCCAGACATTAAATAATGGTGCTAAGCAAGCTTAGCGCCATTATTTAAGGCCCCCTTGCCCCTGTGCTTGATTTTAGCACGGGGGATAAATATGGTGCTTTTTCCTGGGAACACCTACCTTGCATCTTATTGACGCAAGGTAGTTTCCTGCTCGCAAAATGACTTTAACTCCAAAACTTTGGTGCTAGACTGGTCCCCTGTGCTAGCCATTGTGGTGGTGGGCATGACTTCTGTCTTTTCTAAGACAGGAGTCTTGGGGCATGGATGGTTTTGCATCAGAAAATTACGCTAGGCTGGTTAGAGTCATTTTTATTTACTCTAACCTGCCTAGCATAACCATACTGCCAGCCCCACCCAGCTGACGCCATTTTTGTTTTTTTTACACTAGCCTACCCTTTACACTGGCTTGCACTATTCCATAAATATGGTTCCCGGCTGGTGCTCAGAAATTGTGCAAGCCTGTGCTAAACTCTTTGGTGCAAAACTGCGTTGGTGCAGTTTTGCACCAAAAAGTATAAATCAGGGCCCTAGTGACAACGTTTTGCACAAAACAATACACTATGCAGAGCATTAGACACCATCTGAAAAACGTACACTTCCTTGTCTACAGTGGATGTTTATCAACATTATGTTGATGACAAACAACATTGCTGTAAATAAAAAAGTTTAAACAACAAGATTAGCTACATACAATAACTCACCCCCTTGATGCTGCTGTTGGGCCCTCAACTGCCCATCAAACTCCAGGTACATCACTGCAAAGATGCGGGCCATTGGGGTGGGGGTAGGCTGTGGCACATGTGCTTGCCTCGTTGGGAGGCCTAGCCGAGCTCGACTTCAGCTGACTTTCTGGTCCAGTGTAAGAGGTCCTTCCACCTTTTCCTGCAATGCAGTCTGCACAGCTTAAAGACCCCTAGTGCCTGCATCTTCTTTGTGATGGCCTTTCATGGTTCCCACTTCTGATGGGTGTTGACCTGTATGGATGAGATCAAAACTCAACAATAGATGTTTTGAGTTATTTTGTTTGTCTGTAATTCAGTGATACCATTGTTTTTCATCTCTCACATGCTTTCCCAGAATAGTCAGTACAGATCATTTACAAACATTTTGAAGTTCCTAAGACACACTGATTTGCAGTGATCTGTGGAGTAGCCTCAACACTTTCTTTTTCCTCATATTATCAATCCAAGACGCAAACATCCACTAAGCCAGGGATAGGAAACTTTAATGTGGTGAGACCAACTCTAGATTAGTCCAATTTATTCTGAGCTACTAAAGGCTAAACAAAGTGTACATTATTTGCACATAACCACAGGCACAACTACATTTTCTTCATGGGTAACTTTCTAAGAGTCAGATACTATGGTTTGCTACGGATATAGTGACAAAGGGAAGTATGGGAAGGCTGTCATGTGTCAGTGAGGGTGTGGAATAAAGGAGGTGTATGGACAATTATGTGTTGAAATGGGACATAGTTATATGGATGATTAAAAGCCTGGGTCATTTAAACTGGCAGCATAGGAAATAGCTTTCTGCATATGTGGCACCATGACATGTTTAAAACATGAAGATACTCCTAATCCAAAATATGGGATGTAGATTCACTTGACTGAGCAGCATCAGACAAATCCATAGCTTTAAAACTACTACTTTGGCTTTACATTTCGCTTTATTCAACCTGGGTATTATGTTTTTAGTGGTACACTGCCTACTAGCCACTGGAAGTATGGTTCCTGCAGTTTGGCTAATTACAACTCAATTTGTGAGTAACATGCACTGAAAACTCAACTAATTCTTTAAGGTGAATTTTCATTTCAATGCACAGACATTTCTAACATCCTCAAACAACTCTCTGCACTCAGCTAAATCATTCAGTTCACTATACTCTAATAGCAACACTTCACTCATGAACAAGAAGGGACCAAATAGCCTGTGGACAAAGAGGGAACACGTTACTTTGGCAGAAATTTACCATTCAAACATGTACCTGTTGCTCTGGGCTCCCTTACAGCTGGCTGTATAGGATCAGGACTTCCTTACTGAGGAGCTCTAACTCCTTAGGGGAGAAGGTAGGGGCACAGTCACCTGCCTTGATCGGCATGCTGGCTCCCAGAGGTCGGTGGTAACAGCAGCACATAAGCAAGGTCTTGTTGGCTGCAATGTTAGAAGGCAAGTGAACTTTTTTCAATATGATGTGTACAAGTACACAACGTACACAGTCTGTGACGGAGCCAGACTCAGCCATTGTCTTTCATGTGTAGCAGTGTCTGTCATGGAGTTTTCCACCCACTACGCGGTCAACTTCCGCCAGCATCTGTCAGATAGCCAATGTCCTGGTGGCAAGGTCAGAGAGCCACCATTTTAGGACATGTAGCCGTGTATTTTTAAATTGTGTGTCACCAGCACTCAAAATGGTTGCTACTTAGTATACATATTTCAGATACATACAAAACTGTTTTTTTTTGCAAGATATGACACATAAAACAATGAGCCGTTACTGTGTTTTAGATCAATAGTGTTGCAGTGTATGTAATATTTCAGTTGAACAAATAATGTACAAATAATACATTTCAAATGTATTATTCACACATTACAAAAAATGTCAGACATGTGGAAAAATATTGATTTGCAGTTGCAAAGATGCTTGAAAAGTATGGTAACATATATGACGCATTAAGATCACTAATCTAATCCTGACATGAGATGTGTATAGATTGTGAAAGTCTTGTGTGAACATTTGTATTGATAGTTTGTTTTCATTTCATATAGACATATGAACCCAGGGATGGGTAGAAGAAGGGGTTCTCAAGTCTACAGACCATGTCCATACCTTGTCACCATGAAGGAAAGGGATATCATCAAAAAGTTTAGATTAAATAGGCAAACTATCCTACATTTGTTTCAGAAGTTGGAGTGTGACTTCATGCCTCACAATAGGAACACAATGGCAATAATTAGTGAATCTCATGCAAGTACTTCATTTTGTGGCTACTGGCTCTTTTCGCACACTGTGGCAGTATCTAGAGGCATGTCACAGCCAACTTTCAGTGGTGTGGTACAAGAAGTCCTTGCTTTAGTGATAAGACACATCAACTGCTTCATCCAGTTCCCAAGAGCTCAGAATTTGGCTAATGTGATGTGAGAATTTTGTGATTTTGGTGACCTACCACATGTGGTTGGAGCAATTGATGGCACACATATTGCCTTGGTGCCACCGTACTCAAGGGGACAGGTGTACTGCAATTGTGAGAATTTCCATTCCATCAATGCGTACGTAGTCTGAATACTGGATTTATACATCTTAAGTGGGTGTACCCAATTCCCTGAGTCAATAAATTATTCCTTTGTACTGCAGAACAGTACAATACCCCTGCAAATGTCACAACTTAGATCTGAGAGGGTATGGGTTGTTGGTAAGTATTATAAAATTTGAGGATCATTTGCTTTAATCCTAGTTTAGGATAGTAAAATGGCCTGTTTTGATTTTAATCTGTCAATCTTTTGCTGCCATGTAGGAGACTCGGCGTATCCTAGCTGACCATGGTTGATGGCAGCACTGAGGAATTCAACAATGCCAGGAGAAGTCTGCTTCAGTGAGTACCATGGAAGAACATTCAGACCAGTGGAGCAGGCTTTTGAGCTGCTGAAGGACAAGTTCAGGAGACTGGACAAGACTAGTGGAGCCCTCCTCTACTCAATCAATAAGGTGTGCCAAATCATTGTGGCCTGCTTCATGCTGCACAACATTGCTCTGCGATGGAACATCCTAATCACCTCAGAGAATGGAGACCATGAAGATCCACCAGGAGAGGATAATGAAACGCCAAATTAAGATTTATTGTAATAGGTCTGCTACTTACCCTGACCTTCTGTAAATTCAAGATAAAGCCTTGTGCCTGTCAATGAGCTTTTGAATAGATGTACACCATCATTCAGTACTTCCAGGTTGCAAGACAGCCATTCAATGTTCACCAGCCTGTCATTAAATTGAAAGTCCCTTACGGTTTGACTGCATCTCACCTAGCAGAACAATAGATCAAAAGATTTTAGTGGTTGCACCTGGCACTAATGAACATCACAACAATTTCACATTCTACTTCCTTACTCACCAGCACTTAAAAAGTCCTCACTGCTGAGGAACTGTTGACCCATATGTATATTAGGGGACCCAGGCCATTTTTTGCAATCTTAGGGTTAACAACCATTCCTTATGACTACAGGGCAGCACAGGAAATATATTCTAACTGCCCCTTGGTTGGAGGACAGAGAGGTCTGTACTCAACTTTATAGTTTCCCCAGAATGTTTCAAATTTGTTTCCCCAAGTATTCAACTGCCTTTTCAAACACAGGCATGTTCTGGTAAGTTTGTTAATGCATGTGGGAGATTTGGAGTGAAATACCAATTAATACCACCCCTGAATTTCAGATACTTACATCAGACTAGGCTGAAGAGGTGTTCACTTTTTATGTTGCTTCCTGCTCAGGTGTCAACAAGAAGACACTGGGCCTGATTCTAAAAGGTAAATGTCGACGTTTGGTCTAAACTTAGGCCAAACATTTAAGCTTATGACTTTGGGGATTCACAAAGGGCATTTATGAGTACCATCTTTAGGTCCGCACTCGGGCTGAGTGTGGTGTTCCTGTTATTGCTGTTTTCAATACTGTGGGCTATCGACCGAGCCCTGACACCAGCACCAGCTAAGTGAGCGTGCCTCCTACTGAGGCAACCAGAGGAGAAACGGGCAGTGAACCTATAACCCAATACAGGAGTATGCAATAATTACAGTCGCAGTGAACCTGTTCTTGTAGACCATAACTATTAACGTCTAGATTGGAGAGAGAAATATGAAAGTGCGAAGAACGAAAAGCAAAGTGAAAGCAACATTGTTTCAAGCATGATGTGCCAACAATGATAAGAATACAAATGAGGTAGTTGAAAAAACTTGGACATAGATACCTTTCACAGTAATGTTTTCACATTTGGGACCCATGTATACAAAAAGAAACCAATAAAAGCTGGGAAATAGTCCCACTTGAAAAGTAAATTGAAGTCAATCGAGTCCCAAAGGGATTAAGAATTTTTATAATGCAAACACACCCTGAGAAAATTGGCTGACTGCAGAATCCCTCTCACTTTTTGCCCCAATTTGTAACTGATACCAGTGTATTATGACTCTGATTGTGCCCTGGGCAATGTTAACCACTCCAGGGCCAGTACTCTGTGTAAAATGCTATATGCAAATTAGGCATATTTATAATTGGCTCTGACAACTTACTTTTAAGTCCCTAGTATATGGCAGGGCATGTGGATTTAGGAACCCCAGTGTGGTTAGGGCACCCCTGGGTGTCCTACTGTGGTGTCTGGTGTCATTGTAAAAGCAGATCTGCCTTGCAGACTGCTTTTAAAATAAAGCTAATCCTAAATTAGACTTTGGAATTAAAAGTACATCCAAAGTCCCAAACTACCTTATTTGTACATATAAGTCACCCCTAAGGTCTGCCCTAGGTGCCATAAGGGTTGAATGCAGTGCAAATATAAGAAGGTACTTTATAAAATATGTTTTACAAGCCCAGGTGATGTTTTTCCCCATAGGAGGACATTAGCTCCATAGGCTAACATTGGGAGTTTTTATTTAAAGTTAATAAAGTCTCATTTGCACTAGCAAAGAGCTAAATATGTATGTCAAGTTTAGTAGCAAGTTGAATGTTAGAATACATCCAACAAACTGCCAAGGTTGCATTAATTGTAACTACTACAGAGAAAGAGTTTTAGAACTATTTCTGAAACTTACCAAAATCAGCCCTGTAGTGCCCTTTCCTGATTGGTCAATCTCTGGCAGCCTGAGACAAGCTGCCTTTAAGGAAGTGTGAAGTGGCCTCGGACTGAAACAAATAAAGTATCTGGTGGGAGGAGAACTGCTGCAGCAGATGGCAGAGCAAGATGGGGGAGAGTGGCCAAACTGGTTTTCAGAGGTGGGAAAGTCACCTGGGACAGAAACTGGACCACCCTCATTTTCTGAAATAAGATTGACATTTTCTCAGAGGTAGTAGTGGCAGACCTTGAAAACATGGAAGAGTGAGACACAGTAGTAAAACATAAAATAAGAAAAAGAAGGCACAGAAATCACTAAAATTCTGATGGAGAATGATCTCTTTGTAATATAACGGGTAGACAAGGCGGGGGCAACAATGCCCTCTTGAACAAATCAGATTCTATGACAGAGGCATATAGCCAACTAATGGATCAAACTCATTACAAAAAAAATATTCTTGCTGCATAAAATACATAAGACTCTTCAAGATCAACAGTGTCCTCCTGTAATTCTCTGTTTAAAAAAGGGTCAATAGATGTGGACTATTTCCTAGTACCAATAGTTAAAACACTATGGGCCAGATGCACAAAGCTTTTTGCATGGTGCAAACAGCAAAATTCGCTGTTTGTGCCATGTAAAAAGCACATCACGATGCTCATTCCCATTTTGCGAGTCGGTAACCTGGTTACCGACTCGCAAAATGGGAATGCGACTCGCAAATAGGAAGGGGTGTTCCCCTTCCTATTTGCGATTCGCATTGCGATGTAGGATTGCTTTGTGACCGCGAAAGTGGTCGCAAAGCAATTTGCAGATAGCACCCATTTCAAATGGGTGCTAACCCATTCGCAAAAGGGAAGGGGTCGTCATGGAATGGGAATGGCCCTGTAAACATTTTTTCAGAGCAGGCAGTGGTCCTATGGACCACTGCCTGCTCTGAAAAAAATAAACAAAAATGTTTCATTTTTTCGTTTGTAATGCAACTCGTTTTCCTTTAAGAAAAACGGGCTGCAATACAAAAAAAGAACTGCTTTATTCAAAAGCAGTCACAGACATGGTGGTCTGCTGTCTCCAGCAGGCCACCATCCCAGTGAGTGCTGCGGATCGGAAGGGGGTCGCAAATTGCGACCCACCTCATTAATATTAATGAGGTGGGTCTTTGCGACCCCCTTGTGATTCGCAGATGGTGCCAGGGTCACCATCCTGCTTCCAGGATTGCGACTTGCAATTGTGAGTCGCTCAGATTCGCAATTTGCAAGTCGCAAATTCGGAATTTCCTATATCTGGCCCTAAGCTCTTATATAGGAGACAAGAGAGAGTTCCTGCAAATATTGGCCAACACACCTTGGGGTGAAAATACATATTAGTCACCCTAGATGTAGTGTCACTCTATACATTTATAAAACACAAAGTGAGCCTTAAAGCATAACGAAAAGTGGAGGAACTCCAAAATACACAAATGTTGCTGACAATGTTTGAGATGTGACTAACTAATAGTATATTCCTTTTCAACCACTACATATACCATCAACAATGAGGAACTCCCCTGGGCATTTCATTTTTCTCAAATTATGTGACTTTCACTATGGGGTGTTGGAAGAAGGATTATGCATGGGGACAAAGCAGTTAGGAAACACTGGAGAAATAATTCTGTGGGTAAGGTGCATTGATGATTTGTTTTTAATTTGGAGTGGTGAAATCAGTGAGTTCATGCTATTTTTCAATAGCTTCAACATGAACAATCTTGGGCTACATTTTACATGTGCAACCAGCAAACCCAGCATAAACTTCCTATATGTGAAGGTATATATAAATGACGAAGAAATACATACTACTCTTTACAGGAAAGGGACATCTATGAACAGCATATTACATTTAGAGCGCTTTCATCCCAAATCCCTAATCAAGAGCATACCACTGGGGAAATGATCACGATAAGAAGGAACTGCTTGAGGAACACAGATGCAGAATTAAAATATAAAGAAACAATACAAAGTCTAAAAATAAGAGGCTACGAGCAGAGAGACTTACAGAAGAGTTTACAAAAAGTAAGACAGAAATCTCAAGTAGACACTCTGATGAATAAGAACAAAAAATAATCAACAATGGAGGATAAACTAATACCAGGACAAATACTCACACTAAGCAAGGAAAGCTTTAAAATCAAGAAGATCTTAAGTAAACATTGGCATCTAATAGCAAAAGATCCAGATATTGGTACACGGTTGGGCAATGGGCCACAAGTAACATTTAGAAAGGCACAGTCACTCAAAGATAAACTAGTGAAGAGTCACTTTGTAAAATCACAACCAAAAAAATGGCTAGAATCATAACATACTGGTTTCATAAAATGCAACAACTGTGAGGTGTGCAAAATTGGTACGAACCAAAAGAGTATCCTAGATCGTGAGCAAAGAAAGATCACCATCTGTAAGAAAATCACATGTAACTCCCAATATGTGATCTATGTCATTGAGTGTGCATGTGTACTCAAGTATGTGGGAAGTACAATCTGCATGCAAAAAAAGAGAACATTGGAACACATACAAGCAGTGAAACAACAATACTCTTCATATGCACCGGACAAACACATAGCCCAGTGTCATAACAACAACTGGAAAATGGATCAACACAATGCCGTCAAATGAATGAGGGGGGAAACAGAATCCAAAAACTAAGATGGCTGGACTCCAAGTCCATCATCAAGCTCAAAACTAAAACTCTATATGGACTTTATAATGATGAAGACATCTTTGTACATTTTTAATATTAGTAGCAGTCTGATCTATATTTAAGTGAAACCCTAGAATACATCAATATTTCTGATGTGAGATACTGGACATTATATGGGAGAAGCTTGGTTGATGATTAATTGAGGAGCTATGGCACTATGGCCCTCATTACAACCCTGATGGTAAATCCCACTTTCCGCCGTGCTGAAGACCGCCAACATACCGTTGCGGCGGCGGCAGAATTACGCTACAGGTATTACGACCCACATCTCGGAATCTGCCACAATACAGACACCCACACAAGTCTGCCACACCAAAGGTCAGTGACAAACTGGCGATACCAAAACCTACACCGTCACGCCAACAAGAATACGCTCACACTATCACAACCCACGAATCAACGCAGTGGTCTTTCAACCGTGGTAATCCATTGGCTGTACACACCGCCGCGCTCAATATACACACACACTTAAAAAACACAACTACATTGGACAATTCAAAATACACACACCTGATATACATACACACACCACACCCACACACGCATAACACTATAAAACACACATTCACATTACCCACAAACCCCTAAAATGATTTTTTTGGAAGAAGCCCAGAGAGGGAGATTATCAAACACAACACCAGCATCCACAGATACACAACACAATCACCCATACAACATCCACGCACCTCAAACAACACACACCAACACATCCCCCCCACACATCACAACAGACAGCACCTCACACATCACCCACACCACATCATGGCGCTTCAAAGACACCCCAGGTTTTAAGAGGAGGAGCTCAGGGTCATGGTGGAGGAATTCATCCGGGTAGAGCCACAGCTTTTCGGGTCACAGGTGCAGCACACCTCCATTGCTAGGAAGATGGAGCTATGGCGGAGAATCGTCAAAAGGGTAAACGCAGTGGAACAGCATGAGATGGAATGACCTACAGGGGAAGGTGTGTTCCGTGGTATTAAGACACCAAATTGCTGTACAGAGGACTGGCGGTGGACCCCCACCTCCTCCCCCACAACTAACAACATGAGGACTGGACTCTGGTAAGTCATATATTTATTACCATAACCCCACCTGCATGCCATCACATACCCCCACCCTTACCCTCACTCCCATCATTCCATTGTCTCACATATGTCCCACTATCACAACCCACACATCTCAATACCAAGTCCCTGCATGCAACACCTATGCATGAACCACCGTCACCAAAGCATGCCCAGTCAGCCCTGCTGCACAAGTGAGAAGGCTATTGACCTCCTGAGATCCCTTACTGTTGGGCAATCTACCATTTTGAATGCCATCCAGGGTGTTGAGAGGCATTTGCAGCAAACAAATGCATACTTGGAGGGCATTCATTCTGTCCAGGCGGCCCAACAGAGAGAATTTCAGGCTCTGGCTTTAGCACTGATAGCAGCCATTGTCCCTGTGTCCAGCCTCCCCCCTCCAACTTCCTCCACCCAGACCCAATCCCCTGTACCTCAGCCTATCCCAAGCACACCATCAGACCAGCATGCACACTCATCAACACACAAGAGTGGACATGGCAAACATAAGCACCACACATCCCACTGGCACTCACACAAGCACCATCCCTATGCAGACACACCAACATCCACTGCCTCCGCTGTGTCGTCCTCCTCCACGTCCTCCTCTTCCCTCCCTGTCTCATCTCCACTCACACCTGCATGCACTACATCTTCATCCACTACCTCCATCACCAGCATGCCCATCACCACACACCGCTCACGTGCACTCACCACCCCACTACTATTCACACATCCCCTGTGTCCTCTCCCAGTGTGTCTGTGAGCCCTCCTCCCAAACTACACAAACGCAGGCACACACCCACCCAACACCCATCCACCTCACAACAGCCTCCGGCCCATGCACCTTCACCCAAATTCAGCAAAGGTACACCTCCTACAACCACTACCTCTTCCCCCACTCTCAAACCCCCGCCATCTTCCCATCCCAGTGTGTCTAAAAAAGTTTTCCTGGCAAACCTTGACCTCTTCCCTTCACCTCCTCCCATCCTTCCCCTAGCGCCAGGCTTTCCAGGTCCCAGGGCAGCACCTCAGCCACCAAGTCCCCAGGCACAGTGGTGCCAGCAACTGCGGGGTTATCGAGTGCGCCACCCATCAGGGCTGCCAGGGTGCCACGTAGCAAGGGCAAGGACATTCCACCACCTGCTGAGGTGAAGAAGGTGTCCACATCCTGGAGGGAGAAGCCACACCTAACAGCCACCAAGGGCTCCGCCAAAACAAAAGGGGACAGTTGCAAGACACCTGCGGCACCATCAAAGGTGGAGAAGGGAAAAAAGCAGAAGAGCAGGTCAGGACAGGGCACGATGGCACCGACTGAAGGACTTGTGTCACCCCTTCTGTCATCCACTTCACAACAGCCTCTGGCCCATGCACCTTCACCCAAATTCAGGAAACGTACACCTCCTACAACCACTACCTCTTCCTCCACTCCCAAACCCCCTCCATCTTCCCGTCCCAGTGTGTCTAAGAAACGTTTCCTGGCTAACATTGACCTCTTCCCTACACCTCCCCCCGTCCTTCCCCTAGGGCCAGGCTTTCCAAGTCCCAGCCCAGCACCTCAGCCACCACATCCCCAGGCACAGTGGTGCCAGCAACTGCGGGATCATCGAGTGCACCACCAATCAGGGCTGCCAGTGTGCCACCTAGCGAGGCCAAGGATCAGCCCATTCAGCCACCTGCCAAGGTGAAGAAGGTGCCCACATGCTGGAGGGAGAAGCCGCACCTACCAGCAAGCAAGGGCTCATCCAAGCCAAAAGGGGACAGTGGCAAGGCACCAGCAGTGACATCAAAGGTGGGAAAGGGACACACGCCGAAGAGCAGGTTAGGACAGGGCACGGTGGCTCCGGCTGAGGGACCAGAGTCACCCCTTCTGTCAACCCCAACATCAACCTGTACAGCGGTGGACACCGCCACCTGCACCGCCACCATCACCGCCACCTGCACCGCCACCTGCACATCTGCTGCCTCACCAACAGTCCCCAGCATCATCCCCAGTGGGCAGCTGTCTAAGGCTGCAGGAGTTGTCCTGCGGTGTCCCTCAAAAGATGCAGACGCATGCACCACCGCCAGCACCTTTGCAACAGACACCGCAGTAAGCACCGCCACCAGCCCCACGATGTGCTCAAACGGTGCCACCACAGTTGATATGACAATCATCCCCAGTGGCCAGCCATCCGAGGCTGCAGGAGATGTCCTGGACCCTGCCCAGTGTACATGAGGCATGACTCCCAGCAATGTTTGTACCTGCAGGTGGCAGGCAAAGTCGCAGCAGGGTGGAGTTTATCTCTGCCTCCATGGAGTATCATGCTACCTGTTCCCAGGCAATCTCGTGGCACACACACCCAGGTGAGGGAATGGGACCTGCCACACTGCATGTGAAGCACTCTGGGCACAATGCCCCCTCCAGAACCAGTTGAGATTCACATCCACTACCTCAGTCCTTGGCAGGATGAAGCACTCTGGGCACCAAGCCCCCTCCAGAACCAGTGGAGATTCACATCCACTACCTCAGTACTTGGCAGGATAAAGCACTCTGGGCACAATGCTCCCTCCAGAACCAGTGGGGATTCACACCCACTACCTCAGTCCTTGGCAGGATGAAGCACTCTGGGCACAATGCCCCCTCCAGAACCAGTGGAGACTGTTATCCACTTGAGAGACTGTGGCTTTGCTTTCCCCAGGATAAAGCAGTGGGCAAACCACCAACTGAAGAGACTTGTGAGACTGTTGCTTTGCACTCCGCAGGATAAAGCAGTGGGCAAACCACCCACTGGAGAGACTTGAGAGACTGTGGCTTTGCACTCCTCAGGACCAATCAGTGGGCATGGATCCCCCTCGTGGAGCAGTGGCGTCGTCCGTTCATCCGGCTGAGGTGCCCCCAACCCTCCCCCTGAGGTGCCTGTCTATATTCCATCTGATGCCCCTGCAGTGTTCTCTCCATTTCAAGTCAGGTATCTTGTGTGGGCTTCGCCCATGCATTTTGGGACACTGATCCACGGACAATGATTTAATTAATATCCGGACTTATGTAGTTGGTCAACATATTTGTATATACTAATTTTCGAATTTGGCCTATCTGATATTTAATTGATTACACTTGTTACAATAATTTCCTTTTGTCCTTGCGTTCTTCCAGGGGGTGACAGGGTGTATATGTAATGTTGCTGCATGCATTTGTGTGCATGGGGTTGTGGGTGAGGGTGGGGGTGGGGGTGTTGCTTGTTGCATGTGTGTGTCACTCTCTTTTCCCTCCCCCACTGTCCTGTGTGCTAAGTGCAGTACTCACCGTGGTTGTCGCTGGCATCTTTGCTGCTTCTGATACAAGAGGAGGTAGACCAGCATGGGCAGTACCTGTAGTTCAGGCTCCATGGCATCCTGGTTGTTTGTAAAGTGTCGAAAGGTAAGTGGTTTCCATTCCAAGTCCTGTTACCGCCGTGATGGCGTTGGTAGCGCCCCGGAAAAGGTGGCAGATATGATTGTTGTAATACAGAGGACGGAACCTTGTGTTCCGCCTGTCTGTTGGCGGTTACCGCTGTGGTGTTTGTTTCTACCGCCGTGGCAGTCAGAGGGTTAAAGTGGCTGTCTTCGTTGGTGGTTTCTGCCATGGTCGTTATTCCATTTTTTTCCGCCGGCCTGTTGGCGGTATTACTGCTGCTTTAACACTGACTGCCAGGGTTGTAATGAGGCGCTAGTCCTCTTATGTACAACATGCAGTTAGTCATTCTTGAGCACCTTTTAGCTCAATAAATTTGTCCATTACTATATAGAATATGGGCTTCATTAATAGAATGCCAGTGCAGTTTTGCGTCATTGACTTCATTTTCAAGGCCTCATCAGGACAAAACAAGGAGCTTTGGGTTGGATGTAAATAAAAAGGAATCACTATGTATATAAATATGTAGGTTGGAAAATGTAATATGTGTTACATGAGGAATTAATAAAAAACAGTGAAGCAAATGCACCAAATGTCAGAGCACAGGGCAGATGTCCACATAGAAAAAGAGCAAGCTGTGACTAAAACGTGCAAACAAACACATGTTCACTCAATCCATGTCCTACCCTGTTGAGATACTACCACACATGTGATAAAATGCATAATAAATGATTCCCATACCCATAGCAAAAACTATCAACCCACTTACAAGCATCACTGCTCCATACAAATCCCAATCCAAAAATAAATCTTATGTCACAAATCTATGCAAAAGTCAGAGGAAACCAACCAGTTACCCTACACGCATCATAACACAGGAGATATCAGGTAATGTTATGCACAAGAAACATAACAGGCATACCTCCTTAAGTTACAGAGAAAGTATTATTTCCTTGTTGTCTATCAAAAAGGGCTCTGCTCATTCCTTCCAGTCCTTGTCATCTGTTTACCATGAAAATAGAATTCTGCACCAGACAAGTCCAACACAGTCACACAAAATGGCAGCAAGGACAGAAAGTGGTACCAGAGATGGGGTAGAACAGTGCACATGGGTTAGATTAGGGCAGGGTAACACCTTGGGGCTGTATGGGTGAGAGATGTGGCACAGAAAAGGCCTGCAATATGGCCCACAGTAGGGTTGTTGGAGATAGAGAACCACTAAAATGTCAGTGTCATGGAGAGGGCCACAGGGAGCTGGGGTAACATTTAGGAAAAGCAGTTTTTTTTTGTATGTATGGCACACATTGTGACTGCATAAAGGCAGGGGCACATCCAGTATCATGTCTACAGAACCAACATCCTACACTAACACCATCATACATCCATATGACCCCAGATGTTGATTGGTTGTCGAATCAACATCTTACATACACTCATCAAGGTAATATATCCAAAAAACTCACAATATAAGCCAATATGCCCACATAACACTGTTACAGATTCACTGTCTTACACTCTCCACATGCCTACTGAATTAAGTGGCACCCCTCCCATCATTTCCATTTGCACGTACAAGACTTTTCTTGGCACGTGCTACTGAGTGCCGCAATGCTTTTCAACCAGTAGCGAGTGCGTGCTAGAATTGGCAGGTACTAGCACCAGCATGGCTTCTGGTTGCAAAAGCACCCTCTGACTCCTTTTTCGTGATGCTGCGTGCATGAGTGACCGGGCGGCACCTCAAGCAGATTCTCAAGAATCAGCTAAATCTACTTCAAAAGATGTTTTTGAGTTGATATTCTATTCCAACGCACTGTTCAAGTTGTTGTTCCTGTACAGCAGGCTCCTAGCAGTGCTCTGTTATATATACATTATATGTGTATAGAGCTTACTACCCCTGACGAGGCATTGAAGTGCTTTGCGGTAAGTAGCATGCTACTCAGCGCCTCCTTAATAGTCAGTCAATTGGTTATTCGGATTTGTGTGCATGCTGTGCGGGGCTTGTTTAGTCTGATATGATTATAAGGGCGGCTACATGAGGGGCACTTACTAGCTGGAATTAAAATATTCTCATTGTTTCAAAAGAGCTTTAAGATGGAAAGGCATGATATTTTTAGAGTAACTTGTATACAGATAAGGGAGGCAGAAGGTAGGTAGAAAGAAACAGAGGTCGATTTAAAAAACATAAGGGATACAATAGGTTGAGAATTTTTCTGTGCAATTTATGGATGCAAACTTGTTGAAAGAAACAGTTTCATTTACATTCAACACCATATTAAATACTATACTATAAAGTGTTGGAGTTCATGCAAACTATGTGCACCATAAACAATATATTATACAAAATGTTTGTAAACAGCCATCAACTTGAAAATATAACAAGGTGCAATTAATATAGACACATTGCAGTAACCATTAGTATACTCAGTGCCAGGTTTGTCACTCATTCAATACCTGGTTTGAAAGGCACCTGAACCTAAAGAGCACCCCAACAGAACAGGCACCAAGTCCAAGAGAATCGATGTGTCTGTGGTCACCTTCTTCTTCTAGGATCCACCTTGCCTTGTCCATCTCCTGGTCAGTTTTTACTTGGATTTCGAGGTGGAACAATCACTCTTTTTGTCTATGGCATGTATATAATTGGATTTCAGGACTTTCTTTTTTGGATATCTCAAGAAAGTTGAAAAAACTCTTGTGTAAAGGTGTTGGAAAATGGGTTATTGGTAGGGCAGGTAGGTACCTACACCTAGCAACAAGCCACAAACCTCCACATAAGTACAGTTAGGTCTCAGTAAATTAATCCCAGCTCTACCCTTGGTAGCTTGGCATCGAGCGTCAAGGCTTAACTTAGGAGACAAAGTGTAAAGCATTCAAATATCACAAAACAGTAATTAAATAAAACACAGGAAACAGTTTAAAAATCCAAAACCAATTTATAAAAATAGCTTATATTTTTATCTTTAAAATGACACAAAAACGATTAAAATCGGTTCAGGGGAACCGGAGATATGAATTTTTAAAGTATTATTATTTTCTAGCGCTTAGAAACAAAAAGCGCCAATCGGGTCATCTGGTTGCACCAGGACCGGGGCAAAGTCAAACTTTCAGGCCGACCGCGATGGAGCCCTGCTCGGCTACAAGTCGCGGGAGGCCTCGGTTAAAAAGTTACCTTCTGACTTAGTCTCTTTTTTGATGTTTTTCTTCCCCGGGACGAACCTGCCAGTTGAATCCGACCTCCTGGAGCCCTTGTCCGGATACGCGAAGTCGGTTTCCTCTGTGGTGATTTTTACCTTCGGACTTAGTTGTTTTTTTTAGATGAAAATCCTTCGACCGGGGTAAACCTGGATCTTGATCCGACGTCCATGGAGCCCTTCTCGGATACGATGGCTGGGAGGTCCCGGTCAACTTTTTACGTTCGGACTTAGTCTCTTTTTTGGATGTTTTTCTTTACCGGGACGAACCACGAAGTCAGGCCGGGTCGCGGTTGAGGCAAGCCGGCTAGAATTTCCGCGTCGGGTCGGTCCCTCTCTGGAGCTTTTTTCCAAAAATTCTCAAATCTTTTCCAAACTTCTGGGGCTTCACCCAGATGTTCTTTTAAGGTTCTTTTGGGGTCCACAGCTCACCCCAAGGGTCCAGAAGTTCTGTGATGGTCCTTGGGGGTGCGGACTTCAACTCCCAGAATGCACCTGGCGCAAACTCCTTTTTGGCCACTGGACAGTGGTCAGCTGGTCGCTTTCTTCAGGAGTTGGTGCAGGGGACTCTGGTTTAGCAATTTTTCACCTGTAGCAAACAGGGAGTCCCTCCTTGAACCAGTTGAAGCCAGGCAAAGTCCTTCTTGTGGTGAAGCCCAAGTGTGCAGCTGGTGCAGTCCTTCTGAGTGCAGGGTCCAGGTGCAGGCCAGGGGTCCAGCAGGGCAGTCCTTCTTCTTCTTTAGTTCCTTTCTTGTTGAATTCTGGAGGGGATCTGAGGTGTGGGTGCAGGTCTGCCAGTTTTATCCTTGCTCCTGGGTGAAAAGCAGGGGGGCCCTGGTTCTCCAATCAGGGACAGGGTCGTCCCCCTGTGATGACCACTTCCTGGGAAGTGTGGCAAAAATCCATCCCAGAAGGCAACAGTCTCTAAAAATCCAAAATGGATGAATCTGATTTTTGGAGGAGAGATCTGGCTGAGCCCACCCACTGGTGTGGCTAAAAATCATAAACACACCCCTCTCCTGCCCTCTCCTAATCTAATCAAGGGGGCACCTAGCTGTCTGGGGTTGCAGGATGTGGGGGTGTTGCTGGGTGCTCCAGATGTCCTTCTCTGCCTTTGAAGACCAGTTTGGCAGCCCTCCCCCTTCCTGCCTCACCATCTGCTGAGGGGAGATTCTCTCCCCCAAGCACATTCCTTTGTGTGAAGCCAGGCCACTTCACACCTCATTAAAGTAGCCTGGCAGAAGCTGCTGCAGGCTGGCCAATCAGAGCACAGCAGCAAAAACAATGCAGAGCTGAAATTGGCAACTTTTTAGGTAAAGTCTAAACTTTTTACCTGCACTAGTTATATTAAATCCAACAACTGGAAGTTGTGGGATTTACTATAACAATCAATTTGATACCAAATTCTTGGTATGTAACATTTAAGGAGACATTAAAATTTAAAATAAAGTCTTCCCATTCTAGCCTATGAAGGCCATTTACTTCAATGAGGGAAAAACGAATTTGGCTGTTTTTACCTCACCAGGGCTTATAAATCTATTTTTATAAAGTCCCTGCTTATAGTTACATGGCACCCAGCCCTAGGGGCACATAGGGCACACCTTAGGGGTGACTTATATGTAAAAATAAGGTAGTTTAAGACTTTGGAAGTACCTTTAATTCCAAAGTCGAATTTGCATATAACTTTAATTTAAAAGCAGCCAGCAAGGCAGGCTTGCTTTTAAAATGACACTGGGCACCTCAGCAATGCACCTAGGTGTGCACCACCTATGCTGTGGTCCCTAAACCTACATGCCCTACCATATACTAGGGACTTATAGGTAGGTTAACTTAGCCAATTATAATTAGCCTAATTTGCATATCCATTTTACACAGAGCACAGGCCCTGGGACTGGTTAGCAGTACCCAGGGCACCATCAGAGTCAGGAAAACACCAGCATAAAGTGGAAAATGGGGGCAAAAAGTTATGGGGCCTCTGCAATCAGCCCCAGTTTCTCACACAACCCCCCCCCAGCCCACACGCCCAGGAGACTCAGCCCAACCCTGGGAGAGTCTTCCTGGCTTGTTAGGCGAGGAAGACAGTGAAGAAAACTGGCTGTCCCTTTGCAGGGCCTACTCTGCCTTACATCCCCCTGTCAGGGTCACTCCCTCTGGGTAGTGAAGCCATCCCAACAGTAAAAGGACCCAACTCAAACTGAAACTTCCCTCTAGGGGGGTCTTCCTCCTCTCTCTCTGCCAACTTGGGTAGTGAGGTGCCCACCTCCCCTACTCCTAACTTTGCTAGGGCAACACCTAGCTTACCCAAAGAGGTCACCCAACACTTGAGCAACCCCACCATGACCAACAGGGTCAGGGGGCCTACTTTGCTATTGGCCCTGGGGTCTGCCTCCCAGGCCAAGTACAGTGCTGCCAGGAAGGCTAGCACCCAGCAGAGGCTACTGACAGCTGTCAGTACCCAGAACCACACCCTAAGCTCTCCACTGACAGGTGGCTGAGCTGCTTTAGGGGAATCTTTGGGGTCCTGGCACCCCTCTTGCTGTCTTGAGTGGGGGGCTACCACCTCCTGTGGCAGACACCCTCCTTCCACTCTCCCTTCTGTCAGTGCAGGGGCAACACCCTGCATCTGGACAGCTGCCTGACTACTCAGGACTTCCTTGGGGTCAGGTGAGGCCTCACCAGTGCCAACTTTGGGCTCCCCCCTTACTGGGGCAGAGGGCCCTTGGCTCCCTGGAACTCTCTTTAAGAGTGGCATACCCTTCCTTTTCTTCTTTCCTTTTCTTGGGGACCCCTGTCTCCTAACTGTAGGGACTGACTCCCCAGGACTTTGGGTTGGGGGGGCGCCCTGGGCGACCACCCCATCTGTGACCAGACTCACCTCTGGGAGGTCATTGCCCAGGATACAATCTAGGGGAAGGTCAGCACTGACTACCACCCTAATCCAGTCAAGGATACCCTCCCTCTCTAGGGGCACTATGGCTACAGGTTTGGAGGTGACCTCCCCTGTGGCTATCCTGACTTTCTTTGTCTTTCCTGGGACATACATGTCTGGGGTCACTAACCGGTCACTCACTATAGTGTGACTGGCACAGGTGTCCCTCAGGCCAGTGGTAGGGATCCCATTCACTTGAATGTGGTGGAAGTGCCTACTCCCACCCTCAGGGATCACCAGCTTACCATCTGGTCCTGTCTCCCAGCACAATGCTAGGAGGACTTCATCATCTGAGGAATCCTCCTCTATGGCTACACTGGACAGCCCAGTGCTAACCACCTTCCTTGGACAGGCTGCATCTCCTCTGAAGTGACCTGTCTGCTGACAGTCAAAGCAAGCCCTACTGTCCAAGAGTTTTTTTAACCCTGGGTCTCCCTGTCTCTGCTTGTCAGAGTGGGAGTGGGATTTACTCTCCTCCTTCTTAGGGTTCTGGGGTACAGAGGGAGTCTCTGTGGTGGGCTTACCACCTCCCTCCTTAGGTTTTTGGGGACCTGTCCCCCCCTTCTTGGAGTCTCCCCCCTGGGACTTGACAACCACCCTGGTTCTCAACCACTCATCAGCTGCCTCCCCTAGCTCTCTAGGGTTGGTCAGCTTAGAGTCCACTAGATGCTGGCGTAACCTTTCTTGGATACAATTGGTCAAGATGTGCTCTCTCATGATCAGATTGTATAACCCCTCATAAGTATTTACTTTGTTGCCAATAATCCAGCCCTCTAGTGCCTTTAGTGAGGTGTCCACAAAGTCAACCCAAGACTGGGTACTGACCTTCTGGGTGTCCCTGAACTTCATTCTATATTGCTCTGGGGTCAGACCAAACTTCTTGGCTAAGCACCTCTTCATACTAGGGTATGAATCTGCCTCCTCCCCCCTTAAGGTCAGAAGCCTATCCCTCCCTGAGTTGGGGACCAACTCCCACAAAAGGGAACCCCAGTATTGAGGCCTAACCCTTCTCATTTGGAGTGCCCTCTCAAAGGCCCCTAGCCACTTATCTATGTCATCCCCCTCTACATAGGCAGGAACCACCCCTTTGGGTAATCTGGGGCAAACTCCCCCACCCATGGACACCTCAGCTTCTTTATCGCTGCTTCCATCTCTTTTCTCTTTGTATGCCCACTTTTTCTTTTCTAGGGCCAGCTTCTCTGCTTCCAAAGCTATGTATGCTAGCTGGGCCGCCAGCTCTCTTTCTCTGATGGATGGGTTCTCTCCTCCTGAAAGGACCCCCTTCCCACCACTAGCTTTGGATCTGCCCCTAGTGACTGTATTTACTGAGGACCGTTCTTCCTCGTCCTCACTTAGGGTCAGATGCCTTCCCTCCACTGAGTGGTTAGAGCTTGCATCCTCCCTTCTTTCTCCCTCCTCTGGAGCTTCCTCTGAATCTACCTCTTGGGCCTCAGCCCATGCTGTCAGGGATGTGATCAGGATTTGCTTCCTGAGATCAGTGGTTGCAGGCAACCCTCTTTCAATACACAACCCCCTAAGCTGGACTATTGTCAGTGTGGGTAGGCTAGCCAGATCAAGCTCCATGGTTCCCTAGTTTTGTGTCAACAAAAACTTTTTGCAAAAATTGGAAACAAGAATTTAGAAAAATTACAAAAATTCAATAATTGAAATTAATCCAAATTAAAAATTAAAAAATGTTTTTGCACTAGGACAATTTAAAGGATTTTTTATTTGTTTTACCTAAAACTGTAACGTGATATTGAACACAAGTACAGGATCCCGTCGCTGCTTCCAATTATGTTGGAAAATGGGTTATTGGTAGGGCAGGTAGGTACCTACACCTAGCAACAAGCCACAAACCTCCACATAAGTACAGTTAGGTCTCAGTAAATTAATCCCAGCTCTACCCTTGGTAGCTTGGCATCGAGCGTCAAGGCTTAACTTAGGAGACAAAGTGTAAAGCATTCAAATATCACAAAACAGTAACTAAATAAAACACAGGAAACAGTTTAAAAATCCAAAACCAATTTATAAAAATAGCTTATATTTTTATCTTTAAAATGACACAAAAACGATTAAAATCGGTTCAGGGGAACCGGAGATATGAATTTTTAAAGTATTATTATTTTCTAGCGCTTAGAAACAAAAAGCGCCAATCGGGTCATCTGGTTGCACCAGGACCGGGGCAAAGTCAAACTTTCAGGCCGACCGCGATGGAGCCCTGCTCGGCTACAAGTCGCGGGAGGCCTCGGTTAAAAAGTTACCTTCTGACTTAGTCTCTTTTTTGATGTTTTTCTTCCCCGGGACGAACCTGCCAGTTGAATCCGACCTCCTGGAGCCCTTGTCCGGATACGCGAAGTCGGTTTCCTCTGTGGTGATTTTTACCTTCGGACTTAGTCGTTTTTTTTAGATGAAAATCCTTCGACCGGGGTAAACCTGGATCTTGATCCGACGTCCATGGAGCCCTTCTCGGATACGATGGCTGGGAGGTCCCGGTCAACTTTTTACGTTCGGACTTAGTCTCTTTTTTGGATGTTTTTCTTTACCGGGACGAACCACGAAGTCAGGCCGGGTCGCGGTTGAGGCAAGCCGGCTAGAATTTCCGCGTCGGGTCGGTCCCTCTCTGGAGCTTTTTTCCAAAAATTCTCAAATCTTTTCCAAACTTCTGGGGCTTCACCCAGATGTTCTTTTAAGGTTCTTTTGGGGTCCACAGCTCACCCCAAGGGTCCAGAAGTTCTGTGATGGTCCTTGGGGGTGCGGACTTCAACTCCCAGAATGCACCTGGCGCAAACTCCTTTTTGGCCACTGGACAGTGGTCAGCTGGTCGCTTTCTTCAGGAGTTGGTGCAGGGGACTCTGGTTTAGCAATTTTTCACCTGTAGCAAACAGGGAGTCCCTCCTTGAACCAGTTGAAGCCAGGCAAAGTCCTTCTTGTGGTGAAGCCCAAGTGTGCAGCTGGTGCAGTCCTTCTGAGTGCAGGGTCCAGGTGCAGGCCAGGGGTCCAGCAGGGCAGTCCTTCTTCTTCTTTAGTTCCTTTCTTGTTGAATTCTGGAGGGGATCTGAGGTGTGGGTGCAGGTCTGCCAGTTTTATCCTTGCTCCTGGGTGAAAAGCAGGGGGGCCCTGGTTCTCCAATCAGGGACAGGGTCGTCCCCCTGTGATGACCACTTCCTGGGAAGTGTGGCAAAAATCCATCCCAGAAGGCAACAGTCTCTAAAAATCCAAAATGGATGAATCTGATTTTTGGAGGAGAGATCTGGCTGAGCCCACCCACTGGTGTGGCTAAAAATCATAAACACACCCCTCTCCTGCCCTCTCCTAATCTAATCAAGGGGGCACCTAGCTGTCTGGGGTTGCAGGATGTGGGGGTGTTGCTGGGTGCTCCAGATGTCCTTCTCTGCCTTTGAAGACCAGTTTGGCAGCCCTCCCCCTTCCTGCCTCACCATCTGCTGAGGGGAGATTCTGTCCCCCAAGCACATTCCTTTGTGTGAAGCCAGGCCACTTCACACCTCATTAAAGTAGCCTGGCAGAAGCTGCTGCAGGCTGGCCAATCAGAGCACAGCAGCAAAAACAATGCAGAGCTGAAATTGGCAACTTTTTAGGTAAAGTCTAAACTTTTTACCTGCACTAGTTATATTAAATCCAACAACTGGAAGTTGTGGGATTTACTATAACAATCAATTTGATACCAAATTCTTGGTATGTAACATTTAAGGAGACATTAAAATTTAAAATAAAGTCTTCCCATTCTAGCCTATGAAGGCCATTTACTTCAATGAGGGAAAAACGAATTTGGCTGTTTTTACCTCACCAGGGCTTATAAATCTATTTTTATAAAGTCCCTGCTTATAGTTACATGGCACCCAGCCCTAGGGGCACATAGGGCACACCTTAGGGGTGACTTATATGTAAAAATAAGGTAGTTTAAGACTTTGGAAGTACCTTTAATTCCAAAGTCGAATTTGCATATAACTTTAATTTAAAAGCAGCCAGCAAGGCAGGCTTGCTTTTAAAATGACACTGGGCACCTCAGCAATGCACCTAGGTGTGCACCACCTATGCTGTGGTCCCTAAACCTACATGCCCTACCATATACTAGGGACTTATAGGTAGGTTAACTTAGCCAATTATAATTAGCCTAATTTGCATATCCATTTTACACAGAGCACAGGCCCTGGGACTGGTTAGCAGTACCCAGGGCACCATCAGAGTCAGGAAAACACCAGCATAAAGTGGAAAATGGGGGCAAAAAGTTATGGGGCCTCTGCAATCAGCCCCAGTTTCTCACAAAAGGTGTTGTATATTTAATAGAGAGCATGCACCAGTATTTCTTTGTGTTTTTAATCAATGTTTAAAATTGATTGTGGTGGGTAGCCTGGAGTTTCAGTGAAGGCCTAGTTATTTTTTTTGCATTTAATTTTTTTACTTTTCTTATATAGGAAAATATTATATAGTTCGGTATATTTTCTCCTTGTTTGTTACGCTTGCAGTATTCATTTATTTTACTATGTGGCCTAGTCTGCCAAAAGGTCATCCAGCCAATATGCCCATTAGTAGTCATCAGTGCAGGAAAGAACTGTGGTATATTTTATTTTAATTAGAACATCATTTAGGGCAGGGATGGCATTGGATTAAATAAAAAATGTGGATTTATTAGTATTTCACTTTTTCGTGAAAAATACTGTATAGGTGGGGTAATATTTGATGCCTTGGGAAGATGTGTGTTGTTGTAAATTTTTTATAATTCAGTTAATTTTCATTTTTGGCATTGCTAAATGAATGGTAGCATTTTCTTTAGTGTCACCATTCCTCCTTTTCTGACTAGTGTGTGAGTATTTGCTTTAGGCCACCACTTGTCTTTGTTCTCCATCCCATGTAGCCAGGTTCCATTTTGTGTAGTCAGTGTCTATATGCCTGAATGTGTTCTTCGTATTTCAAGCCTCTTTGTTTGTTGGTTTAGCATGTGGCTGGTAACCATTTTGTGCAGCTGGCCAGTGTGCCTTTTGCATAGCCTGCATGTGTTCTTTGTTCTCCATGTCTCTTTGTTTCCTGTTTTTGGTTGGTTGACCATGCAGCTGGTGGCCATTTTGGGTAGCCACTAGCCAACCGCTCTGCTTTTGTCAAAGGCCTTCATGTGTTCTTTGCTATGGCCATGCCTCCTTGCATGATGTTGCTGTTTGATCAAGTGACTGACAGACATTTTGTACAGCCAGTAAGTGTGCTTTTGCCATAGGCCTGCATGTGTTCCTTGTTCTCCATGTCTCCTTGCCTGCTTTTGTTGGTTGGTTGACCATGTGGCAGGTGGTCATTTTTTCTAGCCAGTACCAGCAAGTGTGCTTTTGCCATAGGCCTGTATTCTTTGTTGTGACAATGCCTCCTTGCTTGCTGTTGTTGATTGGTTGACCATGTGGCTGGTGGCCATTTTGTGTAGGCAGTCAATATGTTTATGCCATAGGATGCATGCAGTCTTTGTTCCCCATGCCTTCTTGCTTGCTGCTGTTGGTTGACCATGCGATGGTTCGCCATCTTGTGCAACCATACTTTTTTTTCCAGTTTTCAAAGCCATTTTGTAGAGAAATTAGGAGTGGGCTATGGCTTTTTTTGTTCATTTTCATTTTTATGACTTTCCTATGATAGTAGTTTATCCATATGGTTGAGGTTCATTGTAGTAGATGTATATTATGATTATGAACAGTGTCCTTTATATTATATGCTTTTTTTTGCATGTTTTACCTGCACTTCCATGCCCCCCAGTGGGTTTCTCATAGTCCCCAAGCACACCAGCAATTAATTTTTGTTTGTGTTATTTTTAATTCAATTTTTTTCAATGTATTATACTTTTTTTTTCTATGTATTTATTTTAATTGTATTTTTTTAATTGTGTTTTTTCTCCATCTACCCACCCCTGCCTGCCATAGGTGGAGAGCTGCACAACAGCATTCATGTTTATTATTAATCTGTTTTGCTCTGGACCCCACCAGCCTTAATTGTTCAAGGATTGTTCCATTTTCCCATGTTTCATTGAATGTTTTTTCTGCTTGTTAGCTTTTAGATGCATAAGGGATATCACCTACAGTACTGCCAGACAGAAGGCCAGTAAAAAGTGACATGACCACACAACATGTGATGTGAGTCCTCCAATTTCTTCCATTTGTGCAGCTCAGTGCCACTGCCAACAGAAAGCTTCAAGATGGACCCAAAGAGAGGTTCTGCCAAGAAAGAGGTCAGTAAGAAGAAGCAGCTTTCCACCTCTGAAAAGGAAGGGTACTACACCCCCTTCTGATGCTCTGGACATGGATTGGAGCCCCGGAAACACCAGAAGAGACAAGGGAAAAATAAAGTTCCTGAAAGCCTTAGAATTATGGAAGAAGATGAGGCGGAACACAAGCCAGGCATGGTCTTGGCAGCTGGCTCAGGGGAGACCATCATTGCCCCTCCTATTCAACCTTCTCCGAGGGATGTGACACTGGTAACACCACCCCCACTTCCAGATCTCAAATTTGTAATTACCTGCTGAGACCTGCATTCACCCCAACCTCAGTAGAAGCACGCACTGCAGAGAGACAATCGTTTACACAACCACCCACCTCCAGTTCTTATTCAGACATTGGCATTAGCACACTAAGAAAGTTCTCCTCCACAGTTTGGGACTTCTTTAGGATTAGAAAGAAGTAGGAAAACATTGCAATGTGCTCCATTTGCCACGCTAGTGTTCATTGGGATATATCTGGTTCACACTATGGAACGGGAGGCCAAATGACACACATGAAAAAGCATCACACAATCCGGTGGGAGGAGCACCTTAAAAAATTGCTGCAGGTGGTGGTGGTGAAGGTGAGGAGAGCAGGGAATCAGCACTAATCATGGTGGTAGGTGAAGGTGATGAGGATGAAAAGGGTGACATTTTTATGCAAAGCAGCCCTGCCCCAACAGTACACGAGTATCACCTTTCTCAGCAACCTCAAAATGGAAAAAGAGTCAGATGGAGACACCACAGCATACAGTGACTGACCCAAGATGCACATTGAGTCTACCACCTCCTACATCTCAGAAGTCATCTGCATTAGTGGCTTCAGAAAAGAAAAAAGTCCACTCTAATTTTACAGGCATGTTTAGGCAGGAGGTACCTACAAACGCAAGTACCCAAAAGCACATTTGTACAATGTGACACTGCCTAAAATGCTAGCATTGAACTCCCTTTTTCTTTTGAAGAAAGAGTGCGATTTTTAGAATTCTACTGACCAATTGCACAAAATGCAATGTTTCTAGTCAGACTTATTTTGCCAGAGTTTCTGTTCCACTGCTACATCACAATGTGCTGCAATTGGTTGGCCAAGCTTTTCAGCAAAGCGCTGTTCACAATATTCATTCAATGACAGACGTGACCCAGTTGTCAGGTGACTGAATCTATGTGCATCACTGCACACTGGATCTCTTTTGCTGGGCTAAGGCAACAGCAATCTACATCTCTTAGTCATAAAGTACGTTTTAAGAGTGTTCAGCAGCATACAACCGTAGACATGTTCACAATGGAGAAATCACATACAGCTGCCAACCTTTTGGACAAATTTAACAGCAGGGTGTCTTAATGAATTTGTTGCCAGTGACAATGGAAGTCAAGGTCATGACAGGCGGTGGCTGTTCCAAGGTCCTGTGTTCGGCGCATTACATCAACCTTGTTGTGCAAGAGTTTCTAAAAAAAGAATACATAGGTAGCCACATATTGATCCCCTGCAGAAGAATCTGAACTAATTACAGCCATTCTTTTAAAGCCCAGAATCAGTTGAAGATTATTCAGCATGCTAATTGAGTACTAGTTAAAGCCCTAATAAAGGAAGTGCCAACATGTTGGAATTCAACCTATTACATGCCGCAAAGTCTGTTTAGGAAGTAAAGACAGCTCAATGACTATGTCATTCAAAAAAGAGGATATGCAATTGAAAAACCTTTCACCATGAAAGGGGACAAATGGGACAAGTCAAATGCCTAACACAGATGCTACTCCCATATGAGGTTTTCACACAAGAAGTTAGCAAGGAGAACAGTACAAATGGACAAGCTATTCCTTTGTTGCATCGGCTACAGGACCAGCTAAAGACGTGCCTGAAAGGTTTGCAGTTGCAAGTGTGAACAAAAACCCAGAAATCCATGCCTTGGTTGAGAGCATAATCCTTTGCTCGGCTTGTAATGCAAGGCTGCAAAATTATATCATGTTGTCCAACGAGTACATCTGTGCAACACTACTTTATCAATGGTCTGCCCATTTTCATTACTTTTTCTGAAGGGCATGTTTTAAAATACAAGAGGTGGATCATTGAGCAAGCCATTAACCTGGAAGAAGAACAGCTGGAAATTAGAGTCCCACTCCACAGTTCTGGTGTGCTGCCTTCAACTTCCAGAGAAGGCAGTATTGACTCACACCAGCATCAAGAAGACGTGCAGCAACAGAAGAATCTGATCAAACTTCTACATTGGCTTGGTTTCAAGTGACAGGTCTTAAGTCCAGTGCAGAGTCAAAGGGGAAAGAGGTTGAGAAAGTGTCAGCACCAATGACCATTAAGAGGATGTTCCAAGAGTATCTTGTTGACTCAGAAGAGGTCAATGTGGATCAAACCCCATTGGTGCATTGGCATGGGAAGATGTGTCAATGGCCAGAGCTCAGCAGGCTGGCAATAAAGTATCTGACTTTTCCTGTAGCCAGTGTGCCTGCTGAACATGTGTTCAGTGCAACTGGTGCATTTGTCACTGTGAGAAGGACCAGTCTCTTTCCGCAATATGTGGAGAGAATGAGCATGATCAAAATCAACCAACATTTCATAGCACATGATTACACTTTCCTGAACAGAACAAGAGGAGGTGGAGGAGTATTGGACAGAATCTAGTGTGTTAGCTGACCAATGTTTGGATGAACTACCTGAGTTTGAGGACAAATTCTACTTCTCTGACACTATAGAACGTTTTTGTTATTTATCACTGAAGTTCTTTCTTTGCCCCAGAAAAAAATGTATATGTAGCTAGTAGAACACAATGTTTGTGCTGCCCCACCATTTTTTAGTCACATATATGGCCAGATTAGACTTGGACCAGTGTGCAATAAAGAAGCATCCACATTTACTGGCCCAGAAGATCATTGATTTACAATTTACAAGACTGCCAATGCCAATGCCATGTTCCAATGCATCAAAGCGGAGATACAATTTATTATCTAACAGAGTGCTTGGATTGGAAGAGGTAACTATTGTACTAATGAGTGATGATATATATTATTGTGTGATTATAAGTGATGATTCATGATCACTGAGGAAGGGTGTGGATTTGTAAACTTGATTTGGACAATTTGCAAGGTTTAGGGCCTGATGGGTGATCATTTTTCCTGAAGATGATTGGCCTTTCATACTTAGCAAAATTTAAATCCAGGTCCACTCCTTTTTTTCTGACCAGAGCAGTTTAGTTAACAAATACAACTCTATACAAAATACTTCAATTCTGTTTCTCTATTTGTTCTTCGTCAGCAGTGCATTTCAGGTCTCTTGCTTGGGTTGGGAGTGGGACGGAGATACTTGGAGTCAGGAGGAGGATGGAAGGTGGGACTACCTCAACAGTTAGAAGAAGGAAGTTATCAACTTCAAAGGGAAACCCTGACTTGAGGAGTTCATATGTTTAGTTTTCAAGAAATACTACCTCCACATTGTTCAGAAGTTGATATTGCTAGTTCTTGTTATCACATCAGGTCTTCTTTGTTGTGTGTCATTGTGATAGTCTGGTCTCAGTCTTTCCAAAATTATGATGTAAATAACATAACCCTCTAACTCTGTGTTTTCTTTCAAACTAGTTGACTGTGATGGACAACCCTTTGATTAATCCTACAGTTGGGACATACCTAGGTAGGAGTGGTATCTGAATTGTGATGTCTTCCCTGTTAGTGCAGTAGCCTGCTACTACCACCAGCACTATAAGATGGCACCTTTGGAAGCCTGAGAGGTAGCAACACTCGCTTCATCTATTTAGGCAGAGAACTATGGAGTAAGGTGAAATTGTTTAGTTAGTAATTAACTTCTACTGAAGATGTTTTTTGTGTGTATCTAAATCTTCGTAGGCAAAATAGCAAATAACAATCACCCTCTCATGGTCAATATAGTTACAGAGGGTAGTAGAAAAAGGGTATAACTAACTGACATAAACCTTTTTAAGCAGATTTTTTTTTTTTTAAACTGGCTCCTCTAAATGACAGAAGTGCATAGTAAAATGCCACAATTAAGATATGAGTGATAAATGAAGTAAAATAAATGGTTTCACTTTTATATTTTACAATGATAAAACCCACCCTTTCACCCACAATGGGTCCACCCTTCTCCCCAAACAAATCTCCCCACCCCCATCCGAAGCCCATCCAAAGTCCAAAGAAAATGCCCAAAGTGAAAAAACCTGGTCCCAGCTCCCTTTAACACCCCTCAACCCACAACAAGTGTCCCCCATTCAAAACAAAAATGTTAAAACAGGGTTCAGAGAGGACATTCTTCATGCATTGTTGTCAGATTGTTGAGAGTTGCCTCAATTTGTGTCAAACTGAGGTCAATGTGCTTGAGGTGTTGTATGATGCTGTGCTGGAATATGCGGTCAAGCATTAGGGTCAGCTGATGGCAGTGCTGATGATGGTGTTGTTGTTGCTGGGATGCTGGAGGTGCTGGTGGCTGGCTGGAGGAGCTCAGACTTGCGGACATGGCTGCTCCCTCATCCTCCTCCTCCTGCAGAGCCACTAGCTTCAGGTGTTCCATACAGATAGCATCCAGCCTATGCTCCCACTGCCAGGTTGCTATCCCATGGCATGTAGGATATCCACTTGGAGTAGCTATAGCAAGAAAGAAAAGGGAAAATGACAAGTTATAAGCAGTGATTTGTGCAAACAATTGTTTAAAAAGTAAAGTGGCACAGGATCAGTACTGTCACACACTCTTGTTATTGCAATAAGACTACTGGATTTGGAGTGGCTAATAATATAACAAATAATGGTCCCTCAGAGGGAGGAATATAAATCAATTTCCACGGCAGTGGTTGTCCCACAAAAAACTTTCTGAATCAATGAAGTTATTTAGTAATCTATCACATTTATTGGAAACCTAAATTCCACAACTGAAAGTAAAGGCACAGTGTAAGTGAATTATGTGTTAGTAAAGTGCATCTCTGCTATCTACATGAAAAATTTAAATCAAACTGTGGGTAAAAATCCTGAGGTCTCCTATGAACACCTCTAGTATAGGTGTTCCAAGCCTACTAACTCTTTCCAAAATCCAATCCACATTCACATTTAATGTCGATGTTTCGACCCCAAAACAACAAAAGGAATTCAGGTGGGTCATCATCAGGACAAAGTATTAATGTAGGAAGCACCCCTCATTGATATCAATCACATACAGACTTGTCATGTCAAACATACTGCAATACCAAACAACAATCCATTTTCATGTGGCCTCAGTGTGCTATCTGTTGTGTCACTCTGTAGCACAACCATCTAATGGCTTCTGGGAGCCATTAATCATTCAATACAAAAGAGGCAATTGATTTTGGTCCTTGTAAAGTGTAACAGCAAAGTCTTTTTATCCAAATTTCTCAATTATTCAGGAACCCGTATACGTAATTGCATCAAAATGACTGCTCAGTTGCTCTGGCTACATGGCAGGGTGGTGAATCCATTGTGGATGGCAGCACCACCAATTGTGGGTGACTGAATCAATCCCACACCATCTTGCCGGCTGTCAGCCCAACCCTTTTGGCTAACTAGCAGCATCTCACATGAACAGAGAAAGCATAGGAGATTTGTGGCAGCCTGTTGCATGACACTCAGGTCCAGATTTAAGAGGGCTTAGCACCTCCTTGTGCCACATTAGATAATTGTTTATGATGCTAATGTACGTGCAATAACTATAAATAAAACTGCTGAACTTCTATGGTTTTGTGTAGGGGTGGGAAAAGAATTCAGCCTCTGCTGGCCGAGTTTGCAGAGTGGGCTCCGCTCAGAATGCATAGTTCTGAAAACCTTCCTGAAGTGACGTGGAGCGAAGTTTTTTCTCTCCTGTGCAGCTCGACAATATTAGGTTGGTGAGCGTGAGTGAGAGAAATCGCTATGTTGGTGGGAGCGACCAAGATTTCTAAATGCGGCTGGTCTGGCAGGTCTCATCCGCCCACATTGAGAAAGCTGACTCTTGCGTTGGGGAAGCTGCTGCTTGAGTAGAAAATCTACTTGGGCTGCAGAAATACGTTAGTGCCCACTGGCGGTCTTTGGGATGCCGTTTGTGCTGATTTTACAGCACAGGAGAAACTCCTGGCATTGAAAATCAACACAAACAGCATGACTTACCCAAACTCCGCTGCTTGTAGAACTTTGCATAGTGCGGCAGAATGTTTTTGGCACTTCATGGAGTTCAGCACAGCAGAACTCCATCAACTCCACCCAGTCCTAGTTTTCTGCATGCAAAATGTGAACCTAACTATAAAGTCATTGGTTTCTTTAGTGAATTTCTAGTTATTTAAATTCTGTTTCCTAACTATATGGTCCCTGTAACCTTTGTTTTTTTCAGTGAATTTCTAAGGTTTTGTTTGTAAAGTAAAGTGATATTTAAGTACCATAAGTTAATCCAACCTCTGCTGAGCAAGGCACGCAGCAAGGCCCTGCTTCCTGGTCCCAGTCTATTGCCCTGCCCTGTCACCAACTTCTCAAAGGCAGTTAATCCAGGTGGGGGACACACCCGAGGTCTCGTGCTGAAGCAAGCTGCCGTTGTTGAACTGTAACCTGGCCTGCCAAGGAGACTCACTTGATGTTGAAAGAAAAAGCTCCAAAAAAGTGACTAAGTGCAAAGGTAAAAACACGACCAACCCTAACCCCTTGTTGTATCTGACTCAAGCTCCATTACTGTCGGCCTAAAGCTTTTAATTGGTCCCAGTCCAGCAAGATTAGATAGTGGCAGTTGGTGCTTTTCACTTTTTGGTGCTATAAAGCAAATTTTTACATTAAGGGGCAAATAAACAAAGCTTTTTGCTAGTTGCAAACGGGCCGATTCGCAGAATCGGCCCATTTGTCTCTAGAAAAATACTTTTTGGGATGTACAAAGCCCAGACTGCGATTCAGTAACTTGTTACCGAATTACAATTTGGGTTTTGCAATTCGGTATTAGGAAGGGGCATGTTCTGGGCGTCCCTTCCTAATACCGAATCCAAATGGTATGTATGGTTGTTTTGTGACCATTAATGCGGTCGCAAAACAATCGCAGTTAGCACCAATTTTAAATTTCATTTTATGAATGCATGCAAAAACGTTCTGAAAATGAAATGGAAATGTTTCATTTGTTTTCTTTTTATAAGCAGCCTGATTTCCTTTAAGGAAAACCATCTGTGTTTAAAAAAAAAAAGGATTGCTTTATTTAAAAGCAATCACACACATGGTGGTCTGCTGACACCAGCAGGCCACCATCCCTGTAATTTGTGCAATTCCCAGAGGGGTCGCATATTGTGACCTACCTCATTATTATTAATGAGGCAGGTCTATTTGTGATCCCCTGCGAATCGCACCAGAAACTCAATGGAGTTTCTTACATTTGGAATCACAATTAGGGAATCGCAATTCCAAATACACGTACATGTGGCCCTTAATCTTTTATAATTCATATCTCTGGTTCCAAACATTGGATTTTTGTTGTTAAATATTCTCTATTTTTTATAAATTGGTGTTGGCAATGCTTTACATGCCTGTATCCTAAGGTAAGCTTGACTGCTCGTCAGCAAAGTTACCAAGGGTTGAGCAAGGGTAATTTTTTTGAGATGTTGACTGGACCTTATGTGTGACTGTAGTGTTAATACTAGCTGTAGGTATCTACCTGCAACTACTAATAAACCCCTTTTTAACACAAGGGTGGGCACCTCAGGACATAGGAGGCTGGCTCTGGGGGATAGGGTCCCATGACTATTAAAGGCTCCACGGCCATGCAGCTCCGATCCTTTTCAAAGCGCAATGCTGAGCCCCAGGTCATGGGTTTTCAAGGGCTGATTGCAGGGCAGGGAGAGGGGCTGCATGGCTCCCCTTTCCTATTCTTTAAATTGGCCTGGACCTGGGGAGGTGGTGGTCCCAACGGCCAAATAAAGACCGTCATTATGACAATGCCGGTAAATTCCTCTTACGGCTGCGGTTGACGGCCGCCAACATACCATCGCAGAGGCAAACATCCGTTCGCCATATTATGACACACACACACCAAATCAACAGAATACTGCCACAAACACATCTCCGCCAGACCAAAGGCCAGTGTTAAATTGTTGGTACTGCCACCCATACCGTTACGCCAACAAAACAACACCCACCACATTATGACCCACGAATTACCACTGCCGATATTAATCGGCAGTAAACAACTGGTGGAACACACCAGCGTGGTCTGAATGGCCAACCAAATATAAAACCACACAACATTGGCCCATACCTAAAACACACACTCGACACTGATACACACAATACACTCACCTACCCACAGCACTATTATACACACACCCACATTAGCCACAACCCTTTTCGAAAAACAAAAATTGCCAAGAGACAGACACGAATATCACAGAGACAACTACACACACCACAAACACCCATTCATCCGTCACGCAACCCACATCCCACACCCCACAACATTACTCAACACCCTGTGCACAACACACACCACCCATGTACCCACTAAGACACTTCCATTTCACCGATGAAGAGTTGCGGGTAATGGTGGAGAAAATAGTCAGGGTAGAGCCACAGCTGTTTGGAGCACAGGTATAGCAAATATCCATTGCCAGGAAGATGGAGCTATGGCAGAGGATCTTGGACAGGGTGAACGTCGTGGGACAGCATCCAAGAACAAGGGACGACATCAGGTAAAGGTGGAACGACCAACAGGTGAAGGTACGTTCCGTGGCAGCAAGGCACCAGCTTGACATCCAGAGGTCTGGCGGTGGACCCCCCCCCCCCCACAGCAGACGGCATAGAAGGAGCAGGTCTTGGCAATCCTGCATCCTGAGGGGCTCACTGGAGTAGCCTGAGGACTGGACTCTGTTGAGTCAACATTTACTACTTATCACCCCCTATACCTGCATGCCATCTTACCCCCTCACCCTGACTCCCATCACTCCACTCCATCTCACACAGTGTACCTGCACATGTGATCAACCCCAATCCCAAGCCCTGCATGCCATACCAATGCATGGACAGCCCCCCCAGCCCTGCAAGGACACCCATCACCAACGCATGCACAGCATGGAGTACTAGCAATCACACAATACATCACCATACACACACAAAGGTGACAGGGCAACAGCAAACATACAGGAGAAGCTAGGGATGTACAATATGTCACAGAAATGAAGCATAATACATCACTTACATCTGCACAGGTGCCCCAGCCAATCCCAGCAGCAAGGAGGCGCCACAACTATCCACTCCCCCAACAGAAGATGTCCCCAGTGATGACAGTAACTCTGGACTTCAGGTTCTGGATGAACTTCCTGACCCATTGGGGACCACTGGTCAGTCGGCAACACCAGCCTACTCCCAGTCCACCACAGAGCCTCCCCCCTCAGTATCCAACACCACAGCACCCACATAACGTCCCTACACCTCTGTCCTCAGGACACATGAATCAGCAGTGTGCCCACCTGTACAGGGACCGCAGTCCACACCTCACACCCAAGACAATCAGGGTCCTGCGGTCAGTGGCAGTGGGCACACCGTTCAGGGGACAGAGGTACAGGGGAACTGGGCACTGGGAGGAGAGCTGTGCACCAGGGGAAGGACAGGCCCAGGGATCCGACTCTACAGGAGGCACTCAGTAATGTCCTGGCGCTTGCCAACAATCCCAGGACAAGATGGGCCAGATCCTTAACAACATGCAGGAGAATAAGTGGCTGCAGGAGGTACACCATCAGGGGATCAGTTAAGCTTTGCAGTCCCTCAACACCACCATGGTCTCCATAGCAGGGGTGCTGGCTAATATGGCCAACATCATGAGGAAATGGACAGCACACCAGTTGTCCCCTACCACTAGCCAGTTTACTGACCAGCCCTCCATATCTGCTGCAGCTAATGGACAAAAGGCCCTGCCACAGGATCCACACCACCAGTACTCTTCCCCCCGCAGAAGGTAAACCATCCTGCAAACGTTCCCTGCGACCCAGACAAAAGCCAGAGACACTTGCCAAGACTAAGACCACTGCCAGGAAATCAGACCCTCCTGAAGGTCCCCTTTGTGCCCCACCCTGTCACCTTTTCCACTCTGAACTGCATTTGCTCCCCTTCCTCTGTCCCCTTGGACACTGGACCTGTGCTACAAACAGACTGTAACAATACCATGGACTTACCTCTACCATCACCCCATTCCATTGCACTTTTCTGTCTATAATTTGCACTAAAATAAACACTCTTAAACACAACTTGAGTGATGGTGTTTTATGTGATGAAAATGTGCAATTATGGAAACAGTTACATCTTGTGCAAATGATCAACACTCTGATAGCATACAAATAATGGCCTGTAGCTGTCTGTAGTCATCACATCAGAACACAGTTGTTATAACACCAACATCTGCAAAATGAGAAGGCATAGGTGACAGTAAGTTGAGATGCAAAGGATGTGAATGCCATCCTGGTACAGCCACACTGAAAACATCAGTAGTCAGAGGAATGGTCAGTTCCACTGTCTCACCTGTTTGTCACTGGAAGTATTGATGTATAACTGATGTTCTGTTGTCCACATCTTCATTCTCTGCCTCCTCATCCTCACTGTCCTGAGGGTCCACTGCTGCCACAGGGGCATTTCCATTCTCCTCCTCCTGAAGATAGGGCACATGTTGTCTGAGGGCCATGTTGTGCAACATGCAGAATGCTACTACTATCTGGCAGACCTTCTCAGGTGAGTAGCACAGGGATTCACCTGTCAGATGGAGGCACCTGAACCTGGCCTTCAGGAGGCTGAAGGAACATTCAATGATCTGCCTGGTTCGCCCATGGTCATCATTATACCGATTCTCAGCCCCTGTTATGGCATTTCTCACAGGGGCAGGAGCCACAATAGCTTTGGGTAGCCAGAGTTACCTGCAAGTATTGAAAGACAAACATTAGCCTTACGCAATGGTATGGGGATAACTCCTGAAGGCATACACTGACATACATTGCGTGGGGACTCAGGCTCACCTAATAGCCACACCCTGTGCCTCTGTAGTTGTGCCATTACATTTGGGATGCTGCTATTCCTCAGGACGAAGGCGTCATTCACTGACCCAGGATTTTTGGCAGTGATGTGGGAGATGTACTGGTCAGCCAGGCACACCATTTGGATATTTAGTGAGTGAAAACTCTTCTGATCCTGAACACCTGTTCATTATGGCAGGGGGACAAATGCAGTATGTGTTCTGTCAATCTCCCCAATAATGTTAGGTATATGTCTCATTGCATAGAATCCTGCCTTCACCTGTGGGAAAGCAATGTAGCTGCACATGTGTTTGACCAAGGCAGACCAAACCCTTGCCAGCACTATTGAGAACACTGGCTGTGACATTCCTTTTGCCAAGCCCACTGTCACTTGAAAAGAACCAGTTACCAGGAAGTGGAGCACTGATAGAACATGCACAAGAGGGGGGATCCCAGTGGGAAGATGGATAGCTGATATCAGATCTGGCGCCAATTGAACACACAGCTCTGTGATAGTGGCCCTGTCCAGTCTATAGGTGAGTACTATGTGCCTGTCCTCCAGTGTAGCCTAGTCCATAAGGGTCTGTACACGGAGTCTTGTCTCCTCCTCCTAATCATCCACAGTGGTAGGCATCTAAGGAACACAAGAGTGAGTAGGGTGTCACAATTTGAACAATGGAACAGTGGAGTGACATGGAGTGGATTTAGGTAGAGTGGTGTGATCGAGAAGAGAGTATCTTTTAGTGGAGTGACATGGAATGCAGCAGCATATAGTGGAGTTGAATACAGTGCAATTGCATACAGTGAAGTGGTGTACTGTGGAGTGTCTTAGAGTGGAGTAGCATAGAGTGGAATACAGTAGAGTATAGTGGGGTAAAGTGTTGTTACAAATAGTTTAAGAGCACAGAGTGGGATTGGATAGAGTGGGATGGCATACAAGGAATATCATACAGTAGAGTGGCTTAGAGGGGAGGGACATACAGTAGAGCGATGTACAATAGTGTGATGTACACTGAAATAGTGTACAGTGGAGTAGTGCAGAGTGGAATGGCATACAGTGGGGATGGATACACTGCAGTGGTGTACAGTGGATTGGCATAGATTGGAATACCATACAGTGTAATGGCATAGTGTGGATTGGCACACAGTGGCACATTTTACAGAGGATGTGGGTAGAGTGGAGAGACATACATTGGAACAGCATACAGTAGTGTGGCTTACAGTGATAACATACAGTGGAGTAGCGTAGAGTGGAGAAGCTTACAGTAGAGTGATGTATACTGCAGTGGCATAAAGTGAAGTGGTGTAGATTGGAATAGCCTACAGCGGGGTGGCATAGAGCTGAGTGGTGTAGAATATACTTGCGTACAGTGGAGTGGCATAGAGTGGAATAGCATAGAGTGGAATAGCATACAGAGAAGTGTTGTAGAGTGGAGTGGCCTATAGTAGAATAGCATACAGTGGAATGGTGAAGCGCCAACTGGCATACACAATGGAATAGTGGAGAGTGGAGAGGCATAAAGTGAGTGGAGTACAGTGGAGTAGCATACACTGGAGTGGCAAACATTGGAATAGCACAAAGTAGAGTGGCATACACTAGAGTGGTATAGCATGGAGTTGAGTGGTAAAAGTGGAGCTGCATACAGTGTAATACTGTAGAATTAAGTAGCATGGAGCGGAAGAGAGTACATAGGACTGGAATATTCTGGAGCGGTATGCAGTGGAATAGACTGCAATGGAGTGTCATACAGTGGAGTGGGTTATGGTAGAGTTCAGTAGAGTTGAGCAGCGTACTGTGGCGTACCATACAATGTAATAGCATACAGCAGAATGGTATACATTCAAGTGGCCTACAGTGGTGTGTCTTAGAATGGAATAGCAGATAATTCATTGGAGTACAGTGGAATGGCGTACAGTGGAGTATTGCAGACTGGAGTAGCATACAGTGGAGTTGCATACAATGGAATAGCATACAGTGCAGTGGCCTAGAGTGGAGTGTGATAGCGTGGCTTGTCATACAGTTAAAAAATATAGAGTGTCACAGATTTGAGCAATCAAAATGTTTTACAGTGGAATGGACTGGAGTAGAGTGCAGCGCGGTACGGTATGATAGAGTGAATTGGGATAGACTGCTATACAGTTGAGTGGCATAGAGTAGCATACAGTGGAATGGTGTAGAATGCATTAGTGGAGTACAGGGAAGTACAGTGGCACAGTATCTTATAAAGTAGGTAGAGTATATTGACTAGGGTGGACCAGATCAGAGGGTTGCTGAGTACAGTAGGGGATCATAAAGTGCTCTAAAATAAAGTTGAGATCTGTACCCTGATATTGATAGGAGTACATTTGTGTACAGTGTAGTGCTATATAGTGGAGTATAGTGTGTTACAGTGGAGAGGTGTAAACTGTTGCTGAGTGGAGTAGAGTGTTGTTGAGGGAGTACAGTGGAGTGACGGAGTGGGTTTGGGTGGAGTGGCGTGGTGTGAAATAGGGTATCTTGAATTGGAGGGGCATGGAATGGAGTAGCGTATAGTGGAGCAGAGTACAGTGCAATAGTGTATTGTGGAGTGGGGTACTGTGGAGTGGTTTAGAATGGAGTAGCATAGAGTGAAAACAGTAGAGTTAGGTGGGGTACAGTGCTGTTACATACCGTGGAATAGCATAAAGTACAGTGTTGCAGAGTGGAGTGGGGTGGCACACAGTGGAATAGCATACAGTGCAATGGCTTACAGGGGAGTGGTGTAGAATTGGGTAGAATAGAGAGACATATGGTGGAACAGCATACAGTAGTGTAGCTTACACCAAAATAGCATACAGTGGAGTAGCATAGAGTAGAGTGGTGTGTACTGCAGTGGTGTAGATTGGAGTGGTGTAGATTGGAATAGCATACTTGGGGTCTCATAGAGTTGAGTGGTACAGAGTGTAACAGCATACAGTGGAGTGGTGTAGAGTGGTGTAGAGTTAAATAGCGTAGAATAGAATAGCGCACACTGGAGTGTTGGAAAGTGGAGTGGTATAGAATAAAATAACATTAGTAGTGGTGAAGAGCTGACTGGCGTAGAGCGAAGAGTGTTAGAGTTTCATAGTGTACAATAGAGCAGTGTGAATTAGAGCAGCATACATTGAATTGAGATATAGTATAGAGGACTACAGTGGAATAGTGGAGATTAAAAAGGCATAACATGGAGTGGAGTATAGTGGAATAGCACACACTGGAGTGGCAAACAGTGGAATGACACATAGTGGAGTGACATAGACTGGAGTGATGTAAAGTGGAATAGCAGGGAGTGGAGTGGTGAGAGTGGAATTGTGTACAGTGTAATACTTCAGAACCAAGTAGCATAGAGTGGAAAAGTATACAGTGAACTGGCATACACTGGAGAGGCATGGAATGGGGGGTCATACAGTGGAATAGAATAGAATGAAGTGGCATACAGTGGAGGGGGTTTGAGTAGCGTGGAGTAGAGTGAGTGGCTTAAAGTGGTATGTCATAGAATGGAATTGCAGAGGATGCATTGGAATACAGTGGAGTGGTGCAGACTGGAGTTGCAAACAGTGGAGTGTCGTACAATGAAATAGTATACAGTGCAGTAGCGAAGATTGGAGTGTGGTAATGTGGACTGGCATACAGTGGAATAGCATAGATTGGAGTGCCACAGAGGGGGATAGGGCAAGGTAGAGTAGACTGCAGTACTGTGGATTGACATACAATGAAATACCAAATAGTAGCGTGGCATAAGGTGGAGTGGCATAGAGTGGAGAGTCATAGAATAGAGTGTAGTAGTTAAACTTTATTTTGGTCGAATAATCATAATAGTACAGTAAAATAAAAACACATAGAAAATTGACTATGCAGATACATAATACAATAAACACACAAACATAACCATCAAATAAAGCAGCCCAGATTTTACTGGGGCCTCATACTTGGCCAGGTAGGGCCTTTAGCAACAAAAACCTCTAGAAAGACCTTGAGGTAGATTAAAAGGGTCCATCATACCAGCTCGAATGTCCAGGCCAACTTCAAGTTTTTGATAGTCCTGCAGGCATGCTACTGACATGATGTTCCTAACCTATTATTTAACAAATTAAAATATAGACAATGCTAAAACAATATAAAATGTAAACCCTAAATCGGCCTCATGATACTAACACTATTCCTACTTTATCTTAAAACCCTACCCCCAACCAAGAACATAGGCAAATAAAATCTAGTTTCATGTGACTGATTGCTACTTTTATGAGACTTATTTCTCAAATACATTCAGTCATTAATATCAGGACTAGATAGTTGGCATTCTTACAAGTATCACAGTGGCACCTCTGAGCCCTATAGTGTGCACTCATACTGTTTATACTCTTTCCAAACAAAACAGATTACAAGCTCCCCAGAGGCATGCCACTTGATCTTAGTTTTCATGACTCCAGGAAAAGTGCTACCCCAAAAATGATCAATTCCTTCATAACACTTTTTAGGATTCTCTGTGCCTCCCAGTAATGCCTTATGACCTCCAGCTTGCATAGACAAATTATGTATGTCTTCCTTGGCACTGAGTATCTGGGACAGAATAACAAGAAATTATCTACTGATTTTATTTCCTGTGGACAGTATGGACAGTGCACTGGGGATCAACCTAGTATATCCCATTTTTCTGTAAACGATCTTAAGGGTAGTGTGTCACTTCTAAACTGTATATATAGGCGACATAGGCGCCTAGCAGCTAGGGGATAAATTCAAGTCATATATAGTTCAAAGTTTGGTGAGCATTTTTGGCTCAAGAACTGTCCAGTTGGGCTCCCCTGTTTTTTAGTCAGACCAAACTTACACCGTGACAAATTTCCACTACACTTGTTTTAGTTCCTGGGTTAAATATTTTGCCATTTCCACTGGAGAATTCCAGAATTTCTCAATTTTCAATACCTCACACTGATTCTTAACATGATTCAACCCTGGGGATGGAACTTGTCCATCCCATGAGATTAGATCTATGAAAGACTCCCTGTAGTGAGTTACCCCAATACATCAGAGGCCTTAGACAGGTCACCTTATGAATACAATTTTGAGCTAAGCCCAACCTCAATGGGATAAGAGGAGAGCTCAACGCTAAGTTGAAAAGGCCCCGATTAATTCATTCTCAACTGTAGTGAGCATGGTTGCATCAACGTATCCCCAAAACTCCAACCCATAGGTGGCTGCTGCCACCACAGTAGTTTTATAGATTTCCAACAGCTGGTGACACTGCGCCACCAGCAATGGCCTTATATTTTCTGCCAATTAGCGATGGTCTCTGAATGAGGGCTGTATTGCTTTTCCCCATTTTCTGCCTTCGGGTCAGGGTGTCAACCACTCTTATGCACAAATAGTCAAATAATCATCATTCTACCTCTAAAGGACTGGTGTGGATGAACTCCCATATATTTTGTTTTCAATTGATTAATTTCTAGGCCCCTGATTTTATAAAAGGCTGCCAAAGCATCCAGTTCCCTCTTTAGACCAATAGGGATTCTTGAGATTAGTAGAGTATTGTCCGCAAACATTAGAATCAGGAAGCATACTCAAGCAATCATTGGTGCATCATGCTTGCAATTAGATAATCATTTAACTGCCCCATTAATATATAAACTAAAAAGTGTAGGAGCAAGTACACATCCCTGTTTTACTCCCCATTTAATTGGGGTCTTGTCTGTTAAATCTCCTCCCATATTCCACCACACCGTTACTTAAGTGTTGGTATGCAAAGCTCCTAGAATCCAAAGACATTCTCCAGGTACCCCATATGCATCTAAGACCCTCCAAAGATTGTCCCTTGGTACCAGGTTAAATGTTGAACTGTGATCTATAAAGGCATCATAAAGATGATCCCTCTTCAAGGTGACACGTTTCCAGCATAGCAGCATGAAGCAGAAAACCTGGTTGAGGGTATTGACTTTTCTCATAAAGCCCACCTGCACGATTATCAGAAATCCATGTTTGCAATTGGGCCAGGACTTGCATACAGAAAGTTTTCTGTTATTGAGGAGACTTATAGGTCTGTAGTTAGAAGGCAAGTCTCTGGGCCCCTTTTTACAGATTAGAATTATAACAGCATCATACCAGGATGAAGGGATATTAATACCCCTTATGATAGCATTGCCCAGATGATTAAGGTAAGGGACCCAGATTTCTGGGTGTGAAGGTAAAGAACGCTGGTGACACCATTCAGCCCTAGGCCTTTCTCTCTCTTCATTTGTTTCAGGGCATTTGACATTTCAGCATGGTCTTGAGCTAATACCTTTGCCATATCCTCATCCTGAGGTTTTCCCTGATTCCACTCACTATATAGAGAACTCAAAAATGGTAACCCACTTATCTGGATATATCACTGCATCAAGGTGATTATCAATTGTGCCTGCGCCAGCTGTCACTAATTTCCAAAAGGCCTTTGGGTTCCCATTCTCAAGGGTATTCAGAAGTTCTAGCCACTGTTCCCATTCCCAGCTTCTTTTAGCTTTTGTCAACATGGATCTATAACTTTTCCTGGTAGAAACTATTTCTATTCGGCTGCCTTTCTATATAGAGTCCAATGCTTGGCAAGGCGACATTCTTTTAACAACCAGGTGGGTATGTTTTTTTTTATGGCACCCTCACTTCCCAGTTTTAACAATAAATGGCCTTATTTGCTCCATTAAATGGCAGTCCTCAGTTTCAAAATCAAACTTTGTAATTCCTATTGGTTCTGTTAATGACATGTTTTCCATGAAGATCTTATTTATTTACATCGGTACTGCAGAATTGGAAGATATTTCCACCCATTTAACATTTCTCCTATTGTTTGTTGCCTCCACAGGGCTTTTGAAAGTTAAAGATGGCAAATTTGCACTCTTGAAGATGGTAGATATCACTTTGGCACTCTGGGCTTGATGGCCCACTATCTGGTCTAGGGATACTTACCATGTCAACTAGAACGGGCCATAGAGCCTGGTCCAACAATATATAATCAATATTACTAATTATGGACACTCTTTTAAATGTTGGGCACAGACGGAAATCTGATCTAGTGTTTTCATTAACTATTCTTAACTTCAAGTCAGCTGACAACTTGACCACCATAGTCAAACCAATTGCATCTTGATCAGGGGCCCTCAATTTTACATGCAAATCAGCCATAGAGTGGTGTGATTTACAGTAGAGTGGGGTACAGACAAATAGCATACACTGGAGTGGGGTAGAGTGGAGTGGTATAGAGTGGACTAGCATTGAATGTAACACTACAGTGCAGTGACATACACAGGGTGGTGTAAAGTGGAGTAAGGTACAGTTTAGTGAAATACAGTAGAATAGCATTGAGAGGAGTGGCCTACAGTAGCGTGGCGTGGAGTGAAGTAGTGTAGCGTGGATTACCATAGAGTTGAGTGAGGCAGAGTGCAGTGGGGTAGACTATAGTGGTGTACATGCAACAGTGTACTGTGTAATTACATAGGCCCTCATTCTGACCTTGGCGGGCGGCGGAGGCCGACCGCCAAAGTCCCGCCGTCAGGTTACCGTTCCGCGGTCGAAAGACCGCGGCGGTAATTCTGACTTTCCCGCTGGGCTGGCGGGCGGTCGCCTTCAGACCGCCAGCCAGCCCAGCGGGAAAGAGGCTTCCACGATGAAGCCGGCTCGGAATCGAGCTGGCGGAGTGGAAGCTGTGCGACGGGTGCAGTTGCACCCGTCGCGTATTTCACTGTCTGCACAGCAGACAGTGAAATACATTTAGGGGCCCTCTTACGGGGGCCCCTGCAATGCCCATGCCAGTGGCATGGGCACTGCAGGGGCCCCCAGGGGCCCGCGACCCCCCCTACCGCCATCCGGATCTCGGCGGTCCGACCGCCGGGATCTGGATGGCGGTAGGGGGGGTCGGAATCCCCGCGGCGGTGCAGCAAGCTGCGCCGCCGCGGAGGATTCAATGGGGCCGCGGTACACTGGCGGGACCCCGCCAGTGGTGCCGGTCCGACCGCGGCTTTACCGCCGCGGTCGGAATCCCCATTGGAGCACCGCCGGCCTGTCGGCGGTGCTCCCGCGGTCCTCCGCCCTGGCGGTCAAAGACCGCCAGGGTCAGAATGACCACCATAGTGTGAAATGTTGAAGAGTGGAGTGGAGTCTACGGTCATACAGTGGAGTAGTGCACAGTGAAGTAGTGTAGAGTGGGATAACATTCAGTGTAGTCACATATAGTTGTAAAATATAGAGTAGAGGGGCAGAGAGTGGAGTGGCATGCAGTGCAGTAGGTAACAGTGTAATAGCATAGAGTGGAGTGGCATAGAGTGGAGTGGCATACAATGGATTGGTATACAGTGTTAACGGTACAGTGGATTATCATAAAGTGGAGTGGCATATAATTCAGCGGTATAGAGTTGAGTGGTGTACAGCGGAGTGCCATACATTGGCATATCACACAGTGCATGGAAGTACACTGTAGTGCCATAGAGTGGCGTGGCATTGAGTAGAATAGCTTAAAGTGTGGTGTGGTAGAGTGGAGTTGCATACAGTGGAATAGCATACAGTGGAGGTGCATTCGGTGGAGTGGCATAGTCTGGAATGTTGCAACCAGTGGAGTGATGTGGAGTGGAGTGGAGTGGTGTAGAGTGGAGTGGGGCTGAGTGGAGTGGCATACTCTGGATTTGCATAGCGTGAAGTGGCATGTAATGAAGTAAAAAAGTGTGGAGTGGCATAAAATGTAATAGTGTAGAGTGGAGCTGTGTAGATTGGAGAGGCATAGACTAGAGTGTGGTACAGTGGAGTGAAGTAATTGAAACAGATGTAGCAAGAAAGTGGGTGAACAGGTGTCAGTGTAATGCAGCAGGAATACACATTATGAGATGTAAATAGTAATTTATGGTAGTATTTGCAAATAGTGTAAGTATGATATTTTTTATGTACTTAATTATATATTGTACCACAGTATACCATGGTATACATGGTATACTACAATACATGTGGATGGGAGTGATCTATGTGATTGGCTAATGTCTGTATTTACCAAACGTAAAAGGCAGCCAAATCATTTTCAGCACACTTCTTCTGACTTATTCCTTTTACTGTACTGCAGCTTAGGGCCTTAGAAATAGGTAAGTAGTAGGTTTTACTGTTTTCCCTACCTCTTACTACTTTATTAAAGTGGTAATAGGTCAAGAAATGTATTTTTAATTTCTATACATTTTTACAACACTTTATGGACAACCAAGCTTTTTTCTGTAATTTTTCTAAGTAGCGTAGACATTTTTGCGTATTACTGTGGTACTCCGTATACTTTTTTGTGAAGAATTAAATGTATAAAAACTGAAAATACACTGTAGTATACTATATTTGTATTTTTCTATTTTTCAGCATATTCACTTTTGTTTTACATTTATTTTAATTACTGAGGTACTTCCAAGGAAGCACTGCCGTACACTGTACATAAAAAAAAAAATGTAGTAACTTATAAATAATTTCCCACATCTATTGTTACTTTAATAAATTGGTAATAGGTATTGAAAAATATCAAACCTGATACCTACATCCAAGGAGTAAGCAAAAGTGTGTGTTTAAACAAAATTGTTGCCTTTAATGTTTGTAAAGGCAATCATTAGCCAATCACATAATTGTCATCGCTACGTACTATGGTGCTGTGGTACTTGTGTGAAATACCTCAATCAATCAGTGTTTGTAAAGCACAACTACTCACCTGTGAGGGTCTCAAGGCGCTGGTGGTGGGTTTAGGCCTCATTCAAAGAGCCATGTTTTGAGGTTCTTTCTGAAGATTGTGAGAGATAGGCTTTGTCTGAGGTGCATGGGAAGGTTGTTCTAGCTCTTGGCTGTGTGGTATGCAAAAGATCTTCCTCTGGCCATGGTTTTGTGGATGTGTGGGATGGTAACTAGCACCTGCTGGGCAGAGCACAGGGGTCTGGTGGGGTTATGGAAGGAAATGCGATGGTTCAGGTAGGCCGGTATGATGTTGTGCAGTACCTTGTACAAGTAGTTTGAAGTTGATTCGCTTCTCTACTGGGAGCCAATGGAGGGTCCTCAGGTTCTGGGAGATGTGTTCTTGGCGGGGGAGGTTCAGGTTGAGTCTTGCTGCAGCGTTTTAGATGAGTTGTAGTTTCCTGATGTTCTTTGTTCTGGTGCTAGCGTAGAGTTTGCTAGTTACTAGGGCGTGGGTGATTGTTTTGCGTTAGTCGACTGAGATCCATTTGAAGATTTTACAGAGTTGGTGGAGGGTGTGCAAGCAGGAAGAGATGACTGCGTTTACCAGTCAGGTCATTGATATGGAGGAGTTGAGGATGATTCCTAGGTTGCGGGCATGGTCAGTTAGAATAGGTGGTGCGCTGAGCGATGTGGGCCACTTTGAGTCATCCCAGGCTGAGGAGGAGTTTCTAAAGATGAGGAGCTCGGTCTTGTCCGAGTTGAGCTTGAGGGCAGCTCTCTCTCATCCAGGTGGCAATGGCTTTCATCCCGGTGTGAAAGTTCCTCTTAGCTTTGCCCGAGTCTTCAGTGAGGGATATGATGAGTTGTGTGTCATCAGCGTATGACACAATGTTCATTTCATGGTCTCTGACGATGGCTGCCAGAGGGGTCATGTATATGTTGAAGAGAGTTGGGCTCAGGCAGGATCCCTGAGGGACTCCTCAGCTGACTTCTGTTGGTTTGGATATGAAGGATGGGAGCCTGACTCTGTGTTCTTCCGGTGAGGAAGGAGAGGATCCATTGCAAGGCTTTTACGTGGATTCCTGCATCATAGAGTCTGGTGCATAAGGTGCTGTGGGAGACTGTGTCGAAGGCTGCTGAGAGGTCGAGGACTATGAGTGCTGTGGTGTGCCCGCAGTCGAGGAGTGTGCGGATGTCATCGGTGGCTGCAAGAAAAGCTTTCTCTGTGTTGTGATTGCGGCGGAATCCAGACTGAGAGGTATCCAGTTAGTTGTTGTCCTTGAGGACCTGTCGCAGTTGCGAGTTTATGGCTTTTTCCAGGACTTTGGCTGGATAGGGTAGCAGCGATATCGGCCAGAAGTTCTTGAGCTCTGATGGGTTGACTGTGGGTTTCTTCAGGAGGGGGCACACTTCAACGTGTTTCCAATCTTTGGGGAAGGTGGCTGTTGTGATGAAGCAGTTCAGCTTCTTTCGGAGTTCGGGGGTGGTGGATGCACTGGCTAGGTTGTATATACGGTGAGGACAGGGTTCTGTTAAGGCTCCAGAGTGTATGCTGTCCATGATGATTCTAGTCTGTTCTGTGGTGAGCATGGACCAGCTCTGGATGGTTTGCATGGGTTCTGGGGGGATGCGTCAGTGGTAGATTCTGACACTGGGTGGGTAATGCGGGAGGAAATTGTCATAGATGTCCTTAATCTTGCTGTGTAAGAAAGTGGCCACTTTGTCACAGAGGTCTTGAGATGGGGGGATATTGGAGGCTTTGGATGGAGAATTGGTAAATAAGTTGTTGACTGTGAAGAGTTCTCTCATGTTGTGCGAGGAGGTGTTGATGCCTTAACGTTATGTGGCTTTTTTTGTGTTCTTGATGCGTTGGTGATGGGTGGCAATGGTGGCTCTGAAAGAGGCGAGGACTTCACTGGCTTTGCTGTTTCTCCATTTTTTCTCTAGGCTCCTGCAGGAGCGTTTCGATTCTTGAAGTTTGGTGGTGAACCAGCTAGCTTTTTTTGGGACACGCTTGACCGAAGTTGATCGAAGGGAGTCTAAGGAGTTGGCACATTCGGTGATCCAGGAGTTGAGGTTACAAGCTGTAGAGTTCGCATCATCGGTGGGGGCAGGGGTAATTTGGCAGGTGTCATGGTGAGTTGTTTGTCAGTGATTCTGTTCCATTTCCTGTGGGGGGTTCTGGGGACATGGAGGCGGCTGTTGGGTGACGTGATGGAGAAGTGTATGTAGTGATGGTCAGTCCAGTCCGGAGTGGAGTTATTCTTGAAGGTGATCCAGTTGCTTGAGGTAAAATTGGGTCTAGTGTGTGTCCTGCAGTATGTATGAGAGCAGTGATCAGTTGCTTGAGGCAGAGAGTGGTGAGATTGTCAAGTAGGGAAGTGGTGTTTCAGCCATTGCGGTCCTCGAAGTGGAAATTCAAGTCACCCAGGAGGAGGTATTCGGTGGACACTAGGGCGTGCAGGCTGGCAATATCTACAATTGCGTTGATGAAGGCTGTTTGGGGGCAGGTGGTCTGTAGACTAGAGTTCAGCGGAGGGGGCATTGTGAGTGGCGTGGATTAGGAAGTATAGGTGTTACATTGTGGTGCAGTGTTCCTCCATGTTCACCGTGATGTAGAGTGAGGACTTGTGCATGATGGCCAGTCCTCCACCTGGATGGGAGAGTCGGTCCTTCCTTAGGAAGTTGTAGCCGTTTGGGATTGCAATGGCGATATGGTACGGAGGTAGGGTTGGTCCAGGTTTGAGTTAGGAAGGGAATGTCTGGACGGGTGGAGTCAATCAGGTCCCAGAGTTCGGTGGTGTGCTTGTGGAGGGAGTGTATATTCAGAAGGAGACAGTTGATGAGGTTGTGGCGGGCATTGGTGGTTTCAGGTTTGGATTGTTCCGATTGTCTGTTGTAGCTGAAACTGAGGTTGCAGTTCTGGCAGGGAAAAGGTCTGTGGGTGTCCTCAGGAGATACAGTGCAGCAGGTGCTGAGACATCTGGTGTTAAGGCAATTGAGGGTCTTGGCATCATAATGGAGGGTGGCCAGAGAGTGGCTCATCAGAGATCCAAGGTTTCTGGCGCTGGGTGAGGTCCAATCGTGGATGGGCGCAGTCGGACTTGCTTTTGGCGTGCCTTCAAGGGGAGGTAGGTGAGGGGTCTGGTTAGCTGGGAGGGTGGGAAAAGTGCTTTGTGGGGTAAGGGGGTGGGGCCGCAGGGGCAGCAGTGGCACGGGAAGGAGAGGAGACAGAAAGAAGAAGAAAAAAACAAAACAAAGTAAAACAGAAGTAAAATGCAGAAGTAAAAAGCAGGAGTAAGGAGAAACATAGAGAGACAGAGCTACTTACTTGTAGATGGCCACTAGGTCACCAGGGATGAGGCACAGGCAGGAGCCTGTGGTTGGAAGAGGGGCTTGAATTGAGAGTCAGGCAGACTCTCAGTTCGCTCCCTGAGGCAGAGGCAGCAGCAGCAGCAACAGGTTGAGCTGGGGAGGGCAACAGACTTTGAATTTTCTCAAAAGTACTGCAATAACAGTTATCTCAAAGTTAAAACACCTTATAACTTAAATAAATGCTCGCCATGCTTGTGGTACACAAATAGACCATCTGTTGATCATAGAGTCTAAACCTGCCAACTGTCAGGTACATCTGTTTAGCTGTTTTCACTCTACATAAGAAAAAGTCTATTGAAAATACATTGGTGAAAACATGAATTTTGGGACTCCCCTTTTCGAGACATTAAGGATCAAAAATATTTCATTATGTGGACGGTTTATCCCAATTATTTTTTTAAAAGAGTCTCCTGGTTGGCTTAACGGGCTTTATCACATTGGGTCAATTCACTCCCCCCAAGGCAAGGTCCCCCGGAGTGAACACTCTCATTGGCAGCCTGCAAAATGAGAAAGAATATTGTAGGCAGCCATCATAGGACAAAAGGAACTTAGGGCCTCATTACGAGGTTGGTAGGCCAACTCTCAGCACGCCACCCCTGTGGAGAGGAGACCGTCCCAAAGTTGGCGGTCTTTGCCCCCAGCCCAATTGCAAGGTTTCCACTGGGCTTACCAGCAGAAACCTCATAAAAAGGAGGTTTCCGCTGGGCAGCCCAGTGGAAACCATGTAGCGGCATTGGCCTCAGCTCCTAGTGGAGCTGAGGCCAATGCCAACACACACAGAGGCCCTCGAATACACACTGTGGCCCTCATTCTGACTTTGGCGGGCGGCGGTCGCCGCCCGCCAAAATCAGGCCGCCGAAAGACCGCGGCAGCCATTCTGGCTTTCCTGCTGGGCCGGTGGGCGCCCGCCAAAGGAGCGCCCGCCGGCCCAGCGGGAAAGGCCCTGCAACAATGAAGCCGGCTCCGAATGGAGCCGGCGGAGTTGCAGGGGTGCGACGGGTGCAGTTGCACCCATCGCGATTTTCACTGTCTGCAATGCAGACAGTGAAAATCTTTATGGGGCCCTGTTAGGGGGCCCCACGACACCCGTTCCCGCCATCCTGTTCCTGGCGGTAAAAACCGCCAGAAACAGGGTGGCGGGAAGGGGGTCGGAATCAGCAGCGCCGCCATGGAGATTCAGCCCATGCAGGGGAAATCCGTCGGGAAACAGCCGGATTCCCTTTTCTGACCGCGGCTTTACCGCCGCGGTCAGAATGGGCTGGGAAGCACCGCCAGCCTGTTGGCGGTGCTTCCGTGGTCCCCGGCCCTGGCGGTATTGGACCGCCAGGGTCGGAATGACCCCCTGTGTGCCGTAGCAGACAGTGTCCATTCTAAGGGTTCTGGGCAGGGGGTCCTCTGTATTTTGGGGCCCCCCATTCCTCTAGCACTGTTCTTCCATCAGCGTTTCCATTGTGGGTCCCTGGCATTGAAAGGCTGGTGGAAACAGGAGTCGTGATCAGCATGTTGGTGCTGAGGTCAGTACAGCGGTGAGTGACCATAAGTCCAACCACCATCAGCCTGTCGGGAACCATGTTCCTGGCAGTGATGGCAGTCTGACCTCAAAGGTCGTATTGTGGGGGTCAGACTGCCTGGAGAGAGACGGTCTGACTGCCAACATGAGTCTGGTGGTCCTTGGATCGCCAGACTTATAATGAGGGTCGTAGTCTGCTTTACTGAAAATATTTTTGCAAAAGGTATAATGGGGCAGGGTAGGGACAGCCAGCTCCCTTAGCTCTTGTGGAGGGGTCCCAGAGGGCCCCTCGTGTGGCTAAAATGAATAAGAAAAATAATGCTGTGAGACTCCTGTGGGATCACTGATTTTTTTTTTTAAATGCACATTTTTTCCATTTTCTGAATTTGACCTGTTGGGTTGGCCAGGGTCTGGGTGTCATTACTATTAAATAGGTGGGGAAGGGGCCTGAGTGGGGCCTCCCATCTCTGAGTCACTTCTTGGCCCTAGGGACAGAATGCTAAATTAAGTGGGGTGATATGCAACCCCCATCCCAGAGCTAATGGGCTCAGTGGACGCCATCCACTGGGACTGTATATCAAATATGGGTAGGAGCAAATGTGCCCTCCTCCTGGAGCCACCGTAGGGCCTACAGGACCCAATCCCCTATTACTGAATAGTAAATAAAGGGGAGGTGGGCATGCAGCCTGCCTCCCCACTCAACCATTGGGCCTCGTGATCCCATCAGGAGTGCTGATTTCTTTAAAAAAGGGTGAGGGGTTAGTGGCCTCCCTCCCCAAGGCACTTTGTGGTTGAGGACCCCATCCCCTGGGGTCATATTTCTAATAGGAGGGGGGAGGGAGAGCTCCCTGTGACATTATTGACCCCTGGGAACCAATCCTCTAGAGTGCAATAATTTACAGTGTCCCGGGAAGGCCACACCCAGGACACTGTGGTTCCCTGCCCAGGAGAGTGAGAGCATACCCTGCCTGCACTCTCTCAAGCAGGGAGCTCCACTTTGCTCCCATATGGCAGTAAAAAAATGCTTCTCCTGTCCAGTTGGAAGCACAATATTTTGGTTTCTGATATTTGGTCACTGACCCATTAGAATTACTTCAGATAACAATTTTCAGTGGTTTTGTAGATTTTTGTGGTTAAACCTTTAGGTTGTCACTGAAATCTTCACCCGACCATAATATATAAACCCTAAAAACCAATCATTGATACAAACTCATTATTTATTTATAATGTAGAACACAATTAGACAATTTCACACCTCTATAGATCTAATTTATAGCTAGATATTTTATTTAAATATACTAAATAAAGTAAGTGCAGAGTAGAATTATTTTTTTTAAGAATTAGTTTTTAAATTAAAAGTCTGTAAATATGTATTTTAAAATAAAATAATTATGTTTATTTATATAACTTCTATACATTTTAATAAATGTATATACTTTTTTCGAAGCTGAGATAAATTAATTTACTTTACTTTCTTTCCAATGGGCTTTTATTACAGTTCCCTGCCTTCATTATTTTCTATGGAAGATGTTGCAGTACAAGTGGGCGGCCATGTTTGGTGCTGAACTTACTGTAGTTTTGAGCTGAAATTCATGCAATACTTTTTTGGGGTCCATTTTGCAGTAGTAACTTTAGAAGTACAGTTTGTAATTAGTTTGCTATTTTGTGAGTGCGAGCATTCCCCCTTTTCCAACAACTCCTTCTTCATCACTCACATTTTCTACTTGAATGAAGGCACATGTGTGCAGAGATCATCACAATAAGGGCAGAGATCTCCAAACGGAAACAACAGGAGAGACACAGACCACCACACACAGGTTAGAGAGTGCCATTTTTATAACGTGTGTGGTTCTTTTGCAATATTACTAAACTTGCTACAAAATGCTGCTTGTGAAGATGCCCCATAATGTTTATGTAGTGGGGTCCTTGCAGTATTAACTGGAGTTTGCACTTGGTGACCCACACTTGAACACTCACAATACATTGTCATATCACTCCATATTGTGTTGCTTAATTATCAGATGAGAAAATAATGGTTGGATTTGAATTGAAGATATGAGCAACACAGCCACAGATGTGGCCATGGGGCTGTTATTATTATAGTAAGCTATAGTTACTGCCTGCTGGTGCCTGTTGCAAAATCACCATCTTTTACATGTCAGTATGTAAAGCAGCATTGGAATTGTGGTGGAAATATGCTAACACAGACCTTGTCTTGAAAATAATTAGTGCAGTGATCCTAATAATTGCCACCAACTGCTTAATAAAGCTTACTGTCCAAGGTCTTGGAGAGTCTCATTCTTTACAAGTCATTAATATTCATAGAAAGCAATACATCTCCGAGAGGTCACTGACTTTGAAGCAGTCACACCTCTGTGCTTACTATCAGCACAGTAATGTGCTGCTTCTACTCATTCCAATATTGAAGACTGGATCACAAATTAATTTTCACTATTACTATAACAAGAACAATTTACTAAGGTTTTGGAAAAGACCCTCCCAGAGTGCAAAGCAACACAAAGCTTTGTAAGATTTCATTACTATTTTGCTGTGCCACATGAGCCCCCAGACAAACTGCAGTAAATAACCCCATACATTCATTTGAACACAATTTTGATCCAAGAAGTGTAGAACAAAGATTTGGCATTTTATCTGACATATATTGAGGATTTCTTTTCACATGGTCAAGTTCAGAAGAAAAATTAAGCAGAAAGAAAAATTACTCAACATAAGTTATCCAAAAATCAAATTGGCTCAAAGGTTAAGCATGCAGGAAGCTGAATTTTTAAATTCTTTATAATGTTTTATAAAATACATTCTGAAAAGATCACCAGTGTGTGAGCAGCATGTGCAACATGAGTGGCGATTGTGATATATCTTTTGTTGTACTTTACAAAAAGTGATTCACACATGCACTACATTGGTGACCTCCTTGGAAAAATCATTCATATATGGCCTTGCATATGTACAGACTCAGGTGCATTTTAGAATGCTTTTAGAATGCTTCCTTAGCAAAATTAAATAATTACATATGCATCCAAAACACACAAATCAAGACAGGCAAAAGCTTTGGAAGTATTGTTAGGGTGGAAGTGCCAGACCCCTACTAAGTAAAACTGCAAAAAAGACAATTGAAAAAAACAATAAAGGAAAGACTGTCCTACAATCCCAACCATTAAGTGTGCTGTTTTCTGTGTAGATTACAGTATTATGCTTTGGCAGAACGCACTCACTCATACAGACATGAACCAGGGGCTGAAGTGGGCCGACTCAGTGACCCATACTGTATGCTGTTTTAAGCATAACCAAAATGCAAATTACAACTGCCCAATTGATGAAGATAACTGTCTGAAAGCTCATTTATGTATACATGTACATTTTATGAATATTGTTTAGAAAAACAAATGTTATGCAATATTGATTTTTATAACGCAGAAATCACCCAAGGGGTTATGCAGGCACTTGCCAAATGTATTGCCTAACACCGCATTTCAATTAAATATACAGTAAATGTTGTTAACTATTCCAAACTGAGTAGTAATACCTATTAAATTATTCAGAAATGTTGGAAAATAATAGAAATGGATATTGACCTGAAAGAACTGTAGAGGTAAACCATGATTTTCTTTTAATACAAATAATCATGTTATAGCTATGACTGATTACAAGGAAAAAACGTGGCACTACAAAATCCATCATAAAAAAATGAGGTGTTCCATGGGAGAGAAACTACAACTCAAATTTAGAGCTAGTTGTGATACATTAATAAAACAGAAACAAATATACACATAAGGCTTAAGAAGAGAAGGTCTACTATCTCACTGCATAATATCAAATTTCATGTGGCTACACACTTCAAGAAGATGGTGCATAATGTGAATCAACTCTGAGAGGTACTGGAAATAAACAGTAAAACGCATTTTAATATAATGCAGAGAAACATTTTCAATAGAAATGCTATCCACAGTTCAATCAATGATTTGAGTTGTTTTAGTTAAGATCCAAATTGAAGCAGCGGCAATTTCCTTTTCTATCAGAAAAAAAGAAAATCTGATATTCTTTAAAAACAATGGTTTAGAAGATATTGAGCATCATGTACAAAGACTAAAAGTAAAAAAGTACACATCAAAATGAAAGTATAAGTAACAAATTAGGGCTAAACATCATGATTACACAAACATTGTTGTGGAACATCTGCAAACAGCAAGAAAACAGGTTGTATTGAGAGGTGCTAATTAAACGCATGTGCACAGGACTAGGATAGTCCATGAACAATGAGAACGGAACACTAAGACTAGAAAGCAGAAAGGACTCAAAAAGTGAGCTCTACTAATGGCAATCAAGTGTTATTTTGTTTGTGAGATGGGAAGGGATTTGTCAACACCAGAGCAGTACGCGCTCTATTGGCGACAAAAATGCAAAAACCCAGCACTCTCAAAACAAAGCAATTTATGCATTGTGCTGATATGTTGTGGTTTAACCTTTTGCATTGCAGAGTTCAATTCTTAAAACGTATTTTTAATATGCTTACAAATACTTTTCCTTTGCAATGTACTGCTGCAGATTTTCAGAGTGTGTTAGGGTGTGGCCCCTTTCCAGGGCCTTCCAGAGACTTTCCCTGCAACATGCCTGGGCGTGGTTCTGGGCTGGGCCAAGACTCTATAAAAGAGAGCCAGCCCAACTCCCAGTGCTCACTATTCAGAGGTCCCGGTGCAGAGCAGCAGCTTCTTCCTGAGCTCCTGTTCCGGCGGCCTATTTGGATTTTCCAGACTTCTGCCCTTCATCCTTCATTGGTGATCATTGTTCCAGGTGGTAAGACGGTGGTTGGACTGTCACGACACCGTTATTGAGAATTTTTATATTCTTGGTTTAATTCTTAAATGAGTAACAGATTACTTGCGCGCTACCATTTCTTGACGTTTATATGGTAGTTTACAAATAGGCAAGAAGAGCGATTGGTTTCATAAAGGTTTGACTTTGTCATTCATTGCGTGCTATCATTTCTTGACATTGGCATGGTGGATTAAGAATCGGCAAGACGCGCGATTCATTTTATGGTGTTTAAACATTGTTGTCCATTGTGCGCTACTATTTCTTGACATTTACATGATGTTTTATGAATTGACAAGACGCGCAATTCGTATCATGAGGATTTAACTTTGTTGTTCATTGCGCACTACCATTTTTTGACATTTACATAGTGGCTTAAGAATAGGCAAAAGAAGCGCGATTCGTTTCATTGTACTTTGATCTTGTTATTTATTGTGAGCTGTTATTTCTTGACAGTTACATCGTGTTTTATGAATCGGCAAGACGCTCGGTTCGATTAATGATGATTTGACCTTGATATTCATTGTGTGTTACCATTTCTTGGTATTTTACATGGTGACACTCGAATCGGCAAGGCGCATGATTCTCTCCTCAATTTTATTTCATGTTGTTTATTGTATGCCACTATTCTGAGATATTTATTAGGTAATATTCGAGTTGACAAATTATGTGATTTGTTTCCTGAATCCATATCGTGTTATTCATGGTGCACAATCCTTTTATGGTGGTCACTATATATATATATATATACATATATATATATATATATATATCTGCAATATGCACAATTTGTGTTGAAACATTTTAAGAGTACACAGAAGGCCAGAGTTTCTAGATGCAATATTGTATGGTCTTAGTATACATTCTCAAAACAGGATTTATATGACTGGTTTAAAATTTAGTCAGAATGTTTTTCTGATTCTCATGTAAATGAAAGTACTTGAATAAGAAAGTTTTCATTTAATTCATCTTGATTCCCCTACAGGTATCCGGCCATCTTGAAACTTAATCATTTTTAAATTAACTCTTAGATTGTTCATGTTTTCAGAGTGACTAGGCTTAGAATCATAGTCTTTTATTGATTTCAGGAGATATAATTTTCATACCGTGTGTTCTAACCTTTTTCTTACTACAGGTCTCCTTCCCAGCTGTTCCCTTCCTAATCCCCTCTTCTCCTCTTGAACTCTCTCAGTCTCTGTGATTTATCTATCAGAGTCTTGGAGCTGTTCAGTGGTGGACGTGTTGGGAACGTGCACTGACCCCGAGGATCTGGTGACGCTGACAGAATAGTGAGCCCACAAATTATTATCCTCCTGGCTTGTGTATGTTCTCAGCATGGCCACGCTAGACAAGTTAGTCAAGGCTATCACCCAGCTTCAAGCAGAGGTGGTATCATCCAAAGAATTGACAACTAGCTTAGCAGAGAGAGTGAGTCAGTTGCAAGATAAGGTAGAGAAGAAGGAACAAAGTCCCACAGGAGTGTCTTGGCCAGGTACTTCTTCTCAGGCTTCTGGAAGTAATCCGATTTCCCTAAATGTTCCTTCTGCAATTCCTTTAGCTCTCCCAGAACGTTTCTCAGGTGACCCTTTGAAAGCGCAATCTTTCTTGGTTCAAGTGGAACTACACTTTACCTGCAGACCAAATACTTTCCCCGATGCCCAGTCCAAAGTAGCTTTCTTGTTATCATATCTGTCTGGGGATGCAGCTACTTGGGCAATTCCTCTTGTGCGTAAAAATAGTCCCTTGTTGTACAACTGGAGAAATTTTGTTTGTGAATTTGAGAGAGTTTTTGATCGTAGAACTGAAACACAGTCAGCAGATCGGGAATTATTAGATTTACACCAAGGGAATCAAGACCTACTGTTGTATCTAGCCAACTTTAACCGGCTTGTTGCCGAGGCATCCTGGCCTGCAGAAAAACAAGCGGTCTTGTTTTCTAAGGGACTCAAAGAGGAACTAAAAGATATCTTAGCGCAAATCGATCCACAGCCTACAGACTGTCAAGAATTAATAAATCTTGTCTTGAGACTTGATCATCGTTTAGCAGAACGTAAAGGAACGCGCAAAAAGATTGAAAAATATTCATGGTGTGTTCATGATAACAGAGACTCAAGAACTTCGAAAGAAAGAACGCCGGAACCGATGGAAATTGGAACCATCAGAAGACCTTGGACCAAAGATGAAAAGGACCTACGTAGAAAAAATGGACAATGTCTTTACTGTGGGCGAAAAGGTCATTTTGCCAAAGATTGTCCAATCAAACCAAAGAACAAGCAAGGTCCAGTTCAGAAGGTCGCAGCCAATGCACCAGTCGAGTTGGAAAACTAAAACACCCAAGATGCAGAGAAGGGTTGGTCTTGGGTGTCACAGTGGACCCTTCACAATCTAGACATCTTAAACTGGAAATAAGAGTTCAGGTCAAGAAAAAAATCTATTTAAAAAAAGCTCTAGTCGATTCTGGGGCTACTGGGAACTTTGTTGATGTCCAATTGGTTTGTGCATGGGGGATCCCATGTATTGAAAAGAAGACCCCAGAAATCATCCAGGCAGTCGATGGGAAAATCTTGACTGGAGGTCCGGTAACTCTTCAGACTATCCCCTTGTCGATGATTTGTGAAGATAAGAATCAAAGAAATTAACATAAAGAGAAAATCATCCTTGACGTGATCCATGCTCCCCAATATGGGATTATCCTCGACTTGCCATGGTTAACTCATCACAATCTGGAGATCAATTGGGCAGAACATAAAATCGTGTTCTCATCTGCGATATGTAACGAACAATGTCTCCAAAAGATTCAAGTACCAAAAGTTTGCAACTCTTACATAGCTACTGCTGCCGAGAAAGAAATTCAGCTGCCCAAACAGTATTCATCTTCCAAAGAGGTATTTGATGAGAAAGGAGCAGAGACTCTACCTCCTCATAGATCTTATGACTGTCAAATTGATCTAGCCCCAGGTGCGATACTTTCCAACTGTCGTGTATCTGCCCTGTCAGAACATGAAAATCAACATTTACGAAAATACCTAGATCAAAGTTTGCAGAATGGCTTTATTCGCCCCTCTAAGTCTCCTGCAGCTTTGCCTTTGTTTTTTGTTCCAAAAGCTAATGGAGAACTTCGAACTTGCATCGACTATAGGGGTTTGAACAAAGTCACCATCAAGAATAAATATCCTTTGCCCCTAATTCCGGTTTTATTGGAACAAGTAAAGAAAGCAAAAATCTACACGAAGCTTTCTCCAATGGCCCAGTCTTGACTCATCCTGATGTGAATCAACCTTTCATAGTGGAAGCTGATGCTTCAGATGTAGCAATAGGAGCCGTCTTATCACAATGAAATGAAGACACTGGTCAACTTCATCCTGTAGCTTATATGTCTCGGAAGTTGGACGAAGCCGAACAGAACTATGTCATTGCTGAAAAAGAGCTTCTGGTAATTCGTGACGCGTTTAAAGAATGGAGACATCATTTGTTGGGTGCTAAATACACTGTCACAGTATATACTGATCATCGTAATCTTCAATTCATGAGTTCCGCCAGACTTTTGACCCCTCGACAATTACGCTGGATGCTTTTTTTTGCTGAATTTGATTTTGTAGTAACCTTCCGGCCTGGTAAAGTTAATCGAAAGGCTGACACCTTGTCCCGTCAAGAGACTACCACGTTGCCTGCATTTCAAGCCTCCAGAGCTATCATTGCTCTTGACAAGGTTCTATGTATCATAAAAACTGAAGATTTCTTTGAAGAAATTTGCAACTCTTTCACTGTTGAAAAATGGCAAACATGGGCCCAAGCAGATCCCAAAACGTCAATCAAGCAAGGTTTAGCCTTTTATGATGCTCGTTTGTTCATACCCACTACCAAACTTCACAAGATAGAGTTTCATTGGTTGCATGTTATACCTACGGCAGGTCACCCAGGTACTCCTAAAACTCTTGAACTGATCCAACGCTATTTTTGGTGGCCTACCATAACAAAAGATGTAAAAGCAATGGTAAACAACTGTGATGTTTGTGCTCGCATTAAAACAAGTCATTCAAAACCAAAAGGGTTGTTACATCCACTTCCAACCCCAAGTCGTCCATGGGAGCACATTTCTTTAGACTTCATTACCGGTCTGCCAGTGGTTCAACAGCATTCAGTAATTCTGGTGGTAATAGATAGTCTCACGAAATATGGACATTTCATCACCTGTAAAAAATTGCCCACTTCTAGTGAATTGGCAACTATTTTACTGAACAGAGTGGTTCGTTATCATGGACTGCCAAAGGTTATCCTCTCCGATCGGGGGTCACAATTTTCCTCCAATTTCTGGAAGACATGGTGTAAAACACTCCAAGTGACATCTACGCTATCTACTAGTCGCCATCCTCAAACAGATGGTCAAACAGAGAGACTAAATCAGACTTTGAAACAATACCTACATGCCTACGCTGAAAAGGCACTTCATTCTTGGTCATCTATGCTATGGTTAGCTGAGTTAGCTTACAATAACTCATTCCACACTTCTATTGGCGTTACACCCTTTTTTGGTTTATTTGGCTATCATCCTGACACCTTGCCCATCAGAATTCCTCAAGAAAGTTCTCTTACTCCAGCTGTGTCAGAAACCATTCAGCATTTACATCAAACCCAGGAACTGATTCAACAGCATTTAGAAAAAGCCAAACAAAAATATAAAAGGCATTATGACAAGAAACATTGTGAGGGACCGCAATATCAACCATGTGACAAAGTGTGGCTTTCCACAAAACATATATACTTCAAGAAGAAGCACATGTGTAACCCTAAATTCATTGGTCCTTATACTGTCCTTCAGCAAACCAATCCGGTGACCTATAAACTACAATTGCCCAGATCCTTACGGATTCATCCAGTGTTCCACACTTCCCTCTTGAAAAAGGCAGTCCAAAAGGTCCACCCTCATCCAGCTCCTGTTCTAGTACAAGGGGATGAAGAATACAAAGTCAAGAAAGTGTTGGATTCTAAACTGAGAGGGCATAATCTATGGTACTTAATCTCATGGAAAGGTTATGGTCCTGAAAGTAACTCATGGGTTTCCGCATCTGATGTTCATGCTCCAGTACTTGTGAGATGCTTTCATCGTCTTAATCCAAGCAAACCAGGCCCTTGAGCGCGTCTGGGAGAGGGGAGTACTGTCAACACCAGAGCAGTATGCTCTCTATTGGCGCCAAAAATGCAAAAACCCAGCACTCTCAAAACAACGTAATTCATGCATTGTGCTGATATGTTGTGGTTTGACCTTTTGCATTGCAGAGTTCAATCCTGAAAACTTATTTTTAATATGCTTACAAATACTGTTCCTTTGCAATGTATTGCTGCAGGTTTTCAGAGTGTGTTAGGGTGTGGCCCCTTTCCAGGGCTTTCCAGAGACTTTCCCTGCAACATGCCTGGGCGTGGTTCTGGGCTGGGCCAAGACTCTATAAAAGAGAGCCAGCCCAACTCCCAGTGCTCACTATTCAGAGGTCCCGGTGCAGAGCAGCAGCTTCTTCCTGAGCTCCTGTTCCGGCAGCCTATTTGTATTTTACAGTCTTCTGCCCTTCATCCTTCATTGATGATCATTGTTCCAGGCGGTAAGACGGTGGTTGGACTTTCCCGACACCATTATTGAGAATTTTCATATTCTTGCTTTAATTCTTAAATGAGTAACAGATTACTTGCGCGCTACCATTTCTTGACATTTATATGGTAGTTTACAAATAGGCAAGACGCGCAATTGGTTTCATAAAGGTTTGACTTTGTTATTCATTGCGTGCTACCATTTTCTGACATTGTCATGGTAGCTTAAGAATCGGCAAGACGCGCAGTTCATTTTATGGTGTTTAAACATTGTTGTCCATTGCGCGCTACTATTTCTTGACATTTACATGATGTTTTACGAATTGACAAGACGCGCAATTTGTTTCATGACGATTTAACTTTGTTGTTCATTGCGCACTACCATTTCTTGACATTTACATGGTGGCTTAAGAATAGGCAAAAGAAGCGCGATTCGTTTCATTGTACTTTGATCTTGTTATTTATTGTGAGCTGTTATTTCTTGACATTCACATTGTGTTTTACGAATTGGCAAGACGCGCAATTCGATTAATGATGATTTGACCTTGATATTCATTGCGTGTTACCATTTCTTGGTATTTTACATGGTGACACTCGAATCAGCAAGACGCACGATTCTCTCCTCAAGTTTATTTCGTGTTGTTTATTGTATGCCACTATTCTAAGATATTTATTATGTAATATTCAAGTTGACAAGTTATGTGATTTGTTTCCTGAATCCATATTGTGTTATTCATGGTGCACAATCCTTTTATGGTGTTTACTATATATATATATATATATATATATAGATATATATATATATATATATATCTGCAATATGCACAATTTGTGTTGAAACATTTTAAGAGTACACAGAAGGCCAGAGTTTCTAGATGCAATATTGTATGGTCCTAGTATACATTCTCAAAACAGGATTTATATGACTGGTTTAAAATTTAGTCAGAATGTTTTTCGGATTCTCATGTAAAGGAAAGTACTTGAATAAGAAAGTTTTCATTTAATTCATCTTGATTCCCCTACAGGTATCCGGCCATCTTGAAACGTAATCATTTTAAAATTAACTCTTAGATTGTTCATGTTTTCAGAGTGACTAGGCTTAGAATCATAGTCTACTATTGATTTCAGGAGATATAATTTTCATATTGTGTGTTCTAACCTTTTTCTTACTACAGGTCTCCTTCCCAGCTGTTCCCTTCCTAATCCCCTCTTCCCCTCTTGAACTCTCTCAGTCTCTGTGATTTATCTATCAGAGTCTTAGAGCTGTTCAGTGGTGGACGTGTTGGGAACGTGCACTGACCCCGAGGATTTGGTGACTCTGGCAGGATTGTTGTCAATGACATCACACAATCAAGCTGCAACATAAGAAGCATGTTGACTGACTCAACAGACACCTTTTGTGAATGACCTTTTGAGGAGAAGGATAACGCCACTTGCAAGTCAATCAACCCATAAGTTTCAGAAATCCAATGTAAGTAATGATGGATGCCATCTGGTACTTTACTCATAGGCTTGAAACTGTTAGCACAAGAGAATTGATGTGTGTGAGGCAACTGGATTTCAAACAGTGCTTTTGTTATCTTGCATTACATTAATCTAAATGGATAACCTCCTGGTGAATTATAGCAGACTGAAATGCATTGAGGGTTGGTTCATACTTTGGACAAGTGACATGTTTAAATTAAAATCTTAAAAATGGTTTGTCTGTATTTACTTCATTGGATTTATAAAACATTCAAATAAAGCAACTATTCCTCAGAATTGTGAATTTGTATTGAACTTACTGTGCAGTGCCACAGGAAGACAGTCTGAAATCCAGTACACTTCATCATTTCACTTAACCCTTTAACTGCTGGGCCACTCTCACCCCCCCTCCCCAGTGCAGAGACATTTTTTGGAAATTTGGAGTAGTTTGCGCTTAGAGCTGCAGATCATGTATTTCTGAAATTGGCACACAATATGGAGTTTAGGGGCAGTGGTTATTTGTACATCTCTAAATTTGTGGTTATCTATACTAGAGTATGATTTAGAGGGTGGTTTTCAAAATGTCTTCTTTCTAATGCAGCAAAGTACAATAGGTAATGACAAATATTCTACTATTCTATGCCCCACAGGTCTTCTTATAATAATTGAACTTGACTTATGTGGGTAGGCTTGGTGTCTCTGAGAGGAAATGGGCCAAAACACCACATGAATCTATTACATTTTTCAACTGAAAACTGACCTTTTTTTCCAAGCAGTAGAGTTTGGACACTATCTCAATCAGCAACCTGGGAATCCTAGCCGACCTGTAAATTTTTTAATACTAGACACCTAGGGGTATCCATGGTGGGTTGATTATGAGCCTCTCACCAAGTTTTTTTTTGTTTGTTTGTTTTTACCCAGCATACCTTGCAATCCTCAACCTTCGATTAATAAAACAAATTTTCCTCATGTTGCTGTGATGGAAAATTCTAAAATCTGTGGGGGAGCCACAAACATCTGTCCACCTGGTATTGTCCTAAGATTCCTGATAGAGCAGGTCTAGTGCCCATGACAGGAAATGACCCAAAACACAACATGGATGCATCCCATTGTTTCACCGAAAAATGACTATTTTTTTCCTAATGTAGGTAGCAGTAGATTTTTGGAATTAGCTCACCCGGCATCTAGGGAAACCTGGCAAACCTGTACATTTTAAAAAACTTCACATAATGGGTTATGAAGGGTGGGCTGACTTGCATGGTTTTCACCAGGTTTTGTGACCCAGAATCCCTTGCAAACCTCAATCTTAGATTAAAAAACCCATTTTACTCACATTGCTGTGGTGAAAAGTTCTGGAATTTATGGGGAGCCACAAACCTCCATCCACCCAGCACACCCCAAACTCTCCCAATAAAAATGGTACCTCACTTATGTGGATGGGCCTAGTGCCTGCATCGGGAAAAGGCCCAAACACAACATGGAGTTGTTGCAGTTTATCCACCAAAAACTGACCCATTACCCAATGTGAGTAGCACTAGATTTGTACCCTAGCACAGAAGACACCTAAGGAGACCTAGAGAGCCTGTACACTTTTAAAACTAGACACCTAGGGGTATCCAAGGTGGGCTGACCTGCATGAATCTCACCAGTTTTTCCAACCCAGAATCCCTTGCAAACCTCAAACCTTGACTAAAAACCCTTTCCCTTACATTTCGGTGATGGAAAATTCTGCAATCTTCAGGGAGCCCTAAAGGTCTGTCCACTCAGCATTCCCCAATGTCTCTCAAAACAAATGGTACCTCATTTGTGTGGATAGGCCTAGTGGCAATGATAGAAACAGATAAAGTGAAGGTCAATACAGGTCCCCTGATTACGGCTCCTCTTGACCTTGGTTTGAGCCATTCCTGTAGTGAGCACTAGTCCTAGCCACACAAGTGGGGCAGAGATTTTATCGGCACAAGTGGGGTAATGCAATGTGGTAGGAGTTTTGTGGCTTCTGGCGGATTCTGGAAGTTTCTACCACAGAAATGGATGGGAAATGTGTGCTTTAAGTCTGAGTGTGAGGTTTGTAGAGCATTGTAGGCAAGAATACCTTGTGGGATCTATGCAAGCCATACCACCCCAGACTCTCTTGGTTGTCTGTTTTAAAAAAATGCCTGTGCTGTGGTTTCTAGGTTTGCATGGATGGCACTACAGCACAGTCCCAAATACTCCACCTGCCCCTATTGCTTATCTTTCATCATAGTGATTTAGGGCCTTTCGTGTAATTTTATCTTGTAATTTTATCTTGGAGATGTGTGTGTTTTTACCAAAGTTTGACACTTTCAAGGGCTTTCGTGTAATATTTTTAGTGAGGGCCATGCAACCCATGCATGTTTGGACTCCCCTAGTTGTCTAATTTTTAAGAATGTGCAGGTTTGTCTAGTTGCAAGCTGAGGTAGGAACCAAGATCAACAGTTACTCACAATAGAAAAAAACAAGGAGTTCTTAGTAAGGGCTGTCTTTACATTTTGGGTAATAAAGAAGAATCCGTCACCCTGGTGGAGGACTTAACATCTGCCATTTTGAGACAACTTTACTCCATAAATTCAGAAATAACCACCAAGCTGGCTGTCATTTCAAAAACATTGGCAGCTGTCAAAATGATGGTTCCTAACAATGCCTTTTCACGTTTGACAGACTACTCCTTCACCGTGACTAAGCCATCTTTCAATTAAGAAAAAAAAAGTAAAAACAAAATCTCAAAGTTAGATTTTCTTTTTGAGAAATAAATGCCCCTTTCACCATGGGAGTTATATCCAATGGCAATGGGGGCATTAGACAGTTATCACTGCCCCTTACCACTAAGGTTTTCCGAGTGGTGACGGGCAGTGAAAACTGACCTGTATGACTGCACATCTAAATTAAGTTGGTGGACACAGAGGTCAGCTGCAGATGACCCTTACTCATCTGGGACATGGAAGGGATGCAGGCATGCCAAAGATGGAGTAGTCTTCCCCACAGTTTCAGAAATGCTCCATCCACATATATCTTGGGTGGACAGACCATTATCTTCATGGTAGGCCTACTCTGTTGCCACTGCAAGTTTGTTAAAGGTAACCCACCACTTACACTGGTTGATTTTAGCACTTCAAGAAATGCTAACTTCAAACACAAATACATATCAAAGCATCTAAATATTGAAATGAAGACTTCTGAAGGTGAAACATAAAGCCACGCCATGGCACCAACCACGTTGTTGTCCATTCACATGCCATTCATGCACCACATACAAGACTTTCATACTACCGGCCACAGGCCCAATCCAACAGATCAGTTCACTTACATCAACATACTGCAACCATGCAGGGGCCCATCAGATTCATACGCCAGAGTATGGAATCAGTCTGACTACATTTTTACCATCTGTCAAGTAACCACCTTGATTCTGAACATTATTGAATGCATGCCTAGTGAACCTTAATTAATGGCTCCCATGACAGTCATATGAGGCTCAGGAAGACATGTCTCACATGCATCTTTAGCGCACTTACTCTGGTAAGTCCAACTCCTTCCAATTTGTGGGGTGTCCAAGTATGCCTCCAAGGTATCATTCCTCAAATTGAGTGTGCATATCTACCTTTGAAACTAAAGGAAACATGTTGGGAAATATTGCGGAAGTTCCCTAATGAGAACTACATAATCAATCAAAAATGGTAGTTTTTGACACACAGGGTAGTCTATGTGAACGTAACATATGTCCCATCCACTGTTATGTGCAGTGCTGTGACTAAAATAAACGTATCATTCAGCAAACTGAATATTTACAAAATTCTGACAGAGGATAAACATGGCAAGCAGGGCAAACATTTTAGCCATATGTGTAGCATTCGGTGCAGAGCTCTCTGTAATGATATTCATTTTTTTTAAAAATTCACAATCCCCCAAGAGGGCATCCTGTCGCCGATGCAAGAGCAGTCAGGGGTGATCCATGGAGTAACCTAGTTGAAGACCCAAGTGTTTAGCTTTGTACCAAATACACTGATTTTAGAGGCAACACATATGTGTAAAGGCCGGTCATTCTGCACTTTTGGAGCCAATTAGAAGAAGGCTATTCTCCTTGCTCTGGTGCTGCCTATGCTGACCAAAGGTGTCTGGAATGTTTCTGAAATCTAAGGCAGCATTGAGGTATGCTGGAATAGTGCTCTGTAAGACTATGAATGTACATTCCAGAAATTTGATAAGAGCTGTGGATAGGGAGTCAGTGAAGCTGTTTCAGGTGAGAGTGTGTGTGAGTGTTGGGATGTTGAGGGAGGAGGCTACCTGCTGCATTCTGTAAGGTTTAGAGACATCTGCTTAGCTGAGTGAGTGATTCCTACGGTAATGGGATGATTGTGGCACCTATGGGTTTGAATCCATAGTTGAAGATGAAGTGATGGCATGTCTATCTGTACTACCTTTACTATGTGCCTTCTACCTATGCAATATGCATTTGAAGGCATGCCTACCCTACTTTTTCCTTACATGTACATGTCTCTGTCCTCATCAGAGTCCTGACTAATCCTGTATACTTGCCAAGTGGACCTACACTAACGCCTTCCATTCCCAGCTACTTGAAGTTCAAGAAAATGTGTCTTTCATGTGCCTTCAGCACACTCACTGTGCTAGATCCAACTCGAACATGAATGCCTTTACAAGACGTTCATTACCATGCATAAGCCTTCACCATGCATACATATATACATACACATACATAGATACATATATATGTACACACGTATACATACATGTGTATCTATCTGTCTATCTATATATATAAAGATGCACACAAACACACACCTACATATATACTTATATTACTTTAACAACCCCAACCCCCAAACCCAACCACCATATACCCTCACCAACTCTAAACCCTAAAAATATCTCTTGCCACCAAAATATCCTTACCCACCCTAAACCCTAAAAATATCCTTGCCATCCAAATACCCCTACCTGCCCTAAAAGCCCCCTTAACACTCAAATGTCATTACCCGCCCTAAGCCATAAAAATACCCATCCATCCAAATACCCTTGGCTATCCTAAAACCTAAAAATATACATTAACACCCAAATACCAGTACCCACCGTACACCCTCTGTGGTAAAGGTATATTCAAGGTAAAAAAATTGAGTAGTAAATGCAACTGTGTGGTAATAGATGCATGGTAAAGGCATTGCGTGGTAATGACTGTGTAGTAATTGATGTTTCCCATACGAATGCAGTGTGTATTCGCCCTCTTCGTTATTAATAATCATCCTCCATGAGCCATGGAGCACGAACCAAATCCTTTCAGCAAGCAACACCAACCCCCACCCCAATTTATCAATATATGCGGATCAGCCATAATATTTCCCTTTCATGGTCTTGAAATGCACATGCATAGAAATGTAAATCTTCCATTTCTACCCTTAAATTAAGTGAAGAATTTAAATCCTTAGTCAAATATTAATTTCATAAATGAGTATTATTGTACGAAGGGCAGCAAGAGAGCAAAGAGCTTGATTGGCATCTAGCTATGTTTCACCTTTCCCTTGGATAGCCCTTTACTCAGTCATCCACATGGGTGGCCTTGTGCAGGAGGTATGGGTCTTTAAGCATTCCTACGGCCCTGACTGATATGTGTAGAGCCATGCCAGTCACATAGGTATCTCCACCGACACTCATACACGTTTATATATTTTATGAGTGGATTATGTGTGGGCTCCAATCTGAACTTACATTTTGGAATTTGTACACATGTAAATTTGTTTTGTAAACAGTCACATCTAAAATGTGTTTTCCCAAGCAGACTGGGAAAAACTTGCTGACGCAAATGTCTTAATTAGAAATTACTAATGAATCTTTAAAGAAATGAGTAGAAATAAATTTAACGTAGAGAATTAATGTGCATGTTTGAAAATGTGCCCACGAAGAGTGGTCACCATGATTCACAAATTATATTAAAAAGTGATTAAACGTGTGAAATATTAAAAATGTATTACATAACATAGTAATATATCATATTGAAATATCTAACCTATGTCTTGCATTATATTTTGGAGCTTCACTTAGCCAAAGTTGTGGCCTAGTTTTGCCAGGCCTCATGTAGAAGCTGAATTAATAAACACACAATGTAGAAGTCGTTGATGTGTTGAACTGACCCTAAACTATTCGCTGTTTAATAAAATCTGTTTAGCTAGAAAGCATTGCATGAACCAACGTACAGGAGATGAGGGAATCAACTTTGTAACAAGGACTGTGTAAAGCAGACGAGATGTACTTTCCCAGGACTCAAACAATGAAAACACTGACTGGAGAAGAAGATGCAACATCTTTGATACCTGACAAGCCGAATGATGAGGACATCATGCAGTGAACCAATCAAAAACCTGAGAATTGTGTAATACTAGAATTTGTAGATTTTAGAAATTAATATTATTGGGTATATATGGTGATTAATTGCCCATTAGGCTTGGGGGATAGTCTGGGAGAACTTGATATAATGACAGGAAAGAAGGGGAGAGCTCAGATGTTAGGGGCAGATGTCGGAGGAGAGACTTTATTCCGAAACTGATGCAATATTGGGGGAAAAGAGATTTGAGATTCTGTCATTGGGTTCATGCTCTTGAGAACCTGATGTGATGCTGATCGACTGATGACCTGAAAACGAAGACTGACTTTGTTGCTGATCCATACCAAGGATAGGTAGATATGACAATATGACTAAACTTCACTTTATACCTTTTCTTGCTAGGTACCAACTGCACTGTTTAAATAGTTTTTCTCTTAGATAGATTTTTTTTCCAAATACATGTTCTAAATTGTTTTCGCATGAAGTCCCACATGCTAATGCTAATCTGGGTTAGATGAGATTCTATTCTAAGGACATTGCCATATACGCGGACAAATGATTGACGGAGTGATTTTCTGAACTTTGCTATTCATGTTGACATACTTTTCTTTTAATCTTATGTTAGCTTATGCTGAAGCTTTAGAGCACATGCTTTCTCAAGTATTGATTAGATTATGTTATTGGTGGTCACTAATGAACGAATAATGATTTGATTTGAATAAAGTTTTGCATTAACCTCATGAATTAGTATTGTAACCAAAGAGCAATAAAACTACTAAACGTATATGGAGTTGTGGTTATTCATGAAATGGTTGACCCTATTGACTGCTGATTATTGATCTGTGTATTGATTATTGATGGACATTCGTTACTACATGGCTAGGATACTCCATGCGAATGAAAATGTCCATCAACCTATACGTGTCCCCTTGTAAGTTTACTTACTAAGGACCAGGCGCGCGAGCAAACTCTATGAATCAGAGCCTATGTATGTAATTAGTTCTAGACAGTGTGTCTTTTAAACTTAACATTTAATGACAATCTTTACACACAATGAGAGAAAATTAGCCTTTTTGGTAGCCATCCACATTTTTTGCTGAATCCTATTGCTGGTTTTTAGACTCTGCACAGTGCACTTTAACACTTAAAACATATAAAAATCGGCTGATATCTGGGGCCACATCACACATACGGTGCATTTTCCTTGTGTGCACCAGGTGCACCTTTTGAAAGGTGCACCCTGCACAAACATAGAGAATGTGCTGTGTTAGCATGAATGTGCTTCTCTAAGGGGAACTGTGCTCTTGCTCTCATGGAGGCACCACAGATTAACGTATCTCTGTTTCCACTTACATATTTTTAGTTGTTTTAGTGTCATTATTTAAATATTTTTTTTCCTCCATTTTTATGTACTGGAGTAGTATTTTGTTTGCATTGTGTTTTGCCTTAAAACTGTTTTGGTACTTCTAAACGCTTTACTTATTTTGTTTAGGTAAAGCTCATCTGCTCCCTGCAACAGCTACTAGAAGCCGAGCTCAGGATTAGATTATTAAAACTTTAGTTGGACCCAACAAGTTGATGACTTGGTTACTTGTGGAGGACTACCATCTATTCACATGAATAATTCACTTCCTAACACACAGAATATTCAAGAAATACGTTATCCGGACTATTTTATGTAAGGGTGTGTATAATGCTTGGAAGCCTGAAATCCCAGTATAAACTTTACTTCTGATTTCATTTATGTAGAGGAGTTGTGACATCTATAATATGAAAATGACGTAGCTGATCAACCGTACTAACTTAAAAGGTTTGGCAGGCCGTATTTTACCCCATAGTTAGTCACTGATATTAGTGAGGAACCAAATTGAAACGGGAATTTGCAAGCTATACGCAAAGTGACGTTTATAATACGGTAATTAGCAAAATATTTGACTTCGTCGAGTAAATAAAAAAATATCATTGGGAAAAAAGCACACGGAAAAATGAACAAACAAGGCTTCATTTTGCCAGCGCCAGTGAATTTGCAGCAATGCACAACATAAGTCATCGCACAATACAGGAGAAATGTTGGGTTATTGGTACATGTGACATTTATTTAGTTACATGCATCCCTGAGGGAGGTTTCTCGAGCTATTAATGTACTGTATTTGCATGGCTAGTTTACATGTCTTTGCTTGTTATTGCTGTCTATATTTCCAAGCACCTTACACTCAGTTTCAATTCAAAGTTTGGCAGTCGAGGTGTCAAGGCTAAAAAATTGAATAGCCTCCATCTGAAATGAAATAATTTTGTTGTTCAGTTCCGAGCGATTTTGTAATTTCATGCTTGTGTATGATAATTTTATGCTGTCCTGCTCCACGTAACTGAGTTCTGCCAAACCCTGACAGGTGATAAATACAATCTTTTCCGCCCCGTGTACGACAGGCCAGTATGAGAAAAGAAAGTGGCAATTTCACATCTGAGCCCTTACCACAACTGGAACAACTGCAAGCCCGCTCTTTCATAATTTCACGCTTGGATTCAGACAGGCGCCACCTCTGTTGTGCCTGAAGGACCCCAGGGTCAAGGAAGCCGTCCTGGAAACAGAATGATGCTGGATATGGGATATAAGCCAAATAATGTTGTGCTGGAAGAGAAAAAGATCTGACTTTGGTTTGTCCCTTTTCTGCAGCTTGTGTCTGGCAACCTGCTAGCAAGTGATTTATAGCACAATATCATTTTAATGGAGTTCAATGAAATTGTAACCTTTCTATAAAAAAGTTTTACAAATCTGTTACATACTTGAAAGACAGAGTCTCTCAGTGGAAAGAGAATACCGTTTTTGAACATCTATGATCAGACGCTGGTGTTTATAACCATGTTACTGTGAATTGTTTCTGTAAAAAATGTTTCCCTTTATAAAAATAGATGAGTCAAAGGACTATTAAGGGAAATGCCAGGGGTACAATGACTGATACACCAGTATGCTCCAACATGAAAAAACAAGCACACTGTGGAGATGAAATTCTTGTGTCGAAGAGAAATGTTATTTATACATGACCAAATAGAGCTAAAATAGAACAGATCCTTGGCATAGTCAGTGCCTTAGTATGTATGATCTGATTAATGTATATCCTCATAAAGGTAACATTCTACATTTATAAAATTAAATATAGGTACGTTCCAAACTTTGTAATGAGAATCAGTATAAATCACTAACGGTCACTAAGAATTTTGAGCAAAGTTCAAAGGTTCAAATGTATGTATTTATTTGTGGATTTATTTAGTTATTTATAAAGTTTTATATAGCACAAACATGACCCTTGAGGGAAACAGAGTGCTTTACAAATGGTCAGGAAAGGAGAAACAGGTTGAGTAAAACAACAACATACTCGAGAACAGTAAAGGATGTATTAATTATCCAGGTCAGGGAGGAGACCACCAGAAGGGCCAGGACAGTAGATCAACAAACAAAAACATAACAAGTGAGTAATGGACAAAGGTGCATAGAGTTTGTGGGTTCAAGGTCAGATGATGCAGTTGAGGGATTCATCCTGATTTCAGGGGTCAGGGAGTTCCAATTGTTCGAGGCAATACTCCAGAAGGCTTAGTTGTAGGTTTTCTTTTTAGAAAATGTCTGTGGTTTCAACAATAAGGTTCTGTTGCTTTTAGAGAATCTGCAGCCACCAGATAATTCTAGGTTTTCTGTTAGGTACCTGAGGGTATTGAAGTGTAGGGCTTTGTGTGTCATGTAAGTCATTTTTAAATGTATCCTTGTCATATATGGAAGTCAGTTTAGACAGTAGGCTTAAGAGATTCCCTTAGTCGAGCCAACTTTTATCTAGGTAGGCCAGAGAGGGTTGCATTTCTATTGTGATTGGAGATCACAAGAGCTTGGACAGCTGACTTGAAGTCATTGAGGGAAATGAAGGGTTTTATTTCTCTTTATGTGTTCATTTGGACGTTTGCTACTTTGGCGGCTGTACTGATGTGCTCCTACATGTTCAGGTTCTTGTCAAGCATTAACTCCTATGATCTCATGGAGTCTATACCATATGGTAAGCAGTTAAGAGCTGTTATTTGCTTCATCCATTTTACGATGTTGGGTGGCTGGTTGCAGGGGCAATTAAGATGAATTTTAGTTTGATACCATTTAGTTTAGGGTTGGTTGCTGGTCATCCATTTCAGGGTTATTTGTAGAGTTATGTTGAACAAACTGATATCTTCAAGGGAAGAGATTTTCAAGTATAGTTGGGTGTCATCAGCATACACGTGATAGTGGTTGTTGGATAGATTCAGAATTTCAGTTAAACACACATGAGCAAGTTAAAGAGAATAGGTGACAGCAAGGATCCCTGTGGGACTTCTAATGCGACCGGTGTGGAATTGGACAGGCACTTATTAGACTTGATATTTTGAATTTGAGAAATGAGGCAACCAGTTTAGGACAGACCCTGACAGCCCCATCCTACATTCTAGTAGCTCTAGTTGTCTGTCATATTTGACTGTATCAAAAGCTAATTAGAAATTGAGGAGGATTAGAAGGCAATATTTGTTTTGAGCCAGCATTTATAGTGCATCGTCAACTATGTGTGTAATGACAGACTCAGTGCTGTGACCCTGACAGAAGCTGGATTAGAATTGGTCCTATAACCTGTTCCATGTAGTTGCATAGTTGGCCATGGACACATTTCTCAAGGAGCTTCGCCAGAGTCGGAGTGCTGGAGATTGGGCGGAAGTTATTTAAGTCCAAGTGATCATCCATGCATTTTTCAGAATATGGGTCACCTTTCCAGACTTTAAGCAGTATGACATATTCCTTGTAGAAAGGAGGCATTTAGCTCCATATTTATACTTTTGTTGCACAGCATTTGTGTCATTTTTTTAGGCACAGGCAGCGCAAACTTACAAAATATAATTGTAGTTTGTAAGTTTATACCACTTTTGCGACAAAAAATGACATAAATGCGGTGCAAAGAAAGTAAAAGTATGGGCCTTACTATCTTAGTCCAAAGATGCATTATAGCCATTTTCGTCTCACTGATGAAATTCACTGGCAGAGAGTCACTGAGGACTCAATGTGAGGTCATTAACATCTGACATGTCCACCAGAGGAAGCAATATGTTATTGCTGGGGGAAATAATTTCCTTCAGGCTTGTGATTCGTATACTCCTTTTCCATTGTCTGGGTTTCTTTAGTCGGGCCTCTTTTTAACTCCTGGATTTTGTGATGAAGAAGGTGATGTTAGTATCAATCATTGCTTCCTACTTCACAGTTCATTATACTGTTTGACTTTAAGATGAATTTGATCCCAATATAACTGAATGTCATGTAAAGTATCTTAAATTTTGTATAGTCCAAGTGCAGAACTTGTACTTGATAAGTGAATATGTAGCCTATATAGAGAATTTTGGTGTACATTATAAGAACATCTGAGAATAATATTAGTTAACACATTAGGACAGGGGTTGTGTGGCTGTAGATTCCTATCTGGGGTGCTTATTTAGTAGTTGGATCAGTAGTTCAGTAAATGTAACACTGACCTGTTAGATTAATTTCATGTGTACTACTGTGTTTATGTTTCATTATTATTCACCATAATTATTTTATTCCTGCAACTCCTAATGATGTGTCTTCTCTGTATGGTTTCCATTTTGATACATGTGTATATACATTGTTGACATACGCTTTCCCTTTGGTAGGGTATCATATAACTGTTAATTACTTTCACCAATATAATGAAAGCAAAATTTAATATTTATAAAATAGAGATGCATGTCATTGTATTGATTTTTTCAAATCATTTTAAATTAATAATATCATTGTCAACCCAAACAAAAATGTCATACTGCATAACCTCAGAAAATGAGTTAGGTTGTATGTTACTTGACAATATAAAGACAAATGATCCATTATTTAGAATTGTTTTCCAGACAATGGTTCATTAGTGGTTTGGAAATGTGTGGACAGAAGGTGTACAAGGTTACTAGTCCAGGTGCTCACATTAGAATATCATTTGCTGATGGCCTGTTTGGTGTTGTCCTCAATCCGGCTGGATGACCAACCTCTGTAAAGGGCCACCGGAGCAGCTGGAGTGACACCATGTTAGGTGGTGACAGGTGACTTCAGGGGCAACAGTGTCACAATTTAAAAGGAGTTACCAGATGGAGATTTGTGTGGTATTGAGCTGACAGCAGGTGGTTCTTTACCACCAAAAGCAAAGGCTTTACTTTTCTTATTAACTGAACATCAAAGATTTGGAAAGCCTACAGCAAAGAGAACAACGGGATTGGATGTTTACGACTTTTTCTGTTGATAGCAGTGCTACCAAAATTTGCATAAATATTTTGCATTTTAAAACTAATTTTGGTCTTGGTGGGCTGAACAATGTTACAAGCCTCCCCAGTGAAGCCTCAACTTCATTTTTGCATTCCTGCAACACTGGGAGATTTTGGATGTAAGGATCTCAGTTAAAGTGGCACCACTTACTTAACACATATATCCTTGTGAAGTTGTAGCTGTCTCAAAGTTCTAGCTTTGTGTCTCTGAAAAGTTTACCCTCTGGAAGATAACAGTTTTCAATTAGACCAATCACCATCTTTTATGTCAGAGTCACCAGATCCTCGGGGTCTGTGCACGTTCCCAACACGTCCACCACTGAACAGCTCCAAGACTCTGATAGATAAATCACAGAGACTGAGAGAGTTCAAGAGGGGAAGAGGGGATTAGGAAGGGAACAGCTGGTAAGGAGACCTGTAGTAAGAAAAAGGTTAGAATACACAATATGAAAATTATATCTCCTGAAATCTATACTAGACTCTGATTCTAAGCCTAGTCACTCTGAAAACATGAACAATCTAAGAGTTAAGTTTAAAATGACTAAGTTTCAAGATGGTCGGATACCTGTAGGGGAATCAAGATGAATTAAATGAAAACTTTCTTATTCAAGTACTTTCCTTTACATGCGGATCAGAAAAACATTCTGACTAAATTTTAAACCAGTCATATAAATCCTGTTTTGAGAATGTATACTAGGACCATACAATATTGCATCTAGAAACTCTGGCCTTCTGTGTACTCTTAAAATGTTTCAACACAAATTGCACATATTGCAGATATATATATATATATATATATATGTATACATGCATATATATATATATATATATTTGTAGATATATATATATATATATATAAGGATTGTGCACCATGAATAACACAATATGGATTCAGGAAACAAATCACATAACTTGTCAACTCGAATATTACATAATAAATATCTTAGAATAGTGGCATACAATAAACACCATGAAATAAACTTGAGGAGAGAATCGTGCATCTTGCCGATTCGAGTGTCACCATGTAAAATATCAAGAAATGGTAGCACGCAATGAATATCAAAGTCAAATCATCATTAATCGAATCGCGAGTCTTGCCGATTCATAAAACACGATGTAAATGTCAAGAAATAACAGCTCACAATAAATAACAAGATCAAAGTACAATGAAACGAATCACACTTCTTTTGCCTATTCTTAAGCCACCATGTAAATGTCAAGAAATGGTAGCGCGCAATGAACAACAAAGTTAAATCCTCATTAAACGATTTGCGCGTCTTGCCAATTCGTGAAACATCATGTAAATGTCAAGAAATAGTAGTGCGCAATGAACAACAATGTTTAAACACCATAAAAGAAATTGCGCGTCTTGCCGATTCTTAAGCTACCATGCCAATGTCAAGAAATGGTAGCATGCAATGAATAACAAAGTCAAACCTTTATGAAACAAATCGCGCATCTTGCCTATTTGTAAACTACCATATAAATGTCAAGAAATGGTAGCGCGCAAGTAATCTGTTACTCTTTTAAGAATTAAACCAAAAATATGAAAATTCTCAATAACGGTGTCGGGACAGTCCAACCACCGTCTTACCACCTAGAACAATGATCACCAATGAAGGATGAAGGGCAGAAGACTGGAAGATCCAAATAGGCCGCCAGGACATGAGCTCAGGAAGAAGCTGCTTCTCTGCACCGGGACCTCTGAATAGTGAGCACTGGGAGTTGGGCTGGCTCTCTTTTATAGAGTCTTGGCCCAGCCCAGAACCACGCCCAGGCATGTTGCAGGGAAAGTCTCTGGAAGGCCCTGGAAAGGGGTCACACCCTAACACACTCTGAAAACCTGCAGCAATACATTGCAAAGGAACAGTATTTGTAAGCATATTAAAACGTTTTCAGGATTGAACTCTGCAATGCAAAAGGTTAAACCACAACATATCAGCACAATGCATAAATTACGTTGTTTTGAGAGTGCTGGGTTTTTGCATTTTTGTCGCCAATAGAGCGCGTGCTGCTCTGGTGTTGACAGTACTCCACTCTCCCAGACGCGCTCTAGGGCCTGGTTTGCTTGGATTAAGACAATGAAAGCGTCTCACAAGTACTGGAGCATGAACATCAGATGCGGAAACCCATGAGTTACTTTCAGGACCATAACCTTTCCATGAGATTAAGGACCATAGATTACACCCTCTCAGTTTAGAATCCAACACTTTCTTGACTTCGTATTCTTCTTCCCCTTGTACTAGACCAGGAGCTGGATGAGGGTGGACCTATTGGACTGCCTTTTTCAAGAGGGAAGTGTGGAACACTGGATGAATCCGTAAGGATCTGGGCAATTGTAGTTTATAGGTCACCGGATTGATTTGCTGAAGGACAGTATAAGGACCTATGAATTTGGGGTTAAACATGTGCTTCTTATTGAAGTCTATGGCCCTCATTCCTACTTTGGCGTGCGGCGGTCGCCGCCCGCCAAGCGGGAACTGCCAGAAGACCGTACCGCGGTCAAAAGACCGCGGCGGTCATTCTGACTTTCCCGCTGGGCTGGCGTGCGACCGCCAAAAGGCCGCCCGCCCACCCAGCGGGAAAGCACCAGCAACGAGGAAGCCGGCCCCGAATGGAGCCGGCGGAGTTGCTGGTGTGCGACGGGTGCAGTTGCACCCGTTGCGATTTTCAGTGTCTGCCAAGCAGACACTGAAAATCAATGTGGGGCCCTGTTAGCGGGCCCCTGCAGTGCCATGCCAGTGGCATGGGCACTGCAGGGGCCCCCAGGGGCCCCATGACACCCGTTCCTGCCAGCCTGGTTCTGGCGGTGAAAACCGCCAGAACCAGGCTGGCGGGAAGGGGTTCGGAATCACCATGGCGGCGCTGCTTGCAGCGCCGCCGTGGAGGATTCACAGGGGCAGCGGGAAACCGGCGGGAAACCGGCGGGAAACCGCCGGCTTCCCTTTTCTGACCGCGGCTTTACCGCCGCGGTCAGAATAGCCCCAGAAGCACCGCCAGCCTGTTGGCGGTGCTTCCTCCGTCCCATACCCTGGTGGTCTCGGACCGCCAGGGTAGGAATGACCCCCTATATGTTTTGTGGAAAGCCACACTTTGTCACCTGGTTTATTGCAGTCCCTCACAATGTTTCTTGTCATAATGCCTTTTATATTTTTGTTTGGCTTTTTCTAAATACTGTTGAATCAGTTTCTGGGTTTGATATAAATGCTGAATGGTTTCTGCCACAGCTGGAGTAAGAGAACTTTCTTGAGGAATTTTGATGGGCAAGGTGTCAGGATGATAGCCAAATAAACCAAAAAAGGGTGTAACGCCAATAGAAGTGTTGAATGAGTTATTGTAAGCTAACTCAGCTAACCAGAGCATAGATGTCCAGGAATGAAGTGCCTTTTCATCGTATGCACGTAGGTATTGTTTCAAAGTCTGATTTAGTCTCATTGTTTGACCATCTGTTTGAGGATGGTGACTAGTAGATAGCGTAGATGTCACTTGGACTGTTTTACACCATGTCTTCCAGAAATTGGAGGAAAATTGTGACCCCCGATCGGAGAAGATAACCTTTGGCAGTCCATGATAAGGAACCACTCTATTCAGTAAAATAGTTGCCAATTCACTAGAAGTGGGCAATTTTTTACAGGCGATGAAATGTCCACATTTTGTGAGACTATCTACTACCACCAGAATTACTGAATGCTGTTGAACCACTGGCAGACCGGTAATAAAGTCTAAAGAAATGTGCTCCCATGGACGACTTGGGGTTGGAAGTGGATGTAACAACCCTTTTGGTTTTGAATGACTTGTTTTAATGCAAGCATAAACTTCACAGTTGTTTACCATTACTTTTACATCTTTTGTTAGGGTAAGCCACCAAAAATAGCGTTGGATCAGTTCAAGAGTTTTAGGAGTACCTGGGTGACCTGCCTTAGGTATAACATGCAACCAATGAAACAGTATCTTGCGAAGTTTGGTAGTGGGTACGAACAAACGAGCGTCATTGAAAGGGTAAACCTTGTTTGATTGACCTTTTGGGATCTGCTTGGGCCCATGTTTGCCATTTTTCAACACTGAAAGAGTTGCAAATTTCTTCAAAGAAATCTTCAGTTTTTATGATGCATAGAACCTTGTCAGAAGCAATGATAGCTCGGGAGGCTTGAAATGCAGGCAACGTGGTAGACTCTTGACGGGACAAGGCGTCAGCCTTGCGATTATCTTTACCAGGCCGGAAGGTTACTACAAAGTCAAATTCTGCAAAAAAAAGCATCCAGCATAATTGCCGAGGGGTCAAAAGTCTGGCGGAACTCATGAATTGAAGATTACGATGATCAGTATATACTGTGACAGGGTATTTGGCACCCAACAAATGATGTCTCCATTCTTTAAAGGCGTCACGAATCGCCAGAAGCTCTTTTTTAGCAATGACATAGTTCTGTTCGGTTTCGTTCAACTTCTGAGACATATAAGCTATAGGGTGAAGTTGACCAGTGTCTTTATTTTGTTGTGATAAGACGGCTCCTATTGCTACATCTGAAGCATCAGCTTCCACTATGAAAGGTCGATTTGCATTAGGATAAGTCAAGACTGGGGCAGTGGAGAAAGCTTCCTTCAAAGTCGAGAAGGCTTGATCAGCTTCTGGGGACCATACAAACTTTTCTTTCTATCTTAGTAGCTTAGTGTTTGGAGCCACTGTCTGGGAGAAATGATTTATGAACCTCCGGTAAAAGTTTGCAAACCCCAGGAAACATTGTACATCACAAACAGTCTTTGGGGTGAGCCAATCAGATACAGCTTTTACTTTCTTTTCTGCCATCACCATACCTTGAGGGGTAAGAATAGCCCCTAAAAACTCAACTGTGGTAACATGAAACTCACACCTGGTTAGTTTGCAATATAAATGGTGTTTTCGAAGGGCTGCAAGAATTTTCTTTACATGTTGGACATGTTCGTTTTCATTGCCTGAGTAGATCAAAATGTCATCAATGTAGACTATGGCAAATATGTCAAGGTGCTCTCTAAGAACTTAATTCAAGAAAAATTGAAATACTGCTGGAGCATTTCCCAGACCAAAAGGCATGACGGTGTATTCAAAAAGGCCATATCTTGTCTTGAACGCTGTTTTCCATTCGTCACCCTCTCTCATTCTGACCAAATGATAAGCACCTCGAAGGTCAAGCTTCGTGTAGATTTCTGCTCTCTTTACTTGTTCCAATAAGACCAGAATTAGGGGTAAAGGATATTTATTCTTGATGGTGACTTTGTTCAAACCCCTATAGTCGATGCAAGTTCGAAGTTCTCTATTAGCTTTTGGAACAAAAAACAAAAGCGAAGCTGCAGGAGAATTAGAGGGGCAAATGAAGCCATTCTCCAAAAACTGATCTAGGTATTTTCGTAAATGTTGATTTTCATGTTCTGACAGGGCATATACACAACAGTTGGGAAGTATCGCACCTGGGGCTAGATCAATTTGACAGTCATAAGATCTATGAGGAGGTAGAGTCTCCGCTCCTTTCTCATCAAATACATCTTTGTAAGATAAATACTGTTTGGGCAGCTGAATTTCCTTCTCCGCGGCAGTAGCTATTTAAGAGTTGCAAACTTTTGATACTTGAATCTTTTGGAGACATTGTTCGTTACATAGCGCAGATGAGAACATGATTTTTCATTCTGCCCAATTGATCTCCGGATTATGGTGAGTTAACCATGGCAAGCCGAGGATAATCCCATATTGGGGAGCACAGATCACGTCAAGGATGATTTTCTCTTTATGTTTCTTACTTTGATTCTTATCTTCCCAAATCATCGATAAGGGGATAGTCTGGAGAGTTACCGGACCTCCAGTCAAGAGTTTTCCATTGACTGCCTGGATGATTTCTGGGGTCTTCTTTTCAATACATGGGATCCCCCATTCACGAACCAATTGAACATCAACAAAGTTCTCAGTAGCCCCAGAATCGACTAGCTTTTTTGTAATAGATCTTTTTATTGACCTGAACTCTTATTTCCAGTTTAAGATGTCTAGATTGTGAAGGGTCCACAGTGACACCCAAGAGCAACCCTTCTCTGCATCTTGGGTGTTTTAGTTATCCAACTCGACTGGTGCATTGGCTGCGACCTTCTGAACTGGACCTTGCTTGTTCTTTGGTTTGATTGGACAATCTTTGGCAAAATGACCTTTTCACCCACAATAAAGACATTGTCCATTTTTTCTGCGTAGGTCCTTTACATCTTTGGTCAAAGGTCTTCTGATGGTTCCAATTTCCATCGGTTCCGGCGTTCTTTCATTCGGAGTTCTTGAGTCTCTGTTATCATGAACGAGCCATGAATATTTTTTAATCTTTTTGCGCGTTCCTTTACGTTCTGCTAAACGATGATCAAGTCTCAAGACAAGATTTATTAATTCTTGACAGTCTGTAGGTTGTGGGTCGATTTGCGCTAAGATATCTTTTAGTTCCTCTTTGAGTCCCTTGTAAAACAAGACTGCTTGTTTTTCTTCAGGCCAGGATGTCTTGGCAACCAGCCGGTTAAAGTTGGCTAAATACGACACTAGGTCTTGATTCCCTTGGCGTAAATCTAATAATTCACGATCTGCTGTCTGTGTCACAGTTCTACAATCAAAAACGTTCTCAAATTCACAAACAAAATTTCTCCAGTTGTACAACAAGGGACTGTTTTTACGCACAAGAGGTGTTGCCCAATTAGCTGCATCCCCAGACAGATATGAGAACAAGAAAGCTACTTTGGACTGGGCATCGGGGAAAGTATTTGGTCTGCAGGTGAAGTGTAGTTCCACTTGAACCAGGAAAGATTGCGCTTTCAAAATGTCACCTGAGAAACGTTCTGGGGGACCTAAAGGAATTGCAGAAGGAAAATTTAGGGAAATCGGATTACTTCCAGAAGCCTGAGAAGAAGTACCTGTCCAAGACACACCTGTGGGACTTTGTTCCTTCTTCTCCACCTTATCTTGCAACTGACTCACTCTCTCTGCTAAGCTAGTTGTCAATTCTTTGGATGATACCACCTCTGCTTGGAGCTGGGTGATAGCCTTGACTAACTCGCCTAGCGTGGCCATGCTGAGAACATACACAAGCCAGGAGGATAATGATTTGTAGGCTCACTATACTGTCAGAGTCACCAGATCCTCGGGTTCTGTGCACGTTCCCAACACGTCCAGCACTGAACAGCTGCAAGACTCTGATAGATAAATCACAGAGACTGAGAGAGTTCAAGAGGGGAAGAGGGGATTAGGCAGGGAACAGCTGGGAAGGAGACCTGTAGTAAGAAAAAGGTTAGAATATACAATATGAAAATTATATCTCCTGAAATCTATACTAGACTATGATTCTAAGCCTAGTCACTCTGAAAACATGAACAATCTAAGAGTTAAGTTTAAAATGACTAAATTCCAAGATGGCAGGATACCTGTAGGGGAATCAAGATGAATTAAATGAAAACGTTCTTATTCAAGTACTTTCCTTTACATGAGGATCAGAAAAACATTCTGACTAAATTTTAAACCAGTCATATAAATCCTGTTTTGAGAATGTATACTAGGACCATACAATATTGCATCTAGAAACTCTGGCCTTCTGTGTACTCTTAAAATGTTTCAACACAAATTGCGCATGTTGCAGATATATATATAGTAAACACCATAAAAGGATTGTGCACCATGAATAACACAATATGGATTCAGGAAACAAATCACATAACTTGTCAACTCGAATATTACATAATAAATATCTTAGAATAGTGGCATACAATAAACAACATGAAATAAACTCGAGGAGAGAATCGTGCGTCTTGCCGATTCGAGTGTCACCATGTAAAATATCAAGAAATGGTAGCACGCAATGAATATCAAAGTCAAATCATTATTAATCGAATCGCGCGTCTTGCCGATTCGTAAAACTTGATGTAAATGTCAAGAAATAACAGCTCACAATAAATAACAAGATCATAGTACAATGAAACGAATCGCGCTTCTTTTGCCGATTCTTAAGCACCATGTAAATGTCAAGAAATGGTGGCGCGCAATGAACAACAAAGTTAAATCCTCATGAAACGATTTGCGCGTCTTGCCAATTCATAAAACATCATGTAAATGTCAAGAAATAGTAGCGCGCAATGGACAACAATGTTTAAACATCATAAAACAAATCGCGCGTCTTGCAGATTCTTAAGCCACCATGCCAATGTCAAGAAATGGTAGCACGCAATGAATAACAAAGTCAAACCTTTATGAAACAAATCCCGCGTCTTACCTATTTGTAAACTACCATATAAATGTCAAGAAATGGTAGTGCGCAAGTAATCTGCTACTCTTTGAAGAATTAAACCAAGAATATGAAAATTCTCAATAACGGTGTCGGGACAGTCCAACCACCGTCTTACCACCTGGAACAATGATCACCAATGAAGGATGAAGGTCAGAAGACTGGAAGATCCAAATAGGCCGCCAGGACAGGAGCTCAGGAAGAAGCTGCTGCTCTGCACCGGGACCTCTGAATAGTGAGCACTGGGAGTTGGGCTGGCTCTCTTTTATAGAGTCGTCTTGGCCCAGCCCAGAACCACGCCCAGGCATGTTGCAGGGAAAGTCTCTGGAAGGCCCTGGAAAGGGGCCACACCCTAACACACTCTGAAAACCTGCAGCAATGCATTGCAAAGGAACAGTATTTGTAAGCATATTAAAAAGTTTTCAGGATTGAACTCTGCAATGCAAAAGGTTAAACCACAACATATCAGCACAATGCATAAATTACGTTGTTTTGAGATTGCTGGGTTTTTGCATTTTTGTCGCCAATAGAGTGCGTGCTGCTCTGGTGTTGACATTTCATCAGACAATGTTCTTTGAAAGGTACAACTAACATGGTGCCTAGATCCCAGTCAACTGCATGGTGAACACTTTGGGGCTCATTTAGCCTGAAATGTGGCAGAGAGGCTCACTTGATAAGCAGTCGGCCTAGGTGATATTTTAATCACGGCATAATAGACTCAGTAATTTCATGTTACTCTTTTGATGCAAAATTACTGAAAATTATGTGATCACACCTTTTCTTGTAATTATGAGTAATTTGGCATGAAACATTCTATTGCAGGAATACAGGAATAACAAACTTAGCAAGTGCCTAGTGGCTGCCAGCTGCTGATTGGCCTACATTGAACCGCAATGCCCCACATGGCAGTTAGAGAGTGATTCAAGTTAGTTTGAAGCACTGGGAGCAGCACCAATGAACAGTATTTGTTATTTATTAATGTGTGCATTTCTAATACCATAACAATGAACACCATTTTTTCTGTTGCATTCCTGTGAAGATGTTCAATGTTAGCGGTATAACCTTTTCTTAATTTTGATGATTTACTTTTCTTAATTTTGATGATTTACTTAGCAAAGGTTTGTTGAGTAATCTTGGTTTAGTCATTTTTTGACTCCTTATTTTTTAACCACATTACAGTTTGGCTTTGCGCTCTGAGAAAGGCCAGACTGCTTTTAACAAGTTACCACCAATAGTCAAGTATTCCCCACAGTTTACCTTTGTGGGTCCAATTATTATGGGATCTGGAGCAGCTCAGTCAGAACTCACATAAAACATCCTGGACTCTCACACATGTGCCTAACTCTCTGGTTTTCCACACTGGTGTAATAGTTAACATTTATTAAGGATGTACAATATCACTGTCCCAATAAACAACATTTCATATTTCTTCATAATATTGCCATTTATTGCAACATTCATTTATGCTAGCACCCCCAAGGATATGATGTTTTGGTGGGTGGTAGGAATCTATCTAAATATTACTATGTTTACTAAAGAGGTTTTCAGCAGTCAAAGAAGATGTCCTTGAGAGAACCTCCTTAATGTGGTAATGGGGTTTTTGTGACTAAGGCCCAACCATCAGGATAAACTCATTGCTCGTTAGTTGTAATCTCCCTCATCACAGGAGCACCTTGATGTTTCTGGGTTACCTGTGCCCAATAGAATCAACAAATCTTTTAATCACAAAATGATGTCTCCAAAAGCGACATGTAAGGAGATGTTTTCCAGTGATTAAGTGGCTGCCATCAAAACATGAGTACCTACTTTACAAGTCTAGAGGCAGCACTTGAAAGGAAATCATGTGAATCTGGGCAACTCACTTAATCTCACTGTTTAAAATTGTAAATATGTTAACTGCAAGGTGGTGATGTCATGAAATGTGCTAAGGACTTTTACATGTTTCTCAGATGAGTGAGCATCATATTGTACACCCATAAGTCTTACGTTTACATTTGTTCCAGGGGTGTAAAGTTTGGAAGTGCATTCAAGATACTGGTGCCTCTCCATGACATGGCTTTACATTCCTGAAAACTACACAGAGACATCATAAAATTACATTCTTTTTGGTCCATAGAGTCCTTGCTAAGGAGTCAAGCTACATCTAGGCTGCATGGAGGCTTCTACCAGAGCTTCTCTTATAAAAAAGCTACAGGACAATTGTTCTCCTGAAAGCGTGAGAGTCCTTGCTAGGCAATCAACATACATTTAGGCTGCATTGGGCCTTTCTACCAGAAATTCTATTCTTAAATACCTAGGAGACTCTTTTCCCCCTGAAATTGTTAGAGAGAGTTTGTAGCTGAATTCAGAGATGCATTCTGCAAAATCAAATCATAATTTTTAAAACAAACAAGTTTCTGTAAAGTACTTTTTTGAAGATACATTGATACATACTGAATCTAAGGGTGATATCATCATTACCCAAAGGTGTTTAGGGGAGAGGAATCAGAAATAAGTGAATAATAAAACAAACTTACTCCAATCAACAAGTGACATTCAATTAGTAGCATTATATTGTTAATCAATCAACCATATTAAGTCTAAGATTGGCACAATTCTACCACACTCTGCTCTATCATTCCCCATCACCATGTAGGTTTTTTTTTTTATGGCAAGTTACTGAATAAGAAACATGCAAAAGTGTAAAAGAGATAGTCCATGGTCAAACTCTGCCGGCTATACTGCATAAAATCTCACCATCATATCTTGGTCCACCTGATCCATGTTTGACATCCTTCATGCCTTTACTTTGTTTTAAATATTTCCACTCGACCCACCCTGTTGTGTGTGGTGGATTCTCTTATTGCTAATATTCTATAAGTGTCCAGCAACATTCCACTTCTTAGACAGCAATTATTGAGTATAGATACTAGTACAACTGTCCACTATAGCAATAGGTAACTGTTAGAGGGCTTTTCTGACCATCAGGTTGCCCTGATTTTTTGATTTTTGACCACCTGGTTTTTGACTGTTTACTGTGAGGAAGCCTCCTATGAGGTGACTCACGCACAGTAAACACATGTAAAATGGACTGCACGTGTTTACCGCCGGTGCCGCCGTGCTCAGGAAAGGCTGCTGTGGCTCAGCAAGGGCAGGAGGCCCCGGGCAGGTTACAAGTGATGATGTGTGCGCATGGATGTGCACCCATGTGAGGGCTGTGGTAGGAAGATTCCTGGTGTGCGCAGCCCAAGAAATGCGCTTAGGTAGTCATGGTGCAAGAGGAAATATGCAGAGTGGGTGGTGACCTGGAGTAGGTCTCATGAGAGGGGTGTATACATGTGAGGGAGAGTCAGTGTGCTTACTGCCTTTTCACTGTGGGGACACTCAGTTCAATGCCAATGTCAGTGTGCTTAAGGTATTTGCATTGTGGGGATACTCCATTAAATGTCAATGGGAAAAGGAGGGCCTAGGGTGCAACTCAAGTTCTCTGGGGTCCACCGAGACCAGAGTCACACCAAAGTACACTGTAACCTGTAAGAAAAGAATGATGCAGTAGGTTACAAGGGCATAGTTGTACAACTTATGGGTCATCCAGGGATGTCATCTTTCTCTGACTCAGCTCAGGATTAGGGCCAATTACTGCTCTGTCCAGTTGCTTGAGCAGGGCCTTGCATCTATCAGCCAGCTGTCATTCCGTGCCAGGAGCAGGCTGGAGAAGCCCTGAGAGGAATGTCAGGGAGAAGGGGCTGAGACTTTCATAGCACATGTGGCAACTAACTCCTGGAGGATGCGATTTTGAGCTATCCCAGAAGACTGTGCAAGAAGGAGGGGATGGGGGCAAGGAAGTCATATGCACATCTGGATAGGCCAGAGGTGCAGACCTGCTGCACACTTCTGCCCCCACTTAAAAGGTCCTGCACAGGGGAGAGATCTCTCTCTTGGCTGTGCTTCACTGCTGGACACTGGGACTGCAGACGGGCGTCATGGACAACTGGAAGGAAGAACCTCCTGACTGCCCTTGGGGCAGGGACTCTGCCCCTGAAGGGTTCCAGGCCACGAGGCGAATGCCAGGGCCAGGCAATCTGGTCCCCAGAGGACTAGTTGGGGGAAGGACTGGGCTAGAGCAAGGAGAGCGTGCTGCCCAGAAGGAAAAGAGGGAACCCAGAGGAAAGGTTGGCGCAGGGAGTCAGTGGGACTGGCTCCCGCGGATCTGGGACCCTTCCAGGCCAGCAGGCCTAAGGAGAGTGCGTCTGGAGGCAAGGGCTTGTCACCAGGAGCGTAACAACGCAACAATGATGAAAATCGGCCCTTGGGGGGGCCTGAGATATCACAGGAAAAAGGATGGCGACATTTGGGAAAGCAGCTACGAAGCACGTGGAGCTCTGCAGCTGCTTGAGAATGTGCCTCCATGGTGGGCCAGGGCCTGGGGGCTGCCTCAGGAGGAAGAGGAGCAATGGGGAGTGCCGTCACACTCCCCCTCTCAGCAGAGAAAGGGGCCCGGACCCCATCCCAGGGCTCTGTGAAGCCTGGTCCATTTTTCATCCGATGGGGGGGCGCTGACGCGCACCGCCCTGCCGCTGTGCGAAGGAACCCTGGAACCCATCCCGGGGCCCCCTGTGGTGAAGACAAGCTGGGGAGCGCCATCGCGCTCCCGGCGAAGATGTGAGGAGTGGGGGGGGGGGCGCCGTCTCACACCCCCAGCAGAAGGGAAGTCGGGGGTGCCATCGCGCCCCCCCCTTGAAGAATGCCAGGAGTGGCCCCGGACCCCATCCCGGGGTCCTGTGAAGAGTCAGGATTGGGGGGGCGCCGTCGCGCACCCTCAGCCGAAGAGGAAGCCGGGGAGCACGTCACGCTCCCCGTGAAGATGGCCAGAAGGGGCCCCAGACCCCATCCCGGGGCCCCGAGAAGAAGAGGACCGCAGGGAGTGCCATCACGTTCCCTGCCACGGTGTGGAAGGGCCCCAGACCCCATCCTGGGGCCCCAAAGATGCCTGGTGGAAGGGGGGGTGCAGCTGCACTCCCCCGAGCGGCCTGTCCAGCCGCGAGTCTTTCTGTGTCTGCCCGCTGGAGCGGGCAGACCTCAGGGCAGCAGGCCGGCTCCCGCGGCAGCACCCGGAGTTGCTGGCCGTGCGGGGAGCTGGCGGGGGCGGCCAGGGGTGGGCTCCCTGGGCCGCCCTCCATCAAGGGATCCTCTGTTTGGTGCGGGGGTGTCCGGTACCCCCAGAAGAAAGAGCATAGAGCGAGGCACAGCGGCTCTCCCCAGCTCAGCAGGAGAGCCACTCATCATTTATGCGGCTGCCCCAGCATGCTTTGCAGAGCAGGGGCTGCCATTTGAGCCCCCAAAACAGCTGTGATGGTTCCAGGGAGATGGGGCTACCACCAAGGGAATACTCAGAGACAGGGGGAGCTGCAGGAGCAGCGCAGCCTCCCCCCAACATCGGTTGGCGTCCCCACCTTAGGTAGGGTGGGACACATGAAAGATAACCCCTCAGGGGGTGGACTAGTGTATGAAACACAAGCTTTGGTGATCTTTTGTTCCTGCTTGTGGAAGGGTGCCTATCATAGGTGTAGGCTGGTAGTGCCCCATGTGTTGTACTGTTGTTTTATGGTCAATTAGGAGTAATCTAAAAGTAATCCTAATGGTTATAGTGTTAGAATTTGGTTCCATATGTTCTCTGATTAGGTTATTTTGAATAATGATATTGACAGCCACCTCTTGGCAAGATGGAAGCATTTAAGTACAAATGTAGGTGTCTTCATTGCACTGTACTGTCAAAATGTTGAATACTGTCAAATGTTCAAATGTTGCAAGGGGGCACTGGGATTGTTTTGCCATGTGGATTGTTGGATTATACTCTCCCTTGAGGAGACCTGAGAGATTACATAATGTTTGCCCAGAGTGATTCCATCACTTTGTATATATTTGTAGATTGTTGCATAGTATTGAGTAGTGTGTGTGTGTGAATAATTATTGTACTTTTACTTTATCAAAAGAAAAAGCACAGACTGGACAATCATTTATTGAGAGTCATGCTTGTGTGCTCGTGAATGGGGATTACTAGCCCACACCACCTCCCTTGAGTAAGCCTTGGACTACTCTGCAACGCTACCCTATGAGAGTCAAGCGCTACAATGGGGTGTTTAGTTCCCAGTAGCGGTCGTGTGCGGCCTCGTTACTTGTGCAGGCCACACAACTAATGACCCACCTTCCAACATTTGATGTTCAGTGGCGGGAAACATAGGGGCATATTTATACTCCGTTTGCGCAGAATTTGCGTCGTTTTTTTCGACGCAAATTCGACGCAAAACTAACTCCATATTTATACTTTGGCGTTAGACGCGTCTAGCGCCAAAGTTCATGGAGTTAGCGTCATTTTTTTGCGTGAACACCTTCCTTGCGTTAATGATATGCAAGGTAGGCGTTCCTGTCTAAAAAAATGACTGCGATGCTATTGCGTCGGATTTATACTCCCGGGCAAAAATGACGCCCAGGAGTGGGCGGGTCTAAAAAACCCACATTTGCGCCGGATTTTAGCACCTGGGTCAGGGCAGGCGTTAAGGGACCTGTGGGCTCAGAATGAGCCCAGAGGTGCCCTCCCAAGCCCCCAGGGACACCCCCTGCCACTCTTGCCCACCCCAGGAGGACACCCAAGGATGGAGGGACCCACCCCAGGGAAGAGAAGGTAAGTTGTGGTAAGTATTTTTATTTTTATTTTTTTGTGGCATAGGGGGGCCTGATTTGTGCCCCCCTACATGCCACTATGCCCAATGACCATGCCCAGGGGACAGAAGTCCCCTGGGCATGGCCATTGGGCAAGGGGGCATGACTCCTGTCTTTGCTAAGACAGGAGTCATTTCAATGGGGGATGGGCGTCGTAAAAAAATGGCGCAAATCGGGTTAAGACGTTTTTTTTGCCTCAGCCTGACTTGCCCCATTTTTAGACGCCCAAACGCCATTTTTCCCTACGCTGGCGCTGCCTGGTGTACGTGGTTTTTTTTCACGCACACCAGGCAGCGCCGGTCGGCTAACGCCATTCAATAAATATGGCGCCCGCATGGCGCTTCAGAATGCCTAGGGTGCAACTCAAGTTCTCTGGGGTCCACCGAGACCAGAGTCACACCAAAGTACACTGTAACCTGTAAGAAAAGAATGATGCAGTAGGTTACAAGGGCATAGTTGTACAACTTATGGGTCATCCAGGGATGTCATCTTTCTCTGACTCAGCTCAGGATTAGGGCCAATTACTGCTCTGTCCAGTTGCTTGAGCAGGGCCTTGCATCTATCAGCCAGCTGTCATTCCGTGCCAGGAGCAGGCTGGAGAAGCCCTGAGAGGAATGTCAGGGAGAAGGGGCTGAGACTTTCATAGCACATGTGGCAACTAACTCCTGGAGGATGCGATTTTGAGCTATCCCAGAAGACTGTGCAAGAAGGAGGGGATGGGGGCAAGGAAGTCATATGCACATCTGGATAGGCCAGAGGTGCAGACCTGCTGCACACTTCTGCCCCCACTTAAAAGGTCCTGCACAGGGGAGAGATCTCTCTCTTGGCTGTGCTTCACTGCTGGACACTGGGACTGCAGACGGGCGTCATGGACAACTGGAAGGAAGAACCTCCTGACTGCCCTTGGGGCAGGGACTCTGCCCCTGAAGGGTTCCAGGCCACGAGGCGAATGCCAGGGCCAGGCAATCTGGTCCCCAGAGGACTAGTTGGGGGAAGGACTGGGCTAGAGCAAGGAGAGCGTGCTGCCCAGAAGGAAAAGAGGGAACCCAGAGGAAAGGTTGGCGCAGGGAGTCAGTGGGACTGGCTCCCGCGGATCTGGGACCCTTCCAGGCCAGCAGGCCTAAGGAGAGTGCGTCTGGAGGCAAGGGCTTGTCACCAGGAGCGTAACAACGCAACAATGATGAAAATCGGCCCTTGGGGGGGCCTGAGATATCACAGGAAAAAGGATGGCGACATTTGGGAAAGCAGCTACGAAGCACGTGGAGCTCTGCAGCTGCTTGAGAATGTGCCTCCATGGTGGGCCAGGGCCTGGGGGCTGCCTCAGGAGGAAGAGGAGCAATGGGGAGTGCCGTCACACTCCCCCTCTCAGCAGAGAAAGGGGCCCGGACCCCATCCCAGGGCTCTGTGAAGCCTGGTCCATTTTTCATCCGATGGGGGGGCGCTGACGCGCACCGCCCTGCCGCTGTGCGAAGGAACCCTGGAACCCATCCCGGGGCCCCCTGTGGTGAAGACAAGCTGGGGAGCGCCATCGCGCTCCCGGCGAAGATGTGAGGAGTGGGGGGGGGGGCGCCGTCTCACACCCCCAGCAGAAGGGAAGTCGGGGGTGCCATCGCGCCCCCCCCTTGAAGAATGCCAGGAGTGGCCCCGGACCCCATCCCGGGGTCCTGTGAAGAGTCAGGATTGGGGGGGCGCCGTCGCGCACCCTCAGCCGAAGAGGAAGCCGGGGAGCACGTCACGCTCCCCGTGAAGATGGCCAGAAGGGGCCCCAGACCCCATCCCGGGGCCCCGAGAAGAAGAGGACCGCAGGGAGTGCCATCACGTTCCCTGCCACGGTGTGGAAGGGCCCCAGACCCCATCCTGGGGCCCCAAAGATGCCTGGTGGAAGGGGGGGTGCAGCTGCACTCCCCCGAGCGGCCTGTCCAGCCGCGAGTCTTTCTGTGTCTGCCCGCTGGAGCGGGCAGACCTCAGGGCAGCAGGCCGGCTCCCGCGGCAGCACCCGGAGTTGCTGGCCGTGCGGGGAGCTGGCGGGGGCGGCCAGGGGTGGGCTCCCTGGGCCGCCCTCCATCAAGGGATCCTCTGTTTGGTGCGGGGGTGTCCGGTACCCCCAGAAGAAAGAGCATAGAGCGAGGCACAGCGGCTCTCCCCAGCTCAGCAGGAGAGCCACTCATCATTTATGCGGCTGCCCCAGCATGCTTTGCAGAGCAGGGGCTGCCATTTGAGCCCCCAAAACAGCTGTGATGGTTCCAGGGAGATGGGGCTACCACCAAGGGAATACTCAGAGACAGGGGGAGCTGCAGGAGCAGCGCAGCCTCCCCCCAACATCGGTTGGCGTCCCCACCTTAGGTAGGGTGGGACACATGAAAGATAACCCCTCAGGGGGTGGACTAGTGTATGAAACACAAGCTTTGGTGATCTTTTGTTCCTGCTTGTGGAAGGGTGCCTATCATAGGTGTAGGCTGGTAGTGCCCCATGTGTTGTACTGTTGTTTTATGGTCAATTAGGAGTAATCTAAAAGTAATCCTAATGGTTATAGTGTTAGAATTTGGTTCCATATGTTCTCTGATTAGGTTATTTTGAATAATGATATTGACAGCCACCTCTTGGCAAGATGGAAGCATTTAAGTACAAATGTAGGTGTCTTCATTGCACTGTACTGTCAAAATGTTGAATACTGTCAAATGTTCAAATGTTGCAAGGGGGCACTGGGATTGTTTTGCCATGTGGATTGTTGGATTATACTCTCCCTTGAGGAGACCTGAGAGATTACATAATGTTTGCCCAGAGTGATTCCATCACTTTGTATATATTTGTAGATTGTTGCATAGTATTGAGTAGTGTGTGTGTGTGAATAATTATTGTACTTTTACTTTATCAAAAGAAAAAGCACAGACTGGACAATCATTTATTGAGAGTCATGCTTGTGTGCTCGTGAATGGGGATTACTAGCCCACACCACCTCCCTTGAGTAAGCCTTGGACTACTCTGCAACGCTACCCTATGAGAGTCAAGCGCTACAATGGGGTGTTTAGTTCCCAGTAGCGGTCGTGTGCGGCCTCGTTACTTGTGCAGGCCACACAACTAATGACCCACCTTCCAACATTTGATGTTCAGTGGCGGGAAACATAGGGGCATATTTATACTCCGTTTGCGCAGAATTTGCGTCGTTTTTTTCGACGCAAATTCGACGCAAAACTAACTCCATATTTATACTTTGGCGTTAGACGCGTCTAGCGCCAAAGTTCATGGAGTTAGCGTCATTTTTTTGCGTGAACACCTTCCTTGCGTTAATGATATGCAAGGTAGGCGTTCCTGTCTAAAAAAATGACTGCGATGCTATTGCGTCGGATTTATACTCCCGGGCAAAAATGACGCCCAGGAGTGGGCGGGTCTAAAAAACCCACATTTGCGCCGGATTTTAGCACCTGGGTCAGGGCAGGCGTTAAGGGACCTGTGGGCTCAGAATGAGCCCAGAGGTGCCCTCCCAAGCCCCCAGGGACACCCCCTGCCACTCTTGCCCACCCCAGGAGGACACCCAAGGATGGAGGGACCCACCCCAGGGAAGAGAAGGTAAGTTGTGGTAAGTATTTTTATTTTTATTTTTTTGTGGCATAGGGGGGCCTGATTTGTGCCCCCCTACATGCCACTATGCCCAATGACCATGCCCAGGGGACAGAAGTCCCCTGGGCATGGCCATTGGGCAAGGGGGCATGACTCCTGTCTTTGCTAAGACAGGAGTCATTTCAATGGGGGATGGGCGTCGTAAAAAAATGGCGCAAATCGGGTTAAGACGTTTTTTTTGCCTCAGCCTGACTTGCCCCATTTTTAGACGCCCAAACGCCATTTTTCCCTACGCTGGCGCTGCCTGGTGTACGTGGTTTTTTTTCACGCACACCAGGCAGCGCCGGTCGGCTAACGCCATTCAATAAATATGGCGCCCGCATGGCGCTTCAGAATGGCGTTAGCCGGCGCTAATTTTTTTGGCGCAAAACTGCGTTAGCGCAGTTTTGCGTCAAAAAGTATAAATATGGGCCATAGTATCCCATTCCAGTATGCATTCATGGCGCTTGATAAGTCCAGTTTTACCACACATTACCTATGCAGTAATGAGCAAATATGAGAGCGTAAGGCTCTGAGAAGGGTTCAAAGGTTTGGTCATGTGAACTAGAAGTATGAGAAGGGAAAGCCCTGTGCACACATGTGTCAAGTGAGAAAATTAAAAGTAAAGGTTTTAACTGTGTTGTTAAGACTAGTTTGTTTGCACAAAGTGACAGGATGCCGGGAGGAAGCTTTCCAAGAAATGTTCACAAAGTGTTATAGGCCATAGTTTAGCCTTTTGAACTCTAACACTACACACACTGGGCCCACACGAGGAGGGGTTATTCTCTAAAGGTTTAGGGACAGCAACTGATACCCACACCACAGACTGGGATGGTAGGGTGACCTGATTTCTTGGGTTAGGAAGTGGTTAGGGGGGCCTGGGAAATTCTTACGCTCACTAAGGATAAGACTGGTTTAAAAAGGGAGGGGGCCTCAGCTAGTCATTCTTCCTGAAGAGATTTTGTTTACCCGCCATTGGCACAGGTTAAATCCACTGGAAGGGTGGAGACGGAAGATTTCATACCCACAGGTAGTGACACCCCGGAGGAGTTCCCGGAGGAGGGAACCCCGACAGGTGTTCCCATGGTGAGGGAAGCGTGCGAGGAAGTTATGATTCCCTTGATCCCCCTAGATTATCTAGTGGGGAGGGTGAGGAACCCAGGGGTGACCCATGGTAATGGGTGGCCCAAAGGAAGTGTGGTGCTAGCCCCTAGGTTCCCTAGGTGGGCTAAGTGACTAACCCTGAAGGGTCAGGGCGAGTCAGCAGTGGACCCTGAGGTGTCAGGGTAGGGTAGGAGGCTACCCAAGGAAGCGAAAGGATGTCATCCTGGAGCAAGGTCGGTTGAAACCTGAGGTGGTGGGAGGGGTGATGCCCAACCGCCTGACCAATCAGGTAGGTCCTGTGGGGTCAGACCCCGGGACAAAGGAAGGGGGCAGGGGGCCACGTCTGTTAGGCGGTGCTCTGAGCTGTCAATGAGTGACGGGCGACAGAGGCCTTTTCTTAGCGGACCCCTGCGTGGTACACCGTAAGTGTCCCAGCCCCAGGGTGTGTCCTGGGGTCCTGTAAGGTGGCAATGGCTGGGGAGGGTGTCCCCTCAGCAGGGTGCCACAGGCGGGTCCGCCTGCAGTGGTACAGTTAGCTGTCACCTGGAGCCAGGTGGGGCCTATCTTAAGTGAAGGGACCCTGTGCTCCTGTGTGGTGGTGGCGGCGCTAGCCAACCGGTGATATGTTGGATCCCTGGACGGTCACCTGGAGGCAGGTGGGGCATATCTTAAGTGAAGGGACCCTGTCCTCCCGGGAAACCGGTGGGGCCTATCTTAAGTGAAGGGACCCTGTGCTCCCGTGCAGGGTGGCGCATGCGAGCCAGGAATCTGGAGGGTTCCTGGGAGGTCTCCTGACTTGAGGCTGGGAGACGTAGGAGGGCCCAAGGAAGTGGGCCTGGGTGAAGCTGACCCAGGGCTCGCGGGTCCTCCAATGGTGCTCTAGGGGGTAGAGCTCATTCCCTAGAGAAGGAGGGGGCTTAGGCCCTGTTCTCGCAGAGGAGAACGAGGGTAGGGTCTAGGTTCTCGGGTGGGTTCCGTGTGGAGCTACCCAGAGGGGAGGAGGGAGCTGTGGGTTGCCTGACGAGGTACCCACAATGCTTCTCCTCCAACACTACCCGTGCGGTAGTGAGGCCGGACTGGTATCTTTTCTGGGAGCCAGACCAGGGCCAGTGGTGCTTTTCTGAGAGGGAGACGTACCAAGAAGTTCAGAGTGGACTGTTCTTCCACGTGGGAAGGCAGTCGTCCCGAAAGGGTGGTGGCAGCAAAGACCCCAGCTGCATGCTGAGGGGGAGGGTCCGATGAGTCTGCAATTTTTTTTCAGGATGCAGGGATCCCAAGGAAGGAGGGTACTGGATTCAGTAAACTCCAGAAGGGGGATCAGCCAGTGGCCCGTGGAGTAGGTTCCACACCTACCCAAGGTGGAGGCAGCAGTGCTGAGGCACTGTACCCTTGTCCAACAGAGTGGGGGGCGTAGTGTTGCGTGACCCCGGGCAAGGGTAGGCCTAATGTTGCCCTGACCATGTAAGGTGATCTCATGGTTGGGCGATGGAGGTGGTCCTAGTGGCCGATGACCAGCGTCAAGTGTTGGAGGTCGCGGACAATTGACGAGGAGGGTGTTTGGTCAGAACCTCTCGTCACTTGTTATCGCTGACAGGTGAAGACTACCCACGTGTGGTGGCTGCGTCTTCCCCTTAGGAATCAGCTGGGCACGGCATGTGTTAGAGGACGGTTCTGACCATCAGGTCTGCCCTAATTTTTTAATTTTTGGCCACCTGGTTTTTGACAGTTTACTGTGAGGAAGCCTCCTATGAGGTGACTCACGCACAGTAAACACATGGTAAAATGGACTGCGCATGTGTACCGCCGGTGCCGCCGTGCTAAGAAAAGGCTGCTGTGGCGCAGCAAGGGCAGGAGGCCCTGGGCAGGTTACATGTGATCTTGTGTGCGCATGGATGTGCACCCATGTGAGGGCTGTGGGGGGAGGATTCCTGGTGTGCGCAGCCCAAGAACTGCACTTAGGTAGTCCTGGTGCAGGAGGAACTATGCAGAGTGGGTGGTGACCTGGAGTAGGTCTCATGAGAAGGGTGTATACATGTGAGAGAGAGTCAGTGTGCTTACTGTCTTTTCACTGTAGGGACACTCAGTTCAATGCCAATGTCAGTGTGCTTAAGGTATTTGCATTGTGGGGATACTCCATTAAATGTCAGTGGGAAAAGGAGGGCCTAGGGTGCAACTCAAGTTCTCTGGGGTCCACCGAGACCAGAGTCACACCAAAGTACACTGTGACCTGTAAGAAAAGAATGATGCAGTAGGTTTCAAGAGCATAGTTGAACAACGTATGGGTCATCCAGGGATGTCATCTTTCTCTGACTCAGCTCAGGATTAGGGCCAATTACTGCTCTGTCCAGTTGCTTGAGCAGGGCCTTGCATCAATCAACCAGCTGTCATTCCGTGCCAGGAGCAGGCTGGAGAAGCCCTGAGAGGAATGTCAGGGAGGAGGGGCTGAGACTTTCAGAGCACATGTGGCAACTAACTCCTGGAGGATGCCATTTTGAGCTATCCAAGAAGACTGTGCAAGAAGGAGGGGACGGGGGCAAGGAAGTGATGTGGCACATCTGGATAGGCCAGAGGTGCAGACCTGCTGCACACTTCTGCCCTCACTTAAAAGGTCCTGCACAGGGGAGAGATCTCTCTCTTGGCTGTGCTTCACTGCTGGACACTGGGACTCCAGACGGGCGTCATGGACAAATGGAAGGAAGAACCTCCTGACTGCCCTTGTGGCAGGGACTCTGCCCCTGAAGGGTTCCAGGCCAGCGAGGCGAATGCCAGGGCCAGGCAAGCTGGCCCCCTTACCCCCCCAGAGGACTAGTTAAGGGAAGGACTGGGCTAGCGCAAGGAGAGTGCGCTGCCCAGAAGGAAAAGAGGGAACCCAGAGGAAAGGTTGGCGCAGGGAGTCAGTAGGACTGGCTCCCGCAGACCTGGGACCCTTCCAGGCCAGGAGGCCTAAGGGAGTGCTCCTGGTGGCAAGGGCTTGTCACCAGGAGCGGAACGACGCAAGAATGATAAAAATCGGCCCTTGGGTTCCCGAGATATCACAGGAAAAAGGATGGCGACCTTTGGGAAAGCAGCTACAAAGTGCGTGGAGCTCCGCAGCTGCTTGAGACTGTGCCCCCTGGGTGGGCCAGGGCCGGGGGGCTGTCCCAGGAGGAAGAGGAGCAACGGGGAGTTCCGTCGCACTCCCCCTCTCAGCAGAGGAATGGGCCCCGGACCCCATTCCGGGGCCCGTGAAGCCTGGTCCATTTTTCATCCGATGGGGAGGGCGTTGTCGCGCACCCCCCTGCCGCTTTGCGAAGGGACCCCAGACCCCATCCTGGGGCCCCCTCAGGCGAAGACAAGCTGGGGAGTACCGTTGCGCTCCCCGTAAAGATGTGAGGAGTGGGGGGGCGCTGTCGCGCACCCCCAGCAAAAGGGAAGTTGGGGGGTGCCGTCGCACCCCGTGAAGAATGCCAGGAGGGGCCCCGGACCCCATCCTGGGGCCCCGTGAAGAGTCAAGATTGGGGGGGCCGTCGCGCACCCCCAGCCGAGGAGGAAGCCGGGGAGCGCCGTCACGCTTCCCGTGAAGATGGCCAGATGGGGCCCCGGGCCCCATCCCAGGGCCCCAATCAGAGGAGGGCCTTGGGGAGCGCCAGTGCGCTCCCCACCAAGGCAAGGAGGGTCCCCGGACCTCTTCCCGGGGCCCCAAAGATGCCTGGAGGAAGGGGGGAGTACAGCTGAACTCACCCGAGCGGCCCGTCTGGCCGCGAGTCTTTCTGTGTGTGCCCACTGGAGCGGGCAGACCACAGGGCAGCAGGCCGGCTCCCACGGCAGAACCCGGAGGTGCTGGCTGTGCGGGGAGCTGGCGGGGGCAGCTAGGGGTGGGCTCCCTGGGCCGCCATCCCTTGGAGGGATCCTCTGTTTGGTGCTGGGGTGTCCGGGTGGGACTGGCACCCCCAGAAGAAAGAGCACAGAACGAGGCACAGCGGCTCTCCCCAGCTCAGCGGGAGAGCTGCTCATAATTTATGCGGCTGCCCCAGTATGCTTTGCGGGGCAGGGGCCACCCTTTGAGCCGCAAAACGGCTGTGGTGGTCCCAGGGAGATGGGGCCACCACCGAGGGAATACCCAGAGACAGGGGGAGCTGCACGAGCAGCGCAGCCTCCCCCCAACATCGGTTGGTGTCCCCACCCTAGGTCTGGTGGGACACATGAAAGATAACCCCTCAAGGGTTGGACTGGTGTATGAAGCACAAGCTTGAGTGAACTTTTGTTCCTGCTTGTGGTAGGGTGCCTCTCATAAGTGTAGGCTGGTATTGCCCAATGTGTTGTACTGTTGTTTTATGATCAATTAGGAGTAATCTGAAAGTAATCCTAATGGTTATAGTGCTAAAATTTTGTCCCATGTGTTCCCTGATTAGGCTAATTTGAATAATGATGTTGACAGCCATCTCTTGGAAAGATGGAAGTATTTAGGGCCAGATGTAGGTAGGTGGCAAATTGCGAATTGCAATTTGCGAGTCCTTCCGACTCGCAAATTGCAACTCCCAATTTGCTATGCAGAAAGGTGTCTCAGACACCTTCTGCGACTCGCCATGGGGTCGCAAAGACCCACCTCATTAATATTAATGAGGTGGGTCGCAGTTTGTGACCTCATTGTGAGTCTGGGCTCTCACGGGGATGGTGGCCTGCTGAAGACAGCAGACCACCATGTCCGTGACTGCTTTTCAATAAAGCAGTTTTTTTTTTTCCATCTTCAGCCCGTTTTCCTTTAAGGAAAACGAGCTGCACTTGGAAAAAAATACCGAAACCTTTTGTTTCTGTTTTTTTCAGAGCAGTGCTCTGAAAAAAAAAATTTGTGTTCATTCACAAAGGGGAAGGTAACAGCGAAGCGGTCGCAAATCAACGTACATAGTGTTGCGAGTTGCAAATAGGAAGGGAACACCCCTTCCTATTTGCGAGTCGGAAACGCATTTTGCGAGTCGGTTCCGACTCGCAAAATGCGTTTCTACATAGTGTGAGGGCTTTTGCACCTCGCAAACGGCGTTTTTCACCGTCTGCGTTGCGCAAAAGCCTTGCTACATCTGGCCCTTAATTACAAATGTAGATCTCTTCATTGCACTGTACTGTCAAAATGTTGAATACTGTCAAATGTCGCAAGGGGGGCACTGGGATTGTTTTGCCATGTGGATTGTTGGATTATACTCTCCCTTGAGGAGACCTGAGAGATTACATAATGTTTGCCCAGGGTGATTCCATCACTTTGTATATATTTGTAGATTGTTGCATAGTATTGAGTAGTGTGTGTGAATAATAAATGTACTTTTACTTTATCAAAAGAAAAAGCACAGACTGGACAATCATTTATTGAGAGTCATGCTTTTGTGCTTGTGAATGGGGATTACTAGCCCACACCACCTCCCTTGAGTAAGCCTTGGACTGCTCTGCAACGCTACCCTATGAGAGTCAAGCGCTACAATGGGGTGTTTGGTTCCCAGTGGTGGTCGTGTGCAGACTCGTTGCTTGTGCAGGCCACACAACTAAAGACCCACCTTCCAACAGTAACCTAATAAACAGGCTGGTACTAAAGTCTATTAGGCTGGTAGGGTGCATATTCTCCACCTATACTCTAGCTGAAGACTCTGCAGTGTTTGTTAAAAATGCTATGAAAACATAATTTTCTTGCCCCAGGAAACTATGGTATACCTCTTTAAACTGAGGCACTTTGTCATGTAGTCTCACAATCTCTCTTTCATAAGCTGCCATTTTACACATATCTTCAAACCATTTGGCATATTCCAGGAGAGCTGCCTTCTTCCAAGTTTATTTTATACCCATTTTCTCTACAGCCAAGGCCATTGCCAACCACCATTTAGTTTGTAAGGGGAGCAGTAAAATTCATGAGGGGTACTATTCTTGTGGTCAGTCTCAGTACTAAAGTTAATTTTAACATGAACATAGACAGAATAGAATGCCAATAACCAGATAGGCAAGGACACTCCTACAATACATGCACAATATCACAGTATGGAATCCTGCATTTCCAAAAAGATGCAGGAATTTCACATAAATAAATTAAAGTATAATTTCCCTCAGGTAGGTATCAAGGTCCAATCATGTCAAGACTGCAATCCTGGTGGATAATGCTTTTTGTAATAAGACAGATTAAAGGTCAGAAATCATACTTCAAAAGTATTTCCAAGTCATCAGATAATCCAGTAAAGGAGATGGTGGGAGTGTGGAGAGGGTAGAAGACCCTAAGATCATTCAGAAACATTGGGAACTCAACAGGTATCTCCAGTATTCGGAGCATGGTAAATCAAATTCTTTACATAGTTCTAAAAATGTTTTATATTTACCCTCCACTAGGAAATTATCAATCTTGATCAGTATCTTATCTTTCCACAGTGACCACTCTAATTCCCTCCCTCCTTATAATACACTCTTATTTCCCCAGATGGAAGTCTATGAATGCATCTCTGCTGATATGTCCAACACCTGGGCCCAGATTTCCGAGAAAATGACAGAGCGTGATGCTGTGCCAAATTTGGCAGTGCCACGCTACATTATTTTCAAAACACAGGGATGCACCGTATTTAATAGAATACAGTGCACCATTGTGTTGCCCCTTGCACCGGCACTAAATTTGCTGCAGAGCACCAACGCAGCCACCCATTTGCTATGGTGCGAGGATATCTGTGAGCGGGGGAGATTGTTATTGTGCTGGAAGGGACACCTTCCTGCATAAAAACAATCTTCAATGGCGATTTGCTCTCTCTATGTGTTCTGCAGAATGCAGAACGCATAGAAAGTGCAAAAAAGTAGGAGAAATGAAATCATCTCTCCTCGCTGCACCATGCTAATGCCACCCCTGGGTTGGTGTTAGATTTTGGCGCTGCATCAGGTTTTGCAAAACTTGTAAATCTGGGGCAACTTCATAATGCAATGGGTTTTGCAGTGGCATGCCCACAGCAACGCCCATTGCACGCCTCTACCACGCAAAGTGCTCCGTGTGAAGGGGTCGTATTTACAAGGTGGCGTTAAGCCACAAAAAGTGGATTAACGCCACCTCATAAACACAGCACAATGCATAGCGCCACCAGAGTCGCACTAAAATATCATCAATTAGGGCCATTCCTCTCAGTCAAATGCCTTTTCGGCATCCAATCATATTAATATTTTATCATTGACATCATGACGTACCTGCCAGAGTAAGTGAGTAATAGTTCTTAGGTTGTTACAGGATGACCATTGAGGTGTGAAAACTACTCAATATGGATGGATTAGTGACAGTATTACTTTCTTAAGAGGATTGGTTAGAACCTTTGGCATTATTTTCATGTCTGCATTTAACAAGGATACCGGCTTACAGTTGGGACAAAGTAATGGGTCCTTACCTGATTTATATATAACTGATATGCAGTATCTATTTAATTCATCAGGCAATCTAACCACATCCAACATTTTGCAAAGCATGGAAACTATAACTGGATTATTGATTTAATAATTCATAATTTTATTGGGAGTCTGTCTTCGCCCAACCCTTTTGTTGCTTGAATGTGGATTTACCCTAAATAAATGAAAGCCAAGAGCCATTTGGCAACGCAGGAGCAGTCTGTTTAATTAAATGCAACAGCAAAAAGTGTGCAGTACAGAGTCAGTCTGATGACTGTCTCTCAAAGTTACAGAGCTTTGAGCATCTTTCTATAAATTGTCTTGAGGAGGCCTAGCTGTGAGGATATAAATCTGACTATCTGATAAAGTGTGCAAGTGGGTCTCGACCTTGCTAGGACATAGTGTGGACCAGTAGATAGCAGGTCCAGATGTCGGGCTTGGGGAGCATGTGGTCATTGCCTGTAGTATGTGTGCTGTGTTCTGATTGGCTGTGTGTTCTTAACTTCCTGTGGCATCTAACTTTATGGTGTTTTGGGAAGGTGCACCCCTCCGAACAAATGTGTTTTATTGGGGACCAATTTCCTAGGACCTTTGTGGTGTTGCTGCCTATCTGGGGAATTGATGTGAGTCTTTCCTGTTTTGCATGTTTGTCTATGGGCTACATGTCACCCCACCTTGGTTCTGTCAATCAGTTGCTCCAGGCCTGGGTCGCAGGACCTGCCTGACCACGTACTTCTGGCTCGGGGTTGATGGGGCTGTCATGTCGGGTGGAATCGACAATAGCAATGCGAGTTTATTGTTATGCTGGCACATATCATGGCATACATTTACATTGTTTTTATGTATATTAACACTTTTTGTCACCATTCTATCTATTGCTGTGCTGATCTCCTTAGTAATGTCTATGACTAATGCTTCTATCTGTACTTCCGAAAGACTATGAACCTCTTTCTTCCTTAAATGTATTTTCACCCTCTGAACGGTCTGCAGTGTACAAGGTACAGAATATTTTTTAGTAGTCAGTAAAGGCTGGGAGGATGTTCCCTGCATTGGTGACGAGATTGTTTTGTCCATTTAAATTGTGTTGCTAAAAGCTGGCTAGCTTTTCCTCCCTTTAAAGTTGCCTCAGTTACAGTAAAAAAAAAGTGTGTTTTGCCTGTGATGAATATAGCATATACAGGGCATATTTAGCCAGTATGAGTAGTTTCCTTGTAGTCATGTCGTGGGTCCTGTTATATTCCATATGTACTTGGATGGTTTTGTAAAGTAAATTTATCTTTGGCCATCTTTTTTCTAAGTAATGCTGCGTCTCTCAAAAGGATCACTGTAAGACTTGCCTTTCCTGCTGGCCAGAGTGTACAGACAAAATTCACTGAACCATCATTAATATCCATGTAATCTTTCAGGAAGGATCTCTGGCTTGCCTTTTGCTGTGGCTCTCTGTACCTTGCCACATTTATTCTCCACTGCCCCATGAGCTTGTGGTGAAGTCTTTCAGACTGTCACAGTTAAGGGGCAGGGTATTATATTTTCAGGATCTACAAGACACAGTACTTCAGTATTAAAAAAGAAAATGTCAATAGGCATCAAGTACCATGTGCACAGGATGTGAACATCTACCTTCTTTCATGGGGATGTGTCAGTTGTGAGTGTTCTTGTAACATGTTCTGATATTATGTCTTTTAGTATGGCTCTATCACTATTACGTTAGCTGTCTGGTCTGTCAAAGAATTAGTTATTAGACCTGATATCATTTGGGTGCTCTTCCCATAAACTGTTTGCCTGCTTGTCTCATAATGTGCTGAATTATTTTTGCTAACCTTAGGACTCTGAGCACTTTACCACTGCTGACCAGTGCTAAAGTGCAGGTGTTCTCTCCCCTAAACATGGTCTGATTGGAATAATCACAATCGACATATTTACTTTACCTATAAATCCCCAGTGAAGTGTACTACATGTACCCAGGACCTGTACATTTATTGCTACTTGTGGGACCGCAGCACTGCTTTTGCCACCCACTCAAGTAGCGCTTAAACATATCTCAGACCTGCACGGCAGAACCTGTATGTGCAGCTTACACTGCCCTATTGACTGGCATTTAAGAACTCTTGCCAAGCCTTAAACTACTTTTAATAAATCTAAGTTACCCCTAGGGATGGCTCTAGGTAGCCTATATGGCAAGGTGCTTTGTAATTAAAAGGTAGGAAATATACTTTTGGGTTTGGTTACTGTGAGCCCTAGCCCTCTCTTAGGTTAAAATCAGGGATTCTATATTACATTTAATAAGTAGCAATTCGTAATTGAGAAGGAGTGGACATTTCGGGGCATATTTATACTCCGTTTGCGCCGGATTTGCGTCGTTTTTTTTGACACAATTCCGACGCAAAACTAACTCCATATTTATACTTTGGCGTTAGACGCGTCTAGCGCCAAAGCCCATGGAGTTTGCGTCATTTTTTTGCGTGGACACCTACTTTGCGTTAATGAGATGCAAGGTAGGCGTTCACGTCTAAAAAATTGACTCCGAGGCATGTGCGTCGTATTTATACTCCCGGGCAAAATTCACGCCCGGGAGTGGGCGGGTCAAAAAAAATGACGTCTACCCTCGTTAGCGTCATTTTTTAACGCCTCCTCAGGGCAGGCGTTAAGGGACCTCTGGGCTCGGAAGGAGCCCAGAGGTGCCCTCCCATGCCCCCAGGGACACCCCCTGCCACCCTTGCCCACCCCAGGAGGACACCCAAGGATGGAGGGACCCATCCCAGGAAACTTAAGGTAAGTTCAGGTAGGTATTTTTTTTTATTTTTTTGGGTGACATAGGGGGGCCTGATTTGTGCCCCCCTACATGCCACTATGCCCAATGGCCATGCACAGGGGACATAAGTCCCCTGGGCATGGCCATTGGGCAAGGGGGCATGACTCCTGTCTTTGCTAAGACAGGAGTCATTTCCATGGGGGTTGGGAGTGAAAAAAAATGACTCAAATCGGGTTGAGGTGAAAAATTTGCCTCAGCCTGACTTGCCCCATTTTTTTACGCCCAAACTCCATTTTCCCCTACGCCGGCGCTGCCTGGTGTACGTCGTTTTTTTCCACGCACACCAGGCAGCGCCAGGGGCTAACGCCGGCTAACGTCATTGATTAAATACGGCGCCCGCATGGCGCTTCAGAATGGCGTTAGCCGGCGCTAATTTTTTTGACGCAAAACTGCGTTAGCGCAGTTTTGCGTCAAAAAGTATAAATATGGGCCTTCATGTTTAGTACCTATGGAATGGTTATAATAAATCCTCTTTAATTGTAAAATTAGATTTATTGTTTCAATTTTGAAAATGCCACTTTTAGAAAGTTGACATTTTCCTGCACTTAGCCCTGTGTGCCTGCAGCCTGTCTTCAATGCCCATCTGAGTTGGGGTGACAGCTGGGGTTGTGCATTTCCTCTAGTCAGCCGCACAAAAACGGAGCTTAAGTGTGACTTGTGGGACATCAACATCCTGATGGGCCACCATGGGCAGGATGGGAGGGAGGAGCTAGACACAGTCTCACATTTACACCTGAATAGGCAGTGTCCTGTCCCCATACAAAGGGCTGCATGAACTTCAAAGATCCTTCTTTCAAGTCTTCCCCACTTTAAAGGCACAGCTGGGTTTAAGGACTGAGCCTCTAACCCTACCAACTCAGTACACTACTGGACCTGTGAAGAACTCTACCAGGTTTAAGGACTGCTGTGCTGCTAAAGGACTGCCACACTGGACTGCTGCTCTGGAAGAACTGTTTTCTGCAGGGTTGCCTTGCTGCCAGCTATCCTCTGCCCTGCTGAGGAAGGAGTGGACACATTTCACTTTAACCCAGAGGGACTCCAGGGGTATGCTGGCATTCCCATCATTTTAAGTCTCAGGGGCATCAAAGATGTCTCATCATCCTGTAACAGTGCCTGGACTTTGGTTGCTGCAAGTCTTGCCCTGCCATGTAGTACCAATGCAGTCCTGGGCCTTTGGAAGTGAATGGAAAGTGCTGCAACTACCACAAACTGAGCATTGATGCCGTTGCACCAATTGGAAGCAGTGCATTTCCTTTGCAACCGATGCATCGCCGCCACCGTGGGAATCAAGAACATTGCATTGTTGACTGTGCTGTGCATCATCTCCAGCTTCCGATGCATCTCTGACTTTGCGTGGCTCAGAGCTGACGTATTGCCTACATCAAAAGGATCAACAACGACATATTGGGGGTCATTCTGACCCTGGCGGCCGGTGACCGCCAGGGTCACTGACCACGGGAGCACCGCCAACAGGCTGGCGGTGCTCCCGAGGGCATTCTGACCGCGGCGGTTCAGCCGCGGTCAGAAAGGGTAAACCGGCGGTCTCCCGCCGGTTTACCGCTGCCCCATTGAATCCTCCATGGCGGCGGAGCGCGCTCCGCCGCCATGGGGATTCAGACACCCCCTACCGCCATCCTGTTCATGGCGGGAAACCCGCCATGAACAGGATGGCGGTAGGGGGTGCCGTGGGGCCCCTGGGGGCCCCTGCAGTGCCCATGCCAATGGCATGGGCACTGCAGGGGCCCCCATAAGAGGGCCCCGCAAAGTATTTCAGTGTCTGCTTTGCAGACACTGAAATACGCTACGGGTGCAACTGCACCCGTCGCACCCCTGCAACTACGCCGGCTCAATTCTGAGCCGGCGTCCTCGTTGCAGGGGCATTTCTGCTGGGCCGGCGGGCGCTCTTTCAGAGAGCGCCTGCCGGCCCAGCGGAAATGTTTAAATGGCCGCCGCGGTCTTTTGACCGCGGTGCGGTCATTTCACGGCGGTACCTTGGCGGACGGCCTCCGCCGTCCGCCAAGGTTATAATCACCCCCATTGTCTCCTCTGCTCCCCCATTTCAGTTTTGACTCATTCACGAACCAAATAACTTTTTCAGTGGGCCAAGGCTGTTCCCTGTATCCTACCAGTGCTCCATCGCAGTCAGCCTGAAATCTTGACTCTGTCCCGGTCCATTGCAACCAGATAGCCCCAGTTGGCACTTTAAGCTTTTAAATATTACAATTTTAATGTTTTTGATCTATAATTTTTTAAGATAATCTTTCAAAATTAATAACTCAAGATTTACTTATTGGATTTTCATCATTTCAGTCTTGTTTTTTCATTTAAAATAATCAATTTTTCTAAACCGTGTAAAGTATTTCACTGTGCTACTGTTTGAAGTGCTCCACATATACTTTAAAGATTGCCTCTTAGGTTAAGCCTACCTGCTCTGTGCCAAGCTACCATAGTGTAAGCACAGGTTACTGTATGGTGTGTATCTCAGTCACCCTGACTACAACTGTGGTTCCTGCTTGAAAAGGGTGCATACCTCTGCCAGCCAGTAGCTACATTTTTAGCAGTCGGGAAAAGGGTCAAGAGCATAATCTAGAGTCATATTCCAAACCCCCAGAATAATTTTTGCCTTGCCTAACGTAAGTAGGAGTCTAGATAGTTGCATTAAAAATCCTGTTTGTCTCCCACTGGAGCATGTATAAAGACTATAATCATGGTGGTAACCTGAATTGTTATGTGTGAAAAGACATGCCGACCCTTGCTGTTGGTCTATGTGCTGAGAATGCGATATAGGAGTAATTGACATACCAAAACGGCTACTCCTCTGTTCCTGTGTTTAAGTGGAGTATGGGAGGAGTAAACCTGTTGTGATTTAGGTCATGGGTAGATCAACCTCCCAAACCAGCAGGTGCCTAGCCTCAAGCTCCCTCCTCCACTTACTCGGGACTGGTCCTCTGACCAGAATAGGCCCAATCAGACCAAACCTCACAACTTGAGGCCCTACCTTGCTCCTCCTGGAGCCTCCTCTCTTCACTCTCTCTATCCCTCTCACATCTTCTCTCTTTTTCCTTTTCCTTTCCGCTTTCCACTTTTTCAGAAGTTTTTACTCCTGTGACTTTTCTGAACTTTTGTGCCTCTCACTAAACTTTTCTGCCTTTTTCTGAACTCTTTGTACTTCCTGAACTGTCACACTCTTGTGCTCTTTTTAATCTTTTCTCATTCAGGCCCATATTTATAATTTTTGATGCAAAACTGTGCAAACGCAGTTTGGTGTCCAAAAGTATAGTGCCGACTTGCGTCATTCCAGAACAACAGCCAGGCGCCAAATTTATGAACTGCCGCAAGCGTGCACAAAGTTGGGCTAGCGTAAACAATACTGACGTTAGTCGGGTGGGGGGTGATATGGGAGGAGGGGGTTTTGCGCCAAAAAATGACATTAGGCTGGTTAGAGGCAAAAAAACGCCTCTAACAAGCCGAGCGTCTTTTTCTGACACAAAACCATCCATACCACATGACTCCTGTCTTAGAAAAGACAGGAGTCATGCCCACCACCCCAATGGCCAGCACAGAGGACCAGTGTCCCCTGGGCATGGCCATTGCACCCTGTGCCATGCAGAGGGCTCCAAGTTGGGCCCCCGCTGGCACTTGAAATTAGAAAAAAAAAACTTACCCATACTTACCCTACGTACCTGGGTTGGGGTCCCCCATCATCTGGTGTCCCTCTGGTGTGGGTGGGGGTGTTCCTGGGGCTTGAGTAGGGCACCTGTGGTCCATTCTATGGTGTTTAACCATGGTAATGGGTCCACAGATCCCCTAACACCTGGTCTGAACCAGGTGTTAAATAATGGTGCACAGCAAGCTTTGCACCTTTACTTAGCCCCTCCTCCCGCCTATGCGTAATTTTAGCACGGGGATAAATATAGGGCAATGCGGTTAGCACCATTTTTTGATGGGAATGCTTATCTTGCATCTCATTGACGCAAGGTAGGTTCACGCATCTAAAAAATGGTGCAAACTCCAATATTTTGACGTTAGACGGGTCTAACATCAAAATATAAATATGAAGTCATTTTTGTTACAAAAATGCGGATATATAAATATATATATATATATATATAAATATTTAGATATATATAAATGCGGATATATACATATATATATATATATATATACATATATGCACCTCAATCTTTTCATCCTTTAATTCCCGTGCCTCTTTTAGTCTCTCATGGACCCCACACCCTCCTGCACTTTTACCTCCTCATGCCTCCCCTGCTCCTTACCTGCTCCCTGTGTCTTCTTGCTTCCTCTTCTTGCCCTTCATAGCCCACTTACCCCGTGCTCCTCACCCTCACGGATCTAATTAATGGTGTCCACTTCGTGAATGCATGCAGCAGGCACACCAAAGGCAAGCCCTTCTGCACCCGTCTGCATCTGGACTGTGCCCCGTGCCACGTCTCCTGGTCAGATCACCCACAACCGCTACTCAGGAGCAACCCTTTGCATGCTCAACCCAGGATGCTTATCCACCCGCTGCTGTTGCACTGCACCTCTCAATATGCGTCCACTGCTGCTTCATCTGCATCACTCCCCCACGCTCACTCCATACTCTGACTTCTACTCCACCCTATCACAACCTAAACTTGCCAAACACCACACCAAACCCTCTGCTGATTCCCATGCCACCCTATCACATCCTTAGCTCACCAAACACCACGCCAGACCCTCTGCAAACACTCACCTGCCTGCTCCTCAACACCTGCTTGCTCAAAAAACACATGATGAAAATTTGGGACTGCCTCAACAACAGTTCACCTGACCTCCTCTTCCTGGATGAAACCTTCAATGAACCCTGCTTACATTTAATAAGCAGCAATTCGTAATTGAGAAGGAGTGGACATTTCATGTTTAGTACCTATGGAATGGTTATAATAAATCCTCTTTAATTGTAAAATTAGATTTATTGTTTCAATTTTGAAAATGCCACTTTTAGAAAGTTGACATTTTCCTGCACTTAGCCCTGTGTGCCTGCAGCCTGCCTTCAATGCCCATCTGAGTTGGGGTGACAGCTGGGGTTGTGCATTTCCTCTAGACAGCCACACAAAAACGGAGCTTAAGTGTGACTTGTGGGCCATCAACATCCTGATGGGCCACCATGAGCAGGATGGGAGGGAGGAGCTAGACACAGTCTCACACTTACACCTGAATAGGCATGGTCCTGTCCTCATACAAAGGGCTGCATGCACTTCAAAGATCCTTCTTTCAAGTCTTCCCCACTTTAAAGGCACAGCTGGGTATAAGGACTGAGCCTCTAACCCTACCAACTCAGTACACTACTGGACCTGTGAAGAACTCTACTAGGTTTAAGGACTGCTGTTCTGCTAAAGGACTGCCACACTGGACTGCTGCTCTGAAAGAACTGCTTTCTGCTGGGTTGCCCTGCTGCCAGCTATCCTCTGCCCTGCTGAGGAAGGAGTGGACACATTTCACTTTAACCCAGAGGGACTCCAGTGGTATGCTGGCATTCCCATCATTTTAAGTCTCAGGGGCATCAAAGATGTCTCATCATCCTGTAACAGTGCCTGGACTTTGGTTGCTGCAAGTCTTGCCCTGCCATGTAGTACCAATGAAGTCCTGGGCCTTTGGAAGTGAATGGAAAGTGTTGCAACTACCACAAACTGAGCATTGATGCCGTTGCACCAATTGGAAGCAGTGCATTTCCTTTGCAACCGATGCATCGCCGCCACCGTGGGAATCAAGAACATTGCATTGTTGACTGTGCTGTGCATCATCTCCAGCTTCCGATGCATCTCTGACTTTGCGTGGCTCAGAGCTGACGTATTGCCTACATCAAAAGAATCGACAACGACATATTGGGGGTCATTCCAACCCTGGCGGTCGGTGTTAAAGCGGTGGCCAACCCGCCAACAGGCAGGCGGTAAAAAAAATGGAATTCTGACCCTGGCGGAAACCGCCAACAGAGACCGCCACTTGAACACTCCGACCGCCACGGCGGGACAAACAAACAGCGCGGCGGTCACCGCCAACAGACAGGCGGGAGACAATGTACCGCGCACCCTATCACAACCCACCAATCCGCCACCTTTTCCGGGGCGGTAGCCCCGCCGATAAAAACACGGCAGAAACAGCCATTACGAACAGAAAACGCTCACCTCTACACACTCCACGAGGAATCTGGACAGCATGGAACCCGAACTACACATCCTACCAGCTATTGTCTTCCTGCTCCTCTACCAGGAGCACGAACGCCAGAGCAGAAGACAACGGTGAGTACTGCACCTACGACACAGGGGAGGGGGGAGGCAAAAAATTACGGGGACACACATACGAGACACACCCACCCTCACCCTCACCCACAACTACATACACATCAATGCAGAGCAACAACTCAGAGTGACACCCCCAAACCCCCCGGAAGAATGCAAAGACAAAATAAAATGATCATGAAATTTGAAGTATATTGTACGGCTAAGTAAAAAAATATATCAAACATCTATAACTATATATACATATGTAAATTGTCCTGTCCAAATTGGGTATCAGCCATTGTTCGTGGGCCAATGGGCCTAAACACATGGGCAAAGCCCACACAGGATACCCGCCTCCAATGGAGAGAACAATGCAGGGGCATCAGATAGCAAAACTACAGGCACCTCAGGGGGAAGGGAAGGGGGGGCACCTCAGCCAGATGAGTCCACGACGCCAGATCCACGAGGGGCCTCCATGGCCACTGTTCAATCCTGGGGAGTGCAAAGCCACAGTCTCACAAGTCTCTACAGTGGGTGGATTGCCCACTGTGCCATCCTGGGGAGTGCAAAGCCACAGTCTCACAAGTGGATTACAGACTCCACTGGTTCTGGAGGAGGCATGGTGCCCAGAGTGCTTCGTGCAGCCCTGCCCGACACAGATGCGGGCCTGCCCCTTCTGCCAATGGGCCAGCGGTGCTTGAGACGGCGGTGCCCAGCGGAGCGGTGCAGAGACGGCGGTGCCCAGCAGAGCGGTGCAGAGACGGCGGTGCCCAGCGGAGCGGTGCCTGAGTTGAAGGGCCCAGCGGAGCGGTGCTTGAGATGAAGGGCCCAGCAGAGCGGTGCAGAGACGGCGGTGCCCAGCGGAGCGGTGCTTGAGTTGAAGGGCCCAGCGGAGCGGTGCTTGAGATGAAGGGCCCAGCGGAGCGGTGCAGAGACGGCAGTGCCCAGCGGAGCGGTGCTTGACATGAAGGGCCCAGCGGAGCGGTGCAGAGACGGCGGTGCCCAGCGGAGCGGTGCTTGAGTTGAAGGGCCCAGCGGAGCGGTGCTTGAGATGAAGGGCCCAGCGGAGCGGTGCTTGAGTTGAAGGGCCCAGCGGAGAGGTGCCTGAGATGAAGGGCCCAGCGGAGAGGTGCTTGAGTTGAAGGGCCCAGCGGAGTGGTGCCTGAGATGAAGGGCCCAGCGGAGCGGTGCTTGAGTTGAAGGGCCCTGTTCAGCGGTGCTTGACATGTGTGTCCAGGTCACCAGATCCGGCCATTACATGGATTTGACTCGCCACCTGACATGTGGCTGCCGGGCCCTTCGTGCACATCTGTCTTCTCGCTTGCGGGGCCCTCCTGTGCTGCCGTCCCGGGCCCGTGGGTGTCCTCCTGCACACCTGGAATGGGGCTGGTGGGGCCCTCCTGGGCAGCTCGCCTGCTGCCGGACTTGTCGGGCGTGCTGCCCTTGCCACCCTTCCCTGCTCGTCTGTGGCCCTTTCCTCCCTTTGGCGGTGTGCCAGGTGGCACCCCACTCCCTGACGGTGCCAGGGTAGTGCTTTTGGAGCCTGCTGTCTTTGGCCTGTCGCGCCGGGCACTGGCTTTCTTGGCTTTTTTTTCAGGGGGTGGGCTGGCCGTCTCTTTACTCCTGGCAGAAGTAGATGGCCTTGAAGGTGGTGGACTCCAAAATCCTTGGACTATTGTCTTTGTAGGTCCAGGTTTTGTGGTGGCTGAGGTGCTGATTGGAGTCTTAAGAGATGGAGGGGGTGGGTCAGTTGTTGGAAAGAGGTCAAGGTTGGAAAGGAAAATCAATTTAGAAAGACAGGGACGGGTAGTTGTAGTGGGTATGGGTATGGGAGTGGAGGAAGAGGATGTGGTTGTAGGAGAGTGAAGTCTGGTGTCTTTGGGTGCAGGTGCTTGTGCTGGAGGCTGTCGTGAGGTGGATGGCTGTTGGGTGGGTGGCTGACTGCGTTTGTGTGGTTTGGAAGAGGGGGTGACAGACACACTGGGAGAGGACACAGGGGACGTGTAAATGGTAGTGGGGGTGGTGACTGCACGTGTGCGGAGTGTTCTGGTGGGTGTGCTGGTGATGGACGTAGTGGCTGAAGATGTGGTGCATGCAAGTGTGAGTGGAGACGTCACAGGGAGGGAGGAGGGAGACGAGGAGGAGGGGGACACAGAGGAGGCAGTGGCTGTTGGCATGTCTGCATGTGGATGTTGCTTGGGTGAATGCTTGTGTGATGTGTGGTGCTTATGTCTGGATGAGCTTCCCTTGGGTGTTGAGGTGTGTTCAGGCAGGTCTGTAGGTGTGTCTGGGATAGGCAGAGGTACAGGGGAGTGGGACTGGGTTGAGGAAGTTGGAGGAGGGAGGCAGGAGACAGGGACAATGGCTGCCGTCAGTGCTGAGGCCAGAGCGTTGAACGATCGCTGATGGGCAGCCTGACCCGAATGAATGCCCTCCAGGTATGCATTACTCCGGTGCACCTCCCTTTCTACACCCTGGACGGCATTCAAAAGGGTAGACTGCCCAACAATGAGCGTCCTCTGGAGGTCAATGACCTCCTCACTGAGGGCAGCAGGGGTAACTGGGGCAGGGCCTGAGGTGCCTGGGGCGAAGGAGATGCCCACCTTCCTGGGTGAGCGGGCACGGGGCGAAGGCTGAGGGGCTGCTGGGAGGGCGGAGCTGGTGCGCTGGGTGGCGGCTGTACCTGTTGTTGCGGTGGGCACGGATGTTGCCGCCACCACAAGGGAGCTCCCTTCCGAGGACGTGTCTGTGTCGCTGGTGTCAACACGTGTCCCCGCTGTGGAGCTCCCCTCCGTCTCACTGGTGAAATCCGAGTCAGTTGCATGGCCCTCCATGGCCATGTGAGATGCAGCTCCCTCGTGCTCCGATGCCCCTTCTCCTCCGCCTGATGATGCTAATGCACACATGAACAGGAAGACCACCAAAAAAGGCGGGGGGGAGAAACAAAGACATGTTGACTGCATGCATTGGCGACACCGTTGGCGGAGAGGACAGACACAGAAGCCCCCTGCACTACGCCGCGCACTTGGGGTACACTACTCAATCCGTGGGACATGGCCTACAAGCCTATGGACGACAACTCCACACATAGGTGACACAGGGCCATGAATAGCTGTACTAGGCAACCTACAGAGGTGGGGGGCGGGGCACAGGGCCATGCCTAACGGAGGGGCCTAGCCTACAGAAATTGCCCTGGCCTAGGGATACCGACAGCCCTCCTCCCCCACCCAGACACCTCCAATGTGCGCAAAATCAGCAGAATGTGATTGTACTCACCCCCTTGTGTCTGCTGTGATGTCCTCACGCGCCCATCCAAATCGGGGTAGGCCACCGCCAGGATCCGGGACATCAGGGGGGTCAAGGTACGACTGGCACCCCTCCTACGTTGGGAGGCCATCCCCAGCAGAGCCTCCGCGGTCTTCCTGCTCCCGCGGTGGATGTCCTCCCACCTCTTCCAGCAGTGGGTGTCCCATCTGTTGTGGACCCCCAGGGTCCGGACGTCCTTGGCGATGGCACGCCAAATGTCGATTTTCTGATGGGCGCTGACCTATGTGACATGTACAGGGGGAGAAAAAAAAATCATCACCTTCTGCATGCTCGATGTGAGTGGCCCCCCATCCCCACCCTTGCCATGTGGCACATGCTCTCATCTGTCGTTTGATGCATGCCTCATTCGCTCCCCTCCCCACCATCTTTCATTCACCCCACTCAACCCAGGCATTGGCCACAAAGCATGGTCCCAGTGTGCTTACCTGTTGGTCTGGAGGACCGTAGAGTAGCGCATACTGGGGGAGGACCCCATCCACGAGTTTCTCCAATTCTTCAGAAGTGAAGGCAGGGGTCCTTTCCCCAGTCGCAGCAGCCATTGTCTCTTCCAGACCGAGGTCACAGCAGCACTTGCAGTATAGGTCCTCTCCTGTGGATGATCAGGTATCGAGTGATTAAGCAGATAGAAAATGGCGGTCACGCCCGCGGCGGTGCGTACCGCGGTGGGGCGTACCGCGACCGCCGGCACACATCGTCATTGGCTCCTGAAACCCATAGGGTTCAATGTTAACCAGTGCGGCTTTGCGCCGCGGTCTTCGACCGCCTACCGCCACGGTGTGCCACGCCAGCGCATTGACCTCACATCCCACTGTCGCACTTCACAGGTCAGGCAGCCACCATTTCAAGGGCCCCCATATCTTAATTTCTACTGCGTCACACATGCCTAGGCCTTGCATCAACACTCATACAAGCCATTCAATGCATTGAGAATCTTGTACTGTGCAAGCTGTGGGAACGTACCTGTGGGTTGATTGACTTTGTGCTCCATGTTGTCCTTCCTAGTCACCGTCCGCTGGGACTTGCGAGGAGATGGAGGAATCTTCCCGTGTACAGACCGCTGGTGGACCTGTAGACAATGGAAGAAAGACATGTCATACTGACATACAGGCTTGACAGAGCCACTATACAGGAACTGTGTGCCCAGCTGGAGCCAGACCTGATGTCACCCATCCGCCAACCCACAGGGATCCCCCCTCTAGTGCAGGTTCTGTCAGTACTCCATTTTTTGGCAAGTGGGTCATTTCAAACAACAGTGGCCATTTCATCAGGGATGTCTCAACCTATGTTTTCCAAGGTGTTGTCCAGAGTGTTGTCTGCCCTGCTGAAATACATGCGGAGCTACATTGTTTTCCCTGAGGTGGGCGATTTGGCTACAGTGAAGGGTGATTTCTATGTGCTTGGACATATTCCCAACATCATTGGTGCAATTGATGGGACACATGTTGCTTTGGTCCCCCCCACACGAGTGAACAGGTGTACAGGAACAGAAAAAGTTATCATTCCATGAATGTCTAGGTGGTCTGTTTGGCTGACCAGTACATCTCCCATGTAAATGCCAAGTTCCTTGGGTCAGTGCATGACGCGTACATCATGCGAAATAGCAGCTTCCCTTACGTGATGGAACTACTTCAGAGACACCGTGTGTGGCTAATTGGTGACTCTGTTTACCCCAACCTGTCATGGCTACTGACCCCAGTGAGGAATCCCAGGACAAGGGCAGAGGAACGGTACAATGAGGCCCAGGGGCGTACTAGGAGGGTGATCGAGCGGACCTTCGGCCTCCTGAAGGCCAGGTTTAGGTGCCTCCATATGACAGGTGGATCCCTAATGTACTCACCAAAGAAGGTGTGCCATATCATCGTGGCCTGCTGTATGCTTCACAACCTGGCTTTGCGACACCAGGTGCCTTTCCTGCAGGAGGATGGTCCAGATGGTGGTGTTGTGGCAGCTGTGGAGCCTGCGGAGAGTGAAGAGGAGGAAGACGAAGAGGACGACACAGCCAACAGGGACACAGTAATACAGCAGTATTTTCAATGACATACAGGTAAGAATCAACACCGGCATTTTACATTTCTTAAAGTCTCCTGCCTCTCTACTGTCTGAGTTTCCCCCCAGTGTATGTTAACTGAGTTGTGACTTTCGCTTCCAATTTCAGAGATGTGGGCCCCACTCCGTGACCTCTGCTTTGTTTCCCCATGGACTACAGCTGTGTGACAGTAGTATGTTGTCATCACAATGTAACTGTACATTTTGGCACGGTTCTGTGTAATACATTTGTTCAAAAATACAGGCAGACTCCAGATTATTTTTGTGCAAAAAGTGTGTTTATTAAAGTGCTCAATTTTGGGAAATGGTTGCAATTCGGTGATGGGTGATGGTGGAAGAATGTCCATGGCAGAGTCCAGATTTTCAGTCTCACAGGTGCATTGTCCATATGCCTGTGGAAGGTGGAGCAGGGGCAGTTTAAGGTTGGACAGGGTGACAATGTGGGACAGTGGGATGACAATCAGGGGGTATCCTTTCCTGACGGGGGTCTTGGCATCCTACTCTGTCTTCTTCCTAGATCTCAGGCCCCGCTTGCGGGGTGGTTCTCCTTCTGCAGGGGGTGGGGTTCTGGTGGCCTGTTGTTCTTGTGTCGGGGCCTTCTGTCCACTAGCGCCAGCGGAGGTGGTAGCCTGTTCTTGGTCCATGCTAGTGACAGGGGCCCTTTGTGGTGCCACATGGTCCCGCAATGTGCTGACAATCTGATTGAGAGCCACAACGATGGTGCCTATTGCGGAACTGATGTTTCTGAGTTCTTCCCTGAACCCCATAAACTGTTCCTCCTGCAGCACCTGGATCTCCTGGAACCTGGCCAGGACCATCGCCATCGTCTCCTGGGAGTGGTGGTATGCTCCCATGATGGAGGATAGGGCCTCGTGGAGAGTGGGTTCCCTGGGCCTGTCCCCCCCCGTCGCACAGTAGCCCTCCCAGTTCCCCTGTTTCCCTGGGCCTCTGTCCCCTGACCATGTGCCCACTACCACTGCCCCCAGGTCCCTGTTGTTGTTGGGGTGGTGGTTTAACCTGGGTGCCCTGTAGTAGTGGACACACCGCTGATTGACGTGTCCTGGAGACAGAGGCATGGGCCCGCTGGGTGGGTGCTGTGCTGGTGTTCCCAGAGGGGGGTAGGTCTGCTGTGGCCTGTGGCTGTCTGAGGGGAACCGACTGTCCCGAGGTCCCCGATGGGCCGGGCTGGTCATCTGGGTCCAGGGAGACAGAGCTGCTGTCATCACTGTGGGTCTCTTCTGGGGGTGGAATGGACATTTCTGGACCCTCCTGGGCGGTGTCGTGGCGTTCGGGTCCTGAAGGGGTATAAGAGTATTGTTATTGCTTCTGTGTGTGCCATAGCGTGCAATGGGTGGCTGACCGTGTACCCCAGTGCTGGCATTCCCTTGTGGGGGCTGTTGTGACGGTGGTTTGGGGGGGGATGGGTATGTGCAGTGGGCATGCTTGGGTGATGGGTGTCCATGGTTTGTGGTCGCATGCAGGGCTTGGTGTTGGGATGGGTGGGTTGTGATGGTGAGACATTAGCAAGGAGGATGTGTGATGGGGGGGGAGGGTGGCTTGTATGATTTGGCATGCCGGTGGGTGGGGGGGATGAAGTAGTTGAGATTAGACTTACCAGAGTCCATTCCTCCGCCTACTCCTGCGAGGCCCTCAGGATGCAGGATCGCCAAGACCTGTTCCTCCCATGTTGTAAATTCTGGGGGTTGAGGTGGGGGTCCGCTGCCAGTCTTCTGCACCGCGATGTTTTGTCTGGATACCATGGAACGCACCTTCCCCCGTAGGTCATTCCACCGCTTCCTGATGTCGTCCCGATTTCGTGGATCCTGACCCACAGCGTTGACCCTGTCCACTATTCTTTGCCATAGCTCCATCTTCCTGGCAATGGTGGTGTGCTGCACCTGTGTCCCAAAGAGCTGGGGCTCTACCCGAACTATTTCCTCCACCATGACCCTGAGTTCAGCGTCTGAAAACCTGGGGTGTCTTTGGGGTGCCATGGGGTGGTGTGGATGAGGTGTGGGGTGGTGTTTGTGGTGATGAGTGTGGTGAGTGTGGTGGTGTGTGGTGTTTTGTGTGTGGATGTTGTGTGAGTGATGGTGTAATGTGCCTGTGAATGCTCTGTACTAGCTGGTGGTGTCTCTCTCTGGCCTTAGTCAATAAATGGTGGTCGTAGGGGTTTGTGGGTGATGTGGGTGTGTGTTTTATATTGTGTTGGGTGTGTGGGAGTGGTGTTTGTATGTGTATCAGATGTGTGTATTTCAAAATGTCCAATGTGGCAGTGTTTTGGAGCTGTGTGTGTATTTTGACAGCGGCGGTGTGTACCGCCAATGAAATACCGTGGTTGAAAGACCGCCGCGTGGATTTGTGGGTCGGAATGGAATGGGCGTATTTCTGTTGGCGTGACGGTGGAGGTTTGGTCATCGCCAGTTTTTCGCTGGCCGTTGGTGTGGCGGACTTTTGTGGATGTCGGGTTTTTTCCGGATTGCCTGTTGCGGGTCAGAATGACTGTGGCGGTTTCCCGTGGCCGCGGCGGTGTTATGGCGGTCTTCTGACCGGCGGTAAGCGCCTTTTACCGCCGAGGTCAGAATGACCCCCATTGTCTCCTCTGCTCCCCCATTTCAGTTTTGACTCATTCAAGAACCAAATAACTTTTTCAGTGGGCCAAGGCTGTTCCCTGTATCCTACCAGTGCTCCATCGCAGTCAGCCTGAAATCTTGACTCTGTCCCGGTCCATTGCAACCAGATAGCCCCAGTTGGCACTTTAAGCTTTTAAGCATTACAATTTTAAAGTTTTTGATCTATAATTTTTTAAGATAATCTTTCAAAATTAATAACTCAAGATTTACTTATTGGATTTTCATCATTTCAGTCTTGTTTTTTCATTTAAAATAATCTATTTTTCTAAACCGTGTAAAGTATTTCACTGTGCTACTGTTTGAAGTGCTCCACATATACTTTATAGATTGCCTCTTAGGTTAAGCCTACCTGCTCTGTGCCAAGCTACCATAGTGTAAGCACAGGTTCCTGTATGGTGAGTATCTCAGTCACCCTGACTACAACTGTGGTTCCTGCTTGAAAAGGATTCATACCTTTTTAGCAGTCGGGAAAAGGGTCAAGAGCATAATCTAGAGTCATATTCCAACCCCCCAGAATAATTTTTGCCTTGCCTAACGTAAGTAGGAGTCTAGATAGTTGCATTAAAAATCCTGTTTGTCTCCCACTGGAGCATGTATAAAGACTATAATCATGGTGGTAACCTGAATTGTTATGTGTGAAAAGACATGCCGACCCTTGCTGTTGGTCTATGTGCTGAGAATGCGATATAGGAGTGATTGACATACCAAAACGGCTACTCCTCTGTTCCTGTGTTTAAGTGGAGTATGGGAGGAGTAAACCTGTTGTGATTTAGGTCATGGGTAGATCATCCTCCCAAACCAGCAGGTGCCTAGCCTCAAGCTCCCTCCTCCACTTACTCAGGACTGGTCCTCTGACCAGAATAGGCCCAATCAGACCAAACCTCACAACTTGAGGCCCTACCTTGCTCCTCCTGGAGCCTCCTCTCTTCACTCTCTCTATCCCTCTCACATCTTCTCTCTTTTTCCTTTTCCTTTCCGCTTTCCACTTTTTCAGACGTTTTTACTCCTGTGACTTTTCTGAACTTTTGTGCCTCTCACTAAACTTTTCTGCCTTTTTCTGAACTCTTTGTACTTCCTGAACTGTCACACTCTTGTGCTCTTTTTAATCTTTTCTCATTCAGGCCCATATTTATAATTTTTGATGCAAAACTGTGCAAACGCAGTTTGGTGTCCAAAAGTATAGCGCCGGCTTGCGTCATTCCAGAACAACAGCCAGGCGCCAAATTTATGAACTGCCGCAAGCGGGCACAAAGTTGGGCTAGCGTAAACAATACTGATGTTAGTTGGGTGGGGGGTGATATGGGAGGAGGGGGTTTTGCGCCAAAAAATGACATTAGGCTGGTTAGAGGCAAAAAAACGCCTCTAACAAGCCGAGCGTCTTTTTCTGACACAAAACCATCCATACCACATTACTCCTGTCATAGAAAAGACAGGAGTTATGCCCACCACCCCAATGGCCAGCACAGAGGACCAGTGTCCCCTGGGCATGGCCATTGCACCCTGTGCCATGCAGAGGGCTCCAAGTTGGGCCCCCGATGGCACTTGAAATTAGGAAAAAAAAACGTACCTATACTTACCCTACGTACCTGGGTTGGGGTCCCCCATCCTCTGGTGTCCCTCTGGTGTGGGTGGGGGTGTTCCTGGGGCTTGAGTAGGGCACCTGTGGTCCATTCCATGGTGTTTAACCATGGTAATGGGTCCACAGGTCCCCTAACACCTGGTCTGAACCAGGTGTTAAATAATGGTGCACAGCAAGCTTTGCACCTTTACTTAGCCCCTCCTCCCGCCTATGCGTCATTTTAGCACGGGGGATAAATATGGGGCAATGGGGTTAGCACCATTTTTTGATGGGAATGCTTACCTTGCATCTCATTGATGCAAGGTAGGTTCATGCATCTCAAAAATGGTGCAAACTCCAATATTTTGACGTTAGACGGGTCTAACATCAAAATATAAATTTGAAGTCATTTTTGTTCCAAAAATGCGGATATATACATATATATATATATATATATATATATATATATATATATATATATATAAATGCGGATATATACATATATATATATATGCACCTCAATCCTTTCATCCTTTAATTCTCGTGCCTCTTTTAGTCTCTCATGGACCCCACACCCTCCTGCACTTTTACCTCCTCACGCCTCCCCTGCTCCTTACCTGCTCCCTGTGTCTTCTTGCTTCCTCTTCTTGCCCTTCATAGCCCGCTTACCCCGTGCTCCTCCTCCTCCCGGATCTAATTAATGGTGTCCACTTCATGAATGCATGCAGCAGGCACACCAAAGGCAAGCCCTTCTGCACCCGTCTGCATCTGGACTGCGCCCCGTGCCACGTCTCCTGGTCAGATCACCCACAACCGCTACTCAGGAGCAAACCTTTGCATGCTCAACCCAGGATGCTTATCCACCCGCTGCTGTTGCACTGCACCTCTCAATATGCGTCCACTGCTGCTTCACCTGCATCACTCCCCCATGCTCACCCCATACTATGACTTCTACTCCACCCTATCACAACCTAAACTTGCCAAACACCACACCAAACCCTCTGCTGATTCCCATGCCACCCTATCACATCCTTAGCTCACCAAACACCACGCCAGACCCTCTGCAAACACTCACCTGCCTGCTCCTCAACACCTGCTTGCTCAAAAAACACATGATTAAAATTTGGGACTGCCTCAACAACAGTTCACCTGACCTCCTCTTCCTGAATGAAACCTTCAATGAACCCTGCTTCATCACATATGTGTGGCCATCCCAGTAGAATAAAAGATTGCATGCCAAGAGTGCCTTCTCAAACTCAGAGGGGGATTTGCCATCATATACACACATACCGTCAAATGCACAACTACCACAGGCCTGGACACCCCCTTCATGTAACACATGTAATCTCCTATGCCGATGACACCCAACTCATCGTCTCCCTGGTGGACAAAATACCCACAGCCAGAACCAACTTTTCCAAGTGATGACCATGATAGCAGACTGATTGTGAAGCAACTGCCTGCAGCTCAAATCCGATAAGACGGGTCTTTGGCAACAAGGCCTCCCCACGGGACAACACCTAATTGCCATCAGAGCTAGGACCAATGCCCACAGACCATGAAAGAAAACTAGAAATCATCTTAGATGACAAGTTGAACGTGACACCTTATGACATTGCAGTGTGCACCTCCTGCTTCCACATCCTATGTATGCTGTGAAAACCTTCAAATGATTGCCTCAATATGACTCAAGCACTTGTCACCAGCAGGCTGGACTACACCAACACTCTGTACACCGGAATCTCAAACAACTCCTACACAGACTCAGAACCACCCAGAACACTGCTGCAAGACTCTTACTCAACCTCCCATGCTGCCCCCATGTCACACAGCACCCCAGGAAGCTTCACTGGCTCCCCATATACTAGCACAGCCAATTCAAACTTGTATGCATGCATTACAATTCAAACTCGTCATGCATACATACAAAGCACCACACAACCAGAATACCTGAATAGTTGCTGTAGGACACTGGGTCTTTATATAGTGGACCAAAAAGAGATACAATGTGCAAAGAGTCCAGGTAACCCCCAAAGGTATCTCAGAGGCACAAATGACATCACTCTCTTTTGTGGTAGTGTGGACAAGTAGTTAGGCATATCAGAGGGTAGTGCTAAGCAAGTAAGGCACACACATAGGCTGTAAGTGAGACACACACTAAAGGAAATCAGACATCAATTTATAAAAATGAGATATACATTTAAATACATTTAGATACCAAGATCACTGGATTCAGGAGAGTAATTTTTTGAGTTTTCAAAAGTTGACACAGTGCATTTTTCTGTAGCTGCAATGTTACTCTACGGAAGAGAAAACATACACAGCAAACAGATACTTCACAGCAACTTAGAAGACCAATCTTCGATACTTAAGGTGAGTATGAGGCAGGGTCCTTGGCCACACCAACAGGTCAGATAGCACTGTGGTGGCCGGTTACACTGATGCAGTTCAGCGTAAGGTGACATGTGGGTCTAAATGGATAAATCCAGTCACAAAGATGCTGCAGTGATAGACTGAGTCCAGTCTGGGTGAACCACCAACAGGGATCAGTTCATGTAATGCTCGAAGACATAGGGACATCAGAGGGCTGGTTCTCCTAGGTCCAGGGCATCCGGGTGCAGAGGTGGTTTAGACCATCTGGTTTACCATCATTGGTGGTGGTCGCAGTAGATGGGGCCCACAGAAATAGGCTGCAGGCGTGGACAGTGGGTCCAGTCTTACTGAACCAGAAAGTGGACTCAAGTCTCACTAGCTTTGGGGATGTAGGGACACACATAGTCCTCTTCTCCTTGGTCCAGGACGTCCAGGTGCAGTGAACTGTCGTGTCTTTATCCTCATTGGATGTCGTGGTGAAGGGGGGTCTGCAGAAAGAGATTGCATACACCATTCGGAAGTCCACAGTGAACGAACCCAAGGTGGACTCCATCTTTGGAGGGCCTGGGAACCACGTTGATACTGTTTGTGGCCCTGGTCCTCACAGTTCTTTCTTGGGTTGCCTGCAGATGCAGGTAAGAAGCTCCTCTCCTCCAAGGGAGTTCTGGGCGATTTGCAAAGCACTGACAGCTCTCCCGGTTTCTTGTTGCTGCAGTGGCAGGGCAGATCAGTTGCTCCTCAAACGTCAGGTACAGCAGGCATGCTGGCAGGGTTACACCAAGTCTGTTGTGCTCCTCAGTTCCTGGGTCAGCAGGCTTCTTGTCCACTCCTCCTTTTGTGTCCAGTGAAGATCTGTTTTCCTGGTATCAGTGTGTCCCCTAAATTCTCAAAGTAGGGGGGGGCATTAAGGGGAGTAAAGGGTAGTAGCCAATGGGCTACTTACCCTTGGGTTCACTACACCCCCTAGATGACCATTTCCTTTGGGGAGTGGGCATCACCCTATCCCAGAATTCTTAATATTACAGAATTTCTAAGGCTGTGTTCACTTCAGGTTGGTCACCCTAGAGGTGTAACCAGCCTGGAAATGCAACAAGCCACCTCCATAGCTGATTTTCTCACCTGCTCAGCTTCCAAATTGGCCCACAGGCAGAGGTCTTGGCATCGTCCCCTGAGGAAGGCCAGGTCTGCATAACAAAGTTGATGGCTTTCTATGAACCCCCCTGCCCTAGAAATCAGATTTGTGGGTCATCCTGTTGGGAGGGGTGTGTAACACCTCTGCCAAAGCAGGTTTTGTTTCTGACCTCCAGAGAGCAGAGGCTCTCACCACTGGGGTCAGAATCTCATCTGTTGGTGGCACACTCACTAGAACTAATCAGGTATCCTATCAGAAGTTGGTAGGTTTTCAGGGGGCATATCTAAGGGTGCATGTATTAATAACTCCATCACTGGCACCAGTGAGGGTTTATCATTACAAGCTGTTTCATAACAAATGTTCATAGTTTCAGTGAAGCCATCATGTAGCTGGGGAACTCGTATTGACCAGTGTCCAGCACGTGTAGTTAAAATGGCTTCCCTGTACACTTACTATACCTAAGACTCAACAACGATTTAGCAGGGGCATATCTGCTCTTGCAGATATGCCAATACATGAAATATAATGCACCCTGCCTTAGGGCTGTAAGGCCTGCTATCGGGGTGTATTACAAATATTGCATGCTGTGTTCAGGGAACATGGCACACAAGCTGTGAGCCATGTTGTGTTTTCACTTTTGGGAGCACCTTGTCATTCAGCCTGCAGTGATATTCTGCATGAGTTTGGTGCTGGGGTTCTTAGAGTAAAAATAGAAAAAATGGTACAATAGTAGGAAACAATGTATTCACTTTACTACAGCAGTGAAACTATAAATCAATCACTGTGAGATGTAATGTATTTGTATATTTCTTTTCAGAGTGCATTACTCCTCTAAGAATGGACCAAAGGCTGGTGTGCTTAGGGCTGGTCCCTTTGTTTAATGGCAGAATGAGCTAAAAGCAAGTAACTGGAAAGAATCCCAGAGTTAACCAGTGTTTGGGTTTAATAAAATCATTCCACTGATATGTTTTTGCTATTTCAATGGTTACATCTGAGATCGCTTTTGTGCCTTCATTGGTGACATTTGGTGTTGCAGTTGTGGATCTTGTGATGTTGACTACTGTGATAACTGATGTGCTTTGAACAGCGGTACTGCCATGATCCATTTCGTGGTGTCACCTGTCATTGTGCCTGCCTGGAGGCAATCATGGTCACTGTTATCATAAAATGTAATGTTGTGTTTATGTTCCTGGAGTGATTAGAATTGTTGCTGCTGAGGTTTCTGCTGTTGTAGATGCTGTTCTCCCTGCCATGGTGGCAACTGTATTTTTTTTCGGTGATATTCACTAGGTTTGCAAATGAAGTACCGTTTATGTTGACAATTGTGCTTACTATTGAAATTTAGTGCTGTGTTAACTGTTATGATCCAGGTTGTGCTTGCAACCACTTTGTGAGGTGTTATTACTGTGGTAGTGGCTGTGATTTCTGCTGTCGTGGATAGTGCATAGTTGGGCGGGGGGGGCAAGCACCAGGCAGTCCCCTCAGCATAGTACTCTGGCCTCAGAGTTCCTGCATGCGTCCGGTGGGGGGTGCTCTACTTGTACTATACAGGCCCCCCCCCCTCAAGTTTTGTTACACCACTGGTGGATAGTGTTGTGGCTTCTGTTGTCACTGTCAAGATGGAATTATGTGTGATGCTGTGGCACCTTGTGTGGTTAGAGCTGTCCTCACCCCTCTGCTCCCTGTCAAGGTAGCAGCTTCAGCCATTCCTTAAGTCACTGCTGTCATTACAGCTGGTTTCACTTTTGTGATTCCTGATGGGTTTGTAATTGTTGTTGCTGTGATAATTATTGATGCTGCAGAGGTGCCAGATACTGTTCCTGCTGTTCTTCCCGTTGTAGTGGCAGCTGTTGTCACTGCTTGGGTTCCTGCTATTGTGGCAGTTGTTTTACTGCACCTGCTGTGGTTTGTCCTTCTCATGGCGCAGTCTTGCTCAGTGCATGGGTGCCTAGCCTCATAACTTCTATTGTTGTTTCCTCTGTGATAGAAGCTTGTGTTGATGTACTTAACTCTGCAGTGGTCACAGTACTGGTTGGTGCTTTTATCCCTGCTGTTCTGCCAGCCATTGTTGCTTTTGTTGTCCAGCAGTCTCTAGCTAGACCGAAAATCAGGGCGTATCTATCACACCAAGTAGATGTGCCATCAAAATATAGAGAAATAAACATGATAAATATAATACTGTCTTACAGAGTCGATGTAACAATTAGTTCTTTACAGGGAAACAATATTACACATTCCGAGTCCTCTTCGAAACAATGTTCAAAGTAATATGCAAAAATAACAAGCATCAGGTCCGATTATTTTGATTAGTTGAGGTTTTAACACAGCACGTCGTAAAATTTCCATCTAGGACGCTGATTACGAGTGTGTCGGTGATTTTTGGCCCTTGCTATAACCTCACCCTTCAGTAAACTTTGGCATGTCAAACATGGCGCAAATTTAAGAGGGGGAAACGCATTGTATTCACGGTACCACGTGTTTTTTAACACATTAAGGGCCAGATGTAGTAAGCCGTTTGCATGTTGCAAACTGCAAAAATCGCAGTTTGCACATGCAAACGGCCGAACGCGATGCTCATTCCCAAAATTGCGAGTCGGTACCGACTCGCAATTTGGGAATGCGACTCGCAAATAGGAAGGGGTGTTCCCTTCCTATTTGTGACTCGCATCGCAATTCAGAGTTGCTTTGTGACTGCGAATGCGGTCGCAAACCAACTCGCAGTTACCACTAGTGTCACACTGGTGGTAACTCATTCGCAAAAGGGAAGGGGTCCCCAGGGGACCCCTTCCCCTTTGTGAATGTCGAAAAAAAACGAAACCAAATGGTTTTGGTTTACTTTTCATTTTGCAACTCGTTTTCCTTTAAGGAAAACGGGCTGCAAAATGAAAAAAAAAAACTGCTTTATTTATAAAGCAGTCACAGACATGGAGGTCTGCTGACTACAGCATGCCACCATCCCTGTGAGTGCAGGGACTTGCTATGGGGTTGCAAAATGCTACCCACCTCATGAATATTGATGAGGTGGGTCTTTGCGAGCCCATAGCGAGTCGCAAAGGTGTCTGAGACACCATTCTGCATCCAATTTTGCGACTTGCAAATTGCGAGTCGGTCAGACTCGCAATTTGCAAGTCGCAAAATTGGATTTTCCTACATCTGGCCCTAAGGGCCTGATTTAAACTATGTTTGCGCCTCATTTGCATCATTTTTGACGGAAAAGCGGAGCAAACTTACAGAATATTGGCCCATATTTATACTCTTTCAGCGCCGCAATTGCGTCATTTTTTGATGCACAAGCGGCGCAGATTTACAAAATATAGGCCCAATTATGGCCCATATTTATACTTTTTTAGCGGCGCAAAAACAGCTCAAACCTACAAAATACAATTGTATTTTTTAAGTTTGCACCAATTTTGGGTCAAAAAACTACGCAAATGTTGCGCTAAAATAGTATAAATATGGGCCATAATTGGGCCTATATTTTGTAAATGTGCGCCGCTTTTACATCAAAAAAAGATGTAAAGGCGGCGCTAACTTTTCATAAATCAGGCCTTAAGCACCCAATCAGCATGATGTTTCCAAAAAGCGCTCGAAAATTAATGTATCCAGAGAATCTGTATTTACCTGCTACACCGAACACATTGGAATCAGGGCCTAAGAGTAATACCAGGTCAAAAAGAAAGAAGCAGCAGAAACCTGTGGCTTGCAAATCATTGAAATATGGAGTCCTACATAAAAAGCTGGGGATGTTTTGGATGTCCTTGAGCATATTTTTATAATATCTCTATGTCCAACACTGAAACGCGTTGCCACGTGATGGTTATAAAAGTTTGGCAAATTATTTTTAAAATAAAATATCAACTACTTACTTGAATATTAACGTTACAACAAAAGCCAGCGTTTTTTAAGTACATTCAATGACCCCATACACCTAGCGAAAAAAATCAAGGAACAGCTTTACATTAGGGAGGGTAATAAAGAATTTCATAGTTCGTCAGCGTGTTTCTATTTATCAGCTGTGATTAACAATTTGACATGAAAATCTATTTCAGTACCCAAAATTGTACGAATGCTGCAGGGACCTTTTTCCTGATAAAACATTTCTATATCGCTTACCGAGAGCGCCTCTGGCAAGCGAATCATTCTTGTTACCAGCATTGATTTTCTAATATTTTGTAAAGACTTCTGATAAACTGAAACTCTTTATGGTGGATTGTACTCGTTATTTAATTGCACCGCATACTATTACACAGGAGGAGACTTTTCATTCTGAAGTCTCACTATTTTTCTATTGCTCTGCTTAAAACTCTGGTAGTCTGAAACAAAAGCATTCAACCTTAATTTAGAGGCAATGTGTAAATTACATCTGCTGCACTCAAAGAGAAACAAAGCAACAGCACAGCAAGAAAAATCGAAAACCAATTCAGAAATTTAGGGGCAGGTTGAAGAGCTCCTTGCGCCACATTAGAGTATTTTCTTTTTACGCTAATCTGGCCCAACAAGGCCAAAATCGCAGCGCCATATTTACAAAGTGGCACAGTGCATGCATTGTGCCCCTTTGTAACCCCTTACGACAGGCATAATGTATGCAAGGGGGCGTTCCTACGTAAGGGGGGGGCAAAAAATGGTGCAAAGAAATCTAAAATATTTGTTTGCATCATTTTTTTGGGAACTTTTTAATGCCTGCTTAGAACACACATTAAAAGGGTGGATGCCATTGTTTTCAATGGGCCCCTATATACTGTTCAAGGTTAGTACCAATATTTTACTGCTAAGCCTGAACAGTACATCAACAGCATCAGAAATTCTGACGCTATCGCCCCTACCCTGTGCCATGGTGCAACATATTTTAAATACAGTGCACACATGGTGGCGGTAGGGGGGCTAAAGTGGCCGCAAGAAAAGTGGTGCTACATGTAATGTAATCTGGACCTCAGAGTATATTTCAAGACACCAAAATGCCAAAAGTCTAATTACTAGAACCAGAGCTATGAATGTTTAAGTTTGCATGTAAAAATAACACCAAGAAGTACAAAGTGCTAATCGTGGTCATCTGGTCATGCTGGACCGGGGTCAATAATCAAGGGTTCAGGCTGACTCCAATAGAGTACATGTCTGATACAAGAACCAGTCTTGTTGTGGTGGAGAGTTTGCCTTCTAACTCAGTTCAGTTCCATGTGAGGAGCCTCAGGCAGAGCTTTGTGTTTGATGGGGGCTGGGAGGAAATCATTTCTGACATGAAGAGCTGGTCACCGCTCAGAGTTTGACTGTGAGAAGGTCATTGTTAACGCAAAGAGCAAGTCAACTGTCTGAGCTTCACTTTTGAAGGAGATATGGGTGGTCATTGCTGATGTGTAGAGTCCAGAACCTCTGGAATTTCACTTGGAGTCCAGCTCTTGCATTCCACAGGTTAGAGGAGTAGACTATGACACCAGGCAAGGGTCAATGACCTAGGGGGGGCACCTCTTAGTGGTCAACCTCCAGCACTGGCTAGGAGCAGGCCCAGATTGTGCTGTTCAGTCAAGCAGTTGCAGAGAAGGCCTCTGGAAGCTTTGTTATGTCCCTGTAGCTTAAACAAGCAGTCAGCCAACTGACCCTTGGAGTCACTTTGGGTATCCTGAGTTTAAGGCACGCAGGCCTAGTCTTCCTTCTTCAGACAGCAGGGCAGTCTTTCTTCTGAAGCACAAATCTAGAAGTGTTCTGATGAGAGGTTCTGAGGGTGCCAATTTGATATCCAGTTTCAGTCTATGTGCAGGGGCCACTTTCCGCCTACCCCATTTCTCTAACCCTAACTGGTTCTGATCATTTCTTCCCCTTTCCTCTATTCTGGCTCCAGTCTGTCAAGGAGAACAAAGGGCAGGCAGACCCAGACATGGGCTGCATTTGCCAGTGACAGGGCAGACAGCTACATAAGTCAGGAAGGGGATGGGCACAGTCCACAGGCTACAGTTTGAAGCTCAGGAAGGGATGAGTACAACCCCAAGCCAGCCTGCCCAGGAAAAGGACACCCTTCCCTAAAGCAAGCACCTTTTGGCCCCCTGCCTGGAAGGAATACACATCACACCACAGGAAAGCCACTAACAGTCATGTGACCCTGAATAGTGGTAGAAGGCACATATGGTTTAGGAAGAAAAATGCCAGCTTTCTAAAAAAACACATTTTCAGAATAGTAACTTAAAATCTGACTTGACCATTAAAGATGATTTTAAATTATATTTCAAATAAGTGGGACAAGTAATTCTTTATGTGCTCACAAAATAAAGTTAGCACTTATTATGTGTAATTAGGTAACCTAGTGTTAGTCTACAGTAAATTTAGCGATGCTACAGTAAAAAATAACTTAGGGCATTTTTCACTACTAAAACATGTACAACTGAAATACACATGTCCTACATTTAAAGTACCATGCAGCCTGCCCTATAAGCCTTTAGAGCGTACCATAGGAATCAGTCACAAGTATGGAAAAGGAACGTTTAGATCTGGCAAAAGGTTTATTTTTCCAGGATGAAATGGCAGTCTAAAACTGCACCAATTACTGCAGTAGCAGGTCTGGCACAGTGAGTGTTTGCATCCCACTTGGAACATTTAGTTTACAGCCCTGGGTACATGTAGACATGATACTAGGGACTTTTAAGTAGATTTAATGTGCCAATTTGTTGTATACTAATTATTAAATGCTTTGAAGTGAGAGCAGAAACACTTCAGCACTGGTTAGCAGGAGTAAAATGCAGACTTGGCATGTGAAAAGGGTGGGGCAACGCATGGGGGAGAAAAAAAATGTGAATAATAAAAAATGTATAAACACTTACCTTGCTTGCCGCTGCCGCACCGCTCCATATGCTTCTCTTCTTCAGGCATGGGCTCCAGTTTACCCTGCGGCCAATCCTGATGCTGCTCAAAGCAGCGTTAGGATTGGCTGGCAGTGCCCAGCCAGGGTGCTCCTAGAGAAGACTGGGAGCCTGTGCATGTTCTTTCCAGCCCGAGACGGCCAGCCAAGCATACATGCTCACTGAGGGGAGTGCGCTGCACTCTCCTTCACTGCTCGTCACCCCTGTGGCCCCGCCCCTTTACAAGAAAATGATAATAAACAGTGTAAAGGTTTTGCAGCTGCCGCTGCTGGCAGGGTTCAATGCCCCTCCGCCCTAACAGAGGAGCTGCCCCTGGTAAAATGCACAGGGTCCTAATGCAAACAAAAATGGGTTCAGCACAAATAGGCTAGTGAACGTAACATTCTGGGGAAATTCCATGCAAAAGATGGTCATTTCCAACACGTTTCCTAACAGGAAACAGTTGCATGCCTTTAGCAATAATTCAGGTTGGGCTTTTGCAAATTTCTTTTGCTTCCCAGTGAATTCTTGCAAGTTTTTTAATATGATCTTCACTCTGAAAATGTGAAACACAGGAAAGCAAATGATTGAAGGAGGCCTCACAAACACAAACAGATTGTATCCTAAGTTCCCTAATGCAACTATCAGTGAACAATTTAGGGAATGTTACTGAATTTTCCACACAGCCAGATTTTTAAGAAGGTGGAATCAAGCCAGTCTTGTAAGATATTTTCATGTTTATCAGGCCTTGCTGTCCTTTGTGAATTATTTGCGATTTAACAAAAAAGGCAATTCACCTAAGTGGACGACAGATTGCTTTTCTTCCATAGAACCCCGTTGACTGTGTATGCTTCAGCAGATTATTTCTGAACAGTACTTCAGATTCGAGGAATTTTTCTTCTTTTCTTCCCATCTTAATCATTGTGCCAATGACACTTAACTCTACCTCAAAATATTCCTCAAGTGAATGAAGGACTTAATGTCAAAATAAAGTGTGAATCCCTTTTTAGTTTACCCCAAATAACTACAGATCTAAACCTTAAACCTACAAGGCTTCACCACCCAGCTGTCGTACAATGCAAAACTTCTAGGGTTCCATCCCATCATATTTGAATAACAAACCAAGATAACATGATATCAGTTCTCTCTCCCGAAGAAAGTGAAACCCAGTTTTTCAAAAGCAACTTCATGGGAGGCATGGTCTGGCTGCGGGCGAAGATGGCCCCTTGTGAAATGAATTCTGCCTTTGGGACAGCAGTGCAGTATTCAGAGCTGTGGGTGCCCTGGCCAACCTGGCTTTTGTAGACACAACACCCCCCCAGCACCATCAGCAGTGTTCATAGGCCCACTTGACCACATGCCTGTTGTATGTGCAGGGGCTCTCCCTTATCACCGGAAAGCCTGCAACAGAGATGGGAGAAGTGCAACTAAGTTAGATAGGGCTGTGCAGCTTCACTGCAGCCGGCAGTGCTTGCCCACAAATCCCCCCGTCCATCAGTCCTGACATCAGCATCCTCGTCCTCCCCCAGTTCCATACCACTGCCCTTGATTTGGCCAATCTTCTGATTCAAGTGGCCCATTGCAGCACTAGGTCCGGCGTGGTGGCCTCACAGTAGCCAAAGTGGTTGCAACACAGCCTCGAACTGCAGTGCTACGCTGCCATCGCTGTGTCTGCTGGCCTTGATGGAGGTGTACCCGGCCCTTCCTCTGCCCATTCACGAGACTCACCAGCAGGTGACACAGACAATTCCTGTACTTAGCAAGCTGCAGCAAGTCTGGAGGACCATGTAGAGGCCCGCACCATATCATCACCAGCCCTTTCTTTACTGGCTCTCACAGCCGATGCCCAAGGCCTGTCGGGCACACATCGGGGCAGCAAAGGGGCGCTGAATGTTCAATCCAGCCATTGCAGTGACCCACCGAAGAGTTAGGGACTCAATGGTGGAGCAGCAGGCTCCCCATGGTGTATGTCACCACGCCTTCACCCTTAATTTTGTTCTGACTTGGGTGGGGCCTGGTCACCACCCTCAAGTCCCCCACAGAAGCCAGAGTGTTGGAACATCCCTGGTGGGTGTGGAGCATCACTCAGTGCCATCTTCTCTCTTTGCCTTCTTTGTTTCCTCCCTGCTCTTATGTCCAAGTGAGTGTGGAGTTCTTGTGTCCCCCAGACAACAGGCTGTGGCACGCTAGCTCACCTCCCTCACCCCTTGGAGAGGACCCCCCCTCCTCTTACCATGATATGTATTGTATTGTATTGTAATTGTAATAGTATTTATATAGCGCTGACTACCCCTGACGAGGTGTTGAAGCACGTTTTTGGTGAGTAGCGCGCTACTACAGAACCCAACAAGAATTAGTGATGGATTAGTATCGGGAAATATGAGTACAGTTTTAATATTATTATGAGTTAATTTGAGCCGCGGATATGAGAGTTTGTTAGTTAGATTGACTGGAGTAATAGAGGGGTGAAGGAGGAAAGAATCCAGAAGTGTTAATTGGGATTATATGGCAGTAGGATTTAGGCTTGGGATGAGTAAACTAAGATGGAGGAGTGAAGAGTCTGTGGAAGGGGTTAGGGAGATCATAGTAGCAGGGTGAGATAAATGAGGGTGAATTTAGTAGGGTTGTGTGGGAGGTCATGGTAGTAAAGTGAGGTTTGGTAAGTTAGATGTGGAAGCAGAGGGAAGAGCTTAGGCAGAGTTATTTAGGAGATGAAAGTAGTGGACTGGATTTGGGATGAGTCAGAGTGGGAATGGAGGATAGATTGATAGAGACATGACATATGATGATGGATAGATAAGTGTGATATAAGATGAGAGCAGGGTTTCATAGATATCTAGTATAACAACCCACCCAGGAGCCATGCAATGACCCACGGACATGCCAAGCACAGAACAACATACACACATAGACACATACATATACATATATACACACACACACACATACATACACACATGAATACACACACATATGCACACATATATGTACATAGAATGCATATTTAGAACCATGGGTAAATATACTTAGTTAAACATGTTTAAAGAGAGTGTGTGTGTGTGTGTATTTTATTGTTATGACATAGTAGCGATACATATTTTCGAAAGAACTATACATAATAAGAAATATATACATAATCAGAAAAAATATTTATCAACATATGCATATGCAGTCCATAGTTTGAATATGGCGGTTATGAAGGAAAGAGACAACTCTTGAGTAGTTTTCTGAAGTCAAGAAAGTTATCTGTGGCTCTTATAGTTTGGGGAAATGAATTCCATAGTTTGGCTGCTGGAATGGAGAAGGATGTACCACCTATAGACTTTTTCTTGCATGGTGGTGATCTAAGGCGGGGTGCCAATCTTGGGAGGGGGTTTCTTTGTTGGATGTATTTGATTATTTTGTTTCTGATAAAAAGCGGTCCTGTTCCAGGTATAGCTTTTTGGATGATACAAAGCAGCTTGAAAGTGCATCTTCTGGCAACGGGTAACCAGTGTAGTGCTCTCAAGGCAGGGTAGATGTGGGCTTGCGGCTTTACATGTAATAGTATCCTGGCTGCGGAGTTCTGAATGTGTTGTAGTTTTTTGATAACAGATAGAGATGATCCGTGGTAGAGGCCATCGGCATAATCCAGTTTGGATAGTACAAGCGAGATAGTAGCTTCCACCTTGTGTGGAAATCTGAGCTAGGGAAGATGCGTCGTAGAGTTTTCAAGGTGATGAAGCTTGTTCGTGCTAATTTGTCCACTTGGGCATTCATAGTTAACTTGGAGTCCATGGTGATTCCAAGGTTTTTAACTTCCTTGGATAATTGAGGAGGAGGTCCGAGATCATCAGGCCAGAAGCACAGAGGGTCATAACTTTTCCAGTCACCTCATATGAGTATTTCTGTTTTGGAGGTATTTAGTTTGAGATAGCTCCAGGTCATCCACTGATCAACGGCTCTGAGGCAACTGAAGATTTCTGAGTTTTCAATGTTTTCGGGGCATTCTAATTTAAGTAGTATTTGTGTATAGTTGTAGCATGTGAGATGAAAATCATTGATTAGTTCTGGTAATGATATCATGTAGATGTTGAAAAGCAAAGGTGATATGATTGATCCTTGGGGGACCCCTGCTTTTGTGAGGTAGGGTTTGGACGAGAAGGGGGGCGAGTAGATGATATTAGATCTTTTTTTAAGATAGGAAGTAATCCTTTCGAGAGCAGTCCCTTGTTTGCCGGCTTCGTGGAGTCTTTGAATGAGTGTGTCATGGTCAACCGCATCAAAGGCAGCCAAGAGGTCCAAGAGAAGTAGTGCAGCAACTCCATTGCGGTCAACTGTATTTTTAAGATCATCCCAGATTGCTATGAGTGCCGATTCAGTGCCTCTTCCTGGGCGAAATCCAGTTTGGAAGTCTGAAAGTATAGAATTGTCTTCAATGAATTTTGACATCTGGGCGAATGCTGCTCTTTCAATCAGTTTGCCCAGGAAAGATCCATTTGTGATTGGTCTGTAGTTGTTGGGGTCCTGCGGGTCTAGGTTTGTTTTCTTTAATAACAGTTGAATGTATGCCTTTTTCAGGCCTACAGGAAAAGTTCCTGTAGTTAAAGAGTTGTTGATGATTCTTCTTACAGGTGTGGCAGCAGAAGAAGATAAAAGAATGTTCTTGAAGATTTGTGGTGGACAAGGGTCAGAAGGGCAACCGCAAGGCCTGCTTGCTTTGACCAAATCCATAAATTCCCCTTCCCCTTGGGATATTTGTTGGAAGGACTGTAGAGGCTGGGTTGGTTTATTCTTAGAGGGTATTTTAGGAAAGGGTTTGGTGCTGATGGTTTTCTTCTGTTTTAAATAGGAGTCCAATGTGTCTGCCTTGGTTGTGTAATGAGTTGCCAGTTTGTTTGTGAAATCTTGAGTAGTGGGATGACTTCCTTCCATGCATGTAGATTTTCGAAATTCATTGAGAATTTTATAAAATTCTTTGGTTGTAGATTTAGCATTTTGAATTCTGTCTGAGTAGTACTTTTTTTTAGCTTTTTTGATTGATGATTTGTATATTCTGTTAAGTTTGTGTAGCTGCAGTTTGTCTTGACTGTTGTTTGTTTTGAGCCAGGTCTGCTGCAACTTTCTGATTTGTTGCTTTATCTTTTTAAGTTCTGTGTTTCTCCAAGGTGTTGGCTTTCTTTTGTTGTGTTTAGTTTTTATGAGTGGTATTAGGATATCAAAGCTTCCTGTAGCCACTCATAACGTTTTGGAACAGAATTAATTGTATCTAGATCTGTGTTGGCTGTTAGTTGTGTTTCTAAGTCATCAAAATTGAGTTTGCTCCATGGTCGATAGGTGCATGTATGTAAGTAGTTGTGGGGTGTGTTGATTTGTGGAGTTTTATGTTGGAAAGTTATCACATGGTGGTTTGACCATGTGATTGGCGTGATGCTATGAACGGTTACTAGTTCAGGATTAGGAAAAATGACATCTAGGATGTTTCCAGCGAACTGTGTGGAATTGTGTACAATCTGATGTATTTTCAATGCGACTAGGCCAGTGGTGATAGCTTTTGGATGGGGCATACTGGGTTTGTCAAACCAAATGTTTAAATCCCCAAGAATGCATAGGTTGGAGTATAGTGTAATAAGGTTTGTGACTGTATCTAGAAAAGTATCTGGGAATGTGGAGTTGTTAGGTGGAGGTCTGTAAAGGAGGAGAAAGTTACAGGAGGAAGTTGGAGTAGGGTGGCATCTAGTGAGGAGGGCTTCACAACCTTGTATGGAAATGTTGTCTGTTTTACTGAGGTTTGTTGCCTGTTTGAATATAATAGTTAGTCCACCTCCTCTCTTACCTATATGGTTTTGTGTGATGGTTTGATAGCACAGAGGAAAGTCTTTGTGCAACACTGGGGCCATGGCATCTCCCAACCAAGATTCTGTTATGAATAGAAAGTCAGGTTGTGTGTCTGTGAGTAGGTCGTAGATGTGGTGCTTGTTTCTTGAGTGATCCAGCATTTCTGAGCTGGCAGTTTAGAAAAGGTGTGTTAGTGCTAGTGTTGTTTTGTTTAGGAGAAGGGTAAGTAGTATAATATGAATTGTGAGGCTCACAATAGTTTTGCTTTTCAATATAGTGTTCCTCTTCCAGCAGGTAAAGGAGGCATTTTGTTGGGTCTGTGTTTGTGGGTGGTGGACTAGGTGGCTGAGAGAGACATGAAGAGTGTACTGTTTTTTGTAGGGTAGTCTTATTATGTAATAGACAAGGGGATGCGAGGTTGTTAAGAGTGGCATGTTGTTTATTTTGTTTGCGTCTGTTTAGTGTAGGTGGAGTATAGGTTAGGGGTGGTGGAGGAGCATGTGGATCATGATGTAAGGCTCTAAATTGTGCAATGGAGGAGTGGCAAGTGAATGAAAGTTGCTGGGTTGGAGTGCTTGTGGTAGGTGTTTGTGAAGAGTGAAAGTAGGGGTAAAGATAAGACGGCACTTGTATTCTTTGTGTAGTCCTGAGGGTGGGAGTGAGTGTCACGATAATTATAATGAAAGTTTGCGTTGATTTGAGGTGCTGATGTATGTGATCTGTATTGTTTTTGTAGAAGAGTGAGAGGGGATATTGATGTTGTTTTCGGTGAGGGATTTGTGCGTGAGTTAGTGCTGGTGAGTGGAATTAGAGTGTTAGAGGGGGTGTTGAAGTGTTTTGGAGATAAATGTATGAAGTGTGTAAGAGGGGATGGATGTGTGTCAGGGGAGTTAGTGTTAGTTGTGATGACTGGAAGAGGTAATATGTGTAGTGGAGTGAAGTGTGGGGATTGTATGGTTGTGTGTAATTGGTAAGGAGAGGGGAAGGGTGTTTGCAGATGATGTGTTGGAAGGCTGGGTTTGGGCATTGTTTTGATGAAAGGTGGTCTGTGTGGAGCAAACAGAGGATAGTGTTGTTGGTTAGTATGAACAGGGAGTGTGTATCTGGAAGGCTGAGAGAAATATATAGTGTTGATTTGTGTTGTGTGGGTAATGGCAGGTTGTGTTAGTGGGAGTGGACAGAGTAGTCTTTGTTGTGAGAATGCAGGTGTTTGTTGTAGTTGTGGAGGATATGTGTTGGGTGATGGACATTGGAATCTGTCTGCGGTCAGTTTGTGACGCATGAGTTGGATGTCTTTGTAGATAATATGTTTGCATGTTGATGGATGTGTAGGGACTGTAATCATTCCTGTTCATTTGAGAATTGGGCAGCATTTCTGGCCCTGGGCTCTAGTCCCTAGCTGGACCAAACAGGCCCAAACAGGCAACTGCCCATGTCCTCCCCGCCCTTTGCCTCGACGCCCAGGCTGAGACACTCTGAGTCCTAGGCTTAAATAGTCCTAATGGCCAATAGGAACCTAGGGCCAGATGTAGCATAAATAAAAATTGCGACTCGCATTTTGCGAGTTGATGCGACTCGCAAAATGCGAGTCTCAAATTGGAATGTCAGAAACAAAAGCGATCCGATTTTGCGACTCGCAGCCGGACTCGCAACGCTGTGTGCGAGTCCGCAGTTTGCGAGGTCGCTGTTTGCGAGTGTGCAAAAAACGAACTCGCAATTACCGAGTGGGTGTCGCAAATTGCGATTACCTTCAAAATTGCTTGCAGGTGCAGCAGAACACTCCAGAAAGCATACCAGAACACTCTGGAAACACTTCCTGGCACATGATGATGACATCACAGCCAGGAAGTTAACAAATACACCTGGGAGGAGGGCTCAACAGTGAGCAGTGTCTCTGCCACTGACAGTAGGGTGCTGAGGAGTGGTAGGCACAGCACCATGGACGCAGCAGGGACCAGCCAGGCTGGCAGGAGGGGCAGGAGATCATAGATAACAGCCAGGACAGATTAATGTGGCACATGGCGTCAATGTGCCACATGACTGGTTGGCATTTTCCTGCCCATGGACAATTTCAACTTGTATATAGTTTCTTCATGACATTAATAAAACAGTTATTTTTGTTCCACTTAACAAATGGTTAATAGGTGAGTATGGTGGGAGTTGACACGTACCGTCCAAAATATTGCATTGCAATGTGTTCCCGTCTCAGTCTGCCTTGATTAGCTAGAATCCTATCCCCATGATGGCGATGTGGTTGTTCTTGCTCTTCATCATCAGGATCTGGGTCTGCAGGGGTGAGAGGTAGCCCACGTCGGGTGGCTATGTTGTGGAGGATGGCGCATGCGACCACAATTTTGAAAGCGGTAATGGGGGTGTATTGGAGGGCGCCTCCACTGCGGTGGAGGCATCTGAATCTTGCCTTCAGCAGTCCGAAGGTGCGCTCGATCAGGTTCCTGGTCCTCTTATGCGCACTGTTGTATTGCCTCTCTGATTCAGTTCTGGGTGTTAAAAACGGAGTCATGATCCAAGGCCTGAGAGCATATGCACTGTCACCTGTTGGGCACAAAAGTACACGGTTAGGAAGTCCAGATTGTCGTGCACAGTGACCTGTGTGTATGTCTGCAAGTGTCTGTGGCTCTACCTAGGAGGTAACCGTCTCCAAATTCCCCACGTTCCAGGCGTTGATGTATCCCACTATGCCTAAAAATGTATGAGTCATGGGTCCTGCCAGGAAACTTAGCTACGATGTCCGTGATGACATAATGGGCATCACAAACAACCTGTATGTTGAGTGAGTGGGTACACTTCCTGTTGCGGAAAATGTGTTCCAGATTAGCAGGGGGGCATATTTGAATGTGTGTCCCATCTACACACCCTATGACATGAGGAAAGTGGGCAATGCGGTAAAAGTCCAGCTTGGTGCTGTTAATTTCTGCCTCATTCCTTGGTAAGTATATGAAGTGAGACATGTGCGTGACTAAGGCATCTAGGAATGCCCTGAGGAACCTTGACACTGCACTTTGGGATACCCCACCTGCCACGGCAATGACCCCCTGATAGCTCCCTGAGGCCAAGAGGTGCAGTGCGCATAGTACTTACACATGCGTAGGGATGGCGCAGCCACGCAGAGTCTTGTGTTCTAGCTGTGGTTTCAGTAAATCTATTAATTCTAGAATGGCTGTGCTGCTAAGGCGGTATTTGTCATAGATCTCCTCTTCAGTTTGCTGAAAAAGAGTCTGCCTGGTTCTATATATCTTCTCCTGTCTGTGGCCCCTCCTCCTCCTCTGATGGGCTGCGTAGACTCTCCTCCTCACTGCTATCAGGTATATCTCCGCCATCTTGAGTAACCCAGATGCCTTCTGGGTCCCCTTTTATACTTTGGTAATGGTTACCACCTGCTCTGAGTTAGTGGTAAATGGGACATGCAAACTGGGCTTTTTGCAACTAGTCGCAATTTGCGAGTTGCAATTGCATATGGGTTGCGACTCGCAAATTGCGACTTGCAATTTGCGGGTCGCAAAATGGGGTTGCACCGGATGCGACTCGCAAATGGGTCCCATCGCTTTTTGCGAGTCGGAAATGGGCTTTTTGCATCCCATTTCCGATTTTGCACTGTCGCAAATTGCGATTCGGCCCGTTTGTGAGTCGCAATCGTTTGCTACATCTGACCCCTAGTCCTAACCAATCCGATTTGTAACCCTGATTCAAACAACTAGTGTCCTTGGGAAGCTAATTTCTCCCCCAAAGTGCTCCAGCTCTCTTCCTGGCCCACTCGGTCCTTCTGCCCACAATTGGCCTCCCACACTTCTCTGCCCTAACGGACCTTTCTGTGCCTGTTTCCCTTGACACTGTATTCCATTAGCACTGGGACTGGCTTGCTGTTTAAGAGTGCACTCTAATTCCCTCCTGGTGCAGGCCTGGATGAGATTTAGGATTGGAGTAAAGCCCAGACTGCTTGCAACAACGTTTGGTGACTACACACAAGAGACAGCAGCTGACTTTTGTGGGGACAGTCCCACTGAGCTTTGATCTTCCCATGCCATATCTCCCCCTCGCAGTCCTCCCACCTGGCAACAGAAGGAGACTGCCTTCTGACTATCTATGACCCACACCACCCCACCGGATGACTGGAATCCCTCCCTTTCTATTTGATGACCCAGCTATGCCCTCCGGCAAGTCTACCCTCCAGTTAATCTTCACAGAGATTGCCTCCCACCCTCGTCCTGCAGCTGTGTGCCTGGCAATGTCTGCCACATCGACCACTACAACCTCCTCTGGTCTGCAACTGGACTCCACGATGGACTGAATCTGTCAAGAGATCACTGTAGTCAGTCGCTGCCTGGAGGGAATGGACTCCAGAAATAGCTGACCTCAATGCAGAATCTACGTCCATCCAGACAGACATAGCAGGCTTCCAGGAAGGTGGAGGGGTTGGACCACCACCTCTCAGCAGTGGAAAAGTGCTTTAATTGCCTCCCAGACCAAGACAGGGAGCTTTAGTACCTACAAAACAAACTCACAGACCTAGAGGATAGGAGCTGCAGGACCCATGTTTCAGCTCCACAGAATGGGCCGAGGGCGCAGATGTTCAGAGCTTCCTCAGGGATCTTCTCCCTATGCTATCACTGTTGTCCTTCTCTCCCCCCTTGGAGATCAGAGAGTCCACCATCTAGGTCCACCTAGTCTTGTGACATCGCAGAGAGTTCACCCTCTCATTGCCTGCTTCCTTCACCATGAGCAGGTGTGGCAGCTCCTGACTGTGGCTCACTCTTATGGCCCATATTACTTTGAGGGGTACAAGATCGCCATTGTAGCTGACTTTTCTCGAGAGACCAAAAATAAGAGAAAGGCATTCCTGTCCCTGCGACCACCAGCTGCGGAAGGTGAACATCAAATTCTGACTATTCGAACTGGCACATATGTGCCTCATGAAGACCAAAAATAAGAGAAAGGCATTCCTGTCCCTGCGACCACCAGCTGCGGAAGGTAAACATCAAATTCTGACTATTCGAACTGGCACATATGTGCCTCATGAAGGGCGGCAAGTCCAAGAACTTCATTGATCTGGTGGACCTGCGCTCGTTCCTGGATGGCATCTCCAAGCATGGGATAAATATTGTACCCACAGTTGGCAGAAATCAGGGCTTCGGGGGTGCACCACAGAGAAAGGGTGCAGAACCACATGCCTGGATCACAGGATGGCAAGGATATGGCTTTGGTCTCAGGAACAGCACCATGACAAATCCAGTTTCCTGCTGAAATCCAAACTGACTGAGGCTCATATCTCCTTGCCCTGGCTGCTGCTCTCCAGTTCTGGCCGCTGCTCCACAGGACATTTGGCGCCCTCTGGGTGGACAGATGAGTATACCTGAATGCCTGTCTCTGGCATTGTGTTGATGCTGTTTTCCTCCTTGCATTCCCATGTTTTGCTATGTTTTGCTCTGTTTTGCTATGTTGTGAAGTGTGTTGTCTTGATCATTGCTGCCAGTGCATCTCCCCACCACACTACACATGTCCTGTTGAGTTGGAAGGTGGGAACTCAACATGTTGTACATATTTCTGGCCAGTCTCCTCTCTATTTTCCTGACACTCCCCTCCTTTAAATCCCCATTATGCTTGTGCCCTGAATACTACACCCACTGCTGCTGTCCCTCCAAACACTGCACACACTCACTACTGCTGTTTAACCCACCAGAAGCCTTGGGAACTTACACGCCTGCCTCTTTCCAACCCCATGGTTCTGCCACTGATGTGCAAATTATCCCCTGCTCTCCTTTGCCCCTTCTCTTGGAACCTCCAGAATGCCCTCTCTTTCTCCCCCTATTTCTTAACGCTACTTTTTCTCTGTCTTTCTCCCCACCTCCCCCGGACCTTCTCATTCACCCTTTCTAACCATCTATTGAAATATCAATGGTCTCACACACTTCATCAAATGCAAGAAAGTGCTGTCCTTCCTGCAGTCTAAGTGCACTGATGTGGCCTTATTATAGGAGAACCACCCCTTCCACGAGGAATCGGAGAAATTGCACTGCAAATGAATAAAGAAGGTGTTCCATAGCAGTTGTCCACCCACATCACTGATGGGCCTGGGCAACCTAGTAAATGTAGCATTGCGATTTTCTTACATAGGTCCCTGCCTTCCTTTATCCTTGGGACCTGGATTAACCCCGATGGCCACTACGTTTTTGTCAGACTCCAACCCGGCAAGCAGTTCTTTGTGTTGGGTCGGTGTGATCACATACGGGACCTAAGCGCCAGTTTATGCTCCAGCTCAACTGCCTCCTTATGGAAATCAGAGCCAATCACTAGCACATAGGGGGGACTGGAACCTGGCCCATGATGTAGTCTTCAACCGCACGAGCCCACTGGCCATGGGCAACAATGCAGATTGGGCTCTCCCATGGGACATCCCATTGGATCATTGCCTCATAGATCTCTGGCACCTCTGGCACCCTGGTGACTAGGAATACACATTTTTATTGCCAGTACATGGCACCTAGTTAAGGTTGGACTGCTTCTTGGTCTCCCAGCCAGTGTTTGCCCTCTCCTGGGAATCAGGGATCCAGAAGGGTGCACTCTTGGACCACTTCTCAAAACGTCTCTCCCTAGACTTGTGGCTCTCTTCCCCTGGCTGCAACCCCTGGCACCTTAACATCATGTGTAATTGCATCCCCCATGGCAAGCCCCAGCTGCAGTCCCCCATCTCCACATATCTCGAGCACAACAAGCGATATGTTACTTCTTCCCAAACCCTATGAGTTGCCACCAAAGTGAACATCCATCACCAGCTGAGAGACACTGCTCTCACCAATGCCCAGAGTGTGACACAGAAATAAGGCCCCTGTGGACGATATTGCCTCCCTCACCCACCTCTACACTGACAACCCCTACACTCCTCTCAGCTGCCTCGTGGAGCAGGCAGCATGGATCTTAATGCTTTGTACACTTCTAAGTCTGAGTATACATACCAATGATTGAAAGGCCATCATTATGAGCAGAGCAAGAAGGCAGGAAGGCTGCCTGCTGCCCAGTACATCAGCAGGACGTGGTGCTGGCCATCACATTCACATATGGCATTATCCTCAATGGCCTGCAGGACATTGTAAACGAGTTTGCAATCTTCTTCAGACCCTATGTTCTCCTAGAGGTGGCAGACAATTCATCCTCCCTGGTGGCCTTCTTTGACAGCGTGTGCCTCCTTAGCCTCCCTGAGTCAGGCAGGGATCTGCTCAATGGGGAAATCACTAAGATCAAAATCAATCAGGTCATCTCTAGAGTCCCATACCACAAAGCCCAGGGGGAAGATGACTTCCCTGCAGATTTTTACAAGTGGGTGGGTGAGAAGGTGGTTGACTCACTCTATGAGGCCTTTCACGAGGCTCAACATGTGGGCGTTATCAGTTCCATGTTCAGCAGAGCAATACTTGCAGTTATTCCTAAACCAGGAAAGGACCCCAACTCTGCAGGAGCTACAGACCAATTTCCCTGCTTAATAGCGACATTAAGGCCCTCATTAGGATCTTGGCGGTAAAAACTGCCAACCGCCATGGCGACGGCCGTCAAAAGACCATCACCACAGCTACCAGCTGTCCGCCATAATATGACCACATCCCGAATTCCACCAGAAGGATGGCAGAAATCTGGCTGTGCCATGCCGCCAGATGGCGGTAAGGTGGCGCTGCTGCCAGCAGCAGCGCCACGCCAGTAGACTGGAGAGTGATGGCTCCAGCCCTGCGGCCATTACCACTGTGGCGGTCGGTGTGGTACATTGGCAGTTTGGCTGAAGCCAAACCACCAATGTCATAATATGGAGGAAAGTAACGCCAGCCTTTTGGCAGTACTTTCCTCCATATTACCGCCGACCGCCGGGGTCATAATGACCCACTAAGGCCCTCATTACGAGCCTGGCGGTCTGTGACCGCCAGGCTCGCGGTTGGCGGGAGCACCGCCGACAGCCCGGCGGTGCCCCGCAGGGCATTCTGACCGCGGCGCTTTGGCCGCGGTCAGTGCAGGAAAACCAGCGGTCTCCCGCCGGTTTTCCGCTGCCCGTTGGAATCCTCCAAGGCGGCGCAGCTTGCTGCGCCGCCTTGGGGATTCTGACGCCCCCTACCGCCATCCTGTTCCTGGCGGTTCGCCTGCCAGGAACAGGATGGCGGTAGGGGGTGTCGCGGGGCCCCTGGGGGCCCCTGCAGTGCCCATGCCAATGGCATGGGCACTGCAGGGGCCCCCGTAAGAGGGCTCCGCTTGTATTTCACTGTCTGCATAGCAGACAGTGAAATACGCGACGGGTGCAGTAGCACCCGTCGCACCTTCCCACTCTGCCGGCTCGATTACGAGCCGGCTTCATCGTGGGAAGGTTGTTTTCCCCTGGGCTGGCGGGCGGCCTTTCGGCGGCCGCCCGCCAGCCCAGGGGAAAACTTGGAATACCCTCCGCGGTCTCTGGACCGCGGAGCGGTATTTCTGCCGCGCAACATTAGCGGGCGGCCTCCGCCGCCCGTCAATGTTGGAATGGGGGCCTAAGTCCCTTGCTGGGCCTCTTGTGGCTTGACTCTGGACTGTGATCCATCTGTGATTCATCATACGCAGGTTGGGTTTGTCCCCTGGTGTTCCTCCAGGAACCAGCTCCACACACCTGCTCACACCCTGTGGTCAGCCAAGGACATTCCCAAAGACACCCTTGCACTCTCCCTGGATGCAGAGCAGGCATTTGACAGGATCGAGAGGGGATACCAATTTGCGCTCTTCCAGAGATTCGGGCTGAATGGGGACTTTATACTAAGGTCTGAAGGCTCATTTATTCACCCTCCACCCAAGTTAACTGCAGGGAATTTCTTTCAAACCTTTTTCCAGTTCATGGGGGACACGGCAAGGTTGCCCGCTGTCACCCCTCCTGTTCCTTCTCGCCATGGAACCCCTTGTCAATCTCTGTGCCTCACTGGCATCCCCACTCCTTAAGGGATGTCAACCATTTATCTTTACACTGACAACATCCTGCTTACCCTCTCGGACCTCTCCCTCCAGGTCTTCTTGGACGTTATCTGTGGTTTTATTGTGCTCTCATGTTACTGGGTCAACTGGGACAAAAGTGAGGCATTGCCAATATCCCAGGTGACAACCTGTGCAGCAATAACCACATATCCTTTTCAGTGGAAGTCCTCAGCTCTAATATACCAGAGGCAGCTTGTCTACATGCTTTCCAGAACACAGGATGTCATTATGGGTAATGGCGGAATGTACCTTGCTGTATTGCCCACAGGGGCTGTTTCTACTCTAAAAGGGTGATACAACAATACTGGGCCTCAAGAATCAGATGCTCCAAGCAATAGCTAAATCATTGTGGAGGACATCTCACCCCAGCAGTCTAGGCGATATCTCCAGCTACAGCATTGCCTCCCCAACACTTTGGTGCAGGACCCTGGTCCCACCAGTCCTCCCACATAGTTTCCTCACTCAGGTCATTGGGCACTTATGGGGGATGATGTCTGGCTTCTACAGCCCCTTGAGTTGCTACTTATTCTCTTTTCCCATGCTGAATAGTCTCTACATTAAGTGGCAATCCAGGCTACAGACAGAGCCAGAGGATTTGACAGAGTGTTTCTGGAGGTGCTGGATTGTGGTGCCTGGGAGGCACGGTTGAAATTTTGTCTCTTCAAGCCCTTAGATGACTGACACTGGACCCTGGCAAAAATGCGGGAAGTGGGTCTGCTACCTGACGCTAACTGCTGGTGTAACGATAGTGACCGCTGTGACCTGGTTCATATAAAGTGCAAATATCCTAAAGTCCTGTCCTTCTGCAAGGCAGTTGGTGCCACCCTAAGAAGGACCCTGCCGGTCACAACACCCCTGTCCTGTCCTTTAATCCTACTGCATGACCTTACAGACTCCCCAGACATCTCATACCTTCATGGTCACCTACTCCACATGGCACTTGCTATGATGAAGACCTGCATCCTCTACCACCGGCACTCATCCCCCCTGATGATGATTGTCTCTTGGCCATGTACCAGACTGCCTTGTATGAGAGCATCACCTATAACCTACAAGACAAAGCAGAGACCGTCCTCCTCACCTGGGCACCATTCCTTCAGTATGGAAGATGCTGGATATAGATATTGGAGCACTGTCAGCTGCCCCAAACCTTATGGTCTTACCCTGTCCCTTGCGAGCACTCACCCATTCTCTACCTCCCCAGATTGCCCCCTCTCCTCTCCTTCTCCCTCTTTCTCCACCCCAACCTCCTTGTCACATACTTTCTTTTCTCTTCTTGATGTCCCACCTCCCTTCCCCCACTGGGGCTTGTGCCTACCCCCTTCTCATGTGCTTTCCTCTCCCTGGCTAACCCTCTGCGTGCTGGTCATCCCAGGTGACTTTCCGGTACCCTCCATTAGTACTTGAGATGTCCCCACTGAGTCTTTCACATCATGGATTTTATGGGCTGCTGCATGCAATGTACCACATGCTGCACCTATTTTGCAATGTTTGATTGCTTCAGGTAATAGGTTCTCTATCCCATTTTTTAGCCCCTGCTTTGTTTTAACCCTTCAATAAAGAATTGTGAAACAGAAAGCAAATTCATACCCTCAGAGGACCTGGTTCTTTCCCACCTGAATACCAAGAATGGGACTGAAGAATGGGTGAAGCGATGTGGGCTGTGAAGAGGGACATGTATGTTTGAAGAGTTTCCAGTTATACCTTTCAGCACCCAGTTCAATAGGAGGGATTTACCAAGTAATGGATCAAGAGATAAGGCTTGTGTGGGAGTCCAATTAGCTGAACTGGAAGGCCTTGGATATTATTTGAAGGGAGAGGTGACCTTCACACTGCCAAAACAGGGATCAACATTTTTTTAATTTGGGAGCAACCTTTGACCCTGCTACTGCAGGCGGGTCGCTCCCCACTCCGCCTTCCGCACTCCATCCCGTTTTTCTCTGCTGCCACCTCCTGATTTTGCTTCTTGCTTTTTTCCTGCCGCTGCGTCCCCTGCGGCCCCTCCCGCCTCCCCCCTCCTTCTCACTGCTTCGTTTTTGCTTTTCCCGCCGCTGCGTCCCCTGTGGCCCCTCCCGCCTCCCCCCTCCTTCTTACCGCTTTGTTTTTGCTTTTCCCGCCGCTGCGTCCCCTGCGTCCCCTCCCACCTCCCCCCTCCTTCTCACCGCTTCGTTTTTGCTTTTCCCGCCGCTGAGTCCCCTGCGGCCCCTCCCGCCTCCCCCCTCCTTCTCACCGCTTCGTTTTTGCTTTTCCTGCCGCTACATCCCCTGCGGCCCCTCCCCAATACCCCCTCCTTCTCACCCCTTCGTTTTTGCTTTTCCCGCCATTGTGTCCCCTGCGACCCTCCCGCCTCCCCCTCCTTCTCACCGCTTTGTTTTTGCTTTCCCCACCGCTGCGTCCCCTCCCGCCTACCCCCTCCTTCTCCGCACTTCGTTTTTGCTTTTCCCGCCGCTGCGTCCCCTGCGGCCCCTCCTGCCTACCCCCTCGTTCTCACTGCTTCGTTTTTGCTTTCCCCGCTGCTGCGTCCCCTGCAGTCCCTCCCACCTAACCCCTCCTTCTCACCGCTTTGTTTTTGCTTTTCCCACCGCTACATCCCCTGCGGCCCCTCCCGCCTCTCCCCTTCTCACTGCTTCGTTTTTTGCTTTCCCACCCTCTGCATCCCCTGCGGCCCCTCCCACCTCCCCCCTCCTTCGCACTGCTTTGATTTTGCTTTTCCCACCCACCACAAACTCCACCCGCCCCAGCCGACTGACCTCCTGGACCATCATCAGTGACGACGAAAAACGGCAAAACCATGAACTCCATCCACTCCGGTTCGCCATCAGACCCCTGCCCACACCACATCTTTAACAAAGCAGACACAGCCATCACACCACACCTACGGAAAGCCATCAACATCTCCTTTGAAACGGCAAGATTCCCGGAAAGTTGGAAACACGCCGAAATCGACGCCCTTCTCAAGAAACCAAAAGCGGACCCCAAGGATCTGAGAAACTTCCAGCCTATCTCTCTGCTCCCTTTCCCGGCAAAGGTCATCAAGAAAATCGTCAACACTCAGCTCACCCGGTACCTCGAAGACAACAATATCCTCGACCCCTCCCAGTCCGGCTTCAGACGCAGCCACAGCACGGAAACCGCCCTCTTCGCTGCCACAGACGACATCAGAAGCCACCTCGACAATGGAGAAACATCAGCCCTCATCCTCCTATACCTATCAACCGCCTTCGACACCGTCTGTCACCACACCCTAAAATCCTGCCTCCACGCAGCAGGAATCCAGGACCAGGCCCTCGAACGGACAGCATCCTTCCTCTTCAACATCATCTGCAGCGTACCCCAGGGCTCATCCCTCACCCCGACGCTGTTCAACATCTATCTACATGGCCCACCTCGCACAAGTGGCCCGTCAGCACAACCTCAACATCATCTCCTACGACACCCAACTCATCCTCTCCCTCACCAAGGACCCGCACCCCGCCAAAACCAACCTCCACAAGGGACTAAAAGCCATCACCGACTGGATGAGAGACAGCCAGCTAAAACTGAACTCGGACAAAACAGAGGTCCTCATCCTTGGGCGCACCCCTTCCGCCTGGGACAACACATGGTGGCCAACCACACTGGGTCCCCCACCGACTCCCACCGACAACTCACGAAACCTCGGCTTCACCCTCGACTCCTCACTTTCCATGACAAAGCAGGTCAGCGCCATCTCTTCCTCCTGCTACAACCCCCTCCGCATGCTCCACAGAGTCTACAAATGGATCCCAACAGAAACAAGAAAAACAGTAACCCAGGCCCTCGTCAGCAGCAGACTCGACTACGGCAACGCCCTCTACACCGGTATCTCAGCCAAACTCATACAATGCCTCCAACGCATCCAAAATGCCTCCGCCCAACTCATCCTCAACATCCCTCGCCACTGCCACATCACCCCCCACCTAAGAGACCTTCACTGGCTCCCCATCAACAAGAGGATCACCTTCAAGCTCCTCACCCACACACACAAGGCACTCCACAACACTGGACCAACATACCTGAACAACAGACTCAGCTTCTACACCCCCACGAGGCAACTCCGCTCCTCCAACCTCGCCCTCGCCTCCATCCCCTGCATCCGGCGCAAATCCTCCGGTGGCAGATCATTCTCGTACCTCGCCGCCAAGACCTGGAACACCCTCCCGTCAGATCTACGACAGACCCAGGACCTTCTTTCCTTCTGAAAACTCCTCAAGACCTCTTGCCCGATGCTCTTTGAGCAGTAGCAGAGCCCTCCCCCCCCCACCCCTGCCCCTTGAAACCCTCACGGGTATGTAGCGTGCTTTACAAATTGATTGATTGATTGATTGAGTGTGTGGAATATTTGGTTAGTAGTGCTGCCACGAAGGACAGAAAAGTCACTGCTTTGTTGCAAAACTGAAAGCAAATTTTATGAGGATTTTGTAGGCCTTATCATCAAAGGCTCAACACTTTCGCCTTTGAAAGCTTTTCTTAATCCACTCCAAGGAGAGAATGTTTTGCTCCAGATCAGGTGGTGCAAAATTTCAAATCATACATCATTTCTACCACAGGTGGGGAATATTTATTGAGTTGTCTCACAAAACGTGGACGTTGCACTGCATCTAATTCGTACAGTAACTAGATATGCAAGATTCAGGTTGAATCACCTATGATTCTGCATAGGACTTATATGCCACCAGTAGTTCTAAATTTTCAGAACTCTAATCTGGAAATTAGGTGTCTCGAATGTGGAATGTAGATGCAAAGTGTTTTTTTAATCTTATATAGATGTGCTTAAATCTAGCTCAATATATTGTGAAGCAACTGTAGGTCGCTACCAAGAATATGTTTACACTACCTTAGTCACAGAACCTATCTTGTCAGTATGATATATTCTACCTTGGATAACACAGGTTAGAAAACAATGTTGCCCTTTTCATTGTTCCTGGAAAACCACCAAATAGCAATCCACTGGCTATCTGTGAGATCCACTGAAAGTGAGGCTACAATAATAGAATGGCAGGATGGGCAGTTGCTTAAGAGATATGGACGCATGCTTAGAGGCCAGATAATAAATTATTCTACGATCTGACACTCTGCAAGGAACTCCCAAGAAGTGTGACTGACTCCACAAACATCAGACTACCTTGAACTGTATATTTGTGTTGCAGTTTCTGCATTAATTTTCTAAATGTGCTCTTGGAATCATATAAATGACTAAATGCTAATTGGTATGATTATTACATGTGTGACTTCTGACCTACTGCATGGCACTGATGACATTTCAAATTTGCTAATGTTTCAGATAGTTTGCTGATGCTTTGGGTTCTCTTGCAAATATGTGTTTTTTATTTCTCTTGCTTTTAAAGAAAGAAAGAAACCAAGCAAACAGTCATGTCTAAACTATTTATTGTGGCCCTAAAGGCAGAGGTGTGGGAACCTTTCTGCACCTTTGAAAACATCTGTATGTTAAAGGACTATCATAAAGAAGTATCACTTTTCTTAAATGTGGCCCAGCTCCAAATTATTACAGAAAATGTTTGGACTTGTATGTCTAGATCAAACAGCTAAAACTACTATAAAAATGTGTTACTAGTAATCTAATTTCAATATTTGTGTACAATAGATCTTTGTGAGTTACCATTGTTTATTACTAAAACCAGAGGACACTTAATAGATCGCCTGATGCTCTTTTAAAAAGACCTCACGGATAGTCACAGTTCATGACATTCCTCCAGTTGCGACTCCTCCATTAGGGCGGAGGAGCGTTTCCCCCTGCAAACAGTGGCAGCTACAAACCTTTCCCCAAAAAACAATAATAAACTGTGTTTATTATAGTTTTTTGGGAAAAGTGGTCTGGCCTCGGGAATGCCCTCAAAGCACATGTGTGTTTTCGCTGGCTGTCTCCGGCTGGCCAAACACACATGTGCAGTGGGCTCCCTCCAGCCCAGCAACACAGTTACTTGGCTGGACAAAGCCTTCACAGGCTCCCAGTCTGCCTGGGAGTGCCCTGGCTCGGAACTCCCAGCGAATCCTGATGCTGCTGTAAGCAGCATCAGGATTGGTGCAGGTCAGGCTGGGAGTCTGTGCTTGCAGAGGAGTGGGAGGAGCGGATGGAGCGGTGGCGGCAGAAGTAAGTGGTTTTGCTTTCATCATTTTATCATTTTAAATGTAATCCTATTCCCGCGCTGTCAAGCCCCTTTTGCATGCCGCGAGCGGCAAAACTGAGTTAATCTCCTTGCATAAGGCATTGTCCTTCTTCATAGTTCAAAAACTGTCCATAAAGAATTAGTGGCGCAAAGCATTTCTTGTGAACAAATACCTAATTTCGCTTAAAATAGCATTCACTAAATGAGAAGGTTGTTGTAGCAGTACTAAGTAATGAAATATTGTAGTGGTGAAATGTACAATTAACTAATAGAAGTGGTAAACTTGAGAAGAAAGTTGTGACTCCTTGATTCTTTTTATAAAGTGCACATTTTTTATTATTTTTGTAATAGACATAGAAACATGCACATATTATTGACGTGAAATGCCATAAAATGTTCTATTTGCTCTGATGAAAGAGAATGAAAACAATACTAAGGCCCTCATTATGACTTCGGCGGTCTTTGACAAAGACCGCCGAAGCCGCAGGCGCCACAATACCGCCAGTGCTGGCGGTATGCATGGTGCCCTATTATGACTTTTCTACTGGGCCAGCAGACGGAAACAGCGTTTCTGTCCACTGGCCCAGCAGAAAAGTCACATCAACATTGAAGCCGGCTCGTAATAGAGCCGGTGGCAATGTTGATGTGCAGCAGGTGCAGCAGTAACCGTCGCGCATTTCACTGACCGTAATTTAGGCAGTGAAATGCATGAGTCCCCCTTACCACCAGCCTTTCCATGGCAACAGGCTGGCGGATGGGGACTCATAATCCCCAGGGCAGCACGGATTACGACCGCCTGGTGGTAGGCTGGCTGTACCAGCGGTATGACCGTGGTGCATTACGCCTGGTAGACACCGCTAGCCTGTGGGTGGTACTACCGCCACCACTGGGAGCGCCGGGGTCGTAATGACCCCCTAAGTCTCGTAACGTTGATGTATGATTCCTGAAGGATAGTTAATAATCATTTGAGTAATGAACAGATTGTCTGACTGAAACTGTGACAAGTAGTAGACTAAATTGCAAGGGAATTCTAGGTAAGCTATTACCCTTCAGACTTAGTGGTTGATATATATTTTGGTGGAAAGGATATTCCGTCACAACAGTCCCATAATATGGATATGTGGCTTAGTGACTTCTGTAACATGACAAAAATGTTCTTACTTGATTAATAAACGTGTTAATTCATTTTTGACTTTTTTATAATTGTTTCCTAGGAAATTTAATTAAAAAGGTGTATTATTTATAAAATTCGTAATTCAATTTTGGGATAATTTTATCCACTTAGTATATGTGAAAATTAAATAGGTTCTTTATTTTTTCTATCTGTCTCTGGCAGATTACAGTGCTGTTTTTGTGATAATCTTAGGTCTAAAAGTCTACTATCCAATATTTTGTGGCTACGTTAATTTCCTTCTCCTTGGTTTGCCAAAGCATCAGCGATGTCCTGCGTTCAAGTGATCAAAGCGATGCACCAGCTTAAGTAGTTGGAAAAGGATTTAGCCTGAACCCTTACTGTACTCATCTGGCTTTCTGCCAAAACATATCCCACAACTGGACAAAGGCACTTATGTGGTATTTTTAGGAGTGTTTATGAGTTTGCTAGGGGAAAATTAGGAATTGCACACGAAAAGAGGTGTTTACTGCACCCTTTTCTGGAGTTTTTCCACACATTTTTGCAAAAGATTTCAGCCGGCTTGGCCTGTCAATATTTGTTTGGGGAAACCTATGGGAACGCAACATTCTGATCCGTGTGCGGAGGGGTTAGAGCTCACAACTCCGATCAGAGTCAGGGCCAGAGAGTGCCTAAGGTGATTGAGCTATAGTTTGTTATCTTCTTTCAAAGTCATTGGGCATTATCATTTTTGTCTTAGGTTTCTTAATTGCCTTTTGGGCAAAGATCCTGTATGACAGTTCAACATGAGAATGTCACTTATATATCACCCTGACAGAACGTGTAATATCAGTGGGAAGAAAGCCATACATGTCAATTGTTTTAACCTTGCTGATAGGCTAACAGTCATAATGTAACCTTCATAGATCTTTTAATATTGTTCTAGTCTATATTGTGGGCATTGTCTTCTTGTATCAAAGTTTTCAGATACAGTGATCTAATAGAATTTCCACAAGTAAAACTATTACTACTAACGTTTTACCTGCTGGTGGATATCCCCGCCATCTGGGTTTAGATTTCCCTAATGGAAAATATAGGGACATTTAGAAACGTGTATTACTATATTTATAAAAATATATGTTAATGTATGAAATAAAAGTAAAATATCATAATTAATTAACATTAATCTGGAACGAATTGAATGAAAGTTTCCTTAAATGTGTATAATTAGATAATGCATTTATATTAATTTAATTCATACAATACATGAAAAGATTGACCCAGGCGGAGTCAAGATGGCAGCCAGAGCAGTCATCTGAATCGGAGCTCTGTGACAGCCCTGGGGCTAAAATCCTGAAATCGCGACGGCGAATAGCCACGATGTGCCAAATTGAGGTCGGAGCCCCGAAAGTGGCCAGTGCAGCAGCTCCTTCACTAAAGGATTCCAGATGGGAGTGGGCAGCTGGGCCCCAACCCCTTTGTTTTTTGGGTGTGAACCGACCCGAGGGAGGATTTAGACAGCAGGAAAAAGTAATCCTGATTGGCACTGGTGCCCTTCCTTGAAGCAGTGACTGGAGCAAACTGATTACAACGTGAGTGGGAAAAAAAGGGGGACGCAGCAGCAGTAAATGAGTGGTAGAGAGCCGAGGCCACAGTTTGTCCAACAATGATTTTAAATGGGACAATGAGACAAGGTGGAAGGCCCATGTCAACAACTTGCCTTCCCAGCCATGTGCAGGAATAATGTTGATCTGTGAAGGGAAGACCCCACAACACATCCTGCACTCTGCTGCACGATGGAGGTGGTGCCTGTTGCCAGAGTCAAGAAACAGGGCAGGTCCTGGCAATTCTGAGCTCCAGAGCTCTATCCGAAACTACATAAGTGCTCTTCTAACTGCACAATTGGGAGGTTGGCTCCCAGTGCATGACAGTGCAATGATGGGTAGAACTAAGAGCACCAAGCACACTGGGCAAGACCCAAAGCAACTCTCAAAGGAGGGAGGCACGAAGGAGACCCTCAAGTCAATTGGATTTGGCACTCAAATTGCTCTCTGCAAAGTTCAAAAAGGTCGTCCAGGCTATTCTGGGCACGTAAACCTTGCTGTGTCCTACCCTATCCTCATCCATGAATACTGCATATGAGGATCCACTCTTCAATGGATCAGATCCTTCTGCACCTGAAACAACCAGTCAGTCAGCCTGGCACCATTCACCTTGGCTGCTGCCAACATAATCTGCAGAGTCACCTAAGTTCATTACTCAGCCCTGCACTGTTCAACTCCTACATGGAACCATTCTTCAACATTGCACAAAGCCACAGAATCAGGATTATCACATATGCTGAAAGCCCGATGGTCATACTCTCCCTCTCCGATGACACCTCTAACACTCACTTAATTCACCACCTACAAGTCACCAGCAGACTTTGGACAAGACACCTCCCTTTAGAAATGGTAAATAGCTAAACTCGGATAAGCACCCATCTTGGCCAATTAAGCTAGGAAACAAGGGAAAGTGGTAAACAACCAACTATCAATAAACAGCCAAACAGCCAAATCAAGAGAGTCATCCACCTCCTGCTTCCACACACTTAGGATTCTTAGATGAACAGTCTACTGACTCCAGCTCAACACCTGTAGAATTGTTATTCATGCTCTGATCCTCAGCGAGCTGGACTTTGGCAATGTAGTCTTTGTCAGCATGACCACTCAGATCACCAAGAGACTGCATGTCATTCAAATTGAATCAGCCAGATTTACTCTCAGACTCACGCTTCACACACACATCTCCTCACATCTCAAAGCTTTCCACTTGTTCCCCAACCATAAATGTGCACTTTTAAACCTCTTTAAACACAAGTACACAATTTAGGCCCCATTTCCATTAACAACTGCACGAACTTCTACATCCATAATAGAAACCTCCACCCAGCTATCCACCTGCACCTGCACCTCCTCCTCCTCAACCCTAACATCCTAAGAGCCAGAGGCTTTGTGAGCATTTTCTTGTACCTGGCTCTTAAAACTTGAATGATCTAGCCCCACACAACAGAGCTTCCAGCTCAGTCCATAATTCAGCAAGAAACTGAAATGCTGGCTCTTACATTAGGCCCCTGTCAGAGCCATCATAGCCCCTTCTTCCAGTGGCCGGACACACGTTGAGGCGAGATGCACACTATACAGATATGCAATAACATAATATAACATTTTGTTATGTGGAATTTTTAAGCGTGCTGATCACCTTTGAGAGAATTCATGATTGAGCCCTCCCAGCCCTCTGATGCACCAGCCCTAGGCAGGGAAAAAATGGTGACACTCCTGTTTGCTGATGACACTCTGATAGTTTCAAAAACATTTATGGGTCTCCAAATTCTGTTGAATAGATTCGATGACTTTTGTTCTCAGAGAGGCTTATGGTTATCAACCCGCATATATCCTACAGGGGTAATCTTACCCTAGGTGGGTAGAAACTAGAATAAGTAAACACCTTTCAATATCTCAGGATTAACAGATTAACCGATTAACCGATCAGACTCAATGTCCTGGAAAACCATTATTAATTATACATAGCTAAAATTTAGCTCTTTTAAGGGAACACAACACATCCACTACTCAACCAATAGCTGCAGCTCTCCAGATTTACAACATGAAGCTGATTTATGCAGCACTTTATGGGGCAGAACTTTGGGGCTTTGAGGATGTAAGGAGCGTACCTGTGTAGAAAATATGTTTCTGAGAAAGCTTACTTACCTGCCCCCAAGTAGCACGCTCCATTCAATTAATCTGGACATGGCTTGCAAACAATTAGCTGCTATAGTTAGTCTTAGACCGCTGCTGTACAGGAGGAGAATCATGGCAACTCCTGAATTGTCCTCCTATGCCACTGCTTTTAAGGAAGTCTGTTTGTTGGACACCTCTAAAAAGATTAGGTGGTTCAATTCAGTCAAATCATCTTTGATCGCCATTGGGATGGGAGATTCATGGAACTGCCCATCTTCAGGGCCCCTGCCCACCAAAGAAAGAGTGAAGCCCTGTAATTGGGAGAGGGTAGTTCAGTCCATGTTTCCCTCACTTTTTGCAGGGTGACTAACCAGTGAGTTTTTGGATTTCAAATCTACCTGGCTTTTGGCACCCTACTTGGATGGTATCTTAGATCTGAATGACAGGAAGCTGTACATGCAAAATAGATTCGTCTGCCTTCCCCTCAAAACGTTTACTAACAGATGGCAGAATAGGGCCTCAGCTAATTTGCTATGTCCCTGTTGTAATTTATTTCAGGAGTCTGTTGCCCATATTTTGTTTGCATGTCCCTTCCGCATATACCCACGCAGGAAATAGCTGTAAACGGCTGAGGACCCAAGATCATGCTGTAGCTATGAGGATTCTAAAATCAGACCCTTGCCCTCCTTTTGCTATTGCAGTTGCCAAAGTCCTCGGAGGCATGTGGCACATTAGATGAAAGCTGGCTAATATTTCTTAGTTCTTTCATTCTCCTACGTAGTTGCACTTGCACTTTCCAGCTTATATACTGTCATTTGGAACTGTACTTTGCACTGTATTGTCTTCTGTGTTGGGCTTTTACTTATTTTAAAGAAATATTTTAGGTAATATTTATTGTGGTGTTATGTGACTTTTATGGCACTGGATGCTGAAATAAATTATTATTGGATTGAGCATGTATGTAGACACTGAAGGGCATATTTATACTTCTTTTGTGCCAAAGTTGCGTCCTTTTTTTATGCAAATTCAGTGCAAAAGTAGCTCCATATTTCTACTTTGGCGCTAGACCCATCTAGCGCCAAATTTATGGAGTTAAAGTAAATTTTTGGACAAGGAAACCTACTTTGCGTCAATGAGATGCAAAGTAGGCATTCCCGTGCAAAAAATGACTCTATGGCCATAGCGCCATATTTACCCCCCCCTGTGCTAAAATCACGCATGGGCGGGAGGAGGGGTCACAAAATGGAGCAAAGCTTGCTTTACACCATGTTTTAACACCTGGCTCAGGGCAGGCATTAGGGGACCTGTGGTCCATATTTCCATGGTGGAACACCATGGAATAAGCCCACAGGTGCCCTCCCCAGGCCCCAGGGACACCCCCACCCACACCAGATAGTGGAGGATGGGGGAACCCCATAGTAGGTAAGTATAGGTAAGTACAGGTAAGTATGTTCATTTTTTTTAAAAGTGCTATTGGGTGCCCTGAATGGGCACCCTACATGGCACTGGGTGCAATGGCCATGCCCAAGGGACCCTGGTCCCCTGTGCTGGCCATTGGAGTGGTGGGTATGACTCCTGCCTATTCTAAGATAGGAGTCATGTGGTATGGATGGTTTTGCCTCAGAAAATGACTCTAGGCAGGTTAGAGTTATTATTTTTTTTACTCTAAACTGTCTAATGTTATTTTTCGGTGCAAAACCTCCTTCTTCCATGCAGCCAGCCCCACCCAGCTAATGTCATTTTTTTTACACTAGCCTACCCTTTGCACCGGCTTGCACCATTCCATAAATATGGTGTCCGCCTGGTGCACAGAAATGGTGCAAGCCAGTGCTAAATGTTTAGGTGCAAATCTGCATAAGGGCAGTTTTGCACCAAAACGTATAAATCAGGGCCTAGGTCCTGCAGAGTTAATTGAAGAGCTAGGTCTTCAGCATCTTAAAGAATTCAAGAAGCTAGGCAAAGGCTCTGATGTGCTGAGGGAGGTTGTTTCAGATTTTCAGTGCGATGTAGGAAAATGAGAGGTCCCTATTTCTCCTTTTGTGGATGTCGGCTATGTGTGCGAGTGGGAGTGTGGCTGAGTGCATATATCTGGTCAGCTGCTCAGTGTATGCCGTTGTTCAGGTAGGGTGGTCAAATGTTGTGCAGTGCTTTGTGTGCTTGTATGAGGAGTTTGAATTAGCTGTGTTTGTGTATGGGGAGCCAATGGGGCTCTCTGAGGTGTGGTGAAATGTGGGTGCTATGTGGGATGTTGAGGATAAGTCTTGCTGCAGAATTCTAGATCGCCTGGAGTCTGAGCAGGAGCTTTATGGAGATCCCAGCATAAAATATTGTTCTGACAGAGCCATGATAATGATGGACATCCAGACCAGTAATGCTAAACAGAGCTTTTGTCAGTGCTGTCCTAGGAAATAAATTGTGTACCGACAGATTTTCAAGCCAGTACCACATTATACCAAGGGAATAAATGTAGCACTCAATTCCAATCCTTTTTAGGGAAGTTTGGGATGGATAACTTCTGTTGGCAAAGAAAATTCTACCAAAGGGGATAAAATGTTTTTAAATGCATCCCTTATGATACTCAGTTCAGTTTGGCCATTATTAATGATCTTGTGCTAGTTCTAAATATAAATTGTCATGTATCTCACAATTCTCCCCATTAAGACATAGTTTTGCTATAATCCATCTAGCCGTGTAAACTGCTTATTATTTTATGGTTTTAAAAATAACTTGCTTCATTGAAAGTGCCACCACATGAACTTGTTGTGTAGTAAAACAGCATGTTCATATCCTAAATTCCTATTTGAATTAACAAAATCAGTTTCTTGTATGCAGATCAATTCTTATTTAAATAGATTTGACTCTTTTTTCTAATTAAGAACTTTAACATAGCACTTTAATATTTAAGTTTTACTAGGCCTGGGTGGAGTTTGCAGCTTTCCACTACGGAGAACTTTGCAAAGTGCCCAAAAAATTCTGCCACTCTCTGTGGACCTCTGTGAGTGGGCAAATTTGGGTGTGTTGTGCTCTTTGCACTGATTTTCAGTGCCAGGAGTTTTTCCTGTACTATAAAGTCAGCACACTGCATCATGCAGAGGGCTAGAGAGTGCTAACTACTTTCTGCTGCTTGAGTAGACTTTCTACTTGAGGTGCAGCTTCCTCAATGCAAGCAGCATCTTTCTCAATGCGAGCAGTAGTGACCTGCTGTTGCAGCCCGCGTTCAGAAATCTTGCTTGCCAATGTAGCGATTTATCTAATTTATCAACCTAATGTTGGTGAGCTGCCTGAGAGTAGAAATGCCACTCCACGCTGCTTTGCAGAGTTTTTCGGAACTCCCCACTCTGCACAGATCGTAGAGTGGGGAAAACTCTGCTAACTCTGCCAGCAGAGTGGAATTCTTTGGCCACACCCTAGATTTTACCTATAACCCTTAAAGTTTTGCTCCTGGCCCAGATTCAGTGCAACATGATTTACTTCAGTTAACTTGCCAGTTCCCATGTTTTTTAAAGGATGCATGCCCCTTTTATTTCCTCTGCTCACCAAGCTTTGAAACATTTCACCATCCTGAACCTCACTGGCAGCCCAATGCCACCCAACTCCCTTTAACTATCACCTCTTCTTTTTTTTCTTTTACCTTTTTTCCTTTTTTACACTTAATAAACATTTTGAGCTTGAAACCTCTAATTTTTCATGGATGATCCCCCCAATATATTGATATGATTGTTTTCTGAATTTCAGCCCAGGGAATATAAGAAGGCTCGGGCTTTGATCCCAAGTGTAAATGTATCTATTTTAGAGTATTTTAAAACTTTCAACCAAGCTGATACCAGCAAGAAAGCCAAATAGGTTATGGAGTGGAAATGATTAATCACTTGACAAAGTCACCATCTTCTTTCCACCGTCACACAACAGTAGTCTGGTCCACTAAAGAATGTATAGTGACCAACTCTATGTTCTTCTCTGTATGGGCTTTCTTGAAGATTTACAGTTGTTGGAGAAAGTTGCAAAGAAGTTGAGGATTACTCTTGATCTTTGTGTTGGCTCATGCCAAGTTGTTCTGTCATGAAAGGACATTGGTGTGCATTCTCAGTTACCTAGCTATGGAAATTATAGATTTAATGCTCACATGATAAATAACCTGATGTATTGCCTTCTACCACTTTTGGGAACCTAAGAATTATGACGATACTACATATTTGTCTGTTTTCAAATACTTCAAGCTTTTGAATGGATGTCAAAGATACAGACTTCCTACCCTGGCATCTCCTCATTAGTATGTGTGATGCCAGACTCTTGTTCAAGAGTGTGCTCTTCAAGTTCTTTCAGGTGCTTCCCTATATTTGAACAGACTTTTACAATCTTCTGTTCAGTGCCCTGTAACTTTTGAATAGCTCTAATTCTCTGATTATCATATTGTGTTTCTTTCTTGTGAACTACAATTAATTAATGGATCATTTTCAACGTTAGTGGTTCCTTGACGTAAGCAAGACCCTCCCCTTGCATTGTCAGTTGAAAAAGACCCCAGTGTCAACTGAGCTGCTGAATAGTCCCATCTCCGTAATGTCATGTCACCAACAGTCGATTCAAAAAGCTTACTGTGTCGCTGATACTTCTTATTCACATCTGCTCAGTATTATCTGAACCTCAGACAGCTGCCCATCACTGCCTGTCTTACATGCATCACTCATCAATTAAAAGAACAGTTCTAGCACCTCATTTTATTTGTGTTATGATTCAATGCCCTGGTTGCCTGTTGTGTCTATTGTGTTGTGAGTGTGCCTGTTGTGGCATTCGGTTGGAAATAAAGCTTGCAATTAAGGTCTTTTTTTCAGGGCCCTCTTGTTTTGACTGGTACCGCCATTGTTCCACCATAAGGTTGGGCTGCCCCCCCCCCCAAGTTATGTGTTCTTACTACTGCAGAGGAGGTGCTGGAGCTCCGGGGTAGGGTTTCACATTATTTGGTGCCAACTATGTGGATTCACACATAGCCCAGTAGCTGTGCTCTGCCATTGCTGCTTATGACATACTTTTATGAATATTTTTACTTAAAATATTTGTAAAAAATTTTATGCACAGTTTTTTCACCATTATTAGCAGGTTGCCTATTATTGCTATTGCTGCTAATAAGCAAAACAATAAAATTGCAGTGATTCTGTAGAAAGGAACTCACTTATTTCAAGTTCCTTTGGTTTTGTTGTCATTTTTGGTTGCACATGGGGTTTGTGGTCTTGGTTTCCCAGTGATGGTGGATCAGGCTAGACTATTTTAATTTTATTTTCTAAGGGATTAGTTTTGAGGGTAGGTACTTAGACTTAATTGGGCTGGTTTCATATCTGGATGTTACTTTTGGTGATTTTTAGTGGAGTATATGTTAGTGAGTTTATGATATTGCAGCAGGCCTAATTTTGATATGTAATGTTTATAAGCATTTTATGCGTGAATTCTATATGTTAACATTGATTTTAAAACATCTTGCAGTGCTTTGGTGTAAACTAGGGAGGTAAGTGTTTTTGGAGTAAGTTAAACTTTTATCTGCACAGATTTTTATTTTTAGACATTAAATAATATTTTTAACTTGGATGTGTTTTATTTTTTACTTAAAAATAAGTTTTAGAATTTTTCCCATTTTTGGTTTGCTTGGAATTTTTTTTTTGGGGGGGGCTTGGGTGTGTGTTCCTTGGAATATTGAACTCACATTGGATATTCTAATTTTCTCTGGTTCATTGTTGAAATTTTTGGAGTTCTTTTTCATGAAGGTATGTTGGGATTGTTGTTTTTATATCATCATTTTGATAGAGAGGAATTCATTTATGAAATCCTAACTGTTATTTTTTTTTACATCTGGTAGAAAAATTGCTGATGAAACCCAATTGATTATCCCAGTCAATAGGAACTGGGAGGAAGTGGCAGATCGCTTTAACAAATGTATGCGAGAAGTCAACAGATGGATGAACTTAAATTGGCTTAAATCTAATGGTGACAAAACTGAAATATTATGGTTGGATCTGGAAAGGAATTGTGGAACTCTTGTTGGTGGCCTATAGACTGTGGATCTCCCCTGGCTCCTATTACTGCCACAAAAAATTTAGATGTCACTTTTGACAACTGTCTCTCCTTTAAATCACATGTCAATTATGTTGTTAAAACTAGCTTTTGGACATTGAAAATGCTGAAAAAGATCTTCCCTTTTCTTCAAAGGGAATGGAGAGTTACAGTGACTTTAGCATTGGTAATATCTAAATTAGACTATTGCAATGCTTTGATGCTCAATTTGGATAAGACATCTCTGAAGAAGCTTCAGCTGATTCAGAATACTGCTGCCCGTGCTGTCTTTCCCATTCAGCCTCAGCCAGAAGCAGTTCAAAACAACTGCACTGACTTCCAGTGGCTCAACATATTATTTTTAAGACAGTATGTGTGACCTATAAAGCAGTACATGGAAATGGTTCTAAATATTTGGCTTCCCGGCTATGTTGGTATAAACCCAATCGGCAACTCCGCTCGATAGGAGCTTTCAGTATTCAGGCCCCCTGCACCTATAAAGAGAAATGGGGTGACAAAGCATTTACGGTGGCTGCGGCCAAATGCTGGAATTCTCTTCCCCTTTTTATCAGGAAGGAACACAATTTCTTTACGTTTAGGAGGCTAGTCAATACGTGGCTTTTTCCACACTAGTTTTCCTCTGTATTATCTTGTACTCTGTTGGCACCTCACTTTACCTTCTGAGCGCTTCAATGCCTCGGCCGGAATGCGCTTTTTAAATACAAATACAAATACAAAATGAAAAGGTTGTTTTGTTTTGTAAATGTATTTAGTTTTATATATTGATTATAGCAACTTTTAATTATTAATCTGATTGCATGTCTTTTTTATCTTTTAAATGATTATTTACTGAGTTATTTGCATTAATAACATTTAGAAATAAATATTAATAAAGTGTGAGTTTTCATGCTTTAGGGAGATTAACTGTTGCTGCTTTTTCTTTTTTTTAAGTAGGGTTCTTGCTATTGAGTTTATATATGGTAAGCCTGGGTGATTACTATAGGGCATTCCTTTGCATGTTAGGAGTTCATGCATTGTTTACTCTGTTTGCAGATTTTTGGTTTGAGTTTGGTTTGGGATTTTTCCATTCTTAGCTACTGGTAGCTGTATTTCTTTTAAAGTATTTCTAGGAATTGGTGGAATGTAGTGTGTTTCTTGGAATTAACTGTTCCACCCGCCAACTGCATTATTTGGCTTTGCTTCTTGGGGCTTGATGCTGTCACTGACATTTCACCACAGAATGTAATACTTGAATTGGCGGAAGCAGCCTGATCTGTGCAGGTAGCGATAGACTCAACTAATCTCAAAATAATCCATTAGTGGAGTTAATTTTGTTTTATGTTGCTGGTAATAGAGAGATGATTTAATTAGCATATCATAATCTTTCGTGACTTCTGTTACAGGAATGTATTTAAACTTGCATTGTTAGCAGCTTTATTAGTACATTGAAGTGCTGCATTCTTCTTTTGTCGGCATGCAATGAAGCAGAGTGATGGTGTCCTCCTTTAATTCTTTTTAGGAAGCATTTGAATTTGCCTTTTGTGACCTTTTCATACTGTTTGTAAATTAAACAAGATGTTTAATGTGTTAAGTGTTTAACATTCAGTTTAATGGCATAGATTTTCACTATGTATGGGAAACACTAATTACTGTTTTTTCTATATTGTTATGAATATGTAATATTAAAATAAAAGTACAATTGTAATAATTTCTTAATTTTATTGTGACTTATTTCTACACTTGTTAAATTTATATATATATATAGACATATATATATATATATATATATATATATATATATATATATATATATATATATATATATATGTATATGTACATAGATAGATATAGATATAGATATAGATATAGATATATATAGATAGATAGATTGATAGATAGATAGTTAGATAGATAGACAGATAGATACATATAGCTACAGATATATATATATATCCAAACTGAAACAATCATTGAACTCCAGAAACTCCAAATCATTGGGTTTATTTAATGTATAATGTGGCAAACACAGGAGTTGGCCTGATTCACTCTAGGGACTAGGCGGCCACGTCCACATCCCTCCTCTGCAGTACAAAATAATATTCTACCAGGGACCTGGCCACCTAAGGGGCAAATTAAAAAACACAAGAAGGTAATTTACAAAAATAGGCACGAGAGACTGCACTTGTTTTTTTTTATATTTTTGCCATGTATTTACAGATTCTCTGTGAATTAAAAAATACATGTTATGGCCTTAGCGGGGTCCCTGAAGGACCCCACCACCAAGCCTAATTTTGCATTGCACCACTTTGAAAATATGGCACACCTTTTCTGCCAGACTATCGCCACATTAGTGTAAAAAAAAATCTTCAAGTTCGATGAGTCCCATATCACTCTACTCATCCAGTTGTTCCCAAAAAAGAACCACCATACTGGTGTAACTCTCCCTCTCAATTCTTTCATAGCATGAGCTAACGCTAAGTCTACAATTATCTTCATCAATGTACAAGTCTCTAGCAAAGTCACAAAATTGACCAGCTTGTCAGTGGACGGATCACAACCTTGTCATCCTTTACAAGAACATTTACAGTTTGCATTTGTGCTAAGGAAAGATTGCATCTATTTTACTTTTTCTCATGATATAATTTTAACTTTTTTAAGGTCACATACAGTAGGATCATGAAAAGTATCCAAGGCAAATCATGGCATTTGGGATATAAAGGTCAATTTAATTTTAAAAGTGCTGGGGGGCATGCAGAATCATATATTATTTCCAGCTTCCCCAGGTAGTCTTTGATATCTCTGACCCCCTCCCCATCTTGGGTGCTCAGTTGATCTTATTCATTTGTCAATATCATCAACAATTAGACTTCCAGTCGCTCTCACATCGCTATCAACATTTCATTGGCATACTAGATAAATTGTGTGTTTGTAATAACTTTGTTAATGTTTCATTAACTTTTCAAAACTAGTTTACCACTCATTGCAGCTGCTGTCTTGAATGTTTTGGGGTGCTTCATGAAGCGGGCTCAAAAACAGCTTTTTTCTCAATCCCAAACCGCTGGATGAACTTACACCATCAAAAAGCAAGCAGAAAGCTAGATCTTGATCCAGAAAGTGTGCTTTTTGTAATTTGGTGTAGATTTTTCAGTAGTTTCAGGGATAATAAAGCAGACAAAATATAGGTATCTGGGATAGGAATCCTCCCCAGATCCGACAGATCTCAAGCTGGGGCTCAGACTCAGCTGAGTCCCAAAATAAAAGAGAAAAATAGAGAAAACGTGGCAGGGTAGGAATACCCTGGATCCCTAGGCTTGATGATGGAGTCCCCCAGGGATCCTGCCTGGGCCTAAAAGCATTTTTTTAGGTGAAATGTGCAGAGGGTCCAAGAATCCCAGTAAAATTGTATACAAAAAACAAACATGTCTCCTGCACTTGTTTTATATTTGACTATAAATTATGGGGAGGGGCACATGTGGACCGCTTCCTAAGGCCAGTATGGGTCTTGGAGACTGCTACCTTCCCAGGGCCTGAAAAGATTAATTAAGAGGAGGCGGGTCCTCTCAGAGACCCCCTCCATATATCACCTCTCCAGGGATTGGCTTGGTAATAAGAGTGGGACCACACTTACCCCCCTCCTGAATTGGAAATTGCCCTGGGGACCACCGCCTCACTGGGGCACAGTAATTGTAAAAGGGGGAGGGGGCCACACAGCCCCCACTTCCTGAGACATATTCAACTCCGACCCTGGGGAGCCTGGCAACTGCACACATGAGATATTTTGAGTACTCTCCTTTCAATGTACAAGGCTGGTACACTTAAAAAGTATGATTTGGGATTACGAGTTGAATCATTTGGAAATATTCATTGGATATATTTAGCTCTCTGCTACTAATTTGAAACTTGTGGTTTGTCTGACCTTTAATAGAGATTGACGAACTGTGGAGTACAGATTTGCCCAGATGAAGTCAATTTACCTGAATAAAAAAACACATGCTGGTTACAGTGATCACTTGGAATACAGCTTTTTGTACATCTGAAATGCTTGAAGATTACAAACAAAAGACCTATGTTGATGCTGTGAACATTTGAAATTATAAATACGGTTTTGGTTGCTCTGGGAGCCTTGGCTTCTTTACAATATTTGAAGTGAGCCCTTAGTCCTCTCTAGCGTACCTTGTACTTCATTTTCTGTTAATAATCTATGGTAGTACACCTGGATTGTGCCTATAAATACCTGGCCACTTGCACAAACATAGCGCCCTAAGGTAACTATAACTCGCACCGTCACCATACACATTTTTTTCAACACGTTTACTGCTTTTTCCTTGATATTTTTATTGATGTTATAAAAGTTGTCATGAGTGGTGTAATATCTGGGGTAATTAGCAGCGCATGGTGAGGGCATGAGTTATAGTTATAGTGTTATGTGACACAAGGAAATGTTACCAGTAACCTTGTATGCATTTTTGCAACATGATTGTTCCTGTTGCATCTTTCTGTAGATATCCTTGATACCATGAATCCTTCTATGGAGAGGCAAACAAGACTGCAAAGATGTAAATCTCCACCAAACCAGTGTCCTTCCTCTTATCTATATGACACAAGTGCTTCTTTGCATTGTGGAGAAGTCCTCATATTCCTCGGCATGAAGAACATGCCAACAAGATCGTCAGGAAACACACTGGGGTCTCTTGGTAAGCTGTACATCACCCTAGCAAAAGGTGGGAACATCTTTGCATTCTACTAAAGTGGGTAGTGAGGGCCAAGGGAGCGGAGATTCCAGGTGATTTGAACATTTGCGTACTCTAAAGGGAGATCCATGAACTCTAAGGGGGGGGTCACATGCCCCCACTCCCCTGGGCTGATTTTGGTCCCGGGGACCCCAAACCCCAGGGCCCAGATATGTCTCCTGTCTGCCCCCGGCACAGAGTGTACAATGGGATAGTGGTGGGAGCCTCAAGGCCCTTAGGTCCCAGCTGGCTCCCCACCTCCTGCTGTAGCCGCCATTGATCATGCACACAGGGAGCTGCTAAACATGCATCTCCCTGTGTACAATAGCAATAATTTCATCTCTTGCCCTGTCCGCATGTCCATGAGCATGGAAAGAGATGAAATAAAAGAAGGTAAGACAAAGGATCCTGGTTTGCTGGAGATTTACGTCTTTGTAGTCTTGTTGGCCTCTCTGTAGGAAGATTCATATCATCACAGTATTCTGTAGAAAGATGCATTGGGAACAATCACATTACCAAACACACACAAGGTCACTGGAGACATTTCCTTGCGGTCCATCGTGCAGCTGTAGTGTAGAATACACACTGTGCATTTCCGCAACAAAGTAGCACTTACTAACTAACCAGTAGAAAATATTTCAGTTGATTAGACATTTTGAGCAAAACTATGGACATTTGTCAGATAAACAGGCAGGTGCGGTCCTCTGTGGCCAAGTCACTCATGCAGCTACTGACACACCCACACAAACACTTACACACCCACTCACATATGCAGTCAGACACTCATTCACATACTCACACACCCACTCATAGACCCTCTCAGACATTCATGCACCTACTCCCAGATCCACTCAGGCTCCCCGCCCACTCATAGACCCACTCACAGACTCATGGACTCACCCACAGACCCACTCAGAAACTGATGCACTCACTCACAGACACACTCAAACACTCATGTACCCACTCACAGACTTACTCAGACACTCATGCAACCACTCACAGATCCACTCAGAGACTCTTGCACCCACTCACTGACCAACTCACACACCCACTGACAGACCCACTCAGACAATCTCACATCCACTCACTGACCTACTATGACACTTAAACACTCACTCACACACTCACTGGCAAAGGTGAGTGTTTACAGTTAAGAAATTAGATTTAAAAAAAACCTTTGAAATTTACTTTAAAAAATAAAAGTTACAGGGACGGTATAGTTAGGAAACAGCATTAAAAAGACCCTTAGAAATTCACTGAAAAAAAACAAAGGTTGCAGAGACATTATAGTTAGGCTTACATTTCACTCATACAAAAGCAGTGAAATTCAGCAGCTATAGTGACCCGAGCTACCTATAACTAACACCTCCACAATGCACTGCTTATGACCTCATACTAAGTCACTCATGACATGGTCAGTGGCATAACTGATAACAACACCGCAGAAGGACTGACACACCCACTCATACCCTATGCAATCTCTCATACATTTACTCACACACCCACACAATCACCAATACCCATTCACAGACCTATACAAACACTCACACAACCACTCACTCATCCATAGAGCAATTCAGAGACCCACTCAATCACTCATTCAGGCACTTACACAGCCACTCACTCACTCATACAGCTACTCATACAACCAGCCACTTACCCATAACGCCACTAACACCATACAGCTAATTACACATCCACTTACTCACCTATACAGCCACTCACACACCTACTCACACACCCATACAGCCTGTCACCACAGCCAGTCACCCGCCCATACAAGTAGTCACACACTCACATAACCACTTACACCAATTCACACATCCATACAATCACTCATACATCTGATAACTTACCCATACATCCATTCACATAGACATTTACTCTACAATACAGTCACTCAAACAACTCACTTAACCAAACAGCTACTCAAACAGCCACTCACTCACCCATACAGCCACTTACACAGCCAGTCATCAACTTATACAGCCATTCCGATACCAATTCACTCACCTATACGGTCACTTACACATTCACTCACCCACCCAAATAGCCACTCCCACAACCACTCACTATCCCATCCAACTACTGACACACCCTCTCACTCACCCACACAACCACTTACATACCTATTCACACATCCATACAAGAACTCACATATCTGTTCATTCACCCATACATCCATTCACACAGACACTTACTCTACCATACAGCCGTTCAAACAACAACTCACTTAACCAAACAACCACTCAAATCGCCACTCACTCACCCATGCAGCCACTTACACAGCCAATCAACCACCCACATAGCTATTCCCACAGCCACTCACTCTCCCATATAGCCATTGACACACCCATCCACTCACCCACACAACCGCTTACATACCCATTCACACATGCATACAAGCACTAACATCTGCTCATTCACCCATACACCCATTCACACAGACACTTACTCTACAATGCAGCCATTCAAATAACAACTCACCTACCCATACAGCCACTCCCTGAGTGACTCACTCTCCCATACAGCCATTGACTCACTCACCAATATAGTCACTCACACAGCCACTCACTCACCCACACAGCTGCACACATACCTAGCCATACAAGCACTCAGACACGCATTCAAGCGTCCATACAGAAATATACAGCAAACCTGAAGGGACGGGGACATGGAGAAGGGGTTATAAAGCAGAGAATCTTTATACATTTTAATACATTTTAAGGCTTGATTCCAAGGCACCTCAAGGATTACACCTGAATGAGAAATGATACATCCACCTTTGATGAGTTACTCACAATTGGTCCCCTGTTACAGTTTTAAGTTTTTACTCACTTCTCCATAGAATCTAGAGGATATTCTTACATTTAATTTGAATTATTGCTTTCCTTGGATGCATGTTGTGTATATAAGAATACACAAACTATGTGGATAATAGGAGTCATCTTACCTACGTGGGCTTGATTACGATCCATATGCAATATAGCATTTGTGTCCAGAAAAGAATACTAGAAGGGGACATTTTGAATGGTTGCTTTAAAAGTGCACTGGTGCTAGATTTTTGTACATTTTCAATAGTGTTTTAAATAGGCTCAAAATGATGAGCATGGTGTGGTATTAATTGATAAATAGCAATCACAAGCACACATAGAATAATATTTTGTGATGAATTCTACGTATAATTTGAGTAAATGTTGCCCTCATCCCGTCCGATGTTTGGATAACCAGCATAGAATATTTTCTATGTTTATACAATTCACTGGCACGAATATATGGTTGCACTAATGATCTTTCCTCTAATGTGAACAAGGATGGGTTTGGCTGAAATGTGTCATTCATTTGGTTTAGTTGACACCCTAATAAATCAGGGAGCAGTCTTGCAATGTCGGCATCCTGCTGCATTATTATTCAAGGCGGTAGTGATTGCTGCATGTTTTAGAGGATGCCAAAATTCCACATACCCATACCATCTCGATAATGCTATGCGGCATTTTGGCACTTGTCAGTGGTATATATATATATATATATATATATATACATATATATATATATATATATATATATACACAAAAGAAAGAAACTACAGCCCTCAATTTCTCCAGAAATAATTACCATTTTTTTAATCCATGCCAACAAAAATACATTGGAAATACTACGTGCCCACTCTCAAAAAAGGATATTAGAACATATCCGTGCAGTGGAGCACAGGGATGGAGGCTATGCTGTTGCCAAACATTTATCGGCATCACAAAGTGGAGTTTGAAAATCTCTCCAATATTATGGATTAGCACATGTGCCTGTGAATCAACGAGGTGGTGATCAGACTTTACTACTGCAAAGATTTGAAAGCAGGTATGTCATTAGATTACGCACAAAGGTCCTGAATGGATTGAACACCAATGAGGAACTTCATGTTCCTCTATTGTAATATTTGAATGCGGTATGAGAAACAATTAGTAGGTGGTTATATCAGTACACACTGTACATGATGGGAACAAATGTGCAATGCGAATATTGGAAATCAGAAGGTAAGATGGAACTGAGTGATGATTTTTTGTTATGATAATTGTGATACTGTAAAAGCATAGAAGTGATGTGATAGTTACAAATATACAAAATACATTGATCAATTAATGTTAGTGTACAAAATAAAGTTTCTAGGTGAGAGATATGTACAAAGTGACCCAGCCATGTTTTGTTGTAAAGGTTTTGTCTTCACATCTTTGACTTTACCAATCATTGCCCTTTTGTTTGATATATTTGTTTTCTGAATGATAAGGTTTTCTACCAGCTACAATGTATATACTTTTAACCCTACCTACAAGTGATTAGTATAATATAGCTTTCTTTATCCTCAATTTTTGTATGTATGATTAGAAGTTTTTAATTCAACTACATGTCCCAGAATGTCTCATGAAATAGTATTTAATGGATATGAAAGAAGGACTCAGCAGCTGTGACAAAGACTCTTCGGAGTTGAAATGCGTTGGTTGATTTATGTTGGCATGGATTAAAATACTGGTAATTATTTCTGGAGAAACGGAGTGCAGTGGTTTCTTTCTTTTGGATTTACATATTGAGGAAGATTGATCTTCCTCCTACCACTGAAACCGGCAGTTTGAGTGCATTGTGTCTGGAACATGACCTTTTGTTTTGATATATATATATATATATATATATATAACTTGTTTATAATCATGATAAGCTGAATGATTTCTCTTTCTATACCTCTCCCATTTGAAATGAATGTTGTCCTCCCATTCCTCCTTTATATATATATTTTTTTTTTATTTCCCTCAGAACTACCTCACCATCCTTACCTTTCCTTTCACAAGGGATCTGAATTGCACTTTAATTCTTAATAATGCAGTCAATGGAGTTTATAAGAGAACTGGACTGATTGCAGAAGCCTCCTCACTTTTTACCCCCATGTTTAACCGATACTGGTGTTTCAGGCTCTGATTGTTCCTTGGGCACTGGTAACCAGTCCCAGGGCCAGTGCTCTGTTTAAAATGGTATATGCAAAGTAGGCCTAAATATAATTGGCTCTGACACCCTACCTATAAGTCTGTAGTAAATGGTAGGGCATGCAGGTTTAGGGACCCCAGTGTAGTCAGGGCATTCCCTCAGTGCACTGCTGTGGTCTCTGGTGTCATTGTAAAAGCAGGCATGCCTTTCAGGCTGCTTTTAAATTAAAGTTAACCCCACATTCAGCTTTAGAATTAAAAGTACTTCCAAACTCCTAAATTACCTTATTTTTACATATAAGTCCCCCTTAAGGTCTGCCCTGGGTGGCCCATGGGTTGGGTGCAGTGTAAATAAAAGGAAGGGACTTTATTAACTATGTTTTATAAGCCCTGGAGAGGGGAAAACAGTCACATTTGTTTTCCCCATTGTAGTGGATTGACTTTATAAGCTAACATTGGGGGGCTTTATTTAAAAATAAGAAAGTCTCGGTTCCACTAGAAAAGAGCTAAATATGTCAAGTTTGATACCAAAATAGACATTAGAATAAATCCAACAACTTCCCAACAATAAATCCAACAACTTCCCAAGCTAGGATTTATTATAACTAGTACAGAGACAGTGTTTTAGAACGCTTTCTGAAAGTTATCAAAATCATCCCTGTAGTGCTCTTCCCTGAATGGTCAGTCTCTGGCAGCATGAGCCAGACTACCTTAATGAGGCGTGAAGCGGCCTGTGCTGAAACAAAGGAAGAATCTGGTGGGAGAAGTACTGCTGCAGCAGATGGCAGAGCACGATGAGGGTAGGGTAGCCAAACTGGGACTGGTTACCAGTGGTGCCCAGATCAAAATAAGAGTCAGAAAACACAAGTTTCAGTTGCAAATGAGGGCAAAATTAAGGGGGCTTCTGCAATCAGTCAAGTTTTCTCACACAACCCCCCACAGCCAACTCGCCCAGGAGATTCAGCCCAACCCTTTCTATGCAGGCAGTGCACATTTCAAGGGTGCTGGTGTGTGACGGTTTTGGCCTTGTGTCCCTTAAGGGTGCCGATGCCAGTGCCTCTGTACTGTTTCCGCTGAGCTAGCAGGTGGATTTCTGTCGGTCAACCCAGTAGAAAAATAGTAATACGACGGGTGTGAAGCCACCGGCTTGATGATGGCCTCATCCTGGGTTTGGCATCCGAAGATCGAACTGCCAAAGTCGTAATTGGGCCCTAAGTCAGAAGGTAGAATTTTGGCAGAGGCCTATTGCTCAATGTATCCTACTTGGGCTCCATCCTGGTCGTCCCCAAATTTTGACTTTGCCCTGGTGAAGTGCAACCAGATGTCCCCACTTGGCTTTTTTTGTTTTTAGGCAGTTAAAAGCACATTTTTACATTTCATGTTTAAAAAATCCTGTCTCTACTTCCCTACATTGGATTTTTGTCATTTTGGTATCATTTTAAACATACAAATATTTTTATAAATTGGTGTTGTATTTGTATTGTGTGTTGTGTTTTAGTTATTTACTATTTTGTTGATATTAAATGTTTTACACAACTGACTCCTAAGTTAAGGCAAACTGCTCGTGGGACAAGCTACCAAGGGTTAAGCAAGGATTAATTTACTGAGATTTTGACTGGACCTAGTGTGGGACTGTGGCCTGTTAGCACATGTAGGTACCTACCTGCCTTTACTGATAATCTACTTTCCAACAAGCATGAGTATGTGTTTGTGCAATTAGTGATAGATGCTAATTCATTTGATGTTTTATGTCAAATAAATTTGTAATCCATGTGCGATTATTGAGAACCTGGATTTATGATGGTTGGCCATAAAACCATACTTGGGAATATTTTTTTAATTTTGAATATCGATTTTGGATCCTTGTATTTTCAATAAGAATTGTGAGTTTTGATTTCATGAATGAGAACAACCATATTTTACATTTTAGGAATACTCGGGGGTCAGGAATTAGAATAGAGAGTTAAATTAATTATGTAATATGTGCAAACCTAAATGTTTAAATGTCACTTTAAAAGTGTTTCGACACTTTCCATCATGTGCTGATAAGCTGCTAAAGGGAAGGCAATGGTGCAGTGATTTTGTGTGATCAAGACTGCATCTGTCGGCCAAAACCCATTAGGGAAGGGAGAGCCAAACTAAATTAATCTGAGTATCTACAAAAAGTGTCTGCATTTAGTAATTTGCCATGTGAGGTGTGACAGTGGATTGGAGTGATATTTATATACTGACTCGCAGTGCCACAACTCTTCTTGTGTCATTAGGTATATCAATTATTTTATCGACAATTAATGGCTGATTCCCTCCTCTATCTAGATTTCTGTTTTGGTCCTGGCTGATCTTGGCTGGTAGTCAGAAGGTGAAAGGGCACAAGACTTTGTTCAAGAAGGGATTTATAAGGAGGAGAGAGTTCTCTCCCTGTTGTGATCTTTATCACACCCGTCTCTGCAGAATCTAAAGACGCAGAAGGAAAATGCATATATTTTCTAGCGCAGAATCATGTTTCAAAATATGTAAGCATCATAACTCAGACTTATTACTTCATTTTTGGTTTAGGTGGGTTCCATGAGTATGAATGGTATTATAATATGTAGATTAAAAAAGCTCTACCTTGTAGTGTCCTGTTGGACACATTCTAGTGTTTGTTACACCATCAACTCCCCGAGGACTGGAACATAACACCCACCCCACATCTATCCTCCACTGATGTCACCAGTCAGGTCACCCAGAAAATAAAAGAGCTCATGTGCACATGCTCATGGCTAATTGAGCCACATACACACTGTGTCTGTGTCATTTGTCCAGCATGTGGACCTAGGGTCCACGACACAAGGTTGATGAGGGTTCTCCCCCATGCCATGCTGCCTCGCAGTTCTCCTCTATGCTTGATGAAGACATCAGAACATTGTCCCTACCATCTGCCAGGAGAATTGGGCATGGTGCCCCAAGACAAGCTGTAAGAAAATACCATCTTTCTTACCCCCAATTTCTACCTGTATGTCAGTATGTTTTGCCTATCTCACTGGGATCCTGCTGGTCAGGAACCTAGTGTTCGTAGTTTTTGGCCTAATGTGTGTGTTGTCAGAAGTGCTTAACTGTTTCACTGACATTCTGCTAACCAGAACTTCAGTGCTTATGCTCTCTCTCCTTCCAAATTAGTCACTATAGTTTAGTGACTTCATTTACAAATTCCAATTGGCACACCGGGCCCCCCTTATACGTCCCTAGTATATGGTACCTAGGTACCCAGGGCATTAGGATTCCAGGAGATCCTTTTGGGCTGCAGCATTTCTTTTGCCACCCATAAGGAGCTCAGACAAACCCTTTTACAGGACTGCCACTGCAGCCTGCGGGAAATAGTGCCCACACTATTTCACAGCCATTTTCACTGCACTTAAGTAACTTATAGGTCACCTAAATGTCTAACCTTCATTTAGTGAAGGATAGGTGCAAAGGTACTAAGTGTGAGGGCATCCTTGCACTAGCAAAGGTGTGCCCATGCTGTACAGGGCCAAATCGCCAAACTTTGTGAGCACGGGACGCCATTAGATGTGTGCACTACACATAGGTCAATACCTATATGTAGCTTCACAATGGTAACTCCAGATATTGCCATGGAAAGTGTCTAAGATCATGGAATTGTCCCCAATTCTAAATCTGGTATTGGGGGCCAATCCCATGCATCCTGTGGGCTCCACCATGGACCCCCAGTACTGCCAAACCAGCTCTCTGAGGCTTGAACTGCAGCTACAGCTGCTGCCACCTCACAGACAGGATTCCGCCCTCCTGGGGTCTGAGCAGCTCAGTCCCAGGAAGGCAGAACAAAGCATTTCCTTTGGGAGGAGGGTGTTACACCCTCTCCCTTTGGAAGTAGGTGTTATAGGCTTGGGAGGGGTATCCTCCCAGAGCCTCTGGAAATGCTTTGAAGGGCACAGATGGTGCCCTCCTTGCATAAGCCATTCTACACCGGTTCAGGGTCCTTCAGTCCCTGCTCTGGTGCGAAACTGGACAAAGTAAAGGGAAGTGACTACTCCCTGTTTATCACCACCCCAGGGGTGGTGCCCAGAGCTCCTCCAGTGTGTCACTGGCATTAGCCATCTTGTTTTCCAAGGTGTGGGGACACTCTGGAGATCTCTGAGTGGCCAGTGCCAGCAGGTGATGTCTGAGACCTCTCCTGATAGGTGCATACCTGGTTAGTTAGCCAATCCTCCTCTCAGGGCTATTTAGGGTCTCTCCTGTGGGCTCCTCTTCAGATTCTGCTTCCAAGTTTCCATCAGGAATCCTCTGCAACTACTACTTCATCCTCTGACCTCAGATCAACCACAGACTGCTCCAGGAACTGCTGTAACTGCAACAAAGTATCCAGAAGGGCTACTTTGATTCTGCAAAATCAGCTCCAGCCAGCAACTGCAACAGTTTCCACAGTGTGCACACTCTGGGGACTTCCTGTCTTCATCCTTCACCAGAAGGACCAAAGAAATCTCCCATGGAGTGCTTCCTTCTAACATGATGAGCAGTTCTCTTGGACTCCTCTCCTGGCGACAAGTGTGCTCCTTGGAACACAGGCTAACCCCTTTGATGCAGACTCTCCTAAGGTCCTGCTGTCCAAATTTGGAGGAGGTAAGAGCTTGCTTTCCCTGTTTGTGACAGCACCCCTGTGCACCATGTCATCTTCACCTCCTGAGTCCTCTGTGCACTATTTGCAAGAATCCTTTGTGCACAGCCTGGCTCAGGTCCCCAGCACTCTATCCTGTGACACTCAACTCACTGAGTTGTTCTTCGGCGGTGTGGGACCTTCTTTTGTAGTCTTGCAACAACCCCAATTTGCATCTTCTTTGTCCCCATGTCCTGGGACCTCAGTGGGTACTGCCTGGTCATCTGGTTATCTGTGGGTTCCCTCCGGTGTTGGGAGACCCTCTGCCTCCTTCGTCTGAGTTGAGGCCCCCAGGGCCCTCCTGGGTACAGGCAGCGCCATTGAGATGCAATCCCCGACATTGCTTGAACGAAGCCTTGTTGGACGAATCCAGCACTGCAACTCGCCTGCATCCAACATCTCCACGTGGGACATACTTTGCATCATGCAGGAACCCGCAGCCATCTTCCTTGGTGCTGTTCTACAGTCTTCTTCCAACCGGAGACTCCTCTTTTGCACCATCTTCTAGGTTGGCAGGGGCTCCTGTCCTTCCTGGAATCTTCTGCGACTTCTGGACTTGGTCTCCTCTATTTACAGGTCATCAGGTCCAGGATTCCACCATTTGTTGTTTGCAGTCTTGCCTGGTTTTTGGAATAACTCTAATCACGACTTGTAGCGTGTCCTAAGGAAACTTTCAGTACTTTACTCCTACTTTCCTGGGCTCTGAGGTGGGGCATTTTACTCCCTTTGTGGTAGTCTTACTCTGCCAGTAATTCTGCACACGCTACACTTGTCTAGGGGGGAATTTGTGATTCACATTCCACTTTCTTAGTATATGGTTTGTGTTGCCCCTAGACATATTCTCTCCTATTGCATTCTATGGTATTTTCTATTGTTTGCACTATCCTGTGTCTAATTACTTACCTTATTTTGGTGTCTAGTGTATATATTGTGTATAATACTTACCTCCAGAAGGAGTATTGTCTCTAAGTTATTTTTGGCCTTGTGTCACTGAAATAAACTACCTTTATTTTTGGTAACACTGAGTATTGTCTTTACTTGTGTATAAGTACTGTGTAACTATAGTGGTATTGCAAGAGCTTTGCATGTCTCATAGTTCACCCTAAGCTGCTCCGCTACAGCTACCTCTAACAGCCTAAGCTGCTAGAACACTACTACATTACACTTATAAGGGATAACTGGACTTGGTAGAAGGTAACCACTAGAAGCCAGGCCAGCCTCCTGCATGATGGTGCACATTTGTCTTGCTGTGACGGAGTAGAGAACAGAGACTGCTCACCTCCAACTCCTCGCTGTGACAGCTGCCAGACAGTGTGGGGGCAAAAAAGGAAGGCAGCAAAAAAAGCAGCACCTCACGGGCAACAACACTGCACATACCCATGCAGCAGCCGAAGCAATCTCAAGAACAGCCCATAAAGGCATTGCTGTCACCAGAAATGGGCAGTGAGAAAGGCGGCAAAGGCGTGCTACCCACCTGCATATGAGGATAGCACCCTGCCAGCAGGTGAGAAGAGCCCGCTGCTCCTGCTTTAAGTGCCACCCCTCCTGTAACTGCATCCAAAGTGCAAATGTGTGCAATAGAGCCAGCAGTATTAAGAGAGCTGCTGCAGCCCATGCAGTTGTTGTACCATACCCTGTGACAGTGAATCGCAAGTGAAGGCTCTGATGAAAAAAAAATATATATGAAAGCGACAAGCAGCCCTGCCGCTCAGAATCAGCAAGAAGCCTTGAATGCCTCGCGACCTAGCCATAGGTGAGAAACGTCTTGCTGCATGAACTTGCTGCCGGCTGCCCCCATAGTGAGTGCCAGAACCCCCTGGAAGCACATAAGAGACCCCATCAGAAGAAGACACAAACAAGGCCACACCAGTTCTGCCCCACCCATATCGGCTGTGCCTGCAAAACCCAACAAGCCTAAAAATTGCCTGCTCCTGTCGGCATCCATGTCCTGTCCTGCACATGGACCACCAGTTACTATTTTCAGCACCCCGGCAGCTAAAGGGACAACATGGCCAGACGCCGCACCACCATCAGGGACGACCCTGCATATGACTTAGCAGCGCTGGCATGGGAGAAGTAACCTGCAGGACTATAGAGGCTACCAGGACAGAAAGAGTCACCTCTACTGCCACCTAGTTGTGTGTTGCACCGCAAAAAAAAATAAAACATAGCATGAAAAGATGGCCCACAACAACTAAGGAAAGTGCACCCCGGGCCGATAAAAAGAACGAGAAGAGTCTACAGCATCTGAGATTAAAAGAGTTAGTGCTGCACCACTTAGTGGTCATTTCCACAACTGCGTGCAAAAGAGAAAATACCTTTCTGCCTCTTTTGGTTGCCCCCACACCTCCAGCAGTGCTCCACCAGCAAAGGGACTGGAATAAAGCATCATACGCCCAGAGTGGCTGTCTGCAGCCACAAAACTCAAGGAGAAAGTGCTGCACGCCCTATTGAGGTGAATGACCACCACTGCGAGTAGAGCACACATGCAAGGATCATGCATGCATTCAAGGATCCAGCAGAGGCCACAAGTTCAAGGAAAACAAAAACAATTCATGACACACCAGAGAACCCCACCTGAGAGTATAACAGCAAGGGTGGGAGCCCTGGGAACTGAGAACCTTCTGAGAATGAGAAGAAGGGCTTCCGGAAAGAGACCTCACCAGCTGGCCACCACAGTACCTAAAAGCCCCTGTTGGCCCACCAATGACAGTATCACACAGAAATGACCAAGTCTGCCAAGCACACCCGAATTTAGGCAGGACCAGATGCTACAACAGTGTAGCCTTGAGGTGCAATCACTGCACCTTAGAGCTTAAAGGAGGTGCCATTCACAGAATGGAGCTTCAAGGATATCGTGGAGAAGGGGCTCAGTACGGCCCAAAAGCAGGAAGGAGATTGTGTACAACCTAACTGCACTAGCACTGCCTCTCATTAGGGCAGAGACTGATCAAGGAGTGTTCTCCAACACACTGCCTCAAGGCAGAGTCGCCAGTGACTCACTACAGGCAAGAGGAGAGGCGCATGTTTCCGAGTGGCAAGATGCCACCACCGCAAATGAAAGGAGACCCTCGTCTCCCATGGTGATCCTGAGTTGCACCCTGAATGATTTGTTCAGCAGAAGAAAGGTATGGAAAAGGTTGCAGGCCAGATCTGTCTAAGTGAACCTACCTTCACTGCCTTCCACAGAATAGCTGCCACACTAGTGGGAAGATGCCCAGTCCTGCAGAGAGGATAGGACCTCCGAGTGGCCCATGACCAGAAAAGATGTGCAGTACTATTGATGGGATGGGCTGGCAGGAGGGCCCAGTGAGCAGAACTGATGACATGTGGCCTGATGCCAACTCACACAAGGTGAAGAGAACACTTGTGACTTGTGGCAGGATGCCACATCACAAGCATGAACCGAGGGAGAAAGAGAAGAGTGTGCGACTAGACCTGTCACACTGAAAGACCTGGTGACCACAATAGCGCAAGAGCAAAAGATCACAGGGTGAAGAGATGGAGGACTCGTACCACTACCCAGGAGTTTATCTGCCAACACAAGCCTTTCACCAGGGTGCAGTGGCGTCACTGGAGACAGCCTAGTGAGAGTACTGAATAAAAGCAGCCTGCATGCGTAAACCATGTATCTGCCCCATGCTTCACAGTGCGACCGTCCAGCCACCTGTTACCAGCTGCTTGAAGCAGATGGCATCCTTGCTAGCAACTGCACATGCTGAAGGAGAAGAACTGCACCAACTATGAAATGAGCCACGTGTTTTCAAAGTCCCTCGAGTCACCCTCCATCCAGCAAGTCACCACCACCTGTTGCACAGGCTGTCTAATGGCAAACACACCATCATTGCCACATGTGCATCACCCAAACCAACAAAGGAACGTCTCATCATCAAAGTGGAGCGTCACTCTGTAAAACATCAAGAGACCAGTGGGGCGCTCCTTACAACGTGCAAGACCAATTGTCCGAAGACTATCTGAGAGCTCACCCACACCTAGGTCCTGTTTGGCAAGAGCATGCAGACCATAAGACATCCACCCTTTGTGGTTGCGTAAGTGACTGGGCCATGGCCCTGTTGGTGATTCCGCAGGGACCCCTTCGCATGGCCTATGAGAGGCTATTAGAGGCTTGTACAGCCCACCTGGTTCCATGGCAACCCAGTGAAAGAAGGCATCAAGGAAATTCCACAGTGAGGAAATCCTGGTATGAGAGATGGTCCGGAAGCTGTTCCACCGACAGAATGCACAGAATCACCCAGACTTCAGAGGAAGGCATCCAAACATCACCCCTGTCTTCCCAGTCTTCGCGGGATTGGGCTTCATGGAGTCACTATGCCTCACTGGAAATCTGTGCAGCGGACTCCACCAATGCTTCTGATGCACCAAGTTTGAACTGCTTGACACCAACCGCATCACTGTGAGAGCATGCAGGACCGGCCAACAGTGTGTGAGTGGACACTGACCCAACCAATCAGTTGTTAAAGAATCTTGACTCCATCTGCCAGGTGTTTGTGCCCAGTAGCTGGTTAAATCATGGATTTGTGCAGAGATGCCAAGGTGCTCCCAGGTGTTCCCATTGCACCTCCCCACTCCCATCTTGTGGACTGCCTCGCAAGCCTGAGAGACTTAGATGGTGTTTTGTGTGTTTGTTTATTCGTACCCGTTGGACTACATTTTATTTGTAATAAACTTCGTTAGCAATGTAGTGTCCTGATGGATACATTCTAGTGTTTGTTACACCAGCCACTCCCCGAGGGCTGGACCTTAACACCCGCCCCACCGGTCGGGTCACTTGGCAAATAAAAGAGCCCGGGTGTACGTGCACATGGCTAGTTGAGCACCATACACACTGTTTCTGTTTCATCATTTGTCCAGCACGAGAGCCTATGGCCCACAACACAACATACCCAGGCAAAGGAATAGGAAAACCGTGAAAGCTGAAAACCTCAGCAATTATACACAAAAAAACATTTTGCAAATCCCTTTTTAATAACCTCGGCCAGGAGACACAAGTGCTCACTAACCAGCCAAAGGATTTTGCACATAAAATCACGTATTAGGCATTGGGCTTAATTTGATTCAGTTTCATATATGCTATTATGAAAAAACGTGTCCTTTTCTGCATTGTGATTAAGGAGGGGTTGATGATAAATATTTTGTTTATGATTATGTTAGGGTTGCACGTGAGGTATTTAAATGGTTTTCAAAATGACGATACTCATCGTGATCAAGGCTTCTTGAAAGCTGAAAAGCGTAGATGTGCACACTTCGGAACCTATATTACATGCCATTTGCAGACCTCTATGTAAGAGCCGGTATTTTGTGTGTTCTTTTTCTTTGTTTTATTTATAATTACGTATTCCATATTTTGTTTTTCATGATTGATTTTATGTTTCCTTAGTTTTTATATGTAGGATAATTGTTATTTATGCATTTTTGTTTACAATAATGTTTAGTTTTAGATATTGTTTTCGGCAATATTTTTGTCATCATAAACTTGTGTGGTTTACGTATAGGGTCGTAATATTTATGTTTGCAATATTTTTGGCAATATATTTGCACATGAATATCTTTTTTTCTCGACATAGTGTCATACAACCCATATCTGTACCGGGATTATAATGTACATTTGTGGTTTGCAAATGGATAATTTGCTTTGGTTAAGTAAACTGTCATAGCATTGCAAATTCCAATGACCTTTGAGATTATTACCGACTTGTCCAAACAGGGAAGGGCATGTTGGCAGAAACTAAAATGAGATGAGCTTTACTAAGAATGTCCATTCTTGTAATATTTTTTGTATCATTAATGTGGTTTTATAAGTACAGGATAGGGAACAAATAACATCAGTTCTATAATAATTATGCAGTAGTGCATCAGAGACTTTATAAGAGCGCTGAGAGAATAGCATCAGTCGTAATATCTGAGAAAATGAGATATTAAGGACATTTAATAGCGAGAAAACATGTTCCTGTAGAAGTGTTTGTGTTGTGGAATATAGCCATGATTTTAAATTGTTGGCAGTGCTTTAAATGGGCCGGTACTCTCCGGTACTGAGTACCGGCACTTTTTTATTTTGAGAGGGAGAGTACCGGCTTATCTCAAGAAAAATGTAATACTTTTAATTGGAGAGTACCGGCACTTCTGAGAAACAAGCAGGTACTCTATTACAGAGTACCTGCACTTCTATTTTTCCATTTAAAGCACTGATTGTTGGTGGATACATAAACAATTCAATTAGCCAACTGACTCTCTTGTCTTGTGTCTTTATCTACTACTGTTTGTCATGGTTTTAAAACGTAATATGTCCTTTTAGTTTCCATAAAAATCTGAAGTTATGTCAAAGTGCATCGTAAGCAATGCAACGCGAGAACTACATTTTTTGAGACTGAATCATTCATCTTCTCTGGCAGGTTATAACAATGATCAATATGCAATTCGGATTCATAAAATCCACTACTTCACAGGTTATTACAAGTCTTTACTTCTAATACAGAGAGTGGTCCCTTATGAGCTGTCTCTGTATTATATTATGCTGGGTACAAGAAGCTGAGCAGGCCTGACGAAAGCCTCACTGAAGAAATCTCCTGAACATATCAATATATGAACCTCAATCACATTAGGCCCAATGCCCAATATGTGATTTCAATGTACCATCCAGTGGTTGATTACTGAGCACGTGTTTCTCTTGTCCGGCGGTAATGAAAGGAGCACGCAAGGTGCTTTTTCTTGGTGTATAATTGCTAAGGTTTCCAGGTTTCATTATTTTCCCATTAATTTGCCTGTGTAAAGCTTTTTTCTACACATATCATAATAACGTTCATACTCACGTAAACAGGCCAAGCCAAAAATTAACCCTAAACCTGATTTATGATGTTTGTATATTTTGAAGTATGATTTTATGCTGGAGAATATATGCATTTTTTTCTGCATGTTTACATTCTGCAGACAGGGGGCATGTTAAAGATGGCAACGGAGTGAGAACTTTCTCCCCTCAATCCATCCCCTGCTCGAACAAACGCCTGTTCCCTGTCACTATCCGACTACCAGCCAAAACCAAAGTGGAAATCTAACTAGAGGACGGGCTCCACTATCAATTGCGGATAAATCTATCCACACACATTATGACAAGAGAAGAGTTGGGGGGCCGTGAGGCAGTGTAAGAAAACGGCAGCTGCAGCTCAGATAGAAGAATCACAGACTCAAAGCAACTACGTTGATACGGTGACCCTAGTCAAATAGGATGACTTTAGAAGCCATCCCAGAGTCATTGGATGATCAACTACTGTAGAAGTCATTTTCACATCATCAGAGATCATCAAGTTGTTAAAATCATCACCAAAGTTTGAAAAGCTGTGCCTGATGATTCAAGGATGATTTGAAAATGATTCTCCCATTACTTTCCAAGCTGAGATTGTTTGTGATGACATGGGAATGAGTTGAAAATGATTATCCAAAGGCCTCACAGGGTAAGATTATCCTGATGACCAGAAGGTGAGCTGAAAATTATTATCTGAAGACTTCAACTGGTGAGGTTGTGCCTGATGGCTTGAGGATGCTTTAAAATAAATGTTTGATTACTTTACAGCCCTCACCATTTTGTATGCACTGAACTAGCTCCCGACGATTTGAGAAGGATTATTTCCGACCATGTGCTCAATTTTGGTTTAATTTTTTCAGTCAAAATGCATGGACCTGCTAAAGGAGCATGCATAGGGCTATGTGGCTGCTAAAAAACATATTCCAACAATTAGAAACAGGAAAAAAAAGAAAGATCTGAGAGATGTATGTCTCCTATTGAGTGCCATTGAAGCAGAGGCACATTTAGGTGAAAGGTAGCTAAAATAAAATGATTTGTGGCTGAACAAAATCAGGAGATTCACACCGGAATTGATCTTTTGACATGTATGCTATTGGGGTACGATATTTTGGGCACTAATAGCAGTAAGGGTAATCAATACCAAGCAGGCCTCCCATTCCAAATCAGGTGAGAAATTTGTGCTGAAGATGCATTTCAAAACAAGCTCATTAGGTTGAAGCACCTGCTGCAGAGTGAAACCTGCAAGTCACATGTACAATGGGAATGCCATATCATTCCATATTAAGAAGGTGCTTTGATTTCCTTTCAAAATCAGTGTAACATTAATTGCTTGAAGCAAATATTAACAATCTCAGAACACTATAATTGCATAGGACGTGTTATATGGTATGTTTCTAATATCCAGTGATAACAGTTGTTTGCTTAAATGTATTCTAATTTGTTTTTAATGCAGCACACACGACAACTTTTAGGTGAAACGCATTTATATAAGAATTTTTAATTCTCCTTTGTTTATAATGTACTTTGGTCCTGTTATTTTCAAATACATAATCATAGCAGCTAAGCGTTCCAGTTCCATGTGTGACATGTTAGGCCAGTCTGGGTTTGTTCTTAGAATTCTGGGACTTGCAGTCGATGACAGGTCCCAGAATTCTAAGAAAAAAAACAGGACTGACCTGACTAAAAATGCACAGACCTGGGAAACTTAGTTTTTTTAATTTTTATACAGCTGAAACTCGACCTCAAAGGATTGGAGTGATTTATATGAGCACCGATTACATTAGACAGTGACACCTTTTTTTTAGCTACAGGGAAATTAACTTGGCAGTTGTATATAAAACATGTAAATACACTTGTTTCCCCGGCAGTTGTATATAAAACATGTAAATACACTTGTTTCCCCGTAACATGAGTTATCAATGACTTAGAAGACATACATTAAAGCACTTCTTCTTGCAGTGCTTTGCGTTCTCAAGTTTGAAACACCTACACAAGCACATACGGACAAAGGTTTTCGCGCTATGAGCTTTTCGTCCACTGGGCGAAACCAACTGTAAACAAGCATTTTCAGTGCATTGGGTCTCGCGTTTGCTTGAGTTAGAGCTATTAGCATTGTAAATTCCTAACTGGATTTTCTTGCCACATAAATTGAAAATGAAAAGTAAAACAGCGTGCTTAAGCAAGTCAATTCAAAGCCCCACGGCCGCCATGAGCACGAAGGAGACACACAAAAGGAAAAAGAAGCTCGCTCGCAGTCACACACATTGGCAAACGTGCAATTATCCATGTAACTTGGTCGGTCCCCAAGGTGGTAACAAAACAGCCCTAAGGTGGGACAAAAATGTCATCAAAGGATTTTTGAAAGACAAGCCCACGAACGAGTGAAAGTGATGGGCATGAGGTGGGCCTGGTTAAAAGTCCTCATAGATACCAACACATCAGAAAAGCAGTACTTGCGCACTGCTATGCTCGTCCTAAAATTCAGTCCACCAGACCCAAAAATAGGCCCACAAGCAGCAAAAAAAAAGCATTCGAAATGCAATAGGTTTCACATTTGCTTGATTTAGAGCTATTGTCGTTGAAAATGACAATGGCCTTCATTACAACCCTGGCAGTCGGTGTTAAAGCAGCAGTAAGACCGCCAACAGGCCGGTGAAAAAAAAAATGGAATCACGACCGTGGCGGAAACCGCCAACTTAGACAGCCACTTTAACACTCCGACCACCATGGCGTTACAAACAAACAGCGCGGCGGTCACCGCCAACAGACAGGCCAACAGACAGGCGGAAGACAATGTACCACCCACCCTATCACAACACGGCAATCCGCCACCTTTTTCACTGCAGGGGCATCAGATTGAAATGAAACAGGCACCTCAGGGGGAGGGCGAGGGAGGGCACCTCAGCCAGATGAATGCACTACGCCACTGCTCCATGAGGGGGCTCCATGTCCAGTGATGTATCCTGGGGAGTGCAAAGCTACAGTCGCTCAAGTCTCTCCAGTGAGTGGTTTGCCCACTGCTTTATCCTGGGGAGTGCAAAGCCACAGTCTCTCCAGTGGGTGGTCTGTCCACTGCTTTATCCTGGGGAGTGCAAAGCCACAGTCTCTCCAGTGGGTGGTTTGCCCACTGGTTTATCCTGAGGAGTGCAAAGCCACAGTCTCTCCAGTGGGTGGTTTGTCCACTGCTTTATCCTGGGGAGTGCAAAACCACAGTCTCTCAAGTCTTTCCAGTCGGTGGTTTGCCCACTGGTTTATCCTGAGGAGTGCAAAGCCACAGTCTCTCAAGTGGATGCCTTTCTCCACTGGTTCTGGAGGGGGTATGGTGCCCAGAGTGCTTCATCCTGCCAAGGACAGAGGTAGTGGATGTGATACTCCACTGGTTCTGGAGGGGGCTTGGTGCCCAGAGTGCTTCATCCTGCCAAAGACAGAGGTAGTGAATGTGATACTTCACTGGTTCTGGAGTGGGCTTTGTGCACAGAGTGCTTCATCCTGCCAAGGACAGAGGTAGTGGATGCCTTACTCCACTGGTTCTGGAGGGGGCTTGGTGCCCAGAGTGCTTCATCCTGCCAAGGACAGAGGTGGTGGATGCCTTTCTCCACAAAACGTCGTGCACCATGGAAGCTGCCCAGGCTCCTGGAACTGACCACCAGCCTCGGATGACTGACCACTGGGGATGGCAGCCATGTCTGCGTGGTGCCACTGGCTCAGGATGTCGCGGGCTGCTGGCGGTGCTTGCGGCGGGGTAATTCGGGGTGGTGCTGACGGCGGCTTCTGTGGCATTGGTGCTGGCGGCGGCCTCTGTGGCAGCAGTGCAGGCAGCGGCCTCTGTGGTGGCGGTGCTGGTGGTGGGCTCAGTGACTGTGGTGCTGGCAGTGGGCTCAGAGACTGCGGTGCTGGTGGCGGACTCAGTGACTGCGGTGCTGGTGGCAGCATCAATGACAGCGGTGCTGGTGGCAGTGCAGGTGCCAGTCTTCTCCGCCATACAGGTTGGTGTCGGCGTGGATTGAAGGTGTGACACTGGTCCAATTGTCGGTGCCACCATGCCCTCTCCTGCCCTGCCCTTTATTTTCTGGTCCTTCCCCACCTTGGATGGTGGCGCAGCTGTCTTGCCACCATCCCCTTTCATTTTCCCTGAGCCCTTGGTGACAGCTGTTTTATGCTTCTCCCTCCGGGATGTGGGCAACCTTTTGACTTTTGCAGGTGGCGGAATGTACTTGCCCTCGCTCTGTGGCACACTGGCAGCCCTGTTGGTTGGCACACTCCAATAGCCCGCAGTTGCTGGCACCACTGTGCCTGGTGATGTGGTGGCTGAGGTGCTGGGTTGGGACCTGGAAAGCCTGGCCCTAGGGGAAGGGCAGAGGGGGGGAGGTGTAGGGAAGAGGTCAATACTAGCCAGGAAATTGTTTTTAGACACACTGGGACGGGTAGATGGAGGGGGTTTGGGAGTGGAGGAAAAGGCAGTGGTTGTAGGAGGTGTATGTTTGCTGAATTTGGGTGAAGGTGCATGGGCTGGAGGCTGTTGTGAGGTGGATGGCTATTGGGTGGGTGTGTGCCTGCATTTGTGTAATTTGGGAGGAGGGCTCAAAGACACAGAGGGAGAGGACACAGGATGTGTGAATGGTAGTGGGGGTGGTGAGTGCACGTGAGCGGTGTGTAGTGATGGGCGTGCTGGTAATGGAGGTAGTAGCTGAAGATGTAGTGCATGCTGGTGTGAGTGGAGACGAGACAGGGAGGGAGGAGGAGGACGTGGAGGAGGGGGACACAGTAGAGGCAGTGGATGTTGGTATGTCTGCATGGGTATGATGCTTGTGTGAGTGCCTGTGGGATGTGTGATGCTTATGTTTCTGATGGTGTGCTTGGGATAGGCAGAGGTACAGGGGATTGGGTCTTGTTGGAGGAGGTTGGAGGGGGGAGGCTGGACACAGGGACAATGGCTGCCATCAGTGCTGAGGCCAGAGCCTGAAATGCTCTCTATTGGGCTGCCACGCCAAAATGAATGCCCTCCAGGTATGCATTTGTTTGTTGCCCTCCGTCCCACTGGTGGCTTCTGACTCCGTTGTCTCGCCCTCCAGGGCCATGTGGGACGCAGCTCCCTTCTGCTCCGGTGCCACTGCTCCTCTGCCTGATGATGCTATTGCACACAAGAACAGGGAGACCACAAAAGGGGAGGGGGAAGACAGAAGAAAGACATGTTCAGTGCATGCAATACCACTACTGTTGGCGGACACTACAGACACAGCAGCCCTCTGCACTACGCGATGCACTTAGAGTTCCTAGATTATTCACAGGGCCATGGGATACAAGGCCTATGCCTGATTGCTGCACACATGGAAGTCACAGGAGCCTGACTAGGAGTAGATGGCTCTTACCACTGGTGGGGTTGGGGTGCCACATAGCCTGCCTCACAAAGGGACCTTGCCTACAAAGCTCGCCCTGGCCTAAGGTAACCCACTGCCCACCTCCCCCACCCAGACACCTCGTAATGCGCGCAGAGTCAGATGGATGTGACTATACTCACCCCCTTGTACCTGCTGTGATGCCCTCAAGTGCCCATCGAACTCTGGATACGCCACCGCCAGGATCCGGTACATCAGGGGGGTCATGGTGCGACAGGCACCCCTCCCACGTTGAGAGGCCATCCCTAGCTGGGCCTCCGCCGTCTTCTTGCTCCAGTGGCGAATGTCCTCCCATCTTTTACGGCAGTGGGTGCTCTGTCTGTGGTGGACCCCCAGGGTCCGGACGTCCTTGGTGATGGCACGCCAAATATCCTTCTTCTGGTGGGCACTGACCTACAGGAATAGTACAGGGGAAAAGGAAAATCTTTAACCATACAGACCATCACATTCATTGGCCCACGTTCCCACCCTTGACCTGACGCACATGCACTCACTGTCTGCTCATGCAGGGCTCAGTCACCCCCCTCTTTCTTCCATTCACACCACTCCAAAGAGGCATTGCCCATACAGCATGCTCACAGTGTACTCACCTGTTTGTCTGGAGGACCGTAGAGTAGCGTGTACTGGGGGTGGACCCCATCCACTAACTTCTCCAACTCCTCTGAAGTGAAGGCAGGGGCCCTTTCCCCAGACACATGAGCCATCGTCACTTCCAGACTGAGGTCACAGAAGCACTTGCAGTGTAGGTCCTCTCCTGTCGAAGGTCAGGTATCAAGTGAGTGAACAGACAGAAAATGGTTGTCACGTCCGCGGCGGTGCGTATCGTCACCGCCGGCGTACAACGTCATTGGCTCCTGGGACCCATAGGGTCCAATGTTAACCAATGCAGGATTGCGCCCCGGTCTTCGACTGCCTATTGCGACAGTGTACAACGCCAGCACAGTTACCTCCTATCCCCTTGTCCCACCTTACAAGTCAGCCAGCCTCCATATCATGGGGCCACATGGCATTAATAATAACTGCGTCACACCTATCTAGCCCTTGCATACACACAGTGACAGGCACATTACGGATTAACAAATGTGTGCAAATTAAATGTTTGTAATACCTCAGTGTTGGCTGACTCTCTGCTTGCTGTTCTCATCCATAGGGCGCGTCCGCTGGGGCAGGTGATAAGATGGCGGCATCCTCCGGTAACAGACCACTGGTGGACCTGTAGACAATGGAAGAGAGACACATAATAGTCACTTACAGACTTGATTGTGCAACAATCCTGGAACTGTGTGCCCAGTTAGAGCCAGACCTGATGTCAGCAATCCGCCATCACACAGGGATCCCCCCCCTCTAGTGCAGGTCCTGTCAGAACTACATTTCCTGGCAAGTGGGTCTTTTCAAACTACAGTGGCCATTGCATCAGGGATGTCCCAGCCTATGTTCTCAAACGTGTTGTCCAGATTGTTGTCTGCCCTGCTGAAACACATGCGCAGCTACATCGTATTCCCTCAGGTGGATGATTTGCCTACTGTGAAAGGTGACTTCTATGCCCTGGGACATATCCCCAACATCATAGGTGCCATTGATGGGACACATGTGGCCTTGGTACCCCCCGCAGGAGTGAACAGGTGTACAGAAACCGGAAGAGCTACCATTCTATGAATGTGCAGAAGGTGTGTTTGGCACACCAGTACATCTCCCATGTGAATGCCAAGTTTCTTGGTTCAGTGCATGACGCTTACATTCTGAGGAATAGCAGCATCCCTTATGTGATGGGGCAACTCCAGAGGCACCGTGTGTGGCGAACAGGTCAGGACAAGGACCCTCTACCCTGTGCTTAGTTGTCTGGGTCTGGGGTTGTCCCTAAGGGTTAGTGTGTGTCTAACAGCTGTCCCTCAACATTTGCAGGTGACTCTGGGTACCCCAACCTGTCATAGCTACTGACCTCAGAGAGAAATCCCAGGACAAGGACAGAGGAACGCTACAATGAGGCACATGGGCGAACTAGGAGAGTGATTGAAAGGACCTTTGGCCTCCTGAAAGCCAGGTTCCGGTGCCTCCATATGACAGGTGGTTCTCTCTACTACTCACCAAAGAAGGTGTGCCAGATCATCGTGGCCTGCTGTACGCTGCACAACCTGGCTTTGCGACGACAGGTGCCTTTTCTGCAAGAGGATGGTCCAGAAGGAGGTCTTGTGGCAGCTGTGGAGCCTGTGAACAGTGAAGAAGAGGAGGCAGAAGAAGAGGATATCGACAACAGAAACAACGTTATCCAGCAATACTTCCAGTGAGACACAGGTAAGATGTCACTGCCTCACACATCTCATACTATTGTTTGAGCTAGCATGAGTCTGTCAGTTTCACCCAGTGTATGGACCTTGACTTGTCACTTTGCCTTTCCATTTCACAGATGTGGTTTCCACTGTGTGACCTCTGCTATCTTACCTCATGGACTAGAGGTGTGTTACATAGGTATCTTGACAATACAATTGACATTGCTATAATCCATAGTTATTTCAAATACACATTTGTGAAAGCGCAGAATGACTCCAGATTGTTTTGTGATTCAAGGGTGTTTATTTCTGTGCAAATAAGTGGAGGGGGTTGTAAAATGGTCGGGGTGATGGTGGAGAAATGTCCATGGCAGAGTCCAGACTATTTGTTTCACAGGTGCATTGTCCAAAGGGGCATAGGAAGTGGAACAAGGGCAGTTGATGGATGGACAGGGTGACAAGATGGGACATAAGGATGACATTCAGGGGGATCTCATTTCCTGGCGGAGGTCTTGGCATTGTTCTCTGTCTTTGTTCTGGATCTCAGGGACCGTTTGCGGGGTGGTTCTCCATCTGCAGGGGGTGGTGTGCTGGTGTCATGGTCCTGTGGCGGTGCCTCCTGTCCACTAGCGCTGGCATCATCCAGGCTAGTGTCAGGGGCCCCTTGTTGTGCCACAGTGTTCCTCCTGGTGTTCACAAGGTCTTTCAGCACCCCTACAATGATGACCAGGGTGGTGTTAATGGACTTAAGTTCCTCCCTGATCCCTAGATACTGTTCCTCCTGCAGCCCCTGGGTCTCCTGAAAAATGGCCAGTACTATTGCCATCGTCTCCTGGGACTGATGGTATGCTCCCATGATGTTGGAGAGGGCCTCGTGGAGAGTGGGTTCCCTGGGCCTGTCCTCCCCCGTCGCACAGCAGTCCTCCCAGTTCCCCTGTTTTCCTGTGCCTCTGTCCCCTGAACCGTGTGCCCCCTGCCACTGCCCCCAGGTCCTTGATTTTCTTGGGGTGGGGGGTTTGCCTGGGTTCTCTGTAGTGGTGGACACACTGCTGCTTGACGTGTCCTGGGGACAGAGGGATGGGCCCGATGGGTGGGTGCTGTGCTGGTGTTTCCTGAAGGGGGATGCTCTGTGGTGGCATGTGCCAGTGTCAGGGGAACCGACTGTCCCGAGGTCCCAAATGGGCAGGGCTGGTCATCTTGATCCAGTTGGACAGAGCTGCTGTCATCACTGTGGGCCTCTTCTGTGGGGGGGAGTGGACATGTCTGGAACCTCCTGTCTGGTGACGTTGGGTAGGGGTCCTGCAGGGGTGTAAAGGCATGATTATTGCATCTGTGCGTGCCATTGTATGCAATGGGTGGGTGATCCTGCACTCCAGTGCTTGCATTCTTGTCTAGGACCTTGTGTGATCATTGGTTTGGGGTCTCTGTGGGTATCTGTAGTGGACATGCTTCTGTGATGGGTGTCCATGCTTTGGTGTTGCATGCAGGGCTTGGTGTTGGGATGGGTGGGTTGTGATAGTGGGACATTTGTGAGGTGTTGGAGTGATGGGGGTGAGGGTGAGGGTGGGGTATCTGATGGCATGCAGGTAGGGTGGGGATGTAATAGTTAAGAGTTGACTTACCAGAGTCCATTCCTCCTGCTACTCCTGCAAGGCCCTCAGGATGCAGTATAGCCAAGACTTGCTCCCCCCATGTTGTTAGTTGTGGGGGAGGAGGTGGGGGTCCCCTGCCAGTCCTCTGTACTCCAATCTGGTGTCTTGAGACCACGGAATGCACCTTCCCCTGTAGGTCGTTCCACCACTTCCTGATGTCATCCTGTGTTCTTGAATGCTGTCCCACTTCATTGACCCTGTCTACGATTCTGCGCCATAGCTCCATCTTCCTAGCAATGGAGGTGTGCTGCACCTATGATCCGAATAGCTGTGGCTCTACCCGGACAATTTCCTCCACCATGACCCTGAGCTCCTCCTCAGAGAACCTGGGGTGTCATTGAGGTGCCATGATGTGGTGTGGTTGATGTGTGAGGTGGTGTCAGTTGTGATATGTGAGGGGATGTGTTTGTGTGTGTTTTCTGAGGTGCGTGGATGGTGTGTGTGTGATGGTGTTGTGTGCCTGTGGATGCTCGTGTTGTTTCTGGTGGTGTCTCTCTCTGGGCTTCTTTCTCAATTTTGGTCGTAAGGGTTTGTGGGTGATGTGGGTGGGTGTTTTATATTGCATTGGGTGTGTGGGAGTGGTGTGTGTATGTGTATCAGGTGTGTCTATTTTGAATTGTCCAATGTGGTTGTGTTTTGTAAGTGTGTGTGTATTTTAAGCGCAGCGGTGTGTACCGCCAATGGAATAACGCTGTTGAAAGACCACTGCGTGGATTCGTGGGTCGTGATAGTGCGGGCATATTCCTGTTGGCGTGACGGTGGAGGTTTTGGTATCGCCAGTTTATCACTGACCTTTTGTATGGCGGACTTGTGTGGGTGTATAGATTTGTCGTATTCCGGGCTGTGGGTCGTAATAGCTGTTGCGGAATTCCGCCGCTGCAGCAGTGTTTTGGTGGTCTTCTGCACGGCGGTAAGCGGGATTTACCCCCAATGACGTAATGAAGGCCAATGTCTTTTACCATTGTGTTATGGAGTGTATGTATGTGGTGTCTAGCAGAACTATGTGGGTTGGATTGGAATTATTAGTTGTCGAATTATGTGACGTGGAGTGTATTTGTGTAGTGGAATTATGTGGCATGGTGTGCAGTAGATAAAATGTGTAAAAGGCAGCATAGTCACTGAAATGAATAGTGCCTAGCTTATAAAGTTAAACATGCATCAAGCAGAGGTTCTCCTATTCAAAAGATCTTTTCAGAACTTGGGCGTTTAAAGTTGAAACTGAGAATCAAATGCATTGTGTTGCTAACTCCATTTATGAGTGCATTTAGATTTATGGCAAAGTGAAAACTATGATATGAAGCAATGTGCATCTGAACATGAACAAGTGACCTGTGTTTAAGTGAAGCCCAGTGTGCCATTGAACTAAAATACCCAACATGCAGTAGGTCAAGCCGATCATACAGTTGTAACTACACTCACGGTCAAAAATGTCAATAAAGCTTAAAAATGCAATGCCAGATATGAAATCCTTCCAATGGTATGCGAGACGCACTCATTGGTGAAAACCCTCCGAACCTGCAATGGATAAATCATGCCTATAAAAAATCTACTACAAAAAACTTGTGATAAACCATGCCCTTAATTCTGGTGCAGACATAAAAAAAGTACCTGAAAACCCAATCAACCGCTCCAGCATGCCTGAGTATGCAGGAGTCACTCATAATAGTAATTGTGAGAACAATTCCCGGAATGGAAAAAAGACCAATGGTTTAACAAATGTAAACTAAAACCTGAGAATTAAATGCATTGTGCTGCTAGCTCCGTTTATGAGTGTGTTTATATTTATGGCAAAGTGTTAACCGTAAAATCAAGCAATATGCATCTGAATGTGAAAGAGTGACCCATGTTCAAGTGAAGCCTGGTGTGCCATTGAACTACAATGCCCAACATGCAATACTTCAAGCCGATCACATAGTTGTAAATACACTCACAGTCAAAAACGTCAGTAGTGCTTAAAAATGCAATGCCGGATATGAAATCCTTCCAATTGTAAGCTAGACTCACTCACTGGTGAAAACCCCCTGGACCTGCAATGAATAAATCATGCCTATAACAAATCTACTATAAATACTTGTGATAAACTATACATGTAGCCTTTGTGTATACATAAAAAGAGTATCTGAAAACCAACTGGATGAATGTGTCATCTGTTCCGGCGTGCCTATGTATGTGGGAGTCACCCTTAATGGCAATTGTGAGAACAATTCTCGCGACGGAAAAGGACTGTCTGATGAATAAATAAAAGCACACTTGTTAGTGTCCATTGCAGAGTGTTCTAGTTTTGGCATGAATCCTTACTTGAAAAGAGAACCACTGGTGTTTCTGTAATCCTCTGCATGTCGCTTCAAAATGTAAGAAATACTGTGTTCAACCTGATGGTGATGTAAAAACCCACTAATTATGTGTCTGTGTGTATGATGATAACACGTGAATGACAACTGGGGTAAATGAACCCTGCTCGTGTGAAGACGAGTGCTTCCTGACAAACACATACATCTGAACAAGAGCCAAGGCAGCAAACAATTCAACAAGCATTTGGAATGCAATAGTCTTGTGTTTGCTCGAGTTAGAGCTCATAGCATTGTAAATTACTGACTGCACTTTTATTGCCAGGCAGACTGAAAATAACAAAAGGAAGAGAGCGAGGGTGAGCTGGCCCTGGAAAAGCCCCCCTCTGCTGTGGTTTATTTTTACAGAGGGAGCTGGTGGGGAGGAGGGACTGAACAAGCACCCACACTGTTGAGGTAAAACAGGCAAATGCCAAAAAAAAAGTCCCTTATAGAAGATATAAACAGGACATAGCGTAATTACACAGTACTTTGTGCTGCTCCCAAAGTGAAAAAAGGCAGGACAAAGATGCAGAACTGGCCACTAGCAAGCAAGGATTTTTGAAGGACACTGCAACTAACAAATCAAAACGCTGGAACTCACTCTATTGTATACTTTAGTATACAGCAGGCCGAGCGCTAACGCTCAACCTAAAAAGGGTTTCCTTGTGTGCCGTGTTCAAATACAAACTGAAATTAGGAATCTGTTGCATTATAGCATTTCTACTTTATTTAAACCAACAAAAGAGCTAGCAATTTGCAGTTCTGCTTTTTAATAGTTAACCAGGAGCACAAGATATTGCTAGCTCACCCCTTTTCCTGTGGATCATTTGATAAATCCCACAACAATTTATTCACATGTGCTGCCATTCATCAGCGAGAGTCGTGGCTGTAGGAAAGTTGTTTGGCGCAGGGCAGCAGGGACAAACAGACAGAGGACAGCTTGGAGATATAGTGTAGGAAAAGTAAGGAGATTAATGGGGGCCAAGAGTTGCTGTAGCTGGAAACTAAAAGGTAAAGGAAATCCTCGAACAAACTTACCACATCGATCTCTGAAGCATGATGCCATTTCAAGTTCCGCACCGGAAGAAAGAGTATTCTCCAGTCCTGCTGGCTCCTCCCCTCCATCACTCACCTTTACCAAAAAAATTTTTAGTATCCAGATTACTGCACACTTCTGTCCGAGTGTAGCCTCCCTGACCCCTGAAGGCTCGAACTGTTTAATATTGATGTAAAGTTCCTTAAAAGAGCAGAGATGCATCACACAATCCTAAACATGGAAAAAGCATTTAAGGGATGCAGATTGTAATCTTGTATTTTCACTCATAGGTTGCAGTGGATGAGTAGTGTTCCAAGTGCGTACCCACAGCTCACATTTTTCTTTTGCGTGGTGGGATTGGTAGTCCATTTCATGGTATTATGAAATTAGGCAGAGTAACGGAAAGCAAATAAAACCCTGGACTGGATGAAATACTGGCACACTGACCTGGAAAACTACATATCAGATTTAAAGGCGTAAGGCATTTCTGTGTGCAGTTTAAATATAGGAAGCTGCACCATGCATATCCCTTTCCCTTTCAGGGTAGGAGAGGGGAGAGAGAGCTGGAGGTGGATGGACAAAGCCTTTTGCACTGAGATTTGGGCAGGAAGGGTAATGGCCTTTAGTAGCTTATGCTTTTACGTTACTTACAAAAAAATATATAGATGGATAATAAAACAGTCTGCACCATGTGCATGTTTGTCCCCTTAGGCAGTCATGTACTTTGCATTTGGGATTTGTAGGCAGATACCACAAGTCCCTGAATGCAAAGAAGTACTGGCTAAACAGGATGACTGATTTACACGAAATGGGGCTGTTCATATTTCGTACATTAGACAGTTAGACCTGACAACCTTACGGTGGCTATCCCCCTACTTTTTGCCTTCCTTCCCTCCACTTCTCTGACACTTTTTTTGCTGGTTTTAGGACTCTGCCCACTTTACCACAGCTAACCAGTGCTAAAGTGCATATGCTTTCTACCTTAAACATGGTAATATTGGCATATTTGATTTACTTGTAAGTCCCTATTAAAGTGCACTACATGTGCCCAGGTCCTGTAAAGTGAATGCTGCTAGTGGGTCTGCAACACTGGTTGTGCCACCCACATAAGTAGCCCCTTAACCATGTCTCAGGTGTGCCATTGCAAGGCCTGTGTGTGCGGTTTCACTGCCACTTCGACTTGGCATTTAAAAGTACTTGCCAAGTCTTATACTCCCCTTTTTCTACATATGTCAGCCCTAAGGTAGGCCCTAGGTAACCCACAGGGCAGGGTTCTATGTAGGTAAAAGGCAGGACATATACATGTGTGTTTTATCTGTCCTGGTAGTGGAAAACTCCTAAATTTGTTTTCCACTACTGTGAGGCCTGCTCCTTTCATAGGATAGCATTAGGACTACCCTCATAATGTTTGAGTGGTAGATTCTGATCAGAAAGGGGTAACCAGGTCATATTTAGTATGGCCAGAATGGTAATAGAAAATCCTTCTTATATGTGAGGTTGGGTTTTATATTACTAGTTTAGAAATGCCACTTTTAGAAAGAGAGCCTTTCTTTGCACTTAAAATCCATCTGTGCCTTACAGCCTGTCTCCAACCAACGTCTGAGCTGGACTGGTTGGTAGCTTTCGTGTGCATTTCACCCAGACAACCACAAACACAGGACACTCAGTCACACTGGTTGGTAGCTTTTTTGTGCATTTTACCCAGCCAACCCCAAACACAGGACACTCAGTCACACCTGCACTCATCTGCATACTGAATGGGTCTTCCTGGACTTGAAGGGTGGAGGGCCTGACACTTACATTTCTAGTGGCCTGTCATCATACACTGGAATGCCAAACCCTCTACTGGGATCCTGGCAGACATACCTGTACTGAAAGAGGAACTTGTGCACTTCAAAACAACTCTCTGAAGTTTCCCCCACTTCAAAGGCATTTTTGGGTATATAAACTGGGTCTCTGACCCCACCAACGCAGACTCTTCTAGACCTGAACGTGCAACTTGTCAAGAGGAACTACTTGGCTGCTCAGAGGATTCATCTGGATGGCTTTGCTGAGAAGAACTGCTGCCCTGCTGCTGCCCTGCTGCCTTTCTGCCCTCTGACTTTGCTGAGAAGTGCTGTCCAAGGGATTGGATTAAGCTTACCTCCTGTTTTCTGAAGTCTCAGGGCCAAAAATGTTATGAGTATGTTGTCCCATCTTTGGGGGGCGCTGTAAGGGGATTATCTGCAGCCTGGGAATCACCATTAACACTCATCCAGAGTCCCTGTCTGACCTTTGCTTGCTTTCTGTGTCAATATAGTATGCTATTGAAGAACTACATTTGCTTTCATGGACTTCAAGTCCCATAATGCACTGTCTGGTAGTCAGTAAGACCTGTAATCTGCTGTCCATTTCTTCCTATGGGAGTAGTCCTGCTGTTCCATTCTACTGGATTCTCTCCTCCAGGACTTGTGGGAGACTGAAACTGCACACACCTGTGACCACTCTTGTGTAGCCCAGCCATGTGACTTCTCCCTGGGCTTGCTGCTGCCTGGAACTACTTATAAGCTGCCATTTCCTGAAGCTCCCTGTCATGCTTTTGAGTTTGATTCTTTTATGTACTGGTCCTCTGGTTGACTTGTGTTCCAGTCCTGTTCCCGCTAGCTTCACCCAGAGCCTGCTCCCTGATTCCCAGTTCTGTTCCTGCTTTGCTTCATCCTGACCCTGTCCCCTGTTTTCCAGTCCTGTTCCCGCTTTGCTTCCTTGTTTGTTCCTTCTGTTCCTGGTATTATTTTCCTTTTACTTATTCCTTTGCTTCTTCCTTTGTGCCTGTAACCTCTCTTCATTGTTTCAGACTTGCCCCCTAATTTATGTCCTTTTTCATTGTGATTCAAGCAGCCTCTAGTTCTCTTGTAGTTAGTCTATTGCTTGTTGCAGTTTCATAGAATCTTGTGTAAATTTTGAGCTTCAGTTCTTAGGCTCCTTTCTAGCTCTTTCTCTGTAATTTCCTTTTGGGTTATTGTGTCTGGTAAGTGTACTATCAGTCCTCACCTGTGGATAAGTGTTTTCCTTTGTACTGGGGTTTGCTCCCGGTTTCCAGTAGATAATTCCTGCCCCATCATCATTTGTCTAGTGTTGTATGTAGTCTTAAGTGCCTAACTGTGACAGTGTGCCATTGCTGATTTCCAGGAATTCCCACTGTGTCTCCAGCTGGACCCATAAGTTTCATGTATGTAAGTACATTCTTTGTTTGTGCCCTAAGGGTCCAGAGACAGAATCACTTCAGCTGCCTCCTTTCTATGGGGCTTGCAGGTGACTATCTGTAAGAATAACCTGCACAGAGGCCTTGAAGTTTCCTGTTGCTTTGGGAACTTCTGAGCCTTAACTGTATTCAACCTTAGTGGTAACCCCAGTGTGGTTGTCTATTACTAATCTGTTCCCTATTTGTTCACCCGAACTGCAAATTTTCCCGATGATCTTCTATGTTATGCTCCACCTGGAACTCCGATGAAGACGACGACGGTGAGTACAGACACCTAGCACCCAAGGGATGGAGGGAGGAAAACGAGAGTGACACACACACGCACGACAAACACCCAACACACACACACCATACACACAACGAGCTACATAGGAAAAACAACTTGTTCCCGAAAATAGGCAGAAAAATGCAAGGACAATAGGAATTGACTAAAGTGATTGTAATCAGATCAACATCAAAATTAATAATTCAATTTGACATTGAAACAGATACGTACACATGTACAAAAAAGGGACACTGCCCAGTTCAACGTTCAAAGGGCCAACATGTCCACTGGGCCCAGTCTAAGACCCAACTCTAATCCTGAGCACATCCAGATATACACTGCAGGGTCATCAGTTTGCAAATAGGCAGGTACCTCAGGGGAAGGGGGGCACCTCAGCCGGATGCGGGAACAAGCCGACTAGTTCTGGAGGGGGCAAAATTCCCATTGCTTTCTCCTGGGGAGTGCAAAGCCACAGTCTCTCAAGTGGGTGACTTGCCCACTGGTTTTGGAGGGGGCAACATGCCCATTGCTTTGTCCTGCGGGGGTGCAAGGCCACAGTCTCTCAAGTGGGTGACTTGCCCACTGGTTCAGGAGGGGGCAGCCCACACAGTAGCCCCTGGAGGGTGTACTACATGGCGTCCGCCGGCAGTGATGGCTGCATGGTGGTGGTGGTGGTTGGGGAGGCTCCTGGGCAGCCCCTGCACTCAGTGATGGATGCATTGTGGTGGTGGCTGGTTGGGGGAGGCTCCTGGGCAGCCCCTGCACTCACTGATGGCTGCACATCCATAGATGGCAGTGGGGGTCCCCTGACAGGTGGTGGTGGTGTTAGCCTGACAGCTTCCGCTGGTGTAGAGTGCCTCTTCTCCTCCTGTTCATGGGTCCAGGATCCCTTACCCTTCCTGGCAGGGGTGGATGGGCTCTTACCCTCTCTGCCTGGTGGTAAAGGTTCCTACCCCTTCCTCACAGCTGGTGCAGGCTCCTTCCCCTTCCTCACACCTGGTGCAGGCTCCTTCACCTTCCTCACAGCTGGTGTAGACTCCTTCCCCTTCCTAACAGCTGGTGAAGGACTCTTCCCTTTCATCCCTGGTGGTGCTTCAGTGTCGTAGGTCTTGTATCCTTACCACCATGATTAGGTGGTGCTACCACTGTCCCCGGTGACTGTTTGGCTGAGGTGCTGGGCTGTGTCTTTGGTACCCTGCCCATATGTGCAGGATGGTGGGGTAGGGGTAGGGAAGAGGTCAAGTTGGGCAAGAAAAAGGCGTTTAGGGACGTTGGGGTGGAAGGAGGGAGGAGTAATAGGAGTGGAGGATGAGGGAGTGGTTGTCGGAGATGTATGTCTGCTGGATTTGGGTGCATGGGCTGTATGCTGATGTGAGGTGGATGGCTGTTGAGTGTCTGAGTGCTTGTGTTTGTGTCATTTAGGAGGGTGGGGGACAGACACGGTGGGAGAGGACACAGGGGATGCATGCATGTGGAGGCTGTGGATTTTGTTGTGTCTGCAATGGAATGGTGTTTGTGTGAGTGTCTGTGGGATGAAGTGTGGTGCTTGTGTTTGCCTGTGCCACTCTTTTGTGATGTCTTGTGTGTATGCTCGTCTGTTTGTGTGGTTGGGATGGGTTGGAGTTGAGGAGAATGGAACTGGGAAGTGGGAGTTGGAGGGAGGATGGTTGAAGCAGGGACAATGGCTGCCATCAGAGAGGAGGCCAGAGCCTGAATCGATCTCTGTTGGGGCCTGCCATTCCACCGTGAATGCCCTCCAGGAATGCATTGCATTGCTGCATCTGAGATGCCAGCCGCTGGATGGCATTCACAATGGTTGACTGCCCTACAGAGATGAATCTCAGGAGGTCAATAACCTCCTCACTCAGGGCAGCAGGGCTCACTGTGGCAGGGCCTGAGGTCCCTGGGGTGAAGGAGATGCCCGCACTCCTGGGTGAGCGGGCACGGGCAACTCGCTGAGGGGCTCCTGGGAGGCCGGTGCTGGTACGGGGGTAGCAGCTGCACCTGGGGTGGTCACAGACGTGTCCGCCACCACCAGGGAGCTCCCATCGGAGGAGGTATCAGAATCTGTGTTGTCCCCTCCAGTCTCTGCCATGGTGCTCCCCTCACCCCCTAGCCCACTGGTTCCCTCGGTATCGGTGGTCCCTGCCTCCAGGGTCCTGTGGGATGCAGCTCCCTCTGTTGCCAGTGCCTCTGCTTTTCCGCCAGATGATGCTAATGCACATATGGACAGGATGACAATACAAGAAAGGGGAGGAGAGAGACAAAGGATACACTGGTTCAATGACTGCACCAACACCTACGTTGGCGTACACAGCACCCTCACACACAGGGAACAGGCCTATGCATTGCACTACCAGTGATATGGCTTGTCACCAAGGCATGAGGAGGAGCACACACCGCCAACTGCAGCACACCAGGGACCCACACAGCCCTGCCTAGAAGTGAATACTAACAAGTAGGTTACCTGTATCTGCCACACAATCATTACCCTTCAGAAGACCTATGCTGCTATGTCTGGCCTGGCCTTAGGGGCACCCACTTACACACAACCACCACCCAGATACCACCCCACCAGCCATAAGTTGTAAATATACCCACTGTACTCACCCCCTTGTGGCTGCTGTGATGCCCTCAAGCACCCATCCAGCTCTGGGTAGGCTACCACCAGTATGCGGGCCATCAGGGGGGTCAGGGTCTGACGGTCACCCCTACCTTGTTGGAAAGCCATCCCCAGCTGGTCATCCGCGGTCTTCCATGCCCAGCATCTCAGGTCCTCCCATCGTTTCTGACAGTGTGTGCTCCGCCTGCCGTAGATCGCCAGGGTCCGCACCTCCTTGGCGATGGCACGCCATAATCCCTTCTTTTGATGGGCGCTGATCTGTAGAGGTGATACAAACAGGAGAACTCCATTTATCGAACAGTCCAGCCTGTCACATACCTGGCCCATCATACCCGATCCCATCACCATTGCAACACACATAGGCCAGCTCACAACATGTACACCACCAACAGAGAGTCCCCCACCCCCCACCCTTACACAGTGCCTTCAAACACATCTCTGTATGCATTTATGCCACATGAATCGTTTCCACAGTGTACTCACCTGTTGGCCTGGAGGCACATACAGCAGTTCATAATCGGGTAGGACCCCATCCACCAGTCACTCCAACTCCTCAGAAGTGAAGGCTGGGGCCCTTTCCCTGGTCACACTGGCCATGGTAGGTTCCAGACACAAGTCACAGCAGCACATACAGTGTAGGTCTTCTCCTGTGGAAGGTCAGGAAACAAGTGATGATTGAGAAATAAAATGCCGGTCATGTCCGCAGCGGTGTATACCGTCCCCGCTGGTGTACATCCCCATTGACCACCCTACCCCATAGGGCCCAATATTATCCAAAGAAGAATTGCACAGCGGTTCGCGGCCGCCTCACACCACAGCGCACAACGTTGGTTGAATTACCTCACTTCCACCTGTCCCTCCACACAGGACTGGCGGTCGCCATTTCAGTGGGGGGGAAACAGGCCTATCGATAATTGCTGAGCCACAGGATAAAAAGCACATACTTTTAAATTACACTGTTCCAAAACATGATTGCACAATGTGGACTGCTGTTGTGGTACTCACCTATAGACTGGACAGGGCCACAATCACAGAGCTGTGTGCCCAGTTGGAGCTTGACCTGATATCAGCTATCCGTCATCCCACTGGGATCCCCCTTCTTGTGCAAGTTCTATCAGTGCTCAATTTCCTGGAACTGGTTCTTTCCAAGGGACAGTGGGCTTGGCAGCAGGAATGTCACAGCCTGTGTTCTCAATAGTGCTGGCAAGAATCTTGTCCACCCTGATAAAACACATGTACAGCAACATTGCTTTCCCCCAGGTTGAAGATTTGGCCACTGTGAAGGCTGGGTTTTATGCAATGGGACATATCCCCTATATAATTGGGGCGATTGACGGTACACATATTGCGTTTGCGTTTGTCTCCTCCCCAAGCCCCCCAGGCCTAAAGATTGTCATTTTACAGATGTTGGTGATATGACAACAATGTCCTGATGTGATCACAACAACCAGCAACAGGTCATTCATTCTATGCGCTCATATGTACAGTTCATTTGCAATGGATGTATCTGTTTCAATGAATACAAATTTGCCATACATGAAATACTAGAATTCAAAGTTTGTCCAAGGGTGTTTATTGTAGTACTAAGATTTTGAGGAGAAAGTGAAATGGAATGGGGTGATGATTGAGGAAATTCCAGGGTATTGTTCCAGTCTGTTTGTAGCACAGGTGCAGTGTCCAAAGGGGATATAGGAAGGGGAGCAATGGCAGTTCAAGGTGGACAAGGTGACAGAGTGGGAAACAAGGGGGAAAATCAGGGGAGTCTCATTTCTTGTCTGTGGTCTTTGCAAGTGTTTCTGGCTTCTGTTTGGGTCGCAGGGAACATTTGCGGGGTGGTTCACCTTCTGCAGGGGGAGGGGTGCTGGTGGCCTGTGGGACCTGTGGCAGGGCCTCCTGCACACTAGCGGCAGCAGAAGTGGAGGGATGGTCGATGGACTGGATAGTGGTAGGGGCCCGTTGGTGTGCTGTTGCCTCATTCATGATGTTGGCCATGTCTGCCAGTACCCCTGCTATGGAGATCAGGGTGTTGTTAATGGCCTGCAAGTGCTCCCTGACACTGTCCCTGTTCTCCTGCATGTTGTCAAGGATCTGGCCCATCGTGTCCTGGGAATGTTGGTAGGCTCCCAGGACCTCAGAGAGTGCCTCCTGGAGAGTCGATTCCCTGGTCCTGTCCTCCTCCTGGTGCACAGCAGTCCTCCTAAGGTCCCTGTTGGCCTGTGCCTCTGTCCCCTGAATGGCGTGCCCACTGCCACTGACCCCAGGTCCTGATTGTCTTGGGGCGATTTGTACCCTGTGGTCCCTGTACAGGTGGGCACACTGCTGATTGACATGTCCTGGGAACAGAGGTGTGGGTACAGTGGGTGGGTGCTGTGGTGTTCGTCCTTGATCAGGGAGGCTCTGTGGTGGTCTGTGAGTGGGCTTGGGTGACCGAAAGTCCAGTGGTCCCTGATGGGCCAGGTAGGTCCTCCAGATCCTGTAGTCCAGAGTTACTGTCATCACTGGGGGCCTCTTCTCTTGGGGGACTGGATAGTGGTGGGACCTCCTCTCCACTGACATTGGTTGGGGTGCCTGTGGGGCTGTAAATTATGTATTATGCTTCAAGTGTATATTTGTACATCCCTGGCTTCCCCTCTATGGTTGGTGTTACCCTGCCAGCTTTTGCTTGAGTGTGGTGATGTATTGTGGGATTCTTGGTTTCCCTACGTTGTGCATGCTTTAGTGATGGGTGTCCATGCAGGGCTGGGAGGGATGTCCATGCATTGGTATTCCATGCAGGGATTGGCATTGTGGTTAGTGATATGTGTAGGTGCAGTGTGTGGGATGGTGTGGAGTGATGGGGTGATGGGGTGTGATGGCATAAAGGTATGGGGGGTGATGATTAGTAACTGTTGACTTACCAGTGTCCAGTCCTCCAGCAACTCCAGAGAGTCCCTCAGGATGCAGTATTGCCAGCACCTGCTCCTCCCATGCTGTGAGCACTGTGGGGGAGGAGGTGGGGGTCCACCGCCAGTCCTCTGTATGGCAAGCTGGTGTCTTGCTGCTATGCAACGTACCTTCCCCCGTAGGTTGTTCCTCCTCTTCCTGATGTCGTCCTTTGTTCTTGGGTGCTGCTCCACAGTGTTCACCCTGTCCATGATTCTCTGCCATAGCTCCATCTTCCTTGCAATGGAAATCTGCTGTGGCTCTACCCTGACAATTTCCTCCACCATGACCCTTAACTCCTCCTCAGTGAAACGGGGGTGCCTTTGTTGTGCCATGGTAGTTGTGTGATGTGTGTTGGTGAGGGTGTGTTGGGTAATGTGGTGAAGTGTGTGTGATGTGGAGTGTGTGAGGGCTGTATGGGTGTAAGTGGTGTGTATCTCTAGTTGTCTCTGTGCTCTCAGTCTCTTGGCAGCAATTGTTGTGTGTAAGGGGTTGTGGGAACTGTGGGTGGGTGTTTTTTAGTGGTGTGGGTGTGTGGTGTGTGTATGGGTGTCAGGTGTGTGTTTTTCATATTGGCCAATGTAGTGTTATTTTGTATGTGGGTGTCCATTCTAAGTGCAGTAGTATGTACCGCCAATGGTTTACTGCAGTTGAATGTCTGCCATGGTGCTCCTGGGTCATAATGTGTTGGGTGTTGTTTTGTTGGCATAACAGTATGGGGGTCATTCCAATGTTGGCGGGCGGCGGAGGCCGCCCGCCAGAATTCCCCCCTCCGAAATACCGCGCCGCGGTCAAAAGACCGCGGCGGGTATTACAAGTTTTCCCCTGGGCTGGCGGGCGGTTGCTGAAAAACCGCCCGCCAGCCCAGGGGAAAACGACCTTCCCACGAGGATGCCGGCTCGTAATCGAGCCGGCGGAGTGGGAAGGTGCGACGGGTGCAGTGGCACCCGTCGCGTATTTCAGTGTCTATAAGGCAGACACTGAAATACTTTGCGGGGCCCCCAGGGGCCCCGCGACCCCCCCTACCGCCATCCTGTTCATGGCGGCTTTCCCGCCATGAACAGGATGGCGGTAGGGGGGGTCGGAATCCTCATGGCTGCGGAGCGCGCTCCGCAGCCATGGAGGATTCACACGAGCAGCGGAAAGTCGTCGGGAGACCGCTGACTTTCCGCTTCTGACCGCGGCTGAACCGCCGCGGTCAGAATGCTCGTTGGAGCACCGCCAGCCTGTTGGCGGTGCTCCCGTGGTCGGTGGCCCTGGCGGCCACCGGCCGCCAGGGTCAGAATGACCCTCTATGTGTTTTGGGACCGCCATTTTTGCACTAATCTTTTGGGCTGGCGGATTTGTGTATGTGGCTGTATTCTGCTGGATTGGGGCTGTGTGTCATGATATGGTGAACGGATATCTGTCACAGCGGCGGCCGTCAACGACGCAGTAAGCGGGATTCACCACCAATGTCATAATGAGGGCCATAATCTCTTCAGGAAAATCCTTGTGCACTGAAAATCGATGTTGAGCTTGCCAGAAATGACGCACAGCCTGTTTTGTGACTGAGAAACTGCTGCACAGCCGAACTGGAATGACACAGCCCATGTCGAAATTCGATGAAGCACCTGCCTTGTAACAGAAAATTTGAAGCACCGCCCTACCGGTTCAATGCACAGCTGAACCAGAATGATGGAGCCGCCCTCCAAGATCACCGCAAAGCCTGTGACTTCTTCCGGTGTGCCCAGGATTTCACCGCATCGAACTTGAGAGTCAAAAAGATCCCCACATCATAGGGAGGAACCAAGACTGCGTGCTGAAAATCGATGCAAGCCCCTTGCAGCATGGAACAAATTGAACAACTGCGACGGAAAATGTGATGCAGACCTTTTTTTCCATGCATCTCCTCCTCTGCCATCTCTCTGCGTGTTATGTTTAAATCAAACTAGATACTTTGTGTGATCAAGAGACAATGGTTGATATCTAAGATTTAAGACTCTTTTTAAACCTGCAAAAGTGATATTTCAACTTGTGCTTATAGGTTCTCAATTATTTTGACCTTATTTTAACCAGATAAATACTATCTATTTTTTTAATCATGTGTGGTGTATTTTTGTGGTGTTTTCACTGTGTTACTGTATGATTTGTTGCACAAATACTTTTCACATTGCCTTCTAAGATAAACCTGACTGCTCAGTGCCAAGCTACCAGAGGGTGGGCACGGGATAATTTGGATTGTGTGTGACTTACTCTGATTTGGATTGTGGTCCCTACTTGGACAAGGGTGTATACCTCTGCCAACTAGAAACCCCATTTCTAACATATACCAACTCTTATATTTTACCAGGCACCCAAAGGGCAGTCAGATTATACTGCCCAGATCGCCCCTGTTCCTACCCAGCCAAGGTCACAACATCACCAGCACACACAGCCACCCCAACCAGACTTACAGGCCAGCTCTTGCCCCCACCCAAGATAGCAATGCCCTGACCTCCAAGTAAGACCCCATGTACAGACATAAAGGTAATCTACACTTACATAATCCAAGACTCCCATCTACCAACTGCAGACAAATAGCTCAGTGCAACCTGGGGCCCATATCAGTATACCAGCAAATGTCCCCTGTTGAATTTGCCACCTTACCCTGGTACCAGGATATTTTAAGTCACAATGTCTTAAAGTGAAGTCCATTTTGAAGTTGTCAAAGAATCCTCCTGGTGTAATTTGTACTCATTTAGAATGTGTTAGTGAATCATCCTAGAGTAATCCACGATCATATTAAAGTCATCAGAGAATCATCCCAGAGTAATCAACACTCATCCTGAAGTTGTCAGAAAATAATCCAGAAGTAATCCTCACTCATCACAAATTTGTCAGAAAATAATCCTAAAGTAATCTACACTCATACTGAAGTTTTCAGAGAGTCATCCCAGCATCCCACGCTAATCTGGAAGTTGTCTAAGAATCATCCTAAAGTAATCCACACACATCCTAAAGTTGTTAATTAGTATTCTTTAAGTAGTGAAAGATCATCACACATCTCAGTTGAAGTCATCAGAATCCGATCCTTAAGTAGTTTGGGTAAAGACTCTTGAGTCATCTCATTTAAATATTTCACCCTACACACATGCTTCAGGATGGTTTGGGATAACTTCCCCAAATAATTGAAGGAATAGCCCAGCTAATTAATTGGATGACCCCAAAATGACTCCAAGATGATCTTCCTTTTTGACCTGGGGATGTGGCTGGCTACTCTTCAGACTGCACAAAATGTGGGTCCTTAGATGATGCCAGATGTCACTAAAGAGAAGCCCATTCTGATCCTCACAGCAAGCCTGCACTAACATGGAGGTGCATGGACAGGCCTGAATAGCACTGAAGCACTGCTGGCCTGTGCATCCTGGGGGAGGAATCGGCAGGAGCAAGGCAACCTTCCAAGCAAATTCATCCTCAGATGCAGAAATAAGCCAACACAGAGGTAAAGTAGGAGTGTACCCCCTAGCAGGAAACCAAGCATAACCTGTTCCTCGGAAGCACATGACTATCACCATACGAGGTGGGAGTGGCAGCCGTAAATCCTGTGTCTTATGATTGTCTGAAACAGCAAGAGGCCATGCAGGTAAGCTCAAGCTGAGCGGCAGCCTAACAGTCTCACAGGACTGAAAAGAGAAAAGCATGTAAGCCCGGGCAACCCTACAAGTTAGAAAATCTTGGTGCAAGCTTACCTGGAGGCAAAGCGAAAAAGCAACCCCTAGTTAATAAACAACATCAATCCATCATATGACTGGTTCAACAAGGAAGGGCTGGGACAGATAATAGTGAACATGCCTGCACCTTGCACACATGGGTAAGAGCAATGGATAACGTGGTAAATACCCAGAGACTTCAGCCCCACTGGACAACTCTTTATAAGTTAGTGTCAACCATGGCAGCAGAAGGAGCAGAGTCCTAAACATGCAGAGGGGGCATTGTCATGTAGAACAGAACCACATTGTACATGATATATGATATAGTGGTGAAGCACGGACGGTAAAATGATGGAGGGCAAGGGACTTTAGAAGCGGTTTAACAGTGCTCTGTTTTACAGAAAAGAAGGTGCTTCTTATCTTCAGTGAACAGATCACAGTGAAGGCCACTTCAGAGAAGACACAAGACTTGAGGCACAGGAGAAGCATTATCACTGGAAGTGCTCTGTGATACTAATGATGCAGCCCTAATTGTAAAATATTAAATCTGCACACCTACCCTCTGTCACACTACCATGTGCCCCATATGCCTCAGTAGGCTCAGAGCAGGGTGGCAGCTGACAGGAAGCATGACATGTAAGGCTCTGTTGGGCCCAAGCACCTATATTCACAATTATACTAACAGAAACAGTACAAGAGAATCCCAAACAAAACATGGTCTCTCACAAACATAAAACAGGCTCAAACCTGAAAGACATGGTAAATAAAGCAGCAGCTAGAAAGAAATAGATGACTCCAGAGAAGGGAGAGAGGGAGAGTTGTGAGCCCTCTGCATGCAGACAACCACAAAGCACAGCCAAGGTCCCCTCAAGCGCACCTCTATGGAGGGTTTGTTCAGCAAACCTCAGGTAAACATTACAGCCCTACAAGAAGACTTCTCCACAGAATTAAAAGAGGTGAAGCATGATTTTTGGTGTACTGGGAAAAGGGTTTCCATGCTAGAGAAGTTGGTGGACACACAGGAGGAAGAACTGGATTCCTTTCAGGGAGAAAGGGCTGGAACTGCAGGACCAAAGCATTGTTTTCAATGGACATCTTGAGAATCCTGAAAAAAGATCATGTTGATCAAACATAGGATTTAGAGGTGTGTCCCCCAGATGCCGAAAAGGGCTACATTAAGCACTATGTCAAACACCTTGTCTAACTTATACTACCTGACATGGCACTGGAGGATATCCAGCTTGACAGAACTCACTGAGTTAGGAAGCCCTCAGACCCAGGAAATAGATCACCCAGGAAATAGATCACCACATGGTCTCAAATGTATGCACTATTTAAAAAAAAAAAGAAGACATTATGCCAAAGGCACACTTGACCTGCATAATCTCCTTCAAGGAAGCACCTATCTTACTTTATCAGGACTTGTCCGCAATCAGCTTGCAGAGGAGACAACAACTTGGATATGGTATTTACTTCCAAAAGTATATATGAATAAAGTATCATTGGGCTATCCTTTCAGCTTAATCTTTCCTCTGAATAAAACAATTCATAATTTACACACCCCAACAGAAGCACAAGCCCTGTTAGAATTTGCAGAACAACCACAAGAAGCCATCCTATGACAAGCTGGCAATCAAGAACTGATAGTCCAATCTGCCATTTGGTCAGATGGCCCACGATTCCCTTCAAACCTTCCTCCCTAAGATCCTCATGAGAAGAAATTCAACAAGAGAGGAAAGCAATAATACATAATCTGCATTCTGATGAGGACAGGGAGAAGATTAATAATTGCAGCATTGTTTGATGGCAATCAGGTGAGTAACCACCAGAGAGACTTGACCCGAAAGGCTGCTGTCTTAGTGGTGAGTGTAGCTGCCAAGGGACCAAGAGGGACATGTGGGCAGTAGATTGCAATGCAGACAGGTAAGAGGGCTTTGATGGGAAAAGGGGAATAAATGAAGGACTCAGGAGGACACAAACATGGACACAATGGTTTGGCTTGGCACTCTGATGGGGGTAATGATGTTTTTGTTTATTTTTGTATGGTTTATATTTTGAGGGATTCAGAAGGTGTGGCACATACCTCAGCACATGTTGCATATATTGGTAGCCTCCCTGGAACATTTTCACACAAAATCAGCCTCACCAAACAGTACTATGAGCAGGGCTACTAGAATTATGTGATTGTGTGGTTGCAGGAATGTTCACACTATTATAGATTAGCTGTATTTGCCACACAATTCCTCATCTGCTACACAATCTACAGATTGTAACAAAAAGAATTGTGTTTATAGCTCAAATGGTGCAAATGTTATTAAAAACACAGCAGCATTTGTTGCTGTGCAATAGAAGGCCATTTGAAAGGTTTCACTGGTTATTGATTGCTATATGTGGGGGTTAAAATGGGACAACCACTTCCCAGGCAGTGTAAACATGTGTAAGAATATCTAAATAATGAACTAATACATTCACAAAATGTGCTGCATTACACCACATAATTTGCCTTTTCCTGCTGCATACTTTACTCAACCCTGCTGCATAGTTGGCCATCTCCTGGTGTAAATTTCCAGTTGCCCGACAATGAATGATCAATGGTATAGAAATGATAAAAATACTGAGTTAGGGGCCATAACACCCAAGCTAAACAACTGACCCTGTTCACAATGCTAAAAGTGTTCTACTTTGATATATGCCTTCTTCTGGAGATGTATGGCCTTCAGCATGACTGGGTCCAACTAAAATCACAATGGTTCACTAGACAGGTATTTTTTTCTCTAGGAACAACAACAAAGGGCAATCTATTCCTCATAAGCAAATTCAAAGGAATGACACAACACACAAGCTGATATACAGTGAAAATTTCTAGTTGTCAGAAAATCAATAGTTAGCCACACCCAAACCTTAGGATCTATTTACACTCCTAATTGTAACCAAGAGAGGTTTCTAACGGAAGTTCATTGCACAAATTATGGTACCACCGGACCATGAGATACTAGTGGAAGAGTACCTGTATATTGTAATGGACTCCAGAAGAGACTGCTCACCGGAACAAGTGGGCCAAACATGCACCCTGACAAAAGGTGTCCTAGAAGGGATGAATGCCCTGGGACTTGTGGACTTTTAGCAGGCACTGAACCTCACAGAAAGGGATTACACCTTCTTCTCAGCTTCTCATCAGTTTGGATTCCAGAGGCCCTACAATGTCGATGCCAACCTGCTCAAAATGGGCGCTAATGACAGCTAAAGGTTGGAAGGGAGCCTTGCACTTCCCCCTGACTTGCCACTAGCTTGCAGGTAGGACAGGACCTACAGTTTGTAGCTGAGGCCTTCCTCATTTGAGGCTAATAAAAGTGGGTAATAAGCCTGTCAAAGGTCTTGTCTTGTCCCAAATGACCTGCCAGTGACACATAATGCGCCAGACCCAGTAAGAAAGTCCTGTAGTACTGAAGGACCACCAACACATGTAATGCACCAGGCTCAGGATCCTTATTCTCATTATACAAGAGATCATTCTCCCAGTAAAACGGGTGCTTGCCTGCACCTCAGTCTGAGGGCACTCTTTCTGCACCTTTCAGAACTTCTCCCTGGTGGGAACCTCTTCCTCCTGTTAGTTGGACAGCTCAGGCAGGGTCCCCATTTTGGCTACATCTTTACCAGTAGCTACGGGGGCGTCCCACTCAGGGTCAGCCTGGTCCCGCACTGTGGAAATCTCAGGAGCCAGTTTCCTGCTCCCCTTGCCCTTTCTCTTCTTGGAAGGACCTGGGCCATTTTCCAGGCTCCAGGTCATTCTGACCACACTCTTGAGTTGCTATGGACTGTGTGGTCAGGTACACCCACTCAGGTAACCCCATAATCTCCTGAGCTCCACCTCCTTCCAGATGGTGTGCTCCACGTCTTTGCCCATCAGACAATCCACAGATATGGACTCAGTCACAGCTACCTTTAGCAGACCTGAGTCGCCCCCCCAACTCAAAGGGAACCAGAGCCACTAGGTAGTGGCTCTCACAGTTGTCAGCAGCAACAACTTACTGAAACGTGTTAGAGACTATCTGCTCTGAAGACACTAGATGACACCTGATGGTAGTCATGCTGGCTCCTATGTCTCTCAGAGCCCCATCCTCTGCCCATTGATGGATATCCACTGACTGTACTTCCTAGCTTTGTCAGGCATGTGGATTCTTTGTACCATCTCTCCATCACCCAGGGACACCAGGGTCTATTCTACACTCCCCCAAAACTATCTGGGGAAATCTCCCTAAGCGCTACACTAACCAACCCCGGTGACTACCCACCAGTGGGGGCTGTGCCCACGTGGGACACTTGGCACCTCCTGTGTAGCCCTTCCTGTTGACACTAGTAGCACTTCATGGTAGGCTTCCCTGCAGACTTATTCTCGCGTAACCATTTATTTTTCTTTCAGAAGGGGAAGGGAACTGTATCCACAGTACTAGTTTGAGGTCCTTTAGAGGACTCACTCTTTTTGCCTCCACCCTCTTCTTCTAGTGAGGATCCTTCCCACCCTTTTGGTGATTCCCCACAAATAACTTATAGACTGTGAGAGGATGGTTCTGACTATCTGATTTTTCACTTTTGGATCACCTGTTTTTTTTAACTTTTACTGTGAGGGAGCTTCATAGTTTGGGACACACCCACAGTAAACTTATGGTAAAAGGACGGCACCTGTTTACCACCACTGTCACCTTGTTAAGCAAAGGCTGCTTTGATGCATCAAGAGTAGGAGGCCCAGAGCTAGTTACAAGTAATCATGTGTGCACACGTGTGTACACCCATGTGAGGGTTGTGCTTAGGTAGCCTGGTGCAGAAGGCAACATGCCGAGAGGGTGGTGACCTGGCGCAGGCCTTATGAGATGGGTGTACACATGTGAGAAATAGTCAGTGTGCTTTACTGTTTTCACTGTAGCGACATCATATGCCAATAGGAAAGGCTGGCCTAGGGCGAAACTCCAGTTCCCTAGGACCCATAGACTCCAGAGTCACACCAAAGTACACTGAAACCTGTATTAACATAATAATCCAGTAGGTTACAAAAGCATATGTGTACAGCTTATGGGCCATTCAGGAAGGTCATCTTTCTCTGACTCATCTCAGGATTAGGGCCAATTACTGCCTTTGACGAGCTACAGGAGCAGGGCCTTGCATCAATCAGCCAACTGTCATTCTGTGCCAGGAACCGGGCCTGAGAGACACTGGCAGGAATGTCCGGGAGGAAGGGCTGAGTGTCTCAGAGCACATGTGGCAACTAACTCTTGGATGACACCATTTTGAGCTATCCCAGAAGACTGTGCAGGAAGGTTGGGACAGGGGCGGATAAGTGATGTAACACATCTGGATAGACCAGAGGTGCAGCCCTGCTGGTCACTTCTGCCCCTATTTAAAAGGTTTTGCACAGAAGAGGCCTCTATCACTTGTCTGTGCTTTTCTGCAGGACACTGGGACTGATGATGGGTGTCATGAACACCTGGAAGGAAGTGCCCCCTGACTGCCCACTGAGGTAGGGACTTTGCCCCTGAATAACTCCATGCCTAGTGGGGCACACCCCAGAACCAGGCAAGCTGGTTCCCTTACACCCCCTGAGGACCAGTTCGGGGAAAGACTGGACCTTGGCACAAGGACAGAGCGCCGCCCAGAAGAAAATAAGTCACTCAGATAAAAGGCTGGTGCAGGGTGTCATTTGGACAGTTTGGAATGTTTCATGCCAGGAGGCCTCAAGAGAGTTTTCCAGGTGGTAAGGGCTTGCCACCAGGAACAAAGTGAGCCAAAGAGCAACAGAAATGGCCAATGGGGCCTGCAAAATCACAATGTGAATCCAGCGTCCTTTACCTTTTTCCTGGCCGACAACAAAGTGCATAGGGCTCTGCTGCCAAGCAAGAATATATCTCTGGGGTGGACCATGAACAGAGAGGGGCCCAGGACCCTATCCCTGGGCCCTGGCACCAGAAATCTAAGCCAGGGGATGTGAAGATGACCCGGGGGGCCCTGTACCCAAACCCAGGGCATTACCATCAGAGAAGCCAGTGAGCACGATTACGTTCCCCACGCAGATGGCCGCTATCTGTGGGTGGAGACGACAGCTGAAGCAGAAGCCGGGGAGCCCCGTTACGCTACCAATGAAGGTGGTGGAGGGGCCCAGTGCCCCCAGGGTGCAGAGGAGGCATGGGAGTGCCTCAGCACCCCAATACGTCTGCCCACTTGAGTGTGTAGACTGGAAATGCTGAGCCGGCTCGCCGCAGTAGCACAGGTAGGTGCTGGCAATGTAGGGAGTAGACTTGGGCATAGAGCTCCGCTCTGCAGGCAGAGTTTGTGGAAATCGGGCACTCTGCAGTACTCAAAGTAGCATAGAATTCCTGAATTCTGCTGTCTGGCATGGAGCGGAGTTAGTTCGCGCTCAAGAGATTGTGTTTTGGCACTCTCTCACGAGTGCGATAACTCTCTTGGGCCATTAGCAAGCGCGTGCAAGACCTTGCTTTCTCATATGTTGCTTCTAGCCATGCCAGTGGCCAAAAAGGGCTGTTCACGAGCGTAAACTCACTTCTGAAGTAGATTTTCTACTCCAGAACCACTAAATCTAGTAAAACAGAGATTTTTTTACTAGATTTCCTTCTCCAATAGACCCTGCAATTTTTCTTTCAGATTGAGAAGACTTTCTTTTTTCAAACATGAAGGAAGTATGTCAGAGACTCCAACTTCCTCTTCCTGTCCAGTGCTTTGCTCATCCCCTGGTCACTTTTCAATTGGATCATGAGGTGGAACGATTACTCTCTTTGTCTTCTTGATATACTTTTGGATTTAAGGACTTTGCTTTTATGAATTCATCACACAAGTAGGTTCTAAAACTATATTGAATAAGAGTGTTGTTGTTTGTTTTCTTCAGCATGCACCAGCATTTCTTTGTACTTTAATTTGATTTCAAAATGTATAGTTGTGGGGGGCCTGGAGTATTGGCTTAGCTATTATTTATTTTGCATTTCATAGATTGTTCACCTTTTGTAAAGAAAATTGTTGCACAGCTCAGTATCTTTTTTTATATGTTTCCATTTGCAATATTATTTTAATATGTGGACTAGATTTCCAAAGGGCCACTAAGCCAGTCATCCCCGGGCAGTACTAGTAGTCATCAGTGCATGAAATATATGTTTCAGTAGTATATGTTGTTCAAACTTCGTTTAGGACAGAGATGACATTGGACTAATTTAAATTTAAAATGTTGGCTATTGTTTGCATTTAATTTGTTTGCAAAAAGTTACAAATTTTGTGCAGTAATAATACTTGAAGGCATAGGAGAATGTAGTCTGACCATGTGGCTGGCAGCCACTTTGTCCATCCAGCCAGTGTACTTTGCCATAGGCTTGCATGTGTTCTTTGTTTGCCATGCCTCCTTGCTCCTTTTTGTTGTTGTTTGACAATGTGGCTGACTGGCATCCGTTTTGTGCATACACTCTGCAGCCAGTGTGCCTTTGAGTTGACATAGGCTTACACACAAACATTGTTAGTTATTGATCATTTATTTTTGAAGTTTCTATTTTTTTCTATTTTGTTTTTTACATTTTTATTTTTAATTTTAATTTAATTTTTATACCATTTTTTTATTTACTTATTTAAATTGTAATATTCTTGTTTTACTTTTTTTTATCATTTTCTTGTACTTATTTAATTTTAATACTTTTTTAAATATTTTTTTACCTTTTTACTTTTTTTACTTTTTTACTGTTTTACTTTTCTATTTTTATTTATATTTTTTTAGATTTTTTAGATTTTATTTTTAATTTGTTTATATATTTGTATTTGTATTTAATACTGCATTTTGTCTTGCTCCATCCATCTGATCAATTCCATTCCTCCATCGATCCACCAAAGCAATTCCCTTGCCACCATAGGTTACTTTATTTAAAGGATTATTCCATTTACCCATGCACTTCTCTCTGACTACCCCAGGTGTCTCCTAAAATAGATGTAAATAAAGCAAAGAGCTAGTTCTGCCTGCTGTGCTGTCTCATTTGAAATGTCGTTTTTTATGCTTTGGTGGTGTGGTTTGCCTTTACAATAAATGCAAGGTGTATAAAGTTATATTACATAAGTAATCTACAGCACTAAGATTGCATTTCTCTGTACTATTTTCAATCTGCTGCAACAATGCCACATTTCATTAACTGCATGTTTCTCTTCTTTTCTTTAGGTGTTATAAGAGAAGAGACTCCACATCACCCACAGTACTACCGAAGAGAAGGTCCTCCAGTTACTTCGGTCCACAATCAGCAAACTCTTTCTCCTGTGCAATTTAGTACCACTGCCAAACTAGAGACAGTTAAGATGGGCCCAAAGAAAGTTGCTCCCAAGAAAGTGGCCAGTGAGAAGAAGCATCTTTCTGCCAGTGGCGTGCCAACTGCAACCTTTTCCGTGAGACGGTTGCCTGCTGTCACACTTGCCTCCATGGAGGAAACTGGGAGCACACCTGCCTCAAAAACAACAGCACCCCAACTCCAGCCCAAGACAATGTCTGCCAGTGTGGCAGCCACTGCAATCATAACAACCCAACGAACAGTGATGCTGAAGTGGATTTATCCCGTTCACAAAGTAGTACCCAATCGGTTCAGGAAACAGAGCAAAGTGGGCAGCAGCCACAGCCAGATCTTCCCAAAGTTGGAGCAGAACAGGAGGTTGGGCTTTCTGATGAGCAAGAGCCTCCTATTTTAGAATCAAGGATGCCCAGATCTCCAGAAAGAAAAAGGAAGAGTACTACTTCACCATCTTCTCCAAGCAGCATTTCTGATGATAATGATAGGGACATGGAGTGGATTCCAGCAGAGTCCCGGAGATGCCAGGAGCGGCAAGGGAAAAGAAAAGTTCCAGAAAGCCTTAGAATCATGGAAGGGGATGACGAGGATGTGACAACAACACAGTCATTGTAGAAGCTGGCACAAAGGAATCCGGAAATATTATCCAACCTGCTCTGAGGCATGTGGCACAGACATCGCCTCCAGCTCCCATATTTGTAAGACACTAGACAAGACCAACCCCTACCTCAGTACAAGTATGCACTGCTGAGAGGCAATTGACACACCAATGACCACCTACATCAGGTTCTTCTTCAGGCATTGGCAGTGTCCCAATAGGAAAGTACTCCTCCCCTGTTTGGAACTTTTTTATAATTAGCAAACTGGAGGAGAACGTTGCCATATGCTCCATTTGTTATGCAAGTGTTTGTCGTGGTAAGCCTTGTTCACATTATGATACTGAAGACCAGACAACCCATTTGAAAAAACATCACAGGCATGGCCAAGATAGCGACCGTGCTGGCTTCCTGAACTCAAAGCTCCGCATGAGCCCTACATAAATCCTGCATTATTTGGTGGCATCCACTCCTCCGAGGCCCATATTGGGGTTGACTGTGCCCCAAAGCCATCTGCTGAACTGGTGAGCTGTGATTTGCTGGGCTGCGGGCACCTGTACTGTGATGGCGAAGGGGACGACTGGGTGGTGTGTGGGCCACGTCCGATAGACGTCTGCCCATGTCCGGGCTGAGGCCGTGCAGCATCTGGCCCGAGAAATAAGAAGGGCCAGCACCGCTTCCTACCTGCAGCTGCTGAGAGAGCTGGTGATCCAGCTACAGCAGAGATTGGATCTGCTGTCGAGGCACAGCTAGCCTACTGAGGCCATGCTGAGCCACGTCGATGTTGGGGCCCATGCTGCAGCGGAGAGCAGTGGCAGTGCTGGTGGTGTCAGCCGGCCTAGGGGGTCTGGAGGTTGCTCCATCAAGACCCGCTATTGGGACAGCAGGGGCGGCCTGGCAGCTGCTGCAGTGAGGGAATGAGGAGACGCTGCTGTTTATCAGCGGGCCTCCCTCCCCGTATATGACAATGACATGGAGCCTGGCCTGGCAGACGGCGAGGACTGCCCCTGGAGTGGCGTCGGGCATGCTGCTGGGCCCTCCTGGCTGGGCCACACGCTGTAACCTGACATTCTTCTCCTTCCATATATAAACCTAAAGGGTGACAGCAGTCTGAACCCCTTCTCACTAATAAGAGGTATGTGCTGTTTTCCAATGGACTGATAAGGGGAGCCCAATACTGCCCCACGGAGACCTATTGAGTGAGTTCTAAAGGGGGCAGGTGCTGTGACTTTTAGCTATTGAGCCCCCACAGAAAGAGGAGAAATATTTACTGCTGCATGACGTGTCACCCCAGATCTCCCAGCTGAAGATGCTTCGAACAACACACTTACAACATAGCACATAGCTTCGCCTCTAAATACCCGACAGTGGCACTGGTCCCGGAGCCCTTTGACTCCTATATTTTTGTGGTGCCTTGCCATCCTAATTACCCTTGGATTTATTTGCACCACACGATAGGTGCCGAGCTTGATGGGGAAGACGAAGTACATCAAGTCGCTGATGGGTGCAGGCGATATGCCAGTATCCTCCCACTCCCAGGGACAAAATCCTATACAGCCCCCTTCAACTTGAAACAACACTACAAGGACATTCACTACAATTTGACAGGGTCCTACAGGCTATCATGGACATGAAATCCTCCCTTGAGGCTCGAATCAGCACTATCAATCTGGACAACTTACTGCGAGCAGACCATCGTAAGCTGGTAGACCGTGTCAGTGACACAGAATCCATCCTAGCCACGGTGCATCTGACAGTGCCATATCTGCAGGATTGTCTGAAACAGGTAGAGGCCGAGGTAGCCACACTTCATCGCAGAGCGGAGGACGAGGAAGGATGCTCATGGAGAAACAACATCTGATTCCTGGGCCTTCTGGGGCACACAGAGGGCCCCAGCGCGGAACTATTTCCAGAAAACTGGCAAGCTGAGATGGTACTGGAGGGTAAGATACCAAAACTCTTTTCCATCGAAGGGCGGAACGCATCCTGGGATGACAACAGCACCCCGCCGAGACGAATATTAACCCAGTTTGCTAATTATTGCAACAGTGACATTCTCTTACAGAGATTCCGCACTAAAGGGCTCTTGCAGTATGAGGACAGCACGATCACGACCTACCCTGACTTTCCCACTGTAGTACAGCACCAAAGGAACTCCTATGCTAAAGTTAAAATGTGTCTTCATGAGATGTGCTTGAAATATGCTTTGCTGTTTCCAGTGAAGCTCTGTGTGATTGAAGATGATAAAAGCCACATCTCCCACTCTCCGGTTGATGTATAGACTTGGCTGCATGCCAAGAACTTGATAGGGGAATTGAAAGGGGATCCAGAGAACGTGCTTTGGCTCAAGCCCAAGTCCTGGACTCAAAAAAAAGTAAGCCACTTCAGTCAAAATCACCAAGGGCCAAGGGATGGCAGAGCAGGCACAGGCAGTCATGGAGGCCTCTCTTAGCAGCACAAATCCCTACTCGCTGATGTGCTCCGAACAGGCAATGGACTCCGGCTCAGACCCTGGGGCCACGTTTTCCTCTAGTGCTCTGTCCCACCCGGTACCGCAGGTCACGCCACACTCAGATGATGACTTATGTTGATTTCATCTTTAGTGGTGCCACGTAAGAACATGTCAGGGAGGTGCCATATTAAGGAGACTGTACTCTGCTTTGGAGGTAAGATGCGCAGGGGCAGAGAGTCTGAATGTTTGTCCTGAACTCTGGAGAAGGCTTACGCTGAGCTCCGTGTCACTCATTATCAGGTCCAGACTCCAGGGATATGGGAAGGTGATTTTAACTGTATACAAGATACGGATTGGGAGAATTCCATACCCCCTCTCCTGGGCACAGCCGGCATACAAGTCACAAAACACTTTCAGCACTGGACCAGAATCATGGACCTCCATGACATTTCACCCGGAGGAACGGGAGGACCTCTATTACGCATTGGGGCATCAGGTACATACACGCCTAAATTATCTCTTCTGCAACTCTAAGTGCTGGCCCCTGATATGTGCCTTTGAATATCTGAGCAGAATTCTTTCCGATCATAACTCACTTAAGGTCACCTTACAGTGGGGGAGGCCATGTTAGATCATTCCCTCCTAGCGCTTGCTCACTGAGGTCTTGCAGGATACAGCCTATGGCACCGCGTTAGCCACATAGATTTCCACTTATTTTGCTGCGAATGTGGATACCAGGACCACAAGGGGGGTTGAAATGGAATCTAATGAAAGTCGTCATGCTAGGGATCTGTATATCAACGAACGTGGGGCACCCAATCCACTGCGACCCAGAGTGTGCTGAAGATGGAGACCCTTCTCTATACTCTGGAGATGGAGTCGATCACATCCCCACTGGCGTCCGAAGTTGGCATCCCTGTGGCACAGTTACTGGGATGAACTGCAATGGTTAGGGGATTTACATTATCAAGCCTTTAAAGCCCTCCACCATGCTGATGGCAATAAACCGGGACATATTTTGCAATGGTTACTGTAAGCAAAGATATCCAAGACCCTGAAAGAGGCCATTCGGGATCACACCGGGGTTGTGAAGAACACTCAGACAGACATCAATGATGTGTTGTTAGACCTGACAGCCATAGGATGGTTACCCTCAACTTTTTGCCTGCCTCCCTCCACTTTTTGACACTGTTTTTTTCTGGTTTTAGGACTCTGAGCACTTTACCACTGCTAACCAGTGCTAAAATGCATATGCTCTCTCCCTTAAAACATGGTGACATTGGCTCATACCCAGTTGGCTTATTTAATGTACTTATAAGTCCCTAGTAAAGGGCACTACATGTATCCAGGGCCTGTAGATTAAATGCTACTAGTGGGTCTGCAGTACTGATTGAGCCACCCACTTAAGCAAGTAGCCCCTTAACCATGTATCAGCCCTGCCATTTCAAGGCCTGTGTGTCCAGTTCCACTGCCAATCTGACTTGGTATTTAAAAGTACTTGCCAAGCCTTCAACTATCATTTTTCTACATAACTTACCCCTAAGCTAGGCCCTAGGTAACCCATAGAGCAGGGTGCTATGTAGATAAAAGGCAGGACATATACCTGTGTAGTTGATATGTCCTGGTAGTGTAAAACTCTTAAATTTGTTGTTCACTGCTGTGAGGCCTGCTCCTTTCATAGGCCAACATCAGGGCTACCCTCATATACTGTTTGAGTGGTAGATTCAGATCTGAAAGGAGTAACAGGGTCATATTTAATATGGCCAGAAAGGTAATACAAACTCTTGCTGACTGGTGAAGTTGGATTTAATATTATTATTTTAGAAATCCCACTTTCAGAAAGTGAGCATTTCTCTGCACTCAGTCCTTCTGTGCCTTACAATCCACGTCTGGATAGGTTAGTGGACCACTCCCTTGTGCATTTCACTCACACAACCCCAAACACAGGATGCTCAGTCACATCTGCACACACCTGCATAATGAATGGGTCTTCCTGGGCTGGGAGGGTGGAGGGCCTTACACTTACATGTCAAAGGACAGCTGCCTGCCCTCACACAATGGACTGCCAAACCCCCCTACTGGGACCCTGGCAGACAGGATGGAACTGAAAGGGGATTTTGTAACCTTCTAAGCCACTCTTTGAAGTCTCTTCCACTTCAAAGGCACATTTGAGGATATAAACCGGGTCCCTGACCTTACCAACAGAGACACTTCTTGACAAGATACCTACTGGGAAAGGAACTCTGAACCAGAACCTGCAACCTGCTAAGAGAAGCTGTCTGGCTGCCCAAAGGACTCACCTGACTGCTTTGCTGTAAAGGACTGCTGCCTTGCTGTTTCCCTGCTGCCTTGCTGCCCGCTGGCTCTGCTGAGAAATGCTCTCCAAGGGCTTAGATTGAGCTTGCCACCTGTTTCCTGAAGTCTGAGTGGCAAAAAGACTTTGGGCCTCATTCTGACCTTGGCGGGCGGCTACCGCCGTCAGAATACCGCTGCGCTGTCAAAAGACCGCCGCAGTAATTCTGAGTTTCCCGCTGGGCTGGCGGGCGACCGCCAGAAGGCCGCCCGCCAGCCCAGCGGGAAACCCCCTTCCACGAGGATGCCGGCTCCGAATGGAGCCGGCGGAGTGGAAAGGGTGAGACGGGTGCAGTTGCACCCGTTGAGATTTTCAGTGTCTGCTAAGCAGACACTGAAAATCTTGGTGGGGCCCTGTTAGGGGGCCCCTGCAGTGCCCATGCCATTGGCATGGGCACTGCCGGGGCCCCCAGGGGCCCCACGACACCCGTTACCGCCAACCAGGTTCTGGCGGTCAAAACCGCCAGAACCAGGCTGGCGGTAAGGGGGTCGGAATCCCCATGGCGGTGCTGCCTGCAGCGCCGCCATGGAGGATTCCTCAGGCCAGGGGAAAACCGGCGGGAAACCGCCGGTTTCCCTTTTCTGACCGCGGCTTTACCGCCGCGGTCAGAATTGGCCTGGATGCACCGCCAGCCTGTTGGCGGTGCATCCGCGGTCCCCGGCCCTGGCGGTCCATGACCGCCAGGGTCGTAATGACCCCCTTTATCTCTGCAAAGAACTCCTTGTGCAGTGAAAATCGACACAGAGCCTGCCAGAACAACGCACAGCCTGCATTTGCGGTGAAAAAATCACTGCACGCCGAACTGGAACAACACAGCCCGGCTCCCCGAGTGGAGATTGATGCAGAGCCAGCGTTGCGACCGGAACTTCGACGCACGGCCCACTGGACCAATGGGTAGCCGAACGGGAATGAAGCAGCTTGACTTCCTGCGAGAGGAAGTGCCGCAGCACCTGCCATGCGACAGAAATGTCCTCGCATTGCCCACCGGATTGTCGCAACTCCTGTGATTTCATCCTGCATGCCAAGGATTTCTCTGCATCATCCATGGAGAGTACAAATACCCAGCAACCTGAAGAGGATCCAAGCCTGCGTGCTGGAAATCGACAAAGAACCCTTGTTTCGTGGAAAAGCATCAATGCATTGTCTGTGTGCGCCCAGAGAAACCAAAGCACACCTCCCCGTTTTCCATGCATCTCCTCCTCTGCCATCCAATGCGGATAATTTAGACGCAAATCAGGTATTTTGCGGTCGCTTGAAACAATGTTATTTTTAAGAACTAAAACACTCTATTTATCATTACAAAAGAGATATTTCAAATTGTATTTATCAAATCATGATCCTTTTGACCTTAATGTACTCAGATAAGTATTCTATATTTTTCTACACCTGTGTGGTATATTCTTGTGGTATTGTACTGTGTAATTGCATGATTTCTTTCACAAATACCTTACACATTGCCTTCTAAGTTACACCTGACTGCTCTGTGCCAAGCTACCAGACGGTGGGCACAGGATAATTTGGATTGCGTGTGACTTACCCTGACAAGAGTGAGAGTCCTTCCTTGGACAAGGGGTATCCTGACAGCCAACCAAAGTCCCAATTTCTAACACTGGTGATCAGCAGTGAGGATAGGACTTGTATTTGTGCAGTGACATACAGTAGCTATGTGTACACTACCTACACACAGTTGAAGGTCAACTTGATATTTTATCTTTTTCTGCAATTTCGTTTTTCTACCTGACATTTTAAGTTAATCCTCATTCAACATGTCTCTGGCTGAGTCTCAAGCATTAGCTGAAAAGTTTGACCTAGCCAATCTAGACACATACAGTGTTAACCAGCTGAAGGGATTCTGCAAGGGGATGGGAGTACCGACCCGGGATGCTTTAAGAGAGGAGGAATACCAAAAGGCACGGAGGGCCTGGGCAGAAGCCTGTACACAAGAGGATGTTGAGGAGGAGCAACCAGAGGATTTCCCTCAGAGGATTTGTCATCAGCAATGGGGAATGTTACCCCTGGAATTGCATGGAGGCAGAAGAGAGGAAACTTGAGAGAGAAGCCAAACAAGCTGAGGCTGAAAGGGCTTTGACTGAGAAAACGAGTCTCCTGGCTCATGAACTGAGTCTCAAAGAGCTAGATTTCAAGGTGAGGCAGTCTGAGTCCAGCAGTGATGGTGGCAGCATACATGCAGGACCTGCTGGGGAAAGTAAAGTTCGTATACCCAAGAATATGATGCCAAGTTTTGTGGTGGGAGATGTAGTTGGCTGCTTATGAAGTTGCACTATGGGTTAATGGGGTTTCTGAAAAGCAATGGGGGGCATCCTTGTGGTGGTATGTACCAGTTGTAGAGAGGGACACACTCCTTTCATTGGATCCAAGGGATCAAAACACATGCACCCATGAAAACTACTTTATTTGCAAGTTTGGGTTGACCCCTGAGAAGTACCAGCATAGGGTCAGGGGCAGCACCAAACTCCCCACACAGAACTCAGTAGACTTTTTTGATTTCCCCAGTAAGGCACTGAATGGATGTTGCAGGGCAGTAAAGTAGATGGCTATTTGGGGTTACATTATTTGATCCTGAAAGAGCACATGTTCAGTGTTTGCTTTACAGAGGAGCGCTAGCACCTTGTTGACAGTAAGCTGACCGAGCCTAGAAAGCTTGCTGAGGAGGCAGACCTCTGTGTTAGCAGCAGTGTCCAAGAAGGTATCTGGGGGCACAGCCACAAAGGTGGTCAGGGTTCCTACCAGAAGAAAGAAGGGGGAGAAAAACTTAAAAATAAGGAGTTCTCAAAAGGGCTCCAAAACAATTCCCGGGGGTGTTAACCAGTCTCTGCCTGAATTTGAGAAGAAGCCAGGGTACTTTGACAATAAGAAAGGGAAATTTACCCCAAATGCTTGGAGTGCTTCAAGCATGGACACTCTAAGGGTGATTCCCATGGTCCGAAGAGTGCAAAGCCCCACACTGGAGGGCAGACACCTGCGTTGGCTTGTGTAGTGCTCGGGGGGAGACAGTCACAGTTAGCTTTGGGTAGCAGATAGAGGTGTCCCTTGTATCCCTGGGAGAAGAGGACATGGTGCCAAAAGCCCAAATGCCTGCCAATACTTCCATGTATAGGCAGTGGGTCACCATTAATGGGCAAAGGGTGTAGGCTCTGCTTGACAGAGGAGCCACTGTCAGGGGTCAGCTGGTGTCAGCAGAGCAGATCATCCCTAATACATTCCACCAGTTCATAGTCACTGTCAATCGTGAGAGCCACCTACCGGTTGCTCTGGTTCCCTTGGAGTGGGGGGGTATCTGGTACTCTAAACGTAGCTGTGAGTCCTGCCATGCCTGTAGAGTGTCTGCTAGGCAAAGACCTTGAGCATACTACCAGGAAGGAGGTAGAGCTCGGGTCCCACCTGGAGATGTTAAGTTTGCCTGAATGGGTCTGCATGACACACAGTCCATGGCTGCCCGGGAAGGGAGTCAAGGGTGTCTGGAGCCTGGAACAATGGCCCAGACGACTGCACAGAGGAAGGGCAAAAGGTGCAGAAACTGGCCCCAGAAGTTCCTGCAGTGGTTGACGGGACCCAGAGGAGGAAGCACCTGAGCCAACTGGGGAAGACATTGCTGCCCACGGAAACCTGCCTGAGCTTGCTGGCTGATGAGTAGAGGGTGGGCCAACCAGGGAGGAATTCTACCAAGTGCAGAAATAATGCCCCACTCTTGAGGGTCTGAGGCAACAGGCCTCAGCCCAAGCATCAGGTGAAGCCTCTGGCGATCACCACATATATTGGAAGAATCATCTCCTCTACAGTGAGCCTAAGGTACCAGCCGCTGGGGTAGCACATGTGCTGGTGGTCCCCAGGTGTTAACAAACCTTCCTACTGGGCCTGGCTCACGACATTCCCCTGGCAGGACATTTGGGGCAAGACAAGACCTTTGCCAGGTCTAGGCTTGTTATCCGCTTTTATTGGCCACAAGTGCGGGTAGCCTCAGATGCTTTTTTGTAGGTCCTGCCCAATCTGGCAGGCTAGTGGGAAGACAGGGAAAAGGCTTAAGGCACCCCTGATCCACTCCCCGTTGCTGGTACCCCATTTGAAAGGGTAGGCATCAATGTAATTGGTCTATTGGAACCAAAAACCACCCTAGGAAACAGGTTTATCCTGGATTTTGTGGACCATGCCACCTGCTATCCAGAGGCAATCCTTCTAAGGACAGTGACTGCACTTGTGGTGACCAGAGCTCTAATGGGGATATTTAGCCATGTGGGGTTCCCAAAGGAGGCTGTGTCTGAGACAGGCACAAACTTCAGCGTACATGAAGTCCATATGGGATGAGTGTGGGGTAACCTACCAGTTTACCACCCCTTACGATCCTCAAACCAATGGGCTTGTTGAAAGGTTCAACAAGACCCAGCAAGGCATGATCACTGGCCTGCCTGAGGCCATAAGGCGTAAGTGGGATGTCCTCTTGCCAGGCCTTCTCTTTGCTAATAGGGAGGTGCCCCCAGGAAGGGGTGGGGTTCAACCCCTTTGAACGTCTCTATGGATATCCTGTCAGGGGACTGTAGGAAAGTAATATCTTGCCTGGCATGTTACCCCCATTTTTACTTGTGTGTCAGTTTGTTTTTGCCTGTGTCACTGGGATCCTGCTAGCCAGGAACCCAGTGCTCATAAGTTGTGGTCCATATGTGTTCCCTGTGTGGTGCCTAACTGTATCACTGGGGCACTGCTAACCAGAACCTCAGTATTTATGCTCTCTCTGCTTTTAAAATTGTCACTGCAGGCTAGTGACTAATTTTACCAATTCTGATTGGCACACTGGAACTCCCTTATAATTCCCTAGTATAATTCCCTAGTATATGGTACCTAGGTACCCAGGGTATTGGAGTTCTGGGAGATCCCTATGGGCTGCAGCATTTCTTTTGCCACCAATAGGGAGCTCAGACAATCCTTACACAGGACTGCCACTGCAGCCTGAGTTAAATAATGTCCACGTTATTTCACAGCCATTTTACACTGCACTTAAGTAACTTATAAATCACCCATATGTCTAACCCTCACTCAGTGAAGGTTAGGTGCAAAGTTACTAAGTGCAAGGGCACCCTGGCACTAGCCGAGGTGCCCCCACATTGTTCAGGGCAATTTCCCCAGACTTTGTGAGTGCGGGGACACCATTACATGCGTGAACTACATATAGGTCAATACCTATATGTAGCTTCACAATGGTAACTCCGAACATGGTCATGTAACATTTCTAAGATCATGGAATTGTCCCCCCAAGCCAAATCTGGTATTGGGGTGCCAATCCCATGCATCCCCGGGGCTCCAGCATGGACCCCGGGTACTGCCAAACTAGCTCTCTTGGGTTTTCTTTGCATCTACCGCTGCTGCCAACCCTAAGACAGGTTTCTGCCCTCCTGGGGTCTGGGCAGCCCAGTCCCAGGAAGGAAGAACGAAGGATTTCCTCTGAGAGAGGGTGTTACACACCCTCCCTTTGGAAATAGGTGTTAAGGGCCTGGCCTCTAGGAAAGGTGCCCTTCTTGCATAAACCAGTCAACACTGGTTGAGGGAGGCCCCAGCCCCTGCTCTGGTGCGAAACAGGGGTGGTGCCCAGAGCTCCTCCAGTGTGTGTGAGGGCACAATGGAGACCTCTGAGTGGCCAGTGCCAGCAGGTGACGTCAGAGACCCCTCCTGATAGGCTCTTACCTGGTTAGGCGGCTAATCCTCCTCTGAGGGCTATTTAGGGTCTCTCCTGTGGGTTCCTCTTCAGATAACAAATGCAAGAACTCACCAGAGTTCCTCTGCACTTCTCTCTTCAACTTCTGCCAAGGATCGACCGCTGACTACTCCAGGATGCCTGCAAAACCACAACAAAGTAGCAAGAAGACTACCAGCAACATTGTAGCGCCTAATCCTGCTGGCTTTCTCGACCGTTCCCTGGTGGTGCATGCTCTGGGGGCTGTTTGCCTTCACCCTGCACTGGAAGCCAAGAAGAAATCTCCCGTGGGTCGACGGAATCTTCCCCCGGCTAACGCAGGCACGAAACATCTGCATCACCGGTCTTCTGGGTCCCCTCTCACCTTGACGAGCGTGGTCCCTGGACACAGGAGCTGGATCCGAGTGACCCCACCAGTCCAGTGGTCCTTCTGTCCAAATTTAGTGGAGGTGAGTCCTTGCCTCCCCACGCCAGGCAGTAATCCTGGGAACTGTGTGATCTGCAGCTCCTAGGGCTTCTGTGCACTTTTGCAAGACTTCCTTTGTGCGCAGCACAGCCCAGGCCCCCAGCACTCCATCCTGCATTACCCAACTCGCTGAGTTGACCTCTAACTTCGTGGGACCCTCTTTTGTTGTGCTGAGACAACCGCCATGCTCAGATTTCTTGAACGCCTGTTCACGTGCTTCTGTGGGAGCTGCCTGCTTCTGCGTGGGCTCTCTCTGTTGCTGAGTGCCCCCTCTGTCACCTCTTCCAAGGGGTGACCTCCTGGTCCTTCCTGGGCCCTGGCAGCACCCATTATCTACAACGTGACTCTTGCAGCTAGCAAGGCTTGTTTGCAGTCTTTCTGCATGGAAACACCTCTGCAACCTCCAGCATGCCGTGGGACATCTTCTGACCAAAGGAGAAGTTCCTGGCACCTTCTTTTGTTGCAGAATCTTTGGCTTCTTCCACCCAGAGACAGCCCTTTTGCACCTTCATCCAGGGTTTAGTGGGCTCCTTCCCCCCCGGACACTTGCGTGACTCTTGGACTTGGTCCCCTTCCTTTGCAGGTCCTCAGGTCCAGGAATCCATCTTCAGTGCTTTGTAGTCAGTTGTTGTCTTTGCAGGATCCCCTATCTCGACATTACAGTCTTTCTGGGGTAGTAGGGTAACTTTACTCCTACTTTTCAGGTGGGGTATCTTGGACACCCTTAGTGTTTTCTTACACTCCCAGCATCCCTCTCCACACCACACTAGGCCTGGGGTCTATTCATGGTTCGTATTCCACTTTTGGAATACATGTTTTGTGTTCTACAGTGTTTGCACTACTTTTCTAAGTGTTTTACTTACCTGATTTTGGTTTGTGTGTATATTTTGTGTATTTTACTTACCTCCTAAGGGAGTATATCCTCTGAGATACTTTTGGCATATTGTCACTAAAATAAAGTACCTTTATTTTTGGTAACTCTGAGTATTGTGTTTCTTGTGATATAGTGCTATATGACAGTGGTATAGTAAGAGCTTTGCATGACTCCTAGTTCAGCCTAAGCTGCTCTGCTATAGCTACCTCTATCAGCCTAAGCTGCTAGAACACCACTAATCTACTAATGAGGGATAACTGGACCTGGCACAAGGTGTAAGTACCATCAGGTACCCACTATAAGCCAGGCCGGCCTCCTACAGGGACCACTAAGCATAGTCAAGGAGGAGTGAGAGAAAATTCCCAGGAAACCTCCCCAGGCTGTGGTTAGTTACATGCTGGTCCTCTGCAACCAGACACAGCTTTTCTGGAAACAGGCCAAGAGCAGCCTCGAGGCCAGTGAAGAGGTGATGAAGGAATGGAATGACCAGAAGGCCACCCTGGTAGAATTCTCACCTGGAGACAAAGTATGGGTGATGGAGCCAGTAGAGCCTAGAGCTCTCCAGGACCACTGGACTGGCCCATTTGAAGTCAAGGAGCGAAAGGGGGAGGCCACTTAACTAGTGGCCCTTAAGACCCCCATAAAATCCCTAAGGTTTCTCCTCCACAACCAACTGAAGCCTCATTTTGAGAAGTCTGAGGTGAGCATGCTTCTCGGGACAGATGAGGGCATGGAAGAGGAGAGTGAGCCTCTCCCCTACCTCCTCTCTGCCATGGAAGGTGAATAAACAGTGGAGTGTGTTAATCTCTCTGACTCCCTGACTCTAGATCACAGAGGAGACTGCTACGAGTTGTTGGAGCAGTTCTCTTTCCTGTTCTCCCCCACGCCTGGGTTCACACACTTGTGTGTCCACGATATTGACACAGGAGACAGTCCACCTGTAAAGAATATAATTTACAGGGTGTCAGATAAAGTGAGGTCCAGCATCAAGAGTGAAGTTGCCAAGTCTAGCACTCCCTGTCCAGCCCAGTGGTGTTGGTTCCCAAGGCATGCTGCTCCTTGTGTGAAGCCAGAATTTAGGTCCTACGTGGACTACCATGGTCTCAACTCTGTCACAAAGACAGACGATCACCCCATCCCCCGAGCTGATGAGCTCGTAGACAGGCTAGACCTCACATCAGGGTACAGGAAGATCGCCTTGACTTAATGGGCTCAAGAGAGATCCACTTTTTCTACTCCGGGAGGCCATTACCAATTCAGAGTGATGCCCTTTGGATTGAAAAATGCCCCGCTACCTTGCAACAGTTGGTTAAAGGGGTCCTAGCTAGCAAGGATGTCTTCTGCACAACCTACCTAGATGAAATTGCTGTCTATAGTTCCACCTGGGAGGAACACCTGTCCACCATCAAGGCCAGTAAGAGCCAGATTGGGAAGGGTTCCGAGGTATACTTGGGACAACTAGTAGGTGGTGGCAAGGTGTAGCCCCTCCTGGCCAAGATTGAAACTATCAAGGCCTGGCAACCACTTAAAACACAAACAGAGATGAGGGCCTTCTTAGGACTTACCGGATATTACCACAGATTTGTTAAGGGATATGGCACCATAGTAGCCCCCTTAACAGAACTGACATCCAAGAAACAACCTAGGTTGGTGAATTGGAAATAGGCTTATCAGAAAGCCGTTGACTCCCTGAAGGAAGCCATGTGCACGGCCCTTGTGCTCAAGGCACCTGACTACTCCAGAGAATTCATCGTGCAGACAGACGCTTCAGGGCATGGCATAGGGCTGTCCTAGCACAACTGAATGAGGAGTGCCTAGACCAACCAGTAGTCTTTATTATCAGAAGACTGTTACCACGGGAACAGAGGTTGAGTGCTATTGAGAGAGAAGTATTTGCTGTGGTCTGGGCACTTCTGGGTTCAGAGAGACCACAGGCCCCTCAGATGGCTCATGCAAATGAGTGGCGAAAATCCTAAACTCTTGAGGTGGTCCATTTCCCATATCTGGGAGGCCATACACTGGATCATTACCCTGTCTGTCCCCCTCTTTTTTGAGTGGTCCATTTCCCTACAGGGGATGGACTTTACAGTGGAGCATCACCCGGGGATTCACCATGCCAACACTGATGGTCTCTCCAGATACTTACGCCAAACTTGAAATTAAATTGGGCACTTACTAGTCCCACTTTACTCACTGATCTCGCCAACCATCACAAATTCTTTCCAACAAATTGATTTACTGGGCAGTAAGGAATGTAAAGAAACTTGACATACTTTATTGCAGAGTCAGGCAGGTGGATTAGGCAGTTAGATAGAACTTTCAGTATAGAAGAATAGAAGGGCATCACAAATCTATCTACAAAAGAAGAGCTTCCTTCTTTATTCATCCAAGCAATTATTCACTCGTCCTTTCATTTGTTCCCTACATACAGTATACATCCATAGCCACCATGATTTAAGCTTTACATTCTCTCATCCAGTCTTTCACCGAAATTCACAATCGTTTATCCATCCATTCAGTACCCACAATATTCACCTTTCTTTCAATCATCTTTTCACCCACATCTATTTCCCCAATTAGGTACTCAACCACGCATCCTTTTTCATCCACTCATGCATCCTTTCTTTAACTCTTTTCACCCATCCTTTTCTTTTAAACATCCGTTTTTTCCCAGTCTATCAAGCCATCATTTTTAGCATACATTATGTGTGTTTTTGCCGAGTTGCAGATAGAAGAGGCCATAAGTAACCCAACCACCGTTGTAGCTGTAATGCAGGAAGTTAATGAATCAGATCACAAAAATGCACTTGTAGCTAATGAATAACAGTAATTGTCACTAAGCAAGCAAGTTGACTTACTAGTGCCCGTCCCTGCGGCCACATCTCCCCCTGCTCCATCTGCTACCGCAGCGGTTGAACTTGAGCCGACTCCTACTAGTCCACTGGTGGTTAGTGTGGCTATAGAAAACAGTATACAGTTTTTAGATGCCAGATCCCATTCTTAAATTCAAAAAAAGAAAAGATGCAGCCACAGTCATTACAGTTTGGTTGGCACTGCAGTTTCTTCTATCAAAAATACAATTCTGGGCATGTTGTTCTAATGTTAGAAAAGGCAGGTAGACAAGCCAGCCAAAGCTTTGTGTAATAGAGGGGCAGACAAGCCAACGAAAAGCTTCACATTATAAAGAGGCAAAGCTATAGCCTATGACTGATGACTCCGAATCATTAAAGATCAACAAAGGGATGGATTACAAAATGGTCAATGAAAGACAGAAAAAAAAGATAATGTGGGGATAACAGGAATTCACTAAACAAAACTTGGATAGGGGTGTTAGAAAAGAGGGAGACAGTGAAGAAAAAGTAAACAAGGCGACTTTAAAAGTAGCATTAAAGTGAGGAGAGGTAAAAGTTAGTGAAATTATAATAACAATATTAAATAATAGGCCTTTTACTGGGATGAGCTGAGCCATCAACATTCGCACTGGTGGTCTGCACCGCCCCAGCTCCTGCCGGACCTGCCGGTGCAGTACCCTTCTTCTTACCCTTGGGTGCTGATGTAAGATTAGAAAAAAGATAAAAATAAATAAATTAGTGGTATAGTTAATTTTCACAAAATTATTATATAACAAGCAAATGCAATAACATTATACTTAAATCAGATCGTCTATGGTTCTATACTAGTTTGATCAACTACCTTTTCCAAATTTCTTTAAGAAAACCTACATTTACAACTAATGCATTGCAATGAATGATCTTTAATTATATTCTCATTTCTCAAGCCCCTTGATAGACCAACTCAGTCTCCATTTTTAGCAATACATGCATACTTTCATCAATGTGAAATTGCTTGGGACTGTACATGCTACATAAAGTCACAGAGAACACTAACTTACTGATATCTCTAATTCTCTATGGAGTTAGGAGGAGGACAGAGTGGCAGCCACATGCTATTCAGAAAAAAAGTTAGCTTTGCAGAAAACAAATACAATAAAAATAAAATACTCACCAAGCCCTGGGATCTACATGCCTAGCAGATCGAGCAGGTACTGCTTACAATCAATGATACCTGCCCAGCATTACGTCAGCTGCTGGGTGATATGCTGTACCCAGGTAGTGGCCCATACCAACTGGCGCACCCTAGCCTAGCGCTGCCGACGCTCCTACAGGGAGTACATTGCATTCTGCTACCTCCTCACTGAAGATCGGGCGATGCTGCACCTCTTGATGATGGGGCCACCTAAAAGGCAGGCTGTCGCTGTTGCCCTGCTGCTGCTCTGCCATGGTGCTGGGTCAATAGGGTAGGAGAAAAGAAAAAGAAACAGGAGGAAAAGGAAGAAAAAAGGAAAAAATAAACCAAAATACAAAAAGTCACAAAAAGCACCCAGATAAATTAAAACAACGTAAAAATAATGAGACACAGAAATAAACACTAATACAATAAATAAAATTAGGGGTAGATGAAGTATGAGGTAGAAGATTACAAAGATTGAGGGCAGGGAGAAGTAGCAGTCCGAGCGCCATAAACAAAGTAAAAAACAAGAAGGCTGCGCCATTGTTAACTGAGTGTGGCCCTTCACATGAGATTTTGAAAGCGAGTAAACGCCTTCACATTGCATGCGACGTCAATTGCAATGCCAGTGGGTGCAATGGAGAACTCCGCCCACCAGCGGAACTCTGCATAGTGCAGCAGAGTTTTTTTGCCACTTTGCGGAGTTCCACATAGTGTGACTGTGCACTCTGCCCAGGCCTAGTAGGGAGCCGGCTTGAGTGTCCAGGAGTGGGCTCCCTGGGCCACTCCCCTCCAGCAAGCAATCACTTGGAGAGGGAGTATCCAGATTGATCCGGACACCCCCAGGTGGAGATTCCTACTGGCAGTACCATGGTTCTCCTCAGCTTAGCAGGAGAGCTACTCATTAAGTATACACACTCCAGCGAGGAGTGCGCCATAATGCCTTGCAGGCCTCAACCATGTTTTAACTATGCCTGGGTGGTGTTCGCATAGCTGCGCTACGCAGAATTCCGCGAAGTTGGAAAAAAACTCTGTTGTGCTACACGGAGTTCTGCTAGTGGGCGGAGTTTCTTACCACGCCCGTTCGTGTGATGTTTAACATCCTTGGCACCGCAAAGTACGCCCTCTCATTGGAATGGCAGTTGCATGGACGTGGCCATCTCGCTTTTTTTATCTTGATGCTCATTTTTTTGTATCCCTCTATATCTCTCCCATCCCTCTGTTTTAAAAACTATTTTCCTTAGTTTCTTTTTATTATATTACCTTTTCTCTTTCTCTTTCTTATATTTTAACTTTTCTCCTAATTTTTTTGTTTTTTGCTGCTTTTTTGCTTTACTTTTTTCCCATCCTTTTTCCTAATCCATCCTTATCTCTTCCCCCCCAAGTCCCCAGCACCATGGCACAGCTAGGGAGCGGTAGCACAAGGCCCCCAATCATAAGTGTCATCTGTCTTCCTTGCAGGTGGTTGCAACGTCAAGGGGTGCAGCCCACGCCATATTTTTCGAGGTGAAGGTGGCTGCCTTGGTGTTCTATGTGCAGCGCCACCTCCTTTCCACCTTGGCAGCAGGCCCAGGCCTGGGTAAGGCCGCCGGTAGCACCATCAACACTGGGAGAAGGTGTGCCGGGCTGTGCTCTGCAGCCCCGGGGTCTGGCGCACCCAGCCACAGCTGACGCACCGGTGGGCTGACATCCTTAATCGGGAGATGGACCTGGTCGACCTGCTAGGCGTTGAGGTTGCGGGGCTCGTGTGTAATAATTAATTATTATTTGTGTTCTATGCTAATAGTTTCTTCCCAAATAACAAGTTTGCTACTCACATGCAGGTAAGTTAACTTTATGTTACAAATATAATATTAATTGAACACCATCTAAACAGGTGCTCTGCACTACCTAATTGTACTTGTTTTTGGCGCGTGTTTGGGCTGGGTAAGAAGCAATGCAGGGACTCCTCATACGCCTTGTCTAAGATAGTCATTGTTATTATATTAGTACTAGTGAGTTTGTGTATTCCCTCACTTCTCTGTGCCTTTATTTGTTGTAGCTGGTACAGTGCCAACTGCCAAGCAATTTCGCAGTGATGTGTAGTAGTATTGTATGCATCCAATCTAAGCGTTGAGAGATTGAGAGAGAGATGAGAACTGTAGAAATTATTAATTGCAATTTATTAGTAATTCCAAAATGTAGTTTAGAAAATTTGAAATAGGGTTAGGACATTTGGAATAGTATTGTCCATGATACTAGTATTAGTATTATACAGGCTCTCTGAAACTCTGATTAGAAAAAAAAAATGATATACATGGAGAGATTACCATTAATTCTTTTTCTTATATCGTCCAACATCCAGGGGCAGGAAGAGTGCTGGTGGTGACGAGGCAGATGAGGCAGCTGAAGGTGGCCCCTCCACAAGTACCAGTGCATATGGCTCTGCTGGCCCCAGTAAGTCCTCCTGTTGGTATTAATATTAATATATATTTCCCTAACTTTTACCAAACCACACTTATTATTTTCTACTTTTTTACTGTGCCTATCTCCTAAAAAAAATTCCAACTCCACTTTGATTTATGTGTTTCATAAATTCTTCTTATGCCTGCATTATCCTGGTTACTGATTTTCAAGTTTCTTTATTTCAAACTGTCTGGCTGTACTAGTCTGTCTATAGCTTCCTTTTTCTGCTTTGTCAGTAAGCTTTCCCTTTCCCCTCATGTATCTTATGCTGTGGAGTGGTGGTAAGGCTCAGAGAACACATGTACTGAAGATTGCATTCTCATGTAAGTTATTCTATACATGTTTCGTGAGACAGCTTTCTGTTTCTTGCTCCAGGCTTCAGCTCAATCATTAATTATTTTTTTTTTTAACATAGTCGTGTAATTGTTTGTACCCTCCAATGTTGTGTATATATTATTAGTATACTAGCAGTTGAGGACCATACACCATGGTTGGAAGTCTGAGGAGAATGTCCCCATTGCATTAGCCAACCAAGACCATATGTCCTTCATTGACCAATTCTTGCACCTTTTTATTTCTCTAGAAAAACTCAGATTCATCAATAGCTAGTTCTGCCCCTCCACTACAAATGCTTTCTGTTTTTTTTTACTTGACTACTTGGCTTTTAAAAAATTGCCAACCAATAAAATGCCCACCTCATACTTTGATAGACGAGAATCTGTAACCGAAATATAATGATGTATTGCGGTTGTATTTTGCTGTTATAAAAAAACAATAGGGGGAGGCATATGTGGTGTCTAAATTGTGTAGTGTTTTTTTCTAGCCACACCGACCATCAGTCCCAGGGACAGCAGCGACACCATTAATGTGGCTGCAGGAGCAGATGGGGGGTCTCTGCGGTGGCAGTGGTTGGCGGTGGTAAGTCTTATTGCTTGCTTATTGACAATTAGTAATATAGGGCCAGATGTATCAAACCTTTTTGCATTTGCAAACGGTGCGAATCGCAAAAATTGGCCATTTGCGAATGCAAAAATGCCTTTTGCGATGTATGAAAAGCATTTGCAGTGCAAAAATAAGGAATCGCTAAAATAGCGATATTTCTGCGAACGAACCATGAATTTGCGTGTCGCAAACAGCGTATTGCAAATAGCGATATGAATTACCAAATCAGTAATTGCGAAACGCAAATTGCGACACTGATTAGCGAACCGCAGATAGCGATCTGCTAAATCGGGATGCTATTTGCGATACGCTGATTGCGACACACAAAAAATTATTCGCAATGCGATGCATAAAAAAATCACAAATTGCGATTATTCACAGAATGGCCTTTTGCACATGCTATTTACCACGAATTGAAACCAGGTGGTAACCAGGTGCAACCTATATAAAGAGGCCCAGAATGCCTCAGCTGCTCTTCCACAATGGCTGCAATCTATGTCATGGCAAAGAGAATGAGGATCTTGGCAGGTTTGAGGAGAGGGAGGAGGAGACAGGAGCGCATTTTCAGAGTGTGCATTACCAGACTGTGGAGGAAATTTATGAGAAGTACAGGTTAAGCTCAGCCATGATACTTGACCTGATAGCTGAGCTACAGCCCATGCTGCAGCACACAACACACATGACCAATAGCATACCCACCCATGTGCAGGTATCATGCTCCCTTCACCAACTAGCTTCAGGGAGCTATCAAGGGGTCATTCCAGCAGCTGGAGGGGTATCAAAGAGTGCCCTCTCTAGCTTTTTTTAACACATTCCTCAATGCCAAGCTGAGCAGAATACAACTGTACATAAGATTCCCCAACACCCCACAGGCATTACAACAAACTAAAATTAATTTCTACCAGATAGCACAGTTCCCACATGTCCGAGGAGCCATTGACGGGACACATGTAGCAATCTGTCCACCATCCGCCAGCGAGCATGTGTATCGCAACCGTAAAAACAATAATTCTATGAACATACATGTGATATGCAATGCCTCCTACATCATTACCGATCTCGTGGCCAGATACCCAGGGAGCACACATGACTCACACATCTTTTACCACAGCGGAATTCCCACAAGACTGCTAGCTGGAGAGTTTGGTGAAGGATATATACAAGGTAATTTGATAGTTTACAATGTTGCATTGATGTAAGTGTGACATCAGATATCACAAGTATTCATTTTACTCTCTGTGCATTCAGGAGACAGTGCCTACGCTGTGCGCACCTATATGCTGATGCCCTACCTAAGCCCTGCAACTCCAGCAGAGAGGAGGTACAATGCTGCACATAGGGCAACCTGCAATGTGGTGGAGCGCACTTTTGGGCTGCTGAAGAGCCGCTTCAGGTGCATCCATAAGAGTGGAGGTACACTACAGTACAGCCCAGAGACAACATGCAAAATTGTGGCCACATGTGCTATCTTGCACAACATAGCAACCACCAGAGGCATACCATTGGAACTCATGGAGCCGGACTCAGATGAGGATGATGATCCCTTACCACCCCTTCAACCAGCAGACAGGAGCAGTGCAGTAGAGGGCAGGCAAAGACGTGCTGACATCAAGCACAATCATTTTTGATGTAAGTAATGACAACTCCACTCCAATAATATGTATTTTTGTGGTTAGCATCTTTATTACCGTGACTTTAGGTAACAAATGTGTCAATAGGACATAGCTATGCACAATAGGCAGACATGAACGATTAACAGTGTCACACTATTAGCATCATAGTATAACTGTATTGCTACAAGTTTAGGTAGTCCCCTGTAGCCCTCAACATCACGTCTTGGATCTACACACTCCACTTGAGTGCTCAGTGCCCTCGCTGGCACCTCTTGTAGCAGGTTTAAATGCAGTACTGTGTCTGGCACTGCGATGCCTTGGATTCAACACAGGGACTGTCAAACTGCTGAGGCTAGAGGACTCCTCATTATCCCCAACACCCAGTTCGCTGGTTGTGGCACTGCGTGCTGTTTGCATTGCATCCAGTACTTTGGTTATGTGAACCAATCCCTGTGCAACGTCCCGACTGCAATGTGCCATCTCCACCTGTGTGGCCAAGGCATGCCGTGATATCAAGGCTGTTGATCTTGCGAGAAGAATCGGTGAGGGCGCCTGCACTGGCTGACGCGCTCCTGTTGTATCTCAGTGCAGAGTTCCCCAATGGTGTGTGTCAACTCCTTGGTGTTTTCTGCTGCTGTTTGCTGTCCCTCAATCAGAGTCTCCAACTGCTTGTGTAGTAATCCCATATTGTAATTGTGAGACACAAACTGTCTGTGCAGTGACATCATGTGTTTGCATTGCAGGCGCTGCACCTTCAGCATGGAAGCTTCAAGGCCGCCAAAGATTGATGGGCCCTCTCCTTCATATGTTCACTGTCTGCCTGCATCGT